>NW_026912994.1:4835000-9711740 GCF_034315485.1 Pezoporus occidentalis | reverse complement strand
AGCCGCGAGAGCCACCGAGGGAGCCTCAAGTCCTCGACAGGACCTGCCCGGGAGCCGGCAGCTCAGCTGACGAGAGCGAGCAGCTGACTCACACGGGCCGGAGCCTGAAGCAGCGGCACCAGCCCTGACTGGGTAAAAACCTGCCCCGGGGAGAGCGGCGAACAGAGCGGGTCGGGGCGGTTTGCGCGGGCAGGCGGGCGGGATGGTGAGCGCTCGGCGTGTGAGCAGGGCCCGGTCCGGGAGCTCTGCTCTGGCTGCCCCGGCGGCGGCCAGCGTAGGCACCCAGACAGAGCCGGTGAGAGGGGAGGCTGCAGTGCAGAGCTCGGGGTGTAGAGAGGAGAGTGCGGGGTGTAGAGAGGAGAGTGCCTGCACTGGTCTGGTGAGGGGAGGGTGCACAACGGGCAGGGCTGCGCTCGGTGCTCCCTGGTGGAGGTCCTCCTGCAGCAGGGGCTGAGCTGCGGGATGCTGTTAGTAGGGTGCAACATGTCAGGGAAGCTGAGAGGAAGCAGGAATGCTTGCTCCAGGCCCAAACTGTGCAGGGGCCTCGAGCTTCACCTCTACCTCATGAAGGAAAGAAGGAGGCCGTTAACCTGGGAAGCTGGAAATTAGCGACAAAAAAAAAAAAAAACAAAAAAAAAAAAAACAACAAAAAAAAGGAGGAAAAGGACAACCAAAAGCGAGGGGCTTCCCCCTAAATCCCCTGTCCCCACGCAGAGCCGCTTTGCTGTCCTGCAGGGGGCTAATGAGGACGCGCACTCGAGCCAGAAGCAGCCGGCTGATGCACTGCTGAAGAAGATCTCTACTGGTGCTGCCAGGAAAAAGCGGTGGGTCGTAGCAGTAGGGGACTCTACACTGAAAGGGACAGAAGCACTTGTCTGCTGGCCAGACCCCGTCTCAAGGGAGGTGTGTTGCCTACCGGGGGCACGGATCAGGGATGTGGCAGAGAGGCTGCCTGCCCTAGTAAGTCCCACAGACTATTACCCACTCCTGGTGATACATGTGGGTGCTAGGGATATAGCCTGGGGAACATAAAGAAGGACTACAGAGCCCTGGGGGAGGTGGTTAGGGGCTCTGGAGCTCAGGTGGTCTTTTCATCAATTCTCCAGGGTACACGGGAGGACCTAAAAAAAGCTAGGAGGATTAGCCAGGTTAATAACTGGTTAAAAGGGTGGTGTCATAGTCAGGGGTTTGGGTGTCTTGAACACAGGACCCAAGTTTGTAGGCCAGGTCTAGTGGGGGCTGGTGGAGCTGGTCTGATGATGAAGGGAAAGAGCAGTTTTGGTAGGAGGCTTGCCAGACTGGTCAAGGAGGCTTTAAACTAGATGTGTTGGGGGAGGGGGTCATCATTCCATCCCAACACACCCAGTCAGTTGCCAGAACCTATAATAAATGCTTGGAGCAATGTAGAGATATCCCAGCTGCTCCAGCCAATGAGCCGGCTTCATTTGGAGCTCAGCTCAGATGCCTCTACACAAATGCCCGTAGCATGGGGAACAAACAAGAGGAATTAGAGATGTGTGCATGCCTACGGGGGTATGATATAATAGGCATCACAGAAACATGGTGGGATGGCTCCTATGACTGGAGTGTTGGAATGGAAGGTTACAGGCTCTTTAGGAAAGACAGGCTTGGCAGGCGGGGAGGGGGAGTTGCCCTTTATGTTGGGGATAGGCTGGAGAGTATGCAACTCTGTCTGGGGACAGGTGAGCAGTCCACAGAAAGTTTGTGGGTCAGGGTTAAAGGGAATATAGCTACGGGAGACATTACTGTGGGGATCTGTTACAGACCACCTGATCAAGGAGAACCTGCGGATGAAGCACTCCATAGACAGATAGGAAGAGCCTCACGCTCACAGGCCCTTGTTCTCATGGGTGACTTCAACCACCCTGACATCTGTTGGAAGGACGGTACAGCCCGGCACAAGCAATCCAGGAGGTTCCTCGATTGTGTAGAAGACAACCTCCTTCTGCATGTAATAGAGGAGCCGACAAGGAGAGGTGCCATGCTTGACCTCGTGCTCACCAACAGGGAAGGGCTCATTGGAAATGTGACGCTCCAGGGCAGCCTTGGATGCAGCGATCATGAGATGCTCGAGTTTGAGATCCTCAGGACAGTGAGAAGAGTGCGCAGCAAGCTCACTGCCCTGGACTTCAAAAGAGCAGACTCTGGCCTCTTCAGGAACCTGCTTCAGAAGGTTCCATGGGATACAGCCCTAGAGGGCAGGGGGGCCCAAGACTGTTGGTTGATATTCAAGGATCACCTGCTACAAGCTCAGGAGTGTTGCATCCCAACCAGAAGGAAGTGCAGCAGGAGGGCCAGGAGACCTCCTTGGATGGATAAGGAGCTCCTGAGGAAAATTCAGTTGAAAAAAGAGGCTTATAAGTGGAAGCAAGGACAGGTGGCATGGGAAGAGTACAGGGATGTTGTCCTAGAAGCTAGGGACCAGGTTAGGAAACCTAAGGCCCAGTTAGAATTAAACTTAGCTAGAGGTATTAAAGATAACAGGAAGGGATTCTACAGGTACATAGCAAATAAAAAACAGACTAGGGAGAACGTAGGCACCCTCAGGAAGCTCTCGGGAGAAGTGGCTACAAAGGATTTGGAGAAGACTGAGGTTCTGAATGACTTCTTTGCCTCGGTCTTCACTGGCAAAGGCTCTGATTGCACCACCCAAGTCTTGGAAGGCAGATGCAGGGACTGTGAGAATGAAGACCTTGGGCCCACTGTATGGGAGGATCTGGTTCAAAACCATATTAAAAATCTGAAAGTGCACAAGTCCATGGGTCCTGATGAGATCCATCCGCAGGTCCTGAAGGAGCTAGCAAACGAAGTTGCTAAGCCACTGGCCATCATATTTGACAAATCATGGCAGTCAGGTGAAGTTCCCAACAACTGGAAAGAGGGAAATATAACCCCCATTTTCAAGAAAGGGAAAATGGATGACCCGGGGAATTACAGAGCAGTCAGTCTCACCTCTGGGCCTGGCAAAATCATGGAGCAGATTCTCCTGGATGGCATGCTAAGGCACATGAAAAACAACAAGGTGCTTGGTGACAGCCAGCATGGCTTCACTAAGGGGAAATCCTGCCTGACCAATTTGGTGGCCTTCTATGATGGGGCTATGGAACTGATGGACAGGGGTAGAGCAGTTGATGTCATCTACCTGGACTTGTGTAAAGCGTTCGACACTGTCCGACATGACATCCTTGTCTCTAAATTGTAGAGACATCAATTTGATGGATGGACCACTCGGTGGACAAAGAACTGGCTGGATGGCTGCACACAAAGAGTTGTGGTCAATGGCTCAATGTCCAGCTGGAGAGCAGTAACGAGTGGTGTCCCTCAGGGATCGGTGTTGGGACCGGTCTTGTTTAACATCTTTGTCACTGACATGGAGAATGGGATTGAGTGCACTCTCAGCAAGTTTGCTGATTACACCAAGCTGTGTGGTTCAGTTGATACGCTGGAGGGAAGGAATGCCATCCAGAGGGACCCTGACACGCTTGTGAGGTGGGACAATGCCAACCTCATGATGTTTAACCATGCGAAGTGCAGGTCTGACACCTGGGTTGGAGCAATGCCAGGCACAGCTACAGGTTGGGCAGAGAAGAGATTCAGAGCAGCCCTGTGGAGAAGGACTTGGGGGTGTTGGTTGATGAGAAAATTAACATGAGCTGGTTTCAGTGTGCGCTCGCAGCCCAGAAGGCCAACCATATCCTGGGCTGCATCAAAAGGAGCGTGACCAGCAGGTCGAAGGAGGTGATCCTGCCCCTTTACTCTGCTCTTGTGGGACCTCACCTGGAGTACTGCGTGCAGTTCTGGTGTCCTCAACATAAAAAGGACATGGAACTTGGAACAAGGCCAGAGGAGGGCCACGAGGATGATCAGGGGACTGGAGCACCTCCTGTATGAAGACAGGCTGAGGAAGTTTGGGCTGTTCAGCCTGGAGAAGAGAAGGCTGTGTGGAGACCTCATAGCAGCCTTCCAGTATCTGAGGGGGGGCTATATGGATGCTGGGGAGAGACTCTTCATTAGAGACTGTAGTGACAGGACAAGGGGTAACGGGTTAAAACTTAACCAGGGGAAGTTTAGATTGGATATAAGGAGGAAATTCTTTCCTGTTAGGGTGGTGAGGCACTGGAATAGGTTGCCCAGGGAGGTTGTGAATGCTCCATCCCTGTCAGTGTTCAAGACCAGGTTGGACGAGGCCTTGGGTGATATGTTTTAGTGTGAGGTGTCCCTGCCCATGGCAGGGGGGTTGGAACTTGATGATCTTAAGGTCCTTTCCAACCCTATTGATTCTATGAAACTATGATTCTATGATGGGGCTATGGAACCAACAGACAGGGTAGAGGAGTTAATGTCACCTACCTGGACTTGTGCAAAGCGTTCGACACTGTCCCACACGACGTCCTTCTCTCTAAATTGTAGAGACATCAATTTGATGGATGGACCACTCGGTGGATAAAGAACTGGCTGGATGGCCGCACACAAAGAGTTGTGGTCAATGGCTCAATGTCCAGCTGGAGACCAGTAACGAGTGGTGTCCCTCAGGGATCAGTGTTGGGACCAGTCTTGTTCAACAACTTTGTCAGTGACATGGACAGTGGGATTGAGTGTGCCCTCAGCAAGTTTGCCGATGACACCAGGCTGTGTGGTTCAGTTGATACCCTGGAGGGAAGGAATGCCATCCAGAGGGACCTCAGCATGCTTGTGTGGTGGGCTGATGCCAACCTCATGAAGTTTAACCATGCCAAGTGCAAAGTCCTACACCTGGGTCGGAGCAATCCCAGGCACAGCTACAGGTTGGGCAAAGAAGAGATTCAGAGCAGCCCTGTGGAGAAGGACTTGGGGGTGTTGGTTGATGAGAAAATGAACATGAGCCAGCAGTGTGTGCTCGCAGCCCAGAAAGCCAACCATATCCTGGGCTGCATCAAAAGGAATGTGACCAGCAGGACGAAAGAGGTGATCCTGCCCCTTTACTCTGCTCTTGTGAGACCTCACCTGCAGTATTATGTGCAGTTCTGGCGTCCTCAACATGAAAAGGACATGGAACTGTTGGAACAAGTCCAGAGGAGGGCCACGAGGATGATCAGGGGACTGGAGCACCTCCTGTATGAAGATAGGCTGAGAAAGTTCGGGCCGTTCAGCCTGGAGAAGAAAAGAGTGCGTGGAGACCTCATAGCAGCCTTCCAGTATCTGAAGGGTCCTATAGGGATGCTGGGGAGGGACTCTTCCTTAGGGACTGTAGTGATAGGACAAGGGGTAACGGGTTAAAACTTAACCAGGGGAAGTTTAGATTAGATTGGATATAAGGAAGAAGTTCTTTCCTGTTAGGTTGGTGAGGGACTGGAATAGGTTGCCCAGGGAGGTTGTGAATGCTCCATCCCTGTCAGTGTTCAAGACCAGGTTGGATGAGGCCTTGGGTGATATGGTTTAGTGTGAGGTGTCCCTGCCCATGGCAGGGGGGTTGGAACTTGATGATCTTAAGGTCCTTTCCAACCTTAACTATTCTATGATTCTAACAGACTTGCAAGCCAAAACCAGTAAGAATAATTCGCATGTTCAACAGAAAGTCTGCTTCTGATTTAGAGACAGAAGGAGATTACAGTAGATTTCTAGTTTATTAGAAATAAAAACCAACATTAGTACCTTCTCACTGATGACATTTCCTTCTTTTTTGCAGAGTATTAACTCAGCTTACCTCTATTACAGGTTTTGCTTTCTTTTCCTGTTTGTTTTAGTTATCAGCTGATATCAGCTGACCTTTACAGAACAGGGTAGTGGAGTTCATCTACGTCCTGCTACTGTATTCTGAGTATCGGTCCTAACAAAAGAATTACTCAAGCTGTTGTCATTTGCATTTTTTTTTAATCTGTGCCTTTTTAACTTGACTTTAATCTCTCCTATCCAATTTCAGAGTCTTGATTTCCAAAAGAAATGGAGAACAGAGCTCACTGTGACAGCAGTAGGTAGTAGATAGAAAAAAATTAAGAAAAGGACTCAAATTGTTTAGTTTCTCATGAGATCAGATAATATATACAGATAAATTTTCAATCACTTTAGGATAGTTGAGATTTTATCTCTTTTATTTGATGCTGTATATCTGCTGATTTCTAGACTATGAGTCATATTGTTTTAATGGAGAAAGTCAACACTGAGAATCACAGACTTGGGAAAACGTTTTCTAGACAATACACTTTGTCATATTCATATCTTACCTGATTACTTGCAGGGGGGAAGGAAGATGAAGAAAGGAGAAGCACTAACAGTTTCGTTCTTAACATTTTTCTCCCCCGTCAATTATTGTCTTTAGGGATGAAGACAAAGATACTAATACTAAGGTACTGGCAGGTTCGTGAAATCACATAAATGCAAAAATGTATGGTGAAAATTTAACCTATTTTCTTCTTGGCAGTAGCTTCCCATGATGTGAATAACTTCTGTGGACTAACACACTGAAAAGGCTAATTAGAGACATTTACCCATTTTCTGTACCTTAGTAATTGATACTATAACTAGAAATTTCTACAGCATTGATATTATACTAACACTACCAATTACTACAGTACTGTTAATCTTTTTAATGTGGGATCAGTGGGACTATGTGAGCTTTACATACATGCTCATCTATATATACATATACACACCCACCTACATCTAATACATACACATTATATATATGTGCAAATTAAAAATCCATGGGTACAAAAGTTTGTCCTGTCTGGACAAAACAGACAAAACTGCAGAAAACAGAACAATACTAAGTTTTTGCATACAATTTTCAAACGCATAAGCTTTAACTAATTTTGGGAAAAATCCCTAAATTATCTTTAAAAACAATTTCCTAGAACTTACCCATAAACGGCCAGGACATGATCCAGTTGATCAAAGGTAAGAATAACCTTGTGATATAGATAAGCTCTTTGGGTGGGAACTGTTTCTAGAAGTATTAGCTGCTAGGCACTACCGAGTCTCTCATTTTCTAGGGGAAGGTCATCTGTATACAGACGTATACAGGTCTAGAACTGTAGCTTCTACATTGACATATGGTGTTACCCAACATCTGTCATCACTTCCTTTATGAACCACCTGCCCTCTAAGGCTCCAAGGACTGGAAGGGCTTTCTGCTGTGAGCAGCATTGATTTGGGTGGGTGAAGCCATGAGTGGGCATGAGGAAATTTTATTTCCTTTCCCAGGCCTGACACTGGCCTGTTGGGTAACTCTAAATAAATCATTTTGTTACCACAATTCTAGTGTTTCAATCAATACATACTGTATCTTCTAATGATATAATCTACTTAACAGACAGTGCAAAGTGTGTTGGGGTTAAATGTGATTATTTCTTAATTTTACTGAAAACAATTGATTTTACAGGAAACATTTCACGCCTGACTGGATTAGACCATAGCTGCCTATTCAGGTTCACTTTCATATAAGCCCCTTTACATATAGACTAGCTATGAATAAGCCTTGCAGACACTTTCACTTCTTTAATGTTAACTATTTAACATGGAAAGTCTTAATTACCAGAAACATTCTTCTAATTGTCACTTTTATTAACTAATAATTTGCCTATTTTGTGGATAATAAAAAAGAGGAATAACATGGTACATGAGTAGTAGCTTGAAAACTACCTAGGAAAGGTAAAGTAGTAAGGTATACATACACTGTTCTAATACAGTGTCCTGGAACAGTAATACAGTGTCCTGGAACAGTTTAAACCACAACATACAGTTTCTTAACAAGTGGAACGGGTCTTGGGAGTATGGCAAAGAATATTACTGCTCACCTCTTAAGTGAGAATGCCCATTTCCATTTCACCAGGAGCCTAACCTTTATTTAACCAATCAGTTATCCAGCAGGGACCTTCTTAGGTCCTACTATACTGTCAAACTCAGCAAGATTCCTTGAAAATGAGCCAATAAGAGAGAACAAATTGCACTCACTTTTAATGCTACAAAGGACATTGGTATTCATAGTCCAGTAACTTTATGGCAAGTATAAACCTTTTAGAGGAAGAAAGAGTAACATATCTGAACATTATTTTCATTGGAATAATTTCAATTCCAATAAGACTAAAAATATGAAGATACGAGATTTAAAAAAGTGATTACATTTGCGACAAAAGGCAGAGAATATACATGACTGAAATAACTGTCTTGAAAGAATGACACAGAAGCATTCACAGAATAACCCTGAAAGAAACTCTGAGGATTTAACCAAGGTCAGCTAGCTATCTTAATAATTCTTTGTATATAGTGCTACATGTTATAGTACAGAGATTGAGAGCCTGACATCTCACCAACCTCCTAAATTACTGTTATCTTCATTTTACAAGCAAGTAAACAGAGGTACAGATCTGAGAAAAACACCACTGTTTAAACTGCCTGAGTGTGCTGCGAGTAGCTCCACCTAATTTCTGGAAGTACTGAGAGTCCCTATCTTCTTCAGAACCAAAGTGGAGATCTGCAGATGGTACAGCTGTTAAAATGCAGGGCTTACCTCTGCTCCTGCTGAACTGCTACAAGAGATCCCAGTATCCTGACCCCAACCCCTTTCCCAATCACCATTAGAGTCCCTCCTTCCAGAATATCACAATTACAGCTTAACTTATGATTGTATTTCATCAATAAAAGCCAATTGACTCATGTTTCTAAGGTCATTTTACGTTACTCTGGCAGCAGTTAAGGTGATTTGAATGGGTATTACATTTTCATTCACTTTAGAGCTATTTTTGATTCCCTGAGTGGCATCAAGAAACCAGAGTGTAACTAAGAAGCATTCAAACGTTTCACCTCAGCAGGGCCTAACCTCTGCCACGCTGGAGCTATGCACTGGAATATTCATATATCTGAAAATCATAAGCACTTGCCTCTGAGAGCAAATCAGAGATGTAAATCTAGGATTGGAGAGGAGAGAGAATTTCCTCAGTAGCTCCACTGCCCTGTTGTGACTTCCACTTAGGGGAGATGGGTCCAGGCTGATAATGTCCCAGCTGCCCCTCAGGGATTTAGATACTCATCTTGTGCCAGTCTGAATGCTAGACACATGATATAACCAGGAAATAAACTACTGAAAAGCCCATATAGAGAATAAAACACTTTTTATTTCTTTCTCCCCTTACTAGTTTCATTTGACGGTACTTGAAAGCTTAGCTATTTTGGAATTTGCAAGGCTTCAGAGTGCTGTGGGTCATCTGGTCAAATGTACGTATTCAACCACATAGCATTCATTTTCTATTCTTCTGCCACAGGCTAATGACTCACCAATATGCCTACTCATCACTTCCACTGCTCCAGTGCCTGATAACTTGAATAATTCAAATATCCCCATTTGTCTAGCTTGATGTTTGTCTGGAGAGAGTTTTCTGAAAGCACTGCAAAGACTCGGGAATCAGTCTTACTGAGAAGACATAGGCCTTATGCCCCTAAAATCTTAACATGCTTTCAAAGAGTCCCTATGCCATGTACCTTTTAATAGAAAACGGATTTACACCTCATGTTTTAGTCAGTGAACCCAGAAAACGGTAACATTTTCTGGCTTTAATATTCAGATGTACTGGCCATATTCCATTGAAACAACCCATGAAGAGCAATATGTGTGCCAAGACACAATGCAAAAGATAAGATTATAATATATTTCCCCACCAAGTGTTCTTGTACATTCATGGTATTTTGCATTCTCTTATCTTGGAGGCCTAATGGATCTCAGTGTGGAATAAATAGCAAGGAATTGCTATTGTACAGTCTTGCCAAATGAAAGTCAAAGCACATTTTAAACCCCAACAACATGATTAAGCATGATTATTCAAAGACTGAATAGGCAAGTGTAGCACTGAATACCAAATAAAGGGACATAAACAAGAGTAATGGCCATTTGCATGAACTGAACACCACAAAGTTGATAAAGTTGCAGACACAGAAATTAATTTAAATCAGAGCAGAATTCTATGCTATTCTCACAAAAAACGTAACACAGTTACACTGGTCTCCCTTTGGTAACAAATCAAGACTACTTACCATTTTTGGAGAGAATCACAGCCAAATATTCATGAAAGTAGGTGTTGATGTACAGCAGAAGGCTTGGAGTATGTGCTGTGAGAAAGCTAAATGCGATATTTTCCTTGGACACGACAGCATCCACATAAATGGCAGAGCTTGAGGTGCTTGCATTTTTTGTGACAGGATAAGGGTCTTGGAAAATATAGGTAACGGAAGTGCCAGCTTCAAATAATGCAGAAACCTCTGAAAACATACATAAATCAAGGGAATTTCAGCTACTGCATTTTCAGATCTCCAAGACAGGCATGGAAATGAGCTGACTGCCTCAGAAGCAGTGTACTGCAAAATGCCCTGACCCACCGGTCCTTACTTTGGACAAGCAGCGTGTCGTTCCTTAGTCTGTTTGTGTATGGAGAGAGGCCTCTAAATTCAAGTGTTTTAGTACCAGAGTCAGAGCTCCACAACATGGAACAGCCCAAAATGTCTGTCAGACAAATAAATGCCCAGTTCACCACCTTCTGACAGCTGATTTGTAAGGCAGTATTCTCTGTTTCTCCCCCATTAAAGACAATATATTTGTCCTTTCCAGTCTCCTTTGTAAACAAAGTCATTATTAAAGCAAAACACTAACCCAAAGACAGCCAGTGAGTGAAGCTGTCTTTGGTAGCTCCAAAAGAAGAGAAACATTTACCTGTGCATGCTAAGAACCTGTGAACTAATGCTTGTGTTTTCAATGAACACAACATAGTCCGGCCATGAAATACACAGATGCGGCAAGAGCAGTTTTTTTCTAATGTGAGGTAAAGTCAGGATGATGATATCTTCAGCTACAGACTGACTGCAAGTACTTTCTCCAGTAAAGCAGTTCCACCTCTACAGCAGCATCTACTAACAATACGCTACATGGTTATTTGATACACCTCTCATGCCATCGGTGCCAAATCGTCAGCTCATGTAACTGGGGACAGTTCTGTGGACTGCAGTGCAACTACACTGATTTACACCAGCAGGTGATGCAGCGCACTTAATAAACATAACAGTTTATTAACTGTGAGATGGCTGAGGGGCAGCCATGGAAATTAAAACACTCACATGGCACCTTGCTGTTATTGAGCAGGAGTTTTGCTAGTTCATTTGAATCCCCAAAAACTTGCTATCTAAATTGGGTGCTCTGTATTTGCTCTGCTCCTTTTTCTGGTACTGGCAACATCTCCTATGAGCCACGAGAAAGGTTCAGTAAAGGCACCTTCACTGGAGACTAAACTAGGTAAATCAGTTTTCTCCTGGATAATTCATGATTATTTTTCATGTCTGTTACGTAAGTTTGGATAGATGTCACAGAAATGGCAAAAAAAAAACATAAAAAGACTACCTCGTTTTGCCATACCTTTGCTCTAAAACTCTGTAAATAAAAGGTCTCAAGGTTTTGTTAAGGTGGATGAAGTTTAAAACCAACCAAACAAAACATTCAGATTCAGGCTGACCACTGTTATGAGAAATTTCATCCCTATTTGTTAATTTCTGGGCCAATTATATGTAACTGAATACAGGGATCATTGTGGGATATAGCTGGTACCTTTAATAGGACAACTAATACTGTTTTAATTTCTGAGGCCATCACTGAAGTCCACAAATGGAGGTTCTACGCTGCTTAAGATAAAAAAATGCTGAAGGGATAGCTGATATTAGAACATCTTGTAACATGGGGACACCAAGCTGACATGGGTGAAACTGCTGTATTTCAGAGACCACTAAGGACTTAGGCTCAAAGCTTGCTGCCTACCGTCCTTGCAGAAAGGTCCTTCATATGCTGAGTTGGTACAATCACAGGAGTAACCATTATACTTCTCCACACATTTTGCTCCATTATGGCAGAGGTTACCATAACTGCTGCAATGTCCTGGACATCCAGGTTTAACACCAGGTGTCATTTTAGCTTTCTCTTCAAGGTCAAGTTTCTGTCCATTTAAATCCAGAGATCGAATGCATCCCAAAAAGCCCTTTTGTCTGGAAGCTGTTCCCCCTGAAAAAGAGAGAAAAAAAAGACACACATTCATTGGTGAGTCTGCACAGCAACCAAAGCCCTGAAGCCCAATACAGAGGTACAAATACAAATCCATGAATTTTAAAAAGTACTCTCTCTTATATGCCTATGCATACAGTGGCAGAAGATGACAGAGGGACAGCCCTGGAAACTAAAGGTCTCTATCATTATGAAAGGACTAAAAAGCTGTATGTGACACTTTCTTGTTGCCATTCTTTTCTTTCCTGCTTTATCTACTGCCCTGTCTGGCATCTGAAATGCAAATTCATTTGGAAAAAAGATTAGCTTCTTTATCCTATGTCTGCATATCACCTAATACATGAGAAATCCAAACATAAAATATTTTTTTCCTATTTATTGCCGCAGTACAGAGGATAAATAATACTCTAATCTGAACAACAGCTGAGTCACACAAGCTGATGAGTCCATATAGTGGGGATGAATCATGTTCAGCATCGGGAAATGGGGAACGGAAATGAGTCAGAATTTATGCATGACTGCCCAACCTGATGTTGCATGTGAATGGTTGTTGTAGGTAAGAAACATGTTCAGGTCACAGTTCTGTTATTTATTACAATTGTTAAACATAATCACATTTCTTCCTAAAGAATAAGATGGTCTACCCAAGAGGGCAGTTCCATCTCTACAAAATCATAGAATCATAGAATCATAGAATAGTTAGGGTTGGAAAGAACCTTAAGATCATCAATTTCCAACCCCCCTGCCATGGGCAGGGACACCTCACACTAAACCATATCACCCAAGGCCTCGTCCAACCTGGTCTTGAACACTGCCAGGGATGGAGCATTCACAACCTCCCTGGGCAACCTATTCCAGTCCCTTACCAACCTAACAGGAAAGAACTTCTTCCTTATATCCAATCTAAACTTCCCCTGGTTAAGTTTCAACCTGTTACCCCTTGTCCGAGAGACTACAGTCTCTAATGAAGAGTCCCTCTCCAGCATCCCTATAGGCCCCCTTCAGATACTGGAAGGCTGCTATGAGGTCTCCACACAGCCTTCTCTTCTCCAGGCTGAACAGCCCCAACTTTCTCAGCCTATCTTCATACAGGAGGTGCTCCAGTCCCCTGATCATCCTCGTGGCCCTCCTCTGGCCTTGTTCCAACAGTTCCATGTCCTTTTTATTTTGAGGACAACAGAACTGCACGTGATAATCCAGGTGATGTCTCACAAGAGCAGAGTAAAGGGGCAGGATCACCTCCTTCGTCCTGCTGGTCACATTCCTTTTGATGCAGCCCAGGATACGGTTGGCTTTCTGGGCTGCGAGCGCACACTGAAACCAGCTCATGTTCATTTTCTCATCAACCAACACCCCCAAGTCCTTCTCCACAGGGCTGCTCTGAATCTCTTCTTTGCCCAACCTGTAGCTGTGCTTGGCATTGCCCTGACCCAGGTGTAGGACTTTGCACTTGGCATGGTTAAACTTCATGAGGTTGGCATCAGCCCAACTCACAAGCGTGTCAAGGTCCCTCTGGATGGCATTCCTTCCCTCCAGCGTATCAACCGAACCACACAGCTTGGTGTCATCGGCAAACTTGCTGAGGGCGCACTCAATCCCACTGTCCATGTCAGTGACAAAGATGTTGAACAAGACCGGTCCCAACACCGATCCCTGAGGGACACTACTCGTTACTGGTCTCCAGCTGGACATTGAGCCATTGACCACAACTCTTTGTGTGCAGCCATCCAGCCAGTTCTTTATCCACCGAGTGGTCCATCCATCAAATTGATGTCTCTACAATTCAGAGACAAGGATGTCGTGTGGGACAGTGTCAAACGCTTTACACAAGTCCAGGTAGATGACATCAACTGCTCTACCCCTGTCCATCAGTTCCATAGCCCCATCATAGAAGGCCACCAAATTGGTCAGGCAGGATTTCCCCTTAGTGAAGCCATGCTGGCTGTCACCAAGCACCTCATTGTTTTTCATGTGCCTTAGCATGCCATCCAGGAGAATCTGCTCCATGATTTTGCCAGGCCCAGAGGTGAGACTGACTGCTCTGCAATTCCCCGTGTCATCCATTTTCCCCTTCTTGAAAATGGGGGTTACATTTCCCTTTTTCCAGTTGTCGGGAACTTCTCCTGACTGCCATGATTTCTCAAATATGATGGCCAGCGGCTTCGCAACTTCATTTGCCAGCTCCTCCAGGACCCGCGGATGGATTTCATCAGGACCCATGGACTTGTGCCTGTTCAGATTTTTAAAGATGGTTTCAAACCAGATCCTCTCCTACAGTGGGCCCAAGGTCTTCATTCTCGCAGTCCCTGCATCTTCCTTCCAAGACTTGGGTGGTGTGGTCAGAGCCTTTCTGCCCAATGAAATTGCTAAAAGTGTTACAATGAAGACACTTTTTCCATAAGAGATGGTCTCTGAGAATGATGTTAATAATGATTGTTAGTCTGTGAAAATATCACCATTTTTCTTACTGTAGGCTTTGTTTGGCAGTTGCCAATGATTTGCTTTTGAAGATGCTGCAATTTTGATTGCTGCTAAGAAATCTAATTCTGCTTCAGAAGTTATCAGCATTTGTAGCTCTGAAATGCTAGCTTTATTGGTGATTTTACTACAAAATTAGTATGAAAGAAGCTATCTTTCCAAATTATTCTTCTGTAGAAGTTGGTTCTATATCAAAATGCATGAGATAAGAGCTTACATATATTGCTAAATCTTTGCAGAAGAGCATCTGTTTTTTTTTTTTGTAAACTGTTTAATTAAAGGAAGACTTCTGCAAACTAAGAAAATGAAGCAACAGTCTGAAAAGCAATCTTACCAAATCCCTATTGTTCTGCTATACCTTTCTAGTATATTTTAATTTCTGGTACACTAATAGCAGGAAAACTAGATTTGAATTAGAATAATTGAACTACAGGTAGTATGCATGAGACAGGTTTATTTCATGCTAATTTTATGATGCCTTTCTCAGACAAAAAAATACTCTCAAATTCCTCTTTAGCCAGCTATTCTTTTCAGGTAAGAAAATGTTAGCTCACTTATTTTAAAGGTCATCTGAGCACAAGAATTGGAACTTCTGCATTTGCCGCACTGTGCACACACAATCATTTTCTTTGGAGATTTTCCTGCAAAGCCAAACATACCATACAGATTTTCCAATAATGTTCAAATAAGCAGAAGTGTGATTTCTCCCTTTAAGGTTACTAGCTACTCTGTTTTCTTTTGCATGGGAGGTTACCACAAATATCACAAGCATAAATGACAGTTTTCTTGCCTCTTCTCTCTGCACATATACAAATCCCAGCTGTAACATTTAGAGAATAAGTACAAACTATTGCTAACTATTTCCCAGGTGTCATGTTTATTGCACTACCCAAATTCTTCCTGCTCTCTAAAGCACTTTGGTAAACCATGTAAAATAAGTTTCTCAGTTTTTCTGTCTGGAGAGTGTGGGGCTTAACGGAGACCATCTAAATAATCCTAGATTCACACAGTATTGATCAAACAAATCTGTTTATTATGTGGGCATTTGAACAGTTTTCTTCAATTGATTAGAACTAATCTTTAAATACATTCCTGAGAATCAGAGAAAAATGAAAACAAAACAAAATTATTCCCCAAATTAGGCTTTACAAATTCTTCCTAGTCTAAGAGACCGTTTGGACTGGACAATTTAATGGATATGACCTAAATGTTTTGTTCAGGAAAACAGATTTTAGGATAAGCCTCAGGACCATAAACACCGAGGTTAAGGGTGTTTCTTGCTGTCAGTCAAATGAACCATGCTGTTTTATGTAGCTAAATTTTACTGAGAAGCCTTGGGGCAAGAAATAGAGAGTCAGAGAAGGGAGCAAGAAGCTCACAACTGGGCACTCACAATATATCTTGGTGACACATTTGGCTAAATAATTAACATTCTATCAATGCATGGAGGATTTGCTTTAAAAAGGACTTTTTGTTGGTAAGAACTGGATTAGGGAGGCTGAAACAGCATTCTGGATTTACGTAACTGATACAAAGGAAAGGGCATGGGAGTACAAGAATCATAATTATTATTACTTAGGAGTAGGAGAACTTGCTGTGATATTCCTCAGAAAACATCTAAGTCACACTTGTTAGTCTCAAACTGAAAGCTGCACAAAGCTGTCAGGACACACAAGGATTAATTCTTCCTCCTAGCCTCCAAAATATCCCTAAGTGTCTACAGACTCCTTTAAAAGTAACAACAGTAAACAAAGTATGCCACTTCTTTTTCTCTCTTTCTTTTTCTCTGTTCCCAAGAAAGTTTCTCAGATGTTAACTCTGGAGTATGTTACATTTGGTCTGTGATTCACCTAAGAATTCCTTGCTCCCTTGCTCCCAAGTCAAAACTAGGAGCCTAAGCACTTAACTTTGCTAGTCTCCTTAACATACAAAATAAATATCACATAAACTTCTGATCAAATGCTTTATGCATAAAATTAACTTCTTAGGATTTGTATTTTGCTTTTTTGACGTTACCAGTCTAAATGGAAATCCTGCTCTCCAAAAAGTCTGCGAGGACTGCTTTTCCCCTCCTCATACTGGAGTGTTATGGTCATGCCTTTTCCACTACGTGAGAGGAGATGATGACACACCTCCTCGAGGAGGACAGGAACATACTGGGAGACAGGTAAACTATTCAAAAAGATGTCACTCATTTTGAATGCTGAAAGCCACCATCCACTGAAAGGAATGATTCTGCCAGTAATGTGCCAAATTGGCCTGCTGCTGGGAAGTTTGGTGCAGTCAATATTATCTAGCCTCTATGTCTGCCTGGGATTTGCTCTTTCTACTGCAATTTTTTAAAATTAACAGAAGAAACATAGCTTGTTGCAAGGATACCCATGCTGTGACTGAGGATCATAAAGCAGCCTAAAGAAGTTAGATACTCAAGACCCTTTGAAAGAAAGTGAGAAATGATTTTCTAACTCTTCTACGCTGCTTTAAATTCCAAGCTTGTTTGATTTTGAGTGTGCTGGCAGCAAAAAGTCATTTCTCCCTTCCACTTTGCACACACAGAAAGCTATCTCAGAAGCCTGCCACATAGAATCACTTAAATTGGAAACCCCTTCATCAGTGTCAGTGTGCAGAACGCAGCAGGAACAAGTATGTTATGGATTATAGGGGGAGCAGGGAGTAATATTATGTGCTGCTGCTTCTTTCCTTTTTACAATGCTGTTTACGCATTTGTTTTTCAGATAGATAAAATTCATTCCACCTGGTTGAGGTATTAAATCAGTTGCTTCCTATTAGATAATGGAATGAGACCATCACTAGAGACAAATTGTGACACATCTGTGTGTTGTTGGACTTCTGCCACCTTTTCCTGGAGCACCCAGTGACAGTGTCAGAATCAGGAGGCTGCCCAGGTCTCCATCTCTTCTGAAGTCATGAACAATTTTGGCTTTCAGTATGGTAGAGCTAAGGGATGAAGAAAGCGCGCCTGAAAACATTAGATTTTCTGTCCCTTTTTTTCAGGGTTCAGTAAAAGTGTAGATTGGACAATTGAATGCAATATATTTAGCGCACAGTGAGAACTTTTCACCTCTTGGCTGAGATAAAGTAACTATGTCCTAGAGTTTGCTGTAAATATTAAGTACAATCAGAGAAAAATTTTGGTGGAAGTCACTGCTGCAGATCCATTGGACAAACCTGTTCCCCAAAGCATGGCTGCATTCAGATGAGGTACAGATTAACTTCAGCACCAAAAACAACAGGACCTTTTCTGCACCACAGCTCCTACGCATCCACTCAATCCCCAGCTTATAGGGATACATGATGCTATTCTGTCCCTGGTGCAGGGCTTTGCATATGTCTTTGCTGACAAGTGTTCCTGTTGGCACATTTCTCTGTTGAGTTCCTTAACTGTCATGGATTTCCATGATGCAATTCATTGATTGTGTCACTTTAAAACCACCATCAATTTTGTTCAGGTAACCTGTTTATTTTGCTGAGGCAGAAAACCAAGATTATAGGTAAACACTGCTTTTCAGATGTGAGATAGTAAGCAGTTAAATATCTGATATATCTGATTGGTGACTTATGATAAATCTTTCATTTTTACTCCTTTAAAAAGTCACAATGAAAAATGTACAAAAGCCTATCCAGTCATTAAACTGTCTACATCTTATAACTGGAAACAGTACCTTGGTTAGATTTCTCTAATGCTTCTGAAGTGTCTAGCAGTTCAACCCTATTGCCTTCAGGCCTGGCTTCCCATAGAACATGTTCTTAGCATCATTTTGGCATTTAAGAAACAAGTGATTAGCAGCATGCTTCACACCAGGAAACAGAAACCTTTCACCGTGACAGTCTTAAGCCTCTCTTCTGTGAATTCTTCAGTGAACTTTCCTCTGACTGAGTCTTTCAGAGATCATTTTTGGAATAAATCAATATCTATGTGTGAAGGGGTCCTGGCCATTGATGCAGCTGTATCTTTTAATTAACAGATTAATTCCTTATGTTTAGAGCCCAATAATTACTGCACACATGCACAATAAACAGCTCCAATAAATACCCCAAAATCTTCTTAAATCAAAGGGTGTGGATACACAGGTAAACTTTATTAAAATGAATTGACAGATCAAGATTTGCTGTAGCATTTCAGCTAAGAAAATCCATTTTATGGAAAGAATCAGTAGTTACTTTAGTGGCCCTGAATAAGCAGCAGGTTACAACCCACTCCATCACTGAGAAGATTACTCAGAAAGACAGTGTTTGAATAAAGAAAAAGCAAAATTCCCTTTGTTATTCCTGATTATATTATGAAATACAAGATGGTCCCAATCTAGATTTCATTGGCAAGGGAGGTAGAGAAACAAAGTATATGCAAATGGAGAATTTTTTTTTTGTTTTGTTTTAAAGGTCGCCTTCAGTTAAAATAACTGTATTTGCTATGACTGTGTTCATACTTCTCTCATACATGCACTCTATGGCCAAATAAGGGTTTTGGCACGCATGCTTGAAGGAACAGACTTTAAGACCACACCGTCATCAGCCTTTGCCCCAGAAGTTTTTATGATGAATTTGTGCCTTTTACATTGCATCTAAAAAGAGAGATCACATTTCCTACAGCAAGTTACAGATTCAGTGCTGCACAAGAAAAAATACTAGAATTCCTTGGCCATAAATATGTTTCAAGCAATCTTAGACCCTAAACATATACATCTAGTATAAACATCTCTATACAACTATAAACATTATACATCTAGTATAGTCAAGCTATGGTTAGGGCTTTAAGTGTAAATTCAGTAGTCTGGATTTACTTTATGTTGCCTAGACAGGAGTGGAAGAAGAGAAAGAACAATAGGTCACCACATGCAAGCTCAATGAAACAATAGCATTACCAAGGTACGGACATGGAAATATCTACAGAAACCCTTACATGGTGCCTACCTACAAATAATTGGCTGTTGAGCTGCAAGCGGAAATGCCCCTCAGCAGGTGCCTCCAGGACCTTCTTGGGCAGGCTGTCCACCTGGAGAGAGGTTTGCTTAAGGTTCCTCTCTGCTCGGACATAGTGCCACTGGTTGTCATTCAGGGGTGCAGGAGACTGCACGGTGGCTTCTCTGGGGCCATTCCCAACATCTATGGAGAAGGCAATCTCTTTGGGAGCTGGAATAGATAAATAGGTATGAACAGGAAGTGAAGGTCTGAATTAAATTACAGTTTTGACATCAAGAAATCTTACATAAGTATAGGGTCCATTAACTTTTATGTCAGCAAATAGTACAGCATCATTTACCTCCCATCTACACAGCAACTTATACATAAATCTATGCCTGCAGCCTCACTGTTTGATCTCTCCTGTGATTATGCTTGGCTGTGTGTACCCATCTTTTTTTTGCTATAACAAATGCAGTGCTCTAGAAATACTAGCTCTCTTTTACTTCAAAAAGTGCCAAACGCTGTACAGAAGTCACACAATGGTAGCAAAAGATTTTTGACAAGTAACCATAAGATGAAAGAAAGGATAAGGGAACTCTTTCTGCCTAAATCTTTCCAAATGCATGTACTTAACAATTACAGAACTTGGCTGCATATAGTAGAAGAGAATCCTAGAAGCATTTGTTTGCCTGAATAAGCTGGACCTTTTTTTTTTTTGTGATCCAAAACTAAAAAGGCATCCGTAACACATATCCAGAGATAGTGGGGCTCCTAGAAACAGGACCATAATTGAAAACCAACATCCATATAGGGAGGATTCCCTCTGTCGGAAGCCTGAAAGGAGACAGAACTTTTTAACATTCATGCAACTGACTATTTTTCCTCTTCCTAAAACACTAAATATACCAGAAAGACCAAGACCCAGGTCCACAGACCACACAACCAGAAGGCTGTGGATTGAAAATTGATAAAAAACTGTTATTTCAAGCCCAACAAATTGGATAGGCCTGGTTTTGAAGCTGCTTCTTAGATAGTTAAGATAGAAAACACTCCATAGGGATATACAAAGATCTATTCTGAGCCCCTGCATCTGCTAAAAGGCCATTTTCCTATGAAGCAGCTGGTCTGTGCAGCTTCTTTGATACAAGGCCTTTAGGCTGCAAATTCCATCTGGAAGCAAGAAACACAACACCAAACTACTAATAAGAAACCTATATTTAAAAGACTTTCCCCAGACTTTTAAGAACTCATTTTTCTAGGAGCAGACATTTAACACACATATAAAAGCTTTCACTAAACAATCCTCTTAGTAGTTTACAGTATTTGTAATATTTGATATCAAAATGTTGTTTTACTTCTATATCCCTGAGAATGAAATGCAATACACTAAAGTACAACCGAATTGGACTTTGATGTGCAATTAACAGTAAATCATATATCATTACCTTGTGATAACACACCATGGCATTTAGCATTTTTTAATGAATTGAAGGGCCTTGGGGCCTTGTTTTATTAAATTTTATATTTGGGTTATTATAAGCATCTTGTAAAATGCATAGCGCTCAGTTTGTTTTTCCTAAGCTTAACAGAATTTAGAATACAGAAATCACATTTCATGTCAAACCCACAGTACTGTTTTGTAACTAATAAGTTTTTGAAGTCATCAAAACAGGAGTGAGGCAAAACCTCACTAATTAAGTTCCCTGCTGCTCTTCTTTATAGATTGAGCAGTAGTTATATTTCAGTCACTTACTAGATTTTGAAATATTCAAGGCCCATTAGAACTGTTACTCACTTATCTTGCATTAGCATCCTGTCCTTCATAGACTCTCGCCTCACAGCTGTACCACACACACCAAGTTCTCTGAAACACTAGAGCTGTATCAGACTGGGTATGTTACTATACAGAAATAAAAGTAAATATCAGAGTGACTGTATTAAATTTTTCAAGTAGTTTTTTTCAACTAGAATTACAATCTACAGGTACATCTAATCAGTAGCCTTTTTCTTAAAGAGGGAGAAAAAAAGTAATTGAAAAAGTAATTTCAGTGACCTCTTTGGTTAAGAAAGACAAACCTAGCTATAACTAGATTCAGTGTAATGACCAAGGTGGTCACTTTGGATGGAAACTTTGACAGGAGATGTAGATAAGTCTAGATTAATGTGTCTATATGACTCCATTTTATCCTCTTCAGGCATCTCCCACTATTCCTAGGCAGAAGAAAATATGTCCTTCCCACTTCCCTGCACCTGCCAAACCATGCAAATACACTAAGATTTCTTGGAGGTGAAACTTACATCTTATTTCAACTCGTATGAAGTCTTTAATCCCAAGGTTTTCCAAGAATACCCCAGAGGCAGCAGTAGTTTTGAAGAAGAAGGAGATGTCTGCACTGACCTCGGCATGGAAGGTGGGAAAGTGCAGGTAGGAGGCCTCCGTGTTGAAAGAAGCAGCATTCCAGAACTGCCCTGAAAGCACAACGCCCTTCTCTATAGTTAATTGGCGCAGGACAGCAGCTGTGAGCTGCATGTGGAAAAGCCACCTTTCATCAGATAAATACATTAAAAAAAAACCCAAACCCAACAAATACAACAAAACAAAACGAGGGAACATTCTGTACCTATGGAAATTGAGAAGAACGACTACTCACTGTCTCCATAGCAACGCAAAGGGCCAATTTTCCAAGCAGCCTCAGAATTTGATCTGTTTGTGTCAGTGATCACTATCTGAGTTACAGGCAAATGGTCTTTGAAAGCAAGGAGGCCAGTGTCATTTGTCCTGGATTATAATAAATAGAAGGATACAGATTAACCACAGACAAAATCCCCAGCATTCCTTATGCAAGGCTGTATTTGAAAAATGCTTACTTAAGGATGGAAGGTCGTTTGCAGAATTGCCTAGAACTGTGACTGGCACACACTGCTTAAGACACATACGTGCAGCATGTGTATGTTCTACGCTCATACATAATTCTGGCCACTGAAGACACTGTATTTGAATATATGATAATGTCAGATATGGACTATAACTGTTTCAGCTGTGCCAACTGATTGTGAAGCTGATGCAGAGTGATGCCATTCTGCCTGATGGGCATTAACGTAAATGAGGCTCTCCTGGGTTTCCTCAGCAGAATGAATTTGATGTGGATCAGGTTTAAGACCAAGTTTGAATTTCTGTTAGGTTAGCTGAAGACAAATAATGACATCTATGCTGGCTTTATGCTTTGCCTGAGCAAGAAGAGGTGACACAATACCAGATCCAGCATGTAATTAGCACAGGGCAGCCAGACAGTATCCAATCCAACAGCAAGATGGCTGCTACACAACTGACTCAGCACACTGCAAAGTTGGATTGGCAGAGTGATTTCAGACTGAATAAGCCCTTCACATTACGTGCCTCTGTGACTTTTGGTTCAGCAACTGAAATACTGAAGGCTGAGTTACAGCACTGTTGAACTACAGTCTCTTGTTTGTGTCAGCTGTGCTTATTCTTCAGCTTAGACTAATTTACACATGGCTGCTAGAAAGGAAGAGGAAAAAAGAGATTCCTAAAGGATAATTTCTTTATTTTCACTCTGTGTGTGCTGGGCAAATTGCTGTCCTCAAAATGAAGCACAGCATTTCATGGCAGCTGTTGTTCCCTAAGCTGATTCAGCAGCTTTGACTCTGGCAGGGTATACAGATATGCATTCATCCCACTGTACTTCATGAACTGAACTGAGTCCCTCAGGCATACAACCCTGACCTTACCAGAACCAAACTGCCCTCTTGAGGTACTCCTCTATCAATTGACAGATTACAGAGAGGAGGGTACTGCCATATCTTACCTCTGCAGTGATGAGTTTTTCCTCCTCCTAGCATTTTTTCTCAGGGTTGAGGTCTGCTGTACCTGGGCTTGGCAGCACATCCTTAATGGAGCTGAATCTCAATAGTTTTTGAGAAACAGATCCCTACATCTGCATGGTTTAGCAATCTGTATGCAGGGTCTGGACTCAACTCACCTGTCTGCTCAGAGGCAAAGACTACATTCTGCAATAATCCCAAATTTACATCCACTGCTCTTTCAGGCAGCTATGACAAAAAGCCTCAGGAAACAGGTATCACTTTTTGAGTGATACCTCTGCCAAAGAGTCTGACATTCCAGGCAGGATCCCAGACTACCTATATGCTGCGCGTAATAACACCTTCCATAAACATACCTCTCATTATAGTTCTAGCTATGGGAAGGGACACAGGACTTCAGCAAAGAAATAATAATCAGGAAGAACACTGCAGCTGTGCTATGACATACAACTTCAGATGTTTGCTTGGCTAAGTGTGCTACCCTGTTTAATGTTAGAAAAAATAGAAGGGATATTTTGATATTTTTTATAAAGGTTGCATACATTTTATTCATTTTGCTTTGTTTCTAATTGCATGCAGCACAGTTAATTTTCTCATAATTCCAAGGGGAAAACAAAAGGTACCCTCTCTGATGCTACCATTTTTTTCTTGTTTCAGCGGGTGTCTGATATGCAGAAAATCACAGACAAAATGCAGCCAGATGAAATTCCCAGGCACAAGGCAGAGTGATGCCTTCAGTACACGCTCAGAAGAAAAAGTGCTAAGTATGAATCAAAAGTACATGATTTCCAAATCTCTTCATGGAGGTCTCTCAGCAGCATACTTATATAGCTTATTGTATCAGCCTTTGAAAGTTAGTATAAATGCTCTCAACAGATCATGAAACAGTAGAAACAAAAGCTGAACTATTTATTTCTTAGGAAGATAATTAAATAAGGTGTTTCAGTAGGTGGGAGTAAGAAGAATGTGAATGAATAAAAGGCAGAAAGATGCACAGAAAGGATACAAAATATGCAACAAATACGTGAATAAGTAAGCTGGCATTTGCTTTAGAAAAATAAAATAATAAAAAAAAAATCCACGAAATATTTAAGGAGGTTCGAGGTTCCCTGCAAATTTATTTTCATTCAAAAAATGGTGCAGTCTTTTGACTAGCTATGATTAGCATTAAAAGTCAGTATCTTTCTACAGCTACCACTGAAGATAGCTACAAAAAAAAATGAATGGTGACATTTTAAAGGGATCTATTCCACAACTCTGAGAACTGCATTCCTCATTGGATATTCTGTTATATTGCATGAAGTTCTTTTACATAGAATTTTATGATTCAGAGTTTTTACTAGTTATATGCCAGTATCACAGATAACTTTAGTAACGTAGCTCAACTGTGAGAAAAAAAAATATTCTAGAACTAATAAAAATATTCACTTTTATGTTAATGCCTTGAAAACTCAATCAAGTTTCTCTTGAATCTCAAACAGTGCATTTTATGTATTTTATCCTCTCACATGTGATAGAAAAGAATTGTGTAAGGATATTCTCATACAAGCAGACACTGAAACAAAACCTCTCAGGAAAACATTCTGCCCTTCAAGGAATGTGTTTGTGACAGGAACAATGTACCTATTGTTGCAGTTTATTATTATTATTTCATGGTGGGAAATCGAGTTTTTGATAAAAAAGTCAGGAAGTTTCAACTAAGAAAAGCAGAAAAGAGGTTTGAACACGATGCAGGCCCCCACAGGAGCTAAATTTTGAGTGTTTTAAATTCCTGGTATTCTTGAAGTTAAACTTATTTCAGACTCCATTTCTTGCAAAGCACCACAATTCCTCTTCCCGTTACTTGGTGCTCAATGGCAGCCTCTCAAATACAGTGTATTATGCCTCAGAGAGGACTGTGTACCTGTAAAATAATATCCCAGAGGCACTGCTGTGGCACTACAAAATACAAATGTTCCACATTTTGGACAAAGCATTTGGAATTTTTCCTGAAGGGGGCTTGGAGATCACTTGACTGTACTACAGTTTTCAAATAAAAAGTTTTTACTTATATGTATTTTAATTTAGCAGTTCACATATGTTTAAAACTAGATTCTATTTGGTTTTCCATAGCTGTTTCTCTGGTTAGCCAGAACCATTACTTTATTTTTCTTAGCAGGTTTCACATAGCACTCTGTAGCCACTTCCACCAAGCATGCCTTTTGTACCATGCTATGCCCTGCTTCTCAGTATTGAGAATTACAGGTTGGTCCTGCTGCTCCTTGACCAGGAGTGTAAAGTTAAGTCCCGAGTTCACAAAAATCAAAGCAGGTTTTATCACATTCCTGAAAGGAGTCCTGTACATGCAGAAAATGGTATAAATATATTAATAAACTTGGGAAGTAGACTTTCTGCTTATCTAACTTGGTACTCAATTTGGCATAAATTAGATGAAAAACTGAACATATTTCAGAGGGTGGAAAGCACCCTCAAGAAACAGATGTTTCTCTGAACTCTTTGCATAAAGGGTGATATCAATTTGTACTTCCCACAAGCAAAACCCAAACAAAACAAATCCAATAATGCCCTTTAAATTAAAAAACTGAAATATTTTTAGTTATGGGTATTAAATACAGTTGCATGTAATCTATTTATCCATGTCTGAGGATTAATGTCTGTATCTACCCAAAGGCCTTCCTCAATAAGCTGTGAGGCATGTTACACATCAAACAAATGTTCTGTTTGTTTGGGGAGAGGGGGAAAGGAAAAAAAAATTCACTGCAAATGCAGCAATGATAGTGCAGTGATAGTGCAGCAACTGGCTCCTTTAAGATGTAGCACAGGTAGTCTTACCTGTAAATGCCAAATAACTATTTTGACAGTAACCTTAGGAGACTATTTGTCTTTTTCCTGGCTACTTATAAAAGCATGGTCAAAAAGTTCTCACTCTATGGTATCCTAACAGTATAAACTATTGTAAATTGGTAATCTCTAGGTAGCTGTGTCTGTATATTTTAAACAGATAGTAGAGCAGTGGTGCCATTAAATATAATTTATTCTTGCATGATCCCCTGTTGGTACACTTTCTTCTTGTACATTAATGAAAACTGGTGGGGTCTGAGCCTCAGTAGCTCAGATATTCACCGCAGATTTTCATGAATACAGTACATTAGGGGAAAAGAATACTATCATCAGCAGATGTCAATGAACCACACGAGGAAAGGGCTAGTGAAACAGACTTCCATCAGAAAAAAAGTTTTGTGCTCTATGCAGAAGGTATCATTAATAATCCAAATGAATAAATTTTAATTGCTGTCTTACCCACCAGCTGCATCCAAAAATGCTTTACTGGGTACAATAACCTAGAATACAGAGTAAATTTAAAAACAGCAGCAGAAGGGGACATACCTAACAGTTGAAGGCAAGATGCAGTGGCTATATTTTGTTGAATTAGAGAATAGGTAAAGAGAAAGAATTTGGTAGTGATTCCTGATTCCTGACACCTCAGGGGCCTGCTAGCGTCAGCTCTCTGCAGGCAGATTTTCCAGTTTGTTGACAAATGCAGTCATGAAGGCAGATATCCAAGACAGCTCTATACAGCCAGGTCACCTCCAGCAGGGTTTATTTATGAGCTGCCTCCACTGCTTCTGGGGAAATGGATTCAGTGTAGGGTAGTTGCTGAATGAACAAAACCTGTCAAATCTGGGCTTCTCAGTGGCTGGGTTTCTCTGTCCTGCTCTCCTCAGCCCTTCCAGTTTCAGCATCCTGGCTCTGGCACATCTTTGCACAAATATAACTAATCCAAAGAGGGCTTTATTTGCCTCCATGTTGCATTACTTGTTCCAACAGTTAACTATTCTCAGTGTTGGGGAAGGGCAAGAGAGAAAAAAAACATTTCCTGAACTAGATTTAGCTTCAGCTTGTGGCCACTGTATTTCTATATTTCTAAAATCTTCCCATCCACTAGCAAGACCTTTCAACAGTCAGGAATCTCTCCTTTTTGGAGGCATGCATTACCGTCATGTCACGTTTAACACCTTTCCAGATCCCTTGCTTGGGTTAGGGTGAAAACTTATGCCTCTGCTCCCTCAGCAGAGGTCTTCTCCCATTCTCCAGCCAAAAAAAAAATTCAGATGTTCCACTATTCTGCAGTGACAAAATTAGCTGTCATCAAACTGTAGGGTTTGGAAGTATGGTGGGTAGCTAGATGGAAAAAGATACTTTTCACTAGAATGCTTTAATAAAAAGAAAACTGAAAAATACAAAAGCCTTCCCCAAATAGCATACATATATTTCTATTCATCAACTTGGTGTCATGTAAGAGCCCAGAGATAACAGCTGTCTCAGATGTCTACTTAGATATCATTTAAAACTCAGCATGCCTAGAAATGTGCATTTTGTACTGCCAAACACCTGGCTCAGGACTTTTTTCAGGTCTGTTTTCTCCTATTTTCCATTTATTTTGCTACTCTGAGAAATTAGTAGCTTCTTCTGCACTTAAGATTTAGTCTAGGGAAACCAAACAAAAAACCTACGCCTGTTTCCTCTTCAGGACACTCCAACTATTCTGGTCAATTCCTCCCTCACAGCTGCAGTGAGCAGCCTGATCTATGTAAAAGGAGTGAAAATGATTTTCTGGTTTTCCACTCTGCAGCACCCATTTTATTTCATGCTAAGGCAAATAAATGCATCTACTCCTGTATTGCTCCTTTCACTATAATGTATAGCAGGTTAAAGTCACAGTTCAGATCTTAGCAGATTTTAGATACAAATGCTCATTATGTATCAGGGGTCAGTGTTCTAGCAGAGAAACACAAAGCTATCTTCAAGAGGCATGAAAATTCTTAAAAAATCTTTGTAAAGGTCAAGATTTTTTAGCTTTTAAAAAGGCAACCTGCAATTTAAAATACTATCAAAGTCCAAATTTCAAATGGATTTAAAACCAAAACAAAACACCTGAATCTCCAAACCAACAAACAGTAGGCAGTTTAGCCGGGGAAATTTCTATGCATATCCTGTTATTATCATGAAATGAGGAGAAACAAGTAGCTCTGTGTGCTGCCAAGCTAATGAAGCATGACTTCCTACATCTCTTTCCCATGAGGGTTTTCCAAAATCTAATAAAAGTGTATGCTTCTTTAACTTCCTTCTTGTGGGTTTTAATTGGCTTTTTCCCCTCAGCCTGGCATAAATTTTCATAAAACGTGTAATTTCTAATACTTTTGAGATCCCTCTTTCTCTGCTAAAGATGTTCAAAATCATTGGGTGTGGGGTGAAAATGGAGATAAACATCCACAGCATAACTCGTTTAGGTCTGATTTCCTTTGGAGGCTCAGCTGAAACATTTTAAAACTGCATTTAGCTTTCACCTTGCATTTGTTACTACAATCTAGTAGTGCACTGTTCGTCAATGTCAGACTACAACTGCAGTAGTGTACCAACATAACACACCCTGCTCCACTTTAGTAGCTCACTGAAAGGTGAAGTCTGGATTATGAAAACAGCCAAGCCCCAGTAAAAACAGATGCTTTTCATGTTCATGAGCAAACCTCACCAAAATGCATCTGATAACCTAGCATTAAAGAAAAGATAGATTAACATGCGCAGCCAGGCCCCTCTTTAGTTATCTATACAAACCACATTCATAAACCAACATTTACATTATGATCTTCATGAAGAAATCCCCTTATGGCTGTGATTTTTGAAAGTGAACAGTGACTCCAGGGATATAAAGGATCCAAGAGAATAATCACACTGTCTGGAAATCAAGCAACCAAAAAAGCCTCACGCAGTGACAAGTCATTTCTGAATTACTTTTTTGGTTTTAAGACCCCTTACAGCTCCTTTCTGCTCATTCTCTTTTAAGTGAAGGTTTCACAGGGATAATTCGGTTGCTATTTCAAACACAGTAGCCTGCTACAGCAAGGCATTTCTTGTCTACATCCATTATTTGTAATTTCCGTACTACTCAAGGTTAAAATATCTTTATTTCTAGAGAAAGGGCAGCAGCTCCTATCAGTGAGTCCAGAAATGAGACAGGGTGAAGCAGAGTTTTCACGTGCATTTTCAGTGTTTCAAATTATACTTTTAACAACACTCATCTGACATTTCTGTCCCCTTCAACACAAATATGGAATTAATTGGAAAGTTCACCAACTAGCTCTCAGCTGCTGGACAGTCTCTGAAGGTAAAGATGATGGAAGAAGGTTGCGAGGGTGCTTTCATAAGTTCACGCAGCAGACCACAAAGGTCCAAACCCAAGGAAGACTTTGAATGTTCATGCTGTAAATCTAAAAACTTCCTATGGACACTGAGCCAAAGCATACAGAAACTAAAGGAAGTCTTTCCATTGACTTTAAAATGCTTGGGACCCAATGTAACTTTTCTGATAGAGCAGATTTCTTGTTGTTTAGCTGTCTGTACCTGAATTTTGTTGTCTACGCCTGAATTTCCTACTCTGGTGTATATCCATGTACAAGCCTCCTAGAGCCTTTATTCACGCAATGCTCCAGCTGAATCAATGGAAACTTTTAAATAAATAGATCAACTGGATTTGGCATTGAACAGCAAATAATTTTTTAAAACAACCCATCTCAGCAACCTGCTTCAGCCAGATATCATGTCTTTGTTTCAAATAAGCAATTTGAGATGAAACCAGAAGTCTAAATTCTAGTTTGAATCTCATTTTCATTTGACCATACTCAAGCCATTCAAGCTTCCTGAGCTTTCTTGCCCTACTTCCTATCCCCACCTCTCACACAGATACAACTATAATCACATGAAATTTATTACCATTCTTCTCTATCTGCGTCACAGTTGCAAAAATATCTCATATCCAGACAACTTTCTTCCAGTCCACATGCACACTGTTGAATGCCTGGAAGAGATCCTCCCCAGTAAAGATGCTTTTCATTGGCACGGCCAACCCACCAAGCAAATGGCATTCCATCTAGATGAAAGGGAAACAGAGGGTGGGGTGGGGGGAGAAGAGAAAAGAGGAAAAGAGAGAGAGAGAAAACTTGATAAGCAAATTGGAATTTCCTGAGAATGAAAAAGAGAATGGAGGTGGACACGTTAAATAATTCTGAAAGAAAAGATGCAAACTACAGATGAACTAACAAACCATAAACTTTACCCAACTTCCATTTTATGGACTGTATGTTGAGAAAGCAACAGCTCTATGGTAATCCTGTTTGGTTTGAAGAGCAGATGTTTTCCCCATAGGGTTCATGTGCCAATCATCCATGAGAACTTTGGCAAAGTTCAGCTGTGAAGACTTTTACCATGAGAACCCAACACCATTGTCTGTACCAGCTGTGTCCACTGTTTTTGTGTGATGCTAGAGGGAAGGTCTGACCACTGAAGGAGTCTGAAAAAAATGTCACCTGGCATGACTCACACTGCACAGTTGTCTTGAACCACCCAGCACTGGCTAAGGACCTCTTGCAGAGTCAAGTAGTTATAAAGGAGACTCTAGCTCTTAAATCAGGACTTTCTTACCTTAAGGCTCACATATAATGAATAAAACCCTTCAGAAATAAAACACAAACTGACCAATTATGATGGGTTTAATACAGTTCCTCTCAGAACTACAAACCAAAATTTGTATGGGTTTCTAAGGCAGCAGTCCAAGGGTGGGATCTGCAATTGCAAAGCTCTGTAAGATATTAAACCAGGTAGGACATAAGTGGGGAAAAGGATCTCCCTATTTGGGAATTAATGTATCTCTGTGACATTATTTTCTATCTGCAGGAGCTCCAAGATCTATGTATTTGTATAAACCAAGATAGATTTTGTTTAAATTTTGTAATCTGTTATACATCAAGCATTTAAATTTTAACAGTCAGGTACAGTAAGCAGGCTCAGATGTAATGAAATTCACAGATTAGTGTTTTGTTAAGACTGACTTCGTCTTCCAGCTCAGGTAGCTTTTTCATTGACTTCTTGTCGTGGTTTAAACCCAGTCAGGTAACTCGTTCGCTCACTTCCCCCCCTTTTCTTGCCCTCCCCCTGCTCTCGGAGGGACGGAGAGGAGAATTTTTGAGATAAGAACAGTTTAGTAACTAAGGTATAACACAAATCACTACTGCTACCACCAATGATAATAATGATAAAGGAAATAACAAGGGAAGAGAATACATCATCTCACCACCAGCCGACCGATGAACCAAGCTCTCACCGATACCTGTCTCCCAGCCCTTCCGGCTCACTCCCAGTTACCTCCTGGGCATGACGTGCTGTGGTATGGAATACCTCTTTGGTCAGTTTGGGTCAGGTGTCCTGCCTCTGCTTCCTCCTGGCTTCCCCTCCCCCCTGGCAGAGCATGAGGCTCACAAAGTCCTTGGCCAAACCAAAACATCCTTGTTATCAGCTCTGTTCCCGAGCTGAAAGTCAAAACACTGCACTACACCAGCTACCAAGAAGGGGAAAAATGACTGCTACTGCTTAACCCAGGACACTTCTTAATCCTTAAATCAAGAAATGTAATCAGTTACACAGAGGTAGATGGCAAAATTTAGCAAAATTGACATATGAAGACTTTTTGATCACAGGAGTTTCGAAAAATAAACTGCACTGTTAATGTAGAAAAATGTATCAATTTATTTTTCTATTTTACTAACATTATTAGTAGGGCGTATTCCTCATTATACAAAGCAAGAAAGCCTAAAATATGGAATGCAATCAAGGTTAACTGTAGAGTATAAGGGACTAATTAAAATGAGTTTTAGAATCACTTGGCAAAATTAATTCATATTTGTTTTCCTTTTAAGCTTAGACTGCTGAACTGCAAAATCATAAAAAGGGAAAATAAAAATAGGAAGAGTAATTCTGTTCTCATGATACCAACAATTAAGACATGATGATTTTGACCAATACCCCATGGTACTCATTAGGAAAACACAATTCAAGAACATCTAAGAATTCATCTTACAAAAATGCACACGCTCATTTTAGGTCTCATATTATTGTCAACACATTTCTGTTTTATTTTCTTATCAGCTGATTTTCTTGCAGAAGGTGATTGCTGCAGCCAGAGAAATGGGTCTATAGTATATTATCGGGAAATTACTTGGTAAAGCTTGGAATAGTAATGTTAATTGAATAAAAGGGTGACTTGTCTAGGAGTTGAAATAGATACTATACAGAAGTGCTTAATCTAATTTTACAAGTGCCCATTCTGGAAAAATATTTAGGTAAAGACAACTCCTTTGGGCCATCAGCAAATGATGGTATTCATTAATCAAATTCAACCTCAAATTCTTTTGGCAGAAATCATTACATACTTCAACATAACACTGAAATGAACAATCATTCACAGGAATTAAGAATGAGTAGTTTTCTGATATCTTTTTCAGGCCTGCTGTTATTTGTTTTATTGAGCAATACCAAGCGAACACATACACGTTCAGATTTATAATATAGACTGGGGAAGTGAGAAAAGCACCACAGTTTGAATCATTTACAACTAAATTAAATACAGTGCTAAAAACCAGAGAATTCAACATTATAGGGAACAATCTTAGGTTGTCAAGGGCTATAAAAAAACAGTGCCTTTTGAAAAAATTCTATATATTAGGCAGAGTTCTGCCACCCTTTACTCTAGATAAGTGGATTTTTCTCCCTAACTAGACCCTTAGAAATCAATAGTGGCATTATGGAAAATTATGCCCTGATTCTTCAAAACTCTTTTTCACATGCTTAATTTTTAACACATGAGAAATCACAGAGCTATTCAACAAAGCTCTTAAATCTAAGGTACTTCAGCAACATTCAAAGTGTGTAGGAATTACTGAAACTTATACTGTATGTCATATACCTGTAATGCCTAAGTAATCAGTAATTCACTAGCAATGCAAATCAATCTATTCTTCTTTCTAGAAAATTTACACCATTGTAATTTGGCAGAGTTGGAAGGTGCCTTGCATTAAAATTGAGTTTGGCCAACAGGTATTGATTAAGATTCTTTCTTCTAAGTCTGTAGATTTATTGCAATATCTTCACTTCTGTAATCATGACATTGCAATTTTTTAGAAGCACTATCAATTCTCCACCACTTCAAAATGAATTAATTACAATTCCTTGCTGAAACCACAGACTAAGTCAGTAATGTTAATTAACAAGGTAATATGGCCCCATAAAACAATGATTAGTAGAATTTTTAAGCTGACAACTCCATTTGATAAAACATGCTACTGATTCTTCATTCTGTGCTTACACACACCTAGTTAAACATTATCTAGTAAAAAACAGTAGTCAAAAGCCTACTGTACAAATAAAAGTATTATTTTCCATGCTTTTTTGTCTGTTTAAAACTGGAAAAAAAACCCCACCTTGCTATGATAAATTTATTAAGATTGTCTTTGAACTCCATACTATGGTTCTGAAGCAGAGAATATGTGGGGAAAAAATCCAGACCAAGCAAACATGCTCCAAGTGATTGAGCTCACCAGCAAAAGAACAGAGATCTGTTTCTTTCAAGTGATTTCTTCCTGTACTGCTTAAGCTGCCTTGGGAAGGTTTTAATTTTTACAAACAAGGCCTCAAAAAAAGCAAAACTTTTTGAGGACAATAACCCCTTCTGTGATGATGCTGTCTGGAAGACTCTAAAAAACAGCTGTGATATTTTCATAACTTTTTACCATAATTTAATACAGTATTGAATAAAAGAAGAGAGCAGGCAGACAGTATTTTGTATGAAATCAAGTACTGCTAGTCATTCATACTGCCAGGCACACGCTGCAGAAAGTAAGGTTGGCATAGGTTTTCTGAAAGGCAAAATAAGGGTTTTCACCTGATCATCTTGATGTTTCCCTCAGATAGAAAGAGCCTCAGTTTCCATAGGCTCGTCTTTTGTGGTCTATTGGTCTATTCAACAGCTACTGTGTGTATGTATCTGAAGAACCAAGTAAGATTTTGGAAATCCTGTCATATACAATACTGAAATGCGTGGACAAGAAAGAACTCTGTTTTATTTCATCCAGCAAGGCACAGAGAGTAAGCTCCTTTCAGATGTCAGTTCTTCAGCAGACCTCTAGTACCTGCTCTATCAATGTGCTTAACCAAACTGTTCACTGTTAGTTCTCTATATAAAATCTGTTTCAGCAGAAGCAAGGCTGTCACAGACTGTACAGATCACAAGCACAGAGGCCAAGGACTATGAAGAGAACAGGAGACACATGGAAGCTGTTTGCACTGATCCTTAGAAGGAGATGCAAATTGAGATCAAATTTACCTGCAATGCGTGTCCTGCTCTTCTAGTGACAAGAGTGGCTGAATAGACATTTGGTGTCCTTCCACCAGCTCACAAGATAATATCTGTCCTCCTAAATCTCCCTTGTGCTGACAGGTCTCTCATTTTCTGTATTAGAAGGCATTGACATTTGTAGCAATACAAGTTATTTTTAAAGGTTTTAGGCTTGCTCATGTTTTAAATGGCAGAGAATCTTTTAAAAATTATTTGTATAGGTATTCAGAAGCTGGAGGAAGAGAAGAAGCAACATATTTCAACAGCATTTAGAACTAAAGTACTATGCATATAAGTCCCAAGCAACTCCCGTGGACTCAGTTTACCTTTACATAGGCAGAAAGTCCTAGCATTGGCTTTTATGTTTATCCAGTGCGAGTTAAGACAAAGCCATGCGTTTTAACCGTATTTAGAATATTTATCAAGATTTGCCTGCATCATTTGCCAGATGGTTCTTGTTATTGCGACAAACAAAAATGTATCAATGGAAGTATAACAAGATAATCTGGATCTCTTGCTAAACTTTTGTGCTGTATAAACCTAAAGTCTGCCCCAGTAATTACATATCTCTAACAGAAGTAAGGCTTTTGGGTACCTAAATTACTGCAACTGCAACTCCCTCCGGAACAGCTGTTATCATAGTGTGCTCTGTTCTTCCTGGAGTTGTTAAGATGTTCTCACAGATGAGAATGGGCAGAAGATAAATAAATATGAACTTTTACTTCTGGATTTAACAGGAGGCTAACAAGCTGCAATGACAAAGTTGTGCCATTTCACACTAACAGTGCTTCAGTAAGAGCAAAATCTTCATCAAGCCTTTGAGAGGCAGATCTGAGGATGGGCGTAAGGATTTCAGACACAACTACTTATATATGCCGAGCGAGATACGGTCTATATCCAGACTAAACTTTTATGACTTGTGAATGTCTTTGCTGAAGTCCCAAGAAGGCTGAAAATACTATGAGTATTTGCATTCTCCCCTGCCAGCTCAGGCGGGGCTGTTCTCTCAATAAATTTCTGGCCACATGACAAAGTTTCCTGAAAGATGCAATTGGGACTCCAGCCAGCAACAGAAACTATGGGACCAGCTAAAGGCATCCAGGTTAGGGAGAAAAAGCATCAACAACAAACTAAATAAACAACAAAAATGCAGAAAAGATTACAGTTTTCAGGGGCAAATGACAAAACAGAGAAAATATCAGCTTTGAGTCCTCAGGAGTTTTGCTAAAGATGGACTAGATATCCTACCCTGTTGAAACAAAAGCTTTAGCTTATTGCCTTTATCTTGTGCATTTCAGCTCAGCTTCACTTCAAACCTGTCCCTCTTGCTTTCAACTCCTTTTCTTCTTCTTCATTCCCCTTTTTCTTTCCCATTTTCTTTGTTTAGCCTAACTCCTCCATGAAAATTCTCATAAATAAGCCCTCCATTGCCTTAACATATAGGCCAATGACATTGATGCATGCCCTGCCACATCCTGACTCAATGGTGGGACCAGAAACCCATCAGTGGCCTGGATTTAATAGCAAGTGAACAAAATCATGGATAAGCCACAGCAGGCTCCAGCATGACCCTGCCTGGGCCAAAGGAGCAGGTCCTGCTCAACTGATGTCTCTACTTTTTTTCCTACGTCATAGGTATAGCCAGTAAGAATAATGTCAATAAGATGATGCCAACATTTTTTGCTCTCACACTGACCATTCAACTCCTATGTATTCATTACAATCACATTTAAAGGGGGTAAAAAATGAAAATTAATCATATTTTTGATCCATTTACTCTTGAAAGATCCATAATGGCAACTCAAGCTCTTGGGATAGGGTGTGGACGAAGAGTAACAGAGGGACCCTACCTGCAGCACTCTGCACCTTTTGCACTGAATGTACAGGAAAGCCTCCAGCTGTACACCGCTCCCAGCCTCACATACTTTAATTTGCCTACCAGCCTGAGCCCTTCACCAAGAAAGTCCAGGAAAACTCTGGTTTAACAGTAAGTTGGAAGCCCAGGTACAACTCAAAGCAGGTTGCTCAAGTTTATGGACACAAGTCAACTGGAGTAAAGTTGAGTGGAATTAATTAAGGTTTAATCCAATTCTTGAAGGAAGAAATGGAAGATTTGCTGATCATGGCCAAGCAAAATGCAATTTGATAAACTGAAAAAAGAAAATAGATAAAATGGGGACATTTGGGACATTTAATAGGAGACTGGATAAGTTACAAAAAAACATGCTGTGGAAAGCAATCTTTGCTTGGTCCTTTGGGAGAAACTACATTAACTAATAACAGTTCTTCACCCCTTATTTTGGAAAGTGTCTGAGTAAAAATGGAAGTACCTTACTCAACAGAACTGTTTCCTGTATAGGCAATCTTAACTACCAGCATTAATAATGAGAAAAGTATCATTATTACTTTTTTTCCCTCCTGCTAACATCACACCAATACAGTCACTGCAATGAACTCTCTTCTGACTTGACAACCCTCAAAAAAAGGCAGATTAATTTTATTCCCATTGTACTTGTGATGGCAGCTTTTTGGAATAATAAAACCTAGATTTGTATACAGAGAATCTTTATTAGCAATATTGATTCACAAAGCAGTGAGAATGCACCTTGTCCTTCAGCTCCCAGGTTAACAAAGCATGGCTGACAGTTAGACAGTAACATCTATTTACATGGAGTGATTATGATCAGAAAGTCACTGGGACAATGTTATTTCCAGAGATGGACTTTTTGAAATATAACCACTAACTGATTCCTATAAGTGCTGTCAATATCTACAGAATTTCATGGCTTAGATTGATCTTAAAGAAATCAGAAAACATCATCAGTAAATATGCTGAATTTCTGAACTGGAATAAAAATAGAAAAAAAAAGTCTTGAACATAAATTAGAAGAGGTAATAACATGTTGTTAATCACTTTGAAGCTGCAATCCCTAATTAAATAAAAGAAGGGATTTTCTTAAAACTTATAAAACAACTCACAGATATTATTGGGATGGTGCTTCTGTTTCAGAAAGAATTGTTTGGAAAATGAGATGTGAACATCTCAAGTTCCATGCAAAATCAACTGAGCAAATTAGAATCTCTGGTAAGAGGGAAATCCAGTATCATTCCTACATAGCTTTATATAAAAAGCCAGACATTTGGGATTTGATTTTTTTTGTTTGATTTTTTGTTATGTTTTTTTAAAGGCAAAAAAGCAGTATATTTAAATCCATGCTAAAGAGATGGAAAAAAACCCTTTGCAGAGCATGCAATATATTTGCTGTACTCTGTAAGACAAGCATTGTAAACAACCAAAAAATGAAACCAATACCCGGAAAAGAGTTTAGAGAATAAACAGGCACATTTCTGAGTCTTATACTAATTATGAGCCAACAGGGCATTTTGCACAAGCTGATTGAAAGCCATGCTCTTAGTTTCTCCTCCTACTCTTCTGTTATATCCTTACTGAACTGAAATCTCACAAGGCCAGTTGAACTGGATTATTTATTTTTGCACCCAAAACATGTTAGTTGGCAAAAGACAACACTCAGTTATACTTATTATGATCGTAACAGCACTTATCTGGACACCCAGCACAGCAGTGGAGAAAGCCCAGTTTTAAGCGCTTTATCAAAAAAAAAAACCAAACTCATCAAACTGCATCCCTGCAACTCATTAAACTTCTTTATAGTCCAATGTGTTACAACACATTACAGAGCAATGGTAAATAAATAACTGCTGATTTGACACTGCTTAGCAATTCTGCTTTCCTCAGTGTACAATTAATGTCAGCAGTTAATGCCTTAAGTGGTGGAATTGGAAACTCGACCACAATAAACAAATGCAGTCAAGTTTCAACTTAAGGATATATCCAAACTGCAGCATGGCATTGGTTCAGCCATCCCTGTCTCAGACTGCAATTACAGTTCTGTTGGTCAGAGCAGCAGGGGCATCATTTGTCATTCTAAGGAAGACTGGAGTGCTGTGAAATTGGGCACTTTGGAAAAATGCAGCTGTAGCAGAACATATGTATAGGCAAGACCATGAAATGAACTGGCTCCAAGCCAGCATGTAAGAAGAAAAACAAGAGAATATAAATGGAAAAATTCATAGAATACTGTACTCAGAAGACTCTTCTATTGATATATCCTAACCAGCTTTAAAGGTCAGGTTGACAACAATCTGTCTTCTCTGTGGAACAGCTTAATAATTTGCAGCTCTTTTTTCTTCACCCTGTTAGCAATGAGTTTACATCTTTCAAATAGATCTTCTATATAGCTTTTGCTATTTAATTGGTCTCAGATTCCTGAATATCTCTCTACACAACTGCAGCAAACAGAAGGATTATACATGGGTATGTATATACATTCACGCACAGACTGTACTGGATAGAATATGAACTGCTCAGCTATGCTCCTTAGCTCTACTGTCACTAATAGAGGTTATTGTTCATCTCAAGAGACAGTTTTCTGCTCCTGAAACAGAAGGAAGAACTCAGCTGTAGCTTTACCACTGCAGTGAATACCGGAATGAGCAGAGGCTGCAGAAGAATGACAACCATGCAATCACAAGGAACCACTAGTCAGTCCTTCCTCTTTTTCCAGACCCTGAACAGAACCGTGTGGAGACACAGACTCTTCCCCTTCCCCCATGCGTGCACACACATATACTGGGGCTGGACACTTCAGTGGCTCTATGCCCAGAGTCAAAGAGTCAGTCACAAAGCTTAAGAGTATTCAGAGACAGCACCACTTCCCTCTAGGCAAGATCAGGACATCTTATACCAATCCAGCATAAGATGACCTGGCCTCATTCATTGGTTCCTTGGCAGTTTTGGAGCACAGTTCTTGACTGTTGAGAGAATTCCAGTTACCACATCAATTGTGAAGAACATGTGGGCTGCAATGAGCATATCAAGTAGTTGGCTTTTTTTTCCATTTTCTTTCTTCCCATAGAGCATACAGTTCACAAGGTTACAGTTCTTATTTTCAGAGTAACTAATCTGGTGTTCATTTCATGCAATTTCAGCACTTCACTGAAATGGCCACATCTATGTGCCTTCTGTATTTAACGGCAAGAGAAAGAACCACCATCAAAGCCATTCAGTCAACCCACAAGCTTCGTGGGGTAAGAACCAAGATTTATACAAACAACCTAACTTTCTACTGTAGGACTTTTATGACAGCTGATGAAAAGCAAACTTTTCTTGTGGGCTGCATCACGTCTGTGAATCAAAATCCCAGGAGATCATTACATACATCACCGTCTTTCCTTCCAACAATAAGGCTCCTTAGTTGGACATACCATCCTCAAGACAAGTACAACCTACTACAAACCCTGTCTACTACTGGTTTGGAGAGATGTAGGCATCTCCCTCATACAGTGATGCTTGGGTGGAAACAACACAACTAATGCAGGTGAGTATGTCTAAAACTAAGGCAGAATTTTGGCAAGGTATACCTTAATATATGTTGCTAGAGTTCTCCAACAGCTATGCAAAAAGTAACTGGGTTCAATCACTTCCATTAACTGCCTACTTCATTTGCCTGCATTCTTTTCAAGGTATGGAGCCCCAGGGACCAGAGGTCAGAGGAAATGAGATCACGGAAAAGATCAGACTCAAGGTCCGATCAATCCCAGATCAGACAAAATGTGAATCCCTGAGGGGCAAGCTACTTTTAAAAATATAGAAGAGCGCCCCCCCCCTTCTCTCTACATACAACTTCATGCATATGTACACCTCTTATAATGGAAGCTTTTCCACTGAGTTTTACGTTAGGGAATTAGTAAGTATAAGTTATACATTCATGGCTGTAATACACTCCTAAGGATTATGGTTTTTCTCACTTCTGAAGAGCAGAGCAAATGCAGAGGCAAACATTACCCTGATGTATGCTTCATTACAGAGCAGACTGCAGAAACAATCAGCAATATGCAACCTCCTGTAAAGAAAAGTGACAACTTTCCTCCCCCTCCCCTCATTTCAGTATTGCTTTTTTCCTACCCTCACCCTCAGACAAATGACATTCAGCAGTGTTGATGTTGTGCTGTGTATTTTCTTCCACTCACATGCAACTGGTCAAGATAAGATGCATATACATATAGATTCTGGTGAGAAACTGCTGTATTATGCTGTAAATCCAGAGATACAGAACACTGACCCGTGTAAGGGCAGCAACCCCCTAATACAGGAAGAAATTTATTTGTCTGAATTTGGGTTTCTTTTCTCTTCCGCAGTGTGAATAAAGGTTTTAACTGTACAGCTTTACTTTCAAATGAAATACATAAATGACTCCCAAACAGCTGGCCTACTTAACACTACTATGTAAACATCTGGTCACATTTATGCATCCAAATAAGTACATCATCTAGCAAGTCTCTTAGGCTCAGATTAGTCTTTATCAAGTGTCCTCTCAGAAACCACTAGGGTCGAGGCCAATGACTGTGTGAAGGGGGGGGAAAGGGAATTCTTAAGGGTTTGTTTTCAGAACTGATCCTTGGAAAAAAGATGGATGATACAAAAAACCCCAACAGCCATGCTTTCTCTTTTTCAGTATATTTGCTTTAATGGAAGTTTTCTTTCCTGCCTCTTTGTGGTGGTTTCCTACTTCATTATGTATTTTAGTAGCTTGTTATATGAATGGACACCGTGCAAATTTTTAATCCTCTTTATTTTTATTCCTCTTTATTTTTATATATTTTTATATAAAATATTTTTATCATTAAAAATCTTTATTATATATTTTTAATTATATTTATTATTTATTTTGAAAATATACAAAATAATTTTATTATTATATTAAATATTCTTTATTTTTATTCCTCTTTATTTTTATATAATTTTATTCCTCTTTATTAAAACCATCTTTTGAAAGTGCCAGAGATCTCAGGCCTGCTCCTGTTGAACTAAATGGGATTCTTGACATTGACATGAATGGAAACAGGACTAGGCTGGCTGTACGCCTCATTAGATACACTATTCTATAGCACCCTCTAAAATTCTGCTGAACCCTCCCTTTCAAGAAAATAAAGCAGGTAAACTCAAAGGCCATGAAATGTCACTATTACATTTCAACACTTAAACTGAGGTACCTGATGAATTAGCCATCTTCTTGCCAGGCATCTTAGAAAATTGCAGCCCCTGAGGGATTTCCTGTGGCCATTACCAGTTATTGCAAAGTCAAAGAGAGAAAGCTAAGGTTATTGTTTTGCCTGTGGAATCAAAATACGCTGAGAGAGCATTTTATTCCCCAGACTTAGAGGTTTATTGCATTTCTAATTCACACCTAAGGTCACCATATGTCAAGTGAGTATGCATTCTGCTACCATGGCTACTGTCATTGTAACTGTAATGCTAAATAGTCCCAGACTCTAACAATACTGCCTTAGTAACAATGCAATTTAGTGCTTATAGCAGAAGACTCATCTTCCAATTGGAGATAGGAAATTAAATGTTCTGGTTCCACCTTTGGGTTTGTCAGACTCTTCAAAATCACACAAGTTACTCAACAGCTCTGGGCCTTCATTTTCACACTAGAAAGAGCTAAAATCCCTGAATAAACAAAATAAGCAAAGCTTGTACAGCAACAACAGTGTTTTCTCTTTTGAGAAAAGTTAATAAATTAATCAATCTTTGATCAAATTTCATTCAGCATTTAAAACTACAAGATGAGGTTTGAAATCGGTTTCTTGTGGCTTGATACAATTATACCACAATGATGATGCTTCCCTCTGCACAATGCATTAATGTGAATTTGACCACACAATTTTCATTTCTTGTCATTTAAGTATTCTTACAGTTAAGCAGCCATAATTGTCCTTTGGGTGTTATCTTAAATACATTAAAAAGAAATTGAATGCTTTCACCACATTATAGATGGGACAGTTTTTCAAAGCTAATTTCTATGTCTGTGAATTATTCATAATACACTTCAAATGGGCTCTTCTGGATAAGGTAATTGACCTTGTCTGCATAAAGCACCTAGTGCCTTGCCTTGGGATAATTAAATCTACTATGTGGTCCATTATTTAAAGGTAATGTCTTTTCATTAGGTTAGGCAATATATTATCACTCAAGTAGTCACCTAATTCTGCATTTAGTGCACTGAAGTTTTCGCTGTTTTGTCATGGGTTACACTTAACCATAGTAAAATCTCACATTAAGTAGCATGGTGTAACAGTAAGACAGCATTCTTTTAATAAATGGAAACAGGACTTTGAGGACTAAAATGTCAAGATTCACCTCTGCATTTGCAACCTCAGCTGCTATGCTTGTTTTACTGTGGGAAAAGCAATAAAGTGTGTCTATCCAGTGTCAGGTCAAAACTCAGGTACAACTAATGTACCAGGTGGCAGTGGCTACACAAATTCACATACTGTTGAGTGAAAGCACTTAGTGCTGCTGAAAGGTATGCTAAAACACATGTACTGAATTACGTTCTAAACTAGCTCAGGTATAGAGTTTTATTTTGCTGTATAGAGAAACCCCTGGTTGGCCTGCCATCCAAGGATGCAATTAGCAATGCTGGCTTTCATCAAGGCTAGCTCTGAATCACTTCAGCTTTCCCTGTAACAGATTACTAGAACTCCATTTCTCACTATCTATTCCCTGAAAAGATGTTGCCCAGTGAAGATCTAAGTAGCTGATGATTATTTCTACATATGCATGGAGTGAAAACTGAAAAAAAGCTAAATAATTGAGCACCCAATTCTCTTCTGTGCTCCAACTACTTTGAACCGCTTTGTCAGAATAGAGCAGCTCTGCGTCTAGTCTGTCACTGACAGAGTACTCCCACATGGGTAAATTCTTCAGTGGCACAATGATCTGAAGGAGCTCCTGCATAAAGCCCTTTCCTGGCTCTGAAAAATGGCCAGAGATGGAATTATAATTTATATTGCACCGCTCCTGCAACCAGGCTTAAAGATACTTCTCCATCCCCATGTACTTCCGTTGTGCAGGGTATGTGTGTCTATTCTACCACAGGAATACAGTACTGGCTTTTTCAATCTATCAGTGCTGGAGCATTTAGACCCTGATTGCAAATACTGCATTAACAAGCGATAAATGAACTTGTTAGCGTCTCTATCTGATTTTTTACCATGTTTCTGTAGTTTGTTTTACACTAAAGTGGAATTTAATGAAAATGCAATGATGATGACGGCTTGACTTCACGAACAAAGATTTGGGAAGGGCTTTACCCATGCTTACTACAAAATGCAATAACTAAGGAGTTAATCCATGACCTTACTTGCCTAAATCAGTACAAATATACTGAATCTGATGGAATTGAACCTGCATATCTTGTATTTTTTTAGTTGAATCATTCTCTATTGTTACTTCTCTCAAGCTGTCCATTAACAGAATGTTATGGCAGCTATTCAAAGCTTTTTAATCATGTTATACAAACACAGTTCAGCCTATTAATTGTTTATCTTGCTTAGATATGGTTTGAGTGTTCACTTAAAATTATGAAGCATTATTTTGGAACAGAAATAAAGACAAGGGCATCAAAAAGACTTCAAGATGTTAGAGTAAAAGATTACTGTGAAGGCCTTTGGCTGAATTCCTACTTGCATGAATATTCAGGAACAATCTGTTCATGCCTCAAGAACATTTCTGCAAGCACAAAAATTTCAGTATTGTGGTCCAGAATAAAATAAAAAAAGGATTATGAAAATTAAAGTTAAATTGAAATGAAATTCCAGTCGGATAGGAAAGAAATAGCTGCCATTTATCATTTTCCATCAGCTAAAACAAACTAGCCAAGGAAAGTAGTGTTCTAAGCAAGATTACATGCAACTGGCATGTCTGCTAAATCATATTTCATAACGGTCGACTGACTTTCACTATGTAACCACAGTTGTGCACTATACGTTGATAGCTCCTGTCACTAGAATGCAATTATGTTTACCCATTAGTTTCTGCTTTTGTGCCACAACCCAGCAACTGCAATATTACAATGGTTCTAATGGTCTGTTTCACTTTGTTCATTTACCTATTAATTTTGGCAATGGCATATTTCATGGAACATAAATTTCATCCTCTGGTAACATGACAATCTGTAGTACAGTATGGTCAGACAGATTCTGGAGCTTTGTATGGAAGTAAAATGAACTGTCCAGGGTGGCATTTTCAAAAGAACATACCTCCCTCTGGGGGCATCAGCTGTATCTAAGGTGATTACTTCAGTGGTAACAGGATGTAATTATTCACTCAATAAAATTCTGCCTGTATTAAGTAGTTGCTTCTAATGTTCTGCAGATTGACTGGTGGCCCTAGCATGTGTCACAGAGGCAGTAAACAAAATGCAACACAATCTCTTTGTCTCGAATCCAGAACATAAATGTTCACTGGGAAGGAAGTGACCTAAAAAGCTGGCACTGCTCTGAATCTGGAGGCTCTGGGAAATATGACCCCAAAACAGAAGCTGAGAAATGCTCATTACCAGAAGGACCTTCCCTAGTTCAGTGACAGGCGTTAAAATGGCAAAACAAATGGACCAAACAGCCTTTTCATAGCCAGAGAAAAAGCCAAAGGGAGCTGAAACTAAACTTACTTCAGGAGAAGACAACTTCTCTTAGAATCCCACCCTCTGCTGTTATGTTAACATTCAGTTCTGAAGAACTCTTTCTGAGGAGCAACCACGAAACTACCATTATACACTAAAATAGTTTCAACTGGCTAAAATCATGGTGAAATTGGCAGATAAACAAATGCTGAAGTACATAAAGCCTTTAACTCAATGGGGAAAAGAGTAACCAACACTGGCTCATCTTGCACCAGGTTTGACAATGACCCATCCAGTGATCCATGAAAAAGTTAATTAGAGTCAACTTTAACCCTTCCTTTCCTCCTAACCTATCTGCGCATATCTACATAAAAGTGCAAACGCATACTTCCCCCCGTAGAAAGCATTCTACATATAAAAATGGATGGTTTATACAATATCTATTATATATAATACCTATTAAATAATACATATAATATCAATTACATTTTATCAATATCTAATATGGACTGTGGTGACCACTTGAATCAGCAACTAAAAGGAAAATTGGTAGTTAAAATAAACAGACCATGTAACTGATGTTACTTTTTCTTCAGAGCCACTTTTCAGATCTCTGCTCATTTTTTAAAGCATCCTGTCATAGGCTTGGACTTATCAGTAAACAAACTTGTCAGACCTGAACTAGGTGCAGTAATACAAAACTGAGAAAAAACCCAGCCAGGAATTTTTATCACCTTTTTTTTTTTTTCCTGCCAAGTGCTCCTTTTAACATTTTGATTGTATTGAATGAAGTAGCCTGAACAAAAAGAATAGAAAACGCTTACTGCTTGCAGACTAAACTACTAGTAGCACTATTCATGCGCTATTAATGTTAATATACTGGAATTGCTCCATGTTATAAATCAGACATATAATTTTAAAATTTTTTTAGCAAACCAAAGATAGAGGAGAAGGGGGACAGAGAACTGATCATCCTGGATAAAGAAACAGGCAGCACATGAGGCAAACACTGAATATAGCACAGTGGAGTGTGTCCAAAGATCAGTGGAAGACTGATGGGTACTGAGGAAGTTCAGGTGAGTTTAGGATATACATTTTCTGTAAGTTTTTGTCTCTATGCTGAGGAGACAGACATTTGTGTCTGTCATTTGTGTCATATTTGGCATGGTAAGAAAATACTGCATTTACATTTCATTCTATCCCAGGTATCAGAGAATCCATAGAGAAGATAAACAGTAAAGCACAAAAACATAGGGAAAAAAAGCAACATTTATTACTCCACCATGCATTGAGCTATGGTTTTAGCAAGAATAAACAAAGAAACAATGTTCTAAACTGAAAAAAAAAAAAAACAACAAACAAAAGATCAGTAGCACAGATAAAATAACCAAAACTGTATATTTGGGAGAGATGCTGTTCACTAGGCAGAAGCATGAGAACATACAATATTTAATCAGTTTGATCAGTTCCTGCTTAGAAAGATATCTAAAGTAAATTGCAAGTATCATCTTCAATTGTGTGTATCTCTACCTGGAAGAACTTGGATGTCTACCTTGGTCTGCATGCATAACCTTAAGACAGCTACAGTAATGGTACAGTGATATGGTTTAGTGTGAGGTGTCCTTGCCCATGGCAGGGGGGCTGGAACTAGATGATCTTAAGGTCCTTTCCAACCCTAACTATTCTATGATTCTAAGACTACATGGACCATCTTAGAAATGCAAGCCTGCTTCCAACACCTCTAGTAAGAGTGATTTCCAACAACAAGGGTGGTTTCTTAATTACAGAGTCCTTTCTTGCCCTTTGCAAAGGCAAACAACAACCTTTCCATACAACTATGCCATGTACTTCAATAATAGGTACAACTAGGCAACAGGTAGAATAGGTGTGATGGTTTTTAATCTGTGCAGGTAACAACAGCTGTCTATCAACAGTGAATGAATTCTAGCATTGAATCAGCATTACTGGAGACAGACTCTAAAGACTAGATTATGAATCCATGCCTGCTGCATCTGGCTGTGTTCAGACCCATACCTAGATTTAAACCATCATGGCTAAGCTAACACTTTCTGAATGCATGGCACTAATTCTCAGGGAAGCTTATGTTTCTTCCAAACATCTATGAACAAGAAAGACAGGGCTGTCTATATAGCATCCCACTGTCTAATAAAGAAAGTAGGCTTGGGGTTCTCAAACTCCTCCCTTTACAATCAACCACAGCAACAAAGCAAAATCCAAACGCTGCCTGAGAAATTAAGAGGAAGAAATTTCGATGCTTGATTAAGGCTTCACACTGGTAATACTATTCCTGGGCTACAGTGCAGAATCACGTCTTTCTTTCCTTACCTGGCTGAATGTACCAAACATTCCATTGCATCCCACCTGAATATACCACTACCTCCCTTGTCATTTAATAGGTCCATATAAATTCACAGAATCATATGTTCCTTGCTAAACCACTGTAATGCTGTTAGTAAGTTCACTATAAAAAAACAAATGTACCTCTCAGATTACATGTTCATTTTTCCACTAGCAGCACAAGGGCAAGGCACAAAAGGTACCTATATAAATCTCACACTTGGAGCACAGGTCTTCAGGGGTGGTCGTCTAGGAGGACACACTCTTCTTATGATTATTCTTCATGGCTGCATAAATTTGGCCACTTGTTTTAGGTTGGTAATTTCAAATAGATCTAATGGCCCATACCAGTTTTAGGCAAAATTGTCACTGTAGCAGCCTGATACCTCAATTTTCTTTGCTAAAGAAGGCAAGATAACTACTTTTAGAAGTGGACTGTGTAGATTAATGGGTTAACCTTTCTAAATGCTAATGGTAAAAAAAAAAAAGGAAAAATTTTCTTCTGGGACTTTCAAATTCTGTTCTTGAGAGCAAACGAAGAAGGCTGTTGATGTTTTGAGTCTTGGACAGCTCAAGGGGGAACACACCCCTTGGCTAAACCAGTCCCCATTAAAGTCTGAGTCTTTCTCCTATCAAAGGTGCTTGGAACAAATTCATGCTGAAAAGCTTTTTTACATTTTGTTCTCAATCTTCTGGCCCAGCAGACAGGAAAAAAAGCTGCTCTAAAGAAAGTTTTGAAAAGATTGTTTTCTTTCAGGTCACTACTTCTTTCTAGCTACTTGTCAAGTCTCGGTCAGATCTGATCATCCCCAAATCAGTCTGGGTTGGGGGGAGGTAAATAATTCGCAATTGCTTTTAGATGCTTCTTAGAACAGGAAGAAGTACGCAACTTTTTTCCCCAAAGGTGTTTGGGAAAATGTTTCCTCCAAGCATGCTTGTTTAACCTCCATATTTTGTTTTTTGTTTTATTTTTTTGGTGTTATTTTTCTGTTTTGTTTTTTTTTTTTTTTTAATCCAAACAGAGTAACAGACATTTAGAAAAGCTACTTTTATGCTCCCCTTAACATCAGATGGTTCAAACAAGCAAAACAGTGAACTTTTAGGGAAGGCTCTTGTTCTGTTGCTGTTTGAACACCAAGGACAAAGTAATCTGAAAAAACAGACTTCAGCTGATCCCTGTTCTTTCTTTTCCCTGGTCTCTGCCTTACCACTTGGAAAAATAGAAAATACATTTCCTTAGGCTACCTTCACACTGTAATGGTGGTAAAATTCCTGGACTTATGATTTACAAGCAATGAATCTGAGTATAACCCAATCTACATAGAGTAAAAATTTGACTCCTTTTTCCACTAGCTTACATCTTCTTTTCTTCTATTTATACTACTTAATGAAATTATGCCATTGTTATTTTGTGTATAGCCCCTTCACAACTCTGTCTTCCCAGAGAGGTGAGACCAATTAAAGTGAAATCAAAGCATATGGGCTCTGTTCCATTAACTTGCTTCATCCCATCTGATTTTCAGCAAGTGCCTTGCTTTGCACATACTTTCCCCTCTCCCGCCTCGATCTAAAACAGGAGTCAAATGAACACAAAACACATACAAAACTGAGAGATTAAAGCCTCAAATGCTTTGCTACCCTCAAACATAAGATAAATAAAAGTGCAAATTACTAATGCCTCACTCATGTGGCATCTTGGTAGAGGTCAACTGTGAACTCTTGCATTACTACGATTTGCATCTTCTATTCCCCAGAATCAGAAAACGTCACTCTGCACTGGCCCAAATTTGACACAGAAATTAGTTTAATGTCAGTAAGACAGTCTGAGTCTAATGGAGCCCAAGATGCTCAAAGTAGGACATCCAAATGAAGCAGACAAATGGAAGTATGATGAGAGCACACTCCCTGCTGTGGCTCTAATGAGGGAGAAGGCACACTTTTCTGCTCATGCAGCAGTACTGCTTTCTTTCTTGAATGGTGGACAGGTTGCTGTCATAGCTAATGACCCATTAATATAAGAAGCCATGGATTAGCTGTTTGTTTCTAATTGCCATTGTTTGTTTATTGTTAACAATATGCTGAGTCCTGCAAATTAAAAAAAGACTACCACTACTTATGATTAACATAATGTTGACTGGGATAGCCTGAAAAAAAAAGGTGTATTTCTGCCATCCAGCTCAGGGAACTGAGTACTCTGAGGATGGCTGGTGTGACTATTAAAGACTGAGGCAAAGGTAGCATTAAGTACCTCAGCCTTTTTGTCATCCTCAGTCACTAGGTTTCCCCTATTACCCAGTGGAGGATGGAGGTTCTCCTTGACCCTCCTTTTATTGCTAATATATTTGTAAAAGTACTTTTTATTATCTTTTATGGTAGTGGCGAGATTTAGTTCTATCTGTGCCTTCGCCTTTCTAACTTTCTATATATATAATTCAACAACATCCTTATATTTTTCAAGGGATGACAGTCCCTTCTTCCACAGGTGATAAATTATCTTTTTTTCCTGAGTTCAGCCAGGGTGGTACCTTCCCCACTGGTTTGATTTTCAGTACAAAGGGACTGCCTGCTCCTGCTCCTTAAGGATTTCCTTCTTGAAGAGTGTCCAGCCTTTCTGGACCCCTTTCTCCTTTAATAATGTTTCCCAAGGAATTCTGCCAACCAGCACCCTAAACAGGCCAAAGTCAGCCCTCCAGAAGTCTAAGGTGGAGGTTTTGCTGACCTTCTTCCTGACATCTCCAAGGACTGAAAATTCAACTATTTCACGATTGGTTTCCCCAAGACAGCCTCCAACTATCACATCACCCACCAGTCCTTGTCTGTTTGTGAACAACAAATCTAGCCAGGCATCTCCCTAGTTGGCTCACTAACCAGCTGCCTTCGGAAGTTATCTTTCACACCCTCCAAGAACCTCCTGGATTGCTTCTTCTCTGTTGTATTGTACTTCCAGCAGACATCCGGTAGGTTGAAGTTCCCCATGAGAACAAGGACAAACGACTGTGATCATTTGTAACACCAGCAATAAAAGTTCACACAATGAATTTGAGATGCCACACTCAAAATCTGTTGTCTAGATTTACATTTCATTTACCTGTAGTATGCATCTTCATTAATACCCAAGGTACAAGCTTCTGGCATAATATCAGTAAAACGGATCTATTCAGTTTGGACTGACAAATTTGTTTTCTATAAAATTGTAAAAGATTTCTTAAAAAAAAATAAATATTTTTTTAGTGTAATTTCAGAATTGCTGCTTAGACTTAAAAAATAAAACCAAACCAAAACAAAAAAAAAACAAAAACACCCCAACATTCAAAGGAGGAAAAAACCACAACAAAACTTAATAAAAAAACTCAACAGAAACATCTAGTGACAGCAGAAGTATGAAGGATGTATTCCAAATCCACAGAAGCAATCAGGTGTTACCCATACAAGCTCCTTAAGCTCCTTCCTCACTATCAGGCCCCAATTCAAGAAGTGTTTTTAAATTCACCTGACATTGTGTATAAAGCAAACACAGATAATGGTGCTCCAGTGTTCACTGAAGCAATCCCAGGAGACTTGTGCCCTTTTGGTGTCACTCCAGAAGTATGCCAGTTAGCATTAAACCTGACCTCCCCTGCAGAAGGGTTCAAGGAAGGAGCGTGTTTTCTTCTCACTGGATTAGAAGCCACTCAATGTATGTCTGAGCATGGATTTCTTCCTCTGTCTTTCCCATTACTTGGCCTCTTGGCTGCACTACATTCTCAGAGAAGTGTAACGAAACTAGAGATGTAATGCAAGAAGCTGCCATTTCTTCCTTGGCAGCTATAGTACACTTTTCCTCACTGCCAGTCACGAGGGACTGTATAAGGTGAGGGGAGTAAAGGGTTAGAAATTGGGATAATGACATTTCCATTACTCACAGGTGCATGCATACTAGATGCCAAGTTACCTCCTCCACACAGAAGGTTTTTACTCTCCTTAAACCATCTGCATTTTAATCAGCTGCACACTACTAACAATACAGCATCTTTAAAAATGGCATCTAACCCTCCCCCTACAAAGAGGGGACACCACTCCCTTCAATAGGAAGTATTTTTTGAGGGCAGATTGCCTTGTTCTATGTAATTTGGTACAAAGACAAATAGGCTCCTGCTAATGCATTAACAATTTAAAGTTATTTTGTGCAATGACAAATATTCTTTGGTAATGCAGTAACATTTTAAAGTACCTGGAATGATAAAATGGAAATTATATTTGGAAGGTATAAAATAGCAGTGAGCAAAACCCCTGGCAAATGACTGCATGTTCTGGGTCATTTTATATCACCTCATGGTACATCTATGCAAAAAACTTCATCAGAAGTCAGCTTCCACACGCTTTCATAAAGATTCATACTGCTCTGAAAAGTGGTGTCTCCATTATATGAAATCTTCATGCAAACCACACCTCAAACACTGTGGGTCATTTCTAGTGAAAAAAATACCAGTGCCAGTGAAGGTCCAAGAAGGGCAACTAAAAGCACTAAAAAGCAGTAGATGAGTGCAAGACAGTGATTCACCACATCCTGCAATACAAGAACTCACTGCACTGAGTAAAACATTAATTTAAAACATGCTAAAGAATCCAGTAGTTCTGTACATGGCAAGTAGGGAATTGCTGGAAACTGCTTTCGTAAGAAGCTGCAGAGACAAGTAATATAATGAAGCTCAAAACCAGATTAAATTTATGAACACCAGCTCCATAGTGGATTCTAAAAGTGATTGGCAATGGCATAAAGTCTAATACCATTACTTCTTCTCAATGAGGGTGACGGAACACTGGAACAGGCTGCCCAGGGAGGTTGTGGAGTCTCCTTCCCAGGAGACATTCAAAACCCGCCTGGACACATTCCTGTGTAACATTATCTAGGTGTTCCTGCTCTGGCAGGGGGATTGGACTAGATGATCTTTCGAGGTCCCTTCCAATCTCTAGCTTACTCTGATACTGTTACTGTCATACTAGAGCAAGTGTGGGTGATGGGAACATCTTGAGTGATGTGCTGAAGACGTCCAGAATTGTCAACGTAAGCTGGAGCTCTCCAGTCGCCACTATTGGAGGCAGGACTCTGTAGAACATCTCCTGGCATCTTATGCTCTGACATTGCTCAAGGTCTAGTCTGGAACTAAAAAGAGAGCCTGCACAGATGAAGAGCTCTAGCAACATGCAGGGCATGGATAAAACATAACTGAACTGTCTTAGCAGCAGAATTAAGTCTAAACTCAAGTCTAAACTCAGAAATTAAGACACACTTCCTGCTGTGATGTACTGCTACATCTTTCCCTCCAATGATAGAGGAATGAAATGCAAATGCAGTGGTTCACAGGTGAGGGCAAACAGCTGTTTCACATAAAAAATCAGAGACCTAGAGATGGGACGTGATGCAGCTTGGTATTGAGATACAGGTCTAGCTGGAAGGTAGAGGGAAGGAGGTGGAAGCCTGGGTGCAAGACATATAATACTGGGACTTGACAAATCTTAAGAGAGACAGGGAGAAGTTCAGGCATAGTTTAGGATGGATGTTTGAAATCAAAGCTTGAGGTGACTTGGTATGGGAAATTTATTGGAAAAACAAAAAATAAGGAAGCAGGAAGGGAAAAAACACCACCTAAAGACATTCCTATTTCTTTGATTTTGCTCTACGACTGATCTTTTCTCAGTCCCTGCCTACACAAATATGCTATGAACTTGACAGACTGTCAGCCAAGTATTGTAAAGCAAGCTATCCTGCCACTGATACAGCCATCACCGTGTTAAGTCCTTGATAAGGTGGATGTGAGGCAGCTTCCCAAATGTTAAGCCTTTCAGTACACCCACAGCTTCTAGAAAACAGCAGATTCAGAGCTGACAGTTTGTTTAGCTAATAGCATGTTCATACCTCCAAACATCTTGGTTTTAACAGTTTAATTAAACCTGCATGTGCATGCATGCACCAATCCTTACACACATACCCTTTTCCTAGATATTACCCAAGATGCTCCTCAAAGAAAGGAAATCAGAGCCCTAGGGGGGTCTAAATTTCTTTTCAGATTCCCAGAATACAGACAGCACATTTAGAAGTAGCCTAAGCTTCCTGACTAAGCCCCTCCTCTCCTGCTTCCTTGTCCGTCTGTGCTTCTAAGGAAGAGGTGGTGGTAAAGTCTGCAATGTTTAGTAAGAGTGTGAATGAGTGTGAATGCCAACTGTCAGATTTGATCTGGCTATGTGAGTGTCTCTCCAACAGGCGTGGAGAAGTCACAAGAGAATTGCAATTACTGGTCATAAATTGTAAGATTTGTTTGCCACCATCATGAGAAAGCCAGCTATTCTTTTGATGAAAAGACATCTATTCTGATGTTCACAAACCTCCAGAAAATCTATCTGATGGCAGAGATGTATAAAAATGCAGTTCTGGACAATTTAAGTTTAGTTTTAAAAGAAACACTTGCAGCTAAGCCATAGCATGACAATAGGAACTGATAAGGCTGTTTCAGACTGTGGGAGGTGGAGATGAGTAAACGCCTTTGCCAACTGCCAGACTGCATGTCTGACACATTGCAGATGTAAATGCATGTAACTCAATGGAGAGACTACATTGAATCACACCCACTAGGGATGTGCCTGTGTCTTCAGGTCACAAAGTAGTAGGAAGACAGGAAACACAAATTCCTTGATATAAACTGGAACAACTTTATGCAAGCCAGGAGCCTCCCTTAGTTTGTCTCTGAGGCAGCCCAGAGTGCTATGCTTGTCCCTTTGGCCAGGTGCATATTTTTTTATTTTTCTTTTCCCCATGTCAAAGCTGTGAAAGCCTGCTGTGTAAGAACATGTGTCTTTGCTGGAGAGGAACATTATGAATGCAAAAGGAAAGATTTTTTTATTGTTTCTCTGTGAAACATGACAGTGTTTAGATCCTGAAGACAAGGATTTGGGCATTTGGTGTTACTGCTGAGATAACCTAACCATGTGTTCCATCTCCTTGGAAGAAAAAGAACAAAACCCTAAATAAGAGGAAGCTCAGAAATGGATTTGATTCCTTGCAAGAAACAGAACTTTTATGGCTCTGTCAGGATCAGATACACCTCTGGGAGATGCCCTTCCATAAAGCATTCACTGCTGGGCCTCTTCTAGAGGTATTAATGAGTGGTGATATTCAGCATGCTCGACTGGGTCATGTAATATTTCCTGCTGGCCTATAAAAGCTGCATTGCCATCAGTATGTGTGAATTGCATACTATATTCTGAAGGAAGATCTGAAGTGTGGTTTGTTAACCATAATTACACCTTATGATACCTGGCCACACAGAGAGAACATAGTACTTAAAGTATCCAAAAGCCTAGGTTAAATCAAGAAACAAACCCCCCCCAGTTTTGATTTTTGTCCTGTTGTTCTGGCCCCAAATCAAACTCCCTCCAGTCACTTCTGGGAATAAACAACACAGGTGACAACTTTCTGCAGTGAGTCCACCAAAATGCTCTGGGTTATTTGCATTTGTAGCTCATCTTCAAGTTTGGGAATGTAAATTTGTTATATCATAGAACTTTTCAAGACACCTATAGTGTTCAGCACCACTGGTTCTCTAGGCTTTAATATAGCAGCAGCTCATCTCAAAATGAATGTCGATTAATGGAGCTATTTAAGTCAGTGGGGAAAAAACAATAATTGAAAAACACTTAATACTTAGCTAAGAACGGTTACCCATATCTTGTTGTTTCAAGAACTCAAATGATTTATTTTTGAGCATGTTCCGCATCTAGCCTTAGGCTACTGAGAATGTTCAGGATGAAAAATTGAAAGTATAATTAAAAAGCATAAAAAAAGGAAGAAAAAAAGAGGAAAAAATGATGGTGTTGGCCACATGCACAGCACTGGATTGGAGTTTTTTTCTCATTTATCAGCTGGAATGGTATTAAAGATTTATGAGTTGTGCAATTCTTGTGTGATCAACTGTCAGGACCACAGTGGCAGTGCAGCAGCTGCAAGAGCACAAGCCAGGCTGTTGGACACTAACCCTGAGTCCTCTTCTTTGAGGAGTCAGAGTCACAGCTTTGGTCCTGAACAAGCAGAGAAGGAGCTACCTCTGGAATTGTCTTAGCCAGTCTATAGATAGCATTAGTCCTGAAGCAAGATAGTTTATAAACTGTCAATTTACACAAGATTATCACTACCTTTTTGGTGGTGTTTTTTTTTGTTTGTTTGGGTTTTTTTTTTTTCAGTTAGTTGTTTTGTTTAGTTTTTTGTGGTTTTTTTTTTTTCTTCTAAAGGAGTAGTGGGCCTGGATCCATAAGAAGTGTCCCTAGCCTTATAGAGGCACCACATACAAAGGTATTTCAAAGTGCAGTCATAGGGTACCTTCCTGTGTACGCATGACCAAGTACCTCACAGAAATGTGTAAAAGTAAACACATGAAGCCCTTCTGTAATATTGTAGCCTTCACACTTAAAGATTTTGGAAATAATCACAGTGTGATTATATCTTTATAATATGTCAAGTATGGTGTGGGATACAGAAGCAAGCAACACTAAAACTATTAATAAGCCATTATTTGCCCCTCTTTATAAGCAGTTATGCCTGCATTTTGTTTTCCTTCTGGGCTCTCCCCTGGATGCCAATATTAACATTCTATTCTTTAAGAAATTATTAGCAATGGCTAATCTTGGCTGGTAAATTCTGATGATAACAAAAGACATGATTCACAAGTTTTAAAAATAAACTGACTGCAAGGCATCTGATTACTGGATCCATAAATATTCAGTGTTATAGTAACTTTGTTGGAACCAGGCAGTTTTTGATACATCTCATTAGGCAATATATTTTTAACACAATAGGAACTCCCATTGCAGCCTTCCCTTAAGGCTTTCTGTGGGATTTCTTCTAATCTACTAACAAATTTAAGAGTTGCTAATAATCAAAGAATCACCAGGACCACACAGACATGACAAGTAACTAGATGAGGCTTAATGTCATTCATCTGTCTGGATAAGCAAACATAAAATCTCAACTCTAAGGGAGTGGAAGGCAGCCATCCTGAGTAGCCACCGGAAACTTGGTACCACAGAGAGACATAAACGTACACTCTGCTTTCTTGTTGCTGCTACATTAAGTCAGGGCAAAAAAACTTATTCCTTCTGTCCTGAGGAGAAAATTAGTGTTGCCTCAGAAACCATAAAACCAAACACCTTAAACGTCATGTTCAGGGCTGTGGGACTCATAAGACGGTACACCCTTCCTCTCCATAAATATCGTAAGTATATGAAGCAATCTGGATGCTTCCTATCTTTAATATACAGTTAAAACCTGCAAATTAATAAACATATCCATTTGCTATCAGCTAAATACAGCTCTTGTGATTTCTTAGTAGGACTTTCCATTGTAGAAGCTTTCAGAGCCCTTGCATGCATGAAATTACAAAGCAGAAACTCCCTTGCTGAGCTATGACCCTCTTGCATCAGAGGACAGGCACTGCACAGTGGTATCCAAGAACATAAAAGGCTTTTCACTCTATTCCGTATTCATTTTGATTGTGTTTTTTTTGTTTTGTTTTATTTTTTCTCTTCAGTCACAGTGCAGCCTGTATCTGCTGTATAATCAATTAAGAGTTAACAACGAAAGATTTGGGATCATGGTGCTTACTTGGGGTATTCAGGAGACGTGACTTTTTGCAGTGGTAGGCTGCCTCCTGTTCGCAGTACTCTGCACTGTTTATCACGGCTTCAAGCTGCTCCGCGCTGCTGTTGTAATTAAAGAACATGGTATACGGCTTCTCCATATCAGCTCTTTGGACTCTGGTTAGCCCTGTGTTGTTGTGCTGCACTGCAGTCCAGATCTTATCTTCTGTTAAATGAAAAAGGATTGAATGGGAAGTTAACAGCAAAAAACTTGCAACACACAGAGAACAAAAAAAGAAAAAACAAACCCGACTGAAATCTCATGTTTTACTGCATGGAAGAGAGCATCAGCAGGAACCTGGTCACTCTGTGATGAAGACCTATTACAGGACAGTGTAGCCCACAGAGATGTTTCTGTCTGAACCAGCTCAAGCAAACACTACAGAGCCTGCTGAGCAAGAGGGAAACTACCAGCTCCCCAGGAACCATAGAAAATCTGCAGCATCTTCTATCGCCAGGTATCCAAAGAAAATTAAGATACCTTTGAGCTAGCTTTGACCCTGAAAGAAAAGAGATAATTATGGAGGTACCACTGATGTTTTACAAACATAGCTGTATCTGAGAGCAAAGCCCACTCTGTTAAACAAATGGTAGCAGAGAACTGTGGCTGATGAGCTTGCACAAACTCACCACAAACAGAAATCACAAACTGTTGCCAGAAACCTAAAACTGAGAGTATGTTCTTACCACTCAGTTGGAAGTCAGATCACTCATTCAGTTTTCAGATTTTTCTGTATCTAAATTGAGTGATGCTGTGCTTAGATGATGGTACAGAACAACATATGATATAACATCTGTAGTTAACTGTAAATGTTGATAATTTTCCATGCTGGGGAGCCCATTCTCATCTCCTTCATTGCATTTGCTGGCAGAGCAAGGGATAGTGTAGCTGACAGAAAGCAGAATCTAGGCTTAAGCACAACCAGCCCTGTAACAACCCAGCTTATGAGCAGCACTGGAGTTGGCATATGATAGGCAGAACACTGCAATTAGAAACAATTAGCTTAGCAGGGAGGCTGTTTCCCAGCTTGCTCTGGTGAGATAGTAACAGGTAAGATAACAAGGACAGCCTGAATGGCCAATCTGCTGAAGTGACCCAGAACAAAAGGCAAACTCCTTAATAAGTATTCACAGGACTCAGCCCTGCACGTGCTCCACAATATTATGAAGAGTCACACCCAGTAAATTCCCTCTTTATCAAAGACCCTGTTTACCTACAAAATACTGACTGAGCAAAAAATTAAGGAAGTAAATTCTAATCATTTGATGAAAGGAAGATTTCAATCTGACTTGCAGTAATCTAGAGTTACAGAGGAAGAGGCAAGGTCTAGACAAGAGATTCTATTTTGTTATTTGCTTCAACAGGGAAACCCTGGATAACACTGAATCAGATCTTTTCTAAACTGATCTTAAAAACTATGTATCTAAGTATTCAGAAGTTTTTACCAGACTACTTAATCTAAATTCTTGCAGAGCTTCCGTGAGTTTTCCAGTTACTCTCCAATACACCAGCAAAACAAATCCAGTAGCTATGTGGCTACTGTAATGCACCGCAGTTGGAGTATTTTCCATTAGGCTACAAATATCCCACAGAGTACTTCAAAATAACTCTAATAGGTGTATAAAAATCCTAAATGGACTATCCATGCAAAGACACTCAGATGATTTAATGGATTGTCATTATGGAAGCATTCAGATGACAAGCAAGTAAAAACCACCATCTGGAGACTATCTAAAGAGGTCTGTTCCAAGTCCGAGCTGCAAGTTATGGGGAAATTACTCTCCCAGTGATGTATGGCATTAACTTAAGGACAGTTTATGCTCAGCAAACCATACATTCACTCACAACATTATCATTATTTCTGTGATGGTAGACAGAAAGAGTTTGCTCACAGGTCTGTAATTCTGTAGTTCTTACTGAGTTCAGGATGCTGCTCATAGATCCTGTGAGTTGGAGCTCAAAGAAACATTGCTGCAATGTGTGATACACAAAATATAGATTAAAGTCACAAGACATCACAAATTTATTGCTTGTAAAACTTGTCCCAGTGATTGCAATCACAGTCAACACTGTAGCCAATACCGTGCACAGTCCTGCACACGTATTGCACCCAACATAATATAATTCAATGACTTCATAACACACATATAAAAGTAGTGATTCTTATCAGCCAGAGTCACTCTGCTTTTATTTTTGTTCTCTCAAGGACTGACATGAACAGAATGAATTTTTTCAAAGCAGTTGAGGGTGTTCTAACTTTCCTCTCACTGAAGCTGGAAGAAGTTTAACTCCTACATTCACTGAAAAAACTACTAAAAAAGACAAACACCAAGTTGCAGATACTTTAAGGAACATGTAAACCCAAGAGAGGATGGAATTAACTGGTTGCTGAAAGTCCAGATTGGCAGTCATAAGATCCTCCCCACTGAGAGTTAGTAACATAATTTTGAGAAATTACAATGCTTACAATAGTGGCTACAGTGCTGTTCAGGAATTACAACAGGCTAGAGATTCAGAGTGGTTAACACCACTGTGCTTTCCAGGCTGTGTATTTGTGCACCAAGAAAGGTGCTGTGTCGGTACCTGAAAAGCTGAAAGCATAAAAATCTAGTAGTTTAAAAGCAACATAGGAGTACTAGGAAAAACTTCTTAAAAATACCATAGCATAAAACAGTCTTCCCAAGAAGTGTTAGAAATATAATTAATTGATATCTTTGAAATGAAGATGGACAAGACTTCAACAAACATATTGTTAGTGACAAGCACTCATTAACAAGTGTGTTGGACAGACAATAGACAGTTCTTTATCTGATTTTCCTCTGTAATTGTTCATTAATTTTCAGTGGTCTTGTTACTGTTACAGCTGTGCTCACCTGTCCTGAAATGTGAACTATGACATTCAAGAACTGCTTTTCTCCACAGGATCTTTTAGAACTGAGACGCTAACTTCGGATTTTCCATCCTCTAGTTTGCAAAGGAAAAGGAAAACAAAGTTTCTTTCTGTACTCAAAGTAACTGTGATTTTGCAAGTACATAAGAACAGAGAGTTCAAAAAAGTAATAGCAGAAGGGAAGAATTCCAGATTTACATTTCAGAGATTTTATAGATCAATGAGATCTGTGCTTTGCTGGTCACTTCAAAGATTCCCTCTATGTTCCACCTTGAAAGTAAAGGTAACCATCAGCACATTCTTGCAAAATATATACATTCAGCTCACTGATCTAGTAGTAAAAGGAAAGCCACAGCCACCACCAAGCATCCCTGTGGGATGGCAAAAGCTACCACTATTCAAAAGTTTTTTTCCCTATGTAGCTGGTGTAGAAAGAGCACAGAGAAACACATCCTCTGCTACCTTTTTTATTTTTAACAACAACATCAACAACAACAACAAAGCAGTGAAAGAGGCTTTAAAAACTTGTAGTTTGAAAGGAAGCCTTTAGATTAGAAGGGCAGCTAACACACCACAGATGCAAGACAAAAGAGCTGGTGACAACAATGTTAGAGGAAGAAGAGAGACAAATTCAACTATTTCAGCCATACTTCCTCCCACTTCCCAGGGAAAAAAATAAGTACACACATTTTAGCAAGAGGGATGTGAAGCAAAGATGGGCTAGGTAATGTACACGAAGTCACAGGCACCTGCTAGATACAGATAGAAAAAAAAACCAACAATAGGGAAAGTTCCTTCTTTCAAAAGGACACCCCTTTGATTACATGCAGCAAATGAGCCTGAAAATGATTTAATCTTTAGTTTGCTTTGGACAGAGTGGGAGAGCTACTTCTCCCTCCTGCATCTCAACTGACTGAGGGAGAAGTAACTAAGAGCAGGAGGGTAGTAAATTTTTGAACTATTCCAAGACAATAGCAAGACTATGTGCACCTGCCTCCATAGATCTGAAAACTGCACAAAAATAATCCCAGCCTTTCTTCTGAAGACCCTCACCATTCAGGTCAACTTCTGGGTTTTATTCAAGCACCATTTTCTCCACCTTAAACCTGGCAGCATTAAGAAAAAGATAATATTATTTTCCTCAAATTCACATTCACAAGCTTCAGAACCTGCGTCAGAAATGTAGCTGCAATCGACATGCACACAGATCACTACACCTAGAAAGCAGTGCAAAGCTGTCTGCAACTTAGCTCTAAGACCTGCATATGCCTTTGCAGTCATGCCTCTGCACAGATTATGTCATGGCTTTTGAAATTAGGGCTTTAAATATTGTTCCTATTTCACAACATGAGGTTCAGGTTTGTTTTTTTAATCTTTATTCTTTTTTGTTTTGTTTTCATTACATTTTTAGGTGGTGGCACTGTAATCATAGATGCAAATCAAGTTGAGTGCCACTAGTTCCTTCTAGATATTTCCATACCTGGAAACTGTTAAACTAGGCAGATAAGGAACTCTTTTCCTTTTTCTTTCAACAAAGAAGTTATCATTACATTTTTATATCTATCCATACTATATGTTTTTTTCCTGTTTACTCAATTTAACTAGCTCTCCCTGTGCTTCTGAATTTGCAATGACAATGAAAAAGCTGTTCTCCAGGCAAAGGTCACTGCCTAATTTTACCTTCTGTTATTTAACTTTATTGTTTTATTACTTTCTCAGCTTGGTAAAATTTTGAACCACACACAAGCTGAAAATAATTCTAAACCCAGTAGGAGAGTGAAGCCACAGCATCTACTGTATTGCCTGTAATAGTTAAATGCAGCCTTCAAAAGCATATTTCCTAAATGCTTGTTAAATTGTTCCATAATTCAAAGGTGACAGTGCTTTAATTTCAGGGTAATGCTACAGCTTTATGACTTCACGATTTTATTTAATGGTCCAATTTACTAGGATATTATGCTGCCTGCATCTGGCCCTAGGAGATGTTTTTACAGCATGGGACTGCAATGCATTCAGCACATTTTAGACCGTTTAGCCTCACCCATTGCTCTATCATCTTGCTGGAAGCCTCCAAGTTGCTTTTGACGGCACACAAATTAAATTGTGGGAAATTAGAGCAGCTGGAAAACTGGCTTTCAATGAGCTCTGTATTGTCTAATTCTCATTTTTATTCTTCAACTTTAAATATCCCCGTGGAGCACATTTCACCCATACAAATTGCATCACTCCTTTGTGATTTAGGAGGTTTGTCACAAAACAAGATTATTCAGACTGATTAAATTGCCAACAAGCCAAACATACGGTAAATGCTACAAGAGGGAGAGAAAAATTGCTCTGAGAGCTCATATGATGCATTTGTTTCATGGCGCTCTACATTGAATGCTAAATATTGTCCTGAACATTGTATCTGTAAACTACAGGAGTAACCACACAACAGAGAGACTCTCCTCCTTGAGCACCATACAGTTTTAAGCTGCAGTGGCAGCTTAAATATTCAAATATTAGAAATTCAAATATTATTTGATGGGTGTAAGAAAAACCAATTTCTTACCACAAACAGCATTAACTCACTGAATCCAAAAAAGTGTTTCCCGAGTCTTCTATGAAACCTATTCATTTTTATGCATTTTATTTTCCTGTTAGCTGACCCAGCAATATGTCCTTCTGCAGCTTGTTCTATGCTCATCAGCTTCCTCTTATCTTCTGATTCAGCCACTTCCAGCCAGTAGAAAGGCATCACAATGCATTTCCATAGAAGAAGCTCTGGGGGGGAAGTTCCTGTCCTCTCAGTCCTGCATGCAGACCACTCTCCAATGGTGCTGGTAGACTGCACTTACGGTGTGCATTCCTTAGGGATGTCCATGCCTGGAATCATTCCCCATCAGTAGCCAGCACCAGGAAATCACCATGCTCCTGGCTCCACAGACATCCTGCCTTGGCCCTGGCAGAGATGGAAAAGCTGGGTTCCCAGCTCTTACACCCCAGGCATGAAGCTTGCTCAGTCTGAGCCCACAGTTCTCTATGACCATGCTGGATGTCTCTCATGGATGAGAAGGCGGCACTTCTTCTGCAACCCCTTGAACCCTCATCTCCAGTGTTGTGCTGAAGCCCAGAGATCACAAACTATTAACCTGCCAGCCTCTTTCTTGATCCTCCATTTCTGCATTTCCCCTAATACAGTCTACCTTCAACAAGAAGTGAAGAGGAAGTTGTTGAACTACTTCCTAGTGTAAAATGGACATGTCTCCACTGTGCTTACACTCACTACACTTCTGACAACAATGTAGTCTTCTCTGACTCAGTCTCCTTCATCTAAGGTAAATTTTGGGAGACTCAACATAATCACTTTCCTGCTGTTTTATATGCCTTGTGATGGCTCAGACATTTGCATGATTCTTGCAGAAAAGAAGTGGAGCCTGTAGGAGACCTGCCATTCTTCTGGTGCTGAACCAGGAGGCTGACAACAGCCAGTAAGATACAATTAATCACTGATCTAGTCATGGCAATTTCTAAGCATTATTGATTTGATAGCCTAGAGTCTGCATACAGTAAAACAGCATCAGGAAATTACAGTGACAGAATGACTAAAGTGTAACTATCTTTCAGATATCAAGGGCAAAATTTACCTGGCAGAAGATGAGGAAAGGTGATTACAAACACTTTTCATACAGGGAAGCAAAACAACTACATGGATGTAGACTGCATGTCTATAGACTTTGTACTAGTGAATATGATTATTAGCATTTAAGTAGTACTCCAGACAGATCGATAGATTTCTAAGCAACTAAAGAATAACACTCACAATGATGGAAAGACTGTCAGACCAGAGGTTCAAATAGTCCATTAGCCATTTTCTGTATTGACTGTTATCCGTCATTTCAGTGGGAAGCAAAGATTAATTTAAATGGGCTAATTATCAATCAGCCAACAGGGAAAATTTCTTTCCTGGCACTGGTGGTTGTTCATTACCCCAAAGCATGACAGGATACATCCTCTCTGTACTTTATGCAAAAAAGCGTGGGCATAGAATCCAGATAAAAAAAGCAAAGGTAGTTCACGTTCATATGCAGATGCCACTGGAAACGTTCATTATGTTCCCTTGGCACTGAACACAATCATCTCAAAGTATTAATCCCTACACTGACCCACACAAATCCTCATAGTTTCTCTCATAACATTCAGTTACATATGATCATGGTTTGGCCACATATGTCTGGTTTACGTCCCCATGCAAATGCATGTACAGCATAGAGTCTTCATTGCTTCTTACAATTGATGAATTTCCCTATGAAAGTGACTTTGTTTTGCATACAACAGGTATAGAAGGTGAAAACAACATTATGTTAATAAGGTGTTGTCTTTTTTTTTTTCTTTAATCTAGTTTGTTGTCTTTCACTGCCATTGAACTTCCTCTTTATTCCTATTGTAAGAATATGCAAATGAACATAACTTATGTCAATGAGGTTCATTCACTTTGGGTCTTCCCAATCTGAATAGCTGTGGATTATTTACTTCTAGCCTCTCTTTGAACAGATATCTTTCTATGCCTTAATTAAGTACATTACTGTTCCTGACAACCTCCTATTTCAACACCATATTTTACTTTTGCTAGAAATAAATAACCTTTAAGATAAGATCCTTCTAAAGTGCTTCAGACACTCTTCCCTCTTCTTGACCGACTTCAATAATAGCATGTCATCTAAAATTTTTGTCACCTTGTTTCTTCAGCCACTTCTCCAGACTGCGAATAAATACATTTATCCACTTTTGTGTCTGCAGAAGTCCTGTGACACTTCACTATTAAATTTCTTACCATGCTGAAAACTGGCTTTATGTTTATAATAATTTTTTCCTCCTTTCTCTCTGAAAAATTTCCCTTCATTTCTCTCTCCCTCCTTGTCTTTCTATGATTGTCCAAATCCCCCTCAACACATACAATCACAATTTTCTGGTTTCTTCAAAATTTTTACTCAGCAGTGGACTGTTAAAGTTGACAGGCTGCAGAGAAATCACTGAGTTCACAGACAATAAATTAACTTGTAATGTGGACACTTCCTATATCCACATATTGGATGCCTATAAGCAGACACCAATATGTGAGAAAGCTGGTTAATAACTGCCCTGGTTAATAACTAGCTACAAATGAGATCCCTGCTTGGATCAATTAAACAGGTAAAAATTAGAAATTTAAACAAATGTAAGTAAACATTAAAGAGCAACATTGTTCTCTAAATGCAGTGATGCTACTCATCTCTGACGTTCTGATTCCTTCTATGAACTCATCCTTCACAGATTCAAGCACTGTATTTCCTAGCTCACTGCAGATCTACTTCTAAAAACATCAAATATGTTATTTCCTGGATTTTCCATTTCATCTCCAAATTCTTCAGCCTGAACATGTTTTGGGCATAAAGAGGTTACTGTTTCTTGAACTGCATACAAAAACAACTGCCAATGTAAGAGCAAAGCTTCATTTACACCAAAAATCAACCTCTGTCTTGGGGTGTGAACAGATACCCAGGAAAGTGAGGAAAACCAGCAGGTTTTCTTGAAACTCATTCCCATTTCCCAGGAGTCTTTGCCTCACAGCCACCTGAGCTGGGAACTGCAACTAAACCTCCATGTTTAATTGCACTTTCTGAATCTATCAGACAAGACTGCGCCTTTTTCCAGCCTGCTTTTTTCCCCTGTTACATTGCCCCGCTTGATATCCTGTGGTAGTAAGTTTCAAGTTGAATTATTCATTGCATGGGGCAACCCATTCCAGTGCCTCACCAACCTTACAGTAAGGAACTTCTTCCTTATATCTAATCTAAACTTCCCCTGGTTAAGTTTGAACCCGTTACCCCTTGTCCTATCACTACAGTCCCTAATCAAGAGTCCCTCCCCAGCATCCCTATAGGCTCCCCTTCAGATACTGCAAGGCTGCTATGAGGTCTCCACACAGCCTTCTCTTCTCCAGGCTGAACAGACTCAACTTTCTCAGCCTATCTTCATACAGGAGGTGCTCCAGTCCCCTGATCATCCTCGTGGCCCTCCTCTGGCCTTGTTCCAACAGTTCCATGTCCTTTTTATGTTGAGGACACCAGAACTGCACACAATACTCCAGGTGAGGTCTCACAAGAGCAGAGTAGAGGGGCAGGATCACCTCCTTCGACCTGCTGGTCACACTCCTTTTGGTGCAGCCCAGGATACGGTTGGCTTTCCGGGCTGTGAGCGCACACTGCCAACTCATGTTCAGTTTCTCATTAACCAGCACCCACAAGTCTTTCTCTGCAGGGCTGCTCTGAATATCTTTGCCCATTTTGTAGCTGTGCCTGGGATTGCTCTGCCCCAGGTGTAGGACCTTGCACTTGTCACGGTTAAACTTTGTAAGTTTAAGCATGAAGGTTTTTTTTTCCATACTTTGCACATAATCTATTACTGTAAACAGTTTTTATTAATATATCAATAAGGTCTGTTCCCAGAGAGAAAAGAAGCTCTTCTAATTAATGCACCCAAACCATATTTAGATGATACAGAAGCATAACCCAATTGTACCTCAAAATCTCTGAACAACTGTAAAATACTAATTTCTTTCTGTGTCTCAGCCTTCTTCTATGCAACAAAAATAATAGAGATGCCTGTGACAAACAAGCTTCCCCTGCCACAAATAAGACAAGTAGGGGAAAAGAAGAAATACAAAAAAGTTCTCCAGGCTAGAAGGTTATGCCAGTTTTCCCCATCTCCACTTTTCTCGTAACCAAAATAAAATTAGAAAGTCAGCAAGTTCATTGCAGATAGAGAGAAATTCAGGCATATGATTCTGGATATCTGCCAGATAAAATTTATTTGAGGAAAGCAGATGCTTTCTGCAAGGAGTTTGTAAAAAATCCTTCTTCTTCAGCAGAGATGAAAAGCACTGACAATGTTTTGATCACACATATTTATATGATAAATAATAAAAATGAGCACATTTCCCATACTGGAGATCAAGGAAGGATATTCAGACAGAAAGGTGAAACTGTTTCAATTCTTACGACATTCACAGTGAAGGAGGCACATCTTATTAAATATTTGTTACACTTGAATAAAAAACATAATAATTAACTGGCATGCATTTAATTAATATAACAGTTGCCCAGTCATATCAAAATGAAAAGTTAATCTGAGACACTTTAAGTACAAGGGGATTAAGGATAAAATATGAATATATATCCTCTATCCTTAGTTTTTGGGACTCAGTGTGAAGGTGATATGTAGCAAATTAGCTCAAACAGAATCAGCAGCTTAGAATGGGTAATAAAATATTCTTTCATCTGCATCTGGCCATAGGAACCAAAAATGTCAAACAGGAGACAGTCTAGGAAATTTCCTCTCCATTTAAGAAATAAAAAGCAGAAAGGGCACTCTACTACCTACCCCAATTCACAATACAGGCTACGTAATCTTTTCTCATTGCCTTGCACGACAGTCCTATATACAAAATAGGACTCATTTAAGTGGGAGTTTGCCAAACATGCTTTTGTGTCTGGTTTTGTTTTTTCTTTTATTTTTAGAACTACATATCTGTAAGGTTAAAAAGTCTCAACCAATAGGTCATCTTGCCAGGCTCTTGCTCCACTACTTGCCCTTTGATGTCCCTCCTTCTAAGAACATCATGCCTTCCCCTCCATACAGGTACCCGGCATGATCAAGATTTCTATTCTCTGGGACAGCAAAAGCAGCATACTCATTTGAGAGGAGGTACTCCTGCTTATGTCAGACTGGAAGGGTTTACAGCTAGCTCAGTGCAAGAAGTTTAATAATCATTCTCAGATCTAGTGTTCTAGTTAAGCAGAGAAGTCATTCAATTACAAAAGAAAGTTTGAATTCTAGGTTTCTGCACCTTTAGTGGAAAAACATAAACCTCTCACTAAAAGTGATGCTATTATGAAAAATATATCAGCAGTGCCCTTTATAATGTGCAAATGGCATTGTAAATACCACTTAGCAACAGTACAAGGTCAGCCCTTCAAACTTTGTTTAAAAATTACTTTTACTTAGATCCTATTTAAAGAAACATTTCAGAGTTGAACCTCAGTGACTACCAGTTCTCTGCTTTTTCCCCACTACTGAGCGGTATTATTGTTGTGCCTATCATTGTTCTAGTAAGAAGATCTCACAATCATATTAGAGCCAACATAAAGCACTGAAGACAAGGTTAGTTCATTACCTGTTATATTGCAAAAAACACGGAGTGGTCCAAGAGGTCCACTTCCATCAGAATCGATGTAGAAGAAACCTGATGTCTTCCCTTGGTGTCGATAAGCCTCACAAGATTGTTCATAGATAGCTTGAAAAGAGAGAGAGTGATTGCATCACAAAAAAGGAGAAAACATTCAGATATGTTTCATACATGAGTACTGCTTTAACCATTGTCATACAATAAACTGTTGTTTCACTGCTGATTAGCATGTGAAAGATTTTACTGCATTTGGACCCAAGCCCATGCTCAAAATTAGGCATGTAATTAACTACTTCCTTGAACTTAATTGATTGTGGCTTTAAAGATGTACACACTGGCCTTATTTTGGATTAAAGTATGTAAACACTTTAGTAAATGGATATGAACTTTCAAATGTACCACCATCTAGTTGCGGAGTGATATATATACGCATCCACATAATGGTATTTCAAAGACATATGTACATACACATGTGTACATGATCTTCTACACAGGCATGTGCTCAACTCTTGCCAACACAGATGACATTATTTTTAAGTAACCAACTTCCCTGCAGGATATTGGTAACAAATAGCTATAAGCCCCTACCACCATCTACTACCCAAATGAAAACAAGCAAAAAAAGCCACTGTTCCCTAACAGAAAAGCTCAAGCTCAGATACAGTCTCCATCCTTGGTGACATCTTTATGCTTTAGCACTATTTTAATACAACCCTTTCTCTCTGCTTATCAGTGTTCTTTTGTCAAATTAGTGCCCATGGAAATCCAAGTGGTTAATAAAACAGGCACAGCAGGTCACCAAGAGCAAGAACAGGAGGAAAAACTCTCACAGGCCAATATAATTCCTCGTAATTTAGGCATTGTTTCAGGCAAGATATCATAACTGTCACTTCAGATGGTGCAAAGAGAAAACTCCCTCAGGGAGGCAGTTAGGTCATATCAGAAAGTCACATGTATGACCTGGATCTTGAACAACAGTAACCTTAAATCCCATTGCAGAAGGATTGATTTCTTTTTCCATCCACTTAAACACTTACCTGATTGTAATGACAAGGTTATTCTTTGTAGCAGCTTATGACTGTTCACCTAATTGGCAGCAAACACAGTAAAAACCACAGATTGACTTAGCACATAGATCAAAACTTCCTTTTTTCTCCCTATGAGACAGCATTATGTGGAACATACAGTAACTGAAATGCAAGCAAACAGAACTATCCCTAATCTTCAAATAAGCTTTTCAGTGCCCATAATAGCAGAACATACAGAAATATATTTGGACATCATCTTTGGCTACTATGAGGTCAAATTTATCTTTTCTTACCCCCTAATTTTAAGAGATACTATTTAGATACTATTGGCACATTCATAGAACACTCTACAGCACAGGACTTACACAGGCTGGGAGATAGGGGAACTTGTGAATAATACATGTGTTAGCCACTGCAAATCTTTTTTTCCAGGCCCCCTCAACTCTTCGGGCAGAAGAGCAACACAGTTAAACTTGATAAGGCATATCTGTTATATCAATACAAATGCAAAGCTCTCAGTGTTTTTCATCTGGAAGGACATTTGCAGACTTAGTGCAGGAAGAGCACTTCCTCATCACTTCTGAAACGCAGTCCTAGCCTCTCCTGCAGCAGGCAGCAATTGCTCTGCACTAGCAGCAATAGTTCCTCATTTCTATTCCTGTGTGCACAGGGACTCACATTCCTCCTTGCCCCTCATTCCTTAAAAATAGCTTCTCTAAAAAAAAAAAAATAAATAAATTACAGAAAGGCTTAAATAGTAAGCTTGAAGTAGCCTTTTCTGATTACTATTCTGAAGAATGCTATGAGATATTTCGCCACTCAGGTATTAATAGAATTTGGACATTTCTTCACTTCTGCCAACAAAATGGAATCACAGTTCTAGGAGCTCTGATCCTAAACTGGCTACAAATGTAATAGAGTCTCACCAATAAATCACTTGTACCATTCACCAAAATATGCTCTTCCTTTGTACATTTCTCTTCTGACCAGACATCTTCAGCAGGCAGAACATCACTAAGTGCTAAACATACACAGTACTACACTTCCCAGAGTTAAGAAGCTTCTTAACGTACTCAGCACCTGGTGAGACAGTGCTTTAATTAGTATCCATCCTATAATAAATAGATTTCAGAAAGCTGCTTCTTTACAGTTATTTGCCAACCATATCCTGGGCTGCATCAAAAGGAGTGTGACCAGCAGGTCAAAAGAGGTGATCCTGCCCCTCTACTCTGCTCTTGTGAGACCTCACCTGGAGTATTGTGTGCAGTTCTGGTGTCCTCAACATAAAAAGGACATGGAACTATTGGAACAAGGCCAGAGGAGGGCCACGAGGATGATCAGGGGACTGGAGCACTTCCCGTATGAAGATAGGCTGAGAAAGTTGGGGCTGTTCAGCCTGGAGAAGAGAAGGCTGCATGGAGACCTCATAGCAGCCTTCCAGTATCTGAAGGGGGCCTATAGGGATGCTGGGGAGGGACTCTTCATTAGAGACTGTAGTGACAGAACAAGCGGTAACGGGTTAAAACTTAAACAGGGGAAGTTTAGATTGGATATAAGAAGGAAATTCTTTCCTGTTAGGGTGGTGAGGCACTGGAATGGGTTGCCCAGGGAGGTTGTGAATGCTCCAACCCTGGCAGTGTTCAAGGCCTTGGGTGATATGAGTTAGTGTAAGGTGTCTCTGCCCATGGCAGGGGGGTTGCAACTTGATGATCTTAAGGTCCTTTCCAACCCTAATGATTCTATGATTCTATTCTATGATTGTATTAGCCTGATGTAGAAAGCACCGTAGGAGTCCAGAAGATCTCTACATTCCCCGTTTGCTAGCTGGCCAAAAGTACATATTAAATGCAAATCAAATAAGATCCCCAAACCAGAATCTTATCTTCAAATATTCACAACCTGCAGGGCTAACAGAGAATCCCACAGTCACCAAAGTGCTGACAAAGCAACTGGGATATGGAGGGTCAAGAGAGAGACTGTAACAGGCAATTAAGTAAGCAATCAAGGAATCACAGTTTGATCAATTTCCAAAGTTCTCAAACTGCAGTTCACTTAGTGAATTTGCTGTCATCATCATTACAGGACACTATCTTGTCTCATTAGGGAATATGTCAATTGCTTCCCCTGAATTGTTTGCTGAGTATTTTTGAAGACAAAGGATGGTGCAAGGGGTAGAGATATAAAACTAATATGTTGTCAGTGAACTGTCACAGCTAGAACTCAGTAGTCATCACAAATTTTTTCTTACTAGGTGTTTTACTTCTTCTTGATTGTCATTTTGGCTAGAGCCCAGATTTACTTTTTTCAAATTACTAAGGAAAGATGTGAAGACTCAGCCATTAATAATGTGGTCAGATGCAAACAGAGATGATCACTCACCTTTAAAAGGCTCCTTTGTCGTTGCAACTTTGGGAAAAAAGGCTATATAGAGCTAGAAATCAGGCTAGGGGTGCTCAGCTGGTATAAATCTGAAAGGATGCACAAGCTTCAGTAAAACTACAGTTATGTCTGCCTGGTATGTTTTCCTTTTGGTTATATGAGAATTCCAGCACTAAACACTACGGAGTAGCAAAAGAAGTGGGAAAAGGCTATAAACCTCAAGCTCTAGCACATAAAACATACTCTAACTGTCATGACTTAGAGAAAAGGTGTTTTGGTGGACAGTTTATTTTGTAGCTGCAAGCTGAAAGTTTCACATCTGTGTATTAAGCATTTGGTACTGCATGCTTCTAGACTGTATGGGCCATTGCTTTTAGTCTGCCTTTTTGCTATTTTATGCTGTATAATGCATGAATGAAAAAATGATATTTGTTTTGCAGTCAACTGACAGATGCCCCCACAGATGTTTCAAATGCACCATCCAGTCCAAGCTCTGTTCAATGCCTTTGCAGGCTGAGCTGATTGGTTTCAGAATAAAGTTATGCAATTCCATTTACTGAAAATGGCCCTCTTACTCTAGTGACAATGACTTGAAGCTGTCTTTATGGTTCAATGAAAGACAAGATCTCTTTGCAGTGACTTGTCTCTTTATGCAATCAGAAATATTATACAAAAGTAAAAAATAGGTGAAAGGTCAGCTGCGACTGTTAAGACTCCAGAGCCTTAACTTTTAAAAGTGCCTTCATTATTTATGTTCCTATTTTTTCCAGACTTCTCTGATACAGATGGAGATATGATCATTCTGGAAACAGTAGAAAAACCGTTACTGTAGTTGTCATGAAAGAGTCACCAACCATTCATGCATGCAATAGAACCTCACTTCCCAAGTGAAATTATGGAACTGTTGACAAATGCATACACTTTAATGTCAAACAACATTTGCAGTAATTACATCTTTTTAATAAAGGAAATTTATTCATCAGTTCATTCCGAGTAGAGGACATAAACAATTTTCAAGCATTATTCTAAAATCAATAATGAACACACAAAAAATAGTGATTTTATTCCTTTCTGAGAAGCATTTTAGTGGTGTTTACACTTCCATTTCTTCAAGTTTGTTTTCAATTTTAAAATGTTCTCCAAAATTGGACCAGAGCAACAAAAATAATGTTCTTTATAGGCTGCTCATGCGAAGTTTGTTTTCTCATTAAAATGCTTCATTAAGCACTTTTTGAAAACATAATTTCAAAAATTAAACCTCTAAGTTGTCTTTTGTCTCAAAGAAGCAAGATCAGTTTTGCTTCTCTAACCCTCCCACATTTTTTTTTCGGACTAATTTTGATTTATGCCAGCCACTGAAGACAAAATGAGTTTTCCACCAACATTTGTTTCACTGAGTCAGAACCATAGAAAATCACAGTTTATGACTTTCAGATCGTGCTGTGCTTCTTCAGGCCCTTTTGAGAACAAGCTGCACTGCCATGCAGCAGTAGCACATCAGGTTCTGCCACCAAGTTCCTACAGGCAGTCAGAATGAAGCTCTTTGCTTCATGGAGTGGCATTATGCTAGGGCTCGACAGAAATAGATGTCAGTAGCACATATGAACCCATTCTCTCCCCCTGCAAGTATTGCCTGAACCTCACAGTCGGGTATGGCAGGTAAAAGCATTAGGATAAACTACAGCACAAGGCAAAAGCCAAAGTGTAAAAGATGTCACATGGGAAGATTTTGGCTGGTGGGCTATTGTTGGTAACAGTGGCTATTCCAGGAAGTCAAACCAAGAAGCAGCATGAGTCCAAGGTCCCAGATTTAGTAAAGGGAAACTGGCCATCAGAAATATCTGTTTTACTTGGCCCCAGAGAGACTAGATGTCTTTTCTTCTCCTTCCCCCTTCCCCTCCTCCTTTCCCCCCAAATCACTTATAAGCTTGTATTGTCATTTTTTCCAGGGCTCTTTAAGGAGTTTTCTAAAGGCTATTGCTGTGTTTCACAAAGAAATTTAAAATACTCCCAGAGCTAGCTACCAAAACTGATGCAGCCTGAGAACCCCATTCTTCATACCAAGAGCTACTTCCCTAGGTACTATATGTGCTCTTGCCTAACCAATAGGATGAGCCGTGCTGACGGTGTCCAGGCATGTACAATACTGACAGAATTCAAGATGTCCATCTTCTAACAGACTCTTATAATCCTCTGTGAAACACGTATAACCCAGTTTCTCTCTCAGGTATCCTCTTCAAGCCTTAAGTATCTCAAATTAAACTAGCTTTTCAGATCAAGAACTCATCCCATCAGAGCATTCATATTGAACACTGCTTTACTCACTTTTCATAATGGCCTTCTTTTCTTTAGGTCTCATTTCTCATCGTCCCAGGTGCTTAAGAAAAGGTCTGTCAAACTTTGAGCAGCATTTACAAAATAAACACTTTATCCGCAGTCGGATCGACATCACACAGTTCTATAGGTTATAACTCCTGGGATATAAAGATTCATAAGCTCAAATATCAAAACTATGGATGTGAAACATACATTTCCCATATCAAGCCACAAAAACACTACATCCCTACAGAAGCATGCTAGCAAAATGATAAATACACACTTTGATTGATCAAGGTTCAAGCTATAGATCACTGATTCAGACTTCATTATCAGAAAGGCATCAAGAGATTTTAATGTCATTAAAATAACCCATTTTGACCTTTTGTGTAAAATCAACTATAGAATGTCATTTTCTAATTCCTGCATCAAAACCCTTACAGCTGGTCAGCTGAAGCATACGCAGTAGCTCTCTGTACCCTGCAGTCAGGTCCAACAGGGCTGGGGTCCCTCTTAGCTTGGCTCTGCAATTGAAACTTCAGCCTTGATTCCATATGCTGCAGGCACCTGACAAATTTTAAAAATTAGCAATTTCATCACTGTTCAGCTCTCTGAAGTATCTTGAACCTGTTAATCCAACTGTTTTAATTATAGTCCTTAAACCAGAAAATAATGTATGCCTGCTGTAGCTGAAATCTTTAACAGCATATGGCTGAGCACAAACATTTTCAACGTCATATGTCTGTTGTTTCCAATAAAACATCTTTTTATTCAGTTTTTCACTGATCAGCTGTTACTTTACTGACATTTGTCTTTCAATCTTACTTTTACCCCAACCAGTTCATCTGCAGTCTCTGTTATAGCCTTCATTAAGGACAAGTTTACTGTTTCATTGTGGAGCTCCCTGGAAGATAAGCCTTTAGCTGGCCCGTTTCCCTGATTACTTAATGACTCTGATTCTTTTGCCCCCAAGTTCCTACCTTATAAAGCTTCTCTCTGTCACACCACTTTATTTTTCAACTCCAGTGCTATTTTGGCTTTAAAAAAACAAACAAACAAAAAAAAACACCAAAAAACCCACCCTGTTCTTTGTGCAAAGACCTGAACTTCTGCAAATAAACCCCAGGGAGCAATATATTTAAAGCCCCCTCTCTTCAATGAATAAATGAAGCTGTTACTCACCCAGTAAGACACAACTCTTATATGTAAAACAGTGTTGGCTGTTGGGCTCAATGCAAAGGTTACAGAGATAATCAGGCTCCATTTTTACCGTTGGGAGGCCAAGCAAGGCAAATCTCCCTCCCCTCTACCCAGAAGTACGTTACCAGCACAGATATGACCAAGAACATAAATGCCAAATCAAAACCAATTTCTTTGGGTTTTTTTTGTGTGTTCGTTTTTTGTTTGTGTTTTTTTTTGTTTTTTTTTTCTTTGTTTCTTTATTTGGTTGGTTGGTTTTGTTGTTTGTTTTTAGTTTTTTTTTTTTTTTTTTGTGTGTGTGTGTGTGTGTGTGGCTTTTGGTCTTTTTTTTTCTGGTTTTGGTTTGTTTTATTTTTTATATCAGAGGAATCTGTCCTTTCCAATTTAATGGGCACTAAGATAACTTTCCTCAAAAGTTAAAATTCATTAAAAGTAAACCTTAAAATCACCTGCATTTCTTTTCTGTACTTCCAATTACTTTGGAAATTGAGCATACGCTTTTTATTCCAAATACTCTGAGCTGGAGACTCAGACTTTGAACTACACTAGTTGTGATTACCAAAATGAATCCTGTAGGATTGCTGTTTCTAGGTTGGATTCTCATAATCTAATAAAAATAGCCGATAATCTTAAATTTCTCAGAGGAAGATAACATTTTACAGTGATATAATAAATAAAATACATTAAAAAGCCCTAAAGATCTTTACATCTTGATTTTATTGAGAGGTGCTGACACTGTCCACTCCCTAGCTAAAACACAGCAGCAAGATGCATGTTGCTTTTACTGCCTTTAACAATTCATTAAAATTCGTAGGCAGAATATTTACCACCAGGTCATCTGGGACTCATTTCATTGCTTTGTAATTCTTTGCACCTCAGACAGAAAGAGCAGTAATAATCCCTATAATAATTATTAATACAGTGTCTTCTGAGGTTAAATCTTAGGTACTGGTTAGACTGGAAAGGCCAGTAAGAAGTGGTGATTCTGTCGGGATCTGCAGCCAGCTGTGGACTGCCCTTGGACAAACTGCAATGCACAAATGCTGACACAGACCAAATTAAGCATTCTCACTAAAATGCTCAGAGCTCCTGAAGGCAGATTGGACATGACTGTTTCACCCTGTGCCTGTATACCTCAGGCCTGACAGATTTGTTCTTACAGATTTGGAGTACAGATTTCTCTAAATAACAAATAAAGAACTATGCAATGGGAGGTTTCTTCTTCTCGTTCCAATAGCAGAGGGATTAGTACAGGCAATGAACTCTGGGAATGATTGTCATTCTCACCCTTATAATACAATTGTCTTGTTAAATGCCAGAAAATGAAATCTGTACTCTTGAAAACTGGATTTTGACAGCTCTGCTGTTGACAGACTAATGCAGTCTCTACTGTGATGCGTCTGGATGACAGATGGCTTATTTTCCCTTTTCAAAATATGGATTTACTCATCTGATAAAGAATGAATTATTTCCATAGATAGATTTAAAATTACTTTTACAACAATGTCACCTAAATGGATATTTGGGAGGAATCCTTCCATTACACATGGGGATTAGACAATTTGCTACCATCCATGCTAAGACTCCCCCTGGTTGAGGTATGAAAGGTCATGTCAGCAGGTCCTCCCCTGTCACTTTCCTGCTGAGATTTGAAGGCAACTGTGTCAGTCATATACCCCAGTGGCCCCTGTCTGGTGCTTATGCAGGGTGACCTGCAAGTCCTGCTGCTGCAAAAAAGCAGTCAAGGAAACCTACACCATTTTAAGAACAATGTTGGAGGGAAAGGAGAAATCAAAGACTAGAAGGACACAGTGTAAAGCATGGTATTTCAGCATGGCTCTTGAAAGTACTGGTGTCCCTGTGGTGATGCTCACACCTGATGCAGTCAGGGTTCAAACAGGATTGAGCTAGTCCCACACTTACTTTGTTCTGCAGTGAATTCCCAAAGAGGAATATTCTTGTGTTATTCATAAGGAAATGTTGATCAAAGGGAAAAACTTTTTTTAAACAAACGCCGCTGAGAAATGCAGATGTACAATTTACAGATACACAAACTGAAGGGCAAGTATTAATAAGACAGTAATTTATTACAAAACAGACAATGAAAATTCATATCCCAGCAACATGGTGAACAAAAATATGCAGGAACACTAAGTATTGAAAGCTTGATATGAATATTAAATGTGTTTTGTTTTATCAAAGAGCACCAACGTGTTTAAATACACATGAAAAAATCTTATTCCATGAATCTCAGAGGAAAATTGACTACTCAGGACATGCAAATTACATGACTAGACTCACTGTTAGACATCTTGCAGCATGAAACTCTCTGAACCTCATTTACGCAGCCAGCAAACTGCATGCACACACATCTCCCCACCTCGGAACACGACAGAATTACCGAATCCATGGCTGGCACTTTAAGATGCAGGTCCAGTACTGCTAACGATCTGGCTGAAGCAATATTAAGCTTTTCAGATCAAAAGTGATATATGCAGTAAGCATATTAATATTAAAAAAATACATTTTCAAAGCCTGAAGTTAAGTTTATGTCATATCAACAGCTATATGACATTTCCATTATTGGATGGATCTTTCCTCCAGCAATTACCCAGGCCAATAAGACACATGCCTGTATGTGCAAGATAGATCACACGCAAAAGCAAATATCCAGAATTAAATTACATTCTGTTAATTATCACCTTGCAAAGCTTTGGGACATGTTGACATCCCCAGAACATGAAGAATAAACCCATTATTTTATATATCTCATCATCTTTTATGTACGTTCAGCACTCTTCACAATAAAATAGTACACCCAAGACTAAAGGCCATCTGAAAACTATCATATATAAAAATAATAGAAATACAGAAGGGAAAGATGAGGCTTTCTAAGAGACTAACATAACTCATAGAAAGAGGAGATTACTAACCATTGCCTTGCAATAAAGTTATAGCATTCTGTATCTCAGGGCCATTTTACACTGGTGAGTGTAAGGAGAATTAATAGTATGAGAGAGATGACTATGCAGGTTTTAAACTATGACCTTCCAATTTAAAATATTTTGTATATATATACACCTGTAACTTTTGTTTCCCTCTGTTTCTCACTCTCTCTCTCTCTCTCCCACCCTATAATTCTGATCTAGCTTCAGTTCCCTATTGTATATCTAAGCTAAGACAACTTCCCTCTATAGATGACAGACACTGGTATGTTTCAGAGGTGGCCCACGAACTTACCTCGGACAACCTATCTCACAGTGATATTACTCAAGTTCTGAAAACAGCTCACACTCTGTTATGCACAGAAAGCAAGCACACCACTATCTTAGATTAGATGTCACAGTATCAGGCAGCAAAAACAGATGAGCTGAATCCCACCCAGGCCTTTTTCCCAAGTTGTGTACTAACATCAGTGCTTCTATCTAAAAGAGGAAAACAGAAAACAAACACTACATTATTATCTATTTTGCTATGGTTCACACAGGTGATCACATAAAAGATGCTCTCTTATCTCTCTGGATTAGACCCGACTACTGCAATACCTGATGGATCAGTAAACTACCCACCACACTGTAGAAATGGGAAAAGTATTGATTGTTAAAAGGGCTTCAGCTGAGCTAATCTTTCAACTCATATAAATGCAAGCTGTGTGAAGCACATTTAAAAGATAAACCAAAATCAAACCCATGCATTTGACAGAATTGAAATAATATTGTGTCCTCAAAGCACTGTCTCAGCTACAGAGCAGCTCAAGTAGTGGTAAGCAAATAATAGTTTTAAAGGAAAGAATCCATACTGTTTCAGTACACAATATAGATCACATACAATATACCTGCAAATTGGATCCTTTTCCCAACAGAGGTGGAGAAACTAAGGCACAACAAAACCCATACATTAGCAAAAGCAACTCACCTACCATTGACTTAATATCCTACCGGGTTATTTCATGACTCCTTGTTTTCCCAAACTGTGGGCAGTGAACACCCCACCCAGAGACAGTGAGCACACATTCTATATTTTCATCAAATGGAAGTGCAAGGCACTAGCATATGTTATGGAGTTTCACAGCTACAGTTAGTAGAGTGATGAAAGCACAATTGCTAATCAGGACTGTGACTAGCCAGCAAGATGTGAATTGCACTGGAAGCTGGAATGATGAGAGTTAAATTCAAATCCTCATTCCACATTGGAAGAAAAAAACACCAAAAAAACAAAACACAAAACATACCAAAGGCCAAAACAAACAAAAACAAAACAAAAAAAGACTTGGAAGGTACTGATAATATTGCACATGTGGCAGCTTGCAAAGGAGGATCACCTGTCATCAGAGAAATGGACTTATGCATCAGGCAATAAGCTTTGCAAGCAAGAAACAACCTGTCTAGAAAACATTCAGACTCTTCCCATATGTTACTGAAACCCAGAAAACACCAGTGGGTTTTACCAGTATTCTACCTGTATTTACAGCTAAACTCAGAGAAGAGGAAGAGAACATAAGCAGAACCAGATGAGACTGCAGTTCATGAAACTTGTCTGCCACAGAATAGCTATTTAATAGGACATGAGCCTACACCTTTTCAGTGATGGAACCTCATTTGGATCATGTAGATAGTCACAACCCCTGTAACAGTTTAAGACCTTTCAGGACAGGAAGGGATTTTGAATGAACAGGAAAATACCTGAGGTTTGCAGAAAATCAACTGCCTTTAGGAAGATTATATTAAGGCCATGTCTAGACTCAGCTATTTCTTCGTATGTGTCTTGAGATGTGCACTTTTGCTTCACTTGCATGTCTTGAATTTCAACTATACCCACTTTTGTTCATGACAGACAATCTTGTCCCACATATCTGACATGGTCATGCAAACACCTCAGCTATGCCTTCTATCAACTTACTATTCTGCCCTATTTCCCCTCTGTTGCACTAAATGCAAACTATTTATCTTTGTTTCTCATGGCATATTTCCAACCTATCTACCTGTCATGACTGGCATTTGCCCTGTCAAAAATGTCAAACTCCTCTGGCCATAGCCTTACATTTGTCAAACCAGCACATTATTGCTTTCTCTTATGTCACTCTTTCATACCTGCAAACATTCAATTTCTTCCTCTTTTTAATCTCTACTCTATGACTTTTTGCCTACAAGAAAACCTATCAATAATTATGTACCCGGTAGACTGAAAATGCCACCTGTGATTATAATGAAGACTTTCTGTCTCTCCATCACCTGCACTAGCATGTTTTTTTCCCTCAAAAATTTAACTACAAACTCTCTGGAGAGCTGATAGTCTATATTGTTACCTGTTCTTCACAGTGGGATTCAGTGTGGTCCATGAATATTTGCGAAGAAACCAGTAAGACTGCTTATGTATCAACCTCAAAATGCACTTTAACATATTACAGATGATAGTAAGGTAAGGACAATGTCTCTTCAGATTTCAGTTCTTTAAATGGTAAGGTCTCTCAGTCTAAGCTGGTAAAACATAAAACAATTAATTCTTATTTGCAAATGCATGTCCTGCAGTTCTTCACGAAAGAATGACAAAGATTGGGTCTTTTATGTTGTTCAACCAGTGACACCCACCTCTTACAAACACCAAGAGGCAAAACCAACACTAATGCAACACAGAAACAAAATCCATGACACTGAAACTATTCACACTATGTGTGACTTGCAGCAGATTGCCAGTTAAATCTTTCCACTGTTGCCGTATGGACTTGTGTCTGAAGGGCAGTTTAATAAAAGAAATAGCTTCTCCAAAGTAATACAAGTTCAATTTCAGGCTTGTCAGCCTCAGTCTTCTAGCAAAAATCAAAATCTGTTGAGATAATGTTTCAGACCTTAAGAAATTAGATGTTTTACTTTGATAGAACTACATGGAATTACAATTTCATGATTGGAAGAGTTGCCTGTACACTAAGGATATTCAAGAGTTATGCTGTGATCAGATCTGCAGCTTTCATCCACCTGCTACAAGGTACTTCTGTACATCAGTCACTATCATCTGAAAGTGATTACATCTCCTGTTCTGCAGGTTTCTAATTGACAGTCTGCATTTACCCACTGGCTTTGAAATGGCTTCACTGCACATTTCAAGCACATGAATGCGTCTCTCCAGACTAATGTTGCTGGTTATCAGCATCGCTTGGCTTACAGGGCATCTGGCTCTACAATCTAGCTGGAATCAAATTAGATGCTGATAATATGTTTGTAAATAAACTGAGCAGCTGAATAGCTGTGCATGCATGCACAGCTTGATCTGCTGGAAAATCTTAACACAAGATCTTCCTAAGAAACTTTTCGGAATAGTTTTTACACATCAGTGAACCTTAAATATCTATAGCTGTGTATGTGCCTTTGAGAGCGCAGACGCAAGTTCACAGAACCGGGAGGACGGACTAGCTCCATGCAAATGTCTATGAGGAAAACTGGTCATGAACCAATCCTCTGCAGTAATGAGATACTCCTCCTTGGAGCACCAGACACACTGAGCTGGCACAGATATAATGAGCCTCAGGCCCTGAGCTAATACAACGCAGGTATAGCTTAGAGTCTAGTGTCCCTAATCACCTTTGACAGTTAACAGCCACAGGTCTCTTCCTTCCCCAAGGAGCCTTCCCCTTCTCACCAGCCTATTTGGCCATCTAGTTTTGTATCAAAAACATCAGCTGGTGTAAATACACTGCTATGCCTCAATCACTGCACGCAGTCTGGGTTGGGGATTTTGAAGAACGGTGATGCCTTTGCAGCAACAAAAGCATTAGACAAAAAGTTAAACTGTCTTTTCAAAACTATGAACTCAGCATTTTAATTCCCATCTTGTGTGTGGCTTGGCATGAATTCAGCACTAAACTTTTAGCTTCCTTTGTTCTTACAATGTAGGGTTCAGGTGACAGATCTATGAACAGACCTCTCAACAGCCTCCCCTGTCAGCTGCAGACCCCACACCACAAATGATTTCACTGTTAATTAGTAAACCATTAAAGTCTTCAGAATTACAGTGTGGTTGCCAATATTCTCAGCTTCAAACCACTAAGTACCTTTTCTTCTCTTCTGCTTTTTAGCTTAGCAGGGCAAAAAATGGATTTCTCACTAATCTTTTCCTATCTGTGGTCTGAGTGCTCATCAAACACCTGGCGTGGGTGTAGTTGTATTCCTGGAATTGTTCTTGCTCACTCTATTTTTCTTTTTATTTCCAGTGACAGAACAGTAAGTTTAACTTCATTTGCTAACTGTTTTCCATTTTAGTCAGCTGTATGAACAGGTTTTATTTTGGCTTCCTCTTTCTCTCTCTGTTTTTTATTAAAATTCACAGCATGCTGTGCTTCTACCGTTTGATATTTGTTGCTTTTAAACCCTTAAAACATTGTATTCCTTTTGCTGTGGGTTTCAGTAGCTGCATGCTTCATGTACTGCCACTGTTTCAGATTCTGTATCAGCAAAATTCCAAAATCATGAGTTGTTGAAAACTGGAACTTTTGGATAATCTAAAAGCAAAGGAGCCCATGGTGCCAAAATTGATGTAGAACCCAAATACAGCTAAGCCCACCTAAATGTCTTATGAGTAATGTGTCTACCATGTACATGTAATATTAATGAATTTAAGATTCTCCAAATCAATGAGAGAAAAAATTGTTGAAAATTACTTAAAATAATCTGGTTCTTTTCTTCAAAAAATGCAAATGGATTTCTGTGCATTCCCAACACAGTTATTGACTGGTTTGAATCATGTCAGGACATGCTACATCCTATGATATGATATATGATATCTTACAAAGCTCTAGTTTATGTGCAACTTGACATACCAGCTGTAGTAGAAAACACTGTATGTGTGGGTTTACTTACAATTATGACAGGTTTCTCCCATGTAGCCTGTATCATTACAATCGCAGTAAAAGGTGGTCCAGGACTGAGAGCATTTTCCCCCATGTTCACAGTAGTTGGGTAAACATCTAATTGGAGACAGTTTTAAAAAAATGCAATTAATGTGCTGGAAAAAATAATTATAAAACTGTCTTAACTCCTCACTCAGGCAAGAGTTTCCCATGGCTGAATCACTGTATAACACCTGACATAATTACATGTTCCTCTGATCTATGATTCACTTCAAATACAAGCACTGAAGCCAACAACATTTAATGTATCCAGCAAGTAGGTAAAGATTACTCTCCAAAAAACATTCCACTTGTCCTCCATTTGCTAGCAATTAAAGTGTCACAAACTTAGCAGGCACAGAAAAGGACAAGTAACGTGAAAATTACATTGAAATCTTGTTTCAAAGGAGAATCCCCTGTTCTTTGATTAAACAGGCATCATTGTTATCAAAATTAGGCTGAGTTACATTTGTGGTAACACAAACAGCATGAAAATATCAGAGGTGAGAGGAAAAATATGCTTCAATTATGAATTCTGTACTCTCTTCTTTCTCTCATTTTAGTCACTATGCCTCTAAAGTACTACTGTGAAGCAAATTATTAAAAGAAGAAAGAGGCACAATAGCATGCAGCTTAGGAAGTGAACAGAAACAAAAGCTGTGGGAGATAAATTCAATATCCAGTACAAGAAGTAAATCCTGATCTGAAATACACTGGTGTAAATACGGGCAGTGCAATGGAGTTACATCGTCCACCAGGGATGGTTTCATTTTTTCCTTTTTCTGTCCTTCTTCCCCCCTCCCACTTACGGTATATTAGATATTCTCTTTTATACTGCATGTTTGGCTTTTAAAAAACGAATAAATTGTTTATACCACTGATTCAATTCTGATCAGTCGGTGGATAGAAAAAAGGCAATCAATTTCTCTCTTGCACCCCAGCATTCCATTAAGGTGTGCTTTGCTGTAAATTGAGCTTCAAACCCCTTTTTACAGCCCAGATGTTTCAATGGTATTAGTAGTGAAGTCACTCATGCTACCTAGATTTGTATGAGCTGAGGACATGATTTTGTTGTTGCTCATCTCATCTTTAGGAAATGTTTTTGCATGTGTCCTGGGTTCAGCTGTAATAGTTATTTTTCTCCTTCTTGGTAGCTAGTGCAGTGCCATGTTACCAGCTGGGCTTAAACCATGACAGCATGTAAGTGTGCATACTGCCTTTAACTGTGGCTTTCAGTCTGTTTCTTTTAGAATCTGTACAATTAAAACACATTTTATGCATGCAAGCAGAAAACCTGTATGTCAGTAAAGACCACCATCTCCACCAGTCTCCCAAGCCCTACCAACCAAGCATTCACCAACTTACCTGAGTCCAAGGCTGTTCAGAGCTGCCAAACAATGACAACCTAAAAAACCCTGTTTACGCACATAGAGGCCTATCAGACCCACCTCTTGTCCTCAACGTGCAGTATGCAAGTATGTGCATGCATACATACACTTGTCTAAGTGTGAGTCTGAGATTCATTCTAGAAGTCAGGTTTACTTTATCACAATTTATACCATCATACATCAAATTATGAAGATAACATAAAATATTAATATGAAAGATTCATTATTTTATTATTATACTTACTCCATTATTATAGTAATTATTTATTATTCAAACATCAGAGACATAAGGAATTTGAGAACAAAGTATGTTATTTATAACTATCTGTAACACCTTTAGAAACACCTATAAGATATATTGGTCGTATAAAAATGGTTGCCATGGCTTCTGTTAATCACAGGGCTCAAATACAAAATAAGGAAAGTGAATGGGAAACACATGCCTGGTTTTCCAGCTCATCAGGGAGCTTTTTTTTTAGTGCTGTGGAGAACACAGAAGCACAGAATCACAGAATGGTTGGAGTTGGAAGGGACATCTGAAGATCATCTAGTCCACTCCCACCGCCACCTCCCACCTGACAAAGCAGGTTCACCTAGAGCAGGTTACGCAGGAATGCATCCAGGTGGGTTTTGAATATATCCAGAGAGTCCACAACCTCCCTGGGCAACCTGTTCCAGTGCTCTGCCACCTTCAAAGTAAAGTTCTTCCTTATGTTCAGTTGGAACTTCCTGTGTTTCTGTTTGTGCCTATTGCCCTGTACATCCTGCTGCTGGGGATCACTGAAAAGAGTGTGGTCCCATCCTCTTGACACCCACGCTTAAGATATTTGTATGTATTGATCAGATCCTCTCTCAGTCTCCTCCAGGCTCAAGAGGCCGAGCTCCCTAGCCTTTCCTCTTAAGAAAGACGCTCCCGTTCCCTAATGCATAACCCTCCACTGGACCCTCTCCAGTTGCTCTTTGTCTTTCTTGAACTGCGAAGCACGTAACTGAACGCAATACTCCAGGTGAGGCTTCAGCAGGTGCCCTGGGTTCACCAGTAGCAGTCATGTTTTTTCCTTTGTGGTAGCTGGTGCAGTGCTGTGTTTTGACTTCCAGCCTGAGAACAGTGTTGGTGAAGCCGATGTTTTCAGTTGTTGCTAAGTGATGTTTACCCTGACCAAGGACTTTGTGAGGATCATGCTCTGCCAGGGAGGAGGGGAAGCTGTGAGGAAGCAGAGATGGGGCGCCTGACCCGGGCTAGCCAGGGAGGTATTCCATACCACAGCACGTCATGGCCGTTCCTCCGGGAGCGGGGAAGGGGAGAGCCCCGGTGCGGGGGGGGGGACGGACCTCGATTGTTGTCCGCTCGGCACCACTCACTGGGAGTGAGTGAACAAGTTACCTGACGGGGTTTAAACCACGACAGTTCTTTTTGGCGCCCAACGTGGGGCACGAGGGGCTGAGATAAGAACAGATCTGACTGGATTGATAGTCACTTGTCACAATGTTGATTTATTGGCTCTCGAGGTTGTTCCTCTTGATCTCACAGTTTCAGTATATAGTATCTTACTTCCATCCGGTATTTGCTGTATTAGTGTTTTTCAAGTGTGGGGCTTGGGCTAAGGTTTTTGTCCCATTGTACTTTATGGTAATGACTTGTAATACAATAGAATCATTGATCATGAAACTGATCTGGCTTATGTTCCCAGTGTGGTCACCACCTTTATACTTTGGGAGGTATATGATGGAGGTGCTTAGCAATTACACACCTTTTTTCTCCTTCTCAGGTGCTCAACCTATGAAGGAGACATCCTTTTACCCTCCCAGTTGTCCCCCCAGACCATTTACATTTGAGAGTTTTGAATTTTTTGAATGGCCTTTTAATGCTGTTGAGACTTGTTTGCTGATGGTGATGGGAATCATCATGCTAACACGCATACAGAGTATGTTTTGCCTACTACTGATTTCAAGAGTTAAGCAGAGTCAGGTTTGGGTCTTGTCTGGGGTCAAACGACGATGTAGGAGGACCGAGAGATTTTCCCTGAGGCTGGACAGCCATGAGTGGCAGGGTGTGTGGGACAGTATGGGCAAGTATCTAGGTCAGTGGGCCCCTCCAGTACTTTGGAATTTCACTACCGAACAACTGCAAAATCCAGAAGAATTAGTAAAACACTTAAATGAGGTGTGTGGTCATTCTGGCCATACCAGAGATGGACAAATCAGGGCAACGTGCTGGGGCTTGGCCTACGCTTACAGGGCCTTGTTCAATACTATCCAGCACCTTCAAAAGGAAAAGAATGTTGGCGGATCTGAGGGCAAAGCAACAGTCGCTACTCAAACTTTGGCTGCAATGAACAGCACAGCTACCCCAGCGGCAAGTACAGCAGCTGCTCCAACTGCAACAGACAGCACTGTTACCCCAGCTCCAAGCACAGCAGCTGCACCACCCCCAGCAACAAGTACAGTTGCTACTCAAACCACAGTGATAATCACTGCAGCCAAACCAGAGGACCAATTCGTACCAATATCGGTTGCCCCTGTACGCAAGAGAACAAGCAAAAAGGAGGCAAAAAGGGTGAAGCAAGATGAAGAACCAATGAATTCACCACCCGGTCCAGAATCTGATCAGGAGTCATCATCACATGACGAAGAAGAAGAAGAAGAGGTAACTTCTCGACCTCGGACCTCAACCGAGCTGCGGAATATGTGAAAAGATTTCACCCATCAACCAGGGGAGCACATCATCACCTGATTACTCCGATGCTGGGACAATGGGGCCGATGGTCACGAACTAGAAGGTACAGAAGCCAAGCAGCTGGGATCACTTGCTAGAGAAGGGGGAATTGACAAAGCAATTGCAAGAGAGAAAAAGTCCCTCAGCCTTTGGAGGTGGCTCTTGGCAGCTGTGAAAGAAAGGTTTCCGTACAAGGACGATGTTACGAGTCGTTCGGCCAAGTGGACTACTATAGACAAAGGCATCCAGTCTCTGAGGGAATCGGCCATCGTAGAGATGATCTATCACATCAAGCCGAATAACGGGGATACACCCATAGATCCAGATGAAGTTGAATGTACATGACCCATGTGGTGAAAACTTACACGGAATGCACCATCATCATATGCCCATTCATTGGCAACAGTAACCTGGAATGACATAGTACCACTAACAGTGGATGAAATGGTTCATAAACTCCGAGAGTTCGAAGACAACCTCACCCCTTCCATCATCTCAGCTGTGAAAAAACTGTCCCAGGACCTCGAACAATTGAGGGACAATCTATCTGATTTATCCAGCTCCTCACGTGTACCAACACACGTCTCAGCTATTAACAAAAGGCATCCTATTGTTCAAGAGAGGAGACACAGGAGGTATACGCCACGGGGTACCCTATGGTTTTACCTGCTGGATCACGGAGAAGACATGACAAAGTGGGATGGAAAACCTACTTCAGCTTTGGAGGAACGGGTGAGTGAACTGAAGAGGGGAGCAAGGGCCAAGACTGATCATCCCATGAGAGCTACGGCTTCAGTCTCTGGTCAGCAGTTTCCCAGATGGAATGGAAGAGCTGATTTTACTCCAGCTCCTGTGATAACGAAGAATAAGCCCTTTCACCACGACTTAAGTGTCCAACGCTGTGACGACCATTAGAGGGGCCCTGCCTCCAGCCAGGTGGAGGTAGGGGACAATCAGATTTACTGGACTGTGTGGATCAGATGGCCTGGCACATCAGTCCCACAGGAGTATAAGGCTCTAGTAGGTGCACAGTGTACCCTGATGCCATCAAGCTGTCAAGGGGTGGAACCCATCTATATTTCTGGAGTAACAGGAGGATCCCAAGAGTTGACTGTGCTGGAGGCTGAAATCAGCCTGACTCGGGGAATGGCAAAAGCACCCTATTGTGACTGGTCCAGAGGCTCCATGCATCCTCGGCATAGACTACCTCAAGAGAGGGTACTTCAAAGACCCAAAAGGGTACCGGTGGGCTTCTGGTATTGCTGCTTTGGAGACTGAGGAAATTGAGCAGCTGTCCACCTTGCCTGGTCTCTCAGAAGATCCCTCTGCTGTGGGGTTGCTGAAAGTTGAAGAACAACAAGTGCCAATTGCGACCACAACAGTGCACCGGCGGCAATATCGCACCAACCGAGACTCCCTGATTCCCATCCATCAGCTGATCAGTAGACTGGAGAGTCAAGGGGTGATCAGCAGGACCCGCTCACCCTTTAATAGCCCCATATGGCCAGTGTGAAAGTCTAATGGAGAATGGAGACTAACAGTAGACTATCGTGGCCTGAATGAAGTCACACCACCATTGAGTGCTGCCGTACCGGACATGCTAGAACTTCAGTATGAACTAGAGTCAAAGGTAGCCAAGTGGTATGCCACAACTGATATTGCCAATGCATTTTTTTCAATTCCTTTGGCAGCAGAGTGCAGGCCACAGTTTGCTTTTACTTGGAGGGGTGTCCAGTTCACTTGGAACCGACTGCCCCAGGGGTGGAAACACAGCCCTACCATTTGCCATGGACTGATCCAGAATGCACTGGAACAGGGGCAAGCTCCAGAACACCTGCAATACATTGATGACATTATTGTGTGGGGCGATACAGCGGAAGAAGTCTTTGAGAAAGGGAGGAAAATAATCCAAATCCTGCTGAAAGCCGGTTTTGCCATAAAACGGAGTAAGGTCAAGGGACCTGCACAGGAGATTCAATTTTTGGGAATAAAATGGCAAGATGGACGTAGACAGATCCCCACAGATGTGATCAACAAGATAACAGCAATGTCTCCACCAACTAATAAGAAAGAAACACAAGCTTTCTTGGGTGCAGTGGGGTTCTGGAGAATGCACATCCCAAATTACAGTTCGATTGTAAGCCCTCTCTATCATGTGACCCGGAAGAAGAATGATTTTAAATGGGGCCCTGAGCAGCAACAAGCCTTTGAGCAAATTAAACGCGAGATAGTTCATGCAGTAGCCCTTGGACCAGTCCGGACCGGGCCAGATGTAAGAAATGTACTGTACACTGCAGCTGGGGAGAACGGTCCTACCTGGAGCCTCTGGCAGAAAGCTCCAGGGGAGACTCGAGGTCGACCCCTCGGCTTTTGGAGTGGGGGATATAAAGGATCTGAGGCCAGCTATACCCCAACTGAGAAAGAGATACTGGCAGCCTATGAAGGGGTTCGAGCTGCTTCGGAAGTGATTGGCACTGAAGCACAGCTCCTCCTGGCACCCCGGCTGCCCGTGCTGGGCTGGATGTTCAAAGGCAGGGTCTCCTCTACACATCATGCAACTGATGCTACATGGAGTAAATGGGCTGCACTAATTACACAACGAACTCGAACAGGAAATTTCAGTCGTCCAGGCATTCTAGAAGTCATCATGGACTGGCCAGAGGGCAAAGATTTTGGAATGTCACCAAAGGAGGAGGTGGTGGGCGCTGAAGAGGCCCCACCATATAATAAACTGTCAGAAAGTGAAAAGCAGTATGCCTTGTTTACTGATGGCTCTTGCCGTATTGTGGGAAAGCATCGGAGATGGAAGGCAGCTGTATGGAGTCCTGGACGACAAGTTGCAGAAACTGCTGACGGAGAGGGTGAATCGAGTCAGTTTGCCGAGGTGAAAGCCATCCAGCTGGCCCTGGACATTGCTGAACGAGAAAAGTGGCCAGTACTTTATCTCTATACTGACTCATGGATGGTGGCAAATGCCCTGTGGGGGTGGTTGAAGCAATGGAAGCAGAGCAACTGGCAACGCAGAGGTAAACCCATCTGGGCTGCTGCACTGTGGAAAGATATTGCTGCCAGGGTGCAGAACCTGGTGGTGAAGGTACGTCATGTAGATGCCGATGTACCCAAGAGTCGGGCCACTGAGGAACACCAGAACAACCAACAAGTGGATAAAGCGGCTAAGATTGAAGTGGCTCAGATGGACTTAGATTGGCAACGTAAAGGTGAATTATTTTTGGCCCGGTGGGCCCATGACACTTCAGGCCATCAGGGCAGAGATGCAACATATAGATGGGCCCGTGATCGAGGGGTGGACTTAACAATGGACACTGTTGCCCAGGTTATTCATGAGTGTGAAACATGGGCTGCAATTAAACAAGCCAAGTGGTTAAAGCCTCTTTGATATGGAGGACGATGGTTGAAGTATAAATATGGGGAGGCCTGGCAGATTGACTATATCACACTGCCACCAACCCGCCAAGGCAAGCGCCATGTGCTTACCATGGTGGAAGCAACCACCGGGTGGCTGGAAACATACGCCGTGCCCCATGCCACTGCCCGGAACACTATCCTGGGCCTTGAGAAACAGATTTTGTGGCGACACAGCACCCCAGAGAGAATTGAGTCAGACAATGGGACTCATTTCCGGAATAACCTTATAGATATTTGGGCCAAAGAGCATGGCATTGAGTGGGTATACCACATCCCCTACCATGCACCAGCCTCTGGGAAAATCGAACGGGACAATGGGCTGTTAAAAACTGCACTGAGAGCAATGGGTGGGGGAACTTTCAAGCATTGGGATACACACTTACCAAAGGCCACCTGGTTGGTCAACACCAGAGGATCTGCCAACAGGGCTGGCCCAGCCCAGTCAGAAATTTTACATATTGTAGAGGGGGACAAAGTTCCCGTGGTGCATATGAAGAATTTGCTGGGGAAGACAGTCTGGGTTATTCCTGCTTCAGGTAAAGGCAAACCCACTTGTGGGATTGCTTTTGCTCAGGGACCTGGATATACTTGGTGGGTAATGCGGGAAGATGGGGGGAAGTCCGATGTATACCTCAAGGGGATTTGATTTTAGGGGAAAACAGCCAGTGAACTCAATTGGATGCTGTTGCCTGCTGTGTAATGCTTTTATAGCCCATCAACTAGATGTCTCCAGGTCACCAGCGACTGGCCCTGACTTCCCTCCAGCCATCATCCCAATAGAGAATGAACATCATGGACCGAATGGACTCTGCAGCATTATAGGGATTGGTCCATGCACTAAGAAAATGATTTTTTCCTCTTGGTCTGTATGTATATGGATGTATATATGTGGGAGAGCGATGGTGTATTGAAAATGTGGGATCTGAGCACGACGTGAATGGTATGGAATAAGGGGTGGATAATGTCCTGGGTTCAGCAGTAGCAGTCATGTTTTTTCCTTTGTGGTAACTGGTGCAGTGCTGTGTTTTGACTTCCAGCTTGAGAACAGTGTTGGTGAAGCCGATGTTTTCAGTTGTCACTAAGTGATGTTTACCCTGACCAAGGACTTTGTGAGGCTCATGCTCTGCCAGGGAGGAGGGGAAACTGTGAGGAAGTAGAGATGGGCGCCTGACCCGGGCTAGCCAGGGAGGTATTCCATACCACAGCACGTCATGGCCGGGGTGGGGGTAACTGGGAGTTACCCGGAAGGACACGAGCTTCCGGGTGGAACTCGTTTTCTTGGCCGGTGGTATCGTATTCTCTTCCCTTGTTATTTTCCCTTATCATTGTTGTAGTTGATAGTAGCGGTGGTGATTTGTATTGTACATTGGTTGCTGGACTGTTCTTGTCTTGACCCGTAGGAGTTGCACTCTTTCGATCCTCCTCCCCGTTCCTCCGGGAGCGGGGAAGGGGAGAGCCCCGGTGCGGGGGGGGGGACGGACCTCGATTGTTGTCAGCTCGGCACCACTCACTGGGAGTGAGTGAACAAGTTACCTGACTGGGTTTAAACCACGACAGCAGGGCAGAGCAGAGGGGGTGGATTACCTCTCTTGACCTGCCGGCCACACTGCTCCTGATGTATCCCAGTATACCATTGGCCTTGTTGGACACAAAGGCACATTGCTGGCTCATGGTTAACTTGCTGTCCACCAGGACTGCCAGGTCCTTTAGTGCAGAGCTACTTTCTAGCAGATCAATCCCTAACCTGTACTGGTACATGGGGTTATTCTTCCCTAGATGTAGGATCCTACACTTGCCTTTATCAACTTCATTAGATTACTCTATGCACAATCCTTAGCCTGTCCAGGTCTCACTGAATGGCAGCACAGCCTTCTGGTGTATCAGTCACTCAGTTTTGTATCATTAGCAAACTTCCTGAGGGTACACTCTGTCTCTTCATCCAGATCATTGATGAGTAAGTTGAACAAGACTGGACCCAATACTGTCCCATTGGGAGTATCTTTTAATGGTATGCTGGGAAATAATCTAACAGAGCCTAACACCTGGCTGGTACAGTGACAGCCTAGCCAGACCCTCTGCCATTACACCTTCCCTTGGCAATGGTGAAGAGATTAGAGGCTTTGGGTTGATGCTGAAGAAAGCAAAAGCAGCCTCTGATCTGAACCATCTGTACTCTGCAGGACTATGCCAGCTCCCTTGAACTAGCAACTCCCCAACAGCTTCTTCCTAAAGGCTGCAGGAGAAGCACAGTGTTTCAACAGCTCTGCAATGACATACATTAATTTTGTCTGTAAGAGCAGATTTGTTCAAATTTGTGCTTTGGTCATGCCTGCCCTTGCCCTCAGAGTATTGCTTCTACCTGCTATTTGGTGACAAACGTTCATTTATGTCCCCTGTACAACAGAGTAGTTACAGTAGTAGTTACATTCACATCACAGGGTGCTGGCAACAAGAAATACCTGATGGTAATAAAACTCTTTAAATGGGTAAAAAGAACAGTACTATGTTATTGTCATAATTTACATCATCAGTGTAATGGACAAATATGCTTTTTGCCTATTTTAAGCTATGTTTTCTTAATTAACCCAATGCAGTAGAGCCAATTACTAGTCATTTGTGGTTTGCCAAAAGGCCTCCGTCAGTCGCTTAGCCATGTTTATTCCCTCAAAAGTTTTCTTTTAAAGGCTTTACAAAGTTGAAGGTTGCTTTTCAATTCTACTTGTCTTACAAATGCAGACATTTTTTCTTCCACCAACAGTGCACAAAACTTAAGTCAAACTAGCCATGTAAGCTTTTAATGACATTTATAAATTCAGGATTAAGCCTTTTTTCTTCCTTAATCTATTTGCTTTAATTAGCACCAACCACATTGATCTTGGTTTTGGTCAGGTAACTAGCCCTTCTAAGAGCTTACGAAACAAATTTCTTTGCAACTCTAATCATTACCATAATCTCATTCTTGCTGAACAGTTGTGTCTTCATTATAAAATTTATCCTAATTGTCAGAGAACTCAAAACTAAGAAATAGCTACAATTAAAATTAACCAAGGCATAGATAAATCTTCTAATAGATAGATAAATAGAACATAGATAAATGTTCTATTTGCTAACTGTCCTGGATCCTCATGTTGAAGGATTTAAATAGATATAATTTAAAATTAATATTTGCATCCTAGTAGAATCAAGCAATTTTAGCAAAAAATGCAGTGGTATCTTAGAAGATTTCATAGACAAAAATTCGCAGCAGGCAGTCCCTGACCTAATTGGAATTGAAATGAACAAACAGATCAACTCATTTTTTGTGAGTATCATAAATGGGACACTTAGAAATTTAATGATTTGCCTGAGACAGTTTGAGACAGACCAGGGACTCTGATCTTCCAGATTCCAGATTAATTCATAGAATATATCATGGTGAATGAGTCTTATAAAAAAATAAGTGAAGCAAATAAAATTTTCCCTCCACTGGCCACGCTGGAAAACACACACCTTAGCCATTCATCTAAGTGAGCAATATGCAGAGCCTGCACAAAAGCATTCACTATCTTTAGATAAAACGTTCACCTCCAAAACTGTATGTGTGCTTCCTCTGAATTCAAAGGACAAACTGCATAGGCAGTAGAGTGCAAAATTTGGCCTTTTGATAGGAACGATGAAGAAATAACAATTGCAAAATTATTTGAGTGGGAAGGCTGAAGGAGTTCTACACATTTGATGTTACACTTGACTGGAAATAAACCTGGAACTTTCAATAAGTACCTCTCAGATATCACTACAGTCGGCACAACACATTCTGCCTGCACCACTCCTTAGTCTTCCTAAACAAAGAGGAGAAAAAAACCCAAACAAACCCAACTATTCAGAGAATAGCATGCACCTCCTCAATATTAAGACTGTCAATATACATCATTCTGAGACAATCACTAAGTCCCTAAAACCCAACAATCCCATAACAAGAAAACACAAAACATTTATAAATTTTCTGATCAAGAAAGTGTTTGTCTGAACTTATCTCAAATTCATTTTATTTCATCATATTTTCCTGCTTATGGGCTGCAGCTATTTAATGTATAATTAACAAAACATAACATTTACAGCAATGACTTCATATATGTATGATGAAACTCATAGTGTTACAGGCCTACACTTCAATAAAATGTCTTTGCACTAAATTCAATAGATTGAGGCCAGTTGCAACAGTGTGGATTTTGGCCCTGCTCTGCTGAACTGTAAACCAGTGAAATTCCTTGACAAAGGTTACTTTGGATACAAGAAATGGGTTCAAGGGGAGACCAAGCAAATGTTTAGAAGAGAAATCCACCAATGTTACGACACTGACAACGTGTAACCACTTTAGGGATTTACCAAGGGGAAAAAAAATTAAGATCAGAGAGCTTTAGAAAAGAAAGTACCACAGAAGCATATCCCACTTTTATTTTGCCTTGCATGTTTGTGGCAAAATAATGGGATAGATCTCCTTAACTATAGAGGGGAAAAAAAAAAAAAAGAGAACTTCCAGAATGAGAGGAAGGAAGGGAGAAAGAGTGAGTAATGTTAACACTCTCCAGATCTTTGGTATTCCTCAACACACGTTCTCTCCTCACCAGCACACCTCCCAAATTCTCCCTTGCAACTTTAGAAAACTCTCTTGCAATTTTTTAAAAGGTGTTGTGGCATACTTTAGTTTGTTGGTTTTTCTTTTAAAACCATCCATATTTTCTTCCCTAAATCTGTTATGTTATGAGAAGTCATGGAATACAAACAGAACAAGAGCAATGTGAATAAACACGATTTTTCCTTTCCATGCTGGAAATCATTTACATTATCACATTAAACGGATGTAAAAGAAATCTAAAGAAAACAAAAAAGGCATTTTTTGTAATTCTAATAATTTGTCACAAATTCCAGGTTTTCTTCTTTCTGAGATTTGCAAAACTTGATGACTGAACTTCTAAAACATATTATTATTTCCATTGTTGGCCACCTTGATTCTCAGACTGCACTTTCATACCATTGTGAGACCAGCATTTAGAAGATCTGAACATTGGTGCCAATTGCCCTCAGGAAAGAACTGTGGGAGAAGGTTGTGCTGGAACTGGCACAAGTGAAGGGAAAAGAGGCTGCTACTTATGAGTTAGATAAAAGGCTTTTTTTTTAAGGTTTGATTGCTTTGTTCTTAGAACACCTACATTTTTAATAGAGGCAAATGTGCTGACAGTTTGTCTTGGCATCAGCAAAAAGAATTTTATATAAATAAATCTGAAAATGAAAAATAGGAAACAAATAAACCGTCCTGTACAGACAGCTGTTTCATTTAGAATCCATCATTTTACAAAGCAAAAGCAGAAAAGCCATTTGCAAAACCAAAACAAACAAACAATGACAGGGTATTATATCCCACATACATCCCTGTAGTTGGCTTTTAATTTACAATGGGGGTTGCAAAATGTATGGGGTTGCACATCCCATACATTTTGACTCTAAAGGAATAGCAACAGAATCATAGAATATTTAGGGTTGGAAAGGACCTTAAGATCATCTAGTTCCAACCCCCCTGCCAATGGGGGTGAACTCTATTGAGATGCTCTCCCAGAAACTGAATTCCGTATTCAAGGTGGATTCTAAAAGTTGGGTCACTTAAGTAGCCCCCTATCAAACTTGAAGCCACCATCTTTCTTCACATTCTTTCAGGGCAAAATCCCCTCTCCAGCACTAGTGGGAAGTCCCTCCACTCTTTATCAAAGACAAACTCCATCATTCTTCCTCATGTACAAATCATTGCAGTTACAGGAAGGAGTTAATCCTGGTCAAACCCCTTACAGCATTTACTAAACACATTTCAAATGACCAGATCAGCACTGCTCTGCAGTGGCATCAGGTAAATGAGATTTAAATTCAGCACCAATTTCTTGCTTCAAGTGAAAATAAATACAACTAACTAACTTATCTGGAAAAGAACAAGTCTAAATTAAGGCACAATCTGCCTCAAAATCAGATGTGGTGATGTGAGTGTGGCAGATGAATGTGAAGAAACTGTACTTTGTTCTGAAACACAGTATTTCTACAGACCAAGTGCACCCTTCGTGGTCGTTGAATCATTTTTTGCAGCTGGTCTTGCATGTATGAAACAAATTCAGGGAAAACAAAAAGCCTTAAAAATAATGCAGGGCAGGCAAAACCAGTTTCTGGCAATCTCCAAATAAGCTGAGCATTCCCTTTCATTCACATGAAAGAAACATAGAGAACAGAAAACTCCCCACTCTTCAGTGTTAGCATCTTCCACTGTAGCTGCCTATTTTTACATAGACTTTGTTCTGTACAAATGTATCCTTGTTTTATAACTACCACAGAGCAAGCTCATCTGACAGTGCAAAGATCATATACCAGTTCAAGAGCAGAGAATTCTTCTAACTGTTTTTATTACACTTGTTAGCTGGCCCTTAAGCTATCAGAGAGAAAAGGTCTGTCATTTCCTGCAGTATCCAACTACATTTAATCATTAAAATAGATACATGAAGACTGGGGGAGTTCTTCAGAACTGCAGGGATTTTAATTCCAACACCTAGGTTTTGGGTGGGCTGGTTCTGAATTTTTTAAATCTTGCCCAGTTTTTCTATATCCTACCCCTCCACCCTGAAACTTGGGTGGTATTGAAGGGGGTTTCCAAGACTTGCACTCCAAAATGAGCTATCTGCGATGGTTTAATTATATTAGTTAGCATGCCTAATTTGTTATGTAGGTGCATAATTTTAGGAAGAACCCAAGTGGTTCTTCGACTCTCACAGAACATCATGTATTCTATTTCTAATACTACTTTTTTCCACTGTATATTGATCTTTACAAGGGATTAAGCCATTAAAATACTTTTTTTCACCTTTTCCTTCCATGCCATGTAACATAAATTAGGCTTAAGATATTTTCCCCTTTCCATTTCCATATCATGATTTCCAGCGTTCTGCTTTGTTTTTAGCATAAAGAAATAGGAAAAAGATACATTCTGTAAGGACAATGTGATGGAAGAGGCATTTCTAATAATGTTGTAATTTTTGCTGTAAAAACACAAAGCAAATTATCAGGGTTTTACAAAGTACCAACAGAAGCATGAGAAAAGGAAAATTTTGAAAACCTGTCCATGATTTCCTTAATTAAAATAGAAACTGAAAGGAAACATGATGCTTCAGTGTTCCCTGTACTACTTATAAACATGTCCACCAAAGTCTACATTTGACAACAGGCAAGAGACAAAAGGCGAGTGGGAAAAGAGTCACTCACAGGACTGAATTGATCCTTTTAAGGTGACACAAAAATTCAAAAGAACGCTAACCTGGACCAGCAGATCATTATAATTAGTCAGGGCAGCCTCTTCTGTATGTAGCAGTTAGTGAAAAAAATCTAGAAAAAGATCCAGGTATTCCAGCAGCTGAAGTGTGCAGTTTAAAAGCTTTGGCTGATGACTGAGATATAGGTGGGCAATATTCAAAGCTACTTTGGGATTTACCCAAGATCAGAATTTTTTTTAAAATAGGACAGATGACATCTCCTCTTATGTCTTCAAGTTGTCCCAGCTTTGGTCACCATCTGAATTCAAGTGGTGTGATCTAAAACCATCAGACTCGTTGGTATAAAACCAAGAAGGAAAACATCAGATGAGTTCCTGCAAATTTAAAACAATCTGGACTATAAAATAACTGTCATTTCTGCTGAGAAGACACTAAATACAAAACTATGAATACTAGAGAGAACAAATGGAATGGATGCCAAATTGTGGGTGGTGGTTTGGTGATTTTGTTTAGGGTTTTTTTTTTCATTCTTTCTGCAATGCAATGCAGGTATTTATGTGGGGGTGAATGAAATATTAAGTGTTTGCTTTTTAAATCCCAGCCTAAGACTGTAAAAAATAAAATTAAAACTCACTGGGCATAATTAGCCAGGGTATTTCCTCATTTGCATAACCACATTCGGGGAGGAGGTGGGGAAATCACATAGAATTTGGCTTCTGATGCAGGGAATACATTAAATCTTAGAGATTTGGGAAATGCACAGAGACTATGCTTTCATTAGATTTATCCTAACACCCTTCACCTGCAATAGTAATTAATTTCCCAAAGGCCCATTTTGACAGTACAACACATGAAGCAATGTTAACTTCAGTACTGAAATAAAAGGAGGAAAAGGTAAAAAAAAATATTATTTCTTGCAAGTAAAAATTTATAGTAAAATCTAATGAAATCTACAAAGCAAATAGACATAAAGCAAGATTTGAAAGGTCAGCTCCATTTAGCAAGAAAAAAGAACACTTTAAGCTAATTTATTTAGAAAATGTTATGAAGAATTTGCACAGATAAAATATGGGTAGGGATAAAAGGATAGGGACTTAGGATGCTATTTGTGCTCCATAACTTGAGTAGTGCATACAGGGAAGCAAACTCATGAATCAACTCAGTATGCTTCTCCCTAATGAGGTAAACTGTTAATGCCAATCCCATAGCAGTCATTATTATGTATACGACATGCTGCTTTCTCCATTTTTATTTGCTAGGAGAATTGGAATATGCAGATGAATCTCGGTTTAATAAGGACAGCAACAGCAGTGGGTGCTTGTGTTTGCCTGCTGATGCTACAGAGATGAAACACTGATAGGATTCATAAGAAAGTATCTGAGGTCAGGTTTGCATTCCTTATTGCAGACCTCTGGAATTCCCAGGATGTCCTGCAAGATGTGCCATCCATACATCTGCCAAAGTGGATTAAACATGAAATTTTTATTTTTCCTTCCCTCCTCCCCCAGGTCACTTAAGGGAACTGAAGTTCCCAGTGCTGTCCTTGACAAATACTGGCAGTATATGCTCTAGCGAGGGCAGGGTGCCAGACAAGTAAAATAGGACAACCCAGTCAAAGCTTCATCAGCGCAAAACCAACATGAACTGCAACAATCAGATTAAAGTACCCTAGCAGTTTTAGACAGGGAGAGCAATGCATGCAGTTTATCTACGCATTCATGTGAAACTGAGTCTAAAGGAAAGCAGCCTCTGACTGCCGTCATAATTCATTTATGAATAATGACAGGTTCAACACACAAATGGCCTTGTTAAACCCAAGACTACTTACTTATTCTCATATACTGAAGCACAAATCATGTATAGGACTTATGACAATATAACAATGTCTGTACTAACAGTTCTCCATCTGCCCTGACCCTACCTCTCTCCAGGTAAACTTCATTACCAAAACGTCAACAGTTTCAGCCAGTGCAGAAATAGCAAAAGTATATGAAATGTCAGTCTCCTTAACTTTCTTTCTCTGTCACTAGCCAACTTAAATACCATGCTCTTTGTGATGGGAGTTCAAAGGCTTTAATGCAACCAACATCATTGCTAAGGATGTGTCTCTAGAGGATGTGCCACATCTAAGGATGTGCCTCAAAAACCTGGTGGAAACAACCATTTGTTTAGCACCATCTTAAGGGGTGAAGAACACTATTTCCATAAGAGGTATCAAGTCAGAGGAAAATGAGGCCAGTTTTCCCCTTAGGACAGCTATTTGTCCCACGTTATCCCACCTGCAATGACTTCTTAAGCACTTCCCTTTACAGAATTTAGAGGAGTTGGTAGAGGGAGCCACAGCAGATCTTACCTCTTTGTGAGCACACAGAGTTACAGAACTCCTGGAAATTGAGTTTTCTTCTCTGTGACTAATGCTGCAAAGCAGTTTGCCCCACTGCATGCAAGATGTGGGTGAGATTAATCAACCCATGACTTCAGACTGCAAGCAACATCTCAGCCCTTGCTGCTGTTTTCCAAGGGGTCCATCTGCTGTAAGAACAGCCAGCCTTTCTCAGCCCAAGAGGAGCATCTGTGCCATATGATGGAGGGCTGGGAATCCACAGTGTTTCTGGACTGAGGTTTAATGATTTTCTGGCACATTTTCCAAATATCCATGGCAACTCTTGAGCTTCAATATCTCTTGAACCCACATTCCTGCATTTATTCTCTGAACAAGATGCCAACTGCAGCAAACAAGCAACTCAGCCTCAGGACTGAAGCTAGTATTTCTAGTCACAAAATCTGGCATTGCAGCCAACTGCTGAATGGGAAATCCCAGAGCTACTCAACAGTGTGGCCAAATTCTCAGCATCTGTGTATTTGTTTTCCTACCCATTTAATTTATTTTTAAATGAGAGGCTGCCTGAATTTCCCCCAAGCTATGTCTTCCATTTTTTGCCCAAACACACACACACACAGACCCACACCCTCACAATTCCACTGCCACATAGGAAGAGAAAAACAGAGAAGGTATTAGTACATAGCAAAATTCAAAGATTCCAGCATATTTTGAGATTAGCACAGCTATAGATGACCTTAAGGCCCTTTCCAACCCTAACTATTCTATGATTCTATGACAAAAAACAGAAGAGGTATAAAGAGCTTCCCACAATGAAAATGATGTTTTTGAAACAGTAAGGAATCTGGGCTTCCTAGGCCTAAGATTATCACCTCCATCCAGACTTCAACACTGCCTCTCCTCCAATTTCTTCACTCTGACAGTGTCACTGCAAAAATGCTGATGAAATAAGTGTAAGAACATCCTACTGAAAACTTTGCCAGTTTTCAGTAATCTGTGGTTTATGGATTCATGTATGCGTTACTGGCTTTTTCCTTTACATTTGACCTCTACAGCATCTAACAACAACCATTTGCTGCTGCACAAGGTCTGAATAAGGAACAGCAAATTCTTGTTTATTATTCCCCTCCTTCATGCTGCCTCTCTTCACACAACCCTGCCTAGCCCTCTCTTCTCCAGGCTGAAGAGTCCTAGCCTATTTAATCTTTCCTTGTAAAGAACAGTTTGTGGCACATAAAAGAACAGTGTCAGTTTCTAAAAAGAGCTGTGAGGCCTGAATGGCAGACTCATATAGTCACAGCTGCACACAGCACCGCCTCTGAGTGACCCAGAGAGGACGTACTTCCTGAAAAGGGCTGCTCAGGACAATGTTGAGGTCAGGGACTACATCCAACTGCATTTGCCCATCATCTTTTAGCATTTGAAATAGACATTGTGAGAGGATCAACACACAACTGTTGAGTTGATTTACTAAGAGGAAGATGTTCCTGTGCCTCAGTCCCCACATTCTCCTCACAGCTTACAAACTTCTCACCTTTATTTTGACCACATCTGGAAGAGGGATAGACACCTCAGCTCCAAGAAGTCACGGGATCTTGTCAGAACAGAGAGATAAGTAAAAGGGAATCAAATTACTCTTTATAAAGGACAAATACACAGCCTGAGCTGAACCATCATTCTAGACACCATGGAACATGCAAAGAAAAAATGACAAGAAAAAACAGGGCCATAAATTCTACAATCAGAGTTTTAGCCTCCAGCTGTAAAAATGAATCATGCATTTTTATAAGCAAAAAGCAAATCAGAGGGGTAACAAATTATTAGAAAGTGTAGCTTCCTCTTCCCTACTTCCTAACACTCCAAACTCAACACATACATTCCAGATTAAAAAAAAAAAAAAAAAAGCCACCAAACCTTTCCAATAGGTTACATGGTCCCTTCTCCCTGCTACAGCACTGCCTTGAGTGTCTGAAGGATACATCTACCAAATGAGCTTTCCCACAGGTATCAGAAATCCTGAGCTGAATTCCCAAAAGATATTTCCCACATGTTTCAGGGTTTTGCTTTTTTTTCTTAAGCAGTGTTATTGACATTTCAGAACCCCTAAAGCAAGAACAAGACAGTTATTTCAGCTAAAGGAGAAACCTAAGTGAATGCAACACAATTACACAGAGCTAGAGGGAACTCAGATCACTTAGTCCACACTCACATCCCAGACCAGGGTCACCTGTACCCATGTTTGTTACTTCTCACAGACTCACTTAAGCTATTTGTAAAGCCTTCCAGTGACAGAGACTTGACAGTTTCCTCAAAGAGTCTATCCCGTGCCTGCTCTCCTATGTAACTTGGTTAGAAAAGATGATTATTCCCTTCTGAAATACAGCAGCCTTTTAGCACCTGAAGACCATTATGCTGCTTCCCCTCAGCAATCTCGTCTGGTTACAGAACCAGAACTTAAATAATCTAGGTTTTCTAGACCTATATTGCATCTTTCCATATAGGCAGGGCCATTCAAGAAACAGTTTGGGATCTGTATATGTTTTCAGAGAACAGAAATTTAGAAGCATGACTGTAAATGAACCTAAGACACCTAAATACCAAGTGGCAATCCTGGCTAATATTTACTTCACCCGATTTGCTCATCCCCCTGCTGCTCCTCACTCGGATGCATTTGCCCACCTGTTTTGCTCACTAGCTCTGTTTTGTATTTCAAGATTTTGTACAGTTGCCAATGACCCCCAATTTAAACCCAAATGTTGTAGATTCTAAGAGCTTGGTATTTTGGTATCAATGCTATGTCTTAGGGGCCCTGCTTATATCAAAGGAATGGCAGCAAGCATGTTTCCCTTCTAAGCCAAGAGAAGATGTCTCACGAAGAAAAACCTCAACTGATCTGAGTTTATGGCCCATCACAGTATTGAATAAACTTCAGGACAGAGAAACATTATTAGCACTACAGAAACCAATACTTTGTTACCACTGTCCTGAAGAAACAGGTTAGGATTTGTCAGTTTAAGAAGGCAAAATAGACTCAACCCTCAATTCTCCACACACACACAGTAGCCAGGGAAGGGAAGCACTGGCATCAATCTTGTGCCTTTCATCAGTGTTAAGACTGAAAGAACTCTGCTCCACACTGCCCAACTGGCTGCTGCACTAGATGGAGCTGTCATTTCTTACCCTGCTGAGTGATGCTTTTCCTTTCCTCTGACAGATGGACCCCCTCAGCCACCAGTAGACCAGATTTCTCAAAGTAAGCCCCATGGACCCTGCAACCATTTGTTGATTTGGCAGATTTGACTGACCTTTTCAAAACCCCTCCCTTTGACTGAGGGGATTGCTGAAAAAACTATCTTCACTCCAGAGTCCTTTAACACTGCTCCCAGGGCTCTGTAATCCTTCTTGATATCCCTAACCTATTTTCAGGAGGCTATTTGACAGGGTTTGAAAACACTGTAACATACTGAGGAGGGACATACATAAGTGAAAACACCATTAGGAAAAATAAATCCCTGGTGGTTTTGGTTTTTTCTCCTCTAAACCAGAAGTACTGGGGATGGTCTTTTTCCCTAACACACTACCTGCAGGTAAAGGACAGGGAGCCTGGCCATACACTTAAAGCCGGAGACATAGTGGAACTCAAGAGATGGGAGTGAATCCCTTCTGACTTAAAGCACCTGTGAGAAGCATCCAGACATCTCTGCTTTGTTACTTTCTGCTCTGCACCATGCCATAGAGGGGGAATGCCAGCATGCTGTAAGAAGCTGTGTTTTCTGACATTAACTCGGTGTAAAGCAAACAACCTCTGATGTGCACCTGCACTTTTAACCAACATGAAATCCTGAAAAGGCAACAACAAAGAGGGATGAAATGAAATCTACTTCCTTTTCAATATGGAACAGACCTCTATAGCTTAGCAACACATCATGTAATTTTTCCTTTACCTCTCATTAGAATGGGGAAAACTGCATTGCAGGCAGCTATGACCACTAATACTTCGCAACAGGAACAAAGTAAGCACCACACTTTGCAAAATCCTCAAACAGACTGAGCAATCTGTATATTTGGACAACCACAACAAATATATGCACTACAAATAAAAAATAAAATAAAATAATTAGCTTGATTAACAGTAGGCAGGCAGTGGGGATAATGCCAAGAGTCCTACACAAGCACTGCTGTGATAAAAATTGCTTCCTCCTACAGATTCTACTTTCATGTTCCGCAGGGCATTGGGAAAATAATGCAAGAACAGCTTTGTCTTGAAGGAGGTGAAGAAGGAAATAAGGCGGTACTTAGTAGGGCTTGCGGAACAGATATAGCTCTGATATGAAAAGACTGGGGATGCCTTTCCTTGTGCAGGATGTGTCACCTAAAGACAACCTGCAGGTAGTGTACAAAGAAATGGTAAATCAGAGATGACCTCATATGCAGCAGTAGGAACATCAGTGAAGACGGCACTGCAGCTGAGGGCTAGAAACAATCACTTAATAGGAGATGGTGCTAACTAACCTTCCTCCATCATCAGGACATTTTGCTGCGTTCAACTCAGACTGAAAGCACAGAAGTCATGAGTTTTCTGTGTGTTATCTGTTAATCCCAGTTCTTACAGATACATCCTGATCTGGCCACTCAACCAGGACAAGAGCTGGGTGACCCCTACTTAAATTAAGAGGCTCAACGCTTTATAGCAGGAACCCTGGGGAGGGGGTGTGCATTTGAAGGTGTGCATATATAATATGCTTACACAACTATATTCTCTCTCTAAAACCCAGTTTATCTGAGCAAGAACTAAAACATTGGTGTGTTATCAGCGTTATACTCAGACTAAACCTAGAACACAGTGTTATACCAGTTACTAGGAAGAAAATTAATTCTATCCTAGCTGAAACCAGGACACCATCTATCATAACTACTATAGATCTACATAGATCATATAGTGCAGCCACAGAAATTTAATGCTGTCCAGAGAACCACATCAGAAGAGAGTGCTTTAGTCTTGACCAGATCACATATAATTCTTACATGTGTGATATACAAATGCCTGTAGTATAGGGAACAAACAGGAGGAATTAGAGAAGTGTGCGCACGTCTACAGGGATATGATATAATAGGTATCACTGAAACATGGTGGGATGGCTCCTATGACTGGAGTTTTGGAACGGAAGGTTACAGGCTCTTTAAAAAAGGCAGGCCTGGCAGGTGGGGAGGGGGAGTTGCCCTTTATGTTAGGGATAGGCTGGAGAGTATGCAACTCTGTCTGGGGACAGGTGAGCAGTCCACAGAGAGTTTGTGGGTCAGGGTTAAAGGGAATATAGCTACGGGAGACATTACTGTGGGGATCTGTTACAGACCACCTGATCAAGGAGAACCTGCGGATGAAGCACTCCATAGACAGATAGGAAAAGCAGGCCCTTGTTCTCATGGGTGACTTCAACCACCCTGATATCTGTTGGAAGAACAGTACGGCCCGGCACAAGCAATCCAGGAGGTTCCTCTATTGTGTAGAAGACAACTTCCTTCTGCATGTAATAGAGGAGCCGACAAGGAGAGGTGCCGTACTTGACCTTGTGCTCACCAGCAGAGAAGGACTCAGAAATGTGACGCTCCAGGGCAGCCTTGGTTGTAGCGACCATGAGATGGTCAAGTTCGAGATCCTCAGGACAGTGAGAAGAGCGTGCAGCAAGCTCACTGCTCTGGACTTCAAAAGAGCAGACTTTGGCCTCTTCAGGAGCCTGTTTAGTAATGGTTCATGGGATATAACCCTAGAGGGCAGGGGGGCCCAAGACTCTTGGTTGATATTCAAGGATAACCTACTATAAACTCAGGAGTGTTGCATCCCGACTAGAAGAAAGTGCAGCAGGAGGGCCACGAGACCTCCTTGGATGAATAAGGAGCTGCTGAGGAAACTTACAGGTTAAAAATGAGGCTTATAATAGGTGGAAGCAAGTACAGGTGGCCTGGGAAGGATACAGGGATGCTGTCCGGAAAGCTAGGGACCAGGTTAGGAAAGCTAAGGCCCAGTTAGAATTAAACTTGGCTATGGATGTGAAAGATAACAGGAATGGATTCTATAGGTACATTGCAAATAAAAGACAGACTAGGGACAATGTGGACCCTCTCTGGAAGCTATAAGGAGAACTGAATACCTTGGATTTGGAGAAGGCTGAGGTTCTGAATGACTTCTTTGCCTCGGTCTTCACTGGCAAGGGCTCTGACCACACCACCCAAGTCTTGAAAGGCAGATGCAGGGACTGTGAGAATGAAGACTTTAAGCCCACTGTAGGAAAGGATCTGATTCAGGACCATCTTAAGAGCATGAACATGCACAAGTCCACAGGACCTGATGAAATCCATCTGTGGGTCCTGAAGGAGCTGGCAAATGAAGTTGCGAAGCCGCTGGCCATCATATTTGAGAAATCATGGCAGTCAGGTGAAGTTCCCGATGACTGGAAAAAGGGAAATATAACCCCCATTTTCAAGAAAGGGAAAATGGATGACCCAGGGAATTACAGACCAGTCAGTCTCACCTCTGTGCCTGGCAAAATCTTGGAGCAGATTCTCCTGGAAGGCATGCTAAGGCACATGAAAAACAATGAGGTGCTTGGTGACAGCCAGCATGGCTTCACTAAGGGGAAAACCTGCCTGACCAATTTGGTGGCCTTCTATGATGGGTATGTGGAACTAATGGACAGAGGTACAGCAGTTGACGTCATCTACCTGGACTTGTGCAAAGCATTCGACACTGTCCCACATGACATCCTTGTCTCTAAATTGGAGAGGCGTCAATTTGATGGATGGACCACTGGGTGGATAAAGAACTGGCTGGATGGCCGCACACAAAGAGTTGTGGTCAATGGCTCAATGTCCGGCTGGAGACCAGTAACGAGTGATGTCTCTCAGGGATCGGTGTTGGGACCAGTCTTAACATCTTTGTCGCTGACATGGAGAGTGGGATTGAGTGCGCCCTCAGCAAGTTTGCCGATGACACCAAGCTGCGTGGTTCGGTTGATACGCTGGAGGGAAGGAATGCCATCCAGAGGGACCTTGACACACTTGTGAGGTGGGACAATATCAACCTCATGATGTTTAACCATGCCAAGTGCAAGGTCCTACACCTGGGTCAGAGCAATCCCAGGCACAGCTACAGGTTAGGCAAAGAAGAGATTCAGAGAAGGACCTGGGGGGTGTTGGTTGATGAGAAACTGAACATGAGCCAGTAGTGTGCACTCGCAGCCCAGAAAGTCAACCGTATCCTGGGCTGCATCAAAAGAAGCACGACCAGCAGGTTGAAAGAGGTGATCCTGCCCCTCTACTCTGCTCTCGTGAGACCTCACTTGGAGTATTGTGTGCAGTTCTGGTGTCCTCAACATAAAAAGGACATGGAACTGTTGGAACAAATCCAGAGAAGGGCCACGAGGATGATCAGGGGACTGGAGCACCTCCCGTATGAAGACAGGCTGAGGAAGCTGGGGCTGTTCAGCCTGGAGAAGAGAAGGCCACATGGAGACCTCATAGCAGCCTTCCACTATCTGAAGGGGGCCTATAGGGATGCTGGAGAGGGATTCTTCATTAGGGACCTTAACAACAGGACAAGGGGTAATGGGTTCAAACTTAAAACAGGGGAAGTTTAGATTGGAAAGGAGGAAGTTCTTTAGTGTAAGGGTGGTGAGGCACTGGAATAGGTTGCCCAAGGAAGCTGTGAATGCTTGTTCAAGGTGTTCAAGGCCAGGTTGGACAAAGCCTTGGGTGACATGGTTTAGTGTGAGGTGTCCCTGCCCGTGGCAGGGGAATTGGAACTAAATGATCTTGAGGTCATTTCCAACCCTGATACGTTTGGAGCTTGTACCTCCTCTGCTTTCCAACCCTGATATGGCCCTTGAAAATGATATTTTCAAGGCAATGCCTGTATAAAGTGCCACCATTCTTACTATGTTTGGATCCCTGCCCTAAGTAATTGTATGCTATGATCACAGCCTCATGCTTGTTGTCTTTGAGATACTGAAGATGAGAAAGACACTGTGGTACCACATATTTATGCTGTAGCCCGAGCAATATAAGCACTCGAGACCCCCCATGGGGCCTCTGCGTTATACCAGAAAAGTTCTCTTCTTTTTCAACACACAAATACACAAGTTGCCTTTGAATGGTCCTCTTTATCTTAAAAAAATTGTTTTTCCAAGAAAACGGCAGAATTCTTTCTCTTAATTCTCACAAAAATTTACAGTTTGCGTCCTCTCATTAAACCAGCTACATCTATCAATTCTGTCTATCATTTCAGGCATATCAACTGAAATTCATATCCCCCTGAATTCAGTCTTCATTAAACATGGAAGAATGTTTTATAGCAGAGAAGGCATTTTCTCTATACCTGCTAACAAACATGAACATAGAAAAATGAGTAGACAGGTCTCAGATAACAGGAGTTTTGTCCAGTTTTCAAAAGACTGCAGTGCGAGACAGCTGATCCTCCTACAGTAAATAATGGAGAACAGCCTTCCATTCCTCTTCTCTAAGCAACATCCAAAGAAATATGTAAATGCATAAGCTCCTAATTAATTTCCTAAATATCCTTACAACTTCCTTAAGTATCTGAAGCACATGAAATTTCCAGCTATTTCATTTTCAGAACTTAGCTAGATTTAAAAAAAAACCAAAAACCAAAACCAAAACAACCCTAAAGCCCAGCCCAAAACCAATATCAGAACCTGTTATTCCATGTGCTAACTTTAAAGTAAACATTTGCTGAAATAATTCAGAAATATTTAGACTCTAAAAATCCATAGGAAGCAAAGAAGAAATTATGAAATACTTAAGAAGAAGGTTATTCCTTCTCTAGTCTTTATGAGAAAATCTGGGTTTCCTGTCAGCTTTTAGCTTAGGAGGGATTCAGATCAGTATTTAAACTGTGTCTCTGGTAGATACAGGCATTTCATCATTATATTGTCCCACTGAATGGGCACTATGCTGTGTGAGGTGTACCATATCATCATTATAAACATGCTGTGCTGTAATGGCTAACAAGAAAAATTGCAAATGATCTACTTAAGTGAAAATAGCTAATATATTAGGGGGATGACACATTCTGATGAATCAAATAATTTTTCCTTCTCTTTCATTTCCTCTAAAACTTCAAAGCAATCAGATGTTGTTTATGCATAAAATTTAATCTTTTCACTGATCTGTAGTTTGACTGAATTTGCATACTCTATTTCCTACAAGTCAGTCTGAAGAGAGCCTCATGTAATTGAAACCATTTCCCCTCCAGTCCTCCTATCTTTGCTGTAATATTTTCTATTAGTAGCTCTATTATAACTAATATCTGTAATGTTGGCAGATCAGAAAATTCACTTAATGCAACCTGTTATTTATAAACCACTAGGATGAAAGAAGTAACAAATACAAGAAAGAGGAACCAATAATTACCTGTCTTTGATGCCACACAGATCAATGTGTAAATCACTAAAATTCCCTAAAGAGCCTTGCTGAACTAAAATGAGGTCCTTGGGCTGGTTATCAATAAAGATGAGCCTCATACAGCCTTGAAAATCGGTAATGGGATTTAAACATTGGGAATCGGTGAAATTGTCAGGGCACCCTGTGGGAAAAAGAGAAAAGACAATAATATTGGAATGTTCATCTATTTCTGCTGGGATTTCCTGATGCAAAAACTCAGAGACTAATTATTCCAAGTGCTTTCATTCCTTATGCTACACAGCCTTCTCTGTTATAAATCCTTCTGTAAGAAAGAAAAGAAAAAAAAGAGAGGGGAAAAAAGAGAGCATCCAGCCACTGGAAATATCAGAGCATGAGGTTTCGTGTATGCTTATCAAAATATGGGTTTTTTTTCTGTTGTCTTTAAACTCGACAATTGATAGCAACTGAATCCCACTAAAAAAGCTGTGCAAATTGTAAAATCATTATGAGTTAAATTCTGCTGCTGAAGAAATGTACACAGTAAATGGATGAAATTCTGTGGACAGTAAGCAGGAAAACCATTTGTATCTGATCTTCTTCAGCATTTGGCCAGCTTTCAGATTCAAAGCTTCCTGTGCATCCTCACTTAGTGCTGTATCCAGAGGGTTCACTGAGACCAGAGACTCACCATGGTAAGTGCTACACAGAAATCTATTAGATAAAAAGATATTTGATGGCACTCCCTTTATCTAAATTAATGCTTGCACTGCAAAAAGCAGAAGGTAGTATTTTACAAGACTGTTCTTTCAATTTTCAAAATTGAGCCAAATCTACATTCATCTCCATGTGAGCAGAGTACATAAATATCTTTGTAGATCTGAGCCATATGTCAATAAGCTCAGAGTTTAAAGTCACTGAGCCTGATCAGTACAGTGATATCTACAGGAATATAATAATACTAATAGTCCTCAAGACTTTTAACTAGAAAAAAACATTTGTGGCTAATACAGCTAACTGTTGTATGTTTTGCCAGCTAGATGTAGGTACCCATTGGTACCCCAGTACCAGTAGTCCATTTCTACAGCTTTGCTAGCAGTTCCGTTCATTCTCCCTCTGTCAGGGTTGACCAAAACCTTTCTACCTTCCCACAGTGCTGTATGACTTGCAGCTCCATAGAGATTCTAAAATTAGTATTACAACATTTACTCTTAGCTGCAAACAGAGTGCACCTGGGAAGACCTCAGTGGTGAGGCACTTGAGGATCTGCATCATGAAAACCTGTCCTGCATCTGTCTGAAACAACCTACCTCCAAAATAGTAGCTGTTCCCAGAGTAGATCCTTGAGGCAGTGGTTGCATGGCTAGCAGTGGCAGCGTTGTTATCCAGTGTCAGGGTAATGCGATGTCTTCGGGCATTGATGTTAACGGAATGCCAAAGGCCATCGTGGAGATTGGTGCCTGGCAAAAAAAAAGTACTAAGAGTGAAGAAAGAGGTGCAGAGATAACTGTTTTCTTCAAACCTCCTTTTGCTTCCAACTCGTAAACACAAATGTGCATTTAACCCCCAAAAAAGGGAGAACTGGCAGCTGAAAAGAACTCATTACCTCTGGAAACAAACTGGCATAGAAGGAAAGGCCCAAGAAAGTGAAAGCTTTTGAAAGGATTTAAGTGGGTCACCTCACATTTTAATCTAAACTGCTTCTGGTATTGCATCAAGCTAGCCAGGCCCTTCATCTTTCTGGTAGCACATTATTACCATTTTGTGGGTGTTTATGTCTATCTTCAGTCTGCTGGGACATGCTTGTAGCTCACAGGAGTTCACAGAGAAGATGTCTGCTATGTTTCTGATATTAAACACATGCCTGAGATTGCAGAGGATTAGGCTCGATGAGATAGCCATACCCCACCTCAGGCTCCAGTATGAAACCTGACAAATTCCAGTGGGTATCAGTAGGATTTGTTTTTCTTAAAACCCTTGAGTGCTAAGTTAGCACACAGTCTTATTGACAGATGTACCAAAGCCTTTCTATATTGGATTTTGACATGGGTCTTGTGAGAGCTGGGATTGATGCTCTGACCAGGAATTTAACAACGTACATGAGAGATTATGGTACTGGGTAGCCTCTTTCTCTTCTAGACACTTGTGCAAAGTGGGAAATAACCTTTTTGTTTCCTTATTCTGAAAATCAGTGTTGCTGCAAAGAAACACCTCATTCTCTGTTCTGACAGTCACGAAAATCAGTGGGCAAGCTTCTGAGCTCACACACTGTGGTGCAGATCAAAAGTAACATAATTCCAGTTCAAAATAGCTACCGTCAGGCTGGAGTCACCGAGATCAGGCACAGATAACTAGTATTTACTCCCCTCCCTAATGGAATATTTTTCAGTAATGTAGCTTTCAGAAGAAGCAAACGATCACTTAGAGACACAAAGAGGTGTGAGAACAGTTCAAAACAAAATTTAAAAAAAATGTGGGTGTTACACGTATGAAAAGCCATTTCATTATGAATTTGAAAATGAGACAATTTTGACAGTAATGTCTGTTAATGCATTCACAATTTCCATAGAATAAGAGGCTGGCTTCCCATCAAAACTGGATTATTTTTCAACTAGAACAAGTCCATTTTGAAGTGAAATATGTTGTTGAAGTTTGAAAAGATGTCAAAACAAAATAGGTCCCATTTGGGGCAAAAATAGGTCTATTCTTGAGCAAGCATGACTTTATTGTCAGTACCTGACATCTGCCGAGCACAGCACTTGCAATTTCTGCATATTTTCCGTATGTAAGTAGGCTGTTTAGCAATGTTCTGGATAGCACAAAGGCTGGGCTCAGATTCATGATTTCAGAACTACATAAAACCGAATACACCCATCTAAATATTGACATTGTCTCAGCTTTGTCAACAATTTGACTGCAATAGAAGCTGGAAACTGAGTTTCAGCATTCAGTTGCAGGAAGCTAAGGCTGTAGCAACCTTCACATATAAGGATAGATGCAGGACTGCCTCATTTTCTATCATAAAGAGAAATGAAACATGCACACAGAACAGCTCTGCTTTGACAACTCTTTCAGATTTTACCTCTGCTTCTTTTAATAGACACATCTGCCCTCTTTTAGCCTGCACTGGGAATATTCTAATATTACATATTTTTAAACAGTTGCTCTTTTAGAAAATACCGTTATTATTTAGTTCCATCTGAGTTCCATCAGTCTATTACTCACCCACCTTTGCAAAACAGGTATTCAACCTATGAAGAAAATTAATTTCCCAGTCTCCCACCCATCATGGTTGCATAGCAGGAAGGGAAGCACAGAATCCCTGGGCTAAGAACATTTCTGTTTGGGACACCAGCATAGCTTATATAGGTCACACTCAAATGGCAGCTGGGGCACTCTGGTCCTGCCTCTGTTGTACAGTCTGAAATTGTTTCCCTCTTGTCTCTGGGACTGAATGCATAGCTGTTCTGGTAAGTGGTTACAAACAATTTCCCTTGAATTTTAAGTCAGAGAAGCAACCCCATTTCATCCTCTTGCATCCCACCAGGTGCACTGCACAAAGCCATATGCAAAGTGGCTAAGGAGACCAATTGAGGGAGTGTGAGGAGAGGAAGCCCACGGTTAGTCCTACTTCTGAGCATAGCATAGAGGGAGAATGTAAAACTAAGTGGAAGAAAATCAGCCCTGAGTCTGCCTTCACTTGTACTGGGAAATGGTGCAACAGCTTTGCTGGCTCCCAGCTGACTTCAGACAATCTCAGGACAGGAGACAGCAAGGTCTTCATGTGAGCTGATCAAAGAAAATTTAATGTGTCTGTTTAAGAACACAGAGGCTGAGCTGATTGTCAGGTAGACTGCATCTGGAGATCTCAGGATGCCAATTTTCCATGCTTAGATCTATCTTAAGCTGCACAGAATGGTTCTACCACTGGAAAGCAAGAGAAGATTTGAAAAGAGAAAGGCATATTGGGTGCTTCCTTATTTCACCATCCTTTCATCCTATGGGGTTGGACCTTTGCATTTTAAAGAGAGCAGATGAGCATAAGCAAAAAAATAAGTACCTTCAGTGATTTCCACTGGGTTCTCTGTCCCCTTCTGAATAAGTAGTGTCAATCTCCCACCACGGAGGTAAATCAAGAGAGGTCCTGAATTTTCAGACAATTCAGTGTACAGAAGTAAACCATCTTTATTCCATGTTCGAAACTGGAAGCTGACCGACAAACCATCAATTTGAGGAGTGCCAGGTAGTAGCAAGTAGCTTTGACTGTTGCTGAGAAAGGTGATAGGAACAATTTGTGGTTCTGAGCAAGCAAATGTCACATTCCCCTGCAAATAATAGAAATCAAATATAATAAACCTGACTTATTTTTTTTGGTCATCCCAAAACATCCATAGTTAAATAAACTTCAGTGCCTAATGGCACTCAAGGCTGGAATAATATCCCTTATCAAGTCAGACCATCTCAACATGGCAACATCTACTTTGTGTTTTCCAAAACCTCCCATTCCATCTCAAGTTCAGCTTTATGTCAAGAGAATCAAACTCATTTGGATCTATGCTGACTTCAGGAAGCGACACCGAAGGAACAGTAAGTCCACAAGATGTGATACTAAAGTTCTGCATTGGCTATGCACTGATTTCTTTGAAATATAAGCCAAAAGGCAGCTGTTACTGACAGGTTTTTGTGGTTTGTTGTTGTTTCTTTTTTTCCATTTACACCAATGCAACATAACTTTAAAAGTAAAAACTTCCTCATCTACTTGAATCTACTACGTGGGGCAAACCATGAAGCAAATTTCCTGGGTTTATTTCAAATACTCAATATAAAACTTGTGGAAGAAGTACTCGTTTTCTTTTACCCAGAGTGACACAGCCTTGTGCTACTACAGATAACAAAAGTCCACTCAATACTAATGCAAATAATTAAAAACAATTATTCTGAAATTACCTCAGAATTCATAAGGAAACTCAAAGAAAGTCACTTGAATACAGTACTTGGATGAAATAATAGTGAGATTTCCTGCCCAGTGCTAGGTCCCATGGTTTCCATGTGGCATTTTGAGGAATTATTAAAAGATTACATACACAGAAAGTGTGGTGAAATCTAACATCTTTTCAATGACAAACACAGTTGATTACCTCAGTTATCTAGCCCTAAAATCAATGATGATATGTGCCCAGAAGAAGAGCACATTTACTCAAAGCAGTCAGCAGAATCTGTACCAGCATGTATCCCTGAAATTTGTAGAAAAAATCACTGTTTTGTTCAACCATTACAGATGATTCAACCAGGTCATTCAAGCCATGTAAATAAAACCTTAGTAATAGAAAAAGCTAGTACGCACTAAAGAAGCCACGTCTTTTAAAGCCGCTTGGGAGATTGTTGTAGCCAGCTAGCTTTGAACTCAGCTGTTTTGTAAAATACCAACTGGAATCTAATAAAACATTGAAGTAAAAGGCTTCTTCCACCATACGGCTTCTCATCAGAGCTGGTACCTCACTCTAACAGGATAATTATAATGAGCAGCACTTGATGGATGTGTAGGAAGTTGCATAGTGCTTGGGGAATTCCTATCTGAAATCTCAGACAGCTAATGGAACTGTTCCCTATCACTTTCAAATGTCTTTCTAGTTTTTATTTTAAAATGGAAAATAAATAAAGTGCCAGAAAGAGTTATCACTGGATGAAATAACCCTTGATAGATATGTATCTGTATCAAGCTATTTATTCCTTCCCTACCCAGTTAGGTGCAGAATGGAACATATCACATTTAGCAATGGCAAAAGGTATCCATGGGTATACCATGTTAGAATGAATTTTGAGATACAATCCAAAGCTTACCCAAACTCACCTGAACAGTCAGGTGGGAAGTAGGATGGAAATTTTTTCTCAACATTTAAAGTGTTTTTACTACCTGATGGGTTTTGCGTGTGTAAGAGATGCCACAGTCTGTCTTTTTGTTATTACATTTCCACCTCCATTTTTAATTGAATTCATTACAAATTACAGAAAAGAAAGATGGCCAACTGCAGCAATATAAACAAAGATAATTAACCTTATCTAGAGCTTTTTTTAAAGTTTAGACATTTAAAATGCCAATGACAAGTTTTCTTTAGAATTTTAGGCAATTACAGTGATTCCAGCAACACCACACAAACTAGTAAGTAGTTCACAGATCTTATACATACACCAGAGCTTTGGAGAATGTTCAAATATTGTCTGAGTCTGCACTCAAGTATCTCATTTGCTTCACTGGCAGTGTAAGGCTGTAACAAAATGCAAGACTGCATTGCAAGGGGGAGGATTTGGATAGGATTTTTGCCTCAAAGGTTATTGCAGATTTTACCTACCAGCAGAATAAGCTATACCTAGACTGACTTAATGGTGCTGGAGATGGTGAATGTTAAAATGAAGAAACATGTTTGCAGTGTGCAAAAAACTTTCAAATGACCTTAAAATAAGCCAGTAAAGACCTTCTGTAGTCAATACAGTTTCAGCTGCTTGCAGCACCACTATAGCAAATATTGGGTTTGAGTGGCAAGGTTTTGGTAGCAGGGGGCTTACAGGGGTGTCTTCTGTGAGAAGCTGCTAGAAGCTTTCCCTCGGTCCAGTGGAGTCAATGCCAGTCAGCTCCAAGACAGACCCACCACTGCCCAAGGCTAAGCCCATCACCAGTGGCGGTAGCACCTCTAGAATAACATAATTAATAAAGGTGAGGGGAAACCATGCAACTGCAGACAGCGAGAGGAGTGAGAATATGTGATATCAACAGCCCTGCAGACACCAAGGTCAGTGCAGGAGGGAAGGACATGCTCCAGGTACCAGATCAGATTCCCCTCCAGCCCACAGTACAGACCATGGTGAGGCAGGCTGTGCCCCTGCAGCACATGGAGGTTCACAGTGGAGCAGATCTCTACCTGCAGCCCATAGAGGACCCCATTCTGGAGCAGGGCGATGCCTGGAGGAGGCTGTGAACCCATGGGAAGCCTGTGCTGGACCAAGCTCCTGTGGCCCTGCAGAGAGAGGAGCCCACACTGGAGCAGGTTTGTTGCAGGACTTGTGACCCCACACAGGACCCACACTGGAGCAGTCTGCTCCTGAAGGACTGCACCAACGCAAAGGACCCATGCTGGAGCAGTTCATGAAGAACTGAAGCCCATGGGAAGGAGTCACATTGGAGTAGGTCGTGGGAAACTGTCTACTGTGGGAGTGACCCACACTGGAGCAGGGCAAGTGTGTGAGGAGTCTTCCCCTGAGGAGGAAGATGCAGCAGAAACAAAGTGTGATCAACTGACCACAGCCACCCATTCCCTGTCCTCATGCACAGCTCAGGGAGAGAAAATAAAGAGTAAAGTTAAGCCTGGGAAGAAGTGAGGGGTGGGGGGGAAGATGTTTCTAAGGGTTGGTTTTATTTGTCATTATCCCACTCTGATTTGATTGGTAATAAACTAATTTCCCCAAGTTGAGTCTTTTTTTGCCTGTGATGGTAATTGGTGAGCTATCTCTCCCTGGTCTTATCTCAAACCATGAGGCTTTCATTATAGTCTCTCTCCCCTCTCCAGTGGAGGAGGGGAGTGACAAAGCAGCTTTGGTGGGCACCTGGTGTCCAGTTAGGGTCAGCCCACCATGTAAGGTCAAATTTCTGTCTGCTTCTGACATGAGGTTCTCAGCATGTGCTACTAGTTCACTACCTAAATTTATGGATTACTTTGACCCCTTGAAAAATTTAGCACTACTCTAGTCATTCACACTAGCTAGTAATTCATGACATCTGGGATCCACACAGAAGTCTTATACTGGAACAGGAGCAGCAAAGAGTAGTGACTGAACCAATGCCGGGGACATGCAGACTAGACATACTCGTCTCCTCCCATGGTTAACCTGCCGAGACTTCAATGACTCAGTGACTCTCAGTTGACAAGAACAAGCAGGTGGGAACACATAAAGGGGGTGCTGCAATTTTCTATGTACATGGGATTAAAGGTACATTTGGGGGATAGAAATGAAGCACGTTTGCCTTTTAGGCGGATTCTTCTGTTACTCATTCAAGAATTGAGACCTCCATGAGGTAAAGGCTATAACCCATTTTAGTCAGAACTAAAAACTAGCAGGGACAATGGGGGAAAAAAACATTAAATAAACCAATTGATGCCATGTGAACTTAAATCAGTTCAACTGATTCATTTAGGAAGGAAACACTTTCTTAAAGCAGAATCCCAGAGCAAAAGCTTAATACGCACCAAAAATAGTTGCTGATGTCCTTACACTGACCAACAGTGTCTACCCTCCTAGCGACAGTAACATGAAAATTTGGAAAAGAAACAATGGTTACTATGAAAAATGTTCATCCACTGAAGTGAGATAGGTTCCCAGTACAAAGAGTGTTAAATTTGCCCTTAATTTTTTTCACAAAATAATTATTCCAGTGGGTCTAAGTCAGAAAAGTAAACAGCTCTCCCTAAACCTGTATCTGATCAGGAGTGTTTTGCGTTAATTGGCAGCAGTTCTGGAACTCTCCAGGGTACACACAAGACTTCTAGCAGACACTTGATTTTATAACTGAACCGAGTTTAACTGAAAAGTAAAAGCTCATTGGCTAGGAAATGGGATAAGAAGAGTGTAATCCCTAGAGAAAATAAAAGAGCTGCTCAGCTCTACCCAGCTGCTGGAAAATCCAGCTATCATGTGGCATTTAAGAATTTCACCGAGTCCATCATCTCCAGACTGATTAATGACTTCTCTAATAAACAGTGAAATCTTTCCAAAAGACTTCTTATTCTACTTTAAAGACAAAGTGTATGTAGTGATAGGACATGGGGGAATGGCTTTAAACTGAAAGAGGGTAGGTTTAGATTACATATTAGGAAGAAGGTCTTTACTGTGAGACACTGGAACAGGTTGACCATAGAAGCTGTGGCTGCCCCATCCCTGGAAGTGCTCAAGGCCAGGCTGATGCTTTGCGCAGCCTTATCTAGAAGAAGATGTCTCTGCCCATGGCAGTGTTGGAACTAGGTGATCTTTAAGGTTCCTTCCAACCCAAAACATTCTATGAAGCTATAAATGCAACAGAGCTGGGGGAGGAAGAAGACAGGGAGTGAGCAAGCGGCTGTGTGGTTCTGAGTTGCTGGCTGGTCTTAAACCACAACAGTATATATTAAGATAATGTTTCTATGTGAAAAAAAAAATAACAAAAAAGAATGCTTTGAAAAAACTAAAACGTGATCATGACAGAATCAGGGATAAGATGCTTGGCTAGGTATTTCTGGATGTTCCTTATCACAGACTTCTAAGCTATGTCACTGGACAGAAGTGAAGCATTTTACCATTCTTAGGCTCACAGTAACGGTACATTATTGTTTCATCGTATAGAATCATAGAATGGTTTGTGCTGGAAAGGACATTAAGATCATCTAGTTCCAACATCCCTGCTGTGGACAGGGATGCCTCACAGTAGACCATGTAGCCCAAGGCTCTGTCCAACCTGGCCATGAACACTGCCAGGGAAGGAGCATTTACCACTTTGGGCAACCTGTTCCAGTGCTTCACCACCCTCACGATAAAGAACTTCTTCCTTATAATCTACCTTGAACTTCCCCTGTTTAAGTTTAAACCCATTACTCATTTTCCTATTGCTACAGTCCCTGATGAAAAGTCCCTCTCCAGCATCTTTGCAGGACCCCTTCAGATACTGTAAGGCTGCTATGAGGTCTCTACACAGTAGAGGTATGAGGTCTCTTCTCCAGGATGACAAGCCCTAACTTTCTCAGCCTGTCTTCATACAGCAGGTGCTCGAGCCCCCTGATCATCCTCGTGGCCCTCCTCTAAGCTTGGAACAACAGCTGAGAGTTGCTGACAAAAGATCGGAACAAATTCTAAATAAATTCTAAATACAGAGCTAATTTGGAAAATCATACATATTTTCCTCAAAGAGACAGACAAAGAGGAAACAAAAGGCCAGAAGAAAAGAAAAATATAGATCACTTAACATTCTCCCTCTGTGGTGGGCTCACCTTAGCTGGACACCTGATGCCCACCAACTCTATCACTCACCTCTTCAACAGTAAAGTGAGGGAAAAAATAAGATGGAAAAAACTCATTGGTCAAGATAAAGGCAGTTTAATAAAGCAAAGCAAAGACTGTGCACTTCCCATCAGCAGTTACTGTCCAGCTACTTAGTGGGAAGTAGGGTTTCGGTATGTGTAGCAGTTGTTCCAGAAGACAAAGGTCACAATAATGAATGTGTCCCCCCTCCTCCTTTCTCTTGGCTTTTATTGCTGAGCAGACGTCATATGGTATGGAGTATCCCTTTTGTTAGTTTGGAACAGCTGTCCTGGCTGTGTTTCCACCCAAGATCTTGCCCACTACAGTCTACTGGTAAGAGGAAATGTTGGAGAGAAAGCCTCAATGCTGTGGGATTGCTGCCCAGCAATAGCCAAAATATTTTCTAGCTACCAAGCAAAGCGTAACACTGTAAGGGCTGCTATTGGGAAATTAACTCCATCTCAGCCAGACCCAGTATACCTTCCTCCCTTGAATAACAAGCAGGAACGAAGCCAGCCTTCCAAATTCACCTTGACAGCAGTGGGTAAGATAGGTGTCTTAGATCAAACTGGAAAATTAGCACAATCCACACCCAATTTTTGTTCAAGTTCAAGGTAAACTGATCTACAGCTTATTAGGTTTTATTACCTGGAAAAAAAAATGCAGCTGCAAGGAGATTTTATTTTATTATTATGAAAACAGAGCCACATCTACCTTAAAAAAGTGCATAAAAAGCAATCCTTATGAGCATTTTTGTGTGCATGTGTCACTTTTTTATATTTTTCTCTTTTAAATTCTGATCATCTGTGTATCTTAGCATAACCCCAGATCAAGGGTAGCTATGAAATTCACAGACTCTGGGGTCTTGAGTCCTAACTGTGACTGGGTAAGGTTTTCCCTTTCAAAAAAAATAAAATAAAAAATTGAAGATATTTAAGCCTTGGCTTTACAGCAAATTACATGCTTCCTCATTTTTCTTATCCCCTGGTAACTCCTATGGCAGTAATTAGCCACCTTTCTTGCTCTCCTACAGGGATTAACAACTTTACCACCTCCCACCTTGAAATCCTCCTCTGCTCAGCAGGTACTAACTATCATATTCACTCAATTTGACTACCCAGATAATGTATTAAACTCTGAACAACTGTTTCCAACCCGTAATTTGCTGAATGCTGATGACTCTCAAAAAGACCTTCTTTGCTCAAAACTATGTCTCTTTTTTTTTTTCCGCATGTGAACTAATCTCATTAAAAAAAATGGTCTCTCTCCCTGGAAGACTTGCTTCCCTTATGGTCATCATAACTATCAAAATTGTAGCACAAAACTTTTACAGCAAGAAAAGGAGTTTATTATTGCAGTTACATGCTGGATTAAATATTTACAGACTGAAAGTCTTTAGAATTGTAAACAATGCCAAGAGAACTCAAACGAAAAACTACATTTAAACTTTCAAAACCTTGATTGATGTGACACAATTTCTTTCAAAAGAAGCCTGCTATACCATTCAACAACAATAAAATGGGACCTTAAAATTAATTCTGTATAAACTTTTTTACTATTTCACACTGCAGTTAGGATGAGAAGAAGACTCATCTGAAGATCCAGAGAGCAGATAGGAAGAGAGAAGATAACATGAAATTCTATTTTTTACAGGAATCAAATATTTCTGGAATTTGAGTTCATATGTCTTATCTAAAGAACAGCAAATTCAGTTTGCATGTGACTCACTCTTTCATTAAATAATTGCATAGAAGTTTTAAATTAATCCAATTTAGACCTATAGGAAGTTGCCACTAAATAGTTCCAACATTTTATATTGATGATTCTTATAATCTGCAGTGCAAACAACGAAAGATATATCTAACTCCTGGTTCTCTAAATCCTAGTAGGGGCCTTCACAAACTACCAGCCTGATATTCACAGATATATCAACACTTGCAATAGCACTTTGGTACAATGAGATGTGCGTAGAGAGGTAAACTCTTCTCAAGATGATGGTATCTCAAATCAGCCAAATAAAATAGCATGTTTGGATTCTCTATAAAGAGAATGAATTATTAGTTTACATTCTCCTGTCACTAGATATCTTTCCTTGTGCTTTGATGCTGGCAATTGGTTATTTCCCTGAGGCACTACAGTGATGCATTTGTATGTCACCATATCCCTTACTGTGCTGAACTGTCACTCCCAGACTCAACATGGCAGGCCAACGTAGAAATTCAAGCGTATCTGAGAGCTGACAAACTCTACTTTACAAATACCCTGCATTCCTCTCAAGTCACTGCAAGGTTTGCATTCCAAAATGGAGATATAATCACAATTCTTATTAGTCGAAGTTAATAGAAGGGAAAGCGGGATAGGGTTTTCACCAGTTTGAGTGAGTAAGGTGGAGCATTAAGAAGACCAAACACAGCATTTTTTTGTAACTTCTTCATTTTTCTTCTGCTAGACAGCTGCTTCTTTTGGCATCACAAATTCATGACATGTAAAAACACTTAAGACCTTGGCCACAGATCACATTAGAGAAGTTTGTAAAGGTGCACCTGCATCTAGCAGTAAGTAAACACTGGTGGCCAGGATATTTTAGCTATTTTCAGGATGCTATAGCTATTTTTATCTTCATTACTCCCTCAGTGAGATGTATTTAGCAGTTCTCAATGGATTTTTCTTCCTATTTTGTCCATCTCTTTCTGCATCTACATATACCCTTAACAAGTAAAAAGACCTTCCACAAGGACTTCACCATCACAGATATCTACAGGTCAAATATCCTTCTCTGAAGGACAATTCCCCTTATGCTTCTTGTAAATGAGGCTCCTACTAGCATATTTCCCTGTCCCTAACAACTTGCCCAAAAAACGCAACTGCTGTGCAATTTCTCATAACGGGCAGTCTGCACTTCTTTTGTGCTAAGACAGCTAGCAAATATGGCTGATCTTTAGATTACTATTTTAAGGCATTTTCTGAGTTTTCCCAATGGTCCAGCCCTATGACCATGAGAGCAGTAATTATAGAAATTTAACTTCTCATAACCTCTTGCAATTAAAACCAGTAATCGCTTTGGAGAGCAAATAAAAGATTCCCTGTCATTTCTCCACACTCAACAATCTAGGGCAAAAAAAAAACCTCAAATCACAAAACCCAACAGAACAGAATAGCCTGTCCAAATAGGGCTGCCACATGGAAAGGTTAAGTATCAGGCAATATAAAAATGGAATTCTGAAGGCAAGTTTCAGTTCAAAGAGACACACTGCCTCGTTATCCAGAGATGTCTTCTCCAGGGGATTTATTGGAAGTCTGACAACTGCAAATGAGTTAACAGAAAAGAATAGGCGGAATGATAATCACAGCTACCACCCAAGAGTATGATACATAGTACAGTTCTCTGTTATTGACAACCTGTAGTTTCTTACTCTGATTTAAAATGCAGCTTGTTTGGGACCATTATTTATATGGATGAGGAACTGCATAAGAGGAAATCTATACCTTTAAAGCTGATGTATCATTCTTCTGCTTGTGTGAAAGATGTCAACAGTAAAAAAACAAAGTTAATGGGTGTAAAAACCCATAAGTTTGACTGTATGTATCAGCATTCACAAAGGCACAAATAATGAAGCAGAGACTGAGTGTTAAAGTCTGCCTCCCTTCTGGAGGAAAAAAAAAAAAAAAAGGCTTTCTAATCCCAAATTGGCCAGTTTGTCCTCAAATATCTTTTGTTAGGAGACAAAGGTATTTTGGGGACTAACAACACAGAACCATTGCTGGTGATCTCCTGTTTGTGGAGAGGGAACACAAGTGCACAACATTCTTGGAAGAAGTGGTTCCAAGTCCCTGCCATATTTAATTATTCTTCTGTGCTGTTCCTCTCACACATTTCCACTCCAGACAACCTTAGCAACAAAGGTGTGAAGCAGAGAAGCTCGTAGCTCCCTGGGGATATAGATTCTCAATGAACTTTGAGTAAAAGCATTTAGTGCAGAAGTCTGGCAGACAAAAGACTACATTTAGTAAGAACAAGTTATTTTAATTTGAGCAAGTAAATTGCTAAGGAGTGGAGAAGAGCAGGAAGATGGGAGAGGGAGATCAGCCTGTGAAAGCTGGAAGTACCCAAGAGTTGTTGGAGGAGATAAATAGCTGTGATGGAAAGGACGCTGGAAAACAACAGATTTACAGGGTCTGTTTCCTATAAAGGTATCTTCATGTGAGATTCTGAGGCTTTGTGAGTGTGGCAACCTTTCCATGCACTTTACATAAACAAGTGTCACAGACACAGCACATAGCAGTTCGGAAATCTTCCAAAATGCAGTACAACAGCCAGCCTTTGAAAACTATTGCATTAAAACCATCAGTTCTGTGAGGCAGACTGAACAATGGGGGCACATCCCTGCTACCTTAAATTGACAAAAGGAGAAAGATTTCTAAACATTCAATCTAGCATTGGCTGAATCTAGTATTGTGATAACAGTTTCATTGCTTGTGGCCACGTTAACCTACACAATATCCTTCAGAGAAAAAGTGCATTACGAAGTTTTTCTTCTCCCCTTTAAGAAGGCCTTCCCGTTACCCAGCTGGCGAAACAACCATTTGGTGACCTAAGAAGCAGACCAGGGCACTTTACTCCTGTTAGAAAGTAAGCTGAGGGGGAGAGCAATGTAATGCAGTTCGTAAGATTTGTGCCTTAGAGTTCTGACTCAGAACAATCAAACTTGAGGTTATTAAAGCAAATTCTCCAGTCCAAGGCTAGGTGAGCATCCCTGAGGCAGTTCTGACTGCCAGCAACACAATGTGGGACTTCTCACCTTCCCATTTCCCATTTCCCTGTATATTCAGCCTCACCCTAGGCAAGGAAAGTGAGAAAAGGAAGGACTGGTTAGCTTGGTTGCTTCTTCAGTCAGTTCACACACATTACTACAAACTAGAGAAGCTTTTTTTACTAGAGAAGTAAACTTTCACCTCCACATTCTCCACAGTATTAGCCAAAAGGCATGTATCAAAGCATGGTGCAGGAGTGAAGCACGAGGCAAACAAAGCACTGAATTATTTACAATTTATCAAGGCTGCAGGGGAGTATACTGTTCCCTCTTCTTATGAAATAAAATGTTCTTTATTTTGCTCATGATATGTTTAAATATATCTGTAATTTTAGGACATTATTGTGATTTGAATTTATATTTATGTTTTATGTTAGCAGGCGGGATAAGACCATAGTTCCTTTTGCTTTACCTCCACCAGCGCACATTTAGAGACACTAGTACTAAGTCAATAGTTCTCAGAATTACCAATACACTGAATATAAGGAGCAGCACAATGGAAAATATTTCCAATACTAAAAGAAACATTTATTCTTCTCTATAATACCAACTCAAATAGCAGAATAAAATTTTGCTACTACTGTACCACACAACAGTGATGGACACTTGTTCAGAAAATAAGATTTTTATTTGAGTTGATCAGAAAAAAACAAGTGTCTATGGATTCCATCAAGCTACCAAAAAGACACATTTTTAACCTTGGGAAAAGAATTTAAAAGTTTCTCCAAACAAATTCTAATGCACCTGGAAAGTCAGAATAATGTATTGATTTCCACATGTGTCTTTCAGTAACTCCCACCACAGCAGTCAGTGCTGGCTGGTGTTAGCCTCAGCAATATCATTTTAACAAGCTAATTATGCCCATAGCTAACTAAATCTGAACTCCACTCATTCAGTGCACCCAGCAGCACCAACATCATGGGAGTAAAAAAGCAAGCATACATTATTGTCTCTTACCACAGTATAGATCTGAGGTTTGCGCCTTTTTGCTAGGTCAATAATATTGACTCCATTGTAATAAAGGTTCTCAATGCATCCATGGAAATTTTTCCTCTGAAAGGTTCCTGGTTTTCCTGGGACAGGAATCCCTCCGAAACTGAGCTTTTGGAAGGAATAAGAACAGTATTTAGTTATCACCCTAAATGCAAGAGGGCAGAGCCCCACTCCATGCAGCCAGCTGGGATATTATCTGAGAACCAGGTCACATTAACAGCATCATCTTGGAGCACAAAGAAGGGCTTGGCTGCCCAACAGGGGAATTACAGGCCACACAGCATTACAGCTATTGGAGAAATGCTGCTGCCACAGACAGCTCACTAATTTGGAAACAACTTTAAAGAGCCTTGACACACCACTTCACCAACCTAGTACCACCAGCTTTCCCTTCCCCAAATCACAGGGTTATGTTCAAATGGTTTCCAGCCCATAGCCCCCACAGGCCTGGAAGTTGTCACACACCAAGCAGACCACAGTGATCAGGAACTGCTGAGCAATGGGGGAATAAACTCTTCCCGCCCACAGAGCACTGGATTTGCCTTGAGCTGGAGTCACCCCTTTCCACAAAGCATGCATCTGGACAGTTCTGGTTTCAGCGACTTGAGGGTAGTTATCACACACACACACTACCCCATTTGCACCTTGCAATGGTTTTCCCTAAATTTCCCTGTGGTTTGGTCTTTCCAATATATGCACATGGACTGAGCAGTGTAATGGAAAAGTTATGCAGGTTACACATTTAAAAAAAACTGCTGTGCTGTTGTACGAGTACTGAAAGATGTTAGTATTGTGCAGATTACAGCCTGTTACTGAATGGAGGCCCTGGAAGAATAAAAACTGCAAGAAAAAAATCCCTCCCCAAATCATTGGAGCATAATTATTTTAGATGACAGATTTCTCATAAGCTCCATTGGCCTTTTTGGCAAAGTCTTACTTGTGGTACCTTAAGTTTTTGTTCATTTTGCCATCGCAGCCATCAGCATAGTGAGTGATACAGTATAAGTCGAGATCCTGCAGCCACCACACTTCACAGTGCTTCCAGCACATCAGAAGCTGTGCTGCAATCCTGCAGCATCCACTGCAGCAAGGGCAAGTGCTGCTGTGTGACACTGGTTACGCAGTGATTATTGTGGGAACCTGGTCAGCCTTATTCCTCTGTCATGACTCCTAACGGCTCACCTCAGCTCATTATTACAAAAATAAAGGGCAATTCATAATTTTTTAACTTCCACTCCAACTAACATGCTGGGATACATAACCAAATGAAACCTTCCTGAATAACTTTGAAAGCACTTCTTTGAAAAGAAGTCCTTAATGAACTTGCATCTCAGTTGTACTAATTGATCACTTCGGAGAAATAAAGAGTAAACAGACTCCTACTTTACATCACTTTCAGTTTTCTTATTGGCAATGATTTTCTTCAAGAAAGAATCATTAGTTCTTCCTTAACACACCGGACTTTCCTTCTTCCATGTTCTATTCTTTCAGTCTCCTGCTGTACTGGGTTTCAAAACCAAAAGAAAAATCTATCAATTATGCCACTGCATTATTAAGAAAACAGTTTCCTTTGTGATTAGTAATAATTTTAATTATCAAACTAATAGTTTTATTACTCATCAAGGCCTTTAATCCCTAAAGTGTGCCAAGATAAACTTTCAGTAGACTGTACTGCTGTAACGTTCAATTGAAAGATTGCCTCAGCGCAAACGGAAAGAAAACACATTGTGTGAAAAATTAAGCACTAGAGCCAAGATTGAGTGACATGGAGGTGAGCAGTATTACTGATTTATACCAGCTGAAGATCTTCTCTACCATGTTCCCTGTTTTGGAATATCTGGAAGAATTTTCTGCAAATTACACTGGAGCTAGAGTTTTCCCTAACTGGCATCAATCTTGTATCTGGAAGCAAGGAACTGTATTACTTTGAAATTAGGAAAGCTGATCACTCAAAGATGTTTTTTCTCAACTCCATCTTAAAAGCAGTTACAGTTTTAGCCCTTACTAAGTTCAATTTGAAGCTGTTCCAGAATCTCACCTCTCAAATGTGCTATCCTTACTAAATGTGCTCATGATCTGGTAGAGCAGTGCCAGGGGACAGATATCACTCTCTCCACCCTGCTTTGTGAAATGCAAAGAGAATTTCAGCTGGAACATGGGAAGAGCAGAAAGCAGGCACATGCCACTGCTGGGCTGTCTGCTTTTGTCCCTTGGGCATGCTGGGAATTGATCCTTTCCAGAGAAATAAATCCAAAGTGCAGAGGGGAAATTTGTAGTCTCTTAAGCAATGAACCATGCCAACTCAACACATCCAGACAGGGTGATGGCTCTGACTGTGCAAGCATGACCCTGTGCCTTGTGGGCTAGCACGACTCAGTAGACAAGCGCATAGGGATAAAAATGAACATGGATAACGTGCACGCAGGTGTGCATTGGAGAAGGGGGAGAGATGAGGAGCTGCCTTGCATACAGATATGATGATATAAAAGTTTTTTAAGGTGTTTTTTTACTGTCCATCAGCCATGAGCACTGAAATATGCTGAAGTGATACAAACTGCACTCTGACACACCTTGGCCTCATCACATGGGAGCACACAAGCCTCAGGTTTTATGGGCAGGCAGGTTGTTTCTCTGCTCCATTCTCCCTTAGCTGAGCTGCTCTGGCTCCCTAGACCAGGATGCTCTGCTTTACAACCATAGATGTGAAGGGACCTGCATCAGAGCTGGTTGTCCTGACAGTCATGTTCAGAGTCTTCCTAATGGGAAGACAGTGGTCTTTACCTGCTTATCTCTACATGGAGAGGTGTAATCCAAGCAAGTGGTGGCTGGATAGAAGCACAACTCAGAGCTGGTGTCCCTATGGTCATGTCAATTGGACACAGGGATGGTACAGAATGATCTAATTGAAATCATACTGGAGATGGTAACACAGCACCTGTCCGTACAGATAAGTGCAGTTGCTCCCAGAAGATTTAACTAGAACCCAGGGTATATATTTTAGTTTAGCTCAAGCTTGGCCATAATTTGAAGTGTAAGCATAATCTAATGTGTATTTGTCCACAGACTGGCCATTTTCTGAGACTATCATATACAGAATTGCACTGACATAGTCTTATGTTTGTTAACTATGAAAGCAGCTGTCTTGGAATGAACTACTAAACAAAGAAAAGATCTTTGCTGAAACAAACAGCTCATAAGGTGGTTAATTTTCTTCACATTCATTTTACACCAATTCAGCCTCTTCTCCCAGGTTATAACCTAAAGGGCTTTACACACCTCATAATCAATATCCAAGTGATCTGAATCTCCCTTCGTTCGGAAATGCTGGGTGTGCTTGTCCACTGTGAAGTTTACTTGCTTGTTGAAGCGCTCTATGAGAACCGAGTGCCAGTGCTGGTCATCCAGGAGGCTGCCCAGGGTGACAGATGTGTGACTGTTACTGAAGTGCAGGTTGGAGTCCCCTGAAGGGGTAGAGACAGGGAGAAGACACCAGAGTTACCGCCAAGCCCTTAACTGAAGCATGGTGACTCAAGGGGAGTACGAAACAGTGCTTCTAGATGCAAACTGAAGCTCTACCCATCAGAAACACACCCTTGTCAAAACTTGCTTTAGATTCTTTGGGCCTCTTATTCATATGCATATGTATACGCACATGAACACATACACATTTTTTTTCCCCTGAAATACTTGTGATGAACCAAGAGGTTTTCCTGATGCTGCTCCCCACATTGCAGTATGTAGGGGATGGCTGCTGTGCCTGTGCCCTTGATTCTATTATTCATTTGAGGACTAATTTGTGTTTCAACAGCAACCTTCAGCCTGCACATATATCTCCTGTTTGTTCACTCACATTAATGGACCACTCCCAACACTTCTGTTTCAACTATGTAATTTCTGTATTTTCACAAGAAAAATGCACCAGTCCATTTTCAAAGAAAAAAAGCCAAAAGTCAGTGAAGCAACATGAATACAAGTGTTTTGTTCAGCTCAAATAGATTTTTAAACTTGGCCTAAATCTCCAGGAATTATATCAAGAGTCATAAAAATATTTAGGCTCTAACCCTGGTAATTTCAAGTACTCTTCTTTTTTCCAGCTAGCTACATGTCTGAACACTTCTAAGCCTCTCCTTGAAAGGGAGTATGTGTTCTTTTTAATATTCCAGCAGAATGGAGATAACACATGCTCCAAAACTGTCAGTCAAGTTGTGCATTCACAACAGCATCTCTTTGGAAGAAGTAACACAACGTATTTAACTATACTGTACACTTATCCTAGTATGAAACATTTGTAAGAGGAAGACAAATCAATGGAGACATTAAGAGACTCGGGATGTAGCTACATTAAGAGACTCGGGATGTAGCTACTTGATTCAAGTAACATCTGAATACCAAATCATAAAAATGCCGCATTATCATTTCTATGCTTGAACGAACTAAATGAACAAAGAAAGAAAATACTAGTTGGAGACTAAACAATCAATGAGCTTATGTAAAAATGAAATCCAAGAGCTTGGAAAATTGTTACTGATATTTAAAACAAACATAATTAGGCATAAGGGGAAAAATGCTGAAAAAATATCTATTAATTCTGTTTTAGTACATCTAGTTTGCTCCCACTAGTTTATGATTTTGGGAATTAAAAGAAATCATAAACAGTGGACTGAGATATTGCACCGTTGCCTGCTTTTTCTGCTCTGGCCAAACTTCTTAAAGTGTCCTGGAATTGCTAGTCCGAGATCTGTCCCTGCTAATACAGTACATTTCTAGATGCTACATCTCACACTTTTACTAAAAACAGCTTTGGCAGTCTAAGCACCATGTCCTGCATGACATCAGCAAAGTCTATTTTCTTTTGCTTCCCCTACCACCTTCTCTGATAAGTTTTTAAGCTGTGAGCTGCCTGAGGCACACAGCATGTTTTGTTGATCTCAGGTGGAGTTTCTAGATACTGCCTAATATCAATAACGAATTTATAAAAGCAACCAAGCTAATCCTTGTTACGGCAAATGTGAACCAATAATCCTAATGACCCTTACCCAGGTTGATGTGCAAGGAGAGCTTCCCTTTCTGAAGTTCCAAGGTAATGTAGTCTCCACGCTGTCCTTCTCCATGGAATAAGACACCATCCCCCTGCATGCTCTTGAACTTCAAAGAGACCACATCTTTGAATGTGCTCATAAGCTTCTGATTGAACCTGTAGAGGAGTGAACTTCTGCCATCGAAGTCGGCAATATCTGACTCTGGGAGAAAGAAGATAGCAAAATGAAAAGTTGTACATCGGGAGAGGGACTGTATTTTTTTAGGATCTTTTCAAATACCACTTGCAGTCAGGCTTTCTCAGAAGCACACTTCCACAGGACGTATTTGCCAGCTTAGTCAATATGTGGATGTATGTGGCACCTGGGCAACCATATTTCACCCTTTCTATGTGAGGAATGGGAACACTAGGATAAAACCAGAACTTCTCCGCACTTGTCTTCCTCTCTCTCATGCACGACTGCTTTCTCACTCAACTTTTTAGGACAGAACAGGTGCCTTCCACCATATTCAGATCTCAGAACATCCCTCATAATGTTTACTGTTTGCCTCAAACATACCCAGTATGTTATTCATTATTTTGAACACTTCAGTTCTCACCCCAGTTTTGTAGCTTCACAAGCATTTGTTGAGCTGTTTCTGTGTGCCTGCCATGCCTGCATCCACCTTTGCATCTAAAAAAGTATCATCTTGGCCTCTGAGGGTTGGCTGCTTATTTAAGATGGGAATATATCAAGCATTTTTCCACATGCATATTGACTAAGCTGGCAGAAATAGCCAAATATCAATTCAAAAAGCTTTTGATGGGATTTCATGGGAACTGGGCATCTAAACTGATTATATACCTGTGAAAATCCTATTAGAAACATATTTTCTTCTTTAGCCAGCCTCTAAAACCTAATCACTGTGATAGAAAACAAGCTTTTAATTCTTCAGTTGCAATCAATATTTCCTTTGGCAGCAGCAGCTTGCAGTACTCCTTGCTTTACAAAATAGTATTTTAAGCAAAAAAAAACAACCACAAAACTTTTTTTTAATATTTATATACACATATATAACCATAACTTTTGAACTAATACATTGTATTCAAACATCTGACTGACATAAGTAAATTCAATTCCAGTTTTATCCAAAAGCAATTTAGCACTTGTAAATAACAAGCCTGTCAATTGGTATTTCCTATTGTGATGAAAAATATTAAAATTCAAGAACACCACATGATGAAGAGTCTAAACAAGGGTTTATTAAGCTACGTAACTACTTTGATCATGTCTAAAGACAAAAAAATTTTCATAGTAATCAAGAAGAAAGAGCACAGATTACCTTTGTTTGCAAACCACATTTTAATGATAATCTAGAGCTATCAGCTTTCCATTTTCTTTTATAAACTGAAATGTCCGTATGCAAAACAATCAAGATTTCCAGGCCAGCAACTACACTGTGATTAAAGTTGGTGATTTAAGTCACCTAAGCTTCCTTAAGAGTTCTTCTATCCTTTCAAGCACTGATGGTAGTTTCATTTGCTCCTCTCTAAAACCAGAAATAATAGGGATTGGTTTTTTTCCTCTATTTTTTCTTTTTTTTTTATTTAAACTGGACCGAGATTTAAAGATGTTTGCAATTAAAACTATTATAAGTTCAAAAAAAAAAGACCTGTTAATGATTTATTACCATGCAAACTAACATAAATAACTTCTGGATGTCAGTATGACAGTTTGTACAGAAGTTTGACAGCAGACTTATAAACTTGTAGGGAGCTCACTACTTAAATCTGAAATTAAATTCTATCACTCCAAAACTGATTGCATTCCAAATCAGAAGGTAACTAATTATTTCTTGTAAGAATAAAACTACAAAGAAATTCAACCCTGGGAAAAATTCACTCCAGAATAAACTAAGACCGACTTCTTATCTGTCATATCAGAACTATAACATGATGTTTAGCATCATATGTGGAACATTTGCTATCTTAGGAAGCATTATGAACATGAAAGTATTCAGTTCACCTGCTTTTACTGTGTTTTTCTTTTTTTTTTACTTCTGAATTAGGCATTCAGAAACAGCTCCTTCAGAATTGCCGATTTCTCTCTATTGACACCTTGACTGCCAGTTTCTATAAAGGGAATTAAATTCATAATTTCATTCTTATGAACTTCTCCTAGCTACATTAAACACTTCAATTTGTTTAAAGTAAATTGCAAGTGTTATCATAGTTTCATTTTAACACAGGCAAGAATTAGGAAACAGCTTATAAAGAAGTTAGTTTTTGATTTCCAGTATATTTTCCAGTTAAAGTTGATTTTCCTCTTAGTTCTCAAAAACAAAGATAACGTAAGAGAGCAGTGATTCAATGTTGCCATAATAGCAGCCCTTTCTTCTTTTCCTTCTTGAAATCCAAGCATTCAACCAGTCTAAATTCACACTTCAGTCTTTGTTCTCCACTAAGTCACAGCATAACACACAATTCTTGAAGAGTTCTACCACTGACATTTACAGAGAATAACACAGAGGAAAACCTGGTTTTGAAAGGTTCTGCTCCACTAATTATCAGTTGAGAGTACACTGGCCAATAAACAGCACTGAAAGAAACGGGAATATGTCAAGTAAATGCTAACACTGGCAGCCAAAAATCATTACTGGCAGTTTGCATAACAACAAATCATTGTCTTCCTGTTAGAAATTGAAAGATACAGCACAATTCTAACATAGTCACTCCAGAAAACTGGCTTATTTATTTAGTCTATTCATGTCCATAATCCACTTGCAGCGAGAGCACAAGAATCAGAAGTGTTGTAAGTTTCGGCAACCCTGTAGGAATAAAAAACTAAAATACAACATGTGGTTTCATTCTGCACTGCCCTCTGATTTACTTACACTCCTTGAAGATAGACTTCATTCATTCTGGGTGTTTTTCTATACTGTCCTTAACAACAAGTCTACAAAACTCATCAAAAGTGATATTAGGCAAAACACAGTTCTTTCATGCTATTCTCCCCTGACCAACAAGTCAAACAGATGTCTCTGCTGTACATACGTACGTAACCATTTAGGCTGGAAAAGACTTTATTAAGATCATTGAGTCCAACCATTAACCTAGAACCACAAGTCCACCACCAACCCCCATCTACAACCTCCAGAGCTTCCCTGAGCAGCCTGTTTCAATGCTTGACAACTCTTTGCTTGGTACTTGAGATAAGAGACCAACCCCCACCTCACCCCACCAACTACTTTCAGGTAGTTGTAGAGAGCGAAAAGGTCTTCCTTGAGCCTCCTTTTCCCCAGATTAAATAGCCCCAGTTTTCTCAGCTGCTCTTCCTAAGACTTGTGCTCTAGACCCTTCACCAGCTTCACTGCCTTTCTCCAGCACCTCAGGGTCTTTCCTGTAGGGAGGCGACCACAGTGATTGAGGCATGACCTCACCAGTGCCAAGTAAATGGGGCAGGAGTACATACTCTTGCGAACAGGTAAAGGAGTTCTCAGAAATAATTCGTCAAGCTTTTTTGAAATTCAGTAGAGGTTCTGGCTCCAGGGGTGCTGGTTATGTCATTCCATTTGAATTTCCTTTCCTAGCACAGACAAAATCTTCAAAGTAATCTGGGGGTGAGTAGAAACAGAGGCAGCTAGTTGAAGGTGAACTACCAGGTAAATTCATAATTTCTATTGAAAAAAAAAAAAATAAAAAGGGAGCAAGTAACCACACAGCTGAACCTGTGGGACCAGCTATACTGAGAGAAGCCAGGCTGAGAGCAATGTGAAAGCATGCAGTTTACTTGTTCAGCAATCTACTCCTGGCAGCAGAAACAATATGCATTTATATTTACAAAGACAATCCTCCTAGTGATTTTAGAAACAGTAAGCATATACTTGGCAAAGCTATCCTAAAATACAAAAATATCCTCTATGAACAGTTGTAATTTGAGACAGAACTTACTGGTCTTGCACTTGCATCAACAAATAGAAGCTTTAATTCCCTACAGGAGGAAGGAAGATTGTTCCTGGTCTAAACAATCTTTCCTGGCTAGTCATGCCTTACTAGCTTGACTGAGTCTAAAGCAATCTGACTTTCTTTTCCATACCCTTCTCAGATATGCAATCCAAGGGATGACTGGATGAGCACCTTGGACATGACAGTTCTGCTATGCAGCTTTATCTGTATCACAGATTTATGTCTCTTGGTAAGCAAGCGTTTGGGTATTTACTATACAGAGTTGGTTAAAAATACTACTGGTCAACGACCATCAGATGGTAAGTGGTTCTGTGCAATGTGTACTTACGTATTTCATAGGAAGATGAAGGAGAGGATGAAGGAAGGTGGGGAGAAAGAAAAGAAAGGGGAAAAAAAAGGAGAAATAAAGGTCTAGTAAAAACATCACTAAATGAAAAAGCACCGCATCAGATCATATTCCCTGAAGTAATGACCACAAAAGATGAGAAATCAGTGTCCTGAACTGCAAGTGAAGAACTCGGATCTCAAAAGAAGATAGCCTGTCTCATGCTCTATCATTGTGTCTCCTATGGTTTTCCAGCCTGATAACTGCACATACATCTGATTCTGCTGATGCATTTTGTCTGTTAACCAGTTATAGAATATGATCAGCATCTTCAATGCGGCTATAAATCTTAACCTATAAAAGCAATTGTGTCAGCAGGTTTTTTTCCCTGCACTAAGCTAACAAGACCTTTCCCCAAATAGAAAGATATTCCAATTTCCCCCTCACCACCTCCAGCATCAAAAGCAATTGGTTTGGCATTTGTCTGAAAACCTCCTCTATTGCAGTTCTGGTTAATCTACTATAATCATACTGTTTCTGGAGCCACTGCTGTAAAGGGGCAGTGAGAGCTTACACATACCTCTACATGGAAATTTCCATTTAACTCATCCTAAATCTTTTTCTTGAATAGGAAATATTAATGTATGTTTTCAAATCCAGACAATATCCTTCCTAGTTCAGTACCTATTTTCTTAGATGGAGTCTTTACAGGAATTGCAAATAAATGTAATAAATTTTCATTTAAATACATACTTTATGTTTCAGAAAGTAAAAAAAAAAAAAAAATACAACAACAAAACACCCAACAAAAAACATGTGTGTTTGATAGCTGTGAATTTCAGCTGAACCGACAGCCTTGGAGTGCCCTGTCAATCTGTATGGGATACAAAATCATTTGATCTGTATGGGATAGCGTCAAACACATGTGTCTGAAACAGCTTTACTGTTAAAAACATGGTTTTATGCTCCAAAGAAACAATGTTAATTGGCAGACAAATCAAAGGTAAAAAAAAGAAAAAGAGGGCTAAGGGGGGGTGGGGGAGGGGGAGGAGAAGAGAAGAGGTCAGCTTGACAAGCAAGGCTTGACAGAGAAGTTTTGAAGTGTTGGGGATAAATTCAGAGTAGTAAATTCCCTCTAGGTGGAGCAAGGTAATTAGTGCCATTCAACAGCACAGTGCAAACACGTTAAATTAGCCACTTTGGCATCCACTGCACATAGGAGATAATCTTTAATGTGATATTTCGGTATTTTTTGTCACTGCGTCCTGGCAGAGGGTTTGCTGCCCTACAACGCCTGATGTCTTCCACATGTCCCCTACTAAAAAGTCATTATTGCAAGCTGCATTTGCCAGAAGCCAGCACAAGGCTGATGTTTCTGGGACCTCTCCAGAAGAGCATGCTGCACAGGACAGTTATGCTCTAAAAATGACAGAACAGAGCCTTTCACTGGCACAAGAGCATCACATTCACGTAACTTTGCCATCAAAAAATGCTTAAGCAGTAGCGAAACCACAAACCTCTCCTCCAGCTGTCATCTTCTGCTCTAGTATGCAGGGTTAGAAAGGAGCTGAGGTGAGCAGAGACCATCCAAAGAACCACAGGCTATTCTGCACACCTTGATGTATCACAGCAAGGTACTGATGGGTTTTAACACATATGCAGCAGCACATGAAATTCAGATGGCCTAAGCTGCCCGTATCCCCAGACTTTTGTTTCAGTCAAACAATGACTCCTGCTACTCACACAAAAAAGATCTGAAGCTTGCTTGCAAATGAAAACTTTACTTCTCCAGTTTTCTGCCTTGGGAAGCAATATAAATCAGTTCTCTTTTCAGATCAGGTTTTCTGCTTCTGAGGCAACATTTGCCTAAAAGGTGGAATGGACAGCCAGCTGTTCAGCATCATCTGAATTTCAACCTAGAATAGGCTAACAGGTAGAAATGACCCAGCAGTCACACGTGAACGTTTGTGCAGGATTTGGTTCATATGTGTTCTCCATGCGCATGTTCTCTCATACCTCAGGACTGGATTCAAAGCTAAAATGCTGATAGAAATCCTTTCTTCTGATTTGGTCAACTTAACACCAAATACTCTGGGTTTGTTTACTTATAGAAGCCTTTAAGTCATTCCAATGTCTTAAAGAAAATTGTGAGAATAATGGGGAATAAGGCTATTACAGTTGAATTTATATCAGCTGAATGCTTTGGTACAGGTAGGTGACTTCCTACTCCCAGACTCACATTGCTTCTTTCTTACACGCAAAGACCCTTACATAAAGTGTTATCTCTTAGAGATTGTGCACATTTGGAACATATGTTTTCTTCTAGCACTCTTTCCTTCCTGGCTTGTCCAACAGCCTATCTCTAGTGACATTTTTCCTCATTTTATTTGAAACTCTTTTCATATTATTAATATAGTTCTTGTGGCAGAAGTGGAAGTGGTGGATGAGCCTGTATGCTGTTTGACATCACATCAAAATACAGTTATGTAGCTGTACACCAGCTCAGGATCTGCTGCAGATATTCTGTCAGGATAACAGTAAAGATGACATTTTATAAATGATCAAACATCTTTTGTACGGTGCCGGAGTGCCTGACTTAGAAGTAGCCAAGACTGTGAAACTATAAAAGCAAAACTTGTAGACAGGTATTGCTTGGCATATGCAATTTGCCAGAGAGAAATCTGAATGGCACATTTATCTAAAAGGAATAAATATTTCAACACTCTATAAAACTTTTATGAATCCCTTTATTTCTTTTCTGGCTTGCTTCAATCTCATGCCTTAATTCTGCACAACCGTTTTTATTTCCTGTAATTGCAGAGGCACAGGAAAAAGATGAAGACTTAAATGATATCAGTGCAAGGCTACAGCCTGCAAGTGACTATGAAATCTTCTTCGTGTCATAGTACATATAACCACAGTCCGACATGAAAGTAGTGCCCATGTAGTATTTCACATGGACTAGAACCAAAACACTTTCAGTTACAAAAGTTTCAACCTTCAGTTTGAGTTCCATTTGTTCCACTTCTGTTTGTACTGTACTAGTTAGTCACTGCAGAGGTTTGTTTATCATTAATAGAAGAAAACTCTTCGAAAACGGATGAGACAGCCACTTTGGAATGATGTCAACAAGGGCAGTTGGTTTTGATTTATATGTTTCAGTTTCCATGTCCACTGGTAGGCCAGGAAAAGGTTTCTTTCCTTAGTGACTATCCATGCACACTAAGCTGTTGCAGGTTTATACTTAAATGAACAATAGTCCATAGTGCCCAAGCACCGAAGTAGGTGGAGAAGCAGCACTTAAAAAAGCTGAGTAGATCATTCAGATGTACATACAGACCATAGCAAGGATCTTCCTGTGAAACCATGTGAATCAATCCTAAGACCCAAGTGCAGTGATGAGGCTACTAAGAGTCCTGGAGCTATACCTCTGTTCAATGGGATCATGTGAATCAAAAGTTTTAAGACGCTTTGCTCTTTCATTCTGCTCAGATGAATTTAGGAAGTCTTCCAAAGAGGAGTTTTTACACTTATTATCTTATGACCCCTTTTCTGCACCCAGCAGGAGCAGATGAGTATCTAAGCTAAATGGGGAGATGTACAAGTACAGCAGTGTCACGTTATGGTGACTTGTGACACACCACATTGAACTTTGAGCAAAATGCTGTTATTCCCCTGAACTGTCTCCAGCAAAATCTCACCTGTCTCCACCACTGTCTTAAGACAATTTTTACCATTTTGGAAATAAACCCACAGCTACCTGAGAAACAAATACTGGCCACTTGTTTCCTCATTTGTGGACTTGTTTTTGCTTTGTTCTAGGGAGGTCTTTTTTCTTTACATTCACATTTTTTCTGTAGTGATAGGTCTTACATCTGCAGCAGTACACCTAGATAAATATGTGGCTGAAATGCCCCAAGACAACAACATTTATAAGCTGCTCTAAAGCTCATGTGACAAAGGCTGCAGATCATGTCTTAGAGGATCATCACCGCATGCTATGAATAAGAGTGCCAAAGGAGATACTCATGCAAAAGCAGTTAAAGCAGCAGATGAGTTCTCTGCTCTCTGGATCTAAAAAGTCACGAGCAGCACTTCCCCCAACAACTAGTTAACTTGCCTTAAAACTAAAAATGAACTCTTTAAGGAAAAGGTAGCACCATTCCTAAATAAAGCCCTGCAGAAGATCTGAAGTAGCTTTGTACCCTCCAGCAGGGTGGGAGGTTTGTAGTATCTGACTTCCTTGCACCTTGCAAGAAGCAGCAAATAGCTCTGTGGTGGGTTCAGCTCTGAGGAAGCTTCATCGAGTGAGCTAGATGGCTGAGCACATCCCTGAGCAGAAAGGCAAGAATAACTACTGAAAAAATAAATGATGGCTATGCATTTTGCCTTACATTCTCACTTGTAAAACTTGTGCTGGACACCCCCTACAGCACTGACAGCATCAAGAGAAAGCTCTGAGAAAATGTGGGTTAAGATGTAGTTACTTACTATAGGAGCAACCAAAGACCTCCACTCTTAGTCCTATCCGACCACCAGCGTTCCACTTAAGAGGGATGAAGCGCAAGAAGCGGGCTTTCATGGAGTGCAGCAATTTGTGGTGAACCACACTGTCAGCGTTGCTGTTCCCTGTGAAAACCTGAAAGGAAAGGGAGCCTTAGTGAGACATTTAGCACTAAGAAGTGCACTCTGAATGAGTCCAATAAACTACTAAAAATTATATAAATTGATTTTCAAGTTCTATTTTAAATGCTGTGTCACTTATGAAGGGAAAGGAGGGAAAAGACAACACAAAGAGCACCTCACAGGAGTGAGGAGTATAAAGGGAGTTACAAAAGCAGGTTGTAGACGGGAATGTTAAAGACGCTACACAATTTCTCCAAACCCAAGAAATTCCTGTGCACCACAATACTCCACTGGCTCTTAACGTACCCACAGTCCCTTCACTGCAGTGAACAACAGTGTATCCAGGGTATAGAAAAAGATGGTCTCAAGGCACTGAGGTTGGCCAGACCCTGTGAAGATGAACAGGAAAGCATACACCTAGATACGCCACAGAAAACTCCAGCAAGAGAGGAAGAGATGAAAGCCTGAGTCAGCACACAAGAGAGTCAACATTTTGACTGTGTTTGCACTCAGGAGATTTAAAGCTTGCAAACAATCATAATTTAACTTTTTTCTTGCTTATTTGATTAATTGTCTGCAACTTGCAAGCCAAAATTAATGGCCCTACTCAGAATCATCACTTAACAAGAGGAAACTCTTATGGATGAAGAATGACAGGAGGATTTCATAGACAAACCTTAAGACAATCATCCAAGCTCTGATCCTGCCTGAAGCTTTTTCAATTTATCTTTACACCTTTACCCTGTAATATCAGTCTAGAAATCCCATAGGCTTGCAATCTTCAGAACATTTGAGTAACTCAGCTAGGATTTAAATTTGAAGCTAACAGTTTTGCAAAACATGAAAACCAAGACAGAACTCACAAAAAATAGTGTCACAGAATGGCCACATTTTTAAAAGCAGTCCTTCACTTTGTAAGTGTAAAATTTTATCACAATAACTTGAACCAGTTTTAAATGCTTCTGCAATATAACTATTGCATTCACCTATGCAATATAATTGCAAGCGCAGATTAGAATAACCCCAGTAAGGTAGACCTGCAGTTCATTCCTGATGGCCAAAGGATGAGTTAGAGAGATTTGGGGTTTCATCTCCACTCTGAAGCAAAAAGGACTAATTAGCCACTGTTTAAATTTTTACTCAAATTGAAGCATTCCATCTTTTTCTACATGTTGTTTAAAATGGTGTAAAAGTTCAAAATGACTAAATTTGCTTTACTAAACCCAGCACGTTACTGTTTTATTGGAACTATATTCAATGAAAAATATCCTTGAACATTTCTAAGGCACAATACCTTCAAACCATACCATGCTTATTTCCTTTCACCTCAGAAACTCTAACCTGGGAAAATTCTCTTCTACACAGTAGGCCTTACTTTCCACCCAATCATGAATGCAAAAGGCAGCATATATCTTAATTTCTAAAGCATGCTCTGCAAGTGGATTTCACTGCTGGCACTGCTTCCCTCTGAAAATGAGCCTCAGTTACCTCTGTGAATGGAATAATCACCCTTAAAAACATGATCTGTAAAATTATTCTTATTAGGAGCTTATCAGGCTGAAAAGGGTATACAATTTGGCTACCCCAGCTGTCCCCAAAGGTTTGCTTATCCTGAATCTGTTATTCAGAACATTGTATGCACAAGATATTGTTTTCTACAAGTATGATGTGATGGCTAACTAACCTCTCTCAAATATAGCTATATGATATAAATAATTTTTTTGGATTAGGATTCTTGTTCATCTTAATGCAAAATCAACCACTTACAGTAGTTCAGCAGCTTTTCCCATCACATGGCCTTGAGGAAGGCCATAAGTAGCACTTCAGGATGTCCTGGGCTTACCTATATTGCTTTCCAGATAGCCAAATTCAAATACCAGCAGACTATTTCACAGTTTTTCTTCCTTGCATTTCAAGAGAAAAATCTTGTTCTTCTCAGTAATGAAACTGTCAGTAGAGAGCAAGTCTCACAGTCACAGAGCTGTGGCAGTGCTCACAATTTTATTAAGACACTCAAGAATATATAAGATTGATAAAGGGAAGTGTTGTTTTCTGTTTCCTTAGAAAGCTCATCTTCTTGGAATCCTGTGATTATGTAAAAATATCACCTTTTGGAAGATAAAAAAGAAAGAAGGAAAACGAAAGAAGAAAAAGAACAGGCAGGGAACAAAGGGTTTTCAGTCTTCCCAACTGTGAAGAAAAGCTTCAAATGCAGTGACTAGAATACAAGCAAAAGGTGAAAATTAAGAGACAAAAAAAGAAAAGTACACCTTAATGCAGCAAGGCTGTGAAACAAAGGTCTGTGTTGTTTTTTTCTCATAATTCTCTCGCACGTAAGACTGTCAATACTGCACAATGCATCACAGGCCCACAAGGTAATTATTTTTGGTTTATATAAAAAGAAAACAATCTCGGAGAAAGACCAAGTTGAAAAGCACAGCACCACTAGAAATATCTCTTTGCAATTACAAAGTAATGGGAATTATGTGATTTGTGAATACAACTGTGTGCTAAACAGCCCACACATTCCTGCTTGGAAAGCAGGTAAGAACACAGCCTGTGCCAGCACACAGTGCCATTCTGGATCAGCGGGTCCTCATGGCTGCTGGAAAACCAGAGGCAGTACACAACTATGTATAACTGTTGGCAATGGCAGCCTTGACACCTCTCTTGCAGGGCAAACCTATACAGCCATATTTTTGCAAAGCTTGTGCAAACCACGCACCCAAGCACAATGCACAGGAGTGTCACCGCTGCTCATGCACACGGACGCAATCCTCTGCCTCCAGGGAGATGGTGTGCACAGCACACTTCAGGGACTGCCAGAGCAGTCACAGGAGCTTTGTGGGTTTCCAGGTAAAACAGAGACAGCTGTATCCCACCGTCCGCAAGCAGACCAGAGATGCCCAGATAGCTCCCTTCAAGACACGTCAAGGGAAAGCCAGAAATACTTGCTTCCAGACTTCAAATCAGTTGACAACAAATCTGATATGCAACAATGTAAAAACATCCTTCCCACATTGAAATAGTCATGTCAATAAAAATAAACCCTTCAAAATTCCAATAGATCCCTTACAGCAATGTTTCTCAAGCTTCTCTAATAACCAAAGAGCCAACAAAACGCGCAGGGGAAAAAATCAGCAGGCAATGCTGCACCCATCGACCTGTGCCTATGAGATGGTTTTGCATGCAGCTAGTACATCACTGCTTGCTGCTAACTGCAGGGTGTCACTATGTATGCCTTTAGGACTGCTTTGATTTTCACTTCCAACTCCCACTGCTATACAGATCACCTTCTGATGCTTTATGGACCACCTGTGGGCTGCAGATCATTGACTGGATAACACCAATTGCCACAGATGGTCACTTGAAACTTACATCCACAGCTGATACAGAAATAATCCATCCATTAAAGAAGATGAAACAAGGATGCAATACCAGATTTCATAGCCCTGGAGGTTCAAATATTGATTAACAGTAAACTTATCAATGAGAATGGCAGGAATACTTTCTCTTGAGAAACAGCCTCTATTACAACTTGTCGTTGATAGGGATTACTTCACAGGAGCAAAATGACAACCTAGTGAAGAAAACAAAGTACCCGCATGCTATTTCCCATGCAACCCAGGTGCTCTGGGAGGGAGCATATAACACTGAAATCTGTGGTTTCTTACAAGCATGTAAACGGACTGATGATTAAGCTGAGAAATTCTGTTTCTGGCATTCTGTGGGGCTTATAAATCAAAAAGCTCCATTGGCACCAAATATTGCCGCCAGCTTCTTGAGGGCAAAAGCTTTTCCCTAGTACTAGCAGCTGCAAGGTTAACAGCTTGCCATGGGCAGGGCTACCTCTCAGACCAAGTCTGTTTCACAATGTCTGGCTGCATGGTGCTTCGCTGTGACACAGACCATGGCACCACAGTAATATTTTATGAGGCTTTTTCTATGAGGCAGCAAAGGCAGGTCCCACTGGCATGAAGAGGTGAGGTATGAACAGCTGCAGTGATTCGGAGCAGGGTCTAACCAGCTCTGTGGCAGCAGCTGTGGCACACAGGGAAGAGTAAGAATGAAAGAAGGACACAAAACACTTTTCCCAGTGCTCAACCCATCTGGTTCATGGGTCATATTAAAGTGGAACAAAATAGAATTCTAATATAGAAGAAGAAGAAAGCTTTCAAAACGAGTTTAAAACTCAGAACCACCATCATTACCTGGAATTTGGATATATGTCTCCCTCAAGAGTCATACAAAAATTCAAATGATTAGGCTGTTTATACAGCTCTCCCATTCAGAGGGATCCCAAAAGCTGTTCAAGGGCAGTTCAGGAAAATGTCACGCAACTGTGGTAAAATATGACAGTTGTTTAGTAACCTTGCAGATCATATTTGTTTCTCTATCTCATGTATTAGTTCAGATGCAGATCACACCTGTGAGATATGATGTGCTGAAATTTAGATGGCCCTTTAGCCAAAGTATTAGACCCCACCTTTAGACCTGCAAGTGGAAATTGGGTGCAAGGAAAAAGAAAAGTGCCTGCTCATGAGAGTCTAATCAATTCAAGAGAGCATCAGATATGGGATTTGATTTCCCTCTCCCCTGCACATACAGTCTGCACAGCAAATGGCAACTTATTTACAGAGCTGCAGAAGTGGTTCCCATAACGACTCTGCTGAATATATTTTGCTCTCCCACTTTGTTAAGCAGGTAATGGGATAGGTTCAAAATGAGTATGCAAGCAGAAACATAGGCACGATCAGCTCTGAACAGTGAGCAGGCAGACCTGAGGTTAACTACCTTCTAGGGGAGATATTTTAAGACATATTGAATACTCTCATTTCTGCCAAAGTCATTCTGATGAACTCAGCTGAGGAAAAAAATCCCCATCAGATTATGAATGTGCAGAGGGCACATAACACAGATGTTAGCAATTTACAACATTTCAACCTTCACTGAAAGAAATACAAGCACAGAAAAGAGCACCTTCAAATCTCACCCAAGACATTGTTTTATGCTGTCTCTGGCGCCTAAAGAAATAAGGGAAGGAGCACACTTAATTCAAGCTATCCAGCAGCTTAGTGAAAGAACCAGAGCGAGATAAAAAGCAGCTAAGCCTGTCATAAATCCCAAAACTGCAATACTTAAACAGTGGCATTTTCCCTTTTAGACTTACTTCCTTGAATGAGAAAGATCATGAGCTAGGAGTTAGCACTAGGACACAGAACATGCTTCCTAGTGTACGCCTCCCAGGACCTCCTCAAATATTTGAGTGTACGTGTACTTTAAAGAAAACATGAATTCCTGAGTAAGAAACAACACAAAAATCTGAAACAGGAAGTAGAAAATATTGCCTAGCTTTTCACATTTTCTAGGTTGAAAGAAACTCTAACTCAAGGACAGCTTTTATCTTTTCCAGAGGCAACAGAATTTCACTTCTGCTCAAGTCTGTATTGCCCAGGATAGAACTCAGTGAACCTATTGAGTGTGGGTATTAATTCCAGGTCTCTTGGGGAAGCCAGTGACTGAAACCAAGGTATGGTAGTAGTCCTGCATCTCTGCTTGTGTTTGTGGAAAGGGACTGAATGATATCATAATAAGGACACAATACAACTACAAACACATCATATAGAAACTCAGAAGCCTCTTGATTTTAATGGGATGCTAGAGAGTTTTTTTTCACAGAATAGTTATACCACAGCAGTGCCTGCTATCAGCACCTTGGGTCTGGACAGGATTGTGGTGACTTCTGATAACAATAGAAATTTAAAAAATCCATGTAGTTTCTACTGCAAAATGAAAGCAACTGTCAGTTCAGACAATTCTAGTAATATTCCCCCTTCACCTCAGCCCAGCCCTTAGGAAAAGAGATTACTAAAAGATATTGGGGGTGGGGAACATGAAAGAAAAAAAAAAGACAACTTCAAAGTCTAAATGTTCTTTTTACAGTTTGCCCTTTTCTACATGCTGTGCATGTCAATAGTGAAATATGCTGCTTTGCTTATGAAATGGGAAAAAAGTCCTGCCTGACACATCAGAACAGAAATGGTAATATCTTGTCATGAAGAAACACAGTGAAATGGCTTTGCTGTCATATTAATCACTCTGTGTCCAGACTGGGAGCTGCTGGGAGCTCACCTCAGAGAGTTAAGAGCAGCTCTCCAGCACAGAAGTTCATGGCAGGACCTGGCCTCTGGCAGTTACCCTCTTTCGGCATGTGGCCTTAAAACTCCTTTTGCTATTAAAGGGGGTCAGGCCATGGGGAGAAGGAATGGACAACTGCACAGCTCCTTAAAGAGCTATAGTTTGGATCTTCGTTTTCACCTACTGCACATCCATCTTTGGCAAACGTATGAATTGCATTTTCTAACCTCTGTTTCTCAAGAGGCAGGTTAAATTTTATTTCAGTTTTTTTCAACCAATCTCTCTAAAAATGAAATACATTTTTTTTAGTTGAAGAACAAGAAACTTGCCTGATTTAGACTCAGTGGGAGCCTTTTCCCCTGATTCAAGCAGGTTTCAATCTGAGCCACAGAGGAAACGTCTGCAAGCCTGGTCCAGGAACTGGAAGCTGGAGGGCAGGATGTGTCCTTTTAGCACATCACTTGACTCCAAACATCTCTTCCTACTTCATGTCTGTCCTTCCTGTTAATACACCATGGGTACAAACTGGAACACAAGAGGTTCCACTTAAACTTGAGAAGAAACTTCTTCTCAGTGAGGGTGACGGAACACTGGAACAGGCTGCCCAGGGAGGTTGTGGAGTCTCCTTCCCTGGAGACATTCAAAACCCGCCTGGACACATTCCTGTGTAACATTATCTAGGTGTTCCTGCTCCGGCAGGGGGATTGGACTAGATGATCTTTTGAGGTCCCTTCCAATCTCTAGCATACTGTGATACTGTGATCTTCATGACAAAAGGAAATGAGTCATTTCTGGTTAACAGCCTTCTGAGATGAGCTGCCTGTTTCCAGGCTCATGTTTTTCCTCGCAGGTTGAACACTATGACTCTAGATAGTCTAAAGCCTATCCTATGTTCAGAAAGAGAAGCCTCTATTCTGCTTACGTTTCTTTCTTTCCTAACAGCAGCCACGTTACTGTTTGAAACACCCATCCTTGAAAAGAACCTCAAAACCAATATCCCCTGGCACAGTGTCAGAGCTGCTATTAAAGAGGAGCAAGGGGAAAAAATATACAAGAGGCATCTTTTAAAAGTATCCTCCCATAACATATTATCTGAGGAGGAGACAGCTTCCCTTCTCATTCCTCCACCTCCAACGGAAAAAAAAAAAAAAAAGGTACTGGTCTACAAAGAGGTAGTTTAACTTCCCAGTACAGTAAGAATTAAAATGAATGGCTGCACTATGGGTTATCAAGCAGCAGCCCTACTGGGAAATATGCACTGCATTTGATACTCACTGAGGGGCTGACTGGTATGCTTTAGCAATGCAACATCCACCTGGGCTCCTAAGCATTAGTCACCTCTGAGCTAATGGCAGTTTCTGTATGCAGCAGGGTGGTCCAGGGGAGAGAAGATGCAATAATGTGGCAGAGTTCATACTGCTTCATCGCTCCCTTGAATAATCCACTCAAATGGGAAGGTTATTTGCCTCCAATCTACCCGATTATACAAATGCATACCTTTCTTTCTGGTTAACTGCCTTCCAAATACAGGAACAAATACTGTTAATAACATCAGTAGCCTCAGATAGATGAGTGCCCAATATAAGCCACATTTGTATTAAGGATGTTGCTTATTAACCTTCTGCTAACAGTTTGTAGAACTATTCACATCTTTTCCAATGAAAAACAATTTTTACACAAAGTATTTTGAAACAGAAAACTTTTTAAAACAAAATTAAAGACTATTTTTTAAGACAATCTATGCAATATTTTGTTTTAAAAAAGTCTGTATTGATCCAGAAAACATCAGATCAGTGATGGTGACATTTAAAACCATGAAGCTTCTTCAGTCCCTTCAGGACAATGAAACATTTCTATTTAGACTGAAGAAAATGAAGTAAAATACTGAAGAACAAACTTTATGTCTCCCTACTACCCTTCCTCTCCCCGCCACCCCCCCCCTTTTTTTTCCTCCTGTTCTGATTTACCCTAGAAATTCTAATTTCTTTTCAAGCTTTAGTCAGTTGCATCTCCCAAAATGCTAGCTTTCTACACTGGAATGGATAACTAGATCTTCAAACAATTTCAATTAGTTGCAGTCTGTTTCTAGAGTCTGACAGACTGTACCTTAGCAAAGTCTGAAGTACTGTATCTAGCAGAGAGAATTCCCAATAAGCAGCTTGGGTAAGGTAAACTGCTTTGAAGAAAAAAGAATTTACCAAATGATAATATATGAGCTCAGGACTAGAAAATGGTCCTTGTTGTCTTTTATTTACTCATACAAATGTAGCCCAAGTGTTTTAGCCAACCCACAGCTGGTCATGTCGCCCTTCCTCTTTCCAGCAATGGACTAAGTACAATTTCCTTACCCTACTGAACCACTCTCTGCATACATATGTGATGTTGCATCTCACAACATCAGTGAGATGGAGAATTGATCCCTATCTTTAGTTTTTAGAATCAGCTCTGTCTTTGGAGCACCTGGAGGTGAAGCTGTTATTATTATAATTGCTACATAAATTAATAATGATGGATGCAAGAAGCAGCAAAATTAAACCCATAAATTACAAGTCTTAACTGAAAGTCAGCAGCTAATTTCTGTTTCTGCTCAACCTCCTGCACTTTATCTTAATGGCAATACTACATACTGATAGTATTTTAAGCTGTACCACAGAAAGGATAAATATTTCCCCAGTACCTTGACTAGATTAACCTTAGCCAACAGGCTGAAACTGCTCTTTCTACTGCCAACACTAATCATAGATTTCAGCTGTTCTTCTGCATAAATCTCATGGAGACCTTCATGCTTTACATTAAATTAGTGGGATTAACAATGCAGCAAATGTTTATGCCTGGCAATACTGGCGAACTCTGGGAACCTTCCCTGTACTTAGTTTCATCAAAGTGCATTTAAGCAGCTAGCACTGTACACTTGGTATCTCTCTGGTTATAATTTGCCAGACAGATGCAGCAGGATGACACAAGAGAGGTGTTAGTTATTCCATGCAACAGTGACCTCAGATGAATATTGTGCTTCATTATCTTGCATTATTTCCCTGTTATGAAGTTTGATGTCATCTCCGTTTGGATCAGTAAAGTAATATCCTGTGGATGAAGATAAATAGGTAGGCTTGATTTTCTCCAGTGTTTTCTAATTCATTGAAGTGCACATGTACACACACGTATTTTCTGCTATATGCTGCCTTCTGCATCGTACCTTTATGTCCTCTGTACTCACCAGAATGGATGTGGCAACCCAGACAGAGATCTCACAAAAATATACAGCCACCCAGGTCTCAAGCTGGAGAAAGTGCCAGAGCCTTTCACCACTAATGGATGGCAGTAGTGAGAACAGCTGTGTTAGGCATAGACCAGGTAGATGATCTGTTCAGCCTGATAGTAGAGCTACGAGAGGAAGTGGAAAGGTTAAGGAGCATCTGGGAGTCTGAGAAAGAGATAGACTGGCGGAACCATGCTCTGCCTTCTCTGAGACAGAAACAGGCAGCAGACAGAAAAAGAAGGATGGTCTATGGTTCCTACTAGAGGCCACTTGATCAAAGGGATCAGATGAAAGCCATCTTACTCCAGCTACAAGAGGCATCATGTTCATAGGCCCCCTTCCTGCTGGTGTGCTTCAACCACACCAGCAGCTGCTGTCAAAGTAGCATGGAACACTGTACTCAATCCAGGAGACTCTTAGAATGCATTAAGGATAACTTCTTAAGCCAGGCAATACACATCCCTACCAGAGAGGAGATAACACTAGACCTCTTGGTCTCCAATGCAAGTGATCTAATTGGTGATGTCAAGATTGATCACTGGGTTGCAGTGATCATGCATTGGTGGAGTTTGCAGTCCTGAGAGACAGGGATCAGGCAAAGAGTAAAGTTAGGACCTTGACTTTCAGGAAAGCAAACTTCCAGCTCTTCAAGAAGTTGGTCAACGGGATCCCCTGGAAAACTTGCCCTCAGGGACAAGGGAGCAGAACAGAGCAGGCAAATTTTAAGGATGTTTTCCATAGAGTAGAAGAGCTCTTGATTGCCAGCTGTAATAAATCAGGAAAGGAATGAAAGAGACCAGCATGGATGAGTCAAGACCTGCTGGTCTAACTAAAGCGAAAGAAGGCACAGGCAGTGGAAGCAGGGACAGGTATTCTGGGAAGAGTATAAGCACACTGCCCAGTTGTGTAGGGACAGGGGGTCAGGAAGGCCAAGGTGCAGCTGGAACTGAACTTGACAGGGGTTGCAAAGAGTAATAATAAGAGCTTCTAGGTACATCATTCAGAAAAGGAAGGTCAAAGAAAGCATACAGCACCTGATGAGCAACACTGGCAAACTGGAACAATAGATAAGAAAGCTGAGGTACTCAACAACGTTTTTGCCTTGGTCTTCACTAGCAACCTCTCTTCCTGCACCTCTTGAGTGGATAGACTGCAAGATGGAGACAGGGGAAGCAAAGTCCATCCTACTGTAAGAGAAGATCAGGTTTATGACCACCTGAGGAACCATACATAAACCTATGTGACCTTATAAGATGCATCCCAGAATCCTGAGGCTGGCTGCAGTTGCCAAGCCATTCTCCATGATACCTGAAAAGCCATGGCAGTCAGGTGAAGTCACCGGTAACACAAAAAATGGGAAACATTGCACCCATTTTTAAAAAGGGTAGAAAGGAGGACCCTGTGAACTGCTGACCTGTCAGCCTCACCTCTGCATCTCTGAAGATCATGGGGCAGATCCTCAGAAGTTATGCGAAGGCACATGGAGGTGATTTGAGAGAGCCAGCATGGCTTCATTGAGGGCAAGTCCTGCCTGACCAACCTAGTGGCCTTCTACAATGGAGTGACTATTTCAGTGAACAAAGAAAGAGCTACAAATGTCATCTATCTAGACCTCTGTGATCCTCTGACATGGTCCCCCACACTGTCCTTCTCTCTGAAAGAGATACAGATTTAATGGATGGCTGTTCTGTGGAGGAACTGGTTGGATGGCTGCATCCAGAGGGCTCAATGTCCAGTTGGACAAGTGGTGTCCCTCAGGGGTCCGTATTAGGACCAGTACTGTTTAATATCTTCATCAATGACATAGTGGAATTGAGTGCACCCCCAGAAACTTTTCAGATACACCAAGCTGAGTGGTGCAGTTGATGTGCCTGAGAGATGAGATGCCATTCAGAGGGACCTGGACAAGCTCAAGAAATGGGCCTATATGAACCTCATGAAGTTCAACAAGGCCAAAGTGCAAGGTGCTGCACCTGCGTCAGCTAGAGGATGAAAGGATTCAGAGCAACCCTGAGAGGAGGACTTGGGGGTGTTGGCTGACGAAAAGCTCAACATGACCCAGAAATGTGTGTTTCCAGCCCAGAAAGCCAACCATTTGCTGGGGCACATCAAAAGGAGAGTGGCTAGCAGGTCAAGGGAGATGATTTTCCCCTTCTATTTTGCTCTTGTGAGACCTCACATAGAGAACAGTATTCAGCTCTGGGGCCCCATAAAGACATGGAGCGAGTCTAGAGAAGGGCCAAGAAGATGATCAGAGGGCTAGAGCACCTCTCCCATGAAGACAGGCTGAGAGAGTTGGGGTTGTTCAGCCTGGAGAAAAGAAGGCTCCAGGGAGACATTATAGGAGCCTTCCAACCCAAACTATTCTATGATTCTATGATCCTGTATTTCTTTTTTGTCCTTTGAATATGAGAACTTTCATATCTTAGCCAAGATAACAACAGTTAACATCATAAAAAGGCACTGTGCTGTTTACCTTCCTCAGGAATGCCATCATCATAAAGTACACAAATATGAGATTACAAATAATAATAACAGTGATTGTTTCTAGTGTTTGTTATGCTCTGCTTACAAAAACACCATGTAATTGCAAATTAGAAAAAAAAATAATCTTTTTGCCCATGTATTTCTCTAGACTTTTTCTACCATGCTTTGTTAAACTGCAAATTCAGCTGTGCACTTTACTGGTATAAATCATTACAGCACCCTTCAGAGCAGTGAAACCATGTTCATGTACAACTGCTGTAGTCTTAGCCCAGTGACTTATATAGACTTCTCTCTCACCATGGGAGGGTTAAATCTAATTGACATAGCTTCCTCCTACAAAACCATTACTGTAATGTTTGCAGCATCCTACATTTAAGTCTTGACATTCCACTTTCACATTGGGGTCTGTCATTGAACCACATTAAATTAATCCCCTGGACGCTAAAGCAACTTAAAGAAACCACTTCTCTTCCTCCTGAAATAGAGTAAGATAAACATTTGCAACATCTCTGCAAGCAAAAATCTTCCAAATGCATGTCTGCCCATTAAGTTTCAACCACACGTTTTACTACGCCAGCCACACACAAAAAAAAAAAAAGCAGCAGTAGACTCTGAAGATCATGATTCTCTTAAATACAGCACAAAAAAAGTAACTTTATCTTGGTGACTTATGGAGGAGGTGGCCTGGAATGCTGACCCTGAATTGTAAATTTTGCTTGCTTTCGCAAAAGGCCTGTAACTGTTGTTATGGTAGGACATTAAATGGAGTCATGATATTTGGAAGGGTCCAAGACCACAGCAGGACATAAATTTTATTTTGGAAATGGAAAGAGGATAGGAACTGCTCAGTGAGATGGAATTTTCAGGACTTGTAAAAATAATATTTCAAAACAAGGATGATCACTGTGTGCTGGACATACAGAAAGGAACGTGTAAATTGTTTCTTGCAACAAGAGAAGTTTCTATACAACAGCGCTTTCTGTAAATATGTCACCTGTGTTTCATTACGCTTGACTGTCCCCAGGATCTTTGGTAAGAGCTGCTTTTCCCCAAGGAGGATCATCTTAGAAAGACTATGTCTTGGCATCCTCTAAAAGCAAGATATGCAATGATGATTTACCCCAAAAGATTACCATTTTTTAAGTGCTTGTAATGGATCACCCATAGGAAGGCAAGCAAAGACAGCTAGTTGTCACCCCCTGCTGCGTATTTCCACTTAAGAAAGGAACAAAAAAGAAAGAGCTGTGGAAATATTCCTCAGCCTTGCACTCTGTGGCACTAGGTTCAGGAGCCTCACACACCATTTTATAAATGTAAGAATATTAAGAATATTATTTCTATACGGACCTACAGCCCAATATTTACCTTAATGGGTACTTTTAAAGAAATCAAACCAGAGCTGTAGCTTAAGTGAAGGGAAAAGGTTAAACCTGAGAGGAAAAGTAGAATTATATTTCAAAATACCATGTCAATAATTTCAATAGAATGCCTCTTAATTCTAATTGTATAGTGTGCTTTCCCAGAGTTATTTTATCACACTTTTTCTAAGCTGTCCTTTCTCCTTTCACTACCGTACAGTTTTTCCCTAAATCATAACTAAGCAAACACTTAAAAACTTAAGACTCAACAATGGCACCAATATTTCCTATTTTAATACAGAAAAAGAGATGCGGTGACACCTTGCTTAACAAGCCCTTCTCTGCAGGTGTGAAATCTAGCACACAGAGCTCTTTTATTCCTTTTAATCTCCTGATCATAGGTGAAAGAAATGACCCATGAGTGATATCCATACAAAAAGACCTTGCCTTTAGAACAAGAAAGAAAAACCTAATTTACTTTTTTTTTTTTTAATATTAAGATGAAGACATTGTGTTTAAGTTTTGGTTGTTTTTTTGTTTGTTTGTTTGTTTTCCTGAAAGCAGTGTGAGTAGCCACATGTTGAAAAGTAGAAAAGAAGGAAAAAAAGAAAGAAGTGTTTTAGAAAATGCAACCCACAGAGAGGAAAAATAACCTATTACAGGATTTCCTTTCAAAACTTCTGCATACTGAGAAGCCTGCATGAAAAGCTGTGCTAGAACACCAGCTCAGTGTTCAGTCTTCAGCAAAGATGAGCCCATTTTCTGACAAACAGAAGAGGACTGTGCAAATATACAAATTTAACTTCTAATAAAGAAGGACACTGATATCTCCTCCTCTGCATCTACATCAATACTATACTCTCATGCACATTTGATCTCATCAGGTTTCTGTAACAGGGCATTAATGAACACCTGAATCAGTGCCCATGCAGAGAAAACACAGCCTTAAGACAACAGTTATTTAAAACACCAGTAAATCATCACATTATGATCAAAAGAATACGCAGCAATTCTGCAGGCTCCCAGATCTTTTATTATACAATATCCCTGAAGAATCTCAGATTAGCATTTTCAGAGAGTTCAATTTCCCTCTATGTTGGTGTTCATAAGACTTACTGAGGAATGAACTAAGCCAAATTCCTTTGGATTTTTATTATAGAACAGGACAGAAATGGACAAAATGCACACCTTTGAATGAGTAAAGCATGGTCTGAGGAAGTTGAGTCCCCTTTAAGCAAAGCACATAAATATATGTCTCTAGCATTACGTCAAATGTACATATGCCAATCCTGGAAGTCTAACCAACCTGGGTGAATGCCTTGTGTATTTGAAAATACATCCCAACAGACATATTAGCTGAAAAGAAATGCTTGGAGGAGACAGTGCAGTTGCAGGGTATAAATGATAAGGGTGGGAAAAGAAAGGTGCTGTTTTAAAGCAAGGGTAGAACCCAATAGGGACAATGATTTACTATCGATGATCCTAGTATCTATATGGATTGAAATCCTTCCACATTAGAGTGATAGGTCTGGGTTATCAAGAACATGACCAGGTGATGTTATCATTTCACACAATTATATGAAGGCAGTAAAAAAGGATTCATGACTAGACAAAACAGAGAGACTTGAATAGAGAGGGTAACTGCCACAGTGACTTAAACTCCAAATTTTATAAACCAGATGTCTGCAATTACTGGAGTTGATAGGCAAGTTACCCAATATGCAGCCACAATGTGTGCTTTAGACTTAAGCAGCACTCTGAAAACACTGCTGTTGAGGAGGTACTCTCTAACACTGGCCACACAACACTGAAATTCCACACACTCAAGTGCAGAGCTACACACACACAAAGAAAAAATACATCTTTAAAGCAGAGTTTAATTTCAAAAAGACGAAATCCATAAAAATTAGGGCTTGATAGAAATTCAAAGTAACAACAGGATAAATTATTATAAGCCCTAGAAAGGTAAAACACATCATACTAGAGATTCAAATTAAATGTGTGCCATTTATTCTGAAAACTAATTTATTTGAAAGGAAAGAAATATAAACAATCTGGAAAACCAAGAGCTTAAAAGAAGCTATTTCAAGTAGGAAGACCTCCTTTTAAAGAAGGAGTCATAATTAAATGACGAAAATGGAATCAGGATCAGCTCTGTAAATATATAATACCAGCATAACATAGAACTTAAAAAAAATTGTAAGTCACTTGATGCAATGCATAAAAACTAGCAATAAAGACCTTTTAAAACATGTGATAAGAAGAAAACCTGACAAAAACCTGCAAGACAGGCTTGAAGAAGACATGGCCATAGATGAGACGTTAGATGGATTCTTTACGTAAGAGCCAAGCAGGATGTAACTTATGACATTTACAACTCTAAGTCCTTTCTTTTGGAGGAATGGTTGATAAAACCATTTTAATTTGAAGTACTGAATTAACATATAAAATCAACAAAAGAAATCCACTAAGCTCAGTTAATATTCTTCCACAAGCAAATTCCATATAAAATTACTCAGCTATTAGTTGTGGTATCCTATCAAAGAAATTTACTTCATTACGAGAGGAACAGAAGGTGGAAAATGAGGGAGCATGTTTTAAAGGGATTTAAGACAAGCCTGGGTGCCCACACACAAGTAAATCCATAAATCAGTAGAAACTATTTTAAAAATCAGAATAAACAAACAAGCAGATCACTATATAATGACTAAAAGGTCTTTGTTTTTTTTTTTCACAGGGGAGACATTTATCAGAAGTCTTCAAAGGAACTTGATTATGTATTGATAATTATGGTGCTATTGATACTACACACTTTTACCAAGTTTTTGTTGAAAATCACTGAAAGACAAAAAGCAAACCAACCAAGTTGATATATTTCAAAAGGAAATGTGTCTTTATGGGCTGGTAATTTATTGCAGTATAAGAAAGAAATGTTGAGAAGAAAATTATCAGACTAGATGCCCCTAGTGTCCATTGATCTATCCTGTTTCTTGACTTTGTAAATGCCATGTCAAAGAAAACACAGAACATAGAGAACTGACACAATTTTATGACAATATGAAATTTGGTGGCTTGTAAAAATTAAAGCTGACTGAAAAGCTGCACAAGGATCTGATGATACCAAATGATCAGGCTGTAAAATGGAAAATTAATAGCATCAGCAAATGTAAAGTGCCGCAGCACACAGACAACCTCACCACACACCTGCTCTGAAACATGTTGTAAATCCACTGCCATCATTCAGGGATCTTGAAGCCTTGTAAACCGCTGGATGCAAGCACCTGTTCTGCACTCAAACATGGCCAAAACCCCAAAGAGGTTATTAAGAATTACTAGAAAAAGTAGAGAACAAGCCAACCAGAAAGCATCAGAACGACATTAAATATTCTATGAATCTATGATTAAAAAGCTATGTGACCACAACTTGAGAACTGAAGCTTTTGTATCTCCATCTGACAAAGATACAGATGAATTGGAAAAAATATGGAAAACAGCAGCAGGGTAGGCCAATAGTATAAAATACCTGTGGAATGTGGAAAGATTTAACAGACCAGGATTTTTCACCCTGAAAAAACATCTGAAGTACAATACAACAGAGCTATAAAATAATGAATGACAGACATAGCAGGAGATTGGGGAAGTATTATTCATGTTTACTAGCACATGAAAGCAAAACAACTAACATCATTTTCAGACAACTTGTAGACCCATCAGCTTTTGTTTTACTAGGGATTTCTTTTTTTTTCTAGTCAGATTTTTAGGTCTGTCTATATGAAATGTCAAATCTGCTAAAATTTTGTTTATATCTTCACCAAACTGCTAAAGAACAAACAAAAAAAAAAACAAAACCAAAAAACACCAAAAGACCACAGAAACTACAAAAATAATAAAACCTGTAAGCTCTTTGTAAAAGACAGCTACGTTAAGTTTCATAATTATTCAGTGTCTCAAAGCATTTACTGACAAAAGAGTTGAAAAAGCTCTACTCTTCCCCTGGTGAAAAAAGATTAAGAAAATTTCTTATTTGGAGCTGGTGACATTTCATAGGAAATTGTGCTTTAAAAAACTAAAAAAGCTGATTTTATTTCTGACCTATTTACTCATTGGCTTATTTTCCAGTAACTATACTGAACAGAAAAAATCTGAAAAACAATAAAAAATTAATTTGATTTCAAAGTTTCTCTTTGAAAAATGTCACTGAAAATGTTTTTTCCCTTTGAACATAAAATGGTACTGACACAGGCCATTTTTCAAAACGAAAATTTCTCCATAAATTGACTAGTCATAACCTGGGACTGCAATCGCAAAGTTATTTGGAAATCAAGTGCAGACTTTGTACCACAGACTTGTTGGTTTCTTTCCACTCCTTCTCAGCTGATTATCCTTACAAACTGTATGACATTTATGAAGCATCAGTAGCTATATGTACATCCACACTACTGAATAAAACAGTTTATTTTAATGACATCCTAATTTCTCTAAATATATTCATTACTTCTAATAGGCATTTCTGCCTCATCAAGAATTAAAGAACCAAGCAGAAAAATAATACTTGAATATTTTTACATTGCTTTTACAAAGAAATCTTTATTTTCACTAGTTCTGAAGGCTTTAAGGTGCTCCCCCAAGCGGTGGCACATGGCAGACAGAAGACCAACCATTTCCCTGTGTTTGCTTCCCAGTCCGGAGCCTATGGGACAGGTGGGACCTTTAAGGGCCCTGGGTAGAACTGGGACAGAGCACAGCTGTTACAATCACAGTTTCACATTCACCTGGACCCTCTGCAGACTGGTTGTATCCCCATAACCTAACCTCACAGTACATATATAGAGCCACTTGAGGAACAGACAAAGTAACCAGTAGCGGTGGTACTCCCAACCCTGAGAGTATCCTGGCCCTCCTGCTTGGGTGCCACTGCTTCAGCCTGAATCCCCCACAGAACCTGCACTGCATACTTTCATGGGCAATGTGCCACATGCTCTTACGCCACATGAGCCATCCTGACTGGCACAGGCACCCAGGACACCTTTAAAGCAGAAGCAGGGAGATGCCCAGCCTGCCTCCAGCCAAGGGCTGCCTGCTCCCCCCCCGGATGGCAGATTAGGGTGGAGGAGTAAGGTGCACTGCTCACAGGACTCTATATATTGCCCAATTTACAAGTGCATAAGTCTTGTTTGCCCGTGTTTGCCCTTGACTAGATCGATGCTACAAAAGCAGCCCCTTTCTTTAATACATCTAATTTATGTCATTGTTCTGCCATGGCTTAGGGCAAAACAAGCTCAGCTGCATCACAGCAAGGATGATCACTTATTTATCTTCCCCTCTGCCTCCAAGCCAAAGGGCTTTTATTGCAGCCACTAGAAATACCACGCTTGGCAGCTCTCAGGGATTTACTGTTCAGTGCTGACCTTCTCCAAGGTTCGCAGTCCAAACAGTATTTCCAGTTCCAAATCCAAACCGATGGAGGGAGACACGGTGGGAAATACCCTGGTCTCCAAGCCCAACATCTATTAGCATTTCCTTACCCTGTGGAGAGCAGTTGGCAGAGATGAGGAGAGATAGGAAGCACTCATAACATTAATGAGAGCTACCATTATCTACTAAAGAAAAACAGAACTGAACAGTTTTACAGATGGACTCTTCTTTCATTTCTTTTTGTACCATAAAGGAACACAGAAAAGACATGGTTCATTTCTAAGGTCACCTTTTGCATTAATTTTCACCACAGTTGGGTCAAATAACACGAAGTACGCACTTCTTTACCATAACCACCCAAAACACAATCAGATCATGCCGAATAAAAACTTCTTCAAACATCTTCAGATGTTGCATATGGCAACTTCCAAGCCTGGTGCTTAGGACAACATGTGAACTGATACATACCCCCGTCTAGACAAAGCAAATGAGAGCACAGACCCAGGGTTACCTACATATGAATAAAACAAAGATACATTTAGGTGGAAGGACTTTACACCTGATTGACTATCAGATACTACAAACTCCTTTGGTTGTTGGAGACTAATCAGATCTGTGCCCTAGAGATCCCATTAATTTTGTATTCAGTTTCCCTTGCATGAGCTCTGTCAGCTTTGTTAAACCACTCCTCTCCAAAACTATCATTAGGGTAGAGACTGTTGGTCTCCTAGACAAATAGGAAAAATTTTTGCCAGCTGAGTTGGAGGTCTCTTTAAACGAGAGAGAATACCATCTGTTAGCTTTGTTTTGGCACTCCATTTCCTGTTTTGTTACAAAATCCTGATCTCAAATCAAAGATCTCCCAGAAACATTCCAAACCTTCCAGATTGTACCACTGTACAATTTACAGTGCTAAATTACATTGGAGGTGGGATGAGCAATCAATCTTGTTAATTACCTGCAATCAATTAAAACAGTTTCTGCTATTTCAAGCAGAGATGCTTGGGTTTGTTGGTTTTTTGCTCTATTTTGGTTTTCTGGAGGTATTATTTTTTGTTTTGTTGGTTTTATTTGTTTCATTTTTGGTTTTATTTGTGGATTTTTTTTTGTGTTTTTTTTTGTGGGGGGGGGGGGTGTTTTGCTTTTTAAACTCTGAAGTAAAATACTTTAGTTACGTGAAACACTCTAGAAACCTCAATCTTCTACTGGATAAACCTAGCATTTGTAAACGCAAAAGTAAAATTTATGCCTATATAATCCAAAAGGACTGAGAGGTGAAAGAGCCAAATTAAAAGGGCAAGGCAAGGGGAATGCTTAAAACTGGGACTCAGCCTTTTAATTCAAAATATTCCGTAAGTCCTCACATAGGGCTGTTTTTTTTAAGGACATTGTCTTAATTTCCACAACTTTGCCTAACACATGCTCACCCAACACTTCTGTAAGCAAAGAGCTGTTCACACTGGCCCAAGAAACTGGAAGGGACAATAGCATGACCTACTTGTTAGATTAATGCCATACTGGTTTTCAAATAGCCACTTGGACGCCTGCAAAAGGCTAACTCCAATATAAACAAAACCAGATGGCATTGTTTTGACATATGTAAAACCTCAAATCTGCTATCAGAGGGATGTGAGAAATCTCTAGCTTTCTGCTATCCAATTATATAAAAATAGTCTATTTTTAATACTCAGATGCATGCACAATATCACCAGGGAGATCATAAAATCATAGAATAATTAGGTTGGAAAAGACCTTAAGATCATCAAGTTCCAACTCCCCTGCCATGGGCAGGGACACCTCACACTAAACCATGTCACCCAAGGCCCTGCCCAACCTTGCCTTGAACACTGCCAGGGATGGAGCATTCACAACCTCCCTGGGCAACCCATTCTAGTGCCTCACCACCCTCACAGGAAAGAACATCTTCTTATATCCAATCTAAACTTCCCCTGGTTAAGTTTGAACTCATTACCCCTTATCCTATTGTTACAGTCCCTGATGAATAGTCCCTCTCCAGCATCTTTATAGGCCCCCTTCAGATACTGGACAGCTGCTATAAGGTCTCCATGCAGCCTTCTCTTCTCCAGACTAAACAGCCCCAATTTTCTCAGCCTGTCTTCATACAGGAGATGCTCCAGTCCCCTCATCACCCTGGTGGCCCTCCTCTGGACTTGTTCCAACAGTTCTATGTCCTTTTTATGTTGAGGACACCAGAACTGCACACAATACTCCAGGTGAGGTCTCACAAGAGCAGAGTAGAGGGGCAGGATCACCTCTTTTGACCTGCTGGTCACATTCTTTCTGATACAGCCCAGGATACGGTTGGCTTTCTGGGCTGCAAGTGCACACTGCCGGCTCATGTTCATTTTCTCATCAACCAATGCCCTCAAGTCCTTCTCTGCAAGGCTGCTCTGAATACAGAGAAACTTTCCCAAGGGGAGGACAGGACCCTGGAGGATGTGAAAATCACTCTTTTATTTCAAATCACAATCTACTTATTTAAATAAAAATGAAATCCAGAACATATTCTTAAACATCTCCTTGAGAGGACCAAAATTCAAAACTAAACATTTTGGAAGCTGAGAAAGTCTAGATTATATTTCTGATCAGGTTCCTCAATTCCAAAAGCAAGGATTGTGCAGTGGAGTAAGGACCTGAAGCTTGCCTCAAGTCACCCACAGTGAATCAAAAAAGTGGCATCTCTTTATGCCAGCGTACCAGTGTTGATGATAGCAAATTTTAATTCACTTAGAAACAGAACACAGGGTTACAGCTAGATGAAAGTTCAGGAAAAAAAAAAACAACAAAGAAACCTCTAGTCTTCATTTCTCCCTTCAACCCTGTCTTTGCTATTTACACTTGCCTACCTCTTAGTGCATCATCATCAGCAACTGTTTCTAGAACAGTGGTACACAAGTACTTCTGCTGAAAGCACTGCTGATGGTACTTGCAAATGACTGTAGGAGTTTTGCAACTCCACTGAAACCAGAAGGTAAATGCCGAAATACATCTTAATATACACAGGGTAGAGACATTCTCTGGCTCTATATAGCTTACCGTCTCCCCAAAACTTCAGGATTTGAATTAACACAATACCAGGACCTGAAATTTATATTGTTTGATTTTAAGAATAATAAACTATATAGTATATGAACCTTAATACAAAGCCTCAGTCAGTGGCTATCATAACTACTTCCAGACAAAAATATCACAGTGGCAATATGCTGTTTCTTAAACCTTACTATCAGTAACTACTCCACCATGAACTCATCAGAAATATTTAATGTCAACTTGCAGCTATGAGCTTATCCTTTCTAGTCTATTGTAACTACATTTAATTCCTTTCTATGCTTTGCTGCCTTGCCTAGATATATAAGGAGGAGTCCCTTACCTATTTCAAGAGCTCCTAGAGGGACAGCCGTTTCTTGTATGACAAACCGCACTGCATTCTCTTCAATAGGTATGACAGCGTAATATTGTAAAGGATCTGCGGTTTGCCCCTAATCTTAGTCTCTTAGTCTCATAAATAAACTTCTGAATGCTTGCTTGGAGGAACATGGATCTTATAGGGCCTGAAACATGACCTGGACTAAACAAATCAAGGTGCCAATACTGATTCTCAAAACCAAAAACATCCCCCCAAAATAACAAATCACAAAAAAACATACAAGAGTACAAGAAAGTTCTAAAAGCTTCAGCCTTTCTTTTTTTTTTTTTTTGGGGGGGGGGGGAAGGGGCCTTGAGAGGAAGTGTAGGTGGCACCAAAGCTCAAAAATTTCTAGATGTCAGAATCATAACTAACCTATACTGAGGACTCAAAAATCAGTATTGAGGAGTAAAAGTCTGCCCTACTGATTATCTGCAACGTTATTTTTAGCTCACTGACAATTCTGCTCATTGCTGTCTACTGATGTACAACTATCATTATCAAGTGCTGCAAGTATGAAAACCATTTCATACTTTCAACAACAACTTTCAACCAAATTTCAACAGTGCTTTCAACAACCACTGGCAAGGTTATTTATACATCTTCTATTGCACTGACTTGTCTTGATCATGCTAACTCAATGTTCTCCACCAGCCCCACCTGAGGGCTTTGCCAGTCCTTGGCCTTCAGCCTGCTCACTTCAAGAGGCTGCTGCAACCAACTTGGATTTGCAAGGCAAGATGGGTTGGAGAACGGGAGTCTATTCAGCAACATGTAGTGGCTAACAGTGCTGTGGAGGGATGAAGCTGCCACACCTCTTAAGGTTTATGCTGCTCTGGATGACAACACTCAAAGACCCAACTGCTGAATACATATACAATATCACTTTCTGAGAATATAACTAAATATAGCTAAAATGATTCTCAGCAATATATTGCTTCATCACTGAAATTCTGCTCATTTCACTGAGCCACATTTTAACTCACACTTAAAGTTTGGTTTGGCATTGTTGCAAACAGAAGACACTGCATGCAGTAATCACAGTTCTTGATGGTTTTCATATGTGTGTGTATGCAAAATGAAAACTGGTTTCACTCGCATCTAAACTCTCCTGCCTTCCACTTCATGATCCATAACTGCATTTCTTCAGTCACAATCATATTTTGGGGGATGTAACAGTACTGTAGCAAAGTAGCTTCCTATTGCAACAAACAATTCATACTGCAGATGATAAAGATACTCTTGAAGTCTATTTTGGGGAAAGCAGCAGTACTGCTGGAATTGGTTTTAGCAGTGAATAGATGTATTAAAATGCATGCAGGTAGGCAGAGGAGACGGACAATGAACATTTAAGGAAAATAGGACAACTTGAAACTCTGTAATGCACAGAAAGGCAGGAAACTAGTATGAGTTTTTCCAAAATTACTTTATCCAACATTGTCTCTTCAAACAGCGTACAAGAAAATGTATCTAATTTATTGCAGTAATATGGCGCTTTACACTGAAAAGCAACTGAAGTAGAAAGACTCTCTTAAGCTACAACCTGTCACCAAAATTTCCAAGACAGCAGTGTGCTCATACCACCTATCCCACAAACTTCCTGCTTATGACCCTACTATCTACACTTTAAGTCTGGAGTCTGACTTTCTTGTGTTTCAGTGCTCGGTGTAGCTTAAAGTAACTCTGTTTTGTCCCTAATGACTTGCCAAGTCTGCATAATGCATGGCAATGAATACAAAAACATGAATTAGATTTAATATTATTACAGATGGTTGGGAAATCACATTTCCTCTCACAAGTGATCACTAACAGCCCAGCCTGTGCTGTACAAGTCCTGAGGTACCCACAGAAATTATATGCCTTATACACTATTGAACTACTTCTCATTCTGACACTATAATCACTCAACTCCAGCTCATCTTGGGTCTTACAGGAGAAGGGCTAATTCAGCACCCTTATGTAATTTCCTTCCAAGTGAATGCCACAAAGTGACATTCACAAACATTTGATTATTGCATCTCTAGCCAAGCTGCAATGCCACTACACTCCAGCATATCACCCGAAAAGGTACAGACTGAGACTTCAACTATTTTTTGGTAGTGCTAAGTAAGTATGATGGGTTCAAATGACATAATGCTTGTTTAAACCTGGAGTAACTTATTTCTTTGTCAAGACAAATCTGCTGCTTACCTGGCGAGAAGCTGAAATTACTGACACAAGCTGGAGTGTCCCATTTCAGTCGATTTAAGTATAATCCAGAGACTAAATTCTCCATCACAAATTAATGTTTTTCTACCACAAGGGACAGAATTTAATTTTGTAAGAAGGCATCCTAGGAAGGACAAGTGAGAGCACCTCCAAAGATTGCATTTCCCTTCAGATCTGCTCTCCTAGACCTTACCCATAGATAAAGAGCAGATTATTCACAAGACTGCAGAGTTCACAGGGCTGACCACAAGAAACAGTGTCATTTTACTGTGGCCATTCTCATTTCAAAATTATCACTTTCTTCTTCTGCAGTCTTTCTGAAAAACGTCTGATCTAATTTTTCAGGACCTTTCACCAATGGTCAGACAAGATAAAACAAGGAGCTGCTTGTTGCAGCAGATACACGTGTTATCTTAGCAGATACAGCATGTTATCCTAGATTTGAACCATGCAAGATTCAATGAAACTCCAGATTAGGGCTCCCACATATGTACATGTCCATCAGCCTGTGTCAAAATATTAAAGCTGCCAAGTAGATACTAGATAGGAAATATTGTCATTCCTCTCCCATTCTCTCTATTATATGGTCATTTATTATTTCTTCAGGAACCTGGTTTCAATAAGCAATGGATAATGCTCCTGGAAAGCTCTACTGTTATATGCAGTTCCTCAGTAAAGCAGATGTTACCTTTAACACCTCCATCCTTGCAGAACTTGGGGGGGGTCAGCAGCAAGTGAGCAAAAGGATAGAAAGCTAGAAAAAACATTTTGCTCATAAGGCCAGCGAGAATAAACTTTAATCCCACCTCCACCTCATGGATAGAAGAAACTACCAATTATGAGATACCAGTTTTATGGTAACAAACCGTAAGCAAAAGACAATGAAGAGTTTCATTCTAAAATACCATTTACATTTAATAAAAAAATGAAAAAAAAAAAACCCACCCTGATTTAAGGGAAGAGTTCCTACTGTCTACTATGAAAGCGAGTTACAATAACTGATATTTTAGGGCTTTGAACCACAATTTGGTAATTTCAGGCTGAAATCCTTATTGACCCTTATTCACACCTGGAATATGGACATTTAAAATGGAAAGTGAAGGAACACCTGTAACCCCATTTTGAATTGTACCCTAAGGGGCAGCAAGCTGGCTCACTTCAGTCAGTGCTTGTGCCCCCACCCCCTTGTTTTAAACACTAGTCCTGTTATTAAGAGATTCATTCATAAGTGAGAGACATGGGCTCAAATGTTACAAATAACAAGTCACTTCTTCCTCGCAGGCAACATCTTATACTACTTTGATATAAATTATTTGGGAGAAGCCACCTTGTGGAAAGGATGTAAGTGCAGGTTAACCATGCAGATGGAAATGCCAAAAAGGGGCAAGCACAACTCTCATCAGCAAAAGGTTCATGCCCCAGCTGCCACAAGTATGCTTCTCTACCACACAGTAATTTTTAAATGTGGAGCAAGTATCCATTCCTGGGAATAGAAAAGATATGTTTATTTTCATTGCTACTCCTCACCATCACCAGCGTTGGCCTTTCTGATTCACAGTAACAATTTTAAATGCAGCTCTCAACCATCTCAAAGATAGCTGTTTAGTGCCTTAATGACACAGCTAGGGAGGCAATATCTCTCTGTCACAAGGCACGTTCTCACTCTCACTTGTTTTTGTTTTTTTTTGTTGGGTTGTTTGTTGGGTTTTTTTCTCTTCTCTTTAAACAGGTCAAAGTCTTGTTTTCAGCCTATGCTAGGTGAGAGTAAATAAAAATCTGTTTAAAATACTGTGATCTGATTTGCTTCACCAGCTTAGTATATGCAACTGAAATAATCTGAAATTTTTCTTGAAGTGCATATAAATTGCTGAAAGTTTTATTTGCCCTCAACATAGCTTCCAAATTAATGTATACTTTTTCTTTGTGACACAATTCACTGTCTGAAAAATCATAATAACCCATCAAACCTTTTGGATGTTGTGAAAATTAGCAAATATTTGTGAAATAAATTGTCTTGTGAAGTGTACTTCAGAATTTCCCATCAAGAAATGAACAATTACGTTTCTGAAGATAGGTTTTAAGAGTATGCAGTGAATAAAATGTAAGGGTTTGTATTGAGGGAAAATAAAATATTGAATAGTTGCTCATTAATTAAAGACTATACGGTTTCTATGCTGAAAGGAGTGAAGGATGCTGTGCAAAAAATAGTTTGTGATCAGGTAATTAAAGCCCTTCCTACTGCACACACATTAGGGGGTCTAATTAAGGCTGCAATGACATTTTCTATCCTTCAGGTTTCTAACTTCACAGCTTAATAATGTTCTTTTAACATTTCTTCTTTGTTTGTAATAGCTCCCTAAAATGCCCCAACAAAACATTTATACATTAAGATGTTATATATAAATGTATCTGCCTTTGATCTGTTTTTAAATAATTTCTCCATCTTCATACCACAGACATAAAATATGTAGCACTTCCTTGCCTACCAGGAAATAAAAAACCTCCTTTTTTTTTTTTTTTTTTTTTTTTTTCCTCCAGACACTTTGAGCCCTTAGAATCAGCTGTGGGATCTCCATATTCAGCTCCTCTCCAGCTTTGGAGTTAACAGCTAAAGAGCTCTCAGTTACATAAAAAAACAAAGTTGATGACATCTGTACCACAGATCTATAGATAGGTGGGATTACCATGTAAAACAGCCATTTTCCACTTTTATAAACTCTCATCTCTACAGAGTACTCTACTTTTCCTATGAGTCTGGGCAAGCAGGAAAAGAACAGAGAAATCCTCAATCCCACTTCACTGCTTTCCTTCCCCTTCTACAGAAGCCGAGAGTTTAAAACAAGGAGCATAAATTCAAATGTAAAGCATGCAGATGTAAGACTCCTCTAGCATGTGAAACACTCCTGCCCTAGCTCTGCTTTTTTATAATAATAAAGTGTGAAGCTTTCCTTAGTAAGATTTGAAAAGCATTCAGTCATACTTAGTTGTACCCAAAGAAACATGAGGATACAGCCCACAAAACAGAGGTATCAGTCTTGTGCTGACGAACACTACAGATGAACACCTTTCACTACAGTACTTGAAATCTTCTCTTTTGCATGACCAGTGCCTTCCTCCAGACATTCTGACACGGAATAAGTACATTCAGCCAGTGCCTTTTCCTCTGCTTCATTTGGAGGCGCTGAATGTGCCAAGGGCTGAAATGGCCAGCCATGCACTCAGTGATACTGGAGAAATACACATTATTGTAACTAGAAACCTTTTCTCCATAATGTCCATCCCTTCCCTAGGATTAATAGAACCAGCTGCTGCAGCATAAAGTACAGGTTATGTATACATTAAAGGAAGCAATGCTTATAAATTACCTCTTCTCTGCAGTGGACATTTAAAGACACCACAACATCTTCTCACTAGAATTCTTCTCCATCTAATTCTATTTGCTGTTCCTCAGTGAATATCAACAATAACTCATTTAGTTTTAATGACACTAAAAGTAGAGCCTGCCCTTGAGATAGCATCTAATTTTTCTTTATGAAAGCCAACATAAATACTATGTATGAGGTCCCTGACAGCCTGGTAATAGAGGTGTTGTTAAAGTGAGCTAAAAACACAAACCAAGGAAAAAAAAGAAGTATCTCTCTGTGGAATCATTAGAGAAATTTATGGGGTTTGCTTTCCTTGGAATCTCTGAGGATTCAGCATGGAGCTATCACTAAGTCTGTCACACAAAGATAGTAGTTGAACAGATCTTGACCTTTTCTTCCATTTGCGCAAGAAAGATAAAGGTTATCACAGGAGTTCTGCAAACTCCCCTTATTATAGTTACCTCGCACTTTGTAAGTTAATAGTTTTTTTAACTTACTTAGTTTTTTTAACTTACTTAGTTTTTTTCCAGTAGACATCCCCCATGCAGGGAAGAAATAATAATTACAAAAAAAAAAAAAAAAAAATCTGGCCCTTAACTCCTTGATCAAAATTCATATAATTAAAGGAAACAGAGTAACATTGCTCAGTCAACTAGTTCTTCAATTTCCTATCTTTCTGCTTGACTTTGTAGCCTTGCTATTTATATTTGTACATAATATGTAACTGAAGGCAATTATTAACAGATCCGCGAGCTTGTGATATGCACTGCTCAGTGTTCCCTATTGTGGCAAGTGGATGTATCACTTATTAATAACAAAAGTAACACTAAGTCCTGAAATACACATAGGGTGTGAATAGAAACACCACCAAAATCTATAGGGAAATCTTTACACATGTAATACAGAATGAGATACAATGTTTCACCAATCAAACAATATCAAACAACTTTCAAAGTCACAGAAGATTTTCTTATGTGGAATTGAGACCTCACTGCAATATAGAACCATAGAATTGTTTAGGTTGGAAAGGACCTTTAAGGACATCAAGCCCAACTCTTAACATTGCCAAGTTCACCACAAACCTATGTCCCTAAATGCCACATGTACATGTCTTTTAAATATCTCATGTACATGTCTTTTAAATACCTCCAGGTATGGTGACTCCACCCCTTCCCTGGGCAGTCTGTTCCGGGGCTTGACAGCTTTTTTGGTGAAAAAAGTTTTCCCACTATTCAATCTAAAAATCCCCTGGTACAACGTAAGGTCATTTCCTCTTACCCTATCACTTGGTACTTGGGAGAAGAGACTGACTACTGTGCCACTACAAACTTCTTTCAGGTAGGTGTAGAGAGCAAGAAGGTCTCCCCTGAGCCTCCCTTTCTCCAGGCCAAACAGCCTCAGTTCCCTCAGCTGCCCCTCATAAGACTTGTGCTCCACACCCTTCACCAGCTTTTTTGCCTTTTACTGGACATGCTTCAGCACTTTAAGGTCTTTCTCGAAGTGAGGGGACTAAAATCAAACCCAGTATTGGCTTCCCCACTGCTGAGTATATCGGGACAACCACTTCCTTAGTCCTGCTGTTCAAACTATTTGTGATACAAGCGAGGATGCTGTTGGCCTTCTCACCCACCAGGGCACCAAGCTGGCTTATTGTTCAGCTGGCTGTTGAACAACTTCCCCCAGGTCCTTTTTCTCCAGGCAGCTTTCCAGCCACTCTTCCCCAAGCCTGTAACCTTGAATGGGGTTGTTGTGGCCCAAGTGCAGGACCTGGCACCGATGTTTGTTGAACCTCATGACTGGCCTTGGCCCATCGATCCAGCCTGTCCAGATCCTTCTATAGAGCCTTCCTACCCTAGGTAGATCAACATTCCCACCCAACTTGATGTCATCCGCAAGCTTAGTGAGGGTGTACTAATTCCCCTGTCCAGATCTTTGCTAAAGATATTAAACAGAACTGGTCCCAGTACTGAGCGCTGGGGAATACTTGTGACCAGCCACAACCTGGATTTAACTCCATTCACCATCACTCCTTGGGTTCAGCCATCCACACAGTTTTCTGCTCAGCAGAGTATACCCCTCCAAGCCACAAGAACCCAGCTCCTCCAGGAAAATGCTGTGTGTGGACAACATCCACAACTTTTCTATTACTCACTAAGTGGGTCATCTTGGCACAGAAGGAGACAAGGTTAGTCAAACAGGACCTGACTTTCATAAATCCATGCTGACCAGATCTGATCACCTGCTGGTCCTATAGGTGGCACATGACTGTACTCAAGGGGACCTCCTCCATAACCATTTAGGGCACTGAAGTCAGATTGATGGGCCTCTAGTACTTTGGATCTTCCTTCCAGCCCTTTTCATAGATGGGCATCACATTTGCCAACTTCCAGTCAACGGGGACCTCCCCAGTTAGCCAGGACTAATGGCAAAAGACTGAAAGTGGCTCAGTGACCATTTCTGGCAGCTCTCTCAGTACCCTTTGGGTGAATCCCATCCAGCCCCACAGACTTGTGTGCATGTAAGTGGTGCAACAGGTCACTGACCATTTCCCCTTAGACTATGGGGACTTCATTCTGCTCTCTATCCCGGTCTTCCAGCTCAGGGGGCTGGGTACTCAAAGAACAATTGGTCTTTCTATTAGATTGGGGCAAAAAAAGGCATTAAGTACCTTCAGCTTTTTTTTCATTCTTTGTCACTTTGTTCCCCCCAACATCCAATAAAGGATATTCTCCTTAGCCCTCTTTTTGTTGCTAAAGTATTTATAAAAACATTTCTTATTGTCTTTCGCAGCAGCAGCTAGGTTAAGCTCTAGTTGGGCTTTGGCCCTTTAAATTTCCTCCCTGCATAACCTCATGCCATTCTCGCAGTCCTCACAAGTTGCCCGCCCCTTCTTCCAAAGGTCATAAACTCCTTGTTTTACTGACCTCCAGCCAAAGCTGTCTGTTCAGACAGGATGGTCATCTTCCCCACTGACTCATATTTTGGCACAAGGGGCTACCCCCTCTTGCACCTGTTTTTCTTCTTGAAGAACACCCAGACTTCCTGGACTCCTCTGCCCTTCAGGACTGTTGCCCAAGTGATGCTGTCAACCAGCCTCCTAAACAGGGCAAAGTCTGCCCTCCAAAATTCCAAGATATCAGTTTTCCTGCCTTATTTCTCTAAGAATTAAAAACTCCATCATTTCACGATCGCTATGCCTAATACAGCCTCCAATCATCACATTGGCCACAAGTCCTTCTCTGTTCACAAACAACAGGTCTAGCAGGGCACCTTCCCTAGCTGGCTTACAGGAAGTTATCTGCCACACATTCCAGGAACCTCCTAGACTGTTTTAGAGACATCTGGTAAGTTGAAGTCCTCCAGGAGAAAAAGGTCTAGTGGTTGTGAGACTTCTCCATGCTGCTTACAGATTATTTTTTTTTTTCTGGGCAAAATCATGACGTTCAACTTTCCTGCATCACTATTGGCTAATCATCAATTTTCAAATTAGTATTCTTCTGTGTGATTACTGCAGCATGACTTCACAGAGTTTGCTTGAATTTCAGCCCAGATTCATGTAGGTCTAGATTTATAATGCATTCTTGCCAAGCGTCCAACAGGGATAATGCCTCTTCTTGAGGCTATCATCAGATACCCTCAGGAGTAACATGCACATTAGCTGTAATGTTTTTCTTACTTTTCACGGTCTGAGCAGCCTAGAATCATTAAGAATATGTAATGATTCTCAGGATCAAGGCTGGACCTCACTTTTTAGTACCCATGACAAAACAAGACTCCTTCAGAAAGGAGTTAGCATCAATTCCACCCCACCTCCTCAGGCCTGTCAAGGGTTACTACTCATCTGGGCCATTAAAATGCAGACTTGGGAGAAATTTACTGGCTGTTGGCAGAACAATTCTTTCACCAACTACTAGAAATTTGGTTTTAAGACCTTTTCTACATACTTTCTCCAGATAACATTCATGAAAGTCCAGAAGTATTGTGTTCTGTTTCCAGGCACCCTGACTTCCTGTACACTATTGTCCTGGGTTCAGCAGTAGCAGTCATATTTCTCCTTTGTGGTAGCCGGTGCAGTGCTGTGTTTTGACTTCCAGCCTGGGAACAATGTTGGTGAAGCCGATGTTTTCGGTTGTTGCTAAGTGATGTTTACCCTGACCAAGGACTTTGTGAGGCTCATGCTCTGCCAGGGAGGAGGGGAAGCTGTGAAGAAGCAGATGGGGCGCCTGCCCCAGGCTAGCCAAAGAGGTATTCCATACCACGGCACGTCATGCCCGGGGTGGGGGGCAACTGGGAGTTACTCGGAAGGACACGGGCTTCTGGGTGGGACTCGTTTCTTAGCCGGTGGTATCGTATTCTCTTCCCTTGTTATTTTCCCTTATCATTGTTGTAGTTGATAGTAGCGGTGGTGATTTGTGTTGTACATTGGTTGCTGGACTGTTCTTGTCTCAACCCGTAGGAGTTGCACCCTTTCGATCCTCCTCCCTGTTCCTCCGGGAGCGGGGAAGGGGAGAGCCCCAGTGCAGGGTGGGGGGGGACGGACCTCGATTGTTGTCAGCCCGGCACCACTCACTGGGAGTGAGTGAACAAGTTACCTGACTGGGTTTAAACCACGACAACTATGAGTAACTGTTTTTAGTAAAACAAATACTTTTGTTTTAAACAGATGTATAAGAGTTGTTACTGTAAAGCTCAGTACTTTGTTAATCTTGCTACCCAGTAACAGATAGGCAAGAACCAAACCTAGAGAAACTGCAGCACAAACAGAAGACTTACAGAAATCTGAAGGCAAATACAAGAAAACAACTCCATGTTTCTTAATGGAGTATTTTATTCTATATCAAATTACAGTTTAGCTGGATGGATGCATAACGCCTAATTCTGTTTTCTCTTGTATTTTCTGTTCAGGAAGGGAAGGAAAACTCAGTGTTCTTAAAAATAGATCAAACCTTCATGATAAAAGGAACTGATCTATTTTATTGTTTTTTGAGATGGACATGAACTCAGATATTTCCCAAAGTTCTCCAGTCACCCTAAATGCAAAACTCTAGAGCGTCCACCATTCACCTTGACCTTGTCTAGCCCAAATATCAGCATGAGTCACATCATCTTCTTCCCCACCATCTTTCCTGGCACACTTATTGTCACTAGAAATCTGGGTGCACAGGCCTGGAGGGACACATAGAAGCTCCCAAAAATACAAAAATATAAAGGATCACAAACAAAAGATAAGAAAAGGCAGAGATATTTATGCACTACTGGTAGAGCTTACAATGTTGTTTTTTTAAAGTGAAGAATACAAAATTATTTGGAATTCTGGATTCACAATTTACTAATAGCACTGAAGGACAACGTGTTAAAAATTGATGGTAAGGTATATTCATCAACATAGTAATGAATTTAAGAGGAAGCACAGAATGAGGATCCTCCCAATTACATAACATTCTGTCAGCTCAACAGAAGTTTTTCTTCCTCCTTTAATTTGAAATAAAAAATAAATAAATAAAAGAAATAAAAGGGAAAAAGCCTCACCTGAAATATTTGCAAAATTTCAAATAACCTGCAAAACTATAAATCTTACTAACCTTCCATGTCATAAAAAAAAAAAAAATAAAAAATTAAATAATACTCTTCCCTCTCATCAAATGAGGAAATAAAGTAAAAGTTAATACCAACATACAATAGACTTCTAAAGATCTAAGTATCAATGCACAAAATAGGATCCTTTGGTACACCGTATTCTCATCAGCCAACACTGCATTGTCTAGAATAAAACTTCCCAACTATTGTAGACCTCTAAGTCCTAACTAACCGCTTTGGTTACCTTTTACACTTTTCATAACCTTCCTGAAACAAATTCAAAGTATGTCTCACTCCTGTACAAATGTTTTTGACAACAAAAGCAGATTTAAAATTGAACAATGCTGGTGCTAATTCATAGTGCTGAAGTCACTAGGGTCAGAACTAATATTGGAGCAATCAAAAACCAAGCTATTACCAAAGCTTGCAGAAAGCAAATTCAGACTAAAATAGGGTCTATTAGGACTTGAATAGCATTAGTCTGTACGTACTTCCAAACAGTTCCCTAAAGTTTCACTCATTGTGTCCACAAAAGCTTCAAACATTACTAGAAAATTGCAGTGCATGGGGACTAATGAACCCTAGGAAACAACATCTGGAATTACAGAATGAATTTCCAGGTCCAGTATAACAGACATAAACAAAAGCTTTACTTACAGCTTTCTTTGAGAGCAGTAGTGAACCAGAATTTTCAGTTGTATCCTAAAGTCAAAAGATAATGGAAAGACTCTTCTCCAGATATGTGACTATGTCCTCCAGCAAAATAAGGATACAGTGACTTTCAGAGAACTAAGTTTGATGACATTTAGATTATTTTTTTTCTCTTGGTTTTTATTCCTGAAAGCTTGAGTTCATGGTGTTTTTCACAGGACTGGCACCAAGGTATTCCCTTTGCTTCTTATGAAAGTAGCAAAGTATATTTTTTTGTCTGCAGTACTTTCATGTTTAGTAGTTAAGTGGCAATAAAACCTGTGCATTAAAAGTTAATAAGAACAGTACAGTAAATAAGATGCATGAAAATTATATTTAGCAAAACTCTGCAAGAAAGACTAAATAATAGAAGGAACAAAGCTACACTGAAGGGTGTTAAAAATTAATTTAGAAATGAAAGGTGAGAGAAAGACAAAGGGGTTTTACAGAAGGAGCTCTGCCAAACATTCCCTAAAAGCAGGGAAGATGACTCACTGGTCTAAATCAACACTGAAATGTGCTGATCTTCATATGAGCCACCCTGTTCTCTGTATCTCATATGGCATAACCTCTACTGTGCCCCTTAACAGCATCTACTTTAACACTGGCAATTTTTCTAGCTTTCTTTTTCCATATACAGTTTATCTTTTGACTGGATGAGCAGCCCCAGGAGTATGGTGCCATGTCTCACAATATTCTGCTCATCCTTCTTAAAAAACATTTTAGAAGAATATATTAGAAATATAGCTTTAACAGATATATTACCTTCCCATTCCACCTGAAATTTCACCGATATGTAGGTTGAGGGGATTTTGAGCAGAACACCCTGAGCTAGCATAGTGTTACTGGCCATCTCACACCTATGCCACAGAGGACAGAGAAATTAGTATTTGCAGCAGATTTTTAAAGAAAAGGCCAGGTGTACAACACTGAATTACCCCAGACTGCACAGTGATTAAACAGCCTTTGCTCCTCTCTTGCTCCTGAATGTCAGCTCTACTATTAGTAAATTCAAGTAACTAAGCTCTCACCTTAACATGCTCTTTTCTGCCTCTTTCTGGGAAGTGCAATGGAGTAGTCACATAAGTGGCAGCTCATATTTGAGATAAAAAAAAGCAAAAGAACTGTTTTTTGTTCCCTTATACATACTTTTAAAATGCTCTGATCTACTACCCAGAAAGGAGGTGCCTCTTGAAGCCAGCAGAAGAAAAGACAAAATGACAGCTTATGGTGGTCCAAGTACAAAAGCAACTTTCACAAAGTTACTTTGAAATTCTTCAGGGAGATCCGGATACCAAGACACTGAAGGACACAGCTGCAGCTCCCACTGTGAGGAGACTGACAGAAGAACCCATTTACACTGCTTAGTAAAACGTAGATGCATTTGCTCAGACAACAAGCGGCTGAGTGGGTTTAACAAGCAGGATAATAGCTCAGGGTATCATTTTGATCTGAATACATAATTAAAGGGGATCAAGAAAAGGCTCAGGTTTAGAAGTGGCCTTGAATATCTGCAGCCTAATTAAGATTGATTTTGCCAATCATTGCTCAGAACATGACTCTTCTCTTTGCACTTGGTTTCCAGTAAAACTTGTCAGCTGCCTAGATATCAGCATAGCTTCTAAAGGCATTACCCACACAGAAAATACGGTGGGTTCAAACTTGGCCTACAATAGTTACATACAAATCCTATGGGTTACTATCTTTTAACTTTAGATTACCCAAAACAAGTCAAATCTCTAGCCTGAGGCTGAGGTCTGCAGCTATTTTTTTCATCTTTGCCTGTGTGCTAGGGCAGTGAGGAGGCACAAATGAAGCACTTTGTTATTTATGACAATATCAGTCAATGCACTCTCTTACTAAATGAATTAAGTAGTACTGCAATAATTGGTTTTCTGCTGCATCTTTGCTTTTAAAAAAAAAATTGCACAGAAGGTTGAGATTGATTTGCCTAAGTCTACTGCCATTTTATTACAATTTTTTCACAACAGAGCAGAGCCCATCTACCACTGCCCCCAAATTTATGTAACCATAAAACTAGATTCACCTAAAGACTCAAAAAAGCACTTGGACAGATTTAAGCCTTTGAAGTTCAAAACTCCAATTCTAAATCTCTTGGCACAGCATCTGGTTGATCCAGGAGACTCCAAAACTCTTTGACCATTTGACATGAAAGTTCCCAATATTCTACAGCTCTGTTTCCCTGGATGTCCAGACCTGCAAGTCTATGCAGTCAGATATTTTGCTGCTGCCTAACATTGGGCCTATTGAAGAAGAGCCTTCTAAACACTCTGTCTTCTACAATGCTAGCAGTACCCTTTGTGTTTTTACAAACAGAAGTGGACATAAAAAAAAGAACACGACATAACAAGAAAGAGGTGCCTTGAGAATGAAACACCTGTGCTTATTTGGAAGTGAAGGACCTGGTTCCAGCTCTGCATCTTACACGAAGGAAGCCTCACTTCATCTTACGTGAAGGAAGCCTCACCATGGAGCCATCATTTCTCCCACTGTTTGCCACTACTGGAAGAGCCATTTCATTCTGCCTCACTGGGCCAGAAGATCAGAAAACAACAGGGAACCTGAACACTGCTCTGGGCCAAAGCCACTCACTTCATCATTGGAAACCCTCAGGAGATGAGGCATTTGGTGCTAATGAGGTGTGTTTTCATCCCTGAAGGAGGTCCAAGGCATAGAGGAATGGCCCATGGCAGCACGAAGTACATGGTTGCACAGAGATGAAAAATCTAGGTGATTTGAGTCATATGAATGCTGGGATTTCAGCGGTTAGCTAGCTGTAAAGTATGTGGGAAAACTTCAGCCTATTTGCCAAATCTGAATTACAGTGAACACATTTATACAACCACATGCTCGAAAGTTAGCAGGTATAATTAGACCAGGAAGGTAATGATTAATTTATGATGAAGAAACATGTCTAATCAGGGGATTTGAGAAAAAATTAATATGAAATAGGCCATGGCTCACTGTCTAGGGTTGCCAGACATCTAGGACTGCACTGCTACTTCAACTGTGGCATTGTGATGTTTTGTTTATCACTGTGCCTCCTGCTGCCCAGGCAGAGAAACCCTCTGGGACCATCTGATGCTGTATTAACTTTTGTGCCTGAATGCATAAGGGTCCTTAGAAGGCAGCAAGAGGGTTCTAGTTTTAATGTTACAGCAAAGACCAGGAAAAAAAAAAAAAATCAGTGTACAACATAACGTGCAATTGTGTGGTAATATCCAATAATTTGTCTATATACTTGAAGATCCACCAGTTACCCTTTAGCATGCCTCTTCACACCTCAAAGTCAAGGGCATTTTCAGTTTTGGTAGGGTCTTTTGGGGGAGAGTAGAGGGACTGGTACAAAAATATTTTCTGGCAGCTACAGAGTTATCAAGAATGCAGTCAAGGATAAAATGGCTTTATAAGTAGCAAGGGCTTTGGTGGCCATGAAATCGGGAAGAGTTTTTCCTGAATGACAATACTGGGATAGGGACAGAGGAAAGGCTTTGATGAGCATGAAGCCAAACATGAAAACTGAAGCCCCCAAATGTAGTCTAATTTGATCACTGAAATGCAGCTTTTATGTAGATAAAATGCAGAAAAGGGGTGCTCTGATGTGTGAATAGGCTTATTTTTAGATAACCACTGACAGCATCTCCAAAGAGGAAATGTAGATGTCATCTTTTGTTGCTTTTTGTTTGTTGTTTTTTTTTCAACCCAGAAGAATAAACAACCATTGCAATTGATAATAAGGATTCTGTTAGCGTAGAACCAACTTTGATTTGGTGTATGAAGCTGGAGGAAATTTGCTTCCTTCCACTTCCCTTTTATAACCAACTGTATGAAATAAGAGCCTGGGCTAAGTCCAAGGGACTAAACCAATTATGATAAATAGCTAAATCTGTGAATATGTAACATCAACTGATCATTGCATAATTACTTATACTCCCGAGGCTATGGTAAAAATGTGGCAGCAGAAACATCGTTACTTTCATCACAGTAATTATAAATCATCATCACTGCATTCTTGCAGATAAAGCTGGATGAATGCCACCTGAAACTCTCCCTTCCCTCTATGTCTCAGATTTGCTTCTCCGCTGTCCTATGAATTTATTTTTACACACACACAACTGCTCTGCGTGTTTGCCAATAACACTTCAAACCTGCCTTAAATACCTATGGACCTTTAATTTTATGAGATTATTCCTTGCAGATAACCATTTCTGTTAACCTTTATAATGATGTATGTGTTACCACATGAACGCATTTCTCAGGCTGAAATAGTGCACATATTTTACAAGATTATAACCAAATAATGTCCTTGGATTATAAACACAAGTAACATTATAAGGTTTCAAATACTAAATATTAAAAGTTGGCCTCTAGCTTAGTAGAGAGAAAAGATGAAACAAAGTTAGGTGAAGGATAATGAGAAGTTAAGGCCTTACTTTATGGCAATGTGCCATTGCAGCTTATTTAAAAAAAATCAGACCGTCTATATGCATTTGCTTCCAATGACTCTGGCCAGTGCAAAGTGTAGATAAGAAGAAAGTCCCCCCCCAAGATGAGCACATAGGCAGAGAAACAGTTTTCCAGAAAAAATAAAAAAAAAGGAAAACAAACTTCACAGTAAATGAGAAAAACTAAGTAAGTAACTTTGAAGTTCAGCAAGTATGTAATTGTATAGCTCCTACTCTACAATATGGTATGCTCAGTGCCTAATTACAGGTGTGAGATGAAATTCTGGCACCACTGGAAATTTATAGAGTTATTTGGAATCAATATCTCAGATTTCCTCATTCCTAAATTGTTATGCCTCATGGCTCATTCTGCAAATGTAAATGCACAAGTGCCCATACATCTGCCAGATCATGGGCTAAAATCCTCATTCAGATGAGAAGTTGTACCTGAATAAGCTCACAATTGTAGAAAACATTGTTCAAAGTCAGTTATTACTTGCTTTAAGTGGGAGTAACAGAAAGTGGTCCTGCGGAAAAGGAGATACTGAGAACCTCCAAAACCTCAATAACCATCTTTAGTCCTTTTCCACTTGATAATTTCCACAGCAAAATTAAACACCCCTCTGAACGCCACAGGAAAGTAAAGGCTATCTAAGTTTTAATCTTTGCTATCCTCTTCACTACAATACATGCTTCAGTTGGAGAAATAACCAAACAAAAAGCAGTCTAATGTGACAGACAAATTAAGGAAAAAAAGTAAAATGAGAAAAAGAATAAAAACAAGAGGGAGGAGAGTGTGAAACAGTATGAAAGGAGAAGTTGTGAATACACCTTTTCCATTCGTGTGGTACACAAAATTCCCCTCCTACAAGGAAATTCAGCAGCATAGCCAGAAGCTACTAGACATGACTTCTATGGCCATCAGATTTCAAAGAATAAGTTTCTCAAAAGGTGACTATCTTTCTCTTTCTTTGTGCACATTTTGATGAGTACCAAAGGTTCTGCAGATAAGAAGATGGGAGAGTGCATCTGAATGTTTTATTCTTACCTAATCTTGAGTTCTACTGCCAATGAGAAGTTGCTACCTGTAAACGTGAATTATTAACTACATGACTGATATACAAATTGCAACTACTTGCAATTTTTAAAATCATTCTACAGTGATAGCTTTTGCTTTGGCTGGCCAGAATTTGTTATGGTTTGTTGGGTGTAATTTGTTAACACAGTATGCTTCCTACAGAAGTCAGCTGTACACTTCAGCTGTCTGCACATTAATGTAAAGGACTAAGAAATCTGGGAAAGGATCTAACTCTGCTTAGACATCACAAAACTATTTGCAACTCCAAAAACAATAGATTTGATTTTCCTTACAGAGAAAACAAAACCAAGAAGGGGCTACACATATCCGTGCACTAGCTCCAAATCTTCTTCAGCATAAATCGTTTACGGTTTTGTGTGCTTGTGATCCTGTAACAAGAAACAAGCTGAAATTAGAAAGTTTAGAGATATTACAGAGTTCTTTTAAAGGACCACATATTAGATGCATTTAAAAAACTTAATATAAGCTTCTGGGGCACAAATTGAAAGCAAGGAGAACCACCTATTGTAAAGACACGTAATGAAAACAGCAACAGATGCCTAAACAAAGATTCCATTATAAAACAACTTAAAAGCCATGAGGTGGAATTTTTTCTTAAATTTCTAAAGAATAGTTTTTTTTCCCCAGAGACTGCTTTATGGGGAAAATACTGAAGTGTGCTCTCTTCCTTGGAGAAAAAAAATCTTTCCCCTAAAGCACTAGATTATGCAAAGAAGGCAGTATCTAAAAAATGACCTTCAAAGACAACAGAGCTTAGAATTTAGTCACAAGAGCAGATGCTATCTATACATATTTACTAATAGATCACAGAAGGCTTTTCAGGAGGCTCTTGTAGTACTTTTTCTTTCCCTCTCCATTTCTTTTTTTTTTTTTTTTTAACTGAACTCCAAATGAGAAAGCACCAAGAAGCATCTGCATTACCATTAATGGATACTGCTCATAGAAAGATTTTCTTCACCAGGCACACATATATTATGACTGTCGTACAGATGCTCTTGGTCTGAATAACTTGACAAGGAGACCTGAGTAACGGTCTGTGGGCCAGTTCTGAAATGCAGTGTGAGCATCTGTGCCCAGAGACTACCAGGCTAGGGTCTGACACAGAGTATGTAGGACACTTCAGATATTTAGAAAGTCTTCCAGTGCCAAACAAGTGTAAAACAGAATTATTAAACCAGGATCTAGAACTCAGGATGTAGTTTATTTTAGATACTACCAGAAAAACTCCTAGAATCTCAATTCTTCTCCAGCAGCACCCAAAGAAAAGATCTGAAAGCACCAGCCAAAATCAGCTATCATCCTAGTGTCAAAAGGACCTGCACCTCTTGGATTTGTGGGAATTTATTGAAAGAGATTATACAGAATTACTAGGCATTGCCAGAATTACTTTAGTCTTCAAAACAGTTCCCAACGGGAAGGTGTAATGCTTTCTTAAATTAACTGGCACAAAGTTTGGACGCTTTCTTAACTTTTTTATCAAGATGCAGACCCTCCTGAGGCAATCATGACACATATTTTAAAGTGATAGGTCTTATTTCCAAATGGAAACTATTGTAAATGAAATCATTATTTTTGAGAGCTGAACATAAACGTGAAATACTCCAAAACAGTCAGTCTTTACATATAAATTCTCCAAAGTCTACCAAACCTCATCTCAGAAAAGCAAGCATTTGGTCATTCATATCCCTGATGTGGGAGTCTGTATATTTAAAATAAAAGTGACTCACATTAAATATTATCTAAGTAAAACAGCTTGACTAGTTTTTATTTGAGCCAAATCTCACCTCTCCTCCAAGCTATAAATGTGTATATATATGGAACCTTTCATCATGCTTACAGGAGTCCATTTCTACCCTCTTTCCCTGAGAACAACTCTGAGAATTAAAAGTACAATGCATAATGACATTCAAGATTAGTGATAGGTGTTTTTAAAATCCTTGTTCACCAAACTTAGAAGCTATGGAAAGAATACAAAATATACACCACACATTTGGAAAGTCAGTGCATTAAAAGACGTCTTCCATACTAACACTTTTATTCATTTTTTTTAATACCAGTAATCTCACTAATTATTTTTTCTTCATTAGGCAGCAGACCTAATAAAATATATTAAATATTTATATTTTGTCTATATTAAGCACTACAGAAACACTGTTTCCAGTTTTAGAATATTCCAGTACAGGCACTGGTGATTAATAAAAAATAATCTGATAAAACTTGCTTCTTAACAAGGATGAAAACAAATAATTATAAAATTCTTTATGCAAGGTAAAGAAATCCCTCTTATTTTCGGCCTTTGAAAAATAAATCCATATTATGCTGAAACTACTGAGGTGAGTGGGAGAGAGGGAAGTCTACAAAGAGCTTATTTCTAACACTATAAAGATGATGTCACAACAGAATTTCTTGGTTAGCACAAAGGAAAGAAAATCTTACTTATCAGACAATCCTATTTGTGTATCTATACTCTATCAATGTGTAATATCTTAAAAACATCCCAGTCCTAGAGTGGTTTGTAATGATTTGTTCATAGCTTGCCTCTTCTTCTTACAAGCCACTTCCACCACCCACAAGTAACAGATTTCTATTTCTCTATTCATAAGATTCCGCATAATATAATAATATAATAATATTCAGGAATAATCCAGAATTTAGGAAAGGGCTCAGAGTAAAACAGGTACAATCTTATAACAATTACTGAAGACCTGAATTCTGCAAGTTCAAACCAGCAGAGCTGATAACCCTTTTTTTTTTTTAATTTTATTTGGATTAATCTTATCTGAGAGTGAATTAGTAGAAGTGACACACTTTTCAGCAACAGGAAAACCTGTCTTATTTTACAGTACAATAAAAGTACTCTTGTTATTTAGCTCCGCCAAAGAACTGGCTTTTAAGAAAACCAGAGCCATTCTCAATTGTTTCAAAATGTATCAAACAACTGCAAAGAAACTACCTAAGATCTGCCCTCTGGAAGCATACAGACAGAAGCACTATTTGTTCCATATTTATTTATAATTTCTAAATGCACCTATTTATTTTCCCATACCATAGAACATGATTTACAAACAAGAATAATGTAACTTGCTCTACTGATACAAAGGAGTTGCTGTCTAAAATCCCCCATCAAAGGAGGAAATGTCCACTGTTTTCCATATTAGTCATCTTAGGTGCTGCCGTTAATATTTATTCTCTTTGTAGAAACCTGGAGGGGAAAACAATAGCTTTCTGTCTCTGTCATGCAAATCTGATGGAAATGCTTGGAAGACATGTATGTTCTCGGGCCAGATATTACCAACCAGAACCATGCCAGCCACTCCTTCCACAGCAATCTGTTAGGCCAACACTATAAAGTCATACTATAAAGTCCCTAGCATGAAGCAGTTGAGAGCTAAGAGCATACAGATCTGGGATGTGGGAATGAGAAATCAAGGAATACTTCACGGCCTTGTGCTAAATGGTTACAGAAAAGGTACATTTCAGGCAACTTGCAAAGAAATGAGATTGGGAGGTCAGTGATGATGGCACAGGCTACATACAACCACATTTCTTACAGTTTCGTGGGTCAGGGTGAACTGCTGCAAAACACCAAGCATGAAGACTTATTTAAAACATCACTGATGGATATCATGTCAGTATCAGCATTAAATTCTCCAGCCTGCACCTTAATATTGCTTTACAGTTAACCAACTATATAAGCACAACGTAAGGTCACAGAATTTACACAAAATTCAGTTAGCTTAAGGCTAACTCAAGTATCTCAGCACTAAAGGGTAATTTGCAATCTAAGTATATCCATTTTATTCAGGCATAAATCCACACAGAGTGTACTTAACAAAAACAGATATACTGACACTTTGAATTATCCTCCCAGTGGGAGAACTGCCCTGGCCATATCAAGACAGACAGATTTCCTGAGAACATGCTCAAGAGGCCAGTTTTCCAACTAGCTCAGTAAGCTAAACCAGAATTAAAAGTAAATTAGTAACATCCAAACAGCATCTCAGAATCAAGCAGTCTTCAACCACAACAGTCCTGAACACAGCAAATCAGCAACACACCTCTTCAAAACCTGTAATAACACATCCCTTACAGGAAAAGTGATGAAAATCTCTGAAAAACATTGCTTCCCTGCAGCAACACTGAATTGGCTCCTTCAAAGAAGAAATTGGCTTCTTCTTTTCTTCTTTCCTTCTTATAGCAAAGGTGGTGGAAAATAAAATAATCCATAGATACTTACTGTTTAACACCTATTTGTCTGGCAATAATAACTGTGCAGAGAAGAGATTAAATATCTCTGATAATAGTACAGCAGCAAGCATTATAACAAGACAAGCAGAAACTCATTCTCTAATACAAGTAAACGTAGGACTTCCCAACTACAGGTAGAATTTTCCTCTGTCATTACTTGGAGGGTGTTAGGACTAGGAACTGAAAGATAAATTAGTACAGCTATAAATTTTACACGAAGATAAATATTCTAACTATGTTCACAATAATTAACTCACCTAAATAGTCCCACAATCATTACCCAGCTAAGGGGGAAATGGGAAAGTTTACAGCATTCCTGCAGATTTATAAGCCAATTAAGAGTGACCCTCCTCTAGATTTCACTAGAAAAGCCTCTGGTTCAGCAAAAGCTCACACATGCAAGTAAGAATTTCCCTGAGGAAAGGGGATGGAAGGGACTTTCATCACCTCTATTAAACATGTCTCCTGCTCCCCTGAGAATTACATACTCTTAATGCATAGAGTCCTGTCAACTCTTCAGCCCTTGTGTGGTGCCCTCACACTTGCAAGAAGCAGAACGGACACTGCCACTTCCTCATGAGGAAAGTGCTGCTCTGTACCTTGCATGACCCAGATGTTCCAACACCAGAGATGCACTTCCTATCTTGTGATCTAGCATTAGAGTCAGGTCTTATAGTCCCCCTTCTACCTGAAGCCATCTTTTCCCTTCCACGTGCAGTTGACAGCAGAAGTGTAAGAAGCTTCACCAACTGTCAACTCCAAATTTCTGCTTAATATGCACAAGTACGTGCAGATGTTTGCACAAAGTATGAAGTATCTCCCTGCTATCTATGCCATTTTCCCCCTACATTGCCTTTCGAGATTCATTGTTCTAATATAAGAGCCTTCTCTGCCACTGTCAAAGCAGTCGCCTTTATCTCCAATTCTACAGCTTCCCCTTCTCCTTTCAAAACTTAGTCTAAAGAACACCTTTTTTTCTCCTTTTGTTGCATACATCTATGCCTGCTTCATCCCCTTTCCTTCCTGCATAATTGCATTTTCAGCTTTGTAATGTATTTTTCAATACAGATAGAATAAAAATTGCTATCAGAAATGAAATAGAATTGTATCACAGCCCACACTTTTGTCCCAGTAATATGCACAATTTGGACTGACTCAAGCTGTGTGTGTATGCAGGTAAAGTAAATTCTGAATTATTCAACACTTAAAAACACTGAAAAATCATTTACTTGTTACAAGCAATAGGATTTATGTTTTATGTCTCCCAATCAATAGCTAGTGTGTCCACACACAGCTGATTTATCCATACTGAAAATATAAGTCTAGCTTGCTCTGAACCATAGAGTCCTTTTGTAACACGATTATTTAAATACAAATGGGGTTGGAAAATTGGTTTTAAATGGCTAATCTGTCTTGTCTTCAACTCCAGCTGCAGAATTTACTAACACCATAAACATAGGCTGAGTGAAAATGTAAGAGGTTTTCTGATTCTCCTTGCGATCTGTCTATGCAGCACTCATTAACGGTGAAGTTGATGGGAGCTGTATGCATGCCATGAGAGGAGGATAATAAGCCTTGTAATCTCTATAAAGAGAAAGGAAATTTTACTAGTGATATGTCATATATACTGGTGGGCAATTGTTTGTCTTATTGACAGCCCAGTAAAGAATTTATGTACCCAGGTTTCAGATGCACTGAAGGACATATACCATACAGGTGGACAAAATTTACACCCAGATGGCTGGAAACAGCTTTTCAGAAGCACCACTTGCAATATGGAGCATTAAAATTGTGAAGACATATTAGGAAAAGTTTCACCAAGGCAGATTTACTCAGAGATTACGAAAGAGGCTACTGCCTTCCTGCTGTCTCCACCATCATGTGACTAATGGCCCATAACAGCCATACAGCAGGGAAAGGCCATGTCAGTACATCCTCCTCCAAGAGACCCCTATAGTATAGCCAGCTGGGAACAGGCCATAACTTTGTCTCTCGATCATGCTGATGGGCTGGGAAAAAATGCAGTTCAAATTGATTTAGGTTGAGTAGAGATTAAATATTTCTGCCAGTTTTAGTTTAAAAGAGATAGTAGAGAAGAAATTTCAACATCCCGTTTTCCTTTGCTGGAAAGCAAACATATGAAAACAAAGTGAAACGTCAAATTTCTACTTGAAATCAAACACTTGCCTTGAAACACACGTACTTCTTACACCCTTCTTTTCATCAATTCAGTATATTCTTATTCTGTGAAATGGTTCTCCACATAGTTACACTACCTTCGGAAAACAAATTCACCAGACTATCTAGATCCCCTATACTGCTACATAACCTTCTTGTTCAACAGCTGCAAATGAATTATATTTTCATCAATAAGTTATTAGTGTGAGACATTCAGTAACATCCATACAGCAAAGCACAAACTTCCAGATAGTTTTACTAAAACAGAAGCTGTATAAGTGAACCTGACAGGTCCATTGCACATTAGTATTTTATATTGGTACAGTAGACATCATCTAAATGATCCCCAGGCAATAACGATTCAGATTTTACAGCCCTGTCTGAGCTGTGAATCAGTTCTGACCACTTCTTAAGTTAGGAACAGCAAACTTTCTGAAACAAAAAACCAATAAATAGGTAAACTTACAGCCCTTTTAGCTATGCACAAAAACTTAAAAAGGAAATCTTGAAAAGCTAAAATCCTGCGGGACACAGTACTAAAATCTTGTCCTACGGACAGAGAGAAAAATCTTCAAAGTTAAAGTCGGGGGAAGGGATGTGTTTCCCAACCAACCATCTGAGATTTCTGAAATGGTGCATTTTCCAAAACAACCTAGATTTTAACCCTTCCACTTCCTGTGGATGAGAGGTAAACTGTTAACTTGCCACCTTGCACTGACATAGGAGACTCCTACCTTGAAACCTCTTTAACAGGTGCTCCTGCCCACTCCCAAAGAAGAAAGCAAGAATGTGCTGGTTTTGGCTAGAGTGGAGTCCATTTTCTTCATAGCAGCTTGTATGGGCTATGTTTTGGACTTGTGCTGGAAACAGTGTGGATAATTTAGGGATGGTTTTGTTACTGCTGAGCAGCGCTTACGCAGAATCAAGTCTTTTTCTGCCTTCACACCACCCCACCAGCAGTCGGCTGGGGGTGCACAAGAAGTTGGGAGGGGACACAGCTGGGACAGCTGACCCAAACTCACCCAAGGGATATTCCAACCATATGACATCATGCTCAGCATATAAAGCTAGGAGAAAATTGGCTGGTGGGCTTCTGCCTGGGTACTGGCTGGGCATTGGCTGGTTGCCAGTGAGCAACTGTTTTTATTTGCACCACTTGTTTTTTGTTTCTTTGTTATGTACCTTTTCATTACAATTTACTATTATTATTATTTTATTTCAATTATTAAACTGTTCTTAACCTACAAGTTTTTTTCACTTTTACCCTTCCAATTCTCTTGCCCCCATCCTGCTGGCAGGAGGAGAGAGCATGTGGCTGTGTGTGGTGCTCAGTTCCCAGCTGGGGTTAAACCACCACAGTCAAGGTGTGAGTCTTGCCTTCCTCCAGTGCAGTCTGTATCAATTCATGGCAAATGGCAGGACTGTGTTTCCACTCAAGGGCAGTCGGTTCCAGCAAACTGGATGTTCCCCCATGTGAAAAAAAAATGTAGCCCGCACTCTGCTGTCTGAGAGATCAATATCAACAGTTGCATCCCCTTCAGCAGCCTCTGACTCCAGCTCATTTTGGAGTTCTAGCATGTCTTCTGCAGCAGCAGTGTGACTTCACTCAGGCCTTAGTAATCCACTGTTAGCCTCCACTCTCTGCTAAATTTTTTGGACTGGCCATATGTGACTATTAAAAGGTAAAATGAGCCTTACTGATCACTCTTTGACTCTCCAGTGGCAGGATCAATGTAGGGGTGGGAACCATGGAGTCTCAATTGGTGTGATACTGTTGCAGGTGCACGGCCATGGTAGCAGCTGGTACCTGCTGTTCTTTAACCCACAGCAATCCCACCACAGAAGGCTCCCCTGAGAGACCAGGAAGCTAGACAGCTGTTTAATCTTCTCTATACCCAAGGCAGCTGTGCCAAAAGCCCACCAGCGCCCTTTTGCATCTTTGAAGCACCCTCTCCAGAGGCAGTCTATGCCAAGGGCGCATGAAGCCTTCAGACCAGTCACAATAGGATGTTTTTGCCATTCATTCCCAGTTAGGCACACTTCAGCCTCCCAGAGACAGTTCTTGGGATCCTCCTCTCACTCCAGAAATACAGATGGAGTCTGTCCGTTTGTAATCTGATGGTATTAGAGTACAATGTACATGAGCGTCCACTAGAGCTTTATACTCCTGCGGGGCTGATGTGCCAGGCCATCAAATCCATGTAGTCCAGTAAAACTGGCTGTCCCTTTCCTCTGCCTGGCCAAACACAAGGCCCCTCTAATCCTCTTTGGAGTCTTCATAACTTGTTTTTTGTAACTGCAAACAGAAGTCCCTTTATCAGGGTCAAAAGTATGATCAGCCCTTCTACTCTGCCCAACAGACACTGGAGCAGTAATTTCCCTGGAGGGATGCTTTCTATTTCTTGTTTTTCCTTGCAGTTCCTGTACCCAAGCTTCTAGTCTCCAGGGAGGTTAACCATCCCACTTCCTCATGTTGTTCACCTGGTTGTGCAGGAAGAACCACAGGGTTGCACACACTGTGTGCCACCAGTATGCTTCCCCTTGAACTGAGAAAGGCTGGCTCTTAATAGCTGAGGCCTTGGTTGGAGTGTGTGAGTAACACCTACCCTTTTCTGCTTGCTTGGACATTTTTTGGGTCAGTTTGTCCACAGCCAAGACAGGCCCACATGGAGGAAGTGAAATTATCTTCATATTCTCAATTGTCTGGTCAGTTCTTCTATAGTTGGTGCTTCTGTGTCTGCCCTGCTCATCATCACCAAGGTGCAAGTGTATGACATTGATGCATTTCTTAAAAATGTTTATCACAGGGACTGGATTTTATCTGGGTCTTTGAATGCCTGGTCATCACACAGGTTGTTATAGATAAGCTCCAGTTCCCTCAGACACTGGATATCAATGTTGGTCTATTTGCTTTGGGAATTTGCAGATTCTTCCTTGAAGGCATATCTGTCTTTCACACTTGACAGCAGTCACTGCCAAAGACTGAGGACTCCTGCCTTTGTTCCAATCCCTTTGTCAATTGCCTTATCCTTAGCAAGAGAACCTAGCTGTCAGGCTTCTTCACGCCCTGATTCCTGACAACGGGCCCCAGTTACCCCAGCATCAGAGTAGCCCGCTGAGAATTAGCTCGCCTGTTTGACAGTTAAAATCTTTTTGCATATCTTGCAGCTCGCTTGAAGGTAGGGATCAGGTGGTTTCCGTCTCATTTATGATTTCAGCCTCTTCCTTTTCTTGTGACAGTGATGCTGCAGAATAGGCGGCCTCTTTTGATTCTTTCTCCTGCTCCATCTTAGGAGAAGGCTCTTCATCCCCTACTAAGCAAGCTGTGAGCTGACTACTGCTGCCATTGTTTCTTTTTAGACATTGTTTCTTTTTTTTTTTAGACTGATTTAGTGTGTCTGATTTAGCTACAGTTTCTGTTGTTTTCCCTTTCTTCTTCTTCAGTGTGCTATATAATACTGAGAAGCGTTTGGCAGATGCTGGCCAAGGTCCAGCACAGTGTAGTAAGCCACAGCCTTTCTTATTCATTTTTTTCCCAAACATTCTATCTCTTCAACAGGATCCTATAGGGGTTAAGAGTTAAGTTCCATACCACAGAAGATGAGAAGTTCTCCAGACTCCCATACTGCCCCACATGCTGTACCAGCCATGACCATACTCTCACAGAGCCTGCGTCCTATTCTTATATTGCTTGTTAACCTTAGAAAAGTATCAGGGAAATATTTCTAAGAAAAAGCAATAGAAGTATTTAAACCTGAGGACATCCAAGATACCAAGAAGTTATTGTAACAAGGGAGAAATGATTACAGAAAAAGGTAGCAAAGGTGCCATTCTGTATTTCCTTCACAAAAAGAGCTCTCAGAGGAAGAAATATAATTGTTAATTGTCTCCATGAGATGGTATCTGAAGTACAGTAATGGCTGTACTTCAGATACAGTAATTACAGTACCAAGCCCAAATACCAGATTAAGCTCAAGGTCAATGTTTTAATAACAAATCTCCCAGGCAAAACACTACTAATCACTACAGAGCACAGAAAACTGCAAAAGCCAGCAGCAATCTAACATGTACAACAACAACAAAAAAAAAAACCATGATGCAGATCAGATAAACTAATATCGAGAACAGATGGGTCAATATTGTGACCTGCAACTGTTAGCAGAGACAAATATCTTTTACTATGCTTTGTTCAATCTCTTATAATCTTAAACATCTTAGGGATGTTGTCCGGGAAGCTAGGGACCAGGTTAGGAAAGCTAAGGCCCAGTTAGAATTAAACTTAGCTAGAGGTAATAAAGATAACAGGAAGGAATTCTACAGGTACGTAGCAAATAAAAAACAGACTATGGACAACGTAGGCCCCCTCAGGAAGCTCTCAGGAGAAGTGGCTACCCTGGATTTGGAGAAGGCTGAGGTTCTGAATGACTTCTTTGCCTCGGTCTTCACTGGCAAAGGCTCTGACTGCACCACCCAAGTCTTGGAAGGCAGATGCAGGGACTGTGAGAATGAAGACCTTGGGCCCAATGTAGGAGAGGAACTGGTTCGAGACCATCTTAAAAATCTGAACAGGCACAAGTCCATGGGACCTGATGAGATCCATCCGCGGGTCCTGAAGGAGCTGGCAAATGAAGTTGCGAAGCCGCTGGCCATCATATTTGAGAAATCATGGCAGTCAGGTGAAGTTCCCGATGACTGGAAAAAGGGAAATATAACCCCCATTTTCAAGAAGGGGAAAATGGATGACCCAGAGAATTACAGACCAGTCAGTCTCACCTCTGTGCCTGGCAAAATCTTGGAGCACATTCTCCTGGATGGCACGCTAAGGCACATGAAAAACAACAAGGTGCTTGGTGACAGCCAGCATGGCTTCACTAAGGGGAAACCCTGCCTGACCAATTTGCTGGCCTTCTATGATGGGGCTACAGAACTGATGGACAGGGGTAGAGGAGTTGACGTCACCTACCTGGACTTGGGCAAAGTGTTCAACACTGCCCCACATGACATCCTTGTCTCTGAATTGGAGAGACATCAATTTGATGGATGGACCACTGGGTGGATAAAGAACTGGCTGGATGGCCGCACGCAAAGAGTTGTGGTCAATGGCTCAATGTCCAGCTGGAGACCAGTGACGAGTGATGTCCCTCAGGGATCGGTGTTGGGACCGGTCTTGTTTAACATCTTTGTCGCTGACATGGACAGTGGGATTGAGTGTGCCCTCAGCAAGTTTGCCGATAACACCAAGCTGTGTGGTTCGGTTGATACGCTGGAGGGAAGGAATGCCATCCAGAGGGACCTCAACATGCTTGTGAGGTGGGACAATGCCAACCTCATGAAGTTTAACCATGCCAAGTGCAAGGTCCAACACCTGGGTCGGAGCAATCCCAGGCACAGCTACAGGTTGGGCAGAGAAGAGATTCAGAGCAGCCCTATGGAGAAGGACTTGGGGGTGTTGGTCAATGAGAAAATGAACATGGGCCAGCAGTGTGCACTTGCAGCCCAGAAAGCCAACCGTATCCTGGGCTGCATCAAAAGGAGAGTGACCAGCAGGTCCAAGGAGGTGATCCTGCCCCTCTACTCTGCTCTCGTGAGACCTCACTTGGAGTATTGTGTGCAGTTCTGGTGTCCTCAACATAAAAAGGACATAGAACTGTTGGAACAAGTCCAGAGAAGGGCCACGAGGATGATCAGGGGACTGGAGCACCTCCCCTATGAAGACAGGCTGAGGAAGTTGGGGCTGTTCAGCCTGGAGAAGGCCACATGGAGACCTCATAGCAGCCTTCCACTATCTGAAGGGGGCTACAGGGATGCTGGAGAGGGACTCTTCATTAGAGACTGTAGTGATAGGACAAGGGGTAACGGGTTAAAACTTAAACAGGGGAAGTTTAGGTTGGATATAAGAAGGAAATTCTTTCCTGTTAGGGTGGTGAGGCACTGGAATGGGTTGCCCAAGGAAGTTGTGAATGCTCCATCCCTGGCAGTGTTCAAGACCAAGCTGGACGAGGCCTTGGGTGATACGATTTAGCATAAGGTGTCCCTGCCCACAGCAGGGAGGTTGGAACTAGATGATCTTAAGGTTCTTTCCAACCCTAACTATTCTATCATTCTATGATTCTAAACCCTTCAAGCCCCACACTGGGCAGCAGAAAGGACTGTCATGGTTTAACCCCAACCAGGACCTAAGCTAAATAATAAGCTAAGATATAATAGTAACAACAATAATAACAACAGTAATGCAACGGAAAGGAAAATACCAAAGAGAAATAAAACCAAAGAAAGACAAGTGACGTAAATGAAAATAAACCAATGTGCAGCCAGTCCCCGAGAACTCAACCTTCTCCAAGCTCTGTATGCTGAGCATAATGTCATTTGGCATGGAATAGCCACGGTCAGTTGGGGTCAACTGTCCTGGCTGTGACCCCTCCCAACTTCTTGTGCACCTGTAGCCTGCTTGCTGGTGAGGAGGCAGAAGACGAAAAGGCCCTGACCCTGTGTAAGCAGTGCTCAGGAATAATTAAAACATCTCTGTATTATCAATGCTGTTTCCAGCACAAAACAAAACATATCCCCATACTACGTACTATGGAGAAAATTAATTCTATCCCAGCCAAACCAGCAGAGGTACAGATTCCTAAGGTTGAAGCTACCAGTCTCGTGACAGATTGATACAGTGTACACTGTTACAAATCATGGCAGTGGAGGTTACCCTGCGACACTGCTTTCCTAGCTCTGTGAAATGGTCCACTCCGCTGCCTTCCCTTAAGGGAGGTTAAGGTTATTTTCTAGAAGTGAGCAATGCAGATCTTTTCTTACAGCTATTAAACAGCCAGATGTTTAGGAAAAGCACCATCGCGAGCTTGTCTTCATTTTGTCCAAGCATCTGACTTTTTTTAGGGAAACCTTCAACATGTGGCTGGACAGCACACTATTTTTCTTAGTAAAAAGCCTATGGAAATGACTGCTGCTAACAAAACAAATGCTGCAAAATTTGGAATTAAAATTCTATACATGATTCTGCAAACCTCTTTGGCTTTCTTCTTTGTGCTCTGAATGGCTCTCAAGACCTAATTTAATTCCACGAAACAAATCCAAAAGTGCCAGGAAAAAAAGAATCAACTTTCTCTCTAGTTCGAATAAAAATTATACAGCTGGAATTCTTGATCTTCATTAATTCCATAGGCAGGCATAGAAGCTCCTGGGTGTTAATGAGACTTGCCAGTTTAGGTGGACTGTAGAGCCTAATGAAATGTCAAATGAGCTGACTTTGGATTCCTGCTATCAGATACTTCCAACAGCAAAACTTGGCAATTCTTGCCAACAATCCCTTCAAGCCCTCTGCCTGGGAACATGGAGCAAATTGTTCTTCTGGACTGGAATTATATAATCAGCTCACATGGTCAGTGTGACTTGCAGAGACTAACATGAGGGGAAAAATATTTAGATCCTTCCCCAGTGTAACATTTCCCATATCCAAATTAATTTCATTTTTCCTCAGTTATATACAAAATGATCACCTGCAACCTGTGGTGGTTTCCATTAGAAAAGCATACAAAAATTACCCCTCCAGAAAGCAAGCTTCCAGGTCCACTTTAGAACTTGTGTCAGGGTCTGCTCTGAATCAACTTTTCACCTGATCATAGAATCATAGAATAGTTAGGGTTGGAAAGGACCTTAAGATCATTCAGTTCCAACCCCCCTGCCATGGGCAGGGACACCTCACACTAAACCATGCCAGCCAAGGCTCTGTCCAACCTGGCCTTGAACACTGACAGGGATGGAGCATTCACAACCTCCCTGGGCAACCTATTCCAGTGCCTCACCACCCTTACAGTGAAGAACTTCTTCCTTATATCCAATCTAAACTTCCCCTGTTTAAGTTTTATCCCATTACCACTTGTCCTGTCACTACAGTCCCTAATGAATAGTCCCTCGCCAGCATCCCTATAGCCCCCTTCATATACTGGAAGGCTGCTATGATATCATCAAGGAAACCAAGAGAGTTTAGGTTAATCATAAATTCTAATTCACCGTCAAAGCCCACTAGGTTTGCTCTTATTAGGTGCCAGATCTGAAACTCACAGAACTAGATGCTTAAGACATGAAGATTTGCTATGGTAAATTCTAAGTATTGTCCTTTCAAGTTTCCATTTAAGAAAAAAAAATAAAATAAAAGTTCAAGGGTTTCCTAAAAGGAAAGGGCTGAAGAGTTAGACATAATAAAAAATTAATTGATCTTAATACAAAACTTTAACAAGGCATATAATATTTTCAGGGAAAGAACCACTTAATGACACCACATGTGTGAAAAATATCTCAGTTCTGGATTTTTGAGTTGTAAGGGCAGAAGTCAAGAGGCAGGTTAAATGATCCCTATATTTAGTCTAGAATGAAATTCCGCTGGTTTAAAACAAACAAACAAACAAACAAACAACAAAAAAAAAAAAACAAAACCAACCAACCAACCAACCAACCAACCAATACCCCAAACAGACAGGTGTAAGTATTTGGAGCAAAGACAGCCTAATAATATGACTTCAGAAGCTACAGAAGCAGAGCCACACTTGACAACTTTATAATCATCCTGTCGTGGTTTAAACCCAGTCAGGTAACTCGTTCGCTCACTTCCCCCCTTCTTGCCCTCCCCCTGCTCCCGGAGGGACGGAGAGGAGAATCGAAAAGAATGCAACTCCCACGGGTTGAGATAAGAACAGTTTAGTAACTAAGGTATAACACAGATCACTACTGCTACCACCAGTGATAATAATGATAAAGGAAATAACAAGGGAAGAGAATACATCATCTCACCACCAGCCGACCGATAACTCGCCCCCCCCCAGCCCGACCAAGCTCTGACCGATACCTCCTCCAACCCTGCAGTCTCCCAGCCCTTCCAGCTAACTCCCAGTTACCTCCTGGGCATGACGTGCTGTGGTATGGAATACCTCTTTGGTCAGTTTGGGTCAGGTGTCCTGTCTCTGCTTCCTCCTGGCTTCCCCTCCTCCCTGGCAGAGCATGAGGCTCACAAAGTCCTTGGCCAAACCAAAACATCCTTGTTATCAGCTCTGTTCCCGAGCTGAAAGTCAAAACACTGCACTGCACCAGCTACCAAGAAGGAGAAAAATGACTGCTACTGCTGAACCCAGGACACATCCTTAGGACAAAGTTGCCTTTCTAAAGGAAGAAGGATTTCATTCACTTTCCCTAAATCAAACCATGATAAAAAGACAGTGTCAATGCAATGGATTTTAAAATGACAAAAGTTAACCTCCCTCTACAGCACCCCGATTGTCTGCAAAATGTTCAGGAGGAAAGCCAAGCAGCCCTTTTTTCCTCTTCCAGCTGCACAACTCTCCTCATTCACAGTCATTAAGTTCTGGAAGAATAATCTGCTTTCATAACACAGTATTTAACCAAGGTGTTAACCAAACAAAAATTTAACACAAAACCAGAACTCTATTTTGTCACTTTTAAAATGTCTCCTTTAATTTTCATGAAGAATGCGTTTCATTTACCACCACATACTGTCATGCTACTAGGGCTATTTTTCCCTCAGAACTACAGAACATAGCACAGAGAGGATGCTAACATTTGTTAACAATTCACATTTTCCATATAAAAGGAAGACTTTTAAACTCTCCACCCACACCTGAGGTGGTACTGCTACTGCAAGCAGTCCTAATCACAGCACCTGTCACACGCTGAACTTGTGACACAGCAAGCATCAAGGCTGCATTAAAATTCTAGGAAAAGCCTTGAGCATTTTTAGTGCATCTGCTAAATCATCCCACAACTCACTGAAGCTCCAGCCTTCTCCAGCCGAGGAGCAATCTACCACCCACCTCCCCCAGCATGAGCTCTGTTGTTCTGACTAGCAAGCTTGCATAAGACACAGAGTTAATTTTCATATTTCCTGAAGAAACTATGTAGGTGATTAGCTCCGTTTACCCTGGTGTGCCTGAATCAAAGCCAACCAGGCACAGAAGCGTGTAGGTCATTTTGAGTGCCCTGAGCATCCTCAGTCTGAAAAGTAATGTAGTCTTGAGGGCCTAAACTTGTATTATATAGACAGTAAGTAACATAACACATTTAGATCAAAACACTCTGCAGAGCATGCTCTCTCACCACTACATCACTCCTCTGATCTGAAACCAAAGCTGCTTCTCCAAATGCCAAAATAAGCCCAACCAGGAAGATCTGGGGACAAACAACATCCACAATTCAGACCTACCCAGATGGTGTCGTCTTGTCTGTACTGTTTCCAGTTGCGGCCGGTGTCGCTGAACATCAGTGTATAGCTGGTTACCCAGTCTGAGCTCCCGTACCTGCCCTGCGTAGCAACTGCAACAATCTCCACTCTGTCTCCCAGATCGACCTGGAGCCACTGCTGCTTATTTGAGTCCAGCGGGGACCAGCCACCAGCTCCTGAAGCAGATTAAAGATAATTTAGATGACAATGACAGCACAAGAAATTACACTTGGAAAAGAACCACATTACTATTTCAGGTCATCACAGAGAATTTTACTTTCTGAACATACAGCTGTTTGTTTGTATATCTGTATTAGAAAATACGCTACATAAGGTGTGCTTCCTTAAGGTTTTCTTAATTAACCTGAATTCATAAGGAATTTTGAATTTCTAGATATTTTAGGGAATTTATTCTTTGGCAGCTGGACAAGCACCAGTGAGGTTGGCACATAATCAGTCACAACAAAAAAAAAAATGTATTTATCCTCTCTTTGCATGCTTGTGCAAATCTGGGGTTACCAATTTCACGCTTATTTGCTTTGACATTTTCTTTACTGCTGCATTTTGAAAGACATGCAAAAACGTTAGTTACTGGGATTTGAGCCCTCTTAATTTTTAAGAAAAATAATTTTAATTACAGGTTGTAAATGCACTTCGAACAGTATGTTGAAAAGCTAGGGACCATTTGATAAAAAGGACTAGAAAGTAACATTTGCCTTACACAAGATGCTTGTTGAATGAACTTTTATGTTATCTTAAATAAAAGAACAAACAAGATCTCCACAAGAATAAATGCAACTTGCAACTTATCTGCTTCCATGACCTACTTTACCATTCAGGAACGGAAACTTCAGAAGTGATGATCACATGGAAACTGAGAGCTTGTAACTCATGTTTGTCCCTTAAAAGTAAACATATATACTATCCCTTGAGTTTTTTAGAGCTTAAACGGATTCATGGTAATGCCAAGACAATGAAATACACAACTGCAACCACTGCTTGAATTTCACCACTTCACTCACTACAGTCAATGAGAGTTTATAGCTAAATGCAAATCCTCCCAGAATGAGATATATTATTTAATGTTCTCTTGCTTTTTTTTACACCCTTAAATTATGGCTGATTATTTTTTTAACTTGTTTCTACTTGCATACATTTATTCTCTCTACACACCCAGAGTTCACTGCAGTCTTAGAATCATAGAATCATAGAATAGTTAGGGTTGGAAAGGACCTTAAGATCATCCAGTTCCAACCCCCCTGCCATGGGCAAGGACACCTCACACTAAACCATGCCAGCCAAGGCTTTGTCAAACCTGGCCTTGAACACCACCAGGGACGGAGCATTCACAACCTCCCTGGGCAACCTATTCCAGTGCCTCACCACCCTAACAGTAAAGAATTTCCTCCTTATATCCAATCTAAACTTCCCCTGTTTAAGTTTTATCCCATTACCCCTGTCCTGTCACTACAGGACAGTCTTAGAAATATGTGAACAACAGAGCTATGAAGAACGTGGAAGCCATAATAAACTTTCCAAATCAGCAAATTTTCACACAGTCATTCCTTCTGCAACCCATCATCTTGTTTGTGCTGCCATTATTAGTGAGGTTTACAAAAGCACTTCTCTGTACAACAAACACAATCACAATGGGAGAGAAAGGGGGAAATAGAGTTCATAGAATCATACAATGGTTAGGGTTGGAAATGACCTTAAGATCATCTAGTTCCAACCCCACTGCCATGGACAGGGACACCTCAAACTAGACCATGTCACTCAAGGCTCTGTCCAACCTGGCCTTGAACACTGCAGGTATGGAGCACTTACCACTTCTGTTGGCAACCTGTTCCAGTGCCTCACCACCCTCACAGTAAAGAACTTCTTCCTTATATCTACCCGAATTTCCCCTGTTTAAACTAATTACCTGTCCTAGTGCTACAGTCCCTGATGAAAAACCCCTCTCTGGCATCCTTGTAGGCCCCCCTTCAGATACTGGAAGGCTGCCAGGAGGTCTCCACACAGCTTCTCTTCTCCAGGCTGAACAGTCCCAAGCTTCTCAGCCTGTTTTTGTATAGGAAGTCCTCCAGTCCCCTGATCATCCTTCCGGCCCCTCTCTGGCCTGCTCTAATGGCTCCATTTCCTTCTTATGTTGAAGACACCGGAACTGTACACAGTACTCCAAGTGAGGTCTCCTGAGAGCAGAGTAGAGGGGTAGGATCATATCTTCTGACCTGCTGGTCACGCTCCTTTTGATGCAGCCAGGATATGGTTGGCTTTCCGGGCTGTGAGCGTACACTGCTGGCTCATGTTCAGTTTCTCACCCATCAACACCCTCAAATCCTCCTCTGCAGGGCTGCCCTGAATCACTTCTCTGCACAATCTTCAGCTGTGCCTGGGATTGCTCCAACCCAGGTGTAGGACCTTGCACTTCATGTAAAGCTTAAAAATTCCTCATGCAAACTATGATTCTAAATATGCATCCCCAAACAAAAAGAATTACTAAACTTTGATTATAAATATCTGGATTTACTTTAATATTTTAATCTTATTAACTGATCCATCTCAAAGATGCTCCATGAGCAGTTTATCAGAGTAAACTGAGTTGAAAGATCGATAAATGTGGTTTATATCAAAAAACTCAATTTCAGTAACTTTACCCTTTAAAAAAAATTCTTGATTTTTGTGGACGACATTGTATTTTATAACTCTCAACTGAAATTCCTTTGCCTATTAGGTGTCAGAATTTTAATTTTTTACATTTCATTAAGATATGAGCATGACATGAAAGACCTACTGAGAACATTAGGAATTTCTTCACTTGATTCTTCTCTCACTACTTCATAGCTCTCTTTTAACTTCATACCTATATAGTTTATATAAAACTATGGTTTTATATAGTTCACTATAGCTTCCTGTTAAAAATCCTAACATTTATTCTTACACACACTCTCCCCCCCCCCCCCCCCCCCCCAGTCTTATGTTCCATATAAAGAATATTTCTGCCATGCTTTTAAGAAACAAACCATATAACCGTTCAAAGACAACAAGCTGCATATTTCTCCTACACGGAATTGTGGCTAATATTCACAAGAGCCAATGGAGAAACTTCTTTTGGATTATAACATCCAACATCCAGTCTAGTGGAAAGTGTAGCTGTCCACACCAGGGGGGTTGGAGCTATATACCTTGAATGCTTCTTCCAAACCCAATTCTACAATTTGCAATAGACTCTGAACACAATAGCTGTTGCCGTGTTTACAGTTTTAGGCCAGGAACTGGTGGGACATAGAAATTAACTTCAGAAATTCTGGCAGGTCTGTGGCATGAAGTTGTTCCCTTAAATGCTCCACAGAGCTTGTTATAGATGTTTTCATAAATATTCAAAGAAATGCGGGCATTTTCATCTTTCCTTAATTGTCTTTGTGCAACATAAACAGCAACAATGAGATGGGAGATGGAGGAAAATCACTTATAACAGGTGATTTGTTTGATGAATTTCCCATTTAAAAAAAACAAACAAAAAACCCAAACAAAACCAAAAAACACTTTTGCTTTCCTTATACTAGTTTATAACCAAGTTCTTAAGCCAGGCTTATTACCACAGGTACTTTCCAGTCATTCATTAAACATCATAACTAGCATCTATTCTATGTAATTTATGCTCTCTCCCTTCTGCTGCCAGAAATGATAGAAAGGTGAGAAGCTTTCCACAAAAGTATTTGGCTTTACAAAGCACTTTTAATTTCCAGTTTGAAGATGGCACAACAGGTTTATATTGTTGAAGTCAATCAAACAAACAATACACATTGAATGGAAATTTGAGAGCTCTCTAGTGCGTTTAAGCTCAGAAATCACAGATTACATGGCATTTCTGAACTGCCTATCTCTTCACATGAGCACATCTGTCTGTTGGGAGTGTCACTCTTTAGATACGAGAACTACATGACATAGCTGTGACACCTGCTCATAGTATCACTTTTTCAGACACTGGTCTTGCAAGAGAGACCTTATCTCTGACAGATCATGTCTTTTCAGAACTGCAGATGCTTCATACACCTCTTCCCATGGGGGGTAAAAACCCACTGCATTTCCCCCTCCCAAACCTTCCACCATTACCATTTCCACAGATGGACAGTAACTCTACTGACTTCTAAGAATGGCAGTTAAATTCCCAGCAACAGCAAAGCTGCATTGTCTTTGTGACTGAGAACAGAACTAAAGTTTTTCCTTTGGGCCTCTCTCATTTCTGCTAGTAAAGCAAACACATAACTTCTGCCTGCTTCTGAGGGTATCTCAAATCCTCACCAAATACTGCTGTGAGTGCCAAAAATCAAGAAATATTCTTTTTCCTCCATATTTTCTCTGTTATACAGAATAGGTGGCACAAGTGGCATCTTTTTTCAGCACAATCTGCATGTTTTTTTTATGCACATGATTCTTTATAGTGTGTCAACACCCCACCACATACTTCTTTTATTAAGTAGCAAAAAAGCACATCTGGAGTGTAGTAGCTCATTTACAGCCATTTGCTTCTCTACCCATGAGCTGTGCTAATGCTGGGGAATATCTGTCAGGGCAGGCCCAAGACAAGAGACAAGAATGTAGGATGCGAAGGCTACTTAAGACAATACTTACAGGACATCAAACTCCTTTGAACAGATACAAGCATAACCTTGACACTCTTTTCCTGAGCACAAGAAAAGTAAACAGGACCACATATCTTTTATTAATAGTGTGGCATAAGCATAAAACAGACAAAATGTGGCTCTGATTACACCCAACAAATCTGTACATTTGATTTTAGGTTAACTGGAAAGTACTAATGCATGAAGATGCCACATTGCCTTTCTCACAAGGACAAAAGAGAGAGTAGATGCCCAGTAAAGTGAATACACATTTGGCCCTTTACAACATCATGTCTGAGGGACATACAATTTCACTTTCTTCCCACTAGATTCCCACTAGCATTGACAGGATTCTGTGCATTGCCATGTGCCATCATTGCTCATGGTTCATATATTTCGCATTTTCTGTGGATCATTTCAGGGGAGAGGTTCTACATGATGTGGATAAAATGCCCTAGTGGAGAAACTACCAGAGGTATCTGATACATTGCTCATTCTCCATGGCAACAAATCATAATGCTAGAAATATGAGAAGAATAAAGATCAGATGGTTTCTCAGTTGGAGATCCATATAACTTCAAGAAATATGATCAAATATTTTTTTTCTTTTTCAGACCATTTGTACATTTTGCCATAACTGTTCCAAAAACTGCACTGAAGCCAAGTGTTATGCAGTCAGTGGTCCTTGATGTTTCACAGGGCTGCTCAGGATACCCATACTTATTTTTGGTTTATTAATGCAAAGCAAAGGGAATGCCTGTTCCCACTCTATAGTGCCTTACAAACAGCTCAACCGGCTTTGTATTGTGCTACAAACTCTCAGACTTCCTGCTGCAACTAAGTGCTTTCCTGCTGCACAATTTTACTTTAATGCCCAGATCAAACAATTCCTGGCCATAAAACAAATTCTTTTTAACATTGTATACATTTTATATTCCCATACATAGTTGCCTGTACTGACTGCTAAGGCTGAGAGTTAACAGAGAAATGAAAAAGCTTAGTTTATAGAGTCATATTGTAGCAATTTTCTTATTATTTTTCATTATCATTTACTGTAAACAAAAATGCCAGTTAATCCCGCTTGTCTAAGTAATATATTTCACACCTCAGGATCATATTTATCAGAATTATACTGTTTTACTATTGCCATACAGATTTCTCATCATTTTAATTGAATGCTTTCAGCAGTTCACATAAAGCTTTACTCATGGGTAATGTGTGTAGGGTTTTGGGTTGGTTTGGGGTTCTTTTGCCTTTTTTTCCTTTTTTCTCCTTTAGGGGTTTTTGTGTGTTTTGGTTTTTTTTGTCGTTGATTGTTCTGTGGTTTTTTTGGGGGGGGAGGGGGGGGTGTGTGTTGGTTGGTTTTGGGGAGATCAGGGGTTTTCTTTGTTTGTTTGGGGTTTTTTGGTTTGGTTTTATTTTATGGTTTATGGCACATTTCACTGCTGCAGGCCTTGCAGGCCTTTTTCTAAACAACAGCCTTGTTAATGTTACCTATTACTGAATCAACATGATGAATTACAACTTTCTATTGATATAGGTCTGGAATGTATTTTATAAATTCATCTTCACTTGCTGCATTCCTATTTATATTAACAAATATATTTACCTGGGTTTCTACCTGGAGGCACTGTTAATTGCAGCACTGTATCTACTGTTTGCGTTCCAATGCCAGTTCCTTCAGTCACCATCTACCATTGCTCCTCCAACCCAGGACCAGGTACCCATATTAATTCTGGTGGCACTACATCCATGCATTTCTACAAAAGTCGGGGTAGTAAGATAGATATTGTCAAGCTAGAGCTTGACTTGCAGTAATATTGACTTTGAATCTCTTCCTCTTTCCTGCAGATAAAATGAGTCATTACAGACATTTGCAAAATCACATAAGCATGTTTACTTACTGTCCCAGCTAGCAGTTGGAGACAAAGACAGGGCTCAACATTGATAACTTACATAATGTTGAACAACTACTGTATGACTTTTTCCTTGCTGATGAACTCTGGTTCAGGGGTTTAAATATGATATAGTAATTTCCATTTAATACTTTTCTAATGACCTAGCAACTTCCTTATCATTAGTGCCAGGTATCTGAGAGAGTCTTTTGCTGGCTTTGCTGATTAAAACAGACATTTCAGGGATTGTTTAAATAGGTAAATTATCTTTTTTTTTTTTCCAAATTAAAATATCTTTTCTAGTAGTATACTTTCTATTGTTTCTTATCATTAAATTCACATGTAATGTAGTAATACAGGGCTTTCCTCTTTCAGAGGCTCTAACTTGGGAATAAGATGGGAGCCATCAACATAAATTTGCAGCACAGTGTCAAATGACGTCCCAGGTACTGCCAACTTCTCTTTTCTAGTACAAAGTTTGATCCTAGAAAGTTTGACATTGTATGTGAACTCATTATCTGGGCCTTAAATATTCTTCACTGCAAACGTCTGCAAAGTTTTCTTCATTCATTTTCACTAGATCTGGAGAACTGTGTAATCACTGAATTTCACTGGAACTTCAATATCTAGTTGATACTAGCTTTTACACATTACAAACACCCACATTTTAGAATATAGCCTCAAACCTAATGACCTTCAAGTCTTAAAGATTATGGGAACTCTTCGAGCGCAAAAAGACTATGTGAACTTCCTTTAGCATGCTTGTACAAAAGACGTGGAGAGTTTCAAATTTAATGGAAGTTTTCTATAACAAAGAAAGGAATTGCTCCTTAACAGAGCTCTCTCAAAAGCACAAATTAATGTCTCTGTTCAACTTCACTCTGAGTGCACTGCAGACAAACAGCATAAAAGGTTATTCTTCGTAAAAGTGATTAAAAAGAACAGTTTAGGCATTTCATACTGCATTCTTACCATCTCTCCTGTTGAGCTTTGCAAAGCTGGGACTGTGAGTACTGAAGAGCTCAGTGGAACTTGTAAGGGCTGTTGAAGGTAAGGAAGATACCAATGGATCATCACAATTATCTAAAAAAAAAAAAAAGGCAAGAAACAAAACATATAGATGTCATCACATGAGCAACAAATATGCTAACTTGTGTTATTTCAAGGTGGTGTTTGTTTTGACTTAGCAGACAGAGACTTGAGAAAGGCACACTTGTGCTTGAATTTATATGCAAGACTGAAACTTACCCTCCAGAATGCCAGTCTGGTGGGATGGCAACACATTGGGAGCTGTTGACAAGTCACTGAATACTTGAAAAGCTGGAAAATGTTTTCCTTTCAGTGAATGAAATTTTATGATTTCCCCTCCAGTTAGAGGGTAGTGACTTTCCTTGGAAAAGCCACTGGAAGAATATAGTAATGATCTGGCAGACTTTAGAGAATGCCCCAGGCAATATGTTTAGTAAAGTCTCCCCACAGAGCAGGAACACAGGGATATGCCACCTGGCCTTTTGCAACGTGTAAAACGCATGTACCAAGCTTCACAAGAGCCCTATGCTGCACTGCAATTATAAAATCTGAACCCTTCCTTAATTTCTTTCCCGAGCTCACACAGACATACATGGCCAAATTACTTCTGTTAGCTCAAATGAGTAGTCTGCTATGTCCTTCCCCTCTTACTTTCACATCCTCATCTGACGACAGATGGGGTAGCCTAACACCCAAGTTGGATTTTTGAGCCCGTAATGTCTGAATAAGGATAGAATTTGGTAATGTAAGTTTGTTCATTACAACACTGTCATATACACACTCAAAAACATAGTGAGGAATTTCAGAAGGGAATAATAAAACCCTCTCATTTTTAATTGAATCTCCCATGAAGCAAACACGATCTAATTACTAGAAAGTCCTGCAGGTTAGCAGGATCTCAGGCACCAGTGTCCTGCACTGTGCAGGACATGGCACAGCTTTTATATGACAAATGAAATTTCTACATATAGAAATATGCAGTATAGTAAAGTGCATAGGATGCATTGGTCAGGTAGAGCATGCACAACAATTCAGATCATATTCAGCATATGCGTCCCTTGTCAGAAACACTACCCATAGAAGCTGTACAGATTTCAGATTGTTCTACCTTTAAAAAATGTAGCCAAAATAGACCACAGGGCTCAAAAAGGTAAGATGTGAACGAACAGTGAGAATCATCCCATAGACCCTGCTTCCCTGAGAAGGCAGAATTTAAAAAAACACCCAACACACCTCTCAAGATTATAAAACTCTCTAAGAAAGGCTATTATTATCATATTTCCTTTTGTGGTGGTTGCAGACAACAAAGGGAAGAAACATTTTGTGCTTGCGCAAGGTCAGAGAAGACCCACTGAAAAAACAAAAGCAAAACCAATATATCTTAATTCTTACCATATAATCCCAGCTCACTCATTTCAAGAGACTTTATCTCCCTCATTTGGTGTAACAGAAACAGACCTTTATTGCAGGTGCTCCCAGACTCCTAGTTTCTGAAACTACTCCTTTTGCCTTGGCAGTTTGCCTGTCAGAACAAAAAAATCCCCTTCTTTATGTCAACTGCATTAAGTGACTACTGAAAACATTTTTTCTAACAAAAAAAAAATTCTACTCTACAGAATCATTTAAAACATCTGGACACTCAGAAAGAAAAACATTTGCCAGACAGTTGTTTTTTCCTATGTTTACTTCTGACCTGATAATTAGCAAAAAAAAGATTTTAAAAAGTGTCTAATTGAACGTATAAGCCATCTTCTTCATGCAAATCATGTAAAAATACAGATGTTCACTTTCATTTGAGAAATGGGTGCTGACCTTGACTGTGCCAACTTCTGAGAAATAGGCAATTAAGGACAGCATTTACAGTTTTGTGTTCAATATTAGAACTGTCATCAGAAATGTTGCTTTTGAAATGAAAAAAATATTTACCTATAGGCAACTTGATTTTTCTGATTTTTATTCATTCTTTTTATTTTTAGATGAATCAAAAAAAATAAAAATAGAGAAACTAACTTATTATGAAGTTGTTTGGTTTACTGTTTTTTACTCCTTCCTTGTAGCTTTAATTGCCCTCTAAATAAATACAATGAAATCTCTTTTCCTGTGTATTTAAATTTAAAACAAATATAAAATTTAAAAGAAATAGAACTATTACTTCAAGAGCATCCAAGTGAGATTTAGACACCAAAACTCTCGGGCTCCTCTAAAACATGCCAGATAATAGCTTTAGCTAATATTCCATAAACTAGTGAACTTCAGAAAAGGCCTTTTGCCAAAATATCTGATAAAGCTCTATGTTTCTTGATGGCCTTCAACACCTGTGACAAATATGAAAAAAAAAAACAAACCTTAGAAAAATATATCCAAGTCCTAGAGAGACAAGATTTCATAAAATCATAGAAAGGTTAGGGTTGGAAAAGACCTTAAGATGACCTAGTTCCAACCCCATTGCCATGGACAGGGACACCTCAAACTAGACCATGTCACCCAAGGCTCTGTCCAACCTGGCCTTGAATACTGCCAGGGAAGGAGCATTTACCACTTTTTTGGGCAACCTGTGCCAGTGCCTCACCACCCTCACAGTAAAAAACTTCTTCCTTAGATCTAACCTGAACAACTCTTGTTATAGTTTTAAACCCATTACCCCTTGTCCTATCACTACAGTCCCTGATGAAGAGTCCCTCTCCAGCACCCTTCAGATACTGGAAGGCTGCTATGAGGTCTCCACACAGCCTTCTCTTCTCCAGGCCAAACAGCCCCGACTTTCTCAGCCTATCTTAATACAGAAGGCGCCTCAGCTCCCTGATCATCCTTGTGGCCATCCTCTGGTCTCCTCTGGACACCAGAACTGCACACAGTACTCCAAGTGGGGTCTCACGAAAGCAGAGTAGTGGGACATGATAGCAGGCTTCTGAAACACAGCTAACATTATCAAAATTGAGTTTGCATAGAAAACAGAGATTCAGCACAACTTTATTTATTCTTCTGGTACATATTTTACATCAGTGTTTGTAGGCACAGTATGATCCAATTTATAACTCTCCTCAAGCTTAAGATAAAGTTCAGTGGCAGCAACTGATATAAATTTAAACAATTTCTGATTAGTGGACACTGAAATATTCAGAAACTCATAAACCCCCAAAATCTATCATGATCACATTGATGTTTTTTTCACCCTGTCCTTTGAAAAGGATCAATCCCTGGAACAGGGCCAGGGTTGGTACCAGCCATGACTGAGATGTGTTAACATACCTATCCTGCTGCTGTTTCACTTGTCCATTTAAAGAGACAGTGGGACAAAACACATTGATTTCCGCCTGTGAAAGCCATCCAGAAAGGTCAGTAATATTTCCTTAATGAAAGCTTTGATGAAGAGGATATGATCAGTTAAAAGATTGCCAATCCCTAGGCTCCATAGATTTCCCATAGATCAGATTTGAACAGCTTTTAGTAGTGCTGTACCCTCACAGAGACAAATGTGCAGAAAATCTTTGACTGTGAAATTTGCAGTACTTCTACATGGTAGTATATTGTTAGCCAAGATCTATTTTCAATATGATAAGTAGCACCATACTTATACCAATGATCTCATATCACTGCAAATGAAAAGTATTTGGCAAGCCACAGTTAAGACTGTGGTCTATGCTGCAGCTACTCTATTAAAGAGTTAAAATACCACCAGAGAGCAGTACCCAGAGTAGGAACGCAGGACTAGAATCACTCAATAATGCAACCGGAGGAGGTGCAGGTACATGGCACCCCATGCCAACAGAGTAAAAATTGCCTTCTTTTTGCAAAACACACGAATTTGAGAAGATGAAAAAGAAAATTACAACTCAGAAACTGTTGTGGGTAGGTTGCACAATGGAGTCCAAAAGGCAAACTCAGTAATGAAGTAACATGCCTCCTACATCATCAGTAATAAAAGCTATTTTAAGGGAAGATAACTGCCTCCTGTAAGTGCTCCTCTTCAAGAGCTTGGCATGTCAGCAAAGAGTGCCTGGATTAGAGCTTGCTCATAGCTCTGAACCAGTCCTACGTTGTGCAATGAGGGCAGGCATCCTGTGCAAACCCTGAGCTTCAGAGGCAGGTTAAGAAGGGCTTCACAGAATCACACAGACCTCTTGTCCACAGCCTACTGTTTAAATCATAGAATCATAGAATAGTTAGGGTTAGAAAGGACCTTAAGATCATCTAGTTCCAACACCACTGCCATGGGCAGGGACATCTCACGCTAGACCATGTGACCTAAGGCTCTGTCCAACCTGGCCTTGAACGCGGCCAGGGACGGAGCATTTAACACATCTTTGGGCAAGCTGTTCCAGTGCCTCACCATCCTCACAGTAAAGAACTTCTTTATAGCTAACCTGAAAATGTAGACATATATGTTCTGCAGTAAACATTAAGGCGACTTCAGGATAAATCAGAGCTCTTGTAGCTTCCTCTTGGAGACCTTGCTTGGAACTTAGAGGTATTTTATTTAAATGGGATTTCTGTTGCCAAGACATAATTTTATTCGTTATTAAAATACCAGCAGAGTTACAGATGGTGCTGAAGTTAAATTGTGTGCATAATTTTGATTGCAACTGTAAATTGTCTCCGTACTGGGATTTGAAGTTGAAAAGATTCACTCGTATTTATAGGATAGGTAAAATTCCTCTTAGCATTACCCACTTAATGGCATACTTTGTTTTAAAGACATAAACCATTCGTTTCGTATCATGCTTCTAACTGTGCTCTAGGAGTGACAACTAATGCCTTCCAATTCATCTGTTTTCTCCTGTCTTCTGTAGCTACAGTTCTCCTTAGTAAAGACACAAAATAAATATTTGGACTTACAATGAAAATTAACGTTCCACCTTTACAGTCCAAATGAGGTGCATGTGTACAGGAGGAGATATACACAGAAGACACAGGAAACGTAGTAAGCAGAGTACAGTTACAGGTTTGAAAGAGGCTGAAGGATTATTTCCATATCAAGGTTCCCCACACAAAGTATCTCAGCAGGATACCACATATTAATGGTTTCTACTACCATGAGTATCGTACTACACGATTCTTGGAAAGATGGGGGGGGGGGGGGGAAGAAAGAAATCTGTAAAGAGAAATTCTTTTTTATTTTTTTCTCCTAGAGACTGGCTACATGCACATCCACAGCTGTGAACTCCATCTGTTAGCTGAAAGGCACAGCATAGTTTTCAAGATATAAGACACCAGAGGAAGTACTTAACAACACAGGTTTCTTTTCCTTTCACGTCAATAGTTAAGCTAATAATGAACTCTTCCTAAACAACTGTAAATTACCTATGTGTTCTTTCATTTGCCTGTAAACCTCAACATAAAAGTATTACTCAGTGTATTTATTCAGCAGTCTTTTATGGTACAATCTGCACATGTAACCTTGTCTCACAAAAAGTAGTTAAGTTTGATCCTGAATAACGCCAGGGGCTCTCAAAAAAGCTTTGATTTAATAGTGTGTCTTATTTTTTTATTGAAACAAGCACATCTGCCATATAACTCCTATTCACAATAACAAAATAGCAGTCAAATAAGGAATAGAGTGATCACGTGCCACTTGGGTTTATGAAGCCCAAATATTGATTTCAAATAACCATCAATGCAGCTCCAGTAAACTAATATACACAAGCAATACTTGTTTTGAGAGGACCAAAGAACATCAGACAAAACTAGTTATCAGCAAAAAATAATTAAAGAAAAAATGGTCTTATGTTTAAGGAATAAATGTTCCCAGATTCTGGCTCAGTCATAGCCCATGCCACTTAGATGAGACATAATGTCTCCATCTATAAAATGAAGGTACTCATCACTCTAGCTTATACTGTATGCTTCTCATTAAATCACATATTTCTTTAGGAGAGGAATGAGCTATTGCCAATGAATGGCAAATGCATCACACAAATCCACTGAATAAGAGGACAGTCTGAGATTTCAACAATTACTGAAATCATTGTTATTTCTATATGGGAAAGAAAAAAAGACTACATCAAAAAGGTTGTGATGACTTGGCTTGTCAACATTTATATTTCAAGGAAGAAACCTGCAAAAGCATATTGTTGTCCAAAGCTATGATTTACTTCCAGCAGGTATAACAGCAGCTGTCAGGGGTTCTTACTGTTTTCTACTCAGAATATGCTTCTCGTGCCTGTTTGCCTTTTCCTTCCACATTTGTGAGATCCTGCAAATTTAAGAGTGCTCTGATCTTTGACCCAAGAGCAGAAAGCTACAAAGCTGACCCAGCAGACAGAACAGGTTTTATATCTGAAGTTTGCCCTTTTGACATTTAACATACTTATAGCGGACAGACAGTATAAATCCCTTCGATCCACGGCAAGGCAATGTATCCAGAAATTGCCCTGCTGTAGAGGGAAAACACAGGCAAGTGACTGTGCCAGCACAGAGCATTTTTTGCTAGGTTATGGAAAATACAATCCAAGAACGTACAGGGTCCTTTGCTGTGCCTACACAGCATCACAAGCATCCTTTTTGTCTTGGTCTACATAAGATTTGTTACTTATGCATTTCAAATGAAGTAGCTAACATATTCCAAAGATCAGGGCTGCCTCTTAAAGTTTCAGAAGTTTTAGCACCACTCACCAAAATGTAAACTTGATGTCCTTCAAAAGCATCAGACTTTGCTACAAGCATGCTCTGTTCACCAGAGGTCATCACTGAAGGAGCAGTTCAGGACTCCATCAATTAAACCATGGATTCAAAAAAACAAAAAAAAAAACAAAAACATACCCAAAAAAACCCACAAAACAAACCAGAAGAGTATTTGCCTTAAAATATCATAATACGTACAATTAAAACAACATTGAATATTGCAGAAGTTACTATATCTGCACCCATCAGCAATCCTGACAGGCTCACTATTAGAAGAAAAACCACAAGAACGATATGACTAGAGGCAGTTGCAATGGGTTCAGTATAGGTATCTGCTAACATAAAATTAAAATTCAGATGGGGTAAGGCAGATTTTCTGCTGATATTACTCGGTGCCAACATTGTTCAGGAATCCATTGGTGAAGCAATTTTTTTGATGTTGTATAAATACTTTTTTTTTTTTAAATGTGAATGTAAATACCTGTCTCAAAGAGAATAAGGTGCATTGGAAAAAATAGCTTCAGCAACCTAAGGAGAGCCATGCTGCATTCTACCACCTAATAATCAGCCAGAGACAGGAACATAGTTCAGACTACATCTCCAAACTGGACGTCTTTCATACAGATAGATATATATGATACTCCCCACACCTTGAGTGACCTGACCTTCAAATTCAGCATGCAGCAGCACTGCTGTGAACTTCAGTGGAGCATCTCAACACCAACTGCTTATCACCATCGCACCTGCAACCAGACACATAAGTGCAGACTCTTAAGTGAAGACTCCTTACTCTGCCTTTGTGGAGGTGCATAGTATTAGTAAGAGTATCTTAGAGAACAAAAACAAGAATCCAGTTTGCATGGTGGGTTTCCTTTTGAGGATTTACTGTAGTGACAGGACAAGGGGTAAAGGGTTAAAACTTAAACAGGGGAAGCTTAGATTGGATATAAGAAGGAAATTCTTTCCTGTTAGGATGGTGAGGCACTGGAATGGGTTGCCCAGGGAGGTTGCGAATGCTCCATCCCTGGCAGTGTTCAAGGCCAGGTTGGATGAAGCCTTGGGTGATATGGTTTAGTGTGAGGTGTCCTTGCCCATGGCAGGGGGGTTGGGACTAGATGATCTTAAGGTCCTTTCCAACCCTAACTATTCTATGATTCTATGATTTATACTTGACCCCGATTTCCATGATTTCAGGATGAATGTAGAAAGGGAAGTTAAAGGAGAATTAGCCTTTTATAAGTTCTTGTCTCCTGCTTCCCCAGCACAGTACTAGAGTTCATAGAATGGTTAGGTTGGAAGAAACCTTAAAGATCATCTATTTCCACCTAGATCACCTAGTTTCACCCTCCCTGCCATGGGTTTACATAGTTTCTCTGCAGTGCTACAGTTTCCCCCCACCTTGAAGCAAGACCCATGAGAATCTGCATCGGTGTGATGCCACATTCCCATTCTCTCTCTTTTTAACCCAACCACCACTTCAGATGGGCAATGAAGTTGGGCAACCTCCCTCTCATGGGAAACTTGACCAGGCCTGAGCTTTCTCAAACAAAATTATTCTGCTTTGGCTTTCTTATGAACGTCTATGGAAAAGGGTTCATTTATACAGGCAGTCATTGAAAAGACTTTCAGATAATTCCTTATCTTTGTCCGGTAAGGTTATTTTGTGCACATCTAAATTTACAGCTGCTATCACTAAGCAAACAATAGAAGCAGCTAGGAAGGTGTGGAATGCTGATGAATTTCACAGCCATACCCAGGTCACAATGCACAGGAATTTAAAAGCCATCAGTAACCAAGAGGCTGCTCCCTGAACTTTCAAATCAATCACAGTCAAGTGAATTCAGCTTTTATTTTTCCTTTGCATTTTTTGTAAACTCATGGATAAAACTAATTAAAAACATAAACAGCATGGGGTTCACTAAATATTTTCTGTTTGGAAGAGAACCTATTCAAATCGTGTAACATGCAGGATGGCATACTGAAAAGTAATTAGAACTCTGAGAATTTCAGTGCCTCACATAAGGCTGAGGGAATGTTCAATTTCCAGGCTTTGAGCAAGTATTAACAGAGATGAAGGTCGTAATAAGTGCCCATCTAGCATTGCATTTAAATGCAATGTCATTTCTAGGGATGGTAAGTAATCATTTCATATCTCAATAACCTCCAACAAAAGCACCTTATTTAGCCCCAAAACACCAATTTTTAAGACTTTTCTATACAAGTTAACGGTTTAGACAAGGGGCTGGATTGAAAAAAGTTTTAAATTCCCATTCTTAAGCAAGGTGAATGCAGCTCTGATGTCAATTAATAGATGAAGATTTTCTGCCAGGCATTTCTTAGGGCAGCATATTCTCTCTTCATCAGTCACAGCAGCATTTTTAGTGCCACAGGAGAAAAGAAACTTATAGATATCTTAGATTGAATGTGTTGTCAAATAAGCAACAGAGTTTATACATAAATTTTATTTTTTCTCTTTAACCAATCATGATTTTAGTCATCAGTTTTAAGACCCTCATGTCTTTGCTACAATCTTGTGCTACATTACACCCCAGTCCCATGCTCTGAACAAGATCCACAGCACTAAATGATCACAGTCCTCTGCCTTCACATCATTACAGTTCTAGTCCATGACTGTAGACTTACTTCAGCACCACCATCATTGAATTTTCTTGTTAAGTGGAAGACATTTCCTGACCCTCTGAGAAACTTTCATCCCCCACTGACATTATGCAGGTATACAAGAAGATGTTGGCAAATAAGAGACAGAGGACCCCAGCAGTCAGAAGAGAGGGGCACACTATATGCGTGATGGCAGCACCATTTTTCCCAGTGATGACCTATCCACCACCTTCAAATGCTATCCTAGAATTGTTAGGAAGGATGAGGTTGTGATCCAGATAGTGAACTCATAAAGATATTTTTAATTACCAGCTGAGTCACAGACACATTCTGGATTTGAGCCTTGCTGAGCTCAGTTTTTCAAATATATTATTTCTTGGCCTCATTGGTCAGGACAGCACCAGTTTGAAGAAAAGGTGTTTATCACTCTTGTAGCAAGCAAGGGCGAGAGCTATGCAGCTGTTTGTGGGTACAGAAGACAAGCTGAAGACTGTGTATGAAAACACATAACTACTCAGGACCCACTGGCACCACCAAAACCTGAACTTTATTTTCATCCAGAAACAGTATCCTTTTCAGTCAATACTGAAGATGTTTTAGAGAAGAGATGGTCCCCAAAAGATCCATTAAAATTGGGTAATAGTGATTACTAACAGATTCAGCATTCATGTTCCCTTCACCCATGTTGACGACACCTTTTAAATCAGTATCCAGAAAAATCTGGAATGGATCTGTCAATCCCAAAGAATGAGATATTTTTTCCTTAGTGGAAATCAGAAACCAGCTAGAGTAGTGGTCTCAAGGCCAAACTTGTCATGCCCGGTTAGCTGCTCACTTCCAAGTCCTGCTCAAAATCAACTAGAAGTTTTGCATGCAAAGATAAAGACTTGATACAAAAACATTTCTGAAGACTGGAGGCAAGAGAGAAAATTCCCATAGCCTATGCAAATACAGCATAACAGAAAGAAGTGAAAAGGACATAACTGGAACATAGCAGGACTATTCACGCTGCACTTTTGCAGCATTTGGTCTGCAATAAGCTTACAAACACTAATAACAGAATTAAGAGATAAAATACACTAAGAATCACAGTGCAGTATGTTTCACATGACACTAAATAAAGACAGGGATTCTTCCTTACAAGAAAAGAACAGCGATTTAAATTGCTGATTAATGTATCAGTTTAAAAGCCAGCTGAACTCTAGTAGTCAGCAACCTTCTACTTTGTATAAAGGCCATTCTTCAGCCAGCAAGGGAAAAGGCTCACCTTCTATCAGCAGTCATCTTTGTAAAGAACTTTAAATACAGAAAATGAGAAAATATCCACTGAAAAAAAAAACGTACACAACTAAACCAAAGCAAAAAACCCTATCTTCCACTGCGCCCTGCAAAAAACAGTATACGAAACAGAGCCACCTTTACAAAGTTGCTTTAAGAAGCCTTTGTAGGTACAACTGTCAAACACAAGACAATTTGGGTAATAATTTGATAAATTTATTTTCAGATATGACAAACAGACAACTCCCCCAGGCTCCCTAATTGCTTGCCACTTTGTTTAGACAGATCCTACTCCTTCAGTACTGAATGACTAGCTCAAATGTTTTCACATAGAATTATGGCTCAATCCAGGCATGCTTCCTTAAAAACAAAGAAATTCTATATATTAGGGTAGTAAGCTTTTAAACACAGAGGAAAGCTCAGCTGTGCATTTTCTTACTCTCTTTAAATCAAATTCAGATGCTGATTAGATTTCTGCTGGTTCACATCCCATTTTAATACACAAACTCCCACATGTTTTATCTCTTCAACAAAGCAATTAATAAAGCATGGCTGAAGCCATTAAAGGTTTGTTTTATGCCCCTCTAAATCCTTTAAGATAAATAAGAACTGATGCTTATTTTGAGCCTTTTGAAATCTGAATAATTTTTGCAATGTCCTGCAGCCCTGAAACTAAAATCTAATTACCTGCAAGAGTTAGCAGATATAAGTACACATTCAAACTCACTCTCTTATGTGGCAAGCTTTTTAAAGATCAAAGGGCTACCTCTAGCCTTCAGGCTCCTTGTTTGAAAATGTACACAAACTTTTAATGGTGTCACACACCAAAGCCCTGCACACTGCTTTGAAAACATACCCCTCAACGGTGGAAGTAGCTTTTCTTGCTGCTAGCACTGGTCAAAGAGGCCAGGATTATACACTCAGAAGATCCTCAGAAGCCCAGTTGCCTTACAAGAAGTTATTTGTGGCATCCTAACTCAGTATATCTGCCCAATGAATAGGCATGAGAGAATTTTTCCCTTCAATTTGGCACTGGAGGAGTCAACAAGAAGCTCCTGCTCCTTTTCTTGACATTGAACAGAATCACTCATGAAACTCAGAATCAAAGAATGGCTGAAGTTGGGAAGGATCCCCAGAAATCATCTTCTCAAGCAGAGTCTCCTATAGCAGATTGCTCAGGACCATGTCCAGACTCATGTTGGTACTTGTAAGGCTTTTTCCTGACTCTTAAGGGCAGAGAAGTAAGGTTCACTATGCACATTCGTTAAACCTATTCTATCTTACAATAGAACATGGCATTCAGGAATAAAAAAGCTCTTATGGTGTAAAGTTGTAGCCTGAAGAATCTATAAAAAGCCACCTTCTGTGTCCTACTGAGCTGAATAGAAGTGAGAAAGCCTCAGAAAAATTAATTCTCCAGGACAGAATAAAAACCAAACTTTTCAAAGTTGTGCTTTTGATTTTTGTGTTTTGTTTTGTTTTTTTTTTTTCTCTTTAGTATGATAATGCAGAGCATTAGATGATGACATGGAATTTTTCATGTGCATCTGGGGAAGGGTTAAGGAGGGCAGATAATTTTCTTCTCTTTATCTGTATTCTTCCTATTTGTTTTCCTAGTTTCTTAAAAAATGAATCAGTTCTAAATCAGCACACTGCTTTCTTGTATTCAGATTTCTTTGTATAGGTTTTTTCATTGGAGATATACTTAAAATATGGAATTCAAGCAATATGTTTGAATAACAGGGGATGAGGAGGATGTAATTTGATTGCTAACCTCAGGGCCTTTCAAAATAGTGGAAAAAAAAGGAAAGAAACTTGATAATTCTAAAGCACAGCTCTCTCTCACACTAACTATACTAATCCTTTGTCATCCAAAGGATGCTGAGAGTGAACCACTTATTATTAGAGACCATGCAAGATATCACATTGGCTTTTGCTACTTTTCAAATTGCCCTTTTCACCTAGCTTGGTAATTAAGAGAATAGCATGGGAAAATGGTCAAGCCCCTCCCAGCAAACCCATGAAGCTCCAGCATGACCTGGGGAGTCCCTTCACATACTTTTTCCTGGAAGGTTAAGTGGATTTTGATGAAGCCATCAGCTTCAGCTACAAAGAGCTTGAGTCAATGCCAAATGAGGTCAAAGGAATTTATTTTTTTCCCTCCATTACCTTCAATGGGCTCTTAATAAAACCCAGGAGGCTCAAGCATGCCTACTAATTGCAAAGGTAATTAGAATCCTAGTAAATCATTCTGACTATAGTCACTTGAAAATAGAATGACAAAGGGAAATTACATGATCCCTTGAATAATCACTGTGTGAACCACTGAATGCATGGCAAAACCATGATACTGTCTCAGAATTTAATACCACCTCAGGCAATGCAAACCAGCACCTAGTACACCAGACTAATTCCAGTCCCCTTCAATTCCAGAGCAATAATTCCTCATAAATCCAAGTGACTTTTTATGTACTCACATCACACCCCCTAAATAGACTCTTTCACTCTCAAAGTTATTCCACTTTTCATAAAAACATTTCAGAAGTTCACATCCATTGGTATAAAGCAGAGACGGATTCAAAGGCCACTGGATTGTATCTTTTAGGAATAAATAGTACCAAGTGAGAAAGGTTTATAAAGCCATATGTATATAAAATCTTACTTTTTAAAATAAAGCTAGGCCTGTTTGTTAGCCAAATTCACAGCACAATGACAGAAAAACTGTTGTCATATGGAATTTCATATTGAAACATTCCTTAAACATTGGTCAGCAATATGATGCTACTTAGCAGCTATTTAGTTATTAAGTGTAGGATGCCCATAGCCTTTGGTCATGGCCTTGGCGAAGGCTAGTCATGTTATTTCATTTTTGTCAGCACAAGTGTTTTCAGAGCAAGTCCACATTTCTGTGACATTCACAGATATTCTCTGCAGACAGCTGTCCTAGCAGGACTACACACAGTAATGTCTGTGGGCAGCACATACAAGATCATGCCAAGCCTAGTTAAATGAACTGAAGCAAGTCCAAGCCTGTTTGTTATTCAAGTAACATAGAGCAGTTCTAACCAAAGTAGGGACCATGCATGGTAAGAAATGCATATAGCAGTAGTCACTTTAGAATGGTGCTTTATACAGCATAAAGCATGCCTTCCCTTTCTCTGGCAGGGCATGTTACTTTACCTCACATTGCAAAAATAAAAATGAGACAGAAGAAAAGGTCACACAGAAATCCTTTGGGATGAGGGGAACTGAACTACCCTCTAGAGGCCCCCAACACCAAGCAACTCTGCTGTCATTACTCAGTTTTCTTGAATGAGATATTTGAAACTCATCAAATGCATGAAAAGTGTTCGAACTGAGTCTGGGAAAAGGATGGGGAAACTAAAGGAGAAAATTAAGAATACAGGCATTAGGAGAGTTGAATAAGACAAATACAATGAAAAGAGGACAAGCCAGAACACTTATAACCTTCCACTTTTAAAAAAGCTCAGCTCTGTTAGTATAGTATTTGAATAAAACAAAATGGAGTGCTATGAGGATGGCAGAGTAGAAGTTAATCTAGGTACATGTCTGGATCTTAGGTTGATTAGGTCATTCACAGCCTGAAGCTTTCTGGCCATAATAAAGCCTATTCCAAATCATCCCTGCTGCGTCTCACTTCTGTTTATTTGACTAGTTCTGTTCAAGGTCCAGATTTGGCAGAGCCTCTGTTCCCCCCAATGTGCATTTCATTTTCAACCATCTGCGGAAGACTCAGAGCCTCCTCTCTGAAATTTGAAAGATTTAATGACAATTAGCTTGAAAATACTCTTTTTAATTTTATTAACAGATTGTTGAATCAAGAAAATTCACAGGGGAAAAATGCATTAAACAGCACTGCCTTTCCCCATCACTAAACCTGCCTACCAAGTAGTGCATACAAGGCACATATGGGCAGAGCTGCAAAGCACTTCAAATTCAGAGCTACAACATTAATCCTGTAAGAATTAATCCCAATGCTCAACTTGTGCTATCATATAGGTTTACTGACTCGATTAAGACCTTGTGGAGATGCACAAAGCCATCTGCAAGTTATGCAACAGAATCTTGCTCTTTGGTGTCAAGTCCCCTATCACCTTCCCAATCTGCCCCCTCCCCAAACATCAAATTCAATAAATATGAGAGGAAAGCATGTCCTCATACTGCTGGTCAGAGAAGTCCAACTTGAATAAGATTTCACCTGGGAAGTTTCTTTACCACACAACAGATGTTCAAACTGGGATGACTTCTATACTTTGAACCATTTTTACTTTTTAAAAGACAAAGCCACTCATTAAGTTTCTTTGTTTCAAGGTATCCATAAATTCATGGCATTTCTGTATGAGTCAAAGATGCTTTGCTTTCATTTCTTGGGAACTGCCTTTATTTATTTTTTTTAATACACACCGTCACTGCACACCCTTTCTCCCAGCTTCATAGTAATTCATGTCACTGGCAACCTTTAGAAACTTGACTCATACTGCTAATGGAGTAAAACAAGGCTGACATGTAACTATGCCCTGAAAATCTTTTGTGAGCTTTAACAGCATCTCAGACATCAATTGGGTTAGTTCCACCTCTCAAAACTACTGATGGTCAGAAGTGTCTCAAGAATGCCTGTCTACTTGATAGTTCATGTGCAACTACTTACATTGCTTCCAAAGGAGAAATTACCTCTTTTTGTACATTATGAAGCCAAAATACTTTATTTTTTTCCAATTGGAAGAAGCATCAGGTCTTTCCCTCTGCAAGCTTGTACCCAACTCTGCTTTACAGACACAATGGAGAGATATAGCTTCAGTCTGTGGCCAGATTTATTTATGACTCAGATTCCACTGTGCACTCATATGCCCAAGCTACTGGTTCTGCAGAGGACCATCCAGATCTATGTAACTCAAGTCTCTCTCAAAAACAGTTTCTCCATTAAAATCATACAGGCCACAGTTCCTGGGCTAGAGTTGGAAGAGAGGCAGCACTTCAGAAAACCTGGTTTACGAAAACAATCTAGGGTACTTTGGGAGGTCTGTTTACTTTCCAACCGTCTGAATTATGTCACCTGGAAACCTTTACTTTCAATGGGCTGAAGACAGAAGTCAAAAGTCAAGTTACCTGTGTTCAAACAAGGTACATTTTTTAGAAACAAGGCACAAAGTCTTGCACATCCCTCCCCACCCCCCTTCCCCAAGAAAGCACTTGTGCAGTGTCCCTTACTGAAAGTACAATGTTATTATTTTTAGAAGCATAGAGGGAGGAGGTTGGATTTTGGAGCTAGTAGGAAAGTAATAGCTAATAAGCCAACCAACTGCGGTGTGAAAATATGACAGGTGCAAAACTAGCTTCTGTATTTCCATGCCAGCCAGAGTGTGCTTAGCCATTCATAATTAAGTTTTTCACACCTTATATAGTCCAAATAGATTTCTGGCAACATTTACTATCATAACACTTCTTTTAATAGCAGGGACCTCAGTAAAGAAAAGTGCTTTTTGATCAGACAAGTAGGGTATCTGAGTCCTGCATTCTTATTTTATATTTTTTTTTAACCACTAATAAACATAAAATTTGATTTTTAAACATGACACTTTTTTTTTTTTTTTTTTGTGAATCTTACCTTTATGTGCATTGGAAAACTTTCAAATTTTCCAGGACTGGTTCATGCTTAACTCTTAGTAATTGCTCCTTATTTATTATCTTTTTACTTGAAGATGCTTGTTTCTGTTTTCGATGGCTATTAACATCTATAGTCAATAGCCCTCATCCCCTTTTTTACATTATATCACAACTCCCACCAACCTCTGGGACCCAAAGATAATTTTCATCATGTTGTCCCAAAGCTCTTTATGGTCCACAAACCTCAACATGCTCCCTGGTGAGAGATGACAGTCTGCAAAGCAGGTCCTACCCAAAAGCTTCTTCCTCCCTTCTTCCCAAAGGAACAGGGAGTTCCCAAGGAACAACTGGCTTCACAGCAAAAGCTTCTCAGACAAGCTGATGCCTCCACAAGCCTGAAGAAAGGCCTGACACTACTGCTTCTGACTCATCCCTTCTTCCCTTTTTGGAAAGCAGTGGAAGTGCCTTGGGTGGTGCTGTACAGCAAGGTACCATTGCTGCCTACCTTTGTAGCCTCTTGGAATAAGCTATCAGTATGGAGAAGCTTGTGACATAAACATTTTCACACCCTTCAGATGTTCCTCTACAATGTGACCCTGAAGTGCAGTGAGAGGCTTCTTCTTCCATTACATGCTCTAAGACACTGCTCGTTTGCTTTATTTTCCAGTTCTCTACTGTTTCACTCCTTGATTTTTGCTAGACTTGCTAGAAAATGGACCATCAACAACATCCTGAGTTAGTCTGCTGTTAGGCTACTTCTTCATGATTTTGCAAATGATTTAATCAACATGCAAAGGAACAGAATCAAAGTCTCTGATTTGCTGAACTAGATGCAGCAAACGCTGTCACCGACTTTTTCCACCAAAGCATTTCTCTGCAAGCTTAATTTCATTAGCAATTCAAAAGATATGAATAAAAATCCCAGAAGGTTCATTTATACTTGGAATTAGTCCCAGCAGACTATTAGTTGTGGGTGGTATGGAAAGAAACTCCTAGTAAGGAATGCATCTCACACAGTCTCAGTCCATATCTAAATCTAAACGTTTGAGGCTTGAATGGACTGTTACATTGTCTTGTTTAACCTCCAGCATAATTCAGGCTCTACAGATTTGCATAGCCAATCTGACATGAAACACAATAGACTGCTGCTAGATAAAGTGCTAGAAAATTCACTTGAGTTTTAGGATTTTTTTCAAGCTTTTAGTTTCCTTTGGCAAGGGGTGGGGGGGAGTTCTTTCAGGGATGAGTATGTGTTTTGGGGTTTTGTTGTTGTTTTGGTTGGCTGGTTTTTGAGGGGTTAAATTAGTATAGGGTCTTTTTTAAAAGAAAGGCAAATTACAAGAAAAAGATACAAGAAAAGTCACAGTATTTTTTTAAATGCATGAGGATTTTTTTTTTTAATGTGTAATATTGTGCTTCCTTCCTGAACTGTGAATTACTGTAATCCAACCATTAGTTTCATCTCTGAACATTTGCAGGGTCAGCAAAGACTATATCCGGCTCCCGAAAGGAAATTCTGAAAATGTTCCTTCCTGCACTTTTGCTGCATAAGAATCCTGACAAAGGTGTTATTTAAAGATCCCTCCAAGCCTCTGAATGGCATCACTATGTAAATGAGCAAAAGAAAAGCTGTGCTGATGACAAGCTAAAAAAAACCCAAACAACCACCACCACAGGCTCACAGGCATGATTCATGTCACTACCTGAATCATGCCCAGGTATGATTTTCCCATAGGAAAAGCAAATGCACACCCCTATGAACTTCACGGCACCTTTTTGATGCAATACATGTCGGCCAAGGTGTCCAAACACTGGCACTCCTATATCACACTCTGGACTCTGGACTACTGCTGATAAACAACCAGGAAAAGGTGGTGTGAGAAGATGAATTAAGTTGGAGTTTTAATATCAAAATCAAGCTGATGATATATTTGGCTGCTATTTTAGGGAGGGAAAAAAAAAACAAACCAACAAATACAAACAAAAAAACCTTGCTGATGCCACACAAAGCTGAAACCATCAGTAAGCTGTATCAGTTCTCCCCTAGCAAAGCTAGCAAGGTTTATACCTTTATATTCTCTAACTCTGGAAGGAGGAGGGCTAGAACCAAGTGTGGAGAGTGGTGCTATCTGCCAGTCTGCCAGCATCAATTAAAATAAAAGAAAAAAAAATTAGTACTTTTTCAGAGTATTATCAAATTATTATGCATGGAACTCTGGTTTTCTCTAAGTCTCACAGCTCAGAGATCTAGCAATAGTCAGATAAAGGAACAGCTGTGTACAAAGCAAACTGCTTCCTTCAGGAACACTTCTATGTGACACACAACAGACCAAAGTGCGGCAGATGTGAGTCCAGCAATGAGGGGAAGTATAAAGTCTCTCAGCGCTCTAAGGACAGGACTGCAATATGCAGAATTTTACAGCCAACAAAAATAGTTAGGTAACTGCAGAAGAAGGGCACCGATGTCTACATTTATTTTCCCACTTCCCAAAAAGGTGCTTAAAAAAAAAACAAAAAAACAAAAAGGAAGAACCCAACAACTTTCACTTGAAAAGCCAAACCAACCAACCCCACCCCTCTCAGTGTGAAGTGCATAGATCATCTGCTTTTCTTGAATAGTATTTTTTTTCCTCCAACTCCTCACCTCGCTTTTCTGACTGAGAAATGAAAGTAAGAAAGCAAATTAGGAAAAGTCTAAAACCTTCCTCTTTCAAGATCTAAAGATTTTAAGCAATTAAAAAGAAAAAAAAAAAAAGACACACTGACAGAAACAAGACAGAAACCCATGTTTTAGAATAGTTCAAAAAACTGAAAAGTCTGCTTTGCACTCTGATTCAGTGTCATCAAGTTTCAAACACATATTCACATGACAAAACCAGGAACTACAAGCATAACCAACAAATACTCTAGGTCATTAATTTTCTCTCTGTCTTTCTTCTTGTCTATATCAAATAGAGATACGATGCTACTTCACACTGAAACAGCAAGATGTAGAAGGTAGCAAATTTTTAATTTTAGCAGGTTTCACAGAGAACTGAAAAAGGGAAAACCACACAGCCCAGGAACTAATTACCAGTTAGACACAGCCGCCACTTTATTTTGTATTCTCCAAAATGCAGCTCTTTATCAGCATGTTTTTTCTTTCTATGTACCTAACTTCTGGGGTTTTGTGCTCAAACACATACAAATGCAACCATCCACTTTTTCTTAACATAAAATCAGTCATACATTAGCCCTAGCAAATTGCACATATATCAGTGCTATGCAAGCAAGTCCCGTAAAACTGCCTACAGAAGCCACATAAGTTTGTGCCTTTGATTTTAAAAGAAAACAGTTTAAAAGGTTTAACAAGCACCCATTTCTACCACTACACTTCCTTGCCAAGAATCCCTCTATTGTTTTTAATTGCTCTGCTATTTCAGCTCTTGGCTCTTAAAGACATCTGCCACACAGAGGCTTAAAAAAGAAATATTGCAAACAAAACCAAATACAGCAGTCAAAAATCTTATGTGGGGTAAATTAAAATAGAAGATACGCCTCTAACCTAGAAGACTCTTGCTTGTACAGCTACAGCCACAATTCTATACATTACTGTACTACTACCAATAAACCCTCAAGAGTGATTAATAGCAGTGTCTTCGCTTTCAATCAACATAGTTTTACACAGCTTAGCACAGTGAAGAAAGTAACTGGGTGTCCTGGGTTCAGCAGTAGCAGTCATTTTTCTCCTTCTTGGTAGCTGGTGAAGTGCTGTGTTTTGACTTTCGGCCTGGGAACAGAACTGATAGCGATGTTTTGGTTTGGTCAAGGACTTTGTGAGCCTCATGCTCTGCCAGGGAGGAGGGGAAGCCAGGAGGAAGCAGAGACAGGACACCTGACCCAAACTGACCAAAGAGGTATTCCATACCACAGCACGTCATGCCCAGGATGTAACTGGGAGTTAGCCGGAAGGGCTGGGAGACTGCAGGGTTGGAGGAGGTATCGCTCGGTGCTTGGTCGGGCTGAGGGGGGGCAAGTTATCGGTCGGCTGGTGCTGAGGTGTTGTATTCTCTTCCCTTGTTATTTCCTTTATCATTGTTATTATTGGTGGTAGCAGTAGTGATTTGTGTTATACCTTAGTTACTAAATTGTTCTTATCTCAACCTGTGGGAGTTGCATTCTTTTCGATTCTCCTCTCTGTCCTTCCGGGAGCAGGGGGAGGGCAAGAAAGGGGGGGAAGTGAGTGAACGAGTTGCCTGACTGGGTTTAAACCACGACAGTTCTTTTTGGCGCCCAACGTGGGGCACGAAGGGTTGAGATAACGACAGATCTGACTGGATTAATAGTCACTCGTCACAATGCTGATTTATTGGCTCTCAGAGTTGGTCCTCTTGATCTCACAGCTTCAGAATGTTGTAACTTACTTAGAGCCGGTATTTGCTGTATTAGTGTTTATCAAGTGTGGGGCTTGGGCTAAGGTTCTTGTCTCACTGTGCTTTATGGCAATGGCTTGTAATACGGACGGGCTCCAGCAGCAGGGCGGGACGGACGTGGCCGTGGACTTGTACCTGGCCGTCCGGCTGCTCTTCATCGTCCTGGCCCTCACCCTACTCTCCATCTTCGTGAGGCTGCGGGGAGCCGAGGGGGATCGGCCCCGGGAGCCGGCGGCTGCTGAAGTGACCTGGGAGAGCAGCCCCGGGGACCAAGCGGCGGCGGGAGTGGGGCCGGAGGCCGCGAGAGGATGGCTGCCGGTGGAGGAGGTCGGGGCGGTCGAGGAGAGGAAGGAGGCGGCTGCCGAGCAGCGGGAGAAGGCGGCGGAGGAGCCAAGCCCCGCGGCCGAGCCGAGCCCCGCGACGGACGAGAGCATCCCCCGGAAGACGCCTGCCGAGCCCCAGGAGGATGCAGGAGACCACGCAGCATTTCCCAGCAAGGCAGAGGAGGAAGAGCTGGACTCAGGAAAAGAGAAGCTGGCGGTGGGAGAGCCGGCAAGCACAGCAGCTACACCAGCCCCAGCGACAAGTACAGCAGCATCAACTGAGAGTTCTGAAGGTTTTGAATGGCCTTTGGGTACCCTTGGGACCTGCCTGCTGATTGTGATGGGGATCAGCATGTTGGCACGCATACACAGTGTGTTCTACCCACAACTATTTTGTCTGATCTCAAAAGTTAAGCAGAGTCAGGTTTGGGTCTTGTCTAGGGTTAGATGACGATACAGGAGGACCAGGAGATTTTCCCCATGGCTGGACAGTCATGAGTGGCAGGGTGTGTGGGACAGTATGGGCAAGTATCTAGTCCACTGGGCCTCTCCAGTGCTTTGGAAGCGTCGGAGATGGAAGGCAGCTGTATGGAGTCCCCAGCAACAAGCTGCAGAAACTGCTGAAGGGGACAGTGAATTATTTTGAGCCTGGTGGGCCCATGGCACTTCAGGCCATCAGAGCAGAGATGCAACACAGAGATGGACTTATGATCGAGGGGTGGACTTAGCAACGGACACTATTGCCCAGGTTATTCACGAGTGTGAACACTGCACACAGTCTCTCCTGCTCTGGAAGACTGTTACAAGAGATGGAGCCTGACATCATGGACCAGATGGACTCAGCAGCTTTATAGCTACTGGTCCATGCACTTAGATAAGAGTGATGGTATATTGAAAATGTGGGATCTGAGCATGACGTGAATGGTATGGAATAAGGGGTAGATAATGTCCTGGGTTCAGCAGTAGCAGTCATTTTTCTCCTTCTTGGTAGCTGGTGCAGTGCTGTGTTTTGACTTTCAGCCTGGGAACAGAACTGATAGCGATGTTTTGGTTTGGTCAAGGACTTTGTGAGCCTCATGCTCTGCCAGGGAGGAGGGGAAGCCAGGAGGAAGCAGAGACAGGACACCTGACCCAAACTGACCAAAGAGGTATTCCATACCACAGCACGTCATGCCCAGGATGTAACTGGGAGTTAGCCGGAAGGGCTGGGAGACTGCAGGGTCGGAGGAGGTATCGGTCACAGCTTGGTCGGGCTGAGGGGGGGCAAGTTATCGGTTGGCTGGTGCTGAGGTGTTGTATTCTCTTCCCTTGTTATTTCCTTTATCATTGTTATTATTAGTGGTAGCAGTAGTGATTTGTGTTATACCTTAGTTACTAAACTGTTCTTATCTCAACCTGTGGGAGTTGCATTCTTTTCGATTCTCCTCTCTGTCCCTCCGGGAGCAGGGGGAGGGCAAGAAAGGGGGGGAAGTGAGTGAACGAGTTGCCTGACTGGGTTTAAACCACGACACTGGGTTTGCTTTGTCAGTTTGTATTTCAATGTTGTACGCTGAATTTAAGGATTTTTATGCTACCAATAGGAAGTTGTAACAATCTAAAAAGATTCTTCAGAAGCAGTAACTTACTGCATCCTCAGCCAAAGTATGTATGGCTTTATTTTTGTTTGGATGGATTTCTTCTAAGTTTTCAGATATTAATAAGCATTCTTGGTGCTTGAAAGAAAAAAAAAAAAAACAAAACCACAAAACAACACACTCATTTCCAAAAGTAGTTTGTAGTAAATTAAAGTTCCCAAAGTCCCAGAAGTTCCAGGATAAATGATGTTTGTGAAATACTGTTGGACCCTTTTGCATCTGAAGTGTTTCATGAATAGCCCTAGGATTACTGGCTACAGCAGGGATCCAAAGTGACTCACCATACAAGACAAAAATCAAACCCTGTCTAATAAAGCCTGTAGGGTGAAACATACAAATAGTCATCATCTTCAAGATTTTTTCTACAAGACCACTCCTCTTTGCTCATGTTGGAAAATATGTACTGGGTACAGCAGAAAACAGAAGAGAAAGGCTGTTTCAATCCTCACCTTTGATCAGAACATCTTGCAGTTGGCTGAAAAAGTAGCAAGACAGTTTCTTAACAGGTATTCCTACATGGAAGGGTTAAAACTTACACAATTTTGCTTGTTATCTGCAGAGAGAGGCTGTATCAAGATGAGCAAGCACAGGGGTTTGAGAGGGCTGATCTTCATGTATTTGCTGGTCAGTGAGGAGTTTCTTCAATTCAGAGCTCTTGTCCCCTCCTCTCCATTAACCAGCCTTGGATACCATCAGTTCACTAAACAAATCTCAAGTAACATCATATTATATTAACTTTTGCTTACAGCAAGATCCAGGTCAGTCCTGAAAACAGTTTAAAACGTTTTCACCACTCTGAAGCTCTTTACTGAGAACACTTTAAAGCATTTTCACCACCCTGGAGCTCTTCTCATCCAGCTGTTGGGCAAAGAAACCACAGAGCTGGCTTAACTACTTAGGGACTTCCAGTGCAAAGGTGGGATTTAGACCAGTGCGAGCTCTGATTTTCAGTCTCCTGTATACAAGGCTTTAACTTTTTAATAGGTTTAAAGGCATAGACTGGATAAGAGAAAGAAAATAATAAGGATGTAATAACAAGTAATAATAAGGATCTTATTACCGTTATTGTTTGCTTTAAAGATAGCTTTGAATACAAAAATTTATTTTTTTAACATAACTTTCCTTTCCCAATGAACTGCTGCACAAAACATTTTTATAAAAACATCTCAAAGTTGTATGTTCTCTAAAAATCATAGTAGGAGCAACAGCAGCAAAAATACTACATTTTCATTCCTCTACTAAGGTCTACCTGACCTAGATGAAGATGTTAAGATGAATATTCTTGAATAATATGCATGTCTGCAGGGAGGAAAGTTGAGCACAGTCAGTCTGAGGTAAAGTACCAGCTGCCAAAACCTAAAAATCAAATTTATAAAAGACACACTAAGGTTCTGCTAATCCTCCAAAAAGCCATGAAGGTTTTAGGAGAGGTTTTCTGCAAGGTAATTGAAGCACTCCTGCTTCAGACAAATTAGGACAGAAAATCTCTGCTTAGTTGGTCTTAAATTATCAGACTCAAAACAGTATCTCAAATTCTATTGCCACCCACTCCCAAAGTCTGTAGAAAGCGGTGTTTCAAAGCACTTTTTATCATTTAAGCAAGTATTGTAAATACAAACACACCTGAAAGTCAGACGATTTTATATTTTCGTATTAGTAAATTTCCATGTAAACTTTACAAGTCTGATGCTAATTTAAAGTAATCTTTTAAGAGTACTAATAAATATGTATAGTGTTCATCATTACAAACATGGTTGTACTTTCTTCCAGACTGCAATTCACCACTGCAGTAAAAAGTATTACTTCAGGCTTTTAATTTCTTTTGTTAAACAATAGATTATGCAGAGGTAAACAAATTAGACATGTGCAGCTTCTGGTCTCAGTTCACACTATAGAAGGAAGACATTCGATCACGCTTTCTTACAAGAATTGTATTGTATTTCCAGTTTAAACCAGGACATTGAGTCATCCAAGTTGGATAAAGATAGAAATGAGCAAGAGAATACTGGAAAGTGCAAAGTTATTTCTTCTGAATATATTTTAAACTGATTTTAAATAATAATGCTGCTGTCCCTAATAACAATGTGGATCACAGGCAAATCAATATATTTCCACATTTCCTTCAACGACAAGATGTGTTGCTGGGAACCCAGCTTGTCATACTTCCATCCTCATGCCAATTACTACAGCCATAAGGTTGACATGACATATTTAGGAAGGTTTTATTTTTATTTAATGATCAGCAAACAAACAAGGTCAAGTCTTGAACTATAAATGAGACAATAAAGGAAACAGCAAATACATCCCCGAGTTCAGCACAAGTCAATAATATCAAAGTTAACTTTTTTTTTTTCTTCTTTGTATCTAATACCCTTAAGGTACAATATTAGTACATGGAAGTTAAGATCAACTTTCTACTTTTCTAGAGCTGTCTGGAAATTTTCTGTCATGATTTCCTGCTTAGGAAAAACAGTTTCTACAGATTCTTAGTTTTCCATGGAGTATGTTTTCTCTGATCAAAACCAAAGTGAAATCAGACTATATCATTTAAACTAAAGTTAATTATTTCAACCATGTTTTCATATTCAGTTGATACACTGGAGGGAAGGAATGCCATCCAGAGGGACCTCGACACACTTGTGAGGTGGGCTGATGCCAACCTCATGAAGTTTAACCATGCCAAGTGCAAGGTCCTACTCCTGGGTCGGAGCAATCCCAGGCACAGCTACAGGTTGAGCAGAGAAGAGATTCAGAGCAGCCCTGCAGAGAAGGACTTGGGGATGTTGGGTGATGAGAAAATGAACATGAGCCGGTAGTGTGTGCTCGCAGCCTAGAAAGCCAACCGTATCCTGGGCTGCACCAAAAGGAGGTGCAGGTGCACCAGCAGGTCCAAGGAGATGATCCTGCCCACTCTGCTCTTGTGAGACCTCACCTGGAGTACTGTGTGCAGTTCTGGTGTCCTCAACATAAAAAGGACATGGAACTGCTGGAACAAGTCCAGAGGAGGGCCACGAGGATGATCAGGGGACTGGAGAACCTCCCATATGAAGACAGGCTGAGGAAGTTGGGGCTGTTCAGCCTGGAGAAGAGAAGGCTGCGTGGAGACCTCATAGCAGCCTTCCAGTATCTGAAGGGGGCCTACAAGGATGCTGGGGAGGGACTCTTCATTAGGGACTGTAGTGATAGGACAAGGGGTAATGGGTTAATTCTTAAACAGGGGAAGTTTAGATTGGATGTAAGGAGGAAGTTCTTCACTGTAAGGGTGGTGAGGCACTGGAATGGTTTGCCCAAAGAAGTTGTGAATGCTCCACCCCTGGAGGTGTTCAAGGCTGGGTTGGACAAATCCTTGAGTGAATCCTTGGTCTAGTGGGAGGTGTCCCTGCCCATGGCAGTGAGGTTGGAACTAGATAATCATCTTAAGGTCCTTTCCAACCCTAACTATTCTATGATTCTATTCAGCAGACTAAATTCAGAACCTAGAGAACAAAACTTAATTCCTATCCAATTTGCACTTGGCTATTTTGTTATGAATTGAATAAGTAATGATTAAAGGAGATGACCTCTAGTTCATAATTATAGAGTTTGAGATTATATGAAGTATTTTTTTTTTACAGATGCGCTTGTTCATTTTGCTGATAAATACACTTCTGATTAAATACAGCCGAAATACATGGTCAGAGTCTTCAGCAGGCATTTTTCAAAACTGCCCCTGGGCTTTTGTGTAAATAAGCACAAGTATGCCCTTCTATATTGAGATGGTGACATTGTCTCTTAGTGTTACAGCACCAGGAGAGTTATAGATCATCCTAAAGAACTTAATATTCTCAGTAGATCAGAAATAGAAAACATTCAGTGACTTAAGTCTGTCTTGGCCAAGGAAGGGTCTAGTTGTGAAAAGGAGAAAAAACACAAAGCTAACTGAATTTTCCTTAATTTACAATAGTCAACATCAGACAAATATGGAGGACTTGACCCCACCTCAAATAGTTCTTGTTTATAAATACACTCATTATGTACACACAGCATCACAAAGAATATGGAGGTAGATATACTTTTTCATTCTTGTATTTATAACCAAATGTAACATTTTACACAAGAGATTTATGAATACAACTTCACTTAGAGTATTGAACATGTATCTCACAGGTCTATAAATTTGAATGCTAGCAGGACTGCCAACCTATCTGTAGCAAGAATATGGCATTTACAAGCTGTTGCTGTTCACTTGCATCTCAACTGTAATGAAAGCCCACACACACTCCAGTCTCCCTAACTAGAATTAAATACAACTTTTATTATGGTATTTCCATAATGGGAGAGGAGGGGATGGAGGACAGGGGGAAAAGAAGGGAAGAACCTGAATCCATAAGTATGTACCTGTATTCTGTTTTGTGCAGATGACACTGTTTATGTATAATACACTGAAGTACAAATTCCATAGACAATTCACACATGGGGTTTTGTCATGGATTGGTGGATTCACATTGAAAGGCACAATAGTGCCAGGCTGAGGATGAACATTGAAGACAGCAGCAAGACCAGAACTGAACCTGTCTGACATTTTACATCAGCAACATTTGATGACAGCAGCACTGCAGAAAATCATTCTTAATCAAATCCCAGGTGATGCTCGGGGTGGGAGTGTAATGACAACTCTGTTATCAAGGTACCACCTCAGCAAAAAGAAGCCCAAGGTTCCTCTGACTAAGGTAAGAATTTGACCCACTAAATTTAAATTTCTAAAGCTACGGTAAACTTAAAGCTGGTAGAAGGAGAGAGATTGGCTGCAGTGAAAATTAATTTATCTGCAGATTTAAAGAGACAAAAGGTTGTCAGAGCAGGACTACTTTTCTTTTCACAGAGCTTGTCCTGATGACCTTATTTCCACCTTCACCCAGACATCCAGCCTCAAAGCTGAAAGACTATGAGGTAGCAAAAATGTGTGAAAATAAAAATCCAAACAAACAAATAAGTAAAAAAAAAAATCCTCAGCTAATCCATAACTAATAAAAAGAAACAAACAAAAAATCCACACAAGCCTTGTTTCTATGAAATTTTACTTTAACTTCATATAGACTGAAAGGAAATGCTAAGTTGTTCTACAGGCATAATCTTATTTCTAACTGAAATATATGCATCTGTTACAGTACGCTGCATTATTAAATGTAACTCAGTAATATAATTTGCCTTAATAAGAACTGTATAATAACCACAATGAAATATCACATATGATGTTTTAATGAGGATTATGGCATGTTAATTTTAAACTGAACAATAGGGCGTGTAATGTAATCTATGCCCTGTGTACAGTTCAACAGCTGCTGATGTGTTGGACTGGTTCATACTAGTGCCTGACATAGATAAATACCGAACTTATTACAGAGTTGGCTGGTACACCTATTTATGGTGTCAACTACTTTTGCAACATTGAAATGAAGTCATGAGGACCCCATTCAACTTTTTTTTTTTTTTTAATCTTTTGTGCTTCTAAAATATGACAACATTTACAGTCTTAGTGTTCTTTCCTGCATCTATTTTAAATTGGGAGCATATAAATCAACATCCCAGTAAGGACTATATTGTCTGGTCTTTATGAAAAGCTTCAGCTATTTCTAAATAAAAGTTTACTTTTCTTTCCATGTGTAAAGACTCAAACTCCAAAGTGAGCAGCTGTCAAAGGCAGTATTCTCACTAAGACACAGTGTCAGTGAACAGACCAAGCTGGAACAATTGATTCAGTGATTCTTATACAATCAGGGGACTTCGAATGAGTGAAAACCAAGACAGGCTCTCCTGAGGTACAGTCCAACACTGACATGCTTTCTAGAGAAACCCGGATGCTGTAGGTGCAAACAAAGTAAGGTTTGTATGGTTTCAGAGGAGAAAAACAACATAACAAAAAAAAAAAACACAACAAAACATGCACACAAAACCAAGAACCCAAACCTTGACAAGTGCTCCCAGAAGAGCCATGCAGAACACAGTATTTCCACTGAAGCAGAGTCTTGCCAAACTGGCTTCAGCTATAGCTAAACCTCACTCTGCAAGGCCCTGGTCATTGCAAAGGCGCAAAGGGGACTGAAAACCTTGACAAGGGTGATGCTTCCATTTTCTGTAACCAGTATGCTCAGGCTTGAACCTAGTGTCCCCCTCATCAAGCCTTTTGCTTAAAAATGGCATCAACAGGATGTATTGGTTTGTTAAACAAAACAAAACAGGCAAAGAAAGTTGAACTTATGAGAGAGAACTTAAACTGAGAAATTCACTTACATGAGCAATTTTGAAAAAGCAATCTCAAGGATGGTGAAAAAAATACAATTATATTTCAGAGACATGATTTTGGGGTATCAAGTTTTGGTGGGTTTTGTTCATTTGTTTTCAATTTTTAAAAGTTCTTTATTGAAATCTCTGACTTAAAGGAAAAAAAAAACTTAACTGGTAGTTTCCATGCTTAAGCAGCAGCTTCCTAAATGTTACCAGTAGAACTACCTACTCCCCTTTCACATCCCACCCCAAAATTGCTTCCCTTCTAAGAAATTCTAAGAGGCCATAAACTGAGATGGGATTTGCAACTTCTTACCTCTTTCTATTCCCACACTGCAGGCTGAAAACAATGAGCCAGAATGAAGAGAGGTTTGTACAGGGAACTCCCCCTAAAAACTCCCCAAATGCATCTGGATTGTGGACAGTAGACATGGTACAAGACAGCCTTCCATTCACAGAGTCCTACTTCCACTCAAGGTTATTCCTTGTGTTCAGAGACATCAGGAGAGATATTCTTGAGTTGACTCATCTGTAGACCCTCCTCAGCTTCCCCAGGGACACTGTATTGCATCAAAGCACAGCTCTGAATGAACTTCATGGCTGCTTTGAATGATTTTGGATTAAATGAAAGAGCCATAATGTAATTAAACATGCCAGGAATGAACAATGCAGAATGTGAGTGCCTACTGCTGTAAGGAATTAAAAACGGAGGCTGCATGACTGTTTATTATTTGCATCAGCAGCTGGTTACTGTAGAAGGGAAAAAAAAAAAAAGATTCTTAGAAACGTGTTTGACTTCTTGTGCATATATTGAGCATCTGTACATTTTCACTACTGATACGGACAATGTAAGAATATGAGCATCCAAGACAGCAGATTTTCTATTACATAATTCAGACAGCATGTGTTTTCTGTTAAAAATATATGAGCAAAAAGTAGAATTCAAGGGAATTAGTCCTTGCGGTTTCCCCTGAAACACGCTTTGCACCCTTGATACTTGCATGCACTGAACTCTACAAGTAAATGACAATACTAATAATCTAAGCTTTCCTTTACTACTTGGCTTCCAGCTTCTGGAGCACCTGAACCTCCTTTGACAGGGACAGGGCAATAAGGAGCAAGTTAAATAGGAACTATCTTAGCTGTATCCTTCCAACCCTAAAGCTCCAGGCGGACTGAGCATCACACTTTCTCCAAAAGTATCTGACCTTTGGGTAAAAAACTGCAAGGAGCCTTCATCCAGGACTGCAGTTCCCTAATAAAACACCCCTTTAAAGAGAAGCTTATTTCTAGTTGAAGCACAGGCACAACAACATAGAAGACTCAATCACAAACAGGATCTTATAATCTTCCAAGTTTCACAGAAGTTGCTTTCTCAGTGGCGCTATATGTCCAAGAAAATGTGCTCTCAAAAAGGTTTAATTTTGTTTTTTATGATATGCAACCCACTCGGGTAACACTGGCAGAGGTTGTTATTGACATATTTCCCCCTCACTGGCAATTCCCTAATAATAATAATGCAGTTATTTCATAAAAATAGAGAAAAAAAAACTTTTCCTTTCTCTAGAGAGGGGGGAAACCCAACCAAAACACACACCAGAAAAAAAAAAAAAATAAAAACCAAACAAACATGAACCAAAACTTTAAGTCTTAACTGTGGAGACTTTCACCAATTTGGCCAAAAAATCAAACACTTTAAATGAGTTTAACACACACTATAATGTAACACTTGGAACAGCTTCTGAAACAGCTCAGAGAGAGCTCAACACACTACTACTATGGAGGATTTTGCCTCCATAGTAGAGGGAGATAGCACCTCTTTTTTAAACTATATTAAAATCTTCCATTTGCTCTTGAAGCATTGTTCTGCTAAAAGACAACAGCATAATACAAAGGTACAGTGATAACATAACCATGCTTCATCAAGGAGGAGAACCATTACAGAAGTGATACATGTTCAAATGCTTTGGAATAAAGACCCACTGAGTATAATTTAAAGGAACGTAAAAATCTATTGAAAGTCGGCTACTATGCTTTAAAATGCTTTGAAAAGAACAACAATAAATTCACTTAATATTTTTTGCAAGTCCTGTGTTGCACCCTCATTATTTCCAGTCTCTTACACTACAGCATCAAGATACTAACTACAACAATTTAGAATTATAGAGTATTGTGCTTTAAGGATTTCACAAGTGATTCTCCTCTATGATCTCCTTCCATTTTGCAAGCTGATAATTCTGTATCAGCAAAATGACTTTTGATCCTATCTTTACCTTTTCTCAGACAAAGAAATGCCTGATTATATTCTCTGTAGATATTCTGATGATGGGCCTTAAACTTTCTTCGAATAGGATATTCTCAGTAAGTCACAAATGGAGCAAAGCTTTACTGTAGCACATCTTGTCCCATCAACAGCCTTCAAGATTAAAGGAAATTAAATATACAAAACACCAATAGGAGATACTCAACAATTCACTGTGCTAAGGACCTGACTTGCTCTAATAACCCAATCTGGAAGTAATAAATGCAAGTTATACTCCAACAAGATCTAAATTTTAAAAAGCACACACCCTACACTGTAGGACAAAGATGGTGCTGCATGACTTGCTATGCATCTTTCACTTTGGAAGAGTCATGGCTATTTTCTTGCCCCATGTAGCCTGTATGAATTTGGATAAAGAAACAGACTTTTGGACCAGAATAAACACTGCTCTATCAAGGAAGAACATATAAACACAATAACCAGTGGTATCTCTCAACTAGCAAGGATTAAAAGGGCTGCAGATTTTTTAAAGCATAAAGTTCAAAAAGCAATACAGTTGTGAGTCCTTGCATTGGACACAGGAAACAATAGATCTATCCCTTTCAAAACATTTCCTGGTATTTCCCTGCCCACCAGCTACAGCGGAATAAAATTTATTTAAACTTCCATCTAAATGTTTATGTTCTTGTTCTGGCTTTATAGTCTTGATTCCTTCCATCCACTGCTTTAATAAAATATGGTTCAATGCGATCATGTCCAACTTCCCATCGATTAGCTTGTCTGCATGCTTTAGGACAAAACTGCAGCTGCAAGAGGTTAAAGACACATATGAAGCACTACAAGATCTGCTGATGGTGCATCTATGACCCAGGCATGTACCTGTACTGCTGGAAGCTCTACAAATACCTCCTCCGCCAAACAGTACACATGGTCCTTCAGAAACATCTTACCCTTGGGCACCAATAAAAAAACACTAGTCAATGAGTAGTCCTACTGAAGCTAAAGGAGTTCCAGCTAGCATAAGAATTATTTACATGACAAATAAAACGATGGATGGATTTGTAGTAGCTACCCGATTTTCCGTTTACTTAATTAAACAGCTTTGGAAGCCAGAGAATTATTTTTCTACATTTCCACCACAATGTGACTATCTTCAACTGGCAAATTAACAAGAAAGGACTGTTCTAGAAAGCACTCAGTTTAGGTTCCAAGTGCAGCAACAACTACATAAATCCATCATAACCCAACTTTTTGGAAGAAAACTAACCTAATTACACTCTGAAAGAATAAGAAGAAATAAAAAAAATAAAAAAATCACCCAAGCAACTTATTTCATGGACATCATTTCTTTTTTTCCACTGTTCAGTGAGTTCTACTGCAACAAATTCAGATACTCCTTCCTCCCCAAACTAGTCATTTATTTTTTAATCTCCATGACTTCCCTTTTACTAACAAATACTGCAAAAATTGTGTGCTCCTACTTTCTCTACTGATGCAGCTCACTTATTCCCTTACTAACTTTTATTACAGCTGAGGCTTCCATAATTCACCCCATTTCCACTCCCAGTTCCTTTTGCTAATAATAGGAAGAATTTCCCATTTTTCTTGGGGGCGCATGTAGAATATCTTCTTAGTTTGCCTTGTTATTTTTGACAGTTGTCTCATTCAGTGGCATAAACTCTTCGAGCCTGTGCTCCTGCTGTTTCTGCTTGCAGCACTATGCATTTGAAGCCTCTTTGGGCTGTGGTACTTGTACAGCAACCTCTGAAAAATTCATTAAAAAAAAAGAATCAAAAGTAGACACATAGGCAAAGAAATACTTGCTGCTTGTCCAACTTTTGGCCAACATTCAAAAAAAACCAACCTCCCAGCCCCCAAGTAATTACAGAAGACAGCTTGAACAATTTAAAAATTAAAAATGCATTTTATTATTTAAACATTTCATAAAAGGAACACAAAATCTCTGCAGTGGACAGATTTGAGGTACAGTCAGAATGCCAAGTGCCTAATGTGGTGTCAAAAAGAAATAGGGCTTTCCTGTATTTGGTACAATATAAATTTACAAACCCTGTAGCACAAGGAGGAAAATTGCCTTGTGTTAACCTTATGCACAGGGTTCTGGAACAAATCTGTGGTCACAGCTTGTGAACTCCCAGCTTTGCAGACGCCACAAATTCACTGCCAGCATCTACAGAAGTTCAAACCCAGAGAGATCAGCTAGTAATTTTGAGCTATTCTACAAAACACACAAATGCCTCCTCCCCACCTGAACATCAGTAAGTATTGCCTTGAGTGACCATGTTACTAATGAAGTAGCTCTGGAAGAAAGGCAGGGAGTTTGTTTTGGTTTAGGGGTTGGGGTTTTTTTTTGAGATAAGAGATAAGAATGAAAAATGGAGGGCAGGACAGACCCAGATGAGCATTTAACTCCCATGATTTCCTCCCCACCCAGGATTCATTTGCACACAAATACCTACTGCCAACTTATGATTAAAGAACATAATCTTTTAGTGAGTGGACAAAGCTACAGCACTAGGATAGATTTATTTGGGCCTTGAAATGCATATGTTACCCTAAGGTTTTGCCTCACTTCTAGATATGGTGCCACTGTTCTGAAAATGCTACCACATTCATTCAGAACAGGAAGGATAAAAGTGGGCAGAGATAAAAATGATTTGTTTGTACTTTGACTTGCATTTACAGTGAGAAAATAGCAAACACAGAACACTAACACATTTTGGTTGCCTCAGCTCCTCCCCATGCTGTGTTCAGGTTCCTACCTACATTTGTCAGCCATGCCTCCAGAGCGCACTGTAGTCAGTCACCATGCTGACTGAAGCCATGCTTTGGCTTCACACACTGTCGTGGTTTAAACCCAGTCAGGTAATTCGTTCGCTCACTTCCCCCCCTTTTTCTTGCCCTCCCCCTGCTCTCGGAGGGACGGAGAGGAGAATCGAAAAGAATGCAACTCCCACGGGTTGAGATAAGAACAGTTTAGTAACTAAGGTATAACACAAATCACTACTGCTACCACCAATGATAATAATGATAAAGGAAATAACAAGGGAAGAGAATACATCATCTCACCACCAGCCGACCGATAACTCGCCCCCCCCAGCCCGACCAAGCTCTGACCGATACCTCCTCCAACCCCTCAGTCTCCGGCCCTTCCGGCTAACTCCCAGTTGCATCCTGGGCATGACGTGCTGTGGTATGGAATACTTCTTTGGTCAGTTTGGGTCAGGTGTCCTGTCTCTGCTTCCTCCCGGCTTCCCCTCCTCCCTGGCAGAGCATGAGGCTCACAAAGTCCTTGGCCAAACCAAAACATCGCTTGTTATCAGCTCCGTTCCCGAGCTGAAAGTCAAAACATTGCACTGCACCAGCTACCAAGAAGGGGAAAAATGACTGCTACTGCTGAACCCAGGACATTATCCACCCCTTATTCCATACCATTCACGTCATGCTCAGATCCCACATTTTCAATATACCATCACTCTTATCTCAGTGCACTCTTATCTTAGTGCATGGACCAGTCCCTATAAAGCTGCTGAGTCCATCTGGTCCATGATGTCAGGCTCCATCTCTTGTAACAGTCTTCCAGAGCAGGAGAGACTGTGTGCAGTGTTCACACTCGTGAATAACCTGGGCAATAGTGTCCATTGCTAAGTCCACCCCTCGATCATGAGTCCATATCTATGTTGCATCTTTGCTCTGATGGCCTGAAGTGCCATGGGCCCACCAGGCTTAAAATAATTCACTGTCCCCTTAAGCAGTTTCTGCAGCTTGTTGCTGGGGACTCCATACAGCTGCCTTCCATCTCCGACGCTTCCAAAGCACTGGAGGGGCCCAGTGGACTACATAGTTGCCCACACTGTCCCACACACCCTGCCACTCATGACTGTCCAGCCTTGGGGAAAATCTCTTGGTCCCCCCATATCGTCGTCTAACCCCAGACAAGACCCAAACCTGACTCTGCTTAACTTTTGAGATCAGACAAAATGGTTGTGGGTAGAACACAGCCTGTGTGTGTGCCAACATGCTGATCCCCATCACAATCAGCAGGCAGGTCCCAAGGACACCCAAAGGCCATTCAAAACCTTCAGAACTCTCACACGATGCTGCTGTACTTGTCACTGGGGCTGGTGTAGCTGCTGTGCTTGCCGGCTCTCCCACCACCAGCTTCTCTTTTCCTGAGTCCAGCTCTTCCTCCTCTGCCTTGCTGGGAAATGCTGCGTGGTCTCCTGCATCCTCCTGGGGCTCGGCAGGCGGCTTCCGGGAAACGCTCTCGGCCGTCGCGGGGCTGGGCTCCTCCACGGGGCTCGGTTCGGCCGCGGGGCTCGGCTCCTCCGCGGGGCTCGGCTCCTCCGCCGCCTTCTCCCGCTGCTCGGCAGCCCCTTCTTTCTGCTCCCCGACCGCCCCGACCTCCTCCACCGGCAGCCGTCCCCTCGCGGCCTCCGGCCCCGCTCCCGCCGCCGCTTGGTCCCCGGGGCCGCTCTCCCGGGCCGCTTCGGCTGCCGCCGGCTCCCGAGGCCGCTCCCCCTCGGCTCCCCGCAGCCTCACGAAGATGGAGAGTAGGGTGAGGGCCAGGACGGTGAAGAGCAGCCGGACGGCCAGGTACAAGTCCACGGCCACGTCCGTCCCGCCCTGCTGCTGGAGCCCGCCCGTATTACAAGCCATTGCCATAAAGCACAGTGAGACAAGAGCCTTAGCCCAAGCCCCATACTTGATAAACACTATCACAGCAAATACCGGCTCTACGTAAGTTACAACATTCTGAAGCTGTGAGATCAAGCAAAACAACTCTGAGACCCAATAAATCAGCATTGTGACGAGTGACTATTAATCCAGTCAGATCTGTCGTTATCTCAACCCTTCGTGCCCCACGTTGGGCGCCAAAAAGAACTGTCGTGGTTTAAACCCAGTCAGGTAATTCGTTCGCTCACTTCCCCCCCTTTTTCTTGCCCTCCCCCTGCTCTCGGAGGGACGGAGAGGAGAATCGAAAAGAATGCAACTCCCACGGGTTGAGATAAGAACAGTTTAGTAACTAAGGTATAACACAAATCACTACTGCTACCACCAATGATAATAATGATAAAGGAAATAACAAGGGAAGAGAATACATCATCTCACCACCAGCCGACCGATAACTCGCCCCCCCCAGCCCGACCAAGCTCTGACCGATACCTCCTCCAACCCCTCAGTCTCCGGCCCTTCCGGCTAACTCCCAGTTGCATCCTGGGCATGACGTGCTGTGGTATGGAATACTTCTTTGGTCAGTTTGGGTCAGGTGTCCTGTCTCTGCTTCCTCCCGGCTTCCCCTCCTCCCTGGCAGAGCATGAGGCTCACAAAGTCCTTGGCCAAACCAAAACATCGCTTGTTATCAGCTCCGTTCCCGAGCTGAAAGTCAAAACATTGCACTGCACCAGCTACCAAGAAGGGGAAAAATGACTGCTACTGCTGAACCCAGGACACACACCTAAGTGGAACTGTCTCTCTTAGCAGATCTTTTTACAGATTCAGCTGATTCATACATTTCCTACTGTTTTCAAAATACTTAATTTCAAATACACTTTCCCTTACACACCACAGAAGTGTCAGCTTTCCTTTCCTCCTCCTGAAAATTGCTTTTCAAACTCTACAGAGTTCTTCTGACTTTTATTCTTTTGCAAATTAATGCTGGTAACCTATTTGAGGCTGCAGACAAGAACATGGAAGTTAACAGCTTTCCCCACTGCTTTCTGAGCACCAGAGTGTCTTTATCTCTAGCTATTATATGCCTATCCTGATTGGTTTTCACACACATCCCATTAAAAGTTACAGTATTAAGCATTCATGTAGGATGTACTTAATAACATACCTACAGTTAGATGAGCTTAATTTCCATGACAGATCACTTCCAGACCCACACTGTATGTTATTATTCAGAGACCTACACTTCGCAGGAGCTACACAAGCTCCACACACTCCATAATGTGCCTCCACACTCATCAGATTTAATCAGTTCAAAGCCAATTTTCTAGGAAAACTAGAGATTTTGACTAAATAATCAGCTTCTGAATACACCCCTAGCACCACCCCCCACAATAGTTTTTGAGTAAAATACCTGCCCCTTGTGTCATCTTAAAGCTTATCAGTCTCCAGGTCAAACTCATCCCAGGATAACGGCATTTCCAAGATGCAGCAGGATACCACAGGACTGCATAGAGAATAAAACATTTTCCAGCCAGCAGCTGCTGTCACCTGGGACTTTTTACTTCTGAAAACCACTACATTTCCCACCAGGTAGCTCCATTCAGAAGGAAAGAAACACAACACTGACCTTGTACAGGTTCAAACTTCCTCTTGAAATCTTACATAGGCAGATTATTCCACTTTCTCACCAGTTTCACTGCTGCACCTCAACAGCTGCCTCTTCAGGGCTGCTCTCTACAAAACTCCCCCAACACTTGTTCCACTCCAGCAGATGAAACCCCTTTGCATGCCTGGGTCTCTGCAGTCCATGCCCGAGTAAACGGCTGTCTGGTCACAGCTGAGCAGGAGTAACAGGGCCACTCTGAGCAGGGGTAACGGGACAATCCTGTCAGTACAGGCCAGACCAAAGGCCTAGAGCATTGCAATTGTTATAAAGCAAAATTTTCATTTCCTCAGGACAGTGAGTAGAGCATGCAGCAAGCTCACTGCCCTGGACTTCAAAAGAGCAGACTTTGGCCTCTTCAGGAACCTGTTTCGGAAGATTCCATGGGATACAGCCCTAGAGGGCAGAGGGGCCCAAGACTCTTGGTTGATATTCAAGGATCACCTGTTACAAGCTCAGGAGTGTTGAGTCCCAACTAGAAGGAAGTGCAGCAGGAGGCCCAGGAGACCTCCTTGGATGGATAAGGAGCTCCTGAGGAAAATTCAAATGAAAAAAAGAGGCTTATAAAAGGTGGAAGCAAGTACAGGTGGCCTGGGAAGGATACAGGGATGCTGTCCAGGAAGCTAGGGACCAGGTTAGGAAAGCTAAGGCCCAGTTAGAATTAAACTTGACTAGGGACGTTAGGATAACAGGAAGGGATTCTATGGGTACGTAGCAAAGAAAAAACAGACTAGGGACAATGTAGGCCCCCTCTGGAAGCTATAAGGAGAACTGGCTACCCTGGATTTGGAGAAGGCTGAGGTTCTGAATGACTTCCTCGCCTCGGTCTTCACTGGCAAAGGCTCTGACCAAACCACCTAAGTTTTGGAAGGCAGATGCAGGACTGTGAGAATGAAGACCTTGGGCCCATTATAGGAGAGGAACTGGTTCGAGACCATCTTAAAAATCTGAACGTGCAGAAGTCCATGGGTTCTGATGAGATCCATCCGCGGGTCCTGAAGGAGCTGGAGAATGAAGTTGCTAAGCCAGTCCCCATCATATTTCAGTGCTTTGGACAGTACTGCAGCACTAGACAGCAGCAGTCTGTATTTACTTTGCAGTGTCCTATCTGCAAGCCAACGGCTCAAAGACAAACTTAAACCTTGAACATAGAATAACAAACACCTCAAGAAGCTACTGTGCCACAGGAAGAGAACATAGAAATTTGGGTCATGCAGTAACATGAAATCTTCAGGTGAACATTTCTGCTTTTTCTCTGTGTCTCTACATACTCAGGGAGATTTTACAATCCATTTTACTAACCTTTGTGCATGTCGTGGTTTAAACCCAGCCAGGCAACCCGTTCACTCACTCCCAGGGAGTGACAACAATCGAGGGCCGCCCCCCCCACCGGGGCTCTCCCCTTCCCGCCTCCCGGAGGAACAGGGAGGAGGATCGAAAGAGTGCAACTCCTACAGGTTGAGACAAGAACAGTCCAGCAACCAATGTACAACACAAATCACCACCGCTACTACCAACTACAACAACGATAAGAGAAAATAACAAGGGAAGGGAATACAATACCACCGGCCAAGAAACGAGTCCCACCCAGAAGCCCATGTCCTTCCGGGTAACTCCCAGTTACCCCCCACCCCGGGCATGACGTGCTGTGGTATGGAATACCTCCCTGGCTAGCCCAGGTCAGGCACCCATCTCTGCTTCCTCACAGCTTCCCCTCGTCCGTGGCAGAGCATGAGCCTCACAAAGTCCTTGGTCAGGGTAAACATCACTTAGCAACAACCGAAAACATCAGCTTCACCAACACTGTTCCCAGGCTGGAAGTCAAAACACAGCACTGCACCAGCTACCACAAAGGAAAAACATGACTGCTACTGCTGAACCCAGGACAGTGCATTACCACTTATAAGATTTGAGAAAGGACATTTACTTCTGGATCCAACCAAAAGCCACACTTAAGAATCCTTGAAACGTGAAGGACACAAATGGTCTAATTGTAGTCAGTGAAACAGAGCATACATCTAATTTTTCAGAACACCAGCTGTCCAGCAAAGTCCTGATTTTTACTTATTTTATGAAATTTTAAACCAAAATAAAAACTTCATTCCTTCTTGAAATTCTAAAATTTTGCTATTCCATTCCAAATAAATATGACACGAGAAGACCAAACTTTTTGACAGAAAGGAAACATCAAACAGAGAAATGCAAAAATACTGGCTTAGTTTCTCCCTTCTACATCCGTATCTACAAACTGTACCACTCTGAGTTGTTGTGAGACTCTTTCTTTGTTCTTCTTAGAGGCAAATTCCCTGTTAGGGCTTCATCTTTCATGATTCTCTGAAAGGAGGGAAACAGTAGTACACATAACTGAGTCAGGAACCCTGATCCAAGTAAGAGAAAAAGCACTATGAACCTGATAAATCCAGCTCTGTGATGCACCAAAGCATTCTGTATCTGAGTCTTTAATACATGTAAAGCATTTTGAACAAAATACTTCTCTTAGTGTTCCTGGAAAATGAAAATTACATATATGAGCTGCTGGGAAGCTTTACTTTCCATTGAAGAAAACTCTCAGACAAGGATATTTCAGTCTGAAAATATTTTTAATGTAGAGAGTATAAAAAAACAGCACAGAATATTAAAAAGTCCATTCAGTCAATCTTAAAAAAAAAAAAAAAACGCATGAAGGGAGGGGAAAAAAAAAACACAAAACAACAAAACCAACATTTAAAAGAATCACAAAGGCCGAGATGTTAAGTGATATTGTCAACAGGCTATAGCAAGTACATCCTGAATGCATTTCTTTTACTGTGTACCCAGTTGTTCCCAGCTTGTTTTATATATGTGCTATAAGAATTTTTTCCATGTTATTTTTACCAGACTTACATAGAAATTATAGTAATTAACCCTATGACACATGTACATATTCACACATGTACTTCTTAGTTTGCTTGGCTCCCAAATACTGTATCTGATACTTATGAGATAGCATGAAGAGAAAGGGAAAAGACATTTGCAGCTTCAGATAGCCTCCAACTACAGTTATTCACATGCCTTATCATCCCTACATTCCTATGCCCCTCTGCTTTCTAAGGCATTGAATACCTGCTATCTTCTCTGCAACTGAGAGCTTGTTAAGGAGACTGCTGTTGGCGGAGATGTTAGATTTTTTTGAAGCTAGAACTTCATTCTTCTTTCATTTGCACTTATTCCTGATAAAGATCAGGATTTTCCATTCTTTCCCTCTTTTTTAGCTTGCCTTCCTTTCCTAATACAAGCAGCAATGTAGTCTGAGGTCTGCATGTGAATTAAGTCATCCTCAGCAGATACTTCTGTATATATTGTTCAGATATGCTTTGTTAGGCTGAGCTACTGGTTCTTATAGCTCCATAACCTGTCCTGTCCAAGTAATGCTCTTGAAACACATGTGCATTAATGTTTATGGGGGAAAAAAATATTCACACTCCTGCAGTGATCCGTTTTGGCTGTGAAACAAGATATTCGATTATTTATAGAGCAAAATGATCATACTCCAAACATGAGATTGTTCCTTCAGCTCCACTGAAGTCAGTACATGATATATTTCGGTGTAAGAATACGTTATGTTCTTCTTGGTGACAGTGATAGATGCTTTCAAAATATGTCAGAATGTGTACCTAATCATCTAGATATAATGGAAATTATCACATGGCCTCCAACTCTTGTAAATTACTTTCTTGATAACACAGAAAATAATTTTCCTGGGCATTTCTCCCTCACTGTGTAATTCTGAATTTCATGGATCTCCTTATTCCAGATCTGTTTCCTTTCTTCTGTACTTATTAGAGTCCCAAACCGATATTGTGTACGATAGCTAGGTAGGTCAAAGACAGCTCTTTTCATAGATTTGTCTATAAATTCCAACAGCTACAAAGTTGCATCTACTTTCTGATGATTTGCTTCTTTCTGAAACTCCACCTTTGATCTGACATATTCTGCAGATTCATATTTAAATAAGACTGTAAGTAGAACATACACATCACTGAAATTTATAAATGACCACATCTGTTAGGCTCTTAATTGACAAGTCTGATTGCAAGTGGGATGAAACTATTTTACACTCACTTCAGTAATCACTGTGAAGAGATGTAACACAACATAAGGAAGACAATTTTAATAGTTACTTAAAAAGATATAATTTCTTAATGCACAGAAGGTCTTTTCCATCAAAACCGTGGAAGCAATGTAGCTATGCTGGATTAATTCTCAGATGTTATATCCATTAAGAGAAAAACACACTTTGGGGAAAAAAAAAAAGTGAATACACTACTAAGACACTGCATGAGCACAGATGAAAGCACAAATGTGGCTCAGCTGGATCATCTGCGGTTTGTTTTGTTTCATGGACCAAGATAGTTGCAGCTTCGAAAAGAAATTCCTGTATTTATGACCCAGAAAGTTCACTAGTAGTTTGGCAGTAGAAAAAATTCTATAGGAAGATGTGGCAATTTCAGACGGCTGTGCTGTTGCTCTTGGTTCGGAAATTGCAAGTTCTTGAGTTTTGGCACTATTCCTTTCTGATAAGCCCTGGATGACTGTTTCACCATAATAATTTCCATAGCGTACAGTTGTCCTGGGTTCAGCAGTAGCAGTCATTTTTTCTCCTTCTTAGTAGCTGGTGTAGCACCGTGTTTTTGACTTTCGGCCTGGGAACAGTGCTGATAACAGCGATGTTTTTAGTTACTGCTCATATGTTTGGACTGACCAAGGACTTTGTGAGCCTCATGCTCTGCCAGGGACGGGGGGGAAGCCGGGAGGAAGCAGAGACAGGACACCTGACCCAAACTGACCAAAGAAGTATTCCATACCACAGCACATCATGCCCAGGATGTAACTGAGAGTTACCCGGAAGGGCTACTGCACTGCAGGGATGGATGAGGTATACGGTCAGTGCTCGGTTGTGAGCGAGGGGTGGGGTGAGTTATCAGTCAGTGGGTGGTGATGTGTTGTGTTCTCTTCCCTTGTTATTTCCTTTGTCATTATTATTATTGGTGGTAACAGTAGTGATTTGTGTTATACCTTAGTTACTACACTGTTCTTAACCCATGGGGGTTGCATTCTTTTGATTCCCCTCCCCACCCCTTCGGGAGCAGGGTGAGGGCAAAAAGGGAGGGGAGTAAGTGAACAAGCTGCATAGCTGGGTTTAAACCATGACAACAGTTATTCACATGTACTTTGTGCAATTATTTTCCTGGGGTGCATTTTGTACTTTTCCTCCCTCTAATGTTTTAAAGAAGGAAAAATACTGGTTAATAACTCCTCACTAAACTTCAAAACTTTCTAGTTTTTCAAATGAGCCTGCATACTGCTAGGTAATCAGAATCTATTAATAAATGTGAATCACGGAACATATTTTCACTTGATTGCTAGTCCTTATCTGTAACTATAACATATAGAGACTCTTCCCTGCTAAAAGTGCAATGGAAATTAAAGCTAAGAAATACACTGCTTTTTTTCCAAGACAGCAGGAGATATAGAACAACTTGACAGCCTGTAAGTACTCTAAAGAAACATGAAAATAAGAGTCAGTTGAAATGAGTGGTATTTACATGGACAAGATGTTTATTTTACATTGAATTATTTGCCATATGCAGTTATGTGAAATGGATCCAATTTAAATTCCCTGAACGAAGTCAACCCACACATAACATACTGTTCAAGATCATGGTGGATTTTCCACTGAAGAAACCATGAATATAGTTATACCATCTTAATTATGTTGCTGCAGGACATGAAAATATCAAAAGGGTAAATTTAATCCTTACCAAGCAGCTTGAATAACTCCATTCAGGAAAGAAGAAATGAGATTAGGGAAGAAAGGGAACTTCCACACCAGAGGCACTTGCTACCACTCCTTTGTCCATCTCAAAATTACACTTGCAATTGCCTGAAATGAGTGTGACCCAAAAAACCCTGAACTGATGTTTAGTATTTAGTAATTACGAGATGCCAGTATAGGAGGAAACACAGGTCAAAATTGAGAACGACTCTGAAAAAGAATCTTCCCCTGGATTGCTCAGGCCATGAGTGTCATACAATCATAGAATGGTTTGGGTTGCAAAGGACCTAAGATCACCTAGTTCCAACCTCCCTGACATGGGTAGGGACACCACACACTAGACTATGTCACTGGAGGCTCTGTCCAACCTGGCCTTGAACACTGCCAGGGATGGAGCATTTACCACTTCTTTGGGTAACCTGTGCCAGTGCCTCACCACCCTCACAGTAAAGAACTTCTTCCTTATACCTAACCTGAACTTCCTCTGTTTAAGTTTAAACCCATTACGCCTTGTCCTATCACTACAGTCCCTAATGAAGACCCCCTCTCCAGCATCCTTGTAGGCCCCTTGTAGGCTCTGGGTGTCTCTGGACATCCCAACAGAACAGCCTCCCTCATGATCTGAACCAGCCCTAAACTAGGCTGTAGGAAGCAGGACTTTTGGGGTCTTAAAAACACAAGCATCTAAGATACAATTATGTGAGTGAAGATGAGATACGTATTTCTTAAGATCCTTCCTTCCATTTTCTGATCATTTCATTTCCTTATTGATAGAATTGGTAGGATCAACTTGTTGCCTTTTGCCATATTTAAATCAAAAAATTATATGAGCTGCAGAGGAGTGCAGAGGTGACTAAGAAAATTAAAAGGGAAGAAAGGCAGCAGAAATCAAACAGTGCTGTGCTCTTTTGAAGTGGATCTGAAGTTACATGTCTACAACTGGAATCCAAAAGCAAGTACAGAAGCCCTAGAATGCATTTGTCTATTTGCAGTTAGAGCAGTATAAACAAAGGGTTTTGGGACATCTTGCATGAATGCTCTTCAGTGAACAATTTGTTGTCAATTAAAGACATAATTATAGCTGATTCAGACACCTATTCAATAACATTGAAATGATCAAATAAAGGTAATTACAAATAGAAAAGACCCGAATAACAGAATTGATGTTTGGCATTAGTTGATGTTTCTCCTTGCCTTTGGTGGTACTACAAAAGCAAAACCCATGAGATATTAGTAAAAGGTGGTAAGACCCCTCACAGGCCTTCCATATCAGTAAACATATAACCAAACTAAGGAGATACTTCTCTAAAGGTGAGCAGACTAGATCCTACCCCACTGTTGTCCGAGCATGTAGTTAATTTACTGTGTATTTTCACAGTGGTTTTACAATAAAATTGCTATGTACACAATCTATCATGAAAGCCACTCAAAAGTTTAACAGTATCAGATGAGACTACTTCTCTCCAGTATGAAGATAGTAAAGAGTAGGCGCATTTGCAAAATTACAAACTAAAGATCATCACAACTTTCCAAGTGAGCGAGCTTGCTCTGAAACTAAAGATGGACATAACTAAAGATTTTAATCTTTCCATCTTTCCTCTACTGAAGTGTTACAAGTCTGCTTTAAAAATATACTATCTGCTCTTCCCATAAACAGTAACAGTAACTTGCATTAATACAGCAATTAATACAAGCTCCTTTTGAAACAAATGGGGAGATTATGTCACTACAAACCTAGGAAGAGAAATTAAGAGATGCTCAGTGCTTTGCCACTTCTTCACACTTAATAGACTGAATATTGGAACAACAGTATCTGTTAATAGGTTTGTTAATTACAGGTGAAGAACTCATTAGAAAATAATTATACTTATCACCCAACAATTTGAACGTGAATGTTCCTCAAAACTAAGTCAAACATTCACCAAAGCAGGGTCATATATATTGCTTGGCTATAGTAAAACATATATAAAGGACCTACTCATTGGATGGGAATCCCTTGTTGCAGGTGTACTAGGGCTGTGTTTCAGAGCAGGTCACTCAGGATAATTTGAGGACTCCTATTACCTCTCAGAGGTAAACAATCCAATGAATCCAATGGACAGTGTGGTAATTACGTTCTTTTTTCTTGTATATGATCTTTATGTATTTTTAACACATATGAGCAGGAGACAGTCATTCATGTATCAAAAGCTGGACATTTCCTCTCTCATACTAGGCAATAATAATGTCACACCTACTCTGTTGTCAGCTCCAGACCAAGTCAGCTAGTCCTGCTCTGAGCAGCTCAGCGAGCCCAGACAAGCTGTACCACTGTGGCGAAATCCCTCCGGTTCCACAATTGAGAGAAAGGCAGCATCCAGCATAGGGTCTCATAAAAGAAAAATGCTGATGTCTCCAGCTGGCACAGCTGCTTACTTTATGAAAGTCTGTAGTCCGTTCAGTGCATTAGATGGTAATGATGAACTGAAAAAAATTAGAGGGGGCTATGTCTGAGTAATAACTGAGATTCTGTTCCTGGCTCTGCTCCTTTTTCTTCACAAGGGTCAAGGCAATTCATCCATTTCCTCCTGAATAAAACTGGGATTAACAACAGTTATTAATTTACCTTAGAGTTACAGAAGTGATTAGTTAGTATCAGTGTGGTAATGTGAGTATGTCAAATGGGCAATAAAGACTAAGTATGCTTCCCACCTCCATCAAGAGGCAGCTCACACCCACCTGTAATATATGAAATATGTATTTAACATTTTAAAGCTTCCTTCATAAATCACTCCCATGTGTCCAGAGGAACACAGATTTTTGGAAAGCCCTTACTGGCAGACATACAAAGACCCCAAATACAGGAACTGAAGCAAAACTTGACACGTTCAAGCAGGAATCTTAGATTCTCATGAAATCTGGTACTGTTGTATTACAGTTTGGGAGCAAGGAAGAAAATAACTTATCCATTTTGGGGCTATAAGCCCAAACACCATACTGAACATATGTTTCTTCCTCTTGTGTGTCTCATTATTTCATTTGGGAAGGTGTTTTGACTTTTTTTTTTTTTTTTGTTCCCCACACACAAAAAAGAGGGGGAAATTCAACTCAAGGTCTGTATTGTGCAGAATATTGGTGAACTTGCCTAAAGTCAACCTTTGCCTATCTGCCATCATTATAGGATTCATTTTATGGTAACCAGCTAATAAATGAAAAAATATAATAGAGTAGCCTTCCATCTAAGGGAAGCTTCCTATATATTGTTCCAAAGCTACTACTGCATTAATGAAACCATTATTACTAACCACAGCCTAAATGCAATTAATGTAAATGCCATGAAGATTCTACTCATATTTTTCTCATAACTTAATTAGAATGGTGAGATTTTAATAGCTCTGCACGTCTTTCCCCTAAATGAAGAAAACTCTCACTGTCCTTGTAATTCCTGTTTTCATTACAGCAGCATCATGAGAGATGGATTAGGTCCCTAATGAGCCTTTCAAATGAACAGCCCCATGAACTTGCTGAGGCACTGTAGTGAGAAACGCACATTAGTTAGGCTTTGGCATTTACAAATTAGCAAAAATTCAATCTGAAAATTCCCCCCCCCCCTTCCCATAGTGTTTTGAAATGCAGGATGTTGAGAAAGTAGGAGAAAACAGTCCCAAAAACTACTGCATCAAATCATGGCATCCATTATCCTCAGTGTCCTCCTTTTTCCCCCTTCTTGTTTTAAGACTACTGGATCAAAGATTTTAAATATCATTATGCTAAAACTATGCATTAAGCATCTTCTTGCCATTGCATTCTATTTAATTATTCTTAAAGACAAATTTCCTCATATAGCTGCAAAAGCAAAGGCTATGGGCAGGGCTATAAACATCCTGGGTTTTCTATTAATGAGAACTTTTGCCCATGTTAGAAATTCATGTTGGGGCAGAATCTGTAATTCGCATTGAAAATATGCAGAATTTTGTGTGATTTAATGTCCATCAAACTTAACTGCAATGCAACAGGGAACATCAGGTACAGAATCAAGAAATTCCACTCTCTTGACCTTAAAAGAAAGCCACTGGAAAGATCAGTCATTGAAGTAAAAGACTTGTCTTACAGCATGACCTGTGAAATCTTAAAAACCCAGTGTTTTCTCCCATATGCTTTGTAGGGTGAATTTAACTCAATCACAACACATGCAATACCTCTATCTCCTACCTAAACCCAAATTCTGACCTGAAACTCTTCAATTCTGATAGTGCTTCAAATTTTTCTAATACTGAGGAAAATCATGTACAGTACCTGGCCACACTTGTTCATATTATTATGAATATTAATATTGTACTGTTTACATTAATACTAAAGAATATGTGTGAATGAAAAAATAGAAATGAACACATGTAAAGACATGGGATTGTACCTGACAATAGAAGTCATTATATATTCTGACAAGAGAAACCCTTTTGTTGTTCTCCAGTCATTCCTTGGTGTATGGGTGTTCAACACCCATTAGTGGCAAAGCCGCTTAAAAAAAAAAAAAAAGGTTTATCTTGAAATAATTTCTGCAGCTAGAAAGAACAAACTTCACCTTGGCAGAGAAGACAAGCTGACAAAGGTTTCCCTGGGGCAAGCTTGATGATCATTTTTGTGATGCATGAACTTTCCCACAAGGAAATTGCCAGGGAGCTGTGTGACAGCCGCCAGCTGGGCCAGACCCACGCACCCTTAGCCCTTCATCTGCATTTCTATCCCCTCTGTGTCAGTCTCTATAGACAGAGGCAGAGCCCATGTTCAGAATTTTAATCACGATTACTGAAAAGATATAGTAGCAGGATGAAACACACAGGAATTCAAAGGAGTATTATGGTAAGGGCAAAGGCATAGGCCCACGATGCTTTTAAATCCATGCAAGGTCAAAGTCTCCATGCACAGCCTTGGTAAAGCTATTCTGACAGGACCCCACCATGGTGAGACCAGAGGTTGACCAGGCAATGTGCCTGCCTCTTCTCCCTGAAGTACCTCCACAGTCCTAAAACGGCTTCCCACCTGAAAAAAACGTTTTGTTTCAGATAAATTAGAACAAAGAACTTCATAAAGTAAAGAAACCTTGGAGACTGTGGCTAACAAATCTCCCCATGTTTCCACAGTGCCCTACAGACAGGTTAATTCCTTAGGCCTCTTGTTGCTAAAGTTTTAGTTACCTGCTGGATTGACCTCTGTCTTACAAACATATTTTTTCATTGTGCTCTCTAGGTCTCTAGAAAAGGCCTGTATTCCCATTAGGGCAGGGCTGCATGTCTGACAACTGCTCTTCTAGTGGACTGCAATGTTATAGATGTATGATTGTGCTCCCCGGCAGGCTCTCCACCTGCTTGTCCCTCTCCTACCCTTTGCTCCATCTGGTTCAGCTGTACTGCAGGGAAGAATCAGCCCTTCTTTTTCCTCTTCCAAACTGCAGAGTCAGGACAACAAGTAGCCTTCAACACTGCTGTCAAGCCATGCTTTACAAATCATAAGAAAAATCATCCATATTGTTCCTTCAAGATTTGAAGTTCATTGTTTTTAGGCAATGCAGTAGGATTTGAAAACGTCCTACCAATGAACATGATTTAAAATGGCCTTAAATATAAAAGATGAAATGATACAACTGCTGGCAGCTGTTTCAAAATGATTTCCAAAGAGCAAGCCTGTGCGGTAAGAGGAAAAAAAGAAAAAACACCAAAACAAACAAGCAAACAAAAAAAAAAAAACCCACAGGTTTTAATCAGAAAAAAAAATAATTTTCTACTGGGGAAAAGTTTCAGGAATGTACTTATACTATTCATTTATCCTGATAAAGGCTTCCCAAGTGGTAAGATACAACCTGGCCAGGTTGTAAAAACTCATTTTTCCCTGAATTTGAGAATCCACTGGAGCAAGTCCCTAGGAGGCCCACAAAGATGATCACAAAGGCTGAAGCACCGCTCCTATGAACAGAGGTTGAGATTGCTCAGCCTGGAGAAGAGAAGGCTCCATAGAGATTTTAGAGCAGTCTTCCAGTACCTAAAGATTGCCTACAAGAAATTTGGAGAGGGATGTTTTAGGAGGGCATGTAGAGATAGAATAAGGGATAATTACTTTAAACCAAATAACTGTAGGTTTAGAATAGATCTAAAGAAGAAATTGTTCCCTATGAGGGCAGTGAGGCACTGGAACAGGTTTGCTTAGACAAGCTGTGGCTGTTCTATCCCTCGAAGTGTTCAAGGTCAGGTTGGATGGGGCTTTGAGCAACCTGCTCTAGTGGAAGATATCCCTGCCCATGGCAGGGAGGTTGGAACTAGATTACCTTTAAGAGCCCTTTGAACCCAAACCATTCTATGATTCTATTAATGTTAAAGAGGGTGCTTTCTTCAGCTTTCTGAATGGGAGGTTAGTGTCCTGTTGCCCTCTGAAAAGGAGACAATATATTTTAGAACAATGACACTTGTCCATATGAGGGGATGAAGAGTAATGTGAGAGAAAAAACACTGCGCTGAAGGCAGGCAGTATTTAAAAAGTGCTTCTTAGCTCAAGAAATTAAAGGCTTGCTCACATAGACTGTAATCAAGTCTGTGGAAACCTTGCCTTTAGTTAAAAGCTACATTTACTTAAAGTTTAATTTTAAATAAAATTTTTACATTTTTATTAAAAGTTAAAAAAAAAAACACACCCAAAACCCACAAAACCACACAAAACTGCACTCATATAATCTCAGACATCTAAACATGTCCCTTAAAGAACAAGGGATCTAAGTTTTGGTAATTAGATAAATGCCAGTTCTCAGCCACATTTCTTCAGCATTATAACTTGTCAAAGAGAATATTGCTAGTCAGACCCTAACAAGATGCAAACACAAAGTCTGTTCTTGAAGACCGTCTTCAAACATAGCAGAAAAGGAAGCAGTTCATGCTCCTCCTAACCACTGGGGCATTGCTTCTAGAATTCAGACCTAAATATTTATTTTCATAACACAGTGTACACAGAAAGCACCATGAGGCTGCTCTGTTTGTGTGTGTAGAAAGACACACAAGGTTCAGCACCCCCAAGAAACTAGAAAGGGAATGAAGGGTGCCTGGCAACATCAGCACAAGGCTGCTACAGCCCTGCTCAGGACACCTGCTGCTCCCCGAGAAGTACCAAATTATTCAACATTGCACAGGGAAAAGCCTAACACCAAACCCCTCTCAGGTCTCCCTTCCAGGCAAACACCCATGACTGGACCCCATCCATCTTCTATGTAAAAGCAAAGCTAACAAAACTGCACAGGAATCTCAGCTCTCATCAGTCACTACTGGACATTTTGACTGGGATACTTGATGTAAAATGAAACTGATTTGCAGTATTTCTAATGCATCACAGTTTAATTAGTAACATTATCTCTCTGGTCAAGATTCTATCAATCACATTTCAAGTCAGTTTATAGTTGTCTAAATATGGGTGCTCCATGAATTCATATATTAGTCACGAATGAAGTGTCCATTTGTTTGAGGGGAGGAAGCATCACTAAGAAATATTAAACTGTGTCTAGTAGAAGGCTGGATCAGTACTTGAGATGTATTCAGAGAAGTGGTAATAAAGGTTGTTCCTTCTTCTGAATTTATTTTTCCTCAGTGGATTGCATGATAACTTCCAAGTTAAGATAAAACTTTTCTAACTGGCTACTCATATACTGATTTTTAATCTGGGAAGGGCTAGACCCCTCTTGCTTTACATAGCTCATTGCCAGGGATTTTCTTGTATACATATTTCAGAATATTACATATTCTGAAATACATGGAAGTTGAGAAAAAAAATGATGTACCTTCCTGCATCTACCCTGTCTCCATAGTGCTGACCAACAGTAAAACCAAATAGTTTCCTTTGGCAGCAAACCAAAACAGATATAACCTGGAAGATATCACACAGTATCACAGTATCACAGTATGCTAGAGATTGGAAGGGACCTCAAAAGATCATCTAGTCCAATCCCCCTGCTGGAGCAGGAACACCTAGATAATGTTACACAGGAATGTGTCCAGGCGGGCTTTGAATGTCTCCAGGGAAGGAGACTCCACAACCTCCCTGGGCAGCCTGTTCCAGTGTTCCGTCACCCTCACTGAGAAGAAGTTCCAGAAAGTTGTATCAGTAACACCAAAGTACAGTTCTGATGGAATCATTCTTCTGATCCTAGAAATGCTTCTGAACCTGCTATCCACTGCATTTCTCAACCACTTTGTCAAAATGAGAGCAATTTTAAAAAAACTCACTATTTGCTCTGTCAAAGGTGAGTGCATTCCTTCTAGGTAGCAAAGTAAACAAAAACCTGCTGTCTTTTCTGACAGGAGTTAAGGTTGGCTTAGTTTTTGGGGGGTTTGAGTTTGGTTATAGGGGAATTGGGGAGTTTTTCTTTGGGGCAAGGAAGTAAAAGAAAGCAAGCTGGATGGATGGAAAAAAAAAAAAAAAAAATCAACAACCTGAAGAAAAAAAAAATATCTCTCCACCTGAAATACTGCTGAGTGGTATTTGTGGCCAGTTCCTGGAAGTAGTGGCCTATGGACCAGCTGTGTGTAGCCCTCTACTCCAGTCAAAATCCACAGATGTGGTATTTTCATTCATAATATTATCAGCAAATGCTAACATATCCCTTAATGTGCTGGGCTGTGAAATGTGTTTGAGAAACTTTCAGATAGGAATACGTTTCCTTTCATCCCAATGGCATGCAACACAAGTCAATACTCAGCCAGACAGTGTTAGAAACAGTTTCTCCTTCCATCAAAAATATGAATCAGGGTTAAATGCCTACATGGACATAGATATCTAGAGAAGCATAACGTGAGAAGTCTTGTGATGTTTTGGAGGGAACATCGAACATACACAAAAATGTATGAGGGTGAAAAAGAGAAATCTTTTTGCAGCCATATAAGAATTTCTGCTGGAGGTACTTTGGATCTCTGTGCCAGCCACATAATTTGGCACTTTCCCATCCGTGTCCCTGCTGCACATCATTCTGCGTTTAATGTGCACCACCTCTAAATATATTTCCTAAAATTGCTTTTATTTTGGTTTTGTTTGTTAAAAGGGACCTTTCTGAGTCATGTGATAGAAGGGAACATTTAACCAAACTCCTAAGGATAATGTCATTTTTAGATCATGCTCATTATAATTCATAAGTACTTCTCCACTTGACAGCTCTTTGGTTGCAAGTTTCAATCTTACGCTTGTTTTTTCTTAAGAGCCCTTTTCAATTTTCCACATTGCTAACAGAGCCTGAGGCGAAGCTAAAAATCATTTGGGCTTCTTGAAAGATCAATAATTTTTGTATGCTATGCATTTTAGAGTAGACAGCATCACTGACACAAGCACTGTTCCTGCACTGATAAATATAACACATCAGATAACGTCAGAAGTTTCCACGCATTTAAAAAACAATATTCAATAACTACCTGCAACCACACATGCAGAGAACAGTGTTAAGCACATTGGAGACCCAAGAAAAAAAAAAAAAAAAAAGCTTAAAATAAAGTTACCAGAAGACTGATTGAATAAATTCTTTTCCAAATACTGACATTTTCTCTGCATCTTGGCTCACACGAGAGACTACACAGATGTAGAAGGTCTAAGAGTTTCACTCTCTCTAGTTTTATATCAGCATAAAAGCTGATGGAAAAAAGTTCATTCAGCTTTCTCTGTCACCCATCCAAGCAGCCAAGGATATCTGACCAAGTGCTTAGACATGCTGTACTCAAAATAGTTAGCTCAATAAATTATTTGTTCAGCACCATGCAGAACAAATTATATTTGAGGTGGACAGCATTTTTGCTTGCAGTTCATTCACTTACAAGCCAAGCAAGAGACTGCAGTGAAAGAAAGAGAAGGAAACGTGCATTAATGCGGAGCTATGTTTTTCTCAATTTGAAGCTGCTAAAGAAATTGCTTACAGGGCACGTTGGGGCTGACTGAGAACTACTCTGCTGTTGTCTGTTTAACCCTCACCAAGAACATGCTACTTAAGATATATTGAAGCTGCTAACTGAATGGAGACACGTTTTTCAGAGAAAGCAAGTGTTGAAGTAGCATTAGTCAGACTGTAGAACAAATGTGGTTTTACATAAAGAACTCTGAGCCATATCACAGGATTGGAATATAAGGAAGGACACAAACATAGCAAAGACATTTTATATTGCTTTTTTTTTTTTTTGCCAAACTATGCTCTATTCTTCGCTTCTGCCTTCCTTACTACCATTTCCAATATAGAGTGCCTCATCATCTCCTCATGCTATGATTTCCAACCTTCATTTTCCTTCTCCACTGCTTTGTTCTTGAGATCAAATAGGAAACTGAGAATCAGCGCACTCAGTATGATTCTGCAAGCAGGTTCTCTGTGCAGGCACCAGAAAATAAATGAATGTCAAGTGTTGATGTGTTAGTGTTTTGCATCTGCTGAGTTATCTTACCTATAGAGCATTCCGCAGACCAGAGCACATTTGTTTGTATTTGTATGTGTGACTTTCACCACAACTAAAAAGACTTTCTCCAACTGAAAATGCTTGACTGAAGAAAGCTGTAATGCAAGTATCTAAAACTGGTCAAAAGACTTTTACAGAAATATTAATTTTAACTAAATATTAAAAAGTTTGTTTGTAAGGGAAGAAAGGTATCTTATTTGAACAACAAAATCTTTTTTTAAAAAACTGGGAGAGAACTGTAACCCATATTCAGAGAACAAAGTATCATGAGGTACACTGGGTCCAAATAATTCTGATGAGGCTGAATCAGATGCATAAATTAAGGCAACTCAACATGAGTATCTGCCTCAAATACATTTTTTCCTTGTCATCAGGTTGAGAAGCTCATTACCCTTTTCCCTGAGCTCTGAAGACTTCCATACAACCAGTGAGAGACTAGTCCCTGCCTGTTGTAAGTTTTCTGCATGTTGGAAGGGAAAAGCTGTGCTTCAGGTCTCAGATCCAGAAGCATTTCCCCACCTGTATACATGCTGCTGGTTTTTTGTGTTGGGGGAGAACTGGGAGGCTGTGGGTGGCAGAAAAGAAAGCTCCCAAGAGGGTGAAGTCAGGCATCAAAGGTGGGAAACATGCAGGTACTGCCCATACCACTTAGCTGGGAAGGGGTATAACTGGAGTTACACCTAAATTGGGCTGGGAGTGACGGTGAAATGACTGAGCAGCGACCCAGTCTCTTCCATGCCAAAGGGTACACATAGGTGGCACTAACTGGAGGGTTATGAGCAGCCCTGAGACCCACTTAGCCCACAATTAATGATGATTCCACTCTCCTTCCAAAGTAAGGTGTTACAACTCTTCATTAATCTGACAGCTCCCTTATCCCTATTGATTTAGAACAAATTTGCAAGGTAAAATATGAGATTAACCTATGCCTCACATGAGTAATTTTTCCAATCTGTGAAGGGAAATTGTCTCGGTTTACCACTGCAGAAGTCCAAGTAAACACATTTTCTGTTCTGTGACTTACTTTCCTCTGGCTGCATATTTCTTTTGCCTAAGCTATCACTTTTGCAGAAAGCCTAAATTGTGGCTCCAAAGTTTTAGGAGACATGACTTTACTCTTACATTTATTCCTCACTTACTCTGCTGACACACTTTCATCAGATCAGCTTTCTTTCACCATTGTTTCTGAGCTAATTATTCAAAATTTAGCTCAACCAAACTGCATTTACCATTCATTTCTGAGCCAGAGGTCATAGTGATCATATGACCCAATACTTCCTGGATTTCTTAGTAGCTTGTTATGTGCTATGTTCCCATCATTTAGTGGTATGCTTAAATTTGACTTTGAATACCATCATTGGGAGCAATTTGTATGAATAGCACAAATTGCAAGACATGAAAGATAATATAGAGCAGCAATAGGAACCTATTGGCATCACCTGATCAAGCCAGAATGCTAAAATGATGCTGATAAATCTCCAGACTCTGGTGGCACAAGACTGAATCCACACTATCTGATAAAAGGGGTTTGAGTGCACTGCTGTTAGCAGGCTATATAGCAGACTCCTAGCCTGATCACACACATTACAGAGAAAGTAAAATATATGGAGGAGAAGGACAGGAGGAAAAAAAAAGAGGAGGAAAACCTGCTTCGCTTCCCCCAGTTTAATGGTACATTTCCATTTGAATTGAAATGTTCATTTTTATGTTAAAAAATGGAAACCTGTTTTGAAGTGAAAAACAATGATCAAGGCTTTTCTTCCTGCTTCTCTACTTCCCTCCAAATGGAGGGACTGATTTTCTTTTTAAACTACTCCACCGCTAAGAAAATTAGAAAAATCAGCAACAAAAAAAGGGAAGGGAGAGAAAACAAGGAAGTAAAGGTGGTAGAAGAAAAAGCTTAACTTTGGCTCTTTGAACTAATTAAAAAAAACAACTTTATTAGAAGCTTCCTTTTTTATTAACAAATCAAACTCATTTCTCAGCAACAAAACTTCATTTGAACTATTAAACCTTTGTATATGAAAACGTTGAGACATGCTTAGCATATTTCTCCATTGGGACTGTGTGCTGCAGAAATAATTATTTCTCTGCAGTCTTTTCCTCTGCATACATTCCCTCTTTTAATGGCTTTTGGAGTCCATGTCCCTAGGAAAGGCTAAAAGAGGATTTGACACAGTCTCTTCCCTCTTTATAACTCCAATTACCTCTGGTATATTTCTCAGCAAGGAGCTACACAAAACCATGCTTTGTTTTCAAACAGCATTTAACATTCACACATAAGCTTCATTCTCCTCAATTTTCTTCCAGAATAAACACTGCTCTGAGACCCATTGTGCTGTGGGTATCTTTAGCTCTAATCACGGACTCTGAAACCAGGACCCATGTCTAGAGTAACATCTCCTAGACTTCACACTCCACACACTTTATGCTAACATTAGCTAGCCTCCACCCCTTAATTTCCAAGACATACTAAAGCCTTAGTTTGAGTTTCATACTCACAGGGGTTATAGAATACACAGGAAGAAATATTCCAGGTTTCATATTGATTGGTTTTTATAATTCATGTGGCAAACAGTTGAGCTCCCTGTGATGCTTCTTTAGCCAACTGACTTGTTAGAAAAAAAGTTTTGGAAATCCTTCCACCATGCTGTTTTCTCCTTCCCAGTAATGGGTGGGAAGGAGAGGAGAAGCCATCACTGGTAAATCTGCCAAGACACATGATATGGGACTGGACATGAGAAGAGGCAAGCTCATATTAGGAATGCTACAAAAAGGCATGTTTGTAAGAAGACTCTGCAATAGGAAAAATTTATGGCAGTAACTTCAGATACCAACTGAGAGGTATTTCACAGTTTACCCTGTGCCAGTATTTTTCTTGGTGACACATATGCACACAAAGCACTGGAAGAGATGCTACAATCAAAATCAGGCAAGTGGATTTGTCTTATTGGCAGATAGGAGTCTTATGCAGCCCCCTGTAGAGAATGCAAGGTAATGAGATTAGGGATGAAAAATAAGATACTGTATAAACCTTGAAAAGCAAGCATAAGAGACACCCGAGGATTGTTGTGGATCATTTCACTTAAGCCCTGTGTTTGCCAGCAAGAATAAGCAGAGTAAGACATATGATATTTACAACCAATATATATATATGTGTAAAGCACACAGAAGAGCTCTGGCACAGTGTCTCCAAAGTGCTGTTTCAGGGCTCTTCCTTGTTCTTTGATGTACAGTGTGTCAATGTGTTGGTGTAGGTATATGTGTGCTTATGAATATTCATGTGAATCTGCTTGTTTTGTATTGCATTTTCAATATTCTGCTGTAGTAACGACTTTCCCATCATGCAGGTGGAAAGTTACATGGATTTTTGAACATGATGGTCCAAACATTTGTATCAGTTTTCCTTAACAGTTAACCTTAATTCTGTTCTGGGCAATTACAATAACTATGCTTCATTATCAGAAATCTGATTTATATATTCATCTTTATAAATATGATCCAATATGCTAGATCCTTTTTCTTACAGTTCCTCCTGAAAAACAAAAACAAAAAAAAACCCTAGTATATTTTATAAAAGAAGCTAGTTAGATGTAAGGAAATGCAAAAAAGCATGTCCTCCTATCCTGTAAAAATTTTAATCTTTAATGCTTGTTTGTTGTCATTCCATTCTCCCCCCACTCCACTCTAAAACAGAACATAAATTGATAGAATAAAAAAAATTTGCAAAGCAGGATAGGTTAGGTTTTGGTTCAGATCATTGGAAAATAAAAGGAATAATAAGGATACTAATTCAATATACGGATTATTTTTAATGCTACATCAAAACATTCTTCATTAAATCTTCTATGACTTGACTGAGTCCCTGCTTCTGAGAAGTACACAGGAAGATCCATCAGAAGCCAGGCCATAGAGAAAGTTAGTAATTTGTTCAAGCCCACACAAGAAATATATTTTCTTAATTATGTTGCAGTCCAGCTGGCTAAAATCCTTATTACTGCACAAGATAAACATAGTTTGCACAGAAGATGAGTCTTCAGAAAGCATATTTATGCCTTACATTTAAGTGCAAAATCTTTTAAAACATTCTAATACCATGAATTCAAAATTTAGTATCAGATTTTTTTTCAGGCGAGATTGTAAATGCAAGAAATCCTACAGAAAGGCTCAGGCTCTGCTTCATAAAGAGGCAGCAGAAGATATGTAAAGAAACTTTCCAACCCAAAGCAGCACATTATATTCCACTTTTTAATATTTTTTTGAGTAAGAACATCTGAAAGCTGTAGGTACATATTTGCACATAAACATGTATGTAAAGTATGGATAATTAGCTCTGTATGTTCAAATACATATATATATACTTATAACTGTGTGAAAATATAAAAGCATTTAAAGGATTGGGAATTAACTCTGAATGTCAGGTTCTACAAGATTTTGGACCTCATGACTTGAAGAAAGGACCTTCCAAAGCCAAATAAGCAATAGTTAGAGGAGAGGTGCTAGACTGAAGCAGATAGAGACAGCAGTCTGCTCTGAGCTGCTCATTCAGCCTGAAAATAAGCAAACCTGATCTGCAGCTTCAGATATATATTTTCCTTCTTCTAGCAGTGACTGTGTCTTTTTTTGGAAGGTGATTTTCCTGAAAACAGGAGTATTACTAGTGCTTTTCATTGATATTGTATCAAAAGACCCTCGGTTTCTCTTCTCTTTCTGCTTTATGTAGACTTCCATCATAAAAGAGCACTTCCCATCTTATCAGCCACCTCTAATAGAAGACAGACAGGATTGCATCTATCAGCATAACATGGAACAGTTGAAAACTATATTTAATCTTGAGAAAGGAGTAAGAAATGAACTGCAGAAAGCCAAGGGAGTCTACGGTGGTAAGCCTGAAGGACAGAGAGAACAGTGATATTGAACTTGTGATGAGAATTAGAGATCATAGGAGGAGAAGCAGCTCACCATTTATTTCATTTAGTTCCTTTGACTTTGAGGCACAGATTAGTCATTGCATCAGAGGACTGAACAGAAAAAAAAAAAAAAGAAAAAGAAAAGGTCAGTACTTGCAATGTGACTGAAGACAAGTTGAAAGCTAGTGAGAGACAGCAATCAGCACATGGCCTACATGAAGGTTCTGCTGGATGTAACCTTCTTATCAGAAGCAGCAGCAAGCTCTTGAGCAGAGGACTCAGAAGGCATAAGGTTAACTAGTGATGTCTACACATCTTTCTACACTACTTCTTCAGTATTCCTTAAATGGGACATGATCAGTGCAAAGAGTTTACCTATACACCACAGAAAAATACACCCATACACCACCTTTATGCATGAATTGTATAGTGAAACAGGGAGAGTTTAAAACTCTCCCTGCTATCTGTACTGATAGCAGATTCCTTTAGCTCATCACAGGGTCTTTTTTGTGGTATTGCAGAGTGTCAGGGGCTCACCAGCCATCATTAAATGAGAAATGATAGAAAGTCACAAATTAGAAATTCTTAGAAAGGATTGCATGCGAAAGTCAAATTCCTAACGACTCTTCTTCAAATAATTACAAATGTCTGACTAAACAGAATATTAAAGCTACTCAATCTTAGAAAGTTATTCCAACCAAAAAAATATAACAAAGGCAAAATATATAAAAATGGAAATTAATGGATTTCATCAGGGAACCGCTTGATTCCACAGCCTTTTTTCGTTGTATTTTAGTAATTGTAAAGAAGTAATTTTCTGTAAGAGCAACCACATCCCAAATACTATCCTACTCTGTACATAGAGCCAAAGGTATGCGCGCATACAACTTTCTGTTAAAATGTCACATATAGGTAATGCACATACAGAAGTCAGTAGAAAGATCTGGACATACCTATTCAAGATACTAGATGATCTTAAGGTCCTTTCCAACCCTAACTGTTCTATGATTCTAAGATCAAATTTGAAGTGTTCCATTTCCAATAGCAAATTTTGAACTGAATAGTCACCAGAATTCAGGAGCACCACATTTTGAAGGTTTGATGTCTCACCATCATGGCTGAGTATTCTTTATTTAATTTCAAGGTGGAGGAAGTAACACTTAGATGATAGAATTAAAAAAGTTAAATTCTTCTAAAAGAAGGGGAAGAGGGAAAACTTATTTTCATCATCACTATCTACTTTTCAATATTGGAAGTCTATTAGGAAGTATAAATACTTTTCTTCCAGTTGAACCATTCTAGCTTCTTATAATGTTTACTGGAACATTCAACTTCAGTGAGCATACAGAGTATTCATTTCAGTTTCCCATTGCTTAAATGTGCTATCACTTTTCTAAATGGTATGTTAATCCTCTGGACTTAACTGAAACATGCTTATACTGCAAAACCTAACCTCCATAGTCATAATGAGATTCTGTAGCCATTTGCTTTTCAAACTACAAAGGCAGGTATTTAAATGTTAAATAAAACACAGCATCAGGCAGAGAAACATAATGTGACCTGAAAAATGAAGATTATTTCCCAAAAGATTCTTAGAAACAGCACTAGAAGTGCTTTCTCACTTGTTCTTTCATCAAAGCTGACCACCAACCTTAAAAGCTATTCAGCAATTTCTAGAAGACATCCATCTGAAAAAAAAATCCTTTACTGACCTGTAAAATACCAGGGCTTTTCTGTATTATAGAATCATGGAACAGTTAGGGTTGGAGAGGACCTTAAGATCATCAACCTCACTGTCATGGGCAGGGACACCTCACAGTAAACCATATTACCCAAGGCTTCGTCCAACCCGGCTTTGAACACTGCCAAGGATGGAGCATTCACAACTTTCTTGGGCAACCTCTTCCAGTGCCTTACCACCCTTACAGTGAAGAACTTCCTCCTTACATCCAAACTAAACTTCCCCTGTTTAAGTTTTAACCTCTTAGCCCTTGTCCCATCACTACAGTCCCTAATGAAGAGTCCCTCCCCAGCATCCTTGTAGGCCCCCTTCAGATACTGGAAGGCTGCTATGAGGTCTCCACACAGCCTTCCCTTCTCCAGGCTGAACAGCCCCAGCTCTCGCAGCCTGTCTTCTTATGGGAGTTGCTTAAGCCCCCTTATCATCCTCATGGCCTCCTCTGGACCTGCTCCAACAGTTCCATGTCCTTATGTTGAGGACACCAGAACTGCACACAACACTTCAAGTGAGGTCTCCCAAGAGCAGAGTAGAGGGGCAGGATCACCTCCTTCAACCTGCTGGTCACACTCCTCTTGATGCAGCCCAGGATACGGTTGGCTTTCTGGGTTGCGAGCACATACTGCCAGCTCATGTTATTCTGTAAGAATTTTCTGTATTCAGAAAGGTCTTTTCTATTATCTTACTTATTTGACAGACACTTACTTGAATCTACCAGCATTTCAATATTTGAGGGACTCAGCTTTTAATCTAGTTGAAATGATACCACAACACCTAAGTAACGAAATGTTGCAGGCTTCTGGATCTCAGGTCTTTGACAAGTTGGTGCAATTGAAATTGTTCTACCCAGATAAAAGTAAAGGACAAAGCTGGAGAAGAAAAGCCAGAAACAGAAGCCATTGCTGACTGTGGTGTTATCAGAAGGAGTAAGACTGAAAACTATAGTGAGGGCAGATGGGAAGGTCCAGGCTCACGAAGGAGATGCTCCTATTTCTTTCCTGTTTGCTCCTCAAGCTCTTCCACCAGTAGCCACCAACTTCCCAAGGCTCTGACAGAGATAAAATAAGCATGACTTATTCTTATTTCTCTTGTTTTCTTAATTAAACATTTCCTTGCCTCTAAGGAAGCTTAAGAAGAAAAAAAAGTCAAATTCCTGATTAGGCAGATTCACTCTAAGCCTTGTTCATTTCTATAGCTGATGAATGTTTCATTTTGTTTTGATCTTGGTCACTTCAGTGAATGAAGTGAGGCTATGCATTATGTACTGTTTATTCGTATATGTACACTAAGTATAAGCATAAGATTTATTTGCTAGTATAGGTAAGAATATTACAGGAAGCAGCTTTCAGTCACTCAAACAAAACTATTATGGAGTGGGATGATCATATGGTATATTTGGCTTTGAGCATACTAGTAGTAGTCTCAGACTTTCTCTTGGGTACTCTGCTGCACACAAGAAGAGCTTCAATTAAATGAACAGACTTACTGATTAACATAGTGCTTTGAAGTATCATGAATGACATCCACCTTCTTTCGTATATTTATGCTCAAAAGAAAGTTACATGAAAAGGAGGAGGTTTTTCCCATCACTATTATTTCCTAATTTAAGAAAACCTACAAGTACACATACATTGTGTCTAGCTAAGAGGAACTAAACTTTGCTACCTTTACTATCAGCTTAGTGAGTTTCTTAGTTAAGCGCTATTCCAAAAAAACTTTTAATTCTTTGAGGGTTGGAGGATTTGTTTACTATTCTCAGACTAGAATGGTCTGGCTGTTCTCATCAAACTAGCTATTTCCTAGACATCAAGACTGCCACCAGTCACTGACATACAAGTATGCCAAAGAAGCAGAAGATGCATTTGCATTCATACATAGCCTTCAGAGCAGAGACTTCACTGTTATCACTGGCATGAAAAGATCCTCCCACTAGGATGAAGACCTTGTGCTTCACACTTACTAACTTTGAAAACCCATTCCTACCCTGAAGGAGTCTAAATCAATTACCCTTCTCTGTGCATCTCATGGAAGAGAAGAACAGGCATTTCCAGCTGTGAACTGTTTTTATCCCTGCCTGAACACTGAATTAAGTGCCTGTCTTGGAATTTACAAAGCTTAGCTTGAACATGACTATAGATTTGCTCTAAATTTCCTCTAAGCTAAGATTATAGTTTCCTTTAATGCAAGAAATAAAAGGGAATAACCCTTCTCTTGTGCAGTTCTCTTGGCTATCTCAGGATGTTTTTTTTTTTATAGTCATAAGTAACTGGTTATCATTCTCTACCTTAACATGAATGCACCATTTCCATCACACAGTCATAGGGAAATGCAAGTTAGCTCTACCCATGTGCCATATAGGAAGCACTGGAAGGGCACAGTACTCAAAGAACTTTTCCTCTTTTCCTGACTCACAGCCAACCCAACCAGTCCATAACTTTTATATTGAAGACTGCATAGGTTTACATAAAAATCATTAAAAGTTGCTGCACATAGACCACTATGGAAGTCATCGGGGAGAGCCAGCACAATCACAGTGGTTTAGATACTCCTTTATGCATTGATGCAGTTAGTACATCTAAAAGTATCGAAATAGCATTATTGCTTCTATTAAGTCCCTGCCTAGCATAAGGGTTTCTGTCTTACCCATGTAGTTAGGTGTCTGCATACACTAGAAAAGATGAATGCTTAGCCCTAATGAGATAAACCAGATAAGCTCAAAGCAATTAAATACTTCACCTATGCCCCGGAAAACTTTCAAGAAGTCAGACATCAAATCCAGGCCTTGCAAATGTGAAAACGGTGCCTCTCCTCTAACACCCACACTTTCATCCTAACACTTAGGAGGTTTATGTTAGTTTTCCCATACTACATTTTTCAGTGCATGAGAAAAAATATGATTGCAGTTGTAATTGTGGTGTGCCCTTGTAAAGTCTGTCAGGTGCTAGAATACTGACCCTACTGCCTGTGTTAATTAGATAAAGTTGCAAAAAAAACCAAACCAAACCAAAACAAAAAAAAGAAAAAAAAAAAACAACAACCCAGGCACTATAAATCAGATGCTAAGGTGGCAGGGGGAGAGGGTAGGGAGAAAATCTGTTCTGTTTTAGCTCTGACTCACTGTTTGCTTGCAATCAGAGAAAGGATGTCAAATCAAGAGTTTCTTATTTAATTCACACAGATCATAGATGTCCCACCCAGTGACAGAATTGGTGGGGTTTGGGTCAAGCCTGTCACAGCAAGTAAAATAAGTATTTGCTGTGAAATGAGTCATGGTGGTTGATACCTCCTTCCATAAGCTGAAGTAGAAAATGACTTCTGTTTGGCAAGCAGATCTTTTTTCTATCTATTCTGCTGAGGTCTCAAGAAAGTAGGCCACTTCTTTCATACTGGTTGACCTTGCCCAACAAAGTCAATCACAGCTCCTGAGCAAAAGTACAAATGACAAGCACATCTCAGATGCTTGTGTGAAAAATATTTTGGGCTTTTGCAAATATTCACTGATGAAATTGAGTGTGTAAACTCATAATGATGCAGTAAAAAGACTACTTTGGCTTATGTGCAGCCTCTTTGGAAGAGGCCCTGAAGAACAGTACCAGCTTCCAGATGAAGATTTTAAAAAGAGATGATTTTATAATTTGCAAACAGATCTGAGGCTTAGTTAGAATGTTAAGTTTAAATACTAGCAATTTTAGGAAAATTTGCAACTCAGGAATGACTAATACTGGTTTTCACCCTGATTCAGTTCATCCTTTCATCCCCATAGTATCTGGTTCCAGCCTATATGCTTCACACAAATGCCAGAGCCAAACTCTGGTGGCAACTCTTTGGTGGCTTTCCTAGAGCATAGAAATCATACAGTAGCTCTCCAACAGGAAACCAGGCCAGAAAACAAAGGAAATTACTTAATGCATTTCTTCAGAGGAAGAAGATATGGATGGGAAAAAAACAGGGATTTAATTTCTTTAAACGTGTCTATGCAGACTTTAATACACTGTCATGAACAGCCTCATGTCCCTAATATTACTAGCAGAAAGCTAGCTATGTTTTCCAGGCTGAAACAAGCTTACATCTACCCACCCAGAAGTACCAGCAATGTGAGCTCAAAAAAGATAGCCAGGAATACCCTTAGACTATCAGTTTTTCAGAGCATATAAAATGTTTCCTTTAATGCTTGTAAAAAGTTATCATTACAATTTAATTATGTGTTATAGTGGCCAGTATTCACCTCAACTCAACAGAACATGAGGACCCCCAAAAAAGTACAACTGTTGATAAAATACGAAGAATGCTAAAGGGTGTGCAGCGTCAAATTAGTCTATTCTTAATAAGTCGGATACAAGTTTCACATAGAATATGACAGAAAAGCAGCCCAATGCACTCCAATATGATGCACTCAAAAGGAGCAGCAACCATCAGGAAAATAAAAGTTTTTCATACTGACAGGTACAAACACATCTTGTATTACATACATTGCCAGACAGGTTTTAAGGAAAATAAAATTCACAGGAGAACAATAACAAGGATTTTATACACTGGAGGAACAGAGTTCTAAGGAAAAGATGATCTGAAATTTGAGTCATTCACTTCATTTTCAGGAAGTTTAGTCCAGGTCCTAGATTAAATGAGTCTGCACAAGATTTCAGTGGATAACTGTCCAAAAATAATGAGAATTAATATTATATATAAGATGAGCTCTGCACTTAAGAAGCAGAGCTGGGAAAAGGGAATTTGATAATCTATAAATATTTGAATGCTGCAAGCTACATCTGATTGAAATTCATCAAATTTTCATTTTCTTTTCCAAACAGTCTCTGTGAAAAATGCCATAGCTGTTAAATCTTGCTAGGGTTTGCTGAAGGAGGTTCTTCCTCTGAAATTAAAATGCAAACTATTTTGATACAAAATTAAAAAAATAATAAAGCAACAAACAAACCCCTCTGAATTTTGGGGGAGCAAGTAGGAAGAAATTCAACATCACTGTTCTCTCCAAGGTTTCTCTTCTCCCTTCTATCTGCTGCCCTGTTTCATGTCCAAGTAAACAGGTGTACCAAGGGTAGGGCAGCGTAAGCATAGAGTGTCCATCTAGAATCTATTATATCCAAGTTACTGCTCTTTTTCAGAAACTTCCTAGGTAGCTTTAGACAAAACATTTTAGCTCCTCTGAAGCACCAGTGTATGTAGAGGTACCAATGCTTCCCCTCCTGCTGACATGACTGTCCAGGAGCAGATGGGTAAATCCCGACCCAGATTATCTGAGTACACTGCATCCTGCACGTTCCAGAGCATTTGCTCTGTCTAGATGTTCACTGTGGCCATATTCATAGACATGTAGAGACCATGGGAAGATCACGAACCCTTACAGCTACTAAAATGATGCTATCATTATTCAGAGGTAGTTTCCCCAAAGATTATGTAGAAGAGGGGCACTTGAAGTGCTCCCAAGGCTAGCTTTAGAGCACTGTATCCTCTGAACAGAAGCTCCCTCTCTATTTTGCCTGCAGGTTCTCTTTGGTTTAGCTTATCCTCTGCACTATAGAGAATGAGAGCTCCTTAGCTCATAATCCTGTGGGGCAGGCACTGCTCATAGTCTATTAAATATTTAGACCTTCATACAGCAAGTAACGCTTCTAACTTGTTTGACTTAAATTATACCCCACTGGCAAATAAAATTAGAGAAGATTTGAGTAAATCTACCTTTTAAAACAAAAGCTGATTTTCTCTGTGTTCAGCCATTTGTAGGATTAACTTGTTTAACGGGTTCTTATGTGCACACTGTTTTTGTTTTCATGGATATTAGACAATGAATTATTCATAGGGGGGAAATCTACAACATGAATTTTCATAACATATTTAGTCCCTTTTGTCCTATTCATAAATCAATCCTGATTACTACAAATGACTGTGTTACTCCTAATGGTTCACTGATGACTCACTTGGCCCATTAATTCAGACCTCCTCTTCAAGATAAAGGATATTAGGAAGCTGCCACTAGTAACGGGAAACTGGAAGAAGGTCCTTTGTGACATCCCTTCTTCCCCTACACAGAACAGACTCCATTGCCTGCTGCTTTCCTTATTTACAGACACACACCTATTCTCTAGTAAAAAAAAAAAGACATTTCCTATACTGCCCCTGTGATAAATTTGCATGAAAGGAAAGAAGAAAATGGCCTTATTAATCTCAGTAGGTTGTTTTCATGACGTGGAAGGAGGACAGAGAACAATGGTTCATAGTATCTACATCAGAAATGGGAGCAATTTAGGCCCAAACATATAGAGATATCATTGAACTAATACGGGAATGACAATAGTTATGTCACCGGTGACATAGATCACAAGGTATTTGCCTCTGTTGCTGGACTGCTGACGAGCTGTCATCATTGAAGAGCCATTGTCATAGAGGAACAATGCCTCACCATTTAAAGCAGAAGTAAATGGAAGGTGCCAATTTTTATACAGCCAGCACAGCATTTATCAGCTCCTTATTGCCCAGCTGGGAATGAAGAAAGGATTCCACCCATTTGAAAATTATTATTATTTGCTACTATATTGGCAACACAGTACATTGAATAGTTTTAGAAGAGAAATTTATGCTCCAGAATTCCTAAGGGCCAACACTCAATCCTTCACAATACACACAATAAAACAGAGAATGAAAACACATTTATTTCCTTTCCAATCCAATTGCTACTGTGCCACAATGGTTAGTATTGAATACCATTCTTTTTCATGCATCGGAGCTCTATGCTAAACTCTAATTACCAATGTCAAAAGGGAAGCATTCCCCAGAATGATACCATAGTTATTCATTGCAGTTTCCACTGTTGCTGAATACCTGTTGAATATTTCTGAGTACTGGGCTGAAAAGAGTGCAGTGTGTCCCACTGCAATGCTATGCTCTTTTACCCCATAAAGATCGCACAATCCCAGGCAATTGACAGTTTGGAAAAGAGTACATTAACACTAGCCACTAAAAACTTTTTATAGTATAGAATGGCATAGAATGAGCAATTACAAAGTTAGCTTTTAGCTTTCCCTTGGGAATCCATGCAGAATCATAGAAAGGTTAGGATTGGAAAGGACCTTAAGATCATCTAGTTTTAACCCCCCTGCCATGGGCAGGGACACCTCACACTAAACCATCTCACCCAAGGCTTCATCCAACCTGGCCTTGAACACCGCCAGGGATGGAGCATTCACAGCTTCCTTGGGCAACCTCTTCCAGTGCCTCATCACCCTTACAGTAAAGAACTTCTTCCTTTTATAGCTAACAAAAACTTCCCCTGTTTTAGTTTAAACCCATCATCCCTTGTCCAATCACTATAGTCCTTGATGAAGAGTCCCTCTCCAGCATCCTTCTAGGCCCCTTTCAGATACTGGAAGGCTGCTATGAGGTCTCCAAGCAGCCTTCTCTTCTCCAGGCTGAAAAGCCCCAACTCTTGCAGCCTGTCTTCATATAGGAGTTGCTTGAGCCCCCTGGTCATCCTTGTGGCTCTCCTCTGGACTTGCTCCAACAGTTCCAATACAATAGTTCAAGTGATGTCTCCCAAGAGAAGAGCAGAGGGGCAGGATCACCTCCTTCAACCTACTGGTCACTCTCCTTTTGACGTAGCCCAGGATACGGTTGGCTTTCTGGGCTGTGAGCACACCCTGCCAGCTCATGTTCAGTTTCTCTTCAACCAACACCCCCAAGTCCTTCTCCACAGGGCTGCTCTGAGTCAATCCTCCACCACTAACAGTGATGCTCATTAAAGATACCCCTTAACCTCAAATCTGGGGGTGTGCTGTACAGCATGGACAGTGTTGGCCTGTTATAAGCTAATCACTGGTGTAATGTGTCTGATGTTGACCAGGACAGGAGGGAAGTCACAGAGACTCTTCCTAGAAAGCCTCCAGCACCTACATCCAACCCGTTGATAAGCCAACCTCTATGGTCAGAAATCTAGACTTTCCAGGCCCAATACAAGCACACCAACACAATTCTGGATCTGAAACAACCTCCAAATCTTCAATCAGTGCTATTGGTGAATGTTACTTTAAATCCAGCTACTTAAGTAATCACCATTCATGACAAAACAGAAATCATCAAGCAGCTGTAATCCAAACCCAGTTCCAATTAGACTCAAACTGAGAGGAAAATCTACTAGTTCACTTAAACCCCCATTTGCACCCTGGTTCACCAGAAACTTCCTCTGATCTGTGACACATCGCCTCACAGGGGTCTGACTCCAAGTCTGACTCCTCTGTCTGATTTGGCACGTGCATATATGATCAGGAAGAAAGTTATGCTGATCTATTGTCACTGATACAGAAGGAGACTGTGTCGCTTTGGCCATTTGATTAATTTCTTGTCATTTCTTTCTAACACTAAAACCTTCTGCCCAACCAGGAAGCAATCACCAAATACACAGTGTCTAACAAAGAGCAGATCAAACATATCTTTCAAAATTACTTCCACAGACTACATTTGGCATGGAAGAAACAAACATTTTTATCATAGATGTCCATGAACTCACCACATCCTGTTGTCCTGTCTGTAGCACATATCTGATATTTGGGGATATTCAATGCCTATGCGGGTTGACACCTCTGAGGTTGTATTGGAGACTCAGAGGTTGAACACTGGCGAGTTCCTTATTATGGTAGAGAAACACAGGGTAAAATAAAAACTACCATTACCTAGAAAAACCATTCTGTCCCTCTGAGCTCTGTATCTTATTTTTAGCTAAAGTACTACAATTGTACATTCAAAAAAATCAATTTTTAAGCTTTTAATTCACAGGTTACAAACTACAATAATAATTAAACCAATCAGTACTCTAATACCTGTTTAGTATTGTAAATGGGTAGTTTCATGCAGGCTTCCACTTCTTTATTCAGAATCTGTGTTGATAATCTCCAAGCACAAATTCTTGTAGAAAATGAACCAAGTTATCTATGTTCCATCATATGTTTGTAAGAATATAGAGAAAGAGCTACTACCCTGCAGAGGCAAAACACAGACAGAAAAATGGGATTTCCTCTCCTGGAATATAGATAGGAAAGATCCTTCATGACATTTGCAAATGGCTTCATGCTCACTTACTAAGCTACTTTCCTTTATTTTTGGAGCAAATGCAAGCCAAAACCTGAAATACTTTCTGCATATTTATTTAGAAAGGCAGTTACATCACCACACTAAGAACTACCTTTCTTTTAACTGCTTACTAAAGCAGTTAATTAAAAAGAAATAAATTAATGTTTTGGCATCTCTTTTTCTTCTAGATTCTATATTGCATTGTTTTCAGAATTTAAAACATTCTCAGCTGCATTGATTCCATGAACAGATGGTATTATCAGCCCACAAGAATCTGTAGAGGGCAATTATAAAATTCAGATACAAGATTAATACAAGGAAATTAATTATCAATTATAACAGTCCAGCACTGTGTACAAAAAAATTCTTGTTTTGCTCTGACTCTACAGAGACATGCTAATAGGTCTACTGATGCTTACAGCTTTACCAAGTGATGCATTCAAAGCCTCTAAGAATCGCTTGTAATTTTAAGCTTTCATTACATCAGAATTTCACTATTCTTTTCTCCTCTTTCTTTGTTTAAGTGGAGAAAACTTAGTTAAGAATGAAGAAACCCATATCACTCCATGTCCCTCTTGCTGAGGAGAAAGAAAATGTTAAACCAGTTCTTTTCTCTTTTGCACCCTTCTTTTCTGGATAGACCCAGAAGACACATGTCCAGCAAAAACCGGATCCTACAGAGATGATGAAAATGTGGCCCTTTTGTCAGTAAGACAGCAGCAGTCTGGAAAAGTGAATGATGCAGGACCAGACTATCTTTCCCCCAATTCTGGGAGCAGAAAAACCCAGCACAGTCAGTTATTTTAAAAATAAGCACAGCAGATTACTTGGTGACCTATATAGACATCCCTCTCCCCCAAACACTTGGTAGGACTCTGGGGGCTGGTAGGCTAAGGGAAAGCAGATGCATCTACAGAGCCTTTGTCACGTGTGATGCTGGCAGATACACCTGCAGTTCTGCGTTTCTGCCATTCTCATCCCTTTCAGAATGGGAGGGGCAGGGAGGGTAAGAAAGACCAACTTTGTCAAGCCAGCTGAAACCTGTCACATTCGTAGAAAATGCATTTTGGGGGCAAAAAATAAATAAATGCTATCCCACGCTCACACTGCCTTCAGATTCTTATTCATTTCAGTATCCAGCTACCCAAATTCCACTTGCTTCAAATAGCAGCAGAGAAAAGGGAGTGAGGGGAAAAGGAAATGAGGAGCCATCTACAGACTTAGAAACCATTACAGGGCAAATATGGATATAAACTAATAACAGAGAATGGGATATGATCACACCATATGGGATCAACCCAACTGATCCCAAAGGACTCATTTTAGATAAATGTGCAACCCGTGTGAGAATCTCTCTCTAGGCTTGCTTATGACACACTGCCTCAGTTTCCAATTGGTAAAGGAATCATTACAGTGATTAAAAAACATTCATCAGTCCTACACTTGCTGTGGTGCTGGCAGAAGCCTCTACATGCCATGTGCTGGGAGAGCTTCAGAAGTGGGTTGCTCTACCTAGAATCACCGTATTTTCCACTTGAAGTCTATATTTTGTACAAATGTACCAGCACATTTGAAAACAAAATAATTTGTTCTTGCTGTTAACTTATGTAAAAAATCCTGCTTCATTTGCCTGACATTAAGAAAACAGAGGAAAATAAATTGTCCAAGCAGACCTGGTACTGAGATGATAACAACCCTGGAGAGATTACTGTTAGCTGGCTATGCCATCTGCTTAGTGGATGCAGAATCCAAGGACTGCTGTAGTCTATGCAAAGACCAGCTTTAAGACTGATGCAAAGTCAAGGAATGCTAATTGAGTTAAACTGATTGAAAGCTAGATAATGACAGACAGTGCAAGAGCAACAATGATTGGCAGTGGGTCATTCACAGCCTTTCTCTCAAATATCATTAATCTGTATCATTTCTTGTGGCATCTGAAGGCACAAGAAAAACTAAAATTTGTAGTTTTTTTCTCCCCATATGGAACTAAAAGGGGGAAAGAAGGTCTAAAAACTATGCTCTTGTAAAAAACATTTAAGTACCAGAGTCAGATATGTCTGACCCCCTTTACTCAGTGTGCAAGCAAATGAGCCACAAACTGAGATCAGATGATCAATATTCTACCTATTTCAGCAGATCTCTTAAAAACTTAGTGTAGTATTTCTGACCACATGGATAGAAAGGTCACTGTTTAAGAGACCTTGTCTTTACCACTGCTGACCTGACAGGTCTCATACATGCTGTTACAAGTCCCAGATAGGCCTACTAATCTTGATGGCCTCGAGTACCCAGAACTGAATTTTCTCTGTAAGTTTCCACTTACACTTGTCCAACTCCAGCACAGCTACCATCAATTTAGATCACTGCAGAAGAGTACCAAAATCAGAGAGAACACTTTCAGTGCCTAGTTTCCTTGAGCAAGAAATGTTACGTTTTCTTAATTTTTTCCCCATTTCAAAATAAACAGAAATACAGACACACACCATGTACCTTTTAACTGAGTAGTTATTAAAGACAGCATTCTGTAAGACCACACCTAATTCTACTGCGGAGTAGTGAACCACACTTTGACCATGTGTTTCAGTAAGTTCAACGTGAGATCTGTTTGTACTGCATGTTGCATTTCTGCAGCTTCAGCTAACACACATGACCAGATAGATCTAAGTGCAAGGTTTGAAAGTCCCATAATCAGGTAATAAGTGCTAGTGAGCTGGGATAATAAATGCACTGATTCTGTGGGAGGATGAAGAGGCTGTATTCAGAAACAGAAACACAATCATTCTGAGCATAACTTTCACAATGGGAGTTAGAAGTGGCCCCTTCTCCAGGAGGTTTTTTAATATGTTACATCTTTCTGGCCTTACAAGAAAAGTCAATCAAGAAAGATACAAATAAGGGGGAGGGGACCACAGTGTGCAAAATGATAAAAGGAAAAATTTCTAACGTAAACACCACCACACCAGGTGGACAACCAGTAACCAGAAATGCCCCTGCAGTGTTTTTCCGCATCTGTGAACTAGCCCTGAACTGCTAGGTCAAAAGGGTCAGGAAAAACACAAGTTCATTTCTCTTTCCATATTTTCACTATTTCCTTCTCTCTCCAACTTTAAATAAAAAAAAAAATAAAATAAAAAAGGGGAGGGGAAAAAAAAAAAAATGAATTCAACAATGGAAAGTCCAGACTTACCGAAGCTACTAATGTTTCCAGATCGCAGAATATGCTGCTAAAGGGCAACTAATTTGTTATATAGCAGGCAAGGCTTTGTGTCTCCTTGTCTGCCTGATAAATGTAGACATTTCTGTTCCCCCAGATATCGTATGCACCACATTTCCAGCGTTATGTACATGGCCATTTATTAATTTTCTAGTAATTAGTATCCTGGGGACAAATCCTATTGCCACTCTAGTTACCTAATGCAATAAAATATTGCAGAAAGCAAAGTGGGAAGAATTTCTTCTGTTTTATTAGCATTTGCTAATTTTGATCTTTCTAATGATGTGTACTGACCCCTAGCCCGGTAGCTGTGTTTCAAAGCAGATTCTTTAGCAATTTTTTGTTTGATTAAAAACAATTACCAAAGAGGAAATTGGAATCAAATACCTCAGCAGTGGGGAAGCTTTTGACTTAGGACTTTTACTGTACAGGAACTAAGTGAGAGGAGTATAATTTTTAAGAGCTGCCTAATTCAGAAGCAAGAAAAAACCCCAACAGATTAATGACAGGCTAGATATTAGGAAGAAAACTAAGCTGCATTCTTCCTCCCAGAAGCATACTCCTTTGCACACTGAAAATCCTGTTCCTGGTTCTGTTCGTGCTTGCAAAACCTGTCAGAAACAAGGCTGTTGCAGCCATGGTAAATGTACGGGTACAGGCATCTGAATGAGGTTCCTTTGGCCAAACTGTTCAAATGGACAAAGGCACAGAAGCAATGCTTTCCTATTTGCTCTTTGGCTTTCAGATACAAGGACCTCAGCTTCTGACATCAGGCTCCCTCAGGCTTCCCATTTGGGGAATTTGGTAACTTCTTTTGGAAAGTTTACTGGCTATCCAGGAGCTCAGTAATCCTTACAAGCAATGACACTTTTATGCAGCCATTTAAATATACTTCAGGATACTACTTACAGGCACATAACATTGAACATTGTTCCCCATATACAAGCTTTCTTAGCCCAAAACTGAGGAAAAGAGCACAGCTTCCCTGAGCTCCAGCATGCAGAGATGATTTATTTAAGAAGGTGATGAATTTTCATACTGGATGCAGTTACTGAGGTCCATGCACACACACAGATACCTTCACATGCAAACCTAACAAGGTTCCTAGGGAACTTGTAGCTGTTACAGATTCACAGGCTCCTTCACTCAGCTCCTGGGAAAGCACTTACAGCTGATTCCATGCTAATTCATTGCTCAATGAATAAGTAAAATCTGTACAGTATAATAAAATCATTGATCATTATGCTTTAAAAATATTGACTCCTAAATATTTAGGAAGCAGTGTGTACTCAATAGAAATGTTTATTGGCACTGGGAAATTAAACTGTCACCCATGAAATAGTAAAACTCATTAATGCAGAGTTTCTTTTTAAGCATTAGGAATTAACTTTATGACTGCATCAGTAATGATAAGCCTCAGCTTTAAATCGCCCGCCATTTAGTATGCATGAACATTGTTAAAACATATTAACCGTGATTTAATTGACTGAAAATTAAGAAAAGGTGAAGAAAAAAAAAGAAGGCTATAGAGAAAGGTTCAACGCCAGCTCCTTTGGCACCGCTTCCCAGCGGGAACGAGGGGACAGGGGCAGCCGGCCGCGGGGCAGCCGGCCGCGGGGCAGCCGGCCGCGGGGCAGCCGGCCGCGGGGCAGCCGGCCGCGGGGCAGCCGGCCGCGGGGCAGCCGGCAGAGCAACAGCGCCCTCTAGCGTCCACAGCGCCCTGGTGGGGCCCTTGCCCGCCCAGCGCCGCCCGACGGGCTGCATCCGCGAGGGAGGCCGCGCACGGCGGGGCTCGGCTCTGCTCTGCTGCCTCCGGTACTCTCTGCTTTCTCTGGGGAGGGCAGGGCATGGAGCCTCCGGGCTACAAGGCCCACCAGTGCAGAAGGTGGCCGACTGCACAGAGCTTGCCGAAGCTCCCGGAGAGCCCCCGCTGGTGCCCGCCCCCAAGGCATGGCAAAACCCAGTGGCAGGGAAGGCTCCTGCCTGCGGGGACAGACTCCGCTGGCATCACCCGTAGTGCCAGCAACAATACTCAGGAAACTTACGAAGGGATTCCCGAAGAAGAGGGAGCGAACAGGTATTTTCCAGCTGGGCTGCTGTAGGGGAAGCGGGGACGAAGAGCACGCCCCACGACCGCGCCACGCCCGTGGGAACCGACGGCACTGGCTGGGACAAGGGAGGATTCCCAGTGCCGCCAGCGCAACTCCGCCGGGTTGGAGCGTGGCTGCACCCGAAAAATCCCGCACCCCCGACCCATGCGGGAAGGACCGACCCCTGCCAGCCCGGCGAGCAGAGCCGCGCAGCTCCGGCCCTGTCCCAGAGCCAGCACCAGCAACAGTGGACGCAGAACAAGGCGGCCGGAGGAAGGGCGGAAAACTGTGAGGGAGAGGAAACCGGTAAACGGCTTGTTGCAGGCTCCAGCAGCTCCCGCTCACGTCCGCATCCGCACCGGGAGGACGGTGGCGAGCAATCTGTTAATCTGGCCGCAACTGTGCATTTCTAAGCTCCATCAGCAAACCGGAGCAGCGCTAACTTTCTTAGAGGTCACGCTGCAATAACCCCCATTTCCAGGGACTTTTTTCCCATCTCTCCCTGACACCACCCTCCCCCCAACCCCAGACAACCCCTTGCGCTCCTTCTACTCACAGTTTGGTGCAGTTAATCCCAGATGCCAAAAACTGAAGAGCAGCAGAGTGAAGCCCCCGAGGACTTCGGAATCCATATTCAGCCCCGGAGGAAAAAGCTAGCCGCCCGCCTGTCTCCTCCGGTCCCAGACTCCGAGAGCCTCCCAGCCTGTGTGCGCTCCCTTTTCCTCCTCTCATTTACACCATTCAGCATCCAGGCAGGCAGGCAGGCAGTCCTGGCTAAGGGGGAAGTGGGGCCAGGATCGGCCGAGGGACTCTCATCCGCGGTTCTCAGAGGAGCCGCTCCAAGCGCCGACAGCAGCTCCCGAGCCGAGGCGGCTCCCCCGGCTGCTGCCGCGGCGATTCACCTTGCGAGCTCCGGCCGGGAAACAGCAGCCGGGCGCTGGGCACCTCCTTATAGGCGAGAGCCTCGCTGCTCTCCACCTCCGCCCAGCCCCCTGGAAGTCACTCCTCCTCGCCTCCCAGGGAGGATCTTTATTGCAATCTTCACGCGTTGTTGATAAGCATCAGAGTCACGGAGTAAATCAGATGCCAAGAGGGAAAAATACAAAAAAAAAAAAGGCAAATAAAATGAAATCTTCGTCTTTTTTTTCTCCTTCTTCCCCTCACCCCCCTTTCCCCTTCTTTAGGTACTGCTGTGGATGAAACATTTTAAAGAGCACCCAGCTCAGTTGTTTGTTTGCTTTTGAATACATACGTTACATACTTACATACACATAATTAAAATATACACCTGTATCCCAGCACATATAGTGCCGGCACAGCCCGACCGGCTGCAGTCCTGGTCCCGGAGCTCAGCCTCATCCCCAGGCAGTAGGCATGGTGCCTCCGACGGGGCAGACGCTTGATCCCCTCTCCTCCCGCGGGGGGTCCAGAGCCTCCTCGCCGAGCCCTCCCAGCACGCAAACGGAAGCGGCTCCAGGGCTGTGGACCGGACCAGACCCGCACCCTGTGGCTGCATTCCGCTCCCGGCTGGAGAGGGCGATGTTTGGCAAATCCGGATTTCATGACGGATTGATTAGCCGACTGCTCAGCGGCTGAGCAGGCTGTGATTGTCTTCCAGAATGCCGGTACAGAGAAGCAGAGTTTGAAAAACAGCCTTCTGGAGAGCTCCCTGAGTTGGCACCTTGGGCCATGCCTGGCTGCCTCCTGCACACCTGCACACACGGAGGGTACATGTCCTCTCAGGAACTCTAGCTTAATCACTGCTGAGATCTCACCTTGTTGCTTTAATGCGGCATCTCCCAGCATCAATAGAGTGCTGCATCAAAGGTCAAAATTGCATTAGTGATTCCACTGTAGTCTGCAAGGAGAGTGTGTTTGGACCATTGAAGTCTTTGGGGGGTAGGGGGAAAGTGGCTGGTCCTCAGCCATAATCCCTTACAACTGTGAGGAGTAATCAAAAGAAACAGACTGTTCACTAAAGCCATCCTAATTTGCCAATGGAGAGTGGAAGTTTAAATTGCCAGCATGTAGTAAGCCTTATATTAAAAAGTAAGGAGGGTGGAAGAAAGACATTATGCTTAGCTATTACATACTGTATCAAAGAGAGGTGTCGGGGGACATCTTAGCTTTAAAGGGACACTCAGCCTGGAAAGCAAAAATCCATGTTTAAAAAATGACCTTATTATTTCACCTTCTGTTGTTACAAGTGACACAAGTGACACAAGGTTAACAGGGAGGAAGACTGCCTAGCACTGAGGCTTTCAGTCAGAGTCAATAGGGGATTCAGCCAGACAAAACTAAGACTTAGGAGGAACTTAAAAGCCTAATGAGCTCTCCAAATCTGTTGCTTTTGCCTTTAAATACCATGCACACCAAGGCTGCACACACCAAGGTTTCATCTTTGCTCATGAAAGACCTGACCCAGTTGCTCTGTGCTTCACTTACGTGTGAGCCCAGTGAGACTTTTGGAAACTAGGGGTAAGAGTCAGTCCAAGGCTAATGCATCTACATGAGGTATCTGCTTTCTCCTCCAAAGGCCCTGAAAAAGGTGTTCAAATAATCACCCAGGAGATGTTAGTGTAAGGGCACAGACACTTTCTCTATGCAGGCCTGTTTTTGAAGGGAGTGAGGTGTGCTCATTTCCCTCAGTGGGTGAGGGAAACCTTCAAGTTTTCTGATCCTAGTCAGAAACAGCTCATCTTCCCCATACTGATCATATACAAAGCTGGCCCAGAAGCTAAGAACTGTATTGCTTTGACACATTAGGCCACGAGGCTGGAGTATTGAGAAAATTATGTTATTAACTTGACTTTTTCAGGTGAATAATCAAGCTTTAGAAGTGCTAGCAGTGCTTCCAGAGCTACCACTTGAGTAAAGCTAAGCAGTAGAATATATCAGAAAGCTTAAAGCTAGAGTGGATTTGCTCTAGAGACACACAAGTCTTTGACACAGTCACAACTTTGCAACTATGTGTTCTGAAATTAGCAGAGGAATTCAGAATAAGGAGATTAAATATGGGATGCTTTTTTTATGCTTTCCTTTTAAAAAAATGATTAAGATTAAATGGACTGTTTCAAATATTTTCAGTGTCTCTTTAAACTATCTGGCACATTGGTTCACTTTGTAACTGACTCACTGAACTAATTAGTGGCTTGTTTATAGGAAAGCAGATGTGGAAATGAGCTATGCAGACTAATTAAAAGATGTCAGTAAATATGAGCCCAATCCTGCAGTGCATCCCAGTGGTTACCAATATGGATCTGACTACAGGATCTGGACCCCAAGTACACCACTGGTTTTCAAATCACGCTTGTGAGACCTATCTCTCCCATAAGCTCCTTTGTATCATAAATGCCAGGTAGGTGCCTTAAGATTTGTGAATGTTTGGGTGCAGGAGCACTACAACTGAGAAGTTATGACTGGAGTGGAGGGCTACGCAGCTGTTTGTTGCAGGAAATTATGTAAATAATGTCAGGTTTAAGGGGGTTTTGCCAGCAAGATTTTCATTAGGGTAAATTTATTAATCACTATTAAAGCTGTTCAGACAAAAAGTATGGCTCATCCTCAGACGCAGATCTGAGCACCCTGGGTTTTGGGAAAACTCAGTTGTTGATTTAGTTTTAGTGTATCTGGACTTTTTTCAAAATGACTGTGATGGTTGCTACTGAAGGCAGTTCAAGCCTTGGCAATGAGTGAAGGTTTTGTTACATGTATAGTGGTAACTCCTTTCTAACTCCTCCTTTCACTGTGGCACATGTTTTCTCCTCTTCGATGAAAGCAAAGCTAACCTTAAGAGTGAAGGCCCTGAGATCTTTCTTTTAAATTCTCACCTCTTCTTTGACACATCTTGGTTATACCCTTTTGACAGTCACTCAATATTCATTCCCTGTTTGTTACACAAGGGGAACACATACTACTTCTTCACATACAGATGGCAGGAGAAGAAATATCCTAACTTCTGGCATATGTTCAGAGTCTGCAGTCATGATGATCATATGAGCACCTTTGTAATTTCAGAAGCAATGTAGATCATGATTAGGTCATCTGGGGCTGTATAGGAAGGGGTCCATTAGTTCTGCGTGAGAAAACCTAACATGGGCATTCAATTCTACTCCTCCCCAGTGGCAGCCAAGTGCCCATATTAATGCTGCTCAGGACACAAGCAATAGATGACCTGCATGATGGGGAGAGGAAGACAGGCAGCATTAGACCAGTAGCTGTTCTTGTCACAGTATTAATGGCTTGACAGTGCAAGCAGCAAGTAGCTGAAATTCAGCATTTAGTTTTTTAGCCTCAGTGTCCTATCCAAGTTTGTTCTACCAGTCTGGAGCCTTATTATTTGGGCAGAAGGAACCATTTGTGGGACTTAGATGAGAGAATATGAATAGGAGAGCAACAGAAGGACATGAACACATAAGGAAGAGCAGGAAAAGCTGGATGCCACCAGGGAAATAAGGGTATGTATTTTTGAAGGAGAAAGCTTTTTAATTTAAATCTTTATCTGTGATCAGATAAACTTGTTTTCTTTCCTAGAAACAGTAAACAGCATTAATACCGCTATAACCCATACTGAGTTTGCCACTAGAAGCAATAATATTTAACCCATGAATACAATCAATCCAGCTGTTTGGGTAATTGCAGCTGGAAGCTTTATGACTGACCCCAACCCTATAGCATTCAGGGAAGGAGAATATGTGTATTCTTTACACTTATGTATATTAATTTTGAAGAGCACATACTACCACAAACTTCACTGTATGTAGGTTTTGGATCACCTGTTGCTGTTTCCTGTTGATAACCAGGAATTTGGAAAATATCATGTTTCTTATAAAAAAACCTAAAGGTCATGTAAAAAAAAAAAGAAACCTAAAGGGTTGTTTTTGTTTTTGTTTTTTTTTCTTAGAGTTCTCCCCTATAGAAAGAAAGGACTCATTCATTAGAAAGAATATGTGGGAAGCTTTCACAAAACACATTGACCCCAAACAGGTGAGTGCAACAGCAGGCTGCTCATTATCCTTGGATAGTTCCACAGCATACCTAAGTCTGGCAGATAAGAACATTTAATGATCTGCTGGGATAATCCAATGGCCAGTAGCATTTTTGAGATGCATGCTGAGATTAGGGTGAAAGAAATCAGATGTCAAGCTGTGCAGTGATTATTGGAAGACAAAGAGCTACAATCACCTTTTCCTTCCCATTGCTTTTCCCTACATTATTTTACCACTGTCTGCTGGTATTATGGCTTTCATTACATTACCTTGTCTGCCTATGAAGACATTTATGTCAATCATGGGCAGATACAGCTACTGGACTTAAAAGATCAATCACCAGACTAAATAATAGTACCAATGGCTATGGCTACAAACTACCTAAAGACTTCAATAGGCCTTACATGGGATACACTCCTCCCTGGTTAATTCCAGTGACAGGACAAAGAGGTCAGAGAGGGCATGGTCCATAGTCAGCTCTCTGTGATGGTTCCCCACCAAATACAGTGGTCAGCACCAGCTGGGCCAGCCACTGTTGTCTCTGAGCAATACCCTATTCTTACTAAAATGTACTGTCATCCTGTCATATTTACTGTCCCAGAACCAGCTCTCCACCATTGTCCAATGGAAGGATGAACTTCATGAGGTGTTGGCATAAATGCAAAACCCATTCCTGTGATCTCATCAACCACAATCAGACCTGAAGAGAGAACTCATACACTAAGAAATGCAATTTCTCTCTTCCCACCCTCCTTTTGAAGCCACATAAATTAGAATGAAGAAACCCATAAAAGGGTCCCTGGACAGTTAGATGTCACAGAATAGATGTAATCCTTGGAGAACAGCTGTCTAATGGGAACATAATGTAATAAGAACTATGAGTCCCAGCTGAGGTCAAAGCCCAGAGTCTTTCCTTACAGTACTTAGAAACTTCAAGGCAAACTAGAGGATTAAAAAAAAAAAAAAAAATAAATGACAGAAGTTGGGAAGGCATTTTAACACAAAAACTGTGTTTGACAGACATTCCAGTTCAGACCCAAAGTCAGAAGGGAGACAACGTTATCTGTATGAATATGTATTTGCATATGTAAAGAAGGCAGCTTTATTTGTTATTCATTAGTCAGTATCAAGTCTCCATTTTGCAGAGATTCAGTCATTGTCACAGAATTATAATATCTGCCATGTCACTGATGTGAGTAATGACATTTAATGGTCACTGGGATAGATTTTTCAGAAGCAATTAGTGATTTTGCATGAACAACCAAGGTATCCCTTAAGGGGCAATTTTTCAGAATGATTTGGGCCTTTACCTGCTGTGTCATGATCTGTCTGTCCAAAAAGGACAGTTAAAAGGAGAGGCATTCAAAATCATTAGTCTCTATTGAACACTTCCATCCCAATGTACCACTAGCCTATAGTCTCATGCTTGAGGAGAGAAACAATCACCTGGGCCTAAATACATAATGAACAACTTTGAATGTCTCCATCATTTTGCAGAGAAAGTTTGCAAGGAGTGAAAAAGAGAGCTAATTTCATCAAATAAATCATTCGTGACAAACGGCTCATCCAGTGCTAGCACTCAGAAAATTATTATTAGCAATAGCTGGGCTGGGTATGACAACCTATATTCAGGCATTCTTTTTTACTTCCCTGCTTGTCCTTCACTAATGTCTATTATGGATAGAGGTTGGAGAGGAGTGAAAAGAGGAAAGTTGTGTGGAAACTAATGCAATCATTAGGTCATTTTTAACCTTGCTGTAATTATCATACAGAAGGAGCCAAATGAGCATAATGGAAGGCAAGACTGTAATTTAGACTTCCCTGAAAAAGAGGAAGAAATGAATGTACTTTCTTTCAGAAGCCATCAGAATTTCTAGGTTTAATCCTGCAGGAAAAGCAGGTCCTGAGCATTCCTGTATTGCTCACTTCTCAGTGGCACAGGAGATTCAGAGTCTTGGGCCCATGTTTTTACAAAAACCTGCGTTTCTAACACTAATGTTGTCATATTTTTTGAATGACATGGAACAGAAAACGGGATTAATAGAGGTTCCTTAATCACAGTATCATTGACTGCTTTTGGCAAGTCCTTGCTGAGGCCTGGGGTGGAAGTTAGTCTGGATTAAACTATGAAAATCCCCATATATATGTTACATTGTATGCACAGGTATTCATACATGTATACATATGTATATATGTATACACAGGCAGATATACACACAGAGAAAAATGTGTGAAACAGCAAATCGAACAAGGTAAACTCACCCCTCACTAGGAGATCCATTTATTTCATACTTACTGACTAAAAATGTTTATTTCCTCTAGGAAGGGGAAGCATTTGCATCAGAATGAAACAATTCCAAGTAGACCTACCACTGCCTTTTCAAAGTAAAGTGGTTTTAACTCTGTGAGGGATAGCTGATTATACCACAATGTGCAGGCCTGAGTCAGACACACTTGTCTTACTTCTGACTTGAGCCAGCTTGAGGTATAGGAAGACTCTGCTTTCTGCCAGTCTAGATTGCAGATTACACAGGAGTTAATGAATCCCTCCTACTCGGTAAAGATCTGCTGACAACGTGAGAATATTAACATAATGTAGCTATGTAGAGGGGTGAATATTCAGATGGTTTTTGCAATCAATGTATTTTGCATTAGTAAAAAAAAAAAATAAAAAAATCAGTTATTTTCAGCAACCACTATCAAAACTAAGTCAAAATAAAAAATCCTATTTGATGCACTTATTTTTCTGACTCTTAGAGGCTGTTTTTCTCTTGTTCTAAGGGTAATTACCTATACTTGCATGACGTTGTGAATTTCAGCCAGGGTAAGGAAAACATCAGACTTCACCATTGAAAGTTTTTATGCCTGAACATAGTTTAAACTAGAGCAAACAAATCCCATGACGTTCCCATCAAGAGGGAAAAATCCCAGCCATTCAAACTTTCTGTTCACTTCTCAGATGTGTGTTGAATCAATAGAGGTTCAGGCAGAAAATAGAAACAAACTACAGAGATTTCATTGAGCTCACATGAAGGAAGGCCTTTTTGGGTGTGTGCAGGGCTGAAGACGAAGGGGTGAAGTTGAGCAAGCCATGCCCTGGAGCTCACCAAAACCCCAGACTTTAACCTGTCATCCACACAGTTTGAAGATGAGTTTAAGCTTGAGACTGTATTCAGGCTCACATTCAAAGGTTACAGAGATGTATCCAGCGTCAGAAGACAGAATTAAGCCACAGAGAAAGTGTGGCAGATCCAGGAGGTTAGCCCAAATTGTCTTTGCTTTCTTAACTAGAATCTATGTCCTCTAATACCTCTCTTTTTCAGTTTGCAAATGAGTTTCATAAGTGTAACAACTCAATAGAATGGTAGTCATGTGGGACAACAGCATATGACTCAAATCTTATCCAGATCCAGGCAGCAAAGTAAGGACAGCATAAACACCTTACTTGACTTTGTTTCTCCACCTTAGGGGTTAAGATGCTCATTGCAGACAGATCCAGGCAGCAGAGAATCTCAGCAGTGACAGGAAGGCCACAAGCACTCAGATGTGCCACCTAAAAACCTTTAGCATTGTCTAATATGAAGAAGAAAATGTGGAAATTATCTGTACGCATCCTCTACATGTGTTAGTACCACTTATGTAATTGCACTTATTATAAGCAACTCAATTCCCATAGTGTCATTATGACGGATAAACAAGATGCAATATACTGTTTGCTTTATGACAATGATCACATAATTCCAGCTTCACTGCTTTTAACTGTTTGCATGAAACACTGATAAATAAAGCTTTGAAAGGCTGTCAGACAAAGACATATGAATGTCTAAGTGATACAAGTGAAATTATTCCCCAGTATAAATATCCCTAATGTTGCGAAACTAGTGAAAGCAGGTTAGGGGTGAACGTGATGCATTCTTTCCATCAGGTTCTCCTTGACAAAAGCTAAGCAGTGACTGCAACCCGCTATAATCATTATCTTCCACTTTCTTTTTGTATCTACCTTTGTGTCCATTTAGATCACAAGCTTTTTGGAAACAGGTGCCTTCTTCCTTGTCTATATGTATACGTGCGGTAGTCCTGATCTCACTATGAAGGGTTTGGATGTTTGCATAATATTACCATAGTAAACCATTAGAGAGTAGTATAGTAGTCTGCAAGCACGTCAGTGTGCAAAATGTCGCAATGAGAAAAGGAAATAAGAGTTACAAAGAGCTTAGGAGCATGGAGGGTTAATTTTTTTTTCACAAAAACATGTTACTGGAGCTGCATTCTGTAGATTAGCATTACTGATACATCCATTTTGTTAAGTGGATATAGTTGTCTGCTGACACATTCACTTGAGATGATTGCATTATTGAGGTATCTCACAGAAATTGATACCAATTCACATCAGTGATTTTAGCAAAACTACAACCTAGTGGTGTCAGCTTTGAAGGTTTAAAATCTTTTTAAATTAAAGAATGGACCATTTAACAGTAATTTTGGTCCTAAATCAGAAAATGTATTTCTTAGGAATTTAATTATTGGTCAGTGTCGAGGGGAAAAAGGGGTCCTTAACAAATTATATCTGGCTATATGTAGATGAATCCTTGTCCTTTCTGTCACCTGCACAGTGATTAAAATGAAAGGTCAAGATGAAATCGTGATATTGTTAGGTGCTTGTTAGGTGATATGCCGTGACTCTAGTTTATGCTTCTGGTACCTAAAATTTCCAGAGGACCTCCTCTCTGATAATTATTCAAATCCCAAACCTGCTGAATATAACATGTTGCCCTTGGGATCTGCTATTTTGAAAACTACTTCTTAAACTTTCTGGGTTACAGCTTCCCCCGATGGAACTGTACATAGGTCCACCTAATTTTAATGCTGATTTTCATCAGCTAGATTTCATATGGTGCTAAAATAAAACACAGAAGACAAGTTCTAAAGGTTTTATATAATTTTAAACTACCTAGAGAAATCAGGATCTATTACCTCTGGGGATCTTGTGTTAGCTTGTCTCATAGTGATACAAATGAAAACATCAAATGAAGACATGGAGCAAATGGATTTCTTTTATAATTCTGCACTAATCTTCACAGTTTTTCAGTCATTTTTCCTTTTTTTTAGTGTTGTAGTTTAGTGCTGTTGTCTAGTGCTGTATACACACATCTCTCTACATATCTCGTTCTATGGCAACACCAACACTTGAAATCAGAAAGTGATTCCTAGCCCTGTATTCCTTAAGGATCTTACCTTTATTACACTCCATAATCTATATCTGTGATGACAAATCATAAAGCATAAACCATAAAGCGGGTGTGAGAAAGACACTTTCAAAAGAAAAGTTTTGTCTATCTGGTTATCAAGAGACTAAGTTTGAGAGGACATCATGCAACATCCTCAGTAAGTGTTGAACAAGGGATCCCTTGCGTGTCAGAGAGGTCTGAAAGAGCCTGAACTAAACCCCATCATAGATGTTAAAAATCATTTGTAAAATCAAAGCTGTTTGATTTTAATGGGGTTTTGTTGGTGGCTTGTTTAGCAAGCTTTCTTTTCCCCATGTGCAGAACCTAATTTTCTTACAGCAAAACTGGGCAGGAAACATCCTCCAATTCCAGAATACCCTGAATATAAGAAAGATCAGAGTTTGGCCGCAAGTTCTATATTGGTTTACATTTCTTAATACTTTTTTTTATACTTTTATTTTTCTTACTTAGTATTTAATATGAATTATTTAATTAAATTATTTAATATTTAATAATTATTATTTTAAAATACTTTTTTTTACACTATTTACTTCTTCCCCCCGCTGAATTACTAAATTATGTGTTTTCCTTCCCTGTTATATAATTTTGTGAAGATAAACAGTTGTTTTAATGGAACAGGAGATTGCATGATCATTGTGAAGTTCTTGAGCTTTCTGCTAGCCGTGGATTTCTCTGTTTAAGTCCAGACGAGCTATACAACGCAAAAATATATCTGGTAAGTTTTTTATTGACATTACTAGGAAAGTGTAATGACTGTCGGTCTGATGTCAGCAGGAGGTGCTGTCAAGAAGGGGAAGGAAAAAAACCCTCCAAACCCCCTGCAGACATTCAAGAAGAAATCTTGTACTGTAATTACAGTTCTCAAAGAAAAAAATAGACTTGGATAAACCTGGAGGCACCTTTATGTTTTTCCTTTTGAAACCTTCCATCTCTCTGACACAATGCTTTGCTGCTCTGTCATTTCTGTCACCATGCCATGCTAGGCTAGTTCTTTTTTTCTTTTATTTATTAGGATTATTTTTGGTCCTGAGATACCCCAGTGTGCAAACGTTTAAAACAAATAAAGTCTTTGTTGAGATTTTTTAAGTCTTTTAATAAGCAAACAGATATATTCTTTGTTGGAAGAGAAGCTGAAAATATCAGGAGAATTTCATTTCAAATGGCATGCAAGTTCTTTGTGTGGGTGGTAAGGTAGGCAGGCATCGCAGTGGTAGGTTATAGTCATGTTTGTTATATACTGTGAATGTTACTTTGCTGATGTCAGGAAGCCTGGTGCACTAAAGAGCCTCCCTTCCATGCCATTTTCCCACTTGTAAAGAAATCATGATGGAGATTGTAATTGTGAAGATACGCAGTCACAGAAATTGCATCCCGGGGAAGTGTTGCATCTTGCTGCAAATTATTGCTGTCCCTTTGTCTAGATAGAAAACGGCTGAACTCTCTTATGTTCCACCATTTCTTCCTGTTCTTTCCTGTGTGAATCCTTTTCACCACTTTCTTTCTCATTCACTTTCTTCTCATCACTGTATCAATAGCTTTTTTCCTTCTCAAGTAGCTCATGAACCAGTCAGGTCATGTGCCACCAAATTATGCCATTCCTCGCAGTCTCTTTAGCTTTTATATGGCTCCTAAAATCATCAGTAATGTGGTTTGGTTTTGCATATTGGCTTTAGTGTTTTTTTCTTTGTTGTTGATTTGTTTGGTTGTTTTGTTTTTTTTTTGTTTGTGTTTTTTTGTTTGGCTGGGTGGTTGTTTTAGTTTTGCTTTGGTTTGGTTTGGTTTTGGTTTGGTTTGGTTTTTTTCCTTATTGAAACTGGTGTTCCCTTTAATTGCTTCTTTCTTCCCTGAAAGTCTATTGTACTTTCCACATTTTTTTCTGTCTTTGATTTCTGACTTTTCCATTGGAGCTCCTCCAGGCTTAGAGAGCTCTGGTGGGAGCTCTGCTATCTTTAGTTTTCCTTTGTATTCTCCAGTATGGAATAAACATTTTTATCCCACTCTGGGTAATTTTCCTACTCACTCTTTTTCCATTGCTTTACATGTTGTTTTGTTATTACTATCTTTACAAACCTATCTTCACCTGTCACTGTCTGCCCTTGATTTAAAAAATGGAGGGCAGGCTATGTATCTAGCTGCACGGAGGAAATATTGCTGAAAGAAAGCTGCAGGGCTAAAGCCAATGGCTAAAATGCTCAAAGCTCTCTATGAGAGATTTCCCTACAACCTTGTCTTCTTGATCTATGGCTGTTTTATGACAGTGAAGCAACCACAGATTAGATTCATCTGGCCTAGTGCTTTCATATTTCATCTGTATATATGTTGAAATGTATTTGCTATTTGCTGTGTGTATTTGCTATCACTCTTTTCTATTTGATGAGGTGGTTTTTTTCCATCTCATAAAGGCTCTTTGGGTGGGACTCAGCTGCCTAAAAAAGGGCATATAGTGCTGTTTTAAAAATTGTAGAGTTTCCTATTTGGCCAATTACTACCTTCCCAGAAGGGTACAAGGCTTGAAAATGTTGTGTGCTCCATGCAGATGTCTCATACTGCTGCATTACCCTGATGCACATACCCTAGTGCATCTGTGTATTAAATGGCTGTGACTAAACAACACCGCATCTCTCTTCTTATCTTGCCATCTTAAGCTTCCTCTGGCAGCTTTTTAGGATGTCATAGGAGTCACACTTGTGCAGAAACCAAACAGAAGCACAAATTGCAGCAAATGAGAAAAAAAACTATACTACATAGCAATACTTCCCTAGCGCAAATACTTCTGGGTGAAAATGTTAAGTCAGATATACTAATACAAGAGAAAAATAGAAAAAAAGTAAAATAGGCATAAAACAAACCAAACCGTTAAGAATAGCCTTACCAGAGAGCCCTGTTAATGTCAGCCATCATAGAGGTCAGACTGGAATGCCGCATCCTTCTCTATGACTTTTGTTAGCTTAACTCTCACCTTGAGAAATACCTGCTCACCACTGTGGATCTTCTGCACACTGTTCTTCTAGAAACCTTCCCCTCCCCACCCCTCTTTTCTATTAAATGTTTTTAATGTTTTTCCTGAATCAGTTTGTAGTCTGTTTTGGAGCAATGTCTCTGTGTGCATTAAACTGAAACTACAGGGGCAAAAGGATTTTTGCAGCACCTCTTCCAAAGATCTGAGGCCCATTGTAATTCCACTGAATTAGGTTGATTAATATGAGGACTTCACCCATATTTCTGTCTCACAAATATATACATATTTTTTTGATGGATGAATTAGAATGTGAAATATACCTCCTTTTCCTGCATACATATTCCTCTTCCATTATGGACTTCATATTCCACATAGAAAAGATAAGATAGATTTTTTCACCTATTATTTCTTAAAAACAAACTACCAGGAAAATTCTATATAATTACAGAGCTACTCAAAATGTTAGAGGTAATAATGAAATGTTGACAGGGATCTAACTTCTACTGGGGAGGAATGAGCGATTTAGTTAGGATGAGCTAATAATATATTTCTAGTGGTAAGTAACAGCTCTCCATTCTGGATAAAAACGATTATTTTAATAAGGCTTGAAATTGCAGGCATGATATGTGCTGTGATAGTACGTAGGATGAACCAGTAATGCAAAACCAAAAACACTAAATGGAGTTTGAGCAGGGATTCTCTGAGGGTTTGTTAAAGATTACAATAGTCTGTTAGCCATTGCAATTAGATTTATCTGACTTTGCATAAAAAAATTATTTGCAATCTATCTGGAAAAAAAACCAAAACACTAAAAGCCTTTTTTCCCCCTTGTCTTTTTCTATGTTTTTCAAATATTTTGCTTTTTAATATTTAAAATGCATTGTCACACTTTATTATTTTTTTCCTGTTTCCAAGGATGATACACAACTTAATTCTACTACTGTTTAAAGACTGCAGGGTATATCTCAGGATTATCATGCTAATATTGGAGGAAAAGACTAGCTTTTTCAGGGTACAGGCTGGGGTTGCTGTTGACAGTCTCATTATATTTTATGAGCAACAGTAAGTTAGACGGTAACCAGCCTTGAAAGAGGCTCATGGTCTGCTATAAAGCAGCCCTTGTGGTAGCCCACTGCCTTTCTGGTAGCCAGCTACATTATTTAAAGCATATCAACTTCTTTGCTTTCTGTTTCTGATTCTCTCCTCACCCCTCTTTTCATTATAACCTGAAAGCTGTTTTGGAAGAAGCTGACAAAATCTACTACATAAGGCTGTGCTTGGCACAACAGGACACAGATCTTGGCTGGAGCTTTTTGGCAATGCAGTGATACAAATAGTACACTGATAATAAAGGTTTCATACAGAAAGATCAATAGGTATAAGACATTAGTTCTTTAAAGCCTCCCCTCTCTTATGGTTAGTGGGGAATAATTCATATACAATACATCACCTCCATAAGAGTTTTGTGAGAAGTATATGATGCTTGCACAGTGCTTTGAAGATGTAAAAGCAAATCTCTGGCTGTGTTAGAGTTCAGATAGTACAAGGTATTTTAAAACAACCAAAGCAAAAAATCATCTACAGGATTTCTTGGCTAGCGGAGAGCAGCTGTGGAGGTGTCGTGGTTTATGCCCAGACAGCAACCCAGAGCCATGCAGCCCCTCACTCACTCCCCCTACTTTCTCCCCCTGCTCCCGGAGGGATGGGCAGGAGAATCAAATGAATGCAGCTCCCACGGGTTGAGGTAAGAGCAGTCCAGTAACTAAGGTATAACACAAACCATTGCTGCTACCACCAATAATAATAGTGATAAGGGAAATAACAAGGGAAGAGAATACAACCACTCACCACCCGCCGACTGATACCCAGCCCGACCCAAGCAGTGATCTAGCCCTTCTGGGTAACTGCCTCCAGTTTATATATACTGGGCATGACATGTTGTGGTATGGAATACGTCTTTGGTCAGTTTGGGTCAGGTGTCCTGTCTCTGCTTCCTCCTGGCTTTCCCTCCTCCCTGGCAGAGCATGAGACTCAGAAACTCCTTGGTCAGCATAAACATTACTGAACAACTAAAAACATTGGTGCTATCAGCATTGTTCCCAGGCTGAGAGTCAAAAACACAGCACTGCACCAGCTACTAAGAAGGAGAAAAATGTCTGCTACTGCTGAACCCAGGAGAGTAGGTTATTTCACCATCTCTCCTAGTGTGGCTGTTAGGACGAGAAGTCTCTTGCCTCTCCCTAGACTTCCTGCTCCTCAGGGATGGACTTAAGATAAGCTCTTGTTAGAGAGGAGCCTGAAGATAATCAATGCCTCCAAAAGCTCTCCCTCACATGTGATCTGGGTAGAGTAGGACATTAGAGCAAAGCACAAAACTCAGTCCAACAGCATATGTCCAGCTCTGCATTAGCACAGCACTGGACACTGCAACTTACAGCAGGGCTGCAGCTGTCAGTGTGCACTGAAGTTACAGAATCCAAGAACTAAGCATGTCTTGAGCTTTCCTCACTATTTCAGTGTAGATATAACTACAGTGGCTCAAAAGCTAGAGTACACTTCAGGGCAACAGAGTCTATGTTGCAATCCCTGTTTCCCCACCTTATTCTGTCATAATTTTTGATGCAAGATCTAACTTATGATTTTCAGGCTCCATGTCCTAGGTGTATATAAGCTATATTTCATCCCCAGAAAATTAACTCCAAGTTCAGCATGCATCTGTGATGCCATCTGAAATTGATGGGCCTGAAATGGGGTTCAGTTAGGATAGAGAAGGCTAGAGGGAAGGAGTTAGCATTTTATGTACCAAATCTCATGTTGCTCAAACCTTTCATGTACGGAGTCTTAATAATTTCAAATCTCCATCTCCATGTCATGCTGCCATTTGTCACACTGTTGACAATAAGTGTAAATAAAAATGAAAATAAATACATAAAGCAAAATCTGACCAAAAGAATAGATATTTATTGGGGAAGAAGGTAGCTTTCTTTTAATAATATGCTGTTATAAAGGAAAGAAGCTGAAGAAATGTTGGTTTTAATTTTTTAGAGTCATAAAACCATTTAGGTTAGAAAAGACCAATAAGATCATAAAGTGCAATCACATCCCAAAGTGCCACATCTACATGACTTTTAAATACTTCTAGGGGTGATGACACAACCACTTCCTTGGGCAGTCTGTTCCAGTGCTTGACAACCCTTTCAGTGAAGAAATTTTTCATAATATCCAACCTAAACCTCTCCTGATGCAATATGATGCCATATCTTCTTGTGCTATCACTTGGTACTTGGAAGAAGAGACCAACCCCCATCTCACTACAACCTCCTTTCAGGTAGTTGTAGAGACTAATAAGATCTCCCCTGAGCCCCCTTTTCTCCATGCTAACCAACCTCAGTTCTGCCAGCCACTCCTCATAAGACTTGTAACACAACTTTTGAAATTTGAAAATTACTTTTGAAACACAACAGAACTAAACAATTCCACTTCTGTCCATTTAAGCTTTTTAGTGGTTCTAGATGGACATCTTTCAAGACTTGAACAGAGCCATACAGCAAGGCCAATTCATGCCTTCCTGAGAGTTCTTTTTTAAAAACAAAAGCATTTCTCAGAAAAAAACAAGAGAAGATTTTGATCTATTTCAGAATAAGTAAACGGAACAAACTACCTAGAGAACTGTACTTGGGGTCCTCTGATTGTTTTTGTTGCTTTTCTACCTTAAGGGGTTCAATGGTTGACATAAGAGTCACTTCACATAAATCTATGGTTTATAGCATGCAAAGCGTCTTAGAAGATTAGTTTTGCTAGCTTAAATGTACATATCCATTAATTTCTTTACGGTAAACCACAGTTCATCTCCAGCATTCACCTATTTGCAGGGAAGAACTGAAAACAGTGATCCTCATGTCTTTTGGTCCTCTGAAAACATGTGCTATTATTTTGGTGGAGTAGGCAATAGAAGAATCAGTTTATTTACCACCACATAATGGGATTCATTACAAAGAAGTGATGGCAGTCAGGGTAGTAAGATGTGATATTTTTTCCAGAAGCAGAAAAGATTCTTGGAGGAGCAGAAACCAAGTCCTCAAAACAGCATTTTTAAGTGCTTTTCATGCTCTGGTTTTGACCAAGCATAAAACTGTGAAGAGCTGCTTCACAAGCACTTCTTGTCCTCCACTGACTTCCATGAACAATCACAGCTCTTGCTAGCCTGAGTAATACCTCTATGTGTTTGCTTGTGTGTATGTATTTACACAGGTATAAGCTTTCTCAACAGAGCTGTTGCAGCCCTGTTTGCACCAGGTCTAGTAAGACTCTCTCCTTTCTTCAGACCATCGTCCTGTTCCCTCTTATTTAAAACTGAAACACTTCTAGAAACACTGGGAAGAAGCTGCATCTTCACAGAAAGCTAAGAGGCTTTATTCTCTGAGCAATCCTCTATAAAATACTAAAAAAAAAAAAAAGGAAGGAAGCAAACAAACAAAGCACTTCTATGTGGTAAGTGTGCAGAAGGCATTAGTCTGAGAGAGCAAGACACAAGCCCACCTTTACTGTGAATACAGAGTTCTCTTGGGGTTGCTAAATAAGCTTTAATGTTAGGTCATTCCCATTTGCAATTAGGGTTCAAAATAATCTTTGCTGTTCTAGATTTCTGCTTAAACTGCACATAGTTGTTTTAAAAAATACTCAACCCTGAATATTTCCTCACAGAAAATACTGTGATTTCTATTGCTTTCTATTTGCAAGAAAAAGGAAAATTAAAAATACATTTTTTTTTATATCAGCACACAGAAATTGGGAAGTTTTAAATTGATGATGTTAATATGAACTCTTCTGAGGATGTTTTCACACAGAAAAGTTTGCTATTTCAAAACAATTTTCTTTCCCTTGAAGTAATTTTATGAAATTTTAGAATGCTCTTTTCAAGTGAGTGTGAAAGAACCAACACAGCATTTTTTTATAGGAAATGCTCTGGCAAGTCAATAAAAGCCTATTAAGATCTACTGCAGATACTGAAGAGGTGGTATGAGAGCAGCAAACATCTGAAAAAGAGAGGATGGCACAAGCTAATCCTGTCATGGGCCCTGTGGTGTTTTTCTCCAAAGGAAGAGTCAGCAGCAGGGGAAAATCCAAAGGTTACAGCAGCACTCTGTAGCTTCTGCCCTTAACTCCTGACAGGCACAGTTTCCAAAAAAACTGAGCACTTCTCACTCCACTTCCAGTCGATGTAACTGCAGATGTTCAGCAACTCGAGAAATCACTCTGTCTTAAAGCCTTTTTCAGTAGAAATCTAACCATTTGTACAGCAGAACTAATGACTACTTGCCTGCTGCACAGAGAAAGGTAGTAGACAGCAGATGCAAATAATTTAGGAGGATTTTGTATTCCTTTCTTGAAAGTTATTCTAGGTGGGAAAACACTGTTACTGTTCTACTACTTGTTTAAAACTGATTTTCAAAGTTCATTTTAAATTGATGGAAATACTGGTTCAAAAGTCGGGAGAGTAGATCAATATGACAAAGCCATCAGGAATAAAGAGGTTATCCTCTCCTTTTTATGCTGATTATTTGGGTTTTGGTTGCATTTTTTGTTCATAGCTATTGTAAAAACAAAATGTAAATTGCACAATTAAACATTTAGAACAGCCTCCTTTATCAGTGTTTAATTCACAGTGTGTCAGAGACATCTAATAACATCCTATTACAGATCACTTATCAGATAGTTGTTGAGTTAACTGCTATTATCTACTTTGCCATCCCCCATAAGTTGATGTGACTGCTTTCTGATATTTGTAGGGTGGTAATAATCCTCCTACATTTTTATGCAGACCTTTTTTCTCATTTTTAGGATTCATCTTCTGTTTCTGTTCTTGTTCGGTTTGTGTTATCACCTGCAGGTAGCACTAGATAAATTATACTACATGCTTGCTCTTTCTTTATACCCTTCATGTTGGCCACTGCTGCAGAAATTACATTGGGTTAGACTGACTTTATTCTGGTTTGACGGGGCTGCTATTATGTTTGCAATTGCTGCTGGTGATTGGTATGTTTTATAATGCAGATGCAGATTTATGCAGGATGGCTAAGAGCACTAAAGCTCTTGTGTTAGCAATCCCTGCCTTTAGTAGACATTGTAATTGTATGACATTCCTACCATCCTATTATTTAGGCAGCTGGCTGTGGCTGTCTTTAGTGCCTGTTGGTAACTAATGCTACACAGATGCGGGTGAGCAGCAGTTTTGAGGACTCATTTAACACTCCCCTCCAGCTCCTCTTTCGGTAGCAACAATCACAACTTTTTGAGTTGCCAAATGCTGGGACCACAGTGCTGCTGCTCTGTGGGACAACTGACAACCCGAAGGGGGAGGAGTGCTGGGGAACAGTGGGAGCATCTGTTTCGCCTCTGAGACCAGGCAGCCTGAATACTTGGTTTCCACTATGAGCAGCTTCTGCTCCTCTGCCCTCCCATGCATTCTCCATGGAGCAGTCAGCTCCTAGATCTGCTTGGAGAAGCTGGCTGCAGACAACATTTAGCCACACATGAAGGGAGGTGTAAAAAGACAGGAGCCAAAGGCTCCATGATTATTACCCAGTCTAGCTGACTTCGTGCTTTCACACAGCATTTTTTATGAGGATTCAGGTAATCAGTTCTGATCAGGAAATACGGGTTGTGAGCTCTCTTTCACTGTTAGGAAATTATTTTGCCTGTGTAGCCTCTAGTAGCAGTCAATGCAGGCAGCTTTCACCAAGTTGATCAGGGTCTTGAGAATTATAGGAAAAACTCATTTCTTTCTGTTCCCTTTCAGTTCTGTGTTTTAAGCACTTCTGTTCTCTGGTACATCAATACTACAGGTTTCTTAGTACATAATAGTGCATATTGTGTCAGTTATAATGTCTGAATATGCACCTCTTGATTAAAGACACCTATAATTTTTCTAGATGTGCTTTACCTTGGAATTTAATTTTTAATCAAATGGCAAAACTGACTAAGCAGTGATTTTGTAATACTTTTTTGCCAACTGCCCTAAAGTTGGAATGCTTAATCATTAGTACTCCCCACTACAGCAGGACTATGCTATGGTGTTAATATTCCCAGCTAGAAATACCCAAAACTCTTGGGTTAACTGTTGCCTCTCTCCCTGTGAAATGTTCATGAAAAATGCTTGAGAATATTTCAGGATCGTTCATAACAAAATAATAGAATATCTTGTATCATGTATCTTTTTTTTTTTTTCCTGTCTGGATACTAGTTCAGCACTCAGCTCAAGTCACCATAGAGTACAAGAACGCATTTCCTAATAAAAGTGAAGTTTCCCTACAGGAGCAGTGAGCTGTCAGATATCTTTCTGATTCCCTTTATTTATTTTTCTGCCTTTCCCTTTTGTTAGCTCCTGTCAAATTTCTCTGGAACATTTTTTCTCTCTTTACTATTCTGCAAGAGCAGAAGAAAAGAAAATTGGGGGGGGAAAAAGCAAGGGGCTTTAAAGTTTAAAAAATAAACATGATTTGGGAACTGTAGAAGCAGCTGTTAGTTGCACAGGCCATATTTTACTAGAATACACATGGCTGTAGTCAGCAAAATTAGTGTTTGCTTGAGTTTGCATTTCAGGCAACTCACCACTTTTGAAACTAGCATATAACAAAGACATCAAGGAAGGCAAAGAAAATGATTGTTTTTTTGTGTGCGATTTTTATTCTAGCATACTTATTCTCTTACAAATTCCCCTTCCTGAAAAACTGTGTAATTTCTTTCATTTTATGATTGACACCATCATTCTGCAGTCAGTCTAGTTGCCAACATCATAACCTTATGGAAGCCTGAGTTCAGGATAAGGAATGTCTAAGGATGTGGAAGGTTTATGAATTAAGCAAAAAAGTACAGTTGCTTGGCTTGGCTACCTTTCATTTCCCTTCTAACAATGTGTCTACCTAATCCTAACAGATTTTAGTGAGTAAAACCTAACTTGTAGGGTCCCACTCCAAGGACACTCTGCTTTTTACTCAGAAAGAAGAATCGCATTTCAAATACTTGGAAATTCAGAGGTAAATGAGCTGACTCCTTCAGTTCAATTCAAATCCACCAGCAAACAAAAAGAAATATACCTTGGGTTTTTCTTAACCTGCTGCTTCATCAGAGTGCACCCAAAAGTGACTCTGAGCATTCCTCCATTCCCCCACAGCTACTCTTGTGTCTGGGCCTGCCACTCTACTTGGGTGTCTTTGCAAATCCCACAGTCTGTCACCAGCGCAGGGTAATTAGACCTTTAAAATCAGGTCATCTATGATACTATACAGCTGAAATGTACTCGCATGGTTAGTGCAAAGCATGTGTAACTGGGCATGGTCATATTTATAGATCTGGAGCAGAAGGGGTAAGTGGAGGGAATGAAAGATTTTCCTGATACAACAGAAACTCCTAAAAAGCTCAGTTCAAAACACAACCTGACTTAAAAAGAATTTTTGCCCAGGAATGGATATTTGATGTGTTTCCAGTAATGGAAATCCTAATTCTTCAGAGGGCTCAAACACTTAGGACAAGTCCTATGAGACACGGATGTATTCAGATCATCTGGCTTAAATCTCCGCTCTACCAAAAATTCTTATTTAATCTTGGCAAAACTCTGACAATAAAATTAAGGCTCATAATTAAAGCTGAAGGAAGTTAGGTCTCCTAATTACTGAAATACTTTTGGAAATATTTACTCTCTGACCTTCTATATTTTCAAAACATGCTTCAAAATTCTTCCTGATAACATTGTCAGCACAAAGCCATAAAAAACTGTGATGCTCACAAGTGAGAAGGCAAATAGGTGGAGTACAATAACAGCAAAAGAGAAAAGAACCCTAATCAAAGCAAAGCAAACAACTCACAACTATTTTATGGTTGCTGCTGGGTTCCTAAACAAAATGAGTCACAATAAGAGACCATGAAATATGCGGCCCTCAAACAGTAGTAAGTACTGCCAATACTGCCTTTCTTCCTGCTTTCACCTTAAAAACCATTGTACTAAGGCAAAATTAACCCCATTTGCCCTTCAAGCCACTGTTCATTATGAGATTACCTATCAGTACCACGCTACCACAGCAGTGTTTGATCAGACAGATATTCCATCAACAGAACTGAGCCCAAATAATAAAAATAACGGGAAGAAACAACAACTAAAGATAAATTTTCTGATTAAATATTGATGTAGAAATTATTATTTATGTTTCCTGGCTTTCCTACATTTATTACTTGTTAGCAGTGTCCCTCACTCATGAAACATTAATGCTCTATTTTTATACCTCACTTCTTAATCTGAGTTATTTTATGAAATGACTCCTTTTTATGGTGCTGAGGATTCAGATTCTTTCTGCCTATTGAGCTATATCATTATTTTCATCTCAAGTGTAGCAAGCTTTTTTTAAACTACTTTTAGAAGGAAAGAGGGTCTTTTTTACCCTCTACAGATTAGCCATTGTGAAAGACTTCAGCCTGTCCATGATCAATCACAGGCTGCAGAACATCCTCCAGACACATTGCCTTGGGTGTTACACCCCTGACAGAGACGTAAATCCTGTAAACCTTGAAATTTGTGAAGTACTGAATCAACACAATCTGAAATGCATGTGACATCAGCTATATGAGATCATAAACTTCATCACAGCCAGTCAGACTGTGGTCCATTTAACTCAGTATCCAGTGTTCAAGGAAGAACAAACGGTATAATAGAAAAAAGAACAACGTTGTCTCACTGTATCTTCCCAGATTTCACCCAATCTGCAGCTTAGAAACTTTCTGAGTCAGAGATAATATCTTGGTGTTTGACAGCCTTTGTGTAGTGTCGTGGTTTAAACAAAGTCAGCCACAAATCAAGCAGTCGCTCTCTCACTCCCCCCGCCCCCTTTTCTGGCCTCCCCCTGCTCCTGTGGTATGGAATACCTCTTTGGTCAGTTTGGGTCAGGTGTCCTGTCTCTGCTTCCTCCCGGCTTCCCCTCCTCCCTGGCAGAGCATGAGGCTCACAAAGTTCTTGGCCAGGCCAAAACACCATTGTTATCAGCTCTGTTCCCAAGCCGAAAGTCGAAACACAGCACTGCACCAGCTACCAAGGAGGAGAAAAATGACTGCTACTGCTGAACCCAGGACATGTAGCTTTTTAACCTTGTATTTGTCAAATAATTTTGTGTGATGCAGAGTCTTCTGCAGCATGAGCTATGCAAACAGATCCTGCAAAATACTGTGTGCTGTCTTTGTTTGGAATGCATCAAATGAACATTTAATTGGACCCCTCCAAATTTTGTGTTTTGAAAAACAGTGAACAATCATTCTTCACTGACCTTCCCTGACCCACTTGTGATCTTGCATCCAATGCCTCTTTCTAGGGGCTGAGTCCTTGAAATTTTTTGTCACTCCTCAAAAGTAAACCATTCCCTATGTTCGATCATCTTTAGAGCACTTTGGGAATTTCAAATTTTCCTGGGAAAAGAGAAAAGCAGAAAAGTAGGGACTACTGGCTATGATTTTTGCACATTTTTCCTCCTTTTCTCTATCATTTCTGTTAATACTCCTCTATATGAAAGTCTATGGGGAAATTTTACTTTAAAATAACTAGAATAACTAATAGTCAGTAAAGAAATTTGAATTTCTAAAGTCTTGAAAAAGTTCTGTGATCTCCCCTAAATTTCATCTCTCTTATGTGCAGAAAAAATGCAGCAGTTCAGAGCAGTTCTTGTTCTGGTGTAACTCTAATGGCTCCCACAGCTGGTGTATATTAATGTCGCTCTATTGAGTAAATGAGTGCTACACTGATTTATATAAAGAAAGGATCTGGACCTCTATGTCCCAGCAGAATCCAGTGATAAATGTTGTTTTTAAACAAGTTAGGAAGAGTAATTCTATTGAAGCATATCCTTGTACCAGGCACATACTCTTAATGTGAAATTTTAAAATGTTTGCCTTGGAAAGGCACCACCTGTGATAATAGCAGCATATCTCTATTGTGGCCACAAGATGGCCATATTTCTGAATAGAGCTCGACAGGAGCGTTACAGCGCGGGAAGTGAATTTGCTCCTTTCAGATGGAGAAGGCTGTCATCGGCAACAGTGACATTGTGCTTAAGGCACTTGCTGCGTCTCAGATCCTTGCCTGATATCACTGAATACAAAAGTCTGCAGGAATCAGCAGATGCTGGTCTGCTTTAATAGAGGAAAGGAGCTTGGAGGTTGCAAGAAGTGTGTAAACTGTATGTGGTTCCTGATACCTCACAGATGAGACCACACTCTTAATTTGGCTGTGCCAGACTGTTCATTGGTGTAAATGTATCCACCATCAAATTTCTGCCTGCGAGGCATAGCAAAGCTGTCCCATACAATTTGTGGCACCAACAATAGGATGCTGGAGGAACATATACGGTATGTCACTGGCTGTCAAAAAGGACAGAGACAAGAACATAACCCATATGTAGTTTGGTCTCAAGTTTGAAATCAAAATGTGGTGAAGACAATGCTGATCTGTATCTGATTTTTGGGTCAGAAAATCAATTAATTGATGTGGCAAGCTGTTCACTGGGAAATCAGAATATGTCCCAATTGATAAAGCATAGCTTTCTGGTATGTACCACACAGGTAAGGTTCAGCATTTTCTCTTTAGTCTTTAGGGAAGTTTCTGGAAAATAATTCCTCCATTTTATAATTAGAAACTGCAAATAACTCACTAATGTCTCAGTGATTAACGTCTGAAGTTTGTTCACTATTTAATCTATTTTATCAATTTACATTTTAGTAAGAACCTCAGAGGTTTACGTATCTGTTTATTTAATTACATGCTCACCAACTCATGCAACAGAGGAATAGAGGCAGGAATGAAAATTCAGAAATGTAAGGGGTCACAAGTCTCTTAAAAAAAGTTTAACTGAGTATGTCTTTGTCAGCTTCTGCACCCATCTTTCAAAGCTAAGGAGAGAACATCACTGTCTCTGTGTTCACATGCAGGGAACTGAAGCATATGAATAAAGTGGGCCTGATTCAGCTCACAAAGGATTTATCTAAAGAAATCCCATGGAACAAACAAGAACAGAGTTGCAGTAACAGCCTCTCTTCATGGGAGAAAATGGATAATGAACTTTTGACTCCTAGTCTAGTTTCTCAGCCGCTTGGCTGCCTTACAAACTTCTCTTTGACCCTAGTTTAAGAGTATATGTTTAACCACATGATAACTTCACGAATGTAACTCAATAGAACTATTTAGGAGCTTGTATTTATGCATGTTCTCAGGTATTCTGCTAAACTCCGTTCAACCTTTGAACAGACCTTTCAGATTTCATCTTTGCCTTTTATTCCCCAAAGTACATTGAAAAGATAGAAAGCAAAACTGGAATCCAAGCAACAAAAGCTGGTATTAACTTGCAAAGCAGCTTTGTAGTTAGTAACTATTCTTTTGTAATTATGACAGACATCAAGAAATCATCAATAAAATGGTTTGTCTTCACTGTTCATACCAGTTTCAGTAAGATCATAAAGTCTGCTTTTGGAGAGGTTCTTTGCTATAAATGGTTCTATTGATTGAAAAACAATGATACCAAACTACGTATGAGACTTACAGAGATCCCGGACAACCACTGAACAAGAAATCACATGGTAAGTACATGCTTCTGGGCTGCCACAAAGCTTCATCTTCAGCAGTCTCTGTCCAACAGTCTAATTGGCATCTTTTTCACAGAGGTATACTGTGTAATATAGCACAAGAAGAAAAACTCAAATTTCTCATGTTTCAGAGAAATCTTCAGTTTTATCAAACAGCTCTGCAAATAAAATGCTTACAGGAAGTAATTTTTGTATTTCAGCAGGCTGGTATTTTAATATTATAGATATTTCTTGCTTGCTTGTAGATAATTGTAGTATACTTAAAATGCACATACACTGCAATTTCAGTATTTTAAGAGAAGTAATACAGCAAATATTAAGGTGGTACACACCTATTATTTTCTCTCAGATATTAAGAATTAGGAATGAAGAAAGCAATTTGAAGATGTGAGTTTGAATTAGATGAAGAGGCTTGTGAATATTTTAGCATTGTCTGCCAGAAATGCTTTTTGAGCAGTCCAGCTCTCACAAAAATCTACTGGAATATCAGATACAAACAGTATGTGAAATGCATGCACTGTTCTTCTGATATCCCCATAGCAGGATCCTAGATGCATGGAGAATAAATGGTATGCAGTATTTCATGCTTTCCTGATCATTATGTAGTATTATCACAGTCTTCATAAATTTTAGACTTGAGGTAGGACTTTGTGAACACAGTATAAAAATATGGAACCAAAAGAAGGCACTCATTCAAATTCCATGAAAAAAAGGAGAGAAAACAAGTGAATTGCAAAACAGAATCCAGCAGAATATTTGACAGTAGGGTAAGTCATGGTCTGGAAACTTATCGATTGTCAGTTTTCATTTTTTTTTGTGGGTATCTGAAGAACATTTTATTGGGGGAACTGACAGAGGACAATGAAGTGGCTTTACGGGTTCCTTGGGAAACTTCTCCCAGACAGCAGGACAGAATGGCAGGGAAAATGAGTGGCTTGAAAATTTAACAAGTGAGTAAGTAAAATGGGGACCAGAACAGAGTGGGATCAACGAACTGGCCTATCTTCAGTTGGTAAGATATATGATAAGGAGGGCAGGCTGGAAACGACTTACAAGAGGGACAACAACCTCATACTTAAAAGTTTGAACTATTAAAACTGTTAATATGAAAATGAGTGCAATCCTGAATCCTCTTCACTGATCAGCACAGCAGTTAAATAGATGTTCATTCTGCAAATTAGTATTAAACGTTTCTTACTGTACCTCTGCTAGACACTGACTGAGGTTGCATGACCTCTCCTTAATCTGCTTCAAACAGACTCATTAAACCATTAAGGAAAGTAGATTGAGTTTACCCCACTCATTTCATCTGAAGCGGATTAGGGAAGGCTAATCTGTTCCCTGCAGATCTGGGGTTACTAAACCTTCCAACATCACTATAAAATCAGGAAATCATGTTTATTTATGACCAAATTAAAATTAAAAAAAGCATGGGCCTGACATATCCTTTCATCAAAAAAGTGATTTAGGTTTTTACCCAGCCCTTTAGCATATGACTTGTCCGACAACATTTAAGGTACTGGGGTACCTATGCAGCACATGCTCCATACATACAGGTTTCTAACAGACCCTGTCACCTTCATCTCTTTCCATAAGAAGGGAGAGGACCACACAAGAGGACAGAAAGCTCAACCCAAAATACTTAGATTGCATATCCTGGGAGTCCTTGAACCAGTGCTGAGAGCACTCAAACATTATCAGAACTTGGACATGTTTTCAAGCTTCTCTGCAAAAATCTCCATCAGTACCATTACATTTGGAAACACGTTGATACAGTCAGGTAAAGAACCCTCTTAGAATCACAGAATGTTTTGGGTTGGCAGAGACCTTTAAAGGTCATCTTTTCCCACTCAGCAAAGCAACCAAAACGCAGCAACTTTCCCCTTCCCAATCTCAACATGTCAGTAAACAGCATCTCCCAGTGTTCTCATCTTGGGATTTAGTTTGTCTTGGGACAAACTAAAATTTATCCTTTGTGTTTGTGCCTCATTCTTTGTCAGCTTTAGAAGCTTGAAGATGAAGCTGTGTTCCCAAGCTGAGGGAACTGAGAGCTCTGCAGCACCACGTCACTGCTGAAGAGAAAAAGGGCCATGTCCTCTGAGCAGAGCCAGGAGGAGGAGGGGGAGTAAAGAACTTCCGTCAACACCCACCGTCAGCTGTCTGTGCTGGCATCTAGAAATGTTTTATGTTTTTGTCAAAAGTCAGGTTAAGCTGCCTTTGCATTGTTTCAAGATTCAAACCTCTTGGAGGTTTCACTGGGTTGAAAGAGCCCACCCAGCTGTAACAGTGGGACTGCAACAGAGCTGAGCTGAGGGGGCACAGATGTCTAAGGAAAGGTCCCCTCTGGCTACCTCTCCTGCTAGTCCTGTCCTTACAGACATCCCATTTTATCTTAATAGTGTTTTGCTTGTTGGATTATTTTGTTTTGGTTTTTTTTTTCACACTGGGGGCATAAAACTATTTGCCTATATTTCTTGGCATTGCTACATAGCGGTTCTATCCTTGTGTCAATGAGGGTGATGACCTGGATGTGTCTTGGCTGCCTTGCGGCCATTTGGTATTGAGCTATACTTCTGTTTACACTGCAGAGAACAAGAGAAAATTCAATGTACTATTTTGCACATTATCTAAGAAGCTTAACTTGGGAATTTGTAAAAAAGCAGCTTTGCATGAAAAAATACGTAACAGCTGTAGTATGGTTGCTATTGTCAGATGTACATTTAATCTCAGAGGTGCCAAACTGTTTAACAGCACATGATGAAGAAACAAAATTAGTAAATGATTTGTTGAGCTTGGTAGAGCTCATCCTTGGTAGGATCATCCTTCACAGAGGTCAAATAATCTACTTAGGGGGAGAAAGATCATTAGATAACCATCTCCCTCTTTAAAATGGACACCTGATTATTCAAGTTGGGTTTGAATTATCTCCTTTGTACAAGTGAGGTGTCATTTTAAGATTTGTTTTAGAGATTGTACTCTCCATTTAATATCTCCTTTGTGCGTAATCTTCTGCTATCTCCTTTGATCTTGTGAAACAGATGAAAGAAGGTATTTCTACTACAGTTTTTGTTTCTCATTTGGCATATTGCTATAAATTTTACACACAGACTTTCATAAAAACTTTTATTCACCATCTTTCATTAAGAATCTCTGTGCAAGTGTATGTGTCTGTAGTTATAATCATCTATATTTGCAGAAAATGGAAGAGGCCAGTACCCAGAATAAAACCAAAAAGGAATGTGAACCTTTGCAGTCTGAGAATGCAGCTATGAAATTGTTAGGCTCATTAAAGAATTTGGACTAATTAATGAAAGGTTTTGTCTTTGAAACTTTCTTGCTACATGCATTTGCTTATACGAGTCCAGCAAATCAGTTAATAAACCAGAATTATCAAAAAAAATCTTTCAATTTTTTCATTCAGTTTTCCAAACGGTCTGATATATTGAGGTGTTCTGCATTAGAATTGAATGTGGTTCTTTATAACTGTTATGCTGAGCACACTTATACATGTGTAGTGCACTTTAGAAATACAAGGTAGCAGTATCTAAGTACAGTGAATTTATTCAGTGTTGTAAATATTCATGGTGCTTCCTATGTCAATAGAAAATAACAAATTATATTGTGCTCTTGGTTACAGTGATACTGATCTTTGATTATTCCACTGACTACATAGAAGTGTTCTAGACTTTAATAAGTGTATCTAATACAAGGATGTTGCCTATGTAAGAAAGGATGGAAATAAAAAAATAAAAAGCATTGAAGTACAAGCCTTTTCAGGCTCACTGTTCCTTCTGATCTGAGGTCTGACTTAGAGCTAGATGACAGGCATTTTGCAGTCAGACTTAAAATTGCAGCTTGAAGTGTCTGCCTTGGGAGAAACTGCAGGGAAGTAGAAAACCTTTGTGGATGTTATTAGTAATTTCTAAATACCTGGTGAAGGCTGTTAAAAAGTAATTGCTGTTTGTTAATCTGAGCTCTAAACTTTCAGATAATTACTGTGCTAACAGATACTGACTGAATTAAAATGGTTAATGTCAACATGACAAAAGATGGAAGAGGAAAAAGGAAAGGAGAAAATTTTCTTCTGAACTCCCCAGACTGTACAAACTTAAGTTGGCTAAGGTATACATTGCCTTTGTCATATGCATAGCTGCAGGTAAGCACACTATTGCTCTTTTTCAGTATTACAGAATCATAGAATTCCTTGCATTTAACCAGGAACTCTGAAGAGACTTCATATTTTAGGTACTGAAGCAGTCATCTGGTACGTTAGGAAGTGGCAGATGAATAATGGTAAGTCTGAGTCTTATGCATATAGCTGGAAAGCAAAGGTCTGAAGTAAAAGCACTCTGTAGTAACTGTGACTTAGGGTTTTTGAAATCAAACAGCCTGACTATTGTTTTAATCGTAAAGGTTTCATGTCTCAAGCTCGCCCATGATACCCAATTGTTCAGGTAGAAGCTGGAAAAGCTGACTCTGGGCACACATGGCTGACATCTGCTCTGGGGGATCTTTGCAGCAGGGTAAGACAAAGTTATCTCTTGTTGCCCTCCTTTTTTTTTTTTTTTTGGAGATTAAAGAAAATGAGATTAACAGAGAAAAAAATTTTTTTTTTGTTCCTTTTTGATTTTGAATGCTGAGACAATACCCCATCTACATCTTCAAGAAAATCTAGAAAATCACTGAATGAGATTTCAGTGACTGGTTCTTAGATAACTTAGCCTTCAATGTATATTACTGGTGCGGGCTCTTACTACTTTGTCATCAAAACTTGTAAACACTATAGTTCTTGATTCTGAAAAGAACGAAAAGCTGAAACATTAGGAAATAATCTAAAATTTATGTGATTAGTAATAAACCTGTAAATGAGCAACTGCGTTAGGTTCTAATGTAAATTGATGCTAGCTGTGCAATCAGTGCATATGGAATTGTGTTCTCATTTCTTCATAGACTATCTGATTTTTTTTCTTCTATGAAAATCAGAGGTATTTTTCTTCTAGAAAATAGGATCGATACAGTGAGAAGATAGACCAAAAGTATAAATTTCACGTTTGTTTTACAAGTAGTTTATGGACTAATGCAAAATCAAATGGAACACTTTACTTGGTTTTAGCTGTTTCTAAGCTGACCTGCTGCAGTAAAAGTAAAGACAGATTTCTCTGCTGAGTGCAGCCTGTGAAGAAATCTAAGGCTATCTTAAACACCTGTTCCTTTAATATTCAAATTTATGCTAAATATTAACAATATCATAGAATTATAGAATCATAGAATCATTTAGGATGGGAAAGACCAATAAGATCATAAAGTCCAACCATTAACCCAGTACTGCCAGGTCCATCCCTAAACCTAAACACCACACATCTAACATATCTGAAATATCTTTAGGAGTGGTGACACCACCACTCTATTCCAATGCTTGGCAACCCTTTGGTGAAGAAGTTTTTCATAATATTCAATCTAAATCTCTCCTGGTGCAATCTGTGGCTATATCTTCTTGTCCTGTCACCTGGTACTTGGGAGAACAGACCAGCCCTTCACCGCACTACAACCTCCTTTCAGGTAGCTGTAAAGAAGCTGTTCTCCAAGCCTTGTGTTCTCCACAACTCCAGTTCCCTCAGCTTCTCCTCATCAGACTTGTTCTCCAGACCCTTCACCAGCTCTGTTACCCTTCTTTGGACATGCTCCAGCACCTCAAAGTCTTTCCTGCAGTGAGGGGCCCAGAACTGAACACAGTACACAGAGGTGTAGCCTCACCAGTGCCTTACCAATACATCAGGACTATCACTTCCCTTGTACTATTGGCCACACTATTTCTGATACAGGCCAGGATGTCATTGGCCTTCTTGGCTACCTAGGCACACTGCTGGCTCATATTCAGCTGGCTCCTCATCAACACCTCCAGGTCCTTTTCTACCGTGCAGTTTACCAGTCACTCTTCCCCAAGCCTGTAACTTTGCATGGGGTTGTTGTGGCCCAGATGCATGACCCAGCCCCAGTAAGGCACTTGTGCATGCTAAACTTGATGGTAGTTTCAGCAATTTGTATCCAGAGATCTCAGCTTTTCCAACTCCTTATGCCCCTGTTTCTTAAAACATAGACAGAAGCTTAGAAAAACATAAGATGTGTCTGGTTGTTAAGACCAGTCCCCCAAGTATTTGTGTGAGCCTCTTCGGAAAATTAATGATCCCAAGGACAATAAACTGCAGTTTAATTTCTCCTTGGCTTAGCCAATTTGAGCTGCCTCAGGGTAGTATTTTCTGGTTAACAGTTACAGAGTCCAGCAAGGGGTGGCAGCAGAACTGCCAGGGCCAGAGGAGCTTGTAATATATAAAGGGAGATCCCCCACTTTCAATGGCTGTTCTGCTCACCACCATATTTCTTCATCTTCATGACATTATGTTTATACTGGCTAATTCTGTAAGCAGCATTTTTATCTTGCCCTCAATATCCCGTGGCAGTGAGCCCCAGAGTACGCTCTGTGGAGCAGTAATTCATCCTCTGCATTTTATATCTGGACAGAATAATTTCTTTGTTCTGGGAGAGTAAATAAGAATGTCAGGTTTACCATCCTCAGGTCATGTCTCTCTATATTGTGATTTTTCTAACTCTGCTCCTCTCTAAACTAAACAATATTAAGCTATTTCAATTTCTCCTATCATTATCCATAATGGCCTTTCAGAGCTAAGAGAGGTGAGAATAAATATGAGACCATTGTTTTTTCACAGAAAGCTGATCACATAACTTTTGTTTTACACAGCTCTCAGCTGTTTACTTATTTACTGATTTAGCAGAGGAGTAGGAGCAGAAAGTACTGATGGAGGCATCTATAGTGAGAGGGTACCATAGCTAAATGAGTTTGCAGAAGAGATTGGAAAGGAAGAAGGAAATCACTGAGCAAACAGCACAAGGAAGACTGCAGAGCCTGATTAGCATGTGGAAAAAAGCATGATGAAGGTAAAGAAAGTGTATAATGGGCTGAACTCAATCACCTATAGATGAACTAGCTGAAATATTTAATTGACATATTGTTGGAGAATGTTTTGCATGTTGTGATCCAGAGGTAAAAGAAAAATACAGACCATGAGACCATGTCAAAACTATATATCAAATCTTATTAATTATTAACACTAAAAATATAAAATATTTTTCCATTGGAGTATATACATTATTTCACTATTGAAAAAGGTTTCTCTACTGAAAAATCCAACCCCCCAAATTATTTTAAATCATTCTGAATCAATTACATCATATGTTTTAAATAGCTGAAATGATCAGTTGAAAAAGTAGAGTCAGACATGAATACCAGGCATAAAGAGGGGGAGCAGGAGGTGAAATGTAAGCAAGTAGGATCGCTAGGTTTTCCTCTAATGACTTGTCACTTATTTATTAAATCTGTTTTACCTTTTTTTTTTTTTTTTTTGTGTCAATCTGGGTCATTAGCTTTTACAATCTACCATGAAGAGTGCTGGGGAATTCCACAGTTCCTTATGCTTTGGTAAACTGGATTTTATAATTACTAGTCAAGAAGCTGATGTTCTATAATATCAACTTTATAACCTCTATATTACAGTATATCTGCATCAAAGCTGTCAGGACAATTTCCCCATAGGAACCCCTGCAGCTCCACAACAACTATGACCATATTAAATATCCTACACAGTTCTTTGTTTTAATGAAATAGTGGAAACAGAAGAGCTTTGGGAACTGGCTGACAATTTTGCTGAGGATGAACAAAGTAGATGAATACTCAGTTTACGCTCTTTTACGCTGAACAGTGGTGGTTAAATGGAATTAAAAACTAGCAAAAGGCAAAAAGCAGTTGCCAGCTCCCTGCCAGCCAGCCAGCAGAATGCATAACATTTCAGCTGGTCAGATCACAGAAGCAGTGAATGATTTGGGGTTTCAAGCTTAATAGAGTTAATAAGGCATTTGGAAGAAGATGAAACCACAATGAGCCTCCTACCTTACTTTGAATTTGCAGCTTTTGAGAAAGGGCTTTTTAGCATTTTTTTTCAACTCTTCCGGAAGAATTGTGCATGCACGGCTGCTTGTTTAAGCATATAAGACTGTCATTTAATCTAGATCCTATTAAAATCTAGGGAACATTCAGGCATTTAACTGCTTATTTTCAATATTTATGTATGTGACATAATCATAAGAAATTATAACAGCTGGAAATAACATCCACCAAAACAGTGTCAGTCCCACTGGAAACAAAACTGAAGATATTTCCATGGATTTGAAGGACGGCTTAAAAATCTGGGAGGAGACTTCTCTTAAAAGCAGACACTTTGTCTAGGCTTATATGAGTATTTTAGAAGAAATAACAGTATCATCAGACTACAAAACAAGATCTCTGTTCCCTCTACATGGTTCTCTTATTCATCTGCTATACACAGCGACTTTATCTGTCTGTGCTTTCTTCTCCTGTCACCCATCTGTGCAGATAAGTTATTTCTTAAGGAATTTATTTCCACAGTGTTGAGCATACAGAGCCTCACTGCAGTAACAGTTGCTGCTATATTATTTTTTAACAACAATATTTATAAAGATGCAGTGATGTTTTGTGATGCAATAGTCTCATGGCCCATGGAAAAAAGGAAAAAAAAAACAACGTTTTCAAATGCCCCTCCTTGCCCACTGTAATAGAAAATGTAGCATAAACCAGATACATAGCCATGAATTAAAAATTTAAATATCTAGGACAGAGTTTCAGTTTTGGTTTGGTTTTCTTTTAGCAAACATGCCAGATCAATTTCCTAAATGTAAGAGTGGAATAACTGTCACAGCTACTCTAGGTCTGCATCTGTATGAAAGACGATGTAGTCCCCCATTCAGGGAAGCCAAGATGACTAGTAAAACCACAAAATATACTAAAAAAAAAACCCAAAACAACCAAAACAAAACAATGAGAAGGATCTATAAAAAACTTTTACTTCAAGTTCTGAATAACATCACTGATACTCATTTGTTTCTATGGATCCTATCCTAACACTTTCAAGAGCTGGAAAGGGAATGGATACCTTGAGTTCCAGTCTCTAAACCCATCTCAATCAAAACAATGTCTCAAGTATAGGAATGAACCAAAACTGGGGTCAGTATGATACAGTTGCTTCCACCATATTCTGAACCCCCTCTGTCAGGGAGCTTTGTGCAGTCTCTGTGCCCTGATCTGGAATTGCTCACTTTCACGTCATAATTTCTTAGGTGGTGAACACACAAACTATCAGCAGCCACATCAAAGCACCTTTGTGCTGTGAAAAATTGATCCTGCATCCAAAAACTCCCCGCTGAAGCCATTGCTTAATTAAAAGTAGAGGATCCTCTGAAAGAAGCGGACACACAGCAAAGAAGATCATGTGGGATACACCTGCATGGATGATCTGCTAAGGACCAGCCTGTATTTCTATGACTTTTTTTTTTGTGTGCGTTTTGCTGTTTTGGGTCAAAGCCTAAATTAAAAACAGAAATTAGACATATGCATGGAAACTGAACTAATCAGCCGCTGTTAAACAGAATGGTCTGAATGCAACCTGTTGCTAAAATGTCTAAAATATCGATTGATGAAGGCTAGAAGGATAGAGGCAAAGGAAGAATAACTTCAAATTTTCCATTTCTTTAACTTTTCATTACATATTTACTCCTGGAGATAGAACCAGGATACTGAGATATCACAATACGTAGCTCAACCCTTTCTATAACAGCCCACTCACATGAATCTGTTATTTCTTTAATTTATATGAGACAGAAAAGTCTTCTTTGAAGGTGATCATCCTGACTCAACTTACGTTTTAAGTTTGAAATTGAGTTGCCTCATCATGAAATTGGTGCAAAAGAAGACATGGTTAATTCCATTGAGCTAAGTCAGTCTCTCATAAACTTTTACATATTCATTGGTTTCAGTGGAAACATGTGGACTAAGACTTGGAACCTACAACTTCTGCTTGATCTGGGAAAATACATTACATGGAAAGGGCTCATTATTTTTACAAGCAAGCAGAGAGAAAACTGCTAACCAAACATTGTGTGCCTGCTGTCAAGCAAATAGAAAAGGTGTGTGGCATTTTCCTCTTCACATACCTAGGGAAATTCTGCAGCAGCCTAATTTGTTTGTTTAGGGACTCATGGGAGAGGTTGCAAATCCATGCAGAAGTCTACTGATGATAATAATGTTAATAACATTCTCAAGAGCAGACACACTAAGAAAAGGGAGAACGTGGTAATGAACTGACAAAAGAAGACTTGGTAGCAGATTCACACTGCATCACAGTTTTATTAATGTTTTCCTGACAGAGCATTTAGTGGTGGAGGGGGATGGCCAGATCTTTGGCTCTGGTCAAATTCTGATTCTGCTGTTTTCTCCCCAGGTTGTTCTGGCTTTGTCACCATAGTAAAGCAGTGTTATCCATTAGTGGAAGGGTGCCAAGTAGGTAATTTTTTACTTACATCTTCTGTTCAGGGTACATAACCAGGGATGTTTTCATATAAGGACAACAGGATGCACTGCCTATTTAAAAAGGAACAATTAAAGGAGTCTGAGGCAAGGAGAAAAGAATTGAATTCCTGTAGATAACTCTGGGTGCCACTGACCCCAGAACCCAGAATACAACATTGAGCAAGTTCCCAAGATCTTCATTGTTTCTTCCATGACTTTTCATTTCTCATTCCTGTTAGCATATGACATGCTGATGACATTTTCTGTGTTGCCACAGACTCTGTGAGTGATGTCCCAGATACTTGCTCTGCTTCCAGTATCTATCACTTAAATAAATTCTCTCTTCCAGAGCAATGAATGAGTGGGAGTTTTTCTGTCTAGGCACAGTTTTAGAGAAATAAGATGAAGTTTGTTGATTTTGAAGAATTAGCTGGATCTTCTTAAAAGATAGCTTTGTAAAGATACGACCAGTCTTTTACTCAGTCTTTTACCTTAGTTACAGGCTTCTGAAAATCTAGTGGCTAACCATTCAGTCTTTCTGACAGAGAATATCTTACCAAGGAAAAACTTAATATCCCAAGAGCTATATTCATCTCACTTGATATTTGCTGTCTAAACCAGAGATGTCCAGGCCAATCTAGTTTTCTAGTCTTCCCCTATATTCAATTGAGAGAAAAAGGAGCAATTTAGAAAGTTTTGTTGTGCACCAGGGCTGGATAGGAACAACCACTCCCTGAGTGATTAATCTGTGTTCTTCTTTGGCTACTGGGGCAGCTGAGGCAAGCTGTTAAGCATTACAGGGCTGAAGTTAGCATACATCTCCTATCTCTCTGAAGGTCTGTCAGGAACATAAACACAGACAGATCCTCCATTCTGTTTCTTTCTTCACTCTTTTTTCTTCAGGAGTATGAAAGATTAATTACATGGATCTGAATTCAAAGTGCTTCTTACAACTTTTAGATTTCGAGTGGGATGAAACAAGATTTCCTTCCTCCAAAATAATAATAATGATATTACATTTGGACCATCTAAGTGTCTGACCTCTGCAATCTAAGATTCACTTTTCTTGTGAGCAGAGGTAGACTTGCCTTCTTCCTTCTCCACAACAGCAATATTTTGATTTATTCTGCGAGGCTTTTCCACAATTATATAAAACACTTACATAGAGCTGTAGCAAACAACCACTCAGCTATTTTCCCCTCATTCTTTGAAATAGTTTTGGTAAGATTTTGTATGCAGGTTTTGGTTAAGGGAAAGAAAGACAGCAAAAAGTCATATTTACATGTTCGAAAATTCCGATTTTATTATGGTAGAAAACATTTCATAAGAAGCAGCTTTTAAGTAAAAATTATTTTCCAAGTAGAACAATACAAGCAAACAGCTTCCATTCATTCTTTCATTCCTTTTTTTTTTTTCCCCCCCTTTTCTATTGGGTTTGTTTGTTTGCATGTTTTTCCTTCTAAACAAGGTTTATTATAGGACTCCCTTGAAAGAATAATGCAGTCTTTCATCGGTGATCAAATCCCATCTAGAAATATATCAGTCTTTGTTGTCTGAATTATACTGAATTTTGGAATTTTACTTTGATGCAATGCTGCATGATGTGTGAGTTGCTATTCAATAGGTTTGTCAGAAGGAGTTATCTGCAAACCAGTTGCTTCATACCATACCTGTAGCACAAGAGGGTATTTTTTTAAAACTTTCTATTTTCAAAGGAAATCTACTTTGATTCCTCATTTCAAAAGTCAATGCAAGGTTCTCTGAGTGTATGCAAAACTGTCCTGGCACCTAATGTATGAATAAAATACTAGCTTCAATTTAGCTGGTTGCATCCCTCATTTCAAGCTACTACAGACTATTAACTTCAAAGTAAAGCCTTCTTATGGAAAGCTAGCAACCTTGCTTTCTCTCCCAGCAGTCTAACTATAATTTATTTAGTACTTAGTGTTATATGGTACTTTGATCCTGTAGGGTACAATGTTCTTACTGGATACAGATTTAACTGACCTCTATATGGCCCAGAAAATGCTACATCAAATACAAATATTTGAACACACAACCCAACTTTTCAAACTAATGTTTTCATGCTAAGCCCATTACTGCTTGGAGTCTGATTGGGTACAAAGTCATCCATTCAGCTTCATGTGGAATCCAGCTGCAATTGCAGAGATAGCATAGAAACTGTAAAAGCTTATTCAATAAAATACTGCCCTTGACTTTGGCTCAGTACAGATCAGTTTGCATCCTTTATAGTCTGGCCATGGAAAAGGACAGTATGCAGTTCTCCTTCCCACAGACAGGTTATAGTAGCCTTGTCAAGATGCTGTGCTGATCTTCTTTTTGTATACTACATAGCGTTTCTACTGTTTGTTTCTTAAGTCTCAACCACCTTCATGTTCAAGAGGTGTTTCTGTGGAGCAAGAGAAAAAGATTTAATCCCTTTTCACATACTGCTATTTCACAAATTCTTCAGGACGTGTTTGAGTTGAGAAACTCCCACTCCCATTGTACAGCATCAGAAGAGCAATGCCCACTGTACCAGGCAGGGGGCTGAGTAGCAATTTTTGTCTTCCCAGCACAAAGACCACATCCTATTTGAATTGAAAAACCAAGTCTCGGAAGTGATGGTGTAAAAACTTTAAAAATCAGTTTTAAGAAGCTGGGGTACTTGTTCATGTGCTACCACATATTTGGTTGAAAACATTCTTAGCAGCAGGAAAGGCAGTGCTGAGGAGAAATCATTTTCCCTCTGTGAGTGGCAGCATTATTAATCTGTGATTAATTCTGTGACTATTAAAGAAATTGCAAGGTATTTTCCATTTAGTTAATATCACTAACAAATACACATCTGTCACTCAAAATGCTGTGTACTCAGCAATGTTGTTCTTACAATATTAAATATTTACTATTTATTATGATTGTTACTTTTGTTACTTATTGGCTCGTAGCAGCCAAAAACATGCCAGGCAGCCTGGGGAGGAACTAGAAAAACGTTTTCAAACCAGCCTGCTTTAAAGTGAGGCACTTAAATACAACAGTAGATATTTTGGCCTTGATTCACAGAAGTCCTTTTACCATATGTCTACTGAGTGGGTGTTAAGCACATGCTGCAGTTATTTGCTGGGGAGGGAAGGAATTAAGAGGAGTTTTGCGAGATCAAGGCTGTGGCCCACGGTAGAAACATATTTCTGCCTTTTGCTGAGCAATGGTCTTTCCCCTTAGGTAGTGTTGAAAATGGGAGCAAAACTTGATGGAGATTCACAGATTGTTTTCCTGTGGGGACATTTCCAGCAGATGGGTCTCAATATTGTGTTTACACGTTTACTTCTATTCTCAGCCTGAGTAGTTAGAAATGCTTCATACAAAGCTTCCTCTGTCTGAGTAGCACCAGTAGTTTCCAATCCATCCACAGAAGACCCCACCAATCCACCAACACATTTTAAGACTTCACAGCCCTTGTATCTCTTTGGACCTATGATTCTAATACCAGAAATTTAGTGTATAAGAAAGAAGCAGCCAACCAACTTATAATAATAGCAGCTTAGAAGAATGTCTCTGATGTAACACATGAATTTCTGTCCACAATACATGCATTGATTTTGAGATAGCTCTTATGAAACTGTTATTAAATTGTGGGTGAGTACAATTATAGCAAATATTGCTATGTCATCATCTTCTTTTTCTTATGATTCCTGAGGAGCTGAATGAAGCTATGACCATAATTGCAGTGATGTTCAATTTCTGTGCCTCAAAAAACAGATGAGTTTTGACAGGGTGGGTTTCCCTTCATTATGTATATTTGTTTAATTTTTTTTCTTTTTTTTTTTTTTGCCTGTAACTTCTTATTCAGGTGGTATTATGTGTAGATTTTAGAGAAACACAACAGACTAGATAGACCTAAAATGAGCATTCATTCAAGGGCTTACTACAGGTAAGGAGTTTCCAAATCGTTAATGAAACTGGGTAAGAAATTTCAAATGCAGAAAAAACGCGTTTTCTATGTATTGTATTTTGTTGTGTTCTGCCTGTTGTAACTTTATTTTTCTGTTGTATTTGTATTGCATGGGTTTTATACCTTGTAAAATTAAGTCAGATTGTGTTCTCAAAGCATTTCTTTCTCAGGTTTTGATAATTGAGACCATTTGTTATGAGAGAATTTCAGAGCTCAAGACCAATGGCTGGGTTTTCTCTTCACAATGTTGTTCCCAGCAAACAATCAGATAGGAGACTCTTCAGAAACACAGAGCCTTTTTAAACTAGCATTATAACTCACTAGTAAATATAGAAGGTTATAACATCTTAAAATAATTTATGGTACTGACAGGCTTGAAGAAGAAAAGACTTCTCTTGGGAAGCAGTTTCAGCAAGAACTTCAAAAATTCTATGTTTGATAAATAGCACCACAACTAACAATGTGCAAAGTGCAAGGATCAAGGGAACTTTAAATTAGGAATTTAGACTCTTAGGTCCACATAAAACTATTATGGAGGAAGATGCTAACACTGAATGTGTCCATGAAATCAACAAGAGAAACATATCTACTGATCTTTTGGGATCTGCACACCAAGATGTCACTGATTAAAAATATGACTTCTTTTTAACCTAAAAGAATAATGTTTTCCACATTTGAGTATCTTAAACATTTTTCTATCTTATATTCAGGTCCAGCACTCGACACATTAAAAAAAAAAAAAAAAGAAAAGAAGTAAGCCGGTAATAATTATAGCCAAGAAAAATGACATATTAATGTTACACAATTTTGCAATGCTTATTATGTTTATCTTTCTGAGCTGCATTTTTGCTGATATTTTGAAACAATAGCTTGCTTCATCTTGAAATGCTTTCAAAATGAAATGCTTTAGTTCAAAAATATTGATTTTTTTTCCTTTGGAAACAAATTGCACCAAGAGGTTCACTGAAGCAGAAACTCATGAAACATAATGTTTCCTACTAACTGGCATTATCCAATGAAAAACATCTTACTGCAAGATTCCTGACGAGTTCTATCCTAATTATAGGTTTGGCTTATTGAAGACCAGGAGTCCCTTGCCTTAAGAAAATGGTCCTCTTACCCATAGATTGTTTAAGGATGGATGAATAGATGTGCTTTAGAATTAGTTCCTGTTGACAATATCAAGGCATATAAAATGTTAAGTTTTGTTAATGCTCCCTTTGGCTCTTGTGGACATAACTACTCAGCATCCTGAATTTAGAGGATATCTGCATTCTGCTGCTGTTGTCTTGGTTCCTTTGCTGGGACCACATGCTTTCACAGAGATAAGAAAGAGAGGATTTGCTCTTTGTGAATATTCATTATAACTGTAATGAATAAGTTAACACTGATTAACAAAGAAATTAAGAGTTCTGTTCTTTGAAGAACAAGGTACCCCACTCCATCAATCCATTTAAGTACTCCACATTAAACAGGTGAGTTGTTCTACTAATCCCAAGTTTTTATAGTTTAAATACCTGTTTTAGTGTTTATTAACATATGGACCTTGTGACAATTCCATTTTTTATCAAAAAACATGTTTTGAAAATAACGCTAATCAGAAAGAGGAACAATATGTTTTGACAGATTGAACACAATCTGTCCATAATTTGATGTGTCTTAAGAGTTTCATAAAATATCCACCTCTCTGTATATTTGTGCATTATCTTCTTTTTCAATGTAATGCTCTCCTCTGAAACATTTTTTATACTATGGTGTGTATAACAAACCTCCTAATTTCCTGTTGAAATTACTGTTTGGCTCATAGTACTGATTTCAGGATATTTTTCATAATGAACCCTTGTCTTTTCACAGAGAAGAAAGAATACAGACATAGCATCTCTGAGCTACAGATACCTGGGTATCAGAAAAGAGAATAGTGGTGTCTTTCATGTCTGAGGAGTTTTAGGCCTCATAAACACTTCAGGAAGGAGCCCAAACCTGGACCACAACATTAGCTTCATACTGGAGTGGCCTAAATACCACATGAAAATATGGAATAGAAAATACTGCTCCAAGACCACACTCCTGCTAATCCAAAGCTTTGGGATTCAACTAGTGCCCTGTATAAACACCCAGATACTCCCACAAACGTACTCCCCTCCGTACACCTGTATGGCTCACTTCTTTTCTGTAGCAAGTTCTACAGAGGTGGAATCAGTTATCTTGCACCTCATTTGCATAACACAGATCTCATTGGAACAGCTGTGCCAACTGTAACTGAAAAATTTTGGAATTTGACTTTCAGCCTAACTATTGAAAGCAGGCCTAGCAACACATCTTTCAGTCTGTCTGTCTCATATCTCAAATGAACTGATCACTGAAGACAGTTTTCCCAGACGTGCAAAGTCAAATTATGATGATGGGAAATCTGTGTGGTGAGAAGGGAGAGCACAGAGTGGGAGTAACAGCAGTCCTTAAGAGAGAGGATGCTTAATATCCTCTGCAAAGGTGTTCCTTAGTACCAACAAATATGATACTCATGACCTGACTTCATTTTTTTCTTAATCATCACAACTTACAAGGTGGGGAGAGGGACAAAAAAAAAAAAAAAGACAAAGACTGCCAAAAAAAAGACTTCTCTTTAGAAATGAATTTAACCAAGAAAGCTTTCCAGAGGGGCTGGGACAATCTCTTACCCCACACAGGGCTCTTATTTCATTACGTTTTTATCTTCCCAGTGTCTCTCTTGAACTGTCTTACTGTTTCAGAGCAGAAAACCATCACAGGTTGTTAAAATGTGTGTTGAGTCCCATGCTGTTACATGTATATAAAGCAGCCATATATTGCTCAAAAGGCAGCTTGGCTTCTTGACTATTGCTGCTTGCCAATTATGGCACAATGGATCTTACTTACACCCTAAGTTGTACTCTTTTTAAGTTTCCTTCTCATGTTGGCAGCGCTAGAAGTTAAATGCGCTGGGTAAGCTGTGATCCAAAATGCAGTGTCAGGGTGCTGGTCCACCAAAACTACAACAGCAACCTCATTTTAATACGTTACATTTATGTGCTCCTTCCGGGATCTAGGCAGGCTTCAGCTGAGAGTTGCATTCAGGAGTTTTGTTGATGTGATCCTTTGCCAGCTAGATAATCACCTCTTAAAAACAGGCAGTCAGGCAGGCAGGCATCTTTGTCAAATGAGTACATTTCATGATTGTAAAGTGCTATCTTCAGAGTACTTCCAGACCCCACACTGTGATTGCAGGCTGCCTGCCCTCCCCCTGCCCTTTAATTAAGGAGCCCTCTTGTGCTCATGCTGGGACTGTTGCACATGTTGAACCTTGGCATTTCCAGATCCATCTCTCTTCTTTAAAGCCTTATTGCTTCTACACAATCTGCAGGGACTGTTGCATTTCAAATGGATCTTTAATGCATTCATTTGCACCTAACTTTGCCCCAGAAAAAAAATCACAACAGAAATACCAAGCTGCTATCAGCCTGATGTATACATGCAAACGAGACTTTGACTCTGGGTAAGTAACCATCACTTTCAGAAAGATTCAACAAAATGAGAAAATTTTCAACATATTTATTGTACCCACTTTCCACCTGCAATGTTTATTGCAGGCCCATCGGGGCAGGTGTGGGGGAGGCTGTGGCGCATTACTTGGTGGTATAATATTTCTATAATATTGCAGTCATTGAACCAAGAATGAGGGTGAGACACACACATAAAATGAGATGGAAGAGGTGAAATAGACACAATCTCAACTGTAAGCTCAGCCTTATGAGACTCTTCTCCCCATTCTTCTCCCTCCCATGGCAGGAATATCACTCTCCCTCCTCTTTTGGAGGGGTTAAATTCACTTCTATTGACAAAAGGACTGAGTGCTTAGAAGATTTTGAATTCAAAGATCATCAAAGCCAATCTCAAATAATCTTAACATAAATTTTCTACTTTTGTGGTAAGATTACCTCATTATTCAGGGATTTCAAGATATGTTCGTATGTCTTTCAAACTGGAATAGCTTGACTTGTCCCAGGCTAGCCTATTCAGCTGCCCATGGCCTTAGAAATCAAGACCATAAATCACATTTTTTTTTATAAAGATCAAAATAAACCATGGCTGTACATATTTGTCATCAGATTTTGTCACATTAGGCTTTTTTTTTTTCTTTTTATCTTTCTTAAGCAGTTCAATATGTAACAGGAAATGATTTATATATCCCTTTTTTCTTCTGATCCTATTTAATAGAGGAGTAAAGCTGAGCTAAAAAGGTTTTTTAGGTAGGTTGTTTTTGGTTGGTCTTTTTTTTGTGTTTAACAGTCAAATATCAGATGCAATGGCTCCTACAAAACAATATATAACTGTAATAATTTATGCAGACATTGAGAAAAGAAAGGATTAGTGTGGTGTCTTCTCAAACTAGAATTACTATTGTTCAGAAAGACTAATAATAATGAAAAAAAGATTAAGCATCCATATCCAGGCTAGAATGGCTATGGTAAATGAGGCTGTAGACTGAGAAATTGACCCTTTAGACAGAACAGCTGAATTTTTCTGTGAGTTATGGGTCACCCCTACAAGGTAACATCTATCTACAGCCTGTGAGGCTTCATACTAGCTAGAGAAATTATGTGCTGTGATGTGGACCTTGCCACATATGTAATCTGGAGTGTGAAATGAACAGTGTTTGTATAAGTAGCTGAAATGTCTCTGATAAACAGCAGTCCGAAGGAATTAATTTTTAAATCCCTGAATCTATGATTTCATTCATCTTTGGCAATCAGAGAGGAAGCCCCACTGCCACATTCAGACTATCACCCTTTCACGGAGATATGCTTTCTATCTTCTTCTGCTTTGTTTTGACTTTTAATTATGGAATAATCATTGCTCCCAGATTTTCTCTCTGTAGCCTGAGTTGCTGGGAAATCAGGGAAATCAGCATAATGTCTGCCTCCAGGAAGCTTTTTTTATAAAAAGACAAGTCTGTTAGAGTCAAAGCCTGTCATTCTGGCACAGAAATACCTATGCAGGGAGATGACATTTCTGTAGAAATACCATAAGGCATAGTCATTGCTTGCTTTGGACAAGCCTGCAAAGCAGGAGCAAGGAAACACTTGCTTTTTTTATCTGCTATGCGATGGCATTCAGTGAAGCATTCTCTGGTGGCAGGGTGATGACTTGGGACATAGAAGATTCAGGTTCACTGCAAAGGCAGCAGAAAGGAATAATGTGTGCTCACATTTACTCTGCTCTAGTTCACAGGCACGTATGAGCACAAAGGCACCTCCCTTGCTTAGCTCAGCAGACAAAAATGGTTAGTTTTAGCACGGATCAGTTATCACACCATTGCTTATAGCCTGGTTCACAAAGTTAGTTGCCCCTTTGGAGGGTGGTGAGTGTCATGAACTAAACCGAAAAGCAAAGAATGATCAAAATATATTCCCACTGAGCTTGCTTAGATGGTGATGTCTGCACTATTAAGCACTGCATAAGCTTCTTCACCCTTTATTTCTTATTGTATCTTCAGATCTGTCTGTAAAGCACTGAACAAAATTTTAACACTAGATAAATCGTGGGAAAGAATAATAGCTTTTGATTATTTACACTATATGATGTTTTTTTCTAACCTGCCATTTTTGACAGATCTCCACAGATTCCAGCCATGGTCTTGCATGTTGTTTTCAAATTTGTGTACTTTTGACTGTAGCCTAGCTGTCTCCCACACAGATAAAAAATCATTCGAATATTGGTTCTTTGATGTTAATACCCACCTTTTATTGCTTCATCAATACTGAGCACAGGGTGAAATAGAGCCAGCTGCAACATTTTAAGGCTTAGGAGATCATGGTCATGAAAATGACAGAATCAAACTCACCTTCTATAGTTTATGCATCTTGTGCTATTCTTCACACCAGTGACATTTTTTGGCCACAGAAGTGAATTATTAAATTCACTAAATGCACCTAAGGAGAAATGCTGCAAGTCCTCCTGATGATTAAACATCAAGTGGCCTCAAAGATTTTCTATTTTGTGAAGGAAAAAAAAAAATCGTTTCCAACAATGCATTCAGTTTCATTTTTCTCCTTAGCAGATTAACTCTCTTCTTTGTATATCAAACTTAGCAATATTTTTTGGCCAGATTCTCAGCTGGGAAATTTTCAGCCCCAAGTAAATGAGATGTTGAAATGTTACAAGAAAAGCAATTTGGCCCACTGTCAGTAACTACTTCCTCACCTGAGTTTCCTTCTGTAGATTAGGTTGTCATATTTTAAAAACAAACTCAAAGCAATAATGTTGCTCCCTGCAACTAGCTGGGGTTGTAGGTAACTAAGCCCTGTTTGTGTGTTTATGTTCTCTGTGTTGCTTAAATGAGATATTAATTAGTGAGAGCATAAGAGATCATCATTATATGGTAATTCATGAATCCTGCATGATCAAGTACAGCAAAATTCTCTGGTACAAATTGTGGCCTAACCTTTTTTAAATGATTATACCAGTTACCTGGCAGCTCTTAGAATATAGCTGTGTAAGACCAGATGAGAACCCAGAAAAAGGTGGCCTAAGAGTGGTGAATAAAAGAAAGAGAGTTTGCAAATTTGCCTGGATCAAGTCCTGCTCATCTGTCAAGTACTGCTCATTTGTCATCCTGTTACAGCAAAACCATTTACACAGTTGAACAGTGGGGAAAACTGTCAGAACAGACTGAGGTTTTCCTCTCAGAAAAGGTAGCAAAATCACAGAAACATTCAGGTTGGAAAGGACCTCTTGAAATCATCAGGTTTGATTGTCTTGGCTGGTTGGATGGGGAGTAGTCACACTCCCACAGTGTTAAATAAAGTCTGTCACTCAAATGAGAAAATGTGATACAAAAAGCATAAAAAAAATAGGGTATTATAGATAAGAAAACACTAAAAACTAATTATGATTCATGGTAAATATTTTCGGTTGAAAATTTTTGATAGATAATGGGTTTTGATTAAAATTAGTACTTTTAGAGGTAGCATTTGCTTTCTGTATTTCTTAGCTTTTTTAAGAGAGCCAAACACTCTGAAAGACTATTTTTACTCTGAGGAATTATATTTCTAAAAGAAATATATAATGAAAATTTTATAAAGCATATACATATAAATTTAATATATATTGTTATACGTAAAATAGAACATAATTCAAAGCAACTTTAATATAATTTCAAAGTAACCGTATAATTAAGGATTGACCTAGACTGAGTTGCAGTTTGCTTCACAGATATTTCTGTTGCTCGTGTGTCCCAAATACACTTACCTTCTGGAAACACAGAAGTCCTCAGTCAACATAAGGGCTAAATGACAGGGTGTGTTTAACCCACCAGCATGGTGACTCCCCCTTTCTTGGGGCACCGTGTCAGCAGCACGGCTTCCCACAGCAAGGATATATGACAAGGGCAAAGGCAACCACCTGTGCACACATCCCAGTCACTTAGCAATATTGCTAAATATGAGAAAACAGAAACTCCTGAAAATAACAATTGCTAATGCTATTATAGATTTAAAAAGCCTGAAGAGGATTAAATGGTCTTTCCCACAGGAAGCAGAGATAGTCAGTTCAAAGACACCATTAAAAGGCAGTCACGAATGCCATGTCCTCATCCTTATCTATAAAAGGAGTCCTCTCAACAGGTGTCGTGGCTTAAACCCAGTCAGGTAACTTGTTCACTCGCTCCCAGTGAGTGGTGCCGGGCTGACAACAATCGAGGGCAGCCCCCCCCCCCCCCCCGGGGCTCTCCCCTTCCCCGCTCCTGGAGGAACGGGGAGGAGGATCGAAAAAGTGCAACTCCCACGGGTTGAGACAAGAACAGTCCAGCAACCAATGTACAACACAAATCACCACCGCTACTACCAACAACAACAACGATAAGAGAAAATAACAAGGGAAGGGAATACAATACCACCTGCCAAGAAACGAGTTCCTTCCTGGTAACTCCCAGTTACCCCTCACCCAGGGCATGACGTGCTGTGGTATGGAATACCTCCCTGGCTAGCCTGGGTCAGGCGCCCATCTCTGCTTCCTCACAGCTTCCCCTCCTCCCTGGCAGAGCATGAGCCTCACAAAGTCCTTGGTCAGGGTAAACATCACTTAGCAACAACTGAAAACATCGGTTTCACCAACATTGCTCCCAGGCTGGAAGTCAAAACACTTCACTGCACCAGCTACCACAAAGGAGAAACATGACTGCTGCTGCTGAACCCAGGACAACAGGTTTTGATGAGAAAAAATGAAGGAGTGGTTTATTTTCTGGAACTTCCTCTCAGCCATTTATCAATAATGTGAGGGGTTTCACTGGTCTATCTCTTAATGAGTGACTCCAGACATGAACATAGAGCTGGCTGGCTGGCCACATTTCCTACCCACACATAGTATCTATCTGCCCTGAAGAATAGCACTTCAGCAAGAGACAGAAGCACTACTTGGTTAGGGAAGCAAGAACTGAACCATGGAGAATTAGTTTCAAGGTAGAAGAAACTTAGCAACATAATCATCTGTCTTTTCACAATGTTTACAAAACCAGGGGTTTGTTGATTTGTTCTTCTGCTTATTTTTGTGATACTAAATTTGATTAGAATGAACCTTCCCTCTGGGTGCACTGGCAAACCGTAGAGATACACTGGAGCCTATTATAAAGTCAAAATCTATAAACAAATTTATAGTTACACAGAACAATGCTAGGCATACTGAGAATTTTATTACTCAATATGTCTTTTTGCTAGTGGCATCTCTACTTAATTCCAAGAGATCTGTGTTTTACTAAGCCCAGCAAGCATTTAATAACTAGCACTTTACAGAAACTTTTGTATAAACAAATATTCAAAGGTGCTTTTCAAAGATCCTAGCTCTTTTCTTCAGTAAACAAATGGAAATGCAAAGCTCTTTGGAGAGTTATGGACATTTTCTAGATCATGGGTGAAAAAGAAACTTGGATTGGAACAGCTCAAGCTGAAACCTATGACTATTTCTTGTAGAGGAGAGTGGTTTTATACCAATAGATCTATACATTTACAAGCAGTTTTGACAACTAAATGAGATGTCTGTACTTCTTACCTGAACAATAGAGCTTTCATTTTACTGAAACTAGGGCTTTCTCCATCTCCTGTGTAAATTAGTTCAATCCTAATCAAACCCCTTAATTTAGATGCCTAACACTGGAGGATCGCTGAATTGGTCTAGTATGGAATGTGAGTCCCAGAATTCTCAAAATCAGAGGCATTAAGACCTTGCCATGCAATCTTTCTATGAAGAGAAGTTATCCATAGAAACTTGTTCTCTAGCTAAATTCACAGATTTGAAGGAGTATCTGTCTGTGTTTCAAACCCTCAGCTACCTGACTGCTGGCAATTTAAATTCACAACCATTTCCCTAATTTAAACAATGTTTTCTTGATTTGCATCAAAACCAAACTAGCAGCATGAAATGCATCCATTTATACTCTCTGCATATTCAAAGTCGAATAACTAATATTGGAAGGCATCCAATGTAATATAAAACTTCCTCCATCACCATAATTTGTGAGCTACTTTATGCAAAATTGAAAGGAAGACACTTTATCTAATCTCAAAGTTCAAAGATGTTAAAAACTGTTGTAGAAATAAAATAAGGCACCAAAGGTTTAATTTCAAAGAAAGATAATTATTTTCACAATTGAGCATCCTCAGTTAGGTCCTGCTTTTCCACTGGACTCACAACAAACAAATTGTCCTGAAACAATTGGGTGGGACAAATGCTCTGTACTTTTGAGCATATTGGCATTTTCTATAGACCAGGTACAGAGTTCCAAGTGAAGCAACCAGTAAGTTCTCTCCTCATTGCTGTTATGGAGATGACGTTGCCATTTGACTTGAGATCACCAAAAATCAAATGTAATCCTCCATGTGTTTTTGAAACATAGCTGAGCTGAGCAAGAAATCTCTGCCTGTTTTCTGGATGGATAATCCTGGTTTTGGTAATTCCATGAGAATAGGAGAGTTGTATCCTGCTGCAGGAAACCTAAGGACAGGGTTCAGGCTGTGCCAGCTGAAGTTCTGCCCTCTGGATTTCCCCCTGCATTTTTATAAATGCTGAGTAAGGGCGGAAATAACTCAGTCCTTGCTCAAGCAGAACTTAGAATCATAGAATGGTTTGCGTTGGAAATGACCTTAAAATCAGCCAATTCCAAACCCGCTGCCATGGACAGGAACACTTTCCACTAGACCCAGTTGGTCAAGGCCCCAGCCAACCTGGCCTTGAACACTGCCAGGGATGCGTCATTTACAACATCCTTGGACAGCCTGTTCCAGTGCCTCACCACCCTTACAGTAAAGAACTTCTTCCTTGCATCCAATCTGAACTTCCCCTGTTTCAGTTTAAACCCATTTCCCCTGCTCCTACCACTACAGCCTCTGATGAAGAGTACCTCTCAAAAAGTCATTTCTTCCCTCTCCTGAAGTCAAAAAAATTTCATCCACATCAACTTGGTAGGAAATTTTTGAACATTGCAGTTATGATTAACAAAAGCTACAATTGTCAGTATGTTAACATACTAATTCAAAGCCCCAGTAAATGACAGGGGAAAAACAAGTAGAAGTCTCTGAACCATGAAGAGCAAATAGTTTTCGTGCTAGAAGAGCAGTTGAATATCTGAATGATGCTTATGTTAAGAGTATTCCCAGTTGAAACTGTCTTCAGCTCACTAAGTTTCACTTTGTGAATACTTCTAGACCCAGACGGCTGAGCCCAAAGCTAAGTATATATTTGATCCATAGGTCATGCTAAGTGATAGACTTGCAATTCTTAATTATCTCATTTTGATAATACAGAACAAGTAGCATTATCAGCAAACCATCAGCCTCCACAGCGAGTTGTAAATGACGCTGCTTTACCTATTCAACACTTAATACATTAAGATTTATTTAAATTTCAAATAATACCTGTTATTTTTTATAATGTAATTGATTGTATTTTCTTTTTCTTTATGCTTATTAAATCCATCTGGCATCTCATTTTGTTGAATTCTTTACAAAATTTCAAACTTGTAAATAAATTACCACAGCCCTTTTTACTCCTTGCATTAACTTAGTTTCTTAGTAGAGATAAAACCAGCTCACTCTTCTCGGAATGCTACCTTATTTTACGTGGATATGGTGCATTCATTGTGTTTACTGTTCTGTATTTAGTGATGTATATTAATCTTTAAATCAAACACACCAAGCCAAATGACATTAACATATATTCTATACTCCAGCTCTGGTTCAAAAACCTCAGATACCCTATAGTTTTGAAAACATCAGCCGAGACGTTAGGCACAGTGTGCTGCATGAAGACTGGAAGAAGCTATGAAAACTAACACTGGTAATTGTTACTTAATATCTTTCTGTGTTCTGAACATTTGCAAATAAAAACTCCTTGTGAAAGAATATGGGACAGAAAGAGAACTCCATTCTAGTAAAGACACAATCTATAAAATATCTACCATCCAATGGTTTGTTTTTTTTTTTTTGCAACTCTGTGGTTTTATGGCACCCCAAAAAGTCAAAACTACCGTAGCTTTAGTTGCTGCAGCAATTTACAGTTTTACCAACCTGCAGTTTTCATTGTCATTGCCATTACTGTGTTTGGATTCATTTACTGAATGAAATAAAAAGTCTCCAGAGACAATTAGATCGCACCATAGAGGTAAGTTGGTAGACTAGGGTTCAGTTTTCTGCTTCAGTAAGTGTCATTTGTTTTTTATGCATTTAAGACTATCTAATGTTAGCCTTGCAACACAAACTAGATAGAAGTAGCTATGGTCCTTGTTACCTGTTGAAGCATTTTGAAAAGTGCTTTCCAATCTACAGAAAGAACTGATGAAATAAGAATCTGTCCTTTCCCTGAGAAAACAGCAAAATTTAAATGGGCAGTTTCCAATCTGAGGGTGTCTTTGGGATAATACTTGAAATCAAATATGCTTGGCTGTGTTCATGCCAGGGTTGAAGTTGCCTTAGAACTCTTTTTCTTTGAATCTTGTGGTCATTGAACCCGATTAATGAAGGGAACTGCCCAGCTGTGCTGACAAGTGAGGATAGCTACAGGTTCATGAAAGAAAGAAAAAGAAACTCATATGGTGATCTTAAGAGGACTACCTCCTTGCCACAGAATAAATTTTGCATTACAGTGGGATGAGCACTGAGAAAAGTTTGTACTTTATTTTGAATATATGTTTGCTGTAATGTGTTTTTTTTTTTAAAATATATGAAGAAATTGAGCAATTGTGTCAATTCTGTCATTGCCAGTGCAACAAACTTTCCTTCCACACAAACAGGTTGAGTAGGTTATGCAGCCTGTCCCCTCTTCAAAGTTATGTGCTATTTATAACTGACATTCACATTTATTTAAAGACAACTGAATTCTGTTTTATATTCCTCAACATCATTGAATTAGCAAAGTTGCCCTGTTGCAAATCAAGAGCAAAAAGCCTCACATTTTTTGCCTGAAGCCAGCAAACTTGCTGAGCAAAGTGTACAATGAGTTTTTTAACACTAAGGTTATCTAACAATTCTGCACTTTGGTCAGGAGTCCTAGACCGCTTGGTTTTTGCCACAATAGTTATGAAGGACTTGAGCCTCCCTGACATGTGACAGGCTTCACTGTGAAGATTCACATATGCCAATTATTCCCAGAAACAGAAAATGGTCCTCAGCCTGTCCAAAGCTGGGTGAGCATTACCTGCATTGCTGCATTGCTAGGCTGATATCTACATTTTCTCCATCTACTGACAGGGTTTGCAGTCAGTAGTGACAACATATCCTCTCAGTATCATTGGGAATCTTGCCATGGACTTGCAACAAAGCCAAGATTTTAAATGAAGTTGTCAGAATGCGAGGAAAGGAGGTATCACTTTGTGCCTTTGTGAAAATAAGGCAGAGTGAATGTGATTCTGCCTCACACCTTAACCCCAATATGGCCCTGCATGGCATGAAGTGGCTTCAGAGTTGCTCATATACATGTGAGAGAAAATTTGGAAGTCATGGAAAGGAACTGTTTTATCTGAAGACCAGGTTGTAAGCACTTAGAGATGAGTGTACAAAAAGGCATGGCAGTAAGTGGGAATATTTTGAGGCAGGAGCCTCTCAGTCATTGGCTAAACTCCTTCCCCTGTTGGGCGCAGCGTAAGGTGACCTGCACAGACCTTCAGAAGCTATGTGCAAAGATTTTTCTACCAGAGAACCTGGGCTATCATCCAGCCTCCCATCTCTCTCTACCTGCTCCACACCTTTATATAGTTATACCCAAAAGACAGTAAAAGATTTGTGGATACCTGATGGCCTTTGTGGTTGATATAACTGTTGTCATGGACTCAGTGACATAGAATGCTGGGTCTCAGATGGTGTAGAAGGTAACTGGTTTATGCTGTTTTTTCCCAAAATACGCAAAATTCATCCTATTACAGCATTTACTCAATCAGAGCACAGCAATGTGTGGTGAGGCACTGGAATGGGCTGCCCAAGGAAGTTGTGAATGCTCCATCCCTGGCAGTGTTCAAGGCCAGGTTGGACAGAGCCTTGGGTGGCATGGTTTAGTGTGACATGTTCCTGCCTGTGGCAGGGGGTTTGGAACTAGATGATCTTAAGGTCCTTTCCAACCCTAACTATTCTGTGATTCTATAATCTTTCCTTAATTAAATATAAATTATAGTTTTATCTTTAGACTTCTGTATTCTTTAGTTAGACTTCCTTTTTTGTTGCTCTTTCGTTTTTTTTTTTGTTTTGGTTTTTGGTTTTGGGGTTTTGGTTTGGTTTGGTTTGGGTTTTGTTTGTTTTTCTTTTTTTTTTTAACTTTTGACTGAGGTTTAGTACATTTATAGTTTGATTTAATTTAATTTCTCATACAAGTATGATTGATAATCTAATGCTTGACATATAACTCCAAATTGTTAGGTATTATTGAAATTTAAGGATTTAAAGTAGTGTCAACATGAAACACTAATCAACTAATCCTGTTTCATGCTTTTAAAGAATCAGGCCTTGTTATCCCAGTATCTGTTTTATCACTCTTTTACTTTGTAGATCTCATTTTATTATTTTTTAAGAATGTAAAAAATGAAGACTAAAGGAAGTGCATAGTGTTCTATTAAGTCAAATCCTTATATTACATTCTACAACCTAAGTTTTGTCATAGGAAAAAAAATTAATGAGTTTTTGTGTAATGTTAGATATTATTCATGCAGGTAAAATAGGAGAAATGGTTTCTTACATAGCTCATAAGGAAAGAAGCTCACTTGTAGGCATGTAATTTCTGAGGAAAACACATTTTTTATTCACTTAGTGGAAACCTGAAGGATAATAGGGGAAAAAACCCAACCTAGAGTAGAGCGTTCTCTCATCCACTTCTCAGAGGAAATTTAAATGAAATTAGAACTAGCATATTTTCATACAGCATTTATAAGTGTCAATTTTGGGGAAAAAATAAAATCTGTTTTGACTGATTATCAAAAAACACTTCAATTTTTCAAACTATTCACAATGTTCAAGGCACCCACATTCAGAAGTACCTCTGTACCTCTGGGTGAGCACTCCCACCCACCCCACCAGATGACTCTATACCATTGCTCTGCAGGTCACTTCCTACTGAGGCAATTAATCACTGGTTTTGGACCATATTAATCTTTGACCAGATCAGCTTCTCAAAAATACTCCAGTGCTAACACAAGCAGGAAGGGCAGAAAACAACAGCTCTGATTCAAATCGGCAAGGTTGGCCCCTTCCCAAGAGTAAAGCAGGGGAAGTCTGGTGAGCTGGCCACATGACTCATGAGGGCTAGAAGAGCCCACTATTAGTACCAAGACAGGGAAGAGGAGCAGACCATCACAATTTAATAGAAGAGCCAAAAATAGAAAAATTAAATTGATTTACAGACTGTAGTCTATAACCTTTCCATTTTGGAGAAGAGATTTAAAATATGAAAGGATGGAGAAATGCTGAAATCAAGGCCCTACCCACACAGTGACCTGTGGAAGTATGCCCTGGTTGCTGCAAGCATGGGATCCATCATGGAGCCTTAGACTCCACCACAGAATAAAAATTTCTTTTTTTTTTTTAATAACTTTTTATTCTTTTTTCCTAATCTTTAAATCCTATACCTGAGCTGCTTGGAAGCTTTTCCCACCTTAGTATCTCTCAATCTTCTGAAAGTCACAGCTCTTTAAAGAGGCCCATGCATCCCCAGTTTAACAGAAAAGTATAGAAAAGAGCAAGAATCCCATGCAATAACTAGAAATGGGAAAGATATATACACCATTGCGTTGCATTTCGTTTGTTACTTAATTTTATATGAAGATACACAAGTTACAGCTAGTTCCCAATAACTACATTCTCCCATTCACAATACATGAAGAGGGAATCATGGAGTTTCTATGGAAACTTCATAATTAATGGCTTACAGTGTTAAGCCTTTTTTTCATTTGCAGATTTCTAGGTATTTTCCAGGCTCCTGCATAAAATACTTCCAGGCAAGTATTTTGCAGACTCCTGTACAAATGCATTGGCCACAGCCTGGCCTTTTCTAGCTGCAGACCATTTAGAAGTAGTACATGGAAAAACCCTGACCTACTTCCCCCACATCCTTGATTCCAGCTCATTTAGGCTTTAGTTCAGTAAATGGCCTAGGTCCCACTGAATAAATATGTTATGTCCCATTAATAAACATACGCAATGACTTTAGTTTCAGATATAACTCCTTATGTTAAAAGTCAGCACATACTGATATGTGGTTATAGATTAGGGCATCAGCTATTGAATCCTTTAACGAAGAACTGCTGTATTTGTACCACTTTCATACCACAGTCTGCTGACACAACAGAAAAAAAAAAAGAATAAAAATGATATTGGGCATTCCTAGTTTTCTATTTATAACTGGAGTATACTTGGATGCAAGAACATCTCAGATTTCTACTTCAATAAATTAAGGAGAGAATATTTATACCAAACATCACTGGAAAATTAATTACCTTTAGAGGTCCAATTAAGGTCTAAATTATTCCTGCTTGTCTGTGACATCCATGATATTCATTTAGGTAGTAAATTTAATTTGTAATATTTAAAGTCATTGTGCTGGCATTTTTTAAAACGAGATGGCTAAATCCAGAAAAAAATTATAGACGCCCTAAAAAAATCTGCTAATTTATAAAACTGATTTTATTGACCTTGATTACATCCACTGTTTACATGGTTATATCCATTGTCTCATACAGAGTCCTTCCAAGATTCATGAGAGAGTGAGCATGCAGGGTAGAACTTAAGAATAGCTCCTGTGGGAAAGATGCCAGTCTGTAAGTCAAAACCACATTGGACCCCAAGGAACTCCCACCTACAGAGGACCATACTTCTGACAGACACGGGTAGAAATGTTCTTTTATTAGCCCCTTATTCCATGTCTACTTAGTCTTAATTTCAGAAACATGGACATTACTGCATAAATTATTTATTTGTTTTTAATCTTTTTCTCATGAAGTACCTAATGATAGACACAAGAGAATTCAATCTTATTTTGCAGGAAAGATTCTTTGGTTTTCCCTGCATCCAGTTAAGGAGTAGACAATAGGATGCTGAATAATTGAGAAAGAGAGAAGCATTAAGATGAAAAAGGGTTGAGCACTTCCAACAGTTGAGTACAGAAAATGCCAGATTTTTCTGCCTTTGATTTTTTCTTGCCATGGCAGTCTAAGTAGGGACTACAGCTTCTGTTTAAGAAAGTAAACTGAAAGTATTTAGAATCCTCTGAATGATCCTTGAAATGCCAGAAGATGGCCTATAATACAAATGTGAAGACATTTATTCAAGGGTTCCCCAGCTCACTGCAGGAACTCTTCAACATAGTGATTTCTTTTTGCCTTAGTTTTTGTTTTATATATAGATTTCAATTATTTTTAGCTTTAATGATTTATTACCATAATGGCAGAACATTTAATCAGTAGAATATTTTCCAAGTCAAATGCAAATTACAAACCCACACTCTCCAAAACTGGAGGGTTATCAAGGACTTCACATTCTGTCAAACTTACCCACTTAGTTTAATCATGCAAGTAACTAATGGGGTTAGCGTAAGAGGAGAACTCAGGCTGAGTATCCAGAAGGGAAAAACAATAATCTGGATAGTGTAGATGCACTGAGCCATGAAATTATCCTCCCTGAGGGATGTGGAGGAAGCAGGAAAATTTTAAAATACCAGAAAGTTGCTGTGAGGCAGGGAGCTAGATAGAGGGATTTGAGATCTCAGACAGGAACTCTCTGTCTGCCTTCTGGAGTGATTTAACATGTTATTGTGCTTACTCTCCTGCCAGATAGGATCATCTCCAGAGCAGAATCAGAAGGCAAATGGGAGGTTTATCAGTACTCAGCCTTACTTCCTAGGTTGAACAGGTGATAAAATGGGGTTAAGCTCATGGGTCAGGCTGTCAGTCAGTGTATGTGACATGTGGGCTCCTCCTGGATTATGTCAAGCCTTCTACATAGTGTGGGGGAGGACAGACTGGGCAAGCTTAGGGAAAATAACATTTTAAACCTCCCTGGAAAGATTTGTCAGAGAACACCTGTCAGAGCTCTGTCAGTTTTCTGCCTTTTTCTTCCATTTTTGACTCTCACAACAGCTTAGAATTACAAAAGGAATAGGGAGCTAAAAAAATAGGCTGATACACATCTCCAGAGATAGAGAAATAAAAATAGATTTAAATAAGCCTGGGTAAATAAAACTGTTAAAATCAAATTCACACAAATGATCCACCCACCTCTGTGTTGGTCCCCTATATTTAAAGACTCTCCTTCATCCCAAGTGCTCTGGTGATGGCTAGAACAACTAGTCTTGGCTCTATTTCCTTCCTTCATACACTTTATTGGGTAAGAAAAGCTGCCAAAAAGTGGGAGTTTTATGAAAGCAATCATAAAATGTTATGGGTAATGCTAAACAAATTATGTGTTACTCTACAGAAATGGCCTTTTTTTAGGTAAAAAACAACAGCTGCCTGAGAGATCAGGTTACCTCTCTCAAAGCAGTGATAAACCTACTATCAAGGGCTATAGCTGGCAACTGTGGAAGCTGTGGAAAATCAATGTATTTGAAGCTGCTTTCCTAACTTTAATTTCTGAAAAGCTAATAGTGGTTTGATGTCACAACCTGCAAGATGTATTTCCACACATAAATGAAGTCCAGTGTCCTGCCCTGGGATTCAGGAGCCTGTTAGTGTGCCATAGCTGCCAGGACCTATACTAAGACATTTTCCTCTTGGTCTATCTTGTTTATTACTGCTTTACTAAGCAGTAACTACTTTCCCCTCTGTATACTGTCTGGCATGATGAGACCAATTAATCAGGACCATTACACAGTTACGATAAAAGATGCTTTTAACAATATTTGAGCTGCTGGGTGTTACAGGTTTGGGTTGGGTTTTTTTCCTTGTTTTTTGTTGGTGTTGTTTTGTGTATGTTATACAGGTATATAGCATGCATTTTATAAAGCTATGGAAAGTAGTTCAATAAAGTACAGCTCTGGCAGCATAAGACCTTCCTATGTTCAGCCTGTCATTTTCCTAGACCTATGATAGATACTACCATGGACAGCTCTAGAGTATCATTCTCCTGAACACAGTGGAATTCTAGAAATTCAAGTGAGACTCAGTATTTAAAGTACTCAGGTGCACAATCTTAAAAACTTCCATTTAGCTGGCACTAAAATTTGGAGGTGAAGGGCTTTGTTTGCCTCTACTTCTGTTTTTGGACATGCTAAGCTAAAAAATGCTTTCAGTCTGAATCACCCAAGGGGTATCTAGTTTCTCAGCCCTTTATGGTCCACACATTAGTCGTTTCTCCAAGTATTACAGAGACATCCAATTCAGCAAATGTTGGGACACATCTACCTCAACACAATATGCACCCATCTAAAGTATCCTCTAGTTACACTATGCAGCTGAAAGGCAGAGGACCTGGATTTAACTCTTCTTTTTGAAATGAAAACCCACTTTTCTTGAGAGTGCAATAACTGCTAATCAACTGGCTAATGTGAGCTGGCGTTTTCAATTTCTCCTGTAAAAACCTATTCCACATTGCACAAACGACTGGAGGGAATGTGAGAGAGTGCAGCAGAGCCTGACTCCATATTCTCATGATAGGCACTCACCTGGAAACAGAGAAATGTGAGTGTCTCTCTTCTCTAAAAGTACTGTTTATGCATTTCATTCCATGACTGTTTAATGCAAAAGATATAAAATTAGAAGTCCATGAAGCATTAATTAATTTAGAAACATTATTCACTGGCTTTTCTCCTCTGAGAGCTGAAAGTTTTGTGCTCTGGAATGTGAATGACAAATGCTGCTTCCCTACCTTCTGTTTCCTCTTCTTCCAGTTTCACCAGATCACAGGCACTTTTGCCTACACTTAGACCTTCAGAGTGCTTCAGTGCTGAGTTGTTCCAGGTTACCCTGCAGAAGCCAAGCGTGGAGAGCAAATGATGCAATAGAATGGCAGATAACTAAACAGAGTTTCTGAGGGCAACGCTTCAGGCAAGCGACTTCTTAGAAGCACCATAAAAAATTAACAGTTATTCTAGCAAATTTAGTATCTACCTGTGAAGCTATTCAGCTGTAACAAGGAACATCTCTGCGGCATTCCTTCCCTTCAAGGTAATCTCTGCTTTTTTGCAAATTCTAAATTATTGAAATTATAAACATTCATAAATTTTGAAAATTAGGATTCACCATAAAATTCCAGAGCAAAGTTATGCTTTATTGGCATGATGTGAAGTGCAGAAATACACATTGTTACCGGGATAAACAAACAGCTCAATTTTCCAAGCCTTTTTGCCTTGCACTGTCGAAACATCTATTTGGTGTAATAGTCTGCCCTCCTTTTCTGGTAATTCTTTCTGGCCTCTTATAAGAAATTAACATAATTTTATTACCTTTGCTTACTAGTTTGTATGTGTTCCTTCATATTAAGAGGGGTTAGGAGTTTTACCCTCATGAAAGCCATATTTTAAGATGCAGACCAAGACTTTAATTCACTGAGGGACTGTTGAGAGTGTTTACACTTCTGCCTGTAAAAGTTACCTTTGTTTATGAAGGTGTGGTGCAAGGACTATGTAAGGGACATGAATCCTTTATTTTACAAATATTAATATGATTTTGGTTTTATTGGTATAATCAGACCTTTTGCTTTTGCTGTCCATAGGAGGCGTGGAAGAAGCAGGAAATGAATTAATCTATATATTTGAAGTGTAGGGGCAAGAAAAAGTCAGGAATCATCATATTTGCTTATAATATTCAAAAAGTCTCTATTTTATGGCATCACCCCTATGATGAATTTTTTTCTAGCTACATAGCATAAAGCAGGAAATATTGCAAGTTCTATCCAGATTTTAACACTGGAAAAGTTATTTTGAAATGTTCCTTTATCTTATAAGGAACAGCTATTTAATTATTGCCTGCTTCCCCCTCCCTGGCAGTGTTCAAGGCCAGCTTGGACGGGACTTTGAGCAACCTGGTCTAGTGGAAGGTTTCCCTGCCCATGGTAGAAGGGTTTGGAAGTAGATGATCTCTAAGGTCCCTTCCGACCCAAACCGCTCTCTGATTCCTGTTTCAAATTAATTGTTCTAACATATTAGTCATTCAACAGAGCCTGTTTTGTGATGTTAAACTTGTTGTTATGGAAAAGGAAGACCTCAAACGATCTTCAAATTTTTTCAGTTGCATAAAGAATTTGTGTGGTGAGAAAAAACTTCCAACAACTCAAGGGGAAATTCTTACTTGACACACTTCAGTGTTTGAGTCTTTGACCAAGAAGGAAAACCTCTGTTGCTCTTCATTAAAAGATTGGGGTTTAGTTTTCACTGCAATTATTCATTTTTCACACTTTCTTTGTGGCTAACATAATTAAAAAAAAAAGTATGCTCACTAATAATTTGCACATACTGGAAGAGCATTCATATTAGTGAGCAGTTAGTTACAGGTAGGTATTCAGCTGTTCTCAGTATTATATGCAATGCAATGAATCTGTATTACTATATATTGGTACACACAGGTCATATTATTATTGATTCTTTTGTGGATTGACTAACCTTTACTAGACTCATGAAGCTATATGAGTAAGCAGCTGATTCCTTAACATCAGAGACAGAGGAAGAGAAAGTTAGGATAGAAAAATAGCTATAAATTATCAAGCACATGAAGTATACTAGGGAGCACTGAGGCAGACATCACCTGAACAACTGATGAACACTGATTTTGTAAACTACAGGCTTGTGCTGATTGATATAGTGCAAACATACTAAAATTTTCAACTGTTTCAAGAATCAATATATTCCTTTAAACTATTACATTTATTCAGATCAAGAGCTGGAATGAGACATTAAAGATTTCTTTCAATGAGATAAAAACTCAGGTCTGCGAGTCCATTTTTTTTCTACCCATGTAGATCAAGCTTACTTTTTAAGCCTGTATAGACATATTAGTCTCAGACAAACTACTCTTAAAAATAGAAGGAATAAACACAGTCCGTGGAAATCATATTTGAAAAATCATGGCAGTCAGGTGAAGTTCCCAATGACTGGAAAAAGGGAAATATAACCCCCATTTTCAAGAAGGGGAAAACTGAGGACTCGGGGAACTACAGACCAGTCAGTCTCACCTCTGTGCCTGGCAAAATCTTGGAGCAGATTCTCCTGGAAGGCATGCTAAGGCACATGAAAAACAACAAGGTGCTTGGTGACAGCCAGCATGGCTTCACTAAGGGGAAATCCTGCCTGACCAATTTGGTGGCCTTCTATGAAGGGGCTATGGAACTGATGGACAGGGGTAGAGCAGTTGATGTCATCTACCTGGACTTGTGTAAAGCGTTTGACACTGTTCCACACGACATCCTTGTCTCTAAATTGGAGAGACATCAATTTGATAGGTGGACCACTCAGTGGAGAAAGAACTGGCTGGATGGCCACACACAAAGAGTTGTTGTCAATGCCTCAATGTCCGGCTGGAGACCAGTAACAAGTGGTGCCCCTCAGCGATAGGTCTTGGGACCGGTCTTGTTCAACATCTTTGTCGTTGACATGGACAGTGGGATTGAGTGAGCCCTCAGCAAGTTTGCTGATGACACCAAGCTGTGTGTTTTGGTTGATACGCTGGAGGGAAGGAATGCCATCCAGAGGGACCTCGACAAGCTTGTGAGGTGGGCTGATGCCAACCTTATGAATTTCAACCATGCCAAATGCAAAGTGCTACACCTCGGTTGGAGTAATCCCAGGCACAGCTACAGGTTGGGCAGAGAAGAGATTCAGAGCAGCCCTGCAGAGAAGGACCTGGGGGTGTTGGTTGATGAGAAAATGAACATGAGCCAGCTTCAGTGTGCGCTTGCAGCCCAGAAAGTCAACCATATCCAGGGCTGCATCAAAAGGAGCGTGACCAGCAGGTTGAAGGAGGTGATCCTGCCCATCTACTCTGCTCCTGTGAGACCTCACCTGGAGTATTGTGTGCAGTTCTGGTGTCGTCAACATAAAAAGGACATGGAACTGTTGGAACAAGTCCAGAGGAGGGCCACGAGGATGATCAGGGGACTGGATCACCTCTCGTATGAAGACAGGCTGAGAAAGTTGGGGCTGTTCAGCCTGGAGAAGAGAAGGCTGCGTGGAGACCTCATAGCAGCCTTGAAGTATCTGAAGGGGGCCTACAAGGATGCTGGGGAGGGACTCTTTGTTAGGGACTGTAGTGATAGGACAAGGGGTAACAGGTTAAAACTTAAACAGGGGAAGTTTATATTGGATATAAGGAAGAAATTCCTTACTATAAGGGTGGTGAGGCACTGGAATGGGTTGCCCAGGGAGGTTGCAAATGCTCCATCCCCGGCGGTGTTCAAGGCCACGTTGGACAGAGCCTTGGGTGGCATGGCTTAGTGAGAGTTGTCCCTGCCCACGGCAGGGGGGTTGGAACTAGATGATCATCTTAAGGTCCTTTCCAAACCTAACTATTCTATGATTCCATGATAAATCAGCATTGTCTATGAGTTTGGCTATTTATCCTGGATCCTGGGTACTGGGTATTCAGCACAGGCTGAATGACATACCCCTTCAGCTATACCATTACTAATATTGAGTTAACATGTGGAAAGCTCAAACACAAATTAGCATGCAGTCATACATTCCTTCGAAGCAACATTAGTGAGCAGTGATTTGCAATAGCTTTCATTTCAGAAATAGTTCTGAAATATGATTAATACAGCCAGCCAGATACACATTTTGGGTAGACTGAAGTGTTTTGCTCAATCTGAAGGAAAGCTTTCCTATTCTGAACATCCTTTTATTTAAAAGTTGAAGTTGCAGGAATTTCTAAATATTATGTCATTTTAGAGAAACCAAACCATATGATTTAGTAAACATTATAGAAATTTAAACAAAAAAGGACAAAGTTTTAAAATTATAAACAGAAGCAATTGTCATTTTACAACTTTTTCTATTCTTCTTTTGTTTTTTTTTTTTTCTTCTTGGGCAGAAATAAGTCAACCCAATGCCTCAAGGTTAGTAACATTTACATTCAGGAATTCACTTATATAACTTGTAATGACAAAGGACTGTATCTGCAACTGTCCTTATTAAGAGGAATTTAAAACACTAAAACCACAAAATAATTCTGATTAATATCTTAGATACTCTAAGGAATATCTAAACCTGAATCTGTTACTCATTTAAACTGAGATGGTTAAACCCCTCTAATCAGCTCTACCAATGAAATCTGAAGTTATAAGCATAAATTCCTTTGAGGGTCCTGGGTAAAGTTACCTAATATTGGAGAAAATCAGTTTCAGTTTCTTAAAAAGACATGACTTTAATAATTCAATAAGGATCATAATTTATTTTTTTTAGGCATAACAAATACTAAGCAAGAGATATACTGTTCTTCCAGGGCTCTTTTATACAATAATGAGCAAAAGAATTCAGAATGACACTACCTCATATATCATAAATTCCAAAACAGGAATAAAAAAGTTACCCCAGAAGTCTAAAAAATACTTCACATACAAAGCCATAATACTGCTAGCAATATGAGACGAGAGGTGCATATAAAGATTTCCTACAGTGTGACTGAAATGATCTGTTAAATATTTTAATTTAATATATTTTTTAACTTTTTTTTTTCAGGTTTTTGAACATTTGTCAGGGCTGAATTTGTTGCATTTTAAGAAAGCCTGCAAACAACAGCAACTTTGCTTATTCTTTTTGTTCAGCCTTGGCTCTGTTCAGAAGAAAATCTACCCCCCACTTTCGACTCTATTAATTTCTCAGTGCTATGAGCAAACTTTCAATACTTCCACAATGTACAGCTTACTTGTAGAATTAGCCTAACTTTCTGGGAGAGATTTGGAGTGAAGCCTTGTTGGTGTTTCTGCCATAATAATTTGGAACAATGGCATTATTTTGTTACCAAATAATGAAAGAAATGGCTCATAAGGCAGCACATATATTTCCATATGTGTATGTGTGTGTGTATTTTTGTGAGCATAAACTTGTGGTAGCTAGTTTACTAGCTAATAACTGATAACAGAATCCAGACAGTCATGTTCTGCTTACCTCATTTCCCCTGCAGTTTGAATTTTGAATGCTCTTCTCCACTCACTGTACATACACAATCGTGTAATGTGGATATGTTCTTTTAAATGAGTGGTACTTCAATTGAAGTTAAAAGATCATGGATATTTATTTAAAAACAAACTTTTGTGCAGATAATCAAACAATAAACCCTTTACTTCCTTTCCCCCATCACTTATGAGACTGGTGTGATTTAACTCTTTGAGGTCTGCAAATTGCAAACACTTATGCATTCCTTAGGAAAAAACATTTCATTCAGCTCAGTGAAGGTAAGGCTGTTTTAAAGTAGAAGTCTTGTTTGACCATTGAAAAAAGTCTGCAAATACAGAAAATGCTAGTATAGACATTCAAAAAACTCACAGTGTAGTGTGTGCTGAGAAAGACCACTTAAACACTTTCCAGAATATTCAGTTGTGAGTCCTAACGTCAGAGATTCATTGCAGCCATTTCGTGGACAAAGTTATAAAACAAATCTTAAGAAAACCCAGGGTTCCAACACATGTTTCACCTCCTTAGTTTTTCAATCCTGTTGGAATCAGATGTTTTAGGTGAGATCTTAGCTGAGAATATAATCAGAAGAGATATTACATTTGATCCAATCTGTGATCCAAATAGGATAATGACAGAAGGAGTGGGGTCAACTGTTTGCACAGAAAATCACAGTTAAAGCTGGAAATGAAGTATAAGTCCAAACCAGTTCATGTTGGTAACCACTGGACAGTGCAGCTTCTCACATAACCTTTTTGACGGCAGTGCAAGAGAGGAACTTGTGACACTCAGCCTTCATGCTGACATTATGTCAGAGAGTTTAGCATTTGTTCATTTCAGCATATTTTTTTTTCTTTTTTTTTTGCCTCTCCTCCTTGATACTTGTCATGGAGACTAAGGCATATGGCCATATATATGCCTTTTGAGATAGCCCCTTCAGATGTGTCGTGGTTTAAACCCAGTCAGGTAATTCGTTCGCCTTTTTGTCTAACCTTGAGAGCCAATAAATCAGCATTGTGACGAGTGACTATCAATCCAGTCAGATCTGTTCTTATCTCAACCCTTCGTGCCCCACGTTGGGCGCCAAAAAGAACTGTCGTGGTTTAAACCCAGTCAGGTAGCTTGTTCACTCACTCCCAGTGAGTGGTGCCGAGCTGACAACAATCGAGGTCCGTGTCCGTCTCCAAGCCATCTCAGCTTCTTGATGTCTGCTGGTGAGGTGACGGAGCGCACAAATAGCAGGTTCTGTGATGTCTTCCCTGTCTCCAGCCCGAAGAACTGTGCGCACAAGAGCCTCAATGCCACCAACCTGGCAAACCATCATCTTGTTCTTGTAATTGTTGCAGGTAAGGTTAGACAAAAAGGTAACAAAAAGGTACCCAGTCAGGTAATTCGTTAAGACAAAAGCCAGCAGCCTCTGGAAATATCTTGCACCACTGTGCTGTTGCAGTGATGACCAAAGACCCTTAATCCAAAATGTAGTGAAGCACTGGACTCAGGTGACGTCAATTCTGAGTATACTGACTATACAGAATAAGGCTGGGGCCAATTATTTATTCCACTTACTGATGTTTCTCAACCACTGGGTCACAAAAGATGGTCAGAATCATAAGTCTTTGGAACTATTATTCAACTATAACAGAAAGAAAAACTCATTCCCAAAGTATTCACATCCTTCAGGGCCAAGTGTTTTCTGTAACCTCTCATAAATACAGTTATCATTGTCACTATGTATACATTCTTTTCTTCCCTTAATAAGAGACAAGTAAATCCGGACACAAGTAGAAACAGAACTACATGATGCTCACTTCCCCTGTTTTTTTTCTGTTGCTGGGGTTTTTTGTTCACTGAAGCATTTCTATGTGAAACATGAAATACATTCCTTCCCACCGATTCTCACCAATTATAAATGAATATTACTTAAGAAGGGGAAGTATCTTAACTCAGTCTCAGTAGTTTAGTGAAAGAAAAATCTCTTACCCTTGTTGAGCAGCACTTCTAAAACCTCCCTATGCCACAGGTTAGAAGACCAAAGACCAAAGCAAGAGGAAAAGAATCCTAAGTCTGCAAATTCTTCTTCTATGATAGCAAAAGCCAGGCTAGCAATGCAAAAATCACAACTTATTCATAATGCAGAAAAGGAAACAACCATAGGAACAAACAACAACAAAACCAATAAACATGCAAATCCCTAATTCTGCCTTCAAAATATATTCAATTTTAAAACCTGTTTATCCTTCAGACCAGCTGAAAAAACAGGAGAGAGACAGAAAAAAAAAAAAAAAGTGCAATCTCTAGCTGTGAGAAATTGCTATGGATAAAACTTGAGCTGATGAGACTGTTGAATGAACAAGATGATTTCATGGCACAATTTGTGCCCATTTTGTAATGACACTAAGGATGTAGAATAAAACCAAAGAGTAATCATTCAGCAAGTCAAGCAAAGTCAAGGCTTGTTATTTATCGTTTTAATCCCTTTTTTTGCTGGAGCCAGACTTTCTTCAGAAACTGGTGGATTTAATGAAGTTGGACAGTGCAGAGTTTTAGTCTAAGAAACATTCACCAATTACTTCCTCTTCCAGTAGGTGCTCAATTTTCATTGAAGTTTGGAGGAAAAATTTTCTAAGGCGTTTTCAAAAGAAGAGTGAACCAGGCTACATAATGCTTTGCACCTGGGAGCTATGACGGCACTTCAGCCACTGTATGAGATACTACGCAGAAGGTAAGAAAGTGAATATGAACTTTAAGTATGCACTGAAATAAGAGTTAGATCCAAATTGTACTTCTTAAAGGCTACGAAGTCAAGAGTGAAAGGTTTCTTTTGGCTGTTGAATGGGATGGATCGGCTTTATGATATAGACATCTCCAAAGGGTAGAGAGAGTCAGTTTAAGCACTTTAAGTTGGATACTTTTCTTTTGCAAATTCTGGAGTTTTTTGTGATATGGCAAAAGTTTCAGTAGGAATTCACCCCATATAAATGCAGTCAGTTAGTAGCAACTACTTTCTGTTGATATTAGTGAGTGACCTGAAACTTGGTGGCAGTCTTTTCACTGATGGTAGAAACCTAGTTTAATATGTTATGGTTAATTTTCTGTAATGTATTTCCACTGACTACAACAGGATCCTGTTTGACTGGCTCCGACTGGTCATTTTGCAGGCAGGCAAGATGAATCCTCCCACTTTTTGGTTCAGGCTAGATGTGATACATTGTGTCCAGCTGTAGCCAGACCTCACTTCTTTTGCCTGCTAAGACATGCCTGTGCTAGGGAAAGCTTGCTGAGAGATGAAGCCCAGGTGAGGAGAGCTGAGGGAAAGATGAGTCCAGGTTTTGCCACATTGCAATGGTTTGGTGTTCATGCACTGTCTGTGTAAGTGAAAGCTTTCCTGTGTTGCTTGCATCCCTCCTCGACTTCAGTGGCTTCACCATGATTTTCAGTGGGGAAATTCATACCCCCCTGGACATGGTCAATGCCTCTAAGGATTGAAGCAGAAGAGAAATTGCTATTGCTACGGACTCAGGGAAGACTCAGGAGTATGGCTTATCAAGTACTTTAGAAGTCTGTCATGCTGAGGTAGAATCACAAAATTGTCTAGACATTCTTGTGTTTAATAGCAGGTGACTTCTGGACAAACCAAGCTGATACTGGAGGTAAATAAAATAACATACTGGTTATCATTAGAGGCATTCAAGTGATGTCACTTAGAATCCTGAGTAAGGAAAACTGCAACTAAGAAAAGATGTGAGACCAATCCTTAACTATTAAGCACCAATACAGATTATATGAGGACATATTATTTCTGATCTTTTCTGGATATTCCCCGAGGCCAGCATTTCAAATTAAACTATTTAGACTCTACACAATTTATGAAGCTGAATCATTTGAAAGGATAGTTACAGTGACTGCTTCAATATTTTATAACAGCTTTTCTATTAAAAGATAAGTAGAGAGGTCTGTGAGAAGAAATACAAAAGCAGAAATCATGCAATCCTGGTTTTTATACCTCATTCTTCCACCTTTTTTTTTATTTATTTTTTTCCCTTCTCTTAGGATTGGGGAAGTTACTTCAACTGCATCTCTTAGTAGCCCTAATTATAAACTCTAAGACTCACCAAAAAAGTGTTTTCCTGATTTCCTTATTTCAAATATCAATTACTGACTGCACAGTGCCATGAAGTTAAAAGTGTTAACTATTAGCTTGTTATAAATACAATGTCTTAATATCGATTGACTCAAATGGTTACTTTACAGCTGTTATAAAAGTTAGTTTTATTAGCTGACTTTCTCTCTCTGCTTTTTGCTTTTGTGTATTCTCTTTCAATACCTGAGGTACATTCAGTTAAATCTAAATTACTTCATTTCTGTGTCTGAAAGCAGTTATTCAAAAAGTAGATTAACTTTGAGTTTACTGAATAAATCTGCTCAATATATTGCTGACAAGGCTTGACTGTTAAATTTTGTTTTTTAGGCTTTATATCTTACTGCAGAATTGTAGTCCTTGCAACAATCCAGCAAATACAGATTTCTGAGTTTGTTTTGCCAGACAATGTACTCTAAAAGAAGTTTACACTTAAATCTGTTATTCGGACTATAAGAAATCTAATGGATTGCTGACAGAGAATGTAGGGCACAAGCAGAATGTGATAATACCAGGTATCTTCTCACTTTTATAAAGGTTATATGACTTTTATTTTCAGTTCATTCCTGGTTGTCACTTAGCACAGTGCAGCGACAATGATCTTCATAGTAAAGATTGGAATGAGCAAAGGAAAAAAAAAGAAATTGTAGAGTCAGAACACACATCAGAGATAAAAATACGTTTCTCGTGGGCAAAGGAGGCTCAATGTCTGTGACCAATTGCAATATAAAGGAAGTTCAGATGACAGCTTATACTCCTTGTAGTCCCCAGCCCTGCAATGTGTCTTTTTCATGTCTGTAGTTAAGAATCAACTTTGGTTTAATAACTGAAGTCATTAAGTTTGAGGTTTACCTTACAAAATTTCAGAAGATCATCTTTAAAGAAGGAACAGTTGCATGGCCAGGCTACATAGGGGCGCTCACAGAGAGATAGACTAGTTTATTTTTGTGAGTCTGCCAGAGTTGTCTTCTTGCTTCATCTTTTACTCCTTTTCTATTGTGTCACTATTGTTTCAGCAGATCACTGTACAGGAAAATTCCTAAGCCATCAGGGTCATCATTAATCAGAAAAGGTTTATTCTTGGATGACTGCATCTGCATATACATCTACATATTGCATGCCACTACCTTCCAATACATTTGGTTCCTGCTCCCCTCCAAAGAGCCCCTGTAAGTATATGGTGGCTGAAATGTAAAGCTATCCGTCTATTCCCAGATTCATGCTGACTGTTCCCTCAGACGGTGCCCAGGGAAAAGGCCTGTAAATTATCTGAAGAAACCCCTAACGATGTTCTTTGAATAAGATAGAAGGTGAAACAAAGGAATAGAGACAATGTGCCTGTCTACCTTCCTAAGACATTTGCTCTCAATAATGATTTTTAAACTTTGTGGTAATTTCTCAATGCATTTCCCAGATTTGTTCATACTAAATCATAATTACCTGGCATTGCCACAAGAGACACTCTAATACCACTAGAAAAATTGTCATCTTACCCAGCAAGGTAAGAGTACTGCAGTAGTACAGAAACCATTTTTCTTTGTTTGCTTATTTGATTTTCAGTAACAATGGGGGATAACTGTTAGGAATTTATTATTGATAGGCTTTAAAGTCATGTGAATTTATACATATATATATACATATATATATTATTTAGTGGTCATTTAGTGTTTATTTACCTCGGTTAACAAACACCTGAGAGCATATCTTGTATTCATTTTCTTCATTTTCTGTTTCTTTGGAAAGCCAAACTGACAGCTTACAGCTTACAGAATCAAACCAGTGCCTGTTAAAGAGGGAACTGCACTATCTATACACTTTCCCTGGTATGCAACTAAATGCATCTAATCCACATAGAAGAATCAAAGATTTTTTTGTCATATTTATCATGACACTGGAAATTAGTGTAATAGCAAAAGTTATCAGTCACAGAAAGCTGCAAACCCACAATGGGAAGAGAGAGTTTGATTTAGGAGAAGGAAGTTAGCTAGTTAATAAGAATGAAGCATTTCAGTCCTGACCCCTCTTGCTTTCTTTTTTTTTTTTTTTTTTTTGAGTGTATTTGGATTCCAGAAAGTGTGTTCTATTGAAAACTGAGTCAAGAAGACAATACAAGGGCCAGGTTTCTAGTCATTCCAGTTGGAGAAAGGCCTTATTTAACGATCAATTATGAAAATGGACTGAAATCCTGAGTCTTTGTATTAAAAACAGTCTGCTGTATCCAAAGTGGTCTTGAATTGACATCCAGAAACAAATTCACAACTACTTTATAGAGAAAGCAGTTCCAAAATTCATTGTACTTTGGGTTGACTTTGGTGGATGTGCTCCTCTAGTGACACCAAATCAATAGAAGGCACAGTCCTGTCTGCACTGTGCAGTTTGTATTTAGGACTCTTCATTACCACAGTCCTTCTAATTTCTGCATTGGTCTATTGGGTTCAATTGAAGCTGGTATGATATTGATCATTTTAACACTAGCTGGCACTGAGAGGATGTTGAGAATTCAAGTCCATGCACACAGGTTTATAAATATCTTTGCAGTCATGGACTGTACTGTGTAGACATCTTTTTTTTCTTACTTATTATTATTACTTTTCTCACTATGGTTCAACTAAAGCCAACTTCTATTAATAGCCCTGTGAGCAAGCGGTGTTATCTAGATATACCACTGGTAAATATGGGTGAAGTTGTCACAAAGTGGGGAGGTAAATTACAGGCTGCTATTTCTTTTTTTTTTTCTTTTTTTTAATCCTTCTAGGGGATCTGTGAGAAATTACATTTTCGTTCTTGGATCTTTAGGTTGTTGTAAAGAGACCTGAAGAAAGAGTGAAACAGGCATCTATAAATTATCTGAACTTAGGGCAAAGTCCTTGCAGCCTGGAAGCAAGATGAAGACAAGAAAGAAGGATTTCCAGCCTTGCAGATGATTTGGAAGACAGATCAACTTGCTAACTTAATGTCAGCAGAAAACAATGCAAGAAAATGACAAATCTCTTCTTTGCCAGTAAATTCATAATTTATTATCTCTGTATTAGCCAGTGGGAACCTCTGACTGGGAAACCATTTTAGTAATGATTACTTGTATCTCTCTCTCTCATTCTCTCTCCAGAAATGCACCTTTCCTCTGCTCCATAGAGCTGTTCTGAAGCAACTTGTAGTGAAAAACAATGTGGCCAGAATTTCCGGTTAATATTTATCTTCACTTCTACACCTCAAATGGAGTTAGATAATTGAGATACAAATGACATTATTCAAACATAGATGGAATACAGTAAAGGTCATGAAATATCATACTTTGGAGATTTCAGGTATGCAACCTGTGTTGTTAGAAAGCAACTGTCTTGCTAATGTAAAATCAGATAAAGTGCTTACATTTTCCTGGATTTCTTGATATGTTATCTGCTGCCAAGTTTCCTTTTATTTGCCTTCATCTGGGTGCAAGACTCTCAGAGGCCTCTGGGAGCAGACGTGGTATTTGCAGTTTTGTTCTGAGCAATCTGGCTGTTTTGAAAATATTCACAGGAAAACACCAGCCACAACACCAGATGTGAATGTAGTAAAGCAGCATCTTGTGTTTACATTTTAATTTCTCCGGCTAGGAAGGCTGGAATGCCTGTGCACTAGGAACACATAATACAGGCTGCATGCACTAATAATCTGTTACATTTATATAGTTCTATTCACCTCACAGTGCTCTGCTAGCCTTCTGGGTAAAGGACCCACCCACTCCAAAACTGAACCCCACAGGTCTGTGACACAGCAGCTGTATATTAATTCTAAATAGTAATAACCTTAGTAGGAGTAAAAGGTAAACGAGAACTGCATCTAACAGCAGCTGCTCAGAGGGCTTTAAATTGGCGAGTCTCTAGGTGCTTGTGAGCGTGTTTGTGATTTCTACAGCTTTTGAACATCTGCAAGCTCACTGGCTTTATAGTGCTGCTGAAAGCACCTCTAAATAGTCAGGTCCCATGAATCTAAATTCAAGGAACACAGAGTGGAAATCCCAGCTTATCTTTTGTTGTGGAAGTGGTATTTTTTTGTTCAGCATGTTTGAGGGAGCCAAAAAATGCCAAAGCAAGAAACAAACACATCTGGCCTTGTGTCAGCTATTTATCTCACTGCAGGCAGTAGCCAGGTAAAGGATCTGCTTCTGAAATTCAAGCCAGGTTTGAAGTGTGGCAGAGATGCTGCTCTCTACAACAGAAAGAAAGGATGACATAGCAGAGAGCTTAAATCTCTGTATTTCCTAACAGTGGTTTCAGGACAGTGCTCAGTGCCTTTACGTACACTAATCTAGGAAGCAAACCCAGAAGACTCAAGCTGCTGTTAATGGAATGTGGTGAAGGCAGCGGTATGCGCTAATGTACAAAGGATCTAGGAAAGAAGACTATATACCCTGGCTGGAGGTCTTGCAAGTTACCATGTTTGTCCTTTTATGTTTGTGCAATTAGATGAGAGAGAATTTGGCTTTGGGGATTTAACAATCAGTATGTGGCTAGTAAAGTCAACAGCAGTCAGCCAAAGATATGGTAGAGCTATTTATTCCTAAAATCCTTCTGGTAGCTGTAATAGAGACCTGGCCATGACAGCTCCTGCTCTGAAACCCAAACAAACCACCAGTCTGTGAGAGAAGTGCAGCCCAAGGCAGAGGGAAGACCTATAGAAAAGAACAGAGATGCAACTGCAAAGGCAGTATCCCTGCAAAGTTAATCTCCTAAATGCTGAGCAGGCCACCGACATCCTTGGTTCATCTTGCTTTTTTTCCACCTCAGCCTTAAGACCAAATTTTTCCCTTTTAGTGATGACCTCTAATGACAAGGAGGAGTAAATGAAAACCCTTCCTCCTGATTAAATCAATGAAATCTCACTGTGGCTGTTAGGATAAATGTTCAAGGAGCACTACGTCACTGAAAATAGGCCAAGTTTACATGGAATTGATTTGAGCCTGGTATTTTATGAATCCCGTGTGAACTTGATGTGGCCAAATTGTCTCTCTCTTAGGACAATTTATCAGGAAGTAATATCTTTTGTCTAACTAACGGGACTCAGAACAAAAAGACATGACTGTATAGAGGATTTAATGTGCAGGCTGCAGTGGCAAAGGAACACTTTACAATGTACTGCTACTCAAGCAAGAGGCAATGGTGGTTTTAAGAAAACCTCTCAGGGAAAAAAAGAAAAAAGAGATTCTATCCTGGTTTTCCAGATATCACATCTATGTTTGGAAACTTCCTCCTAAATCTTTAATGAAGACAGTATGGGGTTTGAAAAACAGCTGGAGGACATTGATCTACATGTACCAATTTGGTTACGTATAAAACATGCATAAAGGATTAAATGTTGCTTAACAGTTTGTCTGCTTTCAGCTTCTTTCATGCATCTGCTTTGCTACATCACTAGTGCATGTCAGAAGATACCCTGGGGGGCTTTTAAATAATAAATAGGTTCCTTTGGATGATGTGTTGGGTTTTTTTTTTGTTTTGTTTTGGTTTTGGCTTTTTTGTTTTTGTATTGTTTTCTTTTCTTTTTAATCTAATATTAATTGGAACTACAAATGATAATTATAACCACTCTAGAAAAAGGCAGTGCCACTCATTCTTCCCTGGTCAATGGCATTTGCCTGTCTCACAGTAGCTGTAGGAGCATGGAAGATCAGAGGACTGAAGAGTGACATCAGACTAAATTAAGTGCTCATGCATTTATGTATCACCATAAAGCGATGCAAATGCATTTATAAGGTATGAATGATTTATCAGGAAGTCATTTTGATGCCTTTCTGTTGCATGTGGTTAATATGGTGAACAAGTCAGTTCACTGATTCCAGTTCAGGTTCCTGGTTCATCTGTCATTATGAAGGGGATGTTTCAAAAGCCTGCTCTGCTTACGAGCTAAATGCTGAAACAGTCTCTCCAAAATAATACATTGCATTTCCTGCTCATCTAACCCTATTTTAAATAGAGGCACACAAAAGAGATTGGAGAAGCTGGTAATTTTAAAAGGCAGTTGTACACGCTACAGGAGGTCACAAACACAAGCTGTGTAGAAAGAACCAAATAAGCCACCTGTCAGTCAGCTCAGCAGTGGCAAAATTCTACTTTGTGATGGCCTAAAATCCAAAACTTCAGATTTTCTGGAGATATGTCACTGATAACTGACAGCTTTGTAGCACAGCATAGGGATAAGTTTGTCGATAAGATCAAAACAGTTCTAGCAGAGATTAAAGCTTCAGTCTTGTTTGGATATGCAAGATTTCTTATCTCTCAATGATATATCTGTCTCCGGCATTCTTGGTCCAAAAAATGAGCCATGCCAAGTTTCACAATTGAATTATATAACATAGAAAAGCATCATATGGTCACATTCTTTATTCTTATCCCCCCATCATGACTCCAGTGTCCTTTAGGATCCAGTATCAGGTGGTAAGATCAGCAAAGCTAAAACTGAGCACTCTAATACCTATAATGGGATATGTCCTGGCAACAAAGAGAGTGCAGGCACTATTATAATGATCCATCATATATCTCACACCAGCATACTCTTAGGAAAACTAAGTAATCAAGAGCATAAAGACTTAAAAATCCATTCTTTTAGCATTTTGTGTTACTCTTCTACTGAGGATAGAAGAATGCTCTTTTAGTTTATACCACTGATAGAAAAAGTTGCAGAATACTTTAGGAGAAAGAAACCAGGTCTTTTGGGAGATATTCCTCCAGGTATAAATATAAGAGGAAAACTGGTGAAAACCATTGTCTGCAGGAAGGATTTGCTAATGAAATCCCCAGAAAATCCCAGACTTTGCTTAACTCAAGGCTAAACTGACTCAAATGATCAGATGTGCTGTCAAGCATTCAAGTTACTCACAGAATGGAAACAAATGCTTACCACTGATCAAGTGACTGTGGCTTACAGTACAAATCTTTGCTCTTCAACCCTGTTTCTTATTTCCAGTTTAATGTTATTCTGGGAGAGTTTAAACCAAACTTGTCTTTGTTTTCATTAATTTGAAGAAGAAATGCATGTACATCCTGCTAAAGTCTGTGACCAAAAAGTAGATTTGAGGGACATAAACGAAGAAAATGGAAATAAAAAACTCCAAATGGACAAGAATGTTGGCTCATTCATTTCATAAATATAAATTAACGTCTTGACTTCACTAGAATTACAGAGGCGATCTGCACCTTTTAAAAGCCTTATTTGGCCTTTCTCTTCCCTCTACCAAATGCCACCCACCAAACTAGGCACAGAGAAGTGAAATTGTATTCAAGGCCAACAGAAAGTTTGTAAAGCAAGTAGGAACTCAGGTGTTCCCAACCCCACACAGACCATCACCTAGGTATATAAAAGCTTTGCCTATCCAGAAAATAGCTCCCAATATTATGTCTGGGTCAGAAAAACATTTAAGTATTTTTGGTTTTATTCTCTACAAAATAATTAATTGAAAGTGAGTGCTAGTTTTTTTCTCATGGAAAGCTGATCACAGGTGTCACTGTTTTCTCATTTATATGATGAGATAATAGCTTCTTCAATCTTAGCCAAGATGTCTAGTCATCTGTGGCAGTGTTCAAGCCAAGTTGGACAGAGCCTTGGGTGACATGCTTTAGGGTGAGGTGCCCCTGCCCATGACAAGGTGGTTTGAATTAGATGATCTTAAGGTCCTTTCCAACCCTAAGTATTCTATGATTCTATGTATTCGTAACTAAGCTACAAAGAGATATTTTGATGACCAGGGTGCATGCTTCCAACCCTTCACACCCAACTCTTTCAAGATTCCAGTCCCATGGGCATCCCTGCCTGAAGAATCCTTCAACCCTGTAGTCTTCTAGCCTCCAGCTGTGGACATTTCTCACACCTCACTTGCACAGTGTTTGAATTCAGTGTTGTTGCACACAACCTAATGTAGCTGTTCCTAGACTCCAGCCATCACCACTCCTATGTACAGTTCCAATAGGTCTTTTATTGTACCTGTCAATCTTCAGCAGACGCCTAGGTCACTTAGGCACATAAGTTCAGGTACCTGAATCCATCTTATGAAGGAAATTTTTAAACAACTTAGGATTGTTTCATCAGCATTATCCTTTGAGGAATATCAGGTGATCACACAAAAATCATTGCAAAACTCAGCCTGAGGCATGTCCCAGACCATGTTTTCTGCTCTGGTAGGATTTGGTTCTTGCTGTAGGTTCATTTGAAAAAGAAAACAAAATTGTTATACTTTTTTTTTACTTCTTTTTGACATGCTAAATATAAATGTATAAACAAAATCCTCAGCTAGTTAAAGATAGCAGCACACAGATGGCATAAAAATCAAAGCATTTAGCAAGTTCTTGAGACAGGCTGTACCCATATATACTTTGTATTACAGCTTGTTGCCAGCTAATATATTACCAGAACAGTTAAAATCTCATTCAACTTTGTAAATTGTCTCACTTTATTAGTGAATAAATATTACAAATTGGTCTCTATGACTCTTCTATGAAATCTGACTGTTCTTTTGTCCTAAAATATTCACACTTTCTTTTATGGGCAGTGGTTTCCTGCTTTCAAAATACTTTGCTGGATGCCTCCTGTTCCTGATGCACGCATTCATCCAGTCTGCATACTTGTTAGACCCAAGAATGTGGGGACTAGGGTTGCTGAGATGTTTTTGAGTTTGACACACTTCTGCCAGACAAATATCATTATCCAGAGTACATTTGTGACTACATGAACAAAAGAGCATTCCTTCTAGACTTTCTAAAACTGCTGAGCTAATTTTTCCTATTCACCAATTCAACTAGGTATGCTGCTTGTTTGGTTTTTTTTTTTCTTTGTGCAAGGCAGACAAACATGGTGCTCAGAGAAAGGTCCAGTTCTCCAAGTCTGTATTAAAAAAAAACCTTGATATTTTAATGACAATTTTTTAATTAAAAAAAATATTCACATTGTGAATGTTTAATGTTTTAACTTTCCATATTTTAATGAAAGGAAGTTAAAACCAGAACCCTCACAACCTTTTTAATGAAAATTAAATACATATAATTTTTTTTCACTATACGTATTACAGGTTTTGCTATTTCCTGCTTGTTCTTAACCCAGCCCATTCTCTACGGTAAAGAGGGAAACACTTCAGTAAAAGTGGAAGGAAAAAACAGCAAGAAAGGGGTGAGGAGAACTTAAAGCCAAAAAGGGAAAAATTGGAAAACTGGAAATATACTTTGTGCATTTGATGCACAAAATTATTGACATTCCTAAAAAAAAAGAAAAATACAGGGAGAAAAAAAGATAAAATAAGAGAACATGTGAAACACCCACAGTTTTTAAAACATGTATTTTTTTTGTAGAAAGTTCCAGAAGCTTAGAAAAAGCTGTTAAGATGCTGTTATTTAAAACATATAAATGGGATTACTTGCATATTTACAGGTCTGTCAGGTTCACGTTGATCCTGAGCAAAATACTAGAACAGTGGTACAAGACTCAACAAAGAATTAACAAAAGGTGAAAGAATTAATGCCAATGAACAGTTTTATGAAAAACAGATGTGATACCCTTTTATGATGAGTTCCATTAATAAATGGAGCAGATTTTGGCATGGCATTTCACTCGGTACCATTCAACCACTTAGTCAAGAACAATATACAATCAATACAGTATGTGTTTAGTGGATATGAAATGCACTTATATTTCTGAATGGTTATAAGCATTCATCATTATATAGTGTAAAATAATATAACAAAAGATTGAGAACACTAGGTCAGTTCAGCAGTCTATTTAGGCCCGCATGTTCTTCCCAACAGTGGTCAGGAGCACAGAGCCCAATTCCTTCTGGTCTGCATGACTGGGAAGGACTCATTTTTGGATCAGTACTAATGAAATTTTTTTAAGTGACTTGTGAGAAAACATCTCTGACACACTACAGATAATGCAAAGATTGGGGGATTGGTGAGTTATTCAGTGAACACATTTTTAAAGCATGAAATTTAGAAAAGGAATATGACAAAATCTATGTTTCAAGATGGCTAGATCTGAAATCACATGTCTAGCAACAAAGGTCTTCCTGTGCGTGGGATTACAAGTTTTGTCTCAGAAAAACAGTTTATGAAACTGACTCTCAGGTTTTGGTGGCGATGAAATGAACATGAGGTATCAATGAAATTCTATGGACAAAAGATACAGCAAAACCTGAAGCTAAAGACAAAACATGAATTGAGAAAGCATAGAGTATCCATATTATTCTGTAACTGGAATCTTATGACAAATTTGGAATTGAAATTCAAGGAGGATATTGAAAAATTGAAGTTCCTTGGAAGATGAGCTTTATAGTAAAAGATGCAATGAACTCAGTATATATTTAAGAGCAGATTGAAAGGAATTGTAACGGGTTCACCTTCAGTGATAATTCTGAAGTCCAGATTGGACTTTTTCCACCCTGAATGCTATATTCTTCTACAGATAGCAGTTAAATCTGGGTGCATCGTGAATGCTAAGGCACGATAAACTTAGTATGAGTATGTTTTATGAAATTAATATAGGCATTTAAAAACCAAGTCTACACTTTTTAAATTCTGTAACATCTCATCACTACTGAGATAACTGCTTATAACCCTGCGGCAAAAAGAAAACTAGTAAATACGAAAAGTTGTGGAGGTGATGCTGTAAAATGGGTACCGGTCCTGAAGGGAAGAGAAAGGGAAGAAACTTAACTTTTTTTCCCATATCTTACCTAAACTGTATAATTGTATAAATGCATAATTTCTTCGTTTTGTTTTTTTCTTTTTTTGACATATACATAGTAAAAGCCATTTACCTTCTTCCCCTTCTTACACAGACCTAAATTTCCCAAAACAGTGAATGCTAAGAAAACATTCACTGCCTTCTCCAGGACAAAAGTGCTCCTTATTAATCTCTAGCTTTTTGGAGGTTATCATTTTATCTTTTTCTTGCTTATCTTCATTCTGGAACTCAATTATAATGACTACACTGGCATGCCATGAATCACACAGGCAGAACACAGATCAGTGTAACTTGTGCACTTAGTTATGGTGGGTGTTGAAGAGAATAGAGCTAGTGAAAATCCATGAAAAAATTACAAAAAGGGGGTGGGGAGAAGACAGAAAGAGAGACACACATTTTGCTTCCAGAGACCCTTTTCCCACTATGGGAAATTGCTGTAATAACCTTTTTGCAGGCTTGAGATCAAACTATAGACCTTTAGAGTGCAATGACTACAGATGGCTTTTCATGCAAAATAGTTAATAATAACAATAACAACAGCAATAGCGACAGCGACAACAACAATATTAATAACAATAATAACAATTAAAAAATAATTGTTGGATGGGATTGATTCCAGATGGCACAGGAGAATTCAAGTCTCAAGACATCAAGGCCAGTCTGGATGGGGGCAGTGAGCAAATTGGTCTAGTGTAAGGTGTCTTGCCATTGGAAAGGGGGTTAGAACCAGACGACCCTTCCAACACAAACCGTTCTATGATTCTATGCAATAAAAAATGTCCTAAAGCGCTGCTCAAGAGCAAATACACCGATAGTCTCTTTGGACAGTGTTGGTACAATGCAGATGATTTAAGTTATAAAAGCATTTTTGGATCAATTACTACTGCATGAGCAATGAACAAAAAGAACTACTTAACATTAAGACCAGACTTTGTCTTTTCACTGGAATGGTTCTGAACAGTCTTACCGCAGTTGATAATATAATCCTGCAGCATAAAACCATGTTTTATTACTTTTTTGAGTGAGCTGCTGACACTGGTATTGGAACAGAAGTATAGTTTGCAAAAGGAAAACTGAGTTGATAAAATAGATAAATTATTTTCCTTCTTATTCTCTCACCTGCTGGAACAGTGGGAGAATTTTTGAGCCAAAATTATTTTTGTTTTTACTTTTACTTGTAATATGTGAATTTTAAATCGCTTTATTTGGGTGGTTAAAAAAAAAAAAAATCCCTCTGAACACTCAGAAATTGAGCTTAACTTTTCCAAGAATCATTCAAACACTCACATTTCTCAAGTCTCCTTTAAAATAATTGACTAGACAATAAACATAAAAGTACATTAATTATAATGTGAGAAAAAAATTACCTCAACTTCCAACTTGACACATTTTTCTTCCACAAAAGCTGCTAAATTGCTATGAAACAATTTGATACTGCTTGTAATAAATTTCTAAACCTAAGCTGTGTAGCTATAAAATGACAAATTTAACTGCATTTATATTAAAGCAACTTTCTGCCCATCAAAGAGATGAGAAAATTAATATGTAAACCATTAACTTATAGTCAGAAACACTGCACTGCAACTGAAATAAGGATTTTTGATGTTTTCACTTATATTTTCTTGTTTTCTCAACAGGAAAATGCTTACTAAAAACTATGATCACTGCATTTAAAGGAGTCTTATTAGAAGAATATATACCTTGAGGGAATTATGCGTCTGTCATGTTTACAAACCCTAAATTTTTTTCTGTTTTTTTTTTACTTTTAAAAGATTTCCTTTATTTGTCTCACTAGACTGCAAGCAGATCAGCGCATTTCCAGTGAAGGACTCGGCAAACACTGGTTCACAGTGTAGTATTAATGCTCTGTCATGACCTTTGCTCTTGGGAAAAGTAAAGCTGACTTGGAGAAATTAAACATTATCTTAGAAGCCTGCTGTATTCTTTAATGCATAAATATCAGGTTTGTTTCTTCCCAAACAACCCTCCCTGAGCCTTCTTCCTTTCTACATGCCATGGCATTCTTATTGGCCTTAACTTTCTCTTGGTTGTTGCTCATGCAGCACCAACTTCCTTAGGAGATTGACATGACTCTTAATGAAGCAGCATCCCCCTGCCCTGAGTATCCAGTAGCATAGTTTAGGCTCCAAGGCTGCAATTATAGATCATCATGTCTTTCTCATCTTGTTTCACTCATAAGGACAGATTCAGCCTTTCCTGGCCTTGCTGACTTCACACCTGCCTTTCTTCAATTTTTTTGTTGCCACTTCAGCATGGTGGTGTTGAAGCAGGCATCCATCTGGGAGGCAGGAAGGGTACTCCATCCTTCCCAGGAACCAATTTTAAACTGGTCCCACGTACGTTAAAGCTGCCCCTAGTCTACCACTTCTTAATCTAATCAGAAGCCTAAAACCAGAATTACATCCCTGAACTCTGATTACCTTCTCTGTGAAGGTAACCTTGTTCTGTCATCCTGCTGCCCCTTCTGTCAGTGGTGCCCATTTTCTCGCCTTGTGGAAAATCCATCTCACCGCCAGCTTCTCTCTTACCTGTCCAAACCAGAAAGGAAAATAATGTTTTAAAATCTTTGGGATCACAGTTACTGTGCTGCTACAAGGTATGCTTGCAGCTAGAAGCATTAATCTGTCTTCATTGCCAAGTGTCTTCCCTTCTCCAACTCTATTTATTCCAGATACTACTCCCTGCCTTTTCACTACAAATACTGTAAGACAGAAGAAATCACCAACCACAGAATAGATGCATCCAACAGTACTAAGAGACAGTATACTACTGAATAGCTTTAAAGGTGTAAGAACAAGTTGCCACTTTTCATTCTCAGCTTCCCCAGGAGGATGTTGCTTCTTTGTGGAAGTTATTTCCTCTCAATACAGCACCCAGATATTCTACACAGAAGGTAAATCATAGAATCATAGAATGGGTAGGGTTGGAAGGGACTAATAATACAATAACATCTATCTCAGTCTGGGAAATCACACTAAGGAATAGTACTGTAAAGTAAAGAAATGTTGTGTAGTAATGTCCTGGGTTCCGCAGTAGCAGTCATGTTTTTCCTTTGTGTTAACTGGTACAGTGCTGTGTTTTGACTTCCAGTTTGAGAACAGTGTTGGTGAAGCCGATGTTCTCGGTTGTTGCTAAGTGATGTTTACCCTGACCAAGGACTCTGTGAGGCTCATGCTCTGCCAGGGAGGAGGGGAGGCTGTGAGGAAGCAGAGACGGGGCGCCTGACCCGGGCTAGCCGGGGAGGTATTCCATACCACAGCACGTCATGCCCGGGGTGAGGGGTAACTGGGAGTTACCCGGAAGGACAGGGGCTTCCGGGTGGAGTTCGTTTCTCTTGGGCGGTGGTATCGTATTCTCTTCCCTTGTTATTTTCCCTTATCACTGTTGTAGCTGATAGTAGCGGTGGTGATTTGTTGCTGGACTGTTTTTGTCTCAACCCGTAGGAGTTGCACTCTCTCGATCCTCCTCCCCGTTCCTCCGGGAGCGGGGAAGGGGAGAGCCCCGGTGCGGGGAGGCGGGGGGGAGACGGACACGGACCTCGATTGTTGTCAGCTCGGCACCACTCACTGGGAGTGAGTGAACAAGCTACCTGACTGGGTTTAAACCACGACAGTTCTTTTTTGGCGCCCAACGTGGGGCACGAAGGGTTGAGATAAGAACAGATCTGACTGGATTGATAGTCACTCGTCACAATGCTGATTTATTGGCTCTCAAGGTTGTTCCTCTTGATCTCACAGTTTCAGTATATGATATCTTACGTCCATCCGGTACTTGCTGTATTAGTGTTTTTCAAGTGTGGGGCTTGGGCTAAGGTTTTTATCCCATTGTACCTTATGGTAATGACTTGTAATACAATAGAATCATTGATCATGAAACTGATCTGGCTTATGTTCCCAGTGTGGTCACCACCTTTATACTTTGGGAGGTATATGATGGAGGTGCTTAGCAATTACACATCTTTTTTCTCCTTCTCAGGTGCTCAACCTGGGAAGGAGACATCCTTTTACCCTCCTAGTCGTCCCCCCAGACCATTTACATTTGAGAGTTTTGAATTTTTTGAATGGCCTTTTAATGCTGTTGAGACTTGTTTGCTGATGGTGATGGGAATCACCATGCTAACACGCATACAGAGTGTGTTTTACCCACTACTGATTTCAAGAGTTAAGCAGATTCAGGTTTGGGTCTTGTCTGGGGTCAAACGACGATGTAGGAGGACCGAGAGATTTTCCCTGAGGCTGGACAGCCATGAGTGGCAGGGTGTGTGGGATAGTATGGGCAAGCATCTAGGTCAGTGGGCCCCTCCAGTACTTTGGAATTTCACTACCGAACAACTGCAAAATCCAGAAGAATTAGTAAAACACTTAAATGAGGTGTGTGGTCATTCTGGCCATACCAGAGATGGACAAATCACGGCAACGTGCTGGGGCTTGGCCTATGCTTACAGGGCCTTGTTCAACACTATCCAGCACCTTCAAAAGGAAAAGAATGTCGGCGGATCTGAGGGCAAAGCAACAGTCGCTACTCAAACTTTGGCTGCAATGAACAGCACAGCTGTCCCAGTGGCAAGTACAGCAGCTGCTCAAACTTCAACTGCAACAGAGATGCAACATATAGATGGGCCCGTGACCGAGGGGTGGACTTAACAATGGACACTATTGCCCAGGTTATTCATGAGTGTGAAACATGTGCTGCAATTAAACAAGCCAAGCGGTTAAAGCCTCTTTGGTATGGAGGACGATGGTTGAAGTATAAATATGGGGAGGCCTGGCAGATTGACTATATCACACTGCCACCAACCCGCCAAGGCAAGCGCCATGTGCTTACCATGGTGGAAGCAACCACCGGGTGGCTGGAAACATACGCCGTGTCCCATGCCACTGCCCGGAACACCATCCTGGGCCTTGAGAAACAGATTTTGTGGCGACACGGCACCCCAGAGAGAATTGAGTCAGACAATGGGACTCATTTCCGGAATAACCTTATAGATATTTGGGCCAAAGAGCATGGCATTGAGTGGGTATATCACATCCCCTACCATGCACCAGCCTCTGGGAAAATCGAACGGTACAATGGGCTGTTAAAAACTACACTGAGAGCAATGGGTGGGGGAACTTTCAAGCATTGGGATACACACTTACCAAAGGCCACCTGGTTGGTCAACACCAGAGGATCTGCCAACAGGGCTGGCCCAGCCCAGTCAGAACTGTTACATATTGTAGAGGGGGACAAAGTTCCCGTGGTGCATATGAAGAATTTGCTGGGGAAGACAGTCTGGGTAATTCCTGCTTCAGGTAAAGGCAAACCCACTCGTGGGATTGCTTTTGCTCAGGGACCTGGATATACTTGGTGGGTAATGCGGGAAGATGGGGAAGTCCGATGTATACCTCAAGGGGATTTGATTTTAGGGGAAAACAGCCAGTGAACTCAATTGTATGCTGTTGCCTGCTGTGTAATGCTTTTATAGCCCATCAACTAGATGTCTCCAGGTCACCAGCGACTGGCCCTGACTTCCCTCCAGCCATCATCCCAACAGAGAATGAACTTTGAACATCATGGACCGAATGGACTCGGCAGCATTATAGGGATTGGTCCATGCACTAAGAAAATGATTTTTCCTCTTGGTCTGTATGTATATGGATGTATATACGTGGGAGAGCGATGGTGTATTGAAAATGTGGGATCTGAGCACGACGTGAATGGTATGGAATAAGGGGTGGATAATGTCCTGGGTTCCGCAGTAGCAGTCATGTTTTTCCTTTGTGTTAACTGGTACAGTGCTGTGTTTTGACTTCCAGCTTGAGAACAGTGTTGGTGAAGCCGATGTTCTCGGTTGTTGCTAAGTGATGTTTACCCTGACCAAGGACTCTGTGAGGCTCATGCTCTGCCAGGGAGGAGGGGAGGCTGTGAGGAAGCAGAGACGGGGCGCCTGACCCGGGCTAGCCGGGGAGGTATTCCATACCACAGCACGTCATGCCCGGGGTGAGGGGTAACTGGGAGTTACCCGGAAGGACAGGGGCTTCCGGGTGGAGTTCGTTTCTCTTGGGCGGTGGTATCGTATTCTCTTCCCTTGTTATTTTCCCTTATCACTGTTGTAGCTGATAGTAGCGGTGGTGATTTGTTGCTGGACTGTTTTTGTCTCAACCCGTAGGAGTTGCACTCTCTCGATCCTCCTCCCCGTTCCTCCGGGAGCGGGGAAGGGGAGAGCCCCGGTGCGGGGAGGCAGGGGGGGGAGACGGACACGGACCTCGATTGTTGTCAGCTCGGCACCACTCACTGGGAGTGAGTGAACAAGCTACCTGACTGGGTTTAAACCACGACAAGTATTAATTAGTCAGATACCATTTACATAGTACTTTCTAAGCTAGTAGAATACGTGCAATATGCCACTTACTTATTTTAACAACAAGCTTTATTTCTAAAACATTCAGCCATAGGCTGAAGCTCACCTTCATGTTTTCTGCAGCCTTTACGAATTATAAAGCCACTGCAATGTCCAAGTGTGTGCAGTCTTTGTTGAAGAACTTAATGGAAAATATCCAATATGATCAGCCACAAACGCCACTTTGACTCATTCACATTTTCATGAAAATACCCCTATGCAAATTAACAAGCTCAGAAATGCCTGTGGGAAATGTTTCTTACACTGATCATTTGGGGCATTGATATACCTTGGGTGAGGGTAATGGGAATTCCAGCAGGATTAAATGAAAGTTTTTTGGTTCTTGGAGCCATTGTTTGCAGGTGCACAACATTACCTTGCCTTTGAGGTTCTCTAGAGTCTATTTCAACATGCTTAAATGAAACACAATTGGCTTTTCTATTATTTCACTGCTATTGCTCTACCTGACCTGAGTAAAGGCTTGTATTCTCATTGATTAAATTGAATACTCTATCACAGGAGAGCAAAATGAGATAACACTAACAAAAGTGATTTCATATCAGTCAAATGACATTGCACGAGTTGGATTACAACCTGCTGATCTGACGACCCTGGCTTTCTTCCCCAGTTACAAACTTCAGCCATCCTGGAGGGTGTTTCTCTGAATTTCCCATCAGACTTCACTATTAACACAGCACTTCTCTGCAAGTCACAAGTTTTGAGTAATTTCTATTTTTTTGTTTGGTGTTGTTTTGTTTAAGGCTGTTTTCAAATGGAAAAAAAACAACAAAACACAACACAGGATTTGTTGCAAACTAAAATCATATATCACAAAGTACTTCATTTCTTGATGGAGAAGGCCTGAGTCATCCCAAACATGTTTTGTCGATGCTGGGGCCTTGTCAACAAATTAATAAATATCCTTTTTTATCTGGGGGGGGTCTTAACTCCAAGAGCCGCTGCTGTCACAGTCTTATCAATGTTACCTGAATATAAGACTTTGTAGGATTGGCACAGGGTGAGAAATTATACTAGCTGGCGGAATAAATCCTCACTGCAGGGTGAAAGAAAAAAGCCCTACTAATATCATCCTTTCTTACACCAGTCAGTTATTGAAGAGGGAAGAAAAGATCAGTCCCTTAGCAGACTCCTATCAACAGCACGTCCGTTACTCCCTACAAACTTAATCAGGTCCTCTGGCAATACTTTGTCTACCTACAAATATGATCCCCACAAGAGGCTATTCAGTGTGTGTGGTAGCTGCAAACTATCCCACTATTTACATTGAATTGCAGAACTGCAAAGCAGAGCACAGGAGCTTGACACAGGAGATAGATGAGTTATACGAACATGATTTCTTCCCCCCACAAATGAAGGCAGCAAATTCAGCTGCAATATGCAGCATCGGGATATTTATTGCTTGCAGGTGTTCATGAAAATATAAGAGAATCCCATGAGGTTCACAGATTTTAGAAGGAGTTATTGTGCACCTGGAAATTTGTCCTGCAAAGTGTGGTATTTGTTTCCTGTTGTTATTTGCTGTACGTTCTTTTCTAGTCATGATGCATTATTCATGTTTGTACTTGTAGGAGAGCCAAAATCTACGGGTACTCTTCATCAACAGGAGGGAACAATTCAGATAGAAAATCCTCCTTGGAAAAGGATGACTTGTTTGTTTAAGAGATTGAGTACAGAGTGAATTTACCTTCTTGAGTTTTTCTTTTCAAGCTAAATTTCTGTAACCTACCTCCAGCAAAAATAAGGAAGGAAAGCAAAGCCAGTAGCTTAAGTGTCTTTGTCATTGGAACATAAAGCTGCTTTTCTATCAGGTCTATTGTATTAAGCCAACCCTTTTATAAAGACTTCAGGATGCTGTATACAATTCCATTTCCTTGGAAGTTTCTAAGAAAAATACGAACTTCTATGCAAAGTGCATACTTCCCTCTCTTTACTGAGGAAGTAGAAAGAGGGGAAAACATGCCCAGGTGAGCCATTCTTTACACACTAAGTATCCAAACGATCCACAAACACTGCACAGGCCAGTTCTGTTAGCATAACACACTGTGATGTAGATCACAAGGCTTTCTATAAGTCACTTAAATGCCAGAAACTATGGTAAAAAATGTGACAGAATATACAGATGATCCCCTGGCATAACTTTTAGTCATATGAAAGAATTAACAACAGATCCACAGGAGTGTGCAAGAGATGCAAGCATTAAAGCAGTCAGAGAGATGCCTACCACATGCCTGCATTTTGGCTGAGGGATAAGCATGTTATTTGGACAATTAATTTGGCTTGTATCAACTCCCTACAGTGTTTAGGAAAAGAGATGATGATGCTCCTGGAGTTCCTTGGGATGGCCAGAAAGGGAGCAATTTTGCAAATATTTAAAAATCACAAATCCTTTTCTAAAAGCAGGACAAATTAAGAAAGGATCTGCAAATAGGAGAAAAAAAAAATCAGATACAATTGTATACATTGCTGAGCTAGTTGACATCATCAAAATACTGAGATGACACAATTTTTGTCGAATTGCATTTTCAGAGAAAAAAAGATTAGACCTCAAAATATTAATAAAACATTTCAGGTTTTTCCTTTTTTTTTTTTTTCAGTACCATCCTGTACAGAAATGTCAGGTTTTCAAATGCAATCAAAAAATGAAAATTTTGTGTGAAATAACATGCATGTTGTTAATATTTTTGTAAAATGTATTGCTGCTCTCTAAAATAATAATTATAAAATAGTTCATTGTTGTCTTTGGTTTGTGTGGCAAGGTTTGATGGTGGGGTGGATCAGGTGTAGCTTCTGTGGGAAGCTGCTAGAAGCTTCCCATATGTCCAGTAGAGCCAATGCCAGCTGGCTCTCAGACCCACTGCTGGCCAATGCCAAGCCCATCAGCTACAACGGTAATACCTTTGGGATGACATATTTAAGAAGGGGAAAAAAAGCTACACAAGAGCAGCTGCAGCCAGAGAGTAGTGATAATATGTGAGAGACACAGCTCTGTGGATACCTAGGTCAGAGAAGGTGGGTAGGAGGTGCTCAAGGTGAAGTAGCAGAGATTCCCCTGCAGACCACGGTACAGACTATGGTGAGGCAGGCTGTGCCCTTGCAGCTCATGGAGGAACTTGTGCTGGAGCAGGGGGATGCCCAAAGGAGGCTGTGACCCCATGGGAAAGCCCACACTGGAGCAGGATCCTGACAGGACCTGTGGCCCCATGGAGAGAGGAGCCCACACTGGAACAGGTTTGATGCAAGACTTGTGTCCTCACAGGCAGCCCACGCTGGAGCAGTTCATGAAGCAGTCTCCACTGGGAGGGACGCCACACTGGAGCAGGCAAAGAGTGCTAGGGGTCTTCCCCTAAGGAAGAAGGACTGCTGGAGACAACGTGTGATGAACTGACCACAGTCTCCATTCCCCTGTGCTGCTGGAAGGGAGAAGGTCGAGAAAATAGGGAGTAAAGTAAAGCCCAGGAAAAAGGGAGGGGTGGAGGAAAGGTGTTTTAAGGTTTAGTTTTTATTTTCTCAATAATGCACTCAGATTTATCAGTAATACATTAGTTAATTTTCGCCAAGTAGAGTCTCTTTAGCCCATGATAGGTTAGATATAAGGAAGAAGTTCTTTACTGTAAGGGACGCGAGGCACTGGAATGGGTTGCCCAGGGAAGTTGTGAATGCTCCATCCATGGCAGAGTGCAAGGCCAGGCTGGACAGAGCTTTGGGTGACATGGTTTAGTGTGTGGTGTCCCTGCCCTTGGCAGGGGGGTTGTAACTAGATGATCCTAAGGTCCTTTCCAACCCTAACTATTCTATGATTCTGTGATGTAATTTGTGAGTTCTCTCTCCCTGTCCTTATGCTGACCCATGAGACTTCTGCTATATTTTCTTTCCCCTGTCCAGCTAAGGAGGAGGAGTGATAGAGCGGCTTGGTGGGAAGCTGGAGTCCAGTCAGGGTCAATAAATGTTAATATATCAGTGAAGTGTCCAGAATTATGACTAAATTGGACTATAGAAGACTGAGTAAATTCTGTATTTCTAGCACAAAGTCTATAACAAACCCTTTTTTTTGAAATGCTAAGTTGTTAGCTGTGCAAGCTTGATCTAAAGAAATCTAAGATCCATAGAGGAGATGGTCAGAAACCCTGTCAACTTGTCTACAACAGTTCTGCGTGGCTCAACCTGTTCTGTTTATCTTCCCATTGTTTGTATTTCAGGTGTAAAATCTCCTTCCACTTTCCTTTTGGATTAGAGGGGCTGAGTCTGCAGCAGTCTCACCAATCTTCTGCATGAGGGAGAACATTCCATTCACTGCAGTTCATGTGGAATTTCCATTTCCACACACCAGTTTCTCAACTTGTATCTCCTCTCCAGTTTCATAACTCATAAGAAAAATCATTGCTCCTTGACTTTTCTGTCACTGGCACAGCAAAATGTGTTGGAGGCACTTCACAATTTTTCAGTCTGTATGGGAGGGAAAGTTAAGACTGTCTTTACCTGACAACACATGGTAAAGTGATAGTTTTAATTTTGAATGCTTTACACCTCTAACAGCAGTGATTAGCAGTTCTCTGAAAATAATTGAGAGGATATTTATTTTTAAAATTTATGTTAGAAAATATTCTTTAATACCAACCCCCAAATTTTACTCTTGGAATTCCTGCTCGCTGCTAAATGACCATAAGGGACTATTAAAAAATCTCTGCTACTCTCTGCTGTTATTCTTAGATTTAGACAGGGTAATAAAAGTCTTTGTGGATAGATTTGCTCTCCTGTATGGAGAAACAAGTCCAGGCCTCCATATTCTGAAAGAAATAATGCTTGGACTGATGCAGCCTTGAAATACGTTAGAGGAATTACATTAATTAGGAAATCAACAGCCTTTGAAAAGCTTGCAGTACTAACCTTTGCTTCCACCCACCTCCCAAGACAAAACCTACAATACACCAAGAAGCTTTGCAGCATTTGAATGTATATTAGTAGCAATAGAATATTCCCCTAGCATGCAAATTCAAATCAGGACTGCACTGTGGTAGGTGTAAATAGATAGGCAACAGAAAGAGAATGTGCTGAAGATTTTATAATTTAAATAGGCAAAAGATGAAAAATAAACCAGAACTCAGAAACACAGATATTTGCTTAGAAATATCTGTGACCAGGAACAGATATTTTGGCTCACAGTCCAGTTACTGTTGTGAATACTTATTTCTCCTTTAGAAATATTTTCTCTGTTTTAGACAGAAAACAATAACAATAACTTTCTTAGTCAATGGGGGGGAAAACTCCCAAAACCTCACATATTTTTTTATTCCATTTACTTACATTAGTGGCCTGATATTTGCATAGCTAAAACCCTCTCATTAACACTTTATTTCACATGCCTAACTAAGAATTATTTTGTGATAAAATTGTCTATACTTCCTCATCATTAACTTCTTTAAATTATACTGTCTGAAGATGTTTATGGATTAGCTAAGTAATCTACTGTGGAACACAAACTGCAAACCAAAGTGAAATTGAGTTCCCGACTGAGAAGGTAATTAATGATTTAACTGCACAACTGTTAGCAGATCTATATTGCAACTTAAAAGCTAATTGAGAACTGTACAGCCAAAGGAAAAAGGAAAGCATAGAGCAGCCACAATACTCCTTTGAGTAGTATTTGGTTAGCCTTCTGTCAAAGAAAGTGGAAAAATAGCTATCCCTACCTCAGATAAAAATAAACACACTATACAAATATATGTTCTAGCTTTGGGGAATTGACATTTTATGATCACCTCATTAAGAGGGCAAGTTTCTAGCAGAAGAGTAAATTCCACAACTTCCTCTTCTCCCTGGCCAGTAGCATTAACATGCTCCATTTCTCCCCCTGCTCATAATGCATCAAAACCCACCCCAGCAAACCAGTTACCCAGAAGAGGCAAGAAATACTTTCCACTGCCAATTTATAGCCCGGTTATCTTAATAAGCCCCAGCTGACTGAAGCAGGCCAGAAATAAGGCAGTAGATTGGATTGTGCTTTTACCTGAAGGAACTTTTCCAGATTCATGGCAGCTGCTACAGAATCTTTAAGCACCAACAGCTCTTTTGCCACCTTATGTTTGAGCAAGTGTTAATCTTTTCACAGTGCATGTGAGTATTTAGCATCCTACTACAGCTAAAGAAGTGACTAATGATTTAAGTCATACAAGGATTTGCTCCACTCCAGCAATGTGCAGTCTGGAATGAAGGCCATAGATTAGATTTACCAGAGGAACAGCATGCCTAAATCTCATTGTCGTAGCCCCCAAGCTCTATTACATACATATCATCCACATAGATCCTGAATTTTTAGAGCATTATCATTAGTAAAGGTGCCAATGACAAACTCTAAAACTTGTAAGTACCAAAGACCTATGTATTTTTCAGCATGAGGCACTTCTTTCAGCTAGTGAGGAACTTCTTTCAGGCTAGTGCACATTTTCTACACCTGTTTAGTAGTTTGGATGCAATTACACGAGATATTTCAGACAGATATGTCAATGTTCCCTTCTGTCATGCAGTTGTGTAGTTAAAGGGTCACCCAGACATGATAGAGATCTGCAGTCACTCCAATTCTCTCTCTGAGAGGGCATGAAATGCATAACCAGCTACCACAACACAAGTTGTTCTAAGAGTTAATCTAGGAAAGCGAGAATGCATATGTACTAACATATCTTCTGCTAGAAAAATGATTTCAGCTTGAATCAATACATTCTGGGTACCTGTACTACCCAAGCTTTCAGTGTCAATCACTGAAGCTCTCTCTAGCCATATTTATAAGTCAGAGTACGTGCAAGTGTTTCAGTACAAGAAATAGACCACAGACCTGGCTCATTTTCAAATGCTGCTGTCTCCGTACAGGTCAGAATAAGGTATATGAGTCATGCCCCAGGACATTCTCTCCTCAGCACCAACCCTGGGCTTCTCTTAGTGCCACTCTACTCTTCCTGTGCTAGCACTGACAGAAATCTCTCTTAGCAGAGAATGCTCCCACAGATTTTTAGATAACATTGATCAAGGCTCTTCATTTTATTAAGCAACCAAGCCTTTAAGGGTGCAGACCCTCACCAATTGTGGATTTACCTGCTCGTTTTTTTTTTATTGCTAGCAGTAAATTATTCTCTTCACTGTAGAATCAGTCTGGTTTGAAAATCCCATTATGAACTCCTCTGAAAATGTTACATGTGTCAATGGAGGGACAGGAGGAACAGACAGGTAAGATCCAAGGCCAGCTTTTTAGTGAAGATCCTGTTACTGATTCATTAGAGTGAAATACAAAAGAGACCATAATGTCTTTCAGATATGACAAATATGTAGCTTTCCTCAAATCTCTCTTTATTTGAAGTATAAATCTTGGCTTAAGTTCTTCCAAATGAAAGTCCAGTAGAATGAAATGAGTGTTAAAGAGATTAGATGCTGTGGGAAATTACTAGTCTTTTATAACCTCAAGATCAGTGAGAACTGGAGCTGATTCTGTGCCTTAGGTATTTGTATTACCCCTTAATCTCCTTTAACATCCCCAAACATCCTTTAAATATTTCACTAAACAAATGGCAGGGGTTCTGTATCTGATCTGCATTTGATCCTAGATCATACACATTCAAGTGCTGTCTGTATACATACAGTTGTTCAGTGACCAGTATGCACTCACTTACTGATTCCTTGTTCTTGAAATGGGTGAGGGTCTGAACTGGCTTTCTCCAATTAGGAGCAGTATTTAAATATTTGTCCTCTAGCCATGTGAAAACTTCTGTGAAATCTTCTGTAGGAGAGAGAACGGTGTGCCTGACATATTTGGTTGAAATTCACCAATAAGTAAAAAAATACTGGGGGCAAAGATTCATTACAAAAAAAAAAAACAACAAAACTATATGAATAGGGAACACAGCCTTGGAATATCTAAGCTAAAATGCTTCCTGAAACTCATGCTGGATTGAAATCTTGGCCTTGCTGAAGTCAAAGGTGATTATATTTCAGTCCTGACAGTGTTTCACATTACATGTTCTACAAACCAACCTATGGAATTGTATATCAAAAAGACAGCTGTTTGTTTTGGTAATAAAATAAAAAGAAGATACTAGTAAATCAATCAGTGTTCTTCCCCTCCCTGATGAATATATTCTCCACAGTCCCTGCCTCTGAAAGGTTACCTGTCTCCTAAAGGCAGGAGCAATGAAATCACAGAATTCAGCTTCCTGCCTTTCTGTTTCACCTAAAACTGTTTTATCTGGAGGAAAAGGATCCCACATTTCCTAAAATCAGCACTTAATTGTGTACTTGAGCTCCACAGTTATAAAGTAACCACAACACGTCTTTGATTAGAACCCAAAGTTTTCAAGCACTTTTTTCTTATATGTCAATACAGTGCCTGACAAAGCCAAAGGCTTGCCATGCTTTTAACGTTGTGCATAAAGGAATAATGTAAAAAAGTAATTAATAAAATGGCCCATGCAGACCTATTTGAAGAATCAGAGCAATAGTGGATTTCTTTTTCCTTTGTTTCAATCTATTTTACAAGTCAGAATTACGTAGCTGAGCAGAATGCGGACAGAGCTTGTGAACAAAAAGATTGGCTAAAGGTACAGGTTGTTAATCCTCTAGAAATGGCTTGTTATTATAGTTAAATTCTTCTTTTCAGGAAAAAAAAAAAAAGAGAGAGAGAAAGAGAATAAGAGCAACTCCTGTGCTGATGTTAGTGTGAATTTATTGTTGTTTAATTGTCATCTTGCAAGACAAGCAATGTTTTCTACCCAGCACGTTTGCAGGAGATAAAAAAGGCTCCTCAGCTCCCCCTGGTCTGTTATGATCTGTGTCCTGACCAGAACTGCGGAAATGTAACAAGCTTTTAAATAAATCAGTTTTAATATTAATGCACCTTGTTCAAAGCTTAGAAATGCTGCTACTGCTGCACACGTGGAAGGAGAGCTAAGGAAGATACAATCCAGTCAGAAATATTTCCTTTTATACTTTCCCTGTTGCCAGTGTGAGTTTTAGATAAAACAAGAAATCTTTTTGCTCTTTTTGGAGCAAGGCCACTGAAGAGAAGGAGAAATGTTCTGAAGATCCCTGTCAAGAGAATGAGAAACAGTTGCATAATCTGCAGACTTCTGAGTCTTTCTAACTAGTCTCAAGTAATGTTATAGTTATCTTAGAGCTAGTAGCTCATATATGTGAAGGTAACAATACCTGTAGGAAGTAACAGAGGTGCCTGTATAGGTCTGTTGTTATGAGAAAGCTCCTGGTGTGTCAGATTGCTCATTAGCTGTGTATTAAAATATCTATTCTGAATTTAAGATTTCAATAACTATTTACAGCCCTCTCAGTGTGAAGTGTAGAGAACAGTTTGCATTAATGGCATCTGTACAGTGTACAATGTATAAACAACAGAATTGAGATAATTGATCTCAATGTATGAGATACTCAACCTTATTGGATGTCTGACACACACTTTAGATCACAGTTCAGCAACTGAAATAGTCTTTCACATTCTGACAAGTCTTGGCACTTATTTATAATCTATTGTGTACCCAAATATCAACACAATGGTGTTGTTGTTACTTTAGGAAAGCTGTGTATAGCACTTGGTCATGCTGGGTCAGAGAATGTTATTAAACAATCAATCAGAAGCAAAACACTGGCAAAAGAAAATCAACTTTCTCATGTGCTGCTAATGCCTCAGCTCAGAGGAAAACAGTTAAAATGTTAATTTCAAATAAATCAAGTATATATGTAACTACTTTGCTAAAGAGAAATAAATACAGGCACGTGCCTTGGAACTTTGCTGAATCCAGGCCTGATATAGCATTTCTCCTCTTAATCAGGCATTGGGAACAATATGTTCTTATGGTATTAATATAACCCATCTGCCAGTTGCATAAAGGCTGGTAAATTATCTCATCGTTTTTCATCCTACGTTACATGAAAAAAAGTGAAAAAGAAACCCACACCCAGTATAACTGGGATGCTGCAAAGCTGTGGAGGAAAAAATGATGGTTTAAAAACAACCCTTGCCATGGTTAGAGGACAAACTTGCACCTCTAATTAATGTGCAAATAATCCTGGAATATTAAAAAGCCAGGACAAACAATTCTGTTCAGGCATCAACTGCGCTCTTGCTGTGCTTGGCTGTACTCTCTGAAACTAGAGCAAAGATTAACAGTGACTTGCAGTTTACATTGTCCAAGGAGTTAGGTATTCCCAGAAATGTGATCGGTAGCCACAGCAGATCATATCTTCTTCCTAGGCAGATTTTTCTAGATCCCAGTATGAATGCTATTTTACCCTATTCAGCCCTCTGGAAGTGGACTATTGGTAGAGCTGCACCAATAAATGGGGATAATAAAAAGCAAGCCCTACTTTTATAATCCTGGGACTAAAAGTGTAAGAAGAGTACACTGAAGTCCATGTATGGATATACCACATCACTCAGGGCTTGTTAGGTCAGGTGCAGCACAGCACTAGTATGTTGTGTTTAAATTCAAACAGGCAGTTTCGTATGAACTGACTTAGATGTTCTGCTATGTCTCTCTAAATCACTCTCCAGTTTGACCTTGGTCAGGAAAGTCAGCTTTTATCCTTTTGATGTCAGGTTTTCTTGGGGTGAACAATCCTATTCATCTTCCTCATTGCTGTGTCCCAGGGACAGACAATGACTCTTGTGCTTGCAGTTGTAAACAAATCTGTAATGGTACCCAGATTTTGTTCTGCTTCAATAAACCTGCAATGGCTGAAGCAATGTTTTTAAATTTGATTCTCCAAAACTGAGCAAAGCTAGCAAGGAAAGGACTATCTCATATTATTCCCCATGTGGGCTTATTGCTATTAATCTAAACTAATCTTAGAAAAGCAATGCTGAAATGCAACATTATTTTAGTTATATGCATATATTCTATTTAGGAAGAAGATTTTGCGAAGAACATTAGCTGGTATCAAACATAAAGTCATCATTTTTCAAGGTGAAAAGAAATCATAAACATTAATCTTGACTGACTGCCTGCAGAGTACAAGCCAAAGCCCCTACGCATTTGCAGCTAGACCTATAGTTTTTGGCTAGGCTACATGTTAAGAAAATATATTCAAATAAGATACGTAGGCCTGATGAAAAGATACACAAATAAAAATCTTTCAAATGCCATACTGGTTCGTTCTGAAGTTTAATTTTCCTGATGTAAAAATAATGACTTAAAATTATTAGTTTCTGTAGAGCTATAACAAATAATACCAGCTGGGCTTTTGGCTCTTGACTCAGGTATGTTTTGTATTTGATAGGAGTAGTTCTGTTTATTTGTACCAATTTCATCACTGCTTTTATTACAAGGGCACTAATCCAGTGCAACAATTCTAGCGACAGGATCTCGATATAGAAGACTACTTAGAAAAACAGATAGTAAACTTCTTTTATAAGACTTACACAAACCTGTAATAAAACAAGCAGTAAGAATGTTTATGGATATTTTTATTAGCTTTTGTTTTATTTTCGTGAAGGAATTGTTTGAAATTTGCTTCATAATCATTCACACCATGGCTCAAAAGGAACAATATCATGTTGACCGAGAACTGGCTAAAGGATGATAAACAGGATGCAAGAATAAATAATCATGCATTAAGGTGAGATGTTGTATACAGCAGGAAGAAAAAGGCTTGTTTTAGGCCTGCTTCAACTTAACAGCATTATTAATGTTTTTGAAGAAGAAACAAACAGGACATTAATTAAAGTCTGTGGATCCAACTAAATTGAGATGTTTTGCAAACACCATTGATAAAGGGAAAATTATACAAAGGAAAACTGACAGGTTAGAATAATGAGCAAGAATCAGTATAGTCTTCACCTCAACCAAATGCAGGTAATGAGGTGAGAGAAAGCAAATTTACACAAACATAGTCAGTAGATGGAAATTCCCAGAAATAAAATATTAACATAAACATGATAATGTGCATAGAAAGAAAAATATATTGCGATAGGACAACAAGACAATCTGAAAAAGGATGCGGCAATATGGCCCTGAATGAGGAAAGCACCCAACCTTAGCTACAGCTATCAGCAGAGGGAAAAATTCTGACATGGATCCACAGTTTGGTTTGCATGAACAATGGCTTCACATGACAGACCAAAGTAACACAACTGAGACTGAATCTGGAATAATAGTATCTTCAGATGCTAGAGATACATTGAGTAAACAACCAGAAGGGTATTTGTGGAAAAACACAAAATAAGCCCCTAGCTGTCATTTTTAGAGGAGGTTAAATCATAGAGCTGTCAGTGCTTACTTTTAATCTCATATCAGTGTGCAACAGATACAGCACATTCCTTTAGATAATGTATCATCTTGATTGGCTTATCATTATGATTAATAGTTCCTACTAATATCTGATAGACATAAAGCCTCCATGTCAATCACACAGAAACTAGACTAATTCGTCACCTCTTACCATGAACAGGAAATACCTACAAAACTTGGGAAGATTTAGAAAAACTCCAAGATCTTGCAACAATTAAAAGGATTTAATTGAAAAGTACAAAAGACAATAGAGCCCCAAAGCAAGTAGGCAACTACTTTAATTTTTACTTTGTTAATGAATCCCTCTGAGGTTTTGGTTAACCCTTGCAACTCAGTGACTCAGCTCAAAGATCCAGGTTAGAGCTATGGACCCATGAGGTTAAGCATTAAGTACCCAAGCAAGAGCAAATGCTTGCATATGAGCAGTGAGAAATCTGTGAAACAATGAAAGGCAGTTTTAATGAACCCTTTAGCTGATCTACCACAAAACCTAACCAGACCTTTCCTGTAGGCCTGCACCCTCTTTTGCGTGTTCACTGCAGACTCAACTTCTTTCTTTACAATAAATTGGCTAATGTATATATTCATAGGTCCATCGCTATTTCTTTAAGTTATGCCACTTTACAACAAGTGAAAAAAGACAGTGTAGATAGTGAGCAAAGCTAGTCTATGGCTTGCTCTACATCTCTGTCATCTTGATCCGTGATGTGACTAACATGTACACACCAACTACATAACACGACATAGATCCTTGATCACTCACAGTCAAAACAGCAAGAATGAATTTAGGTAAGCTGCAGATGTATTGCACACCTACAGATGAATTAGTTGACCAGCACCTGCATTTTCTACACCTTTGGTAAATCAGAATATACCGATGAGGTTCAAGAATGGTTGGTTACTTGGCCCTACTGAAAGCCAGACCACATTTAAGCTGAAATTTCCTACACACTGGGGTGTTTAGGCAATCCACATAAAAGTTCGGAATGGAATTAATAGACTTAGGTACAGAAAAAAAGCATTTAAGGTAAGTAATGAGACTGGATAGAAGTTTCTGTTCTGCAAGGAGTGGAAGAAATCTTCATCGCATGGGTCATTTAAAACTACTTTCCACAAAATATAGGGAAATATACATGAGAGAGAAATTCGCATCTATGTAGAGACATTACGGCAGTGCAACAGGTAATCTAATGGGTTTCTTCTCTATATAGTTTTTAGGATTGGCTGATTTTTCTAGACGTGGTTAGCTTCTGATTTTTAAAATTCTATCAGGGGAGCACATTTGTTAATTACCATACAACACCAAATCAATGCATACAGAAGGCAAGAAAAAAGAAAAGAATTAGAATTGCTGAAAATATTTAAAAGCACTGAATAAATTCTGAAGGTTTTAATTTTCTACTACTACATGTAAACACCTTTACTTTCATAACTCACAACTGGGGACTAGTTTAACAGCAAAAACCTGTTGTGACTGACCCTAAGTGTGCTGGTAAGAACAACACATGAATATGCAGAAAGTAAATACGTATTAGATATCTCTCTTTAGCAGTTAGTAATTTCAAGTGGCATGAAAATAACTGTGGAACATTGAATCACATTCTTCTTCTGCCCACCTGATATAAATCTGGAATACCTCCATGCAATTCACTGTGAAACCTCTGTATTTACTGTGGTACAAGTGTTAAATTTGTAAAATTGTGCTGTAAATGGCTGAAGTTTTCCAGTTTCTCAATTGAGCACAGAAAAACCCTGTATTCATTTAAATGCAAGTCATGATAGATTTACAGCTGGAGGAAATGAGAATTAGCTTTGAGAGTAAAGCAAAACAGAAAAAAATTCAAAGGTAAATCTAAAACAAGAGTGCAGCCTTGTGTTTTCATTTTCTTGTCAGGAAATAATGACTTGCCTGAGATCCTGGGATTGATAAAATGTTCTTATGTTGGTTTGATGTTTCTGCCCTGGGAAAAAAAATGGAAAGTAATACATACTTGCAATAGGTGCAAAGGAAAGGATGTCACTGGTAGCATTTTGCAGAGGTCTATTCCATTACACACATCCATCAATGATTTGGGAGAGAGGGATCCATAAGGTGATAAAGGTTTGCTGATTATCAGAAAGATTAGGAAAGATGAGGGCTCATGGTGAAAAATGGAGAAGGACCTAATGAGACTAAATGATTAAAGAACAATAGTTCAGTGTAGATAAATGTGAAGAGACACACTTAGGGGCATAAATCTTACCTTTACATATAAAAAGATATCTCTGAGATGACCATTACTTGAGATATTGGTGTTGTAACAGAAAATGATGAAAATATTTCCTCAGTGCTCAGTGATGATGAAAAAGCAAATATCAGAAAAAGGATAAATAAAAGAACATAATCATGGTGACATTTTAAAAAACTCACAACAGGAAGGTTTGGTCTGCCATCTCTGAAAGAATATAGCAGCAGTATGAAGACATAGAACAAGCATGCAAGAATGGTCAGAACTGTGGAACAGCCATCAAATAAGGAACAGCTACATCCATTTGTGAGACTGAAAAGAGATCACTAAGGAGAGAAGTGAGAGAGGGCCACACAAGTACAACTGAAGAGGACAAATAAGAATACATTTTCACTGCTTCTATCTGTAAAGGACCAAAAGATGTCAAATGAAGCCAGGGTAGTGAGTTCAAAACAAACAAAATCCAGGTGCTTTTTTTTGAGTGCATAGGTAAGTGGTGATATTCCTCATACAGACTATTTTGGATTCTAAACATTTTTACAGGATTCTAGAAGGTGACTGAACACCTTCATGGATCTGAAATCTATTGAGGAGTATCAAACATGGCTAAGCCGACATTCTTGGGGAGCAAGAGAATATTCTGATAAATGTTTGCTCTAGTATTTTATTTCTTCATAGGTTTCACTTTTACCAGTCATAGATGGATCTTTTGTCTGAGCAAATACTTCTGTTCGTCTGTTCTAATGTCATATAAAAATGGTTTTAACTGTAGAGAAAAGATGAACGATGGGAAATACTGGGGTTTTTATTCTAGTGTTGTGGCACGTGTAATTTATTTATTTAATGTCTGACAGAGCATTCCATATCATTGCCCAGCAAAGCATTTAAGTACACACTAATTTAAGCCACAGGAATGGGATTCTCTGAGTTTTTATTTAAAAAATATGGATGTAATAGATACCTCATATAGATTAAAAGAGTCAGACAAGATTGCTAGAAGAACATCTGACAGGGTAGCTCAGCTACAGCTCTCTCAGAGAAAAAAGGAATTCATGATGGCACATGTTCATTTTCTTAGGTGAAGGCAACCAAAACTTGTAATCACTTGATCACACACACACACCACCACCACACCCACTCTCTCTCTCTGCCCACTCTTGCCCCCAACATTAGAAAGCAACTTCATTACCTTTAACAGCCATGGGATCAGACAGATTTGTGAATACATTTGTTGACAACTTTTGCTCTGAATAATACCACCTTAAAGGTCTCCCAGGAGCTCAAGTCGAAGCAAGCCAATTTCTTTTGTGGGTTGACCCTATGCAAGAGGTCATCAGATCATCCCATTAGACCCAATATTAACCACTTCCCTGAGTCAAGGGATCAGATTCTCATTTAAAACATTGCCAACTGCAGGAAGCTCTTCATATAGGTTCAAGTGGGCTGAAACTCAAATCTCTAGGTTTGTAATAGGATGCCTTAACCATTCTGTTACCAACTTTTTGTCTGCCTGGGGCTTTAGAAGGAAAGAATAAATATAACATTTTAAGGAGATCACAAAATTCACCAAGGTGTGTAGCTGTTAGAAGATAATTATATACTCTGGGGGTATAATGAGGGCCATGTACCTTGAAGGTATAAGAAATGTGGGTACTTCAGCTGAGTACGTTCCCAGAAGTATATAATTCTATGCTGAATATAGTATAACGGACTCTTAAGTGGACAAAACCAGAAAGGCTAAGTGGTTCTCAGCTAAGTATTATTCCATCATCACACAGATTGGGCTCTTAATTAGTCAGGTCAAACACCAAAACTTTGCCATACCATATCTCACATAAAAACAGGTTGCTCTTGGGAGTTAGCAATATACATAGAAATCTTTCTGGAGCCTTTGGTAGGACTTGCCTCACCTAATCTCACATTCCCTCTAGAGTTTAATAACATTTGATGAGCCAAAACATCTAAGACACATCTGCTTTGGAAATGTGTCTGGTTTGTTACTCTCTATTGACCTACTGAGGAAGGATCCTAGACAACCACCACAAATTTAGTGTCTAGTTGGTCTGTAACTAGAAGTTAGTGACTTCTTTTGTGATGAAATACATATGTTACTATTTGACAAGCACCATGAACTCCTCACAGTGCCAGTGCGCACTGCAAAGTGAATGGTCAGAGAAAGCACTATTCCCAAATTATTGTAAAAAATGTTACTAGGTTGTAACTTTTTTTTATGATTAGATACACATCCATATATATTCCAACAGGACTCCTGGAACAGTCTTCTAAACTTAGCCATGTCAATAACATAACCGGAGGTGGATGGAGTGCTTAAGTGTAATAACATAAAGAAATCCTTCTTTGTTCAAAGATGTAAACAGATTTGTTTTTGTGGTTTTGTATGTAATTCTATGTTTACTTCTGTACCACATTACATATGAGATGCACTTTATAAAGAGGGAAAATAAGATCCTTTGATATCTAGATATGATTTCCTATCAGTCTGAAGAAACAAAGGACAACATTAATTTGACTCATAAGGAAGTAATAATATATGTTATTAATATTTTATGCATAATTGGTACATTTGGACATATGAAATATTGAAATCATGATCCTGTTCCTCCTGGAACTATCTATTAAGGAGCACACCTGCGTGTGAAGACGCAAAGGGGTTTCCTTAGATCTCAGATTTTAATTTTGTCTCTCTCTTTTCCAGGATTTTTTTCCAGCCCACTGAGGTATCAGTAAGTATTCTTGAAGTATACATATCTGAAACATTCAGTGAACACTCAAAAGCTTGTCTTGGATCTCTTTTCATCTCTACCACTTGTTTATCTGAAAAAGAAGGATTTGTTCCATTCTCAACAGAATAAATTAATCAATAACAGCATATTACACTGTTTTATTAAATAGGTGTAGAAAAATCCCTCATAACCATGCAATTATTTTCTTTTCTCAGAAGAAAAGGTCCTTACAATTTTCACAACACAGGAACAGATGTTGAGGTAGCTCCAATGAAGCTGCCCTGATAACTGCTTGGAAAGTGGACTTGAAACAATTTCTGGTTGATGCTAAGAAAAAAATAACTTGCATTTCAGGAAAAAAGTAGTATTTCTATCCATGATGATTAGAAGTTGGGAGATTTCCTATCTAGTGGCTGAATAAACAGAACATAATAATAGAACGGAACAATACAGTAATAAATTTAATTGTGCCTCTTTCTCTCCTCCTGATCAAGGAAGTAGAAATTGTAATATCTCATAATATGATTAATATTGTTCTTACTGTTCTAATCACAGAAGGATCATCTACTACAATATGTGTCTACAGATAATTATTACCTTCCTTCAGAGAGTGGTCTGAATAATAATTTGGAGTAAATAAACTGGCATAATTTCAGAGCACATTGCTACTGCACAAACGAGGAAGGCATATTTTGGGGAAGAAACTTCAGTATGATTTATTCACTCACAGACAGCAAAGACATTTTATGGTATCATAGTTTAATTCCTGGCAGTTCAGACTTCTGCAAAAATTTGCCTGTATGTGTAGAGTTTGAAGAATGCAAACGAAGAATGTAAATTGTTAAGTATATGGCTGCACGAATACATACAGGAGGTTTCCTCTTCTCTAACACAGAATCATCTGGACATTAACATGTCAAAAAGGTGTGCAGCCATGTGAAAGGCATCTCTTTCTTTAGCTAACATGCCTGGGCTCTCAGTCAGGGTCACAACTGCAATCCATGATTCCTCCACCAGTTCTGTCATAAACCCAGAAGAAATTACAGGCTTTAAGCTTATGTTTTCTCACACATAAAAGAAGTACAGGTGAAATCCTTTCTATTTAAATTTAGCCTTCTAAAACTCAAGCATCTAGTTACCAATGCTCTCTGTGAACCATGTAGCATAAAAAGAGCATGAGGCAAGCCTAACTTAAAATGTTGCATCAGATAGGTGGGTGAGTCCTTCTCAAAAGGTGCCAATATCTTCCCATTGTCTATGGGGAAGAACCTAGAGAAACAGCATAAGCAACTTCAGATTTTTACATGGTTAATGTTAAGAAAAGCAAGTTTCTGCATCAAGTTGTGATACCCAAGGTACATTTTTCTTTACAGGTTCCAGTTAGAATCCTGTTTCTCTATCTACCCATTCCCATTGATGCTGGACATCCTTTGTAGAAAGGCAGTACTCTGAACCATATGCTAACTCAAGGTCCACAAAGATTTCTTATGGCAAGACATTTTACTTCTTCTCCATAAAATTTTATTATTTCCTGTATCTGCTCCAGTTTTGCAACAACCTACTAAAAATATGACCAGAAGTAAACAGCTTTAATTTGTCAGCTTTAATATTTTTCCCCAATATACTAAAAAAAAATATAAAAAAAAATCCATTTTTTGTGTATTGCGTTTAACCATTCCAAAACTATTTTCCCAGTATTTTCATATTCGCTTATTAATGCCTTTAATTGCTCTGCCAGTTCAAATAGATAATTTACCCAGGGAATTACAGAGCAGTCAGTCTCACCTCTGTGCCTGGCAAAATCTTGGAGCAGATTCTCCTGGAAGGCATGCTAAGGCACATGAAAAACAACAAGGTGCTTGGTGACAGCCAGCATGGCTTCACTAAGGGGAAATCCTGCCTGACCAATTTGGTGGCCTTCTATGATGGGGCTATGGAACTGATGGACAGGGGTAGAGCAGTTGACGTAATCTACCTGGACTTGTGTAAAGCATTTGACGCTGTCCCACACGACATCCTTGTCTCTAAATTGGAGAGACATCAATTTGATGGATGGACTACTCGGTGGATAAAGAACTGGCTGGATGGCCACACCCAAAGAGTTGTGGTCAATGGCTCAATGTCCAGCTGGAGACCAGTAACGAGTGGTGTCCCTCAGGGATCGGTGTTGGGACCGGTCTTGTTTAACATCTTTGTCGCTGACATGGATAGTGGGATTGAGTGCGCCCTCAGCAAGTTTGCCAATGACACCAAGCTGTGTGGTTCGGTTGATTTGCTGGAGGGAAGGAATGCCATCCAGAGGGACCTTGACACGCTTGTGAGGTGGGCTAATGCCAACCTAATGATGTTTAACCATGCCAAGTGCAAGGTCCTACACCTGGGTTGGAGCAATCTCAAGCACAGCTACAGGTTGGGCAGAAAAGAGATTCAGAGCAGCCCTGCAGAGAAGGATTTGGGGGTGCTGGTCGATGAGAAAATGAGCATGATCCGGCAGTGTGCGCTTGCAGCCCAGAAAGCCAACTGTATCCTGGGCTGCATCAAAAGGAGCGTGACCAGCAGGTCGAAGGAGGTGACCCTGCCCCTCTACTCTGCTCCTGTGAGACCTCACCTGGAGTATTGCGTGCAGTTCTTCTGGTGTCCTCAACATAAAAAGGACATGGAACTGCTGGAACAAGTCCAGAGGAGGGCCATGAGGATGATCAGGGGACTGGAGCACCTCCCGTATGAAGACGGGCTGATAAAGTTGGAGCTGTTCAGCCTGGAGAAGAGAAGGCTGCGTGGAGACCTCATAGCAGCCTTCCAGTATCTGAAGGGGGACTACAAGGATGCTGGGGAGTGACTCTTCGTTAGGGACTGCAGTGATAGGACAAGGAGTAACGGGTTAAAACTTAAACAGAGGAAGTTTAGATTGGATATAAGGAAGAAGTTCCTTACTGTAAGGGTGGTGAGGCACTGGAATAGGTTGCCCAGGGAGGTTGTGAATGCTCCATCCCTGGTGGTGTTCAAGGCCAGGTTGAACAGAGCCTTGGGTGGCACGGCTTAGTGTGAGGTGTCCCTGCCCATGGCAGGGGGGTTGGAACTAGATGATCATCTTACGGTCCTTTCCAACCCTATTTATGATTCTATTCTATAATTTCCTCTTTCTTATCATCTGTGGGCCCAATTAAAATATCCTGTTACATAGTTAGCTGAGATGCCTTTCTAAGGTTTTCTGCCACTGAAACTCCCCTCATTGTTCATCTTCCCAATATTTGATTTGGAATGCGAAGTCAACATGAAGTTGAAAGTATCTCCCAGATAATATTTACATTTAAAATTTTCACATTTTTACAGTATTTACAGGAGCAAAATCAGGCATGATCCCAAGTGTTCATGGAACATTAGATCCATGTGTGTGCTTCTGTAAACCTCAGTACGGAGAACACCGGGCATCAACTGGAACTGATAAGGTTGGCAAATGGCCAAATCTCCCCAAGCTTTGCAAGCTCTTTACTAAAAAAAATATGCCTAATACAACACAGGATGAAACCCTGAACATACTAACTAAATTCAGTGATAATTTTTAATTAATATTAGGTTTTCCTCCTGAATATGTCATATCATGTCAAATTTCCATGTCATATTCCCTAGCATCTTGCTGTTATATTTCAAAGCTGTTAATCCCACAGATGGCCTTTAAATTTTTGGGAGTTTCTTGCTCAAATGGTTTTTCTCATCTTCTTGTCTTCTCCTCTTTTATCACATTGGGCAAAACCTGTATCTTGAAATTCCAAAAAACTTTATAATTCAGCTGTGTGCAGAAGTCATACTATTTGTGGCTTTAGCTGTTTTTGCCAGACAGTTTTGAACAGTTTCTGTGTAAAATCCCACAAATCTCTGTGTAATTTAAATGTGGGTTTTTTTTTTTCCTCTCTGCCTGGAATGTATTTTTGCTTCAAGATGCTCCTTCAGCTGCTCATAGTTCACCTTCCATATTTTCAACATGTTTTAATGTCTTTCTATTGACTACATATGTTCTTCCCATTTCTTTTGAGATGCATCCAAAAGAGCTCTCATATGATCTTTTAATTCCTTTTAGTAGCGGTCTCTAACCTGGCATTCATACATACTTACAACTTACAGATGGGGCCAGTCTGATGAAGAAGGGCAAGAGCTATTTTTGTAGGAGACATGCCAGACTGGTCAAGGCAGCTTTAAACTTGATTTGTTGGGGTATGGGGACGTTGAGAGAAGGCTGCATGGAGACCTCATAGCAGCCTTCCACTATCTGAAGGGGGCCTATAGGGATGCTGGAGAGGGACTCTTCATTAGAGACTGTAGTGATAGGACAAGGAGTAACGGGTTAAAACTTAAACAGGGGAAGTTTAGATTGGATATAAGGAGGAAATTCTTTCCTGTTAGGGTGGTGAGGCACTGGAATGGGTTGCCCAGGGAGGTTGTGAATGCTCCATCCCTGGCAGTGTTCAAGACCAGGTTGGACGAGGCCTTGGGTGATAAGGTTTAGCGTTAAGGTGTCCCTGCCCACGGCAGGGGGGTTGGAACTAGATGATCTTAAGGTCCTTTCCAGCCCTAACTATTCTATGATTCTATTCTATGATTCTATCTGTCCCAAAACTACCACTCAGATGCCAACACCTGTAATGAACGCTTGGAGTGATGCAGAGTTGCTTCAGCCACTCCAGCCCATGAGTTGGCTTTATTCACAGCTCGGCCCAGATGCCTATATACAAACACCTGTAGTATGGGGAATTAGAGATATGTACATGTCTCTGTGGTTATGATATCATTGGAGTCATGGAAACATGGTGTGATGGCTCCTAAGACTGGAGTGTTGGAATGGAAGGTAATAGGCTCTTTAGGAAAGGCAGGGAGAGGGTGTAGCTATTTATGTCAGTGATAGGCTACAGAGTACAGAACTCTGCCTGGAGACAAGTGATGGGCCAACTGAGTTTGTGGGTTATGGTCAAAGGGAGAACAGCAATGGGGGACATTACTGTGGGGATCTGTTATGGCCCCCTGATCAGGAGCACTCTGTGGGTAAAGAGCTCTACAGACAGGAACAGCCTCATGCTCACAGACCCTTGTCCTCATGCGGGACTTCAACCATCCTGGTATCTGTTGGAGGGACAGTACAGCCCAGCACAGGCAATCCAGGAGGTTCCTTGATAGTGTGGAAGACAACTTCCTTCTGCAAGTAACAGAGGAGCTGACAAGGAGAGGTGCCATGCTTGACCTCGTGCTTGCTGACAGGGAGGGACGGTTGGGGAATGTGATGCTGCAGGGCAACGTTGGCTGCAGCAATTATGAGATGCTCGAGTTTGAGATCCTCAGGACAGTGAGAAGAGCATGCAGCAAGCTCACTGCCCTGGACTTCAAAAGAGCAGACTTTGGCCTCTTCAGGAACCTGCTTCAGAAGGTTCCATGGGATACAGCCCTAGAGGGCAGGGGGGCCCAAGGCTCTTGGTTGATATTCAAGGCCCACAGTAGGAGAGGGTTAGGTCTGAGATCATCTTAAGAACCTGAAGGTACACAAGTCCATGAGACTTCAATCTTAAGTAAAGAAATATTTAATTTAAAAATATAATGGCTGATAAATATATATGTAATGACAAAACTCACAGATGAAAATTACTAAAAACAAGCTTGAATTTCTGTTGGAAATTTCAGCAGGAACAATTTTTTAAATGCCTTCTTAATCCTTCTGAACTTTTTTGGTTTCTGCATTCCCACACAAAATAAGCAACTAGAAATATAATATGCATGTAGCGATAATTAATGGAATTAAATCAGGAAATACAAAGCAGAACCTAAGCTTTCTATGGAGAATCAACTATATAAAAATGCATTTTAAAATTAAAACCAAAACAAAATAGTCTAGAACTCCTACTAGCTTTAACTCAGATGATCTTTATAATCTTTTTAGTTTTGAAATGAATACCCACTAAGGGTAGGTTCTTAGCAGTGTTAAATTCAGACAAAAGAAAAATGACTGAGTCACTTCTCCATTACCATGATCCAGCCTTTAGAAAGTGGAATGTTACCAGCATTTGTAGTAGAGGTTCTCAAAGGAACCACTTGGCTGTAGAGGGAGCCAGCTGAATTAGGGTGCACTGACTCCAACTTCTTTTTCAGCAATGAGGAGAAGGAAGCCTACCTAGTGCAGGTACAGCAATTCTGGCTTATTTCTTCATTATCATTTTTGAAACCACTTTAAATGATGCTGAGTGATTGGGCAGAACTACAGCAGCACTTGTCCCTCTTTGGCTCACAAAATCACACATCCTTGTGTTGCCAAGAGATCTATCACTGCAGTGAGGACAGCAACAGGCAAAGCTAAACAAATTCATGGGCTTTCCTCTGGAAGTCAGGTCTTCTCACCCGAGCCAGTGAAGATACCAACAAACTTTGTATTTTAGCCATTGCAAGCTCCACAGCTTTCACTTTAGCTTTTGACAGCCTCAGGTGTATTTTTCATTTCAGCTAGAGCTAAGTTCACAGCATCATCTAGTCAACCTGCCAGCCACTCCTCTGGCCATCTTCTGCCTCCAGAGCATATAAATACCATCAATGCTCAGTGGTGAAGCTTTCCTCCTGTCAGATGGGTGCAGAACTTGGAACAAGGTGGCCTAAGAGCAGAGGCTTGAAGGTTAACTTTGTGGATGGTGGGTGAATCCAGTCCTGAAAGTAAGTCCACTTCCAGGCTTACACAGCATGAACTACAGAGTCAGTGGTAGAGTCCCAGAGGGGTTTACACCTCAACACAGCTGGCTGTTGAGAACCAGATGTGATCTAAATGGCACAGAGTGGGAAAATCCTGGCATGTTTCAACACTGTGCCCCTGAATTACTCTTGAGAGAAGGACAAGAAATGGGAGCTTTTTATGCACCATCCCTTGCTCAGGTCTGTGCCTGGAGTTGCAATCTAGCTCTTTAGAGCAGCAGCTACAAAATGTAGGGATGAATCCTGCGAGGATAATTACATAGTTCCAGTATCACGTCTTTCAACAAGCAAAGTAATACAGAGGAACTGGGAACCTTAATGTGCAATATCATGTCTTTGCTTCCTTAGGAAGGCAGGGGTTGGCAGAGGGGGATAGAGAGGAAAAATGAAGGAGATTGCATTTCAGACATACATTATGTGCACAAAGGCTACCAGGTCCTGCAGGGAATCCTAAAACCAATTTTCTCCTGCCTGAAAAGCTCAGGGGTCTGGTTGAACCTCAATGACATTTTCATTTTCCTAGTGGGAAAATAAAATGTCCCCAGCAGCATAAACCCACTCTTAATATGTAACAGGCTTTTTAAAGCACAATGTTATATGATGATATTTTATGCAGAGATCTAACTCATAAACTCATTGAGCAAAGAAAGATAAAGAAAATGACAAGCTAGATACAGCACACATTAACATATGATGGCAGTAAAAATCACAATGGAGGGATTGGCCCCTTTGCACACTGGGGTAAATATGAAAAAAACAACAGGGGTATGCCAGTTTAGTCTGGTGGGAAATGAGATCTGAATCAATTCTCAATAGCTGAAAACTTACTTGTCCATAAACACTATCCTTTAATATAAAGGAAAGGAACAATCAATGTCTGAACAGCTGTAAACATATGTTAATCAGTTGCTATGGTCGATACAGTCATTAGCAACTTCAGCAGTTCTTGCTTAATCATTTCTCCTTGCTACATACCTGTCAGCTGGACATCTAAAAGAGCTGCATGAAGGCGGGTAGCAAGCATGCAAAAAAAAGAATGAAAGGAAAAGCCCCTGTACACATTTTAAACAAGAAAGCACTAGATTGCAATCCTCAGCTAAACTCTAATACAGGCTAATGCAGCTATGTGTTATACTCAAAATATATGTATGAGTGCATGTAACACAGACCTTAGTTGTGTAGTGAATAACATGTTATATGTATTATCCCCTTTTACTGCTTTGAATTGCCAGATTCTAGTTTAATTTGGGGACTGGGTGTTTCACACAGCTAAAAACACAAATAGATACCTAAAGATGTATGTGTCTAAATGTATGATATGTACCACAAACACATGCATATTTCAAACAAAATGTACATCTAAGAAAACTCATTTAACTTTGAAACTAACACTGGAAGTCATCTCAACACACTTCATCTATTTGTATATATGTAATATTAATACAATGTACTACCTTTAAAGGACAGGTCTGGCCTGCATCTTAGAAATGCAGCACTGAAAAAAAAGCCCAAAAAGTGTAACAGCTCTCTGGAAAGGCTCTGGAGGAAGAGCTGCATGTCAGCGCAGCAATGGTGGGACACTCCTTCCATTCATTGGCAAGAAGCAGAAAGAAATTGTTCTATTGCAATATCCCAATATCTCTTTCTTGATGTTTTCACAATTACAATTAAATACAAAACTTCTAGAAGATGCTTATTATTCTTAAACAATGGTACAAATACGGAATTTAGTTCCTAAGCTTAGAAGACTAGAAATGTAGAAAGCAAAGCAGTTACTCCCCAGAACACTTTCTCTGATCCACAACTCCTCACCTTAAGTTACTCATCAAATAGGAGCAGCAGAATGGTTCTTACATCTCTCTGTTGGTTAGCATTATGTTTAAGTTAACAATATCCATTTACCTCTGACTGAGAAGCTACTAGCATTTCTGAAGGCATCAGCAGCCCTCATGTTCTGCAATTAACTCTGGAAGTAGCACTCAGATCTGAAGCTTTGTTACTGAAGTAAAATAAAAGTCTGAATTTCCAATATTCAAGTCAATATTTAGTGCCTATATCCTGTGAGCTGGGCAGAAACACTCTATCTCCCAACACAGTGCAAACCAGATGGCATTAGTTTCTTTACCTATTAGGTAGCTTAGTCCAGGTTTTGGCTTCTCTGTTGAATATCTGCATTTCATTTGATTCCATGTTAGTTTAACGTAGTACTGAAAAATAACTATGTACTTAAATATTTTGCTGAATCCCAGCTTCAACTGCTGTTGCAGTAATGCATTTGCTTTCAGCCTATCATGCAGTTACTGGATGTGCGCTAATGATACTGGAAATCCAGGCCTGGTTACAGTCTTTACTAAAACAGAGGCACAAAGCTGGAGCTTGAGCAATGTGGAAGTTTGAGTATTTTGTGATATGCTTTCCAAGGACTTCTTTTCCTCATTTGGTTTCCTCCTTTCCCTGCATTTTAAGAGACAACTTTTTAAGGTCATTTACAGAGGGCTGTATTTTATTTCTTTTTATGTACAGTCATGATTGCAAGGACATTTTTCATAAGAGCATTTCACACCCATCCTGTTCCACCTCCTCTCCAACTTTGTGCACATTTATTCTCACCCCTGCACCACCCATTCTTTCTGCTGTTATATACATATTATATAGATGGTTTTGGAGGTTGGCAGAGAACAAGTCTAAGAGATTTATCCATGTTAAAAATACCCTTCCCACATTTTTTACTTTTTTTTTTTTTAGGCTTAGTTTTATCTTGGGTCGATTCCATGATTCACTTCTCCACATGATCCCATACAAAGTTGTTGTGGCATAGCTAAAGAGGTGATGTGGGAACAGGAACACAAAGTAGCAGCGAACAGAAACTACTGTCCTTAGCAGTACTATCCAGGGACATGTCCATAAACCCATTCTTAGGAGACAGCCCCTTCTTTTCCCTGTTTCTGAAGGCTAAAGGTTGGTTATGAGCCAGAACTGAATGACTAGGGGTAGACTAGTAACTGACTTGAGATGAGAAGGTCAAGGTCAGGTCCAAATCTGACTTTTTAAGTTTATAACACATGAGGAATTGAGGATGTGAATCTTGTTGCAACAGAAGTAAATCAATTGACAGAGTGGTGGAGAGAACCCCCTCATCATTCATGAAAGGCAGGTGATCCATAGAGCAAGCAGAGCAGGAATGCTGACCCTGAAGGATTTATGGTGCTTGCTAGACTTAGGCCTGGAGAGGGTAGAACTAGCTCAGGCATCAGAGAAAGTTTTTTTATACTATTATTGTTCTTGTTACCCAAGGACATAAAAAGAAAGATTGGCAGACAATCAGGAGAGGTTTTTGACAGATGAAAAGACAGCTGATGGTTGAAGAGGCCTAATATGGATATTCTTTGCAATAAACTTAAAATAAACCACATGAGAAGGATAGTCTAGATAAATTCAGACATCCTGGACTGGCCACACGTTAGCTGCATAGCTTTCTTAGTCAAGTGAAGGATATTCCAAATTTCCTTATTCAAGCCACTGCAAATTCCTTGGCACTAAATAATGATGCATGCAGTGTTTACAATAACCAGAAGGCTCAAAGAGCATGCAAAGAGATAGGAAAATATATACTGAACGTTTTGAAAATGACTCATAAATAAATGATCCTGATTGAATCATTGTGATTTGAATGAATGTTTAATCCTTCAATTTATTTTCATTTGGGAAAAATTCTTGAGCAAGCTGTGGCTAAGAATATCAGGATTTGAGTCTAGGTGTGTTAAGATTTTCTCACCTAGCTCAGACTGTTAAAAAGGTAACTGTTGCAGGTTTGGCTGGAGTCATTGCAAATATCTATTTAGAACTGTCTTTTTTTACAACTACAGGAGTTATATATATTTTTACATGGTATGACAGGATTGGAAGGAACTGATGTCTGGGCTTTGTCACTGTAAGATCTCATCTCAGAACTCGCTCAAGAACTTGCAATTATGTTATACAAAAAAAGAGAAAGGAATACACTAGGAAGGAATACTGGCTTGTTTTCACCCTTGTAAAAACAAAAACTTTATTCTCCTGTTTTACCTACAAAACTGCAACATAACTATGAAAACTTTTTTATCTATATGAAATCATCATAAGCATGCCTTTCATTCTTTTGCTGATGCCACTGATGTGATTGTGTGCAGTGAATTTACACTCCTTTATCTGAAAAAGCCCCTGAAATCCTGTAATTATATAGTATTGTAGTTATTTGGTTTCAATGTCAGATTAAGTGTATAAACCAAAGGGCCAGGTTTATAGCCCTGGCTAGACTTTATATACATATGACCTGGCATGCAGAGATTTGGCTGACCTATGCAGGAGATATAAGAATTATCATGGTTTCATCCCAACTGCATAATACTGATACTTGCAAAGAAATTTGAAAATCTCAGGAGAAGGGCATAAAGAAAGTTAGAGCATCTGTTGAAAATGCTTCTGTTACACTTAGGTATAGGAAAACTGAATACCTCAAAATCATTATCTTCTCAATAGCTTCTGACAAAAAGGGGTGCAGGGTCACCACATACAAATATAAGGTGCAGCAGAGGCTATAGTCAGGTCTGAATTGATTATCTGAATCAAGTTTCAGGCCTGCAAGCAGTATCTCCTAATCAAACTGATTCAGCTGAGCTTCTGGCGATGAAGCTTACTTTCCCACCACGCTCCATTTTTCAAACTCAATACCATGCTTCAAACTTTCAAGTGAAGGAATTCTTCCCACAGCCACTCTGGGTGAACAATCCTGTAACAACTTTCTGACTTCCAGAGCACAGGCCTCCTCCCCTAGTTGTCCCTAAGCACAAACAGCCCTAGAAGGACAAACAACAAATCTGCAAATAAGTTGCTAGAAAGACTTTCCATTTTACACATCTCAGCAGAGCCATATTATTACATCCTAATATGCTCAAGAAACGAGTAACTGTAGACAGGCAGCCTTGGAAGGGACTAACAATGAAAGTACAGCAAAAATGAGCATTGCTACTTGATACATTTTCTATTGCAGCCCAGTTAGCTAAAAGCAGAGCACGACTTCTAGATATTCCAGATGCTGTATTCCATCTTTGTAACTGAGGACAGTGAAGAGACACAATATGCACACAGATATCTGTTTTGGCTTGAATAGCCTAGCGCTACATTACCTTTCTATGCTTTCTATTCTCATTTCATATTGAGCAGATACTCTTCTTCCCCACCCCTCATATGACTCCACTTTCTTACTGCTAGCACAGACAGAACAAACAAGAAAATAAAGGTTTCATTATGATTTTTTCTAAGCCACAACTGGCTGTATTGATTCCTGGGACTCAGTGGGCAGTTGATGCTGCCTTTCCATCAGGGCATCTTGTAATGTTACTGTCTTGCCCAGTAAGAGGCTCCTATTAAAAACCCTCATTGGCTTAGTGAGCTGGATAAAACATAGTGATCATTTTTACCATACAGCTGTCTGGTGCTCCACAAAAGCTGGCTGTAAAAACCTACACTGCTTAGATAACTGGCTATCAGTTTTGACCTTCAGAGGTGAGGTTACAGAAAACTGTATAAATATTAAAATTAGCGGTGAGGCTGAACTGCAAAGCTCATACTAAGATCTCATATCAAACTTGCTCAACACTTCAGTGCTTTGGAAATGACTGATTTGAGACCATTTCTAATTAAAAAAATATATGTATCTAATAATCTCACATCATTCCCAATGCTATTTTTGCTATGTAACTTGCCCTAGGTCTCTCTCACTCATTTCAGAGCCTGAGTCATACATTTGGGCTTTGGAGAATTGAGAGTTATAGTACAGGTAAATCTACCTCATAATGAATATATAGTATCCTTAGGAGAGTCCATACTCAAGCAAAGAATGAGAGAGAAGAAAAATACAGCTGCAGTGAGAAACTACACAAAAGCTGGCAGACAAAAAAAAGAAGAAAGAAAACGCAACTAAAGAGAGCAACTCTTTGTGTAGCTAGGAGGCAGGCAAAATTTAGCCAAAATGTGCTTGTGAATAAGCAGTGGAAGAAACAACAGTTAAGTTGGGAAGGGGCATGAGACAGGCATGAATGAGCTGACTAATGTATTCAGGATGAGTGGAGGGAGAGTAACCTATTTCTATCCTTATGAATTTGCTGTGGGCCCATCACAGTGGATCTGTGTGCTTCTCCCCAATCTCAGAATGAAAAACAACCTCCCTCACCACAGGCATGCAGCAGGGCTCTGACTTCTTATGGACCTGCAGTGTTATGATAATACTGGGTAAAACAAAAAGCCCTCTGGCATATATAATGCAAGTCCAGAGTTATGATCCAAAGTGATAGCACAGAGCAACACCATTTTAGCCAGTGGAAGGACAGTTAGGGAGCTAAACCACCACATAATATAAAACCCCATGAGCATGAAATCAATTGAGCTCATTAAAAACATTGCATCAATCGCACCAGTCTTTCCAGATGATAAATTATCTGATGCCTGTCAATAGGCAGAGACCAATCTGAGTAACAGAATCCATGACAGAGTAATTCTTCTTATCACCAGACAGTTCATCTAGATTCGAGGAAACAATTCCAATAATATGTGGAGCTTCACAAACATATTGAAAGCTTCAGTTAATAGTTTCATCTTTAGCTTTCATGGCTAATTCTTTTATTTTCTACCCAACAGACAATAGTTACATTTGTATCACATGAGACAGAACACCAAAAATCAGTGTAGCCTAAACTGATAAAATTCACATTTAGTTAGGATTACCACAAACCAGATCCTTCCCTGCTCAAAAATCTCTGTTTATTTAACTGCACAGATTCACACCAGGTCAGGATCTTCCCTGGTAATTGGTTTCATGCTACCTGAAAAGCCAAAAATATCACTAAAACCACTCTCAATAAAGATGTTTTGGTGTCTTCAAGAAAAGGCAATTTATGTTTGAGGAGAAGGAATTAGTCAGAAAATTGATTTATTTTTCCTACAATGTTGAGACTATTTTTTCACATTTTCCATAGCACACTGATTCTTTTTGTAAACTATCCCGAAAGGCTTTCATTTTTCTAAGAGAAAACAAAGACTTCCTAAATTAAGTTTGTGCATTCTGAAAACATCACAATTTTTTAAAAAACAACTCCCCTTTAAAAAAATGATAAGGAGTTTTCAAAGCAGTCCTACTACTAGAGTGAAAAGGGATGGTAGTTGGTAGGCAGATTCTTGGAGACTTTTTTATACACAGTGCAGAGTGTAAATGATCAAAGAGAATTGTTAGAGGGAGGCAATTCATGATTAGCTTAGTGTAACACAAATTGATGATAGATGAAAGGAGGAGAATGTATGGTATAAGTAATAGGGGCCATAAAAAGAGTAAAAAGTAATAATAAATAAAGACACTGAATTTCAGCAGAGATAATTTGCGTAGACATGCAAGAAATGTTCACTGAAATCAATGGAATGAGGCAAAAGAGGTAAAGGACACAGAGGAGAAATGGAAAGTGTTCTTAGGTAAATTAATGTATACCCAAAGGGCTGTGAGCTATCTAGCAGTAAATATGTTTAGAGAGGGGGGAAAGAAGTAAATGGATGACCTACATAGTGAAAAGAGTAATAAAATGTAAAGAAGATGCACATACAAGGAGTAAAATGATCCAGAAGATCATTATAAATGTTCAGGACTTCCACTCATTAAGACTATTAAAAGATGACAGGAACAGACTGATTGTTACATATGCATAGTCAGGTAGGAAAGTGGAAGCAGGGAAGAGGGGGAGGACAAAAGCATTGATCTGAGTGAGAAGAATTGTGTCAAGTGACCGAAATGTGCCCAGTGTTTGCTGCCAGCTTATTAGTGCTGCAGTATTTTGTTCTTTTAATACTGCTGAAGGTATAAAAGTCAGAATTCAATTCCCACTGAAACTGATCTTGCTTAGAACAGATTTTAAAAGCAGTAAACTGCTGTTTTGTCCTGTAAAATATTAAAGACCTTGAAGAACACACCATGAACATAGTCATACTATTAACGTCAATTTAAACAGGAGGACAGTCCTTCCCATCCCTGTTCTGCTCTCCCATTCCTGCACAGTTTTAGCAATGGCTGTGAAGCAAGTGTGCAGGGGAAGTCAATGGGAAAAGTCATATTATTTTCAGTGAGGCCAGGGGTCGTAAACATCAACAATTAATATTTTCCAATCATGCCAGATTATGCTAAGGTTTTTGACACTAAAATTGCAATGATGCTTCTGCATAGAAAACCTTTGCCATACCAAATGTGTGGGCAGCAGGAGCCACGCAGCTGTCATGTAAGGATTGGAGTCTTGTTTTAGTTGAAAGGTACCTTAAAGGAATATATTTGCTATCTCTATTGACAAGTTACCTGAGCTTAACCGAGAAGAAACAGATCTAAAAGGTATTTCTGTAAGCAGTTTGATGTCAGTATTTATAAAATGTGGTTTGGTTTGGTTTCTTTTTTACCTTAGGAATCTAATCTCTCTGTGTTAGGAAGGGAGTAAATAAAAGAGAGCCCAAACCCTTTAGGAGAAATTAAAATATTGGAAATTAAAAAAAAGAAAGTAATTTCTGGATGTGTTAAGTGATACCAAAAAGAATCACTAGAAATCATTCTAACTTCTGTGTTAGAAACTAAGACTATACCAAGGCTACACTATGAAGATCTGTCTATCTTGCTAAGGAAAAGATTACTGGTAGACAAAGAGGAAGTGACATTGATATGAATCAAAATTAAATGGGATCAAAACTTGCAGAAAGTTAGGCAAGTGGTATCTGAATTTTGTCAAGTAAAAAGTGTTTGACAGCTTTTATACAGAAAAAAAAAACAACATGAGAGATTATAACTTAGATAACTGATAGTTTACTGAGCTCAACACCATTCAAAATTAGAGAGGATACTGCTGACCTAAACAAGGAAGTGTGAGACTGAACACCATGTATGTCCATAACAAATGATAAATTAAACTAAATATGGTCTCTAAGAGCTGGTTGTACAGCACAGATTTCATATGTCTGGCAAGGTCACACAAAATGTCTATGGTAGATCAGCAGACATTCTGTTTCTCTGCATCTGTTTGCCACAAGTTCAACAAGCAGTTTACACAGGGATTGGGTCAGCTTCTCCTCAGTGTCACAGGCACATCCCAGGGCATTTCAAGGCACAGAACTGCTCACCCATGCACAACTCTCCTGCCCTGACTTCGCCTATCTGGCAAGCATTTTCTTTTTCTCTCACATGCTCAGTTTCATTGCTCCGGGTCACTCAGTGATAGGGAGGAGGTAACTGTCTCCTCCATAGATCCTGCCCTCAAAACCAGTTTTTAAATCTCACTTTCACATCTGCTAGCTCATCTTTTCTGCAACTGCATCTGAAACCACTTCTCCCTCTGTTTGGATCCCAGGCGGTTCATCCATCTGTTTATTACATTTTTTTAAAAGTTGCAGACTCTTTACTGATGATTTTTAGAAGCTCTTTGCAGGTTCACAGACTTTCCTCATTGCTTGTGTTTACATCAGTGTTTTGGATTCCCTCCCGCATGGAGCTCCACTGCTTTGTTATTTCCTCATTTATCTTTAAGGAAAACAATTAATAGGTTTGGCTGTTAGAGGTAGAATGATCCCTTTATTTATGACCGGGATTAAGGGATATCTTGTAAGTAATGCCCATTGCATAAAAGTCAGAAAGGAGAAAAAAAAAAAGTGAAAATACTTGCAAATATATATTAAAAATGCTTTTCAAAGCCAGTTATGAACATTTTGATTTTTGCAGGCTCCAATGTGCGAAGCCTTTAAGAAAGGATTGAAGAATGCAATCAAATGATGTGAAGAAAGTAGATCCAACTGTCACTTTGGTAATTGTTTTCAATCTTCGTTAGGAAAAAAAAAAAAGATACTAAACCAAAAAAAGCCCAAATTGTTATGAGGTCAAAAATCCCCAAAGTGTCAGTGAGAGTAATCACAATCCAGGTTAGTTTTCAGAAAGACTGATACCATGACCTGGAGAGAAGAAATATCCCTTTTGGTTAAATGGAGGATTCTAGAAATCAGTGATAATATCTACTAATCCTTCCTTCATCAAAACAGGGAAGGAAGGAGAGATTGCAGCGCAACATTTAAATTAATGTCTTCCTGTGTTTCTCAAAATTGAGAGTAAAAAGAACATGAAAACTATAGAGTATAAGTGACCCATAAAGCAGGATGTGAAAACGCGCACAAAACTATACCACAGCTAAAGGAAAAGAAATCTATGTTTCATACTCCTAAACAAGATATTTAATTTCCATGAAGTGTTGTGTATCTGGCTTCTATATCACACAAAAGAGCCTCTATTCATACCTTATTGCCCTGCTGGAGAAGGACTTGTCATGTAGGTCTTACCATGTCATTCTCTTATACGGAAAATCAGTTTTGCCCCCTCCATTGATCTGAAGGAGTATAATGCTTAATTTTTTTAATTCATGTTTTTGGAGAAATTTAATGTTTTGCTGAAGAGTTCCCTAGAATTTCAGAATTTTATGAAGAGATGAGCCCTTGTGAGTCTTTGTGAGCCCCTGATAGGCTTCGGGGGAAAAGTGAAAATGAAAATGGAAGACAAAGTCAGCATTCAGTGATCAATGGCTGGAAAAGCTATTGATCAGTTGGGGCATTCGCTAAGCTCATTTCATTCTGTGTGTGAAAAAAAACAGCAGTCTTCTAGGAATAAAAGATACTCTAAAGACAGCATCTTAATGCACTTCCACAACGGAGCATGCTTTAAATTCTACAGGAGCAATTTAGGTCCCCATTTTTAAGCCTTCATTTCAATACAGCTTTTGAATGGGCACATAATTATTGCTTTATACCACAGTACCAACTAGAAGCAATAAATAAGGTGCTGTGCTAACATTAAGCCATAGCCTGGCTTCCCACTGAGAGGCTGTCAGTCTAAACAACCAAAACAGGATAAAAAGAGAAGACTTATTTGGCAGGTCATTTCACAAACATGGAGCAAATCCACTGAGAGGCTGAATGAGCTTCCTAGGATACAATGGAGATTTCCCAAGCTAGTGAGTAATATAGAAAACATCCTTCCTTACCATTGCTGCTATGCTCACTTTTCCAGTAACACCTCAAAAAAATGCAGTTTTAGTGACAGACACTTCAATTTCTTAGGAATCAATGGCAAATTAGAATTATAAATACCAGGCTGGGCAACAGAAGTCCCAACTCTCTGATGTTTCTCAGAAAAACTAGAGACATCTTCAGTCCAACTGTGATGTGTCATTTTGTCAGATGGTGTCACTTGGCACTTTGGAGCACACAGAGACTGCGTGACTCAGCACTGAAGCACAGAAAAGCACCTGGCAGCTCATGAAAAGAGGGAGGGATCTGGAGAGAGGGAGACACTTCATTTTAAAAGGACCTTAATAAAAGCTTTTGCCTCTGGAAGAACACATCACATCTCTTTCCACAAAAGCCACCTAACTCCCTCCATCACCATGAAAGTATCCTTCTGCACAGCTGGAGTGCTAATTAGAGTAGTGCTTTCAGGTCCTAACTAACCACATGTGTTGTGGCTCTGCCTCAGGAATGAGACATAACCAAGAGCTAATTAATGCTTCTGAAATGCTACAGTCTAAATTAACAGGAGCCATGAAGCATAAGCAAGAAGAGACAGGAGTTAGATTTGGGTCATGCAGTTGCTTTCAGAGTCAATGTTTCCTGGCCTTCAGGAAAATCCTAGCCTGCCTGATCATTTTGGCCTGGGATGAAGCGAGAAATGTGACAGTGAGACCTCTCTATTTCCAGTGGTGCCTCGCAGAGTTTTTAGAAGCACTATGGTGTAATATTAGCGCTGAATTGGAACATGAGTTCCATGGTCATAGTGTGCACCCTTTTAAAGTGAAAAGACAGGAAGCAACATTTAATAATAGTGCGTGTGAGCAAAGCCTTCCTGACAGTAATGGGCTCTTAGTTCTTCCTATCAAAGGCAGAGCACTGTCTGAAATAAGCTTCAAAATACCAAGTTCAGGGAAGGATATCCACTTTACAGAAGAGGAGAGGAAACATGAGGAAGCAGAACAAATGTGAAATTCCCCTTCCCTTTCAAGCTCTTCTCTTGTTGGTGCTTCCTGCAGCATTTAGCAGGGTCTGGAACTCAAAACCAATCTCACATTCACATCCTTCTTAGGCAAAATCACTTCTCCTTGCTTTGAGAAGCCATCTTTCAAAATCACAGCTAGAGAGAAAATCCATAATTTGATCTGTTCCTCATTCAGGAAGAAACTGCAGCTTTTCACATTTCAGCCACTGTTTAGATACTCTGATGCCTTATGGCTTACGTTAGTGGGTCAAAAGATTATGAGATAACATGTTTTGGGTGGGTTTCTTAGCTATTCAGTCCATCCACAACCCTAAATCTCTAGTTCTTACTGAAATGGAGGAACACTATCATTCATTGGCTCTGCCACAGAGAGAGAGTAGTAGGTGTCTACCTATGCTGCAGTTCAGCATTGCAGTTACAGGAGACGTAAGTTTCTATCATTTGGTTTGCAGCAGTAGCTATGACAATGCAGCAGCACAGGCTGTGGTATTATAGCAAGCCAAGAAATACCCAGAATTCCAGTGCTGACTTTCAGACTCTGTGCGGTTCTTCTTCCATTTTTTCTTGCTACCTGCACTTGCTAAATTAGATCTAAAGCAAACATAACTACATGAGCTGCAAACATACCTTGGGAATGTGGAACGAGCATACCCTGAGGCAGCGGAATGTTGGGAATGAGAACAACCTTTGATAGCAATGTTTGTTTCTGACAAAACACAGCTGACAATATACATTTTTGCAAAGTACGGCTTTCAGACCCAGTATTCGAACAGCTGGATGCTGACAATATACATTTTTGCAAAGTACGGCTTTCAGACCCAATATTCGAACAGCTGGATGCTCACTCTTTTCACTGGTAGACTCAGTCTTTGGATTTCCAGAAACACTTAATGCAAAACTCCTCAACTACTGGAAAAATGACTGTTAAAATTGTTAGTGTTCAGAAGAAATTTTACGAATTCATTCAACTCAAAACCAAATCTTATCCCTCCAAAGAGAGATAGAATCATAGAATAGTTTGGCTTGGAAAGGACCTTAAAGTCATCTAGTTCCAACCTCCCTGCCATGGGCAGGGACACCTCACACTAGACCATGTCACCCAAGGCTCTGTCCAACTTGGCCTTGAACACTGGCAGGGATGGAGCATTTACCACATCTTTGCCCAAGCTGTTCCAGTGTTTCACCACCCTCACAGTAAAGAACTTCTTCTTTATATCTAACATAAACTTCCCCTGTTTAAACCTGTTACCCCTTCTCCTATCACTACAGTCCCTAATGAAGAGTCACTCCCCAGCATCCTTGTAGGCCCCCTTCAGATACTGGAAGGCTGCTATGAGGTCTCCACACAGCCTTCTCTTCTCCAGGCTGAACAGCCCCAACTTTCTCAGCCTGTCTTCATACAGGAGGTGCTCCAGGCCCCTGATCATCCTCATGGCCCTCCTCTGGACTTGCTCCAACAGTTCCATGTCCTTTTGATGTTGAGGACACCAGAACTGCACACAATACTCCAGGTGAGGTCTCACAAGAGCAGAGGGCAGGATCATCTCCTTCAACCTGCTGGTTCAGGCAGATGACGTCAACTGCTTTGCTCCATCCATCAGTTCTGTAGCCCCATCATAGAAAGCCACCAGATTGGTCAGGCAGGATTTCCCCTTAGTGAAGCCATGCTGGCTGTCACCAAGCACCTGGTTGATTTTCATGTGCCTTAGCATGCCTTCCAGGAGAATCTGCTCCAAGAATTTGCCAGGCACAGAGGTGAGACTGACTGTAATTCCCTGGGTCTTCGCTTTTCCCCCTTCTTGAAAATGGGGGTTATATTTCCCTTTTTCCATTTTTTTTGGAACTTTACCTGACTGCCATGATTTTTCAAATATGATGGATAGTGGCTTAGCAACTTCATCCGCCAGCTCTTTCAGGACCCATGGATGGATTTCATCAGGTGCCATGGACTTGTGCACATTTGGGTTCCTAGGATGATCTGGAACCTGATCCTCTCCTACAGTAGGCTAAGGTCTTCATTCTTCAAGTCCTTGCATTTGTCTTCCAAGACTTGATAGCATGGCTAAAGCACTTACTCAGGTGAACTTTATGTGAACTTTATTTTGAACGCTTTTGTGAACATCTATTCAGACTAAACCTTTGAAATCTTTCGAATCTGTTTTGTGGTGGTTTTCGTTTTTTTGCTTTTGGGTTTTTTTGGTTTGTTTTTTTGTTTTGTGTTTTTTTGCTTGCTTGTTTCCTTTTGAGGTTTTCAATGTTTGCTCTTTGTTTTATGAACCACTTGGAAGTATAGAAAAACAGAAAAAATGTCAAAAGTTTTTCAGCCATGGATGATAATGCATTTCAGTCCTTGGGCAAAAATTTAGGTCAGTTGTAATTTCATCTGAACCAGCTCATCTACCTCTATCAGCAACCCAGGGCAGGATAAGCTGCAATACCAGTACATATTGGAAAGGGAAATTACTATTTTTACAAGCAAGGATTGTGTCACAAACCCCCTGAATTTATAGTTAAGAGACTGGCAGTGTTCTCTGCGTATGTGTTTGCATAGTTGCACTTTTGATTGGTGAAACAATTACATCTACAGTCTTTGTTGGTGCTGACTGTGGCTTTCTTATTATTTGTCCAGCTTCACTTGCACTCACAGACCACAGTTCAGATTGCAGTGATAATTAGCAATATCCATTTCCACGAGAGTTAAAGTGCTACAGACAAAAAAAAAATTTATGTTACAAAGAAAAATTTGATTTTTTTTTCTACCGGGGGTTAACTCCTTCAGAGACTTTATTTTTTTTTATTTTGCTGATAAAAGGAATGCTTAAAAAAATGGAAACAAGAGAAAAAAGTAAAATATAGAAAATCAAAACTGAAATTCTGTGCTTATATATAAATATAACCAAAGGTACACATGTATTTCTGAAACATGCAAATATCTTTGGCATGCCTACATATGGTATTTGGAAGATACTATCTTTATACATACAGAAACAGAAGGAAATTAGGTTTTGTGCCTAGTCTTTTTTAAACTACAGTATTAACTAACATATCTTTGTTACATTTTTTCTGCAGTCTTTTGTTTTTTGTTCTCACAGTGAAGCTACACATAGCAATACTAAGCAGACATTTTCAACACTGATCTCAAAGCAAAGCCCCAACACAGCTAAGGCACTAAGCCCTTGTTTCTGTGCCGAGGTTGCTGCTTGGGCAAGCCATGCAGGCTGAACAATCACTTCTGTAGGCAAAGAAGTCCTTCTACTCCTAAAATGATTGGCTTAGTAGGATAGGAAGTACTTCATCAACACAGTCAGTGGGAAGCATGTCCTCTGTTGTGGAACAAACTTTGATCTGCAAGGCTGACAGCTATGACAGCTATGACAGTTTGCATAAAAAATATTCTATAATTTAAAATTTATATTGACAGTCCATATTCCCTTTACGAAAGGGACTGGTGTACTATTATGATGACTGACCAAATCTAGTGACCAAAGAAGTTTCCTGGGAAAATGCTGTAATTTTTGAAATCGCTGTTTTCCTCTCAGAAGGAAAAAGTCAACATCAAATATACATGTATACACAGATATATATGTATATACTCACACACACAAATATATGCATGTTAAATGTGAAAACATGAGACTAAAATGAAACCTTTCAAATGAGGTTTTGAAATGTTGGAAGAATAGCTATTTCAAATTAAACTGTTTCTTCTTCAATTCAGCATTTGTGAAGAAATATTACCATGACGATTGCTGGCATTTAAACCTTTCCCATCCCATTTTTGGAAGATAACATGTCAAAATATCAACATTTCCCATGGGTCAGGGATTTTGAACAGCTCTAATCAGTGTCATTTTCAACAGCTTTTGGTCTGATGATTGCATCTGTCTTCAAAATGACTGCTGTTTGGTTTCTGTCATTCAGAATAAAACCCCAAACATGGAATCAGGAGATAAGGAAGAGACCTCATGAGTTAATCTAATCTGTTCTCCTCAGCATCATGTAAACCTGATGTATGTGTTTTGCTACCAAAAATTACTCTTTGCAAGTATCTACTTTTTCCCAGACTGGGAAGAGTCAAAGTGTATCATCCTAAATTTATACTTGCTCTTTCATCACTAAGGAAGGATTCACCTCACCTAATCTCCTGTCTGAAAGTCTGGCACCTAGTTGAAAATAATCAGCCATTCTCTGCCAATTATTATAGCAGAAAAAGAGCTGTCTATCTTCCCTCAAAAGCACTGTCAAAGAAAGACTTACCCACTGCAGAACACACACAAGATCTCCCTGGTTTCAGATTGAAAATTGCCGCCCCTGATTATCATGGGAATAGTAGATGAGATTGGATGCTTGCCTTGAGATAAATCCTCACTCAGGTCTTTACCTAGACATACCCATTTTATGTATTAAAGATTAATGTAACTTTTATTGTGGGGGTCAGTACTAGCATCTTTCACCTGCCTGTATCTCCGTTCATCTGAGAAGTTCTTAGTGCTTCATAACCCCTAAGTGGGAGTAAGATATGACTTTTCTCAGTCAGTTAGTCAGACCAAATATTAAATAGAAATAGCATCACAGAATTTAACATTCAGCCTTTACTACTGATGTTATCAGAGTAAGGGACAATTAAAGGGGAAGTAGACAATGGAATTAAAACATCTTGCATTGCATTTTGCATAAGAAAATATCAGCAAGAAGTCCATCCACAGGAAAGTCTCCTTAAATAATAGAATCAACTCTTTAAAAGAGAATGTTCATGAAAGTTGGAGATCAACAAATTAGCAGGATCAGTCAATATTAAGCAGGGAAATGATAACTGAAGAATAACATCAGCTGTGAAAGGGAGAAGTAATCCTGAATTTATTAAAAGAAAGTTAGATCCCTACAGCCTTCTTGATACGCTTTGAACATCAATATGAACTAAGTGAATTGACAATTCATTCTGCTTTTAAACATGCTTTACCATCCTCAGTCATAGAGGAAAAGATCTATCACAGTGCTGCAAACTACAGCAGTTTTCTACTCACTGGCTCTGTTCCATGTTAAACATAAAATTAGCTCCAATGAAATTAAACAACCTTTAAGAAATCAGGACTTTAGGACCTGTACTGTTTAGAATACTACAGAAGAGTCTGGAATGTAGGAAAACTATGAATTAACCAACTATTTTTCAGATGAGGCAGAAGAAAGAAAGGGAAAAAAGTAAAGACATTCTGCAGTATTGAACTACATGAGCGGATAGCTTAGCAAAATTCATTGTTGATAGACCTGCATAAGAAGGATCAGTCCTTGTCTACTATGCAGATTCTAGATTCAAACTACACTAGTTGTAACATATGAGAATGTGTGAAGAACAGAGTACTGTCATTTGATGAAGAAATGGTGCAGAGTGAACTCTGAACTTGGGAATAGCATTGGTTGCTGCATCCCACAAACAAAATATGAATGTCTAGATACTGGCAGCGAAGATTTCTAGATGGCAGAATTTCATCAGAGGAAAGATGGACAAAATGACTACTGGAAAGCTAAAGATAAGAGGAAAAGACAGAAGAGACTTCTATGCACTAATAGATGGAATGCCCAAATTTCACTAAATTTGCTTTTTTATTTCTTTCTTTTTAGAAACATGAGCATGAGTAGAAAACCAGTAAATATGAAAAACTGCATATTTTAAAACAGTCAAAAATGGGTTAGTTTTCCATGCTAAAATTAATCTTCATGCATTTCTGTGATATGACAACTTCTGTACATGAGACTTTCAAGACTCAGGCAACATTTGGTCATTTAATTGGTCAATTAAATAGCCACAGTTAGAGATGCTGAGGCAGAAACAAAGATCAATGCTTCATGGCCAAAGTCAAACACTAACCAAGTTCAAAAGTTAAAAAGAAAAGAATATTTTAAAACAGTTTGAAGATGGATAAATTCTATATATGTTAACACATTAACCACCTTATAATACTGTGAATAAGTATCTTGATGTTGGTGGATGTTTAAGTTTATTCTCTGTCATTCTCTATCTCAGCCTGAAAGTTAAGAAAAAGCATTTAAGAGGAACTCTAAGACCACATCCTTTTGAGATTTCACTCAATTGCTGCTTATGGAAAGACTTGCACTTTGTTCTTTCTAGGAAGTCAAGATGCTCTTGGTTTGTTTGCTTGCATCTTTTTTAAAACACCAAATTTAATTGTTTGCTTCCCTGGCTGTAATGAAATAAGAAGATAATGAGTTTTTCATTGTTCACTAATTGTATACTAAAGATGAGACACAGTCAGCCAACTGTAAATTGCTGCTTTACTGTAATGTTTGGATATTTCAGTGTAAATAGTCACAAATACATCTGCTCCTGCATAAAGTAAAATGTCTGTGTTATGAAAACAAGCTGATGTAGAGAGCAATAGAAAAATAACTATGATGACTTCTGTTGATTAGGATCTCATGTATTGTTTGAGCTGCTTTTGACATCTCAGAAACACTCTTACATGTTTCAGCACCATAAAGACGGGCAATATTTCAGCAGTTTTTCTTGCTCTCTAGTATTTAGAATTGCAAACCTGGAACTGATATTCACAGATAATATAAATCCTAGGATCTAAGTAACTTTGCAACACAAAATGACAAAACCTGTTAAGGTTCAACAGGCACTATCTTTTCCTTATCTTGGTTGGCTCTAAAAATAAAGGTTCCCAGGGTGGATTAAGCATTAAAGTTACATTAACTTTGAATTTCCTGGCATGTGTGTGTTCTCAATTTTTTTCTGTCTGTTGTGGGAACGGGCTAGATTTAACATTCTAATCTGATCCAAATTTCCCTGAAGGATCCAGATAGAAATTTTAACCTTACTGAGTTTAATGGCAGCTTTAGCATTGATATAAAAGTGACTAGGATTTCATGTTAAAATTTCCAATCCATAATGTATAAGTTTCAGTCCAGAGGCAGTAAATGACTGTTTAATCAGCAAACCCATTTCTCTGTGGAACAGGGAAGTGTCAGAAAACAATGTTTCATAATGGACTTGATCCAAACTCACAAAAGAAAAACTGACTTATATAAAAAACAACAGGCTTTTGTATACTTCTAAAGACTTTGACAATATTCACTATGACCACTGTTCAGAAATATAGTGCTTCTTCATAAAAGCTCAGTTCTCCTTAATGAAATACACAACCTACTTCATTCTAGAGAAATGCATTTAAGTTACTAGTGATTACAAGATTTGTAGCATGAATTCATAGAACTAAAAAAAACCTATCTAATTTTAATTATAATCTTCTCAAGCATTATTCATTTTACCCAGCTTTTGCATTCGAAATAATAAAAAGGAATGAACTTGAAAAGAATTAATTCTGCACATACTGTACTATGGGAAGGCATTAATCTTGGCTCCAGAGGGCCATACATATATATAGTTGCATTTGTCTTGCCATTAACCATTCATCACAGCATGAATGGTGATGTAGCCTGGCAGCTAGGGGGGCTGGAAGCAGAACTGACATCCAGCTGCCTAGCATGTGGAACAAGCCATTTCACATGCTCTCTGCCTTCACCTGTGCACTTGTGTCTGCTCCCAGCATAGCTGAGACCAGCAGAACAATTACAAGGGAATGCCTTGTGGAGTTCGTTGATTAAAAAGCATATATCAAAACCAAATCATTTTAGGGAAACTGGAAGTACAGTAAATTTCCCTCATGTTAGGCTGTGAACTTTTTGGCGATGATTATTGTCCTGGGTTCAGCAGTAGCAGTCATTTTTCCCCTTCTTGGTAGCTGGTGCAGTGCAATGTTTTGACTTTCAGCTCGGGGACAGAGCTGATAACAAGCGATGTTTTGGTTTGGCCAAGGACTTTGTGAGCCTCATGCTCTGCCAGGGAGGAGGGGAAGCCAGGAGGAAGCAGAGACAGGACACCTGACCCAAACTGACCAAAGAGGTATTCCATACCACAGCACGTCATGCCCAGGATGTAACTGGGAGTTAGCCGGAAGGGCGGGGAGTCTGCAGGGTTGGAGGAGGTATCGGTCAGAGCTTGGTCGGGCTGGGGGGGGCGGGTTATCGGTCGGCTGGTGGTGAGATGATGTATTCTCTTCCCTTGTTATTTCCTTTATCATTATTATCATTGGTGGTAGCAGTAGTGATTTGTGTTATACCTTAGTTACTAAACTGTTCTTATCTCAACCCGTGGGAGTTGCATTCTTTTTGATTCTCCTCTCCGTCCCTCCGAGAGCAGGGGGAGGGCAAGAAAAGGGGGGGAAGTGAGCGAACGAATTACCTGACTGGGTTTAAACCACGACAGTTCTTTTTGGCGCCCAACGTGGGGCACGAAGGGTTGAGATAACGACAGATTTGACTGGATTAATAGCCACTCGTCACAATGCTGATTTATTGGCTCTCAGAGTTGTTTCGCTTGATCTCACAGCTTCAGAATGTTGTAACTTACGTAGAGCCGGTATTTGCTGTGATAGTGTTTATCAAGTATGGGGCCTGGGCTAAGGTTCTTGTCTCACTGTGCTTTATGGCAATGGCTTGTAATACGGGCGGGCTCCAGCAGCAGGGCGGGACGGACGTGGCCGTGGACTTGTACCTGGCCGTCCGGCTGCTCTTCACCGTCCTGGCCCTCACCCTACTCTCCATCTTCGTGAGGCTGCGGGGAGCCGAGGGGGAGCGGCCCCGGGAGCCGGCGGCAGCCGAACCGGCCCGGGAAAGCGGCCCCGGGGACCAAGCGGCGGCGGGAGCGGGGCCGGAGGCCGCGAGGGGACGGCTGCCGGTGGAGGAGGTCGGGGCGGTCGAGGAGCAGAAGGAAGGGGCTGCCGAGCAGCGGGAGAAGGCGGCGGAGGAGCCGAGCCCCGCGGAGGAGCCGAGCCCCGCGGAGGAGCCGAGCCCCGCGGCCGAGCCCAGCCCCGCGACGGCCGAGAGCGTTTCCCGGAAGCCGCCCGCCGAGCCCCAGGAGGATGCAGGAGACCACGCAGCATTTCCCAGCAAGGCAGAGGAGGAAGAGCTGGACTCAGGAAAAGAGAAGCTGATGGTGGGAGAGCCGTCAAGCACAGCAGCTACACCAGCCCCAGTGACAAGCACAGCAGCATCGTTTGAGAGTTCTGGAGGTTTTGAATGGCCTTTGAGTATCCTTGGGACCTGCCTGCTGATTGTGATGGGGATCAGCATGTTGGCACACACACAGACTGTGTTCTACCCACAACCATTTTGTCTGATCTCAAAAGTTAAGCAGAGTCAGGTTTGGGTCTTGTCTGGGGTTAGACGAGGATATGGGGGGACCAAGAGATTTTCCCCATGGCTGGACAGTCATGAGTGGCAGGGTGTGTGGGACAGTATGGGCAAGTATCTAGTCCACTGGGCCCCTCCAGTGCTTTGGAAGCGTCGGAGATGGAAGGCAGCTGTATGGAGTCCCCAGCAACAAGCTGCAGAAACTGCTTAAGGGGACAGTGAATTATTTTAAGCCTGGTGGGCCCATGGCACTTCAGGCCATCAGAGCAGAGATGCAACATGGAGATGGACTAATGATCGAGGGGTGGACTTAGCAATGGACACTATTGCCCAGGTTATTCATGAGTGTGAACACTGCACACAGTCTCTCCTGCTCTGGAAGACTGTTACAAGAGATGGAGCCTGACATCATGGACCAGATGGACTCAGCAGCTTTATAGGGACTGGTCCATGCACCGAGATAAGAGTGATGGTATATTGAAAATGTGGGATCTGAGCATGACGTGAATGGTATGGAATAAGGGGTGGATAATGTCCTGGGTTCAGCAGTAGCAGTCATTTTTCCCCTTCTTGGTAGCTGGTGCAGTGCAATGTTTTGACTTTCAGCTCGGGGACAGAGCTGGTAACAAGCGATGTTTTGGTTTGGCCAAGGACTTTGTGAGCCTCATGCTCTGCCAGGGAGGAGGGGAAGCCAGGAGGAAGCAGAGACAGGACACCTGACCCAAACTGACCAAAGAGGTATTCCATACCACAGCACGTCATGCCCAGGATGTAACTGGGAGTTAGCCGGAAGGGCGGGGAGTCTGCAGGGTTGGAGGAGGTATCAGTGAGAGCTTGGTCGGGCTGGGGGGGGCGGGTTATCGGTCGGCTGGTGGTGAGATGATGTATTCTCTTCCCTTGTTATTTCCTTTATCATTATTATCATTGGTGGTAGCAGTAGTGATTTGTGTTATACCTTAGTTACTAAACTGTTCTTATCTCAACCCGTGGGAGTTGCATTCTTTTTGATTCTCCTCTCCGTCCCTCCGAGAGCAGGGGGAGGGCAAGAAAAGGGGGGGAAGTGAGCGAACGAATTACCTGACTGGGTTTAAACCACGACAATTATTATGTATTTTGACTTCTTGCTATCTAAACATAAAGAGACCAACCTTTTTTTTTTTATGGGTCACACAGTTTGCACAAAACTCTGGGTCATTTGGTAGTACCTTGCATGACAGTGTTTGTTTATTTTCTGAGCCCTTCCATCTTTTTCCATTTCATTAAGGAGAAAAATGAACGCAAAGACAGTTCACAGTTTGGAAACAACTGTGTAGTAAGTCCATGCTGGCAAGACCATTTTTAATATTTACTGTCATTTTATAATTTTATGTACTCATATACATCTTATCTATAAACATATATGTTTTATATATATTTATAGGCTATATTTGTAGCCACTGGCATCTAATGCATTGCTTTGGTGAAGTGGGAACTCAGGAAGGTCCACCTGACACGGAAGGCCAACTAGTTGACTGATAATTAGAAATTTGAATAAAGAGCTTGTGCTTAAATGTTTTTAAGAACCAGAACAAATTAGATGGCCAGGTGATCACTGCTTTATTTACTACTAGCCCCAAATGCAAAGATGACCCTGAGGCCATCTCTGTTGTTGGAAAAAGGAGATACTACTTTTCCTAGGATTTATTAGTTCATCCAGCCCTATCCTTTGAGTTCTTTTGAACTAATGAACATTTGCGTTATAGCAATCATTTCTGGCTTAAGCTCACAGCTGCAGCTCTTATCCTCAGAGCAGTGAAGAAGCAAAGCTTCTCCAGCAGAAGCACATCCAGCAGAAGAAATCCTGGGTTTGAAAGCTAACACCCCTGTTCTCTGGCAGAGGCTGCTGCTCCCTGTGACTGAAACAAAAATGAGCAAAATATTGGATTGGTGCTTTTCATTATATCCTTGAAGCAGGAAGAAAAAATATTAATAATCTTAACACCATGAACAAGAAAAATAAAGTCTCAAAAGGAAAGGAAATTAAATCACATTAAATCCAAACCCACATACACCTAAACTCTTTTCTTTGTGCTTGGGGAGGAAGGCTGAGAGGAAGAACACACATCTACCCACATTTCTCCCCAAATGAAAGCTTTGCAAAAGACCCAGTTAAATAATCCAGGAATCTCTAGGAGACAGAATATATGTTACAGAGGGTAAAGATCAAGCAGCACTGAGGAGACTATTCAGAATTAAACTGCACAGACATTTTACATGCTTTCTTATTATTAGTGGCTTTAATAACTGCGGTGCCTATGCACTGTACTTATTCTAAATGAGTATGCATTTGCTACTTGCAGTGACAATTCCGGTTGCTCATAGTAAAACAGATCAACAATTTTTTTCACCAACTTTCATCTATCTTATGTATTTCTCATTAAGATTCTGCAGTGACTAGAGCTAGTATTTTCTGAATTTCTACTGCAGAGAGCCTGTAATACAATCAGTGAGCTAAACTCTTCCAATTACTTTGTCACTTGTCTACTTAAAAAATGTAATGAAAAGACTACTAGGATAAACATACATGTGTGTAGGTGGGTATTACTGTTCACTTAGAGGCGAATAGTCTATCTGAGTTTATGTTCAGCTCTTATTACCAGGCAAACACTACTAGTCATGATAGTGTTTACTGTCTGGCTCAAAGAGGAAACCCACTAAGGCAAATCCTTGGTATAATTAGGAAAATTCAGCTGTCTTCAGAAAGGACTGTTTCAATAACAGGACTTAGTTGCCTCCAGAGGATCTGGTTGTGTTTGCTGTTACAGCTGAATCTTTCCTATCTCATCTCAGCAGAGCTGTTTCCAGCTCTGTGGAGTGGCTAGTTTTAAGGCTCACCAAAGAAGCATCACAACAACCCTACTAGTGGAGGCTGCTGGAGGCATATTTTGAATTAATGTGTCTTTATCAACAGACAACAAGCCCTAGCTACCTAGTGAAAGTGAAGATCTCAGAAAAATTCCAGGCCACTTTTCCTATTACTGTTTTTTACTTTGTGTTCCACATTCTGAGTTAAATCTTGCTTAGACTAATAAATTCCTGAAGGTGACTTATAAAATAACAAAAGAAAGTAAATACTAAACAAAACAGAAAAACTGCAATTAAATTGCTTCACATAGGGGAAAAAATGCAATTCTCTTTGAAAAAATGTAATGTTTTCTCTAAGCCCTTTCCTTCCCTCCAGGACCTTTATTTATTGCATATTTCAGCAGCTACTATCGGGTGACGACTGTCAAATGATAATGTAACTACTGACTTCATTTATTAAACTTCACAAGGGCCAGCCATGAAGTGTAAATAGAAAAATCACTATCTCTGGATACCAACAATGATAATTGCAGCTACAGTTACTGTAAAGCCAGTGGAGTGCTGTGCAGAGTAAATGAGGCAGGTTTTTCTTCAGTAGATAAACATCCTGTTATAGTTACAGTATCACAGTATCACAGTATGCTGGAGATTGGAAGGGACCTCACAAGATCATCTAGTAGAAAAATCACTAGCCTCTCTGGATACCAACAATTGATAATTGCCCCAGCTACAGTTACTGTAAAGCCAGGTTGCCCTGCGCTGGAGCAGCTGTCCTTCTTGAACTGGGCACAATATTCCAGAGTACCAGGGCAGAGTAGAGGGGAAGGAGGACCTCTCTCGACCTGAGGCAGCCACAAGGGCACAGTGTTGGCTCATGGTCATCCTGTCGTCCACTAGGACCCCCAGGTCCCTCACCCCAACACTCCTCTCTAACAGGTCAATTACCAACCAATACTGGAACCTGGGGTTGTTCCTGCCCAGATGCAACATCCTGTTATAGTTCTGAGTGAGTGTAGGGCTAACACAAACAACGCGACTGTTTAGCAAATGCACAGCTTATCATTTGGTTAGTTGGGAAAAAGTAGGAATTATAAACTCAAGTAATAATATAGGAACAAAAATCGATGATTGAAGAAGGGATATATGACCTGACACATCTCTAGGTCAACACTACAGTGAAAATGAATTTTCAGATTCCATCTCTGAATTATTACAATAATAACTACCTGTTTCTAGCACAGCATTCTCTTTCTTCTTCCCCAGGGGCATCTTCAGTGTCTTCCCATGGGTATCTTCCCACAGTTATGACTCTCATATATCACTCTGCTTTGAAGGGCTAAGCTCAATGCAACACGAGACTTAGCAGTGGTTCAGCAGGGAATGAAAAAGGGAAGATGGACAATTCATTAGACAGAAAGAAGCTTTGGGCACAAGCTGTAGAGGTCTCATTTTCATGTGCAAAGACAAAGGTCAGATGTAAGCTTTGGGGGATTTATTATGACAAGACTGAACGACTGAAAATGCAAAGCCTGGGGCATTGACAAAGCAGCAGAAAGGAAGTTGCACTTCCTCACAGAGTCATTCCTGGGCACCTCTTTCATTCGGTTGGACTGAACAGTTCTATCATCATGCCATGACCTGGAAAGCTGGGAGGGAGTGGTTTAGTTCATCATTCCACTCCAGGCCAACCCTAGGGACAGATAAGCAAAATAGCCAGCAATGGGGTCTGCAGACCTTTCTCAGCATTCCTCTCTTGCTTTTGTAGGAGAGGTAAAAGAGGTAGTGAGTTCTACCAACAGTAGATAGTGTCAGAGAGGGCAGGGTGAGTGACTGAGCCTCTGAATGACTTCTGCAACCTCAAAGGTTAAGGAGACTGTTTAATTTTTTCTCCAACATCAGTGACAAGCTTGGAAGCAGTCTTCATTTTAACACCATTCTTTTGACTAAGGTCAGATGAATCAGATTGCCTCAATTTCTGAAGCAACAAAATGGCAATAATACTATTTCCACATTGTGCATCAGATAGAAAGCATTTTAGTAGCACAAAGATGTTTTTTTTTGTTATTATACACCTTATGGTAGGAAGAAAGGCTGGAAGAGTTGTTATTTCTGAATTTATCTGAAGACAGAAATTATTATTATTTTTTTTTTTGCCAGCAGTGACAAAAACCAAGAGCAGATTTCAAGCCAGGTGGTAAAGAACCAGATGCCATTGACAAATTAATAAATCTTCAAATAATAACAAGAGTAACTTCTCAAATGAACTCAGAGTGAAGTTTTTTGGTAGTGGGTCAAGCTAACATATGGTCAGCTTAGACACTGGGATGACAGACAGAATCTGAACAGAAGCAATCAAAACAAAATCTGTTAAGGAGCAGACAGCAAAAAAATGATCAGTGGAGGCAGGAAAATTAGAGTGACAGCTGAGAGAAGCAGATAAATGATACATAAGCGATTTGGCCTTTTCTTTGTAATTGGAGTTCAAGCAATTGTCCCTCCGCTATATTATTTCATAAACTTTGGATATCTTAGCAGGTGGATAATTGGAAAGTAATTTAAAAGTGAATGTCCTGTTTCCATAGGAAGCATAACACAAAGCATCACTGACTGTGTTTTCAAACAGGATATACATTTGCAGTTCCCTCACCTTAATCTTTCATTTGCATCAATACAAAGTAGATCCGGATATATTTCTATGTCTATTTTTGCCAGAGTTTCTGTCATGTTAAATATTGCTGAGCACATGGAGGAACTGAAAGACCCAGCCAAATCATGAACAGGCAAATGCAGCAGGAAGGTCTCAGCTTTGGCTTTTTGGTTTGCTAATTGCTCCTGAAAGTCTCCCTGGGAGAAAGTCAGGCAAGATACCTGCAGAAACACAGGTGTTATCCCTCACCACAAGATACCTGCAGAAACACAGGTGTTATCTTTCACCCCTTACCTCCCCAATGCTGTCCAATGCCACCTCTCAAACCAAAGCACACCATGCAGAACTTAAATAGCAGAACAGTCCTTATGAGCACTTTTCATCTGCTTCAGTGCAAACTCAGCCAGCTTAGTTCAAACACCCTTTTCAAGCAAATCATCTGCCCAGGTCCATTATCTAGAGCTGGTAATATTCAATGTATGTAGCAAAACATGGGTAAAACTATAGCTTCAATGAAATCATTGGAAAACCTTCTTACATCAGTGGAATTAAAATATGTAGAAAACATACAAACTCAAAAACCTGCTGTTGCCATGAGTAAATTACAACCAGTGCATACTCTTACTTCAGGATCCTCTTGAATTCTTGAATTCTTATTGAGAACAGTCAATGTGTGGAAGGAGAAGATTTAGTTGAAAAATCACAGTTAACATCTCAGTTTTGATACATCTGTGCTTGCACGGGTGGATGTATATTTACTTGGCATGATGATGTGAACTCAAAGAATTTTGACAGAGTTCAAATTTCTCTTCATCCTATTTTGCTTTCCACTTTCTAATTCATACAAGAGCAATAAGCTCTTTTGAATTATTTTTCTTACTCTACTGTGACCACTCCACAGTAGCCAGCTATAACATGGTTTTAGTATTTGTAATTACAGAAGAGCAGAGCTTCTATGAGCTCATGGCTATGCTTCCAGAATTGTAAGAGCAATAATTAAAAATAAAAAAGTTTAATCTTTTGATTATAGTATAAGCAGTTGCATATTCATGTCTTACAGGAACTATAACATTTTTTATGGACAAATATTTATTCCCACAAGAAGAACAGGATTTAGGATCCTACATCCTTTCCAGCATTTGTTTGGCTAGTAGAGGTGACTTCCTAGTCAGAAGGAATCAAACTGTCATGCTGTGGCCAAATCATGCCATGGTGCCTGCATCTCCCACCATGAGAGTTGCCGCCTCGCTCACCAACATCTGGGGAGTCATAGCTGGATTCCTGGGGATCCATAGGTGAAACATTGGAAATGGAAATGCCCATTTCCATTGTAACAGGGAAACTCCTTCGTGAACAGAACTTTCTATTGGTAAAAAGGGATATTGCTTCTCTTTTTTTACAAGAACGCATTCATTTATTATGACTAAGTGCTCGGTTAACTAAATTGGTGACGGTTTTCAAAAATTAGTACAAAAATTAGCCCGATACACAATAGGAAAGAGGTGAAGCTAATTAGGGCTTTTCTCTCCTAGTGAAAAAAGACAAACATACTTGCAAAATAAAGTTCTATTAAAGATTAAATTAATAAAAAAAAATCTCTATGTTGCATTCTGCAGGCAACTCTAAATTGTATATTAACATTTCAACTTAATTTCCATTTGTGGCTTTCTACACTTCTAAGAATAAGGAGATGGATTCCAGAATGAGAATGCTGGACTATTATCCCAGGCATGAAATCTCAGGTTGCATATATTTATATTTCCTAAAGAACACATTACTGTTGTGGTTTAAACCCAGTCAGGTAACTTGTTCACTCACTCCCAGTGAGTGGTGCCGAGCTGACAACAATCGAGGTCCGTGTCCTCCCCCCCCACCAGAGGAACGGGGAGGAGGATCGAAAAAAGTGCAACTCCCACGGGTTGAGACAAGAACAGTCCAGCAACCAATGTACAACACAAATCACCACCGCTACTATCAACTACAACAATGATAAGGGAAAATAACAAGGGAAGAGAATACGATACCACCGGCCAAGAAAACGAGTTCCACCCGGAAGCCCGTGTCCTTCCGGGGAACTCCCAGTTACCCCCCACCCCGGGCATGACGTGCTGTGGTATGGAATACCTCCCTGGCTAGCCCAGGTCAGGCACCCATCTCTGCTTCCTCACAGCTTCCCCTCCTCCCTGGCAGAGCATGAGCCTCACAAAGTCCTTGGTCAGGGTAAACATCACTTAGCAACAACTGAAAACATCGACTTCACCAACACTGTTCTCAGGCTGGAAGTCAAAACACAGCACTGTACCAGCTACCACAAAGGAAAAAAAAAACATGACTGCTACTGCTGAACCCAGGACAATTACCTAGTGGTGAAAAGATAAAAGAGAAAATATACTAAATATGAAAGATGATAGTATGAAATGCATAGTATTCTTAAGTCCTCTGAAACACCAAAAGGAAAGATTTTCTCCCTGGAGATAGAATCACAGAATCATAGAATAGTTAGGGTTGGAAAGGACCTTTAAATCACCTAATACCAACCCCCCTGCCATGGGCAGGGACACCTCACACTAAGCCATGCCACCCAAGGCTTCGTCTAACCTGGTCTTGAACACTGCCAGGGACGGAGCATTCACAACCTCCCTGGGCAACCCATTCCAGTGCCTCACCACCCTAACAGGAAAGAATTTCCTCCTTAGATCCAATCTAAACTTCCCCTGTTTAAGTTTGAACCCATTACCCCTTGTCCTATCACTACAGTCCCTAAGGAAGAGTCCCTCCCCAGCATCCCTATAGACCCCTTTCAGATACTGGAAGGCTGCAATGAGGTCTCCACGCAGCCTTCTCTTCTCCAGGCTGAACAGCCCCAACTTTATCAGCCTGTCTTCATACGAGAGGTGATCCAGTCCCCTGATCATCCTTGTGGCTCTTCTCTGCACTTATTCCAAACAGTTCCATGTCCTTTTTATGTTGAGGACACCAGAACTGCACACAATACTCCAGGTGAGGTCTCTGGAGAGCAGAGTAGAGGGGCAGGATCACCTCCTTCAACCTGCTGGTCACATTCCTTTTGATGCAGCCCACGATACAGTTGCCTTTATGGGCTGTGAGCACACAGTGCCGGCTCATGTTCATTTTCTCATCAACCAGCACCCCCAAGTCCTTCTCCACAGGGCTGCTCTGAATCTCTTTTCTGCCCAACCTGTAGCTGTGCTTGAGATTGCTCCGACCCAGGTGTAGGACCTTGCACTTGGCATGGTTAAACATCATTAGGTTGGCATTAGCCCACCTCACAAGCGTGTCAAGGTCCCTCTGGATGGCATTCCTTCCCTCCAGCGTATCAACTGAACCACACAGCTTGGTGTCATCGGCAAACTTGCTGAGGGCGCACTCAATCCCACTGTCCAGGTCAGCGACAAAGATGTTAAACAAGACTTGTCCCAACACCGATCCCTGAGGGACGCCACTCGTTACTGGTCTCCAGTTGGACATTGAGCCATTGACCACAACTCTTTGTGTGCAGCCATCCAGCTAGTTCTTTATCCACTGAGTGGTCCATCCATCAAATTGATGTCTCTCCAATTTAGAGACAAGGATGTTGTGTGGGACAGTGTCGAATGCTTTGCACAAGTCCAGGTAGATGACATCAACTGCTCTACCCTTGTCCATCAGTTCTGTAGCCCCATCATAGAAGGCCACCAAATTGGTCAGGCAGGATTTCCCCTTAGTGAAGCCATGCTGGCTGTCACCAAGCACCTTGTTGTTTTTCATGTGCCTTAGCATGCCTTCCAGGAGAATCTGCTCCAAGATTTTGCCAGGCAGAGGTGAGACTGACTGGTCTGTAATCCCCTGGGTCACCCATTTTCCCCTTCTTTTTCCAGCCGTCGGGAAAGTCACCTGACTGCCATGATTTTTCACATATGATGGCCAGTGGCTTAGCAACTTCATTTGCCAGCTCCTTCAGGACCCGTGGATGGATCTCATCAGGACCCATGGACTTGTGCACATTAAGACTTTTTAAATGGTCTCAAACCAGTTCCTCTCCTACAGTGGGCACAAGGTCCTCATTCTCACAGTCCCTGCGTCTGCCTTCCAAGACTTGGGTGGTGCAGTCAGAGCCTTTGCCAGTGAAGACTGAGGCAAAGAAGTCATCCTCAGCCTTCTCCAAATCCAGGGTAGCTAGGTCTCCTGAGAGCTTCCTAAGGGGGCCTACATTGTCCCTAGTCTGTTTTTTATTTGCTATGTACCTGTAGAATCTCTTCCTGTTATCCTTAACATCCCTAGCCAAGTTTAATTCTAACTGGGCCTTAGCTTTCCTAACCTGGTCCCTAGCTTCCCGGACAACATCCCTGTACTCTACCCAGGCCGCCTGTCCTTCCTTCCACTTTTTATAAGCCTCTTTTTACATCTGAATTTTCCTCAGTAGCTCCTTACCTATCCAAGGAGGTCTTCTTACCCTCCTGCTGCACTTCCTTCTAGCTGGGATGCAACACTCCTGAGCTTGTAGCAGGTGATCCTTGAATATCAACCAACAGTCTTGGGCCCCTCTGCCCTCTAGGGCTGTATCCCATGGAACCTTACTACGCAGGTTCCTGAAGAGGCCAAAGTCTGCTCTTTTGAAGTCCAGGGCAGTGAGCTTGCTGCACGCTCTTCTCACTGTCCTGAGGATCTCAAATTCGAGCATCTCATGATCGCTGCATCCAAGGCTGCCCTGGAGCATCACATTTCCAATGAGCCCTTCCCTGTTGGTGAGCACAAGGTCAAGCACGGCACCTCTCCTTGTCAGCTCCTCTATTACTTGCAGAAGGAAGTTGTCTTCTACACAATCAAGGAACCTCCTGGATTGCTTGTGCCGGGCCGTACCGTCCTTCCAACAGATGTCAGGGTGGTTGAAGTCCCCCATGAGAGCAAGGGCCTGTGAGCGTGAGGCTTTTCCTATCTGTCTATAGAGAGGTTCATCTGCAGGTTCTCCTTGATCAGGCGGTCTGTTAACAGATCCCCACAGTAATGTCTCCCATAGCTATATTCCCTTTAACCCTGACCCACAAACTCTCTGTGGACTGCTCACCTGTCCCCAGACAGAGTTCCATACCCTCCAGCCCATCCCTAACATAAAGGGCAACTCCCCCTCCCCGCCTGCCAGGCCTGTCCTTCCTAAAGAGCCTGTAACCTTCCATTCCAACACTCCAGTCATAGGAGCCATCCCACCATGTTTCTGCGATGCCTATTATATCATACCCCCGTAGATGTGCACACATCTCTAATTCCTCTTGTTTGTTCCCCATGCTACGGGCATTTGTATAGAGGCATCTGAGCCGAGCTCCAAATGAAGCCAGCTGGAGCGGATGGAATATCTCTGCATTGCTCCGAGAATTTATTATAGGTGCTGGCAGCTGACTGGGTGTATTGGGATGGAATGATGCCCCCCTCCTCCAACACATGTAATTTAAAGCCTCCTCCAACACATCTAGTTTAAAGCCTCCTTGTCCAGTCCTACCAAAACTGCTCTTTCCCTTAGACCAGCTCCACCAGCCCCCAGTAGACTGGGCCTACAAACTTGGGTCCCGTGTTCAAGGCACGCAAACCCCTGACTATGACACCACCCTTTTAACCATTTATTAACTTGGCTCATCCTCCTAGCCTTTTTAGGTCCCCCCCTGTATCCTGGAGAACTGATGAAAAGACCACCTGAGCTCCAGAGCCCCTAACCACCTCAGTCTTTTTTTATGTTCCCCAGGCTACTACTATCTATATCCCTAGCATCCACATGTATCACCAGGAGTGGGTGAGTGGGTAAGTCCATGGGACTTACTAGAGCAGGCAGCCTCTCTGCAGCACCCCTGATCCTTTCCCCTGGTAGGCAACATATCTCCCTTGAGACCGGGTCAGACCAACAGATGGCTGCCTCTGTCCCTTTCAGTGTAGAGTCCCCTACTACTACCACCCGCTGCTTTTTCCTAGCAGCACCAGTAGAGATCGTCTTTAGCAGTGCATCAGCCGGCTGTTTCTGTTGCGATTGTGTTTCCTCATTAGCCCCCTGCAGGACAGCAAAGCGGTTCTGCGTGGAGACAGGGGATTTAGGAGGAAGCCCCTTGCTTTTAATTGTCCTTTTCCTCCTTTTTTTGTTGGTTTTATCACTAGTTTCCAGCTTCCCAGGTTAACGGCCTCCTTCTTCATGAGGCAGAGGTGAAGCTCGAGGCCCCTGCACAGTTTGGGCCTGGAGCAAGCATTCCTGCTTCCTCTCAGCTTCCCTGACATCTCGCAGCCTACTAACACCATCCCGCAGCTCAGCCCCTGCTGCAGGAGGACCTCCACCAGGGAGCACCGAGCGCAGCCCTGCCCGTTGTGCACCATTCCCTCACCAGACCAGTGCAGGCACTCTCCTCTCTACACCCCGCACTCTCCTCTCTACACCCCGAGCTCTGCACTGCAGCCTCCCCTCTCATCGGCTCTGTCTGGGTGCCTACGCTGGCCACCGCCGGGGCAGCCAGAGCAGAGCTCCCGGACCGGACCGGGCCGGGCCCTGATCATACGATGGGTGCTCACCATCCTGTGCAAACCGCCCCGACCCGCTCTGTTCGCCGCTCTCCCTGGGGCAGGTTTTTACCCCCTCAGGGCTGGTGCCGCTGCTTCAGGCTCCGGCCCGTGTGAGTCAGCTGCTCGCTCTCGTCAGCTGAGCTGCCGGCTCCCGGGCAGGTCCTGTCGAGGACTTGAGGCTCCCTCGGTGGCTCTCGCGGCTCTGAGTTGAGGCTCCTGGACGCTGAGCTCCCCCCTGCTCTGGTGTTGAAGGCGTCCTCTCTCGAGCTGCTCACCTCAGCAATTGACCCAAATTTTCCAAATGACCCAAATTTTCCAAATATGGAAAACAATTTGTGAACCAGTAGAATGATGGGGTGTGTTTAAATCTGTATTGAGTCATATTAAACTGTCATCAGATGGATTAAAAAATCCACAAAATCCACACAGATTGCATGAGTTTACTATGTTCAGATTATGATTTGCTCTGGAAAGAGGATTACTGTCATTGTAGATGGTACAATCAAGGCAGGAGTTGCTTTTCAACCAGCTGAAATGAAAACAGACTGGACAAACTGGTTCATGTAAGGTAGAGGTGAAATTAGAAAAAGACTGATCTGAAAGACAGAAACTCTAAGGTCTGTGAAATAGTGTTTTTCATACTGATGACTGTTATGCTTCCAGCATGCTACAGTATAATGTAATCCAAACCCCATTAGATTCTTTCCTTTTGTGTAACTACAAGGTTGGCAGATGTTTCTGATTTGGAACTTCAAACACAACCTCACTTAAGTATGTTGCTCTGATGAAGTTCAAGAGCTTTACTCAATCAAAGCCTTTCCTGGTAAAACACACGCTTTGTGTTATATACACTTACACAGAATTAAAAGTTTACTGTTCCTAAGTTAAGCCACACCATGTGTGCATCTATAGTTGAACTGTCTGCTATAATACAAAATCAAATAGCTTAGATGAAACTTCCTGTTTAGTTTTTCTTACATCACTTTGGCTATCAAAACATACATGTAATCTGTCACCCAAGTTAACAAACCGCACACGCACATTTGTTTGACTTCTCTGGAGTTATGGTAAACACTAGAAGTCCTAATCCTGGTGATGCAGGGACAGGTATGAGATTTCCTCAAAGCACACTGGTTAAAATGTCCATTTCTCTCAGTGGCTGCCTTCTTAGGACTCAAGCTGTCTTTCTGCAGAAGAAAGACACTATACAATTCAATTTTGCCATTTGAGAACTGCAAAGTACAAGTAAACATTTTACTATCCATTTTATGATTTTTTGCAAATGAAGTACATAAAGGAGCTAAAGAGATGATAGCATTTTCTGTATTTCTGTTCCTTCTTTATGACCCCCCAAAGTTAGGTGAAAATCTGTAAGTTTATCCATAATGTTCAATGATACAGCACATAGATTCTAATAGATGGTATTACAGTGCAAACATCTCCCAAAGCAGAGGCTGATGAAAATGGATTTCACTGCATGTGGAGTTGGAAATGTACTTCTCAGCTAAGCATTTCAACAGTATTAAATTCGTAATAAAAAACAAGTAGTCATTATTATTCTTGGTGTAATTCCATGGGATTGCTATTTGGCTGCAACTCTTAAAGAAAAGGCATACTTTAAAATGATGTTTTGTCCACACTACAAACTGCATAGGAAGAACTGCAGTGCTGCTCTACTGACAATTAATTTTAACACTGTATATATGCGAATGTTTGAAAGGGGAATTTTTAAAACCACTGATAAATGCCCAGTGTTGAGTGTATATAAAAAGGCACTTCATAGAATATTTTCTTTTCTTCTTTTAACCCTTCTGTATCTCTTTGCCTTTGTTAGTCAATAGCTGTGGTGTTGAATTGTTTTTCCAGAGAAAGCAGTCAGTGATGTGACTAGAAAGATACTTAATCTGATCTTACTTGCTTGGAGTTAGATTTCAGGCTGGCTAAGCCACTGCCTAGAGTTAGGTGGCTGTTATTTCCAGTTCACCCTAGAGACAGCCACAGGCAAATTCAATAATGAAATATGGTGAAGCATTGTTTTCAAATAACTTCAGCAGCAGTGAGGATATCATAGCTCAGAAGTGACCACAGAAAATATTTTTGAGCTATTCAAGTACATTAAGAAATGAATTTTCAACACAATTCAACCATAAAATGAGTACAACAGAAAAATCAAGAAAGGAAAATACTTGCCTTACTGATAAACATGCAGTATGTTTATGAGCAGTCCTGATTCTTAAGTTGGAATTAGCAAAGCATGATTAGGCCACCATCAGACAGCCTGGCCACCCGTCCTTCAGAACATCCTAGAATAGTAATACATTGAGCTAACGTAATTTCAGACTGCTGAAGGGTTAAGTGAATAATAGGGAAATTGCTTCTTAGGAAACTGAGACACAAGACAGTCTGGACTAAATTTCAGTCTGCCATTTCTTACAGTCTGCCATCATGTAAGGCTGGTTTGGTGGTAACCATGCTGGCTGTATCAGTCAGATACCAGTAGTTCTCTAAGGGCTTCTTATTGATCTGACTTAAAGCTTGGAGAACCAAGTGAGATGGCCTGAAATGTAGCAAGTTAAAAAGATCACAGGCCCAAGCTACAGGCAGTCTGTCTGACACATTAAGTTCAGACTCTGACTAAAGCACCAGCTATGTGTGGACTCCGAATACGCAAAAATTACTAAGAGTTCTGAAAAAAAGTATTTTAGCAAGGCTTGAAATGTAACAGTGTAGGCGGATAGCAAATCTGGTTTTGGCAATAGGGCTGGATGCATGTTTAAATAACAGCCTACATGTATTCTTACCCTGTTCTGCTAGTGGGTACTTTACCTAAGTATCTGTGCCAGGCAAAGACTAATAGAGCCCTGAAAGAAAGGTAACAAAGGAGAAAAGGTCCCCTGAAGGCAGAAAAGGAAAGAGAAATCCAGCCTTTAGATTGAGAGAGATGTAAATGGGGTGGTTTTGAAGAAAGCTGGAGTTACCCCAATGATAGACAAGGATCTGTTATACACTGCTTGCAAACACAGGACTGTGATTTATTCGGAAGGCTGGATTTATTGCTGCAAGCCTTGAGGACAACAGCTTTCAAAGTTTTCAGTTTCACAAATACATAGTAGATTATGTTTGTTTTCTCTGGCCACATGTGTGACCCTGATCCACAGCTCAATGCCTGAAATGGAAAGAATATTAGAAAAATACTCACCACTAAAATCATAGAAAGGTGATAAGAGCCTTTCTACATTCAAAGCAGATATGATGACTGCTTTTGAATAAGCTACCCTGCTGGGATGATTGTATTGACTGGAAAAAAGAGGGATAATCATGCACTGATTTGACTTAAAAAAAAATAAAAATTAGATATGCTCATGAATTTTCTAAGACAATCTAGTGGATAAACTTATTACAAATATATAAATTAATGCACTGAGGAAGTTGTAGCTAGTATTTTCACCTTTCCTGACTCAAATTGTGCACTGTGACAGCACTTGCAGTATTCCTTCCTAGAGGTGGCTGCAATTCAGGAGTGAGACACCACTTACATAACTGCAGAGTGTGATACAAATTCATTCGACTTTATTGCTATCTTTATTTATTCTTACATTATGTAGTATCGTAGCAGCAGCAATGTTTATTGTATTCTTTCATATGCACAGTAGTGGCCAGAGCACCCAGGATCTATCCAGCATAAGAACTTATTAAAGGTTCCCCAAGTACAAGCTGATGTATAACAACCACAAGAAACTGTTCTCAAACACTTCTGCTTTTACACAGGACCATCAAAATAGTTAATTCATGCTCTTGTCAGTGATATCGATCACTGACAATTCCAAGAGCCACCACTTTGGGATTTGATTCTCTTTTCCAGCATGACCCATGCTGAATTGCTTGGAGTAGTTATAAGAGCTCCAGTAAGCAGAGATGGGAGTGCTTAAGACAGTGCCCCTGTCAGATCATCTTGCAAGACAGGCTGTAATACACAGCTTCTTCTTTGACCTACCTCAGTTGCTCAGAGAAAGAAGGCTCCAAGATTTTTCCACAGTAAGCCTGTAAACCTAAAGACTCAGTTTCAAGGAGAGCATCTAGAGATACCTGTGTTTAGAGTATATCCACCCACTCAGAGACTTTAAAAGCCCTTATTCCCGCAGTGTACTTGTTACTGCCAAACAGAGACCAAAACAATACTTTGATTTCTGTAACTATTTTTTTCAGATTCATGTAAGACATTTATCAAAGTTAGAATAATTTTCTCAGTCTCTGTGAGGTCCACAAAGCAAAGTCATGCCTGTGAAGCTGTCAGATCCATTAAGAGCACTAAAGAATGCAAGTATATCCCATACTTATTCTTCATATGGAGAAGAACCATGTTTAAAGAACTACAGAAACTGGGTTTGTAACAAGAGGTCAGGGCTGCATCAGTGTATAGTAGATATTGTGGAAATAATGTTGCATACAGGACTGCAGAGAAGAAGTGCCAGTTGCTTTGTCAGACTCTATGGTCACAGCAAACTGTATAAAGCAAGACAAGAATATCTGCACTGCTCCGAGGCACGTTTTATCAATCCCTTTCGAGTGCAAGCCTCACGTAGCATCTACTAGGATAACTTCTTTACATTTTGTCTATATTAATCTTGTGGAATAAAATATATAAAACAAACATCCTCTGTCCAAGGAGCTAGATATGCAACAGGAACATAGTACGGCTGATACTTACATGAAAACCGAAGACTACTTGCCAAATAGTCACAGCCATATATTTTGATCTTCTGTTTAAGCTGGCTAGGCTAACCACTTGATTAAAAGAATTCTTTTTCAAAGTGTAGAGCTGTACAGCAGTGCTCACAACACATACAGGTTTTATTTGTCAACAGAATAATAATAGGGGATTTTCTAGCATTTAAATAATTCTGATGATTGCACCAGAAGTGGTATTTTTTTCCCTGGTTAATTCTCCAGTGAACAGTATTGTTCCTCAGCTCCATGTGCTAGGAAAGCCTCTTGCTGGTGTTAGTACTAGACCTCTTCCTCATAAGCCTCATCCTCTGTTTCCCACGCTGTCTCCTTTAGTACTTCAAGATGCTCTTTCCCACTCTTCCTGTTTTCTCCCTGCCGTTAAAGGGGACTGCTGCAGAAAGAAGTTGGCTAGACTGCTAGACTGTTTGCTTTCTTAGAGGGTTGAGTCATCAAGGAGCTATTTACATGTTCTCTCTGATGCCACATTACCTGTAATTTTTCTGAAAGAAGAAAGTCTCAAAGATGTGCTTCAGCCTGTGTGGCAGACAAGTACACTCCAAAACCCCAACCACTCAATAAACACTGTACACAGAAATATCCTGCTTTCTTAAAACTTCTGCCAGTGCTTAACTCCTTCTCTAGCACTCCTGGAGTCAACCTGATGCTCTGTGGATGCCTCAGTGCTGTGGATCCTGACAAACAGATGTAAAAATAAAAATGCCAGGACACAGATCTGGCATGCACTTCTGAGCTTGCTTTCTTTAGGTGAAGGTCAAGCACTGCAGTTTCATTTTTCACAGGCAATCAGGATGCATTTCCACCCCAGCTGAAAGGAGTACATACTCTGCAACAATAACACAGGCTAATTTATTTTTAAAAGCCAGACAGTCTCAAACCCTGTGTATAATTATTTTTTTTTCCTGCTTTTAGCCCACAAGGAGAGTGTGCCAGCATATCCATAAGGAAGATGAAACAGTTACTCCCTTTACACTACTATGCCATGGTAAGACTCTGCCAGCCAAAGAGAAGTTGCTGGGACATCAGCACAGTCACTGACTGTGTGACAATTCAGCTCTATTCATTTGCCTCACAAACTGCAGTATCAACCATGAGAGTTATTTGGGACATATTAGGCTTTACAATAAGATTCAAGATAGCAATAACAAATGTGAAATCTGTTTTGTTGATTTTTTTTCTTCTTAATTTTCTGCAATTGAAAACCACAGGATTTTCCAGTCTGTTCTTTAGTCAATCAGTATTTTAAGAGCATGAAGCAGTCACAGCAACAGCCACTTGCAATGAAAATAGCCATTTAAATGGTTACCTGCCTCCTTCCCTGTCACAGTCTGCTTGGGAGACAGAGCCATTCCCCTTTTCTTCTGCTTTTTGTCCAGGCACCCAAAGACAGGCCTCTATGTTTCACTTCAAGGCATGTGATGACACAGCCAGCCTGAATTTTTGATTTTCCCTTGTGGTTCATCTATTTATCTGTGGATATCCTTCTTCCTAAAAGTCTTATGGATAACTTCAATTCCTTCAACAACTTCAGCAGAGAGGCTGGAAGCTGTAATAAGGTATATCCTGGATAGCCTGAGCTCCTCTGCCCTGCAGCTGAGTGGAGACTTTTGTCCCTGATCCATCAGCCCTTTCAGTTGTTGTGGGTACACAGCAGAAAGCTAGGATACACCTTCATTTCTTCTTCCCTCGTGAGATTGGGAAACCACCTCATAGCAGCTCTAAAAAGCTTTGCCGGAGGAAAAAAACAGGATGCCCTTGATGCAGCCTGTACTGATGGTTAATCTGTTCTCTCCATGATAGGCTCCTCTTGGATTGTGTTGACTTGGAAAGAAAGGCATTAATATTGTAAATCAGCATGACTCAAAGCCACATAATGAAAAGATTTCACAATGTGTTTTAAGCCTATGATTTATGCTTATTTCCTTAGTGACTGTATGTGTCATTTAAGCCAAAAGCAGATTTCTCTTACAGCAGTTTGGGAAATGCGTCTAACAAAAAACTGTATAAAAGATCAAGACACAAAAAAGCTACATATACTTCAGACATAATAAGGAATAAAAGCTTTTGTAGTTCTTGCTGAATAGAATCATAGAATCATAGAATAGTTAGGGTTGGAAAAGACCTTAAGATCATCTAGTTCCAACACTCCTGCCATGGGCAGGGACACCTCACACTAGCCCATATCACACATTGTCCAACCTGGCCTTGAACACTGCCAGGGATGGAGCATTCACAGCCTCCCTGGGCAACCCATTCCAGTGCCTCACCACCTTAACAGGAAAGAATTTCCTCCTTATATCCAATCTAGACTTCCCCTGTTTAAGTTTTAACCCATTACCCCTTGTCCTGTCACTACAGTCTCTAAGGAAGAGTCCCTCTCCAGGATCCCTATAGGCCCCCTTCAGATACTGGAAGGCTGCTATGAGGTCTCCACGCAGCCTTCTCTTCTCCAGGCTGAACAGCCCCAACTTTCTCAGCCTGTCTTCATATGGGAGGTGCTCCAGTCCCCTGATCATCCTCGTGGCCCTTCTCTGGACTTGTTCCAACAGTTCCATGTCCTTTTTATGTTGAGGACACCAGAACTGCACACAATACTCCAGGTGAGGTCTCTGGAGAGCAGAGTAGAGGGGCAGGATCACCTCCTTCGACCTGCTGGTCACGCTCTTTTTGATGCAATAAATAGTAAAACTGAATGAGATTGAATAGTCACCAAACCAATGGGATTTTTATGATTTGCACTGTGGAATGTAAGAAAATGTTTAATCTCTGTGCAGTTGCATAAAGTGTCCACATTAATTGCTCCTAAAGACAAATTTACTGGACAGCCATCTGGACAGTTCTGTGGCTAGGTAAATTTTGTAATTCATACTGCACGTATAAAAGAAAAGGGCTACCTGTTGGAAACACAATACATTTTCCAGCTTCTAGCTATGAAATTAGATGGCAGCTGGGAAATATCAAGTGCTGGTGAGAAGTCCTTTATATGGTGTTCTCAAAACTGACATGACTGACTCCCAGCCATAACTGCAGAGGTAGAAAGACCAGTTTCCAACTAATGCTGTTTCACATCAGCAGAAGTACTTTGCAGCTGAAGAGCACTTTTGATTACCAAAAAAAACACCCAAACCTTGTGGTGGAGGCAAGAGCCTTGGCAGTGATTACACTTTTCCCTCAGACTTAATTAATGTTAAAGTGGTGTTTTGAATCACTTGAGCTAGGATTTAATTTTTGGTCTCCCAGAACCATTACTAGAGTCCCTTTCAAGCCTATGTGTCAAGTACAAATTCAGGTTTTAATCTGAAAAAAAAAAACCAAACAAAAAACCCCAGACATTCAGAAACAATTACAAATTATTATTTTTATTTTTTTTTAATTTTCTTTGAGCCATCAAACAAATTTTGAAGCTGCAAATGTTGTTTGGAGTGATCAGCATCCAGTTTTTTAGTAATATTTCTAGGGATGAAACATGCAACCTAAGCAATATGCATGTCAGTATATGGCCATCTTTATAAATCCTGAGGAGCCACCAAAGACAGCTGTCTAATGGGGAACAATACAATTAATTGCATTAAAGAACCAACCAAACAAAAAAATCTCCCCAAATATATATATATATGTAGCCCCACCTGCATTACTCTATCCCAGCCCACTGTGTTGTCTCTCTCCTAAACTTAACCTTTTTTAAAATTTGTGAAATTCTAGGGGTTTTGTCCTTCTCTGGGGAGAAGCAATTGTGTATTGCACATTTATAGGGTTCCAAACATATGATCTATCTGTGGCAGGCATTCAAAAGAGAGAACAAAGAACATGTTCTAAGAATCTCACCAGCGACATAGGAGGCAGCCAGCTGCAAAGAAAAGATCTGAATGGTATTTACTTTGCATTTACTACAGCTCACCACTAGCTTTAGGCACATGAAATTATAGGCACATTACACTATGTCCTTTCAAAGCCTGTACCAAAGAAGGAGCTGTGTCAGACCATGATAATAAAAATTCAGATAAAGGTCACTGCCTTTAACACTACAAATCACATTACCTATTCCAGATATTTTGGCTTAAATCACTGCTCTGAATGTAAATATCTTTTCAAACTGTCTGAAAATATGTTGGAAAACCTTACTGTTTGTTTAGAAAGTAATTTTACTGATCCACTAATATTTTACATAGATTAAGTTTCAGTCCAGGAAAACCTTTTGCTTTTTCATGCTTCAGAACTACGCATTACTGGACCTGGTGTGGCTTTCCACACTCTTCAAGGATTTTCCCCAAGAAAGTTGTTGAATGCTCTGACCTGTAGAGTTAAGTAGCACTTTTCCAAGCCTATTATAAACACTTATCTTGGACGTTGCTGTGTTAGAAAACAAATACAGTAATACCACAGAAGGTTTTTTGAGATAAGCTTTCCTTTTCTCTTCCACGCCTGCCACTTCCACTCCAGAAACCAAATGTAGTTGAAGAACAAAATTATCAAAGTGAGAACTGAAAAACTAAAGTTGGTTTAGATGCTTTAAATTCTTTCATATATAAAAATACATATTTGTACTCCATACCATATATACCCATGCCTCCATTTGTACTACAAACAGAAGAGGAGAAAAAAATTCACAGGAAACATCCAAGAAAATTTTAGAGGAATAAACATCAATTGTGTTTTGGTCTATTATTATTATTTTAAAATAACCAAAATTTGTCTTATGGCTCTTCAGAATTAAGGACACCTCCTTTCTGGGCAACACAAAAGAAAAACAAGGAACATGTTTTTCCAGCTTTGGAAGTTAAATCTCAGTTTAACTTTTCCTGCAGCATTAATATACAACTAATGTTTAACATGTTTTAGTTTCTCTAATGAAAGTTCTTTTAGTGTTGCAAGTCTATGGATTAGGCAAGCTTTCTCAACAGATGATTCACAGTTGGGATCTTCGATTACAAAAAAGGCTCTCAGACTAGTTAGCAGGCTTGGTGTTAGTGGGTACAGAATAGGTTCATTTTTCCAACATTCAGGGGACAGCTGCTGTCATCTCTCAGAAGTCACCACAATATATAGAGTTGCTGACAACTGCATAATTCAGGCTAGTGTTCAGATTGCTCCAGTTCATCCTGAAGACCAAAGACAATCTGTGGAGCTCTATGTTTACTCCTTGCAGCCAGCACTTAGGAGTTGAGTAGCATTCTGACTGACATGCATCACTATGGGAAAACTTTCATCTTTATTACAGATTTTTATGTATGTGCCATAAAATTGTCAAGCCTGAAAAACACATTCAGCATCACTCTACATTTCCAAAAATAATTATAATTTGCATCATTTAAAATGTAGCAAGGTCCCACAAATTTCAAAGCAGTCACTGTTCTGTAAAGCAGAACCTTGGATAAAATTTTTTCTTAGCCAGTATTTGACTTATTTTTTCTTCTGAAAGCTGAAAAATACAAACCTAAGCCCTCTTCCCAGAAGCATGATAAATAAATCTGTCGTTCAGTAAGAAAACTAAAAAAAAAACAAACCACCAAACCAAAACAAAAAAATAACCAACCAAAAACCTGTGGTTTTTAACTGCTTTTTTTTCTTTTAAATGCCTTGAGTATTTACTAGTTGTGCTATGCATAGCACTGATCAGCCAGTAGTGCTAAGGCAAATGCTGCAGTATTCTAACTACTTCTAAAGGATGCAGGGAAGGGGCACTAATAGCGCAGACGTCAACAAAAGAAATTTAAGCAGCTTTTTTTAGATATTTAAACTGTAGCATCACTATTCTTAGACCTCAAACAGGACTTCAGGAGAGTGTGAAAAAGGTTTATTTCTTGAGTGAGGTCCTATTCAGCTGAGCATAAGTGGTTTCTTTATTCCTCTCTGACAGGCACAAGAGAAACATTAAAAGACATGGTGTTACCTTGCCTACAGTGATCTACATTACATCCTTTTGTTCCAAGGCCATGGCCTAAAGCAGGGTGGAACAGTGACAGGTTAATCCACTGGTTACATCCTGAAAGCCATTCTTCCATATTGCTTGGATGGAGGATTCACAAAGATCATTGTCTGACCAGGGATGAGAGCAAGTAGTTTACGCCCAAGCCTTTTGAAGTGTGGGAAAGAATCATACTCTAGGGATGTGTATATATAAAGGGTGATTCGTAGGAGGCATCAATGCACAATCACTGGAGAAGGGCAGAAGCTAGCTCTACTGTTTGACTATCAGATATTCATTCTTATTACTTGCTCTAGTTTTCTATCCTGTTAGCTTATTTCAAGTCTCAAATTATTAAAAATAAACAGGGTTTATGTGTGTGCATCCGGTGCACTTGCAGCTGGAAAAGGTATTTGGCCATTAGTACGGTTTGAAAAAGTAGGCTTTTTAAAATCTGTCAATTTGACTAGCGCTTCACCTCCAGATGGCTCTCATCTAATCTAGTAACAAAATTGCTGACTCACCTGCTGGTTGATTCTTCCCTTTCAGCTCTGTCTTTCAAGCTGTCACTATATCCTTGTTTCCGCAGATCATACAAGGTTGCCCATGAGCCCTATCCTTACACCCATAAAGCATGATCTTGCTTGAAAAAGGAAATAGATTTTTGTGGTAGAAAAGGTAAGAAAAACATAAAACAAGCAAAGATCTGAGAAAAAAGTTTAATAGTATCCATATTCCCCTCAACTGGAGGAGATTATATGCACAAATAGTATATTCAATAGATCATTAGCATTTATAAATATGAAGTCTTATTTTGGTATTTTTAACTCGGACTTCATTAATTTCTCTGCAGTATGAGATGTCCTGTAAACAGAAAGATATGTTGTAACTCTCACATGATATTCTTGTTTCTAAATTGGAGAGACATCAGTTTGATAGGTGGACCACTCGGTGGATAAAGAACTGGCTGGATGGCTGCACACAAAGAGTTGTGGTCAATGGCTCAATGTCCAGCTGGAGACCAGCAACGAGTGGCGTCCCTCAGGGATCGGTGTTGGGACCGGTCTTGTTTAACATCTTTGTCGGTGACATGGACAGTGGGATTGAGTGTGCCCTCAGCAAGTTTGCTGATGACACCAAGCTGTGTGGTTCGGTTGATATGCTGGAGGGAAGGAATGCCATCCAGAGGGACCTTGACATACTTGTGAGGTGGGCAGACACCTTATAAAGTTCAACCATGCCAAGTGCAAAGTCCTACACCTGGGTAGGGGCAATCTCAAGCACAGCTACAGGTTGGGCAGAGGAAAGATTCAGAACAGCCCTGCAGAGAAGGATTTGGGGGTGTTGGTCAATGAGAAACTTAACATGAGCCAGCAGTGAGCGCTTGCAGCCCAGAAAGCCAACCGTATCCTGGGCTGCATCAAAAGGAGCGTGACCAGCAGGTTGAAGGAGGTGATCCTGCCCCTCTCCTCTGCTCTCGTGAGACCTCACCTGGAGTACTGTGTGCAGTTCTGGTGTCCTCAACATAAAAAGGACATGGAACTGTTGGAACAAGTCCAGAGGAGGGCCACGAGGATGATCAGGGGACTGGAGCACCTCCCGTATGAAGACAGGCTGAGAAAGTTGGGGCTGTTCAGCCTGGAGAAGAGAAGGCTGTGTGGAGACCTCATAGCAGCCTTCCAGTATCTGAAGGGGGCCTATAAGGATGCTGGGGAGGCACTCTTCCTTAGGGACTGTAGTGACAGGACAAGGGGTAATGGGTTAAAACTTAAACAGGGGAAGTCTAGACTGGATATAAGGAAGAAGTTCTTCACTGTAAGGGTGGTGAGGCACTGGAATAGGTTGCCCAGGGAGGTTGTGAATGCTCCATCCCTGGCAGTGTTCAAGGCCAGGTTGGACAGAGCCTTAGGTGGTATGGTCTAGTGTGAGGTGTCCTTGCCCATGGCCGGGGGGTTGGAACTAGATTATCTTACGGGCCTTTCCAACCCTAACTATTCTATGATTCTAACTCAGCTAAAAAAATCTTTTTCATCCCCCAGGTAAGCTGTTTTCTGAAGAATTTCCAAACCCAACACCTGGGTCCCATGAGAGCCATGCCCTGCAGTGTGATTTATGCTGTTGAAAACTAGCAAATGTCCCTGTAAATGGGTGCTGTGCTTTAGCAAGCTTATGCTCCCAAAAATGCTGGCTGTAGCAATCTCAAAGAAATAATCCCACCATGAAGGGACTCAAGTCCTTGTAGCTGGGTGCAATGTATCTTGAATGCTGATACAACCTAAGCATGTCCTATACCTGAGATTAGTGGATTTTGCTGGCATTGCTGTAGCTACACTAATGAGACGCTAGCAGAGGATTCCTGTATGTCAGGGTTGCGGGTTGCAGTTTGCAGTTGGATATCTCGCAAAAGAAGTAACATTATATATGCCATAAGGCAGCTGTGTGCCACAACAAGGCCAATAAGGGAACCCTGCAGCAAAACTGAGCACTTGGGGATTAGACAGTCTGGGGGGAAATATCTACTAAGAAGTTCTCTGAAAGCCCAGGAGATGAGGGTGAATGGTTACATGAGACTTGTTTAAGTGAGGCTGAAAAAATCCCACAGACTGGATGAAGACTCCTTGCCCACTGCTGATGACATTGCTCTTTAAACACAGGAGATGTGACAGATGGAAACTGAGAATAGACCTGAAGTAAGGCAATAGTTTGACAGGAACTAAACCAAAATAACCTTATTGTCTTGGACATGAGATGAGAGGCTCTAAAGGCAAGTTGACTTAGAAAATTTATTATTTTTAGAATCACTCAACAGAGCAGATGTTAATTAATGTTTACTAAAAAGAAAACAACAGCTCAACAGAATAAAAATTTGACTTTATGTAGCCACTTTCAAAAGCATTAATTAGACCTCCAGCTTCTAACCTTCTTCCTCCACCCACGTGTCTTACACGTTAAAAAACAGAGTTCTAACAACTGGCTCCTGTATTAGTGCAACTCAGCTAGTAGTACTGTCCTGAAGAGATCAAGTGGAGAAAAATAGCTAAACGTACACGTCATCAAAAGTGGTGTTGCTCCCCTTAGTCAACAATTTGAAGACTCCTTCTTCCAGCCATGGGGTTACTCTCATCTCATAAAATAACTCTTGTAGTAAAGTGGTTGTACAAGCTTATTCTCAAGCCAGTTACTCCAAGGTACTGTAATTTAACCAAGCAGAAAAAGGTGGATGTCTACCTGACGCACTGGAAACTGAGTTTAATAATTTTGAAATTATTCTGTTTGAATGGATCTGAACTCTCACCAAGGAGAGAAGGAGAGGAATAAATCTGTCAACAGGTCAGAGTTACAAGGAATACCTGTAAGTCTGTAGGCTGGCAGAAGCTCTTATTTAAGCTTTTAAAATGTCCATGCCAGTCACTCATGAAACAATCAAAAGCAAAATAATACATTAAAGCTATTTTGCATATCATTACCTGACCTAACATGTTCACAACTTCTGGCAAAAGGAAGAGTTTGTTAAAAAAAAAAATCTAAAAAATGGGAAGCATTTTATGAACTTTTCAAACTTCTAACATTTTGATCTGTAAGAGGCAAATAAGATGAAAATGTTTACTCAATTTCTTCAAATGTATTGATTTTTTATAATTGCTTCAAGGAAGCTGCTGATTTCACTTCCCTAAATGGACACTAATTTATTGTTGATATTAACCAGAAAGTATATTAGATGCATTTAAAGAACATGATGCTGATTTAATTGACCTTTTCTTTTTCTGAATGATGGATGTTGGGCTACAATATGAACAAGAATAATAGTTTTGCCTATTGTATTTAAGTTTTTGAGGTATATTCTACATAGGGTAGAATATGCATGTATATATCTGCTATCATAATCCTTATACTTCCCATGTGAAACAACAATGTCCCTGGAACTTTAAATAAAGAAGATAGCAGCCATGTTGCATTAAAAATTGCACATTCAGTTCCTAGTTTTCTGTATCATGAGTATTTCCCTCCAAAGAATAGCTTTGTTTAGAAATACTTGATTGTCCAATATTTTTAACATTATTTACCTGCTGCTCATTTCTATATGCAAGCACTATTAAAGTAAGACCTATTATTTATTGAGTTGCCCCTAAATTTACAAATGTGTTCCTTTTTTTCTCATGACAGGTGTCAAGACATGCATTCTTTCATAGCTATGACAGTTTCAACTTTAATGACTTTTTAATAATTAATTGGAACAGGAACATTTATGTCTTTTTATTAAAAGATTAGAATTCTTTTACAGCTTTTTTTTTTTTTTTTTATTCTCAGAGGAAGCTGATTTTCTAGAAAGAGGGATTTCTTCCTATTGCCTTCGTATTGATAAATGTGAATTTTTTTTTTCTGTGTTTGGTAAAGGGTATATATCCCATGGAAATCTCAGAACACCATAGCTGTTTTAAAGACTAAAAGTTATGGCATGCCTGATCCTGACTGAGACCATACATTATCTGCAGCCTAAAAGCTCTCTCATCTCAGAAAAAGACAGCTAACAACTTTTTTTTAGACTACATAAAACATCAACAATACAGCTGATTCCTTCTTGCAAAGTGTTTCGTTACCAACTTTTTCATTGATTTAAAAAAAGTCTTGAAGTTATCATTAACTCAAAACCTCTAAGCTTTGACAGAATTTATATGTGATTTATAAGTAACCAGCTGTCTGAGAGGGACCTTAAACCATGCAGTAAAACTCCATGAAAGGAAATTTATCACTCATCAAGGATTAGTCTTCCCTCAAGACATATGAAGAGGGAAGAAGGGCAATTAGGGAATGAGAATTACTGTGTTGCTTACCAAACAGGATTATTCTGAGGATTCTTGAATTGATCACAAGGGAGAAGCTGAACTTTACATGATCTTCTGGACCTCAAGAGAGCCTGTTAAAATTTTACTGTAGCTCAAAAAAGGCCAAGAGGGGAAAAAATAAAGTTGACCTGCATAGAATAGAAAACCCAGTGACTTTTCATGGTTGTTTAATGATAAACTTCAACTTGGCAAAATGAACAAGTTGTGGGTGTGCTGGATTGTTTTGTTTTGTTTTTTTTTTAATATAACCTTGGTGATCATTACAGGGCACACCTAAATGTACATTACACATACAAAACAGAAATCTTGAGTTGCATAAAGATCATTGTGCTTTGTGTCAGGTAGTACTCTAGTATCAGTATGACTCATGAGACACTGCAATGTAAAAATCTCACACGAAATATCAGAGGGCTCAGTCTAGTATGCCTTTGAGAAGATGCTCTCCTTTTCCAAAGCATGGTACATTAGGAAGATCTGACTGACAAGGTGAATCCAGAGCTGCTTGCTAAGCTGTTTAGACTGGTACTGACATATTTCTTCTTTTAAGCCTAAAGCAACGTTTAAAATTCTAAGATCCCATAGTGACACTGTCAAACCCAATGCATGTACAACATCTGAACCTAAGGAAACTGTAACTCAGTAGTACCCAGGGACCACAATAAGTTAGGAATCAGAATGAACTTCAAGTTGATATATGCTGGGGTATCAGTGAGAGACATGTTCATTTATCACTTGGTTAGGATTCATTCATCCTTCATATAATTAGCACTCTGTAAGGTCCTATTACTCAGCAAAGGCCTCTGACTGCAGTGAAATTGAATATTCCCAGCAAGTTTGACAGCTTATAGGAAGATCACTTGACTGAAACTGGTAATAATGAACTTAGATGACTTGAGAATGTATAGATACCTCCCAGATGATATTGCTTCGATACACATTGATGGTAAAAAGCTGATGGCTGGATATATGAATGTACTTCAGCACATTGGAACAGATACTTCCAGCTCCAGAATCACAGCTCATGATCCCTGATTTCAGCTACCACTTCTCTGTGCAGTCACTAATGGACTACACAAAGGTCACTATTAGATCTCTTAGGCATTTAGATTTCTACTGCTGAGCTTGAACAGGACTGTCTTCCTCCTAACAGAGTATGAACTAGATACATCACGAACTAGATGCCCATATCAACTCAGGAACATTGAACACATGATTCTCCTGCCAGAAGCTGCCCATCTGGTAAATACAGCCAGGACACATGTTTAGCTCTATACAAAACTTTTTTTTCAGGGGAGCTGGCATTGGTACCTTCGTCATTTCATTGGGTTCTCCTGAATTCAGCCAGTTATTCAGAAGAAGAATCATAATAAGAGTAAGATGTAATCAATTCTGTCCCTAACAAGGATTCAGATTCATGTCTTTCCTGCCAGAAGAGCAAGCTTATTACCAAGCAACAGGCAATATTGGAGCACAATGGTGATATTTCTCCTGCAAAAAAAAGCCTCATAGAAGCCAGAAATATTCATACACTAATAAATCAGAGGTGGTGGCATCAAATATGCTTTGGAGAGATGCATTACCCAGCCCTCAAATGCTGAGAAATTTGTGTTCTAGTCTCTGCTAGTGTTTTGTACCTAACAGCAAACAGCTAATATTCATTTTCTTTCCTCCTACTGCAGACCAAAGCTATTTTGCACCAGAAAAGCATGCTAGCAAAGTCCAAGGTCAAATGAGAAGTTTATAGGTTAGGAGTTTGGGTGCAGTCTGTGACATCAAAGGCATTTCAAGTAACCCTGCTTCTTTCATAGATCGTTTGAAACTGTTTCTCTTCACCACTCTCCTAATGTACATACATTAACAGTGCCCTCTGTGTAACAACCCCTCCAAAGAGAGGCAAAGATGTATCATGTTTTTCATCCTTCATTACTATCTGTTCTCATTAACTCCATCTTTATTGTACAGTTTACTTCCAAAACATACATATCAAGAAAATTATTATCTCAATTTGGAAGCAGAGAAAGCGGGGGTCAAAACAGACCTGCAGAATGATTTAATCCTTCCTCATTCTCTACTAGGGCAGTGCATCCATATACAGAACTGGAGAAGCCCTGAAGAAAGCATCAGGCTGTAAGAAGCAATAGCAGTAGGCAGAGCTAAACTTCAAAGAGAGCTCATAGACCCATTAAAAAAAATTGGAAGGGCTACCTACAGCTTATCTCACACAAATGGAGAAACTGAGACACAAGTCGACTAAGTGGACATTCCAGCAAAGAAACAATGGCAAAGAACAGATCCAAGATGATTGCCTTGGTGTCATAAACTTCCACTTTACTCCTAAGACTATCCTCTCTTTCTCCAAAGCAATACGTGAATAGTGAATTTGGTTAACTGGTCATCAGCTTGAACCTGGTCATCAGCTTGAACCACCTCTGTAGACCCATGAATCTGAGTCCATTCAAACTTTAAAGAGCAATGGGAATATCATACATCATCTACACCTTAATCATGACTCAGGGAGAGCCAAGAAGTGCTTCTCTCCCTGCTCAGCTAGATCTTCATAGTGTTTAATTAATACACAGAGTTCAAGTCTTTTTCATTCTATAGTGCCAAATTATTATTGGCTCATCAAGTTTCATACCTCTTGTTTGGATAACTGCTTTGACGACTGACCTTCTGTTCGTTCTTGAATTTAAAGACTGATCTTATATATCCGTGAAGCAGATGAAGACAAAAAGGTAAAGATGGTAAAAAAATAATAAATTTGGAAGGATAGGAAGTTAATTTTGTTTGTGCATCATCTTGTTTCACTACTAACAATTATTTTTATTATTACTATTCCTACTACTACTATTATTTTAGTACTACTGCAAATCCCCTGTACTGCTCAGCCTATCTGGAAAGCCCTTACTCACTTCCTGAGACTGGCACCTGTGACAAGGCGTCTTACACAGAATAAACCAGCTAAATCCTGCAAAACAAATTCCAGGCAGAGAATTTGATTTTAAACAAATGCTGTGTACTGAAAATGCACACATGCTCAGATCGAGGCTATACATGACACCTATGCAATATGAAAAGGACATGGAACTGTTGGAACAAGTCCAGAGGAGGGCCACGAGGATGATCAGGGGACTGGAGCACCTCCTGTATGAAGGTAGGCTGAGGAAGTTGGAGCTGTTCAGCTTGGAGAAGAGAGGCTGCATGGAGACCTCATAGCAGCCTTCCAGTATCTGAAGGGGGCCTATAGGGATGCTGGGGAGGGACTCTTCATTAGGTACTGTAGTGACAGGACAAGGGGAAATGGGTTCAAACTTAAACGGGAAGTTTAGATTGGATATAAGGAGGAAATTCTTTCCTGTTAGGGTGGTGAGGCACTGGAATGAGTTGCCCAGGGAGGCTGTGAATGCTTCATCCCTGGCAGTGTTCAAGACCAGGTTGGACAAAGCCTTGGATGACATGGTCTAGTGTGAGGTGTCCCTGCCCATGGCAGAGGGGCTGGAACTAGATTATCTTAAGGTCCTTTCCAACCCTAACTATTCTATGATCCTACGATTCTGTGTCTCAAAGCAGAAATCTAGCACCTAGAGGAGAGGCTATCACTCAAGCAAAATAACACCTCACACAAAGTGCACCTTCAGAAGTGCAATTTCTTGCAGGGATATGATACGCCCAACACTCTGCAGATGCATCCAGAAACACTTTTGCTTAAGGTCTCATTTGCACATAAATCACCTGAAGGAGCAAATGAATATACCTGGAAGACACAGGGCAGCATGTTAAATCCACACACTTTGCCCTCAGTTACTTTGGTAGCCCAACTCCAGCACTAAGCAGCAAGATCTCGATTGTATATTTTGCTGTTCTTCATTCAAATGCATAAAAATCCTCCACCTTCATCAGTCATAATATTCTTACCTGACTTTCATGCATATTCAAATTTATATTTATCTCTGGATTTTTGGAAGCAGGAGGTACTCGAAAAATACCCACAGCTTGAATAAATATGTCATTTGGGTAAATTTCCTGGGTAAAGCTACCATGGGATTTTCAGTGCTGGTTGCACAGACTTGCATAAATGGCACAAGGAAAATTAAGCATTTGCCTGAGCACCAGCTGCTGCTTTCCTTCCCTGCTTTTCTCCTTGTTATCATACAGAATACCACTGCTGCCAAATTAGATGAGGGCTAGACAAGCAGATAATCTTAGGTTTTACCTGAGACTCAGGAAACATGTATTTTACATCCAGTACATGTTATTGGCCTTTGCTGCAACTTGATCTATCATTTCATTTCAGTTTCTGTAGTTATCCTCTGCCTGTCTGTCTCATCTGATGAGTCTGCTGTTCAGATTGCTTGTGGCAGTGTCACAACAGACTGGTTCTGTAACCCCTGCAAAGGTCTGCTTGTGCTGCTGTGACCTGATTTATTTTACACTCAGACATTTGTGCTCAGTGGTCGTCCTGTGTAAGACTGAGACAACTTGCCTATCTTGCATTGGGAATGCCAGAGAGGGCTTTCAGTAAGAAGCAAAGACGATGTGACAAACCTCCATCTTCACTGCAGAGTTATATAGCTTATATTCACAGTTTGCTGCAGTTGTACATAGCAGACTCAAAGCTAAGGCAGGATTAGTAAACAGAGCTACTCTTCCCAACTAGCAATTTGAGGATTTTGTATGCTTTTTGGAGAAATGACTACACAGTGACTTTTCAGGAATAAGATCTTATAAACACACTAAGAGAAAAATAAGAATACAGGCTTGATTGGAGTAGAAGAAACTCCTCTGTATTGTATCATAACTTCCCAGGTCTCCTTTATTTCATTCATTGCCCTTAGAATTAAATGATACTCATTTAAAATTACTAGGTTCATGAAGCATAATGTAAAATTAAGGGGCATGTCAACTTAAAATACACAGTTCTCCATCAAAGCAATTAATTGATGAAATTAGTCATTGTTTCACAAACTGAAAGCAAGTAAAATATGTGTTTTCAATTGACAAAAATGTCACCAATATCCTTTAATTATTTTTCCAACTAAGTCATTAGTAGTTTCTTTACTCTTATAAAAACAGGTTTTTCACAGTATAATATTAGCTTGCAGATATCACCACCTCTGCTTCCCAGGTTGACTCCTTCTCTTTTTATGCTGAATAATAGCACTAAAATGCAGCAATTAAGAATAAAGGCCACCCTCAGGCTGTGGATGAGTGGCTCTAGATTTACCATAGCATGAATAAAAACAGAATTTGGCATACTTCTTTAATCAAGTTCAGAGTATTTCTTTTTTTTATTTAGCATGTTATTATTGTGGGCCATAATGAATCCAATCCATGCTTTTCAATCCAGTGGTAGGAAGGTGTCATTATCTTATATTTTCTTAATATTTCTTCAAGATTTAGTAGTAGTTCATTAGTTGCTGACTGCTCCAGATATACACAGGTTGAAAAACATATGCTTTAAACAGAACTCTGCACTGAGAACATCCAAGGGCTAAGAACATGTTCAGATTTAATACCCACAAAGTGTCACTCTGTAGTCAATTACCACTGAGCACAGGTCATGTGCATTCAAGCAGCTATAACTCATTCATTGTGCTACTTGTGTTCTCATAACATTGACTGCCTGACACAGAGCTTTTTGACCCTTCTGCAGGCATTATTAATGGAAATGAGATTTGACCCCATGAAACTGGAGTTTCATCTTGTGCTTTCAAAATTAAATTTTGAATATTTAATCCTACTGCCAAAAATACAGCCAGGGATATGATTATAAACTGTAGTCCATAGAAGAATTGCACCTGATGAGAGAAACATGCTCAGAAACCGTCCAACAATGCAAGTTTTCTTTTTAAAAATACTTTAAGACTGAAATAATTCCCTTGAAACAGCTTGGCTTTACCAAATCCTAGAGCAGTGTCTAAGAGAGCCTTGCTGAGCTCTTCAGGAAGTAATGCTAGTGGCACCATATACACTGAAACTCCACCCATGCTGTTTTACAAACCAGAGATACCTTTCAAAGGCACCAGCTTCTGGGTACTGTAAAATCTGTGTATTAGTCCTCCAAGACTACCTGCAAAGACCTTACCATTACACTAGGGTCTGTCTGTGGCTGCAAATATTGTGAACGCTCTCTTGGATCAACCAGTCCCCCAGCTTTATGAAAGTTTCCATTCACCAGAACCTAGTGATGAGAGAAAGAGGAAATGCCTTTCATCAGACTTGGGAGAAATAAAAGAATTCAACTCAGAAACACTGTAATCTTTCAGTTAATTCATTTAATCTGGGAACTGCAATAACCTAAACATATCTGCATGGATGCCACATTGGTGTAGTAGCTCATCACCAAGTCACTCAGTGTGACCTCATGTCCAACCACCTGAATCTTTGCAGACATGCCTGTAGGAGCTCAAACCTCACCAAGAATCAAGTTTCAGGAGTAAGAGGCATCTGTGTTTTGTCCCCTACAAACCATACTATTTTTTTGGTCTTAACTGTGAATTGTTTTAAATGAATACACATCAGTTAAGGGAATTCCATTCCTAGACTGCCTGAAGGGTCAGGACTCTTCCTTCAAAATTAATTAGTGAACATTAACGACTCAACAAAAGTTATGAAACATTTAAAAGGGAAAGGGATATCCAGAAATGCCATTAGGAAATACATTTCTGAAAAAAAATATTTAATCAGTGTTTAATTACTATTAAATAAATTTATTAGTTGCTAAATATTAATTACATAAAGCACCATTTTTAAATGCTGCTGCTATTCATAATTTAACAACTAATTTTATCTATGTATTTATTTTCCAGTGTTAAGTGGGTCATTTTTGATTAAAAGTAGAACACGGCAAATGCTTTATACACAGGATTGATTGCTATTCTGGCTTGACCCCAGCTGGAAGCCTGGCATCTTAGACATCAAGACACAATTCTTAGTCCCTTGGAGTTAAAAAGCAGCTCTCTTATGTGAAAGCAGAAAGTAGTTTCTGTCATCTATGCAAACCAATACTGCCTCTTGATTGAAAAAAGAGGTACTTATTATCCAAGATGTCCTGGATATTCAGTAGCTGCTAAAACAAATTGCATTAAAGACCAGAGTTTAATCCAGGTCTTTTGCAACTCAAATTCCTGCATATCCCCCCCCCTTCAGAACTGGGATGACTTCACCATTAGCACCACGAATCCCTTGTCACCTGTACAGCCAGCTCCTTGGCCGTAATAACACTCCTTTGACAGTGTTACAGTGGGTAATAAAAGAAATTGATTTTCTATGTGTGCATGTGTTTGCACTTCGTGAGTCATTCTGATGATTCTTGCAACCTCATTTGTGCTCTCCTTAGGAATAGAAAAATAGTAATTTTCCTCAAGACTTTATACTGGATAAATTAAATGGACAAATTGCAAAATAGTTGCATTTAGTGCTAGAGTATCCAAACCATTGGGAATAACAGTGGAATACAGTGGTTGACGAGTAATGAATATAATTCAGGATAACTGACATTGCCTTAGTTCTCATTCCATCCTTCCATCTGTTTAAAGATGTAACAGAGCAGCCTGACTTCTACTTGGTTTAATTACATTTCTTATCTTACAGATCGCTACTTATGATGTTTTTTAGTATTCAATGAAATTTCAAGATGAAGCAAGAGAGAAAACCCAGCATTTGCTCATGACCCAGATTGCTCAGTTAAAAAAAAAAAAAAAAAAAAGTGGTAAGTTTTCCTGTGGTTTTTCAATTGGAACCATCTGTTATTCCATTTTTTTTCCTGTAAAGAACAAAAGACAGAAACTCTGGTCTAGATGTCAGCCATATGTTGCATGAAACGTTAGTGCTCTAAGTTTGGGGTGGAAAGCTGTTAGACATTGCAGCTGATATCCTAGGTATCAGCATTATTAGAGACAAGGAAAAACTTATACAATCCTTGATGAAATTCTAAAATAAAATTTACCTTTTTTTTTCCTCATATTCATTGTTGAAAGTATTTGTGTGGGTTTTATTTCTGTCTTCATCCCTTCTCTAATCAGGCAAAACCAAACCCCCTTTCTTTTGGTGTTTGGAAACATTCCAGTTACTTTTTGAGTATTTCTAAGGATGGAGATTCTACAATTTCCCTGGGCATCCTGACACAGGATGGAACCACCCTCACTGTGATTTTTTTTTTTTTTACCTATCATATCCAACTACAATTTGCCTTGCTGCTACTTGTGTCCATCTCATCACATATCCTCGTATTTGAGAATAGTCTGATTTAACTTCTAATAGGTGGTTATAGAGAAGATTAAGACAGAAAATATTCCCCTTGGCTTTCTCTCCAGGCTGAAGAAACACCTCTCTTAGTCCATCCAGGCCCTCAACCTTCTTTGTGATTGTCCTCTGAAATCCCTGCAGTTAGTCAACAACTTTTCTATACTGGAAAGATGAAACTGGACACAGCGCTCCAGATACGGTCTCATAAGGCTGAGCTCCTCTAACACAACTCAATATGCAGTAAAATTTCATAGCCAAAGTAAGACATGGCAGGATCTATGCTATATTAATCCCATTAAAACAGATAAGAAAATTACCTAAGATCAGAGACTGAAAATATTATATTCACATCTTGACTGTATATGAAATTGGACTACAAAGAGGTGTGAAAACAAAAGAAGCTAAAAATGTATTACTTTTCTGACCAGGAAATATCAATGCAAGGAAATTCCATCCCAGAGTGCAAAGATGTAATCATATGAGGTGGTTTATAGCTAGTACCTCATTGCTATTTCTGAAATGATAGTACTGTTCATTTCCTCTTTCATTTCTCTTTCCTCTGGAGATGATCATGCGCAAACATTATGGCCACAGAAGAGGAACATGGGGGAAGGATCATCCTGTGGATCAAGAGAATTAAAGTATTAATAAGGAAAAAATGGTTCCCGTATCCATCAATGGGAAGCTTTTTAAAAAAAAATAACTTTAATTTTGCTTTTATTGGAGAATCATATTGTTACAAATTTGCTATATAGATGATATCTATGATCACCTAGCATTACTTATCTTAAGATCTTTTCCTTTCTGGTCTTATCAGCAGGCTATTACTGGATTTAAAAAAATATATAATTTATAAATGAAATTATCATGAAAGTACATTCTAGTTCAAAAGCCCTTTAAAGAAACATCTACCCTATGCCAGCACAGAGCCAGCACAGGTCTATGTTTCCTGGGGTCCTGCATCAGTAATTTACAATGTGTTCTCATCAGTTAAAGAGGAAAAAAAGAAAAGTCACTACACTGGTTTTGCTTCCAAACTATCCGGCTATACTTCATATTGTGGGGTATTGCAAATGTGAAATACATTAAAATACTAACTTTCCTGCTGCCAACCAGTAAGTATGAAAGTGCTCTGAATTAAGAAATAGTTCCTATGACATATCACGGACAGCAGACAGCTGTTAGGATTTTTCTACCCAAAAATGTTTGCTGTCTTAATGATACCTGTTTTTTTCCACTGACAGTGACAATAAGTCAATTTACAGTATTTTTTCTTCTTTTCTGACTCTGAAATGCTGAGTAGAACAAATATTTCTTTGTCAGAAGGCAGACTCACTGAAAACAGTAAGGCAGACGACACAAAATAGAATATTCATAAGGTGCTTGCATTTGACACGATGTAAATTGCTCCTAGTATTATTGCTTTTAAGCATCAAACTATTTTGGATGAGCCTGTCATTCATTTCCTAATTCCACATAAAAATAATTATACGGATTAAATAGTAATGTTCAGACCCTTTTTTTTCTCCTGCATGGAAAGGAAAACAATTCAAGACATATGACGTCCACCATTTCTCCCCTTTTTAGGAGGTTCAATACAGAACTTTAGTTTATGTACCCTAATGAAAATCTCCTGAGAGTACTCTGTTCAGGTAGAATCAGCTTCATCTAGCTTTAAACACTTGAGTGAGGCTAAGTGTGAAACCTAGATGCCTGAAGCAAGCTGTACAACCAGCGATGAGAGATGGATATCTCTAGATTATGACATAATTCATTTAAAATGCCACCTTATTTAAAGTATATCTCTAAAGTCAGATAAATGAGTTTTAATCATAAATCTGTGTATGTATAAGGAAGGTCAGGAAAGGATTCAGGGGTAGGAGCAAAACGGGATAATTGTTCAAATTTATAGCCCTGCAAAATTTTAGGATAAAACATTCCTGCTGACTGTCTCTGATAGCTGGCTTAGATTCAGTTTTAGATTAATATTTTTTCATTAATGTGGCTGAAATGTTTTAGCCACCCTGATAGATAGCACAGGATATTGGAGAAATAATTTTAGAACTCAGTAGATAGAAATGTATTAGTAGCAACAGAAAAAATATTACAGCAAAAGAGAAGCAGTGAGATGTACTCCAGTTTTGGTGCTTCCAAACACAGATTTATAGTTTCATCTGTGGCCTAACTTTCTTTTGAATGCCAGTTATATTGTTTGCAGACCAGCTCTGGAAAAAACAGAAATATCATACTTGGAAAAACTATAGCACAGGGAGATTAAGGTCAAGGCCTTCAAAACAGATAATTTTGATCCCTTATTTCTAGAATCAGTTTATTGGATTCAGTTTCCACAAGAGAGGCAACTACAAATATTAGAATCTTAAAAATGTGGCTTTCTGTGGCAATATAGGATTTCTTTCATAACCCCTAACGTGGAACTCAAATCTTGTTACTGCTTATCCATCATCCACAGTGGTCAAAACATTATGAAAAGTAGAGCAACTGACACTGCTGTATTTACCTATTTAACACAATGTAACTATTGGTGCTCTCTATTTGGAAGGCTGTTTCTGAAGAGCTCCTAAAACAATTTTGGCTTTTTTTTTTTTCCTCACCTGTTAAAGGGCAACTGTCTACTAACTGTATCATATCACTGATTTGTTAAGATCAGCTGCACAACATGCTTCTCTTTCACCTGCTCTTCTACTAAGTCTTTGAGGGCTACCCTGGCATTTGATTTGGGGTTAAGAGTATGAACTGTCTTAAAGCTTGTTGATAACTTTTGCCAGTCACCTAAATCAGAGTCCCAACGACCTGACATTACAGTCCTGCAGTATTTCCATGACTGCTTTTTGATCAGCAACAAGTTTCCCTTTCCCAAGAGGGAAATACTGTCTTAAAAGCTAGTAAATAGAACAGGAGTTCATTTTGTTTCCATTTTCCCTTACCTTGTAATAATTTGTAGTGCACAAGTGCGTTTTGTGCTTTGTCTCTTTGTTTCCCTGGAAGCTACTCGCTGAAAAATACGTATCAGAAATCAGACTCTGGGTTCAGCCACTCCATTAAGAGCTATATGCCAAAACCAGTATGCATTTTCTTTAGTGTGAGACTGAACAAGAAAGCATCATTTCAGAAGCTACTTTTCCCTGCTGGGGCCTACAGAAACTCCCCTTCCCCTAGTTGTCCAGACGCTGGTCCCTGTGAGCTCTGTGGAGCTGCTGCGCCAGTTCTGTGGAAGTTATAAACTACAAAATCAACAGTCCAGAAGGACTTCTCCGGGGCTTTCCAATGAGAGTGGAATGGAACACAAGAGAAATAAGCTCTTAAAAACTCCCCTAGCAAGACTAAGAGGGCTATACATTAGAAAGTGTTTAGATATCTAAAAATGGACACAAGCACCTAGCAGGATTGTTATAAACAGTCATGGACCATGTTCCCTGTAAAAGCAACTGGGCAACTGAAAAAAAAAAAAACGTAAAAATAAAAAATCCTTCTGGGGACCTATTCAACCTATGGGACACCTAAATGACAAGATGTTGGCCCATACAAATGATACCATTAGTGGGATAAACTACTTTTAGCTACACTCCTAGAAGTCTAGGGTCACTCTGCTATGGACACATGCAGTGATGGCTTTCCTGAAAGAAGAGCCTTTTCCTACAGCTTGTGCTATCAAAATCTGGGTGAAGGCATCAATATATATTTCAATTCTTCTGTCTTTTTGATCGGCCTGGATTTGAGTAATCAGGAAGCAGTATTTAAATTGAAGAGGCTGTTTCACAAATGTAGGGAAAAGAAGCAGGCCCCATGGAAGAGTACTTTAAAGGCCCATTGCCCCAGAGCATGATTTACTATTTGAAATGAAGAGATAGGAATAACAAAATAAAAACTCACTGACAAGCTGCTGGCTGCAATTCCCAGAAACATCTCCCTGGATGCTCCCTTTTTAAAATCATAGAATTGTTAGGGTTGGAAAGGACCTTAAGATAATCTAGTTCCAACCCCCTGCTGTGGGCAGGGACACCCTAAGCTAAATCGTATCACCCAAGGCCTCATCCAACCTGGCCTTGAACACTGCCAGGGATGGAGCATTCACAACCTCCCTGGGCAACCTATTCCAGTGCCTCACCACCCTAACAGGAAAGAATTTCCTTCTTATATCCAACCTAAACTTCCCCTGTTTAAGTTTTAACCCGTTACCCCTTGTCCTGTCACTACAGTCTCTAAGGAAGAGTCCCTCTCCAGCATCCCTACAGGCCCCCTTCAGATACTGGAAGGTTGCTATGAGGTCTCCACGCAGCCTTCTCTTCTCCAGGCTGAACAGCTCCAACTTCCTCAGCCTACCTTCATACAGGAGGTGCTCCAGTCCCCTGATCATCCTCGTGGCCCTCCTCTGGACTTGTTCCAACAGTTCCATGTCCTTTTTATGTTGAGGACACCAGAACTGCACACAATACTCCAGGTGAGGTCTCTGGAGAGCAGAGTAGAGGGGCAGGATCACCTCCTTCAACCTGCTGGTCACGCTCCTTTTAATGCAGCCCAGGATACAGTTGGCTTTCTGGGCTGCAAGCGCACACTGCCAGATCATGTTCATTTTCTCATCAACCAACACTCCCAAGTCCTTCTCCACAGGGCTGCTCTGAATCTCTTCTCTGCCCAACCTGTAACTGTGCCTGGGATTGCTCCGACCCAGGTGTAGGACCTTGCACTTGTCATGGTTAAACTTCATGAGGTTGGCATTGTCCCACCTCACAAGCGTGTCGAGGTTACTCTGGATGGCATTCCTTCCCTCCAGCGTATCAACTGAACCACACAGCTTGGTGTCATCGGCAAACTTGCTGAGGGCGCACTCAATCCCGCTGTCCATGACAGCGACAAAGATGTTAAACAAGACTGGTACCAACACCAATCCCTGAGGGACACCACTCGTTACTGGTCTCCAGTTGGACATTGAGCCATTGACCACAACTCTTTGTGTGCAGCCATCCAGCCAGTTCTTTATCCACCAAGTGGTCCATCCATCAAATTGATGTCGCTCCAGTTTAGAGACAAGGATGTCATGTGGGACAGTGTCGAATGCTTTGCACAAGTCCAGGTAGATGACATCAACTGCTCTACCCCTGTCCATCAGTTCTGTAGCCCCATCATAGAAGGCCACCAAATTGGTCAGGCAGGATTTCCCCTTAGTGAAGCCATGCTGGCTGTCACCAAGCACCTTGTTGTTTTTCATGTGCCTTAGCATGCCTTCCAGGAGAATCTGCTCCAAGATTTTGCCAGGCACAGAGGTGAGACTGACTGCTCTGTAATTCCCCGGGTCATCCATTTTCCCCTTCTTGAAAATGGGGGTTATATTTCCCTTTTTCCAGTCATCAGGAACTTCCCCTGACTGCCACGATTTCTCAAATATGATGGACAGCGGCTTCGCAACTTCATTTGCCAGCTCCTTCAGGACCCGGGGATGGATCTCATCAGGACCCATGGACTTGTGCCTGTTCAGATTTTTAAGATGGTCTCGAACCAGTTCCTCTCCTACAGTGGGCGCAAGGTCTTCATTCTCACAGTCCCTGCGTCTGCCTTCCAAGACTTGGGTGGTTTGGTCAGAGCCTTTGGCAGGGAAGACCGAGGCAAAGAAGTCATTCAGAACCTCAGCCTTCTCCAAATCCAGGGTAGCCACTTCTCCTGAGAGCTTCCTGAGGGGGCCTACATTCTCCCTAGTCTGTTTTCTATTTGCTGTGTACCTGTAGAATCCCTGTTATCTTTAATACCTCTAGCTAAGTTTAATTCCAACTGGGATTTAGCTTTCCTAACCTGGTCCCTAGCTTCCCGGACAACATCCCTGTACTCTACCCATGCCACCTGTCCTTCCTTCCACGTATTGCAAGCCTCTTTTTTCAATTGAATTTTCCTCAGGAGCTCCTTATCCATCCAAGGAGGTCTCCTGGCCTTCCTGCTGCACTTCCTTCTGGTTGGGATGCAACACTCTTGAGCTTGTAGCAGGTGATCCTTGAATATCAACCAACTGTCTTGGGCCCCTCTGCCCTCTAGGGCTGTATCCCATGGAACCTTACTACGCAGGTTCCTGAAGAGGCCAAAGTCTGCTCTTTTGAAGTCCAGGGCAGTGAGCTTGCTGCACGCTCTTCTCACTGTCCTGAGGATCTCAAATTCGAGCATCTCATGATCGCTGCATCCAAGGCTGCCCTGGAGCATCACATTTCCAGCCAGCCCCTCCCTGTTGGTGAGCACAAGGTCAAGCACGGCACCTCTCCTTGTCGGCTCCTCTATTACTTGCAGAAGGAAGTTGTCTTCTACACAATCGAGGAACCTCCTGGATTGCTTGTGCCAGGCCGTACCATCCTTCCAACAGATGTCAGGGTGGTTGAAGTCACCCATGAGAACAAGGGCCTGTGAGCGTGAGGCTTTTCCTATCTGTCTATGGAGTGCTTCATCCGCAGGTTCTCCTTGATCAGGCGGTCTGTAACAGATCCCCACAGTAATGTCTCCCATAGCTATACTCCCTTTAACCCTGACCCACAAACTCTCTGTTGACTGCTCACCTGTCCCCAGACAGAGTTGCATACTCTCCAGCCTATCCCTAACATAAAGGGCAACTCCCCCTCCCCGCCTGCCAGGCCTGTCCTTCCTAAAGAGCCTGTAACATTCCATTCCAACACTCCAGTCATAGGAGCCATCCCACCATGTTTCTGTGATGCCTATTATATCATACCCCCGTAGACGTGCACACATCTCTAATTCCTCTTGTTTGTTCCCCATGCTACGGGCATTTGTATAGAGGCATCTGAGCCAAGCTCCAAATGAAGCCGGCTCATTGCCTGGAGCGGCTGGGATATCTCTACATTGCTCCAGGCATTTATTATAGGTTCTGGCAACTGACTGAGTATGTTGGGATGGAATGATGCCCTCCTCCCCCAACACATCTAGTTTAAAGCCTCCTTGACCAGTCTGGCAAGCCTCCTACCAAAACTGCTCGTTCCCTTATCAGAGCAGCTCCACCAGCCCCCACTAGACCTGGCTTACAAACTTGGGTCCCGTGTTCAAGACGTCCAAAACCCTGACTAGCCTTTTAACCATTTATTAACCTGGCTAATCCTCCTAGCTTTTTTTAGGTCCTCCCCTGTATCCTGGAGAATTGATGAAAAGACCACCTGAGCTCCAGAGCCCCTAACCACCTCCCCAGGGCTCTGTAGTCCTTCTTTATGTTCCCCAGGCTACTAATATCTATGTCCCTAACACCCACATGTATCACCAGGAGTGGGTAATAGTCTGTGGGACCTACTAGAGCAGGCAGCCTCTCTGCCACATCCCTGATCCGTGTCCCCGGTAGGCAACACACCTCCCTTGAGACGGGGTCTGGCCAGCAGACAAGAGCTTCTGTCCCTTTCAGTGTAGAGTCCCCTACTACTACGACCCGCCACTTTTTCCTAGCAGCACCAGTAGAGATCATCTTTAGCAGTGCATCAGCCGGCTGTTTCTGGCTCCAGTGCGCTTCCTCATTAGCCCCCTGCAGGACAGCAAAGCGGTTCTGCGTGGGGACAGGGGATTTAGGGGGAAGCCCCTTGCTTTTGGTTGTCCTTTTCCTTCTTTTTTTTTTTTGTTGTTTTTTTTTTTTTATCACTAATTTCCAGCTTCCCAGGTTAACGGCCTCCTTCTTTCCTTCATGAGGCAGAGGTGAAGCTCGAGGCCCCTGCACAGTTTGGGCCTGGAGCAAGCATTCCTGCTTCCTCTCAGCTTCCCTGACATCTCGCAGCCTATTAACAGCATCCCGCAGCTCAGCCCCTGCTGCAGGAGGACCTCCACCAGGGAGCACCGAGCGCAGCCCTGCCCGTTGGGCACCCTCCCCTCACCAGACCAGTGCAGGCACTCTCCTCTCTACACCCCGCACTCTCCTCTCTACACCCCGAGCTCCGCACTGCAGCCTCCCCTCTCATCGGCTCTGTCTGGGTGCCTACGCTGGCCACCGCCGGGGCAGCCAGAGCAGAGCTCCCGGACCGGGCCCTGCTCCCACGCCGAGCGCTCACCATCCCGCCCGCCTGCCCGCGCAAACCGCCCCGACCCGCTCTGTTCGCCGCGCTCCCTGGGGCAGGTTTTTACCCAGTCAGGGCTGGTGCCGCTGCTTCAGGCTCCGCCCCCTGTGAGTCAGCTGCTCGCTCTCGTCAGCTGAGCTGCCGGCTCCCGGGCAGGTCCTGTCGAGGACTTGAGGCTCCCTCGGTGGCTCCCGCGGCTCTGAGTTGAGGCTCCTGGACGCTGAGCTCCCCCCCGCTCCGGTGTTGAAGGCGTCCTCTCTCGAGCTGCTCACCTCAGCAATTTTTCTCTCAATTTTCTCTCAGTTTTCTAACTCCCAAGACACAAAATATGAAGAACGTCTTTAAATGTTTCCTGGTGCTTTACTCATGGTATACCTATACTGCAGTCCACAGTGGTGTGTGAATACAACCGAGGTTGACTTAAATGAGCTAGGTGAGCACTTGAGACTCCGTTGCCTCACGGTAGCACAATGCTCAGCGTTAGCTAAATCTCTCAATTTCTTGAGTTTTCCTGAGCGTTTCATGCTAAACAAACACAGAAACCCTCTTCTGATGGGAGAACAACAAGAAGGAAGAGAAATGGTGCATTTCATCCACACTGGCAAGCAAAAACGACAATGGGGGCCAAAGACATTTTTGAAAGTAACAGGTTTCCACCAGAAAACAATGATTAGACCTACACCTCAAGAGTCCTTAGGAAGGCAACAAATTGGCCAGCATTTTCAACAGCAACAAAGGAACCAGAACAACTAAAAGGGATTTATTTTTTCTTTATTATGTCAATTTTTATTCTATTTTATATTTCTGTTTGAATAAGATGATACCAGTGCTCACAAAACAATGGCTCCTTATGTTGTATTGCTTTGTTTTTAAAGAACTGCTTCATAGGAAATTTAAAGTCCTTCCAGTTGCATTGCAAACGGCGATCTGTGCAATGTACTGCAGTGGGGCTGAATGCAGCATTCAGTCTCTTCCTTTGGTCTCACTTGTTCTCACCTTTACAGAATTTGACCCACAGACACTTAAATGAAAATTTACTGCATTTATACAACTCTGTTTTACTAGTGCAGTAACAGTATCTCCATAGGGGCTGTGGTAACCCTGATACTTCTCAATAAGACCTGCAGTTGCGTATTATATGGTGGAATAGGGGTTTGAGTGGGTGCTTGAACTTCTAAATTAAGCAATGAAAAAATAAAATAAAATTATTATCCAAACTCAGCTTTTCCACTTGCATAGTTATTCAAAGGCAAGATACCTTCTTTTTAACCCAATACACATTTCCTTTTAAAAAGTAAAGAAATACTTGAAATACTTTAGGGATCATTTTCACTACATTTCCTTTTAAAAAATAAATACATGCTTGAAATATTTTAGGGATTATTTTCACGTCTCTGCATTACAATATGACAATGACAATACATCTCAGATCATACTGCCAGGTCTCTGTCAAAATAGCCTTTCCTTGATATGATGAATTTTTTTTTCATGTAATCATATAAGCATTGATATGAATGCTCTTTTCATTACAAACCATAGGTGATGGAAGAATTTATAAGCACAAACCAATAATGGAGCCCTGCCTCAGCTCATTTAGTAAGAACCACATTTTCAGTGATTTGGAGATGCAACTAAACTGCTCCCAGGGTCATTTCTAAGCTCCACCATGCTGTTTTGATTTGTACTGAAATTTGGGATCTCAATGTGTGCGTAATCCATAGTGTTATACAAGACAGTATGTACGCCAAGATAAAGGACAAAATCTTGACCATGTACTCATGACATGAATCACAAAAAAATTCTTAATGGGGAAAGAGACTTCAGCTTTGCAAGACTAGAGGTATCAGTACCTTCACAAAAACTGTGAGTGCAAACTGCTAATGCACTTCCGGCAGAAGGAAAGACAATGGTAAAAACAGGAATAAAAGCACAAATGTGACTGAGCAGCTTCACTCCATCTGGTATCTTTTTGTAATTCAGAGAAGGACATAATCATTAATACTGCCATAATGAAGGCATTTAGAAATAGGAAGGGGAATTAAAGCCGTCTGCAGCTGAGATTGACAAAGTCAGGAACAGCTGTATTTAATTTATTCATTTGTTTAACGCTCTATTGTCATTCTTTTAGTTGACCCAAAGAGGACTAGGCTCCGTGTTAGCTACATCATACTACAATTTTTCTAACAATAATCTGGGGATATCTCCAAAGTCCAAGGGGATGCATGGGACTGACATGATATTAGAAGGCCAATACTTGCCTCTGGAATCTGAAAGTAAAAAGTCATGTAGGTTCTCAAAATATGTACAATACCCCATCAAAGACATTAACTGTCTGACTTTTTAAAGATACAGAAAAGCTTCAGCTTTCAGCTATCATGAGGAAAAGTGGGTCAGCAAATACATACAGACCTGCGATCCTGAATTTTACTACCATAACAGGTCTCTAACACATTTGAAAAGCAAAGCTAGAAATAAACACACAGAACAGACTGAAATTTTAAAGTTCTTTCTACATACGCATAAAGAAACATCATCAGTGAAAAATCAAAGTTAAAAGCAGTTTCACAAACTGTGTTGGTTCCAAAGGCCCCAAACTAATTTTTTATTTTAAACGTATTTTCCCTCCTCTATGACTGCCAGAGACACTAACACTAACAACAGGATGTTGTTTGGATAACTATACAAAAGGCTGTAGAAAACAGAATGAATACAAGGTCAAAAGTAAAAAAAAGGAAAGGTACTGGAAAACTACAGAGGAACTATGGTTTTTCTAGTATTACTTATACACTTGACTGATGAAACTTCAAGTGGAAAGATAGTCTCATGATACAAAAGATGGTCATGGATTCTGACAACTAAACTCAGTTCTCCTTACTTCCTGATTAACCTAAAGTTAATTCATTTTAGTTGCCTGAACAATACAGACATTGTTGCTTTCCTTTCTGGTTCATCTACTTAAATTGTAAAATTTTCAAGGCAAAGATCTCACATTGTAAATATGTACAGCAGCTGACACAGGGAGGTCTCTAGCTGCTGGTTATCAGGTAAAACCTCAAATCTCAGAAGCTTGGCTAGCTGTACTTTTCCAGCCTACTGACTTATGCCTGAGGAATGAATCCTTCCTTACCAAACTGAAGCAATAGAAGAGCACCCTATTCCCTTTATATGTGTGTTCCCAAGGTTAACCCTCACCATTGATAATATAGATGCTTAGACTCACAGGACAGGGCTAGAAGGGATCTATGGAAATCATCTGGACCACCTGCCCTGCTCAAAACAGGGCTAAATTCAGAGCCAGATCAGGCTGTTCTGGGTTTCATCTTGTCAACTTTCAATTTTTCCAACAGAATCCATAATAGTTTTTTGTGTCTTTTTTTTTTTTTTTAATGATAATTTGGGTTCTTCTTGTTTTGTTGCTTTTTAAATTTTTGAAATCTTAGCTCTCACTCAGGTTTGGCTTTTTACCAGGTCTTCAGAGATGATCTTAAAGCCAACTGAAAGCTGAGTGTAAGTTGACAGTCAGAAGAATACTAGAATAATTTGGTTTGGAAGGGACCTTCAAAGGTCATCTAGTCTATCCCCCTGCAGTGAGCAGGGACATGTTGAACTAGATCTGGTTGTCCAAAACCACATCCAGCCTGGCCTTGAATGTCTCCATGGATGGTGCATCCACCAACCTGTTCCAGTATTTTACCACTCTCATTGTAAAAAAATTCTTCCTCATGTCCAGCCTGAATCTCCCCTTTTTTAGATTAAAAAAATCACTCCTCATCCTATCACAACAAGCCCTGCCAAAAAGTCTCTCCCCATCTTTCTCATAGGCCTCTTTTAAGAGCTGAAAGGCTGAAATAAGATTTCCCTGCAGTCTTCTCTTCTTCAGGCTGAACAATCCCAACTCTCTCAGCCTTTCCTCATAGGAGAAGTGCTCCACCCCTTTGATCATTTTTGTAGCCTTCCTCTGGACCCTCTCCAACAGGTCCATGCCCTTCCTGTATTGAGGACTCCAAAGCTGGACACAGAACTCCAGGGAGGGTCACTCCAGAGCAGAGTAGTTTTTCAGTATTTTTTCCTTTTGTTCTGTAAGGGTAATGAAAATTTCATATCAGAAACTGTGTCCACATCCAGAGAGAGTGACCTGAAGTTTCATCCTCATAGTCTTAGACTTGTTTCTCATTTTTTATGCTCTTTAAATGAATCATGTTAAACGTAAAAAGTTTACTGATAAAAAGGTAATGGGGTTTTGAGAAGGCTGTTAACAGTAATTTGCCTAATTAACAAATCATGTATAAAATCATGCTTGCTATAAACACTGCTGTGGAGCAAATGCAATCCATTAAGTTTCATAGGAAGGCAGCATGTTCTGCTCTGTCAAAAAGGTTTAACTGCTGATGAGCAGGTTTTGAATCCTGAAAGCTGGAAAAATGCGTAGTCCCCTCTTGCACATCCATTAAACTGTCCCACACTGTGGACTACTTGCATCCTAACCTGACAACTGCTCTGATATGCGCTCAAGCCCTGTATAGCTAAAAGGGATGTGTCATGTCACATAATGTTCATAATAGGATACAATTTGGATGTCAGTGGTGGGTGTCCTGCTTGGGGGGGGGAGAGGGGTGGTGGTGTTAGGAATGGTGCTAAAATCAAGCAGCAAGCTGTTACAAGGATATGCTGAAATAAAAGACAGAACAGAAGAGAAAAGCACACTATGACCAGCTCCTCCATTCACAGAAGAAAGAGAGAATATCTTCAGATCATTACATCAGATGTAAAGTAGATTTTTTATTGTTGCAAACTATTTGTGAAATCCACCCGTTTCAACTTGTCTTAATAGGGCCCTTTTCACTCTGCTAAGGAAGCATGACAGATCTGCCTGAGAGTCAGTGTTACCAGTCAGGGCAAGGGCTAGTCAGAACCCAGGAACACTATTAGAAATTTTTTCATTCACCAGGCTCTATCTACTTCCTTTAGAGTGATATTTCTTTAGGGGATAGAATGAAATTGCTCTGACTATTCCATGAAAAAAATTACTTTTCCTTTCTGCTTCCTTTTGCATTCGATTTAATGCAACAGTTTCCTGTTGTCCTCTATGATATTAGCTGATCACTAGGTTGTAATGACCACTATAGCAGTTGACAGGTTTCAGATCTTGTTTTGCCAAATTCAGACCCAGACGTCCAAGGTTTCCATCCTTGAGGTGTCAGAGACTTCATTATTCAGTTACGAAGAAAGGTAACAGACAGGATCATCTTTTGCCATGATATGACAACTATGATGCATTTAGACATGAATAGAGATTACTTAAATCATGTTTTCTCGAGCACACTTTGTAACAAAGACCAGGAAAATTGCATATTGATGCGAAATTAGGCAGTTCCCACAAATATAGTTCCAAACTAACCATTTAAGTCTTCTTAAAGATGTCTGAAAATAATAATGTAATAAATGTTCTACAATAAATTATTTATATGGTCATGACAGCTGTGATGGTAAATATAGAAATTAACATTTACACAAGAAAAAAAAATTATTCAGTCTCAAGTCTTTCGGGATCATCGTTTCATCATAACAAGCACTCCAGAGCAACTTCATTTAATCTATTTGCACATAGTTTCCAGCAGGCAATGGTTCTTAATCATCTATATCAACTGCAGAAGGCAAAATAAATTCCCTTCGTCCACAAGGAGTGTGTGCAAATTGCTCCCTATTACATGAACCTGCTTTTAGATACTAACATCTGTGTCCATTTTCCTGTTCATTTACAACCACCACACAGGCTGGTGGAGGGCTTTTTCCACATCAGCTTTGAGAAACAAAAGATTTTCTGACACAAGCTGGACATTATTTCTTATAACCGGCGTAGCATCCATTCAAGGCCATAGGTATGGTCCAGCTAAAGTTTGGGAGGGCCACCTAGTTCACCAACCTGGACATCCCTGAATGTTGTTATTGCTTCTGAAACTTTAGATCTAACATGGACTAAGGGTGTTTAAAGAGCATCCTGACTCTGCTTGAGATGAGTGTGTCAGACTGCCCTTTTCTTAATTTGAAGACTTTCTACATATGCTGTATCAGTCACCATTAGCATGTTTTCTGGTTCAGTCCCTATGGTACAACATACTTGAAGCCAAGAGAGGGTGAAGGCAGGGTTCTTGAAATCTGGGACCATTGCCTAGAAAAGCCATGGATGCAACTGAGCCAAAGTCATAATGTTGGAGGATTCACTACACATCTGGTTTCTGCCTGCCAGCCATCTGTTAAGTGGATTGGGTGTTGGCTGGAAAACCCCAGTTATCAAGAGAAAAACTTAAAGAGCAGCAAATTGGGAAAAAGCAAGTGAAAAGGCAATAAAAAACAAAAAAGGTGAATGATGGAAAGTTTCTGAAGAGCACACAGACAATTTACCAGACCTTTTGTAGTCAACTCTTATTCTTAAAAAGCAAAATTCTCTCTCAGGTAACAGACAGCCCTGAAAAAAAACAAAACAAAACAAAAAAACACAAAAACCAACAACAACATGGAATATGCTACTCAGAGGAAAAGTAGTGACCATATAATACAATATGACTAGGAATACTTAACAATAAAAATTATTCCTACAGACATTCTGCTATACTGTGTACAACGTTATTTTACAAAAGTTTTATAGGACAAAATCTGGTCCAAGGAAAAAAAATGTGGATGTGTATGTTGCCTATGCATGTGTGTACATGTATAAATATATATCTATCAATCTGCAGTTTCACTGGTACTGTATTGAGTTGCACAAACTAAGGAGCTGGTTGCCTAATATGAAAGGAATATAAAATATAGCCACATTCCAGAGGAAAATGAATATCGATATACAACTTCCACATGATACTAGTATCATTGATTTTTGACAATAGTCTACATATGTCTGAGCTATAGTTAATAGCATAGGAAGTTACAACACTCCTTCTTGTAAATACTGCTTATTTGTTACCACACTCTGCTACTTGAGTGAGAGGTATCTTAGGTTGCTGGCTGCCATAAAACTCAGTCATGGTGCTCTATGCGCCACGTCGCAGTAGGTGTTTGGTAAGAGATTACACATGTGTTCTCGTGTTGTGGTTTAACCCCAGCCAGCACCTAAGCCGCCAACAGGCACTCACTCACCACCACAGTGGGAAGAGAATCAGAAGGGTAAAACTGAGAAAACTCATAGGCTGAGATAAAGGCAATTTAACAAGTAAAGCAAAAGCTGTGCACACAAGCAAAGCAAAGCAAAACAAAGAATTCATTCACCACTACCCATGGACAGGCAGGTATTCAGCCATCCCCAGGAAAGCAGGGCTCTCATCCTGCTTCATCCCTACCTTTGCACGCCAACCTTGACATCACGTGGCATGGAATGTCCTTTAGGTGAGTTGAGGTCAGCTGTCCCAGCTGTGTCTCCCCCCAGGTTCTTGTGCACCCCAGCCTACTCACTGATGGGGTGGTATGAAAAGCAGCAAAGGCCTTGGCTCTGTAAGCACTTCTCAGCAATATTGAAAACATCCCTGAACTATCAATGCTGTTGCCAGCACAAATCATAAACACTATGGAGAAAATTAAGTCTATCCCAGCCAAAACCAGCACAATACATGAAAGCAACACAAATCTGCCTAAAATTCAGGTAAAATGCTCAAGAAATCCTGAATTTTCATTGTTCACAGTGGATGCTACTCACAGAATCTACAGCTGGAAGAAACCACTGTGGTGATGTAAGCTGATTTTCCTGAAAATTCAGGCACAATACTTCCCCAAATTCATTTCTCTTTGAAAGCTCTTTAACAAAAAAGAAACGATAATCCAGAATTTGACTAAAATAATTCAGTTTTTCCTTTAGATTCCTGATTTATGGCAATGTGCTGCATAATACCATGGTTTACTTTGGTTTTGTTGAAATCAGTTTCATACCTTGTACACTTCATGTACAAAAATGTTCTTGTCAACATTTTGATAGCAATCTATGGGATTAAAAACAAATGTATGGCAAGAGTTCTTGAATATATTATTTTGAGATATCTCTATTTTTCTTTCAGGGTGCTAATCCCAGTATAACTGAAACTTGAAATGGTCTTAAGATACGAGAAAAATGTAAATGTCTTGGGCTCCACCTTTGCCTTGACCCTACTCATTAATTTTCTACTTTCCTCAGCATGCAGGAGCACAAGTCAACCTGCATCTGCTCACCCATTCCCCTGGGAGTTACTCACCTGTGGTATACCAACCTGACAGGCATGCAGCAAAACTATAACATGGCCCTCATTTGCTCAGGGTCTGTACCTCTGTTATGCAAACCTCATGGCCCTAGTAAGTTTTCATATATATTCTCTGCTGATTCTTCACTAAGGCATATTTAGTGCTTGATTGATTTGTTAACAGGACAGAGTTATCTTATGAGTCCATATTAATGTGCTCTAAGTAGGCTAAACATTAATAAACTTGAATGTGCCAGTAAAACTTTAAGAGGCACAGTACCAGCTGAATTCCCCCTCCTTCAGATCAGATGCTTCATAATGACTAAACATTACTGTGCTAGTTTTATGTAAATGAAGAATATAGGAAACTAAACCTTAAGCAATTTAATATTTTCTTGATTGTATTTAATTTAGGATTAACTAACCCTGATTAAACAAGACCTCACAAGTACATCAACAGCCTGCAATTAACATGCTGTTGGTAAACACTTGGAATCAGAATTTTTTGTCTCTCACACCAAAGACATGTATAAGCATCTCATCTTTCTGCCTGCAGTATCTAGTAGTTAAATGAAACTTGGTGGATTATAAGCACTTCTGAGGTGTCCTCAGATACGTATTGTGAAGAAAAAAAAGCAGTATTTTAAAAAATTTTTGAAGTATAGAGTAAAATTTTTGACTGCAGAGTCGCCAATGAACCACACCACCAAGCAGAACTGTGGAGAAAGCAGAGGTGGTTCACAATTAACTTTCCAGCAGCAGCTTCAGAATAAAGGGCCAAAACTTGGAAACCAAATGACGAAAAGATGGTCTCACAAGGTGCATGCAAACTGGCTTTGTCCTGTTCATAGAAAAACCTGTCTCATTTTTCTTGAAGAATCACATGGGATAAGATTACAGGAATGGCCATTGAGGACTAGTGGATCAGGGCTTTTCAATCCCCTTCCAGGAAAAATTAAACCCCTTTCCCAAACAAGGCTGCACCCACATGGATTCCACTTATGCTGGTGCCAGTGCATCCTAGTGCTTTTCCAACAGCAGCTGCCATCAGTGACACTTTTTGAATCCCAAAGTGCTTCACATCCAGCCTTCCAGTTGTGCTCCTTGAGTGCTGCAGGTCTGCTCACACATCTTTATCCACTGTCTTTCTGCCAGCTGAACAAATTATTGACCTCACCTTCCTCCAGCTGTGCAGCACAGCTTTTCACTCTCCTTACCTCTGCCTACTGAACCATGTAGCAAGGACCTGCTGCTTAAAGTGCTGTGGAAAATTTAGATCATTTTTACTTAAATGGGTGAAGAAGCAATTCTTACAAGCAGCTGATCTTGCCAGTCACTGAAAAACTTTAGTTTGGGTAGAAGTTTTAAGTTGTATTGACACCTAATGAAAATGCCTTAGCACATTTCCCAGCTACAAGAAAAATGGCTAGAAAGAAAGGCACCATAAGTTTCAGGAGAGAAGCCACATGCAACAAGTCCTGACAATATACGGATTTTCCATTTTAAGCATGTGACTCCTTTCCTTAGAAGCAGATTGGTTTGCTAAGGACAGTCTGAATTACCAGGAATGACAATACATTCAACTCCTGTTCTCTGAAAACCTAGGTTTATATCCAGAAGCACTCTAATCATGAGCACAGTTAGGGGTGGAATAAAGACCCAAATCACGACATTTAATTCCACTTACTGATGTCTTTCCCATCCCTCTTGGAAGCTAGTGGCAACTCTGACATGACATCTTCATTTTTTACTTATAATTCATGCTTTTTGGAAGTTAAAATGATAATAATATGGACCAATCTGCAAAAGACTGACTACCAATCAAAATCACAAAGATCACGCAGTAAAACTGCAAGAGGTTCATCAGATATTTCCTTTTAGATTAGAGGTAGTTGGAAAATTACTCCTATTTTTGTTTCAGATAGGAATTTATACATAATTGCTTTTGGTGTTGACTTTACTTTTTAGTTGTCTTTGTAATTTGAAGTAGAAAAATAGCAATTTCTTGATAAGAAACAATTTTCAATTAAAAACCCCTCAGTGTTCCAAACAATAACTTAGAATTTTACTTTAGCATGATTTTTCGTTTTCTAGTCACCACTTTTAGAAAGAAGATAGAGCTTGTTGTTTTCTTTTTAATAAAACAGCATTTATTAATTTATTTATACCAGGATGAAATCTCTTTTCCTTCTTCATGTATTGCTTTTTACTCCCCCCCCCCCCAGTGTTCCCTAAGGGAGCTGGTCCCTCAGCATGGCATTGTCAGGCAGCATGAAGGCCAAATAAGGGCTGCACTGCAGCATATTTAGTTACTTGGAAGCATTCAGTCTCAACTTTAAAGTTATTTTAACTGGGTTTTTTTTTGCTTTTCATTCCTTTTGAATCTACAGCCTGTGACTTTATAAACCATCACACCAATAGCATAAAGTTATGTAGTGGAATGACCTAAAAGGAGTTCCACTCAAAATCTTAAAAGCTCTTATTGCCTCTGCATACGCTACTTAGCCTTGAGAAAAAAAAAAAAAAAAAAAAAAAAAAAGAAAATCTATCAATATAAAAGTACCATGAAAGGCACCACAAAGCATTTCTTCTTTCTTTGGCCTGAAACACTGAGCTTCCAGACCCAATTCTTACTGCTTTTGCAACATGATAAATTTGGAGTAACTTTATTTGAAATATTGGGATTACTCTATTGTAAAACTTGAGTCTGTGAAAGAGGAATCACAGTTCCTAACATCTTATTATAGAGTGAATTTTAAACATGAACCTGTTGGATAAAACAGTGGGCAAAACAGTGGGGTAAAACCATTGGATAACACAGTGACAGATCTTTACTTTTTTTTTTTTTTTTTGCTTGTTTTAGTACTGCATATGGCAAAATAAAAGCTTGCATAGTTTCTACTTCAGCTGAAATATAATCTTCAGTCCTTAAAATGAAGGTTTTTCAATCATTTAGTGTAAAACTAAAGTACAGTAAATAACAACATGGAAATCATTATGTCATGAAATCAGTAGAATCACTCAGGATTTATATTTGTCTAACTGGGCTCGCTATGTGGTCTAGCCATATGTCTTCATGAACACAGCAGCTAGAACAGCAAAGCACCAGCAGAGCATTGCAACCAGTCTGACTCCCAAAGTTGCCTCATTAAAGAACATGAACTCTACAATTAGTAAGATTTAAAAAAGAATGTTTTCCTGTTGCCATGCCTTGTTCTACAGAATTATATTAGTTATATCACTCATGGAAATGAAAGTGGTTAATAATCAGTAATCATGTTGTTCTACAGAATTGCTTCAGATATGGGTTGGGGATGTTTAACCAGTCCCAGTGGCTAGGGACTGATGTTTATAGCACAATTCTCTTCCAAGCTCAACTGCTTGGCACTACTACTATTCCATCCAATAATATTAACCCTAGTACCCTTATGGTATGAGCAAGGAAAACTTGAGGCCTGATATGCTTTGGAAGCAGAGCCTCTTATTTTCTGTTGGCCCAAACCACAGATATCCAGTGAAAAGTCCAAAGGTAGCAGAGAGATCTCAGTAACTCTGAGCAAAGCTCATATTAATGTATTAACTCTTTGCTTATATTTTTATTCTCGGAACATCCCCTGATATTCAGTGGGTCTTTCCAAAATCAAGTAGACATGAAAGATGTGTGTAAACAAATTTTTGCAGTCAGCCAGATGAATAGACATGATATTGGACAAGCACAGTTTAGTTGGCAACAGTCAAAGATACAATCGTAAACCACTATTTTTACTGGTACAATTTAGTTACATCACAGGGGATAGTTTTCTAACATTAGTACAAAACACAATTTACTGGTATGGCTGTAGCTGGACATTTTGACATTATTGCCCACAGCTACTTATTTCTACATCCTGAAGTGTTGTGCTAAGCTTGGCTGGGATAGAGCTGTGGCTAGTGTGGGCCTGTGGGAATGTGCTGGAAACAACATGGATAGTTCAGGGACGTTTTCAATATTGCTGAGAAGTGCTTACACAGAGTCAAGGCCTTTGCTGCTTTTCATACCACCCCATCAGTGAGTAGGCTGGGGTGCACAAGAACCTGGGGGGAGACACAGCTGGGACAGCTGACCTCAACTCACCTAAAGGACATTCCATGCCACGTGATGTCAAGGTTGGCATTCAAAGCTAGGGAAGAAGCAGGAAAGAGGGGGATGTTCAGTGTGATGCCATTTGTCTTCCCAAGTAACCATTACATGTGATGAAGACCTGCTTTCCTGGGGATGGCTGAATACCTGCCTGTCCATGGGAAGGGGTGAATGAATTCTTTGTTTTGCTTTGCTTGTGTGCACAGCTTTTGCTTTATTTCTTAAACTGTCTTCATCTCAACCACAAGTTTTCTCACTTTTACCCTATTGACTTCCTCCCCATCCCACTGATGGGGGAGTGAGAAAGTGTCTGCATGGGGCTTAGCTGCTAGCTGGAGTTAAATCATAGAATCGTACAATGGTTATGGTTTGGAAGGACCTTAAGGTCATCTAGTTCCAACCTTCCTGCCATGGGTAGGGACATCTCACACTAGACCATGTCACCCAAGACTCTGTCCAACCTGGACTTGAACGTTGCTGGGGATGGAGCATTTAACACTTCTTTGGGCAACCTGTTCCAGTGCCTCACCACCCTCATAGTACAGAACTTCTTCCTTATATCTAACCTGAATTCCCCTGTTTAAGTTTGAACCCATTACCCCTTGTTCTGTCGCTACAGTCCCTGATGAAGAGTCCATCTTGAGCATTCTTGTAGGCTCCCTTCAGATACTGGAAAGCTATTATGAGGTCTACATGCAGCCTTCTCTTCTCCAGGCTGAACAGCCCCAGCTTTCCCAGCCTGCCTTCATATGGAAGGTCCTTGAGCCCCCTTATCATCCTCATGGCCTCCCCTGGACTTGCTCCAACAGCACCATGTCAAACTGTTTTCATAGTCAAGGGTCTTTGCTGCTTGCCTTTTCTTGGATACGGACCATCAAAATCTAAGGCAAGTGAGAAGACCTTCAGACTTCCCAGTGTGTTTAGAACAGTTCTTCATGAAGTTCTCCTCTGGGGAATCAGAGGGAGGGGAGGAGAAGGCCATGAAGAATTATGACTTAGAATCATAGAATCATAGAATCGTTAGGGTTGGAAAGGACCTTAAGATCATCTAGTTCCAACCCCCCTGCCGTGGGCAGGGACACCATAACGCTAAATCATATCACCCAAGGCCTCGTCCAACCTGGCCTTGAACAATGCCAGGGATGGAGCATTCACAACCTCCCTGGGCAACCCATTCCAGTGCCTCACCACCCTAACAGGAAAGAATTTCCTTCTTATATCCAATCTATACTTCTCCTGTTTAAGTTTTAACCCGTTACCCCTTGTCCTATCACTACAGTCCCTAAGGAAGAGTCCCTCTCCAGCATCCCTATAGGCCCCCTTCAGATAGTGGAAGGCTGCTATGAGGTCTCCACGCAGCCTTCTCTTCTCCAGGCTGAACAGCTCCAACTTCCTCAGCCTGTTTTCATACGGGAGGTTCTCCAGTCCCCTGATCATCCTCGTGGCCATTCTCTGGACTTGTTCCAACAGTTCCATGTCCTTTTTATGTTAAGGACACCAGAACTGCACACAATACTCCAGGTGAAGTCTCACAAGAGCAGAATAGAGGGGCAGGATCACCTCCTTCGACCTGCTGGTCACGCTCCTTTTGATGCAGCCCAGGATACAGTTGGCTTTCTGGGCTGCAAGCGCACACTGCCAGATCATGTTCATTTTCTCATCAACCAGCACCCCCAAGTCCTTCTCCACAGGGCTGCTCTGAATCTCTTTTCGGCCCAACCTATAGCTGTGCCTGGGATTGCTCCGACCCAGGTGTAGCACCTTGCACTTCGTATGTTTAAACATCATTAGGTTGGTATCAGCCCACCTCACAAGTGTGTCAAGGTCCCTCTGGATGCCATTCCTTCCCTCCAGCGTATCAACCGAACCACACAGCTTGGTGTCATTGGCAAACTTGCTGAGGGCGCACTCAATCCCACTGTCCATGTCACCGACAAAGATGTTAAACAAGACCGGTCCCAACACCAATCCCTGAGGGACACCACTCGTTACTGGTCTCCAGCCAGACATTGAGCCATTGACCACAACTCTTTGTGTGTGGCCATCCAGCCAGTTCTTTATCCACCAAGTGGTCCATCCATCAAGTTGATGTCACTTTGACTTCACAGTTTGCTGTCTCAATGATGCTTGATGCCTGAAGACGTTTTTTTTTCTCTCTATACTTCAACCAGGAAAAAAAAAAAAAATAAAAAAAAAATAGCTGGCTTAGGAAGGACAATTCAAAAATATCCCTACTTCTCAGGATTCTTTGGTCTCCTAGTAGAAATCTTGCAGGAGTTTCATGTTCCCCTTTTCCACACCTTCTCTATAAGATACAGACAAACTAGTTTCTTAATATTCAATCTCAGATTAAAAACAAAAAAAACACAACAAGCCAACCAATTTAACAAAAAAAAGGGGGGGGGTGGGGGGAATAAAAGGAGAATCTGCCTCCTGACTTTGGCAACCAAATCTTTGCTCCATGGTGTTGCATATAATGGATGATAAACAGATTTTAACAATTTTCTGTCGTTTGCCTCATGCCAGATACAGAACTTTGTGGTGCCAGTGCCCATGCAGTATGCCTCACAGAAGACAGAAGAGAAGCTACATGAGCTCTGCTTTCCCAGTGGAGTTTGGCAGTCTGCCAGGTATAGAGTCTTCAGTACTTACAGGGATATGTAAGGTGCTCATCATCAAATTCCCACATCATCATAAGCCTACACCACAGTCTGTTGCTTTCTCTGGTCTAAGATACATTCTTTATTTGGACAGCAACTATGGCTAATTCATAATCTGGATTGCATGAAAAAAATGGTAGATTTTTTCCTTTAAAACCCCATGTTAATCATCAAAAGCAGTAATGAATATTTAATTCCTGAATTTCCTCTGTGAATACATTGTAAGAAGACAGACAATAGTTCTCACTGAAATCTTAAGAATAAACAGAATACACATACATAGCCCCAGCTTCTACCTTTTCCTTTTAGGTGGGCTTTTTTTTCTGGTTCTTCACTGAATTTCTCATTTTCCCTTTGGACACACAAGGCTGTAAGAATGTTTGTGCAATGTGGCAGATCGAAGAGACCTGTATGTAATGCTTTTCATTTCCTTACATGAAATGTGTGTAATGTGTAACATATAGTAAATTTAGCCTAGATCCAGCATATATCAAGTTAGAGCAATCTCTTCTTTTTCCCCAAATGACACTGCAGCCTCTGGGAGTTTTATCCTCTTTTTTCCACATTTATGCAGGCTGAAAACATGCTACTATCTGCACACTGATAAATAAGACTGATTTTCAGCTGCTTTGAAAGAAGTATTTTCTGCCAAATATTGTACTTTCCAGTTAGCAAAGATTGTAGAATGGCTTTGAAAGGTTAAGGTGCTAGATGTAACTCTCACAGCCTATACAACAACTCTGGAGCCTATACAACAGGTTCACAAGTATCGAAAATGATTCACAGAAACAGGGAACAACAAGAAGAAAATCTGCCTTTGAAAGTGAAGACATTTTAATATAGAAAACACAAAAAAGAAGTAAAAAGCATCTTTCTAAGCTAACAGAACATGGCACATTATAAAGCTGAAGTTGAGGCTCTGACTCAGAGCTTCACAGTATCTAATTTAATAAACCTCAGACAGCTTGTGTTATGAAATTAAAAGGGCTTCATTGAGAACACGTAAATCAGTGCTCTCCCCGCCTCCACGGGACCCTAATGAATTTATTTGCTATTAATTTCAAGTAGTTACTGACAATACAAGCATACAAACCATGACAGTGGTGTGAAAAGGCCTGCAAGAGAGCTTTTACAAATTCTCTGATGACATCCAGGACAAGCATATACGGAGTGTTCAATCAAATGCCACTCAAGAGATTACAAACTACTGGTACCTACATTTTGACCCTCTGCTACAATTCATTAACAGTTTCACCTACTCATGTATTACTCTGCGCAGAGGAGGAGAATACAGCTGCAGTGGAGCAGGAGAGGGAAATGACTGAAAGTGTGAAACCTTCCAATCAGTGAAAATAGGGTTTTTTGTTGAAGCCAAAGGGATGCCTCAAATAAGCTTTGCAGAGTGTTGCAGGTCAGGGAGGAAAAGGGCATCAAACTCCAACAAACTGAAGCAAGTGAAAGAGTAAACAAGATGGATATTTTCCTTTCTTAAGTCATCCTTCACAGGCATTCAGACTTCTGCAGCTGTCTCCCTGTGTTAAACAGCTTGCTTTGTAGATCATGTTGTCTTTTAAGATGTTTTGCACTGCGTCAGCCTCCTATGGTAAAGTGTCTGTTAATACATTTATCTTGTTGTACAGTGTCTTGGAGATCATACTGAATTACCCACCTTTCCACAGTAACCACCAGAGTAAAAGACCTGTCTCTTCTACAGATCTGTGAGCCCTTTAATAGATTATGAGTTGGTCTATTCTATGTATGGTGTTGCCTTAATTTAATGAAGGTATCTGATGTTTTGTAGGGTGTGTATGCTGTTGTCCATATTTTTGTAAAGTGTTCTTTCTTTGTAGTGTTCTAGTACATTCCCAAGCATTGTAAAATATATTTTTAAAAAATCCAGATATAACCCAGAGTCACTGAATCCCTATGCATCATTTCTAAGTGTCTTTGATCACAACAGCTCAATCCTATTCCCTCCCAAATTAAATACATTTAAAAACTAATCAGGCAAACAAGCTACAAGCAAGCAAAAACCCTGAAAATTGCCCATGTCATTTTACGCCTGTAGGATTACTCACTATGCCTCTCATGGAAAATGTGATCTCCACAAGAACATGAATTGCTGAAAGGAGCCCCGCGTCTAGGGAGTTGGAAGCTACACACTTAAATGGATGGCCAGAGATTTTAAGAACAGTTTATAAAACAAAAGAACCATTTTCACATAGTAAGTAAAGCAAAAGCAGCCCACACCCAGTTTCTGCTGCCAAGAGTAAAAGGCCACAGGAGGTTGCTTCTGAGGTGTTATTTATATTGGATTTTAAAATGGTCTGAGAGGACAGAGGGTTAAGCTATCAATTATGTAATTGTAAACCAAGAACCTTTGGGAAGAGAAGCAGAAAATTGTACACTTAGAGAATGAGCAAGACATTTAGGAGAGGTTCAAGGTTAACTCCTTTCCTCTGCTTCTCTGAATTCTGCTGAGAGTTCATATCACGGTACAAAGCCCAGGGAACAATTCTGGAGCTACAGGAAAGCAATTCCTAAAATTGTGATTTGCTCAACACCTCAAGGGATGCAGCAGAAACTGTTACAGGAGGAAAGAAAGGACCAATACAGTCCCCGGCCCACAGAATCCATGTAGTAGCCAGTGCAGGTCAAATACCAGACACTTTCTGTTGTAAGACATGCTGTTAATGTTCCTTTGGCCACCAGCCACTGCCATACTGCACTGCTGGAAATGTGAAAAAAAGTGCACAGCTAGTGTGTAAATGGGAAATCTGGTAAGAACTGAGAGCAGAAAATGGTCTTTGTCTGTGCAAGTACAATAGCAAAAAAGAGACACAGTAAACACCCTCCCGTAACTCATATTGTAAAGTAGAAAGATCCAGTCGCTCCTTCTCAAAAGCTGAGACTGATACGTGGATAGACTCCACAACTCGTTAAAGTTTCAAAGTAGGTATGCTTTTATTCAGCGCTGAGGCGCATGGGAGATAGCTCCTCCAAAGGCACGCGCACCTCATCATTGTTCTACTTCATATTTCTCCTCTAAGCTATTACATATTCATGAGGTTACACAACACGCCTACACATATTCATGACCTATCCCCGCTTCATATTATAATGAGGTAAAAGGTCCTTGTTTGCATAGGGTCTCCTGGTGGTCATGGGTGGGGGTCTCAAGATGAAGTAAACGAGTCTTCCCTGAATTTTTCATCTCTAGTCGTTCCACATGTTCCCTAGTGATTTAGTCACTGTCCAAACCACAAAGCTGATTTCAGTTGGTTTAGGGGTCCAGAGAACAGGAGGTACTGTTCCTTCCTCCTGTCAATAGCCTTGGTCCTCCCACTCTGTTCCGGCAAGCACGATAAGCGTTGAGCACATATTTGTTGAGTAAGCACGAGTAAGCAGTAACATTGTTAAGCAAGCAGCTTAACCCTAACCCCCCGTACGTCAGTTAACCCTTCGCATCAAGACAAATCCACATGAAAAGTTGTGGGTTTTGGGAACGACACTTGTGGCTGCTGGAAATAGTTTTTCTGCATACACAGGCAAGAAGCAGTGAGACAGACTGTAAAACTTCCTCTTCCCCATTTTGTTTTCTAACAGCCACCCAAAACCTAAGACCCACCTTTCCACCCTGAAACCGCATTTATTGGCCTGAGAATCTCAGCCATTTCCCTCAGATGGTCAAATCCTGTTTCCGCACTTGTCTAAAGCACTCTATCTACTTCAGTCAGGGTTTTTCAGCTGGGGACTGGGGTAAGCAGGCAGCAGCAGTCCTACTCTGGCATTTCCAGCAAAAAAGTCTGAGATCTTATCAAAGTAGCTTTACTGCTCGGTGCAGTTCAAAGTTCAGAAAAATGCCCCTCCAGGCATTGTATCAGACCCTTATCAGAGAGAATAAATTGCCAGAATACTGAGGAGATTTGGGAACATTTCTCCATTTCCTACAGGACAGCAGGATCCCCACTCAGGTCAGAGAAGGTATGGGGCTCTGACATAAACAGAGAGAGGAGAATGTGTGGAGATACTTCCCTGATGATGTTTTTGGTGTTGCAAGTTCAGATGCTACGAAGTAACAAGGATGATCGTCTGGGGTTCAGACAATTTCATAACCTCCACAAGGCGATCAGGCATGTTATGACAAGAGGCATGTATTGGATGAATCCTCTTTCAGGAAAATGCTCTAACTGAGTTTGTTTTTAAACAATAGAACAAGAGGGCCATAGATCATGGAAGAGATGTGCTTGTCCTCCTGTACGTTCTGTGAACTGCTTAACATTGTGTCTATGAAAGTGCCAGGCCTGAAACACATACAAAAAGGAAATGATGACTTCAAGAAATACTCAGAAGGAATTAAAGAGGAGAAGTTGAAAACAAATATACATTTTCCCCTCTGGTTGATTTTTTTTTTTTTCCTGTTGAAGAATCTGTAGAATAGAGGAGACACACATTTTTAATTGAAATCAATGGTCTAGGATTTCAAGCCATATTGCTTGACCCAGAGCTCAGTAAAGTCAATGGCAGTCTTCCCATTCAGTCCACTGGGCTTTGTAGGAAATCCATGCAGCTGAAAGTGATGACTTGGACTTTCAGATGCAGTCAATGAATGAGGTTTTTAAATATATTACTATTACTTTCTTGCTACATCTCTTTAAAATGCTGTTTATTCACCATGGTATTGTGTAATTCACAGATATATTAGTACTAAGAACATGGCTCTCTATTCAAAGACTCAAATTATTATATTTCTTATATAAGCAGTTCTTATGAAATCCAATAATAATAATTTATAAAAAATGAATGCTAGATTTATTTTTCACCATTTTATAATGATGTTTGTTTTCTTGAAAAGTTATGTTGCACCGAATGTTTACATTTACAAAAAACCCACACAACACAAGCCTTTCCCTATGCTAAAGGGCTTACAATCTACGTAAAAGAGACTAAGTAAAAGAGACCAAAATAGACATATACAGCTAGCTTCAAGTGCCCTGGCTAGAAAACAGCAGACCAGCAACTGACCCTGTCATAAAAAAGATTTTTAAACACAGATTTGAAGGTAGATAATGCAGGGATCTTGTGGGAGTCTCCCTGCCCTGCATGCCCATCTTGCTACTTCAATAAATGTTAGAATGATAGAACAGTTAGGTTGGAAAGGACTTTAAGATCATCTAGTTCCAATCCCCCTGCCATGGGCAGGGGTACCTCACACTAAACCATGTCATCCAAGGCTCTGGCCAACATGGACTTGAACGCTGCCAGGGATGGAGCATTCACAACTTCCCTGTGCAACCTATTCCAGTGCCTCACCACCCTTACAGTAAGAAACTTCTTCTTTATATCCGATCTAAACTTCCTCTGTTTAAATTTTAACCCGTTAGCCCTTGTTGTATCACTACAGCCCCAAATGAAGAGTGCCTCCCCAGCATCCTTATAGGCCCCCTTCAGATACTGAAAGGCTGCTATAAGGTCTCCACGCAGCCTTCTCTTCTCCAGGCTGAACAGCTCCAACTTTCTCAGCCTGTTTTCATACGGGAGGCACTCCAGTCCCCTGATCATCCTCGTGGCCCTCCTCTGGACTTGTTCCAACAGTTCCATGTCCTTTTTATGTTGAGGACACCAGAACTGTGCACAGTACTCCAGGTGAGGTTTCACGAGAGCAGAGTGGCAGGATCACCTCCTTTGACCAGTTGAAATGTTCATTGCACTTAACAGAAAAGAATAGTTTATACTAAAATATACTTTCTTTTTCCACATAAAATAATTTAGAATTTTAATAGAATTTTTAATAATTCAAACTTTTGCACCTCCTAATGATTGCTAATTCATTAACAGAGAGGATAACAATGAGTAATTGCAAGGAGTGTTAATTAATTAAATCTGGTAGAAAGAATGCCTTTTTTCTGAATGAATGGCATCAGTGAAATGCCAAGTATTTTGTCACTAACATCCAGGGCTGAATTGGTGACGGGCTGAATTGGTGACCTCTAAACCTTCGTCACAAAATGGCAGAGTTGCCTTGAGCTCTAGCTATCTGGAATAGAATAGTTGCACAAGTGCATCCTTATTCTCCCTGGAAAGTACACAATACTGTATTGCCAGGTGCAGCAGGTGAGCTGACTGAAGTGAAATACAAAACATAATAACTTTTGATAAATAGGAAGATAGTAGCAGAGTCAGCAGTACTTGGATTTCTTCCATTTGCCAAGTTCCTTCATCAAATGAGCAGAAACTTCAATACCTCAGACTTGATTAAAAAGATGTTTGCTTTTGTCTTTTTTAGTGAGAAACAAACTTGGCTAAAAACACTACACCCTTTTTATTTTGAATTGGGGCCTCATAGAAGTGGTGTTGTCATAGGAGTGACTAATATCTTAATGCTGCCTGTATGGAAAGTTTCCTCATTACACACCTGTTCAAGATATACCCAGGAGTTGCATTCTTTTATACAGGTGATGATGAGGACCATCTTCAATGGGAAATAACTGCATGTAAATTGTTGTTCTGAGTTGTACAGAAAAGGGATTTCAACATGGATGTCCTCTAGACTTCAATGAGTCCTCTGACCAGCTGGTGGCATCTTCCTAAAGATGTCTCAAAAGAGGAGTTGAATTTGGTCATCCAGTTACCGGTGAAAGTCTGCTCCTGGGCAATCCTCAGCTTAGAGTGAATGCATTGCAACGTACCCTGCTTCAGTCCACCTTTGGACAAGTGGGAATGAAAGTCAAATTGCAGGACGCAAAACTATGGCAACTTTAGGATCATCTCTCAAGGCACCAGTGGAACTATTTTTCATGAAGTACAACTAGTACATATCAAAGGTGCTCCTGTCTGGGTTGCTGTTGCTGGTTTGGTTTTGGCTTAAAATATTACTACAATTACTAATTGTAAATTAGAACTGAATGTTAACAGATAGGAATTATTAACTCTTTGTTCTATCAAAACCTTATTTGGATTAATCAAGCTAGTATAGGCATGATCAGAGTAACAAATCTGCCTTTCATAAATAATTTATGGTTTAGTTTCTATAGAAAAAAAAGATCTGAAAATGGAGATAAGTCAATAGTTGTTCTCAGATTAGAAGCCCTCTTCCTTCTTTATAAAGCAGGTTTATACAAAGAACAACAAACACTATATGTAAGGAATTAATTCAGGCGCCAAAGACTGAAATCTTGTGAAGAGAAAAGCCAAATGCAAACAACTGTTACTTCCTATAAAGGAACACAAATACATTTGGCAATGTTGCCAGGGGGGAAATTAATCTTTGTAATACCTACTCCTCTTCATCTAAGACTTGCTAAATTAAGATAGAAAAGGTAAGACTAACAAGAGAGGTACCTTCAGCATAGAGATGACTTACGGATCAGGACTTGTAAATTCACACTGATATATATATATATATTGTTCACCTTCTTCATCCTACAGATAGGATATAATAATGATTTTACTTGTGTGGCAGGAAGTATTTAACTGCCACCAGAAATATGATGTGCACTTATACCAGTCATGAATCTGCCACACAGGCTTGTCCTACTCAGTTGGATATGTGCACCCAAAGTTGAAAGCTTCCTACGTAGTGGTGTTTAAAGAAGTACTTCACAGTTTGGCAGTTTTCAGTCTTTTCCCATATTGCATGAACCTGGAAATATTCCAGGAAACACTGCTTTCAGGCATAATTTTTGGCTCAGAAAGATGGTAGATAGTGCACATACACCCCCACAAAAACACTGCAGTCTCATTGAAGGCTGCCCTTAAAAAAACCTGAAAAGAGTTCAACTGCTTATAATATCTTGTTTAACATCTATCATAAAATACAGAAAAAGCATATTCCACCTTCTTGGGGGAAAGATGGCAATGCAGTGAAGAATGTGACACTTTAAAACTTTGTTTGCAGAAATTTTCACATTAATAAAACAAAAAAATTTGCCTATCTCATCTCTACTGAAAATGAAAAACCCAAATGGTCTAAGGACTATATATTTTTAATTTCTCTATGGAATAGGTGGTGGGGGGGGTAGGGGTATTTTGGTTTGGTTTGCTTTTTTTTCTTCAGAATTTTGACCACAGTGAGATAAGAAAGGGTTGGGTTTTTTTGAGGAAGAAAAACCTGGAAAGTGAGCAGTAAACTCAATCAGATACTGTAATATAGAGATATGGCCCATGACTGGATGAATGGTATAAAAACAACACACTAATTGGAAAGAAAATCTGAAACAGTTCTTTCCCCAGAGGAACAAAAAAAGAAACACAGATATACCTGTAAAAACACAAGGCAGGAGGACAGGTGGAATTACAAAATTGCCAGTCAGAGATGCAGTATTTACTTCTGTGGAAGCTAAAAAGCGCTCTATATTGTACAGGAACAACTAATTACTACTAAAATGATTTAAAATAAGAAAGGTCATCACAGGTCTACTTTGAATTAAATTAATTACTAGGTGAGAAAGATCAAGGCCAGATGCTCAAACTTTGAATAATTTGAAGTGCCCAAATTATCATGTCATTGTTTATCTGTTCACCTGCCAATAATAAACTATCGCAGGATACTGATTAAGAACTTGATCCTAAAATAAGTTTATCCATGTCTCCTTAGGGCCTATATAGAGGGCCTTCCTTAATGTCAGGCACAAAATAAGAGGTGTTGCATAAAGTGGTAATATATGTTGCTTTTTACGCAAGGTATGGAAATTCTTATTTCTACAAATTTGACCTAACTGTGCTCCAAAGCAAATGTTATTTAAAGTCACCAGTTACGCAGCTTACACAGTGGTCATGAGAAGCAGTTCAAGCAAACATTTTATTTCTGAAAAATAGCCATTTCCTGTATTACTGATTTCATATAACATTTTCCTTATTCTACTTTGTTTTTAAGAGCACCAATTCTCATCAGTTTGCATCACTTTCCTAAATGGAAACATTTTCACCTACAAGTGAAAACAGGGGATAAATCACTGTCTTCAAAGTGCTAAATAAAATTATCATCCTGACAGTGTCAGAGTTCTTTGGAGTTTGCAAAGAAAAAAAAAACAACATTTGTTTTCAGAGAAGAAATTTTTCCCTTGCCTTCTCAGCTTCCTCACCAGACCTTTTACAACTCAAGATGGACGTCACCAGATCCCCACAGATATGATCAACAAGATAACAGCAATGTCTCCACCAACTAATCAGAAAGAAACACAAGCTTTCTTGAGTTAGGACTTCTCATATTCTTCTATAGAGCACTGCCTAAAAACCAGTCTATCCTTGAACTTGATGGAACAATCCCCAGTTGTGAAGATGAGTTTTGGGGGGGTCTTTTGCCCTTTTTTCTTTCAAGCACTTGAACTTATGCTCAGTAAGTGGTATATTCAGCATTGGGTAGCACAAGATGTGTGCATCCACCTCCTTTGGCCCAACAGCACTTCACCAGCCACTAAGAAGTAGAAAAAATGACTGCTACTGCTGTTTGGGTCAGGTGTCCTGTCTCTGCTTCCTCCCAGCTTCCCCTCCTCCCTGGCAGAGCATGAGGCTCAGAAAGTCCTTGGTCAGAGTAAACATTACTGAGCTTCTCTTTTGCTGCCAAGTGTGTGGGACATTGCACACAATGGAACTGAACATGAGGGCTGTGACAAAGCAGAAGAGAACCAGGTAGATGAGGCCTTCCACTCCATCATAGCAAAAGCCCGTCAAAGCCTGAGGGGGTCATTAAGAGCAGCCAACATGGCTTTACCAAGGGGAAGTCATGTTTGACCAACCTTATAGCCTTCTATGAGCAAGTAACTAGGTGGATGGATGATGGTAGAGGGGTAGATGTGTTTTTTCTTGATTTCAGTAAGGCATTTGATACTGTCTCTCACAGCATCCTCATAGATAAGCTAAGGAAGTGTGGGCTTGATGATCAGGTAGTGAGGTGGATCAAGAACTGGTCGGAAGGAAGAAGGCAGAGAGTTGTGGTCAATGGGGCAGAATCTAGCTGGAGGTCTGTGACTAGTGGAGTCCCTCAGGGGTCAGTGCTGGGACCAGTGCTGTTTAATATTTTCATCAACAACCTGGATGAGGGAACTGAATGTACCCTCAGCAAGTTTGCTGATGATACTAAACTGGGAGGAGTGGCTGACACACCAGAGGGCTGTGTTGCCATTCAGCCAGACCTGGACAGGCTGGAGAGTTGGGCGGAGAGGACCTTGAAATTCAACAAGGGCAAGTGTAGAGTCTTGCATGTGGGGAAGAACAACCCCATGCACCAGTACAGGTTGGGGGTTGACCTGCTGGACAGTAGTGAAGGGGAAAGGGACCTGGGGGTCCTGGTGGGTAGGAGGGTGACCATGAGCCAGCAATGTGCCCTTGTGACCAAGAAGGCCAATGGCATCCTAGGGTGCATTAGAAAGGGTGTGGTTAGTAGGTCAAGAGAGGTTCTCCTCCCCCTCTACTCTGCCTTGGTGTGGCCGCATCTGGAATATTGTGTCCAGTTCTGGGCCCCTCAGCTCAAGAAGGACAGGGAATTGCTTGAAAGAGGCCAGCGCAGAGCCACAAAGATGATTAAGGGAATGGAACATCTCCCTTATGAGGAGAGGCTGAGGGAGCTGGGACTCTTTAGCTTGGAGAAGAGGAGACTGAGGGGTGACCTCATCAATGTTTACAAATATGTAAAGGGTGAGTGTCAGGATGATGGAGCGAGGTTTTTTCCAGTGATGTCCAGTGATAGGACAAGGGGCAATGGGTGTAAACTGGAGCATAGGAAGTTCCATGTGAACATCAGGAAAAATTTCTTTACTGTGAGAGTGACAGAGCACTGGAACAGGTTGCCCAGGGGGGTTGTGGAGTCTCCTATGTTGGAGATATTCAAGGCCCGCCTGGACAAGTTCCTGTGTGATGTACTGTAGGTTACCCTGCTTTTGCAGGGGGGTTGGACTAGATGATCTTTTGAGGTCCCTTCCAACCCTTAGGATTCTGTGATTCTGTGAAAGCCTGGACGTAATCCAAATGCAGACTCCGGCAGTCTACTAAAGCTGTCAGTTGCTGCAAATGAAAGCCATCCAGCTGGCCTTGGACATTGCTGAGCAAGAAAAGTGGCCAGTACTTTATCTCTATACTGACTCATGGATGGTGGTAAATGCCCTGTGGGGGTGGTTGCAACAATGGAAGCAGAGCAACTGACAACGAAGAGGTAAACCCATCTGCACTGCTGCACTGTGGCAAGATATCTCTGCCTGGGTACAGAACCTGGTGGTGAAGGTACGCCATGTAGATGCCCATGTACCCAAGAGTCGGGCCACTGAGGAGCACCAGAACAACCAACAAGTGGATAAAGTGGCTAAGATTGAAGTGGCTCAGATGGACTTAGATTGGCAACATAAAGGTGAATTATTTTTGGTCTGGTGGGCCCATGACACTTCAGGCCATCAGGGCAGAGATGCAACATACAGATGGGCCCGTGATCGAGGGGTGGATTTAACAATGGACACTATTGCCCAGGTTATTCATGAGTGTGAAACATGTGCTGCAATTAAGCAACCTAAATGGTTAAAGCCTCTTTGGTATGGAGGACTCAACCAGACAAAGCCCAGCCGGCATCCCAGAAACCACGTAGCCATTTGCTCACTCCCCCGCCTTCCTCCCGCCGCTCCTGGAGAGATGGGGAGGAGAATCAAAAGAATGTAACTCCCACGGGTTGACATAAGAACAGTCCAGGAACTAAGGTATAACGCAAATCACTACTGCTACCACCAATAACAATAATGATAAGGGAAATAATGAGGGAAGAAAATACAACCGCTCACCCAGCCTGACCCGAGCAGTGATCTAGCCTTTCCGGGTAACTGCCCCAGTGGTATAGGTTGGTTGGTGGTGAGCAGTTGTATTCTCTTCCCTTGTTATTTCCCTTATCACTATTATTATCTGTGGTAGCAGCAGTAGTTTGTGTTATACCTTAGTTACTGCACTGCTCTTATCTCAACCCGTGGGAGTTACATTCTTTCGATTCTCCTCCCCATCCCTCCAGGAGCTGGGGGAGGAAGGCAGGGGAGTGAGCGAATGGCTATGCTGTTTCTGGGTTGCCAGCTGGGCTTAAACCATGACACTGATGCATAAGCAATAATGACTGGCACTTGATACAGTGCTGGCCATTTGTATAGGACATAAAGCAGTCTGAATTCTGAAAATCCAGTAGCCCATATAAGCAACATATGGTAATTTCCTGTGCTTGATCAAACAGAAATTTTGTTTTTTCCTAAGCACCTTTGGCTATCTGGGGAAAATTCATTGTTTTACATACTTCATTTGCTTGATTTATTTATCTGCCTGGTTGCCCTTTACTAAGGAAGCTTGATGATGTCAATGTTTGCCAGAAATGTTTGCAGAGGACTGCAAATCAAAATGAAGAAAACCAATCTGCAAGTTCAAACAAACATGCAGGGGCTGTGTTTTTCAGCGCAGTCTAGGTCATACCAGAGGTGATGAATCTTCTTCATTAACAAAGATGTGAAATGAAAGGTATTACAACCCAGCTGGAGGGCATAAAGCCCCCATGATCCATCAGAAAGCTATTATGTTTCTACTGTTTGGAAGAGGACAAACAGGCAGTGTGGCTTTATTTTGAGTATTTAAACAAACTAAATAATACTGGTTAAGAAAATTCTGTTTATTCCATGTCTCCCCAGAAAAAAAAAATATTTTGGAAGAGTTATTTGTTCCCAGGGGGATGAGGAAATCAAGAGCATATTAGTGTTGGAGTCAATGATCAGTCACAGCTGGGCATAGCAGGTCCCATGGTATTTTAGTCAGATGAAAGACTGAAGCTCCTCACAGAGGAACCTGAGATAAGCAAAAAGAAAACTTTTATGAAAGGATGTGTGAGTGATGTAGAACTACCACTCCTATAGACTGGAGCAGCACAGTATGGTGAGAATATTATTTTCAGCATGAAATGAAGCAAATAATTTTGACATTTCCAAGCTCCAATTTTTCATATAACTTTTTATCCCTATGAAAAAATTTGCTATTTCATTTTTATTTTCTTCCTGACTCAGGACCAAGTGTCAAAATATCAATCTCTTGTGAGACAGAAATTCCATTTTATATTAGCTTTCATATCAAGAGTGACATCTCATTTTCTCATTTGAAGCATCTCTCTTTTTACCTTCTCCTATTCAGCCTCTGAAGAAAAATAATGAATGTTTGAACACAGAATCATTTGGGGGTCGCTGCTTCTATTTTATATTCTCAGTTTACAGGTAGCAGTTCAGCTTTAAGAGGTTCAGGTTGTTTCTTTCTATAAATTCTGCTATAGCTGGCTACATTAGAAGGCACAAAGTATCCACTAAGCTCCCCAGAAAACCCACTACTGTGTGCAGAACCTGGTAAGTTTGTCCGTGTAAAGACCATTCTTGGAGGCATTCCAACAGGAGAATGTAGTGAAGAACAGCATGCAGATCTCAAAATACTTAAATATCACTGAGAATCTAACAAAGGTTTTTAAGCTATGTACTCTGGTGCCTTTTAGAGTACGTATTTTGATAAGTTTATATCCTACTGGAACTCAATGGAGGTTTTAGTTTTAACTGTACAGCTTTGCACTGTCAGTTATACTGAGCTGGGGAGCAAACTGCTTCAGTGCAAAACAAAGATCCACTCCCATCTCAAATTCATATGTTTCAAAGGTAAACCTTTTCAGCTGTATAACAAACAGGAATGGCAAAAACAGAATAGTTTGGGTTGGAAGAGACCTTAAATGATCATTAGTCCAGTCCCCCTGAAACAATGAGGAGGGACATCTTCAACTAGAGTAAACTATGAACTACCCTCCCAAATTAAAAAAAAAAAAAAAGAACAAAACAAAAACCCTTGGCCACATAGATAAATGTCCTGTGATTACTGTAATTTGAATTTTGGGGTACATGGAGAACCTAAATCAGGCAGAAACAGATTGTCTATAGGGTAAAGAGTTTCCCTCTTTCTAAAGAGACAATACTCTAAACACAGTAAAGCATGAAGGGGAGACATAGGTATAGAGAGAAGTTCTTTGCTTACGATCTTCCAGTCTGCCATCAGTTTCATGGCCAAGCCAGATTTGATAATTCTTACTTTAATTCCCTATCCAGGGACCTTCCAGCACTTGGAAGCAAACTGTTATTAAAGAACAAGTGTGACCTCTTAAAGCAGTGTAAGAAAAGACTCCAGAAGATCATATGGCTCTTGGAAAAGTGAAAGAACAATTGCTGTTAAGTAAAAACAATAGATTTGTGACCAGCAGAAAGAAAGAAACTTGCCTTTATATGTATTTATGCCACCAGTTCGAACAATGTGCACACTCAGATTTCTAATAAACAATGAGGTCATGCTATGGCCTCTCTCTCATGGGAGAAAATTAAATGCGTATCTTGTTTTTATTTGTACCTTTCTATTTTCACACTGTGTAAAATAATTTCCTTGAGAACTCTGTCCTCCTGTCAAAAATTTGGTTGAATTTGCACCGTTATCTCAACATTATGGTGGGAAAGGTACAAATTCAGACATTTAAGCACTTATACACATATTGTTTCACACACACTCATGCATACAGCATGATCAAAGAAGCCGTATTTCATTAGGCAAACTGGATAAAAATAAATGTAACACTACTTTTCTGGCAGCCATTTTGAGCTTTGGTAGGACAAATTGTTTTATTCAATAGCATTTCATACAGAAAAATATAAGCTACAATATTGCCTCCTATGCTCCATGAGGAAAATTAACTTGGCCTCTAGGGCTCCTTGTTATTAATCTCCATCAAACACCCCTGCCAACACTCCCCCAGAGGCCATGATCCCGCAGAAGCACTTACGCCCATGAGCAGCTGTATAGATATCAACTGTCACAGGCTTGAAGTTTAGCATTCCTGAGAGATCACTGTCATAGTAAGTTCAATTTTTAAGAAAATATTGAGAAGATAGGTCTGGGAAATATGCATCACCAAAATACTGTAATGAAATCTGCCCAGCCTGCTCATTTTACCTTGAGACAATTTCAGACCACAAGTAAAAGCACCAGGGTCAGTAAAGTCAGGTTAGGATGGATTTACCCCATGTCTGTACCTACAAAATGTCTTACTAGTGCACTTGGCAAGCCTTTGGCATGCTAAGATGGGAAATCAGAGATGAATAACTGAGAACTGAGACAAGTTCTGAGACCCCGAGGAATGCCACAGGCACAATAAGGGAATCAGAAGACATACATAGCAAGTTTCTCTTGTGCTAGCTAAGAACTGTCAATCAGGTGGGTGGGCTTTTTCCTCAAGTTAATTACACTTCAGAGTTGATCTAAAATCCATAGATTTATAAAGAAAAAGCTTTGGTGGGATTATTTTCAGAGTGATCAAGGTCTTCTCAAAGCCTAAGAACTCAAGTATGACACAAGAAAGATATTATAAGCTGTCTCTTGCAATTATAAATAATGCAAATCAGGTACCTTTGAACTCCTAATTCCTACACTGCTAAGCAATAACTTAGCTGTGTGTGGCTATTTAATTGTGTAATTTCTGCTAGAATTTAAGCTTTTTTCACAGAACATGTAATGAGACAAGTAATAAACTTTTGCTAGCCAATGAAAGAGTACTTAAGAAAAACACTGCTTACCCTGCCAACTTGGAGTATAATGGTGCAGCTATTGGTGTAGGTAAGTCAAAGATCTCTAAGACAAAAAGTTGCCGGTAAGCACAGCATAGAAGCCTTTCAAGTCATACTTCAAGGTCACGAGGAAGGGGTCATAAGTTTCTTCCTTTCTCCAGTTCTCAAATGTCTATATGTGCCACCAAAGAGTCTCTTTTAAGGTTTCCTTTCATCAATTAAGCAGGTAATGCCATCTTTGTAACAGATCTTCAAAGAGTTTGGAAATATAACAACACTCATTTATTGATTGCTTTGATCAGATACTAGACAGGAGGGAAGAAAACCTCAACGTACACATCAATAAACAACCTGGAGCCTTTAAAGCCACACTGAGAGAGCCTGAGAACTAACAATGGGGCTGAGATGCTCAAAAAAGAAAACCCGTGTCAGTGAATCAATATAAGGCCTTGTGGTAAAGACATTGAAGCAAGAGGAGGAATGCTGGGTCACTGTGAAAAGAACTTTTTGGCCTGTATTAAAATGCTGAGACAACTAGTAAGGGAACCTTCAGGTGCAGCGAGCGGGTGAGACCATCTCCCTTTCTCCAGATGACTACAGAGGAAGCTTAGGGGGACAAGGCCTTGAACAAGGGTCAAGGTTAGACAAGCTGAATTGAGGCACTAATTTTGTTCACTTCTAGCATCAGGAAGACATGAGGCTTAGTGGTCTCTCCCTCTCTCTGGAGGCAAGTGGACTGTGCTTTATGTGGGCACTAATGATATCTGAATGCAGTGGGTTTGGATAAGCTCTATAGGGCTATCAGCTATTTCTGTTGAAGCTGATCCTGGAGTGCTTATAGTATAGATACACTGGGGAGTCATCCAGAAGTACAAGTAAGAAGGGGAAAAAATGGCAGAAGATATTCAGCCCTTTACTGAAGATTATTAAGAGAAAATTATAGGAAAAAGCTTTCAACTGAGATGAAAGGAATGCCTGTTAGAAGAAACTGAAAGTCCCACTCCTCAATAGCGCTGTTTGAAAGTGCCAGGTTGTGACCCAGTCAGAGGGTCTGAAAATTTTAAAATCTGTTACAGTATGTTCTGTGTATGGCAATCTGTAAGGTAGAGCTGCCTACAGACTTTTAAAGTCCCATTGATTTGTTTTTCAAAAGCTCTGTTTCTTCTGAAAAAGTAAACACACAAGATGTTTTTAGAAGGATAGTTATTCCCCTGATGCAACTATTCTCAAAGATAAAGCTGTTAAGTATGCAGATACAGAATAACCTCAAGTGATACTTAGCCCTAAACTGCAGAAAAGGTACAAGGCCTAATACCAAAGACAGTGAAGTCAGGAGTCTGAAATGTCATATAATGAAATGGAGGTTCAGCAAGTCTGCAACAAGTTTTTGGAGTGTGTACACAAGAATCTTTAATCTTCACATTCAGACTTCAAAGAAAGTCTATCTTAGCTTTTTGGTGGGATTTAGAAGCCAAAATCATCAATGTGAGACCACAGGTATACAAACACTCTCTGAGTAGAAGCATCGCCATGAAATATTGTCAGAGCAACCCCAGGCAGAGCTCCAGGTTGGGCAAAGAAAAGATTTAGAGAAGCCCTGCAGAGAAGGACTTCATGAGAAAATGAACATGAGCCGGCTTCAGTGTGCACTTGCAGCCCAGAAAGCCAACCGTATCCTGGGCTGCATCAAAAGGAGTGTGACCAGCAGGTCGAAGGAGGTGATCCTGCCCCTCTACTCCGCTCTTGTGAGACCTCACTTGGAGTATTGTGTGCACTTCTGGTGTCCTCAACATAAAAAGGACATGGAACTGTTGGAACAAGTCCAGAGGAGGGCCACGAGGATGATCAGGGGACTGGAGAACCTCCTGTATGAAAATAGGCTGAGAAAGTTGGGGCTGTTCAGCCTGGAAAAGAGAAGGCTGCATGGAGACCTCATAGCAGCCTTCCACTATCTGAAGGGGGCCTATAGGGATGCTGGGGAGGGACTCTTCATTAGGGACTGTAGTGATAGAACAAGGGGTAATGGGTTCAAACTTAAACAGGGGAAGTTTAGATTGGATATAAGAAGGAAATTCTTTCCTGTGAGGGTGGTGAGGCACTGGAATGGGTTGCCCAGGGAGGTTGTGAATGCTCCATCCCTCGCAATGTTCAAGGCCAGGTTGGCCAGAGACCTGGATGATATGGTCTAGTGTGAAGTGTCCCTGCCCATGGCAGGGTGGTTGGAACTAGATTATCTTAAAGTCCTTTCCAACCCTAACTATTCTATGATTCTATGAGTCTAATACGCACATTTGTTACTTCCTGATTATTATCTGTGTGCTCACTTTGTTTACATTAATTTTGGATATTCTACCCTTGGTAGAAGACATTTAAACTCTCATTTACTAAATGGGTACAGGTATCTGCAGGCTCACATGGCATAGTCAGTAGAATAGCTATTGTGACCACTTGCCCATTTTGCTAAAGGAAGGAAACGAGTAGTATGTGAACGCTGAAAGCACCAAAGATCAATTTAACCTAGGATTTGTGTCTCATTGACTATCTTTGGCATAAAAAGCTCTATCAGTATGGCAGGGCTGGCTTGCTTTGCAGAGCATCCTGTAATCTCGGTCTCCTACACACACATCCTGACCTTTTCCAAAGCTGTGACAAGGTGGGTTACACACAGCTGTCTACATCTGGAAGGAAGCTCTTGAACACTCCAAAATATCCCCAGATTAGATAAGCAACAGACAAACAACAAAGCTCACAAATGATTTACATTCCCTGTATCTGGGAATCAGCCTTCAAGGGTTCAGGCTCCAATCAAAGATTTTTCTGTGGCTCAAGCACAGACAATCCACATGGTATATGAATGCCCTAGTGTCTAAAACCACTTGAGATCACAGTGCAGCTTGCCACTCATGTAGGATACAAATTGGTGCTCTTTTTCATTCAGCTCATTAAATAGACAGCAAAAGTGTGAGCTACATTTCCCTAGGAAACAAGGCTAGGAAGACCCTCCTTGTGAACTGTTGAAGATCAGAAGTGCCAAGTTTTCACAGTTCCTGTTGCTAATGAGGAAAACATTCATTACAAGTTTTCAAGAGTAACAGTATGTTTTCTCTACAAATGGGTATCACTGACAAGCACAATTTGTAGGTATTTGATAAATGCTTAAAACTCCACAATTTTTAATGCCATAACAAAACAAATGCAAGAGCTGATGAGTCAGCAGGGCTATGATACTTTTTTTGCTAATTATGAGCTAAGGTTTAAGAAATTAATAACTTTTAATACTAGTGTGGAGGAGAAAGCTTCCACTTAGAAAGCACATAAAAATTTGCACAGGTAATTGGTTTGCATGGGAATTCAAAATAAGAATGACTTAATTAAAATGAAATTTTAAAACAAATGACCCATGTTATTTTTTAATCCTTCCATACCATCTTGAAAAAATAATTTACTTCTCAGTGTAATCTGTATGCAGTGCTAACTGGGTGTTATGACTACTGGATGAGAAGAAAAGCTAGGTAGAGCAACGGTACAGAAATAAGGAAAAGGGTAGTAGACGTTCCAGAGTTCATCTATTAATGTTACATTCATAAACATCCAGACCATTGTGACAGGCAAACAATCAACTCCTAAATCAGGTGGTCACAATTTCTTATTTCCTTTGTCTCTCCTCCTATCTTTCCCCCTGGTGCTGGTTACTAATTAGCTTTGGTTTTGGCAGGGCAAGGTTTATATCCCATATTCTCACATAACTTCAGTGTTAATACCATGTTTCTTCCAACTCTAATAAATCTTCTGCATTCACTAGCAGACACTCCATCATTTCTGCACTGTGTTTTCACCACCCAAGTTCCAATCTGGAAAGGTTTTTTTCTCTTCCGGTCTTTATGTGTCACATGCACCTCATCATACAATACCATTTTCAGGTTCATATTTGAAATGTTTCTGAGAGGAACAGAGAGGATATTGAGACTGTTTAGGTGTGAGTCCTGCAGTGCTCAGGATATGAGAGAAGACATCTACATGCTGTAAGAAAAGGGAAGGTCTATTCATTCTTGTTCTGTAATCAGAGATGCCCTGTGCTTATGCACCCACACCTGGCATCTGTTATCCTGAGCTCAGTAACTCAGTAAAAATGAACAAAGGATAAGTGAAAGGAATTATTATCTCCAATTTGGAGCCAAAAGGGAGAGTGTAAGTGCCATGCTCAGGGTCCTATAAGATCTCTCAAAGCAAAGAAGTGAAGCCAAACCCTTGGAGTCCCTGCATAGGAGTTTTTGCTCTTCTTGACAAGGTGCAAGTGTCCTTCAACCAGTCCAATTCCTGAATCACGTATCACACAAGGAAGCACTTCTTTTACTGTAAGGGTGCCTGAACACTGCAGGTTTCACTGAGAGGCTGTGGAATCTCCATCCCTGGCAATATTAAAAAAAATTCCTTAACATGGTCTTAGGCAACCAGGTCTAGATAACCCAGCAGCAGGGGATTGGACATGATGACCTACAGAAGTCCCTTCCCACCTCAACCATTCTGTAATCTTTTGGTCTACACCCTTCCAGAACCCTAGTAAAATCATTGACAGCTGTTCCCAGATTTGAAAATTGCACTTTCTTCCTGTCTGCTTTTGTTGTGAAAGTCTGTTGCTAAAAGGGAGTCCAGGCCTGAGGTTACACAGTGTTCACTCCTCTGTTCAATGCCTTTTACAGGACATAGTTCAGGAAATGTGATTACTACTTTTTTGTTTGGTTGGTTGTTTTGGGGTTGTTTTTTTTTTCTTTTTCCCAGAGAAAACTGCTTTTCTCCAACAGCATAAAAATAGCCTTCCACAACTGTTATATCCCTTTAGACTTAGTGAATAATTGAAGAATGCTTCCCAGTAGCTAGTAATGAAAGAGGTTTATTCTGAACCTTTCTCCATTATCCAGTGCCAGCACTTTACTCTGTTGCTGAGGTTGCAAGAGAAAGTGAGGGGTGACAGGTGCTTGTATATCTCTTCATGAACAAATGAAACAAATTCTGCTGCTAGCTGGTTGGGAGTAAATCTGCAGTAACCCCACTGGATAACTGAGAACACTTTGGACTTGAAAATAACTGAAAGCAAAATGTTAAATTACATTTTTCATCTGGCATGTTTAAAGGAACATGTGACTAATGAGACTGACATGTCTATAAACATATGACTATCAATCCATACGGCTTGCTTTTTACCAGCTCTTCCCTCCTACTCCCTTGATTATTCACCTGTGTGTACCAACATTAACCTCAAGGCAGTTTTCCTGCTATTATATCTTGGCTCTTAGCCATATTAACCAAACTTCATAGAATTTTTTGTCTGCTAAACAGCTACTCCTATTTATATAACAATTTCCTATGGCAACCAGTGCTAGCCTAGACTGCCAGCCTAGAGAAGTAGGGATCCGTGCAAAGCTCTGCCTCCATTCCCAGCACAATTTGGCTTCCCTTCTCTTTTAGAGCAAACATCTACATGGTTACAGCCCCAGATCAATGACTCCTGCCTCTACATTCCACTGAAAGATTGGGCCCCTAATTTTATTTTTGCCAGAGACAGGCTTGAACTACCCCTCCTTGAACTACTTACACCATACGTAAGTCAGAAAAGATGCTGCATGTTCAACTGCTTTTTTTTCTAATTTCTTTCATGGCTGTAATGAAACTTACAAAAGCACCAGCTTAGAAGAGAAGACATTCATGTGAGCATCTGGAGGAAAATACATTTGTTTAGTTAGGGGCTTTTTTTTTGTGTGTGTGTGCATTTGCTCTTGCAAGTCAGGAAGAGTGGGGGGGATTTTTAAAAGTGTAGGATGATAGAGGACACATGTGACTATTGAAAATTCAAGCCCTAGGAGTGATGAAAGCTATTTAAGTTCCATTTATCTATGGACTTCTGGCAGGTTTTGTTGTAAAGAGAAGGAAAGGGAAGTCCTGCAGCTTATTTCTCTTCTCAGAAGAGGAAATTAAAGGATCCTGCGTATGGTACCAAGAAATTAGAATGAAGTGTTGCCTCACTTTCTGTTGCTACAGGTTTATGGATACTAGAAATCCTAGGAGTGAGGTTTTATGTAACCTGGATGGAGAGCTCAGTCACAGAAAACATAAGCTACTAGAAGCCCCATGCTGAGATTTGGCATTGAATTGAACTGAGCCTGTAACACTTTGAGGGTGAGGGAATATGGTACAGAGTAAGGCATCCTTTGCTTTGGCACAGACCTTAACCTGCTGTCTCTAGAAAACTGAATGTTAAAAGGAATTGCTGTGCTTGTGCATACTGTAAGATTGCAAAAGAAGAGCCATTAAAACTTGCCTTAATTAAAAAAAAAAAAAAACCTAAACAACCTGCTGAGGAAAAATCATAGCCCATAATCGTGATGCTGTTCCTTCATTATTTTCTTAGTTTTAAATTTGCTCTGAAATCAAACTCCCTTTGCCTTCTAATGCACAACACTAAATCATCTGACAAAGCTTTTTTCTCTGCTTATAATTTTAAAATTCTCATGCTAACTCCTAAAAAAGTGCAATAAAAGCTAATTAATAGAAAATTAGCTCATCTTTCAGTCATGGCCTTGTTTCAAGTGCCTTGCATTAAGCTTCATGGGAGATACTGAAATCTGAATTACCTGACCTTTTGAAGAGGTTAACTGATTACAAACGTTGAAGTTAGCAGTGTTTCTTGAATGATCCCTGCCATTCAGTGATGAGGTGTGTCGTGGTTTAAACCCAGTCAGGTAACTCGTTCACTCACTTCCCCCCTTCTTGCCCTCCCCCTACTCCCGGAGGGACGGAGAGGAGAATCGAAAAGAATGCAACTCCCACGGGTTGAGATAAGAACAGTTTAGTAACTAAGGTATAACACAGATCACTACTGCTACCACCAATGATAATAATGATAAAGGAAATAACAAGGGAAGAGAATACATCATCTCACCACCAGCCAACCGATAACTCGCCCCCCCCAGCCCGACCAAGCTCTGACCGATACCTCCCCCAACCCTGCAGTCTCCCAGCCCTTCCGGCTAACTCCCAGTTACATCCTGGGCATGACGTGCTGTGGTATGGAATACCTCTTTGGTCAGTTTGGGTCAGGTGTCCTGTCTCTGCTTCCTCCTGGCTTCCCCTCCTCCCTGGCAGAGCATGAGGCTCACAAAGTCCTTGGCCAAATCAAAACATCCTTGTTATCAGCTCTGTTCTTGAGCTGAAAGTCAAAACACTGCACTACACCAGCTACCAAGAAGGGGAAAAATGACTGCTACTGCTGAACCCAGGACAAGGTGTCATGGAGAAGAAAGGGCAAGTGAAAGCAGGAGGAAAGGGACGATACCCTTTGAATGGAAATGAGTAAATGTCTTTCAGCACTCAACAACTAAGGTTGAGAGCAGGATGGGAAATATTTGGGGTTTCCAGCAGGTGCTCCTAAAGACTCTGTAGATGTTCATGGACCAGACTCAGTTCCACTCCTGAACTTCAGAACTCGCTTCTTTCTGAACTGTCTTTCCCAGTGAAATCCTGTAACTCACTTCCTACTTGTGCTAGTCTTTTTATGACTTCAGAATGTGTCTAGCAATTGAGATGTTTTTGTTTCTCTTTGATTTGTTTTTTTTTGTTGTTTGGTGGGGTTTTTTTGTTTGTTTGTTTGCTTGGGTTGGTTTTGGGTTTTTGTTTTTAATAATCTGACCCAACAACCTTCCCAGATAAAGGTACTCCTTGGATCCCTGAACCTTTATTTAAGTTTGATGTAAAATATAAATAGTCGTTCAGTATTCTCAGTATTCTGTGAGTGCTTATGTGCTGGGATACAAGTTTCTTTCTTTAAATTCTGTTAAAGACAATAGTACTAGTTAGAGCCTCTAAAAGCTACACAATTTTTTTGTTAAAATGCTGGCAGGATCTAACAGGGTAAAGAGTTGAACTGGTGCTGACCAAAGACAATTCAGCTCTGAATAGGATTAACCCTCTCATAATGCACAAAAAATCCAGCTGTGCGGCATGTATCTTCATTCACTAATGGAGCTACTTGTTACCACACAATAGGAACAGTTAACACTTCACCGGCTGGATACAGCTATTCCTATATTGGTAACTAATATACAGCTGACTAAATGAATACAGCTGACTAATACAGCTGACTAAATGAAGACAAGATGCAGGGTGGGAACACAAAAGACTCTGTGGTCATTGCCATCAAACAAGGCTGTATAGAACTATGGGAGTAGTATATATGAAATATCACACATATTACATGGAGTGAGTTTGGGTGCACAGTGAACAAGGAAGACTAACCTTTTCGAAATAGACATAGAGACAAAGCAAAGATTAAAGCAGAATGAGATTAAAAGAACAATTAAGAAGGTCCAGTTTGAAAAAAAACTCATATGTGGGAAAATAAAACAGATGTAAGTGGGGAAAAATTCAGTTGGTGGTGTGATGGCATCATATTTTTACATGGGATTTATACCATCAGAAACAAAATGAAAGAAATTGTTTTTTCAGCTTCTCAATAGATTGGATCAGTGTTGCAGGGAGACAGGGAGGGTCTTCTATACAGATATGCTATCCCTGCCCATGGCAGGGGGGTTGGAACTAGATGATCTTAAGGTCCTTTCCAACCCTAACTATTCTATCATTCTAATTTCATTTTCAGTTTCTGTTTAATAAAAGACAAACAAAGAGTAGGCAAAGCGCAAATGCTAGAAAATGACTGAAGAGGGGAAAAGCTCAAATGAATGAAAAACACACCTAGCATTTTCTGCAGTTTCTTGTTTAGACTCCAAATATGGGTGGGTTTTTTCTTCATTTTAAGAGTTAGAGTTGTGTCTTGCTCATCTTGGAAAATCATCTTGACATCTTGGAAAAGCTTCTCTCCCTGTTAACTGTATACCAAAGAGTACTATGTTGTGCACTACTGTGCTTCCTCATAATACTGCAAATATTTTTGAAGCATTTTTTTATTTCTTGATCATCACTACAAGGGAAAAAAATTCAAGAGACATTTAAGCATGTGTTAAATTCTGGCAGATATTATAAGAAAAGGAACATGATTTTGTTTTAACTACAGTTTTCCTGGTTCTAATGCTTTGTATGAAAATTCTGCTTGCTGAGCTAAGCTCTGTTGTATGAATTCCTTGCTGCATGTTATCTTGTTCCAGTACTGCAAGCATTTCTTCATGGTTTTAAAGGTAGGTGAGGTAGATTTCATCAGATATGGCAAAAGTTAAACATGAAGAGAGTTGCTTTCACTACTGAAACATATTTCTCATTCCTTCAGGGCACTGTGTGAAGGAAAACCTTCTGAACTCGTTTGATTAAGAGCTAATTTAGGACTGCAATAGTAAAAGAGGGGGGTGAGGGTGAAAAATCAATTTTTGGAAAGGGTCTTTTTGTTGAGGCTTTGTTTCATTTATAGGTTGAGAGACTTGCAGAAAAGCTGATCCCTAGTCAGCTCTGATTTTCCATTTAGCCATACTACAGAAATATTTGTATGAAACAAATAACAAATCCAAGCTTTTTTTTTGTTCTTGCTTTTGGGGTGTGGTGCTGGTTTTTGATTAGGGAAAGAAAAATATACAGCTTGATAATAAAAGTTCATAGGCTATTTTGTGAAAGGAAAAAAATATTTCAAAACGTTGGGAACCTGAAGCCTACACTAAGATGCAGAGAACATTTTTCTGCATGATTTGACAAACTTTAGTTAGTTTTAATTAAAATATTTTTGCTTTTGCAGAGATTAGGCACCACAGCTTGGTATTCATGGCAGATGAAAGGCAGAAAAAAAGGGAAAATTATTGCCTACTTTTAAAAAGGCTTTTACCTGCTTGCTGTACCACCCTATTGACCATGCAAGGGTTTGGAAACATTTATGAATAAGACTGTCTTCTACTATACCACACATATGTAATCATGGGATTTTATCCTGCCACTGCAGAAGTCAATGAAAGAAAACTCTTTGACTTTAATTAGAGAATAAATCTCTCCAGACACAGCAGATATGCTAACACATGTGAATAACCCTAAGAATCTTATTTATGTCCAGCACCAAAAATGACCGGACTCTGGCTATCATACTCATCCAGTAAATGGGAAAAGGAAATTTACTCTCACGCTGTTTATAGGACAGGATTATAAAAGGAGATGACAAATATTATTTACTTGACAGTCACTCCTGCATGAATTTAAATATTCTGCAGAGCTTAATATATAAGTGTTTGTAGATGCACTGTTACACAGTACCAATTATTAAAAAGGGTAATAGCACAATGAATTGTAAGGAAGCTTTCCAGTACTTCTTTCGGTAAGCTACTCATTGTCCCTTATATAAAGAGAAAACTGCCCAATGAAGTGTAATGCTGTGATCCTACGATAATTTTCCAAAGATAGATTAGTCTGAGTCACGCATTATATTGGATAAGGGGGAAGGAAGGCTACACCCATCAAAATGAAAAATGAAGTGTGGTCAGCAGGCATTTTCTGAAACAAGCAATTATAGAGAACAACTATCTGCTAGGCTGCTTGTAATCTGACAAATAATCATTAATTATTTTCTTTTAATATATTTATTGCCACCTAAAACTCATACCATGCATTTTAATAACAGTAATATCTAGCAAGATCTACCAATATGTATTAGCTGTTACTCAAAAATGCCTTGATTTCAGGAAGACATATTATTACCCTGTGCTGGAAAGAGCAGCCATGACATGCCACCACCTTATAAGCTTTCAGAATTTCAGTGCTGGAAATGAGCATTTATAACCAAGAGCAGTTACATAATGAAGCTCTCTGAAGTCTTTCTAGATACATATTAAAGCTGAAATATTCAAAATGAAATTAAATTATAGAAGTCTTGACCTGAGGGTCAGGTTAAAAATGAATAACAAGGAGATATGTGAAAACACATCATTCAGACTTGGAAAAAAAAAAATTCTAAATACTTTTCTAGTATAGCCTGCTGTATTATTACTACTTCCTCAACACTGAGGCCCCCAGCTATTTTAAGCTGCTGATAATATTAAAATGCATTTGACAAACATAAATTTTTAAGCAAAAAATGTTGAAATGCATTGGGAAAAGTAAGATTATGGAAAATACCCTCTGTCACAATCTTGAGGATGAACATTATTTACCTGGAGAAGGAATACATTCTTTATCAGCTAGACAGCATTGCACAATATGTTAGCCTGGTCATCTTTGTCACATTTTATCATCATATATTATGATTGTCCTAAGGCAGTGTGAGAAAGATCTCTTTGAAGGGGGGCAAAAAACAAAAGTTCCCATCTCCAGCCTTCTATTTTCATAGGGGACACTTCACAGTAATAAGGTTCTTCATAGTCTGGATATTAAGAGGCTCCTTCTCCCATCTGCTACAGGGCAATGAAAAGGACAGTGAAACCCTTATTGTTTTCACTGAAACCTTTGCTCCCAGTAGACATGGTCGTGAATGTATACCTGATTAATTTGGTTTTAAAAATAAAGGATATAACTTTCTTTCTTGGACACTGCTGGAGATAGGAACTCTCCTAACCTGAGAGCACAAAGTTTAAACTTGGCCTTTTTATTGAGGCCACTGTTCCCACTGAAATCCATTCTCTTAGTGTTAATGTGCTATAACTAAGTGACTCCTTTATGCCAATGACTACTCATCTTGTGTGCTGTACAACACTTGGCTTCATGCCAAAAGATTGACTGCTTTTCTATATGTTGAAATGCCTCAAAATTAATGTTGAGTTATACTCTTAACTGATTCTGGATAGCTTTTCTGGAGTCACTATGTATGTTCAGGAAGGGTCTCAATACAATTTGCTCTCAGTTGTCGCTGCATCATCAAATATAATGGGGTTGGGTACACACAGGATAGTAACTTGCATAACTACAGTAGTATTTGAAAAAGGAGAAATCACATAGATGAAATGTACAGAAGGTGAAGTTACATTTAATCTGTTTGCATTGCAGAGGGTTATAACAAATGTAGTTTCGATGTGTATTTGGAAGCTTTTTACTGTTCATTTATGCATCAAGGTAATGGTGATATGTTGGTAATGTAGCTGTGTATTTGTACACTTTTAGGCTAAAATTATTAAATTGCAGTGCTGAGATAGAAGACTGCTCAAACACACATTTCCTGACTAATCCCACAGCCTTTTGAAATGCATTAAATTGTGTAGTTGAGGGAATGGCAGTCCAGGAAGATTGACCAGGTACCCAACAGGTCAGCATGAAAGTCAAGTTTAGAGCTTGGGTAGGTCCAGATTACAGACATGCTGAAGGTAGTTGATCATCCAGACCTCTCAATATAAAAAAAATCCAGTGTGCTCAAACCGTCCTAAAACAAGTTCTATACAGAAACAAGATCACCTTCAAGAGTGGTGTCCCTCAGGGATTGGTGTTGGGACCGGTCATGTTCAACATCTTTGTCGCTGACATGGACACTGGGATTGAGTGCGCCCTCAGCAAGTTTGCCGATGACACCAAGCTGTGTGGTTCGGTTGATACCCTGGAGAGAAGGAATGCCATCCAGAGGGACCTTGACACACTTGTGAGGTGGGCTGATGCCAACCTCATGAAGTTTAACCATGACAAGTGCAAGGTCCTACACCTGGGTGGGAGCAATCCCAGGCACAGCCACAGGTTGGGCAGAAAAGAGATTCAGAGCAGCCCTGCAGAGAAGGACTTGGGGGTGTTGGTTGATGAGAAAATGAACATGGGCCGGCTTCAGTGTGCACTCGCAGCCCAGAAAGCCAACCGTATCCAGGGCTGCATCAAAAGGAGCGTGACCAGCAGGTCAAAGCAGGTGATCCTGCCCCTCTACTCTGCTCTCGTGAGATCTCAGCTGGAGTATTGTGTGCAGTTCTGGTGTCCTCAACATAAAAAGGACATGGAACTGTTGGAACAAGTCCAGAGAAGGGCCACAAGGATGATCAGGGGACTGGAGCACCTCCCCTATGAAGACAGGCTGAGAAAGGTGGGGCTGTTCAACCTGGAGAAGAGAAGGCTGCGTGGAGACCTCATAGCAGCCTTCCAGTATCTGAAGGGGGCCTATAGGGATGCTGGAGAGGGACTCTTCCTTAGAGACTGTAGTGATAGGACAAGGGGTAACGGGTTGAAACTTAAACAGGGGAAGTTTAGGTTGGATATAAGGAGGAAATTCTTTCCTGTTAGGGTGGTGAGGCACTGGAATAGGTTACCCGGGGAGGTTGTGAATGCTCCATCCCTGGCAATGTTCAAGACCAGGCTGGATGAGGCCTTGGGTGATATGATTTAGCATGCGGTGTCCCTGCCCATGGCAGGGGGGTTGGAACTAGATGATCTTAAGGTCCTTTCCAACCCTAATTATTCTATGAGTCTATGATTCAATAAACCATCTTACAAAATGATAACATGCAAGTATCTGTCTTCCATTGGCTTCTGTCATTTTCCTAAAGGGTTATTTTGGAAATCTTTTATTTATTCCATGCTAGCATATAGAGGAGAACTGCACATCGCAGTCTTTTTGTCTGTTTTGTTTGGTTACTATCATGGATGGACAGATACACGACAGGAAATCTTTCTGCAATACAATTAATTTTGTATCTCTGCCACTAGTTCATCTGAACTCAGTATTCATCTCACCGAGTTCAAACAGGTTTGCAAACCTTTCCCCATTTCCTTTAGTTACTCCAAACTACTTCCCAGGTCCACTGACTTTAATTTTAAGGTGACACCTTTTCTAAAAGCTCAACTATTTTTCCTCCTATGGTCTGTAATCCATAGCAAGATATGTCCATTTTATGATTAAACCTTAAAGTCATAGGAAATAAGTGCATTCTATCCTCTAAAATCAAGACAGTATGTCCATTGGAAGTTAAGATTTTTAATGTTTACAGTGTTCCACTAATACAATTTGACAGTCTCCATACAAATGCAGACTCCCTTTCAGTGCTGCATAAGTGCATTTAACTTACTTAGGCCCCACCACTTTTTCAAGATCCACCTTAGAGCCAATATACCATTTAAATTTCATTCCCTGTTTTGGGATAAAAAGGGCACAAAGACACCAGGCTAGCTCATACCCCACAAGCTGAGATTCATCTTTGGTAATCTTATTAAAATTAAAAAGATGACCTGTATGAGTTAGTGCTGGAGAGGTAATAATGCAGACCTATTGCACAGAAGTATTATTAAACATCCACTCTTGATCTTCTTTTTCACCAACAAAAATGGGGCTATTCTTCTCTTGTACAGCAGAAGTGCAAGTTAGGCAGGGATTTAAATCCTTACCTCTGCTACCTGCTTACAGAACAGGATTCAAATGTCTGTTAATTTGCTGAGGCAGGTGTTTCTGTTCATCTTCTCTAATCACCCCCCTATATTTTGCATTTCTCAGGTTCTATAGGGGCATTGAGTTAACAAGTCCAGTTCATATTTCAGAGGAAATGTAATCAATAAATTACCTCTATTAGTATGATGTCTACACACAGGGGTTTTATTATTAAGGATATTTTGAAAGGTTCACTGAATATTACACATTGAAATAAGTGTTTGTTGCCTGGGAGCAATTTCCAAGCTGTCTTCTGGGAACTAGGACACACTTAAAAGGATTTAGTGGTGGAAATCCTTCATTTAGAAAATCCATTTCTGCAATTCACATGTTAAAGAAATAGAAAATGTTTCTTTGCCAACTTCAACTGCACTAAATGCATGTGAATAGCTCCCCACCCCTGAAACAGCTAATTCCTGCAGAAGTTCATCTCAGAGATATATTTCTGAGCAGGTGTTTTGCTTCACTGTTCACATCTTGAATTGTGTGCAATCCATCATATCTATCATTTTGCCCTTACACAGTCAAGGAATACTCTCTTTTCAGTTGAGTGAGCTGGGAAAGAAGAGTGCATCACTTCTCATTTTAAAACATTCCATAGTACTCAGTGCCTGTGTATGTCTGAAAACAGTAAATGTGTAATGAAATAGCTAGGAAAACAAAGCACAAATTACCACATATATCATGCTCCACATTTACAGTAGCTGAGCAGTTGTACTTTGGAAGTACTTCCCTCCCTTCTCTCATTCCTCATCATTGCTGCTTGTTGGTTTTGTCCTTGTTCGTAGAAGTCACAAAGTCCTTACATCTGTCATGCCATCATTTCTCAGAAATTAAGATGATCCAAACCAGATCAAAACAGAAATTAAGATGACTCAAGTACAGAAGGAAAGTGTCTCTAGGCACTCATTTGGGAGGTTTCTTCCTCTGGCTCTTCCTCATGCCTTTTTCTAGGTGAGGATTTGGGGACGGGAATGAGGATCTAAGGGATGGGGGAAAGAATGATGGGAAAAGAAGGAATGTCTGTTACTGGGTCTTATTTTGAAAGACAGCTCCTATCTCAAACTTGATTTGCAAGACTAGCATCTTTACTGAGGAAAGTCATGAGTATTAAGAAAGAGAGGATTTCCCTACTTGAAATCAATAAATGAAAAATCCAAGTGTCCAATTTGTTTTGCTGCTATCTGATTTTCAAAACTAATTCTACCTTTGTTTCTATAGAAATTAAATATGATGACAGAAGAATTGATCAAATTCCCAGGACCAATTCTAGCTGTAGACAACTCGAACTTTTAAATATGCTCTCTGTCAAGACACCTCCTGTGTGATTTCAGGCCTATTTTTTATTTTCCCTAAGACTTCTCTATCTATAAATAGGGGATTATACCTCCATGTCCCATGTGCAGATGGTGGGCTAAATCTTTTAATACTATATGACTCTCTGATGTACAGTACAAACTCTGAGGTTTTAGACACAGGACAAAGTATAGCATTTTGCATCTAAAATATTTCCATGTGAAGTTAAGGGGGGCTACAAGAATTCTGGAAAGCGCCTGTAGTGTTAGGACAAGGTGGAATGGCTTTAAATTGAAAGAGGGTTTAGATTAGATACTGTGAAAAAGCTCTTCACTATGAGTGTGGTGAGACATTGGAACAGGTTTCCAAGAGAAATTGTGGATGCCCCATCTCTGGAAGTGTTCAAGGCCAGGTTGGATGGGGCTTTGAGAAACCTGGTCTAGTGGAAGGTGTTCCTGTCCATGGCAGTGGGGTTGGAACTAGATGATCTTTAAGGTACCTTCCAACCCAAACCATTCTATGATTCTAATCATAGAATCATAGAATCAGCTAGGTTGGAAATCACCTTTAAGACCAAGTCCCTTACCCTTACCTTAGGACTGCCAAGACCACCACAAAACCATACCACTGAGGGCCTCATCTACATGTTTTTTGCACATTTTCACAGAAAAAGTTTGCATCCAAGCAGTTTTCTGAGCATTCTAATTGAGAGGTTATTTTGCTGAGTTTTCTTGGTGTCTTTGGCGAGTTTTTCACATGTATAATGGCAAAGTATTTCCTCAAGATCTGCGTGAAAGACTCCGAAAGATGTTTTGGCTGTAAGACCCCAACAGAGACTTTTTTTTTCCCCTATCTTGCTGCTTTAAACCTAGAAACAATGCCATAAAGCAAGTTTCTACACATGTTTCTCTGGGTTACTGGAATTTAATACAAATCAGGCTGCTCAATGGACACCAAAACTAGTTCCAAACTCAGAGGAAGGCTGCAATTTGTGAGGAAAGTATCAGTGCAAAGGAGTCTGACAGAGTAAAGACAAAGCTCAATAGCATTTTAATTATCTGGGATTTCTCTCTACTCACACAAATGTCCAGTGGAAAGCTAATGGAACTACTTCTAGGAATAAGGCAAAACTCTGAAGTTTTCTTAGGGAACAAGCAAGAGACTATTTGGGCAAGTCATGTTTGCAGGGCCACAGGGTGTTAACATTTCACAAGGAGAGGCATGTATTTCCCCATGTATTCCTATGGCAGTAGACCAAAAGGCAGTACAAAACACTTCTAAATTTTTGACTAGGGGATGAAGAATATACCCTCAAATATTACAATATTGACCAAAATCTTAATGCTGGTTGAGAACCCTTTTAATACATGCTTCCTGTAAGCCTGGAGTAAACAGGCAAACTGACACAAGGTGGAAAAAGCAAGCAAGTTGCAAAGTAAGACAGTAGCAAAGGCAGGATTAGACTGCCTGTCTCCTGCGAAGTGACTCACTGGGCCAACTTTTTCTCAGAGTACAGCTGTACTCAGTGAATAACGAGAGCAAACCTCTGGGTTGAGCATTGTGATTCAAAAAACTTGCTTCCATCTTTCAACAACTTGCCTCCATCTTTCAATGCATATTCCACCATTCCAAACTAAAAGGTGGAGTACCCACCACAACAGAGTAAAATCATACAACCCAGAATTTATCATTCTGTATTTGCTTTGCTTTATTTTACTATAACATTCTGCACATCAGTTTGTTTGATTGGGTCACTTTGCTCAATGAATTTTGTCTTCCTTCCAAACAGATGGTGTGAGCTTAGGAATGGTTTTAATAAAATTCTTTGTGCACTGGTTATATGGCACTTATTTGGCAAATGTCACTCCACAGACACACTTTAGGTTTAAGATGATACTGTAATGGCTTAAATCTCCTACCAGCTGCCACGAAATTAGAGCCATATTAATATCAACAGAGAAATTAGGAGTGCTGGTAATTCAGTTGGGAACTTGAGGGAAAATTTTATAGGTATTTGGAATATTTGCAGTGGGCAGGGATTGTGAAAGTCTGCCCTAATATTAGACAGTAACAATATTAAGTCTTGAAAGTCTGAAATAGATTTTCTCCTTTACTCTCTAAGCTGACTATCCAATGCATGTAGTCTGTATTTTTAATCCTGACAACCTGGAAGGAATGCCAGCAAGGTGTATATATCCTAGGTGAATATTATTCAATAAACTGTCAGCAAAAGGTTTTTGAAAATAAAGTGAAGTTTATGCCATACAGGGCTCTATCTTGTGAAGCATCTCTAAAGTGGGAATTTCTTAACATGTACATAAGGCTTCTATATTGCACCAAACTGTAAGACTGGGGACACAACCACACCTCACCAACTAAATCTGCTTTGCTTCCCCACCTCTATTCCAATTAACAGACTGGCCTTTACAACCAGTCCCAAATACCTGGTCAGTCAGAGTGAGGTAAACCTTATCATTTCACAACCTGAACCACATAAAGTACAGGCCAGAAAACAAAACACAATGCAGAGATCACAGTGTAACTGAGGAATGCAGTGAGAAATGTGCAGAACATAATGGGCTATGGACTTCTAGGAGAACTTGCAGGAGGGAGCACTTGGGCAGGCCAGAGAGCAGGGATGTCCCCATGTAAAATCAGAATAATTCAAAGCAAAGACAGAAGAGTGCAAATTCAGACACTGTTCTGGATTTTGTGTTCAGAGTGACTGCAGAGGCATGCTATTATTTTAATGAGATATATTAATCTTCCCCTTTCACCTCCCTAATGCCCCAGACATAACTGAATTTAGCAGGGCTTTGTACTGGAAGTGAATGATGTGGATGATATGCTACAACACTTAAATGCAATTTCAACAAACTTCCCCCGTGGGTAAGGCTGTGCTACTCAGTTATTTTTACTACTACGGCCAGTGGGGAAATTATATTTTCTTTTGGAATATATGCGATTGGTTGTGGTCTGAGATGGGATATCACAGTAGCTGGACCACTACTGTGCTCTCTTACAGCAGCTCCTATGTTTCAGAAAGCATGAACATTATTCAATAGCTGCAAATGAACATATAAAAGTTAAGAGGCTTTTTGAAAATGATGTTTTTCAGCCTGCAATATTGCATTAATTACACCACAGAGGTATGAGAAACTATCATTAGTGTGATCACACTATAATGATGGATAAAGAAACCATTATGAGTAGAAGGCACAGAGTAGCCAAGATAATTAGTAAGTTTTCTGTTGAAAACAGTAATCGTAAAAAGGCAAAAGGAAAGAAAAAATAGTGTTAAATAAAAAAATAAAGGGGCAACTTTTAATATTATGAGAGGTTTTGAAAATAGGGCAGCTAATGGGGATAGTCACACAAAGAGCTCGTTATTACAAATCTGCATTATTAGTTTTTCAAATCACTGCTGGATATAAAAATCACAGTTTACAGACTGTAGAGAACCTAATTTTTAACTGTCAATCTGTAGAAAAATGGGTCTATATCAAATCAGATTCAATAACCAGCAAGTACACTTGGCTAAATATCTCCTGATACTCAGAGCTGAACTAATGGCTATCATTCTGATCATAACAGGAAACTGTAGTCCCAGTAGATCCTCTTCTGGAACTTGACATTTTGAGATGTGATTTGGAGGAGGGCAGATGTATATATTGTTATTATTTTTTTTGAGAAATGTGCTGTAATAAGAAGCTGCTAGCCAGCAAACTTTTAAGAACCTCCAAAGCTAAAGGTGAGGCTTGTCCAGCCAGTCACTGGATTGGCTGGATTTTCTGAGTCTTCTATACATTAAAAACAGAGTTTAACAATTCCATTGGGTTGTGACCCACTACTCACTCTGAAACACTACTCCCAGGAGCTAGTTCATGATGTGTTATCAGAGAAGTAGTTACTAAAGCTTTCAAAATTACCAAACAATATAACATCTTTTTTATCTGAATGAAGAAACCCCCAGTGACTTGTTTGCCCAGTTTTTATAACAGTAGTCTTTTTGAGATAGAAAAGTGAAAAGACTAGCAGCATCTTCAAAGGTAGCTGTCCAATTGCAAACTTGTATGCACAGATTTGTGGTTACATTTGGTATGTATCACCACCAGACATGATGACTGCTGCGACCATGTGTGATTGCTGTGACTGCATGATAGCCAATTAATTGAACAAGTGAAATGCTTTCCCAGTTTACCTAAGCCTGGTGACTATACCTGCAGACCAGGTAATCAAACATGCAGAGCTATTTGCACATGAAATTGGAGATATTGGTAACATGTAGTCTAATATACAATCAGATACCAAAAAGGGAAGCTAGGAAAACACAGAAGTGGTGTCTAGGTCTGCCTTACAGAACAGTGTTCTTCAAAATGTTTCACATATTTGGGAATACATGAAAAAACGTCTGGCAATAGAAAGATCTCATATAAGGATATACATGCTTACATATATACATGCATATATGTACATCAATACACATATATGCAGGCATGTATTTGCATACATATATATGTATATACCTACTATAATGAATGAGTAACTCTTGCCTGGAATGTCAAGGATTTATCTGTAAGTGAGCAGAACTGTATGACCACTAGCAGAACAGGGAAGGACTTCAGTATTTGATTTGTGACATTGTGATTTCCTTGGCTCTAATTGAGCAAACACTGGTTCACTGGGCTTGACGTTGTTCTTGTACTGCTATAAAGCTGAAAAAACTCTGTCAAGGGCAGATGACTTTTGTGTACATAAACAAGGAGAATTATGTCCTCCATTGAATAAAAAGCATGAAGGAGCACTTTAAGACACTAGCAAGGAAATTCATTAGGTTTGGATGTTGTCTTGTCCTCCCTAAAGGTTATCATTGTGACTCCAACAGAAAGTTCATCTGGATATAACTTTTAGAGGTTTTCATTTGGTGATTTTCATCTTGTTTTGGTTTTATTTGTTCTACCTACTACATGCCAAGTACTGTATCTGGGCAGTAGCTCAGATATATTCTGTTAAAAATAATTATTATTCTCACAATGAAACTGCCACCTGATCTACATTATACGAATAGACCTTAAAAGACAAAAGAAATTACTTGAGTGGCAAAAGCATGAAGTAAACTCCTAGGACTTCTATTCTAAGCGAACATTACCAGTCCTAACTATGAACTTAAAGGATTTTTCTTCCTTCCACTAGTACCTCCTGTTCCTGTAGAGGCCTCTATCACAAGATGCAATAGCAGTTTTCAGTGGTGAACTTGGACCTCATGACAGAAGCCAAACAAACCTTCCTTTGAAGACCAGACTCTTACACTGATAAACATAAAACTGATGATACCATGTGTTTCCTTGTTTTAAAAGCAGACAAGCTGGGGATAGTAGCAGAAGCTTGATTTTTTACTTTAAATGCATTATATCATTTAATATTTTTTTCCAGTGGGTTTTTTGGAGCCATTCTGCACTTAACAGCAGAAGACAGTCAAATGAATGTAATAGCAATGATTAAACTCAAATGTTGCTTTAGGTGTTACTAATGGAACTTGGGGTCCTGCTTTTACAAACATATTCAGTTTGCTGCTCAGTTTTCTGTTAGAACATTCTCCCTTCCCCTGGCTTTAATTTGTTTCTGAGTATACAGAGTAGGAAAGAAAAATGCTTGCTGCCTTGACTCCTACCTTACCTCTAAGCTGCATGCTCTTCCATAACCAAATAGGGAAGAAAAACGACCTTTTAAATTGTTCTGGCACACAGTATATTACATTCCAAGGCACTCTACAAATCAGTATGATCATGTTTCTCCCACATTCAATTTACATCCCTGGTTTCATCAGAAGACTAATAAGATACTTGTTAGGTCTGTCAGGTTTCAAATTATCTGACAGAGAGATTCTGGATCTGATACGCTCTCAAAACATTCATAACCAACTGTTCTAAATCTTCTAAAAAAAAAAAAGAAAATTATTAAAAAAAAGTTTCCATTTGGTATGGAAGCTTTTTTACAAAAAGCAATAGTTATGTCTCACTGTTATAGGTCCAAAGAACCTTCTTCATGCTAGTATCCCTCATTCCTTACAAATTACAGCCGTTTTTGTAAAGCAGTCTTACATCTTCATGCCACAGACAGAGGAAGAAGTAAAGTCAGGTCCTTCCAGCCCGAGAGAGTGAACTTATCACTGATTTAGGAAGGAGACAAAAAAAAAAAAAGTGTTTAGAATGCACTGGAGAAATTTATTAGGGCCCTAAACTCCCTCTTCAAGTTATCAGCCTACACCTTGACAGTGTCTGTACTGCTAACTGACATGAATCTCATGTTCATACCATATCAAATCTTGGATTTATGTAAAGGGATTGAGAGAACCTATGCCTAGACGTGAATGCAGATTATGTTCTATAACGCAAAAGACAAGCCAAGAGGATTAGTACTCAGTCCTAATAAATCTCACCTCTAATTTCTTCATGGGTGAACAGAAAAATTCTGCTTTACATCCAGTAATAGTGAGTCATGTGAGGAGCCTGGTACCAAAGGAGCATCCTATTGACACTCTTTTGAATTACTGGGCTCACAAGGGCTCATGTGAGTACAAAATTAATGGATGTCTAAGGCCTGTACACCATCTGAGAGAGTCTGAGATGGAGAACACCTCATGTGTAAGAGCAACATATGTTCAGAGTACCCAACAAAGTAATGGTTACTAAGGAACTGCTAGAGGATTGTAACAATGAGCAAGGACAAAACATTTCTTTAATCTTTATAGCCTTACCTATATAACTGGTTTAATTCAGAAAGGAGCTGGCAAAGTATGCTATCATACTCTCCCTTAGATCATGCTATACCCTCAGCTTTACACACCAGGAAATATTGATTCCTTGTACTTAAAGCATCTAAAAATAGCAGCAGGTAAGCAGTCTACCCTGGCACCAGAGCTGCACACCGATCTCTAGAGACATCCAGGTTCTAAAATGTGATGACTTAACATCAGGCCCCAGGTGAGCCTGGTCTGAGCCATTGAGGCCTGTTAGCGCCCTCAGGGTTCTGAAAACTTCATGTCAATGGTTCCCGTGAGTTGGAATATTTTATTCGATATTACTTAACCAAAGCCCTTCAGACTTTGCATCTAGTATTTGTTCTAATATTGAGATGGCAGTACTCTTTATTTACAGATGAACCTTCCACTTGCTTATCAACTTATTCAAAGGCAGAAAATTTCCAGCTGACAACCAAACATTTCTGCTAAGCAAGCTAGCATAGTTTTGCTTTTCTACTTCCAGTTACCTCTCGGTCAGCATAAGCTGTAGGTGAAATATCATAGGTAAAACATATAGTTAAAATTATATCAACACACCCAGTTAAGCCTAGGGTTTAACTAAACCTTTACTACTGCTATGCTTTTAATCTATCAATCTCTTTATATGCACTGTCAGTAAAATCTATTGAAGTTAATGAGGCAAATTCCACAGACATAGAAGAGTTCTGAATCATGCTGGAAATTATTTACTACTGAATTATTTTGGGCCTGAGTGTGGTTTAATTTTTGCAAGGTAACTTGGAGGAGTAAATAATATTCCTGATTATTACTCCTAACTATACTCTGGACCAACACTAAGAGAAATAAACAGCCAGTGCAAGAATCACTCAAAAATCCCAAGGCTTCCTCAAGTCTCTCAAACCCTGATTTATCTGAATAAAACTAGGTATCTATGTCTATAATCATGTTTAGTCACAATTCATCATCTGTTCCAAAGCAGATATCTTAGAAGGCAATTTTCAGAGTGAGCAGCACTAGGAACGTGTAAAGCTCAGTTTCAGGACTTCAGCTGTCAGCATTTTCTTGGGTCATACACTCAAGCAAGTCAGCACACTTGAAGTATAAGCCATACACATGCATGCCCCATGTTTTTCCACCCATTCTCACTCTTCATCTTAGTCATCACAAACACTTTTGCAGAAAGACCTTGTTTTCAAGCACAAACAAGACCCTTTATATAATAAAATGCATGGGAAACAAGGTGCATACAGAGAAAAGAGTAATCTCTGCGGGACAGTTCTGAAAGCACCAGGGTAATTTTCTGTGTCAAAAAGGAAAAGAGCAGAAAGCACACCCAGCAAATAAGTCTGTATCTCCACCATTAGACTCAGTTCATAGTAAACACCACGTGAATCAGTTCTGCCATCCCATACACATTCCTTTAATTGGACAGCACTCTCTCACCTATATGGTGTATTACACTCTCACAGTCTGTTGCTACAGTATCTACTACCACTCATGAAGGCATTTATGTCATGGAGGATGACATGGAATGGCACAGGAGCCAAAGAAGAAAACATTTAAAAGCTGCCAGGGAAGCAAATACAGCAGATTTCTACACTCTTCTTAGCTCCATTTTGCATGAACTCTATGCATTCAGGTTATATGACTGTGAAATTGAAGAATTCCTGAAAAAGATTCCCAAACACACCCAGAATGACCCACTCCACTCACCATAATCCTGTGATTTGTTTACTTTTGTCCAATGAGTGGTTATTTCCTCATAATTCAGATAACTTTCACAGTTTCCTCCTCCTTCTTGCTCTTTGGTTCTTTGGCTCTCTTACCCTTCAAAGAATATCTCACTCTGAGTGTTGTAGTACATTTGGAACTAACAAGATCCTGTAAGTGCAGAGAAAGGGCAAATTACTATATTGATTTGGTATATAGAATCATAGAATCATAGAATAGTGAGGGTTGGAAAGGATCTTAAGATCATATAGTTCCAACCCCCCCCCTGCTATGGGCAGAGACACCACAAGCTAAACCATGTCACCCAAGACTCCGTCCAGCCTGGCCTTGAACACTGCCAAGGATGGAGCATTCACCACTTCCTTGAGCAACCTGTTCCAGTGCCTCACCATCCTCACAGTAAAGACTTACTTCTTTGTACTTAACCTAAACTTTAGGGTTTTAGGTTGAACCCATTACCCCTTGTCCTATTGCTACAGTCCCTGATAATTTATACCTTCTAACTTATGTGTGAAATATACCTTACAGCTGAATATTTATCAATCAATATAAACTGCATGAAATCATATTTTATCATAACAACTTCCTGCAATCCATTAGGATTAGTGATAATAACAATTATAAAAGCTTTTAAAGTAAAAGGTTAAAAGTTTGATGAGAAAGTATCATGTTTTTCTAACCACTAAGAAGGATCTTCTTGAGAAATAATCTCAAATCTCAATAAAATAATTATTGACTTACTTTAGCAGAAACTGGATTCACAGTGACCTATTTTCCCAGGTACTGTATATTCACCTATGAAAAAATAAAAACAAATCTATGGTAGGAAGTGGAAGTATTTACACCTCTGTTCTATGAGTGGCAAATTAAATAGGCAATTAAATCTCATTTCAGCTATAGACAAAATTCCACCGCAGTTTTTCAGAACCACACTTTCACCTCTGGATATGTGTCAGAAGCTACATACCAAATGATAACAGAAAAGGGAACTAAATTCACAGCCCCTATATTTTGGACTATTTAATTCATCATAATTCTACCTACATTCTGCTGATATATCGAAATAGTTACTGGTTCATTATGAGCTAAACAGAACCCATGTATTCCTGTCAAGAACTGAAGAATCAATACATACCATCACCCTTTATTCAGATCTGGCTAGTGTTAGGTTCAAAAGAGAAATTTTAATATCTTAATCTTAATGTCAAAAAATGAGAGAAGCCATTTAAGATTTTTCAGATAGAACATATTATTTGTCATTGAACAGATACCTGGTGCTGTTAAGTGTACTGAAAAATTGCCACACGAACCCAGGCTGAGAAAGTTGGGGCTGTTCAGCCTGGAGAAGAGAAGGCTGCGTGGAGACCTCATAGCAGCCTTCCAGTACCTGAAAGGGGCCTACAAGGATGCTGGGGAGGGACTCGTCATCAGGGGGGTTGGAACTAGATAACCTTAAGGTCCTTTCCAACCCTAACCATTCTATGATTCTATGATTCTATAATCAATTAAAAAGTTATGAACTCACAAGACAATTTGAGGCTTGAAGAAGATATTTTATAAAAACCCGCAGGAAAACAGTAACATGGGTTCATTGGAACTGTGCTGGTGGGTACAGATTTCAGAACTTCCTTATTTTTCTTATTAGTTCTGTTTGATGTTTTGAGACCAAAGAGTGACTAATTTTCTGGATAATAATTCATGTATTTTATATTTAAGTATCTCTGCCCATATGCAGCCACATCTGTGAAAAACAAATAGCAGGTGTTTCATTTTTATGGTTTCCTTATGTATATTTTTGACAAGTCCATTTATTATTCTAAAAGAAAATGAGTAATCTCTGAGCTCATTTGATTTGAATAGAGTGCTCTATTTACTATCATTAGTATTCCCACTGCAATAGCCTGTCCATTACATAACTAGATACATTTAGCTAACGAAAATAAAAATGTTCTGTGCACCATTTGACTTGATCCATAAAAGAACAAAACTATTAGACCAATATTGCTCCATTTTATTAGTTTTCACAGAACCAATTTTAAATCAAATGTTGTTCAAACTTGTCACATGATAACACCTGTATGCTTACATACTGCAGCTAATAAAACCTTGCAGATGCAGCCAATGAACTTTTTGTTTTATGTTATTGTGATGTGACAAGAAGAAAAAACTTCAGCCCAACACCACTGTGATTCTGAATCATCCATAAGCAGACATGTGTGATTTCATTATGACGAGTTTGTTATGTAGGTAGGAATGGCTATTGTATATAATGGAAAACAGCAGTAGAAATAAAGCAAGGAAGAGATGGATCCCTTCTAAAGTACCTTTCTCTTCCAACAGAGAATTAGCAGTTGCTTTCGATTAATACATAAATGAGAGACTTTCCAAGATGATGTTTTAGGAAGAGGAAGTCATCCTTCAGAAAGTGACCAATGTCCCTATGATCAGTGAATCATGACTCAGAATTGTCAGTGACCCAATGCCATTTATTCAGTGTTAAGAAGCATAGTTTGGATAAGACATAAATGTCTGGGGAAGAGGTAAGAAGAAATATCTTAATAAGTTTCTGAGATTTAGATATAATAGGTTATCATGTGCCATTATATATAATTTTAGACAATTACCTAAAGATAGATGAATTAAAATGGATGCAGAGGGTCATAACCACCCATAGAAACATCTGGCTCATCCACAGTGGTGGATTCCTACTGCAGCATCAAAAGGATGTAGAATAATTTTCTTTCTTCATTATACAGAGGCCTTGTGAATTCTACTGACCCAGAGGTGATTATTTGCAGAAGTGGGTGAAGGTAATTTTGTATGAACATTTAACTCAGAACAGAAAGTGACTGTTTAGAATACAAACCCAAGAACAGAAATCTTAGGGCTAAGTTATTAAATAGAAAAGACTTGCATTCAGACCAAAGAAGGATGTTAGAATCTCAGCAAAGAGGTAACAGCTGGAATTTTCATTCTTTTAATGAAAGGAGGAGCGTGTAAAATCTACAGTGCTCTGGACAAAGCTTGAACAACTTTGACATTAAGTTCCAACAAAGCTCCAGTCAAAGATCTGGCTTTATTGAGGGTGACAGGTATCAACAGATCATAAAACCCAGTCTCTCCTCTATACATGAAGGGGTGTGAGAGAGTGGCTGTGCAGGTGCTTGGCTGCCAGCCAGGGCCAAACCAAAATATTGCCAGAGACTGGCTATACAAAGCACACAGACGCTTTCATCCTGCACCAGTTGGAGCCACTTAAAGATCCCGCTTTTAGAGGGAACACTGGTCACAGAGTTTCTCTGTGCCCTTAAGTATGTCTCTATGGAGTTTGTTTGATTTAGTTATCAGTACTGTGAGCCCCTAGTTCACTCAGTGCCTGTGAAATTGTATCATTTGCATCATCAAGTCTTGAATTTGCAGCTGTCAATATAAAGCAAATTTGTTGTTGGTTTTGGTCTTACGAGAACATGTATTATTTTTTTGAGGCTGGAATTTTAGCTCTTTTTGGTGACATCCTTTTAGATCAATTAGGGTTAAAAATAGGATATGAAATTATGTTTCAAAATAGCTCATGCGGCAATTATATTAAAGTCCTTTGCTCTATAAATAGTCTTTTAAAACTGAAATATCTCTTAAAGTCTTTAAGGAAAAAAAGACTTCAAAGAAGCAATTGTCTTTTTTTCTTATCAACCAGTGGTGAAGTAAAGCCTGTCTTTATCATTTTGGTAAGATGTTGCCTAAGCATTGCCAGATAATTAGCAGTTTTCCAGTTAATCTCCATATTTTAAAACTTCAAATAGCTTTTTATTTCAGAAAACAATTAAGGATTGTCTATAAACTTGATCCATTTTACCTACGACATCTCAGTATTTGCGATGAAGCAATTACTGATAATAAAATGTCTAGCAAATTTTCATACAGAAACTTTCCAGTAGGCAGAGAATAATTTAGAAGTAAACAATTTTTGAAAATTATTATACAAGTTACACATTCAAACAGCAACAATATATTCACCTTCAAAATGGAAATCTGGGTTAGAAGTAGTAAATATCTTCTGTGAAACATTCCTCAAAGAAGTAATGTCCTCAAATTTTAAAGCATTGTTTACACAAGAAAACAATTTTATTAAGGGTTTGACTATTGTTCTTTGTTCAAGTTTAAACTACAGGCTTTTCTCTTTACAGTAGAGAAAAAGGATCTTTTATGGCATATTTTACAAGTCATCATACCATTGTTTTGATTGTTAGGGAGCAATCTGCTGTTTTTTCTTACAAAACCTGAGTCCTTTCCTTTCTCTTTTCCTGACAGATTATCTCTTTACCAGATGAGAGTCTTATATAAAGAAGTGAACACGTGGTACTGTGCTTGCCTTCTTCTTTCCACAGGAATTGTGTGGCACTTTATGAGTTTCTGAAGAGGAACACTGCAACACTGAAAGGCAAAATCTTGGCCAGATATTCCTGGGCACTTATATCTGTTTTGTATTGAACCAAGTAAATCTCACTGTTTGGAAGAGTGGCCTTGAGAGAGACTGGAGGCTGTGCGTGGGACAGACAAATTTGTAAGATTCAAATTCCCAATATCTGTAGGTAGTGAGCAGCCTGAGAAACACTTTCTCAACAAGCTTTCTCATTGAATGCTTGTTATTTTACCTGTTGATACGTTAAACTTCCAGTTTCACATTACATATTCAAGACTACTGAACAGAAATGTGTGGGAAACAAAAGCTGGTCAGCTGAGAAGCAAGTAAAAAGTCCAGAACATGTTTCTAAAACCTTCAGATAGCTTGACTACCCCAAATATCCTGCAGACCAACAGAGGTGCTCCGAAACAGACTTTTGTCTCGGTCCAAAGAACTGCTGCCACCAAATACACGTGGGTTACAGGCACTTGGCCTACGAGTTTATTGACGAGTTTATTTTGCCGAGGTCAGTGTCTCCAGGGAGGAGCCTTCAGTACCGGAGAAAGGGGAAACGCCGCATCCAGGAGCCTCGGCTCTGAGCCATGAGAGCCACCGAGGCAGCCTCGAGTCCTCGCCAAGCCTTGCCCAGGAGCCGCAGCTTCGCTGAGGAGAGCAAGGACTCACAGGGGGCGGTGCCAGGAGGGAGGGGCCTCCCCTGAGCGGGGAAAACCTAACCCCGGGAGCGAGCTCGGCTTAGGGTCAGGGCTCGCTTTGTGCGCCCTGCTCTGGCTGTTCCGGCGTCGTCACCGTCGTCACCGTCGTCACCGTCGTCACCGTCGTCACCGTCGTCACCGTCGTCACCGTCGTCACCGTCGTCAGACAGAGCAGATGAAGGGGAGGCTGCAGGTCAGAGCTCGGGGTGCAGAAAGTGCCTGCACTGGGCTGGTGAGGCGAGGGTGCGCCCTGGGCAGGGCTGCGCTCGGTGCGCCCTGGTGGAGGTCCCGCTGCAGCAGGGGCTGAGCTGAGGGACGCTGTCAGTAGCTGAAAGATGTCAGGGAGCTGGCAGGGAGCTGGACTGCTTGCTCCAGGCCAAAACCGTGCAGGGGCCACAAAAGCCCATCATAGCGCAGACAGACAAGGAAAACGGTGTTAATCCCGGAGGCTGGGAGCTAATAACACAAAAAAAACTCAAGAAAAATGGAGGAAGAGGTGATTGTCCTGCTGTAATCAGCGCTGGTGCAGGTTCACCTGGAGTACTGGGTGCAGTTCTAGGCCCCACCGTTTAAGAAGAGCATGAAGGTCCTTGAATGCATCCAGAGGAGGACAACAAAGCTGGTGACAGCGCTGGAAGGCATGTCCTGTGAGAGCGGCTGAGGACGCTGTGTTTGTCTAGCTCAGGGAAAAGGAGGCTGAGGGCTGACCTCACTGCTTTCTACAGCTCTTCCCAAGGAGGGGAAATGGAGAGGGAGGTGCTGATCTCACTGGGATCCATTGATAGGATGTGTGGAAACGATTCAGAGCTGCACGTCAGGAGGTTTAGAGTAGACATTAGGAAGCATTTCTTTATCCAGAGAGTGGCCAAAACCAGGAACAGGCTTCCCAGAGAGGTGATCAATGCCCTCTGCCCATCAGTGTTTCAGAGTCATTTGTACAACACCCTTAACATGCTTTAACTTTTGGCCAGCCCTGACATGGTTGAGCAGTTGGACTTGATGATCATTTTAGGTCTCTTCCAACTTCTAGTTTTTTTCTCCCTACTTCCTTCTTTCCCTAACAGTACATGCTGAGAAGATACTGGATGACATTTCTTCCCAGCCTGCACTAGCAAAAGGGATTGAATAGGTATCATGTCCCATCATAGGCATTGGCTCTGTCACTGTGGGAAGGAGGTTGTGCCTTCTGATGGGGGTGAGAGATGTCGGTTGTCTCTGGATTGTTTGAACATCTGAACAGATTTGTGAAAAACGTGTGAACTGGGTTTTGAAACTCTTCTGTTTGCATCCAGTTTATTTGGGTTTCCACAGGTGTCCTGGGGTTCAGCAGTAGCAGTCATTTGTTCTCCCTTCGTAGTAGCTGGTGCAGTGCTGTGTTTCTGACTTTCAGCCTGAGAACAACACTGATAACACTGATGTTTTTAGTTGTTGCTCAGTAATGTTTAGGCTGACCAAGGACTTCCTGAGTCTCATGCTCTGCCAGGGAGGAGGGGAAGCTGGGAGGAAGCAGAAACAGGACACCTGACCCAAACTGACCAAAGAGGTATTCTGTACCACAGCACGTCATGCCCAGTATGTAAAACTGGGGGCAGTTACCTGGAAGGGCTAGATTACTGCTTGGGTCAGGCTGGGTGTCAGCTGGCGAGTGGTGAGCAGTTGTATTCTCTTCCCTTGTTATTTCCCTTATCATTATTATTATTGGTGGTAGCAGTAGTGATTTGTGTTATACCTTAGTTACTGGACTGCTCTTATCTCAACACGTGGGAGTTACATTCTTTCAGTTCTCCTCCGCGTCCCTCCAGGAGTGGAGGGAAGAAGCAGGGTGGGGAGTGACAGAGAAACTGCGTGGCAGAGTTGCCGACTGGGCTTAAACCACAACAACAGGATAGGAAAAGACCACATCTCTGGCATCAGTGAGGCTTCAAGCCCTCAGCCTGAAGCAGGATGTGCTCCTGAACTAAATGGTTGCAAATCTTGTTTATGTGGGCAATAGCTGCTCATTTCCTTGTGATTTCCCCCCGCCCCCGGCTCCCAACCCCACCCCTCCCCCAAATGCTGTTTTTTAAAATGCCTGAGTTGTTGCTTTTGGAGAAACAGAACAAAACAGCACCACTCCATCAGGAGTCTGTCTAGCCCAATACTCTCTCGTACACCCCGCACATGTCTAAAGGAGAGTATATGAGGAATGCAGGTCTACTTCTGTCAGGGTCCAGAGAGTGTCCATAGGTCTCAGTGCCTGGGACTGGCCTCCCTTGGGACCTGCACTGCAAATGGCCCCTCAGACCTACATCAGAGCTTCTTATGCAGAGCTATATGCATATCATATCATAGCAGCCCTGCTGCTGCCCCTTCACCCAGCATGCCTTGGAGAAAGGCCTTTGGGGTGCTGGCTCTGAGGCAGTGCCTGTGCCCAGGAGGTCCAGGGGGATGTCCCTGCCCATGGTGGCCACACACTGGGCACCACTGCAGGGTGTCCCTGTAAACTAATCTGTATGTTCAGACTGTGTCAATAAAGGCTTTTATACCACATACCACATTTGAATATGGCAATCCCAGAGGTGAAAGTAAGGGGGTTTGCTTTGCAGAAACATGGAGAGCATACAGGATTTCCTCACCATTCCTTATCAATACACCAAGTGGCATTTGCTACTACACTTCTTATGTTTAGATCTTCTTGGAAAGAAGAAGAATTCCAGAAAAGTCTTCTGCGTTTGTTACACAGCATGTTTAGATATTTGCTTGTGTTTATTAACATCTGTATCTTGGGGTGCATCAAAAGGAGCATGACCAGCAGGTCAAAAGAGATGATCTTGCCTTTCTACTCTGCTCTTGTGAGACCCCACTTGGAGTATTGTGTACAGTTCTGGTATCCTTAACGTAAAAAGGACATGGAACTGTTGGAACAAGTTCAGAGGAGGGCCACGAGGATGATCAAGGGACTGGAACACCTCCTGTATGAAGATAGGCTGAGAAAGTTGGGGCTGTTCAGCCTGGAGAAGAGAAGGCTGCGTGGAGACCTCATAGCAGCCTTCCAGTATCTGAAGGGGGCCTATAGGGATGCTGGGGAGGGACTCATTAGGGACTGTAGTGGTAGGAGAAGGGGCAACGGGTTCAGACTTAAACAGGAGAGGTTTAGGTTAGAGATAAGGAATAAGTTCTTTATGTAAGGTTGGTGGGGGACTGGAATGGGTTGCCCAAGGAAGTTGTGAATGCTCCATCCCTGGTGGTGTTCAAGGCCAGGTTTGACAGGGCCTTGGGTGAGATGGTTTAGTGTGAGGTGTCCCTGCTCATATCAGGGAGGTTGAAACTAGATGATCTTAAGATCCTTTCCAATCCTAACTGTTCTATGATTTGAAGTAAAAGCCACTTATGAGTCTGCACTGAAAGAATTTAAACATTGCATGCTAAGAAACAATTGAACTTCTTGAGAGATACTAAAGCTCAAAAAAGTAGAGAAACTTCTAGACAGCTCTGATGATTTTCAATTCAAACCTTGGAAAGCTGGAATACATAGTGAGGAGTCAGATATCCAGAATTAAAGAAGAGACCAAAAATTCCTTTGCCATAAAAATCATGTTTTTCTTAATTGGCCGCTGACCACCCCTGTAACAGAAATTTCTCCAGCTAGATAGTATGTTTTGGACAAAACAGACAAGGACAGAAGCATAGAAGCAACATGCATAGAAGTACTGTTTGTTTTCGAAAGTTAGTAAAGATGAAGACAAGCTTGTAATAACTTGTCAGTTACGAAAAAAACATATTATACTGTTTTACCTCAGTCCATGGAAATGTATAGTTATGCAAGTAGCTACCATACGCTGTTGAAGCGTATTCATCACACAACAGACAGGATAATGAAGCATATCTACAATTTTTTTCTTACCTTTCTTATACATATTATCTATGCTTATATACACCTTTGATCCTCAAGAAGATAAGCACTCTCCATAACCATTCTGCCTATGTACACACAGGGTCTAGTATAAATATCCTGGATGATCCAAAGGATTTTTGCTAGGATGAAGTTAGCTTTCAGTTGGGAATGATCACCAGGAAAATGTTCTTTTACCTTCCTAGGGATGTCAGACAAGGCCAGTGTACCTGACTATTACAAGGTCAGAATCACAAAACCTTCTTCTTGGCTAGAAAAATAATTAAATATAACATGCTTAGAGAAGAAATGAAATATACAGAGTAGCAAGTAAAACTACCCAAGCAGGAGAGCCAAAACAGGGTATAATTAGATTATAGTAGATACAAGTAGATATAAGTAGATTGCAAAGCATACAAATGCTGATGACTGAGCTATTCTCTGGGCTGCTTTAGATTAGTCTTTGTTGACTTTAGTCTTCTCCAGCAAAATATGCTGGGCCATCTAGTATAGGCCATGCTTTACCAACAAGGATTGGACCAGATGATCTTTGAGGTCCCTTCCAACCTTGTCTATGATAATGCGTACGATATGATATAATCGCCACTTAATATTTTCTTTCATAGAGAGGCTACTGGTTTTTTGGGCATGAAGTTTTGAGGACAACTGCTAGAAGCTAATGCTAATTTTTACAATTTTATGTTGAAATGTTAAGCATTGATGACAACGTTATGGTTTCTTGTTTTGTATTTTTTTTTCCCTATGCCATTTTAAAAAGTATTGGTACTGAGCTAAAAATATAAAATTTGGGGGTTTTGGAGTGAACACAGAAACAGAAAAATTTCTAACAACGTATTCAGAAAAAAATAAAAAATCAGATTTTTTCTTTCCACATTAGTTTGGTTTGCGAACAGTCTTTTTGTGTAGGGATGTATTTTCAGGTGGCTGAACACATTTCTTTGATATCAAACACTAGTTCACTATAACTTTCCTAACAAGCCCATTGTTTTTCCCTTTATCCACAAAATCTCAGTATAAATTCTATAGGTAATACAACTGACCCTTGTTAACTGTCTATCTAGTTAATATGTTATGATAGCAGGTACATAATACAATGAAGCAAATATTGCTAATTTCTACAGAAATATGTGGTAATGGCTCTTGCTACATTAGGCAGAATACTTTGAACAGAAACTGTATACTTTATAACACACAGAAATGAAAACTGAAAAAGAAAAAATAAAGTTTTGAGCAAGTTTTCACAATCCCTTGATAAAACAAGCACAGTTGTTAGAATCTATCACCAGTCATTCTTGTCCAGTATTTTGAGACAGAATGAATATTTGTTCATAAAACATAGTTGCTGTTTTTAAAAACTTTGCTCAGGTCCAAGTAATAGCAGACCATGGGCAATGAACTATAATAAAAAACATATTTTGTCTTACAGCTTTATATTACACAGTTATGAAATTATTAAATTAGGTTAAAGTTCACCTTGAAAAGCATGGTTTTAAATATACTTATCTCTTTAATGTGTATGTACACATTTCTGTATTTCCATCAGAAATACAGCTGTGGATACTTTTAATTTCTTTTAAATTCAGTAGCCTTTATGTGGTTTACTTTACATGAGTAAACATTTCTATCTTACAAATGCTGTAGCCTTCCATACACAGCCTTCTAACTATCACAGGGAATGGCTTGTGAGCTTTGAAAACAAATCTTTTAAAGTAGTTGAAAAGGATCTGTGGGAACAAAGATAACAGCTTTTAAGGATTTTAAGGTATGCATGTGAGACGGGTTCTATTTCAGAAAACTGATCATAATTCTAAGAACAGAAAGGAATGTTGCTCTGTTGGTTAGGTCCTACAGAAGGAGACCTTCAGATCCACTTATTTTAGTTGTTTTCTACTAGTGGGTTTGAGATAGATTCATTCAAGCAATTCAGCTGCTACTTTATTGAATCCTGTATAATGAGTCAAATGTAGCAAACACTTGGAAAAATTAAAATAACCTATATGTTTCTGGACTTGTAGAACTTGCCTTAATTTAGCAGGTGGAATTTCGTGCAAACTTGCTTAAGCATATTTGTAACTAGAGTCCTCAATATTCCCATTCTCCTTTGTAGATTTTGTGCTTACAAGAGGAGCTGTGACTTACATTAACATCCACTGACTTCTTTTGTGTGCTCCACTTTGCCAGTCTGTTCCTCAGTAGTTCTGGCCTCTGGAAAGTTTCATGCTGACTCTGTCTTTATTCTTCTTGGTTCTGTGATCTGCTGTTCCAAGCTTGGCAGTCACTCCTTCAGCAGCAGTCCATATCAATGTGAATGGAGACTGGACAGAAATTTTCAATAATGGTAAGTCAGGCAAAATGGGGAGCTGCGAAAGCAAGCGAGGAGAGAGTTCTTTGAAGTCTTAAAAGTTTTGATCCACTATGGCTTTCAACAGGGAAAGTAGAGTTGGGAGCAGTGTAAGGTTTGCTGTAATTGCTCAACACAAATGTTCCGTTAAAATGCCTGACACAGCACACTAGGGGTTGAATCCAAGCCCAGTAATATCAGTGAGAAACCTTTAGCTGATTGTCAGTGGTGCTTGGATTACTCTTTTATCAAAGAAAATGTTTTCTTGCTTGGTTTGCAAAGACCCACTTCAACAACTTTAGTTTAAAAAGTGTCTGGAGACCATAAATAAATACATTTCACTGCCCTTCTTATGCTAAGGAGTATTCACTGATAAGAGCAGCTTCTGTTCAGTTATGTTTAATGATGCTGATAAGTGTTAGTTGATTTTGAAGCACAGCTACATGTCATTCATCTGCACACAAAGTGTATAAAACAGTGGGAAGTGGGGACGCTTTACTTATCCTACTACAGGTCATTGAAATAACATTGACAGGACTGGCAACTCTCATTTATAGTATAGAAGATCCTCAGGGATACAAACCAAATGGTTCAGCAGATGTCTGCAGAATTTGCGTTTTTTGTGATCATCTCTTCTTCCATGTTTTTTTCCTTGGGTTTACTGTATGCAGAAAGAATGAGTAAAGAACCAGTAACCAGAAACACCCTTTGAGGCATTTTGTTAGTTTAGTATTCAAATACAGACCCTCAGTCTGTCTTGTGATTATTTTGGGATCGATTACATTTCACCAGTACCTTTCCCAGACTATCCTGAGCTGTTTCTAGATGACCACACAATACTCTGCAAAAGAAGCTACTCTTATGAAATTAGAACTGCAGAAAACATATGAAAGTTTCACAGTTGAACATTTTTTAGGAATGTTTCTCACCCACTGCTTGTAGTAATTAGACTGTACTTTTGCCTAAGGGGAGCAAAAAAGATAATTTGAGAAAAAGATACTCAGCTAATCAATACTTTCTCTACAGTTAAAAAGATTGCAAGGGTTTGGGGTTATTTCCTCAGAAATGGATGACAGTTGAATTACTGTTGGGAGAATTCTGTAATCGTTAGCATTGGCAAACAAACAGTAAATCTATGCTGTATCTTCATCGTTTGCGGTAATACAATTGCTCCACTGAAACCACCCGCTCATAAATATCTATGTGTACTAAAGATCAGATTTAGAAGAATTAAAAAAAAAAAAAAAAAAGTTGCTAATGAGGCTTCTTGACAGATGAATGCAGTTGTGACTTTGTTAGGATAACCAAAAAGTTATTCAACTTAGACAAAAGAGTAGTAAGGCACCTGTAGTATGCCATCCAACTGAGTTATTGGCAAAGTTGCAGAGACATATGAGTTCAAAAACTCATTTACTCTTCAGCAGGGTGCTTTGCCTTACAACAGGTTTTCCACAAGGCATACCTTCTCCAAAGCTTAATAAGACTGAACGATACAGAAGTACCTGTAAACTATGGCAAAATTAGGCATAAGAAAAGGCAACACTGCTAACGCTCACATGGTGTTGTGCAGCATAAGGGTTCATTGCTGATTCTGGGCCTGATTATTTTCTGCATTGCTGTAGTAATACTTGTTTATATTTGGAATCATGTTATTGGAGAACTAAAGTGATGCAGTGGAGAATCAGGTTGGCAGTGTTTATGCAGGCTGGAAAAAGAGATAAGGACACTGCAAGGTTGATGAGAAGTAAAGCAGCCATCCTAGTTCTAGAGCTGGAGTTCCTACTAGTTTGTTACGCTTCATCTTGTAAATGCCTTTGGTCATATCAAGAACTTAGGTGAATTTTGCTTTTTCCAGCTCTCATTTTTCCACTGCATTTAACACAAGCATAGTGATCTTCCATCTTTCTGACAAGCAACAAGAGAGACCAAATTGACCTGTTTATTCTTTGAGTGGTGAGTGACATCCAATGCAACATCTGTCTGACGCCACTGGCCAGTCCATCAACAACTGGGCCACAGTTTTCAGCAAGAGAATTATCATTAATAGCTATTCTCTTTGAATCACGGGGCACATTCCTGTATGTTCTCAGACTACTTCCATACTTCCTTAGCCATGAGAAAAGTCTTAGCTGTAACAGAAGTTTTAGGGCTTAGTTTCCACACACCAGTGGAAATACAACTTCTTTTGACTTCTTGAAGGCTACTGGAATTTCAGACTGCTGATAAGGGGAAGAACCTCAGATGGTTTAAAAAGAGCAGGGCTCCACCCACCCCAAGAGAGTTTGATTTACACTGGTTGAAATTCTAGCTCATAGGGGTTTAATATGACCTTTAATCTACTCTTTGTCCTCTTTTTTTCAGCTGCTCACAAGTCCTTCCCCAGAATAAATAATAAAGTTGTTGATATTTTCTGTGCTATACAGAGAGCCTGTAGTCAGTAATGGGTTTAGTCTAGTTTACAAAGTAAATTTCTTAGTTTATGTTAATCCTGAATTTAAAGAAAAACAATTGGGCTTAGAAGGTCACAATGGCTTCAATTTCATCTAGCTAGGGTCCCTTTCCTCAAGACCCAAATTTAATTTTGTGATTTGTGTTAAGTCTATGGAGTAACTTCTCTCATAATCAAATGCCACTGTTTTCCTCCTAAAGGATAATGTTGCAATCACATGAACTGCAAATACAGTGTTCTACTTGTGTTCTTCCATTTTTAAATAAAAGTCATGTAAATATCTGGCTGTTCCACAAACACAAAGGAAATACAAACTCAAGTAAGATGTAATCCAGCATTACCCCTTTAAATGTCAGGTTATTTCAAAACTATATTTTAAGTGCTCTATCCAGTAGCACTGCTTGCAAGTCACATCTCTATAGACACTGAATTCTGTGGACTAGGAATTCTTGAGTACCCATATATAAACTGATGTCATGGTATCGATGCAGAGAGCTGACCAATGTACAGGGGGGTTGTACAAAGGGGTTGTACAGGGGGGTTGTACAAGGGGGTTAGAGGAATTTGCTTGCTTAAACAAAAGTACGATCTGTGGTAAATGCCTGCTAAGCAGAACAGAGACCTCTGGTCCTGTTGATAAGGAAAAGCAGATGCCTGAATCTACTGATAAAGCAGACGCCTGAATCTACTGATAACGGGGAGAAGCAGATGATTTATGGCTGGGACACTGACCAAACTCTAAGGCCACAAGTGAAGACTAAAAAGGTGAAAAGTGCAAGAAGAGGAAGACTCATTTACTTCATCTTGAAGACCCCTACCCAGAGGAGGAAGACTCATTTACTTCATCTTGAGACCCCTGCCCATGACCAGAGGGGGCACTGCGCGGGCCAGAGTACCTTCTGGCTCATTATAATACAAAGCGGGGATAGGACATGAATATGTATAGGCATGTTGTGCAACCATATGAATATATATAACTTTAGAGAATAAATGTAGAGGGAAACAACACTGAGGCACGGATGACTTTGAGGAATTATCCCCGTGCGTCTCAGTGCTGAATAAAAAAAGCATACCTACTTTACAACTTTAGCGAGTTGTGGAGTCAATCCGCGCATCAGTATCTTGTAGGGAAAGGATTTCACATTTCTGGGAGTGAATCGATGCTTTTGGTTTTTAACCATAGAAGCATCAATTTACCAAAGACAGGAATATCAGTGTATATTTTTTTAAAGTCATTTTAATTAGATCAGGCAGGAAAGGAATATATCTTCTGAAAACTGTAATTTTTTAAAAAATCCTCAAAATAAACTATTCTTGCAAGAAATATTTCTTTTGAGTCTTGTGGCAGCTGAAGTTTGAATTCTTCATTCTGACATTCAGTGTTCTGGGTAAGTTCTTTTTTTTCCATCATTCTCTCTTAAGATACATTCTGCTCCTCATTTCCAGTAAATTGCAAAATGAGACCTTTGCAATTGTACACTTCTCTTTTGCTGAATAGTTCAAATGATGAAGTAGCATTAAGTGGAAAAAAGAACAGAGCACATCAGAAGATAAAAAATAAAAAAATATTGAGCTGTCAGTTTAAATTCTAAGAAAGGCCTGTAGGTACAGGCTTCAGTCTGGATGAATAGTATCCTTATGAGAGGTATCTCAGAGAATTTATGTAAGACTCCCCACAGCGATGTTACTAAATAATGCGACCATGAACAAAACCTCTGAGATCAAAGATCCTGTTGTGAAAATGAAAAGTTTAACAGTTGGGGGAGAAGATATAACCATTATAAGTCTGAGGTGATTCTGAAATATAAAAGTCTTTTTTAATATTTATTCTGTTACAGAAATTTGTGTTTGCAAGTTGTTAATAAGGGCTACAAACTTAGAAGTGACTGTTAAAACTTTCATAACAATCACCTGACTCCAGAAGCTAGAACAAATTCAGAGGTTTCTTTGGATTTTGACAGCATATATAGGAACAGAAACAGCAGTGTTTTGTATTCTCTGCTCAAGATCATCAAAAGATATTTTAGATGAAGATGTTCTTCATTATCTTATTATGAAGGTAATTTATGAAGGCATTCTTGAAAGTTTTTTTGGCATATCTTTAGAAATTTAAAGAAAAAGCATTTATAGACACATTCAAGCACAGATAATTTTTTTTGGTTTGTTTGCTTGTTTGCTTTTAAATTGGAATAAACCCTAGATTCTGTGTTTCATGTTTGGATATCTAATAAAATGCTCAATTAGGAATTATGAAGCTTCCCAAAGGATAAGACATCTGGGTAAGTGACACGTGTGAGAAACCTCGGTCCACAGGGCAATTATTTTACAGTTTTAAGTACCTGAAAACAGGGTCTTGTTTCACCAACGGTAACAATAGTGATATTGCCACAATGTGTTATGTCTACTAGCAGGAGGAAGGCAGTGTCTGTTTGTAATGAAGATGGCTTTTGTCATGGAGATAGAGAGTGTTTCCTGGACAGCTAAGAATGGAAACTAATTTGATTGGCTCAGGACAGAACTGGATTTACTTTAAAACAAAATAAAGCAAGAAAAAAACAAACAAAACAACCAGAAAAAAAACAAACACAAAAATAAACAAAAAAAAACAGATCAAAACAAAAAACAAAACGAACCAAAAAACCCAAAAAACAAAAAACCCCCAAAACCCCAAAAAACACCAAACCAAAATGGCTAAAACCAGGGAAATTTTTAATCTCAATTCCAATTTGACCTAGGCTCATAGGCAAATATGAACTGAAGTCTATAGTACTTCAGTTAACTGAAAAGATTGAAAACACTTTAGGTTAAATATAAGGTAAGACTTATTTGTAACTAAAATAACACTTGTATTGATTCTCTGCACAGGACTGAAGGAAAAATCTTGAGTGTCTGTATGACCCTGTTTTTCTTTCCTCTTTGTCAGCCACCTTCTAAATTAGTTTTCAACATTAAAACACATGTAGGTGGTGGATCCACTGATCAGAAAATATTAATTATAATGATCTTCTACCCAAGAAACATGCTATATGGTATCGCTAACAATGGCTGGACTTCAAACTTGGTAAAAGCACTTTTACCTTGAGTTTCTGATCTGACTGTATTGACAGTTTTCTTGAGTAAAGCTATAGAATCTCAGAGGAATATAGCTATTTTAACTTCTCTAAATTTTTAACTGCATGTTTATATGATTACAGGTTATTATTTTTTTTTAACAGCACAAGAACCAAATGATTTTTGGCTGCAGATGATCATAAAAACTCCTTCGCTGTAACAATTAATTTTCTATAGAATCCTTAAAGCTAGATTGTTGGTTCTCAGTGGAGGCTTTCCTTATTTTTAGGAGTTGAACTTGCTTTGATTTTTTTTTTAATGTGATAGACACTTTAATTTCCTCTCTTTTTTTAATTTAAATTTAATTAAATCTAGCCTCACTGACTTTCACTTTCAGGTCCTGAGTTTTCTCTGTGTTTACCCTCCAAGTGTTTCCAGTACCCTGAGCACATTAGGAATATTAAGCAGTTAATCAAGTGTGAAAAACATTAATTTGTTCTCTAGTGTCTTTCATCAATCTTTTTTTTTTTTCTTAATCAGAAGAATATCCAACAACTAAGCCCACAGATTCCACAGCAAGCATTTCATCAACAGGCACTGATGTTTTGCTACACTAAGGATTGGGAAATAAATCTCTGCTGACGTGAGTGAATGGTCTTCTGTACAAGAATCATCCCAGTCCTGTGTAATCACTAAGATTCTCCCATACATGCTTTAAAATAATCTAAATAACTCCAGTTAAACTATGTGTGTGTGTGTGTGTAGAACAAGCTGATTTCTTGAAGTGACATTAAATTCTCTACCCTGTTACTAAAAGCTGAATGCAATTCAGCATGCCATAAGCCCCATCACTCTCTGTGTAATCTTCTCTAGTTTCTGAAGCCTGTGTCAGAACTGCCATCTGTCCTATTTCTGCCCATGAACCAAGGCTTGCCCTTTTGTGGTCTAGATTTCTAGAATTTGTTCAACTAAATAGCAGGTATTAAGCCCATTTTACATGGTCATAGAATCATAGAATCATAGAATAGTTAGGGTTGGAAAGGACCTTAAGATCATCTAATTCCAACCCCCCTGCCATGGGCAGGGACACCTCACACTAAACCGTATCACCCAAGGCTTCATCCAACCTGGTCTTGAACGCTGCCAGGGATGGAGCATTCACAACCACCCTGGGCAACCCATTCCAGTGCCTCACCACCCTTACAGAGAAGAACTTTTTCCTTATATCCAATCTAAACTTCCCCTGTTTAAGTTTGAACCTGTTACCCCTTGTCCTATCACTACAGTCCCTAAGGAAGAGTCCCTCCCCAGCATCCGTATAGGCCCCCTTCAGATACTGGAAGGCTGCTATGAGGTCTCCACGCAGCCTCCTCTTCTCCAGGCTGAACAGCCCCAACTTCCTCAGCCTGTCTTCATACGAGAGGTGCTCGAGTCCCCTTATCATCCTCGTGGCCCTCCTCTGGACTTGTTCCAATAGATCCATGTCCTTTTTATGTTGAGGACACCAGAACTGCACACAGTACTCCAAGTGAGGTCTCATGAGAGCAGAGCAGAGGGGCAGGATCACCTACTTTGACCTGCTGGTCACGCTCCTTTTGATGCAGCCCAGAATACGGTTGGCTTTCTGGGCTGCAAGTGCACACTGAAGCCGGCCCATGTTCATTTTCTCATCTACCAGCACCCCCAAGTCCTTCTCCGCAGGGCTGCTCTGAATCTCTTCTCTGCCCAACCTGTAGCTGTGCCTGGCATTGCTCCTACCCAGGTGTAGGACCTTGCGCTTGGCTTGGTTAAACTTTTTGAGGTTGGCATCAGCCCACCTCACAAGCGTGTCGACGTCCCTCTGGATGGCATTCCTTCCCTCCAGTGTATCAACCGAACCACACAGCTTGGTGTCATTGGCAAACTTGCTGAGGGTGTGCTCAATCCCACTGTCCATGTCAGTGACAAAGATGTTAAACAAGACCAGTCCCAACACCAATCCCTGAGGGACGCCACTCGTTACTGGTCTCCAGCCGGACATTGAGCCATTGACCACATCTCTTTGCGTGCGGCCATCCAGCTGCTGGTGAAGCTGAGCTAATATCTTGGCACAAACAACAAGGTTACTAAAAGAGGCAGAGACCTTTCAAAGACTGAACTGTGCTGGTATCTTTATTTTTATTGCAATCACTGCTGCCACTGGCTCAAAAAACACAGCACCTCATCCAGAAACAACACAATTTCAAGTGTGGAATATCCATTACATTTGGAGCTGATTTATTTTAGTGTCGGTATACTAATTCCTGGCATAAGGCTGGTTTGCCCTCAGGTAGCAGCAATATTAACCAGCTCTGGCTAATGTTACTTTACTGATCTTCACATTAGACTTCATTTTGGTTCCAGTATAATGTCAATCTTCATTTGGGAAGAAACTATTTTATAATCAGTGGTGTAGCTATGCTTTTTGAAATCCCTAGCCTAGGCATATATAACTTTGCAAAAATTATAAAAGTAATAGAATAATTATTTAGATTATTTAACAGAAGCCTCAGTCATTATGCTGTGATTAGCTTTCATAGAATGAAAAGAACCTAGGAAATGCTGTTTTACATGTCCCTATATCCTGCTGATTCAAATACACACATTTTATGCCCACTTTTGATCACAAATCTTCCATCTGGGGCAATGTGCCACACAAACTATACAAGCTTCTGGGATTCAAGAATAAAACTTCAGGTCCTGAATTAAGCAAGATACAGGATCCAGTCGCTGAAACTAAAAGAAAGTGTATGAAGCTATTTGCATTGTAGTCCTTTATCCCTTTCTGAACAACCATCACAAGCTTCTTCAAGTTCATTGTTAATACGCAAAATACTTCTAGAGCTGTTTGGAAGTGGGTTTTTTTGTTCTTTTGTAGATATATAAACAGTTTTTGTCTTTCTAGAAAAACTAAGTTTGTGTGTGAAATGCTTCTGAGGTGCTGAGACTGTGCAGTATTCCAAAAGATGTGCTTAGTTAAGATGCACAGCTGAAAGTAGAAAAAAGATTTAAATTTGCAAAGTTTAGAATTTATACCATCTGTCTAATGCTGTTAATTAACAGGAATATTCTTATTTGGTGTCTCATTTTAGATGAAAAATTATTTTGTGCTAGGAAACATTCTCACAGTGTCTAAAATGCAGAAGAAACATTTTTAAAAAAAAAAAAGGCTTGTACTATTTTGTATTTATAAATAAGAAAAATCTGGGAAAGAATAGTTAAGGGACTTAGGTCACACGCACAAAAAAAACCTGACAGAGAATAGTGGGAGTTCAGCAATATATCTTGTGTAACATTAATCTTCTGGACTAGATAAACATCCTCTTTTCACTTAACTCCTCAAACAACACAGTGGGAAACAAAGTGTTGCACTTGATCTATGAAAATGAACAGTTTATGTTCTGTGGCTTTTAAACACAGTATTGCTGTATTTAAAATAAAAATCATATGGTCCTTTACCATCAAAACAAAATTAATCAGTTCATCTCTGCCTATACGGATATGGAGTCTGAAAAAGAGCCTCTAGTGGAGGCTAACATTGCTTTGATTTACTGTGAAAGAAACACGTATTTGTTGTACATTTTCAAGTGTTGATACTGATGAAAATACTTGCAAATCTGCCATGCTAACTTCCTGACAGGTCAGTCAGGAATGGCACACAAGAACTTGATTTTGGACATAGCTATTAATGTCTAGCAACTCATTTAGGGAGAAAAAAATAGCATTGAAAAGTAATCAAAAGATTCACCAACAGTGCCAGGTATTTATCACTAGGAGTCTAACAAGTTTACTAATCTTAGTAAACTGGGACAAGAGATAGATACATTAATTCTGTTCATTAGGTACTTCCTCCTGTTATGGTTTGGTTATTATTCATAGTGCTTGGACACTTCTCATAGGATTGGGTTATTAAGAGTTCTAAGTACTGCACATACGCATAATAAAAGTCCAGCTCCAGTTCTGCTTTACAGTCTTTCTAAAAAAAGGACTCAGTTTGCAGTTTGGGAATGGGTAGAGAATAATGTTATGCAACCTGTGCCTTCACTAATAACTGAATATCGACATTATTCAGTATCACATGCCCTCATACCTTATCTTCCTTGTGGGCTTCTCCCACTGCAGTGATACTTTCTTTTGCTCTGATAAACTTCCAGCTAATACATGGCAGCAGCAGCAGCCATCACACATGCTGGTATGTCAACAGAGAAAAACACTGACAGATTTGCATTGCTGTCTGTACCAAAGGACTCCAAACCACTCCAGAAACCCTCACTTATCAAAGCAGATCTCTAATAGGTTGTGATAGTTCCAGTTTAACTCCATTTTTGGTAGTGACGTTCCAGGTGAAAACCGTAGCATTTACAATGAGGCACAACAGTGTAATTTATTTATTTGAGCAATAATTCCGTGTGTCAGAGTTCTATTCTTGCAAAAATGGTACAAAATATTAAATAATATTTTATATATTAGTTTTATATTTATATAAAATAATATATAAATGTATAAATAATATAAAAATAATATATTTAATAGAATAAATATCTACAAAAGACCAGGTTTAAATACTCAGCTAAAAGGCTGCTGCTCAAAGAACATGCAACAGAAAACTGTGTGAAAAATGTTCATACAAGGCAGATCAGCACCTCATGGGTTTGTATCAGACAGATCTGTATCTATACAGCATGATCTGTCAGAAACCACTGTAGATCAAACTTATATACTCAGTGAAGTCGAGAGGCTCATAACTATATTAACTCTGTTAATATATTCCTCCTCCTTATCACCATAAATATGAAATTCATCTGATTTCGCATTAAGCAGGCCTCAATGTGAATTCTGAAAGACTTTGTGAATTCTCACAGTTTGTGCTGCTAGAAAAATGATTCAGAGGGCAGAAAACAAAATGAAATAAATAATAAACCCCCCTCCAAAAAAAAAAACCAACAAAGAACCATGACAAAACCCACTATAACTAAACAGCTAAAGAGCAGTATAACGCAAAAACCAAGATGGTGAATAAAAAGGCCTTATGAGCCTGCTAAAGGGAAATTCAGTAATGTGTTAACTGGGCTAGAACTGTGGGTAATAATAGTTGTCTGGCTAACCTACTGTGCACTGAGATTGTCCTTGCACTCGTTACAGAAGCTTGAGTCAGGGCAACAGTGCCTGTGTCTGTCCTGCCCTCAGAGCCAGGCCTTAAGACTCTTTGCTAATGTGTGGTTTAGTGTTGTAAATCCAAAGTGGTTAATGTGAGAGATGAATTGCAAGAAGTTGGTTTAGCTTGTGAAAATTATTCCTTCCAGCTATAGACTTTCTTGGAACTTTTTTTTTTTTTTTTAAGGAAGTTCAACCTATCCACTAAAATTCTTGAATACTTTTATCTGAACTGATAAAAATCTATCTCCTGACTTTTCAAACACAGGTCCAGAGGAGCAGCAAATTTTCAGGGGTCTTCTAATGATCTCCTGATGGTAAAAGGAACTGTGTGTAACTGGTTATCTGATCAAGGAGTTGGCTCCAACCAGAGTGGAGCATAAGGCACAGCTGCTCAGCACAGCATGAGTCAGACCCTGATTTATTGTAGCAGAGGCACCAAATACAAGAAAGCAAAAAACTTTGTGCTTCACCCTTTTCTCACTAAAAATAAAACCATTTGCGAAGAAAATATATTTAATGAGCATAAACCTAATAAGCATTTCTGCTGGGAAGAGCACACTGATGTCTTAGAGGCAGTACTCACGTGGAGGACATTAAAAGGAATGCTCTAATTTCATATAAGCCTTTATGTAGGAGGGAGAGAAAAACCTAATACTTCAATTTAGATTAAATTTTACAGCTGCTGCTAGTGTAAGTAAAAATTTATAGTTTCACAGCTGTAAAGGTTTTAGATTTAATTACAGTAACTTGTTTCCCTCCACACAACTTTTTCAATAAGGTATGCTCTGACAATTTACATTAATGTATTTTATGTACTTCTTACTGAGTTTCCTGCTGTAAGTCACTATGCAGTATCATATTTTAGGGTACAAATAAAGGAAATCTTCATTCTTTCTTGTTTGCATTTGTAATGTGGCTGTTATTGATGTATTTTCAGAGTGATTGCCATAAACAAGATATCGCCATGAGCAAATCTACTGACTAGGTTTCAATGTGCTTGCAATAGAAAGCTTGGTATTAATGAAGTTCATGAAAAATTAAGTCAAAGAGTCTTTATAAAGGGTTCATTAGCACATTGACATGGTAGAAACATTTTATTCTGACACAGTTTTGTTCACTTTCTGGTACATACAAGGTGATGATTTAAGATTTTCTTGAGTACTTGAGTTTATAGACCTTCAAGACTGTCATGGATTCATCTCAGCTGGCAACTAAGCACCACACCGCTACTTGCTCACTTTCCCCAGTGGGATAGGGGAGAGAATTGGAGAAGTAAAAGTGAGAAAACTCATGGGTTGAAATAAGAACAGTTTAATAATTGAAATAAAATAAAATTTAATAATAATAATATACTGAAAATAACAAAAAAGAGAAATAAAACCCAAGAAAAATGAGTGATGCAAATGAAAAACAATTGCTCACCACCAACTGACTGATGCCCAGCTTGTTCCCAAGTCCAGCCCCCTGGCCAATTTTCCCGCTATATTAAAATATACTGAGCAGACATCATATGATATGGAATATCCCTTGGGTCAGCTGGGGTCAGCCGTCCTGACTGTGTCCCCTCACAGCTTCTTATAATCCCCTAGCCTCCTCACTAGCTGTACAACATGAGAAGTCCTTTGCTTGGTGTAAAGCCTGCTCAGCAACAACTAAATCATTGGTAGGTTATTAACATTATTCTAATCCTAACAACATTATTCTAATCTAACGACATTATTCTAATCCTAAATCTACACCACAGCACTGTACCAGATGTGGTAAAGAAGAAAGTTAACATTTTTCCAGATGAAACCACGACAAAGGCATAAAAGAGTTTTTTAATGTTATTTTGACAAGACATGCTTTCCACAAAATGCTATTGATGGACTTGGGTAACTGATCTACTATTTGACTACAATCAATGTTTTCATTTTCCAATGCTCATTTGGGTCTATGTACCTGTCACTTTTAGAAGTACCATAATGCTGGCCTATCACATTCATTTTGCATATATCCTACAATACAAACCAAATTTCAGATCTGAACATGCTTTTTTAAGACTAGATTTCAAATTATTAGGTTGTTTTGATTTTTAAATTGACAATGTATAACAACTGCAGTGTTAATGTCATACTTATTAAAAATAGCCTGGGAAAAATAAAATCACTGTCACATTACATCTTACTGGTTTGTACATATATATATGTTATGTAAGTATGGGTAACTATTAAACATGCCTGCATTTTTCTTCATTGCTAACAAATTTTAAAGCTCCAGAAAGACTTTGCTTTAACCCCAGATACATTTTTGATGCTTGTTCTCAATCATACTAGATACTAATGTTACTGTGACACTTTTTGGATTCCCTCATCAATTATCTGCTTTTTAAGTTAAAAATTATAATAACAAATGCTTCCTTTGGTTTTATTCTCTAATATGGTTTGTTTATAATTTCTGCCTTCAGCATCAAACAGTGACAGTCTTATAGCCAGTTGACTTCTTCCCCAACTGCAGAATCGCAGCTTTTTGGCCATCTAGACTGTTGTGCCTCCTGCTTTCATTCACTTTCTTCCTCCTAATTCCTCCCAACTCTCTTTCAGAAATCAACCTTTCTGAAACACTAACTTTGTAAGCAAATATAATACTGGTTGGTACTGTCCTTTTTTCTTTTTACTAAATTTAATGTAATTGCATCAACATTACTCCAAAGCAATCATTAACTTTCACTGTGGTAATTAAATCACCTTCATCAAAATGGATTTACTTTTTGATTTTTTATTTCACTTTATTAAGTTAAAAATAATCTATAGCTTGTAGAAACTGATGACACTTTATTTTTGTATCCATAAAGCTTCCAAACTGAATTTTCTAGTCATAACATTTCTTTGACTAAGCCACAGTTAGAAGTTATCAGTAACATGTAAACAGCTGGGAAAGAAAAGGATGAGTACCAAGAAGGCAGAGACAAGACACTACTTGGCAGTGCCTCCTGGAAAAATCTAGTTTGAAATTGTGCTCACATCAGGATTACCTTCCTGGCAGAAGGCACTTTTCTGCTACCTGGGCAAAATTATTTTACTCTCCCCAAACTCATTCATCAGGATTTTTGCTCGTATAAACCTGGAAGTTGTCTATTTATCTTTCATGAAGTTACGCCCTTTTCTCCAGAATCTTCAAAGTTCTCTGTGAAATGTAACTCCTTTCTCTTGACAATTTCTCCTCAACAGCACTCACAGTTATGTAGATGAGGAAAAGAAAAATTCAGCTCCAAAGATAGAAATAAACCATCAGAAAGGAAAAGGACCCAAACAAAAGCAATGAAACCATAATACTAATTTAACAGTGGATTGTGAGGATAAATACCAGCAACAGAAGAAGGGGTAAGTCATGTACATGTTCCATACAGTTATGGCCTTGATTTGTCTTTTTTTTTGTCTTTTTTTTTTAAGTTAGTTTAAAGGGAAAGTTTAATAATTCAGTTTCTTGTATTTTGCAATATTTATATCTGGTGGTAGGAGGAAAAAACTCATGAAATTCAATGTGCATAATTAGAAAAAGCTTTTATACTGCAGATACTGAAGCTGGTTTTGCATTTTTCTTGTTTCTTAAGAAACTAAATAGAACAAAAAGCTATACCTGTCACTTCAATCATTGTAGGCTGCGATAATGGGCTGGTTCAACAATGGGAAATGGTTCATGTAAATTGTTGCATTCCAGCTGGTTGACTTTTCCTTGGAAAAACTTACATTTATTGTTTAGTTTCCTAAAAGATAAATTATCTAACTTCACATTTGAGTAATACTGAAGAAGCATCTAGACATAGCTGGAGGAGGCCTTTAGATTTGCCCTTCAAACACCGCATAGAATTGCTGAAGAGCATAATCTGTTGACTTACTGCTCATTTTGGTGTTTTGGTAGTATTCGGCTTTATAACATCGTAATTTAGAGGAATATTAAGTACTTCAGGATTTGAACTGGTGCAGCTGGTCTGATGATAAAGAAGGGGAAGAGCTGTTTTGGTAGGAGGCTTGCCGGACTGGTCAAGGAGGCTTTAAACTAGATGTGTTGGGGGTCGGGGGCATCATTCCATCCCAACACACCCAGTCAGTTGCCAGAACCTATAATAAATACTCGGAGCAATGCAGAGATATCCCACCTGCTCCAGCCAATGAGCAGGCTTCATTTGGAGCTCGGCTCAGATGCCTCTATACAAATGCCCGTAGCATGGGGAACAAACAAGAGGAATTAGAGATGTGTGCACGTCTATGGGGGTATGATATAATAGGCATCACAGAAACATGGTGGGATGGCTCCTATGACTGGAGTGTTGGAATGGAAGGTTATAGAGGTTCTTTAGAAAAGACAGCAGGTGGGGAGGGGGAGTTGCCCTTTTATGTTAGGGGTAGGCTGGAGAGTATGGAACTCTGTCTGGGGACAGGTGAGCAGTCCACAGAGAGTTTGTGGGTCAGGGTTAAAGGGAATATAGCTATGGGAGACATTACTGTGGGGATCTGTTACAGACCGCCTGATCAAGGAGAACCTGCGGATGAAGCACTCCATAGACAGACAGGAAAAGCCTCACGCTCACAGGCCCTTGTTCTCATGGGTGACTTCAACCACCCTGACATCTGTTGGAAGGACAGTACGGCCCGGCACAAGCAATCCAGGAGGTTCCTCGATTGTGTGGAAGACAACTTCCTTCTGCAACCAAAAGAGGAGCTGACAAGGAGAGGTGCCATGCTTGACCTCGTGCTCAAGAACAGGGAAGGGCTCGTTGGAAATGTGACGCTCCAGGGCAGCTTTGGATGCAGCGATCATGAGATGCTCGAATTTGAGATCCTCAGGGCAGTAAGAAGAGCTTGCAGCAAGCTCACTGCCCTGGACTTCAAAAGAGCAGACTTTGGCCTCTTCAGGAACCTGCTTCGGAAGGTTTCATGGGATACAGCCCTAGAGGGCAGAGGGGCCCAAGACTGTTGGTTGATATTCAAGGATCACCTGCTACAAGCTCCGGAGTGGTGCATCCCAACTAGAAGGAAGTGCAGCAGGAGGGTAAGGAGACCTCCTTGGATGGATAAGGAGCTCCTGAGGAAAATTCAGTTGAAAAAAGAGGCTTATAAAAAGTGGAAGCAAGGACAGGCGGCCTGGGTAGAGTACAGGGATGTTGTCCTAGAAGCTAGGGACCAGGTTAGGAAAGCTAAGGCCCAGTTGGAATTAAACTTGGCTAGGGATGTTAAGGATTACAGGAAGGGATTCTATAGGTACGTAACGAATAAAAAACAGACTAGGGACAACGTAAGCCCCCTCAGGAAGCTCTCGGGAGAACTGTAGCCCCTTCTATGACGGGGCTACAGAACTGATGGACAGGGGTAGAGCAGTTGATGTCATCTACCTGGACTTGTGCAAAGCGTTTGACTCTGTCCCACATGACATCCTTGTCTCTAAATTGGAGAGACATCAATTTGATGGATGGACTACTCGGTGGATAAAGAACTGGATGGATGGCCACACACAAAGAGTTGTGGTCAATGGCTCAATGTCCGGCTGGAGACCAGTAACGAGTGGTGTCCCTCAGGGATCGGTGTTGGGACCGGTCTTGTTCAACATCTTCATCGCTGACATGGACAGTGGGATTGAATGCGCCCTCAGCAAGTTTGCCGATGACACCAAGCTGTGTGGTTCGGTTGATACACTGGAGGGAAGGAATGCCATCCAGAGGGACCTTGACACACTTGTGAGGTGGGCTGATGCCAACATCATGAAGTTTAACCATGCCAAGTGCAAGGTCCTACACCTGGGTCAGAGCAATCTCAAGCACAGCTACAGGTTGGGCAGAGAGGAGATTCAGAGCAGCCCGGCAGAGAAGGATTTGGGGGTGTTGGTCAATGAGAAACTTAACATGAGCCAGCAGTGAGCCCTTGCAGCCCAGAAAGCCAACCGTATCCTGGGCTGCATCAAAAGGAGCGTGACCAGCAGATCAAAGGAGGTGATCCGGCCCCTCCTCACTTGGAGTATTGTGTGCAGTTCTGGAGTCCTCAACATAAAAACGACATGGAACTGTTGGAACAAGTCCAGAGGAGGGCCATGAGGATGATCAGGGGACTGGAGCACCTCCTGTATGAAGACAGGCTGAGGAAGTTGGGGCTGTTCAGCCTGGAGAAGAGGAGGCTGCGTGGAGACCTCATAGCAGCCTTCCAGTATCTGAAGGGGGCCTATAGGGATGCTGGAGAGGGACTCTTCCTTAGAGACTGTAGTGATAGGACAAGGGGTAACGGGTTGAAACTTAAACAGGGGAAGTTTAGATTGGATATAAGAAGGAAATTCTTTCCTGTTAGGGTGGTGAGGCACTGGAATAGGCTGCCCAGGGAGGTTGTGAATGCTCCATCCCTGGCAGTGTTCAAGACCAGGTTGTACAAGGCCTTGGGTGATATGGTTTAGTGTGAGGTGTCCCTGCCCATGGCAGGGGGGTTGGAACTTGATGATCTTAAGGTCCTTTCCTACCTTAACTATTCTATGATTCTATGATTCTAATTCTACATCTGAGGTAATGTAACTAAACTCAGGTTCCTTGGTGTTCTGTTCAGTCTCCATGCTGGTTGTCATTTTTGCTTCAGCCTTGAGTGACTGATGTTTTAGGCAAAGATGTGGAGACAGTGTTCTCACGGGAGAATGCATAATTGGTACATAAACTCTGAATAATCCTGAAAGATACAGCAAGGCCATCAGAGGCCCGAAGAAGCTTAAGTAAGCAAGATGAGAATAAGCTGGAATTCACCGAGTTAATGAGAACTGTGGACTGTTGGCAAGCTTTCGAGGTTGAGTTCTCACACCTGTGTTTAACCAATTATATGTTAGTCACTAAGGGTCTTCAGGACATGTATCCAATCATAATATGCCAGATCACTGTAAGTGCATGTAAGAAATAGTATATAAGGGGTTAAGGATTTGTATAAAACAAACAAGAAGCATAACTCATATTGAGGCATTCTCTTGATTCCGGTCGCTCTCTCCGACATTTGGCGCCCGAACAGGGACTCGAGGATTGACTTGGACTTCTACAACTGTGTCCGGCCGTTGTTGCAAAGACACAGACGGGAGAAGCGGAGGAGACGACAGTGCAGGAGCATCTACTAGCAAAAGCGGCGAAGCTCGGCTAGAAGAGACAGCTGTTGTGGACTGCGCACCCACGCCTGCATGGGTAAGACTGCACTCTAAAATCCACTATGGATCGAGAGGCGGCACTCACACTTTTGGAACAATTACTTGCTAAGCGAGAGGTTAGTGTGAGTACGAAAAAGCTCCAAGAGCTATGCCATTGTGCAAAAGAAAAAAAACATTTTAAGGATCCACAGCTAATGTTTGGCATTACAGAGTGGTGGGAAGTTGGAGACTCTTTGTGGGACGCTACCATTGAAGGGAATAAAACTGCTAAAGAGGAACAGGCGGTGGTGAAGCTCCTCCAACACATTCTCTCTAAGAGAGGAATGCAATATGATAGTGCCACCTTACAGAGGCTGTTAAAGTGGTCCTGTGATTGCAAGGTTAGTAAAGGGACCAAAGATACACAGAAACACTCCACACTTTGGAGATTGGTGTTTGAGACTTTGAAAGAGATGAAATCAGAAAGGGCGGCGGTAGCTTCTGTATTTGCCACCACAGCTCCAGAAGGGGCTGTCTCCCCTAACCCCCATCATAGTGCTGTGGCTATGACTTTTGCACCTCCTGTGGTACCTGGAACGGTGCTGAAAAAATCAACGCCCTGAGCCGATGAAAGCAAGAGCCAGGTCCGCAGATGGGTACATACCGAACAAGAGACACCTGACAAGAAAGACATAGCTGCGAGCAATGGAGACCCTGAGTTCGACCCAGGATCAGACTCCGAGTCCCCTGAATCCGAGCCAGATTTATATCCTCTGCTTCCAGACTCTGACTCTTCGTTTTCCGGGTCGATCTGCTCAGCTCATCAGCAACTACTCACTGGCCTTGGAGAGGCTCAGGTGCAACAATTGATAAAAAAGCTTGAAGCCCTCGAGACTCAGATTGACACATCTCTATCGGTGCCACCACCTTATCCTCCGCAAAACCCCTTCCTTAAAGAAGACAAACAGGGGGAGGGGGCGGGAGAGGTATCGGGGGGCACAAATCCTGCGCACCATTGGCACGGGTTAATCAAAGATGGGATCATTACTGGTGAATTTTCTGCTATGGGCCTCTCTGCATATCCTGTGTTTACTACGCAGCAGGGGGGTAAAGAGTGGGAAGCTTTTGATCTCAAAATAGTTAAGGAGGCCTGACAAGCGGTGACCACATATGGGTTAAAATCCTCTTATCCTCAAGCTGTGTATGTTATGATTTTTTTTGCGATTGACAGGAGACTCTAATGATCCCCCTGCTATAATAGATGGTCAGGCATTAGTTTCAGGTTATGTGACTAAAACTCTGGGTATTCTGGTCCAGTACAAGGATTTGGAAACCGGCATTTGGAAAGGTCCTGCGGAAGTAAAACTAAGTGGTCGAGGTTATATGTGTGTAATTATATTCCAGTCTGCGGTGGGTGCCAGCTTGGTGGGTGAAACCCTGGAAAGAGTCAGCACCACTCAAGGAGAGCCAGGATACCCCCCTTGTCAGTGATTGAATTAATAGAAATTTGAGCTCAGGACATCTGTTTTATGGATGTTTTCAGTCTTTCTTAAAGGGAAGCGAGATCAGCGCGGGGTACAGATGTATTGTGTGATTTTCTGGTGGTGGGAAGGTCTCTCTTATGCTCTTATCAGGGGTATTGGGCAGACTGTGACGGAGCGGACTTGGGACCCCATATACAACTCATTTGATACAGTCTCTCTGTGATACTCATGTACTAGAAGTTCGTAAATATAAGTATGTCCATGTTTCTATCAGCCTTTGGAGACCTTTATAGGTATTGCTGGCCACTTCTTCCAACGTCGGCTGGCCACCTGTGTTGGAATGAGTGTGCATTTTGGTCAGTATAAAAGCCCAAGCCTCATGCGATGTGGGGAAGGCAGAGCCCCTGCGGGGACGCCCGCTAAGGTTGAGCCTGCCACCTCGCACTGCAATGATGCTTCTCGGAGCTGTTTTTCTGTTAGTCTCCACAGGGTCCTTACGCCACGTTATGTATGTGGGACTGTGTTGTGGGAGTAGTAATTGGTTTTTTGTGTTTCAAATATTGTACTTGTGTGAAGTGTGCTTGTGGGATCCCACATGTGTGTGTGTTGAGGGCAATCGGTGTTTTTTGTATTTTGTTTATTGTTGGGTTCATGTAAAAGTTTTTAACCAGTAGCAGTTTAACATTTTGGGCAAGAAAGGGTTAATGCAAAAGTGCGGCTGCCGGCAGGTACTTATGGTTGCTGCTGAAGCAGGCAGGCGGCTGTAGCTGCCACCGAGCAGGCCGGCATTTGCAGGGTGAGAAAAAAAAAAAAAAAGAGGAGCAATGATGCAGCAAATATGCAGTTTAACCTGTCTGCTTCTCAAGAAGTGATAACCTGGGGGAGGGGGTATATTTGTGTCCTCCTGCCTACAGGTCCATGGCAACTGCCTGCAAGGTTTGTCAAGCCTTGCCATGAGCTGGACAGATGAATGGAAAAACCTGATGCCTCAGCTACAGGAGCTGACCGTGAATACCCCAAGCAGAATGAGATGGAGGAAGAGAAAGAACAAATAACTGCAAAACATCACTTGGGGGCAGCTGAAAAGTAACATCCTGAATATGTGTGCTTGTAAAGTAGCTATTATTAGAGGTTGTGATTTTGTGTATAAAACCACCTGTATTTACTAGCTAGTTGCTAATAAGAAACTGCACCTTGTATTATATAGATTTGTCACTTGTAAAAGAGATGTTAGAGTATGGAAATTTGCAGTAGCTGCTAGAAAACGCTAAGGCAAAAGCTGGTAAGATTCTAATACAATGGTAGTCTTATAAAGCAGGTAATGGAACAAATTAAGAGGGTGGGAGAATTCCACTGGTAAGAAATTTCTTTGGCTAGTCCCTCGCTGCCATCAGCATCTTCAACATGCTGCTGCAAATAGTTACTCTGCTAATATAAATTTGTGTGTGCCTTGCTGTAGTAGCGACTTGTCACTGGATGAAGCAGGTGAAACTCTGCATTGACAACAAGGTGCAAGGACTGAGGCTGACAAAATGCCTGCTACCACAGTCAAGGGCAAGAGTGAGTTGGCCTTTGTGTTTGCCACCAAGAAGAACCTTTAGCTCCACTGTTGGCTGCAACCCAGCAGGCGTGGAACGGTGGGGACACATGCCATGCCAGACCTTGATGTGAAGGATGGCCTCCCCTGTTATCAGAGAGCCATACAGCAGAAAAAAGGGGGAGGCACAGCAGCCTGTTGTTGGCGTATGTTGGAGATATGATCTAGCCCAAATCCCCTGCTCAAGTAGGGTCACCCAAAACATATATAAAACAAAAAGGGGGAGATGTGGAGACAGTGTTCTCACGGGAGAATGCATAATTGGTACATAAACTCTGAATAATCCTGAAAGATACAGCAAGGCCATGAGAGGCCCGAAGAAGCTTAAGTAAGCAAGATAAGAGGCTGGAATTCACCGAGTTAATGAGAACTGTGGACTGTTGGCAAGCTTTCGAGGTTGAGTTCTCACACCTGTGTTTAACCAATTATATGTTAGTCACTAAGGGTCTTCAGGACATGTATCCAATCATAATATGCCAAATCACTGTAAGTGCATGTAAGAAATAGTATATAAGGGGTCAAGGATTTGTATAAAACGAACAAGAAGCATAACTCATATTGAGTCGTTCTCTTGATTCCGGTCGCTCTCTCCAACACAAAGAAACCTAGGTGCTGGGGCAGGAGGAAAAAAGCAAGGAAATGCTTTATGTGTATGCTACAGTCAGGCTCCCCTGCAGGCACTTTGTCCCGAAGTTCATTGACAGGTGGCATGAAATAATTCCCATGTTCAACCACGGCTGATCTAGCAACAGCCCTAGTAGGGCTCCTCTTTGTAAGGTTCTATCACACCTCCTCAGCAAACCTGCAGGCTATTTTAATGAAAACATATGGTTTCCACCTTTTCTTTCACAGTTCTATCACAAGCTGCACATACAACACATTTTACTGTGTTTATACAGGGGTGATATAGTTCTTGAACAGCTTCTTCATCTCCATAAGCTATATAAGTAGGATTTATGGGAGCAATGCAAATGCATAAGGTGCTATCAGTTATCCTGTCAACATTCTAATTGCCACAGTGGAAAGGGATTAGTGTCTTCTAGGTCCTAGGTCCTATTAATCAACTCCAAATGAGTGTATCAGAATTTTTAAAATAGATGCCTGTTGAACACGTGAATTACTTCCTCTGTGATGGTGGACAACAGCTTTTTCTATGTATATGACTAGCTTAGTAGCTGACTGAATATTCACAGAAATGTCACAAACAAGTGGTTCTCCAGCAACCCATTGCTTAGAATCGACTCGGAGTCTAGTATCAAGCTACAAACTTGCCCCAGATCCTCAGGCCACAATGAAACTCATCAGTTGAGTCCCAAAGGGTGCATGGCTGCATCTGCTTTCCAGCTTTGAATTGCAGAAAGCTGCATGCTAGTACTTCATGTGGAAATTTTGATGCACTGTGCAGTCCTGTGATACTGTAATTTTAGTTCAAAGGCTTTTGTGATCTCACTAAGCATCCCTCTCTTTGTGATATTGTTTATTCCTTTTCTTTTAAGGTATTTGCCTAACTCTGGGCCTCTGGGCCTCCACTGAACCTTCAGGAATCTCTGTAACAATTCAGAGAATGTTTCTAACTCCATAAGTACTTCAGGGTAAATTTTATCAGGTTCCACTGATCTGAACAAATCCAACTATCTGTCTGCCTACATAAGCATTACAATTTACAGATGCTGTTCACCCTTAGTCATAGCAGATCCTGTAAAAACAGGACTAAGCTGATTCAGATTCGTCTGCTTCTGTGGATGTTTGGATACGCTGAGAGATTGGTATCCGTGCAAGGCTGGGGTTTTGTTCATACTAAGTTATTGTATCATAGAATAGTTAGGGTTGGAAAGGACCTTAAGGTCATGTAGTTCCAATCCCCCTGCCATGGGCAGGGACACGTCACACTAAACCATCTCACCCAAGGCCTCGTCCAACCTGGCCTTGAACACTGCCAGGGATGGAGCATTCTCAGCCTCCCTGGGCAACCCATTCCAGTGCCTCACCACCCTAACAGGAAAGAATTTCTTCCTTATATCCAATCTAAACTTCCCCTGTTTAAGTTTTAACCTGTTACCCCTTGTCCTGTCACTACAGTCCCTAATGAAGAGTCCATCCCCAGCATCCCTACAGGCCCCCTTCAGATACTGGAAGGCTGCTATGAGGTCTCCACGCAACCTTCTCTTCTCCAGGCTGAACAGCCCCAACTTTCTCAGCCTGTCTTCATAGGGGAGGTGCTCCAGTCCCCTGATCATCCTTGTGGCCCTCCTCTGGACTTGTTCCAACAGTTCCATGTCCTTTTTATGTTGAGGACTCCAGAACTGCACACAATACTCCAAGTGAGTTCTCACAAGAGCAGAGGGGCAGGATCACCTCCTTCGACCTGCTGGTCATGCTCCTTTTGATGCTTGAAGAGATAGATAGATCTGTCATATGGGTATTTAAGCTCTGTCTCCAGAAGTTTCTCTGGAATATTGTGGTGCTCTTTTCAAGTACAAGACAATAAAAAAAGAGACTTTGTTTAATGAATTCTAAAGCTCTTTGTGCTAACCATCTGATGTCTTCCCAAAGGCATTCCAGTAAGAATGAAGTCATGCGTCCGTTAGACTTAAATCCTTGTATTTCATAAAAAGTTTCTGGCTGTATCCAGCCACTTTCACAGAATTACTTTTATCCCTTTTATATCAATGATCACTCCTTTAAGATCCGCTTCCCAGCATTCTCTCTGTAGTCCTTTCTTGTCACATTCTGTTGCTGAAAGTTGAAAGCTTTCTCACCTCATGTGATTAATCCACCTCAATTTGTTTATTCTAGTTTAAAACTGAACTGCTAGGGCAAATTACTTATGGTATTGCATAAAACCCCCTGGCTGAATTATAATTAAATACGTCTGTCTTCTGACAGAGTTTAACCTGGCAGTCTTGTAATCAAGAAAATATAGTCCTTGGTAAATTCCTTCTCTGTCATGTATTCTGTCATCAAATTCTGCTTGTATTTTTGTGGGCCAGGAAGGAATTACAAATCAGTCTTCTGTTGTGCAAAGTCTGGCACAATAGGTCCTTTAGTTTCTACTGGAGTGCAAAGGATCACCACATTCTTTGGGTGTTTAAATGTCACAGAGCTGTGCTTAATCTAACCAGATGCACAGTCAGATGAGAGGAGGACTTAATTGGAGAACTCCAGCTTCTGAATGACTGATTGGATTTTTCACCTCAATTAGTATTCTTAGCAAGCTCTAATGCACTTCCACTTTCATCAGAGCGTATTTACCGACATACGGGTGTACCTAATCTTGTCCAAATTAAACAGGACTTAACTGGTTAGAAGTGGCTAAAGTTTGAATTTACTGTACAAAGAGTGGACTCCTGACAGAAATTCCAGGGATCTGACTGATTCAGAGTAACAGGATTCAGCAAGACAGTGCAGTGCTTCCAGTCTAGCAAACTACATAATCCACTTTAGAGTTCAGGTGATTCCAGCCCAGTGAACAAAATAATCCACTCCAGACTTCATGTGATTTCAGACCAAAGAACAACATAATCCCAATTTTGATTAGAAGCTATGAGCAAAGAGTAAAGGTTTTGTGAGTAACCAGCAAGTAAATGTACTTTATATAGCAAGAAAGGAACTTTGCACAGCAAGACACTAATAAATTGGTGTTTTAACATTCAGAACATCTGTGGGCTTCCATTAGCTCCAAAACAAGAATATAATGGGTTTGTTAACCATAACATGTAAATTTGCACATTCCATCTGACCATGGGTGATTACCAGCCAGAGATGACTCATTTGTCACTTCAAAATATGCTCATTCCACATTTTTCTTATCACCCAAACACTCCTGCTAATAGTGTCTATTTAAAAAAAAACAAACAGATAGATGAAACACATTTTCAGTTCAGTCAGTCTGATTTCTTTGGTGCTTCCATAGAATCATAGAATGGTTAAGGTTGGAAAGGACTTTAAGATCATCTAGTTCCAACTGCCCTGCCATGGGCAGGGACACATAAACTATGTCACCCAAGGCTCTGTCCAACTTGGCCTTGAACACTGCTGGTGCTGGAGCATTGACCACTTCTCTGGGCAACCCGTTCCAGTGCCTCACCACCCTTACAGTAAGGAACTCCTTCCTTACATCCAACCTGAACTTCCCCTGTTTAAGTTTTAACCCGTTACCCCTTGTCCTATCACTACAGTCCCTAAGGAAGAGTCCCTCTCCAGCATCCTTATAGGCCCCCTTCAGATACTGGAAAGCTGCTATGAGGTCTCCACACAGCGTTCTCTTCTCCAGGCTGAACAGCCCCAACTTTCTCAGCCTGTCTTCATACGGGAGGTGCTCCAGTCCCCTGATCATCCTCGTGGCCCTTCTCTGGACTTGTTCCAACAGTTCCATGTCCTTTTTATGTTGAGGACACCAGAACTGCACACAATACTCCAGGTGAGGTCTCTGGAGAGCAGAGTAGAGGGGCAGGATCACCTCCTTCGACCTGCTGGTCACACTCCTTTTGATGCAGCCCAGGATACGGTTGGCTTTCTGGGCTGCGAGCACACACTGCTGCCTCATGTTCATTTTCTCATCAACCAACACCAAGTCCTTCTCTGCAGGGCTGCTCTGAATCTCTTCTCTGCCCAACCTGTAGCTGTGCCTGGGATTGTCCCAACCCAGCTGTAGGACCTTGCACTTGGCTTGGTTGAAATTCATGGGGTTGGCATCAGCCCACCTCACAAGTGTGTCAAGGATGGCATTCCTTCCCTCCAGTGTATCAACAGAACTACACAGCTTGGTGTCATTGGCAGACTTGCTTGGGGTGCACTTAATCCCACTGTCCATGTTGCTGACAAAGATGTTGAGCAAGATCAGTCCCAACACCCATCCTTGAGGGTCACCACTCATTACTGGTCTCCAGTTTGACATTTAGCTCTTGACTGCAACTCTCTGTGTCCAGCTAGCCAGCCAATTTTGTCTCTCTGTATTTTTGTTTTCAATGTTTTCATGTATTTCATGTCTTCTGATTTGTTCTTTAATATTTGTTTACCAAAAACCCACAAAAATATGTGGAATTAAAGATCACAAAAGCAATTCTCAGAAACCTCCACTTCTGTGTATCCAGGTTGAGTGCTTACCTATGAAAAATAGAATGAAGGGAGGTCATGTCTGGAGAAACGAACAGTGAATTCAACAATAATAATAATCTCTGTCAGAAAGGATGAAACTTCTAGAAGGGCACTCACCACAGAATCAACTAGATAATAGTGGACATGTCAGCTTTTTAAGGGTTAGATTGAAACTGCAGAATTAATGAAGACAACCATTGTGTGAAAAAAATCTCCTGCATAAAGTATTTGCAATCTTAGTCCCTAAGACCAAGGTGGCTGATTGCTTTCACCTGTTGTCCTCCTATGTGTCTGACCATCATGTGTCATGCATAGTTTCCATCAACTCTGTCTAAATGGAGATAAATTAAGATGCCTACCAAAACAGTATTCATATCCTACAGCGTACTGTATTGTACTGTATCTGGTTCATTTGCTTAATGTCTTTGGTCTTTCCACAGTCTAACTACAAGAAAAGAGCAAGCTGATCCTTGAGCAAGCTGATACAGCTTCTAATTTGGCCGTGCATAAGATGGCCTAGATGACCTCCAGATGTGTTTCTACAATTACTTTTCTGTATCTCATCTTACTATTTCCAGTGCCTGTCTCCTTTTAAGGATCATTTTTCCATTTCTAAATATTCCAGTGGAATCTCTCTGAGATTTTCCTAATAACCATTGATGTATATGGTGTAAAGTCTTAAACGTGCTTATGCTGAAATTAGAATTTTGCAAAACAACATTAAAAACATCAAAATTACATTTCAAAATTAAACAGTTCATTAATAGAAATATTTTATTGTAACATGTTAAATATAATGTTCAATCACTACTTTGCACTTCTGAGGGAGAAAAAGGCATGCTTTTTTTTTTGTCCAAATCTCCACTTTCATTTTGCAACATTTAATTTTAGCTGAGGAAGCTTACAAAATCATTTTCTGATCATTCTGAATGAGAGATATTACTTAAAATGTGTTCTTAACCTAAGAGCATGTATTTGTCTTTTTTAAATATATTAACTGTTTGCACAACGTGACTCTTTTCATGGCTTGCAGAGCTCCAGCTGTGACAGGGACCATGTTAGATGTGGATGTTAGTACAATATGAATAAGAATGTATTCCTGCATCTCAGACATTACCTCTGGTTAACCTACCGATCATTTTAAGATTCTGAAATGAAAAATGCCAAGGAAGTGCAAAATGATGCCAGTGTCATCCAAATTATTTCGTTCAGTTCTAGCTACGTGACTTTAGTCACTTTAATTGGCACCAGGAAATCTACTCTGTCACCCTTGTTCTTGACTGTAAATAAATGGAGAGTGAAAACAGCTATGCAGCATCTTCAAAACAAGGGTGTTGGGTGGACAGATTGTCTGGCCACTGCACTGTGTTACCCATCCAACTCTGAAAATGTTTGCAAGAAAAATGTAACTGCCAAAAGTGTTTAAGAGCAGTCAGCTAGTTTAAAACACTACAGAATTCAGTTTCTTGGCAAATGCTCTAACAAGCTTTCCTACAAAATGTCAACATTTGGATTCGCAGCATCCCAAGATACCTGTTAGATGCAGCTCTGCTGAAGCTCTGAAGGTTTAACTGTCTGAACAATGAAAAATTAGTTGAAGCTGGAAATGTAACAGCATTGAAGCCTAACTTCTCTTGAACACAATGTGCCAAGAATAGGCAAGAATTCTTCCGAGCTGAAACAAAGCTGCTAGAACTGAAGTGATTTCTGTGCTTTGGTAGTGTTCTCTTCTCCCAGAACACATATTATTGGATGAATTGTAAAATATAAACTTTTTCAGTGAACTGCTCATCTTATCATGGTGATCAAATAATAACATTCCAGCTTTTTGTGCTTTTAAGAGAATCCATTGTAGTAGTATATTGGAAGTAAAGAGACATAAGTGGTAATCCCTTATAAATCTGTTAAATACTAGACTAAGGGTGGGGAAAGCAAACGTTTCCTGTGGTTCACAGAGGGGCAGATGGAAGAAAATCTTGCCATAGGAAAGTTGTAGGGAAGCTGGGAACCAAGACTGTAATATCCAAGAAATACTGCATGGACTGCTGCTTGCCACTCTCCTCTTTCTGCCCAAAAGCTACTCTCCACTTTGCTCATTTAGGTTAGGATATAACATGTAGAACTCAACTGGTAAAAGCAGGAACACTGGGGTCTCCCTATCACTAAGCCCAGTATCATTTTGTGATGGGAGAGTCCCTAGCATGGGCAACCCAGGAAAAAGGTTTGCAGCCTTTGATTTTGCTGTGCATGGTTTCAGTAATGCAGGAATTGCTTTTCTTCCCAGTGCAGTATAGTCACTTTGGGGAAGGAATGCTGTAAGAAATCTCACTCAGTCCTTGGGTAAGGAAATGATCAAGGACTTGATCACAAGTCCTTGTCTAATTCACAATTAATGCAAAAAAAGAGAAGAAAGCCTATATTAATCTTTGCACAATAAGGAATTCATACTGGTTTGGCTCCCTTCAATAGGGCTATTTGGTCATACCTACCTAAGTGGTTTGGCATCCCAACCATCTCCATGTGTGAAAGCCAGGGAGAAGGAGGGAAGGGCCACTGGCCTGCATGACACCAAGGTGACTGGCCACCAGCTGATGGAGAGAGTGAGCTCTGAGTGCCTGTCTCCCTTTCCTGGAGGGCCAGGTATCTCTTTTTATAGATTAGGTGTTCAAGACCAGGATGGATGGGGCTTTGAGCAACCTGGTCTAGTGGAAGGTGTCCCTCTCTGTGTCAGGGGGTTTGAAACTAGATGATCTTTAAGCTCCCTTCCAACCTGTCTACTTAATGTGGAAGTTTGAAACCCATTTTCATAAAGTACAAAAGCCCAGAATTTCCAAAACTCTCTTAAAGTCTTTAGAAACTTAGACTTTGGCGTAAGCCATAGTGCCAGACCCCGGTTTTAATAAGCACTTGTGAAATTTTCCACTTGCAATGAAAAAGCTTAAATTACATTCTCAAAAAGTATCTTAGGGATTAAGAATTTAAGTCACTTGTGCTATCAGTGGAAAACTTTGAAGACCCTGACCTTGAAAGTATTTAGGTGTGTCAATATCCTGACTCCCTTATATGTAAGGATCTATACTCTCTTTAAAATTGAAAGTTTTCAAAATAGTTATAGGTGCTACAGTGTGAGGATAACCCAACCAGGCATATACTCCTATTGTGATATGCATTAAAATTAAATTTAAAAATGTTTTAGTCAAGCTTCTCATTTTGTTTTTCTGTCTGACTTAAATATAACTCAACTAATGCAGAATGCTCTTTTCAGAAAATGTTCACAGATAATAAATACTGAAAGAAAGGATGGAAGGAAGGAAGGAAGGAAGTAGGGAGGGAGGGAGGCAAGGGAGGGAGGGAGGGAGTGAATGGAGGGAGGGAGTGAAGGAGGGAGTAAAGGAGGGAGTGAAGGAGGGAGTGAAGGAGGGAGGGAGGGAGTGAAGGAGGGAGGAAGGGAGGGAAGGAGGAAAGAAGGAAGGAAGGAAGGAAGGGAGGAAGGAGGGAAGGGAGGAAGGAAAAATCAGCACTAAAGTATTCCAAGGGTCATAAAAGAAAATAATTTCACGTTAAATCTAGTAGGTACACATTAAAAAAAAATTAACCATGCACTGTTTCCCATCAGGGTAATAATAACTTAATAAATAAAGTCTGTGAACTGAACTGATTAAATATCTTACTGTCCTGAAGTGCAACAAGAAATAAACTTTCAGTGGTTATGCAATAAAAAAAGGCATAATCTAAAATTGTAATGTTTTCTGTTCACGCAGATAATTTTCAAAATTAATGCTGGTACTTAGCCTTCTGAATATAAGAAAAGTGCCAAAAGTTCATCACCACAATATTCTTGCAAATGATTTTTAAGGACTTTAAGCATTTTGATTTTCCAACATCGAGTCAAGATGTTGCTGCTTAAGCTGTTTCCTGCAACAGTGTAGATATTTTCTTACAGTCTTCCATTCTTGTGCTAAGGAGTTTAAACCTACTCAGCAAAGAACACCTGGACTCTATTGTTCTGGAGCTATAATACTGTGCACAGCAAAACTTCCAAAGCACAATCAGCAATGGGTACTTAATAATGAGAAAATATAAGGAAACACACTAGTTCACTACAGCCTTGTGGTGATATGTGTACATATAATTATGTTCACTGCAGCCTTGTGGTGATATGTGCACATATAATTATGTATAAACACACATACATATGTATGTATGAACATATATGTAATTAAGCCAATTCATTCAAGCAGAGAAAAAAGTTTTGTTTTTACTGGACAGGTTATTGATGGTTGTATTTTAAATATTTGGGTCCCCTGAATCTTGATCAACCTCTACTGTATTTTTGGACCTCTTTGGAAAATAAGAGGGTTTATACAATATGTCCTTCATGCAATATATTTACTTGTGTATTGTATGAACATTGTCATTAAGGAAGTCACGTAGTAGTAAATAAGTAAATAAGATAGGCTTGGCCCAGATTATTAATAGGATAGCATATGAGACTGCTCATGCAAAATAAAATTTAATCACCACCACCACCACCCATTCTTAAAATCCTACATCACATCAGTTTAGAAAGAAGCATTTTTATCCTAGTCTGTGGCTGTAGAATCTTTGATCCTGCCTACAAGTTTAACTGCAAAGCATATAACCTACTTCTAAAAATAAAAGGGAAGATAATCTGAGACTTGTTTCATGCAGATAGATCACAGTCTGTATAATTACTTTGACTGTCAAATATGTATGATATTTGAACTACTCAATTCAGGAAGCAGAAAAGTGAAACAAAATAGAAGTACTTGGACATTTTCTAATGGAGCAGTTTTCCACTGGAAAATGTTATAAGGTAATATCTTTTTCTACAGTGTTCTAATATACATTTGTAGAAGATTTGTAGAGAATCTATGAACAAAACATTTAAAGTTGTAGAGCCAGAGATATAAAGAGTAATAGTATGTATTTTGAAAATTTCATAACCAGATACTTTGAAAAGGACAATGCAACTTTTTTACAGTATTCTCCATTTTTCTCATGAAAAATCAGATTTGTTTTTCATTTAGTCTCGATTTGTTTCAGTGCTAAGGCATGACAAAATCTTATGAACCAGGAAATTTCTTGCAGATCAGGAATTCTGATATTTGGCTTCTTTAGTAAATACCATGTGCATCAGTTTTTATTATCTGCATCTAATATAGTCAACTTAAAGTGTTGTTGACTGACATACTCCAAGCCTGAAAGTATTTGCAATGTGATGTAGCTCAGGATTGAGATTTTATGCATTTATCGGCAGAAACAGACTATAGAGGAAAGTACAGTACTACAAGTAAGTTTTTCTGCTTACTTTCTGTTTTGCATGGTAAGGCCAGCTGGCTAGTAAGATGCAACAGAAGGAGGAAATTATTTGTCTCAACCGTTTAGGTAATGACTTCCTTTCTACCTAAAAACAATAGGCCTATTATTTTGATTGGACTGCAGAGTGCCAACAAGTCATAAAACTTTTTAAATTACTGTCACAATAAGTCCTGTTATCCAACATGATAATGCCTTTAAAAGGCTAGTATGGAGATATTATATTTGTTAGATATAGCTACCAAATATTTTGGTGATGAGCAGTGTTTTTGAGAATCTGATGATGTATGTCTGTTTCTAGAGGACTCAATTAGCTAACCCAAAAGGATATGTGAAGTTATCTACATAAAGAGGCGAGTCTTAAATGAGTTCTGAAAAAATAAGAGAATTTTCAAAATTATTTGGCATATTTAGAACAGAAATACTTTTCATTTCCATTCTTCTAAATAAGGATTTTACTCACAGAAATGGCACACTCAAATTCCATCATTTTATCAAGATATCATTTATCCACTGCAGTCATTTGTATCTGAAAGCCAGTAAAATCCGTACATGACCTCTTCTATCACCCTGAAGAGCTTTCTGTTCTTAGCATCTCTACACTACCATGCCAATTTCTGAATGGCAAAAAAAGATGACAAGTGGATCTTGTCAGGATAACAGAGATGACGTACTGTAAAGCAGATGATTAAAACTAGTCTAGACTGACAAATACACAGTGATCCATTTCCTACTGGTCTAAGTGTTGATTTATTATTTCAGATGTAGAACTTTATATCCAGTATATTTTATGAGAAGGGACATTGCCTGTATAGTCCACAGCGTGTACCAACCAGGTACTGTGAATGAATCTAATTTCATTGACATCTGCAGAAGTGTGATGATTTGCATCAGTTGAGATCTGGCCACCTATCTCAGCCGAAGTGCATAAGCATCCATTTTTCGTGTTTTGGGTTTTTTTTTATTTCTGCAGTGGGAGCCCACTTAACCACAAGAGTTCCTTATGGAAACACTGAATTAGACCTTAGCTTTTTTATAAGCCGTCTCAGAAGATGGCTACAGTCATACTGAAAAAGTGGCTTATAAATAGTGAGCTTTGTATAGTGTTTACTTTATGCTGCTCTCTAAACTAACACATCTGCCTCCTTTTTATAAAAATACCCCAAAACTTATGTACATCTTGTATTCTTTCCCTCTGCTCAGCCATTTCCAGAAAATATACCATAATTAGTCTAGCTTTCTCTGTATATTGTTCATTTAATTACAGTTTCCTTATATCGTCTGCTGTAATTCTGACAGACTCAGGTTTTACTACACATACCTCAAGAAATCACACTAGCAGGAAAACAAACAGCCTTATTTTTCCAGCCTATTTCATACACACAACAATGGCCTTCAGATAAAAATACGGAAACAGAAGCAAGGATAAATGAGGTCTACTCCCAGCCATCTCGTACACTTCCTTCTCACCTCAGCCAAGTCACTTGACCTCTTTCTACATCCTTTACTGGTTTGAAAAAGCAAGCAATAATGTTAATCTGCTGAACTGGAAAAATGCTGTGAAAAAGAGTATCCTATAAACATAGCTTAAATAAGTGCCACAAATTTATGTTGATTGCATCAAAAATATTTTAAAGCAGTCAAAAATCATCTGCATCAGCAAGTGCTTCACAAAATATTTAAAGGACTCACAGTGGGTTTTTTTCTTTATGACCTTAGAAATGCAGAGTTATATTGCTGACTCACTTGGCAGGCAGAATAAAGGGGCCTTATTAGCTCCAACTCAGGAATATAAAGGGAATATATGAAAACTCTTCTCACAAGAAAAAAAAAAAAAGACTAACAACAACAGATGTTTTGGGGTTTTGTTTCTGCTGGGCACTAGATTTGAGAGTGAGTAGGGAGGGAAACAGAAAGGCATATCCAGCTACCCCAAAGTATTTGCAATAAAAACCATTGAGGAAAGTTCCAATCAGATATATTTTTGCTGTATATTCTGGAACCTTTAGACATTAGTCTTCTATGTTGTGACAGAAAACAGTTAAATCTACTACATATATATATATGAGTGTGATAGTTAAGATGGAGAGATACTGAAGCCTCAAGAAAAAAATAAATAAATAATCAAACAAAACCAAAGAAGCCTCTCTACCTCATAATTCTTGGAAGTTGAGAAGATTTGAAGAATGATCACTTATGCTTTTCAGGACCAAACTACTTATTTTTAGGATCAGCAAATGCTGACACTTTTTCATTCCCAGCAGAGACAGATTTTGCTTATAGGCTCTGTTAAACTCTGCTTACCATTCTACAATTATATTCATTCAGTCATTCATAAAAGAACATCCACAAATCTAATTATTGTTTCCACATTAACTTTGATAACTAGTTAGAAATGAATGTTCACACTAGCTTAATCTGGTAAACCTCAGAATTAATAGGTATGGAAGGTATGATAGGAAAAAACAAAAGAGAATTCACTGATAGATGTGTTAAGATCTATCAAGTAAAAATTAAATGCTGTTTTAGATGTGCGTCATGTTTCTCTATAGATTTAAAAAGTACACATTAACAAGGTGTTTTAAATGAAGCACTTCACCTATTCTATTCCAATTGCTCTATTTTCTTAGCATGACTCAACCATTGCACACATCAACTTTAGCAAGCCACAAAAAATAATTTTTGGCTTCAGATTCTGTGATAAATTTATCATCAGAAAATCACACATCAGACTAATTTCATGGCTGTATTATCCTTCTGTCTAAAAACTTAATGAACTAATTAAATTTTGAATTAACTGAAATCAGAATAAGCCCCAGACACCAGCTTCTAATCTGGACAAACATCTCTTGACAGAAAATAGAATTAATGTGTGTCTCATGCTTCAGAAAAGTTTGCCAAAAACAGACCCCTTAGTGTTTGAGGTACATAGCATTGTCTCTACCACAGATGCTATTTGCTATTACAGTGTTTCTCCTTCAAAGATATTAATGCATCTTCTTAACGTGAAGTATCTTTGATACACCAAAGGGATGTAAATTATCAGCCTAGAAACACAACTAAACTATCAAGTCAGGAGGATCTAGTGGCTCTTTTTTTTTTCTTAAATTAACTAATTTGTATAAAACTGAATGCTTCATGTAATAAAATATTCTGAAGTCATTTTGCAACTATTAGGATGCTTGCAGAATAGGAATGTGGAAGTTGGCATGACCTTCTTGTAATAGTAGTAGTGTGGGGAAGTAAATGAGGAAGATATGCTTAAAGGATTCCTGTACCAGCAAAAACCAAGGCAATGAAAGCACAGAATGTGAAGGCTTATATGTATTTCTTTTTGCTTCCCTGTGTAATTTCTAAAGGAAGTGCTCCCTACCTGCACAGCATCTAAGTGACACCAACAGCCCAAATGGTCTGTGTAAAAGCTTAGCTGCTCAGCTAAAGTGGGTCTTACCTGTCTCCAAAAGTCTGTCTGGTAGATCTGCAGTTGAACATCAGTTGCTGATGATTTTCAGCTCTCAGTCTGCTTAGTCTGCCTTATTTCCCTGTCAATTAACAGCTTTCACTCTTGAGGATTATGTATGTCCTTTGGCTCTTGCCAGCAGGACATCTTCTCATTGCTGCCTCCTGGCTACATTTAAATGTTAATGACTAATTCTATAGCTAAGACATGCAGTTGATTTCATCTTAATGTCTACCACTTTTAAATGTCACTGCTTAGACTTGTCTGAAATGAATTTTGCTAAACCATCTCTTGTTAATTATCTTTTACCATTTATAGTTCTATCTGATGACCTGTGCTGTCAACTGGGCTGCTAACGGGCAGTTCAGCTTTCTGCTTTTGAGATAGGGAGGTGGAGGAGCCCTCAAAATAAAGCAGAGTCTGGGCTTCCCCGATCTGGAAAAAACTATTTGGAAAAGTGTAGCCAGTAGAAACCAAATAAACTCTAGCTTCCAATGCCATGAAGTTTATGTACCCCCCTTTAGTTGTGAAACCTCTAAACAGGGGCTAAACAATCATCCACTATAATCAGTTTCATGTAAAAAGAAGAAACAGTAAATCCAGAATCAATTCATCTGTCATAACTGTCACATTCATAGTTTTCAGGAAAAATGTAAACACTTCCATATTAGTATTTTTAAGGTAGTAGTTAGTAGACTTTTTATGTAAAGATAATTCTGTGCACTGAGTTACAAGCAGTATTGAGAAGAGGGTTGTTAAAAGGAAAAAAAGAATTTGAAGATTATCTCTTTCTACTGATTTCTTAGCTTTTATTATTGCAGTAATACCCAAAATATCTTCAATTACCTAGTAGATGAAAAGTCTCTTTCTCACATGGAAAAGTATTTCAGTGGACGGAGTCCTAGCTTGATGACAGGAAAACTTACAAGTTAAAATCCCTGAAACGCATGCTTCTTGTATGACTTAAGTAAAATGTGGTGAAGACTGGATGTAGTCATGAAGAAGTAAATAATTAGTTCTTTGTATCCAAAATTGTGGTTAAGATTCCATAGGTAAGGTTAACACAAACTCCAGCTGACTCAACATGTCCAAATAAGGACTCAAAAGAGTTGATGACAGAATATTTGGTGATGGACAAATTATCTCAGTGTTGGATCATTTAGATGGCTTGAGCAAATCCTTTATCTATATTACGTCACCAAAGGTCTTCCAGTTACCTCCAGAGTGTGTGCTGAGATAGCTTCACGACAGACTCAACTCTTTTGCACTTTGAACAACGGGCAATTTTTGTCTTAAGAGCAGGTCCAGATTTGCATTTGACAGGGATAGTGTAGAGAAATCCCAGTGTCAGACTTACATATAATCACACTGAAAGTGAAGACAGGTTTCTGGAAAAGTATGTGAGTTAGGACTGAGTGGGGGTAGGATTAACATTTGAAATAGACAGAAAATACTGGTTTGGAGAGAATTACAACAACACCCTATTATCCTCACTGAATGCACCAATATCTTTGTAAACAGGATCCTCTGTGCCTTGTTACCATGTCTGAAAATTATGATAGCACTTCACCATACCACACCACAGAGGAATTTTACAGTGCTCAGATATCATGGTTGCTATGAGCCATATATATGTTCAAGAAACTGGCTGCAGAAAAGTATTCAAGCAAATTAAACTCTCATAAAGATATTGTTAGAGCAGAATATTACATTCTGATTAAATTGCTACTCACTAAACAATACTAACTCTTGCTAGAATCCTTCTGCAATTCAGTAAGTTTTCTTGAATTTTCTTTGTCTCCATTGGTTTTCAAAACTAACTAGAAATCAACTACTCCAGTGCAAACACAACATTTCTGTCACATGCAGATAAGCCTCAACAGATATATATGCCAGAAAGATTTTCAAGGGTAAACTAAATTGACTGCCAAGTTTGAAACAGAAGGTCTGAGTGTATGTTCTGAGATAGCTGTACATTTTCACTACAAGCCGGTTAATAACTCGTGGAAAACAACACCTTTTAAAAAAATATTGTTGATGTTAGAAAGCTATGCTACCATTATTGATACCAGACATAGCTGTTTTAAAGTTCAGCAGAAGCGTAGTCTTGAATTAGAATTGAATAATATTACTATCTTTTCTATGTCAATCATAAATTGCAGTACTATGAAAATCTAATCTTTACTTGCCAAAGATGAGTTGTTTATGTTGCGATATGGCACATCAAGCCATGCTACCTATTTTTTTCTATTTCTAGAATTTTATTAGGTAGAAATTTAAGCAATTCTTGTAGTAAAAGCTGTATGGATCTCTGGTCCTGAAAGCTTCTTACTTTTGTTGACCTGCGCAATAGATTCTTCCAGTCTATCAAAAAATGATGAGCTATAATTTGTCTTCTCTGCAGCACAACTATTCTGAAAAGTCTAGTAAATTCGGCTTTATGACAATCATGGTAGATGAAGCAGTTAGGAAATTCTTGCTCTGGAAAAGCTCCTTCTCCTCAGACCTTAAAGAAAAAAAAATGCATAAAAAAAAACCAAAAAGGAAATACAGGTCATATCCTGCTTGGAAGCAAACTGTAGTATCATTAAAACCAAGACTTTCAGTATTATCTTGCACATAAGACTTTTCCTTGGTTCACATGATGAATAACTATCCCACACAGAGATAGAGAGCTGGAATGAGTGATTTTCTGAGGTCTTTTCCTGACTTAACTACTAGTCATTCCAAATCACAGGATCAAAAAGGAATGCTCATACAGCTGCATGCTAACTTTCACCCCTCCAGAGCACTATAGATTGAGACTGGCTATCTCAGTCTGTTCAGTAATGAGAAAGAGCATCTTTCACCAGTGTCATCAGCTTAGTCAAAGAAAGGCCTATTTAATGGCCATCTCTAGTATAAGTTTTTAGAGATGTAAAAATTTGCCTTTAAGTCACAAACTTAACAGGATAATTTTCACTAACTGTTATAAGCAAAGCCAACATGGGCTTAAGTTAAAAAAAGACAAACAGCACCTTATGCCCCATTCCCTCCAGTGATAAAGTCCCTGCTAATGACAAAAATCATGAACACAATCTACAATATCTAGTCATCAGCAGTTGTTGGGTCTTGGAATGGATTTTGCATGGGCATGATTGGAAAAGAAAATAAATAAATAAAAAAGGAAATAAATACATACTTCTTTTATATTCATGTTTTGATTTCATAAGTTATTTTGCACCCTGCATGTCTCACTAAAGTTAATAATTTTTCTGCCTTTTTAGCTTTCAAAAGGAAGTTCACATGTGGAATGGTGATTCATTAGCAGCATGAGCCCAGAACTGCAATTTACTAAATCCAGGTGTGAAAAAGGGCTGACAGCCCAAAAGGATATTAGAGCGTTGATTGCATCAGACAGCACCAGAAGCTTAAGTGTCCTTCCAATACACAGAAATTCAGAGAAATTCCATTCCAAGGAATGGAATCGCCTAGGCCTTCCCTGTAATTAACATTAAAGGCATGCCTTTAAGGGATTGCCTTAGATGATACTGTTACAGAAATCTAACAAGGGCTGCAATACATCTGTTGGAGAACAGTAACAGTGTGCATAAGAAGTGACAGTTCCCCAGGATATTGCTGATACCCTGCAATCATTTTTAAATCAGGAACTTTCAGATTTAACCCAGAAGTGGTCTCTGAACTTAATAAGTCTCTTCCAAGAGATCTTACAGGGAAAGCACTAAAGCCCATCCTCTTGAGCTCCAGGATAGACAACAGGGTAATTTTTCCAAAATTCCCTTCTTTGTCTGAAGCTGATGTGACACCAGGCTGCATGGATAAACTTCAACAGGGAAGAACATTACTTACCCAAACATGGAAGCCTTGTCCCCTTGGTTTTGATTAAAGATACATTTTTTTAACTTAAATCACTGCTTATTGCATTAGGCCAGGAACTGGCAGGTTTCATAAGCCTGACTAGTAAGTTGAAGCAAAGCACATCAATTTTTAAATGCTTGAGGCTTAATGTATTTCTGAAGGCTTCAATATGCAACTTATCAAGTGAAACTTCAGATACCCTATATTTCAAACAATTTTCTTCCTTTATTCATCACTTTCTTTCTTTGTATGACACCCATGCATCTACTTGCCACGTTCTCTCTCAAAGTGAGATTCGCTGTGTGTCAACATCCCTCATCTACTGTCATTTCTTTTCCCTGCTTCCATACATTGTTTAAGATAGACATCTCTTATTCTCCAGTGTCCTCTTCTTACAAGAACAGAGTAGACCTGTGCTTGAAGGATATCTATGATTATGTCCTACAAAAAGTGACACAAAACAGACAGACACTGTGTGGACAACATGAAATCACATTGATTTAAGAAGATACAAATGCAGATTTTACAGGCATTGAAAAGTTTGCACATTTCCATTTACCTGTAAGTCTGAAAGGTCACTCTCTGTGGAAGAGATAGGCAGAATGAAGATCGTGCTGTGATTCTGATGGCTCCCAACTTTGACATTGCACTGCAAACAGAGCCTAGAATTGGTGCATTTTTTTTTCCTAGAAACTGCATGGTAAATTTGGGTTGGTTTTTCCTTTTTTTTTTTTTTTTTTTTTGCACTTGTAGCAAATATAAAAAGTCATTGTTATAATTAGAAAATATAATTATCTTTGTATAGAGACACTTCTGTACTTTCCCTGAAGCATCTTGTTTCATCTACTTGTCCTCAGATCCAATTCCTTTAAATCAAATGCATATCAGTACATGCTAAGTGAAATGTTGTTAGAAAACTCCCAAGCAGTCTTTCCACTTTGACTGGTCCACAGACATAGCAAACTTTGAGAAAAAAAATAGAGATAAATTATATAATATTTTGCAACAGAACATTTCCTCTCCATTTCTAAACTTGAAACCTTAGACACACACATAGTTCAATATGGATATTTGATTATTAATAACAACACATAACCAACACTTGAAACCAAGATGAGTACAAGATTAGTCCATGGCTTTCATACATTTTAATGTTAAATTAGTCCTCATGACTGAAAAAACAGGGCTAGTGATTGTCTGATTCCTGCATACATTGACATTAAAACTCTGGGACACTAAAGCTGAAGATGTTTGAAACTTCAAAGTAACTAACTGTGTCTTGAAGGTGCTAGTGGTGTTTTGGAGGTGGTAGCTAGAGAGTTCTCTCTTTTCAGTAACAGTTGAGCAAACATACAGCACCACCCAACCTAAGAAACAAGACCAAGAATAGCACTGTTTTGTGGTACAAAGAAAGGCTACAGAATCATAGAATAGAATCATAGAATGGTTTGAGTTAGAAGGGATCTGGAAGACCAAAGTTCCAAGCCCCCTGCTATGGGTTTCTCAAAACCCCTCCCAACCTGGCCTTGAGCACTTTCAGAGATGGGGCAGCCACAGCTTCTCTGGCCAACCTGTTCTAGTGCCTCAGCACAAATGCTTCTCCTCCAGCTGTAAGTCAATGGTTTTTCAAGGATAACTGATCCTATTCTAATCAAGGACTTGCTACATTTTCTGAAGAACAAAGTAATCTACACAAGTGGAAAAGGTTTCCATGATGCTGATAAGTGAGAAGATAATGAGCCATGTTAGCATACAGGGCATAATTTTCTGACGAGTGTAAACAGAACAAATGTCCTACAGATTGCTCCCAGGTCACAGAAAGAAAGTGGTAAGAATAAACTACCGATAATGCTAATCAAACTTGGTTCCCCATTCAGGATATATTTGTCAATCAGGATTTCAATGCTCATCATAATAAAAGAAATGTAATTGACATCTGATAAAGTAAGGAAATTAAGATGTACAGGATACAACAAGCTTCCCTCTGACAGCTAAAGAAATTAATCTGACCTTGTATTTGTTAATGAAAACAATACTTTTGTTACAGACATATATAGTATAACCCTCATGTTCAGAGAGGAAGCCAATGAGAAAGCACAGAAAAACAGAGTTGGCTCTGGAGATAAGGCAACTGACATCTGACCATGACATTATCTGTTTAGGACTGTTTAAGACTTCCTCATTAAAGAAAAAGGGAAATTGTCTGGTAGCAGTAATAATAATAACTGCTTCCTAAGCTCGGTGTCACTTGGTTAAAAGATGAAATTGAAAACCCTTGGTATACTCAAAGGCTGTTATAGACATATTATCAAGTATGTATAAATATAAGTGCCCTGACTCTGACATGTCCCTACAACATGACTCATGTGGCACTGCTCACTATAATTTCAGTGCATTCCTGGGTATGAGTAACATTGGCAACGTGGGTTATTTTTTTTGTTCAGATCTTCATGTTCTTTGTTTTTATATTTGCTTGCAAGAAAACTCAACTTTTTTCTGTTTTGTCTTCCTTTTTATAGGAATGTCATAAAGATTAGACACATTTATAATGGACCAATGGATAAAAGTAGCCATTGTCGTTCAGTGGCCTTGAGTCATGAACATACATAATGCACCTTTATTGTTATTATTAATATTGTCATTAGTTATTCAAATCCTAATGAGAATGTGGTCTTAAATCTCAGAGAGAAGGACTTAAATGCCTAATGCCTTGATATCAGCATAATTCAGGTTCCAGCCTTCCATCAGGTATCTGACAAAATTTGTAGGTCTAGAGTAACTTACACTGAACCAGATTCTTCTTTTCCACTAAAAGTGGATCTAGGACAATTTTTGCCTTTGCTGACATAACATAACTAAAACCAGGGATAACTAAAACCTTCTTATCTAATATGCATAGGAGAATGTAGAGTTGCACACACTTTTACAAACTGTCTCACATTTTCAGTAAATCAGCTACAGAGAATATTGAATACAAGACACTCGAATCAGGAGGAGTTAGTGTCTGGTCAGAGAATGACTCAGAGTGGGAACTTTGTTGTGCACTTTGAACAATCTCTTTTTCTCCAACACTCGTAGAGTGAGTTTGGCCTCCTAAATTGACTCAGTTAAGTCAAGTTTTGTGACTTAGGTGGAATAAGGAACCTTCAAATGAGTAGCCACGTACAAAACCCTTCCTTAGACTAAGATCACAGTGAATGCAACATGCTTCAGTGGCCAGCAAGGCACTGCCTTTCTAGTCCTACAATGCACCTTGGTATCAGAGGGGAGAATATGTCACATTTAATTATTCATGACAAATTCAGTGCCATTCAACACAAGAAACTGGCCATGGTGGTTTTGCTGGTTGTCCTGTTTTTTCTGTTTTGTTTCCCAGACACATACCAAGAAAGCATCAGTAAAGGAAGTATTATGTGAATTGCGGTTCTTTTCAAGAAATACACACAAATGCTAACACAGGAAATTTGTTCTCCCAGTAAATATATACCTTTTTGACATATTTGTATATAGTATGCAAAATTTATGTGTGTGGTCTGTCCATGCTCTGTGGCTACATACATACATATATACATGCACACATCTGCATATATCTGTTAATTTTGTAGGGATTGTGAGAAGAATACACATTAATCCCAGGAATCCCTCATTCCTAGCACTTCTTAGAAGGAAGTACAAAATGGAAGCAACCACAGAAGGCTCAATGCCAGCAGTTGCTGCCACCTATAAAACTTCATGAAAGTTTGTGACTTGTAAGGAGGAGAGCTTCAAGAAAGTCATGTAATTGGACATACCTCGGATGCCAGAATGACTCAATTGAACCCAGTTGTACTTGGTTGGCTTGTCTACAATTGCCTACATCTTTCTTTTTCACAAAACTTGTTACAATTTGGTGGGTAAGGTACTGCATTTCCAAAAAGACAATAGAGAACTTACTTTTCCTTTGGTAGAATTGTCTTCCTCCTACTTGCTGGAAACAAATATCTGTTTCATGCAGTCATGAATGGCTAAGACAGCAAAGAGATCTGACAGTATTTCCTTTCCTTGGTTAGTGTTGCTGATGAACATAAGCAGCTTCTACTCTTTATTTATTGGGAACAGTTTGATTCCATAAGATCTGACAGTTTCCTGACATGCTCCAAATTGTTCCAATAATAACAGAGACAATGACAATATCATTTAGAAATCTCTCACATGCTGTATGTGAAGGAAGTTACATATCTGCTGTAAGTAACACCATAATGGAACAGCAATTTTTTTTTGTAGAGGGAGCTGAAATTAGATTGTGCCATGCTGCCAAAAGAGACAAAAGGAAACAGATGAATTCTGGATGGTGAAGAAATTGTTATACCCCTGAGAACCACTGATTGTTGTTCCCTACCTCAAGGATGTACAAGCTTTTCCCATTTTGGCAAGAAGCAAAAATCTCTGATTAATTCATAAAACAGAATAAATCGCATGTGTTCTATAAACAGAGAGGAAACATGCAATCCTTTTCACTTACTGACTAAAAGAACTAAACTGGATTTTTCAACCTGTGTATTTGCTGATTAAATCAGCAAATGCCACTGAAAATTCAAGTCCTCAAAATTAGTCCTAGGTACCCCTGCTGATGCAAGACATTACATAATAGCCAGGACCAAGTTGCACCAGCTTAACCAAGGGCTCCCACATCGTCTCCACTGATTTAACTAGACACCACTCTACATTAATCCTCTGCATGAAGAATGTACAGGCAAGACCAACTTCTCACACAGTGAAAAGTCAATGTCCACTTCGACAGAGCTGTCCCAATTTATATCAGAGGGAGTCAGCCCAATATTTTATAGAAGAAAATAATCCAAAATGTTTAACAAATTATAAATATTCTGGATCTCATTGCATTATCTTCACTTCAGGCTTGAATTACATATGAAAATGTGTTTTCTCTAAGAGATTATCTTTGCAAGGAAGATTTTTCCATATGTGATCATTGGATCCTATCCAGCTCAGATTAGAGGTCACAGGAGGTCACTCTTTCCTAGCAGTGATTCTTCAAAGCCCACTTTATGAGTTAAGGACTGAAGCCCAGAAGAAGGAGAATGTAGGAGAATTTCATTGTTATATTACCTATCTCTTCATCATTACTACAGGAGGTGAAATGACTAATGAATCATCCCATACTGCAAAAAGGGATTAAACCAGAATTCATTGCACCTATTGAAACTGGAATTTGGTCAAAATATTACAGTTATTTTGGTGAAAAGCAGAGAATTTTTAATGGTCATGGGATATCTGTGGCCATAGCTCATTTCTTCTACTTCCTGCCACACAGTCTTTACCATGTAACAGATTCCAGCTTCCCAGTACTACTTTCCCATTGTGCCATATGATTTTACTGTAGCCTGAAAGATTAAACCTTGGGGCATTACACAGTTCTTTCATACACAAACCTTACAGACTGTATAACTAGATGGATAATGAGTTGTACCAAAGAGACATACCAACCTAGAGGATTACAACTGTCGGGAATAAAGCACAACCCCCTGCTGGTTTATAGCTGCTTCATCCTATGCATCAGACTGTAATCTGCTGAGACATTCCCTGTATGAAAAGCAATGCTTTTGTCAGATATTAAAAGCTAGACTTGTAATCTTCTTTGGACATGGCCTCGGGGCGGGGAGGGAAAGGAGGGAGAGGAAGGGGAAGCCAGATAATTCAAGCTGTTGTGATTCAGATGAAGCTGTTGGAGTTTCAAGGCTTCATGGAGGCTGTTTTCCTTTTTACACATCTTCCTGTGTCATTCAGATTGTAGAGAAGGCTGTCGGATATGACTTCTGATGGAGAAAGGAGTCTGCTAATAAGGCAAAGTCTCAGAGAAAGGGACTGAGTAAAAACAAAGTCCTTACCCTCACAGAAACACCACTGCTTGCATGCTTCTCTGTGTCCTGTTCATTCAGACATTCCGTAGAGGCTTACCTTCTGTGTATATGTACAATCCTTTACCACTACTTGGATTGATTATTTACTGTTCATCTGAGTAATTTATGGAGAACTTGAGTGAAGTGCAAGCTAAAAAAGATATAAAGATCCAGATGGAGACCTCAGGGTTCAGTTACTGTGTGTTTTACTGGAAAGTCTACACTTTTTCAATTAATTCTTCAAACAAAATGCAGAGATATTTACAAGCATGAACTAAACACATTATTATACAGTCTGTTAAAATATGGAATATTCAAGTCTCTCAGAGGATCCTTTAGCATCTTAAAGGTTTTAGGAGGACTTGATCTGCAGGAAATATGGTTGGGGGGCCTTTAATTGAGCTAAGGTTGCTAACTGACCTTTGTATTGATTTGGTGCTCTAGGTGAAGGGAAGGATCATAGATGGGATGAACTTTAGTACAAAAAAGGAACAATTGAGTCTTTTTAAATTCACTTACTAAGCAATTAAAAAAAAAAAACCAACTATTTTTTTAGCAGAAAAAATAAACATTTTGTTGTTTTGTTTTTTGTGGGTTTTTTGGTTTTTTTTTAAGACCTGCAGTTTTTACAATATAATTTATTTTTATCTGGAGTGTCTCTGATTGTATTTTTATAGGACTTAAAGCAAGGAAAACCTCATTTATTTTAGTTGGAGTCTCAGAGAACTACTGAAATTCAAACAAAAGGCATACATGTCTCAGGAGAGCCAAGTAAAACAGTATGAAAATTTTGGCCAAATATGTTGCCTTATAAAAGATAAATTAAGCCCAGAATTTACTTTTAAGTATGACTTCTGATGCAGGATATGTATTTATTTACAGAAAGAAAAAAAAAAGAAATCTTTTCTTGCTCATTAAATCTGCTTTAAAGTTATTCTGATTTTAAGTTATTCTAATACAGGCATACTGTAAATGATATTTTTTCCATATTTATAGGGTAATAAAAGGAGACATGGCTGTTTCTTCATATAAGCTATTGCTTTTCATCACTTTTTCCATCTCTTTTTGTTTTCCAGTTTCTTTGCCTCCGTTTCAAGGAAAGCATGAATTCCTTTCTTATCTCTGCAGCCACAGTTACTAAAAAATCTAATTTGGCTCTCACCCTACCCTATCTTAGTTACTATAAGCTTTTCGTTGTGTCTTCCCCCTATCTACCTCATCCTTTTGCGCAGCTCTCATGTGCAAGTCATGAGACAGAATACACATAAACCCATCTTTGAGCATGCTGAAGATGCTTTTTAAAAGACAGATTTTCCTCTCTTTAGTTCAAAAAACAACAAAATAAATTTCTAAAACTTCACATCTTCAAGTGATTTTGAAGCTCTGAACCCTTTAAGTGATGTGCAAATGGCAGACTGATATCACATTGCCAATCAGTTGCTCCTGTTACAAACTCCATTTTCCATGCCACTTCAAAAGCATGGCCTAATCAACAAGTAAGCCTTTAAAATGCAAATTAAACAAAGTGCACCTTTAGATTGAAACAAGAAGAAACTCATATTTTCACACACCAAGACCAGAAAATTCTATTTCATCATAGTCACTCAGAAAGTAGCACTAAGTGAATGAGGGATTTCAGAGGTCACTAATGGGATGACCAAGTACTGAAACTCCTAGCTTTAATTTCTAAAATTTGTGATTTTTTAATGTAACTAAAATTTGTCTTTCAACCCCACAGCACAGATTAGTGTTGCAAGTAGCATGAGACTATTCCCATTTGACACATGCTCCTTGCTTTGGAGAATGTGGAACTCAAAAATCAATGCTATCAGCAGAATGACTTTCTAACCATGAAAAACATGAGAGGAAAAAAACTTTCTTGTCCTCTCTGGAGGGAAAGCAGAAAGGCTAGCTAAAGCCATCTTAAAATGTTCATAGCACTGATAATTGTGATGAGGAAGAAACAGCAATTTTGGGCTTCTCTGAGCCACCTCCCCCCCCACCAGCCACTGCCATGGCTCATTGAGAAGGAACAAAATGCATTCATGGTTTCTAAGGCCAGAAAAGATTATAATATCCATACAAGAATGTAGTTCTTTTCCTCACCACAGAATGTATTCAAATTGGTGACAAAACATTTCCCTCATTACCTGACATGAATATATAAAACTGACATGAACAATACCTTAAATTCTCTTCTTGTTTTAAAGGCACTAATAATTGCAAGTTGAAACCTTGTGCAATAAACATATAATTTACATTTAACCCCAGAAAACTGCTTCTTGTTTTAAGGTTGACTTAGCCCAGTTTTAACATTCCATTGGAGGTTCCGGTTATTCCTCATGAATAATGATCAAATTTCCTGCTCCATTCTCTTCTGTCAGATGTCTTCCTACCATTTGAGTACCTAGCCCAGGTAATCAAAATAGCCCCTCAGCTATCACTCTGCCAACCTGGACATATTTGCCATACTAATTTCCCTCACCTTCCTTAATTCTTTTCAGTGATCCTTTCCATGGGTTTTCTGCCTGTGCAAGTACCAGAATCAGATACTTTATTGAGAGAACATTCAGAAATGCAGCTTCTATTTTGGGGATTGGTGTTGTATATAACATAACAAGTAACACTGTTGGAAAGTATAGAAAACAAAGGTAGAAATTAATTTCTGTCCAAATTTTGTGTGAATATTCATATATTCACATTATATATCAATAGATCACATCTTAGCTTGCCTTTCCACTCAAAGTTGGAAGCCTAACCCTGGATTAGAGTTACAGTGGAAATCTTTCTTCCTGGGCTACCTAACCCTCAAATTCTTCATTTCCAATATCCCCTTGTGGCAGCAGTGCCAGTGTCAGTGACTGTAGCAACTGAAAGTCTATGAACTTATTATGCTAAAAGCAAGTCCAAGCACAGGTTTTAATGGAGCATACAGACAAATTCAGTTGAATTAGAGTCTGCTGTTTTGGCTGCATGAAAAATAGGATGGAAATATGAATAAGTTTGGGTGTTTGGTATTACAAATTCTCAGTGAATTCAGAGTTGGGAAGGCAGCAGCCACAGGTAATTATGGCAGTTATGGAAAGTTTATTGCAGCCTCAAATGCAAATGATTTCAGTGGTCTGTGATGACAGGAGGAGGGAAGCAAGCTCAGCCTTGCACAGAACCAAGATGTGCTAAATGTTCAGTAATACAGCTCTACTAAAGCAAAGATGGGAAGTTTGACTTTCCAGTACTGACCCATAAACTGTAATTTTTGACATATCTCTGCTTATAAGTCTGAAAGTCTGAACCCAAAGACTTGTCACAGCCTTTTATACAGTTGAGATGACAGGTAGTTGCCTTTAAAAATAGGCTACTTCCTATTATGACACCAGCCTCTATTGTCTAAAACCACCTATTTCCTGGAGCATAAAGACAACTGAAAATATTCAAAACTAGGACTGACTGGAAGAGATTATACTCAGGAAAACAATGGATGTTATTCTTTTTACTAAATCACCAGTATGCTCATTAGGCTGAGGTTTCATTTTTATAAAAGGGAAAGAAATATATGAACAGCACAGCCTGTCATGAGGCTCTTTCTCCTCACACCTGCTAAATGCTTTCTGCACATACATAACTACCCAGGAGAATGACTGCCAACTTCTAATCTGTCCCATGAGTGACCAGCTCACAAAAAGGGTATTTCTTAGCAAAATTCCCACATTTACAGGAAAGAAAATGCAGTGTTCCAACAGTTGGAGACGGTTTAAATCCATCCTAACAGTGGTACTGTTAGAGAGTGAGACAAATCCAGAAGACCCTTGTATAGCAAATGCACCTTTCCACTGCCTAGCCATTGTTACTGCACAGCACTGGATCCATCCCTGTATCCATTATCGAAAGCAAAGAAAGTCTGACTGCAGAGCTTTCAAACCTCCACTTCAGCCTACCCCTCTTGACTTACATTTCATTCACTAATAGGAAAAGGAAATGGGCCTTCTCTGAGTCAGGAGAGGTGATAAGAAAGGGAGAAATGCTTTCCACAACACATGGATCCTGGATTTGTATTATCCAACAAAAGAGTCTTCTCTTGAATTACTGACCTCAGCCCAGCCCTGTCACTGTGGACCTGCCCAGGTCTCCTGGTCACCCTGACCTGATGGCTTACTTACCAGCCGTGCCTTGACCTAGGCCTACACAGGAGCCTGATGTCCTGGGCTCAAGACTGTCTGTGGCTGCAACCCCCTCTCCCCAACTTACCCTGTTCCTCCACTGGGGGTGGCGGGACCAAGCCCTGGCTAAGTGAGGACACTTGCCCTGACAGCCCAAGGATCCCTCTCAACTCCCAGCCCTCACTGATCATTGGCAGTGTGGCCCTAGCCCTCCTCAGAAAACAGCTGGCATTCATTTTCTTAAAGCAAGTTAAGATTTCTGAATGGGTTTTAATGAGCTATCCTCAGGTTATTCAAATACAAAAGCCTGATGATGACCTTTCCCTTTCAATTTTGAAGCTCCATTAGCTTTAGATTATGAATGGTTGAGCATTGCAAATTTTATAGACCTTCTAATCTGAATACATGTCATTTGGAAAATAATTTAAAGTATATATAATTACAAACTTTGCACTTCTCTACCTGTTCTTAATCACTGGATGGACTGTACATTCTGGAGAATCCGTGCTTGTGGGCAAATGATAAAATTCCTAGGGTGTTTCTCTTTACTTCCAGTATAAAATATAAGCTGCAAGATACTTAAAGACTAGCTTTGTAATCTCCTAATCAGTCACTCTCACAGTTTTTTTTTACTGAAGTGTCAGCAGCACTGTCCTAGTATGGCAACTGCAAAGCATATTCAGAGACATATATTCATTTAAAGTATGCTTCCTTGTGTCTGTTTTCATTACTTCTTGCTGAGACTGTTGATGGTTCTATTTATATGTGGTTTGCAAACATGGTTTATCATTAATCATTGCCTAGGTTACCTTGGCCAACAGGGAAGCTTCACAGTACAATTTTAGAACCAGAAGATCAACTCTGTTGTCTCTCATATCCTTGCAGCAGAAGCAGGGAATCTAGATCTCCAGCATATCTTCTAACCTTCATACAGCAGGACCCACAGAGGGCCAGCCATGTCTTCCTCCCTCCTTAGAACAGCTGCTCAAAAATTTGGGTCATGAAGTTCACTATGACATTATTTTTACTTCTTATTTGGAAAAATGATATATGTAGTTTATATACTATCTAGGACAAGTGGTAAGAAGTCATTTAGTGTAATATTATATCCAAAGCCAGAAATAACGTGCATTACAGTGTTTGGCCTCTTCTGTAGCACACAATTTTGTCCTGTAACCCTTACTTCAGTATTGACAGAATTTTATTAAAATGTTTCTTTGAGAAATATCCATGGGTGAAATAATTTCTGAAGCTTCCAACACTGACATGATTTCTGTTTGCTTCTATGGTGTTGACCTATTTTAGGATTCAAAAACTTACTTCAAGTGTCTGATCATATGATTAATACTAATCTGTCCAGGTAGGGGGGAATGGAAGAGTCGTATAAGACCTATGTATCACAAAAAAACAAAACAAAAATTTGTTATGTATTTTACGTAACAAATATTCAGAACAATCTTTTTCTGTAGTTTGAAGGCAAGATCAATAATCAGAATGAGCGGTACTTCCAAGGGGAACAACCAAGACATTTCTTAGTTATATCATTGCTAATATTTTTTTTTTTTTTTGCTGTGAGAGAGAGACAAATTATGAGGGACCTACATAGATAGTTTGAGAGATAGAAAAACAAAAAGTGGCAATATATTTTTAAATATGTGTCTGTTTTCAAACATCAGTTGCAGTTGACTTAGCATTTAGGCAAAGTAGATACTCCTTAAAATGTTACTTTTTGTTTATGAAATTTTAATGGGCATAATCACAATTTTTACCTTTGTGATAGGGGAAATGAGTGCAGTGGCTTACCCAAAGTCCATGGCATGCAAACACCCCACAATTTAATCTCTGTTCACTGACTACTCAGTAGACCCTGCCTTCCTACTCACAAATTATGGGCATATTGTTACCATTAAAATATACTGTATGTTTGCTTGACAAATTAAGCATACAGATAACTGAGCAGGAGTCTGTGGAACCCATAATTTTATTCTCTTGTACAGAAGAAACAATCATGTGCCTATTCCATGAGGAACACTAACATAAGATGGACAATTATTTCTTTCAATTAGTGTGCTTGCAGTCCCAACAGCTGAATATGCAAACTAGCTTATCTTATGAATCGAACCTCTCATTTTAACTTGAATGGGAACATCTCAGCACATCATCTTCTGGATTACAGGATGCTTACATCTCCTTTGTTTTTATTTACTTCAAAACTGAAAATTCCTTAAACATCTACTAGATCCTGCCAGAAATGTCTCATCTTTTTCCATCTGGCACTGTTAATTCGAGTCTTCTTAAAAAGTCCTGAAGCTCTACATGTGATGTCAATTCTTGTGTCTAAAAAATAGTCATAGTTCATAACTGAAGCTTTTTTTGGAAATGTTGGAGAATCACAGAACCCTGAACAGGGATTTAATTAAATTAGCAGAAAGAAACCTAAGTGAAAAAAAATAAAAAAAAAAAAACCAACAACAAAATTACGTACTCTTTTAAAAGACTTCTAAGAAACACCTTCTGCATTTTAAGAAAATGCCTTAGTTTAGTCTTAAAACAAGCTGGGAAAGGCCTCATACAAACAGGGAAAGCACCTCAGGATTGTAAAAGCAGTGTCTCTTCTGACCTCCTTTAGTAACGTGGCCTGGCAAGGTACAACTCCTTAGAGAGTATGTTTTCTGCAGAAGGACTAAAAGGAGGTTACAAGTGTTACTAAAGTATCCTATTTGATACTATTTGCCTTTTTGAAGATATTTCACAGGAGTTGGATCTCTGGAAGGAACAACATCCAGGAGGATAAAAAGTTGCCATCTTATTTGTAGGCTATTCTTCATCACAGTATCCGAGTGAAAAAGGAGCCCAGGGGATTACAGACATGAGGTATAAAAGCATGTGTTTCACTGTATGATCAATAGACCTAGTGATTCTATTTCTTCATTCTAGACTACACTACACAGATGACAGTGAATAAATAAAACAGTGGAGTGAGCTGAATATTTCAGCTTGCTGGACAAGAGAGTCCGTGCATGCATGTTTGTGCACACATACCTGAGCATTCTGCAATCTTATACCATCTTACAAAGTGGTAGGTACTTACATGTACTCCCAGTAATTCTGGAGGGCAAGTGACAGAAAATGAGAGGCACTCATACAATGCCTTGTTTAAAAGAACAAGAATCCCTAGGCTTTGTGTTTGGAACAAGCCATTGGAATCTGTCAAGAGGAGAAAAGGTCTAAAGAAAGTTTCTGCCTAGAAACTCTGTCATATTTAGTATTTTTTTTTTTTGTGCATTTGAGGGAGAAAAAGGTCAGGTTAAAAAGCTGTACTAACTTTAACATGTCAAAGAAATATCCAGATTCCTTTGCCAACCACAGTTGCCAATTACAGTCATTTGACTCCACTAATGTTTCACAGGAGTCTTGGAAAGCAGAAAACAGTTAGGGAAGTTAGACGACAGCACTGAGTCAACAGACTCAGACTGGTGCCTCGAAGTATCACACAACTTTTCATGCTGGGTAATCCCCTAGCTACTGAGTCCTGCAAGTGCCTTTTTTGTAATTTACAGATGGTAGGAAAAGCTACAGACCTCAGGTATATAACTTTGAGAATACGAGAAGAAACATTAATAATGACTCCAACTACCCATCTGTGGAACTGTATCATAAATTCTCATCATGCAAATATTTCATTGAATAGTTCATAGGTACAACTACATAACACTTATAGGATGTACTTGTGTTGTAATTCTGTGTGAATATCTGCAAGCTACGTCTTGACAAGTTAGGATCACTGTTTGGCTTTGCACTACAGTATGTACATGGTGATTTTCTAGTTCAGGTGTGCCAGCTGCATATTTTATTTCCCCAAATTCAATTACCTGAATGTTGGCCAAGAGGGTTTCTGCCACAGGAGTGAAGCAGTAACATGCATTCAATCAACTTGCCTTAAAAGCCTTAATTTTTACATCAGCTGTTTTGAACAGCTTCATTGTGATTCTTATTGATCAATAAAAGATAGATTAATATCAATTGAAAACAACACAGGAAGAATATTCAACACAGAGCCAGATGGATTATTACTTTTCTCCCTTCAAATATGGTGAGATGCCAAATATTGCCACTGTGGTATCCTCTCATTTGAACAAAAATGGGGAGGAAAAAAAAAGGTACTTTGATGTGATAACTTTGATATGATAATGAAAACATAGTTAAGACAAAGCAGAAATGGTACAGAAGCTTTTGAATAAGAGGAATGTGAGCATGTAAAAGCAAGTTCTCGGCTCCTTATCTCTTCAGTAGGAGAGAAAAAGGAAGACTAAAAGAGGGGAGAAAAGTCCCTAGGTTAAATCTGATTCTCTTTCAGGGTAATGTTTCCTATTTTTTTACACATTCACAAGCAAAACCGGTTACAGATGCTAGCACAAGATTTATGGCTAATCAGAAGCATTTGTGTCATAGTGAGCATAGGCTTGGAAAAGCAGCTATTTTTCATTCAAAAGGCAAATTATCAACTCGAAATAGAATAAAACTTTGCTCATTTTCACTAACTGATCTTTATAGCAACTTGGAGATTGCATAGGCCAACAAATACAGCAAGATTATGGAGAGAAACAGAAGCTGGGAACATGTATATGAATAGAAATGCTGGTAATGTTTCAATCTGCATCTCATATGGCATAGCTACTAGATTCTTGTAACTCTGTAACTTTGAAGTTTGGCACCTCTGTCACACTAACTGATGTCCCTCACCCTATTCATGGACATGTTCCTGTAGTGCACAGTCTTTAGAAGCTCTCTGCATCACACACATTTTCCCTGAAGCCAGAGGGCTCCAGGCAGAAAAAAAAGTCCATGCAATTCTATCATCAAATGGATTTAGCAGCTACCCAGAACTAGGGAAAATAAGGCCATATATTTTGAAGTGTTCAGAGAATAGTGATGTAGTTTCCTTTATATGAGCATTATACATAGCACAGTAATTTTTTTATTAGATCTCCAGGTAATACTGAAATAATCATATTTATATTGTGCATGATAATGTTTCATACTATGTTATGAACACTTAGCATGCATAATGAACTTCTAAAGGACTTGATTTCTCAACATCATCCCATAAAACAAAGCAAAACAAAAAAATACAGGCAAGAACAAATTTTGACCAACTGTGTGCTCTAGCCACAAAAATACTTTAGCATCTGCTTTATACCTTCTCTGGGGAGTCCTTCTATGTTTAAAATTAAGTAGTTTCTTAAATGCATTGCTGGATTAGCTCCCCAGAGCAAAAACACAAGATTCTACAGTTTGTCACCATATTTCTGATTTAATGAGTCCCTGTGCTTTTGTCAATTGTCATCTGAACATTAATGTTTTCCAAGTATAGTTGTTGCTCTAGTGAATACGGGTAATAAAAATCTGTAGTGTTGCACAAAAATACTTGATTCTGCCCTTTCATTTGCTATGAAGATATATTTTCTAAACCAAATTAATAGTGCAAGTTAATTGTTAAGTAGCAGCTGCTGTAGTATTCTTGGAGAATTTCTGAACACAGTGTTAGAAGGAATTATAATTCCAAGGTCTTAAAATCCTATGCATATCTTTACATTCTCTCTCTCTTTTTTCTTCTGTGGTGATTATTTTAATGAGCAGGTTTAGCTAACACCTCTCAGAAAAGGTAGGTATTAACAGACCCAATTACTGTAATATCCGTAACTAATCAAGAGCTATGAAGTGGCTCAGCGGGGAGTCTAACTCATAGCCTAGAATTGATCTATACAGAATTTGTATGGGGGAATTAAATGTTGCAATTCCTACCAAATACACCTTAAGGCATTGGGAGTGCCTGGAGCATATGCTGCGCTTTCTGTACTGTATCCCAGTCTGCTAATCCTCTAAATTAAGACCTTGGTCCTATGCAGGACAAAAAAATCCCAAAGAACAAAACACTGAACCAATGGATCCTGATCCCAAAAAGGGGAAGAAGGTTTTTTTCATTGTTAGCACTGCTTCAGTTACTACAAGCTCCAGTAAAGGGAGCATCAAATAGACACTATACTGCAATGTTTTCTAAACAGCAACTGGCAATACAAAGAGGTTACAGGGTTAGGTAAGTTTTCGGTATGAATATTTTTATGTTCTTGCTCTGAGAGGTACTGTACAAAACCCAGATAATCTAGAAATTTTGCAATGTCAGCCAGAATAAAGAGATGGGACAAAAAGGTTATTTTAAATATACATTCTTAATTCATTTAAAACAAATCCCAGTAAGTTTAATATTTGCCTAAAGAAAGATTTGGCTAAGAACTTCAGGATTTGAACCTCTGTTTTGGTTTGTTGTTTTTTTTTAATTTTTATTTTATTTTATTTTATTTATTTTCCACTGTGCCAACAGCATCATTTAAGCTTATTGATATGAGAAGAAAAAAGAGAATTTTCCACATCTAATTTGTGTAAATATAGCAAATATCACAGGCAAAAAAATGTGTTTCATTTTTGGTTTAAATCTGAACTGCAAATTTAGGATAAAAATCAAAAACATTAGCTGAAGGAAAAGCTTTCTGAACAGCTACAGAAAAGAGATAATACTACAGGACACTTAATTTTAAGAAAAAGAAATATACTTTTTCAACATTGAGTTTTCCCTTAAGCAAAGGCAGCAAATTTGTTTTAAGGGCTGCAATGCAGACAGTGTCATGTTCCATAAGAAGTGAGAAGAAAGCAAAACAGTTTTTTGGTGTTGTTAACAGAAAAAAAGACATCAAAATAAATGATGGACCACATCCATATTTGGCGTAAATGAATTTTTTCATTTTGCATCATTGCATTTAATATAAGATAAAAAGTAAAAGATCCTTTTGTCAACTCCAACTTTGGCAGCAAATTCAGCAGGGAGACATTCTGGCACAAATAGCACAAGACACTCAAGATTATGGTACCTAGGGCACAATGAAGTACTACCCCTCTCCAGCAAAGGCCATCTTTGCCATTTACAGGCAAAGGTGTACCCCCTCCCGTTGACAGCAGGCAAGACCTGTCTATACAGTGTCTATACAGTCCTATAGGACCTGTCCTATAGCAGGACCTGTGCTATACAGTGGATCAGGTATAAATAAGACAGCTGCTAAATAAAGGAAACTCCATTTCAACTTCATGAGAATTTCAAACTCAGGCCGATTGCCTTCAACTGTTTGAACAGAAGCAACAGCCACATTTGTGTGCGTGTAAGCCAAACTTCTTAAAAGAAAGAAAGCAGTTCTCAGAGCTTTAATTGTTAGTTGTCTACTTAGGTGCATCAGGAAAATCTGTAAATTTACACTGATTTATTTATCATACAAGGAGTCCAGACACACAGACCTCTGTGAAGACCTGTTTATTCCACAAAAGGTCTTTCAGAATAATGAAAGCACAAAGGGGTATCATTAAGGTTAAAGTTTCACTTTAATAAGAAAAAGATTAAAAAAAAAAATAGAAATTAAACCAGCAGTTATTAACCAGTTTGGAAAGCAAGCAAATTGTTTCATCTCAGTTCCAGTTACCACAATACTTGTTTCCTAGGGACTAAATAGCCCTCTGTTTAGGAATTATACCTTACAAAATAATGCATATTAGTACTGGAATTGCATATATTATTACTGATTTTGAATTAATATTTTGCAACACAACTCTGTGTCTATATATATATTTACGAGAAGGAAGCTGGTGGCTATTTTGTGTCGTATTAACACATCACTGAAGAATTAGGTCATAGGAACTTATTCCTAAACAAATCATTATTATTTTTCTCTAGGTTGAAATACATTTGACATTCTATACGTTCCTGGTTTTCACAGAAGTTGTCCATCCAGTTCTACATTCTGTCTTCTGTAATAATTTCAAAGTATGGTTCATGATAGCAAATAACAAAGAAGCATAAAGAAACTTCCTCCAAGCAAATAGGTTTCCTATTTCCTTCTAAAGTCACCAACACATGAGAAAACAAACCCTTCCTACAGAACAGATTTATTTGTTTAGTAATACTGCACAAATATTAGGCCCAGACTCTTCCACTAGTTTGACTGCTCCTGGGCATAAAAGTTTTCAATGATTCATCATCCTGCAGTGCAGAACGAAACCAGATCTATATAAGCATTTTACTTAAACTTTTCATTTTAATTGTGTTTAACTACTTATTAAAGCAAATCACCCAGTCTTTCTATTATCTTCTAGAATTGCATAAAATGCAATACAGACAATGAGTTAATTAAACAAGTCATCACAGTGCAGACTGAAATGACAAGGTCTCTCTGTCCTCTAATGAATATCTACTCTTATCCTCCCAGGAGGAGTACATATCAGGCTTTTTGACACTAGTCACATGGTACCATCATAAAGTACATGACTAAGTCTTGATCTAGAATAATATCATCCAGCAACAGTTCACAAAAATACATCATACTATAAATTCAGCTCATAGTCAGCTATCAGATCTCAGTAGATGATGAACCAGGATGTTTGAAACTGTGGAACTGTCAAGTAAAATCCTGCCTCTATATACATAGATATAGGCATATAATATATATATGTACCAAAAAAAAACAAAAACAGGATGTGGAGGGGTCGTTTGCATTTCTAACGTAGCATCTAAAACCACAAGCACAGATGCACAAGAAATAAGAATGGATATGTAAGAAAGGTAAAATAGCTTTATTTCTCATTACTTTATTATTAGGTTAAATGTGATCAACTGGTAAGATTTTCTTCAACTGACAGGATTTATTTATTAATTTTTCTTAAAATTGCCTCTTTTCTTAGCCGCTTTTAAGGATTACTGTCTCTTACAGCAATAATCTGACAAGATGTCATGAAAGATGCTAGAAAATGTTATCCTGTCTTCAAAGGTCTTAAACATAAACAATGAATAAAAGATGTCAGGATAAAACTACAGGTTGTATCACTATCATTATCAGGTCTGCACTTCTAGAAATATTTCACTAATGCAATTTCTACTGAAGACTGTTGACTTATCACTGCGTTTAAAATGGCAGTCAGTAGAAAGCCTAGGTTTTAGCATTTTGATTTTTTTTTTTACTTGTGTGCATTATTGGTTAGATATTAACTGGAGTTTGGGATTTTTAAAGGAACCAAGAGAGAATTAAAAAGAAAATATAATTTTAAAAAGCACAAATAATTGATAGTTAATTTCCACTGTATGTTGAAAGGAGATTCAGAATTCAGATTATTAGCAGGGCCTGGGCTCTTGAACTCTTGAATTCCTTCAGAAAATCCACCTACAATTGTCAGAATAAAACCAGGAAACCTCTTTGTGTGTTGAGTTCTGTCAGATTCTAGTACTGATAAAATACACTTGGTTGAGACGCTGAGGACTATCAGGGAGTGTGAAAGGGAGATCGACTGGTGGAGTAACTCCCTGGCGTGCCAGTCGGAACGGTTCCAGGGAGATACCCCCCAAAAGGGGAAGGACGCTCTGCCTTCTCACACAGAGGGGGATGGCCCGAGACAGCCACTGCCCTGTAGCTGTTATGCAGAGGTAGGGGACCAAAAAGATGACGAGGGTTGGAAGAGAGTTCCAGTTCGACGTCGTGGGAAACCCTCCCCCCTTCCTGCCCTGCTTCCCCAGGTGTCCCTCCATAATAGGTTCGAGGCCCTGGATCTTGAAGGAGAGGTAGGTGGGAATGTGGGGCAAGGCCAGCTCACAAGGCCACATAGGAAAAGGGGGTCGACTTTGCACCTCAAGACTGCCTCTGTTAAGAAAGAAAGAAGGGTCATTGTAGTAGGGGATTCCCTTCTGAGAGGAGCAGAGGGCCCGATATGCAGAGTTGACCCTCATCATAGGGAAGTGTGTAGTCTGCCTGGAGCCCGGATCAGAGATATCACTAGGGTGCTCCCCAACCTGGTGCACCCGACAGACTACTACCCACTGCTGGTCTTCCAGACAGGTGGGGAGGAAGCTGCTTCCCGCAGTCTGAGGGGGATGAAGAAAGACTACAGGGCCTTGGGGCGGATGGTGAAAGAGTCTGGGGCTCAAGTGATCTTCTCCTCACTCCTTCCATCTTCCACTGATGATGTGGGAAGGAATGGGAAGATTCAGTTCATAAACAATTGGCTTCGAGACTGGTGCTACAGGCAGGGCTTTGGATTCTTTGATAATGGCTGGTTTTATAGGGCACCAGTCTGGACAATGACAAGTGAGAAAGGTTTGTCTCACAGAGGCAAAAGGATGCTGGGGCATGAATTAGCAGGGCTCATTTGGAGAGCTTTAAACTAGATTCGAAGGGGGATGGGGTTGTTGCTGGGCTTGCCCCAGTGGGGCAGCACTCCAGAACTGATGAAGACTGGGAGGTCTCCTATAATCCTAGGGTGAAATCGGTGTGCTCAGCTCGCTCCCTGGAATGTCTGTACACCAATGCGCGCAGCATGGGAAATAAGCAGGAGGAGTTGGAAACCTCTGTCAAGTCAGGAGACTATGACCTGGTGGCAGTTACAGAGACGTGGTGGGACAGCTCACATGACTGGAATATAGTCATGGAGGGCTATGTCCTTTTCAGGAAAGACAGGCCAGCCAGGAGGGGTGGTGGGGTTGCTCTTTATGTGCGGGACCAACTACAGTGCACCAAGTTCTGTCCAGGGACAGATGACGAGCGAGTTGAGAGTCTGTGGGTGAGAATTAAGGGGCAGGCTGGCAGGGGGGATACTGTTGTAGGTGTCTGTTACAGACCACCAGATCAGGGTGAGGAAGTTGACGAGGCCTTCTACAGGCAGCTGAGAACGGCCTCACAGTCACTGGCCGTGGTCGTCGTGGGGGATTTTAACTTCCCTGATGTTTGCTGGAAGGACCACTCGGCAACCCAGCCGCAGTCCAGGAGGTTCCTCCAGTGTATGGATGATAACTTCCTCCTGCAAATGGTGGATGAGCCAACCAGGAGAGGAGTGCTGCTGGATCTCATCCTCACTAACAAGGAGGGTCTGGTTGAAGAAGTAAGGGTTGAGGGCTGCCTTGGTTGCAGCGACCACGAGATGGTGGAGTTCAGGATCTTGTGTGGTAGGACCAGTAGAATACCAAGTAGAATTGCAACCCTGGACTTTAGCAGGGCAAACTTTGGCCTTTTCAAGCAATTGGTAGGGGAAATCCCATGGGCAAGGCTGCTTGAAGGTAAAGGGGCCCAAGATAGTTGGTTGACATTCAAGGACTGCTTTTTCCGTGCTCAAGATCGGAGCATCCCGACACGTAGGAAGTCAAGGAAGATGGCCAGGAGACCTGCATGGCTAAATAGGGAATTGCTGGGTATGCTCAAGTGGAAGAGGAGAGTTTACAGGTCATGGAAGGAGGGGCTGGCCACTTGGGAGGAATATAAGGCTGCTGCTAGAGGATGTAGGAAGACAGCTAGGAGGACTAAGGCATCCTTAGAATTAAACCTGGCAAGAAGGGTCAAGGACAGCAAAAAGAGCTTTTTCAAATACATGGCAGACAAAACTAACACCAGAGGCAATGTAGGCCCACTGATGAACAGGATGGGTGCCCTGGTGACGGAAGATACAGAGATGGCAGAGTTACTGAATGCCTTCTTTGTCTCTGTCTACTCTGCTGCAGGCAGTCCTGAAGAGCCCTGTACCCCTGAGACCTTAGATGAAGTCAGGTCGACGGAGCGGTTTGCCTTAGTCGATGAGGAATGGGTTAGAGACCAGTTGAGCAATCTGGACATCCATAAATCCATGGTTCCAGATGGGATGCACCCGCGGGTGCTGAGGGAACTGGCGGAAGTCATTGCTAGACCACTCTCCATCATCTTTACCAAGTCTTGGGAAACGGGAGAGGTGCCTGAGGACTGGAGGAAAGCAAATGTCACTCCAGTCTTCAAAAAGGGCAAGAAGGAGGACCCGGATAACTGTAGACCGGTCAGCCTCACCCCCATCCCTGGGAAAGTGATGGAACACCTTATCCTTGGTGCCATCTTAAGGCATATCAAGGATAAGAGGGTTATGAGGGGCAGTCAACATGGCTTCACCAGGGGGAAATCATGTTTGACCAATCTCTTAGCCTTTTATGAGGAAATAACACGGTGGATGGATGATGGCAGAGCGGTGGATGTGGTCTACCTTGACTTCAGCAAAGCATTTGACACAGTCTCTCACAGCATCCTCGCGGCTAAATTGAGGAAGTGTGGTCTGGATGATCAGGTAGTGAGGTGGACTGTGAACTGGCTGAAGGAGAGAAGCCAGAGAGTTGTAGTCTATGGGGCTGAGTCTAGTTGGAGGCCTGTAACTAGTGGGGTGCCTCCAGGGTCAGTACTGGGACTGGTATTATTTAATATATTAATCAACGATTTAGATGAGGGAATTGAGTGTACTATCAGCAAGTTTGCTGATGACACTAAGCTGGGAGGAGCGGCTGACACGCCAGAAGGCTGTGCTGCCATCCAGCGAGACCTGGACAGGCTGGAGAGTTGGGCAGGGAATAACTTGATGAAATATAACAAGGGAAAGTGTAGAGTCCTGCATCTGGGCAGGAACAACCCCAGGTTCCAGTATAGGTTGGGAAACGACCTGTTAGAGAGCAGTGTAGGGGAGAGGGACCTGGGGGTCCTAGTGGACGACAGGATGACCATGAGCCAACACTGTGCCCTTGTGGCTAAGAAGGCCAATGGCATCCTGGGGTGTATTAGAAGGGCGGTGGTTAGTAGGTCGAGAGAGGTCCTCCTTCCCCTCTGCTCTGCCCTGGTGAGACCCCATCTGGAATATTGGGTCCAGTTCTGGGCCCCTCAGTTCAAGAAGGACAGGGACCTGCTGGAGAGAGTCCAGCGAAGGGCAACAAAGATGATTAGGGGAGTGGAGCATCTCCCTTATGAGGAAAGACTGAGGGAGCTAGGTCTCTATAGTTTGGAGAAGAAGAGACTGAGGGGTGACCTTATTAGTGTCTATAAATATATAAAGGGGGAGTGTCACGAGGATGGAGCCAGGCTCTACTCAGTGGTAAACAATGATAGGACAAGGGTTAATGGGTACAAACTGGAACACAAGAGGTTCCACTTAAACTTGAGAAGAAACTTCTTCTCAGTGAGGGTGACAGAGCACTGGAACAGGCTGCCCAGGGAGGTTGTGGAGTCTCCTTCCCTGGAGACATTCAAAACCCGCCTGGACACATTCCTGTGTAACATTATCTAGGTGTTCCTGCTCCGGCAGGGGGATTGGACTAGATGATCTTTCGAGGTCCCTTCCAATCTCTAGCATACTGTGATACTGTGATACTGTGATACTCTTGATAACATAAAGAGATAAAGTATTGCTGAAAAGGGGGAACTGTCTTCTGGTATGTACATGAGCAGTAAAAAGTTCTGAAGCTATATTTGGAACTGAAGAATACACCACGCAGTCTGATGCTAAGATATAAGTCTTGACATCGTTTATCTGGTGGCTAACAGAAGGGAGGAACTCTTGAAGGAGATGAGTACTTATAAACTGAAAAGCACTGGTTTCTCTTAGGATAAAACAATAACAGCAATAATTACAGGTTAGGCATGGATAGAAATAATTAAGTAGAATTTTTTCACAGGAGTTTTAGCATAATTTCAGTGTTAAAGGCACAATATTAAATATGTTTATGATGAGTTAATAGGCAATTAATAGATTGCAATTATCATAACACATATTCCCAATAGGTTTCACATGATGACACTATCTTTGAGAAAACTGCATTTAATTGTCCATATTTTCAGCACAGATTCTTGAACTGTATACAGTCTAACAACTGATGAAACATATGACAAAGCAGGGATTCTGATATTTTTTATACCACATAGAAAAAGTTTTAGCCTTAAAATATTCTCACAAACACATTCAGATGGTTGAATATTTCCCATTGGTAAGAGAAGTAAAAAATATGAGAAAGGAAGTTAGAAAAACTTTATAACACTTTTTTTCTTTGTTCCCAGGGATGAAAAGTATGATGAGAAAATGTTCTATTTTTAAATAAACTATAGTGATATTCACGCAGTTTCACACAGAAGGAAATTTTACTGGAATGTTTAACGACATTAAAAAAATCTTTTAAAATTATTGAGATCTTGATTTTTTTCTCTCAACTCCTTTTTTTTTCCCCCAGCCAATCAACTAACCTTCTAATGAAACACGGAGAAACACACACGAACTATAAAAAAGTGAGACCAGGTGGTGTTTCAAGTGAAAATGGAGATAAGTTTGCAACTGCCTCTTAATTGCACATTAGTGCTTATAAAAATTCTCAGCAAGGAACTAAGTACAGATCTCACAGAAAAACTGTATTTTCCTCTCAGAAAACCCTACCATGCCATTCCTTGAGGAAGCCTATTTAATTCAGTTTCATGTTCCATGTAAGAAAAACCTCCAAAAGTCTGCTCTTGTTTTAAGGTAAGACTAACTGGGCTTTCATATACTCAAGTAACTCATAGGAGGTTGTGTATTCCTTGAACTACATCTTCGACCCTGCCTTAGAAATTAACCCCCAAAACAGCAGAGCTATGCCTGACTTTCAGAGGCATAGTCCCAGCCATAACATGTTTGTAGGTATTCATCTAGAGGAAGTCAAAACAAATAAAGGGCCTAATGTACACCAGTGACCAGGGAAGCCTCAAGGGGACATTTGTGATGGTTATGGTTTCAAATAAGGTCATGTTTGAATGGGTATGCCTGGAAGCACAGTCTGTTTAGAGTCTCGATGTAAATGAGGTGTTGCTGGAAAGCCTGCTCATGGATATATCTGACTGATTGACTTTTTCCCTCATAGCCTGAGGGATGGTCATCTAGCGACTGGGAGTCTTTTTTGACTGAAATGAGAAAGATTTAAAATATGCTTGAAGGTGACATATAAGAAGCAGCAAGGATTTCATACATTCAATGGACATAACCTTCTCTAAATATAAAGTAATAAGAGACCCTGTGAAGAATACACGATCAATCAAGCAGATATGGGAGAAAAAACAATACTTCTCAAGGCTAGTCAGAGCAATAGCTTGACAGAGAAAACTTCTGTCACCAAAATGAGGGGAAAGTCTGCTTGTTGCCAGTCTGTTGCTGGTATGTTAAAGGGTAAAGTGATAAAATGCACACAAAGTGACAGGGTTAGAGGACCATGAAGTCACATTTATGTGTTTGGGTTTATTAGCCTTGAAGACTCAGCAGTAAGGTTCAGCTTCAGCTTTCTTGTAATGAGGAACACCAGTCTGGCTCGCTTCTCAGAATTTCCCCAGAAAAAAAAAATGTGTGTACATGCACTGTTTTGTGAGCACACACCAATTCAAAATTTGGGATAAAAATAGGAGCAAAACCATATCATGCAGTCAGTCACCTCTACTTCCCAGAAATATCAGTCTTCATTTAAAAACCATAATTTTTCGCCTTTGTCCTTATAACATGGCACTTTTATATCTCTCCTGCCATGACTAGCCCAGCTGTGCTGGCTGGTGAAGGTGAGACTGAAGCCAAAACTCCAAGTGCACTATGTCAACCTGATCAGTGAATGACCACCAGTCATACAAGGGTCATATACTCCTGTATGTTCAATAAAAAAGCCTGAAAAGCCACACAAAATCACTAGGAAAGTCAGGTGTTAGTGGTCTTTCGTGACCAAGGAAAGTTTGTCCACGAGCTCTCCAAATCTCATTGTATAAGGAGTCGGAAAAGCTTTAAAGAGATATCTTAAAGCTCTAAGCCACACTTGCGAAACAGCTTTTGCTGCTACTCCATATGAATTATTTTGCCTTGGAAATACACAATCACATATATTGGTGTGAATTCATGTTGTAAGCATCAGATGAGAAACACTTATAGTGGTAACTCACACAGTAAAAGTGACCAGTAATGCAGATATTTCCTTTTTGCAACCAGTCTTTCCTGGAAAAAAATATACAGAACTTGCTAAGTGCCTTTTCTTTTTCATGTTGCAGACTGGGTGTCCTAAACCATTTTTATGTTGCGCAATGTGAGACCTTGCCTTTTATTTCATTTGTGGTAGGGTTACCCTGATATTAAATGGCTACTCAACCATTCATGTTGTTTAAGAAATAGAGAGTTTCATGCACATCTGATTAGTTTCATAACCTAGAAAATGACCATTTGAGTAGGAGAGACAAATAAATCTTTACTGTTCTCTGAACCTCATTCTGCCTTGAGAAGTAGTTTATGGTGTACAGCTGTAGACTTAGGAAGCTACAGTGGCAATGTTTTCCATTAAAAGTCAAAAGGATTTTGTGCCTTATACCCTTAATATATCTTTCAAAATTTCTGCAAAACTCTAGCCTTCTGGCTGTTTGCCACTAACAGCCACATATCGCTTTGCCTCTGCCCATTATATTCTGCTAATTGTAACTAAAAGCTTTGACATGGTATCAGTCCTCTTCTTCAAGCCTGATAAATATGAAACATAAGCTGGACAAGATATTTTCCCTCTTGTACCACCAAAAGGTAGGTGAGGGATACAGAAGAACTGTTTGCTAGTCAAAGACAACTCCTTCATGACCATCATCCATACTGAACATTTTGCCAGTGGCCTAATTTTCCTGAATGCACGCCAGTGCCAAGCAGCACCACTTCAAGTTTGAAGTGGTTAAAAGTTATAAATAGTTTATATCAAAGGCACAAAGGCCAAATAAGTGATAGGACACAGGTGTATTGCAGACTCCTTCTTCACTGTCTCCTACAGGATGGTATGCTGTGCTGCAGAGAAGCTAATGGCAGATCCTCCTCAGAGACTAAGCCTAAGACAGTCCTTGGCAGCTAAAAATTCTGTATGCATTTGTCGTGGTTTAAACCCAGTCAGGTAGCTTGTTCACTCACTCCCAGTGAGTGGTGCCGAGCTGACAACAATCGAGGTCCGTGTCCGTCTCCCCCCCCCGCCTCCCCGCACCGGGACTCTCCCCTTCCCCGCTCCCGGAGGAACGGGGAGGAGGATCGAGAGAGTGCAACTCCTATGGGTTGAGACAAAAACAGTCCAGCAACAAATCACCACCGCTACTATCAGCTAAAACAATGATAAGGGAAAATAACAAGGGAAGAGAACACGATACCACCGGCCAAGAAAACGAGTTCCACCCGGAAGCCCCTGTCCTTCCGGGTAACTCCCAGTTACCCCTCACCCCGGGCATGACGTGCTGTGGTATGGAATACCTCCCCGGCTAGCCCGGGTCAGGCGCCCCGTCTCTGCTTCCTCACAGCTTCCCTTCCTCCCTGGCAGAGCATGAGCCTCACAGAGTCCTTGGTCAGGGTAAACATCACTTAGCAACAACCGAAAACATCGGCTTCACCAACACTGTTCTCAAGCTGGAAGTCAAAACACAGCACTGCACCAGTTAACACAAAGGAAAAACATGACTGCTACTGCGGAACCCAGGACATTATCCACCCCTTATTCCATACCATTCACGTCGTGCTCAGATCCCACATTTTCAATACACCATCGCTCTCCCACATATATACATCCATATACATACAGACCAAGAGGAAAAAATCATTTTCTTAGTGCATGGACCAATCCCTATAATGCTGCCGAGTCCATTCGGTCCATGATGTTCAAAGTTCATTCTCTGTTGGTATGATGGCTGGAGGGAAGTCAGGGCCAGTCGCTGGTGACCTGGAGACATCTAGTTGATGGGCTATAAAAGCATTACACAGCAGGCAACAGCATACAATTGAGTTCACTGGCTGTTTTCCCCTAAAATCAAATCCCCTTGAGGTATACATCGGACTTCCCCATCTTCCCGCATTACCCACCAAGTATATCCAGGTCCCTGAGCAAAAGCAATCCCACGAGTGGGTTTGCCTTTACCTGAAGCAGGAATTACCCAGACTGTCTTCCCCAGCAAATTCTTCATATGCACTACGGGAACTTTGTCCCCCTCTACAATATGTAAAAGTTCTGACTGGGCTGGGCCAGCCCTGTTGGCAGATCCTCTGGTGTTGACCAACCAGGTGGCCTTTGGTAAGTGTGTATCCCAATGCTTGAAAGTTCCCCCACCCATTGCTCTCAGTGTAGTTTTTAACAGCCCATTGTACCGTTCGATTTTCCCAGAGGCTGGTGCATGGTAGGGGATGCGATATACCCACTCAATGCCATGCTCTTTGGCCCAAATATCTATAAGGTTATTCCGGAAATGAGTCCCATTGTCTGACTCAATTCTCTCTGGGGTGCCGTGTCGCCACAAAATCTGTTTCTCAAGGCCCAGGATGGTGTTCCGGGCAGTGGCATGGGGCACGGCGTATGTTTCCAGCCACCCGGTGATTGCTTCCACCATGGTAAGCACATGGCGCTTGCCTTGGCGGGTTGGTGGCAGTGTGATATAGTCAATCTGCCAGGCCTCCCCATATTTATACTTCAACCATCGTCCTCCATACCAAAGAGGCTTTAACCGCTTGGCTTGTTTAATTGCAGTACATGTTTCACACTCATGTAACCTGGGCAATAGTGTCCATTGTTAAGTCCACCCCTCGGTCACGGGCCCATCTGTATGTTGCATCTCTGCCCTGATGGCCTGAAGTGTCATGGGCCCACCGGGCCAAAAATAATTCACCTTTATGTTGCCAATCTAAGTCCATCTGAGCCACTTCAATCTTAGCCGCTTTATCCACTTGTTGGTTGTTCTGGTGTTCCTCAGTGGCCCGACTCTTGGGTACATGGGCATCTACATGACGTACCTTCACCACCAGGTTCTGCACCCTGGCAGCAATATCTTTCCACAGTGCAGCAGCCCAGATGGGTTTACCTCTGCGTTGCCAGTTGCTCTGCTTCCATTGCTTCAACCACCCCCACAGGGCATTTGCCACCATCCATGAGTCAGTATAGAGATAAAGTACTGGCCACTTTTCTCGTTCAGCAATGTCCAGGGCCAGCTGGATGGCTTTCACCTCGGCAAACTGACTCGATTCACCCTCTCCGTCAGCAGTTTCTGCAACTTGTCGTCCAGGACTCCATACAGCTGCCTTCCATCTCCGATGCTTTCCCACAGTACGGCAAGAGCCATCAGTAAACAAGGCATACTGCTTTTCACTTTCTGACAGTTTATTATATGGTGGGGCCTCTTCAGCGCGCATCACCTCCTCCTCTGGTGACATTCCGAAATCTTTGCCCTCTGGCCAGTCCATGATGACTTCTAGAATGCCTGGGTGACTGGGATTTCCTATTCGAGTTCGTTGTGTAATTAGTGCAGCCCATTTACTCCATGTAGCATCGGTTGCATGATGTGTAGAGGAGACCCTGCCTTTGAACATCCAGCCCAGTACGGGCAGCCGGGGTGCCAGAAGGAGCTGTGCTTCAGTGCCAATCACTTCCGAAGCAGCTCGAACCCCTTCATAGGCTGCCAGTATCTCTTTCTCAGTTGGGGTATAGCTGGCCTCAGATCCTTTATATCCCCGACTCCAAAAGCCGAGGGGTCGACCTCGAGTCTCCCCTGGAGCTTTCTGCCAGAGGCTCCAGGTAGGACCGTTCTCCCCAGCTGCAGTGTACAGCACATTTTTTACATCTGGCCCGGTCCGAACTGGTCCAAGGGCTACTGCATGAACTATCTCACGTTTAATTTGCTCAAAGGCTTGTTGCTGCTCAGGGCCCCATTTAAAATCATTCTTCTTCCGGGTCACATGATAGAGAGGGCTTACAATCGAACTGTAATTTGGGATGTGCATTCTCCAGAACCCCACTGCACCCAAGAAAGCTTGCATTTCTTTCTTATTAGTTGGTGGAGACATTGCTGTTATCTTGTTGATCACATCTGTGGGGATCTGTCTACGTCCATCTTGCCATTTTATTCCCCAAAATTGAATCTCCTGTGCAGGTCCCTTGACCGTACTCCGTTTTATGGCAAAACCGGCTTTCAGCAGGATTTGGATTATTTTCCTCCCTTTCTCAAAGACTTCTTCCGCTGTATCGCCCCACACAATAATGTCATCAATGTATTGCAAGTGTTCTGGAGCTTGCCCCTGTTCCAGTGCAGTCTGGATCAGTCCATGGCAAATGGCAGGGCTGTGTTTCCACCCCTGGGGCAGTCGGTTCCAAGTGAACTGGACACCCCTCCAAGTAAAAGCAAACTGTGGCCTGCACTCTGCTGCCAAAGGAATTGAGAAAAATGCATTGGCAATATCAATCGTGGCATACCACTTGGCTGCCTTTGACTCTAGTTCATACTGAAGTTCTAGCATGTCCAGTACGGCAGCACTCAATGGTGGTGTGACTTCATTCAGGCCACGATAGTCTACTGTTAGTCTCCATTCTCCATTAGACTTTCGCACTGGCCATATGGGGCTATTAAAGGGCGAGCGGGTCCTGCTGATCACCCCCTGACTCTCCAGTCTACGGATCAGCTGATGGATGGGAATCAGGGAGTCTCGGTTGGTGCGATATTGCCGCCGGTGCACTGTTGTGGTCGCAATTGGCACTTGTTGTTCTTCAACTTTCAGCAACCCCACAGCAGAGGGATCTTCTGAGAGACCAGGCAAGGTGGACAGCTGCTCAATTTCCTCAGTCTCCAAAGCAGCAATACCAAAAGCCCACCGGTACCCTTTTGGATCTTTGAAGTACCCTCTCTTGAGGTAGTCTATGCCGAGAACGCATGGAGCCTCTGGACCAGTCACAATAGGGTGCTTTTGCCATTCCCTCCCAGTCAGGCTGATTTCAGCCTCCAGCACAGTCAGCTCTTGGGATCCTCCTGTTACTCCAGAAATATAGATGGGTTCCACCCCTTGACAGCTTGATGGCATCAGGGTACACTGTGCACCGGTATCTACTAGAGCCTTATACTTCTGTGGGACTGATGTGCCAGGCCATCTGATCCACACAGTCCAGTAAATCCGATTGTCCCCTACCTCCACCTGGCTGGAGGCAGGGCCCCTCTAATGGTCGTCACAGCATTGGACACTTAAGTCGTGTTGAAAGGGATTATTCTTTGTTATCACAGGAGCTGGAGTAAAATCAGCTCTTCCACTCCATCTGGGAAACTGACCACCAGAGACTGAAGCCGTAGCTCTCATGGGACGATCAGTCTTGGCCCTTGCTCCCCTCTTCAGTTCACTCACCCGTTCCTCCAAAGCTGAAGTAGGTTTTCCATCCCACTTTGTCATGTCTTCTCCGTGATCCAGCAGGTAAAACCATAGGGTACCCCGTGGCGTATACCTCCTGTGTCTCCTCTCTTGAACAATAGGATGCCTTTTGTTAATAGCTGAGACGTGTGTTGGTACACGTGAGGAGCTGGATAAATCAGATAGATTGTCCCTCAATTGTTCGAGGTCCTGGGACAGTTTTTTCACAGCTGAGATGATGGAAGGGGTGAGGTTGTCTTCGAACTCTCGGAGTTTATGAACCATTTCATCCACTGTTAGTGGTACTATGTCATTCCAGGTCACTGTTGCCAATGAATGGGCGTATGATGACGGTGCATTCCGTGTAAGTTTTTGCCACATGGGTCGTGTACATTCAACTTCATCTGGATCTATAGGTGTATCCCCGTTATTCGGCTTGATGTGATAGATCATCTCTACGATGGCTGATTCCCTCAGAGACTGGATGCCTTTGTCTATAGTAGTCCACTTGGCCGAACGACTCGTAACATCGTCCTTGTACGGAAACCTTTCTTTCACAGCTGCCAAGAGCCTCCTCCAAAGGCTGTGGGACTTTTTCTCTCTTGCAATTGCTTTGTCAATTCCCCCTTCTCTAGCAAGTGATCCCAGCTGCTTGGCTTCTGTACCTTCTAGTTCGTGACCATCGGCCCCATTGTCCCAGCATCGGAGTAACGAGGTGATGATGCGCTCCCCTGGTTGACGGGTAAAATCTTTTCGCATATTCCGCAGCTCGGTTGAGGTCCGAGGTCGAGAAGTTACCTCTTCTTCTTCTTCTTCGTCATGTGATGATGACTCCTGATCAGATTCTGGACCGGGTGGTGAATTCATTGGTTCTTCATCTCGCTTCACCCTTTTTGCCTCCTTTTTGCTTGTTCTCTTGCGTACAGGGGCAACTGATATTGGTACGAATTGGTCCTCTGGTTTGGCTGCAGTGATTATCACTGTGGTTTGAGTAGCAACTGTACTTGTTGCTGGGGGTGGTGTAGCTACTGTGCTTGGAGCTGGGGTAACCGCGCTGTCTGTTGCAGTTGAAGTTTGAGCAGCTGCTGTACTTGCCACTGGGGTAGCTGTGCTGTTCATTGCAGCCAAAGTTTGAGTAGCGACTGTCGCTTTGCCCTCAGATCCGCCGACATTCTTTTCCTTTTGAAGGTGCTGGATAGTGTTGAACAAGGCCCTGTAAGCATATGCCAAGCCCCAGCACGTTGCCGTGATTTGTCCATCTCTGGTATGGCCAGAATGACCACACACCTCATTTAAGTGTTTTACTAATTCTTCTGGATTTTACAGTTGTTCGGTAGTGAAATTCCAAAGTACTGGAGGGGCCCACTGACCTAGATACTTGCCCATACTGTCCCACACACCCTGCCACTCATGGCTGTCCAGCCTCAGGGAAAATCTCTAGGTCCTCCTACATCGTCATTTGACCCCAGACAAGACCCAAACCTGAATCTTGAAATCAGTAGTGGGTAAAACACACTCTGTATGCGTGTTAGCATGGTGATTCCCATCACCATCAGCAAACAAGTCTCAACAGCATTAAAAGGCCATTCAAAAAATTCAAAACTCTCAAATGTAAATGGTCTGGGGGGACGACTAGGAGGGTAAAAGGATGTCTCCTTCCCAGGTTGAGCACCTGAGAAGGAGAAAAAAGATGTGTAATTGCTAAGCACCTCCATCATATACCTCCCAAAGTATAAAGGTGGTGACCACACTGGGAACATAAGCCAGATCAGTTTCATGATCAATGATTCTATTGTATTACAGGTCATTACCATAAAGTACAATGTGATAAAAACCTTAGCCCAAGCCCCACACTTGAAAAACACTAATACAGCAAGTACCGGATGGACGTAAGATATGATATACTGAAACTGTGAGATCAAGAGGAACAGCCTTGAGAGCCAATAAATCAGCATTGTGACGAGTGACTATCAATCCAGTCAGATCTGTTCTTATCTCAACCCTTCGTGTCCCACGTTGGGCGCCAAAAAGAACTGTCGTGGTTTAAACCCAGTCAGGTAGCTTGTTCACTCACTCCCAGTGAGTGGTGCCGAGCTGACAACAATCGAGGTCCGTGTCCGTCTCCCCCCCCTGCCTCCCCGCACCGGGGCTCTCCCCTTCCCCGCTCCCGGAGGAACGGGGAGGAGGATCGAGAGAGTGCAACTCCTACGGGTTGAGACAAAAACAGTCCAGCAACAAATCACCACCGCTACTATCAGCTAAAACAATGATAAGGGAAAATAACAAGGGAAGAGAATACAATACCACCGGCCAAGAAAACGAGTTCCACCCGGAAGCCCCTGTCCTTCCGGGTAACTCCCAGTTACCCCTCACCCCGGGCATGACGTGCTGTGGTATGGAATACCTCCCCGGCTAGCCCGGGTCAGGCGCCCCGTCTCTGCTTCCTCACAGCTTCCCCTCCTCCCTGGCAGAGCATGAGCCTCACAGAGTCCTTGGTCAGGGTAAACATCACTTAGCAACAACCGAAAACATCAGCTTCACCAACACTGTTCTCAAGCTGGAAGTCAAAACACAGCACTGCACCAGTTAACACAAAGGAAAAACGTGACTGCTACTGCGGAACCCAGGACAGCATTAAAGTCATATTGCATATTTTTTTCCAGTCCTTCTGATGGATATTGTTATCTTTATCTCAACACCTCTTCATCACTGGTACGCTGGTCACGTCAATGGCTGAGACACCTTCTCAAGCCATAGATGTAAACTAAAGTTATTATCCCCAGAAGCAGTTTTATCTATGTCCACAGAATACACTGACCAAGTTCTCCACAGTATCTGATATTATGTTTCCTATGCAAGATGATTTGTGTAAACCTACTGCAGAAAAAATGGATACCTACAGACAGTACAAAGGCTGCCCAGAGTGAAGAAGAGAGGAAACTGAAGCAGTGCAGCAGATTTATGCAGTTTAATGAAGCAGCATGTTGTCTCAGGAAGCTCTAAGAGGCTGCATGTTTGCCTCAGACATGACTTTGACCTTTCTGCAAAGTTTTCTAGCATGGTGAGGTATTACAAATAGGTGGAATACTGAGCATGGAAATTGCTTTTTTAGAAGATGGGAGGAGGAAGAGAAGAAAATTGATCTGATGATGCAAATTGATCATTACAGATGCATGCTTACACTCCAGTTGACTCCAAGTCCAGCAATCAGCCCCTCAAAAGGAATTAATTTAATAATGTATATACCCCTACTTCAGTTCATGAGGCTATCTCAAGAGCCAGTAACAGTTCTCTGGAGCTCACAGAGGAGTAACATCCAGGAGACTAGAAAACATGTTACATGTCTATAAGAGTAGATAAAAGCAGAGAAAGAGAATTAGTTCACTATTCCTAGAAAAATGAGCAAGAGCTGATATGGACCCTCTTGGCAAATAGTACAGCTTTTGCATAAGTGAGCAGCAAAGAAGTTTGAAATTTTCACATGATTCTTCCACCAGCAATCTAAAAAAAAGGATATGAATCTCTTTGTTGGAAACATACACGTGGGGCTATTCTGGAGGTTTTCTCCTACAAATATGTATTGCATTTACTCATCCTCAGGATCTGACTCTGCTTTTAAGATTTAAGGTCACTACATGTACCTACAACTGAACTGTCAAAGGTCATGACAAGTTTTACTCTATAAAAATTCTAATTTTTCAAGCCTGTTATCAAAAATTTTAACCCAAGACTGGAGTTTGTATGTCCCAAGTTTCACAGAGTCTCACACTCTGAAAATTTAGTCCTAAATCCAGAAATTAATTCTGAAACAATATTTTTTAAGCTTAGTTACATCTGTAATTAACTAATTGAACTGAACTCAGTACTGCTGCCACAATGTCAGAACCGTGAGATGAGGATGAGGTTTTTAACCTTGGTATGTCTGACTTCACTGAAGCATAAATCTTTACGAGGCACATCATGATGCTTTTAAAGTGCTGCATAGACACCTACTCTTCTAAGCAATAGCAAAATCAAGTACAGGAGCTTCTAAGCTCAAAACATAGCATTACACTTATTTAAGGTACAGGAAATTGTCTAATCCTATGAGAATATTATCACTTGTCCTGTGATTAGCAGAAGCCCTTACTTGGGCTATTTCTCTTCAGTGAAACGACCTGTATTGTCACATATTTCTAACACAGGAATTTTTGATGAGAATCTACTGGACTTGTATGCCCTATACATACACTCTTTCTCAAAGGATCTTATAAACTTTTGAAATGCAAACAACAGTGAACCAATTTTTGATAGCTTCCCATTTTCTAATATGCTTACCTGGAGAACAAAAGGATACACAGGAATTTGTCCTGCACTGTACTGCCCTACATATGATTACATTAAGGTTGAGAAAAGAGAAAAAAACAGACCTTTGATTAGTAAAAACATGGGGGTTTAACATTTCTCTTAAACCTGTAAAAGATAACCTGAGAGCTGCAAGAGGGATATTTCTGAGGTAAGGTTTTATATGCTGAGCAAGACGGAATAGCTTTAATGACTATGATTAAGTTTCTTTTACAGAGACAGGAAAGCAATATTCAAACTTTACAACTGTTGCACAGCCAAAAGGCCTCTGAAAACCTCCTAGCGGCAGGTTTTCCTCTTTAAAACAGACAAAAGGCATGGTAAGACCATAAGATAATGTCATTATAGCTAAAAATTGGACAAATCTTCTCAATGACAATTTAGATTAAAAAACTAGACCGGAAACATTCTTTTGAAGTAGAAACTCACTGCAAGTGAGAGGTTTCAATTATCACTGAAATCTTCTGGTATGATTGAAGGGCAAATCAGCAAATGCAGCAGAGAGTTACCAATTAGATTAAAAATAGTAGCTTGTCAATATGGAAAACTGGTTAGGAGGCTTCGAGCAATGTGAGCGTAGCAGACTCCACATACAACAGAGAGTCTCTAATGCACCTCAGCAACCTTGTGAACAAGTGTCATGTTTGAGAAAGTGGTTCATGTCGAGACACACCACCTGTAAGGAGTATTAAGTGAGTCTAAGGAGATGTCATACTTGATAAACCCATCTGAAGTGCTAGCTAATATTACAGAGCTCACAAGAGTGAGTGCAGAAAGAGCCACTAGCAATGACAAGCTCTAAGAAAGCACCTGGGAATACTGTTAATGAAAATGAGCACACTGGAAGCAGTCTGTACTAAAACAGTTTTCATCAAACTCTTTTTTGTATTTTGTTTGCTTTTATTCTCTTTAATTTTTTAAGCTCTGTGGAATAATGTATCTTTTGTGTTAAAATAATTAGTAGCTTAATGCTAATTTATTTTGCTATAATTTCACTGTGGTGTTCATTCAATAAATTTTTTTTCCTTACAGATATGAAGCTGTATACGGAACACAGTCTGTGCATAAAGTCTTGAATCACACTCGTTACTCCTCAGAAAACACAGAGACATTTACAAGTCACTTTTTGTTATGGTGCTGAACAGGACAGCTTTTCTTGTCAGTCACATTCTGTGCTTCTTGACCAAATCTGAGAGGGAACACAGAACTAAATACGGTTCTGTGAAAGTACAATCAGCAGTAGTGGGATAAAAAGCAATTTTATGACTTCTTGATATTCAGATCTGATATTTCCTTACCCTAGAATGGATTCAAATGATTACAAAGACAGCTTTGGGTTTTGCTGATCTGTACTCAGTACAGAATTCCTCCCCCCAGTTCTTGAATTCTCCACACTGATATAACATTTAGAACATTTTTGTGCTAATACAGTGATGCAAACGAACATTATTTGGAACCTGAATTTTAGTTCAAATACTAATAAGGTAGATGCAAATTAAGCCAACAGCATTCTGGTCAAATATTTCATACCCAGTTTTTGCCAAGTTACTGGCCTTTCTCCAGTACCCAGCATCTTGGCTTTTTGTGTCATTGTTAATACTTTTCAGCATCATTTTGATTACACATGCAGTGTTGTAGTTGCCATCATATGAATTCCCCCTTTACTCTTAGAAGGTAAACCTCATAAGACAAGGAATTTGGCACTAGAAATAAACTTGGCCCATGTGAAACTGAAGAATTGGAGAAGAGACAACCTCGTTTTCAAGAGGAATAAACATATGCCTTGTGCACGGTAAACCAGAACACATCCATACAATCTGATTAATAGATTTTGATTTATCCTGTAGCCCTTTCTAATTTTTTTCTCTTTTGTGTTCACTATAACATGCCTACGAATTTCTGCTAATGAAACAGACTTCAGCTGTACAGTAAGTCTTAAGCTTTTCTTCAGGTTGTTCCACTGGATACAGTGTTTGCTTGAAACAAACCCCTTTACAAATGAATGAATATCAGTCTTAAGCCTGTACTTATGAATGAAGGTTTATTTGTCATACCAAATTGTAGCACAGATGTCACTGTAGAATATTTTGCAGTGTTAAAACTGAGATGCCATGTCATCTAACACTAAATATTATGTTAGGGTAGGAGAAAAAATAAAACATTTAATTTTGATTATGGCTACTATATTTCAGATCATTATGGTAAGATTTTTCCTTAAGGAAAACAGACTTCATTAAATTGTACATATACATTCTCTTTTACCTCACATACATTTCAGATTAATCTCCTTCTAAAATAACACCTCATACTACAAGTTGGCTCATTTGTGATACAAGAGATTTTCTGTACCTTGACCATTTATTGTCCTCTGGCAAAAAAAAAAAATATTCGATTAATCATTTTAATCTTATTTGCTTGTTTTACAACTACAAAATGTCATTTTGTACTTTTACCCAGAAAGCAGGCACAATCAGAGCTATATCCTCAGTAGATATAAGATTCTTTATCCTATGAAAGGTTTTATTTGGCCACAGACTGGATTGGTGCTCTCCTCTGTGACCTATATATTGCAGAAGGGTTTCTTAATGAAAAAAAAACAACACAAAACAAAACAAAAAACCTCACCAAACAACCCCCAAATAAACAACCAACCAACCAAACTCAAAACCACCACCCCCCCCCAAAAAAAAAACCTACAAAGAATTCTAGTGCAAGAGTTTTCATAATAAGATTTTCCAATAACAAAAATCTTATTATTTTTCCACATGCACAGTCCTACCTAGAAGAGGCACAAGAGATGTGAAGTTGTGACAGGCAGGCTACCTTAAAGACTTAAACCAGGCAAAGAACACTTGCCTAAATACTTAACAAATCCTTAAACTGGTTTCTGCAGCAGCCAGTAGTAGCTTAATCACTGCATTATATAATTCTCAAGTGGAAGGTTAAGGAGGAGGTTAATGATGTTTTTTTCAACCCACTTCTCCTTGGAAAAGTGTGCCCTCATCATCCAGGGCAAGGTCACCAGGCACAACTTCTTTGGATCATCAGCTTCCTACTTTTTTAGTGTGTTTGAATCGTTGAATTTTTCAGACACCACAGGCAGCTGGACCATTTCTGGTAGAATTTGTTCTGACGAGCTCAGAATGGGCCTCTATTCGCCTCCTTTGAAGTGTGAGATGCTTTGCATGTCAGCACTGTCAAGACTGCTTTTATTTATGGAAAAGATTTTTCATTCACATTCTGGCCTGTCACTGAAAAGTCTCATTTTTATTGTACAGTGTCTTTTGAATTTCAGTTTCATTTCAGTCCTTTTTAATTCTATTAAGGAAGAAAATCTTTATCATCTTTTTTTTTTTAGTTTTAAGCTACCAAGTCCATTACGTTGAATAGTTTCCTTATGGCTAAATCTGCAACATAAACTGGAGTCTAACATCTGGAATAGGACATCTTAAAGAGTAGCATTCGATATAGCACAAAGGCATCAAGAAATTGGCATTCAAAAATATCAAATTTCTAAGTGTTTAGGGAGCAGCAGTGAAATCAGTAGGATAGCACAGATATGTAAGATATATATAAACTCCTCAGCAATTGCTGTTGTCAGGGAACGCAAATAACCAGCAATGTCCACACAAAGGTCTGCAGTGCACACAGTGGATTTTTAGACACATCTTCTGTAAAATTCATGCAATTATTATAGCTATAGTTGCAACTCAGTGTCTGTTCTTGGCATCATGTCATTAGACAATGCATACAGAACAGTGAGGCAATAAAACAGCTCTTGAAGTACTCAAGAATTTTAATTCGTGTGACACTTGACAGCCAAAGAAACTGGATTCATATATTTCTAGAAGAGATCTTTTCATCTGTTACTCTTAGTCCCTAGTGACTTCTTTACAATAAAAAATGGATGGCACTTTTTAACAGTCAATATAAAAGAAGTTTGTTGTGCTTCATAGAAATGTCCCCCAGAGAACAAATATTTTATTCTATTATTTGTTATTTTTATATATATTGAAACAATTTAGAGTTAGAAAGATTTCTAATGTGGAATTCAGAGGTGAAAGCCTCTCCATCACTTGGAAACAGTTCTGAGATATCAGCCAACCAGCACCTACTTGCTCAAATGCACTGTAGTCCTGATGGATAGTTTAATGATGCTATGGTACCCTGCTGATCGATTTATCACACCAACTATTTCTCCACCATGATCCCCTTAAGGAAAAGGAGGAAATAGCAAGAATAGAGCCAGGGATGTAAAAGGAAGTAAAACAAAAATAATCTCCATCAAGCTGGTAGCAATTTCCCAGTGGCACCAGAAACTGACAGGGCCTTTGTACCAGAAGATGATGAAACTTGCCTTAAGTGGTATGTCATCTGCTAGCTCCTCTAGTTAAAACTGCAGGGCAGTGGGTGTCAGAATGACAGAAGGCAAGACCAGGCTTACAAGCTTCATTTCACATACATGGATTTTTTTTAATAAAGAGTCAAAATCAGTCCTGTTTCAACTAGTAGCATGCCATTATTTTTTGTCGTTTAATTCTCTTTTTCTGAGCCCAGATCTGCTGCCAAAGACAAAGAAACTGGTAATATGTGGGGTGTAGCATCTTGCTGTATTGTCTGCCTAAAATTTCTAGTACTGATCTTTATACAAAAAGATAAAGTTAGTAAGTCCTGACATCAAAGAAGGAAGTTGTTTCTGCCCTGTTAGTTCTTGCTGAAATTGCTAATAATTAAATTTGGAGTTAGAAAGTCCTTGGAACTTGAATGTATTAGAGCATTTAGAAAAATCCTGGCATATCCATTTCACATGACACTGGGACTTAACTTTGTGAGTGTCATACTTAATTACCGGTCACTTGAATTGAACAAATGAATAAATGAATTATAATGTAAAATCTAAGAGCTGAGTTTGGGCAGAACTGTCTGGAGAACTTCCATGAGATCTTCAATTACTGGAGAGTAAACTGATTTTCAATCAACATTTGGAAGAGTCAAGCATTAAACTACAGATTAGGCCACTCTGGGCAGGACAAGAACAGAAGTCTGAATAATATTCTTTATTTTTCCAAAGTGGGAAACAGGACCAGTAAGAGATCTGGCTGAAAGCAGTGTATATTCAAATGAGGGAGTCTGGAAGCAAGAACAATAATCTTCAGTAGAATAACTTCAACTATCACATGGAAAGCAAGAAAGTCTTGGATGCCAGAATGACTGTTTCATTCTTCTCCCACCCCTAGCCACAAAAAAAAAATCAAGAAAAAAATCTACAGTATTCAGTTGTTTGATTTCACATCCCCTATTCATTCACTCACACAGAGCTATGAAACACACCTAAAGAGAGGTGAGGACAAATAGGTTTTAACAGACCTAGTTGTCCCCAAAACTTACAAAATAAACTGCTAAACCATTATTTGAATGCAGCTCTTTAAAGCTGTGACAAGAAGCTATGGTCCCTGATAATTGTGGGTTAGGATGGATTCGATGTGTCATGAAACAGCTTGCTAACCTATGTGTGGTACCCAACAGCACTGGTAACTACTGGAAAAGGTGACAAGTGGAGAAAAGAGCTATTAGACTGCAGATGAAAATCCTGTCTGCCGCTGGTAATGCAGATGATAATGTATGCCCCCTGCTTACACTCAAAGGGAGTCATTCGGAGATACAGCCTTAAGTTCCTTAAAACAGAGTGGTAAAATAGAGAGAGATGCAATTGGTGGGAGCCAGCTGAAACACTATTTGATTTGAATTGCAACAAAAAGAGGTTCCTACTGGAGGTGCTGTACTTCAGTGTAACAATAGAGCTTATAGGTATGTGAAACCAGAGTTGTCACTGATTTGCTGCCAGGTTTTAAGGTGAAAATAGAAAAATAATTTCTGTGGCTTTTAGAACTCACTCTTTGCTTTCGGCTTAAAATTGCCTGTTAACAATGAAACATGCCATGAACATGAGCCTGCAGTGTGTGCTCACAGCCCAGAAAGCCAGCCATATCCTGGGCTGCATCAAAAGGAGCATGACCAGCAGGTCAAAGGAGGTGACCCTGCCCCTCTACTCTGCTCTCGTGAGACCTCACTTGGAGTAGTGTGTGCAGTTCTGGTGTCCTCAACATAAAAAGGACATGGAACTGTTGGAACAAGTCCAGAAGAGGGCTACAAGGATGATCAGGGGACTGGAGCACCTCCCGTATGAAGATAGGCTGAGGAAGTTGGGGCTGTTCAGCCTGGAGAAGAGAAGGCTGCATGGAGACCTCATAGCAGCCTTCCAGTATCTGAAGGGGGGCTATAGGGATACTGGGAATGGACTATTCCGTAGGGACTGTAGTGACAGGACAAGGGGTAAAGGGTTAAAACTTAAACAGGGGAAGTTTAGATTGATATAAGGAAGAAATTCTTTCCTGTTAGGGTGGTGAGGGACTGGAATGGGTTGCCCATGGTTGTGAATGCTCGATCATTGGCGGTGTTAAAGGCCAGGTTGGACGAAGCCTTGGGTGGCATGGCTTAGTGTGAAGTGTTCCTGCCCATGGCAAGGGGGTTGGAACTAGATGATCTTAAAGTCCTTTCCAACCCTAACTATTCTATGATTCGATGATTTTATAACAAACAACAAAATATTTATTTTCTTCCCTCATGGGATGGAGAAAACGTTAAAGAAAACCAAAACCCAACATTCTCCATCCAGATGTGCTCTTTTTTGTTGATAAATGCATCTTAAATGAGCAGTTGTCTAAAGCTTTATTGAATGCTACACATACTGGCATTCTTTCTAAGAGAAAGACACTTTTTTTGATGGTATTTGATAAACAAGTGGCATTGAACATGGTTTTAACAGTTATTTGATAGGGATGATGAAAGAATGGGGTTTTGGTTGTTCTCTATTTTTGTTTTCTGGTCCCCTAACACGGAAAATAATAGTTATATTTGCTATAAGGATTTATCTTATACAAGGACTTTCACAAAGACAAATATGAAATCCACAGCCCCTTTAGACACTTCCTTAAGTAATTGAATCTTTTGCTCTTCAAGAGCAGCCTATTACAAAGCAAATTGGTGCTTTGTTTCTCTTTAACAATCTTTCTTCTCCTCTGATATCCTAATCTTGCTAGTCAGTTAGTAGAAGCACGTTGTTCCATTTGCTTGAATAAACTACTATAAAAAGTACTCAATGACCTACATGAACATAATGTTCAATTTACTCCCTAGGACTGAATGACAAAAGAAAGGTGACTTTTAATGATTCTAAAAGCATTGAATGAGATCAATAAACCATCAAAGATTTGATCCCAGGAGACCTCTTAGCAGCTCTCTTTGCTTATAGTTCCCTTTCAGAAAAGATTGCATGTGAAAATGAAGTTCTCTGTCTGTTAATGGATTTTTAGGCTATTCGTATGCATTAAGTAAAGTATAATTAGCACCTGCATTCTTCAAGCTTTCAAGAACGTTACTTGTGTCTGTCTCTGTTTTTTTTTTGTTTTGATGAAATGTGCAACCCTTCATCCTCAAGAGCTTTGTTATAAAATAATACATTGTGCAGGAAAACAATGCATAAGTTATAACTTGATTTAGTAAGAAAATTCACTTTTTCACTGAATATTCTGATTTTGAAGTAATAAATAAATAAATTAGAAGTTAAATACTGAAGATAAATACAGATTCTTCTAACACACTTCATTCAGTTCATTAGAGGTCCTTACGTTTTCTATGGCAACCTGAGTTCCTTGTGAGGTCTCTATTTTCCCTGAAAAGAGAAAGCAGGATATCTGGGTAGTCCCTGGTTTAATACATTATGGGAATGGAACCCATATAAAAGGGTATTTGGTGAGAAAAAAATATATGGATCAGTTCAACGGTAACTGAAATTAACTCATTTTAACAAAATCTTATGTTTACCAGATTATTATTTGTATTACCAACTTGCATTAACAGTTACCTGATTGATAATAAACCAGCAAAGAGTGAGCCTTTTAAAAATCTGCATTATGGTAACCTGTATGGCTTTCTTCTTTCCTTTTATTTCTGCTTGGGTCATGGGGGCAGCCAGAATGTCAGGGGTTTGGCAGATTAACGTTCCTCAAATCAAAGTTTCTAACATATAGCTCAATATATTTCCCTGAGTATGCGCTATATTGTTCTACGCAGATTAATATTGCTTTCCAGTACTTGTATAAAATCTGTTCTTAATTGAAGCATCTTTTTATTTGAATTAAAAGATATGATCACAAGGAATGCAATACAAATGTGTCCCAGTGTTGTGCTAGCAGATTAGAGACAGAAAAAGAAAGCAATTGAACAAAAGGATAATTGTTCTACTTCTCAAGCTGAGCTGTACACAGAATGCACATTTTGTAATGTAATTTTCATCCACTTATTTTGAAATATACATAGGTATTCATAATACAAATGTGAAGGAAATACATGTGCATACGTAAGAAATACAGTAATTGCCAAAATTAATGTAAGTAGAAATCCAAATAGTCTGACATGCTATTCTATCAGAGAGGGGCCTGATACATCAAAGAATAATCCTATATATATCATTAAATTGTTCAAGAGGGGATTTATGTTTATATAATTGCCCTGGTCAGTCTTTGCTAGTACATGGATTTTGGTGTGCTACCTTGAACTAATTAACACATTTTAAGACTACAATCTTATCTCCTTCTTCTTTAAAAGGACTCTAAACATTTAGTTGAACAACACATTTACAAAGTTTAAGGGACCAAATGGACCTGCTCTCTGTAAATTCAGTGGACGTTTAAATTAGGTGGCTGGAGTATGGCTACCTGATTTGGTGGGCAGTTCTGAATTCTATTGTTTTCTTCATTACTTCTCACAGGACAATGAGCTCATCATTGGTTGTCTCTCCCTTCATTTCTTCAGTGGAAAAATAGAAATGACAAAGCAAAGCTGAGTTATCTTCTTAGTGTGATCAATTCAGACTACATTCATTGAGCCTGAGGTTGGCAGTCAGGAAGTGCTCGTATGTAACTGAGAACAATGAGATCCATCTTCTTTGTGCTCTTTAAGTATATCATGCATGTATGCGATATGCATAGAGGGGCACAGAAATATTTCTTACTAAGGCAAAGACACTACACATCTTGTTCAGACAAACTGAATACTTGGGTATGTTATTAGAGATCTCGTAATTTTACATGGAAAATGATATACAATTTCTCATTTAGTCCCCCCCTTGTTTCCCTAGAATAATCCCAATATACTGAAATGAAGCCACGTTCCCAGAAGCTTTGGTGACTTTTAGGCTAAGCTAATGTACTTCGAACAAGGCCACACAAGTCATTTTAGCAGTATTTAGAATTACAACCAGTTACTGAACAGTACGTTACTTTCCCACTGAGGCGCAAGCCCTACTCTCTACCACCCAATAGAGGTGTGTTTTTTCCCTTCTCCCTCGCTTTCACTAACCTGCTTATCTGTCCTACATTATCCAAACCTAAACTGACTTTGCACAATGATCATTTAGCAGAAGAAATTCAAACCTCACATTTTCCATATAACTTCCTCATTTTTTATTCGTTGCTAAATTTTAAATGACGATACAATTTGAAAAATAGAAAATCTCTCCCCCATCTCTTGTATAGTAGTCATTTAAAAAGAAAGGAAAATCATTCCCTGATTCTTATAAGCCAAATCAATTGGATTATACTGCAAATCTTTCCTGACTTCAGTATAGTCAGATAAATCCTAAATTCATTCCGCATCCAATTGCAGTTCTGAATTCAGGTATATTACATTTTAACTCTTTAACCTCTTGTCTTCAGTCAAAATCAGTAAAGGTAATGATTTTAATATGTGAAAAATCTGAACCATGTGGAAAGTTTGTTGCTCATTATAACAGGATTTATATGACAATATGAAAATTTAAAAATGTTATTAATAAGAACCTTCTGCTGAAATCTGTGTAGATTCTTTCCCTGTTTTATCTGCCTTGGCACTTCAGGCAGACTCTTTATCAGAAGAATATAATGAAAACATGCTTAGTCTATATGTATACTCTGTAGGTTAGGGGCAGTAATTTTGGTTTGCAACTTTCTGGTCCCCAGCAAAATGAGACAGCAGTTTCTGAATGATTCCCAACATTGCAGCTGTAAGAAATCTGTGTGCTGGACACCTAAGAAGTTTGAAAACCAGTGGAATCATCCAGAGAAGTTTAAATCATGACTCCTATCTATCTAGGCTCCTTTTTAATCATAGGATGATAAAATCATAGAATGGTTTTCATTGGAAGGGGCTATACAGAGTAGTTCCAACCCCCCTGCCATGGGGTAACCTTCCACTAGACCTGGTTGCCTAAAGCCCCATCCAACCTGGCCTTGAACACTGCCAAAATAAAAATAAATAAAAATCAGCAAGTTCCAAGTATACAAAAAAAACGTATTCTTTGTTTATGATGGCAAATATCTGCATGCATAAGACCTGGCTGAACTGATTTAACAGTAATCACATTAATTGCTTCAACCAGAGAGGAATCCAGGTGTCCCAATTACTACCTCGCTTAACTCTATGTCAAAATAATTTTCCAGTTAAACTATTGATTAAAAATGAAAAGTAGTAAATTAAACAGTACATGTTCTGGCAAAAAAAAAAAAAAAACAAACCACAACCGACCACCTGTTATACTTTTCTGTGCCTTGAAAAACAGGTATTGATTGACAACATCTGGCTACAAAACTGCTTTCTGACACCCCAGTTTTATTGAGGACAGTACTGGCAGATTAAACAAGTAAATAAAAGCAACAATTTTTTTTTTTTATAAAACCAAGGATAACTATATTATGAACCAAGCATTATAAGGCAATAGAAACAAGTGGTGTTTGTAAGCCACGATATCAGAGTTTTAAGGGTTTAAGGATACACATCATATGCATATTATCTATTCTATAACATTTTCCCAGTATGTTTTGAATGTCTCTTTAGACTTAGGTTATCTAAGTCACTATGTGACTAGCTAAGCATTTATCATGGCAACATATACTTTAATTTTCTCTCTTCCATAGACCAAAAAATAGGGTAAAGCTCAAAGGACAAGTGCACTTATACAGAGTTTACAATCTCACAGAAAAATCACACCTATCAGTCCTCTGCATCACTCAGGAAAACATCCAAACTATTTTCCATAACTTTTCCTGATTTTCAGTTCCCCAAAAGCAGACCTTTATGCATATTTACATATGAGATACATAAGAGATTATTCTCGTCCAGCAGGGAAGGGAAACTTGAAAAAAATCAGACATATTCAAACTAATAATGTGAACAAACCTAGGATTAATCCCATGTGATTAGTTTATTCTTGTGGGTCTTCACTAATTTGATATTCTGTCTTTTATTTTTTTTCCATTATGTCATAATTCTGTCCTTGTTTCAGGGACTGCCAAAACAATCAGTGCTGGAAGATCAATCTCATGTGGGTACATTTGACTCTGAATGTTCCAGCTTCAACTTCAGTCTGCCTATTTATGACTCTCAAGGAAGAAAAAAAGAAGCAAATCCTTACTTTTCAATCTTTCAGAAGTGCAGTCATTTGTTGTTTACTTGCTTCTTTTAAGTTTGATAACTAGAGAGAGCTCCAGTATTTTTTTCTAGAATGTTTAAAAACTTATTTTTTTCATTATATTCCCTATTGAGGTTTAACAAGATCATTCTATACATGGACAGTAAGAAGAAAGAAAAGGTGCAAAGGAAATTATTTATGAGTTCACAGGGACTGTATCTTCTCAGAGATGCCTGCCAGATTACAATTTAGGAAAAGCAAAAAAAACAGTCTGAATCTAGAAGCTAAAATTTTACCTGCAAATTTAGTTTTCCCTAGTTAATATGAAAAAGAAATTTACACTGGTTAATCATAAATGGACTGGAAAAAAAGACTGTGCATAGATTGCAGCTGGGAGATCTATTTACAGAACACATCAGGGGTTGGTGTGATCGCATACCTTAACAAACACATCAAGTAACTTCACATGCTGCTGACTACCACAGTGTCAGCAAACAAATTAGCTGAAAACATTCTGACAAAGCATTTCCGCATTTTAAAAATTTCCCAGAAAACAGCTTTATTTCAACAAAACACCTTTATGTCAATGAAATTTCCCTGGGAAAAAAGAATACAGACACAAAGCAGCCTTTTCCAGTTACTTTGGTCATCCGTGTGTCCTCTGCACTTCTGGCTGCAAGGCTTATAAACCAATACACCAAATCACATGGACTAGGGCTGAAGTACTGATAGTCTTAGAAAATTTCTGTATCACTAAATAAAATAGGGCCACCGACCAAGTTCAAGCCTTAACCTCTCTGCTGCTTATCTGTGAGCTCACTCTGATATTATAGAATCAAAATAGTTAGGGCTGGAAAGGACCTTAAGATCATCTAGTTCCACCCCCCCTGCCATGGGCAGGGACAATATTGTTTAGGGGTCCTCTGCTACTTCCGTGACACTTCTCTGAATGGAACTAGATTAAAGACAACTGACTGAGGCAGTTGAGCTACTCTGACATAGCAACACAGTTACAGCCTGAGGTCTCTAAAGTAGCCAATGTCTACCTTATCGCCTTATATCCATTACTGTGACAACTACAGAAATCCACAAGAGGTAAAAAGGATTTGATTAATCCAGGACAAAAAGAAATCTCTCTTCAGAGCACTGAAAAACTCTGTTGGCTACATGCATAATACTAAATGAAGTGGACTCAGGCACAATCCTCTGATGAGGGCAAACTGATGACAAAGGCAGGTTTTATACAGCTACTCTCTTTCCTCTCTGACCCCACAAGGTGGTCTCACTCCTACAGTCCTAGGCACAGGCTATGCCCTGAACCAAATCCAGACTTTATGCCAACAGGGGTTTCACTCTTAACGAAGTCACACTAGTTACATAAACGTAACACAATTTCTAAGCAGTTACATATGTCACGTCTTCTTTAAGTCCTTCCTCTATCCAAGTATTTAAGCACATGTGTAAAGGTGTCAGGAAAAAAAAAAAAAAAAAAAAAAAAGAAGAGCTTTTAATTCCTTAAAGTAAAGAAGTAAAGAACATATTCAAGAATTCTGCTGAGTAACAGCCTAAATCCCTAAAGACCTCAGCACTTGTTCAGCTGGAAATCACTCCCTTCCCTGCTGTCACATCTGAGGTTGCAGCTGTCAGCACTGATGCTCAGCTGCCTGCAGTTGGCAGTGGAGGTTTCTCAGCTGTGAGTCTTTGGCCAAATGACCATCAGAACTGGAATGGGCTGGGCTTCGGCTTCCTGTCATTCTAAGCAATCAGAAGCTCAGCAAAATGCAGCGTGTGTGTGTGTGTGTGTGTTTGCGCGTGGGTGCATGCATGCACATACGCATGGGATCTTTCTTGTTCGATGGATTTGTAGCCTGTATTAGGTCAGATGTGCTTTTCTGAGTAACAATAAATTCTGCTTTTTTGCTAGCATATAGAGATATTGATCTCTTGGGCCAAACCTACTGTCCACTTAAAGCAATAGCAAATTACCCATTCATTTAAATAGCTCTATCCTGTTAATTATGCAGATCTCCAGATTATTTTAAACACAGTTATTATATTAGACAGTAAGTTCTAGATTTTGTATTTTGACTCATTTCTCATGAAATAATATTTTAGGAAATGTATTTTAAATTTCTGCTCTAATTCTTCACTGAATTTTGAAAATTAAAGTTAACCAATCATGTTATTCTCAGTCAGTCCTCCTGATTATACTGCTATTTGCAGTGCATAACAAACTGCATATTCATTCCAATCTTGCTGGCTAGCTGGTGGAATTGCTAAATACCATTATTCCAGACAAGATGGAGCACCAAATTAATCCAAATATTCAGGCAGCTTTGGCCTGGTAGAGGCTAATTTGTCTTTTAGCAGTAAAAATCAAAAACATGTTAGCAACAAGCAAGTTGTTATGCATAAACACTGCAAGTAATGCTTTACTGAAAAGGATGACCATGTAATTTGAAAAAAAATCCCTACTGTAATAAGAAACATAATATTTTTAAAGAGATCTCAATTTAAAGTGCATCTACCCAAAGTACTGGAGACCTACTAGAATAATTTCAGTTTTATTTAGAGCCCACACCATTCTAGTCTTTGTGCAAATGACCCTGCCTGCAAAATTTTTTACTTGATTCTATGATCATTTCCTGCGTATTAACAATATTCTCTTATAAACAGCCCTGTGCTACTTAGGCTTCTTAATTTCCTTCTTTGCCCTTTTTGGTCTTCTCACTTTTGTCCTGTCAGCATCATATTCTAATCTTCTGCTTTTGAAAGACTAGAATTGCCTCTGGCCTCATTTAAGTTGAGAGTTTGTACTGAAGATAAAAAAACACTTCTCCAGTTAAGGAAAACATGAAGGTCTCCTACACATACAGGAATCTAGGGCTAAGGCAGCACCATAATAATGGAATTACATTCAAGTCTGGTAAACTGCATAGCAGCAATGTATTCTCTTGCATTAACCATGGAAGATTTGGAAGATACACACAAAAACCAAAATACACACTGTCCTGCCCATGATGTACTATGATTGCAGGATAGGGTATGTAATACATACTGCATACACTTTTCCTGCTCTTATAACTTCCCATGACCATCCAGTGTGGACTCTGGACCACTGTCACATGACACAGTATTGACCAGGCCTCTGATTTGACTAGGTATGGGCTGTTCTTATACATTATTACAACTGAATAAAAACAACCAATCAAATCTGTAGACATGGTGATAGTTTTTACCAATGCTACTTGAGAAGCAGTGACTGTGCTATTGAACGTTGTGAATGTCAGTATTATAATACAAGGTGAAAGAAATGAAGTTGTGCCTTCACGGACAACTCTGTTGTTACCCAGTCCTAACACAAATCTGACACAAATTCAGAAACTTTCTATTCCTTTCTTTACAGAGGACTTAATAGATAAATTGTACTCCATTAAGCCTTGACTATTCTACCAACTATCATTGCTTCTGCTGCCACAAAATGAGAGTTCTTAATTCTCTTCATGAAAACAAGGCCCCTCATGCGTTTAGAAGAAATTGAACTTGATAGTCTTGAGTCTATTCAACAGTCTTGTGCCTTTCTTCAGCTATATGGATTTAAAATTAAATACAATCTCTCAGTCAACTCAAAGTTTATCCGTTTCAGTTACAAAGACCATTCGGCTTAGTGAACAACAGGGCACTTCTAGTATGCAAAAGAATCCAAACTCTTCATCCTGGATTACTGAAAGTGCAGCAACCACCTCTGACCTTCATGTAACCATGGAAGAAGTTCCTGCTGTTCTTCAGTCTTATCATCTGCAGCAGGTGTCACATGAAACAGAGTGAAAACTATATATATATTCAAGCTTCTGATGACAGTTCTGACATTCAGAGTAAATAAATTACTTGGGACTTTACTCACATTTAAGACAACAATTTGAAATATTAAATTGCTATAATACAGAATACCATTGAAAAATTCCCATTTTCTTCCCCAATAGCTGTTGATTTTATTTTGTTTTCTTAGTGATACTGACAATTCACTATATTTTGACTTTGTTCTCAGTGCAAATATGCCATAATCTAATGGCAGAATCAAATTTCTTCCAGTGCTTCCACTTCTTGTGTATCTGCAATATACAAATGCATGAGAATCCAGTTTATTCAGCATCCCAGAAGTACCTGGGCTGATAAAAGAGCAAGGGAGGTTTCTCTGCTTGGCTGGGATACATATGGGCACAGTCTATCTGTAATAAGGTTACATCTTATTACTAATATAGTTTAATTTATAATCCCATAAAACAGGATAGGTAAATATGTTCTTTTCTAATTAGGGAAGATAATGTTGCATCACAGATGTACAAAAATTCTGAATAAATACACAAAGCCTCTAGCAAAAATAATGACACTTATGTGTTATGTGATTACTTTAAATATCTGTATAATCAAATACATACTCATTCTTTTTAATGTATTTTTTTCTGCAGTAAAAACTATTGCTTTCAGGTTATCATGTGGACTAGGAAAGGAATGAATGACTTCTTTCTGTTTCCACCAAGAGGCATAATAGCACATCATCTGTATAGTAAAATACTTTCTGTGACAATACAAGCTTAGATTTCAGAGACCTGAAAGCTCGCAAAGGTGTGTATGTATGCATGCTAGGATCATATTTCTTATTATTTTAATTTACTTATTTATTTTCATTAACTAGGACTTTGAAACGTGTTTGATCAAGCGAGGTTCAGGAAACAAACACAACCAGATACGTCTGTCCTGAATGCTGAAATGCAAATATCTAATGAAGTAATCAAAATGTATTCATACCGCAGGAAGGAAACAGAGCTCTACAGCATATTACAACATTTTACACACTTTCCAGACCAGAACCTTGGCCTTTTTAATTGTTCCAGGCTTTTGTATTCAACCTGATGTCAATCACTTCTTTTGCAGAAAGTTATCACCACTTAAAGAATCCTGAATGGTAGGGAAAATGTGCAGTCAGCCCAGCTCAGTTTATTGGCATCTCAAGACGAAAGGACAGTCTCTACACTCATGTGAACATTCTGAGGCACTAACATTAGCAGAACTTCTCTGAAACAAAGTGAAAAAGCAGCCTTCAATATAATCCACCTTGCCATTTTCTGAATGAAAACCAGAACAGTTTTCTATTGAACTGTGTTCTGAGGCTTGTTGCAAGATGAGGAAAAGCAGGTCTCAAAATAAGGAAAACAGGTAAGTTTTCCACTGTGGAGATTATACTTAAGTTTCCTACCCGCTATTCTGTACATTTTTCTTATCAGTATGGTCATAGCATTTTTCAGGGAAGTGAGGCCCATGCCTCTAAGTGAAGTCCACGTAGCCACTTGTGCCTTATAGGTCTATGCTCACTTCATTGAAAGTCAAATAGTAACTGTAATGCATAATGCAGAATATAGACTTGACTGCTATGCAAACTAAGCTACAGTCCTGGGCTATCATGATTCAGGGGCTGGTATGACACTGAATAGGCTTTAGTTCAAGACTTCTTGAAAAGTGAAGTAGGAACTAATTCAGCTTGTCTGAGAGGACCATGAGTTGAATTTTCATACCAAGTATGCTCAAGTCATCAGTCACTCTTGGTTAATTGCAGCACAAATCACCAGACTGACTAAAGTACAGAAAATAACTCCCTTCACAGCCTGTGCTAGATCACATTATTTGTGGTACAGTCAGTGTGCATCTCTATTGCCCAGAGTGCGACAGCTGCATGGATGGCTTTACAGCATTACTTCCAAGTATTGTCATCTTCACATATATGTTGTAATATCTGACAGATTAATACTAGGAAACAGGCTGCAACTGGAAGAGTAAGCAAAACTGGAACAAATCGCCTTGAATAGGTTTAGAGACCTCCATCATGACAGGTGTATAAAAGCAGATTAGGCAGATGTCACAAGTGATTGCTTTTGCCTTGAAGAGGCTTCAACACATCTTCTACAAACTGCATTTTTAGGATTCTAAAATACTATTAAAACTCCCAAATGCATGAGCATGGAAACAAAAACACAGGGTGTAAAAATGCCTGACTTTCAGTCAGCAATATACAACCAATTCTGAGAGAAATATGAGGACATTTTCTTTACGTCATGTGAACAGTAAATTCTATTTTATTAAATGTTTATAAGTAATTTTTTTTTTTCTGGTGAAAACCAGAAATTTCTCCCCAAATTAAAATCTCTGATGTTTTTCTGATGTAATTTATTAAATTATGCATATAAGTATCAGCAGTTGAAATACCCTAGTAATATCCAGCCTCAGCTAAGGATTCAGATAAACCTCCAAATTTTTCAGTGTAAACCATGATGACCAGGGTTATTAGCTAAAATTACCCTGAAACACCTGTCTTCATATTGTGTTTTCACTATCCAGCTTACTCCATGCTTTATACAAGTACCTAGAAAAATACTTTTTTTATTCAAAGACCCAACCCAGAGGGACCAGACCAGTATAGTAGGACTCTGGTCAAATTTCCTTTGGTTATAATTGTCACTTCTCATCTCTTTATCATGGAGTCTGAAGGCTCCTTGAAATAGCCAAGCAAAAGCAAGGAGAAATTTGCTTAAAGAAGCTTGTGTCAATCCCTCAAAACACAGTGTTACTCATATGATATACTGTTCTTTACTAAGAGGGAAATGATCTTCATAAACACTGACATAAATCAAAACAAAGAGACATTCAGGAAATAAACAGGAAATAACTGGCAAGAACAAAGATGCTTATCTTAATAGTTTTCACTGACACCAGTTACAGGAAGCTTTTGAAGATGTTCCAGTTGGAGATAGCATAATCAATGAGGGGGCTGACCACTGTTTCAGTCATCTGGGATCAGAGCCCTTCTAGTGATACAGGTTTCATGTCTGAAATGAAATTGATGACATTGTCTGAACTCTGAAACACACGCTCTGAAAGTGAGCAGTCTTCAGATACTTCCTCAAACCAAATAATGACTTCTCTTGTACTAATGATCAAATCAAAGCTCTGGATAGTAAACTCTGCCTGTCAAACTCCAATGAAATTTAAATCAAACGTCTGAGTGTTGCATATTACATCTACATAAAATATCAAAGCTGAGAGTTCACCAGAAAAATAGCAAAAGAAATCACAACAAGCAGAACTAAAAAGATTGAGAGTTTCATGACTGAATATGTGGAAACATAAAAGGTGCCACTACATAACTCAAAGAATATGTTGCATAGTTACTATTTCTGTACAGCTTTTTGCTGCTGCTCTAAGTATTTTCATTTTCCTTGCTCTTGGTCTTTCATTTTCCTTGGTTTTGGTCAACTCTTGATGAGAAAGTAGACAAACTTACTAAAGAGGTGACAAAATTCTTGAAGGAGAGCATCCGGAATGGTTCCAGTTTTTCTGGTGCTCATGAACAGGATGAGAGGTTTGGCAGTGAAAAGCATTAGAACCTTCTAGACCACTACACAGTGAAAAGATCGAATAGAAATCACATACACCACTTCTATTTCTTTTCCTTCTATTCCCACTTAATCCTGCTCCACAAAGTTGCTGAGAAATTCAGATTGTCTGGCAATCTGGTGGAATGTGGTTAACAATGGTAAGAGGTGAAAATAGGCTGGTTGTGACTCAGGTACATTGCAAATGACTGATATTGTTTTCTTCCACTTCTAATCTCTACAGTCAAAATGTGACTGTTTCCCTGAGTAAGTATTTTTAAGAGACCTTTGATAGCCTTTAAACAGTTTGAGCTGGTATATAGCACACATTGGCAAGTACAATCATTTTTCTGGTCTTTCTGCATCAAAAATATACTATGTGTTAGCCTTTTATTTAAGTATTTCTTCTTTCCACAAGAAAAAAAATCGTCACTTTAACTCCTAAATATTTTTAGAAAATTCCTGTTAATAGAAGCACACTAGCAGAAAAGTTAACCCCTTCCTATCCTCTCATTTTTTGTGTCATTTTTAATTCAAATAAATAAAATGTGAAATATCTCTCCAAAAGCCATTTTCTCAAATGACTCTCTTCAAAACCTTGATCTCATTTTTATTAATCTGATAGACCTCTTCAAAAGCCTTGCATTCTTAGTAAAACCATAGCATTAGTTGTGAATTGTTCATTGACTTCCCTGCCTCCCACCAAAATATTCATTCTCTATTACATACATTCTTCCCTTTTTCTGGCCTGTGTATTTCCAGTAACCCACAGATGCTGCCTGACTACAGTAGCTACAAAACTGAAATATACAGCTAAGCAACTAAGAAGCCAGGTATCTATAGCCCTTCCAACCCAAAGTTCTGTACAGAAAGTAACACCAGTGTCACAAACTATGGACACACAAAGCAAGAAATAACCAGATTAACATGTGGCAAATTTCGCATAAGGTGTGCAAAAGCACATTCAGTATCAGGATAAAATTTTCCCAAAAAAGAATAAAGAATATGCAATGGATAGCTAATAGAAAGGCATAAGATAAATGTTTAAGAAAACACTAAAATAAACTTTAAAAAAAAAAGGTCTATGACTTGTGCTTCCTTCTTCACAATGGGATGCCACTGACTTGTGGAAAAGGGATAAGCACCCTACCCAAGGAAAGTAATAGAGGCAGTTACAGTAAATTCAAATGACAGAGAGACACCACCACTTCTGTATAGCTTTAAATTGATGAGTCTGTATATGCTAGGCTCTCCCACAACATAAGAATAATTTAAACTGGCATAACCTAATAAAAAATAACTTAAGACCTTTCAAAGTTCTTTAAAAAGCCAGTCAGTTCTCTCTCTTCTTTCAGAAATATTCTTCCTCACAGTGAGGAGGCCATGCTGAAATAAACACAGAATAGAAAAGCACTGGTATGCCAATCAGCCAGCAAGGAGCAGCAAATACAAGTTCTAAATACTCCAGCAGTCATTTAACTGTAATTCTCAGTGCCATTGTATATTTTTCAGTGTAAATTATGCAATCAAAAACTGTGCAGACTTCACCTGAGGTACTGGAAAAGTCATTGGCTCATGATTTCTTTAGATAACATGTTAGTTTCAGTATGGTGTCACTTCTCTATGGATCAAATAGAGAAGAACACTTAAAATGCTTTCACCTCATACCTAATATATAGAAAATACATCCATAGGGAAAATAAGCAGTATAGAAGTGGAACTACAGGAAGCAGTGAGACACGTTTATAAGGGAAATGATCAATATGAACTCTGTGTCCAACTATTTTTCATACTACCTAATCTGAGGGGGGCTTCAATTATTCCCAAGTGACACGTACTCAGAGCACAGATCCAATACAGAATTATTTTCTTCTGGGTGCCATGATTTTTTTAAAAGGGCAAATCCTATCTCTCCTGTAGAAAGCAGTTTACCTATTAACAGGTTTTTTGTATCCCATCTTGTAGGGTGCCTCACATCTCAAGCTCAGTGGGCCAGTAAAGCTATCATCCCATAGTCAATCTGATAGGAAAATACTATGCTAAACTATGCATCTGTGGGTGCAGAGGAATAAGGAGACATTTTTTAGAACCATTTTGGTGTCTCTATTACATTCAAAGAAATACTGTTGAAATCTGTCTTGAAAAAAGACCATCTCCACAATTAAAGTCCATATCTTCATTCAGACACAAGGCAGAAAAAAGGAATAGAGGGGAAAAAATAAATCAAAATAAAGAAGGCAAGTTCAAGCACAGAATAAAAAACTGGAAACTAGGGAAAGGAGGGGGACAGAGAAAATCTATCCTGTCTTTGGTGAAATATACCAAAATCTTGGAAAGATCTGTAATCAAGTAGGAAGAAATGTAAAGAAAAAAAAAAAATCTAGTCATCACTGGTTTAAATGTGAAACAGAACCACTGAATAAAGAGCACAAAGCTTTTTGGAAACACAAAACAGAAAAAGAATTAGGTGAAATCAGAAGCATTTCAGAGTAGGTGAAAGGAAGGACATTAGTTTAGTAAGATAAGTGATGCATTCTATTTAGCTGTATAGTCCTACACACCTGGAACGATAGGGTGCTTTAAGCACATATCTGTAGACAGATGTGTTCTATTGAAACTTCAACACCTCCTACAGGGAGAGCAGTACCAACCTGGAAGGACTAACTTGACTAGAATAATTTGAATTACCTCTTCACAAAGATATGGCTAACAATTTTGTTGGTGGTTTGTTTTGGTTTTTTTTTTTGTAGTTTTTAAAAAAACTACCAACATTTTTCATCAGAAACAATTTAGACCAAAGATGGTACTAGGGGAGCCTAGCAGTGGGAGATACGGTATTCTTACTAAGACCAAGAGACATTCCCTCAGTGTCCACCCCAAGGACCACAACTGTCTGCCACCTAACTGCAATGGAGTTTTAAGCAAAACCGGTTACTATTCACCCTTTGTCCACTGCCACACTTACCCTATTCTTTTATCTTCCTTACTTTCTTTTTCAGTGGAGTCATAGAATCATAGAATCATTTAGCCTGGAAAAGACCTTTAAGATCATCAAGTCCAACTATTACCCTAGCACTGCCAAGTCCAGGCTTTTCACTAAGTGCTTGTATGCAGTGTAACTCAAATGTTTCAACTTATGAACTCAATGTATGTTATACATCCTTTCCTGTATCTACTGCACAAGGATGCAATTTGTTACAGTCCCTTAGTATTTTATCTTAGTGCTTAATTATCATAGCTTGTATACCTGTGCCCTCTTCTCAACTTCATGCCCATAATTCAATCATTAGTTTGTGCAATTGGTTACACTCTGCAACTATCAAACTGTATTCTCAGTGAAATGCATAACCCAAGGTGGGATTTCCTTATCCTTCTTTAACTCATACAGAAAACAAAAAAACATGAAGAGTCAGTAGAAGATGGACATTTTGTTTCTGAAATTTTAGTTGTGTTTCTGATAAAAGTGTGAGAGACAGCGGATTCAGACTACTGAACAGAAGGTCTCATCTGTGGCATGCAGGAGAATGAGCACTCCACCTGTGACTCAGAGCTTCATGTTCTGCATTGCCTAATTTTTTTCTCTTGCTCTTGTTGCCTCCCACTATTTTTACCATGCTTGCATTCAGAAGCAGTAATCAGTCCTTAAATGATATGAAGTACAGATGGAACTGAACTTGTCTCCTGTGTTTTAGGAAAGAGCTGAATCTGCTCTTAACTTAGACAAAACTGCATGGCTTAAATGCTAGCTTTTACTTCCAGGTTTTAAGGGGAGTGGGGAAGATTAAAAAGAGAATAACTGAAAATGCTCTGTGAAATTTTTATTGAGCAGAACAAAAAAATGGCTGCAAATAATAGTTCAAATAGTTCTATAATAGTTCAAAACAGGCTTAAGAAATACAGCTATTTCACGTGCATCAGGAAAAAAATTGTGAATTGTTTTAGTACATGAATTCGTGACCACCTTTGCAAAGGAGTCAGGTGCCCAGAGGCAGATTTCAACAGAATTTAGGGATGACTTTCATTACATCAGACGTTAGCCACATAAAACTACCTTTTATGAGCAAAGTATTCTTGCTCCCAGGAACAATTCATCCCATGATTATATTAGAAAGGGATGAACTTGAGTTCTGGAGTGCCAAACTCTCCTTTGGCTACAAAGGGATAGATGGCTAGCTTAGTTAATTGTCTTACCAGATGAGCACAGTAAGTTGAGATGATTAATGTTCTGTATCTAAATGTATGTCTCCAGGTTCCTGAAATTTCTATACTTGCCCAAGTCCTCAAGTATGTATCTTACACAATTGAACACATCAGTATCCATTTCAAAAGTAACATTGAAAGTAGTAAAAAAATTAAGCATCCATTACCTGGAGAAAATGTAAGACAGATTAGGCTTCTGTACATCACATGCTTCCACCCCAGGATCCATACTGCTGTGTTTTATTGTGTATTAAATGCAGAAACAGTCTTGGGAACAGGGTTGTGACTCTACCACCTCCATTCCGTAACAGCTAGCCTAAACTGTACTGCCACTCTGCTGACAAAAATAGCTTGTTGTTCCTTCCCCATGCAGAAATTAAACACTGATTTTTTTTGTGGGATTTTTTATTTGTTGTTTTTTGTTTGTTTTGGTTTAATTTAGAAAAACTGAGGCCAGAGCTACTAAAATCTCTGTGGATCTTTTTAGCCTCAGGGGATATACATGACAGAAATGACAGAAACTTGTTCACTCATAGCTAAAAATGCTTCACTCATGGCTGCTACTTGAGCAAAATGATAGTGTGGTGCTAATCTACTTGCCCGAGGGCATGTGTCAAAATCTCTTTGTAGCTGGATATAATTGGACAATTTGATATTGATAGTCTGAGAAGAGACGCTGCAGAATTAATTATCTATGCGGACACTGCTTTGCTTTCACTGTCTCCTGACACACCCTGTGTGCTGAACTAAGCTTCTCCAGCAAAGCAGTCTATGATAAAGTTGATCTCCAAGGGATCTCTGTATTGTCATACCAGATAGTTTGGTAACGTTGAGAAAACTTTTCCAAAAGAACCCACATAAAACTTGTACAATTTCTGCAGCAACATATTTTCATTCTAGAAGATATAACTTGAATTTCTATGAAACACAAACGTTCATCAACTCCCCTCCCACATCCCACTCAGGGTCCACTGGGAAATGAGATATGTATCTCCTAAAGCCATCCCAGAGAGTAATGTTTCAAATAAATGAACCAGACCTGTTTGTCTTTGCCAGGAAATACCTTTTAAATAAATCTCTGCTTGTTCCCATTTACTGTCACTGTGCATAGCTGCAATTGATATTTCCATGACATACTGTTCAACTATTGCTCTTACCACTGAATACAGTGAACACTTCGCTTTTATGCTCATGTTGCCAATCTAATTTCTTTTCCTCAGTTTTTCTCACCAGTAGATCTCCTTTGCATTACTATTAATATCCAAACAATTTGCTGATAGTGTAAGAAGCCTCTACTCTTAAAAAAATCTGCATTCAAGTTACCTCTATTACAGGAATAGCAACAAAATCCAGAGACAAAACAGATGTTTTTTTTTATGCTTGGTGTACTGGCAGTTGGAATGAACAAGGCCATTCTTTAGGCATGGGCAAATCAAGCACAAATTTTAGTGCTATTCAGCTGGCTAAACAATGCATGAATGCATGAATGCCATTGTAGGCCCATTGTAGACTAACTGAGATACATGTGGAATGTCAGATTTCTGTAGGAGAGAAGGGGCTAGAGTCTATATCTTAACAAGTAAATATTGGTGCAAAATACACCAAAGTTTTAATCTCTGAGCAGTTTCCCAAATTTCAGACTTTAAAGGACTGTGTTCTACATAACATCCTCTGTTCACATCCCATCTAACACCCACCGCAAAACAACTTCAAGTACATTAGCAGCTAACAAATTTCTTGAACACATTGGTGGCTTCTGCAGGGAATGAGAACATTCTGAGGGTTTATTTTTCTTGCAGGAAAAAATGCATTTAGATTAAATAGATGACCGCTGTATTCAATTTTTATTAGAAGGCAGATTTGGCTATCTCTGACTCCTACAGTCTTCCAGGTATCTTTCTGTCAAATGGCAGCTAGTTCTGAGGATCTCTAAGCACCACTATGGACCAAGTCACGGAGTTTTCTAAGGAGTATTAAAGACAGCTGTAGGGTCTGCCAGAAAAAAAAAAATTAAAGATATACACTCTAAACTGTAGGAGTCTCCAATCCCACTCCTTCGTACTCAAATATAGCATTTAGGTTCACCATAGTTTTTTCCCAGAATAGCTGTTACCTGCTAAAAATGTCAGGCATCTGAGGGTTTAGAAAGTACCTGAGATGCACTACAGAGCTAGCTGAATCTCTGCCCTGATCCACTGAAGTTTTTTCCAATGAGTTCTCCAATGAATCATATCTTGACACTCCCTTCACTTTCAGTTATAATTGAAGACCTAAGGGAAGGGTCTGAATTTGTTCTCACATACATCAATATATTGACATAATTCCACTGGACTTAATCCATATTTATCCTAATGTCTTTGTACACCATTCTGCCTTACAGGATAACAGTATAATCAGGCACTGCAGCCTTGACTAGAATTCCTCACTTACACAAAATCAAAAAAACAGAATCAGCAGCTGAGACTTGTTTCGAATAAGCACAAAGGTTGCCCTTTGTATAAAGAAAGGAGCTGTGAAGCTCTCTAGTCTGACTGAAAGCTGAAATATCTTTGTTTCTATGCTTTGCTGCTTTTATCGCCATAGCACATAAAGCCAGGAGAAAGGGAAGGATGATTAAACACCCACTAGTGGAAATCCATGGATGCAAAACATTTCTCACTTAGGATCTTAGCTGTCAGGACTTTTGCAAGGCAAGGATGGTTTGCAGCAGCATACACCTGTCAACAGTTACAGAAGTTACTTTAAAGAAGTTTATCTGCATCCATCTGGAGAAAATAACTCATAGTCACAGAAATGCACATATGAGCAGTCAACAAAGATGATAGCACTGAAAAAGTCAGAAACCAAAATGATAGCTATAAAACTCTTTGTTTACATTTACAGAAATATGTTTTCCATAACAGCCTGAAGTTTGGGAGGCTGCAATGTACACCATATACCATCAGAGGCAAGGGTGAACCTCTCTCCACAGATTTCAAGGCATAAAATGCCTCTTGTTATAAGAGAATAAAGAAGTAGCAAAGAAACAGCAAAAGGTAAAATGGAGGAGAATAAGTCAAAGTACAGCTCAATCAGGTTTTCTGAGCATCAAATCAAGGGAGAGTGTGTTTCTTAGAGAATACAGCAGTGAACTCATAATTAAGATTAATGAATTATATTCCTGGTTCCCATATCGATTGTGTAGCTTTGTTCAAATTAGTGATTTTCCCCATCCTTTATTTGACACACTGTGCTGGTTTTGGCTGGTGTAGAGTTATTTTCTCCATAGTAGGTGGTGTAGGGCTATGTTTTGGATCTGTGCTAGAAGTGGTGTGGCTAATTCAGGGATGTTTTTACTGTTGCTGAGCAGTGCCTACACAGAGTCAAGGCCTTTTGTGCTTCTTACACTACCCCACCAGTGAACAGGCTGGGGGTGCACAAGAACTTGGGATAGGATACAGCTCAGACCCTAGGGATATTCTGTGCTCTATGATGTCATGCTCAGCATGTAAAGCTGAGGGAAGAAGAAAGAATGGAGGGATGTTCAGGGTGATGATATTTGTGGTGAATGAATTCCTTGTCTTGTTTTGCTTTCATGCACAGCTTTTGCATTACGTCTTTATCTCAACCCATGAGTTTTCTCACTTTTCTGATTCTCGCCCCCATTCCACTGAGTGAGCAAGAGTCTGTGTGGTATATAGTTGCAAGCTCGGGTTAAACCACAACTCACAGCCATTACAGAAAATGAATAAAAGCCAGGTTCAGTTCATTGGTTACTCTAAAATTCTCAGATAAAGCCTATTGAACCTGTTTGTTCTTATAAATGTCAATAACTTGCACAGCTGAAGTAATTTACTGCTGTGAAAAAGAAGGGTGGTTATAAAGCTTTGTCAGCCGTCAAAGGAGACTGAACAGTGCAGGGCAAAAATTTAAATTTTCCTCCTTCTGTAGAAAAGTAAACATTGATAATGTTGACCAGATGCGAGGAAAGCCTTAATGTGGTAAGAAGAGAAACTAGATTTCTGTTGTGGGTTATGGCTGAATGTAGTTTCAGGAATGTGCCATTTTACAGATTCTACAGATTATTTTTTATTTTTTTTGTCTCAGTTTCCCCATCTTTAATAGGGGCAGCTTCCTACCTATCCTGCCCTTGGCAGGGGTGTTGGAACTAGATTATCTTAAGGTCCTTTCTAACCCTAACTATTCTATGATTCTATGATTCTATATCAGGGAACAAGAGAAGGCTTAGGACCAAGGACAAATGTTCAGATTCATGCTTCCTCTGTGAATGTATTTTTCTGCATCAAGCTTTCTTTTCTGTAGGAAGAAAATGTGTAGCGTTGTTGTGTAAAAAAGCACAAACATATTTACTACTGCTACATGTGTGACACTTTTGGACTCGCACCTGTATACTTGGGTTACCTCAAAATTAAGTCTAACTCTTTTACAGCATAACTCTGCAATATGGCAAATTCCTTTGTGTTCTAAGCCCAGGGGGATGGGACCAACGAACTTTTTAATACTTTTAATACTTTTGTTTCTTCCCAGGTGAGACCAGTCCTCACATTAACTTCACTATTTCATAGACACTTCTTTGAAGTTTGACATACTGCCATTTTAATTTTCTTCTTCCCATTATTAGGACTAACAGAGTATCAGTCTGTACAAGTGTTGCCATTGAAGCCAATCTGGAATTAATCTTTCAAGTAGGAGTTTATGTCACAGTATCAAATGTTCCAGTCACTAACATAGTACATCTGCTAAATTCCCATCATCCCTTGAGGTTGTAATTCTGCTTTAAAAAAAGCACTGACATTTCTGCCTGTCAATATTTTTTCATTGCTCGTGATATAGTTGTTCTGAAAACGCATAGTGAATCCTTTCTTTCTATATATACACCATAATTATGCAGGAATGTAAATTAGATTTAACACATATAATTGCCATAATTATGTATTTGGTCTTTTTATTTTTTAACTTGGAACAAGTCTTTCCCCAGTTTTTCCTTTGCCTCAGCAAATACCCACACATCTTTAAGTAAATAAACTAAAGGTCTAGTATCTGCACCATTAGGCTCCTCTTTGACCAAGCTTTCCAGTACCTTACTGTCTTTCACTCTACAGCTATCTTTAAAGCAGTCTTCCATTCTTTACAAAAGACATTCTAAAGGTTAAGTCAGTTAAGGCTACCAAGTTTATATGGGGCAAAGTTAGTGAATCATCATTTTTCATTTATGTATAGTGCTTATTCTATCTTTAATTTAACCTAATAGTCAGTAAGGATGACATTTATCTCATGAAAATTTAGACATTGCAGGTATATAGTTACATCTGATCTCATCACCTTGGGCTCCCTTTCTAGCCAACTGAGAGACAGGATTGTTTGAGAACGATTAATCTAATCTATAAGATATGTCTAATTTGGGCAGTAAAATCCTATGCAGAGAGACAGAACCAAAAAATCAGTATTGTGTGCATAAGCAAAGAGTGAGTACACAAAAGTGCCTCAAAGGGCTTCCTCTCAATTAAATACAGGAAGAACTTATATAGAACAGTATTAAAAGAGATGTCTTTAGTGGTTCCCACTTCTTTTATTTGACATATTGTGAAAAAATAGGGTGATAGAGTGAAACTGCTTTCCAGAAACAAAGTATATATAATGATAAAATGTTAAGTTTACAGAACCATATTCATTTATTGAGTTTTATGATGATGGATATCTTTCACTAGCAATACTACTGCTATTATTAATACCGATTACCAGCTATGATGATTTTTATATGAAAGGAAAATGCTGGTAATGTGGAATGAAAAAGGTCGCAAGATCTTTCCAACCCCAGTGTTTTCCATTTCTTGTTTTACAGCTTGGTGAAATGCATTCAGTAAGGAATTGCACATTTTATGCTGGGGTGAAGCACCCCCTAGCATGTCTTTGCTGCAGTTCTGCCCTTCCTCTAAGAAACACCAGACTGTTGCACTGCCTGAAGAAAAGGCAAGCCTAGAAAGGAAATCTTAGTGTTTGTTTGATAATGATTCCCTTGTGAAAGAAATAATTTCTTTCTGTAACAGAGTATGTTCTAAAACTGGAAGTCTGGGATACTCAGTTGTGGCAATGCTCCATTTATCTGATGGCAACCATCAAAGACATTCATAAAGCAGCATAAATCATCTATCCCATCTCAGTTGTTTACCTTCAGCAGTTGCCATCCCCAGCTGTCTCCGCTCTGTCATGAGCTTTGTTTCCAATGCTGTGGATAAAGATTTTAAAGACTTATCTAAACCTGAAGCATTCTCATTTCACTGGAGGATTTTTGAGCTTTCAGATCTTCTCAGACCAGGAGGGGAAAATCATCTGTGTGAAAAGGACAAGTTCTTTGTAAGTAAGCGAGTAAAAAACTCCTGAGAGTATATTTTAAGCTGTTACTTTCTTGCTACAGTTCCTTGAAGGTGCACCCAATATTCAGATTTTTTTCAAATTCAATGTGTTTTCTTGATCATTTACTTCCCCTTTCCACAGGGCAGAACCAATATGACAGGGAAAATCATGATCTGTGTTTATATAGTCTAATAGGAACTGTCAAAATAGTCACTAGCCAGTCAGTCATCTGTTGCTCATTTTCCAAAACATTTTATAAACCTTTGTGGACTTGTACAGTTCTAGACAGGTATAGCACAAGATACAGATGATTTAGACTATTAGGTATTAACAATGAAAACCTTCTTTCCTCATTATAAAAAAGAAGTAAAAGTGAAGGCAGGAAGAATGCTAGACATGAACATATATTTCTCAGTCCTTAATACGTCATAAAACGAGTCTTCTTGATCTTTACCTAATGTAACACTCTGGACAGCTCACACAGCTCAGTTGCCCAGAGGTGTTAAACAGTTTTAAAGTATAATATTGTTCTGCTGTATTGCTGACCTCTCTGTTCTCTCAGGGATTGTTTCAAAATTTCTCTGCCATTCTGCCAGAGAAAGTTCCCATTGCCTAGAATAGTGCTACCTTTCTATTCTAAATTTCCCAGATAGGCACCTACCTGCCTGTGGTTTGCAGCAAGAAGCAGCATTCGTCATTCTGTTCAGCTGTCTACTCTTCAGCCTGAAGAAGAGAAGGCTGCGTGGAGACCTCATTGCAGCCTTCCAGTATCTGAAGGGGGCCTACAGGGATGCTGGGGAGGGACACTTCCTTAGGGACTGTGGTGACAGGGCAAGGGGTAACGGGTTAAAACTTAAACAGGGGAAGTTTAGATTGGATATAAGGAAGTTCTTTACTGTAAGGGTGGTGAGGCACTGGAATAGGTTGCCCAAGGAAGCTGTGAATGCTCCATCTCTGGCGGTGCTCAAGGCCAGGCTGGACAGAGCCTTGGGTGGCACGGTTTACTGGGAGGTAACCCTGCCCATGGCAGGGGTGTTGGAACTAGATGATCTTAAGGTCCTTTCTGACCCTAACTATTCTATGATTCTATGATTCTTTGTGTGTGCTGCACATGTGGTTTGAGAACAGGATGTGTATCCAGGGGATCCAAGATATGCTCATTGTTTTAGCAGATAATACACAAATACCAAGATGGTCTTGCGCATATTCTGTGTGTGTAGTCTGGATTTTCAGATGCCTAAAGCCTAGGTTCAGAAGAATTTCTGAACACTGAATGAAGACAGTGTTTCTCACCATCTGCATTTTTGCAGTACTGGGGAAAGAGAAATTCAGATATATTTTTCCTTGAACTGTGCTGAGGATTGTAACTGGCCAAGTCCTTTATTTCTCTTCATGACATATGTGACTCAAAAGCACTCTGAGTATTGCTTATCTGGTTAAGGAGAAAGAGCCAACAAAATTTTACCAGAAAATAATGATTGGTATGACTAAGATATCTTTATTCTGTTAGTAAAAATTGTTACAGTTATGCAAAAGTTTAGCAAATCGCTGCAATTATGCAACACAGACCTAAATAAGGAATCAGTTTTATAACCAGTTCATGGATAAATCTATCAGATTTTTCTTGTGCACAAAGAAGAGGCCTTTACTTTGAGGCAGAATAACCTCTTGTTTACACTGAAAGAAGAAAACAATCCTCTTTTGAAAACTTTAAAGAGTCACTTGGATAGAAGGAATTCTTCTAGGCTAAGACAGTAAAATACTTTTGAACACAATAGTTATAAAGTCTAAAAACAGGCCATCACCGCATCTTTTTTCCAAGCTCTACTTGCCTATGTGCACGCAGCCAGAAGTCCTCTCTACAAAAGTGCACAACCTGTATCCAGAATCTGTGGTCCAAACACTGTTCAAGTCCAAAAGTCTCCCTTTATGCTTTCAAAGACACAAGAATATTGACAAAAGCAAAACAAGAAAGATAAAAGTGAAGGTTCTGAGAGGAATTAGACCGAGAATGCAGATTGCCCACAGTATGTTATCTGAACAGAACTCATATTCTGTCTGAAATGATGGAGAGTCATTGTGAGCTAAGGAGCATCAGTCCTGCTTTTATGTTCCACCTGTATCTACAGTTTCATCTGGATGCATAATCTATGACTACTTTTAAGTCCAAGATCAAAGGTTCCTTCTCCAGCTTAGTTTGCAGAGAACATGCCTACACTGTATAATGATTCCTTAAGGTAAATTATTTATATATATAACATCATGTAAAGTGATAGGATTGGGAACAGTCTCCACATCACTTCAGTTGTGCTATGACAACTAACACCTCTTTCTGACTTTTTGACCATCTGCTCCTGAGGAAAGCACTATCATGTTCTTAGAAGGAAAGAATTGGATCTTTCTAGACATAGTAACTGAAAAAACTCCAAGTGCTAACAGGCTGATTTCCTCGGTGTACTAAGAAAAAATGGTTTTTTTTTTTAAGGCACAGGTATTGATACCTATTGATAGATCTCTTTAGCACCATTTCTAAATTTTCTTCTAGTCAATGGAGACACTTTGACCTCTGTAACTTGAATTAAGTCTTTAGCTTAGCCTTATATAAAATGGACTGAGTTCTTAATTTTGAAAAATGCTGCAAGAACCAATGAAGGAAAAGCATATATCAGGTGCTGTGGATTTTATTTAAGCTCATTCTGCACTCAAACGTAATACTGGCAAAATCACTGTAAATCAGAGTTTGATTATTCAGGGCACAGGATTTTATGCATATCCAGACAGAAACAGCTGAAGATTCATGGCCACAGTACTACTGACTCCACAATCTGAGACCCTGTCTGATTTTGTTTTCTCTTTATCCTTACCCTAACAAGCAGGCTAGAAAATTGCTTATGCACATTTCTAAGTTCTTGATGAGCAGTGATGCTCATCACCACCACTGTTAAAGAGTCTATTTCAAAGACTTGAATAAGGTAATTTCAAATGCTTAATTTCCACATAAATCAGGAAAGCAGATATAGATGTATCTGCCATAAATTCATTATGCGTAAAGAGCATTTGTCTTCCTCCTTTGTTGATTTTCCACCTGTTTTTCCAAAGCATACTAATGGAGCTAGAGTGTGAGTGAAATAAAACATCCTAACCTATGAGTACATAGTGAAAGGAATAATGAATTTAACAGTTGGACTTGAAGATCTTAAAGGTCTTTTCCAACCTAGCTGATTCTATGATTCTATGAATTTGAGAGAACTATCAACTTACTATCAACAACAGAGCATCGCAGACTATCTCATTCAAGGACTGTTGAAAAGTTGGATAGAATCAGTGCAGAAAGTTAAAAACTAAGATGAATAACCTAAGACTGAAGATTTTCCCCAAAAGATGACGCGTATTTTTTATTAATCCACCCCAACGTTACAGTTGCCACCGTTGCACAGTGTGCTGGTTTTGGCTGGGGTAATTTTCTCCATAGTAGCTACCATGGGCTATGTTTTGGATTTGTGCAGAGAACACTGTTGATAATACAGAGATGTTCTAGTTATTCCTGAGCAGTGCTTACATAGAGTAATGGTCTTTTCTGCTTCTCAAACCACCCCACCAACAGTAGACTGGGGGTGCACAAGTACTTGGGGTCACAGCTGGGACAGCTAACCCCAACTGACTGAAGGGATATTTCATACCATGTGGCATCATGCTCAGCATATAAAGCTGGGAAAGAAGCAGGAAGGGGTGGACATTCAGAGTGATGCCTTTTGTCTTCCCAAGTAACCGTTATTTGTGACAGATCCCTGCTTTCCTGGAGATGGCTGAATACCTGCTTGCCAATGGGAAGTGGTGAATGAATTCCTTGTTTTGCTTTGCTTGCATGCATGGCTTTTGCTTTATTTATTAAACTGTCTTTATATCAACCCATGAGATTTCTCACTTTTACTCTTCTGATTCTCTCCCCCATCCCACTAGGAAGGAGTGAGAGAACAGCTATGTGGTGCTTAGCTGCTGGCTGGGGTTAAACCATCATACATAGACAGGACATTATGTAACAGCGCAAACAGGAAAAACTCACGTTTTCATTAGTGTTTCGGTAATGTTGTCACCGACATCCTTAGCTCTTTCCAACAGCAATTTACCCTTGGCCTTTCGCCATGTTGTGTTTTAAACCCAGCCAGTAACTAAGTACCATGCAGCTGCTCACTCACCCCTCCTTTTCCCCCCTCCACTGGGCAGGATGGGGAGAATCAAAAGAATACAAAACCCACAGGTTGAGATAAAAGTTTTACAATATACTACTACTACTACTAAGGGGAGAGAATATAGAACTAAAAATGGGAAGTGATAAAAGAAGAAAATAAACAGCAGTGATGCACAGTATAATTGCTCACCGCCTGCTGACCGATACCGATATCCAGCCCAACCTGAGCAGCGATCATCCCCTCCTAGCCAGCTCCCCCCAGTTTATATACTGGGCATGATGTGCTGTGGTATGGAATATCCCTTTGGCTAGTTTCGGTCAACTGTCCTGTCTCTGCTCCCTCACAGCTTCTTGTGCCCCTCCTCACTGGCAAAGCATGAGAGCAGAAAGTCCTTGACCAGTGCTACTTAGCAACAACTAAACCATCAGTGTTTTACCAGGATTACTCAGACTTAAGTCAAAACACAGCACTGCACCAGATACTAGGAAGAAAATTATTCCAGCTAAAACCAGGACACTTCATAGTAGTGTTTTCTGACAAACTCATGTCTTCATTCAGTGTTTAATATTATTTTCAAGATAAACTCCTTTGGAAAGAGCATGTTTCAGGGATATATAGAATCACATCCTATATGTCCAAACTCAAGCAATTAGAATTAGCCACCTAAGTGGTGCAATCTGGAACTTTGCATGCTATCATCATTAACACTGACAGCTGGGCACCTCTATGGTACAACCTGATCCAAAGCGCTTTTTGGAACCACCTGTTTCAATTGCTGCAAGAGCCATCCATGACAGCTAACTGGTGCACCTCAGACTCCTAAGTTTCTAGAGGAAAAATCTATGGCACTAGGATTACCTGAGTTGACCAAAACTTTACACATAAGGAGTGGGTTTGGTTTTGCTTGTTCCTCTCAATAAGTCCATCCCCTTTCTGCTCTTCCTTATGAAAATGTGAGGGAAGACACTACCTGTAGTTTTTCCCTTGACTTCTCTCTCTTCTACTGCCCAGCTCTAGATGAGGGATGAATGCTTAATTGCAAATCCTTGCATAAAAATTGCATTTTTTTCAATGTTTCTACACAGACAATAATGGCTTTGAAGGAATGTTTCACTTCAGCTTTTGAAGAGATACAGGAAAGGAGATTGCAGCTGAAAGGATTCTATAGAAATGGTACAATCTGAAATGTTCCTGAATAAAAATTAATAATGAAAATCCCACAGACAGTACCTAGACCATGAACTGAAAGAGAAAAAAAAAAAACAGAACAACTAAAAAAATAGGGAGACTGAGAAAAAAGAAAATGTTAGAAAATACATTTAAACTATCCTTCTCAGGGAAAAGTATTGTTTTTGTTATGAATCCAAGTTTATCAGGTTGCTGAGAGAATCAATTGTATAATAGCCATAATAAAGAGCCTCATAAAGACCTGAATAAGTATCTGAAGTAACACTACTGATTCTTTTTGGGTAGAAGGCAATGGAGAATCCAATTTTATTATTTGTCTATCAAGACTTCTGTAGTCAGAATTCTGTAATTCTGTGCTATTTTTCCCTTTTGCAAATGTAAAATCCTTTACAAATGTTTCAATGCTGAAAGTTGTTTCTTTCAACCTTATTTTAAAACTAGAAGTCAAATGGAGATATTTGCAAGTATACAGCTGGCCTGAGTGTTGCACATCTTTTTTCCACTCTTGAAAATATCAGTCAGAGAGCTACGTTTTTAAAATAGAAAACATGCTTCAATTTTACCCTCCAGTTTTGGAACAAAGACACCCTACCAACTTGAAAAGGACCAAAGATCACAGGTATCATTGGCTTTTACTTTTGAGGAATCACTGTTTGAGGTTTGAGCTAAGAAGTTTAGGGGACTGAATTTTCCTCTCAGTTATATCAATGCAACCACACTGAGCTCCTTGGAACTGAAGGGAAAACAATCTGGTGACATCTTACAGTTGTTCTTACTCAGAAGCTAATCATTTTCACAGCAGAACAGTAAGCATATCGCATTCAAAAAGCTACATGAATCCTTCATATAATATTAGGAGTGGTATTTTTTTCTGAGAAGAGTCTGATGGAAGTCAAACTACAAAAGCAGAGAGAAAACATAACTGAGTAGTGGGACTTCTGGCACAGCCTAAGAACATAGTTATTATCATCCCAACAACTTTACTTCAGCAGCTTATAAAGGAGCAGCATCCTAGGGAGAGAGCTTGTTGCACACTAAGGATGAAATGTTACACACACTCTCTTATGTGATGCAAAATAGATTCAGGTCATAGAAGAAGCAATGTAAAACTTAGTATTTGTTAGAGAACTGTAGAAACCAGGATTAACTAAAGATACTCTTTTGAGAAACCAGTGTTCAAGGATAGTTTCAAACTGACCTATTGTGAGGCTTCAGTTTGGAATTACAGTTAAAGAAAGGTGTAGGAAGATTGGAAGTGGTCAGAAAATATATTCCATTAAGGTTAAATGAAAGTGAGTTTGCTTAACCTAAGGATGAAGAAACAGCATCATAAATCTTTGAATATACATGAAGCTATTATAATGGCAATCAATTATGAACAAACTTTCACTTATGAGGATTTTTATCCAACACTTAGGAGAAAGAGGTCAATAAAGTATTGCGCCATGCTATCTAAAGGAAGCCTATTTTCTTCCATTTTTCTCCAGTGTTGGAAGTGCTTATCCTGCCTAAGCGTAGGAGCACAATGTTTTTTTCTGCAAAAATGTGGTTTTCAGGCCAAAAGGAAGCTACTCAGCCAGAAACTTTATAAATTTAGAAAGTGCCTCCTTGCCCCAGTAAATCATCTAATATTTTAACCTTTGTATTGTTTCTATCCCTAGACCAGTGAAGTTGATGGAAAGTGTTTGTGAAACCATTGCACTACACACATTTAGCTCATTCTCAGACAAATATACAAACCTGCAGAAATGTTATGATGAAGAGATGGAGAAGTAGATCTTAAAAGATCTGTCTTGTCTTTAAGCTGCTGTGAATCCAGACCTGCTTGGCTTTTCACTGTTTCAAGTAACTTTATTTCAGCTTGAAGAATTCAGAAACTGCAGCTCCTCTAAGGGGCATTTAGGAAAATTTTCATAGCTAATAGCTTTTACTACTTTCAATTTCCAATAATTTACCTCCCAAAATAGGCAGAAGATACATGGCACTTCCTTACAATGACTTACACACAAATGTTCAGTAACGCATAATGATAAAACAATGAGACGGGACTTAGAAGAAAGGAAATGTGAAATATCATTAAGATTATGTATGACTACACAATAAGACATCTTACAGGGGCTGATGGGCTGAAAAGGGTATTTTCAGGGGAGGAGTTAAATGAATATTTTCCTGCATTCTATTTAGTGTAAATAACCAGCTGGCATTTTGCTGAATTTTGTTCATTCTTGTTATTTATAGGCGCAGCTGAAATGATGCCTAAAACATTGTTGGTGTGTTTGTGGGTTTTTCTTCTTCTCTTAGTCGTTCAATATTCTAAGCGATGCAGTCAGTTTTTTACAGTTGGGGTTTCACTTTATATATTATTCATAGTAAATGTATATCCATAAATACACATGCATGCACACACAGAAGGAGAAAATCCTTTTACCAAGACATTAATGACTTCTGTTTGCAAAAGATAATTTTGCTACAGCCTCAGTACCGTCTCAAATCTTAGCAGGTGAACCCTAATAGTTGAATGTAAAACTATTATTGTATAAAATTTCTGCTACCATCAGTGTACAAAAAGGTTTTAGAGAAACAGAACTGGTTAGGATGATAAGTGTATGGTTAACTGTAATACAATTCCATCAAATCTTACTGCATTGTTTCTGTATTGATGACATTCAATTAACTTGCACTGTGCTTGCACCCCCTGTGGAAGGAATGATGACAGTATATATAATCTTGGAAGGAGAAGCATGTGCTTTTTTGATGACAAACCACAAAAAGAAACAACTCTGGGCTTTCTTGCTAGAAATGTAAGAAGGTGATTTGTTGAACTATGCTTCCCTGTCCCTCAACAACTGAGGAGTAAACTTCAAAGACAGAAAATTGCAATTAATTGCAATGTCAGTAATAAGAAGCACATCACAATGAGGATCCTTTCTCCTCCAAATACTCTAATCATGCAGAGTTCAAGAAATCATCTGAATGTGCAAAATTCACAACAGATATTACAGAAGCAGCTCAGAACTAAAGAAATGCAATAATATATTCTTCCTGGCTAGGACAACCATGTTTTGCTCCCATGAAATGGAGCCTCAACTTCCAGAGCTTCTGACATCACGTAAGATGATTTTTTTCAACCTGTTTGAATATGTATGTATTAGGAATTATAACTGCATCTGCCACTAGACTCTCAACTTCAAGAGAACAGGTCTTGTGATTTTTCAGAACCACCTCGCTTCAAATAACCCTTGCTGTCTGCTTGGAGAGTTTGCTCAGGCAAAATCAGAGAACTCTACAGGTCCAGAGAAGGGCAGCAAAGCTGGTGAAGGGCCTGGAACACAAGTCTTATGAGGAACGGCTGAGGGAACTGGAGTTCCTTAGTCTGGAGAAAAGAAGGCTCACGGCGGGGACCTCACCACTCTCTACAACTACCTGAAAGGAGGTTGTAGTGGTGTGGGGGTCAGTCTCTTCTGCCAAGTAACAAGCAATAGAACAAGAGGTAATGGCCTCAAGCTGCGCCAGGGGTGGTTTAGATTGGATATTAGGAAAAACTTCTTCACAGAGAGGGTGATCAGGCATTGGAACAGGCTGCCCAGAGAAGTGGTGGCATCACCATCCCTGAAGTGTTAAAAACTGTTGACGAGGCCCTTAGTGACATGGTTTAGTAGTGGACTTGACAGTCCTGTATAAATGTCGGACTTGATGATCTTAAAGGTCCTTTCCAGCCTAGCTGATTCTCTGATTCTATGTTTGTCTGAGATTTCCAGATGACTGTAGGCCTGAGAATTCTGGACAAACCCTTCATGTGCAAATCAACCCACAGACTCACTGCATATTTTCCACTGTACATTTCTTTTTCTTCTTTTTTTTTTTTTTTAAAGACATCTTCCAGCAGAGGTTAGGGTTTACAAAGCTTTCATCTCTGTTTGATGGTGATACCTGTTGCACACTTTAATCACTTCACAACTTAAGCTGCCATTTAAGGTAGGATATCTGGTTTTCTGTATTTAAGCACTACATCACAGGTCGCAGAAAAATTCAAACTGCTGGTTTCTATTCCTGCTCTTCTCCTTCTTTTCTTCACTAGAAGCAAAAACATTTAGCATCAACATAGTATTACAGCAATATGAGTGAAAAGGTTCATGTTTTCACAGTCAAATGGAAAAAAAAATACATCTTAGTTTACAAATAATACTTCAGGGGTCATAAACGTTGGAAAATAAAGTCACATATAAATTTCAGTTCTTCTGTAAACTGAGAGTGGGTCTTGTGTGACTTCATTAGGATGCCAGCTACCAAACCATGACAAACATTACAGTATTTCAGTCAAACATAAATTTAGCTCCACATTTGAAATCAACCAGGCCAAGGAAAAAAATTCTTAAAATATTCACTTTCAGCATAGAGAGGGAGCCCAGCTTTAGGATAACCCAAGCTTGAAAAGGAGAAAGAAGATAACCACTCACTAGAGTGCTAAGATTAAGCTCTTCAGGATTTATTTAGCCTACATGCAGTGCCATGTTGATATGTCTCTATTGTTTCAGGAACTCAAATTAATATCTCTGCATGATGTTGTATCATCCAAGATACATCTGCTTATTTGGAGCTACCTCAGGGATCTCTGATCTGTTTTGCTGCTATGCTTTGCATCACACAAATGTACCTCAGAAACTGGCTGACAGAATAATCTCATGCTGGAAAAATCCGATCTGACAGAGTTGAAAGCTATTTTCATTTATCTCATGGGGTCTCAGGGATGCTTGCCTGCTTCCATATGTCCCCAAGCTACCCATTTTCCTGAATGTATTGTAAGGATCCCTGTACTTTTAGATCCCAGTGACTTGCAGGTGGCCTTAGCCATCACTGCTTATTCCCGAAGAATTCTTGACATCTTGGTTGAGGGCATGAGAGGTACAAGGCTTCTTTGACTCTTTGGAAAACAAGGCGAACTCTTCATGAGCCGATTAGCTCTGCAGACAGATAACTCTCTAAGCCACCTAGGGTACCAGACTTCCCAGATTATTGACTTTAGTAGCTGCTGTTCCGGAGACTGCTGCAAAATTAGGGGTCTAGGCAAGTCAGAGAATAACCTTTCAGAGTGATTTTTAAAAGACTTTGCTGCTGCACATCAGTTTTCAAATCTGTATTCTGTCCCTGATATATGGACCTTTTTCAGTTGGAGGTTTTGTGGTTTGTTTGGCTTGGGTTTTGGTGCTTTGGTTTTGGTTTGTTTTGGGGTTTTTTTGGTTGGGTTTTGGTTTTTTTTTCCCCACAAGACTGGCATTCTGGCATTTTCAGCTAAAGAAGCTTAAATCATCTTCTTTCTTCTCAATTTTCTGCATTGCTTTCCCTTTGTTTCACATCACCAGCTCAGACTTGTGTTGAGCTAAAGTATCCTCCTGGGCTGAATCAGAGATAATAAATCAGTGCTTTTCTTCTGGACTGACGCTTCCCTACAGTGAGGGCAAAAGAGGCATAACATGTTCAAGACAATTGCTTTGCTCTCTCAGCACGGCATTTTTCTCTAGGTACTGATTACAGAAGTGTAAAGAACAATTACAAGTCGGGCCACATTCTTCCCTAAGTATAAAACCCTTGGATGGCTTTCAGCATATTTTAATTTATTAACTTCATGAAGGAACACAGAATATGTAAACGTGCTCATTTTTATTAGAAGTATTGGTCTGATTTAGGATTGTGCCTTGCATTAATTCTGCATCTTTGCAAGTATCTACTTGCTTGTAAAGATGAAGAAACATTAGATCCAAAATCAAAACTTCCAAAATGTTTAATCATAGCTATAAAACAAAGAAAGATGGAATGGAAAGGATTCAAAGAGTATTTATAATGTGATCAAACCACATTGAGAGACAAAGTTATATAAATTCTTCACAAGATTGCGCAATGATTTTGCTTTATTTTACTGCAGAACAGACGTTTAAGTCTAACTGTCATAAACATTTACTTCCCTAAGACCAGTGGTCTTAAGGCAGATGAGCTTACCATGTATTTCTGAAGATCTGAGGTTTCGAAACAGAACTGCTTTAGATAGACTGCTTTGAGGTGGTATTAGTTATCTAGCATAATATTAGCTAGATTAGATGGAAGTAGAGTAACACCTCAAAGCTGGTGAAAGCAAAATTTACCTTGGATACTAATCCCAGATCAAGCAGAGAGCATGACTCAGCAAAGCTGATGTCACTAGTAATTTGCTTATGTTCAACATCTAAGAAAAAAGCCTAAAAAGAGGCAGCAAAATTGAAAACAAAATAAAAAAAAAAAAAAATTTAAAAATAACAATTACTCATTTCCAAAATATCCTGAAATTGGATTCTGGCTTAAAACAAAAGCAGGCCCTATTTTCCACTTGGCTAGTAGCAGTGGCTCTTAAATTCTATGTGATCAGACCAAGAATGAATTCTTTGTACAGAAAGATTTACTGATAAATTCTTTTTCTTTCTTTTTTTTTTTTTTTTTTTTCTAGGAAATTGGGGGAACTTTTCAACAAAAATATTTCATTGATCAAAAAGCGACATGCAACGATTTTATTGGATTGTTGTATTTGGGAAGACTGAAATATGATCATGTTTATAAAGACCAAAAATTTTCTTACCATTTTGACATATAACACTGACAGGGTTTTTTAAGTTTACTGGTGTAAACAGTACAGAAACATTCACATTAAAACATGAATCACTGGATCCTATGTCAGAAGCAATTTTTAGCAGGAGACTACTTCTCCATGCTTATACCTACCACATCCTTTTTACAAGTGTCATTGTTTAAGAAAGTAATTTAAATTTCTTTAATTCAATTGTTTTATCCTGGCAGCTCTATGGAAATGTTGCTATAACACTGGAAACCATGACAACTGATTCTGTTTTCTGATTTCATTACAAGATTATACCTTAGCTAGCTTCATACCTAGCTTTTATGCAAAATGGAGTTAACAATTTCAAACTAGATCTTCAAAAAATATGAGGTTCAATGGAACAATACTACTTCATTTGATCACTCATTTTAAAGAATTCACCACTACATTATTATTCAAGTCATATGGCTACGCTTTAATTGTTGCCCAATAGTCCCACTATTTTTGACAAAAAGCCAAGCACAAAAACCTCCGAATATAAAATACCCTCAAAAAATAAATTACATGAATTTCTGGCCTTAGTACACACCAATACCTAAACATGGGCCAAGTTTGTCAGATAAACATATTGCTTTGAGTCGCACTTGGTTAATTTTTAATGTTTTTAACATTCATTTCCAACTTCCTCTAACTCACCAGCACTTGGAAGTAGAGCAGTTTAAAGTTCCTGCCGTTCTTTAACAAGGATCTATTTTACCTGTTGACAAGTAAACTTCCTGTGACTTCTTCATTAAATATTAGCACATTCTGGCGAAGTGCACTAAGCATCAAGCTGTTACCTGGACCAGTATCACCTTTCCTTTACATTGTGCTTTTGAGAATGCAATACCCTAACAATTCACAGTTCAGGACTGTTAATCCTGACAATTCAAGCACTCCCTAAACTAAGAACACATCCAAAACAGAGGCAGAATTTAAAGTATTGTATTAGCTGGGTTAAACAATTCTCATTTGTTGGTATTTGTGATTACAGTCTTCCACTTCTGAATTACATCCTTTTGATCTGAATGAGAAGAAGCCTAAAAGAATTAATATGGAATATCTAACTTCCATAAGTTCTAGTCTGAAGGAAATTCTCAGAAAAGACTGTTTTTCCTAATTCACTGCTGTGTTGACCACCACAGTTTACTGTATCAAACATTATATTAGTGCTTTAGCAGCAAAACAGAATTAAAGATTTGAATTAAACTCAGAACCAAATTCCAGCAGAGTACATTTATAATTACTTTGACCACATTCTGACAGTATGTTCTCTCCTGGAATTCTTTACGACTGATGGTTATTAGAAGCAAAATTTAAGAGTAGATGACCACCGACCTTGCTCAGTCATGACCAATATAGCACTTCTTCATTTTTGGCTTGGATGAAGCTGCAGTTACCAAGAAGTTTCTGATGTTCCCAGACAGTCTAAGCCAAAGTCTTACAGCCAGAATCACAAAGGGTTATTATTAATCTACATTTTCAGAAGGGAATGTTTGTTCTGAAAATAATATTGAAGATTGCAAGATTGCATACATAAATATTTGCATTCTGACATGTAATTTGAGAAAAGAACAAAAAGGTTTAGTCAGAACAGAACCATTCTTTTTATCACAGTGCAGAGTTTAAAAAAGATTCATCTCTTTTTCTCTATGACTGATATATTTTGCCAGCTCCCACCTTTGACTATGTTTCTTCCTTTCCTATTTTTCTTTCAACTTTGATCTTACTGTCATTTCTACTATTCACAAACTCATCACTGGAGATTGCTCCTTCTCATTTTTTAAATCCCCTTCCAACTCACTCTCAGCTAATAGTTTTGCAGCTGTCATTTGCTTCACCAGGAGAAAGCAAGTGAAACCTAAAATTCACCTGCATTCTAGTGCTTGGGAGTTAGAGAGTTTATATCTCTTCAAATACTGGCTGAGTGAACTTGGGAAGAAGATTAAGATCAGCTCACTGAAAACAGTACATTAATTTGGCTCACCAATTTGAGACATGTCACATTTAATTTTAAGATTTTAATGGTGTAAGTGCACTGATATCTCCAACAGAACTCAGTAGGGAATGCATGTGTTCAGTAACTCTAGCAGTTATTATTGTAATACATTTCTATTGTTTGTTTCTTCTTGAGATAATGAGCAGCTGCTGCCTGTGAATCGATATAGGCTCTATACACAAGTCAGAAAGCAACATATGTCACTGTCAAACTATTATATGCAATCCAGCACAACCTAGTGCAAATGTAGCTTGTAAGTATTCCTGAGGAGTCTCAGCCCTTGAAAGAAGTACAGACAACCACCAGCTCCTGAAGGATACCAGTAAATTACCTCAGCAAATAGAAAGTGGAAAGACCTTGATTATATACAAAATATTTATTTTTTTAGTATCATAGACTAGGTTCATTCATAATGTGTCTTGTGGAAAGATAGGGAAGAAAAGAAACTTCTTGTCTGTATTTCACTTACTCTTGCTTCGAGCAGAGCCACACACCTCATCCTTTGACACTAAGTAAGATGAGACTTGTTTGTTGCCTTTGATCTTGGTACAGCAGCGATGAAGCTCTCCTAAGCCTCTACAGCAGCAAAGAAGCTCTCCTAAGCCTCTACCACCTTATGACCTAAAAAGACTGAAATTAATTAGTAACTTCAGAGAAATAAAAACAGTATGGTGAAATCCTGGATATATTCTAACTGAAGTTTTGCTACTGACTTTAACAGGATCAGGGCTACTCTCAGATTCTTTATAACCTTTATCACTACAGGTTAAGGATACGGCCTGTCCACCAAAACACAGAAGTAGAAAAAAAGAAGTGAGAATGAGGAAGGCAAGTACTGTGCTGCTCATCTTGAAAGGCTCTTAGAAATAACTTACAGGTGCGCACCTGTTTCTGTTAAGTCATGCACTCTGATGGATTTATGTGTTTAAAAGCAATGTATTAGCCTTGCATTTAAAAGTAAGCCCATGGGTTTAGTTCTTTGTCTAGACGGTGGTTCCAATGAGCCCATTCTATTTTCAGTCATAGTGAAATTCAGAGTTGCATTTATTATAAAATATTAAAGGCAATGACATCAACCCTCCTGCGGAGTATCAGTAGGGGCAGCTTCTAATTACCAGGCCTATTTGGGGTTCATGTATTGCCCAGCGTTTTACCTTAAACTTCTTTTCTCTCTAGCTTTAACTCATTGATCCTTATCTTGCCATCTTCTTAGGCTTTATAATTCTATCCTTTATTTTTATGGTTACCTTGAAGTTGTTTATAGACTGTGGAAGGTATTTATAGACTTTGATCATGTCCCCCTGAGGCTGCTCTTCTCCTGGTCATATATTAGTTTACTTCCCTGTGTGTTAGCTCATATATCTCATTTTCTTATCTGTGCACCATTTTTGTTGTCTTTCTTTGTACTTTCTCCTGATTGTTCAATGTGCTTCCTTGCTATAAGAACCACCATAATGCAGAATATGTAATACAGGAAAATTCCAGCTGATTTTTTCCTCCAGTGCTATGTTAAGTAGTGCTATGGAAAGCTGCAAAATCCCTAAATGTTGTTTTCTCTAGCACACTACTGGTTGAGAATTTTAATTTGCAAAGCATGTTTTTAAACAGGCCCACAGATCAACTCAGGAATCTATTTTAGTCCAATCACAATAGCATGTTGTGGGGCTGAAACCTCTGTTTTTTCCTGTGTTTTCTGTGGCCAAGTAATTTTATTTCTGTACTTTGCACTCACACAATTCAGAGTAGTTTTCATCTGGGTTCTCCCAGTGCTGTATTTCAAAAGCAAGGAGGAATAAGAAGAAAGAGGTTCAGTTTGAACCCACAGATTTTAAATACATGTGTAAAGAGCACTGGCTTTTACGTTCACTAGTCTGCTGCCCTATATTATCAATATTAATGGCAGCTTTACTTTTCATTTCAACAGAAATAAAGTCAGGTTCTCGGACTGGGTGATATCCCCTGGGTAAAACAGGACTTCTGTGTTCTAGTGACAACTGAAGTAGCACTTCTTTTACTGTCTTTATTTCTGTTAGATATTTGCTTGCCATGTTGCTATGCTTTTCAGTAACACACAAATGCTGTCACTGCCTTTGTACAAAGGGGCTAACTGTGAATGCTTTCTTGACTCCTTTCTTACATAGATGGTGCTTATATAGACTTCTTTCATCTTCAGTCATGCAGTTTCCCAGCTCCACTCAAGATAACAGCCTACAAATCTCATGCCTCCTGCACAGAATTTTTTCCCTCAAATAGTCCTGCTAGTTTCATGAAATAAAGTACTACTCAGCTAGAGTGAAAAATGCTGAACTAATATTGCCTATTATCTTCAATATTCTTATCAATTACAGCTCACATAAATCTTTTTATACATTTCAAATATATTTCATTTTTGCTGCAGATACTAAAAGCCTTCTTTTTATATTTTCAAGAACAAAGTAAAACCAGTGCACTGACAACTTACATGTACAAAATGATTACATGGTGAAGAACACCATTTATTTTTCGATGCTTTATGTAAATAATCCAATTATGTAATTAGACAAAGATTAGACACAACCTACTTAACTAAGGTTAAAATACATGAAATCAAATGGCACACTTATTTGGAATTTTAGTATGTCACTTCTCTTATGAGCATGATTAGTTTGCAAAATGAATCTATATGTAAATAAGTAGAGTTCTTGTATTTGAGGATAAACAAAAATCAGAGATGAGTCATCATAACTTTAATAGCCAAAATTGGTCATTTATAGCCAGTAGGTTCATAAAGAGGGTTGAAGAGTCTATTTTCAGGCCAGAATCTAATGAGATACTCAATTTTTTGCTACCCTACACCCTCATATGCCATGTTTTAAATGCCACATTGAAGATACTTATGAATCTGCCTCAATATAATTTGAAAGTCATCCTTCTTGGTTTTCTACCACTACACATTTACACTAGTAAATTCTGATGTTCACCAGAAAACCTAAGTAAAAAAAAAACTTATTTGGCACATGTTTATACAGAAATTGTTTTCTTTTCTTTGGGACTTACAGGGACCAGGCAGAAAAGTGAAGGAACAGAGGAAAGGACTCTCTCAGCTTACATCACAGAAGACAGAAATCGTGTCAAACCCCTTGCAATCTGCCTTGCAATCTACATTGAGGATACATCTCACAAGGATTCAGAACCCTGCAAGGCTGGTGGTTCTAGTTTTGGTTTGGTTTGAGTCTCTTCCTTAATTTTTATGGCTCTTTTTTGTGTTTTCTTTATAAAGGAAAATTAACTTGAATGGTACACTGAACATATTACAGTAATAATCCATCCACTTCGTATCAGTATCTTGCTGGTTCATCCGTCACTGACAATGGAAAACACCCACAGCCCCCACTGAGGCAACTTCTGGAAACTTTTCAACTGCTTGTCCACAGCTGGTAGGAGCTCTTAGAAGATTATGTCTCTCACTGCTCTTTTGTACTCTACCTCTCCGCAGAGGTACGTAAGTTCAATCGTCCCTATGTTTTTAATCAAAGTTATGACCTTTCATTTCAGGTGATTGATTTTTGTAAATCTTCTCCGTTTTTGCTGGTAATAACAAAGCATTTAAAATAAATACTGGCTAGGAGAGCAAGCCTACTTTAGATCGTTAACGTTATCCTCTGCTCGGCAATGTATCAGCACGGTTTGTTTCAGAACTGATGAGGCAAAAATCTCTCCAAGATGAACACCACCAAACACAACTTTGTAGAGAGAGCCCATGGAGCCTGTGCAGTCCCCAGCCGTAGGGCTCGCTGTGACCACTTCTGAGAGTTGTTATCCTGGAATGAAAGACATAAGGCTCATCCAGAGCCATATCAGGGTGTGTCCGCTGCTTGCCCACCGCTCAACGCTACAGGCACAACCCTGGGCCCTGCTCTGAACAGAGGCACACGCACCACACCATTTGCACCTCTGCATACTGCTGCAAAGCCCTAGTGAAAGGAGCACAGGGTTTAACCGGCAGGGTAGGCTGGCAGCGGGCTGCAGGGGTCCGTGCCACAGGTGACCAGGAAGTGCCGCGGGCCGGTCGCGGGCGGGCCCAGCCGGCTTCAGCCCGCTCCGGGTGGCCAGGCTCCTTCGGACGGCCGGGTCGGGAAGGGGCGGGGCAGAGCGGGGCAGGGCAGGGCAGGGCAGGGCAGCCGCCTCGTCGAAGACGGCAGGTAGGGCCGGAGTATGCCGTGCCACTGCAGCAAGGACATCCGGGTCGGGAAGGGAATGAGCTGAGGGAGAGCGCGAAGGTTGCTAGCCAGCGTTCAACTGTGCTCGGTTGTTCATGTTTTTTTTTTTTTTTTCCCTCTAAATATCCGCATCGGTAATTAAAAGTTCGTTTAGACACCAGAGGAGCCTTGATTTTGGGAACTTCTGTGCAGCTGTGCATGCGGAGAGGCCGAGACAGGAGCCCTATGGGACCTGAGAAGGCTCCCTGGTGGGAAGTTGATGGGGAAGAGCAAGGGCAGGAGCTGGGATGGGTCCTGCGCCGCGGCCCGGCCTGCCTTCCAGTGCAGGGTCTGTGCGGTGCGTTCTGGGGCCTGCCCGGGCTGTGAGACCCTGGGTGCTGAGGTGTGCTGGGGCTTTGTGGCCCTAGGAAGCCTATCAGCGGCCTGCAGGTTCTTCACTCTGACTGAAGCTGAGGAAATGCACGGCACCTGAAGGCATCAGTTCAGGGAGGTGCTGTTGCCATGGCTGTGGCGACTATGAGAGACAGTGGGATACAGCTGGAGTGTAGGGGATGGATTGAGGCAGCAGAGCTTGGGGTGTGGAGACGTATGACTGTGCCGCTTGGAAGGACTGTCCTGGCCAAGGGAGGGCGAGTTTGGAAGCAGGTATAGGAGGGATGTGTTAAGCAACTGCCTAACCTTGCTCTTCTCACAAAGGAGGTACGCTCCTGTGGGAATATCCAAAATGGGGAATATGTAATGGATGAGTGTTCAGTCTGCTCTAATGTTCTCAGTGTTGTGCAGGAATGAGGCCTGAAGTTTGTAGCAAGAGTTCAGGCTATGGTGAAGTTAAACTTGATAATTAATGTGTAGAGGTAGGGGTTGGAGTTTGTAATGGATGTAATCTTCTTGGTTTGTTGTCAGTATGTTTGTGCGCATGTTGTAGGGGCAGAAAATGAGTTTTGTAATAGACTAGGTTCAGCTTGTGAATGGTGGTAAGACATTGTGAAAAATGAAGACGTATATCCAGACTGTCAGTCAAGCATCTTTAGGAAATTGACATTCTAGCCATCCAGGTATCCTGTGATTTCCTTTACCCCTACCAGGACACTTAGCTAATGAACCTAAATATAATAATCTGAGATGATTCCTTCTTAGCTTCCGGAATTAGAAGCTCTGGTGCCTTTGATGTGCATGTTCCTTTTGTAAGCTTGTTTAAAGTGGATAGAAAACCCTGCTAAGGATTTAAAAATACCACACCTGAGAGATGAATGCATTTGGAATAAACTTTAAACCTAGGAGAGGTCATCACCGTAGCCTGGAACAAGGCTAAGTAGGTCTAAAGACACCAATTATGGTAGTTGTGCAATTGAAACAGTGGGGACCTGACAGTATGACTGATAAACAACTAGAAAATTAATGAGTGCGATGCCTGTCTTCCATCAAAGGACTGCCAAATGTCTGTACAAGATACTACAGAAGACACTAGCATTATATGCAGACCAAAACACTATTTAAGTATTTGTGACATGAGCAGAACACGTAGTGTTGCAATGACTGGAGCTTGTGTGCCCACTGCGTATGGAAGCAGTAATTAATCACTTTAAAATTACACAATGGGAGACTATAATTAATAAAAGAATACATGACATAGCATATGAAAGAGACAAAACATAACTTGTATCCTTTGGATTCAGGATACCAGACAGTAAGAATGCTTTTTGATCACTTACAGTGTTTTTTTTGTCGCTGTACAATATTGTGCTTTTTGTCTGATTAATCCATTTTTGAGTTACTTCAAGTTTTCCTCTGATACAGGAAAAGAAACGCCTCTGACATGGGGTGAAAGAAACAACATTCTAGAAGAGATAGGATTATATGAAGACTTTGGTGCAGTGTTTGCTATATCCCAAAGTCAGGGTGCTTGGATAACCTGCGCATCCAACCAGGAATGTCCTGGTGACCAGCCGTCACCAGGGCATTCCTGGAAGCTAGTGGTAGATGCGGAAGAGGCAACTTATATGAACAATTACAAGTAGTATCAATTTGTATCCAGAACATTGACATAACTTCCTGAAGAAAGCCTTCATTTACTTAGTGATGTGCCTGAAGGCATTAGACAAGCTTTAGCAGAGAAAGTAAAAGAGACAGTAGTGGTTTTACTAATCCAGTGGTATGAAACCTGGTATAAGTGAATTTCAGCTCCATATCTGACCTCAGCTTCCCTTCAAAGCATTGGAACTATGCATCAGGACACAAATCTGTGTATTGCACAGTCCATCAGCCACCAGATGTGTCAGAAGAAAGTTTCAGAGACCTCCTGTTTTAGGCAAATGCTACGTAATCGCTCTTCAAGCTTTCTCCTAAAACCCTAATGGTAGGAAGTGATTGAGGCCTGGGACACGTGAGAGTTACCTGCTGTAGTTGTGCTATAGTCCCTTTTACCCAAGCGCTTTTCATGAAGCTTCGGTGAGCCCGTACTCTGTTTATTGGGCTGTGATACTGCCCCCTCCTTTCTGAAAAGCCACAGACCGTGAAATGCATCTGGCTATGTTTTTAAGAAGTATCTGTGTTAGAAAAATGTATAGCCGGGTGTTTCCTTTGGGGAAGAGGGGATCTCTTGCTGTACGGCAGAGTGAATGTTCCTTTTCATGCGGGCAAATACCACTGGGTATTCTCCCACAGAATCTGAGAATACTTCAGAGTCAGTCTAATCTGTGCCCAGTTGTTCAACACCATGTGTTGGTGTGCAGTAGGAAGCTGATTAAGGGAGTGTAGGCTTTCAGCGAAGGGCCTCGTGATATGGTTGAAATATAAATGGTAAAAATAACACAAAAAAGCACTGGGATTTTCCAAGGGGTTTGGTGTTGGAGTCTCCATTACCTGCAATAGGCTGATGATTTCAAGAGGCCTTGGATCAGTTGCTGTGTATACTGTCCTAAAGAGCCTTTTGAGTCAAAGCAACAGTTTGAGCTCTTGATTGTATGTGACACACATTTGTAAATGGTTATGTGAATGATCTGTTTTCAGCCTGATGAAAATCTTACATATCGTGTTCTTTCCTAAATGCATTAAAGGGCAAATATTTCTTTGGGGAGTGTTAGTGCCATTAGAAGCAGCTTCTCCTTTTCCACTTTCCAGGAATTTAATAGCCTTCAAATGCATAGACTTCCAAAAATGTCAAAATGTGAGCAAAGGGAAATGGACGTTATATCCATTCAATTGCAAGCTTGGGACGTCACAGGAAATGCTAGTTCATCCCTTTGCCTGAACAAGAAGGTTGATGGGACTAGAAAACTGAGCACTGTTCATGTGAATTCTTTGTGTACTGTATACTTTTACAGAACATTACCCATCTAATAGCTACACAGAGTTTATTAGTATGTAAGGCAGTAACGTGCACAGTATCCTTATTTGTTAGTGGTTTTGTTTCATTACATTTTCTTTTACAAACTAACCAAAGCTGTTTAAAACACAGCTCAGCAAGCCTTGCTATTTTTTTCAAGTCAGTTTTTGTATGTATGTAAATTCTAACACCAGTAGTGCAAGGATTGCCTCTGCTATCACTGCATGCTGTATCTAGAAAAAGAAGGTCCTTCTAGTAGTAGAGATCTCAAGGTGCTGCAAGAGCAAATAAACCCAACACAAATTCATGTGGTCCAAGTCCCTCCACTGGTGCTTTGTGTCTCCTGCTTTATAAATATGTCTTAGCAAATAAAAATATGGGCTGTAGAATTTTAAAATATTTAAAAGCAAATATCCTAACACTATCCTACATTCTCATTTAGAAAAACAAAAAAAAAATCCAATATAAAACCTAGAATGACCTCTCATGCAAGAAATGAGGGATTTCCAGAACATGCTCTGCTCTAGAAACTTGGAGCAGAAATGGTCAATGTGAAATTATAACAAGCTCTTGACCTTCGCTGGCCCTTTATGCATTTTCATGAAATGGTGTAATTCATTATTTCCAGTGATGTGTGCAGAGTAGTGGGTCAGTTTACTTTGTATTCATTTATTCAGCACTGAGTAATCTGTCTTTAATAGAGTGCTGAAGCGTGTCAGAATGAACAATTAAACCTGATTGTTAGAGAAGACAACTTGCCGTTATTGCCAACAGTAGTTGTATGTGCTTTATTTTTTTAACAAAGAAGGTGTGTTGGAAGTTCAGTATATAATCCGTGTACTAAAATTGTCATCTTTTTTTTATTTAGAAGGAAATATCTCTTGCACACTTGGGACCATAGTACTTTGCACTGAGCTCTAGATTGATAATGCAAGCAGTAATATTTTGTCAAGTCTGTCTGCAAGGATAAGCAGACAGGGAAGACTGAACCAAGCACTAGGAGTGGAGTGGGATGGAGGGATCAGCTATCCTTTCAGCAAAATGTGAGGTGCTGGAAGAACATATTTTATAGTGCAGAAATTTAGGGGTTTTGCTAACTTCTCAAAGGGAAATAAATGGCAGCCTGCTTCAGGGATAAGGTGTTTTATAAATTCTTCCTGCCTGGCAGACACAGTGAAGAGTATCCAGAAGCATTTTACATGAGTGGGGCATAATGCATACAGGGAATCCCAGGGAGTGAATAAGCTGTGGAAGAAACAGTCAAGGGACACTTATGAAAGAGTAGGATAGTGTGTATGATTTTTGGTGCCTTCTCCTGGATGAAATCATAACTATTCCAGTGTGGCCCACACTGGATGACTAAAATCTTTCAGAATAGCTTTTTAGTTCAGCCAGTGGGAGCCTGTGCCTTTGGGGTAGAAATACCTGATTTTTTTGCTCACTGAAACCTTAAAATTTCAGCAGCATAATTACAACCTTGGATTATAGTGTTTGAATATATACATGAATATTATACAGCTCTTGTGACAATTTGGCTTTGTTTTCTCATGGGGGAAGTGCAGACACCTCCATGAATTCCATGTGCAAGAAGGGTCTGCAATTGATTTTGGATCAAGAAATGAGCCTGGTAGAAAGCCTGGGTGGTCTAGATTTCAGTGCAACCTGAATATGCATGCAGGTGGCTTTGGGTGTGTGTTTGTGTAACTGGTATGATTCATCCTCTGTGCCTTCTTCACTTTGGTAGTTACAGCAAAGCTATGTGTGCTGGTCTGTGCCACCCTCACAACTACATTAAGAGGCCTGGCTGGTTTGGATGAATTTTGCTAGTTCATAGCTACTGTCAACCCCAAGCCAGCAGAATGTCATTGTACCTGAATGTGTACACTGTCCTCATTCTTCCTTAACATGAGCAACCATGGTGCTCAACACATGCCAAAGCAACGAAGTAGATCCTTCAAGACCTTCCTTGTGTTGCACCTGTGATAGTGGAATAGCAATAAGAGGGGAACTGCCAAGTGTTTGAGGTCAGCTTCACACAAAAGCACTCTCATCATCGTTTGTGTTTTCTAGTAAACAGGCAGTGGCTTTTGGAAAACCTGAAGTGTCTCATCTTTTTGTCAGTATAAGCTGCTGAAATGGGTCACACTTGGTAGTACCCTGTTGCATGAATAAAGGTGAATCATGCAATCATGGAATGGTTTGGTTTGGAAAGGACCTTAAATATAATCTAGTTCCAGGCCCCCTTCCATGGGCAGGGACACCTTCCACTAGACCAGGTTGCTCAAGGGCCCATCCAAGCTGGCCTTGAGCACTGTCAGTGATGGGGCAGTGTCGTGGTTTAAGCACAGCCATAAATCAGAACCACACAGTCTCTCTGTCACTTCCTTCGTCCCCAACCCACTCCAGAAGGATGGGGAGGAGAACAGAAAGAATGTAACTCCCACAGGTTGAGATAAGAGCAGTTCAGTAACTAAGGTATAACACAAACCACTGCTGCTACCACCAATAACAATAATGATAAGGGAAATAACAAAGGAAGAGAATACAACTGCTCACCACTCGCCAGCTGATACCCAGCCTGACCCCAGCAGTGATCTAGCCCTTCAGGGTAGCTGCCCCCAGTTTTACATCCTGGCCATGACGTGCTGTGGTATGGAATACCTCTTTGGCTAGTTTGGGTAAGGTGTCCTGTCTCTGCTTCCTCCCGGCTTCCCCTCCTCCCTGGCAGAAAATGAGACTTAGAAAGTCCTTGGTCAGAGTAAACATTTCTAAGCAGCAACTAAAAAATAGGTGTTATCAGTGCTCTTCCCAGGCTGAAAGTCAAAAGCATAGCACTGCACCAGCTACTAAGAAGGAGAACAAATGACTGCTACTGCTGAACCCAGGACAGGCAGCCACAGTCTCTCTGGGCAACCTGTTCCAGTGCCTCACCACCCTCACGGCAGAGAATTTCTTCCTAATATATATTCTAAATCTACCCTCCATAACTTCTACCCTGTAAAGGGTGTTGAAGAAGACCAGATCAGTTAAAGATCAGCCATTAGATGGTATCTGAGTTATATCACCAACCATGTGCTGTCATTTCCATGCCCTGTAGATTATCAAGCACTAACAATGTTGCACTGCAAAGCAGGTTTGACAGGGTGGGTGAGTGGGTAAGGAGCAGCGAGAACAAAATGCGAATGTTGAAGGTACTCAGTTCAGAGCTGTTTGCCAACAGTTCCCTGGCTTGGGGTGTTAACAAGAAAAGAGAATATGTTTTGTGTCTCGAAGCAGGTGGCTGGAGCAAGTCCTACGAGAGCCCTGTGATCCTGTGTCATCAGCTGTGCCTGTGTTTGCTCCTCAGTGCAGTGAAGCCTTATGAAGTAGCAGCGGGAGTAGTGTCTGGTGTTTATGTGCCTATGAACTTATGCATGTAGCCAGCTATGAATTTTTAAGACTGCAGAATGAAATTCATTTTGCAGTAATGAAGATTTTATCTGAAGTAACAAGGAACACCAACTCAATGTTTCAATTCAGAGGGATGACACAGATAAAGTAAGCCTGCAAGTAACAAAACAGATAAATACAAGTATGTCAAACCTGTTCTGTTAACACTGTGAGATACAAACTTAGGAGAAAGAAAGTGAAAAAGTGCAAAGCACTTATCAGCACAGTGCATAATATCTTATGCATAGACAATCACCGGAGAAGAAGTTACAGGGTATATCTTATGTGGTTGTGCAAACTGGGTCAAATATTAAAAGGATTAGAAACAGTGCGCTAGACAAAGTGATAGCCTTTCCACAATTACTCCACCTGGTATTTCTAATTATTTCTTTCCTTTTTGCTTCTTACAATGTCTTTCACGTATCAGAATACTTCAGGACCCCATATCTTCTCTGCATGGGAAATACTGCTTGTTGAATGATGTTAGTGTGCCAGTTAGTACAGATTATGTTTTACAACTACCAGTCAAGCCACAAATGTTCTTTTCCTAATCTAAAGATAGTTCCTTCCTCCACTCCAAAACGTATACTTGAATCCCTAGCAGCCCATCAACCCTGGTGATGGCAGGAGTTGTAAGCAGATTGTGTTCAAGGCAAACAACTCCTTGTCCCTTAGGTTGTCCAGGAAAGACAAATTTAGAATCAGCAGACTACATGCTGCCAGTTAAAACCACAAGAGCTATTAAGGATTATAGAAGATGCTCATTGGATGTGTCTAGTAGATTAACACGGTTGTTTAGAGCAGGTGTTTTGTTAATTGTGGTATATTCAGAACTGCACACTGTGCTTGGAATAACCCTTAAGTGGCCACCTCACACCAGTGCGATAACACTCAGTAGTGCACTGAGCTGTAAAATAAAGTAGGGAAGGAGGGTAATGGTGGTCCTAACTTACCTATATTTGTTGCTGGTGTTGTCAGGGCAGCCTTTTTTCTTATGTCCCAAATCTTTGATTCTGTTTTAATCTTTCTATATGGTTTATTACTTCTTTGCAAAATGAGCTAAGTTGCTAAGTCTTATAATATTTTTGAACTAAAGTGTTATGAGCCAAAAAAATAAGTAGTGTGAGTTGGAAATGGGAAGCTCTTTGTTCATTTATTTGTTGGTTTTCTTTTTTTCTTGAAGGTAAATAATGCTACATTTGAAGCAAATATCTCCCTACACACACCCATCACACGTAGAAGCTCCTAGTCCCTGAGTAAAAGGGACTTTAGTTTGCTGCAATATGTAGTTCATGATTTCAGTATGTGGTATAGCAGAAGAAAGGGTGCTGAGACAGTTATTAGTAGGATCCGTGGCTGATGGCACACATTGACTTACGCAGAGAGAGTTACTTTTAAGGAAAAATTAAACCTGAAGGGGCTGGTGATGAACTCGACTCCTGTTGCAGCACATGGCTTCCAAGGCAGGTGCCACTGACTGACTTCCTTTGCCTGAGGCAGGCACCCCACGGGCTGCCCCAGGATGGCCAGAAGCTGAGGCCAGGGCTCAGCCCCACAAGCAGCAACCATAGAGCTGCTCGAGAGACCCCCTGGGAAAGACAGGCTACAAGAGCACAGAGGCAAAGCTCTTAGCAGTGCAGAGGCTGAGGAACAGCAAGGCACTAAAAATCACAAGATAACTGCAGTTTAAATCATGAATTAAGAATTATTTCAACAAACAGGCTGCCTGAAAAAACTAAGTTCACAAAGGAGGAAAGTAATTTCCTTTTTCTTTTTCTACCCAGAATACTTCGATACTTTTCTCTCTGAATTGCATTTTCAGACCTATTTTCCTTTTAAAAATAAATAAAATGAAGACCAAAAAAAATTTAAATACCTGGAGTTGAATATTTACTCAGTCTCCATTTTTTTCCCCATTTGTTTACTTTGTTGGCTGACAAACAAAGAAATCCATTTTTCACGCAGCTCTAGTACAATATTAATCATCATGAGTACAAACAGAGGAGTCTAAGCCCGTGTCTATTCATACTGTGTTATGCTGCTTCATGCTTCTGCATACTGAGTAGTACCTACTCCAGAAGTAAAGAAAATGAGACTCTATGTGATTGAATATGTGAATAAGGCTCAAAGTTTCAGGTCAGTTAGCTACTCTTGGGCTTTCAGATATTAACATTGGTATTTTGGCCTGAAGAGATAATAACAACAGCTCTCTTTTAAATACATAAACCTTACTCCTTTTTACCACCCTCTTTTCTCACAGGTTTTCTAAATGTGGTTTTGTGTGGCTGAAAGAGCACTGCAAGGTAAAGGAAGAAATACAGATTATAACATGACAACACATGAAAAATGCAAAACAGCTTTGATGTGCAGGCACAGAAAGGTTTACATTTCAGAGGGCTCTTGGAAGTGTACAAAGCAAGAAGAAAAATATACAGCCCCTTCTTTACTAGGCTTCATTATGAATATCAGGAAGGCTTTTCACCATAGCACTGAACAAGAACATCTTCAGGGCACGAGAAAACCAAGTGGGATTTCGCTTTTGAGCTGCAAGATTTGCTTTGCTACAAACACAGGGCACTCTGTCCTTAAGCACTAAATTGTAAGCTGGCAAAGTGAAAGCATTCAAGTTTCCTTCTGTCATGTGTTCATGAAAATGTTCAAATTTAGTAACCTTAAATACTAGTTATCAGTAGTTTGTTGTTTTTTCCGAGGAATCCCAAAAAGATGGTGTCATGGTTTAACCCTAGTCGGCAACCAAGTACCACATAGCCGCTGGCTCACTCCAACTCCCCCATTTCCCCCATACCCTTTCTGATAGGATGGGGAGGAGAATTGGAAGAAGGTAAAACCCACAGGTTGAGATAAGTACGGTTTAATAATTGAAGTAAAATTGAAGAATAGGAATAGCATTAATAATAATAATGAGAAAAGAGAGAGAAATAAAACTCAAGGAAGACAAATGATGTCCAAAACAATTGCTCACCACTCGCTGACTGATACCCAGCCTGACCTGAGCAGCAATCGGTCCCTTCCGGGTTACTCCTCGCAGTTTATATACCAGGCATGACGTGCTGTGGTTTGAAATATCCCTGTGGCTAGCTGGGGTCAGGTGTCCTGTCTCTTCTCCCCCTGGCTTCTTGTGCCCCTCCTCACTGGCAATGACAGACTGAAAAGTCCTTGATCAGGGTAAGTGCTACTGAGCAATAAATAAAACATTGGTGAGTTATCATCATTGCTCTCACACTAAATCCAAAATGCAGCATTGTATCAACTACTGGGAAAAAATTTAACTCTATCCTAGCCGAAACCAAGACAGGTGGGTAAGGGGTCAATGAAGAAAAATCTGTAGTCAAAGAAATGGCCTCACTTTACCACCCCATTTCTGCAGACCATCTCAAGCCTTAGGGTAACTTTCATTACTGAAAGCAGAATCTGAGATGTAGACCGTATAAAACAAAAAACTTTAGAAACACTTGTCACCTTGAAACTTCTTTCCAAGGTATTTATTTGTACAGCAGTCCAAGGAGAGTGGAAGCTTCAGGTATTTGCTCAAGTCCTCTGTGTTCATAGCACTAGAATACAGAATAATAAGACGAGTAGAAGGTCTTCTTAAGGCTTGTTATATCCAGTGCTTTGGTAAGATACATGTTTGTGATCATGGACAGCAATAGATAAATTGATGAATAAATGGATGTCTATTAAAAAAATGGATGATAGTCCCACATCCATAAAAAGTAAGTGTGATGTGGCCACATAGGAGTTGCCACCTGTTCTGTGGTAACTACCAGTGTTTGCACTTCTTATGAGTAGCTAATCCAGAGAAATTCGGTTGACAATGAAAGAAGCTTAAACTAAGTCCTCCCTAGATCGTACATCTGAATAAAACATGCTTGTAAAGCATCAAAAAAATTCTTCAGTTTTCTGGGTGGATACATACTTTTTGCTGGCTTTAAATGGACTTTTTTGACAAAAATTGATGACAAATTTGCTCAAGAAAAACTCTTTAACCTTTCAAACAAACTATTCATAGTGTGATAAGCTTCAGTTGAAATCAAGCACATCAAGAGTTAAAGGAAAAGCAAGGAGTATGTATCACGGTTGAGAGCCCACCTTTAAATCTGAAGGGAAGCTGAACTAATAATATACCAAATATTTCGGCACATTAAAGAAAAGTAAAAGGAGGAATTCCACTGTAAAGGAAAAAAAACAGTCATTTTAAAAGCTGAAGCAAAGCAATACTTAAGCACACTGGAATAACAAAGTTTTCTCAAAATTTGTGTCTCTCTTAAACCTAATCAGCAACGATGCTTTATTGTAAAAGGGCAGTGTTAATTAACTGCAGTGATGTCTCAGAGCTGTATTAGTGTAGCTGTTTATATTTAGGGGTACAATGACCAGTAGCTAGTATGTGGAGACTGATTCTACGAATAGATTAATATTAAGAGTAGTGGTTGTTTAAGAAAGCTTTCTGCTCCCAAAATGTGAAACATTTCTGCCAATGTTATTTCTTTCTCTTCCAATAATCCAGAGGATTTGAGGCTCTGACTTGTGCAGCGGGATATGCACAAGGCCTGCTAGCAGATAAGAAGTCTCAAGAGGCATTGTGCCTAAGGCTGTGGTTCAATGGTATAGTAAATTCAGTTTTCAATCTCCTAGCATAACTTCAAATACGTTACAACTATGTGAACTGCTATCAGCCACACTGCTAGTTCAAGTTTCTTTAAAAATACTTGGATGGATGAACTTGTTGCATCAGACTTCACACTGCACTAGATTCTTCCTGCTTGCAGGAGCATAATGCCAAAGTCAGGTACTCTGGCTAAGGATCCAGTTTCACATTACAGTGTCCTCCTAGTATCAGGTGGCTTCTGCTAAAGGAATGAGTGGCCATGCCACTTATTCACAGATATCGTCCTAGTCTCTTGAATGCAGATGTCAGGAGACATAAATAAATAGACTAGACTTCCTCCAGGACTTCCCTCCCCCCTTTTTTCCCCCCACCTTTCTTGACATTTAGAAAATGTTATAAAGCTTTCTGCCAGGAAATGTATAAAATACATTTACAGTATAGTTGTTTTGTTGATTACAAAAACATTGTTGCAGTAGCAATGTAGCAATAGGCTTGTAAATCTCCTCTGTGTACTTGGAGTTCATTAAATTTAGTGGAGTGACAGTTTACCACTCAGTAAAATACAGGATTTTCAAGGGAAGATGCAACACATACAGTTTCCAAGCCTGTTTCTTACGGCAAGTCAGTCAGATGTCAGACTAAATTGTAAGTGATTGATGGGGATTGTTGAGAATATCATACTTGTCAGAGAGGTGCTGTGTCACCAGTCTTTTATTTTTCAGCAAGGGCACTTGTTAGACAATATCAGTTACAGTCCCTTCATCAGTGATTATTTTGGCTGGTATGCCAGCTCTGTGCTCTTTTACACACATTGTGAAGATCTAAGCATTCTGCCTGAGGTTAACCAGCTGCCAAGTGATCTTTTGTCTGTAACTGTTGATATGACATCAGCAGTTTGCCTGTGTCCTTTGCACTGGGCATTATTCACTGTTGCTTGCTGGCAGCAAAATTCATTTTTTGAAAGGATTATTTCCAAGCGGTAGTTTCCAGTGAACCATTGACTTGATGTTTGAAATTCATAGTGAGTCCTTGGGTGCTTCAGACACTGTTTGACTCTATATTTGAAGATCAACTATTCTAAATTACAAAGAAGAGAAATAATATGAGATGAACTGTGACAAAGCAAGAAAAGACTCAAGAATGTTTCTACTTCTGTCCAGTTATACGCACAGGTAATTAAACATTAGTATTAACAATTTGTTGCTCATATGGGAATTGACCATTTGACTCCTATCAAGGAGCTGTAAGTGTAGAGCTAAGAGTTTACCTCTCTAAGATTTTGAATCTAAAGGCAGAATTTGACTTCAAGACTCTGGAGTTTGGTTAATTCCATTTTTTCCAAAGGAAGTAGAGGTTGGTGGAGAAAGATGCTGTACTAGACCTTGGTCTGAAAACCCTGTCTCTATGGTTGTGGTTGCACAACTTGGCCACGTGGTCAAAGGCCAACTCCAAAGGCCAAGCCATAAGGCTATGCAGAGGATAGGACTATTTTGAGCACAGAGTTGAGGTAGTACTGTCTACAGTGTTTATGGGTTCATAAAGCCTCCTTTTGCAGCCCAGGTAGCGTATGCTTGCAGCTGCCTGCAAAAGGCAGTGTCATATGACCATTGAGTACTTGCGGACCAGTGTGTACTAGGTCCTGCTGGTGTACATGGGAATTCTGGAGCATTTTCTTCATCATGTAATATTACTCTCTTGAAAACATCTCTAGGAAGTATCTGAGCTTCTGTTAAGAGGTGTCAGTGTAAGCAGGAGGTATGTAAAACCTCTAAAAATCAGCAAGGATCTTTGTGAAACTACAGTAAGAAGCAGGAGCTTTTGTTGTTAATGTTGCAATCATCTGGGCATGCTCTCTGCTTTTAGTTTCTCTTATTTTCTTGGTTTCACAAAGATCTGTAGTATTTGTTTCTGGGTTTTATATCAACACATCAGTTTTATGTTTAATTTTCTTTCAAAGTGACTCAAAGTAAAGGAAATACTAGCAATAAAAACAAAAGAACAAAAATGCATCACTTAAAAAGAGGAGCAGTGTATAGTTAAGTTTTCTAATAAATGTTCAGACATAGGTACAATTTTAAAGTAATTACATTTTAAAACCCTACAAGAAAATCCTTTTCCTCTTTCCCCAAATGAATATTCTGCAAAGTTGTCTCCTTCATGAAATTTCAAAGTTACCAAATGCATGGCTTTTTAAAAGAACGTGCTTTCCATCTGTGTCTGAGGAAGAGTGCCCTGGGAGGGTATCCTTCAGATAAATAGGAAGAGCCAAATCCTGAGATTACTAAAGTGGCATTGTTAATTGTCAAGATGGTGCTGAATAGACAGAGGCACTTAATTGTTGTGTTTGTGCTCCATTGAATCATTGTCTCTTTGTGTTGTTTTTAATTTGCTTTCTACTGTAACTCATGAAACTTACATTACTGCCATTAAGGTGAATTTTTTGAAGCTACATCTGCTCATTGGTTTGCTGATTCCCTCTCTTGAAATTAGATTGATGTAGTGTTATATATTCATTCAAATCTAATGACTTTTCCAGAGCCCCAGAGTAAAGAAAATGGGTTTCATTAATTTCCCTAATAGCATCACTGAAAGACATGCAATGTGCAAAGTTAAAACTTCTTTTGTTTTTAATCTCTTAATGATCTCTTTTCCCTTTGTTCAGACTATCCTTAGTTTTACAAAAATAGAGAGGAATGTAAATGTCTCTTGGTGTATTTGTCAGGGAAGCGAGACTTCAACCATTTTGGTGGAAATGTTTCATGGCATCTTTATGTTCTCTACTGATGTTTATTCCTCTATTCAGACCATTTATTGCTCCATAAATTGCAATGTGTATGGTTTCTTTTATTTTTTTCCCATGCCAAGGAAAATGAAGACCAAGTTGCTCAGCTGCATCCTATTTGGCATCCTGAATTTGTGACTTGTGTCTTGATAAAAGTCTGTAAGTACCATTACAATAATAGGAATTATTTTTGTTGTAGTGAAAGCAAGATTTTCATATGTTTCATTTCTCCTGACCTAACCTTACAAATGGTGAACCTAATTATTTGATACACAAAGATTTTATTAAATGTTTTGTTTGCTGGAAAGGAGTTCTCATTATTACAGTTATGGTCTGACTGGGACAGCATGAAAAAGGATAAATACCTTCAGAAAAGGCTGTCTGAACCTAGGTGTGAAGCAGCACCAGAAATAAGGTGTTTTCATGGCTTAGTTGTAGGATGAGAAATGAACACTCTTTGTTTTGAAGTGGCTCTAATCTTAATCCATCAGAGGAGTTCATTCAGTTGAAAGGTGAGGTTATCAATTTATTATACGCTTCATCAGTGTCAGGACCAATAGTCTAGGATTATTTCATGTATCTTTCTTTGTACAAACTTAGACTTACAATTTGGACAATGAATGAAAACTAGGTGATAAATCACTGTCCAGTGTTGTAAAAGTTTCCCATGCTTATTTGCATCACTGTTGGTGTTTCATCCCACAGAAAGAGGAACCTTCCCTCATCTCTTGCAATGTAATTGTAAAGTTTCCTTAAGTTCCACTTTATATGCATCTCAGGGTTATGTACATCTACATCATGCCACAGAGTGAGATACTGTCATCTCCACACTGCGTCAAGTCAGCATATTTGGAATTACTAAATGACTTCCCTTAAATACTAGGCTTGCAGACTAAATGTCTTCATTGTATTCAACGTATTCAAAGTAAAGTATGGACTTACACTGACATAGTTGGAACATGAATTAATATTAACTCAGGAGCATTAGGGTGCAACACAGAGCCACATGAGGTTACAAGCCAAATGCCAGCTGTTGGGGATGTTGCCAGCCCTGCAGAGACTGTTAATCTTGAGCAGTGAACAAAGGACCCCTGTTTATGATATAATCTTAAAGGGCAACAGTAACCAAAATGCCTCTTGCGTCTTGTTTTACACCTGGACTGAAAATAATAAATCTGGCTTAGTCAGGAGATGCAATGGGCATTTCATGTAGGCATTTCTAATCCCAGTACTTCACTGGCAACTCTGTGTTTGACCATCATCAGACTATGCTGAAGTTAAGAATGAGTCCAAGCTTTGTCATTAAGCACTAATGTGAGACAGTTGCCCACCTGATAAGTCAGCAAAAGGCATTAGAGCGTGAATAGTGAGCCATCAGTGTTCATGCGTTACACATCAGATTTTTCCGGTGGGAAGAGGGAAAAGTGGGTGGTTATTCACCTCCTAGGAGATATTCCTGACTCTTTATTTTGGCTCTATTATTGTATCCAAAGCTATCCAAAAAGTTTTGCATCAACTGAGCATGCTTGAATGCCCAGTTTATATAATTTCCTAGCAAAGGATTTTCTGATGTTATTCTACTAATTTGCAACTTCCAAATTTTAGCACAACTTTTTTATGGCATTTATACAATCCTTTTCAGTGTAAATTCACTAGTTTGGAAAAGTGGTAAGCACCAATTTACCTATTTTTCCTATTATTTGCTAGGTAAATTATGTACTACAGAAGCTTCCTTGACATGCTTGCCGGTCAACTCCTGCATATTCCAAATTTGACAGAAGAGTCAGCTCATTAGTGCACTGTCTGTGCTTGTGTAGGAAGAATATCAGCCTATTTTAGCATGATGTGTCTGACATTTTCTTTCAAATGGTATAATACAGCATGAAAACTAATCTTGAACTTTCTCTGCTCTCTAAGGATAATGAGAAACTGTAATTATACCATCTTAAATCCATATCTATTGTGCATTTTGTTAGAAGTTCCACAAGTCTACATTGCACACTAATGAATTTTTTGGTTATGACCTAATGGAAATGAAGTTTGGGATTGTTTCTCAACAGAAAGACAAGCAGAAACTCAGTTCTGAATAGTTTGGTTCATACTTATGAATTATCATGGAAACTTCACAGTGGAAGGTAAATCTCACTGTATGAGAATTACCTTTACTGCATTCCTTTGACTTACCTGGTTATGTCATATTCTGATTTGTAATAATCCAGGCAATGTTTCTCTTCACCTAATGCTATAGAGTTCTCTTTGTATTTCTCTGTAACAGTTTTAACCAATTTTCTTACTGCCATATGACTACATGTTCAAACACTTTAGACTTATTGATTCCCATATCCATTGGAATAAATGTCATAAGATCCACTTTTAGACGGTCCCAAAAGTAAGAGACATCCACAAGAACAATGGGATATGAAATAACTGGTCTTTGAGAAACAGTTTTGGAACAGGGACAAAAGGTTCCTGCTTAGCAGTAGTGCAAGATGTCCAACACCTGCACAAATCTGTCAGTTCCTTCACTGTTTTGCTATGGAAAGTATTTCCTACTGGTCCACAGAAGCAGTAAGTGATGCTCTTACTCCAAAGCAGCGAGTCCATACTGGCCATGTTATCAAAGTATAGCAAGACAATGAACTTGAACAAGACCTCCTTCTTCCTCCTGCTTCGTGAGAGAATTAACTGCCTTATGAAGGTGAGAAGCTTAGATACTGTAATTTTACACAAATATGGTACCAATATTACAACAATGCCCAATACTTTTCATGGGAAATTCAAGTAAGTACTGTCTTGTATATGTCTGGGTTCTATATGTCTGTCTTTATTCATGTGCCTATAAACTTTTTGGACTATTTAACCATCAATTAGATGCCAAGATTTTACTGCTTTTTGTTGCAAGCATAGATCATATATTCAGCATGTTGTCATTGAGTTGCAAGGACACTTCAAAGGGCATAACTACCAGAATTTCTTCTACCATAGTGCAAGCCTTCTTAAAAAATTAAAAAGCAAAAGTAAAAACGACACTTTTTTCTTCTAGATTTTTTTTTCTTTTTAACTGAAGACACACTTGAAAGTGTCTAATAGCATTTGCTAAACATTCTGTGTCATTTCAGATAGTGGTTCCTCTCAGATCTGCAGGAATAGAATTTTAAAGTTTTAAATTCTGTGCTTTGGCTTTATTTACCACATATGTAAGTTAATGTAAGTAGATCACATTAGGATATACCATATTCCTATGATCTGGCTACTGAATTAGACAGTCCCTAGGGTGTTTATGATGCCTTTCATTTCTAGCAATACAAGATGGCTCAGAACTGCAATATTCAGTCATTGTTTTGAGTGTGGATTTGGAAATTTTCAGGGGATGAGGTATTTGAGATTGGATATCTAGTTTGTTTCAGAATTTCACAATAAAAAGGAAGAGGTCCTTTCATTCTGTACTAGAGCACTTCTTTCAGCCACCAAGATTTTGGATCTACCTCCGTTAGAACAAGCATAATGAAAATTACTGAACAGAACAGAGTAGCATGGTTTTCATGAAATCTGTCTGAAAGCATAACACAAAAAGCAAGAATGTAGGCACAGCTGTACTTGTGTCCTCTTTTTGAGTTTTCCAAATGAGCTGATCTCAGAAGTTGCCTGCACCTTTTTTCCTTGCTTGTCTGAGGCTGGAATCTTGTGGGGGGGACTTTGGCACCAGAGTAGAGCAGTTCTTCACTCTCTGTTTCTGATTTCTAGGATTTTCTTCTTTTACTTTCAGACTTAAATCAGCTGTCAGGAATAGCTGTCTTAAAACAAAGCATTTTCAGAATTGGAATAAATTGGAATAAAGGGGTTATTTAAGATTGTAAGAAGCCATCACTCATATTCAGTTTCATAGAACATCATAGAATCATAGAATAGATAGGGTTGAAAAGGACCTTAAGATCACCTAGTCCCAACCCCCCTGCCATGGGCAGGAACACCTCACACCAAACCGTGTTACCCAAGGCTCTGTCCAACCTGGCCTTGAGCACCGCCAGGGATGGAGCATTCACAATTTCCTTGGGCAGCCCATTCCAGTGCCTCACCACCATTACAGTAAAGAATTTCCTCCTTATATCCAATCTAAACTTCCCCCGTTTAAGTTTTAACCTGTTACCCCTTGTCCTGTCACTACAGTCCCTAATGAAGAGTCCCTCCCCAGCATCCTTATAGGCCCCCTTCAGATCCTGGAAGGCTGCTATGAGGTCTCCACACAACCTTCTCCAGGCTGAACAGCCCCAACTTTCTCAGCCTGTCTTCATACAAATGTATTCACAGGAATGTATTCCCTATTAGAAGCTAAGTTCTATCACTTCCCTCCAAAGTTGCAGGGTACAAAAAAAAAAAGCAGTTCTGTTGCTTGTTTTTCTCAGCTACTGGTGAAAAACAAGCAGTATACAACAGTTTTTCACTATAAGTATATTGGGCCACAGTTGACTGGCTTCAATGGAGGCTTCAACTGTTATCAAAGGATAAGTACTTTACTTGGAGGTTTCATTTTTTGCTGCCAGCAAAGGGCAGTGCATTTACAATCAGTCATATCTGCACTTTCACTACTGCACCCATCTCTGCGCTTACACTACTGCACCCATCTCTGCTGAAACAAAGCAAGGAAAAATAGCCATGGACTCACTGCTAATCTTTGTCACTGATCACATCGGCTGGTAGTGCTACAAAAATACTGGTATGGGCTGCAGGTTTAATATCTCAAGAAAGGATTCCCTGCAGAGATGTATCAGCTTTATCAACCCTAATTTAGATAGTAGCTGAACCGTCTGTACTTGATTTGTGTAGACACAGAATAATAAAAATCAGTTAGCAGGCAGTGTACTCGCATCCCATTTCTCAGCTGCATTGCTTGAATGAAGTGACTGCAACCTTATAAGCAAGAAGAGACATAATTTCTTTTATGAACCCAGATTCATATACACTGTATTTTAATCTCAGCCACATGGTACTTAAGCTCACAAGATTACTAAAATGAATAAAAGTCATTGGATTATAAAAGGAGATAGAAAAGTTTAATGATCTGAATTACATTTTATATGAGACTTTAATTTTTCAATAAACTTTCAGAAAACAAGTCTGTCTGTTAGAGGAAGGAATATATTACTGCAGTGCAGGAGGTTTCAATAACTTCAGCCATTCATAAAGGATTATTGAGGCATTTATGACTGAGGGAAAATGTTCTCTGCCAAAATAAACTGAGATATGTTTTCCAAGATGCTAGTCCAAGCAACTGCTTCTGGGGTCAAGAAACTTGCTTGGAAAGAGTTGTGCTTTAGGAGTGTCTCAGCAGTTCTCAGTGAAGTGCAGTTATGTGAAATATCTGGAGTTGGACCTGATACAAATAACTGTGTACATCACCTCTGCTTCCCGTGCTGCATTTTTATTCCTCTTCTTCATAAATCCCATCGTAACTTTGGCCTTTGTACCCCCATCCTTTACAGGCCTACTTCGGTATAAAAGACAGGTCTCAAAGTTCACCTTTTAATCCTACATGAATCCAGTTTTGAATGTTGTCTGGTTTCAACTCAGAGTGGGATATATGCATTTCAGTCATTGTGCTCTGGATTTTCCGTTGATTTTGTTTTCATTACCCTGTGACTATCTAATGAAAAATAATTGTTGCTCTTCAGAGCAGAGGTAGTGTGCTCTCTCCCAGTTCTAAATGTTTCTAGCATAGCTCCCTGAGCACACGCTAGAAGCTTTTTCCTTCTTTTTTCCCCCTAAGGCCTGTGGGCTATTTAGCTGAACTGAACTATGAATCCAATGCAGCACCACAAGAGCAGCTTTGATTCACAGTCCTGAATTGCTGCAGAAGGGGCTGAATAGCTCCCAACAGCCCATCTCATAGCACCTGTGCTTTCAGGGCCTCCAGGAAGTTCTGTGGATAAAATTGTCAGAGATGAGAAGAGTTCAACACCCAGAGGAACCTACTCTTTTCTTTCTCTGTGGCTAAGTGGCATTCCCAGTAAAAGAAAACTTAGATAAGGAAAGAAACATCTAAGGACAGACATCTAAGTGCCTTAGATGAAAACCTGTCTGTCTTTGAACATATTTCTTCCCTTTTGAAATGGATTTGAGGTAAAGATGTGCAGCAGACTCTGTTTACTCTTTCTCTAAACTTTGTGTATGAATTCAGGTCCATTCACCACTGTATCTTGCTTTTCAGACAATAAAGTTTAGATAACTCTGCATACATAGGTGTAAAATTAATTAGGATCAGGATGGATGTGCTGTCTTCTGGGTGAAAAACTGAGTTGTCTGAGTCCAAAATGTGGTGGTGAATGGAGTTGAAACCAGTTGGTGGCCAGTCAAATGGTGCTCCCCAGGGCTCAGTCCTGGGGCCAGTTCTGTTTAATATCTTTATCAATGATGAGAGGTCTTTATCAAGGATACACACTCTTTATCAAGTGCACCCACATTAATTTGCAGATGACACCAAGTTGGGAGAAATTCTTGATCTCCTTGATGGTAGGAAGGTTCTGCAGAGACACCTGGACAAGACAGATCAATGGGCCAAGGCCAGTTGCAGGAGGTTCAACTGGGCTAAGTGCCAGATCCTGCACTGGGCCACAACAACTGCATGCAAGGTTACAGGCTTGGGGAAGAGTGGCTGGAAAGCTGCCCAGAGGAAAAGAATCTGGGGGTGCTGATTGGCAGCTGCTGAACCTGAGCCAGCTTGTGGCCTGGTGGCCAAGAAGGCCAACAGCATCCTGGCTTGTGTCAGAAATTGTGTGGACAGCAGGACTAGGGAAACAATCATCCCTAGGTATTCAGCACTGGTGAGGATGCGCCACAAATCCTGTGTTCAGTTCTGGGGCCCTCGCTACAAGAGAGACCTTGAGGTGCTGGAGCTTGTCCAGAGAAGGGCAACAAAGCTGGTGAAGGGCCTAGAGCACAAGTGTCATAAGGAGCAGCTGAGGGAACTGGGATTGTTTAGCCTGGAAAAAAAGGAAGCTCAAGGGGGACCTCATTGCTCATTACAACTACTTGAAATGAGTAACAAGTAACAAGTAACAAGTGATAGGACAAGAGGAGATTGCCTCAAGGAGTGCCAGGGGAGGTTTAGGTTGGATATTAGGAAAACTTTCTTCACTGAAAGGGTTGCCAAGCATTGGAACAGGCTACTCAGGGAAATGGTTGAGTCACCATCCCTGCAGGTATTTAAAAGATATTAGATGTGTTTAGGATATGCTTTACTGGTGGACTTGGCAGTTTAAGTTAGTTGTTGAACTCAATCATAAAAGGCTTTTCCAACCTAAACAATTCTATGTTGTATCATTCTTCTCTGTTCACAAGTTGCAGTCTCTCAAATCTCCTATGTGCTTCAAATTTCTATTATTGTTACCTATGCAAGAAAATTTGCACCAGTTAAACATGATGTACTTCAACCAGTTTGTCTCTTATTTGAGTTGCTTGGCTTAGTTTACAAAAGGCCACAAGCTAAATCACTAAGGGAGAATTAAATTTGTTCAAGTGTAGTAAATGTGAGAGTTAGCACTGCTTTAATGTGAGTGTTCTAGTTTTAAGTCTCTTATACAGCACTTGTGTATAGCCAGGTTCTTGAGCTCTGAAAAGACATGACATTAGAAAGGTGAATGCTATTCCTTCTAACTATTTGAGGACTCAATCAATATACAGGGTATGATTAAAGATCTAGTTTGTTTGCTAAGAATATCTAGAGAACATCATCTATTTTACCAAGGTAAAAGAAGAAAAGAAGGAAAGTTTAAAATTTAGAATTTGAAAAGCAGCCAGCCTATATGTTAGGTAACAGTTAAGGAAGCTTAAATGAGCTCAGCCCACTTTGTTGGATTACAGTGCAAAGCATCTCAATGGATTTTGGCAGCACAGAGGTGTGCTGCTGAGACAATTTATGCATTCCACTGTGAAGTAGACACTGCAAATTAAAAATCTGATCCTACTTCTGTAAAAATTAATAGGAATTTTGTCACTGACTTCAAAGGGAGCAGTGTCAGAAATCCAATTTCTTGCTATGTTGAGTCTACCTTCATTAGTGGCAGAGGGTGAATGAGGGGAGCAGATGGATGACTTTTTATTTGGATCTTACCAAATTTGCTTTTCCTTAAATTGTCTCCCTTTAATTTTTAAAATATCATTTACTTCTAAAACATACCTCAAAATGAGAAACGCATGTAGGGTATACGACATAGCTAGTTACCTTTCTAGGTGAAGACTGAATTAGCCTGCCATCTTGTATAATTTTTAGTTCCTCTGATTCTTTTTATTTAAAATTTATTTATAATCAGTGTCAGCTAGAAAAACGTAGAGCGTAGAATCATACAATGGTTTGGGTTGGAAAAGACATTAAGTTCATCTAGTGCCAACACCCCTGGGATGCGCAGGGACACTTCACACTAAACCATATCACCCAGGGCCTCGTCCAACCTGGCCTTGAACACCACCAGGGATGGAGCATTCACAACTTCCTTGGGCAACCCATTCCAGTACCTCACCAACCTTATATAAAGAAGTTATTCCTTATCTCTAGCCTAAACCTCTCCTGTTTAAGTCTGAACCCGTTGCCCGTCCTCCTACCACTACAATCCCTAATGAGTCCCTCCCCAGCATCCCTATAGGCCCCCTTCAGATATTGGAAGGCTGCTATGAGGTTTCCATGCAGCCTTCTCTTCTCCAGGCTGAACAGCCCCAACTTCCTCAGCCTGTCTTCATACAGGAGGTGCTCCAGCCCCTTGATCATCCTCGTGGCCCTCCTCTGGACTTGTTCCAACAGTTCCATGTCCTTTTTATGTTGAGAACACCAGAACTGTGTGCAATACTCCAAGCGAGGTCTCATGAGAGCAGAGTAGAGGAGCAGGACGTTAAATACCCAGTCTGTTTACTTAAACATCATATATTCACTTCTTCTGGAGAACTGATAAACACTTTGTCTCTGCCTTTACTCAAGTACTATTTGTTGGACACTGACAGAAAAGGAAGCTTTGAAAAGAGAAAATAATCTTCTCTTGTAAATGTGACAAATGTGACCTCACATCAGAACTAAAGGGGGAAAAAAAAACAACCCAAAACAACAAAACAAAGCAAAACAAAACAAAAAACAAAACCAAAACAAAACAAAACAAAAAAAAAAGCTTAAGAAAGAAGATCAGATCAATGCTGTGGCTGGATTAGGAACAGCAGTTGATAATTTAGCTTCTTGTTCCAGTCAGTTGTAGGCATCTAGTTTGTAAACTTCAGGGCTCCGTCAGGTCACCAGTGTGGTTTTAGCTTCATATTATAGCAAAGTAAATGTCTATTAGTATATGTCATAAGCTTGCAAAATGACACTTGGCATTTAATTCATTCTTATGTTTGTTTTTCTGGCTTAATCATTTGACTTTGTCTCAGTTATTAGACTTAATAAAAGATTGCAAGTATGTACCTCCTCTGGTATTTTTCTGTTTGAAACATTTGTTCATTCCATTTTTGGACAATCAGAAACCCTCCTTGGCCGAGTGTACTCAGCAGCTTGTCCTCGTTATCTCAGCAGGGTAAGATTTATCCCATGCAGGAGGTGCCACAGCCCTACTGTCTTACAAGACCTGTTCAAAAAGTCACAAAGAAGAAAGGGCAACCTTATCAGAAAAATGAGATCCTGTATTTTTACTTGCTCTGGCTTTCACACCAGAGAATCAGCGTATGAGCAAAGGACTTGGCCTATCTAGGAAAAAAATAATATTTATTTTAGTGTTATTTTATCTTCTTATTCATTAGACTGTATTTTCCTCTGTCTTCCTCCTTGTGGATTTTATAATCCCAAATAATGGAACTCTCTGAAGCCTGGACAATACGATATCACCTTTATGCCAGACATAATCTAACAAAAACCTAGACTGTTCATAGGAAATGGCAGCTTAGGGGTTTTAATGAGGGAATGAGACATTAGATAGTGACAGAGCACCAGCTGCAGGAAGGAAAAATTACATTCAAAGAGTTACCAAAACCAGCACTTTTCAACAGGTTCAGAAATATACTGTAAAGTGTGACGCACTCAGGTGCTTCGTGGAATAACATCTCATGTTTCATGATGCACTGGAAAGCACAGCCACTGGTTTTGAAGCTTTTTATGAAGAAAGGATCAATGCTTTTGATGAAAATTCACCCTTCTGGGACTGCGAACTGTGGTGTGTGATTAAAAATGATTCACCTAAGAATTTCACACAGAGAGGAAAAGCTTGCAAGGGAATGTGACTGCCTTTGGCACAGACCTTGGCTGCTTTTAGCTAAACACAGACCTTCAATGACAACCATCCTACTTTATCACACAAATGTCCTTTATCACAGCAAAGGAACTTTTTGCCCTGCATCCTGCAGTCATGAGGTTTAGCAGCACACCACACAGTAGTGCTTAAACTCTAGCAAAATCTGTGCAGAGCGCTTTTCTCAACAAAATATATTCCTGCTGAAATACACATTCAAAGCCAAGAAGTTTTATAGAGAGAGCAGTTCTGATGGGGCTTCTGAAGGAAGGGAGCCTAAAATTACCTGAATTTAAAATCTCCCCACTTCCAACCGAAAATGGAGTTTTCAATCCAATACCCTTTGGGGAATACACTTAAGAGTGGACAGAGAGCAGCAAAAAACAAATTTAGAAGCATTGAAATTGTCATGAAATGAAACCTTTTTCCTCCATCTATTCCAGTCCTTCCTGTAGCATTGATTTCATCTTGGCCTTGCTTTTTCTGTGCCTATTTACATGGGCCTGTTGTTATCAATTCTGACCTCTTATATACTTGAGAGATTGTGACTAGACCAGACTGTACATCCCTGCTCAGTCCCAGTGTGTAAATCTTCACAGGTGGGGAAAAAAAAAAATCTGACTTTGGTATTTTTCCTGCTCTCTTTAAAAACTTGAGTCACTTTTTTTCATCACTGAATAGATTACTTTCTGTTTTAAGAGCTTTTCTAGTTTAGATGATGTTGTCCTATGAAAAATTGGTTTTGCAACCTCAAGTTCCTAAACTCCTGGACCTGTCTGTGAAGTTTTTGCTTCTTACTTTAAGAGACCACAGCTGAGTGGTTTGTAGGTTATACTCTTGTTAGTCAAAGTGCTGTCAATCAAATTCTTGTTTCATTACTTTGGCTTTGTCCTTCTGGCAGGAGACATTCAACTTCCTTTACAATCAAATTTTGTGGTGCCAAAGGTCATGCCTTCTTTTTCAGTCTTCATGTTCCTCCTTATGCAAAAGCCCCTTTCAGGTGAGGCCTGCAGAGTCACTGACACATATCTCTCAAACTTGGAATAAGTTTGGTAACTTATTGGTGAATGCAAGCTGAATATTCTCATCAGCTTCACTGTTCACTGATGCCTAAAATGAAAATGTTGCATAGGATGGTTGCTCTCCTGTATTGCTTTTCAATTTTATTCTGTTTCACATTTCACACTTGAAGATTCTGTCCTTACTTTTCTTCCCTGAAAGGGAAAATCCCCTGATTCTTGTCAATATTGGAAACCCTTTCTTCAGCATTTGAATAGACCAATACATAGAGAGGTTTAGGTCTTGGAAGCACTATGTTATTTAGTGCAATCAATCAGGTGCATCCTGAAGAGGGTATGAAATATGTTACTCATTTCTAAATTGGAGAGACCAGTAATATCTAGAGATCAGTGAGTTTTTCAGAAACAGACTAATGCCCATCTCTCTCCTCTGGTTAGTTCAGATATTCTGTTTCCTCTTCCTAAAAAAAAAAAAAAAAAAGAAAAAGTGATATTTAACATTTATCCTTACATCATATAGGATTATGAACAAGTTTCAGATACCTGAGTCCTGGAGTATGACTGGAATATTATCTCTTAATAAACCCGTTGTATAGCATCAGCTCCTGGATCTGTGTAGACTGTGTGGAAGCTTTGCAAGAGATAGGCTTCCTCGAGTGAAACTCATCACAGCAGAGTCTTTTTCCTGACCCAGAACAACTACTTTAGTTCACATCCACAGCTACTGTGATTGCTGCACCACCACAAACTATGACAACATAGCTACTCAATGCTCTGCAGTGCTATTGCCTGCCCAAACAACCCAGAAGCAAAGGCGCACGTTGAAGACATCTGCTGGTTTTCTGTGCTCATATTCCTCATCATGATATAGTAGTAAGGCCTATTATGAAGGATATCTGGAAGGATATTGCCGGAAAACTGGTGAAAGCAAGTAGTTTCATATACTAGTACTGTTTTTCTAATAGTTTAAGTCAGGATCAGCTTAGGTTCAGATCAGAGATGCAAACATAAAAAAACTCAGAACTCCATTGTTCATCCTAGAAGCCACCAGTCTTTCAGCATGTATAGGCAGTAGCAATCTGTGGATCTCATGGGCTGTTTATATGATTATATGCGGATCATATGGGCTGTTTACTCTGAGAGTAGTGAGTCACTGGAACAGGTTGCCTAAAGAAATAGAAGCTGCCCCATGCCTGGAGATTTTCAAGACCAAGTTGGAAGGGGCTTTGAGCAACGTGGTTTAGTGGAAGGTGTCCCTGCCTGTGGCGGGGGTTTGGAACTAGGTGGTCTTTAAGGTCCCTTCCAAACCAAAACATTCTATGATTCCATACTTACCCCGAAATATACCCACGTTAATATCACAGTATCACAGTATCACAGTATGCTAGAGATTGGAAGGGACCTCGAAAGATCATCTAGTCCAATCCCCCTGCCGGAGCAGGAACACCTAGATAATGTTACACAGGAATGTGTCCAGGCGGGTTTTGAATGTCTCCAGGGAAGGAGACTCCACAACCTCCCTGGGCAGCCTGTTCCAGTGCTCTGTCACCCTCACTGAGAAGAAGTTTCTTCTCAAGTTTAAGTGGAACCTCTTGTGTTCCAGTTTGTACCCATTACCCCTTGTCCTATCATTGTTTGCCACTGAGTAGAGCCTGGCTCCATCTTCGTGACACTCCCCCTTTATATATTTATATACACTAATAAGGTCACCCCTCAGTCTCCTCCAAACTATAGAGACCCAGCTCCCTCAGTCTTTCCTCATAAGGGAGATGCTCCACTCCCTTAATCATCTTAGTTGCCCTGCGCTGGACTCTCTCCAGCAGCTCCCTGTCCTTCTTGAACTGAGGGGCCCAGAACTGGACACAATATTCCAGATGGGGTCTCACCAGGGCAGAGTAGAGGGGAAGGAGGACCTCTCTCGACCTACTAACCAACCCCCTTCTAATACACCCCAGGGTGCCATTGGCCTTCTTGGCCACAAGGGCACAGTGTTGGCTCATGGTCATCCTGTCGTCCACTAGGACCCCCAGGTCCCTCTCCCCTACACTGCTCTCTAACAGGTCGTTCCCCAACCTATACTGGAACCTGGGGTTGTTCCTGCCCAGATGCAGGACTCTACACTTTCCCTTGTTATATTTCATCAAGTTATTCCTTGCCCAACTCTCCAGCCTGTCCAGGTCTCGCTGGATGGCAGCACAGCCTTCTGGCGTGTCAGCCACTCCTCCCAGCTTAGTGTCATCAGCAAACTTGCTGATAGTACACTCAATCCCCTCATCTAAATCATTGATGAATATATTAAATAATACCGGTCCCAGTAATGACCCTGGAGGCACTCCACTAGTTACAGGCCTCCAACTAGACTCCGCCCCATAGACTACAACTCTCTGGCTTCTCTCCTTCAGCCAGTTCACAGTCCACCTCACTACCTGATCATCCAGACCACACTTCCTCAATTTAGCTGTGAGGATGCTGTGGGAGACTGTGTCAAATGCTTTGCTGAAGTCAAGGTAGACCACATCCACCGCTCTGCCATCATCCATCCACCGTGTTATTTCCTCATAAAAGGCTAAGAGATTGGTCAAACATGATTTCCCCCTGGTGAAGCCATGTTGACTGCCCCTCATAACCCTCTTATCCTTGATATGCCTTAAGATGGCACCAAGGATAAGGTGTTCCATCACTTTCCCAGGGATGGAGGTGAGGCTGACCGGTCTATAGTTACCCGGGTCCTCCTTCTTGCCCTTTTTGAAGACTGGAGTGACATTCGCTTTCCTCCAGTCCTCAGGCTCCTCTCCCATTTCCCAAGACTTGGTAAAGATGATGGAGAGTGGTCTAGCAATGACTTCCGCCAGTTCCCTCAGCACCCGCGGGTGCATCCCATCTGGACCCATGGATTTATGGATGTCCAGATTGCTCAACTGGTCTCTAACCCATTCCTCATCGACTAAGGCAAACCGCTCCGTCGACCTGACTTCATCTAAGGTCTCAGGGGTACAGGGCTCTTCAGGACTGCCTGCAGCAGAGTAGACAGAGACAAAGAAGGCATTCAGTAACTCTGCCATCTCTGTATCTTCCGTCACCAGGGCACCCATCCCATTCATCAGTGGGCCTACATTGCCTCTGGTGTTAGTTTTGTCTGCCATGTATTTGAAAAAGCTCTTTTTGCTGTCCTTGGCCCTTCTCGCCAGGTTCAATTCTAAGGAGGCCTTAGTCCTCCTAGCTGCCTTCCTACATCCTCTAGCAGCAGCCTTATATTCCTCCCAAGTGGCCAGCCCCTCCTTCCATAACCTGTAAACTCTCCTCTTCCACTTGAGCATACCCAGCAATTCCCTATTTATGTCTTCTTCTACTCTGCCATTCATTCTGTCTAGGTGGTTTCTTCCTTGCCTGAAGACTGTCAGGGAAAGCTCAGTGTATACTATAATCTACCAAGTGCATTTGAGAGTAAGGTTGCTGCACACACTGAAAAATCTGTTTCCTATATCACTGTCTATGTTTGCACATTTGCTGTCTGTCACATTTATCAGAGTGGACCTGAGGTAGGCCTTCTGAGTCTCCAGGCTCTGGATCATAAACAGACTCAGTTATGATACAACAGAGGTGTACAAAATGGAAAGTCATTAACTGAAGGAAAGGCTCGTCACAGTCAATAATAATTGTGTCAAAGAAAAATGGTGCCCATAATAAAAATAATGCAAATACAAGATAATAGGATCATCAAAGATGGTACAGATGGGAAAACTACTTTTCCTAACCTGCTGTATGATGGATCTCTTCTCAGCAGTATATATTACTCATTATGATATCAGTTTCAACTTTTCAAGTCCCCTGGGGGTAGGGGGAGGGCATATACAAAAATATGCTGAGTCTTCAGCATAAAAAATCCTATACTATGGTCCAGACAAATGGACTGGAAAGGAGTATGATTATTGTGCTAGTGACCTTAATATATTCACTTCTTTTTTTTAAATGTTTGCCTACCCAAAACATGAGTAGAAAGATCCTTGCTTAAGTAAGCTCTCCTGATAAACATCACTGAATAGGAACTGTTTTTCACAATTAAGTGAACACCTCACATCAGAGAGAAACCCCAGCCAGGTAGCATCCCACAGAATTCTTCTTCTTAACGGAACTGAAGAGGTATCATATAATGGTGTCATCTCTACAGCAGAGGTAAAACTCAAATGAAGTCTGGAGCTTTAAAATTTCAAAAAGACCGTTACAACTGAAGTAGAGAGCAATTTCCATCTGATCACAAAGAAATAATCAAAATGCTCTTAACTTCTGATCTTCTTTACCTCCCTCTTTTCTTGTTGGTTTAATCCCCAGGGGTTGTAGCATTTTGGAACCGTAAGCACTTGCGCATTCTGAAATAATGTAAATAATTCAAAACTACAGATCTATGGTCCATTTCTTGTTGACCATCTGTGAACAGATCAGCATAATCAGTCATGATTGGCTCTTTTTCATTTTCTTATTCTAATTGCAATCCCTCTTCATATGCAATTGCATAGTAAAAAGCATAAAGTACTTTGGCATAGCCATGCCTGGGAAACTTGTTTAATAAAACATGACTAAGCATGTCAGAATTTAAACTTCTGGGTCAACTGATACTTCAGTTGATCAAACCAAAATAATTAATTTGTTCACCTCAAAACTCTATGTATTTTTTAGTCCTTGTCTTCCTTCTTCTTATCATTTTTAATTCAAGCAGATTTTAAAGCAATACTGCTTCAAAATATTTGGTTTTAAAAATATCAATATGAATTTTTAATTAAAACCAAACATATTTGAATGCATTTTTGACTCAGACTTTTAACCATGTTTCAACATGGACTCACAATAACCTCACCAACTGAAACTTCTGTTTTCTGCAAGGAACAGCTCTAGTCACAAGTACAAATGTCCTGGTGAGACTTTGCCAGCACTTCTTGTTTCTCTCTTGGCTACAATAAAGTATTGCATGAGGATAAAGAAAAGAAACAGAATCAGTTTTGTGGTCCTTTGAAAAACTTCATTTTGAAAGTGTTGCATCGCATAATCAGACTTTTTTTATTCAGTCAGGTGCTGTGATTTTTGTTTCAGCTGTCCCTTCTCATATCCTGTTCATTCTTGCGATATTTCATATACATTTTTTCTATGCCCAAACATTCCCTTCCTTTTCAGTGAAAAAAAATGCTAGTAATTCTTCTTCCCCCATCAGTGTCTTAATGTGAAGTATCAAATAAGAGACTGAAAAGCCATTGCTTAGATTAAATTATTATTAAATTTGGATTATGTGAGACAAATCCCTTTATCAAGACAGTGTGAAAATAGTGGCATCATTTTAGCAGGGCAAAGCCCATATTTCATGGCTACATCTCATCTCTTGTTTCCATAGAATTTCTTTTTTTGTTCTAAAGTGTTTGCAATCCTTGCGTGTTTGCACATCCCTCTCAGCAAGAATCACTGTATAAAAACACTTTTGCTTCTCACAGAGTCATGTCAGAAAAAAACACTGATGTCGTATCATCATGTCAGACACTCAGTGTTTATGGAGAAACTTCTACTGTGCAACAGCCTTCATGGTTCTTACATGAAGCAAAGAAGTTAATTTGTGTTGATTGCTATGTCCTAAAGGCAGAAAGAAATGGAGGCATTTTAGCAGTATATCCCATCAGGTTGGCAGAGCAGTGGGCAGATTCCAAAATTAACCTTTAAAGCAGTGTCCAGAAAGATTTGTTGCTTCTCCTATTGCAATCTTGTCATTGATATAGCCAGAATATCTTACATGTTTTACTCCCACCTGATACTTTACACGTTGTTTTCTCTGTCTGACCCTAGGGATATGAATTATTCTGCTTTTCATCTCTGAAATTCAACCAGATTTCTTTGTTGTATTCAGATGTCAATGTGAATAAAAATCTATTCCTTACAAAATGCATTATTTGACTAAAAAGAAAATCACCTTTTATTTTATCCTACTAACACCAGTACTGCTGTGGAATTTATGTTTCACACATACACCGGGAAAGAAGACAAAATTCCTTGCTGGCAACTAAGCACCATGCAGCCACTCACTCACTCACTCCTCCCCGGTGGGATGGGGGAGAGAATCAGAAGAGTAAAAATGAAGAATCTGTGGTTTGAGATAAAGGCAGTTAAACAAGTAAAGCAAAAGGCCCCCACAAATGCAAAGCAAAACAAGGAATTCATTCACCACTTCCCATTGGCAGGCAGGTGTTCAGCCATCCCCACAAAAGCAGGGGTCCTTCATATATAGTGAATACTTAGGAAGAAAAACACCATCACTCTGAATGTCCCCCCCTCTTTGTGCTTCTTCCCCAGCTTTATGTGCTGAGCATGACACCACATGGCATGGAATATCCCTTGGGTCAGTTGCAGTCAGCTGTCCTGGCTGTTTCCCCCCCCAAGTTCTTGTGCACCACCAGCTTACTGCTGGTGGATGGGGTGGGATGAGAGGCAGAAATGGGATGAGGCCAACTGCGTGAGGTTCAATGGAGCTAAATGCTGTGCCACAACAAACCCATTCAAGATTACAGGCTTGGGGAAGAGTGGCTGGAAAGCTGCCCGGAGAAAAAGGACCTGGGAGAAGTTGCTCAACAGCCAGCTGAACAATAAACCAGCTTGTGGCCTGGTGGCCAAGAAGGCCAACAGCATCCTGGCTTGTATCAGAAATTGTGTGGACAGCAGGACTAGGGAAACGATCATCCCTAGGTATTCAGCACTGGTGAGGATGCGCCACAAATCCTGTGTTCAGTTCTGGGGCCCTCGCTACAAGAGAGACCTTGAGGTGCTGGAGCTTGTCCAGAGAAGGGCAACAAAGCTGGTGAAGGGCCTAGAGCACAAGTGTCATAAGGAGCAGCTGAGGGAACTGGGATTGTTTAGCCTGGAAAAAAAGGAAGCTCAAGGGGGACCTCATTGCTCATTACAACTACTTGAAATGAGTAACAAGTAACAAGTAACAAGTGATAGGACAAGAGGAGATTGCCTCAAGGAGTGCCAGGGGAGGTTTAGGTTGGATATTAGGAAAACTTTCTTCACTGAAAGGGTTGCCAAGCATTGGAACAGGCTGCTCAGGGAAATGGTTGAGTCACCATCCCTGCAGGTATTTAAAAGATATTAGATGTGTTTAGGATATGCTTTACTGGTGGACTTGGCAGTTTAAGTTAGTTGTTGAACTCAATCATAAAAGGCTTTTCCAACCTAAACAATTCTATGCTTCTATAAAAGCTTCATATCCCCACAGAAAAGGTTTCCCTTTGCTTTAATTTCTCCATATTATTTTCAAGATTTTTGAGATACTAATTCATCAAGAAGTGAACACTACAAAGATCTAGCATCAGCTTTGATGTAATATATCATAAACTCAGTCCATACTTTATGCAAGAAGTCTCAGAGGTTGACAGAACAACTCTGTGTCATTCTCAAATTTCCATGGATACAGTATCCTGTGGTATGCAGTAGGCCCATCAGATATTTAGGGCTGGTTGCTTAACCTTTGAATCCAGGCATCATTCTGGTACAAAATGGAAATGCAATAATTACCAGAATTAGAAAAAATAATGGGAATTTATTAATAAATCATCTTTCCCCTTAAGCTGTACTGTAGCAAGAAGTAATCCCAATAATAAGGAACAGTGTTATTGGACCACATTATGAACACCAGTGATTTTATACCAAGCTTTTACTGTCAGGGGAATGGTTCATTAACCACAAAGAACACTTCATATTAGGGATTCAGTTTATCTGGCCGATTTAGACATTTTTTAAGTATTTTTTAATTAAAATTGGGATTCTCTATTTTGGAATGGTGTGCTGGTTCAAAGGAATTATAAGCACAATTACTACAATCAAGTTGTTAGTAAATGTTTTTGTTCCAGATAAAAGTTGAATGCTGGTCAATCTGTTAAGTAGCCACTCTGGCCGACCCTGCAGTTTTGTCTCCAGCTGGTAGTGACGTGGATGAGAAACGGGATAGAAGGACAAAACCTTTTCATAACATAGAAAGTTTTTATTTGGCAAGCAGTAAATAAAGGAAATTTCCTGGACAGTGTGTTATAGACAGGCAAGGAAGAATTTTTCTTGTAACTTTAATATCAAAAGCTGATTTCTTTTGATCAAGCCAGCTGTATTTCACATTATTTACTGTAGTAAATATCCTTTAGGGGATGAAATTGAAGCTGCGAAAAAATTCGTTTATATTGTTCACAATATTTCATCCCATTACAGGATAATATAAAATTAATGAAAAATGCCTTAGGTCTGGAGAGGAGCCCTAGCCTCCCAAGCACAAGGTAGAAAAGGTCCTAATGCTGTATCTTAAGGAGTTACCACCAGATTAAACCCCTTGTCAGTGTAAATATCTCATCATTTCATGGACTTCTAAGTCTCAACACCTGCTGAGGATCTCTTAGAACAGAAGTGTGGATCAAAGGGGTGTTACCCCTTGTCCTATCACCACAGTCCCTAAGGAAGAGTCCCTCCCCAGCATCCCTGTAGGCCCCCTTCAGATACTGGAAGGCTGCTATGAGGTCTCCACGCAGCCTTCTCTTCTCCAGCCTGAACAGCTCCAACTTCCTCAGCCTGTCTTCATACGGGAGGTGCTCCAGTCCCCTGATCATCCTTGTGGCCCTTCTCTGGACTTGTTCCAACAGCTCCATGTCCTTGAGGACACCAGAACTGCACACAGTACTCCAAATGAGGTCTCATGAGAGCAGAGTAGAGCATTTAAAACAAAAAGCAAGCATAATCCATGACTGTAGGTACTTTTTCCGGGAAATAAACCAAACTGTACATTAAGTTCTGCCATCAGTATGAAACACTAATTGAAGGTCATTAAGATCAGACATAAGTGGGTTTGGTGTGAGTGTTTACACTGCTTTCACTCACCTGGCAGCCAAATTAGGCTTAAAGTGCCAGCATCACTTTCAAGATGGGTATCGGCTGTGTCTGTATGAGCTGGAGATTCTGGTGCAAGCAATGCCTGTCAAACCAAGTCCTTAGAAGCTGCAAAAGTCAGATTAAAAAAAAAAAGTTTATAAATAGAAAGGGTCAGATCTTCAGGCTGTAACAAACTGTATGTGGGTGAAGAGTAGAATGATGGCTGCTGTAACATTAAAAAAATTAAACATCAGAAAGGCACATTAGTTTAGGTACATTAAAGTACCTAAACCTATCATCCTTCTAAACACTGCTGAAGCACATGCTTCAGAAATGGAAATTAAACATATGCTTCTATTTCCAGTCCTAAAAAGGACTAGTTTTTAAACATAGTGTTTAGAGGGGAGGATTCATGTTGTGGCAAAGTTGCCTTTTTAATTTGCCAGACAAAACTGTTGAGTTCATCAGCTACGAATTGATTTACACCAAAAGCATCTAATTCATTTTTTCCTCTTGAGATTAATCATGATAAATCTCTTCCAACTGTGCTAAATAATGAAATTAAATCAAATATATTTGTCATGCCTAAATGGATGGTTTCTCATATCCTAATGGAATATTGTTGAAGAATTACAATAGACAGAAATGGTTCAAATACACTTGTTAAGAAGTAATAACAAACAGGTAAAGAAAGACCACAGGGACTCCACTAGGCCAGTTTCTCTTTGATTTGCTCATTTTAATTCAGCTGTTTTCTTCACACTATTCTCTTCGCTTTCTTTGCTAAAGAATTATTTGAGATGTCTTTTGAAGATTATAATGACTCCTGAAGTGATTTTTTTTTTGCAATTTATTTCATGTGTGTGTTCCTCTGCAGGAAACAGCTGTCTTCTAAATGGAAAAGAAGAATTCTTTGAGATCTCTGATGGCTAAAGAAGGGGTAGGGTGGAGATGCTTGTGTATGGCAGTTGTGAAGGAGAGGAAATTCTGATGGTTCTCCTGTTTACTGAATGTATTTAAAATGCCTTTTCTTTCAGGGAAGGAGAGAAGGAATAGCACATTCCCCTTGGCCTCACTGAACTCAGTGACAGGTGACTCAGATAATGGAACAGGGAAGTAAGTGCTCATCCCACCCAAGTGCATTACCACCTAGCTTTAGTTTTGATGTCACAAAAACCATGTACACACTCAAGTTAAATGGGGTATCCCTTTTCTGGGAGATGTTTAGTAAACATATCCAAATACTCCCTTTCTGGGATGTTCTGTAGACCTGGTTAGTTTTCCCATTTGCTCCAACATCAGAGTTCTCTAGGCTATTTGTCCACTTCATCAAAGACTCTAAAGTTAGTCTTAGAGGTAGGGCTTCAAACAACACATCTCTCAGCTCCTAATTATATAAGCACATCTATAATTTCTTTCCAGAAGTAGTTTTCTCTGAGTTTTTCTAGAGTGTCCTGTTCTTAATAACATCTTCTGCTCAGTGTCCATCAAATGCTCAGGGCCACTCTGTTGGTGGCCCTCGAGATCAGACTCAGGTCTCCACTTGTCTCTGCAGAGAGCTGCCTCTAATTCCCATTTAGTCTGTGCAGCAGGCAGCAAACTTTGTCTCTGCTATCCAGAAGAGATCTCTTCTGTCTAACGAGCAACATATGACAAGCTCCCAAATCTGAGGGACAAAAATTGACATCTAAAATAAGGTGTCTATGTATAACAGCAGGGTTAATAACAGAACAAATTGCATAAAGTGGTAGTAAACAGTTACAGGTAGTTACGTCATGCAGACTGATATACTCAAAGTGAACCAGAAATTTTAAAAGCATGGTCTGGAGCCCAGAACAGAAGAGCCAGTAGCATGAGATGGTGAAAGACAATCCAGAAATCAGGAGGATAAAGCCTTCCACTGGAGCATGAGGAAAAGGTGGTAAAAATGAAACAAAGATGCCAAAACAGAATCAGATGTTCTGATTTTCTCAAAGCTCTTAATGGCAGTTTTCAAACTGTTATGATGAATGCCAATCAGATGTGGGCACCTAGTTCAATTTGTATTCTTTGAAAGTTCCCCGAATGCAAATCTATCCAAATTAAGAGCCAGAAAAAGAGGTGGTGGGGGCTGGAAAAAGAACCACAAAAGCTTAAAAAGATTTATATTTCTTTTCACTCATTTTCTTCTGAATGATCAACTGAATTTCTGTCAGTAACTAGGCACTTTTGCAGATGCTTATTTAATGTCGTGCAGGGGAGAGGCAGTAGGTGTGGGCAAGAGAGGTGAGTCATACTTTGCTCAAGCGGGAACCTGCTGTGATGTTCATAATGCACTGAAGTAAGTTCAGAAATATGAAAGTTTCTTTTTTTCTTTTTCCTACACCTTTTCTCCAGTCTGACAGACACCCAAATTCCTGACAGCTTCTTAATATTCATTTGTACCACTGATAATTGGGCCTGAATAGAAGTCTAATCCTGAAAGATGATAAATTGTTCCTCAGTTTTACATGAATAGAGTAAAAAATGTATTGTCTTATGTGTAGTTGCATGGTGCAGAGGCAAGAACTCCTCTGCAGTGAACTGGGAACTTCGACACCTCTCCCAAGAGCGGTGCAAACTGCCTGCGGCATATGTTGCAACATTTTCCAGATTTAAAGATGCGAGGGCAGTCATCTGGCTGGTACTCTACTGGAACATCTTTTTCTGACAATTGAGTAAAAACCAGACTCTTTGGTGTTTAAATGTAACACCACATGCTCTGACGTTATAAGACTGGAAGCTGTCTGAAGACACTGCCATCTGGGGTGTAGAAAACAGGAGATTTTCATGTTCGAGGAAAAAAAGCTCTGGCTGACTTATGGAAGAGGTGTGATTTGTTTCCCCTCTTTCATTATAATGATTTGTAAACAGATTCAAATATCATTTGTAAAGTTCAAACTGAAGTCACCTAAGCTAGGGGAGAGAGAGGGTTGGTGACAGGAATGAAAGGCCTTTCTCTTTTGAGACCATACTGGGATTCCCTTGTGAATATAAACTGTAATTCAAATTAAAACTAAAAGCTGCAGTCTGGGATGTTTTATGGGGGCACCACTGGGCCTTAAGTTTCACTTTCTCCCTTATTTATTTTCTCTGTGAGCCAGTTGTCCATGCAGAACATGACAGTTAATTACGCCTCTTTGTTTCCCCCTGACAAACAACGCACAAGTAATGCCAGCAGGGATTAAACTGTTTGCTTTTGGTTTACAGGGAATTAAAGCATGTATGTAGTAAATTTTCTCATAAAGGTCTTTCCTAAAGCCATAGACTGGGGAAATAATATTAGTAGCTAACACTGTGGATTCAAAGCTCAGTTCAACAACCTTTAAATAAATGTCCAATATGTTTTCCCCTCCAGATGGGCTTACTCAACGTGTGTATACATGGGTTTTAGCAGGCTAATGTGAGTGTGCAACAACCTGCGCACCTCAACAGCCAAACATCCACAGCCAGTCTTAACAGCTCTAGGTGGATTCATTAGCCAAGTTGGAGTGCTGCACTAATCACAGCTTACTCTGTTTCCAGGTCAGAACCTATTTACACCTGCCTGGCTCTGAGTGCAAGCAGGGCAGTGCACACATTGCAGTGTTCTGAATTCAGGATGTTTCATTGATGGGTGTGCTCCCCGTAACTCTACCCCTTGCTTGTCTTGGCTGATTTCCCTCCTGTCCAAATGCTCTTTTCTAGTCTTTGTAACAAGACCTGTTATGTTCAGAAGTACCAGGTCTCTGTGGGAAGGCTGAGGAGTTAACTAAGGGGCAGATTATTAAGCTATCTGCAGCTGGTTCAAATCTATAAGGTGCTTTTGACCAGAGGAAGTGCCATAGATCAGTTTGATGGTATTAAACAGTATCTTACCTAAATTCTAATTAAATAAGGCTGATAGGAAGTTTGTTTCCTGTGATGGCTATTTTTAGGCAAATCTGCTTCTGTCCTTTTCTGCAAGTCTCAGGCTGTCTGAGACATGGGAGATCACTGCTGAGTCAGTGCTTTTGACAATTTTAGGAAGAGGATCCCAGGTCTAACCAGGTCTGGGTGCTGGGAGCCCCTCCACCCAAGCAAAGCAGGTGTATCTCCAGCACAAAGCTGCTCTGAACAAGCTACAGTGGCCTTTTTCACAAGCAAAGCAGAAGCCCATCTGTCCTGTGTGGGGTCCTCAACAGGAACATCCCTGGAGAAAAGGGGAGTGAAGGTAACAGGGGGAACTCAGCCAAAGTCACAAGCATGACAGCTTAAAATTAATCACTCTTCAAGTGACAGGGACCAGGAAGTGGGATGAAAAAGGATTGAGAAAGTAGAGTGTGTGGTGGGTTATCTGAACAAAGTGCTTGAGCTGGAAATGGGCTAGTTCTGTCCAAACCCCTATGCTACTCCTCTCTAGGACTGACCACAGAAGAGCCACATGAGGGTATCAGCACAGGGGAAAATTGCTAATGCTTCAGATTTTTTGTGGAAAATTAAGACTCAGTTTCAACAAATATTACATGTATCTTATTGAATAAAAATCCAGAAGGGATAGAGATTCTAGCTCATGAAATACATAATCTATAGCTATCTGGAGCCCGGGAAAACATACAAGGCAAAACACTATTGTATGTGTTGTCTTTTTCTAGCACATTGGCTATGTAATTATATATGCTGGAGAATTTCATGCGTATTTTGAAAACAAAGAGTAGTCTTTAACTTCAGACTGTTGTCAGCAACTGGGATTGAAAACTTGAAATCATTTTTAAAAAAGAGAGAAAAAGAAATTCCAGAGCACACATTTAAAGTGCAGGGAGACTGGAAAAGCCAGCAACATATTGAAAGAAAGAGGCACTGCAGGTGTAATATTTAATGGAGTGTTAATTGTGCAGTGGCTAAAAATAAATAGGCAGCACAGAGGTTGGGTCCAGGTGAGTGGTTGATTGGAAGTGCTAAGTTCTACAATTAGCACTAAAAATGATGAGCTCACTTTTCTATGCTGCAGTTTGTATTAAGAGTTAGATGGACTTCTCTCTGCAAACTCTTACCAAACACAGAGGAGTGCAAGAAGCCACAGGCTGTGGTTTCTGGTAGTCTACCTAATATTTACTCTAGTGTTTAGGAATATAAACCACCCCGTAATCTCAAAACCTTATATCTTACATTCAGTGTGAATGGAACTTCTTTAATGACAAACTGATTTCAAGCAGAAGGGTAAAAGCACATTCATTCATTCATTCATTCATTCATTCATTCATTCCCTTACTAGCACTTTCATAATTAACATTGGTCCCTATCCTAATGACAGTCAACAGGCAGGAAAGTCTTTTAGTGTTAGAGAAGAGTTTTAACAGTGTCTATTAACATATGAACTATGAGACGCACACCTGAGGATTACCACGTGGTATATGTTATCCCAAACTGTGATTCAGGTTTAAAGCAGAACAAACTACATTAAATTAAGCCTTTCTTCTTTATGCTTACAAAGTATTCATCATCTACATCAGTGTTTATTAATTCCAATCATTCAATGAATGTTTTGTGTAACAGCAAATGCTGCAAATCCCTGGATTATTCAAAAGTTCCATTTTGTGACTATTACTCTGAATGTCTTCTGTTTTAATGTCTTCTGTTTTAATTTCTTCTTCATAGTTTTTGGTTAGCTGCCTAACATTATAAGATAATGTTGGTGTTGCTTGGCCGTTTATAAATTGCACCAGGATTTGACAAGGTGACTGTTTTAAAAATCCCATTTTATTACGTATCTGCAGTTGAATAGATTTGCATAGATGTTCTCAACTCCTTGCTTATTACACTGCAGAGAACAAAATTTCATTGCCATGAGTATTTTGACAGAGCAAATAAAAAGCACAAAAACTACAGTTGCAGCAACTATTTAAGTGGATACGTTAGATAAAGCAGTAAGTGCCATTAAAACTGTAGTTGTATTTGGAGCAAAGTCTCTGTATTCGCTAGTTTTGTCAGATTTCTACTATATTTTTGTCTCTTGTAGAGTTTAGCATTAATTATGGCATGAAGATAGAGGGAAAAAAAACCTAGGAAAAAAGCACAAGCAGCTTTTTTTTTCTTTGGTCTGTTCATTTGGAAATATATATACAGATATGACACACACAAACGTATGTGAACAGCCTGCTACAAAGTTTTTTTCTCAATCCAACACCCTTTGTTTTGTTTAGATTCAAGCATGTTTGGTATAGCTTTCCCTGTACCATTGTACCAAGTGTTTCTGTTATAGATAGGTAAATAATACATACATATATGTGTATTTACACATAGATTTCTTTATGAAAGATGACATCTGGGTAGAAATTTTGGCCGTTATGGTAGATCTGATGGATGTATACATTAACAACAATTAGTATTGTTAATAATTAATATTGTTTTCCTTGAGAAAACCACTAGTCATTTTTGAAGTTACTCCGTTAAGTAAGTAATGTCACTTTTTGGCTGGGGTAAGGGATTCAAAAGACTAGGTCTTAAATTTGTGTTCTTTAATATTTATGCTGATGCTGTTGCTGTTGCTATTGAAAGACACTAAAGCATAATGCAACTACTCGTTATATTTCGACAAGAAGGCATTTGTATATATTTGTGGTTTCGTCCAGGAATAAATGCAGGATTACCCATCTCAGCTTCACAACAAACCTACAGATGGTATGTGCTACATCCTGTTGTTGCTGTGAGAATACAGTTCTGCTTGCCTGAACTTATGTTTTCTCATCTACTAAAGCATCAAGATGTTAATGCTGAATATCACTTGTGAAATATTTTCCTGTGAGCACAAAAGAGTAAGTACTTTCAACTGTTTGCTTTGAAGATGCCTGTCTCTTCCCCACCAATTAAATGCAGCTGATAAAATAGAGTGGAATGGCCATCTATTGGAAACACAGCCCACTGAAAGTTAGAAACTTAACAGCACATTTCTGTAATTCAAAGGAGTCACAAGACATTAAAAGGCACTGCCTTGTTCATGTAACAAAGACTGTGTCAAGAAAATAAAATAGTACAATATTTATCTATTCTTGTAAGAGTGTTCATCAAAAGATGAGGAAATAATTTTGAAAATCATTCATCTAATGCTAGGAAGACTTTTTGCCTGTACAATCCACCACAGAATTGGCAGGTTGCTGCATTTTTGAAAGCACACCTAAACCCCTAAAGGATTAAAAGGAACATAGCATTTCTTTATTAACAGACACAGAGCTCTAGGGTCCTGCTGTGCAAAGCATTGGAGAAACCCAGTATCTGCAAACCATGTCTGCTTTGGGGGGTGTCCCAGGTTAGGGTGAGGTGCAGCAGGGAAGAAATGGTAAGACCATTTAAGCTGGGCATCTTGCATGCTTGACTTACCTCCTGAGGAGTGTCCACCTCCACTGCACTTGGACCACAGTGGGGTCCACACTGTTGCAGCCCCCACATGTCATGGCCTACTCTGGAAGGACACTAAGGGACACAGCAGGCTGGGAGTTGTACATCTGTCCTTGCCTGGATGACCAGAATGTTAGTTTCTTCCTCCAAGCCCTGCCAAGAAGCTGTGGCTTACCATGATGGATAGCATTTTTAGCACAGCTGCTGCTGTGGCTTTTCATTAGAGGTCTCAGTGTTGTGTTAAGCCAAGCTCTGAAGAAGGTAATGAGGCCTTTTAATGAGGGCACACTTTAAGAAGGCAAGGTGCCTTAGTTTCATGGCAATAACTATGCCACCTCAGCAAGGAAAGGAACTTCTTGCCTTTAAATACACTGACCTGCACTCATTTGCATTTGCTGTGTAAATCCCTTCCCAAAAGCCACCTGCTGCTGCTGTCTCTGATCCTCCTAGTATTTTTCAGATACTTTCCATCAGAAAAATTACAAATCTCACTGAGGGGATGAATGTGCATTTTTTTCAGGTTCAGAGCTCAAAGCATGTTCCGCTTGCCTGCAGAATATTATGGCAGCACAGCACTTATAGCAATCATACGGGTGACTCCCTCACTATTTGTGCATGGCCCAAGGATAATAGCAGCTCCTCTGAAAGAAATCTGACCACTGTCAAACTTTCTTGCTACATAAAAGTATTCAGGAAACTATATGTAACTGTCCCATTACCCACATACTAGTCATGTGGAATACTGACTTGAGTATTGAGCAAATTGAAGTACGGAAAAGCACAGATTGCTTATTTGCTTAAATCCTTCTTTTAACTTCAAATTCGAGAACTTCAATATGATGCCAGATTTTTATGAGCCTTACTCTGACTTCCTTTTACACTAAACAAATAGGCTACGAGTCTACCAGACAGACCTAGATTTGCTTTAAGATGGCCAAGAATTGCTTAGAACTGGAAAAGTGATTTGATTCCTTCAGGAATGCCCTTCACTGCTTCCTTCAAGATGCACAAAGAGGATCCAGTCACTTCACAACTCGAGAGTCAACATTTTCCCTAACAGCCTTCCACTTTGTGTATTGACTTAATTCTAATGACAGTAAGGTTCATATCATCAAACTACATTTATTAACTCTTCCCTGTGGAATCCTTTATATGTTTTAAAATGCATTTAGATAGTCTTTGCATGGTCAGTTGTGTTATTTCAGCTTATTTTTTTCTAATGTATATGAGTTTATGTCATTTTTTTTCCATGTATAATAAACTTTTTAATTGGTAATGCATAGTGCATAAAGCAAAAGTTACTTATTTGTGAAAAAAAAAATCTATTGTGACATTTTTTAATTGCTTCTTTGTTATTTATATCTTGAAATATTATCCATTAATAATTTTTTGAGCTATTAGTACCAAATTTGTATCCATTATAAGACTGAGCTGAAAAAACAAGAAAACAACATTTGAAAAAAAGTGCTTATTTTGTTGGATAAGGTCCAAAAATAAGGCAATAGTATGGCATACATATAGATTCTTTTGACCAATTCATATACATATTTCTATATAATATCATCTGCTACATATATAAATTTTAAGGTATTATTATAACCGATTGATATTTTAAATTTAAACTGTTTAAATTATTTTAAATTTAAACTGTTTAAATTATTTATATAAAAATAGTATTTGATTAAAATAATACATTTATATTTATGTATGTAGCATATACATCAAATATATATATATGTGAATTTGCTGAAAAAATACTTAATCTCTCTTTATACTGATGTATTTATTGAACACCATACATATATATGTGTTCCTAAACTGCTAAGATTAAAGAATCTTTTATCAGCTCTCAGGTTATAATACAATCATAAATATATCTTGACAAACTTGAACTGAAACATGATTTTCAACAAAACATGTTGATAATGGAAAGAAACTCTGGATTTTGTTTTTATTTTTTTCCAAAACCTAAATGTTACCATTTTTATTTACAGGTTATTTTAACATTTCTGAGGACTTTTTTTCCTCATTTCTGAATGAAAAGAACTCTGATTTTTGTGTTCCTTGTGAAGTGGGATTTTTTTCCCTAAATGCTTCCAGTAGTACAAATAACAGTTTAAAGTTTATCTAAACAGTTCTTAGTTTAACTGCTTTTTCAAAAAGGTTTTCTATATCTTATTATTTCTACAGATCAATAGTCCACACACTGCAATACACAAGGCTTCCCTTTAGGATTTTAAAGCTGCCAACATCTCTTAATCATAAAATTCTTCCTGGACTGTGTTTCTCTTCATCTGGCATCACAGTCAATTGTGATGAGAAAGGAAGTTTCTCAAAGAGGATAATGAAAGATTAATATTACAAGTGGGAGTCAAAACTGCAATTGTAGAATGTGTTCTTTGGTAGCTTGTAAATAAAATCCTAAGAAGTAGCAGCAAGATTGTGTCTTCTCATTTATGGGAAGTACCTAACCTGCTACCAAGGTATACTCACTGGTAATTTCCTTTTATCTTACAATCTCTACATGATTTCAGTATCATCTGTCCATTGCATATGAGAGATTTATGTTCCACTTCTGTCAGCATTTCTAAAGGGAAGGTAATCAGATATAAAAACAAACTATTGGTGCTCCATAAGATACCACATGTTGGATCACATAAGACTGAATATTTAAAATCCGAAACACATGCATGTTTCCATATATATAAATAAGGAAAAAAGAAGGTGGGATCAAATGTAAAACTTGGTGGCAGTTGCTGCATAAGGTGGTCTTGCGGAGTTTATTTTACTTCACTTTTATTTTGTTCTGCTAAAACTGGAAGACTCATTAAAGAAAGGAAAAAAAAAAACTGATGTAAAGGATAACAGATGACAAAAAAAAAAGCTGACAGATGCAAAGATTTCAGCCATGTACACATTTCAAAAACTATGCTTTATAAATGTATAAAAAGACATCAAACAAAAGCTACATAGATATTTCAAAAAGCCTGAAACTAGTATAATTTGAAATTTCACACAGAAAGGCCATTTCCACCTAAGACTTAAACCTACCTGTTACAATTAGTGAAAGCCTTGCCCTCAAATTAAAGCAAAGAGGTATGCCCTATATTAAGTATATTTTTGAATATAACCTCAATTACAGATTGCATGTATCTATTACAGTATAAATAACATATTTTTCTTAGTCTAAGAACTAAAATTAGACATTCTATATCACATGAATAAGTGACAAGAAAATTTTAGCCGTAATAATTACTTATACCTTTTACCAAGCTTTTCATCCTTAAAGTAAGTTAGTAATTAATCCTTGTAAGCAAAGCTAGTTGAAGGACATGTTGTAAATAAATTATCTAAAAGTGCTTTATCATCTTTTTTCAATAATTTCTTTCTTATATACTATACTTCATGGAAGGGAATGTGATTCACAAGTATAGTTCAAATTGTGTTCATTCTTAATGAGGTCTGACTCATAACATGGAAGTTGTTTTTTTAATTCCAGATGACCAATAGGAATCTCCACTGACTTAGGTGATCTTTGGAAAATACCCTTAATTGTTGATCTGGTTTCCAAGTGTATGAACAGAAGTAGTATTTGACTAGACCAGTCACATTTGAAAGCTGTTATTATTTACACTCAAAAATGGAGACATAAAGGCTGAAAGTATTGACAGCTTGCCCAAATTTTCAGAGGAATGTGGTGTTTGGCCCTGCATATCTGACTGCCATGATTTTCAGCTTAGCTGACATAAAGGCGGTTTTGTCATTGTAAAATAAATTTGTTTCACCATATTGATACTTGTTACTATGATGTTCCCTTCTCTGTGAAATTATGAGAGTTATGTTAGATAGAGAAGTGTCTGGTCCTGGACCTTGAGTGTAAATCTCATGCCTAATTGATCATGACCACATTACATCTTTTGCAGTATGATTTTCTTTGCCTACATGAGGTTGTAACAGCTGCTTAAAGGATATTAATGGGTTAGCAAACATGATTTAAATACTTTTTGTTCCTGTAGTCTGGAAAAGAAGAGCAGAGGATCAATAAAGGCAGTTGTCTTTTTAACATTGTCATTTCCCCAATACAGCTTGGTAATGATTCATTGGTCAGATTTTGTACCAGGAACTAAGGATGCGCAAATGCCATCAAGTGAAATATTTCCGACTTAGTATTTATTCATACAAAAAGAGTATCAATAAAGAATACTGGGGAGGAGATGACAAAAGCCTTAAAAAAAAAAAAAGAAAAGGAAATACCTAGTTCATTCTCAAACTATTTTGAGAGTAAGAACATAGCTGCAAATACATTTTAAAATAATTTCCCATGTATTCTGCCATATTTTCTTTGTCTTTTAATTTCCAATTCTTTGTTCACCCACCAGACCTAGCCAAATCTAGTCATGTGCATACCATCCACAGAAGGTGATTCTTTAGCCCTTGTGCTTCCACACTGTAGATGTGATGTGGCAGAGGTCCCCAGCTCTGCTTCACCCCCTGCCTTCGCTCTTAAGGTGGAAAGTGGGCAGATAGGAACTTGGCATCCCAAAGCATTAGCTGGAAGAGCTTGTGCCCATGTTTGGAAAGATAATATGCTGCAGCAAACACAGAACTGGGGTGTGTTCAGGGTCTCTCTCTTGCCTTGCCTTTCTTGCTTCAACTCCCTGAGTTTACCCCTCTCTGAACCCATGAATCCAAGGCTAGAAGTAGATTAAATGGGGTTGTAGGAGGGACTATTCAGTCGAAATTTGTGTCTATTTTAAGGTCTGTGAGAGGGTGACCACTCTCCTGTCCGTTGTTTGTGTGGTTTGGTAAGCTCATAGGTGCCACTGCAGCAGAAAATGCGGGTGGAAAGGGCTTGGAGATCACTGTGTTAGCTGTCATATACCTTGTCATTTCTGAGGAGGACCACAAGGAAAGTGAAAACTGCCCAAGCTTCCAGAAAAGGTTTAAGTCAATAGTGGACACTGATTTCCACTAGTTGACAATACACAAAACTTAGCTCAAACGTTAGAAAACGTTTCCGTGCCAAAATGGGATGTTACTACAAAAAACTGTGTTAAATCCCCCCAGAAAACCTTTTGAGATTTAAAAAAATATAGCCCCGGAAATATTTCAAAGACATTCACAAACCCTTTTTCCTGAGGGTGGTCTCTGCTGAGCCACATGATAACATATGGCTACAAACCACCCTCTGACCACTAATTCATCTATAAATTAGACCCATATCCTATGCTGTCAAGGTGTCCCTGCCCTCTGAAAGAATGGACAAGGGCAAATCCAGCGTCATCTTCATTTTGTGAGGCTTAGAATATTGCCCCATTGGATCCTGGTAAATGAGTTTTAGCTATAAGGCTTCATTATTGTTTGAAAATAGCTTGCAAGAGAAGCAGACTTTCTGAAGAAAAAGTCATAGATACGTAATTATAATGCAAGATAATCCTTTCCTTATCATACAAAACAAAGTGCTTTTGTGAAACACTGTATTCATGTTCTGAAGAGTATTATGTTTACTGGGTGAAAAAAAAAACAAATCTGGAGAAAAAGCTGTATCTTTGACTTAAGATACATGATCAATAACCTTGCAAGGCATTCAGGCTACATATTCACTAAGGAATTGCTTTAATCAAACACATCCATGTCTCTCTTAGGATAAATCCCCATTGTCAGCTACACTAAAACAGTATTTTCAGCTCGTTTTCATAATGTTAGCACTACATGACAGTTCTGTGTCATCTGACAACCCTAATCCATCTCAAGGTTAGAATTTATTTTGTATTTCAAATCTCCCAAATCTCTGGCCACTTAGTTTAAGTAGGATTAACATAAGCACCAGAAACCACAGAGAAGCAGCGAAAGCCAAGATTACGCTTTGATCTGCTCAAGTAGACATTTGCTGAACTCCTGCAATACAACAAACAGCAGAGCAGGAAAGCACAAGCCTCAGAGCAAAGCTTTGTGATGGATGCGCATTGGTAGAAAATTACCAGACATAGTGTGCTTCATTAAAATGTTTTACTCCAAATGTTATGCGAAAAACACCAAAACTGTTGTTATCAATGAAGCAGAAGCAGATTTTGCTTCAACACAATCATTAGTCCGCTGAACGGACTAAAATCACTCGGGAAAATGTTCCTCATGATGTTAGAGTTTAAATCAAAAGTTCTTCCTGGCCCTGTGCATACACTGTTATGCATTTGTCTGTTTATAAGTGGAGAGATAACCCTTAGCAATTAATATCATTAGAAAACTCAGCTGACAAATTTGTGTAAGCTTTGTCTGCTACATACCAAACCTAGAGGGCCTGATCCTGCATTTTTAATGCAGGATTGTGTATGATTAATTGATAAAATGATTTAATGGAATTGCACGTATTCATTTTCTGTTTCCTGCACTTAGAATTTATTTTATAGGACAGCTTTTGCTGTTGTGTGCTCATGTGGGTACAGTGCAAAAGGAGCTCTGTCCACTGATAAGCTAAGAAAGTGCATTAAATATCTTTGTCATGAGAGAAATGTAAAAAGAAACAAATGTCTTAAATACTGAAATGAGATTCAAAACAATTTTTAAAATGTAATTTCTTCCTATTGAATTGTAGCCTTGTATAATCGATCACATTTTAATAATTGTTTACGATTTGCATATTTTTTCTTTAGCAGTCTGATTTTCAAATGGAAGCCTTCTGCTGAAGAAGGAATGCTGACATTAATCTCATATCAACTACAATGTGAGTGTTGTATGTACCTTGAATAAGAGCTTTTGCCAAGCATCTTGCAGAACAGTCTTGCTGCCTAATGCTAGAACAGCAAGCGTTATTTTTAGTACTGGAAAAAATGTAGGTTTGCATTCATTATTCTTTTGCATGTTTTTTATACCTTCAGAATAATGATGTCATATTTCTTATTCCCTGAACTAACTAATATTCTTCACAGTTTTTAATTTGTTGTTGCGGGGGGTGGGGGTGGTGTTGCTACTTCATTAATACTGTGTTCTGGCTTCTGAGTTTCAAGTAATATTAATGATAGAAATAAAAGTTTTTAAAATAAATGAATGAAAAAATTATTTCCTTCTATTTTCCTTCCCTCTATAGCTAGCTATAGGAACAAAAGTAAAAAATATAGTAGAGAAATTGCAAACTGAAGGATTTTTGAAGTTGACATCAAAAGGGACTTGTCTACTTGGTCTTTCACAGACAGGCATCATTCAGCATTGCTTGAGCTTAAATGGCTGAACTTTAGCCTGTGTTCAGCTCACAAAGGCTCTTTTAAAGAGACAAGCCATGTCATTCTGTGACCTCCAGAACAGTGTCAGGTCTAGCTGCAGAAGACCTTGTAGCAGGAAGGTTGCTCCTTGGAATTACTTAGCAAAACCACTGGACTGCAATGATTCATGACTGAACTGCTGGCTTCTGTCCTAAGGCAATATAGGTAGGCAGAAGACGCGTTCCCATCTGTGCTGTTAATGAACATTGGTAGTGTTCAGTTTATCTCTGAAGGGACATTAAATCCTTGACAATCCCTCACACCCGAGCAGGGAGTGGGTCTGAAGGCTGAATTCTTCTGGCAGCTAGTTCCCATCTGTCCCTGTTCAAATGTGATGGAACAGCTGCAGACAGATCACCTGGTGAGGGCTCTTTTAGGGACATAAGGGGCAGCAAGGAGGCACCATTCTTGAGTACCTCCTGAAACAGCCATGTGATACATCATTGCCAACAGGCCGGGTACCACCTATGCAGCCAACAGCACTTGAAGGACCTACACCCCCTTCCCTTGTGTTAGCCTATTGAATGTACAGCCAACTGCATGTCATGTGAAAGTGATCCTGCCTATTCCCAGTATTCCCAATCTTCTCAGGGTGCTACCTGTCTGCAGACAGCCACAATGAAGGTTGCTCAGGAAGCCAGTGCCCCTCCTGCTGTTTCCTCCACCCTGGGATGCAGTCCCTCTCACTGGTCTGGTGAAATTTTCATCCTGGCCTCAATAAAGCAGTTCATTGTTTTCAATATTGTAATTCTGTGGGACTGCTTATAAAGAGGACAAGGTAGGAAACTGTGAGGGATGATGGGATTCTGCAATACAATAAAAAGGGATTACTTTTCTTAATAAAAAGGGCTTTTCCAAGTCCTGCAAGCCCAAAGCTCTTCTTTCAGTATGGAAAATCCACTTTTCTTTTTTTTTTTTTAAACTCTTGTGCCCTAAAATGCTCAGCTGAGTCTCACTGTGTCTTTTCCTCTCCAAAAAAATCTAGTCTTGTGTCCCAAAATATGATGTCATTGGAAAATCGACTTTGCTCTACAGCTCTTAGCTGAATTCTAGGGGTGAAAGACGTGAAAGCAAGATTGACTCAGATCTGATTTTATCTAGAAATGTGTGTGTGTGTTACAACAAACAGCTCTATATCCTGGTTCCATGTTGTTGACAAATCACTATTTTTATATAATTTGTAGGTCTTTAAAGGAGAACAAACAAAAGTCTGAATGGTGTAGTTCAGATCCATCAAATATTCCCCTTCACTCAAATAATAGTTTTTAAATCAACCTATTTCACACTTAGGACAAATCTGAGCCTTTTAAAGAGGATCTACTGAAGTGTTCTTTTTGCTTTGTGCATGCTAGGAATTAAAACATGGGGTTTGCACACCAGAAAAAAAGGATCCTAGATACCGGGTTACTGGTTTTCTCAGACTTTCCTACTGGAGAATGTCTGTGTAACTATCAGGAGAAAAAAGAGAGAAAGATGGTAGTCTTATGATTTTCCTTGTAATTATGATTTAGGGGTGTGGCAGCAGGAAGGCAGGGAGGTTGATATTAATTAAATTTTAATTAATAAAATTCAAGATAACATAGATCCATCTTCTCTCATTTACTTTGGTGTAGACCTAGAATAATAATACAAAATAGCTTATGCCAGTGTAACGGTTCTTGTCATGGTGAGAAGAATGCACCCCACAGAATATTATCTGGAAGAATAGAGATAGTTCTCCAGAAATAGCCAGGAGGAAAATATCTTCCATTCCCATTTTCACTTTCCAGTGTTTGTTGTTCGTACATTAATCTGTGTGGTTTTCTGTTCAGTCTGGCAAATCAATATGTCTGAATGTCCCAATAAAACTTGTTTTTGCAGCTAATCTACTAATTTAAGAAGACAAAATGCATGCTATGAATTCTTTCCCTCTATATGGAGTGAGAACAAAATGCAGTAAGTAATATCTGATCCGAATAGAAACCATTTACCTATGGATGCAGCATGAAATAGAGGCTTGGAAAGAGTTCACATCACCTACCTTAGATTGCTACTGTAAAACCAATAGACTTATTAGCTAGTCAAAGTTTCTTGTGAGGGCAAAACAAACAGGAAAGTACCTCATGTTCTCTGAATCATCATTTGAAAAAACTAGAGAAGTCTGCTGACCTTCCTACAGCCTAATTTCCTAGCTGGGATTTAGACTTACTAAGTCTAAAGTTAGGAGGTGTGAATATCCCTGAATACTTTGTCAGCTTTTTACATCCAGCCTTCAAGTCATGATCAATTTTTCTTTCCTTCACTCTATTTTTACTGCTCTGCTGAAATTACAGAAGCACCAACCTGGAGTGCGTATACACCCATTGCTTCTCATGGATAACAAAAACTGAGCCAACAGGAAACTGGGGTGACTGAAACTTGACAAAGAAACTCTTTCTAATGGGTTTGATAATCCTGTTTTCCTCTCCCTTTTAGGTGATTGAGGATGGGGATGCAAAAATATCCACTGCTTGGATCACTCACTTCTGTAATGGTACCTCACATCATGATCCCTCTTTCATTTCATATAGCAAAAATCTTACCATATTCATTTTCAAAGCCTATCCTTGATGTTTCTTTATTCTTTTTCCACATGAAAAATCTATGAAGCTATTGATGCCCTGTGTTGCAGAATGACTTTAAGAGCAGAACCATAGAGTTCTGGAGGACTGTGCAAGCAAGGCAGGGGGTGGCCCCCACAGGTGGCCAGAGACCGGACCTGGGAGGAGAATGTGGAGGAAGCTGTGGGGGCTAACCAATACTGTTATGCCACGAAGGAGTGGCTGATTACCACTCCTATATATGTGTGAACTGCGTCACAAATAAACCAGAAGTTGCTTATCACCCATATTGGGTTGGCCTGTCTGCTTCTCCTCGCCGCTTACAAATGGCGCCCGAACAGGGACGCGGATTACAGGGCCCTGGTCGCTGGGGACCCGGATTATAGGGCTCCGACTAGCGGGGACCCAGGATATAGGGCCCCGACTAGCGGGGACCCGGGATACAGGGCCCCGGCCGACGGGGACCCGGATAAAGGGCCCCGGCCGACGGGGACCCGGGATATAGGGCCCCAACTAGCGGGGACCCAGGATATAGGGCCCCGACTAGCGGGGACCCGGGATACAGGGCCCTGGTCGCTGGGGACCCGGATTATAGGGCCCCGACTAGCGGGGACCCGGGATACAGGGCCCCGGTCGACGGGGACCCAGGATACAGGGACCCGGTTTAACGGGGACCCAGGATACAGGGACCCGGTTTAACGGGGACCCAGGATACAGGGCCCCGGTCAACGGGGACCCAGGATACAGGGCCCCGGTCGACGGGGACCCGGGATACAGGGCCCCGACTAGCGGGGACCCAGGATACAGGGCCCCGGTCGACGGGGACCCGGAACGGCGAGAGAGCGGCCGAAAGAGATACATCTGATAAGAAAGACACAGCTGCGAGCAACGGAGACCCCGAGTTCGGCGCAGGATCAGCCCCCGAATCCCCTGAATCCGAGCCAGATTTATATCCTCTGCTTCCAGACCCTGACTCTTCGTCTCCCCGGTCGGTCTGCTCAGACTTACTGGCCCTGGAGACGCTCAGTTGTAACAATGGGTAACCAAAGATGTGATCATTACTGGGGAATTTTCTGCAATGGGCATTTCTGCATATCCTGTGTTTACTACACAGCAGGGGGCTAAAGAGTGGGAAGCTCTTGAGCTCAAAATAGTTAAGGAGGCCTGACAAACAGTGACCACGTATGTGTTAAAATTCTCTTATACTCAAGCTGTATATGTTATGATTTTTTCTTGCAATTGACAGGGGGAGCCCATACAGTTTCTCTGTGATACTCATGTACTAGAAGTCGGTAAATATAAGTATGTCCAGCTTTCTGTCAACCCTTGGAGACCTTTGTAGATACTGCTGGCCACTTCTTCCAGCACAGGCTGGCCACCTGTGTCGGAATGAGTGTGCATTTTGGTCAGTTTAAAAGCCCAAGCCTCATACAATGTGGGGGAGGCAGAGCCTCTGCGGGGACGCCCGCTAAGGTTGAGCCTGCCACCTCGCACTGCAATGATGCTTCTCGGAGCTGGTTTGCTGTTAGTCTCCACAGGGTCCTTGTGCCACGTTCTGTACGTGGGACTGTAGTGGGAGTAATGATGGCTTTTGCAGGGACTCAAAAAGGGGGGGGAGAGAGAGAGTAATGATGTTACATTTAACTTTAACCTGTCTAACCTATTTCTGAAGAACTGATAACCTGGGGGAGGGGGTATATTTGTGTCCTCCTGCCTGCAGATCCATGGCGACTGTCTGCAAAGTTTGTGAAGCCCTGCCATGAGCTGGACAGACGAATGGATAAACCTGGATGCCTCAGCTACAGGAGCTGACCGTGATTACCCCAAGCAGAATGAGACAGAGGAAGAGAAAGAACAAATAACTGCAAAACATCACTTGGGGACAACTGAGTAACATCCTAAATATGTGTGCTTGTAAAGTAGCTATATTAGAGGTTGTGATTTTGTGTATAAAACCACCTGTATTTACTAGCTAGTTGCTAATAAGAAACTGCACCTTGTATTGTATAGATTTGTCACTTGTAAAAGAGATGTTAAGAGTGTGGAAATTTGCAGTAGCTGCTAGAAAATGCTAAGGCAAAAGCTAGAAAAATTTTAATACAATGGTAGTGTTATAAAGCAGGTGATGGAACAAATTAAGAGCGGGGGAGAATTCCACTGGTAAGAAATTTCTTTGGCTAGTCCTTCACTGCCATCAGCATCTTAACATGCTGCTGCACCCTGTAATAGTTACTCTGCTAATGTAAATGTGTGTGTGCCTTGCTGTAGTAGCGACTTGTTACTGGATAAAACAAAAGGGGGGAGATGTGGAGACAGTGTTCTCACAGGAGAATGCATAATTGGTACATAAACTTTGAATAGTCCTGAAAGATACAGCAAGGCCATGAGAGGCCTGAAGAAGCTTAAGCAAGCAAGATAAGAGGCTGGAATTCACCAAGTTAATGAGAACTGTGGACTGTTGGCAAGCTTTCAAGGTTGAGTTCTCACACCTGTGTTTAACCAATTATATGCTAGTCACTAAGGGTCTTCAAGGCACGTACTCAATCATAATATGCCAAATCACTGTAAGTGCTTCAGCCGGGGCCTTGGCTCAACTAAGCAGACTGGGTTGCTGAGTTGCTAAGTAGACAATTCTACATCGAAGGCAATTTGTGATTTGTTTTAAGGTTGACTCTGTGAGACATGCAACACTGCAGAACCTTTTGTTGTTGGAACAGGGACATGGATGTGAAGAGTTTTGATGGAATGTGTTGTGTGAGTCTCTCTGATTATGCTAATTCGATGCATGCACAGCTGAGAACCCTGGCTCAGCTTACCCAGCAATAGTAAATGAGCAATATCCTAAGAATAACTAGATGGTTGTCTTCACGGGGCATTACAGGTTGAGTCAAACACTGTTGTTTGAAGCATTGCACTTATGTATCATTGTTAGGTTAATCATCGTAGCTATTAAGACTTGTTTATAGTTGTGTGATATAACAGGTGAACAGAATAACCCATAATGCCTTGCTTGCACAAAGAAAAAGGGGGGAATTGTTGCAGAATGACTTTAAGAGCAGAACCATAGAGTTCTGGAGGACTGTGCAAGCAAGGCAGGGGGTGGCCCCCACAGGTGGCCAGAGACCGGACCTGGGAGGAGAATGTGGAGGAAGCTGTGGGGGCTAACCAATACTGTTATGCCACGAAGGAGTGGCTGATTACCACTCCTATATATGTGTGAACTGCGTCACAAATAAACCAGAAGTTGCTTATCACCCAGATTGGGTTGGCCTGTCTGCTTCTCCTCGCCGCTTACAGCCCTGCACTTACATACTTCCATTTATGCTGACCTTGACATCCAACATATATTTTCTTCCTTCATGGGAGAAGTTCCTCAGGTCAATCCAGGATTTTTGCTTGGGGCATATGCACTCTTTATAAGCCTTTAAATCTCCTCTAAATCTGTACCTATTCTGTATCTGAAGCCCACTTAACTAAGGATCTCTTGCTGTGACTTATCATAATAGCTTGCAATCACATTCCAGCTATTGCCTTCCAATTGACACTCAGTTTGTATGTATGTAAGGGGCACAAAGAAATGTTTTCTTACATGTAGAATGTTTTTGAAAATGGTCCTGGACCACAAGTTGGGTACATTTGATACATATTTTTTTTATGTAGTTTGAAGGAAGTAATTTAAGAAAATTAAGAAGCAAGACCTAATTTTGCTTGTCCAGTCAACAGTTTTCTACCTACAGTGGTGCACAGAAGAATCTGTATCTGTAATCTCCACAGGTTGTCCAAGAAGGTAGCCCAGTTGGTCTGGACACAATCCAAAAGTACTCTGAAGTCAGTGGCAGGTCTCTCCTTGACTTCTTTAAAACCTAACTTTTACCCGGAGAGAGTGTGAGAGAGAAAAGAGATTAGAATGCTTTGCATTTCTTTATTCTGAACTAGCTGGGCTGGAGATACAGAGAGGACAGACAAAACCCATTAAGCATACTGAGGAAGATTCATGGTGCCTAGATTCTTTCTACCTATTATTATGCTGGCAGTTTCAAAAAGGTGTCAATTTTCTGTGCCAAAATATGGGACTAAAACTACAAATCCTCTTTTGGATTCATGAGAAGAGAAACTATTTATTTGTGATTCATGATGAAAATAAACCTTATGTACGAGTATAAAAGTAGCCAGTTTTGTGCTGCATAGGAAATAGCCTTATAAATATCTCTTGCATTGAATTGCTTTATATGCAGGATAAGCCCTGGGTTTGAAGTGTGTTTATTATTTAAAGGCTTTTTTTGATATATCAAGGTCTCTCCCATTCCTCCTGATCATCCTTTCCTTTGAAGGCTCACTACCTGATTGAAATGAGAATTTCCATCCACTGCATCAAACAAGCAATGATCTTTTCTGAAAGGTTCTGTATTTAATGGCACCAAGTATGACAGGAGCAGGGAAGGGAGGGGAGAATTTTTTTCCCAATATCCCTGGTCATCTCATTTTGTGTAATTATGTTGAATCTACAATATTACAAACAGCAGGACTAAACTAACCTTGGTCTTTCCCTAATAAATAAAATTCAAGCCCAGGTAATAAATGGCTGTATATTAAGGACAGAATGAGAGCCCAGAGAGGAAAGCAATGCATCCAGTAAGGTCAAATACCTTTATCTTATCCATCTCTATAGTTATTCACTATACAAACTTTGAACCATAGGAAGAGAAAAGGAAATATGAATGTTAAAACACATTTTGTATATTGGGATATTTACAGATGAGTACCTTTCCAGTATAACTCCTGCACTCAGATGCTTTTCTGGAGATGCTTTTCTGGAGATGCTTTATTCTGATTTCCATTGTTCCATTTAGGTCAGCTTGCTAACATGCATAAGATTTTCCTCGTCTTAAATTTACAGTCCTTACCTTCAAGTAGCTTAGTATTACTGTAAGTTTGACAAACACACTGGGAAAACAAATATGATCACCGTCTTGGCTACTCTTGGAACAACAGAGTTTTCTAGAATTCAGGTAAACCTCCTTGAGAACAGGACAAATGGTATTGGGGCCAGGCATATACTCTGTAACTATTTCACATCGCAGCTACAAAGCAAACCCCAAATTTACCACTTTCTTTTTAGAAAGAAGGTGCTTTTTTGATCTTGTCTTCTGTCACATAAAAGCATAGCAACATATGGGTACACATACTTTATTTTTATATATACATTCAGTACTGGTGATGCCCCAGATGGACTGCTATGCCTGTTTTTTGTCCCCACCAGTTCATGAGTGAAATGGTGAAATTGCAGAGGGTCCAGCAGACAGCAACCACGGCAGTGGGGCATAGGCTATACGAGCTTCACAGAAAGGCTGGTGGTGCTGGGCTTGATTAGTCTGCAAAAGAAAGGCTGAGAGGTGTCTGCTTGAAATCTATTACTGTTTGAAGGGCAGATACAAGGACAATGGAGCCAAGTGGTGCTGAGTAACACCAGGTAGTGTAACAGCGGGTAATGGTCAAACTGCGGTTGACAAACTTCAGGGTGGACGTAGGAAAAACACTTGCCCTGGAAAAACAACGCATCTCTGGAACAGGGTGTCTGAACAAGCTTCAATATTACCATCTTTGGAGACAAAACTCTGAGTGGACAAAACAACGATCCAGTGTTGGCAGTAGTATCACTTCAAGGAAGGCAGACTAGGTGACCTCCAAATGGGCAACTGAGCAGGCTTCTATCCCTGGGGAGAAGTTAAAAGAACAGAAAAAAAACAAAAAACAAACAAACAAACAACAACAACAACAAAAAAAAAAACAGGAAAATTTAGCCATATTATTCAACATATTTCAAGAATACTCTCGAATATGGTGGTGAGGAGGATAGGACAGAAGAGAAAATTACAGTGCTTTTAGATGCTATAGTACACGCACATTAAAACAGTGGAGGCACACAACATAGCACAAATGTGATTTAGCTTGATCATGGATAAATGCTAGCATTTGTGTCTGAAAATCCTATTTGCTTGCTATATCTGTGGGTCAAGTTGTCTGCAAACCTTATTTGAAGTCCTTGTTCCACTTTTTGGTTAAACAATAAGAGAATACATATTGAGGCAAATTTAGTGCAAGCTCAGAGAAAGACCACAACAGTGACACTTCAGAATGGCATTGTTTTAAGTTATTCTGTGTACAAAGATCCAACTAATTTATGTTCATTGACAAATAATAAGGGTGATTCTAACAATAGTCTACATATCTGAAAAGAGCATCTTTCTGAATTCACTGTACTGAATTATTCTGACTTGCATCACACAACGTTGTTCTGGTTTTGTTGATAGGTTTTGACGATATCAGCACGTATGTTCTGACCCAGAAGATTTTGTGCTTTACAACTGAAATCTGAGCTTGCACATAACCTTGTATCATCTGGTTCATTGGTCTACCGCTCAGATACTCAGAACAATTTGTTTGTCAATGAAAAGGAGATTTAGGAGCCTGACATACATCCCACATGCCTCACCCAAGATTGCTGAGTCAGTAGAAGTACTGATTTTGACACAGAATATTTGACAAAGCCTTTGATCTAAAAATTTAATCACTTTTATGGTGTTAGCTGACATTTCCTTTATTGTTAGCCCTAAATCCACCATGAAGCACTGTTATATAAACAACATTTAAAAGGTTAATAGGTAGACACAGCCCTGACTGGTAGACACAGAAATAAGAGGTTTTGACATCCTGAATTCACAAGAGATCTCTCCCACTGAAATATGTTGAAATGAGCAAACGATGGTCTCAAGCTCCTCCAAACAGCCAAGTTTTTGCTTTCAATATCAAAGAACTTGGCTAGTTCCTTTAAACTCCCTCCTCTGAGGTGTTTCTACCCACTTCAGAGTGATTCTACATAAGAAAAAATATTAAATCTCATGCACTGTAATTTCCAGTTTCAGCTTTACATCTTATTATGATTCTTCACTAAGACCTGATGCTTTGGTATTGTATCAGCACCTATTGGCTTCAGTAAAGCTAGATCCTGCCTTACTTCAACAACACATATTGTAAGAAGCCATTTCTGCTCCACAGACATTGTAATTCCACAAGACGAGCAAACCAGAGGAGGGAAAATGCAAGGAGTATGAGAGGATCTCATCATTGACAGAATGGGTCATAAAGCTAGACATGTTCTTATTCATTAAACTGCACTTCAGTCATTGTGTAAAAACAAGAAATGTGAGACAAATTACTTAGAAGGCTGTAACAAAAGAGTAACAATACAAGCCACAGGGAGGCAAGGGCAAAAGGATACCAGTCCAGTCAACAATGTCTTTAAGGGCAATCATTAAAAGAAAGTAGATCATTAATTGCTGTTTCAGATTGTGTGGTATTCTTAAAACAATGTATTATTCCTTACTTCTTTCCTCCAACCCGGTGTATTACTTCTTTGTTTGTTTAATGACACCAGACATGTACTTAAGAAAATTGCACACCAAGGATCTGATTTATGGCCTAGAATTGTATTTGCATGGAAAAACAACACCAAAGCAGTATTTGACAGGTATGTATCAGCTCAACTCCTAAGGGGTGCACTTTGAGTCAATTGTGTGAGGAATTAGGCATGCAGTTACTTATAACACTTATTTAAATCTCTAAGTGTTTAGGAGTTCTCCTCAGGAAATAAAATTATAAACAGGCTGACTAGATTCAAGTACATTGCAAGTACAAATTTGCCATCCTGGCCCACCCAAAGCCCTTCCATTCCAAGCTACAATATCTCAAATTATTTCAATTAAACTTCATTTTCATCTTGGTTCTGCCAGTTCTAAGCCACTGACAAAAATTATTCCAGATTGCCTAGGAATAGCTCAACCAGCATGAGTTCATTATCACAAGAATGATACCTGGCTGTTCCTCTGCATGTCATCTTCAACATATATTCAGAAGTCCACCCAGAGAAAAGTTTTCAGAAGAAAACCTTGCTTGTCACAAAGCCAAGAGATACAAAATTCAGAGGATTTAGCATTCCACTGACCATGAGACTTCTTTTCTGTGTTAGCATAATGGATGCAAATGCATTTTGTTGAGAAATCAGCTACCAGGACAAACTAATTGACTTAAAACTTGTTGTAGTGCCTGCTCACTAGAAACAGGAAAAAATCTTGATAAAAATAGGAATCATTATTTCATACTTACAGCTAATTGGGAATGTGCTAGTAAAACAACTTTGCAGTAAAATATAAATTTGCCATTACCATCTGCCCTCAAAGTCCTAATACTTATGAACATTGATGCAATAAGTCTTAAAATATCTACGTTATGCAGATAGCTATATATTACCCTGTTTTATAAAGGCATAGCTTTGTGTAGGCAATTTTCATAAGTATGAATTTAATGCTATGAAAGCACCTCTGGGTCAGACTTTTTAGGTGACTAATTCCTGCATACTATCTCTGGTACTTGAGCTTCTAAATTGCTTTGCAGCAGCACAGGAAACTGCTGCTTTGTAGCTCAAGCTTTAAAAATAATCTTTGAACTGGCTGGCAGAAAGACATGCTGATATAAATAATATACCCTGAGAAGAAAAAGAGGTGGAAAGTCCTAAGGATGCCAGCTGAGGTGGAGGAATCTGACCTAATATATCTTCAATGTCTGGGGAAACTAGCTCTTTCTTCATTAGAGAGTGGCTGAGCAAGGAACAAAGCAGGTATTCATACAGAGAACACAAGTGCAAAAAAAATTATGGAATAATGCACCATGGATAATTTAGAAGAAGGAATGCATACAAATAGATAAAGCACCAAATTAAGGCAGGAGATCTAGACTCTCATAGCAGACCCAGCCCTCCAACCATGAGTGACTCTTTAGTTATTTAAACTGTGCTATTTCTTCCTCTCTCTCCTTTTGTCTGCCTTTTCTATTAAGAAACTAAGCTTGTTAAAGCATGAACTGTATCTTTCATGCTCACACAATGCAGGGAACAATAATGGCCCCATGCTCAGCTGAAACTTTTAGACAGTACCATAATAGAACTAATTATGGTAATGAGATCTATGGAGTACCGTACATGCTGTTTTTTAAAGATACCCACACTGGGTCAGAGCTGTGAGATTTCTCATGCACACAGTGAATCATATAACATTCTGCCAGCTTAATTTCCTGCCACGTAGGCTGAAAGAAAAGCTTGCATAGCTAGTGGGTAAGGAGTATGACTTCTCCAGCATTGAAGCACATAGGGAAAATCCTACCAGCAGCAACAACTAGAGAAATACATTACTTGCAGGTGTAATACACTGATGACAGAAGCTGCCTTTTTGTACTTTTTTTTTTGTACATTATTTGGCCATACAATAATAAGAGCAAATCACAATTAGTAATAACTCTTGTGATAATGTTAGCGTATTAATGACATTGTCTATTTTTCAGTTCAGCATAGGTTGAGGGGTCCATGATTTTGTCACCTGATTTCTTCAAAGGGGGAAGAAAAGCCAATCCTTTTTCTGGGACAGAGTATTATTTTGCCAGCATCCAGTTCTAGCATGTCTATTCATACATGGCTTTTCTAGGTCTTCAGTTCAGTTATGTAAAACAAAGCCTGGTTAATTATTTTCTGCAAATGTCTTCCTCGGAACAGGATAAGGGGACTGACCGGATCAAATCTTGGAACTTCTTATTTGTCACTAGTTTGGCTTTTCTTCCAGTTTGTCACACATTAACCAGGGTAAGGCAGGGAATAATCATGGATAATGGTTCAGGTGCCATAGTAAAGAGAAAGCTGCACAGAGGGAAATGAATTAGCATAGTTTGAGTGTGGACACAATAGTCTTTCACATGGTTTCTATCTCAAAAAAGGTGGATGGAGATTTCTGTTTTTTTTGGATGAACCCAAGAATGTTGACTGTGGAAACAGACAAAAGATTCCTTGTTATTGTTCTGCTGTTTGGGGTTTGTTTGTTTGTTTAACAAAAATCAAACTTCAGCAAACCTGATACACAAACCAACCTCACTGCCATAATCGGGATAGTTTCCTGCCCATGTGCTAACTCACTGCCAAAATAGCAAATGCAGCACATGCTATGTCTGGCATGTTTTTGAATTAAGTAAAGAAGTTATAGATCAGCGTGGTTCTTACTTGGGCTGACCTTTATTATTAAGGACTTCATGCGGAGAAAGATGACTACTTGGGCACGTTTTCCTCAACCCAGTCTCACCCATGGAGTTACTGGCTTTATTTGTTTTTAAATTAACACTAATGGATGAAACTGCAGTGTTTGGGTGTGTTTATACCAGTGGAAATCATGTTGCCAATTTTTTTTTACTATTAAGAATTTTTTCCGCTTTCTATGGGCACCTATTATTTGTGTTCTATTTAGAATATCACAGACTTTTCTCTTAGCTCTTTTATCTTTCCTGCTTTCTTAATGTATGATGAGTATGTTTTGGAAGTGGTAGAAGATATTCTTTTTTTTCTGAAAGGATATATTGTCCTTCTGCTTGTCACTTCCTTTTAGCCACCCTTCAGTGTTCCCATGACAGAGAGATGGTGGTAAAACTCTTCTATGAGCAGCCTTCATGTGTCTGTCTTGTTACACATTTGAGTTGCAGTTACCACTGATTTTTTTCTGAACTGGTGTTATAAGGCTTTTTTCTACTGGGAGCGGAAAGGGTTACTTTTCTGATAAGACTCTGATAAGAAATTATCCTTTATTCTTTCCAACTTGCATAGTTTATAAAGAAGACCACCTTCTCAGAAGTGATCTCAGTAACAGAAAAATGAAAGGTACTTTTTAAATTAATCTTGTCAAGGACCTCCTGTCTTGCCAGAAGGAAATATGGTGACACTCGTATTACTGTTATTCTAGTCACAAACAGGCTAAAAATATTAAAATGCATAAAATCTTTCTTTATAAGTCTCACTATGTCATTGCTTTCCACATTAGCCTGCAGATACGTTGCACTATTCAGCTTTCAGTCTCAAGTTTGCTTTTTATGGTACAAAACACCATAAGTATGTCTTCCATGCTGTTTTCATCAAACTAAAAGCTAGAGTACATAAAAAGCTCATTTTCAGCCACTTACTGTTCACACCTATGAAAAAGTTAACCGTTAGCAGTAGATCTTTGGAGACACCGGAGTTACTGGGGTTTTCAAATCATGCCTATTTGCAATCTCATTTACCATTCTGGGAACTGAGGATAATAATAAAATACCCTAGTCTTGTTTGTTATGGAAAAATAAACAATTCAGCAATGGAAAACCTTGCTTTTGTGAGAGAATTTTGTGATCACTTGACTCTGTAGTGTAACCAGTTTTGTATGAAACAGAATTTGGAGGCAGCTTTTTCATTAGACCCACTGATGCTGATGTAAAAATAAAGACCAACTTTGGAGAAGATAAGTGTGCAAAAAGTCTGGTTTGAATAATTTAACTTCTGCTAAGGTTCAGCAATTGGAAGTCATAAAATTTGTCTTGTTTTCTTTCCAGTCACATTGAATTGGCTTATTTACTTTTTTCTCTAATTGCTAGATGACTCCATTGCTCACATAAATAATGTGTGTGGGCAAAACACTCAGGAATTAAGCTCTGAGAAATCATACCAGATACGGTCTTTCTGCTAATACTTCTTCTGAACTAAAATCACATCCACTTAAAAAGCTCCACAGGAAAAAAAGAATAACATCACTAATGTATTTTTGCTGGATTAATGACAAATTGACTAATGTGCTCTACCTACTTTGTGCCATTCCAATAACATTGAATAGCTTTAAATATGGTTTTAATGGCATTATTGAAATGTCGTTGAACAACCAGTACGCACCAGTAAATCCGTCCTTTCAAGTATAATAGATTGTATAGGCTCATTACATGTTTCTTATATCCAAATGAGATTAACACAGTTTTGTTTAAATGTAAGATGAACATTCAGTTCAGCTTTGTAGCTGTTATTCAGAAAATACTGTTTCTACGTTTTCTGTTCAAGTGAGAACTACAGGAATAGGCCAGAAGTAATCATAAATCATACATAAATGCATTTTTGTGCACTTCAGAATTCTGTTGATCCACATTTGGCAGCCATTGCTTCACAAGAAAGTAATAAAATAACCTAGTACTGTAGAGGGATGATGAGATGGACATTCTTCCATGAAATACATTACCTGTGATCTATGGTTTGTGTTCAAATTACAAGTTACCACAAAGTAAACTAGGACATGAATTTACCTACCTTATTTCCAAGACCACAATACAACCTAACTCATTCTGAAGTCTCCTCTGTAGAACTGATGGAGAAGAGTTTTATATATTAAGCACATGGCTTTCACACTAATGATCCCTGCTTTACAATGAGTTGATATAAAACTTAAACAACATTTTTTACAACCACTAGTTAGTACAATGTGTGTACAATTAGCAGCCTTTATGAATACCCTTTTATATGTTTATTAAAGAGTGCATAAAACTGCTGAGTCCAATGTATTTAGTACTTTTTCCTCTTCTCTGCATTAAAGCACCTTAGTATGAGCAGGGAAAGAATGACAAGCTGAAATGCTTTACATCCCAGTCTGTCACTTAAATTATGCAGAAATTACTAGAAATGAATTGTTGGTACTTTAACAGAGCTCAAGTGTTTCATAAGCCATAACAACACAATGGATTTGGTGATCACTTCAGAATAATCGTGACTCTGCTGCTCCTTCTGTAGCTTTAAAAGACCATTCTGATTTTTTCTTTATTTTAAGCAGTTTGCAAAGCCCGAGTTTTCTCTAGCAGCAAGCAGTGCTCAAACTGCTTACCAAACTGAGAAGTGTTTATTGCTCATCAACTCCTCTATTGAACTCAGCTGAAACATCAGCACTAAACACAGACTTGAAGGGAGTGAAAGACACATTTTTTGAGTAAAAAGATAATTTAATAAAACCCTCACCCATATACCTCCTATCTTTTGCCTCCTTGTCCTGGAAGGTAACTGGATGTGATCTTAAGATGTGAACTGCACTATTCTGTTTTATAGGGGTATTATATACAAAGTGGTTATATTTCATCTCATCTTTATATCCTAGAAGCTTTGTTCAGTATTTCTCATGCTCTCTATCTGCAGAAGAGAAAATCCTGAAGTCCTCCTAAATAAGATGTAAGTTATCTGTTTATCAGAAAATTCTGGGAGAATTCACCTTCCAAGTCACCATCAACATTTTTTAATCCATTTGCTTGCATCTTTTCCATGTCCTACTTGCAAATTATGAAGTTATCTGAAATTGTAGTTACAACTGAAATTCTATTATCAGGTTAAAAGTAACATCTTTATAATCACAATAAAAATTTTGTGGAACTCTGAGAAGCTGAAGGTTTTGGCATTTCATTAGAGTTGATCAGTGTTCAGCGATTATTATCAGAGTTCTTGTGAGGATTACAATCAAAACTTCAATCATATGCCAATAACATTTGCCTGTAAGACTTCACAACTAAAATTAAAATTTCCTTAGACACTGATTTTCTAAAATCTCCCTGAAATATAGGAATATTTGTATATAAAATCCTAGCTTTAAAACTTGCTCCTATCTCTGACATGAGTACTTGCCAATGTCTTTGGCCTTTGGAGATGTTGAGCTCTGGACAGGAACAGAAATATAGTTCTGGCTTATATTTGTATAAGAATCATGCTGGGGGATCCTGAGAAACCACTTCACTACTTTTTGATATCTGTGTTGTTAGCTTTTCTTAATGGAGAACATGTTCTTTGGGAAAATCTATTCTGCAGTTTGGTGATAAATCTTCCTCACAAAAGATAGGGTGTGGCCTTCAAGCCTCTTGAATACTATTGACAGTGATTCCCATCATCTGTCCAGTTTGCAATGGTTCACTGGAATAACCCCTGGGAAATCTCTCATTCTCAAGCCTCAGGATAGGCAGCTATGTAATTCATGCAGGGCTACCATAAAATAAAATTGAACAAGGGTATCATTAGGGCTTTGGAACATTGCTTTATGAGCTGGGCATCAATCATATCTCTTGAAACTACCTGTCATATCCCTCACACTGGGATTTTGATAGGTTTGTATGTGCCTGCTAGTGTTGGCTCACCAGGTTAGTAATCTGCTATTTTTTGCCCTATTATACCGTCCATCTTTCCTGACTATCTTTAGAGCTGAAACTGCAATATGGTGACACTGAAACACAGAACGTGCTAAACCCTGACCGTATGTCTTGCTAGAACAAAGGACTCATGTTGCTAAATTGATAGGGCTTTGCACTATACCACACTAGCTATGCTAGAGAGAATATGGTCAGTTGAGCAAGCTAAAATAGTTCCATAAAAGGAGCAAAGTAAAACATGTCAGTTTCAGTGATGTTCTGATGGTCAGGATCTCCTTTAAGACTGCCCTCCCACACTGTTTTCACTTATTGCAAATGCATCCCAGCCCTAGAGAAAATGAGCAAGTGGCAGCTTTTAACAGTAGGTGGCATCACTATAATTCAGCACTAAATCAATGTCCCCGCTCTGGGCGACAAAGCACTGCTGTGCTCCTAATCACACAGCTGAAATGTAAACCCTCTTTAGGCCACTTGTATTCATGAAGATTGTTCCAGCATTTTTTCTGTTTCTTTTGTTTGGTTTAGTTTTTTTTTTTCCCAGATTGAAAACGTTTGCCAAATTTGCATATGTATAAAGCTATTAAGACAGAATTAGAAAATGGTCAGTATGGTTTCACATTTCAAAACATAGAAATGTAGAAAATAGGCCTAGAAAGGCGTTCAGAAGCTGTTCAGTTCACTCCCTTGCCTCAAGATAGGATAAGCTGTAGCCATAATGCCACAAGTATTTCTTTACCATGAGATACATAAGTAAGAAGACTTATTTACAAATAAAATCTATTAAATTGGCAGTAGCTCCTGCACTATGATGGAGAAGAGGATTATTCCATAAAACAGAGAATGAACCTCAAGTAAGACAAATCAGCATACCCCACTGATTTCAAGCAAGCTCAGCATTGGCTGAGGAACTGATTCCTAATTTATGATTCAAAGTATATCATCATTGGTAACCATCTAGATGAAAAACACTATTTTAATATAAATCCCTATGAATCCATTATCTATTATTTGGCAGATAGTGAATTAAGTTCAAACAGAAAAGCACATTTGACAAAGAGAGATGGGAGTTTGTCAGTTGAGGAAAGCAGACTGTTGGAAAGGCTAGAGGGAGGGAACCACGGGTTTTATTAAAATTACATTACACAGTAAACATTGGTCAAAACTGTCTCAGCCATTCATAGAATCATTGAATATTTTGGGTTGGAAGGGACCCTTAAGGGTCATCTAATTGAACCCCCCTGCAGCAGGCAGGGACATCTTCAACTAGATCAGGTTGCTCAAAGCCCCATCCAACCTGACCTTGAATGGTTCCAGGGATGGGGTATCTATCACCTCTCTGGGCAACCTGCTCCAGTGCACCACCACCCTCATTGTAAAATATTTCTTCCTTTATCTAGCCTGAATCTAACCGCTTTTAAAGCCATTGCCCCTTGTCCTATTGCAACAGGCCCTGCTAAAAAGTCTGTCCCTCTCTTTCTTATAAGCCCCCTCTAAGTATTGAAATGCTACAATATGGTCTCCCCAGAGTCTTCCCTTCTCCAAGCTGAACAACCCCAACTGTCTCAGCCTTCCCTCTCAGAAAAGGTGTTCTATTCCTCTGATCATCCTTGTTAGTCTCCTCTGGAGGATCCTCCTGTGCTGAGGACCCAGAGCTGGACACAGTATTCCTATGTATTGTCTATTTTTTGATAATACCAAGGTCGTTTGGGCAGCACTTTTGGTAGAAACATTGGTAGCTGTTAAGCATTTTGCTGATGCCTGTAGGAAGAATTAACTACCACAATACCAAAGCTACATGCCAGGAAGCAGAGATCCCTGCCCGCTCCCATTTCACATGGCGCTGTGTCTTCATGTGGCTTTAGCAGAAGCTACTACCACTGCTATTTCCTGGTCAGAGAATAAAGGAGGATCACAGGAACAACTTTTCCTGTGTACACAAGCAGCAGAACACAGAGCTGAAAGCTTAAGTTGCAGCCAGCGCAAACTTCCTGATTCAGGAATATCCACTGTCCATGGTGGTCGCACCTGAGCAAATTCAGCACAGCAGCCACAGACTTCAAGAGGTTCTCTTGTGTAGGAACAGACGGATGACCAAAAAAAAAAAAAGAGCTTTTCTGCTGCTTTTTCTTATAAGACCTGTACATGAAACATCTGAATATGAGCTACTGCATGACGTTCACCTAAAGAAACTTCTGATTCTTCACTCAACATTAACCATAGCATAAGGATGCTATGGATGACCAAGGGAACTACAGACCAGTCAGTCTCACTCTGTGCCTGGCAAAATCTTGGAGCAGATTTTCCTGGAAGGCATGCTAAGGCACATGAAAAACAACAAGGTGCTTGGTGACAGCCAGCATGGCTTCACTAAGGGGAAATCCTGCCTGACCAATTTGGTGGCCTTCTATGACGGGGCTAGAGAACTGATGGACAGGAGCAGAGCAGCTGACATCATCTACCTGGACTTGTGCAAAGTATTCAACACTGTCCCACACGACATCCTTGTCTCTAAATTGGAGAGACATCAATTTGATAGGTGGATCACTTGGTGGATAAAGAACTGGCTGGATGACCACACGCAAAGAGTCGAGGTCAATGGCTCAGTGTCCAGCCAGAGACCAGTAAAGAGTGGTGTCCCTCAGGGATCGCTGTCGGGACCGGTCTTGTTCAACATCTTTGTCGCTGACATGGACAGTGGGATTGAGTGCACCCTCAGCAAGTTTGCCAATGACACCAAGCTGTGTGGTTCGGTTGATTTGCTGGAGGGAAGGAATGCCATCCAGAGGGACCTTGACACACTTGTGAGGTGGGCTGATGCCAAAGTTATGAAGTTTAACCAAGTGCAAGGTCCTACACCTGGGTGGGAGCAATCCCAGGCACAGCTACAGGTTGGGCAGAGAAGAGATTCAGAGCAGCCCTGCAGAGAAGGACCTGGGGGTGCTGGTAGCTGAGAAAATGAGCATGAGCTGGCAGTCTGCGCTTGCAGCCCAGAAAGCCAACCGTATCCTGGGCTGCATCTGCTCTGCTCTTGTGAGACCTCACCTGGAGTATTGTGTGCAGTTCTGGTGTCCTCAACATAAAAAGGACATGGAACTGTTGGAACAAGTCCAGAGAAGGGCCATGAGGATGATCAGGGGACTGGAGCACCTCCCGTATGAAGACAGGCTGAGAAAGGTGGGGCTGTTGAGCCTGGAGAAGAGAAGGCTGCGTGGAGACCTCATAGCAGCCTTCCAGCATCTGGAGGGGGCCTATAGGGATGCTGGGGAGGGTCTCTTCATTAGGTACTGTAGTGATAGGACAAGAGGTAACAGGTTCAAACTTAAACAGGGGAAGTTTAGATTGGATATAAGGAAGAAATTCTTTCCTGTTAGGGTGGTGAGTCACTGGAATAGGTTGCCCAGGGAGTTTGTGAATGCTCCATCCCTGGCAGTGTTCAAAGCCAGGTTGACCACAGCCTTGGATGACATGGTTTAGTGTGAGGTGTCCCTGCCCATGGCAGGGGTGCTGGAACTAGATGATCTTAAGGTCCTTTCCAACCCTAACTATTCTATGATTCTATGATTCTGTGCTTTTGTCCTATTTGTTTTGTACATGTTTACCCTCCACATCTAGAAGTCGCATCCATGGATCCAGCTTAGAATGCTTGCTTATTTCAAATAAAGTCCATTTTAGGATCCAAAGACTATTGTATAGATGTGAATTTAATTACTTTGTAACTGAGTAACTGCTGTTTGACTTTTAAATTAGAAATAGTCACCATAGGACCCTGCTGACCAGCAAAAGGCTCTAGAAAATCGTTGATTGTCATTGACTGCATTAATACAGAGTCCTTCTGCAAGAGCTATAGTTAAATGTTCTTATAGCTGAGTACATTCTCTTTTTCATTTTATTTTTAATCTGCATTTTTTTATGTGCTTAGTTTCAATATTGCCTGGGACAATCCATTCCTTTTACTGACTCTGATACTTAAGCAACATGCACTGCATTTCAAAAGTCCTTCTCAACTGAGAAGAGAACAAAACATCTCCATTGCTCTCTTCTTTGCAGTAAGAATTGGGAGGCAGGGCTCTGAACAATATCTGTTAGAAACACTCAATTCTCAGTTCTGATCCGATTTTACTGTTAATGTTCTGGATTTGGGAAAGTGACAGTTTCATGTGTTTCATTGCTATAGTAACACTAACAGAGAAGCATTTTTAACTTGAAGGAATTTAGCGACACTGTAAGAGAAGGCTATGTGGAAAATGAAATTGTAATTAGATATGAGAAAATTAATCTCTCCATGAAAAAAAAAAAAGAATAATCTTTTAGATACGAATTCTAAAGCATACGTCATTTTTCTTACTTTATCCTGGTCTGATTGTCCCTGCTAGAAGTGAAATGGCCATTGTTTTGGGCCCTTTCATAACACAGGAAATCTTTGCTTTGAAACCCTAAAATTATACAAAAGAGGGTGAAAGTTTTATTATCTGCTTCTTACAAATGAGGAACTGAAGCACAGACAGATTTAGTCTGAACATCAATCTCCTAAGACACTTTATTTAAAAATCCAATAATATTACTGAATAGCAGTGTGAAAAAAAAGATCATAGACATTTATGCAAAAAGATATAAAAGGAAAGCTCCTCTTCAATTTTTAACTTTTAACTCAAAATTAAGATGGCTTTTAAAGAGTACTGTTGCTGCTACTGATAACTTGCCATTCTGGTAATTGCTGATAAATTCAACTATTCATTAAATATTACTCAGAGAAACACCAAGTAGGAGTACAGCTCTCTCCCACCAGTTCTTTAAGGACTCTTATGTGTAATTTGTCTAGACTTGCTCATTTAGATGTTGTCTAATGTCCCTCTCAGTTACAAATAGACTTCAAATTACTTTAGCATCCTTATGCGAGTCAGACACAACCCCTCTTTTTTGCTCAAAAGCAGACAACTTTTGCCTTTTCTGTTCATTATTACTATTACACTCTCCAGTTGTTAAAAGTCAGAAGTTTTCTAGACTTTCAAGAATTCACTTCTCCAAAGAGCAATTCCTTCAACTTGTCTTAGACAGTTGTTTGAGTATGAGGTGAATCTTTTTATAATTTCATTTCTTTCTCCACTGACTATAAAGACAGCTTAGTTGGTTAGACTGGGAAAGATGTGTTTAGGTAGTTTTCTAAAGGCTGAAGTTAATAGGTCACATCTACTCACTCCATCTGCTATGATCAGTGGCTCTAATGCTTGAAGCATTAGAATTACTTGTCTCTTGTTCTAATGAAAAAGTTCTGATTTCTTCTCTTCCTGCCCAAATTCTCAAACTCCATCTACTGCTGAATGAACACCTAAAGAAACATATCATTTCAATATTACTAAAGACAGAAGAACTTTGTTTTCCAGCTTCTAGAAAAGCTTTGATGAAAAGCAAGGATATATATGATTTCCACTGCAAACCTGTGTTTGACTTTTTGTTTTTCTTTTTTAATTATTTATTTGAAAGTGGCTTGTATGCACAGTTGCAAAGATTTTTAAAAGCTAAAAATAAGGACACCTAAGGAACTGTGAAACCTGGATGGCAAAATAAAGTTTTGTTCAAGATTTATAATTTTACAAAACCCTTACTACTCATAAACCAATCTCATGGTATTTTTACTGTCTGACACATCAGCTCGAGACATAATACTGCTTACGCTCAACAAACAGCAAGTTACTAAGAAGAAAAGAAAATGAATTTCACACTTTCAGTGTTACAATAAAATGAGCCAACAGAATAGCAAGAGTGAGAAAAGAGCCTTCCTATTCTACTTCAGATGTAGATTGTTTTCAAATAAGAGAGCAACTTAATCTGAAACTGAATGCAGTCATGATAATAAGTTTATCATACTCAGTTTACACTTTTAAGTATAATATGAAGTGCCTTCTGCAGATATGTAGGGTAGCAGTTATCCAAAATACAGCTCAGGTTTATCATTAGAACTGATTATTTTGCCTTATGTCCTTTCCAGCCACTTTCATTGTGGAAATGAATCAGCTTATAACATCAGTGCCAAAAGATTTTTCTTCCCTCTATTTTATTGATAAATATTTTTTACAGGACAGAACTATGGGTGAAATCAACCCGCACACATGATAATCCCTCATGTTATGTCAGAAGGATGGGCACCAGCCATTAATCTGTTCTTATAACAGCCAAGGACTATGTAAAATGATTTAGAAAGGAAAAAGATCTGTCAGTGGGACTGGAGAAAGAAGGAGATCAAGTTCATCTCAAATGAAGAATAAAGCAGAGAAAAGACAGGATGTTATCTGACTTGTGTTAGCTGGGTTGAAATTGTTGCAGTTAATTAGATAATTCCAATCCAGAATCCATAGCAATGCATTTATATGACACTGTGACCAAATTAATATGTCCTGTCTCAGTCAAATACACTCACTGCAGTGAAATCAATTCCGGTTTAAAACGGTGGTGCGGAATTTATTTCAGGTTACAGATGTTTCCTTCCAGGGATGGATCTTCAGCTTGGTGTAGAAAACAGCTTTGCCAGGAAAAATTTAAATTTTGGGAACCAAAAAGTGGTTCTGTCTGGCTTTGCCTTTCTCAATGATGTTATAAATCCATAGTACATCTACATACAAACAACATTCAGTTTGAGAGATAAATCTTTTTGAGGACTGGGCTGATACACAACAGAATGGAGGTGAAAACTTCTACCGTGAGCACCCATGCACTCTTCATGGAAACCCCGTGCACATGAGAGCTGAATTAGGCCCTGCCACTTCTTACACATGTTCTCTCCTACATGCATAATATATATGCTTGAATATTAGGAAGCTATTCAGCATCAGCAAGAAAATAATACACTCTTAGGAGTCTATTAGGACATAAGCTGGGTGCTGAGTACAGGAATTATTTTCACTCTGTGGAGAAACCATACCTCCAATCTGTGTGAATAGCTTCACTGAAGATCTGCATATTTGGTGTGAGAAATTAGATGGTTTTGAACTAGATGCTGTGTACATGCATCATACTGTGTCACTGTCCCATGTTTAATTTGTATCTCACAATTTCTTAAATTCAGCTTCACTAAAAACGAGTCTATTGCACAGCTAAATATGTAAGCACTATTACTCAAGGAGAAAATGAACAAGAAACAGAACAGAAATGTCAAACTGTTTGTGCATAAGAAATACAACTGGCTTTTATTTACTAATTTTTTCCATCAAGTCACCCAAATAAACACTTAAAGGTAAAAGCAAATCTTACTGCACTTTCTCCCCACTATGACATAAACCTCAACCGCACATTCTTTCCCTGAGAAGTGAGAGGCTTTAATAACAATTACTGAGGCAGATGAAGTATGTCATCCACTCTCTTCTCAAAATGAGAAAACATGGATCAAATATCTGATTTATAAGCTAAATAGTTTTCAAATTGAACACAATAGTAATGACTCTTCCCGCAACAAGAAAATGGAAATAATTAAAGGGTCTTTTTCCAGTCTTCATCTTGGTTCAAGTTTTAACACATTTTAGAATTACTGGGGGCCAAATCACGAACTGTGATTATAACATTTTTGGTTTGAGACTATCATAAGATATTTTAATTGATGTAAAGTTTCAATCAAGTAGAAAAAAAAAAATCTTTGGGATTGAATCTTATTCATGTCTTAATTCAATCAAACCTCATTTCAAATACAAAACTCACCAGTCACAGTACTCTAAAAGTGTTCAGTGTTAAATCAGTAATAGCAGACATGATAGAAAAATCACAGCTGAAGCCATGTTAGCAGATGACCTTACTGAGGAAGCTTGACAGCAGACCCAAGATGATAGCCTTTTGCAGCTTCCTTGATGACCACGCGATCAAAACAGGAGAGTGCATCAGTGGGACGTTAAAGAAGCAACCAGGGTAACAGGAGATGACGAAATCAGCAGAACCACAAAGAACTGTCAATCCTAGAGCATAACTGATAGACTCAAAAGCAGAAGAGAGATTAGGAATGTCAGGGCTGGAGTAAGTTTCTTCAAGATCTGTGCAGGGAAAAATCATTATAGACTTTCAGCTTTTTAATTTAAGTTGATCTTATTTGCTTAGCTCAGAAACACAGAATAAGATAACTCTAAAACAAATGGCGACAGTGAGGTTAATGAAGCTATCAACAAGGAGAGAGATAAATCCTGTGCTGCAGTGTTTGGTTATATCAGATTCCTAAGAGACAAGTTGAAACTTCATCATTTACTGAAACTTTCAAAACATTTTTTTTTTCCCAGCAGAGTTTTAATGTTACCCATTCTAGTTTCAGAAACAATTTATTATTTTCAGGTGCAAGGCTTTAATTTCTAGCACATTTAAAAGTAGGGGAAAAGCACACATATATTTTTATCTTGTAAATCCCCAAAGTAGTTACAGTTTAAATTAAACAATCCAACTATTGATTAAAACACTAACTGCCAAAATAAACATGGCAGGCCTACACACAGATGTCAAGTGCCTTCAGATTGCAGCTATCAGTAACTGATAATAGTTTCAAGTAAATCTCTTCCACAGTTTAGAGTGTAACAGCTCTTTATAGACTTAAAAAGCCTTTCCCTTTAGTAGACTGAAGTGCTTCAGATAGTCTCTGATGTTTTATTTTGTGATTTTTTTAAATGGAGTACAGAATGTCTATTATAGTTTGTATCACCTTAAAAAATGGAGGAAATTAGATACTAATGAAAAAGCAAATAACCCCCACTTCCCCATCCAGAGCTTCTAAACAAACTGTGATTTATTCCTTTGTTTCTCACCATTGATAATCAACACTCACACTTTAAGGGTCCAGTTTTTCAGAGGTGTAAATCAGCAAAGCTCCACTGCCTTCAGTGCAGTTATGCAAATTTACAGCCTGAGCTGTTCCCTTGGTTTATATTTCTCCAAGTGTATGAAGCACCTAGGAATGCTGGCAATAGTTTGCTGTGAACTCATTATTCATCATTTGTCTGCACTGAACTGTTTTTTTCATCTGTTAGTCTTTAAATATTCTAAGCCTTTTCTTATCTACCCACACTTTTTCTGCTATTTACCTTTCCTCTCACATCAGCAACTAACTCTGTCATCTTGTTATCCATACTGCAATTTTCCAGACCAAATCTCTACACTAGTATTACAAGTGTTCCAGATGCTTAACACAAAAAATCAAATTAATTTTCTTATTAGCAAAAAATTGGATTTTTATAAGCTTAATTAGTCTGCCCTGTTAATATTCTGCTGCTCTGGCATCCAAGTTCCTTCTGTTAAATAAAGGTTATGTCATTACTAGGAAATGCCAAAATAGTGAGAAATGTAATCTCACTAGTCCAGTACTCCACTTTTGGTAATAACCAGTACCTTTATTTCAGAGAAAAATGTAATTCTACAAGGCAGACAAGTCTATGTCCAGAAGTAGAACCTTCAGATCTTTTTTAACTGGATAGTGCTTTTTATCTTTTTGCACTCCATTAACTGGACATAAAGCAATAGTGTTTGTACAGAATCAGCAGTCCATCTCCATGTGCTGTGTCAGCCTCAAGGTAGCAGCCAAGGAATACATAAAGTCCAGCCTAAAAACCACCTTGCACACAGATTAGATTAGATGTGAGGCCTCCCAGAAGAGGTGATGCAGAGGGTAGCACCCACAGATGTAGGTGGACATAATGCACTCAGGCAGACTAGACCATCAAAAGCTAGGAAAAGGGCTGCTGTCAGTGCATGGGCCAGCACGGTTTGCAGCACACAATGAACAGCTTGCAAGAGCAGCTTGCCAGCACAACAGGCACAGAAGTCGCAGCTCAGGCTTCTGCCTCTTGCTGAAAGCACCAAGTCTTGAGAATCTTTCCTGTCCTTCATCTGGAGTGGAGTAGCTGGATTAGCAATAGCTGATCTACCTTTCAGTTTGACACATAAAGCCATTTTATCTAAAGTAATTGCAACATGTCTTGTTGGCAGTCTTTAGTGACACCTTGTCACTCACTTCTTAAAGTGTGGACCCATTGAGAGGAAGTCAATGGTGCCTGAAGACTCATAATCTCTGTCATATTCCTTCATGGACAGCACATCCCAGCAGCCCTCTTGCAGTGTATCCTACTACAATGGTTGCTTTTTCAGCTGCAACATATTCCTCCTCACGTTACTCTAAGACTTGAGCCAGACTCAGTGCCTATGGCCTGGGATAGCATGCCAAGATGCTTTTATAAGTGTCTTTCCTTTTTCAGCTGGATAACTTTTGTTGGTTTGTCTGCTTGTTAGCAGGGCTTCCTTAACTTCCAGATGACAGAGACTCTTTCTGCTGTGTAAGTCAGTTTTGCTGGACTAAAAATTATTGTCCCCATGAAATGGCAAAAATCCAAATTTCATCACTCTGGTACTTAGCTCCTGTGCAATAAACAGTTGCAGTAAAGTGAAAAAAATATTTTTTTTATCCTCATTTTTTAAATGAGAAGGAGCTCCAAGGTTATCATTGTTACAGATAATCCTGTTAAGCTTTGGGGCAGCTGGATACATATGCAAATATTTGCTTACCCTCTCCATTTTACTTTCCACTGTAAAAGTAACGTGTTGGATCTTTTTCCTTATGGGAATGTAAGTGTAGCATGCACTAGCTAAAAAAATAAAGCTTAACAGAACCACAGTCACTGGCATTTATTCTGGAGGAATGCAAAATCAGCTTTCTTCCATATTCCAAAGCAAACCCTTCAGTTAATGTTTGCTTCATGCTAAATTACTTTCTTAAGGCAGAGAAGGAAAGCCTAGTTTTCCTGAACTCTATGGTATACTAATTAATTGTGTTTTAAAATTATCTGACCCAAAACCAAATTACCATATGTGGAATAAGGACAATTGAGGAACTAGAGTTTAGACATATCAAGACGTGGCCATTTAACAGTATGCTCTCTACTGCCTACCTTTGGGGCATCTGACCTTCAAGTAGTGTACAACGTTTTCATTCATCTATACTTATTAGCTAAAATTGTGACAATGTTGTCATATGGTCAAGAATTAGGACTCCCTACTTAGAAAGGAAATTGCCAGCTCACTCACTTCAGTTAGTAATCATCCTGTTGTCACAGGTAAACCTTCTCAACAGGGGAGATTTTACTTAATATAAGTTACTACCAGGTAATATAAACATTTCATTATCAGTTTGTGTATTAAGAATGAAAGAAGGACCAACAGTTAAATGCTTTGGGAAACGCCTATCCTGACTCAGCACATTCATTCATCCCCAGGGAAATCATTTCAGCAGCAAGATCAGATAATTCCTGCATCTTTAATAACCAAAGGCTAAGGGAAACCACCTGTCATCCATATGTTTTGTGATGGAGCCCAGCCCACAAAGTGTGTGAGCATGGTCTGAGAGTACTTACCACACCAAAGGGAAGTGCACGAGTAGTATGGGCAGCACAAGAGACACACTTGGATGGCATGGGTGGCCAGCCAAGTGTATCTGTGAGATAGGTCTTGGGCTGTGTATAGTCTTTTGCAGTTTCACATGGAAGAAAAGTTAGTATTATCTAAGCAAGACTTTGCAGGATAACAATATTTAATTTAGATGTCTAAATTCTACCTCAGTTCCACTTGGTCCTAAGGGCCAGTAGAACAAACCATGATACGAAATTGCAGCTTGAAAATACAGTGAGCTTTGCAAACAGATTTAACTTTTTTCCCAGTAATAAGACTGTAGTTTTAGCACACACAAAAATGACATAATATAACATTGTTTTAAGAGTTCACATTTCCATAATGAGACTGAGCAAAATTCATCAGCACCTATTCATTGGCAAAGAAAAATAAACAAAGACAGTGCACCTTTAGCCCATTTAGTCTCAATTTCTCCTCTGTCTGCCACTTATGCTGCACTAAAGCGCTGATCCGACGCCTATTAAAGTCAATGACAAAATTCCAATTGATTTTGAATAGAGTGAAACTAGGTCCAGAAGTTCCTAGAGATTTCTTCTGCCTAGGTGAACAAATAAAGTGCACTTCAAGTGAAGTGCGGTCAGCACACAAGGCAGTGTTCAAACACTAACTGTTAAGCCTGTTAATGCATGTTACCCCTCTGACTGACAGTAACCAGCCATCCTCTGTGCAAGTCAGCAAATTTGAAATGACAGCGTGGAGTGCTTCTGAGTTCTGGGAAGTCATTTTGTTCTCCTTACTGTAGCATTTTTTCTTAATTATTTGCCTAAGTAAAAATCTCCCTCTGGTTATCCACTGAGAGGAATGTGCATCTCTCCCTCACTACTCCAATCAAAGCACTTACGCATGCATTCAGCTACAAGGAATTTCCAGGAGGGACTGTTCACACAATGCTAAAAACTAGCTATATAGGCAAGGTGTGGACGGTGGCTCAGATTCACACACATTGGCAGCATTAATGCTAAAATGCATTTTTAATAATAGGAATATTTTATTTTACAGCATACTATCATACCAAAAAAGAAAGTATTGGAAAATCCTGAGATCATTCTCCCTCTTATTGTGGTGTTGTGCTGCAATTTTACTACAGTGGAAGTATTTAAAGGAAATAATCTTTGTTTTTATCTCAACTCAAATGTGGTCTCTTTCCCTCCACCTCCTGTAGTTATGTGAGATCCTTCCATTAGGCAAAATAATCTAAACTCATGCTTGGAGTATGTACAGAGTAGGATAACCAAGAAAATATGTACATTTAACTTTTAGTACATGAAACCCTACAGCACACCAGGGAAGAGCTGGCAGTATGAATAGTACTGACTGGAAGGGTACAGCATTAGAGACTTCAACGGAAACTGCAGGGAAACTTAGAACTTAGCATTGGGAAAACAGGTATGGAAAGAAAATAACATGGAAGAAATTTCTCATGGTCCTCCTGAAACCAAGCAACCCATAGGTTTCTATTGCCAGGAAATGACATGCTAGCCCTGGTGTCTAAAAGCACATCTACAGGAATAGTCACCCTGCCTAAACCAAATGCTAGAAACAGAACAACTTGGTGGAATTTGTCCCCAGTCCCCCCAGAATAGAATCTTTCTCCGTGTAAGAGGAACTTGAAAAGCTCTATATAACCTGGTTTTAGATATTCCAGGCAGTTTCCAGCACAGCTTTTCATGTGAAGAATATAATGCAACCTAACAGGGAGGACAGATGAAGTAGTCATCATGTAGCAGCTCAAAGGCAAAGATTAGAAAGCAGATCTGCTGGCTCTCTGCTTAGCACTGGAAATGAGGTCTGTTCTTTGCCTTGTTAGTCAATCTATGAGCAATCACTGCAGCTGGAAAAACATAAGCTGGAGGAAAGAGTGCTTGTGCAATAATGATCGAGAGGACACAAAGCGCACTAAGATAAATTCTGCGCTGAATCAATGCTGGCACTGTTCATCTGTGCAAGAGAAGGGAAGAGAAGGATTTGAGAACCACCCACTGTATAACATCCAGAGGAAACAGTACTCTAAATTCAAGGGTGAATCAATATCAGAGCACAACCTTATGAGAGAACACAGGTTCATATTTTTGTTGTCAGAGAAATTCCTTGGATGGGTAAACCTGTGGAACTGGAAGCGTTACTGAGAAAAATGGGAGCTGTGAAAGACAAGATAGAACCATAAATTAAACAAGAGATTCTAGAAATAAATGTACCCTCAAAACTGCCACCATGACTAATTCAGCATTATAAGTACATAACGCAAAGCCTGTCTTTATTAGATCACCAAGCCTGGCATCATAAACCAGCAGAAATTTTAGTTGTGATATAAAAAAGGTAGAGGGCATGCAATGAATTTTAAAAGCCAGTGTACAGTACAGAACTAATCTGTAGCAGAAGAACTGGCAACATTTCCCTGATCAACAACTGAAGATGGCAGAATAAGCATTTGATGCCTCTCAGCAGTTGTATACGGCAACAGGTAGAGGAGGAAGGAAGAAAAGTTTTTAAACAATGCTCAAGCTTTAAACAATGCTTGAGCCACACTGAGCTTTATTTCTGGCTACAGCCCAATGTTCAGTGCCATTTCCAATGGCACTGCTTCTGCATCAAAGCCTCTTATTCTCTCCGGTACTCTCAGGTTTTGCTGATGGCACTTTGAAAGACTTCACAGTGGAGCACTGAACTCACCCGGGCCTTCTAAGAAACTTGTGAGATTACAAAGTTAGAGATTGCTCAGCTGTTTGGTTGTTGAACAGAGCAACTACAAAGACAACATATTTACCTCTTTCTTTCTGAGGCACTTTAGTGGGGAAATAAGGGTGAATGAAGCACAAAAATATTACTGGGTTGGGGGTTTGTTTTCTCATTTTCTGTGGATTTCTTCTACCTTGAAATTTATGAAATAACAGGCATAATCAAATACAATGGATTCTCAGCTATCAAGCACAGACAGCCGTTAAAATCTCAAGAGCTGACTGGGTTTTTTAATCTCTTTGATCATCATGTAATACTGAGAAAACTCAATGAATGCAAACTGAGATCCCTCTAAGGTACTCAAGTCAGCAACATTTGCTAGAAATCAATGTAAATTTTCTGTTAAGTCCTGGTCTCTGATGTAGTAGTAATGCTTCAAAAGTCTTTAGAGGTTTAGGGGGATGGTTTGTGGGTTTGGGTATTTCTGTTGGTGGGGTTTTGATTGTGGATTTTTTTTTGTTGTTTATTTTTTCTTTGTGTTTTGTTGGTGTTTTTTTGGGGGGGTGTTTTAATTTGGGATTTTGGGGGATTGTTTTATTGTTTTGGTTTTGGGTTTTTTTACTAAGCTATTGTATGAGGGATTAAAAAAAAAAAAGAGTGGGTGGAAGGGAAGCCATAATGATGCTTTCCAACATGCTTCACTGCAGACAGTTTTTATGTCTATTTCCATTAAACTGAGCACTCCTGTAGCAGTGTCTCTCAAACAAGACTTTGGTGATAAATAACACTACTATTTGGTGACAAATAGTACAGAGACAATAGAATTAACATGGCTGTGTCTCTAGGAGTTTGCTTTGTCCACTGGTAACTGGTTATTTCTATAGGCAGAGAGAAGGAGGCTTCTGCCAGCTTGTTTGGTGTCTCTCTGAAGCCATTTTAAATTATTCTTACTTGCAGTCACTTGTGGGATTCAAATACAGTCTCCAGCTCTGCGCCCTCTGGTACAGTGATCATCTCTTCCAGTTTCCTCTCCCTAGCTTCACTGTTAAGATTTTCAACTGGACATTTCTATAGATATTAATTATCTGAGTGGAGCTTGCAGTATTGAAAGTCTCAACTCTGAACCATCTTTATGGCACCTGCTAACGTATGGCTGACTAACATATTGCCAGTTCTAAAGCGGCTGATGAAACAGCTGCTGTAACGGTAATCACCATTCATTTTTTAAAGTGTCTGTTAGCTCAAGAGTTTATGTACTGGCATTGTCATATTAAAGCAGAACACATTTTCACTGGATTTGATTAATAATTAACTTCTAGCTTTTGTTTTATGAGCTCCATGTGGCTTACACCAGCAACACTGTACCTGCACATTTCAGACACATATAAATGGCTGATGCAGTGTTCTGGCTGTGATACCCACACATTAAGATGAACTGCACCTGTGGCTTCAGATTTCCAAAAGGGCTCTCGCCCATTGTATTCTTCCTGACTAGAAGTCTAATTTCTTCCCAGTTAACTCCTGGGAAAGAGAAGCTACATGACTCTCAAGAAGCAGTACATGCTGTCTGCTCCAAGCAGGGAATAGAGGGATGCCAGAAAGCTGGCATCTCTGCTAAATGAAGCAGTCTCTCTCCCATCTTGAAGGCTTATGGTACTCTGACCCTGGTGCCGAGCCCAGGTGACCATTGTGGCTATTAGGTAGGGTGCACAAAAGCAGCAAAAGGGTGTGAAAACAAAGGTTTCCCAAACTCATTTTCTCACAAGGATATGGATTCTCTGACCTCCAGGCACCCACTGTGATAGTAACTTGGCATGGACATCAGTTGCAATTGAGAACAAAGCTCAACATATGAGCAGGCTCTCAACTTAAAAAAAAAATATCCAATTCAATAGAATCTTGGAACCACAAAATACTTTCTAGTTGCATCCAGCAGTGTGTTGGGTTGACTCTGGCTGCACGTTAGGTGCCCACCAAAGCCGCTCTATCACTTCCCCTCCTCAACTGGACTGGGGACAGAAAATGTAACAAAAGACTCAGAGGTTGAGATAAGGACAGAGGGAGATCACTCACAAATGTATGCCACCCAAGGCAAAAGCGAACTGATTTGGGAAATTAGTTTATTTTATTACCAATCAGTTAAGAGTAGAATAATTGGGAATAAACCCAAGTCTTAACAATACCTTTTCTCCCAGGCTTAACTTTACTACTAAATGCTCTACCTCCCATCAGCACAGGGGGACGGGGAATGGAGGTTATGGCCAGTTGATCACACAGTGTCTGCTGCTCTTTCCTCCTCAGGGGAGGACTCCTCACAGTCTTCCCCTGCTCCAGTGCAGGGTCCCTCCCACAGGAGACATTTTTTCCACCAACTTCTAGAACATAAGTCCTTCCCACAGGCTGCAGTTCTCCACACACTACTCCAGTGTGGGTCCCTTCCGTGGGTGCAGTCCTTCAGGAACAGCCTGAGTCCCCTTCCACAGGGTACAGACTTTCATGAACAGATGCTCCAGTGTGGGTCTCTTCTACAGGGTGCAGTCCTCTAGGAACAGACTGCTCCAGAGTGGGTCCCCCATGGGGTCACAAGTCCTGCAGTAAACTTACTCCAGCATGAGCTCTTCTCACCACAAAGCTGCAGGTCCTGCCAGAAGCCTGCTCCAGCACCAGCTCCCATGGAAGCCTTGAAAGGAGTCACAGCCTTCTGTCAGGCATCCCCCTTCTTTGGTGTGGGGTCCTCCTTGTGCTGCAAAGTCACAGCCAGCATCACCATGCTCTGCACCACAGGCTTCAGGGGAATATGATCTGGTACCTGGAGCACCTCCTCCCTTCCATCTTTGGCCCTGGTGTCTGCAGGGCTGTTCTCACAGATTCTCACTTTTCTGTGGCTTCCACTGCTGAGTTGTCCCCCATCATTCTTAACTGTGTTATCCCAGAGGTGCTACCACCATCATGGACTGGCTCATGGATTGGCTAAGCCTTGACCAGTGGTGGGTGTGACATGGAGCTGTCTGGCATTAGCTCTGTTGGACACAGGAAACTGTGTAGATGCCACCCCTGCAACTACCAAAATCTTGACATGTAAACCCAATACAAACAGCATGCCTTTTTTTTTTCTCCTCCAGCAACACCTCATGACCACCCCACATTTGTTTTTGTTTTCACTGTTAACAGCAGGTGAGTGTGAGGACTTTTGAAAACATTCAGCCACAGGCCTCTCCGAAAAGGCAACACTCTGCATGCCTTTTCATAAAGGATCTCAGCTAGCTATTCAGCATGAATGCTAATTAATTAAGCCTCTTAGTATCACTGCATAGGAACAAGATACAGGGATTGCTCACCCGTCCCTGGCAATGTTCCTGTCTGAGTAGAAAACAACTGCTGTTTAACAGCACTCAGCACACCTCCTCCGCCTCCTCCAGCAAGGGTGGGATGAGAGGGGGGCAGAGAAAATCCAACTGGGTTTTTCAAAAATGCTGGTTGTCAACCAGCATTTGGAAAGTGCTCAAAGCCAGAGATGTTTGCTGTGCAGTTTTTGCATTTACATTCCTATAAAGCCTGGTATTTCAAAGGCCTCTGTGGCTCCCATACCTGTCTTTTGTGAGGCCTGTAAAGGTGTTTTTCATAGCTCTCTCTAGGCAAATAGTGCCATGTGCTTAAAAAGAACATTTTCTAATGCTGGGGTAAATAAGAATCACACTCCTATGCCCTCTGCAGTGCAGGTCTGTCAGTGCCACTGTCCAGACACTTTACTGAATAGAGGCTCGGATCTGTTCCTCCACTGGCAAAAGCTGTTGTGAAGTAGACTAGAAGTGAGGACCTGCCCTGTTCCCCTTGGGAACTGCTTGTAAGCTGAGGCTTTATAGTGGGCCCCACCAGTGCCTCACCAGAGCTTTGTAGCAGCTGCGTCTGCACCCAGCATCTCAGAAACACTGGCTGGACTTCCCAGGCTGCCTGTGGACTCACCCCAGACCTTATGGGTGATCTCTGGTCTGTGTTTGACTCCAGGCAGTATCCGAGACCAAACCTGACTGGTTGCGGAACATCATGACTACTGGTCAGTGAAGTCACCCCACCCCTCCTGCTGACCTCATTACCCCACTCAGCTCCCAGCTCCCCTTCCTGTGCAGCCCTCGCAGCTTCCTGGCAAGGTCTGCTATCACACTGACCCAGAGAGGTATCACAGCACAGCACAACTCCATCCTCGTGCAGGTACCTATGTTACCTTCTATAGGTTATAAATATATAGTGCAAGCAGGTAGAGACAGGACTGGTGAGCCATCAAGTTGTTCATCCATCCTGAAGTACAGATTCAGTTGTATCTTGGCAGAGGTGTAAGCCATGAGGCAAAAACTGGGGTCATATAACTAAAAGTTAACCATATTTTCTGATAGATGATTTTCTGTTAAAAGCATGACGGCTACAAACTATTCAGCAGTGGGGTAGTCCAAAGAAGATTTGGCAAGCGCTGACTTCCTTTTGCACTCATTTCTTGTTCTTGAAGTGCAGAGGCATACATGTTTCTTGGTGATCGTCTGCTTTTCCTCCATTTGGACTTTTCATCTAGAAGCACAGTTTTACATCAGACAAAATAAAATAGCGCCCGTCATCTGCTGATTAGCTGTTTAGGGGCATAGAATACATTAGAACTGAAACACTTTCCATGAAAAGAGCTAGCAATCATTTACAGACTTAAATCAAGTATTCGTAGCATTAGGTTGGCTCCCTCCTAGCCTGAATTTCAGCTTAAGTTCTTAATAATTTAAAGGAAATAATTTTGTGGATGGTGCCATGACATTGATGCTTCAATCAAATGGCATTGATGCTTCAATTTGCTGGTAGGTATACTGGACTTAGGAGCTAGAACTATGTCATTCCTTTGGAGTTCAAGCCAAAACCTATCAGAACCCTGTGTAACAGCAAGCATTTTAAGGTATCTGTAAATTAAACATTTAGTAGGCATTAATGGATTGATGTCATCTTAATCACCAATCTATCAGTAATTATAAATTAAAATATGCAAAATAAATGGTATAGAATAAAAGTGTAATTGGTCATTCAGTATGAAAAATTATGTTAGAAATGTAGATAAAATACTCTTACGTTTTCCCATGACTAATAAGATATTTCAAATTTCATTACCACTTCACAACATGTTTTCACATTATCTATGACATGGGCATCTTCAATATCGATAATTCATAATTGTATTTGCCATAGAATGATGGAACAAGCTCACTTGGCATATAATACCTGAACACGATTCCCCTTCTGATGTCTTCTCTTTGCAGAACACTTATCATTATTAATAATGTATGGCATTAGATTTTTGAGCTTACCTAGCAAATGTCACAGCCAATGCTCTGCTCAGTAACAAATTCTTTGTAAGCCAAGCACCAGCCACGTGTAGAGACAAGGCACTGACCTAAGGGGACTTATGTCACTCACATAAACCCCCTTCACCACCTCACACTGACAATTGTGTCAAAAGATGACCGCACCCACATTAGTGGTAAATTTTACTTTGTGGGCACACACATTTCCTAGCCTCTCACTACCCCACAGTGAACAGAAATCTTGTTCTAGGTCTCCTCCTGCATATAGGCACCACATCTACCCATTCCCTAGATGTGGTGTGTCATTTTCAAAACAGGCCTTACCTTTTCCCTCCTAGTTGCCAATACCTGTTTGAGATTCAAATCATTCCTCTTTCTCCTTTGGAGATTGTGAAACCTTCTTTTTTTTATTTAATTTATCTGGAAACTTCTTTCTTTCCAAGCCTTGTGCATCAGAGAAGATGAACATTTGTGACGTTTCTGTGAAATCTCTTAAAAATCCGTCACTGCTCTCCAAATTTCTCTGAAAATTATTCCACTCAAGCAGCAAAAGTAAAAACACCTGTTCTGCTTTGTCACTTCTTCCAAACAGCAAATAAACTGCAAGCAGATTTCCTATCCACAAACAGCATATTTCTAAGGTAGCATAAGGAGTGCTTTTAAGACCATCCTTTCATTCTGCAACAAAAACCTCACATCAATTTGTTGCTTAGGGCACATATGTAGGTCTTATTAACTGATATCTTCTGCTCAGTTCTCAAGTTGCGATCCAATTGAGGATCCCACAGGGTTTCCCAAAGACTCTTGCAACCCTGCCAATACTTACTTGGAAGAATAACATCTAGTGACATGTTTAACTTACCTTAATGACCACCTGCAGACACATCTCTACAAATATGCAGTGCAGTAAAATGCAGTAGCTTTACATCACTATGCTAGTTGCATTTCTGGTTTCTTCTTATTCATTCTATTGTGTTTTCTCACAGTGGCTACTGTAGACATAATTACACATCCATACTCTGCAGAAACAGTAACTTAAGCAATAAATAATGCAATGCACATGTTTTTCTCCCACATCTAATACCTTCCTGACTATGCAGAGAAGTCTCAACCCCATAACCACATCTATTCAAGCTTAATTATTATTATGTAAACAGTGCTATTGTAATCAATCTGATTATTCATGTGTTTTTAATTAACTACCTAAGTGATTGCAAGTTAGGGGTCTTTGCACGCAAATCCTTCCCCCCACCTGTAAAAGTAGTGGAAATAATATAGTTGTTTTGCATCACAAGTAATAGATTTATCTCGACTGTTTAAACAGTAGCCTACTAGGTAGGTAAATAAGAACATATATGGAAGAACCTATGTCAGCAAACCAGTGGGACCTTGATCTGCACAGAGTGCTATTTTAATAATAAAAAATCTGTTCCTTATAGTTTGGTGGGGTTTTTTTAACATTGTATCCTCACAATACTGTGTTTTAAAATATGTATAGTTTAATAAACAAGGCTTTTTTTTCAGGGTTTTTGTTGTTGAATATTTTGTTGGGTCTTTAAAACAGTTTTTCATTAAGCATTGCTCTTGCTAATAATGAGCCTGAGGTGGTGTTGATGGTCCAGCACTGGCATCCTAGTGAAGATCTACCTTCTCTGTGCTTCAGTGGATTAAATATAATATGAATTATAAAAAATGATTAAATGTAATGATTAAATATAATATGAATGATAAATATAACACAATGATAAAAATCACAAGTACTACTATGCATAGCATCACAAGTTAAAAAACAAACAAACAAAAATAAATCACTTTATAGTTAAAGGAGATCCAGAGAAAGTTGGTTAGAATTATCACAAAAATTAACCTACAAAGAAGAATGGAAGTCACTGAGCTTGTTTATTTTAAAACCACTAATAAGGCAGGCTATAAATGAAAATATGCATTTTTAAAAGAAGCTCTGGGAACTTTTGACCTTAAGTATAGTACAAAAGGGTCAATCATTTAAATTCAAAAGAAAAAAATATTTTGTAAAGGAAGACAGCTGTGTTAGAAGAAATGTTCTGCACCCTTACTCACTGAATAGTTAAACAATGACACTCGTTATTACAGGTTTTCATTGGTACCAAGTATAGCTCTAAGGAAGAAATAGTCATTAACTTGAATAAAAGAGCTAAGGAAATCATAAAAAAAAAAAAGACTTACCTCATGTTTCAGAATTAAACCAATTCCAAGGCAATGTGGATTAGGATGGCTGCAAACTACTACACATCTGCCAAGCATAAGATTTCTCATACCCCTCTTTACATCTCACAGGGCTGCGCACTGACAGCCAATGGACTAATTCAAAGTTCTCAGCTGTCTTTACATTGCACATCTTCTTATCACACATTTGCTCCAAAACCATTGACATCACAGAAAAATTTTGATGAAAGAGAATCTTTTAATTTTGTTACTCAAAGAAAGTAAAAGTTAAAAGAAGAAAACTCTCAGGTGAACAGACTGTCTTCATTTGCTCTTTATTGCTGGTTCTTCAGCTTTTGAAGGGTTCTCAGGAAGCCTTTGGAAAGAAAAGATAATTTTACACACTAAAAAAAAAACAAACCTACCGTTGAGGAAGCCACTTACTAAATTCCAAGTGTCACTTTACACTTCTGACTCCTGCAATACAACTGTCCTGTACTGAAGTGCCACACTTGAAAGTTCTCACTAAGGTTTCACTTATCACTGCCACCTGAGGTGAATCATAATTCAGTACTCTCACAAACTGCTATCACCTTCCAAGAAGCTTTCAGCATTCTTCCTGCAAGCATGACCAAAGTAGTTCAGAAGTTTTGCACTATTTTTTTATCTCCAGTGCTTACTTCTTTAGTTTTCATTTCAAGCTATTTCCATTTCAAGACTTTCTGTAATTCTTTCCCAGTGATACAGTATATTTATGAACATCTCATAGCAGACTTCCAGTATCTGAAGGGAGCCTACAAAGATGCTGGAGAAGGACTCTCCATCAGGGGTTGTAGTGACAGGACAACAGGCAATGGGTTTAAACTTAAATAGGGGAAGTTCAGGTTAGATATAAGGAAGAAGTTATTTACTGTGAGGGTGGTGAGGCACTGGAACAGGCTGCCCAAGAAAGTGGTAAATTCTCCATCTCTGGCAGTGCAAGGCTAGGTTGGACAGAGTCCTGGGCACCATGGTCTAATGTGAGGCATCCCTGCCCATGACAGGGGGTTGGAACTAAGTGAGCTTAAGGTTCTTTCCAACCCCAACCATTCTATGATTCCATAGGAGCTCAGGATAGTATCTTTATAATCTAAAGATCTCTAATAATTTCTTGTTTGTTGTTCAAGTGAGAAAGAAATAAGTGGAATGTTTGAAAAAGGTTTATTTGGAGCTTACATGTTTTTTAAGAAAAAGAAAATGAGCAGGAAAAAAACCTTAGTGATAAAATAATGTATCCCATTGTGTAATTTAGAAAAGCAGTATACAACAGCAAGAAACGACATCATACAGATAAGTTATATGTATTCAGAACATTCACACACTATAAAGCTTATCACATAAAAGTTAAAATGTGATGTAAAACACTGACTTAAAAATTTAAACTAGCAACTGTAAGGTAGAAGCATATGTCATCAGTGTATCAGAGTTTGCTTCTGCTGATAAAAATACAGAAAAGTAGAGAATGAGCACAGGCAGAGTATGAGCAAAACTGACAACAAAATTGCAGAGGAAGGTTTCAGCAATAGCTCTACATAGACTAGCCTGGATTAACACCTGGTTCATTACTTGTCTATCTGAATGCCATGGTCAGAGAAGAGGTTGCATATTCATCAGAGGGGCCTTGTGTAAATGTATGCAGCTGGAAAAGCCAATTATAACACTGGAGTAGTTTGTATTTAATAGCAGGTGAGCTCCTATACTGAGGATCTTTCCCAGCCTGAAACTGGGGTCAGCTAAACTTGAAGAGAGCAAGATCACACTTTGGCCTGAAGAGTTTTAATTCATGCAAACCTAGAAAAATGCAGCCAAAGACATGCTGAATCTAAAAAAAAAGAAAAACAGAAAGCCCCAAAAGCTTAAGCCCAACATCTTTGAAAGGAATCAAATAGATCTTATGCCAAGAGCAATGGGAAATTAAATTAATCCATATCTTCCAGAGCCTGAAATAGTTGGAATTCAAAATAGTTAGATATTTGAGCACTAGTTCAAATAATGAAATACTTAGGGTTTGCTGCTAGTTGCTTAACACATCTTCATTACCTGAAGCATGATCGCACTTTTCAGTGAAATAACCCACTCTAATTAATAGAATCGTAGAACCATAGAATGGTTAGGGTTGGAAAGGATCTTAAGCTCATCTAGTTCCAACCCCCCTGCCATTGACAGGGTCCTTCCCACAGGAGACATTTTTTCCACCAGGGTCTCACACTAGACCATGTCGCCCAAGGCTCTGTCCAACCTGGCCTTGAAGACATGCAGCAGGTGGGATGGCTCCTTTCAGGCCTGCAAGTCACCAGCTGACAGCACTTTATATCATTAGTGTAAATGTAATGTAATCATCTAAGGTCTCTAGGGAAAGCTCAGCATCATCACTGAAATCTATTGCAGCTCAGTCACTCTTTTGTGGACATACCCAGTCCTCCAGAAACTAGGATTTTGCTGCTTGTCATTCATGCTTTGAAATGTAGGCCAGCAACTCCAACATAGCATGTTCTGATCTACACTTTTATTATCGCAATCCTCCACAACAGCAAGAATAAGGAATGTTCTGCAGTTGTCTTTAGTTGAAGTGGGAAATGCACTTTGTATAGGCTACTTTGCCTAGGCAAACCAAAATGTTAAGGAAAACCTTTTTGTTGGTGGTGTTTTGTTTTTTGTTTAATCAAGGCATTAACTTTTGCTGGCCTGTCTCAGGTTCTTATTCCTATACCAAAAAATGACCAAAATGTTAAGAGAACACTACAGTCCAGAGTGGTAAAAATTGAGGCACTCTGAAGCGCTTTAAATTCTAAATGAAAACAAATTATATAGCCATGAAATTTGCTGTGGTTTCTCCAGTTGATCATCATTTGATGCAACCATACCGCAGATATTTTGGTGTCTTCCTCTTAGATCAAGCTACAGTGTGCTTAAGAAAGATTGAGACACACTGAATAGAAAACTGCAGTAATCAGAAGAGTGACAGCAGTAATAATTAATATCTCCATGCTTCACAGACAGTGAAATCAGACTCATGGTTTATCGAGAGTCTGTGTATGTAATTTTTCCATTAACAATTCTGCAGACAGAGCATTGATAACTGAGCCTGTTGTGAATTCAGATGAGGCATATTTGCCTGATATTGTTGAAGAAGGCGGAAATTGAGTATATGCCTTTTAAACTTTTATGATTACATTTTTACTGAAGTGTGGGGGCCTGAAGTTTCACAACTGTTTTAATGCAATTGGTTCCACTTAGGAGAGATGACATGTTGAAATGTGATGTGCTGAATGTTTCTCAGGTAATTGGAATTCAGTCAACAACACTGGGCATTGTCACAGGTTTTAAATAAAAAGGCTTATCTCCCTTTTCTATATTATGGGATATGAAGCATCATATTATACAACATCATGATCCTAGATGATCGCCTCTCAAACAGAAATTAAAAAAGTTTACTCCACTCTGCATACTCCTCCTGAATTTGGATCACAGAGACACATTAAAGTGTTGTCAACACTTCCCAATTCCCTTGTTCACATAAATGGCCACATTAATTCCTAATACAACCCTGATGAGTTGTACAGCATTTCAGTCCCCTCAGGGATGAATTTGAGCTATGGTTGGTGCTGTTATACTCACTGTTTGCGTGTCCTTCCCCAAAGCTGATGGAGGGAGAAGCTGCAAGGAAAGAAGGGGCAGGGTGGAAAATTTAAGAGTGTAACTTGAGAGAACTGTGAAGACAGCTCAGGGGGTTGTAATGGGAAGAAAACACAGCCTGGCACCCACTATTCTTCCACTAAATTAATTTCTTCCATCTTAGAACAGGGAAACAGCTAAAGGTGAGTGAGGTGGCTGGGAAGAAAGAAGAAAGACTCTTCTGCTACTGAAATGTTCAATCATATCTTATAAAAAATTCAAATAAAACTAAGATACTGAAAACTGAAGATAAATTTTAGCATTCTCACCATTTAGTTCCTATACAGCTGAGCAGAAGATGTACTGAATTTTCTTGCAGAAAATGGGGATCTGAGTTTTTCCACCTCCTCATTTTGGGCAGGAAAGGGCTGTCTGAGTATTTGTTTGCATCCTAAAGGTAAGTAGCCCAGGGCGGGGTCCCATAGTCCTGAGAATAGGGTAAACTACATACTGCTAGTATTCTACTAGATGTATTTCCCTGAATATTTTTTTCTTTAGCTAGGTTATTCAAGGTGTAAGGTATAATTTAATGTTAAAACATCAGAAAGAGACTTCAAGCCCACCACTGTTCCCCACCTCACACACAGTTTTTCTGAACACAGGAAAACAAGACTTTCTGGGTATGTCATAGAACACCAAAAGTTGAGACATACCTTTAAATATAATGCTTTAGATGTAAAACTAAATTCATTCTGTAAGGTTTTTCTGTCTAATAAGCATACTGGTTCCAGCTATAAACTTAGTCCTGCAAATGCAGCAAAATACCAGTAGGACCTCACATCTGATCGTGATAGGTTTTTGTCTTTGTTAATTTCTACATTCCAGTGTAGATGCTGAATTATGCTTAAGTCTAACTTAGAGTCTCATAGCCACCCTCTGGCCTTTAGTTAAGAACAAAATGTTGCTACCAGCTGAAAGTGATTTGATGGCTTGAGTAGCAAGGCTGTATTTGGGAAAAATTATCTGCCTAAACCCTGCCACTAGAAATAAAAGCTTCTACAGAAGCATCCAGGCTGAAAGAACCATGATAATGCAATCATCCTTAAGGACTGTGACATGTTTTTCTCAAGTACTTTTTGCCTCTGCATCAATACAAAGAGACATCATTTCTGTGAGAGAATATAATAAGAATATAATAAGCTGCTTGGTCTGTATTAACCAACAGAGCTCAAATGCAGCCAGTACACGTACTTACTTCACCTTGGTTGAACATCTGGGTTCTGGGCATCTGGTGGTGTAGAAAATAATTTCCTTTGTGAACCATGTTTAAAAAACAGATTATGCTCAAGTGGTCATTATTTCTGTGTATTTGAAGGTGAAATAGAGAGAGATTTCTTGCTGAACCCAGTGTTTTATGGGCACAATCTGTAACTTGCTAAGGCACCCAGTGACATGACAAGGGGAATGAAAACCTTCTGCCTGTCTTTGTGATACTTCTTAGCAGACAGATGCAAAACAGCATCAATTCCCATCCACCCGCATCTCATTTCTCTCCCTTCCCCAAGCTTATTTTTAATACTTCAGAAGTTATTAGTGGGCTAGCTCAGCTTTCTCTCTCTACCTTCACTCCTCTATATTATGATAAAAAGATCTGGAAAGAAAGACATGGAAGGGATTGGGACAGGATGCTGAGGTAAGCAAAGAATATTTTCCCTTTTCATTGAGCATATGCCATTAAGCTTTGGTGTTAGAAGATTAATCTGGATTAATCTGTGCATGAAACAGAAACCCCACTGACTGATATTTCCCTGGAAGAGTTATTCTAAATGCCAAGTACTGTGCAAAACAAAGACAATCTGGCTTCCTTCCTGGAGGATTAAGATACAATTAATACTGTTCCTGAATGATTAGTCCAAAAAGTCCACATACAATGAATTGCATGTGTGTTAGGACCATATTCTCAACACAGTCAGTCACAAGACTGCTCAACAGAGCTTTAGTTGTTATTTTGTTGGAGTTTAAACCTCAGCATCCTGTGTGAAAATATGGCCACAGAATTTAGAGACACAATGGCCTGAGCCTATAAGTCATAGTATTTAGTCTGATAATTCTGATTCTTAGTATCTGTAGTTTGACCACTGAAATGAGCCTTGGAAATCTGATCTTAGATCTATAACAGCCCTAATGTATGATTCCAGTCACGCCAGGCAAGGTCTCTGTGCCTAGCTCCCCTACATGCCAGTAAGATATAATAATTCTTTCTCTACTTGTGTATTTAGACTGGAAGAGAGGGGTTTGTTTCTTTGTTTGCTTGCTTGCTTTTTTTGTTTGGTTTTGTTGTTTGTGTTTTTTTTTTTTCTAGAAAGGTATATAGCTTGCTGTGTGTCTAAACAACAACTCAGTCCTGGCTGGAATGGCTTGATGTCACTTTACTCAATAATGACAAAACAAGCATAAAGATTTCTCTTGTCAAAGCTTGTGTTCTGTGCTCTCTGGCATATGGTATGTACCAAAATTTCAGCTTGGTTATCTAGTGGTTATCTACTGTCTACCCTAAGCTAGGCAGTATCAAGACTGGGAGAAGACCATCAATCTCCAGAGGCAGCTCTCCACACACCTATGTTGCATTGCAAGCAGCATGAACCCAGCCTGAGGTCACACTCCTTCTGAAATGCCTCTGTCCCTTAGGTAAGCAACATTGAAGCCATTGCAGGAAGAATTCACTTCTGCACACCCAATGCCAACCATGTGATGCTGCCTCAGAGTAGGTGGGACATGTTAGACATTCAGCCGCACTCCAGGGTATGATATGCTGTTCCCACAACCCGTAGGATCATCTTGCATATGAGGTAAGATTCAGGGCAGAGCAAAATGTTTCCCTAAATCCTGTTGAGTGACCTGCTCCAGAGCTGCAATGGAGAGGTGCCCAGGCACCAGTGCAGGCAGAGCTGATGTGAGATTAGATCTGAAACCTCTGTAGGGGCTAGAAAAGCTGAAAACACAAAGGCCATACTCTGCACAGGCAGAGTATCTAAGCAGATAGTGAATACATACCCCTTTGGAGATGAGTACACATATTTATTACTTGTACTAGCGTCGAAATCTTAAAAACGGTCATAAAGGCTTTTACTCCATGGAAGCTGTAATATCTGACTCTAAAAATCAGTTCAAGCGTATTTAAAATCATAGTGGCATCAAATGGACTTTAAAAAAAAAAAACCACCCCCCCCCAAAAAAAAAAAAACCAAAAACAAAAAAAAACTACAAAAAAAAAAAAAAAAAAAAAACAAATAGGCCACTGTAGTGGTAAAGCAATCCAGAAAAGTACTGCTCAGTATTATTTATGTTATTCTCTTTCCCTGCTCCTTCCAGAAGATTACAGTGCCAATTTGTAAACCTCTATAAACCACTATGAAACTAAAGTGCCTTAACAAGAGAAAATTAGTTAAGGAAAAATGTAGCTTTCAAGTGCAAGAGCAGGTAAACTACTTTCAAATCAAAAGTTCAATTTAATCTGAAAGGAAAACAAATCCATCAATGTCTATTCAATTTGCACTAAAGCCTAGAGGGACACTCGACTCAGTTTCAACTGTATATATATATGTATATATATATATATGCTTTTTAAAACTTAAGCTCCTTTTTTTTTATCAACATAAGCTTTGCACTTGGCTGTCTAATTTTCCTTTCACACATCTGTGCATGTCTAAAAAATTGTTGGTGTTTTCTAGAAAGCCTTTAGTTGCTCAGTTTTATTTTGGATTTTCTTGTATTTGTTTTGTTTTTGTCCTAAAGTCCATAATTTTTTCACTTCACTTATTGCTTGACATTTTAGTAGCAGCTGTGATTCCACATTGATGTTGTTCAAATGGAGCATGGCCAACTTCACCCTTATTTGTGGTGGGAAAATGTAGAAGTATATTCCCAGGCACTCTGTTGGACATCATTGCTGTTACCATAAAACCTGAACAAAGTCTTGGCATAGTAACCTGAGATAAATAACAGCAAAAGAGAAACATGGGAAACCAATGTTAGGCTTTGCTGTTATTATTCAGTGTGCTTCTCTAGTAGCAATAGTCTCGTATATAAAATAAAAAGCCAAAACAATGTGTAATTGGCATGTTCAGGGAAAATTTGTCTCTGACCTTGAGATTGTGAAAGATGCCACTCATCACTGTTTTCCCCTTGGACATCAAGCTCTTGCACTGTTTGAGTGCAACCATCCAACCAATTCCTTACCCAGAGAGTGGTCTATCCATCAAACACATGCCTGTCCATTTAGAGATAAGAATGTTGTGGGGGACAGTGTCAAATGCTTTGCCCAACTTACCAAATATGATGGATAGCGGCATAGCCACTTCAACTGCCAGCTCCTTCAAGGCTCACACATGCATCTTATCAGGTCCCATGGATTTGTGCACCTTCAGGTTCTGTAGATGTTCTCAAACCTGGTCTTCTAGTGTGGGCAACTCCTCATTCTCCCAGTCCCTGCCATTGCTTTCTGCAAGCTGGGTGGTGTGGCTGGAGCTCTTGCTGGTGAAGACTGAGGCAAAAAATTCATTGAGTACCTCAGCCTTCTCCAAATCCCAGGTAACCAGACCTCCCATTTCTTTCAGAAAGGTCCCACCTTTTTCCTAGTCTTCCTTTTCTATCACTGGTGAACCTGTAGAAGCTTTTTGTGTTGCCCTTGATATCCCTGGTCAGCTTTAATTCTGTCAGGGCTTTAACTTTCCTAACCTGATCCCTGGCTGCTTGATCAATTTAGCTATATTACTTTCAGTCTACCTATCCTTGCTTCCACCCTTTGTAAGCTTCCTCTGTCATTTTGCATTACATTTGTTTCATTTTATTTGCTTATACTGTGCAGTTTCTAAATGGACAGAATCTTCTGTCAAGCTGTGTGAATGCAATAGTTTCCGTTTTGTGTTTAATATCAGCTCTTTACTCATTAACTAGGTACTATATGCCGTTGTCCCCTGAAGTCCCTACGTAAAATAAACGTCCCATAGAGACACAGACAACATTCTGAAGAAAAGAAGAATCAAGAACTGATCCTACCTTTTCTTATAAATGTACCATAATCAAAACATTCCTTGGTGATATAAAAATAATGCAGATACCTTTATTATTTTGGGGTTCTTTTAATCCTTATATCCTTTAGTTATTCCTGTAAAATTAAATAACCAGCCAAAAGCTGGGAGTTTTTGTTGTTTTTATTTATTTATTTATTTATGAGAAACACTGGAAAAGGAAAAAGTGAGGCCCTTAGTGACATGGTTTAGTAGCGGTGGAATTGGCAGTCCTTGGCTAAAGGTTGGACTTGATGATCTTAAAGGTCCTTTGCAATCTAGTTGATTCTATGATTCTATGAAAGACAAACAAACTGTACCACCAAGACCATGAAAACCTTGGAAGTTTTCTGTGTGGTGAAGTTGATCCAGAGCCATGGGTCCTTGATATTCACATTCCTTCAAAACTCTAAGGGGGCAATTTACAGGAAACTAATATTGGTAAGAAAACCCACAGGCCTTTTCTGTCCTTTCTTCTGCAGCTCTACTTGTTTCATTGGAACTCTAGCAGTCTCACTCAGCTAATCCATTACTGCACGAGAGCCTGAAGAAACAAGAAAACCTGTGATCTCTCTTATTCTTCACCACTATCTACTCATATTTTCACAATGCTTTTCTTTCAGTCTCAAAGCCAAAGTCAAGTACTAGGTAATGTTCTGTAGCCTGGCATGTGTGGTGGTGTGTACCATGCCTGCTGAACTCAGGTTTCTGCTTAATAGATGCTTACATTTATGCCTCTTTATTTATGCCTTTTTATTTATTTATGCCCTATTTATTATTTTGCCCCTTCCTTTCTCCTGTTCTGTTAGTTCAGAAATCCCATTAAAAACTACACACAATCACAAAACAACTGTGGTCAGAAAATCATTGCCAGTCCTATTTCTAACCTATGAGATTTGTCAGTCATCTACTATACTATGGAGAAGAGGACATGGGAACCAACTGACAATGCAGCAGGCTGAGCAGAGGTAACATTCATCCCTTACTCCAGAAGACTCTGCAGTTATTATAAAATTGTCCAAATGTCATGAGGCAGTCAGCTAGAGGTTTGACTTTTAGTTGATTTGTTCAAAATAGTTTTTGACTGTATCTCTAATGACATACAAGAACTCCAGAGCAGGGTTACATTAAAAGATTTAATTCTACTAAATACTCAGTTGAAGTGTCACAGACTGAATTCCAAGCACCTGTAAGAAGATAATTTTTCACATGCCTAATATTTTAAAGTAAGTGGGAAGAGAAATTGTTTTGCATCTTCCACTCATATCAACACATTTAAGTATTTCCTTAGGCAAGGAAAAGAGAGAGGAACATTCTTAGTGCTTAAAAAATCACTGGAAATTCACCTTTAAGCAATCTGTGTCCTTAAGACAGATGCTTGATGAATTTCCTGTCATTTTCTGCTTCATGGCAAATTTTCAGCCAATGAAAGAATTTCAGTTTCTCATATAGAATCTAGAGACTAAACTTAGTGTGGGTGTACATGCTCTCTAAGTCAGCTATAGAGCTATGAAGCTCCAAGTCAAGCCTGAGAAATATTTGCAGTACAGTGGGGATTTGATTATATGTTGAGAAAATCTGTGTGTCTTTTTGTGATATTTTATCTATTTGCCCAAAGACATTCTTGGCAAGTGGAAGGAAAAACTAATTTTGCCCTTTTGATTGTTTGGTTTTGCTCATGGCTAGCCACAGCAAGAGACCATATTCCGCTTCCGAAGACTTCACTACAATTCTGCAGCAGTTCTCCCATGGTCAATAATACCACAATGATCTTATGCAAGTGTAAAGAAGGAATAATTCCACTGAAAGACTTAACATTTCTTTTCCACACATCTGTAGGTTAGGTACACTATTAGCTCACATTTGAAGAGCTAAAGAGCTTGACAATTAACATGCAAACACTGTGGGTAAATGAATTTGTGTCCTTTGCCTTCTTGACCCTTTGCATGAAGCAACTTAAATGAGAGTTTGTGTTTAATCATAGAGGAGTTCCCTGAGGAGACAGTGTAACCTCTGATACTCTTCATGCCAGCACACTAATTAGATGTCCCCTTCACAAAGGAACAAACAGAATGCTTCATTCATATTTTTAGGCTTTCACAGATCTTCCCGTGGGGCAAAAACGCTGTAGAAGAGACTCCTGTCCTTTATGTGTCAAATTGTAGCCTAACAACTTGCAGAATTGTTTTCCATATGGATCGATCTTGTCATACATTATCCAACCTGCTGTAGTAGAGCCTCTCACAAGGTTTCAGAATGGTACATGAGGCTGTCCACAAAATCTTAACATAACAATCCTAATATAAGGGAAAGGTGGAATTAAAAAGGGAATAAAAAGGAAATTTCACAATTTTTGTAAGACTCCTGGCATTATGCTTTCAGTAAATTTGGATGCAAAAATGTGGGAAGATGGCAGCAAAAAAAAAGATGTAAAAAAGTCTTTTGTAATTTAAAGGAATTTTTGTTGGTGAAATATTTTAAAACTGTCCTGAATTTCATTCTGAATTCATATGACTAGAAAAAGAAATTACTTAGGTTAAGGCTAAAACTGCTGGGTGCCCCAAATCAGTGCAATATTGTATTGAATATCTTGGAGTAATGTAATTCCAGGTTGTCCTAAAATGCAAACTGATTTTGTTTCTACTAAAAAAAAAATAATGATTTCTTTGTATCTTTGTTCCATACCATGGTCACTCCAGGCTGAATTACACTGTTCCATTGTGACTGATTTTGGAGATGATTACTCAAGCACCTGTGGTTCTTTGCCTTCTTCAGAGCTGAGGCTGCAATTAATATATTGAATCATACCCAAGTGGTTTGCTAAACTCCTAAGCTTACTTACAATACAGTTTTAAGTGCTTGATCCTCATTTTTGAAGCAATTGGTCACACACCAGCTTTATGAACAGTAGAATTTTGATCCATGGTAGGCAGTGAAATATGTACTCCTCATGAAATAATTCAAGGCTTAGAAAAGTCAGCAAGATGAAACATTCACTTGCCAGGGGATCTGACAGTAATTTAGGTCTGACCAACTCAGTCTGTAGTCTGGTACCAAGTTATCCTCTTGGAGACAGTCTTTACAAAGCTAATTATTATTTCAGTATTGAATAAAAGGAGGAAGTAATTAAAATTTCATTAAACTGAGTCAGGACATTGCAGTTGGCACTATTATTACATGGAAGGTACATACATAGTACAGTATCTAATAGCTTAACTAAAACCTTAAAATGTGTGTGCTCTCTCTATTGCTGAGACACAGATGAAGCAAGGCATCCAAGTTCCCTATTGGTTTTCTGGTAAAAGATGAAATTGTTACCAGGATGTCTGTTATGGGCAATTCCCAATGACTTAATTAATGTTGTTTGGATCCTAAAATAAGCAGCTGAGTAGCGCTTGCATACTTGGCAGTGAAAATCAGGCTGGATGAAAACTTTTTATTATATAAAGTCATAGAATGGTTTGTTTTGGAAGGGACCTAAAAGATCATCCAGTTCCAACTCCCCTGCCATGGGCAGGGACACCTTCCACTAGACCAGGTTGCTCAAGGCCCTCTCCAACCTGGCCTTAAACACTGCCAGGGTTTGGGGCAGCCACAGCTTCTCTCAGCAACCTGTTTCAGTGCCTCACTACCCTCATAGTGAAGAATTTCTTCCTAATATCTAAATCTACCCTCCTTCAGTTTACAGCTGTTCCACACTGTTCTATCACTACGTACCCGTCTAGAAAGCCCCTCTCCAGATTTCTTGCAGGCCCCCTTTAGGCACTGAAAGCTGCCTAAGGTTCTCTTCTCTAGGCTGAACAACCCTAACCCTCTCAGCCTGTCTCCATAGGAGAGTTGCTCCAGTCCTCCAAACATCTTCATGGCCTTCCTCTGGACACGCTCTGACAGGTCCACATCCTTCTTATATTTGGGCCCCCGAGATGAATGCAGTAATGCAGGTGAGGTCTGATGAGGGTGGAGTAGAGGAAGAAAAATCACCTCCCTCAACCTGCTTATCACACTTCTTTCGATGCAGCCCAGGATATGTTTGGCTTTCTGGACTGCAAGTTCAATTGCTGGGTCACATTGAGCTTTGATTCAACCACCACCCCCAAGTCTTTCTCCTCAAGGCTGTTCACAATCCAGTCTCCGCCCAGCCTTCATTTGTGCTTGGAATTGCCCCAACCCAAGTGGCAGGACCTTGCACTAGGCCTTAAACCTCATGATCTGTGCACTGGCCCACTTCTCAAGAGTCTCAGGCTCCCTCTGGATGGCATCCCTTCCCTCCAGCATGTCAACCACACCACAAAGCTTGGTGTCATCAGCAAACTTGCTGAAGGCACATTCAGTCCCACTGTCCATGTTGTCAGTAAAGATATGGAACAGGATCAGTCCCAATACCAGCCCCTGAAGAAGACCACTGTCACTGATCTCCACTTGGCAAGATATTGACCGCAACTGTTTCGAGTACAACCATCCAGCCAATTCCTTATCCAGCAAGTGGTCCATCAGTCTAATCCAGATGTCTCCTAAGTAACCAGGTCTCCCATTTCCTTCCAGAAAGGTCCCACATTTTTCTCAGTCTTCCTTTTATCACCAGCGTACCTTCAGAAGCTTTTCTTGTTGCCCTTGAAATCCCTGGCCAGATTTAATTTTATGCAGGCTTTAGCTTTCCTAACCTGATTCCTGGATGCTTGAACAATTTACCTGTACTCCTCCCAGGCTACCTGTCCTTGCTTCCACCCTTTTTGCCTTTTTCTTTTTTCATTTTGGTTGGTTGGTTGGTTTGTTGTGGTTTTTTTAACTGTAAGCATTTTTCTCTATTTTTAGGATAGGTTTTTTATTATGAGACGTGAGATTTAGATTCACTGCCAAGGTGACTTTTGGGAATTACAGATCTAGCACTTCACACTTCTGATTTCCTCTGAGGGAAGATTCCTTGATGCATTCCCTGCTGCATTTTTTTTTTCTATTTTATGTAATTCTGTAAAATACCTATGAATATTGTCTCCAGCAGAGCTATTTTTATATCCAGATTGATAACTTTCTGAAGCACCTGCCTTTGATTTAGTCCTTATATTTTTGTCTATGCTATCAACCATACACTGCTTTCCAATCTAAAGTTTTCTATTCATGTTTAATGTAGTTAAATATTTATGTATATTATGTCATCTGATTAGCAGAGAAGATGAGAAGACTTAGTCTGCTTAAAGTGAAATTTCAGAGATTACCTTATCAGGATGGACTGAATTTTACAAAATTTATAATAGCCACCTGCCCATGCTGCTCTTTCTCTCACGCATACACAAAAAAAAAGTCAAAGTAATTGGCTGAGTTATTTTTGTGGGTTTTACTACATTAAATCCAAGCATAAGACATAATCAGTTTAAGATAACATTTATGTTAGATAGCATAGTTAAAGAGGAAATCCATAGCAAGTTAAGGATTTTCTTCCATACCATGTTTGTTGCAATGTACAGAAAACGTGGCCAAAATGCACAAAGAAAACAAGAATGCTAGAGTACCATCAGTTTCTTGACTGATTCAGTTTTGTTTTGAATCTCTTTGCGCTTTGCATTGTGTTTAATCAGAAACAGAATTATGTTCATACCTCTCTGAGACTGCAGTCTCTGACTCAAATTCAACTTGTCTGTATTAACTCAGATTGGTTTTTTTCTGACATTCTGCTGGCTGAATCTTAGATAATTGGCTCAGTCTCATACAAATCCTCTGAAATTTGCAGAGAGCCTGTATGAGACTAAACATTATTCTGAGAATGAAAGCATGCTTCTTCAGCCTCCTCAATCTATATCACTTTCATCAATACTCAACACACAGGGAACACATGGAATAATGTGGGACACCCCCTCACACACACCACACATGTTCATTATTAGCCTTTTTTAATCAGATTTATACATAAGTCCTAAATATAGGACAACACCTGTCATGCAGAAAACTCAAAAATACAGTCAGTTAAAATTTCAGGAGTAGATCATTCCCACTTGAATTTGCTGTCTTCGTTTTAAAGGTTGAAGGGAGTGAATGAATTCTTTTGAGACGGAGAAAGAAGGTATAGGGATTTGGGGTTTATCCGGTTTTTACATTGCTCGTTTAGTCAGTATTTATAAATGTCATTTCTGTCTATTGGCATTTTCTTCCCTCAGGCTGCTGCAATGAATTGCAATTGCTTTAGATGCCCTTCTGTATAATGAGAGACTTTAGAAAAAAACAAAAAAAAATCGTACACAAAATTGCACATAGGCATTTCTCTTTTGGAGACAAAATTGAATGCCTCCTTCTCTTGGTGCATAGGAATATTCATTATGAAAATAACCCAGTCAACGGCTTGCTATCAGCTATAACCAGACGGCTCCATTGGTGTGAGTGGCCCAAGAGTAACCTCTGCTGCCATTGGACAAGGCTGCCCAAAGAATTACTTCTACAACTGGCATGGTAGAGAATGAAGGATGAATCCATCTAATAAAAGAGAAATTACCTAGTGAAGAAAAACGCGACAAAAAAAAAAAAAAACAACAAACCCTGACTATTGTCTAAGCACCCTTTTTCCTCTTGCCTCCTGTAAAAGATTTATACTTCCAGCCCTGAATTTTGAAGATTGTACAGACAAGACCAACTGTATGTACGGTCTGTCCTCTTCCAGCATCCCATCAGTGTAACAAGCCACTCCATCCAAATTCTCTTCTAAATAAGCACCATCAAAGCTCATGTTTTAAATCTACCCCAACAGTAAAAGTTTCCCAGTTCTTATACATCATTTTTCATCCAGTCAGGGCTGGAACTACACGTTATCATTGTCTCACAATGTCCCTAATCTTGTGGCCAGAGATCTCTCAAACCCCATATACTGAGTGTATCAGGGCTTTCCACGGCTATACTTCACTCTTTGAGGCTTTAATTACACATAAATAATTTCTCCAAACTGTCTCTCACACACAGAAGCAATGCCAGTCCTGTATAGCCCCTACTGCCTGGGGTGGTTATACAACCAGTGGCTCATTCATCTGTCTCAAAGCAATTCACTATAGAACTGAGAGGAAGAGATTTACTGAAAGAAAAAAACTTCCAGAGCTTGTATCATGCACAATGGACTTTTAGCACTTTCTCTACATGTTCTCTTCTATTGCACTGCTCTACTTGTTCATTGTTGACCTTGGTGACTATTTCAATGCTATATTGTTAAGTCAGTGGCAAAGATGAACCCAAGAATCCCATTACCCAGGTTCTTTAAGTCATACAGCATTCAGTAGAAATCCTGCTATTAATGTGTGATGCTATAATCTGTGGCTAGGACATAATCATATTCATATTATACAGAATACCATACTGCCTTTAAGTAAGAAAAGTTAATTTATACTCCACCAACCTTTTGGTTATGAATGTGTATGCATCCAGTTGCTCCAGGTAAATGACACAGTCTATTCTTCAGGTAGTTCATTGGATCAATATTCTATCTCATTACATGGATGGAATTTGCAGTGTCCTCCAAAGCCCAATTTCATTTCTTTCACCTCTCAAATTAAACACTACCTTAAAGGTTTAGTTGATGGATGACTCTGTTTTATCTGATGATGGTCTTCAAAGCACATGTGGCAGTATATCTTACCCTATTAGTAAAGATCATTAGCTACAGCATAATTGCTACTCTATGACACATAATAGTTTCATCTATTATTACTGTTCCTGTCCTGTAATTAAATTTCATGATTATGGTTTAACAAATCAAGGTGCATGGCAAACAATATATTTTAGCCATCACTTAATGTAAAGTCATGTTGCTGACAAGATACATAGGGTGGTGCTACAAGACATTTTGCCATTTCATTCTTTTTGGTTTACAGAAGTGTTTTCCCTTCTCTCCTATTTCTTATCATATTAAAATACCAAATAAAAAAAAAAAATTGCTAGGTTATACTTTCACTGCATTCAGTTGTCCCTTCTTTAGGAGATCTGTAATTTGCTAGGGGCTTACCAAGCGCTGACGATAGCCCTTGCTTTCTAGGAGATTATGAAACAATGATCCTCTGTAAGAGTTACCTACTTAAGATTTGTCTAGAGAACATATATTCCACAAAGTGTTTCTCAACACCCTCTAGGTAACTTGAAGCTTACAGGAGAACGCAAAATCCTCCCTAACAATATGCCATCAGGAGAGAGAAGACCGAGTTAAGGGTAGCCCTCTTGCCCTTGAATCAGTATGCATCAAGATGTATACATGCATCCTAAAAAACAGCTTTCTGCAGTGATTTTGAAATGTATATATGGAATACTCACTTACACATGCACACATAGCTAGTGAGACCCACCCACCCACCCACCTCTATAACTTACCAGAGATTACACCACCTGCAACAGTGTTTTCCTGTAATTCTGAGGAACAAATGCAGGCCACTTCTCCCAGGCCAACTTTTCTCATTCTTTAACGAGCAGACCGTTAAGCCATTTCCCTCTCTCTTATTCTCTCAGTTTCATTGAATAATTATTCTTGGTTCCAAAAGCTGTAATGGATGCTTTATCTCCTCTCCAGTGACCATTCACCAGAAAATATGACACATAATTAAGAACTCTATGGGGGAAAGAAAGAGAAAATTATTCCCTTTATGTAGATGCTTTTAAATTAATTTTATATGGATATGAATTAACATGATTTAATACTGATTACCAGAGAGACATTCATTCTAATATACCTAAGTAAACCCTGGTAGGAACAGTGATCAGTGATTACTGATTCTCTGTGCTACTACCCAAAACTGAGTTATGTTTTTATCTGGGAGTAAACTGGCAATAGAAGTAACCAGCCAGGAGGGAAGTTTCATGAAAGTAGATGAAAGCTCTCAAAGTTGTTGAGGAATAACTGTGGAACTTTATTGAGCTCCTACCTGAGTCTTGTATTAACAGGAACTGGCACTTACCTCCTGGCTGCATTCACCTTTTTCTCTTATATCCATGCTTTATTAAGGTCCTGCTTAGAGGAAAGGTGATTCTATGAGAATGGTTCTTAGATGTATGATTAAATTCTTGAAAGGCATTTTCCTCTGGCCTTTGGAAAGCTATTTATATATGGCTTTTGCAGCAAGGCAATGAGGAATGCTAGGTTTACTAAGAAATTTTTACATTTAAATACCATACATGCTAATTTTCAAGCATATGTGACAAAGAATGATTAGTTTTACTAAAGCTGTCATAAAACTTGTCTGTGGTTCTACACTATGTTACTTTCCTGATCTTATATTCTTAGCCTGATGGAAAGCCTGGTCTCAGTGATGGAGAACATTCCATCATGTAAACAGTATGGAGGTAATAAATGTAAAATTCCTCATGTCCTGATTTCTCACCAACATTGTATAAGCAACCTCAGAACTTCAGGTTCCATGAGTTGCTTCATAAACCTGGGAATCCCAAGGTTTTCATAATTTTGAATTCTAAGATAAGCTTCTAGACATGTTGTCTCAAGAGTCCTGCACCAAGAAGGAGTTCAGTGTAGTCCCCTCAACAGATGACTGTAGGGAGAACTCTATTTATGGCCAGAAGTCTATTGTCTTTCACAGATACCTGACAATTATGAGGGTTTTTTCTCTTAACAGAGCTAAACAAAATTTTGAAATATCAATTACGTCCACAAAGCAGAATGTCTTTTCTGCCTGAGAAAGTACTGCCTTAATCAACCTTAGCTCTCAGTAGGATTCCTATATTTCTACCCAAGAATCCCAGACAGGACTAATATTTTCTGATATATAACTTTTCTGTTTATGCTCAATAAGTCTTTTCCTTTGGGGTTACATTACACTTCCTGTGCTTGAGTAGCTCCAGGTGCTACAGTAAAACTGGTTATGCTCATTCTAATAAATGGTAACTGAAAATAGATCCTCAAGGCCAAGCAATTTCAGATGTTAGCCAGTTCCCCACATTCAAGGATGGATAACTTCAACCTTGTTAAAAACAGACTATTGCAAACATTTCACTGAATTTGCACTGTGAGATGGGGTGAATTGAATAATTCTTATTTAAGAAGAGAGGATGGCATAAATTTTTACAAAATAAAAGCAATTGTGTGATGCAGCTTCGCATTAACAACTAATCAAGTATGACAGTGTCAGATAATAAAAATTATTTTTTCTGTTCAGTAAATGTAATTATTTAGTAGTAGCAATATTTCTCAAAGACACTCTCATAGATAGTTTTCCATACTCAAATACTGAAATATGAAAGCAATCAGATATCTTGTGTGAGTTGACTATGGACAGATTGTTGCCTGGAATAGGATATCAGAGTTTCCAGCTGTAGAAGCTGGAAACACATAGACACTGTCTGTTTCAAACATCAGTTGAAATAGAAACACCTGTGTTTGTTTTTTCTGCCTTCAGGTCAGGAACAGAAGAAACAATTCAGTAATAATCACTTAAAAAGGGGCTGGCTGAGTTTAACAAAGGCCATTGTGTGGTGAAGCTTGTGAGATGAGTATATATTGCTGTCTGAAGTATTTGTGAGTCTTTTTCTTAATGTCATTCAGGTCTTTGGTGCAAGTCTATAGTCTAGATGAGGGGATTTTTCTGGAGGCAGAGCCCTGGCAATCTCATGAAGTTCTATTTGTGAGTATGCAGGCTGGGAAGTCAGTTGAGCTTCTGTATAAGGATTTTTATGTTAGTCTTCTCTGCTTTCTTCTTTGAGGAGCAGTATTAGGTCGTGCTTATTCTGAGAAAGGAAAAGACCTTATAGACATGTTTTCTCTCTAATGAAAGATCACAGATGTGGGAATTCTGTTCTTATGACCTCTGCTGGAAATTCATCTTGGCTATTGTTCTTGATTCTCTTCTCTCTTTTCAGTGTCTCTATCTCCTAGTGCTCTTAAGCTGATACTAGATATGAAGGAAAAAAAAGGCAATGTTCTCTTGGTGTTACCTTACAGAAGTAGATAATTATCATCAGCTCAAAGACCAAATGCTTTTAAAAGCACAAGGAAATGAAATGTTTAAGTTCAGTGTGAGAGAGGAAGTGGAATGGCAGTTCTGAGCTAACTTGAAGCACTAGTAAGTTCTGTTGGTCCTGAAGCACTGACCTTAACGTCTCATATCAGGGGAATTATTCCTTAGAAGAAGAGATTGAACATGCCTATCAAATTTTTCTACATGAATACCTCTCTCTGAGTCATCTTGGAGGGGACAGTGGGTTTGAAGTACAAACTGTGCCTTCATGCTGAAAAATCAAGGGATAGTTGTTATTGCCTGGAGGTGTTTTTACTCCCACTAGAACTAAATGAGAAAACATTTTGCCCACAACCCTCTATGTAGGAACAAACCTAACCAAACTGTTGTCTACTGAGAGTGGCATAGAATTGTTGCTGTCATTGCAGGGAGCTTAAGGTTTTAGCAATTTCTAGTAGTTTGAAAAGTCTTCTCACTGCCTAGCTACAAGCTACCTTTGAAGAATCTGTCCACTGTAGTAATTGTATTTAGTGGCATGCCTCCAGTTTAGAGACTCCATTTGAGTAAGCTTGTGGTGTAGTTGAGAGTCAAGCTTTGAGTTGCAGCTTTTGATTGAAAAATGCTTTACCTAATTCATCTGTGTTAAGGATGGCAAAAAAATCAAACCCTCCTACACACCCTTTACTAATCATCCTGGCTAGCACACCATCAAAAATGCAACCCCTATTACTGTGAATTCCAAACAGCCAACACTAAAAGTCAGATCTAAACCTGTGGGGAAGGTATAAATTGATGAGACTCTTTGAGAAGCTATAAATTACAGGAAAGCAAAAGGGACATCTTTAAAGGGTCGACAACAAAGAAAGATGATTGAACACAAAAATGCTGGGCAAAATCATAAATAGCTTATTTTTATGAGAAAAGGGTAATAAAAACATTGCTAGCTTGGGGGGTAGGGGGGTGGGGAAGAGGGGAAGGAATGGGAAAGATGTTAGTGGTTTAGAAACACCATGGAAGAAGGAAGGTAAAATCCTTGGCGATAAAAAGACCTTAATACAGCATACTAGAAAAAATAATGAGGTAAAATTAATAATTATCATTAGTGAATATTTAGCTGGTATAGCATAACAATTAATACCACTATGCAACTTTATTAAGGTGCTCTCTACAGCACCTCACCATCCCCATCTTCTATAAAGTTGAAATATAAATCTAATTTAAAGCCTAAATGGAAGGTTAAAGAAAGTCCATGGATATGTTTTCAATACAGTGTTTTAGTGTCCTGCTATTGTCACCTTTTTTCATCTCTGCAAGCCTGCAGAACCAAGGAATGATAACGCATTAATGCAATAAAAACGTAAGAGAATTTGCTAGGTGTGAAAAGGCTCCAGATGGAGTGACGAAGTGAGAGAGCTATAGAGGTGTTTCATGTAAGTAAATGATGACCCACCTTGGCTGAAAGCCCCAGTTCTCAGAGGTTCAGAGAACAGAGCTAGTTGGGAAATTATAAGAAAGAAGACGTACACAGAGGAGGAGCTCTGTGAATATGGTAGAGTGTTAGATAAGCTCTGCTTGCATAAGCTAGCTGTAACTATAGTTTTGTACGTATCCCTGTCTAGCAAACCTTGGTTGCCTAGTACACCACTTTGAGGATACTGACATTAATTCTTCTGCATTCTGGCTGGGTTTTTTAGGGGGGATTTCTGGTTTTCGTTTCTGGGTTGTTTTTTTTTAATAACTACTAGCCTGCCAAAGATGCAGCTCTTTGGCTTCTATTATTTCATTAGCAAGAGTAGTGGTGCCCTGGGTTAGCCTTGAGGGAGCATCTAAATAAGTAGCTGCAGGGAGACATGTTGCTCTGTCCATGCTTCAAGCTGATCAGAAATCACCCAGGAATGGAGACTTCTGTGTGCAACAAGCCACACTCATAATAAGCCTCAACTAAGAGTATCAGGTGAACTCTTTATGGCCTTACCCTGAATATTTTTTACAGAATACAGCTCAGGAAAAAAAAAAGTTTGTAAGCTTTGTGTGTTTGTATTCTTCAGACTTCATCTTTGTATCATCTCTATATTAACATTCCACGTAAAATCAAGTTAAAGGTTTTCAAATGTATCGCAAGCGTAGAACAATTGCACTTTTTTACTCCACACTAACACAAATAAATGTCCAGAACATTCTTTATCAGTCAAGGTAAGCTTCTCTATTTTTCCTTTGGATAACTCTTCCAAGAAATGGGAAGTCAGGAATGCCTCTGACTCAGACCTGCAGTCTAGTTAGTTCAGTATGAAGGTAATGACCAAGAATAAACTCTTAAAAAGCATATGAGTTTCACCTGCAGTAAGCTGACATGGGATGGTGGTTCTATTAAAATATTTTGCCTTAGTCTTTATACTTGCTCTTTAAGCATGAGGGTTTGTACTCCTCCTAGAATTGATATCAGCCTCATCTATAAATTTAATATAATGCAGTACAATATAATAGGAGTCTTGGGGGAAGTTGTGTGCTTTTCTTTACCCTTCCCGTTTATTCCTTTGAGACTTGGTTTATACATACACATTTTTGTTCTTTACAGCATCTTTTCAATTTAAGAGTCGTCCTTATTCCCAAAAGATGAAGTTAATTAACAAAAAAAAAAAAAAGATTAAAAAAAATCCCTTTGTTCTCCTTGCTTTCTACATTAGAGGGCAGAGTTCTACCTCATCGCTATTCATCTTCTATTTATTCAAATATCTTTTTATAAGTTAATTGGGAATTCTTTAAAAAGGCTATGTTAACATCTTGGGGGAAGAAAGACCCTTGTTTAATATACAAATGTGCTGAAACAATGTGACTGAATCAACATAACCAATACTTTGAGAGAGTCTTTGAGGGAACTTAATTCTGTGGGCCCCTTCAAGCTTAATTTTGTCTAGTATAAACATGATCCAGTAATTAAAAAACGGCAAGGATCTCTGAAAAACATGATGCAAACTAACTTTGTCATCTTCTACATTTTTTAACTAAATTTGGCTTTTTGTAAAAATGAACTCTGAAACAAAATTTTCTTGTCACTTTCCATTACAAGTTGGGGGTTTTTTTAAAGTGTTTGAAGTTGTATTAGGGGAGAAGTTGTGTGAAGGGGCAGTAAATAGTAATATGAAGCATCACCAAAGAATGCAAGACAAAGGATGAAATCAGCATGTTTACTATAACCTAAGTACTTAAAGGTCATTATCATGATTGTTGTTGCTTTCGCAATCGCTATATACCTCTGGTTTTGACGGGTCTGTCCTGGTGTGTATGCTAGTTATTTTTCTGCAGAATGACACATCAAATTTAAGTGAGATAAATAGGTAAGACTGCGAATTTATAGGATACACTCCTATAAATAGAAAATGAGCCATTCTGCATCACTATATGGAATTGATAATTAACTGGTGATGATGATCCAATGTGTTCTTCAGCACTAAACGTTTCCTTTCTATTAAAATCTGAAATGACTCTCCAAAATTTTAATTGCATTTTAAATGTTTAATGCTTAAAATAAAAATTCAATGCTTTAATTTATGTATTTTTCCCTGGGGGGAGGTGTGGGGGTGTTATTTAGTTGTTTGGTTGGCTTTTTTCTTGTTGGTTTTACTGGGGGGTTGGGGCAGGGGTTGGGGCTTGGGTTTTTTTCTGTGATTTTTTTTTTTTTCCTTACCCCTCCCCCCCTCCCTAAAAAATTTGGGTTTAACAAGACTGCTCTGTCAGGAACACTCTTTTGCATCCTATGCTCCCTGTCCTGTCTCTGAGGCCAGGCAATATTGATGGAATTCCCTCTATGCTTCCTTAAAGCTCATCCATTAAAGCATGAATCCCATAAGACAGCCTGAACCAGACACCAAATGTCTGATCTGAATTCCAACCCTCCTTTGGCATCTTCATTCTTGGAGAGCTTTGTTTTTAAACCTGGACAGAACAGTAATAATAGCATAATAGACAAATTGATTTGGAAGATTTTTCCAGAAGGTATTGTTTCTTGAAGCCAGAGAAATTACATGTAAGTTCTTCCTGACAGAAGTTCATTTTCTGCCTCAAAAGTGCCCAGAACTGAAGACTGAACACCTTCCTTTGGCAATATAAACTTCTTTCTTCTCATCAGAAGAATCCTCCCACAACCTAACTTGGATGCTTCCTGCTCCAACTGAAGTTGTATTTGGTTTGAGCTCAGGTTCTTCAACCAGTTTTCAATCTCACTGAAAGCCAGCAAATGTAAATAAACTGATGTCACCTCATACTAGTCCTCTTTCATAATATTCCAGATGCTTATTTCAGTGCTTGAGTAGCAATGCAGTGGTTGGGGAGCTAGTACAAATAGCAGCCCATCTCTCCATCTAGAATGTGCCTATAGTGGAAACTTTATTAAGATAAGGCAAGCCTTAGGCTTAGACAGACGTGAACCACTCTTGCACATACTGATGATTTTTTCAAGTACTCTCCCAGGACTGTGCAACTTGTGTGCTTTAAGGCATAATTGCCATTACAGTGTCAGAATAGCACAGGGAGTGGGAAGCTGATGGCTCAGCAGGTGGTAGCTTAACTAAACAATAAGTATTGTCCTTTGTTATTTGTAAGGTGGTAGTACTGAAGGACCCCCCAGAATGTTTTTCAGGATAAAGTCTTAAAGTATTTTATAAATAGTAGGTAATCATACATCAAAGGCTGGAGGGTTTTTTCCCTTTCCTCTAGAAAAACCCAGAACATTCAGTTGTCTTTCATCTTGTCAGGCAGGCAGTCCATAAGAGACATTGGCAGAGTACAAAGCAAGTGACTGCTCATCTTGTACTCATCCTTTCTTCTTGAAACAAAGGAGCTACATATTTTTCTCCCATGTAGAACAGATAAGTACATGGTTGACTGCAAGAAGAGTTGTATTGATTTGGTCTCCACATAGTGTGAGAAATGGAAAAGAACTGGTAATTACCTGCCTCATAATTCTGAACATGATGAAGCAGGAAGAACACTCTAAGAAATTGCTTCCCATGAAGTAATTAATCTTTTAGTTTTCTTTTTCCATCCATCACATGACTTCTTAATGTGTCCTTAATTCTCATTGAATACCACAGAAATAATCAGTTCTACACACTTCTATACATATATTAGTTTGGAAGTCCTTATCTCTTCATATATTTGCCTTCTGTAAACTGGAGTTGCTCGTTAGGTTAAAAATCTTTATTTGAGTAGAAACATACACCATGATTCTTAACCACTGTAGAAAGATCCAGTTTAAAAGCCCGTAATTCAGCTATTATCCTTAAAGTTGTCTAATGCTAATTTCTCTGATTACATCTGCAGAATTCAAACCCAGTCATGTGCATTCAAAAAATCTTTCATGTATCCCTTCATCTTAGTTTCATCCATGTAGGACTGAACTTTGTGAGCTGTATAAAGTTAATGTCTCCTTTTTAATGCAAAAGATAAATACAGAGTTATCACACTTTCAGAAGACACAAGAAGATGAGACGTTTTACTTGGTTTCAGTCTCTTCGGAGAGAGAATACACATGAGAAACTCAGGTTATGGGTCTGAATGACAGGTTAAGAGGCCAGGTAGTTTTGCAATACAGTCATGACTGGAAGGACTAGCTTGAAGGGCAAGTACTAGTTCTCCAGCAATCTCTCTGCTTGACCCGATGACTCAAGGCAATTCATTTGATCTGTCTTCAGCTTTATATTCTGCATTTTAAAATGAATAATGTTCCCTTTATATGTGCTGCTATTCTAAGTAATGAAGTTTTGCAAGCAAATAAATTGTATTTCATTTGCACAGCTCCTCTCTTAGTTTGGAAACATGAACAATACCCAATTCCAACCTCTTTCATACTTCTTACTGAAATTTTTTCTACATCTGATGTAACTGATGTCTCCATTACTTTCATTACAGACTTGGAAAATAGCCATAATATGTCATCATCATATATGCAATACAACTGCAGTGGAAGAGTGTACTTCCCACATAAATGATACTGTGAATTTGATTGTTGAGTATATACATCATACTGCATCTTCAAACCATGGAAAGTGTAGACATGAAAAGGTGAGCAGGCTTATGGAATTGTACTCTCTAAAAGTTTATGAAAATGTGGCAAGAAGTGTTAAGGAAGGAAATATGGAATGGAAATGAGAATAAGAAAAGAACTACCTTCCTAAAATGACCTCATTAAAAAGCTAAGTACATGTTTGCTAAACTCCTGCTGAGATGACATTAAACAAAAGATCCTTTACAACTGGAAGATATTAAAGGATACAAAAAGTATAATATTCCTTTGTAAATACTACACTTCAAGCTATTAATTTCAATGACTGTTTCATACTTACCCATCTTTCACCTTGATAATGTAATTATACCGGTACAAGATATTCCACATAGATGCCAAGATGCAATTTAACTGTCTCTGCATTTCCTAGTCAGATTGTACCTTGTATTTGACCCAAGAATTGTACAGGTATTAATAGTTATCCTATGGGAAGTCTTACCGATATATTTGCTGAGTTCACATTACCTATCCTGATGCTAAAGGAGGTGCCAGAAACGCTTCTCACAGTCACATATAGATGGAAATGACCAGATGCAGCATTACTATTCTACATTTAATGCTAGTCTTGAAGAATCTGCGCCATCTAGCCTTCATTTTCACCAACCTGTGCTTATAGAGAATACATGAAAATAAAAACTAAAATTGGTCTCTAGGCAGGGTCTTTAATTTTAGGTTAGCCTCTACTTTCCATTTGAGGATAAAAGTTTTAATTTAAAATTTTATCTTTGTTCTTGTGTCAGCCATTGTTATGAGCATTTACTAACGTCGCAAGAATAAAACAGTCAAATATTGAGAATTTTAAAGGACAGTGATGCAGGCATCCCCTTCACTTGTATAGAATCTTCTGATCAACTAAACCTCATCCATTCTGGTTTACAATGAAGCCTTTTCTATAACTGCATTCTAGACAATAGCATAATGCTTTTCTTTTTCACTGCTGAACTCTTGATCTACTGTCTTTATTGTGCTTCCTTTCATAAATAATTTTATGGTCAAATACCCAGCTGAAATTTAAATAAAATGAAATCATGACTTCTTTTTACCATTAGCCCAAAATAACATAATAGCATTATGACAGGTGAAGGTTAACATTTCTGGTGGCAACTTTCATTTAAACCATCTCAAAGCAAGATGGCATGCATAATTGCTTTGCACCAATAGAGGAAATAACTCACATTAATCCTGTAGTGAAGGTCATAGAAACATTGCACAGGCTCAGAACAATCACAGAATGAAGACAGAATAGAACAGCTGGGTCAGTTAATTCATACACCCATAGCTACTAACACAGCCTCAGACAACTATTTACTGAGCCAATACAGATTTTTTTCAGCTATAATCCATGAGCAAATGGGAAACAATTCAGAAGAAATAAAAGTGAGGTGAGTTAAGAGTTAGAAATGTCTTTAAATGATTAAAAAAAAAAAATCAAATTGCTATGAATAATTTGGGCATGGTCATGCTATAAATAAAACCCTTCCTCATTCCAGCAAAACAGTGAATAAAATTCTGATGCAGGGAGAATCAGGCCTTCTATTTTTAATTATTTTTCTTTTTTGTTATTATTAACATGTCCTTGTTCCATGCAGACATACCAAGAGACAATTTATTCTCATGGTACTTCTAGCCCAGTTTTTCAAGCCCGAGAGAATCTGTTTGGAATTGAGTGATTAGATGAACCAGATCAGAACTCCATCATTACTTTTCCCATTACAGATGAAGAATATGAACTTGCATACTATGGAGTTTCTTAGTAATTATTTCCAGGAGTTTTTCTTCAGTTTTAGGGATTTTAAATTGATGTCCTAGTTCTAAATCAAAAGATTTCCATAGAAAACTCAAAAAGTTATTATGGTGGGTTGGAATGCATAGAAGGTATGCAGTATTACAGGAGGATTAATAGACACTCTACTCATCTGTATTTTTCAAGCATTCCTCTAGGTCAGAGAATTAATCAGAGGTGACCTAGCTTCGTCCACAGCAGGGAATACAAACTGAGGTGACACACTGTGTCATTTGAGCAATAGTAGCAATCATAGGAGACATCAATCCCTGTTTCTTGGAGACACATTAAAGCCATGCACTGTACTCCAAAACTGCCTCCTTAGGTGCTGCTGAGGGAAGGAACAAATCCTATCATATAGGCCCATTGTTTTCCAGAGGATTAATTTTGGACTTCATGGTTGTTATCTACTCTATATCTCCTCCACACCACTTCGCCTTTCCACCCTCTCATTTCCTCATTCACTTCCTCATCTTTTCTGAGGACTATTCCTGCCTGAACCATGTTCCGTGCTAGAAAAATCTTCTGCCTTCTGTGCCATCTGCCAGTCATCATTCCCATAATTTTGTTTCTGCTGTCTACCCATATCTGTCATCTACGTACACGATACCCATTAAAAAAAAGGTTGTCACTGATTTTGTCCAGTAGAGTTTTTTCTGCTTACTCTTGCTGTTAGCACTGGCTGAGATTGCTCTTGCACAAGACTGTAAAACTCCGCAAGTTTGTCGATTATAAACTGTTTAGATGGTTAGTTTGTTTTGTATATACTTTGAAGCAACACAACCAATCTGGTGTACACAAAGGTACAATGGATAAACGAATCACCGTAGTTCATTTTGTCAACAGGAAATAGCAACATATATGATTTTGCTATGCCCCATTGAAAAGCAAAATGTGCAAGAATAATTCACTCTTGTTTTGCAATTGTGGTATTTAAGGAATGCATGTCTATTAGTTACTGTGTCTCCAGTGAAAATTGGTAGCCTAGGAAGCCATTGAAGCACTGTCTCTTTTCCCAGATAGCAACTTTTTTAAGCATCTTCCCATGACCTGTTTGCCATTTCTCTCACTGTGTCTTCCACAATATGTTTTTTGTTTCATTAGTGTAATGCAGAAAGCAGGTAAGTATAGGAAAGTTACAACCTTCATTGAGTATGCCAAGCCACAAACAGTATTGTGTGAATGTCAATACCATGTAAATAGATGCTCTAGTACTTGTTTATACACTGGGGCCATGAAGACTGTAAATGCTAGGTAAATGTTTTGGATTGATTTCATTATCTTCAGAGGCTTGTTGTTTGTTTGTTTGTTTGTTTGTTGTCAGTTTTTAAGAAATACCAAAGTCTCTTAAAGCAAATATACAGAGCTTCTCAGGAAGTCTCAGCAGAAATTAAATTTCTGAGTAAATTCCAGTATAGGATACCCATCTTTTACTACAGCTTGAGAGACTTCCTTCTAAGTAAAAATTGCTCTTTTCTCTCTCAGCACTCAAAACAATGAAACTAAGGCATTTGTACCTACACATATCAGTCCTGAAGTGTTTAAGAAGTGACAAGATCAACCTTAAAATAACAGCTGGAAATACAGGGTGACATTTCTCTCGAAGAATGTCAGTGGTCAATTGCTGAGGTGAGCAGCTCGAGAGAGGACGCCTTCAACACCGGAGCGGGGGGGAGCTCAGCGTCCAGGAGCCTCAACTCAGAGCCGCGAGAGCCACCGAGGGAGCCTCAAGTCCTCGACAGGACCTGCCCGGGAGCCGGCAGCTCAGCTGACGAGAGCGAGCAGCTGACTCACACGGGGCGGAGCCTGAAGCAGCGGCACCAGCCCTGACTGGGTAAAAACCTGCCCCAGGGAGCGAGAGACCAGGAGCGGGCCGAGGCGGTTTGCGCGAGCAGGCGGGCGGGATGGTGAGCGCTCGGCGTGTGAGCAGGGCCCGGTCCGGGAGCTCTGCTCTGGCTGCCCCGGCGGTGGCCAGCGTAGGCACCCAGACAGAGCCGATGAGAGGGGAGGCTGCAGTGCGGAGCTCGGGATGTAGAGAGGAGAGTGCGGGGTGTAGAGAGGAGAGTGCCTGCACTGGTCTGGTGAGGGGAGGGTGCCCAACGGGCAGGGCTGCACTCGGTGCTCCCTGGTGGAGGTCCTCCTGCAGCAGGGGCTGAGCTGCGGGATGCTGTTAATAGGCTGCGAGATGTCAGGGAAGCTGAGAGGAAGCAGGAATGCTTGCTCCAGGCCCAAACTCATGAAGGAAAGGAGGCCGTTAACCCGGGAAGCTGGGAATTAGTGACAAAAAAAACAACAACAAAAAAAAAAAAAAAAAAAAAAAAAAAAAAAAAAAGAAAAAAAAAAAAAAAAAAAAAAAAAAAAAAAAAAAAGGAGGAAAAAGACAACCAAAAGCGAGGGGCTTCCCCCTAAATCCCCTGTCCCCACGCAGGACCGCTTTGCTGTCCTGCAGGGGGCTAATGAGGAAGCGCACTCGAGCCAGAAACAGCCGGCTGATGCACTGCTAAAGATGATCTCTACTGGTGCTGCTAGGAAAAAGCGGCGGGTCGTAGTAGTAGGGGACTCTACACTGAAAGGGACAGAAGCACTTGTCTGCCGGCCAGACCCCGTCTCAAGGGAGGTGTGTTGCCTACCGGGGGCATGGATCAGGGATGTGGCAGAGAGGCTGCCTGCCCTAGTAAGTCCCACAGACTATTACCCACTCCTGGTGATACATGTGGGTGTTAGGGATATAGATAGTAGTAGCCTGGGACTACAGAGCCCTGGGGGAGGTGGTTAGAGGCTCTGGAGCTCAGGTGGCCTTTTCATCAATTCTCCAGCATACAGGGGAGGACCTAAAAAAAGCTAGGAGGATTAGCCAGGTTAATAACTGGTTAAAAGGGTGGTGTCATAGTCAGGGGTTTGGGTGTCTTGAACATGGGACCCAAGCTTGTAGGCCAGGTCTAGTGGGGGCTGATGGAGCTGGTCTGATAAAGAAGGGAAAGAGCAGTTTTGGTAGGAGGCTTGCCAGACTGGTCAAGGAGGCTTTAAACTAGATGTGTTGGGGGAGGGGGTCATCATTCCATCCCAACACACCCAGTCAGTTGCCAGAACCTATAATAAATGCTTGGAGCAATGTAGAGGTATCCCAGCCACTCCAGCCAATGAGCTGGCTTCAGTTGGAGCTCAGCTCAGATGCCTCTATACAAATGCCTGTAGCATGGGGAGCAAACAAGAGGAATTAGAGATGTGTGCACGTCTAAGGGGGTATGATGTAATAAGCATCACAGAAACATGGTGGGATGGCTCCTATGACTGGAGTGTTGGAATGGAATGTTACAGGCTCTTTAGGAAAGACAAGCCTGGCAGGCGGGGAGGGGGAGTTGCCCTTTATGTTAGGGATAGGCTGGAGAGTATGCAACTCTGTCTGGGGACAGGTGAGCAGTCCACAGAGAGTTTGTGGGTCAGGGTTAAAGGGAATATAGCTACGGGAGGCATTACTGTGGGGATCTGTTACAGACCGCCTGATCAAGGAGAACCTGCGGATGAAGCACTCTATAGACAGATAGGAAAAGCCTCACGCTTGCAGGCCCTTGTTCTCATGGGTGACTTCAACCACCCTGACATCTGTTGGAAGGACGGTACGGCCCGGCACAAGCAATCCAGGAGGTTCCTCGATTGTGTAGAAGACAACTTCCTTCTGCAAGTAATAGAGGAGCCGACAAGGAGAAGTGCCATGCTTGACCTCGTGCTCACCAACAGGGAAGGGGTTGTTGGAAATGTGATGCTCCAGGGCAGCCTTGGATGCAGCGATCATGAGATGCTCGAATTTGAGATCCTCAGGACAGTGAGAAGAGCGTGCAGCAAGCTCACTGCCCTGGACTTCAAAAGAGCAGACTTTGGCCTCTTCAGGAACCTGCTTTGGAAGGTTCCATGGGATACAACCCTAGAGGACAGGGGGGCCCAAGGCTGTTGGTTGATATTCAAGGATCACCTGCTACAAGCTCTGGAGTGTTGCATCCCAACTAGAAGGAAGTGCAGCAGGAGGGCCAGGAGACCTCCTTGGATGGATAAGGAGCTCCTGAGGAAAATTCAAATGAAAAAAGAGGCTTATAATAACTGGAAGCAAGGACAGGTGGCACTGGAAGAATACAGGGATGTTGTCCAAGAAGCTAGGGACCAGGTTAGGAAAGCTAAGGCTGAGTTAGAATTAAACTTAGCTAGAGGTATTAAAGATAATAGGAAGGCATTCTACAGGTACATAGCAAATAAAAATCAGACTAGGGAGAATGTAGGCCCCCTCAGGAAGCTCTCGGGAGAAGTGGCTACACAGGATTTGGAGAAGGCTGAGGTTCTGAATGACTTCTTTGCCTCGGTCTTCACTGGCAAAGGCTCTGACCAGGCCACCCAAGTCTTGGAAGGCAGATGCAGGGACTCTGAGAATGAAGACCTTGGGCCCACTGTAGGAGGGAAACTGGTTCGAGACCATCTTAAAAATCTGAACGTGCACAAGTCCATGGGTCCTGATGAGATTCATCCGCGGGTCCTGAAAGAGCTGGAGAATGAAGTTGCGAAGCTGCTGGCCATCATATTTGAGAAATCATGGCAGTCAGGTGAAGTTCCTGATGACTGGAAAAAGGGAAATATAACCCCCATTTTCAAGAAGGGGAAAATGGATGACCCAGGAAATTACAGACCAGTCAGTCTCACCTCTGTGCCTGGCAAAATCTTGGAGCAGATTCTCCTGGAAGGCATGCTAAGGCACATGAAAAACAAGGTGCTTGGTGACAGCCAGCAAGGGGAAAATCCTGCCTGACCAATTTGGTAGCCTTCTATGATGGGGCTACAAAACTGATGGATGGGGTAGAGCAGTTGATGTCATCTACCTGGACTTGTGCAAAGCATTCAACACTGTCCCACATGAAATCCTTGTCTCTAAATTGGAGCGACATCAATTTGATGGATGGACCACTTGGTGGATAAAGAACTGGCTGGATGGCTGCACACAAAGAGTTGTGGTCAATGGCTCAATGTCCGGCTAGAGACCAGTAACGAGTGGTGTCCCTCAGGGATCGGTGTTGGGACCGGTCTTGTTTAACATCTTTGTCGCTGACATGGACAGTGGGATTGAGTGCACCCTCAGCATGTTTGCCGATGACACCAAGCTGTGTGGTTCGGTTGATATGCTGGAGGGAAGGAATGCCATCCAGAGGGACCTTGACATGCTTGTGAGGTGGACTGATGCCAACCTTTTGAAGTTTAACCATGCCAAGTGCAAAGTCCTACACCTGGGTGGGAGCAATCCCAGGCACTGCTACAGGTTGGGCAGAGAAGAGATTCAGAGCAGCCCTGTGCAGAAGGACTTGAGGGTGTATCACCCTGTATCCTGGGCTGCATCAAAAGGAGTGTGACCAGCAAGTTGAAGGAGGTGATCCTGCCCCTCTACTCTGCTCTCGTGAGACCTCACCTGGAGTATTGTGTGCAGTTCTGGTGTCCTCAACATAAAAAGGACATGGAACTGTTGGAACAAGTCCAGAGAAGGGCCACGAGGATGATCAGGGGACTGGAGCACCTCCCGTATGAAGACAGGCTGAGAAAGTTGGGGCTGTTCAGCCTGGAGAAGAGAAGGCTTCATGGAGACCTCATAGCAGCCTTCCAGTATCTGAAGGGGGCCTATAGGGATTCTGGGGAGGGACTCTTCATTAGAGACTGTAGTGATAGGACAAGAGGTAACAGGTTCAAACTTAAACAGGGGAAGTTTAGGTTGGATATAAGAAGGGAATTCTTTCCTGTTGGGGTGGTGAGGCACTGGAATAGGTTGCCCAGGGGGGTTGTGAATGCTCCATCTCTGGTGGTGTTCAAGACCAGGTTGGACAAGGCCTTGGGTGATATGATTTAGTGTAAGGTGTCCCTGCCCAAGGCAGAGGGGTTGGAACTAGATGATCTTAAGGTCCTTTCGAACCCTAACGATTCTATGATTCTATGATTCTATAATAAATAGGAACAAAAATACAACCGCACCAACAGGTATCCTACCTAGTTTAGTGCAAGCATTCATGTCAGCACAGCATCTGGCCAAACTAGCTTGTATCCCAAAAGCAGATTCACTGAATTGGACTGCAGGTAAAGATCGTTTTACTCTGACACAAAACTAGATTGTTGCCAAGTCTTGCTGTTTATTTTTGCTCTTCTTGTGAAGACATCAGCACCTATAAACTCATACAGTGATACAGAAAGCTGATTCTTCAGCAAACTAATTGAAAACAAAGTTAGCTATCAGCCAAATCAGTCTTTGATCATGTGCCACAAAATCATTGTCCCAGCACAGGCAAACCAGTAGAAATGCAGAGGGGAACAGTCTCCCCTTTCACTAAGAACTGACATTCGTGTTATCTTTAAGTGATGCAGCAGGGCTTAACCAGTCTTCATTATCTCAACATGCTACCTTTCCACAACCATAGTGAAGACTCCCATATTCAGTTTTGCTAATAAGTCATTACGATTTGGCTTCTCTGGACTGAATTTATTTCCCTTTTGACTAGCTTGCTGTACTCCCATATATACTGTTTGTCTCTGCAACAAAACCAGCTATTAAGTTTCCTTTAAGAGATTTCCATCAGTGGCAGTACATTATTGCAATCTACATCTAGGGCTTTCTACTAGAAGGGTCCAGGGTTGTTAACTCTGGGAAGCCCACTATCAGTGAAAGTTACAGCAGAGGTGTGCTGGAGCAATGCACTCCTTACCACATCAGTATAATATCAGTTGAGCATCACGTCTAGCTATAGGACAGAAATTACTCTCATCAACACTCACTGCTTAAAAAATGGTGTACGTCTTGACATTCAGTCTTGGCCTTCTAGTGGGCTCCTCCCATAGCTAATCTTCTAGATTTTCCTTTGGCTTTTGGTGTTACAGCTGCTTGTTTACTTTTATAGTAGTGATATTGTGATGTACTAACATGAATTGCTGTAATAAGTAGGGGAGTATAAGCCTTGAGAAGACATCTCGCTGTTTTTTAATTGATGGTGTTTGATCTACATGGGATAAAATCATAGAATTTTTACTCGTGGAAGGTTAAATCGTCATAAAAGAAGAACCAAACAATCTCTGAAGTACAAATATCCAAAATATGTCTGCAGAGCTTTCAGAAAGAATTGGTGAAAGCAGCAGTTGAACTGAGCTCTGTTCCCTTTGTTTGTTTTCAGTACTAAGGAAATCAAGCAAAACAGCAGGCCAGGCTGATAGGTGGTGTATGAGGTCCAGCTGAACATCTGGTCATTCATACGTGTAACTGATAAATGATTATGCTCAGAGCTGCATCCGTGTAAACTAACAAATCTGAATCACATGCTACCATAACAGTTTATTATGCAAATCTGGGATAAATATTTGGAATTTTCTTCAATCTGACCAGTTCAACACAGAGAAAAAACTTGTCTCAGTTATAGTCATGTTCTGGGAAATAATTTTTTTTTGCTAGATTCTGATGTATTAATATGAAAATAAAATTCCAGCATGTGGAAGATACTTTAAAAGATGATTGAAAACAGCCTCTGAATAAAAATGTACGCATAACAGCTCCTTAGACTGCCTGTCTTTTCCCTATTTTAATAAGTGATGTGATAATCTGAGGTAGAACATCCTTCAGATGTGGTACCTTGCCTTAGTTATGGCTCTTTTAGGTAGAAAATCAAAATCACAAATGACTTATCTAAAAGTTTCACAAAAACTGCTTTCAGGAGCTAGACGTTGTACACTCAAACTGGATTCTGTATCAGCAGCTAAAGATGTTCATCAGCATTAATCAATTTTCTAATGATTGCATGTTGGAACTCAATTTCTCCTATTTTATTGGTAAGCAAATTGTGATACACAAAGTCCTGCTAATGTATACATGATTCAGCGTAAGACATGGAGTTAGAAGTTTTAGTGACTGTGTTTTAGCTCCCATGATGCACATTGCAAGTTTGACATCTCTGCTCATGCTGTCAGTGTTCCAGGCTATTGGCAGACTATGTTGTTCTCTGTCAGCCTCAAAATATTGCTTTGTTTTAGTTTCAGTTTTGTCTGCAAAGCAGAAATTTGGTTATGCCAGCCAGGCAGCTCAGATAGAGAGTTTTCAATCCAGCCCATAATAAATTGAGCAATAGCTTTCAGACACATGATAACTTCTTTGCCAGTGTTTTGGGTATTTGCACTAGAACCGGGGTTTCAGACCCATTATTGGTTCTGTAGTTACCAGTGAGGCACAGAGGAGGATATGAGTACATCTTTTCATCTCCCTCCACAGTAGTAGTGACAGATTCTCCAAACCACATTCCATTTACCAAGACTGTAAAGTCAGGATTAGAAATTAGTCAGTATGACTCGGTTATTCAAGAGACAGAATTACTTTAGGATGAGGCCTGACAAGTTAATGAGTACAGTAATACTGTACAGTTACTACTGAAACAGTTGCCTGGATGAAGCATCCTTGTCCACAGGTGAACCAGACTGTTGTTGTTTTTCTGCATAAGATGCAAATGTTCTTTTACACAGAGGCGAAAAAAGGAGACCTAGTATACCATTACTTCAGTAAGGCTTTTGGTTATGACTCTCTAGCTCTGTAGGGAAATATGTTCTGAAATAAGATACAGTAGGATTCCAGCAACTTTTCTGGAACAAATTGGTTTTCATTTGACATTTTCAAAGACCTGCTTTGCTTAGTATTATGCAGGAAGGATGTATCAGGTGAAGTTAATCAGTAGTAGTTCTTGATTCCTATATAGATCAATATTTTGTCTAATGATAGGTCTGGAGGGAAATACCATTCTTACTGGGCCTACAAGAACATTGGAAAACAAGGTTAGCATTTAAAATTTCTGTAATGGAATTGAACTGAACTACATAAGGTTCAGTTCAAAGAGAAACACACAAGATATTGTACTTATTTGGAAAGAATCAGCTGTGGTTATATAAAATGTGTAAAGACTAAACAGCATGCTTCTTCAAAGGAAAGGAAAAAACCCAACTGGCAATATAAACGGGAATGGTGTGTGTGCAACTTGTGAATTAATTTGTCGGAGATTCCTCAGCTGGAATATTGAGGAACTGATGAATATCCCTATGCTTTAATTACAGGTATGGAGTTAGTAGATAGAGTCCAAAGAACAGTGAGAAAACAGTCTAGGAAACATTTTCTCTAAGAAGTGCTTTGGGACCTTGTTTTAATGTAGGTAAGAGACAACCAAGGAAGATACTATACCTTATCCTTAAATATGTAAAAATGTTTTTGCAAAGAAGTAGAGAATAACCTCTTTATTAGGTCCACAGGGTATTTTGTAATTGTAGGTCTTTTTCTATAACACCCCTCTGTTTAGCATGGTCCTGTCTATCCTGTCATTTAAAAAAGATGAAAGTGATGACCAGTATTTCATGTTTTCAGAGTGGTGCCATTGCAATGGAGCTCTTTATGTACCTACATCATTACAGACATTGAAAGTAATAAAGTTGGGTTTCACTATATCATTTAGATTAGTCATATTAAAGCTGTGTTATAGGCTAAAACATCCATATTTATGCTGTATTTAACTTTCTATTAATAATAAATTCCAGTGAAATAGTTTTGTTATTAATATTGATCACTGTTCCAATTGAAAGCCCAGATGTCAAGGTTTCCTTTAGCATGCTCAGTTATATTTAATAGTCCTGTTGATGAGTGAAAGCCTAATGAAGGCTAACAGATGGTCTATTTAATATTGCTGTAGGGTTTGAAGCACTTGCCAAAACAGATACACAAAAGGATTTGACAGCCCTGTAGCTGAAAACCTTTAATTACAGCTACTTCAGCTCCTAGGGGTTTCTGTGAGGCTAACATAGCAGTGCAGCTTTAGGATAGGTCACAAATGGCAGGGTAAGGCTTTGTGGAGCCAGACAGTGCGTCCTGGTAAAGCTATTCGCGGAACATTAATAAAATGGGCTTGGTGCAGTCAAATTTAGAAAAAGAAGCCTAGGCAGAGAGAGGAAAAGTTATCTTGCTTTCTCTGCCTCTGAGAACAGTTTGCCCTTTGTTTAAAATACCACCTCTTGAAGACTGTCATCATCTGCTGAGCAGGTAGGTGAGCAGAAAGCATGTAGGCAAAGTGGAGCTTTAATTACACCTGAAATGTAGCTGGGACTTCACCTTAAAATTATGTGAACTTCAGTCCACTTGCTACTCTTAGGGACAGCAAATTACAAGCAAAGGGGCTAATACTGGCTGAAGTTGTATTCAGGACAAAAGAATACATATAAAATGCAGAAATCTATGGTTTCTAAAAACTCTTGATTTGTTGTTCTGAGTTTGAGTGGAAAGGAGCTTTCAGAGATTTTCAGTGATTTTCCCCAGGCTCTACATTGAAAAATTGCCTCCCTGGTTTTCTGGCATAAATTCACACCACTTCCTAAATGAAATAATGCATAATTAGCAGCCACATTCTGATTTGCCTGAATTGATTTTTAGGCAATTGCTTAGAAATTGAATCAATTCCTTCAGAAAGAATACGTGTTTTTACTACCCTTACTGTCTCTGGTAGATCTGTCTGTAACTAAAGGTATTGATTCTTTCTGGGTGCCAGGAGGAGCTAATCTGTAAAGTTGTTCATATATAATTCCAGCTATCTGATCAGTACTTGTTTTTTACAGTGTTTTCTAGGAAAAAAAAAAATAGTGGATATGTGCACAGACATAGATGGAGGCAGATATTCAGACTCCTTGATTAGGGAAGGATGGTTTCCCCTTACCACCATGCCTAGTACTAGACCCAATCACAGAGACCATCCCTGCATGTAGGAATATGAAATATTCTCATGGAGAAAATGGAAGGGGAAAAAAAAAAAAGAAGGAAAAAGTAACCAACCAAAAACAAGCAAAAAGGGAGATAACCTAAACCAACCTACAAATCAAGCTGGGACAACAGGATAGGGAAGCCTATCCAGATCTCCGTGAGTACAGCAACGTAGTGCTACCTGGCCACTAGAAAATTTTGCCAGTCCCCATGACATTGACAGCCACAGATTTCATGCTCCAGGGTGGTGAGAAATTCTCTGAGAAATTCAGAAACCACATGAATGGTTGCCAAAAGTGTGTGTGGAAAAGCCCACAGGGGAAAATCCCTTTTTTCTCCACAGCTGTCTGGGGCTGGTTTCTTTTCCATGTTACCCTGTCAGTTGTCAGATTCTGAATTATCTCATGTAAAACCAGCTGCTTCTCATTATTCCAGATAATGCTGAAGTCTGACATTTTTACTGCCTTGTACAAGAATCTTCATTTTTGGTGTCGTCCAAACAGCAACTAAAAATTAATAGGCACCAAACACTGGTCTGAAGGAGAGAGAGTACTGGCACATGGCCCCAGCTGCACAGGCAAATGAAGCAAATGTAAAGAAACAAGCTAGAATTTACTAGTCTTGATCCAGTGACTGTTGAAGTAACTGGAAATATTCCCTTTGAATTCAATAGGCCTCAAGAGACAAACCACCTCCCTAATGAGCATAGAAGTGGAATGCAACAGCAGCACAACATCCTAGAACGAGAGACAGTCAACATAATGGTAACACAGGCTGCCAAATTTGAAGATAATTGGAAAAGAATCACTAATTACAAGGGCTGTGAAATCAGGCAACTCTTTCATCACTGTATGTAGTTAAACCGGATAAGCAATGGCTAAATGGTGGGGATGTTTTGAAGCTAAATATATTTTTAATGTGATATGCATCTTCTTTGATGTAGACATTTTCATTAAATGTTCATCTGTTTAATTATTATTTACTTTGTACAGAACTTTGGGATTTACTAAGATGAAAGAGGCTATTGTATGTTTATTATTTTGTGAGTGACGATGCCAGGGCTGACTCCTAAAGTAGTTCATCAGTTGTAATATAAGACCTCAAGCCATTCTAATATAGGCAATATTCTTGGAAAAATAAGCTTTGGTGAAAATGCATATACACAAAGGATATTCCATAATTAGAGGAGGTACAAAGCATTGAGTGTGCCAGTAAAGTCAATTAAACACTAATTACTATTGGATTCAGATCTGCCATTGCATGATAAATTGCTCAAGTAAAAGTATCTTCTCCACACAGAGATGCCAAATTCACCCCTGCTGATGTTAGAGATGTTTTTCCAACTATCCCTCTGATTCTGTTTAAGATAAAAAAGCCAAAGTTCCCCTTGTTGTAGGCAGCAGTGTGAAAAACTCGTTAGCTGATATAACCTTTATAGGTAGTTTTCTTTGTGTAGTTACATGACAATCTCTCACTTTCCACATTTCTAGGCTGTACTAATGATTTCACACCCTCTTTTCTCAGGAGACAGAAGATCTCTCTGCAACATGCAATTGACATATGGTTAGCATCTAGCCCTTTGCTGTCATTCAGGTGATGAAGAGCTTTGTAAACCTCTTGAATTCATATCAATCTCAATGTGCTCTGTCAGGAATTCTGCAGATGATTGTGATTCAGCTTTTTAAACATCTCCAGGAAGTTCATCACTCATTGCCACTTCTCTCCTTACCTTTCAGTGTTAACAAGTTTCCATATGCTATTTCCGTATGCCATGAGGCTTTCATAAAATCTCAGGCAATAACTTCTCCAAAAGCTCAAATACCTTTGTGGCAGTTTTGTTTAACAGCATATTCATCCAAAACAAAGTGAAAGGCAACCACTCCATTGGCTTCCAAAGCACTTTGAAAGGGTCTCTAATGGTCTTCATTTTCAAAGATTTTAGAGATCGTGAAAGACCAGTATGATCTCTTCAAATAATTTCTGCTTGAGTTTCGTGTTTCAGTATTCCTTCATCCAGTCTCCCTCCATATTAAAACGACAGAAATTATATTTTAGATAGAATTGAAAACTTCAACTGATGTTAGCACAGATTTCATGTTCTTCTATCTTTCAGATGACAGCTGCTTTAAGCGTGCTCATGACAGCAACTTCAAACTTGCTGTCAACTTACTGAAACTTCAGTAGACTTAAGTCAGTCTCATCAGTATGTCTTACAGTCCCAGCAGAGAACTCAAATGGTGGCTCCATAGTGCAGACACAGAAGAGAAAGTGTTTAAATGTCTTTAGAGAGATAAAAGCCATGTGTACCTAGTTTCTTGAGTCCCTAATCCATTCTCCCCCAGCCTGCTTTTACAATGCCATATCTGAATTTAGCAAATGAGCTCCTTTGCTCCACAGAGACATTACTTTGTCACTCCATTTTCTCCTTTTTCTTGAAGTCTTTCTTTCATTTCCCGTGCTCTCCCTTTTCAAAGGAGATTGCGATGCTTTTTAAAACTGGTGATTACAAACAAAGGTAACCAAACTTACATGTTTCTCTGTACCTCGGCTGAGGGAAAAAAACTTTATTTCTCTGAAGCACTTTTATTTGTAGCTGACACTGCTTCTGCCCCTCCAGTGTATGCTTTCTCTGCTCAGTGGTGAGATTAGGGCTGGAGAAAGGGGCTGTTCAGGGATCCCACACAAATAACATTTATTACTGCACCTTGGATGGCATGGAAACAACATGTATCTTCCAGCACTGCACTAAAGTGAGCAGTCTGAGCCTAGCCACACAAGCAGAAGCACCTCATTTATTGCTTATTTAGATAATTATCACTGCAGTGCAGTAGAAATGATAACTCCCTGGGATGAGTGATTTAACTTCAGTGCAAGCCTATTAGTCACAAAGGAACTGGCTGCTCACATTACACCCCACAGATATCAGGAGGACTAATCCTCTATGGCTCATGAGAAGACAGAACATGAACAAATAAGGATTTGTCTTTATATCTTTACCATATTTGAATCTGCAAGCTGGAGCGACTGAAATTTCTTTATTGTCATGCACAGGTGCTGAAAGTGCCTTCCTGACAGTTACATGTCATACCAGACACTTGCTGCTCTGCTTGTTTCCATCCAGTGTAAACTGTAACCAGCACTGGGAAGGCTTTCCCAGAGGGATGGAGAAGCTGATACAGCAGCTTTTGAGGAAGCCATGGCTTAAAATATAGGATTCTATGACTTGTTCTCAAAAGGTAGAAGTCCAGTCGTGCTCAGGTAGGTTTCTTTTTGCATATTGAGAAATAAAACGTGTAAAGCAGAGATGAATGAGTCCTCCGAAGAAACAGAAGTATAATTGCATCATTTCAAAGATGTCAGGCACTGTTTCATACCACACAATACCAGCTAGACATCCTATGTATGTATTATGTATTCAAAGTTCTCCAAACCAAAATGTTGGTTATTTTCAGCTTCTCTTAAAAAAATCTGTCATTTTCTTGGCAAACTTGGACCTTTATGAAGTATGTCTTACAAATAACAAGTATCAATGACTATATATTGACACTAAAAAATAAAGTAAAAAGAATTTTCATTATAAATCTTTATTATTCTTCATTCTTTCTACTAGTGCACTAACAGAAGATAAATTAAGTGTGTGATAATTAGCAGGAGATAATTTAGGTGTGTGTAGCTGTGTATACATAGACAGAGCTAAGACGTGGGCAAACCTGCTTGTGCTGCAGACCTGTTACCCACACTAGTTCTGGGTATTTTATTTCACAGTAGCTCTAGAATTGTACTTTCTACTGCCTGCTCAGTAGCAGCTGGACCACCTTAGCTACTTTTCTGGTGTTCATCTTTCAACTTGAAAGGTTATTTCATCCAAGAGGAATCCAGACCATATACCACAAGAACACTCCACAATGTGAACTAGAGGATAGATAGTGGGGACACTTAGAAGATTCACTTCAGAAACCTACTCATGATCTGAGCTAAAATGCAATATCTAACATAAAGGTGATGACTTAAAGGCCCAGTTGCAAAGCATTGTATTAGAGACAGGAAGTTAAGGAGTGCTTCCTTGATGATCACTTTCTGCTCTAACTAGTAAAACTTGAGGTGCAGTGCTTTCAGATAAAGCTTTTTCATTATGTTACCATTAGAAGCACTAGGCAAAGAGAAAATTTGTGGTCAAGATCTTACTGGAAAAGCTTTCAATTAGGACATTTATAGGTATTTTTAATTCAGTTTATGATGTGGATGTTTTTTATTATGACTACTGGTTCTTCTACTAAGCATTGCTAGTGATTCTCAGGTGTTTGGCCCTTATACCTTGCTTTTTGTCACATTTAAATAAGCACATAAATTATGTAAATTAAATCTCTTCCTCATTATCTCAGCACAAGTAGGCAGAGGAACTGTCACTTAGTGTCTATTTTACCTTAAGAAGATGAGTTGGCTTGTTTCCTCATATGTTTCCCCACTAACTCTATTCTGAGTCCAATTTAAAAGCAAATGTGAAAATAAGTGACAGGGCATATCTATAGACCAAAACCATCTATGGCTGAAACATGAAAAAAAAATTCAGCTTTCACATTCTTGAAGGGTCGAAGTGGGGAACGAGAAGTCTATGGCAATTCTCTGTAGGGAGGAGACAGTTTCATGAAAAAATCAGGAAAGGAAAAAATCAGGAACTTAAGAGCAGGAAAAACGAATCTGAAGTCAAGAAAACAAAGCTTTAAAGCAAGACCAAACTATCATCAGTTTATGGAGCACTTACCCCAGTCACAGTCAAATGTATTAGTTGTTAAACTCAAATTGTTTACACATTATAAACAATTTAAATTGCTTATAAATTTAAACTGCTTATGAAGTGCTTGTTGCACTTTCAGTTTTAAGACTATTTATAGCATTTAAAAAACACTGTAACCTCACATAGTCTGTGTATTACTACATTGTTACTGTCTATATCTGCTAAAAAATTCACTAAATTTCCAAAGCCATTAAAGCAGGGAAACACAAACACATAAACTTGAAAACCTTGTTAGCACAATATATACTGAAAGTCTTACATGGGGAGGAAACTCACTCATGAATCAGCCAATGCCATTTACTTTAAAGCCCACTTAATCATGAAATAAATAATAAATTCTTGTTTTCTGAAAATGTTTGTCCTGTATTCAGCACTGTATTAAAATGACTTTAAATTACTTCTATTATGTATTCAAAGTTCTGCAAACCAAAAGATTGATTATTTTCAGGTTCTCTTAAAAAAATCTGGCATTTTCTTGACAAAGCTGAAACTTTATGAAGTGTGGCTTAAGAATAACAAGTATCAATGGCTGCATATTGACACTCTAAAAAACAAAGTAAAAAGAATTTTTTGTTATAAATCTTTATTATTCTTCATTCTTTCTGTTAGTGCACTAGATTATTGATTGACTGATGGCTTGGCTTTGCAAGAGAAGATTTGGGAAGGTCTTTAACCACGCTTACTACAAGGACGATGACCAAGGGCATGTGGGATATGCAAATCTGGTTGGAAAAGGGAGCTTAGGCAATCAGAAAGTCTCTGACCAGGACTGTCATCTCCTGAGCTAACTCAAGCTACCCATGCACTGCTCCACCCGCATGCAAGGTTCGATCTGCAGCTTCCCATGCGCTTTGTCACCTGCCGTTTCAACCCTCACCTGTCCATACAGACAAGTGAGAGTAAGTCCTTCCAGCCTGCACAGTGGATTTTTTAGGTGAGGTGCAGCATGCGCAGAACTGGCCCCACCTTTTACACCTGAGGTTTAACTGCCACGGCCTAGTTAGCTAGGACGGTGACAGCAAAGTCCTCAGGTCGTAAGTTTTGTGAGAGTGTTCTTCTCTTAGATGGAAGACCATACAAGGCTAGACGAGCTCCATCAGCCTGGGTTTGAAGATAGGAGTTTTCTTTCTCCTATGAGGAAGGCCTGCCTTCACTAACGAAGATTCAGGAAGGGCTTTAACCCACACATTCTGAGCAAGACTGTCATTTCCTGGGTCAATCTCGAGCAACCACTATCGCGAGCCCACCATGGCGCCAGCAGCGCTGCGGTATCACTATGTCTAGGCGGGATGCTGACTTAGAGGCGTTCAGTCATAAGCCCTCAGATGGTTGCCTCGCGCCAGTGGCTCCTCAGCCAAGTGCACACACCAGGGGTCTGAACCTGTGTTTCTTCTCGTACTGAGCAGGATTACTATTGCAACAACACATTATCAGTAGGGTAAAACTAACCTGTCTCACGACGGTCTAAACCCAGCTCACATTCCCTATTAGCGGGTGAAAAATCCAACGCTTGGTGAATTCTGTTTCACAATGATAGGAAGAGCCGACATCGAAGGATCAAAAAGCGACGTCACTATGAACGCTTGGCCGCCACAAGCCAGTTATCCCTCTAATTGTTTTTTCACTTACCCAGTGAGGTGGGGGCGTGAGCCCCAAGGGGGGCTTTCGCTTCTGGTGCCAAGCGCCAGGCACATGCTGGGCACAACCTGCTCCAGGGACAGGGGCAGGTGGGGAGTTTGACTGGGGCGATACACCTGTCAAAGCGTAATGCAGGTGTCCTAAGGCAAGCTCAGGGAGGATGGAAACCTCCTGCAGAGCAGAAGGGCAAAAGCTTGCTTGATCTTGATTTTCAGTACGAATACAGACCGTGAAAGCGGGGCCTCACGTTCCTTCTGGCTTTTTGGGTTTTAAGCAGGAGGTGTCAGAAAAGTTACCACTAGATTATTAATGTCGTGGTAATAGACTCTACTTAAAATGTGGACTGGCTAAGTGTACTTTTAAATATGTGGTTATCTGCAAAGGAAGGCAGTAATTTCAGCAAGGCATTCGTTAATAACAAAAGTTTTAGGCAAACTACTTCTTGTAGTACCAGCTGCACAGTCCAGCTCCAGGATCCTTACTAAGTGTGTATCCTCTGCTCAACTATTGAGAAAGATACTCACTAAATTCCTCTTTGGAATGAACACAGTTATTTTTATCCTCATCATTCCTGTTTCAGTAGGACAAGACTAAGAAAAATCTTCATCTACATTAGTCCTTAATCCCTCCAGAGGCATCCTATGCCAAGATTATTATGGTTTATTACCTGAACAAAAGCAAGCAGGTAAATAAAGCCAAATTGGAATTGTAAGAGTTTTGCTTCCTTGTTTCTATACAAACATGTTTCAGGATTGTGGAAGTCTTGAATGTATTCAAAACTCTAAAGAAAATAAGATGTGGCCTACCACCTTATATTGCCTGATAGCTTTGCCATTGGGTTTGATGACTGTTTCCCCCACCATCCAGGCCTGCAATACATAGTTAATCTTTACCTTTCCCCCATGTGGCTAAACCATAGCTAAAGTCTGTCATATTTTCCCCTGAATTGTCTCTAACCTTCGCCCTCTCCCTTTGCCCTGACAGAAGTATTCCCTGCCTGCATCTTGCCCAGTGTTACTACTGCAATCCACTCATTTCAGAGCTTTTCACAGGCTAACCCTAGGCCCCTTTCGTCACCAGCTAGTTCAAAATGCTACTGACAAAACTATCTTTCGCCATTCTGTTTCTTCCTCAACGCTTCTATTTCACTGATTTATCTTTCTCACTTGCCATCTCAAGCTGGTCACTGACAGACATGCACGCATACACACACACAGAGCTCAGTTATGTGCCAATTCAAACAAAAAGGAACAACTCCACTAACTTTCCCCAGCGCTGCTAGCAGCGAAGAGACTGAATCCTGATATCCCTAGGTATATATTCCTGGCTTACTCACAGAATACATTAGGGGCTATCAGAGATATCAAGTCCTTAGTGGTCTGTTTGGTTCTCCAAATGCTTAATTCTCAAAACCAGGGTCAGAACAAAAGCCAGATAAATTCAGGGGACTATTTTTCATTAGTATAATGGCTTTTGAATCAGGAGACAGAGCTAGAAGCTGCATGGAAGGTCATGATGCCTGAGGTTTCCAATACAATGATTGCCATTAAAATGCCACTATTTAGCACCAGTCACTACGAAACTACATCTGACCTGCCACATTTCCCTAGGACCTTAGAACAGAAATATCTGAATTAAGACTTTTAGAATTGCTCGATATTGGTTTAATTCTGCTGCCATGGATACTGTTGGTAAAATTTCTATGGATTTCAATAGAACAAAGTTAAACTCAATGTAAAAACTACATCATCTGTTTTGTCAATGTAGCATTTTATTTTGCGTTCATGATAATGACTAAAAAATTTTATAAAAGCACTTCATCTTGCGCTATTATAGAAATAAAGGAAGCAAGCACATTGAAGTGCAGTGCAGAAGAGATATATGACCTTTTTTTGATCACCTTTAAAAATTAAAGTGATTTTAGGGCTGAAAAATTCTCATAATAAAAGACTTAAAGAGCTCAATCTGCACATCAAAAAAGATCAATAGTTACTTAATTGCAGTGTAGAAGTGCCTTCATGGAGAGAAAATGTAATAAAGGACTCAATCTATCACAGAAAAGCACAACAAGGACCATTGGCTTCACATTATACCAGGTAAAATCTGCATAGAAAATAAGGCTTCTGTCTTTTTGTTTTTTTTTAATAAAATATGTTGATTGAGTTTCCATATTTTAACAGGTTCAGACATCCTAAAACTGATGTGATGGTCAAACACAAGTTATGAGTCTCATTAACAGTCTGAGAAAAGGAAGGAAAAGGGAAGAAAAACTCGTGTTAGTATGCAGAATGCTAGATATACTTAAAATTTCTGATTTCACTATACTCCCTTTATTTCTATAATAGTGCAAGATGAACTGCTTTTACAAATTTCTGTTGTCATTGTAATGAACACAAAGAAAACAGAGGAAAATGGGGGCGGGGGCAGAGAGTTCAAGGGGAAGCGAGGAATGTGAATACCCCATCTGAATCACCTGACTAGTTGAGGACCCTGGCAACAATCTGTAGGAGTTGAGCAAAAATTGGGGGTTTGGTTTAATTTGGTGATATATTTCATGGGGCTGAGTTAAGACTCAGATCAAGTGGTACTTTAAAATATAAAACATTGTTTACTTCATAGAGGAAAAGCTTGTTTGTTTCCTGTTTGGTATTACTCTTCATTTTGTCCCCATCTGTTCTGTAACACCGTATTGTCAGTTTACCTTACCAGTAAAATTAAAAGTAACGTAATATAAAATATTCAAGTATATTTACTTTGCTGCCTTAGTAGCTGTTCTGTGATTTTTTTAAAACTATTAGAAAAAAAAATATGTGCTCTTCTTTATTATTCTCCTCCTTTAGTAATACTGCCAGCTGTACTTTCCACTTCACATGAATTGAGGTCTATTCCAATTTTCCACTTCCCTGCCTTTAATCCCAGTGTTACAGACGGAATCCCATGCTACACTAATATCTCTCACTCACTGACACAGAAGAGATCAATATTTCAAAATGCCATGTGTTTTATAGATCAACTGCCTTGTGCATAAGAATCAATGGCATCTGAACCATTACACAATATTTGTAAATTACACAAGCCAAGGATTGTGAAACTTATCTTTGCACACCATCTCATATCCTAAAATGTCTGTAATCATCTGTGAACGGTTTTAGTATTTCTGTGAAACTTGACTGTTACTCAACCCTTGAGCTCCTCTCACCATAAACTATTCTCTGTGGCCTATAGGCACAGTAGAGACTTTAATAATGTGGACATTTTGTCCTTCACAGACTTGCAAAGATCTCTGGAGACTTTTAGTAAGGTTTCACAGCAGTCCAGTGAAATTTGGCTGGGTATTAGAACCTGCATAAATGAGATGAACTCAGTGGCTGAAATACACACAGCTGGCAACCGTTTAATCACTGAAGTTAATTCTGCCAACCCTTCAGACTGATTCCCCTTCAGGTACAGATTCAGAACCAGCCTAAGAATGAGCCACTGCACCCACAAAGATCCTGGAGGAAACCACAGGGCATTTTGCATTTCAAGGTGTTCGTACTATTATGCATGGGTTCCAACTCAATTCCCCAAGCCAGGCAACAGCTCTAAAGGTGACATGATATTTTGTGGAACCATTTTGGTTGTGGTCAAGTTTGTGACAGAACACAGGCTCAGCTTGATTTCAAAACTCTTTTTGTCTTCCCAGAATATCATGGTGTCTAAACTCCAAGAGGAAAAACAGACTTTTTTACAAAAGCTCTTTCCACAAAGTGCAATGGCCTTAGTCTATGTCTACAATGAGCATGCTGGCAATGAGGATGGTGACAAGTTCAAAGACGAAGGGAGAAAAACTTCCTTAAGAGCATTTCTGGGCTTTGCCCTTCACTAACATAAAAGTATATCAGTATGTGTGAATTACCTTTGAAAAATCCCAGAACAAAACACTACCAAATACACATTTCCAAATGGAGAGAGGATTAGAGAACAAGTGTATCATTCTTTAGATGTGCTGCTTAACACATCACTAGCCTTCAGAGTAATGACTAGGCTAGGCTAGAAACAAAAAAAAAGAACCTTGATTCCTTCCAAGTGATTTTAAACAAAAGAAATAGTCAAGAAGTGAGAACAGAACTGGGAGGAAAAGTTGGGTAACAGCTTCCACTCTGCAGAAACGTTATTTTTTCCACATTTAGCACTGTATTTCATGGTGCTGTTTACATGAAAATTAGTTTGAATTGCAGCCTGAGGCCCAAGAGAAGTCTCTGAGCTAGTAATCTGGATTTTAATAATGCTGCTGTATTTCTTCACCATATTATTGCAAATTTGTATAATGAGTAGTTTTCCTCTGAGGAAATGGCCAAGATAGTAGTACTTGAGGAAAGCTTTTTAAAGGCTATTAAAATGTTGTTATTATAAGTTTTTAATAACAAGCTAGGGGAACACCTTACCAGTGAGGATCGGCTGGGAACCATAACTCTGACTTCAGACTTTACATCCATCTCTACTGGTTACAGGCAGAGTACATCTGGTCACACAGATTTAGTGTGGTGCGTCCAGGTGAAGCTGTTTGGATTCAGCCTGGCATGCCTTTGTAAAACCCTTTTCTTCTGCTGAATGCAGGCATATGCAAAAAAGAGAACTCTGAGCTACCAGTAAAACTCCTTCTGTCCAGAAACTATTTCTGTCTTTAGAGGACAGAGAATGAAAGCAAGAGGCAAACTCACTGAAAATGTTTAGTTAAGTAAACAAATTTGCCACAGATTTTATCCACAAACAAGCTGAGTACTTTAAAATATCCCCATCCTTTCTTATTTTCACTGAAATTTTGGTCCTTGTGAGTAACTTTATTCATTTATCTTAATGGCTGGCTGATCTGTGTATTACTGCAAATAGTACATAATAGTAATTCCAAAGCGCTCCCAGAGTGTGGTGTTTGTGTAGGGAAGGACATTTCATACAACATTTACAACTCCCTGCTATAATTCTGTGAAGTCAGAAAGCTTTTAAAATTTAATGAGCAAAAATTTTACTCTTTTGCAACATCCAAAATAGTGATATACCAAGCAGTTGCATGCAGGAGATTTTCTCTTGACACTGGCTTCATTTTCTTTTCTCTACACCAATAAGAATTCATCTACTCTGAAGTTAATTAAGCTAAATAGGAAAAAAGACATTTACGTGAATCATCGCCAACGTCCTAATCCATTTGTGTATATATTTCTCCTCTAAGATGCTCCCAGCTACTATATTTCATAAACAAATTGCATGTGGAACTTGCAATTTTCTTTCCTCTTTACAGACCGATCCTTTAAAGGAGCTCTGAAGTATCTCTGTACCCCAGAGGATAAATTTTCAATCCCATTGAAGAACCATGCCCTTTTCTATGTGATGCCTTTCCTGGCAGCATTGCATTCTGCGCATGTTAATGCTGGGTTATTATACTGGCATAAACTACTTAATTTATCCTAAAGTGTTTTGTGTCCATAGGCTATGCGGTTTTTCTTAATTATTTAGCGTGTTTGGGCACAGTAATTAATCTTATTTGAAACTAACATTTCTTAAGCTTTAAATGGGTAGGTTCATGTCAAAACCCTTCACTATGCTTCCCTAACTAAACAGGGATCAGAAATGGACTGAGAAAGTAATATGTCATTGGAATATCGCTTCCTTAAGACTGCCATTTGTGTTTCAGAACATCACAGATTAGGCAAACCTTTATAGAATCCCTCTTGGAACTTCTGGAGTCAAAAACTGTGAACCAGAAATCACATGTGCACTCCTCTCTGTGCAGCACAGGGCCAGCTAACAAATCTAGAGGCATGCAAATACACAAGGAGATGATGCCCAGGAATATGCAGACTCCATCTCTAGGAGGTAATTTTTAGGAAACAAAAGTAACAGGGCACTGGGTGGTGTTTGACTACTGATAGGAACATGGGAACATTTCAGGGAACATTTCAGCTCCTTGCCTTATCACTAGCCTGACAAGTGCCTCTGGGAAAATCATTCCTCCTTCATCTGTCAAAAACAGCTAATGCTGACCTCTGTTACAAAGCACTCAGAGATCAGTCAATGAGTAATGCTGCAGAAGAGGCTAGTATTCTCATTTACAAGTGAGAACAAATCACTTGGGTTTCAGTTTTAAAAGATCCACTGAGAAAGGAATCAATCATCCTGGATTTAAAACCTGGAACCCAGCTTGTCTTGCAGTCACAGCCATGCAGTGAAGTCCTTCAGTGTGGTGGAATGAATTGCAACGGATTCACTCCATCATGCAACTCCCATTTTTGAGTTTGCAGCAGCAGGGAGAGGAGGAGGGAAGCACTGAGGGATGAGCTGCTTTCATTCTGCTTTTCTTTCATGATGCACAACATCTTCCATGATACCCCTACTCCGTGCCAAGGATTCTTTATCTTTAAAGCGCAACCCATATGCCCTGGCAAGCAATCCAGTGAGAAGTTCAGTTACTGTCAATGTCTGTGATTTCAGGACTGTTTCCGACTGTGTCCTTGACTACCACCCTCTCTTCTCTAAAAAAAAAAATGCGGGAGAGTTGGCACATACTCCCAAAAGTTACTTGCAGGCATTATTCCCAGCCCTGCCACAAAGAACCAGGACACCTCCATGCTCAGCCCGTCTGTGCCCTTGAGGATGAAGTAGCTTTTCCTCTCTCTGGAAATTATCGATGAATTTTATGCTCAAACCTCTGCCTCTTTGCAGCAGTAGTGCTATACTTGCAAACATCTCCATTCATCAGAACTAAGATACAGGAAAAGCAGGGCAAGGCCATCTGATTTTGGGTTATAAAAACACAGGGTTAGTGGAAATGCACAATTTTCAGCACGCATACAGTTTTGATAGTTCAAATATGATTAGTTCCAAATCAGAAGGTTCTGTTAAGTAAAGCTTCTCTTTTCCTACATCATTTGAAATACTGATTTCAACTGCAATTTAAGAATATATCACTTAAAATTACATAATGTATATTTTTTGTAAACATACATAATAATTGATGACAACTTTCTTTTAGAAAGTAGAGGCAGAGCAATGAGCAGGTTGACAAATCTCCAGCTGAAGTAACAGCCCTTTAGAAAACTTGCCAGATGACCATGAGTGCCAACAGTTCCGCAGCGACTGATCTATCTTGCTCTTAGAATAATTGGTACCATCCCTGCCCTGGCTAAGGGGAATGAGAGGTTATCAGAAGGAAAAGATTTGCTTTTCCCTGTTTGTTTGATTGCCTCAGCAAATAGCAAATTCAAAAAGCAAATAGCAAATAGCAAATTACATTGAATGAAAAGGTGTAACCACTTGAGTCCATATCACTGCATGTAGGACAGTGGGAGTGGCTTTGAGGAAGATCCAGGTGATTAGTGGTAACATTTTTAAATTAATTTTTTATTCTAAATCATCCAGCTCTGTTTTGATATCTAATTCTACTTCCAAAAGGTTCATTCTCCTTAAATGGATGCTTAACATCCTTTCTCATTTTATTTTGGTAGTGGTGGTGGGTTTTTTTGGTTTTTTTTTTTTATTATCATTATTTGACAGCTGTTAAATAAAATTTAAAAAAAAAAAAAGAAAAAAGAGAAAAAGCAGGACAAAGTATTTTACTTTCTCTACAATTAGATTCAAATTTTTGTCACAAGTTTAAATGATATCTTTTCGCTCATTTCCCTTAGGCAGTGAATGCAGAAAATTCTATTATTTTCACACCTCTTTGGGTATCACCGTACTTTCCCCTAACCTTTTTGCAGTGGAGCTCAGATAGCCCCAGGGCCACAAGCCCTTTGATATTACTCGTGGTTCTTTGGTGCAAGAAGAAAATCTGATCCAGCATTAATACAGCCCTTCGGAAGATTTGATTTGAGTCCCTAAGAATGGCAGAGACTCTCCAGAACCAACAGAGTACATACACCCTTCTGCATTTTGTGAAGGATGTTTGTTTCTCCTTTTCTGAAAGGATAACACTTAAAATGCTGTGGTTCATTTAGTCTAATGTCCTTTAGGCGGCATCAGTTCCTTACAGACAATTTAAAATTCTTTCACACTCCAGAAATACCATAGACAGTAACAAGTTAGATAAGCCATTCTTAGAGTTATTAGTTGATAATGATGATAGCTTCAGTTCATCTGAAAAATTATTCCTCATAAAATTACCGTATCATAAGCAAACTGCACCTTTTACTGATTTATCCTTGCTACACTTCCAGCTTGGATAACAGGTGTTTTTTTTTTAATATTGCTATTATTTATTTTCCTGCATCAGTTCCGTAAGATATCTCATAAAATACACCTTATACTTGCCAGCATTAAGAAAATTACTAACTTCCAATACAGCTGAAGTTGGATCTCTCTAGTATTATTACAGGGAGGCAGTGGAAGCAGAAAGGAAGCCTCAAGCCCAGTTTGGATGCATTTGGGTATTTCCATACCCCAAATGATGAACAAAATTTAAAAAAAAAATCATCATCACAGCAGACTACTTTAGACCATATCTCTTGGGTAGGAGATGGAAAAGTCACAGAGAATTTGCATATTTTGTAAGTTAAGAGGTAAAAAACACCATCACATACTCCATCAAATTGATCTGCAGAAGGATTTCAGTGATTGCACTCCTGAGGAACGCCTATAGTGCTGATGTATAATAAACCCCAGTATGTCTGTGGGCACCCAGATACTTGGTATATATTAAACTCTGCTTAAAAATATAAGCTGAAACCCTTCAAACAGACTTTGTTCCAGAAATTAGCCAGATGTGGACTGTGCAATGGTGCCCTTAATAAGAAATCCTACTACTCAACTGGATTTGTTAAGACTGAATAAATCACTGGGGCTGATGTTGCTGCAGCTTCTGTGCACCAGGGCGGTAACAGCCCATTGCTGAACATATAGACTCAGCAAGGACAGACTCTGCTCTGTGTTGTTAACCCTCCTCTTGTTGGTTCCAGCAGAAGGAGATAGGCTCCCCTTCCCTTCATCGTTTAACTGGTGAGAAAGTTGAAGCTTTTGCACATGCAGAGCAGTTCTTGGCTCAGGTCAACAACCACTTCCCTCTCTACGTAGCCAGGTTTGGTCATCTATGTCCTCTCTTGTTGAGGAAGGAAGAAAAGCAGTGATGATCACCAACATTTAGTAGCTGGAACAAAATTTTAGAATTCAGTGTTTTTTTTAAAAAAGCAATGAGCCTATATATGCATTTCAAATCCTCTAATTTTACACTTTCCCACCAGCTGAGTGCAAAAAGCTTTTCCTGTTCAATTACAGGGGTACAGTAGAAATTTTTTTGGGGGGTGAAGTGCAAATCTTATGTAAATTCCCAGAGACCACCTCCTTGGTCTGTTTAGAGAACTAGTTCTCCCCTTCCTAGTGCTCTTCAGGACTTGTGTGTGATAACCTGTGCAACCAAGCCAGAAGGCAACACCTCCTTTGTGCTGTCAGCTTCTTTTGCACCTCTTGGTCCAGGGAATGTCTCATCAGCAGTTCACTATTGCCCCAAACACAAAGGGTTTAGATACATTCACAGGATCCTGTCACTTAGCAATATAGTCAGGTCAGCTGAGCCATTGCAAACAATCAAATGAGTGCTCTTAAGATCTTGTATTGATTTTCAAGCCAACTCATTTTGCTTTAGATTTGTGGGGCAGGCACATCCACCCTGTTATGGACAGTTACTACATCTGAGCCATCATCCTATGAACGCCTACATCCATTCAGCCTTAAAGGCTTGTCATTACTCATTTAGCGGCTGTATCTGCACATGGGAGACTGGGCTGTAATGGTCTGCCTTCCCCTTGCTATAGTTCAGCAGAGAAATGCAAGACATCATAAACTACGTTTGCGACATGGATCAATACACATTACTGTATGGACCATCTCTGTCCCTGATGAGGTAAAAGGCTTAGCATGGTCAGGCAGCTGTAAATTCTCCAACGTTGCATCTGGCCATAACGAGCACTGCAGTAAGAAGTAGAGGGCAGGACAGCTGCTGTGATTCTCTATCACTTTTCTCACAGATATCACAGAGAAAATAACTTGCCCCAGCTCTGGGGACTCTCCTTCTAAACACATTTAAAACAACACTTGCAATGTGCTCAGAAATTATCATAAGAGCAGCACTAAAACAGGGGAATTCTTGCAAGTTGTGCATTGCCAGTAAGCTTCAGGGACTTGTTTTGCTCTACACTCTTTGTCTTTTCTATTGTTGTCCAGACTTTGTATATCTTAGGTTTTTCAAGGCCGAGACTATTTTACTGTCCAGAAGCTAGTACAGTCTTGCTGGGACTCTTTTAGTGCAAGAGGTGTCCAAATAAATACTATCACATAATAACAAATAGTTTCAATTAAATAAAAGCAAGAACTGTGTGGCTGTGCAGAAGTGGAGTTTCAGAAGGTTCCAAGGACCGGATGCAATTAAAATCCTTTTGTACCTGTTTTTAAAGCAGCTCTGCTTTGCAAGCAAACAAAGAACACTTCAGGTTTTCAAATATGCAGAAATCAAAGTTTCTTTCACACCTATCATCTTTAACCTGTAACGTTAAGTTGGTTGCATGATGATGAAACTGTTTAGTGGGGGCTGCATCAACCCAGGGAGAAAGGCAGCTAGATTTTCCACAGAGAACCATGGCTAGCAGAAGTGAGCTACAGTAGGTTATGAGAAGGAATCTAAACTTGCTGAGTTTTCAGCAATGACATTCAGATTTCATGATTTAAAGGAAAATTACACTGTTTCAATGTCTGGCAATCAGCAAGATTATATGGTAAAAGTCATTCACATATATTGTGAGATATGTTTGGAAATAATCTCTTTCCCTTCCACCTGATGTTTGCACTGTGTATTCCACACACTTGATAGCTTTAGCTAATTTATTGCCAAGAAAAGGTCTGTTAAAAGGGGGGAAACAGAGGCAAATGGGGGTGATGTGGTTTGCTGAAGGGTGTGAAGGAAACTGAAAGGGAACACAAAGCAGTTTCTGGGGACTCAAAAGTCCCTTCAGTTCGTGTCTCTGCCGCACATCTCTGGTGTTAATGCTGGCAAAATCTCTTTCACCAAGCTACTTAAAGAATTCAAAGGGAAAAAAAAATAAAAAAGCGTGAAAGCAGCAGCCCAGACTAGAGCTGTAAAGGGGAATCAATTTAAATGTAGACCACAAAGAGGTTGGATAACACAGATCTCATCAGCTCAATGCCACTTACACAACAGCTGCACTCAAGTCTCAAAAAGTCACTCTCCTAGAGCTTTAAAACTAACACCATCAAATATTCCACTGAACACAGCAATAGCATTCAAGTACAGCCGTTCCCCACTGTCATATAAACCCTTTATGCTGAATTGCTGCAACTACCTCATTTGCCTTGACACTGTATAAAGTCCCTCCGTAATCACGACTGGTTTCAGTCACTTCAAACCCCTAGCAAAGCCGCTTCAAACCCCCAGTAAAATTGAAGATTCTTGATGGACACTGCTGGGCATAGGAAGGGAGAGTTCTCATAATAAGGTAACTTGTGAGTGAGTTGGTGACAACTTTGAGGGGCATTATATCAAACTCTTAATGCTTTTATTTGAGAAAATGAAAACACTGATGTTGGAAATTATCAAAGATAACAACTGTCATTATGTCCTTTATAAAGGTCACATAATTATTGATGTATGTACACAGTACTGCAGCTGATACAATCAGGCTAACCTGATGCCTTCCATCTGAACAAAACAAGCTATTTTCCTGCATTTTTTTTTCCTAAATATACCTGGATGCCCTTGATTCAGCATTTTAAATTTCATGAGATCACAGCCATATCCTACTCAACATCCCTGCACCTAAAAACCGTGTTTATTGTGTATTTTGTCTCCTATGGATCTCCTACCTGTTTTGAAAATTTACAGACCACTTCCATGCTCACAATTCACTCTATTTCACCCTGGCATTTGCAGAGAATTACCTTCCCCCTTTTACGCATGCGGTGGCTGAATGGACTCACCTGTGAGACTCAGCATGAGCTGTTCCAGGAATTTGGTTGCTATTACACCACCCTTTCTACTCCATGAATAACTACAGTCCTGTCTACTAAATCACCCCAGTGTGCTATTACAGGCTAATATCAACCTGGACATCTCAGTACTGCTCTTCACTTCTCTTTCTTCTCTCAAGCATCTTGTTTGGAAAAATATCTTTTCTTCTCCTCCCAATTATTCTTTCCTCTAGTAAATATATTATTACAATAATACGTAATCATAATAAAAAATACTTTAGTGTATACAGACATCCGAGCCTGCAGCTACCCAACATAACTGAGAGGCACTGCGAAGTGAATAAGGAGCTGGGAAGATACTTGGGAGAAGAGATCCACTGCAGGTGGAGAGAGCAAGATACTACCTAAACAAAGTGGCTTTATGTCCTTGGAAACAACGGGCTACAGCTTTACCAGTTTGTAACCGTGATCCATATTAAAACAGTGAACTCTAAATTCAGGAAATCATTTACTCTGTTTCCATGTTAATAGAATAATTATGTTAATTATAAGTTTCCAAAAGTCCTATGATGTTTTTGCCTCTAGGTGACTGACATTTTGCTACCTTATTGCCATTTCCTTCTCCAACTTATTGCATGACATTTAGAACAGCTTGGTGAAACATGTGAAGCTGGTTTTCAGCCACTTTGTTATGTTTGATCTCCCAGCCTTGTATTAACTTCACTCTTCATGATTAAGTAAATACCTCTTTATGAGAGAAAAATTAACTAAAGCAGAGATATAATTGTTTTTCTGCATGCAGTTATTCAGTTAAAATACTCAGTTTCTGCTCATTTAAACTTGAAAAGAAATACATTCCAGCCAGAGTTCTGACTGAGCTGAAAGTATTATAAATTAGGCTGGCTTAATGGGTCTAATTGTGTAGTTTAATTATTAGATTATACAGGAGAATACAAAGCAGGCATTTTGTGAGATGAAGACAGTGTCATCTGACTGCCAAAAGTCTTTGGGTAGAATCTGTAGGCTTTAAAAAGACTTTAGTTTTTCTGGTATGTATAATATTTCAAGGCTGGACAGCTACTAAAGCCATGTCATGTACATTACTAATTGTAACTACCCAAACATTACTTGTATATGAATAATAAAACTCCAAAACAAGCCATCAGGTTACTAACATAACCTTTTCATCTTGCTTGGATGAAAAAGTAGGCAGAAGAGATACAAATATCCAACATCTAATTTTGCCCTTCACTGTACCTCTCATTCCTTCCCCAAGTTAACCAAGGAGCTGCTGTGGAGCTGTATACGGTTGAATGGTCCTCCTTCTTGCCCTTTTTGAAGACTGGAGTGACATTTGCTTTCCTCCAGTCCTCAGGCACCTCTCCCGTTTCCCAAGACTTGGTAAAGATGATGGAGAGTGGTCTAGCAATGACTTCCGCCAGTTCCCTCAGCACCCGCGGGTGCATCCCATCTGGACCCATGGATTTATGGATGTCCAGATTGCTCAACTGATCTCTAACCCATTCCTCATCGACTAAGGCAAACCGCTCCGTCGACCTGACTTCATCTAAGGTCTCAGGGGTACAGGGCTCTTCAGGACTGCCTGCAGCAGAGTAGACAGAGACAAAAGAAGGCATTCAGTAACTCTGCCATCTCTGTATCTTCTGTCACCAGGGCACCCATCCCGTTCATCAGTGGGCCTACATTGCCTCTGGTGTTAGTTTTATCTGCCATGTATTTGAAAAAGCTCTTTTTGCTGTCCTTGACCCTTCTCGCCAGGTTTAATTCTAAGGAGGCCTTAGTCATCCTAGCTGCCTTCCTACATCCTCTAGCAGCAGCCTTATATTCCTCCCAAGTGGCCAGTCCCTCCTTCCATGACCTGTAAACTCTCCTCTTCCACTTGAGCATACCCAGCAATTCCCTATTTAGCCATGCAGGTCTCCTGGCCCTCTTCCTTGACTTCCTACGTGTCGGGATGCTCCAATCTTGAGCTCGGAAAAAGCAATCCTTGAATGTCAACCAACTATCTTGGGCCCCTTTACCTTCAAACAGCCTTGCCCATGGGATTTCCCCTAGCATTTGCTTGAAAAGGCCAAAGTTTGCCCTGCTGAAGTCCAGGGTTGCAATTCTACTTGCTATTCTACTAGTCCTACCACACAAGATCCTGAATTCCACCATCTCGTGGTTGCTGCAACCAAGGCAGCCCTCAACCCTTACTGCTTCGACCAGACCCTCCTTGTTAGTGAGGATGAGATCCAGCAGCGCTCCTCTCCTGGTTGGCTCATCCACCATTTGCAGGAGGAAGTTATCATCCACACACTGGAGGAACCTCCTGGACTGCGGCTGGGTTGCCAAGTGGTCCTTCCAGCAAACATCAGGGAAGTTAAAATACCCCATGACGACCACAGCCTGTGACTGTGAGGCCGCTCTCAGCTGCCTGTAGAAGGCCTCATCAACTTCCTCACCCTGATCTGGTGGTCTGTAACAGACACCCACAACAGTACCACCCTGCCAGCCTGCCCCTTAATTCTCACCCACAGACTCTCAACTCGCTTGTCATCTGTCCCTGGACAGAACTCAGTGCACTGTAGTTGCTCCCGCACATAAAGAGCAACCCCACCACCCCTCCTGGCTGGCCTCTTTCCTGAAAAGGACATAGCCCTCCATGACTATATTCCAGCCATGTGAGCTGTCCCACCACGTCTCTGTAATTGCCACCAGATCATAGTCTCCTGACTTAACACAGGTTTCCAACTCCTCCTGCTTATTTCCCATGCTGCGCGCATTGGTGTACAGACATTCCAGGGAGCGAGCTGAGCACACCGATTTCACCCTAGGATTATAGGAGACCTCCCAGTCTTCATCAATTCTGGAGTGCTGCCCCACTGGGGCAAGGCCAGCTACAACCCCATCCCCCTTCGAATCTAGTTTAAAGCTCTCCAAATGAGCCCTGCTAATTCGTGCCCCAGCATCCTTTTGCCTCTGTGAGATAAACCTTTCTCACTTGTCATTGTCCAGACTGGTGCCCTATAAAACCAGCCATTATCAAAGAATCCAAAGCCCTGCCTGTAGCACCAGTCTCAAAGCCAATCGTTTATGGACTGAATTTTCCCATTCCATCCCACATCATCAATGGAAGATGGAAGGAGTGAGGAGAAGATCACTTGAGCCCCAGACTCTTTCACCATCCGCCCCAAGGCCCTGTAGTCTTTCTTCATCCCCCTCAGGCTGCGGGAAGCAGCTTCCTCCCCACCTGTCTGGAAGACCAGCAGCGGGTAGTAGTCTGTCGGGTGCACCAGGCTGGGGAGCGCCCTAGTGATATCCCTGATCTGGGCTCCAGGCAGACTACACACTTCCCTATGATGAGGGTCAACTCTGCATATCGGGCACTCTGTTCCTCTCAGAAGGGAATCCCCTACTACAATGACCCTTCTTTCTTTCTTAACAGAGGCAGTCTTGAGATGCAAAGTCGACCGCCTTTTCCTATGTGGCCTTGTAGGCTGGCCTTGCCCCACATCCTCACCTACCTCTCCTTCAAGATCCAGGGCCTCAAACCTATTATGGAGGGACACCTGGGGAAGCAGGGCAGGAAGGCGGAAGGGTTTCCCACGATGCCGAACTGGAACTCGCTTCCAACCCTCGTCATCTTTTTTCGTTTCTTCTAGGGTTTAGCCAATTTAAGACTTGCAAGGATTTGGGGTAGTCTAACTGTAGCCATTTTAAAACCTGCTACCTCTCTCCAAATTTAAACATTCTGAACTCCAGCCAGAGAGTTTTCTTTTTCATCTTTAATGAGACTGCTGTATTAAGTCAGAGACCTGATATTGTGAGATGCTAAGGAGCTCCAGAAAAGCTCAAAATATTGCTTTTAATAATACCCTTCTTTCTAATGAATAAAAGGCTAAACTGACTTGATATATGTGAGTTTTCTTCTTATGAAATATAATTTATGCATATATTAATATTTTTCTTCTTGAAAAGACACCAGCCTTCTGCTGACTCTGAGCGGAGTTTCATTCAAGCAGCACAAATAAGGTCAAAGACAATCACTTCTTAATTAAAGGGAGCACATAATATTGATTTAATAAAATTTTAACATTACTTAATGATAATTAGATATTATGTTCAGAGCAGAAAGACTGACATTTTATTGTAATCAATATGTATTTTATTAAAATCAATGTGCTCCGTGAACTATTCTACACAGTCTTAATAACATCTAATCTGCCACACTGCAGAAACTGAGAGTTTGTCATCTGAAGGTAGGATTGGTTGACAGAAGAATTGCTATGTGTATAATTCACAAGCTTCAATTTTTCTTAGAGGCCAATGATGTGATTTGTATCATTAAAACTGGTAAGTGTTTAACCCCAGCTAATTTCAGACAGCCAAGAGAAGTGAGGACCTGGAAACAACCAAAGTAACAGTAAGGCCAGAATATGCCTGCCAGCTTTAAATGCAGCTTTGCTCAAACCTGTACATAGCAGGAGAGAGCTTTCCAACCAGGACAGCTTTCAGTCCTTGTGTAAGCACATTCTGATGTACTTCCCCAAAACACAACCCTGATAGAGAGCTGTCCATGTGGCTGACACCTCCTCAGTGCCAATGTGTGCTCCAAGACCTAAAGGATATCCTAGTTCTACCAGTGCTCTCTAAAGGCCAAGGCTTCAGTATGCAAAGTATGACCATAAACACGCTTACAGTCCTACCAGATTTATCTTGTGCAATAGATCAGTAGCTGCATGCTTTGCTTTGTCCCCATTGCCTGGAGCACACAGAGATACTTCACTACCTACTTCAGCTGATAACAGACTGCTTTAACTCAGGTGAAGGAGAGACGTGCTTTGGACCTGAAGGGTCAGGTTTTGTCTTTTTAACAATGTAAGGAGATAAGGTCATGACACCTGCAACTGTTACAAGACTTACCTTTCACTAATCACAGTCTAGACCACACTAGCTAGCATCAATGCTTTCCCAAACAGCCCCCTAAATTACCTCAGTGTTTTGGTAAAAGGGGGTGCCATTCTCCTTTACTTCTTTATTGCTTTAACCTCATTATTTTAAAGAGCATTTCTTTTCTTAAAAGCTAATCGGAAAATGACCCACATACACTTTAGTGATTAGTTGTATTTATTTTTATGCAGCTATATTCAAAGAATAAAGAGTGAAAGCTGGCAGTCTTGTTAACCAGCTCTTTAACTGTTTCCTTTCAACCTTTTCATAAAGTTCTCTTCTTCATCCCATGCATAGCATTGAGAGAGAGGCAGAGTATTGCAACTTTGAGATATCCGTTATTTTATCATTTTACACCATGGACATTGTGCATACAATAGTACTGAGCTCTCTTACCCGGTCATACAGAACAAGACGAAGATTTCTTCCACTATTTCTATTGTGCGTCCCCACAGTAGTGGCAGAACTGGTAACATCAGACAATGGCCATCACCACCTTGCCTGCCATATCTTCAGTGAAGCTATTAAAGAGAAAAGGAAAACTGTTCAGTTCACCTAGTCTGGAGATGGTTGTAGGCAAGGTTTGAGTGAAAAGAGGACAATTTAAGTACATATTGTCCAGAATGACAAAACGCAGTATGTGAATCCCTGGCAAACGCTTTCATTATCTTCAAGCGAGTTTTGTTTAAACATTTGGGTTTGCATAAAGGGGGAGGCAGATGAAAACCTGCTGCCACTGGAAGAGTTCTGCAGATAAAGCCTTTCTCACAGTTCTCCCTAAATCTATGGACAAAAGACCACTTGGTTTACAGGCTGTGTTCCCAGTTTAACAGAGTTTTTAATCATCTGCTCTTGATTCACCTTGAAGTCTTAATTCTAACTACCTGACACAGGAATAAGCACTATTTGTCTGTGCCAACCATGGTTACAAAACCTGGTGAAAATTGAGTCTTTCTACCTCCATCAAGGAAAATTTAATAGTACAGAGTTCCCTGAATATGGCTGTACAAAATGCTGGGGTAAAAATGTCAATACAAAATAAGGAACAGCAGAATTAGAATCATAGGATCATAAAAGGACCTTAAGATCATCTAGTTACAACCTCCCTGCCATGGGCAGGGACACCTCCCACTAAACCATGTCACTCAAGGCTCTGGCCAACCTGGCCTTGAACACCGCCAGGAATGGAGCATTCACAACTTCCCTGGGCAACCCATTCCAGTGCCTCACCACCCTTACAGTAAACAACTTCTTCCTTATACCCAAAATTGTCATACATATGCAAATATGACAAAAAGTCAAGACAAACTAACATCAGCAGTAAATTATAGCTAGAATTGTGTCCTATTTTACTTCAAAAAAACAACAAAAAACTATTGTTCTAGTGTCGTGGTTTAAGCCCAGCTGGCAACTCAGAACCATGTAGCCACTCGCTCACTCCTCCTTCCCTTCCTCTCCCACTCCTGGAGTGATGGGGAGGAGAACCGAAAGAACGTAACTCCCACGGATTGAGATAAGAACAGTCCAGTAACTAAGGTATAACACAAACCACTGCTGCTACCACCAATAAAAATAATGATAAGGGAAATAACAAGGAAAGAAAATACAACCGCTCACCACCTGCCAATTGATGCCCAGCCTGACCCAAGCAGTGATTTAGCCCTTCTGGGTATCTGCCCCCAGTTTTACATCCTGGCCATGACGTGCTGTGGTATGGAATACCTCTTTGGTTAGTTTGGGTCACGTGTCCTGTCTCTGCTTCCTCCTGGCTTCCCCTCCTCCCTGGCAGAGCATGAGACTCAGAAAGTCCTTGGTCAGAGTAAACATTACTGAGCAACAACTAAAAACATTGGTGTTATCAGCATTGTTCCCAGGCTGAGAGTCAAAAACACAGTGCTGCACCAGGTACTAAGGAGAAAAATGACTGCTACTGCTGAACCCAGGACATCTAGGTGATAAAGCCTGCCCATCTATGTGCATTTCATGCCTCATCTCCTCATAACCTTTCACATTTTGGCAAGGACAAGAAAAATCAGAATTGGACCTGGGACCAAAGATTGCCATTTAAAATCTCCACTTAAAAACACTGTAGTGTATTGCTCCTCTGTACAGGTGGGCATCTTCCTGTACATATGTCTTGTACAGAACATATTTACCCTTTAGAATAAGCACTTTCTAATTCTGGACTTGCTTTTAATGGAAGTCCTATTACAGATATCCTAATTTCTAAACAAGTTATTTTTCATTCACTATAAACCAAAATGAAGGAAAACAAATTTAGGTACAGTTAGAACACTAAAAAAAAAAAAAGTGCAATCAGTACAAATTTGTTTTCCAGAAGGAATCTCAGTCCAAAAGACTATTATAAAAGAGTTAGAAAATGAGTAACATGGGAAAGTCTTTAACCTAATTATGGTTTTCTTACTATTTTATTGGCGTTATCAGATTTTCATGGCTGAGCCAGCACAACTTCTGTAGCCTTGCCTGCTGTCATTACTCAATGTTATCTTTTATTTATACCAAATTATAAATGTGTGTGTGGCGCTCTGCAAACAAACAAGAGATGCAGCCTGTATTTCTTGGCTAAATTTCATCACTGCTATACTTTATACATAGCTTAGATGGCACATTCTTCAAGGACCTCCCACTGCTGAGGTCTCAGACCCACAGAGCTAGTCATAAATTTGTGCTATAAGAAACAACAAACTTTTCACCTTCAGTTGCTGAACCTTATTTCCTAGCTATCCAAACACTGAGGACCTGCTCAACTTTTCAGCAGATAAGCTTCACAAGTGTGTAAGGCATGCCCAGTCATCGGAGTTATGCCTCCAGAAAGGCCTGTTGGACAAGGAAGCCGCACACAGGTAGTAAAATACTCTAGAAAGCAGAGTGCATATTGCAAGTGTGTGATTCAAATGTTGCACTTTGTTGGGGAAGAGACATCAAAGTGCTACTAAACTGCATTAGTGCATGCCCAGAGCCATTTGCATCCTCACAAGGCTGAGCACATGCCACCGAGTCCAATGAAATACAAGACATCCCTTTGCCTGCACCACCTACAAGGCCCTAATAGATACTCCAAGTTACCTCCAGCAAGATCAGGCCCTGGACAAAATGCACACGCACACACAAGAACCCCAAACTCAAAGGTGGTCTCCTCTTTTATCCAAACATCAGGAAGTGTACTGAGCTATTCTATACTAGCTAGTTAGCAGCCAATATGCAGGTCAACCTGTATTCCTGTCTAACCCAAGTGACCTAACCACAGTCATGCCCAATCAATCTCTTTCTACAGGTCAGTGAACAGAAAACCACTTCACACAAACTGGAACAGCTTCAACAAGTATGATTAAAAATACTTTGAATTCTTGCAATTCAAGAAATGTACTCTAGAAGTCATATCATCAAAATCTGTTGTGGAGCATCATCTAGGACTTTGGACTAAGCTAAAGCAGGATATGATAAGGGATGGCAAGAGACATTTTATGCAATGGGATATGATTTACTGAACTCAGCATTTACGGTTGGTTTGCTTAGCAACACACCCCTGGAGGGCTCTGTATATTACTTTTTATAAAAATAGTGGGTTTATTGCACACCCAGAAACCAAAGATTTATGGTAGAGCATGTCAAATGATACAAATAAAAAATGAAGCACATTCTTTAATGTTTTTTGGGGGGAACAAAAGGGCTAAACTCAGTATAACATGAACATAACACTTTGTACACGTCAGGCAATGTTTGTGGAAAAAAAAAAAGGTGCAAATCACCATAAGTTAAACCTTATTTCTCCATTTAAAAGTAATTAATATACATCATTTATTATTCATTATTTTCTAGTCCTTTCAAATATTTCAGAATGAATCCTACCCATAGAGTTAAGCATAATTCTATGGATAGAATTCAACTTAATTTAACCATTCAAAATGTAGGTGTCTAACCTACAATGGCCATTTCATCTTACTCTATGGTCATTGAAGGAAAGAAGGGACTGCTCCATGCCTGGATGAGACACTTTTCTCAGTTTAGAGTGTAATTATTTTCTGGAGATGGAGCAATGTCCATTATATTAATGACAGAGGAGAACTGAACAACTGACTTAAACAGGATTTCTTATTTTACATACTTGGATAATTGTTGGAGACTAATTCTCTGTATGACAAATGACATTTAAATGAAACATGTTGTATAGAACTCGGGCACGTGCTTGTGAAAAATTGAAAAAGAATAAAAGAATGGAATAAATATGGATTAACCAGTATTAACTAATCGAAAATCTTTAAAACACTGATTATTCATAATATGCAGTCAAGCTTTTTCAACAGAGAAGGAACTTTTGGTCTCTCTTATTTTTATGACTTTACTGAGCTATAGATTAAAATGCAACATCTTCGATTCCTAGACATAGTTGGTATTAGCACAATTTTCAAGAAGGCAAGAACTAGAGCAGCTCCTGGGAAATGTCCGACTTCAGTGAATTTTAACTGAATATGAAAACATTCACACCCCAAATGCTCTGGTTCACAGATTCACTCTCATTTCAACCAGAGACAAGCAACTAAGTAGCATTCTGCAGGTTTAAGTCTGACTGCTCTGTGATCTTGAAAGAACCCATTATTGCTTCAGGATACAGGCCCTGACTAAGGAAAGTTGGTACAATAAGACACATTGAATTCTTCCTAAAGAAAGGACTATTTTTTTGTATGAGTGCCCCAAAATTAAGCCCTGCTACTTTTTACCCTAGCTGTGCATTTGGAAATAGGAAAAAAAAAAAAAAAAGGAAAAAAAAGAAAAAAAAATCAAAGAAACAGAAGTTTACTCTAAAATTATCATTTCTAGGATGATACATAACATACTGGTGGGAATGCATTCTTAAATATACTGACTTTCAGCACATTCGCTCTTGAGTAATCTTAATTTCAAATTCTATTGATGTCCTTTCACAACTTCCTCTGTTCCACGCATGGCCTGTCAAGCCCAAATGAAAGGCCAGAGTGAAGTTTTTTGCTGGGAAAACATCTCATATAATAAATAAATAAATAAATTAATGTGGAAGGATTTTTTTTCCATGAATGCTGAATAAACGTATTTTCAATAATACAATACAATGAATTACTAATTTGCCAATAGCCAACTATTAAACTGATATTCAGATATTTATTTCATTCCTGGTAAGAATTCTGCAACATAAGCTCTGACTAATTGCACTTTCTGGGAGGGTTCCATGTAGCCCCCATTTAAAAAATCATTCTTTAATACAGTACTGTTGCAATGCCGTAAGGGTACAAGCACATTTAGCACATTCAGTAACTCTCTGCACAAGTGAAAAGAAAAAGACTTTGAGTCATATTTAGTGTTTGTGATGCTGGCAAAGGGGTCCTATTTTCAATATTCAGGTGTGCTATGCAGTCTATTTAATAAAACAAGCAATTATAACACAGAAATTGGGTGCATTTGCATTAAACCCTATTTCTCAAAATTTGAAAACAACTTTCATACAAACCTAGTAGTATAGTGTCATTCTACAAACCCTTTAGTCTCATTGAAATCAACAGTATTGCTCAGAAGGGTTATAATCCTCTTGTTCCTCCATCTGACACCTGTCTCCCCCCACCTCCCCACTTTCTCTTCTGCCACATAGGTAACTTTGGCTCAAAAAAATACCACGGCAACAGGTGTATAAAAATGGTTTTCAAATTCACCATTTTCCCACTCTGATCCCCCATGTATCTGTATAACTGCTATCAGTGAAAAGGGACAAGGTAAGATGGGGTCATCTTTTTAGCAGCATTACTAAGGTACCAGATTGATTGTAAAAATTACAGATGTCAATGCAAAAGAGAGTTTCCACTCTTAGAGAGAGTTTCCACTCTTAGAGTTATCACTAAGCAAGTGATAAAATCACTTGCTTAAAGTACTGTACTTCCCAAAGGCTGTAGATGTCATTTATTAGTATATGGGAACCGAATATTTCACTAACTTTCTCACATTTCTATTTTTAAAGTATTTGAAACCTGACATGTAAGGAAAGCTTTACCATCTAAATATTTAGTACTTGTTGACATAGTATGAAACTGATTATGACCACTATTTCAAAATACATAGAATCATAGAATCATAGAATAGTTAGGGTTGGAAAGGACCTTAAGATACCTAGTTCCAACCCCCCTGCCATGGGCATGTGAAACAGAAAGAAAACATTTGCTCATTTAGATTCAACCTCAATTACCAGATATTTTGACATGTTAACTCTTTTCTCACATATTCCATAGTTCTGGTTTATAAATGAGGCAAATCTCCACTGCTTCTCTCCCTCAGCTCTACTGCTGTATGAAGGACTGTGAATATTACGCTTGGTGAGAAGAAAAACACTTTCTTTTTTCTGCTTCCTGAGTTTGGGATAGGCTAAACATCATGGGCTAATATGATATAACGAATAATGTTTGTACATCGTCACTCCCACCAAGCTTAAAAAAAATTGCTGCTGCATTAATGATGAAGCTACTGACAGCTGTGTCACAGTGGAAACTGCTGAACAGAACAGTATCATTGCTCTTTTGCACCCTCTGTGCTGATTTTGATTGGAAATCCTACCTAGAACCTCAGAGAAAGGGGTTTTTGTGTCCAGAGTTCATTGAAATCCAGGAATCTGAAAGACTGGAGTTTTAAGGGGAGGACTAGAATAAATATAAGGGAGATCACTAGAATAAAAGACCAAGCTTTCTACTCCTTAAAATGTACAAGCAATTCACGTGTGCCACTGTAGGGGTTTTTGAGATGCAAAGTTCTGATTTTCTCCTGCAGCAGACACTGGTCCACCTGCGTAATACATGCTACTTAAAGTCATTACACAGTCTGGGGTTTGCAGTAAATAAGTAATAAGAAAATGTTGCATTGCTTTCTGCTGCTTAACTGCCTGCAATATAATTTATCCCTCAAGCAAAATGAAACAATCACCTACAAAAGCTACTCATCTACTATGAATAATTGAAATGACCACCAAATCTGTAGCTTGGATACATGCTAACATTTTTAATAGAGGAAGAAAAAAAGTTTTGAGTGATTGCATTGTATAAAGTCAATGAAATTTGATGTTCTGATTCTATACATAGGTAATTCAAAACCTTAATCCCAGCTACCTTGTATTACAGGAGGTTTGGAGATTTTTAACCAGGTATTATTCCATAGGCTTTAATATTAATGTAAAGATAGTCTCTAAAAGGCTAAGAACTGAAGAAACAAAAGCAGTAAAGCCAGATCAAACACAAACTACCCCTTGCTAGGTTGATACACTAGATGTGAGTTGATAAACTCATCCTAAATAAACAGGACTCTTCATCAAAACATTGCTCCTCTGAGGAATCCAAGCAGACTCCTTCAAAAAACAATTCTGGTGTACTTTAAAAAGAATCACTGCTGAGAGATGTACCCAACAAGTGGAGATTTATCCTATACCACAAGAAGCAATTAACATGGCTGTTATGTTGTATTTGTCTTTATTTGAAGAGAAATCCACTCCATGTTGTAAACTTTGCCATACTTTACAATATTTATTTATTTACACCATCTGTTCCACTATTGGCTAGTTTTTATTACCTTTATATTAAACTCATTACATTAATCGTAGATAAAAAAGTCCCCCATTTCCTCTCTATCACATCTCCAATTTTTGCTCTGGTAGAAAAAAAAGAGAAAAAGTTGTGGGGGAGATAAAAATCAGTATCCCAGTTCTTTAGGTGTGGATACCATATAAACATATGGCTGGCCAGCAGCACAGTCAGCCCTTGACTTAAAGTGGGATGGCCAACTACTAAGAGGTGCAGAGCCTGTGCTGATACAGGGGATGGCCAAGTAACCTTAATATCTATTTGTGGAAAGCCTGTCGACCAGGAGACCTGTTGTGACGAGCATTGTGTGGTCTCTTGTAACACAAGTGAAATCCTTAAAGCAAGGATGCTGGGGAGCTCACCTGCAATTGTTTCAGGACCTTTCTTCTTGCTTGAGGGAAAAGACCTTCTTTTCTCTGAGGTATGTGATGTGTTGCCAATGAATACACAAATGTGACTTGCAGAGTCAAGATGGTTGGTCACCCTCGGTCTACCGTGTTCAGCACCTGCTTTACTGTGCTTGTATTGGGTAGATGCAAAAGGTAGTCAAGTTCTCTGTGGCTGGCACATTTGCAATGGCCAGGAGCTGTTTGCTGCAAAAAGAATTATTTTCTAACTATTTGAGACTAGCTTCTTATCCCTTCTGCTGTTTGAGTAGTGAAGAAGGCTGTATGCCAATAAGCAATGTAGCCATATGGTTTGCCTTACCCTGGAAATGTCAGCCAGAAAGACTTTGGGGATACTCATGCCTACTGTCTAAGCATTCATCACGGCTTTGGTGATAGGAACGAACAAATGTCATTGTCCACATGCTTGCCCAGGCATGATGTAGCTGGCTGTTAGGGACTACAGTAAGCTGTACTTTTTGACTTTGAACTGGAAGTATCCTCCAACAAATCTGTGTAACATTGCTTCCTTTGGTTGGTGCACAGGAAAAAAAAAAAAAGTATCAGAAAAAAGTCTTAGTCAAGAAATAAGAGGTTTTTCCTTGCAAGTTTGTGAGAATTCTAAGCTCTGGGAGCCCATCTGTGACAAAATGAAATCCAGAATTTTCTATGAACTTTTTGAAGAAGCTTGCACCTTCCCAGTGCGTGAGCATCTAGCGCAATGGAACCGTGATCAGGATCATGTGAGCAGCATAAGATTTCTTCTGCTCTGTCCCAGGAGCAGCCATCCTCAGACTGCAAGGAAGCACAGCTGTTTACATTCATATTAGATAAGCTTTATAATAGAATGGAGATAAAAATCATCCAAGCTCCTTCAAAAGTCCTGATTCCCGACCTCTTTGTAATTCCACTGATTCCCACATTGTCTCAAAGCAGTCAGCATCCACCAAGGTAGGATCCATTCAAGGAGCAGGGCTGAATGTGTAACTGTAGTTGCTACAATGCTTCGGTACACTTTCTGCATACCAAAGAGACCCTAAACCAGGAAAGCTTTCATTGCCAGAAGTAAAAGTGCCTTTAAGATTTATTATACAGTTAATATGCCTCTTCAGAAAATCCTTTGAGGGAAATAACAAAGATCAATAGAGGCCTGATGAATCCTTAATGGAGAAACTAAAAGAAGTATTTATATTTCTGTCTATGTATCTCCTAGGAATGACAGCAAATCTGCAGGCATATTATGGCAATGGTCCAGGGTATTCTGAGGAATTAAAGGAAGGGGAAGGCATTTTCCAACACAGGAGCAAAGACTACACTGCAGTAGTTTTAATTACCACACAAAGCATCAAACCACACATCTGCCCTTCCAGAAGGAATGTGCTTACGGAAATAATGGATAAAATACTAGATTATCTATCAAAATACTCTGCATAAAATTCACCCTGAATATGACATCTCTGAGAAAATATCAACCACCTACTGCAAAAAAAGAATGAGCTATAACTTTTTGACTGTCAATACTAAGCTGAGTTTACTTCTTAAGATCGCATTTAGTTATGGAAAACAGCAAGAGAAAACTAAGGAAATTATCAAATTGTTAATAAAAAGTTTGGATTCACTGTACAATTACAACCCCTTGAGGACTCGAATTCTCTTTTTTTATTTCATATAGAAAGATGGCAATTGTTGTGATACACGTTATAAACACCATTGAAATTACAGTTGATACAAAATTTCAATAATATCAATACCATGCAGTAAGCAAGACAAATAAGGTGGCATTTGAACAAGAACTGTAATTAGTGTCCCAAACGGCCTCTATAGTACCAATTCATACAGCTTTCCGACTTAGTACTCCTTAGTAACCCTGTATGATGAAACTTGTCACCTGCTGTATTCAAGCCCTATTTAGCATTTAGAACTCACAGAGATTGTACCCACAAAAGGCTGTTTTGTACAATATTATTAAATTACCCATGTACAATTCCACACTAAACATGCATGGTAAATAGAATACATCACCCAAGTTACAGGAGGATCTCTCTCATGGCTTGCTTATTCCGTGGAATGAAATGCTTCAAACATGGGCATTTGCTTCCTGCACTGGTACAGGTTTATTAACGTATCATCGATATTGCAGTCTGTTGCATTAAGAGTAAAGAAATTTGCAGAAAATCTCCCCAAAATACACACCCTTTCCCTAGCACTTCAGCTATTCCTCAGAGATCAGAGGGGCCGGATGTGGCTGGGCTGAACTCCTCGTTAAAACCAGCTCTACACTGTATATCCAGTTTCGTTCAATAAGAAATTCCACTATTATAGATTCACAAATAGAGCAGTTTATCAAAGCAACAGAAATACAGTTTCAAAATAGCCCTCATTAGATTTACTTACTGCATTAGTGCTCAGATCCAAAGGTATCCAATGGGTAATGGGGCTCACACAGAAAAATAATGAATTGGTAATTCATTAAACTCAGAGCCACATGGGTATCACCCAAGACAGTTGGAGGCGCAAATCTCACCCAAGAGGCGTCTCTGCTATAGAGAAGGAAAGAGTAGCAAGCCTGTCTGCTCAACTGCAGAAGGAAGTCGTATTCTCATCCTCTACCATGGAGGAGTCACATGCCACATGTATCCTTAGGAGAGAAGCGGTGATGAGACTGCAGTCAAATGGCCAGTTACTATCGCCATAACTGGTAGGGAGAAGCCCCTATCACACCATGGTGAATTTGCTAGATGTGAGGTATAACGAGAGTTTGGATCACCTTCAGTCAGGCTCCTCAAGGGCTATGGGTAATGATCAAGGGCTATAGGTAATGCGCAAGGGCGGAACAAACTCAAAAAACATTCCCATCGCTCCCTCCTTCACCCTGCTGAGGCAGCTTTAAGGGCCTTAAGGCCTCCTCCTGATCACTCCCATCAGTAGCCCATTACCCTCACCAGCAGCCAATCATCCCCAGCAGGTTTTGCAACTATCACACCTCATTAATCCCTTCAACCACATAACTCACAGCCTCAAGACTCATTCTTACAGCAAGTAATCAAACTTTTCCAGCTTCCCCTGTCTTACATAATTTCCAGAAATAAACTCTAGACATTTTATGAGTAAGCTCATTTAGGCTTCAGAAGGATCAGATATAGTTTGAGATTGGTATCTCAAGCCGGCAGTTTGAATTGGAATGCGTATGTGCCAACAGGCTGCTTGTCCCCTCTCAGTGCTTGACTGGAAACAGAAGGGTCTGCAACTTGATAGAAAATCTTTTTTACTAAGGTTATTATTGACTAGAGTGGTTCCATTTAGCATCCATCTGGATTCTGAATGCTTCCCAACGCCACCCACTTCTATCTTACACTCTAAAGTTACGTTAAACTAAATAAAATGAAGCCTGGTGGAGGAAATACCATCTGATCCCTTGAGGCAATTCAGCACAGTTAATGTAGTTCCTATATTTTAACAAGTACAATGTGAACAAATTTGCTCATCACTCTATAACTTTGGTGTTTAACAGACAAATGTCTATGTAGAAAAGGAACATGCATCTAAAATTTTCAGGGAACTTTCTCCTAATGGGGATCCCCTACCATAATGCAGATAACATCAATATTTCAGCATTAATCAAAATTTCTGACCAAATTTTTAATGTGTCCATTTTTGGAAAATCTCGATCTTGAAATATTTCTTATAATATAAATGTGTTCTGATATGTCTTAATAGAACTATCTATTAACTGAAGGCAGTATCACAAAAAAAACCAAACTTAATTTGCCAACCACCAAAATGACAAGAAATGCATATTTGTTTATCATTACATACATAATAGTTTAAAAGAGCAACAAGTCCTTAAAATATTTTTTAACTCATTGCAGATACAAAATGAAACTAAAGTGATGTGTTTATATGGGATATTTGGCATCAAAGTGAGAGTTAATCTTTCAAAACTCTGGCTTTTAATAGCCTTTTGAAAACCTACCTTTCAGACACTGATTTAAAATTTCAGGTTTTGACATTTTGTGAAAACTTCATGTGCTTTACCACCTACCTCCCATATTCTATCTTTTATTTAAAAAAGCCTATTTAGGTTAGGAAGAATCAACAGATGATTATCTGCCCATTAAATCAAACCACTTGGCACTGAGAAATTCTAGCTGCTTGGCAGTAGGTTATTTATACAAAAGAAATTTGGCAATAAAGGGTAACCAACCATTACAGTTTTAGCATCTAAAATATCTGTAATAACTTTTGATAAGAAATATTAAGAAATTGAATGTTGGCTTTATTTATTAAAGTACCCCCTTGCTGAGGAAAAGGTCTTAAAAATTATTGTTTAACATAGTGCATTAATTAAATCCTACATAAGAATCACATTGTCCTGGGTTCAGCAGTAGCAGTCATGTTTCTCCTTCGTGGTAGCTGGTGCAGTGCTGTGTTTTGACTTCTAGCCTGGGAACAGTGCTGGTGATACTGATGTTTTCGGTTGTTGCTAAGTGATGTTTACCCTGACCAAGGACTTTGTGAGGCTCATGCTCTGCCAGGGAGGAGGGGAAGCTGGGAGGAAGCAGAGACAGGACACCTGCCCCAGGCTAGCCAAGGAGGTATTCCACTGGGAGTTACCAAGAAGGACACCAGCTTCCGGGTGGGACTCGTTTCTTGGCCAGTGGTATTGTATTCTCTTCCCTTGTTATTTTCCCTTATCATTGTTGCCGTTGGTGGTAGCTGTGGTGATTTGTGTACATTGGTTGCTGGACTGTTCTTGTCTCAAACTGTGGGAGTTCCACTCTTTCGATCCTCCTCCCCGTTCCTCCGGGAGCAGGGAAGGGGAGAGCCCGGGGCAGGGGGAGGTCCTCGATTGCTCTCAGCTCGGCACCACTCACTGGGAGTGAGTGAACAAGCTGTCTGGCTAGGGTTTAAACCACAACACACATATACTAGATTTCATGATTTATTGATTTTGGTTGTAAGACTTATTGTAGCAATTCAATACAAATGGATTTATCTCAACACTGTTTTTATTGTATTCTTCTTTCAGTAGGTAAGCCTGCAAAGTAATCCCTGTTGATTTAAAGACAATGGCAGACCTATGGTTTTTCATATAAATATATATATATAAATGTGTCTTTGAGAAAGAGAAAATGATAAATAGTTTTGTTTGAAGTATTTATTCTATGAATATTAAATGTTCTAATGTAAAAGTGAAGTTAGTAGTTCTACTCAGAAACTCACAGATGAAGTAACAAACCAGATAAGCATGCTGTGCTGGTGTGCCTTGTGGTCGTGTCCTCTCATTAACTAGATATCTAGCTACTATTTAAAGCAAAAAACAAATAGTAGGTATCTCAGATAACTAGAAATGAAGCAAACTGCTTCATGATCAAGCAGTATTGTAATGAAAGGAAAAGTGGAAGCAAGAAAGCTATGTGAAGGTAAGGGAAGGGTTCAAAAAGGACAGTTATTAAAATAAGAGTATTGCAGAGCCATATGAGAAGAGCAGAGGAATAAATGTGAAGTCTGATGAAGCTGGTGTTAACACAAATATATTATATTTTGCAGTATGCAAAAGTGACTCAGAATTGTTATCAGAAATGTAGTCAGGAAGCAGCACTGTCTTAGAGGATGGCTAGAAGAGTGGCCTGGCTTACCTTCAGACAGAAGCATCAGGACAACCTTTGATCTTCAGAAAACTTCATTCCAACAGGCCAGTGGTTCAAAAGGAAAGTGGAGGAAGCAGAAAAAAGAAGGCAAAAGCAACAGCTGCTTTCTTCTGAAACAATGGAGCTGTCAAGTGCAAGGTGTGAAAAAGACAGGGGAAAAGGAAAGACAGGAAAGAAAGCAAGAAACAGAAAGAACAAGACTCTTTTGCCAGATAGAAAGGAAAGCTTCTTGGAGCCCAATTGATACAATGCTCTAATGGATCACAGTGGAATAGGCATATCTCCCTATCTTCAAAATAAAATATAAATGGCCTAACTGAAATAACAAATCTATGAGAAGAATTATGTAAGATAAATTACTGTAATTATAACTAGCTGCTTTAAGTTCCTCTGAAAAAAGCATGCATGACGCAAGCTAAAACTGCTGTGACTCTTACTAGAATTGCAGCTCCAAGGTCTAAACTTCTTACTTCAACAAGTTTGAAGTGTAAATAGACATGATCCACAAGAAAAGTTACACAGAAGATAGGAAGCACTACAGTGAGTCACACAGGCATTTTAAGGAAGTTTAAAAAAATCAGTAGTAGAAAGCCATGAAATTCTCTGTCCACATAGATATCTTTATGCCCTAAAAATACACCGCAAGATGTCTTGAAATTCTTCCATTGCTTTCATAATTAACATTTGCTTTCATTACTCTGAATAAGGTTTTATTTTGTCACCAGAGACTCAGTAGCATTTGCATTCTAATATTTTGCAGCTAGTAAATATTTACAGCAGTATCACAGTAACCACACATTGTTGCTAGTATATACTAAACAAAACAATCATAGATTGAAGGATAGAAATAGTTTGCAAAGTGTAATATATATTTTCACCTAGTATTTTAGGCACCTTAGAAAACGTTAAATTTCTTTTTTTTTTTTTTTTAGTTGAGGAAAAACCCATCTTTTTTATACCTATTTTTTCCCATTTTACATAAAAGACTACATTTGATGTTTAGCAAGCTTACTGAATAACTCTGCAGAAATATCAAGTATTGTCAATTAAAACTGTATAAGATTGAACTCAAAAGATAGGATTACATGGAAGAAGAAGTAAAGAATTTGTATCTAGTTCACTTTCTAATTAACGGGAAGTAAAAGTAAATTGGATTATATTGATCCAATTAGCTGTATTTCTCTCTAATCCTTCTAGAGTGTTTGTATGATGCAATGATGATTGCAATTTGCTAAACTGACTACTACAGGAAATGCAGATTTCACTGCTTATCTGACCGAAAGAGAATGAAACATTTATACCATGGATGTTTCCCTTTGAACACTGATCACTTCTTTATGTTTGATCAGAAAATGACAGAAACATTTTAGTGAAACCCTGTTTGCACTCGCATAAGCTCGTGAAGGACTGAAGAATAAAAAGACCTGAGAAAGCTGTCTTTTTCAGAGCATTGCCAAGCAAGTACTAATTTGAGAAAATGTCATAGTAAACTTCCAAAGCTGATGTTAAAGTCATCTGAAGTTCTGAATGCCAATTTTTAAAACATTTTTCAGGGAGAATGCTTTCCAAATGATGTCTCATCAAAATGTCAGTAAATCAGGGACTTTAAAAAAATCCTCAAGGTCAACTCCAGAACAAAGTAGTATCCCAAATCTTTGCAACCTTCTTGACAATCTTGGCCACTGTTCCATTCTTGAAAATATTTTGAATTGCAAAAGTTGCCTAGCCAAGACACCTTGACATCCTTAGTTATTTAACACAATGCCAACTATTTCAACATAATGTTGGAAATATTTGCTCAGCAGAACAGCACCTAGAGATAATTCTACAGATAGTTGCAAAGAGAAAATATACCCTCTGTAGTTAAGCAATGGTATTCTGCAACATGCTCAAGAGACACAAGATTTGAACTGTCTTGACTTGGAAGTTTGGGACAGGAAATTTAATAGATCTGAAATCCTTAAAGAAAAGCATTGTGTTGCCCATTTCACGTCCACAGTGAAACATACATTCTTTCTGTTAGCTCTGCTCTGACAATTTATCACTATTCAAATTATAGCCAAGATGTTAAACACCACCCAGAGACCAGTAGCTGCAGTGGGTTGAAGACCATTGGGACTCATGATGTTTCACACTACCTTCAGTTTAAAGATGTAGAGTAAAACAGAAAAGGAAAGCCTTTCCAGCTTGTCTGCTGCACAGTGACTATTGAGACACTTATGATAAAGGAGAAGAAAGAAAAAAAAATTGTCATACACTGTAGGTAGTTTTAAAAATATTTTCGTGGTTTGTTCTGTTGTATTTGAAAGGCATAGAGAGTAAAAAACAAATATATTTGTAGCAAAGACAATAGTTTATAAAGTGTGTTATTTGGAGCCTGCAAATTGTTCAAAGAACTGGAACAGCAGTAAGTGAATCTTTCCCTTCAGTGAAGTTTCATGAGTTCACACTTTAGAGAGGTATGCTATAGAACCTGAAATAAAAGTTGATTATGTTACATTAGTATTAATGTTAATATAAAAATATTTCATAAATTTTTCAGATTTTCTATTGTTAGAATAAATATTTTGTCAAATTTGTATCCCTTGTTTAAAAAGCACACACACACAAACAGAATTTCTACTAAGGATAATGAGCTTGTAGATACGGTACAGTGAGGTTTGAGCTTAAAATAAGGAAAACTTTGAAACATAAATCCTATTTGAAATTCAAGCCTTTTGAAGTGACTAGAATTCTGATCAAAGGAGAGTGGAGGAAAAAAGGCAAAATAGAAAAATGGGTTTCACCCCTACATTCACAGGTGCTTGGATACAGGGCTTGAGGTTTGAGATTTCTTTCTTCAGAAAGAAGAGTGTCTATCTAGAACAAGATCCATTTATTATCTGAAGAGAGAGTATGTTAAACTGGTGGAGGTCATGTCAGTAGCAGTGCAAATAGTCTGCTTAGACCTGTGGAGGCAGAAAACCAATATACTCCGCTCTAAATATGAGCCGGTTGTCTTGAGCTCAAGTGTATGAAATAATTTTTATGTGTACCATAAGAAACCTTCAGTCTCACAAAAATAGAATATGACATAAAATGAAATACAGATTACTGGGAAAAAAAAGAAAAAAAGAAAAAATTCTTGAAGAAAATCTATACCTAAGAAAATAGAGTTGCCTAAATGAAAATTTGTATTTCAGTGGACTCAACAGAGCATACAGAAATGCAAAGAAAATAACCCCAACTGAGAAAGCTAGGGAGGAGTAGTTAGCAGAAAATCAACACACAATCTGTTGAGGCATGATAAGGAGGCATCATAGAATCCTAGAATAGTTAGGGTTGGAAAGGACCTTAAGATCTTCTAGTTCCAACTCCCCTGCCATGGGCAGGGACACCTCACACTAAACCATGTCACCCAAGGCTCTGGCCAACCTGGCCTTGAACACCGCCAGGGATGGAGCATTCACAGCTTCCTTGGGAAGTAAAGAACTTCCTCCTTATATCCAATCTAAACTTACCCTTTTTAAGTTCTAACCCAGTTCCCCTTGTCCTATCACTACAGTCCCTAATGAAGAGTCCCTCCCCAGCATCCCTATAGGCCCCCTCCAGATACCGGAAGGCTGCTATGAGGTCTCCACACAGCCTTCTCTTCTCCAGGCTCAACAGCCCCAACTTTCTCTGCCTGTCTTCATACGGGAGGTGCTCCAGTCCCCTGATCATCCTCATGGGCCTCCTGTGGACTCGCCTCAAAAGTTTCATGTCCTTTTTATGTTAAGGACACCAGAACTGCACACAATACTCCAGGTGAGGTCTCTGGAGAGCAGAGTAGAGGGGCAGGATCACCTCCTTCGACCTGCTGGTCATGCTTCTTTGGATGCAGCCCAGGATACAGTTGGCTTTCTGGGCTGTGAGTGCCACACACTGCTGGCTAACTTTAAGCTTCTCATCAACCAACACCCCCACGTCCTTCTCCGCAGGGCCACTCTGAATCTCTTCTTTGCCCAACCTGTAGCTGTTCCTTTGATCTCTCTGACCCAGGTGCAGGGCCTTACATTTGGCTTGGCTGAATTTTATAAGGTTGGCATCAGCCCACCTCACAAGCATGTCAAGGTCCCTCTGGATGGCATTCCTTCCAACCAAGGCTGCCCTGAAGCGTCACATTTCCAACCAGCCCTTCCCTGCTGGTGAGCACGAGGTCAAGCATGGCATCTCTCCTTGTTGGCTTCTTTATTACTTGCAGAAGGAAGTTGTCCTCCACACAATCAAGGAACCTCCTGGATTGTTTGTTCTGGGCTGGACCGTTCCTTCAACAGGTATCAGGATGGTTGAACTCAATTACATCAGTTACATCAGTGACTAGTTTGAGACACCTGAATTGAAAAGAAACAGGGACATACCTAGATATGTTAAATGCACAGTGAGAGAACTTACCAAGTACTTGGAGGCAAGAATGGATAAGTCAAGCACAGTTAAGAGAATATTCTAACAGCATATAAAAGACATTAGAATCACCATATCTAATTGCAAAGAGGAATAAAGCTCTAAAATGGCTCAAATGTCTTATGTATAAAGAAGAATAATTAACAATTAAATTGAAAGCTGCTATCTTGGCAGATGATGCATATTAGGACAAGGAAAATGCAGACCATAATTTGAATACTGAAAAGGAGAGAATTTCAGATTCTTGTAAGTGTAGCATCCTTTTGTGAAACTTCAACTGATTTTAAATTAAAATTGGTTTAACATAGTTTTCTTTAAAGTGTAGAGCTTGCCTTGAATGTCTCTGTCCAGTTCAGCTCAGCTCAGCTCCTGTCTGAATTTAAAGAATGAATTTTCAGAAGCTACTCTACCTAAGTTTGGTTTACTGAAACCAAGACATCCTCAATCGGAACTGCTCTTTCTTGTTTGAAATTAGGCAATTTGTGCTTTCTGCAAGAGAGTGCAGAAAGCAGCGTCCAAACCCCAAGGTTAATGTTCTCACTGACAGCACCAGAATCAAAGCAAGTCTATGGTACAGTAATCAGAGAGTATGTCTAAATGAACAAGTAATTTAACACAAGAGCAACTTTTCCATAGAGCAAAACAATTGGTGTTCAAGCCTTTGCATCCAGACTATGCATTCTGGGGTCAAGTGCCAAGCCAGGTGTTTCATGATGTCTTGGCGCAAATGTTACCACTATCTATATGCCATTCAAATAGCTCCAAAATATTCTTGTTTGGGACTTCATTTTTCCACTGGGTTTGGAACATATTTGGTGATATGATGAAAAGATATGGGACTAGATTACTTTAAGGGAATCAAGTTTACATTCACTAAAACTATTCTGTAGACACAATCAATGCACACTACTGTCTTTCAGGGAACTAACTTCAAAACCATACCATTGCTCAAAAAACCCCACTAATCCAGATACAGTGATATCTTTGGACCAGACAAGATTTAGAAACATAGAATCATAAAATCATTTAGGTTGGAAAAGACCTTTAATATCATAGAGTCTAACCATAAACCTAACAATGCCAAGTCCATCACTAAACCACGTCCCTAAGTGCAGTGTCTACGCATCTTTAAAATGCCTCCAGGGATGGGGACTCAACCACTTCCCTGGGCAATCTGTTGCAAGTTTTGGCAATCCTTTCAGTAAAGAAAATTTTCCTAATATCCAGGCTAAACCTCCCCTGGTGCAACTTGAGCCATTTCCTTTCCTTTTATCACTTGCTACTTGTTGAAGAGACTGAAATTCACCTCACTACAACCCTCTTTCAGGTAGAAAGCAATAAGGTTTCCCCTGAGCTTCCTTTTCTTTTGGCTAAACAAACCCAGTTCCCTCAGCTGCTTTTCATAAGTCTTTTTCTCTAGACCCTTCACCAGCTCCATTGTTCTTCTTTGGATGTGATTTGAAGTAGACATGCCTCAGAGCATTTGAAGTGCTGAAATAAAGTAGCGTCAATTCCAGCTACAAGCCATTAATGGAAAGCAAAAGTATCTCAAATATATTTAGATTACTGTTTAGGAATAGCAATTGTAATAAGTTTTTTGAAGGCCCTGTGTAATTTTCAAATACTGTTGCCAGCAGCCAAGATATTTGAACAAAATTACAAACTGAAAGCGTTAAATATGAAATATTCTGATATTCAACAAAAGAAATTCTTAATATTAAGTAATGAAAATATAAGTGAATAGATTCATAAAATGTAATTTTCTTATTCATCTAAAGTCACAAGAGAGCAGATCTAAATCTTTCACTGATGAAGAAATGAACACTGGCAATGCTGATTTCTGGAATGCAAAAATCCATTCAAAGGAGACAGTTCAGTCTGTACCACAATTCTTCTTTTCTCAAAGATTGTGCATGAAACTCGCTAGCAGGTTGTAATGATGAAAACTGATGGAAGGTTTTTTCATCCTTTAAAGACATAAATGTACAAAATTTAGTCCCCTGAGCAACTCAAGTCATGGAATTTGCAGTAATCTTTGCTTTTTATCCATATTTCTGACATATACTATGTCCTTCAAAAAAAAAAAATCTTGATTTTGAGATACCAGGTATGGAGAGTCTACTGCTGATGTATTTGCACAGTCGCTCATCATTGTCACCATAGAAAATGTGCACTTCATAGAATCATAGAATAGTTAGCCACTGAAAGCCCTTCCCTGATCAATTCAAGATTCCTATACTTTCATCAGCTTCCTCTCTGTCAGAGTACTTACAGACTGCAGTTAGGTAACCTCTGAACCTTTTCTTCGATAAATGTAAATTGAATGGTATGTCCCTTAGGTAGACCAACAGACAAAATTATGATTAAGCATCATAATATTTTAATAAGGCTTGTTGGTCTGTTCATGAAAGTAGGTGATGGAATAAAGAAGCCAGCAGAAGTTTTTCATTTATCATTAACCCTAAAAATCCCACTCATTTGTTCTGCAAGCAAAGCACCACTATGGATGAAAGAGGGCAATCCTGGTTAGTGAAAGGGTACCATGGGTTAAGCAATGTCAGGTGGAATCATTTAGCTGAAAGACAAATACAGAATTGACAGAGGACCCAAACCCAGAGGCATTAGATATACTGTATAAACTACATGAAAGATTTTAGCTAGGCAGGTCAACTGAGATCACCAAGTTCATGGAGCAACAAATAATGCCTTCTGAAAGCTGGCAAAAGGTGTAATTAATACCTATTATATTGAAGACTTAAACAACCAACAAAACAAAACAAACAAAAAACCCAAAACAAACCAAACAAATACCAATGTCCAGAAGAAGAATATTTCTCTTCTTTCACATGTCATTATAAGATATCAACAAAGTGCCACTGCTCTAAGGCTCAGTAAGCACCTTCAGGTCAGCAAAATAAAGGCTAACAAAACTCTCTTACCCTCAGCAAAACTCTGAGTGTTGCTGGATGAGTTCATTGTTCTATGTTAATAATTACCTAATGAATGATTGCAGGGTAAAGTTGACAAATATACTATTCTGGAGACAGGATAAAATGTGCAAGAATGCATTAGAGACTGCATAAAAAGCAAGTTTTTTGGTGTTGCACAGGCTATCTGTCATGGAAATCACTAAGGGTTCTGATGCAAAGTTGACAGCTGAAATGTAGGAAACAAATAGAATACAACAGACTGGCTAATAATTTTTTAAAAGATGGTCTTGTGGCCACAGACATGTTCTGCATCATTAGTCATGTCACTTGATTGCATTCCATTTGCAACCATCTCGTTGCTGTATTGCTACTACAATTCTCTGTGACTAAGGGAGATTTCTAAGGGAGTGAAATTGCTGGGATTTCTCTTCCTGGCTTGAAGAGGCAGACTAATAGGCTTAGCAACAGATCATTTCCTAGAAGAGAAGAGACACGTGCAAAGACTACATGCAAAAGCAGAGCTACTATTTTTGTGCGTCCACAGATTCAAAATGCCTCCTGTTTTGTGTGGTTTTGTTACACTATGGCTGATGATGATACCAGCAGCATCTCCCTTCTATCTTTTTACACTGTAAATATAACATTGTTTCTATATTTTTATGCTTTTAAGGTGTAAATGTTAAACTCTTGCTTTGCACAATATCATAAAGACCTATTGGGTACTAAGCAACATGAATAATGCCTGTTATCGCAGCCAGGTTTTGCTGCTGGTGATGACATGTTAGCTAGCAGCAAAGTTGGTTACCATATCTTTGAACACTTTTTTTTTCAGAAGCCTCCTGTCTATAGTATTATGGCTATATTTTATTAGATATCTTAATATCTATTTTACATTAGTGTTTTTTTTCTGCCTGGGTCTGATTTGCTTTATTTGTTTTAGTTATGTATGACCTTATACTGGCAAAATTCTTCTTTCTCTCTGTCCTGGTTTCAGCTGTAACAGGCTAGGTCTTTGTTTCCTTCCTAAATCACGGCACTCTCCTTCCCATGTAAACTGAGAACAACTCTGAAACTTATACTCAGACTGACTCATCTGAGAGGAAGATTTGCCCATTTCTACATAATTTAACTATGTTTAATTGATCCACAGCTGTAGTATGAACACAGTAGGAATGAATTTTCAATACTGTTTTGACATCTAAGTGTACAGGTGGAATTTACAGAATTCTCCTCAGTATGTAAGCAGAATTTAAGCAACTAATTCTCATAGGTTTCACTAGGTAGTGGACAACCTATTCTCTTAGAATCATAGGATCATAGAATCATAGAATAGTTAGGGTTGGAAAGGACCTTAAGATCTTCTAGTTCCAACTCCCCTGCCATGGGCAGGGACATCTCTCACTAAACCATGTCACCCAAGGCTCTGGCCAACCTGGCCTTGAACACCACCAGGGATGGAGCATTCACAACTTCCTTGGGCAACCCATTCCAGTGCCTCACCACCCTTACAGTAAAGAACTTCTTCCTTATACCCAATCTAAACTTCCCCTGTTTAAGTTTGAACCTGTTACCCCTTGTCCTATCACTACAGTCCCTAATGAAGAGTCCCTCCCCAGCATCCCTATAGGCCCCCTTCAGATACTGGAAGGCTGCTATGAGGTCTCCACACAGCCTTCTCTTCTCCAGGCTCAACAGCCCCAACTTTCTCAGCCTGTCTTCATACAGGAGGTGCTCCAGTCCCCTGATCATCCTTGTGGCCCTTCTCTGGACTTGTTCCAACAGTTCCATGTCCTTTTTATGTTAAGGACACCAGAACTGCACACAATACTCCAGGTGAGGTCTCACAAGAGCAGAGTAGAAGGTCAGGATCACCTCCTTCGACCTGCTGGTCATGCTCCTTTTGATGCAGCCCAGGATACGGTTGGCTTTCTGGGCTGTGAGCGCCACACACTGCTGGCTAACTTTAAGCTTCTCATCAACCAACACCTTAGTCCTTCTCTGCAGGGCTGCTCTGAATCTCTTCTCTGCCCAACCTGTAGCTGTGCCTGGGATTGCTCTGACCCAGGTGTAGGACCTTACACTTGGCATGGTTAAACTTCATGAGGTTAGCATCAGCCCACCTCACAAGCATGTCGAGGTCCCTCTGGATGGCATTCATTCCCTCCAACATATCAACTGAACCACACAGCTTGGTGTCATCGGCAAACTTGCTGAGGGCGCACTCAATCCCACTGTCCATGTCACCGACAAAAATGTTGAAAAAGACCATTCCCAACACCAATCCCTGAGGGGCAGAACTCATTACTGGTCTCCAGTTGGACATTGAGCCATTGACCACAACTCTTTGCATGGTGCCAGCCAGCCAGTTCTTTATCCACCAAGTGGTCCACCTATCAAATTGATGTCTCTCCTATTTAGAGACAAGGATGTCATGCGGGACAGTGTCGAACACTTGAAAATGGGGGTTATATTACCCTTTTTCCAGTTGTTGGGAACCTCACCTGACTGCCATGATTTTTCAAATATGATGGATTCTCTTAGGCATTTATAAATCATTTGCAGATCTTTGCAGTGTTTTTGACCACCAAAGACACTGAAATATTGAAATTCTGATACTCTCATGCTAGATTCTTGCTGTGCAAGCAGAAAAGAAGGGTTCAGGCTATATACTTGATTTTTTTCCCACTCAACAAAAAAAGTTGAATAGAGATGTGTTTCTGGTTAGAACAACCAACAGACCTTAGATGTTATGCTCAGGAGCCTCAGCCTTCAGCAAAGCACTGCCGAGAAGAGTCTAAAACAATGCCTGTCCCGCACTGTTTCAGGTAGAGTTTCATGTCCATGACTATGGGAAGGCCAAAAGCATAGGCCAAAAGAATGTTTTCAGGCCTGCTATTCTCCAGCAGCTTCTGCAACATGTACTTTAATATAAAAAAAGTGAAAAATGGTCTCATGTTGCACATATTGCACAGAATTCATGGTCTCTCACCTCACAGTCTGCCTGCTGAGGATGAATTGCAAGGGGCTGTTGTCCGCAGGGGTGACATCCCTTCAGAACAGGACATCCTTATATTTTGCTCCTGCAAGCACCCTTCTTTGTGACTTTCAAAGCCTCACAATGCTCTGTGGTGATAAAAGGTTCTTAAAGGGTCCTTCCTACCTCTCACATCTTCACAAAGCTTTTATTTCAGTGCTGTGATAGGTTTCAGTTTTATTAGCTCTAGCTTTATTCCAGCAGTAACTTTTAAAGAGCTTTAACTATCCTGTGCTTTCCTTGTATCTGTACTTCTAAATCACAAAAGAAGTGATATAAATGAGGTACATTATTATTATTATTATAAAAGCCAATGTTATCATTAGGTACTGTGTTCACTTTGTAATCACCATGACTTTAATTTCCAATCAAAAGCATCAAAATCAAAAGAGTGACCCCTCTACTGAACAATTCCTTTTTATTTTCCTTGAAAATGAATTTTCAAAGGCAAAAGGGGGCCAGGAAGGAATGATGTTTTATTCTAAAGCTTCCACATAATTATAGCAATTATAAAAACCTTTCATGTGTTTGGTCAGCTTTCACTGCTCACGTTTAGCTGTTGGTTAGAAGTGTCTCTGAGAATTACAATGCATTTGGTGTACTAGAGTGTCCCACTATTATAAATACCAGCTAGACAGACTAATGATTGCAGAGCTTAGTGGAAAAGGTTAGTAATAAATATGGAGGATGTTAGTACAGGTAGCATAAAATGAATTTAGAAATCTACTTCAGCAAACTCATGTGTGCTATTTCACCTGTTTGTCACAGTAAAGACTCAGGCTCCATTGAGCTAGGTATTCAACACAAAAGAAAGCCTCGTCCTAGAAAATTTTGTTGTCATACTTCACCCTGAAGGTCTAGGGTACAGAAACTATTTAAGCTGGAAAGGCTTTTTTTGTTTTAAACTGCTTTTGGAGTAGAATGAATTACACCAAAAAAAACCACCCTGACATTATTATTTTTTCACTAGTATAACTGGTCAAATATCTGAGTGACAGAAGAGTGCCCAAATTTCTGTGCAAATATATTATGCAGCCAGAGTGTGGAGGGAAAAAAAACAACAAAGGTGATGAGATCACAGAGCAGACACTTCCCAGCCCTGAGAGCAATGCCAAGACTCACTGAAACTCTCAAGAGGGATTTTTCCTAAAATAAAAAATCCAAGATCTTTTCTGAAGGACTGGAAACAATGCAGAAAGAGAGGCTTAGGCCTGCTCTCCTCTTTGGAGATCAGAGCAGCTGAATGGAAAGAATTCTGCGACTATAAAAACTGCAGCTAAAGAAACATTACTTGTGGACTGTGAATCAGTCCAAGTTGTTCAATAAGCAGTAGATTTTGTGTATCAGCTTGAATGGCTGAATAAGTTCTGGAGTTGTCTGACTGGATCCTCTCAGTGTTTTCAAAGCACAAAGAGTTTTTTGCTATCAATATCTTTTTGTTCCTAAATGTACTTGCAAATTATTTGAAAGTTAAATGACAAAATGCTATGTATTAACAATCAAGCTATTTTCATTGTTTTGAGCTTGGTTTTATATTTCTTTGTTTCATCTCTTTATTGATATTTTTAAGACACTGATTTTTCTGTCTCTTTTGAGGTAGAATTTTTTTTTTATTTGTTAAAAGACAACATTTTGCAGGCAAAATTATTAAAACTGTTATTTCATGATAATTACTCATACTGGCTATTATATAATTCCTACTAAAGTCTGTCTAGTTCAAAAAGCTACATGAAAGAAACAGGCAATATTTTAAACCGTACATATAATTTAGTATTTGATACCCTAAGTTATTCTGTGCCACCAATCTTATTTTCTCAATATTCTTAATATTGCCTACTAATATTCTTAGCTGTATATCTAGTTTTTCAGGTGGAAGTTAAGAGGGGATGTCTCACATGTCATGTGTGCCTACCTGTCAAATGCACTGTGCTTTATTGATATTAACTCCATCCATCATAAACCTTCACTTTCTTTTCTCTTTTTCGCTCATTTATTTTCCTTCATCATATTAAAACCTTCAACCTTCTTTTGCTTCATGAGTTCTGTAGCACTCAGATATTCTGGTCTGTTTCCCTCATCTTTCATAATAACTTCCATCATAGCTTTTTCCTTCATAAAATTTTCTTGGTCACAGATGGTCTGTTCTGGGCTTGGTTCATTTTCTTACCCTTAAAAATGGTCTCAGAAACCTCCATTGGAAGGAGAGAAGGAAAAAGGGGGAAAAAAGGAAAAGCTGGAGGGAATGACAAAGAAAAAAGTGTGGGAAAACGGAAGGGGAAAGATAAAAGGGGAAAAGGAAATAGAGTCTCAAAATCTGCCTTTCAGTTACGTAATCTATTTTCCACATGATTTCCTCATTGGTTATCCCTTCTTTTGGCTATTGACTGTTTCTTTTTATCTCGAGTAGATAGTCTTTTCTGAAGTGTCTTCCAAGTATAACAATTCTTTCCACAGCCTCAGTTTTCTACCACTTTTGACCCAGCCAAAAGCAACTTTTGCGCAAGGAAGTGTACGGCATTTTTGTGGGCCACTTGGGCAGCTTGAGTATAGGGTTAAGTATAGGCAGGGCTGCTTTGACTCTGTTTTTAAAACCCACATCTTTCAACATGAAGGAATTTTATGGCTCAGCAATTTCCATAATATCACTATAATCAGTGATATAATGATTAATGGTACGCTGCTATGTATGTATATTGCCAAAGAGAGCATGTATATGCACTAATTTCTGCTGTCCCATGGCATCTCCCATTATCAAAAATTAAAGAACAATTTTATGACAAAGGAAATAAAATGCAAGCAATAGCTAAAGATTGTTTCTCTCAAGAGCTTTTCTCAGGTGTACAGAAAATGCCCATAGATTTTTCCACTATTAGGCATATTGCTTGAGAGTCTACCATACCATCCATACTTGTGCCACCTCATCAGAGCATAGCACAAGGCATTGGGCCATGGAAAGACCAGTGAGTTGTTCTGATCCAGATCACATTCACAGTCAAGATCTGATTCAGAAGACACCCTTCCAAATCTATCTTGAGAATCTCAGGGTTCCCTTAATAAGTCTCAGAGTTCTCAAATCTGCTTCCTTCTACTAATAAACCTACTAAATCTTGGGTGAACTAACATTTTATTCTCCTTCCTCATTAAAAGACTATGTGTGCTATTATCCATACTGTTTAAAGAGCTTTTTACCACCCTGATTTTTTTCCCTTTAGTAGTGTTTTGGGCTTGATCCAGATGCCTTCATCAGTTGGACTTTCTCATATAGAGACAGATTTACTTTCCTAAACCAGGGTAGTAAATCCTTAAATTATGATTTAAGTGGACATTTGCTATCATGTTAGATTGCTATTAGAAACATCATTCTCATTCAAAGTATCCAGGAAAGTACAAGCTTAGAAATGAGCCCTGTCACTGACTAGAATTATAGACCAGTTTTGTGCTGCTATATATGGCTGTGCAGGCTTCTAAAGTCAGGAAGTTTCTCTTTATTTAATGTCTCTTTCTAAGAATTTCTGAAGTACTCACCCCTCTGTGCAAATGGCTACTCTCACTAAACATATGATATGGGTGCATGGGAAAAGGTGCTTTCCTCAGCCTTTTGGTAGATATCTTGGTGTTCATCATTTACTGGACATCAGCATCATTCCTAATGCTATGCAAATCCAAGACTTACAAAAGCATAGATCATTAGGGCTATTTAGCCAAACCTTTATGAAGGTGCTTCAGGGATTCATTGAGCCCATTATTTATCTTCTGTTGTCTTAAAAGGTCAATCTGTAGCAAATTAGTAAGTGTAAATTACATTGCAGAAGCAATAATGAATACATTCCACACCAAAGAACCAATGCAGCAGGGACCATTGAAGATTGTAAAACATAGTGGTGACACTTGCCTGAGTCTAACCATCAAAATGTACTAATCCATAAATTTAATTTCCCCATGTGAGATACAATTCTAACAGAGGTATTTACAGTATGGGCACCCACAGCCCTTATGGAAGATGATTAAACATATCTTGAGCCAAGACTCCCACACATACCCCAGAAGTAATTAACATTTCATTTCAAATTCAGATACTGCTTTCTTCAAGCCTCAAAACTAGACTCAAACTACTCCTCCAAAGCAAGAAAAATGTTAGCTAGTCATCACAACCAAAATATTTTATATTCATTTGCTTTCTAAGGTTATAGCTTTTCTTTCCAGTACACTCAGACTTTACACAGTGATTTCTTTCTCTTTTTTTCCCAAATTAATTTTCAAATTCCATAAATGTTCTATTTAAACTAGAAGTAGAGATGTATCTGTCAGTATTCCTGTCAAGTGAAAGTGGTGCCATATCAGCAAAAAGACCTATGGGAAAGATACATAAATTTCATAATTATCCATCATTTCAGCTCTTTAGCTGCTGGACAGGAGCTGTCAAGAAAAAAACAATCATTTCATCTCCACACACATAGAAAAGACAGTCTGTTCTGACTGTAAGTTAATAGGCAAGCCTGTTTATTTTTTTTAAGTAGTTTACAGCGGAAAAATCCTGTAAGTTAATAAGCAGTGTACATTGCATTGCACAGAATATTATGAACCTAGTTTTATCACAGGAAAAAATAATTTACAACAGTGACAATTTATCTGGTGCTAGGATACTACATCAAACTGCTGCTAAATCATGAGGGCTGACAGCCAGACCAGGTGGGTCTTACTAGCTTTAACTTGTAAGTGTAGAACTGGGGAGACTTCCTTGAAGGCAGAGGAAATCAGTGACACACAAAGTTCAAGGCCCTGAAGGCAACTAGAGAAAAACAGCAAAACCAGGCTGAGAGCCAGACTGTCCCAGAACCAGAAATAATGGGGCAGAAGCACATGATGAAGCCCCACAGCCCATGCCCTGGGGTCAGACTGAGACTGCCCAGGCTCCAGCTGGCTTTTGGTGCTCTTCATCTGTGAGGAAAATTAGATTGAGGTTTACCTGTCATGTATTACCAGTGCACTTGTCTGTTTTCTTAATATGCAGAGATCTACTTCTGTACTTGTTAATTATTTGCAGCAGAGTAATGATGGTGCAATTTGTCTTCTGTTTTTAAAGCTTTTCTTTCCTTTCTCTTTTATTTACATTATCGCATCTCTGATTCTCCCCTGCTCCATAGACCTTGTTTGGGCTGAGATTTCTCTGCAATTAGAAGAGCTGGTTAAGTAAGACTCAATCCTGCAGTAAAAGACTGACTTTACAGCTCCTCATCTGAACAAAACATGTTTGCTAAAATCTAGGCATGTCCTCTTGGCCCAGATTTAAATGAAGCACTATGTGTGTGATTTGTGGGGGCTGGTTTTGGTGCAGTTTCTGCTCAGTAATTAAGGAGATGCAGTCTTTTCCACTCCTTCTTTGGTACCTCCTCCTATCACAATATTTCAAACTCTTTCACAAAGTTTTCTCATCAGTATTGCACTCACCACAAATTGTGTATTTTCTTTCTCAATCTCCAACTCATTTTTTGTTATTCCTTTGAAAATCAGGAGAGGTTGTGATCATTATTTTTCAATATCCAGGTATGTCCCTTTGGTTTTTAACATTGCAGTATGAGATTGGGGTCAATGACATCGGATGCTGTAAATTCAGAGTAGGGGACTTTCTATTTAGCTACGAAATTTTCAGGTCAGACTAAAAGAAGCAGTTGTAGAAAGTCAACCACACAGATAAGGTCACAACCAAAAAAAAAGGGAATTGAAAACTTGATTTTGGAATCCCGAGATAAAATCATGATCAATTTTCAGTAACTTAGTGCTTTGTAAAACCACTCAGGGGTGATTTTAGCAATCTTTTCTGGCTGGTGATCTGCAGCCTGGTGCTATCAAATCTCATCATTTCATTGCCAGTTATAAGATTTTTTTGTGTGTTCCCCTAGAAACCCTCATCTTTTCAGAATGGTGATAATCTTTGATAATTTCAGCAGACATTTACAAAATAATAATTTCTTACCTCTGACAGAAATGAGATTTTCAAAAAGATGAGTTTTAAGGAATCCAGCACTGAATGAGAAATAAGCACATATTTATTCTAATAGTTCCCTGCATTATTATTTCATAATTATTTTAATGTCAGTCTGTTTTCAAGTTTTCAAGTTTTCAAGTTTTCAAGTGTTTAGACAGCTAATATTGGAGCATCTTTAAAAAGCTCAGAAAGCTGAGAGAAACCGATCATAAATCAACCATGCTAAGCTGTTACAAATCCCCAGAAATTTTAATATGAGATAAATTGTAGCCAGAAAATCACATGAAATATTTTTCCCACACAGCCCTTGTATAGGTTCACCTAGAATACTGTGTCAAGTTGTAGGAGCATTGTGTCAAGAAACGTGGAGAAAATTCAAGGTATGTCAATTTTTTGAGATAACTGGGGTTGCTTAGCTTAAAGAAGCTGGAAGGAGGACACCAATAAATCAACAACCTGAAAGTATGATGATAAAAATAGTCTATTGTTCATACCCACTGCCTGTGGATAAAGAGCAGTGAATTTAAAACTGCAAGAACATGTAGATTAAATATTTGAGAAATTACCTTTAGAAAGATTAGTGAAATCCTTGAGTAGATTGCTTGGAGAAGCTGTGGGGGTCTTTAAGAACAAATCAGACAATTACCAACAATGATATGAAAAGGATTGCCCTTCACATGAGGCCCTTCTTAAAAACTACTCTGCATTTTTCTAGAATATAGCTCTATTCTATACTTCACCTGAAAGACTTTCAAGCCTATTAAAATATGTTGAAAGAGCCAATACAGAGGAGAAATTTCAAGATACCTCGGCATTGTAAGATGGGGAAGGAGGAGAATGCCTTCCATGCCACAGGCAGAGCTGAACAGAGCAGCATTCATGTCTCTGTAGTATGACCAGGACATGAGTACCTGATGGGAGTATGTTAGAAGCACTCTTCATTCTCCACTCCCCAGTAATGCTGTAACTTTTTTTTCCTGTTATCTTTCTCTCATCTCTCGTTTTCAATCCTGTCTCTTTATTCACTATTCACTATTCCCTTTGAAATGCTCTGAAACGCTGCATTTCCCTAGCAAGATGCTGTTTATTTTCCTGGCATGTTGATCAGAAGGCCAAAGAAAAGTAAAAGAAAATAATTTTTTTTCAGACGTGTCCTGCTCTCCTTGTCTTTAATGGGTGTTGTACATGCATTTGAAATGAAGCTGTCCTGTTTAAATAGCAAAAGTGCGTGCAATTGTTTGTTTGCTAAGCAAAGAACCTGGAGCTGAGAAGCTGTTGGACTGCAGGTCCTCTGCAAGTTTATTGTAGGAGCAGATTAAAAATCTAGGCACCAGGGCCTGTCATGTACTAGGCTTTTCAGCCGCTGAAGGAAAGTTATCTCCTTCACACAGTGAAGAGAGTTGCAAAAAACCCACATAACATTAGCTGATCTCTTCCTCATCTGATTCTTCTTAAGTTGAAATAATGTATGCTTTAACAAGAGAGAAATGATAACCACTTCTAGTGCTTGTTATCATGAAAAACCACAATGAATTCTTTCAGCATCTGTGTAGACATGTTGTGTCGTAGCACTTCTACTGGAACATGACATGATTTAATTTACTAAAAGGAATGAAACAGATATACAAGCACATTTTAATTAAACTTGAATGAATGTATATATTCAGAGCGACACAATCATCCTTCTGTTCATGCATGAAAGCCTGATCCATGTTAACCTACAAAACTCTATACTGTCCATGCAAGTAGATCGCAACATTAAAATAACTGGACTGTAATTGTTGACACTATGTCAGTAAAGATACTGTTACATTTCAGTGCTGCTTTGAGTATCTTCTGAATAATTAAATTCATCAAATGTAAACCTTAAAGTAAGTAAATCTGCATTACAAATGTATTAACTAATCCTTATGAAGGAATGCTTGAGACTTTTATTTAGATTATGACTGCAATTTCACAATTTTAATTCTAATTATTATTTTTTCCTCTTCATTTAACACAAAATACTGACACAATTGATTTTACCATTAATCTATTTGAGAAAAATATATACCAACTTTCCCAAAAGAAATATTTTTAAATTATTCCCTTTTGGAAGGTCCTTCATAGTAATGTAATAGTTCTGTGATTTCTTCCAGTTCCCAGTCTCCCAACAAATAAACACTATATTGGTGCTCAAAGCCACTTCTCAAGTTCTAAAATTAGTATTTTTAAATTCCATTATGTCTCTAACCAAGTTGCTCTTTTGTCTTCTGCAGTAGCATTGCTCAGATTCTACAAAAAGAAAAAGGCACTTTTTATAGCTACTGTATATTTGTCAATAGAGTGTTGAGATTTTCCCCCACTTCCCCAGTATGACTTTGTGTTGCTTTCTACACACCTTCCTTCCTTATCCACAAACAAATTATTTCACCTCTTTAGTTCTTGTTGGTTTTTTTCTGCATTACCCGAACAGCATTATTTTGTTTCTACACTGTGATTGCACTACAGAGAGCAAAATACTGAATAATTTGTGCTAAAGAAGGAAGCATTGACTTTCAACGATGAACTTTTTCATAGAAAAGTTTTTCCTTTGTTCTGACCCTTATCATTACCTCACTAGCCACTCAGGACATTCCCACAATTCACAAGTCTTGAATACTTTCATTTATATTTATTTCAACAGAAATAAGAGCTTCACTTCTGGAAATAAGATCAAGGCTGTTCAGGTGAGTGCTTTTTGAAATTTTAGCCCAGGCCTCTTCTGGGAAAAATAAGCAGTATGCAAAGGTATTCTGGAAAGTTTAATGCTCAGCACTGAACTCGTGGTGGTGAACAGGGGAAGTTTAGATTGGATTTAAGGAGGAAGTTCTTTACTGTGAGGTTGATGAGGCACTGGAATGGGTTGCCCAGGGAGGTTGTGAATGCTCCATCCCTGGAAGTGTTCAAGGCCAGGTTGAACGAAGCCTTGGTTTAGTGTGAGGTGTCCCTGCCCATGGCAAGGGGGTTGGAACTAGATGATCTTAAGGTCCTTTCCAACCCTAACTATTCTATGATTCTATGAATAAGCGTTATCATCCCAAGAGACATGGTGCTACAGGTCTTCAGTATGGTCCTGGGTTCAGCAGTAGCAGTCATTTTATCTCCTTCTTAGTAGCTGGTGCAGTGCTGTGGTTTTGACTTTCGGCCTGGGAATAGTGCTGATAGCGTCGATGTTTTTAGTTACTGTTTAAATGTTTGGTCTGACCAAGGACTTTTTGAGCATCATGCTCTGCCAGCGAGGAGGGGAAGCCAGGAGGAAGCAGAGACAGGACAGCTGACCCAAACTGACCAAAGAGGTATTCCATACCACAGCACGTCATGTCCAGGATGTAACTGGGAGTTAGCCAGAAGGGCTACTGCACTGCAGGGTTGGAGGAGGTATTGGTCGGTGCTTGGTTGGGCTGGGGGGGGCAAGTTATCAGTCGGTGGGTGGTGAGGTGTTGCATTCTCTTCCCTTGTTATTTCCTTTATCACTATTATTACTGGTGGTAGCAGTAGTGATTTGTGTTATGCCTTAGTTACTAAACTGTTCTCATCTCAACCCGTGGGAGTTGCATTCTTTTCCATTCTCCTCTCCCTCCCTCTGGAAGTAGGGGAAGGGAAAGAAGTGGGGAGTGAGTGAGTGAACGAGCTGCCTGACTGGTTTTAAACCACGACAGGGGTATTTACTAAAACAACACCCTTTTTGTTATTTTATCACTGCAACTGCATGGACATTCATTATGGAATAATCATAATTACACATTCTTTTTGTTCTTTTTTTTTTTTTTTTACCTCCATTCAAGAGTTATTGCAGCTCCACAGCAACATAAACCAAATGAGAACAAAGAACCATTGTCCCAGAAGAAACACATAGGGGCTCATATTGGTATTGTAACTTGCAATGCTATAATTATGCCAGTTATAATTTTTCACATTTCTCAATGTGAATCTCTTTAAAGTGATTTATCCCTAGAAATTTGCCTACAGGATGATTTGAAGGAGAAAAGGAAGGTGTGAGAGATGAAGAATTCTACAAATATTACCTTGAATTCTGTAAGCATGTAAAACTGGTCTGTTTGGACCATGGAAAAGCTGCTCACTGGAGAGCATTCCTCATTTGCCCTGATGTTGTGGTTTAAACCCAGTCAGGCAACTCCATAAAATACAGATGTTGAATGAAGAAGTCTGTTTGTACTCTGAATTCTCTTCTGATCTATGGGACGGCTCTGAAAAAAAAGATTTTAAAATGATACAATTAATTATACGAATGTGAAGGTTTGAAGATATCATCCTGCCTGGTATCTTCATAATTCACTTAGTCTAATAGTATTGATAAGTTTTGCTGAAAGTAAAACAGGATTGTATATTCTTTAAACAAATCTAGATCTTCTAGAATGACACATCTTGAAAAAAAAACAACTGCTTCTTGGAAAGAAAAGCAGTTAAATTGATTTGTATAATACATTGTTGTCCTTTTCTAAAGGAGGCAGTAGACAGCAAGCATTACTGCTAGGGACTAAAAGAGCTGTAGAATCAACCTTCTTCTGTCAGTTTTTATCTAGCATCATGGTACTTTGCTTTTCCTGCTCTAAGATTTTAGCAGACTTTCAGCTCCAGAAATAAATGCTGGTGGCTCTGCTCCTGGTGTGTTAATTGGATGCTGGGTAGGTCACATAAATGACTGGAGCCTTGTTTGTACCTCAGCAATTAAAAGGAAATAGTAGTCTGCTTGTCTCATGGGTTCCCCTTCTCAGAAGCTATTTAGCCAATGTATAGTATGTCATGAATCAGTGTGAGCATGGATAGTGTGATCTTTTCCTTGATGACCTTTGTGTGGTGCTGCAGGAACTTATCACTAATAACAGGAGTGCTGGTGCTTTGAAGGTGACTGAAACTCTGTGCACAACTCAGTGCCCACCATGTGAGACTGTGGATATTCTCCAAACATGCCAAACAGATTTGGTCTTGCACAAAAGCCAATAGGGTAGGCTCAAGATTCCCTGTTTTTTCTCTTTTGTACTTGCCTAAGGATGGCAGTTCAAACCTCTGCTCCTTCAGAGCAATGAACAGGCTGCAAGGCACTCAAGGGCTCCTCTTACCACCATTCTTGCTCATTGCAACAGATAGCTGCTCAGATATTAACAATTCTGGAAGTGAATAAATTTTTAAAATGTAGTGATTCTACATACTACCACTCTTAGGCGACCAATCATTGGGATTTTCTTTAGGTTACTAGTTTTGATTTAGCCAACTCATCTATACCAGTGCTACAATAGGCACTTAAATGTTCTCCTATCTATATCTGGGTGAAAACAGCTCTGATGAGGAAGTGGGTCAATGATGCCATTTTCACAGACAATGCCTCACAACACTGATGTCATGATAGTCACTGATGAATAAAAGTCATCACGTGTATGACAATCAATCGGAATGAGAAGCATTTTTTAACAGAAATGATTTCTCAGTGTAAGTTTCAGTGGTCAGTGTGGCATTTCCATTTATTCTATCAGCTTGTTTTTAAAAAGAAGACATTATCAGATCAAATTTGACATCATAATTAGATTTTTTTTAATCAAGATTCTGAAAATGCTCAAAGTAAATGTGTCTATAAATATTTAATAAAAGTTTCTGTTTAATTTATCTTAATTTTTCAAGGGATATTTTTCATGACAATAGAAATAGTTCATTTAAAGACACATAATACTAGCCATATTTTCAAACATAAAGGTTTGAAAGGAACATTGGTGCTTTCTCATGATATTAGTCCAATTTTATAAAATCACAGTAAAATGCAAACCTTTTAATGTAAGATTTCAAAAGTTAAATCCAACCAATATAAATTTAGTGCAGGAAGCACTACTGCCTATGAACAGGCAGCAAAACTCCTTTTGACTTTCTTAGAGATTGAAACATCAGTACATCATTGGTGGTATAGCTTTTATGCTCCAAAAGGATACTGCTCTATTGTGTACTACATCATATTTTCAAATACCAATAGATGTCCTCTTTCGTCTCATTACTACTGCATCTAAACACCTTTACCATGTTTATTAAATATTCTATTACCTGAAACTTACTCCTTTTTTAATCTTCTCCAAGGATAGACAGGCATGCACTGAAATGTTATTTGTTGATTATCTAGGTTTCTTCCATTAGGCTGCACTAAGGTACTCTCTATTTTCAACATAGAATGAAAGAGCAAAGAACGGTATCTCACAAGGTATTAAAGTTTTTCTTCTTGTTCCATCCTGAACTGCAAGTCCCACAAATGCATTCTCAAGCTGAGCAAAGCATTCTTTTTTACAGAAAAAGGTGGGGTTTATATAAAATCAGCTTCTATTTTCCTCTTCTATCAGCAGAGGGAATATTTTGACTTTCACACAGCAAATGAGAATTTTCTCTGTACAGTTACTAAATATGCACAAAACCAACTCCTTAAATCTCACCTGGTAACCATGTGCTTTCCTCTCCATGGAAAGTTGCAGGAGATATGAGCCCGTTCTGTCCTTGCTTGCAGCTGACCAAAGGTCTCAGGACTACTCAAGTGCTAGAAGAAAAAACATCTTCTGTGAAGAGGTGAAATATACTATTTCATATTCAGAACGACCTAGACACAGTCTCATAGTTTTTGTCTGTTTGAGCCTCTGGGCTCTGACTGGGGCACATACTGTACCTTGTGTGACTATGCAGCTATCAGGCTGACGAAGGGTATCACACTTGGATATTAATTCCTCAGTTTACAAGGTTTTGATTTCCTTCACTACTGAAATTATTTTTCTGCTTCTTTATGGATCTCCTGATCTTGTGCTGTAAAAGCTTAGAATTGTCAACCTATTTAAATTAATAGCAGCTTTATCAGCCCATTATTCCAACATCTGGCTAGTAATGCAGAGCAGTAACTATTAGATAATACCATCAATTTCTGGTTAGAAAAGCTAATATTGTACTAGCAATAAACTTTGTTCATTACTCCAGCAAAGATGCATCAGACAAGAGATTTGGGAAGCCCTCTGCAGTATCCAAAATAAACAAGTCAAAGAAAACAATAGTAATATCAGAGGTAGGTTAAAAATAAAACTCAACTAAACAGAAACCAAACAGAAATTTGTGTTTCCAAATTCTTCATAGCACATAATCAGCTTCTACCACATTAGCCCATGCAGTGACCAGCTCAGTGGGAATTAATCTGACTGGTTTTGGAGAAAGAGTGTTAACCTGTATTTTAGTTATTCAGGGTGGATTCACCGTTATTTAATTTTGCTCTCCTTTTCCTCTTCTGGAACTTCCCATGTTGAAGAAATTTTCAGGTGAAAGCTATCTCCAGAAGGAGCTTCAAGGTTGAAATGTTTTCTAGATCCCTGCATCAAACTATTGCCTTATCAAACAGGCTTCTTGTTTCTCATCCTGGATCTAGTAGGACTTACTCAATTTTATTACCAAGTTTTTCTCTGGCTGCTACTGATGCTAGCAGTAAAAGCAGTTTAAAATTCATAAGGAGTATTTGGCTGTTTTCCTTTTCTAGCTGAGGACTGAATTTTGTTCTCTTCAGCTGTCTCAGAACACCAGCATGCAAATCAATGCTGCTGAATTGAAACATGTACTCCAACTGTAGTTGCAACTGAAAGCCCCCCTAAACAACGGAAATTCATTGCACCAGTTCCACAAACCTTCAGGATCAGAGGACCTGATGAGAAACAACAGGGAACTATAACTGAAAGACAGGAGAACATTAGGTGCTTTAAAGTTAAGAGCAGCACAAGCAGCCCACAGGCAAGATGCTTCTGCAAAGGATTTGGTGTCCTTTTTTGGGTGTCCTTGAGCAGAGCACCATGAGGCACTGAGAACACGAGTGTCCCAAGCACTTTTCAGGACTGCAAAGACTAACAAGTCGTATTTTGAAATGGCTGCAGCTATTGTTCAGCTCATAAGGAAGTTTTCTAGCACTAGAAGATTTTCTGCATGGATTTGTCAACCAGGAAGTGGTTTCTTTAGAAGAAATGACTGCAGTTAAATACACTATAAAAGGATTTTCAGAATGTAGTAAGGCATAACACTAATCCTGATAAATAGACTGATAAACCAAGAGTTTGTTCTGTGTGATGGGCCTGACATCAACTGTCTTGTAAAGCATGGCTGAGCTGCTTAAATGTCCTGTAGCAGCTGAACATCTCTCTGTCTCCAGCATGTGTCTAATAGCTCCCTCTGAGTTAAATTTTGAATTGGTTTGTTTGGTTTTTCAGTTTGCCTTCCCCTGCTCCCCCCAGTGCTTCTTTCATTTTGGTTAAGCACTTCCAAGAACCTTGCCCTGGTTCTCCTGAGAGAGGCTGACTTGAGTTCTCTGGGTTTCAAACTTTTATTAGGGTTTCTAGCAGTTAAAATGCACAGGAAGCTTTTGAAATCCTGGTTGGAAAAAAATGCATGTGGAGAGGAGACTTTGGCTACCTTTAGGCTGCAATTTTGAATATACTGATAGTACTCAAGCAAGCACACAAAAGGCACTTCAGAAAGTCAGACCCTCAGATATTGCCTAGTGCAATTTCTTAGACGGAAGAACACATTTCCCTTTACAAGGAGTGTGAGAGAACAGCAGGGGAAAAAAAAATAAATAAAACCACAACCCAGGAAACTAAACTCATTAAAATGCAATCAGAAAAAAATAGCTATACATAGCTGTCTTCTTGAAAGCCTCCTCCCTGGAAAAACATTGACAAAAATATTCAGGAGCAAATATAGACTCTTGAAAATGCTCAGACAAGTGATTGATCATTTATTTTTAATGTGGGAAAGAGATATAAAAAGAAATAACATTATATTTAAGGCTTGATCCCACACCTGCACCTTTTTGTAGAGGGAGTGGGTCAGAGTACTGTTTCAAATTCAGGTGTCAGTCGGAAAGGTTTTAAAAGTGTTAAATGCTCCATCCCTGGCAGTGTTCAAGGCCAAGCTGGACAGAGCCTTGGGAAACATGGTCTAGTGTGAGATGTCCCCGCCCATGGCAGGGGAGTTGGAACTAGATGATCTTAAGGTCCTTTCCAACCCAAATCATTCTATGATTCTATGAAAGAGGTGATAAATAGTAACAAGTGTGTGGGAACAGATGCTACTCATGCCAGAGCTCTAAAGGAAATTGAATGTAAAATCTGTAGTATGTTTCCTTATGTTTAAATCAGCCATAGTACCAAAAGAGTAAAAGGCAGAAAATGTAACCTAAGTTTTAGAAAGATGTCTGCAGGGATTCAAAGAACTCCACCCCAGTAAAGCAGACTAGGATATAGAGCAAATTAGTTGAAATTACACAAAGAGTAGTTTATAGACGTGAATAAATGTGATAAAGTGAGAATGAATCTAAATGACAGATGGACTTCATGCTTCAAGAGTGCTTACCAGTTTGTCACTCATGAACAAGGACATGGATCAGGGGTTCAGAAGGTACAATGGAGCATCTGAATTTCCTAAAACTTTTAATATAAAAACAAAAGCTGATCAGAAAAAGAAGCTGCCAGTAAATACAGGAGGGAGTCCCACTGTGAATTTATGATTGCGAAAGTTATGAGCGAAGGATAAGCAGATAGTCCTTGGAAGAATGGTAGATTGCCAAGGGTTTTGGACTGTTCTACTTATCCATGAATTATATGGAAAAAAAGTGAATAGGGAGTGGGTAACATTTCCCAATATAAAATTATTTTTTTGTGAGATGTTGAAGAAAGATCTCACAAGAATATGTGGCTGGCTACTAAAATATGAGACAAAATGTAACACTTAACATAGGTAAAGCAACGCACTCAAAAGAAACACTAAGAATGCGTAGAAATGGGTAAGTAAGTGATAAATTAGCTCCAAAAAGTACCTTGAAATCACTGGGGACATTGCTGTGAAAATACCTCCTCATTGCTTAGGCATCAAATCAGAAGAGTATTAGTGATTATGAGGAAATTAATAGCAAAATAATTGCAACGATGTTTAAAGCTATAGAGTACCTTAACTTGAAAGAATATCAAGAGTAATTCTGGTTATCTCATCTCAGTAAAGATGTCACAGAATTAAAAGCAGTTCAGAGAATAGCTATGATGATGATTAGGAACATGTAGCAGCATCCATATGGAAGTTATACAACAAAATTAGGAGCCACTGTCCTAGGTAAAATTGATTGAGAGAAATGTAACAAAGACGCATAAAACCATTAGTGGAATAGAGATGTTGAGCAGAGAAATACCTATTATTTATTTTTCATGCAACAAAGGAGCTAGAGGACACCTAGTGAAATAATAACACAGAATTAAAACAAATAATTAAACCAGGGATAAAATTTGGACATAATTTCAAAGAACAACTGCAGCAGAAAAGTTAATGAACAGCTATTTAATACATTATATGTGAAATGTTTTGGTCAGGATGTCTCTAAAACCACAAAATATTTAAAGATTGAAAGTAATACAAGTGGAAGGATTGCTCTATGTACCTCCTGTATCCTTCTATTATTTTCTTAAACATATTTTGCTGAGTGCAGGAGAAAGGATAGAGCTTCGGTTTGATGTAGACCTTATGTTCTTACTCTCTCCCTCTTCAAGTGCTTTCATCAGCTTTCATCCAAACACACATTATAGTTAAATCAATGCAAATCTGGGGGCTCTGGAGTGGGTAACTAGGTGACCTTTTCAGAGGACACATAGTCCTTAAACTATTTAGCCGTGTTGGGAAGTTAATTCCTCTATAAACAATGATATTGGATTTATAGGATATGATGTTCACTAGTTTGTAGGTAGGTTATACTCACATATCCACCATATCAATTATAAACTGCTCCTGCTTGCATGTCATAAACTATGGTATGAAACCATAGTTTAACCTTACATGCACCCATTTCCTTCTGCTTTGTGCTAAGAGAATTTCTATGGTAACCTTTACTGGAACTCACCCACCTCAAAACAAAGACAAAAAACAAAACAAACCAAACAAAAAAACACCAAAACCCAACCACCCCCCCCCCCAAAAAAAAAAAAAAACACCAGCCAAAAATCCCAGCAAACCCAAGAAACACAAAAAACCCTGACTGCACTTTTATGGAAAACATTCTTCCTCTTCATCACATCAGTCATTTGCCCTACCATTTCATAGTGGGCAATTGCAGAGACAACAATAAGCAGCAGGGAGTGAAAGATAGGTAGTGACAATGTCAACACTGTGGCAAAATGTGTTTGTCAGTACAACCTTGGTACACATTATGTAATTAAGGAGAGAGAATCTGGCCTCAAATTATTCATCCTCATTCCACTATGCATTCACAATCATTGAATATGGACAAAAAACTGTGGTCCTCTTAATTGTTGTCCGAATCTTTCATCTCATGGGACACCAATAGTTCCCATCTGTCCAAGCGGACAAAATTAATGTGTTTTGCAGCATGATCTGTTCCTTTAATAAAGATTCTGATCTCCCTTGGCTTAGCTCAGTAGCTCTGCATTACACCTAATCTCCTTAATAAGAGACAAAAAACTAGGTTAAAGGAATGCTAAGGCAAGCTCATGACCAGAGGGAGATTCACAGTGCAGGCTACAGCCTTTGCTATTGAAGCATAGTAGGTCACACTAGACCTCTGGGTTTTGCCTGCACCAGACAACCCCCATGCAAATCTGTGAGGTGCTTTGTTCCTTTGGAACCCATGCATCAGCAAGAGAGCTCAGGTCCTCACAACTGCTAAGCGCCTTCAAGGACGGGAATATGACTATGAATTTTATTGCTTTCATTACCAAGTTTCACCAACCTAACACAGTTTTAATTAATTTAATATGGGGTTTGTATTACCTTGGGTTTTTTATTATTTGGGAACTTTTCAATTACAGATAGATAAGTCATTGGAAACACAATATTAATAACAGAAAAGTGTACAAAACATGATAACCATCTGTAATAAATTCAGTTTTCACAGAAATACACAGATAGTCATACCTTTCTCTACTGCAAATGACTAAATTACCGCATTTACCAGTGACAGAAAGGAAAGTTTTCAGGAGTGCCATTGACTATTCATGTGGCACACTCTGTTTTGCAAGACCCCTGAAGCGTAGCATCATAAATTCAAAGAGACTTTCTCTGGTTAATACTGATGTCTGGAACCAAATACTAGCATGGTTCTGAACTATCTTTTTTATTAAAAAAAAAAAAAAATCCAGTGGCAGGAAATCTTTATTTCTATGCACACTTTTAAGTTTATAATACAAAGTAAAAAAATGAAATTTTAGCTAAGAAGAGTTCTGTTCCCTAATGGACGATGTAGTTTGCCAGTTCATTCCCCACACCTACATTCTCCTTCACAGACCTTAATTGCCTACCAAACCATTCTAGACATTATAGGCAGGAAGTTCATACTGGAAATCTTCTCAGAGAAAGACCACCACACTTAAACTGAAATACAAGTTATTACGGTGGGGAAAATTTAGAGATTCCCTAGGAAATAGTTTTTGTGAAAAAATCTTCTCTAAGATGCAATTTTCTTTACATCATATTCAGACAACAGAGATGCAATTGAAAGGAAACCCATGGAAATGAAGTTTACCTATTCCTACTCAATCCTGATAGACACAACTGGAAAATTAACCTGCTAAGATTATATAGATATCACTTACCTCCATGATGTCTAAATGCACATTTTGGTTATCCATTTTTTTTGATAACCAGATCCTGCAAGCATCCTGCTTTCTTATGAAAATGTAGTTGGTATAATTCCTGAAAATTGATGTTTTCAATAAACTCATATCTTGACAAGTCAATAAATGTTGACATAGATACAGTTCAATATTCTTTACATTTTTTTGGGTCTATATGAATTTCTGAAGGATTCCAAGTATTACATATGATGGTCTAAGAGAGTTTCTATTACACAAACTTATTTATTGGCTGATGACCTGTAGAAACAATATAGGACAGCTCTGCAAAATTCAGAAAGGAAAACATATTTAAATGAGCAAAGCTGCTGCAAGTTCCAAAGACAGAATATTTTAAAACATCAGGTTATGAGGAAACATTGAAAAGCAGAATCAACTTTAACAACTGAGAATCATTTTTACGATAACCATAGCTTGGAATGAAACCTATTCTGCACACTCACTTAAATCCTGATGGTTTTTGTGGTAATTCTCAGTTCTGCTAAGACTATCTTTCCAATAAGAAAAGAAAGCAATAAATAGGCAGACACTAGTTCTGTTTTAGACTTTCTCCATTAAAATGTTGTGAATAATTTGTAATTTATATTCAAATTAAGATCCGAAGAGGAAATTTCTAAGATTAAGGTCAGTAAAAGACAAATAGTTATTAGATATTTTCAGACCCTTTTTCAGGAAAGTGTGGTATTTTACAGCAAACTTTACTCAGCAAGCATACTACCATTTTGGCCATTTTCACTAGGAAGACTGCTGGACCTGAAGGGGGAATAGCTCTGCAAAGGTGCTAAACTAGAGATCAGGAAATCTGATTTCTTCTTCTAGGTTTACCTACATTTCAGTTATATATAGCTTTAAGTCTCACAATGAAATGTTCAATATATCTGCTTGTCTGACACAGGCCTTGAGTGTGTTCATATTTGATACTACAGATTCCCCAAAACCAAGGACTGTACTTAACGGCATGTTTAGAATCTCAGTGTCGTGGTTTAAACCCAGTCAGGTAATTCATTCGCTCACTTCTCCCCCCTTTCTTGCCCTCCCCCTGCTCTCGGAGGGACGGAGAGGAGAATGGAAAAGAATGCAACTCCCACGGGTTGAGATAAGAACAGTTTAGTAACTAAGGTATAACACAAATCACTACTGCTACCACCAGTGATAATAATGATAAAGGAAATAACAAGGGAAGAGAATACAACACCTCAGCACCAGCCGACCGATAACTTGCCCCCCTCAGCCCGACCAAGCACCGACCGATACCTCCTCCAACCCTGCAGTCTCCCAGCCCTTCCAGCTAACTCCCAGTTACCTCCTGGGCATGACGTGCTGTGGTATGGAATACCTCTTTGGCTAGCTCAGGTCAGGTGTCCTGTCTCTGCTTCCTCCCGGCTTCCCCTCCTCCCTGGCAGAGCATGAGGCTCACAAAGTCCTTGGCCAAACCAAAACATCACTATCAGTTCTGTTCCCAGGCCGAAAGTCAAAACACTGCACTGCACCAGCTACCAAGAAGGAGAAAAATGACTGCTACTGCTGAACCCAGGACCCTCAGCAAATACATATTAGAGCTTATGGATCGCTTGTGCATTTGGGTCTCAGTTTCTCTCTTCCCTTTAAACAGTTTGTGCAGGTGAGCAGTTCCACTGAGTTCAACAGAGATTATACATCTGTCAATCCTTCCTTGAACTCACCTGGACCAGGCTGGTAGGTAGCTTGAATTTTATAAGGGAGTATTTATATGAGTTTATTTCATTCCCAGAGAATCAGCATCTAGCAGAGGGAGTGAAGTGCCAATTATTTTCTTTATTGAAATTATGACAGGAAAACAAAAATTATGGGGAGAAATAAGATAATTTTTAAAACCATTTTAAAATAAAATGTACAGCATAATGAAAATATTTCTTAATTCTTATTTACTAATTCTTTATTTACTGTTCTGGCCTGTGAAGTATAAATTGGAAGATTTACATATGATGGGTCTAATGTTAGCATTATGGAATCATAGAATCATAGAATAGTTAGGGTTGGAAAGGACCTTAAGATCATCAGGTTCCAACACCCCTGCCATGGACAGGGACACCTCACACTAAACCATATCACCCAAGGCCTCGTCCAACCTGGTCTTGAACACTGCCAAGGATGGAGCATTCACAACCTCCCTGGACAACCCATTCCAGTGCTCACCACCCTAACAGGAAAGAATTTCCTCCTTATATCCAATCTAAACTTCCCTTGTTTAAGTTTTAACCCGTTACCCCTTGTCCTATCACTACAGTCCGTAATGAAGAGTCCCTCCGCAGCATCCCTATAGGGCCCCTCCTGTAAAGAGTCCAGTGACAGTTGATTCTGATTTTTCTGATGACTAATATGTAGGAATATAGGAATCAGGAATCAGATAACACATGATCATGTGTTATCTCGTTGAATATTTTCTCTCGGGGGCCAAAGCCAACTTTATGGTTTACCATTTAGTTCCTGCAATACCACCCGCCCAAACTAGATGGTCAGATTATTTCCATTTCTTTCATCTCCTCAGAGGTTTGTATTGCTCCACACCAGTAATATAAGAACATCCTATTTTCCACCTTCTGCAGCCCTGTTACTCGGTATATTTTATACTGTTTACAATTGACTTCCCCCTGACAACTCCCATATGACCCAGTGAGCTGCTAAGCACGCTGCACTGCAGATGCCTGATGAACCTCAGCTGCTCTGTCAGGCTCAAGCAGTTTGCAGACCATATATAATTATAAGCACACATGAAGTTAAGCACATGCTTACCTGCTTTGCTAAACTGTAATTTGAGTCCAAGCTCAAAAGACAGCAAATATTTCTCTTCACATTTTGTGCATGGAATGAGAGACACCTGAAGGTAGCTGGTAGGTTGATTAGTATTCGAACTAATAGTCTATTAAAATGTAAATTAAATAAATGCTACTGCCTGGAAAATAAATGAATTTTTAGCAACTGTCATCAGACCTGGATTCTACCTCCAGCCTCTCTGAGCTCATCAGCTGGATTCCAGCCCAGATGAAGTGGGCAGGAGAGCACAGGAACCTAATGAGAATAAATGCGAATTAGTTTAGCACTCTCATGCAGCTAAATTATCCAAAGATGTTTGGAGCAGACTACCTGAGGATTAATTCAGCAGAGGAATGTGCTGGCAGAATTCCAGCATTTTAACCAAACAGGTATTTGTCATGGACATCATAGAAAATACTTTGAATTGCATTAAAATTCTCCTCAGTAGTGCCTCAAAGTCCAGCTTCTTCCTTGGAAATCTCCCAGGTACACACCTGTGTAAGAAGACATGGGACTGGTCTTACTGTGTGAATCACAGCCCCTCTGCCTCTTTCATCTTTGCGGTCAAATACCTACTTCTTTTGTTGAGCAAAGCTTTGGGTATAGCTCTGCAAAGACTCAAGAGTGACTACATCTCAGTTCCAAAAGTTCAAAGCAGGGCTGGAGATGTGTATTGGGCACTGTGCTCTGAGATTTGCAGGGGAACCCTCCAGCTGTGTTTGGAATACGGATGGTGTAGACGCAGCCTCAATGGGCTGGCAAGGAGTAGCCCAGCCGTCACACTTGCGCTTAGAGAGCACAGACTCCACAATGCCAACAGCACCAAGAAGTCATAGAAGTTGGTGGCTCTTCTGTCCTCTCCAAGAGGCTATAGTGCTGTCTGAACAGGCACTAGACAATGTGACATGGACGGACATCAATTTGATGGATGGAGCACTCGGTGGATAAAGAATTGTCTGGATGGCTGCACACAAAGAGTTGTTGTCAACGGCTCAATGTCCAGCTGGAGACCAGTAATGAATGGTGTCCCTCAGGGATTGGTGTTGGGACCAGTCTTGTTCAACATCTTTGTCAGTGACATGGACAGTGGGATTGAGTGCACCCTCAGCAAGTTTGCCAATGGCACCAAGCTGTGTGGTTCAATTGATTTGCTGGAGGGAAGGGATGCCATCCAGAGCGACCTTGACAAGCTTCCTGAATTATGGGGACTTCAATCAACTCCCGATCTCTGCCAGAGAACTTGGGAGCTGAGTACCCTGAGGATGGCTGGTTTGACTTAAAGACTGAGGCAAAGGCAGCATTAAGTACCTCAGCCTTTTCTTTATCCTCAGTCACTAGGTTTCCCCTAGTATCCAGTAGAGGATGGAGGTTCTCCTTAGCCCTCCTTTTATTGCTAATATGTTTGTAGAAGTACTTTTTATTATCTTTTATGGCAGTGGCCAGATTTAGGTCCATCTGTGCCTTCACCTTTCTAACTTTATCTCTACATAACCTGACAACTTTCTCGTACTTTCGATGTGGTGACAGTCTCTTCTTCTACAGGTGTTAAATTATCTTCTTTTCTTCCTGAGTTCAAGAAATAATCTTTCTCAGCCAGGCTGGTCTTCTTCCCTGTTGGTTTAATTTTTGGCACATAGAGACTGCCTGCTCCTGCACAAGCATTTCACTCTAGAAGAGTGTCCAGCCTTCCTCGACCCCTTTGTCCTTTAATAATGTTTCACAAGGAATTCTGCCAATCAGTGTCACAAACAGGCCAAAGTCAGCCCTCTGGAAGTCTAAGGTGAAGGTTTTGCTGACGTTCCTGACTTCTGCAAAGACTGAAAATCCAATCACTTTGCCCAAAAATATATACAGGTGAGATTAAATTCTTAATCTTTTTCAAAGCAGTCAGATTGGTTATCAGATAAATTTTTCATACAAAACAATCATATTTTGTCCACTAGAGTCTCTGGATAGGCATCAGAGCACAATAGTCCTTCAGCCCCACTCTGCTACCAAGCCAGCACTACCAGTAGTCAACCGCCTGGTACTGCAGGTTACAGCACTGGACCTGCCTGTCAGGGACAGTAGATAATGGTCCATGCTGAAACACACAAAGTCCTGTTTGTCTGCTTTGGCTCCTCCACAGAAGGTCACGCTTTGGCTCCTCCCTGAGAGTCCTGCTTTGGCTGCTCCCCAGTTCTGCTTTAGAACTGCCCATAAAAGTCCCGACCCTTGGAGACCTTTCTAGATATTGCTGGCCACTTCTCCCAACGTAGGCTGGCCCTCTGTGTCAGAATGAGTGTGCAGTTTTGTCAGTATAAAAGCCTGAGCCTCATGCGATGCAGGGAGACAGAACCTCATACCACCCAGGTCAACATTGCCTCCATGGGGATGCCCACTAAGGTTGAGCCTGCCACCTTGCACTGCGATGATGTTTCTTGGAGCTGGTCTCCTGGTCGTCATTAGATGGTCCTTGGGATTGGTAAGATAACCAACCATCAGACATATCCTTTACTGTATCTTTTGTTACCTTTATATTTTCCCTGTATTAATAAACTAGTTATGATTCTTTATTGTGTTGCATTTCTCTCAACCTGGAATCCATGAACTCTGGAGCAACCTGCCACAGCTTCATGTAAAAGATAAATGTGCCTCCCATCTGCTGTAACAAGGGAGTGAGCTGTGTGTCTCAGGCTTTGCATGAAACTTGACAAGCATAATACGGGGAAGACCTCCCCTAAAACGTCCTCCCTCAACATATTGTGTTGTATGAAGAAAATCTTGAGCTAGTGCTGACAGTTATCTTGTCTTTGTCTCGTATTTTCCTTGGCAAAGAAAGAATAATCTTTGGTTCCAATATCTAATTATTTAATAGCTGGTAAAAATCACTACTTTAACAGATACTTTACTGCCAGAAAACCAACTTTCCTCACAAGGAGAATCATAGAGAAGGGAAGGAAGTTTTGTTTTTTCATAACTACTGCCAATAATAATTGAGTGAGTTTAAAGTGACAGCTATAGTTTCTGTCACCTTGAATCCAGCAGCAAGTAAAACCACTCTCTGTGGCAAGGACTTGTTTTTGTTCTTTGCCTTCGGACACCTTCACACAATAGAACTATGAACCATAACTCCAATTTCTAAGCACTATACACAAATAGCTGTTATCTGATTAGAAAGTAAAGACTAAGCTCATGTCCTTAATACGAATCTGATTTTACTCAGTTTTCACAATACATTCACAACCTGCATGACAGAGAAAAGCACACCTGGCAGAAAAGAGATGATGACCCTTTTACCTTGAAAATATAATTTGAATTCTAAGAGCACAAAGGAAGAGAAATTAGGCCTGGTTTTTATCTTTACCTGAGCTTGATTAGGTCGTAGAAAGTTCAGGTAATACTCATGCCTCACAACCACAATCATCACAGCAGTAGAGAGCTAATGGAACAGAAAGAAATGAATAGAAATTAAAACTTTTTAACGAATATTCCAGCTGCCTGATTGCAAAGAAAAGGTTCAAAATAAAAACTGTCTAGAAGTATATTGACACATTTTGTTCTGATTAGCATTCAAATTATGTAAGTTAGCAGCACAGCCAGTGAAACTATTACCTGAGAGCACTCCCCTGACTGAAGATGTTCTGAGAGGAAAGCTGAATTTAAAAACCATTATGACCATGCATTTAAATGTTTTAAATTATCATTATCATGCATGAAACTGCATAAACAGTCTTATTTTCTTTCTGAAGTGACCAGACTTTTTTGTTTGCTGTTCTGTTTTTTGGGGTTTTTCTTTTAACTTAATGCCACCACAAAGTAAGGTCATCCTAATAGACCAAAGTGGTTCAAAAGTCAAAGATGGTATTTGCCACAATTTGCAAACATTAGCATTGATAAATATTGGGATGGAGGGGTGGGGCAGGGAGATGAAAAAGACATTCTGAACTGATCTCATTTTCCAGAAGTGACTGGCCATGCTGGAATCTCAGAATGTCTTTAAAAGATTCCAAGCTAGAGGCCCAAAATTCAGGTGCATAAAAACATTAGCACTTTTTTATTATTGCCCTTGTATCTTGAATCAGACTGTGCAAATTTCTGAGTAATCAGTTGAGGTGAACGGTAGACCATTATAAGATTTCACAGCCTATGCAGAACCTTTTAATCTACACAAGCAGCTGGGACTATTCATGCTGTTGGAGAGGCCATAATTGCTCATTGCTTAGATTAGGTCACCCAGCCTAGACAGGGCACAAAGGAAAACAGGACTGAGAGTTCTAGTAAGCTGTCAGCTGCAGGAAAGAGGCAATGAGCTCTTGGCTTAGAAAATCAGACAGAGAACTGGATATCACTATATTAGATAGCAGGATCACACAAAGAGCTGTGGTCTGTACGCAAAGAGTTGTGGTCAATGGCTCAATGTTCAGCTGGAGACCAGTAACGAGTGGTGTCTCTCAGGGATCGGTGTTGGGACAAGTCTTGTTTAACATCTTCGTCGCTGACATGGACAGTGGGATTGAGTGCGCCGTCAGCAAGTTTGCCGATGACACCAAGTTGTGTGGTCCGGTTGATACGCTGGAGGGAAGGAATGCCATCCAGAGGGACCTTGACACACTTGTGAGGTGGGCTGATGCCAGCCTTATGAAGTTTAACCATTCCAAGTGCAAAGTCCTACACTTGGGTCGGGGCAATACCAGGCATAGCTACAGGTTGGGCAGAGAAGAGATTCAGAGCAGCCCTGCAGAGAAGGACTTGGGGGTGTTGGTTGATGAGAAACTGAACATGAGCCAGCTTCAGTGTGTGCTCACAGCCCAGAAAGCCAACCGTATCCTGGGCTGCATCAAAAGGAGCGTGACCAGCAGGTCGAAGGAGGTGATCCTGCCCCTCTTACTCTGCTCTTGTGAGACCTCACTTGGAGTGTTGTGTGCAGTTCTGGTGTCCTCAACATAAAAAGAACATGGAGCTGTTGGAACAAGTCCAGAGAAGGGCCACGAGGATGATCAAGGAACCAGAGCACCTCCTGTATGAAGATGGGGCTGTTCAGCCTGGAGAAGAGAAGGCCGCATGGAGACCTCATAGCAGCCTTCCAGTATCTGAAGGAGGGCTATAGGGATGCTGGAGAGAGAGTCTTCATTAAGGACTGTAGTGACAGGACAAGGGGTAATGGGTTAGAACTTAAACAGGGGAAGTTTAGATTGGATATAAGTTCTTCACTGAGTTCTTCACTGAATTCACCACCTTCACTGGTGGTGAGGCACTGGAATGGGTTGCCCAAGGAAGTTATGAATGCTCCATCCCTGGCGGTGTTCAAGGCCAGATTGGAAAGAGCCTTGGGTGATATAGTTTAGTGTGAGGTGGCCCTGTCCATGGCAGATGTTTTGGAACTAGATGATCTTAAGGTCCTTTCCAACCCTAACTATTCTATGATTCTATGATTCTAAGATAAGTTTTTCCACCAGCTCTAGAAAGGCTTTACATTTATATCTGGTTTTGATGTTTCAGAATCTGATGTTTTTCCTGACTATAAATATACTTGTACTATATACTTATCTTTCCTTGTTTTGAATCTTCTGATGAAAAGTACTAAATATGTAGCCTTCTATTTTTGGAGACGCCTAAGGTGAGATAACTCTCCCTGCATTGAGATTTCATGTTTTTTTAGAGAGGCTTGGACTCATATCAAAGAACTCTTTGCACATTAAAAAAATCTATCAATCCCACCACTGTTGATCAAAGAAAACTAGTATATCAACTGGTAGCAATAGCAGTTGGGGAAAGAAAAGTCAATAGCAAAATTGCAACAAAGCAATGACACTGATTCCAAGTTGGAACATGAGTCCTTTCCTCCTGAGAAATTCAGCATGCCGAAATGTCTTCACACTATTCTTGATTTAGCTAATCCAAATGTAGACAGAAGTGACACCAGATGAGTCAGGCACACCGTCTGGACTCAAACTCTGAATTTGTAAGTGACAAACTCACAAAAGTTTGCTTGGATGTTTCACTCCAACAGTAAACCAAAAGCCAAATTTCCCATTTAGATTTCAGACAACTTGCAGTTGAACATATCCAAAAGTTAAGGGGCTTGCTAAAGGCTTGTGTTGCTAGGATTAAATAAAAATTATCTAAGAACTCCAATTATAACCCATTTCAAGTTAGTGGAAAGGGCTAACAGAGACAGGTGGAAAGGACTGTTATGGAAGTTGTGTGCAGTGGCTGCTTTCATTCATCCACTGAAATTCATATGCATAGGTTATGTCAAGTAATGGTAGCTAACATACATTCGTTGGTAGCCAATGAAATCTCAGAAAGCAGTTATTCCCTAGTTATAGTTGCTCAGAAGGTGTCTTCAGACAGAAAACAGCAGGCCTCATTCTCTGACAGATATAGAGATCCCTTATTTTAGCTGGACTGCCATTAAAGCACAACAACATGGTCTATAAGACACCATCTCACAATGCCTTCTGGGGTATTTATAACTGCTAAGATGTGTACAGTACCTCACGCAGTGTATGACTGAAGGGCTGATCTTTGCTGAATAACGTCTTCTTAGGAATCTCTCCTTCATGGTTTGTAAGATGATATTCCTAATATCACTAGCAATTAATAATATGATCTTCCTCACTGCTAAACTTGTTTCTTCTGTCATGTCTAACGTATGTCTATGATAGGAAAGAACATCTACACTTAAAACAGAAATTATCAGTTCCATAAAGCATTGCACTCTAATCTACACCCTAGCCTATGAATAAATGGATATGGAAGAGATTAATCCAATTGGGGTGTTCCATTTTAAAAGGAAGTCATCTGATCTTCACGCTCCATTTAGTAATTCCAGGACTGTAATTCTTAATGGGAATTCAGAAACTTTTTCCAGGGAGTGGAAGGTGGTGGGAAAAGAAACAGGTGAGGAAGTGGGAGGAAAAGAAATACGACCATGATCAAGGTAAAATGAAGTGATTAATGCTCTGAGACTTAAAATAATAAAATTGTAGCTAAATGGAGTACATTGTATCATCTAATGGACAAAACATTGAAGTTTGAGTACCTGAATAATTACTGTGTTTAGCATGCACAATGTTTGATAATCCTTCCTGAATAATTGTAGTGTTTCTCCCATAATTTGTATCTGGCAATTGATTAGTCTGAAGGTTGCTATGGTAAAAATACTTAGCTTATGCAGCATATCACGTAAGGAGCAGGTACAAACTAAAAGGGAGATTGCTGTCTGTAAAGCACCTTATAATTTTATCATGTTGATTATATTAATTGTCAAAGATATTAAAATGGAAGGAGAAAAAGGGACCAACATAACTAAGACATTTCTTCCTACTGATTTCAATGGAATTGCAAAGTCAGAATTTTATTTGAAGATATTTACATCAGGATTAATAATTATTAAGTTATTAAATATACTTTTCTCCCATCTTCAAGCATCTGCCACCTCCTTGAGAAACTGATATTCTGACAAGATTTTCTTTTTCACTGGCACAAAGACAGACAGAGAGATGTCAAAATACCTTAGTCTTATCTTCATTATTGTTTATTACTGTTGCCACGTAGACACTTAGACACAAGATTTTTGATGCTAGGCATTGTAGAAAACTGCAACAAAAATGTATAAGGTAGCTGAGGGGTGGAGACACAGTGTAAGGAACTGGTAGGATAGTGTTAGCTTACTTGGGCATGAAAATGGGCATGACATGGTCATACCCACCATATGGTCTGTAAGTGTTTCAAATATCATAGCAAGAAAACATTTACAACGGATTTCAAAGAAACTCACAATACTCAGACTGGTAGGCTCAAGAAAGACTGTCACCTGGATAGATCTGTTCTCAACTGACACCATAGTGAGTAAAAGGCAAGTCTACCACAACTGGTATAGACAAAGTCTCTTCACAAGACCTGGCTTCTGTTTATGAATAAAGTACGTTCAATCCTTGATTAGTTTTCTCAGATGGCTTTGACAATCTGGACAGAAGATGAAAATTTTCTGGACAAGTCTGCATTATTTTTTTAAACTACTGGCCTTGATTTTAACGATCTCTAGTGTGTGTTTACTGCCCACTGCTGAAGCTTACGAGAATATGATTGGTAGTTTCATTGGCACTGTGGACAGAACAGATCCCTCTGCACTAATTCCAATCATCTTTGATTTGACCTATTTTAAAAATTCTTTTTGTGAGCCTCCTCATGTAATAAACTACAGCTAGTAGAAATGGCTAAAAGTTATTTCGGTTTACTGAAATTGAAGGAATTCTTTCCAGTATCTTCTTGCTCAGACAAACAGATGTGGTATCACATCTCATGGGAGCACCAAAAGGAGAAAGCCAAAAATGACAGCAGAAGGTGATCAATAACATATTTTTTAATGAGAGATTAGGAATGTAAGAAAAACTACAGTTTTGATGGCACATAAGTAGCCAAAGCAAATCATAAACCTGAAAACTGGAAAAGCAAAAGGCCACTCTGTGAGCAATGGAACTATTGGAGGCAAGTTTCCTATGCACCAAGATCCTATGTCACAGCCTACTGCTATCACCTGCCAGTTCTTCAGCACTTCCAAAGTTATCTCCCACAAATCTCACTGACCTGTTCTCACAGCTTTGCCTAAGCACCTCTGTTTCTGTCCCCCCACACATGTACCCATTCAAATGTCATTTATATAGCGCCTACATGTTTTTTTGTGACCCTGAAGCTGCATGCATTGAGACTATTTCTGAGCTATTTGGTGTGTACTGGTGAGCTAGCAGGCAGACACAGCCTGATGAACTTGCACTGCAGTCATTCCCTCAACAAGAGTGAGGATGGAGGAGATTCTCCTCTGTCCATGACCAGTTTTCACCAGTTGCACAATTTTCAACATCTGCATAATAATGTAAAGAAAGCTTGATATAAGGCATTCATATACACATATACACAGCCCATTCTCATATTTTCACTTTAGCCTCTCTTCCACACAAGAATGGGAGCACAGGCAATTTAAATCCATGCAGGAAACAAAAGCCTCTGCCTCATTTTCAGAAGTGTCAATGGGTGCATTGGAGCTGGATCCCCACTGGCTTTCCATTGACTTAGGTATATGCAGTAGTTCAACCCCAGCCGGCAGCTAAACACTACACAGCGGCTCACTCACTGCTCCCTGGTGGGATGGGGATAGACTCAGAAAAGTGAGAAAACTCATGGGTTGAGATAAAAGCAGTTTAACAAGTAAAGCAAAAGCCACACACACAAGCAAAGCAAAACAAGGAAGGAATTCCTTCACCACTTCCCATCCGCAGGCAAGTGTTCAGCCATCTCCAGGAAAGCAGGGATCCACCACACATAATGATTACTTGGGAAGACAAACACCATCACTCTGAGCATCTTCCCATTCCTGCTTTTTCCCCAGCTTTATATGCTGAGCATGATACCACATGGTATGGAGTATCCCTTGGGTCAGGTGGGGTCAGCTGTCCCAGCTGTATCCCCTCCCAAGTTCTTGTGCAACCGAAGCCTATTTGCTGGTGGGGTGGTGTGAGAAGCAGAAAAGGCCTTGGTTTTGTGTAAGCACCACTCAGCTATAACAAAAACATCCCTGTGTTATCAACACTGTTCTCAGCACAAATCCAATACGCAGACTCATAATAACTACTGTAGAGACAATTAACTCTATTCCAGCTGAAACCAGCATAGCATGCCAGACAATTCTGGCCTATTATAGTGTATCACTAATTTACAGAGAACACAGACTTTTTAGATGCCTCACTGCACTATCTTATGCTGTCTGCAAGGAGTAGCAAGTATATTCCTCTCTTTTTGAGAATGCGACATTTTTTTATTAATTTTGTAAACAAAATCCTTTTAAATATTTCACCTGTAGCTCTCCTTTTTCTTTCCTTTGCTCCTGAGAAACTTGTACTGCTTATTTTTCATAAAAGGCTTGTCAAGATGAGAAGCCATCACAGAAACATTTCAAAATTTCTCTGACAATTGGCTTATTCATAATCCAATTGCTCTGGCAGGCAAGAAACTCCAAAAGTTCCTCGATGAGACATGACAATTTTTACATGGATCTTTACAATACTTGCCAAGTGATTTTCACAGTCATGAAGTTTCTGTTAAAAGAATAGAGCAATGACAATCCCAGAGACTTCGACCACATGAAATGCAACTCAGTAATTTTTCTTCCTCCAGATTCTAGCCTAAAATTGCCATGTGAAGGGCACACAAGGCTAGGTGCTAGAGGCAGGTGAAATGATTCACCAAGATGTCTCTTTCTACCCAAACCCTCTTCCTGATATTGCAGATGGAAACTTCTCATAGTCTTGCTCACAGATGACTGTGCCCTCCTTCCAGGAACACTTCCTTTTCCTAGTATGCTGCATAGAAAAGCAGTGAAATGGCTCAGGAGAAGGCTTTGGAAGTGACAAGGAACAGCATTACACTATCAATAAAATATGCCTCACAAATGACTTGTGGTTTAAATGATTTATTTATACAGGGTTGCTATTTCATTGGCTAGACAGATTTGGTCAAATGTTTTCACAGTGCTTGTGAACATTAATACCAATTTCGAGTGGCTATTCAATTCCATGTTCATAGCCCTTGTTATTCAAGCTGCTGTGTGACTGTCAGAAGAAAACAGATTGCTGTTCATTTTAATCAGTCAGATCACAGTTTTATTGAACGTGCCTGTTTGATGTGATTGCATCTTGTGCAACTGAGTGAAATGAGACAAAAAGAGCAATTTTATATCACGTAGATAATAACAGATGCGCCCCTCAGAATTCATTATAGAAATCTGTTTTGCAGCCGTATGTTCCACTTCATGTGAAATCCTTTTGTTCTCATCAGCCTCTTCCTGTGTGAAACTACCACTTCGCATTTTGCGAGCATCGACCAATGGAATCTGATATTATTTTGTCCATATCTTTGGATCCCCTGCTAAATGTTGAAAACTAAAAAGTCTAGTTTTCCATAACCTACTAAAATAGCCTCCATGTAGTCACCTGTTTGTAAAGCACAAGATATATTTACCCTCTATTTTACTATATATCCTCTAAATTTCACTCTCTAATAACTGAAACAAGAGAGCTTTAGCAGTGAATGTTTTTTAAAAGATTTTGTTTCCTCTTCTGCCTCAGTCTAAGCCTTCAGGGTGAGCACAGCTCTATGAAATTTCAGCTCAGTCTTGGTGTCATTTTAGTTTAAGGTGTGTTCAAATCTGTACCCATCCAAATTCTCTTAGGTCTTCTATGTATGTGTTTGAAAAAAAATTACAGGTATCCTATGCTGCTTCTTTTCCTCATAACCTCTTTAAACACCTACGTGACTATGCTGACTAATATGCATTTTATTGGCTTGATCTTTAGCTGATGTCTATTCAAGTGGCTCCACAGATTTTAATGGAGTTATGCCAAATTACATTACTCCAGTGGTTTGGCTGAAATTCTATGCCCTTTGACATAATTGGCAAAGTTCCCATTGTTTTCAGTGGAGCAATTATTTCAGTGTATGTGCTTGGCATATAGAGACCCTCCTCAGCAGAAGGTCATGCAGTCAGGCAAGTGGTAGTATGCCCTTTTTAGAGGCATCACATTCATCCTGTGAGGTCTACTAGAAGTCAGCACTAAAGCACGAATTTGTTGACTTGGCAAAAGAAGGAATAAAAGAAAGGTTGGACAAACATGAATTAGCTTTAGCAAAGAGATGTCTCAGTGTAAATTTGAGCAGTGATTCAGAGTATTTCTTACTTTTCTTTGTCTTCTTTATAAAAAGCCACTGGCTTCCTTAAATATCTCTTTCTGTAATTAGAAATCATAATTTTCTCAGGGTCAACTCTGCAGGCATATGCACATCATAAATTTGGTAGAGCACGCACTGGAACCCAGTCATATCTCTGCACCCACTCCTCACAACCCACCCATTTAGTACCCTAACTTCTGTTTGAGGGCACATTTTAACTCCCCCATCCTTCCTTCACTTTCTGTGAGGCACTTCATCTGTTCTTGGAGACCCTGTTTTTTCCTCATATCCATATGTCTACAGCATCCACAATATCAGGACCCTACTGAGTTACATTTCCCATATCTCTATGTCTCCCCCTATGACACTTGAACGAGGATGCCATAGCTGTAAATCTAGTTCTCGTCATAAAGCCTAACCTCCATAACCAGCATCACCTTCCATCCATGGTTCTGTGTGAATTCTTGCTAATATCCTTCTTTATAAGCCCTTCTTCCTACCCCTAAATCCTTTCCCTTTTCCTATTTCATTCTAAGACCTCAGGTCCATATCCAACTCATGCTACACCAATGGCTTTATTCTTCAGCCTTCATTCCTACAGAATGCCTAATAATCTTGTAGCATAGAGTGGTGAATAAGGTAACTAGGTAATTATATTATCTTCTGTTCTTTTTTCAGCCAAACTAAGTATCAGATATATGATCTTGGGCCTCCAAAATCTATCATGTCTATCTATTTAGATTAAATTTATTAAGATGAGGCTGTAGTTTAGGTTTAAATAGTATCTTGCACAATAAGATACTGATCTGGGAACAATTTTGAAATCAGAGAAGTAGTTTCACTCATATAGGAAAAAAAGTTGTGGGATTCTTTTTATTTTCTTGGTTTAGTTTGACTTGGCATTTTATTAGAGGGAAGGATTTTTTATTGTTGTGTTTTTTTACAGTTTCATTGAAGCAGTCTGATAATTTTTTTCACTCTTTCCTCAGTCTGGACAGCAAATCAAAAAGTCAATCATTTGAACAATACTATCTAGCTTTTCTAAACTCCATTGAAATACCCACAATAACAGTAATAATTGATTTCCAGTCCTATTTCAGCAGGGGACATCACATACTTCAGCTATTGCCTTGTTAGGCTAGAGGTATGCTATGTGATAAAGGGACTGTTTCTCTGATGCATGTTTGAAGAGAGCAAAGGGATTTCTATTGCTTGTAAACCTGGAGAAGTCTGATAACACAAATATTTTTTAATCTGAAAGATATACTTTCATCAAGTGCAACTTTAGTATCCTGAGAGCAGATGTTAAGGTTCTGAAATGTCGGAAAAACCTGCCATAAAAACAAAAAAAAAAAACAAAAAAAAAAAAAAAAAAAAAAAAAAAAAAAGTGTAAATTGCATTTGTGTTAACAGTAAAGGGACAGATGCAAAATCCATATCAAAATTTTATAAATTGTATTTCAGGCCTCATGTTGCTTTGTGTGTGACATTAATGCTGTTGAAAACACATAAACATAAAAGCCTGATATAAACATTACCAACCAAGGCTGAAATAAAAGCAGGAAGATTGTCATTGACACTAGGAATATAAACATATCAGTCTTGTAATAGTATTATAAATAAAAAGGCTATTAATTTAACAATGGCCATATATATATATATATATTTAAGTAATGTCAGTGTTCACATTGCCAACCTTTGTATCAGCATTTACATGGGATCTCATAAAGCAGCATGCTTTCTGTTAACTTTTAAGAAATGATAGCTCAAACATGAGCATAAACATGATTCTGCTGCATAAATCAGGTCTGTACATGTTTAAATTCTATTGGTAATTTACAAATGTAAATATAAACAGAAATATCCTGGCCATGCATCAAAAGCACCGATATAACCAAAAACAGGCTCTGGAAATCATACCCAGGTTCTGCAGGTATGTGGTGTTAAAGCACAGAAGGACAAGTACATTTTTTTGTAAGTGATATTCATCATGCTCAGGCTTCAAAGTTCTTAAGGATTTTATACTAAGGGTGGAAAAGCATAGTATATGACCCTTGCAGGTATGCCCCAGCCCTATTATTTTCTTATTAAGACCTGGTGCTACCAGAGTCAATGGGAACTTCTGAGTTTTGTTATTTCTGTGGTGCCAAGCATTCATTCTACAACACATAGCTGCGAGTTTCTGCTTTTCATCAAGGCCACTGATCATAGGACCTTGGGAATATAGAAGCACCTAATGTTTGAGGAACTGAGAGACTGACAGTCCAAAGAGATCCAGATACATAACCAGCATAATATCTTCTTTCTTATGTGCAAGAAAGTTCAGATGTATTTTTAAAACCATGCCAAAAGCTGACAACTTCACTCAGCTCTCTTTCCATGCTGTCTCACTTAAGGGCCTTTAAAAGGGATGGCTGGGAGCTACATATAGACCAAAGATTTTGATTTTTATCCTTCCCTCTTAAAAGCAATTATGCAAGGTATCAAGGCTCATTACCATAAACAAGACCACTGGCAGAAAACTTGATTCCCAGACTCTATTCTGGAATCATAAGACAGATCTCTCTCCAATTAAAGCATTTGGTTTCATTGATGCTTCATCTGCACTGTAGCACACAAGAGGATGGAAGACAGTTACTGCGTTCTCCGAATCTTTTCCCTCTCCTCCAGTCGTCACTGAAGCTACAGACAGTCTGGGGAGGGGGTTTGGTATGTGTGATTTACATGCAATTTTTATGAGCTGAATTTGATAGAAGGGAAGTACATACCAATGTTTTGTTCACAGCAGAACCCTTTTTCCTTGATGCAGGCCCCTGTTCTACATGTGATGATCTAAACTGTCAATAGCCAAAAGGAGTTACAGACAGCAGCAGACGATCAGCAAAACTACAAAGAGGTATTCACAGCACAGAATTATAGCTATCTGAAATCAACATAATCACCTTCTACAGCCAAAACATAGAGCAGGATGTCCAAAACTTGCTAATATAAATATGCCCCTCATAGTTCTTACAAAAACATATATTATGAAGTTAAGTGAGTAAATAAACTAATCTGCCACAAACAACAATGGCCCCGGGCTTTAGACCTCATTGAGTAAAATGCAGTGTCAGTGCATCTCTGTAAAGGACTGCTTTTATTTTTCTCAGGGCTGAGCTCCATTTCCATAAGGAAATTCTCTCTTCAACATACATAGGTGAAGAGGAAGCATCACTGCTCAGTTATTTCCCTCTTGTGGAATAAATTCATACTTATTATATCTTAGATTTATCCAAAGGAGATCTGATCAGCCAAACTGCAAAGGCACAGAAATTTACTCTCTCATTTCTGCATGTGTTAAGAGGTCAAGGAGAATATCTCTTGGATCTTTGGCTTCTAACCATTCTGTGAGTCTTCTGGTCATGCAGCTGGATATCTTCAGGGAGACTGTTGGAAAGCACCCAAAACCTATCAAATTATTCAGGCTTTATACATTGCTATAGGTTACCAGCCAAGCTGAAATCAGCATTTAAGCAGCAGCCTATAGACTCTTAAAGCAGTTGAATCTAAACCAAGGATTTGCCCAGTGTGTAAGTTTCATGAAGATTAATGTCTAAACTAGAGTCAAAACTAAACTTTCAGTAAAGACATATCTAATGAGTTACTGTCCTCCAGCTCTAAATGAATCCCATGAGAAATGTACATGAATAATAGGCTCTGATGATCTCTAAAGCAGCTCCAGTCTATTACAGGTAACCGTAGCAAAAGTGTAATTACTATGGTTCCTTCTGAATTTTTTCCTTCCCCTGTTCTTTTTCCTGGAAAGCCATGTAAAAAAAAAGGCAGAATTATAGCAACACTGTTAGGACACTGTGAAAGAAACAGGAAAAATGACCTAAATTAGTTATTTCTCCCTGGGCAGTGAGCAAACACAGTAAGGAGGGCAGAGAACAGTTGAGGTAGTAAAAAAATACTATAACAAACACTGCAGATTTTATAATCTCACCATTTTTTCACCTAAACCAGTGAAAATAATCTAAAACAGTGTGGAGGGTAAAAGATAACTTGATGCCTCACTATAACTGTGCTACTAAATCACTGATAACAGAGAATTGTACCTTTATATTTTTTATCCTTCCACTCAGCTACAAACTCAGTTAACAGTGAATGAAGCATGCTAGTGTTTGAAAGATGTAGGGTCGCATACAAAATAAACTGTAAGATGAAGGTAGTAAGCAGAAATGGAAGAGCACAGCTGTATCTAAATTGCAGGACCTTGCAGCATTTCTCAGTTCTCAAATCAGGATGGGAAATCCAGACATGATTAGACTACTAAACCTGTGTGTAGACATAGGCAAAACCAGAGATTTCAATTTCCTGATCCAACATTATTTCACAGAACAGAAGCAGAAGAAATCTGGTTGGTAAAGCAACCAAGGCAGCAGGAGTCTAGGCACAGCCTCAATGTACAAAGTAGGTTATAGCTAAACCATTACAGTATAACTAACAGGATATGGACAGCCTTTGAAGATGGTGGTGGAATAAATTCCTAATTCCCACAGGTGAAACAGGAGAGTTATTCAAATCTCCCCCTTCCCTCCCTCCCATTATGAGCACAGCAGGTGAAAGACAAGGCTAAAGTCACTGTTCATCTCAGCAGTTTACTTCATCAAGGTCTTCAGCAGGCAAAAGTTTAGATGGGCATAAATCAGAAGCCCTGCCCAGTTAGCACCATGAAATCAAATTTTGCAGTATTATATTTTGTTACATCCATACTCTTTGCTTTAATAAAACATCCCTAAACTGTATTATTGCTACTCGGAATATAACTCATTTTGAGTAGCCAAGGGCAGTTTGGGTTGGGTTTTTCCTTTTCACTGATAATTGGCAATGGTATGAGAGATCTGGAAATGTTTACCATGAACATACTTCTGCCATCTCCTTGGCTTATAAGATAGAAACACTGATTGATACTGATTTGGGATCAGGCATAAGAAGTTATTGCATCTTAGCTGGCCCTCTGTAGCTCTCCACATGCATGCTTTTTTAGCCTACAGTTCACTTCTCTTGGCCTCTTATCACTTAAAACATTAGTATACTTGAATATTTAATCAAAATGCTCACTGGTTTTCTGAATGTCAGAATTTGGAGGGAGGTGAAGAACACAAACACATTGACTCACCATAGAATCATAGAATCGTTAGGGTTGGAAAGGACCTTAAGATCATCTAGTTCCAGCACCCCTGCCGTGAGCAGGGACACCTTACGCTAAATCATATCACCCAAGGCCTCGATCAACCTGGTCTTGAACACTGCCAGGGATGGAGCATTCACAACCTCCCTGGCAACCCATTCCAGTGCCTCACCACCCTTACAGGAAAGAACTTCTTCTTATATCCAATCTAAACTTCCTCCAGTTAAGTTTTAACCCATTACCCCTTGTCCTATCACTACAGTCTCTAAGGAAGAGTCCCTCCCCAGCATCCCTATAGGCCCCCTCCAGATAGTGGAAGGCTGCTATGAGGTCTCCACACAGCCTTCTCTTCTCCAGGCTGAACAGCCCCAACTTCCTCAGCCTGTCTTCATACAGGAGGTGCTCCAGTCCCCTGATCATCCTCCTGGCCCTTCTCTGGACTTGTTCCAACAGTTCCATGTCCTTTTTATGTTGAGGACACCAGAACTGCACACAATACTCCAGGTGAGGTCTCTGGAGAGCAGAGTAGAGGGGCAGGATCACCTCCTTCGACCTGCTGGTCACACTCCTTTTGATGCAGCCCAGGATACAGTTGGCTTTCTGGGCTGCAAGCGCACACTGAAGCCAGCTCATGTTAATTTTCTCATCAACCAACACCCCCAAGTCCTTCTCCGCAGGGCCACTCTGAATCTCTTCTTTGCCCAACCTGTAGCTGTGCCTGGGATTGCTCCTACCCAGGTGTAGGACCTTGCACTTGGCATGATTAAACTTCATGAGGCTGGCATCAGCCCACCTCACAAGTGTGTCGAGGTCCCTCTGGATGGCATTCCTGAGTAATCACAAACCTAGAATGCTTTTTGGTGTGTGACTATTTACCTGTGTTTTGAGACTTTATTAACTGGAGATTGTAAAGTGCTTAATGATCCCTGGATGGAAGGTAGTTTATACCACACTAAGCTAAAACATAAATAAGGATAAAGTACAGGTATATGCTATATGTGGAGAATGGTCTCCAAAGAGGGAAAATCAGGGGATTGATTTTTATGCTTATAAAGGTCCGTAGGGAGTTCTGCTCTAAAATCAGTGACACATGCAATAAGCTCATGTGGATGGATGGGGAGCTTAGTGTGAAGATAGATGTAGATTTACAGCCCACAAGGTGCTCTGCAATAACTTGCCATGAGGGTTTTCTTAGCCTACACTGAGAATGCCTTTGTGTGTAGTAGTCTAATAAACTATTTTGCCCTTGTTCCATATTAGATAGGTTTCCTACATCAGCTGACACACCAATTTCTACACATTATCTTTTTCTGCAATGGTAAATATTGTAACAATGTCTGGATAAGTTACACTTGGGTCTCTTTATATTCACCAAATATGTAGTCAGGCAGGCAGTACAAGCATATGAAATCCAATTCCCCTCTGCCGTAAACCGGAATGCTTCCCTAGAAGCCAAGGTAGACCCAGAGACTCAGATCTGCAGCAAATTAGACCTCGTTACTATGATATGGTCACTGTAACACTGTACAGTCTCTGAGCATCCTGCAGTTTTCTAGAGAAGAGCTTTACGCAGTGTGCAAATTTAGAAAACCACAGCAGTAGTTTTATACCTATTGAATGCCATGAGCAGCACAAGTCATTAACACAAGAATGTCCCAGCTGCCCCCCGGGAGGAAAAGCAAAGCAGCCACACTTCATAATCCTTTACCCTAAGGTAGCTCTGCCCCAGGAAATTTCATACTGGTTCTTTTCCAGGAGAAATTTTTCTGAGGGTAAAGGAGTTTGTGCAGAGTTATGCTAGGTCAGCTACTGCCAGACATTTGCCTAGAGGGGTCTGCAGGCAACCGCATTCATGTAAGTTTAATGAAGATGAGTTCTCCAGTGGGCAGGTGTAGTACTCCAGTGCATTGTGCCATCTCCTGGCTGATCAGTGTATAAGATACCCCTCGGCACAGTTCAAGACAAAAGAGAAATCTCGTATGTCCATTCTTGAAAACAATACTTTTCTTTTTTTTTTCTTTTTTTTTTTTTTATAAAGTCAAGAAAAGCAAGTGTGGCAGCCAAAATGACCAGGCTTGTGGAGACACACTGTCTGCACAGCAGCCTCTCCTGGTAATAGATCTTAAAAGTTTCAACAGTGATCTGTTATTCTTACAAGAGACAACAAAGCTCCCAACAGGCAGAGAACAGCAGAATTAATGGATTGGAAAGTGAGAGTCTAATGCATGAGCTTTCAAAAGTCTCCCAAGACTAGCAGCCTCATTGTGCGTATCCCGTAAGTTACTGCTGTTGGGTTTTAGGTGTATGTAATACCATCAGTAGAGAAAAAAGCACAAAGGTCAATATAGCTGCAAACTATCTCAGAGCATCTCAGTAATACTTCCATGGAAATCCTTTAACTCCAAGAGAAATAAATAGTATTTACACAACAAAGGGCTTAAAAAATACCAAGATAAGCAAAAGTCGGCTCAGTTCAACTACTTTACAGTTAAATAATTTTTTATTGATTTCAAGTTTCATGGATCATTAGAGAGCCAGAGGCAGAATTCCAAGAGCTGCTTTGGCCTAATGAGTCTTCAACAAATTGTTTTCTTAAGGATCCCATGCTTTCTTTCTGGTCTCTGAAAAGAAACTGTATTATGTGATTTCTCTTTTTTTCTCTTTAAAAAAAAAAAAAAAATACAAGCTTTTTAATAGAATGTAATTTATATCCAGTGCAATAAGCTGTTGGTATCTGTAATTTCTTAATGATTTTTTACTATGAATAACAATGTCCCAATACTGTAGAAAAGCTACTGACACCTACACTTACTTGCTTATGGCCAAATTATGCACTTTTCTTATATAGTGAAATCTACTGAAACTGATAACTTTAAACTCTCTGATTTCACAGGCTTATGATGCTTTGCTCTCTTGAAGAACCTACAGTTATATTTGTTGATACAAATTTACCACCAAAGAAAAATATTTACTTAAAAATAATCTCATCACTTTAACAGGCAAATGGAAAGTGAACTGAAAGTTAATACTTTCCGTAACAGAGAAGAAACATTTGACACTGAGTTCATCAAAATCCCTTCTATCATCATGGCCAGGGCATATCAGTGTCTGCAGCCAACAGCACAGAAGGGACTGATCTGTCTGGCAGCATCTGTGACTGCCTAGCCTGGATGCTTCTTTACACTGGGGGAGGTTATGTTGTGCACCGCCAGCGTGAGCTCTGACATCATACCTTGGGTTTACAGGCAGATATCTTAATTGCTCTGCAATTGTGTTTAATACATCCCCAAACAGCCCGTCCCTGCACCAGTCATGCTGAGAAAAAAAAAAAAAAAGGATGCCAATCTAGGCAGGGAGCTCCTTCATCAAAGAAAATCACCTCCCTAGGAAGTTACATTGGCACTTGTCTCAGATTTACAACTGGAGGTCTTACTTTCTAATGTGCACACACAAAGAAGTTGTCTGTTGCTCAAGCACAGTGACGTTTTTAGCACTGGCTTGCTAAATGAATGGGCTGAAGTTTGCGTGATTCAGAAAATCGAACAAGCAGTACAGCAAAAGATACAGCAACCTGTATTATAGTATATCTACTGTTAATCTAGGCACTTGGTCTGAAAAACCAATCAATCTTTGTAGCTGATTGTCGCACAGCTAGAGTTGACAAAAAGTGTTCTCCTAAACTAGCCCAACAATGAGGATTATAGAAAGGCCGAAATTATTTGTCTGCAGAGTCAAATTTAGTGATCCTTTCCAGCTAAGGGAAATAGGAGAGACATTTCTGAAATAAACATTAATCTTCTCTGCTTTGAATGGCCAGTGACATGCATGAATGGAGTGGACCAGTCTTGCGCTTGGTGTAGTCCCTACAGTACACCACCAGCTCACCTGGAGAGCCCTGTCAGCTGCCTCTCATGAATTCCTTTGCTGGCACCTGCTTCATAGGAAGTGGGGGAGGTTTGCCCACATCTGCCAGCTGTGCTTCATGGTCCCTGCTCAATGCTCCACATGTTGAACTCCTGCACTGAATCTCTGAGAGCAGTTCTGGCCATGTGGCTAACACCTACTTCTTTGCCTTGGCAGGCCTTCCTTCTCCCAGTGTTTCACAATACTTTGGTGTCCTTCTTCCGTACCTTAAACCCCTGTCCTTTGCTCCAGGCTCTTCACACCCAAACACAGGGCAGGAAGTTTACAAGAGCAAAAGCAGACACAATATCAAACAAGCCTTTTTTTTTATTTTTGCCACACAGAACATACCAAAACACCTATCAAAGCAGAGTTCTGGCCACCCTCCTCTTCCTGAGACCTCTTCCTCCAACACAGCCATTAACTGAGTCTCAAACTAAAAACAAGTTGCTAGAGATGATAAAGATGAACTTCAGTAATGTGAGCAAAGCAGCACTCATTAGTGTTTCTGGAGGGATGGACATTAAAAGGCATCATGAAAGCCCCATTCATAAATAACGAGAAGAACTGGGTGCCATTTTAGAACTTCGTGGCCTGGTGACCCAGGGTGAAGTGGGGGAGCATCTTGCAGACTGCCCATGTGCAAAGCAATGATGAAAGCATGGGGCAAGCAAGAGGCAAGCAGAGTCCCCCAAGTGGCATATTATTTTTTAGGGCTTTCACTTGTCTGGAATTTAATCTCAGAAACAGAAGGTTGGGCCCCTCAGAGGGGCATCGGCCAACATCTCTACAGTGTCATAATGTTGGCAGCCACAAGGCCATGGGAGACGGGTAGAGGGCAGGAAGCAGTGGCCTGGGGCACACATCACTGGCACCATCAGTGGCTGAGACAACCACTGAGTTGCCCATTTTTTTCTGTCAGAAAAACAAAGCTGTACAGTCATTCATCCAGGATTACTGAGCATCTGACCACAGTCCAAGGGCAGCCCGAGGGCAGTGAGGCTTCATAAAAAGAGTACTACTTGAACTGAGTTCTCACTCCATTACAGCCTTCCACTGAGGAGTGTGAAAGAGTTTGAGCAATAACCTTAAGATTTGTCATGCTAAATTTCAACCTTTTGAAGTAATTCACAGCTGTCAGTGTGAACTGTGTTATTTCAGATTTTAGCTTCCTAAGGAATCAGACAAAACCCCTAAGAACTCTTTGTGAAAATGTTCAGCCCAGGAGTCACATTTTCTGCATTTTGCTCTGTGGAAAGCTTGCTGAAACTGCTTAACTACAGAAAGCTGATTGCTGCGTATCTTGAATTTCAGACAAATCACAAGATATTAAAATTGGGACTCAGTGTGATAATGATAACTCTGCCCACTTAGTTCACTATAGGCTTCAAGTACTGTAGTTATTCTCTCAACATTAAAAGAAAAGTAACTTTATCCCCTGCTATTTCGTAGAAAGCAGGGGAATGAAACCTAACCAGCTTGAAACCATTCAGACTATAATGCAAAATGATGGTATTGGCAGGGAGGGGGTATGTACAGTGGATAAAGTGTAGGAAATTAAAAGCCAAGTGCAGAAATATGCATTAACTGAAAGCCACAGTAAAGCACCTTGCTATGTAGCATGATTAGAAAAATTATATGCAATTTAAAATTAAAGAAAATATTATTTCTCTTTTTATTTCATAGATATATATATGCATAATATGCATATGCGTGTATGCATAAATTACCAGCACTAATGACAGGGGTAGATAAATTACTTTTGTCAGATGAATGAGTTAAAAAAAAATAAACTTAAATACAGTCACAGCATATAATTAATCAGAACTACTCTGATTAATAATTATTATTGTAGTTATTATTGATAAATGTTAGCACTAGACTTCAGTGGCTGAGTTACTAAGTTACTGAAATATATGTAATTTGCCTGCATGTAGCTATAACCATTTTTATTAACCAATAATTCTTCTCTAATACTGCTGGTTAACATTGCTCTCTTGTTCCATATAATATACATAGTTCCTGTCCTACTTAGAAATACTGAAGGACTGTGACTCTGTCATTGCCTCTGCGCCAGGCTCTCAGTCGACTCCAGTGAAGTTAATTCTTTCTAACTCCTATCATTGTCTGTGACACAGGGTAATAATCCCTCCTGAATTCATAGGGGCAGAAAGGGACAAACTTTACTCCTGGCTGTGGTAGAAGAAAGGGGAATGTACTGCTGGGAACCCCTCAGAAAGCAGCTCTAATGGACTGGATTAAAGGAACAGACAACACAATGAGACTGAAGTGAGCTCAAACCTTGGGAGGATGGCTATGAATTAGGTATTTTTCTGGGATGTTTCAATGTGGTGAAATGATGCTTCATGAAAGAGTAACTAGCTTGACAAAAGGAGAGAGGATAAACTTTGCTTAAGAGGTTGGAGATGTGTCCATTACTGCCTCCTTACTAGATAGTGCTATGATGGAAGATCTGTCCTGTACAGAGGATTTTCAGCTTCCTACCAGACTGCAGAAATCCCTTGCCCTATTGTGAAAGTGAAGCACGAAGAGCCTTCAGCAGTGATCCTCTTCAATTTGCAATATTACTCCACCATGGGGCAACAGGCAAAGTTAAGGGTAGAGTTACATACTTTTATCTCCTTTGCCTATTTCTTTTCTGTATATATTACTGGCCTAACTGTAGCTTGGGCTTACAGTAACTGCCTTGTAGTGCCAAGATCAAGACCCTTTTAGATGGGTAACTCAACCATGTTCATGTAGTCAACATGATCTACACCTGAGTCTGTATGAGCTTCCTTGCTTGAGTGTGGTCCAAAGCTTGGTCAAACTGAGTGTGGCCTTCACATAGCTCTAAGGGTAATAGATCAGCCTGGGCCTGAAACGAACTAAGAAATGGACTGTCTTGAGGGTGTAAAAAGGCTCCCCAAGTTTCACCTGTGCTTTAGCTACTGACACAAACTTAAAACTTTACAGAGGTGTGGGCTCCATTAAGTCTTCAGCCTGTTGAAGGTTTAATTTAAGAGTGCTTTTTTTTTTTTTTTTGTAAATAAATAACAAATAGAAACAGCTATTCTTGTTAAAATCTACTTTCCCTGTTAACTGAGTAATCAATAGGTAAGATAAGTTGAAAAGGTGTTTTCAGACGGCTAATTATTTTTGGTGGTGTGATTCTTCACGGGATGTATATAATCTTGGCCAGAGACAGCATTTTCCTGTATTCTATAGTTAAATCAACTCTGAAGTGTGAAATGAAACAAAACAAAATCTATCACACTTCTTGAAATTTCACCAAAGCTGTTTCCATCCTCAGAGAGCAAAATAATCTTTATTTTGAAAGGAAGCACTTCTAGGTCAGAACCACCTCTGTTTCTAATTACTTTTGTTTTCCCATGTTCTTATGCTGCAGATGAAGAAGAAAAATGGTAACTTAATGTTAAAAAAGAAAAATGGTAACCCAGTAACTTAAGTTCCTTCATCATCCACATGCAAAAGTATATTATTTCATAGCTATCCCCAGATATTTATATGCATTTCGTTTCTACATTCAGGAAAGTGCAAATGGATAAAGTTATAACAAATACATGTTAATTTTACCATTATGCCAACATCTGCCTGCAAGATGGAAAAGAATCCCACTTTCTGTCCTGGGTGGTTTATTTTCAGAATTGATTTCTTCTTGATTTTACTATAGAGAACATAAGCCTTCCTCTAAACAGAAAATCAATTAAATAGAATTTGACCTGTTTGGTTTTTTTTCATTGCTCTCCTAAGGAGTCTTCCACCTGCTTGAGTGAAACAAAAGTTTACTCTCAGTGTAGTTATTTCAAATTGCCTAATGTTAAAATTTATGATAGCAAAAGACAAAAACTTCCCAACACCCTTGTCAGTCTCTACCTGTCATTAAAACAGATTTTTGTCTGCTGTCAGGGAAATCAAACAAGTGAAAAACCCCAGTTGTTCCCTGCAGACTGAGCCTATAGGTGTTGCAAAAAGTTCTATTTAAAATTTTCATTAGTGTCTCATCTAACTGGTTCTTTAACATATGAAGCAAAAGTCCCTTGACCACATCCCTTGGAAGTAAGTCCAGCTACCCAATTCTTTCTCCTAAGAACACTTTTTTATTCTCTGTTGCAAGCTCTGTGCTAATTTCCTCCACTTGATCTAATTTCCTTCTGCATGTAGGATGACCATTTAGAGAAAATCTGCATCTTCAGATATAAAGAGGAGATTAAATACTATAACAATTGACCTTAATGTATGCAATTCTTTGCAATGTATATTGTTACTTTTTTTGATTTCCACCCTTTTACTGCAATGGCTTACTGAATGATAAAGTGTAAGTTTAGGAGCTAATGATAAATTTTGAAATGTATTCTTCTGGATAGAGCATTGTTTTAACTGGCAAAACAAGACATAAAATTGAAATTATGCTGAAAGCTGCAAAATTCCATACTGACTTCTGCTCTGCCTTTTAAAAAGCATATTCAAGTTATAAACGCTTAAGTTTTGAAAACAAAACGACAACAACAAAAAGTCAGCAAGAGTGATAATGATCTTTAGATGAGATATTTTTGCAGACAAGTCTCTTAGTCCACAGTAAAGGAATCTAGGAAAGTATAAGAGAGAAATAAGAGCCCAAATCATCTTAGCTATAATAATCCATATGTGTTAATCAAAAGAATGAAACAAAGGCAAATGTAGCTACTCTAGCTATCATCTAAACCTCATTACTGTGCCATAATATCACCTGGAGCAATTTGTTTATTTCAGGGCTACAGCCAGGGCTGGCACTGGGGAACTAATCAAGGACTTCTAAACCTAACTGCCTACCTCTATAGGTACAATAATATCTATAAATATGATAAGTACTCAACCCAGTGCCTCTTGTGACGTGCAGGTTATCATGTATTATACCCTGACCATTAATAGCTCACACAGGATTATGAAAAGCTATTGCCAGTACGTTTCACTCCAGTCTAGTTTCCCTGGAATTACTATAACAGAGTGAGCAGAATTTAGGAGATTTTACCACCCTGAATCTTCACAGGTTTGCATTCCTTCAGCATTTTTCAGTCAAGGGACTCCAAGAAGTACACATTACTTAACTAAATCAACTTTATAATGCCCATGAGATGCAAGTAAACAGGTTTATGTACATTTTACAGGTGCAGAAACAAAATCTGACATTTTTCACAAATAAATTACTTACAGCCTTTCCCAAGTAAAATGTGACTCAGAAGGGGATAGCAAATGGAGCCTACATTGAAAGCCTTACAACGTATATTTCAGCATTCATTGACTTTGGGACAGTCAGGTCAATTTACACCAGCTGTGGGTATAACCCTCCAAATTCTTATCACTAATTGTCAAAGCCCTGTAACAACCACTTCCTAATGAGCAAAAAAGTGGAAAGTGTATCAAGCGATTTTCTATGCCTACATTAGAAGGAAATTGGTGGCAGATTCAGCTTGTTTCTATAGACTCATACTTCGGAGCAAAACGGTCAGAGAAGTAGTTAAGTTCTCACTTTTTTCTATTACCAAAAGCAAATGCATCATAGTGTACTCAAGTTTCCTGAGAATGACTAAATTTGTCTTTTTTATTGTGCAGCTGAGATATGGCATGAAGTATTCTACTGCAGAATCAAGTGAGGTACTGGCATTTTTTTCTTTATTCTCCTCCAAATAGCTGATCTGTGACACAAACATCTATGTCATGGGAATGAAAAGAACGTGCTATTGCATTACCCTTTGAATGTATTATGCCTGCACAGGTTAAAGAAACCAAAAAAAAGGTACAAGCAGAGAACCATTTTATGTAATGAAAAATCCTGATAAATATATTAATCAAAAATAACTTTTGAATGTACCCCATCTGGTTCTCTAATATATTATAACTTTCTCTTCTGTAGTGCTGAGGGTTTTCATCAGTTGGAAAGATACTATTAAATAGAGCAAAACTATAAGGTCTATTTCCTGCAGTAATAAAAAGAAAAACAAGTTTTATCTTTTCTGCCTGGTTTGGGTACTTCAGCACATGTTATTCTGAGGGATCCTTTGCAACATAATGTGTTGAACAGAAAATAGAGGGGCTGTCAGTTTCATCACAAACACATCATTTTACTGGAGGAAAATAGAGAACCTGCATGTAACACTGTGCAACAGCTTTCTTGTCTATTAGTGTCTAACCTGACAAACCCTTAGCGGCTTGTAAAACTTGATGGCAGTTCAGGAAAATGATCCCTGCCAGGTACACTATACTGGTGGAAAATTTGTGAGAGCATTCAGCTTTACAAGACAAGGATATCTACTAAGGCTGTCTTTGAAAATGAGCAGGTGCCTTACTGTGTTTTATTACCCTCTTTTTTGGTAATTTCACTCCTATTTCAAGCAGCACAGGTAAAGCAGAAGAGGTGGCAGAAAGCTGAACAGGATGGTACCGTCAGGCTGTCATCACATGACCTTCCACATACCTTACTGATTTTCAATATACAGTGTTACACTAGGAAAAAAGTGCTACATTTTCTTTCTCTTTGTTGGGTGGGTTTCATTTTCTAAGTAGAGAGCCTGGACAGACTGATTTATCCATCTCCCCACTGAGTTACTATTTTCCATTTTTCCTAGACCTGGATAAGATTTGGAATTTAATATGGTATAAGCAGCTAGTGGCTTTTGAAGGGTTAAATCCTACCCAAACACTTGGGTAATGTGCGGCTAGATAAACACCTCATGTTTCCTGAAGTGAAACGTTACTCTGCAACTTCTCAAAGTCATGCGTGATTTTCTACACTGTCAATCCAAGATGAGCTTTAGTATGATGAAGAGCTCTGTTAACTGCACTCCTATCACAGGTTGAACACACTACCAAAATCATTTTCATCCACTTCTCCTATCTCATAAACAGCTGGCATTTGGCATGGCTGAGTGGATGGAGACATTTCTGAACTGACCATAATGACCTCATAGTTCATTTGCAGTAGATGAAGCTTAACGGTTAATCATGATTGAAGTTGGCACCTGAAACAAAATTCTCACCTTGGCTTTGTGTTACAGGTGCAGCAATATTTTCTAAACGTACAATTTGGAAGCATTTCGGCTTTAATCTCGAAGGAGTACTGACACTATAAAATAATTGCTTCAGAATTAATGAGTTTACAAATAGTCTGTGCTGTATTTAGGTAGTGCAGGTTCACTGTTCCTGTTTGTGCCTCCTCTTCCCCCCTCTTTTTTTTTTTTTTTTAATTTGCTGCTAAAATTCTCTCAAAACCATAGGCTGATTGATAGCCAGAGCTTTTTGACCTATTTCAGCAGCAAAGTTCAGTGTTCTCACTGGTTCTGTTATCCCACCAGTTCAAGCTTCCAGTTCAGGACCACTTATTGAGTCTCTGGGATAGGACTGCACAAGATAATTCTCAGCAGCTGAGACCATTGTATCAGTGTAGCACCCACTGCAAAAAGCTGGGGGTATGAAGGCTGGTGCTACCCTTCACTGTTTATTCTGCTCTTTGACCTGAAAAAATGGAACTCATCTGAGTAATTTGGGATCTCTAAATGCATTTATTTCTGCAAACATATTTAAGAATATTTGTTCAAATTAATTATATTTCATAACATTGATGCCATATTTAAAGCAAATCCATGGCAATACATGTATACATGTTTTCAGAGATTAGGTCTCATAGCTGCTGTACCTGATATTAAACCTGTCATATTAGCAGGTCTTTCATACCATTGCCCATGAAGATGATTGCCTATCTTCACCTTTAGAAGGAATAGTCTGTCCTTACTGCCACAATAACTGCTACTAATACAAATTCTACGTTGTGCAACCTGACAAACACTTCGTAAGTGTTTCAGTGTGAGGTGTTCCTGCACACGGCAGGGGGGTTGAAAGTAGATGATCTTAAGGTCCTTTCCAACCCTAACTATTCTATAATTCTATGATTCTATATCATTTTCTGAATATTGCTGGCATAAAATCACTTCCCCTTTGTTGGATAAGTCTGTGTCATTTACCATCATCATTTACTACCTTTCAGAAATTTGTTCAGAAATATCCTTTGCAATTTTAAGACCTGTGATTACCATTATTTCACTTTCCATATCTGGACTTGTAAATTTGTTTTGGCTTCTTTACAGCCATTTTGAAATATCAGGATCATATTCTACCTGCAAAGAAAACTCCTCATTTAAGCATATTTTTAACTTATTCACTATAATCAACACATGTAGCATATTTTAGGGAAAAGAATGTACAGTAATTTCATTGTAATCTAAGACCCTCTCTTTTTTTTTCTCTTTTTTTCTCTGGTCTTTCTTTTTTTCTTTTTTTTTTTCCCCTGAAAATGCAGCATGCCCTCAAAATAGTTTGTGGCATTTGGAAAAATATCAGCTATTTCATGATGGCTTTAAAAAACTTTCTTCTCTTTCAAAGTGGGAGAAAAAGACCACAAAAATTATTGAGGGATGGAAAAACCTTCCCAGTAAAAAAATAAAAAACTAAAACCAAACAAACAAAAATCTTGAACAATCAAAACCCCTTTAAAAATTCAACTTAGTTATTTAAGAAAAAGAAAGAAGGAAACTTGATAAAACTGTGCTTTCATTGTCAGAAAATACTGGCTACCTAAATGCTTTGATGTTAACAGAGGAAAACATAAGAGAAACTACGAGCTGAAAGCAGAAAAGGAAGAAATTCACATGGGAGAGGTGTGCATTTTTTAGTAATTAGACCAAATAACTTTCATAAGGACCAAGGCATTTACCTCCTAATATCTCCACATCAGGCTTGTGTACCTTGCTGGTTTATTTGGTTTACCTTTGGTATCTACTAATTATGCTTCAATCATGTGTTACTGGATTTGATACAGATGACCCCAAATCAAAGTTAACAGTCTGTGTAACACATAAATGACCACATTTTCTCTTTTTTATTTGCATTCTATGAGCAGATGACAACTTAAATTGAATGTTTTTCTTTCTGGGGATTTAGACTACGCAAAAGCATCATAAATATAGTCAAGTACATAAACCTGAAACCAGTTGTAGAAACAAAGTCTGGCATCAGTAGATATAGAACCATGGAGCAAGATAAGCAGGAAGAATGGTTTCATTCTCTAGAAATACAATCAGGGAAAGTTTTAACTGGCATTGATGTGTTCACAAAATTAATAAGTGTCTGGCAGCCTTTGTTTGTCATGGCAGATGATGGAAGAATCTGATGGATGCTATCCTGAAGAGCATTTGGTCTTAGAGCTGTAGTTTCTTCATTCATAATTGGACCATGTTTCTGTGATTTTTCTCTAGCTGCCATTCAAACATGCTCATTTATAAAAAGGATGTAGAAGAAAAGAAATAGAAGAGCTTGCACATCCTGTTGCTGGACAGGCTGAAACAGAGCCCTGGGAGCTCCATAACCTTTGCAGAATCATCACAAATGCGGAGAAGGACAAAGCAGAACAATCAGTACCTGAGTTGTTGATTACACTGGCAACAGCTGCTTTTATGTTTTGTTGATATAATGGCTTGCATCTTCCCCTCAGTCAGACACTCACAAAATAACTTTTAATTTAGCTTAGAATAGAGATTGTTTCACCATTAGATGGGAATGGGGCTAGAGTCAGATATTGCTTGAGTCATGGTTCCTGGGAGGTCCCATTTTTCCATTCTCCCTGTGGAAAACATGTAAGTATTTGGCATTCAGGTTTAGGGGTAGGCAAGAAAGGAAGTCAAATTCTGGGCATCAGGCTCAGAAAAGTGTCAGACTGTGAGGCAAAAGCTAGATCTCCCTACAGAGAAACCACCAAACGCTGCTGAGAAAAAGTAGAAATGAAAATGACCTTGTGAAGGAGGAAAACAAATGTTCTGGGGCCAGAAATAGTGACAGAATGGGAAACTACATGCAAAAGTTTCCTTTGAAAGAGCCGCTTCCTTATCAAAGCAGAAAAAAAATCACGAAGCATGTTTCAAAGGAGACCTTCAACATCATCTCAGTTGCCAAGAGCTACTAATAGTTCATCTGCAAGGGACCAAAACAAAAGGTCCTTTCCCTCTCTAGTGCTAGCTGATGGGAGAAGTTAACAATCTACTTCTGTTAGTCACTCAATTTGCGTACGTGACAGCAGAGATCTGTGCGTTGGACGAAAAGTTTCATGACTGACTGATGGCAACTTGCTGTCTTTATTCAGCTTGCTTTAAAAATATGCACGTATATATACATATATATACGCACGTGTTTGTGTATATATATAGACATACATATATATATGTGTGATGAGTCAAAAAATCCAGCTTAAGAACATTGTCAGCTGACAAATCAGGTACTCATAAATAGCATGTTTCAGTACAAAGTTTGCCTGGTCAGAAATAATATTCATTGGCTATTCACCTGGATTTGAAAGGTGTCTGTCAGAGTTTTCTCATGTTTTGGTAAAAAAAAAAAAAAAGGGTTTTTTTTGCAGGTTTTGGTAAAAAAAAACAACAAAAGAAGAATTCAGGTGCCTAAAGCAGGTATCCACTGCAATTTGAGGTGCCCTAGTGCATGAAACACATCTATATAGGGCTGTCACAAATGATACAGGACTTGAGAGAGACATATAATTACAGTGTGGCTGCTGGAGACCAGGTAAGAATACCTTAGGGTGCCTAAAATGAAATTAGACACCTGTTTCTACATCCCTCTTCATTTAACATTGTGCTTCAGTACCACACTGGTAAAGTTCTGACCTTTACCAACAATTCACAATATCAGTATGCGATACCAGTCATAATAGTGCTGTAGGGCCCTTTAAGCACATTGACTTCTTTGTGCACGTGAATTCCTTTTAGTCTTTTACTTTTTTTTGTTCGTTTGTGTGGGTTTTTTTTTTCCTTCAGGATGACCTGTCTGTCAAATAACTTGCCAACATAGATACAGAAAAAGAAGATTTTGACCTGGTGACCATGAATTGCTTGCGAGCAAGTACCATAGTACATGTCCGAGGTTTGCTGCAGTGTATGCTGTTGCCTTATCACATGCAGTCAGGTCTTGTTTAAAGAAAGCAAGAAAGGAGGAGGGGGAAGGCTTCTTTATTTCAAAAGGCAAACTGATCTCTAAAGCCAGCCCCTTTTTTCATATTCACATTGGCAGGCTACCCATAAAAGAATGTGGGGATGGAGTTTACGTTTAAATTCTTTTAAAGCAAGATTCAGTTTTCATTTGTTATGCCATAGATAAAGAATGCTTCTTTTTCCGGTAATATGTCTACAATGCCACCACCTAATTGTAACAATCTCTCAGCAGCCCTTCTTCACGAATCACCCCGGAAGATAACATAATATCTGCTGTTCAGGTCCTAAAACACAGCATAGCCTTCCAGGCAATCCACACCAGCAGTGCCAATAAGACCGAGAACAGTCCAGCTAAAACCCAACTTTTTAAAAAAGAATGAATTAATAGAGGATGATCATTTATTTCACCTGTTGTAGCAGCCTGGTGAGAGCATCCAGGAAAACAAAAGCAGACAGAAAATGCTAAATGGATAACTAAAGTTCACACTGAAAGAAATGTAACAAGTTGCAAATGGTAAATGGGAGAGATCTTGTGGAAGACATGCATTCAGAAAGTTACACTGGGGGCAGCAAAGCTGTCAGGCATCAGCAGCACTTAGCCTTCACTAAATGTCTGGGCACTCCTCAAAACCAGATAATTCATTCCAGCTGTAGATGTGATCCCATGTGTTTCCGCTACATCTAAAGCCAGCTGGAAGCCAGACTGATTACTCTTTTACTCATGAGGTTTTGGTGAAACCAGTGAATTTACCAGTTATGGAAGCCATAATGTGAGGAGGAAGGTTCACTAACAAGGAACTTTGAATCAGTTAAATGGTCAGAATCATATAAATCATAAAGAAGCCCAGTCAAAACCTGGTTCTCTGTCCAGCGGTAGATTATAAAATGCCAGCTGGCGTTTCAACGCCAGATGAAATACAGTTTTGGCGATTATGCAGTGGCATGTGTCAGCTATTTCAAAAGGGCTGTATGTCAACAGGGGTGATCTAAGGAGCAGTTTGTCCTTCATGGTCTGTCAAAAGCAGCTCTGTGTTCAAGGACATTCTGTAAATAAGAAAGGAGGATGGAACCATGCCAGCTGGCAGCCAATTGCACAGACAATGCATTTGATTTATGCCAAATTAAAAGAGCAGTGTTTGGACTCCAAGTCAAAATTATGTACTATTATGACAAATATTTTTTTTCTGAACAGCACCGGCTTCATCAGTTTCATACCAGTTCCTCAGTTTGTGTGTCTTTTTCGTTGTTTTCGCAGAAGGCTATAATTTGTTACTGCTCTCATCCTAATGAAATTCAGCTCTGCTGTATTTAGTGGGTGTTTGCCTGCCTCTTTAAACACTGGCTTTAGTACAGATGTTTACTGGATATGTTGGCTTGAACCTAGTTTTGTTGACTTAATGTAATTACATGGACAATTTTCACTGAATGCAAGATATTTTCTTAAATTATGATAACACAAGAGCCTTGTGCAAGCATTCCCATAGTCTGAAAAGAGATGATCAGTTTCTAAGGGAGAAAATTATCACTTATCTCTCTCTACAAGGAGAGAAAACATTTGTTTTATGGCTACAAATGCCCTAGAACTCAAAGCAAGCTGCCTCTGCCAGTATACCCCTAGGCAAGATGCATTAATACCTTTGGCCTTGATTCAGCAGAAGACTGAAGCAAGTCACACATGCTAAGAAACTCAATGCCTTCTCTTAGCTGATGTTGAGTGTAGCCCAATGTTTGGTTTTCACACAGCTGAATGAGAGCAGACTGTCTTCAGAAACATAACCTTGTTTGTGGTGCTGCATATTTCTGAAAAGTCTGACCAATGTGTAAAGGCTGCAAGGAAAGGAGCTTGTAGATATCTTGTTATGCATTTGATTCATGGATGAAATAGCAAATACAGGGATAATTGGCAGTGAGGGTTGAATAGAGATGATTATTTATTTATTTTTTTACCAAGTTTGTAAGATATCTCTTGGGTCATGTCTGAAGTTTCTGGATTCCATTGTAATTGTCTTCATTGAAATACATTTGTTATTCTCAGGCCTAGCTAAATGAATTATCCAAATCCTTCTGAATGTGTTTGCTTTGCTCCTTATTATTCATACTTTGTTCATTTTTTATCTTCTGCAGTAAAAACCTAGCTTTCAAATACCTCCTTCAAATCACTCACAAGGCTAAGCTCATCCTCTTTGTAGCAAATCAAGCATATCTCACAATTAATGGTCGACATCATTTACTACATGCTGTACTTTATTTCTCTGTTTATTAACTTCTGGACCTACACATTTAACAACAGTTTGAGTTTCTTTGCCTGAAAAACTGTAGATGTGCATCAAACCTGAAGCTGACACGAGACAATGCCACACCTTCTCAGAATGGCCTGAAACCAAAACCTGCCACTGGAGGGTAAAAGTCTGTATCAGGTTTTTGTAGCAAAGGTGTATTTGTCATGCAAGTCAGAATTTAGAAGCCTTGTAAGCATTTCTGAAAATGTGTTTGCCAATCTGAATTATCCTTCCCATGTTATTTTCTCAGGCTTGGAAATCTGTAGATGACTGATAATAAGAAAATGTTTGAAATTCCAGCCCTTTTCTCTTCTAATTTGAAACTGAATTTAAAAGGTTATCCGATTATAAAGTGGTGAGATAGAAATCCACAGATGAAATTTCAATATTTTGCTCAGTTACACTCTCTGTATTTGAGCAAGTTACTTAACCTTTGCTTTGCTTCATTTCTGTGTGTGGAAACCTCTGTCTGTAAAGTAGGCATACAATTTAAAAGGATCAAGTGAAAATGAAGTAGTGACAGGGTTAGCTAGACAAGCCTGCATCTGCCCAATGCCTGAGGCCACTGCAGTGTCAAAGTCATCAGCTAGCCAGGCTGGTTTACAGGAGTCTCAGGGTGAGATTTTAAGGTCAACGAGGTATCACACTTTAGGAAAAAAATCAGGAGAACTTCAGGTATGACTTCATGTCGACATACCTACAGTAGAGATGTGTGCTTACTCAGCTGTCTGCCTACATCTGCTCTTGCAACACCCAAAGGATGAAGGAGAGGAGATACAGGAATATTTCCTGAAAGGGCCCTGGATTTCAGAGAGGGCATATAAGAAAAACAGCCTGAATTCACAGCTTTTACCAAGGCACTGTGAATGTGCAAAGCTGGATCTCAGCAGTACCCTATGCATGAAACTTCTCCAAGGACCAGGTTTTGCACATCTACTGAGCAGAATCAAGCAGTCTGAAGAGTCTGTGACATAATTTTTGCCATCAAATGGCCTCTAGCTGCCTGTCTGTCAAAGCCTCCATCCGACAAGAGACACAAAATACTTCCTGTGGCAATAAAACCACTCTAACTCCTCATAAAATGTCATTCTCCTGCCACTTTAAATACAATTACCGTTTGCTTCTTGCTTCAAGGTTTATCACTTTATTTTAAAGGTATTACACAAAAATTTGCTGAGCAAATTACCAATTAGGACTAAGAGAATTTAAAAAACAGTCCTTGGTGCCATTTCACAACCTCCACTTTGGTAAAATGCAGCTGTCACTTTTAGTCACTGACTTTCCCATAAGCCTGTGTTAAATATTAACACTCAGCTACAGTCTACCTGATTTGTCTGAAGTACAAGGGCTTGCAGCAAGGAGACCTCAGAATATGTTAGAAAATGAGCTACAAATAGAGGTCATAGTAAAATTCACAAGAAAAACAGGTCTTGGCATCCTCTAAAATAAAAGAGAATTATCTTCCTTTTTTTCATCCTTTCATTTGAAGCTAGTTCTGCTTTGCACTGGGGAAGTGAGGGTTGGAACTAGGTGACCTACAAGAAGTCCTTTCCAAATAAATTATCTACAATTTTATGATTTGTAACTTTGCTATCAACTTTTTTAAATTAATGCTGCCTGAGTGAACGCAGCTACCTAGTTATTGCACTAACTCAGACTGTAGCTGCCTAATACTACACTTTGTCAAACATAACATACAAGTACAATTGGTGAAAGTTATTCTGTGTTCCTGTTCTCACTATATGTGATATAGCAGATAACATCACATGAAATCTGTAATGAGATTTGTCTCCATTATTCTTCAGGGTAGTCATTAGATTTGTTGAGCTTTTTCTCTCTTTGTATATCTTCTTGTTACTGTAATTTATTACAATTTTCTATCATTATTTTGTTTTGTGAATGTTTTATCAAAGAACTTCTCTGTGCATTCTGCTTTTCTCCATATAAAATGCCTGACTGATAGTCATCTATTTGTGCTCATTTTGTTCTTTACTCCCACTTTAAATCTTCTTTTCTTTGTTTTACTGTATCCCACTTGTCTGCAAGAAGCTGTGATCAAGTTAGTAACAGATCTTAAACACCAAAGATTCCCACTCTAATAAAAGTCACTTGATAGCACATCTTCCAAACCTTCCCTCTTTCTTCAGAGCCTTGGATGCTTTGCATGTTCAGGTCTGATTGCATGTGTAGACTGTGCTGGGCATAAGGTCTACGTAATTCATGTTCATCATTTTGCTTTTCACTTCCCCCCCTTTCTTGCCCTCCCCCTGCTCCCGGAGGGATTGCAAGTCCCACGGGTTGAGATAAGAACAGTTTAGTAACTAAGGTAAACACAAATCACTACTGACTGATGATAAAGGAAATAACAAGGGAAGAGAATCATCATCTCACCACCAGCCGACCGATAACTCGCCCCCCAAACCAAGCTCCGACCGATACCTCCTCCAACCCTGTCCCCCAGCCCTTCCGGCTAACTCCCAGTTTCCTGGGCATGACGTGCTTGGTATGGAATACCTCTTTGGTCAGTTTGGGTCATGTCCTGTCTCTGCTTCCTCCTGGCTCCCCCTCCTCCCTGGCAGAGCATGAGCCTCACAGAGTCCTTGGCCAAACCAAAACATCGTTATCAGCTCTGTTCCCGAGCTGAAAGTCAAAACACTGCACTGCACCAGCTACCAAGAAGGAGAAAAATGACTGCTACTGCTGAACCCAGGACATTCATGTTCATCATTTTGCTTTTCAGATATTAAGCATACGAGCCCTAACTATAATTGGCAGACTTTCTGCCTCCAAAATGCAAAGGGTGTATATTTTCTTTACAAGTATAGGCTCTATGACTTATTAATGCAAGAGTGTGTGCGATATTATGTATGTCAGTCATTCTGGGGAAAGTCAGTCAATCTGGGGAAAAATAGCATCTTGATGATGAAAAAATGATGACCAAACTCTCCATGACCTGCAAGTTCTTTATACTGGCGATAAAGAGCGTTAAAAGTGCACATGGAATCACTAGCTCCTCTTGAAAAAGGTGGCCTTTGCACATCTGTAGTAAACTTAAAATACTAAAGCTTCATCCATACTAGAGCCTCAAAGGACTTCTTCAATCCTGTTGTTTAATGCATTGCTACCGAAGGTCATTGCAGTCAGCGGGTGGATAAGAGGAGGTAACTTCTGCTCCTGGAGCCAGCATGAGAGAGAAGAACAGAAGAACAGGCTAGATTAAAAAAAAAAAAAAAAAGAAATGAAAAAGGAACAAGTATTCTAAAGCATCTATTACTGTTCTTATTCCACAGGCAAATGTGTGCCTCTTGGAGGGCAGGAGCAATTTCCTGCCTGGGAAGGCTGTGGCATCACAAGGAGAATACATGCTCATATGCTCAAGTCATGGCTGTTAAGACTGACGTTCCATGTAAGAGGAAGCTGGAAAGCAAATGCCACAGTGACAATGATTACAGCCTTTAATTTACATTTTATTTTCCCAGCCAGTGTCGCTTTTGCATGATACTATGTTCTAGTAACAACAGCATGGCCATATAAGAGCACTTAGCCATAACTGAACTGCAAGGGTTGAGGAGAGTGAAAGGAGACTGACAACCAAGGTGCCACCACCAAAATACCTGATCTAAACTCCTCTGATCATTAACTTCCACTCCATCTCCCAGATCATCACATGCAAAGTGCTTCAGCCTTCCAGGTCCCCCAGAAGCGCTACTTAGGACACTGAGCCATCAGACTGACAGCAATTTCCCAGCAGGAAAGGAAACCTAATGTATGTTGATATATGATGAGCACAGGAGCTGTGGTGCAGCCATTTGAGGATCGCATGTGCCATTTTCTCCCTTTCAGAACTGTTGAAACAACAGACTATCCTGGCCCAAAACGGGCAAGTTTCAGCCAAATGCTGTCAGGTCCTCTTATTATTAATAACACTTGACAGGGATGAGCTTTTCTTGATCATTTTTAGCATTTTTGTCTAACGGAAATGGCTTTTTTGTTTTCTCCAGTTGTTTTTTCACTCCACATTGCACACAGCTGGTCTAAATGTCCAAGAGGTACCAGTCCCTGTATGAAATACAAGGAACATGTAGGTAAGACTTTGCAAAATTTCTGGATATTTTCTTCTTTCTACTTAAGACAACCAGCAAACCCCAGAACAAAATTAATTCTGTGTGGGCATTCTCAGATCACACATGAAATATTCATGTTAATGTAGCAATCTGCTGCTGAGTTTTGGAGGCTTATTTGATTTATTTATTTACTCATGTTTTTGTTCTGATTTTTCTCTTACTGCAGTTAATTAGGTCTACCAAAGACAAAGGCTAACTTGTTTACCTGTAGAAGCCTTATTCTCCATTCTACAAGCATTTTCATTGTGTCCCTATTACTCTTTGTTATAATTCAAGTTGTTCTCCTGAGATGGTGAAACCAAGTTAGCCTGACAGGCAGTAAAATGTTTGCAGCCAGTTATGTCCTGGAACAGTTGTCACCAGGAGCAATTTTAGAGGCAAGTGGATGCCTAAAAATAACCCTTTTTTTATATATTTTTAATTTTTTTTTTTATAAGAGTTGAGGTGATCACAGCTGGAAACTATATTATGCCTGAACTACAGCTTAAGTCTGAAGTTGAGCCAAAGTGAAAGCCTGAATGTCAAAGTGTTATTAAATACAAGGATGACATCATAGAAAAACTTTACAAAATTTCTCATGGCAAATTCTGTACTTCTCATGAGATCACATTGCTACTTTCTCTTTCCTTTGCTAAAAATACCAAGACAAAAAATATCAGAGATGAAGACCGAAAACAATTTCTTTCTATTAAGCAAATTTGTTGTTGCTGTTATTATTTACCAACAAAACAAAGAAAGCACCAGGCAAAGGCTTGGAAAATATGATTACTTTCTCTTGGTTTTTCTGTCTAGTCCTTAGACGACTTTGGTTTAGTTTTTAGAACAGTCAGTTATGATTTCTTGGGCTCCACCTAAGGCATGTACATATATATATCTATTATCAGAGGAGCCTTTAGAGGATCTACCTGCTCAGTTTTGCTTCCTGGGACTTGAACTCTTAGGATGATTTGGGAAAGTACTGAACATCTTTAAATGCTGATTTTACTGTATTGCTCTTCTGTGAAATTAGAGTTTATATTCTACCCCTAGCATGTCTCATCTATGTAGATTGTAAGTACTTTGAGACAGTGTGTGATCAAAATTTGAGGCAGCAGATCACTGAAGGAGTGGTGCAATCTTTCAACTTATACAAGTAAGGTACTAATAATAGCAGAGCCATGGTACCAGCTACAATTTCTGACAGCTACAGAAGAAAGCCAAGATGAATGGGGATGAAGGCCAGTCTTCTTTTAAGAGTGACTCCCACAGGATCGTAAGACTCCTTGGCAGGGCAAATGTTGGGGTAAGCTTGTCCCAGTAGCTTTTGTAATGGAAGAAATGAACAAGAAAGACATGATTTTTGGCAACTGAGGTTATAAAACTGTAGCAAAAATTGGAATTGTGCTTGATGGTGTTGTCTTGTTGAAGGAGTCCAGCACAGGTCTCATCTTGCCTTTCAGGCTTTGATGATAGTCCATACAGTCTCCTGCCTGCAGCCCCTGGCTTTGTGTCTTGTCTGGCCATGTGCACAGGTTGCTGACAAACTATAATACATTAGTGGTAAGAGAAAAAAGAAATGAGCAAAGACCAACCAAACAAAACCAAATAAAAACACACACCCCCCCCCCCAGAAAAAAACAGCCAGGAACAAGAAAATAAGCTAGCAAGTTTCACACCACTATTTCTCCTAGTCTCTAACTGGCACTGGATAAACAAGTGCTTCTAGGTACACCAAACTGACAGCCAGGTGTCTCAGGTCGGGTCATGCTTCTTTCATATGTCACCTTACACAAGCTTTGGCATTTCCATCTGTTTCAGTTGTCTGGACATGGAGCAGTAAGAGGGCTTAATGATTGGAGTTCCCTTTTCCAGAGTCCTGCCTGGTGACACATAAGCAGACAATGGAACTTTGCTCTCCACCTAGAGGGAGAGGCAGTCCTGAGTCGGGCAGTTGATACTCAAACAGTTTGGTTTGTGGTTGAGGTGTTTTGGGTTTTTTTGGTTGGTTGGTTGGTTGGTTTTTTAATTGTGGAGTGGACCTTGGGGAGAAGTGCCTTGAGGTTGAAGACACTTCTGACAGACTGTTCAAAGACCTGATATCCAAGATGGGTGTAAGCATCACCTGTGGAGGAGCTGATGATCTTTTTGAAGTGTGTTCCATATGAACTTCTACTAAAAAAAAAAACAACTACAACAAAAAAAAAAATACCAACATAGAAAACCCTCCAAAAAACAGATTAAGGAAAGAAAGGGTGATCTCAGCAAAGTCCTTCACATTTTTAGCTCCATTACAAAAAAAAAATATTTCCTGGCCCTTCACAGAATTAACTGTGCCTGCCTTGATTTTTCCTGTAGTCATCTCAGAGAGAGCTGTTTTTTCATCTAAAACATAAGAGTAATGGTAAAGGTTCTTTTAAAGGTCCTGTATGAGACTTTCAAGCCTTCTCAGCCAGAATGGAATATCTCTCACTTTAAAAGCTGCTATAAGTAACCTTACATTCACTCCTTTATGCTCCTAGGCTGAGCTAATGGTCACAGTGTAGCTTGCAGTTGAAAAACAAAGGAATATCACTAAGTTAGTGGGCATTAAATGGTTCTGCCATAAGAGAAGCTCTTCCTATTCCTCTGAAGAAGAAGGTGCTCAGATATTCTGGCTACTAGCAATCCCCGAAGCAAATAATCTACTTTCTTTGCCAACTATTGCCAAAGCTCTCTTTTCTCAGTTACAGCTAATTGAAATGTTATCTGAAAGCCTCAGCTTTACTCTTATCCTTCAGAAAGAAGTGAAATGATATGATAGCAACTATAATGCTGTCACTTGAGTACCCGGTTTATGACTTCAGTATAGTAGGAACTAAAATTCAGCATGCAACTCTTTCGGAAACAAAAATTCTCTCCTATTTTAACAGTGAAATTACATGTTAATCAGTATGTTCCTCTTTTTAAAAGCTAGCTTGGCATTTTGCCAGCTAATCAGTGGTGTTTACTGGAAATGTTCTAGCAAATGTATTTGTTGCAATATAGCACCTGTTCAAACGTATCATTTGAATGGAAATCCACCAATCCAAGAAGCATATCCATGTTAGGAATGTTTCTTTGGTTTGCTAACAGAACTGAGAATGAGAATCTGGGGACTGATCACAGAATCAGTAGGAGGCCACAGCCTTTCCCTTTTCTATCCCGAAGATGAATATGGTAAAGAGACATTCTAGCTGACCAAGATCAGGATCTCAAACCTGAGACTTGAATGTTTAACACGAGGAGTTTTATTCATGGGCTTTATGGTTTTTATTCAAATATTCTCTCCCCTCCCTCTTCTGTCAAAACAACTGTAAAGTAATTTTTAGAAGGTTTTTCCTCTAGCATGCAACAAGAGAAACACAAATTGGTATGGTTTTTTGTGAAGTTTTTCATGTGGAGTTTCTTTCCCAGCAAGTCCCTTAAAAAGCAGTACGTCTTTTTAAACTGTGCGATTTCCCACGGCAATCTGGTCTGGAGGTAAATGAGTGATTTCTCATGCACATTAATATCTTAAGAATATAGTAGGATTGTGTAGATAGATGTTCTACCTTGTCTGTTTGATTCCAATTTAAGTTTTTTATTGCCTTCAAAGTGTGCTGAGCTACAGATCAAAATTCCCTTTTGATGAAGTAGAAATAAATTATTAGGGCAATTATATACATGAAAAGATGCAAAACATCAGCGCTGGATATATGTAGAAATTCCATGTTATATTAAGGATCTGAGATACTATTATTGCAAATTTCAAAGTCATTTGCAGTCAGATACCTACATTTTGTCTCACTGGGTCAGCTAATAACCTGGTACTCTTGGGTAAACCTCAATAATGACTTGTCAGAATTGGATCCTGCACAATAGCGTGCAGACACCCACTGTCCCTATTTTTCTGAAATCACTGCAGATTATTTCAGATGTTTAATATGCCTTTGACTTCTGATATAAAAAGGAAATGATTTATGAATTTTGCACTTTTTCTGTGTTCTAGCTTTAGTTTTAATAATCATGGGCTTGGTATAAGAGAGTTGGCAGTTATAAGACCCACTACTATGGGTCTCCAAATCAAAATCCAGGACCTTTTTAAAGTACATTCTGTGGTTCAAATGCGTTACGGAAGTTAAAGATCATAAGGCACTATTGCACCTCTGGCAAAAAAGAAAGAGACAATTGTGAGATTCCCTTCTAATCTTAATATCTGCTTAAGGTTCTTTAGAGGGCAAGCAAGATGCTGGTAATCTGAGTGCCTGAAGGTGTAAAAATTGCTTTGTCCATGACCCTCAGGACATAAAACTGAAAGAGGGGAAACCTGCATCCAAACAAGGTCATAGACTTTTGAAAGAACTGCTGTGCTGGATCTTTACTGAGGGTTCACCAGCATGAGGGTGAAGGTATATTTGATCAGAAACTTTTCACCATATAACATTAGTGAAGTTTTCATATTTGAGTATGAGATTTGACTTGTGAAAATTTTAAAAGGTGTCTCTTATCTGCTGTAACAGGGCTTTTAGAAAATGCCACTCCTGTATGCATATCTGACACTTGTTCAGTCTCTTGCTGAGACCACATCTCTTCAAACCTTACACTAATCCATAAAGTAACTCTATGCCTCAAATGGACAAGCATATTTTTTGTGGTCTTCTTTCATGCTGAATCATAGGACTTTTTCTCCTGCGGCAATAGAAGCATCACCAAGCCCTGCTTATTTTTAGTGCACTACAAAGGGAGCCTGCAGCTGCAGTTCCTATACATTTCACTATTAACTGTTTCAAGTGCCCACTAAGAAAATGATTGTGGGCTTGAACAGAAAGAGCCTTCCCAGTGGTTTGTACTGAAAAAACACAACCATGATTTTTGTTGTTGTTGTTTTCCTCAGCTGTAATTCAGCCCTCATTTTCTGGGAGATATACTAATGGTAATTCATTCATTTCCAAGCAATCAGTTATTCAGTGAGCACTTCACTGAAACAAAAGTTCTGTCTGGGGAAAAAAGATTTTGAATGGTCAATGCTTTTTTTGATGGCATCGCATGGCCTGTGTGTGTTGGAAAGGCGGAATAAAAGCTCAGCCCCAGGCTGAGAGTCTTCTCAGCTCTGATAATATGGCTGCTGACCTTTAGTGCAACAGGCAGTTAAGTTGCTTACAGACTACCCTAGCAGCAGAAGATGGACCCCTGGCTGTTCTACAGCCCAGGGTGCAGGTGGGGCCAAGAACAGAGCCTGCCTTTTCCAGCTGAATGAGGTTCAAATCTCAGAATAGAAGACAATAAACAAATCCCTATTACAGACCCATTCTGCAATAGTGCTTCGTGATGTGGCTGTAGTCCATCCATAGATGACTGTTGCAGATGAGAAAAGAAGGGACAGTTTCTCATAGGAAATAAAAGATGCTTCTACTGGAGTGTTTTAACGGTTGCACTGTGGGTAATTAGACCTTAAGGAGTCTCTCAGGAAAAAAAAAAAAAAGGAAAAAAAAAAGAAGCAAAAATTACTTGTGTAAACCAGGGGCTTGCATTACATAATGCTGAGAAATTATAAGTCAAACACTGGATGCAGTAGCCTTCTGCTAAGCCTTATAGCAGAAAAACCTGAACGACTTCTCATCCACATAAGATGTGTATCACAAGAAAGGTGAATCAGTGAAAAACATTAGGGAAGATCAACTACCATTAATTCATTCTGGGAATAAAAATTAAAATGATGGTTAATTTATTCTAGCCATGGATAGAATCTGAGCCCATTGAGAGCACAGAGTATTTGGCACAGACTTGAAAAGGCGGGGAATGCCAAGTGTTTCAAATATACGTTCAAGCTAGTTTAAGCAAATAAAGCAATTATTTATCATTCATATCCACAGAATAAATTTGCAAGTTAGCTCCCTGAAATATTTGTTGCTATTACATTTATGCATAATTTATTGCTAAATTTGTTTACATGTGCTGTGCTTGAAAATGAAGCAGCATGAGAGCAAAGAACATTACAGTTTGACTGTTATAGAAAAGAGCAGAGTGTGAGGAGGCTTTTTTATTCCTGCTGTATTAAAAGTGATAAGTTAAATACAGGGACTGAAGTGCCTCTATAGGCCTTTCATAATAAATAAATACACACAAAATAAATATAATGTTCATCAACCCTCCTAGCTCAATATTGATCATTATCTCCCACATGAGGGACTAGTCTGTGCTCATTTACTCCACAGGAAGGAACCTGTGGGTGGAAGTAGTTTCTAAAAAGTTTGTGCCCTTTCTCTCCAGCTTCTTTCTTGTGTTGATAGACTGAAATATCATAGGAACAGAAATGCTTTCTTTTTAAGGACTGCTGGGTTACAAGACATTCCCAAGGACATAGAGTAACACATAAATATGTCCATGCTGTAAAGGCTTCACATGTCCCCAAGGCCAGCAGAGAGGATGGCTTTTCAGCAGGATGCTGAAGAAGCCCAGGGCAGTCATGAGACTCTCTGCACTTTCCATCCTAGCCTAGCTCCATGGAGCTCCATTCTAGCACACACCAGGTCCTCAGCTGCAGTGCCCTCAGCACAGCTACAGCAGCATCAGCAAGCAAACAACTTTGTGGCAGCAGAGACTCCCTCCTTGCAGCTCCCAGTTTTGCAGCATGATGTGATTCTCACAACTTGGCCATCTCAAAGAGGGCCCAACAGGGAGACTACTTTTCTCTCCAAAATTCCACCCAAAATGTAAATGTTTCCATTAAAACCTGCTTTCATGTCTACCTGTATGTAACCAAGTGATATAAAAGTCTACTGAGTTGTTCAGCATTGCAGTGGCAAAAAAGCATAAATGCTTAAGGAAACACCTGAGCTTTTTCTGTAAACAGCATGGATGAAAATCGGTGTTTCTGTTATGTGGTGTTCACATGCAAACATGCATCACAGAAGGCACAGATGGGGAATTCAGGGGAAATTTTGTCTTTCACTGAGGTCAAGAAATGTTTCTTACAGGCAATAGAAATTAACCTGCAAAGAGACAAGTCCCTGGAAATAAAATTTCCCCTTTGGCTACATAGACTAGCACGCACTGCCTTTTGCATAGATGAGCTTAAAGAAATAAGCACCAGTCAGGGATCTGGGAGATCCTGGCAGAATCCTGATTCTGCTGCTGATGGCCAAAATACACAACTTTTCAGCATCTGTTTTCCCATCAGTGAAGTGAAGGCCTTACTTTTCTCTAAAGGGTGCTGCACTGTTTAATTAGGGAACATCAGGACAGTGCTTTACCATATAAACACCATTTTAAATGCTAAGCGTTTAATTCATCATGCACTGTGCTGCAGTGGCAAGGCAATAGGGTATTCCTTCAATCTCATGTGCAGGCATCCAGCCCAAACTGCTGTACTGACATCCCTGGGTGAATACTCAGGCCCAGTTACTCAATCCCTGAAATGCATCCTGACTCTATGGTGTGTCGAACCTCCTGCCCATCTGTCTGCATGGCCCAATGCCCTCTTGAAGCATCCTGTGTCCATTTTAGGAACTCACAAATGCCAACAAGAGGGAAAGGTGTGTGTGTATAGCCATCAGTGCTTTTCCCTCGACAGCATCAGTGCATAAGGTGACACAGTCTTTCCATGATGTGTTGGCTGTGATGGGCAGCCTTTCAGTAACATGAGTTTCCAGCAGAAATACGTTCATATGGTCGTGCCTTCTCTACAAATTAGGAGCAGTAATGACTGTACATAAAGACCCTTTTTTATTAGTCACAAAATCTGCACCGTTAGGGCCCACTTTACAATTTAGGTGGTCACAATTCTATTTTCGCTCAGAGCCAGGACAGCTTTTCCAGCTGTGTTACTGCAGCACTGCTCATGAACAGCAACTGTTGCTTAAGTAGGAGAGATTAGGATATTAAGTGAACCACCTCCGAGTTCCTTCCACTGAATGGACTTCAAGGATTATCAGACTAAATTAAATGCACCAAGCTTTGGATTTATTATGCAATGCTGTTTCAGCAGAAGAAAATAATCCACACAGACACGGTGTGGATTTCTGTCTTCCTCCATCAGTCAAACAACATTGTCATCTTGAGGTTGCTGCTGCCCTTGAGCTTTACAGGCAGTCTGTGCCGCAAACAGCAAATACAGTCCCTGGATCAGTGCCCAGAGATAAGGCAGCCAAGGGCCATTCTCGTGGTAATGGTAAATTTGACGAAAAATGTAGAGGAAATAAATCCAGATATGGAGCCAAATAGTTGGCTTCTCTGCAGTCCTTAATCCAGAGCTGACTCCAGTGAGCAGAGGTGCCAGCATGCACCAGCTGGGTGTTTCTGGCCTGGTTGCTATTTGCTTTCATGTTCCTCCTTTCCCTGGCTCCAGGCAAGGCCAAAAGAGGATCCCCAGAAGCTGGGAGGGCAAGTGGCTGGTCAGACCATCCAGGGCGGATAAAGCAAGTGCTAGGAAGCAGCAGAAATCATCACAGATGCTCTGTGGGATTTGTTTCCCTGATCAAAATACTGGAATGTTCAAACTGGGAAAATGTTCACAGCCCATCTACTGCTAAAAAGAATAAGCAGCACCAGGAAAATGTGGCCATGAGTATGACATGCCACTGCCAGCTTAGATAATACCCTCATGCCACCCCCAATCTTCAGCAACTGTTTTATGAGAATGGAGAACCTGGAACACTGTGACTCACCCAAATTTTTTATTTATTTATTTTTTGTTTTCCACAAATGGAGCACTTCTACACTTAGGGGTTTTGTCAAGAAAACCCAGAAAGTCTGAAGCAAAATATTTTAATAACTAGCAGGAAGCAAACAAGATGACTGTGATTTTAGGAACAGCTTCCAGCCATTCAAGTGGCATGTACAGCTCCTGCAGCCAGGGTACTGTGCACCACCAACCTGCATCAGTGCACAAAGAAAAGACCCTGAGCATCACTGAGTCCTCATAAACTTGTTCTGATTTTCTGTGCCTGGGCTGAAATAACAGTGGAATGAGGCCTAATAATCTCTCTGGAGCCTAAAACTTATTAAAATTTATTTTAATTCTCTGTTGCAAAAAGTAATAAAATGTAGCCCAGTGGTGTTAAATAAATAAACCTACATTTCAATGGTGCAAAATCATTATGGTGTCTGTCCATAAACTCTTGCACCAGTCTAAGCTGTTTAATTGGCAAAATCCATACTATATGAAATGAATTTAAGCATTTAAATTTAATATCAGCTCAGCTTAATCTCAGGTGATATTAATCACTAATTAATATTTTTGGAGTATTGTTCAAGCAGAAAGAATCGTTACTCTAATTACCACTTGTTTGATAATGTACCTTTATCTTAATTTTTAATGGGGCTGCCAGTTTATTTAGATGCAAACATCTAAGGATTTTTACATTCCCAAGAGCAATTGCTCTCTTAAATATTTTCAGTGATACAGTTGCTTTAAAGCAATAAGCAGTGCATGAAGAGCTAGCATGAAATTACATTATATCTCCAGAGCTTTGTAGTTATATAAGAACTCTTGCCATATTCTGTTAATTAATGGAATATGTTTGCTGTTGGTTTTTGAAGTTATTAATTTTTTTATTAGTTTAAAATTCTTTAATTGTCATATCTGTATGCTATTTCTATTATTAATTCATACCAGAGGTACATGGTCTTTTATGCATTCCTATCTTATCAACAGAATGAGTAAAATACAAGAGGAAAGAGATTCATTCAGACAGATATCACCCCATGTTTCAACACTGCAAGTATATATGTATTTTATATATTTTTTTAATATATATGTGTACATATATGCATATATTAGCAGTACCCAAATAGCATGAGAATAAATTAACATTTTATGCCACAGGTTTGCTACATTGAATCTAATAACTTTCCAGTGTAGTCTTATTTTTAAAATACTAGTATTTCTAGCCTATATTAAGTTGTAAGTGTCCCTGTAATGTAGAACATAATACTAATTTTTTTTATATAAAAGAAAAAATATTGATACTTTTACCTTCTGAAACTGGACTGAGGAAAGTATAATGCACAAGTAGATGAGTTTTTTCTTGTGTTTAAAGGACTAGGAGACACCACTCTCTTTCACTTTCCATGATTTCAATTTCCATGATTTCTGACAAAGACTTAATTGCTGAATCTTTTTAGTTGCCTGCAAAATGAATAATAGGTATATATATAAATGATTAATGTAAAAGACCCATTGTATTTAGTCGTTTTACCCCTCCCTTTCTCAAGGTGGGCAGGTCAGGTGTAAAAATACTTTGCTTCAGAAGTTGCCTGAAAACTAATTGGGCCCTCATAATGAAAAGTGAAAATGGAGTACAAAGGATTTCTATTTAGAAATGAGTACACTAGAATGCTGCTTGCTGTTGCAAGGCAGCAACAATATTTGGTGCACTCTGAGCTACCTTCTCATTTTGGGACAGAAAATGGTTACTTTCCCACCGAGCTCCACTGCTGGGCAGCAAAAGAGAGGGAGCAACTGTGAATCAGAGGAATTTCCTTTTTTATTCCTTCTTCTGTTTGTCTGTGAAAGACACCGTGGCTGTGGAATTTTGTAATTATCAAGCTTTTTTTCCCCTCAGCCACCCCACCTACATCCCGATTGCCTTGCCTTTTGCTGTGCAGAAGAGTGGGCGGCATCATTTACCCTGCTTCAGTGTGGTTGCTGTGCAGCCCTGCTCTGGCTTTGCCTGCAACTTGTCAACTTTCTCATCTCAAGAGGTGGCATCATCTTATCTAACATGCTGTGAAACCGTGGTGCAATCCTGCTTCTCAACTCTGACTTTGGGTGCAGAAGAGGATGATACTGCAGCCAGAAATGACCTTGATCTTTAAGAATACCTGAACAGGGCTGGGTCCCATATGGTATCTGAATCTAATTTTTATAATTTGACCCTTTTGCTCAAAAGACCACACTCACAGCACTGAAAGCTTTCTTTTTGCCTTGGTGTTCTGTACTGTGTGGTGGTCTTTTCACAAACCCGATTTTTATCAGCTGTCTAAAGCAATTTCCAACCAGCTTTTCAGTTTAGTGAAGAAGGTTTTCTATAGACTTTTCTTTCTTTTTTATTAAAATGTGGTGAAACAGGTGAAACACTTTAGATGGGGTTTAATCATAGTTTTCATCATTTCTGCCAAAGAAAAGAGTAGCATTCATTTCCTACCAGCTGTACTCAGCAAGCCCTTTAACTGATCAGAGGACAGAGGCATGTGAAGCCACACAAAACACACTTGAAGAGCACAGTACCCAGAGGTAGTAAATACATTGCATTAATGGAGATAACAAAAAAGCAGCACAATCAAGTCTATCTTAGATAACAGTATATTTAGAGCCAGGAGATTTTTTTTCTTCCAGTATCATATAAAAAAAATTTGAAGTTTAATATTTCCTCAAGGCCTACAGCTTTGTCAGCACTTCCCTAGCAGCTTTCTCTATCCATTTTATATACATAGGGAGGAAAAATAGCTAAAATCCTCCTTCTTGCCTTCTTCCTTGAAGGACTTTTCCTAAAGTCAGTGTTCCTATCTCTAGTCTAACTCAGGAGAAAGCTGCCCACACTGACCTTCAGGGCTCTCCAGATCTGTGCTACTGCTTCCATTTCTCTGTCTCATGCTCTCTCTTTGTCTTTCCATCATATCCCTCCCATAAAAGAGAGACTGTGGCAATCACAGGCCTTCAGAGGGCTGGCTAGTTCCTTCCTGAGCACTACTGATTTTTGCTAAGCTCGTGGCTCAGCCACTTGGAGCTGTAAACTGGCTCCTTCAGGAGTCTAAAACTTCTGTGTTTTTAAAATGTTTAGTCCCCTGCCTTCCCTCATCTTTTAACATCTCACTGCAGATGTGAAGCTCCATCAAATGGTCAGCCGGAGGACCGAGTTATATAAGTAAAAACAAAAGAGTAACAACTCAAATCTTCCTCTATCTGGGACTGAATTACTTTGAAGATGCACAAAAGCAATACTCATTTTTACTGTGGGTGGTCTTTTCGCCTTTGCATAATCTTCATGCTTCCCAGTGCGCTGTTTTTTTCTAAGAATCATTGAACTCAGTTTATGCTTTGGTCCATGCCTAAATTGGGATCAAAAAGTCTTGAAGTTAGTGTTCTGAGTAAAAGCTGTAACTTCAGTCAAGTTGCAGTGAGATTAACTGAGGAAATCTTGTTCCTCTACCTGATGTAGAAAAGTCTGTTACTGAGTTCAAGTCAGCCTTCCTTCAGGGGATGAAGTCTTTAGGAAAAAAATGTCAGCATTATTGTGAAACTGGAACCAAATTAATATTAAACTTCACAGTTTCCCATGTTTTCATATATCTCTTCTTTTTTTGTGTGTGTGAGCTCCTCTCTATCATTTTTTGAAACAGCATTTTTTAATTCTAAAGCAAATAGACTTGGGGCTAAGTGTTGGATCAATTGCCTCTCTTGAGCTTTTTCATTTGTACCTTGTGCCCTCTGGAAATTGAGCCTTGGAACTCCTAAACATTGATTTTATTTTTAATTTTTTTTTCTTTTGTCTCTGTAACACATCTTGCGTCCTGTTATAGAAACAAAGGACACACATCTCCTTTTATCTTTGCTACAGAGCCAAACACCACTGTTCATTGTGATGAGTGTCTTCAGCAGTGGTCTCCTGCCAATCCTCCTCCTCCGGATTCATGCTCCTTTGTTAGGTTTAATTAAAGACCCATGGTACAAAGAAGCTTAGGGCTGCTTTATATTCAAGTTCCTGTGCTTCTGGCTGATAGTACACCTTTTGTGTGCAGAATTTAAGATTGTGTAGAAATGATTTATAGCGACAAATTGCTTTTGTACTTGCTGGCTACTGTCCATTTTATTTTCATTATACATTTCATTACATACTGCAGAGAGAGTTTGCTAAAGGTCTGCAACATACAAAATATATAGTGTGATTTGAGTGCTCTAAGGACAGATGGGAAAAGCCTGGTATCTTCCATCAGTTATCCTACAGTAACTTTAAAGAAGCTGTTGAGCCTGCAGCAGACAAGAATATTGTAGAAGATAATACAACCCTCCCTTTCTTTGCAGTTCTCTCCCTTTCTTTTCTACTATTCCACAGAAGTATTCCCCTTGCAGGAACTTGAAAATTGGGCTTGAAAACTGCACCTGAAAATCAGCCCGGGTTCTTTCCAGGTCAGTAATATTTCTGCAGATTCAGTTAACAACTTTGTTGGGATACATCTGTCTTGATTACCTTGAAAACCTGATAATGGTCAAGGCAGCCTAGCAATTGGCTGTCACCTTTTAGGTCTGCCTTGCCAGCAGGAATCACAAATAGCACTGACCAATGGGGTGAAGTTTTATATATTTGACTTCTGTCCCACAAACAGGTTTGGTCCTCTTGAAACTGCATCTAAACAAATCAGGGCAGTGGAGAAGGGAATCCAAACTCTATTGCTTAAAAAGATTTTCCTTTTATTTAATCGCTTTCTAGATGAGCTCCACCTTGGATAGATAGAAGCTGAGATATCAAGAACTAATATATATCAAGAGCGAGGGGATTTTTTTAAGTCTTTGAAAGAAAATTAATGTTTCTTTGTAAAACTGGGGTGCAGTAATCAAACGTTACATTTAAATCCATTTCCTCAATACCAGAAAGCCAATAAAAAATTATGGAAATCTGAAAGGACTAATGAAATGCTTTGGCAGGGCTGGGAGTAGGAAGAAAGTGACTTTTAAGGAAGAGAGCATGTGTTTGCATTTCAGCTGCTCTTTTTCAGCAAGGCATCTCAGTTTAACCTCCTTATGAGTTTATGTTAAGGCACTAGGATGCAAATTGAACAGCTGAAGCACAGGTGTAAATTCCCTTCTGCTGGATCTGTCTGAATAATATCAAACTCCAACATGGGGTAGGGCACCTCGATTTCAAGATTCACAAGAATTCTTGTTTCCAAGAGAAAACCAAATAGTAGGTCAATAGACCTTCCTCTCAACATGTTCACATGTTGGAAAAAAAAGAGGAAAACAAAATATTTTATTTTCTTTTTTTCCCCAAAAAGCCCTATGTTGCATTATTGTGGTCAACATATTGATAAGGACGGATCTTTGCCTATAAGCCAAATCAGAGATGAAGTCTGATCATAAAACCACAGCTATTACACTACTTTCTAGCGGTGTAGCCTTTTACTATAGCTGCCTGGCAATGGTGTCCCATCTTCCCAATAAAATTCAGTGGTAGGAATAATCTCTGCGTTATATCAAGATATTCACTGAGAACAAAAGTGCACAATACCACATCTATGTCCATAATACTTGTCTGGAACTTTGCACTGGGTAATTAAATAAAAAGCATTATCTTGGCAATTGGAAAAGAGAGGAGAGGTGTGCACTACCTCCAGAAGCAATATACGGTGCACAATCACTGTATGTTACCTCTGCTTATTAAGCAGTGTAAGTGCAGTTACTTCATATCATACCTGGGAAACACACTCATGCTTCACCTCTTTTTCTTCCCAGCTAATGGAGTCGAAAGGAAATACATCTGTTCATGAAGAGATGGAGTTATTCCCCCAGCTGGTTTTGCACCAAACATAACTGAGTTTGTATTCTTCAGTTTGGATCAGCCCTGAAATTTCTTATTCAGAGAAGAGGATTTTTTCCAGGTGGTCTTGTTTGTATGGCACCAACCCTCAGTATGAAGTATTTTAAGGTTTTAAACCTTAAAGCTGAAACTATTTCAGTTTTCAAGATTTCAGACCCTACTCTTATTCAGTTAGGAAGGTGTTAGGTATTGTTTTATGGGGATTCTCCTCTGAAAGAAATGCCACCAGTGCTGCCTTTTCCCCCAGAAGCTATCGATGTCTGTTAATTTTGTTGATAAGAGTTAAATGCATGGTTGACTTTGAAGCAAGAATCTTAAACTAACCAAGACAATCAGCTCTTGCTCATGATAATGTCAGTTTGACTATAAAACCACTTGATTTATAAAGATCTCTGTTGTGCAGCTAAATTAAATAAATAGTACACTCAAAGCCTGCTGTCCATACTGTAAATAAAGCAGAGAATAATCACTATGATAAGAAAACACTTTTCCTGCTCAAATGCCATGTTCTTCACTATTTTTTTTACTTTTTTTTTTTTTTGTACCTCCTGTGATTTATCTCGCCAGTAGTAAGTTATGAGACAGACAAGTTACTCCAGAAAATTCAGAAAAATTCCTTTATTTTTCTTACAGGACTAAATGTCTTTACAGACACCTTTAATTGCTGTCAGGAACCCAGATTTATACAAGCCTATCTACAAGGTGACTGTAAATTCAAGTGACTGAACTTCATTGTGGCTACTAGTTTGTGCACTCAGAAACCTAGGTTCAGCTCCTGATTCTGCCATAGGTTTGCCAGTAGGGCAGGATTTGAAACAAACTTGTTGGCTTTAAGGAGAGCATTCAGCATTGGGATATTGATTCTTTTTGTCTCCTTTTTTGATCTAAGAGTTATTTAAGTATTTATAGCAAGTGGAACCATTTCTAATGATTTAATAATCACTAAGGGAAAGAGACACCATAGGTTAATAGCTGATTTGCTCTGCTGGGAGGAAGGAATACTTCAGTACAAAATCTGTAGTATGTAAACATTTAATTATTTTAGATAAAGCAGAAGAACTTCAACTAGGTAAGACTAGGTGCCTATTCAGGATAATTCTCTCATCTAAGTATTACAATAGGAAGTACTCGTCCTTCATATAAACTGGCAAAGTAGTAAGCATCTTGATCCCTAAGTACTGAGAATGGGAAAAGAAAAAAGATATTTGTTGCTAGCTCATGAATGCAGTATTTGTCCAGAAGAAAAACATTCAGTCAAGAATGGCAGAAGTGTCGATATGGCTGAATCCAAAGTCTTGTTCTTATATGTTTTACAAATCCCTACAGCTAAAGATCATAAGCAGACATAGAGAGAGAAAGAAGGGAAGTGGAAGGTAGAACCATAACCTTGAATCCTGCTGAGCAGGAATCTGACTTTGGAAAGCTTAAGGCAGTGGCAGAAATATACAAAATTCACCACAGCCCTTCAGCTGGCCAGTGATCTTGTTGAAGGTTTCCAGTGTACTGTAATCAAACTAAATGTATTCTCAGCCTGTTTTCTTATTAAATGAAGACAAGTTACAAAAAGCAAAGCTTGTTGTTGAAAGCAAGAAATGCAACTAAAGAAATGCAATGTAGTTTAAACCTGCTTTTACCAATGAAGTGGGAAAAGCCTCTGGGATCATTTAGTTCATGGTGATGATGGAGGCAGCACCTCATCTACAGCAATGGATACATAGAGTAAAAACCTTGCTGAAAAGAAGAATCAGTCCTTACAATTTAGGCACAGAAGGGACAAAAATTTACAAAGAGAGGAACCCTACAAATAAAAGTTGTCTACCCTCAAAAGTCACATCTCTAAAACAATTGGCCACTTGCTTTATATACCCTTGTGAAAGAATGAATGGTGTCTGCTCAGATTTCAGGAAATAAATACAGTACAAACACAATACAAACCATATTTACTTTGACAAGCTGAAAATCACAAGCATCAGGAGTCCTGTCTCTGAGCTGTGTATTTGCAAAGCTTGACATTTTTTAAGGTTTAGCCAAACATTGACAGAGAACTGAAGTGGAAGCCATGAAATCTTACGTGACTGTGACTGGCCAACCAGCTGGATTACAATCAGCTCTATCAACCACCTCTTCTGCTCCCAGTAGACAAGGAATCTGAGAAGATAAGCATTTCACGAGCAGTATTTTTATTTTCATAATGATAACCCTTGGTTTCCTCAGTTTTATTGGTGCTAAGGTGATAAGGTAGTCATAGGAATGCATATGTGTAAGGTTGTCCAAAAACTGAGTTTTTCCTGTCACTTTAACTTTCATCAAAATGAAAATAAAGCATTCATTGGAGCTTGAAGTATATACACTTAAAAAAAAATGACTTCAAAATGTCATGTTGGTATTTTATACTGTGAAGCTTTTTACTGTCTCTTAAGTCCTCTTCCATAATGCATCAGGCCTCAGCTGTTTCAATAGTACACCATTTCTGAGCAAAAGAAAATACCAATGGAAACATTTTAATACTAGAATCTTCTTCAGGTGTTTTAATTGACAACATTGGAAAAAAGAGTCAAATCTCAGAGTATTTTCTACAGGGAATTCTAACTGTCTGTCTTCATGCTCCTGGCAGACAAAACTCAGAGTTCATATACTTCTTTTCCTTTATTAAGGAATCTAGATTCTGTCTCTTCTTATAATCATTTGAAAGCAAACCTTTATATTCATGATGGAAAATATTTTCCTGATGCAGGATTTTTTTGTTTTTACAGTATTTCTTCTGCCTCAGTACCTAATAAAAGCTTTGCAATGTTCCTGCACAGAAAGCTCGACCAAAATAGCATGATCAGTAGGATAATCTATGGGTTGTAAAGGACCCCAGCTCAAATTCCTTCTCTGCATGATCCAGACTTGGGGGCTTGAACCTTGGATCTTTATCTCTCAAGCAGTACCTGTTAGCTCGCATGTTACTATTAGCATCATGCTTTTTCTGTGTGGAACAAAAGCAGTGTTTCTTCAGGAAAATCTCAGATAACTGTACTCACATGATCTTGATTATGGTTCCCTTCACTTTCACTGTGCAAGGCTGTTGTTTCACTGAATGACAGATAAATAATGTTACCCAGATTAGACTGGATCCTGTCTTCACATAGTTATCTGACAAGATTAATATAGAAACGTCAATGCCTGTTTTCCTTCAGCTTTCCCTTTGCTGCAGCTCATAGTAACTTCCAATCCAGATCATGAAAAGTAATGTCAAAGGGATTAAGTGTATCTAAATAATTTCCTCAACTTAGTTTTCAACACCAGCCTGTATCACCTTCAAATTCTGGAATGTCTCCACTTATTGTCCTGTGATTTCAGCCAGTAGCAGAGAAGAAAGAGCAAAGTCTCTTAACCCCCCCTTCCTCCCTACTCTCTTCCTTTCCATCAGTCAGCAGGAAAAAAGCACAGGTGTGTTTCCAAAGCTGGGATGTCTGCTTAGACCATATGAGAGCAGAAAGCTCAAGAGCAGAGTCCACTTCATTCTTACAGTTTAGTTGCTTTTGCGTTCCTCAAGTGATTCTTGTTTTCCTGAATCATTCATTCTTTCCTCAGAGGAAAAGAAGTTTAAAGAAAAAAAGATTATTTTAGTCTGCTGGCACTAAACCCCTTCAGTCAAGTTAATTATAACAGTTGCACCAACCTGTGGAGCAAGTAAAAAAAAGCCAAAGGAGAACAGCATTCAGCCAAGATAAAAAAGGGACCAGGAGATGAACTTGTCTTCAGTTTCTCACTCATGTACTTTGATTTACCACTCTTCTCAGGCATTCTAAGTTTTCTAGGCAGCTGTGCTCACATATCCTGACAGTCTTGCTAATTCTACCAACTCAGTGATATCTGTTTGAAGATTTTATCACCAACTTAATCAGATCTGAGCACTCACAACTTATTATAAAAATATCCAGAGTTGTTACTATGAGTGTGTAACAGATATGCACATTCAATCATATTTATTAATGTAGCCTATATACTTAAACATGCATGCATGTGCACACATACACATACATACAAATGTATATGTTTAATCTCTTCAAAGACAATGAATCTACAAATGCAAGGCTGGTCCTTGCGCAAAGTGCAGAGAAAAAGATACATTTAAAAAAATTAAAAAAAAAAAATTCTTGTGACATTGAAATAGAAAATTCAGTCATTTGTTTGTAAGAGTCTGTACCACTACTTATTTGAAAAACACACAGTGTGCCAGAACAAACCAAAATCTTGCTACTTCTGTTGGGATAATGCTAGCCACACCAAAAAGACATTTGCATCTTAACAGCTACTTTGGTGCCACAGCTGAGTGCAGATAATAGCCCAGCTGGTATGTTTTCATGTACCAAATCAAAAAAATTCTATGGGTATGTGAGGAAAGCATAATTCTTACATTGATTAGCTAAACTGGCTTTGCTGCACTAGGGATGTCAACAATAAAACTTCCAATATAAAAGCATAATCAAGCCCCAGCTAGTTAGCGGTATATCAGTCACTGCCTTGTCTTCTGGTGTCTTCTCATCGTTGCATCAAAAATTGTGATGAAATGACAAAAGGCTTGTCTTAGAATCACCACATTAGACCACTTCCATTATGGTTTAGTCCATTGTAGGTCCACAAATTAAGTGTCATTCTGTTCCCATAAGAAAAGAGCAATAACACAGTGAATCTGGAACAAATCTTACCTTGCTGCCATAGATATGTAAAGCAAAAGGTGAGAAGGAATGTCAGTTACAGCAGAAGCATTGAAGCAGGTGCAGAGAGGAGGGACTGGAGACCCACCGAAGTGATTAAGTTTGAGGGTTGTCTGACATCTTTATCTGTCCACAAAGTGGATGATAGTTTCTGAAACAAGCATACTGGTTTACCTTTGTAGTCAACGGAAATTTAATCAGTATCACCCACAGATGATAAATAAAAAACTCATTTGCTTCTGCTGATTTTGGTGACCAATTATCTGCAGAGACAAAAGGGATCCTAATGTGCCTAGCTCTGTTACAGGCACATACTCTTGGTCAGATGAAGCCCACCTGTAGTAAATGTTTTGTTGATGTTATAAAATGCACAAAATACCCCTTTCCATCTCTTTCTGCTGGAAGCTCATCTACTCCATGCTTTGACAGGCCATATCCATTCAGATTCACAAAACATAGCAGGCATATAAGCATCTGCTCTGCTCATACCTGAAAGATTTAAGTTGTAATTAAGATTAAATGTGGTACGTTTGCAGCAGCAGTGATTTGAGGCCCCAGATGCTAAAATGAGAATGGGAGTGGGAGACCTGCCTACTTTTCAATGTGCTCTACTCTCACACTGTATCATGTCTCTCATCACTTTTGTAAGTACTTACCCAGCTTGTATTGGGAGCACAACATTTATTTACTCATAGAGCTCCAAAAAAAAAAAATAGGTGAGATATTCTCCTGGATAAATGCTTCTAGATGAAAGAGAATTGAAATCTATTTGGCAAGAGGGGAGGAAAGATTATTTGTGGTTTTGCTGGCTGGAATGCAGTGATCTCTTCCTCTGCTGCAGAGAAAGAAAAAAAAATATTGTTTGTCCTGGAAATTTTTCATACTTGTACTAAAATTCAAACTCTCTTACAAAAAAAATGCCCACCAAAATAATAGAATAAAAGGTTTAATGAATACAGTTGTCTATAGGAAATAATATAGCAATGTTTAATTAATATCTGTTACTCTTCAGAGTCAACACAAATCCTTTTTTTTCCTTTGCTGTGAGAAGGTAACACTTTTTTGTCATAACTTACTCCAGACTCTTATATCATAACAGCAGCAGAGTATCTCCTGAAAGAAAGCTCAGCATTATGTGAAGAGTGATAAACTTCTCAGAAGGTGTTTACAAATGCATTCAGTGAAACAGAATTTTAATGGATTGTGCCACATAATCTTGCAGTTAATGAGCTGTAAAAGCCTTTGTCAATTACAGTGACTTGAAACTAACTCTTTTGGATTCCAGATCAATAATAGGACTTTTCTTCTGCATATTTCTACTTTTTAAAGGAAAATTGGGATCGAAGAAAAATAAAAGGTATCTTTGTCATGTTAGGCATCTCAGAAAAGTTCCTCATTGTAATAACAGAACTATCTATATCATTATTTGTAAAATCATCTCTCAGCTGCAGTAAAAGAAACAAGCCTTCCAAGATGAAATGCCATCATTGCCGGTGGCAAAACCAGAAGAGACTAATGACTTTAGTAATAACTAGTGACTTTTTACAAGTGTTATATTAAATTCAACTATTCTGCATGACCTCCTAGAAAACAAAAATTATCCTGCTCTGCCTTTACTATCATAGAATCATAGATTAGTTAGGGTTGGAAAGGACCTTAAGATCATCTAGTTCCAACACCCCTGCCATGGGCAGGGACAGCTCACACTAAACCGTGCCACCCAAGGCTCTGTCCAACTTGGCCTTGAGCACCGCCAGGGATGGAGCATTCACAACCTCCCTGGGCAACCCATTCCAGTGCCTCACCACCCTAACAGGAAAGAATTTCTTCCTTATATCCAATCTAAACTTCCCCTGTTTAAGTTTTAACCCGTTACCCCTTGTCCTATCACTACAGTCCCTAATGAAGAGTCCCTCTCCAGCATCCCTATAGCCCCCCTTCAGATACTGGAAGGCTGCTATGAGGTCTCCATGCTGCCTTCTCTTCTCCAGGCTGAACAATCCCAACTTTGTCAGCCTGTCTTCATACAGGAGGTGCTCCAGTCCCCTGATCATCCTCATGGCCCTCCTCTGGACTTGTTCCAACAACTCCATGTTCTTTTTATGTTGAGGACACCAGAACTGCACACAATACTCCAGGTGAGGTCTCACAAGAGCAGAGTAGAGGGGCAGGATCACCTCCTTCGACCTGCTGGTCGCGCTCCTTTTGATGCAGCCCAGGATACGGTTGGCTTTCTGGGCTGCGAGTGCACACTGAAGCTGGCTCATGTTCATTTCCTCATCAATCAACACCCCCAAGTCCTTCTCTGCAGGGCTGCTCTGAATCTCTTCTCTGCCCAACCTGTGGCTGTGGCTGGGATTGCTCCAACTCACGTGTAGGACCTTGCACTTGGCTTGGTTAAACGTAATAAGGTTGGCATCAGCCCACCTCACGAGTGTGTCAAGGTCCCTCTGGATGGCATTCCTTCCCTCCAGCGTATCAACTGAACCACACAGCTTGGTGTCATTGACAAACTTGCTGAGGGCGCACTCAATCCCACTGTCCATGTCAGCGACAAAGATGTTGAACAAGACTGGTACCAACACCGATCCCTGAGGGACACCACTCTTTACTGGTCTCCAGCTGGAAACTGAGCCACTGAACACAGATCTTTTCGTTCGGCCATCCAACCAGTTCTTTATCCAGCGAATGTTCCACCTATCAGATTGATGTCTCTCCAATTTAGAGACAAGGATGTCATGTGGGACAGTGTCAAATGCTTTGCACAAGTCCAGGTAAATGACATCAGCTGCTCTGCCCTGTCCATCAGTTCTGTAGCCCCATCATAGAAGGCCACCAAATTGGTCAGGCAGGATTTCCCCTGGAAGGCTGGGTTCATCAGCTCCTTCAGGACCCATGGATGGATTTTATCAGGTCCCACGGACTTGTGTACGTTCAAGTTCTTAAGATGGTCTTGAACCAGATCCTGTCCTACAGTGGGCCCAAAGTCTTCATTCTCACCGTCCCTGCATCTGCCTTCCAAGACTTGGGTGGCCGGGTCAGAGCCTTTGTCAGTGAGGACCGAGGCAAAGAAGTCATTCAGAACCTCAGCCTTCTCCAAATCCTGTGTAGCCACTTCTGAGAGCTTCCAGAGAGGGCCCACATTGTCCCTAGTGTGTCATTTATTCACAATGTCCCTATCGAATCCCTTGCTGTTATCCTTAACATCCCTAGCCAAGTTTAATTCTAACTGGACTTTAGCTTTCCTAACCTGGTCCCTAGCTTCCCAGACAACATCCCTGTACTCTTCCCAGGCCACTTGTCCTTGCTTCCACCTTTTATGTGTCTTTTTTTTTCTTCGATGTTTCCTCAGCAACTCCTTATCTATCCAAGGAAGTCTCCTGGCCCTCCTGCTGCACTTCCTTCTATCCACCATAATTACTCTGCTGTTAGAAAGTGAACACCTTAAAACTCTCTGAAAGATCAGTTTATGTGTCTTATTTTAAGCAAAGGATCTGCACATGTCATTGGTTGTTTTTTTTTAGGTGAGGTCCCTATTCCTGTCAGGAGCATAACATTATAACACATCAGAACTGCCATAATTCCCAATGATAATTAAATATTGTGACCAAATAGTTCCTGTGACTCTCTATCCAGCTACTAAAATGTTCTTCTAAAAACCAAAGATTTGGCTGAATATTTTAATGTCTTCAAAACCTAAAGGAGATGGGACCAGCATTTATCAAAGAAAAATATGGAAGACGGTTTTATTGCCTGTAATCTCCAATTTATGATGTGAAGTTTCCTTAGTATGATTCTACTTTTTCCTTCTGTAAAGATTTTTTTTCTCTTACTCATGCCTCAGTGTGGAGGATCCAGTAACAGAGGAACCACATAAAAAGTAATTTCAAGTAAAAGCCTTATAAAATGTGAAAAATTAAAGCTGTGCTCAGATCCCATTAAGAAAAGAAATTGCCTTGAGGCATCCACTAAATATGTGAAATCCATTTCTGCTGAAGGTCTTCAGAGTTTATTCCTCTTTTACAAATGCAATTTCCAGGACAAGTTGAACGTTTAAACAAAGCAAAGCAGGGTCTTTTCCCAGTTAGCTCCTCTTTTTCTTGATTGCTGCCAGGTCACCAAGTGCAAATTTACACGAGTCTCGCATTACATAAATCTCAACCATGAGCCTTTGAGGGCATTTCTGCTTGGGAAGACTGTAAACCAGAAAATGTTCTCAGTATGGAGGGTTTATGGTTGTTGTTATTATTAGTATTTATTTTGCTCAGCTTCATTCAGGAAGCTACAGAAGGCTGTGGGCTTAACATCTCCTTTACTTAAATGGTTAGTTTAAGTTCTCCCAGTTGTCCAGCTCCCTGGAGTGCCAGCACTTCACATATTTCTAGTAGAGTGCCCTGATTCATCTCCAGCTCTACAACCCCACATAGAAGACTAAGGGAGCAGAAAATAACGAGACGGGAGCAGCCACCAAGCAGGATGTTTTGTCCACCAGAAAAAAAATCCATCACCACTACCGGCTTATTTTCCCATGATCCATGCAGAGATGCATCTGTCATGCACTGTGAGGACCGTAGCCACCTCGGAGGGGCTGTGAGGAGGCAGCAGTCCTTCAGCCTTGCTGTTGAAGAGAAGCTCTTCATCCAGACAGCAAAGCACTCTTTAGCCTCCTTATTTGAACCATCCTCAGAAGCCCTGCTTTCTCCAGGAGCTATGAAACCAGATGCTGGTGACAGTGTCTGGATGCAAATTCTTGGCAACACAAGCCAATGGATCAGGCACTTTTAAACAGACACAAAACAATACAGTAATGATCCCATGTTGACTTTAGATCATCTGTATTTACTCTGTTTTTTACAATTACCTTGTAAAACTCGGTGTATCTTGGGACAGAAGAGCAGGTGGGAAATCACAGTTTCTCCTCTTCCAGAAATGAGATATTGTTGTCTGTTGAGGAAACAGACTTTGTCTCCTTCTCAGCTCTAGCCAGTTTACTCTCCAGTAGCTAAGGCTCCATCTCATTCTCAAAGCAATTGTTTTCTGCCCATCCACCTCGTGAGACAGCAGACCCAGCCTGCTTTGTCCTGCAGAATAAAAGATACCTTGAGTGCTGCAAAAGACTTCAGTGGTGAGTACCAGCAAGCTGTCTGCAAGTGCTCTAGAAGTCATGTGAGTATTCGATTGTACAAAATACCCAGAGAGGAAGAAGCGCTTTTTTTTCCTATGTAGTTTTTTTGCTTAGTCATGATTTCATAGTCATGTCTGGAGACGAGAAGAAATAGCATCTCTGAAGGTTACTGGGGAGACTCTTCTAAAGAATGTAACAAGCAAAGTGACTGCAAGCCTGATGAAAATTCAAAAGGTTTCTAATCCAGCTAAGATATATGAAAGAAGCCCCTACCCTCTGGCATATATATTATTGGTTGCTATTTCTCAAATGGAAATATATGGTAATATTTAAGCCTACTGGCACAAAGCCTGTCCTTCAGAAGCTGTATGCCAGCTTCCATGAGCTTATTGCAATGTAAACTGCTAAATTGTTTCAGCCTCTAGACATGGGTGTTGTCTTTTACCATCCTGCTTCCAATGCAAACATCTAAATGAGATGCTTCATTTCATACTTGAAAGGAAATTGGGGGGGGGGGGGGGAGGGAAAGCCTTTCTAGATGTATTGGCACTGTTTTAAAATAATGAATAGGTCAGTTCTGAAAATAGGTCAGACTGAAAACTGCTGATGCAGTACCACAAATCCAACTACTGAGCGTCAACAAATTACCAGTACTGATAACTCCTTTGCAACATATTACTTGCCTAATACTGTCCCTGTTCACAGCTTCTGAATAGTTAATTATAATGTGATTCTTTCAATAAAATTTTTTAATTTCCTTCTTGCTGGAACTACTGGACCCTGGTCTGACAGTGCTCTAGTTTCTTAATTTTACATGCGTTTCTTGGGCCTCAGGATTTTATAATATACACGAAAATTAACAAATACCTATATGCTTTAACTGCCTGCTGAACATTTACTTTTCCCTCTAGCTATTTCTCAGTTCATTGACTCTTCTATTTACCAGAAGATACCAGTAATTATTGTGTATATTTTTTATTATTAAAAAATTATAAAATTAATAGCACATCTCAAAATACAGCATAGTTCTGTAAAATTCCTATGGATTTATATCACCATTACTGACTAATTGATACATTCTTGGTAAGATGAGTAAATATACTCATTGATGTTTGTCTATAAAACAGCTTCTATACCATTAATGGAAGGTGCATTTTAATTAAGACAAAGAAAAATATTTCTGAGAGACACCCACATTTTGGCATCAGTTACAGATGAGCAATCCTATCAAAGGGTATTGAATTTCACTTATGCTACTGAGGAGAGGTTCATCCCCTATAATTACACTTTAGAAATTATGTTCGTTGAAAAATCTAAAATGAGAGCAGGCAAAACACTTGAAACTTAGTTCAGCTTCCGCAGTAGAGTTGAATGCTCTGGTGTTTAAGGTAGCAACCTAGGATTTGAGATTTTCAGCTTCAAGTCTTTATTTCCTTATGAGTTTCTGCTGTGTGATCTTCAATGAATCATTCAGCACCTCTAGATCATTCAGTCTCTTTGAGATATTGCAGAATTTAATACCTGCTGTTTTGAGGGGAAGTTAAGATCTGAAAGATCTAAGACATTGTCTCTCTGTGCCTCAGTTGACCTGCAGCGAGAGAGGTGTTGCAAGGGTAAGAGCCTTATTTGCTTAGGTATTACAGTCATGAAAGCTGATATACATCATACTGAAAATCTGCTTTAATTTCATTAAATTTAATTTTACTAAAATTTAATTTTACTAAAATCCTAATTTTTACTAAAACCCTAATTTTTGCATATGAGGTATTTAATATTTGGCAGAACTTATTAGGACTTTGATGATTTCCTGAAATATGGTTTGCTTATTATTTTGTATTCTGGCTTTCAATAAAGCATTAACTAAGAGCAACAAAATGCCTTACTTTTTTACCAGATTGACTCATTTCTCTCTTTTGCTGTGAAGATGAAAATGGTTGAGAGGGACTGTTACTTGTAGCCCTTTAAAATTACCTGTCAGTGTTCAAATGGTGATGGTCACTCTTCTTCATGGCCTTAAGTATTCGTTTTCCAACATCATTCTCCCTTCACTCACCACCGTTTTACCTCTCATACTTTATATATCTGTAGCATTGTCTCTTTTTTTTATCTTTGCCTCCCCTCCTTCTCCCACTACCCAACTCTCTTTGTCAGATCCTGTGTTAGATAGGGGAACAAGGAATTTGGACCAGAATAGGTAGTACAATTGCTGCAGATGAAGCTGCTTAAGACTTTTGCTGGTAGCCTGAAGAAGATCCCACATGAGGAAGTTTCAGTAATTTTTAACACAGGGTAGAATAAAAATGTGCTGAAGGAGTCTCTCTTGCATACTCAGAACTGCCTCCTGACTTTCATAACTCCTCTTGCTATGTCGCCATCTCCACCTCACCCCTACTCCCTGCCCTTCACCTCCCTGTTGATCTCCTCTCCCCTGCAAATCCTCTCTTCTACATGAGAATCTCTCATATGGCCTTTCTCAGCCAACATTATGCACAGTGGTCTCCCCCGTCATCTACTCCTGCTCAGGAAAATCACACCACCCTCCTCTTGACAGCCTTCACTGTCAGGTTTAGTTGCCTCGCCGATAAAACAAGCCACCTCCAAAGTGAATCCTTTCTGGCAACATTCCCTTTAAGGATAATAATTAGGAGCCTGCATTTCAGGGGCCAAATCAGCAAAATTAAAGGAACAAAGCTGCCTCCCCCATAAGGGAATGTTGCTCTGCTTTCATTGCATGGAAAACAAACTTGGAATAGCTCCTTTTTTCTCAGTAGACACATCTTAAATTAATAATAAAAATGAAAGTGATAGTAATAAAGTAACTGTGTATATTAGATAGAGTCAATGACATAAAACCATTGTTGTAACTATAGACCTGGTATCTTTCCCTGGCCCACAACACAGGCAGAAGGCATAAAAAATCTCTGTGTTAAGAGACTTCCCCTCAGTTCATTACTGTGTTTCACTCCTTCCCTGTCCTCTTGGAATATGTAGATTTTAGCCCCAGGGAGAAAGTGCCTTGGACACTTTCCACTCTTTTCTTTTTGTGGAAAAAGTCCCCTGAATATGCCATAAGCATGAAGCTGCACAGGGTCAGCATTGCTTGTGGCACCTGCTAGAAAATTAATTTAGTTTCATTTGTAAGAGATTAGGCACCTGCTACTTTGGAAGTCAATCTGTTCACACAAAACCATAGACTAACTTGAGCAACATATCACCCATATTATATGGAGAGTCACCTCATGGAGGAAATTTCAACATTTAAAAAGAAATTAAATCAGAATTATAATCCATCAAAATTGGTGCAGCACAAAATGGAATAACGTTTGAATCCCTCTGTGCCAGAAAACCCAGGTACCCTCAGGGATGTATTACAGCTAAGTATTAATTGGTGAAAGTCTGGGAGAAATGTTTGTAATTGCAGAAGCCATTTGCTTAGAGGATGGCTGATTTGTATAGTCACATTGCTTAAGCATTTTGTAAATTACATTACTTATTTTACTATTTAAATTACTTTTAATTATTCTTAAGTGCAATGACTTTGCACAGGGTGCATCATCATATTTATTTGTACCAGTAAGCATTCATCAGTTGAATAAGGACAAAGCAGAATAAAGAAAAGCAGGACATTTCTCTTTCACTTTAATATTCTCTTTTCTAGCCTGTCAGCTGAAAAAAAGAAGACTTTTACCCATTTTCTTTCATAACTCCTAATGTTACTCATCTGAATATTACTAAGTTGATTTTGATTATTCCTCTTTATGAGATGGAAATTGTCTCAGCCTGTGTGATCATTCTGATGTCTTTAAATATACCCTCTAATTTTCACAGTTTTACTGGTTTACAGATATCTCTGCAGTTGCCGAAATTCAATTGGGTGACACCACACCCACAGATAGCAAGGCACTTTAGAGCATATTAGTAAAACTAGGAAAAAAGAAGGATGAAAGTAACATTCTTCCCCAGTTTAGAGATAAAAAAATGAAATACAACATAATTCAGTTGCAACACTAGCCCAAAAAATAATTCCAGATCTCTGAAATCCTAACTAAATGTACCATGCCTATTGCACTGATGCTGGGTTCACTAAGGATTTCTAGATTCTACTGTGCTTCAGTAACAATAGATTTCCAAACAGTCAGCTTTTTATTGTGCTATGGTAGCAAGGATTTAAAAGTAGCCAGAAACTAGAGGCAAATAAATGACATTCCAGCTATGCTGCTGCCATATATTTTTTTATCATCATTACTCTTTATTTAAAACTCATCTTTGACATTGTGTCACTTTGAAGCTCACTATCATGTACACAACCTAATCAGCTATATTCCTGTCCTCCTCTTGTTTGCCTAACTCTATCTTAAAAAGTTCTTTGCCTTCCAGTTCTTCCATCCATAGAAAGAGATTATTACCTGCTTACCTTCTATCTGTAAGTCCTGCGTTTCACTGTCTTTTTGCTTAGCACCATACTTCAGGATGATAATATCTGCTAAAACAAATTTAATTACCATTCTGTGCCACATTTATCAAACATACTAGAATAATATAGATCTCATTCAGGAAATGTTTATTGTAGGTTTTTATCCAATGTCTCCATCTATATGTGACCTGAATGCAAAATATTTAGAGACTGACACACACACCCCAACAACAAACAGGCAAAATATGTCCTCGTGTCCCCAGATCCCAGGAGGCTCCCAGTGTTCCCTTCTTACATAAAGAACTTATTGTGCATGTCCTTAAGGATCTTTGACCCGTGAGAATCAAGGCTGAATATCCACATATACTACAAGAAAGGATGACAACTTTACATAGCTGTCTCCTTTCTTTTCTGTTCCCTCTGCTCTGTTACAAGAAGCTGCTTCTCTCTATGTCCAAAGTGTTTCCTCACTTATCCCTTTCATACCTAGTCTCTTATTCCCTCCCAAAATGTCATTTCCAGCTTCCAACCAGCTCCTAATGCTAGTGCTCAACAGTTACTTGCTCAATGATCAGACCAGCATTTTCCTGTTTTCTCTCACACTGTGCCTTAGGCTTTGAGGGAATACTCTCAGAATACCCCCAAATCCAAGTATTAGTTCTCTCTCAGTTCTTGCCTTTTGCACAAAAGACAAAAAAGGTTTTGCAAACAAAAGCAGTCCTTCCTGCAGTCCTTCCTGCAGTCCTGGTCCATTGCTCCTTACTGCTGCAATGATATCTATAGAACACAATAATTAAACTTTATAAACAGTCTTTCAATTAAAAAGAGAGGGGTGGGGCCTGACTCAGTTCCCATGAAAGACAATAGGTAGAGATTTGCCTCATTCTCTAGATTAGAAACTGTAATTCTTCATGGTCTTTTCAGAGAGAAAATTATTCTTTCTTTAACTTTCAGAAATAGATGCTACTACAAATTATCATTTTATGTATTATATTAGCACTCCCAAACACACAAGAACTCTGTTGGACCACAAGGCACATATTGCCACACACTAAAAGACAATTTCAGTCCCAAAAGTCTTCAAATTTTAATAGGCAAAATTGAAACCAGCAGCAGAAACAAGCACTGAGAGCCACAGTGAATTGTGCCTTGTGCCATTCACCTTGCACCTCCCCTATATCCTTCATGTGGTACTACAGCAGTCTCTGTGGGATTTATACAAAGTTCAGAAGGGGTTGCTTTGAAAACTGCACACATTTATAAATTAAAACCTCGTTTTTCTATCCCACAGTGTTTTTGCCTGAAGGCCCTCATCAGCTTCAGCTGTGAGCCTCCACACAGTCCTCTCAGCTCTCACTGGGGCTACCTGCAGGAGCAGGGTTTGTTAGGACTGTAGTTTAACAGCCTCACACCTATGATTTGATGAGGTTTCCTCACTATTTAACGAAAATAATGTAGCATTTAAGAAGTGCCATGGGTTTTAAAATTAATTGAAAGCTCTTAATTGAAATGCACAAAGATGACATATTCATTCATTTGTATTTTACCAGAAAAATTAACTGCACATGGAATTAATTTATGGAACTTTGTTTACATCTAAGTATAAATAAAAATGAAAAATAAGTGACATGTCAGAGAAATGTGGAGAAAAAAATCTGTGTGGGAAAATATATGTGCCTGCCAAGAATCTATTAGTGCAATTTCAGCATCAGGTAGTAATCTGATTATTTTCAGAACACAGTAAGTGTGATATAGTACCCATTCCATTGTGGTTTGTTACCAAATTGTAAGTGTTTTCCACTTGGTGTGTCCATGTGTGTATTCTTTAATATACTTTTGGTTTTCACGAAGTGTAGAAGTGTCCTAATTCGGAAGTGTCTACTAACGGCTACAGTTGGTGTCCAATTCCACCACCCCCACTTGGTTGGAGGATGAAGGTGCTGGGAGATGTTAATATGAAACATGCTGAAGGAATTACTATAAATTGGTAAGAAAGGCAACGGCTGTTCTTTCAAATCCACATTTTACAGCTGCAGAAGAGAGAGAGAGATGCTGAAAGCCTCGGGATCAGAGGGGAAGGCTGTGGAGAACATAATCCTTCTCTCTCTAGATGCTCTGAATCCCAATCTGCTGCCCGTAATTCTTGTTATTTAATATCAAGTTAAAGAGAACTGCTTTCAGGCTGGAAATGCCTCTGAGCACTATCACAAGCTGTAATGATTCCCACCTTCGCTCTGCCCCGTCCTGCATTTTGAGATCAGTAGCTATGAGAAACATTTTACCCATTGCTCAAAGGCAGAAGCTCATGTTTCCTCATTTTTCCTAATTCTGATGCTTCTCAAGGTGGATTTCCTTCAGATTCTTGTGGGTATTAGCTGGTATTTGTTACAGTGCTGACTGAGCAGGAAGAAAGAAAAAGAGAAAGAAACCATGTATGCATACAGAAAAACTGAATTTATTTCAGGGGGAAATCTCCTGATGCCATAATCTCTTGCTAAATTACCTTATAAATCAATTTCTCTTACAATAACAGAAGTCTGAATTTTGTGCGTTATCGGTAGCATTGATTCTAAAAAGGAGGAGTGCAGTTCTTCCTTGCTCTCCCTGACAGCATTCACAATTTGAGGGTGTTTATGGGATGTGCTTGCTAGAGTCAGCTACATGCAAATGTTCTTAGTAGATTTTAACAGAGAATATGAAACACCAAGTAGCAATCTTGATCCTCCAACAATTAAAAAAATAGATAGGCAAATTAAAATATTCTGGAGAAGAATTTGGGTTAAATGCAATCAACATTTGGACAGGTGGGTCAGTTACTTGATTGGTTTGTTTTGGTCAGGGAAAGTGATTTAACTGAGGTGAATTTTATTGTCTTTATGGTACTTGAATATATTCCTTATAATCTAATTTATGGTGGATTATTCTAACAGCTACACATTTGCAATGTGGCACTTTCAGAAGAATGAAGTTTTAAACTCAGAGCAGAGAATTACAAACTTGTTCTGAAAATGATAAAAGTTTGAATAAATGTCATTCATAAATTCAAGTTTGGAAAGCCAAAGGTATCAAAAACCAAAACAATTTGAAATGTGTTTACTATAGTCCTAATAGTGAAAGTTTTCAGGGGATACAGTTTATCTGTCAGTAGTTACGAATATCAGAGTAATCCATCTGTATGAGAGGAAGCCACCCTGCTGCACCCCCAAGCTGAGTACCCTGACACCAGTGGAAGTTTCAGCTCTTTCCTCATCACTCTGCAGCTTTCTCAGTCAGGAAAAGGCACTGGCTTTCTGCCAGGGATGCATTCATCAGTGCTGAACTAATGGATGTCTCTTTCCAGATTTGCTGCTAGATGGCTGCTGATTTTAAAACAGTTAATGTTTTGCCTACTGCCTCAGTTTCACTGACCCTAATATGGGGTTAATAAAGTTAATTTCCCCAGTTGTTAATTTCCTGCTTATTTGCCTTGAAATCTTCAGGTAGTAAGCACTGTTAAAGTTCAGTGCTATGATTCAGAGCGGCAAGAGCCACCAAGGGAGCCTCAAGTCCTCAATCCCGATTTTCAAGAAGGGGGAAATGGATAACCCAGGGAACTATAGACCAGTCAGTCTCACCTCTGGGCCTGGCAAAACCTTGGAGCAGATTCTCCTGGAAGGCATGCTAAGGCACATGAAAAACAACAAGGTGCTTGGTGACAGCCAGCATGGCTTCACTAAGGGGAAATCCTGCCAAACCAATTTGGTGGCCTTCTATGATGGGGCTACAGAACTGATGGAAAGGGGCAGAGCAGCTGATGTCATCTACCTGGACTTGTGCAAAGCGTTTGACACTGTCCTACATGAAATCCTTGTCTCTGAATTGGAGAGACATCAATTTGATGGATGGACCACTTGGTGGATAAAGAACTGGCTGGATGGCTGCACACAGAGTTGTGGTCAATGGCTCAATGTCCAGCTGGAGACCAGTGGTGTTCCTCAGGGATCGGTGTTGGGACAAGTCTTGTTTAACATCTTTGTCGCTGACATGGACAGTGGGATTGAGTGTGCCCTCAGCAAGTTTGCCGATGCCACCAAGCTGTGTGGTTCGGTTGATACGCTGGAGGGAAGGAATGCCATCCAGAGGGACCTTGACACACTCGTGAGGTGGGCTGATGCCAACCTTATTACGTTTAACCAAGCCAAGTGCAAGGTCCTACACCTGGGTCAGGGCAATCGCAGACATAGCCACAGGTTGGGCAGAGAAGAGATTCAGAGCAGCTGTGAGGAGAAGGACTTGGGGGTGTTGGTTGATGAGAAAATGAACATGAGCCAGCTTCAGTGTGCACTCGCAGCCCAGAAAGCCAACCGTATCCTGGGCTGCATCAAAAGGAGTGTGACCAGCAGGTCGAAGGAGGTGATCCTGCGCCTCTACTCTGCTCTCGTGAGACCTCACCTGGAGTATTGTGTGCAGTTCTGGTGTCCTCAACATAAAAAGAACATGGAGTTGTTGGAACAAGTCCAGAGGAGGGCCATGAGGATGATCAGGGGACTGGAGCACCTCCTGTATGAAGACAGGCTGAGGAAGTTGGGGCTGTTCAGCCTGGAGAAGAGAAGGCTGTGTGGAGACCTCATAGCAGCCTTCCAGTACCTGAAGGGGGCCTATAGGGATGCTGGAGAGGGACTCTTCATTATTGATTGTAGTGACAGGACAAGGAGTAACAGGTTAAAACTTAAACAGGGGAAGTTTAGATTGGATATAAGGAAGAAATTCTTTACTGTGAGGATGGTGAGGCACTGGAACAGGTTGCCCAGGGAAGTTGTGAATGCTCCATCCTTGGTGGTTTTCAAGGCCAGATTGGACGGAGTCCTGGGTGTCGTGGTTTTAGTGTGTGGTATACCTGCCCACAGCAAGGGGGTTGGAACTACGTGACCTTAAGGTCCTTTCTAACTCTAACTATGCTGTGATTCTATGATTCTATGATCTCTGCACTGAATATGTGAGAGCAGCCCTTTGATATCCATTCTCCTGTTCACTGTTTCACCATCCACAAGTATACAGCCGACCAACACAAATATTATGTTTCCGATATAAAGAACCCAGAGTAACCCAGAGTAAATCTATTTATTATTAGATTTTGTTAACAACAAAAACATCCGAATGTGGGAGAGATGAAAAAAATACATTTTCTTGAAATACATTTCAACTATACTTAAAATTTTGGTTGCTTGAGTAGAATTTATTTTTTGGGGGGTTGTTTAATTTCTGAACAGTAAACAACTGTCTAATCTGAATTACGTGTTTAAGCACTTTGCCTAATGAAAGGCTAAGCATGTATGTAAGTGTTTTCCTGAAATTTAGTCTCCAATTTTTATATAAGATCTACATGTTATCTCATTCTTTTTATAAGCTTAAGCTTGGGATTTTTTTCCTTTTTATTTTTTATTTCTAGCATCTAAAACCCAATTTCAGTCTGTATCCTTCTTACCAGGGAATTAAAATATTTCTGTTTCTTGGAAAGTGAGTTTGTTGCAGCCTCTGCCATAAAGCAAATGACAAGTTTGACTCTAAGCTACAGAGTAGCTAATTCAGTTCAATACTAAAAATTAGCAGAGGTCTCTTGGCCAGTGCAGTCAAATAAAAGCTGTGCTCAAAGAAAATCCAGCCCTCCTAATTTTGGGACTTCGATAGGGTCTTTGCTCTCAAAGGCTCAAATAAATAAATAAATGAGGCCAAGGAATTCATTTGAAATATTAATTAAAATGCAAATTAAATCCAGATTGCACAGGCTTTAAAAACTGCTCTCTGAAGTTTCCATGAATATAAAGCCTGTGACAAGCTACTGTTTTAAACGATCTGCATAAACATACATTGTTAAAAAAAACGCTTGACTTGAAAATAACCTTACTAACACCATGAACTGCAAATAATGAGAAACAGTGACAGCTTTCATTACTGACAACGCTTCTTGTCAGTCTTTGCACCATGGCAGGGGTAAGGCAATTTGACGCGTGCTGGCCCACCAGCACTCCTGTCCATCTGTGCAGGTGGCTGGATGCCGGCTCACAAGGTGGCACAGCAGCTCTTGTGGGATGCAGCGTGCCAAGGTGTAACTGCTCTGCAAGAGCTGGCAGTGTGTAACCACCACCAGCCAGGAGGCAGGACAATCCACCTCCCTGGCACCACCACAGCGGCATTTGCAACAAGGCCAGCCACACTCTGGCATTAGAGATTTCTGTTCTCAAGTAACTGAATGAAGAAAATACCTAATTCTTCTCTTTGTCAGTGCAAAGGTGCTCAATGTGACATGCCCTCCTTCTAAGTTAGCCAGCCTTGCAAAAGATGCATCCTGCTATTAACAAGTGCTTCTTTTTCTGCCAAGTTTCACTTTACACCATCACTCAGTGCTGCAGATGAGCTGCTATCGGAGAAGACAAATGAAATAAGGGTATCACCTTGATCAGAGACTAACCCAGGCATCTGGAAATCCTCTCTCCTAACATTATCTTAATGTAAAATGATTGTCAACAGATTACAATCTCAGTTTAATTTGCTGTTAAATTCTCCCCACTCCCAAAAGCAGGCCTTGTGTCTGACCAATAGGCTTTTCATAGTTTGATTGGGCAACTACTTCTGACCCTCTGCCAAGCAATATAACCATGTTAACTGGCCCCAGGAATGGGCTGTGGGATGGCTGGGACTCTGCTGAAATGGGCTACAGCCAAGTCATGCCATCAAGTAACACAATCTCAAAGCACTTTATGAGGAAGATAAATTATGTTCAGGATACATTATAAAGGAGTCTAAGTACCTCACCACGATCTTGGGAACAGCAGACTGTGCAGAAGGAAGCTTGCACAACAAGAGCATCATGAAAGACTCCATAGGGGACAGGAAGATAATGTTTTCAGAACTTCAGTGAAGCCATAATAAATAAAGCATAGGGTCACATGCTGAATGACAAAGTGTCGTAGTTTAAACCCAGTCAGGTAACTCGTTCACTCACTTCCCCCCCTTCTTTCCCTCCCCCTACTCCCGGAGGGACAGAGAGGAGAATCGAAAAGAATGCAACTCCCACGGGTTGAGATAAGAACAGTTTAGTAACTAAGGTATAACACAAATCACTACTGCTACCACCAATGATAATAATGATAAAGGAAATAACAAGGGAAGAGAATACAACACCTCAGCACCAGCCGATCGATAACTTGCCCCCCAGCCCGACCAAGCTGTGACCGATACCTCCTCCAACCCCTCAGTCTCCCAGCCCTTCCGGCTAACTCCCAGTTACATCCTGGGCATGACGTGCTGTGGTATGGAATACCTCTTTGGTCAGTTTGGGTCAGGTGTCCTGTCTCTGCTTCCTCCTGGCTTCCCCTCCTCCCTGGCAGAGCATGAGGCTCACAAAGTCCTTGGCCAAACCAAAACATCACTATCAGCTCTGTTCCCAGGCCGAAAGTCAAAACACAGCACTGCACCAGCTACCAAGAAGGAGAAAAATGACTGCTACTGCTGAACCCAGGACACAAAGCTAATAAGAAATATAAAAATATCTGTATGTCCTCTGTCCTCATCCATCCTGCTTGCAATCAGGCAGGTGCTCAGAGAAATATGAGAAAGTGACTATGGATGGTAAGAGCCTACCAAAAGTGTGAAAGCACTGGGAGCTGAGTTAAGACTACAGGCTGCCCTGTTCTAGCATTTCCTAATTTCTAAATGCAGGACTCTGCAAGCAACAAAAAAAAAAAAAAAATGAATGTGAGTTTGAGGTGCACCAATTAATATATGGAGTTTATAATGTCCTGCTGAGGAAAACTTCTAGGAACACAAGTGTAATACAATTTAGTTTCTGTATCTGGAAGAGTCCATCTCCCTTCGTTTTTTCAGCCACTGAAACAATCAGTGTCCTTGCCTGTATCTTCATGGCATCACCAAGTACTGAGGGATTTCCAAGCTCTCAGTGAGTGATCCAGTGCAACTTCATAGTTCCGTGCAGTGAAATGCAGAAACACTACCAGATGTCTAAAAATACAACCTAGCTGAAAGGCTAATTAAGGCTGTTGAAAGATCTGGCTCAGTGGGCAACACCATCTAGATGTCATTCTCTTGCCTGTAATTTCAGAGCAGTCTTGGTTAAAATAAATTCAGACACCTTGTCACAGAAGTGCTCTGTGTTTTCAGAGCTATCAGCCTTTAATTTCTTTTTCACTTAACTGAAAATAAAATTTCCCCAGAGTGCTTGAGTCTGCTCTTAATTCATGTGCATAGCTCTAATTAATGTTAATTATTTTCATTCACCAAGGGGAGAAGCGTATTACTTCAGATGCCTACTTGGAATATGCTACTTTAGCCCTGTGTGTGTGATTCCAAGAGGGAAAGATGCAGCTGCCTCAAAACACAAATGTCTAGTGCCTGAGCATAATCAGGTGAAGGACAGGGTGTACTACACCACAAATAGCACAGCCAGGCTTCCTGCACCACTCGAATTCTGATTCATAAAGCTTGCAAAACATAGCACAGAGATCATTGCTAGTTCATTTTCCCTCTGCACAGTTGGGCAGGGGAATCATTTCATCAGATGCTTATAATGGTGCCAAATGGGCCTTGAGCCTCAAGTACCACACTGTCTCAGCACAAAAAATAAACAAGCCCTGTCCAGGCTGGAACCACACAAGTCAGTGCTAGATCCAGAAACAAACCCCAGATCTCTAGAGATCTAAGATCAGGTTTTATCTACTGAGCTACACTTCATTTTGTGGCAGGGCTGAAGTCTCCAAGGGATGTCTCTTCCAGCACACTACTGAAACAAAAAAGCAGGACAGGTTTATCCCAATTGAGGAATCTGGCCTATACTCTTTCACTGAAAATAAACTGCAAAACCTGGACACCTTCCATGTTTTTCCCCACATATGCAAATTTATACAAATTCATCAACCTTGCCAGCATCTTTCTGCATGGTTACCCTTTAACTAGGGCTTTATTGGATAACTGTAACTCAATTTGCTGCAGCTGTGTGACCCTGATTTGCTTTTGGAGCAGAGCAAGCTGCGGGAGGAAGAGCCAAGTGGGACCCCCACCTGCCAGGCAGCCAGGAAAGTTAGAATGCACCAATCTGAATGTGCAAAATCTGGCAGGTGGCAAAGATGTGCTGTTTATTTTTCCTAAAGACAAAATTAGCACATTGATAATAATCAAACAGAGCTGTGTGCAATGGGCTTTTTTAATTAACAAATGTCTTCTTACAGGTATGAGCAGGATGCAGGCACTGTCCTCATCCATGCAAGCTGTTGTTGATGTCCCTGGAAAGCTCATATACAAACTGCCTTTGGCTTTCTTTGTCTGCGTTTGTTCTGGGAAGGAGGTGGTTCCTCCTTGCCTGTTTTAATCACGTATTCTTTTTCTGCAGAATGTTGCATTCTTGCTCACACCCAAGAACACAGGTCGTATCTAATGGAATAGATTGCTTTGAAAGATGCAATGGAAAAGTCTTTATTTCAATAGGCACTCACAAAGTACAGTGTTGGGACTGTTCCCTCCTGCTACTTCTAACTATAGTACATCTTTGTATCTCACAACTGCCTGATCGGAACTGGCTTTTTCTTATTAACAGTTATCTGTGGTTTTAATATTTATTAGATAGAAACATCCTTCTCCTTGACTACCTTTATGTAATACAGCAGCTTCACAGGCATGATCATGCTTTTTGCTAACATCCAGCTCTAGGAACCCTAGCAGCAGAAGTTAATAGATTCATTCTAGCTTGGGTACAGTCAGGATAGTCTTCTGCATGTCTCTGCCTCAACCCATACTGATAGCTGAATTATCCATTCAGTGGATAATGGATTATGGTTCTGATTTATCAAGCAATCCTATCACAAGACCAAGTTACCTGCATTTCAGTCATCCAACACTTTCCATCCACTGAGGTCCAAGACCTGAAAACACTAGTGTTTTGCAGCATTTCTCCTGCTGTTACAGAATTACCCCTTCCTTTCTGTGAATATTCTGAAGATTCAGAGTAGAGAGTTCCTAGAGTAAAGTAGCTTTCTGGTGGAGATTACATCAGTATATGTTGTACAGCTACCAAAGCACCATGTGTAAGTCAGTAGTGGGGATACAACTGTTCTTTTGTGGGTTTATATCATGCATTGAAGGACTTGGTACAGTTGCTGAAAGAGTTGCATCAACCTGCCTGTGCCATATTTTTAAGAGGAAAGATGATCATCAGACATGAAACAGAAAATATTTTTTCTGTTGTTTACTGTCCTTCAGAAACAAGGTAGATGAAGAAGAGCAGCAGTAGATGCGTTACACAATTCAGTTGTACAAGTCAGTTCAGACAGTAGCAGATGCTTTCAATTTATCCCTGCTCAAGGGGCACAAAACCACCCATGTCATCACACTGAACTTTCTTGCAACAGAGCCATAAATTTCTAACCCCAACATCTTCTATTTAAAAAAAAAAAAAAAAAAAAGAACTTGAAGGAGAAGGTTTGAGATATGAAATTCAGATTTATCTTCTACTTATTAGAGATCTTCTGTAGAGAGAGGTCCTAACTTAGGACTTGCTAAATTTGCCACCAACTTCTTTGATGTCAAGGATATTCAGATGTTAAGATTTTGCTCTCTTTGATGGAGATAAGGTACAGATGTATTTCTTCAAACTATATGGCTGGTTTTGAAATAAAGTTTCGTGTTTCCTTTCCTTCAACTTTGACTTTTATTCATTCTGGCTTGTTGTGGCAATGGAGGCACGGACTGCAGTTGTGTTGCAACAGAAATCATTTATTGAGTGAGCTTACAGACTTTTATAGACCCCTGCTTAGTGGTTAGTAAGGGTTAGTAGTGGTTACTTCTTTTCCGTCCCTTTCCATCATGAAACAACGTTTCTTCATCAAGCACACACCATGCGCTTTTCCGGCTAATGACATTACTGATCATGTGCCCCTTCAGCCAATCACATTATTGTTCATTCACCTTTGATTGAGCAACTATTTTTAACCAGATATACAAACAGGTTTCTCTGCTACCACTTCTTGCTACATTGTTAGTTCCCATTTTCCTTGAATACACATTCCCATTATCCTTGAACACACATTCTTTGTCTTGTCTTAAGCAACTTCCTGTTTCAGTATTTACATTTCTCAGAAATTATCTCAGTGTTCTGTTTTCAGATCCTCTTGACTCCCATGGTTTGTAGCTGATGAGGGTCAAGATGTCCGAGCGCTTGTCCAGGTCTGTTGGTGCAGCTTCTTGTGCAACATTCCTCACAGTTTGTTCTGCCCTTTGAATTTATTTTTGTTTGTTTGTTTTGTTTGCTTTTTGTGGTTTTGTTTTTTTGGTTTGGTTTGGTTTGTTGTTTTTTTTTTTGGGGGGGGGGGGGGGGATTGTTATTTTTATCAGTACTTGAATCTATTCTATGCAAGTCCAAATAGCCATAATCAGCCCTCAGGAGTTTGCAAGGTGGTCACTACCATGCAGTCAGTGACTAACAACACAGGAGAAAGAAAAGCAACACTTTAATAGTCCTTCAGTAAGAGCATTTCTTTAATTTCTTTAATTAGCTTATGTAATTTTGGGTAGGTAAAAGAAGAAATTTAAATCAGCTCAGGAAGAGGTATGTTCATCTCAGAGATTCTAGGGGTGCTTGAAGAGGTTTGTGGGACTGTAGGAAACCTATCATGGCCTAACATGGGATAGGAGCGCGTTGTCAGATAAATACAGGCACAAACTTGTGAATCAGTAGTGCAGAGTCATTAAGCACATTGGGACAGAGACATAGTCCATGAGATTAATTAGTAGAAGTGTGACAGGAAGGCAGAGAAGGATGTGAATAGATTAACATTGCAACCAAGAAGTGCATACTCTTCGTTGTAACTATTCATTAAAGGGATCTAAGAACAGCAGGTGAAAGGCTAGAAAAGAAGAGATTTTATTTATCCAGGTGCATATGACAAGTTTTCACTGGAGAACTGCAGAATGGGATTTTGAGGAGTCCAGATAGGAGATAAGAAGATAGGACCAAAGCTGAACACCATTCTCACATATAGCCAGAGAAACTTGGAAGCCAGCATTTGTGATAACGAAAACGTGCAAAATGCTGAAGTCCAAAAAGAGATCGGATTTGCCTTGGAGAAGACAAAAACATAGGGCTGGCACTGGACTGAATGGCAAGCAGGGGATGAGGAGCAATTGGCATGGCTGAAAACAGTAGAAACAAAAGGTGACATGATTCTGAAAATTTTAAGTGCTCTTTTAAAAGGGGTTAAAAATAAAGAAGAGGGACATTAAGAAGAGTCAGTAACAGAACAGGAGAAAGTCATGGAGACAAAAACTTTTTTGCATGGAGGCACCATTCTCTGATGCTATTGGAGGCAAAGGAAATGTCGCTGAGGCTGGAGAGAGCTGTTTTTTCATTCATGTGGGATTTTAAAAAACACTGGTAATTGGTAATATGTCCATTATCAGCAATTAAGCTTGGGGCATGGGAATAGGCAAGGAGAAGAAGAGAGGTCCAGAACTGTGCATTTAGCTAATTTTGGTTTTCCATTTGTTGTGGAAGAAACTCTGTTATAAAAGCCTGAAATTACACATGAACACATATGCATGCATAACTTTTAATGCAAAGCCCAGAAAATAGTAAATGCTTCTAGAGATGGATATCAAGGGCTTTGTTTAAGGCATAATCTATATTGCTTTTGAGTTTATGGAGCAAAAAGAGCTGTTGAAATTGAGTGAAAGCTGCAGCCAGACTCTTTAATCAATCTCCAAAGCTGTTTATTGTGAGTGTAGTATAAAGCAATAGAGATTAATGTCAGTTTCTATAAATCACAGCAAAAAGCATCTTCTCTTTCATTGCCAGAGGTATAAATATCTTCATTTTTTCTCAGATTTTGCTGTAACATGCTGGCTGCAGAGGTCCTTCAGGGGAAAAGAACACAAGCACAGTGTCATATGCTTTTAAACAAGTGAATTTAAAAATAACTTGTATGTTTATTTACAGAACTGGAAACTGCTGGACGTTTCTACTAAGCAGCTTTGAAAATCTCAGCCAGTCTACAGAAGAGAACTACCCATTAACTGCAGTTAATCATCTTTCCAGTGCGCATCCCACAGGTTCCAGAGAGTTAATGCAATAGATATATCACCATTTCTTTTCTTTGTGAAAGTAGTGGTCGGGCATCTCTTACAACTACCTTCTTTTCTGCTTGTTTGTTTGGTTTTGGTAGAAAAACCTAATAAAGTATGTGAGGAACAAAACAATTTATAAAAGAATCCAGGAGCATATTCAAAAGAGATTTCTATTCATGTAGCTCCAATCCTATTTTACATTCATTTTTGGCTGCATACTGTAAGAAATTTATTTAAAGCAGACAGAACAGAAAGCCATGGGACAGTTTGTGTTGCAAATCTAAGATACCAAAAAAGAATTACTAAGCAAAGTGCAAAATTATTGCCGTATGAGAATGTCAACATAACATCCATGCTTCTCCACTGCTATCATCAGTCCTGCTCTCTCGTTAGCTGTTGGTTGAACACCTCTATCAATTCCTCACAAGTAAACTGTCCTGATCCTTATGAGTTGCAATGCATCTTACTCAGCTCCACAAACTACCTACCTAGAGAGAGATCCTGCCTTTGTAATTAGGTGGCCAAACCTTAACATACCAAACATGGAGAGACACCCCCTCCTCCAAAAGGAAAGGCACAGTGTCTAAGCTAGGCTGTTCCTCTGAATTACTCATTGAAGGTGTATCTTTTATATACCAGTATTGTACAGGGAATTAATGGAAACTAGCCTTTTGGGCTAAGGATTTCAGTTGTCTAGGGTATTTGAGAGCAAATATTGTGAATGCACAGCATTGAGCACACAGCTCAATCTTCAGGGGTCCTTAAGGAAGATCAACATAGAAGATAAACTCATTCATATAAAAAGTAGGGACAAGTGTCAAAAGACTGCATTGTAACAAACAAAGTGGGCATTCAGGGAAATCATGTCTCAACTGAGGTCACACACCAGCTTGAACTTAGCAAAAGGCCATGGTAAGTTAAGTAGCACACAAATCCTGAGACCTTGGCAAAATGTTCAGTAAAGTGTCATCATACTGAAATCTGTCTCAGAAGATGCTTCCAGAAAAATTTAGAAAATTCTCTTTGCTGAACACAAAGCTGTACATAGTCTGAGAGTAAGAAATACATATTTGGATGTTTACCTTGTTTCCTGAGCTCAAAGGCAGAATAGTAAAGCAAGATTCAGTCACTGCATTTGGAGGAGAGACGGTCCTACAAATCCCCCACTGATTTATCTGAATAGTATTTTGTGTTATCGTTCCTGTTAAATAGTCAAGATCTGTGAATGGAATTCTCCTTGGGATTCAACGCCAAGGAAAATACTAGTTTCAGGACAAAAGAGAAAAAAAAAAATGCAGTTTCAGGACAACTTAAAACTATGGCATAATTCTTTACTGGGTCTTACACTAAAATGCAAAACAATGATAAAGTACTAGAATATTTGGACTGGACTCAGAGATTATTGTTTACTGACTTAATAAAAACTTTCAAAGAAAGAATATTTTCATTCCAAAACCATTTAATAAATGCTAAACTAATAGGTCTATTTTAGTTAATAAAACTTAAGGAACATGGAAGTGGATAAAAGTTCATTAAATAGGTAGAGGCTGACAGTGGATTGGAATACTAATTGAGATTTTTATGTGCAACAAAAGAGATACAAATGGAAATACACTGTTATTCTAGTGAATGCCTCACATAAAAGGCCCCAGTGGAGCACAGAATGCATGAAGGAAATTGGATTGTAAAATCTCTGAGATAAAGATCAGTTCTATGAAACACAATGCCCCATTGCTTGCTTTTCTATTTTGAGAAGATTCTTTTAATAATGCCAACAAATGATGCAGTGACTGCTGTAGGTGCATTTCAAAGGTTCCCAGTCAGATGCAGAAATGAGGCAGTTAGATTCAGAACATACGAAATAGAAGGGGATGTGGTGGAACTTTCATTTACTTAATGGTATGTTTGAGTATCATTGACTTCTTGACTATCATTGACTTCTTTCACTGAGCATGAAAACCTTAGATTAGAAAAAGCCACATATTCCAGTGCTATTCTTAAAATTTTTAGTGGTTATTTATTTGGTTTGAAGAACTTTTCCCCAATTCAACTTGTAGCATAACCCTGAAAGGCATGTGAACTGTTCAGTCTTACAGGAGAAGAAATGGGGCTGGGCTGAAATGAATATACAAAAAGTGGCGAGTGGCTTCTGAAGGCTGGAGGATATAATCAAAACAGGTATTTCTCCTGGGTTTTCCCCCTCCAGTAACAGCAACAGACCATGTGTTGGAGGAGATGCCTTTGCATCTCCAAGCCAGCTTCTAAAAGGCTCCTTGGAACTGCAGCTGACTTTTCACTAGCAGTAGCAATAGTATTAACACACTTTCTTGAAATGCCAAGAAGAAAGTATGGGTACAACATTTCCTACGCCATTTAGAAACCAGCTTATCTAGGAGCATTAACAGCCACTGAAGAAAATTATGAAATAGCAATGAGAAATGTTTAGAATCTACATAGAGAAAGTCTGAATTTCAGGGTACTTTTATCTATCTGAAGCAAATGTTCATTGTAGGGCAAATAATTACTTTAAAATGTACTTTATTTTAAGTATGTGTTGAGCCAGAGCTGTTCATATACTAACCTTAATATAGAATTCTCAAAATATAGTTATGTGGTCATATCAGATGTAATTTGAACTGCTCCCAGAGTTCACAACAAGATAGTGAATCTGGACTTATGTCCTCTGTGTCCAGACAGTAGTCTCTATGAATGTAAATTACCATTAAAAAGTCCACTGATCTATTTGATCTTTTCAGCTATTCTGCAAGATAATTTTAGCTGTACGTAGCCATCTCCAGACAGCCTAATTCCGTCTACATCCCTGTGACTTCGATGCTGTCTAGCCAGGAGGAACCATTAGGCACAGGGACTCCAGTGGGATTTCAGATGCTAGGGAAATGTTTAGAAGTGTAGAGACTGTGCTGACCTGGAGTGGATTCACTAGGACAGGGCTGTGAATGCTCATTATTGAAGGTTTTAAGAGGCAGATGGTAGGAACACCTTAGGAATACATCCTAGAGGAAGCAACTATAGATGACCTTTGAGGGGCCTTCCAGCGATATGAGATTATCATTACACGGCCACGGTATTTTCCGCCAAAACAGCTTCAGGGTACCTCACACTATTGACAAAATTAAATTCAGATGTAAACATGAATCCTGTCAAGTCCAATTTAAAGTACATGTAGATTTAACATTCCTGTTATAAAAACACAACAGACTTAAAAATGTTATAAATAATTATTTGGGGGTTTATAGATTATTCTTAGACTTTCATGTCATATAGGAAAAGCCATCAAAAAATTCAAGTTGTCTTGATTCAAAAATGAAGCATACTTCTTTTGGGGAGCATGTTTCAAGTATGCACCAACACAGTAGAAATGCAAGGAGACGTCCATGATCCTAGATAGGGCAAGACAAAACGAGATTTCACCTGCCATGTGTGAACTGGAAAATCGTGGCAGTCAGGTGAAGTTCCTGATGACTGGAAAAAGGGAAATATAACCCCCATTTTCAAGAAGGGGCAAATGGATGACCCAGGGAACTACAGACCAGTCAGTCTCACCTCTGGGCCTGGCAAAACCTTGGAGCAGATCCTCCTGGAAGACATGCTAAGGCACATGAAAAACAACAAGGTGCTTGGTGACAGCCAGCATGGCTTCACTAAGGGGAAATCCTGCCAAACCAATTTGGTGGCCTTCTGTGATGGGGCTACAGAACTGATGGACAGGGGTAGAGCAGTTGATGTCATCTACCTGGACTTGTGTAAAGCCTTCGACACTGTCCCACACAACATCCTTGTCTCTAAATTGGAGATACATCAATTTGATAGATGGACCACTTGGTGGATAAAGAACTGGCTGGATGGCCGCACACAAAGAGTTGTGGTCAATGGCTCAATGTCCAGCTGGAGAGCAGTAACGAGTGGTGTCCCTCAGGGATTGGTGTTGGGACAAGTCCTGTTCAACATCTTTGTCGCTGACATGGACAATGGGATTGAGTGCGCCCTAAGCAAGTTTGCCAATGACACCAAGCTGTGTGGTTCGGTTGATATGCTGGAGGGAAGGAATGCCATCCAGAGGGACCTTGACACGCTTGTGAGGTGGGCTGATGCCAACCTTATTACGTTTAACCAAGCCAAGTGCAAGGTCCTACACCTGGGTCAGGGCAATCGCAGACATAGCTACAGGTTGGGCAGAGAAGAGATTCAGAGCAGCTGTGAGGAGAAGGACTTGGGGGTGTTGGTTGGTGAGAAAATGAACATGAGCCAGCTTCAGTGTGCACTCGCAGCCCAGAAAGCCAACTGTATCTGGGCTGCATCAAAAGGAGTGTGACCAGCAGGTCCAAGGAGGTGATCCTGCCCCTTTACTCTGCTCTCTTGAGACCTCACTTGGAGTATTGTGTGCAGTTCTGGTGTCCTCAACATAAAAAGGACATGGAAATGTTGGAACAAGTCCAGAGAAGGGCCATGAGAATGATCAGGGGACTGGAGCACCTCCTGTATGAAGACAGGCTGAGAAAGTTGGGGCTGTTCAGCCTGGAGAAGAGAAGGCTGTGTGGAGACCTCATAGCAGCCTTCCAGTATCTGAAGGGGGCCTATAGGGATGCTGGGGAGGGACTCTTCATTAGAGACTGTAGTGATAGGACAAGGAGTAACAGGTTAAAACTTAAACAGGGGAAGTTTAGATTGGATATAAGGAAGAAATTCTTTCCTGTTAGGGTGGTGAGGCACTGGAATGGGTTGCCCAAGGAAGTTGTGAATCCTCCATCCCTGGCACTGTTCAAGGCCAAGTTGGACAGAGCCTTGGGTGACATGGTTTAGTGTGAGCTGTCCCTGCTCATGGTAGAGGTGTTAGAACTAGATGATCTTAAGCTCCTTTCCAACCCTAAGAGTTCTATGATTCTATGATCTGATCCACACTGTGCTGTGATACATGTGCTACACACAGAAAGAAAGATTGTCTTCAGTCTTCAACCAATTCCAGTCACAGATGCTCAAGAGCAATGCAAACAAAATTCAGACATTTTCTGATCTCACCAACATCTATTGTAAATCTACAAAAATGGTCTCGTGTCTGGTTTTTGGATCCTCCTCTCCAGAATTTCCAGTTTAATGCAGTACCTTGATCTTTCCATCTAGTCTAGGTAATGATACTCATGTAAGTGAAATTAATTATTCAACATGAGAAATTCATTATTAAATATACTTAGAAACTATTTCTAAGAATTATTAACAATTATTAAATATAAGAAATTTCATTAACATAAGAAATTACTATTTTTTTAAGTAGGAAAATTATTAAATATAAGTATTTAATTATTAAGTATAAGAATATACACAAATGATAAAGGGGAGAATGAAAATGCATACCAGTATGTTTTGGTGTTGTTAATTTCCACTACATGGTAAAAGCCAACAATTACAGACACAGCCTCAACTGAGCTGTGAAGGTTGTTTGATTCCTTCATGTTCTGCTGATGGTTTACCATCTGTTGTCCTGATAACAATGCTAAAATGAGTATTCACATTATTAATATGCCCTCTAGTAACACATATCTCCCCATGTGTTTGTCCAGTACTACTCTTTCTTCCTCCATCCTCTCTCTCACTCTAAGTAAAGGTTCTTCCATTTACCTTGATAATCCTGATGTTTTTTTAATTGTATTTATTTTCACCTCACCCACAGTCATATGACCTATGGCTGTGATCTTATCAGGTCCCTGGGGAAGTATTCCTATAACTGCCAATTGAAGAGTTTCTCCTCTCTTTTCCCTGAAGCTGCCAGTCACTGTTAGAGACAAGACACAGGATTAGGTGGACCACTGTTTTGATCCAGCAGGCATTTCCTTCTTGAAGCAATTGTAGTTGGCTTGGGGCAGTGATTAAATGAGGCACTGCTAGAGAAAATCCAAGGCGTTGCAGGAAGCCTTATTTGATACAGAATGGTTTTCTTTCTGAATCTGCAATGCCAAAGCAAATTCACATTATTTTGCTGTTTCAAAATCTGTGCAATTATAAGAGGAACAGAAAGACTCTCATATCCCTGCTAATAACAGACACACTACTTCACTGTATTGCTCTGTCCAAGATAAGCCTTACAGCATGTCTGGGGCTTAATATCCCAAATGTGGCATGTTGCAGTGTTGCACAATGTTGTTTGCTGCTATTACCCTTTCTGCCCAGCTTAATGCTGTTTTCTCCAGGTGCTTTTTAATGGATTTTTTTTCATTCAGATGAGGTGATTTAGTCATTTGAGGACCAAGAAAAACATATCTAGGGCTCTGGAGTAGAAAGTATCTTTCCATTTCCAAGTCTTTAGGGCAACAGTGATTGAAAAGCTATTTCCCTTTGCATTAGCAGAGTAGTTTCTGCAACTCCATCCTGTCCCTTGTCTGTGGTCATTGCTTCTTTAGTGACTCAAGCTTAGCTGAGCTTTGTGTGTGGACTAACTGAGCTAAGCTACCCCAAAGGATTTTGAGTGAGATCCCTAACAGGGTAGATTTTTTTTTTTGTGTGTGTCAAGGTCATGCAAAAACGACAATGCCCAAGAAAAGGACAGTTATGACTATCAGTCCAAGAGTTTTAGCTTATAAATGAAATATTGTACTGGCTTCAATGGAAGCAGGATAGAGCTATTAAAGTGCTTAAATGGATACACACTAAAAGCAAGTAAAATGGTCCTTTATTTCTGTTGAGGTAAAAATAAGGCAGAAAGAAGAAAAAAGTCCCAGGGCTTCAGGAGTCAGTTTTTATAGAAATTGATTATAGTGAATGAGAAGTTTGCTATGAGTAATTAGCTCACATTTCATCCAGATCAGCAAAACAATGAATTTGTTTCTCTTCATTTACATGTCCTTTGTCCTGTGTTTCCAAGGAAGCTTTACAAACAACCTTCAACTAGTCCCACCTTGAGACAGGCTCTGCATAACAGTTTTTAGTAGGTGCAGGGTGAAGACCTGCAGACAGCAAGGCCTGGATTTAGTTCTGAAAGTCCAGAGGTTTACAGTTAATTTTTTTTCATGACTTTTCCCCCCATCAGAAAAATACACCTGCCAAAGTGAGCTACTCTCATGTCCCATCTCACCCTTTTGTCCTTCTTTTGACTGTGTGGTGATACTGTCTCTGCTGAGCATTTTGGAAAGAAGTCAAGTAACTAACAAACGCACCAGGCTGCTCCTTTAGAGGAAGGTGCTTCTGATTTGGGAGTTACAGTTATTAACTCCTCTGGCAGCCCATTATTTAATTTGCCTGCTACTGATCCATTTTGTGCATGCAGAGGATAATCCAGTCCACAAGAGCCCTGCTGTAGCTGGTGTGCAGACCATTGTCCTTTTCCCAATTTACCTAATGTAATCACTTCATTGCCTGACTGTAAGAGCTCTATACCATCAAGAAGCTTTGGGATTGTCCGGGGTTCAGCAGTAGCAGTCATGTTTCTCCTTCTTGGTAGCTGGTGCAGTGCTGTGTTTTGACTTTCGGCCTGGGAACAGAGCTGATAGCAATGTTTTGGTTTGGCCAAGGACTTTGTGAGCCTCATGCTCTGCCAGGGAGGAGGGGAAGCCAGGAGGAAGCAGAGACAGGACACCTGACCCAAACTGACCAAAGAGGTATTCCATACCACAGCACGTCATGCCCAGGATGTAACTGGGAGTTAGCCGGAAGGGCTGGGAGACTGCAGGGTTGGAGGAGGTATCGGTCACAGCTTGGTCGGGCTGGGGGGCTGAGTTATCGGTTGGCTGGTGCTGAGGTGTTGTATTCTCTTCCCTTGTTATTTCCTTTATCATTATTATCATTGGTGGTAGCAGTAGTGATTTGTGTTATACCTTAGTTACTGAACTGTTCTTATCTCAACCCGTGGGAGTTGCATTCTTTTCGATTCTCCTCTCCGTCCCTCCGGGAGTAGGGGGAGGGCAAGAAGGGGGGAAGTGAGTGAACGAGTTGCCTGACTGGGTTTAAACCATGATAGGGATAATGTAGAGACGTGAGATATTAGAATTTATCCGTTCTGGAGTTCATAAATTTAATGAAAATCATGATTCTCCAAAGGAACTTAATCTTCATTTGTTCTGTTAGTGGAGGTGACAAGAACTGGTTTATGATTCATTAACCCATTGATTACTGCTAATTTTTCCATATTCAGCTCTTCAGGAAAAGGAAAGATACCTTGTGTGCCTTTACATGCAGTGCCTTTCAGAAGCTTCTGTATAGGAAATACCAAGACCCTCTGGTTGTAAAGGGAAAATGGAATGTGCTTTCCCTATGATTTTTCAGACTGTATCTATCTCATGCGTTTAATTAAATTCTTCAGATCAGCATCAGCATAGTCAACTCCAAAAAGTCTTAGTGACTTCAGTGGGATGTGGCCCAGGACCTTTTAGGAGCACAGCAGTGCAGCTCACATAAGAGACACTTGTATCCAAGAACGGTAATAATCAGAAATACATGTCTGAAGATTATTTGTTCAGTGTTACTCCCAGGTGATAGTTTACATATACGAGTACACACACACATACACACAAACATACACATACACATGCACACTACATATAAGCAATCCTGAGACATCCAAAAATAATTTCTCCATCACTACATGATTGCTATTGTTTCATTTTCACTGCAGAGTGGCCCAAAGGCTTCTCCCTGAAACTGGGAAGATCTGATTTATAATCTCTGATCCACCGAGTCAGATCATTGACTGGAATCAGGACCAGTCATATCATCACTCTTTGCATTGGCTTCCCAGTGGGTAAATCAGATTTCTTTTAAAACTCTTCAAAATTTCATTACAGAATCATAGAATAGTTTAGGTTGGAAAGGACCTTTAAGATCATCAAGTCCAACTATTAACCTAACATTGCAAAGTCCAGCATTAAACCATGTCCCTAAGGACCACATCTACACATCTCTTAAATAACTCTAGGGATGAGGACTCTACCACTTCCCTGGGCAGCCTCTTCCAGTGCTTGATAATCCTTTCAAAGAAGAAATTTTTCCTACTGTCCAATCTAAACCTCCCCTGGTGCAACTTGAAGCTAATTCCTCTTGTCCTATTGCTTGTTACTTAGGAGAAGAGACCAACCCACCTCACTACATCCTCCTTTCAGGTAACTGTAGAGAGCAATAAGGTCTCACTGAGCCTCCTTTTCTCCAGGCTAAACAACCCCAGTTCCCTCAGCTGCTCCTCGTAATTCTTGTTCTCCAGACGCTTCACCAGTTTTATTGCCCTTCTTTGGACACGTTCCAAAGCACCTCAAGGTCTTTCTTGTAGTGAGGGGCCCAAAATGTATGGAAAGTTCTGTCTGACACACAGGTTGGTCTTATTGTTTCTATTTGTTTCTGCTACCCCAGATAGAAAGAGAATTTGATGTAGTTTACTGTCAGCACCTCCAGCAAGCACATTTCTTATTGGTACCCTAGTTTTGCACTCATACCTAATTCTGGTATGATACCTTCCAGCTAAGGAGAGGTTTTGTAGCTAAGCAGCACAGACACTAGATAATGCACAGTGAAGACACAGGGAATCTATAGTCTCCTGTACCTGTAATGTACTCCCAAGATAACTCTGTATTTCTGTTACACCATGCACTTAATTAGAAGATGAAACAAATATTTCCCCTTTTGGTGTCTGTTATTTTTACCAACTGACAAAATCTTGTGATGAAATCTGTATTCTTTTGGACACATTGAGAAATATCTATAAGCAAGAGAACAAAGAAAAAAAACTATACAGGAAGCATGGAGAAGAATTGTAAAATATCATGGGTTTGGTTTCTTTAAGAAAGAGAATGCACACTAGCGAAGTGGTTATGTGATGGCTCTTCAGATCTGATCTGAAGTTCACTAGGGTCAATGGAGTCCTGTTCATTGATTTCAAGAAGCTTTCATGCACAGCTTTGATCTCCACTTACCCCTTCTCAGCTCACATGGCTTTTTTTCCAGCACTGATGAAAACAATGCGGTGCAAAGATTGTCTCTGACAGTCTTTTTTCTTTCAGTTACTTTGCCACCTAACAATACTTCATCTAGTATCATGAAAAGCAATTACATTTAGAATCCACTATCAGGGCAACCTATAGTTTTGGGGAGAAAACAGAATGGGGGAATATCACAGAGTCATCTAGGTTTTAATAGCTCACCCCACAAACCCATTGCCAGCTGTGACCACACTACTGCTGCAAGACCCTGCACAAAAGCAACTCACAGTCTGATGTACTGCTCAGGCTCGGACATGACTTCAAGCAGCAGCAAGCACTTGTTCTGCTTCTTGACAGTATTAAAGGGACCTATTGTTTGCAGCATGAGCAGCCCATCTACTCTCTGGGAAAATACGTCAAGGGAAGCCACAACTATGTGACAAGAGATGTGACAAATGGTGCCTTTCATTATATCACTACTATTGTCAATTAAGAACCCTTTCACAGGACTGATTTCTCAGACTAAAACCACAAGCAGAAAATAAGAAAACATAAAGTTGAAAATGGCAGAAAGTCTAAAAACAAACAAAAAAAATATTTAGAGTTACTAATCAGTAGTGAAGCTCCTTTCTGTGTAGATTTTGACTGAATTAGCAAAGATATATGTTTCTGGGAAGGCCACTCACTGTACTGTGTCACTTAAGAATAACTAGACTACTTTTAGAATTTAGCTTTTGCTTCAGAAATTGACCCCAAAAATTTTCCTGCTGGGGAAAGGTACATGGTTGACTGCACTTTTTCTCACTTTTTTGCTTTCTCTCTCTCTACATACTTATGTGGCCAATAGCTCTTAGCAATACCTCTAAAATTCTGCCTATAGCAAAGCTAAAAAGAAGGCACAAAGCCCCAGGCTTTTTACACTAAGGTTTTCAGCTTCAGTATGCTTTTTCTAAATTGCTATGTCCTAGAAGCAAGGAATGGAAACAGCTAACATTTTCTGCTACTTCATATGCAGACTAACCACATGCTTCTACCTGTACCTTTTCTAGAAAATGTAATCTCTGCTCAATGAGTGGTTAAATTGAACAATATAGTCCATGCACTTAGTACTTCTTGATACCAGGTTCACTAATAAAAATGTCTATGCACTTATTTTTCAGGTCCATGCAGAGACACAAGCAGAAATGGCTGGTAAGGCCATGTTTTCAGTGAGCTCAGCAGCAGGAGATGAAGGAATAAGTGGCCAAGGGACTTCTCAATCCATCTGGGACTTGGTAGAAAGACTTGGGCTCTTTCTGTGCCTGTTTCATTCAGACCTGGTAAATGCTGCTGCCAGTGCTTGAGAAGGGGTGTTGCATTGTCATGGTTTAAGCTCAGCCAGTAACTCAGAACCACACAGTGGCTCACTCACTTCCCTCCTTCTTCCTGCCCCAGCTCCCAGAGGGACGAGGAGGAGAATCGAAAGAATGTAACTTCCGCGGGTTGAGATAAGAGCAGTTCAGTAACTAAGGTATAACACAAATCACTGCTGCTGCCACCAATAATAATGATAAGGCAAATCTTATTTTGAACCCAGGACATACATCTAAGGATGGTATAGGCTTGAATAAACAAAAGATTTATCACCAGGGCTATGATCTTGAGAATACTAATCAGGACACCAGAAGTGTCAGAGGCATCCTGGTTAATGATGAACCACGATGAACCACGCTGTATGACCGGACATGTGTCAATAAAGTAACAGCATGCATGCTCAAGAAGTCATAGCATTACAGTTCTCTTGATTTAATATTTTTTTCCAGACAAGTAGTATCTGTTTGGTATCATGAGGGGCTTCCTGTGACAGCTTGCCAAACCAACTCTTAGTATAATTTGGGTCCTATTGTTTCTTCAATAAAATCTCTTTACAGGGCTCTGTCAGTACAAACCCATTTAACGTTTCTAAACATATGGGTTTGTAAAGAGGATTCTCTGGCTAGGAAGTATAAAACTGTCTTGATACAAAGACAGGTTAGACTTTGCCTACAGACTGGGGGAAGGGTTGCCTGAAGTTTTTCCTTAATGAGACTGAGAGCATCAAAAATATCCAGCTTCAGGACTACAGCTGCACTAATTACTGTGATCATGGCTTTGTGAAAAAAAAAATGGAGATCCATGGGGCAAAAAAGAGTGTGGGGGTTGGAATGTATCAAAGCTGGTAATTAAGACTGACCATGGAACTATAGTAGGCAATGAAGAGTGACCTGTCCCTGACTGGTACTTGGAAGATGTTGGAACTGGCAAGGAACAAGGACGTTGGAACTGGAAAGAGGATGTTGATAAGAAAATCAGATAGACCTTTCACCTGATGTAACTGCAGGCAAACACAGATGTGCTTGGCTAATTGCTTGGAAGCATATAAATATCGTGTAATCTTTTCAGTAAAGGATCCAGCTTGCACTCTACCTCTGGGTCCGTGCCTCCATCCTCACAAATGGTGCCCAAACAGGGACAAGGCAGAGCCGTTGACTCGGCTACCAGTGAGGAGCCCTGTCGAACTCCGAAAGGCTGCAGCAATTAACCGATACCTCTGACTGAGGTAAGCGGCTGGGAACGGGAACATGGGAAACTCAGCATCCCCCGAGCACAAATCGGTGTACAGAGTACTAGTAAAATTCCTAGCAAGGAAGGGGGTTACTGTAAATGTAGATAAACTGAAAGACTTATTAATATGGGCCTCGGCCCATGCCAGAGAGGCGACATCAACTAATATTTATTAGAAGGGAGTATGGGACAAGACTGGGGTCTACCTTTGGGACGCAGCCACAAGAGATGATGCGGCAGCACCCAACCTGCTGGCCATATGGCACTCAGTCTATGAGAACAGTCCGGATCCTCTCGACCAGGGGCCAGTAGACCCAGAAACTGAGCCAGATCTATTCCCGCCTGATCCTGGCATTGGCTGTCATGAGACGCAAGCTTTGCCGGTGCTCACACAGCCTCCCGCACTTATCGATCTGTGGGATATCCGCCGACAGGCTGCAACAGCAAATGAGCCAGGCAAAGGTGACCCTTTTGATCCCGGACTAATCGACCCTGACAGAGAAGCCCACCTCTACCCCCCTGACCGGCATGATATGTGGAGAAACATTAAAAAAGAAGCGGAAAATCAAAGTGCTGTGAACCAGCCCCACAACCTGAACGCTCCACATCCCGTCCGTCACGAGGCGAAGCGGGGGCTGGACGGCGGGGAGGAAAACGGCGCTCCCACGGGAGCCGAGCGGAGGCTGCGGCGGGAGCTCCCCTCCGGCAGAGGGGCTGCGCCTGGTGGCGGCGGGACAAGTTGCTGCGGAGCGCGGGCGCGCACCTCCACCTCCCCGCTGCCGCGACCTCACTCACTGGCACGGCGGCGGCAGCAGCAGGCTCCGGCGGGCTCCCCCCATTGTCTGTCCGCGGGCAGAGGGCTCTGATACTCGCCCGCCTCTCGCCTTTGTGTGCTCCGGCAGACGCGTGTACGCGCTGCGCCCGCCAAGATGCACTCTGCGGGGCGGTGCGGGATCCACTCCTCCCGGTGAGAGGCGGGAAGAAACCCAGCCTCTGCCCCGCAGGTCTTTCACCCACAGCAATGGTCTGTTAACATCAGATAACGATTCAGTCAAACACGCTACCCCTCAAAACAGAGCTGCCATAGATTTTTTTGCTATTAGCTCAAGGACATGGTTGTAAAGACTTTGACAGAATGTGTTACATGAACCTGTCTAATCATTCTGAGTCCGTCCATGATGCAATTCAAAACCTAAAGGACGGAGTTCAGAAGTCGCGAGTGGAGAGTAGCTGGAATTGGCTAGAAAGTTTGCTGTCAGAATAGGGCATCAGTGCATGCTTGAAAAACATTATTAAAATCGCATTAACCTGTGTAAAAATCTCTGTGTATTTTAATCAAACTTCCTTGTTTAATTGCTTGTATAAATCATTTGTTTGCTAAGTCTATTAACAATGTTTTTTTAGTTTATAAAGAAGGGGGAGATGAGGGGAATGCTGCACAAGAAGCTGCGCCAGTAGACCTGGATGAGAGCCAGGGCATCTGGACTCTTTGTCAGCCACAAACCCTGGGAGAAGTGAACGGGACAAGTTAGAAAGAACTGGAGAAAGAACATCGGGTGGAACCAAAGAAAGATCATCAAGACAATTTCTGAGGACTGTAAATTTGGAAACAGGAGGATGCTTAAGACAAGATAAAGAATGTGTAGTCAAGGGGAAGTGGGATTGTAATGAGTAGTGATAGCAAAGAACTATGTTTAGAAATAATTATTCAAGAAAAGGTGTGTGGACAGTAATGTGATTGGCTGAAAGAGTGCGTGATCAATAAAATTGTTTTGTGATGGAAAAGTACCAAAAGAACTAACCGCTACTAACCGCTAAGCAGAATACTATAAAAACCTGTAAGCTCACTCAATGAGGGATTTCATCTGTAGCCGTAAACAGAGTCCATGCCTCAGCTGCCACAAGATCAGACCTGGCAAAGGGTACTATCCCATATAAAGAATGGCCTGTGTGCAGTAGGGACCTTAGGCATGTTTATCCCTAATAATACTATGATAATTAATAAATGAGGATTGCGTTCTCAAAGGTCAAAGCACGCTTTTCAACCAAGCTGCGATGACAAAGTAAATTTTTGGAACCCAAGTGAAACAATAGCTGCTTCATTTTTAGCTCCCAGAGTAACTAGCGCTCAAGCTTTGGCAACATTGAATAAGTTAGGGTGTTGGCTTGCTAAGCAAACTAATGCTACAGCATCTGCTCTCTCTGCATTGCTCACTGATGTAGACTCTATAAGACATGCGACTTTGCAAAATAGAGCAGCAATCGATTTTCTCCTCTTAGCTCGTGGACATGGGTGTGAAATTTTGGAAGGAATGTGTTGTATGAATTTGTCAGACCATTCAGAATCCATACATGAAAGTATCCATAAATTAAAAGACGGTGTAATGAAGTTAAGGGAGGATGACAAAGATTGGTTATCATCACTCTTCTCTGACTGGGGCATAACTGGGTGGCTATTGACTTTGGTTGAGGGAGGAATGATCATTTTGCTTGCTCTCTTTGCCATTATATGTGTTGTACCTTGCTTACAACAATGTATGCAGTGAATGTTATCCCAAGCTTTTGAAAGACGTGTATACTGCATTGCAAAAACAAGAAGGGGGAATTGTGGGGGTTGGAATGTATCAAAGCTGACAATTAAGAGTGACCATGGGAAGGAGGAACTATAGTAGGCAATGAAGAGTGACCTGTCCCTGACTGGTACTTGGAAGATGTTGGAACTGGCAAGGAACAAGGACGTCGGAACTGGAAAGAGGATGTTGATAAGAAAATCAGATAGACCTTTCACCTGATGTAACTGCAGGCAAACACAGATGTGCTTGGCTAATTGCTTGGAAGCATATAAATATCGTGTAATCTTTTCAGTAAACGATCCAGCTTGCACTCTACCTCTGGGTCCGTGCCTCCATCCTCACAAAGAGAAGGGTTTTTCAACCACAGCCCTTAACCAAGGCTCAAGTGATGAACTCAGCATGACCTCAAAACTGGAGCTCATTTTACCTGTCTGAGAGTAGTTGTCGGGGATTGGGAATGGAGATGACAGTCTATGTCAGGTCCTTAAAGCATTTCTTATACCCAAACACAGTTATTTCAGTATTTCCACAAAATAATTATTCTTTGCTGAAGATTTTGCAAACTCCAGAGAACCCCTGCAGAAAATCACAGTTGTACTGAAGTTACTCCAGTTTTTGCCAAAAGCCCAAATCCTGGAAGGCTGTATTATTAATACACTGGAAAAGGATGTCATCAGCACTTCAGTTCACATCTCCTTACAATGTCCTACAAAAGCTGTCACAGATACAGCACTGAATCTTGTGGTGCTCACCTGCCAAAGGTGATGAAGGCTGAGCAGCAACATAGTATGAGTCAAAAGGGAAACATGAAAGTAAAACAGAGTTGATCTTAAACTGGAGATATGCAATGGAGCAGAGATAACTTATACTGGGAGAAAAGCCAAGTCTTAAAAACTGCTCAGCATGCCTAGGCCCACTATTTTCCACACCAGCAACAATTGACAGACTTGGTGGCAGCTTTGTGGGTTCATCTTTTCTAGTAGACATCCAGCCAAATGATGCTTATCTATGAGAAACAATTTAGGGATAATGTAATCATCCTGCCATTGCAATTTACTGCAGATACCATTGCCCCAGAGGTCACTGTAATTCCTCAAGCACAGATAACCTGGTGTTATTCCATGGCTGGAAAATCACACACACACACACATATATGTATATATATAAAAGCCCTTTATTCACTATAACGGTAAACTATACTGATCTGATCAGGCGTAACTGCCTCAGCATAGCCAGCCTGACTTTAAAACCACATTAAATCACTGCTAGTAAGGCTCTGAATAACAGCTTATGGGAGTCCTCATGAAAGTCCTATGACCATTTAAAATGATTCAAGAACTGTGTGTACACCATTCTCCTTCCTGCAAGAAAAACTTTTAATTTATAAAAGCAGTTCATTGTTCAGTACCTATTGTGTTTTCTTCATTAACTCTGAATTTTGCCTCCTTTCATTTTTCCACCAAAGGGGAAAAATATATTGAGCTGTCAATGATGCTGTCTATGAAGAGAGGCTGCAGATTTCATATATTGAATCTAAGCTTTACAAATAGTCAAGTAATGGGAAAGGCTTTTGTAATAAAACACAGGTAAAAATAAGCTTGCAAAAATCAAAGGGAGCAGAAAAGTCTAAATTGTTTATGCAATCAGTTATACTCCCCTGAGTTGTTGACCTGCCTCTTCTATTTGGATTTTTCTCTTGTATTTTCCAAAGTTGGTAAATCAGTATTTGCAAAACAACTGTAGAAAAATAGTATCTCAGTTGCTTCACATATATTGTTTTCTAGTTCTTGCCCGTGTGAGAGAAAGCTCATGTGTGCACACACATGCATATAAACATACTCTGATCTAAGATTTGGTCATTGGCCAACAACATTAATTCTCTTATGTCAAAGAGAGTGAAAGTTGCAGGAAAGACTAGGGCTTGGTCATTTCATTCGATCCTGAGCCATTTGACAAGGGCCAACCTACAATGTGAAAGAAAGGCTAGGAGTGAAAAAGGATTGGAATTAATTCCATGAAAATGGCAACTGAACAACTCTGAGTGAATGAGAGAAATCTGGCACTAAGGGGGGCACCCTAAGAGGTTGGAGGAATCTCAAAAGACTTGACAATGTATCTATATGGAGATATTTTCAAAAACAATTGAGAAGATAAAGAGGATTAAGATGATCAGAAGGCCTGAAATGTGGTCAAAAAGACATTTAAGACTGGGAATAGCCATTTTGATACAATAAAAAAGGAAAGGTTAAATTTACAAACATAAAACATTTAGAAATAACTGAGGCAACGATCATAAAACCACAGGAGCTGAAGGCAGTGTGATGGTGAGATTGACAAGGGCCTTTGCAGACAATGGTCATTGAGTAAAGTAATTCCTATAGTGAGATGAGAAAGAGTTGTAAGAGGGATTGAGGAATACGTGAATGAGGATGCTGAACATGGTAGAATGGGAGGACTAACAGGCTAGTTCAATGACCAATGTACAGGTGACTTTGAAGCCTGTAGCACTTCTGATAATTTTGGATTATATAATAAATTACCATAACATATTAAATTTTCAAAACACACAAGACACTTAGGGACACAATCCCACTTGGAACTACATGATTTTAAGATCCTTTCCAACCCTAGCTATTCTATGATTCTAAGTCAATATTGCTGTAAGTTCCTTAAGTTCCTGTGTTGGGCATGTACTTTCCAAATTCTCTCCCAACCATCTTCAAGTCTTGGAAGAACTGCTGGGGCACATCACAAAAAGAGTGCAAACCCAAATAATTATACTACAGGTCTGTCTGTCAAGCTGTGTGGAGAATCAATATAAAAACTCCATGAAGTTGCATTTACTTATATGTCCCCTGTATTTGTTTCGCCCCTGTCAGAAGTCTTGTCTTCTCTCTAATTCTCTCTTTGCTTTCTCTTAAATTTAATTCTCCCTGCAACATTTCAGCTCTAGATGCTACAGATTTTCGTTTGTTTGCTTGTTTGTTTAGTGAGTAATCATCCAAAACCTCTAGAGCATATCCCATTCTAATCTGATGTGAAATGTTAAAAGCTGCTCACCAGCAAATTAGCTCTTGCCAAATTATGTGCACACCAGATCTACAAGTCAAATAAAATTAAACTGAAGTTTGGCTTCCACTTTGGTAGAGATAACTTAGAAACTGGCCCTGGGGCCACAGTCAACTGTCTGTCTGGCTAAATAGTTTTGAACATACTGTAATTATTCCAGTCATTTCCTCTTAACCACTCTGCTGCAAAATGCACACTTCAGAGATGTTTACCTGTTTTTTCAGAGATGAAGTACACCATGAATTTCTGGCACAGACAGAACAGTAAGTCATACCTTATCCTTGTATCATGCTGCTTTTCAGGAATATACTTAAAGTGTTTGGAAGCTAATGACCATTGCAGTTGATTGAGTTTCAACATGAATGACAATACCCTGGAGCTGCCTCCCCAAGCTTTGTTTTTCAACCCCTTCTAACCCTTGGAGTGTCCAGTTTCTTTGCACATCAGCATGTTAGAAGAAGACCTTGTAAAGAATTTGAGGGTTCAGACAGTGCCCGGTAAATGAGATTTATTTGCTGCTTTGATCACAAACAACTTTTATTCCTATATTTTGGCAACACCAAAGACTCAGCTTTCTCTGTCACAAGCACATCCTTTGTGCATGGAAATGTATGAGGAGAAAGATGATTTTGGCTGAAGCCAAGGGCAGTTTTGCCATTGAGCCCATGCAACCTGTACAGATTAAAGTCATGGAGAAATGTCATGGGACAGGTTAGAAAAGGGAGCTTTCTCACACTGAAAAGCAGCTTGCATGTTTATCACCATTCACTCCAGACCAGAAACCTTCTACAGTGAGAAATGAGCCTAGAGGGGATAAAATGCGAGAGAAAGATGAAGAGCAGGACATGGCAGCATTTTGTTATTAGTGGTGCAAAGCAGTCCATAAAATCATCTTTATTGAAACTACTACACAGCTATAAGCAATTGTTAGGCTGATCTGAATCTCACTGGACTTGGTGGAAGCTTTTGGTTCTGATGGGCTTTATGTTAAGTCCATAGTACGTTACCACCAGCATGTGTGGTAAGACATGTATTTCTTTCATTTATGCAGGATTTGTAGAACAAGTGTGTGCCACTAATCAGCCAAGGTGATTTCACAAGGACAGAGCAAATCCATATGATGTGCCTTTCCAAAGCATCAGCATGTTATCTGTAAGAAACTCTTGAAAGATTTCTAATAGCTTGTGGTGCTTCAGATTGGATTTGCACCCTAAAATGCACCTGTGAGGCTGAAGCCACTCATTAATCATGACGAACTCTTCCAGCTGAGGGGAAAAAAAAAAAAAAAAGCTGAAAATTTATAATTTTTAATTTTTTTTTTTTTTCCCCAGGATTTTAGATAAATCATTTTGACTTGTCACATTACAGAGGAGGGTTTCAGAATAGAAGCAGGTCCATTTAACCTGAATGGCTTTTCTTTAGAAGAATTAATTTGTAAGAAAAAAGTCGGTTCATATTAACTAATGTTTTATGTGGATTTTTTGCTGGCTTTTGAGGGGGGGGGTTGGCTGGCTGTTTCTTGGGGTTTTTTGTTTCTTTTTGTTTGGTTGGTTGTTTTGTTGTTTTGTTTGGTTGGGGGGGTGTTGATGTTTTGGTTTGGTTTTTGGTTTTTGTTTTTTTTTTTTTTTACTTTGTCCCAGGGTCCATGAGTTTGACTGCTTGGATCCTAGGAAAAGTGCCATTTTAAAAACAATGTGTGACAAGAACATGTGCCTAATAAAACAATGTGGCTTCAGGATATACCTTTAAGACTGCAAGCCTTGTCAGTGATTAATTTCACCACTCTCAAGTGGAATGCAAAGCAGAATAGCAAGGAAGATAGATAGTAATCAATCAATATTGTAAATCACCACTAAAATTCAGACAGCATAAATGTAGAGTCAGAGAAACACTTTTGTATGGAACTCATGTTAAAGCAGTACTGCTCTGGCACCCTGGAGTTCAATTACGTCTACAGCAGCTCTATGTAGGATTAGTCTCTCATCTCTGGGAGGGTGAAGAGAAGGGGAGACGAGAAGGAGGATGTCACCCAGAATTGCAAAACCTTGGATGAAAAATGTAGGTGTGAGCACTGTTTCTGGAACTTTAAAGCGAGTTTAATTCAAATGAAACAACCCAATAAATAATACCTCACAGCTGACTTTGAAATGTTCGCACTGGTGCTACAGAATTCTACAGCTGCAGACATACGTTCCCATCATAAATAACATGCTGTAATTACATTTTTACAAGGTTCCCTATATATGTTGTTTTGTTTTTTAATTTCTCTTTCATTAATAGCTTTTTTCTTCCTTGGGAAGATAAGGTGATTTGAAAAATGCCCACTGGCTTTTCAGTGACCCTTTTCTTGCCATGACAATGCCGAATAAAAACCAATTTCCTCCTCTTATTTCCTCATCTGTACAAAGCAAAGATTCCTTCTAACTGTGCTTACCAGCTATTTGGAATACAAAGGCCACCAAATAACTGGTCTAAAACACCTACGTATTTTTCATCTTCTCTTTAAGAGTTCACTTTTTAATTCATCAGCAATCATAAATAGCAAACCAAGTCATGGGTGGTTTGGGTTCCCGCCACCATGGTATGTCACTGCTATAACTGATTGCCAGTTAACTTGTGTTAGCCAGTTCAGTAAACCACAAACGTTCATCTCCTGGAATAAATGTTTGCAGACTGTCTATACTAGCATTTACAAATGGATTATCTAAACAGAGTTAATTCCAGCCATCCTTTAACAAAATTAAATCTAGTCTAGAGAAGAGCTCTGTTATTACTGTTCCTTATACATCTGCTTCTTGGGTTGTTTAGATGGGTTATTTGCTACTGACAGCACTGCATTACTGACTCTCACTTTAGGGCTTCCTTGAAGGGTTAGCCTTGTCTCTTCCCTTCCCTTTTTTTTTTGGCTGCCATGACTTCCTTTTTCTCTGCAACACCTCTTGAAAGTTCTTCATGAGCCCACATGTGGATCATCTGCTGAGCAAAAGTCTGTTTTGCTAATAGGGTAGTCTGCTCCTTTTCATGTCCACATGTTGATGTACATCACCGCTGGACAGACGACTGTGGAAGTACGTGATATCCTATCTTTATACCCCTAAATGTACCTCCACAAAGTGATCGTTAGAGGGCATACAGACACAATAACTGGCTCTTTCCCCAGACTATGAAGTGCCCAACTAAGATGGCAAGGAGCTCGGGTATAAAAGACACAGGACACATTTTGTGCTCCTCATTTTTTGTTTTTGGAGGCAGATAGGAAAACGTATAAGGAAAGTAGTAAGGTAAGCACAGGAGGTGATCAGGAAAAACTAAAGAAAAGCCAAGTAAATCAAGATGGTGGACATGCTGCAGTTTCCAGTAGATCTGGGAAGTGTTACTCGTGCTTTTGGTGCCATTGCATTTTAGTGTAACATGTCCCTGCCCATGGCAGGGGAGCTGGAACTAGATGATCTTAAGGTCCTTTGCAACCCTAACTATTCTATGATTCTATGATCTTCCAAGGCTGTAGACAGTTAAGGGATGAAGTAATATCAGGCAACTCTTACATGGGCCAAGAAGATGCTTTCACTCCCAAGCTCATTTTGAGCATAGCAAAAAAAACTGTGGAGACCTGTGCTTTAAAGCAAAGACATGTTTACCACTGGGGCTCTATTGGAAAGGAGAAGTTATGAAAAGCAGCACTTTAAAATAAAACATCTTTAGGAATGAGCAAAGATGATCCAATGAGTTCTGGGGCGAGGTCGTTAAGACAGGCTTGTAGCTTGCTTGGAAATGTTTACAAGCCTTTAAAGCAGAATTTTGTCTCCGTTCACTAAAATGCAGCCAGATGAGCCCAGAGCTGCTTAGGTAAGGGCATAAATGGTTTGTGATGCTGAGAGTCCCACTGACAAATTGCCAGGAGGCTGAGTCACACTTAATTTGCATATAAATTGCAGCCATTTTTATCAAATATAAATGCACACAATCACAATAGAGCATTTGCTTATTCTGCCTTCTCCTTTGAGAGATGGATACAAATTGTTTGCCTTTAAGTTTAATATTAAATAGCTGTACTACCTCAACATTGCAAAAAGTGGAGGAGGAGGAGAGGTTGGCAGTGGAACCTATTTTAGGACCTCAGCAAACCATGACTGGCCAAGCAAGGGCTTGGTGAATACTAATATGAACCATTTGAAACCTTCAGGCAAGCTAAAGTAAACAAATTCAATCTGAGGGAGTTGTCAGGTTAGATCCACAACTGCCAAAATTTCAGACCAAATGCAAAACTTAATTGTACCTGGTATTTGTATGTAACTCAAGTCTGATTACTCCACTAATTAGGGCTCCCATAGCTCTGTTAGAAAAAAAGAGTGAAATTTTACGTTAAAATGATTATATAGAGCAATAGAAATGACTATACTTGAAAAGTTTTCAAATCAATAGTAGACTTCTGTATATTAAAAGAATGTTGTAACTTTGCTGTGGTAGCCTCAGCAGTAGAAACTAATGTAACAACGAGAAGGACACAGGATACCTGGCCTAAGACCTTGCAGTTTAGAACCGGGAAGCTTTGTCTAACTGTGCGTCTTGATAATACAGACGTTCATAATTTTTGTATTGCTTACAAGGAAGCTTTGTCTAGAAATGGAAACCATGTATCTTAAGCAGCAGAAAATTTCATCTCCACAATATTGGTAGCTTTGTGAAATCATTGCAACATAAAAGGACAAGCCAAGCGAGCAAGTGAGAATGCTGACATCCACATAATGGTTGGGGCCTGTCCAAAGAACAGAAAGGTGAAAAGAATAAGGGGAGGAAGACTCCTTACTTCATCTGAGGAAGACTCCTTACTTCATCGGCACGACCACCAGAGGGGGCTGCTCAAGCGCAGAAGAGGCTGATGTCGTAATGGACTAATGAAGTAATCCTTGATGCATATGTATTAGTTACGAAATTTTAGTGTATAAATTGCGAACGCGATGTGACGGGGTCGAAGCCAGATCTGGGTGCGTGCCCCTGGTTTCCCAGCGCTGCAATAAAGCACCTCATATAACCATTCCGGTGGTTATGTGTCAGTTCTTACGCTAACAGCTCTGGGTTGAAAGGTCCAACATCATATGGGTTTTTTTCAGAGAAAATTCCAGTACTGAGGATGTTGACTCTGATAATATCACAAGACTTGTAGTCACAGTTTTAGGTAATGGGTCAAACACATTGCTTAAGATGCTAAAGTACACTGTCCCAGATTCCCAAAAAGGCCACTTGTCCTGACCTCCTCCTGTCCTTCCTGCACTTGCTTTCTGGAATTTGCACAGTGTTAGGGCATTAATGCCTAACATTTTTATCACTGTTCAGAATTTATTCCATTCACAGTGTAAACACTATGTCTGCTATTAGCCAGACAGTATAGTCTTTGCTTTTTAGTGTTCAGGTTTTAGTCTTCTTTATGTTTAACAGTAACATTGGTTAAGAATATTTCTATTAGCTTCTAATAATGCATAGTGCTAATAATCCCTTCCTATAAAGTGCAGAGGGCTGTGAAGGGCCAGAAGGAAAGCCAGCTGATGTGAGACCAGTAGCAAGAAATCACCATAATGAGGATTGAGGGAAGGATGCTAATGTGTAGCTGTACAAAGGCAGCCATGGAGAAGGCAGTACAAGTAGGAAAGAGAGAGATGCTGAATTCATGAGCCTAGGACAAAGAAACTTCCCATTTGTGCACAGAAAACCTGGAATTAGCTGAATGAGCATCATCAGCAGCAAAGTTTCTCTGTGTGTGTGGTGGAGAAACTTGTAAGGCCTCATCTTTGCTTACTCCAGCTGTCACAGGACAGCTAGCAAACCAGGTTACCCTTTATTGTTCTGTTTTCTTTCATTGTTCAGAAGAAGCTCTTTGTCTCTTATTCCTTTAGCTTACAGCTAATATTTTCTTCTCCTCTTTTGTCTATACATGTGGTTTCTTATTCTCCATAGCCAGTGCTGTGAAGATACCAGACTCTGAATTTGACTCTAAACAGTGTCTCTTAGCAATATCTTCCAAACTGCACTAATACCTTCCCAGGTCTGTGGAAAACCTGTCAGCTTTTTTTTGTATGTGTATGAAACTGCAGCCAAATTTCCACCAGCACAGTATACAAAGGATGACCCAATATACCCAGAGCTTTGAGGAGACCATCATCTACTGAAGTGCCTTTCACCACCCTCCTCCCCCAAAACAGTGATCTTAAGAAGAAAAAATTCAAGTTCCATAGTCCAAGCATGATCCACCCTATTGTTGCCTCCAACCCTGGCAGTGTGGTGAAATCAAATGTTCACAGTCATACAGCTTGAGGTGTAGATGATGCAAGGGACTTATGCGCAAATTTGTTTGCCAACTTCAAAATACTTAAGGATACTAATAGCATAAAAACTATCTGCCTTCTTCTGCAGACCACCATATCAGTTTCCACAACTGGAGAGATGGTAAAAGGGACTTGTGTTTTCTGGGTAGTATAAAGCTGAAAATGTCTCTTGAAGAACATTCTTCTTTAAGTCTGCTTTGTAGCCTTTAGCTCATTTTTTATTTAATGTGCAACAATTTACATTAAAAGTAGTAGTCAAAGATGGGTCTTGCTGTGATTTATATGCTTCTGGAAGTGCAACAGGGCTTTAATAAATAAATGAGAATAAAGTCATTTTTCAAGCACCTGCCTGAGAATCAGTGTTACAGGACTCTTTCTAGCCATGACTTAGCCTTGCTAGGGAAAAATAAATGCTATAGGCAAAAGGAGATGTCCTGGGTTCAGCAGTAGCAGTCATGTTTCTCCTTCTTGGTAGCTGGTGCAGTGCTGTGTTTTGACTTTCGGCCTGGGAACAGAGCTGATAACAATGATGTTTTGGTCTGGCCAAGGACTTTGTGAGTCTCATGCTCTGCCAGGGAGGAGGGGAAGACGGGAGGAAGCAGAGACAGGAGACCTGACCCAAACTGACCAAAGAGGTATTCCATACCACAGCACGTCATGCCCACGATGTAACTGAGAGTTACCTGGAAGGGCTACTGCACTGCAGGGTTGGAGGAGGTATTGGTTGGTGCTTGGCCTGGTGGGGTGGGGCGAGTTATCGGTTGGCTGGTGCTGAGGTGTTGTATTCTCTTTCCTTGTTATTTCCTTTATCATTATTATTATTGGTGGCAGCAGCAGTAGTGATTTGTGTTATACCTTAGTTACTAAACTGTTCTTATCTCAGCCCATGGGAGTTGCATTCTTTTCGATTCTCCTCTCCATCCCTCCAGGAGTAGGGGGAGAAAAAGAAGGTGGGGAGTGAGTGAACAAGTTGCCTGACTGGGTTTAAACCATGACAAAAATACCAAGAAGGGAGAAGGTTTTCTCTCATCAAAATTGTGAGATTTAATATCCTCTAAACACCACCCAGTGTTTCTTGTTACACATTTACACATTGAATAGTCTTGGCCTTTGGTATCACTGTAACTAGCGTGATTAATCAGGGTACTCTACACCTCAAAGAATAGCAATCAATGCATACAATGGTCAACAGTCTGGCTTTTTATCATTCCAGAGCTTCTCCCTGAAAAGTGTAGTCATTTATGTTTTATAATTGCAACTTGTCGGTACATGGACAATAAATAAGTGCTAAGAGAAGGAAAGAAAATGTTATTTACTGCAGAAAGGTCATTCCTTCTAAAGAGTTCTTCAGTCATACATCTGTTCTAGGACAATTTGTTACATGCCATTTGAACATTGCTAAATTATGTCAACAGTTACAGAGCTTATTAAAAAAGAAAATGTAAACCCAGCAGGAAAAACATTAATTATACAAAATATCTAAAAGGATAATTGAACTGGGAGCCTTATAAAGAGAAAAATGAATCTTTAACTACATGCAAGTTAAACTATGTGTGTCAAGAAGTCAAATGCACCCAACAGGCAAAAGGCTGTACTTTGAACTCCAGAAAACCCTGAGAAAGACTAGTGGGCCTGCCTTTCCCTTTTGCCTAGTCTCTGTGACAAGGCTGACCCATCCACCCTGAGGTGGCTGCTGACACATGTGAAGTGAAGGGAGAGGATCTTGCGTTGACCCCAGACATCACCAGTTACACTGATACTTGCACTCTCAGGCAGAGCTGCTGAGGCAGCTGATTAAACATTTTACCCACAGCTGTAAAGCCTCCAGGTGAGGATAAGCCTGAAGCTTCATCAGCTGCGTGGTATGACAGGAGCTGGCAGCCAGACACTTCTGATCACATGCTCTCTACTCTGGGGATGACTCTGCCATCATGCTTTCTCTTTATCAGACCTTTGCGTTCAAGGTGTCTCCACAGAGAGGTCACAAGGGTCAGCTGCTGGCTGACACTTTTCCTGGGTAGCTTTTCTCTGTGAAGGGAGCCCTTTCATCTTGGGGATCCAGGATAGGCAGGTGGATAGAGCTGAACACCCCCTTTTAAAATTAATAAAACAACCCCGTTCCTTCCGTTTCACCTTCCCACCCTTTGGTACATCAGTATGAGGTGAAACTTCATTGATTTTCCTACCCCAGGGGCAAGATACTAAGTCTGGTGGAATGTATATATATCAGTTGGCTGTGAGCAGCACACACATGCACACACAGAGAATCCCTTTTCCTTTCTGGGAAATAAGAAATGCTACTCTATCTTGTTGTTCAAACTAAACAATATCCCAGAAGCTAATCCCATTTCTTAATAGAATCGTAGAATCATAGAATAGTTAGGACACCAATGTAACCTCATATAACCTTATCATTTGGGGATTTGCCACTGAAATATTTTTATACTTATTCTTATTTAAGTCTAGAAAATAAAATAAGTCTTTCTCTCTTACTGTCCTTTTGTGACAAATTTCTTAATCCTAAAAGAATATGTGAACCTCTTTTTCTCCATAGTCTATAATGCATAAATATTTTAAGTAAGTGGACTGGAAGATAACCTTAAAGCTTCAGTAAAAAAGTTCACTCAAATCACAGATATTTTTAATGACATAGTTGGCATTAACAATTTTTTCAAATAATTTTAGAGATGCGAACTATACAAAATAATAACTAATGTTAAATCAATAAAAATTTTCTGTAGTTACAATTCTCATTTTCTTTCTGATAGCTACAAATTTTGACTGCTATTCTAAAGTTTACAGAATCTGATTTTTTGAAGCAAATATTCTCCATGTGATATTTCAGATGGAGCTCTTTGATAACCTTGAGTTTTGACTATTAAAACACATCACTAGTAAATAATTAAACATGAGAGATAGAATTTAATAATTGCTCTAGTGAGAAGATAGCATATTTTCCCTCACAGGCATGTAATAATAAATGCTGTTTGACCTGTTAAGCAAGCAACATGCAGAAATAAAATCTTCACAGCCTAATCCAAAACTTAATGCAGCCAATAGAAACAGATCCATTAACATCAAAGGATTCTAGATCATCTCTTTACTGAATACCCGTGTGTATTACTATAATGGTTAGGGACAAAAAGAATGAGTTGCTACCAATATGACAGCAAGTCAGCCATCTCCTTTATTATTCTTGCAGGATGCATTGCCTTTGTGTGCATAAGTGTTGAGAGAGACGGAGGTTTCTCAAAGACTTAGGAGATGTAATGTTAAGTTTCTTTTCCTCTCCATTCCATGAAAATAAATGAGGGTTGTCCCATGTGACATAACAAAACCATGTGTTTTCTTAACTGCTATTTAGAAAAAGCCACAAACAGTAGTTTTAACTCCAGAAATTAACACATGCAAAACTTTCTTTGGATGGATGGAAGAAAGAAAACTATGTTTCTCCACAATGCACCCACTGTATTAGGCAGCAGGCCACAGTCACTTCATCTAATTTTCTTGTAAAAGTGGCAGGTCATGGCTGTTTCTGCTGCTAATGGAGAAGCAGAAAGCTAACTTGGGCATGCTGAGTCAAGCAGTGTAAGGCTCCACTAACTACATAGCAAATATGTCTTCAGTTAAAGGGTGTGAATATCCATTTACATGTACGTCCATCCAGATCACTGTAAGCCTGCTTCAGCACACCACCAAATGGTTCTCAAAAGCCCTGAACTGCATAAAGGCAACACGTTTTGAGAATAAAACCAAATGCCTTTTTTGCTTTGGTGCAGGTGTTTAGATACAATTCCTTCAATTATCTTCTTTGGTTACTTTACTTCTTTTTTGTTTCCTAATCTAACCTGTTTGACCATAGCTGTAGGTTGCTTACTAATTCATACACCTGTGCTCCTCTTCAGCCACAGGTACATGCAGCAATATCTTTGCCCAGCTTCTGTTCATACCAAAATCGTCAAGTTTGCTTAGACTTATTGTAGTAAGAACCTATTGATTTCCTAAACAAGTTGCTCTCCACATTGTGCTTGACTCAGTGCACTAAACTGTAAAACTGAAAAAAAGTGAACTGTGTTTCTCCTGAAGAAGAAAATTGAAAGACCTTTTTCAAAAGGCAGAGGCAAGTTCCCTTAATGGACTTCTATTGCACTAAACCTGCTATAAAACACCACACTAGTTATTATATTGCCCCTGCCATTTTCTGTCAAACAAGAGAAAAAATACCCTCAAAAAAACCTGTAAAACTCCTTAAAGTCTGTTTTTAATATTGCTTGCGTTTACATTTTTAATCAGTTTGTGGGGATCCTATCTGTTTTCTTTATTTTGTTTTTAATTCTGTTTTGTATTACTAGTTTTTATGACAAGAGCAACAGTTTCCATATAAGCCGATGTTTATAACCCTTAGGTTAGAAATTATTTCACTCAACTATCCCATGACACATCAAAGCCACAGAATGTTACAAATCAGTTCAGTGCCATTGATACTAGTAGCAGCAGAGACTTAAACAGCATGATTCAGAATCACGCTCCCTGAAAGATCACGCCTCGGATATATCAAGTACCATAGCAATAACAAAAAACATTAAAAGATGATGAGGTGACAGGTTTTGGGGCCTTTCTAACAATGACCTGAGAGGAACTGGTGACCAGATGAGAGTTTATGACTGGGAGATGCCATTGTTGCTGTGAGACCAACACACATGCACTCATGCCCACCACAAAATAAAGTATAAGGTTTCCTTTGTGCTTGAAGCCAGGCTAATGCAGTAGATAGTGTGGGGCGGGGGGGGGGGGGGGGGGGGGGGGGGGGGGGGGGGGGGGGGGGGGGGGGGGGGGGGGGGGGGGGGTGCTGTGATTGCTTGGATTGTCTCTCAATGCTCCATTCAACTTTTAATAGCAGGTATAAAAATTTTATCTGATTTTCTACTTTTCTCTTTTGAAATATTAACCATTGATAAATTATTAAACTAAATATAAAATGTTACAAATGTATGTACATTTCACAAAGAGTTCTGCTCAGGTGGGCTACATAATGGGACTGCTGCTGCCACACCAACAGGCCAGAAACCAGCCCCTTTTCTCTTTTCTGTGGTTTTTTTTTTCCCATGTCTGTTAGCCCAGGGTAGTTACATGTCTGTGTGGTGAGATAAAACGCAAAAAAAAACCTTATTTGAACTCCTACTTCTGCTTTCTCTCAACTGATCACTCCCCTCATCATCTCCTCCTCTCCTTTTTCCCCATTTGTAAAGCCCATGCAATCCCACATAAAGAATTTCTGTGAAAATTCACTAAATGTACTTACTGGAAATGGGCTAATAAAACTGATGATCTTGCTGCTGTATAAGAGTACAAATATGCCTGTTTGATCTCTTTTGCTTCAGAGGCTCTCAAACTCCATTACATACTGTTCCTCCATGGACTGGAACTAGAGATTTTAGCAAGATATTTATGCTCAATGCATATTGAAGAAGGCAATACTTCTTTCTTATCCAGAGGATTTGATATGTTTCTTTTGTCTGAAAATCTAATTCAAATGGAAAGCTACAGCCTTCCCATATCCTAATGTTGGTGCAGCAGATGTTGTACACTTCAGAGCAGAGGATCTCTGTTTGGTACACCTTTAACAATATTTATACTGCAGCAAAGTCACCATGAGAAGTAATTCCTTAAATACATTAAGAATTAACATGCTGAATTAAGGTCTAAGTTAATTTGAAAAGAATCTTCTGTAGGAATCTTTTGTAGAATCTTTTTGGTCCACAAATAGACTATGAAAAAAAAAGTCCAAAAGGAACAGGCAATCTTACTGGAAAATTTCAGCTTCTTTCAAAAGTTTCAGTTTTCCATTAAGTAATAAAATGGAAGGAACCGAGAAGATAGGGAGTGCTAAACTGTCCATTTTCTTCAGAAGATTCACAGTAAGAGACTCAACAATGTTTATTCTCTCATCCTAAAGCAGTTTCAGAATATTTTTGCTTTAAACCAACCTATATTCAACAAAGCTGTTTTTAAAAGACTCAAGTAATAAGGACTGTGAAACTTCCCCTACTTGTTTCTACCATAATATACGTCCTTTGGCATCTAACTGAAATACATGCCTGATGGCCATGACAGCCTGATACTTCTTGCTTTATGCACACATGAAGGATTGAAAAGAAATACAGTGATTGTTCTTGTGCCTTCATCTTCACTCTTTTTCCTTCTGACTACCCAAGCCACGTTATGTCCCCATAACTCATATCTTTAAAAACTCTTCACTTTCTTGGGCTCCCTTTATCTGGTCCATATCTTTGTGGAGTGAGGTGACACCCTGTTACCACAGCCATGCGGCTTCCATGGTGAGCTGCCTCCCACAGTGGGTCCAGTGATCCTTGGGAGCTTGGCCATGAGAGGTGAAAAGGAACATGATGGGTGTGAATTGCAGCTCCTGAGCACTGTTCTCAGAAAATGCTGACATTTCATTATCTGGGAGGTGTTGCTCTTTCCCTTAAATGCAAAGAATCCTATCATAAAAAGGTGGGAAAATCCCATTTTCTAGTCATCGCAATCATAAAGAATCAGATTTAAAAAAAAAAAAAAAAAGAAAGAGTGAATATTGTGCCAGCTCTTAGGGGGAGCTGCATGCACCAGGGAGCAAAACCTGCAGTTCACTCAGATGCCATTTGTATTAAGGACTGCAAAAAACGCCGTGCAAATCATTCGAGGAAGAGTCTAAGTGCCACATTGTTTGGCCTTACATAATTCCAGTAGCTTTAGCATTTTAAAGAAAAAAAGTTAAATCTTGCCTAAGCATTTGAAACACGGTGAATTACCCTGAATATTAGCTGCATTAAGTTACCATGAAAATATAAGCCTTAAAAAAAGTAATTAGCACTCATACCTTGTTTTACATTGGCAGTGGGCTTTGTGGATAAGAACATAGCAATGGTATTAAAGTAGTACACGTGTTTTATCAAAGGTTGTAGCTCTTCAGGTTAAAGGGTTCAGAATAATGGGAGAAAATCTAGGTGCAATTTGCTACTGCAGTTTTGCTCTAATATTAATCCTTGAAGGGTTAGCAGCTTCCTCTACTTACTTACTAGATTACCTACGTGTTTGTGATTTCAAGTTGCCGTGAGATCATTTGCAGTACCTATGCATTTGATTGCTTGGTTTCAAGAATTATCAGAAGTATGAAAAAGGTGGGAAGATAAATCAAGAAACTGGCAGCTGGAATCTAGCTAGATACCTTTTCTTTTCCCATTCTTAAAATAACATTTCTTACTTTGAGCCCGTAGGCAGCAGGATCATTGCATGTTAAAGGGGACATGCTTGCACCTCTATCTTTTGCAAAGCTTTTTTGTCTATTTTTTGCTACTAAGAAAAGTAAGAGGCAGAGATGCTGCCCTTCCGCACAGCTTGTTCTAAATCCCCCCCTTTTGTATGGCAGGAAGTCTAATTCAAAAGTTTGGTTATAGCGACAAAAATGTTTCCATGTAATGGTGATTGCCCAAATAAAATTGAGCTATGAACAGGCTGATGAGTATCAACAGTCAAATCTGAGTTATCTGAGTACAAACTTTGGAAATATGTCTTACCCTTTCTCCTACACAACACTGCAAAATTGCTCTTGCATCAATACTCATCTTTACTGCTTCAGATCAGCTGAACTCCCTCAAAGAAAAACAAAAATTCAAGGTTGCTCAGAGCTCAAGGCTTTCCCTGAGGAAGATATCAGATAACAACAGCATCAGCAAAAGTAACCCAGGACCTTTTACAATAAAAAAAAAAAAATGTTATTGATCAGTCATATAATATATCACATTTTCTGAAGCATGTAAAATTAAATGAAAGTTAGTTATCTTTAACGTTGTGGCAACTTAAAAATAAACCTTTCATGAGTGCTTTATATATACACTATACATATATATATTTTCCCTCTGAAAGCAAGAAGATTTTATTAACTGTTCACATAAAGGAAAAGAATTTTCTTACTCATGCATAGGTATCCTGGGAGGCTTCTTCCCAGAAGTCAGTAATGTCACTGTTCTGGGGAAGGAATGGACATTCCCTAGGTAAGAAAATCTCTAGTCTCCATAAAATCATCCAAGAAGGACTTTGTAAAATGTAGAAGTCTTGAAAGGGATATAAAACCACATGCCTCAGGCTTTAATGAAGCCCCTAAGTACCAGAGGTTCAAGCAACTTTTGTGGGCAACCTCCTCCATAATTAACTACTGTGGGGTTTCTAACACTGTGCTTGCAGGTTGTATCAGACAGACAGAATTTATGAATAATCTGGCATTGCAGTCTGCTCTGACAATACTAATTTAACAGTAGAAATTTTATAAAAGAAGAGGTATGTTTTATTTGGGATGTCAAAATTATTTCCAATATGCTTAAGATAACTGTGATGGTTTGATAACTCTCTTAATGTTTTTTGCCAAATTTGCTTGCTAAGGTGTAATACTTGAGATAATAGAGCTGACTTTTGTAACAGGACAGAACAAAGACCCAGATCTGTTTAAGTATTAGCATTCAAAATACACAAGTTCTCATATAAATGAGCGTGGGGAGAGAGCAGAGTGCACATTAGTTAGGAGGTCATCTGTTTGTGTTTTTTTCACTGCATTATAACTCTGGTCTGTCATTCCTGGATATGCTTTTTTCCATTACCATGACATGCTATGCTAAAGTAAGGCATTGTAATTGAAGTAAGTTTTCCATTAGGAAATCTTTCATAAAATCATGTCATTGGGAAGTAACACATCCCATTCAGACCAATCTCCCTGATGGAAAAGGATGCTTGGAATTTACAGAGGCTGCCGGCTCCATGGATAATTTATCAGTGCCACCAGCTGATCTCTAGAAAAGGCTTAAAAATAACAAAGGGCAACTAATGTGTTTCAAAAGCTCATTGGTGCTTCTCGTATTTGAAAGCTTATCCTGGTGCATTCCATCTATGGCTTTAGACTATTCTTCACATCATTTGCATGAAGAAGCTTACAGCTTTCCCCAGACAGAGAGCGGATTACAAATGTTCTTAAGTCAATAGCCTTCACATTTTAAAGTATTTGCTTATGAAAGGCAACTTTAGGAAGTTCAGAATCTAAACCTTGCTATTCCTGTTTGACAAGAAAACCTTGGCAGTTTCTTAGTGCTCGGTATAAAACTGATGCCTTACATTTCTTCAACAGTTTCTCTCCTAGGATCTCCAGGTGCTTTGGATAATTAACATAACTTTAATATGCATCCCTGGAAACATCCCTTTGCAATACAGAACTGTTTACATCATGATCTTTCAAGAATGGGACACAAAGCTGGCATCCAAAGGCAATCAATTCAGTGGCTAGATTCCTACTCTTGTGAAGGTGGTTTTGACAGGTTTGATAGACTACTCGAGATTCTTAGGGCTGAAGAACTTTCCATGGGCATATTGGCTAACCTTCACAACAGTGAAGGATTGTGTCCAGTGGATATGGCCCATGGATATGGCCCCAAGACTCGGCCTCTCTGTGTCCATCTGCATGCAGATGTTATTCTGCCTTTGCTCAGATCTCAAAGGAAGAAAACGCAATGTGATCATGCTGTTTATACATCCTATGGTGTCCTTCCCCCTTGCAGCTCTGAATCTATGAAGAATTTTAAGCAATTCTGACATAGCAAAAGAGACCTCACAGATGGTCCAATGAATTTTAAGAGAGAAAAAAAAATGTCATGGGGCTCAGCGGGCACTCTATTACTGTGGTAGAGCTCTGAGAGTATAAGACAAATTCACAACAGACTCTTCATTAGCCAGGATGCTCATGGACCAGGTTATTATACTAGGACATATAAAGCAAATTCCAACACAGACAGGGAAAATATGTAGGACTATGGGTAAAATAACACTGAAGTGATCATACCCTTCTCTTAATTCTCATGAGAATTTTTATATATATTTTATATATATTCTAGATATTCTATATATACTCCATTTTCAATATAGAATCATAGAATAGTTAGGGTTGAAAAGGACCTTAGGATCATCAGGTTCCAACCCCCCTGCCATGGGCAGGGACACCTTACACTAAACCATCTCACCCAAGGCTCTGTCCAACCTGGCCTTGAACACCACCAGGGATGGAGCATTCACAACTTCCTTGGGCAACCCATTCCAGTGCCTCACCACCCTCACAGTAAAGAACTTCTTCCTTAAATCCAATCTAAACTTTCCCTGTTTGAGTTTTAACCTGGTACCCCTTGTCCTATCACTACAGTCCCTAATGAACAGTCCCTCCCCAGCATCCCTACAGGCCCCCTTCAGATACTGGAAGGCTGCTATGAGGTTTCCATGCAGCCTTCTCTTCTCCAGGCTGAACAGCCCCAACTTCCTCAGCCTGTCTTCATACAGGAGGTGCTCCAGTCCCCGATCATCCTCGTGGCCCTTCTCTGGACTTGTTCCAACAGTTCCATGTCCTTTTTATGTTGAGGACACCAGAACTGCACACAATACTCCAGGTGAGGTCTCACGAGAGCAGAGTAGAGGGGCAGGATCGCCTCCTTCGACCTGCTGGTCACACTCCTTTTGATGCAGCCCAGGATACGGTTGGCTTTCTGGGCTGCGAGTGCACACTGAAGCTGGCTCATGTTCATTTTTCTCATCAACCAACACCCCCAAGTCCTTCTCCTCACAGCTGCTCTGAATCTCTTCTCTGCCCAACCTGTAGCTGTGCCTGGGATTACTCCCACCCAGGTGTAGGACCTTGCACTTGGCATGGTTAAACTTCATGAGGTTGGCATCAGCCCACCTCACAAGTGTGTCCAGGTCCCTCTGGATGGCATTCCTTCCCTCCAACGTATCAACCGAACCACACAGCTTGGTGTCATCTGCAAACTTGCTGAGGGCGCACTCAATCCCACTGTCCATGTCAGTGACAAAGATGTTGAACAAGACCGGTCCCAACACCGATCCCTGAGAGACGCCACTCGTTACTGGTCTCCAGCTGGACATTGAGCCATTGACCACAACCCTTTGTGTGCGGCCATCCAGCCAGTTCTTTATCCACCGAGTGGTCCACCTGTCAAATTGATGTCTCTCCAATTTAGAGACAAGGATGTAATGCGAGACAGTGTCAAATGCTTTCCACATGTCCAGGTAGGTAATGTCAACTGCTCTACCCCCGTCCATCAGTTCTGTAGCCCCATCGTAGAAGGCCACCATTCTCACACTGACTGTTCTATGTAAAAAGAAAAAAAAAAAAAGTGTTTAATAAATATAGTAAAAATCCTAGGTGCAAACAGTCTGTTGCAGGCCAGAGGCAACACTTACTTCTGCTGACTTGGAAGAAACGGCTATAACCAGAAGTTCATCCCTACCTGTTTAATAGGGACTGAAAGGGTGGTTTGGAAAACAAAAACAAACCAAAAAAAAGCAAGATTTAACAAAACTCCTGGGCCTGATCCAACAGCAAATAATAAATAAAAAGACAGTCTGGTGAGGTAGAGGGGAACTTGCCTCTGTTTTATAGGTGATGAGTTTTCACTTATTATCTCTGGCCTAACTGAAACACATTGGCTTTGTGAGATTACTAAGCTGATTAATAACAGGAAAACAATGAAATTCTGTGAAACTCTGTGAGTGAGATTTCCTGTTATCTTTGGATTACATAGATAAATAGATGGGTTAAAAGAATGTACAACATTAGTTTTAACAATCTTTATTGTTTCCCGAATCAACTCACTTGTGGGCTGATTTTTCTGCAGATTCCTTCCTAAATATTAAGATCTAGGAAAAAAAGAAATTGAAGTGCCAAATTATCACTTTCTTGCATCTATGGAAGACCCAACTGTAGTTTCAAGCTCTGCTACAGACCACTTTTTGGTCAATCAGAATATTTTTTCCAGATCATAGTTTCACTTGCAGGAGACATGATTTTCCATTGCAAGAGTTAAATCAATACAATTTTTTAAATTGTATGAGTGCAAAAGTTCTTTGTAGCTGGGTAGTATCCTGCCCTTTCTGGACAGACATAATATCTATTATTACAGGTACCCTAATACAGATATACATGACTCTCTTCTTATGGTGCTGTGCCATTTTTATTATACTAGAATTCTGAAAGCAACTTCATTTTTGGGCTATAAAAAACCTCTTCAAATGTTATTTAATACTTGTGCTTCAGATCTTTCCTTCTTTTTCTCCTGCTTAGAGTGAAGATGACTGTAATTTTGTTCCACCCACTGCATGTCTTACTTGTCTAAATATATAATTCCTTTAGGTCACAGTCTTTTATTTAAAGTGAGTGTACGTGTATATACATATACTCTGTGCTGAGCATTCTGGGTACAGTGACAACTCAGGAAAAGCTGGTGAAGGGAGGTACCAGCCTCTGCCCCATTTAACATCTTTAAAGCAATTTGGAAGTAAACCAAAAAGATGTACCCTGGATTAATCAGTGGTCATGGGCTAGATGCAAAATTTACTGAGTGAAACACAAATGGCTGAGAAACACCCAAACTCTAGATAACTGTAATGGAAACTAGTGCATTATTTGGATCTTAGGCCTGCTTAGCAATTTAATAATAGGAAAACCCTTAACCGTAGTCTACCTATATCTACATAGACATAGGAACAAAGAGATGATATGGGTATGAATGTGGATGTGGATATGGATATAGATTAGATATAGATCTAGGTAGAAAAATGAGCAAATTTCTAAATATTGAAGGCCCACATGTTGGGATAGAAATCTGACTCTCTGAGTCTCCATCATGCTACAGGGACCCACCACACTGAAGCCCAGTAGGGCAACATCCAGATGTTAATTGAGTCAACTCAAACTGCTTCAAGAAATGTCATCTAAAACACATTGGCTGCTGTTCTACCTTAGCTTTCTAACACTGGCACAACTGACTTCATAGCATTTGCATAGCTGAGGATATGAAAGGGGAATTAAGACTCGACTGGCTCAGTGACTGAGTTTGTCTGTTTTGGAGGATTGTTCATTATTATCCTCTTAACTGAGTCACGCTCATGTGCTGCTTATCAGCCCAGGTAAGTAGACAGGCTGTTGAGAGAAGAAACTGTCTTTACTTCTTCCTTTGACCTTTATTTGGCAATTTCTTCTTTAAAAACTTAGACATACTATTTACAGTATTTATCCTATTTAATAGTTGATCACACACCACCTAATCTCTTGGTTTTAGTCTAATCCATCCATGCCAAGGATTTATTTTACTGTTGCCAATACTGGACTGTCTTTATTTATCACAGCCATCCTCACTACATCTTCTGAGGAAACCATATGAATCAAGTAACTATCCTGATTTGTTGCACCCCTGGATAACAAGAAATGCCTTATTCTGACTCTGTATGTTTTTGCTATTTTGAGCCCTCCCACAGATTAAAGTCAGAAGAGCACTAGCAGTAATGGTTAGCTGCGTCACAGGGGAGCAGCATGAGACATGTTCATGAGCATGAGCATGTTCATTGCATTAGGATGGGCTTTCAGTGGTGATGGGCAATTTCCACCTACCCTGAACATTTCACTCTGGACTATTCTCACCCATTCAGGCTCTGTTCCCCACAGGAGTGGGGAGCAGGCTGGCCACGCACATTTAATGCAGAACTCATCCTGCTGCCTGCTGCCCCAATGGGCCTGAAGAAACCATCCTTCCAGAGGACAATAACACACAGGGACTGTGTGGCCACCAGAGAAGTGGGCTGTTTTGTCCTCAGTGGTCCTCAGTCAGTTCCCAATTGGTCCTCACCTCAGTTTAACATTTCAGAGTTTATCCTGGATTTTTCCCTGCAACACAGAAAGGCACTGAGGAACATCCCAGTGAATCATAAGTCCCTGTGCCAATTTACCCACTCTTATCCTGCCATACAAACCCCAGGTCAGTTTTGAGGAGTTAGGAAGGGAAGGTCAGGTGGGAAGAGGGCAGTGGGGAAGATCCTGGGATGGATCTTGGTCAGGAATTATTCTGTCCCTGCTAGGGATATTAAGTCTGACATTCAGGACTGATCCAGGAGCTCTTCTATAAAGTCTTATTTTATGAATAAAGCAAATAAATGTATAAACTGTACAGGAAAAATCACACCCATCAAAACATTCATGAAGCTGTGTATATTCACACACAAATCTGAAGATGTATAAAATTACAGCCTAGACCATTTTCCAAAGAAGTTCTCTTTAATTGGCACAAGGTGTTGAATTATGCAGAACAGATCTCAACAGAGTGTTTTTTTTTTAATATAAAGTTAATTACTTTATCTTGGTTTGCATTAGGAAGCACAATACTTTTTGCACTGACTCTTTGTATCAGAGACAGCTACTATCCATGTTACTCTGTTCATGTAATAAAAATCAAATTGCATCAATTCCTTAACAAAGCACAGCAGAGGCTTCTCTTAATAGAATCCTTATTAGAGAATCAGATACAGCTCTCTCTAAAGAAAGGGTTTTTAAAAGGTACTGGGATTTCTCTGTAGTTTATTAGATTTAAGCAACACTGGAATTAGCTGCTGGGAGATGTCAGCTTGGAGTAAGAACTGCTGGGTAGAAGCAGAGGCAATTAGGATACTCTGTGCTGCAGACATGATTCAATGGAAATTTTTTATTTTATGAGCCAAGCTGGAGAGGTGAGAGGGGCAGAAGTGCTGGCAGTTGATGTTTTGACTTACCCGTTGCTATGTGTACAGAGTTCCTTCCTCACACCCCAGTTTCATTTCAAAGCAGGGCCAGGTTTGCAAGTCAAAATGCATTCCATTCTACAGCCATTCCTAAAGCCATGGCACAGGAAACCAGGGAAACAGGGGACTTAGGGGAATTCTGCTATGATGGCATTCAGCTTGCTTTCTTTCCTGTGCCAAAAAACCACAAACATCTTAACAGGCCCAATCTGGACTTGAGAATTTGTAAGGAAGCAAGTGAATTTTACATGCCTTTGTTTTTGAGAACAGTTTGCACAGGCTTATTCCTAGGCTGAAATGGTATTCAGTTTGTGCCCTGAAGCATGAGGATTGATAGCCCTTGTCATTTGCTCCCAGCTAGTATAACTGCCGTTATCTTAGCAAAGCACACCCCATTGCCATCAGACTCCTCTGGAGAACAATTAGCAGAGCTCAGCAGCTGAAATAATGACAGCAGGGCACTGGCAGCATGGCTGCAGCCAGCCTGCACCAGAAACGGACCCTGTGTACATCTCAGAGCTGCTCTCTGCATCTCCCCAAGCCAGGGCTGGTGACTCTGGTGGCTGCAGGAGGTTGTCAGGGTGTTTAGAGGGCTGGCCAACCAACAGCCACAGCAAATCCTTTCTGGTGACTTCAGCACTTCAGGAATTCAGGTTTTGGAAATCCAAATTTGTGATATTTTAAATTACTGGTGCCAGACTCCTTAGCCACCACTGCTTATGGGTATTCCTGGTCACTGCCTTTAACTTATCAGTCCACAGTGTCCATGCTGTAGTTCACTGTATACTCCAAGCTTGTGTCCAAACTGATGCTGACTAAAATTCAGGCAGCACCATGCCACCCAGACTTATTCTCCCCCCACTTGCAGCATCCTCTTGCTCCAGCCCTCCAGAGCGGCTCAATTAGTGAAAGTGATCACTCCTAAACCATACCCTGCATCTTTGGACTTATATTTTCTCTCCTGGCATACTGCTGTATAAAAGGCTTTTACAGATCAGAGTTTCAAAAGGAAGCACACAGGCAACACCTGAAATAGAGAGGAGGTTAAAGATCAAACAGGCAGCTGTGTGAGGGCTCCCCGCATTTGAAGAGAGCAGGGATGGCCAAAGTAAAGGAGTAGGATCAAAGGCATTGCTTCAGAAAGCTGCGGGTGTTCTGAAAAAGATATTGCTCCAACCTGCTGTGAAGCTGGATCGGAGTGCACCGAGGAGAACTGGCAGAAAGGTACTGTCCTGGGTTCAGCAAAGCATTTTCCCTTCTTGGTAGCTGGTGTGCAATGTTTTGACTTTCAGCTTGGGAACAGGCTGATAACAAGCGATGTTTTGGTTTGGCCAAAAGAAAGAGGTATTCCATACCACAGCACGTCATGCCCAGGATGTAACTGGGAGTTAGCCAACCTGCTGGAGGAGGTGAGCTTGGTTGGGCTTGGGGGGCGAGTTATCGGTCGGCTGGTGGTGAGATGATGTATTCTCTTCCCTTGTTATTTCCTTTATCATTATTATCATTGGTGGTAGCAGTAGTGATTTGTGTTATACCTTAGTTACTAAACTGTTCTTATCTCAACCCGTGGGAGTTGCATTCCGATTCTCCTCTCCGTCCCTCCGAGAGCAGGGGGAGGGCAAGAAAGGGGGGGAAGTGAGCGAACGAATTACCTGACTGGGTTTAAACCACGACAGCTACATACTCCTATTTCCCTTCTTCCTTGTTTTCATGCCCCCAACAGGCTAAAAGACTGTTCCTTTGCCTGGGAGTCTACCAAAACCAAGGCAGGAGCAGCCACTAGTACCTGTCTGTGACAACATCAGATAGACGTGACAAGGCTGATGCTGAACTTGCAACAGCGTCAACTGCCAGACTCCAAAAAAAAGCAGGTGTGATGCCATTTGGCAGCACTTGATGAATTTGTTCCCTGTGACATGAGGCGTCTAACTGAGCTGCTGTCCTCACACCCTGATATCATCAGTGGGCACAGATGGGACCTTCCACAGAGTGGTGGTGTATTGTGTGGGCTGAGTCACTCTGAAGGATCCTAATTTCTAAAACTGTTCTGGATGCAACCGGCCCTGAGTGAAGCAGAAACCTCTGGTAACTCTGCCACTAGCTTAGACTCTGAACAAAAAATCCCTAGTAGTGGGTGCAAAGATACAGGTCTAACCACCCATCCTAACCATAAATCATCTCTTTAAAATTGTGTGCCCTGATAATCTGCAAATGCTGCTTTTTAAGTAAAAAGCTACCTGCAAGAATTTTAAGAGGCATCAGCAGTTAAATATGAGTTTGTAACAAAGCACATTCTGAAATGGCCCACAAGACAGCAGCAACATGACTTTCAGATAGTTCTGATATCTTTGCATAGCTGAGACAGGGCATCTGGTCCTGGACTCAGAATTTTTCGTTCCCACCTGCCTCAGGTGAGTACCAGTAAAAAGTGCAAAGTGCTCACCTCCAGCTTGCAAAGGCATCTCAAGACAGGAGGCCAGTTTAAGTGGAGTTTGGCATCCCGCAGGGTGAACTTTTCCTGACAGCCAAAGCAATGATACTGAGCACTATCATCCTCGGCTGTGCACATCTTTGCCTGACCTTATCCTGGATGCATCCCCTTTGACTTACTTCTTTAAAGAGCCTAATAGATTTTCTTTAGCTTGAGGCAGAGGAAACCTCTGCTGGATTGAACTAATGTAGAAGTATTAGAAAAGATTGGTGCTGGGAATTTTTTCCCCTCTTCCCCTTGCTGCATGATAGGAAGAAAATGTATGACCTAAATCTGCCAAGCACCTTCAAAGGAAAGGAAGAAAAACATGTGGAAAAGCATTAGAAAGCCACCCAGCTCCCTTTAATTATAGTGAGAATGCCAACATTGCTAAATGAATAGAAAATAAACGGAATAAGTATTAAATGATTATGGTTTCCCTCACATATTTCTCTTCATCTATTCACCAGCAGATAGTTTTACAACATAAATAAATCTTTTCAGATGTAAACAAGTCTTACTGCTGGAGTTGGCTGCAGGGTGGGAGGGAATCTGCGATCTCCAGCACCCCCTGCAGCATCCTCGCCAAAAGACAGGCTCGAGTCTGCACCGCAATGCAAGGGGCATAAACCCAGCTGTGGTTATGAGTATTTCTGGGTTTTAAAACAGTAAAACGCACTTTCATGCAGGGTTTAATTCTACCAGTTTCTTACTATTTCTCGGTTTAACATTAAATAGAAGGAAAACCTGTTTTGGAATCACAAAGCTTCGTAAAGTAGGAAATGCAGTTCTGTCTGAGCCCACCTTCCCCAGTGGAACCTTTCTGCTTCCAGCAGCCATGGCACGAAAGGCCTGAGAAATGGGCCAGAACATTGCAGGGAGGGGGAAGTTTTGTAAGTCCCTAGTATCTGGGAAGAAAAAACATCTAGAGTTTTTGAGAAACCTGAAAATCCTTCCAAGGTTGAGTGCAAAGAGACCACCACATTGTTTTCCACTGGTCTGCCCTGCACCTGTGCCAGAGACATGGTTACAGCCTTCAGCCCTGGCTGGCTTTTGAGGGTGGACCAAAAAAATACAGTTACATGCTAAAGTTCTTGAATTTCCCAATTTAACCCTTGGCTTGTTGGCCAAATGTTTCTCCATTTCACCTCCACTGATCTAGCATCCACTTGCTAAGTTACTGAAATGTGGTAAGAACATAAGACAAGAACCATATCCCTTTAAAATTCACTAAAATAAGTTAATAACAGAGCTCCCACAGTCCACCACAGGGCACCAGGTACCCTCTGCAGGGAAACAGCAGTGTAGGGACTGGCCCTTGTACAGAAATCTGTAACCCCACTAATGGTGCAGAACTGCACTTCCTTGCACCAGCAAGGCTCTGTCTTACCCTAATGTCCAGCAAAGAGACGCTCTCCAGTTTGGGTTGTCCACTTTGAGAAGCAAGGCTGCAGAACTCTACCTGGTTGCAGAGCAGCCAGCTGCCAGTGACTCCCCTTCATTTTGCTGAAGTGCAAAGATGAACTTTGACGTATTTGCTTCAGAATCAGCATGATCTGAGCTTGCTTTTTCCGAGCACAAGAGAAAAGAAAATTCACAAATTGTTCTGCTTCCCAAGCAGATTTTGAGCAGAGCTAATTTAGTTCCTTCCTGCAGGCCTCCCCAGTGACAATTTCACAACCAGCCCCCCCCATCCCCCACCCCGTGTGGGGCATTTCTCACCACTCAGACATGCATACAGGTAAAAGGTTGTTTATATTGTATTTATGTTCTTCTTCACGTCCCTGTGCTCCTGAGAGCCACATGCCCCCTTTCTCTGCCCTGACATGTACAGCCCTTCCCTTCTGCCCCTTCTGTTTACCTAATGTGACTTTTCTCCTCTGCCCTGTCCTCTTGTCAAGTCACCCTCCTACAGAGCAGCTGCTGTTAGAGCAGATGTAAAATGGTTCACCAACACTTGCTAATATTAGCTTTGACACCAGCACGGAGAGGAAACAAATTCTTTTCTGGGGGAGAAGCACAAATTACTTAATGCAGCAGATCAGAGCAGCATCCGTGACAATGCTGGAAGAGAGCTGGTTTAATATCTCCCTGAATATAACACATAAGCAAGGCAGAATAACTCTTCCCCACCAGCAGCCAGAGTACAGCCTGCCCCAACTCACCCTGCACAACCTGTGATGATCATGAGATGCTCGAATTTGAGATCCTCAGGACAGTGAGAAGAGCGTGCAGCAAGCTCACTGCCCTGGACTTCAAAAGAGCAGACTTTGGCCTCTTCAGGAGCCTGCTTCAGAAGGTTCCATGGGATATAGCCCTAGAGGGCATGGGGGCCCGACTCTTGGTTGATATTCAAGGATCACCTGCTACAAGCTCAGGAGTGTTGCATCCCAACTAGAAGGAAGTGCAGCAGGAGGGCCAGGAGACCTCCTTGGATGGATAAGGACCTCCTGAGGAAAATCCAAATGAAAAAAGAGGCTTATAATAACTGGAAGCAAGGACAGGTGGCACTGGAAGAATACAGGGATGTTGTCCGAGAAGCTAGGGACCAGGTTAGGAAAGCTAAGGCTGAGTTAGAATTAAACTTGGCTAGGGATGTAAAGATAACAGGAAGGGATTCTACAAGTACATAGCAAATAAAAAACAGACTAGGGAGAATGTAGGCCCCCTCAGGAAGCTCTCGGGAGAAGTGGCTACACAGGATTTGGAGAAGGCTGAGGTTCTGAATGACTTCTTTGCCTCGGTCTTCACTGGCAAAGGCTCTGACCAAACCACCCAAGTCTTGGAAGGCAGATGCAGGGACTGTGAGAATGAGGACCTTGCGCCCACTGTAGGAATTGGTTCGAGACCATCTTAAAAATCTGAACATGCAAAAGTGCATGGGTCCTGATGAGAACCATCTCCGGGTCCTGAAGGAGCTGGAGAATGAAGTTGCGAAGCCGCTGGCTATCATATTTGAGAAATCATGGCAGTCAGGTGAAGTTCCCGATGACTGGAAAAAGGGAAATATAACCCCCATTTTCAAGAAGGGGAAAATGGATGACCCAGGGAATTACAGACCAGTCAGTCTCACCTCTGTGCCTGGCAAAATCTTGGAGCAGATCCTCCTGGACAGCATGCTAAGGCACATGAAAATCAAGAAGGTGCTTGGTGACAGCCAGCATGGCTTCACTAAGGGGAAATCCTGCCTGACCAATTTGGTGGCCTTCTATAATGGCACTATGGAACTGATGGACGGGGTAGAGCAGCTGATGTCATCTACCTGGACTTGTGTAAAGCGTTCGACACTGTCCCACACAACATCCTTGTCTCTAAATTGGAGAGACATCAATTTGATGGATGGACCACTTGGTGGATAAAGAACTGGCTGGATGGCCGCACACAGAGAGTTGTGGTCAATGGCTCAATGTCGAGTGGCGTCCCTCAGGGATCGGTGTTGGGACCGGTCTTGTTCAACATCTTTGTCACTGACATGGACACTGGGATTGAGTGCGCCCTCAGCAAGTTTGCCGATGCCACCAGGCTGTGTGGTTCGGTTGATACGCTGGAGGGAAGGAATGCCATCCAGAGGGACCTTGACACACTTGTGAGGTGGGCTGATGCCAACCTCATGAAGTTTAACCATGCCAAGTGCAAGGTCCTACACCTGGGTCAGAGCAATCCCAGGCACAGCTACAAGTTGGGCAGAGAAGAGATTCAGAGCAGCTGTGAGGAGAAAGACTTGAGGGTGTTGGTTGATGAGAAAATGAACATGGGCCGGCTTCAGTGTGTGCTCGCAGCCCAGAAAGCCAACCGTATCCTGGGCTGCATCAAAAGGAGTGTGACCAGCAGGTTGAAGGAGGTGATCCTGCCCCTCTACTCTGCTCTTGTGAGACCTCACCTGGAGTATTGTGTGCAGTTCTGGTGTCCTCAACATAAAAAGGACATGGAACTGTTGGAACAAGTCCAGAGAAGGGCCACGAGGATGATCGGGGACTGGAGCACCTCCTGTATGAAGACAGGCTGAGGAAGTTGGGGCTGTTCAGCCTGGAGAAGAGAAGGCTTCATGGAGACCTCATAGCAGCCTTCCAGTATCTGAAGGGGGCCTATAGGGATGCTGGGGAGGGACTGTTCATTAGGGACTGTAGTGATAGGACAAGGGGTACCAGGTTAAAACTCAAACAGGGGAAGTTTAGGTTGGATATAAGAAGGAAATTCTTTCCTGTTAGGGTGGTGAGGCACTGGAATAGGTTGCCCAGGGAGGTTGTGAATGCTCCATCCCTGGCACTGTTCAAGACCAGGTTGGACGAGGCCTCGGGTGATATGATTTAGGATAAGGTGTCCCTGCCCACGGCAGGGGGGTTGGAACTAGATGATCTTAAGCTCCTTTCCAACCCTAACGATTCTATGATTCTATGATTCTATGACTCTGGTCATTAATCTAGAATCTACTTATTAGTCCATAAAGAGCTGCCTCCAAAGGTGTCGGCTGGGAGGAGAGGTATTTTACAAGGTGGGCTTTCTATGGCAATTACAGCAGGTACTAGCACCAGTGGAGAGGTGGCTGCTTTCTGGTGTTCATGTAGGCACCGGACATGGAATGGTGTGGCAAGCAGCACCCAAGTATGACCAATCCTCTCCATTTATGCCTTTGGAATAAGGCATGCAGCAGTTTGGCTGGTCATGGGGAACAGAAGGATTTGCAGTAGATAGTGAAGCTGGATGGAGTATCGTGACATGACTTGAAAAGGTCTCAGACTCCTCCTGAATCAAAGAAGTAGAGCTGCTCAGGGTTACATGACTTGCTTGGCAGCAAAATTCACTCTTTTCTCTGTACCAAGAGGTGTTCAGCTCCAAAACCTGCTTTGCCAACAGCTCTGGCTCCAGCCTGGAGAAAAGGGGGATGTAGGACCAGAGCCATTATGCATAGTTCAGGGAGCCTGAAACCCTTCTGCCTTCAAGTGTCCCATCCCCTGCTGCTCCAGCACAACTTCTCCCCTCAGAAATGGATTTACTCTGCCCTGAATGACTTCTCCGCGGCAGTACTCTGGCTGATGATTTATGGTGGCCTGAGCTACACAGGAATCTCATCTCATTCACATGCTGCACGCGATGAGCCAGGTTTTCTGTGTGTACCAGCCCCAGAAGGAGACTTTTACCTCCCTCTGCAATCTCAGGTACAAGAGGGATTCAACACAGATGGGATGACCTAGTATGCAAATTATTATGTTCCTGACCTGGAAAATCCTCTTGTTTCTCCTTTGTTCTGCTTTTAGGATGAAAGCACTGAAGACATTTCAGCAAAGTCAGTACCAGCTACCCTGGTGGGAAATACCTTCAAAGGGTCCCTTTTGCCTGTGCTGCAAGCCTGAACTCAGCTAAGGAAATAAAGAAATTTGGCTGAATTTAGACACTGCACCCATTGACACCACCAGTAATTGGCCCATTGCCCCTCTGACTAGCTCTAATGGAAATCTTCGTCCTGATTGTTAGGTGATTCTGTGGACAATTTCTGCTCAGGTTAGGGATCAACGCTGCATGTGCTACGTGGAGTATTATATTCAGGCAGAAAGAAAATAATGAATTCAGCGCAAAGAAACAAGAAACAAAACTGTTTAGATAACCTTAGGCTTTTTCTGCTAAGAAAATCAATACAGTTAGAAGCTCAGAAACTACCGACACTGCCAGCAAGTAATGCTACAGAGCCACATAGAGCCCAAAGTAAATGAACAAAGCAGTTTAGTTTCCTTTTTTGGGGGGTTTTGTTTCTTTTTTCTTTGCATGCATTGCCTTTTCTTGCTTGGTTGGTTTTGATTATTTATTTTTTTTAATACCTAATTCTAGATGTTTCTGTATACACCTACCTTTTAATATATTTTTTCCAGTAAAGTTTAATATTATTTTTATCCAAAATCTTGGTTCACATTTCCTTGTATCTGGAACACTACAGCCCCATGAGTTCCCATCTCTTCTGATGGTACCTGTTATTAGTCCATAGAAAACCCGGCATGGAAAAGACTGTATCAATTTGCAGTTTCCCAGTGTGGGTAATTTATTCTCTGTATTCCATTCACACATTTGGTGTCCTTATCCCAACAGCCAACATGGGTGCTAATTAGCAGCTACACTCCTCCTGGCAGGTTGTGTGGCCACCCATCAAGTAGCACCTGACATGAATTTAATTTGCATCACAGATTAACTGCTTTGTTATTTGCATTGCAATAACACCATGAGGTCCCAGCTAATGCTGGGGCCCCTGCACGCAGAAGAAAGAGAAGTCCTAGCAATGTAACTAGGTCTGAGGGCATTAATAGTCCTCAATGACCCTGACTAGTCTCACCTGGGCCCCACATCCACGCTCTTCCCCTGGGCCCAAGTGCTCTATTTAAGCTTACGCCAGGGGCTTTGCCCTGTCCTGTGGTGACACTTGTTCTTAGCCCTCCTGTAAAGCTTGGGTTTTGGATAGACTTAGCCTTGTGCTGTAGATAGCTTGTCTCCAGCCCTATCTCATGCATGGACTTTGGCTGCATGCTGCAGCCTTCTCTCTGTCTCATTTTGCTCTTGTGTGGACTCACTGGACGGCCCATGGGCTTGGTGTACCTTCTTGCCTTATGTGAGACTGTTGATATCTGGAACCACCAATGCTGTGGTCTTACTCAGCTCCCAGCTTGTCTTCTGTTGTGGAGCAGCTGTGCTTTTGCTGATCCCTGATATTGAGACAGAGAGAACTGGGGAGGATGGACTGACTACAGCAGCAAAAGGAACAGTGGAAGAGCTGCTACTGTAAGGAGGAAAGTCCGGTGTTGTGTGCCTGCCATGAGGAAAGGATGTATTCTGCATTCTTCATGCCAAAGGATGGACAGGAGGAAATTGTGGGGCTACCTGTGGCTTCCTCATCCCTCAGGTAAGCATCCAGTGGTGTACATACCCACCTCTTACTCCAGGAGTTAGTTGGCCTGTAGTCAGGGCAGGTAATAATAGAAAACAGTGGGTTGTGCTTCCTGTGGATCTATCTGAGCCTTATCTAATGATACAGGGGCTATAACCTTTTTCACAGGGGAGTTGCAATCAAGAGCTCTAAGGCACCTGACCTAGGGGTCTATCTCTGTGTGTATCCAGAGCCACCCCTGTAGTTGTCAGTGCTAAAGGCAGCTTAGCAGAGTCCATCACTTGTTCTGCCTGGTCTGGGAGGCAAGGCACATGCGCCTGGCTTCCATACAGTCATTCCTGTATATAAGATATAAGGCTGTACCATGTTCTCTTTAAGTACAGGTATGGCCTTAAGTGATGACACTCAGAAGTAATTCTGATTAAAGGAGGAAGAAAAACACTAGAGCAGAGTTCTTTTTAAGCAAATAACAACGGACTGTAATGTTTGGAGGCAGTTTGTTCCCTGCATGTTTTAAAGCTTATGTTGCAAAGAGCTGATGCCATTTGCTGTGAACTTTGTTCCTTTTATTTTTTCATTTTGGGAAGGGACTAAAACACAGAAGTACTCAGTAAAGGAAGTATCTGCAGACACTGAAGTGTCAGAAAACAGTGAGATCACCTCCTTTTGCATACTTTACATGTCAAATGGCTACCAGTCTTTGTCAGCCTTGCAGAGTGTCAGAGACTGTAGCAGACTGCATGCTTCAGACATAAGGATAGCCAGCTGGGCTGCCCCATAAGGCAGCGCCTTTCTTCAGTGCTGCCGAGCTTCTATAACCCCCAGCATGAATAGCAGGTTTGTGAAAGACAAAGTAGAGCCCTCCTAAGAAAGCTCAGAGGAGGGAATTCAAATCCCTTGTGAGGGGGTTTTCATGTTCATCTTTCTGTGCTGCCAGCCTGGAGCCTGCACAGAGCAACATCAGCCCAGGTGGAAATACTGTGTTGAAATGGCTCTCCATGCTGCAGGGAGTAAAACTCTAGGAGTGTTTTACTAATCAGGAAACCTTAGATTTCCCCAAAGGGACTAGGAATGTGCATACTGAGGTGTTGGATGACAATATAATCTATAAAACTCTCATTCTAAATGGTGTTTCTCTGTAAAGAATGAGGCAGTGCTAAATAGTGGGAGATTAATCATTCCTCTTCCCCTTTCCTCCCACTTACCTCTTGGATCATTAGGTCTCAGGAAGGTTTTAATTCTGTCTCTGCTATGTCTACATGAAAAAAAAAATAAAGATTTTAACCTGGCTGGTGACTAGATCATGTTAAGATCTGTGTCACAATCAACACTCATTAATCCACAACAGCAAAGAAAATGTGTCCTCCTGTGAGAGGAGGATATTTATCAGGTTAGGAGGCTTTTATGGGGGATTATCTTGTGAGATGCACATACAGTTCTTCTCTTTTTCTGTAAGATCTACATGTATAAGGAAGAGATGGGAAAAACTGGTGTCCATGAGCATGCCTTTCACTTGAGTGAGCATTGGACTGCCTCCTTCAAGGAGGATTTCAATCACAGGAGCTTTGGGGTGAGAATTTCAAATGAATTGATCCAAACTGAGGTGATTAGTGCTGAAATAATGTCTTATTCCAATGCAAAGCCTCTGAGACTGGCCTGGATTGGATTTACTTCAATCTGAGCACAATTTATGCCTGGAGTTATTTGCTGTGAAATTGTTAGAGCTTTCACACTCAAAGCAACAGGTTATGATTCACCCTCAGTCACATATTGATCAGGTTTTGATCTTTTTAATGGCAAGTGCTCCTGGGAACCTATTTTTCTCAAGAAGAGATTGGGTACTGTGTTCTTTTTATGGATTAACAGTGAAATTCTTGTATTCATCTGGTGGTGCTTCTAGTGATGTTAATCTGTAGAGAAGAGGGACAATAATATGGGATTTAGATGATCAGATCAACTGAACTAAAAATAAAGAAGGGGGAGGAAACATATTTTACTTGTATGTTTAAACTGAGATAAAGCTTGAAGGTTGGAAACTTGCAAGTAAGAAGATAAAAAAAATCAATTAAAAGCTTTCTCTAGTCCTTATCCAATGTGTTTTAAAATTACAAATAGAATTTTTTCTTAACTTGCAGCTTCTGGCTTTGTTTTATTGGTAACTAAAGTTAAAACTAGCTCAGAACTTGAAAATCTTTAAAAGTAGCTTATAATGACTGTGCTAGCCTTTTACAGGAGAAGGAATCAATTTGATTACTCCCAGTTTACCAAACCAGGCACCAAAACTCAGCCTTTCCTTTGCAGATTAAACTAACTAAAAGCAATATTTCACTCTGCCTGTTACAAAGGTGATTCCATAAGTAACTGCTTCCACAGAGGGTGCAGTGAATTTTAAACAGTTCATCTTCTTCCTCTGAAAAATGATGTTAAAATGTATTACAAGCTATTATCAAGTTTACAAAAAAGATTCACTCTAGAGTTACAGCATTTTATGCCAACTTTCAGTTTAGACTAAACTTTTACAGCCTGGATATAAACTCCTGAATATAGGGGCTTTGTAGTGGAAAACTTGGCTGACTATAGGGTCAGGAGAAGCAATGGTCTAATACAATTTATGGCCTACTCAGCTTGGATTTACTCTTTATCACAGTACAATATTAGGAGCAGATGTTACAATGACAGTTCTCTTTTTGTTTTGTTGCTGTGTAAAAACAAGGCATAATATAGTCCTAAAACAGAACTACCATTTTCTCACTGGGAGAGCAGGGATAGCTCATGTTTCCCAAAAGTATTTTTATAAGCATAGCCTTTGCAATAGCAACACCTCAGATACCCACTAAGCCCCTTCAAAAAGTGGCATTGAAAATAAATCCTCTAGCTTTAACCTGTGAAATTAGAGACCAGAAGCATAGGAAAATCAAAGGCTGAGCCCTCTCTTGAGACAGAGGGCAAGCTATGCAGGCTTCAGAAGCTTCCAGGAAAGAAAAGCCTATTTTAGAGACTGGAGATGGTGCGTTTATAATTGTTGGGATGGTGTCACTGGGGTTGGAAAGAGAACCTGGAGGGCTCTGCTCCAACACCAAAGCAGGGTCAGCAGAAGGGATAAAGTCACTCTCTATTTGACCGTGCAAATAAATGATACTTCTGATGAGCTGCAAGAATATAGCTGTGCAGTGCTTGCTCAGTGCCCAGATCAACCAGTTCAATGACAGCTATGTCACTCTAATGCCACCTAAATAGACACTTTTTCCCTTGATCACAGTATAATGTATATGTAACAGATAAAGATGTTTAAGCCTTCTCCTGTCCCCTTGTGACTCTCCACCCCCCCTTATTTTTACTTTGCTTGCAGAACAGAAATGAAGAGTTGCATTAAGGCATGTAATAATTATAGAAATACTTTGTTTTGAAACCTTGGGTGTTGTGTATGCTTCTTTAGGGAAAAACTTACACTGAAGTTTGGCTCTAGTCTGGCAGGGCCTGCTCAGCGAAAGATCACTCGGAATGGAAATGTTTTTGTTTTACGATTATGCAGAGTTTTCTCTGGACAGCGAGGGTTCAAACACAAAGCTCCCAGGCATTACTAGAAATCAAGTCATGATATTGGGAAAATCTCACAGCAATTTCCCAAAAGCTAATTATCTGAGGTTACTATCTACTTCACAGGCAACCGTGTATCAATTATTTCTGCCTTTTTTGCTGTTGTTGCTGTCTGTCTTAAAGTCTGCAAGGTTGAGGGAAGATCAGTCTTCATGCACCACCTCATTATGGATGCATAAATCCTTTTCAGGCTTCTGAACCACGTCTCTTGTCATCTAACATTTTTCAACCATGAGGAGCAGACAATATTGGTAATATTAGCAAAGAAGTATGTTGAGGGTGAGACTGAAGCTTTCTAGTAATTCAGTTTGCGTCCATTATTGTATTATCAGTAACTGTTTTGTTGCTGGTGCTCTGTGCCACCAGCAGTTAGCAGGACAAAAATGAGATTTAAACTGTTTTAAATACATTCCACTCTCTTTAGTGAGCTCCTGCCTGCAAGGAATGCTGTAAATTACCAGTTAACTCCATATGAGAGTTAATGCTTGTAATTTCATGCTTCTGGGCAGGTTTACTGGTATTCCCTAATGGTGCTCTTGGCCTTGAAAGGTGCTGGATAATCCATGCACTGAAAAGCACAATGATGCTGGTATCTATTAGAGGAGGTCAGCACTGTGGCGAGTGTCATTGAGTGGAAGCACTGAAGAGCTGAGTTCAGACTGTGGCAAGAAAAGGAGACTGAAAATATACCATATATTAATAATAACAGTGGTGTTATTATGTGGCAGTGTGTACCAAAAGGCAGGTACGAGGCATGATTTGGCTGCATGTGAGAGTCAATACAGCTATCCATAGGGGGATTTGGTTGGACGTGTCTTGGCTCTATTGTCATGGAGGTTTGCCTGTGAAGCTTGCAAGATCTGTGCAGCTAAACCTCTAAAATATTGAAGCATTCTGGTTTGCAAAAGGAAGCCCAGACCAGCCTTTTGTTTGATAAGTTCCTGAATTATATCTTTCTGGCCTTGCAATGTATTTCACAGGAACAACCTATCTGATGCCATTTTGGCATGTCTAAGTTGCACAGATCATGCATAGAACATGATTTTCAAGATATTTCTTAGAAAGGAAGTAAGGGCTGTAAGAGGGTATAAGTTTCTTCTGACTCTGTAATCAATTACTGGTCATAAACCAATACACTGGAACAGATCTGTATGACATCTGTGACACTGTCTAGCAAGCTGGATACTAGAGGACAGACAAGAAGCCCTGGATTTCCGTATCAGTTTCTATCACTTTGCTGCTTTAATTCTCCATGACTTCCAACCTGACTTCTTACCAAGTCCTCTATGTATGCACAGGTTTTCATTCCATGGTAATCTTGATGGAGACATCAAGGAACTATCAGCATGAAAATAAGAGGTGGGATGAGTAATTAGAATATTTCTGGAGGACAGAATGACAGGATGAATCTCGTAGGCAGGAATTTTTTCCTTTCTGTAATCCTGGGGAACCCAGGACTTTCAATTAGGGCAGATGTGCTCTGCATTTTCACACATCAATCTTTCATTGGCCTTGCATCAATCATTCATGGGCTTGTGCAAATAACTTCTCCCAAACAATATTCTCCAGCCAGAAACAGGCACTGTCATCTGCAAACCTGTTTGAATATTTCATTGTTGTCAGATGATGTTTTTTGTTGAGGCTTTTTGTGCATTTCCTGGATGACATGGCAAGGTAGTCCCTGATCTCCTTGCCCTAATGAGGCTAGAAAGCCAAGTAAAGTGAGACAGTGACTGGAGCTGTGTCCTAGAAAGCCTTTTATTTCCTGTAGTCTATGCAGTGAGGAACAAAGGAAACTGAAAACGGAGAACACTTGTTCACCTCTAGTCCAGTCAGGTTCTACCTGAGTTGTCAGGAGCGACTAGAGCAATGTCAAGGTCATCTTCAATAGACAGCCATTCAGCAGGTGGTGATGGGATTTTTACAGGTGTGGTATATCTATCTTGGTTTTAATCTGAAAAACTTTCAAATCCTTCTGTCTGCTCCCTGGGAAGTTTGGGGGATTCACTGATTTTATGTGTGTGTGTGTGTGTGTGTGTGTGTGTGTGTATATATATATATATATATGACAGATACATACTGATAATTATTGGCCTTCGCTTACAAAAATTTACCCTGATCCTGCTAATTATGAGGCCTCAGCACAAGTTCCATCTACTGATGTGGTGTTGAGAGGGGAGGGCCTCCTGAGGTTTTGCTAGTGGAGTTCTTGGTTAGCGTTGTGAGACTTATTAAACCAGTTTGCTATTTACAACTTGTACACATACAAAGCTTACTTTGGCTACCTATTCTTTCAGGAAAGTTGGAATCCATATGCTACTTTTCAAGAAGCTGCCAGATTACTTGTTTTCTGAAGGTACTGTTGAAAACTCTTTGAGCATGATCTCTGGGAGGCACACTTGACAAAGTCTAGGTCACAGCACAGATGAAAAGGGCTTAATCTACAAAGTGAAATGTAGAACTGAGGGGAGGCCTGGTGAAAACTGACATACCCAAAAACTTCTGAAAAGGGGGGCTGGACAGCTGTGGGAAACTGCAGTAAGTTTGCTGATTTAAGTACTTGAAAACTAGACTTATTCAGAAAGTACATCACTGGTGCAATAAGCAATAAATGCTGGTGAACTGGGCTTACCCATGCCTGGTTTGGACAACAGTGTCTACTTGCTTCTCAGTGAAAAGAATGGAATATTTGTAAAGCAGGTGCATCTCAGATAAGGTCACCAATGAGTTTTGATTCCTAATAACATAGGAACAGTATGCTAACTTGACCTAGGTCTTTTAAAAAGTGCATCAAGAGATTAAAACTTTAATGTCATGTTCCTATGCTCCTGTAGTCTCAGATTTCCCCCTCAAATTACAATAGCTCCTGCAAGTGTGTACTGAACTTTTCTTTGTGCTCACTCTCATCATATTTCTTCAGTGCTATGCTTTTACAGTAGAAAAGGCTTTGAAATCAACTGCTGAAATGTAGTTCACTTTATGGTTCATAAAGGGCTTTGGGAAACCGTTTTGTATAGAAAGTGTGGTACAAATATAGGCAGCATATTTATTCCCTTTTCTCAGCTTTGAAATTACACTATTAAGATGGCAAAACTGTCAAATATACAATTTATCTTACTGAAGCCCTACCTACCAAAAGGCACTTAAGTGGATGCTTAAAATTAAGCAAGTGATTTAATCCCACTTTATACAGTTCTTAAACACAGGCATAAGTCTCGCTGAAGTCCAGGCAAGCACATTAAAGTTAAGTGTATGCTATGCACTTTGCTAAATCAAGACCTAACTCTACTTATTTTCATATCCATTCCCAATACTAAAAATCCAGTATGTTACAAGAAGCAGTGACATCTCGGCTTCTGCCCTGATTAAATAAGTTAAAAAATCATGAATCCTCAAGCAATTGCATTACCATCATACTTCTTTCCTTTTATGATTAATCCAGAGTTTGATATGTCTTTCTATAGGATTAATATCTTAACAGCAAGATAATAGGTAGCATGACATTTAATCTCTTTGATTAAATTCCATACTAAAAATGTCCCATAAATAAAAGAAACAATTGAGGCAATCATCAATTATCTTCATTGTGGCAAAGTGATGGATTTAGTGGTTGCAGAGGGTAAAATCTCATGAGCTCATTAGAAGCTATAAGGGTTTTCTCCTTCCACAGAACTAAAAGACAATGTGGCCCATGGCAAGTTTTCTCTCGTTTGTTTCATTTAATCATATGAAACCTTAACAGGAAACAGAAGATTTTGTATGTATATGCCCATTTCATTTTCCACTGGAGATGACCAGATCCAGATAAGGGTATCTTGCTTCAGGTTTTATCTTGGGTGCCTCTTGTGGGCTCAGCATTATGGAAGTAATGAAAGAGAATGTAGTTTTTGGTTAACAGCCAGGATCAAATTGTTTCAGGACCTGAATCTGCTTCTTGTATCTTTCATTGACCTCCACCATGACCTCGGACAAGTCACAGAAGGCCAAATTTTCAAGAGCTCAGCATCAACTGTCAGACCTAGCTCAAAATGTATCAGCCACAACCACAGTGCCAAATTAATAAGGTCTGGATGCAGTCCAGTGGACTGTGCTCATCTGAGTTTTTACCTAAAAGCACCACAAGGGAGACGCTTATATGAGTTTCTCTGGAAAATCTGCATGCAGGAGTAGATCCCAAACCTTTTAAGGCTCCAGTGTGCTACTGAGAAGCACCTGAAAGACTAATTTCTCCCTTTGCAAAATGAGCAAAATCCAGAAGGGCCTAAGTTAGCATAATAAGGCACCATTTTTCCCATGCAATTAGAAAACCCATTTTACTACAGACAATAAGACAGCTTTTTCCTTTCTGTTCAACTGTAGCAGGTAGAAAAGTTTAGTTAAGTGATAGAAGGGGAATAAATGGGCAAGACTTTCAGCTGAGTTGGTGAGGCTTTTAAGGGCTTTTCCTAGCACTTACTTGCCTCCTGAAATCAGTGCTATCCCTTTGACTCCTTATAGCAAACTAATTGCCATGAAACCAGCTCTCCAGCAAGAACAACACAGATACACAGGCTGCACTTTAAAGTCCTCCTGTGCTGTGCCTCTGCTGAGTTGCATGCTCCCCAAAGTTAGGGATGGACAAGGGGCTGCTATACCATGTGACAGCACTAAAAAATAAAAAGCTAGCCTATTCATGTGATTAAGGATTCAGATGAAAGGCTTTCTGTAAAGATGTGGTTTTAATATAAAAGGCTGCCAGCAGAGAAGTCCCCCATGGTGCAGTTTGTAGTATCTTGTACGAGTTTAGAGAGATTAAACTCCTGTAGATTTCTTGAAGCATCTGCTATCACTATGAGATTTTGCTGCATGTTTCACCAGATGAAATGCTGTATTTCAGTGTTAAAACTTTGTTCAAATACCCATAAAACTGTCAGGGCTGCAGGGCCAGGAGCACAAGGTTTTCTCTTGGGGGAAATATGGTGGGTGGCCTTATTGTGGGTGGCATGGGTGTTCTGCAAGGATGGGTCATGACTGATGATGCTGTAGGTCTTTGTCACCATCAGACATCTGGGAACTTTATCCTCCTTAAGAAACAAACAAACAAAAAAATTGCACAGACTGACCAAGGAATTTCTCTCATTACTGGTCTCTGGAGCTGCCTAGTTGCACAAGGACTGTCTTAGCAAAGATCCATTGAAGGCAGAAGCTCACTGACGAATCCTGATAAATCAGTCAGATATTGGATTGCTTTCAAAAAAACTTCAGCCTGTTTTCCTGAAGTCTGTTATTAAACATGCTAGTTCCTTTCATAATGACCTCCAACATATTTTTGCTGGAGATGCTAAAGGGAGAATGGGCACAGGGCAGGAAGCCTCAAAAGAAAGTGCCTTGCAAGTTAACAGGCTGTAGGGCATGCAGGGCCTCCAGACAATGCAAAAGAGACAGTGATCCAGATCTCTGTCAGAAACACCTGCTGGTTGAGATCTAATAATGCTTTGGGTGGATCAACAGTGAATGCCAAAGGGACTAAAAAGTGAGAAAAATTACTGTTTATCTTCCCTGTGCTTTGTTTCTTTGTCTTTTTAATGCGTAACACCATATCATAATTGATTTATCACAGACTGGGCCAGCACAATCACAAATGCTGTAGAAATACCACAGCAAACCTCTAGAAAAGTTGATTCATCATGCAACCTTGTCAAAATTTTCTCTTCTGTCGCAGGTCTGAGAGTCACAGGCTGAAGCTGGGACTGGAGATGTTTTGCATTTGGTAATGTTAACCTATTTTACCCATTCTCAAAAGCCCTAACATCTGGGTTATTTGAAATGCTTCAGCATATCCGAGACATTCGTGGATATGACCAGGATGTAGGACTACCCAAGCCCTTCAGAAATGACATGTGGAGACTGGCGCATAAACTAGAGCACCTCCAGTGAGACTCTACATGTGTTTTACCAGTTGAATGCCATTCCCAGTGACTGCAGTGAGAGCTCAGACACCTAATGAACAACTAGACATTTGCATGTAGATACCAAATGTACGTGCCTCAGTGTTGGAGGCTGAATCACCTCTCCCCGCGAAAGCTCTTCCTCAGCAGTACAGCTTGTTTGTCCCACCTGCACTTTTGCAGGTACCTTGCAGAGCTCCTTTTAGACACTGAGCTATTCCAGATTATTAATATTCCTGGGTAACCTTTGAAACTGATCAAACAAAAAAAAGTTCATTGAAACCTGTGAAGAAAACTCTCTTGATTTTGAATTTCTTAATTAGGTTTAGCTTACTATGAAACCTACCTCAAAATATAAGTTCCTTATTGTAAATTTTTTAGGTTTTCACACAAAAAAGAAACACTTCTCACTAAAGCTGAATTTGATTCAGAACTCAATTCTCCACAGGGAGCGGAAATTCAGATTTTTTGCGCTTCCTTTTTTTTTCAAGCCGATTGTGCTCTGGGCAAGAGCTAGTAGGACTAGGGGGAACTGATAGCTACCAGGACAATTTCAGAAGCCTGTGACATGACCTGAAGAAATGATTGATTTGTGCTATCCCTTTGCAAAGAAGGCATGTCATGTAAAAGGAGAAGCAGCCTGGTGTCTGGGGTCAATTGACCAATGTTCCCACAGTGCAGAGATGGGGTAGGCTTAGCTGTGCAGAGAAAATGAAGCAGTTGCTTTAATAACAAGCAATCAGGCTTATCTTCTTTGAATAAAAGGGAATTGCTCAATTGGTTTCAATGAGTTCTGATTTATGTGATAATGGAAGTACCCAGCTCATGTAGCTGAGAAGTTGCTCAATTCAAACCAAAGTAAAACATGTCTGCTTTAATATGTTTGGAAGGCAATAGCTTACAATGGAATGAGCTGAAACAAGAAAAAAAAATATTTCATTAAGCCATGACTTTTTTGTGAGTTTATTTTGGTTTTGTTCTAGTTCCTTTTATCCAAATAGCCCACTTCATTTGTTGGTATTCATGATTTGCAGCCATAAATATAGTCCATACAGCAAACGCAGTTTTCCTTTTCCATTTCACTCTTCCTATGTACCTTTTACATTCTTATGCCATATGTGTCCAGTTTTAAGCCCTTTAAAAAGTGAATTCCCAAGGTTTGTGTGAATGAGTATTTACAGCAGCTTCCTTGTTTGCTCTCACTCTTGGTACATCTATTGAACCTGGTGCCCAAGAAATGCTGAGAGCATCAATGTTTGCTTACATCACTGGCAAATAAAAATGCATCATGTAGGACTCAGTCACCTCTTTTCCATAGTTTTGTTCATATAGCTTATTTCATCCAAGATAACTGCCATAGCCACAAGGACTATTGCTAGGGTCACCTTGAAGGGGAGAGTTAGCACTTCAGCCTGTAGACTGAGGTTTTTTTATTGGTATTTAAGGTCAATTCAGTTGTTATGCTCTATGGGCTTTTGGGGCTTTTTTTTTTTTTCCCCTTAAGGCCTGCATAAGTGTATCTCAGGTTGGCTTAAAGAACTGTTCTGCATATTTATTTGTTTTTTCTTCTAGAAGTCCTTTAATTTAGTTGTAGCAGTTTTAGAAAATTATGTATAAAACTGAAATCAGAACAGGGAGTTCTGACATTGCTGGCAGTGTCCTGCTTGGCCTGGAGGCTTGAAGAATGGATGAAAGTTCCAGGTATACTGCAATGTACATGAGACAGCAGCTGAGCAGAACTGGGAATTCAGAAGAGGGATTGAGCTAGCAAGAAAAGTCAGCAGACTACTGACCTCTACTCAGCAGACCAGAGTATAGGATTTGATGGCATCTTAAGATTGACCTCCACCACTGTAGACAGCCTTGAGGACAGACACAGTATTTCTGTTATGTATTTGCAAATACCCTGGAGCAGTAGGCTCCAGTCACAGTCAGAGGTTTCTAGGGTTGACAACAAATATTGACAATACTCGGCATTTATCTGTCAAGTTAGGAATTACTGCTGCTGGGATCTGTTTGGTTAATAAGAGAACAGAAGTAACACAATCTGATTTTGCCAACAATTCACACCTTCACAGTGAAGCTAGAGTTTCTAATGCTCCTAGTCCTGCTGCTGTGCAGAATCGTAGAATCAGAGAACAGTTAGGGTTGGAAAGGACCTTAAGATCATCTAGTTCCACCCCCCCTACCATGGGCAGGGACACCTCACACTAAACCATCTCACCCAAGGCTCTGTCCAACCTCACCTTGAACACCACCAGGGATGGAGCATCCACAACTTTCTTGGGTTGCTATGAGGTCTCCATGCAGCTGTCCCTTCTCCAAGCTGAACAGACCCAACTTTCTCAGCCTATCTTCATACGGGAGGTGCTCCAGTCCCCTGATCATCCTCGTGGCCCTCCTCTTGACCTGTTCCAACAGTTCCATGTCCTTTTTATGTTGAGGACCCCAGAACTGCACACAATACTCCAAGTGAGGTCTCACAAGAGTAGAGTAAAGGGGCAGGATCACCTCCTTGGACCTGCTGGTCACATTCCTTTTGATGCAGCCCAGGGTACAGTTGGTTTTCTGGGCTGCAAGCGCACACTGCCGGCTCATGTTCATTTTCTCATCGACCAGCACCCCCAAGGCTGTAGGCTTTCCTTAAGCTGTCAAGTTTATATGATAAATTGGTTTGAGAAAATCTCTTCTGTGGGTCCAGTGAATAAAAAAAAATAGGGCTAAATATATGAAATAAATTATTCATTCTGAATTATTTACTTAGCACCACTTATTTGTTCTCATTTACTTCCTTTTTAATTAAACTAGATAATTCATCTATTCTTCTGTCCTTAAAAGATATTTCAAATGTTTTGGTGGGGTTTTGTTTTTTTTGTTTTTTTGTTTTGGTTTTGGGTTTTTGGGGTTTTCTTCTTTAATCAATTAGCATGTACTAAATCTTGTTAGATGCTACTGTCATGCTGCTATTTCAGAAGCCTACAAATAGTATTGTATACATTGAAGTAAATAAACCTCATTAGCTTTAGCTCCATTAATCAATCAATAAATTAATGAAGCCTTTTTAGAATCTGTGTCAGATTTAGGGCTAACTTATCTCATTAATTTTTGTGGAATTACAGTCCTCTTCAAATTTATCCCCTGGTACTATCAAATTACATGAGGTCAGCATTTCTCACGAATTTTTGAAATGTAAGTTCGACTAAAAGAGTTTTGTAAGCATTTTGAAAGGTTTTGAGTTTGATCACAAAAGGGCCCAAGAATCACAAAAATAAATAGGACTGGAACTTGAAAGGGGTACTACACGGCATTCAGCATTTACTTTTTTGCTTCAGTTGTTACACTCCAAACTCCACATGATGGATGTGTCACCTAAGTAGCAGTGGCCTAAATCCCAAACAGCTCGTAGTCACAGGTGGTCGAATCTGACATGAAGATGTTGATTTAGAGGCTTAAAGACCCTTCCAACATGCAGATTTAGTAGTCTTAAATGCATGTGGACTTTACCGTACTGTTTCCTCACAGGTTGTCTTGGATACCTTTATGGACCAGGATTTCCACATTTGGGGGGTTGTGTTTCAGTCTAATGTATTAGTCTACTTGTAGACTACACTGAGACAGTTATACCTAGTAGGTACTGTATTGTACAGGTCTGACATAAAAGAGTGAATTCTATATGGAGCTACAGAAAGATGAAGGGTTTATTTTCATTAAAATGTTCTTTTCTGTCTAAATGTTGACAGCCTTTTTTATTTAACTGTATAAGATTTCTAACTGTGCTATTTGCACATATCACATTTCCTGAGCATTTGAAAATTTAAAGCAACACCTTTAATGTTACACTAACAGTTTCCTGCTTTTGATGCTATTTTTTTTATTTTCCATATATGTGCATTCTGTTTTCTGGCATGGATTAGGATCTACAGTATCTGAAATACATTGAAAAAGATAGATCTTCCCATAAATCTTTTTCAGCTAAAAGCAGGAACAACTGGTGACATAAAAGAGCCAGTTTTGCAGCTAGACTTAATAAATATCTATTCACACTAATACATACCAGCCTTCTGTATGAAGCACCCAAATCTTCCCCAGGCATGATGTCCTCTCAGTTTTTGCTATTCCCACAGTGCAAAAACACATCTGTTGGTCATCTCAAAAAAGCTGATCCTCGAGAAACAGCGTTGCTGTATTTTGGTCCCTGCTTATAAAATGTTAAGTGTTAAAACTGTGTTGGGCTTGAGGTCAATAAGTTTGAATGTTCTTTTAAGAACAAAAAAGCTGAAGCATCTCCAATGTGGCATTCCCTTAGTCAAGCAGCCCTAAAGCCTTCCCCCACTCCTCGTGCTTTGCAAAATAAGACATTTTTGTTCTTGTATAATTAGCTTGCAGTAAGATTCAGGAAAAAGGGGGTGGGGAGACACTTCGGAGCTCTGAGTAGTGACTGCCTGAGCCTTTGTATCAGCTCCCTTTAAACTGTTCAGTGGCTAACTACCCAGGTTGCTCCCAGTGACTAAAGCTAAGTATTAGTTCAATGGGTCATAGTCACTGATTACATCATAAATACAGGAATCCCAAGCTTAAAAAAACCCAGAGCTATTGAAGAGGGAGCTAAAACTCAGCACAGCAATACAACGTAGTATGTAACTCTGTTTTCTTTGACAAAGACAGTGTTTTCTGATCTTGCTCCATTTCCTTTATGCTGAAAGGAAGGGTTGTTCTTTTGTCAAGAAAATCCAGATGCTGTAATCGCCTAAACCAAATTCTTTTTTTCCTTTTTGGAAGGAAGGTGGAACAGGGCTGAGAGGCTATCAGTGTAGGTCACTGTGGATGACCTGGAATTGGTTTAGAATTATGAATGGCTTACCAGTTTTGTCAGGTGTCAATGGCATTTCTTCCCATGGCAGTCTGGAACACTGGCCTGAATTTATAAAGAAAGAGGCTACAAATGAAAGTGATTTCATTATTGCAGTGGTTCATTGAAATCTTTCAGGGGTAACTAAGAAACTATTTAGACTGACCTTTGCAGCACTGGCCTGAGGCTCCAAACTACATGGTAATGTTTACTGCCAGTAAAGCTCTGCAGACACACTTCACACTGTCACGGGTGGGAAGGATGCATATTGTTACAGCAATGTGTGAAAGATTTCCAAGTATGATGCCTCTGACATTCAGTGTATGCCAGTAACTGGGGGGTATTTTCTGCCCTACTTTTATGTACCTTGCTCCTGCTCTGCATGGGTGCCAAATTGCCATGTGCTGCAATTGTAACATCTGCTTATTTAAACTTTAATGACTGATATGGCAGGCCTTTGCCACATCTCTTTTACAGTCTCCAGGACTAGGTGGAAAATTTTATGGCAGGAAAGGAAGCATAGAGACAGGGACTGAGAGCATCTGAGCCCAGCTTGCAGGCAGAAAGCAGAGACCCAGCTTTCAAAGTGAGCAGGGGAAAGAAGATCAGACCTAGAGATGTGTCAGAATACTGTGACCAACCGCAGGCAAATATGTATCATGAATTGAGTCCTGAAACTTATGAGATTTTAAAACAAGACTGGGTATTTTATTTCCTGTCTGTCATAACAGCTCTCCTGACAGGCCTCCTGTTGAGCTAACATAGAAAATAAGCCTATTGAATGGAAAAAAAAGAAATAAAATTCTTGTACAGGAAATACATCCCTTTCTCCTGAAGAGATCAAATTATTCTTCCTTGTTGGATTCTGACTGATGGGGCGGGTTGTTCCTTCTTTGATATTTTTGCCACCAAAGCTTTCTAAAGTGATGGTTAATGTAGTCTGAGGAAACAGAGGAAAAAATTTCCCCTGTCTGTGGGATTTTTCTTTTGTAGTCAGAGTACAGCAGTCCCAGTATACATATTTTTATTTGATCCCAGGAAATCAGTTCTGGAGAGAGGCATAGAAAAAAGAAAAGAAACCTTTGACCATACGGATGGGAAGGAAATGCACCAAGCTGGAACTGTGTGGTCCTTGGAGTCCTGTCGCTGGAGGTGTAACAGTGAAAAACCCACTTGTTACTTCACTTGATGGGCCAAAGTAAATCCCTAGGTGGCCTCTGGATATGTAGAAATCAGGTTAGATTGCCCCCCCTCACTTGCCAAGACATCAGCTTTCCACCAGAACTTTTTCCTTCTAAACAGAGCCCTCCTGTGCCTGTCCCTGAGGGATCTCCATGCCAAAACATGATATCTGAAGAGCACATGCTCACAGTTCCTTGGCTGGCATTTCCATATTTGAAGCTGTTTTGCCAATTCCAGCCATATAAAAATCATGCAAGAAGTTCAGGAACATTCATAGCATCAGCTACTTGTATCTGAGTTTTAGCTTCTAGAAAGTGTGAATCTCTCAATGAAACATAATTTCCAAAGATGGGTCCCCAGCATGGCACGTGTCAGAACAAACCAGAATGTATATTTTTACCATGTTCACTGAAATACTGTTCCTGGGCCTTCCTGGGTGGAAAAAATTAAAAAAAAAAAATTATAAAAAAAAAAATCACAGAAGTTCGGATTATTTTTTGCAAGATCATCGTAATCACAGAAGTAATATCTGACTGCCCAAACAAGTCTTTCTGCAACAGGGAAGTGGAACACCTGAAGCACCTGTCACACAGCGATGGGCCTTCAGTTGTACATATGGGCTCTGCCTTTCCTACCAACAGTAGTTCTCACTCTGCATATAGACAGACATTAGATGGATGCAGTGTAAAAGAAGTGTGCTATCCATTTACTGTAACTTTAAATAAAGCTTCCTTATCAACCCAAAATTCTAGGGTGTTGTCCCATTTCACAATCTACATTAGCTTTCAGACAAGTCCAGCTTTGCAGAATTTAAGTAGTTCAGATGCATTTTCATCCCTTTTAATACAATGAAAACCTGAGCATGATGTGAGCTGCTCAGGAACTTAAAATGAGTTCATTGTACTTTGGATGAAGCAAATTTCAGATTCACGGTAAAGATCCAATTACAGTACAGCTTAACAAAGTTTTTTTTCATCTGCACAGAAATGTAAGAGTAAAAAGAACTTCCTGACTGATAAAGTTTAGTCCTCTGCTAATAGCTGCATAATAAAATCCCCGTGGTTTTGCTGTTGGGTTGGGTTTGGGTTTGGTTTTAAAAAGGATTTACTTTAAAGGGACTTTTATTTAAAAAAAAAAAAAAAAATAGATGGAGGGCTCAGCAAAAAGGAAAAGATTGAAAGCTCCTGGCACAGATAGGCAGACAAGCAATCAAGTCTACCAAAGAATATAAGTAGAGCAAGGTGAGGATCAACCACATACCCAGCAGAAGCAGGTAGGAGTTTGTGCTCGCTTTTGTATTAACTAGAGAGGAATACAGGAGGTAGTGTGGAAAATACTGTCTGCAGTGATAAATCATCCTGCAAACCTTGTAATCCTGTGTCTCCTGTGAAGTATGCCGGAACTGCAGGAGAAGCATGTGCCAGATTTGACTGACGCTTTGCCAAGGAATGGCACAAGCACAGGAATGGAAGGGTTGCCATCCTCTCCTGGCAGCTAAAAAGTTACACACAGAAATAGAGGTTACCATGAATAACAAGTCTTATTTCCCAGGAAGAAAGCATACAGCGCCATGGCTCTTCACATACGGAAAGCGGTAGTGGAGCAGTGATCTGGGTACACACATGCTTCAAGATTAACAGCAGCAACAGGGTTGACTTCCCTGCTGTCACAGGGCCAGTTGCAGAAATTGCATGCCATCTGATCTCAGTAAATCTGCAGGGATGTGGAAGGAAGATGATGCTCTTTGAAAAATTATGCACCTTACAAATGGGAGCCCTTGCTTTGCCACTGTGGGAATGCGGCACTGGTCTTCATGGTGCGTCATTCAGCAGGATCAGAAATAGGATCGGCATCTCCTGAGGGCTAGGAGACCTTCTGAAGCCACAAGGTGTGGTGGTCACCAGGGAGCTCCAGTTTTCTTCAGAATTTGCCTCAACTTCTTGTGCGTGCTTAATTAGATTGAAACCATTGATTTGGACTCTCCTAGTCCCACTCCTTCCTGGAAGCTGAGTCCTTCACAAAAATTAAAGTATGAAGGAGGAGAGGAGACATTTCATTAAATGTTTAGAAGCTCCAGGAATGGATTGTTACAGTAGGCAGAATGAACAATCCTGCATTTTACTTAATGTTAAATATTTCACCTTGATCATCTTTTAACAATTGTTAGCTTGCTAACAGTTGCCAGCAAGGCCCTTTTGATGTGCAGATCTTGTCTATAAGAAGTCAGGAAAATTGAATGTGATTCAGTCATCTTATGGTTAGTGGGGAGGCATTGTGAAATCACTCTTCTTGTGTTGTTGCTTTATGCCCAGAAATAAATCTGGTTGGTGACAGATGCTCTCTGCCTTTGCTCTCCACAAGGTAAAAAAAACCCTCCTCCACGAGTGAGAGCAAGAGCATTTCAAGACTCTCTTGTTGATTTTTCTATACTTCTTGCTCCCAGTCACTACCTTAAAGAGTCACTAGTATTTAGCTTTCCGTAAGAATGTGCTGGGTTTAACTGGGGTAGAGTTAATTTTCTTCACAGAAGCTAGAATGAGGCTGTGTTTTGGATTTGTGCTGAGAACAGTGTTTATACCACAGGGATGGTTTTGCTGCTGCTGAGCTGTGCTTACACAAAGCCAAGGCCTTTTCTGCTTCTCACACCACCCCACCAGTAGTAGGCTCGGGGTGCACAAGAACTTGGGAGAAATCACAGCCAGGACAGCTGCCCCCAAACTGACCCAAGGGATATTCCATACCATGTGGCATCATGCTCAGCATATAATGCTGGGGAAGAAGCAGGGAGAGGAGGATGCTCAGAGTGATGGTGTTTGTCTTTCCAAGTAACCATTATGTGTGACAGAGCCCTGCTTTCCTGGGGATGGCTGAACACCTGCCTGAGATGAGAAGTGTTTCCTTGTTTTCCTTTGCTTGTATTCACGGCTTTTGCTGTTAAACTGTCTTTATTTCAACTCAGGAGTTTTCTCACTTTCACTCTTCCAATTCTCTCCCCATCCCATCAGGAGGGAGTAAGCATGCAGCTGCATGGTGCTTAGCTGCCACGTGGGGTTAAACCACGACAAATACCCATCCTTCCCTCCCTTCTTCCCTCTGCTTTTTTGTCTGTCTGCCTATCAATAGACAGGAGGGAGAGATCACTTCAGGGTCCCTAGATTTGCTTTTATAAAAGGGAGGCCTTTTATAAAGTCTGCTTCTGATTTTAGTCTTTTATAAACTGATGCTTCTGATTTCAGTCTTACTTTTTAATCCAGAACATCTCTGTTGGTCACTTGTGATGTGCACTATGTAGCAGCCAATGCTCCACACCTCTTAGAGAGGCTTAGTGGGATTCTTTCATTCCCAGTTAGGAAGATTGAATTCCTTTCTGGTTTTTACTAGGTTTATCCCCTCGGTAGCTTAATAAACTCCACAGCTGAGGCAGAGGAAAGCAGCAAGCGGTTTTTCGCGGCTTTCCCTGCTTCGGCTGCTTTGCAGGAGTCTGCAGCTCCACCCGCGTGTGTGTTGTGCCATCAGGCGGTGCTTCCGCCGCACTGCCTTCCTCTCTGCACCCTTGAGAAGTGCGCTGAGCTCAGCCCTGCCGAAGAGCTAATAAAACCATAAATACAGCCTTCCAGCCTTCCTTCGTCCCTGTGAGCTGCTGCAGCATTAAAAGCTCTTACAGAGAAATTAGCAGATGGCCAAGAAAGGTGATGGGATCTGCTTAAAGGAGGGCTTGTGCCTGTTCTGGCTCTGAGGCAGCCAAAGCGCAAAATGTGGGGATTCATATCTGTTCTACAGTGCTGTTTTCATTTGGATCTGGAGAGACACAAAGAAACCGTATTGTTTTGTAAGCATTTATTACCGCTATCAGTGAGCAGCCTTTGTCTACTCCACTGACAATTCCAGGGCTGTAGGGCAATGTTCTGCATAGTTGCCTCCTGCTGTCTGCCTCCTGGCTCATGCTAAATTCTGGTTATTACTTAAAAACTGCTTCTTACTCTGTAATGGTAATGTTAGTGAGGTTAAAGACTGTGGGATATGTCTAATAGCATTCTAACATATTTTCTAAATTGCATTGATTTCAAGGAGGCTCTGCCAGGGAACAATCTCTCTCCTATACTTGAACCTGCAGAGTTTATCTTGACTTTCTGTGGAAGCAGAGTTTGCAGCAATGTAAATATCTCTACCATTCTTTCCTTGTGTTTGAATTTGCTTGACCCAGTGGAAGATTCAAAGACCTAAAATTTCCATGCATTTTGTGAAAAATAATAAGGAGACTCCATTAGTGGTTTTACCCAGAACAAAGAGTGGAGCGTGAACTAACCCTTGAATAGACATCAAAGTACACTCTTGGGGGGGCAGCCGGAAGACATAAGTCCACAGAATCACCATCTCCTTTTGATGTGCCACTCGCAAAATGCCATGTTATTTTTCCCTATGCACACAAAGACAAAGCGACAGAAAGTGAACATGACAGTGGTTCTCACACCGGTGCAATTTCCTAATACGAGTAATTTTTATAAGGACATAGGAATACCATGAAAATGTTAGAATGGCATCTGGGTTGCTTTTTATGATCTAGAGGATTCGGTTGTTATTTCTGTTTTACTGTATATTGTGGTAAGAAACTACAGACCCTGAAAAACCTGTGATCCAATATTTGTTCTTCAGGAATATTTATATTCTTATAAACATACAAAGAAAGAGCTCTTCCAGACAATTAACTTATTCCATAATTATTTCATGCAAGGCCAAACACAGATATCCAGGTTCCAAATGAAGAATAGTCCTCTAAGTCACCCCAGTCAAGCCAGTAAAACAATTTTAGAACAAAATTACCTATTACCTATAGGTATTAGGGAAATCTTGAAGTCAACTTAGAAAAAAAAAAAGTATCCAAACAAGAGGCATGAACAAAACCACATTCCAGAACTACAGGTGATACATTACCAGAAGATTGGAAAGGAACCAACTGCATCAAGTCATTCTGCACAGTTTTGATTAGTCTTTATTAATATTAAAATCTTTTGGGCCATAAGTTTCTGACTAATGATATAACAGGAAGAACATGGCCATGTTATATGCAAGCTAAAATAAGTTATTCCTATATAGCTGTACCCAATCCTCTTGGTTTATTTCATCTATTCCTTACTATACTAATTGTCTTCATGAAGTTTTTCTTAGAATCTCTTTTATCTGGCAATTTATTTTCAAGTGATGAGGGGCTAAGGTTTCTGTGCCGATTAGCAATTCAGTCAAATCCATCTTATTTGTTTTACTTTTGGTTTTATTTCATCTTCTCAATTTCATCTGCCTTTGATTCCATGAAACAATCCAGTTTAGTTTGAAGATTTTTTTTTCTTATTATTAATACAATGGCTCATTAGATTAATCTCTGCTTAAAATTCATGTCCCTTTCTCTCACCTCTGAGAGACAACCACTGAATAGCGACTTTCTTTGATGTGTATTTACTGGCTGCTGAAGGTCACTTTCTGAAAAAACATTTCCTTCCCCAAAAGTCAAAAGATTCAGGATGGATTATCCAGTTTGTCTCATTTATAGCTTGTTGGTTTAGGTTTGAGGTTTTGGTTTGTTGTTTGGGGTTTGTTTTTTTTTAATCAAAGAGCATTTAGAAATGCTTGCGGGAGTTCAGTGTTTGTTATTTAAACTGTGTGTCCCAATGTGCTTGACAAAGCAGCTGCGCTCTAAAAATGATGGCATTTCTAACCCCCTATGCTGGAAAAGGAAACTTCCGTCCAGGCTTCAAAGATCTCTAGTGACATTAAAAGAGATTTTCATGAAGTGGAAGGAAAACACCATTCAAAGCTGTAATTTTTGTTCTTAAGAAATTATGCATATTTAACCAAATGACTTTGAATTCGTGCCACCTAAGTAGGAAAACAAACAGCTTTTTTGAGAATTTGAGGATTATTTTACATGAGAATTTAATTTGTTTAAATGGAAATTAATATGGATAAGGATATTTGAATAGGTTCAGTATGTTTGTCAGTCACAATTGCCAAGCAAGGACTAATCTTGGTGATTAGTGAGGGTAGTGATAAAAATATGCTTGTACCTAATATGCCCTCTCATTGGCAGTTTATGGCTCTTGGAGGACCAGATGTCAAAAGCCATATGCTAATATTCAGTGTAGAACAGTCCTCTGGTTTATGCTGTAAAATGCACCATCATAGGCACTGCTCAGCAGTGAGTGAATGGCAGCCCTGAAAGGCAAGAGCCCTTTCAGGTGAAAAGAGCAGTGGCTGCAGAGGGGAAGTGGGAGCTTCTGGGGTTGCTGCAGGCTTTGCTGCTGACTCCTGGCATTGTACAACAACGATTAAGGAAAGGGAGATGCAATATTTTACCTAAACTAGACTTCAGACTTACTCATATTAGGAATTATTTTCTTTCTGTACAGTAACTAGCACAGTGTGGTTCTGCCTCATTACTGGAGGTGCAGCAATGGAGTTACTAAATCAGAATTAAAGAGTGTGTTATGTGAGAAGTGCATTAAAAGAAAGGAGGGGAAAAAAAGACCTGCAGAAATCAGTGATTTAAAATGTCTTGTGTTTATATAGGATTTGTGCCTATGGTCTTCCTGTACTGGGAAAGTTTACATTTTACTGGAATTATGAGTTTTGAATACAGAATTAAGAGTGAAAAAGATTCTCTATTAACTGGTCCCTTTAGAGGTGGTAGTATAAAAAAAAAAAAAAGTGGCGAGGGAAAAATACATCTTAAACTATTTCACTTATACAGAGGCAAAGCAAACTCCTGCCTTCAGTTAAACCTTCCACCTTCCAAAACCCTCAGATTGAGTTTATTCTGGTACCATTTTCCGTGTGCCGAATATATTAATCATAACTATTGCTGGTACTGCTAGCCATAATGTCAAGGAAATAAGTATCAAAGCCATCAGCACTTGTTTTCCACCTGATCAGACTAAAGAAAGGGGCAGCAATGGGCAGGTTTCTCCTCCTGCAAACCAAGCTGTAGTGCTCTGGAGAACTAACAAGATTTCCAGTCTCCAGCCACACCATCAATAAGCAAACTCACCAAGCTGTTATTAAAGGCAAAGGTGTTCTGCAATGTGCTGCTGCAATTTCCTTGGGATTATTCTTGGAGCAAGAGGCATTGATTGCTGCAGCACTGCTTTTGGGGTTGTGATGGTTGAGATAAAAATCCTTGTAACAGGATCCACATGAAGCATGTGTAATTCTGCACAAAGATAAAGAAAAGTTGCAGGTTATTCTATCAGGGAACAATGTACAGAGCAACACCTGGAGGTATTTTGTAGGACTTCAAACTAGGGCAGGTTTGGAGCCTGCCAGCTGGGAAATGCAGGCAGAGTTGGTATGCAATCTTCTGCCAGACTACTGATGTGCCCTGTAATACCTTAGCTTTAATGTATTCCTAAAGAGTTTGTTTAATTTTTCACTAAAAGCTTTGGTAAGGTGTAACTTCAATAAGAATGGAAAGACTTGCCTCCTGTCGTAGGCTAGTGAGCAGAACATGCTCTGAGCTCTGGTGCATTTGTAAAGAGCTGATCTTGTGTTGCTTGAATTTCCCATTGTTGTTTGGTCTGGTAGTTAATTATTAACTGCTGTTCTAATACTGTATTATAAATCCATTAATTGATTTGGTTCTGGCTGTGATATTGACCTGATGGTGTTCCACAGTCCCTGTTTTTAAGGATTAAAGATTTGATTGAAATGATTACCAAAACCTTTTTTTTTGTGAAGTACAGCCACTTGTTTGTTCTTTCATTTTACAAGGCAGAGGGAAATCAGGTTAAAATTTCTTAGTGCTTTGTCTGTAGTATAAATAAGAAATGCTGAAGCCTTCTCTTATGTAGTACAACTAGTCCCTAAACAAAATTATTTATGCTTAGGACAAGATCTATATGGGCACAGAAGTTTTTCTCATGTACTTTAGTAATGTGATCGAAATCAATGGTTTATAAAAGGTCCAGAGTATTGCACCTCAGAAAAGACTTGTCTCTGAAAGCAGTTTGCAAAAAAAATCTTGCTGTGAATCATAACTGATTAGGCCCTTAAACACAAAAATATTTGTAAGAATCTAGCTGAAAATGATGAGCTGTCAAAATCTAAATGGTTGAGGGACTTCTAAATTACCCTATTAAGTAGCTTGGACCAAATTTTTAATGTGGTAGGAATACAGGGAACCATAACTGCATACAGAGGTATAGAGATATTAACATCTCTAGGGACGTTAATTCCTGCCTGCTAAAAATCACTTGACTTTGAAGTTAACAAAGATGAAACTCCCCTTTCATTTGTTACACCACCACACATATTGCAGCATTGGCACTAATATAACAGATATGTTTTATTTTTTTTACCATATACTCTAGGCGGTCATCTAATTTTAAAGCTTCTGATGACTCCATATGTAATGATTCTGGAGAGAAAAATCTCTCAAGTTTTAAGTCATTGAATCTTACCAAATAATACAGACGCTACAAGTCACATATGCTACAAGTTATAGCTGTGAAGCCCTTACTTTGCAAATCTTATGAAGCATGAATGTCTGAGTTGCCTTGCTAGCAAATACACTTTATTAAGGGAGGATGGTGGTCTTGGGGGGGTTATTCAGGGTACATTTGTTAAGGTGACTTGTAATGACCCTGGTATGGCTAAGACTTTCTACATTTATTTGAAACCCCATTCTTTCTGCTGGCTGAACTCCCAGCTAAACCCAGAGCCTATTTCATGATCATAGCTAGGGACTTGTATCACTCTGGGAAGCCCAAGGGAGATCGTTTTTTCAGTGGGAGCTGGGGAATCTCTGTTAGCTGGAAGAGGCTCTGGCTTGGTTCCATCTCCAGATGCTCCAGAGATGCACTGTGCTGAGCTGCCTGGGCTCCTGACTGTGTGAAATGGCAATGAGTAAACAGTGAGTAAAGACAAACTACTCTGGGCAGGGGATGTTGACCTCTTTGCACTTTCGTAACACGTCTTTTGCAACTGAAAAGAGCCTTCTGGTGTCCTGAGGAATGCCTACCCATGTTAAAACTGAAAGCATGTCTGGATGGTGCTAGGCTTGGCTTCAGAATGGGTTGTTCTGGAAAATCAACACAGGCTGGACAGGACATGGCACCCTGGTGGTTTTTTACCTTAAGGCCTTATTTCCTTGCAGGGTCTTTTCAGAAGCAGCTGTCATCTTGACATACTTTATGTCCCTTCCCAGTCACAGAGGAGAAACAGATGGAAGCTTTCAGCTGCTTCACTTTTTACATATAGTATGTTAAGAAAATAACAGCTTCTGTAGCCAGTGCCAGAGGCCAGAACATTTGTTTGCACCATATGTGACCCAAGTGCTAAGCTTTAAGAAATGCCCAACAGCTCAAAGTATGGGTACAGAGTCTGTTGTCTGTACAGTGGGCTAGAGCACCTCTCTTATGAAGACAGGCTGAGAGAGCTGGGGTTGTTCAGCCTGGAGAAGAGAAGGCTCTGGGAAAACCTTTGAACAGGTTGCCAGTACCTAAAAGGGGCCCACAAGAAAGCTAGAGAGGGCCTTCTGGCAAGGGCATGTAGTGACAGAACAAAGGGTAATTAATGGTTTTAAACTGAAAAAGTGTAGATTTACACTGGACGTTAGGAAGAAGCTCTCCACTATGAGGCGCTAGCACAGGTTGCTCAGAGAAGTTGTGGATTCCCCCGCCCTGGCAGTGTTCAAGGCCAGGTTGGACAGGGCTTTGAGCAATCCGGTCTAGTGTGAGGTGTCCTTACCTGTGGCAGGGGGGGTTGGAAATAAATCGTTAAGGTCCCTTCCAGCCCAAACTGTTCTATGATTCTATAATGACTCTGTGAAAAAGGTGTGGTGAAGTGCTCAGCTGCAGGTAGGAGATGTGTGTAAGAAGAGGTGGTGGAGAGCTGGCTCCTGTAGGTGTCTCTTAGCTGTTTACCTCTCCCCAGACAGTCTACAGGGAGCCTTAGCAAACCTGAGCAGCACTTCAGTCCTTCTCTTCTATGTATTTAGATCCAAATGAGTCAGAACCCTAAATCCTTTCTAATCTTATTTTGATTTGCTGAAGTTATCAGTTATCCTCATAGTCCCTGTATCCTAATTGTAATAGCATTTAAAAAAAAATTAGGAAGGAGGATACATTTTATTTATTGGTTCATTCATTTTGATTTCCCCAGAGTATTACTGGAGGCAATATTTTCCCAAGCATAGCTCTTTGGAGTCTACAGAAAAATTAGAAACATAAAAATATCACTAGCACTCAACTCCCATGCTGGAATAGTCCTTTGCCAAGTGAACTCTGAATATTAGCCCCGTGATCCTGCAGGGTGTTGTGAATCAGTACGCTTGAAAATTTAATTTAGAAGTGCAAGCACTTTTTTCATCTTTCAAGGCCTGCAAAACTGTTTCTAAGGCAATAAGGCAATTCTTGCAGCTTTTGGAGAGTTTGAATTGATCCCAGACTCAAGCAGTTTTGAAATCCTTTACAGGTCCTCTTGCCAGCTGCTGCTCCCAGAATGGCTGGAGTGACCATCTGTCATTTTTAAGCCTACAAATGTCACATATCAAGGATGAAAACAATCGAGAGAAGGCTGCTAACTCTTCCCAGCTGTACCTGTTGGTTGAGAAACTACTTTTCCCTGTATGTCTGTGAACTGTCGCCATTAGTGTGCTTGGACTCCCTGCTCTCCTTGCTCTTCTGCCTCTCGAAGTCCCAGGTGTGCTCACAGCAGAGCTGCCTGCTCCTCTTCCTAAATTCTTCTCCCCTACTAAGGGAAAAGTAAGGAGCAGAGTAGACATTGAATTTTAATGCTTACTGATGCCACAGGCTCTCTCTAGCTCCAGCTAGGCTATTTCCATCCTGCCCGTACTGGGAAGTGCTTGAAGTTGAGGCACTCACACATTAGGTGGTGCTAAACTCTAATAAATACGGGCAAAGTGATCCCTGGAGCTTTTGCCTGTCTTGCCCTTGGCAAGGCTCCACACTCATCTTCATGCTGTTAAATACTGCCCTGCAGCACCGATTGCCAGTTCAGAGGTTTGACAGTTTGCAGTTAAACTTGCCATTAAGTAATTCTAGATAAAAAATTTCATGAGTACTACTTTTTTATTTAAAACTGCAGCCAATATTAAACTTAGGAACCTGCAATTAATGTTTTGGGATTTTCCTACTTTTAGGACTACTCCAGGGATGGGAATAGTTGGGGTAATGGATGTCATCTCCAACCTGCCAGAGCAGAGCAATTCTCTCCCCACTTCCCAGAGAACATAGTCCTTCTGGCTGTTTTACTTACTAAAATGTCACCAGTTGTAACTAGAATTGACCTTGAACTCAAGCCCCAGTCAGACAATGTTGTCCTAAACCAGGTACAGGGTTGAGGGGTCAGTCTTAGAGAGGGCTCCTACAACTTCAAAATTAATGTGCAGTTAGGACCTGCATGCACCTACTTTAGTCACTGCAAGACTGAAAATGTAGATTCAGCTCCTAACTGAAAATTTTGGAATGGATGGGGTTTGAAAATTTATTTAATGAATAGGAATATTAAGATATTTGAATTGACATAGGGGATCCTAGTTAAAGAGGCTGCCAATGATCAGAATTTACAGCTGTCATTCACAAAACTACTCTGTGTTGACAGTTATATTAACTCTACTTAGCTATCAAAGATCTAGGTTTAAAGTGAGAACAGGTCCCTCTCAAGAGATGCCTTGCACTTCCAAGTAATTTCTCTGCTACTGCTCCCAAAAGCATTTAATGGAATCTGTAGGTAACAGTCAGGTCCCTCTTTGGACCAAAACCCTGTCTCTTTGCTTTAAACTTCTCCCAGACACTTGTTGAATAAATCATCATTCTATGTGCAACAAAGAGGTAGAAAACTTGACTGAGGGCTACCTCACGAAGGGCTACTTGCTTGAACCCTCCTAGCTACACCTCTGTTGCATTTAAGATTCAAAACTGTGAACCTGCAGTTGGGTGCCTAGTAGAGCTGGAGACCATTCTGCAAAGCATGAGAAAAGGAAGATTATCATGGTCTTCCCTGGATACTACTGAGCATGATTTTTTTCATGCTCTGCGTACACCACCAGGCTGCATGAAAAGTAGTGGGAATGCAGCAAGGGCTGGCATGGAGTACGCCATACTTGCAGCCACCTATCAAAGTTTGCTGTTAAAACATTTAAGAATCACATTCCTTGGAATTCTACTGCATGGGCAAAGCTCTGAGTTAGGAGATCAGGACCTTGCAGGATAATCATGGGCAGCATTAGGCATGAAGGTGTATAAAATAGCTAAAAAGATGCTCTGAAACAAGCTGCCAAATAATGAATAATCACAGGGAACTTAAATGGGACCTATAGTACAGCCTTTTGTTTCTTAAGGCAAGCTACCTCTCTTGGACTTTTTTCCTCTTTGAGAATAAAAGGCAGAATCAGTAAGCTAGTCAATGAGACTACTGGAAACCACTTTGAAGTTTGTGATGAAAGAGAATTTTCTTTCCTGTTTGAATTTCAGATTCCTTAGCACACAACATGGCTGGTTTACTTCCACCTCAGCAAATCCAATTGAGGCATCTAAGCTCCCATCCCATCCCGCTGCCCTCCTGAGCACAACTCCACTGAGTGAGTTCAATCAGCTGTAGTCTGCACTGCAGACATGGTTTTTCAAAGTAGAAGCTGAAGCTATTGTTTCACCATCCTAGCTCTCTGGAAGTTTTGCCATTGTCAAGGCACTGTACGTTGTCTGGCAAGGGAGGAAAAAAATAAATTCAAGCAGTCCTAAAATTTTTAGCTTTTTGGGTTTTTTTATTTTAATGCCCATGGGTCAAGACAGCTGCAATAGCACTATAATCGTTAGTGGTAAATAAGTGTTAAGCTGCATGTAAATTAGCGCTTGATAGTCCCAAACAGTTAATGAGCTACTCGTTAGAAACAAGTTGGGGGAAAATGCCTAATTCCTAAATATGTACCAGTCTGAGTGTTATCAACCATAGCATTCTTACTTTTAAAGATATAATAGGATTAAGTTGGATCTCTTGACTTCCTAGCTCATACCTGGAGGACAATAACACTTTGATTCTGGCAGCCAAAGAATGTTTGCTCACTGCTTGGCTCCAACTCTACAGATGCACAGTTTCTCTTCAGCAATTTCAGAACTGTTCAGTGGCATGACACCAATGGAAGTATCTGGTGCAGAGCTATCCAGGGGCTATTGCATTTTAATCTTACAATGGGCACTGCCTCTCATCCTTTGCTGTCATTGTGAGTTAGAGACCTTGTCAGAGACATGGGTGGTCTTTATTAGTGTGCAGTCATGTAATACAAGATTGTCCTTGATCAGGGTAGCTCTCATGAAAAGTATCACAGAGGGGGATGGCTTCTGTGCTCTGCATGTTTGCAGCACCTAGCAGTTTCCTTTCCATTGATGCTCTTTAACACAGTCACTAATTAAATATTTTGCCCCATTCAAAGATGAGACCTGAGACATTAGGATGGCACGCTTCAGCTAGGTTTGAAATTGGCGAAGCAAAATGTAGGTAAACTTCCTTACCTATAAAAATTACCTTGCTAACACTGGATAGTCTATAATCTCTTCTTGCATCTTACTGCACAATCATTCAGACTTCAGTTGGTGTGAACTACAGTCTTTCAACCCACCAGAGCCTGCTTTCTGTCTGCAATGGTTTGTGCTGCTAACCTAGTGGGACATCAAGGAGACCTGATGACATCTCACCTAGCAGCTCCCTGTACAGACATAGGGTCCTTCAACTAATCTCACTTTTAGAGGGGAAATGTAGAATGACAAACCTTGGTGCCTCATCTTACTAATGGCACGATGGATCTAGGATGAACTGTGTTTCAGAGAGGTCCAAAAGAAGACCTCTCCATCTTCCTTCAGCCTCTCCCAAATGCACTCCAAAGAATGTAAGTATGCCCCAGGCTTCAGTTGAAGACTTTCAGTGTTCCTGTCACCACTTCATTGGTCACTGGGCTCCCTGCCAGTCCAGTCATTTCTGAAAGAAGTTCACCCAACGGAAGTGCTCTGCTAATGCAAGTTGCCTTAAACACTTGCATTCCTTACGAGTTAAACTAAAGCACCAGGGACTCATCTTCAAGTGAAGGGTGGGGAAGAAAAGGTTAACCAGCTAACTGCAAAACCATTCCCTTTAACTGAAGGCCTGGAGCCACACTGCATATTTTATAGCTTGGGACAGAAAAGTGCACAGTATGTGACATTGATGCAGAGTAAATGTTTCATGAGCCGGCCTCCTAACAGACTTCTTCCTGAGAGGAAGAAGCTGGGGTGGTGGTGACAGCCTGAGTGCCTGCAAAAGCGAGCTATGAAGTCTCCGGTAGCTTTCTTAGAACCTGAGGATCTTCCCCCTTGGGCTTGCATAGCTTTTTGTTAAATAAAACTTCGGCCCTTTCTTAGCAGAAGGGAGCAGTGCATCCAGCAGATGCTGCACTGGTGGGCATCGGAGCCGGACAGTACTTGTGATAATCTGGTGGCAGCTCTGAAGGCTGCTAGCCTGCCTATCCTGTACTCGTGAAAACATGAATAATTGAACATTCTGTCAGACCGTGCTCTTATTTTTAGTAGCATTGCTGCAAATGCCCTACATGCTACAGAGATTGCTCTCTGAAAATATATTGTTTGCAACCTGATTTTAACATGGTTAGCAGAGTTTGCAAACATGGCAATAGCCTTGGAAAAAACTGCTTCTGTGAGAGAAAGACCTCTGGTTTAGTCTGAGACTGTTATTTTTCTACCTCTTATGTTATCTCAGCTTTATGGAAGCAGGACAGGTTACAGAAAAGTTTTTGTCACAGCTTGCAGTGAAAACAGATGGTGTAGCAAAGGAGCCAAAAAACAAGGCTAAGAAAAGAGATGTTATATATCTCTGTAAAATACTTTGGCCAGTTATTTTAAAAATGTCAGACATCAGGGTATTTTTTCAGCTTCTGGTATCTAATACAGATATCAGATTTTTTTTTAAATAGCTAGGCAAATTACTTCACATTCTCCTACAAAATCACTTTGCTATAGTTATTAGTGAACAATAAGACATCTTTTCCAGCAGCTGATGGAAGTCCCAGGGTCCGTTCATAGCTGCATCACTAGAATGTGCTGAAAAATCTTTTCCCTAATAATAGCATACTGGTCCTCACCACTCATAAATGAGATGTAAAAGTCAATGCTATGTCTCAGAGTATCACACTGATAAACTCAGATATTAAGCTGGCCAGAGAGCTGAGCTACCATGAAGAAATAAGGCTTGGAGCATGGAAAAATAAGGGTTACTATACTTACACTGCCTGCACGAAGATCAAGTTTTGTCGTTTATTCTGTACAGAACTTGGGTGAGATCTTAATGTGCTCATCTGGAGGTCAGTGGGGCTACTGCTGCATGTGTGAATATTTCTGTGACCATTTTGCTATTTGGTTTGGCCCCAGGCAACTCCAATTTCCACTAAAGTTGAGATACTGCTTCTTGGCATCCTGCTAAATAGGGGATCTGCCTTCCACCGAGAGCCACCTGCAAGCTGCCTCAGGCAGGAGGATGTTATTTTATAAACCTCCACTTAGCGTCCTCGCTTGCTTGCTTTTTGGATCAGCTAGAAAAAGGAAGGGCTCTTGTTTCGGGAAGGACAGAGGCTAAAAGGCAAGATCAGAGTATACACATTTTTTACATAAAGAATTAATCTGCAATATTAAGTCTGAGCTCTGCCCGAGCACCTTGGGGTTGGCAGCGTCTCTCCTGATGCCTGCTGGGTTTGAATGGCTTCAGGATGCAACCCACAGTTTGTAAGCATTCTAATCCACATTCAGGAGTTTGGCTGAGGTCCTCTGAAGCCTGCGGAGCATGGCTAACATGTAGGGCCTGATACAGAAAATCCCTGGGAATCCCTCCTGATCTGAAGAGCATGGCTCTCCCACTGTGGATAAGCAAGTGCAACTGCTTTCACACCGTATCTGCTAATGAGCTACTGGACAGACTGTATTAGTCTCATTTTGGATCCTGATTATGTAAAATATCAATGTGTGCTTCATGTTGAAGGCAATTCCTCCCTTGTGTGTTGACTGATAACTAAGTGGTCACTGGGAAAACTCAAGTAGATCTCTATTTCAGACTGAAGGAGCTGTCTATCTGGGTTGGTTTTTTTTTCAGCTGTCCCTGCTAAGCTAGTAATAGTGTATCTACCTTTAAACTTCACCTAGCTCATTAACAAAATCTTACTTCCCACAAATGCTCAAAGCTGGAAAGAGTAAGGTCTAGGCCAACCAGCTCATGTTTTTACAATCACCTACACATAGAATCATAGAATAGTTAGGGTTGAAAAGTATCTTAAGATCATCTAGTTCCAACCTCCCTGCACATTACAGGCCATTTAATACCATATGGAATTGCAGAGGAATCTCTTCAAACTTCCCCTTTGCCCTATATTTATATCTGAAACGGGTCTCTGTAATGGAATTATTTTAATAAATGTAATTGTTACTAATTTGATCATTTCAGTATGGTAGCTACTGCTCACCTTAAAGAAATGTCTGCAGCATTTATATGATGCAAACAAGGAGTGCACAGAGCAATGTACTTGCTTCAAAAGTTTTCATTGGCTTGAACAGAGAAAGGATTAAACCCTGTTGCAGATCAGCCCCGGGTTTTGGCATACTCATTGTTTGGGAAATTTTTCTTTATTGTCATTGGGACTGTGGAGCCCTGAAAACTTTACTTCTGTAGCTGCTGGAAGACAAAAACCTATTTCAAAACTGAACTTATTCGTGAAGGAACAACAGTGGATTTCACATGATCTTAATTTTACCAAATTCCCCTATTTTAAGGTCAAAACCTGTTTTGTTTTGGTCTGGGTTTTTTTCAGATCTTATACAAAGGCATCTTGTCTCCTCACAAAAGCACAAAAGGGACAAAATCCATCCCTTCCACCAGGGATTTGTTCCAATGATAAACACTGACTTTGTTTTAGGCTACTTTGCCTTATTTCTTTTGTGAAACTTTTCTAGCTTAAGTTCATAGCAAGCTGACCAAGTACTGCTATTCTGGGCCAGGGTAAACTCCAGAGGGAAAACATCTCCTGTTAACGGGGAATATTTGAACACATCAGTTGATGAACTGGACTTCAACCCAGTAACTCCACTAAAAGTTTAGTAGCCTAATTAGACGATTACCTCCTTCAGTTCTTATTCCTGTTCCCCAAACTGAATACTCACCAGTCCTAAGTCTTCTAATTATTTTCTAGGTCTTCCAACCTTTGTCCAATTGAGCATTAACTTGTACAATTGTATCTGACATTTAAGTCTATTTAGATCCAGCTTAATTTGATCTTTCTCCTTTGCTACATAATTCTTTATTCCTTTTCTTTGTCCAGGCAAATCTCAGGACATGGGCCTCTAACCTGATCCTTTTTCTTATGAGTTGTTAGGATCCAGCTTGCAGCTATTGGGAGCCAGTTTGCAGAGGTGCTTTTGTGTGCAAAATCAGGACCAAAGCTGAGAAAAAAAAAGAAGCATTTATTTCTCCTGGTGTAGTCTGAGAGCACCTCAGAATTGGAATGCTTGGGTTGTCAGTAGCTTATTAGGTGTGAAATGCCTGCTACCTTTAACTGGGTGAATCTCTGACCGCAGAGCCTGTTATTCATGGTATCGGCAATAGGACTGCATCAATGGGCCAACTTTCTGTGTAGCTGTAAATCACACGGTATTTTGTTGCACAAGAGAAAAGCCACTGAGAGAACTGATTCTATTTGGGTGAGTTGTACTGAAGGAATATCACTATTTTAGAAATAATCATTATTGGGTTTGATTTGATGGGGAATACGGTAGAGCCTAAGCTGTACTTTGCAGGGTTACTATAATTACTTTGAAAGCTCAGCATGGAAAAATTTGTAACAGCTCATGTGCTCACTTCAGGAATCGTTTCAATTTTACCCTCATGAACAGTTGTTCATTCATTGCTGATTGCAACAATCTTTTAATCAAGAAAACAGTGTGGATATTTTACTCCAGCTGGTAATAAGGGTTGGGGAAAATGGTGAGATTAATTCTACAAGCTAAATTTGACAACTGAATTTCTTCAAAGTAATGATACTTGCTAAATAGAAGTGGCTTTAAAGCTTCTTTAAAATGAAAGACAATGTCAAATTCAGCATTTAAGCAGTGTGTTGCAAATGGACTCTGATCCTAGAAGCAGCAATGGGAAGGTTTGTATCACAGGCAGCCTACAGAGGCAGCTTTTCCCCATTGCTCTTTATGTGGCAGAAATGGGCAAGAGCTCTGGTTTGCTTCACCAGCAACAAACTATAAATCATTACGTGAATCAGCCAGCACACAACAAAACAGCTGGAAGCAAGGATCTCCCTTTCCATTCTCTTTGCTGCTCAAATTACCTCATGCAGTGCTTGCTTACTCTTTGGTGTCCAAACCCAGCATCTTACTGACTACCTTAAAGGTTGGTGTTGATTTACAACAGAAAGGTGGACAGACACTGCAGATCGCTTCCCAGACAGGTAGAGCTAGGGAGGGGATAAGATAATATGTCTTTTCTGTGTTCTCAAAGTTCAATATCCCTTGTAGGTTACCATTACAGCTGTCTGGAAAGCACTTTTTATTATTTTAACACTGTTAACGTGGAAGAGGAAAGGAAAACAGGCTGAAGGATTGCTTTAGATGTTGTTGACTTCTGTGGGTTATTCCCCTGGAAAATGTTGGGGTTAAAATATTGGAGTTATCTAGTGAAAGCATGAGAATTCTGGATGAAACCTGCTTTAAGGGTTTCCCCTGAAACCGCAGACAAATTTTTTTAACAGAAAATGGTAGTTCTGGATGGAAGAAACCCAACTTTTCTGACCACTGTTTGACTATGAAAAATCCTTCAGGTTCTGAATATAGCCTGGTGGTGTCTTTCATAGTTATTTTTAAGTAGAGTCCATCCAGATATGAATGGCACAAGCAATAGCACTTGCATTGCAGATTTGACTTGAAGAAAAACCCATCTGGGCATCACCAGTGCCAAGTGAGTGTTCAGCTTCGGGCTGCTGCATGACTCAGTTGCCTGCTCTTACTGTGCTGGCTGTGCCTGCTCTGGCTCTGCTACTGGCCAGTTTGGATCCATGCTTCCTGATGGGGACACTGTTCTTGAGAGCAGCATGCTAGTTAGACATCTCAGATGGCCCATCTGAGGAGACAAGGGCAAAGGAGAGTTTACTCTTCAGACCTCGCAACTGTTTTCAGTGACCAGTTGGGAACATGTAAAAGAGATGACCAAGCTTTGAGAATTTAGTCTCAATTGTGACTTGTGCAAACAGGGTACAGAGCAGGACCAAAGCCCTGCCAAGTGCCAAACCACACAACTATCTATCTTGCAATCAGGAGATATGAACAAGTAGTTGTCCTGGGTTCAGCAGTAGCAGTCATTTTTTCTCCTTCTTAGTAGCTGGTGCAGCACTGTGGTTTTGACTTTCGGCCTGGGAACAGTGCTGATAACACCAGTGTTTTTAGTTACTGCTCAAATGTTTCATCTGACCAAGGACTTTCTGAGCCTCATGCTCTGCCAAGGAGGAGGGGAAGCCAGGAGGAAGCAGAGACAGGACACCTGACCCAAACTGACCAAAGAGGTATTCCATACCACAGCACGTCATGCCCAGGATGTAAAACTGGGGGCAGTTACCCAGAAGGCCTAGATGACTGCTGGGTGGGGTGAGTTATCGGTCAGCGGGTGGTGAGTGGTTATATTCTCTTCCCTTTTTATTTCCTTTATCATTATTATTATTATTGGTGGTAGCAGTACTGATTTGTGTTATACCTTAGTTACTGGACAGTTCTTATCTCAACCCGTAGGAGTAACATTCTTTTCAATTCTCCTCCCCATCCCTCTGGGAGCATGGGGAGGGCAAGAAGGTGGGGGAGTGACAGAGAAACTGAGTGGCTGACTTGCCGATAGGGTTTAAACCATGACAGTAGTCCATACTGAAATGGGACACTCTGTTTTTGTAAGTGTTTTTGTAACCTGGTAAGCAGAGAGAAAACTGCATCAAAGACGCATATTTTAACAGTAAGTGCTAAGTTATGTACAACTTAGGAGCTTTTCCACCAGTATAAATGGATATGGCAAAGGTGCTTTAGCCACTCCAGGCACAGGTGGAGTGACTCCAGATATCAAAGGTGCAACTGAGAGCCTTCCCTCTTGGTGGCTTCATTGGGAATCTTGCATACCTGCAGAACTCAGGTTGGGGCCAGTTATCGTTATTGCAATAAAAAGCAAATGTGAAAACCCTGGTTAGGTATGTCATTACAATCAATTTTCACAGCATACTCTCCAGACAGATTGAATTTAAGGGGTTGTTTTCACTATTGCCTCTTCTGGTATGCTAAGAGGGACTGGGAGACTTGAACCTATTCAAATTGATCTCTTGATACTTCTCTCATCATTTGTATATTGGGATTATTCCATAATGAGAAAATGTTTGGGTTTGTCATATAGAATCAAGCAGCTTTGATATGCGTACTTCATCTTAACTAGTATCTTCTATGTGGAAGGAGTATAAAGTGACCTCTGTTATGGTGATATTTTTGTTATCTTTTTAGTGTCATGAAAACTGGCAAGTAAATCTTCTATACAAGCTCCCAGCACAAAAACAAAACTGAAATATTTAATCTGCATGGAAACAGTTTATCATGGATGGAGGATTTCCCCCAAATCAAATTGTGAGCTTCCAGGAATGCATACTGGGAATGGTGATTTCACATAAAAGCTGAAAATGTGAGTGGGAAGTGAAGACAGGAGATTTTGCAGAAGAGGGGAACCCAACTGCTGATGTTCAGCCTCCAAGACCTAACTCCTGTGGATTTAGTGTACGTGTGAACACTTCCACTGATTTTCAGCACTCTAGGCAGAAGAGCCATTGTTTGTTAGCTATTTAATCTGCAAGTTAAGAGGATCATCTTTCTTCCTTTCAAATCTAAATCCCTTGTTAGCTTAATTTCTTGAGAGGAACACAATCAGACAATTTTTCCCTGAATACAATTGAGAGTCAGTCTTTTTTTTTTTTCCTTCACTCACAAAGAAAAGCACAAGTTACAAAGGAATGCTTACTTCTATTTCTAACTCTTTTTTTGGCCACTGAAGTGCATGTGATGTGTCAGCTCCTCAAATCCCTTTATTCTGTGTCTGCGTTTGTACTCTTCCAAGTATTTTTGTTTTGGTCTGCTGTGTCACTTTCTGCTTTTCTCAGAGGTTTTTCTTTTAATTGCAACACTTTAAAACTTGACACCCACATTCCGTCACACATCAAGACCATCTTCTCTTAAGTCTTAGATTTCCTGCTCCTGTTAGTGGAGCTCTACTTCCAGGCACTGATGCAATGCACTCAATTGCTTATGCATTCTTCCAGTGGCAGAAGAGAGGAAAATCTCTCATGAATGGCCCAGATGCCTTTCCACTATCCATGGGTGAACTACATCCACTGCCTCTGTGACCCAGAATTTATCTTCTTTCTGCAAGTGACTGAATTTTCCTTGTACTCTGTTATGACATTTCCTCAAATGTCTTGAGTCATGACACCTGGACTTCTCTTTTCTCTGGCTTCTGCACTTGAGAAATGCTGCCCAGGCTCTCAAATCATGTAACTGCTCATGATCTTTGCACAGCTGAAGTGGAATGGATAGATCACAGCTAGTAGCTTACTTTAGAGCCTTTTATTTCTAGTCTTACTGATTTGGGTCTTGGCTGGGGTCTGAGTAAAAACTGACATTATTTGACAGCTGGTTTTTACATGAACTGGCAGCTTCTATATTCTAAAGGAGCATGCTGATACGGGATACTGGAAATTTTGGTGAAACACCCTCAACAGAAAAGAGGCCAGGGATTGAATTAGCATGCAGTCTGAATAACTGGAGCATGCTGAAGCATCTCTTTAGATCAAATTAACTTCTTGTCAGTGCAAACAACCAACCCCCATATGCTCAAACTCTTCAGATTTTTCCTTGGAACCTTGACCGCTACAAAATGCAAAAGATTATGCCCTTGGATATCAAGACCTGTGCAAGCAACATCCTTTATCTAACTGGATTTCAGAGTGGCAGTATGCTGAGGATGAGGTGGAGCCTCAACACTGTAAAAAAATTTGCATGCATCCATGCAACTATATTCAAGCAGAGGTTCTTACAGCATTAGCAGCCTTCATCAGCAGACTTCCACTGAAGGCCTGTGACCCCATTTGTAAAAATGTATGGCCTTCCATAAACACCACTCAGTGCTGGCGAGCGAGGAGATAGGAGAGAAGGGCTTTGTCTTTCCTCAATCAGAGAACATATCTTTGGTTTCCTTCTGTAAAGAAATAGTTCACTTTTATTAGAACTTGTCAGCAAAGAGGAAATATGAGGAGTAGCACAATCCAAGCAGAATCCCCATAAGCTCTCCACATGGTGTTTGGATACTGGGTATCCAAAACTGGGTACTGACTCTTCAGAGTCAAATTGTTAAGTATTCTGTCTCTAAAACTCCCCAAAACTTAACTTCCCTTCAAGAAGCACTCGAAAAGGAGCAAATTTGTGGCAACCATGACAGCAATTTTCGTAACTTTGCATTTCAAGACAGTCCTTTTTTGAGTAAGAAGAGTTAGTCTGGGACCTGATCTAATGCCCAGCAGGTTCACTGAGCTGTGAGTAGGTTTTCTCCTAAAATCAGCTGTGCTTGAAGGTTTTCCATTAACTAGCTGTAAAACAGTGGGGCAAAGGGCTTTTGTTGTCTCATTTCTCATATGTGAAATGAGGCAACAGTTCCTCTGAAGCTTGATTTACTGATGTTTGCAAAGCTCATGGTAGTTTCTGCTTGTGGATTTCCAAGGGCTGCATTTCTGTCTAGTGTAAGTACCTGGACTTCAGCAAAGCTATGAACTAGATGAATATCTTCATCTTGTGCTAGTAACTCCTAACTAATCATGTTAAATCCTTTCCAGCCCCAGATCAATATCTGAAATGCACTCTGTCCTGTAATTAATGTGGTGAGCCATGCTATCCATGTGTACAAGTCCCTTCAAATTTTTCTTTAGAGTTTTTTATCTTAAAATTAAACTGTTTTAGCAGAAGCAGGGTCATGATCTCTGTTTCTCGGTAGCTTTTTCATGCCCTTATTAAATATCCTGTACTGAGTGCACTCAGTAATTCAATGATCCTGCTCTAGTGATTAGAGTTGGATACCAGGGTCTTAAAGACCCTGCACAGGAGCAGGTCTGACAGTCTGATAGCTCATGTGTGAAAGGCATCAGTCAGACCAGCCTGACAGATGTGTGGATTTGTTCCTCCAAGACATAAATGCATGATGAAGCCTGTAGATCTACATGAGTTAGTCAGCACTCCTGGCTCCTACCTGATGCAGTCATGTGTTCTCAGCAACACTTGGTCTGTTTCAGCTCTTAAGGGTAGAGTCTACCTCTTGGTGAGGACAGTTTTTTGACACCTGGCACTTTTGGAGCGAAGGGCTATTCAACAGTTGATGAACTACAGTGCTACTAATTGGTGAGAGCATGAAAACAGCAACCTTTAGCTTTATATGCCCTCCAGAAAAATGGGCATGTGATATTTGCTTGTACAGGTGACTTCATTAATAGTATAGATGACAGCAAGACTTACAAGTAAGCTGTAGGAACAGAAGGAATTAATCGAATAATATCATGACTCAATTTTGTTGCCAGTGACCAACAGTCACATTACTTACACGTGTGAGAGTGCAGCAAACTGTAATTAATGCACTACAGTTGTGTCTGAGCTCAAAACCATGGCTGGCTGGTCTAATGTTGGCAATAACTTCCAGTTTACAGTTAAACTTCCAGTTTAATTTTCAGGACTACAGACCTCCACTGGTCCCTTCCAATTTACCTGGAGTCTGTCACGTTGCACAATGCACAAATGTTGACACCCTAGTGTCACAGAAGGGGGTCTAAGGATGAGGAGTAGATATTGCATATATGCACAGGCAATTGTGTCAGAGCTACAAACAACATCACAATTTTGCTTTCTTTTTCATCATCAGCCTTTGGTGTGCTTCTCTTGAAGGGACTCAGATAACTGAAGGCATCAAGAAGGAGGCGCTGGAGAGGTTTATGGCAACAGGAAGTGCAAGGCTGAGCCAAAACACTGAGCTACTGGGTGAAGAACAAAGCAGTCTAGGCCAACCAAAGATTATCTAGTCTCTATAGAGTCTTCCATGGAAATCTGAAGGGTTTATTTCCCATTTAAAGAGTGGAAATCACAAACATTCTTGGTTTTAGGCTTAGGGTTTCTCTACAAGACACAAATAATATTGCACAGCTGAAAACTTGGAATCAACAAAAAAGATTTGTTCACCTCTTGGGGGCTGCAGGAGCTGCTAAAGGTGCTCAAAGGTCCTGTGAGATTCATCCCTTCACCTTTTTATTATTTGAAGCTTATATGGTCATGGAGAGGTAAGGAGAGAAATGGGCCCTTGTGTTCTTTCTGTAAAGACTGAAAGTGCTTATCAGCATTTTATCTAGTGACTTGGGTTTGGCATAGGCCTAGGCTCCTTTTGTGCCCAGTTCGGTCTTGCTAGTACAGTACTAGTTAGTACATGTGCTAGTTGTACTTGTTACTACAGTACTAGTCTAGCTAGTACATGTGCTAGTTTGGACCCAGAGACTGTTTAAGGACATCTTCCTTATCTCTGAGGATGTTTGCATGCCCCACTGTTCTCCTTGCATAAAGGCAAAAGCTTGTGAAAATCACCCCACAGCTAGGGCGCATTTGTGTTACAGTTTTAGCCTGGGTCTGGTCACCCTGCCTTGACCTGGAGAGCTAACTTGACTAGCCAGAACAGTGCCAGGCTGTCAGGAAAGTGGCAAGCTCTGTTCTGCGAAGAGCTGCTCAGATGGGCTGCTACTGTGGGAGATGTGAGGATCAGAAACCCTTCTCAGTTGGGATCTGGGGCTTAGCTTGGTCACATGTGTGGGCTCCACTGCCAGGGTCATAAAAGCACCTCTGTTCCAGCAACTGAATTTTAGGAAAATGTTCTGCATAGTTTGAATATCCCAGTGTGGGGTGGGGAAGGGAATCAGGTCCTGGTCTCCTCTCTCCCTTCCTCCTCATGGGAATTAAACATGAGAGCTAAGTGCTTGCTTTTCTGAACCTATTATTGGTAACCAATGCAAAATGTCCCTTTACATGACAAGTAAATGACCTGCTAAGTACAAGCTATAAAAATTCAGGTCATGTTTTCTGTTTCATTAATATGCTGCCTGACAAAGCCTTTGTCTGCTGGGGCTCTCTGCTGGGGCACAGGATTTAGAAAACCCTTAAGGATTTCTCACTGTCATTATGAGATAGAAAGGCAAGAAGGCTTCTAAAGGAAAGAAGGCTCCCAAAAGACAGGCTGCTTTTGTGTCCTGATCTCATGAGCAACCACAGGAGGAGGGAAGTAATGCCATTTACACACACAGTCCCAGCAGTGTGGGGTTCGAATGCTTTTATATTTCACTAATAGCTGGGCCTGACTGTCCCAGAAGTCAGTAGAAAGGTTTTCTTTGATTACAACAGGCAGTGGACCAACAATGTTATTCAGGCACAGAAATGTTCATAAAGTTAGGAAGGAAGGGAGAAGAACAGTAAGAATCAGAAAGAAAATCCAAGGGAGAGTCTCTCTGAAATGCTTTTCTATAAAAACCACAGAATCATATAGGTTGGAAAAGACCTTTAAGACCATCAAGTCCAACCGTTAGCCTAATACTGCCAAGTCCACCATTAAACCGTGTCCCTAAGTGTCACATCTTTTAAATACCTCCAGGGATGAGGACTCTAACACTTTCCTGGGCACCTTGTTCCAGTGCTTGACAACCTTTCAAAGAAGAAATGTTTCCTAATATCCAACCTAAACCTTCTCTGGTGCAGCTTGAGGCCATTTCCTCTTGTCCTACCTCTTGTTACTCAAGAGAAAAGAGCAACCTCCAACTTGCTACAACCTCCTTTCAGGTAACTGTAGAGAGCAACAAGGTCTCCCCTGAGTCTCCTCTTCCCCAGGCCAAACAACCCCGGTTCCTTCAGCTGCTCCTCATTAAGACTTGTGCTCTAGACTCTTCACCAGGTTCATTGACTGCTGTAGTCTTTGAGACAGTAGCATGAAAAATTTCCTGGAGATGGGTTGCTCTTTCCACATAAAGCTGTCCTTCAGAAATCATAGAAGTGTCTCCCTGCAGGGAACATGCAAGTGGGTTCAGAGTGCATCACTTCTAGGTGTAACTACAGGGTTTTCCCATAGAGGATGTAGGGAGGATGTACCTTCCTTCATGTGCTTGGCTAAAATTGTAATAATCTAAAGCTGGATTCTGGATCCAAAGCTTTTTCTCTATGTAGGGACCTTGGCCTCGAAGGAATGTGAAAAGCATTAGCTTTTCCTCTTGCCATTATTGAGTAGGATGTATCCTGCCTTCTTGACTGTGTTCTCTGGATTTACAGGGTGGTAATTGATGTGCTGGCAGTGAGATCACGCTGCCCTGCCTAGGGCTGAGGTTTGGCTTTCCAGCTCCAGGTCAGCTCCCATTCCGCTCACCTGTCCTGCTTCCTCAGCTACAAGCTGATAAAGTGAGTTACATATGGAGAGCATGGAGGTTGATGCAGCAGAGTGATCCGAAATGTAACCTGACAGGTTAGTGCTGTTCAGAGGGTTATGAATATTTTGAGCCAACAGGTATTTTCAGGTTTGACATCTAGGTATCCTGCTGAATCACTTCTTGCCAGAGATGGGTTTTAGGGACCAGGCTGCTTTGTGTCCTTCTCTGTGTTGTTCACTGCCATGTACCTTGTTCTTTACAGCACTCTTGCCCAGAATGTCAGTGTTTTGGAGCAGCACCATTAGCCTCATTCCAAGGATACTCAGTCTGCAATGCTGCAATGAATGCATTGATTCATAGCTTATTTTTAAAGCCAGAAGGAATTGCTATGCTGATCTGCTCTGACCTCGAGCATGCAGTGGGCACAGGAGTATTTATAGCTCCGTTTACAACATTCTGCTCTGTATACAAGCCAATAAGGCTAAGTAAAGAGCAGGGTCCCTGCCCCAGTGTAGGTCTGACATCCACTACAAGCTCAACTGCTTTATTATTGCCCTCAGTAAACAGCAGGGCAGACCAGCCATGCTGATTACTGAGCACGTGGGCAGAGTCCCTTGTGCACAGGACTTACTGTGTATACATCTGTGGCCTGTCTGCAGCAGAAGCAGAAATAAGCTCTAGATGCAAGGACAGAGATCTGACAAATCCTGGTTCTGTGCTTTAGTATTTCTTAGTCTCCATGCTAAGCCTGCCTTGCATCTTCTCTTGGGGAATCATCTCTCATATGTTTTAACCATATTGAAGCAGCCCAAAAGGTGCATAAGGTGACTGGGTAAGATAGTTGAAATGAACCTAGGGAGGTGCTGGAAAAGAGCAGGACAGAGCCACCACCAATTGCAGCTGCCACAGCTTTCCCAGTATAATATTTCTCAGCGTGTGTTCCCTGCTTTGTATTTGGAGTTTTAGGCTAAGGCACAGTGTGCTCCAGAGCACCATGGTGCTGCATCTCAGATGTGGTGATGAACTGACCTGCCCAAAGCTCAAGCACTCCAAGAAGATAAGCTCCTTGTATGTGTGGAACTGACATCATTAGAATTGAAACAATGCTAAAAGTTACTTCGCTTTCTACTTGCCATGTCCTGTCTTCAGTCAGTATCCAGGCCATTTGTCTTTCTCCTCTGTTGCCTTAGCTCTTGACACATGGTGAGTGTCCAACCAGAAACCTGAGCAATAACTAAATACATAACAAGACAGATTAGCTAGTTTTTATTCCTGTCCAATATCAGATTTTTGCAGGTTAGTGCTGCACAACTGCTGCTGGACTGTCAGCACAATATAAGAAGTCCTTGTCATTCTCTTTGCAGCAAAATGTTTTTTACAATATTTCTTAGAATAAGATTTTCATAGCTGAATTTGTTAGTGTTCTGATTACATGTGTCCTCAGGTTCAAATTCCTCTGAGAGCTTGCCGTCTTCACCAGACTGTATTTGTGAGTGAACATGTAACTAACTGTAACATTGTGCATCCCTCAGACGAAATCCCTAAGAGGGAAAGTAATTGCCTTTTTGCATGCAGAAATGGTAAAATCAGCTGGAGCTAATGCTTTGATAATTAAGAGAAAAGTTATTAATATTTCTGCATGGAGGCAACACAGCCACCAAGGCCCTTGCAACTGTGAATCTCACAATCTTGCTCTTGGGCAAAGTATATGTAGTCATCTCTAATCTGTTCCATCTCTCTACAAGCAGCTCACCCAGCAGTGCGAACAAATTGCCTGGAAATGTCGCCATCAGGCTTCATCTGGCACTATCTCCCTTTCTGTCTGGGTCATTGATTTCCTCATTTCTTCTGCCGTACATTAATTTGCAGCTCTCCAGTATTGAAGCAGCTGCACTGTGTCTTCCCTGCTCAACACCAGCAGCTTTCAGCCTCTGAAGTGTCCTTTATGGCTGCTCATATGAAAACCTCCCGAATATGTCTCAAGTTGCCTCCCTGCCTGCTACATAACAGCATGTGCTCTGCCAGCTTCTGTTTCATCATAAGAGAACTTAGAGCTGTTCTGCTTTCGGAAATTGGGTAAGATTCGGTCCCCTTCCTACAATGACTCAGTGTGCTGGAGAAATGACTCCTGCCTTGTATCGACAGCTACTGAAAAGCTCTCATGGCTGTGCCAGCCTCCGCTAGCCACCAGCTGCCCTCCGGAGAGTGCCTTCACCAGTAAAGAGCCGGGGCTGCTCCACACTCTGGTCTTATGATTGCTAAATATAGAGTCCTTTGATAAATAACATAAATGCATGAAGGGCACAAGAACCACCAGTTGTTGCAGTCATCTTATCTAATACAGCCTTTTCCTCTGTGTTTTTTTTTTTTTTTTGTCCATGTCCCTGAGGCCTTTCAATACCATCCTTTGAGTTTTGAAGCCAGGGCAAGTAGGTATATGTGCACCAAATTCATACTTGGTTCTCATTGCAAGAGTGTCCAACATCAGGTCTTCAATGTGTAATTCAGCCCAGATAAATCATTCTGTAAGAGATAAAAGTCTTCTCTGGCTACCCGCTGATGCTGTAGTTGATCTGCTTGCCCTGGTCAGAGTTTATTCCCAGTGCTGGTCTGCTGCCATTGTTTAATAGCTAGTTACCACTCAGATCCTGTATCAGACCTGTTTGCTGAGCTGAAGCCAGTTCAGGCAGCTAAACCACAAACTTTTTCCTACTGTAGGTTTGCACAGCTATTCCCAAGGATCTAATTTGACTAGCAGAAGCTTACTTTCTTTGTGTTTTATTAGGAGTAATAAAGTTCCACCTCTCCTCAACATTTGTAAACTGAGTGCAACTGAAATGGAAATAAGTGCAAGATGCTGAGGCCTCAAATTTAAAGCCCTTATTTCTAAATTAATTATGATCTTAATGGGAATAATTCCATTCAAATGAAGTGTCAGATAAAATAAGTCTATTTCCTTAGGGAAGTGTGTTCTTTCTTAAATCTCTGCAGACCCTTTTCTTTGTAGAAACCAAATTGTCAGTCTCTGTTTTGCAGCCAGATCCCCCATCCTAGGCCTGGAATATGTCTGGAAAAATATTTCTAGAGATAAATAACATGGCGGGGGGAAGTATTCTATGTATCTTTTCTAAAAGGAAGAGCGGTAGGCTGAAAAAGGCTATGGAGAAAGGGCTGATCCCTTGTACTAGGGAGAGAAAAAATCTTCAGTGTGTGCTCAGGGTGTCACATGAAAGGCAAATTGAGATAAGAACAGAGACTCCTGATTTTAATCTCTGTATCCCTGCTTAGAGTGTCTTTGCTGTAGAAGTGCTGTACTTCTGTGTGACGTCTCCTTGTTAAAAAGTGCATCACCACTAGGTCCCCAGAGCTTTCTGTCTATGCTCTCGCTGTTTGTTTTCTATGCATAAAGCCTTTCAGAAGATTTTTTTTTCTTTGTGACCTGTTTATAGCGGGTGCTGTGTGCTGAGCCTCTCCCAGCCCTCTTGCAGCTGCTACAGCCACACCATATCCAGTCTTTAGCCAAACTGGCTTTTAAGCAGTCACACGTGAACTTTTATCAGGTTTATGTAGTTGCATGTGAATATCACTAGATGTCCTCTACTGCTAAGTAGCTTTATCGTAGTCTGTGCCAAGTACACAAAGAAATAGAGTGAAATAAATTTCAGCTGTTTAATCTTTTTTTTTTTTTTTTATAGCTTCATTGTTCCTAGTCCATAGATGCACAGCAATATTCCTCATCCATAGCCTAAAGGAGTGATCTGCTACTTCTGACTGACTGGACTTTCACTGACAGCAAAGCTATTGTATTCGTTTTGTGCAGATTTGGAACCATCTGGCATGTGATAGAATCATAGAATAGTTAGGGTTGGAAAGGACCTTAAGATCATCTAGTTCCAACTCCCCTGCCATGGAACACCTCACACTAAACCATCTCACCCAAGGCTCTGTCCAACCTGGCCTTGAACACCGCCAGGGATGGAGCATTCACAACTTCCTTGGGCAACCCATTCCAGTGCCTCACCACCCTCACAGTAAAGAACTTCCTCCTTAAATCCAATCTAAACTTCCCCTGTTTAAGTTTTAACCTGTTACCCCTTGTCCTATCACTACAGTCCCTAATGAAGAGTCCCTCCCCGCATCCCTATAGCCCCCCTTAAGATACCAGAAGGCTGCTATGAGGTCTCCACACAGCCTTCTCTTCTCCAGGCTGAACAGCCCCAACTTTCTCAGCCTATCTTCATACGGGAGGTGCTCCAGTCCCCTGATCATCCTCATGGCCCTCCTCTGGACTTGTTCCAACAGTTCCATGTCCTTTTTATGTTGAGGACACCAGAACTGCACACAATACTCCAGGTGAGGTCTCACGAGAGCAGAGTAGAGGGGCAGGATCACCTCCTTCGACCTGCTGGTCACGCTCCTTTTGATGCAGCCCAGGATACAGTTGGCTTTGTGGGCTGCAAGCGCACACTGCCAGCTCATGTTCATTATCCCATCGACCCCCAAGTCCTTCTCCGCAGGGCTGCTCTGAATCTCTGAAGAATCTCTTGAGAAGCCCCTCAACTTTTTCGTTTGCAGTTCATTTGAGACTGAGCCATCAGGCAGGTCTTAGGCTTTGGTCTCCCTGTGCTCTTCTCCCAGTTCAACACCAAAGGTCAAGCCTGCAAGGCTCCACTCTAGCAAGATCTGACCCAGTGCAGGATGGTGCATGCATCTCTGCAGGGTGCAGTCAGGTACAGCTGTCTCCTCCAGCACAACCCAGCAGCCCTCAAAGCAATGCCAGCAGTGCCTTGGGTTAATACCTGGGAGGGCTACCGCATGCCCTGGGATCCCATCTCCACTCACTGCCTCCTCTGCAGTGACCTCTTATCCCTGGCTATGTGGCACAGGCAGGAACTTCTGCAGACAAAAATCTCACCTGTTTCACTGTTCCTGCAGAGAAAACATGGCTTTTTTGTGTGTGCAAACTGTCCTTGCCTTGCCACCATGCTGCCCAAGCCCCTGGGCTTGCAGCCACCCACTGCAGGCCTCGGCTTGTGTGCAGCATGCCAAGGGAGGGCAAGGGAAGCTCCCCGGCCAGCCCGAAAGGCAGCTGCCAGCAAAACAAGCAAAGAGGCTCATGCTGCGTTAACCCACTCAGCTTTAATACAGGATAATAAACAGCTACATTCATCTAGCCCTAATAGTGAAACATTATGCTATATAAATAATGTGACCTCTTATTTAGAGACAGTTGGCCTGAAGTATAGTCTGACCTGAGCAGTTCAGAGATTGTACAATCACTTTAATCTATGAAATGAAGCTGAAACAGACTGGAAATGCTGTGTGCTTAAAGCTGTATGGGGGGAAATGGCTGAAATTTTAAGGTGCTTTTTCCTTTTAGCTTTGCACTCAGTTCCATAGTTTGAAGTGTTGCCCATCCTGAACTCACATACCCCTGGGGGAGGGCTGTTAAAGGAGGAGATACGCGTGACACCACCTCTGCTGTCAAACTGAACCTGCAGTTCTGTTTGAGGGCTCCTTCGGGTGACTCAGCAGGATACAAAAATGCACTTGAATAGGAGTTGAATTGTATAAACACCCAATCACAGCAGCAATTCTCCTTTAGCAATGTTGTTAAGTAATATGCACTACAAGAAATCTGATGGTGCTCCAGATACTGGCTGGAATTGAAAGAGGTTTTGGCTTTTCTCCTTACATAATTTTAGTATGTCTTACAGGCAGGAAGGCTACAGAGAACTGAGGAATACCCCAGAGACCTGATGTATAGGAGCCAGGCCACAGGCTCTTCCTCTCAAATCTTAATGACTTTGGTATGAAATGCACCACAGATTTTCACGTTTGAGTGTCTGAATACCAGGCTTGGTTTGGAAATACAGCTTTTTGCACAGAAACAGACATGTAGTTGCTCTGAATGGTGATCTCCTTAAGATGCCGAAGTACAAAGCTGGATGCTCAGATTTAAAGATCTAAACCTGAAACCTTTGGCCTACGGTTCCCAGGAGTGCTGCGTCCCCAGCATTTAGTGACAACATTTCCATACCTCCAAGTGTATAAATCTGTATAAACAATCTGCTGTGTTTTGAGACTCACTAATGGATACTGCTTACCCACAGCTCTGCCAGTGCAGCCCTCACTAGCAGCAAGGTGCTCCACCTCTGGTGGTGTTCAAGGCCAGGCTGGACAGAGCCTTGGGTGACATAGTTTAGTGGGAGGTGTCCCTGCCCATAGGGGGATTGGAACTAGATGATCGTAAGGACCTTTCCAACCCTAACTATTCTATGATTCTATATACTGATAGCAAAAACTCAGATTCTTCATAGCCAGCCACCTCCATCACTGTGCTGCACAAAGCCTGCCCTTGGGAAACCGAGGAGACCAGTTTGTCCTGGAAGGAAAATTTGCAGCCAACAGAGGAGCCAAGATTTGCACCAAATTCACATGCAAGCCTGTGACTCCTGTTGAGAAATGGGTGTCGTACAAAACCCATCTGAAGAAAACACCTCTGTCCAGTGATTCAGTCAGCAAAGCCTGTAGGGGTTCTGGACACATTTCTTTGTGTCTCCAGTTGGGGTGAGATGAGTGCAGACTGCAGGGTGAGCTGGTACAGGTGCTGTGGCCAAGTGTGCTGTAGCCACTTGCTGTGGGGTCTGCTCTCTCTCACCCATCCATGCTGCTGGACCGATGCAGATTTTGAAGCAGAGACTCATGTATCTTGTTTGTAAAACGGCAGTGTGTTCTCTGCCTCTCACTTAGGTAAGAAAGACAGCATAGAGGAACTCTCTTGTTTTTTGCAGGCCACAGTGCAGTGCCAGACTGTCTTGGGTAGACATTTTCAGGGAGTACCGGGGTGTGCATAATGCTGATTTTGCACAGGAGGGGAACTGGGTCGTTCACTTGTCTGTGAGAATCAATTCAAGTCATACATCTATTTTGTAAACTAGTATAGAGGTGGGCCCTGACCCAGCAAGGTGAATTAGCAGGTGCCTAAATGCAGCCCCAAGATGCTTTGGGCACTTGGAATGTGCCGGAGCATGCTGCAGGATTGTGCCCAAGATGCTCCCATGGTGGAACATGGGACACAGCCAGACCCACCAGTCCTTACTGACATGGATATACTGTCATAGCTATTGCCTGCCTCCTGTGAAGGCAAGGCATGTAAATAAACGAGTGCATGCACAGAAGCGGGTGAAGGTGTGAAGTGGCAAAGGAGTCTGCAGGAGAGATGTGAAGCACTGCTTTGGTTTTGTCCCCCAGTGCCAAGGGCACAAAAATGAGGCAGGAAAAGTTTATCACTGCCCATGTGTTCCTTAAGTTCCAACTGGGATGAGGCCTGGCACAGTAAACACAAATTCTGTCACTGTGCTATAAGTTGATAAAGCTTCCTCCTATTTAGGATGAATATATGTATGTGTGCACGCATATAGTAGCTGGTTCTTAACGGCATCGTGTGCGCCGTGTTCACGTGGCATGAACTGCATTTGTACAATCCCGTGCCCTCCGGTTGCTGCCCCGTCCATCAAGCAGCACCCGCGGAGGCGCGGTTGTTCTCCCTCCTCCTCTTCCTCGCTCGCCGGCGGCGCCACAGACCTCGCGGCCCGCAGACTCTAGCCGCTCCCTTTCAGCCCCAAACCCCCAGGGCCCGGGATGCCGGGCAGGGGGAGGCGAGGCACCGGTCGCCCGTCCCCCGGAGCAGCTTAAGGTGCTGCCGCCCGCTCCCGCGGTCCACCTTAACGCGGCGGCGGCGGCGGACGGGCCCATTGCGGCACCGGGGGTCGGTGGGCCCCGTTCCCCCGGGAGCCGCGCCGCGGCCCCGCGCCCGCCGGAGAGCGGCGTGAAAATAAGTCAAAAGTGAGAAACACGCCGCTTGTCACGGAGCCGCAGGTGATGACGGGTCCCCGCCGCTGAGAAACCCCCTCCTGCGGCACCCGGGCCGGCCCCCGGCGGCGGGGCCGGGCTATTTATAGCAGCCGCCGCGGCGATATAAGGCATGGCCGGGTGCAGGCTTCCCGGCCGCGGCCGCCGGGGTGGGTGGGAGCGGGAGGTGGCTGCCGGCGCTGCCCAGCCACGGGTGCCTCCGGGAGGGCGCTGAGAGCGCGGTCCCGGGTGAGCGGCGCTTCAGAGCCAGGGGGTGGAGGGTCGGCGTTGGGTGGCGCTTTTAGTAGCGGGGGGAAAGACCAACCCAGTAAATCGCAGTTTGTTTTGTTTCTGTGCGCGACAAGCGACGGGGTGCGGGATGGCGCCGCGAGGAGCTCCGGCGCTCCACGCGTGAAAAGCCCGCGGGCAGGGTGCTCTCGCCGTGACACCCTGGGATAACTGCGGAGAGGCTCTCCCCGCTCTCCCTTCCTCTTCCCCCAGCGACTCCGGCAGTAGCGCGGCGCCCCGCTCTGGCATGAGCCCCCCCCCGCGCCGGGAGGAGTGCTCCCCGGGCACCGCCGCCTACCCTGGCCGGGGATCCGGGTCGGGAAGAACGGGCTGTCGCTGACTGACGCGGCGGAGCCACTGCGCTCAGCAACGCCAGACGCAGAAGGGCTCGGGACGGTACGGTGGTTGCGTGCGCGGCGGCGGCGGATTTGGTGTCCTGGGGGTCTCTTCCCTTCCTTGCTGAACGCTTGAAAAACGGTCCAAAACCACTGTATAAAGCCGTGGTTGGACTGCTGTGGGTTTCGTGTCGTGTTCTGGGTGGGTGGTGGCGAGAGGGTTTACTCTGTGCAGGGAGGAACCTTTGTAAACTGGGGACTTGTTTTTTTTTGTTGTGTGTACCCCCCCCCAGCAGACTCAGAGCCACGCTAATCTTTTACTTTCCTACCCCTTGTGTGCTCTGACCTGTGTGTTGCAAGTTTTCTTATCTTCCATTAAAACCTCTCTTGGACCACTAAGTACTTTGTGAAAGCTTCCAGATCCATGTGTTTATTTGCTAGACTTCTAGAAGAAAGGTACAGATGCTGTCTTTAACTACAAAGAAACAAGGAGAGGAGGATGTACTCTTTTTTCTTTTTTTTTTGTTTTTACTTTTTCTCTGCTTTGAGAAAATTAAGTAAACCACAGTTGAAGGACAAGGACTTTTCAGCTGTTGTGCTTGGGAGTGCTCAGGGTTAGAAAGAAAACTGGTAACTTTTGTTCTGTTTTGTTTTTAAAACGGATCAGAAACAGTGTTTAGAAAATCCTGATTCCCAGACAGAGAAACTAAGATAAAGCCATGCTGGCTGCAAGTTGAGGAGCAAGTTACGAATTAGACCTTGGATGGACCAGTGTCAGCATCCTGTGCTTGGCTGCTCTAGAAACCCTCCCCAATGAGCTGATCACTTCATCCAAGAAACCGGGACTTTACACCATAGCAGTTCAGAGTAGAAAAGCGCCTGGGCAGAGTCCTGACCCTTGTGTGAGACTCTTCCCCAGCACAAGTAGCTGCAGCTCTACTGCACCCATCAGCTGGCAGTTTCTACATCAGTTGCCTAACCTTAAGAAAGTGTGAAAACTGAAGCCACCAACTTCCTTGGGCATCTTAATTCACCTAAGTTTCGATTTAGGTGGCAGGCTTAAAGGGATGTTACTGACTGGAAACATCCTATTTATGTCTTATCTGGAAACTGTTTATACTGTAGTTGGTACTAAGAGCAAGCACACCACCTTTATAGTCATACCTAGATGTAGAGGTGCTTTCTGAATTTTCACTATGAATATGAATTAGCTTGGGCCCTTTCTGCACAAGACAGATGCATTTCAAAGGCCTAAAACTGCATGGGTCATCTCTTGATATCTTTCTTTATGAAAGGTGCCTATCTGTTGCTCTGAATCCATTACCGTTATGGGCATTACAAAAATGAGGTCCATTAATTTAAGAGAAGCTAGGAGAACAAGGATGTGGCAAGGCAGTTATAAAGTAATAGTATTAAAAAAATGCACTTCTCATTAGCATTGCTTTGGACCGCTTAATTGAGATAGGATTTTCTGTCTACTTACGTCTGAAAATATGAAGCTGACAGCATCCTTTTAAAACTGCATAAGGTGCACATAGAAAAATTGGTGTTTTTCATGTTATAGTTCTGCATCAATTTGTTTGGCTTCCTCTGATTTTGTTCCTTCGTTCCAGGAGATATCTCATAGGATAGAGCTTGTAGTCCAGATTGCAGAGGGCCAAGCACCCCACCAGTGTGACTCCTGAACGAGAGCACCTGCACCAGGGTCAGAGCTGGCCCAGCATCTAATTACAGAAATTATGTGAAAGGCAGTTTTTATTTATGAAGTCTTTAGTGGGTGTTTTCACAAGCTTGAAATTTTTTTGCATTGGAACTAAAACTTACAGAAACAAAGCTTGACCTCTTCATGGGGGGAGGTTTTGGTATGGGTTGCATTGAGTGTTGTGTTGTTTTTTTCTTAAATGGACTGAAGCTAACAAAAGGGAGGAATAAAACTGTATCGTCTGGTGGTTAAAGAGGACGTCTTTATCCCCACACACTTTTTGGCAGTAGAGAAGACATGGCATCTGGGGACTGAAAGGAGGAGGATGAGTCCTGTATGTGAGCTGGTGTTGTCATTGGCAAAGTATTACATGAGGGCAATGTAAGGACAAGTGAATGAATGTGATGAATCATTATAATTGACATCATGCTGTGGTTCCTTAGAGCTCCTCTTTAACTGCAAACAGAAACACTGTCCTGTACCCAAGACCTGCATGGTCCTTTAGCATGAACCACATGCTGCTGGTGGTGTTTCACTCTTGAGACCATCAGGGCAGAAACTCTGCTCTCTTATGATATTAATTCTGGATGGCTCCTTGGGGAAAGCTGTTTGGCTTCATTTCTGCCCTTTTTATCTTTGGTGTGAAATATTTTCTGTGGCTTGATTCAAGACAAAAGCCTCTACATACCTCCTGCAGTTGTCAAGCTGGGCATCCCTGCTGACCCACTGGCCACCTGCAAGTCAATTCATCAGATGGATCAGTCTGCCCAATGTTAGCATAAATCCTCAGGAATGAAGAGGAGAGTGGTTTTGCATGGTGGCAGTGTTTGCATAAGCTTTAGATCAGGGTTAGATCTAATATGGAAAACATGGAATTAATTTTCATGGCTTCCAAGACAATATTATAGACAGGGCTGAGGAAGAAAACTGGTGTTAAAAGATATGGAAATGTGCCTTGAAAGTGACCTTTCCAAGATCAACAATATTATTCTTGGTGTCTGAGGCACTCCAACTTAAGTATAAAGCAGAAGGGGTTGGGAGGATTTGGTCCAAGTGAAAACAGAATGAGCGTGGGACTAGCAGATGGGAGGAATGGTTAGCCCCCTCTTTGGTGGAGTTATAGCTGCTTTTTTCTGTTGTTATTGCCTACAGAGGGACTTGAAGATACTTAGTGGGGAGGGGAGTACAGCCTTCCTGTTCTGCTTGAATGTCACTGGCTGTATTTTTATCCATAGGGAAACAAAGGTCCAGTGCTCCAGTGGGTCACATCCGGAGTATTTGTATCCAATATAAATCTAGAGCAAGTCCATCAATTTCAATAACATCTGCAATAAGCCACAAATGGCCCTTTCTGAACAGAGAGGTGAAATGAACAGCTGTAACTTCAGATGCTGGATTTTTTGGCAAACTCTTTTTTTGAGATTTACAACTCTCTTATTCTCCATTTGAGAGTGTAGTGGAGCAATTGCTGATCCATACATGCATGTATATGTGAACAAATGTCAGTGGAGGAGTAATACAAATGGAAGTCTTGCATATAGATCTGGCAAACTGGACACCTGTTCTTAGCTAATGAAACATACAAAAATGTCTCCTGAAATAATGATTGATGGAAGAGGTGGGGGCAGTTTAATGATATTTTAAAGTAGTCTTCTGTACTTACAGTTCTTATTAATAGCTTTCCTGCTATTTTATACTGCTTCAGATGCTAGTTCTTCAGTAAGTGCTGCACAGACCTATAGGTTTCATCAGAGCAGCCACTCCAGTGGCTGGAGCTAGCTGAAGAGATGAGAAAGCTGTCTCCAGGTACCTTTTCTGACATGCACTGCCTAAAGGCAGGCAGGTAGGCCAAGGTCAGCAACTCTTACAGATACTCATAACTGTGACTCTGCATCTCATTGAGCCTCCTTTTCTTCTTTCTAAAATAGGGTAGTGAAAGTTTCTTCTTTGTGGGGTGTGTTGGGAGCATAAATACAGCAAATGCAGAGATACTTCAAAGGGATCTAAGTATCTGAGATACTCGGGGGCTGGATTTCCCCTTCCTGCTGCTTCTCTTCTGGCGAGAATTTGTTTGCCATTGATGGGTTTGAGCTTGAACTGCTTTCTTGTACTTTCTTCTACTGCTGCTAAAGAGCTGCTTGGAAAAAGTGCTGACACCCCTTTACCTTTTCCCAGACAACATAATGCCTGTTGTTCTTTCTCTTTCAGGAGATCTGCTTCTAGAGAGAGTGTTGTACCAAATATAAGTTTATGCAATGTGCTAGAATTGTTTTATTCTTCATCTTTCCAGCTTTCTGCTATTTAAGCCTTCTTTGTTGCTGCAAATTCCATAGTTTCATACAAAGCCTCTTATTTTGAATGTTCATGGTGTTGTATTAACTTGCGAAACCTACCTGAAGTGGGTGCTTGATTTCATGGAGGGGAAAAGTCTAAGTATTTTCCCAAAGGTGGGAAAAATGCTCCCAAATGGTTTGCTGATCTATGATGGTTTGCTGTCTCTGATTATTGCCACTCTTGACTGCATCTGCTTAGTTCCTGGCCTAGAGATGAGTCTCACTGAGGACTTCCTGGGGACTATTTTGCATCTGAATGGTGACTTGTAGTGGTGAAACATGGAGGGCCAGACTCTTGGTTTATGTAGCGACTGGTGTTAGTCCACTGAAGATCAAGGAGCTGCTCAAAGTTTCCATCATCTCCAGTGAAATCAACTAAAACTGCATCAGCTTGCAGCCGGTTTACAATAAATCTGTTCCCTGGGCTGTGGTTTAACTTCACTAAATATCTTCCGAGGTCAGGTCTGCTACTCTTGTATGTGAAAATAAGTGTTGGTGTGCTTTCTGATCTGCTGGAGTGTAAATAAAGCAAGAAGGTCTTTCACTTACAGGTTCACTCATCAGCATATATTAGTAACGCTCATCAGCTTTTGACTGGAACTTTGATGGCATAATTACTCTAAAAGGCTAACATATTCAAAACTACCTGTGTGACTTTGGGAGTTAGATTCCTAAGAGTCTTAGTAATCATTTTAAACAGTAATCAGCTTTTTAAGCCACACATACTCCTGGAAGCTTTAAGAACAGGCTTCTGTTATCATGTCTTTAAAATGACAGTTTCTGGGATGAGGATGGCAGCTCTGCCACTCCACTCATATCAGATATTAAATAAGGAGGTTGAAGAAACAATTTAAAAAATACTGTGGAAAATAGATTCTCATGGGTAATCCGACTAGAGAGGTGCAAGATGTAAAAATGTCTACACTTCAGTCACCTGACAGCGGGATGGATGGGAGCATGTATTTTCAGCTATGTCTTTAGGACAGCTGGGAGGATGGCTGATGTTTTGGCCATCACTGTAGACAAACGGAGTTTGGTGTACTGAATTTGAACAGCTTGTGACAGGGACAATTTGAGTCAGCAGGGCAAACACAGTTGTCAAAAGAAACTGATAAACTAAGAAAACGGCTTTGCATACCCTAGTATTTATGTTTGTGTAGGTAAGACTTTAATTTGTTACCAGTCTTCAGTTTCTTTTTGAGCAGGGATGGATTAGTCTTGGTACCTCTGCAATCTTTAAAGCATTCCTGTAACACTTGTAATGCAAAATCTGTTTATTATGCAACATATCTGTGAGATAGGGGCCAACTGTCGCACTTTTACAGCTGGGGAACTGGAGTATTCAGTAAACCTAAACACAGCATGCAGGATCATACAAGAAAGTCTGCAGCAGGACAGACAGGAGAGTGCTGAAAACTGGGTTTCAATTTCCCTGAAAACCACCAAGCTATGATCTATGCTGTTCCCATCCCATTCCTCCTCAGTGCCTCTGAGACAGCCTGGAGCATTTCTTTGGCTAGAAAAGGTGGGGGTTGGCTTTTCTGAGGAGAAAAGCTCAAGCCTGGTGATGAAGGGAGGAAGATGATATATATATGGGGGAAGATGGGGAATGGGGAGCATCACCCAGCTAGAGATTCCACTACCACTTCCTCAGCAAGCCCCGCTTCCCCGGTGCTGGCACAGACTACTTCACAGCTATTGAAACTCTATTCCTCTGGGAAAATCCCTGCTCTTCCTGTGCCCAGAGCCAGCTCTGCTGTATTTAATAAAGTTAGTAAGAGTGGCTGGGTTAGCATGAAGTCTGCCCATCTGCTGCCACTGTGCTGTGTTCCTGTGCTGCCTGGGCTCCCTGGTGAAGGAGAGCTGCCTTCACTCTGTCATAGCCTTAAGAGAGGCACTAGTGCTTTGCTTTTGGGGGAGGAAGCTGTCACAAAGCTGGCAGAAGGAATCTTTTGGGTTGCATGGTGAGCAGTAACAATATGAGTTTTATTGCTCAGAATGTATCCACATTTATGGGATGCTATATTTAAAAGGAGAAAATATGAGTCATGGGGAGCTATGCTAATGCTAAGTATTTATGTCTACCTCTTGTGAGGCTGAAGGCAGCGGGAGTTGAGCAACACTCTTGTGAAGTGTCTAGAGGATTTACGGATCAAACTAAAGCCCACTGAAGTCATCTGTAAGTCACACTGTGCCTTACTTGGGGCCTGTATTGTGTACCTTGTGCTGGCTACAGTGAAATAACTGTTCTTGAAAAACCTGAGAGCACTCAGTGCTGTCTGTATAGGAGCTCTCTGAGCTGCAGGCTGCAGCAGAGATCTTACCCTTCCAGCAGTCACTGCTCCTCTGCTGGAGGTCACACCTTGGTCACACATCCAGGGGACAAATGTCCCTGTGCCTCTCAGGCTGTGTCTACAGCACCACAGGAGCACGTACCTGCATGCTCAGTGAGAGCAGGCAGAGCCTGGGCACATCTCGGCTTCTGTCTGTTCCTCTACAAGAGCTGTAGCCCCAAAGAGGTGTAAGGTTGGGGGGTCTGCTGCAGTACAAACTGCAGGAGCTCTCTGTTCAGAGACTGCTAGGGATGCTGGTGTTCATGTACTTTAGCTTATGGCATGTTTTAATGATAATTCATTTGGCTTGAACTTTATAATTATGTACAAGCCTTGGTTTTTGTTTGTTTGCTTGTTTGTTTCATTTAAAAGTTTCTTAATGAAATGGTGTTCTATCTGCAAGTGCCTGTTAATTCAGCTTTCCAACTGTCTGCTTGCCAGTGTGGCTTGGCTCCAGTTGCAGGTAGAAGAAGGGTTGGAGCTGGGATGTCACTGCTGGGTGGGCCAAGAACGGAGAATGGAGAAGGACTCGCTGTGAACAAATCAGACAGCACGTGGTGCTTGGAAAATACAGATTCGGTAACAGCAAGGGGCTCTGCAGCTCCTCTGTTTTGCCCACTTTTTAGAGGGAGTTTTTGAAGCGAGTGTTAAATAATTCTTAAAGTGAAATCTTCAGGTTTATTGGGCATTTTGTTTCCTTGTTTTGGTTTTTTTTTAAGTATTGGCTTATCAGTATGAAAATGAGCATGTTTGAGCTTTCTTCAGCATATTTTTGAGGGGTACACTGGAAAATGGAAAAAGCTGTAATAGTGTAAGGCTGGTTCTGGTTTGTGGAAACAAATGCTTGCTCATCTTACAAATGTGAGAGCTTTTGAATAGGGATCTGTTATTTGCATTGCTGGGAGCACACAGCCTTATGGTGAGTCTGATACACAATAGCTAGAACAAAGACCCACCCAGCCCAAGTTAAAAGCATGTTAATGGGCATCGCTGTAGTGGGAATCTCATGCTGCTTTCTTCTTGAACTGTTCTTCTTACTTAAAAGGCAGCTAAAACATCCACTGTAGCATGTCTCCAGGCGCATGGTCACTCCAAAAAAGTGTTTAGAAGATTTTCTTCTGTAAAATTGTGAGCCTGTGATACAAGCTGTCTACCAGTTGGTTGTTGTGACATAGAAAGACTCCAAAAAGGCATGAAATGACAAAAAGTAACAGGATGCAGATGGAATTTAATCTTTCAGGCACATCCAGACACTGTTATCAGGTCTGTCATCTGTATTTAACATACCCAGATAGCTCTGGAGTGGTCTGCATAGACAGCTGGCAATTTAGTAGAGATTGTGATCTTCAGAAAATATGTGGCTGATGTCTTCTGTAATACTTGGTTTGGAAGTATTAGTGCCACCAGTCTTAAGTACAAGACTTGATGGGTGGGGAACATCTATCTATAGAGTAGGAAGAAGTTATTTGGTATCCAGCCTTCAGTCCCAAAAGAATCATGAAGGGATTGACAGTGGCCTGCTGTGGCATGATGAGCTGGGAAGGGGGAGATCACTGAACAAATCCCTTTGGCTTAGTGTTTGCTGGTGAACTGCACTTATGGACTGGAGGTTGGTTTGATGGCTGCTGGTATTTGGTGGGGTCCCCTGCTAACCCTGGAGGAGGAGGAAACATGCTCCAGTACTCTGGGAAAACTAAGCTGTTGTGAATTGGTTTTGTGAAATGGCAACACAATGTAAAGTGTTGCCATCGTAGTTCTCATAGTGTGTGATCTCACTGGTAATGCACCTGCCTAGCCACAAGTCTACATCAGACATAACAGTCCTTGGAGAGCAAAGTCGGTATTTCCTGAGCGTGTCCTGTGCACACCCTGCTTGGCTTCCGCCTGACTAGACCTTGGTGGTGAAGCATCATAACTCTGGATTAAAAATCTGAAGATTATGATGAGCTGTAGCAATGAGGTGGACTTCAATGAGTACTTGCAGCTCTTCCCTGAGAAAATATTTTGTAGCTCAAGGGCAGAACGTTTGGAGAGAGACTTCTGTTTCCTCCACATGTTGTGGATGCTTTCAGATTTAATCTGCAAACAGGCAAAATAGCAGGCATAAGGAGCTGAGCAGACCATTTGTTTTCTTGAGGTTTGGTCTGGTCTGAATAGATACTGAATGTTCTGTTAAAATGCTCTGCTGAGCATTGTTTCCTCTGTGTATTCTGTGAAATGGTTCCATGCAGCACAGAGATTCTGACAAGATGCAGCATCACCCCTTTCATGTAAGGAGCGAGTGTTTTGTTACATGATATTTACCTGTGGAGTATTAAGTCCATCTTCAAAAGTTTAACTTGAACTGAACACCTACAGAGCGTGAAAAGTCTTCCCTGTTAATCAGCAAAATTAGCTAAGGGGATATATAATTCCTTATTCTTTTTGCAGTGTACGAAGTCTGTTTAATTAGGCATCTGGGATTTGAATTATTAAATAACAGAACAGTTTCAATCTACTTTTCTACTGGTAAAGATCTCCAGAAGCCTGTTTTATTCCTTGGATTTCTAAATTATGAGCTTCAGAAACTCTTTGAACCTCAGGAGGGCGACTTGCTGGATCCAGGAGGGCTGAGAAATACAACTCTTATTCTAAGGTCCCCTGAGCACAGCAAGTCACTCCCCATTGTTTACATACCAGCCTCACAAGAATATGGAAATAAACATTAGGTTGTTGAAGCAAAGCAGAAAAAATATGGTTTTGGCCATGTCCCGTGTTGAAGCATCTGCTTGGTTTCATGCAGTGTAAGAATAAATCTTTTTGCTGCACAAAATACTGGGAGCAGTTCTCTGCTTTGGAGGTGAGATTGCGTGATCTGTTTTGAGGTTAAAAAAAAAGATAGAATAAAATAACAGTAGTTGCAGTTTGCCTGGGCTTGGGAAGGCCCACAGAGATGTGCACAGACCTAGCCAAGAGGCAGGAAGGGATAAAGAAGTGTCATCTAAGCAAAGTAGTAAAGAGTTGCAGAACTCCAATGGTCCATGGAGGTCTTCCACCTTCAAGGCAGTGAACAGGGAGCTGGGGAAGGGAGTAACATGGTCAGGCAGAGGTGCAGGCAGCCCTGGTCAGGGTGTCATTGTGGGCAGCAGGACGTAAGGGACTTGCTGACAAAGCCACCTGAACCCAGCAAGCTCCCAAAACACCTCTCAGCCTCAGGAGCAGTCCAGCTTTCCAAGCCCTCCTGACACCAGGGTAATGTGCTCTTGCTCCTGTTTGAGATTGGTACACTTCAAAAACCTTGTCAAATGGAGGGGTGGGTGGACAGGATGGGTGGATTTGATGACCCAAAATATTTCACCTTCCTAGGGCTGGGCTTATTCCAAACTTGTGTCTCTGGTAAAAGAATATGAACCAAAAGTGCTGAGAGGTGCAGTGGTTAAATTGAAACATGCTGTGGCAAGATTAAAGTAATCTTGTCCCTTACCAACCCTTAAGGTGCTTTGGGGCTTTATTTTTTATTTTTTTTTTCCAGGTGGCTGCAATCCATGCTCTCTCTATCTGTGCTTTAATAGAGAGATTTTCATATGCAGAAACATGTCAAGACACTATCGGGATAAACCATCCCATGTTGTGTTACAGCTCCCAAGGTCAAGATAAAATGTCAAGATACCTACAGTTGTCTTTCGGCTCAGATTTTATTTTTGTGGTGTCCTTGAATGTACTGAAAAAGACGTGGAGTAAATGTCCCTTAGGGAGAGCCCAGCAGTTCAAAGGGCCAAATCAAAATTTCTTACCCTTTCTGTGAGTCTTGTATGTCAAATGTGATGCAAATGAGAGTGACTTGAGTTGCCAAGACTAAGGCTAACATCTCTTTGGTTGGTGTTTAAAAATAATGGCACTATATAGGCATAGGAATGGCATATGAGGTCTGCCAGGTCAGAACAACACAACACTGCATCCCAATATTTTTGAGAAAACGCCTTGATGTCTTGACTCCATTGTGACTTTGCAGGGGATTAGGTGTATTTCACAGCTATGTGGTGGATGGCATTTAAAACTAAATCTTGCTGGCTCCGATGGCAGAGCCTAAACATTTCTATGAAGCTTCTCAGCCAAGGTCTGTAGGGGATTGAAACTCAGGAGAACTTGAGCAAGGAAACATATTCAAACAGAGCAGAATAATTGAACCAAAGCAATGCCTTTGAAGAGCTAATCAAGGACCAGAGATGATTCTTTGAAAGCAGCCCTTGGTCTGACTCAGAAACTTTGTCCAGTTACTTTGTTTTGTTCAGTTCGTTCATGGTCTTACCTGTGAAACAAGCCTTCCTATTGCCCAGGTAAAGCATCAGTCATGTACACCTGTGGGAGCAAGTGCTCTCTACCACTCCAGGTACAACTGCTCATAGTACCACTCACATTTAAGGGAAGGTGAGTGTGTCTAGCCCCAGTAAATAACGAGCACTGTGGTGATATCATTGTCTTATCAATGCTTTATTCTCTTGTCCCATCAAAGGTCCTTATCCACCCCTTCGTCAGTACTGAGTGGCGTGTTTGCTGTGGGGAAGGAGGATCTTGGTGGGTCAGCTGTAGTCCAGCATACCTCATCCGTCTGACACAGCACCTCCTCAGGGAACCTGACTGGACAGTTTCTGGAAATCTGTTAGTGTCAGTCCAATGATAAGACAGATAGCATCATCTTTTGTGTGGGGCACTGGGAGGCTGAGTACTTCTGAAATGAGTATATGTACGTGTGGTGTGTTTTTCCTGTGTGAGTGTGAGAACCAGTTTATAGGGAAAAGCAGAAGACATTGTTTAGTGTGTGTTGAGAGATGTTTTGTGGCAATGGCAGTGGAGGGTATGCCTCTCCCTTTTCCCTTAACTGAGAAAAGACTCTGTTGTTGCTTTTTCTTTTCTCCTTTTTTTCCCAAATGGCAATTGATTATCAAGGAGGTTTATCTTTTCCTAAAGTTGAGTGGATTTCTGATGTGATTGCGCAGAGGTAGTGGTGGTTGGAGCCCTGCTGTTGCCTCGCTCATAGGAGGTGCTTCATGAGAGTGCAAAACACTTTTGAGGTATGATTTCCCATAGCATGCTAATCCAGTGAAGTGCTGTAGACTTACTTGCTGGCTCTGTTCGAATCCATAATGCAGCACCATCTGTCAAACCGTGGGGCATAATGAAAGTGTTAATGAATGTACATATATACCCTCCCACGCAGCTGCAAGTTGAATGACTTAAAAGTTGAGGCAGAGGGTTTAGACAGAGCATAGAAGGAACCAGGCTTAGGGTATCCTGATGCAGGTCTGTGCTGAAACTATTGGGTGGGTGAGGGGTGGACAGGGGTCTAAAGCTGGGTCAACTGACCTATAGGGTGCTTTCAAAGATGTGTTGATTTTCAGCTGCTGCTCACCAGTATATGGAATAATCCCCTTGTGACACCCGAGAAGAAACTTTCAACAGGAAAGCACAGGTACTGCGCAGCACTGGCTGGGACCCCAGTGCGTCTTTTCCAGTGGGGTATCCTCATAGAATGCTTCTCTCTGGTACTGGCAGGGTGAATGCACTCAATAGGAGGGAGGGTTTGAGTCATGCATAGGTAAACTCTGTTCCTCAAGGGTGGTTTGGCCAGTTGCCTGCTGGTCTGAGTGTCAGGGTGTGCATTTGCCACCAAGAGGGTTTGCCCAGGCTGGGAGGGAGCTGACAGCCAAGGAGGTAGACAAAGAGCAGGGCTGAGAAGAGGCACCAGGGCTGGCCTGGCACATTGCTGGAATGCTGGCAGTCCTGCAATGCAGCCTGTACTCAGGCGGGTTCATGGGGACATTATGACTGTGTAGAGCTGTACATCACCATATGCAGGGCAGAGGAGGTGGCCATACACCCCCTCCATCCTGCTCCTCACCCTGGTACCCAGCCCCAAGCTCTGCTCACTCTCCTCTGTCAGACAAGCCTGTTGGATTTGCCAAGTATGGAGTCGCCTCTCTAGCATGTTGTGCGTAAATAAGAGGCTCATGCTCTTGGTGGACACTGTGATGAGCCTGGAAAAAATTACTGTTATGGGTCCTGGGCCAGTGATGAGATCTTGGAGTATTCCAAGTGACAGAGTGATGATATGGACCCAGAAAATGGCTAGAAAATAGCCTTCAATGCAGTTCTCAGATTTAGAGTCATGAAGTTATACCTAAAATCTGCCAAGTTCCTATTTAAGTAAACCTAAGAGATCGTGTCTATATGAGTATGGGAGATGGCTGTTCCTTCATCTTCTGAAGACCATGCTGGTGAAGCTTTACTAAAGCTCCAGTGTCACAGGCTAGCATGCTTTGTGCTCTACTGTATTTGTAAATCAGTATGAAATGGGCTGTGGGGAACCAGGAGGACTGCCCTCAACCCAGGAGCCTAGGAAGATTGACAGCCCTGTGCCCTGGGGTGTAGAAGTGTTGCATAAACATCTGTGCTATCTCATAGCTCACAGGTAATTCCAGGGAACACTGTGATGTGGAAAGGGAATGGGTGATCTGTTTCTCCATACATTATGGACAACATATGTATGTCTTTTTTTCCTAGAAAGAACATAGTCATGAGTTAAGTTTTGGAGAACGTGTGTGGTAGAGGACAGGCTTTGGAAATAACCTGGAGATCCCCACTCTTCTCACTTTCCTGTGTCTGCCACAAGAGAGGGAGCATCCACCTGGGACTTGATAGCATTTACCCATCCTCTCATGGAAATGCTATTACCAGGGACCTTCACAGCCTTCAGCTCTCTACAGCTGTCTGAAGAGATGCAAAATGTGTTTGCCAGGAGGGAAGGGAGTCTTTAAAAAGCTATTTACATCCCAAAAGACAGCTGGTAGCAACACTGGAGATGTAAAAAACATTAAATATGGAATTGAGCCTGACTAGAAGACAAGCTTGGAGCTAAATGCATTGACTGATTTTCAGGAGGGTGACTGGAATGAGATGGCCCTGTACCCTTTCTATTCATAAACTACCTCCAAAGCAGCCATAGGTGCCATGTAGTCTGTGCATTGACTCAACCCTGTGCATGACATGATGTGTGTAAGACTGCAGTGCAACAAGCCATCAAAAAGCTGGGTGGATGGATGGGTGCCCCCCTTGTTTTGGCAGGGGGATGCTGGGCCATGGTGGGGAAGGTGGGGCGGAGCTGTGAAGCTGGTCCATGCTGGGCAGTTCTTGGTGCTGCTCAGGATCCCCCCACAGCCCCATGCTATGGTATATGAATTCATTGCATGGACCACTTCTGACTGCCCAAGGCAATGCTGGCCAAGGCCAGGAGAACTGTGCCATGCACATCTGGCTGCATCACCAGCAACCGGGCCGTGTGCAGGCAGGAGAGCATCTGGCTGCAGAGCGCTGCTGTAGCACTGGTTCATTGCTTTGGAAACCTTACAGAGCAGCAAAGCGACCCAGGGCAGTAGATTTGGGGTCTTTTTATTGGTGTGTCAGCAGGCTGGGATGTGTAGGAGGGAAGCTGCCCATTTCCAGGGATTGTGTGAGCAGGAAGGGCAGCTATTGGAATTCGAAGCCACTTCCTCCACTATAAATTTGTTCTTGTGTTATCTCTGGCTGGGCAGGGCAGGGGAACATCTTGGCTATCTGATTTTTTGCTACAGTATGTTTAGGTCAGCTTCATCAGTTCCATGATAGCATAGGAGAGGCATTCCTGGCCTCACGAGCAAAGAATTTTCAAGATTAATACCAGGAATCTGTCATCCCCTAATGTTTCCTGAGAGAATTGGAAAGAAATGAGTATAGAAAAGGATGGTGGATTTAAATACACAAGATGTGATGGAAGTAAAAGTAGCTGAGCCATCTGCTTCTTCAGGCTCCAGTTAATGTGCAGGGATACTCTCATTTCATGTGTTGGCAAAATACTTGGATCAACCTGCAGTGGACACTCCTAAACTGGCAACCATGTAGTTTTAATCAAGGTCTGAGTGATACAGGAATGAATCTTGTGTAACTACTTTCTGGTCACGTATCCTTATTCTCTTACAAAACTGTAACTCTGCAGATGACCCAGATCTGACTTGAGTGTTGTTTTTAATTTAAAAAATAAAAAAATAAAAAATTCTGGCTTCTGTATCCAACTGTTGGCTTGTCAGCGTGACAGGAATCGTCTTATGTATTTTGAAAAGGGCACTACATCACTGAGAGAAGTGGGCTGAAGATTAATGGAGTTGTGGGAGGTGGAGGAGGAGTTGGGGGAGGGAAGCAGAGTTTGTTCCAGATGACATTTGTCAGTATGATCAATGCATGCTGTGCTGCATTTGCATACAGATCAGGACACGGACAAGCATGTGCTTCCATGTAAATAGGAGTGAACCTGCAGCCCAACCTGGCCACTGGAAAGCTGCTGCTCAGTGCTACAGCAAGGGCTCCTTATTAGCGCTTAAGGATTCACAACGCAGAGAGATGGGGGCCGCCTACCACCTAAGCAATTTTCACTGACGTGGCTTTTTATTAGTATTATTTCTTCAGACTATAATTCCATGTTTCCTGAAATAACAACCAAGTATTCATCAGGCAGCTACTGCCTTTAGCTGCCTTTTGTGTGAATCTGAAGTGCTTCATTACTCCCCTGGTGCGTTTTCTTTCTCTTACAGTAAATCTGAGCAGCATCTGTGTGGTGGGGGTGGTGATACGATCTTAGGTTGAAAAGGAGAAAAGGTCTGGCTGGCACAGGAAGCCAACGAGGAGCTCAGAGAGCATAGCCTTCAGGGTTCAGCATCTTTTTGCACTGGAGGAGAATTCACAGGCCACTTCCAGGGTTCACAGCTACATCCCCCAGATTCAAAACCCAACCAGTTGCAGCTCTTTATTGCTGGGTTGAGGATTTTCTTTTTAAACAACAGTTGGATTTTGGCCTTATTTTTTTCTCCTCTTTAGTAGCACTCTTGATAGTGCTTTGATCATTGCTCCAAAAGGAAATGCCTGTAATTTCCTGTGCAGGTCTTGCCAGGTGCTGGGCTCCATCAGATCTCCTGGAAGCTGATGGGAGTTGAGAGCACTCTCACCTGATAGGATCCACCTTATTAGAAAACCTCAGAGAGTTGAAATTTCACTTGTGTTTTTAACAACTTAATGCCATAACTACAAAGGGCATTAGGCTCTGGCTTCCCGCATGACAGATATCTTCCATGATGACTTCCCACTGAAGACCAGCTTTTGCTTGGTGTGTTCTTTTTGAGGCATTGACCAGGCAGGAAATCTGCTAGACTGGAGGAAACCTGGCTAAGAGTTAATCATCTTTCTTTAATAATTGGTAGTGGTTGTTCATACACCTTTTGCTCTCAAAAAGTTTGGGACACAGTCATGCCTACTTGAGGGAGAAATTCCTGGAGTTCATTCAGTCCTCATCAGTATAACTCGGGGGAAGCAGCTACCTCCTAAAAGGGCATGTCCTGTGTTTCAAGAGTTTTCAGTAGCTCCCAGCCCAAGGGATTGCCTACAACGCATAAGACTGAACTATTTTTGTACCTGGCAAGCGTCTCTGGGTGTGTTGTGGTGGTTGTGTGGCTGCAGCCAGCAGTCTGCAGGAGGAACAGCGAGGGAAGTGTTCAGATCTTGTAGTGTTTCAGCCCTTGAGGCATTGCATGTTGCTGCTAATGCTTGCAAAGTGGCCAGGTAAAAGGGCGTAATTGAGTGAGCTGTGGCTAGAGGAAGAGTTATTAATTGCAACCATAGGAGTAGTTGGCAGCCTTGGTGGCCGATAGTCTTCCTCAGCCTCAAGTGAGGTTGGTGTCCTCAGGTACACAGAGCTCCGGCAGGGTGTATGCGAAGAGCTATCCATGGGCCAAACCAAGTCAATGATAGAAAAATTCCTTTGGCCATGGGCTGGTGGAATTGGTCAGCATACATGCATACACTGAAGTATATGCTGAATCTAAACCTCAGCCTATTGCTATAGTGGATGCAGGCTCCCTAAAGTTGTTGGTGTTGGAGTGCTGCAGCAGAGGAGGAGGGATCTGGTGGTTCCCACGCAGATCCTGCTGCAGCTTTTTCTCGAGGTTTCATAACATATTTAAGCAATTTCTGTTGTGTGTTGCCATGGAGACGGTAAATCACTGCCATGTGGGCTTCTCTGTCAGGGAGCCAGTGTTTTAATTGCACTAACCTCCCCTGCACATTCAGGGCTTGGCTCTGAGCTCGTTTACCTGCTGTAATGATTTTGCCCTGGGAGCTCTGCCTTAAGGAGAGCAGAGCTGGAACCTGGTTTAGGGGTACTTATACATCAGATATCTGGAGTTGATTTTATTATTGTCATATGTGGCCATACCTCTGCCCAGATGAACAGAAACTACGATGATTTACACAATCTGAAATCTGTCCTACTTACATTCAGGGCAAGTGTTGCAGTGAGGATAGGGATTAGTTACACAACCTACATCTTTTGGTGACCTGTTGGGGCTTGGTGGTCCAGTCACACAAACCAAGCTGAATTTCTCCATCTTTGGTGTCTTTATGTTGCTTAGCTGCTCCAAGGCAATAGCTCTTCCACTCCATTCCCATGCCCAGAGAGGTAAATGGGGTTTTATGCAGTTTATTCTGCCTCTATAAAAAAATACCAATTTTGCAGAAGAGGCTCAGCCCCGATAATAGTCTTGGGTCAGCATTTCCCTTTTCTCTTTGACATCTGGCTGAGGACCAGACACATTTCTGACTGTGTCAGCATTACTGGCTTGTGCTATCAGGACACAGGTCTTGCCAGCGCGTATGAAGACAGTTGTATAAATCAGCCTCCTTCCAGTGACTTAACCAGAGCCCTGACAGCATTCATCAGTGTAGGGTATGAATCCTTCTTTTGGCTCCTTCAAAATAAACTATATAAGTTGTAAGATGATTATCATCAGAGCTTATTAGTGTATTACCACATGCTGCTTTGTATTCAGACAATGGATAAAAACATCTGTGCTTCATTTTTCTCACTCAGATCTACAGCAAACACGCTTATTCTTGCTCCCATCTGAGGAGGACTCTGTCAGTACTCTGGCCAAAAACACTTGAAAATCAGCCCAAGTCTTGTGCACTTGCCTCTAGCAACATAACCAGCCGCCATGGAAGCTGTGCACACCTTTGTGAGTGTTTAATGTTTTCCAAAAGGTAACATATGTTGATTTTAAGGCTTGATTTATTGGCTGGTTTAGATGATAATCTTGTCAAGGCATGAGCTATCTTCTTGCTATGGTTATCAGGGCAGATGGAGGTGTAGAGGGATTAAAGTACTTGGCTTTCAGAGGGTTTGCATTACATACCTGCATGTTGAGAGCACAGGGCCTGCCATCTCAGTAAAAGGAGGAGTGTTTCCATGAGCAGTAGAAACAGCCTTATAGAAACATCTAATCTTGCTGCCTTTTGACACTCAATAGAAGTTTTTGTCTGTTCATGATAGCATCACCTAAAATACAGGGCGTTGTGCTCAACAAACCAGCCTACTGTTCTTTAATTTTACTTCTTTTTTCTTCCCAGTTCTTGCTGTTCTCCCCAGGCTACATAATATTCAGCCTGGTGGCTTAGATGTTTTCTATGACAGTACAACCCAGTTCAACCCATAAGCATGTTGGACAGAGTCACTGTTTGTACAATGGGCTAAATATTATCCTAGTACTTTGAGAAGCGTTTCATGCAAGATAAGCTCAAGGCTTCTTAGGAGTGAGTTGAAGGGACTGGTACAAAATGTCAGTGAAAATGTAACACTTGTCTGCCAAGCAGTAGCTTGTGGTTTTGTGATGAGGTCAAAAATCCTGCACAAACGGAGTTTGGTTTTCACATCCGCAGCCTGTCCCCTTCCATGTTAGTAACAATCTGTCTTTCATACCGCCTGGCCAGAGCTGCTCTGCCATCTAGAGAAGGATGGGATGAAATCTTGGCCACAGGCAAAGTAAAAAATTGTCATCACAATGTTGGGGGGGAGGGTTAGTGTTTTAGCCAGGGTCTGTATCCTAACAAGCCTGTGTGAGGACTATCTGACCTGAGCAGGATTACACAGAAAAACTTGGTCTTTCAAGCAAAAAATGATAAAATTAGTTAAAATTCCTACGTTTCTATGCAGCCAAGCATGCTGCTTGCTGATGTATGATCTTGTAAATATGTGAAAATTGCTTACTGTGCCAAAATTCAGGGTGAGAAACCTTTCCTTGGGGTTATGATGAGGAACTGCAGTAAGCCTGGTTGAGACCTCAGCTGGTGCTTTGTCTCATTCTCTCCATTCTGCAGCTCCTGCTTACAGTGGAAATTCTTGTTGTTGTCAAGAATTCCCTCCAAAGATAGTTTAGAAACAAGCATACTTAATCGTGTTTCTTCTTGCTCTGAAGATATTGGCTTGCCTCAACTAGGAGAAGAAGCCTTTGCAGTTCTTACTAGCCTCAGTGATCTCATCTTTGTGATCACATTCTTTCTCTGTCTATAGGGTTTTCTTTCCAGAGAAGAAACTAAGGCAGTTCCTATACATGTGATTCAAGGAGAATTGGGATGCCAACAGTTTATGGAGATTCCCTCAGTGCAGCCAGCCCAGGGCAGTCTTCATCCCCCCTTAGCACTGATCCCAGCCAGCGTCTGCAGCCCAAAGAAAGAGCATGAGAAAAAACAAAATGGATGCGAGCAGCTGCCTGCAGAAAGTGTCACCACAGCTGCTCTCGTGCTGGAAGGCTTGTGTCAGGAAAACCAACACCAAGGAAATAGCTGCCCTCTTTTATCCTTATCACTAGTGCTGCCTGCGGGCGGGTGGAGGGCACTGCCTGCCTTAGCATATGTAGGAGAGTGCTTGCCTAGCTTCTTAAACAAGCTGTCAGGGCTGCTGGGTGATGAAACAGGCTGTTCAGCAATGACTGCCCCTTCTTTCTCCACACACGTGTGCCGTTGCCCAGTTGCAGCCAGTGAATATTTTTCTGCTTTCTTGTTAAGAGTCAGTTCCTCCCTGGCTCACCCAGGATGGGGGAGCAGCGTGGCTGTGCTGCAGGGGAAGCTGCTCTCCTGACTCTTTGGGCTGTGTCATAGCCACAGAAACCAGCCTTCCTGCCACAGCAGGGTTGGGGCTATTGAAAAAGAAAGAAAGGCAAAACAAAAGACACTTGTTGTTCCTGGCCTGCTGCCACCTAGTTTTTATTACTTGAAGATAAAACAGAAGAGAGCAGCTAAGTGCATTTTTGTCTGCCGCAGAGCCAGGATTGGACCTTTAACTCCAATTTCATCCATCACTGCTGGTTCTGCATGTGGGTCTGACACCAGGATGCTTGCTGTACCCTGTGAATGAAGCGCCATTTAATGCCTGCTCTACCCTAGGCTAAGCAGTCAACAATAGCAAGGCTGTGGCTTATCAATGGGATTTGGTCACTGACAACTGGAAGTTATCTGGAGCTTGAAAACTCCGCTGAGCCAGGCTGATTTTTGGCATGGCCATGTGGGCACAGCCCATATGGGAAAGGTATTTAGATGATAAAAGTTCTGCACTCGCATCTGTGGCAGTTAGGGATGCTTGTAGATGAGGCAGGAGTAGACTGAACCACAGTGGTGGGGTTGTCTGCACTTCTAAGTGGTGGGTCTGAGTTGTGGTAGAGCTGGTGGGGAGCATAGGTGCTGCCACTCCTGTCCAAAAGGACTCTGGATGTCAGTGCTGCCTTCATCCTTGCTTCTTAGGCAGCAGGTAAAAGCAGCCTTGTGCATGTTGTCCTCTTTTTGTTGCTTATGGGTGATCAGAGATGATCTCTTTCTTCAGCAGGTCTAGCACGCTGGAAGCATGGCTACAAGTGCCGTTCCTAGCGAAAACCTCCCCACATACAAGCTGGTGGTAGTTGGAGATGGTGGCGTGGGCAAGAGTGCTCTCACCATTCAGTTTTTCCAGAAGATTTTTGTGCCGGATTATGACCCAACTATTGAAGACTCCTACCTGAAGCACACGGAAATAGACGGGCAATGGGCAATTCTTGATGGTAAGCAAACTACACTCATCGTCCCTCTTCCCTTACAGTTGAGCATAAGTGCAAATAGACCTCAATGCCTTCCACAGCATATTGTGCGCCTGTGCTCCTCCTACTCTTCTGTGGGCTGCCAGGAATTTCAGTGCAAACTGGCCTGTGAGCTGCAGTGTGTGGTCTGCAACTGATCTCCAACAAAACTTCTGCTTCCAGTTGCTTTGGTTCCAGTTCTGCACAGAAATGTTTCTAACAGAAGTGTAAAAACCTATAGATCATCATAGACATTTGGGGTAGGTTTCTGCAAAAGATGAATTATAGCACTGTGAGGTAGCTCTTGCTAATGGTACTTCATTGTGGTTAGGCTCATCCCTTGGGAAATAACACTGAGTGGGTAACTGAATGGGAAAGATAACCAGAAAGAACATTTAATCAAAGCTGTCATCCACTGACAGTGAAGAATTGTAACACCTCTTAACTCCCATCATTCAGGCATGGTGTTTTCATATCTAGTTACCTTTTTCATTTAACTACGGGTAGGGTAGCAGCGTGGAGAATTGCTGCAACCAAGATCTTTCAGTTCTTTGAAGAAAAACTGCTTTTTTAATCTCTCTCTTTTTTTTTTTTAAGGCACCTAAAACCCAAGAAAACCCCAACCGGCCAATACCCCCCCCCCCCAAAAAAAAAAAAAATCTTGATTCTGCAGATGAGGAAAATCCCTTATATTACCTAAAGCTATAACTTACTAGTTTGTGCTACAAGACTGACCATAGCCATAAGGGGAATGTTGCTGTTAAATGTTACAAGTTTTATTTGGTTTTATGCAACAGTTAGGTAGTTCATCAAAGCAAGCATTTTGTGCCTTAATTACCTAGGTGCATGTATGTGGCCACTAACACAACTGAACTAAATTTAACCTTACTTGGATCAAGGTCCTACCCTCCACCCTTTTGTCAGCAAGGTGCTGAACATTTTTGGTGTCTCTGCATATGTATCATTGGTGTGTGGGGACAGAAAACTGGGGGAATGACATGGGCGGTGGAATGTGGAGGCTGGTCGGGTTTCCTGTATAGACCACAAGCTTGGTCTGTATACTTGACATCTTGGTTGTGCTCTTAAGTACAAAGCCCAAATGTGTCTCTTGTTTTAAACTGCATCAGAGAGACCTGTACTCAATTAACCATCACATAATGTACCTGTGCACCTCTTTTTTAAATGCCAGTATTGTATAAAAGAAAAATCCAGTCCTGCTGTAAATGAAAACCATACTTTCCTTTTAGTCCAGAATCCAGCCCTTTAAGAGGAGCAATCTTTATCTTTGCTGGTATGCTCCATGACCTGATCTAACAGTGCCAGGTGCTGTACACATTGGTGTTGGCACAGCCTGAGTTTGGTAAAACAAACAAAAAAAACAAACAAAAAACCCCAACAGCAGTAAACAACCCTGACTTGGGTGGGAGTGGGAAAAGAGGTTGTTTTCCAACAAGCAGTAACTTAACCCTTTGTTTTAATGGAAAAGCCTTTCTTTTGCTCAGAAGGGGCTTAGTGGCTGCCTTTGGGCTGAACTGAATTCAGCTGTGGCCTTGAATGGCATGTTGGGAATCCCTGACTTTCGGAGTTCATATACCCACAGAAGCAAAACTGCAGCTTCTCCTTCTCTTTCTTACTGCTTGAGATTTTGAACAATCAGAACTTTGGAAGAAAGACAGTATTCTTGCTTGGAAAAACACGTGAGCCTTTACTATCTGTCAGGTAGAAATAGGTCATAAAGACTATCATGTGTGTCTTCTGCCACAGCTTATTGGCTTTGGATCTAGGCCATCCTCAGATGTCACTATATACTTGGACAGCTGCTCTTGTTGTGGTTACACATGGTTGCATGAATCCCTTATGGTATAAAATTAGGGACAAACATGATAGGAAGGGTGGAGGTGCATCATAATAAATTCTAGACTTCCCAGTTGTCCTTTAAGACCAAGTCCTTTCATGCAGTCCTCGGTAGGAAGCAGAAGCTGCCACTGCCAAAATAAGAGCAGTTTTAGACACCCAGACTACCAAGTGAGGATATAGCGTGAAGGGCTCCCTAAGTTTCTGAGTTTTCAGAAATAGTTATGAAAAAAACAAATAACAAATACATTGGCATCCAACAACTTAAAGCCAACCAAACAAACAAACCCCAAACCCACAGCCCACCCTTTTCCAGGCTGTTGCCTGAGCAGTTCCGTAAAAAGCATTTCTGGCATTTGGTATCTGCACCAGCATTATGTTGTGAAAAAACCCTTGTGCTAGCCAGCTTGCATAAAGCATTTGGCTTCTCTCCATGAAGACCTCCACCCACTAACATTCAATAGCACTAATTGGCAGTGCGATGAAATGTTTTATTTGCATTTTTTTTCCTTTGCTGAAATCTCTCACTGAAAGTAGAATGGAATAGGCTTTTATTTCAAATTTGAGACCTTGGAGCCAAACATATGTTCAAACTTTCACGTATTTGCTCACTGGCTTGGGCATGTCTCTGTGTCTTATTTTCTCACCAAAGAAGAGTCTTTGATACTTCCCTGTCTCCCAGAAGACTGTGGGACCTGCGCTTGCTGTGTTCAAGGCCAACACTACACAAAAATACTTTATTCTTGGCCTTACATCAGTTTTATAAGACCATTGATGCAGTGTTTGGAGGACAAGTGTTGTAGAGTGGAACAGGGCACTTAACCTGAATGAGGGCACAGGCAATTTGTGCCTAGCCCATTTTTTCAGTTGCTACCACCCCAAATGAGGCTTTAAGATCAGCCTCCAGTTTTCTCAGCATATGTTATCTTCATTTATTCCCGGCTATTCATGCTGCAATCAACATGGTGATGTGCTTGGTTAAATGCATTCACACGCAGGTGCTGTATAGACACATCAGGTCAGAATCAAGTGGGGGCCAGGGTTAATCTACTTTGATCCAATTGAGTTGCCGTCATTAATTTTGTACACTCTTCTCTGTGTGCAGGCTAACTTAGCAATTAGCAAATGATGGCTTGGCTGCAAAATGCCAGTCTGGAATTAATCATCTGGGCATGAAGACAAAAGTGGAATACCTTAGTAAGGCAAAAAAATCCCAATGGTTCAAAATCCTTACGGCTTGTAAACCACACAGAAATAAAAAGGTGTCAAGGAAGAGGAGAGGAAGAGATGGTCGGAAGGACATGGCTTGGGCTTATTGATGAATTGGGCTAAATTCTTTGCTGTCAGTAGGGCTGTGCCAATTGGTACCAGCAAAGCAAGAAATTGTGCCTGTGCATTGATGGAAGGAGGCTGTAGTCTTCCTCCTCTTCCCTTTACTTCGCCTAGTTTGATTTAGATTAAACTCACTGCCTGGAAGTTGTTTTCCTGCTCCTGAGCTTCAGTTTTTCACTGTGTTTCTTTTCTTCCCAAGTCCCCCTCTCTGTCCCTGGGGATTCATGCATTGGGCTAGATCTGCTGTGCAGATTTGCACAGTTCTTTTGCTGTGCAAAAAAAAAGTTTGCTGTGCAGTTCTTGCATTGGGCTAGATCTGCTCTGGTGGGCAGCCCTGTGGAGTAACACCAAGCACCATTACTTCTGCCAGGCTCCCTTGTGTTTCCCATGCATCTTTTTGCTGCTAGTCATCCCAGGACAGGCTGTCTGCTTTTCTCCTCAGGAAGCTTGGGAACAATTCAGCCAGGAGGCCAGAGGGAGATCAAAGGTCACTTCAGACTTGCAGGCAGAAGGGTTGGTGTGCAGCTTTCTTTCTTTCCTTTTTTTTATTTAAACTCTGGGTAGCATCATTGAAAGAATTAAAATTCAAATGAAGTTTGTACTTGAATTCTTTTATTTGTGTGTACAGTATTTTTCCTCCCTTAATTGCTGGGATTTTGCAACCTTGGAAGAGCGGGTTTTGTCTTGGGTTGTGGGATTTTTTTCCTGCCAGGAAAATTTTGATGTTGCAACATGGAAAACACAAGGCTTTGAATACTTGCCCTTTGTTAGAGAAAGAGCTCCTTTAAGGGCTCGCATCTTTATTCTGTTTATTGATGTGTAAGTCTTTCTTCTGAAGGCCCCTCTTCTTTTTCCTTAAAGAAAGGGCAAGAATTCAAGTACTTGGGATTTCCATGTTATAACATCGGTGTATTTAGTTAGGGCACAGAAGAAGGGCTCATAAAAGCCCCAGTGTTTCCCATCACATGTTTTTGCCTCAGGAAAGCTCTCATTCCTGGACCAGTGTGGGCAGTGTGACTGTATCTGGAAAGGAGCAGAAGTATCAGTGACCAGGTGAAGCACCTGCCTCACCTTCAGCAAAGCATGGCAACCTCATACCTCTTCAGGATGACTTGGAGTGGGGGAGTACAGAATATAAACCATGGCCCCTGCACTCTAACTGCTCATCACCCAGAATACTCATTCCTCAGCTGAAGTGAATGGCTGATGGGCGTGTCCTCTCCCACTGCACTGCTGATGAAGGAAAATGAAAACTGTGATGATGACTTTTTGTTAGCCTGAGACTTGTTAGTTTGACTTGTCAATTCAAGTTAAGTTTTCCCTTGAGCTTCACTATCAAGGTGCAGAGCAACTGGGGATGGAGTTTCTCTCTGTCCTCACCTTTAGAAGAAGAGCTGCCATGCCAAGAGGAAAGCAAGACTAGGAGAAAGAAGCACTATGAGTCCAGCTCTGTAACCTGTGGTCCCCTGGCAGTGCTGCATTCCCAGGTCTGCTCTTTGCTCCAGGGATTTTTCCTGTATTTCGTATTAAGAGGTCAAAGAAGCAGAAGACACCTGGAGTTGCTCCTTTGTGCAGCTCCTCTCCCTGACACTGTAAACTCGGGTTCCTATCTGCCTGCTGACCCATCCAGGCCCTTAACGGGTTACGCATGTGCTGGACTTATGTAGCCAAAGGGATTTCATTGGAGACTGCTTGCAGAAACCAAGTTGTACACATTGTGCTTGCCTTTCCGAGCATGAGATTGAGGTAGGTGCTAACAACTGTGTCCTGGACACTGAAAGGCAAGGCACTTGAGGAGCCACACTGAGCTGCTTTCAGGGCTGGCTGCAGCATTGTGCAGTTGCTGCTTGGAACGGGCTGCTGGTGTCTGATTCGAGCAGTAAAACCCAAGGACTGAAGGATAGAAAATAAGTTTAACCTGCCTGTCTCATCACCTTTGGCCCCTTAGATGCCGTGGATAGTGAAGAAACTCCCATGAGTTGATCTATGCATCTAGCTGCCCAGCAATAAGAAGATAAAAAAATAAAAAGGAATGTGCCTAGGTATGAAAAGAGAAGAGGAACTCATCTGTACAACCAGATCTGAGCTCCCTGCAGGTTCTGAGTTGTGTTTGAATCTGTACTGAATCTAGCTTAGGCTCTAGAAAAAACAATGCTGTGACTTAGGTTTCATAGTATGACTCTGCCCTTGGCTTAGATTTACATGCCTGTGTTTCTGGATGGGCACTCAGCACTCTCAGTTGCAGAGACATTTTGCCACACGAAGTACCTGTAATCACCCAAGTGCCTCTATTTTGGGCTACAAATTCCCGTGTATTCCTAGGCTTCTGTCTGTGCTCAAAAGTGCTCTCTAAACAGCTGCACTCTTGCATAACCCATTGGGATTCACAGGAAAGTAGTGTGGAGAGCTCTAAGGGGCAGGATTCAATTAGCAAGGAATTCATCACAACAGTTGGGGTTACATCCACTGGAAAGCAGAAAAGGCCATCTCTTCGCTCAGCAGCCTTTTACCTGCAAAGCAGGAGGCCTCCCTGCTGGGCTTTCACAGCCTAATTGCTCTTAGTTTAGTCTCCAGCTGATTATGTGATAGCTCTGTAAAATGGCTTTGCCCTCTCTGGATGATGTCTGTTCCTACACCAGACATAATCCTTGGCTTCTCTCTCCTCAGTCTTTATCTAAATGCTTTCGTTAATGCTGTTCCTTGCTTCTTTCTCAGTCAAGTTTGTGGGAACTTCACCAAGTTTGCTGCTGGAAGTCCCTGATCATGAGCTGTGCAGCCTATGAATCTGATTTCAGTTCTTGGAAGAATGAGGTAGGGAAAACCTGCTGTGCTCTGGTCCAGTCTTGTTTCCGCACTGGCTTTTATGCACTGCCAGTGGGGCAACTGCCAGTAAGAGCCAACTGCTGTTTTAAAGTGTACCAGGGGAAAAGAGAGCTCATAGTACTTCTCTGTTCATTATTATTTCTGTGTCTTCTGGCATCCTGTCTGCAGAAACGGGAACTTTAAAACAAGGGGAATGCTGGCTAACATTGTAAATATCCTCACCCCTTTGGGAACCCAGTCGAATCACCTTCCCAGTTTCACCTTCCCAAGGTTTCTCCTCACTACTTTCCCATTCTTCTTGAAGCTTTTATGCCACAGGATTATTCCAGAAGCAAAGCCACTCACATCCTGCCTCTTTTTGCTGCTGATGCTTTCCAGAATGTGGTCCCATCCTGCCTACAGAGGATCCAGATCGCACTGTCTTCTCTGTAGCACAGAGAAGTGTAGCACAGAAGTGTTAGGATATTGGATTGTCTTTATGAAGAGCAGATTTAAAGTTAAAGACTTTCTCTGGCCATCTATGTGATGTTTAACTTCTGTGTGAATAGCCCATCTGAGATTAACCTTAACATTCACTGCTACATGGCTTTTACTTGCATTTTTAACTTGCCATTTTAAATGCTGCCTGGACTTGCTTGCCTGTCTACAAATGCTGCAAGTGAATTCCCTTTAAATAGCAGCTGCTGACACTGCAGCTCTGCCTGTGTTTAGCATGATGCCATGGCCAAGATCCAGGCGAGGTAGGAGTGGCAGGAGCACAACCCCATTCTGTCTCTTGGGTATCCCCACAGCTCTCCCCTAGGACTAGTCCCCTGCCCTCTCACAGGGGATGCAAAGCTTTGGAGGGGCATCAGCTTGGGGATGGGTTGATGGGTGCAAAAGCAGAGCTGGATGCTCTTCATGTGTTTCCTTTGAGGTTTGCAAATGTGCCAGAGCAAGGGGAAGTCTCTAAGCAAATTATCATGCAGGATGTGGTACATCCATCTCCACCTTCCTGCCCACAGGTTGTGCTTGGGTACCTACCGTGTCTCAGGGGCAGGGAGGGCAGGAGAGCCCAGCCCCCTGCGAGAAGCTGTCCTACTCCACCACAACTAGGGTGTGTGTGTTGGAGGGGAAACCTGCATGTTTGTGTGTGTGTGTTGCTTGTCAGCTCTCAGCCCTGCCCCGACATCATGTCCAGCTGGTGCAGAAGTCAGACGAGGGCAGCCCAGCCTCTCCTTAAGGGTTGGGTGGGTAGGAAGGATTTCCTCTTCTGTCCTAGCCACTCTGTCCTGGCCTTATTCCATGGTAGCAATTCTGCCCAGGGCATAGAAATTCATCAGCACATGGAGTGTCTTTGGGCTGTTTTTCTTTTTTCTTTTTTTGTATAGTCCTTAAGAATAGCCTGGATGCCTTTGAGCTGAGGGCCTTGTTTCCTAGATTTAGAGGGGAGAAGCACGATGAAAGGATAAAAAGCTATGAAGAGACACCCATGACTTTCCAGCAAGCTCCAGTTATTTGGCAAACAAGCCTAAATCTCAGGGTCTCTGGAAGACCCTAGAAGCAGTTTTCACTTTAAGGGCTCATGGAAACAGACATTCAAGACCAGCTAAGACAGGCAAATGAAGTTGAAGGATTTAAGGGACTGGTATCACCAAATAAGGTCTGTAGGTCCTACAGCATAGCTGCCTTTCCTGCAGACGTATAGTGAAAGTGTGGGGGCTGGCTTGTGGGGTGAACTGTGACATGCAGCATGTCCACCTGTGGTCACCCATGCTGGTTCAGCAAGTAACACCAGCAGTAAAGTGGGCTTTATCCTGGCCCCATCTGGCAATTGGCTCAGGCTGAGTACTTACCCCTACAGGAGCATCTTGCTGGGACTGTGGGCCTGCTCAGACTAGAAAAACCTGTATGAAGCTTTGCTGCTCCGTCAGCAGTATGCTTTGCCACAGTCTCCATCCACCAGTGCCCTGGGCTTTCCCCATCACTTGTGGGCAGCAGATGCTTACGATGTGGCTCCACAGTGGAGGTGGAAACAGTTTTCCCACCCAGCCCAGTTGACTGAAATGTGAAAATGTTCCCATTTGTTATGAAGGTCCTGTGTTTGTCTCTAGGGTACAGTGATGCATTAGGAATATTATTTCTGAGCAGCTGATGCACTTTGAGCTCACACCATGTTTGTACTGGCATAGCCTAAACTGATGAACTCCTCTTGTTCATCCTCTTGTTCAGCCCTCCTTCTCAAGTCTTGCTCTGAAAGCACGTGATAGTGTAGAAGTAATATCCAGGTACTGAGAAAAGGAAAATGCTTGTAGCTATTATTCTGGGTTTTCTCTCAGCTCTGCTTCACCCTGCAGCTTGTAGATTGTCCCTGACATTTAAATTGGCATTTACTTACTCTTCTAGTCTTGTTTTTTTCCATGAGGGGAACAGAGAAATCTGGGAGAGGGAATAATGGAGGTCTGTGAATAACTTTGAGCCATATCTTGCCAGAGAAGTAACTCCCCAGGTTCAGTGGTCAGTATTTTGTACTGGAAAAGGAAAGTAAAATCCAGGTAGTCTTCTTCCCGTCCATCTGCTCCCACTGTAGGCACACGGTGATGAGTGGGATCTGGGAGTGGTTTTTACTTTGTAACAAGAAACCACCTTGTCCATCCAATTTGTTATCACCAAATCTTGCAGCCTTTGAGAGGACCAAGCTCAGTGGAGTCAGAAAAGCCATGTAGGACACATAGGAGTGACAGCAGCTGCAGGACTCACAGTACCTGAAACGCTTTGTTTCTTCTATCCCAGTTCTGGATACTGCAGGCCAAGAGGAGTTCAGCGCAATGCGAGAGCAGTACATGAGGACTGGAGATGGTTTTCTTATAGTCTACTCAGTGACGGACAAGGCCAGCTTCGAGCATGTGGACCGGTTCCACCAGCTGATCCTCAGAGTCAAGGACAGGTGGGTGCTGCGAAGACAGGCAATGCCTGGTCCCGCTTCTGCTGCTGGAGACTGTGCCACTTGGGGAGGTTGCAGGTCTCATCCTGCCTTTTGCCTCCTGGCTGTCCTGGAGCAAATCCTTGTATGTGGGTTTGTGCACCTACATATGAGCAATAAGAAGTGTTTTACCTCTTCCAATAAGCATGTAGTGCTTTCAATGTGGAAAAGTTCAGTAGTGTTAGGATGGAGTCTTAACGCTAGGTCTGGAAGGGTGGAAGGGAGAAACTCCTACCAGAAAGGTGTGACAGAGCAGTGTGAGAAAGGCAGATCAGAGAGCTTTGAAGGTAACCAGTTTGGCTCTGAAGAGGGGAGAAAGGATGCTTTGTGCAGAGTGCAGGCACTTTGGGAACACCAGCAGGGAGTCGGCAAGCATTTAGGCCTAATCGTGTTGTGTGTTCTGGCAGCATCCTCCTTTACTGGTTTCAGTTTGTGCCAAACTAACCTTATAAGGTCCTGCATGAGTTGAGGCTGTGAACAAGTGTCTTGAAAGGGAAAATGCCCCATGTTGGAAAGAACTGTATTACTTACAAGGGGTGTAATGCAGTTAAAGCATAGTGCTCTGCAGCAACCATTTTTAGCAAATAAAGCATCTCTGCGTGACTGAGGAGTAAGCACCTGCTCCCCTCCTTTTGCTTGCATGGGAGAAGGTAGCAATGAGAGTTTAATCATGGTAAGCAAATGCATCCTGATAGAGAGAGGGGAAGCTGCCAGTTTATCTCAGAGATAACTCCCTCTTCCCACCCTGGTTCAAGAGGTGATGAACCCATCCTCTCTGGGTGGGGTGTGAATTAAGCCCTTATACATCTGCAGCTTTGAAACACTTAGTTTTTCCATCCATAATGGCTTTTAATTATGTAAGTCATCAAGAAAAGCCACCAGAGGGTTCAGGCCTTGTTGCTGGCTTCCTTTCACAGCTCTGAATAACTTCCCCACAGGAAGGGTGGACTCCTATCATGTGAGGTTCACAGCTGACAGCTCTTCCAGTAAAGCATCCAGAGTGGAGCCCACAAGAGTGAAAAGTAAAGGAAAACACATCCTTTGATTTCATCTAAATGAAGAAAAATGTCAGTCAGTCAGTCAGTCAGCCTCCCAGATCATCACAGTCTTTTCTTCACTGCCAGCTCAGCTTGAGGCAAATTAAATTTGTTTCTGAAAGCTAAAGAAGATAGGACAGCGTTTCCTGTAACCTGCCCCAAACCGATGTCAGTTTTATCTGATTTAACTTTGTGAAAATAAGATGTGGTATTCATTGTTTTGCTCTGGACTGAAATTTTTACCCCTGCGTATGCTGTGCAAACACCGCAGCCAGTGTGTGAGAAGCAGGAAGTGAAACAGGCTGGTGAGGTTGTTTGTGTTTCCCTGCTCAACACTACAGAAGTGCAGAGCATGAGGAGCTTAACGTTTCATCCAAAACCCGAGCTCACTCAGCAAATCACAGCAGTAGGAGCAGTGTGAGTAAAGGAACGTTCCTGCCAGACCTGTGGGTAGCTGGGAACAGAGCATCGCTCTGGTTTTCAAGCTAGTAGTCAGTTTTGGCACCTTAAAATCCAAAGGAATTGCAGGCTGCTGTATTAGCAGAACTGTACAAAGCCTTCCTCCTGTTTATTTCCAAAACCTTCATTACGGTAAAACTTTCTAGTAGTTTTGTCCAACTAGCAATCGTACATCTTGCAACAGGGAACAAAATCCCCATAGAGTTTTATGCCTGATGTAAACAAGGCAAATCAGATACTGTCCAAATGTAATCCCTTTCTTATCAATGTGCTGCAAGCAAAAAGGAATCAAATAATCCAGACAAGCAAGTGTTTTGCTCCAGAATGATCAGAGTCAAGATATATCAATACTTAGGCATTAAAATTAAATCAAAGCCACATTAGCAGAACAAATAACTTGCAAGACTCATTTAAAATGCAGAATGCAGTAGTGTTTTTCTAGCCAGAGCAATGAGGCAATGTGCCAGGGAGAAGATGAAGCCCTTATCATGTCAATGAAAAATGACACAGAAATGCTGTTTGAAAATCCAGAGTTACTCAGAGAAGTGTTTTATGCAGAAATGAGTACAGCCAGCTGCTCCTTACCCCAGTAAAATCAGCTCTGTTACAGCAGAAAACACTGCAATCATTTTTGGAGGGTTTAAAGTTAAATATAAGAAACTAATACTGCAGTAACTGTCAATTATCAGAAGGGACCTCCTCCCTCCTGGCAGTGGGTAAAGGCTCTGAAGCACAGCTTTGCTGCCTGTGGCATGCCGCCAAAGGAATCACGGAATCATAGAACAGTTTGGGTTGGAAGGGACCTTAGCAGTCATCTAGCTCCAGCAGCCCTCCCGTGGACAGGGACACCTTCCAGTAGATCAGGTTGCTCAAAGTTCTGTCCAACCTGGCCTTGAATCCTTGAGCCAGGAGAGGCTCCAGTGTGAGAGGTGGGGTGGGCAGCGCTGTGCTGCCAGGACCTCCCATGGCATGAGATGCCTTGGTTGTGTTTCATCACCAAAGCTATGGGGGTTTCTGCCAGGTGAGAGCCTGACCCACCCTCATCAAGGGAGCCTCACACTGGGCAAGCTGTGGTTAGATGGGTCTCTTCTCAGGCGGTAGCTGAATACAGTCACTTATATGCCTGGTAAAGTTAAGTACTGAGCATTATTACAGAGGTAGATGGTTATGGTAGAAAAGGATGGTTGTTCATTGTGGTTTTGCTCTGGGATTAGAAGGAGAAGATAGTAGGTAATAGAATCTGGAAGCTTAGTGAGACTAAGCTGGTTCCCTTCAGCCTCCTTCCAGCCACCACTGCCAGTCTTTCAATTTTTCTTGGGGTAACAGCGATGGGGATCTCTTCTACCCCATTTGATACCTCTCTAAACTCCAGCTATCAGTGTACATCTTTTCTCCCCCAATGGTTGCTTTCAGTGGATGACCAGAACATGAACTGACATCAGTTCCACCACGTACCTTGTTACCTTGTAGTGTGGAGCAGCTTCCAAGATATGTAGTTACTGAGATGCCTGAACTGTTATAAAAGAGTCCCGATCTCCTGTTCAAGAGCTGCCTCTATGTCTCGGTTAATTTCCTGGCTAATTCTGTAGTTCTTTCTTCATCAAATTGGATCTTCAGGCTTAGCTATTATCAGGCATTGCAAAAACAATGACACAAAGTCCCTGAAGTGCTCGCAAATAAGGATGAATGTGTGCATGCATGAAACTTTGAGAAGTGAAATTTTACAATATGAACATATATGTAGCACAGTCTGGGGGCTGAAGTGTGTTCATTTGGTCTGTTACATATGTGGTATGTCTGTAGCTGAATGTTAGATGATGTCAGCATCAGAAAGTGAAACTTACGCTTAGCATTTTTTATTGTAGTCTGCTAATAATTGAGTGGTGGTTTTGATTTTTTCCAGAGAGTCCTTTCCAATGATTTTGGTGGCGAACAAAGTTGATCTAATGCATTTGCGGAAAATTACAAGAGAACAGGGAAGAGAAATGGCAACAAAACATAATGTAAGTTTGCAGGATTGTTTAATTGGTTGTTCTAAGTCCCATTACAGGCATTCAGAATTGAATTCTCAGCTCATTTGGAGTGGAATTAAAGTATTTCTCTTACAATCGAACATTTGCAATTACATTTTTGATTACTACAGTGTAGTAGCTATGCAGTAGTATGCAGTTGCCTTTCAGCAGGGCCAGTTCATCATTGAAACTAGAAGCTCTGCTGAGCACTGGGCTGTAGTGACACTGGCCATCACAAAGCCATTTGTACAAAGTGTCTGCAAGTGGTGAGAAATGTGAAATATTCAAAATGAGGGAAGAAAGTGCTCTCTCCTGGAGTGAAAAGGTGGAGTCAGACATTAGGAAGTATAGCCAGGTGTCTGTAGGAAGTGAGCTTGTTAAAGATAATGAAGTTACAAGGTTGTTAAGCCTACATAAATATGTCCCACCATATTAGCTCTGCATTATTCATGCTGGAGTTTAGCCTGAGAAATTGGTCTTAGATGGATGTAGATCACACCCTACTCCACTAATCACCTCTAAATGCCAGCAGTCCTGAACATCCAGAGGGAGACAACTCCCTAGGAGGAAGTGAGTGGAAAAGTAAAAGCAAACAAGCCTGAGACCTCTTGGCAGCTTGCTATGCCTAAATGTTTCTAAACAAGCCACAATGGGAGTTTGGCAGGGCAGGTTCACTCCCTCCCCTCCCCAAGGAAGCTTGTTTCTGTAGGATCCAGGTCACCTAAACTGCAGCATAACATGTTGCACCCATCTGTACGTGCACGCTTTGGAAAAGGCCATGTACGAAAATACCTTATCAGAGGCAGCTCTATAAATCCGCCAGCATGCTGGACAGGCACTCCAGGAGGCCCCATCTGGCTGTCAGACTTTGAAGGAGAAGATCATTTTACACTGAAGGGGAATTGTAGTCATGAAATATTCATGCACTAGTCCTAATAAAATGTGGCAAGCAAGAATTTTGGCAAGTGCTTGTCTTTCAACAACCTTCGGCTATTTTCATGTCTGCAAGCACAGATTAGGGGGAGAGAACATCTGACAACATGAAACCTAAGAGTATTATAAACCCAGAGCTCTGATAGCAGCTGGTTTGCCTGGTGCTTATTCTGAACCTTTTGTCAAGCACTCACTGACCTTGCTGTGATCGTGAAGGTGTTGATAGCAGTGCCGTGACAACACTGTTTACCTGTATTTCCCTGGTCTCTTAGGCACCCAATTACTCCAGCCTTTAGGGTTTTTCATCTTGAAACTGGTTTGCTACCAACATGCAGGCTGTTACTAATTTCTTCCATGATACGCTTCTCTCCTCCAGATTCCCTATATAGAAACTAGTGCCAAGGACCCACCTCTAAACGTTGACAAGGCCTTCCACGACCTCGTAAGGGTAATAAGGTAAGCTGCAGTCTCTTCACCTGCTTACTGCCTGGGGATGGAACATGCAGGAGTCCTGGCCCAGAGAGCCAGGAGCCAACTTCTGGGGTCATGTGGTTTGGTGGGGGTGGGAGACTTCTGGGATATATTAAACTTTCTTGTCCTGTATCTGCATAGGCATGTTACTAGCAATTAGTTACCCGTGCAGGACATCAGTACTAGGCAGGTTGAGGACTAGCTGTGGCCATGATGAAACCATATTATTCAGTGAACAGTGCAAAGCCTACTGTAATGATCAACTTTAAAAGGCTGGCATTAAAAGCTCTCGACCAGTAATTTGGGTTTTCATAGCTTTTTCGTCTCGTGGTCTCATGTTGACAGAGGTTAAAGGGGACTGGCAAAACAATTCTACAATAGTCTGATGCTGTAGGTGACTTGTAACATTTTCTGCTCACTAAATGGAAAAAATTAAGCAGCTTTGTGTGAGAAGCAGCATGACCTAATGGCTACGCCACAGGTTTCCTCCTCAGACTGCAGAAACTTGTTCCCAGTTTTGGCATGGGCTGCCTTTCCTTGCTTTGGCAAATGCCTGCTCTCTGGGCGAATCCCTACTCTGGCTGCTGGCAGGGAGGGACTGCTTTCCAGAATGCTGGCTGCCCTGCAGGAAAAGAGCTGTATGCACATCTTGGCGTCTCGGCTGATAGCCTCAAATCTCTCTGAGAAGATTTGTTTTTCTGGCACCAGATTTTTCTGGGCCCTCATTTTTCATGTTTTGGAGGGTGCTGAGCTGAAATCATGCTCTTCCCCACTATGCAGTCAAAGTGCCTCGCTCGGCAATTAAACCATGAGGCATTTATTCACAGTGTATTTGTACTTGTGAATATCTTAGCACAGACTCGAGTCAGCCTCTATCAGAAACAGATGGTACTGCCCACTCTTCCCACATGTCTCAAAAGCAGGGGGCAGAAAGTCTTTGGAGAATACAGAGCTGAGCTGGAAATGTCCCAAACTATTTCCCAACTGTTCTGTAACTCATCATTGGCTGTCTAGATATTACTTTTGTGTTACAGTGAGCTCTTGCCACCATCTATTCCACTCTGCGGGGAAAAAAACATAGCCAAAATAAGATGGTGAGGCTCTGTTTGCTATCTCTACATAACACATCTCCAGACAGTCTGGAAGGAGTTCTGTAATAACACATCACTAAATTCAAGGCCTGAAAATGCACTTCATAACTTCAAAAATGGGTGATGCACCCTGTTCCCTGAGTAGTCACCATGAAAGTCATTACCAGCCAGGTAAAACTCTCCATAGCGTTAGAGGCACCAGAGATGTTCACAAAAGCTGGAACTCTGGTTAAGTCAGAGAGAAAAGAGGTGCCATGTGATTTAGTTGGTCATTTGCCACAAAACAGCTTCACTTGGTCTTTGAACATTGCAAACTATCCTCAGCCATCGGATGGCATCACCTACCAAGTATTGCTTTTCTTTTTTTTAAATGAGTTTTTCCAAATAACATGTAAATTTACAACTCCCTAATAACTGCGGTGCTCCAGGAGTGCTTTAAAAATGTGGAGGCTCTTCAGAGCCTATGTGCATTTGCAGGGTGAGGACACTCACTCAGAGTTGGCACTGTTCATGCTCTTTGCACTTGACTGATTCCCAATTTATTTAGCTTTATGCAGGAAACCCTTGTCTAGAAGTAGTCCAGAAAGGAGGAGGGTGATAGAGTTCACCCAATAGACCTTTTAAATTTCCTGATACACCTTTTATGCTGCAGCAATGCATACAGAGGGACTGTCACAGCAAAGATCTTGAGCGGGTGTGGGACGTGGTTTTCTGGATCTCTAAAATGGTTCCAGAACATTGTGAACAGCTTGTGGCTGCTTATTTGAGCTTTAAAGTTTTATGATTTTCATGCTTCCAACCTTCATACTCACTGAAAAAAATCTTACTAGTGAAAGCTGAGTTTTTCAGGTGGTTGCAAACATTTGAGAGCTGAGGCAGTAAGAAAAACACCAACTAAAGCCATAATTTGTCCCTCAGCTATGTCTCATCCTGGTCTGGATAACTTGTTTTAGACACTCAGTTTAGTGTCCAGCATATAACATAGCAAAGAGGCTGGTTTTGAGCTATTTAAACTCTCAGGTTGGTGATTTAGACACTATTTGAATCTATGGAAGATGTTGGTGCTTTCAGCTGCCTGTTTTGGGTGGCCGTGACTTCAGACAGCCAAGGACATCTTTCAGGGCTCAGCTCGTCCTGCATGCTCTGGTGCTCTTCACAACTTCCATGGGAGGCCAGAGCCCCTTTGGCAGCAGATTCTGTTTGTTCATTATTATTTTTTAGCCCCCCCTCCATAACCAAGACCACAGCAGCGCAGCTGGCTAAGGGCAATGCCGGCTGAAAGCAAATCTTTCCAAGAGGGTTTATTTCTCTGTGCACTCTGTATCTCTTTCATCTTCTTCCCTAATGAGCACTAGCAGCAGTGTGATGGATGTTGTTGCTCTGTTTCCCAGAGCAGCCCCCTGGCAGGGGAGGAGGCAGCAGTTCACCCAGGGCAACCGGAGGCATAGTGTCATGGCAGGACATACATCCCTGCCATTAGCCTTAATGTTTCCTTATGGCTTCTTTCCTCTTTCCTTAAAAATGCAGGCAGTTGTCTTGTTCCCTGTGTAGCATGAAAAGCCACGTGGTGGTGGAAGGGTATATGGAGATATACATAAGCACGCCAAGATGCCATTCTGCCAGCTGCCCAGGGCTCAGGATGCTGATGTCTGAGACAGCCTTGTGTCTCATCTGCTTATTTTCCTGTCTGTCTCCCAAAACAGGCAACAGATCCCAGAGAAAAGCCAGAAGAAGAAGAAAAAGACCAAATGGCGAGGGGACAGAGCCACGGGCTCCCACAGACTCCAGTGCGTGATTTTGTGACGGGACCGCCTGGGAGTGCCTTGGATGCCTCCCTCCTCCCCCCGGCCCCACCACCAACCCAGGCAAGGAGCAGCAGCGTGATGCCCACATGTACCCCCCGGGCTCCCCACAGAGGCTTGGACTTGGAGGAGGTGGCTCGATGGGATCTGGGCCCCCACGGAGGGGGCTGTGCATCGGGGCTGGCGTGGGAGCCGTGCGAATGGGAGGCGAAAGGGATCAGCAGGACCTTGACTCTCGAACATTCCCAGCGCCTTCCAGGGGCCTCCATGGTGTTTATTTAAAAAAAGAAAAAAAGGGGAAAAAAAAAAAAAGGAAGAAGGAGAAAAAAAAAGAAAAAGAAGTGTTGGTTTTATCTGCAAACATTTCTCCTTGTGACCCATTTCTGAACAGCCATGAATAGCCCCCCTGTTTGGTACAGTCATCTGTGTATGTGTGGGGGAAGGGAAAGGGCTTTTCTTTCTCTAATTTTTTTTCGTGCTCTTCTCCTTTTTTGCTGTTTGCTCAGAGAGTGTTTGGTTGCAAAGAAACACGGCCGGGGTTAGATTTTTTGCACTGAATTCTCTTTTAGGCAGCAGTGCCAAAATACAACTTCATATGAAAGTGCATAGATTTGGAGGAAGAAAATTAATTCCAGCTGCTCTGTGTGCTCCAGACATTGTGTCAGACTCTGGAGGGCAGCCAGCTCACAGACCGTAAACTCCAGCTTAGGAAAGGAGGTTTGGGCTTGGATTATATTTTTCTTCTTACCCTTTGTCAAGAGATTTTGTTTCTGTTTTGTAATTTGGGGCATGTCAAAGTTAAGACATTTTGCTAACCTGGAAGTATTTAAATTAAAGTAATTTACAAATGGAAGGGTATGTCATCTCTAAGGGGGGTTGAGGGGGAGGGAGAGAGGAAGCAAAACCTGAACTGAATTTGTTATCTGGGTGTTGAATTTCTCCCTCATAAATGTGTGTAAAGTGGTGCGATTTAAATCCCTCTTTATTATTCCTTAACCTTTCCCTGTAAAGCCACTCTTGGGTAGATGAATTGTTTTGCTTTTCCTAGGCTCATCTTGCACACACAGAGAAATCTGTTTATGGGCTTTGGCTCAATGTTTCTTTATTTCTTCTTCTCCCCCTCACTGAGAGTTGGTGACTTGAAAGGAAGAGGTGTTTTGAAAATTATTCAAGTGGGACGTGTCTCTTCATAAGCTTGCTATATCTAAAATGTCTCCCTCAAAACAGTGAAGATTAAGTATCTTTATGGTCTATGAAAATGCAAGGCAAAAAACCTGCAGCCATTCAGGCTACCATCTGTGGCATCAAAAATACGGTTGTGCACATCCTGGAAGGGCCACATTGTCTTTCACACCTTTCCTGGCACTAAGAGTTGTGGTGGCAAATTTTTCTCTAATTTAATGGATTGTCATCTGCTGGACTGAAGCCATCAACTCCATTCACAGGCTCACCAAGCTCCTTTAAAAGTAACAACTTGCTTTTCATCAGTTTAGGTCTTGTTTAGTTATGCTTTATGGGCATGACTTAAAATATCGGCAAAGTATGAATGCCTGAGATTTATGTGTCTGAGTGAAAAAACCCTGGTGTTGGAAACTGAAGATCCATTCAAGATGGTGGATCATCACAGACTTAGTTATTTATTGTTTGTCTTTGCAACCTGTTCACCACTTGTTTTCGTTTCTTGACTCTTTGCCAGGCGGCCTTTTGAAATGGGAGTTGGCTGCTGATTATTTTTCAGGTGAGTGAGGCTAATGAAAACATTTTCCTAATTGTCCAGTCTTCAGCATAGCCAGAAGATGGCAAATGTCTGCAGCTGGCTCAGCAAGCCGCTTACTGTAATGCTGGCTCCACTGCCTCCATCCCCTTTCGTGTGATGACAGATGCTGGGGATGGATTAAGGAGGAGGACAGTGGAAAGAAACATCTTCCATGGCCTCTTACATTGGATGTGGGCCAAATGCTTCAGTGAAGTTGCAACACCTTGTGTCAACTGAGATCTGGCTGCAGACCATCACAGCATTTCTCCCAGTGTATAATTTCCTTGTTGGCTGAACTGTGATGACCAAAACCATTAGGGTCAAATCCTGGCTCTTGGGACTTGCTACAGTCTTCTGGGGGTAAAGAGCTCCCTGTAGGCATCTTATTTGTTCTGCCTTGAAACCGTCTAGTAAATCAGAAGGTGTCTGATATTTGCAACCAACCCAATTTGCTGTAACTGCCATTACCACTTTCCTACCTGAATCCCTGTCTAGCCTGATTACTGGCTTAATTTCTTTAATTACACATAAAAATTCTATGGGATCCACCACACAAGATGATGGCATGTTAATACCCCCCTAGAGACCTTCCACTTAAAATTAACCTGATTTCTACTGAAACCGCTCATCCTTATGATGGGGGAAAAACCCTTGGGAATACTTGCCCAAAAACAGAATGTGTATATCTTGAGTAACATCTGCTGGGTACTCAGCATGGCATGTGCGAAATTATCTGTTTTTTCTGAAGTATCTTAATTGTTTCTTCGGCTTCGTCAGCAACTAACAGCAATTGCAGAATAATGGGGAGGAGGGGAAAGGAGCAGACCAGCAACCGAAAAGGATAGATAGTAAAGGCAAATGGGGAAGGTTTGACCATTTTCTTCTATGCTCATCAATGTGTTTATAGCAAAGAGTGTTTTCCAACAGGGATCGCACCTCTAACAAGTCTAGGGTGCTCAAAATATCAAGGTATACAAAGCCTACTGCCATCTAACTCACCCATTCATATTCAGGGCTGTTAGGAAACTGAGAGCACCTTCCCTTTTGTATACAGCACCTAGACCTGGCTTGTGAGACACCCACCAGTTGGTGATACTTAACACTAAGGAAAGCACCAACCGTGCTGGTGGATGGCTTATTTTCTTCTGTGGAGCATCCAGTGGATAGGGACTTCCTTCTTGTGGTCAGAGACAGTTTGATGAAGGACCCTGTAAGGCAACACTTGGCACTCATTTTCCAAAGAGCTGATGGTCCAAGTGACCTAGTATCTTCAGCCCCTGGGTAACTCTGCATTTGCTTGTCTCAGAGCAATCTTATTCCTCTTCTACTAAACAGAAGTTTAGAAGGTAGAGCTGGGCATACCCTTACCTTGCTTTCAATACACACTTTCAAACAAAATGAAAAGAGGGGTAAAACCTGACAGATTTGCTTGTATTTCATAACCAAACAGCCTCCTTTTTTAATTTTAAACTATGAATAATATTTGGAAAAAAAAAAAAGTTAAGCTACGCAAGTTTTAGCTTTGTAAAGGTGTAACCACCTTCCCAATCTGCGATCTCCTCCCAGCTGGTAAATTGTGTTGCTGTTTCCTCCCTCAGGTACTTCTGTATATAACACAGACACTGGCTTGTTTTCTTATCAGCTTTCGAGATGTATGGTGTATATTGTGCAAGTAAAGTAAACTGTCTGTCTACCTTTGTCTCACATTTAGGGAAAAGGGGGTGGGAAGGAAGAGAAGAAAAAGTACCTGGCTGAAATAAATATGCTTTCCTCTGTCATAAGCAGAGGCTTTAATTGTCCCTCTCTGCCTGCCAATTCTAAATGGAACAAAAGCCTGATAATAATAAAACCAAAGGAATAAACCTCACCTGTGCAGGCCTGCAGGAGGTGGGCTCCCTACAAACCTGCTTTCTTGGCTGTCTCAGTGGAGGCCACTAGCAAAGCTTCTCAATGACAGCCTGGGTACATCTGAGTAAACCATGTTCAGATGATGCCGATCAGCAGAAAAATGCAAAAGATGATGAGCAAGAAAGCAAGAGCTTAGGGAGGGGCTGAAATTGCTTGGTTTGGATCAGATGTTTCAGTTTAACAAGAGGCCATTGCAGTATGTTGCTTTGTTCCTTAATCTGTCATAATTCATTTTGGCTGGCTCTTTATAGCTACAGCTGTACTAGAATTTGTAAATTGGGATAGGCTGAGGGTTTTAGACATACATGATGTGTCTCATCTTGAGAGGAAATGGGTGTTATTCAGCCCAGTGAGGACAGCATTGTAAAACTGGCTCAGGCTTTTGCTTTTTATTTGTTTTTTTTGGGTTTGTTTTTTTTTTTTTTTTGTTCTTGTTGCCATCCTAAAACCAAAGCAGAGTGCCTAGAGCCTTTTCAGCTCCAGTGGTTTCAAGGGATGGTCACTAAATGCTGCTGAAATGCTTGGGAAGGAGGCAATACCCCCAAAGCTCTGGAAGGAGTACAATATAATGAGGGATACAGAATATAACTGTTTTAAGAGATGCAACTTGTGAACCACTTTAGGTGTCAGGGTTCAGGTATGTATTAACTAGTAAGAGGGAGGGTTCAAGAGATGTTTGGCATTAGAGAAATAGACAAGTCCCTGTGACAACCGCCACATCAGTCTGTGTACTTGGGACTGGACAAAAAAGCTCTGTGTCTGGAAATCAGAATTCTATGAGTTCAGTGGCTAATCTACTCCACCTGCTGTAGGTTGGGCAAAAAGGAGAACAGTTAGTACATGTATGAAGCACTGCATAATAGCTACACAGCAGGCACTGCAGTAACAAGGAGACGCAGGATGCTTCAGCACAGGGACTGTTGTAGTGTCTGGTCACTGCTTCCTGTGCTGGGAGGTCTGCTGGGGCCATCGGTCACATAGATTCAGTTCCTTGTCTTGCATATATGTATTTAATGCCATCTGAGATGCCTTGGGGTATCCAGGGCATTTGGGAGTTTCAGATGTAACACAAGACCTACGGGAGATCTGTGCCCTTCTGGAACAACAGCTAGCAGGCAGGTAGGATTCACCTGAACATCTGAAATGGCTCCAGATGTGTATCTTCAGGCAGCTAGTGATAGGACAAGGAGGAATGGCTTTACACTGAAAAGAGGGTGGATTTACGTTAGATATTAGATATTACTGTGAGGGTGCTGAGGAACTCAAACAGCCTGTTCAGAGAAGCTGTGGCTGCCCCATCCCTGGCAGTGTTCAAGGCCAGGTTGGAAGGGGATTTGAGCAACCTGGTCTAGTGGGAGGTGTCCCTACCCATGGCAGGGGCATTGGAACTTCGGTCTTCAAAATCCTTCCAACCCAAGCCATTCTATTTTATAGCATCACTCTGAAAAAGCTCTGTAGGCATTTCATGTGTCTGTGGATATTCTAGTTCTTCTCCTGCAAAGAGATCTTACGTGTATTTTAGCAACTCACCGATGCATCAAAACAAAATCTGAAGTAGAAGTCACCAATTTTGTGAAATGTATTAATTGCATTTTGCAGCCTAAGTGATCTCATGAGTATCACTTGCACAATTAGGCTGTAAATAATTTAATATTTGTCTATCAGAGATTCCATCAATAGTATACAGGCTTTTTGCTTCCTTTTCACTTGCATGCAAGGGGAATAAATATTTCATAGGTGATCTCACAGACAGAGTTTCTGGGATCATATGGGATTTGCTTGCAATAGAACAGAGCAGGGAGATGACTCTGCATGTCATGATCCATGATAGGAAGAGACAAGGAGCAGTAGCATAGAGGTATTCTCTGGTTTGGGGTGAGGGGCGGGGGTTCCCACCACTGTGGCAAATCACTGCTGTTTCCCTCCAGCTTTAAGAAGTCTCATGTAAGTGGCCAGCAGGCCAAGACTTCCTGAGGCAGGAGAAACATGCGGGTGCTGTGTCACAGTACAACATAGTCTGAAAGCTCAGACTGCGCATGTGGTCGGGTCCAGGAGCCAAAGAGGAGGGACTCCGGCAAAATCCTGGATTTGCTCAATAAGAGCAGAAGCAAGAGGAAGAGAAAAGAGCTTTGTGAATTGGAGCCTATTTTATAAAGCCAAATCCTCTGCAAATCTAGATAAGAGACATTGTGTGGTCTGTGTTTAAGACAATCTCTGCTGAGAAGTCAGCCCAGCTGAACAGGTCACAAGCTGGTCCATGGACTGCCACACATAAAGGTGTTACCGTGTGGCTACTGTGGCAGCAGCTCCTCTTGAGTATAGTTATCAAGCCTAACCAGCCTAAGGCAGTCGGGTATTTGGCATGCCTCTTTGCATCTCAATAGCCCATATCCCCTTAAAGCAAGAGTCCTGGCACTGTGGGCCTGCTGAAAGGCCTGGGCACAGGCTTGTGGGGCAGAGGTTTCTTTTCTGCAAGCTCCATAGTAAGAGCCATGTTTCAAACAGCAGTCATTGGGATGCGAGCAGACAAAAAGCAGGAAATTTGAAGTTAAAGCTAATGCACCCAGCTCTGCTCACATAACTGTGGAGGTCAAACAAAGCACAATGGTGTTAGCTGGGGAGAGGGTGCTGCTCACCCTCCCCTACCTTCCTCCCCTTCCCTCTCCCCCTTGTCATCCCCCCCCCCCCCCGGAGCTTCCTGCTTTGCCTTGCCCCTCCAAATCGTCCCTGTCTCTAAATCTCCACAAGAGCTTAAGCCGGTTTCTGTCATTGAGTTTCCCACAAAGCTGATCCCAGTGTTTCATTCCCATGCTTTTTTGTGAAGTCTCTTTGTCTCCTTGAGCACCCTTTGGCCAGAAGGTTTAACTTCCTAATGGGGGGTGTTTGGGCAGCCTTTGCCAGAAGGTGTTTCTTGGGGAAGAAAAGATGCAGCAGGAGATGGGAAAAGCAAAGCAGTTACACCACCAGCATAAAATACGTAAAGTCAGAGGTGGCACTCTGCTACTTTTTTGTTGGTTTAACTCTAGTGTGTAACAATTGCCCTGGGAAAATTCACATGATATCTGCTGCTGTAAATTTAGAGAAGTAGCACTAATTTTTCCTGAAATTTTTCATTTCAGGATCTTAAAGCATTCATGAATCAATCAACCACTTTGCAGTCAGGACATTCAGAGGTGGCAGACCTGGTTCTGTAGGCTGCAGAGATGAGAGTGCAAAGATCTGGAGCATGGAGAAAGAGCGAGCTGAAGTTGGCGAGATGCCTGAACACCTAGTACTGCTGGGACCTGTGCTCAATTTGCTTCAAGCTGTGAAACTACAATTAGCATAGACTTTGGATAAATACTAAATGCTGAAAGAAGAGGTCCAAGGCCAGCAATCTTGAGAGGTTCAGTCCCTGATAAAAACCATAAATACCTACTAGATTGTCGTGGTTTAAGCCCAGTTGGCAACTAATTATCACACAGCTGCTCACTTACACCTCCCACATTCTCCCCTTCCGGGGAGGAAAATCAAGGGGAAAAAAAAAGTAAAAATTGTGGGTTGAGATAAGAACAGTTTAATAATGAAATATAATAATAGTAAAATATAATAATAAAGCAAAACTAAGAATACTATTACTAACAATAGGAAAAAAAGAGGAAGGAATAAGCAACAATAAGCAGTACAACTGCTCATCACCTGCTGACCAATACCCAGCCCTACCCAAGCAGAGATCGGCCCCTCACGAGCAATTCCTATTATATACTGGGCATGACATGCTGTGGTATGGAATACCCCTTTGCCTAGTTTGGGTCAGGTGTCCTGTCTCTGTTTCTTGTGCCCCTCCTCACTGGCAGAGCATGAACATGAGACAGAAAAGTCCTTGACTTTGAGTAAGCATTAGTTAGCAACAGCTAAAACATCAACTTAGTTAGCAACATTATTCTCAGACTAAATCCAAAAACACAGTTCTGTACCAGGTACTAAGAAGAAAACTAATTCTATCCCAGCTGAAACCAGGACATACGTATAAACTGCTTCCAGAAGTGCTGTATTTCCCAGCATTTTCAATTGATTTTTTTCCCTAAACAATCCACCTGCTTCCTAATTTGGAATTCAGCTTATCACATCATAGAGATGAAATAGACATTGAAAAGGTCACAAGTTCTACTTCATCTAGAAAAAAAAAAGTTTACTCTTTGTAAAGTAAAAGTTACTCCTTGGACTTATTCACGGGACTGCTTTTGGTTTTCTTACAGAACAAAATCTTGAATCCTGCTTTTTCCATGGAGTCCCTGACATCAGTGACTGTATCAGCCACGGCCTGCTGGCTGAACAAACCTGGGAGCACCAAGCGTAAGCCATGTGAGCCCACAGCTAAGAGCTAAAAAGCTGTTCCAAGTTTCCAAGGAGCAGAAGCTACTACTTATTTTCAAAATGACAGGTCCTCTGGCAATGTTGTCCTAAGGCAACAACAAAGAAATGCTGCTATATAATGCCAGTGTGGCTGTTCCTCTGGGACTCCAGAGGACCTCTAGAAATGGCCAGATACACATAATGTTACCAATGACAGTGCTGAATAAAGTGCTTCTGCTTCTTGGGCCAGGGTTACCGTGAGCCTGACCAGTGCCAGAGGGAGGAAATCTGCCCATGTATTTTATTGCCAACTAATGCCAAGTTACAGGCTTTTTCAGCCCTAACAGTGGTCTCAGTTAGGTTTCCTCCTATTGTGACCAGTAGCTGATATTTTTATTATTACTGTTACTGTCTCTTCAAGCACTTGCCCAAAACAAGAAAAGGAGAAGTGGAGGCAGCCTCAAATCAAACAGAAGATTTCAAACAGTTCACAAAATTCTTCTAAATGTATTAATCTTGCAAAGACTTTTTGACCTGTTTGTTAGGCTTAAATAATCATGACGTGGTACTTACTGAGTAACTAAAATCTTTTGTGAGCTCACATTTATATTCCAGGAGATCATTATAAAACAAAGGGCTGAAAAAGTCCCATTTGGATATGAATATTTAATACGACTCTTTGGAAGGCTGCTGGGCTGACATTAATTTGGGCAGATAATCAAATAAGTATTAAAACACACAATTATGCAGAGGTAAAATTAGAACAGGAAGAAGCTCTAAGTTAAGCCAAAAGAAAATGGTTTATAAAGACCATTTGAGCATGGCCTTTCAAATACAAATGGAATAAAACACCAGAGTTGTTACTTTATATTCAGGATTATACATCATCTGTGGTACCAGTACTACCTGGTATGTAAATAGAGGATTGATGTTGGGTTTGTTCCTCTGAGACCTACTTCAGAGCCTGTAAATGTTAACTGGAGCCTTTCTGTCAAGTCAAAAGGCTTTGGATCAGGCTCCATCAACTTCTGATTAGGGAGTCTCACAATTCCTTTAATCGTCAGCTTGCAGGAGAAGTAGAAGTGAAACATACTGCAAAACCCAAGCTCCAATAGGAGTCCTTTTCAATTATGCCTTAACATTAAACTCCAGCTAATGTGCTTTTACCAGATGTCCTGATGAAGTACTATTAAGAGCTGGTGCATTGCATTAATTAAAGTGAAATTTCATAATGAATTCTTTTTGCAAGGCAGCAGGGATGAATCGGTGACCTACATAACCTCCCCTTCCCTCTGAAATAGCTTTCTGAACTAATGAAATGAATCCCCCAGGTTGTGGCAGGAGAGCAGAGGGAGCCATGCTTTGCATCCCAGCTACACACTGTGACATGAAAAAATCTGGGCACTCTCCACAGAGATTATGGCTTGCCTTTCATTGTGTTTAGCAACAAGAGGGAACTTTCAGAGGCAGGAGGACTCTCCATTAAGGGCACCTTGCGTAACGGGAGGCTTTTGAAAGCTCCATTAAAATTCTTGGACAGCACCCTTGCAGAGGAGCCCAGCGATAAACTGGCTGACCTTCTACCTTATAAAGTGGCACAAACACACCAACAGTTAAGTACACATTTGTTTGAACATAAGAGGCTTAGGGTATGTTATCGAAATATAATGCACAATAAACATACACACAGCTGGCAGGCTCAAGCCCGTTTTTGCGAGCGTGTTAGGGGAGAAGCAGAAGAATAAGAATTACTTAACCCGTGTATGTGGGGACAGGATGGGAGGAGGGAGACCTCTGTTCCTAGACATATGTTTTTAGAAGATAAAATATGCCCATGAATTCTGGTTATGCCTGTGTTAGTACATTTTTATCCATGGTGGTTTGAGATTAAAAGCGATTTTTGATGTTTCTGAAGTCTCAGCAGTCTACGTTTCACTAAGTCATTGCACAAAACAGTCCCTGTACCAATGCTGGATTGTGCCAGTGAGTCCTAATTGCCTGAAAGATAATGGTGTCATTAAAGTCTCTTGCCCCTGTGAGCCTTGTGCTCCTCAATAGAAAAGATGCTTTTATTGTTGGTTTCAAAGGAGCCCTCAGTCACTGCTAAAGCACATTGTCCATTCAGAGGTGCTGGGAGGCTGTATTCTGTAGCTGCTTTATTTCTCTGCCTTTCCCTTCTTAGACAGAGGGAGGGGAGGGCAATGGAGAGAAATGCAGAAAAAATGTTGACTTTTCATCAAGTAAGCAAAAGTATAAATCAGATATTATCAGTTAGGCACCACGAGGGGAAGAAGTGGCTGGGACTTTGCACTGCTTAGGCTTCTAGCAGCAGCAATGGAAAGTGCCTCTGTAAAAGGAGACACGCTCCACAAAAAATGCCAGCTTCACCAATAATTTTCAATTCAGTACTCATTTTGACAGAAATTCAGTAATCATTTTGACAGAAAAGCTGTGAACTGCTTCTTTATTCATACAAAAGGCATGTGGCTTTGCAATTATGCCTTAATTCGTAGCCATCCTTCTTACTGGACAATTTCAATTAAGAAATGACCTCTCCGTAAAACATTCAATTCTGCTACATAATTTGTTCCTGTCTTCATCTGGTAACCTCTTCCTAAAAAGAAGAATGATGCTTATGCGGGTCAGTCAATCACTTGTCTGTTTATGGGTGTGAGGGGTTTCTTTCAACATCATAACTTTATTTTTATTAGCCTGCACTCTGAACCTTGCTAGTTCTTGCACTTCAAGAATCACCTTTCTCTTTGCTTTGCACAGTGTTCTCAAGGAGCCTGTCTTCACTGGGGTTAGCAATACAAGACCATATAAAAATGACAGTGGCATTCAGAGGTAGCCTATTTACAAGTATTTTTATATTCAAAGAGGACTTGTTAAAGGGAGCCTACAAAAAATCTGGAGAGGGACTTTTTACAAGGCATGTAGTGACAGGACAAGGGGAAACGGCTTTAAACTGGGGCAAGGTAGATTTAGATTAGATATAAGGAAGAAGTTCTTTACTATGAGGGTGGCAAGGCACTCAGACAGGTTGCCGAGGTAAGCTGTGACTGCTCCATCGCTGGCAGTGTTCAAGGCCAGGTTGGACAGGGCCTTGAGCAACCTGGCCTAGTGGAAGGTGTCCCTGCCCTTGGCAGGGGGGTTGGAGCTTTGATCTTCAGGTCCCTTCCAATCCAAACTGTTCTATGGTTTTATGATTTTCTGCATTTTTGCTATACAAAACTGAACAGAGGTGTATTTAATGTCTAAGACCTAGGATAAGTAGTATCTGCTGAGTACAATAAGAGGCCTGGTTTGCAGAAGGGCTGTGGTCCATCTGACCTGCTACCCTCATAAAACTATTGCAGGTAAGGGTACACTCAGTATAGTGGTTTAAGAGACTTATGGCTGACCATTATAACGTAATCTGGAGTGCTCACTAAATGCATGCATTACAGAGAAAATGCTTTGTATTGCTGGTGCAGGCTACTTTCAAGCAGAGCATTTGTACTTTGCAGCTTTCAAGAGTAAGCCAGCTCTCCAAAAATCAGCACTCAGATATTTTTCCCTTTCATGTTTTCCTTCTACTTACCTGCTTTTCATTCTCTTTGCCTTTACTCCTCCATCACCTCCTTTCCATATTCCCTCCATATTACCCACCACAGCTGGTATAAGAGCCTTTCTGGAGCATTCTGTTTCAATTTTTGCTGATTACTCTCCATCTGCCTAAGACTTAGTGGCATTTAATGTTTCTTCTTTGCTGAAGACTTTTTGAATGTAGGATCTAAAATGTAGTCCTGCTGCTCAAGGCTGTGCCTGTAAGGTGGCATGGGAGCAGGGACTTCCTTGAACAAGAGAAGTCCCTGTCAGTTGGGTAAGTAGAGACCTTTTAGATGGAGGAGGGGCAGTAATTAGACAAAAAAGAGTTTAATGCTGCTTGCCTGCAATGTAAATGGGACAAAGAGATTGTTTCAACCTTGAAAACAAATATGGAGGACCCCCCACCCCGTACATACAATGCAGCAGCCTGCAAGGCAGGGGTGTCCCAGCAAGCCAAAGGGGCTCATTCACAACCAGGCTGGAAAGCCCAGGACAGTGGTGCAGGCAGCTCTTTCCACCCTGACCCTCTTGTGCATGCCGGGCCCTATCAAAGACTTGCTCTGTTGCCCAAACCCTGCAAAATATGAGGTCAGATCTTAATCCAGTGTATTCAAAATAGACGCCGGTTTACTTGGTTTTATAAAGGACCAGAGCACAAATGGCAGTAAATCCATGAGCTTTTTGGATTAATCCCGTTTCAGACACACAAAATAAAACCCTGCCTGACAGCCACAAGCTCTCTGGGAAGAGCTGGCTCTTCCCATGTTTCCCTAACTATAATTTTACGCAGTCATATGCTGTCATCCTCCAATCCTCCTCAAGTGTCACTTGAAAAAAACATAAAAAATCTGTTGTCAATTATAATGACAATACATTGAAGACGGCTTACAGCACAGAATGGCATTTTATAGCAGCTGGCTGTGACAAATCTGGGTTAAGAGAGAACATTGTGTGTGTTCTAGACATTATAGCTTTTAAAATAAAAAACTCATTCTTATTCCCTGGGGCTTTTTAATGAATTGCCACATGCAACAATGCCTTAAACCAGGCATCCTGATTACCCATCTGACTCCAGCTCACTCAGATTTGCAAAACAAAAGAACAGCCAGCACTCTGAAATCCCTAAACCTATTTGAAGAGCTCTACTGATGCTAAGGATAACTGCCACCCCCTCCACCCCCCCGCCCCCTTAAAAGCAATGAAGTAGTAGTCGTCAAAGGAGCAGAAAGCTTTTAGAAAGGTAGGGTGTCTTACCATGGTTAACGTTACTCAGAGGAACGATACACCCACCTCTGAACCATGTAACATTTGCACCACACACAGAGTGATGGCAGTAGGTGCGGGTCAGAACCCAGTGTATGATTCAGACGTGAATAAAGGGAAATCATGTTTTACACTGCTGCCAAGAGCTAGAACAAGGCCAGGAACAGCGGTCATGCTGACATGACCCAGAAGGAAGTGGCTCTTGTGGACCATGAGGATATTGTCTAGTGAGGATTGCAGGTCTTGTCTCTAGGGCAGGGGATGTCCTATCCCATTCAGACATCTGCTTAAACACAAACACTATGGCTTCTCCCTCTTGGATAGACACAGCATTTAACTCTGTGTCTGACTTAGGTGTGCAAGTGAAGAGCCCGAAGAGTCCAAGCTACCATGGCTCCCTCTGCAGTTGCTGGATGAAATGGGCTCATCTCCCATGTAATACAGGCTCCTCTGTGGATCACACAACATGAAAGCCAGCCTTTCTCCAGTAAATATACAAGGACCCCTGGAGACCACAGTCCTAAATTAGACTCTTCATTTAAATTAGTGCAAATACTTGCCACAGTACCAAGTATTAGTGAAGCTCTCCAGATCTCCTGTCAGTCTTAACCAGCTTTCCAGACCCATGCACTTGTCCTAGAGCCTCTGGGGCTCTCCCATCCCTGTTAGCTTGTACACACAACCCTAATGACTCCTTTGTGTCCAAAAGTATGTTTTAAAGCATCCCAAACAAGATCATTCAGAATTGCCTCCACACGTGGAAGAAGGCTAATGCATCTGACTTGCTGCACAGAGGACAGTGTCCCTCTGCATGTGCCCAAGATTTCCAGAAGCCCAGCAGCCCCACTGGCAGACATCCAGGTATCCACTAGCTCATCGCCTGTGTCACTGCAGAGCTGGCAGGTCCGCATGCTTCCTTGACACCTACCCAGCATTCATCTTCTGTTGCTCCTGGGCTTGGCTGCTTCCAGGATAAATCTGGGTCAACGGCTTTTTTCATAGGATTTCTGTTCCCTTCCTGCCATGGCTGGCAGAAGGGGATGTGCCAGGACAGTACTGAAGGGCCATTGATTGATGAAGAAGACAGGCAGGGACTGAGGGGTTTGGTGTAACTATGTCGAAGCTACACATGAATGCACAGAGCCACAGATGGGCATTGCTAGCAAATGTCAGTAAAAATCAGAGGTGATGTAAGAAAACCTCTTGTTTTCTTCAAAAATTGCACAGATCCATTTGAGTCAATGGGAAATACAGAGCTTGGCTTTTTTTACTGTCATTAGTAGCTACTTAGGTTTTCGTAATCTTAAGCTATTTTTCCTAATACATGCTAACAGTGTTAATTTTAAAACCACGCTTAGACCAATGCAACTCTTAACTGCTGGGAATCCCGCAGAAAAATAAAACAAAGTCTGAGGCCTATTTCAGTTAATGTGCAGGAGGATCAGTATGAGTAAAAAGCTCTTGTTAGTTCTCTCACGCTTTGCTCTTAGTAATTGGTTGATTTGGGGGGGATGGAATAATCTGTGGAAGTTGCCTTTTGCAGCATGTGCTGCTAACCCTCTTTTTTTTCTTTCCTTTCATAAGATCCTTTTGAAATTAGAAACAGCTTCTGGAATCAACCCAGACATCACTTTTCAAGCCAGAAGCATTTGTATAAGCATCATCAATCATGCCCCTGGCTCTCATTGCTACTGTATATCCACTTTCTACCTGGTTTGAATTCCTAATTGGCCCTGCTGTGCAACTTGAAGCCCTGAAGAAAGTGTTAGAAGGGAAATGGGGGAAGAGTATGATTTTCCCAGCTGGGATTGGAGGGTGTTTTGCAAATCACACTGATAAAGTCCATTTCCTAGAGAAAACAGACAAGAAGCAGTTGGTAACAGGGTAAGAGTCGGATGCAATAGGGTATGATGTACGAAAGTATGTACAACTGGCTCGATTATCATTAGAGCAGTTGGCCTGACAGCTGCTTATATCATGTGTTTCAGGCTCGTGTACGCAAGTATATGAGAAGTCATTTGGAGGGGCAGATAATTCAAGAGACAAGGCTGTTTTCTCATTTAAGTACAAAGGAAGCTCTGAAAAATGCAGGTGATCTGTGCCATCTACAGCAGGATTTCTCTTTCCCTGCCTAGGAAACCACTGAAGCTCTCTCCACTCTAGCTCTAGTTTATAGCCAACTCTTTGTTACAAGAAGGTACTCTCAAGCTGTCTAAAGGGATGTTAAGTGGGTGGGAGCCCCCCCACCCCGGGGTGGTGACCCGGGGCATAGTGATGTGCCTGGGCTGTGCCAGGGAAAGAGCTGTCCCCTCCATGCAGCAATGATGGGTCAGATACCTGCACAGTCTCAGGTCCAGCCCACACAAAGGCAGCTTGGAGCTACTTCTCCCTCTCAGGTGCAGAGTAATCACGAATGGGAGTTCCATTCACATATAGTACATTTATTTCATGGCTCTGCATCCCCCTATTGTGCCCCACCCTATTCCCATTAAGCACTCACACATGATGCTGAAAGCCAGGGCAGCTGTACTCATCTATCAAAGCCTGTCAGCTTGAGAGCTTAGGCTCTTCCCATTAATTAAGCAAATGTAATGTGATTAGCTAAGGCTGTAAATGTTTCTAGGCCCACTTAGAAAGCTACAAAACCCCGAGCATTACAGTCTCTCATTTTCATGCACTTGCACTATCTGAGATGCTCCTCTGGGGCTGAGATTTTTGTTCCTAAACTTCTGTCTGTGTGAGAAAATAGGGAGCTGTAATAGAAAGCATTCAGAATGGGTCATATCCTGTAGTCCTTAAATTGCTGTTTGAATTATAGGAGTCTGGAGAAGTTGTTGATTTGTATACTTTCAAAAAAAACCTCTCCTGCCTACATGTGTTTTTAAATGGATGTAACAAGAGCTGCTGAAAGCTGAGATTTGGGTAAGAATCTATGCCTCATTTAAGACTTCTACTTGCTTTGATAAAAATACATATTACTTAGCAGTTAAGAATCTAAATTGGGGTGCTTTAGGCTCTCAACCTGAAAACAAATGGAACAGTCATTGGGAAGTTGCCCACGGGTAAGAAAATTCTCGAAATCAATTTGAATGGTGTGAACAATATCTGCTTAAGGATTTAAGCCTAAAAGGGGCATAGATGTGCCTAAATCTAATACTGCAATGCAGAAAAAGCACTATTCAGCTTTTGACAGGCTTTCAGCACGTGTAAACTCCAAAGGCACCTCCTGGTTTAAACCACCCCAGATGTTTACAGTCATTGAGATATCTGGGTCTCAGAAGTGCTCCCATCCTGTCCAGGCTGAGCCACTCAGCACATCATGTGCATCTACAGCTCTCTTTTGAATCCAGAAATTTATCATTCCTTTCCCTAAATCCCTGCAGTGGCTCAGCCTGGTAGGCATGCACAAAGAATACCTCAGACAAAATGGCTTAGGCCACTATTGAGCTCCTAAAAGGACTTCCTAGCACCTTACACCCACACCTGGTTTGCAGCAAGTTAAGTCCGGTGCCTCTCCCTCTGTGGGTTCTGTGCCAGCACTCAAGATCAAAGTCTTGGCACATCACAAACCTTCATGTGGATGCAAAAAATAGCCAGGACTCAAATTCTGAGAGTAATTTCCTAAAGCCATGGACCATTCCAAGAAACCCTGACATCCCCCGTATGGTCTTTCAGATGACCCAAATTCCCAATTTTGTTTCCAGAAATCTGAAAGGGATTTTTCCACATGAGACAGGAAGAATGTACCATCATGGCAGGCAAAGCAAGAGCAGGAATCTAAGCGTGGTAAGTTCCTCTCCTGCGAAGGAAAAAGCTTCATGGAGCCTGGGGTAAGAAAGTGCTCCCTCCAATCCCTATCTCGCTGCTCTCACATGTCCTGGAGGATGCAGGGAGGAAAAGGCCACTTGAAAGCACTTTAATTCCCTCCCTGAAATGAGACATCACTGCAGATAGCTGCTGCTATCGGCAGGCAGAAGGAAAAGGCCAACAGATGGCACATGGGAGGAGGTTCAGCCATAGCATCTTGCAGCCTGATGCTTTCTGAGGGCTTAGTACACTGCCCTAACCTTTTACCTGGGAGTACTTGTTACTGCCAAGATAAAAATGGAAGAGGGCTGTTGTTGCAATTATCCTCTCATCTAGATGAATGTGTGATTAGACTTGAGGTTTTCCCTTATGGTAGGTCTGTGGTGCTTTCGACCAAGACTCGGCTCATGCCCAAACACTACTGAGACCTGTTTGTACAGGTGGAGCCACAAAAACACCTGGGCCCTCCTCTTTACAGTAGGCAGTCACAGCTGCTGGAATGCCACATTTTCATAGAATCATAGAATAGTTAGGGTTGGAAAGGACCTTAAAATCATCTAGTTCCAACCCCCCTGCCATGGGCAGGGAGACCTCCCACTAAACCATGCCATTTGTTTCTTAGTGCTGCAATCAGGAAGAAGCAGGAAACCAAGAGTTAATTCACCCCTTGGCTGAAGGAGATTCAAAGACTCTTCTCAGCAAGACTGTCTCTCACTGCAGGCTTGTGTGAGGTTTTTTTGAGTGGAGAAATTCCCCATCTCTCCTGGACCAATAGCAGAGAAAAGGACTCTCAGACCTATATGGCCAAGGAGCCCTTGCAAAATAAGATGCAGTGCTGGAGCTTAATGTTTTGGGCCAGTATCTTTGAGAGTAAACAGATCTACTGAAATGCTGCAGCATCTACTAGCAATTACTGCAGGTGTTTCAAAGCCACCTAAGGGGCACAGGTTATCTTTCCTTTTTTTAGGCGGTTAGACCCTAACCGTCAAAGGCAATTCCAATGACTGTAAGATACCAAAACACCTCTAGGAGCCTATGACTTACTAGCTTTCAAGAAAGAACAGGTTATCAGCCTGATATCTGAGGGCATGTCAGCACTTGAAGAAATGTAGGGAAACCTAAGTGCCATTCTGACAAGCTTTTAGGTACCCAGCTCTAGTGAAAATCATGGAAGTCTAATGCGTGGGGTATTATGAGACTCTGCTGGGTGCTCCTCTGCTACTCCAAGCAAGGTTTTCTGTAGTGTTTTAACGCCTTTTTAAATCGGTGGTTTGATGGCTGAATACTTTCAGAAATCTGGCTTCCACTTTTCTCAAAAATGGGATTTTTTTCCCTACGACTTATGCTATTGAGGTGTAGCCTCTACCAATAATAGTGGAAACCTAATTATTTTACTCAGAGGACCCAAAGAGCCTTTTTCATACATCAGTTTCATGCTGGCATTCAGTTAATGTTGATGTAATGTCTCCTTTAAGACTGTAATTGTATTTACCAACATGGTCACCGAAGAGCCATTTATAAATTGTATATATAGTTGCAATTCAGCATGTGCTGTGAGTATTTCATTGGGTTAGTCCCAACATCACAAGTTAATAATACTGAAAAGAGGGATATGGGTAAATCGCAGAGAACACTGCACTCAGGATATGGCTAACAGTGATTAAGTAGTCTCTGCTTTCAGAAGAAAGATAAGGGCCAAAAAGAATAGGTCCCTTGATAACATCAGGTAATTCTTATATATGGTCCTTCATGACACAGGCATAAATCACAATAAAACCCATCTGCAGATCTAAGGGGTGAAACATAAATCCTGCTTTATAAATGAGAACTGCACATCTGATAGTGTACACTGTTCCAGATTTACGGCAGCAGTAAATGATGTACTAAGGTGCAGAAACCCATTTGCGTGTTCTGGCTGGAAAGAAGGGAGGCAAGATTTTTTCCAGGGAGGAGAACATGTTTCAGTATGTACTCAGAAATGAGAGAGACTGCATGTGTGAGAAACTGAGGCTTTACACAGACTTGTCACATCTTGACTTCGTGCCGGAGACTTTCCCTTCTGGTGCAAGATTCTGTAAATCCATGGCATTGCATTATGACTTTCCATTTGCTCCCATGTCTGGTGGGGTAAATGCAAGTGATGGGGCTGAATGCCCAGCTTTGGCTGGTTTGTAGAGCATACTGAGATCAAATAAAATTTTTCACATTGGCCAGGAGCCCATGTCCTTTCCCAGGCTACAGTTCTGCATGCCAGCTTCTCCTGTCAGCTGTAGGAGAAAGCCAAGTGTTCATTTAAGCAAGTGGATGGCTGGATGATCCAGCGTCTTGCCTGGGCTATGGCCCATTTCTGGACCATGCTGGTTAACTTGGCTGTCTTCTCTTTTGGGCATTGGAGGTTGTATCTGCCCTGGCACAGGCTCACATTCCTCTAACCACAGAGCTGCCTTGCATTTGTAACCCCTGTGCCCTGCTCAAGGCCACTCATTCACCATCACATTCACAACATGAAGCATCTCCCAGCAGCTGCTCTCGTGGCAGCAGGTTTGGGGTTTTGGCTTACCTTGTGTTGCTGTAGCTCTGCATAGGCAGTGCACATATTTGTCATTTCTGTTGTCAGTATGAGACAGATTGGTTCCATAGAGTTCTGTGGTTTGACAGTACGAAACACAGGGTAGAAGCTGACTCCACACAGTTTCACATATGTGGCATATTCTTATTTGGACCCACTCTCCTTCACGTCAGCTCTCTCTGGGGGCTAATGAGGAGTAACATACCCACACCTGCTGCTTGCACCTCAGACCATTAAATTGAGGCATTATCTAAAGCACATGACAGATTATTTAATTTTGTGTTCAGTGTTGGGACTGGGACTTTGGAAACATCCTGGGTATCTTAAGACATTAACATTTCATGTTCATTAGGATGTTATCCCAACAGCACCCTCAGACTTCGGCTTCAGACAGCCAAAAGATAGTGGCTCTCTACACACAGGCTTTCACTGCAAGAGGTCTTTTCTATCCTTCATTTTTAACAACTTTACTGCAAACTTCCAGTACACTTTGCAGCTGAGGTTAGTGCAATCCAGCAGCACTAACTTCTCTCCTGTTTTGGTATTACTGCTACACCAAATTTACATTTCTATATAATTGAGTACAGCAGCTATGCTTCTTTCAAGGCAGTTGGATCTCCCAGGCATGAGCTCTGTGTTTCCAAATCTATGTAAAGTTCAGTACCTCCTGAACAATCAAATACATTACTGTGTTTTTCTGTAAAATGCCTCAGGGAATGAATGTAACTAAAATGTCAGTCTGAGCATGAAGTGTCTCCCTAAGGGTGAACAGAGCATGGAGAAATACAGACTTTGTTTCTCTAGCGGCACCTGCCAGACACCTGATGATGCACATAAAGCTATTTGCTATCTGTCAGGTCCCCAGAAATCTTTCTTTTGAAGCTAGTAAAACACCTTTTGTTACACATTTCTTTTTGTTCAGGTGTACATAAATATAGCAGTCCAGATCTTTAATATAGCTCCCAAAGATGACTGCATCCACACAGTCCCTCTGCCTGGTTCTCTGTCTGCCTGCAATAATCTGAATCTTTTGGCCATATAAACATATTAGGCACATTGATGGAGGCCTCAGAGAGAAAAAGTTTTCCATAAGCCAATGTAGAAATCCATGGCCAGAGAAAAAATTATTAATGCCTCTGGTGAGGGGAAAAGTGAGGGCCGTTGTCTTCTGCTCGGTTGCAGCTATCTGCCAGTTAGCCTTGTGTAGCTTCAGATTAGCCCCATCTCATACTGGCTTTTGACATGCCAAGAGGCAAAGAAGATGACAGAGGAAGGCAGATGGGAAGCTGGCTTAGAGGCCAGATCAGGGAGTAAAGTGCCCAAGCATGTGGGGATGGAGAGGGAAAAACATGGGAAAGAAATCATAGAGAGGGGTGAGGATCTAGGTGTGCTCTTTGGGATGTCCCAGGGAACACCAACAAGCAGGTGGATTGTTGCAGCTGGGACAGTGCAGGAGCACAAGGCCATGCAGTGGGTTTGCTGTTCATGATGGATTTATTTCAGTGGAGGTGCACCTCTGTTTCCATTGCCTCATTAGCCTTTGTTCGCAGCCCAAAACCTAGCAATATCCCAGCTGCTTTTAAGCAAACTGTGTCTGTGACTCTGTCTGTGGCTCCTGGGAGGAATTCCTGAGCGCAACCTGAACCTGACTGGGGAGAGTGCTCCTCGGTCTCCTTTTCCCTGCTGTGGGCACCCCTGTTGGCACCTGAAAGCCCTTGTGAAAATGATGGGGTTTGTTTGTTTTTTTTTTTCTCATTCAGAGATTTATAATGTTTGTCTCCTTTTCACACTTTCATATCTCACTTCAGCTTTTCCGTAGTGTTCATATCTTGCCCTTTTGCCTGAGTCAGCTGAAAACTATTAGAATTTTCAATCAAATTCAGAATCAGTTACTGTTACAAATGAAGCTGCTTTCTGACTGACATCTTCATTAGTCTTACTGGTACTTACAGCTAAAGGGAAGAGAACAACATAGGGTCCAAACCAGTTGTCTTCCATATTTCTGGAGTTTAAAATATATAAGAGATATTAACTCTCATTTGTTCTACTTAAATTATTATCTCATTTGACTTTTTTAACAAGTCCTCCAATGGCTTCCTCAGTTGTGGCCAAAGTTTGCCTTACTGCCTGAGCTCTTGCTGATCAGTCACTTACAAGGCAAACATTTATCCAACATAACAGCCAGCCTCGGCTTGCCTGCTGCAGTGTCTCTGAGAGGTCCCCATCTTGGTAATAACCTTAATGCTTTCAAGACAACATTTCATACACCAGGTTTCCCCAGTCCCCAGCTGGGGGGACAGTAAGAGCAGCAGAGCTGGTGGAAACACTATGCTGAAAGGGGCAGCAAGTGCAATGGAATGGCTTTTTGAAGAACAAAGTGTTGATAATAGTTCTGATAGGCACTTGTCATGGCTCCTAGGAGGTAAAGGAGGAAGGAGATGTTTCCTGTGGATTAGGAAACGTGAGAAGCAAGAAGAGGGACTTTGCGAGTAGCTGAAACAGCAGCAGGTAGAGGCACAGGGCAGGTACTGGTTGAGTGCTGGTGAGCAATGCTGCTCTGACTTGCAGCCAGGGACTGTTTGCTTAAGTTGCAGTTTGAAGTTGGCTGAGGGAAGGTGTGGGCAAAGCTCTTTTGTTTAAATGCTGACTTAATATCTGCCTGAACTGAAGCTGAGAAAAGAGCTGGCCAGGGAAGGTGGGCAGCCTTTAACCCCTCCAGTGGGCCACCACTGATAGCCATCACTGTGCTCTTCAGTGCTATAAAGCAGGGGGAAGGTAGGCTCTGTGGCTCCAAGTCAGGTGTTGCGTCCCATGGGCATTCATCTGAACTGTTGTTGCTAGAAATCAAGAGGATAGTACATGTTTTGCTTTAAGTGTCTCTTATTACAACTCAGCAGTGTTTCCTGCTCATCCCCTTTGCCCCCACATCCATGCCCACTCTCCCCGTGCAGCGGGGATAACTCAGGTTGGCACCTCTCAGGATTTGACATGTGAACATTAATCCCATGGTTCAGGACTTCCTCAGCCATCAGCCTCTCCACCCATTCACACAGTTTGGTGGCAGGAGCCACTGCTCATGCACCCTAGCCAGGAAAGGACAGTTGGAGGTGGGATATATGACAGTTTCAGATTATGATTGTTCTTCAAAGTGGATATTTAACACTGCTAACCCACTTCAAAGAGAAGCAGTGCCCCCCAACCACCCTCTTTAGCATCTGACAGCTTTCTTGCACTGTTATTTTCCCTGAAGTTTCATTCCACAGATTTATAGATGTGTTGAGCATTTTAACCCTCTTAGATTTCCAGGGACTCCCAGTCTTCAGCTATCAGCTGCCTGAAACATGGCCTGACCTGTTGGCTTGGCTCCCATACCCCATTTTGATGGATCTGTTCAGCTTGCCCATGATGACTTGGACACAGTGGTTCTTCCTGAGATGAGCTGGCCAGTGTGGGAGTGCTGACCTGACAGCTGTGGGCACTGTGGCCATGATGGAATAAACAAAGACTTTTCTGTTTTGGAGGCTGCCAAACTGTCAATCCTCAGACGGGAAAAGGATCGCTCGCTGTTTCCTTCCCCTCCGGCTCCTTAAATGAATACAATACTCCATTTTAAATGTGCAAAACTTACCGTCCCCTCCCTACAATTGAGCATCTGGGAACTTAAAATGGACTGCCCTAGTAAATAAAAAGAAGCAGCTTGATTAGTTTTATGGCAGCAAAAGTGGGTTAATTGCTGAAACTGCTTCTTATGCTGTCATGGTTCAGATAAGTGGGTTTAGCACAGCAAGCAGCCAAAGGGCATACATTAGTGGCTTCTGCAGCAGAGGAGGTGAGCATGCTCAGCGGATCACTCCTTGGAGGCACCAGCCTTGGAGGCACCTCCTTGGAAGCTCCAGCCTGCTGCCTCTGAAGTTGGTGGCAGACTCCCCACTGACTTCAGTGGAGCTGAGATTGTGCTGTAAATAAATATATCTGCTTCCAAAGGGTACAAGAGACAGATCAAACAAGAGTGAGCTTTTCTTGTATGTAGTAAGATCTTTTTCCTCCATTTCCTCCATGGATTTCTAAGGCATTAAATTTTCATTAAAAAGAAAATTACTTAAAAATTTCATTTACCTAGAGCCTCTGACCATATGCAGCCATATTGCCACATAAGAAGCAAGTGTATTATCAGCTCCTATTGGAAATAAAGCTATCTGTGCTTCAGCTGTGGTATGTATAGCACCTGAGTACAGCAATATCCACTCTGCCTCTACCTATGCTAGCTGTAGATTGAAAGCACCAGAAACTGGTGGCCAGTACCAGCTGGCTGTTTGCACCCTAGAGCCACAGATAATTTAGGATAATTTTGTTAGTCTGGCTGCAGGACTTATACTACATTAAAAGATGTATAGATTTGTTCACACAGCAGTTGAGGCAGGAAAAAGGTATGATAGCCTGGGAATGTGAAGAAGTCAAGGTGGGAAATGGAGGTCACCTCCCAGACAGGAGGGGAAAATGCACAAAGGTTTGGTGTAATCATGGAAGTCTGGAGCTGGGGGTGGTGGTGGAGTTTTGAAATATAGAACGTTATGAGGGCTTTTTTGATACCCGGTCTATTGTTGGTATTAGGTAAATCTGTTATAGAGTTTGGCAAGTTGGTAAATAGTTGGTAACTAAATATTTGGAATTATTGTATTCCATCAGCATATTGCTACAAGCCCTTCAAAAGCACATTTATGGGGTTTCAAGGAAATGCAAGTTAGTTGTCTATTTCTTGAGTGAATAACTGTACCGGCTCATCCACAACAAACACATGGATGGATATAGGATTTGATTCCTGTTGTTTCATGTACAACAGAGACATTCACTCCTGCAAGCAGAGTCACTGTTCGTGTGTAATATAAACACAGCAGAAACTCATCACATTTTGGTGCTTATTGGTTTCAGTACTGACTTCTGCCATGTCATGATATTTATCCATTCCTCTTGCAAATTTCCTGAAAACAATAAAGATGCATGAAATTATTAAGTTATGATCCTCATCTCTTCTCAGTTCACCACCAGGTCAGCTCCCAGCAGCCCTTTTCCTATAGTACATTGCTTCCATGGGACATTTCCAACCAAGCTACTGCTTAACCCTGGTGATCTCACCAAAACTGGACAGGAGGCTGTTACACTGCCACACCGTATTTCCCATTGTCACAGAAAGCAGTAAACAAAATCTCTGCTTTTGACTGACTGTAGCAAACAAGCAGTTTCATGTGCATGTGTGAGAGAATCTATTTGGTGCGGTTTCTCACTTCAGAGAAAGTATTCACACCAGCTGCAACCCCAGCTCTGCTCCCGAGCCCTGCACAGCTCTTACCCAGTCCGCTTCTTTTGCAGTACTGCTGCTGAGCAGGGAGATGCCGCCTGAATCTGCTGTCAGAGCAGCTCTCCAGGCTGGTGGGAGCTGACAGATGGTTGCTCTGAAGTATTTCCAAAAGAGGGGAAAAAAACAAGAATCTCCCCACCCACTGCAAGTCCGTTGTTACTGCTGCATTGGTAAGGCAATGTGCTTGAAGGAACCAGGGGAAGCAAATGAAGCAAAGAGAAGAGTTAGGTTCAAATAGATACCGAGGTCTCAAACCAGAGTCCCTGATGCAAAATTTTGTGTAATCTAAGTTTCCTTTCTCTTCCCCAGTTGCTTGGTTGTTGCCCATTTTATGAGGGGAGCAGACCCAAGAAATAAGAAGCAGAAAAGTCTTGGGAGTTTTTCTAGGAATTGATGTTTCTCTTTCAGCCATGGTATTTGGATTTCTTATCTCTTCATTTACCATTTGGTTAAAATGAGGCAGCACATCCTAGCAGCTGGCACAGGAAATGGGGAGGCCTCATCTCTGTGCTTTGTGAGGGACAGAATGTTTGTGCTGGGGTGGAGAATCCGTTCTGGGTCTTTGATATCCTCCAGTGCTGCTGCAATCCTGCCTACTGGTGACCTGCATGTGATGGTCCGGATCTGGGCTACCACAGCAGGTCAGGGTTGCATGTTGGCCCTCGGCAGCTGATCCAGCTGCAGGCAGGTGGGAGTCCAGAGAGCACCTGTCAGAGTCATTGGTCTCTGCTGTGATAGTATTGCTGCTTTGTGGTGAGCATCCTTACCATGTCCACACTGCTGCTGCTTTCACTGTCTCCTCCATGCTCTTGCTTTTCAGTGTATTTATTCATTTCTCTTCATTTCCAGAGCAAAATTATAATGAACATATTCCAAAGCTCACAGTAAATCCCTTCCCATCCTCAAGGCTCCCTCAATGCTGATCTTCCCAGCACTTTCCCTAGCCTCAGGTTAACCCCTGCACTACCAGGATCTCTAGAACACTGTGAAGAAGGTACTTCAATGACTACATATTCCTACTGGGTGCTTTGCCTTCCAGTATCTTTCAAGTAATTTTAAGTGGATATGGAGCTGTTATAGCCCAAAAAAGTGATTGTTAGCAGGGCAGTTTTTTTGTTTTTTTGTTTTTTTTTAAAGGAGCAAATATCAAAACATCATGCTTTTCTAGCCCTGGGATATGCAGAGATGTCACAACTCTTTGTGAACAGTATTATGCTACAGACAAAAGCTATTTCAGCTTCTCTTTCTCATTTTTTAATCATATTAAATAGCATTCTCTCTCTCCTCTGGGTACATTCTGGCTAATTCATATTCCACTGTAAATCAAAAGCATTTCCACTAATCTCAGCAAAGACTGACTCAGCAGAGAGTAGGATTTTGGCCAGGTAATCAGGGCATGAAAAATAGTATGATCATGAGGCTTCAATATTTCTCTCCTGTGTTTTCACAATAACCTCTTTACAAAGGTGATCAGGCAGCAAGAGAACCTGCTTAATAATTAACTAAACCTAAGATCCCTCCCCTATGTAAAATCTATGTTGATACCCAAATTAAATAACCAAAAGCTACTCAGACTTTCTACTTTGCTACCCTGATATTTGTGCTGATGAAAACATGATCCACTTCAACACATATATACTGTGCTCCTCATTAGCAGAGGTTTCATGGTGTCTTCTGATAATTAGCAATATAAAATACCAGGATGTTCAATTTTTAGCCACATTTCCTTTTGAAAGCCTACAGGCTTATGTAACGGCACCGTCTGCCATCCACATCCTTCTCCTCCCAGTCCCATCACTGTCAGCTGTATCATCCAAATTTAAACTAGTTGACAGGGGGAGGGAAATAGAGACCTGACATGTATGAAGCGTCCACAGATTTTGTGAAAGGAGTGGAGAAGATAAATGCTATTAAGGACTCAGGTTGCTGTACAGGGTGGGGGAAAAGGTAGGATGGAGACGACCCTTCCTAAACCTGGGAGAGCTAGAGTTGGAGCTCTGCCTGTGCATGAACCCAAGGGAACAATATGTCTGTGGTTTCATCGCTCAAGCTTTGACATCTCTGCACATGGCTTTTTTCCCATCTTGTTTAACTTATTAGTAGAGAAGGCATTTATCCTAATGCAGTCTGTAATCTCTATTATTTCCACAGGTTCACCAATGGGACCATTAACAAGTGGGTCTGTTCCTCTGGGTCTCTGTGCTCCCATTTTCTTCTTCCTTAAGAGCAGCAGTAACAGCCCCTTCATCCCTTTCCTACCCCACACCTGTGAGAAGCATAAAAACAATAAATATTGTGAGCAACCCTTATTTATCACCTCTCTTGCCTCCAATATATTTTTATGCTTACAGTGGAAATGTCCAAATACTCTTTCACAATAAGTCCCCTCTTATAAGGTAAAGTATCTCATGGTGCTTGAAGTAGCATGCACATCACTGCACAGACCACATTGTCCAAGCAGGTACATGCATATGCTATGGGCCTTTTGGGACCTATCCTTTACAGAGTAAGTGTATTTTATATGATGGTTATACTTGTCAGCACTTCACACTTCCTCCTCTGACATTAGTTAGCTGGGGTTGGCAATTCACCATTGCTTTGACATCTGGCAGTACAATCAAAGCAGAATCTCGCTTGCTGAGGCTGCAAGGCAAGCAAAAATGTGCTTCCTTACAGCTCTATCACCTCATCCTCTTTCATAGCAGCAAGTTCACAGCTGCCCCTGTGCCAAAGCTCTTTGACTACTAAGGGGATGGTTCCACACCAGGATTGGTCCACCAGCAAAGCCAGTGTAATAGGTTTGCCTGAGTTCAAGCCCCCACCCACGGGTGCTTCAGCCCTTTCAGGTGTGCTTACTCAATTTTTCTGTGGTTATGCCCTCAAACTTGTTTGAAGTGGATTTGCTGCTGGGGCAACTGTAATGTAGCACATCACTCAGATTCAACTACTTTTGCCAAACCTGTAAGATTACCTGTTTACTATGCTGTAAAATACTAATGAATGTAGTAAAGTCTGGACTTAAAAAAATAATTAGCAAAACAAAAAGGAAATGTGATGTGTTGTTTTGTATTTTTTTAATGGAAGAGAGGCTGATCCAGCTTCCACTAAATTAGGGTTTATTCCTATGCTTCCTATAATAAAGTGTATTTATTTCCAGACCAGAACATGCACACAAGAACTTAGAAACACAGATTTCTCAAGCTGAGAGAGACAGGAGAGGATCTAACATGGACTAAGCTCAACCCTTCCCAATGTGCCCATGCCCATTCGTACCTGGGTTGTTAAGTGGCATTAAGTCAAAGGATGCAGTTAACTGTCCACCAGCACAACCACATGTGACCCTGCCACAGGAGCTATCCTGGTCAATGCCCTCAGACAGAAAAATCTTTCATAGCAATACAAGAACATCAGTGAGGGAATGAGACAAGCTGTAGAACAGTTCTGTATCAGACAGATGATTCATTGGGTCTACCATCACTTTTGCTGAAAATGAAACATTTTGCCAATAACTGGTCTATCACACTCTATGGAAAAAAACTCAACAAAAAGAAAAACAAAAAACAACCCCCACAGAAAAAAAACAACCAACCAACCAAAACCAACCAACAAACCCAAACCTAGAAATTATATCAGAACAAAGATAGATAAATTTTAAATATCCTCCATTACCAGACTTTCCTGGGATCTGGCTGATTTTAATTCCTTCCTCTTTCCTACCCATGACATGTCCTGTTTCGGTCTATTTGATGTTGAGCAGCATAGTACTCCCACTAAGGGGTAGGACTATGCTCCTACATTTGCTGTATAGCTGTCAGTGCTGGCTCTGTGTTTTTCCTGCTTTTTATGTCTGCTGCTCATGTTTTGGATTTCTTTTCCCCTCTTTGTTCCCAAATGCTGCAAATACAAACCAGCTATCTGTAATCTTACAGTCACTCCTTCATTTACAGAGCAGGCACCAACACATCTGAAAACTGCCTGCAGTATCCGAGGAAAAATTAATTCCAGACATATTGTATCAATTTCAACACTTTGTAGGAACTGGCAGAGTTTAAATCTCTTGGGGCTGAATGTCTTGAAGCAGCTCTGCCTTTCTCTTGCACAGATAGAAAGGCAGAATAATCCTCCTAACTCTGAGGGAGTTTAATTCAAGTGTGCATCTGTCTGAAGAAATGAATGTGTTGCTCCCAGTTGACACACTTTTCCTGATGGAGGGGGAAGATGTGCTTGCTTTTGTAGGCCAAATTTTGATACTTCTAATGAGCATCAGCTAACTTTACCCTAGTCCCACATTCTCCAAGGGAATCACAGTGGAGCAAATGCTTAATCTTACACCCATTCATGTCAGTAAAAAAAAATCCCATTGGTTTAATTTAGAGAATGAATGATCCTAAAATATGAATCACAATTGTACAACCCAGCTTTCATCGGGTCAGACTTGAAGGGTCTCCCTTAAACAAGTCCAATACACATTCACCTGTCCTGGTATTGGCTTGGGTTAATTTTCTTCTTAGTAGCTGGTGTAGTGCTGGAGTTTTGGATTTAATGTGAGAACAACACACCAATGTTTTAATTGTTGCTACGTAGCACTTCGCCTCATCAAGAACTTTCCAGTCTCGTGCTCTGCCAGTGAGGAGGGGCACAAGAAGTTGAGAAAGAGCAGAGACAGGACACCTGACCCAAACTAGCCAAAGGGATATTCCATACCACAGCACATCATGCTCAGTATAGAAACTGCTGGTAATTGGCCAGGAGGTGCCACATGCTGCTGCCAGACTGGATGGGTGTTGTTCAGTGAGTGGTGAGAAAATGTATTGTGTATGACTTGTATTTCTTGGGGTTTATTCCCCTCTCTTTTTGTTATCTCCCTTTTCATTACTTTTTATTATTGTTGTTGTTATTGTTGTTATTATTATTATACATTACTTTATTTCATAGAATCATAGAATAATTAGGGTTGGAAAGGACCTTAAGATCATCAAGTTCCAACCCCCCTGCCGTGGGCAGGGACACCTTATCCTAAATCATATCACCCAAGGCCTCGTTCAACCTGGTCTTGAACACTGCCAGGGATGGAGCATTCAAAACCTCCCTGGGCAACCTATTCCAGTGCCTCACCACCCTAACAGGAAAGAATTTCCTTCTTATATCCAACCTAAACTTCCCCTGGTTAAGTTTTAACTCGTTACCCCTTGTCCTATCACTACAGTCCCTAATGAAGAGTCCCTCTCCAGCATCCCTACAGGCCCCCTCCAGATACCGGAAGGCTGCTATGAGGTCTCCACGCACCCTTCTCTTCTCCAGGCTGAACAGCCCCAACTTTCTCAGCCTGTCTTCATACGGGAGGTGCTCCAGTCCCCTGATCATCCTCCTGGCCCTTCTCTGGACTTGTTCCAACAGTTCCATGTCCTTTTTATGTTGAGGACACCAGAACTGCACACAATACTCCAGGTGAGGTCTCACGAGAGCAGAGTAGAGGCGCAGGATCACCTCCTTCGACCTGCTGGTCACACTCCTTTTGATGCAGCCCAGGATACGGTTGGCTTTCTGGGCTGCAAGTGCACACTGAAGCCGGCCCATGTTCATTTTCTCATCAGCCAACACCCCCAAGTCCTTCTCCGCAGGGCTGCTCTGAATCTCTTCTCTGCCCAACCTGTAACTGTGCCTGGGATTGCTCCGACCCAGGTGTAGGACCTTGCACTTGGCGTGGTTAAACTTCATGAGGTTGGCATCAGCCCACCTCACAAGTGTGTCAAGGTCCCTCTGGATGGCATTCCTTCCCTCCAACATATCAACCGAACCACACAGCTTGGTGTCATCGGCAAACTTGCTGAGGGCGCACTCAATCCCACTGTTTGTGTCATCAACAAAGATGTTAAACAAGACCGGTCCCAACATCGATCCCTGAGGGAAGCCACTCATTACTGGTCTCCAGCCGGACATTGAGCCATTGACCACAACTCTTTGTGTGCAGCCATCCAGCCAGTTCTTTATCCACCAAGTGGTCCATCCATCAAATTGATGTCTCTCCAATTTAGAGACAAGGATGTTGTGTGGGACAGTGTCGAACGCTTTACACAAGTCCAGGTAGATGACATCAACTGCTCTACCCCTGTCCATCAGTTCCATAGCCCCATCATAGGAGGCCACCAAATTGGTCAGGCAGGATTTCCCCTTAGTGAAGCCATGCTGGCTGTCACCAAGCACCTTCTTGATTTTCATGTGCCATCCAGGAGAATCTGCTCCAAGATTTTGCCAGGCACAGAGGTGAGACTGACTGCTCTGTAATTCCCCGGGTCATCCATTTTCCCCTTCTTGAAAATGGGGGTTATATTTCCCTTTTTCCAGTCATCGGGAACTTCACCTGACTGCCATGATTTCTCAAATATGATGGCCAGTGGCTTCGCAACTTCATTCTCCAGCTCCTTCAGGACCCGTGGATGGATCTCATCAGGACCCATGGACTTGTGCACATTCAGATTTTTAAGATGGTCTCGAACCAATTCCTACAGTGGGCCCAAGGTCTTCATTCTCACAGTCCCTGCATCTGCCTTCCAAGACTTGGGTGGTGTGGTCAGAGCCTTTGCCAGTGAAGACCGAGGCAAAGAAGTCATTCAGAACCTCAGCCTTCTCCAAATCCTGTGTAGCCTCTTCTCCTGAGAGCTTCCTGAGGGGGCCTACATTCTCCCTAGTCTGTTTTTTATTTGCTATGTACCTGTAGAATCCCTTCCTATTATCTTTAATATCTCTAGCTAAGTTTAATTCTAACTGGGCCTTAGCTTTCCTAACCTGGTCCCTAGCTTCTAGGACAACATCCCTGTACTCTTCCCAGGCCGCCTGTCCTTGCTTCCACTTATTATAAGCCTCTTTTTTCATTTGAATTTTCCTCAGGAGCTCCTTATCCATCCAAGGAGGTCTCCTGGCCCTCCTGCTGCACTTCCTTCTAGTTGGGATGCAACACTCCTGAGCTTGTAGTAGGTGATCCTTGAATATCAACCAGCAGTCTTGGGCCCCCCTGCCCTCTAGGGTTGTATCCCATGGAACCTTCCAAAGCAGGTTCCTGAAGAGGCCAAAGTCTGCTCTTTTGAAGTCCAGGGCAGTGAGCTTGCTGCACACTCTTCTCACTGTCCTGAGGATCTCAAATTCGAGCATCTCATGATCGCTGCATCCAAGGCTGCCCTGGAGCATCACATTTCCAACGAGCCCTTCCCTGTTGGTGAGCACAAGGTCAAGCATGGCACCTCTCCTTGTTGGCTCCCCTATTACTTGCAGAAGGAAGTTGTCTTCTACACAATCGAGGAACCTCCTGGATTGCTTGTGCCAGGCCGTACCATCCTTCCAACAGATGTCAGGGTGGTTGAAGTCACCCCTGAGAACAAGGGCCTGCGAGCGTGAGGCTTTTCCTATCTGTCTATGGCGTGCTTCATCCGCAGGTTCTCCTTGATCAGGTGGTCTGTAACACATCCCCACAGTAATGTCTCCCACAGCTATATTCCCTTTAACCCTGACCCACAAACTCTCTGTGGACTGCTCACCTGTCACCAGACAGAGTTCCATACTCTCCAACCTATCCCTAACATAAAGGGCAACTCCCCCTCCCCGCCTGCCAAGCCTGTTCCATTCCAACACTCCAGTTGTAGGAGCCATCCCACCATGTTTCTGTGATGCCTATTATATCATACCCCCATAGGCATGCACACATCTCTAATTCCTCTTGTTTGTTCCCCATGCTACAGGCATTTGTGTAGAGGCATCTGAGCCAAGCTCCAACTGAAGCCGGCTCATTGGCTGGAGCAGCTGGGATATCTCTACATTGCTCCAAGCATTTATTATAGGTTCTGGCAACTGACTGGGTGTGTTGGGATGGAATGATGACCCCCTCCCCCAACACATCCAGTTTAAAGCCTCCTTGACCAGTCTGGCAAGCCTCCTACCAAAACTGCTCTTTCCCTTCATCATCAGACCAGCTCCACCAGCCCCCACTAGACCTGGCCTACAAGCTTGGGTCCCGTGTTCAAGACACCCAAATCCCTGACTATGACACCACCCTTTTAACCAGTTATTAACCTGGCTAATCCTCCTAGCTTTTTTTAGGTCCTCCCCTGTATCCTGGAGAATTGATGAAAAGACCACCTGAGCTCCAGAGCCCCTAACCACCTCCCCCAGGGCTCTGTAGTCCTTCTTTATGTTCCCCAGGCTACTACTATCTATATCCCTAGCACCCACATGTATCACCAGGAGTGGGTAACAGTCCGTGGGACTTATTAGAGCAGGCAGTCTCTCTGCCACATCCCTGATCCGTGCCCCTGGTAGGCAACACACCTCCCTTGAGACGGGGTCTGGCCAGCAGACAAGTGCTTCTGTCCCTTTCAGTGTAGAGTCCCCTACTACTACGACCCGCCGCTTTTTCCTAGCAGCACCAGTAGAGATCTTCTTTACCAGGGCATCAGCTGGCTGTTTCTGGCTCGAGTGTTTCTTCATTAGCCCCCTGCAGGACAGGCATCTCTATGGGTTCTTATCTCTATGGGTTTTACCTTTTTCCAATTCTCTTCCCCATTCCACCGGGGCAGTGGGAGTAAGCAGGAGGCTGCATGGCACTGAGTTACCAGCTGGGGTTAAACCACGACATCATCCAAGTTCTTTGTGTGCAAAAATACTGGTTTACCAAATGAGGCCCCAAACCCTGACTCATTCCTTCCTTAACCAAACTCCCACTGCAGTATTGTAAATATTACCTAGGGAGTTAGAGATTTGTTCTTTCACACCTATAGCACTATCACTTTTTCTCCCTTTCTGTAGCTGAGCTACAAGCAGTGTAGCAATTTTTACAAGCATTTTCTAATCAAGACTTAGCTAATGCTGTATTAGCCTGTGATTTATGAGATCTTTGTGGTTGCCAGGCCCTGGCATGGGGCATTCTGCACAGAGGCAGCTGTGCATGGAGGTTTTGCAAGGCTCTTACCTCCTGCCCCAAACCCCTCCTGCCAATGCTGGGAGATGCCCACAGCACCTGCAGGCAGGACATAGATAGCTCTGTTACCTATTCCAGTGAAAGCTGCCAGTGTTAAGGTTGAGCCTCCCTCTCTTTCTGGATTTTCATGGCCCCTCAAGCTGTGCCCCAGCAGGTAGGCAGCTCAAATGTGGTGATTCTGGTGTTATCTGAAGGCACCATGCAGAGGATCTGAGCATGCGTCATGGCTCCAGTCCAAGTGTCAGCCAGGCTGGGAGGGGTTCCAGACATACACAAGTTCAGGACAAATGGGCAGTCTTTTTTTCAGCCTGGAGAAAGTCGGCTTTGTGAAATGTGTCCACTGAAACCTGGACATATGGTGGCTTTAGCTGTAGAAAACTTCATGTGCATAATCTGCCTTCCGCAATTCTGTTGGTGACAGCTGGGAGGTCACTATAATTATCCTGAATTTGGATGCTGAGCAGCAGTAAGCACTTGTCTATTTGGAGGAAGAGAGAAAATTTGTTTGCAAACAGCTTGTAGCTTAATGTCTTCAAAGTGTGCTTGCCCCTTCTTGCTTATAAGGACAATGCACTGGGAGATCAGGCAGTGGATATTCGTCTCCTCATTACTCAATGTTTTGTTAAAGCTGAGTTAGTAAACCCAATTAGTTGGCAGGATGTCAAGACAGGATTGATTTGGGCCTGGTCCGGGCTGCAAGTTGGGTTTCGTGCATGGGGGATATGGTGTGACCAAGTGGCTAGTCCATGAGGGAGGTTCTCAGTAGTAAGTGGGATGAAATGGGTTATTCTCTAAGATACAAGGAAAAACAGAAGGGAGGTCACTTTGTTCTCTCTTTCCACTGTTTGCTTGCTATTTTATGAGAATTGCAGATCCCTTCTCTAGTTAGGAATTATTTATCTGTACTCTAACTTGGACTCTTGGTAAGACTGAGGAATTTTAAATTAAGGAGAGTCATGCTTGAAGGGATCATACTGCATGAGAGCTAAGTCCAGTTCAGTTATTTATCAAGTAACTCACAAAAGATACTAAAGGAAAGCCTACAAGGATCCAGATTTAAGGCCAAGAAGACAGTGGAGCTGTCCTAATCCTACCTAACAGAGGCAGAGCACATCATCCTGTGTGCACTACTCAGGTTATAGCAATGAAGATTTTTCAGGACCAAGAAGCTTGGTGGATGGTGGCAGAATGAGAAATGCAAATTATGCATTTCCGAGTAAGTCTCTCAAAACTTACCTTTTGTGTCAGTCATTCCCTCGGAGGGCAGTAGCACTGGACGGTAGCAGTGCTGGAGGAGCTAAGGTGACTGATGCTACAAGTCAGTAGGCACCTCAGTGTTCCATGAGCAGCTCCCAAGGTGTCAGTTTGCAGGACTTACTGTGCAGGACTTACTGTACTTAGGACTTTCTCCAAAGAGATTAGGCTTTATGGGAACACGTTCAGTTATACAGAGTACATTAAAAAAACGTGGTGTGATGATCTCTGTGACAGGACATGGCACTCTGCTTCAGAATTTGTCATTAAAATTTTCAGACCATCAGAGAAGCAGAACTGGGGCTTCATGCTGGATTTTACTCCGATTCTACTCATAGTTACTAAAGGTCCTTTAAGGTGGATAATGCTACCTGTTCTCAGTTGTGCAGGCTTACTGTGAAAAGAAGGTACTGTAACACAGACCAGGAGGATGGCATAGAGAGTTTTTTAAATTTTGACTTGTTAATGACCCATACAAGTGATTTCAATCATTTGTATAACTACATTTAGATTGAATATGTTGATGTTTTGCTCTCTTAAGCCTAAAGGACATTTTTTGGATGTGCTAATTATTTCAGTACTTTATCAATTCTTCAATGAACTCCCTGATCACAGAATCGTAGAATGGTTTGGGTTGGAAAGGACCTTAGAGATCATACAGTTCCAACCCCCTTGCCATGGGCAGGGACACCTTCCACGGGCAGGGACACCTTCCACTAGTCCAGGTTGCTCAAAGTCTTGTCCAGCCTGGCTTTGAACACTGCCAGGGATGAGGCAGCCACAGCCTCTCTAGACAAACTGTTCCAGTGCCTCATCACCCACACAGTGAAGAATTTCTTCCTAATGTCTAATCTAAATCTACCCCCTTTCAGTTTAAACCTGTTACCCCAGTGTAATAATAATGACTCCCAGAGAACAGTACAAAATCAGAAAAATCCCCTCCAAACTATTTGCCATCAGCTGTCAAACAAGAGGTATTTTCCATAAAATCTGGAGGGGTACAGAATTAGTAAGAACAGATTTTTAGAGAAATGGTGTTCCTACTCAAGGAAGAGAGAGAACTTTCTGGGTTAGCACAAAGCTTTAGAAAGCAGAGAACTGAAACACAGCTCTCTGCCATGATGTCTTTCCACAACAGTCCCTGAAGAGAAATATCATTTCTGAAGCATTCAGCCTGGAAGTTCAGTGAGCTATGTTGTATGATCTGTGCAGTCAAGAATGGGGTCACTTCTTACTTGATATGTGTGACACCACAGGGTGCTTTTACAGAAATAAGTGACACCCCTGAACCAAAATGGTTCAGCGTTTCTGCTTTTTAGGTCTTGCCACTTTACAGATATTAAAGGATGTAAAAGGTGTGGGATATATTTTTTTGTTGTATGCTGCAGAGAAGTTCATCCCTGTCAAGTTTAAAGCTAAATTCAAATGAAAAGCAATTAATTTGAATAAAGAGAAATTAAAGGTTGCAAAAGAATACTTTCCAGACAAAGCTGCTGAGGCAAATGATTTCTTCATCACCCTTGGAATCAGAAGGTCACTTGGGAAAAATAAGTGGAAATGTCCCACAGCCCTTCACAGGGTGGGACTTTCTCCAAACTCTTCCATGCTTTGGTGGGTGAAAAATGGCTAGGGACCAAGTTCTGTCAGTTGCCATGCGGGTTTTGGCCCGCACTCTCTCATAACATGCACTAGTCAATGGTCATGCCACAAGCACATAAATTTCTCTTAAACCCGAACAAGGAAATGGTCCTGTTGCCTGGACCATAAAGCACCAGGAAATCTGGCAAGGAAACACTGGTCTACTGGTGCTTCCTCTAGCTGTGCCACCTGAAAACCTCCAAAAGGTGGAGGGTTAGAACTACCTCTCACAACTGCTGCCTATTTTCAGAGGGCTGGTACCCAGGGCTGGCTGGTAGCTGATAGAAGTGGGCATGTGTGGTACAGAGCCCAGCAGCCAGTGGTGCAGGGAAGGGGTCACTTGCGTGTGGGACAGCTGAAATGCCAGTGGGTGGGTTGGAAGAGCAAGATGACATTGGAAGTCTTTTTTCAGTCATCATAAAGTATTCCCTCCTGAATAGAAGTTCTTTGCCGAGTAAAGGAAATGGAGATGGAATTCAGGATGAATTTTGAAACCATTCTTGTCCATAACAGTGCAACAATAACCAGGTATTTGTATTTCTTGTCATGCTCCCTGCTGTTATTTGGCAAACCTACTGTTAGAAGCCTTGTGTCTAACATTGGCTGAACAGTGAACACGTCCAGCTGTTGTATGAAGTCCCTAGCTACTTTAAAGTAGTAATAATACAAGACCAGCATGAGGAAGAACTGAGGTCAATCTGTTTCTCAAAAGGTACCAAATCTCTTTACCTGGACAAGTCTGATCACTCTTCTGCCTAGAGAAGGAGAGTAAAACCCAGTTTAAGTAACTGAAGAGCACATGTAGTCCTAGTGACCTCCTGGGAAAGATTTGGAATTGAAATTGGTTTATGTGTTCTTTATCCAGAACTGATTATGTTAACAGAAATGCTCTTACTTTTCTCTGCTGCTTTTCAGAAAATTTCTTTTAATTACCTCAGTTTAAGATAGCATTTAATAGCATCCAATAGCTGAAAAATACTGATCGGCACCTCTGATTACAAGAGACTAGACAGGGTGGGAAACTTGAAGTTTTGCCTTATTTGCTTTAGATTGCTTTTATTCTTTTTATGCTTGATCCAAAACCCACTGGAGTCCAAACAGAAGTTTCCATTTCTTTTATACTTTCAATATACTTTATACTTTCAAAGGTTCAATACCTTTGCCAATATCCATTTAGTCACAGCCTGACTGCTAGCATATGTAATCTAAAGAGTCTTGCAACTAGGTGCTAAACAGTATTTGTGGACAGCAGGAGTTCAGCACAGACTTTCAAACTGAAAAAAGAGGTTCTCTAGGTCACTCATGAGGTATTTTGGCAGGGTAAAGATGGTGGCATGAGTGCTCAGATGGTATTGTAGGTCTGGCACAATTTGCCTAGCCAGCTTGAGTCTAAAATTACCTGAAAGCAGCAACCTTTCACCTAATAAACCTGTTCTGATATTCCTTGCCTGGACCTACAATAACTTGGGAATACAATTTGCTAGAACTAAGGCATGTAGTGTCTGAAAAACTTTTCTTACCGCTATTTAAACAGATGAACTCTTACACAGACAAAGCTGGTTGCTCTGGGGTTTTTAGCCCCTGTTTTCACGTGTATTAACTTACTCCCTGCAATCCCAATAGAAGAGCAACCAAGCATCTCCTCATTAAAATTCAGAGCTATTAATTTTGGCATCCTCTGTGCAATAAGCAGCTTTATTTCAGAATGCACATTGGCTGCCTTTTGCACTATAGACAGCTTTACTGAAGAAATACAGCAGTCAATAGTAGAAGCTGAGAAAAGCTGAAAGGATTGGGTTGAACCTTTTAGCCATTGGGCTCTTTTTGGGTAGGAGGTAGGTCAGGACTATGTTGTTCTTGAGCTTATTAACAGAACAGGATTTTTAGGTTCAGAGTTCTTATTAGATTCTTTCCCCTACAGTAACAATAGTAAATGCACAATTGAGGTCTTGATTTTTGTGTGAAATGACTAAGTAGACACTGATCATATGAATGGTCCTTAATGATCATCAAATACACAGGTTAGAAAACAGAAGTCAGGTGGGCTGGATCATAATCACTTCATTAATTTGGGGGAGTTTTAAGGGAGAGAACTTGCTGGTAAATCAAATGTGTGTTTTGGAAGAAAGCAAAAACACAGAGAAATAGTATGTTTGTTTTTTTTCCTATTTTGCTAGTCTTTGTGCAAACAAAGCTTTTCTCACTGCTCCTGACTTACTATGTTACTGTGGATAGGCTTGGAACACAAACAGGTTTGTTGTTTTATTTCTTTTTGTTTTCCCTGGGCTACAGTTTCAGCCTGTATGCATGTTCCTGTAAAAAAAATACTAATTCTAGTTGCTCATCTGCATGAAGCTAAAATAAGTAACAGAAAGATTTGCTAGTATACTTAGTAACAATCTTCCTATCCTGTAACTTTTCAGTTGATTAAATATTGGTATCTGTGTGCAGCAAATCAGAATATCAAAGTGATCTGTAAAATAAACAGCTCTTGCTGGTTACAGTGTTGTTCGGTAAGTTCTCCTAAACTTAAATCATTTTGTTAACTTTGTATGAAGAAATTATGTGCAAGAAATAGATACATTTGTTAAAACTTTCTGCTGCTTTTGAGCTGAGGATACCATGACTCATTCTCACCGGGTTCTTAGATGTCATCACCCATCTGTGAAGTTGCTTTCTGAAAACCACTTGATACGGCTGCTCCCAACTTTGTCTTTAGCACTGAATTACCTATGGTAAGCTAACCAATAAGTAGTTACCATAATATATGATGAGTTTTCCTTTGTCTTTACGGATAACAGGGATGGCTCCTCCAAATGCAGATTCCAGCTTTTTGATTGCCTCTCCAGTTTGTTGGCTCTCATGTGATTCTCCAGATGTGACAGTCGCTGTTATCAACTCCGGATTAGTAGGGAGATTACTTCTGATGAATGCAAACCATTCTTGGCATTTAACAATTTCTGTTTCTGAACTTGGATTATCAGTTTAACAGTCTTCTGAGGTGTTATTCCTGTGTCTTCCTTTGTGATTTGTGATATATAAATACAAACTGCTGTGATAATAGGCTTTTGCAGGCACAGTCTAAATAATCACAAGGTTCCCTGCCTTGCACAGTCTTTGTCATGGTATTTCACACTTGTTCATCTACATCTAGTATGTTATTCTTACCATAGTCCAGATGGTAAGATCTTCTCAGCCCCCTGTTTTGATTTATTCCTTGGAGACTACCTTTAGTTACAGAAAAACAACAGTTTCTCTTTTGGGCTCAATTAATATCCTGTGAGGAGACTTGAAGAGGATATAACACCCTCTTGAGGAAACTATGTTACAAACAATAGTCTCTCTGAAACAAAACTGTTATCTGTAAACCCATACACATTCCCCTTTGCAGGATGCTGGCTGGTTTGAAGTTTGTCTTGGGGATTTCATAGAAGCCTCTACTCATGTCAAGTTATTCAGGGGATATGAAAGAATCCAGAAGTGTCATTTTTATATATAATGATCATGCTTTATCATTTCCAATCATGCTGAATCTATAGTATTTCACTTTTCAGTATTCAGACATGGAATATGATTGCAGTTTTAGGCAGTGTTTAGATGAAGACATAGAAGTCTGTTCTGGAGTGACTGTAGTAGGCAACTTAATCTTTGGATGATGTATCAGCTATACAGGTCTTCAATGCTTATTCTCAAAGGTACCCACAGTATCTTTCTTTAGAGCTCACCTTTGCAGATGGAATGCTTATGCTTCAAGTCAGGTATAGGAAATTGTATATAGTGTGAACTTCATCGGACATCACCAGCAACATATAATTGGAGTGGCAGTAGGTGTATAAATGAACCTGATATTGTGGTACCCAGATTTCATTTTAACAAGTATCCTGAAAAACCTATTGACCTGGAAAGCTAGTAATTATATAAAGAGATACTACTAAACCATATGAAGAAACATGTCTGTTCCTCATTCCATGCTTAAGCAGGAATAAGTCTCTTTGGATGGTACTGATTTTTTTTAGACTTCTGACTGAAGAGGGTATCTCTTCAAAACTAGTTCATTTGCAAGGAAACAGCCCACACAAGTTGATTCAGTCACATGTAAACCTGCAAGATGTCCACTCTGAGATCAGTACAGTCTGAAGAACAGCTCAATGTTTCTTAAAGTACTCTAAGATCTTTAAGTGACTGCTGCAATAGAAACAGCCTGTTCAGTGGCCAAACATCATTTGCTTTTACACAGGAAGAGAGTATAGGATCAGATCCCTCCCCTCCTACACATGGACACGTACTACTGTGTCAAAGCAGACATATTTCACCTGATTCAGCAATTGGCTTATAGAAAACAGCTGTTATTTACTGTGGCTGCTTTCTGCTTCACATACTCTTTGTAAGACTTGATCAGCTCCCACACAGAAGCTGTTATTTTTCCCCAGTTAAACATGCTGCCCAAGAAAAAAAGCTGTGGGTTACACCTATATGTGATCCCATCTTCTCAGGATGACCTTTTCCTAAGTATTTTAACTATTATTTTCTGTCACAAAAAGTTAGATGCCACTTTGGGAGTGGGGGGGGGAAAATGTAGCTAGGTAGATTTTATTTTTAAAATAGAAGCCCCACAGGTTGGGACTGGGAGGCTCCAGCTCTCCAGCAAAGCACCAGGAAAACTGGCCCTCAGTGGGAAAACATAAAGAAAATGCTGGATTTCCAGTGGTGATAGAAAATTATTTCTGCATTAACAGAATGTATCTTTCACTGTTAATCAGCATGAGCCTTCTTTCCCTGGTCAGTACATACATCGATCTGAGCTTTGGTTATAGCACTGAATAAGGCAAGTTTGAACTTATTTGATTTCTATTAATTCAGTAAATTCCAAATAGGTCTTACTTTAAGATTCAACTTGCATTTCCTCTTCATTTAGTCCAGTTATTTCTGCTGATACCTCTTCCCTAGAACTGAGATGTCTTTTCAGGTGACTTGAGGCAGGGTGGGATCTGCAGTCTGTGCTTGTGCCAGGAGCATGTACTCTTTTCATAGGCTTCAAATGCATGAAATAGAGAATCCTCACTGAAAATATTACAGCATCCTTGACTTTACTTCTTTTGCCTAGCCTCTCCTCGCATGATCTGATCTTTAGAGTTTAAATTACTAGAGGCAGGAGACATATCCTTGCATATCCTTACATAGCATGCACAACTAAGGGGCCCCAGACTTGTCCATATGCTTTACCGATGTTATGAAGGCATCAATCATGCACTTCAGTTTCTAAATGACTCTGTAGGTGCCAACAAATTCTAAGTTAAATAACCATGGTAGCCTTAACAATAACCAAGATGTAGCCGTAACAGGTAACTGTGCCCACCTTCTTGGAGTTTTTGCTGTGATCTGTCAAGATTAAGAAATCAGCCTGAGTGCATGAGAAGTTCAGCAAATCAAAAAGATGCCTGCCTGATTTTTAGATACTCTCTTTGCAGCTTTACAACCTGCAAAGCTGACATGTACTAGGTCTGATGTACAGAGCCATGCTCTGTTTAGGACAAGTGAAAGAAATTAATTGTACTTCATCTCCAGTATTTAACCATACCCACCATTCTGCTTTTCTTAGGCAAAGCACGTATTTCCAGTTCTTTGGGCACTGCATTTGCACAAACACTCTCAGTGTTTATGACAGAACACTGCCTGTTTCATACATAGTTATTCCTAGGACCTTCATGTTGTCTTCTTCCAGGTATGTCTTGTTCCATGTATCATTCTGGCTACGCATAAAATGGAATATTTAATAATCTTCTTCATGATATTTCCACCAAAGAGAAATCCTCTGGATACAGTTGTGCCCTGTTTTCCTGTCTTGCCAGCAAGGGCCAGGACCAAGTCTACCAGGGTTAGACCCTGGACGAGGGTTATAAACATTTTGAAGTTTGGATTCTGTTTTGTACTGTGGAACAAAAGACCTGGTCCACAAAGTCTGTGCTCCCTGATACTTTCCCACCAGAACAGCCTACGTTTGGTTGGTACTTTCCACAGCCACTAATGATATGGGGAGATACATCCTTATCTCCGCTGAGTCTTGGAAGGTCATAGTGCTTGCAAAATACTCCCACCATGGAGCAGTGGTCAGCTAGGTGGACTGACTCAGTGAAACAGCCCCAATTTCTGCTTGCTGTCAATGATCCTTACCTTTGCAGTAAGGATATCAGGAGCTTAGTATGATTAAATTACTTACAAAGCTTAGACAGTATGATTAAACCTGTTAAATATTATAGCCCTGCCTCTAATAATTAGCATTCTTTTCCCAAGACTTACTGCTTCCAATTCTGAAGGGAAATATCGCTAATTAGCTCTATGAGGAAAACGTGACATTTTACTATAGCTACCTTCCTTTAACTACAGCTAGCTAATTGCAGGACCAGAGCTATTGAAAATAAAGACTATATTGGTTGTAGACAATTGACAGCTGTCCAGGTTACAAGTTTGGTTTTCTATGCACTTGCAAGAAACCCCAGGCTAGACAATGAACTTAAGTTTGTGAGCTTTGCTCTGGTTTTGCCAAATGGCATCACAATGATGTCTGTAATACAGCTAGACCTTAACACAGTTTAAAATGCAATATGGTATAGGGTCTGTCTGCACAATGCAGATAGACCTGAAGTTGTTTTAAATAGCAGTAGACTACTTGCAGAATCATAGAGTTCAGCATGAACTGATTTGCCCAGAATCTGTTAGTGGTTTTGCTTCTCAGCTCTCTGCTGCTGGTATCAGATTTTCCACCAGTATCCATGTTAACCTGGATACATGTCTGTCAGCCTCAGCACAGATTGCAAAGTACATTCAGATCAGCAATGTTTTAATGAATATACTTGAGAAGTCCTGTTTGAGAGGATTTTTCTCTTCTACTCCACAGGACACTCAAGCTTTAACTTCTAGTACATCCAGCTAGAACTGAAGGAGCTTGTACAATTAGTGTTGAGATCTAAAAATGCAATAGTAAAGTGATAAAACCATGATCACCTGCATATTTTCCCTTTCCCATATCTGCCATCATAAAGAGCCTCCCTGAACCATGAGCAGATCTGCACCAGCAAAGGAATGTTTCATAATGTAATGCAAAGGGTATCTGAGTAGAAACAGAAGTCAGTTTCAGAGAGTCATGTAGCCAGCCAAATGCCTCACAGCCTCTTTGCTGCCTTCTAAAAGACTAGCTTTTGATCCCTGACCAATTCTAAACTGTGGAACAGAGGGAAGAAAGTATCTCCTCATCTCCTCTAAAGACTCTTTGGTTTACTTTGATTGCTTTGATCTATATACCTGTCAAACCCAACAACATAATTGGCATCTTTTTACTCCTTGAATACTGGGATTTGATGATTTTGAGACCAGAAATAGAATTCCCTTTTCTGTTCCTACAGATGTGCTCCTGAACACCCATCCTTTACCATATTTGTCTACGTATCATGCCTCTTGAGGGAGGACAGCACAAAGTATTGTATTTATCTTTAAGAACACATACTTACCCCAGGAATAAGATGAATAGTTGGGAATAAATAATTCTTTTATTTATTTTTTTTCCTACAGAAAAAGCTTAACAAGGAGACAGGAAACTTTTTGTCCTGCTACTTTTTACACATGGCTTTGGTAATCAGCATTAAGACTAGCAGAGCTTTGCCATTCCAGCCAAACCTTAACACAAGGGAAAACATGATTCTAACCTGTGCTACCTGAGCCCATAGCAAAATCCTAGAGTACAGACAAAAGTTGCAGTTGCATCCCACTGCATGACATGAATGCTCCATGTGGGGTGGAACTGTGGGATGAGCAATGGGAACAGGACATGCAAAGAAACACTGGCAATATTGGCCAATATGTTCCCCTCTCAACAACTGAAACTGGTGAGATCTCAATAGCTGCACCTTTGTGCTTTTGCTTAATACTGTACACTCCAATCCCGTGGTCACTTTGCTATTATCTGCAATATGTAAATGTGTAACTTGCTCAAAGTAACAGGCTAGAAAGCCATTTTGCCACCAGCTTTCCTTTCCCTTCAAGGCACTATGATTATCACCTAAGTATGAACAGGCTTGACCCCTCTACACCTGAGAAGAACCTTAATGGTCACTTAATACATCAGTTTTCAGTGCAGTGTCTGTAGCATTCTGCTGTGTTTGAAGTACTTCCAGCACATTGTGAGTCACCTCAATACAGGTACTTTCTAAGTGTATGTTTTGCTTAAGAGCCTTGCACTGCTCCTCCATGTGCTTGCCACTCATTACTGAAGCACTATGCTCAGCAACACCGAAGAGTGGCCCAGGCACCTGCACCAGAAACCAGGCTGACATGTCATGGCCCTCCTTCACAACAAGACTTTTCCCAGATCTACCAACATATCTCACTTCAGGGTTTTTCTTTTTTTCAGACTCTAGTATTTCTTCTGTTATTCGTCAAATTTCTTTGCTGTCTTCACATCCTTAATTTGACACACTCTTGTAGAAACCCTTAATATCTACAGTATCCATTCCCTTGTTTTCATGATTGCTTCCATAGATAATTAGCAGAAGATCCTTGTCCTTAAGACTTTATAATCTCTCTCTTCCTGCTATCAATGTTACTCTATGGTCATAGACTCACACAGTGCATTTATCTAGTCTCAGAATCCTGCAGTGTCTTTTCCACCTGACACCTGCAAAAACTGAACTACATGGAGAAACATTTGGGACATGCAATATTGCATAAACTTGGGCCAGAATTGCAAGGCTTTTCATGCTACCCTCCATTGAAGCTTATGTCTGGAGGCTGGATTACCCCTGAACTTGCATAAAAGGGCAGATAAATGGACTCCACAGATGAAGAAGGGGTTTGGAGAAGAAATGCATGTATCTCAGATTGGTGAATACTCACTGACTGTGACCACATTTACTTTGGAGATCACATAAGCAAAATACACTGTGAGACAACACAAATCATTGAGAAGTCAATGACTTTCGGTTCTGCACTTAAAAATCAACGTTTTTGCTAAATTAGCAAAAAGAATTTATGTATAAAATGGTAAGTTTGAGAGGCAGGTGATGGTAGACATCTATACGTCTTCTAGTAAAACATCAGACCGAGCTGCAATATCTTTTTGAATTGGTAACTTAGAGCATGTCCTACAGCACCACCTAGCAGGCTAATTTAAAAGTGGTCTATATCCCTTGATCCCCGACTATAACAACGGTGTGCTTATGCAACAGAAATAGAGTGCAATTCAGTCTTCTTTCACCTTCCTTATTATAACAGCTATCTTTTGAAACCAGAATCATGTCAACATGTCAGTTAGTAAACTTGTGATTTCTACTTTTCACAATCATATTTATTACAAAGCTCTTAAGAGAAACCACAGTGCAAATGCAATACTGTGTTGGGCTCTTGAGTTTTTATGTAAGGAGCCATCAGTTTTTAGACATCTCTAGCTCCTACAGAAAGAAGAAGCACCTTTCAGAAAGTCAGGCTGAACAAACCCATCCCACTGTCCCTCCATATTCACCAGGTAAGCCCCAGTGACTCTCAGACTTTCAGAATGTACCATCATACATTGTGGTTTGGTTTTAAGGAGTCTGGTCTCCACTTGTCCACTGTCCCCCGCATGCACTTTTTCCTTGTACATCTGCATGAAGTACAAATATCAATGCCAACTTACAAATGGTAAGTTTTTGCAAATGATAAAGCTACATGATGAGGCTGCAGACCCATGGCTATAACAGCTCTCAGCTGTTATAAAGTGGAGATGAAGGTCTCCTCTCCTTTTACAGCTCTGGCACTTTTCAGACTTTCCAGTGATCCCATTCAGTTTACTAATCTGATGGAAAAAGAGATAATTTTCTATGTTTTCTGCTGATAATGAGTTAAAAGCAGCACAAGAGGGACTGAGGGATGCCAGATATGGCAAAAAGTGGTTCAGAGGAAGAGAGAGGTGAGGAAGGTGGTATCTTTCCTCTGACTTCTCCCTTTGGGTGGCAGCAAACCATTCATCTGCCTTGCCTTTTGCATAAAACCACAACATAAGGGCAGAACTGTGCCCTCTCATGAGGGAGTGTGTTTTCTTAGCAATTAACACTTCGTTACTGGAAGTTAAAACCAAGGCTGTCATTATCAGCCTCTGCTCACAACATGGAGGGGTGCTTGGCTATGCCTATCCAGGCCTGCTTAGCACTAGCATTTCTAAAATACAGATCATCTAGTAGGAAAAGGTTAAGGTGAATATCTCCCTAGCTATCTCCCTAGGACACGTCCACATAAATCCTGGAGGAATATCTGAATTTGAACAAAAACTAAGAATTCAGTTTGCAATCTTAATCCTTTCATGTGAAAGCATATCTCAGGCCAAAACTTCTAGGAGCTGAACCTTTATTGGAAAGAAATGCCTCAGTCACGGTTTCTATGAAGAGGGGCTGCAATCAGGGGCTGCTATGAAGAAAAATATAGATCTGTCAAATTAATCTAAGTAAATAATAACCATGGCTTGCTTTTATTTCCATTCTGCTGTTTCTCAACCCATTACAAAGCATTATTTCTACTTATTGTGAAAAAATGATACCTCATGACTGCCTGGTGTGAAGGGATGTTTTAAAACAACCATTGAGCATCAATACATGCCTCTCCTATAGATGAGGCAAAACTGATCTTCTACTATCCACTATCCAAACAAAACCCTAAACTGGCCAGAAACTGTTCTCTGACCTTGTTTTGCAAGGGCTGCACAACCTAGCGGCAAGGCTGGACTCTGATCAGAGTCACGCCCCCGGAGGCCAGTGCTAGCCAAAGGACGCTGCCCTATAGAGCAAACCAGGGCTGCCAAGCGAAGGGCAGAGCTTCCCTAGAGCACCCAAGCTGTGGAACAAATCCATGCAGGATTACTGAGAAACTACACAGGCCATCTTCTGCTTCCAGCATATCGTAACTCTAAAGCAAACAAAAACCCCTGCGTGTGTTATTTTCTTATTAGAGATGGCAGAGAAAAGAAACACTCTGTGATGGATGCTAGTCATGCCACTTACTGCCTTCCCAGTGAGCATCCCTGTGCTGCAGTGGGAGGGCTGTGTTGCTAATACATATGTGAGGTATTCTGCAGGAAAAACACAGGGGGTTACAGCACGAAACACAAGGACACAGGATGGATTTATGACCCTGGGAGACAGCCCCTTCCCCGGGCCGCAGCTGCTGCTCCGGTGCCCCTAGGGGAGCACCCCTCGGCCTTGCTCCTCGGCTCCAGGCAGCGCAGCGGGTCGGACCTCCCGAAGGGAAGGAAAGCTCTCCCGCTGGTTTGTTCGAGGCCACTGCTCACTCTGGTGGGTTCAAGCCCTGACAGGCCGATAATCGCATCGCCCCGCTTAGGGGCACCCAACCTCAATACTCACCGCCTCGGCATGGCGCCACAGCCCGCCCCTTCCCCTGCTCCTTCCGCCCGCCGCACGGCAGCTGGGAGGCTGCCAGCCCGCGGAGCTCCGCGGGGATCCTCGGTAGGTGCAGATAGGGGAGGTGGGAGAAGTAGGAGGACGAGAGGCCGGCCTGGGGCGAGGCGCCACAGACCTTCGGCGCCCCCGGCATGGAGGGGTGAAAGCGGGAGGGAAGGACAGGGAAGGGAAGGACAGGACAGGGAACGCCTACCCCGCGGCCTGGTCCCGGGGACAGCGTGGGAGTCGTGTAAACCCCCCCCCCCCCCCCCCCAAATTTTTATTTTTCGCTGAGCCTTGAAATCCTGAGGCCTGGAACGGGTCCGGCCCTCACCCTACTTCCTGACTGGTAATGTTGTAAGTTGGGCTTTCCCTTTTGCCTCATCTGTATGCAGTTAGAAAATAAATTTATTCGAACGCTTACATTTACTTGTTTTGAACGTTAGCTATTAAAATTCCCAGACTGAAGTGACAGCAAGTACCTATAACACCACAAGCAAATAATATTTCATCATTTGGGGGAGACCACCTTATAAACGTTGTGGCTTTATGAGAGCTAGTGGTTACGTTTGCAGGATATGGTCTGGAAATTGCCTTGTAGCTTCTGGTTGCCTTGTTACACATAAATTGTGCAAAGTTTATGGATAAAAATAAAGATGCCATATGCAGTTAGGGCAGCAGCGGGATTATCTGCAGGAGCTGAGAGTCTGTGCTCGCCCTAGGGGAAGATTTGAAAGCACAAATGCTAAAAGGTATTAAGGGCAATTTTCATGTTACTTTCATGAGTATTGACTATCATGAGAAAATGAATACTGCTGGCATTTCCTGCTTATTCTTGCATTAGGCGTGTGGCAGGACTGTTGGGCATAATCCAGTCAAGAACATAGCCTGGGTTGTGAGGGGTCTGTTCTGGCTGTTCAGGAGAAGTCTGTAGATAAGAACAGTGCTTCCTGCCCAGCCTTCCTGTGGTTCACCCGTCAGCTGGCTGCCTGTTCAGGTGTGCTTCCTGGCATCCCAGGTCCCTGACCAGGAGGAGTACTCAACATTCCATGGGCTTGGCAAGCACCATTTGGTCATGTAGAAAGGGAGTATAGACTAGTTTTCACATGGTCTGTCCTTCCCGGTGCTGGTGTGGGCATAACATGAAGGCTGAATTTTCTCCTTGCAGTGTTCCTAATCTTCAAAAGATCTGTTAGGCAGCCCAAATGAGCGGGTTTTCTCTAACATGAGCTCACCTTCACGTGTGGATCAAGTGATAGGCTTCATATAATCATCTCTTTACAAGTGCTGGCCTCCCCACTGTAAATGGCGTGACCTTTTCAAGCAGGTCTAGACTACCAGATTTGCTGAGATTGTTAACTACAAAGAGGGCATTTGGGCTTACTATTACCATTTGCTGGGTTTTAGCTCTATTATTAAGGAAGTTTTCTCCCATAATTGGGTTTCATCCAACCTCTTGGCTCTTTAGCATATTTTTCTTAAACAGTTTTGTCAAACAAATCACCGCCTCCAGTCTTTAGCAGAATGCAAGAATACACCACTTATTACACTTAGAAATACATATTAAATTATTGTATACTTACGTGCATCATTGTTTTTCTTAAGCACTCAGTATGTGTGCAGTGCAGTATAAACATTAAACAAGATTATTCTTCCCCTAGTAAAACACTGCCTTTAATTTAATCTCTTTTTGTTTCCCTGTGGTTAATACTCATTTGCTGTTGATCATGGCTGGTGTGTCCTGGCATGTCATGCAGTGCTGTTTTATGATGTTACAGCCCCCAGTTGTCCACTCTCTGCCTCTGTGGGATGTTCTTGTTCAGCGTGAGTGGAAGAAGACAACATATGTCTGTGTTTCAGCTGCTGCGTACAAAGCCCAGCAGCATAGCTGAAACCCACCTTTGATAATGCTCTACACTAAGACACTGGTTGTTTTATCAAAGCATAGTTTTCTTCTGCCACCTCAGCTTCCTGTCAGGACAGCTGGAAATACTAATGTCTTCAGCAGCTGCACCAAGATTCTCTGAAGCTCATGTGTTAAAGCCCTGCAAGAACAGACGTTACAAGATGCAAATGGAAACAGGGGCATCCAATTTTCCCTGATGTCTGTTGGATTTAGGTGCCTAGTTCACTTTTATCTATGTATAGTAGCATTATTCCAGGGGACAATTCTGTAGCCAATGGAATTTTGTAAGCGAGGGGAGCTTTCCTGAGCAGAGCACATCATGTGGCTTGGACCATAAAAGGAACTTATACTCCCCAAGGGAAGCAGGACTCTTGAACTGAAGGAGTTGGCAGGTTTGGGAGAATTTTAATTTTATCTGCTTATTTAAAGAGTCACAACCAAGTTGTCTGCCCTGAAACAATTTCTGTTCCGGTTTATGCTCTGGGTTGCACATATTATTTGTCAGAGAAATTATTTCAGAGACAAAATTTTAAAAGTAGCAACTGAAAGCATGCTGCTTTCTGAAAATAGCTTTTTGCTGAGTAAGCTACAGCCTCTGCCTGGAAGTTGAAATCTGGAAAAACAAGCAAAAACCCCAAACCCACCAACCCCCCCAAAAATCTACAAAAAGCACATACTGGTTTTGGGAGGGGTGTGTGCTTGTGTTTGTGATGGAGTTTGGGGGGGTTGTTGTTTCAGGGTTTTTTAATAGTGAGTTGACTATCCATTAAAACAAACTGAATGAAAATTCTGCCTCCTGAAATGTTCAAATCAAAATGTGATCCTCTTTTGGTATTTGTAGTTAAGCTTAAGTAACTAAACTTAGTGTTGATGCTACTGATTAAAATTTTTGAACTGTACTGTAGAGGAGGTTAGTGTAGATTAATTATTGGCTGTTTCTGGCTTTAATATCTGTAGTCTTTGTAGTGGAGTGCAACAGTAGGACTGTGCTTGCAAAGACGAGGCAAGTATGTTGGGTAAATACAGAATGCACATTGATTGCTGGGGGAAGGAGAAGGTATGGTGGCTTTATTGTTGTCTTTATTGCACTGAATTGATTTACTGGAGGAGTGGGAGAAATTAATTCTTTGTATCAATTGTCCTATGTTCCAAGGCTCAGAAATTAATGAGCTTCACTTTCTCTGTAAAGGTGTTTTGTGTTTTGTTAAAGTAAAAGAGAGGATGTTTCTTCTGTTACTGTGCTCTGCTTCTCATTATTTTTGGCCTCTTTTTTTTTTTTTTTAATGCTAGAGAGATGAGACCCATTTATGCACACTTTAATTCCTGATTTTATGTTACAAACAGGTTAGGATTTGACTATGGCAGTGCGGTTCCTGCAGAAGGCATCTGTGTGGTTAAAGAAGCGCAGGATCACTTTGTTGGCCGTTTCATGCATGGGACTGTTTGGTGCTAACCTTTCCTATCATGTGTTCCCTGATCAGACGTTCAAACTGTTGCATGAGTGCTGGTCAGAGGGGCAGCCAGCTGAGCTTTCACAGAGGCTCTGTGGTGTCTTTCAGGATGTCCTTCAAGATACTGGTGTGAAGTCTGCTGACTCGTATCGAGCCTTTGCAGCTTCTGGCTTCCACCCTGTGAGTGCTGGAATCCCCTGGTTCCCTGCAGGCTCTTTGGTGGGCATCCCGCCTAACTTTGAAAGCACAGCTGAGAATAAAAAAGGAATAGTCAACCATGTTGTTGTGATCAGTGGCAAGGAAGTAGACTGGGAGAGCAATGAAGGAGTTGCTTTGAAGGAAGCTCTGACGTTTTCTCTTGAAGCTCAGAAGTTTGCCCTTGCCAGAGAAGTTATGTATTTGCAGAACAGCAGCCCTTTAGCAAGTGCAGCCGTGGCTCCAACTTGCTTAGCTGGTACATTTTTCTGTGGGAGAGCTATAAAGCTACTTCTGGGTTTTTCTTCTGGCCCCGTGATACTTCGTGGCATCTGTAACCTCATAACTGCGGCTGCTGGACTGATGTGCTATTACGTTTCTTACGACGCTGTGACCTATCACCTAGACTGCAAGGCTGACAGAAGGGCAGCTACTGTTTCCAAAGACTACGCCAGAGGTGGGGTTGAATTCTATGATAAAATCCTGTCCCGCAACAGGATCTTTCGTGGTCTGATGGGCAAACAAGGGATGAAAATTTATGCCCCAAGTGGTAACCTGTTCCCAAGGCACTGGTTCAGAATAAAGTATACCCCGTACACTTACCGAAGAGATTTGATTGTTAATATTTTAAGAGAGCTCCAGGCATAGGGAGTGCTTGAATTTTAAAGTTGTGAATTGTGTATTCTCTTGGAACACTGCTGTGCTGCCTTTTTTTTTCCCCCTGTATCTTCATGATTAGAATTTCAGGGTTTATTTTTGCATATAGCTCGAACGAGTTGTTGCACATTCTGTGAATAAAGAATTCTCTCTTAAAATATTAAAGACTCGCTTCAAAAGTGCTCTGTGCTGTGTGCATCTCAAATCACAAGACCACAGAGGAGGGAAGCTTCTCGAACACCGATCTGGAAGTTCTGCTGTCAGTGCAGTCTGAAAAATTTAAAGGATGAAGTGAGACAGGGAGTTTTGGGAGCATTATTGTTTAACCAGGGTGTTTGTATGTAAGTTTGCTGTTACTTTTTGTAGAACAACCCAAAGATGATTAAAAAACTGGACAGTCTGTATTGTGCTGTTGCATAAATACCAAGACATAGTGTTTCTGTTCTGTGTAAGTTGTTTGCACCATGTCAATTCTTATGCTGCAGTCACCATTCTTCAGTAGAGCACTCTATTTACACTGAACTTACAGTATGAACTTACAGTTCATACTAATACAGCTAGGTTATTACCAGCATCTGTATTATTTTGCTTAAATAGGTCTGCTCTCTACATGGCCTGGTGACTGCAGTAGTTATCTTGAATGTTTCCGAGCAGTGGTACTACGTAACGTGACTGTCGTGGGTTGGTTGTTTTCTCTCAAGTGGGATAAGCATGGTCAGGAGAGGGTTTCTTGTTTGCTTTGGTACAGATTTTGTTTAATTTAAAAAGCCATATAGATGTATGCCACCTTTTATGTCAAAGAAGCCCAGGTGTAAGTCTGGCATTTGTTGCAGAATCTGGTAAGGTCTGTGATGGAGAGTTGCCAAAGGAGATCATTCTCCTTTTTCAGACTAGCCTAAGGTTTTGTCTGCCAGAACCAAGCTTTGTCCAGGATTACTAATCTTCTGGAAAGGTCTTTTAGTGCATGGCAGTAAACTTTCTGCTATAGCCTCACCTTGAAGCTTTTATGTGGTTTCCAAGGTGATAGTTGTCAAACTTCATAGTTCTGTCTTTTATATTGCAGCCCTCTTTTCTATTGTTCCTCCCTGGTGACATCACGGCAGTTCTCCTCATCTCTGTTGTCATTCTTACAGGAAAGTTCTGTTACTTTGTACCTTAGTCACAGTTGTGCTGAGTGTCCTATCTGCCCTGGTTTTGTCCTTTATTCATCTGCTACAATAATAACTGTCATGCCTGTGTTTGCTCAAAGCACTACTAAGTTCTGTTTTCTCATTGAATAAAGTTGATGTACTGGCTGCTCAAACTCTGGTGTTGCTTTATATTGCTGAAACCATATACATAAGATGTTTGGGTTTCTGCTGCAGTAATCCATGTCGTGGTTTTCTGGACCACAGCCTGTCACTTACAGTTGTCCTTGAATTGTGAAGTGATGAGATGAATCTTAGGTACTTTCTGGCTGTAGGGTATAAGCTTATTGTTCTTGTGACTTTCATGAAGAAGTTTGGCAAAATCTCCTAGCCTGTATAGAATAAAGGGAGACTTTTCCTTTAGGCAGGGAGCTGTCACAGCTTCAGGCTAATTTTGTTTGACTTCTCTTCCATGTAAATCCAATATTACTGGTGAAGATAGAGGGGTTTTTTTGTTGAGTGATGTAGTGGCTCAAGACTGGAATAACAACTCCTGTTTTATATAGCCTGTGAGTTCAATTCATCCTAATGTTACTCCTTCAGACAAGTCTAAACTCCATTAAATGTTCTCAGAAAGAATTTGGCCCACTTGTTTTATGTGGTTGAAGGAGCTGCTATTACATAGGGAGTGCAGAGAGGAAACAGGCATTCTTTGAGATTTACGACAAATAGGAGTTTAAACAAAATAAAATTAATCTGCTTGCTTCTCACCACTCCTTATTGTTGCTTTTCATCAAGGTGCCTGCAGCTAGTACTGTTATTTAACATTCTCAGGTTGTAAAGTACCAATGATGCTAATGCGTTTTGCATTTGTGCACTTGCTTTACTCTTACAGTGGGATTCTCCATGAAGTTCCACGTATCTCTAAATGCCATGTCTGGCTTACCCTTATTTGAACTTGCTGTGGTATGCTGGTGTCAATAAGGGTGGGCTGACTAGTATGAAGTCACATACCCTTGCCTTCCAAAGAGATGTTCTTGCCACGGGCTTATGCACCTCCATCTCTATATAGTCACGCTCCTGTTCTGTTGCCGTCTGTGTAATCTGGAAGCATAGTACTGTCAATATAAGGGAAATTGCAGTTGAAATCGCAACTGCTAATTAAGGTTTCCCTGAACTGTGGGAACATATGGGTTGTCCTGTAAAAGCTTTGTATCGTGTATGCGTTGCCACTTAATTGCTGGTTGCAAGATCACCATGCTATTTGCTAAGTAATAGCAGAACTCAAATATATGGCCACAAGAATACTCATGCTGGGTTCTAACATTGCAAATGTTCTTCTGGAGCTCCCATTGAAATAAAATTAGGAATTCCCTGTACTGGTCATAGAAATGGTCTAGTTTTGAAGGTACAATAGAGAGCACCCCAGAATTAAAGGTGAAAATGTCATGCTCTTCCATGCTAAGAACAGTCTTATGTGGAAAAACAAGTTCATGCCATGGCCCAGAAGAGCCCAAGTAAATCAGTTTGTAAATAGTGTCAGTGGACAGCCTTACAGTCTCCCTCAGCTCTAAAGCTAAAACTCTGAGAAGAAAACTTGTATTAGTAATAAGTGGCTTCTCTTGCACTGCTCAGATGAGGCTGACTTCATACAATTTTTTGTGTAGAAAAGCAACAGAAAATGTTAAGCAATGGGAGTTGCTAGAAGATGTGGATATAAGAGGTCTCAGCCAAGAAACTGTAAAAGTGACGGTGTGAATGACTAACTCATAAAAATGGGTGTTGTGCACAAAAATGAAACTGGTAAAGTGATTAAGGGATGAAGTATGAGTAGCAAATAACCAAAACGAGTTGCCAGTTTTAATTTATACACAATCTTACTTTAAAGAGAAATTTCCTCAACTGGTTTGTTTATGTTATCCTTGTAACTAAATTTGTAAATTTGTATATAAATGTAATGCTTGTTGTTACATAAAGCTTTAGTGGATAATACTGGAAGAGATGAAAGCTGCCTAGGTGCTTTGCTCAGAGCTCCCACTGACTTGCAACAAGTGTAGGGTCTGGCTCACATTTCTTCCCCTATCCTGACAATTGTGGTTTCTTGTCACAGAAATGCCTTCAGCTTGTTTAATGGTCAAAAGCATACAACAGTCAGAAGTAGAGCAAGAATGAGAGCTAGACAGTCTTCTTGAGGACAAATAAATCGTAGAAATCATCTGATTTAATTTCTGAATCAGCTGCTATAGGTATCTGGCTGCTCTTGCAGTTTACCGGAAGGAGCTTCAGAGGTGGCTTCCAAGAGAGAAATTGCCACTCAGATGTCATGTGGGTAAAGAATGTCCCCCTTGGTATTGCCACAAGGGCTTTAGTTGAAGTGTAGTTGTCCTTTAGAAAACAGCACTTTTTATTATTGGTAGAGTACTGTTATCACCCCTTTTCATGCTGCAATGGTTTCTAGAATCTGACAGATAAGATGGTGAGAGAGCCAACTATGAAGCCTGTTGCCCTACAGAGTAAGCTGGTGGTCTTGGGAGAGGTGATGCTGGAAGCCAAGCCAGCTGCTGTCATTTTGCCCTTGGCTACAGCAGTTGTGAAGCAACCACTGTGACAAAGTGTGGCTTGGGTAGGAGTGAATTAAAATGTATGAGTCAAATCATCATCACTGAATCACAGGCAGGTTTCATTAAAGGAACAAATGTAGAGAATCCATCCCAGAGTGTGACTACTGTATCAGCCATTGTGGGCATGATTAAAACGACTGTAGGCATCTCCACTGTGTGGAAATACAATTCCTAGCAAGCTGCAGACACTGAGACAAGTATGTGGGCCATATCCTGCAACTTCTATCTGCTCGTCTTCATTAAAGCCTCATATAGCAGCTGTGCTTACATTAATATAAAAATGATTAAGTTGCAGACAACCTGCCATCCATGCATCCAGTTCCTCCTTGGTTTCATTCAGCTGGCAGAATATGCTGGTAAGCAGAGGAATGCTAATGTAGAAAGACATAATTAAGATCTCAGAATAAGGAGAACACTGTCAGGCATCAGAGAAGCTGAATTTGGTTGTTAACAAAACGAGACTTAAGAACAGGAAAACAATGTAATTATTATCTCAGAACTGGTATGTTAGACAAGCTAAGTCTGAAAGAGCTGAAAAATGGCTTGTGGATGTTTTGCTGGGCTTCTTTTTCACTGAGAATATATCAATTTGTTTAGTTGAAGCAAATATGTTCAAGCTGCTCAAAGTGCCAAACCTGTAAAGTGGAAAAAATTACTAAAATTTGGCTAGAAATCAGTCTTTCGGATATAGAAAAAAAAAGCTGTATTTTGGACAAGCAAAACTAAGACTTCATAGCCAGAAATGAACACTGAAATGTCTTTGCAGTTGGGAGCTCTGGCTTTTCTCAGTCAGACAAAGTTTGCCATGATGTATCCCGGTCTCCAATCTTGAGAGAAATGGTGCTCTAAAAAACTCAGTTTGTGTCCAAAAATGCTCTTTAGAAAACACAGTCAAACCAGGTCTATGTTTATTTTGCCCCACCTTAGTCTTCTTGTACTCCTTACTTCAGGAACCATTTGTGGTACTATGTGCTTGTGCAGTACTTACTATAATGTGACCTCTGCCTCTTAGTGTAACAATGAGCTTCTTGTATATGGCTATAATTGAGCATACTTCGCCTAAGTTGTGAAAACAGAATTATCCCCCACATCATGCTCCCTAGAGAATATTTATGGTGGGATTTTTGTTTGTTTGTTTGCTTAGTTTTTTTTTTTTTTTACCAAGGGTTGAGCTTCCATCATCTTGAATTTGGGACCCCTTTGTGTCCTGGTCTTGTTACACATAGTTAGTAGCTACTTCGGTCTGCAGTAGCATTACTGTGTTAATGTGGTCAGGGTGTTAACAGTTTCTTTCAATATAAATGAGTAACAGGTGAGGCAGCATCCTCCTTCGTGTGTGGCCAAGCTGCTTCTGCTGTAGATGTCTTGCAAAACAGCAAATCTCATTAGGATGACTAATAGTATTTATAAAACATAAGACATTATGAGTCCAATTTCAGGTTCCAGCAGTTCTTTCAGAGGGAACATTTAGAAAGAGTATGCAGTATCCCAACAGCTCTTCTTTAGTAACTGTCCAGTGGTTTAGTGCAGACCTGCTGACTTTTGGTAGCTTTGTTTCTGTCACTTGCTGAAGTAATTTTCCAGTGGGAATGTTGTTTCTTCATTCTCTGTCCCTTTTCCTTTCCCCTTGCTATGCAACTCTTGATGTTGTTAGAAAGCTGTGTATTACACAAGAATTGCAATAGAATTCTGTAACCAATTGCACTGATCTCTAGGTTATCCCTTTAATAGAGCTACGCTTTGCAGTCCTGACATTATGCACAAATCCTTAGCCATCTTGAGTAGCATCTTCATGACTGTGTCAACTACAGTAAAAATAAGTCTGCTCAGTGCATCTTTCAAGTATTCACCTTTTCCATCAAAACCCAGTTCCTTGTGTGTAGCCAGATTCCAGGTACTGCAGGTAACACATGCGTCCCAGTCAAAAGTTTCTGCTTCAGTTCCCTTACCCACACCGATTCCTCCTTCATGCTCCCTTGGACTGGACACAGTTACTGCACAGCCACCAGAGGTTTCAGTGGAGTATCCCCTTATTTAAAGGAGTTGAGAACTGAATGTGATGGTTCCTTCTCCAACTTCCACTAAGCAACATGTAACAGATCAATACTATGCTGGCTCTACTAAGTATGATGGTCCACAAAGCCCAAGCTATTACTTATTTCCAGCCAGAGAAAACGGAATTTTGTGCGGTTCTGTTATCACAAATACAACATTCGGTATCAACATGAATCAGCTGAGACTGAAGCTATAATTTGTGATATAAAAAACAGAAGTGTAATTTCCAGAAGTGGAAACTAATAAATTACTCCACTGTAACTATAAGAAGATAGTAAATGTGGAAATAAAGATAAAACTATCATCTGCTTTCCTATTGCAAAGCTATACTCAAAAATTCAATTACTATACAGGGAAACGCTGTATAGTAACTGGGGGGAGGGGGGATAGGGTGTGTTCTGCCTTTTCTGACTACAGGCATCTGTATGTTTCAGAAAAGAGAGCAGGAAAGAATTCCTCTATAGAAAGCTTTCCTTTGTGAGATCTTTTCTCACAAGGAATGAGTTCTACCGCCTCAGTGACTACATTACAAAAGCATGTTACACAATTCTCCATAGATACCCATAGACAGATGTATTTATGGTTTTTGGAAACTTCATGTAAGTTAGGCATAAAACTTGAAGTGTGTTTTATAATTCCTCATTAATAGTAGTTGAGAATTATTCTCATCTAAGGCACCACACATAAATTCTTAATGTTCAAACATTCATTATATGCATGTGATGGTTAGATGTTGCCATAGGAAAATAGAAGCCAGTGATCCCAAAGGTTACATTTCATACATTCTTTTAAGCAATTTGGAGAATTGATTTTATCCCCTAACACTTCTTTCCCTTCTGCTTCCATGTTCTTATGCTTAATCTAAAGATACAATAGTCAATATTGAAAAAGCCAAATCAGGAACAAGACAAACCTTTTCTTGATTAGGTTTTCATTAAGTGTGGCAGCACCTTATAAAAGGAAATGCTGAATCTATCATTTTATGGAGGTTATAAATCCAGGTGTTTTTTTTTGCAATTACAATTTACAGATCTCAATAGTGTTCACTTGTATCATATGTGAAGACAGCTATGGCATAGTTGCAGGTGGCTAGATGAAAGCTTAATATATATATATGTTGACTTTACACCTATGAAGCAGGTGCAAAGGCAGAAGTTCTTTTCTTACTTTCCTGGCTGGAACATAATTTGTGTTGCAAATTAAAGTCATTCATTTCAATTTTTTTTCTAACTTTCCAGCAGCTGAACTGTATATGTAGAGACATGAAAATGCAAAACTTTCAGTCTAAGAACAGAGTAAGAATTAGAGTAATTGGGATTTTCTACATATTTGGGATTGCTTTCAGTGAATATTAAAGAAAAAAAAAATTGGGCTGAAACCTCACAGTAGATAGGATCAAAAAAGGTACCTTTTCTTCTAGAGTCATATGGTGACCAGATCTCTTATACAGTGAGCAGAAGAAAATCAAACCAAGTGTGTTCAACCCAGGACACATGTCCAAACAGACAGTTCAACTGGCAGGTGTACTTACTGTTTCCTTGATCCAGATACAAAATTGCTTGCTCTGGGGAAGTGTTACATGGAGATCCCAAGGTAAGTTTTCTTGAAGCACGAATTTCCTAAATTACATCATGGCTGTCTCTGAAGTTTCTTTTATTCTGAGACTAGAAAAATATTTGATGCAGCTTTGAACCCTGCAAAATACTGTGTGTGCATGTTGCAGGATTGAATGTGTCAAAATTCCTTCCCCTTTCACTGGACATTTTCATCTTGGACTTTGAAATCTGATGTCTGGTGTGAAAGAATTGTTCTGTACCTGGTCTTTTGTGGGTATCAGATGCATGCTGGCTTCGGCTGAAATTGTGGGTATGAAAGCCTTTAGGAAAAAAGCTGACAGCACTCTGGTTTTGTTTCATGGTGTTGCTCTGGTTTTAGAGTTTCTACTGAGTTTTGCCTTGAGTGGTGTAAATAGAGCCAATATTGATGGCCAAGTCCAATAGAGGTGCTTGCCTAAAACCAGCAGAAGGCATGACTGATGTAGTGATACAAATTCTTAATTACAAAACATGTATCATCTAAGCCTGAGCACCTTTTCTTGGCAGCAGAGTTCAGCAAGAGTCTGGAAGTGACCCAGTTATATGGCTCAGTGCCAACTAGTGAGGAACCCTGCTCAGTCATGCATTTGCTGCTGCTGGATCTGTGCAAGGGATCAGGCTGTTTGTGTCCTCTGAGCTGCCTGAAGCTACACTGCTAGGATCAAACCCATCACAAAGTGCAGCTGGGATGTCCTTTTAACACATGGTTGGAGGAGGTGACATTGTGCTCACTAAGTTGTGTAACGTGCTAGTGTACATGTTGAGGTGGTAAAACTCTGCTAAATCATCTCTTCAGGTTTATGATTTGTAGGTTTAAACCATAATCTGCTGGAGATAATTTGAAGGGGGGTGTTGCAAGCAAGGATGGATGAAGGGGATTCCTGTGCTTGTTAAACTGTGTCATGGTGTGGGAGAAAATGCAGCAATAATGGGTCTGGAAGGGGAAGGATCAAAAGGTAGGTTAAATAGGAGGGAACTTGGTGTGCTTGTACCATGCAATCCAAGGAACATTTACATCATATACTCATTATAGCTAATGTGGAAAGTGTTTAAGTCCTTGGGAAGCAAGAGACTGAAACCAAGTAATCCCACGACGTGGATGACCTAACCACAAAGCACTAATGGGGCTCTCCTCAGGCAGATTATTTTCAGCAGTGTGGAATGATGTCCCCCTCTGCCTATTTCTCAAGTCTTATTTTGCCTTTGGTTTTCTTTAAATGTTGGCTTCCTAGAAATAAATAAAAACCACCAAACAACGACCAAACAAAAAAACCCCAACCAACCAAAACAAAACAAAAAACAAAGAACATCTCCTTTCTAAAAAAAAAAAAAGAAACCACCGTGAAAAAAACACCAACGAAGCAGTTTTATTGCTACTAAAATAGGTTAAGGAGAGCAAAAAGACTGTGATAAATTTTTTCATTATGATCCCAAAAAATTCTTTCCAATGTGTGTCTTTTACATTTTCCATCTTTACAACACTGTTAGCACTTTGTAACTTCCTTTAAGTTAGTCTCCATCCAAAAAACTATCAAAGAGCATGCAATATAAATTTTCTAAGGCACAAATAGGTTCCCTGAAAACCAATATGTAAAATGCAAGTCATGTCATAGCTGTTTTATTTACTGTCATTTAATGTGTACCTACATCATGCCATCATAAACTCGTCAAGTGTTTTGTGACTCAGCTATTAAAAGTTCTTCCACCTTGCAGCTGGTGGATGGGTTTGCAGACTGTCGGCTGTGAAATAGTGATTCCCTATTTTAAAAATTAGTCTGCTCTGTTCAATGTACCTATAAGTAACTTTAAGGAAAATCCCAAATTCAGAGGTTTTTCCCTGATTTATTTCTGATGATGATAAATAATATTGTGGGACAAAGAGCAGTGATCTGTCAGGCAGAGAACATCCTAGGTAAGCTTCTACATGACAGATAAGAACTTTGTGTACCTCTTGGCAAGCAGTCACTCACACGAACACTGGCAGCACGTTAGTGAGCATATGTGCTTGAGTAACTCCTGCCCAGTGGGGATAACACTTGATGTTTTCCCTGAAAGAGACCTTTTTTTCAGGAATCCAGAAAAGCACGTAGACTTTGAGGACATGACTGCTTTTCCTGGAACTAACAGGCTGAGTTGAATTGCGGGCTGGGATTCTTTGGTTCAGCTAACTTTACATCCACTGTTCATAATACTTACTGGATTTTTAAGTGCCAAGGCCATTCTGGTAGGAAAACTAGCGACTAGCCAGAGAGCGCAATTCATGGGAGTCTAACCAAGGGGCAGACTGGCCCAAGATTGCTCTCATCAATTAGAAAGGCCAGAATGAAGTCTCCACACTATAACAACTATGAATTGTTTAGTTGCCACAGACAGCATGCCATTTGAGTCAATAGGATTTGGCTAGAACCTGCCATCAGGGATCTGGCTTTGCTATAAGCCCAGTATAACGCATACGCAGCAGGTGTCTCGTCAACTGAGAGATTTTCTTTTGCCTAGTGAGCTTTGGCCCTTCAGCAGCATGCTGGTTCCTCGGAAAGAACTGAACCACCTTCTACCAAGAAGCACAATTTTTATTTGTGCCAAGTTTGGCGCTCAAGGAAGTAGTGGCAAACGGAGAGCTCGCTGTAGATCCAAGGTTTCTGCCATGTCCGTCCCTAGGTGAGGGGAATAGCTCCTGAAAGGTGTTTTCAACTTGTGTCAAGTGGCATCCATTCCTAGACAATCTTCCTTGAGCTACCTATAGCTCCTTCAAAGCATCCCTTCCATCCTCCTACACAGCTCCAACCAGCTGAGGGAGACCAGTAGACGAGAAGCCAGCTACAACAGCACTACACTAGTGGAGGAATAGCACTGGGACCCTTCTGGTATAGCAGGAGGAGTGTATAATGTGCTTCAAACCAAGACTAAAATTAGGTGTTTTATCAATAATGGAAAAAACCTGATCACCCCAGCATTGCTGTTGCCCTGTGGTACCCGTTGGCCAAACAATAGTACTGCTGGCTTGATGAGTGTATTATTTTCAGGGAACTCTTAGTTTGTGCTTACTCTGTGTCATTTTGAAAACTATGTTTTAACCACTTGCCATAGAAATGACCTATATAACGCAAGTTATCCAGTGTTTTATGTTTTTTGTGAGAATGACATAAGGAAGAGGAGATAATATTTGAACAATCTGACATCTTGACCAATATAATCATTTTTAGATTGACCCAATACCTTCATCCAGACTGTGGGTGGATGTATCTGCAGCCTCTGGAGAGCAGAGCCTGCTGGCTGCCATAGAGCACAGCCTGGCTGACCTCCGTGCAGGCTGGCAAAAAAATCCCATCCCTGAGCTAAGGAAGGGCAAAGGCAAAAGATATACAAAAGATAAGATCAGAGGAGAATATGCAGCTGCAAGATGTGAGTTGAAAATGTGACCGAAAGCCACTGTCTCGACTTTTTTGGTCTCAGCTTAAATCACTAGGTTTTGAACTTTGAATCCCCTCCTGCTGTGGTTGTGTGGTTTGTTTTGTTTGGGTTTTTGGTGGGGTTCAGAAGAATAACTGCACATTTGCAACGATCATCTACAACAGCTGGTTGAAGATTATTGCCATCAATACTATGGCACTCCTGGACAAGCAAGATCCAAACACTTTTACAATATAAAACTCAATCTCTCTGGCTAAAGAATCTCACCTCAAGGAGTAATTATTCCTCTTCTACCCTCTATGTATAGAGACAGAAGAATGCCATGATTATAACTTCTGTGGATGAGCCCAGGGGTTCCAGTGGGCACAGCATGCCTCAGAGTTTTCAGTGTTTAATGAGAGCTGCATGCTAGCTTTTTTCATTCCTGTTGAATGCGTGGTGGTGCCAGGAAGAGGCTTAAACCATTAGTGAAAAAAATAGGGCTAATCTGAAAAGTTTGAAAATGACTGTTAAAACAGATTTGTTAAATCATTGCCAAAGGTAGTGTCTGCAGAAGAGAAAGGTGTTTGTAGCTTCTCTGCCCTTTTAGCATCACTTTGGGTGATTCTCATCTGGACACTACTATTTTAATCTAAATAGACTTAGCCTCTCCTGGTATTCTCAGCTGGAGTTTTTATTTGTCTTCCCGGCCTCAAGTGGTGTGAAGTGGCCATTAAGAATTGTCTGGTGTTGCCATAGATGTGTCTTCTGTTTTAATAACAGTGATTTCTGTCCTTTGTAGGCAGGCCACTGTCATTGTTACTGACAAAATAATGAAGGGGTGAGGCTGACTGGTTTTGTCAGGTGTCATTTTCACTGAAGTTACACAAGAGATGCTATATATTTTGCCAAAACTCCTCTTGAACCACATCTTTAGAGGAGGTCTTTCACTAGAGAATCCCCAGGAATATATTTAGAATTAAATTTGCTTCCACCTGCACTGTCCTTATTGGATAATTTCTGCCTAAGACCATCCTAGAGTTCAGAGGCTAAAGTTTTAATTCTGTTGGTATTTACTGACCTAAAGTTAGGTAGAATTTAATTTTCTTTCTGCTTTCAGATGGAGATGAGATGGGAAGGGAGAGACACTGGTCGGGGTAGTTACATGACAGCTGCTCATGTATTTTGGGAGTTGTCCCTTAACAGAGATTACCCACTGTGGGACCTCTTAGTCCAAAAGGATGATAAGAAACTGGAAGGGTGCAGGAGGAGCTACCAAGGTTATCAGAGACATAGAGCACAAGACCTATGACAAGAGGTAGAGGGAGCTGGGCTTATGTAGTCTGGAGAAGAAAAGTCTTAGGGGTAAGATGTGACCGGTGGCCAAATGAAAGCTGCAGGCTCAGAGGATGGATCCCACTTAAGACAGTTATGTCAGGCTAAGACTAATAGATAATTATGCCGCATAATACTGCTAATATGTTTGTAACAAAAACTGGATCCATGTATAAAAGCAATCTTGTGAAATTTTGTAACCTCTCTTGTGGGTGACCACCTCCTTTCAGTTCTGCAGTGGATTTTCATATACTTCTTTACGGGGATTCTCATCAGCAGACCACTGTCTAAATTTGTCAAATTCTACTGATATATTTCTTTTTTTTCTGGTCCGCTGACTTTTCCTGCCTACAAAATGCTGGCTTTCACTACTTTCTCATTCATAAACAAATTTAGTAAATCAGATTGATTTTATTATGATACATAGGAGCATTTTCTCATCAACCTTATGTGATGTAGAAAAATGACCAAAAATTTCTACTCTTTGTTATCTATCTCTAAGCCAGCTTCTTATTGATTGGTATCCCTTGACCACTTAGTCTTCAAAAGCAGCCTTCTGCTAGAAGAATATTGATTTCCGTTAAAATGATGATTTTGATTTACTGATCACTCTTCTGTTTACTGACTCAAGGAATCATAGAAGAGTAGAAAAACATCACTTTCTGTAGAAAGGCCTTGTTGTCCAACCCCAGCCATAAGCACCATGTTTTTGAGATTTTTAGGTGATTAAAACAAGCATGACTGTACAATCTGTGGTGGAATAATGCTGACTTCTGTCCAGTGAGAATCTTGATTTTTTGTTGCTGGCAATGACCATAGATGGATAGGACTTATATAAGAGATGAGGTAGGAGCATCAGAAAGGACAAGGTGCATAGTAAGAATAGGATATATGCATTTTTTTTTCATAAAGTTTTCTTCTATGGGCATAGATTTAACATGTTCAGTTCCTTAGTGATGTTCCGAGAACAGCATCTTCACATTGGGAAAATAGAATATGCTCCAGCTTCCCAGTACCAATTAATTATTTAGTATTTGAGAACTCTGAGATTTTGTAAGCAAAAGTAATAGCGTAGGAGTGAAAAGCAGTGTTGTGATGACGCAAATCATGTAAAATCAATCAGGCATGAGCAGAATGATTTATTTGAAAAGAATGCAATATCTATTATTGTATGTTTTGCATATTTATTTTGGTTCTGTAGGACATAGATGACATGTGGGACATAGATATAGGTGATCTATTTTCCATTAAAATACAGAAATTACAACAACATTTCCACTTGTGAGTGTGTACATCAGAAGCAAGTCACACTTGCTTTAAACATGGACTAGAAACTCAGTTCATACGAATTGCAACAGCTCCTCTGAAATCAGCAGAGCTATATGAATTTATCCCACCATAAGTTTTGGAACAGTGTTTTTTAAATAGATCCTAAAATGGTAGTCAGTTTGGCTGTCCTGAAAGCTAAGATAATCTAATGAATATTTTACAGATCTCTTCCTGTGTCTTGAATTTGTTCTCATTGTTATTACATGAGGTGACTGGCAAGTTTATATTCAATACAGCAACACTTCCAGTAGGAGTCTTTTTTTTCTTTTCAAAGCAGCAGAGCAGTGGCTGTAACACCAGCACAGCAGAGGAGCAGTTACCACATCCTGGCCTTGGCTACTACCTGGATTCTCAGAGTGCTTTATATACCAGCCTGGCATGGGCTGGGGAGAGCGGCAATCACCAGCAGAGTTCCTCTAACCTCAAATCATAAAAGGGTTTTGTTCACCATCAGCCTAAAGGTATCCTATTTGGTCTGTTTTCTTTGGTGACTTGCATTAGGATAAATTTTATAGAAAAGCATTTTGCCCAGTTAAGTATGCATCACCAAACTGGTTGCTGCCATGAAAATTTCAAACTTCATTCGTATGGGAGGATGAGGATATGATCTGTTTGGGGATGTTTCTCTGACAGCTGACCAGCTTCTTTCACCTTTCTTGTATCACAGTGGGCTATAAGTAGCGCACTAATGCAGTTAGTGGTGTAGTATCGTAAACAGACGGAATCCACTTTCTTTATATAAGTACATTATTCTGAGTCACCTTAACAAGAAGTAGAATGGTTGCACTGGAAAAGGGTTCTTAGCTGGAGAGCTTGGTGACAGAAGGTTTTTGCTGCAGGACAGTGAGAGAGCTTGAGACTGTCTAAAACTATAATGTTTTAATGTGCTAAATCTCTGTTCCCTAAACTTACAGTCTTTTTATATTATGTAAGCTTGTCATAACTTGAAGAGGTAGGCTGGTAAATAGTGCATCTAATATTCAGTAAATAGGGGAAAAAAATAAGAAACCTTCCCTGTAGAATTTTTTTCACTACAGTATTTAAACTTACTGGAAAAAAACAAGAGGGCATAAACTATCAAGTGCAAAGACACAGATTATATGGTACAGCTTTTTCCTGGGGAAGAACATTCAAGGACATTCTATCCTTTCTGCTTAAATTGTGAAAAAGATGCAGACAAAGTAAATATTAGGTTTGTGCTCATTTCTTCTCTTTGCACATCAGGTATCGAGGCTCTTGCCAGTTTTTATTTTGGCAAGCCTGATTACCATGTTTGCTTGCCAAGGCTGTAGAGAAACATCCTTTGTTGGCAAGATGGACTAGATGACCTAATGTTCATAGTTGTTCCCTTCTACAGCTTCTTTACTTCTGCTAAAGATTGCAGCACCGTAGTTTCGACTTACTGAAATCCTTCTGTTGCTGTTACTTCTTGACTACAGAACTTAAAGCTACTTGCCCATAACAAAATAAAGTATGTTGCATTTGAAAGATAAGAGCATTTCTCAAAGCTCTATCACAGAGTTTTGGAGTCTGGGGGCCACATTTGCAAAGGTACCTAAGTAACGTAATAATCATCTAATAAAACTTGTAAAGTGCCTGAGAAGTGAAGTGACAGTCTGCTCCTTGAACAGTCTTCTGGTAATGAACATTTCTCTATTCAGCAAAAAGACTTGGACAGATTTCCACCTATTTTTACTAGGTGAGAAAAATCTATTAATCTCTCTCTTCCCTTTGCAGGAGTGCTATAAATGCACCAAACTGTGAGGTTAAGTGGGTTTTATATCTCATAATGACAAATTGTCCATGTTACAGTTGTTCTTTTAAAAGTAGGAGCTATGTAAGGCACTTCTTCAGGAAATTGGCTTTCTCCTCATTAAGCTAATGTTTTGCCCCAGAACACAAAGTATTCCACACGTTCGCAATTGCTGAAACACGCTCTCACCATAAAGTCATTAGCGAAGGCAGCTAAGTAAGAGATACCATTAGAATCATTACCTAGTGACAAGATATAAAATTATTCTGACATCTCATCTCTTAGGCTGAATTCTGTTCTCATTTGGTGTTTCATTATCAAGACAAGAATTCAAATAATAAAGCCAGGATTCAGCAAATCTGTTTCTGATCTTGAAGCCATGTGGTCCTACTTCATGACAGCCTTCATGAGTAAGGCAATCGCAGAAGAGTGGCAGTAAATAAAAATATTAAAAAATCCTTGTGGTTATTCTTCTAAAACATGAAGTAGGTGAATGCAAAATTGCCCAGACTAGAAGTGGATAACTACCATTTACCTAGGCTGTCACTGGGCCACAGTATCATATCCTGATCCTCTCTCTCTGCAACAGCGTCGCCTGGGAATTACATCAGGCCAGGACCTCTGCTGCTGTTATCTTTTCCTTCTCAATGCACCAAAAAAAAATATTTTTAAAGTAGTTACAAATTAGATTTTTCTATTTATAAAATTGTGTCCTGGGTTCAGCAGTAGCAGTCATTTTTCTCCTTCTTGGTAGCTGGTGTAGTGCAGTGTTTTGACTTTCAGCTCGGGAACAGAGCTGATAACAAGGGTGTTTTTGTTTGGCCAAGGACTTTGTGAGCCTCATGCTCTGCCAGGGAGGAGGGGAAGCCAGGAGGAAGCAGAGACAGGACACCTGACCCAAACTGACCAAAGAGGTATTCCATACTGCAGCACGTCATGCCCAGGATGTAACTGGGAGTGAGCCGGAAGGGCTGGGAGACTGCAGGGTTGGAGGAGGTATCGGTCAGAGCTTGGTCGGGCTGGGGGGGGCGAGTTATCGGTCAGCTGGTGGTGAGATGATGTATTCTCTTCCCTTGTTATTTCCTTTATCATTATTATCATTGGTGGTAGCAGTAGTGATTTGTGTTATACCTTAGTTACTAAACTGTTCTTATCTCAACCCGTGGGAGTTGCATTCTTTTCGATTCTCCTCTCCGTCCCTCCGAGAGCAGGGGGAGGGCAAGAAAAGGGGGGGAAGTGAGCGAACGAATTACCTGACTGGGTTTAAACCAGGACAAATTGACAAAGTCATAAATACCTGACTTTGTTTCTGATCAGAGACCAAGACAGAGAGACTTTAAGTAGCTGGCAAAGTAGACAGAGCCTCTGTTTTACCACTTTGCTTTCTGGGTTTTTGATTTATTTTGAGGACAAGGGAGACATATTTAACAGGTTATAGTCTGCATTAATTTTTAAACAATGTTTGCATGTGTTCAGTATGTTTATTTTCTTTTGCTTCAGTGATTAGCAAACACAAGTGCAAAGCTAAGTACTATTGTGTAGGGGCAGATATACAGAAATGCTAGAAAATGGTTTGCCAAAGCCTCATTACTGCAAGGAAGCAGTAATGCAAATTTTCAGGTGGAAGCTGTTTTTTAAACAGCATTTCATTCTAGCAGAAGGGAGCTTAATTTGCTGCAGGAAGGTAACATCTGTGCCTAGCACTATAGTGTGCATCTGCACCAGTATTTTAGACTGGCTCAAGAGTATGCTTTTCAAATCTCTCTCCCAACTCTGCCACCTTCCCATGCTTCACATGTGTTGCAGAGAGGTTTCACAATACACAAGTTTGTTTCCTGAAGGATCTGCTCTGAGAGGCAGGTGTGGCTCCTGTCACCTTAGCTGGTCATCCAGTGCCATCCTCAGAGTCCTCGCATCCCTGCACATGACACACCAGGCCAACAGCATGACCATCCTGTAAAAGCCTTGCTCTGGAAAGCTGCAGCACATCCATCATGTTACTTCACACACTGAACTGAGAAAGAGCCAGCTCCTTGTCATTGTAGTAGTACTAGTAATAATAATGCTAATAACAGTAATGATGATGCCTCCCTACAAGAAGACCCATCATGCAATGTGGGCATGACCTTTATAAGAGGGAGAGAGTCCTAATGGTCATGAACACAAGCCAGCCTGTGCCTCCAGGAGCTGGGAATCACTGGCCACATTTTATTTCACATGTGCACTTCTAGCTTATAATTTAGAAGAGGAAATACTGTCTATGAAACTTATGAAGCATAACATTTTGTACCACAAAGTGCCAGGACTGCCTTATTTTGGCCATTCATGATAAAGGTGAATTTTGTTCAGGGTAACTGCATTGATATTTGAAAATGAAAGGAAGAAAGACAGAAGCAGCATCTGCATGCCTTGGAGATGTGTCTTGGAGAATATTTAAATGGCTGGAGAATTACTTGTAGAGTTTGTGCTTTTACAGTCCTACAAGTACAGCATTTGATCAGAGACCCAAGACTAATTGCAAGCAAGTATAAGTCAGTTAATCTTAAACAGATGGACAAGAAAATAATGAGAAACTGAGTTTATTCAGGCATTAAAAGAAGAAAAGGGCAGAGAAAAATCAAAACCAGCATAAAGAATGACAGACAATGGAATAAGGACATATCAACCAATATATAACCAGTGATTTCACATTTCAAACTTTTGACTCATTTTTCTTCCTCTGTTTCCTATGTTTTTTTTATCTCCATTTTGATTCTGGAAATACTGTGTTAGCATAGAAGTCCACTTGTGTGTACGAGGTTGCATGTTTGAAGCTAAGATTACAAGTACTTTGGGGCTAACACTATGTCTGTTTATTAGCCTAGACAGAACTAGTCTCAGAGAATAAATAACAGTAGTTTATTCTACAGAAACTGATTTGGGAATAATTATTCAATGGAGGAAAGTGCCGATATTTCAGTACAACATCTGCATGAAGTATTATTTGCACAGTATTATTCAAACATATATTGAGGTACTGAATAAGGAAAACATTTATCCATAATAAGTATTTGGTAAAAATATTACCCAGATTTGCAATGAATAATTCATTCTGCATTAGTAACGTGTGTGACTGTGCACATTATTCATATCTTTATAAATGCTGTGGTAAATTGCTACAGGTTAATAGGTACTTAGATCCTTTTCTGTGTAGAATGCAATTTTTCAGGGGAACTGAGCCACTCAGAAGTTTAAATATGATAATGAGTTGCAGATACTAAGTATGTGTATAAATCAGGCTGTGGCAGCGTTAGTCACAGGGAGGCTGTTTGGCATTGGCATGGAATATGAGGCATGTATAAGAGAAGAGAGAAAAACAGAATGTGAAGCAGTGGTAACATTTTCTTTAGATTTAGCTTCTTGCACTGACCCAAAAAGCTCATCATTCTAAAGAAACTGGAGTTGTTCAATTCATAAAATGTATGGTTTCTGAGAGGAGTTAAAGTTAAGCTGGTTCAGTTCTTCACCCTTTGATTTCAAAGAGCTCTCTAGACTGTATCAACCCATATGTCTGGTTAAAACTTTGCGTATGTTGTAAAGCAGTTTTGATAACACAGTAATAATATTGCCATAACCAACAGATATTAATAACAGGCCATTAAGAAAACATTTTATCTATTTATATCACTCTCTCTGTTTATACACATCCTAACAAACCATTATTTCTGTTCATCGAACTAGCCAGTGACCCTAGAACAGGGCTCTACGTGTGACTAGACTGTGCTAATGAAACATTAATTATTTTATCTGGAAGCCCTGAAGTCTGCTAAAGAAAAGCAGGGGATGATAGCACAGGCCACCAAGAGCACAAGAACCTGATGACAGCAGGGCGTTGGAAGGTACAGGCACAGGACATTACCAGAAGCCTTATGCACAAATCACAAGTAGTAAATTACTAATCTCAAGAGAAACGCAATCTTAAGAGCTGGATAGAACCAGTTTTAGGGCCTAACTGGGACATGTGTTGAGTTGTGTAACAGCCTATTGCATCTGGCCGGGAGCACAGGTGGAGACATCTTTAGATGGCACACAAGATTGTGACAAAACCAACTAGTTGCACAGGAATCTTATTTCAGAATTGGGTGTGTGAATTGATCACTCTGATGTTGTATATTGGTACACATGTAAAATTATTTCATCCTATTTGCTCTAGTGTTGTATTGCTTGAGTTTGATTTGAGGCTTTGGTTGTAATTTGGGTGCAGCATGCAGAAAGCTATACACCTTGGTTTTCTTGGAAGAGAAACATCAACACCAACTGCTGTGTTTCTTCAAACACCTTTGTTTTATACAAAGCTTGCAGACCTTCATCATCCCAGATGATGCTGTTCCATATGTCCAATTCTAGCATAATCTGGCATTGGAAATCTCTGGAAGAGACTTCAAGAAGCAGATACGTTTAAACATAAAATATGGGCTTAGAGCCTATGCTGTCTTTGCCGCAGCAAGATTATGATCTTGTGACAGATCTTTCAGCTAAAGAAAACTGATGTGCCTTTTCTCCCTGCTTTTGTGCTGAATTAGGCTGGTAGAGCAAAAAAATAAATAACGTTTACACAAAGCTGGACTAGAATCATGTAGGGTTTATAACATGGTCACACCTGAACAGCTTGACGATGTCAAGTATATAAATTAATGTTCCTGGTGTGTAAAAAGATGCAGCATGCTGTAAGTGACAAAGCTGAAATACTGACTTACAAATTAGCCATGGCATCCGGTGAACTTGTTAAACAGCATCCCTCGAGAAGACAGTGGCAAATGTGAATGATCAGCCATGAATCCAGTTAATGCATATCCTGTAAGAATAGATTTTGAGCCCACATTTTTTATCCGCAGACAGTTCTGAAAAACAGCATCTGGGAAGTGATTCCTCAGCGCAGACATTTTGTAGAGGGCTGGTCTTACTACTCCAGGACCCCCTTTTTCTGATAGGAAGAATAAAGGACTTGACTAGGAAATAATGTGAGCAGTATTCTGATCCACCATGTGTTGATAGTGCATGTCAGACAGGGGTCATGGGCAGCCAACCTCCCTTGGGGTCACACAAGACTGTGAAGGCTGGAGCAAATCTACTTTCCTCTTCCTCTTCTGGGAAAGAAGTTTCAACCTGAAGAAACAGCACAACTTCATTCTTCAGCTCATATTCACATCTCATTGCTAGAGGCATTACTCTCTCATTTTGAAACCACCTTATTGCTTTTCCAGATTTGATCTGCCTTTCTTTCTATTTATTTTGTCTTAGTTTTGTGAGAGCTAGTGTTGAAGTGCTGTTCTGAATGAGTTACCTTTAAACACTGAGAGATGCCTTCTCAGGTGGTTTCTTTTTTTCCTACTTTATACCTGATTTTGTCTACATGAATACTTTGTGTTTTCAGAAAGTAATCAATCTCTGCTGTATCGAATCTTAGTATCTCCGTTAAGGACCAAGAGTTTTACACAAACAGAATCCTCTCCACTTCCCCAGTTTCTTGATATCTTTGTTATGTGGCCTATAGTTGATATATTCTGACTCCCCATCCTGCCTCAGCACACTTCATTCTGGAAGGTTTTGCTTGTACGTGCCTGGCTTCCTCTGAGGAGCAGAAGTGCTTTGCCTTTGCCCACACTCCAGAAGAAAATGAGGTGCTATTGGCAACTCTTAGAATAAACAGCTGCAGCTTCCATGCTGAAATTGAAGGAAAGAGTGCCTTCAGAGCAAGGCATGGGGTAGCTCACACCATAGATCCCAGCAGATCTAACCCTCTGATGTGAGGTTATGTAGACCAAGACATGATTCTGCATACCTTTTTACTACTAATGCTTCAGTAAGTGAAAGTTTGTCACTTCAGATGTAGGCTATGTGATGTAAAAACACAAATGCATCTATTTTGCTGAATGTCTGAGTAGTCGTATTTTAAATATATTTTTTCCATTTATATTTTCTCTTGAGAGTGTATTAATGCAATATTTACCTGTATTGGTTTGTACTGAAAGGACCCAACTCAATTCCATTTTTCAGATTCAAAAAATATGTTTAAACTTTACTCTTGCAGGATCTGATTCTTTATTTCACTCAAGCAAACCCAAGCTGTTCAGGCTGTTAAAAACACACAACAATAACAAAACTCCAGCTTGGCAGTTTCATCAAAAATTTAACAGCATTAAATGATGCGTTAGCCAAGACTTCATTACTTTTACCAGATATAGCATGGTGCGTTATAAATATTATCAAAACTGACCTTCAGTTGTCAAATTAAGTTAATAGATTTGATGCACATTTAGCCAAACCTCTACACTCAGTTTGGCAGGGCAGAGCCCTGGGCTTCTCTGAGATGTACAGCCCCTTGGCAGTACTGCTGGTGTATTGGAGCTGATAGCCCAGAGCTGGTGTGTCCTGCTCTGAAGGAGGGATGTGAAGTTCAAAACCACAGGTTATAAATCTTCATGTGGGCACTGGGCATCTTCATCCTGGAGCTTGTTCCAAGCTCGGTGGATTTTGGGCCAGAGGAGACCACAGGGACCAGTCAATTTGACCATCTGTCTAGAGAATTTCACATGTTGTAGCTGGTAAATTTGCCTCATACAAATCAGATTACTGCACTCGTGCTGTCTTTAATTGAGCACTGTATTAAAAACCACCTCCAACAAAATAATCTATGTTTCCCTTTTTATTTGTGGCTCAGCTGTCGCAAATCACTAATACACAGTGACAAAAAGCTCCATGAGAAATATTGTGAGCCTTGGGTAAAAAGCCAAGAAGTGTAATTACTGCTGTGAGCAACAAGCTATTGCACATGTGGTGAAAGTGTGATCCTAGAATTGATTTTCCATTACTATATCAAACTACATGTGTGAAGCATTATTAGCACTTTAGCAGTTGATATAAAAATCTGTCATTTGCTACAGCTGCCTCAGTGCCTTTCCTCTAGCAGCCCCAAAACCTGCCCCATGCCCTCCTGCTGTGTGTCTCAGTGGTGTGAGAAATGATCACTCTTGACACCCAAGAACTAGACAGGGAGAGGGGAGATGGCAGCACATCCCATTTGCAAGATTGTACCTGCTGCAGCACCCTGAATGATGCAGGGAAGGGAGTCCTGGTTTTGCAAAGTGTGCAGTAATTCATGCCCCGAGAACAGGAGCTGCCAGTGCACATGTGCCAATACACCCCAGTGCTGGAGTGAGAGCCAGCACCTGGGAAATGACCTCCTTTGCTCAGGATTGGGTGAAGAAGTCTTGTCTTCTAAATAAGCCTATGATCCAAGGCAGACATGATAAAGAGCCTTTCTGTTTTGAAACTTCCCACACTTCCCAGTTCTATGTAGGAACTTATAGCAAATCCCCAAGATAAAACTGCAGTGGTACCCTCTTGGCCCGTTTGCCAGAAAATTTTGTTTTCAAATGCAATTGGTAAAATGGTTGTTCTGCGAGGCACAGCCATTCTGTGCAAAGCCTTACTTCCCTTTCTTCAGAGATTCTTTCCTTTCTCTAAAATGTGAGTGAGGTGCCTTACTAGGGTCCTCAGGGCCACAAGAAAGGACAGCAAAAGGAGTCAGAAATGGCCCACTGGAACCTCCACCTTTCAAAAGGTGGAAATTCTGGGAGGGAACAAAATAAAACAAGAGCTAGGCAGATGGTGTCAGATGCTGTGGTTGGAGGGGTAGTAAGGGGGGGGGGGAGGGGGTGGAGGAGTGTGCATGAGGATCAATGTTGTGTTTGGATAAATCCAGAAATAACAATCTGTACCAGTCCTACAACTGCTCTGTCTCGAAGAACTGATGGCTCAAGAGGTTACAAGCAAGAAGGCAAGAAGATGGTAAGAAAAAGACAGAGTGGAAGTAGAGGAGAATGGAGGGAAGACTGGGGGATTAAGAGGGGATAATGAGATAAGCTGTTGCATGTAATTGTTTAACCGCAGCTGGGAACTAAGTACTACACAGCCACTTGCTCACCCTGCCTCAGCAGGATGGGGAGAATTGAATTGGAAGGGGAAAGTACGAAAACTCATGGGTTGAGATATGAACAGTTTCCTTACTGAAGTAATAATAATGAATGAAATAATAATGTAATGAAAAGGAAAATAACAAGGCAAGAGAAATAAAACCCAAGACAGACAAGTGATGCAAATGAAAACAGTTGCTCACCACTGATCACTGATGTGCAGCCAGTCCCTGAGCAGCAGCCCCCCAGCCAACCTTGCCCCTAGGTCCTTTTTCTGAGCATGATGCCACATGGTCTGGGATATCCCTTGGGTCAGTTGGAATCAGCTGTCCCAGCTGTGTCCCCTCACAACTTCTTGTGCACCCCCAGCCTACTCGCTGGTGGGATGGTGTGAGAGGAAAAAAAGGCCTTGACTCTGTGTAAGCAATGTTCAGCAGTAGCAAAAACATCCTTGAATTATCCACACTGTTTCCAGCACAGATCCAAAACACAGCCCCGTACCAGAGAAAATTAACTCTATCCTAGCCAAAACCAGTACACTGCAAAAACAGTGAAGTATTTTTGTAATGTGCTGCATAGAAAGGTGAAAACCTGTTGAGATTTATATCATAAGGTCAGGCTTTATGTGAGCATGTATTACCTGGAAATGATACCGCTTATCCAGACTTTCCCAGTACTAATTTTGCTATAAAGTGACAGTCAGACATTTAGCAATTGTGATTTGAAGGTAATTAAAATTTCTTCAGTATCAGCAATGCATTATTCTATATTATTTGGGGCAGTGAGATTAATCACAAACAAGAATGCCCTACAAGAATATGAATTAATAGAATAGGAATATATAATAATTCCTAAATTAATAGGAATGTAAAATGTGGTCAAGGAACTGGCTGCTGAAAACCTTGCTTTCAGTAATTCCAATTGCTATTGCTTTTTAAGCAAATTTTCTAATATTGAAAACTGCAACACTTCCTGGGTTTGTTGTTGTTTCTTGTATGGTTTACTGAGGCAAAGAGGTCCACATAATGTTTGGGGTTTCTCCTTACAAATAGCAAGAATAGGCTTCAACCCAGGGACCTGCGACAATTAAATGCTTCCTCCCTGGTTTTCCTTAGCAAGCGAAATAGGAATAGGAACATGGGAATGCTTTTGTTTTGTTTCCTAGTACACACAGATAAAGAGTAATATTTATCTGTACCCTCAACTAATTTTACAGTATTCCATCGAGCTTGTATTCCTCCCCCCTTGCCACAGAATTAATTCTGTAAGCCACCCTGTCAGCTGGATCCCACTCCTGTTCTGGTGAGGGAGCATGTGTTTCTCCATCAGTCTGACTCCATAGGAGTCACCTGTGTGGTCCTGCTTGGAGTTGCCACAGCTTTACTGAGGCACTCTGCAGGCAGGGCTGTGGGAGAGGCAGCCAGCTCTGTGCCATTTGCCATCTCTTGCAATAAAGGGCTCTCTCTGGGCTGCCTGCTTCCATGAATCATGTCTCACAGGGCAGACCTGAGAGTAGTTCTTGTACTTGAAAATGGTGCTGCTCCACCAAAATCCAGAAGAGTGAAGTACTCTGCCTGACCACAGCACACCACCTTCTGCCCTGCCACCTTTGCCCTTCCCCATGGTCTGTGCCCCAGGTACATCTCCAGCTTTGCCAGGAGGTATTCTCGTCTTTACAGTTGCTTCTCAGCCTGACCCCTCTGCTAGAAGAGAAATTAGAGATTAATTTCAGGTGCAGCGGTAGTTTTATGTGATGTGGCTGCTGCTTCAATCCCCAGATGCAGTTGCTGGGTGCTGAACAGACTGTGCAGAATAATGGTTTTCAATCAACATTGACCTGAACTGCAGGTGAACCCACCCTTGAGAGACAAGAAGCTCTGCAGAGCTCCCATTCAGGATTCCCTTTGGCATGCCGAGTCGCTACCACCACCTTTCATTCCCAGGACTGTTTAAAGCAAACTCCGTTTCACTCAGGTCATGACCTTTTATTTGATTTTTCAGAGAATTATGACCTACTTTGTGGCAGGGCTTTGTGCCTGCTTTTAGCTCTTCAGATGGAGAAACCAGTAAGTAAGTTAAGTACTAGAGGACAAGCGTTTATTTTTAATACTAGCTTCTCAGTGTAACCAACCATAAAATATTCAGGGTTCTTCCTTGTAAATCTAGCAGCTGCTAATTCAGTATCTGCTGCTTTTACTCCTGACCTTGATAAAGTCTCCTATTCCTTACTGCCTTACATGAAATTCTTTATTTCCTTACATGAAATTCTGCCAAAATGAAATCTCTGGCCTGAAACACTGTAAATAGTCCATAGCTTAGAATAACGCTGCATCTTGCCACTGGCTAAACTGATCTACGTGTTACCACATCTACTAGCAGAACGGAAAACAAAAAAAAGGAGATTCCCTATTCCCCACTCTCTTAATCTACCTTTCTCTATACTAATCTGAAGATGAGCTTGTGAATGGTCAATAAGGAGGCCAGGGCTCAAGGACAGCTTGCTGAGCATCTGGCCTACATCCTCAGCCGATGTATATCACATATATTTTGAAGCTCATTACACTGGCAGCAGATTGGGTTCATGAATGCTAAATAGGTACTCCTATTAGGACCTATTCAAGTTCAACAAACCATAATTTTCTGTTCCAGCTCTTTTCCCAGATTAAGTCCAGATAAGCAAATTAGAGCATGTTACAAGAAGACACGCCAACATAGCACTGTTTTGAAGCCATGATTTGATTTTTTGCTGAAAGGAAGCATGTAGCTGATTCTGTACCTTAACCAGGTCACATTGGAGGTTCCCCAGATTATATTTGCCCCGTCCTAAAACAACAAAAGTGCTACCAGTTGGGCTATAACACATTGTGCATTTCTGAATAGTGTGACAAATGGCAAGTTACACATAATAAGCAGACCTCTAGGAATGCAGACTAACCAAAGCCCTGACAGAGACACAGCCGTGAAGATCTTACTTTGCTGACAGCCTCTGAACTTCGCTCCGCTTTGCTTTGTCCAAGACAGGCTGCAACGCATTTATCCAATAAACTTGTCACATGCGAAAGGCTCGGTCGGGCCTGCCTTTGCTGAAAGGTAAGAGGATTTCAGATTGTTTACAAGAAGGTATTGCACAATTCCAACTCAAGTTAAAAACCAGGCTGGCAGGCTCTGTGGGAGCCATACTGGATAGCACCTCCCCAGCTACCTGGGTCAAAGGCTTGCATAACATCAGGAACAATAATATTTATCTGTGATATTATCTAAAGCATAGCCTTCATTAAAAACATCATCTACCATAATTTTTTTCCAGATAAGTATGCAATTTTGGATTTCTAAGACGCAAAAGAAAAAAAAAAAGGGACTAGCTCACTATGTTAGCATGTATTGTTCAGTTAATTTTAGATTTTGTGGCATTCTCTTGGTAAACCATTTCACACATTTAGACAGTTACCCCATACATTTGCACATGTGCAGAAACATCAGGACACACAGACTTGCTTTATTCATCTTCCACACAGCTCCAAGGAAGAAGCTCTGATGAAGTCAGTGCAGTTACTCCAATGTGAGATGCATTACTCTCATCTTCACACCACGCAGATACATAAAGAGAGTGATGCTGTCACTGTGCTGTTTTAAACACTGTATTTTGCGCTGAGTCTTCAAATTTGTTATTTGTCTCAGTAAATGTTTGATGGTCTCAGTGTAGCATCTAGTGGAGAAAGGGTAAATAACAGAAAAAAAAACACCAAAGCAGAAATGAGCCATTAAGCCTTGCACGTGGCAAGGGTGAAAATGTGAACTGTTGGGGAATGAGAATACTCACTTCCCCCAGTCATTCAGCAAAACACTGCAAGGGTTAGTCTCACAAGACTGCAGTTAACTCGATATAATGCAGGGCTTGTGATCCTGGCAGAGAAGGATGGTATCACTGCCTTGAATTCAGTTCAAGGTCTCTGTGCCTGAGTTAATGCAATCACTGTGAAAGCGAACTGTCCTTTAGGAGCTTCCACGCTTAGTTTAAATTTGCTCTCACTCCAGCAACAGTGTTTCTGTCCTGCTCATGTTAAGCTTTGTGTTTCTCCTGTTCATGCTACTTCTGTTGCCAGTCTAACTACAGAGCCAGAGCTCCTGTTGCCCAGGTTCCGTCCTGCCTTATTCCCTGTACGTCCCAAATGATGTTGGTGTTACTGCAGCGGCTTGCTGCCCTGGAAACACCACAGCCAGATCTGGCTCACAGACGACTTGCCTCAGGACTAGTCCTGGACCCATGGCACAGCCAGACCTCGCAGGGCTCGGGGAAGCTGTGGATGAGCAAGCAAAGCGGGAATTGTTTCTGCTGTTTTCCTGCAGATTTAATCTGGGATTCATTAATCTGGATTAATTTAGACTTTGAGACATATCAAATCTCAGCAGGTACTGGAAAATGGGGTCTTCTGTTATTTAACAATGGCAAAAAAAATAGTTACATTTTTACTTTTATTATTTTATGTTTTTACTGAAACACATTATTATATCCTGTTTGTAAACAAATTAGAGTGGAATATCTGTGGCAACAGAGGAAAGTTTAATTTTCAATAACCATAAATTTAACAGAGGAAAAAATAGAAGGCTTGTTTTGTAATTATCTTCTTCAAACTTTATTGGGACTTTTTCATGTGCATAATGGCTTTAGTATTTTATGGGGAGGTGAACAAAGCAGCACAAATCTGTACATGAAGATCTGCCTCCAGGCACACAGTTCATATGGAGAGTCCTCCAGAAGCACCACTGTTAGAGGAGGGAGACAGCTATGAAATTAATAATGGGGTTGCAGAGGCAGTTCCTCATGATATGACATGAAAATGTGGTGCCTTGGGCAGGAATACAAAGTAGAAAGTAAGTATGCCCCTCATTAAGAGTACCTCTAGAGAACACTGTGATTAATCCAAAATGATCTGAGATACAATTTCTTTCCAATCCATGAGGACTCTGTTGCCACATATATGTAGCAAGCAATTACAGAAGCATCTGTGTTAGCCTGGTGGAACCAGTATTTAGCAGGAGACTTAGGACTCTGTATTTGTCATTGCTAAATCTTCTAAGCAAGATAGCAAGGTGCTCAGATCTGTTTACTCTTTTATCCCCATTAGCCAACCGGAAAGTGTAAAGTGGGGGGGATTCTCATTTTACTGTCTTGGTACAAAGAGTATAGCTGATCGTGCTGCCTATAGCTGATCGTGCTGCCTGAAAGCAGTGAGGCTGTCGAGGTCATCTCCTGAAATGCCTTTCAGCTCTATCCTAATCTCAGTCCAACCCTTCATTACCTCCCGTTCCTCTAAACTGCTGGGGGTCCCATCCAGTGATGTGATCCCACAACAAAAGCCCACTGGAATCAAGATAATTACCCTGCTTTCTGGAAACTTAAGAAAGGGCAGCAGCTATCCCCCAAAACCTCTTACAGCAGTCCAGCAAGTGACAGTTTAGTGCTGAAGAGAGCAAGCTCCAGATTTTTATCTTTTTAAGTGGAGAGGAACTATTTTATGCACACTTTCTGCTGTCCTAAAGGTGACTTGGGCGTATCAGTAGCAACACTGTTGGTAAAGCCAAGCAGTCAAAAAAGAGTTTGTTTCCAAGACTGTGAAATAGAAAATATAGCTGCATTTTAGTCTGCATTCTGAGTTTTTCTCTGACTTTTGACTTTGTATTTCAAAGTGCCCACAACTATTATGACTAGAAACATCGTCATTATCACTTTTACCATCAGTACTATGGCTGCTTATAACAGTAGTACATTAAAGCTGAGATTCTTGGATAATAAGCGAGTTTCATGAACTGTGGGCAACATTACAGACCTGCTATAGATCAAATAAAAGCCACATTAAATCTGCAGCTAATTGGTAGTCTTGGTGGTGGTGGCACCAGAGGGATGAAGCACTGAGCCATCCTGTCCTCAGTGTGTGGCTCCTTTGCTGTTGAGTAAGACAGGTGCAGGTAGAATAGCAGTGTAAGTGCAATACAATGCTTTATTATTTTCAATGCAGACTACAGTCCATGGGACTGACAACTCACCCTTTATTGGTTTCTCTGTTCTTCTGCACCCCTAGTAATCCAGAAGCCAATATTGTATCTGTGAAAGCATCTTTTCAGGGCTCGAGCCACATCAACAGCAGTCAAACAGTTTGAAAACTTCCATCGGCTCTCTGGTCCCCTTGTTTTTGCTGATTGTTTCAGAAGACATCATCGGGTACACTATCCATACTATTTTTAGTCTGTATATACAGACTAAGTGCAACCTTTTTGCAGTCTTGATCTGAAAATATTTTTACCCTATTAGAAAATGCAGTGAAATTAATCTTGTGTAAATGTTGATGATTTTTATTATAATTAATCTGGCTAATTTCTAGATGATCAGCTCAAGCCTTCTAATAAATTTTTGCTATTTATAACATGAACTTTGGAACTACTTCAGGAAGCCAGAAACTGAACATTGTATGAATCAAGAATTCAGAACGAGTTGTACAGTTCCTGGAAGAACTTCACCAGTCAAAAATCTCTCTCGACAATTTTAATTACTTTGCAGGGAGGCCAGAATGTGGGTGTACCAGGAAGTAGTTTGCACATATGTTTATTTTAGCTGAATTGCTGCTCTGCTGCCTTTTGTCTTTTTATTCTAAAAGGTCAAATTTGGCAGTTTTCTGTACTGCACACTCAAATAGATGGTTAATGGAAGGTAAGAGCTAGCCACAACAGTCAATAAACACTCCTCCACTTTTCTCTTTAGAGATACTTGTGAAGAACATTTACTTTTGAAACATGTCATTGTTATACTGCAAGGAAGAAAGATGTTTATAGGACTGGAGTTGCATTTCTGGCTATGGCTTACCAGCAAGGGAAAACCTTTTGCTGGTCTTTGCTGTTGGCAGACAACGTTGACCTCAAAACCTCAACTGTGAAACTGCGGAGCCGTGAGTGGTGACATATGGTCTCCTCTGTGTTTCAGATGAGTGAATACTTCTGTGCAAACTTTTGTAAAGAAGCTTGTAAAAGGCCACAGTAACCAAACACTACAGTGCTTTTTTAAAAATCCACAGCGACAAAATGGGAAGAGATAACAGAACACCCATTTTGTCCTCCCTTCTTTTATATGTATTTGTGTTTTTCAAAAGGTTTCCCAATGTTTTGCTTGAAAGGGACCTGAAATATGAAAACTGCCCATCTGAAAGCCTGAGCTCATTCCAGTGCTTGTCTTGCAGAGCAAGGAAACAAAACCAACAAAAGCAACTTCTTTACAGAGATGGAACGTGTATTGCTTATCTACACAGGCTGCTCGTCACCTCAAATAATAAAATGCCACTGGCCTTCACTCACAAGTGGAAATCTTAGCAACAGAAATGTAAATAGGATTGAGTACAAAACAGCAACCTGTACACATATGGCATCCTTATTAGAATCACTGCTATCTGACCTTTAGCTTTGAAAGAAAATTGTCTATTTCCTGAAAGGTACCTACAATTCAGCCAGATACAGGTCAATGCAAAGTTAGGGAAAAAACATTAAAGCCTGTACAGCTGGAATCTGCATGCCTGAGCTGCCCATTTCAAAATAATAATTGAACATATTTCTATTACTATAGAAAGAAATCAATAGCAGAATTGAACTAGATCTTTACAAACTGACCCCACTTGTACTCTCTTGCATTTTGCATGTTTCTTTCTGTCCTCTCAAGCACTCCACAAATTTTCTGAGAAGTTGGAAAGCCAGGAGGCTGCAGTGGAAGTTCTTAGTGCTGGGTTGCTTAATGATGGATCTAGAAAAGGCAAAAACTATTTTAAAACATGCAACACAGCTCAAACCGAAGTTATAGGCTTGCTGCAGAAATTACTGGGTGAGGTTCTTTGGGCTTAGTCAAAGTGGAGGTCTAAGTAAATGGTCATTTTTGACTTTGTATCTATGCAATTGGTTTACCTAAAATAAGATCACTATGGTTCTCATCTTGAAACATCAATCAAATCCCTTCTAAGGTTCTAAAAATGTTCACTAGATGTTTCATTCATTAAAATATTTTATCAGCATTTCTCATGTTCAATACTCACAAGATATGTTAGGAAGCAAAAAGTCTGAAACAGACATCTTTCTCCTGCAGCCCTAGTGTAAGAAAGACTGAATTAAGTCACACCAAAGGTCCAGATAACCTGGCACCCTGCAGTTGCCTATAGAAGAAATACAAGGACAGAATAGGTACAGCTTCATTTTTCCTCCTATTTACCATCTCAATCTCTGGCAATCTAAGAACAAAATTGGAGGCTCTGCCCATCTCTTTGCAAAGCAGCCTGTTCTTCTGGTAATTTGTCTAGTTAGTTCTTTCAGCCCTTAGCTTTTTTGGCATCTAAAATATCTCATGACAATGAATTACCCAAATTAAGCAGATGTTCTTTGAATAGTAATTCTTTTGCTTTACATTTCCATCTGAAAAAAAAAAGATTCATCCTAGCTCTCATTAAGTAATGAGTAATTGTTCCCTGTTCACCTTTCCCATGTCAGACATGAGTTTTGATACCTGTATAATTATGCCCCCCCTTTGTCATCTATTTCCAGGTAGTCCCAGAGTACTTGATCTGTCTTAGAAGTCACTCCATCTTTCTGTCTCAATCCTGTTTGGTGGGTTTGTTTTGGTGGGATTTTTTTTTTTTGTATGTTGTTCTGATGCTTAAGATGCTACCAGAAGTTGAGGGGCTGTAAGCAGAATTTTGTATTTCATTAAAGGCAAGAACAAGATTCCTGAGGATTTATGGAGTACCATTATGTTTTATGTTTGCTGTTTGATTCTCTTTTTTCCTTATCACTCCTAACTGCCTCTCTGAGCACTGAGAGAACAATTTCAAAAAACTGTCCATAGTAACTCCAAAACATCTTTGCTGACTGATATGAAGTAATTTGGAGCTTACTGTATTGCACAGGTAGATTTGTTTTCCTCTCATGGACATCTGTGCTCATTGCATTTTAGCTGCTATTTTATCACTTAGTCTTTAATTTTTCCATTTTTTTTTTCCTACATTGTGCCAAAAGTCTTGGTTTTGGTTGCATGAATAATTGTGAATCACTGGAAAACACTGTCATCTCAGTGTTCAATTCTGTTTCACTTACCACTTGTGAACAGGTTTTAAAGCATAGGTCCCCTTGAAATCTCACTGGTTACTCCCTTCTTTGTGTTCATTTACCCATCTATTTTCCTGTTGAAGCAGTTACTAATCACAAAAGGAACTCCTTTGGGGAAATCTATGTACATGATTGCTCTGTGTAGGCTGCATATTAAGTCTTCTTCACGTCACATCTACAGTCCCCTTATTGTTCAGACTGGGAAGCTACTCAAAACATGCTGTCTCCTTCTGTCTCATACCTTTGGATTCTCTTCCTGTGGAAATTAGACCAAGAATAAAAGCAAGCTGGGAAGAGGAGAGGAGGCAGGAGATAGCAGAAATTGGTACGTACTTCGTCTGTTTCCAGTAGGGAGTTGGATTATGGTTTAGGATTCCAGTGTCCCAACATTTATACAAAGTTTATGTGAGCCAGCTCCCCTTTATCAATACTTGCTGACATTGCTGATATTTTTAAAGCACTAACAGATTTGCTGTTTCCATCTCTTCCCATTACATGGTGATGAGACATGGGTTAGACTGACTGATCTGTCATTTCCAGGTTTTCCCCGAAGTCTTGTCTAAAAATGGGATTGTTGTATGCCACTTTTGAATCCTCCAGAATGGAGCTCACTCCAAACCATAAGCACAGTTAATAGTTTGGCAATTTCAGAGCCAAGTTCTTTTAGAATGCTCTGGTGAGAAGCAAGTTGTCCTGACAGGCAGGTACCATACAATTTACTGATTGGCTGCTAACCCATACCTATTAAGTTTTGTGCTTTTTTTCTGACTGTACCCCTAAAAAAGGTTTTGTTGTGGCAGTCATCTCAAATCTGCCATAAAGAACAGTGGTAAAAAAAAAAAAAGTACTTCGCTTTTCTCCCGTGGTTTCCTTGAATGCTTCTGTTATATGTCCATTTCCTCCTGGTTCCGCATGTTCTCTGGCAGATCTCCTGTTTCTGATGTATTTGGAAAAGTTTTTATGCCTGAGAACATTTTTTTGGTCTACTTTATTATGGTCTTATTTTAACTTGCCAGAGTTTATGCTATTCCTCTTTTGGACGGAAGCAGAAAATAACACTATTCCACAAGTGAATGTACACATGGCATTCACAAGAGGCTCAGGTATTTGCAGTGGGTATCTGCAAATGCAACCTATGGCACTTTGGTGTGTGCAAGACAGTTTGTCAAAGGCTGGCTGGAGAATAAAGGACTGAGCAAAATGTGGTCCAGCAACTGTAGGCACTAATGTTTCCATCAGCTTGCATTCTCGGTATATTCCTAGAGGGTTGTCTTTTAAATATAATTTTAAGAAAAATACAACCAGCCTCCAATCTGAATAATACCTGCAGCAAGCTTACTAGCACAAATTATTATTTCACAGCATTTTAATAGCAATTAATATTGTGGAACCCCATTGCAGCAGGTATTGCACAAGGTTAAGGAGAAAGTTAGTCCCTGGCCCAAACACCAAAATGATTCTGTCCCTGTAGCTTACCTAGGACACAGCTGAACGAGCACGCTCAGTACTTAGGTCACTCCTACATTTTAACAGTGACCCCAGAGCCTTGTTGGGGTACAGACTTGGTGGGCCATTCACAGTGACAGGTGGCATGCTCCACACAGGATTTGGCCAATCTCACTTTAAGGCTGTGCCTGTGCCTCTGAGGTTTCCATGAGTGAGGCTTGTATGTCTAAGTGTTTTGCTGAATCAGGGCCCCACTTTATAAGAAATGTGCTATTAAACATATGTTATGCTTAATCTTAGTGTTAAGACTAAGTGCTTTGTCTCCTGCTCCTTTCCCAGCTAAACTCCACCTGTGGTGAGAGTCATTCATCTTGAATTGCTTTAATGCAGTGTTTAAGTATGTCATCTTGGCAACAAGGCAGTTTGCATGGCATTTCAGTGAAAGATTAAAATCCCATTCACATTTTTAATACACATTTCTCTCACATAAATTCTCACAGCTTGGTTGGAAGGTCCTGCATGAGTAATAAGGTTGTTGCCACAAACACATACCAGATCTATTAAGTAAAGGAGAAGAATTTGTTTGTTCCTACATTTATATAAGAGCTGTGAGGCTTACGTTGCACAAAATGGTTAAAGCACTGGCATTTTATTAGCAGGACATTACTAGTCATGAGATAACACATCCTCCCCAAAATGCATCAGGGTCAGTACAGATAAATCTCTGCATACTGGTTTGAAAATTAAGCTCTTGCTATATGAAGTATCTATGCAAAAGGCAGCTTTCACTGCTTATATACAAAGGCAGACTATAGCAAAAAACTTGCTCTTTTATGTAACAGCCACGCTACTGAAAGTGAGCTGACTGAATATTCTATATGTGAATGTGTTTTTTCAAGTAAATAGAGAGTCACATTTCAGTTTACTTTCTTTCATTCATAATTTTGGGAAGCGATCACTCAGGGTATGTAACACGCAACTCAGAAATCAGAATTCTGCAAAGCAAGTTCTCTGCTGAACTCCACATTATCAGGTCTGAGTGATGTTTTTGCACAAATATACTGCAGTGCAGTTTTGCCCCACAGATGATGCAAGAGCGTGAGCTGGAGAACTTTGTCTCAGTATCTTTTTTTATGACATTTAGTGCTCTTGCAACGTAGGCCCCACCTGAAGTACTTTGCACATGGTGGGAATCTTCCACTGCCTTTATTTAGGGCTTTGAATTAAGCCTTCTATGAACAATGAATTATAAGCATAATAATGCATTGCAAGGAAATAACTGGTGAATGTCCAGCCTTTAATATCTGTATGTCACCAATTTTGTGTTAGAGTAGCAAAACATATCCTTTCCTGACAGCTTAAAGTTACATTTGCCAAACAAATGTTGTGTAGTTCCACAGTCACATTGAACAGTTTGGACTGTTTCTTTATTCCACGCACTGTATCAAGTAATGTATTAGTTGTTGTTATTCTCAAAATGAACGTAACTGTATGTTTGATATAAACCAGTAAAGAGAATTATAAGAAAATGTGAGAGGCAGACTTGGAAGCTCATGTGCAAATGGATTAAAATGTACCTATGCAATTTATGAATAAATTTGCCATGATCTGAAAGAGAAAGGAAACCAAGATAACTCTGCAGCTAAGGATCCCTTTAATGACCAAAGGGATGTATCTCATCCACTGCTCAAGAGGTCCAGCAGTAGTTCAGAAATGCAGAGTGCAGTTATTGGATGTCTCTAGATGCACCACAATTAGTTTGTCGATACGAGTATGGAAATGTTTGAGAGCTGAAGCAATATGGACACAATGAGGAATGGTATTACTGATGCTGTGTGTGGTATTTTGGGGCTTTATGCAACCCTCAGTCTGGGAATTATTCAACCCAGGGAAAACATACACATTTCAAACGTTGTCACCTTATTTACAGACTTTCATTAATAAAGTTTAAATATCAGCAATTTCTGAGTGTTTTCTAGTCATAATAATTTAAAAGTCTAGTATTTAAAAGTGCTCCAGAAATTATGCATTATCTAAAACTACTGCTTGACTGCCTTCCCCAAACTCAGTCTTCCAATCCCTGATTTAACTTAGTCCTGATAGAAGATGAGACAACTGGAGAATCCTGTGTGTGCTAATAATCACTCAGGAAAAGAGAGGAGGTTAAGAGTTCAGATTGTGTAGCCAGTAAAATGGAGTATGACTGCTTTCTTAAAAATAATTGGGGGTAAACACCACTAAGAGGTAAGGGCTATTTAAGCAAAGGAACAAAATTGGCACGAGATTAGGTTGGAAATATACAAAAGGTTTTCAAACATCAAAAGAATGAGAGTTTAGAAAGCTTCCTAATCAGAAGACTACATGCAAGCTCCCTTAGTGTTATTCTGCATCTTGCTACAGTTAGGAATTTAATTGTGAAATCCAAAACTTATTCCCAGCTGTATATTCTGTTATTTAGGAAACAGCTGTATTTTAATAAATGCACATTAAAGACAGTTTTCACCCTTTCACACATTCTATAAATACATCAAAGTACTGAGTTGTGAGAACTAAGGTCTCCCAAAGCCAACCTTCCCATAGGCCACATGTGAAAATCTTTAAGGGGCCAAGAGGCACAATACACCTCATACCTTGCAGAACTCTGGCAAGGACTTGCAGTCAGAAATGACTCTCTAGGACATTTGCAGGGTGAGGCTGGGTGGACATGTGGCCATGACATGTTATACCATTAAAACAGCCCCATTTCCTGTCTCTGGCTCATTTCCATTCACCATTAGGAACCTGACTACCTGGCAGCCCTGATGTCAGTTCAGGCTTGCTGCCATTTAACTGACATTGCGCTGACCTGAAACTTGCACTCAAGACTACTTACAAGCACGGTAACATCGAGATGTACCAGTTACCGGCTGTCAGTGAAGCACACTACTGCAGTGCACCGGGGATCGCTACCTCACCGCCTTTGTTAAATGCTTCCTCCAGCTCTAGTTGCTCATTATGCTCCCATGCCACTCCTCCAGGGCCAGACTGCTGCCCTACCGTGTCCTGTGGCCTATACCCTACGGAGACTCTGAACAGGCTGGTCCCCAGGCTGCACCTGAGAGTGTGGAAAACTTCATCTCTCCCACCCTACCCAGGCAGGAGCAGCAGCACTGTTTATCAGGAAGGCTGTGGCTACACCTCGCCTTCCCACAGCCCCATTTCTGAAGAGGAGCAACCCCAGCTCTCCCCGGGCCTCCCTGTCCGGGACAGGCCTATGCTGACGGTATTTCGGGTGAACGGCCCGTAGCGGGAGACAAGACAGAAGCCGAGCCCGTGGGTCCCACCGCCACCATCCCCTCAAGAACGACCTCCACCGCCGCGCAAAACAAAAGACATACTGAGATCACCCCTGCTAGCCCTGCAAACCCCGACATGGTTCAGCGCGGAGCACCGCCCCTTAACTGATGGATGGAGGATCCAACCGATCAGACCGCAGGACAGACTCAGTCTTCCTTTTTACAGACAAGCAGCTGGGCCAATCACAAGTGAAGCGGACCTCTCACTTCCCTTCTGACTCTCACGAGCTTTCGCAGGTCGGCTCCCGCCCCATCGCCCGCCGCCGAGTGACTGCGCAGCCGCCATGTTGGTTGCTATGTTGCGAGGGCTCCTCGTATGAGGCAGGCGGGCGGCTCACTTGCTTGCTTACCGTCAGGGAGGGCGCTTCTGCAGAGCCGCGCCGCTTCTCCCCTCCCTGGTCCCCTCTGCCTCCCGGCCGGGTCTCCGCACAGGACGATTGCCGGTGTGTGTGAGGCGGAGACGTGCCCCGTGAGGGGAAGACCCGACCAGCCCGGCGCTGCTCTGCCTGCACCCCGGCTCCCGCCTCGCCACCCCTTGAGGCCAGTCACTGTGAGGAAAGGGGAAAAGCAGAGGCCGGAGGGGGGGATCCGCTGCTGTCTCCCCCCTCCGGGCTTCCCCCTCCGTTCCTCCCCCAGCTCTTCCCCTTCATCCACCTCCCGGTCCCTCGGCCCAGCTGCCGCAGTACGATGTGGTCCTCGCCGCTGCGGCTGGGCGCGGGGCGGCTGCTCTCGCCGCTCCCGAGGCTGCGGCTGGGGCGGTCGCTGCGGGGGAACTGAAGGCAGAGAGCGGCGCTCCCGCGCACGGAGGTGCGGTGCGGTGCTGCGCGGTGCTGCGCGCGCGCACCCCGGCGCGTGCCCGAGCGTCTGCGGCGCGTGCCCGTGCGCGGTGCGGGGGGTCGCGGGGCCGCAGCGGCGAGCGCAGCCCCCGCGCCTCTTCCCTCCGCGGTCCCCGCTCCATCTGGAAGGACGTGGCTGTTATATGAAGGTAAGGCCGTCGGGGCGCCCGGGTCTCCGTGCTGTGGGGGGAGAGGGGCGTCGGCACGGGGGGTGATACTGTGCGCCGTATTCCTGTGCTGTGACCCCCGTCCACCTCCCGTGGCTGTAGGGGCCGCCGCTCCCCTCAGCCTCGCTCTCCCTCCCGTAACTTCGCGCACAGGTCGCCGGTGGCGGAGAGTGGCTGTGCCGAGAGCTCTCTTGGGGTGGGGGGGCGGGGGTGTGGGGGTGCCCTTTCTGTGTGTTTATGTGTCCCCGAAAAGAAGGGAGATCGGGAGATCCGGATCCTCTCTGGCTCAGGCGTCGGGGGAATTGTGTGGAACCGGCCGTCGGCCAGCGGAGAGGGCTCGTAAACAGCCCTTGGGAAGCGAGCTGCGGGGCCGCGGGCGGTGGGGGCAGGTCGGGGCTGCTGGGAACTGTAAAATGTGGTGAACTCTGCTGAGTGCCCGAAACAGATTATTGCTTTTAACATGTTTTATATGAAAGTTTGCGTTCCTGTGCTTTCTAGGCACATGTACGCGTTGCCCTGGTTATGGGCAAGGGAAATGGGTTTGAGTGCTGTCGTTGCATTCCTCTGGTACATTTTTAGTATCTCCCTCAAGCAGAAGGCTTGTATAATCGTCTGTGTCTATATGCGAGAGAGGATTTCGGTGTACCTGGGGATGGGTTAATTCGTGTATACTGTTGCAGCACCAGCTAGAAGAAGAATAACGTCTTTTCCTCTCAAAAAATCTCCAAGAGCTAGTTGCTAAAACTAGATAGCTGCCAGTGGAAGTGAAATGTTCCCACCACTTGCCTATTCAAAGAATTTATGTCGTTTAGTTGTAAAATATATGTGAATGAACTTTGTGCTGTTACTTACAACCCTTCCAGGGCTTCAGTGTGGCCAAGCTGTTACATTATTTTAACTGTGAGATAGAAAGTATTTATGTGATATGTGTATTACAGAAGTGCTAGTGGATCTCAGCTGAAGAATAATTGTTACATTACAGTATGCATATACATTTTCTCACCCACGGGCCCTTTTTTTTTGCACTGAGCCAAACTCTGTGTTGAGGGGGGGGTGGGGGGTGGGGAGGGGGTGTGTGAGTGCACGTTTGCCTGCCTGTTACTGGCAAATAACTGCTCTGTAATGTTGGGAGCCGCTGGCGTGTTCACCCACATGCAGAGGTTTATGAGCTCGTGGCACCGTGAATGTGCGTTGCTGGAATACAAGAATGGGGTACATTAGAATTGGTAAAACCATTTTCTTATGAGGTATGTATATTATATTGTAGGAAAGTTTTCCAGTTCACTGCCTAAAAATAAAATATTCAGTATCGTAATCTTATGGATGCCATTTTCTTGACAATGGATTTCTTGCTTCACTGACCTAAAAAGTTGTTTTTACATATTGGCATGACTCTGCCTTTGCATCATGTTGATAAAATATGATTCTGGGTGATAAGCTTACAGATATGTATGTGTGTGTCTATATGCTTCCCAGGCACATTTATGCTTTATAAACTCAGAAATGTGCCCGTTGGTCTGATTTTTTGAGATAATTTTGTTGTCATTAGAGTTTGTGTATTTTTAGATTATGTTTCTGGTTTTGTAGATTTTTTCTTTATTAGATCAAATCATTTCAATACTAATTCATTTTCCTCAAAAGTAGAGATGTAACAAAAGGTAAAATATTAATACATTTTCTTAATGTTTGCAGTTAAGTTTGTTTGGAATCAGGCTCACCTACTTAGGGTTTAGTTTGATGTCAGTTTCTTGTTTGGTAAAATTTTCCACGAAATGTGTTGTTTGTTGCCGTGCTTTTTACAATGTCTAATTTAGCTTGTACATAGAAGTATTGATTGACCACCCTTGCTAAAAATACTTGCACTATAGCAGCCGGTTGGATGTACTAATACTGTAGCACCAGGAAAGTTAAGCCTATACTGTTCTTCTGTGACTAGAATTAATTTATTAGCAGCTACATTTGTAAAATGTGAACAAAAGCAAAATCCTGTAATCTTAGAAGTAATACTCATGGCTCTATGGAGTGAGCTCTTTATTAATGAATGGAATTCATGTAGTACTATTTACATGTCATTACCATTAGCATATTTGGGATATATTGTAAGTTAATACCCAGGGTACATCATTTTGGCTGTGATCTTGCAGTGACCCCTGTTTGGGCAGAGGGATCCACCTACACAAAACTCGCTGCAGGAACTTGTAGCTGTAACAGGCATTCTGTAGCCTTTAGTCTGATGTTTATCGTGAGCATTTGCTGTGTGTGAATGTTTTGTATGTTTTGTTGTTAACCTTTGTGTTTGCGTGGCATGCTATACAGGCTTCTATGGGTGCAGAAAGCTGCAGGATTGGTGCCTGGAGTAACAGCCTGATACAGTAGTGTGTGACATGATTATTTTGGGAAAAAGAGGGTTTAAAATTTCTTTCATATTGTAATTTAGTGCTCCTGAAAGGTCCTGATCAGCATTTCGGGGTTCCATCTCTCTAGGGTCTTGTTATCATTGGTAGGTTATCTTATGAATGTTTTGTTGAATGTGTCTGGAAGTTCTGTGCATTTCTTTATGCTCACATATAAAAAGTAAAATGTGTACTCTATAAGCAGATTCTGGAGAACTGAGTGGAAGTTACAACTTGGAATATACTGGATGAGGAGATAGGATGGTTCATTTAGTCTCTTAAACTAACCTGTACATGGGAAACAAAGGACAGAATGGCTTGCTCAGGCAGTTTAGACCTTAGGATGAGGTAAATGGGTTGGGTTATGTGTCTAAGTAAAATTATGGTGGATTAAAAATTCTGCTTTAACTTTTCAGCTGATCAAAACTTAATTAAAACAAATAGGAGGGACATGCATGTGTTCTATTGTTGATGTCAACCTTATATTGATAAATAGCACATTTCTGTGATTTGTCTTCTCAGGTTTTCATACTATTAGATCCTTTGATACATCATGATTCTGACTCATCCTTCCCTGTGTTCTGCCTCCCAACCTCCCAGTTTGGGTGTAAATTTGGTACAAGATCACATGAATCCCATGCCTTCAAACCCTGTTTTTGTGTTACCTCACTTCCATTCTCACCAGTTAGAAAATGGTCAAACAAGAGAATCTTTCAGCAGATGGTTGATTCTGCTTTCTCTTTCTTTTTTTTTTTTTTTTTTTCTTTTTTTGGGTAATATCTCACTTTCACTCTGGTGCTGTCACTGTTTTATAAAATGGCCAGACAAAATTCTCATGAGTTTTATTATGCTCCAGCATCAACAACTGTAAAAATGGTTTGTGTGTATATATGATATGGGATTGTTTGTTGTTTGTAATGGAAAGAAGGAACTGTGGAGGTGGAAGAAAAAGAGGAGGGGAGAATGGCCTGGGCAGGAGACAAAACCAAAAAAGCTCAACAGTGGCCTGGTAACACAACAGCAGGTCTTTAAAGTCTGGGCCAGCTGTTCATATATGCTTGTTTGGGAACAGAAGCTGTTTTTCCTTGGGGATTTGTAATCCACTGAATTAGCACAAAAATAGTTTTACGTAGGCTTTTGAAAGCCTTTAATTTCTAAAATTTTTCTGTTTCCTCTAAGTTCTCTCTGATACGTCATAAAGGTACGTATCTTCGGGTACATATTTAAAAAATCCATTCTTTATTTTGAAGGATTTCAGAGTTATTAGAAAGTTACTGCTATTTGTCACTTACAAAGTAGATTGCTTCAAGTTTACAGCAGTTAATGTGTTCACAGATGTTTTATTGATGTGTCGACATAGCAGAACCAGGTCTAGATGTAGGTTACAAGAATATGGTCTTTTATGGTGATCTGTGTTACAGCATTACTAAAGTCTGTGCTGCTTGTATGCTTGCTGTCCCAGTACTATGATATAGAATATTACAGATGATGGTCATGTAGTTACTCAGGTGGATCACACAAGCATAACTAGATGAATATTTGTTTGAAATGTGGGAATTACACCAGGTTCTTCTTTCTTAGCTTATGTGCATTCAAAAAAAACTTGGTAGGGTGATGCAATTAGACCTCTCTTGGCCCATTACTTCTTGGACAAGTTATAAGGTGACTGTTGGGTGATAAATGCAATTCCATATGCGTGGTTTATGAGATACTGCCATCTCTACAGTTACATGAGGAAGGGGGAAATGGCTAATATCTATTTAAAAATAAACAGTCTTTTAATTATGGGTACTTATGACCTGTAAGGAGGAATGCTCTAGGAAATATTTTCACTGATTGGGAAATGAAATGCAGTTGCCACTTTAGAGTTTTCAAGCCATCCATTAAATTTTAGAGGAAAAAAATGATAATGCATTTGCTATTACATGTATGTTTGTACATTGCCCTTCTCAACATTTCTTATTTTCTGCAGGGTAAGTAGCCGAGAGAATGACTGAATTATTCTGCATGACCAAAAGCCAAAATCTTCAAATGAAAATCAAATGTAGTGCTGCTAGAGATTAACATTTTCACACGTGGATTTTTTTAATTAGAATGGTGTAGATTAGATTGAAGGAAGATGTATTCAGTTCTCTTGTCAACCTGGGGTTTATACTTTAAAAATCGCTAAATATCTGGTATTAAATGCTGAAAACCTTGTTCTAACTGGGGCTTTTTTGGGATGATGTTCCAGTCTGGAGGCTTCAGTTGAATGTAATTTTGTTATTTTGCTTGATAGTTTTAATAAGGTAATTTTATTTTTTATTTTTTTTTTTAGCAGAAATACAATTTGAGTTTATGCTGTTAATTGTGTTTGTCTCTAAGAGGATATTAACTTTTAAGACAGTTGGGCATACTTTAGCTTTTCCTGAGTCCTTTGGTCAGTTTATTCCATTTATGTACCAACATCTTGCTGCCTTAAAAAACCCAAACCAACCAGCCCAAAAAAACCCCACAAACCAAATCCCCAAATAATATCCTGTGTCTGTTGTGAAAGACCACAAATGAGAAACACTGAAACTGAATGTTTGTTGACTGCAATGGAAGTTACTTTTAAAATGTTTTCTCAGATGAGAAAATTATTCTAAGTCTTATGTATATGTATTATGGCATCAGTCAGGCTTAAAGCCAGAAATTGGAACTCTATCTGCAGCAGATAGCTGTCCATGTAAACCAAAACATCAGCTGGTTAAAGATAAGAACCTGCTATGTTTCCTCTGTCTCAGAGATGTGCTGACATACTTTGTCTTGGAAGAAGGTTAACAAGCAGTAGTGTTGTGTTTTCTTTAGCGGTGGAAGGTGGTATTTGCAGAAGAGGCAAGCAAGTGGATTTGATGCACTGAAAAGCTGTGTTTTTTAAAAGAAGAGATTCAAGTGTGACATAGCAGAAACTTGTGTTCTCTCTTGGCCGTGCCAATAGAGATTCAGTAGAGAATAGAAATAGAAATGTTGTTCATTTCTCTGGGTAGAGAGCTGACCACCTTTTCAGTAAGAACACATAGAAGTATACCTGTCAGTGGAAGAACAGTTATTGCTGTTAACCCTCTGAACTCCTGGGTTAGCATAGCTTTGTCTGGATGAGTGGATAATTTCCTGAGGATGCCTTGCTTTGTATTTTCCTAAGACATGTCAAAGAGTAGTAAGTTTAAAAACATGCTCATCGTAACTTAAAGCTCTTACCATAACTGATTTTTAGGGAAAAAAAAAAATTAAAAAACCAACATGGGGTGTATTTCTCCTGGGACAAAAGAGGATGCTTCTCAGATCTTACACCAGTGATTCAATGCGTTTACTTAAATAATTTAAAAATAAATAATAAATAAAGACAAAGACAAAATAATTTAGGAGGAAAATCACATGGTGAAACTGTGGACTTGTTTGTGGTGTGGTTTGGTTTTTTTTTTTGCTTTTTTTGCTTCTTTTTTTGAATTCAGAAATGCTTTTGAGGTTGGGAAATGCAGACTTCCCGTGAAAAATTGGCTTAGGAGAAAGTTAAAATTAACATACGTCACTTTGCATTTGTCCGTCTTCGTACTTGTAACAAGCTTTTAGTGTCATCTGAAAAAGTAGTGAGGCATATTTTTGTCTTTAGATTTATGAATAGGGTTAAAGGTGGCCAGTGCTGATGACCACCAATGTGTTGCAGTGTAAGTTTTTTTGGCTGTGTTTTTTTTTTTTCTTTCCTCTTTTTTCCTCCATGCAGATTGTGTATGTGCACTGCATATGGCAGCTTTTTATTGTCTCTAAACTGCATATAGCCTCAGTACTGTTTTTGAAGCATTCATATAGTGTGCCTACTCAGAAAAGGTATACTTCAGGAAAAGGGACTTGTATAAAATAGTTTGTCTTTTTAAAAATAGAATTTTATATCACTTGGAATTTGAGTTTTAAATCACTGTGGCCTGTAACCTCCAAATTGTGAGCTGCTATTAAGACTTGCCTTGGAAGTGGTTCTGGCTTTTTTTGGGTGGCAGGCTGCTGTTAGGATTGATACCACAATCTGTTTTTAGTACTTGAGTGCAAATGAAGTTATGGGTGAGTCCTGGGAATCCTAATCTGCAGGTAATTCTCCATTTACTGTGTTTTAGTATTGTGTGTTGACTCTGTAAGAAGACATGCATCCTGTTAGCTCATCTCAATGCACCTGCTTTCCTTGGAGCTGATCTCTTTAATGTTTGAAAGGACCTTTCCAGATGTAGTGTCTATGGAAAAAGGTTAGAATGTGTCTGCCTCTAAAACTTAAAGAATGTATCACGTTTGTCTAAGTCTGGATTAACAAGACAGGAAAGAGGAAACGGGGAGATGCCTTGCAGTGATTATAAAACATATCAAGTTTTGAAAAACACAGGAAAGGTGAATAAGGGTTTTTTTTTGTTTGTTTAATGTCAGCAAATCTCATGACCACATGGGAAGCTGCTGCTGAAATAACTGTGGAACATGCAAGCACAGGAGGGGGAAACTGAAATACAGAAGTGGCATTACAATGGAACATATAGATCAGTCAGCTATGTTATGGGGTCCGTCATACCTCCAAATAATTTGAATATATTTTAGTTTGCTTGGTTTCTGTGAGCTTGAGTTAGACTCCTGACTTAGATCTTTCATTATAGGGCTAATACAGTTGCTTCTAGTTGTGCTTCTAGATTCTCAAATTCACTGTATGTCCAGCTATGTAAGGAGGGACAGAACATTAATGGTGGTAAGAGTTTTTAACTTTTATCTTTTTTAACCCTTCACTTATGAATATTTTGCTTTTATTTTCATTTTATGATATATTAAAATATACCATATAAGTCAGAATTGTAAACCACTCAGTTTGGAAATGGCTTGAACTTTTAAACTTTCAAATATTCATATTTGGGACTAAGGAAATAATTTTTGGAGATCTTTGTCAGGAAAGCAAAAGCTGTTTTTTGCTTTGCTTTCCTGTGTGGTCTGATTTGCTTTGGCATCTTCACTTACGAGATTTGCTATTACTTTAGAGACCTTAAGGCATTGGTGATATTGTGTTTTCCGTTAGCTCCTAGTATAGATTTTGAGTTCTTTGTTCTGCGGCTCTTGGATCTGCTGGGTAAGTGACTTGGTATCTGGGGAGGGGCAGAATGTGGTGGATATTCTCTGGGTTCTGTTTGTAAGGCCCTTTTTGACTTTTCACAGTCCCTGTGCTTGCAGAAACTGGATTATTCTCAAAATTTGACATAATTAAGTGAATTTTATTGACTTGAATAGTAAGCATAATAAATGTATTAATTAAAACATCTCTGCTTTCAAAAACAAGCCACTTAAAAGGCTGAGAGAGATACAGTAAGAAAATGAGGCATGAGTAACCATTAAGGATATATGCAGTTACACTTAGAACAGAATTCCTCTGTAGAAGACTAGAAAATAGACTGAAAATTAACATCTCACAAAAAGTCCTCTAAGAGGAAATTCCTAAAGGAGAACTTCATTCTTGAGATTAATTAAATGAAAGATTAGAAATTCTCTAGATAGCTGTAAGCTATTTAATAAGACTGAAGTAAGCAATTAAAAGACTCCGTTGTAGTTACCAGCAGAGGCATTGCCTTCTTTTTATGATTCTGGTGCTGCTCCCCCTCCCCATCACATATGCTCTCTCTCCTTTTACAGGAAAGCTGTATGTGAGGCTCATTAATGCTAGATATTTTCTGCAGAAGAATTTTCATAAAAAGCATCCCTCTCTGAATAAGGGTAATGTAGATGATTACTTCTTTGGTATTGAAAACACATACACAGTCCTGAGAAAACAGGAATAAAAGTGCTTTGTAGGAATTATACTAATGAAATGTATGTGAGAGAGTAGCTTGAAAGAGAAAGCTGATTAACATCTGAAACTTCAGCTAACATTTAGCCACCTTTGAATAGAAGTCGTGTTGCCAATAAAGCTACTTTGTCAAATCTCCGGTTTCCATTTCTAAGTCACATTGATGTAAGCATTTTTCAATCCACCTCTTTACAGTTCACCCCCCTGCCCCCCATATCTTCCAGACAAACAGATTAATTCAGAATGTTCTGGGAAATGGTTATATTTACTCTGGTATCTGCAAAAGGCATTTTTCACTTCTGACTTTCTCATTCATTCTGAGTATGTTTTGCATTCTGCTGCACCTGGAGTACCATGACAATTGTGTGTGCTCTAGCATTTTTGTACAATAAGCTGGGGTGTGTTGTATCACTGGAGATCTATCCCTCATCTGAGGGCAGTGTGTGATAGCAAATCATGTTGTCATGTTAGGGAAAAAAAATATGTAACTGCAGACTGACACTAGATTCCCCAAGATTGAAGTAATTGCCATAGTTCAGCAGAATTACTGTGCTACAAGTAAATGAGAGAAAACAGAAAAAAATGAATCCTTACATGTACCAAGTAGTGCTATTATGATAATTTTAAGTTATTTCAAAATAAGTTACTGACTACTTAAGTCATTAAAGAACAGTCTTTTTATGAGAAGTTTACGTGAAAACAGATGAGGTCTTCAGTGAAAATAAAGATAGACTGATAAAGAAGTTTTGAAGGTAAATGTGTTAATGCTATGTTTTTTTTTTCTGCTGTAAATGGAAAGCCATATTCTAAAAATCTGCTTTCCAGACCTGTATGGCTTTAATGAGTACTCAGAAGAAAGCGCAGTAAAATCTTTTTTCTTTTGGCAATGTATAAATATCCTTATTTTCATAGCATTTAAGATGGAAACATAATCCATTGTCAGACTTTAAGCAAAATTGTAAAAAGGGATTCCTTTACTAGTGGTTGTTTATTGTCTTTATAATAGTTCTTTGTGTCTAAGTAAAAATAATAAAAAATGCTGACTAATTATTTATAAATTTTTTTTTTTTTTTTTGGTAGCTTTCAAAGTGTGGAAATGGGCTTGCAGCCCACTATGCTATGTACAATTACTAGAAACCAGTTTGTGTTTTAAAGGCCTAACATTTCTAAAGTTGAGGTAATGGATTTATCTCCTTACAGTGTTGGTGGGATGTCCAGTTGCCTTGCAAATGCTTTAAAGTGTATTAAGAATGGCATAAAAATGAATGCTTAGGAATGAGGGCATTGGAGACCCAGGTCTCAAGCCTTCAATACACTTCCAGCACTTGCAAAGAAAGTTCTGTAATATATGTATTCTTAATAACTATTTTAACTAATGTTGCCTAAAATCAGTAGGGAATTGGCTTTCAGAAGTGTATCTGTTTATTGTCCATCATATAATTAATATATATTGTGCACTTCCCATATATCTGTGGACATGCTAAATAAAATATCTTCATATTGTATAGTGGACAGAAGGAGTGATACTGTTTTAAAAATCTGTAACACTAAACCCATGTTTTACTGGAAAACATATTTGAAGAGTATCACAAGAATTTTTTAAAACAATCTTTGAAAAGCATATAGCAATGTTCATGCTTCCTCTTTAGGAGTGAAAGGGAAATGTATTTTGTATAAGACTTCATCATTTCTGCCAAGCAGTGTGGTACATGCTAGCACTTCAAAAAAAACGTTGAAATGTTCTGTTGACTTTTTGCAACTTTTTTTGGCAATACTGCGCTTTCCATTTATTTTGTCCCTTGTTTAGCAGTTTTTTGTGTGTGTTTTCAAAAGCACTTCCATTCACCATTCAAGGAATTCAATAGAATTCTAATAGGAACTGCACATAAATAACTACAGAAATCAATGCTTCAATTCAGCCAAGAGTTTTTTGTGACTTCAAAAGCCACAAGAGCATTTATTATTAGAAACACACAATTGACTTTTCTTGTATTATCTTTTTGCATAGCGATTTGTTTTTTACCACCACAACAAGATGTTTGACAGTTTCATTTGAAAATGATGTATTTACATTTGGCATTCAAAACAGTGTAATTTTTATCTTTTCTGTGACTCTCTAATCATGTTAATTTGCATATTCAGCTCTGTGCAGAGGTTATTAGTGAAATATTCACTGGTGGATTTCTCCTCAGAGGTCAAGCAAATATTAAGTGTAGTTTCTTGTTCCTGTATTGTACTGAAAATCTAAAGAAATCTTTAATGAATGGAGTTTTGGGGTTAATTTTTGTCTGTTCAGCTTATGCAATATAAAGCATATACTCTTTTCCGAAATTCTCCATTTCCTGACTATAGCAACTACAAAAGTAACCAACCTAGCACAAGGTTGTCTTGGAAGTACTTCCAACCTTTACTATTCACATTGCACCTTGGACCATGTCAACTGTAACAGTCCTTTCAATCCTGAAGATTTTAGATGGGTTATACAGAGTGAGATGGTCTCAAAGGGTGTTGTTTGAGCACACTAGAAGCTTTAGAAAATTAATGCTGCTTTTCTTTTGAAATAGCCCCAAGATGGTGTGACATGAAATACAATGCTCTGTGTTCACTAGTACTTACTGTCTTCTAAATGGACCCCTTGAGTGCTGTGGCTTTGGGACAGCTCTTGTGCACAGTTTCCATCAGGTTATCCTCTTGGGTGTAAAGCATATCCAAAAGGAAACAGAGTTTTGTTCTGGTTGTCAGGAGGTTACTCGTCAATTAATGGATTTTACTGTATTAAAATTTTGTTTTTCACCATTGCTGATACTTTGAAAAACAAAGTCAAGTTAACAGCAGGAGCTTTTAGATTGCAATAGCCTTTCCCCTCTGCCCCTCCCCCAAACTCCTAATTCCTGCTCACAAGCCAGGCTGGTTCTGCATGAGGATGATGTCATGTTAGGAACTGCTTTGTGGAATTTCATCTTGGAACCAACTGGTGCCATGACTTGTGTCTCTCCTGGCCCCCTTTACCTTGAGATACAGACCAGCAGTCCCACCATCATGTACCTTGTTGTTGCATTGAGCAGATGCTGGTGGTGGGTGCTTGTTTTGATACTTGAAAAACATTTCAGCTAGATGGAGAGGTAGAGAAGCATGGCCTGTCCTAATATTTGAAGTGGAAAGACTATTCAGGTGAACTTACACTGCACCTTGAGAAGGGTTTTAATGGTGTTGAGGGGGAAGAGAGGCAAGGTAGAGCATGGTGAGGAGAAAGACTAGTAGCACAGTGTCATAACTGTCATTCCATTAGTGTTCAGTGTTGTCACTTGGAATTATATGCATTTAGGATTTGAGTGCTGCCACAATGTTAGCTTAGGAAAAAGATAAAGGAAGAGAAGTCAGACCTTCTTTTGGTTCCTCAAAGTTCTTCCGCGCTTCCTTTTAGCGCTTCTGTATAATTCAGGTTGCATTTGAGTCAGCTGCTTTCATCTTGACAATTATGTCGTTTGAGCATCCACAAAGTTAGTATGCTAATGTCTGCATTTCAACTGACTGATAGGTACACCAAAACCTATCTTACGTTTGTCTGTGCAATATAAAGCTTCTTTTAATTTCACTGGCTGTTCAGCATTTACAGAAACAAGATGATGGAACGCTGCTGGCACAGTTTCCAAGTCTAATGTCTGAAGTTTATTAAACGTGGATTTCTTCCTGAAACACACTCTGGCCCTTCCTCTGTTCTTGTAGGTGCTTGGTATTTAACTCGTATGTAAGCCAGACTGAAAGAAATAATAATGGGTATCTAAAAATTATGCGATTGTTATGGAAACCTGGTTCTGTTAAGGGGCAAAAAAGGCTTTTTAGATTTGTCTGAAAGTAAGCATTCATTGTATTTTCAGGTTTATGAGTCTTCTGCTTCCTTATGAAACCCAGTTCATGACAGTAGGCAAGACAAACCGGATGCCTCGTGTTTTTCTTGAAATCGTCATGGATATTATCCATCCCCTCTTGCACTGCTGCTTTTACATAGCTAATCCCAAATGTACCAGTGGACAGGAGAAGAGCACCTGTAATTTGTTTTGAATGCAGGAAAGAGAAAAGAATCAGAAAAGAGAAGGGGGAAGGGGGATGACTGGAAAGAAACAGTCTTCCCAACTCTTGGAAGTAGTTGCCACACCTGAAGTGTGAAGGTATTAAAATACATTATTGGTATGGAGCAAAAAAGACTTTATTGCTTGATAGAGTGTGCTGTGTTTTGTAGGTCCACCCTATCATGTAATCCCTTGTATTGAACGTCCTTTCAAACTTGTTGACATTCCTTATACCCTGTTTGTAAAACGGGTGGTTAGAAATTTACCTCAGGCAAAAAATACTGCCTTAAATTTGGATTACATTCTTCTCTGGTTGCTTTATTCATTGTGTTTTGTACTCATTCATTTTTCAGAAGTGCGTTCTCCTGCCTGGGCAGTGTGTAAGTCTGGTGCTCTCCTCCATATCATTTAGAAACAAGTATCTAATTGGTGTTAACATTTTAAGGTTCTTAATAAATGTTCCATCAGTTATGTATGGAGAAAAAATTGTGTTTCGAAGTGCTTGAAAACTATGATACATACAGTTTTTGCAGTCTCAGGTGAATCAATCTGAATTCTTTCTGGTTTATCATTATTGTGCTTTCTCAAGTATTTCATTTTGGTACTGGAACAGTCTCTTGACAGTTCTTAATTGACTTATGCCTCTCTTTTTAGCAAAAAAAAAAAAAAAAGGGTCTGAGCTTTTGCAATACTGAGCAGCATGAGAGAGGACCTTCATCTGTCCTGTGGGCTGTGCGCCTGACTAAGCATCCTCATATGAGGAATTCCATGTCTACAGAAGCATGACATAGCTGGTTTATGTTTGCATCTTATGACCTACTAAAAATATTCTCTTTCCTTCCCACTTACCTTCTAAGATCCTTGTCTGCAAAATTGGTTTATAACTGCTATGTATACAATATCTCTATTTTTGTAGTGGATTATGCCTGCTTGAGAGAGTATAGAAATTGTCCAAATTCTAAAAAGAAATGTTTTTGGAAGATAGTTTTCTAACTAGGTTTTTAAGAATAAATGTTGTTCTTGTGTTCTGGAGACACTAAAGACAGTAGGAGTTATTTTTTTCCTAAGTTTACACTTGTTTTACTGTGAATGAAATAGATCTTAATTAAGTCTCAGTAAATGACTGGATACAGTGTTCATGAGGAGTTGTGGAAATTGCTGGGATTAGTAACGAAAGCACAAATTGGATCAGAAGCTGACCATAGAGAAGACTGCAAACGGCTGTACCGTAAAAGCAGCTAACAGGATAGAGAGAGATTATTAGTCATGCTCTTCAAATATCAGTCTTGATATTATTCCTATCTGATTACATTTGTTAACAACCTTGGTGTTAACACAAGAAATACGTCTCTTGTTCTTAAAAGCTGTAGATAACTCAGAGTTCAGAGTTGTTTTTTTTTTTTTTTAATCCTGTAAGGAAATTAAGATAAACCCATAGATTTAAGTACTAAAAAAAATAAAAGATCAGTACAATTTAATGATACACTCTTATGCCTTAAATACTTGATTTCGTATCTTTGGTTTAGGAATCATGAATTGCTAAGTAGGAGGAATTTGGTAATGCTCAAAGTAATTAAGTAACAACTCGCAATATGAAGTACCAGCAAGGCTTAACCCACTGAATAGTTGACAGTGAACGGCTGACAGAGCAGGATGTACTTAATAATTTCTGCTGTGTCTGCACTGGCTAATGGTTTTTGTTACTGGCTTGGGTAACACAAGAGAATTGAGAATAGCATGTCTAAAGTTTCACTTGTAGCACCAGCTAAGGGTGACTGTGAATATATCCAAGGAAGAAGATTCAGTGCAGAATACTACTTGAAACTTGGCAAGGCAAAGTAGGATCAACTTCATTAGTGTCTGTAGAACATAGTGTGTCTCTTAAAAATGAATTTAGAAATAACATAGCGCCTCCTCATAGCAGCCTTCCAATATATGAAGGGGGCCTACAAGAGTGCTGGAGAGGGACTCTTCATCAGGGACTGTAGTGATAGGACAAGGGGTAATGGGTTCAAACTTAAACAGGGTAGATATAGATTAGATATAAGGAAGAAGTTCTTCACTATGAGGGTAGTGAGGCACTGGAACAAAGTGCCCAGAGAAGTTGTGGCTGCCCCATTCTAAGCAGTGTTCAAGGCCAGTTTGGACAGAGCCTTGAGCAGCCTGGTTTAGTGAAGGTGTCCCTGCCCGCGGCAGGGGGTTGAAACTAGGTCATCATAAGGTCCTTTCCAACCCTACCCATTCTGTGATTGTAAAACTATTTTCTAAGAAATAATCATTTTAAAGTTTAGACTGTTTCTCTTGCACAGTTGTTTTGTAGACTTTCTTTACTTTTCGCATGAGAATACACCTGGGAAAAAAAAGCATTCTTTGAGAGTTTTGAAATGTCTTAGCTTTTAAAAAGAATTACATAAATCAAATTTCAACTCTAAGACACATTTTCAATTTTAATATTAATATTAAAAACTTAGTTTTAACAGTAACCTATATTATAGGTAGGTAGGACTTCTGGCAAGAAACTGATAATGGCCTCACACTTCAGGAGATTTGTGCTGAAACCAGCTGAGGTCGTAAAAGAAATTCTGACTCTGTCCCCATTTCTCTGAAATAGAATGCTGGTGCTCAGTCTGATATTAGGACAGCCAAAAGGTTGATCAACAGGAACATCTGGATCTGAGTGTCAAATGGCCTCATGTGGCAATACAACTAACTGGAGCTCACTCTTAACATGTGTCCTAGTTCAGATTTGCAGCATTTGCAGTAAGATTATCAGTCTGTTATGCTTTTTTTCCTCTCTCTTGAGTTTGTAAAAATATAGGAAGGGGAAAAAACCCTTTATTTGTTTCTGAATGATTGATGTAATTTTAATAATTGTGTGGAGTAGGTAATGTTCTTTAAAGGCTTTTGTACATCTGCTGTGTGCACTGGTCTGGCTGTCTCAAAAACTTTTCAGTGCCAACAATGTGTCAAGGTGAGCTGATCATGTGTTTTAAACCTTAAGGGTATTTGGAATGCTTTTGATGAATTGCCTTTCCTTTAGGATTTCTGTTCCTGCTTGCCTTTAGTCTCACCTGAGCTTACTTGGATCAGCTTTATAGCAATACAAAAAAAAAAAAAAAAATTGCAGGATTTGTCTACATAGGAATTTCATGTAACATAAAATTTTGCAACCAGCAAAGTCATTATTTCAAACTTGTCCTTATGGATGTTCTTATTCCCTGTTGAGTGTCTCATTGACTTTTGATTGAATTCCCTTCCAGAGTCAAATAAAGGCAGCCTTAATGTTGAATAAATGGGTGCTGTTTTGGATTATGTTATGTTGTAGATTATGTTGGATTATGAGAAGGAGAGAAGAAAAAAGAGAAAGAACAAGATGTGTTAGATTTTTAGTAAACTGACTCAGAACCTGGACATCTGAAATGATTTGTCTTGAACCTCTGGGGGAGGCATCTTTTTTCTTTCTCAAGGAAAAAGATTTTTGTGGAGTCTTCTATGTATGTTAAACATTTTAACTATCAAATTGCAGGAAAACACAAAATACCAATGCTTATGGGACGTAAAATTGTAAATATATTTCATGTGATAGTTAAATTCTACATGACTTGGGCTTCTAAGCACTTCCACCAGTTCTGAAAAGTAAATTTACAGTATTATTTCAGTGTCAGTTTCTCTGCATTTGTTTTAGAAAGAAAACTTAAGCTTCTAAACCAGTTAAATGGTATTGAAGAGTTCATTTGCCATCTGAAAGACATCTTTCAAGTTGTAACCTAAAGCAAAGCTGTCTAATAGATAGGTGCAGCTAAAAATACATAGGGATCTTAATACTTCTCCTTTGTGCCTAATTAAATCTTGGCTACTGTGTACAAATATTTTTCTTCTGTAGCAATTACTGTTCCAGGACCTACACTCTTGCCTGGTGTAGTCATTTTCCAGATGTTAACTCAGCCACACGTACTTAAGCCTATGTCAGCTGAACTATTTTCATAGACTATAGCAGTAATACATCCCTTGAGCATCATAAGACCTCTGAAGCAAGGTTCTCTATGGCTATGCAGATTACTACACAAATTTTTTTAATGGAATTACTGTAAATGTTACTAATACTTAGTCTTTTCAGAGGATATATACATTCACTGACATCTTAAAAGTTGTGTTCATACATCAGAACCTTTCTGAATAGTAGTATTAGTGCATGAAATCTTTCATTTACAAAGGTTTTGGCCCTTACTGTTGAGCAGAGAAACTTAAGATCATGTGTATAAGTGATGCAGCTCCCCAAACCTGTAGGGAGCCTGCAGCAGTTCCTAGAGGCAGATTGTTTTGTCTACTTTAATTGTCTTTGACTTTCTAATTCCAGTGCCACCATCTTTGTACTTCTCATGATCTCCTGCTGTAGCCAGGTTGTGATAGAGGTGGGTGGTAGTTGCTGTGGTTTTTGGCTAATGTGGTGCAGCAGAAGCAATTGCACAGAAAGGTTGAGATCTAGGAAGCTGCATTCAAATAACCGCTAGACACAGCTGATAATGACAGAAGTTTGAAAGGGAGGGAGTGTATCCTACTTTATCTCCTCCTGTTGCTGCTGCTTCTTTTCTGCTTTATCCACAACTGGGCATTGGTACAGGCCTTTGGAGTCCATCCCTGTACAGCTACATGGTATTTTCAGGTAGGAGAAGATGTATCATCAAGCAGCTACATAATGAGCTTGGCCTTGCCTACCCCACCCCCTACTGCCTCGGCCAAAAGTTTTATACCAGTTACATTAGGTGCACTGATGTGAAATTCGCAACATCTCTAATCTCGTTTGTATTTTCATACCTCAGAATATCATGTGGTTTTGTTCTATTGGCAAAAGCAGCAATGATGATTTTCAGTATCTATTTAGACTTGGACATCTGCAAGGTAAAAAATTGTTATGAATTAAAAGTCTAGACTCCAGCAATAATCTGACAAATAGTAAAACTGAGTAAGAAATTTAAGTGAAAGTTTCAGTTAGAGAGGCTAATTGTAGAAAAGTACATCAGCACCAACTACAACAGGAAAGTCTGTTTTTCTGGAAAGGTTTGCCAAAGTCATTGACAAAGATAAAATCCAGTCTTTCCTGAGCTGTTTTGTGTGATTGTGTGCCAAAGATGATATGCTAAAGGGATCACAGACTTTATGCCAAGTTGTGCGGGATTTAAGGATTGCTTGTTAACTAGAGGAGGAAATTTTTTCTGAGTTGCATAAATTAACCTTTCTTCTAACAATTTATCTTTTGTTTATGTATTACTGTTCCTTGTTCATTTATACTGTCATCATCATTCCCCCTTCCCCACTATGCAAAAGTGAATTCTCATTCCATGGGGGAAAAAATTCAGAAAGGCTGGCACAGTATGTGCTGCAGATAAGAATCCAATTGCTGTGTTGGATCAGATTAAAGATCCAGAACTCATTCATCATTGTCAGGATTACTAACATGGAGAAGTGTAAGACGCAGGTCCTGTATACAGTGAACCTTCGTTGGTGTAGTCACATACAAACTGTTTATAAATCAGTTTCCTAGTTTTGTTTGGTTTTAAGATGTAGATACTAATGGCTGTAACTTTTATTCTTTAGGAGATGCAACTATTTTTACATGCTCATGGTAAACCCAAAAGCATTTCCGGTATCTTTTAGGTGATGAAGTACTGGACTGAAAAGGAAGCCACTAGTGTGTTATCTTTTAAATAGAGTATTGTATAAGCTTTAGTGTTCGATTTCATAGCAAAAGAACAAACAAGCATACATTTGAAATTGTGAGGATCGTGTTGTTTATACATATGGCATGGAACTGTTATAAAAGACCTCATTCTAATGCCAGTCCTGATAAGAACAGCGAGAGATGTATGACCAGTGTGGGCTGCTGCCACTGACTCACTGTGTAATGACAGGCAAATTACTCAGTTTTCTGCATCTCGTTCTACTCCTGTAGAAATGAGAAATACTGTTTCCCAGTAAAAAGTCTTTGAGATCTTCAGATAAAGGAGGAGTTTGGTTTTTTTTTTTTGGTACGCCTACTGAGTATATAAATTTGAAGTGAGAAAATGCAGCAAATACCAGGTTCTATGCAAGTCTTTTACCAGTACAGACACAATATGATGAGTCTTGCTTCTCATTCTGGTTTGTATTAAATCACCTTGTGCTCCTGAAGATCTTTGTAAAGCACAAGTGAAAAGATGGGTTTAGGTCAGACTTGGCACTTGAGTCTGTGTTCTCTTTAAGCCTTTTTATAGTTAAGTACAGCTTCAGTAAAACTAACATGTGCATTGATAACTACCATTCTGTTTTCTTTGATATGCCAGACCCTGTACCACCTTCAGATGAAATAGTACATAGAGCCTTTAGAGCAGTTTTCTGTCAGTCTCCATCACCTCTTTTATATAACGTCTTTGACTATGTTTTATCACTGAACCTTCATGTTTTGGGAAACTTGATCTTTCAGGAATCATCTGTGTTAACACTATAGTCTTAATCTTTCCTCTTGTACGTCATGAAACAAAATACAAATTAATGATTCAGACACCACAAAACAAATCACGTGCCACTTGTTTCTTCCCAACTATTCTTCATTGTCATTGTTTGCTGCATTGTATGCGAGTCTTTTATTCTGTAGTGAAAGAGACCTAAATAATGCAGGAGATTTTAAGAGGGGTCAGTAGCAGGTAAGTGGTGAAATGATACAACAGTTTCAGTTATATACAGAATACTGTTTGGATAAACATAAACAGAATGCTGTTATTTCAGCACTGACGTGATGTATTTTTTTTTTAAATAAATTCAGTCTTATTTTATGGTAGTTGATAAATAGCTGTGGAAGTGGTGGAGGGTACATCAAATTTCTGGTCTCTGATGCTTCAAGGAAGGATATGCTGTTCCCTCTTTTTGTAAGTGATTGCCCCTTTGGTTTTGCATCTTCATCTCCTTCCGTTCCATTTATCATAATATTTCATGCCTTTTTTTAAATGCTGGCTTCCTTAGATGTTCACATACCCCCCCCCCCCCCCCCCCCAAGTGCCTGCTTTAGCTTCAGTATTTAAAAAAAAAAAAAAGAAAAAATAAATTCATCCCATCAGTGACTGTAGCCATCACTGTTTTATCTAGTCATGTTCTGTCTCCAGTTCATTAAATACACAATAAAAAGCCTTTGGTTTTGAAAGTCTTTACATTTTCCCCCACCTTTTCAACCATTTCCAAGTCTTGAAATTGCTTTTACTGAAATGAATGATCTTTACTTAGCTGGATGCTAATACTTTTAAACAGGTGTGCTTGTTTTGACCACGGAAGAAGCAGCTTCCCCCCTTTGTGGCGCTGTCCTTGCGCTGCAGTAGTGCTTATGCTGCTGCACAGTGAACTGTTTTGGGGAATTGGTTTGTCTGAAAAATCATTTTGCTGAAATTGTGTTGCTGCTTAATTCTCCACTCTGGTTTACCATATGGCTGTACAAATGGCTATGTCAGCAGTAGGGAGAGGATGACGTAAGGCTGGAAATGAGGATCCAGACTCAGGAGTGGGTTAAGAATGCTGTGTTAACTAGTGGTGCCAGGTTATGTCAAAATAAAGAGTTCATCAGAGTAAAGTCTAATTGCCTCTGACATGATCACATCCTACTTCTGGAAATTCTGATCTCTGCTGCTTTTTTTTCTTTATGTCTCTCCCTCTCCCCCTTATTGTTTAATGTGTTTTCCAACTCTGTTTATCTCTTTCTTACAATTGATCAATAACATCACTGAAATCCTTCATTTTTAGGTGTACATAGGAGGTGGAACCTGTCATCCCCAGAACATGTTGAAAACCTATGTAAATCATCTGGGTGGGCCTTATTAGTCAAACCTCTACTATTATTTGGAAATACCTGTCAAATAATTACGATAAGGTTTAGACTGATAAGCTGTTGGAATTGGATATGTATAAGTTTCAAAAGAATTATTCAAATCAGTAGTTTTCCAAGGCAGCATATGGTGAGTTTAGTGTGAGATTTTAAAGACCTCAGCCATTTTGGTAGGGTCATTGGCAACCAAAAAAAAAAAGTAATATAACCTCATCTGTTTTCATAGTGTCTTCCACCAGGGACCAGATACCTTCACAACAAATAATTTTGCTTTTCATGTTCCTGAAATCACAAGGCGCTGTTTGTCTATTCACAAATGCACTAAATAATCCCACTCTCTCCTTAAGTCTACAGAGACATACACTCATTAGTCTGCAGTCAAGTTATTAGTAGCAGCATAAAAGTGTTTGTGGGTTGTTTCTGGTTTTTGAGGAGGGTATGGGGGGAAGAGTGTGGTTTTTTTTTTACTCTACAGATCCTAAACACATTTGGAAATAATGAAATATATATCTGAATTTAAGTTACCTGCAAAGCTGGGCATTTTCGAATCTGAACCTTGATTAAGGCCCACAAAGGATATGAATTCATGTCTAAATCCAACTCTATATACTCCTGCGGTAATGGGTAAATAGATGTTCTGGCTCAATCCAAACCTGTACGTAATACATACATCTGCATGTGTTTAAGTCTTAAAGTGTTTCAGCTAACCTAAGAGTATCTTCCATTGTTCTTAAAAAAATCATGTAAATTGTTCCGTCTATTTCTTTATTTAGTTGGGGAAAAAAGTAACAGAAAAAGTGGCATTGTCAACAGTGTAATACATATCCCTGAAACAGTTTCTGCAGCTCTGCTTTGATATTCAGCTGTGTACCCTCTGATCAATCATATGAGCTCTAGTTCATTGTGTTGTCTTTGCCTCCTTTATGGCTATTGTAATCCTGATAATTTGCTTTCAAAATTTCCATGTGTTTCTAGGGCTAAAGGATCAATCTTTGGCTCTTTCAAAGATCAAACCACTAAGTAAAAGAAAAATATGAGCTTAATGCACCAAACTGGACTTGATCATACAGATGATCTTTCTGTTTGTTTTAGTTTGGGTTTTTTTTTGAGCCAGTTTTTTTAATAAGTAGGTCATTTTCTAAACTTCAGTACCAGGATTTGATGGCACTGCCTTTGTGAAGGTCCCCTTATGAACTGTTGAACTCCTATTTCTTGAAGTCTAACCCCAAATCAGAAATGGAGAACAGACTATTCTGTGTCACATCAAATGTAAATGAATGACATCTTTTTGTGAGTTTATGTTCCATGAGTTTCTACACCTTCTCCCAAAATATCCTGAGTTGCTATTTTGTGTGCACTTCGGGATCTGATGTCATTGTTGTAAGACTGGCAGTACTCCTCTGCCTGGTAGCATTTACTGTCATCTTCCTTCTATTCTCAGTAGCCATATAATACCTTTTTAGCCTGTACCTGTTCTGAACTGCTGGTACCTGCTGATAACATGGTTCTTACTGCCTGCTCTTTTCCATAAGCCCTTGCACACAGTTCTCTTTTTCCCTACTGAAAGGAAGGCATGATATTCATTCAGGAGTTGCTCTTGGATTCCTGGGGTAATATTTTTCTTGAATTGTTGCCAGTGGAGATAGTGATTGTGTTCTCTTTACCTAAAAGTTGCTGTAAAATAGTTAGTTCTCTGTTTCTCCCATTGCCTTACCTAGATTTTATGTGCTTTCCATAGATGTCATATTTTTGTCTGTAAGTATTCTGAAAACAGGCATTTAAGTGAAGGTTCTCTGATCTCCCTTAACTCTGATAGTTATTCTGGAAAGTGATTTTATGTTCTCTTAAATTATCTGTCAACCATATTCAGTAGAAAACTGAAAGGAACTTGATAGTGAAGCCAACAAAGCAGGCAAACAAACTAACTACAAAGGTGTTAGTAGTTGCTTGTAGTAGTTAGTGTTTTTTCCTGTTTTATTTTAGATAAATATTCAAACAACTATAATTTTAAGACCCATATTTTCCCATCCCTTGTGGTCAGACTGAAAACTGAACAGTCCATGGAATTGTAAAATGAGATGTAAGAACCAGATTAGCAGTATTATTAAAACTTGCCATATAATGGCTACTACTACTCCAGCTACCGTATCTTCCCATATAATTTTTCAGAAGAACGTAACCACAAATTTACAAAATGGCCTAATAGAATACATAGTGGCAAACATGTTATTGGCTGTTCACAGATGTTAGATATTTGGCTGTAGTGACCACCTTGTGCCAGAGATGTACATGTAGCATAGCCTGTATATCTGTTGGTAAAAAAAAAAAAGCCTACCACAAAGTCTGCCTGAGCTGTAGGTTTGGGTATCTGTGCTCTTCAGTTACTTATTTTGGATGTCTTCAGAGCTAGATGAGATTTTTCTGCACTCACATGAGCTCTGTCAGCACTTGTTCAGTCTAGTTGGCACCTCTTCGTTTCTCTGGGTTGTTTTTTTTTTTCTTTTTTGCAGATTTTCTTAGAGAAAGGTGGATGATCTAACACTGTGAAGAAATTCTAATTTGTGTGTCTCTTTATATACTTCCAGAAGACAGATGGACATGTCTGTTATTTAATAATGCTTGTGTTACATCTTTTGTAGGGAATCAGAATAGCTCCTCGCAGTCTGCCTGCCTGTCAGTAGCAGACACAAGCTTCTTGCTGGTTTTGTGTTAAATAACCGGGATTTCTGCTCTGTGGGCTCCAGCTTTCAAAGTTTTGAGAACAGCACATTCTCGGATGGGCATTGTATATTTCTCATACTCTTGGCTGCTGAGAAGTTCTCTTTGAGAGATTTTTGGGTGACCTTCTGGTAAATAAACATGCTGTGCTTTTTCTTGGAGAATGGGAGCTATTTTTGAAAAGGATAAAGCAGTGTTGGCAATAAACCCTTTACCATTGCCCCTCTCTCTGATGTACATAACATCACCCTCATTCTTAAGGCATTGCCAGAGCTTCCTGATACCAGCATCTGAATCTGGAAAGGACAAGCTTTGTTTCATTCTTTCCTCTGAATATCTGAGTGTTCTTCAGCTCTCACTATTCTTCTGCTTGCCTTCTGAGCCACCCCACCATCAACAAACACTTAAGGAGTGGCATGGTACACAGCACAGGCTACCTGCTGTTTCACAAGTGGTGGGTAATGTTCCTGGCAGCCTCAATTCAGTAATTGAGTGATCCAGCTGGAACTGCATCTCTTGCTCTCTGGCTTCACAGACTCCAGTTTTGGACCATCTAGCACTGACTTCAAAGAAGAGCATTGGACAAAGCTGAAACTTCTCAAACCTTTACTGGATTGTAAAAGGACCCATCAGGCTGTATGTTTCTACTCCCCTTGCAACTTCTTGGAGGCAGCAAACCATTTCCAGTTATGGGTCACTGGGTTTTCCTTCCTGTGATGTAGGGAATAAATTGTATGCAGTTGTCACATCTTTCCACAGAAGGTATCAACAATTTCATGGTGGACCAGAATGTTGTTTGTTTGCTGACAGTTCAGAGATTGTTGAAATCTGACATTGGCTGCCCACCTCAGCAAGTGCATGGTTTTATCTAAATGACAAGTCAGTATTTGCCAGCCCATAGCAACAGATGCTTGCTGAAGTGTACTTGTTCTGAAGTACTGCTAATGCTGGTATGGCAGCTGGAATTCAGAAATGGTAATCAGGACTTTGTTGACTAAAATACTCCCCATGATCATAGTACTAATGTAATTATTTAGTTCTCCTTCATATGCTATCAAAGTATGCAGTTTCTATATGCTCCAGGTTTATTCTGCGTTTCATGGGTTGAAGTTTTTTGCCTTTTTGTAATACAGCAAGCTTGTTTGTCTAAGTCACGGATCCTCTAATTATATCAGGAAGGACTTAACTGGGAAAACCAAGCTAAGTGTTTGTTTTTTTTATTTTGGCTTGGCATTCTGAATCTTCATGAGCCTTACTATTTTGGATTTTCTCCTACATCTTTTGTTACAATGAAGCTTGTTGCTGACTCAGTTTACCGCTGTGTTTTTGGAAATACTGAATTTCCTAAAGCCCCTATTTAAAGTTCTTCTTTTAGTGAAAGACTTTGGCCCCCCAGAAGAACTGAATGTGGTCTGTGATATTCTGATGAGAACATCTTGCTGTTTAGAAAGAAATTAATCTCATCCCATCAGTGAATGTGGCTATTGCTTGTGTGATAACTAGTGCCTTCATTTTGGGAAAATACCTCTTCTGAACATCTGTCAGAGTGTGAGGAAGAGCTTTGTGCTCTCAGTTGAGCATGTACCGCTGTGCAGAGAGACTTGACTTTGCAAAATGACACTCTTCGTGCTTTTACCTGTGGCTTCTGCAGCTCCTTCCAGGGAAACTGGGCTGTGCTGCACAGCTGCTGGCTGGGGAAAGCGTACGTGAATAGACACTGGAAAACGCAAGAACCCAGTTACTGGTTTCTTTGTTAACATGCACATTCCGTATCCTGCCATATGTCCTTCTTCTTTAGCTTTTTAGTTCTGGGATATTACAGATGATGTCTTCAGGAGTGCTTCAGTAATGTTGAACTGTGTACTTGTAAAACACTAATAGACTAAAGTAACAAACTTTTTAATAATGTTATGGTAGTGTTAATGCAGCATGGAAAAATGAACTAAAATAATCATCAACAGCAATGAAAGAGCATTTGGTTTTATCCTTTATAGTGGTATTAAATGCAAGACTCATGAAATTTTCTTACCTAACCCTTGAGAGACTATCTTTACAGCAATTGGGAAGAATAATATTTTTCATAGACAATATAAATAAACTTCACTTCTAAGATAATATAGTTTAGCTGTTAGCTAACTAGGTTTTTAGCTTAGCCTATTCTTTTTTTAAGGATATGAATTCTAGATAAAGAAAAAACTGTTGGAATAAGTCCAAGGAAGTATTACTGTTGTTGCCTTCTAATAAAAGAAGTCGCATAATAGCCAAATTTTTTATGATATTGTGGCTTTGCCCCCAAGGGAAAAAATAGTGGTGCTCTATATGAGGTAGAAGTTTTACTTTCTGTCACGTAACGCAGAAGGCAGCAGTTTAGTTATAAAACAGTGCCTAAAGAAGAGGACGTAAGAGAGTGAGTTCGCCTGATTACAAAGGCACATGAATGAAAAGAGTTTTTAAGCATAATGCCCAAGAGGAGCAGTGCAGGTATGCTGACTCGAAGAGCTCATCACCTGTTAAAGCCATCTTCACAGATTAGTTTGTGTCTTGTTAGACTGTTCCTTCTCAATGTGTTTTATACAATAATTTCACTTTAAAGAAAAAATTAATGTAATCTATCTTCAGAGTGCCTTGTCACACTCAATAGAGGCTGTAAGGTTTTTTTCTCTTTTTATTTGTTGGAAAACTTAGCTGCTGGAAAGCTGTATTGTGTCACTGTCAACATGTTTATGCATGTTGAGGATAAACTTAATCAGTTTTCCTGCAGGGTTTTCTCTTCTCCTGAAAGTCTTGTTTTTGAAGGAGGTTGTCCCTAAGAATACAGGCACTGAATTTTTCCTGTTGGTGAAGATGATAAAAAGATGAGGCAGGGCAAAGTTCTGAAACCCAGAATTAACTCAGAATTTTTGCATCTGGGAGACTATTACGGAGAAATTACTTGACTGTGCATGGTGTGGGAATCTTTCTGTACCTTGCATTAAGATACATGAAATTTTAAAAGCCTTTCAATGATTTTTTGTAATGCTGTATAGGTGATTATGGTGCCATCTATCCCTTCCTTTCATAACTTTGTGGAAAGCATCTCAGCAGGCGTTGCTCTGACTAGATGTACCTTACCCAGCGTCTCTCTCAGGCTTGGGAGCAGGTTCTTGTCTTGGGCATGGTTCTTGTCTCTTGGCTACAGGCTGTTTTTCTTTCTTTTGGGTGGTACATGTTTGGTTTTCTGTGGGTTTGGGGGACATTTTGGTAATTTCTGTTGCTGTTCCATCTTCTGCACCCATCCCAAAGGAGTAGGGCATGGAGTAGCAAAGAGAAGGGTGAAACAGTTAGAAAGCAGACTCTTAGAGCCTTAAGAAGCTAAGAAGGGATGTGGAGGACATCTAGAGCGCTTGAAGGGGAGGGGATTGGTACAGAAGTGATAGTTTCATTAATAAGTAATTATCTTTGTAGCTTCACCGCATCAAACTGTGATTCTGTAACTATCAGCTCATTTGTGAATCTGACCCATGTTTGTACCTGTGTTTCCAGGGAAAACAACAGGAACAAGAGCCAGGCTATTTTAGGATTACTTAATTAGTAATTTATTTAAATTGCCTAATGATGCCTAATGATTTTTAAAGGGCTATTAATAGCCATGTTTAAAAGTCTAAAAACATAAACTTAACAATGTACTATACCCACTGTCCACTGTTACCTATTATTTATTTCAGAGAGGATTATATGTGCTGGCTAAGACAACAAATCTTGCGTTTGAAGTTAAATATTCGTAGAAGAATGATTCTCCTAAGAGAGACTGTATCTGTCTTTAGAAGATGAGAAAATATATTGAGAAGATTTTCTTGTTTATATTACCAACATGATAGGAATTTTTGTTGTCTGAAATAGTATTCATGAAAGTAACTTAAACATCCATTATTGTAACTTATTTTCATTTCTCTGCAAGCCTGTGCTGATACCTTTTGAGTATAAAAGCCATTGCCTTTTATTGTGACTTCATGAACTGTGAATATAAGCAAGAATTGTAACAGGAAAGTTTAGGACTGCATTTTCCTTTGAATAAAAGAGTAAGCTCTTCTAGAGCTTTTGGGAAACTAAAAGTCTTCATAAAACTTGGTTCATACATTGTTTTTGAGATTTGCATACTGAACTGATCTTACAGGCACAATTTCTCATTTGTGCAAGTCAGCACTAGTGGTTACTAATCATACCTGATCTGAGCTGAAGTGATGCAAGGACTGTCCTTAATTTTGAAATGGCTGACACCAAGTTGAATTCTTCTTTGGTATTCCTTCTACCGTTAATAGTCTCTGCACATGGCATTGTTCAGAGAGAGAATCTGCACAGATGCTCACTTTTGTTCTGTTTTCAGAGGGGTTTGGGATTTTGGTTTGTTTTGTTTTGTTTTTTTTTTTTTTTTTTTTTTTTTTGTTTGTGGTTTGTTTGTACCCCCCCCCCCCCCCCCCCCCCCCCCCCCAGTAGCTCCTGTTCCCTTTTAGAAAAGGGAAATGAATCTGTCCTGAAATGTTGACTGCTTGGCAGTTGAGCAGAAAAAGTGTTCAATGATAGCCTCAAAGGAAAGGTATTTAAGGAAGCGATGACTTGACTTGTTGGCAGCTTCCCTTTGACTATTTTTATAGACAATTGCAAAAACTTTGATCCTCACCTTCACCAGAAGGACAAGAAGCTGGGAAGCTTGGGTACATTCTGCAAACCTTTTTCTCATTAAGGACACTTTATTTTATCATTTCTTTCAAAAGACTTGAATCTTTTTGACTCCACAGTCTTGCAGGAATTTCAGGATTTGTTTGTCAGAGGTCCATGTCTCCACATACCAGTGCACACTGGGTCACTTGGTACATAACCAATCCTTGAGAACTGCAGCGGTGGGCAGAAATATGCCTTCTTATTAGGTCTTCCACTGTGTTCAGCATGGATCTTTGCATTACACCTGAGACATTACACCTGAGGAAGTAGTTACTTCCTAGATTTATGAACTGCAGCATCATAGCATGCTTAGTTTTAACTGTGGGGAGTTAAACCGTTTTGATAGGGGTTTTGACTAAGTGACAGCTGCTTGCATAATAGCTTGTACTGAATTTTTAAATATTAAAGGTCTGCTATCATAAAAGTAATTGACTTGTCTTACTGCAATGCTCCTCAAATAGCTTTGGAGATAAAATTTCCTCCCTTCTCTAGAAATAACAAATATAGCAGCAGGGTGAGTTTTATACTGTGACTGTTACTTAAGCCATCATTGCAGATCAGCTACTTAAAATGTATGCTCCTTATATGCTTTTGGAAATTGTGGTATTGTGGATAAGTTTGTTTTCTTCTTGAAGATTAACATTACCTTTTTTATTTTGACTATGAAATCCCTTTCTGGAATTGGTAGCATGCCAGCATAGGTAAAAACAAGCTCACTAAGCCCTGTGTTAGGTTTCCACTGTCAGGATTTTGTAGACTAACACATGCTTCAAATACTTGTTAGGAATTTGAAGCATATAGACATTCAGCATAACCGTTCCTTAGTCTTCAAAGTATTTTTTTTCAGTGGAATCAAAGCAGAACAGAGAGCACTGAGGGAGTTGTTTAAAATCTGTCGTTCAGTCCTGCTGCCTTGCACAGTACCTTGCTCAGCAGAGGTGGTGGGTCTCAGGAGCTTTTAGCACTTGCACAGAGGAGCCAAGTGAACTGACTGCAGTGAAGATGGAACAGCCATGCAGACTTCTGGTTTCTAACAGCCTGGGGATTATAACTGCTTTTGTTCACTTACAATAGTATCTGTTAACTGCAATACAGTGGAAAGTACTAACCAAATGATTCTTTTGCTGAGCATTTGCAAAGCTGCTGTATGTTGGAATTAGTTTGCATAGAAGGCTCTTAAATCAATTAGGCTTCAAAGAGAAAAAGAATGCTACATCCTTATTTTTAAAACAGTGGGGAAAGATTGTTAAAAGCTAGGACATGCCAGTCTCTCCCGTGAGCAGTTGAGCAGTAAAGTATCATGTTCATTTTTAACATTATTTTTTTGCACAAGCAGTGTGAACTTCATTGTGACATCTAAAGCTGAATTAATCACTTGATTAAGACTTCTTTTGAGAGCAACTTTTATGGTTGCATTATTTGATTATGAATTAAATTATGAATTAGGTGCCACTTATAGACAATACAGTGGAAATGTTGATTTGTTTCAAAAGTTTAGTGACTAGATACATAAACCATCTCTTTTAGTATGGTTTTCTTAGAATTAGGCTTTGTTTGAAACAAAATTGGTCTCATCTTTCATACCAGAAGTTTGAGAAGTTTTGCTGTGATGACATGTGGACTTCTGCACTGGGGTGTGGGCTAAATTCAGGTTGGTATTTATATTCTTGGTGGGGGGAAAAAGCCAAAAACCAAACTCACCCCCAGCCTCTCAGCTGGAGTGTGGTAACTGTGTATGCAGCCTACAACATGGTGAAGAGCCTGGGGATGGGGATTTGAACCATCTTAGAGTTTTAGTGGCAGAGAGCATGTTTTAACAGGTGCTTACCAGAACTCTGTTGTTTTTGTTGTTGTTTTTGTGGTGGTTTTTTTCTTCAAAGACAAATAAGAGGTAATTTGATTACTGTCACAGTATCATTAGGAGTGATGGGTTCCTCCCGTACTGGTTTGTGGCAGAAGGTATGTGTTGGGCTCCTATCCGGAAATCTATTTGGCCAGATGAAAGTTCTAATGAACAGCCGAGAAGTAAGCCACTGAAAGTGGAGACCCTGTGTTATGCAGGTGATTAAATTGCATTCAGGGTTTTGTTCATGCTTAAAAGTGGTCAATACATGAGAGAAACCATAAATAACAGTGTTATAAATAGCAATGTGACATTAAACCTATAAATAATCTTTTATCATTTTGTGGTCCTTTCTTCTTTTAATAGCCTGTTGCTCTTTAAATTCAGCACGCACCAACTCTGCATGTGTGTATTCATTTGTCCTTCTCAGCAATGTTTTATTCCAGCTGGAGCTGTGATGTTTCTTTTATTGCTTTATTTTTAGTTAACTGGCTTGTAACATGGTTGTATGCCTGCTTTTTCAGTGAACGTGAAACTTCATCCTGAACTGAGCCAATATGATAAAGAAGCATTAAATCCTCTGTTGTTTTCCTGGACATGAATGCTTTAGAGGATATTGTAGAAGTTATTTTCCTACTAAAAATAAATACCCTAAATACCAGAATAATTGAATTAATTAATCTCAAACCAAGAGTATTGAAAGTTTCTTGCTGATTCTGAATGGCAGCTGATTTCGGAAGTTTTCAGCTCCAAGCCACACGGCCAGATAACTTTTCCCAGTGAGATGTTTTATTAAGTACAATGATACTAAATGTTTTTCTATAGAAAACATACACATTGTACCTAGAAAATATTTCATTATTATGGTAGTAAAAGGAATCTAACTTCTGATTAAGGCCTGAGATTTAGTTAGGTGGGTTGAGATGAATAATATGTAAGTACAGAGTATGTCAGTAAATTTTAGTTTTGTTTGGGTAACATGGTATGATTTCATTTTAGTGCTGTAGTGCATTAAAAAATTCCTTCTTTCTAGGTTTTATGCTTGTTCCAGTTGTATAGCTGCAACTTTGTACCTTTTTGGATGTGGGAATACAGGGAGTTTTATTTTTTTGGCATTATATTCATAGTTAGCTTTGAAAGTGTGATGTTGCTTTTGACACTATTAATAACATCTGCTATTTTTGTTAATATTGTGGCAAGTTCCAAGTATTACTGTTATTCTATAAAGAAGAAAGCTATAAGGAAGAAAACAGCCATATTCAACAAAAAAATAAAACTTGAAAGCATTTTTCAGAAGTCTACTTTGATCAACCCATGTAAGAATTATAAACCTTTCCTGTAAGTTTGGGTCTTGTCTCCATTGCATTATGTTGCATTGTGTTTCCTTCCAATACTTTTTTTTTTTTTTTAACAGCTGCTTCTGTAAGTTTGTCAGTTTAATTTCAAAAGAAGGAAATGCAAAAGAAGGAAACACATTTTTCGATAACTCTTAGGAATACATATGAAGGTAATCTCTCCTCTTACTCGTTTATGTACAAAACTGATCGTGGTTTAACAATTTGCAAAACTCAGAATGTATGAAGTGCATTAGAGCCTGCAGTCAGGCCTAAATGATTAATCATGTCATAAGCTCTGACAGGGTGCCACTGTTGAGGTTGCCACAATTTTGGAAAAAAATTTGGTTTGGCTTTAAGTTTGCCTTTTTTTAAGAGATACAGATAAAACTGTCCTGTTGTTCTCTGGTCAAGATCTTTGGAAATGATCCTTTAACAAAGTAGGTTTGTACAATGTATAAATCTGAGGAGCTCAGACTTGTTTCAGATCCTCTGGTAAAGAAGCTAAACCCACAAAACTGTGGTTTATTTTCTTTTTTTTATTTCACTGCAGGTGAATGATTATCAGATTTAACCGCTTAATCATTTGAACATGAGTGATATCTTCATTGCCAGATTCAGTCAAATAATTTTGAACTTCTAGTCCTCTTGAGCTGGCTTGTAACTGGAAATTATTTCCTGTAAAGAAGATCTTTGAGAGGAGGCAGCAGCAAATCAGGAAAATAACTAAGCTAAGCTGAAGTAACAAAAATGTGAGCACTCTTAATAATAAATAAATAAATAAAAGGAGACCTTAACATTCAGGATGGTACGACTAGGATGATTCTTTCACTCCTGGGCAGGTCCATCAGCAAAGCTGCTCTCTCCTTGTGCAGAGAGCGTATAGTTCTAGTCCTTGGATGTTCTCTGGGGTCTCTCTCTAGTGTGCATCCCAACAGCAACCGAAGAGGTGACCTGCTCCTCTCTCATACTCCAAGGCCAAAAAGCTGGGGAGAGGCCGAGTATCAGGGTGCTTGGTAAAGGAGTGCAAGGCAGGGTGGCAGAGAGCCAGGGGCACCGGTGGAGTGAGGTCACTTCTCTGGGCAGCGCTGCTAGAAGACTTCCCTTGATTTGTTTTCTGTTGGATAAGGAAGTGAAGTTGACAAGAATTTTCCAGGCAGGTAGCCAGACAGGCATTATTTTAGTGTTTCCAGTGGAAAATTGGTCTTTTTTGGCAAAACTGAAATTTTCTACATGAAAATTTCTATTTTATGGAAATGGTATTTCTGATTAAGAACTAACTTTGATGGAAAAGGTCCAGTTGGTTGTATTCAGCCTTAGAATTAGCATCTGCTGTGTTTAAGTCTATTGAAGATAATTTGGCTCAGGTTTAGAAACTCTGAACAGAATATAAACTGACAACTTTCCTCCCTCTGTCTAATACTTCAGTTCTAGTGGGAGCCAAAATTCAACTTGAAGTTTGCTATGAGTAGAATAAAACCTTTTTTCTGAATTTTGCCATTTTGTCTTCAATTCAGACTGCCTTCAGCTACAAAGGCTTCACAATACAGATGCTGTGGCTGGACCTAAAGCTGCTAATTCAACTAGTTGCTCTGGTTTTGAAGATCCTGTTGTGTGCAACAGTATTGATCTGTGGGTGCTTAGGTGGCTAATAGCTAGCTCACAGATATTCTCCATTGGTATGTTTTCTGTTGGTGTTTTCTTCAGATAATTGCGGTTGAGGCTTGTAGGGCATACAGGATGTGAGATTTGTGTTCATTTATAGTCACGCAAAATTAGAACATGTGGCTTTTCAGCATTTGGTGCGTTACCCCTGTTTGACCTGCGTAGTTGTATACAGTTGTTGAAGACCAGCAGTTGTTATTTGCTTATTTTCTTTTTTCTATTTGGCTACCTGTTTGTTGACGAGAAAAGCTGAAATCAAAACCTAATTCTCACATACTACATTTCCTTGCATGTGTAGTCAGGCTGTTACTCAAGTTCAGAGCTGTTGTTAATTAGTGTCCTGAAAGTGCTGTACTAGGTTATTCTAGCTATAGCCAGTTGTAAATTGTCATTAAAGGCTTGAAGATAACCAGGCTCCTTTTAGATACTAAAGAGCTTTTAGTTTCTGCTGGGCCTGTAGGGGACTGTAATGCCCTTCTTTAATAGGTAAAGATATCTCTTTTGGAGGCCTACAGCAAAGGGGAATCAAATTTAGTTACTGCTTCATACTTTTGAGGAAAACTGTAGGAATAAGTCTGGGGACTTGGGTGTTTGTTTTGTGTCATTGTTGTCTTCCCCTCCCCACCTTTCTTAAGTAAGATATAAAGTACTAATTTGTTATCATCTGATGTTTCTGGTTTTAGTTTGTCTGAACTTGTGCTGATTTCAACTTTTTTTTCTTCTGGTCTGTAAATATTTAGGCTTCCTAATCTTAGAGTTATATGGGAGTCAGAATTTCCTTTTAATGAAAAATTTATTTAAAATTTTTATTTAAGATACTGGAGGTAGAACTGACTTGGAAAACTTCTGTGTTATTCAAAGTAATTTTTACACATGATAAACACTTTCAAATCAGCTGACAGTCTAATATATACTAGGAAACAAGGAGGTTTTCTATCTTATCAATTAATTTATGTATTTGTTTAATTTACAATATTTTTAAAATACAGAAGGATAGTTAAATTCACTGTTTTGTGATATTTAAACAGTGCTCTTTTTCTTTTTCCTGTGGGTTTATCCTTTTCCAACTGCTTCAGCTATCTGCCCTTCCACGGGGTTTGGTCTGCTTCCTTTTTTTTTTTTTCCTTACGTTAGATTTTTTTTATCCCTGCTAGCTTTACCGTTTTACGTCCTATGCTGATTATTCCAGGAGCTTGGGCTGCTGCTGCTAATGTGGTGCACATAGAATCATAGAATCGTTAGGGTTGGAAAGGACCTTAAGATCATCTAGCTCCAACCCCCCTGCCGTAGGCAGGGACACCTTATGCGAAATCATATCACCCAAGGCCTTGTCCAACCTGGTCTTGAACACTGCCAGGGATGGAGCATTCACATGTTTGTTTGCTGTTCGTCGCTGAAGTGGTCATATAGCAGTGCAGTGATGGCAGCCATACACCCAAGGGGCCCAAAATTTTCAGATGTGCTTTAGGAATTAATGCTTTTTGTGTTAGATTTGTCTCTTCATGTGGCTGAGGATTGAGGATGTGGAAAAGGAGGATGTAAGAGTAGCTCGTTCATTGAAATGTAGGTGAGACTGTGGACGTTTTGAGGGCATGTGAGTTGCTCTTTATTGCTCTCAAGGGTGAGGTACTTGCAGATAGGAGTTTCTTTAGGTGTATTATATTTCTTGCATCTGTGAGGGATTTAATCAAGCAGCTCAGAGTATGTGTGAATAATAGAAGTCTGGAGGGAATGCATAAAAGCAGCTGGAGATTAGATAAGTTTCTTGTACCAGTTTTGCTTATGAAGCATGGAGGCTGCTCAGGACCATGCTCTAAAGAAGGGTGCAGGAAGCCCTGGCTGATGAGAGTGAGCTTGAATTCCAGAGCTGCCAGCCCCATGCATGTACCTGAGCTAATGAGAGCACAGTCTGCTTGCCCGCCAGTGAAGAGAAGCTGCTGAGGTGTTGGAAACTTCATCTTCCAAACTTCCAAGTGTCTCCTTGTATCCTTGCTCTATTTTGACAACTTCTTGGGAATATAGTAGCACTGAAGGAGTTGCTTGTAGTTATGTTGTGCAGTCACTGTAACTGTCCCAGTTCATCAATGGGACAAATGTAATGTCCCTGTTTTCCGCTGAAAGTGTTAGGAAGAGTTTAGTAAGTGACCATATGAGAGCTTTCCAGAGTATATTATTTTCCTTCAGCAGAATGAATTTGATTAATTTATATATTACAGATCATAAGTAAACTTATAAAAGAATATGCAGATTTTGATAGAGGCCAAAATCATTAATGATGCTGTTGCCTGTCTTGAAGTCTAGCTTGATCCTTTGAACCCAGTGACAACAAAGTGGAATGACCCAAAGTTCACAGTATCAGCTTTCAACAATTATGGATACTTTCTATTGTTTGGTCAGCAGAAAGCAGGAAGTAATGAATGAAGTATGAATCGTTGGAATGATATTAGGACTGTAGTGCATGGGTTGATTAACTTAAATGAAAATGAATTTCTGCTCTGATTTTATTTGTAAGGAATGTTCTGAAGCTGTGTGCTACATTGGAATTGCTGAAAGCTTTCAGAACAAATTTTTGAAAGACAAAGAATTTGAATATTCATTTGTTGGACTAATGTCCATTTCCCTCAAAATAGTGCACAATCAGCTAATGTTTAGCATTTTCAAACTGGTCTTGGTTAAAAAAGTTAGTTTCACTAATGTGTTTTCAGTAAATGTATACGAAGATGGGCTCTAGATATAACTCAGTGTTTCTTTTGAATGCAGTGTGTTGTACTACTCTGTTTAAACCTTAAAAATTGTCTCCTAATTAGATTAGATAATTTAGTAAACATGGGGCCTGCAGTCTATTTAATGTATTCAAGCTACATCATGTTATAAGGATGTGGGCTTTCTAAGAGTCTGGCCTGCTTTAGGAAAATTCATTCCTCTTGTAGGAAATTCATGTACTGTGTTGGACCCAAATCAGGAGTTGGGCTGCACTGGAAATCCATGCTTTCCGGGTTGTGAAAATAGCAGCTTCTAAACAAATGGAGATCTGCCAGTGCATTAGCTTCTTAGCTGCTTTAGATCAGCTTTGAAAAATGAAATTTCTCATGTCCTTGCACAGACATGTGCATACTGTACTGTGCTGAGGTGGTTGTACAGTTGTACGTGATGCAAACTCTTTGAAAGAACTCTTTACTTCAAGTCAGTGAATTGATTGCTCTCTTGGATAAATTAATTTTCAGGTAATTACCTTCTTAACCACCTGCTTATTTATTAAGCTGCTTAAATGGTTAGTTTATTGTAAGCCCAAGCAAATTGTTGTTTTATGGTATAAGTTTACATAAAAGAATAGAAAATGCCGAAAATTCACTCATGAAGCTTCTGTATGTTCTTTAATGCCCTAACCAAGCCAGTATTGCAGGAACGTTCTGCCCTTCAGTAGGGAACACTCCCTGGAATTGCTTCATCACTTGAAACCTGAGCTTAGGTTAGGTTTAGGCCCTTCACACAGTTGAGAGGTAAATGGTGTTCATTGTGCGAGTTCTGTCCTTCTCCAGTTGCTGCAGCATCAGGTACTTTGGATTGTTAATTCCAGTGATTTTAGCCTACATGGCCATGGTACTGTCCATTAAATGGGTGTGCACACGGAGTAATACCTTGCTTTTTAAAGCAGTTGTCAATTTTTTTGGGCTTGCATCCCAGCTTTTGTCTTTATTTCTTTTGGGACTGCTTGTTTTATTTTGGAGCTCAGGGCAGTCCTTTATTACTTCCATACTAACTTTAGCTATAATGTATTTTTGTTGCAGAATTCTGCAACCAGGGTGGCTGAATTTTTATCAGTTTTGTCATTTTATGACATTTTATGTCAGTATTTGCTGGGAAATCAGATACTTATGATCTGTAACCTCATAAGCAATAGCTACCCATCTCACTGTTTTGCTATGTTTTGTATGTTTTGAAAACATACAACAAGAACGGCAATACTTGGTCAGAAGAAACAATACTGTCTGTGTTCATGGGGCATGTATTTCTGGGAGGAAGGAGTAGTAAAGATGATACGGATACCATTCAGGACCAATTATGTTGTAAAACAGGTGTCACAATACGACCAGTAATTGCAGAGCCTGTTATTAACAGCTACATCCTTTTTGTTACGTACATATGGTGATAGAGGTTTAAATATGGGTTGTATACACATGGTTGGCCACAAAGCAGTTACATGTAATCTGGCAGATCTTAGAAGGAGGAGCAGTTTGAGAGGCATTTTAATGTAATCCCTACATACTCCCATAGTTACTTTTCTGACATAGGGGGAAAGAGTAACTTTGTGGTTTGTGGAAAGTAGCCTGTCTTCTCTCACCTTACTCTCTGTTACTATCATGGCTGTTATATTTACATTTTGTAGAAGTATTTCAGGATTTCAGTTATTATACTTAGTTGTAAAACTGCTGCAAAAGCCTCATAGTTTCATGAAAGAAACTTTTCTACTTTGAGGTGGTAGTTCAGGCTACTACATACTCATATGTGGGACCTGGAGTATAAGATGAGTATGTGAGGAAAAAATCTTTATGTGTGTTCTGTTTGTTTCTTCCTTCCTTAAAGAGAGTGAGAAGGCATTGCTCTTCAGGTCCGTGAGCTGGATGAACTGGTGTTCTGACCCACTATAGCTGGTCCTGTTTCCTTAGCAAACTCATAATACAGTGCCTTCTTCCTTGAATTTGACAGTGTAATTTATGTACACAAAGACCTGAATTACAGTCTGCAACTTTTCAATGGTTTTGGTTAGAGTGAAGATCATCTGTGTTATAACAGGAACCTTGCTGGGTGTGCAGGTTGTGTCTATTGAAGGACATGGAGAATGGCTGTTTGGTATTAAAAGATTTTGAGCATCACTGAGGGCTGATTTCCTTCTTGCTAGCTCTTATGAATTTGTTGCTCAGTTTCAAACTGAGAAACGTTCTGTCTAGCTTCAGGCAGTAATGAGGAAGGAAGAAATACTGTTGGTCTTTATCAGCAAGTCAGACAAAAATAGGAAGAGAACGGAAAGCAAAGGTAGTAAGATTTGTCTTTTTTTCCCCTTAAAGCATGGTGGCTTTTAACAAGAGGGTTTTTTCTGCTGCAAAATTGTGGATTATTGGACCACTCTAAAGTGTTGGCTGTAGTCGTTAATTGTGTAGCATCATTGCTGATCTTTATGCCATTATGGTTAATAAAGCAATTGACACGTTTATGTCTGTGTGACAAAATATTTTGTGAAAAGTTATGTTGTTGCCTTGCGTCACTGGTATAGAGGTTCAGTTCCTATTCTTCTGTTAAAGGTTTTCTTCTGCCTTCTGAAGACGTATAGAAGGCATAGCTGAAGCAGCCTCTTCATGAGGAGCTGTCAGACATGTACTTTCTTGTTAGGCTTTACTTTGGAGTTTCAATATTTGCAACACAATTTGTCATTATTATTAAGCGAAAGTTGTGAGTTTAGCGTACAGCTGGTGGGTTTATCTGGTGTCTTTATCCTTTCTCAGTTTGTCGTGTTAGTTTAGCAAAACAAAAATAAACTTGCTGTTATTCTATGTGAATACAGCATTGAAGTTCTGAAGCCAGAGTGACTAAATAGCCAAAAAAAAAAAAAAAGCTGTCCGATAAGAAAAGAAGTACTTTCAATCTGAAAATGCTGGTTAAGTCAAAACTGAAACGTTTTGCAAGGGTGGATTATTGTAAAAAAGATTATTTGTTTTAATGTCTGAGATGTGTGGTCATGCTGAAAGAGCTGAAGGTATGCTCTAGGAAAGCAAAATACCTCAGGGATTTTTTGGGCAGTTGCTTAGGAAGTTGGCTGCGGGCAGTGGGAAGAAGGTTACACCGCAGAGTCCCAGGCCTTCCTGATACTGGCAGCTTGGATCTTGGTCTTCCACTTTCCCACAGAGGCCTACATATCTAAGCCATCAGCTATTTAGGAAGGGATTGATCTTTTACTTGTTATCCCTATTCACTTGTGTGCATTGGATCACAGATGCCTTCTATGATCCAGGCAAATGCTCTAATCACTGCTGGGATGTTTGCTGCCCCCTGCTAAATTTGCTCAGTTTTGAGAGTACCTGCTTTATTTTTCTACTTCTTAAAGTATTTAAATTTTCTATCTCAGTATGTTCTCTACCTAAGTGATGAAACTCTTGTTTGCTTACGCCCTTGTCAGAGGATGTAGAAATAGTTTGCTGAATGTGTAATTAAGTGAATTACAAGCCCTGATCCTGTGAGGTATTTAAGAAACTAACAAGTATCGTTGGATAGGGCCAGTAGCATCAGGTGTTCACGTAAGTACTTTGCTGGACGGGGGTTGCATGGTAATCATTAGAATCTGAGTTTTGTAAAGCAAACGTCACATTTCAATTCTTAACATTCTATTTATCAGCACTTAGAGGAGGATGTAGACTTGTATTGGTCACGGCTCCTTATTTGGAGAGTAAGAATCACTTGTGCTCCCAAACTAGATATGTAAATCCAATCAAAGTTATGTAGATGGAACGTTCAGTAGTTTGACAAATCTTTATATATGCATTTTACAATTTAAAAAGGGGGGAAAAAAGCAATGCTGGTGTTTTTGTTACTGCTGTGTATTCTCATGTCTAATGATTACCCAGTGAATGCACAGGCTTTGCAGAATAATGCATCTGCATGTTGGTGTATTTGCTGTTTTATTCATACTTTTTCCCTATAAAGTGTTTTGGTGGAAGCATTAGGTGGGGAGGGGGGGGGGTGTCTGTTTTGTACTGAAGTGAATTATTTAATTGATGCCTTGTAGCCATGATACCTGTCAGTTACAGTGCTTTTTGAAGTACAAAAATAAAAAACCAACCCACCCCTAAAAACCCCAGACCCATAAAAAAAACAAAACTCCAAGACCACAAAACAACCTTAAAATAAGGAGGAGGTTGACAGTCAGCAGAAAATAAAGGACTAAATATTTTGGAATAAGGTTGTGTCAAAATTTGTAAGACACTGTTTTGTTATTGGATACCCTGAATTTAGTACTCATTTTTCCTTTGTCTGTAATAGAGTTTTTCACAATGGACCTGCTGTGTATTGATGTTTCCTTGTAGTATGACATTCTTGCATTTGCATTTTTTGATCTTCTTTAATTCTCTATTTGTTTTGCCTAAAGACCCTGTGTGGACAGTAATGACCGCACGTTTCCGATTGCCTGCTGGCAGAACCTACAATGTACGAGCATCTGAGCTGGCAAGAGACAGGCAGCATACGGAGGTGGTCTGCAACATTCTTCTCCTGGATAACACTGTACAAGCTTTCAGAGTTAATGTAAGTAATTTGCTTACTGCAGATTGGTATCACTGAGCTTGCTGACCTTTGCTGGATTTGTATGGCTAGAGTTTGACTTTTAAAATAGTGTTAAGTAAAGAATAGGAGGGGAAGTTGTGTTCAGACAGTCATGCTTGCACACATATATACTAAATCACTGTGAACTTAGTCATTCTGGCATCCTCTATAATACTAACACAGTTTCATTTCAAAATTTATTATACAAAGAGTTATTTATTTCTAGCAATTCTCTTCATGGACTGAAATCATAGAGTGGAAATGGAGGGCAGTTGTGCCACTGAGTTGAATGAGAAGCAAGCTTTTGTTTTGCTCCATTCCAGTTTTTGCATTTTGAGCATGAGTAAGGTGTAGTGGTAACTCTTCTCATGACTGTATATCTAATTATGTTCAGTCATGTATGTGGTTATATTTGGTTATGACTGTCATCTTAAAGTATCTCTTTGCTTTTTGCTTTTCTCAGATTATATTCTTGTCCTATGATTTCCCTCATTTAAACTTACCATCTTCTAACTCAGTGTTGAGGATGGCAGAAAAAAAAAACAGGAAGCTAGTTGGTGAATGCTGAGGACTGTTACTGGGAAGACTGAATAACTTACACATAAGAGCCTGGAATTTAGAACGGGTTATTAATAAGATTTTCTAATCTATAATCCTTGATAAGGATTTAAAATTAAAAAGTTCATAGTTTTGTGCAACCATTTCTTTTAAATTCTTGAGGAAATATCCCTAGGAACAGCAGCCAAAGACCTCAGAAGATAACATTAAAGCATTTAAAGTGATGTTTGTGTGAGAAGAACCAGGACTCAGCACGAAAGAAGCTGTGGGGTGTCCTGGTTCAGGAGAACTCATCTTTTACTTTATAAGATAAACAGCATTGACGACTTACATGGAGAAAGGTTGAATGATGTGGTGATGGAAGTTACAGGTGGTGTGATTTTAGGTTTTTGAAGAGAAAATTGAACTTAATGGAGTGAAGCAGTAGTTAGATACCCTATAAGGCCATGGAACTGTGTGAGAGAGTTGTGTTCATATGGCTACAGCTTGACTTCCAAAATAGTGTTAAGTACAGAACAGGAGGGGAAGTTGTGTTGAGGCAGGCATGCTTGCACACGTACATACTAGAAGAAAAAGAAGGGAAGAAAAAGAGAAGAGGCTCAAGGAAGACCTTATAGCAGCCTTACAGTAGGTAAAGGGTGGCCTACAAGAGAGCTAGAGAGGGTCTTTTTACAAGGGCATGTAGTGACAGGACAAGGCGGAATGGCTTTAAGATGACAGATGGGAGACTTAGATGAGATATTAGGGAAAAATTCTTCATTATGAGGGTGGTGAGACACTGGAACAGGTTGCCCAAAGGAGCTGTGGCTGCTTATCTGTGGCAGTGTTCAAGGCCAGGTTGGACGGGGCTTTAAGCAACTTGGTTTAGTGAAAGGTGTCTCTGCCTATAGCAGGGGGGCTGGAACTATATGGTGTTTAAGGTCCCATCCAACACAAACCATTCTGTGGTTCTGTGAAAATGCAACAAGAGGAAGAGAGCTAAATCTCAGTTTTCAAGGCATATCTACTCTCTGGATGGCTGAAAATAGACCGTTTGTTAACATGAAGCCTCATTTTCTTTCTGGGATAATTTCTCCTAAGTCCCTTTTATCTTTTTCTCTGCAATAGTCTACTTCTCTTAACCTTCTCATCCTTGCTAACAGTTTCCCAGTCCGTACAGCCCGCCAAAAAGTAGTATGTGGAGAATATAGTTGGAGACAAAGCATTACAAGTGCATGAGAAATTGTAAATGCTGTGTACTTTGCTTTCAGGTGCATGAGTTTTCCATTAAAGTATCTATCTTGCAGGGGTTTATTTGTTTGTAAGAGTTGGCTAAAATAAAAAATAATTGTTGTACAATAGGTATGGGAGGTTATGCTTCTTTTTGATCTAGCTGCTCAAAAGCTGTATGTTAGAAAATGCTAGCCCCTGTGTAGAGTAGAACCACCAGTTATAAATCCTCAGATGTCTGTTCTCTGTCTCCCAAGAAAAAATTATATAATATGTTCTCACCACCTCCCTAGTGTACTAAATATTTTAGTTACATGGATCACGCTTTACTGCTTATACAGATCAGCCTGCAAGTTTGGCAATTAAAACTGAGTTTAGGGAATAAAAAGTTCCTTGGTGCTCAAGATTTTGATCTTGTGTCTTAGCCTTAATCTGTTTTTTTACAGAAATAGGGAATAATAAAGTATTCAATTATAGCAGATGTATGCTAACCTACATGGTATATAGGTTTTCAGGTTTTATAGCTGTGTTTTACTTTATTGTGGTTGACACAGTACTTGGCAATAAATATTTATGGAATTGTTTTCAAAATACGAAGAACAAAGATAACATCAAATAAATTAGCAAGGTTTTTTCTCCTGGTGATTGCTATATAGGTATTCCGTATGCTAATGATTGTAAAGCTTAATCATCCAGAGTATGCAGTGCCATATTAATAAAAATGTACTCAAATGCTCTTTCTTCTCCAGCAGCAAAGTACTGATCACAGACAACGTCTCTTGATAATTTGTGACATGTTCTAAGTTCACATTTCAACCAGCCCTTTCCATTGATCTGCAAAATAGGCATTCTCTTTGTGCTAAGACTTACATAGCGTAGGGAATAACAAATCAAATCAAATAATCCCTGTGGACTGCAGGCAGGAAGAGGTTATTTTGGCTGCAGGCGGAAGAATCAGTTTGAACTACCTGTGCATATGTTTGAAGAGTAGAAATTCTTTCTGTAAAATGCTCTGCTTAGCAAATGAAGCATACTCTTACTTCAGCCCTGAAAAGCATATTCTGTAGAACGTGGAGCTGGAATCAGTGAGACTGATTTGAGTTAATAATGTGATCAGGATGATTTGCATTACCATAAACCTGCTTCTTCAAGATCAAATTGCTTTAATTGGTTTTAATTAATTGTTTCAATACCTCAAATTGTATCTTTTCTGTGCAGGCTGACTTAACTGTATTCCCCCAAAGCCAGTACATGATATGGAGATCACTAAATCTGTAAAAAACCCTCTACACCAACCCTCCTTTAATTTTAGAAGAGAAAAAATTCAATAATTCAATCTCCATTATTACTTAGTTGCGTTTTGCGGGTGTTTTGGGGTTGGGTTTTTTGTTTTTTTTTTTTCTGAGGAAAACAAATAAAAGCCTGCTTGTACACGTTTATTTAAAATAGGATAACTTTCTGGAAAGCTAATGTACGCTGTAGAATGAAAGGAGACAGTAGTGCAGCGCTGGCTTTTGGGGGATGTACTTGCTTGAGCTGCAACACAAATACTGTGTTGAGCTGTGAGAGGTTCCAGTATTTCCACTAGTGAAGAAGCAAGCCTCCCACAGACCTGTGAGCAACAGAGCTGTTTGACCTCCTTCAGAAAAGCTTGAGACCTGTCATCCCTGTCATCAGAAGTCCAGATTTGTTTGGACTCACGCAGCAGCAGTAGCTCCAAATGTTTGCTGTGGATGTGGCCAGTTCTGTAGGCCAGCAACAAAACTGAAATATTGTAAGATAAATAGGGAAGATGGTGGTAGTTGGTAAGCAGGCATTAAAGCTATATAACTACAGATGTTTTCCTAAATTTTCAAACATGGGTAAGCAGCTAACAATCATTTTGCAATTAGAAATGAATGTGTATATATCCAGTGTACCAGATGTTAGCCAGTAGATGATAGATACTTCAAAAAGTGCAGTTAATATATTGATGTCTAGTGCTGATGTCAAATTTGTTTTGAAAGACCAAAATTTGTTCGACATTTTGCCTCCAGCAATGACTAATAAGAAGTACACATAGCATTCTAACATTCCAACTGTCGTGGTTTAAATTTAAGCCCAGCCAGTAACTCAGAACTGTGCAGCCACTCTCTCACTCTCTACCTTCATCCCCATGCCATGCTCCTGGAGGGATGGGGAGGAGAATCAAAAGAATGTAAGTCCCATGGGTTGAGATAAGAGCAATCCAGTAAATAAGGTATAATACAAAAAAAAGTTGATGTTTTGTATCTAACTACTGCAATTTAATGTTAGATAGTTCCTGTTTTTCATCTATTTACCTGTTATTCCCTGTTTTAAGAGGAAATACTAATGTTTAACTTATCTGTAGAAATAAGGCAAGTTTCTTTTTATGTTTATCCACATTTATGGGTTTTACTTTCATGTATATATAAATATATAAAGGCAAAAATAGAAACTTGTTATCATACTTTTTATAATTTATAGCAGCTATTTAATAGTTATGATAGTATTACAAGTATTCTGGACCTTTCATGACAAGTAGGATTGTGACCTTCTGCTCTGGCAAGCTGTAACATCATTATATAAATATCAGAGATGGGTTAAACTGAGGTCTGGTTTTACGAGATGCTTATCTTTATTTTGCACTGAGAGTAAAACACTGTGATCGAAACAAATGCTTCATGTTGAAACTAGTCTTCTCTTACCTAATTTGCTGCTCTGTTACAGGAGAAATACCTTCTTTGCAGTCGTGAAATGACGTTCTGAATTACTAAATCCAAACCGGTCAACAAGTTCCAAATTGTTTGTTAGGAAGCATCTATTCAGATACTTAAGCAACAGTATAAATTCTCAGGTTTAGATTGGAAAAAAGCTACAGAATTGATATCTGCATGTTATTTGAAGAAGTAACATGTCAGCTGTAGTAAATGTAAGCCTAAGCTTGCGTTCCACATATCTCCCATTTTCTGACAGTTACCATCATAAGTTCATTGAGTTCTGATTTATATCTAAATGAGGAAAATGCCAAGAAGCAATTAGTGTTGCTGTGTTATTTTAAAATTAGTTTTATTTGCTGGGAAATTTGTACTAATTACGGGTTGATTTCAAAATATATCAGAAATCCGTCATTTAGTAAAAATGAAAGTGAGTATTTTTGGATTGTATATTAAAATTGCCTTATGCATTTATACTGTTGTGTATTTACTATGTTAACATCTGTTTGGGTTTTTTTACCTTGTTTTTAGTTACTAGAAAATAAATCTTTCAGTAGTGAACTTTTTAACTATGGTGCTCCTGCAGGCTGCTCATTTCATTAATCATCGAGAAATTTTCTCTGTATGTTTTTTTATAGTAAATATAGCACTTCTTAGATCACTTTTAACTTAGCCAAATTTATAGAGGACCTGAAATATATGCCTTATGTAATTTCCACTTAAAACATACAGAGCTCTGCTTATTATTGTCCTGCTGGAATAATTTCAAGCATAATTTCTTATATCTATTTTCTATTCCATTGTGAAATGAATTATCAAGCTTCTTGGAGTTTTTAGCCTTTTTAGCTTTCATAGTTTACTCAACCTCAGTGTAATTTCAGCTAAACAGGAAGATGAGTTTTGTTAGGATGCTCTTAGATGTTAGCAAACAACTAAAGTGTTTTCTAGATTTTTCTCATATAGGATACCAATGAAATTCTTGCAACCTTCCTTTGACCTTTTAGTTACATACTTCTGTTTTAACAGCTATGAAAGTAAACTGTTGTATAATCTCTTTGAGAAGTGAAGTTCTGCTCTGTTTGGGAGCAGAACAGCAGGGTTTTTTTTTTTTGTTTAAAAACCTTAAAAATGTCTTAATACCCCTAGCCAAGTTTAATTCCAACTGGGCCTTAGCTTTCCTAACCTGGTCCCTAGCTTCCCGGACAACATCCCTGTACTCTTCCAATGCCACCTGTCCTTGCTTCCACTTATTATAAACCTCTTTTTTCATTTGAATTTTCCTCAGGAGCTCCTTATCCATCCAAGGAGGTCTCCTGGCCCTCCTGCTGCACTTCCTTCTAGCTGGGATGCAACACTCCTGAGCTTGTAGCAGGTGATCCTTGAATATCAACCAAGAGTCGGGCCCCCCTGCCCTCTAGGGCTATATCCCATGGAACCTTCTGAAGCAGGCTCCTGAAGAGGCCAAAGTCTGCTCTTTTGAAGCCCAGGGCAGTGAGCTTGCTGCACGCTCTTCTCACTGTCCTGAGGATCTCAAATTTGGCTATCTCTCAGTTAGATATTTGGCTGCTTCACCTGTCTATACCATTTAACTTCGGAAACATTTTGTTCATTTAGATTCAGGAATAGATTTTCAGGTGAAATAGGTAAGACTAACTTGTACAAACCTGTACTTTCAAATTCAGTGACCCAAAAAAGCCTGCGAAGTTCTTTGTCACATTCTAGCCTTTTTATTTTCTGAGGCTTTTTTTTTTTTCTTCAGTACTCTTTTTAAATATCAGAAGATTTGGCTACTGAATGGCTTTCAGGAATAATCACGTAGCTAGCTGAGAAGTGAGAAATTCTTACTGTCAGAAAATGGCAAAGAGGAAAAATAATAATTCCTTACATATGTTTCAGAAAGTGAGATGAAGCTCATTTAAAAATATCCTGGGGTATGCTTTGTGATATTTAAAATATAGGCTGCTAGAGCACATCTGAAAGAATGTTTATGTGTTCTGCTTGCCTGAAGTCTTTGTGTCCAATTATATATTTGTTAATTAAAATATACGTGTATTTTTTCTCTGCAGAAACATGATCAGGGACAAGTTCTGTTGGATGTAGTCTTCAAGCATCTAGATTTGACAGAGAGAGATTACTTTGGTTTACAGTTGGCTGATGAATCTACTGATAACCCTGTAAGTTGACTGTTTTATAAATACATTTTTATAAATCATAATTACATTCTGTGCTCTGTGTCATTGTAAAGAGAATTAAATAGAGTCCGTGGGTTTAAAGCCATGGGTGCCATCTTTTCCAACTGTGTTATTTGAGTTGGTCAGTATCACCTTGTAGCTGTGATAAAACTAAATGTGAATAGTTACAAATTTGCGCGTTTGGAGTAAAATGTTGAGATCTGTGCTTATGAAATATTGCATTAAAAGGATATTGCTTGTTTTATTGTACCTGTTTACTAAACTGCATAATCATTCTCTGTTGGCATAAGAAATAGTAACTTTTTTTTTTAATTATACGGGGAGTTTATATTGATCTGTATGGTGTTTTTGTTTCTAGTCCAGATACCTTGTAGCTCTTTCAGTAGTGTTGCATATAGTCCACTGTGACAAAGCCTGTCATCTCATCAATTTAACAGAAAAAGGGACTCCTTTGAAACTGAGTATTTATGATAATTGATGTGCTTCAATTGAAAGGAAATTTCATAGGACTGAAACTTCGTAAATCACCAGTAGAAATTAACAGATCTAGCTGTAATGTTCATTGCAATAGTTATAGCTGTAGGGCTGAGATCATGATTGCTTGAAGAATACTTCCCAAGCAGGAAGTAGGAAGTTCTTTTGTAGATGTCAAATGATCAATACTTGTTATAAAGTGCAATTTAACTAAGTATTATTCTTTGTAATACAGTTCCTTATCAATTCCTATTATGTGTGTTTGTCAGTGATGGGTTCTAAATTTATCTCCCAACTTGTATGTCAGAAGTCATTTTTGTTCACAAATGGTGCAGAATGTGATCTGTAGAGATAAGTGACACATTGTGATCATTCAGTAACTAAGGTGAATTTCAGAAAATAGTTCAACTTTCTTTAGTAAGAGCAGATTTCATCTACTGTTGTTTTACCATCAAGAGAGACTGTTCTAAATAGAAGGAATAGTGGTTTTTTTTTTGTCTTACTAAAAGGTTGGGTTTTTTCTTTTACCTATTTTTAATGCCTTTTTTTAATGTAGCATAGGAATCAAGAAATCATAATACTGCCATGATTTTTCTGCCAAAATAGTGAACTACTTGCCCATTTCTTTCTTCTCTAGAGCAAATTATTCATAATTATATTATCTTTCTACATTCTGGTAACATTATTAAAATGAGCAGAGACATATAGCATGGTGGTAGATACTTTACAAAGTTTCCTGCTGTAATTTTGTGGCTAGATCTGTTAAGACATTGGCAGACAGGCCTCATTTCATCTTTGTATTCTAAACTTTGTTTCCAGGCTGAAAAGACATAGGCATGCTCTAGAAAAGGCTGAATTATTTTTCAGCTTTGCTTAAGAAGTATGTAATTGAGTATCACTCTATTTCACTCAACATTGAGAAGTTTGTAGTGTTTCTCATTTAGCTGAGTTTTCAAAGCTTAGATGTCTAAGCTGTGGGTTTTTTTAGTTTATCTGTCTGGAAGCAGCTGAACACAACACTGTAATAGAAGGATCTGGGAAATAGTTAGTCCAAAAGAAGAATGACTTCAGAGCTCTTGATATAAGAACATGCTTTAAAGGTTTAGTATTCTTTAACTAATAAATATTTTGGCTTTTTAGCACATATCTAGTTGACGTGACAACAATGTGTTGGAGAAATAGAAATATAATGAATATTAGTATGAATATTAGTCATGAAGTATTTATGGGTTTGACTAATTCCTTTTTTTTTCATTAGTATCTGTTTACACTCAGTTCATTTGGACAAAGAAACCAGATTAGATTGACAAATATTCTAGTTAATTCTGAAATAACACAGCAGAATATTGCCAAGATGCAGCCAATATGTCAGCCGATAAAGGTGATGGGGGAAAGAGGATTCTGCTAATTGAGTGTGAAACCTCTATCATTGTGCCTAAACATGGATGTCATAAACTGCACAAGCTTTTTTTTTTTTTTTTTTTTTTTGTATAATATTAATATCACAGTAAAAGTCAGTGCAACAAAGCTGTGTACAGCAGGAGTAGAATATTTGGCTAGGGTCTTGGCCGCTGGGTGCCTGGAGCAATGCCAAGAAGGAGGTACTGGTATATAGTTGGAATAGGGGTGCAGTGGGATTGAGTGAGTAGGAGCCAATAACACCAAACTGTGTGGTGTGGTCAACATTCTGGATGGAAATGATGCCATCCAGAGGGACTTTGACAGGCGTATGATTCTATCTTTACAACCAGAAAGAAATGTAAATACAGGCTTTTCTGCTAGGCATTTCAGTTTCAGGTTTTACGGATTAACTGTAATCTCCAACAGTACTTCTCACAAAAAAGAAAAATATAAATCCAAGGATTATCAGTCGTATCTGTGCATTTATCAGATATATTGGGTCATGACCCCTTGCTTAAAGATACTCAAGTATCATTCACTATGGTTTGAAAGATTCTTATATAATATTCATGTGTATTGCTGGTGGGAGGGTCCTTTATTAAGCCTTTACATGCAGTCTTACAAGTTAATTGATCCTGTTTGAGATTTTCTCTTTGACATAATCACACTCTTTAAGATGTATCAAACAGCCTCTTCGGTCTCTCTTAAGACATTCTCTACAAGGATAATGCATTTAGATCTAGTCATCATTACTTCTTGTTCCTAATGTATAGAATGTCTCATAATTAACTTCAGACCTATAGTGTCTGTCAGATAGCTCAGGTACCTCTGTGTGTTTGCTTCCTTCTCCCCCTCACATGAAAAAAAAATCAAAAAAAGCCCTGTGATAAAGGTGAGGTAGTTACATGCCATACAGGATTAGGTCTCTGTCACTTCATAGGAACTGTGGCTGTATAACTGTTTCCAGAGGCCTGTGAGCTTGCATTGCAAGGATGAGGAATTGAACAGTATTTATAGGAGAGGCACTTCTGAGTTGTTCCAGGGGAGGTTTAGATTGGATATTAGGACAAATTTCTTCACCAAAACAGTTGTCAAGTATTGGAACAGGCTGCCCAGGGAGTGGTGGTGTCACCATCCCTGGACATAGTTAAAAGATGTGTAGGTGAGGCCCATAGAGACATGGTTTTGTGGTGAACATGGCAGTGCTGGGTTAATGGTTGGACTTGATGATCTTAAAGGTCTTTTCCAGCCTAGTTGATTCTATGAGTTAACTGAGCTACGTTGGTATATGCAGAGTCTGCTGGGTTGATGGTGGGGAGTAGTTTAAACAACATGTAGGGCTTTCCAGAGAATCATACTTCTAGATGAAATTTGCAGCACTGATTTTTGTGAGGATTTGTCTGTACTTCCCTACAGCAGTGTTCTCCCATAAAGATGGTCAAGATTGGGTACTGTTTCGTAAAATTGCTGTGTAGTCCTTTCATCCAGTAGGCTGAATGCTGAGCCTCTGGTTTCCAAGATCCCAATTAGCGACTTAGCTAATTCACTCCCTATATATTTCAGACGTGCAAAATGCAGAGTCAAAAGTACTGGAACTAGTTTAAGCAAATTAACTTCTGAGTTGGGTAAGTTAGCCTGCCTCTAGTTCTTCCCTGCTACAGTTTGTTCACCTTAGATAATAATTTTAAAAAGTAGTGAAGATTGTTAATGACACCATGATTGTGTTCTAACCTCTCACAGGCTCATGTGATAATCGGAGAACCAAGTCATAGTTGAATTAGACCTATAAGAGACAGATTCCTGGACAACAGAGGTTAATATCAGGGAAGGAAGAACAATAGCAGCTGTTGATGATAATGTTGGTGTCTTTCAAGGATCAGTAATAAGACTTTGTATGTCAGTAAGACGTTTTGGTAAAACACCGAGTAAAAAGTAATAGAAAAGCATTAGTTTATTGATATTTAAGGCTATAATGTGTACTTCTTTTGTTTCTCTAAAGTTGATGTTGTAATTTGTCTCTTTCCAGAGGTGGCTGGATCCAAACAAACCTATCAGGAAACAATTAAAAAGTGAGTACATGTATGTATTTGGTCAATTCATATACCACTGTTATGCTGGTTTTCCAGGGTACCCTGATTAATTAGAAATAACTTTGCTTGATTGCAGGAGGATCTCCTCACAGTTTGAACTTCAGAGTTAAGTTTTTTGTAAGTGACCCAAACAAGCTCCAAGAAGAATATACAAGGTAGGTCTAGTTAATTTAACAGTAAAGCATTTTCCTAGAAGGTTTATATTTAAGGGGAAAATTATCAGTAATTTTTTAAGGTATAACATAGAAATTTTGTTTTAAATCATTTTTGTGTCATATTTGCAAGCTTCTAATTTTTGCCTAATAATTACAGATATGAACTATGCAGTTGCATCAAATCAATATAACAAAAAGCTTCTGTGAATAAATTTACAAATTTATATGCAAAGTGAAGTAACCACGTGAAGAAAATACTACTAAGTAGAAACAGAAAAGGGAAAATAGAGAAGAGAGGAAAAACTTAATCCCACTATTCACCAATGAGTACAAATTTAATTTTATCCTTCCTTGTGTTCTCCTCTGTGACTAAAAAAAAATCCTGAGCTTTCTGCTTTTCTTTCTTGCCTCCCCCTCCCCAGTTTTCTGCTTTACACTAATAAAATTAATCTCTGTTTGCATGTAGTTCTAGCTTGAAGCATGTAAGCTTATTTTGATACCACTGTGTTGAAGTATGTTGATGAAGATTCTCATTGTGAATCAAGATAGGAAGCTTGTGAGTTGCAATTAGTCCCTGAAGAGCTGCCTCAAATTTTCTGAATTCTTAATTAGTTCTCGTCTTCTACATAAGTGGCGTGATTTGGCAGATTGGAATTTTTGGATGTCAGCCATTCTGAAAACAGGTCACCACTGTTCAAAAAACAGTATTTAAATTATTAAGGATAGCTTTAGAAATGTAAGTACCAAAACTGTGAAAATTTGAGTCCACGTTTGTTTATAATTTCTTTCAATTTGTCATATTTTGGACAAAATTTTACACACATACATGCAGACAGAATTTACTAAAATGAATCACAGAGATCCTAGATCAGGCTTTGTTTTGTTGAAATACTTGCTTTAGAAAAAATAGGCAATTTAGAACATCAAAATAATGTATCAGAATAGTAGTGTTACTTGAATTGATGGGCGGTATGTAGTATTTCTAAGGAGATGGAGGAAACAGTAAAAGTTGACCAATATGAAGTAAACACTAGAGAAGAGAGAGAACTGTTTATTTTAAATGGTATTCTGCAAATGCAAAGTTATAAATAAAGCATCCTTTTAGATGAGAAATAATCTATGGTTGCTGTATCTAGGTCAGCTCTGCTTTTTTTGCTAATACGCATAATTGCCCATGAGAAAACTTGTTTGTATTTGGAATTGTTATAAAGAGAGAGGAGTTATCTATGGTTTTTTTTTTTTTTGAGTGAAGTTAGGATGCCGTATCACAAATAGGTGTATTAGTGTAATAGATATTTCCCCCTTAAGAAAAGAAAAGAAACAAAGCACAAACTTCAGAGAATTCCAGCTTAAGCTGAAACCTTTCAGAAATGCTCAGTTTTTATAAATTTCATGAAAACAAAGGAATGAATTGACATATGAGACAGTATAAATAGATGTGAGGGAAAGGTTCATTGCAAGCTCTTGTCTCACTAGGTCTCTGTGAATTCATGTGAGGGAGGGAGATTATAAAGGCCCCAGCTCAGGAAAGGTCAGCAGGAGCTCACCGTGTGTTGGAGTTTAGCTTGAGGAACGTTTCTTGGAAGGAAATGAAGCTTCATTAGTTCCACTCATGGCAGAAGAACTTGATTATTAACATTGACTCCAGCTAGCAATAATTGTCGTACCCTTTTCTAGATAAATCTATATAAGGAAGATAAAAACACTGTAATGCAGTGCCACCTTGTTTTAGCTGAGTTTGTTGTGCAGGCTGTTTCAGAGCTACATTGCTAAATTGCTATTCTATAGATTTCTTTCACATATTACTCAATAGTATGTGAGGCTTCCATGTTCAAACTGGGGCAATTAGCTAATGAGCTGAAAACAGAAAATGGACTCTGCTTGGTGCTCCTTAATCATGAGGTCCTTTAAATACCATGGAATAGTTCTAATAAAGCATACACCAAAAAAAGGAAAGTAAAATGGAGGTGCAGCTACACATACAGAATGCTTTCTGACCTAATTTTGCAGCCATAAATGTTAACAGGAAAAATAGGAAAAATTTTACTTGTTCAGTGTATTTGTGAAGAGATGCTGAAGCTAAGCATGTGAGGCATATCCTTTTAATATATAGAATCATAGAAGGTTAGGGTTGGAACAGACCTTAAGAACATCTAGTTCCTATCCCCCTGCCATGGGTAGGGATGCCTGATACTAGACCATGTTGCCCAAGGCTCTGTCCCACCTGGCCTTAAACACTGCCAGGGATGGAGCATTTACCACTTCTTTGGTCAACCTGTTCCAGTGCCTCACCACCCTCCCAGTAAAGAACCTCCTTATATATCCAACCTGAACTTCCCCTGACGTGTCATTTATTGCTTTTTAAACAGGTAAAGAAATTTTCCTTTATCTGTCTCTCTTTTGGTTTCAATATGCATTTTTAGGTGGAAAATAAGAAAATATTTTGAGGTCTCTAAAGCCTGGCTGATCTCTCATTTTAACTTCTTGAAGTTAAGCTTCAACTAAGGTTCTTGCCATTCTGATTAGTTAAAGAATCTCTAGATGGTTTTGTATGAGTTGAGCACATGGGCTAACATCTTTGCTTGTCAGTCTGCAAGCGTCTTCCCTCATTTTCTTGCAAACATGGAGTGTTTACCTTTCCACTATATTTAGCTTGTAAATGATTGTATTTTTGTGTGTGTGTTTGTAAACATTTGTGGAAGTCTTTGAAGTAGGAATTAATCCACTTTCTGAAGACTATAAAGCTATGACAAGTCATGTTATGTGTAACAAAGTGATATATTTTGGTTTTAATGTCTTAGTGCAAGTCAGTATTGGAAAATATTTAATGTTTGGTTTCCATCAAACTTGAACTGTTTTTTATACGTAATTTTGATGAGTGTTTATAAGGAGTGGGTATGGCTGACCCTGATTTTGAATCAGAACTACAAGAAGGAAACCAGGTGATGATGATAATAACGATGATGAGGCAGGAGGTCCCAAACAGCGCAAATTCGTAAGAAAGCAGGAATTATTAAATTTTACATTCAGTGTAACTTTTACTTTTAAATAAAAAGGCATTGGGGCCTAAATTCTCCAGCTGCTTTTATGCTCTATTATAAGGGGGTTTGTTGAAAGTTTAAGTTTGTGCTAACATCCTGCCATCTCAGTAAGTCTTGTCTGTTACCCCACTTAAATCTTTGTCAGTGGAGGTTTATGGCCGGTGTGATTTGCCACTTGATGTGAACATTTATACTTCTTTCAAATGGTCTAAAACCTTTGAGTGAAATATGAAGGAACAAGATTGAACGAAAAAGAGATTCATTCTGAGACGTGAACAAAATATGTGGGTTTTGTTGGAGAAACAAAGGAAGTAACTTAGAGGGAAATCTTTGCAGTTTAAGGTTTGTTGGGGGTTTTTAAGTCATAGTGTTTCTCCTGCTGCTGTTTGGTGATTAATAGTTCTTGTTTTAAAGTGTTCATCAATTCCTTTTGCTGATTTGAACAAGTAGACATGGGAAGACTTTATAAATTTCTAAAACAAGCCTTTCTCACATCATAATTAAAGAAAAATTAAGAAGTTTAGGGAAGTCAGTTGGAAGTCATTTCACATAATAGAATCCAACTTGTTTAAGAATGTAGCTCCAGAATACAAAGAGTAATTACTTTAATTTAAATGGAACCAGGGTAGTATCATACAGTAAATGAGATTAAATTAATTTTATCTGCCGGGAGTACAAATCCTTTTTATCAAAGTACCCCCATACACAGATGCAGACTTCAGCTTTTGGATGTCATATTGCCATCCATCATGAAGGCACTTCTTTTTCTTTGCTTTTTATTTTTTATGTTTAAGTTCAGCCTAAATACTTGAAAATATATCAGGTAGAATGTGGCATTTGCAGCCATTTAGTGAAATATAATGTAACTTCATAGCCTGTAAATAGTTTAATTTACAAAGCTATATTATTATTTTACTAATCAAGTTTAATTTCTTTCACATAGGAGTTTAAGAAATAGCATGCAAAATGTGAAGTTTTAGTTTTGCACTAACTGAAAGCAAAATGCATTTAATTGATGAAAAATGATTAAGTAATTGTAATTTTACTTACTGTGGTTTTTGTTTATTTCTTTACATAAGGTACCAGTATTTTTTGCAAATTAAACAGGACATTCTTACTGGAAGGTAAGACATTTTTGTTGTGTTAAATGTTAAATGGAACTTGAAAAAAATTGAAAGCTAATGGTGAGGGATTTTACCTTCAAAAAAAAATTTAAAATAAATTATTGTTTATGCAATGAGGAATATGTATAATAATTATCTATCTAGTTTATTATAGACTGAAAGGTGAGGCTTTCTCAAATAATTGAATTCCGTACAAAATAGGTAATTTTAATTTTTTTGTTAATTTAAAAACAAAACAGATTGCCGTGTCCTTACAATACTGCTGCTCTTCTCGCTTCCTATGCTGTTCAGTGTAAGTATCATTAGTATTCATGTGCATGTTAATACTAAAATACATAAAAAGTAGTATTAATTGGTTTCTAAAGACTGTAGTTTGTATGGCATTATATTGTGATGTTTGTGGACATGATGCTACTTTCTCATGATTAAGGTAATATGGTTGGTTGTTTTTTATCTCCCAGCATGTTTTGCTGAATTAGATATGGAAAAAATATTGGTAGCACTCTGCTTGCTTTCTTTAAACCCATGCTGTTAAAAAGTCCCAAAATAGCCCTCCTGTATTTCTGTGTTTTCTGAAGGTGGAGGGGAGTTCTTGAGAATGATGCTAAAGTGCTTTTTTAGACTCAAACATTTTTAACATACCATATAGTGAATCTCCAAATAAGTGTGAAAATTCTGGACATACATGGCCCAGAAGTCCAATACCCGTTTGGTCAATTTTTAGCCATTCAATGAGTAGATCTGTGTTGAATACCAAGATTTAGTCTTCTTCCTCCCTTTTAATTTTCCTTTATAAACTTAAATTGTTCAGTGGGTAAAAAGAAAACACAACACATAACAACCAACTAAGAGACTGTTCAGCACTTAGTTCCTGTAATTTGTGGTTGTCAGAAATTCAGTTTTACAAGCAATGCTGATATATCTATCTATATTCATGTGTTTTTCTGCTATTAAAGATACTTATATGTACATTTAGTATGATGTAGACTTCGTACGTAGCAGAGAAGTAGCATCCATGTTAATCTTTTCAGGGAAAAAACATATAGTAATGTTAATGTAATGTTTTATGTGCAGTTTTGATAGGTGGTCACCTTTTTCCAGCTCAATAAGTAGAGCAATTTCTCTTAAACAAAGCTCCCATACTCCAGCTACTGGGAAATAGATATGTACTGCAAGTGCTGTCATGGCCTTTCGTGACATGGTTTAGTGATGGACTTGGTGGTTACGGGGGAGCGATTGGACTTGATGATCTTAAAGGCCATACCAGCCTAGCTGGTTATATGGTTCTATGATTCTGTAGTGGAGCAATGAAAAGTTTATAAGATTTTAGCTTTGAACAATGCAATATATTTTGTTTTATAATATTGTAGAAGTGGTGGGTATGTGCAGTTTATTGTAGTTACTTTTATATGAGAGACTCTGCTGCTCTTAAGTTTTACAAGGTGCAGACCTCTGTCTAATGATTTTGTGTGCTGCCTGTTACTAAACTGTGTTTAGCTCTCAGGATTCTCTATATAGGTAGATATATAGGTAAATATATATAGGATATATATAATATAGGATTTTATATATAGGTAAATGGAAAATGTATCTCTCAGTCCCATAATCTCTCTAGTAGATTTTAGCAAGGCAGGCACTCTGTTATGAAACCCAGCCCAATTTTCCAGTTTTAAAACTATTTAAAATAGGATCTGTTTCTATAGATGAACTATTCCTGCTTTTCTTTTATTCCCACTCTGAGTGCCTTTATTCCTCTTGTCAGTTCTTCCATGCTCCGTAAAAGTGTCCGTAGTCCTGCCTAGAACCCCACATCATGCTGTGTTGCTGTGAACTTTCCAGTTTTCACATGTTGTGTTACTTATCTGTCACTGTAGATCTGTTACATAGATTGCAGATACTTAAAGCTGAATTTCTTTCATTGTAGGTAGAAAGCCTCAAAACCTGTATTTTTAGCAAATGTTGTTTGTATGTGTTTTTCTGACAACAAATGTGATTTTTAGTTTGGCTTAAAATTTGAAGAAAGTGTAAGAAATTATATATACGCACTTTTTAGTAGTTTCAAGTAAAGTTTTCAAGTAAAGTAGTTTCAATGTAGGTGTATGTATGTGTACTTTTTTCCATACATATTATTGAATGTGCAAAAAATAGTTTACAAATGCTTCTAAATATATCTTGGTACAAAATGAGTTGGTGGGTTTTGCAGGTCCTAATGAAGATATAGCAGTTGTGATGTTAACAATATATATATTATGTAATTACATGAAAGCAAACAAAGGTGAAAAAAAGAAAAAATACCTTCAGATATATATTTAGTGCTAGCCGTTATGACAGCATTTATGAATTTGTGTATTAAAAATTAAACACTTTATAAACTTCCTTCATAAGTAACTACTCAAAGCTCTCTTTAAATATCATGAAAATGTGAGTGTATATTCAAAGGGGAAGAAAGGAGTACAAATGTCTTCTCTATTTTTGTTTGCTGTAGATCATAAAGTATGCGTGAGCAGACTCTTGTGAATTTTGGGGGCATTGCACCGTGCCAAGTACATCAGTGATAAACAATAATCTCTCTTTTTAATATTTTAGCCGAGCTGGGAGACTACAACCATTCAGAAAACTTTCCAGGCTACCTCTCAGACTATTCTTTCATCCCTAGCCAGCCTCAAGACTTTGAAAAAGAAATAGCAAAATTACATCAGCAGCACATGTAAGGATTAACAGCAGAAGTTTTTGACTGACTTTGTCAAATCCTGACTGCTGGTGCTGTTCTGTTACAAAAAGAAAATGAGTGTTTTGTCTTAAAGGTTTCTGGGTTTTTTTTCTTGCTTGGTATATTTTCTTCTTAAGAGTATGTTTAATGTGGAGTTTTCTTATAGATAGTCTGTATAATGGTACCATTAATACTCTGCACAGATGGAATATCTATGACAGAATGACAGGGAAAATAAATGAAAAAATCAACATGTTAAAGGTACTAAACCCAGTATTTGTATGACACAGGATATTGCATTAGTAGGATATAATTTCTTTGAGGTTTTGTTTGGTTTTGTTTATTTTTCCACAGTGTTTGAGAATGCCTTGTGCATAAAGGCTCAGTTTTCATGGCGCTCTCACCAGTAAGCAAGAGTTACTTTAAAAGTAACAAAGTCCTTTTCTTCAATATCTGCTCTTTCCTGCATGCAAGTTTGTGACCTTTTACTAAAGAGGAAAAGGCAATGAAGTAATGGAAAATATATTTATTTATTTATTTATTTATTTATTTATTAGTGTGTAACATTGTGGTACTTTTTCAGTGATAGTTGCTTGGTATTTCAGAACTTAAGTGCCTTTTGTTATAGTTAAGTTTAACAAAAGGTAAGCTATGTTTACAAAAACATTCACTTAACTGAGGCATAATTTTGGTTTTAGAAACTACTGAATATTATATTACCTTTAAGTCAATGGCTTAGCAAATTCTGTTTAGTGGGATAAAGAAATTAAAAGTGACTTGCTGGTAAATTGAACTTTAAGGGTGAATTTTGGGTAGGAACTGTTGATACCAATACAAAATACAGGACCGCAAAAGCAATTTCCAGATTCTAGAGCTCCACAGGCATTTAAATGATACAGTGCATTAGAATCAAAACGTGTGCACAGCGCAGGACAACGAGCTGTGTTGTGGACTATAGTCAGCACTTTGTCTACACGAAGTTGTTTTTTTTTTCTGTTAAAAAGGCTTTTAACCTGAGCAGAAGGTTTTTTGTTTTTTTTTTTTCTGTTAAAATTTTTGGGTTACAGTCTATATATGTCGAGAAAGGAAATTCAAATATCAGGGTTGGGGTAAAAGTCATAAAACACATGCAGATTTTGAGCTCACTCGGGTGCCTGATGTGGGGGATGTGTTATAATGTTTCTGATTTAGCTTCTGTCTTTCAGAGGATTGTCTCCTGCAGAAGCAGAGTTCAGTTATCTCAATACAGCACGTACCTTAGAACTTTATGGAGTTGAATTGCACTATGCTAGGGTAAGTTTAGATGAACTAGTATTGAAATGTAAAAATGGATTCCTCTGAGATTTATGGGAAAATAAATGCTTATTTTTAGTAAGTTTTCCTGGCTGCTGCTTACAAGAGAAAAAAGAAGAAAATAATATCTTATTAGGTAACTAACTGTGATTTACTTATTTTGGTAGCTGCTGCTTCCCTCTAGTGAAGGTATTTCTTTGCTTAAATCTGGGCTTAGTTATATACATGTTATTATCGTTGAGCCTTTTTGACCTGAATGCCAGTTCAGTTGCCTACAGGTGAATAAGGAATATGTACTTGTTGAATGTGCTTTTGGTATTTACAGTTCTGTCAGCTTTGAAAAATATTTAATCTGGTTCCTATTAGAACCAAATTATAAATCATTGGTTTTATACAACATGAACTGTTAGTATAAAGTGAGGTACTATAATTTCATATAATATCAGTTATATCTAGTAAAGCAAGGCGCTCAAGGTCTTGACTCAAACAAGCTTAACCTGTCAGTACAGTGCTATTTCTGCAGAGCTTCTAAATATATTTGATTTTTAGTAGCTAAGACACCTTTTTTTTTTTTTTTTAAATATTCTTGTCCTACTCCATAAGGTTAAAGAAACAGGTAATAGAATTTGAAATTAATTATTTCAAATAGGATCTGTTTCTGTCGGTGAACTACCTGGACTTCTTTCCTGCCTTCCCTTTCCTTGATTATCCTCCCACTCCATGAGTGCCTTCATTCCTCTTGTCCATTCTTCCATGCTCCATAAAAGTGTCAGTAGGCCTGTCCAGGACCCCACATCATGCTGTGTTGCTGTGAACTTTCCAGTTTTCACATGCTGTGTTACTTATCTAGCACCGTAGATCTGTTACATGGATTGCAGTTATTTAAAGCTGATTTTTTTTATTATAGTTATAATCACACTTCTGTCTATATCCTACTAATATCGTGCACATACAAAGAAATCTATAGCAGGTGTTTGATTAGAGTACAAAGATATTTCAGGAAAAATGTGCTATTTAAATATGCTTATAATATTGTTTGTTTTAGAATCTCTCCTCTCTCTGTTCTGAGATTGCAATTTCAGGTAGGAATTTAAGTTGCTGGTTGCTTTTAGTGTAGCAAATCTCAAGCCAGTCTCTTAGTACTTTTGTTTGTAATGAACTGTTAGGATACCCTATATTATGTATTTATTCAAAGTTGGTGGGAGACAGAAGATCTAACTTAAGAAATTAAAATTCTGTGGTAGTGTATGAAGAACTCAGAGCAAGCATTCGGCCTTGTCCTAAATAGTAATGAATAGTTCTTTCTTGTCTTATTAAAACATATTTCCTTCCATGTTAACTGTGATCTGTTGTACTGTGGTAATTACGTATTTAGAGAGAGAGATGAGTATGAATGTATATGAGGTTTCAAACATTTATATTGTTCTTCAAGTAATTTTCTCTTTTCTTTTAAAGGATCAGAGTAACAATGAAATAATGATTGGAGTGATGTCAGGTGGAATACTAATTTTTAAGAACAGAGTACGAATTAACACTTTTCAGTGGTAAGGACAGCTGTTCAAGCTAATATTTTTTGTTTAGTGTTTCTCAAGATATATTTTAACCATTGTCAGTATCACATGCTTTACAAAAAGAGTGAAACTTCATTGTAGTGTATCAAGTTGAAATGATTTAACTTTCGCTGTGTGATAGGTAATTTTATGATGGGGTTTTTGTCTTGTTCTGCATGCTGTTAAATGTTTGTGGTGCAAACTGTAATGAATTTTAATGCAGTTTTTCTTCAGGAGTTTGCAAGCATACTTTGTTTAATTTACTGTATAACCAGGGCCAGTGTTATGGTCTAGCCCACAGTCTTTAAAGAGACAACTGATCTTAAAAATGCTAGCCTGGAGAGTGATTACTCTTACCTGTTTTGTCACATATCACTTGATTGCACTGTGTGTGTAAATTTTAATATAGGTATGGTACTTGAGGATAACCGAGGTAGTGCATTCAGAACATTGTCATCTCTTCATCCACAGATAACCATTTTCATGATAAGGATCAAAAAAGTGTGTTTATTCCAGTGTTGTAATTTATTTCTCTTGTAACTAAAATAATTTTAAAACTGTTCTATAAACACAGGGGTTATCCTCATTAAATATATTACTCTAATTATTAGTCTTTTTTAAGTTGGGAGCCTGTTCTTATTTATACACATAAGGGAAAAGATCTAAAAGAAATTCTGTTCTGCACTATAAGTTCCGTAGTACTCAACAGAAGTTGTGTTACCTTCTCCAATGCTTTTTTTGAGTTCCCTCAGAAGTATCCTTCCCTTGGTTTCATTTGTCTGCCTTGGAATCTACTTTGACAGCCTTACTTATTACATATGTTGTAGAGTATGCTATAACAGCATTCTCAGTGGACGAAGTCAGCCATATGAAATTATCAAAATAGACATTAGTTCATGAGGCACAAAAGCTGTTCACTCTAGAAAAATAATGAAACATTTTACGTTTTCATTTGCTACTGGCGTGTGTGGTTGGACATTGCAGCCCTGGACTTTAGAATTCTAAGGTTCTTGGCTGGACTGTAATCTTTGTATAAACAGATTAAATTGATTACCACAATTGAAACTTTTCTCTGAGTTCAAAATGATATGGGCAGTTGAAATCCTTGGGTTTTGCTTGTTTTCTGTTAACACAGGGTAAGATCTATTACCTGTAGTTAGTGACCTGTTTTCACTTAGTAAGTTCCCTTGCAGAGATGCAAGATATTAGTCACAGTCTTGATCTTTCCTGCAACCCAAGGAATTTTTGCAACATTCTGGTTTTCTATGCTAAGCTCAGTTTCGAGTGTTGTAGGATATTATGTATTTTGTGGTTTACCATGTTGACAGTGTGAATGGTCAACTTTCAGTAGATTTTTTGAGAGAAATTTAAAAAAAGCTATGGCATAGCGTGCTATCCACAGACAGATACAACTGAACATGATACATTTGCCTGTAAGCATTCAAGGGAAAGTAAGCCTGAGACAATTATGGAGCATGTAAGTTTTCAGTGTCCATGGTTACTTGGATAAATTAAAAATAGATCTTGCAATGGGAAGTTTGAAGCTACTGTACTACTCAGTCAGACCTGCCTTTGTATTAGTGACACATAGTAAGAAAGATATCTTTCATTTGGTAAGAGTTCTGAAGTGTTAGAGCCGTTTCTGGGTTAAGGCTGCTTTATAAATGCAATACTGTAATAATCAGGAAGGTTTTAATTCAGGCTGCTTTTACTGCTGTTATTTTTGGGAAAACATTATTAGTAGAAATCTGTTCTATAAAACACACCAGTAAATTACTGAGTGCGTACAATATAAGTCATAATTAAGCTACATGCCTCTACTGGAAGCTAGAGGTTTCTGTGAGCTCTGCTTCATATTGTTTGTATGCCAAGAATGCTGATCTAAATTCTTAGTGTGCTTTTGTGTGTGTGTGTAATTACTTAAACAGTTCTTCTTTGTGTTCAACTGTATCAGCTGACATGGGGGATATTAATTTCTTCCTGTGAATGCTATAGTACCAACATAAAAAAAAAGAAAATAGAACCAAACCACACCCCCGTCTGCCTTGTCCTATTATAGGCTTTCTTTTTCTATGAGTAATAATGTGAAATGTCAGTTCTTGCAATATAGCTCAGTAACAGACCTATTACCTTTCCTTTTTATCCATAGTCAGGCAGCTGCTCCAGTGATACCAGTACTGATACTTTTTCTTCTCACTTCCATTTACTCTTGCTCCTGTGCACCTGAAGCTGTGTAATGTCTTCCCAGTGCTTTATGGCTACAGCGAATATTTAGATATCCCTTTTTCAGTACTCCTGAGATGAGTTTTGGGACAAGTGAGAGGGTAGACACACATGTATGTGAGAAGAAATAAAGGTTTAACTGTATAGCTCAGAAGAATTAAGTAAAATGCCTTTATCCTCTCCCTCTTAATTTGATATTATATCTAAATTGCATATTATGGACCTTATGATCCTGGAGAGAAATGAAACAGGAGGGAGACAAGGCAGGAGTAAGGCAAAACAAAAGAGACTGCCTTTTATCCAGTGTGTCCTAATTTGATCTTCCTGTATTGTGGGTAATTTCTCATTTCCCCAGACCGTGCTACCAGGCACAGTGACCTGTGAATATAGGGAGTAGATTTTGCCTTTGAAAAGCATGGAGTACCTCAGCCTTTCCTTTATCACTAGATCACCTGTTTACCAGTGGAGACAGGCTTTCCTTTGTCTCTCTTCTGTGGTCTCTGTCCACTTTGAAAGCTTTGTTGCCTTTTACATCCATTGCCAGTTGTAATTGCAGTTGAATTTTGGATTTCCAAGTTTTATCCTTGAATGCCTAGGTGGTACTTCTGCGTTCCTTCTTGGTCGTCTGATCCTGCTTCCATGTCCTGTACGCTTTCTTTTGTGTTCTAGTCAGCAGTTCAGAGTTTACCCAAGTTGGCCTCCTCACATACTGGCGTATTTTCTGGCATGTTGGGATTGTACTGGATTGAAAAGATTGTCCTTTTAGATTGGCTATCTCTCCTCAGTTCCTGTGCCTCAAAACGCAGCTTCCAAGGGATTTTACCTACTAAAGCTCTAAGCAAGCTGGAATTTCTGCTTCTGAACTCCACAGTGGTTTAGTTTATTGCATCCCTCCTCACCGCCCTCAGGGTCTTTAGTTTCACTGTCTCACAGCTGCTGGAGCAAAGTTTGTGTTTGCTAAATCTGGACAGTCTTTCCTTGTTTGTGAGTTGTGCTACCAAGAGCATCTTTGCTAGCTGACCAGTCCAAAATCTGTGTCCGAGGAGTCTTGGACAAGAAATTTGCTGGATTGCTTGTGTCCTGCCTTATCAGGGAGGGTTGGTGAAGTCCCTAGTGAGATATCATGAGACTCCTTCCACGTGTTTGAGTACAGTCTTCACTTTAGATAAAGACTTTTACATATCTCTTCATTTAAAAGATGTATCTTATAATTTAGGATGTCTGAGGTGGCTGGAAAATTCTACCAGGAAAATATTTTTTTTATGCCTGCTTGTGCTTACGCTTTTCTTTGGATACGCATCATTGCCAAGGGTTGGAGAAAGAAAACACAGGCAGACATGCGTTTACTTTGACTGGGTATGGATATTCTTATTTAATGACTAGCAGGGTATTAGCAGTGCATATGAACTCAGTGTTATCTGCTATATTTTTTTTTTTAATAGCTGAGATTCAGCTTTGCTGAGTCATTTCTTTATACTTGAACAGTAACTTTTGCAGTTTGAGTTAGACCTTATTTGCTCATGTTACAGTTTTGAGTCCGTTCCAGATGCTTTCAGGCTTAAAAGTCAGCTGACCTCACTGCCTAAATTATGGGGTAAGATTAAAAACCAGTATGTGTAGCTTCCATCCTTATCATACTCCCCGAGTCTGTAAATCACTAAAGGCAGTTATTTCTTTAGCACAAGAGGGAAAACAAAGAGTAAAACTTAGTAATATATTTTTATAAACAGAATAATTTTGATTTTTATTGTCAGGTTTTCTGTTGGCATGCTAAGCATCTGAGATGTTGTAGAGCATGTGCAGCTCAGTTTTCAGAAGAGGTATATATTAAAATGTTCTTTTAATTGCTCTGTACTCAAAAATTTTGGAAAATTAATCCTGACCTACTTCTGGTTAACTGCATCCTAAATAGCCTCATGAATCTTTTTTTTCTGTTTATTTCCACAGTCAAACTGCTATAATCATAGAACCATAGAATCGCCTTCATTGGAAGGGACCTTAAAGGTCATCTGGTTCCAGCCTCTCCCTGCCATGGGCAGGGATGTTAGTCCCTAGTCACTAATGTTCATCCCATCCAGCAAATTTAAGACTCATCCCTAATTATTCTGAAGTGATTGTTTGTCAGAGGAGGTGCTAAGAAAATTGCTGCCCTGCTTGCTTTTTTTTTCTTTTTATAACTAATGGCAAAGCTAGGAAAGAAAAGATAAATAGGAAAAGATTTCAATAAGCATAATGTAAAGGCTGATATTTACAGACTGCTTGTATGTTATTAGAGATAGAAACTCTCTCAGTGAATTAGAACATCAAAGATAGGTTCCTCTCTGAATAATCCCCTGGAGAAAAATTTAGCCATTTGCTTTACTTAAGATTCTATATATCTATTTCTATATATAGATATCCAACTTAGGTGTCAGTGTTTTGATTCTCATCCTTCCTAGTCCGGAGGGTTTTTTATTCAGTAAGTTGATTAATATGCAAGTAATAATTCCAGTCTTTATTAATGTCCCTGTATATTCTTCATTAATAAGTTTATGATGAAAATTGTAACACTGTCTTCACTGATGTGTTGGGTTGTTTTTTTTTTAATTATGGGCTTGGTTTTGGTTTGGTTTTTTTTGGGTTTTTTTGTTTTTTTTTTTTTGGCTTGCCTTTTTTTTTGGGGGGGGGGGGGCTTTTGTTTTGTTTTGTTTTCTTTTCTTTTTTTTTCTTGTAGCTTCACCAAAGCCCATATAATAGCTTGAAGTACAGGGACCATCAGATTACAGTTCAGATTAGTAAGGGTGCTCTGTATAAACATGCTGTCTAAAAGGTTGATTTTAAGTCCTGAAGAGTTTGCAGTGTAATTTCCTGCAAGGTAGCTGTGTGATCCAGATTGTCTTTTGCTTTGAGTTTCATGACAGTTGTCAGCGAAATCTCCTTTGAGTGACCAAAATAACACTCCTCTATATTTAATAAAGGATGCACGTTATCTTAATATTGCATTTCCTTGAAAAAGTATGTAATTAGATTGTGATGGAAATATGGCCTGTCTTTTCCCATTTAGCATAACTAGCATTGCAGTGACTATGCAAAATTGTCTGGAGTTTCTGTCAGCATCTCATATGTTTATAGACAACCTACAAGATGAAAAGATCTGTAGGCTGATTTTTCCCTGTCATGTGATATTTTAAATGTTTTTTCCTCCTTACGGTGTGATAATTTTTTTCTTTGTTTTTAACTTGATAAATACAAAGATTGTAAGTCTTTATCTCTGTGCTTTTGTCTTAGCTATTTTACTAAAACAAGTTCTGGTTATATTTAAAGGCATATAAGAACCTAGAGAAAGAATGTCTTTCAGGAATCATGTGAAGTTGAAAGTTGGGTTTTTTTTCATATTTTAAAGGATAATGGAAGCGGTCTCAGAAAAGAGAACATCTGGTTGGAAAGACCTGGGGATTGGAATAGCTCTTTGGAACTGGGAAAAGATATTTAAATTAGCAACTGTCTTGGGTTTAGGGTGGAAACAAGGGAGTTTGATAAATGACTTAAATATAGGTCTTACAAATTTCAGATTATACAAGCTATTTTATGTAATCTTTGATATTTAATTTTTTGTCATTGGAAATTAAATGAAATCTGTTCTCTTTAGAAAGTGTATTTTCAGTAGGTGTATTTAAGCCTTTAACCATGACTCAGTATATTAAGTGTTTAAATACTGTGATTTTATTTTTCATTTAGGTTGAAGATTGTAAAAATTTCTTTTAAGTGCAAGCAGTTTTTTATTCAACTTAGGAAAGAATTGGTGAGTACTGCTTTAAATATCATAAAAATGAGAGCAATGAAATCACTCCATACCATATGCCTGCATTATACTGGCTGATACTATGTTGATTCTTGCCTTTATCTGCAATTAAAAGTTCAGTTTCACCAACCTTCCAGCTATTTCAGTTTTTAAGTGGACCATTACAGTGCTTCATACTTCTTTCTTCCATTTAATTTGCCTTATATTTTAGATAATGTTTAGTTTTACATTTGTGTACAGGAAATGCAACTTGCTTATATGAGACAAACATTGAAAAGGTTGAAAGTAAATCAATGTTAAATTTAAATTCCGTAAGAAACCAAATTAAAACTAAAGGTAATTCTTAATGCTGCTTCAGTTGTGCATGTGCTTGTAAGAAAATGTTTCATTAAAACATGCTGATTTGCATTATTCAGATTTAGTAATACAAGTTGGCAGTATTACTTATATTTAAACAGAAGAGGTAAGAAAGTCTTTGCAGTTTTATATTGCATATGGCAATTTTTTATGCTTACTTCTAAGTTTGGGGAAAAAGTTGAAGCTTTCTGTGAAGAACATGTAGGTTTCACTGCTTGTGGTGTGTGTTTGCTACCCTGTGAAGTACTGCAGGACCACTGCACATTTAATTCAGCAAGAAATGGATTGTTCCATGCCTCCAAGAGATTAGTCTAAACCCAATACAGTTGTATCACTGGGAAAAGATGGAGAAATTAATTAAAAATATGACTATGTGATTAACTCATCAGATTAGCTAGAAGGTTTTGTACAGTTCTTACAGCTTAAAGGATTTGAAGACCTGAAATGCAGACTTACTGACTAGATAAAAAAGGTGTATTCTAGGCAGAAATACATCCTGAGTATTATAGGACTATTCCAGATTTAGAGACAATATGGTTAAACAAGAAAAATGTAAGGAGGAAATACCTGTTATGTCAGATCAGGGTAATGGCTGGTGACTAGTACTGATACTGAAAATAGGAGTCAGGTGTATCCCTTAAAAGCAGGTTCTTTAAAATGAGGCCCAGGAGTTTGCAGTTTTCACAAATGGAACTACCTGGTCACATGCAGGCACCTTGTTCTGAATTAGTTAGCAGGAGAGGTTTAACCTGTGTGCCTTGGAATAGTGTGTGGAGCTATCAGTTCAGAAGTAGAATCAGACGAGTTAGAGGATTTTGAAGTAATTCTGTGTAGAAAGAAATGAATTTTAGATATTACATGAAATAAATGAGAATACCTGTAAATGTGAAAAATACCTGTAAATGTGAAAAAAAAAAAAAAAGGGATGATACAGAAGGGTGGAGGGAATATTTCAGAGAAATACCAAAGACACAGGTATTTCCTATTACCCTACAGGAGCTATATGCTAGTTTTCAAAGGTAAACCAATTTCTGAAAGACCAGATGTCAAATTTTGTCTTGATACCAGTGTGTGTAACTTCCATTACTACTGCAGGAATGTTGTATTTAGACCTGAGATAAGAATGTGGGCTTTTATTTGGAATTCAGAAACTACAAACTACAGTTGTTTTGTAAGTCAGAACTTGAGGAAAAGCATGTAGTATCAATGTTCAGGGCCTTGAAGACCAAGATATGTAGAAGTAAAATTGGATTTGGTATAGTACTTAAGTGTTTTCTCTTATTTTCTGGAGAAAAAAAAACAACAACTGCATATAATCAAAGGTAATATAATTTTTTTCTAATTTTTTTTTCTGTTCCTTGTTAATACTCTGCATATTGCTACTTGCAGCAGAATGTAGTATATGTAACTACTATAATTTCTCTTCTGAGGCATCTTATCGAAGCCAAAAAATTAAAAAGCCTTATACTGTTTTCCTTAAAACTCTATGTATCAGATGAAAACTGATGGCAAGAACTTAATTTTCATTCATTCAGAGTCATGAATATCATGAGATCAAAGCTCAAATTTGGCTTCCAAAGAAATCATACCTGAACTATTTTTTTAATCAAACCTTATATTAAAATTATTTCCAGCTATTTTCCCTGAGTAGACTTGTAGGATAAGATTCAGCTCACCTATACTCTGCTTCAGTTAAATTAAAAGAACATACTTTTGTGATAATTATCTCACTGAAGTTAGTCATTAGACTTCCTCTGTAGTAACCAGGCACATGGAAAGGGTGGAACATCTTGCATGAATTGCAAGTACGTTTTACAATGGAATAAGTTGCTCTCTGGTGGTATATGCTTACTTGTGCTTTCACACCCATTAACAATAAAGGAAGCCTAAATGACTCTCTTTAGGCAGAAGAAACTAGGTGAAGTGACTCAGTGATTGCACATTTGGTATGTAAAATAGCTTTGGTCTAGTGCTTTGACTGTATACTTAAAAGCACCGATGTGGCAGTGAAAATATATTCTTGGTATGCTGATGATGTGTTTTGAAGTTTTGTGTAAATTTATACCAAATTCTACAGCTGAATAACCATATTTATTCAGATGCAAAGCTGAGATATTATAGGGTATTAAATTAGTGGACTTGAGAGAGGAATTCTCTCTATTTTTTCAAAACTGGGCTACGTATGCTTTTAAATAGTCCTAAACAGGGATTTTTTGAATACTGTTAATGAGTATTGAGAGCTTTTAATTCCAACTGTCCTCCAAAGTGCAAGTGCCTTATCTTTTAATCATCTATTAATTTTATTCTCTGGCTTGGCATTGCTTAGAGGCATCAACATAAGTGAAGAATTATTTGCCTACTTTTAATAGATTATATCTGTGTTTAAATAAATCACTTGAAGTCAGATGAAGCTGTCTAACATCAGTCATTTTCCACTGGTAGCATAATGTAATCTTGAATGGAAGCTGGTTATATATTCTGACAATTATATAGCTGGAGCATGCGTCCAGTGGAGTAAGTTTTCTTTCCATTGTTTGTTTATGATTTTGTGGAGGGAAGAGAATGTTTCATGTGTGAATTCTTCATCCAACATTAGAAGGTCTCTGAGCCATAATTTTAGTGGCAGGATTTTTTTCACCGTATTTTTGTTTATTCTTCCAGTTCCATATTCTTCCCTTCCATGCTTTGAAGCTGCTTGAGAATAATTCAGTAGTTTCATTTTTCTAGATGTTTCCATAAGATTCTCTGGTTTTAGTTAGTGGTATCCTGAGCTCTTGTAATATAAATAGCATCAAACTCATAATGCTGTGCAGCATACTTTAGTGGTCTTGATGCTTTGACAGCCAAATAAGCTGTTCAAGATTGTCTTCTGCACTTTCAGAGCTCAGATGTCCACTGAAAAATTGTTTGAGTCTGTAACAAAACCATACCATGTGTATTGTCCACGACCAAGGCTTGGTTTCAGTGAGTGGTCAAATATTTCTATTTGTTTATTTATATATATAAAAAAATAAAATAGGTTATATATCTGAAGTTTGGGCTCAGAATTTTTTCTTCTTACTGACTTCTAAAAAGAAATTGGGCTAGAATCACAAGGTGATGTATGGGTTTCTCTGCCCAAGTACATACTTGATATTAAGTAACACTGGCATTTTTTAGATGCCTATTTGATTGTTGCCTAATCCTCTTGAAGTTTCTGTCTTGTTTTGTTTTGGTGTGTTGTTGTTGTTTGTTTTTTTTTTGTGAAGAGCAGATACTGTTGGTATAATCTGCATTGAATTTAAGCTTCTACAGGACTTTTTTCCACTACTTCTGCAATATCTAGAGTCTCTGGTGCATCTGCCATTTATAAATTGCAAGTCATTTTGCCTCTGAGATGGGGTAGGGAATTTTTGCATTGTTCTGGTATTTTTCTTTGCTTAGGCAAAGTGAAACAGACCCCCTAGAGAGTATGTTTTCCAGCCCAGTTTCTGGCCTCACCAGTAAGAGGTCTGCTCTGAATCCCCTGTTTCAAGCCATGGAGTGGCTTGTGTTGGATGGGACCTTTAAAGATCATCTAGTTCCAACCCCTCTGTTATCGGCAGGGACACCTTAACTCGACCAGGTTGCTCAAAGCCCCCGTCCAGCACGGCCTTGAGCACTGCCAAGGATGAGGCAGCCACAGCTTTTCTGGGCAGTCTGTTCCAGTGTCTCACCACACTCATAGTGAAGAATTTCTTCCATTTGTCTCATCTAAATCTACCCTCTTTCAGTTTAAAGCAATTCCCCCTTGTCCTGTCACTACACATCCTTGTAAAAAGTCCCTCTGCAGCTTTCTTGTTAGGGGGAGGGCAAGAAAGGCGGGGGGGAAGTGAGCGAACGAATTACCTGACTGGGTTTAAACCACGACAGCCCCCTTTAGGTACTGGCTGCTATCAGGTGTCCCTGGAACCTTCTCTTTTTCAGGCTGAACAAGCCCAACTCTCTGAGCCTGTTGTCATAAGAGATGAGCTCCAGCCCTCTGATCATCTTCATGGCCCTCCTCTGGACTCAGTCTGATAGGTCCACATTGTTCTTATTTTGAGGGCCCCAGAGCTGGATGCAGTACTGCAGGTGGGGTCTTACAAGAATGGAGTCGAGGAAAATCACCTCCTTCTGCCTGCTGGCCACACTGCGTTTCCTGCAGCTTGCATATGGTTGGATTTCTGGGCTGCAGTTCCAACTGCTTCACTCTTCTTCCTCTCTATATTAAGCAGACTATTTTCCTCTCTCTAATAGGAACCATGGACACAATTAGTAAGACAGTAATTTCAGAGCAGAATCCAACTGTAACTCCCTGAGGTTGTCTTCTAACACTGTCTCAGCAGACCTAAGGCCCTGAAATACCTGTATGTCATTGTCCTACAGAGCATTCAGCATCTTCCTGGAGTCTTGTGCTATAAAAACATTCCCATAGGATCCAGTATAACCATCCTGTTATTTTGTGTGCTTTTGGCTGAAGTACGTGGACACTATGAACATTGCCTTGGGGTCTTATGCTGACCTCTCATTGTTTCAAGCCTACGATTTTCAAGGAAAACAGTGGCAATCTTAGGCTAAGTCCAGCTACAATACAGCAGTAGAGCCAGGGCTTGCACTCCCGAGTCATCAGCAAAGATTAATTTCAAGTGCCAGACTTATGTTTCGGTATTACAGAAGCTGCAGGTGTGGACAGGAGAAGGATGGGTGCACTTAGGAGCCAATATCTGATACTCTTCTGTAGCTTAAAGATGGATTCATAGCTGTAATTAAGATGAAGGGAAGGGTCTGAGAAACACTTCTCTCTGCACTGCAATGAAAGCCTTAAAAGCTATGAATAGAACTATTGTTGAAGTACCTTTAAAGCTCTAACACACCAAGTTCCTGTGAAAGTGCTGTTTCGCATTACAATTAAGCTGATCTAGCTGCAGCTCCTTCTCATCATGATACCAGCTCCTCCTTCATGCTTCATGCCTGATCTAGTGATCAGATGGTGCCATGAGAATCAGATCAGCTCCTTCTCTGGAATACAAAATAGGGGGAACAGCAGGGATTTTATTTTTCCCCAACCCATAATTATAATGCTTTGAGTGACATGAAAATGTATGATCATCAGTTCATATAATGTGTCAAATTCTCTTTTCAACAGTGTAAAAGTCTGACAGAGCATTAAAATTTGCTACATCATGAGAACTTCCTGTTGGAACTTAACATCTGAGCTGGCTCATCCTTTACTGTATCCAGATGAGGCAGTTCATAATTTTACATAGTTAGTTGGTCTCTTGCAGAATAGCAATGTATCTTGTTTATATTATTGTACATTTACTTTGTTCATAAAGCCTTTTCTAACTGAATAGGTAATGGATTTAATTTGTTTTGTTAACATGTCTAGAAAATACAGGGAACAGCTGTCAATACCTGGAAATTAAGAGAATGTAGCACATTTTTTAAGTTGAAATAAAGTATCAGGTTTTAGTTTCTTGGATATAATTTCTTGAATTTCACCAATAGATACTCAGGACTTGATGTTTACTCTTTAAATCCATTTTATTGTTTACCCTTCATCATGCAGCTGAAAATACAGTGCTGTTCTTAGCTGTTGGTCATGAGGACTTCCCAAATACAACACTGGGAGAAGAATTGCAGGTCTCTGCCCTGGTATTTCAGCAGATCTAAAGATGAGCAGACCAGCAAATGTGTAATTTGGAAAAGGAGTTACTACTAAGTGGAAACAGTTCAGGTGTGCTGAATGTTGGGAAGGATTTAGTACTGTGAAGAGAAAGCAGAGTGCTGATGGTGTTTTTTGACCTACAAAGATTGTAATCAAGCTCCCTCAACAGGCAGAATAGTTTAGCTTGTTTTGCACTTTTGCCTCTTTGCTTTACCAGGAATCAAATTAATCATTTAGAAGCGTGAACATCAGTTGCTCTCAAGATCAGTACCTGGTCCCAATTTGTAATTGGCACATGTGTGTGGTAGTTCCTCGCCTTAACTTCGGGAATCTTGAACCAGGGAATCATGTTGCTTCAGAATTCTTTAATCAGAGAAATGTTTTAATGCAGCTTGGGTCCTGGCTTTTGGGACCATTTCCATCTATTTGCTTCAGTATCACTAAACTGACTGTTAACCTTTTAACAGGCTCAGTAAAAAAAAAAATTGTTTAAAGAACATATTTTTAGAGGGTTTATAATCTTAAAAATACTTAAGAGGTATTTTTAAAGGGTTTATAATCCATAACATTAATGTAAAAGTAGAGAACCACCTCAAAAACCATAATGTAAAAAAAATAATAATTAAAATAACCCAAATATAACAGTATATATCTTAATTTCAGAAGTAACTGGGAATAATTTTTATCTGACATAAATTTTTCTCATTTTTAGCATGAATCTAGAGAAACATTACTAGGATTCAATATGGTGAATTACCGCGCATGTAAGAATTTATGGAAAGCTTGTGTGGAGCATCACACATTCTTCCGTTTGGACAGACCGCTCCCCCCTCAGAAGAACTTTTTTGCACATTATTTCACTTTGGGTTCCAAGTTCCGGTACTGGTAAGTGCTAATTTGAAATACATGCAAAAGAACATAAGAGAACAGGCAACACATTAATGAACATAGGGAATAATTTAGAATCTGTATGAAGAGGTGTCATAATTCAAGCAGCTTTTGAATCCTGCAACTGCCCCCTTCCCCTGCTGGCCTAAGTTTCAAATGTTGTCAGTAATTCTCTAGGCTATCTTGAAAAATATAATTATTGTATTACTGGGGGTTGTTATGGAGTTAGTACTCTTGAGATTGTCTCACAGGCTGCTTTTGCCTGCTTACCCTGCTGGGTTATGTTTATCTTAAAAATGTCTCAGAAATTCAGAGTCTTTGACCTGGTGTTTTTGAAAATTGATGGATCTCAGATCTTTTTGCAGCAACAAACCAGACCTAAATAAAGGTCAAGCAGAAATCAAGGAAAAGAAGCTTATACAAGTAAAGCCCACTTAAGCTAGATGCATACAAATAGGAACTAGGTGAAAACAAAAGACATGTATTTTCTGCACCAAAGCCAGAAGTTTAGAAAATAAGGATGAAGTCCATAAATTTTTAAGGGTGAACTTAATATGCGAAAAGCTTGGAGATACAAAGAATGCTGTGGAATGACTATAATCCCCAAGTATAATTTTTATTCTAACGATGGAATGGGTGGTGTTGGGTTTTAGTGTTTTACGCTTTTTACAAAAAAAAAAATAAAATCTCAGTTCAGGAACTGAGTTAACTGTCTCTGCAAGTCATGCAGCTTGCCAATGGCTTAAATAGTGCCAGAAGTAGAGAATAATAGAATCCATCCAGAATGGCAACAGTGTCTGTGACGTATGAAGAGAGATGATGAAAAGCTGGAAAACACAATAACAGACTATTTCTGTTACCCTTGTGAATTGAATAAATATATAAAGAGGAAAGTAATTCAGTGGCTAAATTTTTATGCCATCTGTGCTTTTGACCAGCATTCACAGCACCCATTTGAGAAACAGCATTCTGTGATCCTGAACAGTATTTGAGACTTGATTCAATGTTGCTGTAGTGAATTTTGGGGAGCTTTTTCATTTCTTTAAAGATTTTGAATTTGAATCATTGTGGTTACTATTACAGAAAAGCTCTTTGATGATGACATTCAACTTATGTTAATGTAAGATGAAAAGGGAAACTGCATAAAAATGAAGAAGGTCATTAAAGTTAATGAAGCAGCCAAAAGGCTAGAATTTCTGCAAGTAGTTTGAGAGGTTGTTTGGAGGCAGCATAATAGTAGTAACTCGCACACAAGGAGAGGTTAAGGGCACTGGGTTTGTTTAACCTAGCAAAGAGGAAGCTAAAGGGAAAAGCAAGAGGGTTAGCAAGGCTAACGCTACTTCAGGGGCAGTGTCAGAAATGGTGGAGACAAACTTGTGCTGGCAATGACAGCTGGTAGAACAAGGGGCAGCAGCCACAAGTTTCACCCGGAAGGTTGTAGCTGTAAACGTTTTGGGGGTTTTGATTTCTTGGAGGATAGTGCATTACTGTAACAAGTTACCCAGAGGGGTTGTGGAATCTCTATTTTTGGAGGCTTTCAAAACTTGTCTAGACAAAGCTGTGGCCAGACATGTCCTAGTGTTAGCAGGAGATTGGAATAGAGACTTCTAGCCAACATTTCTATGATTAAAACCAACTAATAAAATACTAAACTGCCAGGGCTAGACTGAATTATCTCCAGTTCTGAAAGAAATCAAAGACATGAAATGGTTGAATTATTAAATGTGTTACATATTCTATTATATCCATTGGAATAAACGATTCTAATGCAACAATTCTAAAAAGCTTCCAGGAGGGATCAAGAAGACAACTGATGAGAAAATCTGACTTCTGTACACCGTGCTTGGATTTTCAAAGTGGTTCTAAAACTGTTCCTCACCAAATACCGGAACTACCAAAACATGAAGAGTTTTATTATATGTTAGCAGCTGTGAACTGTTTTAACCAGATGGGAAACAAGTAGGACCCTTCTTCACAATGAAGGGAAGTTACCACTGAAGCAATACAGGGCTTTGTAGTAAAAGCTGAAGCTGACTGTCAAAAGTTTCGGTGGTATGTTGCAATGAGGGGTGAGTAGGCAGTAAGATGGTAGATGAAGTTCAGTGTCCAAAAATGAAAAATAATATACACAAGGAGGAGCATCAATTTGAAGCAAGTTATTACTGTCTTGGAGCTTCATAGTTCTCTAAAAACATTAAATCAGTTATCAGTAGCTGTTAGGGAAAGGCAAATACAATGTTAAAGTTACTGGAATGGAATAGGGGAAAATACAGATGGCTTACTGCTTGTCAGGGTTAAAATGTGTAACACCAGGAAGTTAGAAGGCAGCAGTTTTGAAAAAAGACATTTCTTACATTCACACCGTGGCAGAGGTTGGAAGGCAGCTCTGGACCCTGTCTAGTGTAATGCCATGTTCAAACAGGGTCCACTATAGCAGGTTGCCTTAGGACTGTGTCCAGCCAGGTTTTAACTCTCTCCAAGAACGGAGACTGCACTATCTCTGAGCAACCTGATTGAGTGTTTAACAGCCTTCGCAGTAAAAAAGGGGTTGGTTGTGTTTTTTTTTAAGGGGGTTTGGGCATGTTGTTGTCATCATCCGCCCCCCCCCGTTTAAGTGGTGTGTCCCATAATTCAGTTTGTGACATTGCTTCTTGTCCTGTTTCTGGGTCCATTGGAAAAAATCTGGCTGTATTTTTCATTTCCCTCTTCAGGCGTTTATACACACTCATTTGATCCCCAAGTGTTCTTTTCCTGGGCCTGAACAGCCCACATAAGCCAGTTCTTCTGGACCCTTAATTGTCTTTGTGGCCTTTTGCTTGACTTGAGGAAACCTGGAACTCAACACACACTCCACTCCGCATGTGGTCTTACCTGTGTTGAGTAAACCTGCTTTCCAGCCAGTTGGCCCTCAGCCTTTGCGTTGGGTTATTCCTCCTCCTCAAGGTGCAGGTTGTTGCATTTCCCTTCACTGAATTTTGTGAGATTCCAGTTGGCAAATTTCTCCAGCCTTCACACATCCAGTAGTTCTGTAGTATGAATATGAAAATAGCTAATTATTCGTTCATTTCATTGTGTGAATGTTCCTGTAAGGAACAAAACAGAGCAGAGTTTTAAGCATCAGTATTGTTTTAGGACATGTGTTTTCTGACTCTGCCTTGGTCTGAAGTTATAAATGGGGAAGTGGCTGCAAGAGGGAGATTTGCTGGTATCTTGCCCCCAGTTCTTAACTGCTAATAGACACTCAAAAAAACCCAACACACCACCCTGTATTTTTTTCTAAAATAGAAATTACGAAATATTATAAAGGATCTTTGATTTGACACAAGACATCTGCTCTTATCTGAAAAGTCAGCAAGTTCCAAGATCTAATCTTGGTTTTGACAAGTTGTGTAGAAGAATACAAGCCTGATGTGCTTATTATCAAATTTCTTCATGGTATTTTGCTGAACTAAGTAGTGACTAAATTATTAGCAATTCAGGGGAGTAGTTTCGGAAGAATACAGAGGGGGTGCTGTAACTTTTGATTGTGACTGTAGCAGGAAAGATTATAATGTTATCCAAAGATCCAATCAGTACTTTCTTGGGAAGGGAAGAGAAGAGAAAGCTTTATGTTATGCCTGAAATTGATTGTTCTTTGTTACAGTTACACTATGGTAGGAAAGAAGACCTCCAATTCTACCAAATGCTTTCTATAGTTACGTTGTACTGAATTATTGGCATGATTGCTTGAGCATAACTGAAATAGAATTTGGGTTTTGTTTTGTGGTTTTGGGGGGGGTTGGTTTCTGGTTTTGGTGGTTTTTTTTTGGCAGAGATGTTTCAATTTTAAGGAATAAAATGTTATCCTAAATTTTTTATATTTAGTGGTTTCGTTTGGTTTTGTTTTCCAGTGGGAGAACAGAGGTCCAGTCTGTGCAGTATGGTAAAGAAAGAGCAAACAAAGATAGGGTGTTTGCAAGGTAAGCAATTTACGTTTGTACAAGATCAGTAAGTCTCGTGTTTGTGTATTTTTAGGTGTTATGGGATCACTGTTTTCTGTGTGCAAAAATGTAAAATAAAGAACAACTATTGTCAACTGTTGTTGGTGGCTTGACTTAGCCATATTAAGGAGTTTAATTTTGAAATGGGGTGGTGTTTTATGAGGCAGCCAGAAACTGGGGGGAATCTTATGATGGAAAAAGTTAATAAGGGTATTCTTTAATGTTTCCTCTTTCAGAATAGCCTTCAATCTGTGTAATTTGTTCTTGCATGTACTAGTCCTTTTTGTGCTGTCTTTATTGCAAAGAATAGTCTCTTTAACTCATCCATTAAAATACTGAGTTAATGGGTATGTTTTATCCCTGATAACAGCTTGCAACTGTCCATGCATACTTCCTTTAGAATAAGGTACTGTGAGTGTCTCACTTGGTGAGAACAGCTTTATTGCTGAAGTCCCAGTGAGATACTTTACTATGAAAAATTTGAGAGTGAGCTGCTTCTGAAGGTGTTCTGTCACAGAGGAGTTGGCTAATCATACAATCTATTACTTAACTTTAAGATTCCTGAGGGGTTTAGTGATTACAGGAAAGCAGTCAAGACACAGATTTAGTTCTTCATTCAGAACTTAGGATACAGTATTCAAAAGTAAAACTGCTGCTGCACCCATTTGGCAGTCTGCTCTGATCCCTAATAGATAGAATCCTTCTGAGGAGGGAGTGTGCTCTGTCCTTTTTTTATGCTTATACTTTTGCTGAGATCTTAATGTCTTTTAACATAGTTACCTCTTAAGGAACTCTGGAGTTCAAATTTATGCTCACAGACTTAGTAACAAGTCCACCAACCTTTCTCCAGTACCTGCAAACACTGCTTTTCAGATCATTGGTGAATTTAGCCTTGATTTCCTGTGTTGTGGTGTCCCCCTTGCTTTCTTTACCCCTGTACAATGTAATGTGAGTTTTCAGCTGGGCACACTGTAGATACTTAGCTCCATATTAGAAGGATTTGGGGGCAGATGTGCTGTGAACTGTTTTTCAGAAGGTAGATTTTATAAAACCAGTTTGTTCTGTGTGCTGTAGAATTATTTTTTGCTTAATTTATTTTGGGAACCTGCTTAAATTTTTACTTAGGGCGACATTTTTAGTTCTCAAAAGACTCAGCACTATGACAACAGAGTTTTATTTATTTAAATTACAGTTATGAATCAATTAAAAGCTATTTTTTGTGTTGCACTCTGAACTTAGCAGTTCCCTACAAGTAAGTAGGGTGGAGTAGAACCAAAACTTGGTTTTGAGGAATATATTTATAATTTTAAAAACTCTTCTTCAGTAGATGGCACTCTTCCCTTTGCATCAGAGCTGAACAAGTGGTGCCTGGGTCACTTGTATTTTATAAAATATATTCTGGATTAAATTGAAGGCCGTGGCTAGAACTGCTCTGATGTTTTCTCAAGTCTTTTGGGGTTTTTTAGTTAAAAAAAATACTTGGCTTTTCTGTCCTCAGTAATTTTATTTTCCACTGTTGCTTTTTAGATTGAAGAATAAAGCATTCTCCTCACCTCTTGAGTTTTTTATTAATGTTAATGCCTGATAAATGTCTGAGGTGTATGTGTGTACATCAGTGAGCTGAAATTTATGGTGTATACCATAAATACACACATCGAAAAACTTTCAATAAATCATGCGTCCTCTGTCCTCCCCAGCACAGTGTGCAATTAATGGCTTTTCAATTTTAAAGACTTCTAGTATTTGTAAAGGTGAAAACACTTGAAACATTAAGACGTTCCTAGAACATTATGTGGTTCAAGAAGCTTAATCTAAGAACATTATGTTTTATTCTTGGTCTTCTAAATATTTACATTTCAAGCTGAAATACTGAGCAGATGTTAGCCCTTTTGTATTTGTACAGAGAGCAAGTTTAGCTTTTTAAGGTTTTCCAGGTATAACGTGGGGTTTGTTCCTGGGACCTTCCTTTTTCTTTCTCAGTGTGTCTTTCTCAGACAAAGTCATTGAGTTCAATGGACAAGCAGCTCCTTTTGGTTGCTTTTGAAAGTTCGTCTAGGTATTGGTTGCCTTTTGCTGTGAAGTCAGAGCGTGCTAGCATTACAGTCAGGTCAGTCTTGAGAATTAAGTGAATACAGGAAAAAACCTAAGTACTTACTGTTGCTTTTATTATTCCCACATCAAAAGATGTGTTCAAGATCAGTTGTTAAGAAAAATGGTTTCAGTATTTTGTTGGTTTTTTTTCTAGAGCTGTCCAGATTTACACTCTTATCATTATCTAACTAGAAACTGCCTTACTGAGCTAATACTGTCTAAGCAAATTTTTGAATCATTTCATTGTAAGAAAATAACACAATTATATTGAGATGTTATTTGAGTTACCTGTTTGTTCTAAGTTGGGAAATGGTGATTGCCAAAAGTAGCGATCCTTTCACACTGTGCAGAACACAGAGAGCACCAGACATGGAAATAAAATTTCTTAACAGCCATTTGAATAAAACAAACAGTTATAACCTACAATTTAGCAGGCTTAGCTCTGTCCTGGGGACTTTACTTTAAAATTAGGTGAAGTTGTATTCATGTATTTCTTTACTTCCAAACTATAAAAACACTTTAATTTTTCAAAATGGATAGTCTGTAATAAATTTGATACATTTTGTAGATGCTGTTTTCTTAATCTTCATGCAGCAATAACTTCAGCATTTAGAAGACAGTTGCTGTGGTTGTTTAGGTTATTATTTTTTTTTAATCTTTATTACAGCTATTCTCTTGGCCTCATTTATTGTAAGATATTCACAACCCAAGAAGAACCATGAGAATTCTCAGGAGCATACCAAAAGTGAAAACAGATAATAAAAGTGCAAAAAGTTCAATCAAGTCATAAATTGAGAGATTTCTTAAAGACCATTGTTTGCTCTTAAAGTCCTTGCAAAGTATTTTAGTTCTGTTCAATTCTGATGGAAGGTAGTTTGATAGTGAGTAGGTATCTCAGTCATTGTATTTGCAAACTCCCTATCATTAAGTTACAGTCTCTATTTCCAAAAATCCAGTCTTGCTTCAACCATGTATTTATTCAGGTTAATTAAGTAGTTCCTCGGTTGCTTTAAATTGCATATGTAATTTGTGTTGTCCCTGCAGATTTGTGTAGACTCAGTCTCTTGGTTTGAAACAGTAGTTTTGAGGTTTGATGACAAATACGTCCCTGTGCCCTTTGTCAAAACACAAAGCTAGGCTGTGGCTCCAGGTTATATTTCTTTCTGGGGCAGAAGTGATTTAAAAGATTCCCACCTGTATTCCCAAACAATACCCTCTTTCTTTCCCAGCTCCTGCAAGAATTTAGCAGGACACAAAACCAATTCTGTCTTTGAAAGCTTTTGTGTACTGTAGCTGAGATAGTGTAATTTGTCATGCCTTTTTTTAGTTGCATTATGTGATTTCATCCCTTCTACTTGGGGTTGTGTGTGTGTGTGTGTGTGTGTGTGTGTGTGTGTGTGTGTGTGTGTGTTGGAGTATTGCAGCTTGTAAGACTGGTTTTGATTTTGGGGGCAGGTAAAGCCTCTGTCCCTACTCAGATAGAAAGGACTTCTTCCAACATATTTAGGAATGTCTCTGCAGATACACCAGAAATTGAATCTGAAAGAGTTTACTCTGTTAAAAGCAGTGCTGTGTGCTGAGGTACAGTACAAGCATCCAGACTGAACAGACAAACATGGACTTTAGAATTTCAAACTTTATAAAAGAATTTTGAAAGTTTTTTATGGCTTACTTCCCCCTTCCCATCTCCTCAGCTGTATTCTGGCCTGAGAAACCTATTTGAATATTGTAAAGAATTAGCAGTGCAGGAGAAACTTGCTGGAATATTTCACAACAAATCTTAAATGACAGTGAGAAATAAGTTATTGTTAGAAGTGCTGGCAGGAGGATGAGTATCAAAAAGCCACAGCACTGAGAAGTTTGATGCTGCAGTGTGGTAATTTTTTCTTTGAAATTTCTGCAAAGACAGGAAATGGAGGCAACAAACGTGTGGGTGGGACTCTGAGGTTAGAGCTGTTAATAAAATAATTGAAATGAACCTTTGCTGATAAGTGCTGCAGATGTTTAGCATGGTGGTAAGCTGTTGTTTCTGAAAGATCAGACCCTAACCACGAAAAAGGTGAGTTTTCTTAACATTGGATTTTTTTGATGGGGAAGAAGGTGCTTTTCTCATTTTAGAGTTATGTTCATTTGTTGCATAGATTGAGGAAGTTTTCAAAAACGTAATTATAAACTATCAGTTAAGATACAGTGCAGTAGGGGCTTTTTGAAGCAGTCAGAGGTGAATTTTTGGAAAAACTTCGATTTCCCCCCCCCTTATATACATATATATATCTGTCTCTCTTTGTAATTTAATTTGTTTTATACAGACATTTCATTGTTGCGCTTTAAAAATAATATATATATAGACACACCAACATTCCTGTATTACAGTTGTTGCTTATTCACTGAACGTTTTGCATGTCTGTCAGAAGATACTGTACCTGCACACCTGTATTTACCCAGTTTAGCACTGGATGTATTATGTTCCTCTGCATTTTTCCCTCAGCCCTTTCTTTGGTTAGTTAGAATCCACCTCTTGGCAGAGCTGGCTCTGGGTGCTTATCTGCTGGCTGTAGGCATGCTGTCAGCAAAGTCTAGCTAATGATAACTTTGATTAATAAGAGAAGAATGAGCAGATAACATTAGACATACTATTCAGATCTGCAGGTTTCTTATTATTTCACTTGTTCAGAACTGCTCAAATTTGCTATGTTTGGGAAGAAAAATAGATAAGTAGTTTGAGATGCTCCAATTTGAAGCAAATTACAGAAACTGAAGTGTTGTTTTAATTGACATTATATCAAGCTAATTACTTTTTGAATCAAACTAATACTGCTTAAATACAGTGAAGAAAACAGATGTGTTTTTTCCTCAGGAATTAAATAATTATTTTCTCTGTTTTCAAATAATCAATATGCTGTCACATTTTTTTTTTTCCCCTGCATGCAGTAAGACTTGAAACAGTAGTATTTTGAACAGCCCATCTCAGTTAACTGTCTGAAATTTGTCAGCTGTTATTTAGTAAGGCTTTTGGGTAGCAAAGCAGAAAGTACATGTTCAAAACTGCTTAGGAGTGTAAAACCAGAAATAAACCCTCCACACACTGACCACCCCTTCTTTAGTATCAAACAAACACTGCTGACAGCAGTAGGACTTAAGTACCTATGTAAAGATAGGTAATTAGATATGATGCTTGGTTGGTTATCATTGTGGTCTCTTTTTGCTTAAGGTGGTGGCTTGCATTGAGCTTTAAGTTCCATGAGAAGCAAAAATGTATTTGCAACTAACGTTCTCATTTTCAGAAGGATGTAATTTGTGTGTGGGTATTTCCTTAATTTCTCAAAGTTCCTTTCTTCTGGACTTACACTTTCAGTAAATCAGTAAGATGATGATGAAGATAAATAACAGTTACCATGTGTCCTAAAACCAGCAAAGGCAGAGATTGTTTTGTGATACAGGTGTATGGAGCTGGGGAAAGAAATAGAGGAGTTATGCTGATACACTAATATGTTGTCGCCTCATTGTGCAAAGCTGGAAACTGGATGTCCTGATTTCAGCTGGGATAATTTTCTTCTTAGTAGCTTATAGAGTGCTGTGTTTTGGATTTGGTATGAGAACAGTGCTGATAACACAGCGATGCTTCAGTTGTTGCTAAGTAGTGCTTACCCTGACCAACTCTTTTCAGTCTCTGATGCTTTGCCCAGAAGCTGGGAGGGAGCAGAGACAGGACATCTGACCCAAACTAGTCAAAGGGATACCAGAGAATGTCATGCTCAGTGTAGAAACTAGGGGGAGTTGGCTGGGAGGGGCTGGTCAGTGCTCAGGACAGGCTGGCACCAGCCAGTGGGTGATGAGCAATTGTATTGTGCATCGCTTGTTGGTTACCCCTTATTATTGTTGTTACTGTTCTTTTACTTTATTTACTTTATTTCAGTTATTAAACTGTTCTTATCAAAAGCAAGAGGTTTTACCTTTTTTCTCAGTTCTTCCCATCCCATAGCAGGGTGTGAATGAGCAAGTGGCTGTGTGGTCCTAAGTTGCTGGCTAGGGTGAAATCATGACAGTAGAGTGTCATGATAGAATATAAAGGCAAATTGGAATTAAATGGTCATAGCATAAAGACTGATGAAATTGAGGTTTCACTGGAACAAGAGAGGGTTGGGTAATGGTAGTGGAGAAGCTTGAAGTATGTAGCACCATTAAAGTAGTCGGAATAAAAGCCTGGTAACATAAAATACACCAGACAGGTAAGGATTATTTAAAAGAATTTTTGTTGTTGGATAAAGAATTTTCAGTTGAAAACAAACAGCAAAAGTCTGGGTATGTTTAGTTGTAGGATGATTGAACCATCCAATGTGATGCTACAAAAAAAGCAACCACAATTCTTCTATGATTCATTTGATGATTTCCACTATAAAAGAGAAATGAAGTATTTTATGAGGGATTGCAAGTATGGTCTCATTTGTGCTTAAGAAACAGGTGAAAGAAACAGCAGAAGGGGATTGTAGGTATCCTGGGATTACTCAAGAATGAGAAGAAAAAGTTTCCTCAACACCAAGAAAGGGCAACAAATAGAAAATGCTGTTACTTCTGTACAAAAAAATTGGTGATATGACCTTTAACCTGAAGGACTTTTGTGGTACAGTACCAAATGAAGTTTGGTTACTGACAAAGAAGTGTAAATAGAATGATTGCATCTGCCATACAGGTAACAAAACATGTTCTGGAAGAAAGCCTGTCACCTGTATGAAAACCCCTGATAAGTAAACAAAACTCAGTCATGTTGATGACTATCCCACTTCTAGTTCTTCATAGTCTTTGGGACATTGTTTTGGGCTGGTGTTTGCACTGCTTTATTTTTCCTGAAATGGCTGAATAGTGTTACTTAGAGGGTTGGGGTTTTTTGTGGTTTTTTTTTGTTTGTTTGTTTGCTTGTCTTCTGTTTTATTTCTCAGTTCAGACCTCTTAATGGCTATTTTGTTTGAATCGGATTCTCTTTGAGGCATTAGAAATGCCTGGTGAAGTTCAGTGGGTTCCTCTTCCATCTTGCCTGTCTTCCTTCCAGCCAATAGTATTTCATGACTGTATTTCATTGATGTTCTTGTACAGAGTACAGAAAATTAAGTACAATATATTGAGAAAATAAAGAACTGCCCATGTAAATAGTTTTGCATAATTCTATTTCCTTTTTTCCATATAATTTGGTTGTCTGTGATAGAACATCATTTTAATTCTGGTGAATTTTATGTATTTGTATGAGGCAAATTTGTATTTGCTCATACAATTTTTGGTTAGTCATTTTATTTTCTTCTTCTAGATCCCCCAGTAAACCCTTAGCACGAAAATTAATGAGTGGGATGGACTGGGAAGTAGTGAGTAGGAATTCACTGTCTGATGATAGGTTGGAAACACAAAGCCTGCCATCACGGTCTCCACCTGGAACCCCAAATCAGTAAGTAGTGTCCAATCTTCTCTCTCTAGAAGTAACTGCCTACCTCTAATGTGAATGACTTGTCTATATAATAAAAGGATTAATGCATCACGGAGACAAATAACTTGACAAATTACGTGCTGAGTGGTTCTATGGAACATTTAGCTCCAGATAAGAGAAACTATTTGGGTGTGAATTTTAGGTACTTCTCACTCAACCTGTAAGAAGTGCAAGATGTAGCATGCTACCCTAAATTTGAGAGCTTGAGTTTTCTTGACAGGTTAAAACTAACTTATTAATTGTCTAAGAAAACACTGGTAATAAAATCTGTGTGATATTTTTGAAATCATTTATCCTGGTTAATACCACTTCCTAAAACATTAGGTAAGTTACTTAATTGGAAATCCTTGTGGATTTATTCCCCTCAGTTTTTCTGCATTTCCTTTCAAAGGTCACTCTTCCCACATGATAGAACTTTCTGTTTATGTTTATAGTTAGTGAAAACTCATTCCTGATTTCTTTGGGGACATAACCAGTTTTTTTCTGTGTGCTGAAAATGGCTTAAGAATCAGTATTACCCAATTTTGGATTGCATAAACCAGAAGGTTTTAAGATTCTTTGGCACTACAGCATATTATTCAAAAGACTGTTGTTGTAAATATCTGTAGCATTTAAAAATTCTTGTGAAATTATAATATATTTATGCTTATAGCATAATATAATTTAATCATGTATGTTTTAAAGCAAAGAAGGGTGTTAATGTCCCTGTGCTAGTTTTATACATGGGAAAATTTTAGGTCACAGAAATAAGGCTCACAGTGCAAAGCTTATGATCTTTGTAGGAGAAGATGCAGAGGATAAAATGTTCAGATTAAGTTCTGCCATGAAGAGACCTAGATTTTTTTTTTTCTTGGGGATTAATTTTTCTTTTCATTGACTGGACTGTCAGTTCAGTAGCTTGTTCATTGGACCATCATGCTTTCAGGCTTCTTCAATTAAAAAAAAAGAATTAAAAAATTAGCCATTTAGTGTTTATGAAAATAAATTTTGAACACTTTAAAAAGGAAAATAATGAATACCATGTTGATCTGACAACATAATTCAGTGATTTTTGAAGCCTGATTTAATAAAAATATGTAGATGAACATATGCTTGCACTAAGTGTAAATAACTATTTTAATGTTCCATTGTAGTAGTGTAAGAAATGCAGACTAATAATATTCTTTTCACATTGCACTGCTGTGCTTTCCCTCTTAGTCGCAACTCTGCCTTCACTCAAGAAGGAGCACGGTTACGACCCTCATCGGTTGGACATTTAGTGGACCATGTAGTTCACACATCCCCAAGTGAAGTATTTGTAAATCACAGATCTCCGTCTTCCACCCAGGCTAATAGCATCATACTGGAATCATCACCGTAAGTCCTGTTGGTCATTACAGTAAGGTAGCATGTACGGAGAGCCAGAAAATCTAATAAAAAGGTAGCTGTTATTTCTGGAGTATTAGTAGAAGCCTTACTGAAAATTAAGTGATATAGAAGACCTATATCTAACATGTTCCTGGTGAAGGGTTACAGTACCTTGCCCACCCAGCCAAAATGCGGATTTGCTGTAACATAACCATTAGTGTCTGGATGTGGAAGTGAAAGTTATTTTTTTCATAGGACTGTTTTGTGATAAAAGTTTTTAATTCCCATGAGTTTGAAAATTTTGCTTTTTGTCCAAGCACAGAAGTATGAGTGAGCTTTAAAAATTACTTGCCAAAATACCTTTTTAGCACCCCAGCATTCTAAGACTCCTGGTACATTTTGTGTATTGTTTAAGATAGCACTGTCAGGCTTCTGTTACACTAATTATTCTTGAAACTGTAACCTTGCTATGCTATAGTGGGCAAAAATAAAACCTGTTACTGTGTATTAAGTTCAGAAGGATGACAAAAAAAATACTGAATTATTTGAATATGTGAAATACTCAGTTACTTGTGACAATGATGAATTGGGGCAAGAAGGTGCATGATGTACACTGTATTAACACTGCCACTGTATCTTTTTATATAGAGCTATACATGTAATGCTAAACTTGCCCTCATAATTTTGTATAATCTCTCTTAGTAAGGAAATTGTGCAAATTGTTTAAAAACATTTGTGAATTTAAAAATAGCACATACATAACTACACATTTATAAAAACAAATTGTATGTCTTGGGAAAAATTATTCTGGGAAGGCATTTGACACAGTTCAACAGCTTTGCTTGGACTATACCTTCTTCGCTTGGACTGTACCTTCTTTACTTGAACTATACCTTCAGTTTTAACAGCTGTGTGTAGCTTCAGGGAGGGAAATAGAATACCAAATTTTTAAAGTTTTGTAAAGTAACACAAGACATTTTTTATGATAGGGTACAATAGTTATAGTTTCATCATCACCTCGTTATTGAGCTTTCAGAGTTATAAGACAGTAATTTGGCCTAATTAATCTAAAATCCCTGTTTTTTTGGTGGGCTTTTTATCAAAGGCAGGGGAGTCTCAAAACTCTGGAATGCTTGTGAATCTTTTCTCATATTAGAGTTTTCCTGTACAAAAGCCACACAAGGTCAGGTTCCTTCTGTTGCAAGACTTGCAACTTAAGTCAGTTATGGGAAACACTGAATGGTAGTGACACAGTCAAGTAAGCACAGTTCTTAGTCTCTTTTTATTCATATGCCTTTAAGTTGTAAAAGATGTTCCTGAGTGTTCTTGAGATTTGTTTATTTGATACCTGATTTCTCGTGTAAGTTGCCATGGAAATGGGTCTTAAAAGAAAGGAAGTGGTTTTGTAAAGTGGCTATGCAACTATGGTGTTCTTTTTCATTATTTTGCACTTTGTATACCCACGCAAAAGAAGTATTGCTCTTCTGTCACTAAGGTTTGGCTTTTTTTTTTTTTGTTGTTTTTTTTTTTTCCTTTGTTGGAAGCTTTAAAGTGGAATTTAATTTAATTAAACCAGTGTAGTTATCTAGCATAAGGTATTTTTTTGAATGAGGACATTCACTGTCAAAAATACATGAACACCATTAGGATCTTTTGAAAGTTTCAGATGATGTTGATTTAAGATTCAAGATCTGTGAAAGAAACTAGTACTCGTGAAGTTCATATTCGCTATATAATTTAAAATTGCATTGTTTTAGAGTCAAAAAAAAAACCTGTTTCTTAAACAGTTTGACCTTTCTGAGTGGAAAAAAGAAATTGAGTAGTTCATCCACTAATTTGTTGGGAATTTTTTTTAATTGATAAATTTACATATGTAAGAAAGTCAGGGAAGGTAACCAGACAGGCTTTGGGTTTCATGATCTTTTTGAATTTGGAGTCAGCATAGCAAAAGAAATTAGAGTTTCAGTGCAGTATTTAGAAGAATACTATAGCTTAGCTAATACAACCTTGAATTCCACATTTTTCTTCTTCATCTGCGTATGCTATTCAAAACTCAGTTGAGAGACGCTGCTTGTAGTTCCCTGAGGTAATTATAACCTTAAATTCCAACAGCAGTGATATGCGTTTAGTTTAATAAGTTTAGGGGGTGTGTATGAAACTTTTGCTTGATATATTAAAAGGTCTGACCGGATATACGTAACAGAAATACCCCAAGCTTGTCAGAACCAGGGCTTGTGTGTTATTTTATTCTTATGTAAATTGCTGAATGCAGTAACAGAGAGCTGCTTTGCGTGCAAAATAGGCTCCTTTCACTGCCATTGTCTAGGCATTCATAAGGAAATTCAAAGCTGACTGGGCAAATATAAAGCCAATGAAGTTTTTGCCCAAGGCTTGGTTGTTAGTTCTCACAATTCATTATGCTAATATATTACAGTACTTGCATTGCTGCTTCTAAAACGCTCATTTAAGTAACTTTTCAAATCTTTTCTAAAAGTTTGTATGTTTGGTAGGAATTTATTTGTGTTTGTTGTCATGAATGTACAGACATCTAGTCAAACATAAGATCCCATCTTTTGCTTTTATCAGAATGACGTTTTGTCTCTACACTCATGTTTTCTGTTCCTTTTTTATTCAGTTTAAAACTCTCACGAGCAATTGTTCACAGGAAAATACATAGCTATGTTGCCCTTCACTTAAAAGGCGGAATAATCTGTACGGGCCAGACTTGAATGAATAAATGCATAGGCAGTTAAAAAGCTCTGGGTGACCTTTGTGTCAAAGTCTAAATAGTTTATAGCTGCCTTGAAAGTTCATTTTGCAAATGTTGGTAATCATATTTTATCTCTTTCTCCACAAAGATTAAGTTAGAAAAGCTGCTTATCCTGAAAAATAAAAGTATGATCATTTTTACTATCACTTGTGTTGAAAAGTGTTTAGGAATATTATTTTTACTCCCTAGTGTGTTTTGAACATGAGGCTCTTCAGACATAAGATACTGAATAATTAGTTATGTTTTTTTCTTCTAACTCTGCATGGCAAAAAAATATTTTCTGAAAGTAGAAATTAAACAGAAGCATACCGGAGAACATATTTTTAGGATCTTTTCAAACGTACCGTTTCACACATTGACCAAAAAAATTATCAATATTTTCTAAGAAAATTTACTAGATTTTTGAAAAGGAAAACATGTTTTTTCAAAGTCAAGTGTTCTAATTCCAGTACAGTTTTCATGCTTTTTGAAAGGTTCATCCTTTATTTTAAATCACTGTAGACAGTTGTGTTCTGACTTTTTAATTGAAAACGTGAATCTGGGATCAGGCTTTCTTTAACTGCATAGAAACAAGTTACGTGGTATGGAATTTGATTTGTGCCTTCAGTTTTCTAACTTGCAGAAACTTGAAATGCTGTGCTGCCTCATAATGAGAGTCTTACCCTGCAAACAGCTTACTGTGGCTAGACCAGTTAAATACATAGGACTACTCATGTGGTTCCCTTTGCTTTTTAGAGAGATACTATGCTATGCGTTACCACTACAGCTCTGTGATAACGAAAGGGACAGTGTTCTATTCTGGTGTCAGGGAGTGTATGTACTTCCCTCCCCATGCAGCGGTCGACCTATGATAAACCAGTTCTCCTTGTTGAACAAGCAGAGAGCTACCCAGCCTTGTCCAAAAAATCAACTTATTTTTGCTTGCTTGGTGAGCTGCCTTAGCCAAGGGAGGAGTGCCAGAATGGTTCAAGGACAGGGCCCTGTGGGTACGTGTGAAAGAAAGAATGGAGGCACCCATTTTTGGTGGTAGCATGCTCTCTAGATTTAGCTGTAACCTGTAACTTCATTCTTGGTGGTTTTTGGATTTGCCACTAGTATCAGTGGGTTGTTGTCCTAAGTCATTATATGACTTAATAATAACTTTTAATGTGGTTAGTGGGGAGGAAGGCATGCTGGTATTTAGAAACTGGCATTCAAACAAGTTAATGGGAACTATGTGCTGCCTTTTTGGGCCTCTCAAAATGTTCTTCTTAATTCTTAAATATAAAACCATATAATGAAAGATGAATCATGTATTTATGTAATACAAATTATACAGTTAAGCTTTTATTCCAAAAGGACTAATAAAGGAAATTATCTGTATTATACATAAACATAGAGAACATTTTTATAAGTCTACAGTAGACTGCTTGCTGCTCTAAAGCAGAAATAGAACTTTCTGCTATTTAATCTCCAGTAATGGTGTTATAACTCAACTAAAAAAGGCGTGCAATGAACGCATTTTTTACAGTGTTTCAAAGCTCTGCATGTTTCAAAGGGGAAAATGTTCAAGGGGGAAAAAAAAAAAACAGCTCTCTTCAAATGCACACATACACTTTTAATTGGAAAATTAACACTCTCATTTTCGTGGGCATTTCAAATAAATGCAGGGAGACAGCTGAGTTGTCTTCAGCTTGCAGTCCTCCTGGTTTTAGATCAAAAGCCAAAAATTAGTTATGCTGCTTGTCTCTGGGTTTAAGACTTAAATTGCAGGCATTAATTTAAGATGCAAACTAATTGATATTCTTATTGAGGAAAAATTAAGTGACATATCTATTTTAGTTTTTTTTGTTTTTTTTTTAGCAAGAGTGCAGAGTATAAATACAGTGAGTTTTACAATAGTTCAGCATAAAATGGGTTGATGATACTAAAACCATTTAAAAAAAAAATCATGTGTAAAAGCTGGAAGTTACTGGTTCTGTGTACAGTTACTTGTGAAGAAAAAAGCAGCAACATGTCCAAACATACACTTCCAGTATATTCTACCACAGTACATTTTTGTGATTCCAAAAATACATATAGACATTCAGTTCTCAAACTCTTGAGTTTCTTCTAGCATTTTCAGTTTATTTGGAACCCTGAAAGAACTGTCAATATCTCATGATCATTCCACTTCATACTTCTATTTTGGTGTTTAGATCTCAAGAAACTCCTATAGATGGGCAGCCTCCTGCATTACCACCCAAACAATTTAAAAAGAACAGTTGGAACCAAATTCATCATTCGCACTCACAGCAAGAACTGGATAACCATATTAATGAAACATTTGATGTTCCTGAATCACCAGAAAAATCCACAGTAAGTTTTTGGATCCACTTTAACTATTCTGCTTTTTATTGGAATGATAGTCCTACTTTCATGAGCTTGGTTCTGTTGCATTTCAGAGAGCTCTTATATTTGTGCATTACATTGCAGCATTTCCATTATATATACTGTCTCTTTGCTAGCTCCCACTATTTTTTCCACCTGCTGGTGTAGTCCTTTGTCAGTTGTTATCAAATGATTTACATTTTGATGGATATGTAAGCATTTTGAATATTAGCTTTTCAGCACATGCAGAAATTTCTAACTAACCTCTTCTTTAAGGTGTCATTTACTGTCAGTTTTAGAGACGACATTGTAGACACTACCACTGGTGTTTAATCTAGTTTATATCAAAAAGCTGAAACTGAAAGTGCTTTAGAGTGGTTTTGTCAGGAGAGGTTTCTTGAATCTCTTGGTTGCATTTCTCATCAGAATTTCCAAGGAAGAGACTCGAGCAAGGGCACCTGTGACAACAAACGTAAAAATCAAAGAACAAGTTTTTTTTCCACACTTAAGCACATGCTGGATGAGTCAAGATCAGTCACTTGATTATTGCCTGACTGAGGTGAAATCTCACTAACCATTTTTGTGAGTTTTTCTTCTGTCCCTCCAGAAGTTTTCAAGTGGTTCTTGGTTTTATAGTGATAAAAACCAGGGACAGGAGATGTTTTGCAGTATGGGAAAACTGTTTTAAATCTAGATGTAGCAAATACTGCATAAAAAGCTTTGGCAACCTCAGACATTCAAAATTGTGAGTCAGCTCCAAAAATTGGTATTTTAGAAATGCCTTTGGTTTATTTTCATTTGCATTCTGAACTCCAAGCCTAGGGTGTTCTCTCAGGCCTTGTTATAAAGCTAAGATTCTCATAAACCCCGTATTTAATTTCATACGGGGGGCTTTAATAAAATTCACAAAAGTGACTTGCATATTTATGAGCATTTTGGGAATGTTGCAAAAAAAAATTGCTTTAAATAACAAAACAGACTTCTAAACAGCTTTGTCTTCTGTCAGTGCTTACCTGAATCATATTAAAGTACTGTTCTGTCTTGAAAGTTAACACTACTCATCAAGTTATCTTTACCAAATTGACAAAAATAACTTTCAGTTGTTTTTTTTAACTCCTTTTAGTTCTGCAAAACCAACACAGCTGCATGAGAATGAGATTCTTTTCTCTCTGTGCATTGTCGGTGTGATTGTTTGCTTTGGTCCAATGGGCCACATTTATGCAGCCTTGCTTAAGGCAGTACGCTGTTGTAATTGAAGATCTGATTTGGTCTGCTGATGGCTTTTTATTTCGCATATTAGAGAAGAAGGAATACAGCATGACTGAAATTTTGTGAAATGGTGAATTTAAGTTTTGGAATGTGTTTGGGTTTGGTTGTGTTTTTTTTCCTAAGTTGCTTTTCTGACCAGAATGCACTTCAGGTTTCTGCACCACTTCTGCTGCTCTGTCTCAAATATTGTAAGGAAACCCTCTCACCCCTTACACTTCATTTAGCTGTTAAATTTCCTCCTTAAACACCCTTCCTTATCGGTAATTTACACTGTTACTTTCCTCTCCTTCCCCAAATTTTTCATCTTATCATACTATGAATGCATTCAAGGGAGTTGTTTTGCTTTATCCAAGAGCTTGAAACACGTGAAATTCAGTTTAAGAGCCAAGATGAGCAGACTTCTTTTACCTATTGAGCCTGCAGATTTTGAACATTCTTACGTGTAGGAGTGTTTGTTTTAAGAAGTCCTTTTGTTTGGTTTCTTCCTTTCAGAATATCAGTTTTATGCTTTGGCTTGAAACAAATTTCTTTAATAATACTTCACGTGCTCTCCATAGAAACTATACAAGCACTAGCTGATGTTCACTCTGTGAAATATATTAAGTATAAACTCAAGATCACTTCAATGGCACTAAGTTGATTTTTCCAGATTAAAAAGTATGTAATATTCCTCAGTTTATTGGTAGTTCCTTTAAAGGTGCTGTGTGATCAGAATGAAACTGAAAAGCAAGCAGCTGAAATTGTCAGAGCTTGCTTGGTGCAGAGCATGTGTCATGCCTCGTATTCCACTATATTGAAATGGAATAGGGGTATGGAACCAAGATTTTGCCAAACTTTTCCTTGCTTATTACCAGTATGTTGCTGTTAATAGAAAGAAAGCCATGCCTTCAATTATCTTATTTTTCATCATATTACATTTTTACTGCAGGCTTTTTACTGAGGTGTTAATTAAAATTATTTTAAGGCATTTCCGTTTAGTAAACTCTTTTTCTTAGGCCTGCTTGAAGCCAATTAGTCTTTTGTAATTCTGTTTCTTACTTTGAGAGAACACACTTTTCAGTTATGTCACAGAATCACGGACTGGTTAGGATTGGAAGGGGCCTTTGAAGGTGATCTGGTCTAATGCCACTACCAATGCAGGGCCACCTAGAGCAGGTTATATAGGAATGCATCCAGGTGGGTTTTGAATGTCTCCAGAGAGGGACACTCCACAACTCCCCTGGGCAGCCTGTTCCAAGACTTCTAAATGTGTAACTTTTCTCTTCTATGGAAAACTCAAGATAAGACCATTTGTACCAGTACTTGATGTTTTCTCAAGGGTCCAGGAACAGTTACTTGATGAGGAAACTGCAAAATTATTACATACAGTATCCTCAAAGTCTAATTACAAATAATATGTATGTTAATATAATATAATCTTTGTTTACTAGCCCAATGGTGGTGTCCCTCATGACAATCTTGTTATGATCAGAATGAAACCAGATGAAAATGGAAGGTTTGGCTTCAATGTAAAGGTAACAGTACATCTATTCCCTTCATGTATATTAAGATTATTTTCTGACATTTGTGATTTATTACTAACTTAATTTGTTTTTAAAGGGTGGATATGATCAGAAGATGCCAGTAATAGTGTCCAGGGTGGCTCCAGGAACACCTGTAAGTTACAGAAAATTGGACTTGGTAGCATTACCTGTGTATTTTAAAGTATGTATTTAAAACTGTGAATTATTTCAGAACTGCCTATGAAAATCACAGCTTGTGCTCCAACATTATTATAACAAAGCAAATTATGTTTAGTAAGAATTTGATGGGGCTACATAACATTTTTTAAAGTTCTTCAATTATCTGAAATACTTTTTTTTTTTTTTTACTGAAACAAAGCTTAATTCCTGAAAATTACAAGGAGTTCCAAATATTCAGTATGTGCTGTTTCTTGAGCTGTGTCATCCTAAAAATACATTTACTTGGTTACCTTTTCTAAATACAGGCATTCATATAAGCTCACATAAATTATGTACAGAAAGAATCTTTTAGGATGTTTAAAATAACTGAAATAGCAAATCTCTCATTTTAGTGACATATGTACCTGAATAAAGCCAAGAGTTATACTAAAATCAGGTATCATGAATCATTCATCAGGTCTGATTGTCTGTTCTTACTGGTGCTTTGTGATTATCAATAGTGTCTTCAAGCTAGGCACAATATTTTGTCAGTTGACTGCCGGAAATACTGACCTGGTATTCAGCTGAGAGGAGTCAGCTCTGTTCATACCTTTTAGAGTGAGCCATTTATTTGCTAACATTTAAGAAGTACAGCTTTTTTTTTTATTTCTTTAAATTTTGTTTTTTACTATTTGAAACTATTCAAGTGTTTGTCAAGAGCATTGGTTTTGTCCCTGTTTATTATTCCTGAAATATTTAATAACATAAATAATTTTGGCTGAACACTTTAAACATCCACTCTCTAAGGACAAGGTATTTGGTGATGGCATGTGCTCTTTCTTTTCTGCAACAATGTTTAGGCTATGATAATAATGATTTTTATTACCTGATTCCTCTCTCTGGGATTACTGGGATTTGTGCATTGTCTTCGGTCCTTAGTCTTGTCATTACAATTGCAGCGTTTCATACCTGAAGCATTTAAGCCTGTGAAATTGATTTGGACAAGGCTTTGCCATGTTACTCCTTCTCTTCAAAGATAGGAGCATCCTGCTTTTTAATTGCCTGTACAAAAATGTGATTCAAACAGTTGAACTTTCTACTTCAACCAGAGGGGTAGAGTAACAGCTGCTGAAGGACATGTTACAATGACAGTCACCTCCCAGCTGCAAATGGACTTATTAATGTGAATGGCACTGTCTTATGTATTGTGTAACACTTAAATTTATCATTTGAATACAAAGCAGCAACCATAGCAACTAAGCTATTAAGATTCAAGTCCCTATGTATAGTTACTTTATGTTGCTATTTTAAGGTGAGAAATTGGAAATGGCTTGTTTTACAGCTTTTATTTTTATTACTTTTTTTCCCCCTCCACCTTGCAGGCTGATCTCTGTGTCCCTCGTCTGAATGAAGGGGACCAGGTTGTACTGATTAACGGCAGGGATATAGCAGAACATACCCATGACCAAGTTGTTATGTTTATTAAAGCTAGCTGTGAGAGACACTCAGGGGAACTTGTGCTCCTAGTTCGACCCAATGGTGAGTTATTTATACATAATAATAAGAAAAACTAATAAATCCACAGCTTGCTTTCATTTTCTAACCTTCATTTTGTGTCCTGAGATGGAATGCTTAACATCGTTGTAACAAGGAACTCCCTTCCTTGAAACAGAGTTGCAGCAAGAGAATATATTGTGGAAATCTTGATCAGTCCTTTACTCTAAGGAGCTATGCATAATAACTTAAGTGTTGAAAATTAACAGGAAAGTCAGAGATCAAATATTTCAAACTGATAGGTAATTTGAATTTTGTTCTCACTCTCATTGATAAAAATGTCCAGAAAGCCGTATGGATAATGAGTGCAGTTTCTGAGGCTGCTGTTATTCCATTAAGGAAAACAAAACACAAGCAAATGAACAAAAACTCCTCACTAAACACCCCATGTTTAGGTGACTTTGGCGGTCTATATAAGCAAAATCCTTCCACATACTTTTAAAACAATCCAGAACAGCTGGTAACATTTCTACATGATGAGGCTTAATAGAAGAAAGTGCTTGAAATGGAGTCTAAATAACAGCTTGTGCATTATATTCGTGAAATACCCCACTGGAGCATTGCCAGCAAATGGTCACTGGATTTAATTCAGCTGCATATCTGAAGTGTAATACAATTGCAGAGGAAAAAATAAAATGAAAAATAATGATGTTTAATGGGAATAATTTAAATTAGTTTAGGAGAGTACCTCAGCCACCTAAAAGCAATTTTTCCTTTATTCATTTATTTGCACTCCCCACTTACTTGTTCTCTTATTCTGTGTGTAAGTTCTCTTGCAGCTTTTGTGTGCTTACTTTCTTTTTCAGTTAAAATTGTTAGCTTTGTTTACAAATTTACTAAAACAGTTATCCTTGTGTGTTGATTATCTTCATATTTTAGATAAAAACATTTGAGTTTTAAAGTGAGCAGTTGCCAGTTTTTTCCTTCATGGTCATGAGACATTTAAACGCAGGCTTTCAAGCATCATGTCTCTTATGTGTAGTAGAAGATGCGTATTATGTTTCAGTTTGTTTATAGGCAGGGCACGCAAACAGTTTTGATAGCAGTATAATAGCATATATTAATGCTGTTTTCTCAGGTGGTCTGCACATCTTGCCCTAGTTGCTGAAGCCTAAAATCAGTTCAAAGTGAGTTAAAAGCGTAAATGCTATTATAATGACTTCAGAGGCATGATGTGAGAATCCGAGATTAGGGAGTTACATCAGAGAAGGTAGGGCATAACCCAAATTTTCATCAAACTTTTAGCAGTCAGTGATGTGCTTTCACTTAAAATTACTATTAAACAAAAAATATTTTTTATGGATTATAATAATCAGTAAAGGCTACTTTTGCTAGTGGAGGCTAAAATCAGTGTGCTAGTAAATGCAGACTTTTCTAAAGGAGAAACACTTGTTTGTTGTACTGTTTTAAACAAATGATGCAGACTTAACTTTGCTTGCCAAACGGCATGTTCAGTCAGTGTTCATACCTTTATTTGTTACAGCTGTCTATGATGTTGTGGAAGAGAAGCTGGAGAGCGAGCCTGACTTCCAGTACATCCCTGAGAAATCTCCACTTGATGGTGTCCATCAAGATGATAATGCTCTGAGGGAATCCATGATTCAGCTAGCAGAGGGGCTTATCACTGGAACTGTTTTGGCTCAGTTTGATGTGAGTACCATGTTGCCTGTAGCTGTGTGCTACAGTTCTAAGAAATTATTTCAGAAGAGAGGACTTCAGTTGAATTTCATTAGAGTCAGCATCTTGTGGCAGAACAACTGTCTTGTGCTCTCAAAAGAAAAATAACAACCAAAATAAATCCAATCCTGTGTTGTATATACAAATTTATAGCACTGAATAATCCTAATACTAGTTTTTAGTGTTGTTATAAATAGCTTTATTGATTACTTACAGATTTTTGTGGTTATGAGGGACCTATGCTAATAAAATGCTTTCACAGAGATGAAAACTGAAAAATGTAAACCGAAATGTGTTCTGTATTCAGACCTTCATTCCACGTCTAATTTACTGTGACATTGTCTTCAAACAAATTGTGACATCTTGATCATTTTCAGTGATCCCACAGCATAGCTCATAGTGCTTTCTTTTGAAAAGTACATAATAATGTGTATTGAAGCTACTGTTGCTCAGTAGTTTATGTTCTAAAAAGTACCCCATGGCAAATAATAAAGTAACAGGTCTTTTGCATCTATTATCATCTGACCATTGGTTTTGTCTTTAGCAATTGTATAGGAAAAAGCCTGGAATGACAATGTCTTGTGCCAGATTACCTCAAAACATTTCCAAAAATAGATACAGAGACATTTCGCCTTGTAAGTATGTGTGTTTGTATATGTACTCTAAAAATATTTTACTGTGGTTAGTAAATAAGTAACATATTTCTAAATTTTTTTTCAGATGATGCTACACGGGTTATTTTAAAAAGTAATGAAGATTACATCAATGCAAATTATATAAATGTGAGTGGCATTTTTCAAAGAACTGCAAAATTAAGTAATTTTGCAGTTTTTCCATGAAGTTGGTTAAAAAAAAAAGTTTTCATAAATCTAGTTGTGCCTAGAATGGCTGATAAACCTTTAGTCAGGTGGTGTAAAATTTACTCTTGTTATACTTATTTGGTAATGTTTTCTGGCAGGTGTTTCTATAAATGAATCCCAGAGAAAGAAAAAACAGTAAGAGAAGCTAGCTCCCTCTACAAGAGGAATTAATTCCTTTCCAAGTATTAATGTGGCAGTAGTGTTCAACATCAGTAATGTTGAATCTGGCACCACTTTCTTTTACACCTTCACCCCTCCCCCCCCTCCACATTCTCAATAACAACAAAATTACAGCTACTTACTTTTCCTTTCTGGAACACAAAACAGTGATTAAATTAAATTCCAAGATCAGCATTTTAAAAGCTAGTGTCAGAAACCCATAGAGCATGAAATGTTTGCACCTGAATTATTTGCCAGTTGGTCTATCATTTCTTTTTTTCAAAAATTAATTGTGATTATGGCAACAACATAACTGTCAGGTAATATGTGGCGTGTACTTGTATCTTATGTGTGTGAAGCATTTTGAAGGGTTTTTATTAGTGCCGATCTAGATTTAATAACTTGTAATAAACAGAGTTAATATAGTTGATGCTTCTTTAATGTGTTAGCTCCTAAACAGTAAACATCTGATGCCTGACTTTGATTGTCCGTAAGCATGAAAAGAACTACTTTGTCTTCTCTTAGATGGAAATCCCTTCTTCCACAATAATAAACCAGTACATTGCTTGTCAAGGTCCATTACCGAACACTTGTCCTGACTTTTGGCAGATGACTTGGGAACAAGGCTCATCTATGGTTGTAATGTTAACGACTCAAGTTGAACGGGGCAGAGTAAGTAAAAGATTTCTTTACTTGCATAGTCTTATAGAAACCTGTTGGTGATTAGCCTTTTTAAAGATTTGAGGAGCATACTAGTATGACATGTAATATGACAAAGGGTAATGTTTTTAAACTAAAAGAAGGTATATTTAGTGTAGATAAAAGGAAGGCACTTTTTTACAATGAGGGTGATGGGAACACTGGAGCAGATTGCCTAGAACAGTGGTAGATGCTCCATCCCTGGAAACATTCAAAGTCAGGCATGACAGGGCTCTGAGCAACCTGATCTATTTGAAGATGTCCCTGCTCATTGCAGGGGTTTGGACTAAATGACATTTTTAAGTCCCTTCCAAACCATTCTGTCATTCTTCATAGAGGGCAGTGCATTATTGGTACTGTTGCAGTGATGACTCTTATATTTTAAACCTTCTGATATTGTTAAAGTAGTTAATATTTAAACTTTACTCAGTTCTGAAATATATTGAAGCCTTCACATATTTCTTAAAATATTTTAGGCTTCTTTACTGTAAAGTAAAAAGCATCCAGAATTTACCATCACAGTAGGTTTTTTCTCTAAACTTCAAATGAAGGAACTCCAAGAAGTTTCATCAATTTTTTAGATTAGTTCTTTGATATGTAGGAAATTTAATTTTTTAAGGCAGCCTACCACAGCTTTGTACTGTTAAGATCCCATGCCTGAAGGCTGTCTTCAAGAGAAACCTTGATAAGCTTGAAATCTAAAACTTTTCATGAAATGTTCTTCTGTGGATGTAAACAGTTGTTTAATCCTATGAAAGAATCATTTTCCTTTAAATCATTTCCATACAAATATCTGTAAAAGTACTGGTAATAACATAATTATAATTACAAATTTCTAAAACCAACTTGTGTATGGTGCTGTAAAAGGCCTCAGGTGTATTTTGTGATCTGTTTCTGGTTTTATTTTTTAAGCTATAGTTTTTCCTTAATAGCTTTGTTTATTAAGCAGCCCTGTCCTTTGGAGGCAGGCAAAACAGTCAAATCTGGTCATATGCACAGTGTGATTTCAGAGTTACTGGATTTATAATCTGGAGCATTCACAGTAGCACTGTCTGGTTCAGTGTGTGGACAGAAATGACACTCTGGAATAAAGGTTTAGTGGAATTTCTCCACATTCAGGATTTCTTTTGAAGATGGATTTATGGTAGGTTGTGGGTGTTGTGATCAACTCAGACTATAGTTCAGCTCTCTATATATATTTTGGTTTAATAACCATATATTTGCTGGGAGGTCAGGCCTCTAAATATAATTAAAATAATTGAAGGGGACTTGCAGCATTTTTAAACCATTTTTCAGTGACTCAGTGTTTGCATAATGCTGCCTGCTCCCAAATAAACCTGATTAGAGGGCATTTCAGTACAAGTGTGCTTTTTCCTTTGAGTTTTCTTTGCAGATCTGCTAAGAACAGACTTGCAATAGCAGTTCTCTGAGGTTCCCCCACCCCTTCAGTAATGATATTTGTGGAGTTCTTTGGAGAGCTGCTTAATAATGAAATAAAAGAACTTATTTGTCTTATACCCATAGGCAGACTCCCTGCTCTAAAGCTGATCATGAGGCTACTGACATCACTAGCCCACTGCATGCCGAGATGTCTCAGTGGAGCAGGAAGTCTGCAAATCTGGCTGCTCTTAAAGAATTGCCAGGTGGGTTGGAAAAACAAAAGTACACTTGAGCTGAAATGACCTCTGCAATTAGGCATTTAAGCAATATATCTGAAAGTCTTAGTAGTTGAAGTTTTCATTCACATTTAATGACTTGATTGGGAGTCTTTGAAGTCCACTGTCTGCATCCCCCTAATTTCTTCATTAGTTTAGCAACCTTTTCGGGGCTTATTGCCTTTTGGTTCTGGATTTTTTTAAATTTCATTTGTTCTTTTCCCGTATAAATGTGCTTTGAGAACATTAGATTAGGATTTTGGAGGTCAGAAATGTTTGTAAAGCAGCACCTTTGTCACTGAAGCGTAAGATGGAATATTTATAGATATACTTTGTTTTAAAATTTTAATGAAAGTTAAAGGCATCCATCTTCAGTGAAACTAACCTCAAGAGCTGGTGCATATGTCCTCTTGAAAACAGAACCAGGAAATCTCCATGATACCGTATTTTATTAACGATAATTAGGTAACAGCCTATTTGGTAAGTAAAGTAATAGTAATTACAAAATTATCAAAATAGTCTTTTATGAACAAAGGTATAAAGAACCGTAGAGAATGAAAATAATCTCAGACGTCTTTAAAAATGTGTTCACTTCAGGTTAAATGCCACCAGTACTGGCCAGAGCCATCAGGAAGCTCATCATATGGGAATTTCCAGATTACTTGCCATTCAGAAGAAGGAAATCCTGCTTATGTTTTCCGAGAAATGACACTGACTAATCTAGAGGTAAAATCGCAATACGTTTTTAAAGTACTTACCTGTGGAATCCTCACAGACTAGCTAAAACTTAATGAGGGTTTCATTTCAGCTTCATGGTATATCCACATAGAACTGTTTATTTCTAGAGCCTGTAGAAAACTGCTTTTTATTGCCACGTACATACCTAGTTTAAATTCTGCTCTTAGAAGGATAACATCTTTCACTAGCAAAATGTTACAAAGATTCAATTTCCATAATCATATTAATTGGGTTTCAGTCATGTAAAAGATGTATAATTTGTCTTAGAAGTCTTTACTGGTGTCTTTCATGCCCTGGCCAAAGAAAAAGAGTAATTAAAGAAGTTGAGGAACTTGTTGTTCCCTGGATGTTTTCAAAACGTGAGCCACTAGAGGTATTTCATTATTACAACTGAAATTGTGTCTTTGTACAGGCAAACAGTTCTTAAATCTTAATAATTTCATTGTTAAGAGTATATGCAAGTAGATGGAAGATAAATCCTGCTGAGAGAACTAATTGGGATTGATGACTATATGTAAACAAAGACCTCCTTAAACGTGCATTATGTGATTCTTGGAGCACGTGTAGTTTTCAGAGTGTCCCCAGCTAGTATTTCAATCTCAAAAATGTCTGGAAATGAATATCTGGCAGTTAGTTCATATACTCATTTCTCACTGCTTGGGTTACCAGATGAGATAACCAGTTTTACAGAATTGCCTTTAGTTAGGTTGCAGTTAAAAATCCTTCCCTGTGTCCTGTTGTGACAATCTGTAAATGATTGTGTGCCTAAAAGGTATTTAAAGGATCTTTGAAATCCTGCTTTTACAGTGATTGTATGTCCTGTCCCCTCCACTAAATAAAGGCAGATTATATTTGTGATATTAGAGCAAGGGGCAGGAGAGAGTGGAAAACAAAGTCATTCTGCATCTTATGTATACACTTGATAAAATTAAGAGGTGCAGATAAAGCCAAGACAATGCTGCTGTTCACACAGGGTCTGAAGGAAAGCTTTTATGCCTGAAAGTCCATCCTCTTCCTACCCCGGTTCTGTGATCTGATCTAGTAAGATTGTACCTCTTTCTGTTAAATTTATTTTGCTAAAAATTTGACCACCTTCTTGTACATCTAATGTTCAGGTAGATCATTGGTATCCTTGAATTGCTTTGCTATTACATGGCGTATAATATTTTTAACCTGTTGAAGATGTAAACATTTGTGGATTGCCTTTTTTGTTTTTAAGGAAAAAATAGTAATTAGAAAATCCAGGATGAGCAGTGACTAGCAGTAATAAGCAGTAATGAAGTGCTGCTAGTTTCCTGAAGCCACTTCTATTACAGGTTCAAGTTGCTGTAAATGTACCATTGATTATTATTTTTTAATTATAATTATTTTTTGCTTTTTTTTTCCTGAATTTCTCTCGATAAACTTGTGTTTCTGATTAGAAAGAGGAAAGCCGCCAACTAACCCAAATCCAGTATATAGCATGGCCTGATCATGGGGTTCCTGATGATTCTAGCGATTTCCTAGATTTTGTGTGTCTTGTGCGAAAGAAGAGGGCTGGCAGAGAAGAACCTGTTGTTGTTCATTGCAGGTATCCCTTTTTTTTCCCAACTTCATTAAATCATCAAACTGCTCTTGTTTATCATCAAATAGATTTTCTGTGATTTGTTGTAAATAAACATTTAATTGTATCTGCTTTGGGGGTGGATGACAAGAAAGCTCAACATTAAAATTAAGTAATTACCTAAAACTGTAATCATGTGTCAGTAAAGAAAATTTTGAGTATCTATATGCATTGATCTGTGCAGGGATTTTGTTAGGTTTTGGGGTATTTTTTGTGGTTTGTTTACAGTTTAAATACTTGTGCTATAGTGATTCAGGGAAATGGCAACACATATTTAGAAACCTTTTCCTGATGGTGACTATTCTACAAAACTCCAGAACAACTATATAAATAATCCATAGCAGAAAACATGGGTGGTATATGCAATGATCAAATAAGTCTCTCAAGTCAGCAGTCTTAGGCTGCATGATATTTTGATGTCATACATTAAGATGACACATTTTCTCTTAATAATTTGCTTTTGTCATGAATTAGAATAGCTCTATTTCTCAGATTTTTATATATACAAAATGTGGGGGGGTGTTTTTCTTGTGCAATAGTTTTTAAAAGCATTTTACATTTGTATAGTAAAATCCAAAATCTTAATCCTTTAAAATACCTAATTAGTAAACTGTAATAACAAATAATACCAAATGACTGTAAATTAGCATATGTCATCATTATTATCATCCTCCAAAGGTTTCTAGTAATTGTAATATTCCTTATTCTGAAATAAGAAGATAGGGTTCATTTCAAGAACATAAACATGGCTTTGTCAAATCAGCCCAACATTCCAGTAATGGTCATACCAGTAATTGTGAAATGACACAAAAATGTACAGTGTATGCTAGGTATTTCTGTGTTTTGTTATCATCTAGACAATAGTGTGGTTTATAATATGATCTGAATAAATATCTGTTTGGAAATTGTGCTTAAGTGGATGGCTGAGTTAAGGCCATCCCTCTTCAAAGGACTGACAATTCTACACTGAGTGGTTTTGCTCTGTTCAGGCAGGTGGAGGCTTCCAGTGACACAGACACAATCCCTGCCCTAACAGTATGGGAATCATAATGATCAATCATGAGAATCATTGAGAAGGAAGGTCTTTCAGGTATGAACTATGCTCCAGACATCATGTTTCATTTTCCATTTTGTTATTTTGTTGTTTTTTCTCAGTGCTGGGATTGGACGGACTGGAGTTCTCATCACTATGGAGACAGCTATGTGTCTTATTGAGTGCAATCAGCCTGTTTATCCATTAGATATTGTAAGAACCATGAGAGATCAAAGAGCCATGATGATCCAAACACCTGTGAGTATCATACTTTCTGTTCTGTGTTGCAGAAGAATAATTTCCTATTATCTAGTCATAAAATTAGATGTATTTTTAATATACTTGCTGTTGATTATACTGCAAAGAGATCACCGTTACCCAGTGCAGGTGTAGCCTTGGCTCCAGGCAGGAGTAAATTGCAAAGGCTATTGGAAAGTAGCAATTCTTTAGATTTTCCACAAAGAAAAACTGAAAAAAGCAGCAGCTGTGTCAGGGATACCTGGCAATTAATGTCAAGAAGCCAATTTTCAGTACTGTTAAAGTTACTCAGTGGAAACAGCAGGAGCCTAATTCCAGGTGTTAAGAATGGGAGCAGTATAAAATCTAAGCATGGAAAGATCTAAGACATGAAAGGAAAATCTTCAGTGATTTTAATATTGCCTTAGCTATAATGAAAACAAGACTTAACTTTGCCCTGTAGTGACTCTGAGAAATAGTATGTTTTAAAAACTGTGTAATTCAATCTGATCGAGGTATATCAGTAATTTTAAGTATGTTTAGTCTAAAAAAGTATCTTGCTACCAGTATTCCCTTGGTGTTCTCTTCACATTTGGTGCATCTTACGATGCTAGACTTTTTCCTGGATCTGTAATGTTTGGAGCTTTTTGAGCTAATTGTGATGTTGCTTTAATGTGCTATATTTCAAAATTGCAGATGTTTTAGAACGTATTTAGAAACTTTTTATCAGTCATATGTACCTAAGAATAGTTAGTGTTCACATTTTTAGAAAATATCTAAAAAGGGTTAAAAGATTGAGCTTTGTTCTAAAAACAAAAGGCTTGGACTCATGGTTGTTCCAAGCTATCCAGGAACCACTTCTTAATGCTAATCATTCTGGGTTTTTTTTAATTTTTTTTTTTTTAAATCACTATCCAGTTGTAGAGTTTTGCTCGTAGTATATGTAGCATTTAAAAAGAAAGTGTTTAGAAGGAGAAAACGCACTAGGTCCAGTAGCAGCTCTCTCTCACAGCTACCTAAAGGTAATTGAAGATACAGTTACCTGAGGGTAATGGGTAGTAGCTTTGATGTCCCTGCTGCTGTTCCTCTATAATCAAATTTGAATAAGACTTTTGTGTTCTTCATAGAGTATTCAAACTGACAAAAAGTGTATATGGATCTCCATTTCTAGGTTTCTAAGTCATCTCATTCAGTGCTGCTGTCCAGTATTCATGTTGCACTAGAAAAAAAGTTGTATTATTCAGTTAGCACAGGAAGGATGAAGAAGGTGGTCATACATGAAAAATAATAAAGGGTGACTCTTGCTGTTTGTGGTGACTATACAGTATGAATAGCATGTCTCTCTAGCAAATATAGAGAGGAAGAAAATTCTATCAGTAAAGGTAGGAGGTTCAATGGTAAGGGGTTTAATGGCAGTTTTTCACACCATGTGCTAAATATCTTCTGGTCTTCTCATTTTTCTTAGAGAAACCAGAATTTTCAAGCTTCAGTGAAATGCAGGTGTTTACTGCATCAGTGAGAGAAGGCATAATAAAAGACTTGAAGTGGTTGGGTTTTTAAGATTTCATAAACATTATCTATTATAATTTTTCCCTTGGCACTCTCTTCCTGATTTGTATATCCTGAAAGATTCGTTTAGTGTCCACAAGATGGCCCTGTGCATGGGTGTCTGCTGTGTGTACTACGAGAGGAGAGTTCAGAGTCTCCTTCAGGAGCCATTGGAGGCAAAATAAGTATTTTACACAAATATGTATAAATTTAACTGTTTTAATATACATGCAACAGTAAATAATTATTTTATTGCTAAATCTGTCACTGTGCCCATTGAAGATCTGACATCACTAGTGACTGCACAAAGAGGAATATTCCACAACACAGAAAAGGCAGATATGCTGGCTTTCTGATCAGCATACATACCATTATGCAGTGTTCAGTGATAGTTGTGGTGCTTTAAAAAACAGTGGCTTTATTTATTTTCATTTTATTCTAAGTTGATTACGGTTGGGATTTTTAAAGAATTGTTTGTTAAAATATATATATATTAGTGGCCTCTGTGTATGCAGGTGTGAGACTTGAATACATTGCAGAGTTAGACATTATCTAATGTAAAGAAACTGGAGTTCTGGGGTTTTTTTTCAAACATGAAACAGTTTTCTTTATTACCAAATTCTGAGAGAGAGGTGCCAGTAACATGCCAGCACTAATCTAAGTATGAAAAAGTGCTTTGAAACTACAACTTTTAAATCCAAGTGAATGAAAATCTCAGGTCAATGAAACTTCAGCAATGAAATGAAGAGCAGAAAATAACGGAATAGGTGATGTTGCAATATTAGCACTGGTTTTGTGGATATGACTTTTGGTATGTATTTCAAAGTGCTGTTCATCCCATTCTTCTGTTGAGAAACAAAATGTTCTAATATAAAGTCCCTGATTTGTGTTTCCTAAACTCACTTTGAAGCTCAGTTCTTGGACCATCAAGAGAAGGGGATGGGCAAATCTTAGAGGCCTTTTCTGCTTCCAGATTACATGAGTCAAGTACATTTCTTTTCAATTTACTGAATTTACTTTCCTTTTCAGAGTCAATACAGATTTGTATGTGAAGCTATTTTGAAGGTGTATGAAGAAGGATTTGTTAAACCTTTACAAACATCACTGCATAAGTAAAGAGCAAAAAACCCCCAGGATATCAGTTGAGGAATCCTGTCCTCTATAATAAACTGGCAGCATTCTTTGTGCCATAATACTGCTTGCAGGAAATGATAGTGAAGTACAGCAAAGAATTGACAAAGGACTTTGAAAACTTCAGCACTGTTGCACTTTATGTTGAAACAAAATCAGTCTCTGAAACTCTTCTAACTTTCATCTGTTTGAAGACTTTATTTTTGTGCTTTGCTCCGAACAAACCATAAACTGAAAGAACTAATCGTGTTCAGGGTAATCTACGATATTTCGTTGTAGTGCCATATACTGCGCTTCTGATTGAATTGCTACAAACAAGGCTTGGAATTATTTCACTCTGTTTTACACCCATGTCTCTTAAAATGAAAAAGAAACGAAAAAAACACACTAAGCCATGGTCTTTTTCCAGTGCTAGGTTTATTTACTACGTACAGACTCTCACTGTTTTGTTTTTTACAACATTAGCAATATTGCTGTTACTAGATAGATACACACTGCCTACTGATGCAGCACACTTTGTCCTACACCCTTACTAGAGACCAGCTGGTTGTTAGAGGAGAGCTGGCGTCTGTGTTAACCCAGCGGTAGCTGCATAATGCCCACTTACCAGCATCTTGTACAAAATAATAATAATAAAAATATAAAAAAATAAACAGCATTTCTTTGACACAGCTTGTGTGTCATGCACTGGTGTATTCTGATTCGTGTGATTTAAGATTACGTGATGGGAACTAGTGCATGCATTATGTCTTAACCCCTTAAGTGCCTTGAGACTTACAGCGTACATCCAGTGAAAGGCACTCATGATTCTGTGGGGGTGGTATTGTCCTGTCATATTTATCTTAATGGGTTCACATTTTAAAAAAGGCCCTTGGTGCTTGGACTATGTTACCACAAGGGGTCATGGAAATACCATTCCCTCTTTCTTTATACAAGTACCTGCGTGCTGCTTTCGGTAGTGAAAGCTCCTTTGCCAACTTAATGAATGAGCATTGTATGCTGCTGTGCTGTAATTATGTGAAAATCTGACACATTCCTTCATTCCTTCCAACTAGTAACTTACTAGCAGCTTACAATGAAATGCTGGTAGGGTCATTAGGAGCTGATACTTCCATTTATCCTTTTATTGAGAATAGCTGTCTTACTTGATTAGAACATAACTTTTTAATAGCACTGATAATTAAGTTGAACTTACAATCAGATGTGATTTAATTCCATTATCTGCTAACCAATTACTTGTTATATCCGCATAGTTGATTTCAAGCCATGTTCGTACAGGTCTGCCTTTTATTTTATATTATTTTATTTTTTAATTGTTTGGCTGGGGGGAAGGGAGGAGAACACTATGAAGTTGTCCCAGAACTTCATTTTAATTCCATAATGACCCCAGTCGCCTTCTGTTATGCTTGTACAAAATTGTTCCAGTTGAATATGGGTTGCTTCTTATTTAAGTAGCTAGCAGATTTGTAAGAAATGTTTGTGATACAGTATCTGAGCTCATTCTAAAGGTACATAAATGTCCCACTTTTAATATTTTTTCAGTATAGGAGAAACCAAGTCAGAAGCAAGGTATCCGGTGTAATATACTGTAAGAAAAAAATCAGTCACTTTGACTGCCCTGTGACAACATAACTGTGTGTCCTCTATTTAAAAGTTCTAATTTATTGTATTGGTTTCCTGAAAATGTTTACCCAGTAAATTTTGTTATAAACTGTATAGAGCATAGAATTAAAATGGAATGTTCTACACTAAATAATTTTTAACTATTGAAGAATTATATAATATACTGTGTTCTATGGACATTTGAAACAGATCAGCTATGAACTATTAATGAAAGGGGATTCAGGCAAAGTGAAATCCTAGCTTAGGACTTAGTAATAAACATGAACCACAATGCCAAATGGAAGATAGAGTTTTAAATATTTTTAGAAAACAAAATAATATTAAATGGCCTGTGGCCCTGTTACTTGTGTTTCTAGATTTGATGTTTAAATCAATATTATCCCTCAGTGAAAAATTAATCTTACAAGAATCTTCTGATAAACTGAAAAAGAGTAATAAGGTAGCTTTAATCTTGGTTTTATTTTAAGCCATTTGCAACAAAAGAAAACTCCTCTTTAGAATTCTTCTTTAACTTCCATGTGACAAGATTATTAGCTGAGATGCTGGCTAGTTGGAAGGTTATTTTAAGCTGAGCACTTAACATCTAAAAATTAAAGTAATTTATCCATTATATTGAAATAAATTTTCTTCATAGTCAAGTTCTAAATGAAAGTAAGGGAAATCAGACACGGGAGTTTATATCAACATTATATAGTGTTGGTATGTCACGTACATAAAGATTCCTATGTAAAGTTGCCAAAGCAGTTTTGATTTCAAAAGCCCCATTTATACCACAATTAAGTGTGGAATATTTATTGGTTGTCTGTCATTACTGTTTTGATTACAAACACAGGCAAGGATAATAACTCTTCAGAATTTTTCTCTGGACTGGCTTAGGTGGATTTGTAGTTTATGAATTAGTTGCACTGGGGAAAAAAATGAACAAAGTAACTATTCTTAGATAATTGGCCATCAGCAACTCAGTGGCTTTTTGGCTTCTCCAAAATCAGGATAGTGGTAACCAAAATATTGATTGGGAAAGGGAATAGTGCTGAAGCCTTTCTGTACTGTAAAACTTTTGTTCATATGTTTCTGCCTGTTGTGGTATAAATGGCCTTTAAAATACTTTTATATGGCCAAAAAAAAAAAGCAAAACTTCTAAATATTTTACATTGGGTCATGAAGATCTGTATCATCCTTAAGAGCTTTTTAAAGAAGTTTTTTTGTATGCTTCATGCTGTACAAAACATGAATGTATCTTTCAGACATAATGACCTATAGACCTATATGTGATTGGTGTTATGACTGTTGAATTTTATGAATAATTATTTTCATACCATTTGATTAGGAAAAATGTTGGGTGGATGCGGGAAAGAGTATGTTTGTAACACTTCCATGATGCAAATCCAGTTTAAGAAAAAAAAATTCATTGTAAATAAGAGCAATATTATGACAATTTTGTGCCAATGTATAATGTTAAGACTTTTGTTTTCCTTTTAGGCTGGGATTGAAAACTACCACTACCATCTCTTGTTTAAAGTGTATTTGAAAGTTTTGGGTTGTGGGGTTTTTTTTTTTGTTTGTTTGGTTTTTGTTTGTTTTTTGTTTTTTTTTTTTGTAGAAATACCTGGGGCTCTAGTGGCAGCTTTAAGTGTTCTGGGGCCTTTTTTCTTTCTTTGCTAAATATGAAATAAGGTGCAGGTATTGTTTAATAAACCACCTACAGATTGTCAGCCAATCCACTTTGAGAAATACTGCTTTAGATACTCCAGGTAACTGAGAGCTGAAGAATTCACTTATCCTGAATTTGGAAGCATTTGGGGTTTTAAATAACTTGCAAGTCTTAAGCAGCAAAACACTGCTGTTATGCATTTTATTTTTATATATTCTCTCCCAGTTATGAAAAAGCCTGAATTTTTTTTCTCACTACATTTAATGCTAGCTGATGTGTCTTCCATGTTTCTCTGTTAAAACTTGAAAGCTTATGTTCCATATAGATAAAGCAATAATACTTATTCTAGAATGCCTGATTACAGTCTGGCACACCATCTATTAGAGAAAGCAGTTGGGAGATAAAGGAACATGAGAGTTTGTTATGGAACCTGTGTAGCTGGCAACTTTCCTTGGAGACCTTCCAGAAAGCTTTGTGGTACCTGTGGAAGGGCCAAAATGCAGCAGACCTGCTGCAGTTGCACTGCTCAAGGCAATGGGAAGTAGGGAAGGTCTGGCATAGAGATGCTGGAGCTCCAGGTATGAAGTGGAACTGAATTATGTGGTATTTTTATGCTTCTGCAGTGTGCGTGCAGGTGTGTGGGCGATGTTTGATGGCTCAGGGAATTGGCACAAGCATGAAAAACTCTACAGATCCACCAGTTTCCAAGTAAAAGCAGGTCTTCCAATATGTATGCTGTCGTTTTGACTATAGAGCCAATACGCAGGCAACAAGACCCTCAGCCCTAAGGATAAAAGGAGGGATTGGGTTATGGTCCAAATTAAAATTTTGCATGTTTAGACTTCCATAAAGTACGGGAGTGTTGCCCTGTAATGTCAGTTGTAGTCTTTGTAGTTCACATTTCAGGTCCCAGGTTGGCTGGGTCCATTTGCTCATTTAAGTACCCACCTTTTGCATTGAGACTGGAAAAGTTCTTTTCCATTGCTATTCAGTGCTGGGATCCAATATCAAAGTCTGGTAAAAACATACTCGTTGCTTAGATGTGAATCTTGCATGAAATTACAGGGATTATAATTAATGGTGATTGGGAAGCTGTTACAAGGGCAGAATGGTTTGTTTCAGTGTAACTGTTCTGTCCAGTCTCTCTTATCCCACTGCAGTTATCAACTGAAACTGATAATTTGTTTGGGGTTTTTTGTTTGTTTAGCAGTCTACAGAGGCCAGTTTGTTATCACTGGATTGTACCTCTGTGCTAGTTGCTACTGGTAATGTGCATCTTCTCGCTTCTCCACCTACAAGTTTTAACTGGTGCATAAGTTGTAAGCTCTGGCTGTTGGCTGAGGCACATTTTGCTCGTTGAGAGCTCAGTAGTGAGAATTTGAGATAAATCACTTTAAAAATATGCTGAAATTTCCAGTTAAAAAGATTTTGACTTTTTTATTTCTTCAAATCTGTAGCCTCATTTTAAAACAAACAAACAATAAAACCAAACCACCACTGAAATATCTATCATTGCAGTCTGCTGTAGCATGAGCTATGGTTTCACAGGCTGGCTGACAGTTTGTTGGTTGTGTTATTTCGTATTTAGCAACCTTACACATTTTAAAGGGTAAATTTTTTCCAAGTGTTTTGGTGTTTAAATAGTAGCACTTTATCTCATGCTTACTACTGACTGAACTACTGGACAAAATAAATTGGGTTTGGAGGTAAATGCTTAATGGGTTTCTGTACAGAGATGATTCGGATTACACCCTGGTACAAATGTTTTCCATTGTTCCAACCATTTCTGGTTTGTTTCTCATGCATTTCTGAGGGACTCTCAGAAAACAGATATTAATATTTCTATCAGGTCAATTTTCCTATCTTAAAAAGAATATAAAGCTTGCGTTTGGGAAAAAAAAATGGTGCAACTAAAAACTGCAGGGTACTTGTAAATGTATCTCTGATCTCTCTCAGCTAGCTACAGATTAGCTGTGTTTACTGGAAAGGTTTCTGCCAAGCATTATTTCTAACATCAGATCACCTGGAAATAAGTATATTTTTTTTTTCTTAACTTATTTGAATTTTGATAACTAAAGATAATGCATAGCAAAGTTTAAAGTTGTCACCCTTTTGCTCCTAGGCCAGGGGCCTAGGACATGAGTGAAACGGTTAAACAGTTTACATTAAGCTGTTGTTTTCTTTAACTAAAATATATCCACAAAGACTAAGCTATAAACGATCCAGTGCAATTATCTCAGTACATTGGGGCACCACAGTATCAACCCACAATAATCTTACAGGAAAATTAAGGTAGGAAAACAAAAGTTTTACTTTATCCAATGCAGCTAGATTTGTTTTCCATTTGCTTTGGTTCATTTACCAGTGATGCCACTTTAACCCATCAATTTGGCAGGACTGTTTGTGTAAGGTTTGGGTTTTTTTCTGTACCAGGTGCTATACTATGTGTAAATGCAAAGGGAAGAATATTATTTAGATCATATTAACAATCAGATGGTGGCAATATTTTTTGCTTATTTCTGATAATTAATTTGCATTTCCAGGTGTGACTTTCAGTTGCCAAATTTCATCTCATTTCATACTGCTGAATGATGGACTGCAAGTGTGATCATCTCAGAGTTGAACAGCTCTTTCATTGTTTAGACTAACTCTTGTGTATCTTTATTAATGTTGGGGGGTGGGAAGGTTCTTCCCATAAGTAGACTTTTGCCTATAAATATGTTTAAAAGCACATGAGGGGGAGGAAAAAAAAACAAACCTAAATGCAACATCTTGGCTAAAGAGCCAGCGTGGTTGATCAAAAATGATGGAAAATTGAAATTGGTCAACACTGGACAATGTGAAAATAAATTCATCTTTTGTCACTGCAGCTACTGTATGCTTTAAAGGGCCTTATGTATTTGTCTTCATTTTGATAAAATGAAATATCTTGCCATTAAAATGATACACTAACTTCTACCGAAAACCAGCAGTTCCCAGGATAAATATGCTAATTAACATTTAACAAATCTTGTTTTAGTCTTAAGTAAAATTTCATTCTATTATGTGAAAAAATGCTGTTATGCATATTTTGTGGATATATTTAATTTCAGTTGACAGATAGTTGTCTAGGTACAGACTTGAAAAAACATATATAGTTTACTTGTGGATATTAATTGTTTAATTGCAAAATAAAGATGTGCTTTAGTAATTTAAAGTTTTTTTTTTTTTTGCAATTTTCTTGCTACTGTTCACTCGGTTTTGTTATGCTACTTTTATACACTTCTGGTGCCAGATAACGTTCATCTTGTGTTTTACTTTTTGCCATCATATGCCGTAAATAGGATGCTATAGTACTATGGATTGAGCACTAGATGAGAATGCTAAATTATCAGGAATGAAATTGCTTGGGTACAGAAGAAGCAGGACATATCAACCAAAGTTTTTTACCTGAAAAGATCTACTGCAGGTTTTGCTGTAATGGAACAATAACTTTATCTCTTATACAGTGAGTGTTTTGGAGACTGTTTTTAATTGAGATTATAGTCTGATCACAAAACTGAGGGTGTGAGGAATACTGATATGAACAAACACCCCCCCCCCCCATATTTTCATAATTTGACTCATTAATGCAGGGTTTAAAGCGAGGACAGGGTGTTTGGATTTGAAGTGCAAAAAGATAAACTACTGGGAAAGCATTCGAGAGGAGAAACAGGTACGTAGTAGGAAGAGATCTGTTTAAACTGCAATAGAGTGGATAGAAGATGAGTCACAGCTACCACAGTTGCATGTGTATATACTTGGACTGTATCTGAGTGGCAAATATTGAGGAAGGACTCTTGATTACATGGAAAGTAGCAAGAGGCTGGTGTGAAGTAAGAAGAGCAAAAATGGCCAAAAAAATTTTTCTATCATTGAAGCTACAAAAAGGAAGCTGGAGCTAACAGCCTTCTTGGTGGCAACAAGAGAGCTTGTGAGTGACATAGTGGAAAGAAACTCAATGTGAAGAAATAATTGAAGATGGGCAGAAAACGTAGGGACACATAATTCTCCAGGATGCTTTGTCTAGTAGGCAAATATGTAGACTTAATGTCCAGGAGCTACTATTTTTCTAACAGAGATCTCCACTAAAAACTTAAGCATCCTTGTTATGCAAATGATCGGTTAGTTGATGTGCACTGAGAATTCATCAGCTAGCTGAAAGCCTCCAAGATAAACTATTTTTCCCCTTTAAATATAAAAAGATTCTGTATGTTTTCTGTGGGAACTTTATTATAAGATCCCACATGTATTTCATGACAGACTACCAGGAGCAAGCCTAGTCTCTGCTCCCCTGATAAAACCTATCTAAATTAGCCCATTTTGTGGTTTATGTTCCTGGGTAAATAGCCAGGCACAAACCTGAATCTTGCCTTTTCTGTAAGCTTGCCCTGCTCCTTCCGTTTGGGGCAGGAGAGTATTGCTCCGTGTCAACCCCGGGATGCTAAAACAACTGACGTTTAAGGTTAAAATCAGCGTGTTGCTTTATCAGCAAATACTGGGCAAGTCGGCAAGTGCTATCAAGACAAGTCGATGTATCGGGCACTGAAGCTAATTTTCCCTAGCAATATGTGCTTCATTATGCCAGTTCCTGCGCATAACCGTGAGTGGCCGGTTATCTCAGCCCGGGCTTCACTGCTGGGTGTAGAAAACACCTCGCTACCGGTAGCAAAAGTGGTCCCAGTAACAAGCCAAAGTCTCTGCTTTCCCAGGCTGCTACCACAGGCTGGATTCCCAGTTATCCTGGGATTTTGAGAGAGCCCGGGGCTCGTTTGTCCAGCGCAGGGTCACTGCTAGCAGAGTTTATGTTGCCTTACGTTTGTATTGCCTTTCCTGAGGTTTTCTATTTGGAGATCTCAAATAGGAGATCAAACACAAATATTTATGTACTAAAGAAAATACGGTGCAGTGCAGCCCTTTGTAATTGCTGCTGTAACGCCAGCGAGAGGGGCTTCTCCCTGAGGCGGCAGAAACAAACGGGAAAAGCGATCAATGTATACAGATTAGTGGGACAAACTATACTGGTGTTTTCAAAGGACAGCAGTGCACGAACTGCACTTCTTCGCCATAGTCTTGTTCCACGGTATAAGCAGTGTTCGCTTGCCGCTGGTTCTGCCTTACTTGATTTATTGCTGCCATCATCCTGTCAGGCGCGTTTAACGAGACGATTTTCTTCAGCACGGTTTACGGGCGCGTTTCCCCGAGGATTCCCGCTGGGGACCGCTGCAGTTTCCTGGCCGAGCCGCTGAGGGGAACTTCCTACCGCGCCTTAGCAAGAACGCCAGGAATTTCGCGGAACGGATCAAAGCCACCCCGGCCCCCCACCGGGAAGCGCCGGTCGCGGGCAGGTTTCCTGCTCCCCCTGCTTCGCCGCGGGGCGGGGTCCGGCCCCTCTCCCCCCCCCCTCCCGGGCAGCACGTTGACCACGCCACGCCCGCGGCGGCCCTCCGCTGGGCGATACCACCTGGCTCGGGGCGGGGGCGCCCCTTCTCCACGGCGATCCGCCCCTTTAAAGGGGCGATTCCCGCGCTGGCGTCCCAAAGAAGTGCGCACTCTACCGCCCGCTTGCCGCTTTTCCTCCCTGCCGGCCTCCTCCTTGATCTACACTCCCACGCCAAGCGGAGAGAGCAGCCGCGGAAGCCGCCAGGTGAGTAAGTGTGGACGGGAGGAAATGGGCGGGGAGTCGTTGCCTGTTTAAGGGCCTCCCACCTCGCTCCGCCATGTTCGGAGGCCCGCCCCCTCTCGGGGGCTCCGCTCCACTCCTGCCCACCCTTAGGGCCTCGGGGAGCCGCCGCGGGGACGCGCTCCAGCCGCCGCCGGCTTCGCCGCTCCTGCCGCCCGGGCCGCGGGACCTCCCGCTGCCACAGGTGAGCGCCGCGGGGAGCCCGCTGCCTCCGCCAGCACAGAGGGGCGGTGGCGCCGCGCCGGTGCCCGAGCGGCCAGGGCGGGGGAGGGGGTCCGCGACCCCTGAGGCGAGGCTTCCGGGCAGGTGGGCTGGGGCCGGGGGAGGGGGATCTGCGGCCGGACAGGGCGGGTGTTCGCCGCGCTGTGCTCTCGGGATGGGTTGCGATCCGGAGAGACCGGCCGGTTGTTGGGACTCGGGGCTGACTCACCGCCGAGCCCTCGAGTTTGCCGCGCCGGGAGGCCGTCTTCCCCGCGCCGAGCGGGGAGCAGCGACACGGAGTAGCCGTGCCCGAGCAGCTCTCGCTTGTCCGTGCAAAGCCTCCCTGTGAAGAGCCCGGCGCCAGCACCCCTGCACGGCCTGAAAGCCAGGTGGTGGGGCGGGAAGTGGGTTCACCTGTAGCTCTCTTTATGGTGAGAGGGATGGAGTTTGTCAGCCAAGAAAGTAGCTGGGATCCTTAGGTGCTTTCCAGCCTTGAGTTGAGCATCACAGCCTCGTTGAGAAGTGTGGCAGTGTTGGTGTTAATGAAACATTGCAGCCAGTTATATGAGATCTACACAGTCGCTGTTTTTTTTCCTAGCGTACTTACAGATTGTCCTAAAAATCACCCAGCTACCATCAACAGTTTGAGCTGAGTTTTGTTCAAGGTAGCCGTAGGCTGTGCATGTCTAATGAAGCTAAACGTCTGTTTGGATCTCTAACTGTTTTTTTGCCAAAGTTTGGCATTTTTAAAGAGCTTTCAATGTAGGGTATTATTCTTTTCTGTGAAAAAGTAACATGTTGTCCTTCCTTTGTGGATTTCATAGCAAAGATGCTGAGCTTTTTCCGCCGAACCCTGGGACGACGGTCTATGCGCAAGCATGCGGAGAAGGAACGGCTAAGAGAGGCCCAGAGAGCTGCAACCCATATCCCTGCAGCTGGGGATGCAAAATCCATCATTACTTGCCGAGTAGCGCTGCTGGATGGGACGGATGTCAGCGTGGACTTACCGGTACGAGCAATGCAAGTCTGTGTTTAAATACTTTTGGCTTGTGTCAATCTGATTGTGCCCTTTGCTGTTTACTAGTTGGTTAAAGGCACATCTCTTTGTCATAGCCACCGACCCTGTGACCTGATGTCCACTAAGTTACTGGTTGTAAAAAGGTTTGGAAAGAATAGTTAACTTTTGTTATTTACTGAAACTGGAGGGCGTTTTGTTAGATGTCACTGTGCCTTACACCTTGAATGTTTTCTAATATTTTAATCTAATTGTTGTGTCAAAGCTCGATTTGGAGAAGGGGTAAGGTTTCAGATGAATTAGATTTTCTTTTCAGTGAGCTATGTATGTATCTTGAGAAGAAAGATAAATCTTTAGGTGTAACTTTGTTGAAGAAGAGGGGTGAGCAGAAATACTAGCAGCAACTTGCTGTGTGTGTTTTGTTTGTTTTGCTTTTATGTCAGATGCAGTTTTTAGCACTGACTTGACAGGGGAGGGGAAGAGAAAAATTCTACCACTTTTCTCTGCTGAAGGCAGACTGCATAGCAGGGAGCATCATTGGGACTGAGGTGTTAGCCGCTGTTTTGCATTTCTAAGGCTCCCTTAATATACACGTGTCTGTTCTGATCTGCTTAATTATATACCTGGTTTTGGCCAACAGGATGAACAGTAGCAATAGAAGTGATGGGCTCTGTTTTTCCATTAGCATGTGTTCTAGTTGTTAGTTACTTATTCTGAGCTTGCATAGCTGGGTTAGGAAACTGTGGGTCTGCAAGACCTTCTGACTAGTTCTGCAGGATTTTGGCTGCAATAACAGTTGCACTGTTACTGAAGCTGCTGGCTGTCAAGAGTGTGTGGAGCAGCCATTCTTTAAATGGCTTTTTTTTTTCCTTCCTTTCTTATTTTAAGCACAACTCTAGAGTCCTATAACGTTAGGTAGTCTGAGGAAGGATTGGCTTGTTAAGAGTGGTGCTGTTGACATAGTGAGTGGAAATAACTCCTGTGATATTCAGAACCCCAAGTAATATAGAGTTAAAGAACCAGTTTGGCATCTTTATCTGTGAAATAACTGTACAGATAGGTGTTTATAGAGGGCAGTGAAACTAATTTGTACATCTGTGAAACAATAAAATGAACATCCGGTGCTGCTCAGTGCCTAGGATGTTTGATTTGAGGCCAGGAATGCTCGCAAACACTTTATAGCAAGAGTTACACTTAAAAAGTAGTTAAGTTTAAATTGGTCTCCACATATCCAGAGCAGTAATCTTTGGAGCTGGAGTTGGCCCTGTAGTTAAATTCCTGGCGCCTCTAACATTTCTAAGGCTTTGAGGAGCATAAATTGAACCTGAAGAGGTGTCATGACCTGCCATCTGGACTATAAAACTTAAATCAAGGTGCAGTAGGCACTATTTATTTCTACAGGAAACTTTTTTCACTCTTCCTTTTTTTCTTTATAAGCCAGTAAAAAGTCTTGTCTGTGGACATCTAAGTTAGGAGTAACAGTAAACAAGCATGCTAAATCAACATAGCTAGATGCAGTAATTACAGTGCATTGTCAGTGTACCTGACACATACCAGTTCCTTTGGTGATTAAAATACAATAAATTAAGAGTAGATTAAATGCTTCATTACAGATTCCTTAATGTGTTTGTTCATGTGTCTCCACTTGCGTCGTTCATATTTTGGGGTTGACTTTTGAAGAGGAAAAGGTGTGGGGGAGAACAAGGGATGAAGTAGTGGGTACAAAATCGTGGCAAAACAATACTGCTTTCTAGAATCTAAAGCTAAATTAAATATACATGCATGTATCTATGGAAAGAGGTTTTGGTTGGTTTTTTTCTTTGTTTTGTTTCTGTTTATCTTTCTTATACAAAACCTTTTCCTGAAAACCATCATCTGGTGTGTTTGAGTCAAACACCTTTTCCAAGACTGGTTCTGTTACTTTGTTGGCAGTAGATTTGGTTTAAAATGAACTCTTGTTATCTCAAAGAGATGCCCTCAGGTCTGCCAGTTCAGTTGTGTATGGTCTGTGAAATTTTTTTATTAAAAAAGTGTGTGTGTATATATATATATATATATATGTATAAATAACAGAAAATGTTAAGACTGAACCATTTTGCAAACAGGTTTGTTCGAGGCCAGAGAAAGAGTCTTGGCAGGAGTGAATGCTGAACCTTTTTTAATCGATGGCTACATAAATACTTTTCAGTGGCATAAGTTGTTGCTGCCACAGAAGGAAAAGATGTTGCTTTTGTTATTGAGTTGTCCTTGTGTTCACATACCCCTTGGCGGAAGAAACAGTTTCTTGGCAGCCAGGCAGTAAGCGAAGTCAAGAGAATGCTGTGGCTGAAAATAATCAGTATAATTTTGTTATGTTAGTTTCCAGCTGGAGTGATACTCCAATCTGGTTTCCCATGTGCCTTCACAAATGTGGTGAAGAAACATTTAGAGGCAGTATCAGGCTTGTGCTTCTTGAGCTATACCCTACAGTGAATTTGCTATGGAAAGAAGAGTGTTCTGGAGTTATGGTCATTCATATAATTGAGATTGCTGAATTTCTGCTTACATTTAAAAGTAAATAAATAAAAGGAGGGAAAAAAAAAACTCCAATAAAACCCAAAGGAAACCATGGGGAACATTACCACGCAAGCCAAACAAGTTTTCAGGTCTTTAAGCAGCGCAGGCTGATGTTTTTACGAATATTGCAAATGAGACAGAAGTGACATGTTGTAAGTGATGGAGTTGAGACTTAATTTATTAAACACAGAATCAGGATTTGAGCAGTAATTCTGCTTTTTGTCCACTGATCTTGTCTCCGGTGTCTGTCAAGCCACTTAATCTGTCTGCTTTTCTATTTCTTCTGTTTTTTTTATTACAAAATTGCCTAACTTGAACTGTCCATCAAAGCTTCAGTTCTGTGCAGTACCTAGACTGAATTCTATTTAAGAAGCTATTTATTTTGCAGCCATGGCAATGACTGAAGAATATCAGTGTTACATATGCTATTTACTGTCACTTTGGTATATTCAAAATGGAAAGCATGAACTTTATGGGAGTTAACAGTGTTCTTTTGGGGCAGATTGAAAGGTGTGGGGTATTTATGTCCCCACCTTCACCTCAGATTCTAAAGTTGTGTTTTGACCTGTTTTTTTTTCCTGGAGTATTACCATTTTTTGAAGCTTTATGTTTGTCCAAATGCACTCAGTGATTTTGACAGACTCGTGCTTAGTGAAAGACTGAGGAGCTTATTATTCTTTTTATCTACGAAAAGTTTTGTAAAATATATGGTGTGTTAACTGCACTGCTGTTGATGTTGTTCATCATACACTTACTGTTAACTAGGGTTCCACTTGAACAAAAGTCAGGTTGTGCTTTTTCTGCGAATTGTTTGAGATCCGTGGGTGGAATGTTTGTTCAGTGGTATGAGCAGTGAGAGGACAAGAACTCTGTTTTGCTGACATCCCTTATCTTACTTTTAATCCTGTTCCCATGCGAAACTAAACGTCATCTTCCCCGGCTGCAGCCCTGGAATTCCCAAAAGCTGTGAACAGCCCTGGTTAGTACCTCAAGACTCCCATCAGATCGGTCATACCGGTCTGGGCCCCCAAGGGAAACCCTGATCAGCTGGAATTCTGGCTTTTCTTGTGGTCATGGTTTGTGGGGAAAGACAGGATGGGGAGGGCAACACAGCAGTGATTTTCCTCGAAAGCTATTTTGAATTGGAGTAACCAGTAGCTTATGAAATACCTCTGAACAAAAATACTTGTTGAAAATGTAAAATGTAGTGCTGTTTTGAGTTCTGGAGGGTTCCAGAGGAATTTTAAGTCAAAGGATGTAAAAATTGAGTGTTGTAAGTCAGTTCTACCCTATTCATAGCTGTAATTGGGAGAGGCGAAGAATAACCTAGATAAAGGGGGAAAATGGTACTATAAATAATGTAAATTAGATTACAGGCATACACTTGGAATACACACCTTTTTAAAAACTCTGGATAGCTTTCTGTGGAAGAACAAGGTCAGCCTTACAACAACAGCAGATAGTAGGTACAGGATCTCATAGAAGCAGCACTGTACTTTGTGGAAGCCAGGGGTGTTTCAGTAAAAAAAAATCCCTGACCCTGCTTAACCCACAATTTACATAATCTTCTCATGGATAATAGAGCGTTAATTGTGTTCCAGTTTCTGTACGTGCAGCCAAAGTTTTAGGCAAAAGCTTCCTAGTGTAAGGTGAAAGACACAAATTACAAGAATGGATGCTCTTTGAGTAACTTTTAATCTTAGAATATTCGTTACTTACGCATGCATGAAGTTTAATATGGAGTTTGCAGAATGAGACAGTTTTGTCCTTATTATAATGCAGTATCATTAAAACAAGGTTGTGTATAAACCAGTCCAAGAGCTCTGTGGAATAGCAGAAACTAGCTTATCTGTTTACAATTTTGGAGTAATGCTTACAAAATAAGATAAAAACGACTGTATTTGTAGTGATTATTTTAAATACAGTTAAGAAATCTATCTGGAATGCCAAAAACGCTGTCAGCAAACTGTTAATGAGTGCTCATGGCTTTTTGTGCAGAGGGGGATATCTATGTTGATCTGACTACAAGATCAGAGATGTGTTGTGATAGTTGATTTTACTTAGTAATCTGCTGTGTGTTTGATTGCTTTTTAAAGTTTGTAAATATTTGTGTCTGCTTGCTGAATACTTGTAGCTGTAAATATGAAATATACAATGCTGTCTGTGGCACAGATGCTGATTAAAAAGATGATTTAGTAATGCTGAAAGTGTTGGAAAAATCAGTCATTGTGTGAAATGAGTAATCTTAAGTGTTCAAAGCTAGCTTTTAAAACTTCAAAATAAAGCTCAGGTGACAAATAATGAGTAAACAAGCACATGTGTTATGACGATGAAATTTTGGATTAAAACTTTTTTGCCCATGTGATCTTTGTCTTCAACTATTGGCATGCATTTGACTATTTGCTTAAACTTCCAAAAGACCTTTAGGGGACTGAAACTGGAAAAAATCAATCCAGAGCTGAGTTACAAAGCAGAGGTGCTGTCTGTGTGGTGTAGATGGGCATGGTTGTAGCACAGAGTGATGTGGTGCTTTCTGAGCTGCCAGATTTAAATGCATGTTGAGATTGAATGTAAAACAGTATATGCCGAGTTGCTTCAGCACTTCTGAGAAGCAGCAGAATCACAAACTGCTGTGCTGGAAGTCCCATCACTTTGACTGCAGGTGGGCATTTCAGGTTTGTTGTGATGCAGGCTGCCCTGGCACAGCTGGAAAGGGAGGAAGGGAGCAGCTGGAATTGTCTATGGCTGCTGTCAGAGTAATTTGTTTCATCTGCAGTGTGCTGCTGAGTGTTTCTGGGGATGGTGCTGCAGGCTGGTTTAGTTGCCCGAAGGTTTAGCATTCTTAACTCTCAGCATAACAGAGCATTTTGCCTGAAGCCCAGCCTTCCTGCTGAACTGCCCCTGTAAAGACCTCAGCCAAAGACCAAGACTCTTGTATGTTCATAATCAGAGCGCTCCTGAGAAACTTGCAGGTGGAACATCAAATGATACTGAAATGTTTGAGAATATACTGGGGGGAGGTATTCAGTCTCTAAACTTCAATGCTGGACAAACTGTTTGGATACATTCTGTATTAGAAAGAACATTAGGAGGTAGATTCAGAAATTGATTAAATCAAATGTGTGACTAGAAGATACGAACTTTCTGGGAGAGGAAAAATGAGAGACTTCTGGCAAAAGAAACTGTCAAGTATGAATGTTTCATATTTTTGGGTTTTTATGCATAAGGTCAGTGAGCCTGAGCACAGTACGTTACAATCCTTCTATATGGTATTCTAATAAATGTCCATTTATGAAGGTATTGAAATAAATTTTTAATGAAAATTTCTGGGAGATGCCTTTTTCTTTCTCCAGAGAATAGTAGACCAAAATCCTTAATCCCAAATGCTTGTCTTCCAGTATTTGGGAGAGACTGAGTAAACGGAAGAATCGACAGGCTCTGAAGGTAGAAATTAACTTCTCTGCAGCCTTCCAGCCTGAAGGGTATTTTACTCAGTGCACAAATACATGGTGCCATGTTGTCAAAGGTTGGGCATAAACCAGAGAAGCAGAACTGGTGTTTTACTGCCAGTGGCATCTGTAGATGAAGGAGAAAATTGACTGGGGAGTTTGGAAAAGTTATTTGAAAGATTGGTGCTTAGAGTTTGAGGAGAGGAGCAGCTCCATTTGTAGGTCAGTACTTAAAGCCATAAGAAGATCAGAGTGATGCAAATAATGTGTACTTCTAACACTGCCTTTGTAAAGATAAGGGGGTTTAACCCTCCAATTCTCCAGCAGACCTTAATGGTGTTAACTACAGATTCTGTATTCATTATATTGCGCTGAAATCTTTTTCCTTTAAAGCTCACAGTTGGAGCTTTCTCGTATTTTTTCAAAATGTCTTGTTTGGGAAAAGGGGGATTAACCTCATGAAAAAAAAAAAATATGGACAGGCTCATCTGCTGCTTCTGCAGTGCCGTTGCCTGCAAACCAGCATAGGTGACATCCTAGCAACTGGGTAGCTGTAAATCGTGAATAGCGGTCCCTAGCTTCTCCGGGTTTAAATCAGGTCTTTATGAGGAAACTGGTGTGAGTATGAATGGTAACACTCCTAATGAGTGGACGAAAAACAGAAAGGGAGGTTTTTGCCCTTCAGTAGCTCCTGAAGGTAGTAGCTCCTGTTAGTTATTGTTAAGAAGCAATATTAACATAATCATTTGAAGAAGTCTTCTGAGAGAAAAGTACAGCTGCAAAGACACAAGGGTTAATAATGAAGGTAAAGCCTGTTCATCTAAATAAAATAATTTTTTATTTTATTTTAAAATAAACTTCATCTCTAAAACCATGAGAATATAAACCCTGCTTTTCTAGTTTTAAGCAGTGACTGAGATGTCTGAGCCAAGCTGAATATCTCCGTATCACTTTATGCTGGAAATGAAGGGACAAACCAGCCTGCTGAGGTGAACACCAGAGCTGGCTTTACCAGCTTTGCTGCTTTTGAGCTACTGGGGTTAAATCCAGCCTTCCTAACACCTACTCAGACAGCAATTGCAGTTACTATGAGCAGCATGAGATGTCATTAGTACATAGTTGGGAGCATCCCTGCCATTCCAGGGAGGCGGGTGGGGATTCATGCCAAAGTGATCAAAAGATGCTTTTATTTCAGAGTGCGGCAAAACCGCATAGATTACCTGTCCTATGTAAATGATATATTTTTATTTAAGTTTCCAAGTTCAGCTGTTGATTCTCCTGCTGTGCGACGTTTACTGTTGCTTCCTACAGAGTATTGCAAACTGTGTAAATCGAGTAGTCAGGTTTTACAGAATGAGGGGTTTAATTTGTGCCCCGAAGGGAGGACCAGCCACTGGCTGGACGGCTTCTTAGTGGAGTCGTTAATAGTTCATCGGTAACCATTAGGCAGCTCAAAAATATTTTTCCTTTGAGAATAACCTGAGCTCTGCTGCAAGGAAAACAAAGGTGAGGGGAGAAGCATAGAATAGCAGCAGGGTAAAAATGGCATTTAAATTGAATGTTGCCATTAGAAAGGGTAATTTGTTATCAGAAAATGTAATAAAAATGTACCTTTGCTATGGCTTTTGAAAAGACTTCCGATCACGAAGAAATTTATTTTGATTCATAAAAATTGACTGGTTATAAAGCAGTGTTGTTTTTGGTTGCCATTTGTTTAAATAAACAAAGTCTTTAGTAAGGCTTTAAAAAAATTTTGATTTAACGCTAAATCACATGTGACATTTTTGCTGACTCACACCGAATACAGCCATTGATGGTCGTATGCAAAGTACTGCATAATTAATTCCTTGTTGACAGCCCTGGTGATGTAAATCAGAAACCAAGCTGTAGCTTTGCAGATCTTTCCACAGCCACTCCAGTGCTATTCTTCAGGGACTTTCTTCCATATGAGTCATTCTGAGTCCCCTTAAAGTCCTTTGCTGAGATTACCGAAATGGCGAACACGCTCTGAAATGAAATGTGACACTTGCAGAATTTGGAGCAATAGTAAGTGTTGGTTGTTGGTAGTTTGAAGTAGTATGTGTAGTAGTTCCAGGCTCGAGTTAAAGTGCTCCATTGCCTGTCCTTTGGAAGGAATGTGGCTGAGATAACTGGTTAATTACAGCTTTAAAAGATGACTTGTTGAGAAAGAGGGAAGGATGCTAAAATGTTCTGTCTGATAAGGGGACATTTTCCTCTAGTTTTAGACAAGCTGAAGAAAGCTTCATGCAAAATAAAATATTTTTCTAGTTTGCTGTTGCAAATACTGAATTTATTTCAGTTGCGTTACTATGTCTTATTGTTTAAGTAGAAGATATCCAGTGCTGAGAGGGAATATCAACATTTCAGTGCATTGCTCTTCAAAGAAAGAGACTGTAGTCTCAGATAGTGGAGGAAATGTGTGGTTTTATATGTAAGGCAACTTGACTTAAGGCTTCTGTTAGAGGAGTTTTGCTGGTGTTTAATAAACGTATTGCCCAAGAATACCTTTTCTTATAGTCAACAGTAATAACTTGCCTTGATTCAATTTTGCAAGTTCTACATCTTGGCATTTTCATTATACAACATATTGTAGATACTGTGTGAAGTTCCCCCTGGTCTAATTGCCTTTCATCCCCCCTACTTCCCCAATATTTGGAAATTAGTAACAGTGGGAGAACTGGCTTAGGCAGGTTCAGTTTACAGACTCCTCTGAGATTTTGCTTTCAGCTGTGAAACGTCATGTTGGATTTAAGTAATGCATCGAGTAAACCAATGATTATGATTGCAAAGTGGAATATAAAATATTTAAAGATCAGGTTAGAGGAAGGTGGCAAAAATTCTGCATGCTACTTACATGGATATTGGTGATTAGAACAGATTTTTTTTCTGAGGAGAATGTTCTGGCTAGCCCAGAATTTTGAAAGGTGGACTGATTTTGCTAATTAGCAGCTTAGAAAGTTAGTCCATTTCTCAATTTGTGAATATATAAGTATTAAGGTAAAAATTGCAGGAAGATAGCATTATGGAAATAGAGAAATCCTTAAATAGCTTGCAGAGTGAGCATAAATCCTTTCTGCATTTCTTTGCATTTATAGAATCCTGGAATGGTTTGTGTTGGAAGGGACCTTAAATATCAGTTTCGCCCCCCTGCCATGGCCAGGGACACCTTCCACTAGACCAGGTTGCCCAAAGCCCTGTCCACCCTGGCCTTGAACTCTTCCAGAGATGGGGCAGCCACAGCTTCTTTGGGCAGCCTGTTTCAGTGCCTCACCACTCTCACAGTGAAGAACTTCTTTCTAATATCTAAATCTCCCCTGTTAGCTTAAAGTCATTCCCTATGTCCTGTCACTGCATGTTCTTGTAAAAAGTCCCTCCCCAGCTTTCTTGTAGGCCTTCTTTAGGTACTGAAAGCTGCTATGAGGTCTCCCTGGAGCCCTCTGTTCTCCAGGCTGAACAAGCCCAGTGCTCTCAGCCTGTTTTCACAGGAGAGGTGCTCCTCTTTGTGGCCCTTCTCTAGACTCGCATGAGCAGGCCCATATCCTCCTTATTGTGGGGGGCCCAGAGCTGGGTTCAGTACTGCAGGTGGGGTCTCACGAGAGTGAAGTAGAAGGAGAGGATCACCTCTGTCAGCCTGTGTGGTTCCACTTGTTTTAATGCAGTCCAGTATATGGTTGGCTTTCTGGGCTGCAAGCATACATTGCTAGGTCATGTTGAGCTTATTGTTAACCAGCACTCCAAGTCCTTCTTCTCAGGGCTGCTCTCAATCCAGTCTCTGCCAGCCTGTATTTGTGGTTAGGATTGCCCTGATCCACGTGCAGGGTTCTTTTCAACACTGTGACTTGTACCCTGGCCTACTAAATTATTAATGTATTTTTATTGCGTTTAGGCATCTTGGGTATTACTGTTAATCTTTTTTTTTTTTTTCAGTGTATTATCTTTATAGTAAATCCTTTATAGACTTCATAGCATGAAAAAATATGTGTTGTGTTGTGTTGTGTAGAAATTGACCAGTGTTATTTACCTGCCTGGTCTTTAAAAACAACTGTTTAATTTTTTACATCATCACTGTAAAAATGATGTTTAGTTGGGGCCAGAGCTAATTTTTTGTCATAAGTTACATATAAGCATATGTGGTGACTTTTTGCACCCTCAAGTGAGTTTTATGAACATACTTTTGTAAACATGTTACCTAAGTACTATTTGTTAAAGGTGCTTGGCCCAACTGTTTCCTGGTGGTTGTTAAAAGCCCTTGCTAATGGAATGCTCTATCCTAATTCAACATGCTTTGCTACCTGCTTCTAAAGTGGTGAATTGCCTAGATATCAGCCAGTAGTAAATTCATAAGCAATTTGCTGTACTTTGTTCTGAAAATTTTCCAGTGCTTTAATTATTGCAATTGTACTGCTGTTATTTGCAGTTCTGTTAAACTTTATTGAGTAAAGAAAGCCTAAAAGAGACAATGATAAAATGCCAGTTTAACATTGTGTTGTTCAAGTCAGTGTTGACATTTTTCAAAAGAAAAGGACTATGTGAGTCCTTTAAGGATATGCTTCTTGTGGGGTGTACATTGGCCTTTAAGCAAAACAATCATTAGAAAATAGGAAAGAAAAAAAACAAGTTCCACATATTTTCAGAAGCTTAATTTTGGGATTCTCTTACTTTTGGAATTACAATATAAAGTATACCGAGAAGAACATAGAAGCTACAATAAATCTACCTGCTAAGTACTAAATCCTTTTATATTTTCAGAAAAAAGCCAAAGGCCAGCTCCTGTTTGAACAAATCATGTACCATCTGGACCTTATAGAAAGTGACTATTTTGGATTAAGGTTCATGGATTCTGCACAAGTGGCGGTAAGTAGCAGTGCTTTGTTTATTCATTTATTTATCTTAAGCAACAGTCTAAACCTGAAATCTTAATATTGACAAAAACAGTATAAGAAAGCTGCCTTTTTTGATTTAAGGTTTTGCGTGGAAGCTCTGTGGCGTGTTTGTTTGTGACTCCAAGTTTAATTCCACCTTAAGCACTCTTAACACCTTACAGGGCTGTTGTCTCTTCCTTTCTTGTCTTTCACTTGTTAACTGTCACACCTCCTGTTGTCATTAGTGAAGCTGGCTCAGAGCCTGGTGTGGCATGTAAAAATTCTTGATGCTGCTGATGCAGAGAGGAAGGGGCAAAACTAGTGTGTGCTTAGCCCTTTATTGTTCTGCAGAGTGGAGAAAGTTTTCCTTTGCCAATGCCATAAACTTTCTCCTCAGCAAAAGTTTCTTTCTTAATGTCTGCTTGGGAAATAATCTTGGCAAGAAGGGTATACCTTTGATTTGCTCAAATCAGTTGTGACTTAGACCTGCAAGTAGAAATTTTTGAGAGAATATAGGTGTGTTTGTTGTATGTATCAGACAGTTTTAGTAGAGCATTCTTGCAAACTTGAGTTTTTGAAGTTCATCATGTGTTTGTGAAAATGTGACTGCTTTTGAAAACAGCAGAGCTTTATTTGTCTAAAGAACCACAGTTCTTTCCACTTATGGGCTGTGCAATTGTTATAAAAATCTAGCCAATCTGTTTTAATTGATTTTTATTATAATTAATATCGAGAGACAATAAACAAGCAGCTCTGGGTACACCGGGGAGTCTCCGCTCCGCCCGTGAGCGGGAACTTCTGGGGATAGTCTCTTACACTTTTTGGCTTCCCGGGCTTCTTGGGCTTCAGCCAATCCTGTTGTCTTCTTTTCCCGGGCTTCTTCAGCCAATCCCGTTGTCTTCTTTTCCCGGGCTTCTCCACCTGTTGTTGGGTTCTTGTCTCCGGGTGAAGAAATATTATGTCTATCACAAGTCTGACCGCCATTTTAGCCCCCATAAATTTCATTCCTTATGTGTTTATTTGTTCAGCGCACAGATTTCACAACGCTCTGTAACAGGACATATCTCTAAGTTACCTACCCCCCCTTTTCTAAGAACATTCATGCAATTTAAACAGTGAACAAAACATTTCTTTGCACAATACTGCAGTTGACCCAGGGGAATTATTCCCTTGTTTCTTCTTCCTCCTCACTGTGGTATTGACAGGGGCACTTACCATACCCTTTGCACATAGCACAATGATCACAAAGGATTCCACCTCCACACAAAGTGCAATGATCACTAGGACCCCTGAGTTGCTGACACGAATCACTCTGATGTAACTCGCACAATTCTGTATAGATACTTCTTGCCAAGTACAAGGACAGCTGCATTTCTTCCTGCCTACAAGGACAGCTACAATTTGAGTGAGGTGTTAGACAAGGAGTGCATTTTTGTCTCTGTCCTGCATCCCTGTAACTTAAACATGTATTCACTTACCATAACATCCTCAAGTATAATGAGATCTGAGTTTTCATACTGTGTATGTCAGTCAGTTATTTGTTAGAGGTATTACCTTATTACATATATGTTAGATGGATGATGGATGTTTCAAGTCCACTTGAAACGGAATTATTCCATGATTAGAATGGCAGAGTGGGCGTACAGACAGTTGCTTCTGAGATAAATACCTGAACTGTTTGAGGTCAACATACAAAATTAGAGGCAATATGTTATTACAGGAAATGATGTATATTCCTTTACTTCTGAGGTGACATCTTAATTGCTACTGCTTTATATAATGGCAAAAAATCTCCCCAAGCTTGAATCTTTGAAAGAAGCTGATACCTTTGGACACAGTTATATCCACCCCAAATCACACTTTTATAACCTGATAGCTTCTTTTCAGAATTTTTGTGATTGAGCTTTTATGCTTAGCTTGTAACTGTAGAGAACATTCTGTTAGGGTAAAATTATTTGGCTTCAGCATCTGAAGCAAAATTTATGGCTAGTGGGATTAGCTGCTGCTCGGCTGCAGTTCCTAGTAGTGAAAGTGGCCTTAAACCTCTCGCAGAACAAGAGACATTTAACACTAAAGAGAGAAAGAGCATTGCACTAACAGATGGATGTCATCCAGAACCATGAATATCTCCTACCAACAGAAATCAGAGAACAGCCCATTGCATACCATTTTATATTTATAAAACTCATGTTAACTGTGTTAAGCATGTGCAGTTTAGGATGTTGATTATTGATAGTGAATCACTCCATTGCATTTATCTTTTTACTTCAGGAAAAAAATAATCTGTATGTTTAAATAAGGTATTCTACTTAATTTCTGCCATGTGGCTTCTGAAGTATTTTCGCATGCCCCTAGGATCCTATAAGAGCATAGTGTTAGTTATAACTGGTGAAACTGTATGGTAGACATTTTGCCTTCTTGTTCTGTTAGTAAATAACATCATTCCATCTTGAATTGGGGAAATAAGAGTTAATCTTTTCTGACTCGGCAATTGCTCATGTCTTGGTTTTGTCCAGAAAATTTTACTTCCAGTCCAGACAGCACCTGATTGAGTATTTGATACTGCACTATCTACCAGCTACAGGAGATTTCAAACTTAATTTACTTCCTTTTCTTAACTATGTGTGACTGAAAAGAGGCAGAGTAGAGATAACAATTTGTTTAAACTGGACTTTAATGATATATTCCGCATAATGAAGCAGAAAAAGTAGCATTTTGCCAGGAAGGCTGAATGCACCAACCAGAGATAATTGCTTTAAGAAGTGAAGAACTGTTGTAATGTCAGCCATCCTTGCGAAGAGGAGCTGGCACATTCTAGGAGAAACCCAGTCTGCAGCTGGAAACAAAGAGAGACACTAATCAAGTGACTTGTCAAAGATTATTCAGGAGACCTGTTAAATAAACAGTGTAGGAATTCAGTCCCTTACTGTGGACAAGATTGCCCGCTGGCTCTGAAGGAGATCTTTCTGCTACCCAATTTAAATTAAAGTATGTTGCCTTATTATGTGATGATACACACTGGCAAACTAGCAACATGTAGTTAAACAAAAGTTTGAGAAATGCCTTGCTTGTTTTAACTACAAATGAGTTTTCAACAGACTAATTTTGAACAACTGAAGGAGAGCTTTGTTTTCTTCTCTTGAGCTGCTGAAGTGATTCGTAGTTAGGTGTTTGAGTTTATGATGTACTGCGGAGTGTGGGAACCAAAGTATAATACAAACTCTTCCTGACATTTTGGAATTCAGAATTCAAATACTAGCTACTTTAGAGCAGTTCTTGAAACAGTTGGTGGATTGGAAAACTTGTTTTCGTATATTTTCTGTGTTCATTGCTAGTCTGATGGTTAGGAATAGATCTCCCCCAGCACCTCCCACAAGTAAGAGGCAGGAGGTGGCAGAAGGAGTTCCTTGCAAAACTGTCCACTATATAACAGACTTGATCTAGCAGACAAGGGAACAGGCTGTTGTTAATTGGAGTAACTTCATTTCAGGCTGACAGTGAACAGTGCACCATGTCCAATAACACAAAAGATGAAGGTTTTTATTAACTTCTTGGGCTATTTGGCTTTTTTTTTTAGCAGTGCTAGAGATATGTTTCTGGTAAGGATTTAACAGGTGGTAAATTTCTAATTCTAATGTACAGGTTGCAAGAATCAAATACTTGCTCTTCCTAATGGAACTGCACAACACATTGGTTTGTTGCTGTGGCAGTTTAACATAGTGCTTAATGCTGAAAATTATTTGTATAGCATTGCACTAAGTATGCACTGATTCATTGCATAAAGTATGGGAGCAGTTTTAACCTCCCTGTCTTACTAAAAAGAACAGTTTACCCTACCTTCTTGAAATGTTGCTGGGTTTTTGGAGGGGGAGGGTGTTGTGGTTTGAGGTTTTCTGGTGGTTGTTTTGTTTGTTTTTAATTTCTGAAGCAGCAAACTTCTTGTAAGGACTTCCAGTACTCTCTGCAGTTTGTTGTTCATACTGCTTTTTGTTTAGCAAACTTTATCTCTGGATTTCAGCAGTAGACTCTGCTGAGCAAACTCATCAAAACATAAGCTTTTTGCCAGGTCCACTTGAATTCCATGTTAATCACTTGAAATAAATCTTAAATTTCCTGACGTCTGTGTGTGTCCATGCAGTGTTGGTTTGGTGGTGGTTGGTTTGGTTTTTTTTTTGTCGTTCTCCGCATTCCACCTCCCCGCCCCCTCCTGCCCCCCCATTTAAAAGCAGTTCTGCTTCCCTTCTTCCCCACACGCCCTTATCATTCAAACAGCGCTCCTGTAGGCAGCTGTGGTAAGAGCCAAGCAAAGTAAACGCTGTCAGTGCCTGTCGCGGGCCTCTCAGTTGCCTTCCCGTGGAATGTGGAGGAGATGAGAGAAAACAGGAGGGAGGGAGATGAAAGAGACATGCACAGCCAGTCCTGGAGTCTAGAAATGGCTCTCTTTGCCATTGCTGTATATAAATCACCTGCAAGCCTGCAAGTGAATTGTTTTGTATATTTTCATAGTAGAGGAAGGAGTAAGTAAATAGTCTTTTATAGCAAGCGAGTGTATGGAATAGGAAGAGAGATTGTTTTATTTCCTAAAGAAACAGCAACAAAAAATGCTCAACTCATATTCACTGGTAGTATAAGCAAAGCTGGTGTAAATATGCTTCATTCTGCCTTAAGCTTCCTGCTTTGTTTTAAATACGTATTAGGTATGTTTCAACTAGCTTTCTGCAGCTACTTTGTTTTAACAGGTAATGAGAGCATTCTCAGCTGGGTGCACAGCAGCAGTAGATGGTTCAATAGTTCTGATCTGCAGCTAATATATCAATCACTACATACCCTGGGTGTATTACAGACTGACTTAACACACTCTGCAGAAGGCAGGGCTGCTCTGAAGACAGGAATGTTTGCACTTGGCATTGCAACCTGAAAATACCGGTTCTTTCTCATAACCCTGCTGCTTTTCTGTCGTCCATGGGGCCCACTGTGGATTTCATGGCACATAGTCTAACCAAAGTAGTGTTGCTAAGTAATAATTCATCTGTATTAATTGCAAAGTGATATTTGGGATTGATCAAGTGAGGTTGTTTTACCTGGGAATTGTGAACCATGCAGGACATGATAGATAGCTTGGTCTGGCTGTCGAGTCAATGCAGTTTATATTGAATATGGTGCTATGTTTACCGTTTAACTGAGTCATCTCTTTTGGAGGAGGGAGCTGTTCACTGTGCACAGCACTTAGCTAGCAGTAGAGACCTACTTCCGTGTGTTAACTTTCCAGCTTTGTCTTTCATTTCTGGCATAAACTCTTCAGCAGTGGGAGTATATGCAGTTATTTTGTGGAACATGTATGTGTATCTGTTTCTCTCCATCTGCCATCAGTAGCTTAATTTTCACATGCTGTTGTATGCAATATAAGTGAAACTATTATTTTGGCTTCACGTCTAGTATATAGCTTATAATTACTATTATTCGGTGAGGCAGTAATGTCCTCCCATGTGACAGTTGTTAAAATGTCACCTGTAAATAGATTCTGGAGAATTAGGTATAGCTGACCCTTATGCTGGGACATAGACAGCTTTGCTGTTACTAGACTGAAGTCATCTAAAGAACACGCCTGAAAGCCAGCAATATTTATTTTGACTCTCCCCTTCCACCCCAAGTAAACATCACAAGCAACTAAGTGCCAGTCTGCAGCTATGGTTTATGCCTCTCTGGCACATTGTCACTGGCTGACCTAGTAACATGTGAATTAAGTGTTTGTTTAGACAGCATAAAAATTTTAGTAATTAAAGTGGTTTGTCATAACTTTTTTAAAGTACATAATGCTTTCTTGAAGATTGGCTTTAAACAGGATGTCTCTGTTGTTCAAAACTGACATTTTGCATTAAAAACTGAGTGAAAGGATCATGCTGAGAGAGAGCTGTGAAAGATTTTTATTAGATTGTTTTAATGAACTACTTGTTATTCCAAGATGGTCTTCACTAACACATAATTTGTTGGTTTTTCATGTTTCTTTTTTGTTCTTTCTGTGAGATTTCTTTATTGATAATTCAGTGAAAGTAATTTATTTTTCAGCACTGGTTGGACAACACAAAAAGCATTAAAAAGCAAGTAAAAAGTAAGTGTTCTTTCCATTTTCTCCTGGGATCTCATATTGAAAATACAGGAGGGAAAGAGAGTTGAAATGGGTGGTGAAGAGCAGTGTACTGTAAGGGGTGACAAGACCCAGGAACAAAAACCCAGCGTGGTGCTGCTGATTGTTTAATGACCTCTTCCCTCTGTAGCTCATATTACATTAGTCTAATGTCCTTAATTAGACATGGTATAGGTTTATTAATTGCAGTTTAGATGGGCACAAGGCAGCTGAAGATATTTTAGTGTTACCGATCGTTATCCTGACTATAGGAAAACTTGTCTTGGAGCCTCCATCCTCTGAGGCAGTCCTGAATGTCTGAATCTGTGTTTGGTCCACCAAGTCCTTACCTGCTGCACAAGGTTTTGTAGTATGGCCTGGTTTCAGTGGTGCATGCTTGGGTAAGCTGTGGCATTGGCTGGTTTTTGTTCAGCAGCTTCCTTGCTCTGCGCTGTGCGAAGTCTTCAGGGATTTGTGATGCTGTGTTAATGCAACAGAGATTTTGGAAGCACCAAGAGAGAGAGAAAATTCCTCCTGTCAAATGCAAGAATCAGCAGAGCGCTGCACATTTTTAAAGAATTGTTAATCCATCCTTTTGCTGAATTAACTCTTTGGTTTCCTGAAGAGGTGATTGTTCCACAGAAGGGTCTGTTAAATATGTGCCTGAACTTCTCTGGAATAAAGGGGCCTGAGTTAACAGAAATGGGTATTTCCCAGGCTGGGAAGGTGTAACAGAGACAAAGAGTGTGCCTAGGGGTTTGGTCTTCAGACCAAATGGCAGAGTTAAGATGCTCAGCTTTCTTGGTGGTGGATAGAGTCCTTAAATATAGGAATTAACCTAGTCTTTGTGTGATTTTGGCAGGACAAATCGACTTAATGTTGGATTGACTTCTAACATATCAAACTATTTTGTGTGTATATTAAGAGTCCTTTCACCCTGATGTTTTTCATGCATTCCCCTGTCACAAATGAATTCCTGCCTTAAGACATTGTGGTAGGACAGAGCCAATTTCAGTCAAGTTTTGTGATGTGATTTCATGTATTAAAAAAAAAAAAAAAAGAATGTTGAATGAATTCTACTTTGCAGTTGGCCCACCGTATTGTCTACATTTTCGTGTGAAGTTTTACTCATCAGAGCCCAACAATCTACGTGAAGAGCTAACAAGGTAAGAAGAATTTTACGTGAGAGAGGGGTACCCAGGAAAGGCCAGTAAAATGTTTTTGTGGTATTTATCTAAACAGTTGTGTGATGTTTTGGAGAATTCCTTAGAGCTGCTTGCTTATTTGTTTTTTTTGTAAATGCTTCTAATCTAGTTCTCATGAAATAAACGAACTGTAATACAAAGAGATCTATATATTTACTATATTGATGCACCATTTTCCATTAGGCAATTCTGGCAACTAATCTAAGTAGCTTATACACAGTGGACAGAGATTTTCACTGAAGAGAACAGACATCATTCCTCTTTCTTTATTATTCTTAAATTGCATTTAATTTCAACTGTGTGTAGTCATCCTGTCTCTTTAGACAGAAAAGTATCAAATTGCAAGTTAGAGTTTATCTTTGGCAAAAGTTCACTTTGAAGTTTCACTTTGCCACTATGAAACATTTCATTCATCTTGAGTTCTGCCAGTCAGACCTTGCTACACAGGCTTTAGCAGGGCAGACCTGAAACCTGAGGGCTTTTAAAGCCTGTTTGCCTGCTTAGCTAATCCCCCAGAATAGGAAAACAGCAAGTCTTTCTTCTGTCTCGAGGACATTTTATGCCCTAAAGAAGCAGCGGGAAGGGGAGCTCTGCCATGGTTATGTGTATCACTAGCAGGGGCTTTCTGAGGGGTCTACCTTCTCTTGGTGCAGCTGGGGCTACTTTTCAGTTTCCACAGGTGCAGCTTGCTAATGTTTTCTGCCGGCTTTCCATCAGATGCCACCAGTCAGAGGTCATGTAACACAGCCTCAGCATGGGAAGTATGCTTGAATTGTTTTGCAAGTGTTATGTGGCTGATAAGCACAGACTGGACACACGCACTATACACTGGAGGCCTGTGCTCATTCTTTTGGTATCTAGGGTCAGCACCAAACAAATTTATTCCTCACATATGGGCCAGAGTACAAATGACTTTGGATAATGTTTGGTTTAGCAAAGTATTTGTGGATTTCCAAGAGACCTGTAGGAAAATGGCTTTCATCTGTTTTGTGTCTGTGTATGTGAGTACAAGTACCCATAGGCACATGTTAAAACAGAAGCATCATCTTTGGTTTTGTGTGGATGGCTTCTGTTCAGTTATAGTAGAATTCAAACTGGATACCATTGCGGAGCCTGGTGTTTAGTTGATGGGACAACTGCTTGTCTTGGCAAAGGAAAGCTGTGTACCAAGATGGCTCAAGAGAGCTACTCTTTGTGGGTATTGGATAGGAAGGATTGGTGTTGCACACCAAAGGGATATTTGTATTCAATATTTGCCCAATTTCTAAGCAAGAAGAGTGCTGAATAAGCAAGGCAGTGAAGAAAAGCTGGCTCTGAAGAGTGAAACGTTTGAAAAGGCTGTTCTGTTGTTTTGGTTTGGGTTTTTTTTGTTGCTTTGCAGTCAGCTGAAAGGGTTAGATTTTAACTAAGCAATCCATATTAGGAACATTTATTTTTGAGATACTTTAAAATATTTATTCTCTTACAAGATCTGTATAGCTATGAATAATGAAGAAAACGTGGAAGATGTAAGTTGTTCTTTGCCCTAGTAGGATCAGGAGAGGGGAAAAAGAAGATGGGTATTCTCTTTCTTCTTCCATGAAGCACTGTAGGTTAGCTTGTGACAACTTCTAGTTTTGGGTTTACTTCATTTGAAATGTGTGCAAAGCATACAAACTCAACTGATAAAGCCTTAAAAGATCACAGTGCAGTTTGTTTAGTCTTGAAAGCCCATGTAAAGAGTAGAAAACGTTTTTATTTGTCAGGCTCTAACTTCCTCCTGTAAGCTGAGCCACACATTAGAAGTATTAATCAATGACATTTATTTCTTATTTAATCCTACAGGTATTTATTTGTTCTGCAGCTGAAACTGGATATTCTTAGTGGAAAGTAAGTATTACTGATAAACAGCTTTTTAAACAGTTACAGTATGTTTAGCATAGGATTTATTACACTTACATTTGGATAATTAATAAGTTTTGCTAAGTAATGTAATGTGGGGCTTTTTCTCTAAGATATGAGTTTTCTATGCATGACTAGCAGCAGAGGAATGCTTAAATAATGTAGTGCTTCTCTCTTGTTAATTTGCTGAAAATCTACTAATCCTTTTTTCATTTTCTTATCCCAAACTATTGCAGTTTCTCACTGTTGGGTATATGAGTTGTCTGCTAAGTAGTGTCAGCTAAGGGTTTAACAATGCACTTGTCTTACAACAGATTGGAATGTCCTTTTGACACAGCCGTCCAGCTGGCAGCTTATAACATGCAAGGTCAGTAGGTACAAGTGGGGAAGGATGAAGTTGTATGAACAGCTTTGTGTGTAGACTATTACTTTTAGTCTGTCCTTGTTGTATGCAGAAAATAAGTTTTGTGCAGCTGCTAGCGATCCAGTGTGAAACAGCTCTTTTTGATTGTAATTTTGTTGTGAGCATGTATAGAAAATTAGTCAGTTCCCTAGGAAATGTAGCAAAGAGGTTCTGAACAGAAACAGCTTTGTCCTAAACTTGTTTTCTCAGGTGCGTGTGTGCAAACCTGTCCACTTTCACATATGAGATACGAGTTTTGCAGCCTTTGTGAATTGCTTTGAGGTAGTAACATAGTTCATTATTTTTCATTGTAGTTTCTGCCATGTGCTTTATTTGTTGTACAAACTGGGTACAAAATTATTTTGGTTCTGCACTCCATTGAAAAATCTTGCATACAAAATCCACCAGCTTTTGACTGCAGCTTATTTGTAGAAACATGTAGAAAACAGTGCGTGATGTCTCAAGCTGGTACTTGAGCATTTATGGCTGAACTGCACTTGCTAGTATTTCAGTTCCTTCTTCTGTCAAGAGGTGACATGCTGTCATTTCTCAGCTGTACAGCACTGTGCTTCAGCCCTCTGAGACTCTTATGAATGAATTGTCTTTAACTTTTGATTCCAGCTGAGACTCCAGCATCCATGGCTTCTCTGAGAACTATGGTCTGACCTTCAATTGCTTGTATAGGTTGTACATCACTGATCTTTATGGATGATGTCTGCTGTTCGTTGGATGAGGGTGTGATCTTAGCAAATATGAACTTTTCTGTTGTTTCAAGCAGGGGAATACACAAAAGAAAGTGAAGTTTTAGAAATGTCTGCTAGAGCAGGCATTTAGGTCCTTGGAGGATACAGTTAAATGGCCTTATTCAACCCAGTTTAAATCTACAAAAAAAAATCCCAGAACCTCAGCTGTAAAGTCCTCTTTGATGAAGAGAGAATTTTTAGATGTGCCATGCGTTTGTGCTGCACAAATTCTCTACGCAACATTCATCTTATAAACCAATACACTGTTGTACTTACTTTGCAGGGCTTAGGTAACATGACTAAGTCACTGAAATTCTTTCTTGTACAGATGTTTTCCAAAACAGATTTTGTTCTTCCAGCAGGGCCTACTAATGGCTTTTATCATGTGTAGGTATAGAAAGCTGGGATTAAACTGTAAAGGTACCTGCCTTTTTAACCCGCTCTTTTGTGTGGAAGGAAAACAGTTAGACTACATTCCATAGTTTAAAATATTAGCATTGTTAGAGCCTTAAGGTATAGGTTCAGTGAATAACTTTTGGAAAAAACAAGGTGATCTAATTATGTCATATATCCATTGCTTTTTGTGCTGGTCTTTTCTTTCCTCTCTCCACAGTCCTTGTAGCAGGGCTTTAATCTTACTGCCTGACAGCTGTGTACTTTTATTTAAATCAGCTGGAACCTAAGCTGGCTTTGACAGCATTCCTTTCAACAGAGGCAGGCGCTTTAGTGGGAGTAAATTATTGTAGAACTACAGACTTCCTCAGTCAGCATTTAAAAAAAAGGGGGGGGGGGATAAAAAGGCTCTTATTATGCTGCAGTGTTCAGAAATCCAAGAAGGGGGTTTTTAGAATTTGTATGTAGTTTCTGCACATATGGATACTGTATGTGTGTATTTGACTTCGCCATGTCATCCCAAAGATGTCACTTGGTTTTTTTCCTACACAAACATTGGTAGGTTTTTTTTTCAAGCATAACAATTATTGGCCTGTATCAGACACCAAGGACCGAGTTATAGAATTATTCCTAAATTTTGGACATGAGCTGAACATTAAGAAACTGCTTGAAATTAATGAGAGGAGCAGATGCTTTAGTGATTCTGAAAATCAGGACATTTTTATAAAGGTTTCTAACTGTGATTTTCAGCATTTTATGCATACATCAATCTTCAGAAGCTGGACCCCCCTGTGGAAGGGGGTTGTGCTTTTGATGTGGCAAACCCGTTGAATAGTATGTTCCGTATGCTCTCTAAATAGCATCTCATATTGCCCCTATTGAGCATGCAGCAGTGGACTGGATGAGCCATTTGACTGACCCAGTAGGGCATTTATTATGTTCTTAGATGAAAAGGAGAGCAACAAATAACAGCTGCAGGATTGTTCCCTGACACAGAGTAATTATATCAAGATGGGGGAAGTTATAAAACCAGAAACTGATTTTTAGAATGGTTTTATGAAGAGTCAGAACTGGGTTTGGGGTTTGCAGCTCTCAAGAGATTCTGTTTTAATAATTTAAGGCAAAATTCTGTTTTAACTTAAGTTCGTTTTAACCTGTCATCTCAATAAAGATATAAGTGATAAAACATTGAAAACTTTCTGCAAGAAAGAAAAGAGATGAGTGTCAAGGATGTTGACAGCTTCCTTGGAAGTTTGTTAAGGAATGCATCAATAGCACTTTGTAAAAATTAATGCAAAGCTTTTGTGCAGACAACACAACTACTTGTTCAGTGTTAATAATTTTGCTGTTAAAAAAGGTAGTGCTTCAAATAATTGGGAGGACTGGAGGTTGAGAAACAACACAAAAAGAAATTTAATATTTTAGATTAACTAGAAAAGTATGCAAAAGTTCCTGTGTTACTGTGAACGCTGCTTGACAATGCTGTTCTTCTGTAGCTGAACTTGGAGACTATGATCCTGCTGAACATGTGCCTGAACTGGTGTCTGAGTTCAGGTTTGTTCCCACCCAGACCGAAGAGATGGAACTAGCCATTTTTGAGAAGTGGAAGGAATGCAGGTACTAGATCTTCCAATGCATGCTAACCAGCTGTTAGCACTGATTTTTCTGTGAGAGAATGTATTAAGATGCTGCTGGTGCTTCTTTGGTCCTGTTCAGAAATGTAATTCTAATATGGTTCTGTCATATTTTGTAAGAGGATGTAATGTGCAAAATTGAAGTTTTTCAAAGGTCTGAGTTAAATGATGAGGTACAGATTCTTGAAATGTAATAATTTTTTAGCAATGGTTTCAGATTAAAACTTACAAAAGTGACATTGATGTTCAAAGCAAACAAGTGTCAGCAGCATTGGGGTTTTTCACAAACTTGCAGGAAGTTCTTTTCCTCTTTCTTATATACCGGGTTTTGCTTTCTGTGCTTTGTCAGGCATCTTACCTAACAGCAAAACGTTTATTTCAGGGGTCAAACACCAGCACAGGCTGAAACTAACTACTTAAACAAAGCTAAGTGGCTGGAAATGTATGGTGTAGACATGCACATAGTCAAGGTATGTTTAACCACAGCATGGTGAGCTTTGGTAATGATAACGTTAGCTTTGTTGTGCATTTCAACACTGGGTTTGCTTGGAGGTGTGGGGTGGAATATTGTACTCATCTAAGCTGTGTAACAGGTGATCTGGCTTTGCATCAGCTGTCCACTTTACAGTATACTTTTTAGAAGGTATAACTTTAGAGTAAGCATATCTGCTCTGTGTTAAATATGTGATTGGTGTGGCAATATGGACTACAGTTTGTATTTAGACTAAAAGCTATGTGAAAATCATAGTAATTAAGTTAAAACTGGCTGGGGTCTAGTCAGCTACAAATGAAGAACTACAAGTGAAAATAGATCTCCTGTGGAGAAGGAAGTGCAGAGAACCACACAAGGAGGTCCCTATCACACAAACAAATCAAGAAACTTTAATTTTCAATTTTAGTCAGCCTTATTGAGGATTTGCAGATTAGAAAAATCCATTGCATAAGGTCACTGAAACACAAGAGTTTTGTTGTATAAAATAAGCAGGTATACGTTTAATTGTGACAGTGGGCAAATAAGCTACATTACACTGGAGTAACTTGGATAAAGGGCTAAGCATCAAAATGAACATAATCTTTATTTTGTGGCAATTAGGCAAGAGATGGCAATGATTACAGCCTGGGATTAACACCTACAGGAGTTCTTGTCTTTGAAGGAGACACAAAGATTGGTTTGTTTTTCTGGTAAGCTCTCTGATTGTACATTAAGATACATTTTAAATTTTTACTCTTTTGCTTCATTTGCACTAGCCTTACTATTGAAAAGGAGACAGAAGCAATAGTGCTAGTGCAGGTTTTACATATAATGTCATCTGGGCAGCTTTTTCAGTAAGAAAATGTCTCTGTGCCTAGTAAAGGGCAGAAACATCTCTTTCTGCCCATCAGTAAGGACTACTCAAGAACAAATAAACCCAAACCCAGATCTATATACATCTAGTCATGGGATGTAGAAGTTCCTCTGGTTTTTATGAACATGTGCTTCTTTATCTGTCAAGTACCTGAATAACACCCCACAGTTTCTCGTAAGCATTGTGATGAAATTTTGTAGGGCTTTATATTGCATAAAGCACAAGGTGAAGAACCTAGCTAGCATATTTTGGACTGGATATACAGTAATTCATGGATTTAAGTGCTTTATTATCTTCATTCCCATCCAGTCTTTCAAAACTGTATACAAAGAGTTAAGGAGGCAGATGATGAGGTAAAATTTCATCATAGATCTATTCATTTTGGGTTAACCCAGTCCAATTTTGTAAATGGCAGAACAACACTCACTTTTTAGCAGAAATATTATCTGTGTGTCTTGTTCCTCCACCATCATTTCTAGGTATTTTTTTTTTGGTGAGCAGGGAGGGGAAGAAATGGTTGCAGTTTTGTGTCATGTCATGCTTGCATTGTTTTGGCTGGGATTTTGTGAAACAGAGTCATCATAGGAATTGATCTGAGCTATATTATACAATGATTTTTATTTCTGTAGTAAAGTAATGTTATTTTGGTCTGCCTTTGTGTCTTTCTGAGTTCAGTTTTGTGGGCTTGTGGAAGAGTAGGCAAGCAGGAGCATTTGGGTGCAGTTTGATTTCAGTTCAGATTACCTTTTTAGAAGTTGCTGACTTCTTATGAAAGTTTCTAATTAAATTTTAAATTTTGAAGTGCTACATTGGTATCCACAATATAATGAAACACTACTTCATGAACTTAAAACATCCATAAAACCAGAAAAAGAAAATCTGGTAGAAATACTTGGATCAGCACATTGAATGTACCTCTCAGTGAGTTACTAAGATAGTTTGATGTAACCTGCTTTTTCTGTTCATCTTGCAGGCCAAAGATAACAAGGCTTGATTTTAAGAAGAACAAACTCACTCTAGTAGTTGTTGAAGATGACGAACAGGTAGCTAACTATCTGCTTAGTTACATCTCAGTCTTAATTATACAGTACTAGTTTACATACTCCTGGTCTCCTTTAAGTTTTGAGAATTAACAAGACTTTTCGTTGTGACTTGGGAAGAGGAGGGGAATGAAGGGACTTAAGTATAAAATAAATAGGCTTAATTACTTTTATTCTCACCCTGTTTTTAAAAGAATACCTTGTGAAACTAGTGTAGACCAGATAATTGGAAACAGTGTGCATTGTGCAAGAAAGTTTACAAAAGGGCTGTGTACCACATTTAGGGGAATGAATTTAGGTTCATACTTGCTTTGACTTATTCAAGCCCCTTGTAAATTGTCAGTGTGCTTTGTGTGCTTTAAGGGAAAGGAGCAGGAGCACACTTTTGTCTTTAGACTGGATCATCCCAAAGCCTGCAAACACTTGTGGAAATGTGCAGTGGAACATCATGCTTTCTTCCGGCTCCGAGGTCCTGTCCAAAAAAGCTCAAGTCGATCAGGTTTCATTCGGTTAGGATCCCGGTTCAGATACAGGTGAGTGTCACCTGTCAGTTAGCATGCACCTTCTGTCATTTCTTGCTTTTCTGGGATATTATGTGTGGAAACACGAGAGAATCTGGTATTCATTCACCTAGGACACAGAGATCAGTGAAACTTGCAAACTGAGTGAGTTGCATTATTAGTTTTATTAAAAGCATGGATTTTCCCCCTGCGTTTTTCTGATATATCTTCAGGTGATTCTGGTCTGTGCAGTAGGAAACCAAAGGTTTCTCAAGGTTTGTGTTCTTTACATAGCATCTGTAGTATGTTGTGGTTTATAGGTCACTTCATCTTGAAAGTCCACCCTTTTAAAAACTATAGAGGGATTGATGATTGACTTAACCAGCTGGGGACATCTCAAGTCTTTTGACTCCTGAGTTTCCTGTCTGTGTGATGGTAGTGCTTCAGAAGCCTAAGATAAAGCCAGTGCACGGACAGACTTCTCAATGGTTTGTAATCCCAGACCTGTCTGCAGGATACTATGTGTTGCCCCACCAGAGTTGGTGAGAACGTATGGAAGGGAGTGAGGTGTGACCCCAGGCAGTACACACGTACTTTGCTTCCGTTTCCAGCAGCTGTAGCAATACGTCAAGTCTGCTTCAGGAAGGATCGATGGTACCAAAGAGCCAGCAAAACAGGAGGCTGCTACTGCCTTGGGGCAAACTCTGGCCAAATTTGGGGGAAAAAGACTTGCTTGGGAACAAGAGGATCTAAATGCTGGAATTTAGTCCTATTATCATTTTTCTTTATAGCCTTTGGCAACATACCTTTAGCTTTACTCTCCTAGAATTTTTAACTTCACCCAAACTGCACGCACTTTGACAACAGGAATATGTAAAGGACAAATGTGTTTTTTCAGCAATTTAGTGTTTTAAGGAGTCATTGCTTCAGCCTTCTGTCTTGGAAAAATGGGGTAAAGATTAGGATGTGTGTGGAACGCCTTCCCTTTTTTGTGAAAAGCCTTCTGAGTTGTTAAGATTGGTATTCTGAGTGAAACTGAGATCAGTTATTAAGCTCTGAATTTAAAATAAAATGTGATGTTTTGATGAGCAGTGTCTATGTTCTGTCATTAAAAGCAAGCCATTTATCTTACTGGTTTATATTTTTACATGGCACTGTTAGTGGGAAAACAGAGTATCAAACGACCAAGACCAATAAGGCCAGGAGATCAGCATCCTTTGAAAGAAGGCCCAGCAAGAGATACTCAAGACGAACACTGCAAATGAAAGGTAAAAGACCTTCTTTTCTGGGAAGTATAATACACTGTGAGAATAAAGTAATAGTATCCTTCATAGGTTGTGTGTAGGGATTCTTCTGTAGCTGGTTGCCCTTGAGTTTTCAAAATGAGGTTTTCTTTGACTTATCTGGGAGATCACATGTATTTATCAGAAAAAGCCTTTGTCCAGAGCATGTCATCCTAGCCTGTAAAGCACCCAGTAACATTGCGCAGTAGGCCTCTGTACAAAGATGGAAAACGTGGGTCCAGAGACCAGCAGTATATTAATGATGATATTTGAAATTTATTAATCAAGTTTGAAATTTTTCAAAGGGGTTTTGTCACTGTAGGAGTTGCACTCTTTCACAACTTTACAGCATGTGATACCTTGTCTCTTGCTCCCAATTGCGTAGATCAAGCGTGACCTCCGTGCATGCTTTCAGATATTTCCTTTTAGATCCAACTCTTTGGTTTGCTGTTCAGATTTTTTTATTCTCTTTTTCCAATGTACAATTTGGATTTTACACATTGTACATGGGATACAGGCAACTTAGCTCTTCGTTGCCTATTTTTAGGCAGTGCTAGATTTTATTTATAATGTATAATATATTAGATATTTGGAATTTATATATAATATCAGTATTTAACAGAACCTAATTATATATTTTAATTAGCGCTTTCTATTTTTGCAGCACATGCTGCTAAACTGGAAGAAACAAGGTAAGATGCATTCCAATACTTAAATTTCTCTTTGATGTTTGCCACCTGTACTTAAGCACATGTCTGCAGGAGGAGATTATAATATTAGTTAAATGCAGAGAGCATTAACCTCTTAACCATGGTTTTGCTGTGGATTTTTTGTTTGTTTGCTTTATGCAAAGCCTCTGGTTTAAAGCCTCCTGTGTTGCTGTCACATAGGAGATTTTGCCAGACTTGCTTACTAGCAGGAAAAGAGGTTTTATGACTAGCTATGATTCTGGCTGTTTATGAGCTATAGTTCTGTGTGCTGCCATATAAAGAGATTGGGTAAAAGCGTGTGAGGGTGTCTTCTTTCCAGAATCTGCCTACTCTGGCTGTGTGACTGAAATACTTAATCAAGTGAAGGTCAGAGACGGGGAAAACACAGTAAAATAAATATTGGAAATATAGCAATGATTTTCTGTTCTGTACTATGCATGCATTTATTTTTACATACTGAAGCGTTTTTTTTATATATTTATCCTAAATTTATTCAGAATCAACATTAAGAGGGAGGCCTTTTGGTTCTTTATTTCTGTACCTAAATTTTGCATGCGTAGGTTCATACTTGCTGTTGCAATGTAAAATACTCATGTGAATCTGAATCATACAGTTTTCAAACTCTTCTCTGAAGGAGGACAGGAAACTATGCTCTAATTAATTACGTGGTAGTAAAGGAACTAGGTCATTCAGTTATGGTTCTGTCCTTTGCCCTTGTAATCTGTGAACACTGCAGTGATCAAATGCAACCAGATTGTTTTTTAAAAGTAGGTACTCATAGATGTTAAGCATCAGGGCAGTCCGGAGCTGAGTAAGGAATGTAAGGAAGTAACATTTCAAAACAAAGGTGTAATACAGCCCTGTGTTTTATGTTTGTAGCAGCAAGGTTGTTTCTCGTGTGAGAGGGAGGAGAAAGTCTAGGAATTGTCTAAGGACAAGACTGCAGTTACTTTAATAGAGGTCTGTCTTTGTGACCTCCTGTATTGTCTCTTCTTTTTATAAAACAGGAAAGTACTCGTCAAAACTGGGTGCCATTAAAGTGCTTAAAGTTCCTCGCATGCAAGATGTGACTGATTAATAAGTGCCCTCAGCATGTTGTGTTGTCATACCCTTCTCTGAGTTTCATGCTGCTTAGGTCATTCTGAGAGTGGGAAGAGAAACTTCATCTGCAGTTTCTCCTGATAAGACAGTCTTCTGATCTGTACCTAGGTGTGGCAGTTTGTTAGTCTCCAGAGCAATCTATGCCATTTCTGAAACTCTACACTCGAGCTTCGGTAATTGAAATTCATCATGAAAGATGTATGTTGTTCCATTCTTTTGTTTTAACTCAGTACAGGGGAATGTGCTACCCACAAGGCATTCCTTAATATTTCTGTTAAATGTGCACTATTCTGTGGTAACCTCCACGTTCTCTCAGTAGAGCAGGTGCAAAGTTGGGGAACGGGCAAGAAACAGCTTGTTTGCTCTTGATATGATGATATTTAAGTAAAATAATTCTAAAGAATTGCTGAAGTAGATACGGAAATCTATTTGGATTGTCAGCTCGCCAGATTGGATAGCTACTGTCCAGACTCTAAAACAAAATATTAATTTATTAAATATATTAAATATTTAATATAAAATTATTAGTAATGCTGTGCTGAGCTGCTGTGCATGTAATTTTGAATGGCTGCTTTTAAGACTCTGAAGCAGGAATTCATTCAGTCCATTAGAGATTGTATGCAGAAGAAATTTACTAATTTTTCTGATAAACTTTATGATGTGAAACTTCAAATCAGAAAAGTCTTAGATGTGAAACAAATGCAGTATCTGCAGCATGTAGGTAAGGTTTTGACAATGTCACATTTTACTGAGTGTTTAAGTAAAACTATATTGGTTTTACTTTAAAGTGCCCCACCTTACTGCTGAATCAGGAAGAGTTTCTAAACCAAACTGGTTTAGTAAAGGAAGGGGGAAAACTAGGTGAATTACAGAGAAACTGCATCTTGAACAAATAAAAAATGTGATACCCCTAGTTACCTAGAAAGAGGCAACTGACCTAAACCAGAAGTTATTAAGGGTTCTTTTGAGAACAGTTAAGTACTTTGGAAAGATCTTCATTAGACTTGGTGTTTCTTTCTGAAAATCCTTGCAGTTCTGCTTTGTTAATCTAATTCTAATTTAAATTCTTTTTTGTCTTTTAGTACTGCAAACAATGCAGTTATACACCAAACTAATGGATCACAAGTAAGAACTCTCTCTTTTAAAAGACATTTTTCGTGTACTCCGCAGAATAGAGGATTTTTTTTTTACTCATTCTTAAAATCCAGTGATTGACCAATTGAAAGTTACAAACGGTTAACTATGAAATTGCATGCCAAGAAATGACTACTAATTAACAAGAAAGATAATTAGTTAATTTAGTTGGACTAAGGAAGACACTGTGTGCTCCAGTGCTATAGAAACTATGCTATTATAGACACAGATTTTCATAAGCACACAGAGTACCTTTGTGTGAGGGTTGTAATTATCCAAACTACATTAATTCTACATGTTAAGTAACCTTGAAAAAAAAAAAGGGGTGGGGGGGTGGAGGGGTGTGCAATTCATCAGCACCTACTTTGATTCCTGGTTAGAGTATTTCTTTTCCTCTGAAAGGGAAATGCACCTGCAAATTTAAGAACACATTGTTAGCAAAAGTTCAATGTTTTCTTGGTTTAAGAGGGAAATCAGACTCCTGTCCCTTTGCATACAGAATACTTTGTTTCACTGAAAAGGATTGTTAGCATGAAGTAATTCTTCTTCCCAGTATCAAAAAACAGGACTTGGATTTTGGAAGGACCCTGTCTCTTTCTGGTGCATTTCAAATGCAGGGTGCAACAGGAAAGGATCATATTGGTAGAAATGAGATTATGGTTTGGTTTAACATTAAAATACTCAATCTGTACTGATACATAGGTTGCTACTCTGCCCAGCCTTTTGCCTTCTATGCAAAAGGAGTTGTTTTCTTGTGAGCACTTACATTTCAAGTGGCAGTCCAAAGGCTCACAACCCGAAGGTGCTGGCTGTTACTGCAAAATTACCGTCACAGAAGGAAAGCATTACTGCATGAATTTAAAAAGGACACAGCAGGCTGTAGCTTCTTAGTGAAACTTTAGAGCAGCATATGGTCCCAGTATGCCATACTGGAAAAGACTAGGCATAGGTATCTGGTGCTGTGGAAGTAAGGAAAGAAAACAGCCTTGCTTTAGCTTGGTACTTAAGAAGTGATGACATGTTTTGCTATGTGTAATGTGTCATTGCTTCATTAATGTGTGTATAGTAACTTACTTGTTTATATTCTGTCTCCAAAGAGCTGGAATGCAAAACCAAACCTACCTGTCCTAACAGCGGTTCCTTCTGCCCCAGTCTTAGTGGAAATAGAAAACCTCCCAAGGAGCCCAGGAGCCAGCCAGCAAGACAAGAAGTGGTATGTTCTGCTTTGCTGGGAAATGAATTCTGCTTGCTTATGCATGATTCAAGTAGTTGTTTCTTTATCTGCACTTAAATAAGCTGCCATCCTTGTGTTCTTTATGTAAGTTGACAGTCAACTTACAATTAGTGGTGATGCAGCTGATTTGTTGCTGTGAATGTAGGATGGGGAGGTGAGGACAACAGGCTTAGTAACTGCTAACTGAAAGAAAATTTCTCCAGGGGTGAAGAAATTATTAAATCATCAACAGCATTTTCAAGTCTTGGAGAGAGCTGGGTCCTTCTCAGTTGCAATAATACTCCTTGTAACCCTTTGCTTGATATCACGGGGCCAAAGGACTTACCTCTATGCTTAACAAAATGCAGAACCTTGTAAACCACTATCCTTGTGAATTGTCATTTGAACGTTGTGAAACGAGCAAGCTGACTTTTTTCGTTATTCTGGACAGAATGGGAGCTTGAGGAAAATGACATAAGCAGAAGATAAGAGCTTTGATTTCATGTAATCAGACTGTTTTATGATTGGATGCATCTCAAAATGAGGGTGATTTGTTTGAAGGTAAATGTACATATAATTTACCTGAAAGTAATTTCACATTGCAAAGCTATTTCAAAGCCAAAACTGTCATATGTCAACGTAGTACTTGTGCACATGCCAACTTAACTTTTTCAGCTTCTTGTGCATTCAAAGGCAGTATGGCTTCTCCTTGAAGTGTAATTCTGGTTTCTGTGAGGCTCCAGGAGCACCAGTAGCAGTGATGGAATTGAGCAACATAAAACCTCTTATCTTAAGCAGTTTCAGCCCTCAAGAGGAAGGTCCTTCTCCCATTGTTGGGCATATAAACCTACTTTGCTGCAGTATCTCTTAAAAGTATATGATACCTGTTTCTAACAGTGCAATGACAAATGTACTTCAATTTCCTAAATCTTACTGATTAAAGACTTTTAATCCCATGGATTTTGGATTATAAGGGGGGTGGTAATTCTGCTTTGTGTTGCATTTTATTGAAGTGTCAATCAGAATATATGATCAATGCTGGGTTTTTTTCTTTCTTTTGCCCTTGATTTATCTAGTGTCTGAAATCTGTGCTTGTCTATGATGAGATCCTGTTGATCACTCGATTCCTTCCGTGGTGGTGGGTGAAAGGTGGTGGTTTCTTTATTCTTCAGCATTCTCAATATGGTTTGCGTTTTATTCCTTTGGTCTAATTGCAAGATGTATGCTAGAAAATGGCATTTTCTTTGGTGGAAGTGTTTGACTCTTGCTCCAAACAGCTCTTCTTGGGTATCTGATTTGTGCTAGTGTTCTTGCTAGTATTTGCAAGGCTTCTGTTGCTTATGAAATCCCACTGCTTTTGTTTAGAAGCAGAGAGGAGTCTGTAGCCAATCTGTTTCAGTTTTGGTCTTGGTCTGCCTGGTTTTAGGATTAAGAATTTGAGCCTGTCTGTCTTAATATTGTCAAGGAATCTAAGCTTACATGCCAGCTGCTGCAGTGTCTAGGCTTTTTGTAGAAGAGTGGGGGTGAATACAAAATACACCTGCTTGTAACCCAAAACAACATGCCATAAAGAAAACAAGCTGCTTGGCAATGGATGCATTTTAACTGAGAGTGTGCATGTGTTATGTTTCTTAGAGACATATCATTATTGAAGGCAGTTGTCTTCTGGCAAAGAGGTTTTAATGTGTTCAGAGATAACAGTACTGCCTGTAATAAAGGGCAAATCCAGCTGTAGGAAGAAGACAACAGTTTGGAGCTGAGTCATCAATTGAGCTGCATTCTGGTTTCCTAGATGGGAAGTGGGGTTAGGTTAATATAATTACCAGAACATATGAATTTATTGTGGAGGCTTGGCTATTGCGCTTTCCAAGTCTTGGTGTCTCAATGCTGCTAACAAGATCTTTTTTCGACTGTTACTGTCTTTAATTGGCCTGTTTCTGCATGAGTTATCTTTGCTTTCTGTCAGAAAAATAGTCTTCTTTTAGAGAGAGTTTGCCAAGGATTGCTGAGAACACCAAAATCTTTTGGACTGGGGGTTTTTTAGGTGGTTAGATTGAAGGGGTTTAGAAGTAAGGTCTTGACCTCATGAGTTTCTGTATGCTGCTTGGCAGATGCCTGTATTGGCTACCTTGCAGCTTAGATTCCTTCCTAATGTCAATGTTTCCTTTAATTTGAAATGTTAATGCTGCAGCTGCCAGCAGCAGTTGTGCCAGATTGTAGAGTACTTTGCCAGATAGGAAGGATTTTAGGGTTTTTATTTTTTATTTCTTTTTTACATTCCTGTAAAATTGTCTGTACAGGAAAGCTGGTCTGCAAATGGTCTGGAATATTAACTGTACAGCTGGGAAGCCTAAAACACCATCAGTGTCATTGTAACTTTAATCTTTGCTCAAGAAGCTGTTTCTGTGCTAACACAGGACAGGAGACAACTAATATTTTTTTCCTTACTGTGGAATAAGTAGGGATTTTTTTATTTTATTTTTGTTTGCTAGTGGATGTAGCTTTCACTTAACTGCATAAATTAGAAAAACAGGGAAAATAATGTAACTGATTATGACTGGAGCCCTCAGTATTCACAGGTCACTTCCTTGGCGTATTTCATGAAAAAACAGATCTCTGAATTTAGCCATGGGTGACCTTTATATAAATCCTCTCCCTTTTCTAAAGGAGGACTATCCCTGACCATTAATCATTCACTGCTGTTGTGAATCCTGCATGCTTTTCTGCTTCCTTGCCTTAATATGTGTGATCTTCCTACTCATGAGCTGGCTGCCTGACTGCTCTGGCAGGGCTGGGAGTTTTAAACCAGGCTTTCTGGATCGTGAGAAGGTGGAATTTGAGCTGGGGGCTCTCCAGGACCTCTCTAGATGAACAACAATAGTGCTTCCACTTTGTTTAGATTTGGGTCATTAAATAGCGAATTTTACACTGAACTGAAGGAGTAAGTTTGTTTTAGGAATTTCTTTGCTTGATTAGTTTATGTTTTTTTTTAATATCTGACTTTACCTTGCATCAGCCTCTCCTAAAACATACCAGTGAAAGATCCTAGTGCAACATGGACAACAATTAACGGTTCATTGTCTGTTTTTTAAAGTTTTTTAAAATTCAGCTGTTTCAGTGAATTTCTTGTCGCTGCTGCTGTGAAGATGCTTGTGCCTAAAGCCTTACAGCTTTATGCCTCCAGCTAAGGGCTTCTCATAAAAATATGTTTCAGAACACTGTTTAAAGTAATTAGTGTTCTCCCCTGCTCCTTTTCCTCACTTTTGGAGGACTTTATTCGAGTTGTGGTATAGACTGGCCATAGCTATGCACAGGATTTCTATGGTTTTGATTTTAGGAGCTAAAAATTTAAAATTTACAAACCATTATGCCCCCATATGCAAACTTAGAAAGCAAGGTCTTAGTTTCTATTGTGATCTTCTTAAAAATTCTTCTTTTCCCAACTAAGTGTATATTAATCAAGTATAGCTATAGTCAGCTTCTTCGGTACTATTTAGTCCCTTAGTAACCTAAATTGTGAAACTGTGTGTGCTCTACTCTTTCCTCCTGCATGATAACTTTCCTGAGTTTCTGTTTCCTTCTCTTTTTTAAACTTGCATTAGAATCTACGTTTTCCAGTGATTTTGAGTACTATGCTTGTTTCAGGTGTACATTTAGAGCTGCCACTTAAACCCTCTCAGCTTCCTGCGAATAAAATGCACTGTATACTTGGGAGGCCTGTTCCTCCATCATGTTATCTTCTCCCATCTGTAAAATGCACATGGTTCTTGCTCAGTTTTGTGAAGTGCTTTGAAATATGAAATGCTGTTCATTTGGTAAGCGTAGACAGTGTATACATGGGATTGCTTAACTTGTCATTTCAGGCTTGTTTAAAAATGTGCATGGTGCTGAGCAGGAAAGGGGTTTATTTGACAGTGTCATCATGTATGCATACTTTTGCATGCCTCCTTCTCTCAGTATTTACCTTCCAGCAATGCCTGTTTTCCTTGCCTTTTTGCACCAGTCTTCTTGTCTTTGCTTTACTTTTCCACCCTCTTCCTCATCCATACCTGTTTACTAATTGTGCCCCTCCCGCTCCACAATAATACAGGCCCTTTGATGCTGCCGACCGCTGTCATCGTGGTGGAAGCCCGTGGGACGCGTGGGCCCTGCCGAGGACCCGCGCTGCGGAGGGACAGTACACCGCTTTTGTCCATGAGCGCAATGTGAAGAATGCAGGAATGCATAGCGGTGCTGGGACCTATGCTGTCCAAACCACCATGACCAGTCTCTGAGACATGGGCCTTTCTGGAGCTTGAGACTGCTGTCTAGCACAGGCTGGGAAAATATGTTTTGAGCTGTTTCTAAGATAAGGACAACAGACCCAAGGCTGATCATAGAAGGGGGAAAAAACCTTTTATTACAAAGGCCCTTCGTGTTGTGCTGTTGGTATTTAGTCCTTAAAGAAAAAAGTAACATATAGACCAGAAACCACCCATCACTCTTAGATTGAAAAGAGCATATATCTTTTTAATTGTGCTAAGGTTTTTCTTAATCATGGAAAGAAAAATGTTTTATTTTTAGGTGTGTTTAATTTCGAGTGCCATGCAGGCAGTCAGATTCATAATAATGCTACGCGTGGAACTGGTAGGTTATAATGTGTTTCAAAAACATCTTAAGAGAGGTAGAGGATAGAACTGACCCTTCTTTTGAACCATGATTATTTAAAGATATCTAAGATAAATGGTTGATCTGAAAACTAACTTTTTATTTTATTTTATTTTTCTTTTTAGCAAGCCCTCTGCTAAAAAATATTCTTTGGAAATGGAATATAATTATTTTAATTTTTTAAGAATAAAATGATCAGAACTCCTGAAAAGGCAAAGAGTAATTTTTGGTGTTTTTTTTGGTTTCATCGTGTTTGTTTCTGGGTGTTGGTTTTTTTGCTTTCTACAAAATTTTCTTCCTTTTTTTCTTTTTCGTGCTGTGCTCCAGTTAAAGTGAAACCAAAATATTCCTGACAAACACCAGTCCTAACATATGATTCATGAGGTTAATAATTAAGTCAGTGTTAAGACTCCAGCTTCATGGCTCGTTGGTGTTCTTGGGAGCCATTAACAGCATGAAGAACTGCCTTTACCATTGAACACACTGTGTTTTCTAAAGTTAGCTGCTTTTAAATTCCAATATTATTTTCATATTAAAAAGAAAAAAATAGGAAAAAATGTGGTAGAGTGCTTTTAAAATTCACTTATATTGGGCTCTTAGAATAAAGAGGTTTGGAATTATTTTAAATTTGTTTAATTAAGTTTCAAATTTCTACAGAGACCAGAAATACAAAAGATTAGTTTTCAGGTATCCATCTCTGGATACTTGCATCTCTGGATGGATACCAAGCAAGCGAGTCTTTAGCCAGGACATAACTTAATATTGCATGTGGTGTTTTGGCCACTCACCTTTGCATCTGACAGGGGAAAGAGATTGCTAATGAAATATGAGTCTGCTTAGAAAAAAGAGCTAATAAGGATATGCAAGCTACGTGTTAAAGATCTGTGGGATCTGCAGAGATGATCAGAACAATCTGTTGGGCTGGTTTTAGTTTTAGATTTTGCAAGGTAAATGTTGTGAACTTTTGAAGCAAAGCAGAAACTATTTGCTTACTGTTTATGAAGTTGCATAAGAATATGCAAATGGAAACAGGTGTTTTAACTTTATCTTATCATTTCCGTGTAGATGAGAGAGAAGCAGCAATTAATTTGAGTGGAGGAATTTGGGATAGTTTTGCATTTAAAATGCAAGAGCACTGTTGCAATAACAAGTCACTTACTGCAGAGTTATAAGTTCAACTGTGCTTGTGTAGTAGTCAGGCCACTATAAGTGGTGGCTGACTCCTCACGTATCAGAGAAATTTTGTGTAGCTATCACAGAATTAAAGAATAATTGGGGTTGGAAGATGCCTCTGGAGATCATGTGGTCCACCCCCATGCTAAAAGCAGGGTTGAGTAGAACAGGTTGCTCAGGACCATGCCAACCAGGTTTCGAGTATCTCCAAGGATGGAGACTTTACACCCTCTCATGTTCTACCAACCTCACAGCAAAAAAATTTATTTTTTCTTGTGTTTAAGTTAATCTCCTGTATTTCAGTTTGTACCCATTGTTTCTTGTCCTGGACTCCCTTGAGAAGAGTCAGGCTGTTGTCTTTACTCTCCCCCCATCAGGTTTTTTTGAGCTTTCTCTTCTCCAGGCAGAACAGTAGCAGCTGTCTGGCCTCTCCCCCTATGTCAGATGCTCCAAACCCTTGATCGTCTTTCTGGTCCTCTGCTGCTCTTCCTTCAGGAGGTCCACATCTCTTTTGTCCTGGGGAGACCAGAGCTGGGCACAGCACTCCAAGGGTGTCTTACCAGTGCTGAGTGGAGGGCTGGGTGTCCCAGCTGCCTCCTGTGTGCTGGCTGTCAGGGACTGCCTTGGCATGAACTGCAAGTTTGCTAAGTAAAGCTCTGCATAAAGTTTTTGTAGTAGGTTTTTTGCATGACTGGAGAACTAGCCCAGATTCAGGGTAGGGGCAGCAACTCTGATTGCCTGCAATCCATCTGCCTTTAGGATTGATTTGTTTTAGTATGGTGTATGTTGCAAGCTTTTGCCATGTGGCTTTGATTTTTGCATACGTCCTGAAGATTGATTTTGCTCTAAGCTGAGTTTATTTTAGTGTGATTTCATTGACTTAGAGAAAATTGCTGTCCTGGTTCCCACCATGGTAGGTGACAGCTCTTAATAGCAGGTGGGGAAATTGTACCACATTAGTACCAAAACCAGCTAGCTGCATTTTTACAGGGACAGGTCGTGTGCTCTAGAAATAGCATTGAGGAAACAGGTGGATGTCTTTCTAAACAGTGTGGTGGTGACAGATCCCACAAAGGTTAGGCAGCCAGCACCTTTTCCTAAGGGTGTTTCCTTTCCTGTAGTTGTTGGCTTATGTGTGTTATGCTATGTTGGCATTTGGAATTATCTTCAAACAAATGGGAGACAGCAGAAGTCTTGGAACTTAGAACCAGACTCAGCCTGTTTAGTTCAAAACTGAATGAGTTTGAAGAGTCTCCATTTGTAGGATCCTACATAACCAGGATTTTTTTCTTTGCTTTCTTCACTTTAAAAGGAAAAGGAAGTTCATATTTCTGAGTATTTTGCATTTCTGTTCAGAGGAAAAAAATCTGAAAAGGTGACAGGCTTAATTTTACTGCTCTTCTTACTTCAGGTACAGCACTGAATGACTCAAAATGAAGGAAATGAAGAAAGAATTTCCTACTAGTGTGCTACCTTGCAGTGTCAGCATAAGAAACTATTTTGTGTCACTAACAGAAGAAATAAATTAGCTTGTGTGGTGCGCCGCACTGTTTCAAATTAGATTACTTGCAAAAGAATTAGTTCTTTTGCAGCAGACTCACATAGTTACTGTATTTTGTAGATTGTATTCCACAGACTGGAAGGAAGTATAGTTTTGCTTTTCAACTAGGAAATTAGAAAAAAGAAATACCCTCTTTGTAGCTGTCAGCTTTCTCAGTTACCTTATGCATTGTATGCTGTATGGTACAATCTAATAGCAATGTATTTGTCAGGCAAAAAGAAGAAATCATGCAGTAGCTAACTCCCTGTGAGAGTTCCATGTCACAACTTCTGTGTGATTTAGTAGTGGGTTGACAAACCTTTCCGTGCTCTTTGGCTATTCGTAATTATTTGTGTGGCTTGCACTCCTGGTATCTTATATCAGCTTTACCCTCAGAATATTTCTTAAAATATGCTGATAGCAATTGTTTATGAAGACATAAAGCCTGGCACTTACTACTATGCAAAGTTATCCCCTTTTAAGTGGGTAGATACATGTCCTGGGTTCAGCAGTAGCAGTCATTTTTCTCCTTCTTGGTAGCTGGTGCAGTGCTGTGTTTTGACTTCCAGCCTGGGAACAGGGCTGGTGATACCGATGTTTTCGGTTGTCACTAAGTGATGTTTACCCTGACCAAGGACTTTGTGAGTCTCATGCTCTGCCAGGGAGGAGGGGAAGCTGGAAGGAATCAGATACAGGACACCTGCCTCAGGCTAGCCAAAGAGGTATTCCATACCACAGCACGTCATGCCCAGGGTGGGGGGTAACTGGGAGTTACCCGGAAGGACACAGGCTTCTGGGTCAGGCTCGTTTCTTGGCTGGTGGTATTGTATTCCCTTCCCTTGTTATTTTCTCTTATCGTTGTTGTTGGTAGTAGCAGTGGTGATTTGTGTTGTACATTGGTTGCTGGACTGTTCTTGTCTCAACCTGTGGGAGTTGCACTCTTTCGATCCTTCTTACCATCCCTCCAGGTGTGGGGAAGGGAGAGCCTGGGGGGGGCGCCTTGATTGCTCTCAGCCTGGCACCACTCACTGGGAGTGAGTGAACAAGCTGTCTGGCTAGGGTTTAAACCACAACAATACAGGAACGTGGAAAGCTAATGTCCATTTCATTCTTGAGTACTGCACACTGACTGCTGTAGAAATCCCACTTTTCCTGGGAAGCCTTTTATTACCTTTACATTTGGTATGACAGGTCATCAGTGATTTGTAAGAGAAATCTAATTCTCTGCAGTGTTGAAAATAGTGTGAAGAATCTGGGTGGCCTCAAACAATTTAATACTCTCTGGGGAGCTTGTCTTCTGTGCCTGCAAATTCCAGTGGTTGAGGGTCTCCATAGTATGACTTTCTTCTTGTGACTACCTATCTCGGGGTGGCCGAGTAGGTCTTTCAGTGGGTCTGAAGGCAAAATGAGATCACTTTGTACTTGAATGCTGCCTTTGGAGGCTTCTTTTGAGTCTGCCTAAAATGGTGCAAAATGCTAGTGTAATTATCCTACCAATTTTCTAATTAAGATAAATATTATTTTTCACTCATTTTCTCTCCACTCTGCTGCATTGAGAAGAAAAGCATTAGAAGATTACAGCATGAAGAAGTGTTACTAGTGCTGTACGTCACCTCTTACATGAAGTTCATAGGAGCTTATACCTGTTTCCTTCAACATGTCATGGCATTAGCACCTTTCTGTGCTGCAGGCAAACTTTGGATTTCCTATACTGGTTGTCATAGTAAACATTTGGGAGGCTATTTGCAAAAAAATATCAGAAGACAGGAAGAAAAGTGATGGCTTCATGTGAAGATCATAAAACACACCAGCTCTCATGCATAGGCATCCTCCGATAGTAAGATATGGGATTCAGTCTCTGTTTCCTTAAGTGAGAGAGCATCTATTCCTTCCTGTTTCTTCTAATAATTGAAGTTCTCTGTATCCATCATACCTTCTTTGCAAGACTATCTGCTGCTTGCCTTTTCCAATTAGTGCTGCACAGAGAGGCTGTACAGTAGGTGGGAAAGTTTCCTATTTACTTTGCTAGTAGCTTATTCCTCTGCTTTAAGAGAATCAAGCAGGTGACCTCAGTTTGCCTCACAGCAATTAATTGTGTCCTGGATTCAGCAGTAGCAGTCATTTTTCTCCTTCTTAGGAGCTGGTGCAGTGCTGTGTTTTTGACTCTCAGCCTGAGAATAACGCTGATAACACCAGTGTTTTTAGTTGTTGCTCGGTAATGTTTAGTCTGACCAAGGACTTTCTGAGTCTCATGCTCTGCCAGGGAGGAGGGGAAGCCGGGAGGAAGCAGAGACAGGACACCTTACCCAAACTGACCAAAGAGGTATTCCATACCACACCACGCTATGCCCAGTATATAAACGGGGGCAGTTACCCGGAAGGGCTAGGTCACTGCTTGGGTTGGGCTGGGTATCAGTCGGTAGATGGTGAGCAGTTGTATTCTCTTCCCTTGTTATTTCCCTTATCATTATTATTATTGGTGGTAGCAGTGGTGATTTGTGTTATACCTTAGTTACTGGACTGCTCTTATCTCAATCTGTGGGAGTTCCGTTCTTTTGATTCTCCTCCCCGTCCCTCCGGAGCGGTGGCAGGAAGGGGGGGTAGTGAGCTAGAGGCTGTGTGGTTCTGGGTTGCTGGCTGGGCTTAAGCCACGACATTGTCTTAAGATGATTCGTACATTATTAGCACTAAAATGGTGGTATCCTATAATCTGTTTCAGAGGTATGTTTTTAACATTGGAAGGATTCTTTTGAGTGCTTGAGTTGGAGGGAGGAGTTTTTTCAAGGAGCCTCTAGTGAAACAGAGGTTCCAGGGCTGGAGGGAGGCATGGGGCATTAAACCCAGTAGCGATAAGGGGCAGGTTGGTCTGAACTGTCAAATAGAAGTGTTTCTGTCTATGCATAAGGGGTAAGTTCTGTTGTGGCAAGTGCTTGCATGATATCATTGTTCTCGTATCTAGGACAGGACTTTCAAAAGGGATAGATTTTTCTTCTTAAACTAAATATTGCAACCAAACTATATGTAAGTAAGTGTGATTGTTGATTGAAATGGGGGACAGTCAAACTGCAGTTGTGTGCACCAGTTGTCTGATCAGACATCATGTTTGCAGCAGTTGTTTTTTCCATATTTGTTACAATTTGCTGTTAGGATAGCTTTAACAGTGTGCTGTTAGGATAGTTTAACAGTTTAACTGTTCCTGAACTTCAAAGAGATGGATGAGATTACTGACTGCATGTGCAACATAAGCATCACAATGTAACTTTTGTTGTAATTGTTTTTCTCTTTTGTAAATACAGATGGTAGGACAAAGTAAAAAGGAGATGTTGCCATTAGAAAGCAAAGGAGGTGAAAGAAGTGATCCTGACAGGGTACAGAGTACATGCTATGGTTCACATAAAATACTGTCATAGCTAAGATTTCCTTCATGTCTCTGCTCAAGTTAATAAAACTGAAACTAGTTAAAGGTGTGCCTAACCATTAGCATAGTGTCGGTGCAAACCTATGCAGTGCCCCCTTCTGCCCTCTGTTCTACTTAAGAATGCTGGGTGTACAAATAGCTTTTTGTGAACAGTTTCAACTTTCTTCCCCCTTTTTCTTGAGAAGCATTTCTAAAGCATATTTTGAGTTTGTTAGAAAAACTTCAGATGTTTATTCCAAAAAGTGTATTTAATGGATAAAAACTTTCCTTCTCCTCCTATGTGATGAAAAAGCAGGCAACATGGACCCGTTCTGTCATGAAGTTACTGCTACAGACATGATATGTTGCCCCCCCCCCTTTTTTTTAAACTCACTGAAAGCCAGTGTCTATTAGTTATCTGAAACAGTTTTTACAGAATGTGTCTGATTACCAAAAAAAAAATTGCATGTGTTCAAGGTTTTTTTTGTTACAGAAGAGTGGTAACATGATTCTGCATATCTCTGCTCGTCTTTCTACCTTTGCAGCATACCTTTTGTTGATTTGCTAGACAGCACAGAGTTGCCAGAAACTTGTGTTGATGATGCAATAGGTCATCCAGTTGTTGGCTTGGCAACAGGAGATTCAGAAGAGGCTGTTAGTTGCCCCCATCCTGGCACAAAGGAAACTGCTACTGAAAAAGCAGACTCTGATTGTAAGCAAACTTACTGATTTTTTTTTTTCCTATTATCATGATGTGTGGAGTTAAAGTTAAATGATTAGGTTGTTATGAGGTCGCTTCCTGACCAAAATTCAGAAGTGTTTTAGGAAACTCCCTGAGATTATAATGCATAGGACAGTTTTACCCACAACTAGGGCAACAAAGTCAGTCAGCTCGCCCTGTTTCAACTGGAAGCAACTCATTTCCACAGGCAGAGGTACAAGGAAAAGTCACAGTTCTTCATGGGATTTGATTTCAGCCACAGATACAGTGAAGTGCGGCCATCTGAGCGATTAGCTCGTGCTGCTTGCTCATTCTTTGTGAGGATGGTTGGGTTAATGAACGTGAGGGGTGCAGAGTGTTGTGATTAGGTACATACAGTCTGTAGGCTTAGAAGTTGTATTCAAAGCTGAGTAAGTAGCTTTCCCTATCCCTGTGCTTTCCCCTAAAGCTTTAAAGCCATTGAGTTAGTGTTCAGGACTAATGCAAGTTACAAGTCATGTAACTCCATCATGACATTAAGAAGTTGATATCTTTTTTGTCTTTTTCAGCATTTGAAGACACATTCCTAAAGCTGAAACAGCTGGAGACAGAATGCAGCAGCCCTGTGCTACCGGAGCATCCTAATGTGAACATAAATGTGCAGGTACTTGGGCTTCCTTCCTCCTGGCTGCATCACTGAGCTTTGTTTAGATCATTCTGAGAAGTCTTGCACTTACTTTGGGCTGTTTGCAAGATTTTAAAGAGTATGAGTGAGTTGTACTGGGGGGTAGTAAAGAAAATATGAATTCTTTGTTATATATAAACTTGTGTGTGACAAGGCAGTGAGATAAAGATGGGGGCAGGGATGCAAATACATGTGTGCAGTCTGCAGCCTGGGGAAATTTTCCAAAATCCATGGGAGTAAAAGGCATAAATGCTTGAAACGTTCCTCAGGTATCTTTACCTGTACGTTACGTAACTCCATTATGTTGTATAGTTCACCCTCTTTCTGGGGGAGGTTTGCTGCTTTCCTGTTTCTTTTTTCCCATTAACTTTTTTTCAGTTACCGTTTGGTAACCCTCCCAGCAATTGTTCTGAAGATTTGTTTTAAGTCAAGCTTGGTGATCGGTCCCTCCTGTTAAGTAACCAGTTTTTACCTGCTTTCTGAAGTAGGTGCTAGTGCTTTTTATGTTTACTTAGAGAGGAGTGATGTGATTTGATTGAGTGCTCTCATAAATGCTTTGGAGCAAGTCAGGCTGCATTTCCACAAGCAACTGAGCTAAAGTACTAGCTTCAGTGCCCTGAACAGGATGAGGGCTCTTTTCACCTTCGATCCTCCCTTACAACAGCAGTGAACTTTCATAGATTCACTGGTTGTCAGACTACTGCACCTATGCAGGATGTTGGGGTTTTTAATGAGCTTTAAAAAAAAATGTAATTTAGATTTCCCTTACTCTGTTACCCTGGTGTTAAAGCTTTAGGTGCTTCACTGCACTTTGAACAAGCGAAGAGAGTAAAACACCTGGCAGTGTTTCCTCTGGTTGTACTATCCTACCCTGTAGGGAGGCCCAAGAATTTATCAAACTTTGGTGAAACAGCTATGATTTTTCTTGCTGCTTCAATAGTAAAATGAACCAGGTACCACAAGAAGTGTTTAGCAGTATGTGTTTGGGCTAAGCCCATTCCTGAATGTTTGTCCTCCCCTTTTGTGTAAGAGAAGGCTGCTGCATTGTGTGCTTGGTGCTGCAGGCAGTTTGGTTCGTGTCCCCTTTAAAGACTTGTCAGGGATGCCTTGTGCACCTCTCTGCTAGGTCAGTGTATTACAAAGATTAACAAGTCTCTTAAGATTAGTCAGTAGCCTGTAGGTCCTGTTATGCCAAAACACTGCCTCCATATAAACTAAAGCAAATGAACAGTTTATTTCAGAATATTTTTGCCTGTTGAGCTCCATTTAGTTCAGACAGAGAAGGGAAAAAGCATTTAATTGGTTACATGGAGAGAGTGGAGCAGTGTGTGTTAGTGTTTTTTAAATCGTGGCTGATATATAGTAAGCAAGATAAGATTCCTGTAAGGATCTAATCTAATAAACAGATGCCAATACAGTACAGTTACAGTTATCCAGCTGCTGTCATATGAGGTGCCAAGTAACTTTGGGTGTTAGAGGTTACAGATACTGGGGCGATAGTAACCTGATTAGAGAGCAGGAACTTTTGCATAACTGAGAAATACGTGATGGATCAGTGGTATTCCAATGTGATTCTTCTTTTGGGTAAACAAAACTTCAGCTTTCAAGAGGGAAGTTCAGATCATGTTGTAAAAATATAAGAGTAGATAATCAGTGGTTTTCCTTGGGTAGAAAAGACTGAATAAAGCTTTTCAGCCTATGATGTAGCATACCAAGAGGTCTCTTGAGAGTGTTTGTTTAAAAAGGTACACAAAGATTAGAGACTGTCCCTGTATACTCTAAATTCTGTATGTTTCAAATTGCAAAGACATGTAGGTTGCAGTAATACCAAATGAGCACACCCGGTTGTGATTAGAGATGAAAATTAATGGTTTGGAAAGGAGTCCTGAAAAGAGTGACCTAAGAATAACTGTTGAAACCACTTTTTTCCTGCTTTTGAAGGCTGCTTTAGAAAAAATACATATTTCCACTTGTAGTGTTTGTTACAAAACATACCCATTGGCTTTCCTCCTGCACTTCTGTTCTTAATCTCTTTGTAGAAGAGATGTTTATGGCATATTCTGACTGAACTGACTGGGACTGTAATATATCCACTAAAACCTTGCAACGAGCTTCGATCCTGGAGCTTGCTGCTGCTTCAAATGAACAGGGTCTTAAAGCATTCTCTCTGAAAGTGTGTGATTACAGATTTCAATATATCTTGTCTCCCTTAAGTTTTACCAGTGCATAAGGTACCTGCTATGTAGAGACAGTTACAGTACATAAAAGGTTTGGTAAAATGCATCATGGTAAAGCATTAGCTTTCAGTTATGAGGGCAGAGCTGTATCCTGAATTTTGTAAGTGGCACTGTCAAATGCCAACAAACTGCTTGTTTTACCTTTGTTAACTAAAAATAACTAAAACCTGTTTTCTGTCAGGGGTCAAAGATGGCATGACAATCATCTCTATTAATTCAGTACTTGTAATCAACCAAACTGGATTGATTTCTTTGATAGGGAAATATTTATCTAGCTATCCATCTTTTTTTAGGAAAAAAGAGAAATCTTTGTAGAATGAAAACTGGGAAGGGGGGAATGAATGGTTTCATTCTTCACCACTACTCCCTGCCAAATTCTGTTGGGATGGAAGAATGTGACTTTGTCCTTTCCCAGCTTTCTCTAGCACAGTGACCAGATCTGCCAAAAGAGATCTGCAAATAGCTCTTAAATACACACTCAGCTTTCATCAGCTGCTGAAGTGAAAGGAACAGTAAAAAGTTCACCCTGTTTCACCATGTTTGAAGTCTTCTCTGGAGTCAGGAATGCGAGGACGTGAGGGTTTTCTTTTTCTGAATTTGTTGTGATCTGTAAACATGTGGAAATTGTTCCAAAATTAGTCTGTATTAGACTCCCATCTCTGTGCACAAAGTGATTTTTCAGTGGCACCAGGAATGCTGCTCAGAAGCACAAAGGATTGGGATCGCACACCGCTGTTGCTGTCTTTAGTCTTTGTTTTTCCTTCCCTTTTTACATTGCTGCGTAGTTATGTATTTTAACTGAAGAATTGAGTACAAATATAGCTTGTTTGGTACATGGAAACAGTAACAATTTGTAATGAGCTAGACTATTGATGAACCCCAGCAGGTTTATTGGTTTATGTGAACAACAGAACTGTCTTGTAAATGAGACGTCTTGAGGTGTTGTCAGGTGCCAGATGCTTTCCCCTCTAGCTATATGCTCTTTCCATTAAAAAAAAAAACATAATACAGTAAAACACCAGTGCTTTTTTCAGTCACAAAATAGAAAGGATTGAGAAAAATGTTTCTTTAATATTGGTGAAAATATTGAATAGAACTTACACTTGATTAAAATATTTCTTAATAGTACTAAACTTTTCCAAAAGTTGGGAATCTAATCATTAATAAACTAAAAGCAACTTAATTAAACTGTTTGTTCAGGTGTTCAGTTAAAATATCAAGTTTACTGTATCAGTGGTACTGGAATAGCGCCTTAGAAATTCTGTCAGGGATTTGTATAAACCATCTGCTTCAGTGGGGTCCAGTGTAAGAATTCAAGGGTTATCACGCTTGGGTACTGTGACTGTACAGGTAATAATAATTCAGTTTTAATTCTTCCAGACTTTTGGCAATTTCAGCAGCTTCTCTAAAATAAGAACACTTAAACATTAATTATTTTGTTTGTCTTCATGAATTATGGGAATGTGTGTCTCTTAATATCTGCTAGCAATAGTCACTAGCAACACTGGGTGTTCCTCCTCATACTTGTGTTGATCATGTCAGCACTTACGTTGACAGGGGTCTTGAGTATTTTGCAGAGTTCATTGCTGACTGGAGTCAGAATTTTAAAAGGGTTCTCCTCTAGAGTCTCGTAAGCTCCTGTTTGGATACCCTGAGAGATGAGAAAAGGAGGAGATAAGGAAACTTTTTCCCCTCTCTAAAGGCTAAATACTTAGAAGTTCTCACTCCAGTGAATGAAAAAAAGCTAAAGGGGGATGGAGAGCTGTGTGTAGGACAGGTATTCACCTCTCTAACTCCTCTCCCATGCTCACTCTGTGCAATGGGCTTCATTCCTTCTGGACACGCTGCAGTTGGTGCATGTGGGAATGCAGCAGGGGGTGCCTGCCCGGGGGGGTGTTGCAGGGATGGAGCACTGGCCCCCAGGAAAGAGCCAGCTTCAGGGCATATGCTGAGGAAAGTAGGACTCTGTCTCCCCCTGCTGAACCGTATCCTGAGAAGAAAGGTCACGAGATTTAGTTTTCACTCAGCTGATTAACTTCTGTTGCTAATCAAATAGCAATTAGTAAATTGAATGCTTAATTAACGTTTTGTAATTAAGTAATGCAGTTCACATAATGAAATACACTGTAGTGAAAGGTATCTCATTTTTAATTGTCTTCATTTTATATCTGCCTGCTAGTTTGTTCTGATATCATCAGTGATGGAAGAGGTAGTTAATAGCACACTAAACTGTTGTTCTAAGTGGATTTTAAGTTAAAAACCTTCCAACTTGCATTTCAGGGTAAATTATCAATTTATAGTCAGGCTTTACTGGTATGATAAAATACGATGGTTGCTGTATTGATTTACAGGTAAACTAGGCTGCAAATATAGACTCCAGTTCTCACACACTGTATTTTTAGCACAGCACTTTACATCTTCACTTTTAAGCATTGTACTTTTTTTTTTACTTTATGTTTTGCTGTGACTTTGCAACTGAGTTCCAAAATAAAGGGGGAAATGCTTTTTCATTTTGGTATAAATCTGGTAACTTTCCCCTTCCTCAGAGCACTGTTGTTATTTAGAGATGTTAATAAATTTCAGCCTAGAGTTTTCCATGTGGGAACTGCTTCTAATAAAGATTTTTTTTCCTGTCTAGGATGAAGTGGTGAAGTTGACAGATAAATGTCTTAACAATGCAATTGAGAGCCCAGTCGTAGCAGCAACGTGGCTTCCAGCAGATATCAAAAGTAATATCCTGAAGGCCCAGGCAGAAGTAGGGCACAAGGTAAATACTCATCTGATAAGGACTGTGATGCTTTCAAATGCTTTATTTCTCTTCAATTGCCTGGTGGTGGTGAAGGTGCCTTGCAGATAAGGATATTCCAGGAGCCAAAGTCCAAGGCAGAGTAAAGAGAGCCTTTCAGGCTTTCTTCACAATAATAGTGGTCCAGTTTTGGAACAGCGTTTGCCCAAGGAGGAACCTCCATCCTTGATGATAACTCCATCCTTGTTAACTGGACAAAGCCCCGAACAAGCCCTGGTTTGAGTGGTTCTTGAACCAGATAACTCCAAATGTTGCCTTCTAACCAAGAACGTGTTCTGTGATTCTGTGACTAGCACTTTGCTTCTAGCATGTCCAAGTAGATTCTGTAGCAATTAGTGGTATTTTATTTGGCTATGTTGGCGAGTTATTTTCATTTCTACACTGAATTGATGCTTTAAGTCCCTGAGCAGTAAAAGAACATAGTTTCATGCTGGCAGGAAGGCACTCTGCTCTTCTGTGATTCTCTGAACCAACACAAGATGGAAACAGGTATCAGAAATGTCTTTGTTCATTTTTTTTCTTCTCAGGTCATAAGAGAAGACAGCCTGACAGGTGTCAAGAATTCCAATGTTCAGGATGCTGCTGCCAGGTACTGAATAGATTTGGAAGAAACATGTGATTTAGTTACCCAAATACAGCACTGAGAACCTGCAGTTCACTGTGGACTTCTGGTGGTTCAGTGATCATTGCATTTTACCTTGCGTAGTGTAGCTTTACCTGGTGAGTGTGAAGTGGTTTTAAAATGAAAACCAGCAAAGTTTTATTATATACAAGGTAATCCAGATACTCTTTATTTGCCCGTATTTTAATTTGATAAACATCACTGCAACAGCAGCTTCAATCACTATAGTTACTTCTAACCTGTGAACAACTTCAGTGTGGGGAGAGAGGATGGGACTGTTTACAGTAGCTGTTTTCTAGTGAGAGAAAAAAAATTATGTGCAAAACTAACAGTTGATTTCCTGAGAATTACAGAATCTCAAATGATTGCTAGTTTCAGTTGGTGTTTCATGCACTGAAAAAAGTTAGTTACAACATGTAATTTCTTGACCACTTACGAAGATAAGCATGTGTCACACCTCAAAGAGCACATGGGGGTAGTGAACAAAATGTACATCTAGCCATCTCAAAAGTGTGCTGTAACTAGTGATTCATGAAGAGCCTCCCATGGAAGGCTGTACTTGTTTTGTTTTTTTGTTTTTTTGTTTTTGTTGTTTTGTGCCAGGAACATTATCCCATCAGGCAAAACACAGAGTAGTCCCCCAACAACCAGTCCAGTATTTCTGGACCCAGGAGAGCTGCTGAAAGCAATCCCTGCCTCAAACATCTTTGTTCTGTAAGTGATTCAGGAGAAATGTGTTTCTGGGATAAAGGAACCATGTGGAGATTAGCATGAGCAGGTCTGAAAATATGAGGAACAGTTGCTGAGCTTCTAGGCTACATCTGACTAAGCAGGTTGACAAATGCATCTTCAAGTACTGTTGCACCAGTTGATCAATACAAGGCAGGCCTTGGGGTGAATATCTTAGCAAGCATTGAGTGAATCTCTCTCATCTTCTGAAAGGACTGAAATACCTGACATACTGCTGCTCTGGCTCTAAAGAAGAAGATAAGAGCATGGCTGGGAAGGCTTCAGGCGAATTAGGAACAAGGGCTGAAGAAGCTCCTTTGAGATAGAAGATGCTGATAACTGTTGGGTCTATACACAACTGTAGCTGAAACCATGAAAGAGAGCAGTAATCTGCAGAAATAGTTGGAAGGCATTTTCTTCAGCATGCTTACAAGTATGCCACACATAGAATTGGTGTCCAGTTTTTGGGTTGAGCTATCAGGGAGGAGCAGCAGTGTTTCTTGCTATCCAGGTAGTGTGCTGATAAGAATGTTTTCTCCTTTCAGTAATGCACTGAATGAGAACCATGCTGCCTCTAACCATGAGGACCTGCTGACTCCAGCTAATCTGGCTCCACCTGAGGAGGCTGCTGTTTCAAAGGTATCACCACCTGTCAGCCTGGAAGGTTTCTGTATGTCACATTCTGAGCTGCTGCCGCCTCCAGGCAAGCACAGCAGACCTTGCCGCATGCCTCTCATAACTCAGTGAATACCAGTCTTGGTGAATGCCAGAGTGCTTTCTGGAGCAGGCAGGGTCACTGTATACATCTCTCCAAAGGCCATTTCTGAGTGTCCTTTAAGGTTTTTTGCCTGAAACTTCTTTTTCTAAACCAATTGTTTTCCTCACACTTGTGGGGAGCCCTTTATACCCCAGTGATTTGATGCTTGACATTGTTTCCAATATGTTGATGAGAATAAGTAAAATAAAAAGTCTATTGAAAAAGATTATACATAAAAATTTGAGAGAACAAACCTGATAAGCCATGGCATTCATCAAGAGCATAACATTAAGTTCCTTAACATAATTTGGGAAGCCACTGGAGTATTCAGCAGACCTGTCTGATTACTAATGGGAATTCAATTCAAAACTGATTTATTCCATAGAGCACTCCAGATGATCATGACGTTTCCTTAACATCACTGACAGAGAATCTAATTGACTTTACAGAAGCCACACCTCGGGTAAATGTATTTCAAAATCAGACTTATTCCTTCAAATGTACAGTGGGTTTTACTCATGAACTCTCCTCTGGCTCTAGCATCTGTCAACCAGGCTTGGATCTGCTGCAGTAGAGTGAAGTGGTGATTGACCTGGATCACTGCGTATATGCTGCCCTACTTGAAGAGTGGCTGGCGTAGGGTTGTGAACACTGCAGCTTTGTAATGGGAGTGAAGGAACCTGAAGAATTAATTTGTATTTGTGCCACAAGAGCCTGTAGTATTTAGTATAGCTGTGACTGCCAGCCTGCTTCTTAGGCTTCTGGGTATATATAACACTTGAGAAATTATATGTAAATGTGCATACACACACAGAGACATATGTATGTGTGTGTATATATATATAAAATAAATACTTGAAAAATAAATTTTAACACAAAACAACCCTTTTATATAGGTAAAGAAATATCTTATAATCTGTGCTGGCAAAAAAAATGTTACTGTGTGCACCAAAAAACAAGGAAGGAGTAGGACATCTGAACTGTTCACAGAAATGTGCTCTCAGTAAATGTTGTTCACAAAGCAGGAAAAGATAATGGGTTCAGTTGCCTTTGGAAGGGAGTACTATGTTGAAACTGCTCCCAGTGAGTTTCTGTGAGTGAGTGGGTGTTAGCTGTATGCTCTGTGGGTGCCATTTACCTTCTGGTACAAAGTCAGATCTGCAGCTCATCACTAGCGTGGTTTAAAGATTAGCAGTAGACAACTACCCGAGATGGATGTGGGGGACAGGATTGCTTTGGGAGGCAGTATTTTAGAATGTTCTCAGCTACTTCCAACCTTTCCTAATGAGCATTTGTTTGGTTCTTGTAGGTGTCCTCCCAGCCCGTGATAACACCGAGGTGGATAGTGCCAGTGAGTTATTTGACCAATCCTTAACAAGTAAAATAGTAAAATATAATATTTTTTAATAATTTGAAAGCCCACAAAATAACATACTAGACCAGAAATAAAGCAAATTCAGCTGGAGTAAATCAAACAACACATATATTCTGTTAATATATAAACTTTGGGATGTTGGTTGATGAGAAGCTCAACATGACACATCAATGTGCACTTGCAGTCCAGAAGCCAGACATATCCTGGGCTGTATTAAAAGAAGCATGGCCAGCAGGTTGAAGGAGGGTGTTTCTCCCCCTCTGCTCTGCTCTTATGAGACCGCATTTGTAGTACTGTACTCAGCTCTGGGGTCCCAACATAAGAAGGATGTGAATCTCTTGGAATGAGACCAGAGGAGGGCCACAGACATGATCAGAGGGCTGGAGCAATTCTGCTATGGAGACAGGCTGAGAGAGCTGGGTTTGTTCAACCTGGGGAAGGCTGCTGGGAGACCTTAGAGTAGCCTTCCAGTGCCTAAAGGGGGCCAACAAGGAAGATGGAGAGGAACTTTTCTCGAGGACAGGTAGGGACAGGACAAGGGGGAATGGCTTTAAACTGAAAGAGGCGAGATTCAGATTAGATACAAGGAAGAAGTTCTTCACTGGGAGGGTGGTGAGGCGCTGGCAGAGGTTGCCCACAGAAGTTGTGGCTGCCCCATCCCTGGTAGTGTGCAAGGCCAGGTTGGACGGGGCTTAGAGCAACCTGATTTAGTGGAAGGCATCCGTGCCCATGGCAGGGAGTCTTAAGGTCCCATCCAACACAAACCAGTCTATGATTAGCTTGTCTTGTCCTGGCAGGTTTTTATTTCAGTTTTCTGTTTTGTTCTCCCCAATTCAGACTGGACTTATTCCCAATGGACCTTTGGGAAATGATGTTGCCTTAGCTATGAAGGCAGTGAAAGGCAGCATGGAGACCCTGTTGTCATCAGCTGGATTGCCACCACCCCAGCAGACATCTGAAATCCTTGCAAGGTAAGGTGTCCTCAGCACACACTTCAGAGTCTGTATGGGGTAGAAGGGAAGCTTGTGCTCTTACTACTTCCATTTAAACAATTATAGTGGTCATTTATACAGAGTACCTTGTTTTGCTGTGCTTACAAGCTACAGTTCTGTCTTGCTAAATTATAGCATTTGAAATCTTATAAAGAAATAGAGCAGCTGATGTGTGTATATTTTTGTATATCATTGGAGCGTAAGGAAACTTTCTGAAATTCAGGTAAGTAAAAGAACAAAGCATACAAATTTAGCTGGAATTTGAGGTACATCTGTGTCATTGTAAGAGCTATAAAATTGAATGATTCTTTTTAGTTGTCATTTCAGTTTGTTTCCTTATCCACGAACATGTTTTAGTACTGGAGTAAAATGATGGTACAAGTGAATTTTCGGAGAAATGTCATTACAGTGTTCCAATACTTGTCAGGATTGGCAGGGGTGATGGGTGGCAGGGGGATTGATCTCATTAAATTACAAGGGGAACAGCTATTAATGCATTTTGCAACAATACTCTTTAATAGAGTCATGGCAGAGGAGTGTATTTACTGGACCTCTTTTATTTTTTTCCGCCTTTTAGCTGTGTTTCTGAGGATACTACAATAAGAACGAAGTGTTTACTTACCACAGAACTCTAGAAGGAGTTTCTGCACCTTCCCACTTTGTAGAAAGTCAAATCTTCTAACACACCTCCAAGGTATCCTTCAAGAAGGCTTGCTTGGGTTCTTGCTGAACAGGAGTCAAACAGCCTGCTGGTTTGCTGGGATCCAGGAAGAGACTTCTACATTTATTGCAATCTAACTGGAATTACTGTCAAAATCAGAATGTAAAACCAATGCACGTTTGATCTTCTCCTCAGGGAGAAGTGAAGTACCACACTGGAACTAATTCTGAACACGAGGAACAGAATCTGGTTGTGTTCCATTCACGCTAGGTTTAGTCTTGCGTACCCTGTGCTGCCTCTCAGGTGTTAATGGGAAGCGTTCACTGTGAAGTTAGTGTTGTAGCGTGCGACCACAGTGTAGAAGTGTGAGCACATATCCCTATCTCTCTAGATTAACAGTGGAAAGATTAGGAGAATTTGTAGGGCCACCTCGTGGCCGTGCTATGTACACAATATTCTCACAGTACTGATGACTGCTTCATACAGCCAAGGACATTTTCTTCTGTGTGATTATACACTGTTTTTCCTTTGTTTTACCAACACATACTCTCCTTTTTGGCCTTAAACCCCTTAATAATCTTTGCACCTCTTTTTACAGTACCTGGAAAGAATGAAAATCTAGTCCATCCATGATCAACTGTGCTGACTGGATTTGAGCTGCAATTTGCAACCAGGAAAAGGAAAATTAACCTGCCAAACAACTTTTAGCATTAGCAGGCTACAGCAGAGGTCCCGCATTTTGACACTGATTATTTGATTTCCTGTATGACTCAAATACACATGTTCTAGGCTAGAGGTATGTCTGTTTTAAATGCTGAAGCAGTGAAGGCACTTCAGGAACTGCTTATTGGTTAGTTTTGTTGTCTTAGAACTAGGAAGGAAAATTATTTTCTTGTTTCTATCTTGTTTCTGGATGTTGTTTCCAGATGCTGTGCTTTGGGAATGCTTTTATCAGGGATGTTAGCAGTGTGTGGGTACAACTAGATCAGTTCTTAACACCACCACAAATCCTGTTCCGAGTGTTATCTAGTAGTTGTATGTGGAACAAAGAATAGAAGGAATAAGGTGAAAACAGGAAAAAAAGATAAAAAGCTCCTGTAAGCAGTTCACTCCATTGCAGAACAAAGGTAGAAGCACTTGCTGGTGAAGGCCTCTTGGTGCTCAAGTCAAGTACAGGATAAAACGCGTACAGTTTGAAGAGATCATTTTAATCCTGGGTAGCAGTATCTCCACGTGGCTATGGAGAGGTAAGCATGTGAGCTCTAGGGGTACAGCCTGTGAAAAGGTCAGTGCAGAATCAGAGGAGAAACACAGAAGCCCAATGGTAAAACTCCACATCTGCTAACAGGGGAGAACGTAGGTGGAACAACTGGGATCTTTCTTAGGAGGAGGTTTGTACATAGCACTGGGGTTAAAGGATGTTTTCTGCACAGTGCTGCTGTTTATAAATATTTATATACATGTGTTTTTTTAAAACAATTCTAAATGTGACAGTTGGTTCTGGAACCTGTATGCACAGCTTCACCTCTGCACACTGGTTACATGCATGTGTCTCAGCGTAGACACAGATGTGGACCAAATCACTGTGGACTGTGCAGGTCAGCTGGTGCCTGGCTGGGCTGCTTCTTTCCGACTGGGGCGTTCTTACTGCTGCTCTTGTGCTCTTGTTTGCAAAAGGTTGAATGAGAGTATTAAGGAAGAAGCCACATGGTATTTACATGGCACACTGCCACTCCTCAAAACCCCTGAGGCCTTAATAGAGAAACCCAGATACTGTGGGAGCTCTTGGGAGCACCATGCCAGAGTGATTCTCTGCAAACTATGATTTGCAGCTATTGCTTCAAGAACTGGGATTCAAGACTGTGGGGGTAGGCTCTTCAGCCCCTTTCCAGCCAGCACCTAAAGCTCTGTGTGGGTGGGCTGCCTGCTCCCTGAACCACCAGCCAGAGCAGAGCTCCTGTTCTTGATGGAGTTCTTATGCACCCATTACTCAGCTCTGTCGGCATTACTTCCAGTTGAGTACTGGATTCTTTTTATAATTTTAAGCCTGAGCCTTATTGCACATTAAAATGTTGAAGGTTCCCAATTCAAATATCAAATGTCTTAGTCCGGATTAAAAACACAATTGCCAGCAAAGTTCCTGCAGGAAAAGGGAAGCTATGGCTGCGACAGCATGATTCCTGCACAAAGCCAGGACTGTGGGGGGAAACTTGGCACATGCTGTTGATCTGTTTGCTCAGCAGCTGAGTTGGCATTCGCCAGCTACATGTGTTGGTTTTGTAAATAGACAGAATGCAGCAGCATTTTCTTTAAGGCATGTTTGATATTTGACTCTTCCCATTGGGTTCAGGAGCTCTGTGAACTGTTTATTAGCTTGAATTGCTCCCAAAAGTAGAATAGCAGAGGCTTACAGCTTTACAGCACTGCATGTTGAACACTATCCTTGGATTCCCCCTAAATAGCCCCATACAGCAGAGAACAGGTAAATAACGTGTGGTGAGTGTGTCCCCCTAAAATCTAAATGGTTCCAAGCAGCCAACATTTCTGTTTCAGCATGGGTGAGATGATGTTGATTGGAGGGGACTTTGTATTTACACACGTGTGCACACACATAGAAATTTCAAAGCATCAAGGTTTTCCTAAATTTTCAGAGGACTGGTACTTGAAACTTTATTTAAAAATTCAAAAATTTCAGCTGTTAAACTGGGGACTTGCCATTTCTAGTAGATTTGGGGCTGCAAACACAGTTCTTTCCAGTGATATCTGATAGGTGGAAGAAATACTCTGTTTAACCCAGTATAGCTTATTTAGCTAGTCCTAATCATGGTTTACATAGGGAGCCTGGTGAGACTGAGGCACCACAGCTGGGTGATCTGAACACACTGTACTTTGGCATCACTGTTTTGCTTTAAAACTACAGTGCTGCGTGCTGCCTGGCCACCAGGTAGCATAGTGGTGTTACTCGTCAGACACAAACAGGTATGGTAGTTCCTACACTTAGTGCTAATAACTGTTAATGAATGCCTATCTGCTACTGAGGAAAAGGGATTTTCTCACCAATACTCTGCTACTGATTGATTGGCGTAAGGTCTAATCATCTATTTTTTGGAATGTATTTAAAGAGGTTTCTAAATAAAACTTGTGTGTGAATCTGGTGTTGGATGTTGGCAGGACTGCCAACCTCTTCAGAGCTGGAAGAGTTGACAGGAGGGAATGAATGTGTGTTCCGTTGGAGGCATTTGGGAAAAGCCAGTTTCCTGGTTGAAAAGATACTTTTTTTTTTTTCCCAACAAAGTTATCCCCTACTGACTTACTAACACATGTCCCAGCCTGTCCCCATTAACTGGCCTTGCACCCTTTTGCTGTGTGCCCATGCGGTACTCATCACAGACAGATGCTTTTTTTAACTCTATGATTAAAATGTAAATTAAAAACACAAGTGATTGAATCTAAAGTGATTTTACTCCAGCCACCCGCTGTAAGTGATTGGAGTAAAAGGTTTTATAGAGCTCTTAACAAACACCCTGGTCTCTATCTCAAACTGCTGAATCTTGGGGAGGTGCTGATCTTAGAACGGCATTTCAGGCTGACCTGCTCAGTCCGACAGGCAGAGACCAGAGCATCTGCACATGCTGGCTATGTGGTGATGGTCTGACGAGCTGGTGGAACAGGTATTGAAGTGTGGGAGTTCAGGCCGTCTTACACTTGAATTAAGGGAATCTTCTTCAGCAGTAACGGCTTAAAATTAGGTGAGTTGAATGACATAAAACAACTACTTACCTGGTAATCTGTCATGGTTCATGAATTAGCTTGATTAAATTCCATGTACACTTTGTCAAAGGCAGCTGTGTAAAAGCTATTTGTTGGACAACTTTTTGGACACAACTTTGACAAGAAAATTTGCAGCACCATTAGAGGAGTTCAGGCAAACAGTCCAGTTATATTTGGGTCTCTTCACAAACTGTTCTCAGCCCTTGCCTGTTAACGTGTTGTCTGCACCTTCTTCATTCTCATTTCTTGAAGCAAAGATGTACTGTTAAGGTCAGCGTGTCCTTCACCAACAGCATTGGATATATTTTTCACATGGTGAACATATTCTGGTACAGCCCAGAACTTCTCCAGATTAAGTATTAGCAGCTCTGTTGCACAGCCAGATAGCATTTAAAGCTCTATGGGCACACAGAGTGTTAGTCTAGAAGGTTGTAGTGTGTGTATAGATAGCTTTTAGACATGGTAGTGTCACAGCTTTCAAATGCAGCTGGACAATCATTACTTTTGTACCCAAAAAAACCCCAACAAACCAAGCTAGTGGCCTTTCAGCGGTGCCGATGTGATCCCCATGTGTTTGGCTGAGTGTCAGCATCATGGACGTGTTGGCCCCTGCTGCCAGGCCCAACTGGAGGCAGCACAGGTGTGATTTCATTCAGGGTGCTCAGGAGGGAGACCCACAGGCTGCTGCAGCCAGGATCCATTGCTCAGCATTGTGTGGTGTTGTGTGCACAAGGAGTGGGTGCTACCTCTGTGCTGAAGTCAGACCCTATGCAGCAGGGAGCTGTGAGATTCTCCTACAAAATTCACTCCTTGTTACTGTTTGGTGTGAGCACTCTGCTTCATAAACACCCACCCCCATAACTGGACAAACTTATTTTTAAAGTATGTAAGACTTTTTTTAGCTAGACTTTTTTTGTTAAAACCACACTAACTACTGTGTTTTTACCTTTTATATGTAAAGCTTGGCAGTAGCTCTCAATGTATAATTTATTTGTTGGTTTGTGGGTTTTTTTATAAAACGAAGTGCGCCCTCTTACTTCTGTTTCACAACGGTAGTGATGTATGAACTGCTTTAGGCACTGCACTAAGATCTGTATTGACACTGTTCATGGGAACAAGAAACTGTGATCTGTAGTCCACTCTACCCAGTCTTGAAATGTTTCTACTGTAGTTTTGTCTCAAATATACCACATCAGTGCAAAAGTCTCACAGAGTCATCTTTAAGCACCACGGTGTTATGCTGCTATGACAGTAAAGGACAGGTGGGTCAGCTGGGACTGCGGACACAAGCTGTGTGTGTGACATCTAAGGCAAAGATGTGTGGCAGGCATATGCTGAGCACTCACCAAGGGGCTTCTCAGGATGTGTATTAGCTGTGCAGGACTGCATTTTGTGTGTGTATGCTCACGTTGCTTGGCAGCCTCTAATGTAAGAGAAGGGTACCTGGGTTAGAGAGAGATCTGTAAACTTATTGAGAGATCTGTAAACTTACTGGGATGTCAGAACTGCAGGTTGTGTGTTTACAAACTTAATTTGTTGTCAATTAAAGCATAACTTAAGATGGCATCTAAACTTACAGATAGATGCTAAAGAAAGCGTTAAATGCTTTGATTCCAGAAGAGCTGAGATCATGCAGCAGGACTGTTAGGTGTTCAGTGGTTTTGAAAGTCAAAGCACTGAGGTGTGTGCCTGGAAAGGAGGCTTGAACTTCCGAGTGCAGTTCCACAACATGCAGACAGCAGTGCATGCCAACTAGCTCAGCAATCTTGCTTTTATTTCCAATAAGGGATGGTTTTATGGTCTGAGGTACAGTAGTACTAATGACTGTTTAAAGGAAACTGTCTATTTCCAAACCCTAACTGTGGTGAAATGCTTAGGAAATCAGCAAAGGGAAACTGAACCATTTAGTCATCCCTGTTCCTCAACAGTTAATAAATTTGGTAAAGTACCGAAAGGAACAGAAATAATTCCATCCCACTGACTGAAATCACAGAAAGCCATTTCCCTTGTGGTGTAATCTGTTGTGTAGGTCAAACTACAGTCCCACTGGTTGAGTCACTGAATTGTCCTTCAAATCCATTTATAATTCAAAACAGTGAAACACAGGGAGTTTATTTTAAGAATCCTTACAATGTCTACATTTTAAAAGAAAGTCCCTCTGCTGTTCATGCATTTCAGTGTTCAGAAACTAAATGGTAATTAATGAGTTTGTTGAGATAGTTAAGGCCAATGCATTTGTCCTCTTGTATATGATTTAGGACACAACAATACATCTCACATCTCAAAGATTACTGAAGAGTGCTGCATCTTTCTGCTTTTATTCTGTAGACTGAACTAGACTGTGGGCATTTCAAATACATGCCAGCTTCCCTTTCTTTCAGAGACATTTTAAAATAGCTAAGATCAGTGGGAGCCCCTTCGGTCCAAGCCCAGCCAAAACCCATGTGTTTTGTTTGCTTTCTAAATAGTTGCCATTAGCTGGAGTAATTCCATTCATTATTTCATGTAGGCCACCACAGGGCTCTCAGATGGCAGCAGCTTCTAGTCACTCACTTGGGCTGGGGATGAATTCTCATTAACTGCTACAGTTACAGACAAATACCATAAGCACATCCAGGATCTCTCTTTCTCTGTGAAAGGTGACAGACCTGGATAAAAAGGTGCCAGCAAACCAGGAGTGAAACCACTTGAGGTGCTCCAAGAGCCCTGTTAAGTGTAGTTGATAGCACTGGTTGAGTTTTGAAAGGGCAGACAACTCAGGAAATGGGATATAGTAGTGGTGTGAGCAGGTTTTGCATGCTGAGGTCATAGATACCTTTTTGTGGGGGGAGAGAACATAAAATATGGATCATGGTGACTGAAAGAACTGAGGTTCCAGGTGCTTCTGCTGTGGAATGCAGTTGCTTTACATCTTGCACCCCTTCCCTTCCAGCTTGAGCTCACCCTTGTGTTTTACAGACCTAGGAATTGGCCGGCAAGGGGAGAAGTAGCCTCCAGTGGCTTCAGCAAGTCTGCTGGAGCAGTCTCCCACTTTCAGGACTGGAGCTCTCTCCATTTTTACAGCATTATCAGGACTAACTGCAGCTCAGCCTCCAGCGAGTAAGCCCCAAGCCCCCCATTTCTCCAGCCACAGCCCTTCCCCAGGCTCCTGCACACCTCATGTCTGTCCAGGGGTGAGCAACAGTGAGGACCCCTGTGGTATCAGGCTGGTTTGGGAGGTGTAGGATCTCTTGGGTGAAGAAGCTGGCGATGATTGCTGAAGGTGCTGATGCAGCCACCTGACTTGGAATGGCAACAGGGGCCAGGGGAAGAAACAGAGGAGATGGGCACATTCTGCAAGCTGTGTTTCCCACCCCGTGCCAAGCTGTTGCCTTTGGGTTGGCTTGTGTCCTGCCTGTGTTGGCTCCAAGTAAATGTTAAACCCTTTGTGGGGCTGCCAAAGGGAAGAGAGTTTGGGAGGGAGGAAGAAAGGAATGACAGAGGCTGGATGGCATTTTCCTGGGGCTCTTGCACATCCCCAGGATATCTGAAGCTGCCAAGAAACCTTCCTGCAACTTGGAAAATCACTGGTTTATTGTTGCCCTTTCCAGTTAAATTTTCTTTCCTTGTCAGCCCTAGATAAAAGTCTGTATGTTACAGCAACTCTCTGGAGAATGCCAAAACAAGGCATGTCAGCCAGCAAAGGAAAAACATGCTGCTGATTTAGAACTACAGTGTTCTATATGCTCAACTCAATCGGCCTGTTGACATCCTTTAAACACACCTCCCCAAACCAAGCAATTCCCTATTCTTGGAGAAGAAATTCAAAGCTTGGGCTGGCTGAAGTGCCATGAGATCACTGGGGCTTGTAGGAGCACACTCCCTGTTCAGAAAGGTAAGTTCTTTGTTCTGCTTGAAAACATAAACACATATTTTAAATTCATGAAAGCTCAGGAAATGAGCACACACTGACATGAAATGCAGCAGGATTTATTTACATACAATCCTCTCTGTTTCCAAACAAAGCCCATGGAAAGTCCAAATAATTCTCAGGTAGCTTTTCTGTGAACTCATCTATAATTTTCCTATCGAATTAATGTGAAAGCTACTTGTGAAGAGGTGATGGAAGTATCTGTAAACACTCTCACTTCAAATTCATGATTCCCATGGAACTTCTGAAAAGTGATCTTTTCAAATTTCAGAAGTACTAAGTTACACTTTCCAGTAATTTTAGATATCAGGATCTCTTCTTAAAGATGGCTGAGGTGCAGTCAGAAGGCCAGCGTCTCAGTAACTTCTATGGAAACAAATGCTTGAAATCCTGGACAATATTCTCTTTCGAAAAAAAAAAGCACATTTTCTTTTCAGAATATTAAAACAAGCCGCGCATGAACTCAGGATTTGTTAGTATACAGGGGAAAGTGTAACAAATACTATGTACGTTGACAAAACACAGAGAGATGGAGTCAGAAACACAGAAATCTCTTTGTGGCTAAAATTTGAGTTACCAGCCAGGAGTCACCACTCCTGTCAAGCCTTCCTCTTTTCATTTTTTCTCCTTTTGATTCTGTGCTCAGGCATTAAGCCTACCATTCAGTTGGCAACTGTTTTGTTCTTCCAGGTGTAATTCACTTCCTCTGCTCTAATGCTGCACATGGTTTCACTTCCCCAGGATTAAATGCAGTCCTTGAGCATCTTCTACGTTTCACTTGCTAATTTGTCTAGGCCATGTCATGTTGCTGTTAAGATTCATCATACCCCTCCAATGTGACCAAAACACGCACAAACTTTATTCAAATGCAGGTTTCAAAGTGCATATATATATTTCTTATGCCAGTGCAAAATAAGCAAGCTTTGGGCCTTAAATAGCAGTTACGGAGCTGTAGGGGTTATTTGTTCCAGTTTTCAAGGCAGCATCAGTCACTGCAATTTGAAAGGATACTAACTGATGAGAAGAAGAGTAACAAAAAAAAGCATAATTCCAACATGCTCCTCTCAGAAATCGCAACTTCTAACTTAAAATATGTATTAGGGTTTGTTCACATTGTAAAAATCTGTTCAGAGCTGGTATGAGGTTTTACTACTTTTTCTCCAGTGTGCCCATAGGAAACTGAAGACAGTTGCAAGCAGTTGGTTTACCACCTACTGGCATGGTTGTGGTGACTGCAATCAAAGAGATCACAAGCTGTCAAACTCCATTTGCCTGACTGAGATCTCAGATGAGCTGGACAAAGGTTTACCCCCAATGAGCAGCAGCACATCGGTATCCACTGCAGGTGCGAGCTGACAGCTGGCTCCCTCCTCTTCTCCAACCATCTGAGCAGCAGCAAAAGTCTCTTCTTCTGAAGAGACAAGCAGACACAGAGACCCATCCTTTGACAAAATGCTTGTTGCTCTGTTAGGGTGTAGTTCTGCCTCTGAAGTGGTTTGCAATGGACAAAAGCCCAGAGGCAAGCTAAAGGTTTTCATTTCAATTGCATCGCTTTCCTCATTGCCGAGCACTTGGTACGCGGTCTGCTGACGGAAGTAGTTGCAAAGGCGAGTGTGCTTTGGGATGGTCACCAGCTGGTAATGGTCCTTCTGCTTACTTTTCCAACTGCTAGGGAACGTGTCAGTGAAATCTGAAGTAGTTTGGAAACCAATACCAACTCCTAAGATGCAGTGATACATTTTAGGAGAAAAGTTTGCCTTGGTGATAATGCTAAGCTTCTTCCATGTCTGTGTATTGAAATGATACTTCCAGAGGTCATCATTAGGACTGGAATTTGAAATCCCTCCACCAAAAATCAGCATGGAGTCTTTGAAGACTATTGAAGCATGACCTACCACTGGAGGAGGTCCTTGGCTAAATGTAAGAGAAACCAGCAGTTAAGGGGCGATCAGCAGGAAAGTGACACTGATTTTAGCCTCTCTTTTTCTTTTGACTCAGAAGAATGACTACTAAATAGCTGCACTGGGACATCAAAATTGCACTGCTGACAGCTGCATCAACACATTGCCAACAGCTCTTCCAAGCAAAGCCAACTGGCACCCAAGGGGTGGCAACAGTACTACGTCTTGATCTGAGAAATTCCCACAGTCACTGAAAGGACAGCATCTCCCTCTCTGCCTGCATACAGTATCAAATGGTAAGATTAATTCTCTCTTTCTGTGCTAATTTAGTGTAACAAATAGTATCATTTACCTTGTTCTGATGTTGGACCAGCTGCTGTTTACAAAGTCCCACTTCCATAAATCCTTCTGTTCACTCAGCCCCATCAGTCCTCCAAAGAGGTACATGCCTGTGTGATAAACCACTGCTGAATGGCCATGCCGAGGTCCTGGGCCAATACTGTGAGATGGGGTGGAAACACACAACCATTTTCTTGTATCTGAAAGCAAAATACTCATTTATAGATGTACCAGATTTACCTAGTAAATATCCCTAGTATTTCACAAGGGATTTATTTCAAGAAGAAAGTAACTATGCTGTTGGAGAATAAGGGTTTCTGCTGTAAGCTTGCTTTAAGTTAACAGCATAAATTCTAACACTGAAAAGTGCATTTCAAAAATCAGTTTTGAAATAAACTTTTACTGAAAATGTCAGCTGCTGTATGACAGATGTCATGGAAATCTTATTTACAGAGCAGTTTTTCCTACAGCTTTGTTAATTCACTAACTCTGACACAGAAATATAATTTTCTGGCTGTGAGAGGGGAAAAAACAGTCAACAAAAACATTCCTTCAGCAATATCTATACTTATTCTCCCTGTGAGGGAATGAGGGATGAGATAAACCTATCATTCATTTCAAAATAGTGACTGAATGGCCACCAGATAACAAAAGTTATCCATTTAGGAAGTCTCTGGGAATTATCTGATTTGCAACCACCAGATTAGTGATGAATATGCTAATGAAACCATCTCCTGTCAGGTTTGGTTCCCCATGGTCAGTTCTAGATCTGAGATTCAAAAGATGGCATCAATAGGCTGAAGTCAGGGTCCTTGCTGCATCTGGCAGTTTTTGGTAATCCTTGAAGACTCGAATGAGTAGTGAACAAAACAGTCTCCCTGATTTTCAGCTCTAAAATTGGCAAACACCACAAAACCTCTTCCAGTACAATTCATTTCAGCTGGGTATTAGTTTAATTGACAGACTTCATAATTAAATGCTGCCAAACAGAAGCCAAAACTAACTGAACATTTCTACTGATCCAAATTTATTTAACAGAGCCAGGCATGCTTTCCTACAGCAGTCATTGTTTTGATCGTACACTGGCTCAAAACCTTATGCTTTTTAACTTACCAAAATGGAAAGTCCAAAACTCCTGTGAAATGCCTCTGATGCCGAAGTACCCCCCGTAGATGTACATGCTGGAGTGGTATACTACTGCGCTGTGACCTTTTCTGTTAGTTGGTGACAAGCTCTAAAACAGTTCAACAAAACACTGTTAACAGATCAAATTGTATCAGTAGCAATGTCTGTCTTGGGAATATTCCCAAGTAATGAAAGCCATGGCTTTGGGTTTTGTTAAACTTCTTTGAAAATTCAGAATAAATCCACCACTGATGACTTGTATTGATGCAAATAGAAGCCATTCCCAAATCTAAGCAACCCTCCCTTTTTAAGTCCACCACAATACCTACTGCCTTACCTGATGGGAGTACTACACTCCCATCAGTACTACTGCGTTCACAACTACTGGTAGGCAAAGTTTCAGGGCATGTTGTAAATACATTGGTCAACTCTTGGGAATATAATGGGGGATGTAGCCCTTTCTACCACTCTGAACCTCTCCTCACTGAGGTACCTTTAGTCTCAGGAGGAACTACCTCATGGTACTTGGTGTGAATTTGCCTACCACAAGTCCCAGACTCTGAGAAGGAAACCAGGTGGTTCTCACTGTGCCTACAGCAGCTTTTGGCACTGCTGAGACTTGTAAACCCAAACCTGGGGAGGCCCAGCTAAACCCAAAATGAAATATAAGGCAAGTGTTTGGTTTGTTCTTTTGTTCACATTTTAAAATTTATTAGCGTAACTGCCAATCTGTTTTCACAGCACTACTTCTTAAAAGCTCAGACTTCATGTATGGTTGCAATATTCCACTTAAAATTAGCTTCCTTGATAAGGATATCACAAAAACGAAACAATAGTAGAGGAGAGGGCTTACCTTCTTATATAGGCCTTAAAATTTAAGAGCCATATTTTCAAATACTGATTTAAAGAAGGAAAAAGCCTTCATTATTCAAAGTGCAAAGAAATAAAGTACAGCCACATGTCTCTGAAGAGATGAGATTGGAACTGTTTGGGGGAACATATTTCAAAGCAATCTGTTTAATCAACAAAGCAACAGGCATTTGATTCACACATTCACCACTTCCTGGCTCCTTACCTCAGTCTCTGCTGGTACGTTACAGCACTCTGTCCATCTTGCAGAATCTAGGGGATTGTTTTAATAAAGCGCAGTTTATATCCCAGACCACAAGAGGACACTCCTCCAACGTTAATTTTTCAAATTACTGATCTCATTTTCAAGTAAGTCTCATCCTGGCGTTTTCCACTGACAAGCAAGAAGAAATCTGCTTCACAGTAAAACAGCAGCACCGAAAGACTTACAGGAGACATAGCTTAAATGTTTTTTTCTGTATCCTTATCTGATACTGAATCATGGAGATACCATACTGTACCTGCTGTTTCCTCAGGCTAAATTTCACAGTGCAGAAATAATCTGCGATTTTCAGCATTTTCTGAACTTGCAGAACCCCCATATTTACTGACGTATGTATGGCTCCTACTTACTATGTAAACCTTACGACAACAGCCTTGCCCTTTTTCCTTTTCACAGATCCCTTAAAATTAGTCCTCAAGTAACAGTCAGAAATCACTGATCTATGATTACCATAATTGAGAGAAAATACTAGGTACCCAGCACCAGAGGTAGAATGAGAAAGCATTGCAAGCTTACAGTGCTAAAAGCCATACTTGCCAGGAAAGATTTTAAATATGACCATGAAAAAACTAGACATGCAACAGATTTTGAGTATCTCATTCCCAGTTTTAACTGAGAAGTACTGTGAGTAATAAAATGCTTTTTCCTATGAAATATATTGTACCTGAGCTTCTCTATTCTTTCAGCAAGTATTTCAGATAAATGGTGGAAAGCAAAGAAAGGATTTAGAAAATCCCAAACGTTAACTTAAAGTTACTTAAAGTAAAGTAGCAAAAGAAGCCAGGGAACTTAAATCTTGGTCTTGCCACAAGATTTACTAGCTCAAAAAGAACTCAATCTCTCTCTCTCTTTCCTCCATCTGCCATCAAAATAAGCAGCTATTACCATACACAGTATTTCAAAACAGAGAATATATAGTGTATGACATTGCTATTAAATTCAAATGTTGCACTGCTTTTATTAGAATACATACTTAAGAGATACCAAATGCTTTTTCTCATGGAAAAAAGAAAAAAAAAATGGCCTGTGTTAGGAAATGCTGATGTTAATTTCCTACCTTCTTATTTAATTATATTGTTTTTTTCCTGTTCCATCATTTCTGTTGCCAGCTTGTGTATTTTTTTTCAGTAAAAACACCAAATGAGGTCTATAGTTCACTGATTTACTTTCTTCCATAATAAAACAAAGAGCTTGGGTTTTAAAATACATGTAACATAATGAAAAAACCTTTAAATATTATATGTAATAATTATTGGGGTTTATGATGAAACAGTAAACTTCAGAGGGAAGGAGAGAGGAATGGAAATTCTGAGAGCTTGAAATACGTAAAACTTCCCCATAAAATACTTTCCAATTAAAGTAAGAGCTGACTCTGATAGCTTAACAGCCTAATTTTAGGGGGAAAATTTGCACACAGTTTTACAGACATTACTTCTTGTAAAGCCTAGGGAAGACTATGTTACAAGCAGCAGAAAACAGTTTGGTTCTTACTATTTATTAGTACCTATGGACTTGGAATGTTCCATGGAAAAGACTGGCTATTGTGTATCATACCAGTGTCATATATCCAGAGAGGAGTTTTCGCTTGCGTAAAAGCAGAATCCACCATCCCACCAAAAATGTACAGGTTCCCCTGCAAAATGCAAAAGCATTTCTTACTGACAGGTAGACATACAGCATAAAAGCAGTTTTTAAAACAACTCTTAAATAAAAAGGCTGCCATCACCAAAACATAATTAACAATAATGGATATGATGATCTACTAACAATTCAGGAGGCCATCATAAAATGCCACCAACTTTTAATACTGTCTTTATCCCCTCCCAAAAGGAAACCGTGGTGAACATTCTGCTATTTTAATGGAGACAGCATTCCAGAGCCACTCATTGCCTTCTCAAATCTAGGACAGCTTGAGGGATGTGGATCTGGAATTCTTGGAGACATTGCTCAGGTAATATTAGATTATGCATGCTTATAGAAATATTTCATTGCATTGCAGCTCCTGATATCCTAAATCCTGTTTTTCTCTCATAGGCAAAACTGTAATTGTTATTTGCCTTCACTCTCTCATCTCTCTTCAGTGCAAGTTCTTAAGTGAATGTTTTTATGCTGTAGCTTATCATGCAAATGAATTCAAAGCAACTGTTACAACTATACTACTAAGTCAAAGAATGTGCTGCCAAGGTCTTTATTTTGTATTACTATTATGTATTGAGCAATGACTGAGGAAATCACACTGCTGCAAAGCTAAACTGCTGTAACTTTATTCAGAAAGTATGCAAAACACTGGTACAGCTACATCCAGAATTGCACTGACATAAAAGTATTTTCTGTACATAATAATCTATGGCATTTTATTTAATTGCATAATAGGAAATAAAATATCAGGATATGAACAATATAAATCTTGGTCTACTACCTTATAAGCCACCATTGAATGGTCCTCCAGTTCTTCTGGACCATCTCTTGAGCAATCCAGCATTTCCCATTCATTTTTCACTATAAACCAAAGTTGAAGTAAAGACAGCAGTTCAAAAATGTTAGGGAAAAGGTGAAAAGATTGGCTTTGAATTCGGCTGCACTATCAGTCAGTGGGGAAAAATGAAGCATTTTGTCATCTTTCCTCTCCATTAGTTCAGAACATTGAGACACTTCCCCTTCTATTTAGCAAACTTAAAATGTAATAGAAATTGACCTTGTTACTGCTTTTATATATTTTTATATATTTTATATATTTTATATGTTTTTTATATGCTCTTATACTGTTACCTGCACCAAAACTCAACTATTGTGTGAGCATGAACCCCAGCACAATTATATGTGGTTCTCTAGCAGCAACAATTGAACAGGGAACACCAAAAAATACAAAGGGTCATATTTGATAGTGCATTATTACACATGCATAAACTATTCCCATGTTATAGAGTGAAGATAGGCCTTGTTAGAACTAGGGTATTTTAAATGACCCAATATTTCTGGTCAAGGGAAAAAAAAGGAGGTGAAATTTCTGAGATACCTGCAAGAGTAATGAACACATACCATTTGCTCAATGAACAAAATGCAGTTTAGCCATCATTTTGATTGAGAGACTATATGGGGATAAAGTGTTCATCTCTTAAGTACAGTGTCCCAGATTTTATGATGACTGGATGTAGAATCTCTTTAATCCTGATATACAAGTGAAAGGAGCAAACTTACCGATGTTGTATCGCCAAAAATCTCTAAGACTGGTGGTGTTCCGTCCTCCATAGAGATAAAGAAATCCTCTACAAATAATGCAAGCATGTTTATATCGGTCACAGGGAGAGGCCTTCTTTGGGGATGCAGATTTCCAGTCACACTGTGCAGTTTTTCCTTTCATGCTGACAACTAGAATTTTATCCAAATACCAACTTGCAAAGGACAGCCATGTCAGGGGAGGATCCCAAAACAGCAGGGACAGGACTTAAACCCTGCTTGGTCTATAAAAAGACAAAAAAAAAAAAAAAAAGAAAAAATAGTTTTAGGTTAAAAAAAAAAAGAGAGGAAAGAAGATATTTTTCCTTTTTTTTTTTTTTTTCTATCTGCCTTGTGATAAAAAGTTACTGTGTTTTCTCTTCATTCCCATCAAAAGCACCCTGACAGTTTTGGCAATCTATAATAATAGGCTAACTTAAGTAAAGCGTTTGAAATGCTGACTCGCAGAGTCTTGTATCAGCAAGGATAGGACAGGAGCATTCCTGGAGTTGAACGTTTTCCAAAGAACATCGGTGAGCTCAAGTGCTAAACTCCCATACCCTACATTTGCAATATGCTGGAACCAAGGCTCACTCTTTTTTTCGCTGCTAAAATAGAACCTAAAACAAACCTGTACTTAAAACAAAATTCGGAAAGAGTTAATATTACAGGTAAAGGAAATAATTTGTCTGGAATTTATTTAGGGATTCATCTTTAAACCACCTGAAATAGGATGCATCTCGAAAAAAGTAACACTATCCCCTCATTTGCCACAAGATGTCACTGTGTTCTGTGAAGACAGAAGTACCGGGAACAATATTCCTCTATTAATCATCTTTAATATATATCATGATCACTGTTTTGAAGTAGATCATTTTATGAAGCGTACACACACAATATTGTTGGCATTAGGCTAAATACTGAGATTTGTGTTGATAACGTATCTAGGGTGATACATGTCACCAAATAAGGTGACAAAGTCTCCCAGTTCCAAGACTCTTTCTGTGAAAGCCATATTCCAGACCTATTGAGGACCTAGGGTGGAACTTGTTGGGTAACAATCTGTCAGTACGGACACACTGTTAACTCTTAAGTACTGCAAAGTAATGTTTGTTCTTCCACAGTTACAGTGTTTTCCATGACTCACTTGTCCAGTTTGAGTGTGTACGTATATAGATCTTACTTAAAACTCAGTCATTCCAGTTCACAGCTTGCTGCGCTGCACATAATGGCCATTCCTACACAACCCCTGCTGTAGGAAGTACCTGTCAGCAAAGTGCCAATGTAAAATCTGGGAAAAAAAGAAGCCCTTTACACCTCTAAATTATCATTTAAGCAGGTAGGCTATTGAAGATGCTGATAGTCTGAGCTCTATCTGCAAAGTCAGCTTAGATGTAGATGTCTTCAAGCACTCACTGTGTGCTGCCTCAGCGCTAGCTCAAGGCCAGAACAGCAGTAGCCTCCTGTAATTCTAGAACATGAAGACTGGTACCTACTCCTCCTTAAAATCAAATTGGCTCCATCAAGCTTGTGCTGAGCTGGTGAAAGAAAGCTTAGCTGACCTTGGGACAGTACCATGCATGGTATGAAATGTTTCTGTAGCATGTGTATTATCCCAGGTCCTTGCATTTTCTGGGATATCACCACTGCTACTGTCCTAAAAATACCAAGTGAACTGTAGCCCTTCGTATCTCCCTAATACTACTGACCTCTCTCACTGTTAAACATACAGAAAGTTAGGACACAGCCTTTATAAAATATGAACAGCTTAATTGTTACTTTGATTCCTGAAATCAAACTAGACACAATGGGACAATATGCTACGTCAGATATTTAATATTCTATTTGGAGAAAGTGTAACTCTATATTTTGACTATTTGACTATTTTGAAATTTGTACTTCTCGCTATTTATACCCAAACAAAATATTTACAAGATGAATCCTTACTCCATCCCTCTCTTCAGGTACTTATAGAGAAGTCCAGGGGAAGTTGCACATAATTTCAGGATAAACAAAACAAGCTACAGAAGATAGTAATTTTTAATATATATTTTGTTTCATACTAATATGAAATGCATGTATCTAATTTAATTTATCATCCAATTTATGTCTAAAATTTATCATTTGCAAGACGAATATATTCAGTGACAAAAACATGCTAGAGATTTTCTTGCAGCATATTTTGGCAAGACTAGCTATTCAAATTCAAAGCTTTTTTTATGCAAACTAGTATTATAAGCTATTATTGTAGAAACCCAAAGTATATTCTTTGTATGTTGTCTCTGAAAGAATACAAGATTGGCAGCATTTACAAAGGTGTGCATTTCTCTTTTCCAGGGGAATTGGCAGTTATGGAGTAGTGACGCATTATAGGCGTCTGTAATACTTTACAGCATGCCACTGAAAAGGGAAAAGCAGCTGACGTCATGAAACACAGATTCTCCCCCTAACTCTGCCAAGCTTCTGTGTAACCATAGCCAATTAATTTATTTACTTCTACAGCTAAACTTGGACAAAGACTCCTCCTTAGTAAAACATTTCAAACTTGCTGATACAGTGCTGTGTGAGAGTGCCAAGGTATTACTACCCCTGATATAATGTGCAAGACATGATAGGTCTTTGCTATTAATCTTTAGAAAGGTAAAATAGGCTTGTCCCCTTGAGTACTGGTTTGGTTTTTTTTTTCCTCAGCTATAGAACTGGTTATTCCTCTTCCTACATACTTATGTTTGTTATTCTTCCTGCAAACCTTGCCTTCTATTATACAAACATTCAGAGAAGATGACAGCCCTGATTTTATATAGTAGACTAGCCACAAAATCCTGTCCCCTTGTTTATCTACCCTAGCTGAACTCTGTGTAAAGCAGGCGAGCAGGGTGGGATAATAAAAAGCCAATCTGGGATTAACTGAATGGGTGCCTCCTCCCAGTCACACCTTCTGAGCATCAACTGACCCCTGTGAAACATGGCTATATACTACTCTTTCAGCATAAAGCATTCTTGGAAACAGACCTAAAATCACTCAAACGGCGCAGTTCACAAACTGTTTTATTTCAGAATTGGGGAAAAAGCACATTCAAAGTTAATCTTGAGTCTTGCCTTTCATCACTGGTATTTTAAAGTACAAACTTGACTCCTGCATTGCCTTTTTATAGAACCAGCCTCACCAAAGTTCATCTGCTGTTCGCCTTAACAGTCCTATTCCCAGAGAAAAAACTGCTGTTCTCCTGAGATCAGTGTCACTGAACAGTATCCTCTGTGTCATGCAACCCTGACCTCAGCTTCAACTTGGTACAAGCAAGATCAGTTATCCAATAGGAAGCTCCAACTTCAGCAGGATTTCCACAAAAATACCCAAAAGGATAACTCAGGGCATTTTTATTCAACTTTTCCTTCCCCCCCCCCCCCCCCCCCAAACAGATGTAGCATACACACAAAAAATGGCTGCTGTTCTCCAAACTCTTCTGCTATTTCATTCTAAAAATAGCTCCTGTGCAATCAATCCCAATTGTTGAGCGGCTGGAGGAGCTGCGAGACAAGGACCTAAAGAGCTGCAATTAGCATGGTAACTATAGCATAGAGTGCTTATCAATTAATGGCACCACACTACTGTTTCATAATACAAATAACTCAGGAAATGTAGAAAGACAGGAATTACTTCAGGAAATGTAGTTTATATGGTCATTATATAATTATTTATATTTTTATTAGATGTGGTTTCAGAGGCAAATGATTTATTTATTTAAAATATTACTTAAATATGATCTTCATTACAGCTTTTTTCTACCTCAGGCCCCTGATTCATTTCCATCTGTTTTCAATATACTCAGAACTGTTTCAGATTTAAAAGGATCTGGCCTTTTGAAATATAATGAGATATGAAACCACTCATACGGGGGAAAGAAAGTAGGAACTATTTTTGGGGGGGGGTTGGGAGGGCAGTGTGTGTATGTTTATTTTCTTGTTAATTACCCAGTTTTCTGAACTCAACCCTTGAACCTCCGCATGCAGAACACTGTATTTTCTTATTATTTCTTATTGCTCTTCAAAAACAATAACAGATCTTCCCAGTTCTACTTATCTTAGAAACCTTTCCTTTAGTGGTAATTTTATTGTAATGGTTGTTCCAATGGGACTGCCTGCATGAATAAGGAGGAAACTGACTGAAGACTTGTGAAGCAGTTACAAAGTTTTTAAAATGAACCCGCTTATTTTAGGATAGTTTAGAGGGCAAGGCTTTTCTTCAGTATACCACATTTACTTGCAAGGCTTTACTACATGTGATAAACTTTAGTATCCTCAAGTTTTCTATTTTATTATTTCCTAAAATCAAATTGTTATGAACTGCTTCTGGACTGGGGTTTTTTGGTTTGGTTTGGGTTGTTGTTTTTTTTTTTTGTTTTCAAAATACAAGAACTAATTTTCAGAGATGCTCAGCTTCAGAATTTCAGCTTCAAAGTCCAGACTGGCTCTAGGAATATAGGCTACCTGTAATATTTCTGTATTATTAGAATTCTGAGTTGAAGTAAGGGCCCTGCTTTTGCTATGTGTTGTAAAACATGCAGGTACTACATGACTGAGCTCACAACTGAAGTAGTCAAGTCAAAAGGAAGAAGATGGAAAATGGTTATTTCTTCTTATAGGGGGAAGTGGAAGGACAGAAAGAGGATTTGTAAAATGACAAGTCCAAACGGGGCCCCAGCTCCATCCTGATTTCAGGGTTCAGAAAAATGACAGGTATTTTAAAGTAAAATAATAAACACCCCCACTGGCTTTATAAAGCTTAGAGTGAACATACTGAAAATTTACAGAAAATCTGAAAAGCTTTAATGTTGAATAAGCCTTATTGGAATTTTAGCAAGTTTTAGGGTAGTATTCTTAAACATTATCATTGTTGTATTTCACTGCTTCAGAATGCTTTTTCAGAATGTCTTGAACAGGTATTTCAAAGGAGGTAACTCTTCTAGAATAGTCATGGGTAATTAGTTTCTATATACTGTAAACCTACATATATAACTACTACTTCTGAAGTGTGGAGTCCTTAGATCACCAAGAGCATTGGTATCTTTACTGCAAAACAGATGACAGCATCACAAATTTCTCCTCTGAACACTGTCTGCCTGTTTCTGAGCTCTGCAGGCAAAGCACTGCATTCTTTTAATTCAGACAACATTAGTATTAAAGCTCTAGTTTAAAATTTTCAGAATAAATTTATATGTTTGCATATCATTCCAAATTTTAATTTTGCAAATTGATATTATTAATATATTCTCTTTTGGTTTTATTTTTAGAAGCTTTAACTCAGAAAATAAATTCATTATATTCATTAGTGTGTAGCACTACTCCATCTATATTACAAAAGTTCTTAAGAAGTAATAAATATAAGAGTTTGTTAAATAAAGAGGTATAAATATATTTAGTTGTATTTTCTGTGTGCTAGGTATATTTCTCATTTTAAAGGTAACAAATACAACCTGGCTTGGAGTAATACAATAAATATTTAATTTCCCTAATACTGCAAAGGGAGTGGTATCTGGAAAAAAAACAACTGAGTACTTAAAATATTTCTGGGATTGTTACACATTTATATACACCTCTAGTATATCAATCAGGAAATTACCTTTGCCACTGTACTGAAATAAGTTTTATGGTACTAACAAAAAATAAATACATCTATATACACCTATATACTTTCATGCCTTATTTTCCTTAATAAATTAAAAATCCAGTTGTTGGGTTTTGTTGGGGATTTGGGTTTTTTTTTGAGGGGGAGGCTGGTTTTTTTTTTTTTAAGAACAGGGCTTTTTATAAATAGAAGAGACTATATATTATTTTTGAGTAATAGATGTCCCCAAGTAACCTTAATTATGATTGCCAGCACTCCAATTAATCATTTGGCTGCAACCTATTTTGAATGAATTTTGAAGAAAAAACTTCCAGAAATGCATATCTGTAGGTGGCACAAGTCCAGCATATTATGGACATATATATCCAGTACACCAGCCATGCCTGACCAAAGTTTGTGATGATAATCAATGTCTCTGGTTTATTTATTTTTGGTCCTTAATAGAATATTTACTCCAGAAATCCAGTATGCTTTTCAAATCTTGCTTAGGGTCTTGCTGGCAACTCCATCCGTAGACGTGTCAAGAGCTCAGTTTCTGTTACGGTCTTACCATATAACTGGGACAGACGCCCTGACTTTGAGGTGTCACTGCAGCAAGATGGCTCTTTGGATGTTAGCTGAGATGAACAGGTAATTTTTCATGTTCTAGATATGGCAAAGCTGGGAAATACAGTTCCTGGTCCTCTAAGGAAAAAGAAACTCCCACCATGTTACAGGGCAGGCTAAGAGATTTATTTGGCCTTTACCCTTTCCCTGTAAGTAATCTGTACTGTCACAACTGGAAACAGGTAATTTCAATACATGGGTCATCACCCCTTCCCCCCAGAAATAGCAGCATTCAGTGTGCCTGGAAGGCATCATTTGGCAATTTCACAAAAACTTACTTGTTGGATTCTTTTAAGACACAGTAGATAGATGCCCTGGAGATTCAATGTAATAAATCTGTACTTAGGTGTAACTGAATGCATCTTCTTGACATCTCATGGCCTGCTGCTGCAGCAGCTTCAAAATACTTTATTTCCTAATGGAGACTTTACTTGTGCTAATTCACAAAATTTGCTAGGTTAGGAAGAAAGACACTGGTTGACAAAGCAGTCAGTGGCTGCCCAGTCTGCCTACTCTGCTCAGGGACAAATCAGAGTACTATAGTATATACTTGACAGCTGAGAGTATATCCGTGAAAAGCTATCTTCCATTAAAAAAAGGTACGCATTGACTTTTGCTTGTTTGTTCTTTATATCCCCTGACTGAGGAAAAGGAACATCTAATAAAACACTGAGCCACACTTACAACTTAATGCCGCATTTCATGGAAGATAGACAATGTGTTTTTCTTGTCCCCAAGACATTTTGCCCTTAGGCGAACATGGAGCAATGGAACAGAGAAAACATACAAGGTTATGAGAACAGCAAAAGCTGTAGCTTGAAGAAATATGAGGGAGTAAAGAGAAAGCATATGGCAATGAGAATAATAAAATGTTCCAAATGCTGGCAAATATTAAAACATCCAGATATCATGTTAGAATCGGTATGAATTTAGATTACACAGTATGGGAGAAGTCATGAGACACTTGCGTGAGAAAGACTCAGCTGGCACAACTGGAAAGACTGTCAGTAATGACTGGAGAAAAAAATGAGTACAAAAAGGATCTTTTATGGGGAAAATGAATTTACACTGTCAGGTGAAAGATGGTTGCATAAAAACAGATGATACAATTGCATAGCTGGAATAGGTTGCATAGAGAAGCTTTTAGTCTGGCAAGGAAAACAAAGGTGTCAAGCTGACAAACAGTAATAATAATCATGATGGTTCACAATAACTTTGATGCCAACAGTAACTAGACTGCACCAGCAAATGGAAAACAAAAAACAAACCCAACAAAACCCACATAATTTCAAAATATAAAGGAAACAGAAAGCATATGAGTAACTTTGCACATACAAGTTGTCGCTCCAAATTCAAATGGAATTACTCATGTGAATAAAACCAGTGATATGCATGAGCCTGCACAATGTAGCCTAGATACCAGAGCAAAAGAAGGACCAAGTCTTTTGTTACAAGCCTGAAAAAAATGTTTTGCAAGCTGTTTTCATATTCAGACTCCGAATGACAGGGTGTATTTCTGACTGGAGCCTGGCTTTCTGAAAAGTCCTCACTCCCAGCTAACGTGGTCCAATATTCATCCCAAGCCAGATGCACTTTGGCTTAGGTTTTGGATGGTTGCATTGGCTTAGGTTTTGGATGGCTGCATTTCTTTGTCATTTGCTTGGTAGAAGGCATTTTGGCGCTTTATGCTCTTTGGTTGTGGAAAAGAGGAGGAGAAAAAGGAGGGTGGTGAACATCCTAAATTGGAAGCAGGGATAAAAGAGCTCTGGCTGGCCCTACCGCAGACCTCATGCACAGCACCGCGGAAGTTGCAGGTCCCTTTTCCCCAGCAGTCTCCTGGCTGCGTAGTGCTGACGCTGCTTCCTTCCTTTCACATGCTTTGTTTCCTTTCGTACCGTTGGACGAAAGCAACTTTGTGTACAACTGCACACAGCTGTACAACAGCAGTGGTGTACAGCAGTACAACCGTGTGTGCTGCAAGGCTAAGTGCTCCCTGTGATGCTGTGCATGCACTAGAAGTGGTCAGTGCCCTCACCAGCGGCCTTCTTACTCCCCTTCTCTGGGTGGCAGTGCAGGCCACAGGCTCTGGCTTCTCCTGGGCGGGCACCTGGGCTGGTGGCTGTGTTGGTAGCAGGTGCCCCGGGCAGGCCTCACCTCGGCACCTTCATCTCTCGGAGGGCTGCTGATCACAGTCTCAGCCGGGGCTCGGTCCTGGCAGCGTATGGAGGTAAAAAAAACATGAAAAAAAAAAAAGAAAACAAAAGAGGAAAATTAATGCTCTCGTGAGCCGGCATTTGGCCAGGAGTAAAACCCGCGTGGCTGCTCCCGCTGCCTCCCCTCAGGCTTGCCCCCACAGAGGGTCTCCGCACCCTGCGCACCCCGACCCCCGGCATGAAACGAACACACACGCACTCAACTTCGGAGGAGGGTGAGATCCCCGCCCGCGGCCCCTGGGCGGCCCAGCCCGCACCGCGGCGGAAAGAAGGCTGCCAGCCCTCGGCCGCGAGCAGGGCCCGGTCAGGCACGGCCTGAGGCTAGGGGCGCTGGGGGCGGGGGGCGGCAGGTCTGTTCCGCTTCGGCAGCGGCACCTGGGACCCACCCCCCACTTGCAGGGGTAGCGGCCTTCTTCTCCCTCATCCCCGGCTCCCCCTCACCTCCCAAGGCCAGCGGCGAGCCCAGGGCTAGCGAGAGGCTCGGCTTCCACCCGAGGCTGCGCCGCGGAGGCGCGCGGATGAGCGGTCAGTGCGCGGCCCGTCCTGCTCGTCCCCGGGGCGGGGATGGGCTCCGGGAGGAGCCGGTGGGTGCCGGGGGCAGATCGCGGGAGCGGGTCCGCCCTCCGGCGGGGTCCGCTTGCGGGGCAGAGGGTGGGGCTGGCGGGGAGGCTGCGCGGCTCCTGCGAGCTGTGTGCGCGGCTGGGCGCGGCGCTCCGGAGCCGTGGAGTGCCGCGGTATAGCCCTGTTACTCGCGAGGAATGTGTGAAATCTTGTTTCTGGCCTGAACGCAGCCAGAAACAAGTTTCTGTTTGTACGGAGAGCAGTTGTTTGTTTCTGCGCTCGGTTCCAAGCTCTTTTAAGTCAGCATTTAGCCCAAAGATCCCTCCCTGTATGCTTTCTCTGAGCCACAGTCCCAGTGCTTGCTTGGACTTGCGTCCTTGGCTTTCTGCTTGTCTGCTTCAGCTTCCACGGGGTTTGCCTTTATTTTTTCTCTGCTTCTCCTTCACAGCTACATAAGGCTTTATTAAACACTCGGGAATGAAACTCCCCCACCCACAGTGCCTCTGTTTTCCATGTTGACATGTTTTCCTGCTTTGGAGTGGAGGCTACTGCTTTTTCCTTAGTATTGCTCCTAAAAAAAGAAAGACCATAATTGCTTTTTCAAGTTACCGTAAGTGGAGACCAATAGATACACACAGTCCATAGCAATGCAAAGCGTGTGGCCTGGACTATAGGAATACTATAAATAATATAACTAGTAACCTTAAATAATATTATATGATGTGTAATATATCTGAGTACGGTAGCAATATGTGCTGCTGATTTTTTCATGCTAGGATTTTAGATGTTACTGGCCGGTCAAGACCTATGGTGCAGAACTTTCCACAGACCTTCTTAATTGCCTCCTGCTAAGGATTAAAAAAAAACCCAAACCAGCAAATAAGGCAACAAAACCCCAACAAACTCAAACCCCAAAACAAACCCACACAGTTTTCATAAAAAGAACTCTGAGATCATTAGCTAACATTTGGAAGTCCCTCAAATTAACATGCGTGAAGGACTGTGGCCAAACTCCCACTGGCTCCCATAAAAGCAGAAATCAGTCCTTCAAGCAAGATTCTCTACAAAATAACACCCAGAAGCCCCTGCAGAAGGGATTGCCAATCTCACCATCTGACTAGATTAAAAACAGCAGTAACAATGTGATAATTGACAGGAGAAACTTCCCTGACAAGGAATGAATCAGTGTTTATTTTTAGCTTTTTCTCCAAATGCTTTATTTAAACAAAAGATTAGCTAATTATTTCCGACATTATATTGTCCACACCAGAAACAGGAGGTGGCAGCTCCTTATGTATCTGCAGGGAGCACTTTGGTTTGGCTCACCCTTTGAGGTCTGCACCCTGGATAGATGTGATTATGCCAGTTGTCCTTTCGTTTCTAATCTGATCAAGTATGAAAACTATCAAGGTTTCACTAAATTTAGACACCTCCCAATCAATATTTTTTATTTCCTAAATAGCAAGCCACAAAAAAGGTTTCAGAAAATGTATATTATTATTTTCCCTGTATTCCACCTTTGCTCCAAAGCTTCGCTTGGGCAAGTCATCAGTGTTAATCCTGTCACTGCAACTGTCCACTGCAGCCTTTTGCAATGGCAGATCACTCGCATTCCGATAACATAAGGTTGCTCTACCTGTGCACAGAAGCCAGCAATAAAATTATATGTAGTAGAAGGCAGTTCATCCGAGAAGGGACTAGCAAAAGATTTGTCCCATTTTATGGGATAAATGCAAGGGCGCAGTGTCTATCCTGAAGACACTGAACAACATCTATGTTTCTGGTAATAAGCTTTTGGGTTCTGTTTATTTTGAAGGGGGGACTTTGAAGGTTTTGGTTTTTTTCTTACATTTTGAATGAATTGTGGATTGCAGCATGGGTTTCATTAGCAGAAAAGGAATCCGATTCCTCTGAAAATATCAGAGGACACTTTTTTTTTTCTTACTTGCTATGGAGCTAAAAAATATAAATGACCCTTTGTTTCATTTCACTGCATATGTATAATACAAGGATTGCTACAAAGTATACAAGTAGCTAATTTACTGGTCTCTTATTTTCATAGTCTCAAAGCAATTGTACTGCACTAAATTAATAGGTCAAGCCATATTAATTTTAGTCCTGAAAAATTAGTGTCATTTTCAGCATTCAAGTATTTATTCTTCAGTGGAAAATGTTTTTCATTTCTTTTCAACACTCCTTAATATTTCAGATAGTTTTGGCTATGACTACTTAGGCTAGGCCAATTCTAGGTGAAATCATTTATTTGAACCATTTTAGTGCAAACCTGTTCACTCTTGAACAGAATGACATGTGAAGTAGAAGTAGACGACCATAAAAATAATGCAAAATTATCAGTTTCTTTGTATGCATCCCGCTGGTATGTTACAGAGGTTAAGAGGGAGAAACTCCGTTGTATTGTTCACAGGACCAAGCTGGATCTTCAGTATCTCATCCCACCTCACATGGTAGTGCAAGTGATGCACCAAAATGGAGTTTTACCTAGAAATAAAAGTATCCTTTCTCCTGTTTCTGCATCTTCTCAAGAAACCATTGCAGAAAGTGCTGCTCATTGGGATGAGCTTTCTGCCTTGCAAGTATTATCTGCAATCATGACCCATAACCCGAGATAATTTAATTACTATTTAGAAGTAAGATGAATATAGAACACTAACAGAAACATTGTACAAAATGATTTAATCTGTGGGCAATCAGGCCAGGCAAATAGGTGAATCAGGCATAATCATTTATAGACATCTGCATTGCAAGAGATACTGTTAACTACAAAGGAATACATTACAGATGGGGGAGAGGGTGAGACAGAATAAAGTAGATCAGTAAAATCTGCAATAAATACATGGAGTTTTAACCAGAATTTATTTTTATTGACTACAGACCAAGTCCAAAACCTAAGAAATTAGGGCAAAATTTGAGCTCCTAAATCTAAAAGAGAGCGAAAAATCCCAGTGAGCTGTGTCTGACCTTGCATCATGCCTAAATTCCTGAGCCACCTGATGTATTTTTTTAAATAAGCTACTCTGCCATATAGAGCCTCTCTGTCAGTGCCCATATCTGCACCAGTGCAACGCAACTAAGCAGCTGGGCACTTGTTTGTCTCCCAGTTCCTCAGTTGGAAACTAAAAACTATGTTACTCCATTCAAGCCCCCAGAGTGGCTCGGTTCAAGAAGTAATCTTCAAACCCTTCTAATGGATGTTAGTGGGACTGAGTCTTTGCAACTGCATGTGTTCCCTCTAAAAAGACATTTTTATAATATACTAGTGCAGATAAAGCACTTATGCAGGAAGTGGAGGGCCTGAATTTAGGGCCTGTTCTTGGCAGATCAGAGATATCAGTAGTCACATTGATGTCTGGGTGCACAAATATTCAGCTGAAACCAGCCTCAAAGTTTGGTGACTTGCACTCTCAGCTCTGTCCCCTACACAGGACACATCTAGAGCAGGTGGTGAAGCTCTGTACAAGGATGCTCAAATCGGCATTGACATGTTCTTATCAGAACTGAGTAATGGCTTGCCATCAAGGGGGGCTGAAAAGTGGCACAGTTTGTTAGCTGATATGCAGCGTATATTACGATGGTGGTGCATACTGGTTCTCAGTCTAGCTAGCCCAGGAGCCTCCCACTTCAACATGTTCCTATGCTCAAGTAAACAATAATCTGTATTTGTTGTGTAAACTATCTCAATATGAAAAACTGATTAAAAAAAAAAAAAAGGAGAAATTATTACTCTTTAACAGAAGTTTTCCTCTCAGCCTCGCAATAGCCACTCAGGAGTTTAGGTTTGGAGCTGTCAGGTTCATAGGTATAATCAGTACCTGCTACTAGTCACCTCTACAGACTATCCTCGGCGAATACAGGTTTAGGAATTACCGCTGGATGGCACTCTTGTGCCACAGAGTACGTAACTGCATGGGATTTTGCCTGGCTGCAAATACGGACGTCTAAAGACAAAGAACCAAGTTCGCTTCTTTCTTATACCGTCGTAAATTTGGAGCGGCTTCATGTAAGGTCTTCAGTTTAATTTAGAGTTGTAGCAGCATAACTGGGAGAAGAATATGAACCAGATGTTGAGAAGCAATATTTTGGCTATTGATTCTATCGATAATGTTTTAAACAATTTATGGATCTTAAATTCAAGGAGCGGGGCAGGCCGTGGCCATGAAAGCCCAAGTGCGCCCACCTTCAGTTCATCTGTGTTGTTACAGGCTACAGTAAATTTTAATAATTGAACGTAATTCTTTTTTGCATGCCAGAATTTTTACCATTAAGGCTGCTGTATTATACACATTATTCTATAAAGATACAGGAAAATTCTTCTATGGCTGGCTGTAAAAAAAAAAAACAAAAACAACAACAAAAAAACCCAACCAAAACTATCAACATTTAAATTCTTTGTTTTGAAGTTTCAAGTCTTTGTATTTAAAATGTTTGGCAAATATTTCAATGATTTCTAGTCCCAAATATTATGTTTTGATTTTGAAGTATTTGAAAAATGGCTCAATTAGTTTCACATAGAATAATCATTCTGCAAAAGTCAACATTTTGTTTTTTTTTTTCCTTCAGAAACTAGTTTTCTGAGAAGGAATCAATTTTGGACCAAATCTGCATTTTAAAAACTCATGATTATCTCAGCTTTCTAGTGGAATAGAATCATATCTACAGTAACTCTTTACTAAAGATAACACATTTGGCTTAATGTGTACTGTACATGTGTTATGTATCGATGCAGTGTATGGGAGAATACCAGGAAATTTCTGCAAATATCAGGGAAATATCTTCATTAAATTTGTGCTTCTGCTCCTTTTCTGTTGGTATAGGTGGTGACATCTCTCCCCTGTAAAAAGCTTCAGTTCCCCCAGCCCTGAATGTGTACAGAATATTGGGAATGTCTGAGAATTTCAAGAACTCTCTCAGCAAAGGCATCTCCTCCACCGTCAGTTCCACCAAAACCAATAAGAGAGCTAGTAATCAATTTTAAGATGAGGCGTTTTGTATTTTGAGGCTGGTAGCGTATCTCTGCTTTCAGCCAGGGAAGAAAGTGCTTAGAGTGTTTTATCACAGCCAGCTCTTGTGAATAACTTGGCATAACTGGAAGAAGGAAGTTGTGTAAATATGGGCTAAAGCTTATTCTTGGTAAATGCACAGTTCCTTACACTTGGGATCTTTATTGTCTGGTTTTATCATTTGTATGCTGTCCCTTCAGTTCTCTATTTGTAGCACAAGAATAATATCATGCTAGCTCTTTTATGATTGACAGAAGAGTTCCTATATGTGTGTTAAAGGTACTCAGAGGCAAACCTGGCAGGCCCAGAGCAAGACTGTTTCAGCACACCTTTCCTGCCCTCCTTGGTTTTGTCTTATTCTGAGCATAATTCGGTCACTCTGGGAAGATGGTCAAAATTAAGAATTGGCTGTTATGACTGAATAACGCAGGCAACCTGAATCTAGTCAGACAATAGGGTAGAAACTGTTGTCTTACTCTTCTGCCTTTCCATCCTCCCACCTTATGCTAGGACTTAGAGCATCCATAGTTGACAGGATAGTCTGCAATTACCCTATAAGAATCTGTGTTTCCCCCCACTTTGATTTATGTAGTGTCAACATTTACTGAAGAGCTGGTAGTTATCTTAATTATCAAAATCTATTTTATGGTAATACCCCAGGACTATGTTCTTACTTATGGTTTCTTTGCACTAGCTATTGTACATACTGGTAAGTTGAGAGAGACACTGTTGTGGAAAGCTTAAAAGCTCTAGGTAGCACAAGTAAAGAACTGAGATCCAGGGAAATTGAATGATTTGCCCAAGGTCACATGCTAAGTTTGTGGCAGTGTTAATCTACCCGATCTGATTATCTGAGAGTGTAGGCACCAATGCATGTTCTGGTGTACGTATCAGCCACAGGAATGCTAAACCAGAGAAGTTTGTTGGAAAAATAAAGGGAGGGAAAGGAGAGGAGAGGGGGAGAGAAAGAATAAAAGGCATGCTTGGCACTACTTGAAGACTTGAAAGAAATTTCCATTTTCCCATTCTTCAGATACTTTGGAAATACATAAACTCTGCATTTTAAAATGTTGTTTCAAACTGGAATAACATCTGTTACATGTAGCCAAGGAACATCTGTTTTTCCGTTCCTGGAACCCTGAGCTGAGGCAGCCGTTTTCCTGTCAGCTATGCTGTGGAGTGAAATTGGTTCAATAGGTCATTCTGTTCTCTCCATTTCTTAGTTCTCAGTTTTCTATTAAAAAGATGGCCAACAACGAGAGTAAGCAGAGGGGAAAGGAAATTCTGTGTAACGTACATATTAGCCTGTGGAAAAAAACCTCTTTTGCTTCAGACTAAGTTAGATCACAGAATCACAGAATCCTAAGGGTTGGAAGGGACCTCAAAAGATCATCTAGTCCAACCCTCCTGCAAGAGCAGGGTAACCTACAGTACATCACACAGGAACTTGTCCAGGCGGGCCTTGAATATCTCCAGCGTAGGAGACTCCACAACCCCCCTGGGCAACCTGTTCCAGTGATCTGTCACTCTCACAGTAAAGAAATTTTTCCTGATGTTCACATGGAACTTCCTATGCTCCAGTTTACACCCCTTGCCCCTTGTCCTGTCACTGGACATCACTGAAAAAACCCTCGCTCCATCATCCTGACACCCACCCTTTACGTATTTGTAAACGTTGATGAGGTCACCCCTCAGTCTCCTCTTCTCCAAGCTAAAGAGACCCAGGTCCCTCAGCCTCTCCTCATAAGGGAGATGTTCCATTCCCGTAATCATCTTTGTGGCTCTGCGCTGGCCTCTTTCAAGCAATTCCCTGTCCTTCTTGAAATGAGGGGCCCAGAACTGGACACAATATTCCAGATGTGGCCTCACCAAGGCAGAGTAGAGGGGGAGGAGAACCTCTCTTGACCTACTAACCACACCCTTTCTAATGCACCCTAGGATGCCATTGGCCTTCTTGGCCACAGGGGCACATTGCTGGCTCATGGTCACCCTCCTATCCACCAGGACCCCCAGGTCCCTTTCCCCTTCACTACTGTCCAGCAGGTCAACCCCCAACCTGTACTGGTGCATGGGGTTGTTCTTCCCCACATGCAAGACTCTACACTTGCCCTTGTTGAATTTCAAGTTCCTCTCCGCCCAACTCTCCAGCCTGTCCAGGTCTTGCTGAATGGCAGCACAGCCCTCTGGTGCGTCAGCCACTCCTCCCAGTTTAGTATCATCAGCAAACTTGCTGAGGGTACATTCAGTCCCCTCATCCAGGTCGTTGATGAAAATATTAAACAGCACTGGTCCCAGCACTGACCCCTGAGGGACTCCACTAGTCACAGACCTCCAGCTAGATTCTGCCCCATTGACCACAACTCTCTGCCTTCTTCCTTCCAACCAGTTCTTGATCCACCTCACTACCTGATCATCAAGCCCACACTTCCTTAGCTTATCTATGAGGATGCTGTGGGAGACGGTATCAAATGCCTTACTGAAATCAAGAAAAAACACATCTACCCCTCTACCATCATCCATCCACCTAGTTACTTGCTCATAGAAGGCTACAAGGTTGGTCAAACATGACTTCCCCTTGGTAAAGCCATGTTGGCTGCTCTTAATGACCCCCTCATCCTTGATATGTCTAGAGATGGTGTCAAGAATAAGTTGTTCCATCACCTTTCCAGGGATGGAGGTAAGGCTGACCAGTCTATAATTACCTGGGTAGTAGATAACTACCGAGAGTAGAGCTATTAAGCATTAGAAAGAACACCAGCTATTACATGTAACTGTAAGATTTATTAGCCTCCAAATGGTTTATCTTTCATCAGTGGAAATAACAAGCTGATAGAAATCCCACTGAAAACAATGAAAATCATACTGATAGTCACTAGGCTATCAGAGATTTGACCCTCTCTGGTATCACCGGTAGATGGCCTTGTGGAAGCTGGTCACCAGTTCACAATTGCAAGATTGTCATTAACTATCATCTGAGCAGCTCTAGACAATGCAGTTATTGAAGGACAAGAAATGTCTGATGTTTTCATTGTACACATTGTCTCTTCAACAATTGCTCACTCCAGTGGAGTCAAGCTGAGGACAGCTGGGAGGGAGAACCAGAAGAAGAGTTCGAAAGCTTTAAGTAGAGAAGACCATAAGCATATTATGTAGGTTTTAGTTCTTACTTTCCCAGCTCTCTGGGCTTTGACAATGCCTTGGACAAACAAACACATTCTAGAGAACTGCATTTTTTTCCCTTCATCTTTTAAGAACAGAACCAAGCCTCATAAAGGCATTTAGATGCTTATGCTCTCCCTAAAATCATCAGGCATTTAAAGCATAAATAACATGAAAAGCATGCACCATGATCTGATATTTAATTAACAATGCAAATCTATCATTCAGTCACTGGCATTAAAATTAGGAGACTAGTAACACTGAGGTGGCAGAACACTCTCTATGTATCTTTAGTGAAACATGGCAGCACCCTTGTTTTTCAGAACCAATCTCAGAAACAACTGGGAAAAGAAATGCTGTGATCTGCCATGAATATTTTGGTAACGCGAAAGTGCTGTTGGAGTCCTATTTCTTATACAGATGTAAGTTGCCACCACTCATGTGACTTGTAAAACAAAACTAATCTGTAGGAAGGGTTTCTCCATTTTTTCCCTCACAAGTGACCTTACCCTTCCCTGTCCGTGAATTTAACATACTGAGGAAGTGAATCCTAATCTGAGGAAGAATTTCCAAAACAGAATTAGAGACACAGCAGTTTCTGTGGCAGGGTCTTGTAAAGTGCTGATGGTATGAATTAACTAATGGGGGTTAGGTCTGTGTGCATAGAGGAAACTTGCTAAAGGCAGATAGGGCACAGGAAAGGAAAAGGGAGTTGTATAGCTCATAGCCAGTTGCAAGCAGCTTCCTGACACTATTTATTTGGTGAAACATTTTGTTTCCTTTAGAACAGTGTTTGACTTTGCTTTCACTATTGCCAGTGTAAGTCAAATATCTTTGCTGATATCGTGTCTGGTTTACATTACCCAACATTCACAGTCTGATATTGAAGTGACCATTCCGCAGATAGTCTGTAATTATCCAAATGCATGTAGTGGTATGGTCCACCTGTACCCCAACTAGACTACAGCCAAATGTATGCTTCAAATAAACAAGACCTAGTCTGGCTGCCAAGGAAGACTGTGCTATTTTACTTCACGAATAGCAAAAAAAGTCAGTAATAATATATGCAATATGGAAAATGCTTTGTCAGTGAATAGCTGGGAATGGAATGATCCAGTTTACTCTGTGATACATGCGTTTGTAGCCTATTTTGCTCAATGCCATCTTCATCTGCTGTCTTCAACCTCACCTGATTTTTGTATCGCCATATATACACTTTGTCAAACAGTTACATTTGTTGTGTGTTTGGCACATCAGTTTTTGCAGTTGCCATGATTTACAGAATCACCTTAGTGGTGTGATTGTAAGGACCAGCGTTTATTACAGAAAACCCGTGTGCTTGAGTTCCAATTTAGTCCTGCTGGTTAGCCGGATTTTCTCACACCTGGAACTCCATGTAGGAGCGAGAGACCTCTAGTGGCTCAGTAGAATATGGTAAATGAAGATCTCATTTTTGTGCAATGTAGAATATTCAGTGAAAATTAGACTAAATTAAAGATTTAGTCAGTGGTTGAAGTGCAGTTTAATACATGTAATTCTATCTTCTTGTGAAAAGATGAGCTGACTTTGAAACTTATAGAGGTTAAATTGTATTTCCTAGCTATTTTCAGAGGGGCAGAACATCCTCTTTCATTAGAAGAAGCTGGAGTGCAGGACAGATAGGTAAGAAATAGGAACAAATCACACAATGCAGCCCTATACATTTTTTCTTACTGCAAATGAACACATGTATTTTGTGCATGGTAATTCAGGGTGTGATTAATTAGACTACATAATACCTGATAACTCTCAATGACTAGAAATAACTGTGAAGAGCAGAAGAGGAGACTTTTCCTTTCTCTGAAATGTGTTTCCTATATTAATACTTAAAGAATATGTTTCTTTAACAAGTAACCCACTCTGACTCATTTTTTTCTCTCCTTCCTTTGTTCTTATCCTAGCCAATAACAAGATGGCATCCTGATAGCTTTTATTACAAAAGATGAGCTGCACACTGGAGAACAAAAAGCTATCTGCATCAAATTATTAAGTTGGTTTTATATTGTGAACCTGTGTTTGTATTAGGTTTGCCATTCTAGTCCCTACAGAAAGTCCAGATGGACTATGTTAGTCTGTTATGCTGCTCAGACCAGGGACAGTGGTTGACCTCTCCTGGAATAACTAAAACTGAGAGACCAACATCAGGCAGTCAAGAGCTGTCATCTCTGATTGTCTCTCATTCCTATCCTAATTCCACAAACCAACTAATTCAATTTATGCAGAGTATTTTGGCTGGAGCATATGACTAAAAGAGGCAGCCTACATATAAAGAGGTAGGCTTCTTTGCAAATGAGAGCAAATCATTGCCAAATACTAAGACAATCTGGAGAAAGCAACAGGAGGCATTCTGTCTCACCTGAGATGCTGAGAAAACCTGGAAGCCACAGGAGTGAGATCAGACTGAGAAAAGACAAACCACTTGCTATTTTGCAAAATGTGTAACTTGGGAGATATTTTTAAGGGTAATGAGAGATGATAAAAAAAATGCTTTGCTAAACAAAGTGGGTTTTATTTTCCTTTCCCCTCTGAACAAGCTAAACTAGAATCTTGTAGGCCTTGGTGAAACTAATAAAATAAGAAAGCAGAGGGTTTTCCCATTCTGACACACCAGATCCAGCTCCATATCCTATGCTAGGGCTCAGAGAAGGTTTCTCAGCCTACGTATGTGCCATTAAAATGATATAGAATTAGTTTTTTTAACACTGCTTAGATTACATTGGGAGCTTTGGACACAGAGATTTGGTTTAGTAGTTCAGGCTGATGTTGTGGGGGTTGAATTTACAGAGTTTATTGTTTCATCAAGGTACAATGGAAGCAAGAACTTTATTAACACCCTACAATTAATGAGTAGTGAACACATCAAGCATATGATAGACCCTGAATCATTAAGATCAATGAAATTATTTCTTTAGAGAGAGGTATTAAGAGCCTTTATGTGATACAGTTAGCAGGTTCTAAACTCCTAAAGTTTTAAGTGCACTAACAGACACAAAGTTACGTTCTTGGGGTCCTAGTTATCTCCAGATTTGTTTCAACAGTAGCTCATTTCATCGAATCATAGAATAGTTAGGGTGGGAAAGGACCTTAAGATCATCTAGTTCCAGCCCCCCTGCCATGGGCAGAGACACCTCCCACTAAACCATTTCAGAAAGAAGTTGCAATGAAGAGAGCCTCTGAAGGATTTTTCTGTTTGGACCTCTTGTGAAGGCTATGTTTAGGATGTGAAGACAGATATACCAAAATCCCATTTCTGACAACATTCAAACTACATTTACCACTATTAGGGGAAAAAAAATAACTGAATTTGGTTCATCTGGCAAATAATCAAATCTCTTTATTTCAGATACTTTTGGGAAAGAATGGCAAAGCCAAGGTACACCTGACTGTATGAAGTACCCTGATGCAAGCGTGGCCAACTACCAGAATGAAATGAAAACAAAAAAAAAAAAACCCACCAAACAGCTTTTTAATAAATATTTATTATGAGAAGGTCATGACTTCTTAAATCTTTACTTACCTTTGCCACTGCAAGGTTCTGGTTACCATATTACCGCTTTACTGGTTAATAGGGCAGTACAAAATGAATCTACAGTTACATGAGTTTCAGACTCATAATTTTCCTCAGGAAAAGATCTAGGAAAAATCAGCTGTCCTGTACTGACCCAAGATCAGGTGAAAAGAGCGTGTGTTGGGAAAGGTTGGAGTATGCCTTGCACAGATTGTGAGCAGAAAGGGTAAATAGGGGAGTGGAGACTCAGCACCTGACATCCTTTAAGTGTAAGGTCTGTTACAATGCTGGAAATCAGCCTGGGACTCCTTTGCTTTTACTTCTGTTGATGTTGGAGTGCCAACAGTGCCAACTCCTCAACTCTTCCTCTCTCTGATGTTGGAGTGCCAACAGTGCCAACTCCTTCCACTCTTGCTGCCCTAGTGCTTTGCCCCTGGCCTTATGCAGGGATGGGTATGTATTTACTAACTAGTACAGGCAGACACAAATTTCCATTGACTAATCTTCCTCTGGAAAGGTGAGTCATCATATAGAAAAGGTTGTTTCTGCTTGTTCTCTGTTCAGATTATAATCCAGTAGGAGCTCCAAAAACACCAGGCCAGTAGCTTCAACACGTATGACCATCTCTGTTCTCCCATAGTAACAGAGGGAAACTTGGAGAGATGTCTTCGAGCTTTCTGCAGGGAAAGGTCTTCATTGGAAATTACTTTGAAAGAAGCTGGCAAGGATCCAGTAAGAATTTAGCCTTTTCTGTCCCTGTTTCTCCATCTGTCAAAACAAGGCATAATCCTTCACTACTTCACAACGGTATCGTGAGGACTCATCAATTAACATGTTTACATTACTAAATGTGATCCCCTATTATAAATCACCTAGGTTTTCATTCTTAGGAACACAAACTCACCTCACACTTATTAAAGATTTTTCTCTCTTTTCACACATCCGTACTCCTCTGCTTTCTGCTGCTGCAAAATGCAGTTGCTGCTGGTGTTGCTCTTGAACACCTGAGAGCAGTTTTAACAGTCACACTGAATATTCCTGAGCAATTAAATAATTGGCAAAGGAAAAGAATTCTTCAGTTTCTCTTTTTCCTTTCTATTAGTGTTGGAAAAGTATTTATACCTCATAGTGCTCACCACTAAAATTTCTCATCACTTCTCTGCCTCCTCGGTATTGTCATATATAATAATCTTTGCATATATTTATAAAGCATCTTTTAGTCCAGAGATCTCTGAGACAATTTATTGTAATCAAGACTGGAATTATTTCTAAACAAACTCCAGTATAAATATCATGTGTTGTCTATGTTTGTATGCTGCAGGACTTGTACCTCTTTCTACAAAAAAACAGCTCTCTCCGGAACAGAACAGTAGCAGACCAAAATATCTGAACTGTCTTAAACATGAAGTGTATTATCTAACTGAAATTGCACAGAGAACCTAAGAAAGCATAACTATCTGCAAGCTCCTGTAATCAGTTTCATGCCAAAGCCAACAATATACTTTTAGCTGTGGCACACTGTTGAAGATTTATTTAGAGATGTAAGAGGTACCCAGATCTGGAGGTGGTGACCATTTTAGTTATGGTCCTGCTGCCTTCTAATTATCCAAGTTATCATCCTACACACAACCTTGCCTGACCTGTGAAAGAGTCATTTCTTTTTCTTCTTCCCTCCTATGATCTCTTTTACTGCTGTTCATCACTGTCTCTCCTAAAGCCTTCTTGATATCATAGTTTCCTCCCACTTTTCCCAAGCTCAAAACTATTTCCCTATCCAGGTTTACTACTGGATGCTATAGGTTAAGGTAGGGAAATATCCCAACCTTACACCTGCACAGAGGAACAGGAGTTACACTTCATATGAACTTCGCAGTGAGGGTGGTCAAACCCTTAAACAGGATGCCCAGTGATATTGGAATATCAACTCTTGGAGATATTCACACCTGGACCAGGCAAGGCACTAAGCAACTGACCTAACTTTGAAGATAACACCATTTTGAGAGGGTAAAAAATGAGATGATCTCCAGTGATTCCTTCTAATCAAAATTATTTAATGATTCCATAATTCTAACTAAATTTTGAAGGAAAATTGGAAAACAACACAAGAATCTAAGAGAAAGATGTTCTTCTGGCAAGAAGAAAAAGGAATACAACAAAACAGACCAGAGCTGTGCACAATTAGTCACTTTTCGTCTTGCACTGAAGAAATTCAGTGTGAAGTTAGATGGATGTTAAAATCAGTAAGGAACCAAGAAAAGAATCAGCACCAACATGCCTGTGGTTAGCCTAGGCTTGCTTCATGTACCTGGACTCAAGGCCTGGTTAGTAGTGCGTGTTGTCTTCATAATATCCTCAGTTAGAATATTCCAAGGTACCACCTGGTTTATTTCCTGCAGATTCAGGTTAGCAGCATAATGCAGGCAGTACTCTACCTCCTCAGAGCTTGGACTGGGCAATGACTCAGGTGCTCCAGTCAGAAGTGTGCTGTAGAGTAACCTTGTTGGGGGAGTGGAGAGGAGTAGGAACAGACCAGAGGTACCTCTGCTCCCTTCATAGCAAGCAGCAGGTCCAGCTCCCTCATCCTCTGAACATTTAAAAGTATGTGGTACATGCAATGTACAAATCAAACCTAGATCTGTGACAAGTCTATGCTGTTACAGGAAATCTTCTCACATCCAGGTGATTACCTGTATAGGTTTTATTGTGCTACTAAAAGTCAAGGCAAAAGCAGACAAACAGAAACGTAAATGCAAACTCTATCCCAGTTGTTGAGGACTTCCCATATTCTACAAAAGTGAATGTATTAGTGATCTTAATTCATATTCCTGAACCTCACAATTTATGTTTACCCAATTTGAAATGTCACTACCCTTTACTACACAGAACAACTAAAGATCCTTGATTCAGAAGGACAAGTAGTTAAAAAATCTCTAGAATCTTTATGAAGAAAATGGTGTTCCAGTTTATTTTACTACTACTGCTGTTTTATCTGAGAGACACATCACCGCTGGTTAAACAAGCATTGATGATACCAGCATCTGTTTCATAAATATTATACTATATGGTATTGTTCTTCCACTATCTTCTTAAATAGAACAAGTTCCTGAAATTGAAAATGCAGTAACAAAGGGCACAAACAGAATAAGAAATCTGGCAGCAAAGTATTTATTTTTAAACAATAGAGTTGCAAGAACAACACCCTATTGTACAGCTCAGTAGAAGGGTACTGACAAACACTGAAACATAAAATGCTCTATCAATCACTACACTGTTTTAATATGATAAAGTTTCCAAGCCATTAAACCAAAAGCTAATAGAGAAACTTGGAAATTACAGTAAATTTATACATCAGTCATGGGTGGCCTTAATGCTGAATCTGGATGACGTGAAAATTCACAGGAAATTTTTAACACAAAAAAATCTCAAGAGCAAGCGCAATGGCTGGCATAACAGAGAATTTAGCAATTCCAGACAAAATAAAAGTGTTGTGTCCCTGAAGGCTGTGCTAAATTTTTCTCTGAGTGTTTTATGGGATTATAACAGAAACAAAAATATCCTGGACACCTTGAAAGAAAAATGAGTGACTTATTAGACCGATTGATAAAACTGGAAAGAACAGACAAGCTTCCAGGCATGCAGGTACTTCTTTGGATCTGAAATAGAAACATCAAACTTCAAAGCTAAACCAGCTTAAGAACAATTGTGCTGAGTTAGGACATCTGCTTTGCTTCAAATGTTTATTAATTTCTTTTTTAAAGGCTGTAAATGAATACCTGGGAAATAAATTTATAATAATATAGCCCTGTAAATGAATTATTTTTTTCTAAAGCAGGCTTGCAATTAGAAAGGGATCTAGGGAGTAAAACTTACCCCAGCAAATCTGCACAAAATCACATTAACTTTCCATGAGATTTACAAGCCTATTGGCATACATTGCCTTAGAAAACATTAATTGGGCTCCTAACTCACTTAGATGCTTTAGAAGATCTTACTTTCCCTGAAAAAGGCAATAAACGAATCAGGATACTGCCAATGGTGGATACACATGGATCCTTGTTGCTTACACAAACCCAACTATGGCTGCAGAGCCAGCTATCCTGGGGACTGGTGTATTTGCCTGAACAGACCTGGTAACAAGCTCAAAGCTTAAGATTTGGCATAAGCACAGACAACAGACAAAGCCAGGCAACACTAAGCAATACTCTGAGGTGGCTTGGTTGTAATATGTCTCTTAGGCTAGTCCTACTAATGACTTAAGTATAGTTTTCTAAGCATGTCATTTGCATTTATTGAAACTTTCACTGGAGATGGTAGGGAGGTGAAGCAGAAAAGTAGTTTTGTGTTATTGGCCATTCAGGAATTTTTAAGCTGTTACTTTTTTCAATCATCTACAACAGTTTCCTTGGTTTTAGAATGAGTGCATGATATCATATCCTGAGCCCTTCCCTTTTGCAGCTTTCTGAGGCACTAGGAGGAGTCCAGCTACAGTCATTGTGTGAATTAGTCTGTAATACTGTAGTGGAGTTGCTTCTGCCATCATCCTCCTGCCTGCCTCATTCGTACGCCTTCAGAAACTGCTCTTCTAGGACGAACAATCCTTTAAGCACAGTGAGTATCAGCTAAGAAAGCAAACTATCTAATTTGTAAAGCTGAATCAGAGAAAGATTATGTCTCTATGTATTTACATGTATATGCAGTTAGGAACAGAAATACAAGTGAAAGAACTCACTGTCATTGTCCATCACTGAAGTGAGAAGAAAAAGGAGATTCCTGCCCAGCTGGGGTGAGAAAAGGGATAGCAGCAACATGGGAGACTTTTGGGGTGCAGAGACTGGATTAAAGATGTGGGCTAGGTGTAGGAAAGGGTCGAGGTATGTGCACTGTGGGAGGCAACATACCATTTTGCCGTGGACAGACAGGAAAAAACAGCTGCTAAAATATACACAAGAGGTTGAGCATGAGCACATGGCGTTGTACTAATGCTGGATGAGAAGCACCTCTTGTTTATTTTTAATCTTGCTTAACAATGCATGCAGTAGTGCTTGCTAGTAATAAGCAAAATGAAAGGAGAATAAGAGAACTGGTTTTCTGCACTAATCTCCTCTCATCCCTAAAGAATAGAGGCCAAATAAACATTAACAGTGAGTCATTGATTCTTTTTAGGATAACTACATAACCTGTGGAGTTGTTTTGCTTACTTCTGCTCTTCTCCATCTTGGTCTTTAGCTCTGAAATACAGAGCTAAAGGCCCTGCTGTTCTTGATGGAGGGCCTACGGTTTTGTCTAGATATCCCTTCAATGCTAATTTAGTAGAAACTTGTTGACTATATCAGTAATACATTTAGAGTTATATTATGATTTAACTCTGTTTTGATGGGAACCAACAGAAAGCAGTGGTGATATTTTTGTGACTATTTCAGATAACAATAACTGGCTTCAGAAATGTGCAAATAAATTGTGTCCTTTCCCCAACCTGTCTTTGGTAAGGCCAGCAGCTTACACATAACCTTTGAATATGTCATTGATCACATAACCTTTGAATATGCCATTGATCACCCTAATTTATCTGTTTTGTCTTTGCTGTGGTTTTGGTTGGCTTATTCATCGGGCCCCACCACAATGTTAGTAAAAATAATTGCTTCTTGTTATCTACTAAACTGCATGATGAGGTGAAAACTCCTCTTCAGTTAAAAGTTGCTGATGTTAATTTTATGACAGAACAAGCCTGCAATTTTCTACAACATTGTTATGATAAAAGTAGAAGGATGATAAACATGGGCTTGTGCATTTCTTGATACAGCCTCTGTATCATCCAGACTGCTGTACTAGAGGCCACCCACTGCACGGTTCTACATCCCAGAGCAGCCTGTACTAGCTGCTTCTGATACAGTTGCAAGTATCAGCTGTCCAATGGGCTTCACAGGCAATTACGTTTCAAGTGCCTGTCAGTTGAGTTGTACTGTACAACTTGAGGGGTTTCTGATGCTTTCATTTCACAGAATATCACGGTGCATATTCACATTTCTGTATAAGTGTTTGTTTCTTGAATTCACAGAGATCTTTGTTCCAATGATGTCATGTAGTAATAAGTTTGGTAAAAAACGTAAAAAAATGTAAAAAAATAAGAAACATTATTGTTTCCTTTCTCCAGATTTAAATATGCTGCTTTTCACTTCCATTAGATGTAAATTTAATTATGCATCATAGGAAAGAAAAACTCACCTTAGTCTTTTAATTGCTCTTCTGAAGAATGACAATGTATATTTTATTCTTAGTTATAGTTTGGACTGTATAGGTTGTGGGTATGCTGTATTTCAATTTATAGACCATTTCAAGGGCTTCAGCCACAGTTTTAGAATCATAGGGTAGTTTGGGTTGGAAGGGACCTGTAAAGACCATCTAGTTCAACCCCCCTGCAATGAGCAGGGACATCTTCAACTAGATAGGTTGCTCAAAGCCCCATCCAACCTGACCTTGAGTGTTTCCAGGGATGGCTCATCTACCACTGCTATGGGCAACCTGTTCGTGTTTTACCACCCTTGTAAAAATGTCTTCCCTACATCTAGTCTGAATCTCTCCTTTTCCAGTTTAAAGCCATTACCCCTTGTCTTATTGCAACAGGCCCTGCTAAAAAGTTTGTCTCCATCTTTCTTATAAGCCCTCTTTAGGTACTGGAAGCTGCTCTGAGGTGTCCTTGGAGCCTTCTCCAGGCTGAATAACCCTAACCCTCTCAGCCTGTCTTCATAGGAAAGGTGTTCCAGTCCTCTGATCATTTTTGTGGTCCTCCTCTAGACTTGTTCTACCAGGTCTGTGTCTTTGCTGTGCTGAAAGCTCCAGAGCTGGATGCAGTACTGCAGGTGGGGTCTCACAAGAGCAGAAGGGGAGAATCACCTCCCTTGTTCTGCTGGTTACACTCCTTTTGATGCAGCCCGGGATACGGTTGCCTTTCTGGGCTGCAAGCACATATTGCCAGGTCATGTCCAGGTTTTCATACACCAGTGTTCTGAAGTCTAGCTCCTGATCCTGTCCCTGCACAGCTGGGCAGCATGCATGTACTCTTCCTAGGATGCCTGCCTGTGCATTTTCTTCTTGCCTTTTAGTTTGACTCATCCGTGCTGGTCTCTTGCCCTCTTTTCCTAACTTCTTACACATGGGGATTGAGAGCTGTTGTGCTCTATGGAAAGCATCCGTAAAGATCTGACAGCTCTGTTCTGCTCCCTTGCCTCTGAAGGCTAACTCCTTAAAAAGCTTTCCTAAAATTTAGAGTCCTGACTTTACCTGACCTATATCCCTCAAGACTGTGAACTCCACCAGTGCATGATCACTGCAGACCAGGCTGCCTCCAATCTTGACATCACCAATTAGCTCACTTGCATTGGAGACCAACAGGTCCTGTAATTAGTTAGTTGTCATGCTTAAAAAATTCAAAGATGAAAGGGATGTGAGTTTCCTTTATAGAAACCGCCCAACTCTGCTCTCGTATCCTGTTCATATAAGTGTTTAATAATAAATTTTCCACCACCTTACGTCCATGAAATGTTAGGTGCGCAGCAAATGCTTAATTAATTAATGTCACAAAGAACTTCTGAGGTAGGTTCCCTCATTTTACAGGTGAGACAGAGAGTGAGACAGTTAAATTAAGTACTTGATTAATATCACACAGTGAGTCAGTGCTAATGCTGAAAATAGGTTATGTCTTCTGGTTCATTGCCCTGTATTTTAATCATGAAACCAGAGTCAATGCTAAAGTTAAATTAATGCCTTAAATGATGAAAATAATTGTTCTCAATTTCATGTTGGAGTATTGCTTTAATCACCTAAGCAGCTGAAATACTTGCAAAAGTTTTCCCTGCTTAGGAATTTTTAGTATTGTTCAGATACTGCTTTAGATATCAGCTCTTCAGATATCAGATTAATATGTTTTGGTTACAGTAATCCTTAACTTCAAAATTACACTCAAGCAAATCTCCACAAAAAATAAGGAACACACACTTAAAACTCACAACAATCTCTTTGCTGTCAATGTAGTAATGCTCTTTTTCATACTCTCAACAGCTGTTCTACTTAATAATACCCAAAGCTTTAATTAATGGAGCATAGTAAAGTTATTGCCCCACAGAAAGTGAAAGATAGACTGCTGGTTACACTGTCATGACTAAATGAAAATGTAGCCTGAAGCACAAAACAGCAATTGTGTCTTAAGAAAGATCTACTTAGAAGCGCAGTTCTGAACTATGCTGTGTCATCTCTGAATAAACTGGTACATAAAGAGGTGTGATCCTTGAAAACATGTTTAAATGGATTGTGCTTGTATTCAGGCTAATGGTATGCCCCATCAGCTTTTCCTGAGTATAATCCACATATTTATGTTGATAGGACATACATAAATTTTTACAGTATTCACTATCTTACCTGTTAAATGGCATTCTTCAGCATAGGAAAGAATAAATGGCCTATAAAATATGTATGCAGGCATAAGACTGAAGGAGGCTCAGCAGAGGGAATGAAGAAATAATACTGCCATGGCTTGCTCCCTGCTAAACCTGGATATTGACAGAGCTGTCTGTTGCACAGACTTATACAGTGCTTTGCATCATGCAGTATTTTTGACGTGTGTGAGACAAGCAGCACAAGGCTGTGGTCAGCTCCAAGATTTTTGCAAAGACTTTTGCCATATTTAATGGATAGGGAATTGCTGTGCAAACACCCTCCCAACTTAATTGCAACTTAACAATTAAATATCTTAAAAATTCCACTGCTTTCAGTTTCTTTTGTAGACAAAGATGTTTTTATCACAGAGTTCAGAAAATGGCCTGATGCCAAGTGATAAGCAGCTTGCAAGACAGCACTGCGTTTGTGCCCATGTATCAGGGCTAGAGATACTGCCTTTGAAAGGGGTTTTTAAAAACCAGGCAGGAATTGTCCAGGGCAAAGCGGACAAAGAAGACACTTCTGTGACTTTCTTAGACTTTGAAATGAAGCCCAAGAAAGCAATGCAAATAAGTGAAAATATTTTGTGGCTCTTCACTCATGTCTCTTTCTAGCCATAGTTCATATTATTAATCCATCAAACGTAACTGTAATAATGTTTGAGAGACTGAAAATTTTAATCAAATATTAGCTATGATTTCTGAAAAACAGGGTTTGATATTAGAATGTACCCAGGTGCCAAATATTCCAAATTGGGAATAGAAAGAAGACTCTCTGGTCTGTGTGTCTAATCAAAACTAACCAAAAGAACAGAAATTAAATACGTGCCCATACAGTTCACGGGCAGAGAATCTTTTTCAGCAGCAATTCAGCTAACAGGTATGAAGAATGAGTCATCTTGAGAAAATCAGAAATTGCTTATGGATAATCTAATTGAGAATGGAGAATGCATAACACAGTATTGAACCTGAGAAGAGCTCTGATATAATATGGACCTTGAATTTTGGACATAGAGTTATACTTTTTTCATCTATTACTTGAAAGAATAGAAAACAAGTCAGCCTTTTTGATTAAGTAGACATCATGCTATTTTACATGACTACTTTATTTAAGATCCTACTTTCAGTGAAAATCTCAGTGTGTCTTGGCTACCTTAGTAATGACATTACTAACCACTGCTATTGCAGCTTTGTTCTCTTGCTTCAGCACAGAAAGAAATCGTTTTAGGAATGGCAGCTCTTCAAGCAGTGGGGATTATAGGCATGGTAACAGTACATGTTTGTGAAAGGTATATGCTGTCTGCCTTCATTCTCCATATGACAGAGAGAAACTGAGGTACAGCCACAGTGCTAGTGTTAATATGATGTGAATAATTAATATAGTGAATGTATTATTATGTAGATTTGTTTCACAGAAATAAGAAATCATTTGTGGTAATGTGGTGCTTATACATCAGAGCCAGGAAATGAAATGGAAAAGAAAATGAAAAGAAATGCATAATGAGGGAGTTGGCCAGTTTAGTTCTATTGTGCAAGCACAGTGAAAGGTACAAAGCTAACGAATGCCACAAGTAACAAAAAAATCCAGTATCAGTTACCCTAAATTGTATCAATTATAAAAGGTGGAGTAAGCAATGCAGACAAGGTACATTTTTTTCCAGCATTCCTTATTATGTGTTAATCTGTAAAGATCCAAGAATCTTGGATCGTGCAACTTGCAAAATACCACTAGAATGTTTCTTGCTTGAGCTAGGTACAGAAAGGCAAGTACAAGCTAAAACTGTCAATATGGGGAAGGCCTTCTCTGTTCAATAAAACAAGCAGTTTCTGATGAAATTACTTTTGCTTGAGGACTAATTTGTGGTTCCAAGTGTCTTTCAGTGCTGACAGCTGAAGAAGGTAGCTCTGGGCCAGATTGTAATGTTCACTCCTTGCTCTAATGGGCGGATGTATTTAATTAACCTTTGTTTCTGCAGAAGCAGACATGCTGGCAAGCTGTAGGAATGCTAAAGGAGGGAAATCTAAACAGCAGTGAACCTAGGCACATTCTATATACCTAGTACTAGGTAAAGAATGTTAATGTAGGCAAATACTGTTTCCTAGGAGATAGGTTTGTACAAGAAACTTCTGTAAAAGAAATTTAACATGCTTCGCCCTGGAGAGCTCTCCTCCATTAATTTCACAAGACCCAGCTGTTGTCTCATGCTCTTGGGACTCTTGTCTCTCCTGTTTGGTTAAAGACTGGGCAGAATTCTGCAACTGGGGGTCATAAAAGCACGTATTCAAGGTGGAAATATTCTGCTTAGTACCTCTTGAATAGCGTTAGATCTGACAGACTTGCTGCCTGTTGCATGTCCAGCAGTGATTTCTCAAGATACCATGTCTTGGACAGACCCTTCCCAGAGCTTGCTGTAGAACACAGATCTTAAGGTTTATAACTAATTCGTCAGAATATGGCAAGTCTAATGTAAAGCAGATATCCTTTTCATAAAGTTGCACTGTTTTTTACTTGAAAAACTAAAGCACTATAGATTACAATTCACATAAACGGAGCAAACTCCCTGGCCACAATGTCCCTTGGCCCTAATCTTTCAGTAAAAAGTCACCAACTTTGCATGAGTGTTTTTAAAGCATGCAAATTAAAGCTTATCTTCTCATCTCATCCTAACTTTATCAGTTCTGCTGCCACAATAGCATCATTGTTTCCTATCTCCTCCCGTAAGTAAGCGGCACCCTCCATTCTTCTCACTTCCTTTCTGCCCAGACCTTTCCATCTTAGGGACTGAAATGTCCCTAAGAAACGTTGAAAGTTTAAGTTAAAACTTCTTCTTAAAGTTTTGCTACTACTGTGCTCTAAATGCCAACATCTTTCAGTCCTGGTTGTCTCAGTCTTACTCAGCCAAGACCCTGTTTTTATTCAAAACACACCTTTTAAACTTGAGTGATGAACATTCCTTCAACTCTTGTAGTTTTATAAAGAAGTTGTATTCCCAAACTGACAGAAACATTTAGGTTACAGCATTTTTCTCACTAAAACTACACTGTAGCAACAGTCAATCACAATCATAAACAGTACTTTTCCCACCTCAGCACTGTGATGCTGAACTTTTCCCTTCATAATACTGTGAAATCCTTTCCACATTGCTACAGTATGTAGGAACTGGGGTTAAGGCTGCAGTTAAATTACTAAGTACATAATTCCGTACTTTGTCCACTGGGTTTCTGTTTCAGAATGGAGAGATATGGCAACAAAAGAGATAGCTAAGGGAAAATAAAACTGGCTACAGTTGTCAGGATTATGAGTTCAGTATAATACTGCAGCTTGTTCATGCTGGTCTCTGTTTTTTTTTCTAGTAACAGGTGATGACTCCAAAAGCCACAAGCTTTTGGTTAAGTTTTCAGGTGACGACAATTTCCTTTATAATGTTGCCCAGTGCCTGAGATTATAGCAATAGGATTGGGTGGGCCTGCTATGAGCAGAGAGTGTCCTATTCCAAAGAGAAGGTTTACACAAAGACTGAGAATAGAGTAAGAGTTTTTCTGTCCACATATAGACGGTGATTTCCAAAAGCTCTTAGCACTGGCCAAACCCAGAGCACAGTCAGTGGATGTAATAAGGCTGACACAGATTACTTTTGAAAATTCTTCATCAGCATGGTTCAACATGCAGCCCACTGACTGGCCTGATCAGGTTTGCAGGATCTTCAGTCTGGCCTGAACCACCTTTTCTATGGAAATTCCAAGGAGCAAGCTGCTGCATAATCTCAAAGAGAAGGAAAGGAGAGAGGGTGATTCTTGCCCATGCTTCTGAGAAGTGTGCAAGAACAGCACCTGACATAGATGAATTGTTTTGCTTCTGTCTAAATGAGTTTGTAAGTAAGTGCTTGGACATGTGAAAGAAAGCACTCCCACACAGCCTGCTGCTGCCTTATCTCCTTGCTGGGCAGGTAAGACCAGCAGCACTCCTACACAACTGCCACTCTCCTTTGCTGCTTGTTGGGGATGAGGGAAGGGGATAGGATATGGGATACACGGTAGAGAGCAAGGGACAGTAGTGTTCCCCTGCATCCTATTGCTACATGCAGCCTCCCCCTCAAGCCTGCTTCACTGTTTGAGAATGAAAGTGTGAATGGTAGGAGGTATGAAATCACAGTCCTGAACTGCTATTGATTGTCATCTCAATGGCCTGTTCTTAACCTGGGATCTGACTCATGCAGCCTCTGAGGCTTGACTATTCTATTAATACACTTCATGTTGCTGTAGGTATCACTCACTGATGAGTCACAATACAGTTCTTTGTACTCTTTGTATTGTATTTGTGTCTTTCTTTGGCCATCTGCATGTGATGCATGACTCAATTTCCCTGTACAACTGTAGGAATTATGAATTTCTTGTAAATATGGAAATAATTTCAGTAAGTGTGAATTCTGTATGTGTACAAGGATACAGGATCTATGGGTTAATCTTGCAAGCTTTTTATTCAAATGAATACTTTCAGCAGGTTTTGGGCCCTATCTTCCTTCAGTACAGTAACCATACTGCTGATGGGGACTGAAAAGAAGTTGCTGTCCTTGTAGTTGGCAGCAACGCTCATTTGCTAGTGGGAAAAAACACCATTCTGAGCTAATACAAAGATTAAAAAAACAATTGAAAGAATTACAATATTAGCTTAATTTTAACATAATCTAGGTATGAATTATCAAAACTGATAGCTCTTACTTAAATACAAGTTGAAACAATTTCTGTATCTTCAGGGAGACTCTCTAATTGAGATCAATGTAAATCTCAGCTGAAACTTCTGCTTGGGGAAAAGTGCTACTGGATGTGTCCATGGCTTGGTTTCAGCACATGCAGCCAGTTACAGTACAGAGGAAAGCTACATTAACTTTCAGTCAAGCTAAAGAGGTGCCTCTCCTGATTTTGATAGATGGCAGTTAATTACATCTTTCCTCTTTGGAAGAAGTATACATTTCTTTCTTTTGTTAGCATGTCTGATAACAGCAGGGGATTTTTCTGAGGGTAGTCTTGGAACAAAACAGCAGCTTCAGGCACTCTGGAAGAAACCAAATACAAGGGAAGGGTGGAGTAAAGTTGCTATTTGATAATAGGAATAATCTACAAGAAAGTTCCCTTATCTCTCTCCAGTGCTTTTCAAAAAACTAATTGTGATGAAAAGGCAGGAGCTATTCTTCTCTGCTGTAAATTCTTTTCTGATAAGTCTTCTGGAAGAAATCACAATGCTATCTGCGTGCAAATTCTTCCTAAAATGCATTTCTTCCAAAGAGTGTTTCTATGCTAATCCACTAGGCGTTGCTATTTACATCTTTACAAGAAATTGAGTACTTAACCTGGACTGATTGTAGATTAAGAATTACTAGATGCATGCATGTCCTATAGGAAAGCATAGTCCATGGGAAGAATCTATTGCCTCCTGGCAGTAGTTCTTTGTATTGTGTTTTTATTTCTTACTGTTGATTGTAATCCTTACAGGGAAGGGATGTTTGTCTTAATGAACCTTTAAGGCACCATATATGTCTGTAACTTAATGCAAATTAGTGAAGATTAAGAAGGAAACAAGAGGTAATTGTACAATACAAATTAACTTTGCCTTGAATAGCAGTCGAATTCTACTCTGTGATCCCAATGTAAATCCAGATTTGGTGCTGAAGTCACTGGAATAGAATATGGTCATAGCTCTTGATACAAAGAAGACCGAAGGGGAAAGGAGGCCAGTGATGCTGTATCTAATAGATTCATTCCCATTATCTTATAGTATGCAAACATTAAATAACCCTGGTCTTGTCTTCAGGACATGCTGACTATATGCTGCCTCATGCTATAGGCAGCTACTAGAACTCTGAATTGTAGATCTATTTAACAGTGTGTAAAGCAGTGGTTGCCAAACCAGGCACTACACTACTGAGGTCACTATGGTTTCAAATAAGGTCACAAGCTACAGGAAATCCGATTTGATCATGTATCTATGCTAGTATTTGGGGTTGTGTTAAATTCTTGCTCTACAATAGCAATTTTTTGCTGTGAAATATTTGGGGAACTTCTGTGTTTTGCTCTGTGAAAAACTGGGTGGAGACACTATTTCCTCTGAGCCATCAGCGGAAAAAGTCCATTGTTACAGGGGTGAAACATGTGAACATGACAGCTAGAACTGAAAAAAAACCCTTCAGCTGTGAACATATTTAAATCTGTTGGTACAGCATTACTTTAAACCCAAAGGTGTCAACACGATTGTTTTCCAAAATTGTAATTAATCTGTATGTCCAAAATACTATATTGCTTTAATAATTATCACAACAAATTTAATTATAGATCAGTCCTTCACAACCAAAATACACTCACTGCTATGTAAAACATGGCAGTTATTTATGCGTGATATACAACAGAGAAGAAAGAAATAAGATTATTACATCCATCAGAAATGGATGGACCCCAATTTTGTTTAGCAGTGTGTGCACATCTGTGCTGGCATCTGTCAAGGAAGCCCTGCCAGTAAAGGAAGGGAATGTTGTAGAGGTAGCAAGCTGGGAGCCGGGAAGGAAGGCCCTACTTCCTGATACTCATTAGCAAGCTCAGAGGAAGGACAGCATCCTGCCTAGTTATGCTAAATCAGCTAGAGTCCCTTATTAACACAGCAAATCCCTTACCCATCATTATTTAAGCAGAAGGATATTCAGATTTGGACAGGAAAGAGATGCCATGCTTTAATACATGGTTGTTCAAAGTACCCATTGAACTTCACTGTCCTATACTGTGACTTCCTAATTTGCTCAAGGGAGCCATAAAATTAAGAACCTGAGGACTTGCCTGCCTTTGTTTTGTCACCCTTTATTCAACAACACTTACTCCATTTTCAACTTTTTATGTGCTGTGCCTCTATTTAAAACATTTATACCATTAAAATCCTCATCTGAGAACTTTCATCCTTTAGTGGCACAACTACTGCATACCATTTGTGAATTTGTGAATTTCAAACATTAAGTGTGACTAAATAGCAGAGTTTGAAAAACAGTGGTCTGTCTTTACACATAGAACTGCCATATCCCCTAAGCCAAGGTGATTTGATTCTGACTTGGAAAGGGACATGAGGGTTCAATCTTTTGTGCCCTACCAGTGCTTCTCTTCTTGCCTAGAAGTTGCCAGTTCCACAGGCAGTTTTTGTAATATTAATATTTTTGAGAACTGACCACTGTTAACCACATAGTTCATTGTTTTAACTGTTTACTAGTGGATTTGGTTGTCTTACAGCATTTAGACAAATTAGCACAAATGGCAGTTTACATGACAGATTTAAATCTGCCATCCTTATGGGGCGGCTCCACACACAAGTTATGATCAGCAAAATTCAATTGCAAAAAAGCCTTGTAAAATCTTTGTTAAATAGTGTAGATTGAAATGGGTATATGCTCAAATTAATCTAAGTCATACAGACCAGAATGCATTAAAAAACCCAAACAACAAACCAACAAGGAAAATCAAACAAAGAATGCTGATGTTAGGCTAAATTCTCAGGCTATGTTTCATTACTATCACTGTTACCATATATCAAAGACTTTCAAGCCAGTTCTGATACTTCTCCTCTTGGTATTTATAACTCTGATTGTTACATTCTTAACTGTCTTCTTAACTGTCATGTTCTTAGCTAACCTTTCCCTCTTAAAATTTCTTAGTCCACATTATTTCAGCAAAGCAGCCTATCTAGTTGAAAATGTCCCTGCTCACTGCAGGAGGGTTGGACTAGATGACCTTTAAAGGTCCTTTCCAACTCAAACCTTTCTATGATTCTATGATTCTATTTCCTGTGCTTGGGAGGGTGAATCTATACTGTGTATTAGGAGCCTGTATCAGCACTAACAGGATGCAGACAAGAAAAACATGCATTTTATTAACAGGAACAAGAACGAGAGTGTGAAGTTTTGGCAGAATTAGAATGAAATGTTTGTACATGGAACAGAATAAGAACTGGAACTAAAACATTTTTCATATAACTAAAATAAGGCTTCCAGCAAAGTAGCTTGGTAGATTTGGAAATCATAGGACCTTAAAAGAAAATGCTTAAGCTCAATGAATGAAAGCTTTAGCTGTCTATCTGGAACCCTGTCTCTGGCATGCTGAAAAAGACTTTTTTCATTTGGGTGTACAAATGAGTTACGTCCTGGAGCAATAAGCCATTGACACTCTACTGACTAACAAATAGTCAAAAATCTGGAATCTAACAAAAAAAGGAGATAAAATTAATGCTGGTTAATAAGAATAAAAAAAATACTCAAATTCTCATGCTGGAACATAGAGCATGGTTCTCACAGACTGAAATATAAATAGGAAGTAGCGCTGTGGTGTGAATCTAAAATAAGACCAGGAGTAGCCATAAGTGTGATGCCATCTCATGTATCATAGCTCTGTCTGCTGGTCAGCACTTCCTAAACTGGACTAGCATGTTTCCATACTGCTTCCAGCAGCAGCGCAAGAGTCTCCCCACAATCCAAACCTGTGACAGAGCAAGCTTGGTTTGAAATTTGCTAGATGAAGTAGGAATGTGTGTCAAAAAAAGCTGCCATTCATTGTATTGGTCAGCTTTACAGGCTGGTCTTCTTCTTAATTATGGCTTTTTGTGGAATGAAATCTTTATCTGGGGTAGGTGATCATGGTCCTCAGTAGCTGGCCAGAAAAGCATAAAAAGCCTTATTTCTTCCATAGCCAAAAAGAACATATATTTAGCTTGAAGGATATGGAAACCTTCTCTTTTGAGAAATAAATTACACAGCCTTTTTCATTGCTGATTTGTGACCTTGAGATCTGTAAGATTATGCAGTATCCTCCTTTCTGACAGCTGCAAATTTATTACAACTAATGTGTTAAGGGGAGCAGCCCTTTTATTAGAAGCTTTTACAAGGAAGGAGATGAAAGTTGCTAGTGAAATGGATGCTGTGGGTGTAGCAACCAAAGACAAAGCACAGCAATCACACCTACTTGTTTTTACACTTGTGGCTTTTGGGAACTGATAGGAAAGATTACTTTTGATTTATACCTATTTAGAAGAAGCAAGACCTGATAATTATTAGGTAGCTCACCTGTGTCATGCAACTGCTGTGCCAAAAGCCAACAGTTGAACTACAAGACAGAGAGGTCTAAGCTGCCACTTCTAGATGCAGTCTAAATCATGGCAGAGAGTTGCAGCACTACTCTGCCTGTAGAGTTCAAATTTCCTCAAATTTCAGGGCTCATCTTTAATAATTGGCTAGAAATGAGCTCATCTTTACAATTCCTTTTAGAATTCCTTGCCCAGAGAAAGCTGTTCTTACAAAAAGTTTCAGTACAATAAGATCCAGATAGCTTTTCTGTCATTAAGGTTCTATGTATGTTCATTAAGGTTTTGTTTCTTGGTTCTTGCCATGCAAGCAATGCAATTAAAAAGTAGAAGCAGGTGAAGACTGCAACTCTTTCTGCCATGATTCAGACTGTATTTAAAAATGGCAGCTTAGACCTCTCTCTGTTAATATCATACAGCAAAGTAAGAAGATACGAATCAGCTAAGTGGAAAACGACCTGAGTTTTACCATCTTTTCCTGAATTGAAAATTTCCCAAATTATCCCCAGAAAACCTTTGGAGAAAAGCCACAAGGAAACTGTTACTCAGCTTTTGGTGCTGAGAAGTCAAAAGAGTCCAGTTGATCCAACAAAGGATTCTTTACATGCTAATCGAAAGAGAGATTCAGCAGGTGGTCACGCTGTTTAGGCTCTGTGGAAAGAAACTGAAAAGGCAGAACTACATCAGGCTGAATCTAGCATGGACGTGACATGACTACTGCATTTTGCATTTGACATAATGGATATCTTCAGCCAAAGCAGCCAAATCCATGGCATTTTTTCTTTCCAAAGAGCATGACAGACTGCCCTTTCTTGGAGGAAGTGGCAGCTGCCACAAGACTATAATAGTATCCCAGGCTTGCTACATATAAAGATATTTTCTAAATTTAGAAGGAAGTAACTTGGTGGCTTAAAACATTTCTCAAGAAAAGATAAACATTTTGCTTCTTCCATTTATTTTGCCCATTTCCAGCTATTTACCTGCCTCTTAGCTGTCCTGAGTGTCTTGCATCCTAAATTAATTTTAACTGTTAAATGGAACTGCTAAGATCACAAACATTACCACCCACCATCACCCACCTTTGCAAAGGGACTGGGCAGACTTCGGGGAAAGTAACATTTTAAGTTGTTACAGTAAGATTCAGTAACACTCTCAGATGCCTTCTCTGAATGGAATCTATGCAAGCCAACTATTTCAGTGGGAAGCTGATAGGAAATGACTTAGGAAGAGGATATCTTGTAAATCCTGCCCTTCTTCATAAATTAAAAGAGGAAAGGAAAGAGTGAGTAGCAGTCTTTTCTTTCAAATCACAGGAAGAAGATTCTTCCTTTGTATTCATAGTCTTAGAGGATACAGCATCTATCTCACATGTAGTAAACCAGACATCAGCTTCCTCCTCTTCTTAGGTGATTGGAGCCCAAATCTAGTAGGAAAATTCCAAATAGCAAGCCAAAGACTATCTTATGCTAGGCAAGGGGTGTATTTAATGCCTGTTGAAGGATGGCATAATATTCTCTAAACCAGAACCAGCAGAAGAGTGAGCTGTATTACCTAACAGTTACAGCACACACTGAGCAGTCCCTGATCTCATAAAGATATCTCAATTTATATTGGCTACACTAGTGGCATTAGTGTCTTTACAGTTGTAGCTTCCATGGGCGGGCTTACATTACCTGCTTAGCATTGTCCATCTATTTCCATGAACAAGGCATGCTAATGGAACAGTGTAAATGAGCAATGCTAGTTTTTAACCTAACCAATTAACTTACAGTGACCCACATAAGGGTTTAAGATTGAGGTTTGCAGGCTGAAGTCTTCTATTGTTCTGCAGAAGGGAAAAATGTGATTTTTTTTTCTCTTATACTGTGTATATGCAGAGATCAGTTGCTACCTGCAGAAACCAGGTCTTGAACATAATTTAATTCCTTCTGTTCAACTGAAATAATAATGATCACAATGTTTCAATATGAAGTTGATTTTTACACTATATAAACTGTTATGAGGCCAACAATTCATTTGACATGCACCACCAAGCACCTCACATGTGGCAACTCAAGATTTCTGAACTGGCAGTAGTAGTTTTCAGAATAGTTTCCCTAACTAATCAGTTTTCATCCCTTCTCTAATTCTAACAATATAATTGCTACTGTCCAAAGCTAAGAGCAAATGGTGCTGCTTATAATCAAACCACTTGAGGAGATTAGTCTAGGTAGAAGGGTGAGTGGATTTGCTTTGTGAGTATATAACACAGTTCTCTTGTGCTGTAAATCAGTGTAACTCTAATGAAATTTGGGAAAAAGCAGCATTTCACCTTTAAACATAATTTTAGTTGTGCCTAATCACAGTGGCCTCAACTTTTAAATTAAAAATATGTAGGTATACACATATCTTTATTATGCATATATCTTTCTATCTACTCAAAGGTTCTTTACACCTTATATTGCACTTTTGCTTGCTCACATCCACATCACCAGAGTCTCAACTCAAAATTTCCTGGTTCTTGGCAATGTCATGGTTTAAATTCAGTCAGCCACGCAGTCTCCCTCTCACTCCCCTGCCACCCCCTCACCCTTTTCTCCCCCCCCCCCCCCCCGGCTCCTGGACAGATGGGGAGGAGAATCTAAAGAATGTAACTCCCATGGGCTGAGATAAGAACAGTCCGGTAACTAAGGTATAACACAAATCACTACTGCTGCTGCCACCTATAATAATAATGATAAGGGAAATATCAAGGGAAGAGAATATAACTGCTCACCACTCGCCAACTGATATCCAGCCCAACCTGAGCAGTGATCTCGCCCTTCCAGGTAACTGCCCCCAGTTTATAGAGTGGCCATGATGTGCTGTGGTATGCAGTACCCCTTTGGCTAGTTTGGGTCAGGTGTCCTGTCTCTGTTTCCTCCCTGCTTCCCCTCCTCCTTGGCAGAGAATGAGACTCAGAAAGTCCTTGGTCAGACTAAACATTACTGAGCAACAACTAAAAACATTGGTGTTATCAGCACTGTTCCCAGGCTGAGAGTCAAAAACACAGCACTGCACCAGCTACTAAGAAGGAGAAAAATGACTGCTACTGCTGAACCCAGGACAGGCAATTACTGTAGGTTTTATTTTAATGAGGTCCTTCTTTTTTATTTTTATGGCTTTCCAGAAATAAATTACAATGAAACAATAAAACTTGGGGATTGAAGAGATGCTTGAGCTGTGGGCTTGCAGGTTCTGATGGAGTCTCATAATTTGGCCAAGATTGAGGACCCCACAATCCAGTGCAGCTCCTCCCAAGCTTTTTTAAAAAGAACAGGAGGTTTAATATAAATTGCATCAGAAGATAAAATTTTTTTTTTAATTTACTGTTTATTTATTAATGATTTCTGGTTGAATATTAATTAACCTATTAATCTGTTGATCAGCAAATTGTTACTACTGACATAATAACTTCTATCAAATAGTCTTTTATAAAAAGTTAATCTCTGACTATTTTGACAGATCCTAAGTATACGTTGCTGTTCACTGAAAAGATAAAATATAATAGAGTTACCAGAACGTTATGGGATATAATGTATGCTTATTTTGAAATTACCTTGCTTAATCCTCTAATGTAAAACATATCATACTCTTATCAATTTAACAAGAAAAAAAAAAAAAAGAGAGGCTATTTGTAGACCATATTAGGATATCAACCACAAGTAATGTCTTTTCTAAAGAAGAATGCTGTGTAAAGTAACATAGAAGCATTCAGCTCAATAGAGAAAATTCTCTCAAATGCAGCAGTATTATCAGGTGACTGTCTCATGTCCTTAACAGGCTCTATACTTGACAACAAAGTAATGTCATAACAACACGATACTTATATTGGGATATTCAGAGACACACAAACTTTCCAGTGAAATAAACTTCACTGGTGGAACAAATTACTGCAGGTTTCCAGCAATAGCCACTTTATCCGCTTTTTTGACACTTTCACCTCTGCGCTGAAATACAGCAACTTATAAACAATGAAATGCTATATTGTGTACTTTTAGGAAGTAAAGAATCTTTAGCAAATTGCAGCTGAAGAGGAATTTTGGTAGATAAAATTTGTATCACCATCCAAACCACGTTATACAGAACTTGGATTTCCACTAGAGATTTTTCCATTCAAGTTCACATTCAGACCTTCTTTAATTTAACATTTGCCAGCATGATAGTGAAAAGTTACATTGTATGTGCAAGAAAAGTCTGATTTTTTTAGCTACTGAGACATATCAGAGTTTATTCTAGAAGGTATGCCATTGATGAATATGTAAAATACTATCATAACAATAACTACAACAAAATTCAGGTCCCAATTAATAAGAGCCTTCTTATAAATTGTGAGGTGCTTGAGGAAAAAAAATAAAATCTATTGACACTTAAATGGAAAAGGTGCATCAAAGCTCCCAACTGTTTGCAATAAATGTTGCAATTAAACACGGAAAACTGCAACTGCATTGACAACAATAAGGATAGCAGACTAAATATGCAGGGTTTTTATGGTGTAAGAATATGTTTGCATAAAAAAATGCTCTTGTTTAATTTGCAGAAACACATTTTAACCTCATTCTAAGTTACATTAACTTAATTAGATATTGTAGACAGAAGTAGGCACTTAAAAATGACACAATTTTAATTGACAAATCTTCTTTCTGAAGTGTTGCTCCCACCCTGCTGAAATGCTGGTTGCTATCAAAGCCAATAATTTTCATTACTAGTTTAGTACATTTGTCAATAATTCCATTTGGAAAATTTGATTAAAAAATAAGTGACACAAGATCTGTTATCATCAATGCTTTTCAGGCATGCTCAAATCACTCTCCAACTGCAGCTACTCCATAAGGTAGCACTGTGCAATTCAGTGAGCTAAATTCTCAATAATGTTAGCTTATTATTCTGGAAAAAATCCCCTGCCTTTTCTATTTCCAGAATAATTATGGGTTTTACACAACCAGCTTTGGTGTGATAATGATAATCACATTCAACTTTATTTGTAAGACACTAAAGTATGCTTTCTACCATACATATAACTGGTAAAGCTTTAGTTAATATATGTTTCAGCAGTGCACTTCAGGAAAAGTGGGCCAGCTGGAATGAGTCCAAAGAAGAGAGAGTGATTGGTAATTAGGAAACATGACCCATAAAAAACAACCGAAAAAACAGGTGTTATTTGAAGGAAGAAAAGAATTCTGAGGAGGGTTTTTTTTGTTGTTTGTTTTTTAATATTTAGCAGATTGATGCAAAAAGGAAAAAATAATCTGATTGCTTATGTTCAGTATGCAACTAATTAATATGCTTAAACTGCAATAAGTGTTACTTAAGGTAAATGTTGTGGATTTTTTTCTTATGATAGAGTAATCTAATATTTTACATAAACTGCTATAATGATATTACAATCTTAAGAAAATTACATGCCAAAATTTATGTATCTTGCCTTTGGGTCATGGAATAAGACTATCTGACCTCTTATGACTCTCTGTAGACTTTTTATTTTCTTTTGATTCTTGACTATCAAGATATTTACAATAAATTTAACTCCTTCTGTAAAGGCTCCAAAATCAGGCCCTAAATGTGTCATGCTGTTCATAATCATGATGATCATAAATGTAGCACTTATAAAACTGCAATGTAAAATTCCTTACCTCACAAAGTATCAGTGAGAATATCCTTAAAAATTACCTTGTGATCCTGACAAATCCCAGCAGTATCTAAAATGGAAAGGTTACTTGATCGCGAGCTTTTATTTTAGTGTGGTGCCTTCCTGCTGTCTGTATCAAAAAAAAAAAAAAGTGCGTGATATAGTCAAAATGGCATAAACTCCTACAAGGCCAAAACCACAGTCATATTTCATTTACTATTTTCTGTTTCTGATATATTTAGTTTACTGCATTATGGTTTTTGAATGCTGAAAGTCATAAATCATGGCAAGGTCAGCTTTGTTCTCTTGAGTACACAAATATTCTGTATAATGTAGTTCTTCTTAGATATCCAACCCCAAAGAGAAAACCGTCTTTGATTAAATTATTTTAAAACAAACTCTGTTTGAATGCACACTATGTACATGTACTTCTTCTGACAAGTTATCTGAGCTGAGAATAACTCTGGCATCTGAATTCTACACATACAAAACCAAACAGAACAAAAAGAATCTCACAGCATTCTAGGTAATCCAATAGTGTGGGGTTTTTTTCCTGTTTTTCGAAGGTAACATTCTTCCCCCCCCCCCCCCAGTTTTACGTTAGCATTCATTTTGATTGAAAAAATGGTTTAAAAATTAGGATTAAAAATACAGCATCTTTGGATTTAATAGATTAACAAAAATTTAGGGGTCTGGCTACCTTCACTGAACCATTGCTGTGTGCTGCACAGGTGCTACAAGGGACTGGCCGTGCGTGTAACTAAGAATTCCTTCAGAGAGGGACAAAACCTCCTTGCTGCTTTAACGTGTTCTCATGTTCTTGGCTCAGCCTCAGAGCTGGAGATGTGGCAGGACCACTTCCTTCTCCTCTCACCACTGATTTCTTCGTGGTTATTACTGGCAACAGTTCCTGTCTCAGCCTCTCATAAACTTGAGTTATGAATCAGGTACCTATCCTTCAGCTGTCCCTTGTCTACATTCAGATGTCAATAAAGACGATAATCTGGCTCTTACTTCCGTTATTGTGAGATTGCAAATGACATCACTAAATCTGCAAAGACTGACTTCCCAGATAGTGCTGATTCCCTTGCAATTCAAGACCCTCCCTTGAAGTTCCTCCTCAGTTTATCTACCTTTCTTTTTACCCCTGAGACTAATATTACATGCACCCTGCAGGGACAGGGAGGCGGATTCCTTCTATTCATCATTTGCAGCCTCCTAGGCATTATAGTTTTTCAAACAAATCTTTCCTGAACTGACTCCTTACTTTGTTCCTCCCATAGTCACCTGTGTAAAAAAAAAAAAAAAATTGGCCAGAGATGTTATAAAGCACTGTCAAAAGAGAACTGGATATGCAGATGGTGGTTTTACGCAAACACTGTGCAGGTTTAAATGACAAATGTGGAGGCTTCTACATCTAGCTTGAATCTATCAGAAAGAAGAGGGAGATAACAATGTTAGCCTCCCTCCCCCTCAGCAGTGGAGGATATGGTAATCTGAGGGATTGGATCACTAGGTTCCATTAAGTTCACATAGCTGCCCCTTTCCCTGCAGCACTTAGGCTAGGTTTGGTGGTCTGCTATCCATCTTACTAGGTCTACTACCATCTTTTCCATTTAATTCCTTATATACATTCCACTGATTTTCTTTGTCAATTACTTCCACAATAAAAAAAAAAAAATAAAAAAATAGAGCCATATATATGGGTTTTATTGTTTCCCATCACTAGTTTCTAGAACTAATTTCAGTTAATCCTTGTTTCAACTAACCATCTTTCTAGAATACATTTCTACATACAGAACAGAACTGCTCAGAAGGGAAGTATGAGTCCTTATCTTGCAAAGAAAATATATTTGCTGTTCGGCCAGCCCACGCTTACTGTTTTTCATGACTCTGGCAGTGACCCACAACACTGTTTCATTCTTCGTGAGCTAATAACTAAATACATGCATCAAAAATACTGTCTCTATCTCTAAGCATCTGCAATTTAAAACTTACGGAATGATAAAGCAACAGCTGGAGATAATTTTTTTTATTTCTACTGAAATCTTATTTTTTTTAGAAAGTGAATGTTTATTGTCTTCAAAGCACCTGGAATAAAATCCAAATAAATGACAATGAAAAGGGATTTTCTTCCCTAAATTGTTCTACAGATTTTTTTCCCCCCTAAAGTACTGAAGCAAAAATATATCTGTAACCATGGAGATTATACCAGGCAACATGCATAATAATTCAAAACGTGGCATCAGACAAATGTTCTTTGTCATGACTGGATTACTACAAAGAAGTAGGTTTCCCCTAAACAATTTGCAGAAGCAGGATAGATGTGGTTAATTTCTCAACCTGCTTTTTTGGCTGGGGAGGAAGGGGAAGTCTCAGCACTATGGTATGGGCAGCAGACTAGGATTGTGTTTGCTTTGAAAACACATAGCTTCCCAGGTTGTTGGTAGTTTCAACTCATAGATATGATGGTTTAGATAGACTCATAGATATGGTTTAGTGGGAGGTGTCCCTGCCCATGTCAGGGGGATTGGAACTAGATGATCTTAAGGTCCTTTCCAACCCTAACTATTCTATGATTCTATGATTTGCTGAAAAGATATTTATCTTCCATGAATAGTCACATCAGAGCAAGTAGTCCCACCATGCTGCCTGCACAACATTAAAGATGGCCATGGAGACATATAGTAATAGAATAAAGAGGAAACAGCTCCAATTAATTTTTAGTTTCTGTTTTTTTTTTAATTATGTACAAGTGCCCAAAATCTATCTTAAAAAACAATTCAGGCATAATCAGAAATACCAAGATTTGGGTAATTTAAGTGTTAGCTATAATTCAACATTCTTTCACATTTGGCAATATTTCTTTCTCTGCTTATTCCTTCTCTGCATGGATGGCATCAAATAGTAAATAGCTCTCAGTCTGCTAGCTTCTGATGCAGGATGAATATTGATGTGGTACTTAATCTGATACAATCTGTAACACAGAGAAAGAATTACTGCAATCAGGACATCTTATAAAAAAAAACTTGAAAAGAGAAAGTCACTTTTCTGCTTAACGGGTTAACTAAAATCTGGTGTTTTGCAGTTGTTTGAGTTAGGAGGAGAAACTGATGATGATGCAAAGATCATTTAAATCATGTTTACTTACAAACAATGTAAAAAACCTTGGTTTCCTACAAGACAGGAAAAATCAGGAGATATTTCCTTTTTATGCAGTCCTGAAGTACTTAGATGTTTCTCAGAGCCACACACACCTACTTGTTTACTGCCACTGTAATTTCTTGTTTCCAATTCCTGGCATTTTTGCCAACCCTGAAATTACAGATTATAGTAAATCTCTTTCCAATTCCTCCTCCTCCGTTTTATTTTGTTTTGGCAATAGGCCATTGTTTCACCTATCACTTTTATAAAGCTGGGTTACCTTTTTTTTTTTTTTTTTTGTTTTCGTTTAAGTGACAGGCCTTTTTTATGCTCTCCAAATTCAAAATACAATTTCACTCAGCCTTCAATGGATAGAGGTAGAAGGTAATTAATCATTTCCCCTTCTCTTCTATAAGAGGCTACAAAGAGGCCCAGTGTGAAAGAGTTAACACAACTACTTAACCTATTACTTCTGTCCCAGAGGATTGAAACCCCCCGAGATCAATTGTAAGAATGACTTCCATTGTTTCCCAGAGTGGGTGTTATCATGCAAAGTGCTGTTTTTCTAGATGGATTTTACCCAATATATTCAATCTAACTTCAGTGTGTGGAACTTAAATAAGTCAACATAGAAAAGCAGGAAAAAATGGCCAATTAAAGCAGCAAGAGAAGGTACGTTTTCCTTTGCAAGTGACATGACAGCTATTTCTGACTGTGATTAGTAACATTTCAATTGGCCAGACAGCATTTGGATTTGCAGACTGATTGAATAAAGATGTGCAGTAAATATAGCAATAGCCATTATAGTTTTTCCAGAGCAGTTGTACACAATATTGCAGCACAATAATAAAACACTCAGAATTCATTAGAAGCAGGGACATTTCCATTTCAAAGAATCATAGAATGGTATGGGTTGGAAAGGACCTTAAGATCATCCAGTTCCAACCCCCTGCCATGGGCAGGGGCACCTCACACTAAACCATATCACCCAAGGCTCTGTCTAACACTGCCAGGGATGGGGCATTCACAGCCTCCTTGGGCAACCTGTTCCAGTGCCTCACCACCCTCACAGTAAAGAACTTCCGTATGTCTAAACTAAACTTCCCCCGTTTGTTTGACTTCCAGCCTCAGGATTACTAATTTATGCATCCATCAGTAGAATTTGCACTAAAACGTGTAACGTATTGAAGATGAGCCCTTCCTAACTCCTGGATCAAAACAGAGCCTGGAGGGTTTGTGGGCTCAGCCTGCTAGCGGGGCTCTCTGAGGGTCCCGCTGCTGCAGCAGCTCCCCACAGGCTCCTTTCCCCTCACAAACGGAAACAGAAGCCGCGGCAGCGCGGTGCGCAGCACATTCCTGCTACTCCTCCCGGCTGCCTCCGCAGCGCGGCACCCCCCTCAGCACCTCTAACACCCCTCCCACAGCCAGCAGCCACCCCCCGCCCCGCCTCCCAAGCCGCTTGGCCCGAGAGCTCCACGTGACCGCCGCGCGGGCGCGCGCGCAGGGAGCCGAGCTCGGCGGGAGCGGCGCCGACGAGGGCGGAAGTGCGCGGCGGGAGCGCGCGGGCGGTGGCACCCCGATGAGAGCGTGGGGGGCGGCGGCGGTTAAAGCGGAGCCGGGTGGCAGGCTGGACCCACAGCGCGGAGCCGGGTCTTAGCGCCCAGGGAAGAGGGTAAGGGGTGTGTGAGCGCGCGCGCTTCCGAGCGACCCTGCCAGACCCCACCCTTCTCCGGGGTGTGGGAAACTTGACTGTCCTGGCCTTGCTGTCTCGGTGAGGGGCCGTGAGAGCCGTCGGATCCTGGCCGCGGCCTGAGCGGGCCTGGGCCCGCCGGCCGGGGGATGCGGTCGAATCGCTCCCGTTCCCTCCACTCTGTGGGGAGGGAGGTATCCCCTGGATGTGCGGGGCAGCCCCCTTCCTCGTGGGTGTGTGAGACGAGGAGAGCCCGGCGGCTTCCCGTACCGCAGGAAGGACGCAGTTCCTTGGCCGTTGGAACGCGCTGGGGCTGTGGGTGAGGAGGGAGGTCGGTAAGCAGAGCCTCGGGTGTAGCTGGTGTCCTTAGGGCTTGCGTGGGAGCCGGAGTAGGGTGAGGCTGCAGCCCCTCTTCTGGGTTTGGCCGCTTCCTCTGCGTCCCGGTGGGGCTGAGGTGGAGTCAGCGAAGCTGGGTGGCTGCTGTGACTTGTGCCTACAAGTGGGGCTCTGGGGAAGTGGGCAAGGAGAAGCTGGCCTTGAGCGTTGGTTTCTCTGGCCCGTTTCTTCTGTGCAAGCTCCTCTGCCTTCCCCTGGCTGCCCTCGAATAAGTGATAATGTTTCATCTCTGGAGGATAAACAGAGGGTTTAAGGTGTTGTTGATCCCGGCTGAATCAGAAGTTTCTGAGGGATCTTGTTTCATCTGGCCAGGTTCTCTCTCTGTTGCTGTTTATTCCCCCTGCAGCCTTACCGGTGTAGATCTTGTGGGAGGAGAAGGGTGGTGCCTTAGTGTGACCTTACCTGCAGAAGGGCAGGAGAGAGGTGGTGAGGTGAAGCATCACTGACAGTGTTTCCTGAACAGCCGGTGGAGGCCCAACTCAGTGTTTGTGCTGGAGTCCTGTTGAATCAATTCTGATCATGAAAGAGGAAGCTTAGTCTTGAAAACCCCTAGGTATTTTCGTGCGAGAAAGGGAGCAGGGAGTCTGTATCTGCACTAGGACCAGCTTTGCCTTTTTCAAAGCTTAAGTCTGCAGCCTGCAGTTGCTTTTTGTTTGTTGAACTGTCCAAATGTTACTTCTGTAGTTCTCAGATTCTTGCTTCTCTCGTGAGGTGCAGGGAAATGCCTGCATTTTCAAAAACATCCTCAGAACAATGATTTTTTCAGGAAAAATTGTTGTTTTTTTTTTTTGTTGTTTGTTTGTTTTCTGATGCCTTAAATGCCCCTTGTCTCTTCTTCCTTCTCTTTTCCCCCCACCCCCAACTCAAGTTATCAAAGCTGAGAGCAGGAACTAACATAACTGGGAACCAGACTTGCAAGTGATTTGCTTGCTGAAAATAACTTCATTGCAGTGAATTTAATAGCAACAGCTCAGTCTTACTTGGCAATAGCATCTTTACACTTATTCACTTGTAGCAGACTTGTTAAATAGTTTTATCTACTGCTTTAATCACTTATGGCCCTGTGCACTGAATGTAGATTTTTTTTTTTGCTTATGATCAGATGATACCAACTTACCATGGTAAGAATTTTTGCATTTACTTCCTGTAACTTCCTTTACTTTCTATTTTAAGGAATAGAAAAGTTTTCAGGCTACTATTGTAAATAAGTTTGTTATATTAGATTTTTAGTAGTAAATTGTTTGTTTGAACACCTCTTTTGGAGTAGGCTAACTTGATTGTTTTGCATGCTTGGAGATAACTGAAGCTGCCCTGTTTTCACTGGTGTTATGTATATGCTGTGGAGGAATGTCTAGGTTAAAGATTTATTTGGAATGCTTTACAAAAACTCTGAACTGAAAGCTTAATTTGGCCAGACAATGCTCTTTCTTGGTCACCCTTTAAAACTCTAAAACTTGTTTCTAATTGTCAGTGCAGTGGTACTGGGTATCTGGGTAGAAGAGCAGTTGAGACATTTTGATCACGTCAAAGCAGTAATGATGGGACAGCATGGATATGTACACTGAAATCCTGGATGATGCACAGATTATGTGATCTGATGCCCTGTTCAGGCTTCAAGCCTTTTCAGCTGTAATTTAACTGATTATGCACTAACTTATTTGGCCAAACGGTGCATAAAATGGCTTGCTTCTCTGAGAAGTGTTGGGGTCCAGGCTCCACAAGCAACAGAACTGTCTTGTTAGTAGAGCAGAAGTGGACAAGTGATACAGAAGAACAAGCCCTAATGTCATGATCTTGGAATCTGGTTTGTAGTTTGTTCTTGTCAACTCTGTTCACTTTCCATGCAGTGGATACTTGTATTTTAAGTTGATAATTTCATATTAACTGAATTCAGACTCCATGTGAATAAGTGAATTGCTTTCTATTACACAATGAATTAATGGCCTCTTTTAGCAGAGGTACTGAAGGGGCCTGTTTCTCGTGACAGCTGTGCAGGCAGTAAGCACTCATAGAAATACAAGTGCGTAATGGTATCAAGACAAACAAACGGTGCCTAAAGGTCAGTAGTTTTCTTGTGCCTGGAGCAAACAACTCAGCGTTGGAGTAATGGTCTGTGGGGGTTTGAGTGAAAGGCAGTGGCTGGGAAGGCTGCAGACATAGATGAACAGGAATGGGATGCTTGCTGCTTTTTACAGCCTGTGTGCCTGAGTTCAAGTAACTTTCGCACTTGATGCTGATCCTGATTATCAGCCAGGTTAGCAGCTATATTCTCAAACTCTGTCTTGACTTGGGTGTGCTATCCTGTTGATAAAAAACCTTCAGTAATTTAGGTTTCATCTCTTTACCTTCCATCCCCATGTCTCTGGTAACTATTCTGCACTACCATCAAGCAGTGTTTGATAAGGTTCCATTGCTTGTTACCTGCTACTGTGTGGAGCAGCAAGGCTAGCAAACAGGCATGACTACTTCACTTTCCTAGTGGCAATAATAAATTTTGTGGCTTTTGTTCTATGATGCAATTGATACCTGCCTCCTGATAACAGGGTATAGAGCAGATATTTTTGAAGTGTTTGTCAAAGAGCAATCATTTTGCCCATAGCTCCTTTTAGCCCATTAAACAGGACTAAGCGATTGTCATCCATGCCTGCCATAGAAATATCAAGTTGTCTTGTCATTTAAGCAAGATAAGTCTATATAACTTGTGCTTTGTCTCTTCATGTTCTTCCAGATACTGCTTTTATAGAAATATTAGAGGATCTGTTTTGTCTTTTGTGCTTGAGATGTGCAAATATATTTTTCAAGACCTGTCAAAATGAGAGTCATGATGTCATGTAATGCGAGAATGTTATTTAGGCTGCTAAATATCTTCTTGAATCGTTATGGTTACAGAGTGCTTGCCTAGAGCAGCCACTTTCAACTGTTTTAAAAGGAGCCCTGTGCCCATAGCTGTATTAATGCTTGCTGAATCGGTTGAGAAAAGAACAAATAATGGTTAATTACAAGAGGGAGGCTTAGTGGAGATGCAGTCCTGACTAGAAATCTTTGCAGAATCACATGTCAAAGACCAAAAATCTGTCCTGGGATTATAAGTATTTATTACAGCCTTAATCCTATCAACTGTTACTTTGAATTAGTGTTGCTGTCAGTTGATGTGATTAGTATGAAATATTTCAGGTCACTATAAGTGCAATGAAACTAATTTTTTTAATATGCTCTTCTTAAATTTGGAATGTGGCAGAACTAATCTGAAGTTGAAGTGTAGAACTGGGGAGCTGGGAATGTCCCAGGTCATTCAGGTGCTGTGATTTCTCTGGTTTCTAGCTCTCTCTGTATGTATCTCTACATGTAATGAAAAGATCATTCTTCAGAAGAGTACCAGAGACCTGAACTTAGCCCCACCTTTGAAAGTGGCTTTGTCTGTGTAGATGGACATGTTAAAGAATACTTCTGATTTATATTTAATATTGATAGCAGATTTGTTTGCAAGCCAGTAGTTTAAATTATAGGGTGGGGGCGGGGGGGAAAGCCCACCTTATAGATAAGACTGGAATAGAGTACTGCATTACAGGATTATACTCAAAACATGACACAGTACTTTAGCAGTTTAAGTGTAGGAGCTACCAGAATTTTGAACTCCATGTTGCAGAACACTAACTAAAGTGGCCTTTTTTGAAAGGAGTTGGTTTGTAATATTAGTGCTACTCTGCTCAGCAGGGCACTGTCTTGGGCGCTACTCTAAAGCAGACATTCAACAAGTGAAGTGTATTTAGATCAAGCTGCATGCCAGTTGCCCCAGGTTCCCAGAAAAGAGGTGGGTTTGCAAATGGAAGAAGCTGCTCCCTGATTAGAACGAGCTGATTCTAAAGTATATAGTGATTGCTGGTACAGCCTTTCCACTAACCGCTGCTGCAGTAAGAAACTACTCCCCATGATGATACTCTTCTGCTATTTAGTGTTTTTGGCTTACTGTGAGGTCGCATTTTTGGTAGGTGAGGAATTCTCATTAGTGTAGTAACCAAGAAGTCTCACTGTCTGACTTCTATGGCAGCCTTCTGCTTTTATCTATCATATCATAAAATAGGCTAGCTAAGCCATTTGAGGAAATAGTTTTTCGTAATACAGGAACGTGTGCTTGAAACTGATGCTATTTGTCATTCTACTTTATCATTTTTAAAACGCATTTTAGGAAACAATTTAATTTTTAAACAATTCTGCAAGCTCTTGGAGAATTTACTTTTCAGTTTGTCTTGCAAGGCAAAGTAAAATCAAAATAGACTTAGTGTTGAAACCATTCTGAAGCTATAATGGAAGGAAACCAGTTAAAATTATTAGACATTAGTCTGGTGATACTGTACGTCTTTATCTTCATTTAGTTTGTGAAGCAGGGATCAAGCAGTGATCTTGTCCAACTCCTTAAGTATTCACAACTGTCATATATTAGTAGCTTTCATCTGATGACTGTGCCTCTTATTATACTCTTGTAAATGTAAGTTGAGGTTTCTAATGAAGTGGTAATCATTAAAAACCTGCTGTAAATTTTCCATCTCTGCAGTACTACTTGTCCAAGTTGTCAAATAGGCCTTCTACTTCCAAAGACTCCCCATAAATAAGATTCATAGCAACCGTGTTGCTGGGGCACAGACTTGAATTACAGAGTTGCTGAGGCTGGAAGACACTTCTGGGACTGTCTAGTCCAGCCCTCCTGATCAGCGTACTAACCCTGATGCATAAACTGCCTCACCACCCATCCCTAGGTAGAGCTTTGTACGTTCCTGCTCTTCTCATGACAAGGGCAGCTGTCCTGCCTTGCCTTTCTGGCCTGTCTAATTGGATGCTACAGTAGATGGCTACAGGCTCTTTAGGACAATGAGAGCTATCACAGTGAGGTGATGAACTTTGCAGCTACACACAGACTCCAGCATCTGCCATTTGTTCCCTGTGCCGCATGCATTAGTCTACAGAAGCACCCTGTTGTGATTATATCCCAGGAAAGGCAGAAGAGCTGAGATGAGCTGGCTGTGTATCAGAATAGTAGTTTTTTTATTCTGGTAATGTGCTCTGTGGAGAAAGGAAATGTCTTAGAGCACACAAGGATAAGTGTTAAGTTTATGTTCTGCATTAGCTCTGTATTTTTGTGTGACCTGCTACTTTTTAGGTCATAAAGGGAAGTGTCCTGGGCTAAATGTGTCCTAATTTCTTTGTGTTGAAGTCAAGTGACTCTAAGTCTGCCACCCAAACCCAGAGTTAACAAACATGATGAATTGTCCTACTCTTCCCTGTGCAGCACTTTGAACGCTCTGTTGTTGGAGAGCACATGCTTGGCTGTGAATGTTTTTATAGTGGTAGGCAGAGCATTCTTCACAGGGGAGACCAAGGGTAACACTTCTCCAAAAAGGAAACTCTCCACAGCTTTTTAGTTTTACTAACTTTACACTTAGAGTAGGGATACTGAAATTGCATGTGACCCCTGTACTCGTGTAGTAATGCAGTTTCCATTTAAAGATAGAAATACTGCTTTTTGGCTTTGATCTAATGTATATGAATACAGGAGAGTAGAAAATTACATGCCTTTCTGTTATTGAAAACATTCTTTCTTAGACCAGTAGAAAGGTAGCTGCTTGTATGTGTGGAATACCTTGTTCTGGTATTCACTCTTCCTGACTAGGAAACTGAAGAAATCTGTTTAAAGGCAACTTGAGGGAGCAGCTGAATTATAGGTAATTAGTAATTATTGTTGCTTTGTGTGATGCAAATGGATTGATTGAAAGATGGGGAAAAGGTTCAGTACTTGGTGCTTGTTTGGTGTGCCTGATTGAGGGAGCTTAGTGACTCTGGTATACATCTGTGAACCCTTCAGTCAGGTGCCTGAAATAGGGGAAGTACTTTCAGAGGCTACAAGAAGACAACTCTGCAGTGTTCCTGGGGAGGTGGGGCTCCATGGTTATGAATAAATTTGGAGTAGTGGCTTATTACTTGCTTCCCTCGTCGAATGTGAGCACATCAGTGGCTTACACTTCCCTAGATTGAGATGTAAGCATAAGGCACTAACCTCAGTTTAGAAGCAAAAAATGTAATTGTATGGGCAGAGACAGTTGCTTCTGCTGGTTCTACCTAAGCCAGACTAGTGTTTGGAATTCTGATTTACCCAAGGTGTCCAGCTCACCGGGGAAACTGAAGATGGCATGATCTGGTGAGATCAGTCTTCTGGGGGTAGTGGCAGCAGCTCATGGCCTGTCTGCAGTGCCTTCTGCCATTTGCAAGACTGATGGGCTAGCTCTGACAGCTCAAGGATTGGGGGAAGAATGGAGGAAACTCGGTGGGTAGCATTTCATGAGAGCCAAAGAGTTAAATAGTTAAACCCTGCAACTCTGTAACATGCTTATGGCTGAATTAGTGTTTGCTTGAATTTGCTCCATCAGTGTTAGAGGCAACTTCTTTGTGGATTATACAGCTGCGGATTATCCACTGAAACAGTGTTGTAACCTTGCGCTGATGTGGGATTGGAATCTCAAGTTATTTTGAACTTAATGTGCCATTTAGGACATTGCGTAAGCTGAGATTTGACTTACCTGTTGTGTTTTGTACTCCCAAAGATCTGATTAAAACCTGTTATTAGATTACCCATCTGAAGCATGTCACTGTTTCTTAGCAGTGGTTTGGTGGACTTGATGTATACTGTGCATCAAAGATGATCATAGTTCTGCATGGATGAGCTTTCAAAGGAAGCACAATTTGAAATACGCTTTGTAAGTCAATGGGAGTGAGACTGTAGTACAACTGTTGCCTGAATGTTATTTTTCTTGTATGAGCCTAATTGACTAGTGTGAGAAATGATGTCATAATGTACCTGAAGTAGTTAAGCAACTAGGCAGTTACCACCACAGTGACAAACTCTTAGCATAGTAATACTAATTATTACTATTAACAGAGTCTTTGTGCTTGTTGAAGATTTCTGTCAGGTTTCCTAGCAAGCTAGGATAAGAGCAATACAGTAGATCCTTCTCTTCTATAGTCTCTGTGATGTGTCTTTAGGCATTCAAACAAGACCTAGAGGCTTTCTAAAAGTACTTGGAGAGGCCTGGATAGGTATCTCCCTACAGACATGGTTTTAGTTGCAATGGTACTAGAATCTTATGAATTCCACTTCAGGTAACACTAGTTGGAACATTCTAGTTGGAATAAAGAGTATATATTCTGTTTGATGCTGTATACAACCTGCTAGTTGCTCTGCATTGCATTGAATAATATGGAAAATGGGATGGTGGATTTTTATTTTCTTCCCATAAAAATCTATCTAAAACTGATGCTTCTGTTTGTTATCTGTGAAACAGTGAGGCAATTCTAATAACTATACTGCATTCACCTGTAACTACCTTTATTTAAATACAAACCCTTCTGTGCTAGAGTTTAGGGGGACTGTGGTGGACTGGGACTTACTCAGAGGTACCTCAGTTCTCAGGACAAACTTCACTTGAGGGTGGTGCTTCGTTCCCCCATTGAAGGGGGAGGGTGGAATGCTTGTGAGCCTGGTGCATCTGCTGTTTCTTCTGGTAAAGTGATGGTACTAGTTAAGGAAGGGAAGTAGCATATTTTGTTCTTATCTAGCTCACTGTTGATATGGGACAGATACCTGTGTGACAGGGTTCCACAGTGATGTGGCAGAGCTAATGTGTTGCTCCCAGTGAAGCAAGCAGAATGATACAACATTAGACAGCAGTTCTACCATGCTGTTCAAGTTGCACACCATCTGTAGAAAACAATTTCAAAATCCTTTAAGGCCCAGAACAGGTAAGAAAACTAAATGTGGTCCCACTGGCTGCACAGCTTCTCTGGATTTAAAAGGATGCTTTGATTAATTCAGAGTCCAGAAGTAATGGAGTGACCCAGCTCTAAAAGGCAGAGTGTTCTATAAACAATGCTTTAAGTTGTTTTACAGAGGTTCTCAAATGTGGTAGCCTCTTAATCCTCAAAGATGCTGTTGTGCAAGTTCCTTACTGTCTAAAAGGATATCTGTTCTCATTGGTGATGTTGTGGGGAACCAGACTGCTAGAGTACTTACCGTGAGGAGTAATTCTGAATATCTCTGCCTTGTTGCTGTTGTCTCTTATTCATGTGTTTGTTAGTGTCATTGGAGCTGATGCTGCATCTAGGACAAAAATTCAAATTTCCAAATAGTGATGATTTCCAGAAGGCACAGAGGTGCAGTGCCATGTTAGGTCTCTCTGTACATTGGTAAAGAGTTGTGTTCTCTGACATTGTAGTAGCATGAATACAAACTAAGTTATGTTACTTTCCCTAGACAGTTGATGCATGCTGTGGTATTGGCAGTCTTCCAACCATTGCATCGTCTCTGGGTTTGGTGTGTTGTTTTTTTTTTATGATCCCCATTAGGGTCTATAAAGAATCGTGTTGGGAAAACTGCCAGTTTACATCCATTCTCTATGAGGAAGTCTGGGTAGAGATGACTCACCTGATGACTGTAGGGGTGCAGCACTCTGTATTCTATATTCATGCCTAATCTAGAGGAGATGACCTCGTGAATTTTATGGTTCAGTAGATAAAGTGGAACAGCAGTGGGGACAACTGCTAGCTGCTGTACTTGCAGGTATTTCCAATGTTTTGTATGCATTCAGTATACATACTGCAAACATACATGGATTATTGTCATCTGTCCACTTAGAACCACTTACATGCGTGACTAGCAGACTGCAGTTGTGTAAATGCATTACTGCACAGCCAGGTAGCTGCATTTCTTCTTACTGAGTTCAATTTTGAGATGAGCTGTGTGGTTTCTTTAAGCAGGAATCATCTTGGTGTCTTAGCTTGGTAGTAAATTGGGAAGGCTTTTGTGTAACTCTGTCCTCTTATGTTAATAGTATCTTTAATGCTGCCTTCCATAATTCTTCTCTTGGTTGGTTGGTTGGTCTTTGTATTTCTAAAGACTAAGGGGAAAACCGTGCACTGCTTTATTGGGCTAGGAAATGGAGATGCCTGTGACAAAAACTGAATAATTACAATGAAATGCATGTTTTACATACATCTGTGTGAAGATATCCTAAGACCAAAATGAAGCTGCAGAAATAAAGCTTGCAATCTAGTGTCTGTATTCAAGCTCCAGTTAAGATGACTTGCAAGGCTTTATAGATTGCATGTGACTGTAGTATTGCAAAACAGTACTGTGTTGGGATGCCTACATGCAGTGATAAATCTCTTGATACAGTTGTTACCTGTGTGTTAAGAGTATTAACTTTGTATCATGACCTTTGCAACCTTTAGTTAAATATAAATATAAGTGACTTTCTTTTTTTAGGTGCTAAAGTGCCTTAAAGTACTGTTTAAGGGTAGACCTTTCTCTTTACTCAGTTACTGATAAACAATTACTCAGATATTTTTCTTCCATTCTAAGGGATTTCTCAAAACCCCCAGCTGTTTATGTCCCTTAGGAACAGTTATATGTGTACATTTAACTGCATTTCAGTTCAGTATAAGATCTGGCTTTAGTTTAAAGGGTTGCTTTAAACTGCTACTCTTCTGATGCTCAGATTGACCCAACTGAGTCCTTCCTGTCACTAAACCTTTGCTGGTTGCATTAAAATATGGAACCTTGCAGCAGACTTGAATAGGGTTTAGCTCCAGTTTTCCTTGGACATTAAGATTGTTCTAAGCAAGGTTATTACCTTGAAATTACTGCTGACATGTAAGATATTGTCTGTCTACTTGTCTACATTTTAGACCATTAATGAATAGTCTAAAATGGTCCCCTACTGAGTGATGTGAGAGTGAATATGTTTGAGAATTTTATCTAGTAAGTAAATACCTGCTGCTCTTAGATTCAGTTTCTAAGCTATAATGATGGATCTCTCTGAAAACTCATAAGCAAAGTTGGGCTGTGCTTGGCAAGGATGGTGAGGAGGAATATGCTGAGTATATACAAGTCTTTTGTAGTTAAAATAGATCACTAGTCTGGTGAGCCAGATCTGAAGATAGACTTAGACAATCCCACCTTATAAGGCTGTCTAGAACCTGTTGTGAAGAACAGTGTGCTGGGCTCTGTAGGTTGCTAGGGTAATTTTTGTCCTTAAAGTAGCAATACATCTGGGAGTCTCCCATTGTTCATCTTACTCTACATAACGGCATGTGCCAGAAAAATACTGGAAGTCTGGTATGGCAAGTCCATTCTTCTGAAGATCACTTGATTGTATTAAACCATTCTTAAGTGGAGAGCTGAAGATGATTTTGCATGTAAATATGTGGAGTACTGAAAAGTCAGATACAGTGTGAAGGCTTAGGTTAAGTAGTAGACATTCTTGACTGGCTGGCATCCAGTAGCCAGATGTCTGATGCCATTGACAGTGTAAAATATTTACTGTGATCTCTGGGTCCCAGCATGGAAAGCATGTAGGGAGGATTCCTGATCACAAGTAAATTAAAAATACTGCTTTTATACTGCATATGTTATGCCCCAGATAAGCAAATCTTAGGGACTCTCCTGCAGTTCAGGTTCATCATACAGGCTTTCTTCTGCAAGCTAACAGTAATTGGATTTAATGAAATACAATTCCTGAATTAAAACTGTTCAAGCTGTACAAATCCTTCCCCCAGCCTTGTGGGACATGGGGAACAATCATGGTCTAGCTTTAGGTTCTGGTTTAACCTTAAACCACTGCAATGCCTTCAGTCTGCCTTGGGCTTGCTTCTTGCATCTATTAACTAGCAGTATATGTATAGCTGCTGCTAGATAGTAGCTGTGACAGCTGATGTGTTTCAATGTACATACAATTCTGTTTTTTTTGGTGGGATTAGTAACTAATTCTAATTAGTTGAACCTAGTGTAATGTAAATTTGTAGCCATCAGTGTATCAAGTAAATAATATATTAAATCTGCAGTTTTTCCTGTAACATTTAGGGGTATGGCTGTTACCACTTCTTCCAACAAGGATCTAGTCTATAAAGAGTATACCCTTCATGTGTACAGAGTAAAGTAGTTACTTCACCTAAATTCTTTCTTTTTCTCCTGATGTTAAAAAAATAAAGTTTTCCAAATACATTTCTAGTTTCCTGTCCAGTGCCCTTACCTTTGCCAGCTGTAAGTCTGCAGTGGAGAGAGAAAATGCTGGATTACCAAAAGCAAATCTCAGGCTTGGGTTTCATTCTGGTGCTCAGCTTGGACACTTCAGCAAGGTGTCAGCTGCACCAGCACACTTGTCTAAGGAGTATAGTATGAACAGGATAAGGGAATTGCCCACTTTTGTAGTAATATAAGTACCATTTGGCTGCTGTAGTTCTACCTTCTTTGGCCTCAGTTGTACAAAGTGTTTTCCTTCCCTTCCCTTGACACTGGCACTGAGGCATGTGGCCTTGCTGGTATGAATGGCAGACCCAGTCACCCATACTGAGTGGCTGTCTTGTGGGAGGACATGGGATTGAACAGCTGGGGGCAAGAAAGAGGGAACTGAAGGAGAGAGCATGGTGATAGTATATAGATATATTTAGAAATGTTTTAGAAATATTTATATTTGGTAATATAAATGGGGCTGTGAAACTGCTGTTCCAACTTGTTCTGCCGGACATCTTGAGCTGAATAAATTCCTTGATCCGATTAAGCATGGCCAGGGAAAAATCTATTACCACAACTGGGAAGGTAGAAACACTCAGCAGTACATGGGGAAGGATACAAGGATATCCCAGGCAGGAATTTCTGCCAAACACAATCTCTTTTCAGCTTGAAAACAAAAATCAGGAGAAGTGCCAAGAAATAAGGTATTGGCACAGCAAAAGAAGATAAAGTAGCATTTTTATTTTTAGCCAGCATATCCTAAAATTTTTAGTAGCATTAAATATGCTACTTAATCTCAAATGAACTTTTAAAGTAGTTGAATTACCAGTTGGAGCATTTACAGTCCATTGAAAGCTAATGGAATTTCAGTACTTAAATATTTTCTGGTTAGCCTCAGAACAACTGAGGAGCTCTTACGGTTCATAGCTCAGTGAGATTGTTAATTAGTTTTGTGATCCAGGGAATTTCTGACCCTGCATTCTTGTGGGCATATCACAACCAAACACCTCAAAGCCTCTAATTCATGCTCTGATAAATGAGGGTCACAAAAATACTGTTGCAAAACCTTGTCCTTTCTGTGCTTGCTTTTGATTACATCATTTAAGTCTTTTAATAGGTTGAATACCCAGTTTTTCCCTTAAAAGTAGGTATCTGAAGGGTTTAACAAAGCTCCTCTGTCAAGCTATTGGGCTAAGGGTTTCTAGAATCCTGTTTAAAAATCCAAAGAATGGCTGCTTTCAGTGGCAGGATAGCAATGAAAGTAAATGCCCAAAGATATCAGCTGCGCAGCAAGAGAACAAGGGCTGATCTTGGCAATTTTGAGCTTAGAGCTTTCTTTCAGTTTTAAATCTCCAACTAAATTGGAAGAACTAGAAGCAATTTCAATTAAAGCTCCAATTAGAGTACTTTTTTATTATAGTAAAAGAATATTTACTGGAAAACAGGTAGACTTAGTGAAGTCTACTGTTTTGTGTTTTTTTTTTTTTCTTCAATGTATTTGCATGGTCTGTAGGAAAATGGGTTCCTTTCTTGTGAAGTGACAAGTACTTTTTCCTTTAAGTGACTGTACAACTGTGGAGTCTTAATGCAGGTGAAGTAAAAAAGGACGTGAAAGTGCAGTCTGGTTTGAAATACATTAGTTATTCAGGAATAGGCTCTGAATCTTGGCATTAGGTAAACCAGTCCTCTTTGTTAACTGTTCTGAACAGTTTAACTGTTTAGGCTGAGGAGTGGGTGGGAAAATAGCAAACTGATGCTTAAGTTTGATGTTTATGAAGGTATTTGTAAACTACCTTGAAGTGTTCAGGTTTGGGGGACCAGCCAAGAATGACACAACACTTCAGGTTTTACTACAGCAGGAGGCCTTAGTTAACCTGGAGAAGTTGTACTCTAAACAGGTAAGGCAAGGGAAGGCTGAAATAGTTGGTAAAAGCATAGGGTTAGATTCCTTATACTAAGGGTGGCATGGTTTGATTAGTCCTCTGGCCAAGTACAGATCTTCAGAAGTCTAAATCAAAACAGTTTTTTAGTAACTACTGTGGTTTGATTTGTAAATCTTGCTGTGCTTCATGTGGCCAGCCTGTCTTCTCATGTAACCTTTATCTCTTGGTCTGAGGAGCATCTTTCACTAGCACCACAAAGCTTCTATTGTGCATATGTCTTTGTTTAACCTATTCTAAAACAAATGCAAAGTTAAGTCAATGGCTTTACCTTTTAAAGCAGATGAAGCAGGTAATTGCTTCTACCTTCTTAAAGATGAAAGACTGCCTGAATAAGTTTATGCTTTAACCTGGAGGGTGTTGAAAGCACTTGAGGGCTTTTTAGGTTTTGGTTGTGTGTTGTTTTTTTGTGTTTTTTTTTTATTTTTTTCTGTTTTGTGTTTTTTTTGTGTGTGTATTTTTTATTTGTTTTTACTCAGGATTGTCTGTAACCAGAAGAAATCCCTGAAAAAAAAAATTTTCAGAAGGGTTTTCTTTGTTTTTTTTTGTGGTTCTTTTGTTTTTGGTTTTTTTTGTTTTGCCTTTTTTTCCCCCCTCCAGTTTGACACTTGCTACACAAAGTTCAATGTGGTGTCATTCAATTTTAAGGGTAAAATGACAGATTAAAATTAAACTGACTGGATTGCTTCTTACCGTGTTGGAGGAGGGTAAATCATGTTGCCTGGGCACAGTTTATTTTCCAGCTAGTAAAGAGCAATATGGAAGAGGAAGGAATACATACCACAGAATTAGGTGACTTTTCTGGATGCTTATTGAGGGTGGGCTCTTCAGCAGATGTATTAAGACTCTTGGCCTTAAATTTACACTCTCAAACTGAAGGAAATTGAATAATGTTTTAAAAGCAACTGCAGTCATCACAGGTTCTTCTAGACACTGCTGTTTTTTTTGAGAGGTGGTCGGATTTCCCAAGACTTCATATTCTGTAAGAAACAGATGAGTTAATGTCTGTCTTGACTGCCTCAGGGATGCTTAATCTACAAAATGGGATGAAATTCATCTTTGCCAACCTAGAAATGACTGAGCAGAGAGCTTGTGTTAATTATTTTTTTTTTTTAACCTCAGGGAACTCCTAGATGTGAGCTTTGAACCATGGTGTGTAAATTGTTTCTTGAGCTGCAGAAGTGGGAATACAAGTAAACAGAGTTGGCTCCAATAACTCCTCTTGCTGGTTTTATTAGAGCATTCCTATTAAAATCTCACCATGCCCCTTTCTAACCAGTGGTTGGCCTGTTTTATAAACACTGGTACTTCTGAACTGATACTACCTGTGCCACACTGTTTCAGCCTTGTCTTGTTCTCGACTGCCTGGGTATTCTGGGGCTGGAGGGGGCCATACTCCTTCTGTTTCCACTGAAGAAGAGATGCCTTGTGTGAAGCTTCTACGATTTCAATAAAGGCATACTAGGTAAGGGCTGTATTATAAGCAGGTTCCTGCATTCAGAGGGTTCATGTAGTGTTGATACTCCAAAAGGTTCAAGTGGCGTTTGTAGCAGCTCCTCAGTGAGGGTCAAGTACCTTGGCCGTTAAGAGCTGGGCTAGCTTTAGATGCAATCAAACTGTAAATCTTTATGGTATTGGATGAGGTTTGCTTAATATTATGCTTTGTTATGAGTCAGGTAATACTGTAAGGTGGAGCTTGTAGTTTCTACTGGCCAGTGTTGAGGTGGGATAGAGAAGGAAGTATTTAGGTATTCTTTCCACACACCTCTATGATGAGCTTGTTTTAAATCACACTGGTCAGTATTTTACCTAAGAGGCAGCTATTCCTTTAATATGATGAAGTAAAAATGTGTTACATGTATTGACAAGAGGAAAAAAGTTGCTGTCTCCTCTCTTGGTTGTTAGTAAACATCTTATTACATGCAGTTGCATGACGCAGTGTACTTAGAGCACCTTAATAGGCAGAAGCACTAAGCTTGTGTTGCCAGAAATATGTTTAACTTGAAAGCTTTGTGTTAGATAACACAGCAGTTCCCTCAACCTTAGGATGCTTCTTAAAGGAATACTCAAAAAGTTAAAGCCAGTCACGATTACACTGAAGAGTTTCTAAGGGTCATTTGGCCTCTCCAGAAAGCATCTTATCTACTACTGTCAAAGCCAGACTACTCCTAAACTAAGAGAAAATAATATTATCTAAAAATCATTAAGGACAAGCAGTGCTATTACTGGAACACTTAAAAGTCCCCCAAACTCAAAAAATCTCATTTGTTCAGTCAATCTGTGGACATGTGTACATCTGAACACATGGACCATAAGCAAAGAAAGCCTTCAGCAACAACTTCTGGAGTTCAGATACTACCTGTTGTGTTTTCTCCTAGTTGTTCCACATTCTGCTGGTGGGGAGCTCTGTAGTCCCCTCTTGTCCCCTGCCTCCCTGGTGACTAATACCTATAAATCAAGCTTGCAGTCCTCTTCTGGTTAGGAATCCCTTGGGTAATAGCAGAGTTCACTGTCCCCAGCACAAATGTGTTTGTGCTGTACGGGGAAAATCTTTGCGAAGCAGGAGTTGTCACATCCAATTTTTGCACAAAGAAGTGTCCTGGATGAAGCAGCTGATGTATAGCATGATATGGAAGATTACCAGAGGAAAATATCTGTGTTTACTTACCCATGTTTATCCCAGAATGAACACTTAAAGATGATTAATTTGCATTGCTGTACTAAACGTGTGTAGCAAACAGGTGTGAGTAAAAAGAACTCTGCATGGAAAAATACTACTGCTTAGATGTTTGAAAATGCTGTCCTGAGGGCACTTCTTGATTGTTGACATGTTGACTACTATGTACAAGAACAAAAGAGAATGTAGGTTTTGATTTGTTGCTTTTGAGAGCATCAAGTCATGACATGGGGGAAGGATCTTAACCATCAGTGTACCCCAAGGCAGGTTGCCTAGATTGGTCATGGAATTGTCAACCTCAAAACACAAGACACACAAACTGGACTGCTTGGGGAAAACTGCTTTAAGGGAGAGGTTTGGACTGGACAGCATCCAAAGGTCCCTTCCAGGCTAAGTATGGTGTGTTTGTAGGTTGTGAATTCTTTACTCTCTAGTTAATTTTATTTAGGGTAGGCAGCCATCCTGAAGTTTTTTCCAGTATACTACTCGAACTTCTACTGTAGGTCTTGTATTTCTATCCAGTAGAATGTGGTGATGTGGTGTGGCAATGCTACTGTCATTCTGAAGTAATCATGTCCTGGAAAATTTGAGGCTCCCTATAGGCCTCTTACTTCTGTACTTCTGGAATAATGGTTGCTGCTATAAGTCAAGGGTGGTACAGCCTCTTCCGATAGTATTCTGATAGTGGTATTTCCTGAATGGTCTGCTGTTCTTACAATACTCTGCCAAGATAGAAACAGCTGGGGCCCTTGGTTGTCCTGCTGTGGGGATGAAAGTGTTGCTATCCTAGCATCGCCCTTAAGGCCATCATATTGCTGGAATACCCATCTATGTTTTTTTTGTGTGTGGGAATCCTGACAAGTGATACAATCTTTTTGTATTGGTCACTTCTTCTGGTTTTGTCCCCCGTGTATTATTTTTAAGATGTCTTCAGCGCTTAATTACTGTTTGCATAACACACAAACAAAGGCTTATTAGCTAGTTCTTGTTTATTGAAGCTTACTCTTTCATGGCTTTGTAACATCAGGAGAGTAGGGATTAAGAATTTCTTCAGTAAAGCAGGATTTCCCCCCACTCCCCAAAGCAAATTAGATTTGCAGCATCAAAAGGCAGAGAGTATAAAATAATTGCTAGTGCCATGTCATAAGACTTTCTTCTGGAAGCTTTTGCAACTTGTTCCTACCAGAATTTACTGTCTGTCTCTGCTTTTTTCTTAGCCCATGTAGAGAAGATATCAAAAGTAGCTTTCTACCTATAAGCAGACCTAAGGTATAGCTCTGCTTCCAGGTTGAAACTAAGCTGCACCAACATTAAATATTTTAAAGATGTGTAAAGCCTTATAAGAACAATAAGAACCACTTAATTTTGTGTTTGACAGTGTGTTGTTTGTTGTGTTTTTTTTTTTTTTGTTGTTTTTGGTTTTTGTTTTTTTCTTCTTTTTCCTCCCCTTTGTAAACTCTAGATAGCAGTCATGTAGTATGGGTTTACAAGTAAGAATACCTTGCTCAGCTAGTAGCTGCTTTGAGAAACTTTTGGCACTTCTATTAATGGTATTATTGTCATAAATAGAAGCTATTTGTTCTAATACCTTGTCCCACGGATACTTGAGACATCAGTGACATGATTTAGAATCATACAATCATAGAAGAGTTAGGGTTGGAAAGGACCTTCAGATCATCTAGTTCCAACCCCCCTGCCATGGGTAGGGACACCTCACACCTAAACCATGCCATCCAAGGCTCTGTCCACCTTGGCCTTGAACACAGCCAGGGATGGGGCATTCACAGCCTCCTTGGGCAAACCCGTTCCAGTGCCTTACCACCCTCATAGTAAAGAACTTCTTCCGTATGTCTAAACTAAACTTCCCCTGCTTAAGTTTTAACCCATTACCCCTTGTCCTATCACTGCAATCCCTAATGAAGAGTCTCTCTCCAGCATCCTTGTAGGCCCACTTCAGATAGTGGAAGGCTGCTGTGAGGTCTCCACGCAGCTTTCTCTTCTCCAGGCTAAAATGCTTGCCAGTGCATTGAAGTGACCAATTTTTCAGACTTGCTGGGCAGGGTTTTAACCTGATCTTTCAACACTAGTAAGATGCTTTACGTTCATGCTGCCATGATGTCACCAGTGTCATGAATGGTGACTATTTCTTCTGTCTGCAGATTTAATTTGTTCCCTGGCACTTCATCTGTGGCAAGCAGGACAATGGCTGCCAGCAAGAGCAAGAACCAGAGTTCCTTGGCCCTCCATAAAGTAATTATGGTTGGCAGTGGAGGCGTGGGCAAATCTGCACTCACTCTTCAATTTATGTATGATGAGGTAAGTAGCTTTGAGTTCAGCTACTCTAAAGTACCAGTAGGTACAACTTCATAAACTTTTTAGTGGGACAGGGAAGCTAAATAGCAAAAAGTCCTGATGACCTGCCTGGCAGGAGAGGAATGTAGGAATCTGGGAAGGGTGTTTTCTGGGAACCTCTTTGACTAAGGGTGGCAAAATTGATTCTTATTGGTGAAAGTACAGTCTTCAAAACACATGCATAATGTGCATGTTCTTCTTTGAGTGTATGGAGGCCGTTAGCAGTTGGCATTCAACTCTACTTTTGTTGCAGTTTCTTTTAGGCCAGCTAAGGGTGAAGTCAGAAGTAAGCATTCTACCTCATTCAGAGCCAGATGATGTAGGCATATTCATAGCATGAATGCTTTCCTACTGCTACAAAGGAAGCTAAATCAGACAATCCAGACTAGTACTGTCTGTATCTTGTAATTCAGAAGTTAGTATTTATCTATAAGCTGTCCACACATGCTGTAGTAATGTATCTGAACAGATGACATAGTCATTAGTGAAGGCCAGCTTAATCAGGCTCATGCCACAGCCTTTTGTTGTACTTTGATGCCGAGAGAAAGGAATTAGGGAAGGAGCCTATGTTGGACATCTGCTGTCAGATCAGAAGTGAAAGTGAAGCTGGCAGGGGCTTTGTGGGTCTGATCAATACTAAACAGACTAAAGTACATGCCTGTCTAATTATGGAGCAGTTTTTCATGTTCAGCAGCTGGATGCTGTCATCTGTATCTGTTGAAGCTTCAGATCATAGAATGGCTTGGGTTGGAAAGGACCTTCAGATCATCTAGTTCCACGCCCCCTGCCATGGGCAGAGACACCTCACACTAGACCATGTCAACCAAGGCTCTGTAAAACCTGGCTTTTAACACTTCTAGGGATGGAGCATTCACAACTTCCCTGGGCAACCTGTTCCAGTGCCTCACCACCCTCACAGTAAGGATCTTCTTCCTTATATCTAACCTGAACTTCCCCTGTTTGAGTTTAATCCCATCACCACAGTCCCTAACGAAGAGTCCCTCTCCAGCATCCTTGTAGGCCCCCTTCAGATGCTGGAAGGCTGTTATGAGGTTTCCATGCAGCCTTCTCTTCTCCAGGCTGAACAGCCCCAATTTTCTCAGCCTGCCTTCACACAGAAGGTGCTTCAGCCTCCTTGATCATCCTTGTGGCCCTCCTGTGGACTTGCTCCAACAGTTCCATGTCCTTTTTATGTTGAGGACACCAGAACTGCACACAATACTCCAAGTTGGGGTCTCACAATAACAGAGTTAGAGGGGCAGGATCACCTTCTTCAACTTGCTGGTCATGCTTCTTCTGATGCAGCCCAGGATATGGTTGGCTTTCTGGGCTGCGAGTGCACACTGAAGCCGGCTCATGTTCAGGTTCTTGTTGACCAACACCCCCAAGTCCTTCTCTGCAGGGCTGCTCTGAATCTCTTCTCTGCCCAACCTGTAGCTGTGCCTGGGATTGCCCCGATCCAGGTGCAGGACTTTGCACTTGGCTTGGTTGAACTTAATGAGGTTGGCATCAGCCCACCTCTCAAGCGTGTCAAGGCCCTTCTGGATGGCATCCCTTGTCTCCAGCGTGTCAAATGAACCACACAGCTTGGTGTCATTGGCAAACTTGCTGAGGGTACACTCAATCCCACTGTCCATTTTGCCAGTGAAGATTTTGAACAGGATGGGTCCCAGCACTGACCCCTGAGGGACACCACTCATTACTCGTCTCCAGTTGGACATTGGGCTGTTGACTGCAACACTTGGTGTGTGGCTATCCAGCCGATTCTTTATCCACTGAGTGGTTCATCCATCAAATTGATATTTCTCCAGTTGGGAGACAAAGATGTCATGTGGGATAGTGTTGAATGCCTTGCACACGTCCAAGTAGATGACATCAACTGCTTTGCCCCTATTTATCAGTTCTGTAGCCCCATCATAGATGGCCAGCAAACTCATCAGGCATGATTTGCCCTTAGTGAAGCCATGCTGGCTGTCACCAACCACCTTGTTGTTTTTCATGTGCCTTAGCATGGTTTCTAGGAGAATCTACTCCAAGATTTTGCAAGGCACAGAGGTGAGACTGACTGGTCTGTAGTTCCCTGGATCTTCCATTTTCCCCTTCTTGAAAATGGGGGTTATATTTCCCTTTTTCCAGTTGTTGGGAACTTCACCCGACTGCTATGATTTTTCAAATATAATAGACAGTGGCTTAGCAACTTCATTTGCCAGGTCCTGCGGGACCCACGGATGGATTTTATCAGGTCCCATGGACTTGTGCACATTCAGGTTCCTAAGATGATATTGAGCCTGATCCTCTCCTACAGTGGACCTAAGGTCTTCATTCTCAGAGTCCCTGCATCTGCTTTCCAAGGCTTGAGTGGCGTGGTAAGAGCATTTGCCAGTGAAGACTGAGGCAAAGTCATTGAGAACCTCTGCTTTCTCCAAATCCAGGGTAGCCAGGTCTCCTGTTTCCTTCCGAAGAGTGCCCACATTACCCCTAGTCTGTCTTTTGTTAGTGACATATATAGAAGCCCTTTCTGTGATTCTTGATGCCAGACCTTGGTGCTGGTGAGCATGAGGTCAAGCATGGCACCTTTCCTTGTCAGCTCTTCTCTCACTTGCAGGAGGAGGTTGCTTTCCACGCAATTGAAGAACCTTCTGGATTGCTTGTGCTGTGTTGGACATAGTATAGATACCTGTACTTGAAGTACACTTGAATGTCTTTTCTTGAAGTGGGAGATCTAGATAATGCCATCAGATTGCTGGTAGCTTATACTGTCTTCAGCTCTTAAATTGAGCTGAAATTGCTGACCATCATTTCATGTAGCAACAGTTTCTCTTGACTAGGCAGACTAGCTCTTTGATGTATTAAGTCCTTAAATAATTTGCTTTTTACAGGAAAACTTAAAAGTGGTGGAACTTAGTAGCTGGCTGAATTGAGGTTTTGGGGAATTTAAATGATGCTCCAGTGAAAGAGAGTAGATATGAACAAATACTGAGATCATTCGAGAGTAATTTTAAACACTAATCACTTATCATATTCAGTTTGTAGAAGACTATGAACCTACCAAGGCTGACAGCTACAGAAAGAAAGTAGTTCTCGACGGTGAGGAAGTTCAGATAGACATTCTGGATACAGCAGGACAGGAGGATTATGCTGCTATCAGAGACAACTATTTCCGCAGTGGGGAAGGGTTTCTTCTAGTCTTCTCAATAACAGAGCATGAATCTTTCACAGCAACAGCAGAATTTCGGTAAGTAGTTTCTGTCCCATGCAGTGAGGATTATCTGGTTCCTATATTGCTTGGACAACTCTTTTTAAAAGCTACAACTCTTCATCCTTTTGTCTGCTACCATTTGGTTAATAGAAGTGGCAATCCAGCCATTTTGCTCTCAGTAACTGGTAATGTAAATCCTGGTATCCAGCCTCTGGCTTTAGTTGTCTTCATGCCTGCAACTTATGTGAGTACATTACATCAGCAGCAACTTCAGGCAAGTAATAGACTCTTGGACTCCTAAAACATGTGTGTTCAAGCCAATTTTCAGTCTTCATGGATGTGAAATTTAATTATCTTAGAGCAGTGCTTCTGGAATTAAGCTTGACTTTTGCCAGGTTTCAGACACTATTGCTTACTGCTAGAAGCAGGTGCTCTAAGGAAAGGAAGGATTAGCCTGTACTCTCAGGTATGGATTGGTGCCAAGCAAGGGTTGGCAGCCAAGTGGTACTATTGTAGGCAGATGCGTTCCTAGAAAGACACACAGTAGTAATAAACACTTCCATTTTTGTTCTTGGGATTAGCAAGTCGAATGTGGAAATCACCAGATTGAGCACAGAAATTGCTTGTGTATCATAAAAGAAAAACAAGGGGGTTATACCATTATTCTGGTCTTGGAATTCATGTAGCCAGGTTCTTCAGGGCAAGTGTTCTAACTCTTATTTGATAATAGTTCTTGCCTCAGTGTAGAAGGTAATCCACAGATTCCGTAGGACAGCTGTAAACTTGATGTAAAACTTGCCAAAAAATAGGGAAGTGTTAGGAGTTCCCTGCGTTTGCCAGAAAAAAGCTCTGTATCAGTCTGCCTTATGTTGCAGACCTGTTCTGCTTAGTTTGCTCTAACTGGAGTACTGAAAGGACTTAAGCAGTTGAACTGTTGTGGGGTTGCAAACTGAGTATTTGGACTGATGCTGGCATAAGATGGAGAAAAAAGATGCAATTAGAAAAGAAAACAAAACATAAAGACACTTGGAAGTAGCCAGCGTTGGTTTTAGCTTTTTGTGCTTAAGCAAAATAGAAGGTTAAACCCAAGGCTTAAGGCTTTGGATGAAAAGGAGTAGGAGTGTTTATCTTGGCAGTTTGTGTTTTTTTTGTCAGACTTCTGTGACTAGGTTAACTGTGTGTTGGTTTATGATTCCAGCACAACAAAACAGTGAAAAAGGCAATGCTAGCCCTGAAGATGAGCAAGAAGGACCTGAAAGCTCCTTGGAAAACCCTTCCCCAAGAAAGTGGAGGGAATGGGTAGTATGAGTCACCAGCATCATGGGCTATTGGCATTATTGATTCTCTAACTTCTAGACTTCTTAAATTAGAAGAAGTTGAATACCGAATGAACTATGGGCTTGTCTTTAATCCCTAGCTCTCATGCTATATATTCAGTGTGCTTTTGGTGCCTCTAATCTGAAAATGTGTGAAGGTACAGTTGAATGCAACAGCAGATTTTCTGCTTCAGTGTTAACCCTATTTTAGATTCTCATGTACTCTATATACATTCAGTTACTTTGTGGATGGAAAGTGCAGGCATTTGAAGTAGTCTGGTAACTCTGGGATGAGGGGGTGTAGCACTAGGGTCATGCCTAGTTTGGCTCTTGCTCATAACAAAATGAAGCAATCTAAAAATAACTAGACTGGTACAGTTATTCCAGTATCCTAGATGGACAGCAACATGTGTCAGTCTAGTTTCAACCTGTTTCACTCCAGTAATAGCACTGATGTTGAGACTGACATGTCTCCTTTCCTGGACACTGATAGGTCCTAGACAATATGATATTGATGATATTGTGCTAGATTGATCATTTCATCATCATCAATATGATATTGATGATATGGTATCAATAGATGATACAATAGGTCCTAGATGATATGATAGAACGACAGAGGTTAATGCTGATGGTTCAAATATTTTCTTGGAGTCTTTGAAGGAGGAAGGTTGCTAGCATTTTAGTTCAGCACTAGTTAGTAACTCCTTTTGTGTAAAGTTTAGGTAGCCATTAAGAGTTATATCTGCTAGCTACTTATGCTGTTCCCAATCTACTGCCTTGGCAAATCCTTGATGTTGCCCAGGTCTGTACTGAAGTGGGATACAGACTGGGACATCTAAGATGGTGACTGAATGCCATGGTGAAACTTGGCAAATGTGGCACTTGTATTCTTCTTCAGATAGGAACTCCTCTTGTGAGTTGCTTTTCTGTCATGATAATCTTATTAGAGATGAGTTAGTAATTGGTAAAGCTGTTTTCCTGGAAGTGTGAGGCTTTTATTAGCATAATGTGTTAGAATAATTTTAAAGTGTGTGTTCAACTGTTGGTAGATATACAGTTATGTACTCTTGTAAACACTAGTAACGTGCAGACCACTTTATCCATTCCTGATAATGGTGTGGTTTTGTTGCTACTACTGACACAGATATTGTTATTTTGAATACTTGATGCATTAGGGAACAGATCCTGCGTGTGAAGGCTGAAGAGGATAAAATCCCTTTACTGGTAGTAGGAAACAAATCTGACTTGGAAGAGCGCAGACAAGTGCCTGTAGAAGAGGCTAGAAGTAAGGCAGAAGAGTGGGGTGTGCAGTATGTAGAAACCTCTGCCAAAACTAGAGCGAATGTAGATAAGGTAAGACAACATCTGCTCAATTAGATTGTTACTGTTGTTTAGTAGCTGAGTGACTAATTCTTGACTTTTTCTGGGATAAAAGCAAACCCACAGTTGGGCTTCTGAAAGCCTAGATTGTAAAAAATGAATTAGCTTACTGGAATGTGTACACTTAAGCAAATACCTAGCTTAGAGGAACCAGAGACATGTTGCATGTTAATGTTATTGTCTTGTTTTAACTGCTTGTACCTGAACCAATAGCTTTCCATTTAGTTTAAGGATTCTCTGAAGTATGCTTTATTTATAAGTTGTGTCCAATTATTATAACAGCAATAAACGGCAAGCTATAGATACTTATGAATTGTTCCCCTTCCCTAAAAACTGTGTAGTGTGGCTAATGTTAGAGATTTCATTCTTGTTTCCTGCGAAGACTATTTTGAATTGCAGAAAGAACTTTTTGCTGTGCCCCTGGTATGTTTTGACTTGTCCATGCTGGTCCAGGACAGTTATGTTTCTGCTGCTGGTTTCTTGCATAAACAGTTGTGGTGGGTTATTCTGAAAGAGATGAATTATGACTACGGAGCGTTTGCCCAGTAGTAGAGAGAAAAACAGTTTTAAGCCTTCCCTTCATTCTGTGTGTAGTGGAGATATTTTTTTAAGAGGGTGCCTTTTTATTTCACCAATCCAATGAAGATCTGAAATTACTCCTGGGCCCCCTAAGGACTCCAAAGGTGTGGCTTGGTAACCTGTATTTGTTTAAAGATTTAAAATTGAGCAGTTTTCTCTTTGATAGAGAACATACACATTTAGCTGTACTCGAACTCTTCTAGACAGTTTCCTGTTCTTCTAGTCTATATTGGTTTACTAATGGAAATGCTGTTTGTGCATGTTACTTATTTCTCTCATTTGTTAAACTGAGTATATGAAACTCCCGAGTTGAGATCTTTTGCTTATAAGGGACATAGCATGATTTCAACTTAGTAAAGGACCATTCTGACTTGTAAGTCGCTGTCGCATGCATAAACTGGGTGGTGTAATAAAACATGAACACCTAGACTTACTTTTGTTGGTAAGCTGTCTCATGACTAGCAACTGCCTAGCCTGCTTTATACTTTGACTAGTTTTCTGATCAGTTGAGTTTAATAGCAATCTCGCTGCGAGTATACTACTGTGGTGCTCTAGGCTTGCTCAGGTTTTATCTAACTAGTTCATGTGACATACTGGTTATTCTCTACATAAGCACTGCTTTGTGTGTGTTAAGACAAGTTATTGGCCATTGTGGTGATTGTGCATTGACACTGTAATAGAATTAAAAGAAACACTTGAGGGTTTTGAATGATCAGCTATTCTGTTTCTGATTAGTAGCATGGTCTTCTGAGTACATAACTTATGTAGTTCTCCATTAAAACCAGAAAAGCATAACTGTATAGTTGACACTAATCTCTTGTTCAGTAATTCTAAAAATAATTTTCCAATACCTCTCTACAGTAAAACATCTGCTGCATCTGAGGTTGTATGTACCGAGGCATCAGTTGCACGGGGTGAAATCAGTTAAAACTTTAGGGTAAACACCAGAGTAATGACGTTTGCTGGATCTTTCTTATAACATAGTCTTGAGGTTTTGTGTTTGTTTTTTTTTTTTCTTTTTGTGTCTCTTGACTTGAATGCTACAGCTTTTCTATTATAACTAGGCAGATTACTGCTGAGAAGAATGTAACTGTGTGAAAAGGACTGGACTCTCTATACTTCTTTGAATAGTTTACAAGAGTTATTTATCTGGAAGAGTTTGCTATACACAGATAAACATTCTCATGAACTCAGAATGATAATTAATAAAAAGCTGTTAAAACAGGGCTGTTGAATGACTTGATAGCCAGGTAAGATTGTGCTTCTTGCCACTATTTGACACGCTGCGTAATTCTGATGTTGAGTTTGTCACTGGGATCTATGTCTAGACTCACTTCTGCTGTATTAGGTGCAATGTGGTGCTGCATGTGTATTTGATGCTGAATGCAGTGGGTTTCCTCTGTTTTCTGGTGACAGATCTTGTTTTAATCTTTATTTTTCCCTCCTAGGTATTCTTTGATTTAATGAGAGAAATCAGAGCAAAGAAAATGTCAGAAAACAAAGACAAGAATGGCAAGAAAAGTGGCAAGAACAAGAAAAGCTTTAAAGAAAGATGTTGCTTACTGTGATGCTTGGGAACTGTAAATGTCTATCTGCAGGTGTCATGGATAAGATACCACTAAGGATATAGGGCTGGATTCATGAAAGGAAGTCTGTATTGACTCCCTTATCTTTTGCTTTGCATATCACACCTTAAAAATGTGAAAACAGAACTTTGAAATCATTTCTGGTACCCAACAAAACCTATGCCTACTGAAACTGAACAGGATTTGTCTTCCCAGTGTCTTTCAAAACTAGACATAATTTCAGACTTACAGTCCTTCTGCTTGGTTATACAAAGTACTTTTATATTTCTTCCTAGTTTGTTAATGTTTCTCTGAATGTTTATCTTGAACCTCTACTAGCCTTAACAAGCACAGGTGTTCAGGTTCAAGCACTTTTTTTTCCCCCTGTTGCTGCCCTCCTTGATGTTGCAAGCTGCAGAAAAGCTAGATTGATGTCCGATAAAGGGTTTGTCTCCATCTTCTGTTAGTTGTTACTTATACTTCTTACACTGAAATCTGCTGGCTTTTTCCCTATGCTCCATGTAAGAAACAGCAACTGACAGTTGAGAGTCAACTCAAAACAAAGTTTCTTCCATGTTCTGTTTAGTCAATACAGCATTCATGAATCAAGCCTATGAACTCAATTCAGACTGATTTAGGCAATGCAAAAAAAAAATCATTTAAATATTGGCTAGATGCATTCCCTTTTGGTCTGTCTTCTTATCCTTAAACTAATGATATGGGGTGAGAAAATTGCTATAAGCATTTCTACAAAAGGAATAATATTGTTACCATCTCCTTCAAATGCTGTCCTGGGTTTCTCCCATATATTGTGGCTAAACTCAGTTACACTCGTGCTACATCTATCATCCTCCCCTCCCCAGTACTGGAATAGTGAAAATCAAAGTGTAGATTTCATCATTTTTGTTTATATGGAGTACTTGTGATAATGTTGAAAAGTGGGAATATCTGCATCTGTCTCCTGTCTTGCTGAAGACAAAAACATTGAGTAAGAATGGGTCACATCACACAGTCATGTCTTGGAATAAGTGAGGCGTACATGCTACCTCTCAATGATTAGCTGGCTAGTGAGTTATGGTGTCAAAAAGCAAATGAAGTTAAGCAGTTGCCATATCTGTTATCACTGTTAATTTTATATGTATGGTTTCTGATGCACAGCAACCTAGCACATGGGGATGCATGCCGAGTTTTGCTGGTCATGACATTGATCAACAAAACCCAGCCTAGAAATGGAAAAGTCAGTACTTGGGTCTTCCTGTCAGCTGACTAAACTGAGCTTTCTGATTCAGTTTAAGTACAGTTGCCAAAAAAGCCCACTTCTATCACTGTGGAAAGTAACTGTCTCTTGTGGAGTCTATCAATGAATTATGGTTATCTTCTGTTTTGAAGGAGTAGGGTGAATTTTGCTTAACCTGGGTGCTTGGAACACAGTTACTTGGTGAAAGGAATATGCTGTGTGGTTGTTCAGTAAAGTACACTGCAGCGCTAAATTAACAAATAGTTTCTTCTTGAGGTGAATGAGGAGTGAATACTGTTTCAGTACTTAGTATTGCAATTTGAGTTTGAAAAACATTTTTTGACATGTACTAGATTGCTCTTGTGCATTCCACTTCTGAACTTTGAAGAAAGAGATGTGTTAGATACCAGAACCTCTGTTGGCTTGAGGTTTCACAGGGACTTATTGCAAACTCATTGTCTTCCATAACTAGTTCAACTTGTCAGGCAACGCATTGAATTGGGGAAACTGTACTAAATAAAAGGTGCTGTAATCTTCATTCTTGTCAAGTTAAATTCCTTCTTTGTTAATGTTATCTTGTATGGGCAGAAAGAATGGTAACCAATTCTGGAGATACTTCTCTTTGAACACTGTAATTTATTGTTATTACAAAGCCAACTTGACAATACAGTTTTGAAGCAGAGGCTGGGAGAACTTGTCACTTGACCTCTATCATCTGTGCCTAAAGCCTAAGCACCTAATGGGCGCTTGAAGCTATGTCTAGCAAAGTGTTATAGTGTAACAGTGTTTCCTCTTGAGCTTCCATGTCTATAGAAAACTGAGTGCATATTGTGCATACAGTAAATCCATGTCTCCTAGAGGAAGACAACTAACTCACTTAGGTTTGGTTTTAGTTGAGACCTAAAGGTTAAGTCCTTAATTAACCTAAAGGATAAACAACAGCTGAATTCACATGACAAGCTTATCTAGGTCAAGCTCCTCTGAGGCTGATTGTAAAATGTGCCTGACAGAGCTAAACTTTCCTTGCTGTATGAATAATGAACTCAGCAAATGAGCAGCACAGCTGTATTGCTCAAGAAACTTGCATGCCTTGATCATTGATCTCTTTAGTGTTAAGGTACCTGACAGTATTTGAAAGGGCAGATTTAATTTCTACTCAGAGAATAGTCTCCTATTGGTCTCTTATAGTCCATGTGCTGTTCTCAGGTTTTTTTTTTTCAACTGATAAAACTCCACCACTGAGGTGGATTTACTTGGAAAAAGGTGCTTGCTGCTTTATGGATTGATATTGAATCTCTTCAGTGTTCTGTACTTGTGATCTATTTCAGTTTAACTTTCTATTTGCAGCTGAAAACGTGATAAACAAGGCAGCTACCTTGGCTACTTCATAACAGTGGGCAACAAGCGTTCTGACTTGTACAAGGAAGACAATAAAACTGCTCCACTGGACTGGAACCCTGTTGCCTCCACCTCATATCATGGAAGTGCCTAAGTATAACCTTCTAAATGGGGCAATATGATTGGAGAGCCCTTGAATGACTTCCAGGTCTGCTTCAGTGAACATCAGTGGACATCAATATCAGGTGGGTTGACTAGAGAGAGTAAAAGATGGCCCAAAGAAATGCTTCCTTTGGACTTGAGGGCTTCCTGTGAGCAGAGTAAATGGAGCTTTGGCTTCTAATCTAAATGAGTACTTGCACATCAGGTACATCAAACACAGAGAACTTTGGTAAGGAGGGTATTTGTGGCTGCCTGCTAGCTGTGCAGTGTAGCGGAGATAACTGAAGGCTGTGTTGAAGTTGATATATTCCAAGCCTTTACATATTAGGTAATTAAAGACCAAGACTTTTTTTCAGTATAATGTGCTTTTAAATCTTTCTGAAGCACGGCTGTAGGGAAGTAACTGGATGTTTGAAGCTGGAGGTCATGTAAGACTTGACTATGCACTTGCACTTAGGCATTTAAAAATTATTCTTGTGTAATGGTTTAACAATGGCAGGGAGCATGCAGTCTTCCATATGCAGCTTAGGTGTTAATGTTCAAGTGCCTCAGTATTCTGGTTTGAACAAACATCTGTGAGAAAAGCACCTATTATAATGGGGGGAAGCATATGAAAAAAAGCAGGTTAATGACTAGGAGTGCAGAGGCAGACTTGACTCCCTCCTCTTTTTGGAGGAGCATCTCTGCAGATCTGAGTACAGATGCAAGATGAGCACATCTTCAGTGACTTGTGCTGTATGTGTTCTATACAGATAAATGTTTTTACTGCAATTACTAGGCAAACAGTTGGCTTGATGAAGAGAGGAATGCATATGTTTGCGGGGCATTAAATTTCAATAAAATGTTAGTAGCCATGTGAAGTTCCAGTTGAACCCTATTTGGCTAATATAATGCTAAAGATTACTTTAGGTCTAAGGCACAAAACTGTAATCTGTAATGCAGGAAGAAGTGCATCTAACTAAATACTCGCCAAGATATTTTTTTCTTTTTTCTAAAGCTTTCCAAAGCATTAACTCAGAATTGATAAGCCTGTCAGCCCTAAGTACTTTCTCAAAAAAAGGATACTGTTTATCAATTCGACTCAGAGTTCACGTAGACAGAAGCTTTCTTTAATTGCTATAAGCATATGTTGCAATGTTCACCTCCTGTTGACTTTATGGTTGGGAGAAGGAGGGAAGAGGAACAAAAAAGCTCTGATTTTTCACTGTAGTTTCCACACTTCATGGGAATGGCAGGTGTTTCTCTTGGGAGGGGAAGGTGTTAAGAGATAACACCAAGAAAGAGGTTTAGTGTAAATGATTGTGATTGCAAGATTTAATAAAACTGCCTCTAAACTATGTATGCTATACTATGTAAATTTGTTTTCTTCAGAGTTTTGTCTCTAACTTGCACAAGCATTTTTCATGTCTAAAACTTGTCACTTTTCATTATCATGCTAATACAACTGATTTGTATTACTATTGATAATAAAAAGAAAAACAGACACAGTATTTGTTTGTTACTGATTTTTACAGAATTCTAAAAGCATATGTAGTCCCCAGATTCTTGAACCAGATGACTGCTGACTTTTTAAGTGTCTGGAAGTAGTAACCTTTGTATCAAATCGGTAACATTTATATTGCAGACTGTGGAAAGGAGGGGAGGAGGAGGTGACTGAGGACCTCGTCATCAGTTTTCCGGAAATAGTCTGCGTATGTTTTGGGACCAAACTGGTACAGTAGTTTGATTCATTCCTAGCTCATTTTCCACAACCTAGTTGGATCAGACAGCTTGTATCAACTGTATAAATGACAAAGTTGCTTTCCTCTTTAGTCTTATGGCTCAAATAACAGAATAAGCAACACTTTGTGGAGAAATTGATTCTTAATCTTCCGAGTGTGCCTGGTTCTAATCTCTGGTTTGTGATGACTAAACTGCAGTAGAGAAGCCGAGATGCCTCTGAAGCAGGATGGTTCAGAACAGATTTAATGCACTGTTATTCTGCTTAACTTGGAGTTGTATAGCAATAGGACTCACAGTAAATTTCAGGTGTAGTATCTGCTGTTATTCATGTACAAGTTGGAAGCAGAACATGTCCTAGCTGGTGACTTCTGGGCAAGGATTGCAGCAATTTATATAATCTTGTTTATGTGGTGTTTGCCCTGTGTTTCAGATAGGTATGTAAACCACTGTGGCACTCCTTTCCAGTAAAGTAATTTTTCTCAATATGCCGCATCAGAGGAAAAAGGTAGTGTGAAAAAGTGTTGTGTAGGAGGCAGGAGAGGGTTCTGAGGACAGCTGTGTTCCGTAGCTGTACCCAAAGCCCAGAATGGCACATTTTTCTTCAGATGCTCTGCATTCTGGAGAGATACAGGCCTTCCTTAAGTTATAGCAGGATGGAACCGGAGAATGATTGCACACATACAGCTTGGCTTCTGCCTCCGTGCTTGCCTGTGTTCTGCCGCAGCCAGAACACTTAGCTGGTGTGGTTCTGTGTGCTAAATGCTCCTAGGATTCCTGGGATAGCACGGGCACCTCTTCCTGAGAACTGTTGGCTCCATCTTGTGGCTTTAAGGGTTAGGAGCTCTGCCATGGAGAGGGGCTGTTCAGCGTGCTCAGACGAGCATATGGGTAGCTGCTATTAATCTGCTACCTGAATTACACGTAAAGATCCACTCTAACTAGGTTCTTATTTTCTTGTTACTCTGCCATATGATTCTCATGCAGCAGGAGACCTTGTTCTAAATGAGAAATTTCCTTCTTGCACATGCTAATGTTAATTCTTGCCTTAGCATTCCAGTGTGCTGCAGACCACCCAATTCCTCATGAGGATGGTGGCTTTACAATTTCTATGGCATTAAACCAGTTTGCATTGCAAGTTTAAGTTTGTTCTTCTCACTGAGCATGGATTTGAATGCCAGAAAGAATAATCATTGTTCCATGGGACTGTGCAGTACTTAACAAAACATTTTGTTACTAAGGGTGACTAAAGATGCTGTGTTTTCTTTGAAATAGAAAGCCTTAAAGGGAGAGGGATGTAGAATATCCTATTTAATTACACATACTCCCCTAACCCTGCCCCCTCAGTGTCTCTTTCCCTCAAACTACTTGGTGCCTGTTTTGGGAATAGGATCTACTAGGGAAGTATCAGCAAATAGCCCCTTAAGCCTTATAACCCCAAAGGGGGTTGGAGGTAAAATGCTGAGGTGAGACTGGGACCATATGCTCTACTTGTCTTCCTGATAAAGTTGATTAGTCTCCAGAGTTTACCGTAAGTTCCCTTCAGTGAGCTTTGTCACTTGGCTTTACTTGAGGCAGAACCATGCTTTTGATATAATCAAAGGAATTTATAGAGTTTGTTTTTTAAGTCTAGAGTTCAGGGTATTGGAGGCTTTATGCATGTTGGTTTCATTCATAGGCCAAATATAAAAATTAAAGGACAAACTTGTATGTACATGTAGTATTGAGAGACAAGGAAAGTTACTCCCTACTCTTTAATAGTGCTCTGTTTTTATTTTAAAAGGAAAACATACAACAAACTGAACTTGCTGCTTGGTTGAGTGTTTCTCAACATGTGGTCTGTAAGAGTGCTCTGTAACATGATTACACTCACCACAAAATGATGACGTTACAGTTTTGTATGTGTAAACAAGGAAAAAAACTGTGGACTGGGCAAGGGGGTAGTTAGCTAAAAAAAAAAGTAGTCAAACTTTCTTGCTTCTAAATGAAATCCATCATGGCAATGTCGACTAAGATAAGCTTTTAGGAGCAAATCTGCAGGCTGGCTGGCTCTTCAATTTTTATAAGGACTGATGAGAACTTGAGAAAGAGATAATCCTGGTCAGACTAGGACCTCCCTGACCAAAGTATCCCTGCCCAGAATGACAGGATTCAGAAATCAGAAGTTAAAGGTTTGTTTCCTGCTTGGAAGGTGGAGCTATGAAAACAAAAACCTACTAGGTTGCCTGCAGGGTGAATTAGGTGTTTAGTTTGAAATACAGCTATAATAGTTAGTGCCCTGGTCAGATGTAGAAGAATCTTTCTGTGGTCTCTGTTTTCATCATCTTATAGGCCTGCTTAGATCTTTGTCTTTGGATGTTCATCTTTACCCCTAGGATTTCAAATAATCCTAGTTCTACTTGAGTTCAGACATCTTAACTACACATGAGCCCTTCTTTCCTTACAGTACTGGTGACTGTATTCCAACTAGGTACTGAGCAGTGCCACTGGATGACAGGCACTTGCATTCCCAGCTACAGTCAGCTGCTCCTGTTTCAGCTCTGGTGACTGCAGGACAACAGAAAATGATTCAGGCTATGGAAAGAACAAGTTCCCACAGTAAGATTTATGAGCACTAGGAGATCTGGAACCTCCAGACTTTGCTAACAAAAGCTGTTTCCTACCTGAGGAACATAGAGTATGTGATTCAACCATTCCTGCAGCCAGATCAGAGGTTTTTTTCTTATGTGGTACCTTCAGTAAATCCATTTGAGGAATGACAGTAGTGCAGCAAACAGTTGTGGAGCAGAGGGATAACACTGTGCCTGTTTGAGTTAGTTTGATTTGCCTTTTTCTTTTTTTTTCTTTTTTCCCCCCTTTCCCCTTCCCCTCCCTGAACAGTATGGAGGGAGCAGGGCAAGCAGAGCTTCTCCTGTGTGGGAATAAAGGCCACATTTACAGCTTTGCCTCAGGAGCTTGAAAAGCATAAGTCAGGCCTCCAAAACTACATTTGGTTTAGAAATAATGAGATGTTTTAGAAAATGAAGTTGGGAGTTCTCTTTCACAGTCTTTTTGTTTCCAAGCCTTTTGAGTACACTTGCTTCATGTTTGGAAGCTTGCTTTCTTCAACAATGATGGTAGAAGTATTTTCTCAATGAAAACAAAGATGTTCTTGTGCTTGCTGATTCCAGCACCTGGGGCACAAATGTTTAAAATGTTGTGGCATTTGGAGAGGAGTGGAGACAGGACATGCAAAACACTCAACTTTGAGCCCCACTTCCACTGGGTCACCGTCTTCTGCTGTAGGAATCCAAAGGATTGCAAAAGCTGAAGCATAAAGACCCCCTGTTGGTGGTCCCAGTGTCTGTCTTGGCAGCTTGCCAGGAGCCCAAGGGATGCACTTAATTTTCTTTATTCATTAGCATATTTTTAATCAAATCCATCAAACCACAGTGTTTCCACATGTCTCTCCCATGGCAGATGAACAAAAATGGGTCAGTGCTCAAATGTACCTTTAACACACTGCAGTTCTGCAGTTTGTGCCTCTTCTAGCAGGACAGCAAATGACCTGTCCTCTGTACCTGGTGAAAACTTCCGATGATATGGATCCTCTCCTGAAAGAGGAAAGCATGTGGAGTCTGTGCATGATACAGACTGCTTTCCACCCACTGCCCCATCAGAGGGCAGGAAGAGCTGCATCTGAATCCTCTCCAAATTGGTTTCAAGTTTACAACATTCGTTTAATGTTACTTTCTAGTGAATAATCAAGCAGATGCAATGTCCAGGGCTGAATTCCCTGTCCCTAATGAAGTTTCAAGACTGCTTACACCTAGTTTAATAATAGGCTTTTTAGATTCTTGTCACCTGTAACCTACCTTCATATACCTCATGCTGCCAGACCATCTCTAGCCAGGCAAGGAAAATGTTGCAGTGTTGAGATCATGTTCACACTTGCAGCTGAGACATGTCTTGCCTTGTTTCTTATCTCTGAATTGTTCATAACAAGAGCTAAGTAAAAATTACTCTTCATGTTTTTTACATGAGCTTTCAAAGTTGGTTCTGGGTGGGGTAAATATTGCATCAACACCAAGTTAAAACTTATCTTTTGTTCTTCCTTTTTTGGAAAGGAATAGGGATGAAGGTTCCAGGGAAGCAGTCTTCCTCATGAAGCAAAAAAATGATAAAGTCCAAAGTACTAAATAGGTTTGGACTATTTGAAATGTGAATCTGTTATAAAGGGGTGCATTCTTTAATTTCTGTTCTTTTCCTTCCTTCCTCAAATAAACAAAAACAACCCAAAACAACAAAACAACCCTAAAACAACAACAAAACATGACTTTGAGTTAAACAAGTTGATGAAGACCTATCCTAAATGTAGAAATTGGAACGGGCTCATAGCTAGGGAAGCGAAAGGTGAAAAGCTCTGCAGCATGGAGGCCTGTTTCCAAGCAGCCCCACCTCTTCTGGTAACCCTTTCCTGGTGAAAGCACCATCACCCCAGACAGGCTGTAGCAAGTGACGCATGTATGGAACAGCCCCTGCTTCCCTCTGCTGCCGGCAGATTCTCCCTTTCAGTTGTCACAGGTTCCTTTGCAGCCCCTCTTTTTTTGGGGAGCTAACCCAAGGGGTGAGAGTAGGAAAGGTATTTTAGCAAGATTACTAATTTTGGCTTCCCAGTTAAAGGTGCTAAGCATTTCCTGCTGGGAAGGCCTTTTGCATGTATTTTTGTAGGGAGCTCAAAGCTAGAATATAACCTCTAAAGCCTAGAAGTCCATCCTGAGATGAAATTTTCTCTGCTGTGTACCAGGTGCTCTCTGCTAATAGCAAAACATCCCAGCCATGATGATAACCTATTTACTCCTTCCTTGTTGCATGCCTGTAATAGTTCACAGCAGCAGTCATGTTACAGGCAAGTACTCTGCTTCTATGCTTTTACTTTTCTATTCATTTAGCTCTACCACTTCTGCTGTAAGAACCATCTCCGTTGACTGCTACCAATCATTTGCTTACTTTCATGTCTTAATACATACAGAATCATGTGTTTGCCTTGCCTAAATCCACCTTTACTTCACCTGTATTCTTTTATTGTTAACAGCTACTGTTAAACAAATTCAGCCCTATTTCCTAGGCAGAAGATAAGTTACAGCAAGGCAAATCTTGCTACTGGCTCAATCCTGCAAGTTTGTGCTTTCTCATTTACAGAGGGGGAAGAGTCACTTGGCTACTCTAGATCATGGTCTCTCTTCTTTTCTGTAATGCCTACTCTTTGGGCAGATCTGCATCTGTACAGCATTTATCACAATGGTTTGGACTCTTGGGGGAGCTCCATCTGCTATTGCTTTGTGGACTGCTAGCATGGCAACAGCAGCGGGGTTTCAGCTTGGGGAAAGCAGACTTATAAAAAGTCTTGGACATCACTGTCAGTGTTGCAATGCCTCTTCTTGGCAGCCACTATGAATTCCAGATATTTGCCTTTCATGGTAAAACTTCCTGCACCCTGCATTACATCAAAATGGCAGACACCAAAAGTCAAGAGGCTACTTCACTGCCTAAGCAACCAATGGGGAGCACAGCCTCTTAAATCTACCTTGCCTGGGGGGGGCTGAGGATCCCTCAGGCTTCACAGTTCAGGCCCTCTCTCCGCTTTCTTCCAGGAACAGAGCATGGGTCCATTTCTGCAAGGGAAAGGCAGGGTGGTTGGCAGTGCGGCAGTGTTTTGTATACACTATGCTCACTGCTCAAAAGGCTAGAGCCAAGCATGGGGAATTTCACATGGCTCAATTCCCTTCTGCCCCAGGGAATGCATATATCTCCTCTCCCAGCAAAGTGCATTTGCCAGGGTATGCTCTGTGCCACGGAGGGGACTGCCTCCCGTCTTCTTAAAGCTGGTACCACATGAATTGCATAGTTCCAAGTATTTTGGCTAGCAAGGGGGGAAGCAGGGAGACCCAGCTTTGTGGCTTTCTGAGCTGTCTGCTTAGAAAGCTGTGGGATTGTGTTCCCTTCGGTCATGCACTGACTTAACTGGAAGCTTAAAGACTGCTCCTGTCCACTCCATAGCCTGCTCCTCCTGGAAAGACCTGACCTGCCCTGCCCTGCCCCTGATGCTCCTTGAACTCCTTTCAGGCCAGGAAGCAGATTGAGCCCAGCTCTTCTTTTCATGAACCATCGGACTACTGACTAAATTAAGGTATGAATAAAAATAGCCTACGCCCATCCTCTCCACCCACCTTGAGCTCTTTTTGAATAAGGGAAGAAAAAAAAATCGTATTTATTGCTACATCTTTGGACACCTGATCTGGAAGGTGGGCAGACTGAAAACACCTGCTGCACTGAGTCCTCAGGGAAGAAAGTCAGAGATGTTCATCTCGTCATCGTAAGCAGTTGAAGTCCAAGATAAATGCTGCAGGATTTACAAGGTTCAGAGGCTTTTGGCTTGCCACTGGAACTGGTGACAGGCACCTGAGCATCTTGAATGTATCATTGTGGAAGTCGCTGCCACATCAGATGCCAAAGGTTTCTTTGCATTTTGCTGTGACATGAGTGATTTTAACATATAAAGTTACATGGGAGGAGGAATTTGCATCAGGAAACCACAGATCTTACAAATTTGAAGTTGAACTAGCAGAAATTGAATAAGGCAAAGCGGTGTCTTCTGTCTCCTTGAGCTTTTCCTGACTTGCATGCACAATATGGGTTGTACTGGGAGTGACAGGGAGTGGACATAAAACAAGCATTTCTCCAAACTGGAAACTGTGTGACAGCCTTGTTTCTCATGATACTTGTCCAAGTAGTTCATCATGCTGTGGTCAGTTTGCTTTGTTGCTATCCATGTAAATAGCATGCAAACAAACTGGTGATATTAAACAAAATATTCTTTCTGTTGTGACTGCTCACCATAGGCATTTTTAGTCTCCATTTTGTGGTAGGGAACTTGTTCTGACACAAGGAACACCTAAGAAAATGAAACAATAGCCCTTAGCACTGCAGTATGAGCCATCATAACTAATGCTTGGGTTTTTTTATGTCATGAGTTGGAGACTATCTTTTCTCCTCCCCCTCCCAGTGAGGCTACTGTGATACCTAAATAACTGATTATGTTAGATTTCCCCTAACCCTGACATCTGGAAGAGCTGTGGCTATACAAAGTACCGTATACTGCTGATTCTTTATACAGCCCTAGGACCTCTCACCCTGAAGGACCAGACCTCTTGAACTCTGGACCATGACTACCTTCCCATTCCCCCCAAAAGGCCACAGTAAATGAGGTCTTCTTGGAGAAGTCCAGCTGTGTGATAGCAGCTGCTGCCTTATGCTCCCCTAAAGGGAAAGTGGGGCCTGTTTTGGGGTATGATGGAACCAACTGGGTGCAAGCCCAGCATTTTCTGTCTCTGTGCCCTTCACTGCTCTAGTAGAGGTGGCCCTGCAGATGAGGGTCCCAAAGGATGTGCAGCAGCCAAATACAGCCTCTGCTGAAGGGAAAACTTGTGCACGATTCAAAGCAAGTACCACTTTACAATAACCTTTAGTAAAGAGGAGCTGAAGAGAATAAAACAACTAATTGGTTCTGCATTGGGATGCTTTAGTACCCACACTGAAATTTGGCCAAGGAAATGAAGCTCACACCTTTCACTGTTGCACACAAATAAACCAATATTTCCAAGGGATCTTTCACAATTAGCATTGGTGAGGATTTATTACACATAATGTCCAAACCTGAATGCACCTGGCTCTGGTATGGGATCATTGGTGATTGTTTGTTGTCCTTTTTGTTGGTTTTTTTTAATATTCCATTTTCAGCTGGAAATTACTGATGTGACCAAAGTCCGATTCCCTTCAGCAGTTTCTCCCTTCCTCCCCCCACCTTTTCGCACTCCCTGAGGTCTGACCATCTGGAAATCCTCCTCCACCTCTTCATCATGTGTGAATTTCCACCTAGGGCTGAAAGTGTCACTGTACTAAAGTGTGATGCATTAACACATTGAGGCAGAAAGCAGAGGGGAGTTGGGGATTATAACACTTCATGACCCACTCTGCAGTCGCTCTATGATTTAATCATCTTTATCAGCTTGTATCCTGTTCTTTGTATCCTTTCATTTTCCTGTATCTTTCATTAAAGCGTTCCCATAATTAAAAAACCAACTCTACACAAGTGAAGTGCAGTACCTCGTGTTGAGACTAGGATCAACTGAAAAAGGCAAATGTCTCAATGAGAATATGCCTCACTCAAGCAAGCTGAGAGACCTAGTTTGCTCTTTCACAATAAAGATTACTAATTATCCGTATCTCCTATTGCATATTGCAAAGTTGGGGTTCTTTCCTACCAGCCATCATGCACATGATCTGAGCAATTATAATTTTTATGCATATATGTATATAGTTAAGCAGTAATAATGCTATCTTGTACAGAAATGAAACCCAGCCCTGCAAACTGCATGCTGTGTTTATCCTTTCAGCAGAGCGGAATGGCAAATTCACTAGTTTGGAAGTCAGTTAGCTGCTTAGCCTCCTTCTGACTAAATAGTGAGGCTTATTATACTTCAAATAAATAAATATATATCTTTCTTTTGTGGCTTAGTTGCTGTAATCATCTTGGATGTAATAATGTTACTAGCCTCAGGGCTATATTTATTAAGATTTTAATCTAAAATCTTTCTGTCCTTCAGCATTTAAACAGAGGAAAACCCCATCTGGAGTAGCCAAAATGAAAAAAAAAAGGGTTCATTCTTTTCTTTTTCATGCATTCGCCTCCCCTAGGCCCTCTCTCTCTCATCTTGCAAGCCTAGAACAATGCACTTTCCTGTTGTAGCTCGGCACCCTCCTGACACTTCAGTACCTGTGTAGGTTTGGTAGACCCAAAGTCTGCTTAATATGATCTGTGTGCTCTTGCTCTTGCTGTCTCCAGAGCAGTGGTTTGGTATTTTATCCTTGTATTATAATAATGGTGTATTTCACAGTAATATTTCCACATACTATAATTTATTCTTAATAATGCTTTTGGTAAGGATCTAAACCACAGCAATAAATGTCAGGGGCCAATGCTATTACTCAGAAATGGCAAAAGGCTGCGGAAAAGCTTTAGAGTTATTTTTTGTTAATAAGCTGCCCCACTTCTGTGGAGATCATGGCAGCAAAATAGCAGAACAAGAAGACCTGCTTGAACCTGTGGAGTGAAAAGCTCCCACGATATTAAAACCTCCTTGAGGGAACATCTCAGTCATGGGGACAGCCTGGGCTGTCACAGTATCCATGTCTTTTCAGGTGTTTTAGAAGAAATGGCAGATGTTTGCACTCAAGTCTAACCAAGCACCAAGTATAGCATTTGCAATCTGTTGTGTTTTAATCCTACAGCACATTTGAGAAATTCCTTTGCAACGCAACAGGCAGTGCTGACTTACTGATGATAAATACTGAGCAGGGCAGAAGGTGATTTGGAAATTTTTGTTAACCTTCTCGTGTGATATAGGAGTGATGGAACATCACTGACAGGTGGTAGCAAAGGACCTTGCTTGCAGCTAATGTGAATATAGCAAACGTGGAGGGTCAGACAGCCTGAATGTACTTGCTAGAGGCCTGGAATGGCTAAATAGCACTGAACAAATGACTGTAAATCATGTGGGCCAACTCTCAGCTGTGGTAAATTGGTAGAGCTCCACTAACTGTGACAATGCTACTGCTCTGCCACACTGGAAGATCCTCCTTGCTTAAACTGGGGGACTTTGGTGCTGTTACAGGAGTTGCTTCCACCTGGCCATAGCAGTGAGTGCATCGGTCAACCACATCACAACCATCTCTAAAAGCCCGCACTGATGTTCTTGTGCAAACAGCACCACAGTTTTGGTTTGATGTAACAAAAGACTTTTGGAAAAAAAAACAAAAACACAAAAAACAGAACCCTGAAAAATTTAAGTATGAATAGATTGAAAATTACTTTTGTCATACAGCACCAAGACCATGCTGTTAGTGTCAAGCTCCGTGAAAAGGATGAATTCCTGTATGCTGCTTTTTTTCATTTCAGAGCAACTCACAGAGGGTTGAACAGTGTCATCCTCAACTTACAGCTAGTGAAAATAGGGTAAAGAAGGAGAAATTCAGGCCTAAGCACAGGTCTAACCACAGCCTGTCCTACAGGCAGTAGGTGTAGACACTTCCAAAAGAGAAGGTAGTTTATGTTCATGTAGCTGTCAAGTGCTTCTGATTGTCCATCATGAGATGACTTGAACTCCATTTCTCCTGTGACACTGCAAAGATACCAGCCATTTTTTGCTTCTAAGCTCCATTTACAATTGAAGGGAAACCTCTTCATCTTGCCATCACTCCCCGATAATCATTGATTTTCTCAGGACAGCTGGCTTTGATGTTGTGACATCCTGTTGTTCATTTTCCTGATCTATTAGATGTGTCACTCACAGCTGGATGTGTAGAAGAAATGTATCAGCTGACTTCTAAACACATTGACCCAGTAAGCAGCATCCAAATTACAAGAAGTCAAGTTTTAACTATTTTGTTTACCACTTAAATGCAGATTTTATTTCTACTCACTTTGCTACTTTGCAAGACTTTTGGTGTGAACTTAAACAAACATGAAAATCATGTTCTTTAACAGTATGTTAAAAGTGCTTATATGTTAAAAGTGCTCACCACAAAGCAGACACTTCTTTGTTGGGAAACCAGCACACCTTTTTCATGTTGTCTGTGTGTCCTCACCCGCCCCAACCTATTTAGGTCAATACAAGCAACTTCAGAGGAAGTCACTGCCTGGTTATAAGGCTACAGCTTTGGAGTGCAGAGGACAGACTATACGAGGAAAACAAAAGCACTTCTGAGCCGTCAACAAGCAGCGTATACCTTTTGACTATCACGCCAGGTATCTTCCAATATCAATGGTGTTCAATCCCTCTACTTTGGAAATCAAAGCAGATTACTGAACTCTGTCCCTTTGCCAAAGGATATACTGCTTTGTGTGGAGACCTGCCTGAGGCGAGGTACCTGACTGCATCCTTCACAGCACACAGATCCATCTGCACTTCATTTTCCACAGTGAACCTGGGAGCTTGGATGCAAACCTTTTTAGAGTGTGAAGGTGTCGTTGAAGAGGACTGATCCGCCAACATGGTGCCCATGAGGCACCACAAGGTAGCTGAGCTGATGGGAGCAGGACTACAGTCACATTAAAGCAGGTGCAGTGGGAGTGGGGGGCTGAGGCTCTGGGTACACCCTGTAACCTTCTACTGCTGCCTCCCCATGTTTCCATCCTGCCTGACACTTGTGCCAGGAGCTGGCATTCAGTAGGTATTCTCCAAAACCTGTTGAGGGCTCTGATTTATTTCTCTGTGACCCATCTTCCAGATTCTTCTTGTACCTGCTTTAGATGAGGAGTTCCCAGTTTGGTCAGGTCCTTTGTTTCTGCCTGCTATACCTCCTTCTTCCAAGTGGTCTTCAGTGTAGGACTCCTTTTCTTAGGGAGAATCAATCTTCATTAGGGGGTGGTTTTCAGTTAAAGAAGCAGAGACAGGAGCAAAGAAGCAAGATTAAACTTTTAAGTGCTTTTTTGGTTTTTTGTTGTTTTTTTTTTTTTTTTCCATGAGTTAGGTCTACCTATGCCAGTTCAGAAAATGTCCAGGTCATTCAGAATGGCATTTACCTATGTGCTTTTCAACAGGACTTTGCTTTCTACAGAATTACAGTGCTTTTGAAATATTCACTGGTTTTGTTGCAGTTTAGAAAGTCATTGTGCTTAGTGAGGAATCAGCCTGATTATGGATACATAATTTCATCTGAAGCAAAAGAATGGTATGAATACAAATTCCATATAGAGCACATTGCTCCCAGCCTGCCTCTGTAACCATGCGTCTCAGTTTCTCTGTATTTCCAGCAAGATGACAATGGCCACCTTGTAAAAGCTCTTTCAGACACAAGGCAGGAGTATATCCTTCAAGGTCTAGCCTTGAAACTTCTGTGGGATAGCAATGCTCTTCTGAAGTGCCATTTAAAACAGATTGCATTTCACTACGTGCAAAAATCCCCCTTGTATATGCAGTTTTATGAGCAAAAAAAAAAAGTGCTTTTGCCAGTACAGCCTATTTTATTTGGAAATGCTTGCAGAAAAAAAGATGCTTGTGCTAGTGAGACTTGTATTTGCTGGTTATCAAAGGAGAAGCATTTCTAGTGCAAACCAGGCCTCTTATATATGAAGCTTTATTCAGTTCAGCCATCAGTACAGTAAAGAAAATCCTTCCTCAGAGGGATTAGTAAGATTACCTAGTGGATATTATTAATGGTTTAAGAACATAAAGGGTGCTTTAGCAATACGTGAGGGGGCTAGATCCTTTGCTAGTGTAAATTGTTTATGTTCCTCTGGAAGGCATCATAGAAATACAGGGCAGTGAGGGAGCTGCCTTGTGCGGTGGCTGTGCTTGGTTTCTGGATCTTCCCACCAGCACAGGAAGGTGCAGGGCTGCACTGGCTGGCCTCTCCAAGCGTGTGACTTCTGCATCTGCCGCCCCCTGACAAAAACGTGCATAAGCAAATATCTGGGTTATAGAGGAAGAGTTGTAGCGGTGTGGTGCCTTGGAAACATGCTGATTTACATAGGCTAGGGGCATCAATTTATACTGATTTCATTATAATAGTAGCTTTAATAAGCATCAGATCCCAGTTATGAGATTTGGTATGTCTACTAAAAATACTCTCCTACATCTTACCTTCTCACAGCAGGGCTCCCTGGCTAACCCTGTGCTTGCCCATTAAGCACAAATCCCAGCCATTTCCCCCTGCATTTAATGTATCGAAAAGCATGACCCTGAATCAGATGAGTAGCAGCCGGTTTGAGAAGGTGTGTGTGAAAATGTATCCTCACACAGATGAGCTCAGAACAAAATAGAGAGGAGGAGGGGAGGAGAGCGGCATGGGGGGAGCATGAAGCTACCCTTTCCCTTGGAGTTCAGCCACTATGTGTAAGCAACAAGTCTATGCCCAAGGGAAAGAACTGAGAGCTAAGGCAATCTTAAAATTAACAGAGCTTTATGGCTCAATCAATAGGCCGTGCTCCCTGAGCAAGATTAGAAATCAAATGGAACATTTCTTCCTGTTAACCCTCCTCGCTCTCCCTGTAGGCTCTTCTGCCTGAAAACGTGTAAGATTTGATAAAGTTCTTCTCTAGGAGGAAGCCAGAGAAAGTCCATTGTATGAGAGCTGCCTCCAGAATGCTGTGTTGGACACACTTTAACTAACAATAGAGGTTATTAGTATATTAGTTTCTTAGTAATTGCTACAGAAGATAAGTCTTCCCAATATTTGAATATGCAAAATGGCTTTGGCTAACCAAAAAAATGGGGGGGGGGGAAGCCAAAACATGTCACTGCAGTGAGTAAGAGAGATGATTAGAAATCACTGTATGCAAGAAAGAGAACCTCCACCTTGTTTTATAGTACCTTCCCAGATTTGTTATCCCCACTGAAGCCGTGGTATTTTCCCTCTTTGGCATTTTATTCTCACTGGGGCAGTGAAATAGTTGTTTTCAAAGGGAGAGGGACTGTTTGCACCTAGTTCTTGTTTGACAGTGACCTCTATGAACTAGTCATCACTGCTCTGCCTGTTGTTTTCTTATTAGCTCTTTGCTGTCAAATTAATTACTGTGAAGTACTAAGCTCGTTTCATTCACGTGCTCTTATTAGCTCACAGGATGTCAGAGTGATTGGATTTTTAGCATTATTTCTTTTTTTACATTCCAGGATTTCCATTCAAAACCTGTTACTGGCAGGGAGGAAATAATGTATCTAATTCGGATCTCCCATCAGGGTGGCTCCAGTGGTACTGCGGATTTGCTTTACAATGCCGTATATGCAATTAGACTGTTTATATTAAACCCCACGTGAACAGTCAGATTGGGATTGCAGTGCGATTTCGAAGCACAGTACTGTCTTTCCTTTTGCAGCACAGAACAAGAAAGGAAATATTTGAGAATAGCATTTGTCCCTTCCATTCTTAAACCACAGTAACAAGCTAATCCTCCAGCTGACGCTCTTAGGCTCCCTCATTGCTTGTATTAGTGACAACTAACAGAACTCATGTGTGAGCAGTCCAGGGATACAGGAGAAGTTTTATTCTAAAAACTGAAATGAGCAGAAGGGGCTTCTTTGCTGTTACGCTTGGAATTTGTGTGCCCTGCATCCGCCCCTGGAAAACCAGCGTTTAGCGCAATGAAAAAGGTGCAGGTCTGGAGGTTTGCTTTCATTATTTAAGTTATATTTTTGTTAAAAAAAAAAAAAAGAAAAAAAAAGAAAGAAAGAAAAAAAAAACGAAAACAGAAGAGTCGGTCAGAACAGCCAGCGGCCCCGTGACCCGGGCCCGCTCCTGGCCGGAGGAAGCTCAGCGCAAGGTGCTCCTTTGCCCAGGTCCGAGCTGCAGTGTGCAGACCAGACTCTCCGACCCTGCCGGCAGCAACCTCCGGCTCCTCCGTGAGCCCGAGCGCGGCCCCCTCCCGTTAATCAGCTCGGGGTTCCAGCACCTCCCGCCCTGCCCCGGTGACCCCGCCCGGCCCAGCCACCGCTTCCCGGCGCGGCCCAGAGGGGGCGCCCTCTGCCCAGGCTTCCCCGCGGCGGCGGCGCTCAGGGCCGCGGGGCAGCGCGTAGCGGCCGCTAAGCACGGCGTGCGCTCGGGGCCGCCCTAGGGCTGGGGCAGCGCTCAGTGGAGGCGGACGCTGCCGCTGCTCACAGAGGGTGCCTGGCCGGCGGGGTGGCTGCGCGGTGATGTGTGCCTGAGCGGCTTGCCGCGCAGCAGCGCGGAGCTGGGGACTCAGCTCCGGTGGCGTGTTTTAACGCCCCGGTGCCGCGGCCAAGGAGGCGCGGTGGGGACACCCCAGCTCCATCCTCCCCCGGCAGCTCGCCCCAGGGCTTGCCTGGGGCAGGCAGGGTGGGAACTTCTGACCCCTGCGAGGGAATTGGGGGCGGAGGGAAATCACCGTGTCCTGTCCTATCCTCTCACCTTGGTGACCCACGCAAACGCCGGGGCTGCACCGCGGAGAAGCGCTGTAAAAAAGAACGTTCCCAGGGCAAGGGCAGGGCCGGCACTCCCGCCGGCTCCCAGCCACGGCGGCGGGAGAGCGGCGTTCCCGTTATCTCCCCTCCCGGCCCCTCCGGCCGCCGCCCCGTGCCCCCCCCTCCCTCACTGCCTCCGCGCCCGCGTCCCTCCTGCCTCGCGGAGAACACACACAATCCCCGGCACCCGCCCCGATTACCCGGCCCATTCAAACAAACAAACAAAACCCCTCCCCGTCGCAAAGCTAACCCGACGGTAAACTTTCTAATGACTTCTTCTTTCAAGTGTTTAAAAGGCTAGGAACCCCGGGGGGAGGGGGAATGGGGGACATCCATCCCCAAGCGGGGGCGGGGGTCCCGGGCTTCTGGCCCTCGGGGTCCTTCCGTCAGTCCGTCCGTCCCTCCTGCCGTGGGCTGGGACACGGACGCGGGTCGGTGTGCGGTGGGTGTGTTTGCAGGAACCGTGAGGGAGGGGAGGGGATGGGGGGAGTTAAAGAAACAGCATAGTTAATATTTCCACATCAGGAAGTTACTGTAATAGCCCAGGGGGCAAAAGACTTAACTTAATCTCCTAAATAGTGAGGAACCCATGGCGTCTCTGTTATAGGTTGGAGTTCCCACGTGGTTTTAACTCCTGTATAAAAGTTTCAGTAGAAAGTGCCACAATGTCGTGATTTTGCAGGGGGGGAAAATTAGCAGGAGGAGATCAGAGGAAGATAAGCGAGGAGCGAGCCGCTTCCCCGAGACCTTCCACTGCGGATCCGAGAGAGAACATCAGACGCGTTAAAAAAAAAGCCAAACAAACCAAAACAAAAAAAGCCAAACAAACAAAACAAAACACAGCGTTCAAGCCAGCACAAGGCGAGCGAAAGATCAAAAAGACGAGGAGAGAGAGAGAGAGGGAGACAGATTAACTGGAGCACCAGCAGCAGCAGTAACAACAACAAAAATCACACTTAAAATAATAATAACAATAATAATAATAAAACCCAAACCACCAACAAGGAGATATTGTTTAAAAAGAGCGAGCGAGGGAGCGAGCTGAAGAGCTGGTCTGACCGAGTGGATCCGTGCAGCTTCTCCTTCTGGGATCGCCGGGATCGAGCCGATTACCCGCTCCGCGGCAGCGCAGTGTGCGCCGTGCTCTGCACGCGCCGGGAGCCGCGCAGCATCCTCGCCGGACTCCGGACCCTCCGCGCTGCCTTGAAAATAAAAGCATCTCGCTGATAATAAACGGAGTGTTGTGGGGAGAAGACTCGTAACCGAGGAGCTGCCGGCCGCGTCCCTCCTCCCCGCAGCCCCGGCTCCCTCCCCAGCCATGCTCCGGGTCAGCTTCGATGGCACGCTGAGACGCCGAGGGCTCTGAACGGGGATAGCCGAGCGGCGGAGAGCCGACCTGCCTAGAGACCGGCACCCACGGCCTGTGGATTGTTGTCTTGCGGGGGCGGAGTGGGCGGGGGGGTACAAGTGGCATTTCTCTCTCTCCCCCCCCCCCCCCCCCCCCTTCCAGGCTATAAATTGGATTGTATATAAATCTGCTTCGTTTATCTCCCTGACCCCCCTCAATGACGCTGGACTAAAGAGCTCCTCTCCGCGGCCCGCCAGGACCTGCCGAAGCGAGCGATGGACCAGGAGCGGCTGCTCCCAGGGATGCCCCTCTGAAGCGGCGCGGGGCACCGGGGCAGCGCGGCGCCGCCTTCCCAGCCCTGCTCCCTAGCTACCCTCGCACCTCCGGCTCGCTGCCCGCTCCCCCTCCCTCCTCCCCGGGCTCCGCAGCCACCCCCTCACCTGCTGCCGTCCCCCACCCCCGTGGAGCCGGGCTCTCCGTGCACGCCGAGCCCGCTGCACACCCCCCCCTCCCCTCAACTTCTCCCTCGGTTCCTGCTGGTGCAGCCTCCCCCTCCGCCTCCCCGGCGGCACACGCCGCTTCCCCGGGCGCCCCCTCCCTCCGCCGCGACTCCCCCTCTGCGCGGAGCGGTTGCGGCCCCCCAGCTTGGCTGCCACCGCCCCCTCCGCGCCGCGGAGCGCACGGAGCGGCGCTGCCTGCAGACGGGCTCCCTGCGGCGCTTCGGGGCGGCCCCCAGCTCGGCCCCCCGCTCCTCCGCCATGGACGGGGCGGCTCGCCGGGGGGTGCTGGCCGCGCTGCTGGCCTGCGGGCTGCTCCTGCTGGGCGCCGTGGCCACCCCGACCCCGCCGGCCCCCGCCGGCAGCTCCCCGCAGGACACATGCACCTCCTGCGGCTTCCGGCGGCCCGAGGAGCCGGGCAAGGTGGACGGGGATTTCCTGGAGGCGGTGAAGAGGCACATCCTGAGCCGGCTGCAGATGCGGGACCGGCCCAACATCACGCACGCCGTGCCCAAGGCGGCCATGGTCACGGCACTGCGCAAGCTGCACGCCGGCAAGGTGCGGGAGGACGGCCGCGTGGAGATCCCCAGCCTGGACGGGCAGGCGAGCGCCGGACCCCCGGCCCACGACCCCGTCTCCGAGATCATCAGCTTCGCCGAGACAGGTGGGCGCCGCCCGGCCCCGCGACCCTGCCGCCCGCCCTGCCGTGCCCTGTCCTGCCCGGACGGCCTCGGCCCCCAGCCCCGCCTGCCTCACCCCTGTGGGTCCCCCGCTCGACCCCTATCAGTGCCTATCAGATCTCCCGCTCGCCTTGCCTGGCCTCATACACGCTTTCCCTGCTCCCCCGCCTGACCCCGGCAGTGCCCCTGACCGCTCTTGCCTGGACCCGCTGCCTGTCCACCTCGCGCCTTGCCTGCCCTCCTGCCTGCTGCAGGCACCTGGCTGCCGGGCTCTCCTGCATGTCCTTCGCCTCATCCGCTCTCCCCTCTGCCCCGCACATCTCGCCCCGGCCCTGCCCTCACTTTCCTGCCCTCCCTGCCTGTGCCCCGGTGCCCCGGATTCTCCCCGGGTTGTGCCTTGAAACTCCCCTCACTGCATCCCTCCATCCCTTCGCAACTCGCTGCAATCTCTCTGTGCCCCCGGCTTCCCTCCAGTCCTTCCAGCTGCACCGTGGCTTGCCACCATCCCTGTGCATCCCCCGTCCCTCCTCTGCCTGTCCCACTCCATCTCTTGCATCCCTTGCCTCATCTGTCTGCCATACACATCCGTCTGGTTGACAACATGCATCTCTCTGTCTGTTGAGGCTTGTATTTGCCCATTCTGCCTTTCCATTTGTTTTCCATATATTTAGCTTTCATCTGTAGTGTTGGCCTTGTCTGTTCATTGCCTGCAACCTCCTACCAAGTGTGTCTGTCCCCTCTCTGTCCGTCAGTCTGTTTACTAACTGTGCCATCCATCTCCACAGTACCAGCCATCTCAGTCCTGTCCAGCCATTGCAGTTATGTGTTACTGAATCCCTCCAGCACAGCTTTCCAGCAGTTTATTCAGGCAGCCGCTGTGCCTGTGAACTTTGCACATCTGGCTGTAACAACATTGCTCGGCAAATTAGTTCTCTCCTTGTCTATCTGCCCATCTATTCTCCTTCATCGCTCTATCGCTCAGTTCATTTTTCTCTCTATCTTCCTTTGGCATCTCTGTATCATTTGTCCACAAAATAAATCTCTTTCTATCCTGTATACTGCCCACTCATCTTCTTTATCTACCCTCCCACTTACCAAAGGCATATACATTTACAGTATCTATGGGATCTGTTGCATTATACATGTGCTTGTTATATTCACATACAAAATTTATGGGTACACATAATCTCACACAACACAAATGATGTGGATCAGTGCAGCAATGCTGTACTGTTCTTTTTTCTGTTGCTGTCACCACAGTTTATAAAGTTGTGTATTTACTAACATGTGGAAGGCTTTCTCAGCATACATTTTGGGGTTTATTATTTTTTAATAGGATGTTGTTGCGAGATCTGGGGTGGGCTTGTACTTCCATTTGGTATTCAATCAATCGCTGGCTTCTGTAACACTTCCAAAATCGACTTTGTAAAATGTAGACAAACACAGTGAAATTTTTTTGTCACTGAAATATTACAAGGTAGTATGAATGGGCCCTGGAGGCACATTTGAAAGGCGTCTAGGATAACAAATGAAGACACCGACTCCGCAAAAAATCCCATTCAGAGATTGACATAGTAATAAAGATTCTTAGGAAAAGAAAGGGAAGAAAAATCCACATTTGTCTCCGTAGAGAAAAAAGCGAACCAGATACAGGCAGATGAGAAAATGCCTTTCCAGCAATAATTTTAAATAATGATTGGGAGGCTTTGATTCAAGGACCAGAATTACAGTCTCCGCCATAAAGGCCAGCTTACACATTTATCACCTACGCCAAATTTAGTTAGGACTTACAGTACAAAAATGCAGGAGGGCCACTGGTATTTCTGAAACGTTTCAGGCAGCAGGCTCTTCTGTTTACAAATAAGGGGTTATGTTAGACATTTGGTGACATTTGGTTTTCCGTGACAATTTCGCTTCTTTAATTCTGGCGTTACTGAAAAGCGTATTGAGAACAGGCAGTGACGGCGTTACAGTGAGAAGCAGCCGCTTCGTTGCCTTGCCTTGTATGGAAGTTTATCATTTCAGGGGGGAAAGGCAGAGATGAAAATGATCAATAATAGAAGATATTCTACCAGGCTGAGTGGGGATTAGCTTGATCTGTTGAACAAGCAGGCACGTTACTGAAATATTTTCCCTCTGTCTCCTGAATCCTCACTGTTAAACCTCCATGAGAATATGTGAAAATTGAAACAAAATCCACAGTTTGGCATTGGCGTGTCAGTGGTTATTGAAAGGGCTCTCCCCGGGAGAATTGGCAGGTAGCTGAAAGTCAAAACTGTTCTTAAACCGATGAGATAGCAGAGTCCTAGTGTCCGCCTATTCAAGGTGCCGCTGTGGTGTCTTTAAAGCTGGCTGGCTGGAACAAAACCCATATTCTGGAGAGCTCTCACTGTTGTCTGTGGATCTGACACATCCAACTGAATCCCGATTCTGAGCGTTGCTGTGGGAAGTCCCCTTTTTAATTCATTTTGATTGCAAATTGGGAATATCTGATTCAGTGCGTGCCTTCTGGCCGGCACAGCCCCGTTGTGACCGCTCCCTCGATCTGCTGTGCTCTAGTGTTGTTCCCAAATCCAGAATGGCACACAAGCTAATGTTTCCTTTTTGACTTAATCTTGTTGATCTCTCCTTATCTTGCAGACGATCTGGCTTCATCTAGAGTCCGCCTCTATTTCTTCATCTCGAATGAAGGGAACCAGAACTTGTTTGTCGTTCAAGCCAGCCTGTGGCTTTACTTGAAGCTGCTTCCATATGTCTTAGAGAAAGGCAGCAGGCGAAAAGTAAGAGTCAAAGTCTATTTCCAAGACCCGGACACTAGCAACAAGTGGAATGTGGTTGAAAAGAAAGTTGATCTCAAAAGAAGTGGTTGGCACACTTTTCCCATGACAGAGGCGATCCAGGCTCTGTTTGAGAGAGGAGAAAGGAGACTGAACTTGGATGTTCAATGCGAGGGCTGTGAAGAGTATTCAGTGCTGCCAATTTATGTGGACCCTGGGGAGGAATCCCACCGGCCTTTTTTAGTGGTGCAAGCCCGCCTCGCTGATAACAAACACAGGATCCGGAAAAGAGGCCTGGAGTGTGATGGCAGGACCAATCTATGTTGCAGGCAACAGTTTTACATTGACTTTAGACTCATTGGGTGGAATGACTGGATCATAGCACCATCAGGTTACTATGGGAATTACTGTGAAGGGAGCTGCCCAGCCTACTTGGCTGGCGTCCCGGGGTCGGCTTCCTCCTTTCACACTGCCGTCGTGAATCAGTACCGAATGCGGGGGCTGAACCCGGGCACCGTGAACTCCTGTTGCATTCCAACCAAACTTAGCACAATGTCAATGCTGTACTTTGATGATGAATACAACATTGTGAAAAGGGACGTTCCCAATATGATTGTGGAAGAATGTGGTTGTGCTTGATTTAAGGTGTGTTTTTTTGGGGGGGGGAGAGAAAGAGAGAGGACAAGAGAGAGAAAGAAACATTCCCCTACAAGATGGTGTTGGAGGAAGTTTCACTGTGTATCCAGGCATCAGTGTTGGAAAGTCACTGTGGAAAAGTTTGACAAAAAAAAAGAAAAAAAAAAAGAAAAAAAATCATTTCACTTTGGTGTCAGGACAGTGGCAGTTTGTGGATCTTGGACACATATATTCTACCACTTATAAGTTAATGCTATGAAATATCTTAAAGACACACACACAGGAAACGTGGGCACACACACAAACACGCGCTCATACACACATACACAAACACATACACAGACACACACACACACAGACACACACACACGCACGCACAAGGCAGCTCGGAAAAGGGACATGAGCACAGAAAGTCAGTGACCAGTGACGACGGACCTAAATGCCTGCCAGTACGAGTGAACGGCTGAGCAGCTGTTTCCCCGCCTGCCGGTGAAGCCAGACCGAAATGAGCTCCCTTTGCTCAGGCAAAAGCACAGACTGCGAGAACATGATGTATTCTTGCAGGTGTCGAAATGACCAAACTTAGAAAATTGAGAAAAAGAAAAAAAGTTGACCGTCACCTCTGAGGTCTAATGAGAAGCTGCAGGACATTGCGTTGGGAGGTGATCGCTTCCTCTTAACTTAAATATACCTAAATGTAAGCATCACAGATACCCGCATCTTCCTACAGCACTTCCAGTGAGGAATCACATGGTACCATCAGAGAGAGAGAGAGAGAGAGAAAAGGGGACAGATGCATAAGCAACTGCTGTATTACTAACATTTGACCCTTGCACAGTCACAAGCTGGGCTGGCATGATCTGATGCTTTAAGTGCCCACCAGCAACCTGTGGATGGCTACACCCGTCATGTCTTGGAAAAGGGTATTGGGTACTGTATCTGGACTGTATTGACCATTGGCATCTCTCGCTGTTCAAAGAATGAAATGTCAGAGTTGCAATCTGTGTTCTTCAATGAGGGACTCAGAAAGGACATGTGATGTGGGGGGCGAGCAAACAAGCAATCGCCACTGCGGCTAAATCAATGAACCCTGAAGAGGAATGAACCCTAAAGAGGAGTGACAGTAACAGAGTAGAGACGTTCTGAAAAATGCAGTGCATATAGTAACAGGCAAGGAACATTTTAACGAGCCTTGGAAAGGAGTAGAGAGGAGAGTGCTTTCGATTTCCTTACCAGGAGGTGTCGAGGATGGCCACAAAGATCAGAAAATAATGATACAGCATAGCACTTGCAAACTGCTTGAATGCACGTATAATAGCACTTGCAAATTTCAATGCCTTGAAAAGTGGTACTTGATAGTGCACTTATCTTTGCTCACTATCTAGGTAAACAGGTGCCGCATGAGCTATGCAATTTAAAGTGTTGACCCATACTAGACAAAACTGGACTTATGATATGACTTTTTTATATTTTTTTATACTTGAAATTAAATCTTTTGCTTCTTTTTTAAAGCGAATGATTGCTTTTAATGTTTGCACTGATTTAGTTGCATGATTAGTCAAAAAACTGCCATTTGAAAAAAATGTTATTTTTATAGCAGCAAAAAATGAATACAGTTAAATGTATTATACATAAATTTTGGAACCAAAGAGGCCAACATATTAGTTATAATTTTTATGAGATGGCAAAGCCATCATATCATGTAGTCATACTGAGCAATCCCTCACGAGGCCTACCAATTGTTTCAGGGTACAAAATGGATTCTGTTTGTTCTATTCAGTGTCTTTTCTATACCATACGCACATGGAATGTAGAGTGAAAAATAAAAAGACTATTGTAGAATACATTACAATATGTGCATCCTTTAAATCCAATTTTTATGTTTATTTAATAAAGTTCCTTTAGGTTCTGTTCCATAATAATTTAAACCAAACAATTTTCACTTAGATTTGCTGTTGAAGTATTTTACATTTGTGTACAGTTTAAATAAATAAAAAAGATTGAAAACTGAATGTGCTTTTCGTTTCTCTTTTTTTCTTCCCCCCTCCCCCCCCCCCCCCTTTTCAGTGGGTAACATCTGGAGAAACTTGCTTACTTTCAGGACTGCATGCGGCTGCAGACACTGAACTGTCGCATTAGACTGTAGTTGTATTAGTCACTGCAGAAAGCCTTGTCTGAGAGCTCAGCTGTGCTCCTAAAAATGTTACACTCCACTTTTATTGCTGTCTATACATGTAGGCATCTGCTTCTTTCTATCTGCATCAGTGCAGTGTCTTTGGGCAAAGGAACGGCGCTGTTCCGCATACCTGCAGGTCATTTACAGCAAGTTCCTGGTTCACCTGCTGTGTAAGAATGTAACTTCTTGTCTAGGTCACTCCCTCAGTGGTTACAAGAGGTAAAAATATAATGTGGAAAGCACTTCCAGGAAAAAGAGGTCAATACTGTTTGATGAACTTTTTTCTTTTTAATTAGCTGGGACCAAAGACAGGTTTTCTTTGAGTAAAACGCATCCCCTTTACTAACAAGGGATTACTAACAAACCCCAAAATACTCACAGAAATTCTCAGCAGCTGTGTATATATCTAGGTATTGATTTCATTGATCTTCACAGATAAATTCTTCCTCCTGGAGACCTGAGCAAATGCCAGCTGAAGCTGACAGAAGGACCTCTGTTGACTTAGCAAATGTTAGGTCTGACCCTGAGACCTGGAAAGTGTTGAAGAAGCAAGTTCATTTAGCTAATGATGGGTTCTAGTTACAATTCACATTCAAGCATAGCCCACCCCTCCCCAAAGCCAGACTGCAGTGAAATGACTTTGTTTCAGGAGACCTGTAGGAGCAATTTGCTGTGGCTGTGTCAACAACCTGCTGTGCAGAACTTTGTCCCCAGACCAAATTTTTTGAATATTTCATAGTTTTCTCACCACCTTGAACTGCACATTTATTGTCAAAGCTCTCTGCTCCATCTCTTAGCAGCCTTCTCCCTTTGTTCAACTGTGCTACTGCTAAGTTCAACAAATTCCCCTTGAAATCAGTGGCAAATAGATATCCCTTCAGTCTGAAGGCACATTTGACCTAATATGACACTGTCGTTATGAACAAGACTGGGCTGCACTTTTAAAAATGGGATATATTGAGAAATCTTTCCCATTGAAATGCAAGGCCCTGGAGGCTGGGTCCGGTTAGGTTTCATTCTTAATTGAAAGTGTTTGGTTTCTGGGTTTGAAGCCAAGCCCTGCATTGGACACTGGGACTCCTGTGCTCTCCCAGGAGGAGAGAAGGGTGTCTCGGCATGGGATTTGGACCTGCAGTCCTGGGGAGCAGGGAGCTGCTGACAGCCGGGATGCTATGAGCTTGGGTTGGCCAGAAACAAGGGGCAGAAATGGGCTGTGTTCTCCATCCCACTGCAAACTCACAAGCAAGAACAGGAGCCTGAACTCTTTCAGGAAGAGAACATCCCTTTTCTTGGTAAAAAGCTTTCATAGCTTTCTTCCCCTGCCTTCCCCACTCAGCCATTTGCAGCTACAGCCCTGATATTCAGGGGGCAGAAACAGAAATGCAAAGAAGAGCACGAATCAGTACGGTGTCAGGGGCATCATCAAGGAGTGGGAAAAGCTAGATCACAGTCCAGGTTCCTGAGTCCTTTTATTTTGTGTGAAATGGCCTCTGGATATCGATTGTAACAGAACATACTTTGAGTTTTCTGCAGCGTGGAGTCAGTGCTCTGGGTGTGCTGCAGATAGTGAGGAATTCCTGAGTCCTGGTGCCATCAGCAACCTGTCACACAGATTTCTAAGGCTAAAATAAAATAAAATTTAAAAGGTCTTTAATTTTGTGGGACCAATCTGAAACAGTTGGGCTTGATTTTTCAGAGATGTGGCAAGGCTAGTGCTCTTGCCAGCTTTTTGCAAGGAGCTGCAGGAATTTCACTTTCTGCAGCTTCCACCTCCTGCATTTTTGAAATCAGGCAAAATGCAAAATGCCCAAGATTAATGGCTGCATTTTGAAAATGCTGGGGTTTATTTTCCCATCTGTCACTCCCATCCTTATAAAACTGAGCATCCAGTTTCACTGCCTTATGCCAGGTTAAGTACTGTACCTAAAAAACCAGCTTGGTCTGGTCCATACCCTCCCTGAGGTAACTAGGTGTCCCTATAGTCTCTGATAGGCTTTGAATTTGATCCTGTAAATGCTAAATCAGTGTCTTCTATCATGCAGAAGAATCAATCTCTGCAGCTGGAAAATATTAGTCCTTTAAAATATTCTAATGCAGGCAAAACCCTGGTCCCAGTGCCTGGACCTCCCACTGGCATTAATGAGGATGGTGTGAACGGGGTGACTGTCATGATGTGGTGCAACAGAGCACTTGGTGGATTAACTCTGCATACATCATGTATTTCCACACATAATAGACACCTGCTCCAAAATTGCCAGCTCTCACCTTCTTTGCTTTGTTGCTTGTGAGAGATGAAGTCAGCAGCTGAAATTAATTGCTGCGCTCTCTGTGCCATGGGAGAAGAGGGAAATCCCTCACTGAATGAATCCTTTTTAAGAATAATTTTTGTTTGGAGTGGTTTCTCCAGTGAAGGGCTGGAAAACATTTTGCAAAATGGATCAGAGGGGCAAACTTTTGCCTAAGAAGAGAGTCTGTTTCTGTTAATACTGGTGTCAGTCTGCAGTAGCTCCCCTAAAGTCTGCAGATATAGTTCAGGCTAGCACCAAAGACACATCTGAATCTGTTTTTCTTGAAATCCTGATCGGGCCCAGCTCAATCCCAGTATTTCTAAAACTTCTCTCTTTTTTTTTTTTCTCCCCTGCTTTGGAATCAGCAGCTAAAATATTTTACAGCACCCACAGGTGCTGCATGACAGATCAGAAAAAAAGAGAAGCCCCCAAACCTGGTCATGAACAGAGGAAGAATCTCCCTGCACACACTGGAATTTGGCCAGAAATTAGCAATCTCTATTGGTATAACATACCCCAGTAGCTTTCATTTGCTTGCCCAGTCGGTACCCTTGAACCAAAAGCTGGATTTACCTGACTGCTGGTAATTTGGGGGTCCAATTTTATTTGGGTACCTTCATTGATTTCAGGGGAATTGTTTCTGATTTGTACTAGAATAAGTGGGAGCAGATTTAGGTTCTTTAATGTTCTTCCAGTTTAGCTCTTGGAATAACTTATATTTCATTATTATGTGTTTATGTAATTAGTGCAATTATATCAAATTATATAATTGGTACAATTACTTGGACTCATGTAACCACTGCATATAGCATTCCATGCTGTAAAATCTTTTACCCTGGAAAAAAAAAAAAAGTCAATATTGCATGGGAATCTTAATTTGTTTTTAAATTCCAGTATCAAATTTAGGGCCTGCCCACATGCAAGGAACTTCTGGTTCACATCACTGGAACCTCTCCGAGCAGGCAGCTTGCAGCCTTCATCATAGACACTGGGTTTTTAATCTGATTTGGCCAATTCTATTCAACAGAGGCCCTCCTTGAATGTGTGCAGCTCTAAACAGACTTTCTCGTACAAAGCAGAGATGTCAAGTTTTATACACATGCCATTTTAACCTGAAAGATCTCTGAAGCCATCAGAGATGTGAGATATGCAGTTTCCTTGTAATTAATCATCTTCGTTATCTGCTGCTGAGAATTTTAAGCGAATACTTTTATTAAATTCATAGGTTTTCTCTTTTTGGTTCTTGAAACTGTTTTTTTCCCTTACTATAACCTGCTTTCAGGGTACATTTTTGTGAAAGCTTGGAAACAGTAGGATCAGCTGAGTCTGTCTTGGGCAAAGTAAGCATACCCAGCAAAACAGAAAAAAGGGCAAGAAGAAAACCTGGAAGGTGAATTGATTTCCCTAGGTCAGATATCACCATCAAGGAAGACCTAGGATGAGAGCTGTGTTTGCTGGCCACCTGACAGATCTCTCCTAGTGAAAGGATGAGCCCTCCCAGGTGGTGAAGCAACTCAAGATCTTTCCTGGCCCAAATACAATCACTGAATCCAGCTGCAAAACACACAGACCCCAGGTGAGGCACATCTCTGCCTAATGGGTGCTCTGCTGAGCCCTGCTGCTGCCTGCTCCTTCTCATTTTGGACCTTCTTTTGGAGAGGGCTTATCTTCTGCCATGTCTTCCTGCAGATTGGTCTTTCAAAACAGGCTTGGGAGAGGCAGCTGCAGCCCTAAAATGGCTGTGTTGTAGTAGGCTGCAGCTAGTACTGCCTCACTGCCTTCCTCCAGCTGGTAAGTGTGCTCAGTGCCTGTTATTTTTATCTTGAGCTTTTGCTTTGTTTTTGAGGATAATTGCACGTTATTGCTGCAATATGTTATAATAAGTGCTATGAAGATGGCTATTGTATCCAAGGGGAAAGAAGATGTGGCTGGGGAGAAAACTTAAACCTATGTGTCAGCAAAACAAACACGCCATGTTTGGGCTGTGTCAGTCAAGTGGTACCAAAGTGGCATTTAGGTTTTGGCCAAGTGGAGGCTGCAGGGCTGATCTTGTCCTTCTTTGCTTTGTTGGATGGAGTGTCTTGTGCCCGCTCCCACAGAAGAGTTTGTCACAAGCTGTAGAAGCGCTGCAGTGGCTGTGCTTTACTGCGGCTGTAGCTTAACTCCTTGCCTGGGTGATGGGAAGCCTTGTCCTGGGCAGCGCAACAGGAGTGAGGTAGGACAAGTGGATGCTGAAGCAACATCCATTTGAGGAAAAGGACTATTAAAGCTAGCAGAACCAGCTCTTGTGAGCTGGAAAAGACTGGGCTCTTGGATTTTTAGACCCCCTTGTCCCGTCTCCTATTCACTATGCTAGCTGTGGTCAGGTTTGCTCTCTTATGGTTTGTTTTTGGGTCAGTTTTTGGAACTGACCTACAGATGTGGGACTTTAAGCTTAAAAAAATAATTCAGGACCTTGTAAATTAAGGCCTTGGGCTCTTTGAAAGGAAACAAACAGCTCTTATCTGTCCTACTGAGAGTCATACATGCATATTTTGTATCCAATTGTATGAATTATCTTTAGCAGTGATACTTTGTAAGACCATGTAATTTATGAGGTGGTTATCAGTGACTCATAACTATTTATTTATGTCTTAAATGCATTGTGTATGTTTGACTTGATCGGGGTGGCATGTTTGCATGTGTGAGCGTGCATTTTATGTGCAAACACACACACAAGAAAAGCAAGGCTTTCTCTAAGCAAATCAGCTTTGCCTTGTTAATGCCTCTGTAATAAAACGTGTTTTGGGGGATCCTGATGATAGATTGGAGGTAATCCAGTGTAGCTGCCCACTGCTTTGAGTAGTTCTCTTGGCTTTGGGGTGCCTCATCTTAAGTATGCTGTCTTGCATTAAGTATGTGCTGTGTAGGTGCTCTTGTGATGGCTGAAGAGAAGGCAGCCTGTTCTCACATGTGGCTGTGTTCCAGCCAGCTCCACATCCAAGAGAGTGCAGCAAACCACTTTTGCTTAACTTGTGCTTTGAAATTGTTCAGAAGCTGGTTTGGTCTTTAGCACAGTTTGGAACAACCTTGAAGCTGCCTTTAGGTTAGCTGTCAGGGGTCCCCAGTGTTGCTGTAAAAGCTGAGAAAGGCAGAACACCAAAGCACCCTGGTCACACATTTTGCATTGAGCCATGCTTCCTATACTGGGAGCTGCTGGGCAGCACTTGGGCAGAGTGAGCCCACCTAAACCTCTGTGCTGAGTGTTTCTTACTAACTGTGTGATAGCTACAGAGACTTAGGATTTAAGATGTCTCTGTTTATATTAGCTGCACACCACAGTGGTCAAATCACTATGTTAACCTTGTGTGACAATGAATGAAGCCCCGTATTTCATTTTATGGGTAGGTTCCCTTACTTTGTTCTTAAACCCCCCACCCCATGGCAATTGTAGACATGCGAATCTTGGAGCACATTGCTTCCAGACCATACTGTCTTGAAGGGAGTTACTGCATCAAACAGGGAAAGTAAAGTTTATGTTTAAGTTTTACCCCAAATGAAAGCTTTTTCTATTCTCTGTGCCGCAAATAGATTTTCAATTACAGGAAGCACATGCTGTAAGTGCACCCTAGGATCTGATTCCATGCTTTGTCTGTCAAGCTTGTGAATATGCTAACTTTTACAGTAATCTTCTTTAGCATCACCTGTCTTACTCCAAAGTTACTATATATAACAACAAAAGGTACGGCAAACCAGTCCATCTGCCAATAGCCACCAGCATCCTGTCTCTGTCAGACTTTATCGTGATGATGTTGAACATTACAACAATTCAGAGGTGCTCTGTGACTTGCTGGGCTTAAAAATCTGTTAACATTAATGTAGGGCCAAATTCAGTTATTCACACCTGTGCAAAGCAGGTTCAAAATCCTACCAAATTGGAATTCCCCAGTCAATTACAGCCATAAACAGGCTGCAAGAGCGCACAGAGCAAAGGCCATAGTACTTTTTATGCAATATCAGAGCCTAGCTGAAGATGCTGCAACTCCGTGAACTTCCATTGTTGCACCCATTTGCACCAGGTGTGAATTTATCCTGCTGGCTTTTAGACAAAACCCTTGCTTTAGATCAGTCAGCAGCCAGCCTCTTGGTATTGTGCTCTCTGTATCTCCATAGCTGGTAATAGCAGCTATTGTTCTTTTCTGCAATATGTTCATGGCATCAGGAATTATTACTCATGTCATAATACCATTGTGAGCTGTTTGTTTAATAATACAGCATCCATATCATGTCACTCTAGCAATATCCTTAATTCTTTCTATTCTTAACTTCTGTTTTGAAGTGTTTATACTTTTAATTTAGCTTTTCAAATTCTCACTGGATGTAAGCTGGCACAAGGGGAAAAGGTTCATAAACACAGTTGAAAGAACCTGCCAAATAATTTATTGGCCATGCCTGATCAGAAAAGTGAGAACAAGTGTTATTTGCTTAAAGCTTCTTTTTTTTTTTTTTTTTTTTCTTGGCAATAAAGGGTAAAGCAGACTTTATCAACACCTAGGAAGGAAAATGCTGGTGCTGCTTTTCTAATCCCTCCTCCACCACCCCCCACTACCCCCCCCCCCCCCCCCCCCCCCCCCCACTACTGAGTGGACTAAAAAGTTAATAGTATCTTTTAATTTGACAAAGCAGGATACTGAAAAAAACCTCCCAAACCCATAGCTTGCCTTTCTTGTGTCAAGCAATTCAGGAATTTGTTAGGGTGGTTGTTCATTTAGGCAAGGATGTATTTGCCTCCTATCTAGAAATCTTTGAAACTATCTGTGCATCCCTGGTACCATGCAGAAAATGAACCTCCTTAGGTCTTCCTTTCTTCTCTTCTGTCTGCTGGCAGAAGAGAGGAGCAGGATGAAGTGAATATTTAGGCAGCAGATCTTCTGTCAAAGGTATTGGAGTAGAAACTCTTATCCTATAAATAATTTGGGGTCAGGGAACATCTGAAAGCTTCGTTGTTGTCCCCTCTTTTTTCTTTCCTATTTTTCTTTCCCCCCGTCTGATCAGCTTAGCTTCTGTCAATGTTATACAATATCACTCTAGAGCTGTCTTTCCTGAAAACAGGAGAGTTCTGGAACATAAATGTAGATCTATTCTGCTGGGATATCTACAGTGACCGTTTACTGGGGCTCTGAGTAAATCTTGCCATAATTGATAGAAACAGCTTTAAAAGCAAAGCAAAACAGATCATGAAGAAAAGAAAGAGCTGATAAAGCTTCTAGCATCAAGAGTGTGCATGTTGAAACACTCTCTAATTATATATTTATCCAATCCAGTTAATACTACAGAGCTTGCAAAAAAAGCCCCATAATTAGGGGTTGTGAAAATGTCTACATAGCAATAATATGGCACCTAAATATAGCATCTTTCCTCCTGAAGCACTTTACATCATTTGAGAACCTCAAATTGACTCGACTCACAGCTGGCTTTCACAGGTGCAACCTTATTGATTTCAATGGAATAGTGCCATTTTTTTACCAGGTTTAATTTTGTCATAAATGGAAGTTTTATCTATCCTATGGGCTTGCAGGGCTGCCCATTACAGTAGTATCTGCATATCTTTTACATCAAATCAGCTGGCAATAGCAAAACCTTTAGCAGACTTTCGGAGTCTCTGCCACATCTGTCTTATCATGCTGCATAAGTATTTGGTCAGTCTAAACTCATTTGTACTGTGTATTTCGGGGACAGAGAGAGAAGAGCAGCTGATGGTGGCAAAGTTGTGGCCACGGGCTTTGCTTACCGTTTTTGCTAGAATCTTATTTCACAGTTGTAATTTCTGGATTGGGAATGTCAGGACTCTGGTATTTGTGTTGCTGTGAGCACATCTGGAAGATCAGACATGTGTTCCTAAATGTAGCAGGACACAAATTATGTATGTATCATGATACCCATCATTGATAGGGTGAAAGAATAGCCCCATTCTTTCTCATTCATTCTCTGGGCATAATTTTATAATTGAATTTAAGACTGCTTCATATAACTTTAAAATTTTAAAGTGTACTTTGTCCAAATGGGAATTTGCCTACATCACCAGGGCAAAGACTCAACATTGGAAAGTTCCGCTGGACTCCCCTGTGTCAGAATGGGTCCTGGAGATTTTGTTCTACTTGTCTGCCACTTTGCAGATTACCTGTAAAACTCAAGACAAACCTTTTAACTACTTTGTACTCCTCTAACATGTGAAAGACGGTGTTTCCAGAGAGTGAAGTGAAAGAATTGTACTCCGAGCTCAGAAGGAAACAAAAGAGATGGTTTGTACGTTATCCATATTTGCTACTACTTTGAATTGCAGAAGTTATCGACTGCTCATCTTGAACATAGCAGAACTTGGAATACTTTAAGAGAAAGATTAAAATGCTGTGCTGAATGGCTTCCATGTGAGGAACTATCGATTGTACTGAAACTCCTCAGCCTAAGGAAGAGGAGATGTTGGTGGGGTAGGAGTGAATTCTGCAAAGCAGCAGTCAGAAGGTGAGCAGGGATTGTTTGTTCTGTGGCAGTACATCAATTAAGGTCATTAAATGAACTAGAAGAAGCCAGGCCCAAAGCAGAGAAAAGGAGATGTGTGTTCTCCATGCAAGTGGTAGTGGACACAAGGAATTCACTGCCAAAGGTGCCTGCGGAGGCTAAAAGGCTTGTTAGGGTTCAAAGGATGACTGGACAAGTTTGTGTAAAGAAATGCATGGAGGATTAGTAAGTAGCTAGAAACCACATCTGCTTAGGAAATACCTTGATCTGAAAATAGCTGGAGGCTAGTAGAAGTGTGAGGGAAATAGCATAAGTGGTTGCCTTACTTCTACTGTTTTCTGGCTGTTTGCTATAGGAGAGTTGATGCTGGGCTAGATGGACCGGTATAGCTGTTCTTCTGCTTGTACTCAATATGGTAACTCTACTACGCAGGTTGGTGCAGCAGGCATATGCGGGTTGTTGCTCCAAAGCAAAGCTGTTGTGTGCTCTACTTCTCCTCTGATCTTGACTGGGGAGCTCCGTCTCAAGTTGCCTGTGAAGGTCTGGGTTCAGATCCTCTGTGAATGGATGATGTCTTGTGCTAGAATACCAGCTTAGTATGAATGGAAGGTAGAGACTGTGGAGTACTGAAAATCAGCCATGTTTCCTGTAATAACTGATTTTTCTTTGAGGCCTCCTCTCTGATGCTTTAGAAGACAGATCCTGCATAGCTCTAAAAGGATTGAGGAGCTGTAAAGTCTTATTGTGGAAAGAGAATAAATTATATTGAGCAACTCCTACACACAGACATACAGGAAAAAAAAATCACCTCCTCCCATAATATCAGATTGTAGATATTCCTTGCATAGAACTGTATGGAATAAACAAATGCATTCATTAACATTTACCCAGTAAGGTGAATTGAGGACAGAATATCAGTCCAGATATCCAGGCTTATCTCTGAATTTCCTGGATTTTATGGGTTTAAGTCTGACTCTGAACAGGTCTTAAGGGCATTTTCTTGGTGGATTAGAAGGGTCTGTGTTTGGACAGTCCCATCTATAGTACCTATGGGATTGTACAAAGCCCTAGTTTTACTATTTGTATGTGTTTTAAAATCCTGCTATTCATTTGCCTGAGTCAAACAGCTTTCAAACTGGAATTACAGTTGGGTACGTAGCATGAGGATAGTGCACATCTGGCAAGTGCTTGGAAGACTCAACGAACTTTTCACTGACAATGTTGGAAAACAAACAAAAACCCTTCTTAAAATGTGGTCTGCAGATGGGTCTTCATAGTCTCTTCCCCATTATTTTAATGGGGAAAATTCATCTTTAACAGAAATGCATTCAGTATAATAACAGCAGGAAAATGACTCAATGGGAGTCATTTTCCAGGGTATTTTTCTGTCTGGGTCAGCGCAAAACTTTTGTGCTGAGACTGTTCCTTGTGGGGTGGCTGTAGTGTCGGAAATGCCATCACCTTCATTGGTGTCTTCTGCTGAAACAGCACTGGATGAAGCTGCAAATTTTCTAAGGGTGTTTCTCTGGTTGCTATTGTGGGTATGGGGCTCTGCTGCAGGCTTGCCCAATTTGCCAAAGAAAGCATCGCGTGCCTTGTGCGGCCAATCCCAGCTCCAAAGATGGTGTGCTTGTTGCAAGCTCGTGCCAAGCCATCTGTAAGATTTGTCAGATAAATGTGACTAGCGAAGTGGCACTCGTGAGCAGATGAAGGGAAATTCCCTAGGGGATTCTTTTTTTCGCTCGTCATTAGCAGGAGAGGCAGTGGGAAAATTCATTGTTTAGCTGTTCAAAACACTGGTGAACATTTGATACCGAATAATCTTCGGGGGGGTGGTGGTAATGTCGAGCATGTCTTGAGCAGCCTAGACACTGTGCTGGAGACAGAGTATCATGTTCTGCATGTCAGGCTTACCTTGGCAAGGAAGGATATCTGAGCTACTCAATTTCGTGTTTTGCCTTGAAATCGCCTTCCCTCCTTGGGGTAACCATACACAAAGTGACATGTGGCATGGAGCAGCCTGGAGGTACATTGCTGCTGTTTACCTGTATGTATCCCTCAAATGGAAAATGCAATCTGCCCCTGCTTGCTGAATGAAGCCTCCTTGTGCTCTCTTTGGTAGCAGCTTTGCAGCAAGGGCTAAATCTTGCTTGCTTAAGTCAAGAAAGTGACTTAGATGTGATGACTTACAGAGCAGACTTACTGAGCTTTGCCACTGATGTTTTGTGAGGTAAAGTGATGCCAACCTTACAAAGTTAACCGATGGCAAGTGCAAGGTCCTACACCTGGGTTGGCGGAATCCCAGGCACAGCTACAGGTTGGGCAGAGAAGAGATTCAGAGCAGCCCTGCAGAGGAGGACTTGGGGGTGTTGGTTGATGAGAAAATGAACATGAGCCGGCTTCAGTGTGCACTTGCAGCCCAGAAAGCCAACCGTATCCTGGGCCGCACCAAAAGGAGCGTGACCAGCAGGTCCAAGGAGGCGATCCTGCCCCTCTACTCTGCTCTTCTGAGACCCCATCTTGGAGTGTTGTGTGCAGTTCTGGTGTCCTCAACATAAAAAGAAGGACATGGAACTGCTGGAAGAAGTCCAGAGAAGGGCCATGAGGATGATCAGGGGACTGGAGCACCTCCTGTATGAAGAGAGGCTGAGGAAGTTGGGGCTGTTCAGCCTGGAGAGGAGAAGGCTGTGTGGAAACCTCATAGCAGTCTTCCAGTATCTGAAGGGGGGCTATAGGGATGCTGGGGATGGACTGCAGTGATAGGACAAGGGGTAATGGGTTAAAACTTCAACAGGGGAAGTTTAGATTGGATATAAGGAAGAAATTGTTTACTGTAAGAGTGGTGAGGCACTGGAATGGGTTGCCCAGGGAAGTTGTGAATGCTCCATCCCTGGCAGTGTTCAAGGCCAGGTTGAACAGAGCCTTGGGTGACATGGTTTAGTGTGAGGTGCCCCTGCCCATGGCAGGGGGGTTAGAACTAGATAATCTTAAGGTCCTTTCCAACCCTAACTGTTCTATGAAAGTGGATCCGCAGTTCATGCTGATGAGAAACAGGTCACCAGTCTCATGTTCTCCACAGAACTTCTTTGGCACAACTCACTTTTTGCTAAAGCGAGTTTTTAGTCTTGGAAGTGAATAATCTAAGGTCCCAGAACTACCTTCCCAAGTAAGATGCTTTAGGCAAAGTCCTTGGTTCTTTCTTATTTTTGTGGTAGTGCAGAGAGATTTTACGGCATCAGTTTATGGACTGACAGGAGCATGTGTGGCATAGAATACCATGCTCCCATTGCCATCAGCCCTCTTATTCAAACTCCTCTTAGGTTTAAACTGGAGCTTGGAAATTAATGGAAACATCATCCTGTTGAAAGCTACAACATTGTACTTGCACTGGTTGGTGTCTCTTCCTCCCAGGGAGGATTGGGTGAGGTGGCTAAGATGGTATTTGAGGAATAGGAGAGAGGGGTTTGCAGTATTCTCAGTTCCCTGAACTCTGCCATAGTCTGGAGAGCACTATGGGTCTTGCTTTCAGGGAGATTGACTTAATGGAGAGCTGGTGAAAAGGACATAGTAAAAGAGGTTTTCTGCTACTGAATCTCATAAAACAATCCACCCCAATGGTTTTCCCCCATACAGTGGTATACAATACAATGAAAGGTTCAGATATTGTCTCCCACCACTTCTTCATGTAAGTCAAGATGAAAAGCACACCAACCAATCCAGAAAACCACTGTCCCATAGAAAGGGTCTCAAAGCCACATTCAGCAGCTTCAGTGTGTGGGCAGACTTTCAAAAGCTGAACCATTCTGTAGTTCCACTAAGCTTGAGGGAGATGTGAAGCAGAGACTATTCATTAGGGACTGTAGTGATAGGACATGGGGTAAAGGGTTAAAACATAAACAGGGGAAGTTTGGGTTGGATACAAGAAAGAAGTTCTTTACTGTGAGGGTGATGAGGCACCGGAACAGGTTGCTCAAGGAAGTTGTGAATGCTCCGTCCCTGGCAGTGCTCAAGGCCAGGTTGGACAGAGCCTTGGGTAACATGGTCTAGTGTGTGGTGTCTCTGCCCACAGCTGGCGGGTTGGAACTGGATGATCTGTAGGTCCTTTCCAATCCTAACTATTCTATGATTCATGATCCATATGATAGTATGTGAAATATAAGACTCTGTATCAGTGACTCTTTATCAGCGAATAAGTTGCTTGCCAGACGCAGCAGGTTTCATCAGTGAAAAAGTAATTGTGAATTTGGGTTGAATGCACTGGGTAGCTGGAAAAATGAGGATATTCCATCAACAACTCCAGGCTTTGCTTCAGCTTTTGTGCAAACAGACAAACTTCTGTGGACTCCAGTACAGTGTTTCCTGCATGCATGAGACTGGTCTTTTTTTTATACAGGAAAAAGTCACATCACAAGAGACCTTTGACGTTTTAATGTGTCCTGGCATATCGATGGATACATCCAGTGGAGAAGAACAATCTGGGACACTTGGTCTGCATTTGTGCTTTGCTGGAGATTTGCTATGTAACCTCGAGCAAATCTATTAATCTCCTAGTACCTCAATTCCCCAAATGCAAAATGGAGATAATAAAACATAACTCCCTTAGCAGGGTAAACACATTAAAAAATGCACTTAAAAGCAGTTGGGTACTAGGTTAATGGAGACCTATATCTTGTGGGGAAGATTTGTTGTATTATAAATAATACGTCTTCACAATTATTCCATTTAGTCTGCCTTGAAGCCTTCAAAGACATACCACGCAAATGTTTACTGGCAGCGTGTTTCCCCCCTTTTATTGGCCAACAACATGTTTAGACCAGACTTTGCTGTGGCAAAGTATTTCAGTGCATTGCACATGGCAAATGGCTCCTTTACTGTAAAAGTAGATAATGTTTTTCCAGAGAATGCCCCAAATAATGCTGTACTCAGCAAAAGCCTCTGCACCTGGAGTAGCTGTCTCTGAGCAGATTTCCTTGCAGAATGTTCAGTGTGCTTCTGCCTAGAGCTTTCAACTGTGACAGAGAATAAAGGAGGTATGGTGGGTACCAAGGACAAACTTTTTAAGGGTGAGTTAGCTTTGCAGACCACCTGAAAGAACTTGGGTATGTCTCAAGTCAGCTAAGCAGTGCTACTGCTAGGATGTTGCAGACAAAAAGGCCAGTGTTGCAGAGTTTGGTTGAATTACCCAGGGTACAAAGTGGGAGTTTGGGGGACTCCCACTACAATGTTAGTGAACAGAAGCTATTCAAGCCATTAGACCACCCACTGTTTTAGCAGTGTTACTTAGCTTCCCTGGACTCTGTAATTGCTCTTGTCACATTACTGAGGATAACATAGAAATATTGCAAGCTTTTGCCTTGAACTTGGAGTGCTGAGGCTTATGTAAGGGGGGAAAAAGGCTACACAGGCTGAAATGAAGGATGTGATTCTTATCCCACTTTTGCTTGTTTTACGCTGGTTTTGCCTCTTTAATGTTGATGGAATGAGTTCAGAAGCAGGCCTGTGTCTGCAAAACAACTTTGCGTGCCTGAAAAGTGTGTATGAGGGTGTTTTAAGGAAAGCAGCAGCCTGGAACTGGCATTTGCTTCAGTTCAGATAAGATTCCACCCTCTCCCGTCATATGGTGAAAAGCCAGTGTGACATGAAGAAGAGCAAAAGCTTTTTCAGTGATCAGGGCATCAAACAGAGAATTGCATCTGCTCAGATGCCCTTCCGATGGGGATGTTCCTCCAGAACTGATGATGGCAGAGGTGTGCTGTCACACCCTCTACTGCAGGCAGCAGGAGATGGGAAGCAAGACTTGCTAGTGTGTGAGACCTTTTACCTTCCTGCTTCCAGGAATGAGGTGTGTTAGTGTGTGTGGGGGGTGTGTGTGTGTAATAAAATTGTGGTAACTCCATCAGTAACTCAAAGATAATTCCAGATCTGCTTCTGCTGCACAGCTCAGGAGGTGTCATGCATCCAGCTAAGAAGGGCTGGGTACCAGGAGGGTTTGCTTTCAACCTCTGCCCTGCAGCACAGGAACTATTGAATTGAGGGTTTTCCTGGTGTCTGCTTCTTTGACTGCAATGTAATGATTTTGAGTGAAAGGCACCATGGAAGAGCAGCAGTGGCGCAAATATATGAAAACCCCTAAGAATCATCAAATCATAGAATCATAGAATGGCTTGGGTTGGAATACCCCCAGATGATTATCTGGGATGAGAGGTAACTTTGCAGATGGAGCTCCCATGTCAAACATTAGCACCCAACAGTCCTCCTGATCTGATGCTAACAGAAACCACAGCAATGTTTGGTGTAATCTCTGGCAAACACCTATGCATTGAGTAAGAATGAAAAGTTGATCTCATGCTTGGGAGGAGTTTGGGAAGAGTGAGTACGTGCTACTTGCTTGTACACCTGGCAGTGCTGGCCAGTAGCTCCTGTAGGTGATGCTGGGCATGGCAGGAGTGCTCCTGGTCTCTTGGAGGCTGTGTGTGCTGCAGTGAGCACAGCTCTGAACCTTTCTGCAGCCTGGTCTGTGGTCTACATGGGCTGTGTTAGAGGGTTGAGGTTTGGTTGAGTGTGACCCATGAATGGGATGTTATCACTGAGAAGGTAGCATTAATTGTGGGTACCCATGTGCACTGCTGGAATGGCACTTCTGGTCATACAATTTGTTAATGCTTATTCCATAGCGAAACCAAAGCAGCCTAACAATTCTCTCATAAAGAGGAGTGTTCGCCTGATTTCTACAGTCTGTTGTGCAGAGGCCTATGGAGAGAGACTAGGTACCCGAACCTTGGGGTTTTATCTCCCAGTGGTGGTAAGCTTGAGGTCAATTTTTTGTATTTCATGACTACTACTGTTGATGCTATATGCGCTAGTGAAAAGCGTTTCTTTTTCCTCAGTATCTTAGGTATCCTACCATATCTCGGTGACTACAGGTTAACAAAATCTCTGGTTTACTGTGCAAAATATTACGAATTACTCTAGGTATCCCTTCGGTGATATTGTGCCTGTACTTTCTATTGTGGTTCAGATTACCTCCATTAGTAGTGTCTCATCCTTTTTCCAGTCAAATTGCTTACAAATATGTGTTGGTTTTAACTGTTTGGGATGTGAAATTTATATAATGCAAGGTCATTTATTCTTCTGTTTCTGATCATCTGTTACCTAGATTAGCAGACAACAAAGAAAAAAGTGGTAGTGCCAATCTACTATGTGTCGCTGTATGTATGTATAGCACCTAGCACAGTTGGGAGTATATATTATCGACACTGCGATGGTGTGAAGGGACCTTATTGCTCTAGGCAATACACAGGCAGACAACAAAATATGGTGCCTTCCCAAGGAACTTCTGAACAAAATGTAGTTAATGATCAATTGGTCTTTGCAGCAGAATTCTGTAGGAGACCAGTGTATCAAAGCTGCATACATAAAATGGAGGCACATGTTTATCCTACTGATGTTATAAGAGGGTCCGTGTTACATTCATACAGAGGTTCGTGGAAGGCTGTGTTTTAGGTTGTTTGGTGTGACTCTGCAAGGACTACTTAGTATTAATAAGAGGACCTAGAACAATAAAGTCAAGGCCTAGCTAAATAAAGGCCAGTGGATCAAACAAAAAGGATGGCCCAAAATGACTGGTGAGAGAGATAACAAGGCTCACTTCAGAGAAGGCTAAAAGGGTATTTCTACCCACGTTGAACTTCCTTACCCATATGGACAAGCCAGCCAGAGACTTGTACGTGGTGCAGCAGAGAAGCTGCAGGGCAAGTTACCCTGCTAGACCTGGGTGTATGTATTGTGCCATTGCCTTGTAGAAAGGAGAGGCAGTAAAGGCCAGGCAAATCTTCCTAGAAACTGAGACTTGGGGAGAGGCAAGGTAGAAACAAGGGGATAAGAGGATGCAGTGGAAGTGACTAACGAGGACCAGTGTCATGGGGACTGTGGGAGGACAAGGTTTCCAGAAGAGAAATGCAGATCTGCTGTTGTGCATGTGTTGATGACTGCTCAAAGCTAATGATACAAAGACTGAAGCTCATCTTTAACTAAGAAAGGGACTCCGAGACTCGAGCTTCTATCTTTCAGACCAGCAGAATGAAGGAGGGGCTTGCAAAATGATGAAACTACACTGCTTGTTTGGTTTTCTTCTTGGGGGGATAAAAGTGGTGCAGTGGCATATAAAGAAATACATGGAAACAAGGTTGAAGGAGGGTCAAAAGCTCATTGAAAAGATCTGAAATTGTGGGAAGTAAGGTTCATTTGCCTTGGAGGACCAAAGCTGGCCCTAGAGGAAATGGCAAAGCAAGAGAGCAAGTGTGGAGACAAAATACCAGTCAAAACAATGTGGACAGGAGGCCTTTGGAGAGCATATGGTGGAGGTGACCAGCACCTAAGGAATGCAATGGAGGTGTGACCAGGGCAAAGAGATTGAGTTAAAGTAGGAAACACAGTGTGCAAGTAAATTAAAATAAATATTTGGTATTTTGTTTTTCTTTGTCTCCCAAATTTTACACACAGCTTTTGTAGAAACTGTGAGGTATTTTGAAAGAACTTGAAATTACTACTGTTTCCCTACAATAGGTAAGAAAGTAGGTCAACGTATTTTGTGATGATTTTTAACTATTCATTTCATGGCACAATTTGGGGAAGGGTTATAAAATCTCTACCCACATTTCTCATTTTTGCATGAATATATGAATTTCCTCATGAACAAGGCAGAGATTAACACTTAAATAGGCACAGAAAGCAGGGAATGGAGACTAAAAATGGAGATTAGATTCAATATGAATCGAATGGATTCCGATGTGAAATCTGCAAATGCAATCTCCTGCAGTGTAAACCAGGTTTATTTTAAGTTCCCAAGTTTGATCTGCACCTGAAAAAGCTTAGTCTAAATGGAAATATGCATCTGTACAAAGCCTCTTGCCAGACTTTAAAAATTAATTTTAAGTTAAATTAGTGCAGCTTTTAGTTATAAACAGAAGATGTATGTTAGTGTGGAAACTGAACTCGGATTTCTGGACTTCCAATAGCACACATGTACCACAAGCCCACTGCTTACTGTATGAAAATCAGTGCAACGCTGGCAGATGCAGAGCACAGAGGCATACATAGGATGGTGTTAAGTTTTTGATCTTTGCCGTGAAATATCCTACTGTAAGAGCTGCAGATGGGGGGAGCTAGGAGAAGACTATCCCTTGGAGTGCAGAAGGCTACTGGTGAAGTATTTATATTGTAGTACTTTGGGGAACTGCACTTTCAGTGGCTTACAGGCTGCTGGTGTAGAAATGGATGAGTTTTCTTGCCATTCTTTCGTCTCCTCATGGTGTGGAAAACCATGACTAAAGACATCACCTGTATCTGTCGTTTGCTTTTTTTTTTTTTTTTACTTCCCTGTAGGTTGTGGAGGTTCAGGTCTTTCCATTGCAAAGTTAGGAGCTGATAATCCTCTGCAGGGTCATCAGAACTGCTGAAGTGCCAGACTGGCTGTTTCCCTGGTTCTCATGAGTGCAGGTGCCCATTCTTCTTGCTTTAGGGGATACTCTATTTGCACAGCCTTAATCAGCAACACGTTATGGTTTTGGCCAGTGCAGTTCATGATGGTGACATATTATATTTATTTTTAATGTGGAATTGGCCCATGCCTGATTGAACAATGTACAAATAAAAGAGATGGAAATCAAAACTGGTTTGGCTTGCTGGCCAGCATAGACAAGAATAAAAAAAGAATAGCTGAACACTTCCAGCAGGTAATTATCAGTCTTTTGTGTCTACCTCATGCCAGTGAGAGGAGAGAGTGCAAGACTTTTCCTACTAGTATTGCATGCATTTTGGGAATGACAATTATGACTTGGAAACATTCTCCTGCAGGATGTTCTTTTATTGACATTCTGGTTTTATGAATATTAAAATCTTTATCATCTGGTCAACAACTCCTGGTACTCATTTTGGAAAAAAAATGATATTTTCATATTGTACTTTGCATAAGGATTACAGAGAAAATGCAGGATCATGGAACAGTGTAGAGCAAGAGTGTGAACAAAATAGGAAGCCCACTTAGTCCTCTGCTATAAGCAATCTTGCTCAGTATTTCAGATGAAATAAAAGCACTGTAATAGCCACTTTCACAGGTCTGACCCTGTTGAAAAGCCTCTGAGAAAGTATAAGTATCTTGCTGTTTTTTGCTATGTGGGCAGGCTGCTTTCAGTATCTATCTTGGGGAAAGATTTCACTTGATGACAGAATTATTATTAAATAATATATTTGGTTGCTGGGAGTTATCCTAGACTTGAAATTCAATAGATAATAGGCTTTATGACACTGATAAAGTACCTAAATTTGCATATATTATGTCTGAAATCAATGGAACAAGTAAAGGGAATCTCTAGTAAATGTGTTAAAGAACTTTTCTCCTATACTTCTGGAAACAAGCGAAAAATGAAACATTTCTTAATGCTTGGCTTAGTACAAGGACACTGCGCTTACTAAAGGGCTTAACTGCAGCAAAACGAACTGTCCAACTGCTCTGTCTCTGCTGGGATAGAGAAGAATTTCTTGGGTCCTAAATGTGGCTGTGGACAGTACTCATGGGGTACTCTGGGGAACCTGAACTGACAAGGGTTTGAGGCACAAATCTGGAATAAATAATAAAATCTCTTCACATTTATTTTCATACCTGTTTTTCTGTTTCAAAGGTACATAATAATGCAATGTGGTTAGAGCAGTGACATCACTCTCTCCTCTCCCTAAAGGGGGGGGTAAAGATGATGCAAGGATATTAATCATATTAGTTGTGGCAGAGGGCAGCTGTCTTCCTCAGTACCTGTTCCATGACATAAATAATATTTCTGGATGTCTTCAGGGGGGATTAAAAAGTCTAATGTTAAAGAGCAAGGAAGATATGGATATTTTGATTTTGTCTTTTCTGCTGTTAATCCCACCCAAGATAAAATGTTAGCAGCAAATTTATCTCTGTTATGTCTTCTGTACAAGTCAGCTTGGGTCTCTGCTTCAGACTGTTCAGTATTTGATAATTCCCATTTAAGTCAAAGCTCTAGCTAGCTTCTGACTATAATAGCTGTCAAGTTGTAAAATACAAAGCCTTCATGCAAGCACTACTTAATTGGTAAGTAATTCATGGTATAGGCCTTCATCTGTGATTACAAACCAAATTGCTAACATGAGAAGTCACTGCAGGGAACACTGAACCATCATTGTCTTTCAAAAGTTGAGAATCTTGCAAGCAATTTCTTTCGCTAGAGGTGGGGAGGGGGGCTGTGGCCAAGCAAAATCTATTGCAGAATTCAAAGGAATTCTTGGGAAAAATTATTAGATGTTTTGTATTTCCAGGCATTGCTATAATGGATTTTGTTTCAGAATAGAAAATGGAGGTCATACTGAGAAAAGGAAAAAGCTTCTTTCTTTCATGTGGTCAAAAGTGGAAGCCTTCCAAATTTGGGAAAATACAGTAATAAATCTGCAGCCACCTAGAATTATGTGGTGTTACAAGTGAAGACAGCTCCAAACTTCATTCCTGCAGTAGGAACAAAACTTGGTTTTCCCACCTTGAATCCACTGCTGCTTGTGCTCTTCTTTGTCAGCTCCTTGTACCAGCACCTTGGGGCAGAGCCAGGCTGCCTAAGCCTCTGCTTTCCAGGGCATTGCTGCCCACAGCAGATGGTTTTGGTACAGTTACACCAAGATTTTTACAAATGAGTATTGTCCATATTGTAGTTAACATCTGGGACAGTCAAATTCAGAGGTCCCACAGGACTGGATGGCACCTCATGAGCTCCTGAATCCCTAGCCAGGGCTGGCAGCCACATCAGCTGACTTCAAGTGGGGAACTGACATGAAAACCAGGCTGTTTTTTCACCTCTTTTGCTCTCCAAAAAACTACTCGGGTACCTCATCTTTCTGATGGCTAAAGAGCGGCTGCTTTCCTTTGTGAGGTTCCTCTCCTTGGTGTGGCGCTTAGGCCTGGGAGAGCACCTTTACTATCTTGCAGCCTCTCCTCTATATTTTTCTCTTGCATACTTAATACTGAACAATTCATTGCATTATTTATTTTTTCCTCTCTTGCTTGAGGATTTTCTGCCCATTTTCTGTGTGTTGCCAAGTGGTTCTGTGTTGTAGCTCGTTAACTGCCAGTGTGTTGGTGTTGCATATGGTAAAAAAGTGTAGCTGGCAATGTAGTATCACCTCCGCAGAAGAAAAAGATGTGAAACCCCACTGAATTCAGCCCTGAAGCTGCTCCTGTGGGGACTGTCCAGGGCAGGGACCTTACTGGGTACAATTAATTAGGGATGCTGTGCAGCTGGGGAAGTCTGATGAGCGGGGCTGAAGTGGAGCAAATTTCTGGCTGTGCGTTGAATGTCATGCTTTGCCATCAGGGATTTTAAATGTTGAGGTTAAATGTTGTTGCTGGAAACTGTCGGGGAAATGGGGGACTCCAGAGGGAGCAAAACAGGTAACGAGGGTGGGAAAGCGAGCTTTGTTCCCAGGCTGCTGTGCAGTGGGGGGAGGATGATTGCTTGCTACTTAGGAGAAAACAAGCCTCGTGAAAAGGAGGTTGTTTTCCTCCATGGGGACCGGGTGGGGAGAGGAGCAGAAGTCTGCGGAGGAGAGGGGCTGGAGGAGGAGGAGGGGAAGGTGGGGTGAGCGGGGCCCAGCCTGGCAGGTGGTGGATGTGCCAGCGCCTCGGGTTGTCGTTTGCACCTCGGTCACGTGTGTGGAAAACATTGCTGCTGTTGTAGCTGGGTACCGCTTGCTGCGCGTGGGTGCAAATGGCAAGGCGAGATGTGGGACGGAGCAGAGCTGGGCCCAGCTGCTTCTGTTTATGCTCTGCAGGAGGAAGCAGACGTACAGAGTGACTGTGTCTTGCCGAAAGTCAGCTGGGGGCTGGTGTCCATGGGGAGGCTCGTGGGGACTGGAGGCAGTCCAGAGCCGTCCTGCAGAGCCTGCTTATTCTCCCCTCTCCATGGTCAGACCCTGGTGCTCCGCAATGGGGCTCATTTCACTTGCGACTTGCCGCTTGTCCTCATCCTCAGTGGTTCAACCCTCATCCCTCCTTGCTGATCTGTGGAGGCCGTGGCAGAATTTGGATGCGCTCTTTTCTGTCTCAAACAATAGTAAAATTCCTGAAAAGGGGGTGAGCATGTGCGTGCATGCAGGTGTGTTTGGGGAGGGAGGCAACTGAACCTGAGACGTCGTGAAGAAGGTAGGCAGCCCAGGGCCTGGTATGATGGTCTCCCACTTGCATTTCTGTTTTCAAGCTTCACTATGTATCCCTGAAGACCATTAAATAAAAAAAAAAAAATTCCATCCCACATAGTCAGTGTTTGAAGGAACTGTGGTCTGAAGATGGTCTTAATGGTGTCATGGTAGAAGCATGGTGTACCTGGAACAGATGTGAAAGGGGAAGAGACCCAATCTCTCTGTTCTGCCTCTCTCCATTTTAAATTTGAACAGGACACGTGGCTCCTGACACGTTGTCTAACCAGCTCAGTTTTATGTGCTACTTCAGTCAGGAAATTAATCAGGGTAAAAAAGATAAGGGAACGTTATGCTATTCAGAGTAAATAGCTGCATTACACAATGCTGCTCCCAGTGCCTAGGTAAAGCTGTTTAAGAAAATGGGCTGGCTTGAGGGCTTCCTTCTGATTGTCTAATTAAACTTCCAACCTTTGCAATTATGAAAATAACTGTGTGGTTAGAACTACTTTATATGCTATAGGTAACTCTTGAATTAGCTAGAAAGAGACTAAGATGTTTCCCTTGAGATCTTATTCTGAGATTTTTATTTTTTTGTTTTGTGTGCCCTTTGTGCTACTCTACATTGAAACAGTATTTTCAGAAAAAATCCGAACTTGTAAATGCGACTGTTGTGATGGCTCAAACTAGAGGTCCACTTGTTGCAACATCCCATTTGCAGCAACGCCCAGTTAAAAAATGCCTGTGAGGAAAGTGTAAGAAAACTGATAACAGACACAAACCAGTAGGGCCTTCCTAGCCTCAGCAATTAGCTTCCATTTTAAAACCTTTCATTCAATCATAGCCAAGCAATTGGAAGATAATGTCTTGTGGCTGAGAGTTCCACTGGTTAACTGTGTGCTCTGTTAATGCTTTCTCCTAGCTGTTTTCATGTTTTCTGGCCTACAGATGTGCATGTAAGGTTTTACTTTTTTTTTCTCCTTTTTTTTTAATGAACCTGGGAACATTATGGCTATTATTTGTATTACCTACAATTTTTAATACAGGTAATTAATATGTAATTCCCAAATACACTCTTATTTATCTCTCTTCAGTCATCAAAGTCATCAAACTCACTTAGGATGGGTATGTGTCCTAGTCTCATACAATTTTCTATTTTCTCCCAGACCCATAAATATTGGAAGCAGCTGTCTGCCCGATCTCCTGGGGTACAATCCTTCTCAGGTGAAGATGACTCCATCTTTCATAGTACACCTGTGTACTGTGCAATCAGTGTGCTCTGCCTGCCATAGCCATGAAGGTTTTCATTACAGCAAGGCTACAGGTGCAGATATTAAAAATCTAGTCTTCAAAATAATTGTCACTTTTCTCAACCCCCTGCTTCCTCACAGGATAACTGTGACAGATGAAGGATTGGTAAGCAGAGGCTGTGCTGTCCTCTGGTACAGCGGAAATGCCAAAGTACTTTTTGTCAGGCTCTGTTATCACCTTATCCTCAGCTTTTGTTGATATAAGTGAGCACATCCCTTTGTTAGCTCGCTTGTACCTTATAATGTCATCTTTTTTTCTCCTGTTTTATCTGATCCTCGTTATAAAAACAGAGCTACGTGATGCACAGCTGGATGCACTTTGAGAAATCTGCTGCTGCCTGAGTGCTACTTATTCTTGTGATCGGAGGGGAGTGCTGAGCTGAAGAATAGAATATGTCTTTTGTGATTGATCTGCTAGGCAGGTTTGATAGTGCGGAAAAAGTAGTAGGTGTTGTACATATAGAAACGTTTGGGCTTGGACTCTGTTTTCAGTCTGAAATATGAAGTGTGGTTGAAATTTGAAAGGAGAGACGGACTTCGCATTAGCAAGCGGCAAGCACAGCTGAGTGGCTTGTCTGGTGTGTTCAAGTGATTTTTCGGTTTCTAATGGTGCTGGTTGCAGTGGGGACTGCAGTGTGATAGCCCGTGGAGGTACTGACAGAAGCAGGGATCTGCTGGTGAAGGTGCGATACATGTGGTATTCAGCCATCACTCAATGCTTCACATTCTTGTGAGAAATCTGCTTTAATCTGGGTCTGGTTCCAACTGGCAGTGCATAACAACAAGGCTTTCCAGCCTTCTCCTCCCCCGGGGTTTCAGTCCTTAAAGATGCAGGTTCTGATAGCATGTTTTTCTTTCCAAGCCAAAATTAAGTTAAAAAATTGACAAGCACTTACACCCAGCAAAATATTTAACCTTACTGCCAGGCTGGAATTAGCCTTTGAGTGGCTTTCTGCTATTTCATGGTTAGCAGCACGAGAGCAATCATAGCTACTTGTGCTCTCTTTGGGGCCAAGAGATCCACGAGGTCACCTGATTGTCACTGTGGCTTTTCTGAGATCTTTCTCCAGTAAGATTGTCACTTATTTCTTTTCCTTGTTATTTCAAGACCACCTTCTCATGAGGTTCTAGGGGCAGCAGGTAAGGGATCGCAACTGCTTGGGACCACAGGTGTGGTCCTTGCTTTCTATCCAAGATGTGCAACTTCCACACAGTGGTGGTTTTCAGGACTTGTTCTGTGTCTGATCAGGGCTGTGTATGGATCAGAATATGCTGGAAGGCTTGATTCATTTCAGGGTGACCTTTAGTATTTTAACACTATTTTTCATATACCTGGCAGAGTGAAGATAACGTAGACTAGTGATTGCATCTAGATGTGTACTCTATTGCAAGCTGTTTATGCCCCTAGCCACTGAAATGACCTGTTGTCAGACTTTATTATGTGCAGGATATGATATTGGGTGAAAATAGGCTTTATATGAGAAGTCAAGGCTCAGTATCTTTAAATGAGGCTAACTCGGGGAGGACCACTCATTTTTTATTTTTTTTTTTCTAGTCATAGCAACCAAACCAGGCTGGCTGTGCTCCAAAAGGCCAGTTTTTCATGTCCTTTTGCAGTTGAATTGGTCTATGTTTTTTGTCCTACAAAGAAGCCTTAGCAGCTCTCCTGCTGGTTTGTTTTCAGTTTGTTTATTTTTTTTCTGGCCATTATAAAATAGCTCTTCCCCTTCCCTGTAGGCTTCTGATATGCTACTGACCACCTTCTGAAGATATTTACTGTAGCATTGTAAGAAATACAGTCTCTGTGTCTTTAAAACCCTGTCTAGTATCAAGAAGCTCTTGGTAAGCTGAATGTAGGAGCAAAGCTCTCCTGTGCTAGCAGCTCCATATAGACCCAGGAGCAGTACCATTGATGATTACAGCCCCGACTATCCAAGGGTTACGGGATGAGGTTTTGAAGGGCTTTACATGATCCCTTTGTTCAGAGTCTTGTATTACAGAGCCAAAATGAGCATCATAGTGGTCCACCTGCATTGCCTTGTGGACACAGGTGCTGACTACAGACCTCGATACCAAGCATCAGCCTTACTATGACTGGGCTCTGACAGCACAGGAATTTTGGTATTTTGCAGCTTGCAGATTACACTGCTCAATTCTTTGCTGGCCTGGGACATAAAAATCTGGTAAAATTTTAGCGGACTGATTTTCTAGGCAGACAGACTTTAAGTGACCTCTGTCTAGCCTTCATGAGCCTCTAGATACATTATTTTTGCACATGCTGCTCAGCTTTCTCCAAAGAGAGACCATAGGCACTGGCTGTCTAATCCACACTTGATTTAGGTTATTTTTCCATTTACTTTAATCGTATTCTCAACCCATTTGACAAACAGGCAAATGTGTAATGGTTGGGGCAGACCCAGTTCGCCTGTGGGGGAAATAGTTATTTAAAATAAAAACAGTCTGATTTTTCTGGAGGTGATGAAGACCCGCAATTCTGATTGACTAGTTCACCAATAGATAAAAATCAAAATATCATCAAACTTATCTATTTACAAATTGTCCAGGAGCAGATTGTGAAATTGTCAGGTTTGTCATGTAAAGTTATTCACTAATTTCTTCAGGGAATAATTAGATCATTAGACAAATATGCCATAGGCAATCTGTGTGGGAACTTGTGTAATTAACCAATCCAAAATGAGTGATAAATTGTATATCGGTAATTTTCACACTTCGCAATATAAGATGTGTTAAGTAGTTTTGTCATCAAGTTAAGGAACAGAAACAATACATTGTGACTTATATAACTAATTAGCATTCCTGATTTTACAAACACAAGCAATTTGGAATTTACCTTGGGCGACAGTTTGCTCATGTGAGGTAGAATATTCATGAGCGCAGAACTTTGCACTCACTTTTTGCAAATGCTTGAACGTTAAAGGGGTCATAAATCTGGTTAATCAGAAATTTGCCTTTCAATTCTAACAAATGTTCATGGTATGTTAGTAAGAAAAAAAAATCTCTTTCTTTCCCCAATATTGGCTCAGCTTCTTGTAAAATCCTCTTGACAGCACTTACTGAATCAGAATTGTGTTGTACTAAGGAATGGGTCTGTGCACGTTGTGTAAAGTACTGGGTGATTCCTTTGTTCATCCGGTTGCTGAATTTATGGTGCGATGTCATATTATGACTTCCGTTGTAAATGGATTAAGTGGGGGGAGGTTGGAAACAGAAGAATGCAACAATTTGGAAAGGTGAAATTGAGGAAGGATGGCAGTAACCAGGAGAGGTTAAACTGTGGCCACAAGCAGGCAAGAGAGGCACAATGCATAGGAAAGGCTGTGATCAATGTGGTATAGAAGGGGTATAGCCAAGGAGAGGTGTCATACTATAAGGTGGTGGAAGCTTGGGGTGAATATCAAAAAATGAAAAAGCTCTGGCTACTGCAATCGTTTAAGACCTTGATATAGCCACCTAAGAAGGTGTAATATGCAGTGGTAAACTGAAGGTTAAATATATATATGCATGCACACATACCATGTGAAGGAAGATGGAGCAGATGACCTCATGGTCTTCTTCCATACCTGAATTTGAGGCTCACAAACACCATAACTCTGCAAGTGTTTAGGCACAAACCCCAAACTCTCCCCTCTTCATCTCCTCCTCTGCGGCATCTTTTAGGTACAGAGTGAGCTCATCAGCATAACATTAGGTCAAGCACTATGCAACACAAAGTATATATAACAAAGCTGTGGTGTGTGCAATCCCGGGCTACTGAAGATATCAAGGTCTCTGGGAAGAACAAGCAGCTCTCTCCTATATATTATGCTGAAACTAGTAGAACTATGTGAATGGTTTCTGGTTTGCTCAGAAGACATAATTAAATGCAGAGACAAATCAGTGACACTGTCCAGTTGCATCAAGCCGCTAAAAAATTCCACAGACATATCTGACTTGACCCTTTTAAAGATCAGTGGGTTGGATTCTCTTTCTCAACTTGAAAAAGGTGTGTGAGAATGCCAGGATGCTTTTAGAATGAAGAGCATTATGTATAGCCCATTAAAAATAGAATTTAAAATCAAAATCCACTGCACCTCTGGAGAGTCAGCAGAGGGAGTGCGAGTTAGGAAGCCCCTGTTTAGTATCTGAACGGATGCAATGCAGGAGGAGGGAAGTAAACAAAAAAGATGTGCGAGCTAGAATTGTGGGAAAGAAATAAACCTAAAATAAAATCTTGATGATAAAGTTAAGGTGACAGCAGCAACACCCTTTGATGAAAGTTGTGATACCCCTGCCCTTGGAGGCATGTGAGCTTCAAGGAATACATGCTAGAAAATGTAATAAATTTCATGAGGTTGCCTAAGCACTTCCAAGTCCTGTGATTTTAATTATTATTCTTGCAGTATTTTGTGCTCACACCCTCCAGTCCATCAAATCATAGTTACATTAAAATCCTTTGCTTTTTTATATTTTTGACTCTCGAGTTCCTGCTGAAATGATATGGAGTCTCAATATTACCAAGATGGTTATGGAGTCAAGCTTAAATTGTGATCTGAGTGCATTTAATGTGTGAAAAAGCCATAAGGCAAATAACAAGATTCTCAGGGCTTGAAAAGTCATGATGGTGCTTAAAACGCTTTGAGCTGGCAATGCTAGCACTACTTAAAATGAGAGTGCATTTCTGGGCAACCCCACAGAATCTATTTTACCTCTGTATCTTGTAGGGTTTTTCTTTTCAGTTACAGAGAAAATATGTAATAAAAAAAGCCTGAAATGGTATTTTTGTATTTGTGTTTAATTTGTCTCTTCCAAGAATGCACACTTATTCCCTAGAGCTGTACTTTTCTTTTTTTCCTGATTAGTTCAGGACTCTCAGTCTTGGCTCTGGCTGAACAAGTCTGAGACCAACCATTTTCTTGAATGTTTTAGAAGGGTGACCAGGAGTGGCCTTAAGATTTAAACCAAGCTGCAATTTTAATTAAGGAAAAACTTCTGTTTCTCAATCCTAGAGGTAAGCAGAAATGCCATACTAGCTAGATGATATTTTAAATAATTGAATGTGGTTTTGTCTGGCGCTTCAGAAATACATAGCATGACCTTCTTTATGCTTCCCAACAAATCTGCATCTATGTTGAAGATCAAAATGAAGATAAGCAGTTGTATAAAAGATACTTGCGGGCTACTTACATTTTTGTTCAGTTTTGAATACTGTTCTTTACCTGTACAGTAATTTACTTTGAAGTATATGCTCAGAAAGAAATGCTTCTTGAGATTAATAGGGAAAAGATGCTGAAAATCTCGATTATTTCTTTTCTTTTAAAAAGGCAAACACCAAAACAAACAAAACTCCCAAACCCCCACCACCCCTCCATTCCCCCCACCTCCAGAAAACAAACCCCAATCAAAAAAAAACCAACACCAAAACTGACAAAAAACCTCAACAAAAGTATTTAAAGTCCACTCTACTTTTGACTGCTAAAGATGACTCTGCAGGTCACAGAGGTGTATCTTACAGCTGTATGTGTCTGGTGTTGGCTATTATGCTAGCAAATCCTCATGCATTTTCAATTTGTTTCACTCCAGTATTATGTTCCCCAGTTTATTTTCAGTGGTTTTTTGGAATTTTTTTTTCCTCTCTCCTCTCCCCTTCCTAAACTTCTGTCAATGTGTTATGGTAATGCAGCTCTGCTTTCCACTCATGAGGTGCCTGCATTCATTGGTGGGTGATACGAATAAGTAAAACCTGTCTCTTAGTGCGCATTCACAAGAGTGTTGAACTGAGATTACACTGACATCTGAAATTCTGGCAGTTTGTAACTCCAAGTGCTTACACTTTGTAAATCTCAATCGCGTCCTTAATGTAGATTTTGTTTCATTTCTTGCTAAAGAGTAAAAAAAAATGTAAATTTAGAAAAGACTGTCACTCTCCCCCTTGGTCTTTGAGTGATTTAAGTCATTCCTTTGTCAACTGATCTAATGTGTTTTTTGCAGTGATAATGTCATCTTAGTCTCCAACATCTGTGTGCTGGACAGAAACTGAGATTCCTAGATGTGTCTTGGGTGCACCATGTCTTCACCATAGCACAATGACACGTAGGTAAAACACATAGTTTTATGCAACAAGTGCAAATGAAACTGATTTGAACTGAGTATTCTTTGAAAGCTTTGATGAAAGAAAATAACATTTAGGCACAGGCTTATTTGATTTTATCAAAACTGTCCTCCTGAAGAAACTGGAAGTGGAGTGAGTCTACGGTGCCTTAACTGGCTCTGGTGCTGTGGACACCTGGGGAAGGTCAAGATGTGGGTGAGAGTGGCATGACTCAGGGCTCTTGCTGGCATGGGCTGAGTCACAGTGCCAAGTTCATGTGTCTTTCTGTTGCTTGCAAAATCTGAGATCTGTGATTATGGCCTCTCCTAAGAAGAGACTGAACTGTGTCCTGGGTGAGTAGAGGAGAGACCTGTGAAGAACAGAACATTTTCTCCTGATTTATCTGAACAGACATCTCTTGCTGCTTGGGGTTCCCACTGGGACTGTGGGACACTTTAGTTTTGTTCATGAGCTGAGCTTTCATACAGCTTTAGCTCTCAAAACTGAACACAATCTGTTTCCTCACCTTCATGCCTTTTCCACAACTATCTGCCACCTTCTTGCCCACCCTGAAGTGCATGCACATAAGGGGAAGCAAAGTGTTAACCGCATGCCTCTGACCCTGAAAGAGCCCAGAGGCTAAGCAGGTATCTGAGGTACAATTGTAACTCAGAAAAGTGGTTTGTTGTTTTTTTTTTTTTCCTGCCTTGTTGTTTAGTGAGGCTTGAGTTAACATTGCTGCAAGGGTCTTTCTCTGGTCTAGGTCTTGGAAACAAAGGCTGTTCCCCAGCAAAAAGCTGATGAGCCCCAACATGTCAAACTGACAACCAGCATATGCTTTGGTACAGCATCACCTGTTAAGTAAGGAAGGGAAAGTTGCAGCTACAAAACTATATGGTTATACAAATGCAAAACACTTCTTACAAAATAAGAATAAGATGCCAAAATAAACCACTGTAGCGGAGAAATGGAGCAGCTGCTCCTGGGCAAGATGAGGGGTGTAACTGCAGATGTCAAAGTCAGCCTCCGTACCAGAGAGCAGCAATGGAGTAAGGTGGTTTCTGTTGTACAAAGTGTATGGCCTTTAAATAAGTATAGGCCTCTGCTGGCTGATCTCATGCCTTCTTGAGAAGAGGTGGTGGGACTTAGCTGTGCTTGCTCTGTGCTGCGCCCAGGGGCCCCTGGAGTTAGAAAAAGAGAGGAACTTGTGGTGGCAGGGTCCCAACTCTGCCTGCAGTGGTGGCTTCCAGCAGTACAGCCATGGGTGTTCAGGAGCAGGGAGCTAGGATAGGCTTTGAATCTGGTGGGGTCCAGGGCGCTCCATGTGCTGTGGTGGGAATTGGCATCAGACTGTGTCCAGCCTGACTCTGCTGGTGTCCCAGTGACTGTCCAGCATTGCTCAGTCACTTCACTGGGTTTTCTTAATGACTTTTTTCCCTTTCCCCCCTTGTTTTTCACATAGGAAATGAAATGGATATCAATGCTGGCAATTTCAATGTAGCAATAGCAAACCCTCTGACTTCTCTGTTCAGTGTCTCCCTGTGAAAGATTACTTTGGGTCAATTGAAGTGGACTTAATTTTTCTTCTGAATAAAATATCATCATAAACAAAAATCACTTCTGTCCAAACCAGTGTCTTTCATTTCTTGCTATCTAAGCCTTTATTTATTTTTATTAAAAAAAGAAATTAAATAAATTAAACCTCCTTTTGCTGCCTAACTGTTCTCCCCCTCCCCAAACCCCAGAACTTAGTTTAAAGCCTGATGGACACAGTTTGACTTGTAGAAGTTGTTTTTCTCAATTATTTCAATATACACTTCCAAGTTTGACATGCAATATCAAACCCTGTTGATCTGAAATAAATTGATAAATAAAATAGTTGTCAAGAGTGTTGCCAAGCTTTCCTCATGTAGATTTCTGAGTGCCAGCTGCATTTGGTTCTTAATTTAAGATTTCTCTATATTGTAACAGGTTTAAGCCTTAAAAATGAGGGCTGACATCTTGAAGACCAACATCATCATCTGTGGAAGCTCAGGCCAAAAGACAAGAGTTGCAAGATCACTAACTTGTGTAACAATACGTTTTCCTATGTTCGAATAATAAAAAAGCTGCAATTACTTTTAATTAACTTCAGCAAACTACATTTTTGAGGATGCTCTACTTTTCTTTCCCAAATGAGAGGTTAAGTGGGCCAGCAGAATTTAATTTAATTGGCAGTATTTTGTTTCTAAGCCACTGCAGGTCACCTTACTGGCTGAACCTGGTGTTCTGTTTGGAGCCAATGGTGGGAGGATAATCTGATCCTCTCGACCCAGGGGCTTTTGTGGTGATGCCACCAGCACACCCACAGTCCTTCCAGGGAGACTGGGTGGGAGGAGTCCCCTTGTGTGTTTTTGCAACATGCAGCCAGAGCAAAGGCCTGTGAGCTGTGCTCTGTTTTGCTGTTTTTGAAGAAGTACTGAGAGAGTGGCAGAACCTCCTGGATCTCTGCTGTTTAATCTTCAAGAGTTGCACCTTGGCATAAGAGGTTATACATCTTGATTAGCCTGCACAAGCTGCACCTTATAGCTTTGGGTGTGAATTTAAAGAGTACGAGGGGAAATAGCAATGACAAAGTGCTCTGCTAGTCTGGACAGAAAAAAAAACAACCAACCAATCCTCCTGTATTTGCCAGATACATAGTATGAACTTTTTCTTGAGCTCTGGCCTTGGCTGAGCAAATGCAATTGTCTTTGGAAACCCCACTGGGGTCTCTAGTTACCCACAGAATGTTTTGCCAGCATGGTCCCTATTGCTGCAGAAAGCTTAGAGGTGAGCCCCCATACAATCTAGGTACATCAGCACTCTGCTGCTTACACTGGAGAAAGCTGCTTATTGTTGAGTGTAGCAGGCCTGACCTGTGGAGCAGCCAGCTGGGGCCACCTCTCTCTGTGAGGCTTCTTCACCCATCAGCTTGTCCTTTCCCAAGGATCCATGAGCTGTTTGTCTGTGGTGTCTGGAGGGATCAGGTTGTGCTTACGCTTCCTACTGAGTAGGTGCAAATGAAACCCTACATACAGTATTTAGCCTGTCTGCAGTATCTGTCTCAATGGCCATGGCAGAGTTTGAAAATGGTAGAGTATGTAGCTTCTTCTTGATTTAAAGACTCCTAAAAAGGGGGAGGAAAAAACCTCCACCCTTGTAATTATTTTATTTTTTTTTTTTTGGCACTTCTTTCAGTTTGAGTTGGACCAGAGCTGCTTCATTGATCCATGTGAAGATTGTTGAGCTATGTAAAAACCTTGTTGTCATATTCCTGTCAGATATTCTGTCATGTGTTCCTGCCCATCTAGTAAAATGTCATGCACAATATAGTCTTTCCTACACAGAATAGCCTTGGGCAAATGCACTCTACTAGTGCCTGACAGCCCATGGGATCTAATCTCTGCTCCCTTACCGACTGTTCGTAACATTTCTGTGCACTTCAAGACTTTCAGGCTAATCCTTTTGCATATAACTGTAGCAAATAAGAATTTTGGAAAGCAGTGCCAGACAGTGTGGTAAGCCTACAGTTCAGTTGCTTTCTATGTTGTTTTCATGAAGGAAAATGTCTGTGATGGCTGAGCCCATGGGGAAAGGTTTTATGTGGCGTTGTCTATTTCCCATTAAGAATAAACCTTTAGTTTAACTTGCTATGGACCATGTCTCCAGATTTTGGAAGACCCTCCATGTGTGATACCTGAAGGTGACAGCAGTGGAGCTTTATGATAGCTGGCTGTTTTCCTTGGATTACAGACTGTTCTGTATGCCAAGATCCAAGAAGAAACTAGCAGAGGGTTACCTGACACTCGGTAGTAGTGCATTAGGTTCCAAATAACTCTGGATTTCTGCAGTCTGACAGTGTTGGTTGAAACTCCTGGAGAACAGCATGCCTCTCCTGAGCTGCAGTGGGAGAGGGTTATCCTGTGGACATGATGATTTGTCATTTTGCATGGGATGGTCCACTTGGGGGCATGTTTGCCAAAAGTCCTGTGAGGTCCTGGAGCAATTACTATCATTGTTTTATAGTGAAGCAGGTGCTATGAGGTGACCTTTGAGGTTGGGTGGAGTTTAAATGCCAGATTAATTGATATAGTTGATTAAATCCACCTCTGAAAGTGGAGAAAGGTGGAGATGCTGGCTGAAGAGACATGGGAATGCAGCCTTGCAAACTGTGCTTAGGTGAGCTCCTAAATGTTAGTGTGTCCTTCCATAGGCTAATCTCTGTTTCCAAAATCTAACGGTTATGGGGCCTGGATATCTTATGGGATAGCATTAAGCTTCATATCCTTTTGTACATGGGAATCCAATCCAATGTAGTAGTAGCTGTAGGAAAATGATTTAAGCCAGTGGGTGCCTGGTGGCTGTTATCTGCGGGAACTAAACTCACTGCTGTGAGCTGTGGGACTTGGCAGAGCTCAAAGCTGCAGACACTGAACTTTGCTCACATCTCCTGCAAGAATCTCAGCCCTGCAGGTGAGGGCAGTGAAGGTGGCCATAGATAAAAAAGTAATTTTTCATTAGTTCTGCCAAAATAATTCTTTTCACCCTGCGAGAATCTTCTGAAGTATTTTTATAGCTACACTTTAGAGAGATGAAAATTAAGTGTTCTGTGTGTCTTCAGCTCTTGAAGCTTGCACTGAAGTCATACCAGGAGCAGCACAGATACTGTCAACTCTGCTCATGCACTGAATGCAGCTCCTCTGGCAGCAGAAGGCCCAGCAACCTGCCTTGCTCTCCCTCTGGCAAGGAAGAACCACCTTGTGATTAAAGCAGGGCCGGGACCCAGGAGTCAGCTTCTAACTCCCAGCTCTGCCCTGAATTGCTTCTGTGTCCTGGGGGTGGCTGCTCAGAGGAGCAACCTGCTGGTGTTGCTCCCAGACCTATTTCAGTCCAGGTGAGCTATGCTATCCAAAAGCATTTGCTTGAGTGCTGTCAGTGGATGGACCAGGGGTGCTGGTGCAAGCAGCTCAACTGGCTGTGCTGGAGAGAAGGTGGGAAGCAGCTGGAGGCAGACTGAGGCACAGCTGGGTTTGGGAAGACTCAGGGTCACAACACAGGAGGATGTTGCTTCCTTTTTCTCTCATCTCCTAGATAAACAAACAAATCTCCTAAACTGTTAGTTATTTCAGTGAATTACACCTGGGATTAACCTGTGCTGTTGGCCTCATTTATCTTTGTGCAAAGCAAGCAGGAACACTGAGGCCATACCCAGGAGCTGGGAATGAAGGATTATTGCACTATGTGGCATATTCCAAGGGCAGTGAAAGAGAAAGACTTTGCATTATTCTTTGCATATGCAGCAGCTCGGAAACTGCCAGGAAGCTTTCTTGGTATGCTGTAATCCTGTGGAGGTGTTTGTGATAGCAGCTTTGGTGGTGTGGTACCTCTGACCTCTGCAGACTGGCGTGCTGGAACAGACTCAGCCCAGGATAGCTCCGCTGATCGAGGGGAGAGGTCAGACAGCCTGGGGACAGAGGGAGGAAAAATGTTCACTGGGATAACTGGCGTCTGGACTGATATGCTTTCTTCAGTCTTGGAATAGGTTCAGTGGGCTTAGCTTCTCTTGAGACAAACACTCCTTAAAAAATAAGTTCAACCGCGGGAAAGTGCCCAGACATCACATTTTCAAAACAGAATGTTTCAATTTGCTTTCATGCATTCACAACTTTTTAGTCAGCCTGTCTGAAGCTGTAGCTGTGCTGTTACAAAGAAACTCTGGACTCCCTATCTTACTGTATAATCACCATGTCTGCTTTAGGTATACCTGGGGAAACAGCCAGGGGCAGGGGTCCCTTTCATGAATCTCTTGCTGGTCTAAATGGCAGATTTGATAAATGAAGATGTAACAGACATCAGAAAAGGGTGGAGCAGCATATTACAGCTTGTGGATTCAGAGTTTAGATGCACCTATATTTTATTGCATTGTCTGTTTATACCAACATGTGATGCCAGATTCTCATGCTGTGTAAACGACGAGCTAAGCACAGGGGCTACTCTTTGATGTTTGTAGACAAAGGGATTTCTCAGGAGCAGTTTCAATGAGGTGAGGGGCTGATGTGTGCTGACTAGAGCTTGGAAAGCTGTTCCAAGCATGAGAGAAGGTGTGGGAGATGGTGCAGAAATGCCTCTGTGGTGAGGGAATGAAGGGGAATGCAAGGTCAGTGCTGCAGGACTCACTGGGGGGTGAGCCGGGTCACATGTGGGACCATGGGCAAATCCATTAACTGCTCTGTGCTTAAGCTTTACTGCTCTAAAGCAGGGCTGGTAATGCAATATCCTTGGCTCCTGTGGTAACTCACAGTTGATAACAGCGATGTCCAGAGTAAACACAGCTAAGCCTGGGTCTGGGTATACATTTGGGTTTGTGCTCTTCTTTCTTTTTGACGCGTTTAAGACATTCTGCCAGAGTCAAGGGGCTGTGAGAAACCAGGCTATCAGCATCCAGAGGCTGAAATCCCAGCAGAAGACCAGTTATTGTATTATTCTACTTCATTAAGTACCTGCTTGAGGGGTTAAAGTAGCCTGTGAAAACGTGTTATCACAAGCAGTGGAGTGTCTTACAGCCTTTTGGGGAAAAGGAAAGATATGCTATCTGTACACTTCAAGATCCATTTGTAGCGGCAGCCGCGCAGGTTGTACTCCCTTCCCCCAGCTCTCTGCTCATCATAATACCTGGGCACTTCAAATACTGCAGATAACTCTCCTTGCTCCACAGAAGGAGAGATTCTCAAGTAATAGAAGTTTAGTACTGGCTGGAAGAGAGTCTCTCATACGGCAGCTTGTGTATCTTCAGCCCTGGACCTCCATAGGTCAAAATTTAAATACTGGTTGAACAGGAATATATGATCTGTAGTCATAGTGGGCAAAGTAATTTTAAACTCTTGCATCCGTGTAGAAAACTGGTTTTGTACTGACTGCTTTACGGCTGCTGGGATGTATATGGGTTAGTGCATGCTGGGCTGTACACTATCCTTTCCTGGTGGTTCCTGTCCCGAAATGAACGCTTCTTCAAGCTACCATTTTCCATGGAGTTCCAAGCAGTAAATGCAGGCAACTTGTTTTCAGGACAATAGAAAGTTTAAATGTGTGTTCAGAAGTTTGCAGGGTAATAGATCCTGTCCCGTCAGATTCGGTACCAGAGGGTATAAAATACGTCAGCTAAATCATCAGGTGTTGGGATTAGATAACATAACTTAATTAAGGTACAGTTTTCCTGAGAAACAAGCTGTAAGATGGGTAATGCCATTACTGGACACCATGTAGCAACATGTAGGTGCCTCCACTAGAACAATAGTAGAATAAACAAACATCAAAATGGATAAATCTTTCGCATATTGCTAGAGATGATAAATAATACATGGCAAAATTTAGCTTTGTGGTTTTTTTTTGCTTTTAAATCCTTCATAATCTGGTCCTTGCTTCTATTTGCAACTCATTTGTGTTTGCCAAATTGCTTCTGAACAATTTTCAGCTGACAAGAGTTGTTCATGAGGCCTCTGCTCTGTAACTATCTGGTATTTGTTCATGATGTGCTTGACTGGCTGCTGAAGTCAGTCTGCACTCTTTTTCTTTCTGAGTAAATGGCTTAAACTTTTTGAGCACAGAGGAATAATGGAGCAATACACTCTTAAAGTGCGTCATTTGATTTTATATTAAAGTCATGAAATCTTCGGGGTTGGAAGTGTTTTCATAAGCATTGATCCAGCAATCCAAAAAGAGAATAATATGACTGGACCAGTAGCAGCAAACAGATTTCACTGACTTTCCCTTTCCCCAGTTCTTTGTAGTATTTAACTTGATGAAGAGAGTATTTGAATTTCTGGTTCTTAGTGGGGTGCAAGGTGTCTGAGTGCGATGGCGACCTTTCTGCTGGGCTCCTGCATGGATTTGGGTTGGTTGCTGCCTTCCTGCCTATGCTGCTGAAGTAGCACTGCCTGATCCCCCCCAGCTGTAGGGCTGAACCCCTCTTGTCTTGCAAGGAGCGTAGGTGGCCTGAAACAGATTGAACTAATAGCAGAGTACAGTGGAAAATTGGAATGCTTATACTTGAGCTTGGTCCCTGGCCTCTTTTAACGCTGTAGGTAGAACCTATGTGATGAGACTTGATGTACAGTTAAGGAACTAAAATATTGAGTGTTTCCTATCTTGGAGAAGCATTACTGGGGAGCTGGGGAGAGTGGGATATTATTATTTGGGAGCTGGTTTAATGACATTATTTTTTTTTAATGGTCAAAAGCAATTAGGTAAACCAGAAAACATTAGATGTGGACCCAGGGTGGCCTTCAGGATACCCAGTGTTACAGTGTTTCCCCGAAGCAGAGGTTGGATATAGATAAAAGGGAAGGAAAGTACAGCTTCTGGGGTAGTGAAAACATTGAGGTGGCTCAAGGAGAAAGGGTATGTATGATCTCTTAGCCTGTAGGTCACCCCTGTGTTGTCATGAGTAGCAGACTAATGTATGTGAAGAATATACTTATGTCTGAAGTTTACCAGAGGGGGCTGTCAGATTATATTTGATAAAGCTTAAAAATGTTTCTGCATTTATAGCACTCTTGATTTGCTGAAAGGAACAACCAAGCAAATAACTGATGACTAATTTTTACTGCCTGGTGCAAAAATATGTCTAGGTGTGTGATTTCATCAGGCTTCTGTACCACTACAAGTGAGATCAGCATCAGTATTGCAAACTCTTGGGGTGAGGGAGAAACTTTCCTTGGGAGTCAGAGAAGGGGAAGGAGGAAAATGATAATTTAAGTATATTTTAATGTGGCATAACTTTATCTCCATGTATTTTACCTTGTCTTTTACCGACTTAGGTCTTTTGTTTATCTTTGCTCTTAAGAAGAACAAGGCAGCGATTCATCACCAATATGCAAGGATGCCTCACTCTGCATTTGTATAGTATTGTCTGGCAAGTGGCTCAAAGTCCTTTACAGACTTTAAGGGTGGTGTCTTCAGTTGGTATAGCAGTGTTATGCTGACACCATCTGAAAATCTGATCCTTTCTTAATTCGCTTTCTGTCTGCATATTTTAACTTGATGTACCCTAATATTAGAGATGCAAAGCACCCGCCTCTCCAAACCCAGCAACAGCACAATTTGCTCATAGATGACCTCTCTAACATCAGCTTTTAGAGCTGCGGGAGCACCTCTTTGTCTATTCCATAGGAGTTCCTTGTTCTTACAGTTTTACATATCTGTACTGAAATGTGTTGTTTGAATGAGTCCAGGTTAGCAACTGATGTGAATTATTTTGTACAACAGCTCTGCATTTACTGTTGTTTACTGTAAGTCCTGGGGGGGAAGGTGCCTCTTATATGCATTTTATGATGGTTTATCTTCTACATCATAATTTTATGTCAGTGAAAGTTTCAATGCTCTGTGTGCATCCAAATGTAGAGAACTGCTCAGAACTCCCTTCTGTGATGGCTTTCTGTACCATAGCTAATTATACATTAGTTGGGAAATGTGTGTTACTGATAGTTATACTGTTACAGTTTCTAATGTCAAAATGTCACATTGGACCAAGTGCTGCAAAATCTGTACTTGTCTGAAAGTAGCTATATTGATCTTGTCACCGCTGCAAAGAATTTATATACTTTATATATGTGTATGTATGTGGAAAATTTTATTTTTTTGTGTGTTTATATATAATTGTGTTCAAATAATATTGACTTGTGTTCTATTCAAATCAAACCCTGAATTTTTTATTAGCTGAACCTCTATCAGGTTTATTTGCTTTCTTGATTATTTTCACTCAGCCCTTGTTAGTCTGAATAGTCTACAGGTTCATTGGCTACCCTATTTATATATTTATTTCTTTGTTTACTTACTTATCCTTATCTTTGGGATCTTCTGGAATCAGCCTGATGTTCTAATCTTTAAAAAATAATAACAAAAGGATGTTAGTAAGACACATATTTTTTAGGTACCTATCTTTTAATATTTTTGGTTAAAAGATATCTGGATCTATTCACTAACAAACATTATTTAACATTTTTAAATGATAAATATTCTTTGCTGCTAATAGAAAAAAAAATGGAAATCATTACTGAAAGTACTTGATCTCTGTAGTTCACATACATAAGAGCAAACTTGTAGGAATGTTATAGGCTGGTTGCTGCAGGGAGTTATGGTAAAACTGTCAGTAACTGCAGAAACAGCAGAAATGGTTTTGACTTGTTTTTAGGAAGAAGATTGGCTTTATGGCCTCCTAATCAGCTCCTCATAAAGAACATCAATCTTTCCTTCATACCTTTGAGATCTAACTCCTTCTTCCTGCTCAGCATTATCTGTGTCTTCCAAAGCTAAACTTTATTCATACTACTGGCTGTGGAGCTACTGCGCTGATGCTAAATTAGTCTGGGCCAAAATAGTCCTTTTGGTGACTGCAGGTATGCGGTTTGCTGGTAACTAGTTCATTTTGAACCCTCAAAACCATACTAAATAGGAAATAGAGATTCCTCGTGTAAAGGTTCTCATGCATAAATGTTGTATTAAAAATTATCTGTAATTCTCAGAAATGTCTCATTACAAGCTGTGGAGGCTTCCAGCAAACTGGAGTCATGTGTAATGCAGTTTTTATTTCTGCATGTTAAACAAGTGTTCAGGGATTGAATCATCCTGCTCCCTGATGTGATTTGGTGGTCTGAAACAAACATGGACTAATATTCTCCCACCTGGGCTTTACATTTCCCTGAACTCTTATATAAGCCTTGTATTACAACGGGATGCTGTGTCACTTATTCCAAAGGTATCATCACCAGTGGAGACTTGCCAGGTGACTTCATCCTCCCACTCAGTTTTGCCTCTGTCTCATGGTTATCTTTTGCAGAAGGAGCATACCAGCCTGTCATCCTTGTGCACCTCACTGAATTTTCTTTCCATATTTCCTACTGTGGAATCCCTCAGGATTACTTGCCCTTTTAGGAAAGCTGAAAGGCCTCCTTTCATAGCTGCTTAATTCTTATAGTCAAGATTTTTTTATTCTTTGACCCACAATCTTCCTATTCTGTTCCCCCTAAGGATTCCTTGGTATTTGCTTTGCTAAATATTAGATATTTCTAGCTGCGTAGAAATGCCTCCTGATTCTTTTTCCTTGTGGTCACAAATCTGTTTCTTGTATCTCCAGTTCTTGTACCATCTGTCCTTCCCCCTGCAGCATGTGTGGCTGTAATTTGGGTAACTTATTGTCCAAGAAGTCTTTGTTTCCTCAGATGCTCTGCATTAATGACGTTTGAGTTTTAGACTGTATGTATCTTTCCATTTAATGAACCAGCAGCATATTTGGACTACTATCAGACTGAAAAACCTGATCACAGCCAAGGCACTACTAGAAGCTTTCCCCTGCTTATCTGCTATTTTCTTAGAGGAAACAGTGAGCCTATTCTTCCCAGGCTGCCCCCAGATTGGTGGTTAACTGCAGCCCCTTCCCCAGAAACTCAAATAAGCTTCATTTCAAAGATTCAGTGACATCATTTTGCAGAAGTGCTGGGTGAAGAATAAGTTTATTTCCCTCGACACTACATCTTAATGCATTTTTGTTCATCAATGCATACAGCTAATGTGAGGAGGCAATTCAGTCTCAGCAGTCATTCTACTGAGGGTGAAATACTGATAGGTACTTCATTTAATAAAATAATAATGCTGTGCAGCTGTACACTGTCTCTCCCACAAGGATCTCTACATACCTGAAAGAGTATTAAATAATTAAGCCTGACAATACCCCTGTATTTCATTAGTTCCATTACACAAGTGGATTAGCAGAGGTTAAGTGACTTGACCAAGGTCAGGATCAGACCTTATTCCTATGAGGGAAGCCTGTTTGGGGGACAGTTTGTTTGCAGGTGGATCAGTTGGTCTCGTACAAGGTCCCTGTGACAACTTGGGGTCTGTGCACGAAGGCAGAGCCAAAGCCAGTGGCAGAGCAGGGAGGAACTGGGGAATCCTGGCTCTGTTTTCTTAATTTGTTTCCAAATGTCCAGGCCTAGGATAATCCATACTAAATGCGGTGACAGGACTGAAGGGTTTGATTTGCTGAAGCCACAGAAACATGTAACCTGGCGCCCAAGAGACCTGCAAGCATTTGTTTCATATCCACTGACATCTCCTGTCCAGTTGGCTCAGCGAGTCATATTTTAGTGAAGTTATTTTGCACCATCTGTATTAAAAATGGCAACCTGGCCAATTACAATGGATTTTGAGTTTATTCTGTGAGAGTTTTAAAATGGAAAGAGTCCAGCAGTGAGCCAGGGGAAGGAAATACCATGTCTTTCCCAAGGAAAGTCAGGGTTTGATCCTGCATGCAGCTGAAATGTGCAAAATTAGTCGGGTGCTGAGTGTTCAGCATCTTTTCAGAGATACTCAGGATTTTGCAGAGTCAAAGCTCTGAGCTATAAGGTTAAGCATGAACATTAATGAAATGTTATCTCTCTACCAGATGGAACCAAGTGACAAGTACTCTGGCTGTCAAGCACAGAAAATTGTGAATCTGTCGCACATCCCCTGACAACAGCAAGGCAATCTTCTTAAAATTGACTTATGCAATAGGAATGGAACTGCAGTGGGGTACATCATTCACATGGTCAAAATGCCGACCTTCAATGGGAACTATTTTCCCCTAGTTTTGTTTGTTTATTTATTATTTTTAGGATGCATCTAGCTTTCTGATCAGCTGCCACCTTGCAAATAATCCACATAAAAAGGATGTTTTACTGATAGCTACAAGCTAAGGCTCAACTTGTATAAAAATTACATGTATACTTGAAATCTTTACAACTGATGATTCCAGATAAGAGCAGATACTCCATTCTGATCAGCCTTCGGCTGAAAGGTGTAACCGCTACGAGCTTTTTGCTGTCAATGAAACATCTTCCCTGTCTACCAAGATATAACAAAAACATTATGTTGCCATATCAGAGCACAGCAGAACTCTCCTGGAGCCTGAAGGGATTGCCTCATATTTTACAAACTTAACTAACTGCTGATAAATGAACAACACCATATTTTTTTATATGTGCATACTCTGCATGAATGATCATGTAGTAATATTTCACCCACAGCTGAAGTATCTTTATATAAGTGGAACGCAGAGTATAAGGGGAATGTATAGGGGAACTTGCATGTTTGAGGTGAGAATAGAGATGAAAAGTAGAGTTAGGAAAATAAGACAAGCTTTCAAAGCAGTCTCGAATTTTGACTGCAACCCTTTGGTCTAAGCTCATAGCAAATAAAACAAGGTCATTCAGAGGAAACTGAAGTTCCTCTGGAAGCTTGGCTTCTTGTGGATTTCACAATTAACTTACCTTTGCCATATAATTGACCTGCTGCTCCAATTCTCACCTGCTCTTGGAAAATGCCCTTGTCTGTTCTTTCAAAGAGGGGCTCATTTTATGATAAAGTTTAAATGAATGGTTTGGAGTGGATTTTTTTTTGTATAAAATATTCATTATGAACAAACTGTGAACTTGTGAATATGCATGATTCCCCTTTAATCTGTTTCTTGAGAAACATTTCCTTTACTTTTTTTAAAAATGTAGGCAAAAATGGGTCTGCTTAAACTGACCAACAAGACTTAAGTATCAGTTGCCGAACAATCTGCACACAAGCTGCCTACAGGCATGATTATTTTTCACGTAAAGAATTTACTAAGTGACTTTGAAGAAAACCACAAACGTGACTTTGGACAACTCACAACGGACTGAAACTTGTTCAGTAAGTTATGTCTTTCGCTCTAACAAAAAACCAGTCTCCAACTAATGGGCGTTACACGGTTAAGATAAGAGAAAGAAGTCTGGAAAAAGAGGATTGAAAAACTTGAGGATTTACTGGAAAACTCCTACCACACTTGGGAAGCATGTTCATTAGTTTCCTTCCCTTACAGTAGAAGGGGAAGTGATCATCTGGTTAGTGTTTGGACAACTGCATTTAGATGGTGGCGAAGGCCAGCCACATACTCAATATATGAACATTTCTTCATCATGTGGTTGCTGGGACATTTTCAGAGGTTCCTACTGCTTAAAATAATAGCAGCCTATGGGATTCCCCTGCTGCCATCCATGGTGTCCTCAAAGCTGTATGAAAGCCTTGTGCTGCAGCCTCTCTTGTTGTCCCCTTATTTGGGCAGTGCTACTTGCCATAAACCACTTCTGGGTGGCTAATCCTCTGTCCCAATGATAGAACTCCTTAGCATATTTGTTTGGGAAATGGCTGTGGGGGAAGGGGGGAAATACCTGAATTTCATACCTCACAGAACAACTCTAGGAGCCACTGAGGAAGCGAGAATCACTATATTTGCATAACCAAGCTTAAGTTGATGTATGTATATCTCTTTCATGTTATTGGGAATAGAGTTGGGAAATACTGGGAAAATTCTCCCAAGTTCATTTTACAGCAGTGTTTAGCCAGGATTGTTCCAGGTAGTGGTTATAGCAAGGATGGCTTTTGGGAGATACTGACATCTCAAGGAGGTACAACCCTGAACAAAAGTCTTCTGAATGTTTAGCTTGCAACTGAGGTAAGCGCAGGGTAAGAGATAAGTGCTTTGATGTGATAGGACCCGAGATGTGCAAGAAGAAATTTGTTTTCCTTTTCTATAGCAAATGTGTAATTAGAAAAGACAACCCAATCAGCTGACAAAGTCTATGACTGTGGGCAACATGGATCAACTCAATTATGCGGGAAATCAAAATGTTCCTTTGACTTTTGAGTATTGGGCAGCCTCATCCCATTTCTGAAAGGCTCTGAAAGCTTTCTGGGATGAAGTCCTTCACAGTTAGTGGAAAAGGATCCCAGGAACAGGTCGCCATCCTGTTTGCCATATTCAGGGTGTGTCTCTTGGCCCCACCACACCCATGTCTTCTTGCCTTAAACTTCTGTCATGCTTGTGATGAAGTGGGTGTCAGCACTGGGGGAGGAAGGGATGTGCTGAAAAGCCATATGTGTTTGTGAAGTAGATATTCCAGGTATAGAAATCTCAATTTAAATAGAGAAGAAGACCCCCTGAGCAACAAGAGGAGGAGGTTAGAGGAAGGGAGAAGCTTTACTTCCAGAGTTCAACCACTCTCTTTCCAGAGCATGATCAGAAGCCTTGCATTCGAAAACTATCCAAAAGCAGAAGCTGTCAAGGACTGCTGAAGCTAGTTACTAGGTTTTTGAGATGTCTTCTATTGCTTAGTTTTGAAATGCAGCCAGTGCTGGGGTAGGTCGTGCAGTTGCAACACGCACATCGGTTTTGAGCAGAATATTGACTATGTGCTAGCGAAATCCAGGCAGAGTGGAAGCTGGTTTAGGGATCTGTGCTTGCATCTCTAGGCTCATGAAAGTGAAAAATGAAATATTTGACTATCGCAAACGGTTCCAACACATTGATCTTCAAAAACGTGTTGCAGGAGCAGTGCTTTGCTGCTGGCTGTGGGGAAAGGAGACTGCACTTCTGGAAGAATCCCATTCTTTCCTTCCTCTCCCACTTGTATATTAACCCAGCTTAACTCTCTTTGGCAGGGTCAGGAAGCACTTCAGATCAAAAAGGCTACCTGCCAGCTTTCATTTTTTGTAGTTTAGTCATTCATGTTTTTCTGTGGAAGAAACGCCCTGTTTGCTTAGGAGGTAAACTTATTTTGGCAAGGGGGTAAATTCACAATTCTCGCTGTCAAATTATGGCTAAAAAGAAAGAGAAATCATTTTTGCATTCCAAGAATTAAACTCGTTAATGTATGTAGCATTACATTTTAGCAAAGTAATCACAGCTGAGCATCCAAAATGTTGTCTTGAATGCTTGAAAAATTTACTGAAAGTAGAAACGGAAAGCGTTCTGCAATGTCCTTTATAAGAGAATCTGCTAGTAATTCTCATATTAGGTCAGCGATTCAAGATGTTAAATTTTTTTACTTACATATAATAGATACATGCATATGAGTGTGAGTATAAGCAAAAAAATCCTCACAATGAAAATTTTCAGTAGTTTTCCGTATTTCAAGCCATAATACTGCCTCATATTGAGCATTTATAATATCCATTATCTGAAGTTTGGGTTTTTGAAGGGTGCATATTTATACATAATCTGGTGATTCTATTCTAGAAATATAAAAATAAACAGAAGTTATGCGTAGCTTTTTAGAAAAAAATAAATAGTGAAATGGGGCAGAAAGCCCAGCTCCTGGTTCCTGTGCCGGTTTTGGAATTCCTATGTGTATCTGTGCAAATTCTTACCTTGAAAGAGATGTCAGCTTTTGAGCCCTGTAGTCTGTGGAGGCAAGCCACTGAATATTGTATGGGTACTTTTTTGGTTTTAAATAGAAATGTGTAATAAGCACTACGCACAAACTGGCAAATTTGTGAAGTTTTGTGAGGGCTGATTTCCAAGGGTGTTTACATATACCAAATTGTTGGTGGAATGTTCTCATTGATACTTGGTATTTTTGGACCTGAGAGGATCTGCCCCAAACCTGCTTTTGAGCAGTTTGAGTTAGGGATATGGGAGAACTCCTTAGGTTTCTCTATGTGTATACGTGTATGTGTATTATTTATCAGGGAAGTTGAAATGGATGCTTCATTTCTGTTTCGTGTAATTAAGCCCCTAATATTAATATATAATCAAACATTTTGCTTAGGGCTTGACTCTTCTGATTCTCAGCCTCAGCCTGAAGATATTGTCTCTTTCTTTCCTCATTTTTTCATTAGTAGCTTAGATAGGCATGAAAAATCTTTTGAGCTTAACTAAGAGATCTTTGTTGTTGTTGTTCTTGTATAGTTCAAAAGCAGTTAATTTTTAAGACCTCAAACTTGGCACATGGCCACTCTCAGCTGGCAAATCAGCCTTGCTATTTTTGCTGTGTGTGATTTCTAGTTCATCTGGAAGCTGCTGCCAAACAACTTTAGTCTAATTCTCCTGCCCCTTGCCTCTTCCTATTGCTCTCCAAGTGCTCTCATGTGCTTCCACCCAGTTAATGAACCATCTGTAAAATGAAGGAGTAGCTCAGTCCTCAATGTCTCTGCTGAATCCCCAGGCTGTTACAGCAACTGTGGTGGCTGGTGGCTTGCACAGCGGTGACTGAGTCAGCTGGGCTGGCAGCACTGCACTCGCCTCTGACCCACCCCAAGCAATCATTCCGTGGATAGCAAAATTATAGGCACTGCAAGGCTAATCTGTTTAGGAGCCATGCTCCTCAGTGTAAGGTGATCTACCTCTTCAACGTTCTTCTCTGACATCCATTGGTACAGGCAATTGCATTTTTACAACCACAACATTTTCTCTGGCATTCAGTCTGCAGCTTGGGAGCAGATTCTTGTAGCTTCAGGTGTGTGAAAGTAGAAGCTGGCATGTTTTGTGAGCAGCAGGTGGGAGCTGTTCAGTGGGAAAGTTAGATGAGATGGTAATTGGGAGAGAGTCTTCAGGCTAGTTTAACCGAGACAGGAAAATTTCTGTGGACTTTCTTTTCTGTTTTAGAGTAGTTTAAGAAATTAAGGCAAATATCATGTCAAATTTAAAAGCAAGGGGTAGGAATGAACTTTGTGGAGCCTACAGCAGAGTCTGTCTTGGACAGTATGATTAAGTTACTCTTTCAAAACCTCTTTTTTTTTAAATGAAGTTGTGTTTTTTTTTGTGTGTGTGTTTTTTTTTAATTATGAGACCTAGTATAATGCTATAAACTGTCTTTGCTGAAAATTTTCTAAGCAGAACTTCTGCAGAAAATGTAAAAGAAGCTTGCAAATCTTTCATCTTTTCCCTTTGTCTGTCCCCTTGTTTATCAGTATCAAAGAAAATCTGTCTGCAAAAAGATGCAGAGAAATACTAAACAATTTTTACCTCATCTGTAAAAGGAAGCAGTATCTGAAACACTGCAAATGGCTTATCCCTCTCTTGTATCATCACACTTATTACATGTAATGTTATAGTAGTATTTTTAAAATATATTCAAATAATGAAGTGTATCACAAATGTAGTGTTTGGTTTCACCAGAGGCAGTTTCATGAGCAACTGAATCATCACTGAATGTGAATTGCTAATGTGCCCCTTTCTAGAACTGGGTATCACCTGTGCGTGGTCCACCCACTCTTCCTGGCATGCTTGGCAGTGCTTACAGTCAAAGGTGACTGCAGGGCCCAAGTCCCTTTGAGGTGGAAGTACTGTGTAGGTGAGAGAGACAATGTCCAAGAAGGACGGAAAAGTAGCCATTGAGTGACAATGGGCATTTTTTAAAAATAGTTAAAATCTTGAAACAATGAAGTTGGGTGTTAATGTTGTTTTTTGATTCTTGAGAGCTGTAAAAGCCTTAGGCAGGCCAGAGGCATTTGGAGATACAGGCACTTTCATGTTACGTGTGTTACGTATTTCTTTCAAACACAGAAGGGTGAGCTTGTACTGAACTGGTACTAGAGTTAAGCAGACAGCACTGGCAGCATAGCCATAACTTGCTGAGAGTGACAAAGCTGAAACTGGCAACTGAAAATTAAACACACCAAGGTTTTTGATATCATTTTGTTTAAGATAACAAGTGAGACATCTGCAGAAACTGATGTGAATTGTCTAGGTTCCCAGACACTTTGTGCATCAGTCGAAGTTTGGGAGTGTGTCTGTCTGCACATGTGATCTTTGCTATGAGTGTCTGGCACAATGTATCACCAGAAGCCATCTTCACCTCATCTGCAGTAGGGTCTTTGCTGACATCATTAATTAGGAAGATTTCCCTCCCTAACAGGAGGACATGAAAGGGATGGAGTTTAGTATTGCTGTGTAAATCCTGAAGACTGACTGCAAGTTCCTCAGATCATTCCCTGCATCCAAGATGGAAGGTTATGAAAATGATGTGGGTTGCAGTATCACTGAAGCTTGGTTGATACTTGTATCTCTAATCATCTTCTCATTGGACCTGTGTTCAGTGGTTCCTTTGCTTCCCTAGCTCTTGGCAGAGGTGGTAATGAGCTGGTTGCAGCTCAGAGCCGAGCAGATGATAACAATGAGGATTATTCAGGAAGAATGGGTGGGACCTTCTGCCTGCCTCAGCTTGTATGATATACGTCCTATACTATTATATCACCTAAAGGCTTTCTCTCAGTCTGGAGGAGAGGAATTGGGCCATTTGAAATCAGCTACGTAGTCAGCTACTTGCCTTTAGACAAGCATGTATTTGTGGATCTTTAGCTTTCTTGAACAGAAAATAGACACAAAGTAAAAATGAAGGGGTGCAAACAAGTTCAAAGTGGATCTAAACATATATTATGTATTTTTTAAAGATAACTTGTGTCCATTTCTTCTCATCTACTGTTGGCAAAACAAAAATATTGATGAAAAGCTGCTGGAGGAAAAGTAATTAGAAAGCGTGAATAACTTGGAGACCAGAAAATGGGCAGGATGGGGGATGGATGGGAACAAACAAACAAGGAGATGCAGAGTGCTTTTGTCTTGGGGCTTTCTGATCTGTGTTAAGGATCATATAGTCTGTGTAAGTTTGAATTTTTGGTAGGGTTATTGAACTTGGCAGTGTGAGCTGCACATTCAACAGGAGAGATTTATGAACCTAACTCATGTAGGCAGTTAGACCTGTGTGCTGTTAGCCATAAAGGATACAGTAACCTTGGTATGAATCCTTCCACACCTGCTCTGTTTAAGGTCATGATGTGATAAAACCCACAATACTCCTGATCCCTGAAGAATCTGAGCTCTCTAGGAAAAATGTGTAATAACTACTAATATTTAATGCATACGCTATCTTTGCATTCATCTTAATTGACCATCCAGCTCCCACTTCTAACTGTAGGCTGTACATAGTGCATGTGGTTTTTGTTGGTCTTAACCATCTTTACAGTGCTAATAAGGTTTAGGTTTCTAATTTGCCTTTTGTTCTTCATTCAGTCTGCCTTAAGACTGTGCTGAAGCTTCCAGTATGAAAATTCAGGCAGATGTATTTAAAATGTATTAGTCTAACAGCCTGAGCTTTAGGATTAGGATTTTGTGTGTGTGTATGTGTATGTATGTGTAATTGCACAGGTGCTTTATTCATTTGGTGGTACTTACAGGGCTTCTGTTTTTCCTGTGTGTATTGTGGTGTTGTAATTCTCTAAAACAAACAATTATATTTTTCTGGCCTTATCTCTTACAATGAATCTCTTCCTCCTTGTGGATCATAGATATTTATTTTCTTTTCACTGTTAAAAAGAACATGTCTTTTCCATTTTAATGCACCATAGCAAAACTGATAATACTCATATGAGGCTTTAGAATTTGGAAGCATGTTATATACATTAAATCCTGCAAAATTCCAATCGAGTTAGTATTTTTTCCCACATTGTGCAGATGAAGAAACACAGTCAAAGTCATTAAGCTACTTGCCAAACCACACAGTGAGTTAAAGATGGAGATATGATTGGACTTTGTGGTTCTCAATCCATGTTCAGACTAGTAAAGTATATTGAACCTCTGGGTTCTTTTTGTAATGTAAGGTAATATCCAAAACCTTTCTTTGATTTCTTAATGTAGAGTGAGAATGTCATTGACAGAAAGACCATTTGATTTTTCTCAGCCTCAAGGAGAATGTGAGTTTTTTTAGAACTGAATTTTTCATCAGAAAATTGTATGCTGACTTTTATACGTCACAAATGCCATATGGACTCCTAAATATGGAGAGGGAATAATTATGAGCCCCTTTGTACTGACTCACTTCTCTGATTTTTTTTAACTGCGTTTTAAGGATTCAAAAGCTGATTGCTAACGTGGTGTATTGCTTCTGTTGTTAGATAATCTTAGCTTTTTAACTGAATACAGCCGTGCAGTGCCTTATGATTAATTACATGTACAACAGGTGTTGATCTTGTTGGACTGAGATTATGAAGTTCTCTGCTATCCAGGTGGTCTGTTTTAATATAAAAAGACCAGTAGCATAATGAGCAAGAAATTGAACTAACGAGTGGGGGAAAAAATACTTGAATGCATTAATCACCTTTAATAAGCTTAGCCAGCTCAGCACAGCTAATCAGCTGGGAAGTCCTTGCTTTGAAGAAGCATCAATTGTTGTATACCCAGTAGGGTAAATAAAAGATAAGCCAAGAGCAGTGGGAAGGGTGTTTGTACATCTAAAAGCTTTCAAGATTTTCCAAATATAAGGCACCTGGTATGATTTTTTTTTTAAATTATATTAGTCAAAATGAAGTTGCAGTTACCTTCTGGTAATGAAGAGATATGTCATTCAGATATCTCCAGATGCGCTAGCATGGCAGTAATTATTGAAAAATGCTAGTTATTTGCAGTATAGCTCATTTTAATTTTCACACTTTGAAGGGAGCCATGGGCCTAACTTAAAGCTCCTGTTTATGAGCCCTGAGCTCAGAAATGTGAGGCTAAGATACTACTCTTACTTAAAAAGATGTGGTGTTAAATCCCCTCCCCACACAATATTTTCCATTTCATATGCATCAGTTCTTTGTATTTCAAATTCTTTGACAGTGAGGTGTCTGTCTAATGATAGTTAACAGCCATTTTAGCACAACATCTGTAATTTCTTTTCTTTCCCTAATACCATAAATATTTTTTTTAACTCCTGGTTTTGCAACTCTTGTCCACATGGTAGCAATGACTGTACTTGTGCTATTGTTATGTTGTAAGCTATTGGACAATTGTATTATACACAAATGTAAAAAATATACAGAACTTCCAATGATGGGATCCATCTTTTCTTGAGAACTTTGTCAGTTCTTCTGTGTTGCTGATATTAGGAAAAACTGTTTCTGATTCTGGAGTTTGCAGGTTAGGGCTGTGCAATTTCAATATTGCATTCTCGCTCATGCATCGTAGCAGCTTCTCCAGGGCTAGAGAGGAAGGACAGGTAGTGCTCTCAATACCTGTGGCACTCAGGATATGATTTCCTCAGGTTATTGATGTTACTTTTTACCCACAACTGCTTATATGTTTTATTTTTTCCTTCCTCCCCCACCCCATGGTTTTTATTTGGCAGTTGAGACACGTGGTGAACTTGGAGGCTTTTCCCTTCTATTCTGCTCCTTTTTTTTTTTTTTTTAAATTGGTGTGTGAATCAGCTTTAATTTTTTTTTTTTTAATTAGAAAGAGTTTTTAAACTGTAAAACATTTTCCTTGATCTCTCGTAACTCTGAGAACAGCTGAACAGATCTTTCATCACTTTGGTGATGAAACTAAGCAAGCAAAGTTTCAACATTTTGGCATTAAGTGAGAATGTAGGATTGAAAGGTAAGTCTGACCATACTAAACAGCTATCACCTGAGCTAGAAATCCTGGTACGCTGATACAAAGACATTGCTGGCCATTGTGAAGGATTTTCTTAGAAGGAAATAGCATAGAATGTTTTCAGATATAATACAATCTGTCCAGTCGGATGCTTTGAGTCAGAGTAAGGTCTTGTCTGAAGTGTGACAGAGCATCTGTGTAGAGGTTCTTGGTTGCAGCGAGTCACCTGCATGCTTACATGTTAACTTTTCCAGTACAGTGAGAATCTAGCCATGTCTTGTGATCACTTCAAGACAAGAGGAATTACCGTTATGTTTTCTTCTCACAGCTTCCATTTGATTACTAATGGTGGTTATGTGGAACTTGGGGTGTTGTGTCCATACAAGCAACTCAACACAGATGAAGAAGGACATTGATGCTGTAGCTGTGTGTCTGGGCATAACCCTCCTGTAGCTAGCATGATCTGAGGCTGTTGTAACTGGGGAGTAAGCAACACTTTAAATACTGGCAACATGTGGGCATATTCAGTAGCCACTTTTCACATAAAGCTCCTGGTTTTTTTTGGAACTGCCTGGCACACGGTTTGGCAGGACCCATGCTGAACTGACTGAGGAGAGGGTGATCTCACCCTCAGAGTATTTTCATGTTGATGTGCCTCATTCTCCAGTAATGTTGTGATCCGATGGAGTCTGTCACATATTCCTTAACATGTTCAGACGAACATGCTCAGATTTATCATGCCAGGCTGAGAAGCTCAGCCAGGAAACTGGAGGGTGAGGAAAGCCTCCAGAAGTTGGATATTCACTGAAATGACCATGGTGTCATTCTTTTAAAATAGCGTCCTCACAAGACTCCCCTTACTTACCATTTAGAAGTTTCTACAGTGCTGTGGCATAGTCCAAAACCTGCAGAAAACCTGGCTGTCTCAAGGCTTTCATTCTGAGGACTTCACCGTGGGTGAGAGGGAAGCTGGGAGTAAAAAATGTGAGGAGCAGTCCTGTACTTGTGCGTTAATGCATCTGTGCCAATGAGCCTGCAAGGAATGACCTGGATGTGGTGACTGCTGATGTTGCCTTCTTCAATTAGAAGAATTGGACTGTGTCCAAGCTGCTGATAAATGTTGAGTCTGAAAATGGCTGGTTCTTATTTTGGGATATGACCATCAAAGTCCTTGATTCATAATTACGATCCTTGAGACTGGAGTACAGTAATTCACTCTTCCGCTTTTGGAGTGGGAAGGTAGTGGGAACAGCTGCTTTCTGCTCCTGTCTGAAAGGCTACACACTCTTAACAATTCTGGGTGCTTTCAGAAAGACACACAACCCATATATGCGCAGCACACAGATAAAACTTCTTTCTGAAATTTCAGGCCAATTCCAAGATCCAATGAAGTATTTTTGCTCCAAGACTTGACACTGATTGGGCTAAGGCAGAACAAGTTATCCATCTAGCATTTTCTCGGAAGACATCAGACGCTGCAGTATATTAAAAGATAGATAATGGAGTGTAAAATAACACGAGAAATCAGTACAATTAGTTTTAATAGTCAACTAGTATTACTGCAAATTCTCCAAAATTATTTCCCTTATCATTCAAGGAATTTATTCAACAGCATGGTAAAACTGAGGTTTGGTTGTTTGAAATGAGAGTTGCTGGAGGTGGGGGAAGAGGTGGATAGGATGGAGTAATGCCTGTCATCCTTACCCTTAGAAGTCTCAGAAGTAAAAATGACCTGTAGTCATAAATTTACCTTGTATTTCCCTGAGCAATGCTATAATGAGTGTTGTACATTAAGGGAATTGACCTTAAGCTACCTCCCTCACAGATTACTTTGCTTCCTGCAAGCTCACAGTGCTTGCAAGCATATGTGCATACTGTCAAAGCATGATGTCAAGAGAGAAAATAAGGTTCTAATGATAATTTGGGTCTTGGCTATGCTTAGATAAAATCAGTAGTGAATGCTTTTTATGCCCGATTTTCATTAGATTTTTCTAATGCCCTGTTAGATATTTAAATTGTCTTCTTTATTCTACAGAGTAGATGCGCAATCGTGGGGAGCTGGCAGTATTTTTCTGATTTTGCAGTGTATAAAGAAATCTCTTCTTCCGCATGTTCTGCCAAACCTGAAAGTCCTGCAGCTCAGTCAACAGATGAATAAAACAGATAACTGAAAACTTTCTTGAGCCTCTGTACCACTTTCAGAATTGCCAGAGGTCAAGCTGACTGTGTCCTTGCAAAGCAAGTTAAATAGTAAAACTTTCTTTAGCCATACCAATAAAAGAGCAAGGAACAAGGAAGCAAGGTTGCTTAGCAGTGATGCAATCAAGAAGTTTGTAGTCTCCCAATAAGTAAGTTGATACTTTGCCTCTAGTTTTTAAATAAATATGGTAGTTTGTAGTGTGAAGGTAAAACCAAGACTTCTAATGAGAATGAGTGTGTGGAGTGAAAATTGGCACATCTGAGGTGAAAGTATGACTGAAGAACTTAATTCACTCAAGATGCAGGTAGCAGATAGTCCTCATTAAAAAAAAAAAAAAAAAAAATTGAAAAAACTGGCAGTGTGCAGTGGAATTCCACCAGTGAAGATTTTTAATGCATTTGTCAAGCTGATGTTGTTGACTGTGCAATGGCAAATGTATTTATCCATAGACATTAAGGAAATGTGTAAAAATTATCCATGCAGCTATAAACTTGTTAGTGTGGCCTGAGATGTATACAACTCTTTGGAATAAATTATGAAGGAAGGTATCACTAGACAGCATAGTAAGTGGAGAATGTGATAAAAATGTAGTGTAGTTCTAACAAAAGATGATCATGCCAGACTGATCCTAGTGTTCTTTGACATGATGACTGATTTTATAGGCAAGCCAGCTGTGCTAGATCTAACGTATTTGTTTTTCAGTGAAGCACGTAATGCAGTGCTACATAGGAAAATATTAGTTGAGCAGAAGGTAGGGTTTGGTGTTATAAAGCAGGTACTGTAGAACTAGTGAAGGGAAGAAAACATCATTGCTGGTTCCAGAGAGATGAACAGTAGACCATTTCAAGTATTGCAGGGGGAAAAAAAAAAGTAGCTAGTGGGCCAATGAGATACACTGCTGCTAGCAGTGTTGGGGACATGAAGCATTGTAACACCCGGGACAGCCCGGGTTATGAATGACCATGAAATTAATATTGTGTGGTACAAAGGGGTGACATCGTGAGTTTGGTCAGCATAAGTTCTTGTAAACTGAACTTATCAACCAGAAACAAAGTAAGAGAATTAGTAATAGTTGTACTGTCTAGGTGTACAACAACTACTGCAGGGCATAGCAGCTGAACAGAGGATCATTGTAAGCTACCTTCTGATCCAACCTCGAAAAAGGCAAATAGAGTGCAGGCAACTATTTATAGTAGATGCACGAACCCTTAACACTTGTAAATAAGGCTTTGTATACACAAAATAAGATGTAACTTTTAGTCACCCATATTCAACAGAGAGTGGTTTACTGGGGCAGCTTCAAAGAAAGGTTACCATAGGGGACTGGGAAAAGGGAGTCTATTTTATGAGTGGAACTGAAAAAAGTTTGGCTCCTTCAGTAAAATGAAATCAGAGAAGAGGCATAATTGCTGTCTACAAACAAATCACATGGGTAAATAATAAAGGTGGGGAAAAAAATTAATCCAAAGAACAGTGTTGGTAGCAAAGCAAAACATTAAGTTGGTCATGAATATGGTTAAGATGGAAATCAAAGATTTCTAATTGTTAACACAACTGTGAAGTTCTGGAAAACTTTTCTAAAAGTACGTCAAAGACAACCATCTTTTAAGATGCAGTATAGTAAGTCTACGAGTGAGATTATAGGTCACAGTTGTCCAGTTGTGAAGGGTTGTATTGGATGTTCCTGGTATTCCTATGCTCAAAGCTTGTGTTACATGAAACCGGTCTGCAGCTCATCTAAAGGAATTAGATGTTGTAGCCCCAGTTCATCTAAAGGAATTGCTTTTGCAGCTGTGACTGTAGAAATACATCCTTTAGCAGTGTTTCATTATTATAAAGTACAGCTGAATATCCTTTCACTAGATTAATGGTGTAAATTGTATAAAGCTAGTTATCTACAACAGAACTAGAAATTGTCTGCATTTGAAAGTGAATAAAATGAAGCACTGATCTGTGATGACAGTTTAAGATTTAGGTAAATTTAAATTAAGACTCGGAAACCCTTTTCTGAAAACATAAAATAGGATTATAGGCTGGTACGTATTAGCAGACTTAAATCCATAATGGAGTTGCATCAGTTCCCTTGTTTTAATCTTGTTGGTATGGCAACCTATGGCTGAAATTGTCCAAAAGGACTTTTCTTAGCATGCGGCTCTTTGTCTCCATATCTATCAGTGCTTACTGCTGATTTTAACCATGTCAACAAATTTGAGGTGTTTGTGGTTGTTTTTTTGTTTGTTTCAAAATCTTTTGATCCCCAATGTGTAACATTTTTGCAAGGAGATATTATTTACAAAGAACTTAAACCATCTGCTTTGTGCTTAATCATAGCTTCTGTGTTGGTTTAACAAGTTTAATTTCACTTTTTATATTGCACCAAGAGTATGGTCTACGGGCTTTTTAGAAAAGATGCTGTCTTCCAACACCAGTATTGTTCAAAAGACTCACCTTAAAATTTGGAGCCCATAATCCCAGATGTGGCCTCTGAAATAGGTGTTAATACACAAATCCAGCCACGCTGGCTTCCTGTTACTCCCAACTGGACACAGTTTGGAGGCCTGGGGGAAGACCTGCGGATCTACATTATGCGAACGTGATTCCCCAATTCCAACAGTAGCAGCCGCATTAATCCCCAATGTGGCTGTTGGGGATCACTTGGGCTGCGCCCTGCCTCCCTGGCGTCATTACTTTTTTCCATCTCCAAATAGGTGATGAGTAATTACTTGGTCTTGATTTATTATTCAGACCATAGTAATTCTGTTACAAAGTAAACATTTTTGTTGGCTGAGTCCTAATGCAAAGGCCATTTCACAACCACCTCTTATTTTAGGTTTTAATTGCTTCGCCTTGCTGTCAACTGATGGCCCCCTCCCCCATGCCCAAGCCCTCCTCCCTCTGCCTCCCTTCACGGTGAGGGTTTTTTTCCTGTTTCCACACTGCTAATGTGATGAGCAACAGTTGCAATATCGCAGGGCCCTCTCTGAAGACGAAGAAAAAAAAGAAAAAAAACCAAACACCACCTTGTTTGCTTTTAGAGCTCTCCCGCCTTTTCAGTAGGGGCTGTGTTAATCCGTGCACTATGAAGGGAAACTCCTATGTAAATCAAACCAGTGCTCTATGCTCTCCTCCTTCCCCCTCTTCTAGCTTCCATATATTAAGTGATTGTTCTCCTCCTTTAGAAATGACAAATGATTGGTTGCTTTACTCTTGGCTTTCAGCATACTTTCTTTTGCGGCCTTGGATTCGGGGGGCTGATTCTTGCTTCTCTCTGTTGACACATCTGTTTGACACCCCCCAAATCTATTAAAAAAAAAAATTATGCATTAGTGTTAAAATTAGCATGACTTTGTTTCTCTCCTCTCTTATACTGCCATATATTCTTGTGAATTTATTTTCTGCCAAGATGCTCAAATAAACCAGGGCAATTCTAGATCTGAAGATGCAAAAAGTAAAAAGTAACGCAACTCAACCCAGAGCAGATTGCAACTCTTCTTTTTATTTTTTTCTATGTTTTCTTTTCCCCCTTAATGCTGTTTCTATTCCTCTCTCTTTTCTTTTCTTTTCTTTTTTTTTCTTTTTTTTTTGTGCTGCATAGCCTTTTCTGGTTTAACCTGCATTGCACTCCAAGGCTAGATTTTGATGTCAGTGATTAGTATTTCTAATCGGTTGAACAAGGACAATGTCCCTTCTGCTGCACAGAGGACACAAAGACCCAGGCACTGATTCTGATGCTCCTCGCAGCATTTTGGCTCTGCTGGTCCCTTTCCCCTGTGGCTGTAAATCAGGGGAAATTCCACCCATCCCCTGGGTGAATATGGTTAGAAACTGGAGCTGCAAACATAGGGGAGCTCCAGTTCCCCAAGGTGGGCAAAGCAGAGCGTGGTGCAGGATGAACCATGTGCATGCCTCTGCCATGGGCTCTGCTTTTTGCTGTGGATGGGGGCTCTTGTGATCTCCTTTTTGTGCTGGCTCAGAAACTGCAGATATGCTGCTTTGGGGGAAATGACTCTGGATTTCCACCTGTAAAGCAGATTCCAGGGCTTTGTTCTGCCCTGACAAGGCGAACTTTGCTGCTGGCAGCCCGTGCCCTGCTCGGCTCCAGGCGGCATCCAAAGGGCAGAGGCTGAGGGCCCAATCCAACTTGCTTTGCTATTAGTGGGAGTTTGCAGTTCTTCTCTGCCCCCAGGATGGATTCGTGAAGTGGTCGTACAGGTTTAGGCTTCACTTCTTTTCTTTTTCCTGAAACAGTTAGTAAGTTAATTTACATGAGATGTGCACCCTGGCAAATGCCATCTCCTAGCTATTGTTTCAGCTAAGCAGCTGTCATTTGCGTAACATTATGCATCCTTCATTGTACCATGCTAATTTTTTGAGGGGCAATTTTTCTACAATGAGCACTGCAGCTTCTAACAGAAACCTCTTTATGGCATTGGCCCCGGGGAGCTGCAAGCCCTGCCAAAGCAAACAAAGGCTTATTGCTCCAACTGGGCATGTCTGTGCCTTTAATACAGCGTGAAGTTCACAGAACACTGCATCCAATCTGCACATAGTTAACACCTGGTCCAATGCCTTCTGGCAATTAATCAAGATATCAATCAGTGATGACAAAATTAATAAATAACCCATGCTTGCATATTGCACATTCTCAGAATAGGAGAATTTGCATTGACACTTACAGCCCATTTACATTTTTTGCCTGTGTTTTCAGTGTGTGATGCTGTACAATACAGTAATTATTGATGCTTATAAGTAACTGGTACCTTGAGCACTTATCAAAGAGTATAGAAAGACACATAAGTCTATCTCAGCAAAAAAAGCTTTGACCTCCCTGAATTACAGCCCCAAACTTTGATATTGGGCTGTGAAACTCCTCTACTGTTAGCAAGTACATCAATGGCGCTAGTCTAAGTTTGTCTTCTTTCAAAAGTAGTAGAGTGGTTTTGGGTTGAACGTGACATATTCTTATCTCTCTAATTAATGGGACTGTTTTGCCAAATTCCACTGTTATACCTTTGTTAACTCTCAGCTAGTACCCAAACTTCTTCTCTTTTGAAGTAACTTGGAAGTTAGCTACAACTTCAAAAGAAGGAAGATCTATTCCTCTTCATTTAGATTCCATAAAAGTACTCTGGACCATGTTTAATTTGTCAAAACAGAGGCAGCACTTTGCAAGTGTAGGTGTACAGTCATTTAAACTGGCCACGCGAAGGTGTTACTAAAGGAGCTGTTTACTTTCTTTCAAAATAGAAATCCCTTGGTCGGATATGAACAAAGGTATCTTCTCTTTTGTAAACGCTGGTACTTGTTCTTCAGTGATACCAAAAAAAAAAAAAAAAAAATCCTGGCAAAGAATGAAACAAGTATTTTTTGTTATCCTAGAGAGTCCTTACTACAATGGTACAATAGTTAGAAAAGGTAATTATAAATCACTGTCACAAATGGCTGTTCTCTTTTGCAGCCCAAGAGAGGCTAAGGCTGTTATGGGCCTGGAGTTCAACATTTACTGCTGGTTTCAGGTCAAGGTTGAAGCTCATTAGTGGCATAGGGTGGGAAATTTCTTGTGCTTTCACAACTTGTTTATGTCCTACCTGCTCTGTGAATGATCAGCACTCTCCTAGCTAGGGTAATAAAAACCCACTGATGGATGCCATGGGTTTGAAAGACAGGGTCATGCATAGCCAGGTAGAGCCAGGAGCAGCCATGGAGGAGTTACACCCCATGCTCATGTGCTGCACTGCCCTACTCTCTCTTAAGCAATATTCTGGCACGAGTACCAGGCTGGGCAGTGGGTTTCCAATATGGGTAAGTATAGCCTGGAAAATAGTAGTTTTGGTGATCCTAGCTTAAGTGTGAAAATTGTGCCAGGACCAGTTAGAGCTGAGTAAATGCAGTAGTTTCGCAATAGTCTGGCACAAGAAACAGGAATATAATCCTGACACCTGAACTCAAACTGTGGTATCTCCAAAAGGTAACTTCTGGAATATTTCTGGTTTGGCTCCTGAATTATTTGGAGTGTAACAGTTCCTACAAACTTTATGATTTAAATAGTTTTCAGAACAAGAAGACAAGAACATTTAAATTAGCTTAGTAGAAAGGCATTTAATATAAAAAGAGTAATAAAATACATCACCTGTCACATGTGATCTTTATATGACCTTAGCCACAGAACAATAAATATTACATAACCACACTAAAAGCAGTTTTTAACATCATATATTTATATTTAATAAGTCGTGATTTTCTTTCCTTCAAGATGCAATTTTGATGAGACACTTTAAGCGTGATCTAAAGGCAAAAACTTTGTGACTGGTTATGTAATGCTTCTAGTGGAGCACCATTTAAAGTCTGTTTGAATAAAAACACATTTAGTTTGGTTTACTGTGTTTCTTACCAAAATAATAGAGCTGTAACTATAAAGTCCTTTTTGAATGCAATTTCCTGTTTTATGCCTTTTTATTTTTTTTTCCTCTTAGTTGTCTATTGGGCAACTCTTCACCTAGATGCATAAAATTAAACTTGATGAAAACTGCCTAGGACAAGTGATCAGTTGCTATCACTAATTATCAGTTTAACTGTTAGATTTGCACTTGCGGTCTATAAAAGAAAAAACTATTGGAAGCTATTTAGACTCTGATTGTCCCTTTTAAATTAACTGACTGAAATTCAGATTGCAATGTAAAAAAGCAACAAAGGACATAAAAGTATCCGGCTTTAAATTGTTTTTTAATTACATTAGAAAGCCAAATATTATAACTGTAATTATCTTTTACCAGAGGAAGTCTCTGATTTATTTTTTTTTCATGTGCTATTCTGTTTTACTATGGGTTTTGGGGACAGTACCTATTAAGAACAGATTTGTATAAAGGAAAAGATGATGGTACTTTGAGTACAAATATACACAATACAAATATTCAAATCCAAGAAATAAAATCCCCACCATATTTTTTTTTTGACACATGTATGTTCCCTTAAAATTTTCTAGAGCTCTATACTGACCATTTTTTAGATTCATGTTGTCTGTCCTTCGATGATGCCTGTAAATATGTAATATATGGAATCATAAAATCATTAGGGTTGGGAGGGATCATCTAGTTCCAAACCCCCTGGCATGGGCAGGGACACCTTACGCTAAATCATATCACCCAAGGCCTCGTCCAACCTGGTCTTGAACACTGCCAGGGATGGAGCATTCACAACCTCCCTGGCCAACCTATTCCAGTGCCTCACCACCCTAACAGGAAAGAATTTCCTTCTTATATCCAACCTAAACTTCCCCTGTTTAAGTTTTAACCCGTTACCCCTTGTCCTGTCACTACAGTCTCTAATGAAGAGTCCCTCTCCAGCATCCCCATAAGCCCACTCTTTGTGTGTGGCCATCCAGCCCTTTCTTTATCCACCGAGTGGTCCATCCATCAAATTGATGTCTCTCCAATTTAGAGACAAGGATGTCGTGTGGGACAGTGTCGAATGCTTTGTGGCTTTGCGCAAGTCCAGGTAGATGACATCAACTGCTCTACCCCTGTCCATCAGTTCTGTAGCCCCATCATAGAAGGCCACCAAATTGGTCAGGCAGGATTTCCCCTTAGTGAAGCCATGCTGGCTGTCACCAAGCACCTTGTTCATTAATCCAACTCAAGAGAAGACCAGGTTTCCCCCTTCTTCCCCCAACAAGTTATAACTGTTCTGTGCAATCAGCCTTTAGGCACTAGTCAGCTGAAATGGAAAAAATAATAATAGGAGCTCAATAGCCTGCAGATCTCTGATTTCTGAGATGACTTCAACTCTTGTGATGAGCTACACTTAACCTAAGAAATATGATTTAATTCCACTTCAAAAGTATACTTAAATCTTTGATATATAGTCTGTGGTCTATTAAGCTTGATCTTACCCTGACCTTTTAAAGGAAGAAAAACTGTTTCTTTTTAAAAAACACAACCAAACAAAACACAGGTATCTATGTGGGATCCAATAGTTACAGCTTCAAAGAAGAAAAACATTTAAATATGTGCTTTACTTAACTTCTTCCATTGTCTTATTGACTTTAGATACTTCACACTTGCCTTTTGAAAAACATTTGACTTCAAACTTGCTCCTTTCATTGGAGTTCCTTGATTGACTTTGGAGAATCAGTTTCTTGAACTAAGCCATCTGAACTGTGCTTGCTTAGAGAGGTCAAATATAATAAACCTGGATGTGGCTGAATTAAATTATTAGCCATTTAATGCACTCAAGTACAAAAAAAAAGGAGCAGTAGCTGTACCAAAGGGTACAGGTAACAATTCTAGAAAACATATTCAGGATATAGGCTAGGTTATCAGTAAGCTGTTGGATGTGCATTCAGCAAGGACATTTTATAATATTCTGAAGGTCCCTTCATTTGTCTGTAAAAGAATACATCTCTAAAGGATGGGAAAAGATCTCTATTGCACCTCTGAATTTAGTTTCCTGTTTTAGAGGCAATTATCCGCATCTCTATCACACTTTAAAAAAAAAGAAAAAAAACCAAGGTCAATCCTTTCCTCATACCTTGCACTGGTGGACTATCACACCTGCTGGATAGATACCTTGCTTTGACTCCCAGCTTACATTAGTTCAAGACAAGCTCACACCCAGTTGTCATGTGCCAGCTTTTTAATTTGACTAAATAACACATTTTCCTCTGTGATGCTTATCTCTGTGATCTGTCTATAAAAAGCAGTCTTGTCATGACTTTTGTAGGCTTGCCACACCATGCTGTTTCAGTGTCCTGCATGGCCATCCATACAGTTGCTCTTTAAAGCTTTTCTAGCGATCTGAGTCTCAGATTACTCTCACGGTTGTGTAGGCCCACTTCATTTCTTATCTCCTAATCCCGGGTGGTTGTAAGGCGGAGTGAAGGGACTTGTCTGGTTAGTAGAACTATTATGTGGTATAAAAGTCATCACAGACATTGTAATTACAAAGGAATGGGAGATCTGATCATCAACTATCATGCTGATGATAACTGTAGTTACAGTTGGGTATGGGATGACCTCAAAACTGCTTGGTGATTCTTAATTAGATAAAAAGTAATTGATAAAAGCTGAGAGGAAACCTTTGGCATATTTTGGCGCTGGGGTAGGAGAGAGTTTTGAAGAGTTAAATTCTGAAAGCTTCAACAGAAGGCCTCTCTGATAGTTTTCTTTGGATGTTCTCCAGCATTATGTGGTGCAGTAAGGTCAAGGTAATCTCAGGTTCTCCAAAGTGTAGCTAAATAGGTATGTTAGAGCAGAGGGCCTTAAACTTGGTTAGGCATTTGTAGACATCTTAAGGGAGGAAAGATAGTGCAGGGAAGATGGGCAATGCATCAATCAAAATGGAACCGTACTTCAGGGCATACAAAACCAAGTATTTCAGAGTAGTAATTAATCTAGGAAAACTGATGGGAAATGAGAAACTCAAATCAGAGACATCTGCTAAAGATGCTGGTAAAGCAAAGAATTACAATAGAGGGTGGGAAACAAATTGTAATTGAGTTAAAGGGGAAAAGGGATGTGGCAATATATTATGTAAAGTCAATGGCATGTGAGGCTAAGTTAAAGTAAGTGAAAACCAGGCATAGCCAGAGAGGTTGGGAAGCAAAACTGTGCTTGATGGTCTTCTAGAAGCAAGGTTTTGAAGGGGTATGAAACTCTGTGGACTGTATATGGACAAAACCATAACCTGGATCTTCACATATAAACTTGTTTTCTTATTTACCAAGCTCCTACTAGGTAAAGGAAAGCTATAAAATCAAGCAACTTTGGTCCAAAAATGATATTTTTATCCACTGCCATACAGAGTACTTAAAGCTGCAAGAGGCTGTAGTTAATGGAAGCAATTTCTTAACATTATATGTATATATATTTTAAATCAGTGCATTCTAATGAACCTAAGTGGTTTTTCACTCGGTCTTATGGGAAATGCAGAAGTTTAGTCATAAAGTGACAATAGATGAATAAGAAATAACAGAACTTTCTTGAATTGCCTTCAATGTATAAAGGCAAAAGAGGGAGAATGATATTGTGATGACAAATGCAGAAAAACCTTATTGATTAAATCGAGTAGTTAAGACAAAGCTCTACCTTAAAAGTAAACGAAATAAAATCCTTTCCGGTACTGTGAAAAGTGCTTTAATATGTGCTTCAAAAGACATGTATTTTCTTGGCTCCAAGGTCAGTTAGGAGAGAGAAAGCAAAGAATTGGATTTAAGGTCTCATTTCATCATGGCTAACCAGTAGAAGAAAGGTGCCTCAAGTCTGATTTTAGCTCTTGTGTTACTTAACCTGCTAGGTGTGTTGGCAAAGAGAGAGGTAGCGCTATTTCCTAGCTGACATATGTGGTGCCTACAGGTTGTGAGATGGGGAAGGGGGGCAGCAATGTTTACACATTGATTTTTCTGCATTTTTTTTGCTTTGTAGCTAAATCTTACAGGGGAATTTCTGCAGAGCAAAACTAAGCTTCCTTCTACCAAGGTGAAACATAATGCCTACTTGGCGATGGCTTGTGTCAATTTGTTTTGGTGCTGGATAGGTTATGTTTGTTACCTAGAATCCTGTTAATTTTCTTAAACTTGGAAATATTTCTTAAAATATTTCTGTATTCTACTGGGGCAGGAGGTCCTAGGTATGTTAAAAAAATTGCATGAAATTGAAACTGTACAGGGGCTCACTCTTCCACCAGTATAACTGAGGTAAAATTTCCTTCAATCATAAACAGCAACAGGTTCAAGACCTTTTATTAGTCACCTTTTAACTCAATTGATGTGGTTAGAAATTGCATGAGTGCTTTTTCTTCTTCTTTCAAACAAGTAACAAAAGCTGAATTAGGCTGCAGTGATGAAATCTGAATCATTTCCTCTTCAGACTAAACTTGCTAAACTGGTACAATCTGGAGAATGATGTAATAAGGAAAAAACCTGTTGTTTGTCTCTTGATACTGTCCTTGAAAAAATCATTGCTATGTAATACAAATATAGTCATCACCTTTTATATCCTTTCACCATTGCTGATACTGGAACCTTTCCAAATAAGTAGCATTCCAAAATTGGCAAAATTGGCAATAGCCATTTTCATAGTTTTACCTAATTATAGGTTAACACTGGCTTTTTTTTCTTTTTTTTTTCTTGTGGTTTTAGATAAAGCACTAGAGTTTAGAGATTGTTTCAACAAGCTATACAATAATATTTTCATTAATTGCTGGCATAAAAGTATCTATAATTTCATTTTCAAATTGACTTATAGCTCCATAGGATCTTGGCTAGACTTCCTTTAGTCACGTATCACTACAGTTTTGACGCTAAAATAAGAAACTGAGGAACTTGAATTATTCATGGGATACTCCATTTAGGACTCACAGCTAAAACACACAGGAGTATAAAAGTTCAGAGGTGGTGGGTTTTGGTGTGGGGGTTTTGTTTGTATTTTTTTTTTCTTTATATAGAAGATGAAACAAATTGACCCAGCTGAGTAACCTGTAAGCTGAAAATTGTAGATATCTTCGACAAAGATGATAGAGATGAGCCAATGTTGCATAAACTGAATGCTCAAGTTCTCTGCCTGGCACACATACTTTCCCAGAAATGTAATCAGCTTGAAGAATGCATTCTTTACTTTGGCATTTCCACCATCGTTGCCAAACTTTTTTATTAGAAAATGGATAGAGATTGGGGCAAGATAATTTATATTTTTAAACATGAACCCCAAATGAAAATCTTCTGTAAGTCTTATAGAATGACAATTTAACTTTATTACATGAGTTTGTTATGTAACATTAGTCTTACACAGGCATTGCATTGCAGAAGTGATGAATTGCTGCAAAAGAGGAAAGGTAGTCTCCTGCATTTAGAGCCCAGCAGCAGGGGTCAGGAGATGCTAGTTCTGTTTCTTATCCTGACTCTGATTTGATATATCACCATGGGAAAGTTTTTGAAAAAGACACTGGCCTTGATCCTGGAATAGGTGCTTTATGGGTAATCCTCTGAACAAACACTTCTTCTGTGCCTTTCTGACTCTAACAGAGGCTCCTATTCAAATGGAGCTCATTGGATGAGCAGGGCGATGGTGAAGATACCCTCTTTGCACAGATGGGGGAAAAACCATAATACTTCCTTATGTAGCAGGGGAATTCATTTTAGACTGTTCTGAGCTCTCAAATGGGAGAGGCTTGTAAAATGACAATAATAGATTTTAACTGAAGAGCAATCTCTGGTGTTGGAAATGTGAATAGACCTTATCAAGGTGCATAAAATACCACATAGGCATTTTTTATACAAAATCTTCATAGAGAAAAATTTCTTTAGTATAAATTGTAGGTAGGTGAAATATCGTATAGAGCAAAACAAAAATCGGTGAGCAAGTACAACAGATAAAATAACAGGAATAAAAAGGTTGTTGTGGGAAATGGTGAAGTGTCAATCTTGGCAACTGTGGAAAAACAGCACCTTGATGCTTAATGAGACAACAGACTGGTTGTTTTTTGTATGTGGGTTTTTTTGTTTGTTTTGGGTTAGGTTTTTTTTTGTGTGTGGCTTTTTTCTTTTTTGTGATTTGGCAACACAGTGTGACTTTTTTTTTTTTCCTTTCTCGTTGAACGTTCCTTGTCTTGCAAAGAGAAAGGGAGTTTTAAATGAAAAAGAATTAAAATTTGGCCACACAAAACTGTTAGTTAATGATCAAGTCATTTGAATAGATGCAGAACTGAAATATGAGAGCTTATTTTAAGACATACTTTGTGTGCTGTGCAATGAGAGTATTACCTGAAGGTGCTTTGCCTCCTGAAAGCTTGATTCATTCCAGGAAAGATTTGTGCAGTAGAGGTTTTGCATATACCAGTGCCTGATGGTTGGACATTCAGCTAAATCTATGTAATTTCTTCATATAACAGGAAATAATTCTGCTTGTTCTTATGAATATCACATCTGCAAAGTCCTTCTCAGGAAAGGGGAATCAGCTAATTTGAATTTCTATGTGATGCAAGACTTTCCTTGTCACTGTAATAATTACACTCAAAGTTAGACTAGTAAACTAGGAATACCAGTCAAGGAGTTCTGATTACATTGGATTACGTCTCTCAGAGAAATATCAACCATCGCAATTGTAAGTTGTGCCAGTGTTTTAAAACTGGTGCTGCTTTCCTAGGCTGAAGTTGTCTTACACTTACAGGGCTAAGTGGCAAGCATTTGTGAGATGTGGAGGTTTCTGAAACGGCTTTTCATGCTAAAGAGGAGTTGAAGTGACTAATTTTCAGGAACTTATGGAGGTTTGGGAAAGGAATGAAACAAGGATTGAGATCACACCTTGTCATCCCCAGTGTCTGTGAAGACTAAAGAGCCTTGTGACTGGGGCATAGACCCAGGATTTAAGATACTGTGGTGCAATTTCCAGTTGAGTAAGCATTAGAAAAGGAATTTGAAACTTCATCTTTTCCCTGACACCCTAAGCCTCAGTCTACTGGCTACTTGGGGCACCCTGGTACAGAACTGAACTGCTCGCTGGGTATTTCAGAAAAACATATAAAATCAATTGCTTGAGTGACTTCTTGGTATATTAAGCAATGACAAATTTGTTTAATATTGTGCTCTTGAAGACCTTACTAATGGGCTCAGAGGCTTTTGCATAATCTTCTCTGGTTCATTTTATATAGGGGGAGGGCAAAAAATAATAAAGAAAAAAAAGGTATGGTTTATCATTACTGCTGCATTTCCCATGGCCTCCAAACCCAGTTAATGACCACCCTTGACAAGTTCATTTCTGTGGAAGACATTCTCTTACTTCCAATTCACTACCACCCACAGATGACACTTTACAAAATGTCACTGTTACATAATTGATAATCACTCAACAACTGAGAAAATGGAACTTGGAAAGAGGCAACCTTTCTGTGTCCAGAGAGGAAATTCTCTTTCAGCTACTCCATCCCACTGTGGATAAGGTAAATGTTCTCCTACAACTTAGGAAAAGGATCCCTTTTGGATTGAGATGTCTTTCCAAACTGATGACCATTAAAAAAAAATAAGAAAGAAAAAGAAATATTTATTTAATAAAATGATGATAATTTAAAATGTATCTTGCCTTCTTGAGAACAAAGTCCTTAAGGAAATCCACAGTGAACACTCCCTCACGGGGGAAGCAATATGCTGAAGGGAAATCTGGACAAATTAATGGTATATTAAAGCTGGGACACTGGAGACAGGAAGTGTGAAAGACACGTTTTTCCCTCAGATATTATGTATGGATAGTCCCACTGTAACTGGACAGTCATTGTGATTGTACAATCAATTCTTTTGAATTCCTAGGTGAAGGGTGCAGTTTTTAATAACCCTGTCTCTTAAGGCTCAATCTTTTATCTGTTGCACAGAATAATACATCTGGTGCTTTCCCCCCACCTATTTCTGGGTAAGGCTGTTAAAAGCATGTTAGAATGGAAAATGTCATTTATTTAGCCTCTGATATATGCACCTGATACCAATTGAATTAGTGGCTCACCTGCTGCCATTAATAGAATGTGTGATAGTAGCCTGAGTAGGTACCAGCAGTTACATGAAAAAGCAGTTTTTTTATAAAACATTTCTAGCCGCTTAAGAGTAAGTCATTCACTGGTGTGTAGTGAGCTGCAGCGTAAGTGAAAGAGAAGGGCCCCAGCTAGCACCCCAGAAATACAAGCGACAAGTACTACTGTAATTAAGCAAGGTAGTTACATAGCATTTTTACACTGACATTTCAAAACTGGCATTCACAGGCACTTCCAATTCCTCTCATTTATTATTGAGGCTGCTCACAGCAGTGTACGGATTCCTTCCACTTCCCCCTGTGCTTGCATTCGTCATATACATGACACCTTGGAAGTGGTATATGCATCCGTGATTTGTGCTGTGATTAACACATTATCAGCTTCCCCCTTTCTGTTAGCTAAAAATAGTCCTGGCTATCCCTGTTAGTCTGTCGCTCAGGTGATGAAGATGGAGGCTGCAGGAACCTTCTGTAGCATTTGGCAATCAGACCCATCTTGATCTCACGTTTCCCAAATCTTCCCTTGATCTCCTGGCATGGGTAATGGTTCAGTGTTGTTTTTTTGATGTCTCTTGCTCAAGAACTGGAAGAACTTCCAAACTACAGCCTACATTTTCTTCTCTTCCTGCTGCATTCTTGAACAGAAACAGTCTCTGTGTCCCTTTCACTACTAACAGTGATGCCTGTGCAAGGCATGGGAGGCTCAATCCCTTCTTTTTGTGATGATGGCTGTTGTGATTGTACCCAAATTTATAAACAAATCAAAATTAAAAAACCCATACAAACTGAAAGTGTAAAAGCACTAAAAAAAGTGCTTTGTTATCTTGTATGATTCAAAAATACCCTGAAATATATTTCTGAAAATTTCCTGGGATATTCACTTTTATGGTGTAAGCAATTAGGGGAGCATTTTGGGAAGTGATGTGTTTTGTTTTCGTGTTAGACTTGTATTTTAATAAACTTTCTGCAAACAGAACTTCAGATTGGTGCAAGTATGAGGAGATTAAAATATTAGAGATCAAATTAGCCTCAGAATTAAAATGCCTATTTGTTTCCTTACAACCAGACACTCTGCTCTTGAAGCTCCAAAATCTTGAACTGTTTGCAAAACGGCACTGTAGAGAAATGAATGTCTATGGTACAGAAATATGAATTCCTACCATTTCTCTCTTCCATGCTGTTTGCTGTCTCCAGAGTAAAAGCTTCTATTTCAGAGCTGTGTCAAAAACCATGAAGCGTTATAGCCTGACCAAGCATTAACCTAGCACTAAGCAAACTCCTATACACTGGAGACAAGTCAGTGGAGAGATTAAATAAACTTCTTTTAAAAATGTTGTCTCTAAGCAGCTGCAACAGTGGCACAACTATATAGTTATATTTTAACCTTGCAGATTTTTTTTTCAAAATCTAATGGGTCTGTTTTAATCATTTTGCACCCTCATAAAGAATTCTATACAGTCATCAGCTTGTTAGTGCTTCTAAGTCTTCTGAAAATCTGGATTTTTCATCCTTTAGTTTTGTATTCCATTGTCTTACCTACTCCATCTCAGAATCCCTTCCACCTCTTTTAGCAAGAAAAAAAAATCTTTTCAGACTGATTGCTGAAGTCTGTGGAAAATTCAACTAAGCATGAATAAATCACTTGACTAACTGATTGTTTGATCACATGCATAAATATGATGCTCAGGGTCAATTTTTAAACGTATGTAAAAAACCTAATTTGTGTAAACACAGTAGCCACATTTACTTCTATTTACTCTAGGAGCTGCTGAATTAGAAATGTTCAAGGTAAGATGCTTCAAAGGGAGCTACTTACTGTAAATGTCCCTGCTAAGGCGTCTGAATGGTTGCTTCAAGTGATATGTTCAGACACAAAGACAGAGTGGTTTTTTATCTTTTGTTTTCTCCTCTGGAAGAGAAGTGGTTCTTCTTCACTGAACCACCTCCCTATCTTCCTACTGTCCTTCTCAGTTCTTTTCTCCCTGTTTGTGGCTCAAAGGTGGTCATAAAGTTGTAGCAGGTGACAGTCTAAGTTTTTAAAATTCAAAGACTGCAAAGGGTCACTGTCACAGTGTGTTCTGGCTTCTTGCATGTGAAGACTGTGGGATAGCATCTAGTTCAATAACTAGATGAACTAGAGCACCTGTTTTGGAAAAATGCTTGAACTTGGTATTGAGAGACAGAAGCTGCATTGCTAGTTAGCTGGTGTTTTACACTGATGTTTTGAGATGATCTCTGCGCTGTTTGAAGTCCTGCACAAGGAGGGGGCAAGTGTGGCATCACTACTAACTACACAGGCTGACCTGGGGAAGGTCCTTTGCCCCTGGCAGAGCTGGCATGGAGAGACAATACACTGAGAAGAGAATGAGAATTTTCTTATATGTGCAAGCTCTTCCCAGCCTCTTGATGTTTGTTACAAATGTACATTTGAAAGTTGTTTCAGATGTTTTGGTCCCTTTGCTCCTCTTTGTCTTTAGGTTCAATCCTCATTTCCCCCTGTCAGCACAGCATCCAGAATACTTCCAGATACTCACAGGAAAGTGTGGCTGTTACATTCTGTGAAATTTTCCTTCCTTTCTTTCTCTAGAAGGAAAATAATGCAGCTGCCTAAAATGTAGATTAATTTGTTTATGGTTACTATACCTTATTTGTTGCTTAAAGAAAGAGGGAATGAGAATAATTTGTGCTTAACTGGTGTGATTTGAAACAGTTTTCCTGAGTTTGGGAAGTGCCAGGTGCAGGTGTGTGAGGCAGGGAAGGTAAATCCCAGGTTTTGGAATGGATTTGAAAGAAGCATTAGATATGGACAGAGCCTTGGAATAGTGTTTTTCTTCTGTTTCCACTTCCTTTGGGGTCTGGCTTGAAAAAATACATAAGACCCTGAAAACTTTCAAATAAGGCTAAATGTATGTGATATTATGCCCCAGGGATGAGTGGAATAGTTGCACAAGTAGGGTTTTTTTTTTTTTTTCCGTTTTTTTTTTCTTGTTTTCTTCTTTATTCCCTCAGACCTCTTTGACTTGCAGCCATGCATGGATGCATGCCACTGGGCTTCACGGATGTTTAAAGTCAGGGTGTATTGTAGGCCTATGGGCCATACCCTCAGTTAAGGTCAACCCCACATGGCAGAGCTGGCTTTCACTAAGCATGCTGGCTAAATCTGATTAAACAAGCTGTGTGTTTTTCACACCTTATATGTCCCTACCAGCTAGACAGGTTAATCACATAGTGGTTCACTAATACTTCCCAGGAAATCACTTGTTACTACTAAAACATATTTTGCATCCAACTTTAGTCTGCTGAGTGTTTAGTTTTGTTATGAAAATGAAAGCTTTAATAGCTAATGAATGGGTCCCTACACTGTCTGCTGTGGAAAGCAAACTCAATAATTTCATGTGGCAAAACTCCACTGCTGGGGATGGGGGAGCACAGCTCTTGGCATCCCTGAGCAACAACAGACACCGTGGACCATGGGGCAGCACGTAGCACATGGGGAGAATGGGAAAATGGCTAATCCTAGCCAGATCCCATTGCAGAACATCTTACTATCTGGCTAATCAGGATAAGTGCTGAAAAGCTTTGAGTGTGATGTCAGATTTATTTCACGATGAACAGGGAAGATCTCTTGATCCTCAAACACTTCAAGTAAAAGTTAAAAGGGGGGGTGTGAGGTGCGGGGGAGGAGGCGGAAAAAAGATATTGCGCTTTTTTTCTTTTTTTTTCCAAGTGTGATGAACTGTTTTCTCCTCTAAGTGTTTTAAATAGCGGCAGTGTGAAAATTACATTTGCTTTGAATAATTGCTAGCGTTTTTCCCATTGCAGTCCTTCTATCTGGAAGCTTTGTATCTAATATTGCTCTTGCATGAAACTCGGAGGAGCAGTGTGAATGGAGCAGCAGGTCCATTTTTAAAACCAAAAAATATTTTATAATATTTTATTTGCTCAACAGTTCTATGCTGTGGCAACACAGGCTTACGCAGCACTTTATAAGCGTAGGCCCTGCTCCAACAAAGGCTTATAGCGCGTATGTTTAACTTTACATTGACTCCAAAGGGAATATCATGTGTGATATGGACTGTAGGTAGGGCCCATTTCCTGTCCTGAGCAGCTTGCGAGTGAAATAAGACAAGACCCAGGACAACTGTGCATGAGCAGGAGTCTTGAGCAAGGAAAAGATCCAGGGGAGAAAACCCTTCTTGAAGGGAATTTGGAAAAAGGAGGGGGGAAAAAAAGGGATTTTCATGTTACATGTCAGGAGCAGCTAGAGAGAGAGAGCCTGAGGGTGGCAGGGGGAGCTTGTGATGGGAGGGCAAGGCAATGGCTGAAGGACTGTGGAGGGTCTTCTAGGAACTTGGATGTAGTATAGTAAAGGCTCTAGTGTGCTGTCTTTTGATTTTATCTGTTGACTAAATAAAACTGGTTAACACTTAAGGGCATTCATTTTTATTCAGTCTAATGAATACTGTCAAATCCTGAGAACAGCTTGTGGAATTCATACATAATTGTTTCACTGATGAAGAAACCGAGGCAGGAAGACTGATGATTTTCCCAAGGCCACAGAAGGAACATCATAACTTAAAAAAAAAAAAAATCTCTTTCCCAGGCCTGGGCTGAACCACTAATTCATCTCTGAACAGACAGCAATATCTTCAGCAGTGTTATAGTCTCATTTTCAGTTCTTTCAGGCATCTCTAGGAGTTTAAGTATCATTGGAAGACAATGCATTGCAGGCTCCTGAATGTCTAGGTCAAGTTTAAGAAAGAGATTTAGACTCCTAAAACACTTGAAAAGATTGTCTGATATCTGAAAAGAATATCTGATAGGAAATCATAGACATTTTTCTATCATACATGTAGCTGGGCTGGATTATGCTCCACTGAAGTCAAACAGATCTGGTCTGGTACAATTGGCTACAAAAAATCCCAATCGAGTCCTAACTTAGCAGTTAGTTTTAGAAAGGGTCCTGCATTACAGCTTCATTTTAGGAGCCACGTTGCCTAAGCCTGTATTAGCAAACAGTAGCACTTCCCTTTTTCACCCCTACCCATCAGTTTGGAAACCAAGTTCTAGTTGGCAGCATCTTCCTCTTGTGTGAGTAAGGTAGGAAAAAATGATTGTTAACTGCAGGTGCTCTGTTTAGGGAAGCAGAATCCTTTTCCAAGGATATATGTCGCTTTCCAACCTAGTCATGTAAATACCCAAGCCTGTGCATGAAGTGCATTTCTGCTGCATGATGCACACTCCTGTTTCATTCAGGTGGAGTCCTGGTAATATCAAATACGTATCTGCTTCTAGCTATTTTGAAGAATAATGCTCTGAATCATCTGCTGTTCAGCAGTACATCTGATACATAAACAAACTCACTTAAAAACTCTACACGTATAAGTACTCATAGGAGCTGCAGTCAGTATTCAGGATAAGTTGTTTCAGGAAAACTTCTACCTGTTTGAGTAGAAAGATTGCTAAATGATTCACACTCCAGGTGGCTACGCACTGCTCCAAGTTACTGCAGGCAGCTTCACTGGACAAAGTGCAGCATTTCCAGAGGTGAAGGAGCTGCAGCAGAAAGGGGGTCAGCAGAGAGGTGACCTCTCAGCATGTGTTTGCATGAGCACCACTATTAGTTTTGGCCAAAGGTTAGGGAAAGCACTGTTTGGTCCCTGGTTCATGCCTGCCTTTGCTTTATCAAACCGGAAATATTGACTAGTTGCAACTTTGCTCATAAATCTGCTGATTTGAAGTGTGGATTGGGTATATTCAAATTGGAAAAGATGTGGTGTGTCTTGCTGCCTGTATCCAGGGCAGGAGCCATGTGCTTTGCAAGTGTTATTCTGGACTCGTGCATGTCTTCCATTCGGATGTATGGGAGTTCTACCTGAGCAAGCCCTTTGAATTGCGTCTTAAGTGTTTGAGTGAAACCTTATGTTATGAAAGGTCCCTGTGTAGGGTCCTTTGGGAAAGGGCTTAGTGTGTTCATTTGCATCTCCATACCCAGAATGCTTTTCCAGCTCATTGCTGTTTCATAGCTGTGCTGGTGTCAGTGCTACAGAGCAGCTGAAAATGGCTTGATGTGCTTCTGCATGCTGCTGCTTTTCCTCTGGAGCAAAAGAAAGGATGTCTGTCTGGAAGGAGAGGATGAAACAAAATGCTCCTATTTTTCCCTGCAGCATGGGTAGTCTCCTGGCCACCCAAACAACCTTCAAGAGCTGCTAAGAGGACAGATGCTGGTACTTAAAAGCTTAAGCTGCCTGCAGAATATCACTGCGCTTCCAGGCAAAGACGCAGCTGTGTGAAATTGTGAACCTTTAACATGATCCCACCTCCTTACCACAAACAGTTTGTGGCAGCTTGGAGAAGTGCTGAGGGTCTGGAGATGTAAAATCCAGACTCTTGTGTGTGTTATAGGGAAGAAGAAAAAATGGTAGATTCTGCACTGAAACATCAAATGTGGCAATTGCGAGTGAACCTGTTAATGTTAAAAGCACTGGGGTCAGGTGTGAGTGCTACAAAGCATCCTATTGCGCTGTAGAATTAGAGCCCAAATGGAAAAGAGCCTTCCCAAGTGGTCATCAATTCCCTTCCCTGACAGGCAAGGGCTGTGTTCTGTGATGAATATACTAGTTAATGGCATATCCTTGAAGATTCAGTGTGTAATGATTTGCAAGTTGTAGCCTGAGATAACTCACAGGAAGTACTGCATAAATGTCAAAGTTACTCTTAATACATTGGTGGCAGTACTTTTTCAAGGAATTGTCACTGAAGTGAAATTAACATGCAAAAGATATGGCAAATCTACTAGCAAATTATGTAAATATTTTGCAAGGGGCAAACTTTCAGTGCCAGGCGTGAAAATTGGGTCACAATTCCCATTAACAATTACACAGCCTGCGTGCCTAATTTTCCAGGCACCATGCTGAAAATTCACCCCACGTTATGGAAGCAATTAATGGCTTAAAATTCTTTTTAGGCCAGTAAATGTGCAGAAGTGTTGATAGCCTTTTCTGGTGGCATTTAATGAGCTATAATCTGATAACTAGATTAGATTGTTCTCTCATGATATCGACAAAGATTGCTTTATATCATTATTATTGCTATTTAAATACTACAGCAATGCCAGATGCATGGATCAGAGCCCTGTTGCGCTAGGTGCTGTACAAATATCTGTGAACATGTGGTCTCTTCACTGAAGACAGATATAATAACTACTTTGCTATTCTGGTCTGCTTAGGCACCAGGGAAATGCTGAAGGTTCCCACACAGTATGAATCTATTAAAAAGATAATCTGAAGCTATTTTGGTTTCTCATATAGAAGATTTTTTTCTTTCCTTTTCAATGCTTACACATGACTTTCATTAGCATTAAATGTGTGTGGAGGGAGAGTCGCTGTTAATGTTTGTAGCTCAGTACCTATCCCTTTCATATCAGTTAAATCCCAGCGAATATAACTGTTTAGTAATTGTCTGGTATTTAATTAAAATACAATAACCCCTTTCCAGAGACGCCAGTTGTGAATCTGGTGGCCCAGTCATAAAGATGCTAATTTAATGAATATTCATAAATCATGAATATTCATGGGATGTCAGGGATGTTCTTTTGTACCCTGCTGCTATGCCAGGTCTCGCTGGCACAGCAGACGGCACATGTTGAAGGAGCTTTGCTCCTAGGGGAGAAGAGAAATATTCACACTGGAGTGGGACGTGTGTCTGGGTGTAACTCCGAATGGAGGCGCTGGGAGGAGAAGTGGTGGCTGGTGAGGAGCGTGCGGCCATCCAACCCTCCAAGTGGGATGCGAAATCTCTTTGTGGCTACCAGGTGGCAGGATGCATTTCTTCTTGGGGCTAGTAATACTTTCATAGCTGATGTACATCTCTGGCAATGATGTTATAGTCAAACTTTGCAGTCACAGTGGCCACAGCCTGTCTGCTGAGATTTCCAGTTGCTCTTCCCCTGGCCAGGCTGCATATGGGAAAAGGCACTGCAGGAAGCTGCCTTAAAACACTGCAACATCTGCAGGTGGTAGGTCTGACCTACCTGATGCTGCAGGGCTGAGCGGTGTTTATGCAGGAAAGTCTCCCCATCCAGGATGCTCCACGCTGCTCATTGTAGTGGTATCTTTGTCCAGGATTTCCAGGGGTTTGTCAGCCTCCTTGGCTGGTGGTAGTGACCCCACTTCAATACTCAATACTGCTGTTGTAGCTAAATATTTCTTAGATTAATTTTGCGCTGTGTAGGGGAAATTGGTGATGTATCTCTTTATTATTCTAAAGAAAAAACACAGCTGCAGAAAAGTATATTTTATCCTGTCACTTGAGATGCAACTGAACAAAATCAGTGTCCATCCACAAAGTTCACAAACTCCTTGCTTTCCTCATGATATGCTTTTAAAGAAACTGCGTGTTTAACTTGTCCCAAGAAATCCTTATTATGCTTTCTAAGGAGCAGGCAAGGGAGTCAGCCTTGTATTCATTGCTCCTACAAGTTTCAATTGCCCCCATCCTTCTAGGCTGATGGCTGAAATATGCTTGAATGCAAATGCTGCGTGCCCTTATGGTGCATGTGTGATGCCAGTGAGACACTTTGCTGCGACTTCACGTTGCGAGGCACATACCTATGGGTGCGGAGCAAGCCCGCTTCTCACCCTGCTGCACGCTGCTGTGATGCAAATTTGTCTTGTGAAAAAATGTCAGCGCTTAGAGTTGATCTGTTCACTTTGACAAAGTGGAGAGCAGGAGCAAGCACCCGTCCCTCTGTCCAGACTCAGATGTTAGAAAGTTTTGAAACCCCAAGCAGTGCTGGTGCTCCGAGCAGTGGCTCCCTCTGTCCCTCAGGACCACTGCAGTGCTCCAGCTTTGTGAGAGATCCTTGCAACAGCACCCCCCCCCCCCCCCCCAACACTTCAAATGTGTTCACAAAAACTGGCAGGGAAAGGAGAAGGGAAGAAGGGCTGCCTGCGCTATCCAAGAGAGCTCTGTTTTCTCTGGTAATATTTTTCAGCTAATACACTTCTTTAATAGTTGCCGGCTCCAATCTTTGCTTACATAAATGCTTATTTAAAGCTCTTACGATCAAATCATTCATCTGGACTCAAACTCGCTTCTAAATTTGTGCATGCAAATTTTATTCATGGGCCCAGCTGTGTTCGTGCCGAATTTGCATTTGTGCATATGAATGTGTTGTTTTTTTCCTCTGTCAGCATACAACCACAGGCTGCAGCTGAAAATATGGACCTAGATTTCAAAAATTTTAATGACCATACGCTGAAAGTTTTAGTTCCTTTCCCCAGACCTGGCAAACTTGTCTGCATAAGCCTTATCTTTATCCCTTTGCTTTAGGGAGTTTGCTAGTATATGTTTCTGAGGACTTGCTTGCACGTGGCGTTCAAATAAAAAATGAGACTTTGTTTTGCCAATATGAGTATTGACATGAAAGGGCAATTAACTTTTTGTCTTGCTTTTTAAGCAACTAATCCTTCCTTCCTATGTTTGTGCCACCTCAGTTTACTTTGTCTACCGAAAGCTTGTTTTGAGAACAGCTGAGATTTATTTTGTTCTGGGGGGGCGGCAGGGCAAGAAATCAGTGCACTGGAGTCTGGGAAGAAAAATACCTTTCTGCCTCTGTAAGCAGGGCCAAATTTGAGTGTAAATAAATACCATTCAGAGAAGGAAACAGTAAATCAGTCTTGCAGAACAATTTGGATATCTGATTTATGCGGCATGAGTAACCCTGCTTAGTGCAGAGCTGCTGTAGGTTCTGCACTATTCTTAATCAGAAGGGCCTTATAAGAACCTCTTCCTGATGCTATATGTAGAGGATTTTGGTTGGCACTTGCCTTCTGCATCCCCCATCCGCTATAATGCCTCTTTCTTTAATGTCTGAGAGGGGATTACATGAGAACTGAGTTCAGCTTGGCTCTGGTAAAGTTTGTTGAATCAGCTTGCAGTAACTTCTAACTTCAAATAGCTGCAAAGTTGTTAAAGAACAGTTGTAATATGTTGGGTACAAATGTACAGTACACTAATTTGTGGATACTAAAACTGACTCGAGGGTTTCTGAAATATGGTCTTTAAATGGGCAATCTGAAACATATTATCATCCTGGGAAGAGCATAGAATGTGTCAAGAAGATCCCAAGAACTTTGCATGTGCTTTTATTTTTCTCCTCCTGTGAGAAATATTGGGCACTCATAATTTTGCTAGAGATTGGAGACTTTGAAAGGAAACAAAAAGAGGTTTTTTGCTAATATTCTGAGAGTCTGAGGGCATTAACTTCCTTTGGTATCTGACAAGACTGTAGGAGTTTTGGATGCTGATGATCAGTAATGTCACGGGCTTATGTTGGAAGGATGCCTTCCCTTCCAGTAGCAGAGTTACTTTTGGAAAGCTTTAGCTTAAGTGGTTAGACTAAGGTTGAATAGTGACTAAATGACAAATCTGGAAGCAATCCTAATTCCACTCGTGAGCTGCTTAGACTGCTGTTTAGACATAATTGCATCAGAAATGTAGTATAGGAAACTGGACTATTCCATACCTACAGAAAAGCTCTGTGTTTGGGATACAACCCTGGTTTGGGTGGGTGGGTTTTTTTTTGTTTGTTTTGGTTTTCTTTTTTGTTGGTTGTTTTGGGGTGTGGATTTTTTTGGTTTTGTTTTGTTTTGGGGTGTTTTGAGATGCCATGCTCACCTGTAGCCTGTTTGTGTGCTACTGACTTGCTGGCAGTATGGAGCTGAGGTGTTCATGTACTGGGATTACACACAGAAAAACATAGAGGGTGCAGTGGGAATTCCTTTTCTTGGGCAGTCAGTACTGGGCTGAGGGCTGCAGAATGTCTGAGATACCTTCTACCTTGCACTTTTGTGCCTTTAAGATTTTGGGCGAGTGAGTTATTCCTTCAAATAAGACTGCTTATCTCTATAATGCAGCCTTTCTCAATAGAATAAGAGCCCAGCCCCGTTAGCTTTGCACACATCTGAGTTGCCCTTTGTCACATAAGTACTCTAAAATTTGCCAGTGTGGCTAATTGGAGTTGTAAGAGTTCGATGTTAAAGCATTAATGAAAAGAGTTTCTGTTTCGATGGTTTTATATAGCCTATTTGCATCCTCCTGCTTAATAATCTAGAAACAAAAGCATTCTTACAGAGGACATAATTATGTATTTATTCAATATTCCCAATTTGTCTAAGGATTTCAGTGGGATACCTTCACCCAGAATATTCTCCAACTTATATGAAGAACAAAAGATAATTTTCAGAAAAAAACACATTTTCTGCTTTAGAACCCAGTAGTGCTTGTTTAAAGAAATAGTAGATACTGAAGTGAAAATGACAGTCTCTTTAACATATACTTAAGTATGGTAAGTGCAACGATGAAAGCAGACATAAGAAGTGAGAAAGATATAAATGGAAAGATTAATGACAGCATTAATTTATTTGCATCTATCACAGAGAAGTATTTGCAACATTAAAAATTTGCAGTTTGTGAAAGGCAATGTAGTAACCTAATTCTCATCTGGGTATTAAAATTAATACGTGTGATATTTCTACAGTTTCACCTGACTCCCTTCCTTGTGTTGTTCTCTACCTTGGAATTTACAATGCCCTTTTGTGTTCTTATTCATGATGTGGTGAGCAATGCTTTGACCTCTTTTGCACTTTAGACACGAAGCATGTGCCTTACCTTGTCTGATGAGCACAGCCATCTTTGCACCATTTAAAGGAAGAAAAAGTCATTTGTGCAAGCTGATAATGCAAATTATTTCTTGGAAAGTATTGCAGAACACAGACACTACTGGTTATTCTGATTTATGTGACAACTCCCTCTTCACTCAGCATTCAGGCATAAGTTCACTTAGGAGTTAAAGGGGTGTGTTTCCTCCTTGTTAGCACGTTGGGGTGGTAAGTGGAGGTCTTCAGGTGATCTGGAGGGGCCATAACCCTGCAGGTGCCCATGGACCCAGGCTGCAGCTGGGGCTTGCTACTGCCTCTTTTGCTGCAGGATCCCTTTGCAGTTTCAGGTAACAAACCTGTAGTAAAGATCAGTTCGATGCCAACTGACACAAAGAGGAAAATTGTGTGTGTTTGAAGCTGCGGGAGCTCGGCAGTAGGAGCAGAGAAGTTATTAGGCTGACATAGAGTAATTGCCGGAAGCGGAATTTGGCCAAGCCTCTTGGTTCATGCTGAGAGCACCTTATGCAGTTTATATTACAGTTAAAGATTTGTCTTGTGATATTGCTTACCTTAAATGACCATTGCCTCCTTTAATGACCATTGCCTGAAAGGCAGCAGGTAATGAGATAATGTTCATCCTGGCACTTTCCTGGATAATGGCTCAGTGTTCATTCAGGAAAAAAATTCACTCTGACCCAATTACCTCTGCAGCAATCCAAGGTTTTTGTATTTTTTTTTCTCTTCCTCTTTGAGGTCTTATATCCAAACACTGTCCAAATCTCACATATTCATAGGCTGATTTGATAATTTGGAAAGAGAGACAGCACATGAAACAAATACATGAGATTGTCTTGACTCAGTATTTACTCATTGTTCAAAACTTTTAGACCAACAGAGGTTTTTTTGCCTTCAGAGAGAGATGCTCTTTATGATAAATAATAGCTTCTTCTTTAAAAAAAAAGGTGAACTTGAGTATGAATTCCAGAAGACCAAACTGTTACGGCAGCAAGGCCATTAGGCAGCAATTTGTCTTATAACAGATGTTGTAGAGTCCTGTCACTTCAAATGTTAAAACAGATGGGATATACACTTGAAAATGTACTAGAAGTATTTAATTTCCTTTCCAGCACAGGAGATTTCTTCTCTCCAAGCTCTTCAATGCTCTTCATCTTTTTGTTAAATCCTGTTGCATTGGTTGGTATTGTTTAATCTCCTTGGAAAGCTTTGTCTGAGTTTGTGTTCTAATGCAATTAATTTTGAATTGCTTTGGTTTTGCTGAATGAGACATGATTCCATTTTGAGCTGGCTTTTTATTAACCTCTTTCAAGATTCTTTGCAAAGCTTGTTATTATCACATAGTACAAAACTGTAGAGCTGACACTATCTGGCCCTTATTTTTAGCAGTTATGGGCGGCGTTAACCAAATACATACTATATATGTCTACATATTAAAAAAAATAAATCCTGGGTAACCTGGGACACTCATATGCATGTTAGATTACAAGGCTGCCATACATGTCATAAGGTTACTGTTGTTTACCATAACCATGATTTCCCATCATGTGCAGGAAGGCTCAGCTGACTTCATTAGACTCTGTATCAGGTTTTCTAATCCAACACAGCTGCTTTTTCAAAGTCTGGGGATTATCAACTCAATCCCCAGATGAACTGAGAAGTTGTTAAGTGAAAATGACAGTCCTGTAGTGGTGGAGGAGTGGGGGTCTAAAAATTCAGATGATTCTCCCCAAAAAGTGTGGTGGGAGACAGGGAGGGCAGGTATTAGCTTTCATGAGTCAGACTTGGGTGCTCAGCCTGTGAGTGCTGAATAGCAGATATTACAGACAGATTCATACTTATGTTTACACTTCATACCATATAATCCATTTTCTCCTTTTTAAACTGGTTCTCCATGAAAGACTTGGATTCGTTTACATAAGTCAATGGAAAAGCCCTGATATTACTGATGTCAGTCTAATTCTTGCTCTGTTGTAAGGCATGCATAATATTCCAGTAAAATTAGCTTTATAAATGTCAGTGTTTAGACAGCTAGCACAAAGTTCAGCACCTTTAAAGCTCTCTGTACTGCGGGCATCTCAGGTCTTTCTCAGTAGAGGAATGTATTGGCTGTGTCAAATAGCATTCTTATTTTCATCTTTTGAGAGATTATAACTGCACATGTATTTGTAATGAAATCTAGAAGGAAAGGCCATCAAGAATGCAAGGAACTTTTCATTGTCTTGGGCTTTGCAGCTTCACTGTCTGAGCCCTGAAAGGATAGGAAGCATCACAAATATCATATTTTTCTTGTTGTTCCTTTTCTTTCTGGGATTTCTCCAAAATTCCAATTTTGGAGAAATAAAAAGCTTTTTCATGCTTTTTCTTTCTGACTTTTAAATGAACTCATTTTCCAGAGGGTAGACCATGGAACACATCTTAATGATTCCTTCTGTCATGCCTTTGAATGCTATTCTGTCTTTACTCTCACCTCACCAATTTGTCTTGAATTTTTGTAATTTGAGGATAAAAATAAAGCTATTACAGGCTTTGTTATGATATGAATTTAGGTGAATTTCCTTAATGTAATACTAAAGTTGAATGCAATTAGTCCCTATTCCAAACACCTGTATTTTTTGGAAGTAGAAAAATCCAGGGGCTGTTCCAATGCACTGAGCTCTTTGGTGAAAATGTGGAAGAAGTGTTCAGAAGATAAATCCTGAGCTACAGTGAGATGCAGGCAGTGAAAGGTGTCTTTCATCTCTAGCTCCTGTGTTGTCTTCATGTAGCTATTATTGTTTCCAGTGTTCAGTTGCTGCTTCATAACTATCAGCAGCAGCTTCATGATCTTCTTCATGATCTTGGGGGCGACTTGTTAGCTTGTGAAGAAAAATGTTACCATTTTATGAAAATCATGGTTTCTTCCAAATTTTACTTTTATTCCAGTTGCATGTATGGGAATGCAACTGGATATGTAGCTTTTTTTTTTTTTTTTTGGTAGCTTTTTCTTAGCAATTGCTTAAAAGAGTAACAGAATTCAAAGTAATAGAAGACCTCAGACAGTTTATACTTACTGTTCTCTGAGGTCTGTACAAGTAGAGAAAAACTTTACTATCTCAGGGCATTCAGTTATCCTTAAGTAATTTGTTTATTAATTAAAATATTGAGCTCACATTTACTTAGGCTTTCTAATATCCGTACTTCTCCCATGAAGTATTTTTAATCAGCTACCAAGTGAGTCAAGTAATAATTCAGCTGTTAAAGCTTTACATGGCTAAAAAGTTACATTGAGAATTTATTAGTAGCTTAAAGCGACTGTTAGAAAAATACTAGGTATTTGAAGCTGATAGGATTTGTGCGCCATAAAAAGAGCTATGGGAAGAGAAAAATTGCGTAAGGTTAGCAAAGAATTAACTGAAGAAGATAAGATCTATAAGGAAAAACATGAGGTATTTTTTTTCTTCTCTAAGTAGTTAAATGTATTTAAACACCAAATTTAAAATCAGAAAAGGAATTGAAAAACATGACCATGCAATCCAGAACCTATTGATAGCTGGGCATCTAAACTTCAAAGGTGACTTCTGTAGAAGCTGTTTAGCCAGAAACAAAACATCTAATCTTGTCTGAACCTCACAGAATATGTAGTTTAGAATTGAAGCACAATGGGAGTGCAGTTTGCTGGATTTTTTTTTTTATATTGCCTGTCTAGCAAGAATACAAAAGCAACTATGTGCATAAAACACTTCTCTGCTTTCTAAATATAGCAGTGCCCACTTGAATGAATATTTCATAGAAGAATAACCAATATAAAGGGAATAAATGCAGCAATGATATTGGTTGGATATTGTTTTTAAATGGAACAGCTTTTAAACAAGTAAATGAATATCTAATGGAAGTGCTAACTCATATCTGACAGATACTGTGTTTTGTTTGCTAATGGCTAGAAAAACTTTTAAACCAGGGAGAGTATGCATAAATTTAAGTTGAAATAAAATGGAAATTAAAAATTTGTGCATGTTTCTGGAGCTTGGACTTTTTTGCAGCTGACTGGTTCACATGAGATGGGATGCAATAAGACAAAGATGCAAACTCTGCCCTGTTCTATATTGAGGCAAAGGCAGAGCAGGCAGCAGTGCTGGGAAACAGTAAACGGTTGGACTGCCTCTTGTCTGGCAGGGGGAATGGAATGTACTTTGGTGGTTTCAGTCTAAATCTCTTTGAGGAAATATCCAGAGTCATGTTAGGCAACCGCTTTCCTTCCCAGAGGTTCACTTGTGTGGGGTCCTGTAAGGCTTCAGGCTGTTCCACTGACACACATTGCGTTAGCAGGGGATTACTGAAGAACACTGCGTGGGATGTGCTAGGTGCAAAGTCGACACCAACCTTTGCATTTCCTCCACCACCTAGTTCAGATGCTCCATTTATGTCTTGAAGGATGTTTGGAACATAAATCTAAAAATGCTGGCAGGAGCTCAACCCAGCGAAATAAATTGTGTCTTAGTCTCAAGCCAAGGTGACAGACAAATGCTTGACTGTGCCCTGACAAGGACCACAACTTGTTCCCTCTGTTCAAGATGGAGACCTATTGGATTCCTGACTGGGGCAGTTTTGCAAGAAATAGTATGAAGTGTGACCTGCTTTGTAACCCTTGCAGTTGCTGGGGCCAGGGAGGGCAGGTGGGGAAGCATCTGCTATGTGAGAACGAATTAAAGTTTAAAGCTTACGAACTTTTTAATAAGTGTCTTGAATTTGCTACTGTAGCCTAATGAAGGGGGGGGGGGGGAGGTATGAAGGAGAAGGGGGCTCAACAAACGTCACTGAAGAGAGAATATAAAGGAAAGGTGAGGACATATCCTGAGGTCCAGACTGAGAGGTGAGAGAGAGGTCTGATGAAAATGTGTAGGAATTAAGTGGGCTATGACCTATTGCAAAGCCAGGAACATTGGATGGGTTAGGATTTTTCTGAAATTAATGAGAATTTCATGTTCATCTGAAATTTTAACTATGTGCAGGCATCTCCTGGGGAAAAAAAAAAAACAACGAAACCAGTGGGAAAAGGATGGTTCAGCAAGTACTAGCAAGGTATTGGGTTTTAGTTTTGATCTGTATTTTGCTTTATGGAATGGAGAAATGGATGCAGAGGAAAGGCTTTTTTATACTTTAGATTTCAGAGAATGAAAAGTACCTGAGAGTACAAAGGCAGCAGGCAAGTTGGGTTAAATTGAGCATGAAATGAGATTTCACAATCTTTGCAAAGAGATGGAGGAGGAACAACAATGTAACAAAATGGACTTGAGAGAATGATAGCTAAGATGTCCCCAGAGGCAAATATAATACTTGAAAGTAAAGGTGAATTAACTACCAGATCCTCAAAGACATGGTGTTATTGTACGGGCACAGAAAAACTCAGTATGAAATTTAACTTGGCTAAAGAGTGGGCTCTGCACAAGTGACAAGAAGAAAACACATTGAAGTGGAAACACATTAGAAGATTGAGTACCAAAAAATGGTATAAGCATGTAGGGATGAAATCAGGAAGGTCCAGGCATTATAAGAGATGCAACTAGTTAGAGCTGCTGAAGTGCGAAGGAATCACTCTCAACATATATTAATTAGAGGACAATCCAGACAAGGATTACTCTTTGCTTACAGAAGAAAACAGGCTGCTTAATGAAGACTCCGAAGAACCCTTTTTTTTTTTTTTTTTAGCATTCATTTCATTAAATAAAGTTCATTGTTTTCATATTAGTAGAACTATAAAAAACAACAGAAAAGGGAGAATATATTAGCCAAAAAGTAGAAAAGACCAACTTAAGGAGTTACAGAGAAACTAGATTTTTTCAAATTGACTGGTTGTGATGGACTTTATGATAGGATAACTAAGGGTTTGCCTAAAGCAGTCTTCAAGCCATTAGTGTTATCTTTGAGAGCTCATGTGAGATAGATGAGGTACCAGAGGCTGGAAAAAGAGCAAACATAGTGTCTTTCATTTTGAAAAAGGGGAAAAAAAAAAAAGAGGAGCCAGTGAATTACAGACCAATCAGTTTTAACGTCAGTCCACAGAAAAATTCTGGAAAAAATAAAAGGAAAAAAGAAATTAAACCAAACATTTGAAAGCAGATGAAGGATAACAAGAAAATGAATAGCTGCCAGCACGAATTTGTCAAGAACGAATTGTCAAACCGCTTGAATTTCCTCATGCAGCAGGGTAACAGACTTCATGGAAAGGGAAGAAACAGCTGACATCATGTCTCTTGAGTATAGCGAGATCTTTAAAGTTGGCTTACATGACATTCTCTGAATCAAGGGCTGGATAAAAATGCTGTTAGGTAGGGACAAAACTAACTGGAAGAAACAGGTTTGGAGGATAACTTTCAGGAGGATGAAGGAGTATCAGAACAGAAAGATGTGTTGCGTGGTGTTCTGTAAAGCAGTGCCCAGCTCCCATCACACCATGACCTGAGTGATGTTTAATTTACAGAAGATTCAAAGTGAAAGAGAGTGCAAAGCTTTCTGGGGTCAGAATGGCCTTGAGAAATGGAGAAAAGGGTCTGGAAGAATAGGCTGAAACTCAATAAAATGAGTACAGAGTATTGGAAGTTCAGCAGAAATAAACTGCAGGAATACAAGATGGGGAACAACTGTTTAGGCAGCAGTTCTTCAGAAAAATCTCTGGGGATTATAGTAGATTACAAACTGATCATGCTGTTGCAAAAATGGCAAATATCATCATGGAATGTATAAATGGCACTATAATCTGGAAGATGTGTGAACAACTCCTCTGCTATGCCTAGTACTGGCAACGGGCTAGGCTTTAAACTGAAAGGCTATAAACTGAAGTTGCTGAGGGAGGGGAGCCTCAATCCATCCCACTCATACCAGTTTAGTGCCAGTGAGAGATGTCCAAAGCCTGCAGAAGGATTGCAAGTCAGCAGGAGAGCACCTGGAGAGCAACACAAAGGAGTTCCAGCCAGTAAGTTGTCTTCACTGGGGGCCCAACTTAAATGCCTCTAATCAAAAGTATGTAGCTCAGGGAATAAACAAGAGAAGTTAGAGATGTACTCATACAAGCAGGGTTATGATCTTATTCTCATCACGGAGACATGGTGGGATGGTTCCAATGACTGGAGTGCTGGAATAAAAGGATGCAGGCTCCTTAGGTAGGATGGGCAGGGGCAATGAAGATAGGGTGTCTCAGTGACCAGATGGAATGCATGGGGGTCCCACTGGGATGGATGAGGAGCTGATGGATCAGTCTAAAAGGGAGGGCAGGGATGAATTTACAATGGGGATTTGTTACAGGCAGCCGGATCAGGAAGCCTGAGAGAGTCCCTCTATAGACACATAGGAGTAGACTCACACTCACGAGCCTTGGTCCTCATGGGCTTGTGAATGGGTGACTGCTGTTGGAAGGACAGCACAGCATGGCATAGGCAATCCAGGAGGTTCCTGGAATGCACTGATGGTGACCTCCTTTTCTAAGTGATAGAGGAGCCAAGGAAGATGGGTACTATGCTGAACCTTGTTCTCACTAAAGAGGAGGGGCTGCTGGGGAATGTGAAGCTTGAAGGCACCCTTGGCTGCAGTGACCCTGGTGCAGTTCAAAACCCTTAGGGAGGTGGAGAACGTGCACAGCAAGCTCACTACCCTCAACTTCAGGAGAACAGGCTTTGACTTCTGCAAGTATCTGCTTGGTAGAGTTCCATGGCATAAAGCCCTGGAGGGAAATGGGGCTGAAGAAAGCTGGTAAATATTCAGTTATCACCTCCTGCAAGCTCCAGTGTTGCACCCTGACAAAGAGGAAGTCAGGCAAAAATTCCAGGAAACCTGCATGGATGAACAGGGTCCTCCTAGAGAAACTCTAACACAAGAAGGAAGCCTACAGAGGTTGGGAGCAAGAACAGGTAGCCTCAGAGGAATACAGAGAAATTGTCTAAGCAGCTAGCTATCTGGTTAGGAAAGCTAAAACCCTGGTAGAATTAAATCTGGACAGGGATGTCAAGGGCAACAAGAAAAACTTCTATAGATGCATTGGTGATAAAGACAAGGGAAAATGTGGGCCCTCTCTAGAAGGAAAAAGGAGACCTGGTTACCCAGGACATGGAGAATGCTGAGATGTATTCAATGAGTCTGGATTGAGACCAGCCCTGAGGAGGACTTGGGGTTGTTGGTTGTCAAGAAACTCTGCATGACCTGGCAATGTACGCTTGCAGCCCAGAAAGCCAACCATATACTGGGCTGCACCAAAACAAGCATGACCAGCAGGTCGAGGGATGTGATTTCCTCCTCTACTAGGCTCTCATGAGACCTCACCTACAGTACTGCGTTCAGCTCTGGGGCCCAATATAAGAAGGACATGGACCTGTTAGAGCAAGCCTAGAGGAGGCCACGAAAATGATCAGAGGGTTGGAGTACTTCTTCTATAGAGACAAGATGAGAGAGTTGGGCTTGTTCAGCCTGGAGAAGAAAAGGATCTGGGGAGACCTTAGAGCAGCCTTCCAGTGCCTAAAGGGGCCTATAAGAAAGATGAAAAAGGACTTTTTTAAGAGGACATGTAGGCATAGCACAAGGGAGAATGGCTTTAAAGTGCAAGAGGATAGATTTACATCACACATTAGGAAGAAATTCTTTATTCTGAGAGTGGTGGGGCACTGGCACAGGTTGGACATGGCTTTGAGCAACCTGGTCTGATGGAAGGTGTTCCTCCCTGTGGCAGGGGGGTTAGAACTAGATGACCTTGAATATCCTATCCAGACCAAACCATTCTATGATTCTGTGAACGTCTTCCCAAAATAATGTTCACTTTGGGGGTACTCTTGTCTTTCTAGAAAGATGTTGACCACTTAAGAGACAATCCAGACAAGAGCGATGGACATGATCACCATGTCCAGTCAAGATGTTATGGCCATCATGGAGGGATTGCATGGATGGATGCTGTTTAGTGTCAAGGAAGACTGTTGTGGGGTCCTAAAAGGAGTACACCTGGGTCGGAGCAATCCCAGGCACAGCCACAGGTTGGGCAGAGAAGAGATTCAGAGCAGCCCTGTGGAGAAGGTCTTGGGGGTGCTGGTCGATGAGAAAATGAACATGAGCCAGCTTCAGTGTGCGCTTGCAGCCCAGAAAGCCAACCGTATCCTGGGCTGCATCAAAAGGAGCGTGACCAGCCGGTTGAAGGAGGTGATCCTGGCCCTCTACTCTGCTCTTGTGAGACCTCACCTGGAGTATTGTGTGCAGTTCTGGTGTCCTCAACATAAAAAGGACATGGAACTGTTGGAACAAGTCCAGAGGAGGGCCACGAGGATGATCAGGGGACTGGAGCACCTCCCGTATGAAGATAGGCTGAGAAAGTTGGGGCTGTTCAGCCTGGAGAAGAGAAGGCTGCGTGGAGACCTCATAGCAGCCTTCCAGTATCTGGAGGGGGCCTATAGGGATGCTGGGGAGGGACTCTTCATTAGGGACTGCAGTGACAGGACAAGGGGTAACAGGTTAAAACTTAAACAGGGGAAGTTTAGGTTGGATATAAGGAGGAAATTCTTTCCTGTTAGGGTGGTGAGGCACTGGAATAGGTTGCCCAGGGAGGTTGTGAATGTTCCATCCCTGGCAGTGTTCAAGGCCAGGTTGGACGAGGCCTTGGGTGATATGATTTAGCGTAGGGTATCCCTGCCCACGGCAGGGGGTTGGAACTAGATGATCTTAAGGTCCTTTTCAACCCTAACGATTCTATGATTCTATGTAAAAGGGTGGAGCTGAATGGAAGGAATAAGTTTCATTTTGTGTAAGATGAAATGGGATGAAATGGTTGTTAGGAAAAATTGGACATTAGGAAAAAAAAAGAGTTTTCTGGTAATTCATTGTCCTGGGTTCAGCAGTAGCAGTCATTTTTTTCTCCTTCTTAGTAGCTGATGCAGTGCTAGAAGTCCTAGAACAGATTGTCACCTTTGTGGCTGGAGGGTTTTAAATACAGGAATAACACAACATATAGCTGATTCTGTTTTGGAGCGAGAAGTCCTGTGGACAGTCTTCCCAGTCATACAATTCCACAACTGCTCTGCTAATGACAACCATCCCTCTTCTGTAAATATTTGGGAAGGGATGAAATCACTGTGGTATTGCAGTTGTTTTAGGACATTACATCAGGAATTTCTGCTACAACTGGCATGGCTGTCAATATCAAAGTGAGTTAGAAAGTACTTTCGGCAGGCAGTTTGATCCAGCTCAGGCCTGGAACAAACAGTGCAAAACAATAGGTTTTTCCTGATGTTCTGAAACACCTCACTGTATATTTGCAGATAATTAGTCTGTCTGTTCGCATCTTTCATGTACTATGTTGGTGGAACTTGTGAGCTGTACAACTAAATGATTAGAAAACTGTTTAGCTCAGTCCTGGTGTACTGAGTTTTACTGTGGGCTAAATCACATTCTTTTGTTATTGCAGTCAAACTGCTCATACTCCTTTTAAATTCCTTTACTTGGATTTTGATTCTCAATACTCCATATTAAAGCTCTTTATCCATACCTACACGCTTTCTCTTTTGCAGTTCCCGTGGAGATTTGCATAGCAAAGGAGATATCCGTGTTTCTCCTGACCTCATCAATATTCTGGTGCACAGCATGCACTTATATGATAGTTTATTCCGGGATGATGAACAGATGCAAAAGTGTCTTCAATTGTCTTTGGAAATTAGCAATGGTCAATACATCCTGCAAACACAATGCTGGATGCTGTGGTGCATGCAAAACATGCATGGCAGGCAGAGCACATAGCCTTTTCCTGCCTCTAACACACTTCATTTAATTTTAATAGTAGAAGGAGATGTGGTATCTTTTGAACATAGATATCCTTGTGGGCTAATGTTAAGGCTTGGACAATAAGAGTTTTGCATAGGAGAATTTGGCTTAACCTGTCAGTCTTCCAGAGATTAACAACTTCATCAGCTACTGTTGATATTGACAGTCAGTTGCTAGGCTACATGTTTACTGCTAAATGAATAGGCGACTTGGGGCCAGTGTGAATATTCAACAGATTGGCAAATAAGTAAAACGTGCTGTGACTTGATTTGTTAATTATAGTCAAAATAAATGGCTGTATTGATGACTATGATTTTACACAGCATTAGTCCTCTGAAAACAGCAATTAAGTCTGCCATGTAAACATATATCTTGCCTGTGACAAAAAAAAAAAACAACCAAAAAAACCCTCAAAAAAACTTAAACAACTGAATACACCACTCCAAGCCGTTTCAGTAGGAGTCCTGAAGTGCTTACATTAGTTAAATTATGTCCTTGGGTGTTTTTACACCTCTGACTGAAGCACAACATTCAGGCCGGGTCTGGATTTTGAAAAGCTTTCTTGTTTGCTGCATGTAGTGCTACTTCTGGTCAGAGTTTATCAAAAGGAGCATGATCACACTCGAGGGAGAAAACCCAAGTAGCTGGATTTCAGGAGGATGCTTTTTTCCTAACATTTTTTCCTGTTGTGAGAAAGCTGAGCATGAATTTATTACTCTGTATGCTCTTTTCAGCAGACCTTGTGAAAGAGTTCTCACATGTATACTGTATTGCTGCATTCCAGTTTGTCAGCTGTGTTAACTAGAATTCACTTCTCTGGATCCATACTCTTTTCTTGTTACATTTTAAACTCTCAGTGTATTGATTTTCCCATTCTGTGTTTCAAGACTTGCATACACTGGCAGGTGCACTGAGCATTCAGCATCATTCATTGTTCAGTGTTGCATATGTATAGGCAATGACACTGTTCTGGGATCTACGGTGCCTTTTGATTGAAGCTTGGAAAATACATATTCTGTTCTCATCTCTGTTGTCAACGTCTGATGTGGCACTGGTCAAGCCTCTCTTCCAAGCTCTGACTCAGTTTTGCTATCTGTAATATATAGTTGTTGGTTTTTTTCCTCCATAAATTACTGCCAACCTAAAGAGCATTGAAGTTGCCAAATATGCCCCAAGTTTCACAACATGGAAAGAGAGGTTGTTTTAGTCTTGAGAAAAGCAAATGTGTTTTTTCTTAGAAAAGCACAACTTTCCCTGAATAAGCCTGTGTTACCAATGCATGTTTAGCTTTGGGTTGAGTTTGGGCCAGTAATCATTTTTTTCCCCGAAGAGTGAAAGAAAGGACCTCCCTTGTTTCAGGCCTTTTTTTTTGTCCTGATGAACATCTGTCCTTCTTTGTAATCTCTTGAGTAGCTGTCTCCTGTGGTTTCACTGAGACACTCCCAAGATTAAAGCTGCAAAAGCAAAGCCATACTGACCCATGCTGATCGCAGTTGGTCTAAGGCAGGCAGGTACCAAATGCTAGAGCAGAGAAGGAGTTTTGATTTTTCCTTTAATGTGCTGCTGAAAAAGAAACCACCCAGTGCAGATGCTTGGCAGACAGAAACTTGGAAAAAATCAGAAGGAATATGAGTAAACTAGAAATGGAGTAGGACTGGGGAAAAACTGGGACTGGAGATTGAACTGGTTAGCTGTAAGGCAGCAAATAAGAAACTCTTGATAACAGAAAGAGCTCCAAAATGAAGAAATAGCTGGGAGAGAGATGGGTACACTGAGATCAATTTGATGAAAGAAAAAAAAAGATCAGATTGAAGAAGAAAACAAGGAGGCTGATAATCAGCTGCAAATATTGGTTAGCAGCTTTATCTTTGCTTAAGGATAAGAGATCAATGCTCTCTGATAGCACATTGTCATACATCTGCATGACATTCATCACCTTGTGACACCAGTGCACGTTATGCAAAAAAAACACAAAGTCTCCCCATAACCTAATGACAGGGTCTAGGATCTAAGCTGACTGTTACAATGAAGGAGCAATGGAAATGTGACAGCTCTGTGAAATCTTCGGTGCTCCTCAATGATTAAAAAACCAGTAATAGTTGCCAGGGAAAGCATTGAGGACAACAAAAAGAACATCAAGGATCACCTTGAATGCACTTCTCATTTTGAACCTTTCACTTCTGAACATTTCTGTAGGACAGGAAGCTAAAAATTTCAAAAGAGGACAAGGATGTTCCAAATCATTGAATGTCTTCACAAAGTGGGTGGTAGACCAGTGGAACTCACTGCCAAAGTGCATTATGGATGTGACTTATTTACACATTTAAGTTTGTGAAAGACAAAATCAATGAGAATTACTAATTGCATGTAAATTATGTATGGGTCAGCAAGTCTCAGAGCTGAAAACAGTTGGAAGCTGAGAGGGTATGAGTGGGAAATAGCATAAACAGGATTGCTCTGTTCCTCATCTCTAGCATCTGATTATGGCCACCACTGCCGACAAAACCACTCCTTATACGTGGGGTTTGTCCTGGGCATTCTTTCCTACTTGTGTTTTCATTGCCTGTGCTACAGTTCATCTTCTGACTTGGAGAGGTATTTTGAGGGGTTTGTCTCCCAAGGGCTACATTTACCCATTTGGGTTTATGTCATACATTATGTCATAAGTACTGAGATCCTCTTGTTGGGAAGCTGACAAATCCTCTTTCAGTGAATGAAGTAGGAGCATTTATGCTTCTGAAAATCATGGAAAAAGGGTAGATGACAGTTTCCCCACTGATTATTAACTTTAATGATGCACTTGACCAGACATCAGAAAACTAATTTAATAACCAGGGTGATTATGAAACCATGCATTGCTGGTTTTCTAGTTATCTTCAGATTCCCACAAAGAGAACCATTTTGTGAAAGCTTCTTCTATGCTGACCAGAAACTGCCTTGCAGACCCAGAGTGGGGAAAATGTTTTGCTGTGGCATCTTCTTGTGGAGGGAGGAATAAATGCCTTCAAGAAATTTGCACTTTTTTCTTTCTCAGTAGTCTGCCTTCTTTCCAAGTTTTGTGTGCAGTTGTACCTGCCTCCAAGCACTAATAATGAGTGAATAGCATGAAGAAGCTCAGGGTGGAGGTAGCAGAAGCAATTGCAAAAGCCCTTTTCAAGTCTGGAAATGTTAACTTTATACTGGCTGACTACTGGGATAGTTTCCCTTATCAACTCCATGGTTTTGCACATCTGAAAAATATGCTGGTAGTCCTGAAAAAAAGAAAGTCTTTCCACAGCTGGTGCATATCTCTGCATGGGGGCAACTGGCAAGCTCTTGGCAGCTTCTCATTGTCCAAGGAAATCTTTCTCCCTTCCTTGCTGGTTTTGCCCTAGGTAAATTACCTCTTTTTGAAATAAACTCTTAGCTTTCTTTTGAGAGAGTTTCAGACTAGCAGCCTTAAGCTAATTACAAGCCATTTGTAAATGTATCAGTTCTTGTTCCAGCACTTTAGCATGCACCAGGATATCATCTAGGTATAACAAACAGGCTGAGAGAGGCATGCCATGTAATACCCTCTCCGTTAGACTTTTAAATGTAGCTGATGTATTTCACTAGTCAAAAGCCATTATTTTAAATTGCCACAGTCCTTGTCCTAATGTGAAAGCTTTTTTCTCCTCCCGGATCCACTTCCACTTGCCAATAGCTACACTTTTAAGATTCAGGGTAGTAAACCAGACAAAGCTTTCACCAGAATCAAGGATACTGCTTACAGTAGTAGAAAAGCACACACTAGATGACTTATGTTGTTTTCTATAATCTGATGCTGTCGTCTTTTTCCTTAACTGGACTCAGTTGGCAGTCTGGCTGAAGGGTCTGTTCTATGTTCCTGACATGTTTCTTCCATGGCATGTAAGACTTCTTTACTGCTTCCCTGCTGAAAAGAAAAATGCTGTTTAGTTTAGGTAGCCCATTTCACCAGCATCACTCTTACGTAGAAGCAGTAAAGTACAACTTACGTGTTTGTCAGAGAGAGAAAGTAATTTCTAACCAAACAGTCTCAAAACCATTTTCTTGCTTCTCTTTGAATGTTTGGTAGGGTGTCAGATTAAAAGCTAATAAATTTCATAAGCGTTCATATGCTACCCCTAATCTTCCTATAGTTTGTATTAATTTATCAGGTCCACATTTTACCATCCTGGTCCCACTTTCCTCATCTCCTTCTGACTATTGTCAGAAGCATTCAGCAAATAGATAGAGATTGACTCTTATTTCAGATCCAGAACAACATCAGCAGCCACAAGTTCCAGAGATAGGGGGGTCTCAAAGCAAGTTTAGAACACTCTTCATCTTTCATTTGCTGGAAAGCTGACACTGCCTCTAATTTCTAGTGGTGTTTCTGCCCCTAAAGGAGGGACTTGGCCACTGCAAAAGAGATCTGTGCTGTTGAATCACCTATTCCCCTGCCTTTCTTCTCAGTGTCCTAACTAAATTCTGACTCAGTCTTCATGATTCTTGTGCATTTCACATAATTTCTTACTACACTCAAAATAGCCGACTTTTTTTTTTTTTTTTTTACTTTTTTATTATTAATTTATTTAACTAACTAACTATTTAGCTCCCTGCAGAGCCTACTGGTAGGTAGGTTCCACCTGCTGGTGTGTGAGCCTTCTGATTTGTTTCATCTTGGTGCCCCCCTCCTCCCTGCACTGCATCTTGGTGTCAGGCATCTGGTTTGGAATACACAATGCTCTTTTCTTACTATCCCTGTATTTGTATAAAAGCATTTTTTCCTCCAGGATCAATAATGACCTCAACTGCGTTTCTTCATTTTTGCCAGTTTCTTTTGATTATAAATTTAGATTGATCGTCCCTCCTTCCACAAAGCAAAATAATAACATGAACCGTATTAGAATTGCCAAGCTGAATTTGAGATAGAGAGCTGCACTTTAGAGATCTTGGCAAATTGTTAGCATCTTCTTCTGTTTTTCACAGCTGTTTCCTTTTGTGGTATGCAGCTGTGAAAAAAGTTCAGGATCTGTAGTAAATTCTACAGTCAGTACAATATCTTTTTGTCTTTTGCTGATCTTTATTTCTGGCTCTTACCTGGGTGTCTGTAAACTGGTTTGTAGCCAATTTGCCCTTGAGGTCCTTACTGATATTTGAGTATATCAGGGAAAGGATTTGTTCCCACCCAGTTCAAATGGAGGTGGGTTGTTTCTTTTATTTTGTTTTGTTTGTTTTTTTTTTTCTCCCTTTCTTTGAGAGCATCACAGTTGTTGATACTGATTCATTTTCATTCTGTAGGACACTTTTCAGTTCTCTGAGCCCTTTATGCAGTTTATCAGATAGCAACCTTCAGGTTGGTCAAAGCTTTTGTAGACCTTTCCAATGTTATTTCAAACCACAACTGTTGCAGCTGCGCCTCCTAGTCTCTTTGGGCATTTTGCCACTGGCTTTCTAATAAGGGTTATTCTTTACCAGTACGTTTTCAGGTGGTGTTTTAACTCCTCCTGTTCTTTACATGTTTGAACTGTGTACTGCCTTTTGTTCTGCCCTGATACAGGAGAGATACCAGCTCACGGGGTTTGTTCCTGGAAACCAGAATGTGGGGGTTTTCTGTCTTTAACCCTGTTATAGGTAGCCCAGAGTTTGAAGAAGAGCAATTGATGATTGATTCATTTATCTTTGATGCAATCCTGTTTATTTACAAAGTCCTGGTTTCTGTATCTGTAAGTAGAGTCAAACAGGTGATAATTCCCTTGCTTGCAATTCCTAGTCTATTTCAGTCAACACTTGACTCAATAGCTTGAGTCGATATCTTAATTTATCTAAATCTAAAGATTTATCTAAAAGTCATGCTGTTGATGCTTTTGTGGCTCTTTTTGATGCTTCCTTTTGGCTTTTGATTGGAGATTCTCCTGCAAACATCTAAAACAACCATTCTGCTACCAATCAAGGTCCTAAACGTCTAGGCTCCAGGGCTTATTTTCATTCCAGACTTCCCATATGTTTATGCTTTGGTTGTTCTTCCATTGTTTTGATTATTTTGCTCCATAAATGAGCTTAATGTTTATTTGTATTTAGTACAAATGAAAAACAGTTCTTTTACTCAATGATTTCAGCAAGTTTTGGTCAATCCCACTGTGACGCTTTCTTACAGCTGTATGGATGAAGGCTACTGAGGTGCATATGCACACTGCAGGAACAGGTGGGCAGCAGCTGTATGGCATTTAGGTTGAATTCTTGGGTAAACATAACTGAAGTTCTCAAGTGGCCCTCTAATTACTGGTTGACCCTTCATCTGTTTCCAGAAGTGCTGATGGTGAGATCTGTTTGGAGAACATTATATTTCTTAAATGAAAAATTTAGAGGTTGTTTTTTTGTTTTTTATTTTCCCCCGTAAATCATTCATGCTCTGCAGGAGCAAAAAGACTTCTAGTTTTTTGGTGTTTTTATTAAAAGTTATTAATTTAGGAAAACGTCAGGATTCTTTCTTCCCTTTTCTTTGATATTGAATAGGTGTGGAAAAGAGAAATAAAGTGGATTTTATTTAATGAATAATTTATGCAAAAAGAATTTTGGAAAAAATTTTCACTTCTAATTGAAGACATTGCATCAGACCACTGTTCCGTCTTAGGACAACACTGAAGTCAGACTCCAAATTCCTTTCCAACAAATATGTGTATTTTACTCCTAGCAAAACTGCTAATATCTGAATTCTTAAAAATTCTTATGCAAAAAGTGGAGTGAGACATGAAGCATGGCATAGTTCAGTGCTGCTATTTCCCTCTGGAATATGGCCATTGTGTAACTGCATCAGCCTCTCACACAGGTAACTAGAGACCAGGTCTCAGTATCTGTAGTATAGATTTGGAGATGCTGTATGGTGGCTAATAACTACCATTTTTATAGATGCTAGTTCCTTCCTGACTAAAGGGAAAGGTTTAATGTTCCAGCTGTAATATTTAGCTGAGTAAATTTAGTCGTTAACCTGTGCTCTAATACCTGATTGAACTCACCTTGTGGACCCAGAGTCCCTGGAGTTAGAAATGACTAACCCATTGAGTTACTGTGTTGGTGCTATAATAATAATAAAAGTGAGCTATATAATTGGCACAGGTGCTAAAAGTGCTAAGATGATCAGGGTTGAGACCAGGATGCTGTTCTGAGCTTTTTCACAAGCTCCAAGCATGAAGTAGAGGATGGAAGTGGCTGTGACCCAGTGTCAGCAGCCAGAGACCTGAAAGAGCAAGTTTGATAGGTAAAAGTGTGGGGTTATAAATTCCTGGCTTCCTGTGAGTTGTCCATTTCCTCACCACCTTCTCCAGCTTTCATGCTTGCCGGAAGGGAACTTTACTTATCAAGAATACCCCTGGAAATCATCCTGGTTTTCTGTGTTTCTGGGTGAAGAGCAGAGGGGCTCAAACCAGGGTAATTGGAGCTTTTGGGCTCAACGGAGAACCACAGCAAGCACTGCCTTGCTCATGCCAGCACAAAATGCCACATTGCACAGAATACAGCGTCTAATTCCATCAATTTCTTGTTCGACACAGGAAAACAGAGCGTGATTAAAGAAATTGTGTCTTAACTGACTGCTCCATATTGTCATGCCAGAAACAATTAGCTTAACTAGAAAGTTAATTTAATTGCAAATGTGGATGGGCAAACTGTGCCAGCCACTTCATTATCATTATTCTATGTTATTCTAATGCTTAGCGCTGTTTAATACGTTCTTATGGTATATGGTGGTGTAATTAAAAGATTGTCTCTGCAGAGGTTAAGGTTGCTGCTGAAAATAACCTCCAGTCTCAGTTTTACATGTCTTTATCTGTGAGGTTTAAATACATGCTTTAAAAACATTTTAATAGAATTTTCTGGCTTGTTTTTTACTTCTATGTATGAAAAAGAACAAAAGCATAAGGACTGCCAGAGACATATGTAGCAGCAAGAATTGACCACAGACATTTTGTAGTAAAAATATTCTGTGTTTTTCTAAAGGAAGAGATTTTTTTCTCTGTTCATTTTTTCATGCATTTTGAGATATCACATTTAATTTCTGTTATTTTTACAAACAGCAAAAAAATTGCCTCATAAGACTGAACACAAGGGTAAACATTCAAATCTGGTGAATAAAATGAGAACAAATAATTTCTCTACTTCCTGGCACAGAAACACATAGGAATGAACTCTTGTAATGGTCAGTTTTTAGGAATAATTTCCTTTGGGGAGAAGAACCATGTGAGGAAAAAATATAAAATTTGATTGGAAAATTGTGATTGGGGTCTTTTTTTCCCTCATGAATTTCCTCCCCAATTACAATGAATGACTTTGCTACTAATTCAGCCACATTTTATCCATGGACAAAATAGTTATTACTATTATTTTACCTTACCATATTTAATCTTACTTTACTGTATCCCATAATATCTTGGTACCTGGATTTCCCTGCTAGTTTTAGATTTCTATTACATTTGAAAACTGCTTGCAATAAATACATTGCACTGGCAGAATTTGTTGCTGTACTCTTTGAATAGCTGGCTGAATCAAAGATCCATCCTTGTCCCATCCTTGGACTGGTAATAATTTTCACATAGTCTGCTTTTTAAGAAGTATTTTGTAAAGAAAAAAACTTGCCTGCTACACGAGGCTTCATCATGATGGTTCTAATGCATAATATTGAAGAATTTATGTGGTTTTTATGTTCCTCATTAAAACAAAGAGAAGGAAAAAAAAACCCACAACCTCAAACCCCTATGAAAATTTGGATCAAATTTTGAAATTAAATGACCCACCCTTTGGCAGACTCCCCTGTCTGAAAAACTCAGCTTAAGAAAGGGAATGTTACCAAGCTTCAGTGATGGAAAAAATAATAATAAAATGATACTTGCTTTTGCAAAATTGCGTTTGTTTTTTTTTTTTTCTTCATGCTGCTGTTACAAAACACATCTTAGGCCACCTGCTTCAGAGCATCAACTCATATTTGCTGTCAAGCTGCCCTACCTGTGTTTTCTAGGGTTTTGGTGACAGTTGTTTCTTACAGGGCACTAAGCCTTTGCTTGTTGCAGTGTATGGTATTAGCTGACAGAATATCTTGGACTAAACAGGCCACTCATCTGATCCAAGATGTCATTTCTCACGTTCCCATAGAAACATAGATTAATCAGTCATTCCTGATGCATTTCTTGTACAATATTGTCATTTTGATGCTCTTTTGCTGCTAGTTTTGAAGACAGCTTCAGATTCGTTTGAGGAAATTGAGCCAACTTTGTGCTGCTTTTTTAGCAGCAGGTACTTTGCCTGTAATGAGGAAAATCTCATTTTGCAGAATTCTTGCAAGGTAAAGAAAACATAGCTTCATATCCTTAATGAGAGCATTCTTATTCAAGAGCGCTTGACTGTAAAGAGTGCTATCCACAATGGTTAGTGTGGAGAGGAAACCTTAAGTAGAACATGCTATTGTGGCCTTTGAGCAGTTCCCATCTCCTCTATTCAGAAAGCAGAGTTAACTGAGGATAGCAAGAACAAACTGTACATGCGCTTGAGAAAAAGAACTTGACTTGGCAAGTTGGCATAAGTGTAACACAATATATTACCACTTTCTGCTGGGCTTATTCTCTTACTGTCATTGACCAGATCTGTTCAACTGCTGCCATTTTCGGTTGCAAGTAGAAGAAATCCCAAGTCCACCCCCCGATCCCTCTTTTACTTTCCAAGAAAGTCAGTTTATGTAATCGATACCAGGTCTGTCTAGGAAGCTGTTCTGAAATTTAGGGGGGGTGGTGCAGGGGGAACAGTGAGGGCTGAAGGATGAAGAAGGAACAAACATTAGACCTGACAAAGCTTGAAATATAAAACAAAAAAGCATCTGCGAGGCATAATAAAACAAAGTGTATATACGTGTTGTTCTCACAGAGTATTTGGCTGAGCCCAGGCAACGGGAAAGCATGCATAGCTAACACTCCTGACTGTGTGAAACCCTTTGTATACTCCAGAGTCTCTGCAAGAGACCTTGATTACAGAGTTTGGCATGATACCCAATACATTTTTTGGAATGGTTTCTTGTCCATCACTGACACTCGTAATGAGAAATTTATACACCATCCAAAGCGGATAAATTAATTTCAAACACTTTTGACTCGGGTCAACAATGGCTATTGGCAGTGCCTATTATTTAACTTTTATTAACAAAAAAAAAAAAAAAAGAAAGAAAGAAAAAAAAGAGGAAAAATTGCTCTTCTTCATGGTGATAGCATGGTAAAGACCCTGAGTATAGTAGAGATAGAATCTTGGCAAGCACATATATAGGTCAGGATGGAGTATTTCACTTTTCAATGTAAATGCAAGTAATTTTCTTCAGTATGAACAGTTTAATAAATTCCCAGGATGGATTTCATTAAGAAATTTGCATATTGGCTAGTGTAAATTTTTCTGAAAATCAGCTGGCAAAAATAATTTGGTTTTACTTGTACTTTTCCAATCCAGTTAACAGTCAAGGAATGAAGTATGAATTATCTATCCCTTTGAGAACTCCATTTAAAACTCAGATGCTCAAGTTAGCCTTTTAAAGATGATAACTGTGCATATTCTCATGCAGATATGCACACCAGAAATGGGGAAAAGCATTAAAACACACCTACACACAAAAACCTGTGGACTGGAAGCAAACAAGAAAATTGCTACATCTTCGTGGGAGATACTGAAATTATGGGGACATACAGATAAATTGCTAGTAAGTTCCCATTATATGCAGCCTGAATTAGATAATTTACTATGTTCTCTAATTCAGTGTAAGTTCTGGGCGTTTGGTTGATCTTTGACTTTTTCTCTGTGTTTTATTTTGTACATGTAAGGCATAAGGATTTATTGAAGACAAAACCCTATTTATATACCCGAGTTATCCAAATGCAAGAAATTCTGCCAGCTTTTTAAATATAGCTAGAGAGCTTTGTGTAAATAAATTATCTAGGTTTTCAGAGCTATCTGATAATGGAAATACACAACACTAATAATACTAAAAGGTGAAAAATAAAATTTTAAGGAAATATAAAACATGGCAAGTAATTGGTGGGGAGTGTGGACACAGGCAGTAGTGCACAGGCCCTTTTATTTTGTTGTATTTAAATTAGCTTCTTTGTGCAGGAACTGTTTGTGGTTTTCATTTATTTTTGTACTTTAAGCTGTGTTGCAATAGGAATGACAAAAATGGTATATGTGATTTTTCTGAAAACTACTTCGGAGACTTTTTGCTAAAAAGGCAAATTTCCCTTTTATATTCCCTTCTTACCTACCTGCTTCCTTTGTGCAAGTAGGATTTTCAGAGGAAGGTAATAGTTGCTGTGTGCCTCGATGGTTCGGAGGTTGGAAGGATGCTTCATGCAGCTGATACGCTGGCTGCACTGTGCATAGTGACAACTGAAATACGGATCCTGGGATGCTGTGCTGGTAAGTCCTGATGGCATCGCATGGACACCCATTATTAGGGAAGAACCAGAGCAGGTTTTCAGATGAGCTCAGACTAGATGATCTAATGGTCCCATCTGGCCTTAAAATCTGTGAGTCTATGAAAGACAGTCCTGCAGTTATAAGCATTTTAGAACTGTCAGTTCCAGATTTACTTCAATGTAAGAGGCAATTGCTTCCATGCTGAAATGCTTGGTTATGTATTATGTGCATGGTGTCATAAATGTTCTATAAAATAGAGAGGTGCAGTATAAGCAAAACACAGCAAAGCAGAGCAGCCTGGCATAATAAGGAGAGGTGATGTTAATATCTGTAGAAGATAGGTGTTTGTAAGAGATTTGAAAAGGGAGTAGAGTGCGTTTGGAGGAGAACAACAAAGAATACACTCCCCCAAATATAAAGGAGACTAAAGCTGCAGTGCCAAAGTATGAGAGAAAGAAGCAGGAAGAGAGAAAGGGGGAGTGAGTGAGACAGCAAGAAATTAGAAAGGACCAAGAGCAGCAGACAGAGAAGTTGCAGGATGCAAGGGATGAACACAACTTATTTATTCACTCCCTTTCTAGAATTGTGCTTGTATGGCTGTCATTCAGTGTCTCAGCTGCTATGCCTTCTTTAACTTCCCTGCTAAAATATACTGAGGGAGAGCAATGGGAGAAATGAGTGGGAGATAAGGGAAGTGTATTTTTTGGTCCTTTTGCTTGCTAATGGAGCTGGGTTTGCATACCTGGGTGCTGGAAGAGATGTTGGAGGTATAGGTCCTGGGCCCTGGCAAGTACCTGGCAGTTCATCAGAAGGCGGCAAGCTGCTGGGTGGGAAGAGTGGGGCTGCAGGAGCTTTTCACCCTGAGCCCTAACACCCTTGGAGAGGAGTGCTGCAGGCACAAATGTATTGCAGTCATGTGTGGTGGTATTAGAGACATTCTTATGTGGGTTTTTGGGGGGGGTTGGAGCTTTTTTAGGTTTGTTCGTTGGGTTTTTCTCTGTGTTTTTTTTACATTTGAGGTGAATATTCAGCTCTTCTCCTGGCTCCTGGGTATCCCAGATATTATTTTTTTTTTTCAGGTAATGTGGATTAATGTTAAACATGCTCAAGGGCAGCGTGAGAAGAGAAGACCTCTGCCCTGGTGCAAATGTTTGCAGCTGAGCCCTTTCCTCAAAGTATTTGCCCAAACAGCTCATCAGACCTCTGTCCAAGTACAACAAGTACATGCTGGAAGTAGCTATGCTTACAGGGAGTGTATACAAAAAGTATTCTCAGGATAGAAAAAAAATGGTTTGTTGATACAGGAATTTCTCTCTATTATATTGATAATTTCAATGAACTTTTCCTGTAGGTTTCTGAGGTTCAGGATGGCTTTTTCTGAGAGAACGGGGATATTTCTTGGGTTGTCAACAGTTTTCACCTGAGATGCTGGTTTAAGTCAGTATTCCTCTAAACTCAGAAAATCTTAAGCCTTATTCCTTGAGCTAATCAAAGAAATGTGATGATTACTTGGCTGTTATCTATGACACGGTGTCTTGATTTTTTCCTTCCAAAACAGTGAAATGAATAGATTTTCCATAGTCAAATATTTGTGCTGTTTATTTTGCAAAACAGTCGTTTTCTCACCAATGCCCAATTCACATCTTTCTGGTTAGTTCAAGTAACAGGGAAAGGGGCTCTGTAAGGTGTGGTATGGCAAGGATTGGATTGCAATTTTTTTAAAGTTTTCCCCAGAGTCAAGGAAGGAGGAAGTTGATTATCTTGTAATTGGTCTCTCTCTGGGGTGATGCACTTGTTAAATCCTTATATGTGATGGGACTATCTAGTTACACTGAACAGATTACCTGCTGATTGCTACTTCTGGGATTTACAGATAATGCTGAATGCCAAAATCTTTCTGAACTGTGAGTGGAAGAATTAATTCCCACTGCCTTCATTTACTTTCTAATGACAGCTAATACTCTATCTAGGTTTCATTGTTTCCAAGCATAGATACTACAAAATCTCTTTTGAACGAAGCAGACAGGATTTGCTGGCATTTCTGCCTTTTGCTTTGATGTGATAAGGAATTGTTTGCTTCCTAGCTGAATATCCATGACTTGCTGTTCACTCTTAATGAAGCAGCCAGGCTTCACCCTCTGAGGCACTTTCTCTTCTGTGTTTGGAGATGGGTGTTACCTCTAAGGTCAGAATTGGGTACAAATTTCTGTGGTATTTCAGGAGATGTTTATCCAGGGATTTTATCTTGGACTTTTTTTGCTACCTAGCTGGTAAAGTACTTTTTTTGTTTCTGTTGGGATGTTAAACTTCCTCTGTGATATTTCTCACACTTTTTATTTTATTTTCAGTCTAAAATAACCACATGTAATAGAAAGAAGGGCTAGGCGTATTCAGACCTGATGTAAGCAGTTAAGAGCAATTATTTCCAGGAGAGTGGTGGCAGAACTGAAACTGGCCCAAAAAAATCTCTCTTATGAGCTGGCTCCCTGGCATGCCTCCTCCCCTAGCCAAAATACTGTAATCCCTACGGCTGGTTTGCTGTGCACCAAGGTGCTCCTCACTTACAGGGCTTTGGTAGTAAACAGAGAGTGGTGGGGATGAATGGGGCTAGGGGATGGGAGAGGAGGGGAAGAGGGGGCTGATGTATTCTTACCACAGGGAAGCAAAGCAGAACACAATGCTGAGTATCATTGCATAACAGATGATGCATTGTACAGCTTGTACCCTCTCCTAAAGAGCAGAGGTGGGCACGCCAAGGAAGGCTTGAGCCTGGCTCCCAGTAAGCGCCTGGCTCTGGCCTGCATCCACGGCTGCAAATAAAGATGAGTTAAGGAAGAGGCAAGGGGAATACACTGGCATCATCATACTCACAGTACCAAGATTGTTGTGAAGGTGAAACAAATCCTCAGGGTGGCCAAGAGATGGGCTTTACTTGTCTGAGAGACCTGCTCTCTCCAGCATGTCCCAGAATCATCTTTTCCCCAGATGGAAGGGTAGGGTGTCCCCTAACAGCATCTCTGCAAGGAGACAGGAGTCTGCTGCCTTTTTTCTCTTAGGAACCTCAAGCATCATACTGCTTTGCAGCATCATGTCCAGGCTCTAGCAGCTATTGTGGTATTGCTGCAGGGCAGCAGGGCCAGCATGCTGCTCCAGCCCCAACACCTCAGACCACAGCTGTCTCCAGCTCAGGGTTTGCAAACATGTAGCTTCTCTTCAGCCTTTAAGCACTTACCAATGAACAGAAAATGGGTCATGAAAAAAATCCCAACAAGATACAATACAGAGGGGTGTCTTTTCCCTCTTTGTGGCAGATCAAACACATTTATCTAAAGTTTTAATTTCTTTTCCTTTCACATCATAGTGAGGATCTTCAGCAGGAACAGCCGGGTGATGTATTTTTGGGTTATAACTTGAGAACAAAAGCTCATTAGGACTCAAAGATTTTATATGGATAACACCACCCACGGTTACTTTAGATAGGGTAGAAATGTTTTTATGCTTTAGGGCACAAACTAGCTATTAAATTACTAGGGAACTACAAATATCTACTAGACATATCGATGGGAGTGCAACCAGAACGCAGAGTACTACATAAAATAATTATATACAGCACAGCTAATATTAGATCACACGAAAGTACATGACTGTTCTATAAAAATAATTTGCATCTTTGTATTGGACACTGGGGGAGGGGGGCATTGGTTTTGTGCAAGGAGATGCTGACCTAACTGTCAAAGGTTCAAAACCCTGCAGCCTCTGCCAACATTCTTGGTGGGGCTGCGCTGCTGGAACTGATGGAGGAGCTGTTTCCTCAACTAGCAAAAAGTCCTCCCTTTTCTGTGGTTAGCTAGGAAGTAGGGAACCCAGATGAGAATGGATGGATGATCCGTCATGCTGAGAGGATCCACTGAGCAAGCATGTCCTTGATGTGTGAGCCCGAATTGGGGTCGGTGACAAGGACAACTCTGACATCATATGAGTCATGTGAGAAGGGAGGGGTGTTGCTGCCTCCTGACGGGGGGACGCATCTGTTCCACGCTAGCTCGTGAGATGTGAAGAGGTTGCAGTGCTAAGATGCACATAGGGAGAGTGGGAGTGTGCCGCTTAGCAGGGCTTTTTTGAGTTTGGGAATCTCATCGGAGCTGCCTCTCTTCTGCTCTGTGATTCCCACCCCTCATATGCAGGTGGCTGTTGGACCAGTGCCAGTATGGCAGAGGAGCAAGAGGGTCAGGCCTTGGCATGGGACAGTGCTGTGGGAAAGTCAGTGGCAGATTTCCCACGTCTGTGGGACTTCAGAGGCCTGTGTGCTGTTCCTTGGGGGCTTCCGAAGGATAATGGAAGAAAAGCTTCAAGAAGATGTTGTAGGATGTGCTTTTATTAATTACAGCGAATGCAGATGCTGTTGGATTAGCTGCCTGATGTTCTCACTAGAAAAGGCATGCTCTGAGTTGTTAATAACTTTATCAAACTCAGAAGTCATGGCTCTTGTATAAATGAAGTTTTCTAAGCTGTCATGTCTGTCTCTTTGTGTATCGGTGCTGTCCACTCCATAGGGAAGCTTTTCTCTGAAGGATAAAAAGGAAGTATGTAAACATGTAATTAAGACCATCAAAAGTTATGTGCACAAATGGGGTCAGTTCTAGCCATAGAGCTTGTAAATATTTCGTTTTAATATTTCTTTCACTTCTTGCCTCAGCTTTGTTCCACAGTGGCAAAGAGATAAGTCCTGTACAAACATGGTGAAACGAAAGCTCTTCCTTCAAGTATTTTAGATGTATGGCTAAAGTTAGATGTGTGGTGTAAATGCATGTACCAGCTTCACTAATAGTTGCAGTTAGATTTGTATTTGTTTTGTGTTAAGATTTTTAACTAAGACAAGATGATGGTCAGCATGGGGAGGTCATGAGGGTATCCGCTTGTAAATCTAACAGCAGGAGGATGCTTATGTCAATCATAAGCCAACTGTAGCTCAGTGACGGGGGGGGGGGGGGGTGCAGTTTTGTTATGAAAAGGTTAAAAAAGTAAGATGAAGTGTTGTCATATCGCATGCTTGATACTCAAAAAGAAAAGGGAGCTGGTGAGGAAATGCAAAGAGAAAGCTCACACAGTCCAGAAAGGGACTGAAAAAAGACCATGGCAGATGTTGGTGAATCAAAGCAGAAATAGAGATATTGCCATGGACTGAAGTGGATATTAAGTAATCTATATACAGAAGGTGGTGATTTGTGTTTCTGTCTAAGAAATGACAAGGTGAAGAGGAAATGAAAAGGATAATACAGATGCTCCTGGGAATTACTGTCATAACTCTGCTATTGTGAATAACTGGTAAAACCTGAAACCTAGAACCCTCATTGCATGCACAATAAATGCTGCTTGGTTTCAAGTGCTTGACTAGTGGCTACTGTAGTCATGTGGGTGCAGAATGAAGCAGATTTGTTCATAGAAAGAAAAATCTTACTTCCCCAAGCATGGGGGATGATTCAGGGGTCCTGTGTGCACATTTAGGGAGCAGTCATGCATGTGTCCTGCCCACGTGGATGCTGCTTTGATTAGAGCCTGAGGAGTATACTTCAGGGAGCAAAGCATCAGAGGGGGAACCTGATTCTAACCAGCTGCATTCCCTGTAGTGTCTGCTTCTACTTTGCACAGACTTTGCCATAGAAAGCTCATACCTACTATTCTTTGTACATTTTATTATTTTAGTATGTCATTTTTTTCTGCCAAATTTTCCTTAGGAGTGTAAGCTGGAAAAGTTTTGGGTAGAGCTGGATATACAAATCCCACAATTTATATCTTACCTAAACCATGAAGGAATTTCATGGACCAAGTGAAAAGACACATGTGCAAGGCTGGGGCTTTCTTCGAGATGAATGTCAGAGGCTTCTCACAAAAAAATGACAGTATTGTATAATGGAAGTCTCACTGAACTCTGTTATTGAAGCCAGCATGATAGCTACTTGTACTGCACTGACACCCAGCAGCCCAGCTCGTATTGGGACCCTGTTGTTCTTGGCACTTGTCATGCAGGGTGAGAAATAAAAGCTTCTCCTGATACACTGCAGACAGCATGGGATGAGCAAGAGTGCTGCTGAGATGTCCTAGTTCAAAGAGCAAGCCAGTGGGAGTGCCAAGGACTTACACCACACCTGATGACTGGGTATTTTCAATTTGTGTCTCTTAGGTTTTGTGTTTAAGCTCATGTGTGGACCTTAATGTGGTTATTTCCCCCCACTCTGCTGCAGGTGCCCTGTTGTGTACCTCTATTTACAGTAAAAGAGAGGCAAGCCATGACAAGCTCAGACTTCCTCCACTTGGCAAGTGGATTTACACGCAGCTTCCTCCTGCCCTTCAGCTCTTTGCAGACTGCTTTGACCCATTCCGGATGAGCTGCACAAAACTTGTTTCTTAAGCATTAAGATGGATACAGTTTATTCTGATTTTCTTTGGATTTTTTTCCTTTTATGTTTTTTTTTTCTCAAAGGAAATCTCCTAATGACTATTGTGATGGCACTTGTAGAATTCCTTCTTCTCTGTCCCCATTTCCTCTGGTTCTGCTCACCAGATGTCTTCAGGTCTGGACCAGATACATGCAGGAAAATGCTGGGAGCACCACCTGTAAGGTGGTCACAGACCACAGTGAAATGTGAGAGGGCAATGAAGGGGCTTTGTACTTGCTTCTCCTTTTGTGTAGCTGTCATACAAATAATCTTGAGAATTTTGGTACATTTCAGTCCTTTAAGGAACCCCAAAATAACCCCCAGAAAAATATAGCTTCTGCTTTAGTGGCTCTCCCAGTGATGATTTTCTTATTAATCTCCCTAGCAATACTTATAAAAATGCTTGACTGTGGTTACGCAGATTGTCTGATGTGATCACTAGCAATTATGCTAATCACAGTCTTCTCACAGTTCTTTCCCATCTGTTTTATCCACCTATGGATACTTACAGTGATATAAATGATAAAAGATGCTCCAATCACATCATGCTTTAATATGCTGGTCAGTGTATGACCAAAGAATATACAGATAGACACTAGACAGGGGGTGAGGCGTGAGGGGAAGGAAGTTGGAGTATTCCAGTTTTTTACGGAAGGGTAATGGACACACAAGACTCCTAGAGATGCCTGTGGCAGAGTTGTGGCTTGATTTCAGGCCTATGGAAAACCTTTGCTCTGTGAAGCCACATAGGCTAAGCACCACTTGGGGGAGAAAAGGAAAAAAAATGACCTCTTCTGCCATTTAATGGAACTGAAGGAAGAGGAATGTGAGAGCAAGGAGCAGATTTTGTTTGTCTGCCCTGTTGGTGTTGTTAGCTGTGGGTGGGAACACAATAAAACATTGTTTTCTTTGCTATGTGGCTGAAGAACTGCAGTTTTCCAAGTGCAGCTTGGTTAGTGAAAGCACACAGTATTCAAAATGCCAACCTTGAACACAGAGGCCATGCAGCTGGCACCTACCACTGAAAGCAAGGGGAAAAAAGATCCCTTCTTCTATAGGTGAGATATTTATAATGGCAGGGGCTCATCTCAGTGTTCCTCTGTGTTACTGCATATTTTTTGCAGCCCAGTTACGGTGCTGCCTTTCAACACCTGGGAATTAAACACTGGAGAGACCAGAATAGCCAACATGGTGCGTGGCTCTGATGTGTCTAAAATTGGTACCGTCAAGGCAGTAAAGCCTTTCTCGGGAAGGAGGCTGGACACCCCATGTTTGCATTAGAGCAAGAAACTTCATTCTGGTGAGAGCTGTATCTCTGACTGCTGGCATAGGTAGAAGTTTGGGCATGCAGAGACTGAGGATGGGGTGACATGATGTGATTAGATAAGGGGTTAACATAGTTAATGGTGATGAAGCAGCTTCTCTCAGAGGCTCCTGGTAGCTGAAGTGGGCTCTGCATTTCCACACTTTGATGCCTCTCTAACCCCTGATGCTGAACAACAAGTAATGAAAGAGGTCACAAAGAAACACTTGTTTGTAGGATACTGCTTCAGTTTCCTGAAGCAAAGCTTTTATTACATGAATTACTGTGGTGAAGGACAGGAACTTGTTTAGAATGTAATGGCCTGCTGCTTTTCCCTTTCATAAAGTTTTCTTCTCTTTATGCGGATACTTGATGCTTGGAAGAAATGAAGTGTGGCCAGTAAAGGCTGTATAAGGAAACTATTCCCAGGTGGAGATGGGATCTCCTGCTAAATGCAACCCCTAGTATGATGAAAGTATGACAAAAATATTCCAAATGCATGAAAAATGCTCTACTACTTATTTTGTTGTTGTATGCAAATGATGAATTCTTTGAAACAGGAATGTGTTTTCAATTATGTGTATGGACATACCTATTAGACCGTGGCCCCAGTTCTGAGCTGAGGGTGTAGATACTACCTTGATAAATGGAAATAGCTTTTCTGAAAAACTTGGATTAATCTTGGACATGAAAAAAGCAGCAGCAGCAGCATTCACTTGGAGATCGTTTATGGCCATTGGAGAGAAGATCATGCTTTGCTGGAATATTACCTGTCAAAAAAGAACCCTCAGCAAAATCATATCTGTTAGGAGATGCTTTCCTGCAGCAGATCCAGCTCCATATCCCATTTCCGGCTAATGCAACACACAATGGGACTACAGATTTCTAAGGAAATAAATTCTTTCCATGTAGTTGTCGAAACTTTTGAGTCTAGGGAAATATATAGAGACGGATGGTATATGTCATTCTTAGAGGGATGAGTTATTTAAAGCTAGTCTGGGGTATGCTATTCTTAAAGAAATTAGATATTTATTAACAGACTTGAATATTCCTGTAATGATTCCAGTGAGAATAATGAAAATTATGACTGAGTCAACATAAATTTAGATGTAGGAGTTAACTTAAGCTTGTAATTTTCAACGGTACTTAGTGTTGACCTAACTTTGAGCTCTTCAAAGTCAATGGGAGTTTCATGATTTATGTCAGTAGAAAGAAAATTACTCTGATAAAGAAAGCTTCTGAAATCACACCCTAAATTGATAAACACATACTTTCACTATGTTTGTGATATCCTCCTAATAGATGCTTATTATCCTAACATGGATGGGTTGTTCCTAAAGAGTTGGAAACTTCCCTTAAGAATACTGGAATTTAAAAAGAAAAAAAGTACCTTAAACCCCTTTGTGGTAGGGAATATGTCATCTACACCTTTTTGTAAAGAGCTTATTGCACCAGAAATTTAATATGTAATAAATAAAAATAGAACATCCTTTCAAATACATTTGTTAGATGCCTAACTATATCATTAAGGCGCTGATTATCATTCATGTTCTTAAAATAGAGCTCAGGTGTTTACAACAAGCCTTAAGATACACAGCTGATAGTTAAATCTGTAACATATGCCCCACCTGGAAAATATGTCTCTGAAATAGCTGTTTGAAATTAAATTTCCACTTGAAGTTTGCCTATTTTAGGCCCCGTCTCCAGCTGGAAGACCAAGATTAATTTCTTTGAGAGTTAACTCCTTTACCCCAGATGAGCATTGCATTCCAAACTTGGTTGGAACCACTTCCTTCTGGTTAGCTATGATCTTTAGAAAGCCTTGATTGTGCTTGGTTAGAGAGGACAGGGAAATAAGTAAGATACAGTGCAAAAGCAAGGTAGCATTAAGGAGAATCTTATGAGTGAAATCATAGTCCTCATAAAGTCAACTAGAGTTTTGCCACCCGTTGTCATGGGGTCAGGATTTTTTCCCTGAACTTCTCTAATGTCTTTACTTTTGATGACTTTCTGTGTAAGTCTTTATGGTACATAAATGCTGGTTTATATATTCTGAAGGTATAATGCCTGGTAAAACATTAGGTGCAAACCTAGTGTAAACCTCCACTGTGCTTCTGTTCTGTCTTCTTCAGGCATTAAAGGATGTGCCTTTTTGGCTACTGCTCTTCTGCAGCTGAAACTTTCCCAAAATTCACAGCTAAGCAGTTCAGTGTGGGTTGCATGGGACAGCTAGAGAATTCCAATTACTGCAATGGTGAGTAGCACTGAGACATGTAATCCTCAAATTTAAGTCATTAAAGAGGCTGTAAATGCACCCAGGAGCATTCAGAAGATAAACCAAACACATTTAAATATAAATATAAGAAAACACCTTCAGGTCAGAATAGTCTTTGTCAGAGGTATTATTTGTGTTTTGGTGTCTCAGAATGAGTTGCAAAATGAGAATCACAGCCCTATTTCATTAGGCATTATAAAGTGCTTGTAGAAAGAGTTTCAGGCATCTAAGATATGCATGCTAAGAAAGCAACTGCTGAAAGCATGGTAGAGGATGAACAGAAGCATGCAGTGTTGTTTATATATATATATGTTTTTGTTATACACTATTAAAGATCCTGATTTATCCTTTAACCTGCTCACCAACCAGCTAATTTCCTACAGACTCTGTAGTAGAAATGAGTATTCAGAAGGGATTTGGGGGGAAGATTTAAAAAGGGATTTGTAATGTTTAGCTACTGGTTGATCAAGTCTCCCATTACTGACATTTGACCAAGGACTTATGACTCTTGTGCTTCCGAGAGGTTCTAATCAGATATTGCTTCTTGAACATGAAGAGCAGCTATGGCTTTGAATGTTACATAGACATGTATTATACAGTGCCACTTGACATTTATGCTGACGAGTAGTAGGCTGTGAATATGAATTTAAATGCAGATTGTTATACGTTGAATCCCCACAATGATACAAGAGCTTTGTTCACCCTACATGTTAGCTGTACAGATATGGAAGTTTAGCTAAGTAATTCGATTGTGTTATTTTAATGTAATTGCTTCTGTGGAAATTATGAAGTAAAAAAGAAAACATTTGTCTTTGCTACTTATCACAGCATTTTTCTAAGAAAAGGACAAATTATTTTTCTGGTTGCACCTTCTCAACTTAAAATCAAAGACACCTTGAAGTCAAAAGCTGTGCAGTGGTGGTGTTTGCCTTGCAGCTTTAGCCAGTATTCTTTGCAGTGTTCTTTCTGGGTGAGGAGAATAGAGAAAAAAGTGGGTAAGTTTGTATAGAAAGGCTTGTGAGCATTTCACCTATTGCTTTACTTTTGCAGTGTTTCCTTATATTTACTGAATTTTGTGTCCTCAGGAGTGTGCTGACAGCAGGTAGATTCCTTCATTGTGCTTTAAGATTTTCACTTGTGGCCAGTAAAAAGTTGAATTAAACACTTTCAAATCTGAAATGCATTTTCTTGCTATTGTGGTTATGGTTTAAGCTGTCTTGTTTTAAATACCAATGGTCTGAGGCCTAGGAAAGTGTTGCAGGTCTTTAAAACCCACGTAGTGATGCCACGTACCAGGACCAGCTTGCAACCAATAAGAGCAGAAGTATTCGGCACTAGATGCAGAGGCATTTTCTATGCCTAAAGAAACAAAATCAGTCACACACCCTGCACCCAAACTTTCTGCCTTTAAACTGTAACCAAAGACCCATCATATCATCTGTCTTCTAGACATGCTGTCCCTCTGTTTCCAAACTCACCTTGCTCAGAGGCAAACCTTGCAGAAGAGGAACCCAGTCACAACCTTCATTATACGCTCTGCCATAGCAGGCAAGTGAATAAGCAGGGTTCAGATTGTTTCTTTCAGCTGAAAACCGTATGTGCTGATTGCAACTTTGTTAAACACATAAATAACTGGAGCCCTTCCAATCAGAGCCAGCCAAACCTTTTAATCATATACAGAAGTGTTCCTCGTGACATAATTATGCTATCCAGACTCCTTCCTTCATTGGGAAATATTCTGTCAAACAGTAAAATAATTAGCATGGATTTTAAAATCGGCATTGACATTCTAATGTCTAATTAGGTAATTGTCATTGGCACAGCAATACCTATTAGGAGCATGCAATTTGTGGAAGGGGTTTTGATGGAACAGACTGCAGGTGCAGATGGTCTAACAGCAGGACTCTTACCCGATGTAAACAAAGGTATTTTAATTAGCCATGTGACCCTGATCATTGTTAAAAGGTAAGGGCTGTGCATTCATCTTCCCACCATCTACTTCCTGGTACTTTCAAGGGTAATGTTGAAACACCTTGACCTATGGTAAATTACGTACAGACTTGATTGAAACTCTCTTCAAATCTAATTATTGTTTCATTTGGCTTTTGGCAACATTAGTGCTATATTGCAGTTGGCTCAGAAGTCTTACCTAGTTGCCGGGCTATTTTTGGTTTGTAGATGTCAATTGCTAACCTATACAAAGATATCAACTTTTGTTTAGCTTATTAGAGATGACTTCCAACATGTTGAATTTTCAGCAAGTACATGCTGGAAGTAAAATGTGCAGAAGACCTGAATTCTATAAAATTATGAAAATCCATTGTTGGCGAGTTTTCATGTAACTCAGCACAGATCTTAGTTAGTTTTAATTGTGAAAACAGGAATGGACACATAGTCTCAGTAGCTATTGAAGTTAGAACCTTGGAGTTAGAACCACAGGAGACCCAGTGGGAGAAGAGCTGCATATCTTAAGATGTTCTAGAGCAGACATTGCACCTGATATCTTAAGCAAAACTTCACGGAAACTTTGTTCATTTCATTTTTCAAAGTACTGCAAAGTAAACAAATATCCTAAAAAAAAAAAGTGAAGGAAAAGCACTTTTGTAATTTTATTTCTAGAGACTGTTTTAATTGATGTCTCAATTATATTACAGTTCTTAAATTACAGTAAGAGTATTATTATTAAAGTTTGGCCTTAATCATGTTTAGTTTTTCAACACTTGATCATGTAAAAACAAATGCGTGTGCTTCACTACAATGATGTAGCCCTATTTAGTATATTGGAATTGTTCTCACAAGCAAAAAATGAAGTATCTGTAGAGTTGGGGCCTTAAACTGTACACTACTTAGTGCAAGGTCTGTCTGTGGTATGTTTTCTGCAGTCTGTAAATCAATGAGTTGCAGATTAGTAATCTGCAGGTCTGATATTCAAATAGAATGAAAAAAAAATCTATATATCTTCTCTCTGTCTCTGCTTTTTGGTGCTGTGTGGACTACAGGACTACAATTCCTCTATCAGCTGCAAGTGGTTATGTCATAAATAGATATATTATGAAGTTGACAATAGTTCTGCTAGTCTGAAAATATCTACTGAAACAATTTAATTCCCAGTCTGAGTGCAAGTATTGGATCAGCATCTACATTATACGTACAGATATATGATACCTGGATGGCTACAAAGGTAGAATTCAGTACTGATGGTGTGTGAATCAGATATAATGGGCTTGAAATTTTAGCTTTTGGCTAGCTCCTGAGGGAAGTGGTTGGGCTTGGATTCAGCCAGTGCCTTAGCTGGGAACTGGGGTACCCCTCTCCTTCTCAGAAGAAAAAGCAGGTACCTCCACGGGTAGAAAAATTCACTCTGGGAAATGTCTCGTTATCTGCAGTGGCTGAAAAGAGGGAGCTCTGGCTGACCAAGCTGCTAGGTTGGCTGCTTAATAAATGTTTGGTAAGAGTTTGTTAGGATGAGTGTAGGCCATGATGAGAACTGGTTTATGTGTGTGTGGGGGGAGATTCGTTTGGGTTTTTTTGTTGTTTTTATTTTTGTGAAATTGCATTGCTGAAATCAGACAGCAAATGTGCATGGTACCCTTTCAAGTCACTTCTGCAGGCAACATAAAGACAAAAACATTAAATCTGTTGATTTTAAATCATTATAAAACCAAAGTTCTCAAATTCTTAAGCACTTGAGATGCATGAGAATCAAGTGACTATACTTTGAATACAGCTGCAATGGCTGCTCAGGCACACGATTTCTTTAGCATATGAGGATTCCAGAATTTGATTTGTCACCATTTTTAGGGTGAGAGGATCTCTTAGGGGCTGGAGCACGTGGTAGATCTTAGTTATTTCATGAGGGACTGTTTAAAGTTATGGGTTAATGAATGATGCTGAACAGATTCTCTAATGAAATACGGCGTGGCCTTTTGACTTTGTGTTCAGATCCATGCAGAACTGTAAAATGAAGAATCTGCCTTCCCAATAGAGGTGATATAAGGCTATGCATTATATCACAGCTATTTTATTTTTTTAAGCTGTCCAATCCAAACGCAGAAACATGTACTGAATCAACGGTGAAATATAAACTTCTTTTATGATCAGATTAAGTACCTTTGGGAAAACGTTTCATCTTGAGAATGGCCTATGTCACCACTTTCCTACGAATGTGAATGTTTTTCCACTTCTGTCAGGCAAGTGCTATAGAGACCTTATTGTCTGAGTGTGAAATAATGTATACTTGTTAGTTAATGAGTTCAACCACCATGAGATAATCCTCCAGTGACATGATGCCTGTCTGTGCTTAAAAAAATATAAATAAAGGCTAGTAAGAATACAAATGATAAGCACACATTATACCTCTCCTACTGATGCAGGGGTTTAATTATGGGGGACAATTACCTACCATAGTCAGAGGATTCACACATTAATAACATTATATGGGGATAATGTCTTTCTAAGCTGCTATAGCATTTAAAAGCTGGTACTTATGTTGCAATCCAGATTCCGTCTACCCGTCAGTCCTGTCTGGATTATTGCTGCATTATGCAATGTGGTTTCTTGTGGGTTTTTTACTGTCTAATTAACCTGTGGGTCTGACTTATCCAGTCCACTCTAATAAACCAACATTAATGAGTGAAATAATAATAATAACAATGATAAATCTAACACAATTTCTGAACTTCTCTGTTAGTATTACTTTTGTGTTCAAGCAACATGAAGTCTCCATTAAACATACATGTATCTAATGCGGTAGTCTTCTGAAAACTTTTCTTTGGTTTTATCCTGGAAAAACTAACTGCATTGGAAGGGTAGAGTGGACAGACAAACTTTCTGACTCTGCATTCCCTGCTGTTCCTTTCGTCCTGCACTTTCACGGAGGAGAGATACACTAAAACCTATCAAAACCTAATCTCTTGTGTATCCTTCTTCAATATTGCATTTTGTGCTCTTCCCACTGTAAAACCCATTAGTGATCTCTCCTAAGAACGAGTGAAGGACTTGTGACAATATTCCAAGAACACAGGTAATTAAAAAATCACAGGAATATTGCTGGTTTCCTTCCACCACACCACCCCCCCCCCCCAGTACTGCTTCTTGTGTCATTTTAATGCACTTGTTGAATGAGTGGAGTTTATTCTAAAAATTTTCTTTCTTTAGTGGGCACTGATTTCCAGTGGGGGAAGACGAATCAATGGCTTAATTCTAGTTATTAGTTTTCAAAAGTTTATAACCATAACTTACTCATAAACTAAATGAATTCTAACAGCCTAGTGATTTATTTTGTGTTTAAAACAGGTTACTATTAGCAAGTATAGCGTGCCTGTACTGTGAAGAGTTAGGAGACTCAGTTACAGCTGTGTCTAATTTACTTGATAACTGCTGTGTTTTCCTGTGAAATCAATTAAGGACTTTTCTGATTATTTGGTTGCTTTATGATTGATTTTTTCCCATGTTGATATATTAATTCAATCAGATAATGATGTGCTTTCATTTTGCTTTACATCACATCTTTAGGACTACTGGGAAACTCTTGTTAGATAACCACAAAGTTAAAATCACAAATATAAAGAGAAGGTACTGTTTTATAGGTGGAGTAAGTACCATGGCATAGATCAATGCAATTCAGATTGATTCCAGAGGGGATTAGTAATTTATGTCAGCTCTAAATGTGGTCTTGGATTTTAGGGGTTCTAGTTTTACTACCAACTGTTGTTGGTCACTTTGATGTCTTTAAAATCTGTTCATTCTCTGAAACTGCCAGTGTACAATCGGAAGCAGAGTTTTTAGGAAAAATTTCCAATTAAAAGTATTTTTTTTATGAAACTTGTATTAACCTTCTCAAAGTAATCCATCTAATAACGTAATAACATCCTAATATAGATACACTTGAATTCAAAGGATTCTGTAGCATGTAATCTCTTTTTACATTAAGTATAGCTTAGATAATACTTTCTCTTGGGATATGGTTATTTTTTATTTTTTTTTTTACCAAAGCCATTTTTAGGCTTCAGAAATATGCTAGTAAAATGTTATATCAATCAACCTGAAAATGAAGGCTGAACAGTGTACCTTTATCAAAATTGCTTTATTGAGTGTGTGTGTTAGCTTCATATAGCCAGGTTTGTAGAAAGCATCTTTCATTAGATCAAGCGAAATAGCTGGGATAAAAAGACTAGACTAAAAGAGAAACAGAAAACTTCTGCAAAATAACACCTTGGGAGCAGTTGTTTTAATTCAGTTTCATGTTCTTCTATTAGACAACTTGAGAAAGAGGCGTACCTAGCACCTGTGGATCAGAGCAGTGGTGTTGCTGAGGGAAAAGCAGTATCTTCCGTGTCTGTGACAGAGGATGGTCAGCGGTTGTGTAGAAGTGTGATATACCATAGAATGAGTGCTTATATTAAATTCATCAATTTTTCTAGCTAGAACATACTTCCAGTGCTTTGGGTGGTGTTACAGTAGTGGTGGATCCAGACATCATACTTCTTAACTTATAGATAGCTACAGTTTGCCTCTCTGAAGGAGTCAGAAGCAAGTACTTTCAATCAAAATACACAGTGTGGATCTTAACCATCAGAAAAACTACAACACACTCCTTAAAGATGAGGCTAGGAACTAAAATTCCTGACCTGACTGGATAGTAAGAAGCATGGGCTCAACAGATACACTTACTCTACAATAACTTCCTTCATTTTCTACATTTCATAAGCTATAATGTAATTCTACATTCTATGAAATGCAATTCTACATTTCATAGGCTATAAACTACCTGTCTCTTTCCTTCTGCTGAGGGAGAACTACATTGCCATCTTTCTGCTATCTTCCTTTCCCTCCCCTATGAGCGTCCCCTCTGTTTCATTGGTGCTAACTACCTTTTATTTCAGAGATGGTCTTATAAATACTCATCTTAATTACACTCTAAGCAACTGTTCTCAACTTGTTTTTAGCTTTGAAGTCTGTTGCTTCTATTTCAGACAAGAAATAGAAGAGGACTCGTATGCCCAAAATCTTGTGTTCTCTCTAACTACACCAGTTGGTTTAACAAGGGACATTGCCTCTAACTACAAACTTGTCTTGCCTAGTTTCCGTGTAAGTCTGGGCCTCCCTGGGTGATCAGGTTTGAGAAACTTGGAATAGAGCAGTTGCTTTATGGCAGGCAATTCCCCACTGGTAGCTGGATGTGTCTGATTTTCATTAAGTTTCTTTCAATATATGTTTCCTGTTTGTCTTCACCCCTGTAGCTGCCATGGTCAGCAGGTATATGAGGTGGTGTATACCCTGTCTGAGGTGCATGTCTATATATAGGATGCTGGAACTTGTGCCTTTCGTGCTTAGGAGCATTTATTCTTAAGATTAGGAAGATGTACTGGTGGTGTTTATATCTGTTGCACTGGTTAGTCTGGTGTCTCCAAGGGTTTGTTGATCTATAGTTTGCTTCTGATGCCTTTGGTGGGAGTGAGAGGGTGTTTAAAAGCTGGAGAAGAAACTCAGTTCAAGGAAAATGTCAGAGGCAGTGATCAGGGGTTCTGACTGTTTAATAATTTGTAGGATAGTGTAGGATCTGCTGTATATAGGCCATTCACTTTGTACTGTAACAATTAAGCATAATATTAGCACTGTTCATTCAGGGACTTGAACTGTTTCCCTAGGAAAGTATACCCTAGTGAATAAAGATCATAAATAGGTTGGCTACATGTGTCTCATGATTGTTCTTCTGGTTGCAGCTATGATGGTGCCTCAGGGTTTAGCTGTCTATCTTGGTTTTTTTTAAACGTGTTTGGAATGATTCCTGACCCCATGATGTAGGTCTAAAGGTTTTCACTAATGGTAGTTTGTAAACTACCATTTTTTCTGCTGATCTGATCACAGATCTGCAGTATGGGTCTGATAATCTCTAGAAAGATTTTAATGGAAGTATTCCAGGTATAGTTTGATGAAGGAATGGTTGTTCTGAATGTCTGGAAAGAACAGAGAAAAGAACAAACGCTTTTAACCATCTGTGTATGTTAGCTGCAGCCCATGATTGGTGCAGTTACCTAGAACCTGTTGTTTATGGTAGGCTATGGAGTAGTTGAGGTATTAGATAACTGAATTCAGCTGTATGTAGGACTGTAGGATGTTTCTGTGAATATTTATACCCCTCAGCAAGAATAGTATGGATGCCTATTGGTCTTCAGACTTTCCTTGATTATACATCATGAAGACCATGTGAAACATTTGCAGGAAATTAGAGTACCAGTTTTTCCAGGGGATGCCAGGCAATGGATCTAGTGGTATACATCTGAGCTCTTACATGAAGAAGGGGGTTAGAGTATTTTTTTTAAGTTCCTTTTAGTAGATAGTGTCTGCTAGTATTATCCATGTAGTCTGCAAAGGTTAGCATGGTGGTAGCCTTATCTTTGCCTTTGATGAGTCAATCATAAGGGTTCTAAAAATTTTGTTTAAAATCTTTATTAGTGGCTGATCCTGTTCATTGATGTATTTTGGTCTGTTTTTGTTTTTTTTTGTTGCATTGGATTTTTTTGGGCTCCTTTGGTTGGTTGGTTGATTGTTTTTTTTTGTTTGTTTTGCTTTGTGCTTTTTCAGTAGTTGAGGTAGTGATGAAGGTGGGAAAGCAAGGAGGTGCCCAGATGTTGCTTCATCTTGGTTATGAAAAAATTCTTGGCAATGCAGTTGGTTTAAAAAAAAAAAAAGCCTCTGATGTCCCATATGCTTGTGCTTTTCAGGCTAGCTTCTATGTGCAGAAGTATGCATCTGTGAAGAGATGGAGAGGTTTATTTGCTTATTAGTTTAATAGCTATGACAGCCTAATGCCAGATGTTGCGAAGGTGCTCTGTGGTGATGTTGCAGCTTTGGGTGAAGTTGCGGTGACTTGCCAAGTCAGATGGTTCATGCGGTTTGTTCTATCTACTCTTGCTGTGGTGGTATGTAAAACAGTAGCAGAAATTGTTGATGTGCTGTTTATTTTAGTATTGTGATGAAATTTAAATGACTGGAGATCAGTTAATTGTGCCCATATGTAATTATCTTCTGTACTACAGTAATATTTGAGGTTTCACCAAGACTGGGGCTCTGTGGTTCTTGGCCAAGCAGCAAAACCCATTCCTGAGAGAGACATTGCTCTGATCTCTCCTATCCTTGTTCCTTAATATCGTCTTTCTAGTTTTTACACCCACTTTTTGTATATAGATCTAAATTAAAATGAGAACTTTTCAGGGACTGACTTGTTTATTACTTTGTGTTACAATACTTACTGTGGTGGAAATTCTGCTTGCTGAGGTCTCTGAGGACACAAGGAACACAAACAATAATAGTACTGAATCATGGAAAGTTACACTTTCATCTGTTTGATATTTACATTCTTTATGAGAGAGAGACTCAGCCATGTTCATACTTTTGCACTGTGTGTGAACACGCTTTCTCTGGAGTTCTAGAATGTTCATTTGGTATCTTGCTTCTTGCATTGACTCCTGTTCTTACACTGCTCTGGTAAGCTCTGCAGCAGCTCATATCCACTGCTGAGTGAAGAAAAGGATACTAAGTTCAGAGTAAGCACATTAAAATGGACTAAAGGTAAAGTTGTCATGGACCTGGAGAATAAATCTAGTTGCCTTATTGCTGTCTTAATCCTGTGCAGAGGGACAAGGTTGCCTAGAAGTGGTAGAGGGACAATGATGCAGTTCCTAGTCCCATCCCACAGTCACTCAGAGAGGGGTGAGATGTGTCAGCTTTGCCTTGCCTTCCTTCATAGAATCATAGAACAGTTGTGAAGGTGTTTGTGCTCAGATATGAGAGTGCTTTTCAAAAAACTGTTCCTCAAACTCACATTTAAAGAGGAGTAAAAATGAAACAGTCCAGACTCCTCTTCAAAGACGCCTGTGTGATATCTATATGTAATACAGATATATTTAATTTATGAAACAAAAATAAAGTGGTTTCATCTCACCCATGGACTTCACAGTACCCTCTTCCTCCTTTTCACATCTTTCACTTGCTTCACAATCATGAAAACACATACAGGAGTCTGGATGGATTTGGGGTAGGCAAGTTGTTTGTTTTTTTTTTCCCCAAAAGGGACTATTTTCTTATACAGTTGTGTGGGCACACAGCCATGAGGTAAGAGCCTTCAAATTTTTTTTTTTTCCAGGTTTACCTCTGGTTTATGCCTTACCTATCTAACCTGTATATTTGTATTATTTTGCTGCTTAATATTCTGCTATGCTGAATGTACAGTTACATGTAAACAGACAATAACAACATTGGCCCACAAAGCCAGCCATGAGCCTTTGTACTGAATGCAGAGAAAATTCATGGTAAGTGCAACAGTCAAAATCATGCAAATTACCAACTGTAGCATCATAAAGATGTAATTACTGGACCAAAATGCCAAATTTTCAGTCCTCTTCTGATTAGTTGTTGGAGCAATGAGTTATCACAAGATTGCTACTTGTTAATATTGGCAAATCAACAGCTGCTATTCTTTGGTATAATAATATCACTAAATTCTGTGAATGTCATCTATCTAGTTTTACATCAGATATGATTATGCCCATTAGGATTAAAGTCATTATACGGTAGGATTAGAACTGAGCATGATTTTGGATAATGATAGTGTTAGTGTCACTGTAGATTTCAAATTATATTAATTTCTGTCAATATGCAAAAATACACTAGAAAACCTTTTCACACTAGAGAACATTTTCACAGGGACTGGGGCATGTGTTTGTTTCCTGGTAATAGCATTCAGATGATATCCAGGCTATAAATGAAATACGACTGTATAATTTACTGTCTGTTCATAATAAGAATATGCACTCTGTCGTCGAAAATTCAAGTGTTGTAGAAATTATCCCATCTTTGAGCAAATGTTGCAATTACTTCAAGCTGTTGAAACCCTACTTCCTTTGAACAGAAGTGTCCAGAGCAAATACTGCAACAATGAATCTTTTTATCATTCTGCAATCCCATTTGTGATAAGAGGAATTCCTTGGGGATTACTTTAAATTCTGTACATTAGCAGTGGGTTAAATCAGATAAAACAGGCTCTTATCAGATTATTAGTCACATTAGGCAATTACATTCTTATCTCTTAGAAATAATTCTTGCAGCCTTGGTGCTTATTTCTCCTCATTAGAAGAGGCTAATTCCTGATTAAGATCTCTTGCCTTCCGTACAATAAACCTTTATATTGGATTTGCCACATAAATTGAAAAATACCTTGGGGCAGAGAGGGACAGCTGCACTTCCCTTTTAAAAATATACCTTGCTTATCATTTAAACATCAGTCATGCAGACTTGCTGCCTGTAGTTTGGCATTTAAGAAGACAGAGCTATAGCTTTTTGCTGGCATCAGAGTTAAGGGCTTCCAAACCAGAATGGTTTTACAGGGCAGGTAAAGCAAACATGTTTTCATTTGGTTTTATGGAGTTGGGTTTAACTTGCATAAAAATCAGAGTAAGGGAAGCATGTTTCACATACCATTTGCATAATGGCCATAAATATATTTTCCTGTGAGCAAGCCCTCCTGTGGGATGCCTTCGCAGTGAGCATCCTGTGCAGTGTAGGTGGGAGGGTTGGTGCCTTGCTCTTCCTGAAAGTTTTCTGCAAATACTATGTCACATGTACAGAACCATGCTTGCTGGCAGGTATTTCTCAAATACTGGCTTGTGTTTACTGTAGGAACTGGATCAAAGTTGTTTTGCTCTTTCATGTAATTAACTCAAAAAGAAATACCCAATTGAGTTATTTACTTAAGATAAGCAAGCACTTGGGAAATGTAAGTGCTTCAGTGGAAATGATACATGGGAAAAAAATGAGAGACGAATTGCTCCGTACATCTGTCATGTCTGAGCTTCTGACATTTGTAACAGAAGCTGGTTGCAGAAACAGGTACTTCGTACCCTTTTAGGAGCATTTGTTTTTGCAGGTGTTCAATGCTATACCATCCCTACTGCTGTTCCTTGTGAGCCATCATGTATCTGATGTAATCTGTGGGTTTTAGCCTGTGTATGTGCTTGTGTGAGAAATGAATGCAATCAGCGTTGCTTCAGTATTTTTGTAAAGGATTAGCAAAATTTTTTCCCTTATTAGACATGAAATGATGGGAAGTTTTCAAAGGCAAAAACAGCAAACACCTAACTCCTATTAAAATGAAATGGGAATTAAGTGTCTGAAAATTAGACCTGTGAAAACCTTTCTGGTGGTCTTTAGGACTGAACCAACTTACACTGAAATCCAGGCGGGAATGTGCTAAGGATGAAGTGATTGCTTGAGCCAAAGTGTTGCCTGTTAGAAGTGGTCCTGAGTGAACTTTTCAGTGTTTCTTGCAAGATCCAACAAAGATGCAATGTTTGTCATATTACAGAGCACCCTTTTATTAGTAAAAAGTTCAATGCATTGACTGTATAAATATTGCTACGTTCATTGCTTCCCTTTAGTTTTCATGATTTGCAAGTAATGTTAAGAATTCTTGCCCAGAGTCATCATGTTTGGACTTCAATCCACTGAATTGCATGGGAAAGGCTAACAGTTACTTAAATTATTCATAGAGTTCCTAGAACAGTCCTGTGCAAAATTCGGATCTCCAGGGTTGTAGCCTTTCAAAATAGAGAAATGAAACTGTATTAAATTAAGGAACTGATGACCTGTGACAGTGATTAGAGCAGTTTCTTAGACAAATTGCAGGACAAGGGTTAAGATGTTGTACAGGGGTTCAGATGCCCACCTGGACAGATCAGGGCAAGGACTTCAACTTGGGTTGCCTGTCATGCAGTGACCAGAGAGCACTGGGCCACCCCTTCTCTCTGCCTGAAGTCCTGTTAAAGCCATCCTCAGGGAATGTTCCCACTTTAACAAAGTTTCTTTATGCAAAAATGTGTGACTTTGTCCTGGTTGTGTGATGCTACACAAGCCCAGCAGCTCTGAAGAAGATGCTGCACAGCTAATTTCCATGACAGCACACAAAGATTGCATTATCTAAATAAATCAGAAGTGAGAGAAAGGAAGTATTATCTTTACCTAGTTCTTTGAGGTATAAAGATTAAGTGATTTACCCAAATCTTGAGAAGTTTGGGGTAGAGATGTAAAACTGAACCCACATCTACTATTTCCAATATTGCACTTCAGATCTGCTCCTGGTTGTGATCTGCCAATGTCCCAACACTGTGATTTGGGCCAACACGGTTAAAGGTCTGTGGCGACTGTGCATCTTTACTGATAGGGGATTTGGCTGAAACAATTGTTCTGAGCCTAGATGACTAGCAGGATGCCTGCTAACTTAATCCCCAGCTGTGAAGCAGAAGAGGGCTGGAGTCTTGGGGCTGCTCTGTGCAATTCCCAGTTGCTCAGGCAGTAACTTCTGGAATATCAAGGCACTGATGCAGTGCACATAAAATTATTTCTTAAACTGTGCTCCAAGGGAAAAAAGGTTTATGCTGATAGGTTTTGGAGATCAAAAGTTTGCACTAGAGTGGAAGGTGCTATCTAACTGCACTTGAAGCAGTGTAGCAAAAAATCATCAATGAAGCAGTAGGTCTTAGCTGTTTCTTTACACTTATGCTTCTACTTCGAGTAAACTTGGTTGTTCACTGACATTTGTTTTTCTGTAAAGCAGGTAAACAGATTCTATTAGTGAAATATTATTGTTATTGTTGTTATTATTCTAGACTTTTATTCTGGCCTGGTTCCATTTCTGAAGAAATTCTGGTGGAGCAAAACCAGCCTGTCGGGGAAAAAGGGTCTTGAGCAAGCTCCTGTGCTGAAGCTAAATTCTTGACTCTTACTCAAGAGTCATGTGTGAAATGTTAGATTGCCTAAGGTGTGATAGACTAGCCTTTTTTTCCTTTTCTAGTAACTATAGCATTTTCTCCACTATGGTATTTCACAAGTTCTGTTTCCCTGTCCATTTAAGAAATGTGATGTGGGTAACTGAGCTACCTGAGTGCATTGATTGTCTCCAGCTTCTTACATAGCAGTATTGACCAATAAAAGGCAAACATCATTCTGACTAGGGCTGATGGAGAAAAGAAAGATCTCTTCAGAAGCTTTGATAGGGTTGTGGTGTTTTTTTTTTGTAATTTTTTTTTTTTTTAACTAGAAGAAAAACAAAAAAAAAACCAAACAAACCAGAGAGCTGCTTCTTTCCTGGAAAGCCTGTAAGTTTTATTGGAAAAATCCCAAGCCAGAGCATTTCGATAGGAAATGCATATATTTCTGTTTGAATTTTCTCTCCTACCTCCCCCATTCTCAAGGTGCTAGACTCAAATTGTTCTTTTACATGTGTTCAAAAATGAAGTTTCCTATCAATGGGATGCTGCTAGCTTCTGTGCAAGCATTCTTAGAGGCATTGGGCATGGATTTCTTGAGCTCCTATTTGTAGTTATCTCAGGGTAGCAGAACTCAATGTGGCCATAAATTTGGAGCAGTTATGACCTCCATCTCTTCTTCTCTTCATCTAGAATTATAAGCCTTTTCTTTTCTAAATACAAGTATTTTCCAAATGTGCTTAATAATGCTGTTTTTGTTCCCTGGCCTTTTTTCAAGGTTTTATGCTGAATGAAAAATGGGCAGCTCTCTAGGAACAGTACATTGTAATGGTTGCTTTGCTGCAGAGGGATTTGTGAATTTTATGTTTGTGGTTACTTAGTTTTAACAAAGTCAGTCTCTCTGGGACCAGCATTTATAGAGTAAGCATAATGGGCATTTGTGACACAAGGAGAATTTATGACAAGAGTACAAACCTGCTTATGGTTCTTCTAATAGCCTACAAGGTCATATACCATGACCTGCCTTTGAAATCACATCAGATGTGGACTCAGCTCTAAAGTATACAACTTACAGTGACCATACCTTCTAGTTCTTTCCTATGACGTTACGGGGGGGGGAAATAGAGAGGTGTATCATGTATCTGAGCATTAATATACTATTACAACCTGTGCATCCAGGAACAGTTTGCTACTTCCCTATCTCTTTAGGTGGGATAGAAATGGTTGCTTCTTGTTACCTTGAGTCTATCCCATGACCAGAGAGAAAAAGACACTAAATAAGAAGTCTTGTTAAGGTACTAGCTAAGCCTAAGAACCTTATTGGTCATGGTGACTAGATGATCACTCCACAGTAAGTGGTCTGGTGACTCCAATTTCCATTTCCAGTCTCTGTGATCTTAATATAGAGCTTTTCCTCTTGTTTCTCATTCCTGTCCATAAGACCATTGCCTGTGAATCATTAAAGGATGTCTGTGTATCCACTGCAATTCTTCACTCTTGGAAAAAATGTTGCCACATGGAATGTTTCCAAAGCTTTCATTTCCCCAAGGATTGCCAAAATATAACTTAATAAGAAAACAGAAATATAACAATATTTTGCTTTTCCTTTCAATCTAATTCTTTATTGTTGTTTTTAAATCTAGAAGTTTTAGTCCTGAGTCTCTCAACACATGTAGAAATAATTGCCGAAATGCAAATTTGCCAGGTTAGAATGAGAAAAGCATAAATTCAGTGGCAGACCACAGGGATTCACAGCAATCTGTGGACTAGCTCATAAGATCCTTGAAATCCCAGAGAAAACCAAGTTTATAATCAATAGGCTTATGCTTGCTCCATAGGGATCAGGAAATCAAAAAGATTAAAAAAAAAAAACATGGGAGTTTATTCTGTGCTTACGCACGGGCGTGAGGATATCCTTTAAACAACCTTACTACCATATTTTCTGTGGTTGTGTTGAATGATGCTTTGTAATGGAAAATACCCAGCTGCTGAAAAAGACCTTAAATTCTGTTACATTTTAAAGACTATTTTTTGTGTATTACTGCCATATTCTCACTTGTTACAGAATACTTATTAAATTAGATTTCCTGAACACCTTGAACTTTCTCCCAGGAAATTTGAACATTATTAGAAGTAGCTTTTAAGAATTTTAGGTTTGGTATCTGAAAAAAAAAAAGTTAAATAAATGCGAGTCCTGGGCTTTGAAAAGACAAAGAAAAGTATAATTCATTCACAGGTATGATACCTGAGCTGTTTGAGGTGATGATTGTTGCATATCAAGGGCAAATCCACTTAGTCATAGACCACTTTTCTCGCTGGTTTTAAATTGATTTACCCAGAGAAAAAGAAAAAAAAAAAACAACAACCGAACAAAACTCCAACGAATCAAACTAAAACTAGAGCAAATACTTAATCTCTTTGCTTCCTGTAGCACTGTATATTTAAAACATCGCTAGTTATATTCAGCTGGGTCTTTTCCAATATCACTCAGAACGTGGAAAGTCTCCAACAGACTTTGCTTGGTTTTGGCTTGAGGCCTGATATCAAAAAGTGGACTGAACGTCTGCCTGAGCACAGCTCAGCAGTGCTTGAGAAAAGGCAGTCTGAACTTCAAGGAGCGCTGTGTCTGATGACACATGTACAGCTTCCTATCTGTGGGAAGTTGGTTTACCAACGGGACAAGTCATATCCTCAGCTGGGTTCTACCCTATTTGTTAATTTTCAGCCTCTTTCCTTTTCTCAAGGACCATGTTTGCTGAATGTAGCATTTTAGGGGCCTACAAACTTTCAGATCCTGAATCCTTGAACACACTGGAAACTTTGCTAGTAACAGAGGCTAGCACCTACTGAGTCTTGGTGTATGTGTCGAGTACTGATTTATAAGGATGAGAACTGTATCGTGCATATAAAGAGCTGCTCAAGTCAGACTTTGCAGTAGAAGTGATCTAAGGATAATTGTTTTTATAGCCATCCTTACAAAGGTTTTAGTGCCTTTAAACTTTTATTTGCTTTAACATGACAAAAGTTCAGTTGTCGTAGCTGTTTATTTTACAAGGCAGTTATGGTGGATTTTGCTGCTGGTCAGGTTTGTAAAAAACACGTGCTTTATTGAAGGGAGGTAAAAATCACTCCAGGATTTCCAACAACCTTGACTGTTGCATTGCCCTTTTGTGTGTTTGTTCCTGTTAACACAGTAATAGAAAGAAAAGGTTTTATGCAGCTTTATTATGAATGGGAGCTGATTCATCAATTCTGTTGAAATTGAAAGAGCTTCAGAGGAAATCCTTTAAAAAAAAAAAGGTTTTGGTTTATTCAGCCATTTAAAAAAAAATTAAATTGCAAAATACGCAGATGGTTTTAACTCTTGGTGAATGACTCTCCAGAACTTTGGAATTTGGATTTCATTTTGTTAAACTTCCAAAATCTGTTGGTTGACTGGAGACTTTCAGGTGCTATGATGAGGCTGGAAATCTGTTCCAGTTGTATTTTCATTTGGACAACTTGCACAAAATGTATGAAGCACCTTAATTCCAGATTCAGTTAAACACCTTACTAAATCTAAGAAAAATCAATGCATTTGGCTAATTTGAACAGTGGAACAGTCCCCAAGTATAATTCCATGGAGAATCAGGTAGGAAAAAGTTAACAAGTAAAATTCTTTCCAGAGTGCTTACTGCCTTAGATTATATGTGACAAGTCAACCAAAAGTCAATAGTACACAGATTTTTGTGTCCAACAAAAGATGAATAGGTTCATTTCCAATAAATGGTGTGAAATAAGTCAAGCCCTCAGCTTATTACTCACGTTACCTGGAGTCTTGCATGTTTAAACTGTTCTCATGTATTGGTTAGCAGTGATATAGATCCTACCTGTATTTACAATCTTTCATTTTCAGTTCTGCAGTACATGAAGCAACCTTTGATACAAACCAAGTTTGTTTATTTATTTATTTATTTATCTATCCCCATAACCCATCTTTCAATACTCCTGAAACTTTTGTGGAGAGAGGCAAATATTTCGCCAAAAGGAAAACTATTTTTACAGCCCCTTTAGACTGTCTTTGGAAGGATATGAAAATGGAATCTAACTGGAAGAAACTTCTACTGAAAAGGTGAGGAGAACTGAAAAATAATCAATTATATTGTTTAGATCAAGATACTAGTATGTGAGATCTGGTTTCACATAGACTTCAAAAACAAAGAAAGATAATTCCTTTCGAGCCTCTGGCAATGTGACTGGCTGCAGAAGATCAGAGCCCAAATTTACATGGATCTGTATTAGTTCAGGTATGAAGAGTTTCATTTTGCTGATCTTTTGAAGCAAATTCCACATAGCAGCACAAGAAAGGGCTGCCACATCGGATTTGACACCCTCCAACTGTGCCTTATGCCAGTGTTTTCGTTGGTTCCCTCTTTACAAAATAGCTCTTTGCCAGTTTTCTGAGGACTCCATCCTTTCTTTCTTTCTTTCATTTTCTTCCTCCTCCACCCTCCCCCCTCAACCCCCTTCCCCTCCTTCCCCTTTTGAGAATGGTTTAGTTTGGAGTTGTTAAAGTATGTATCGAAAAAGCAATGAAGTAGAGGGAAAGGAAGAGCTGGCTTGCAACCCCCTGTATTTTAGTTGAGAAAAATAACCCTATTATAAAGTGATCTGTTGCATTATTTTGGTCTCTAAACATTTTTTACTCTGTGGGCATTTATTAACAAAACATGGATATAATTAATAGCTTTTCAGTTTCTAAGAACTGCACATGTAAAGTGTAAATAAACTGAACCTTGCTCAACTCCTGGCTTACATTGCTTCTTAGACTCTCCTAGGCTATGCTCTTTTGTTAACCACCTCCTTTCCCCAGTTGTTTAAAGCTTCCTTGTACTGACTTCAAGCTTCTTACCCTCTGGTCAAGACAGCTTGGAGACGTGTCCACATGCTAAGGACCTGTATGAGAATGCCTTCTTCCCATAAAGAACTGTAAAAACTGTTGCTGTATACATGAATTCCCATACAGCTCTACATAAGGATTAAGCTGTGGCAGCACAAGGTATGTCAGAAGGCAACCAAACAGCAAACTGCCCAGTGCAGTCCTTAATGCCTCTGCATTGCTACCAGTCAGCTCCTCAACGCCAGAGTACAGTCTTTGTAGCCGTGTTTCTTACCCTGCAGATTGTTTGCAAGCAACCAAAATGTGACCTGATATACCCAGCAAATTCAATTGCTGTTAAAATAACACAGCTGAGGGAGCATAGAGCTCTATATTGCTGTGGTGGTTCAAAAGCTGCTCTGAGCAAGTGGTACTAACTGACAGCTCCTATATTATGCTATATATAGGCCATACCAGCCTCTTACAAGCTCATACTTTGAAATGGATAATATTCATAACTACTCCCTGAGTTCTGTAACTTTGTTAAAGTAGCAGCATTTAGTTTGCAAGCATGATGCATGGTATCAGTTCCAGCAGTTTTCATACTGTTTTCAAATGCTTCTGCCGTACAAGTCTTCCCTCTCTGAAGTGGTTTGTGACCTGAGGTTTGCAAAGAGAAACAAGCATGATGACTTTATAGCATTCTATACATGCTGTTCCCACCCCCCAAATATGCTTGGTAAAATAGCCACACTTGTGATGAACATCTTGATTATAGATGAACTCTTAACGATTTCAAGTTTGGAAGAGTTGAGCTGGCTTGCACACATGTTGGTTCTTCAGGGTTCAATTGTGAGGTTTTAAAGTTGGAGTCCATTTAGAAAATCTCTGCAATTTTTAGAAATAACATTACTGTGAAAATATAACAAAAAATCTGGTGGCATATGGTTGTATTTAGGTGACTAATACTCACTTGGGGCCACCTTCTTAATTTACTGTTGCTTCACCACTCATGAGTAATGCATCCACTCATAGCTCATGCCAATAAAGCTTTATGCCACCATGCATATAATATTTCATTGCATGTATTGCCTTCCCCATTGCTATGGCACTTACGTGGTTTATGTTAACAAGTAATCACCCAAATGAATAACACAGTAAAATTATATAACTTGTAATAAGCTTTAACAATTAAAAAGCCTAAAAGCAGATTTTCTAAGGCCAAGATACCAAAGACTCCAAAGATACCATTATGTCAAGAAGTTAATTTTCAGATCACAGCAGCAGCATGCAAACACACCCTGCAATGAAGAGTGGCTTTGCAAGAAATGCTTTAAAAATAAGATGATGTGTGTGTGTGTGTGTGTGTGTGTGTGTGTGTGTGTGTGTGTGTGTGTGTGAAGAGGTATCTGATCAGTTGGACCATAGCAAAATATTTACTTTTCTTTCTGTTGAGTCATGAATCTTGCCAATGTCATATTTACTATAAATCATCCTAAGTTCTGGATAGCTGCATGAACAATGCCATGAAACACTCCAGTGCCTCCTTTCCCTCACATCCTGGATTTGATCGCTTTCAACAAAAACTTCTCCAGGCTGTTTTAAGTGACTTGTACATGTGGGAGAGTATCATCTGCCTCTGAGACTTGGTTGTCAAACTTTTTACAGATGATGTAAACTGGCACATCATCATGTTTCTGGGATAGGGTAGAAGGCAAATATAGTTTTTGTTGTTGTGGTGGTTGATTTTAGGGTTTTTTCCAAGTCAACATTGGGAAGATGAGCATTCTCCGAAACAGAAACTGGAAAATCAGACCAAGATATGGGAACTGGGAGCTGGTTTTAGTGAAAACAGGTTTATCAGTGGAAGAAGGGGGGACTAAAGATGACAAAGAGAAGAAGCTCACTTGTCCCCCATGTGTAGTGTGCTTTTGTGCTGGCTCCATCAATTCACCCTATGTAAGTGTCATTCATGGTGGGATCACAGACTTATTCTTTCAGTTGTCTGGAAGTTGTAGGTCACAGGAAGAACATCTCTTAAAGATCTGACAAAATATTTTAGACAGAAGACATATATTTTTAATTTTTCAAAGGCAAGTTAAATGTATTCATTGCATAAGAAATCTATAATTTAACAGCAGTTGTGCAGCAGCCTTTCCATGCTATATTGCAGTCTACTGTATTGATGATTTCAAATATTTATACCATCGTCCCACATTCATGAAAAATATTTAAATTAAACATGCATAGGAACAGATGCCATTCTGTTCTGGCAAGAAAACCTAGTCATAAACTTCTGCTTATGAAATGTTATTTCACTTGACCCCTATCAGTAGGAACTCATGAAAATTAAACTTGGAAAAGGAGAAATATTGTATGTAAGCTCTTCTTTCAGTGAAACCTTTGAGTGGGTATGTGAAGACAAGTTGCTTCCCTTAATAGCAGAAGACAGTTTGATTTCATAAGGTGAAGCTCACTGCTTTAACTTCTAATGCAAAAGTCAGTGCCCAGTTAAAAGTTTCTTTTCACCTGTGGAAAGCACTCGTTAAAGAAGCTTTCTAGACCAAGTTGGAAGTTGTTAATTTCAGTAGTCAGTGCTTCCATTAACTGTTAGAGATGATCTAAAGAAATTACATTTAGTTTTCTACTAAAATGCACAACTTTGCTTTTGTTCTCAATATACTAAAAAAATCCAGAGAGAGGTTGCTTCTTACTAATTCTAACTAATGTCATGTTATGAAATAGGGAAAAAAGAAAGGAAATGTCATGTAAAGATGCAGGCTAGGGGTGTCATCAGCACCAGTCTATTCATGTTAAGCTTTTACATCTCTCTGCATGTAGTCCATATAGGACTACATATGCATTTGACTAGCATATTTGTAGCAAAGTCTGAACAATTGGTTCTATCTATTGTATCTAATCTATCTTGGCATTTATACAATCCTTTGAATCCTGTTATCTGATGGAAGTTAGAAAATAAGTGGGTGATTTCATGGTTCTCTCCACTTCTATTAAATCCTGTTTGAGATGCTAGTCTTGGATTTTCTTTTTCTTTTGGCCTTATATTTTAGCAGTGTTAACAGATTTTATTGTGTATGTCCTCCCTTTCCCCTCCTTAGCTGATGTAGAAAAATTGGGGGACTTAATGACACTGCAATATTTATAATGTATGTTATTTGTCATCTTACTCCTCCTGGTTTAGTTTGCAAAAGTTCTGGGGAAAGGGGAGTTTTGGATTTATACACTAGCTCTGCTTTTCCATATGATACTGTCCTGGGAATCAGAGCTGGGCTGATGGAAAGGTTTGATCATTCCAGGGGCTGAAAGGATCTCACGATACTGAGCAGCAACAATGAACATGTATTGTAGAAAGCATCACACATCACATCAGTCCAGAGCACAGAGTTCTGCCATGGTTTAAATGAGAGTCTCATGAGGAAAGGACTCTTTTACTTGTGAAGGGAGGTCTGTTTGCCCTGTAGGGAGGCACCTGTGAGCAGCTCAGTATTGCAGCATTTTAGAACAGTTAGGGTTGGAAAGGACCTTAAGATCATCAAGTTCCAACCCCCCTTCCATGGTGAGGGACACCTCACACTAAATCATGTCATCCAAGGCTCTGTCCAACCTGGCCTTGAACACTGCCAGGGTTTAAGGTTTAGTCAAAATATGAGCGAAATTTGTATTAGGAATAAGTATTATCTAAATGACTGTATGTGCCTGGGCATGAGGTGCAGTAGATTCCCCACTTAACAGAAACCCAAATAAATTACAATACCTTGCACCTTATGAATTAATGTAGCTCAGCCTGTCAGCTGGGTACAATGTGGCTTATTCTGCTAACTGTACAGTTTCTGGTAGCGTTTTTCTCCCTCATTTTTATTAATATTATACTAGATAACAAATTACATTAAAATCATCAAGAATAGCAGGATTTCAGAGTTAGGAAGTCATGAGATCCCGCTCCACAGTGTTTTGTATGAAATGGCAAAAGCAAAGAGAGAAGGAACAAGAGCTAACTGGTGATATGACAAGAGGATACCTTCATGTTTGTACTCAGAGCAGTGTACAAACACTGTTCCTTTCATGGCCTCTTTACTTGCCTTTAAACTTGATACTTGATATGGAAGTAAAAGCTGGGTGTAGCAAACCAAGATGCATGACGTGGGCTATGCAGACAAATGTTAACCTAGCTCCCACCATGTCCTTACTTCTCTGCTCTTTTGTCCCTGTCCTCAAAAGGCTGTATAAAAAAAAATAATTCTGTGCTTCACTGTTTGAGAATGGAAGATTTTTCAAGTTACGAAGGAACAGGAACAAGAGTTAATAGACTTGGCTTTAAATCTGAGCTCACCCACTGAGCTGTAGCATGAGGATTTTTCACAAGTTGCTTAATTCTGATTTTTTTCAGGCACATTGTCTCCTGCTCAATGGGACCTGAGATGAAAGGAAAATCTATTCTTGATAGCAGTGACTCAGTAATAAGAGATTAAATTCCTTAGATAGATGTATTTAGGTTATAGTCCTACCCTACGGAAGAATTTAATATTTGTTTGAGTATTTGTGATGTGCTTGTACTTAAAATGTGTTTTTAGAATAGGTAACATAAACATTCTGGGTCTCTATTATTTTCCCTTTCACATCATCATTTTTTTTCTGCCACTTCCTTCCTATCTATAACCCCTCCTCTCTCAAATAATAATGATAAAAATATTCCCAGATTTTGAAAGTTACCAGGATATCACAGTGAAAATATTGAAGGTCTTTACAGTTATTTTCTCAGGAATTTTGGGAATAAAACAGTCAATGATTAAAGAATTTAAAATATTAATAAAAAGCCTACTAAGAAATCTGCCCTAAGGAAATGCTGACCAGAATTTCTGCATACATACTGTAGTTTACAAAACAGCAAAGTATATACCATAATAAACTATGTTTTTATTATGGTCAATGAAAGTAGACTTTTGCATGGACTACCCTTGGAACGTTTGTTTTGCACATCTTTACTTTGTTGTTTTAATATAGTGACTCTGATTTTTCGTTAGTGTCAATTCTTTGCATTTAAGTAGTAAGTTGGACTAAATATTTAGGGAAGGTCCTGGATTGATAGTCTTAAAAGCTTATCAACCTCTGTTTACATATAGTTTACACATAGTACAGTTAGAACACAGGGAATGCAGCAATCCCCTCATCAGAAAATATTGTGGTTAAGGGAATGAGTTTCTTGGGCTTCTGGTCCAACCACTCCAAAAAGTGTCAGAAGGGTGGCTTGCTAAAGGTCTCTGAATGATGGACAGGACCTGTTCTGGGACCCTCCAAAGCATTTGTAAGAAAAGCAGTTGTGGGAAAATGCTATTAAGATGCAGATAGTATCTTCGTAGCTGTTTGCATCACTTGAAATTAATAAGCTATCATAACTCTAGAGGATGGGTGGACTGGCTGAAAATGTGCCCTGTACCAGTGAAGTAACAATCGGCAATAACTGCATTGGTTATGACAGAGTTGCTACAGGTTTGCAGGAAAGAATTGGCTTCATCTCTGGTCTTTTGATAAGTGGTATTTTACTAATATAATGTGTACACACCAATATCCTGTGAAATTCCTGCACGTCACCAGCGGTTTTTATTCATGCCCATTAAAATGCATTACAGTGTGGAGGTTGCTGAAATGTAAATTAAAGGCTACGGCGCTTGTAGTTTAACAGCTGCCATGTGGATTGACAGCCTTTGTGCGCCCAGCTGGCAGTGTCAGGTTAGTGGGTCTCTAGTCACAACATTAATCAGCTTTATTAGTGCCACTAATACCAATTTGTAAGCAGACTGCAAGGATCAGACGGCCCAGCTGTCAGGCACTGCACATAGATTATTACAGGATTTCTTTTTATTGTTTAAGATTGGAATTATAATTTAATTAGGGAATTTAACTATTTTTTACACCCGTTGAAAACTAGAAAAGATTTAATAAAAAAAAAAGAAATGCTAACTTCTTTATGCTGCCATTCTACCATTTTTTCTAGTCCCTGTTCCCCATCCTCCTCCCCGCCTCCACCCAAGCATGCACGGGAGAGAAAATGAATTCACTTCACAAAACCTGTTGTAGTGTATCACTTGCTGAGATGAAGAACTTCTTACACTGCAGCAACAGCTCATATTGTGCTAGTCAGGATTTCCAACTGATTTCAACAGATTTTCCTTACTGCGTTGATGTGATATACCCAGTGCATTGGAGGACCAAGGAATACAGAGATTGTGTTTATAATTTGCTCAAAAAAAACCTGCTAGCTGCCTGCCTGGTTCCTAGTTTCTTCATAGTAATTACTAATTTTCAATCAAAATGTGTAAGATGCATGAATCTGAGGACTCTACTAAATAAGGGTCATGTTGTACACTAAATTCTGATTCAAGAAAAGCAAAGCAAATTTGAATACATGGTCATGTCTTAAATCTTCCTCTTCTTTTTGGTGTGGGATCTCTTGTCCTTATTGCATTACACATCAGTTTCAACTCAGTTTTAATTAATGATTTTAAATTAGGCTAAGAGGATATTAGCTTGCAAAGCCTAGCAATGAAGAATGGATGTTGTGGCTCAGACACAACCTTCCAAAATCTGTGCAGCTCACATCTTATAACACTTTCATGTCGGCCATACAGATTACATTTCCTGCAACACTAAAGCAGCTTTTCTAGTGGGTCAGAAATGTGATAGGTTTATTCTTTGTGGCCTGAAAATAAAACTGAGGGGGGAAAAAGCATCTACTTAATGCACTGAAATAGGGGAATGTGAAGATGAAATTTCATGGATTTAGGGGACTTACGCAGGAGATATTATTGAGGAGTGTCTCAGAGCTTTTCTGATACTACAAAATGCAGGGAAAAGGGAATTCCAGCTGAGAGGTTTCTGTGCCCCACAGTCTCTTACCTGGAATTGCTGTGTGGATCACACAGCAGTAGGGTCCATGTCTCTGGAGTGTGGCCCTGCCAGGATTGTTGCAGAAATGGGCAGGCTGTGCAGGGCTGTGAATTTTATGCTACTGGCTGTCCTCTGTGGCAAGCCCATGTAGAGTCCCACATGAAAAGCTAATGAGACATGATATTTCTTGTTTTGTTGGACCCCAAAACCACCCAGCACTGAAATACATGTGAAGAGATCATACACAGCTGATATGCATGTCTGATTGAATGCTCAGTTTATCTGATATATTGCTCTTTCTGGGCAGGGACAGAAATGCAGTTTCTCTTTAGGAATATTCTGGTTTTAACATATGAATCCTGACAACTGAAGTAACATACAATCTAATTGTGTATTTTTCAGTGCAGGTATCACAATTAAGAAGAAAAATAGGTCAAATTCAGTTGATTTCTTTTAGTTAAAGTTTTTGATTTGTAAGGAGGCATACTGGAATTTTGCATAATTTCTAGATCTGAGGTAGCAGGCCCAGAAAGCAAGTGCAGTGCAGATACAGGGAGTAATATTCAAACATGGGAAAGGAATAAGACTGTAACATATGAAAGCTAAAAAAATGAAAGACTCCTGGTGAACAGTAACAGTGACCTGATGGACCTCAGATGGCCGGGGCAGTAAGAAGATGGCCAAGAATGGCTGTCCTGTTACACAACAGAGGCAAGTTATTAGCAGATGAAGTTGCAAAGATTACAGTGCTTACTGCTCTCTGGCAGTAAGCCATTTCTTTGCTGAAAGTGCCAACCTGGTCAGTGTCCCAGTGACACCAGGGCAAGACCTTATTTTCCAATAAGTGAAAAATCTGGAGAACACTTAAATAAGGGCTGCTTATAGATACTTCTGAGAATTTACAGATGGTGGGAAAAGCACTAGACTGCTGGAAAAGGGAAACCTAGTTCATATATTTAAAGAAGAAAAAGATAATAGACACACTGCAGCTTAATATAATTTCTTCAGAAATTTATTCAGAAATACTAGAGCAAAAATTTAAGGAGACAATGCATATGCATGTAGAAGCAAACAAGGACCACAAACTCATCAGCAGCAAATCATACCAAGTATGTCTAACTTCCTCCTGTAACAGAACAATACACCTTTTGAACAGGAGGGAAATGATATTGTTGACTTGGGTTTTTGATACTGTTTCACAGTACTTTTTCAATAACAAACTACAGAAGTGAAACTACCGTGAACTGGATGCCACTTTGACTGGAAAACTGCAATTGTATATTGATAAGAAGGAAGGACCAGAGAAGACCAGGCAGAATGATCATAGATACAGAAACCTTGATACAGAAAAGAAGAATGTGTGAATGGTTTATCTGTGGAAGAAAAGACTGAAAGAAGAGAAAGTAATCTTTAAACACATAAAGGAGAAAATAGACTGTTTACTTTGCGTAAGATAAAAAGTAATAGGTTCAAATTGCAAAGAGAGTTTAGTCATTAGAAAAAAAACTTTATAATGGTAAGAATAGTCATGACTTGCTGAGGAGATTAGGGAGGCTTTGATATTGAAAGGCTTTACAAACAAGTTGGGTGAGCATCTGTCAAACTGACACAAGCATTGCTGATCTTGTGTTTGGACAGAGAGGTGAGCTAGATTTCTCTTGAGGCCTCTTCCAGCTGCCTTCTCCTATAAAATTTGATTCTGTAACATCAGCAGCATAATGCATGAGCTGGCTGTGGGCCTTGCCTTGCCGATATCATCAGCAAGTGCTGCTTGGTGGAAAATAGCACAGGTTGTCTCAGGGCCAAGAAGTCAGCGTACTCACTGACATGCCTTGGGGACCTGATCCACTTGGCATCTAGCTAGTCCCAGCTCCACTCCAGTTTGTTTGCCTGTGTGTCCTTCTCACAGCAGCTCTTAGCTGGAGGGCCAGGGCATCCCCCTTGAGTAAGGAGGAGAGATGCAACTGGACAACGTTTCACTCTGTCAGTCTAGGTAGCATTTCAGAGGAACATTCTTATAGACCACAGTAGGCCCTGAGTCATGGGTTCCCACAGTGACTACAGTGGACAAGATGGCCCATGAGTGTAGAATCATAGAATAGTTAGGGTTGGAAAGGACCTTAAGATCATCAAGTTCCAACCCCCCTGCCATGGGCAGGGACACCTCACACTAAACCATATCACCCAAGGCCTCGTCCTCGTGTAGTAGTGTATTAGTGTAGTGTAGTGTAGTAGTGTTGCTGCTGCTGATACTGGAATAGTGGCTGATTAATTGCCTAGAAATATTGTGGGATCACAAACAAGTGCACCTCTAAGCAGTAGAAGTTCAGTATTCAAAAACCTGAAGCTATTGAAGAGATTACACCTCTAAAGACTGCAGAGCCTAATTTGAATTTAACTATTTAGAGATAGACTTCTCAAACTCAAAAAACTCATTCTAAAATAAATGGTTAGATCATTAAGTGTGCATTGAATATTTGATGAACTTAAATATTTTATAGAAATCTTGCAGAAACAGAAGAAATTTACTGGGACATATATGTTATACATATAATCCCTCTTAGAAATTTGTTGGGCTTGTTAACCTTATGAAAACTCAGATAAGTTGACCATTTTAACTAAATGTAAACAACTTTGTAATAACAATCCTGACATGTCTTCCCAGAGAGTGATCCTAGGGGCCCAGTGCACTTAGAAATACCAAGGAGTTGCATTACAACCTGCTGAGACACCACTGTACTGTCAAAATGATGTAGCAGTGAGTGCACTCTGAACAGTCCTAACCCGATGTTCTGAGACTCAGTCAGCTCTAAAAATGTATTGTTTCCTTCCAGCTTTATTAGTTCTTTGTGCAAAGGGTAAACTTCCCAAGGTCTAGGAATTTAAAAAAAAAAAACAACCCAAACTTCAAAGTTTTATACTTGTTAGTTCTGAATTCAATAGATATGAATAGAACAGACATTTTGGTTATCTAAGTTTGCTGGTTTTGTGGGTAACAGTCCTGACTGTCTCAGGTGCACTGATGTGTCCCATGGTCTGTGCAGTGTGAGATTGCATTCTCTTTCATTATAGTTTGCAGAAGTTAGGACTATTTCCAGCATGGATCCCTCTATAGGTGATCAGTAAGCAGAAAATCACCAGCCAGCAGTAGAGGTGGAAGTTAGAAGCTAATCTTTTTCTGCTTATATCATGAAGAAGTCTCCCTTCATACCTTGCATAACTGCTGCAGATGATGTGACACGGTGAGGACATGGGAGGGAAGGATGGCTTTGTAGGCTTGTCTTGCCCTTGCTTCCACACATGGCTTTCAGCATGGAAAGAGGTAGATAGAGTTAGTGCTTAGTTATCCTATAGCGCATGCTGTGGCTTTCTGGGTCCTGAACTTGTCTATTGCTTCTGTTCATTAAATGTTCTATTGCCCTTTCTTTGACTTGACTGCTTTGGGCCAGCCAGAAATTATATTAACAAGCATACTCATCACCAAGTAAGAAATATGGTTTATGCACCTCTGCCAGAAATGAGAGAGGGGTCAGTTATTTAAATTGTGTACTAACATGCATTATATGTTCGAAACTTAGCAGGCATGGTTGAAGCTGTTCAAGGTTTGCAAACCAGTGAGGAAGCGGAGTAGTGGAAGGGAGGGATTTGTTCATTCAGAAAAAATTTAAAAAAGATTAAACCTCCCCCCCCCAACCTTGCAGTCAACCAAGAAAGTAGCACCAAGGTTACCCCCTCTGTAAATGGGGGCAGCCCTTTTGACAGTCAGAGACTGCGGTCCTGCCTCTGAAACTGGCTGGAGAGCTGTCACTGGGACCTGTGAAGAGCAGGCAAGAAGCAGGTCAATGCAGCAGCTCCCACAAGGGGAAAGCTGGAGGACGAAGCATATTGATCCTCTCTTCTGTGCTGAAAGGAAAGCCCCCAGGGAAGAGGAAAGCAGCATGAGGATGGAAACTATTTTTGCTTGTTATTTTTAGCTGTTTCTGCATTAGGTAAACCTACCAGTGCTACTTTTCTAAGGAAGGTGTGTCAGTCCTTTATGGAAATTACTATTAGGGAAAGAAAACACATTAGTTGGGAAAATCTTCTGAGGAAGGATTCATCCTGTTCAGGAAAGAGATGAAAGTCAGCAGGGAAGGGGAGGACAGTGAAGCTGATGTTGCTTTCCATGTCAAAGGCCTGATCTCTGGAATCTCTTCTGTCCCATGCCCATCGTTAGACCTAGCTCAAGAAGATGCTCATTTGCCGCCAGGGTGTGTGTGAAAGGCTGTCCTGAAGTAGGTCGTAACTGTCAGTCAGGAAGGGCTGAGGAACGCTAAGAGATCCTCTCTTGCGGGTACCATACACAGACTTGAGATTATTTTAGAGAAGAATAAATCTACCCTGGGAGCTAGCACTGTACTCAGGTTTCTTTTAAATGTCAGCTACTTAGTGCGTTACTACAGTGGGGCTCAGCCTGCAATAACTGGCATTTATCAAGGCAATCTGTTTATTTTTTTTTTTTAACATCTCATTTATGGCAGTTTAAAGTTCTTTACATTGGACTGTAGAAAATCCTCTTACAGATTCAGAAATGATCCCCCATATATTTATATAAACAAAGCTTAGGAATGGGAAATCTAAATTGTTAATCACTTGTGCTGTTTTCTCCATGGAAATATCAAGCAGCTTTCCTTTGAGAGGGTAAAATACCCTCTTTGCACTCTGTACAAAAAGGTTTTCTTTGTTACACCTGCCAGCATGAAAAAGGATTAATTTTAACAGAGCTTAACCTAGCCATCTAGGGGAAACCGTTTAAATGACTCCATGTCTTGGTTGCTTTTAGTGGCACCGCTCTGGTGACTTCATTTGGTTTTATAAAATATAAAAGAATTTTTTGACCTATGCCACTGAACTTTGTTGGATTTCTTCACAACTGGCATGGACAACATAGGCAAGCTTGGACTGTACTTCACTGTGAAAAATATGCATCTGTTTCTTTAGATTTTTTTCTACAGCATTCATCAGGGAGAGCAAATAAAAAGTTACTAATGTGCCTTATTTACCATTACTTCATTTTATAACGCAATTAATCCTAATATCACAATAAAATTTTGGCAAACATTTGCAGAAGACTTTTGGGCTGTGTTATATAGTAAGAAGAAAATGTGGAGTATTGTTTCTGAGTCAGGTTATTGACATTTTGTTCTCTTGTAAGGTATTTTAAAATGAACCTGTCTTTTGTGGAAAATGCAAGCCCAGAATTTCTGCCCAAAGGCACAATGTGCAGGAGAGAAAAATGTTAATTAAAGCAGTAGTTTAACAATAGACATATAGTGGCTTTTTATTATCTTGATATTTTCCATAGCCACTAACGTAACCAGAGAGAAATGCATCGTGCTACAGTGAGCACTGGTGTTATACTTTCAAGTTAAATAAAACTGCTCATCAGCACAGACGAGCTGTGGAAGTCCTCTAAGAGAAGGCACTGCAGTCCTGCACACTGAGGGCTCTGTAGCGAGGACTGGTGTAGAGCTGCTGTCCTACATGAGGCCCCATGGACATGGACCATATGCATGTGGGATGCAGGTACAGAGCCACAAATACGAAAGTTGTAGGATACTTAGATTTTTACTTCTTGTGATTTTACTGACTTTAATGGGCTGGTAAACTTACCAGAATATAGAACGGATTTTCTGTTTTAAGTTCTGTGAAGTAGGTCTTTGGGAAAAGAATTGTGAATGAGCAATACTGCAGCAGTCACAAAAATCAGAGAGAAATGTGGGCTCTTTATTTCCTCAGTACTGAGGCAAACATCTCCTAAACCATCCCTCTTGCCTACAAAAAACAAAGTACATCAAATTCAACAAAATAAATGTTTCCCACCAGAAATTGGTCAAACTTTTAGGATTAGCTGAAATATCTTAATTGCACTAGACCTGTGTAATTGTTGACATAATTTAAATATTTGAATTGTGCTTTTGCAGACAGTATTTGGCAAGAAAAGCAGAACTGTTAAGTGGGTCTTTTTGGTGGTGTTTTTTCTGCTTGGTGTCCTTCTTGCTCTCTTCATTACTCTTGATGTTAGTGGTGGTAATGAACAGCTTATTTAAAATTTGCTCCAAACTATTTATAATGAGCAAACTCACTAAGCTGAAAAGTAAATTTGTACAAACATTCAGGTGACATCAGCTTCTGCAAATACACTGGAACGGATCAGTGAACAGGAAGTAATTTAATCCTTTAAGGGAAATAAATCTCACAATTTAATGGAATAAACAAAAAGTTCTCTATTTTATGCTGAATTTCTTATTAAGAAATATTTTCTATAATAGGATATCCTCACTGAATAAAGATTTAATCAATTTTTGATACATTTGGATGTGTTTCATGTTTGTAAAACCCCTTGAATGTAATGGAACATGTTACTTTGAAATGAAGTTTCCTGTGGTACAAAACTTTCTATTAAGCCTAAATATAAAAAAAAGACTTTCTAGAAACTATGAGTAGTTCTTGTAGCACAAGCAAACTACTTTTAATTCTATTCTTGTATTTCCTAGATATGTATTTGCACACAAGACACTTAGCAATAAAGATTTTCAGGAGGAGCAGAAAATTAGAACTTGCCTTTTTGAAGGAGTTAATTGCCATACACGTGATATGCTCTTCCTTTTAATATGATTAAATTTCATTAGTTCTAAAATTCCCACAACAAATTTAATTTTTTTCCTTTTTTATGTCTGCAAAAGTTAAGGCAGAGCAGCTGCCCATAACAACTAGTCAGCTGGCTGTGTTGACTTTGGAGCTAGTAGAAAGAAACTCTGGACAGCCTCTATGAACTTGGTCAAAGAAGAGATTCAGCGCAGCCCTGTGGAGAAGGACTTGGGGGTGCTGGTCGATGAGAAAATGAACATGAGCCAGCTTCAGTGTGAGCTCACAGCCCAGAAAGCCAACTGTATCTGGGCTACATCAAAAGGAGCGTGACCAGCAGGTCAAAGGAGGTGATCCTGCCCATTTACTCTGCTCTTCTGAGACCTCACTTGGAGTATTGTGTGCAGTTCTGGTGTCCTCAACATAAAACGGACATGAACTGTTGGAACAAATCCAGAGGAGGGCCACGAGGATGATCAGGGGACTGGAGCACCTCCTGTATGAAGAGAGGCTGAGAAAGTTGGGACTGTTCAGCCTGGAGAAGAGAAGGCTGTGTGGAGACCTCATAGCAGCCTTCCAGTATCTGAAGGGGGGCCTATAGGGATGCTGGGGATGGACTATTCATTAGGGACTATAGTGACAGAACATGGGGTAATGGGTTAAAACTTAAACAGGGGAAGTTTAGATTGGAGGAAGTTCTTTACTGTAAGGGTGGTGAGGCTCTGGAATGGGTTGTCCAGGGAGGTAGTGAATGCTCCATCCCTGATGGTGTTCAAGGCCAGGTTGGACAGAGCCTTGGGTAACATGGTTTAGTGGGAGGTGTCCCTGCCCATGGCAGGGGGGTTGGAACTAGATGATCTTAAGGTCCTTTCCAACCCTAACTATTCTATGATTCTATATGTACACGGCCTTGGCCTGATGGATGCTTCTGCACCAGAGATGTGTGACCAACACAAGCTGTGGGATGTAGGACAGGATGTTTTGGGTTGCAGTGAAACTTGAAGACTTTCTTAAATCATTTTGTTATAACCTATGTGACCTGAAGGACCCCTTTCTCACCATGTCAGGCTTTGTAAGTCTGCTTAGCACGCAGTCGTTGGGAAAAGAGTTGCCCCAGCTACATTATTTATAAATTTGGGCAACCTCTCTAGTTGAATATCTTTAGCAGTAGGTTTCTGAAGCCAGGAGAGCACACACCAATCTAAAAGAGAAGTTCTAAGCATCTAATGTATATTTGATTTAGAACAAGCGCCTTGCAAAAAGCTTACACCTACAGATCAATAAGGATTTTATCTGTACAGATCAAATACATCTACAGATCAATAAGTGCAACTATATTGCACTTAATTAAGATCTGCTTTCAGTGGATCACTGACTGTAAATTGTTTGGTGCTGGGGAGTAGCAGTAGTGGGAGATGCAATTTTCTCCTATGTTACTGTGCTGCTGTGTGATTTCTAGGCAGGGGGAACCAGAAAGCTCCTTGCGGTTTTGTGTGTAGGGGCTGTGCCTCTATTTTTTTCTTCATTTGGGATAGAGCGATATGCTCATATAACAAATAGTAAGGCACAAAACACAGACTGCTTCACTGGTCACACCAGGCTTAAAAATCACATCAAGATACAGTTTTTTAGTGCCTGATTCTGCCTTTAGAGTAAGCAGCTTAAATGGAGCTGCTGCTAAGATTTAGCTGCATTTTCCCAGAGAATATATGGGTGTCCTTCTGAGTTTTTTTGCAGTGCTTGACTGAGTTTTGTGATAAAGTGAGAATTAGAAGACGTCTATCTTGTTACATAAAATATAAGAACAACCTTATTGTTTAGAAGGCACAGTAACCTCTCTCCAGTAATCTACTAATTTTATTTACAACTTTCTGAAGTTAACTATTCCTTAATTATGTTAAGACAAGGGGTAATGGCTTTTAAACTGGAAGAGGGTAAATTTATGTTGGACATAAGGAAGAAGTTCTTTACTGTGAGGGTGGTGAGGCACTGGAACAGGATGCCCAAAGAAGTCATGGCTGCCCCATCCCTAGAAGTGCTCAAGGCCAGGTTGGACAGGGCTTTGAGGAGCCTGGTCTAGTGGAAGGTGTCCCTACTTGTGGTGGTGGGGGTTGGAAATAGATGATCTAAGATCCCTTCCAATCCAAACCATTCTATGGTCCTGTGATTCTATGATTTAGTGTTTCTGTAAGAGTACTTTGCTTTATTCTTTTCAGGTCTATCTACATCCTTTTACACCTCCATATTGGCATATTCAGTTCATGAAAGGAAAAGTTGATTTGAAGGTGATCTTGAGCAAGGCATAGATGTCAAGATATATAAAAGACTGGAAAGAAGGTGACACAATGGCAGTCAGGAAATTAGTTGCCTTTCTGAATCCAGGACTTTTTCTTGTTCCTGGGTTTTCATCCATTCAACACTAATTGTTGCTAGAGCTGAAATAGGAATATGACCTTACCTCAGGTGAATTTCTAAGGTTGGGACATGAAAGACTGAGAGGTGCTCACACATGATGGTGCTGGAGAACTTACAATAAATTATTGTATATCACAGCCTTTTTGCAGTCATTTAAGTAGAAAATGGCGTTTAGCGTATTTCATGCTTGAAATCTTCCCTTTGTAGGTATTTCTGATACCTGTGGCAACTGTGCCTCAGATTACTGTGCTGTCATTTTATATTTTTAGATGCAGTGAAGCATTTTAGCCTCTCTGAAAGAGCCTCGTACAATAATTTCAGTGGTCCATGTATTTTGAAAGCATTACTTGCCAAGTAAATTGTGCATTGAAAAATCCAAGTATGGTTTAATAAATGTATATGCAGTCTGAGAAAGACTCATCAATATATTTACAATGCCAAAGACCTTTTTTTGTTTCATTTCTGAGAGAATCTTATTGTGGTGAAAAAGGAACGTTCAGTTTGGGGGTTTTGGTTTTTGTTGTTTGGGTTTTTTTTAGGGGTGGGGTGTGTGTATTTTTTTAGGTTGGTTTGGTTTATCATTACTTCCCCTCTATCACTCAGTTTTCTGGAGAATAAGCAAAGCCTCAGACACCCTTCTTTTCTTCTTCATGTTTCTGAAGAATATACCCAATGCAAAGATGTTTCATAATGGAAAGGTATAGTCAATCTGCTGTCCTATTTCACAGTTATTTAATCCTTTTTGCAAGGCTAACAGAACATTACAGATGAGATGTCTAGGGAGATTTCTGTTTTCCCATAGGCTTCAGTTATGCATGAGCAGGGTAAATTGGTTCTCTGTAAATGCATCTTATATATAGATTCACGAGTAGCAAAGGTGCCTGGATCTTGGTTTCCAGCTTTGTGGCACTGTCCTTAGGAATGGCTCAATGTTATGATCAAGTGCCCAATGTGCTCCCTAAGTGTCCTCTAGATATTCCCTATAACTCTATTACGAAACAGCAGCCAGGCACTGGTCATATTTGGGAAGGATTCCCTTCTATTTATCTTGCTTCTTAAAATGTACTTTAAATTACTCAGCTGGGGCAGAAACAGTTTGAAATCTGCGCTTCTCCAGTTGTACACTAAATTTGTTTTTTCCTGCTGAGCTGGTCGCCTTCTCATCTCCCACAGATGAATTAATTTATTTTCCCCATAGCATATGAAAACCCTTTTGAGCAGCACCCATGTCATGGTACTGGTAAGATCTTCTAGGATCCCAATTATCTTAAAACTTGAATTATCTCAGTGCTCTCCTGGGACAGATACATGTAATTTGCTTGATTACAGCAGTTTCTGAAAATAACAGATAAATGGTTTTGTAATCATCCGTTTAAATTGCCGTGAAGATCTTCATATAACATTCTGTATACTCTCAACCCTTGTCCGTTTTCTTCACTGCTGTCCTTCAGGAATAAAAAATACGTATCATCAAAGTTTATTAAATAAGTATGCTAACTCTGGTTTGGGAGTTTATGTAACCTGGTTACAGTTTGTCTGTAAACAAAACCTTTGAAATATTACCTTATGGTAATTCTGTAACGGGACAACAAATAACGTGTAGCGGGGCCTGACCTATAACAGTTTGCACTTCAAGTGCTTAACAAATGAGATACAGAGCATCTCCCTGACAAATGTTTACTTTCTTCTTTTCCTTGGGATGATGACAAGGGTTTTCCATCCCTGCCTGATGACAGATGAAGAATTTGGAAAGTCCCTATCTCCCGTCTGGGAAAGGCAATTGAAAGCTCAGTTGGTTTCCTTTTGTTTCTAGGAACAAGCAAATCTAGGCAGGGATTTGGAGGATTCCTGCTTAATACTTTTCTTAGGGATTCTTTTCTCTCTTCCCTTTGGTTTTAACCCAACAGAACTGACCTGTACATTTTATCTTGTATCTTGTCTAAACATCAGAAACGCCATCTCTGCTTACCTGCCTTTCACCCTGCATTTCTGCAGTGACAAACTAGGGTGGGAAGGAGGGAAGGAACAGATGAAAAATGCCCCTCTAGCCATCAGTGATGTCCTGAAGACTGATGATCCTTTGCAATCATTACCCTGACTGCTGTGGTTTATCTGCGGCGGGGGGGCTATGTTTTTTACAAAAGGAAAAGAAATGGGGGGAGGAAGAGAAAGGAGAATAAAACATCCTACCAGATAACCAGAAAGCATCTCCAATATTAGATGCTTGCCCATGCAATGTAGGCTGAAATGCTTATTCATGCTTTTGTGATTAGCAGGCTGGATTATTATGTAATCCTGCATCACTGGTTCTCTGCACTTCAATTCTCTCTCAACTTTTTTTTCATCACAAGTTCCCACTGCAACAGAAAGGCTGTACAAAACCTCAACTTTAATATTCTTTTTTTGACTTAAGCAAGGCTTTACATAGCCTTGGTTCATCTTACAGTTCTGATCTGACTTCATCCTACTCTCTAGGGATGTTCTTGTGTTCTGCTAAAGCTTCCATGGATTAGATAGGCTCATGAATGAGCATTTCCTTGTTGGAGATTCACACGGAAATCTCTCTCTAGGAAGCAAGAAGGTTTTTCTACAGCTGAAATCAATGGCAAAGCTCTCACTGACTCCAAGGGAAGTGGGATTGGACCCAGTAAATTGATTTTTCCATATATTAATCAAATTCTACAATTCACATACTGCTTTACTTGTCCGAATTTTTTGGTTAAATTTAAAACACATTGATGTTTAAGTGCAATCTCAGATTGACAGTTACTAATGATCCAGTTCAGAACCCATTGAAGCCAAAGGAGAATTTTCATTGACCTCAGTGGGATTTGAATCAGGCTCTGAAATTGCATTTTGACTGTCTTCTTTCTAAACCTTTTGCATACTGCTGAGTATGAGAATCAAGTAATTTTTTGCCTCTTCCCTCTTGTGGTTTTTATTGCTGTACATGCTTCAAATAATCTATCACACTCACACAGTGCTCAGATATACAAATAGGCACTCAACACCTTTCCCATGTCTCATCAATGCAAAAACATCGATATGCCTAAACTATCTTCATGCAACACAAATATACAGCCTGTTCCTACACAGCATACCAGAAAGAGAGCAGACCCAACTAATTGCCAGAGGCGACTGATAAATAAGGATGTGTTCCTATTTCCATTACCAGGTGTCCCTAGCAACAGGTTGGGAAGGGATCGGGTGGGTGAAAGGGTCCCCTTTGGAAGAATGTTTTTCAGCTAAATTTGCACCTTGTCTTGCCATATCCCAAACGGTGACCAACCTCAGGCAGAGGTGTAACAAGAATCTACCCAAATACAGCATGGGGAATATAGCTAGACAGCAGTTTTACAGAAAAGTGTTGTACTTAGGGATCAAAAATGGAATATGCATCAGTACCATGGTAATAAAGGACCCCCTCCTTCTCAATTTTTTAAAGGACTTAGATACAGACAAATGAAAACCTCTGCAATGGAGCCAATAGGAGGGGTATTTTGAATTTCCCAAAAGTTTCCAAACAATTTCTGATTTTTGGCTTTTCATAGAATCATAGAATCATTTAGGTTGGAAAAGACCTTTAAAATCATTGAATCCAACCATTAACCTAATGCTGCCAAGATCATGACTAAACCATGTCCCTGAGTGACGCATCTGCAAGTGTTTTAGATGTCTCAAATGATGGTGACTCAATCACCTCCCTGGGCAGTCTGCTCCAATACTTGACAACCCTTTCAGTGAAGAAAGTTTTCCTAATATCTGATATGAATCTCTCCTGGTGAAACTTGAGGCCATTTCCTTTTATTTTATTGTTCGCTGCTTGGGAGAAGAGGCTGGCCCCCACCTTGCTGCAATCTTCTTTCAGGTAGTTGTAGAGAGTGAGGTCTCTCCTGAGCCTCCTTCTCTTCAGACTAAGCAGTCCCAGTTCTCTCAGCTGCTCCTCACATGCCCTACCTCCTTCACCAGCTTTGTTGGCCTTCTTTGGACATACTCCAGCACCTCAAGGTCTTTCTTGCAGTGAGGGGACCAAAACTGAACAAAGGGCTCAAGGTGCAGCTGTAGTGTTGAGTGCTGAGTACATCAGGACAATCACTTCCTTAGTGTTTCTGGCCACGCTATTTCTGATACAAGCCAGGATGCTATTGGCCTTCTTGTCCACCTGGTCACAAGTTGGCTCACATTCAGCCAGGTGTTGGACCAACATCCCCAGGTCCTTTTCTGACAGGCAGCTTTCCAGCCACTCTAACCCAAGCCAAGAGTGTTGCATCGGGTTGTCATGACTCAAGTGCAAGATTTGGCATTGAGCCTTGTTGAAAGCCAATCTCATGCAACTGGCCTCATCCCATTGATCCAGCCTGTCCAGATCCTTCTGTGGAGCTTTCCCACCGTCAAGCAGATCAACACTCCTGCCCAGCTTGGTATAATCTGCAAGCTTCGTGACAATGCACTCAATCCTTTTGTTCAGATCATTGATAACAATACTGAACAGGACTGGCTCCAGTACTGAGCCCTGGAGAGCACCATTTGCAACCGGCTGTCACCTGTATTTAACTCCATCCACCACCAGTCTTTTGGCCAAGCCAGTTTTTTAACCATTAAAAAGTATGTCAATCCAAGCCACAAGCAGCCAGTTTCTCCAGGAGAATGCTGTGGGAAATGGTGTTAAAGGCATTACTAAATTTTAGGTAGACAACATCCACAGCTTTTCCCTCATGCATTAAGTGAGTCATCTTGTTATACAAGGTGATCAGCTTAGTCAGTCAGGACCTGCCTTTCATAAACCAATGCTGACTGGGCCTGATCATTTGGTGGTCCTGAATGATGTGCTTCCATGTGATGGCACTCAAAGGAATCTGCTCCATAACCTTTCCTTGCACTAAGGTCAGACTGACAGGCCTGTAGTTCCCCACATCCTCCTTCCAGCCCTTCTTGTAGACGAGCATCACATTCTGTAACTTCCAGTCAACTGGGACCTCCCCAGTTAGCCAGAACTGCTGATAAATGATTGAAAGTGTCTCAGTGAGCACTTCCACCAGCTCCCTCACTACCTTTGGATCAATCCCATCCAGCCTTGTGGACTTGTGTGTGTCTAAATGGTGTAGCAGGCTGCTGACCATTTCCCCTTCTATTATGTTTCCTCTCTGCTGTATTGTATTTCCAGCAGACACCTGGTAAGAAAGAAACAGCTATCATAAAACAAGAGAGATAATCCTTTTAGGGGTTAATAACTAGTTAAAAGATGTAGGAAAAAAAAAAGTGGGAATAAATGGTCAGCTTGCATGATAAAGGGAACTTAGTAGTATCCAGCTGGTATCTATGCTGTTCAACATATTCACAAATGAACTCAGATATTAGATTGAATAATGAGAGCATTTGGTGGTATAAAGTTATTCTGGGTAATGAAATCAAACTTAGGCGTAGAGATGCAGAAGGATCTCACATGAGTGAGTGACAGCATGCTAGAGTGGCAGATGAAATTTACTGTCAATATATGAAAAGGAAAATGTAGATGGGGAAACAACTATAATGCACACAGGCAAAAAAAATAGCAGATATGGCAAATTTCATTTATAGAGAGTAAAGCTGCGTTTTGGATTTGGAATGCCTCTAGTGAAAGGAACTGTCTCTGATGCAGAGACTTTAGAAATCATGGTATGTGGAGAAGTCTCAAAAGAAATATGTGCTGCTTCTTGTTGTTTTAGAAGAGCGTAATATTGACTTTAACCAGTATACAACATAAATATATGGAGGACACTTTTTACTGCCTTTTGTGTTAATGCAGCCTCAGATGCATATTGTGTTCAGGTTGGAGCACTATTTTTGAAGAAAGAAGTGGTTTCCTTGGAGTGAGTCCAGGCAGAAAAAACAAGGATGATTTCAGCTCTAGATAAGACGATGATCAAACAAAGAAAAGAACATGTTATCATGGTATCAAAAATTCTTCTGGAGTGCATTTTTTTTTTTTAATATGAATAAGACAAAGAGGGAATCGTTATCCATCTATACAACAGATCCTGGGCCTTTGGCTCCAGTACAGATTGTTAGGAGTTAGCTTGTATGTATCTATCATTTTTTTTTTTTTTGCCTGCACTCAAGTAGCTTCTGCAGCTTCAGTATAATGCATCCAAACTCCAGAGATTGGTAAAGCATTACCTGCAGTATATTTTGTGCCCTTGCTTAACCTTTATAGCCTGGTAAAGTCTTCAGATCCAACTCTCACCATGACAGAGGCATGTTGTACTCTTCTCTTTTTTCAGTAAACTTTAAGAGTCCATTTAAAGTTTACAAATTCTTGCTCAGGAGTCATCAAAAGCAGTACATATGGGACCAACCAGAGATAAGCCTTCTTCTAGTGTAACTGATTTTTTTTTTTTCAGTGTTTTCTAAATCTGTTCCTTGCTTGTTCATCTACCCTGTTTTCAGCATACTTGATGGAGACTTGGGCAATACTGCCCCCCATGTTTTGTCTTCAGTCTTCTGACTCCAGATGGTGTCTGTAAGAAATTCCACCTGTTCAAGGTGCACAGCCAGGGAGGCAAACACTGTCTCTTGTGTACTGTGTTAGACTGCAGAAATTAAAGAAGTTACAAAAAAAAAAAAAAAAAAAAATTAAAGAATAAGACAGCTGTTACAATTAATTCTTCACATCCAGTTTGATAAGAATCCACTAATCCACTTGCCCCCTTGATTAACTAAAAAAAGAGGTAAACCTGGTTGGCTTCTTTGTGCTCTGTGTTTTCAACACAAAAGGCTGAGCTGCTGTATCCCAAACTTAAAGTAGAAATTACAGGAAAGAATTACACTAATAGACTCATAAGCCTATGGGGTAATTCAGTTTGTATTTGAAAATGCTTTTGGACTGAGACTAAAAATGAAACTAACCAAACCTCAAATCTGAATTTTATGAAGAAGTTAAAAACATAAAGAGGACAAGTCTGAACTGAAGACCCACAGCATTTGTTCAGTTTTCCCCAGACATGGTAGCAAACATGCTGCTGCTTTCTAAATTCAGTGTGGTATAAATGCAAAAGATGTGTTGTGTCAAATTCTGATTTTAACTAAGTGGAATAATTTTGGGGTTTTATGAGTTTGCAAACACATTGTTATTTAATAACACATCATGGCTTAATTTGACTGCTGATGTAAAATTTCAAAATGCAAATGAAAGTAATATATACTCTAAATTTTCCCTCATTTTCCTGACCAACATGAAACAGACTTGAGAATCCTGGTGATACATGTTTCTTGAGTTCATTGTGTTTCACATGCTCTAAAAGAATGATTGAATTCTGCTGTTGTGGAAAATTTCTAGAAGGTTAGTGGAGCTGCTAGTTTTTAGTCATGCTTTAAAAGATGGCAGCAGCAATGTAAGCTGCTTTAGCAATCTGCCAGAATGAAGCCACATCTAGTCCCGGTATAGCTTTTTATAGGTAAAAAGAAAAACTGCCATGTGAAAACTCCCTGTGAGATGACATGCTGTAGAGTAGCACAGCACAGAGCTATGCAAGTCCAGAGAGCTACTGTGGAGCATGGGAAGCCAGTCCATTGCTTAAACCTACAGTCTAGATATTGAATAAAATTATCTTTGTTAAAAATGACAGTGTTGTTCTAATGTAAGTGAAATAATTGTAGGGAGTGTTATCTTGTAACAGTTTTCTGTAAACAAAATGAAGCTAAGTTCACTTTTTTGTCATGTGAAAAAATCTTTCAAATTCCCCAGGTCTTACTAATTACTGCAAAATGAGCAGCACTGCACAGATAAAATGCTTATCACCTAGAAATCCAAATTGTTTCAACTGAGGATGTTGCACGTGGCAGCCCAAACTGCTGTGCGCTCCTGCCACCAAGAGAGGGATGAGGAGCTGCTGACCATACCTCTGAGGGCAGAGTTTGGCCCAGTACCTTTATGAAAGAAATCTGATTTGTATGTTTCTTCTTTCTGCACAGATCAAAGACCGTTTACTCAGCTAAATAGCGAGGGCTAGTGTAGATTTATGGAGCCAATTTAGAGAATTAATAAACCACGCCATAAATCTTGTTAAGGTCACACTGTATGTGATTGTGCCTATATGCAGACGTGGAAATTTGGTATCCTTCCAAGTGAGAAGACTAACTTTCTTGAGCTTAGTTACAGTAAGTAATTAAATTCATGCCCCTTAAATAATAGATCATTGAAGAGAGCGTTGTGTGGTGGGGATTTTTTTTAACAGATTTTTAAATTATGTGCCCAACCCTTCAAAGTACAGAGGCTTTTCAACTACCTTAGACTTCAGTGGGAGCTGAAAGTGTTTTGCATCTTGCAGAATTAAGGCCTTTGAGCAGGCCTGAATCAAAACACCTATGAACCTCGAAAAGTTTGAGTCTGGATTCAAATGCTAAATCCTGTGACTCAGACCTGTCTTTAATACAAACCAATATTTACAGTTTGCATGGTCTTAAAATGTAGTAGCTCAGCAACTATGGTCTGTATAATAGATCGAAGGAGCATGAATAAAAGAAGAATCATCTCATGAATAGAGAGGTTTAAAATAGATGGCATAAAAATAGCTTGTTACTTAGGCAATTTTCTCATCCTTAAATCTTACAGAGAGCCAGAGACTTGATCTTTAGGTTTGTTTTTTTTTTTTGTTTTTAATTCCCCTTAGGTCAAACCCTGCCCTGATAACTAAGCCATTCTCTCTGCTCTATAGATATAAATCTGCTTCTACACAGCTTCTGGCTAACTAATTCCCTGTAATTAACCTTTGACTTTCTCTATGTATGTGTAGTTTTGACACTTAAAAAACACACTTTCCTCCTCAAACTTCAAGGAAGGTGTATTTTTTTGTTTGTTTTTTGTTTTATATTAACTTGGCTGCATGAGGAAAGAACAGTGATGTGACTGTATACCCAGCCTTTCCTTATCCTTAGTAACTTCTGTACCATTTCCTGCTGTGTTTGACACAAGGCAAGAGGAATGTCTCAAGTCTCAAAAGATGAGAGGTGTCTGCTGGCAGACCACCTGCGCACAGCTCAGTATTTGCTGCGATGTGTTTTTCCCCTTGTCCAGATCCCACAAGAGGTGATGTGTTTTTCCAAGTTGGTGGTGGGTCACAGAGGTGTTTTGAAGCAAGGTGGAGATGCAGTGAAATACAAGAGGGGAGAAGGGTTGAGTGCGGGAGTAGTTTCCAGGACTATGTATAGAATTCATCAGAAAATGAGGGTGCACAATTCTGCTCCTCTGTGGCAACCTCTGCATTTTGCTTTGTCTGTGTGTCAGCCTTGGTGGTGAGATTATTACAGCTCTGGAAAGCCTGTGAAGTTGGTTTTTTTTTCATTAATTAGGGGGCAGGGAAGCTAAGAAACTGCAGGTATTGCATTAACAGTTGTTCTGCATCTCATCCCTAGTGACGGGTTTGGCTGAGATTGTAAAAATAATGGGTAAAAAAAAATAACCTCCCGTATAGCAGGCCTCACCATCTCCATTTTTGTATCCTGCTCGAGAGAACAGTCTCCCTCCAGTTAGCCATTTCTAACTGCGTCTCTTAGTTTGAAATGCTGCTTTGAATAGGACATGAAAGAGATACGCTAGTGTGTAGGAAGAGGAGGAAATACAGTGGGAGGAGAGAGACAGCAGTGGAGCTGTATTGTCATCTGTCTTGATTATTGTTCAGAAAAAACCCTCCCATGTGTAGTCACCTGCTCTGATGTCATTTAGTCTGAAGACCCAGAGGTCCTGGCCCCGCTGAGCAAGGTTGCTGGGATAGTGTTTTAGAGGCGTTTTTTTTCTTCCCTCCTTTCTTAGCCTGGCTGTATGTGGTGAGTTCTGCTTGGCCAGAAGAGTTGGTTTTGCAAGCTCAGATTGTTAGCCACAGGAAAAGGTAAATATCTGTCCCTGGAGCTGTTCAGGTGTCTTTTGGGCTCTCAGTTGGATTGTGAGCCTCAATTCCTGTTCCCTCAGAACAGCATTGCTTGTGCAGCACAGCAGTCCCCGCTCCCAGAGCTAAGCAATGTTTACAAAGTTAGTGGACTAAGATGTTGAAAACTTCTAAGACCTGTTGAGGGCATTTCATCTGTCTGCCCAGTTGCATATTAATAGGGTGTACTGTAAACCAAGGCTTGCAGCTGAAGGGCAGGCAGCTTAGCACAATTCTTTCAAACTGCTGTGAATGTAATTACACCTAACAAATCAGCCTTTGAACGATGCCCACCAAAAACGAAGCACACAGATTTATTGCCTGGTCTGTGTCTCTAAAAGGCAGAGAATGTGATCGGAAAAGGAGAGAATAAAAAATTAAAGGATCCCATACGGTGCAGAATTCTCTTTAGATGTCTAAATTGGAAAAGAGCAACAAGTTTTTGGTTTTATTTTAAATACATCACCAGGTGTTTTGCCTCTCAGAACATGTCATATCAAATCAGTGGCCACCAAGGAGATACACAGCGGGGTGCAGAATCACACACTGCAGAAAATAGGAAACGCATGGTGACAGCTCTGTTACTATCAGATATAGGCTGGTCCCGTGTGGGACCAGCTCTGACTGCATACCTTGAAGTGCAGCACTAAGCATATGCGCTTGCCTGCTTCTGACAGGGAAATAGCACTTGTATCACTGACTCCAAGGTTCTGGAGTGATTTATTTTTCCTAAGCATTCCTGATAGGATATTATTATATGTTGGCTTATTTCCAGCACTGAGGGTGACATCCAGTATTTTAGCATTATATTCAAAACGTGCACACGTATGAGAAAAAGGTCTCTAGCTAAAAAAAAAAAAAAAAAAAAAAAAAAAAAAGAGAAAAAAAAAAGTGACATGAAAACCTTACACTTTCTGAATGCTATGCACATACTCATCAACCAGGGATAATTAGGCCTCTTGAAGCCAGTGAATACTGAAAACGTACAGAGGGTTTATTTGTTGCTCTGAAGGGGTGCAATAACAGGTTTGGTTTCTTTCGCTGTTTGCCTGTCAATCATACTTTTAATTACCTAATTGTTAGATCTGTTAACAGCCAAGACTGGTTGACAACTTTAGGGTAAAGGGCCTAATAATTTTACTGTCAACAGTACTCCAGTTTTTTCAGTACAAGGAAAGAAAACAAATGCAGCCTTCAACACAAACAAATGGAAAAAACAGCCCCAAAAGCAGCATGAAGCGAACGACAGGCAAGCTGTAGCACACTCAAATGATCAAGCTTCTGTAAGTAGGTGAGCATTGTGCATGGAGTTGTCTGGTCTGGGGCTGTTGTTTGCATTTGCCTAAAGTCTGAATCAAACCCTAATTTGTGCTGAGTGTATAGAAAGTTTGAGAAATTCAGTTCTAGTTAAAAAGTGAGGAGTATTGTGTAGTGGTTTCTACCTGCTGAAAGCTTTGGTTGACTGTTTTTATTCCTCCTGACACTTTTAATGGTAGGAAGGACCAAATCTTGACAGTGCTGCACAAAGTAGGCATGACTGTCAGGAGCAAAATATACTGTGCATAATCTTGGAAACTGAACTTCAAATGGCAGTGTCTGTGCCTCACTGTCTGCACAGCTGACTAACATTTGTGCTGTGTTAAAGGGTACAGAGAGAAGTCCCTATGGTGCACAGTGAGCTTTCTAGAAAAGTGTGTGACTTAGAAAAAAAGCCTCATTTCAGGAAGAGAACATAGCTTTAAAGTAATTTTTTATTTCTTTCTTAAAATAATTTCTTCTTTCATACCCACATGCACATTTTGTGGCTAATACACTGACATACAGTCACATGATTTGCCAGCTTTTTAGTAATTGACATGTATTATTTCTACCTTAGGGTAGATAGAGGTACATAGAGACCAGAATTATGACAGATGTTTCTCTGTAATCAGCTATCTACAAATATTTTGTAAGGCATAGTCTGGCCTAAAGATATCACACTCTGTTTTAAAAACAGTTCAGTTTTGTGTTTGCTTTTTATCTCTGTCATCTTCATTTTGTGGGACAAAACCAGAGATTGCTACTTTACTGGGAGCCAAATATTTCTCTAACTAGAGTGGGGCATTTGCTGGTACCAAAGTTTTACTCCTATCACTGGAGTCACTAGTTCAGTTTCCTCCTTTTGGATCAGTATTTAGGTTGTAGGAGTTTTCGTTGTGATGAGGTAATGTGTCTGTTTTGTCTTTTATTGATTAACTCTTTTCCCACATTCTTCTGGCAGAGTGCAAAGGTTTGTAAAGCATAGGAGTCTTTGTCTGGAGCTGTTTAGTTAGCATTACTCTTAGTAAACATAGTTACTTTTACTAACTCCCTGGCAGATTCTTAAATACTGCTACTACAAAACCAACAGCATGAAATACACTTTAGGCAAATGGTATGCCAGCCTGTAGCCAATTTCTTTCTCAAATAATGGCCAAGATGAAAAATGTCAGTGTACCCAGATTTCAGCTTAACTCTGGTTACAAATTACTGGTTATATTATTTGCCCATAATTCACAAAGAAAATCAAAGGTATCTGTCCAACAGGCAAGCTAGTCACAGTCTATTTCTTAGATTTTTGTGGAGAAGAGGAGCTTAAACCAAAATATTTACTTTTAAGGGATGTAAAATTTGCTGTTCCAGACATGTTTATCATTAAAAGTTCTGATCCAGAGATCATTAAAGCCTATTATTAAACTTCTACTAATTTAAAGAGCTTTAGATTAGATCCAAACAGGCAACCTTTGAGCACTTTTACAGGATCTGGTGGACTGCAAGAAGAGTATTTCATAAAACTTTTACGTGCTACTGCTGTTGACATCCCCATTGACAAATACAACATCATAATTTCTCTGTTTCCAGATGGCATTAGATTTTGGAGCAGAATTATGGCTCTGTTCCTCAATGTGTTCATTCATCGTCTTGCAGAAGTCAACAAAAGTCAGCAGAGACAAACTGGAAGTACCTGGTACAGTTTCCTGGGATGTATACAAAGAAATATGATAATTTTTTTTTTTTTTCAGTTTTAAAATTGGCACACAGAGACTAGAAAATTACTAGAGTGGTATTAAATGATCCAGAAGTTAATGTTATGCTACTGTTTCTTATCTTTGCTTTTTGCTCTTTTCTCAGTATCTTAGATTGCTTAAGGCTTGCACATTAACAAGGCAGAAGGTTGTTGCTTTATAACACCACCGTGGGTTGAGTGACTGGTACCAGGCTGTCCCTTGGGTCTGCTGCTGCTTTTACCATCACGATAAAACAAACTACAGTGGGACCCAGTGTAACGGCAAGATCCAGCTCACAAATACAGATAAGGAAAATAGCTCCTACTGAAAAGGAAAGTAACGGGCATGTCTTGGTTGCTCAAAGCCTGGCTATTACCAGCATCCTTGCTTGCTCTTTCATTTTGTGCTAGATAAGAGCGCTTGTAAAATTCAGCTACCTGTTCCCTGGCAGATCTGATGTAAATAAACCTATCCAAAATGATAGCCAGTTCTCTGCATAGAAATTCAGGTCTTTTCCTCAATGCCTCCTGGGACATGCTTTGTGCCCTCGCACCTTCTGAATCTGGGAGCTGCCTGGGGAGGCTGGAGGTCCCCATGCAGCATGCCCAAGGATGAGAAGTCACGGCTCCTCACAAAGCTGGTAGCTCCTGGCAGCCAAGACCGGTCCTTTACGTTGGAATCACCAAAATGTTCATCCGATGAATGATCTTTTCTGTGTTTAGTGAATCTTTCATGTCTCAAAATGTAGATATGGATACCAAGGCTCTGAGCAATGCATCATAAACAATGAATTTCCTTTGCTGATTTGTGGTGCTGAAATGTTATTCTCCATTCTCATTTATTGCCTATTTACCAATTATCTTACATAAAATGACATCAGGCTTGACAAAGGTGTTTTGCTTCTCATAAAAATAACTACATGCAGAGATTCGTGACCTGATGACTAGTTATGTCCTGTGTATAGTGTTACTTAACTACCAGTCAAGCCAGGAGCAAGCTGACTCCTCCAAACTCCTTCCTCCTGTAGGCTGTGCTCCTTCCCTCTTGGCTAAAAACAACTGCAGCTAAAACCATTCATCTCTGGAGGTATAGCAGTATCATAGAATCATAGAATAGTTAGGCTTGGAAAGGCCCTTAAGATCATCTAGCTCCAACCCCCCTGCCATGGACAGGGACACCTCCCACTAAACCATCTGCTATGTCTACTCCCTGCTACTTCTGTCAATTCCTGTCACGCAGCTGGGTCATACGTCTTAGAAGATAAAATAAATGGTGAGGCTGCTCAGATTTGGGAACCCCCAAATGTAAATGGGCTGATCTAGAAAGTAGATCACACAGAAGCATCCTCAGAACTCTAAGGAATGCAGGGAATGCAGGGAACTCTAAGGCATGTTCTGGTACTCACCCCAGAAATATTTGTTCTGTCTCAAGACTTCACATTGGCTGTTGAAGGCCATGGGTTCTTGACCAAAAGTCCAGTCTCCAAAAGTAGATGATTAAATTCTCTGTATTCTCAAAAAAAGAAACCATCCTACACAATGCAAACTAAAAAATAGAGGTTTTATTTGTCGCAGTCCCAACTTCAAAATAATGCATTCTCAAGACGTTACAGGGGAAGTTGTAAAGCAAAGGGCAGGTTTTAGTTGGCTCAGATTTCTTGCAAGCTAGATATGTCGTACAGTGCCGAATATGGTTTCCTGCATTGTTTCATGCTGTTATTGTTTTGATTTTATTATTTGCATCATCCTAACACTCTAAAATCCCAATTTATAGGAGTCCCACTGTGCTGGGGTTCATAAAGACAGAGAAAAAAAACAGCTCTACCTGCTGAGTTTGTTTTCTAAGGACAAACCAGGAGAAGAACATGGTCTGCCTGAGAAGCCATCATGTCAGACATGTGGTGTGTGGCCTGGGGAATGCAGTATGCATAATTTTCATAGACTTTTTGACAAGCTTCCGAGGAAGTGCACGTCCTTATCATAACTGTGCATACACCTAATGAAATCTGGAACTAATAGTGCATAAATCTTTCTACTCAAATCATAAATTAGATGTTCTAGAACTGTACTATCATAATAAAGCCTGTATTCATAGGCTGATTATTCTTTTCTTCTTCCCTGTCCTCATGGGGGCTGTGTTCAACTCCTCAGCTGATGTACTCCTAATCTCTGACCGTTCATTCATTACCATAAAGATTACTCCATGCACTTTGAGCATGAAATAAAACAGAAATTTAATACCATGCTCATTTTAGATCCCAATATCAGGTTGTTTATGGGAAAAAAAAAGAAAAAGAAAAGGAAGTTGATCTATTCAGTTTTTCTTTAAGGAATATTGACAAGCTGCTTTGAAGACTTGCTTTGAGGCTAAGTTAATAGTTTTGCTGTGGTTTTAAGGGAAAGGTGAAGACAGAAGATGAAATTAGATCAGCAGGAGGCTAAAAGTCCTTTCCCAGAACACCTGGAGAGGTTAAATAAACTGCATATGGCCCACGTTGAATTTACACATTGTTAAGGCTTCTGGGAGTCAGGGGGAAAACTAGGTAGACTGCTAACTTGCCATCTTAAGCAAAAATTGGCTGGGGGAATGATTACTGCAGTCTGAAATAAGCATAACGTATAATGTATAAAACACAGTTCTTCAATTTGACTAAAATTTTCACGAGTCTGATTATGGTCCTGCATGTAAGGTCCTGAAAACTAACCTATGCAGGGTAAATTTTTGTTTGGTTTTATATGCAGTGTGGGAATTTGGGTTTGGTTGGGCTTTTTCTGGGGGGAGGTGAGAGGGGGATGGGGAGGAGGAGGAGAATAAGGGTGCATGCATGCATTTCTTTTTTTGCTAAGCTACAAATGCCCTGACTCCCTATGGGCTTGCAACAACACCAGAGTTTGATGATGCCCTGAAATAAATGGCAGCCATGGTATGCTTTCACTCAAGTATTCAGGGTATCAAGGTTGGTTCACTGAAAGTACCATTTGATGCTATCCACTGACAATGTGCTTTTGTTTGTAACAAACTCTGAAGCCACAATCCTCGCCCTTCTAGAGTTAATCCAAGATCTTGGCTTGCTTTCAGGCTATAGAATTAACTCAGAAAAGTTGGAACTGCTTGAGATCTCCCAGCTGCCTTGCACAACGGCTTTTCTTCCAGTGCAACTCCTGAAGGCAGTCAGAAGCAATTAAATGTTTGAGGCATGAAATCAGGAATTTCAAAAAACTTGCGGAGTTGAATTTAAAATCCACTGTCCTTCAACTGGCAGAAGACAACAGGTGGTAGCAAGTGATTTATATGTTTCTTCTGGGAAAAATTAACAAATTCACATTTTACTTAGATTTTTTTTGCATGTTTTGAGTAGCTTATTTTTCTTCATATTGTACCCTGGGGTGATGGTTTTGGACTATTTTTGAGAGAGTATAGACTCCCTACTGCTAGGAAGAGTTGCTGAACCTGCAGAGCTTTTACTGTTCTGTTGTCACGCATTGAGCCCTTCACTGATCCCACCAAACCTGTAAAAACAGCCCATGGGAAGGGGGTGGAAAGAGCATTAAAACACTTTCTCACTCCAAAATCCTGGGTCATTCTCTACATGGTGAAGCCTAAACTGTTCTGGCTGATAGACTGCACCTGACACTCCACAAAACCTTACTTGAGGGTCATTCCTCCATAGGATAGGTTAGTTGCCAGTGTTTATGGCAAGAACTGATTGAAGAGAATATCTCTATTTTGGGTTGTGTTATAAGTTCCAGTTATATAAATATAGGTATTTTATTGATCTTTGGTCTATAAATATATGGCATTTATGCAGCTCTAAGCTGTTCTGTGTTTGGTCATCCTGTGTTCTTGTGACAGAAGAGGTATTTTTGATTTCTGTAGATGCTTCTGAAACCTATTACAAAGAGTAGGAGTGGAAAGCCTTGGCAAGCAAGCTCATGATTGTGTGCTGTGTGGCCAGGTTAGCCTTTAAGTATGCATGTCAGACAACAGGTTATGTAAATGAGCATATTTTTATATTGAGCTCAAGGCAATGGAAGGAAGGCTGTAAACAGACATGTGGTGGCTCATGTGATATTTTTGCATCTGAATACTTCAAGACACTGAAGAAGCAACCCAACATAAAGACAGCTAGTGAATGGCATGTGGAGAATGGAAGGCCAGTGAAGTTCATTCAAGAACTCCTACCAGGATGTAGATGCTGACTCTTAAAATGGCAAATATGATTATTGGCTGTGTAAGGAGTAGGAAGATAGGGAAAAAACTCCAGGGTTACTGAGGCTAAACTTCACAGAGTGTGTGGAAAAAATAGAAACAGCATTTAGGACAGAGCTACCAGAATGAGTCAAGGACTCAGAAAGATCTTTTGATCAGAGAGAGAAGTCAGACAATATTTTCCTACTAGTGCAACAAAATGAGAGATGACAGGAGCACAGCTACTAATTGTGCCTTTAACTCTACTAATAGGCTTCTTAAGGACACAACCCTCTGGATGCCCAATCTGGTATCGTTTATATGGTTAAATGGTATATATGCACTAGGGAATCCCTCTTGGACAGTGCTGGAGTGGATTAGGGTGTCTACTCTTGCATAAGACTTCCCCTTTACATCTCATTTTTCACCTTGATAAGAAGATGCCGATACCTGAGCTTTGCAGGGAGGTTAAATTTGTATTTTAGCTTTGAAGTTTCAACCTGTCTCAACTGTATATGGAAAAGAATATTAACCCTGACGGTTTAGTTTTTTACACAAAATCAGTGGTAGCTAGCACTTTGATAGGTTCTCAAAAAAGGTGCTTAAAAAAAATAATCTCCAAAGTCAAAGCCTTCTATTGTATTTCCAGATAGAAAAATAGATGAAAGCTAAGAAGATATGCCAAGTAATTCCAAAATCAACTTTAAAGCACACGATCACGTCTTGGCAATCTGAAAGCAGTGTGTGGAGAAAAGGGTTGGCAGAGGAGTGAAGAAAAGAAGTATTCTACAAAAAAAGAAATGGCATGTCTTGGCAGAGATACAATGTTTGCTAACCTGTTGAAGGGTTCAGTTGTAAAAGAACTGTGTTCATGAGAACTGAAATAGAGCAGAAACCATTTACCACTTGATGTTTTAAAGCAAACTGCCAAATAAAATTCTGAAAGGTTTCACTTTGCAGATCAACTCGACCTTATCATGTGATAACATAGCAGGAAAATCTGTGCTCCCACTAGTTTCCTTAATAATGCATCTGAGAAGAAGACAAATCACATTCTGCTCTCAGTTACAGTGGAGTGAGCCATAATATATCTGCTGAATTCATATTTATTTTGGCATATCTGAGAAAATAAGGTAGCCCAAAAGGTGCAGAAGGAACAAAATCAGTCACTTGGGTGATGGATTTGAATTATATACCAGGAGTTGGATGTTCAGTAGGGAAAGTATTGATTTGTGGTGGGTGTGGTTGATTTTAAAAGTGCAGGATATATTGTTAAGCTAGTCTTGCACATCAACACCTTCAGCATTAGTTTTTTTCAGATATAGACAATTACTTTGCCTCCTTTTTCTGTGACTTTCTGTATCAAGTTCTATACAAATATATTGCATGCAATGACCTAAACTCAAGAGAAAAGGGAACCTTAAATGTAGCAGTAATCATGGGAAAAAGTCACCTGAAACACTTCTAAAATTACCATGGAAAGAAATGCATGGAGAAGGTGAGGCTCTAGTAGCTTTGTGGGTGACTGGTTGTAGCTATCTTGTGCAGATACTCCCTGGCACAACAGTCAGGCAGTGTCACTGCTTTTCTGCAGCCCCATCAGGAATGCCAAAACACATGACCAACCAGCTCTGATAGGTTTTTAAAAATTATTGTTTAGACTGAGGTTTTACTAATCAAGCAGGGAGCAGCTGAACTTTACTCACCCAGACAGAAGCTTTCTTACCCCTATCCAACAACAGATAGCCCTGGTCTTTGCTCACCCAAGTGGATGCACACACAGGCAGGCATTGAAGCTGTGTTTGGTTACACATGGGTTTTATCCAGCTTGAAAGATCCCTGTGTTTGTCCTTAGCAATTAACTTTTCTGTTATCTGTCTTCAGTGTAATGGCTTGGCTGCATGTGCTCCTCGGGAGGGCTCTGCTGTGAGTACACAGCTGAGGACGTAAGAGGGACATATACAGTGAGGTTGTCTCATATGGATTGGTTTTGGTATGCAAGGTGTTTCTTCAATGACTCTTGTTTTCTGAGTAGCAGCTCTTGTTATACAAAGATAAAAGAAGGGTTAAAGCAAGCCCTTTTTCAGCCCCCTTTCTTCCCTGCCCCCAACAAACACACACACTCTCAACAAAATCTCTAAATCATGCTCTCTTCCTGGAGCTCCAAGACTGAGTTACACATAGGACCTCTGTAGCTGCACAGTGCCACACTATTCTGAACAAGATGCTGAAGGCACTTGAGTTTCTTTTACTCTCTTCCCTCCCCTCCGCCCCAGATTTAACCTAGTTTTATGGCATGAACAGCCCCAAAGAAAGTGGTAGAGAAAAGAGATGAAGGCCAGAGAGCAGAGAAGGACCAATGAAAGAAGCAGTAACCATTCTGTCATTCCTTTGGAGAGCAACACTAGACACCTTTAAATGCAGAGAGTGTCCTCTGCCTTTTTGCCAAAGCCCTTTTATCTGTGTGAATAAAAAGGGAGGCAGGTCAGCCTAGTTTCTGTTGCCAAATAAAAGCATGAATAAATTAGGCTATTCTTAGTAGGCAAGTGAAGGGGGGGGGGGGGGGGGGGTAAGTCAGTATCTATTTCTAAAGCAATTTCATATTCTGCCCCAACTGTTTGCACATGATAGAAAGGGGCTGGAGCTGCCTACTATTATGATTAGTACTATTGTTATTGCTGAAGGGCCTCATTGTTCTAGAAGATGTTAGGTTTGCACGATTCACAATCCGTCTCTATTCATCCAGGAAAGGTTAGGAGAGAGGATCTGATATTCTGCAAAGGGTTTTCTCCCCCTGCTCCTCCCCCTGCCTTCTCCTTTACTGGCTTAAGGCAGAAAGCAGGCAGAAGGTCTCCTATTAACTAGAATTAGGAAACAGGGATCTAGGTGCCTGGGAACAGCAGCTCCGTAGCTCTAATCCCAGTGAGGACCTTAATTGTATCTGGTTTAACAGTTATTCATGCAGTTTTACTGCAGGCAGGCATGGTGATTAGGGACATTGGTTGGAAAAATCTGTTCATTAGCCTAATAAAGACTGCCTAAGCCTGCGTGTTCAGCCACTAATAATCCAACTATTAATGCTGTGCTAGATGTTGTGGTATTAATATGTGTAGTTTACTAGAGTTGCAACAGCAATATGGGTCAGTTTAGTCGTTCCTTGGTTTCTCAATCAGACACCTTGTGCTAGTGCAAGAGAGAGAAAATGAATGAGTGAGTCTGACAAAACAGATTACACCATATAGCGAACCGCCAGTATGTTTTTTCTGCAATTAGGAGGCAGCCCAGGAGCCTTAGGAACTGGGTTGTTTGAGGACAAGGAAATCAGCCCCTTTCAGTGATGAATGTTCTTGAAAAGCAGTTTATTTTTTACATAGGTGGTTTGCTCATTTTCTTCACAGAAGAGCTTTGGCTGTCTATCAGATATTAACAGAGGGTAATTGCTGGGGGAGAAGGATGTTCACCCTGCCCACAGCATCGTGCATTGCATGGGCACACACGCCTCCCGGTGTGTGCTGAGACCAGCACCCAGCTTGGGAATGTCCAGGTTGTCTTTGGAGGAGGAAAAAAAGAGGTATAATTGTCTTTTTCTCTGCTTCATCGATTTCCCTCAGATGACCTAAACTTTTCCTTTCCTGGTAGAAGGAGGTAAAAATACTGCTCACACTTTAGGGGGATTCATCTGCCCTAAGCATAATCCTTGGGTTGCTAATTAGAGTATCACCAGCTCCTCTGTGAAAAAATCCTGTCATTCATCTTCCTCTTTTATTTATAGGAATGATTTGTTGCATTTTTCATTGTTTGATAAAAATTACACTAATGTAATACTATAAAAAAATTGTTGCCAGAGCTCTTTCTACGGAAGCTCTTTCTAAAGATTTTAAGGAGAGATAAGAATATCAAGAGGTGGATTATTGCTTTTTTCCTTCTATAGCTTATCTTAAACCTTCTTGTTCTCAATATTTGTTCCTGTAAGACATTATATGTAACCAAAATTTGCTTTGATTTTGAACCATTCAAGGGTCATAACCACAAGTGGGATACAAAATTAAGCATGTACAAACTGTGTGTGCCTGTTAATAGCAGTAATATCTTTCATAAAATGAGAAAGAATAAACCAGACAGGTAGGTGGCCTATTGCTACCTACATCTATCCATCAAAATCCAATGGATTTGCATTCTACTTCCCCCTGATAAATACCACTTAAAACACATGGCAAAACAAAAAACATTCAAATGGAGAAAAAATGCATTGCATCTTCACTGACCCTCACCTGCTTTCTTCTAAACCCAGAAAAAAACTGATTGAAACCCTTCCACAAAGTGCAAGAACCAAAATCTGTCCTTGCTGAGTGCAGCATTGTCTATGTAGGAATGGCATTGTATAAGAACAAAAGAAGTTGGGTATTGTTCAGTACCTTTAGAATAGATAGATATCTTAATGCATGCCTTTTCAGCTAATGATTTTATTTTCTATTCTAGGTGTGTATTTTAATTGCAATTCATGTATGTTCATTAAAAAAAAAAAAAAGATTATTTTAATCCATTTGATTAGTATCTTGGGGTTTCATGTCAGTGCTATTCACTATTTTTTGATAGTGCTGCATTTGAACTGTTTGTTTAGTGAAGTTAAGAGAGAACATGCCAGGCGGGCATATACTGTGTCCATGCGCAAATGTCTACATCTGTGATGCTGGTGGTACACTAAGTAGTGTTACACATTTCATAAATTTCAGTCAAATGAATAAGTGTATTTTTCATGCTCCTGTGGTCATCAGCTTCATGTCTGTGTTCTGAAATGCTGCTTTCAGAACTACTGCTGCAGATACCATGTAGATTCAGATAGGAGTAAGGATGTGCTTTTTCTTCCCCATGATATGTTGGCTTGGAAAGCAGTGAACAATATTCACCTGTGAAAAAAAAATAGAGAGAGGCTTTATGACTGATATTCTCTAATGTTTAAGGTTGGAATTCTAAATGTTATAGTCTGAAGGCTGGACTAGTTCTGGAACTTCACTGAGAAACATCCCATGTGCTCATAGTTCAGGAATGACAGATTTTATCTTTTTTAAGTAGTTGTAGTAATTTGGAAAACATTATTATTAAAATCAATTCCTCCTCCCTACAGAATTAGACACAGTTGTTTAATACACAGAAAGCTTCAGGAGTAGAAATAGCTTGTCTTTGCATGATTCTTGCTGTGTCTCCCTGCCTGATGAGAGATGCTTTCTGTTGTAACATATTATAAGACGTTTTATATAATTTTGTTAGAATTAATCAGGTTTATTTGATATGGCTGAAAAGAAAAGCTCTTGAAACAAATTCTGAGTATGAGGTACCTTTGAAAATCCTGGATGTTGGCTACTGCCACATTTTATTATAATAATTTTACTATTACTGTATTTGGTTTTGGTCTTTGAGATTCAGCTCTATATCTGTCAGATCTTTTTTGTTTGATTTTATTTTACTTTAAGTCAGCAACGATAGATGTAGCAATATGTTATAGAGATTAGACAGTGGTAGAGTCTGGAAATAAGGCTGTTCTTATTTTTAAATAAAAGTAACAACTAAATATTGCTACAGATGCTGCTGCATTGGGAGTAATTCTGTAATAAGGACAGAAGAGGCAGCTCTCTTGTACTCTATTTCCAACACTGTGCTTGTGAAAAGTTTAGCAAGAAAATGAACTTTTCATGACTAGCTTCCAGGATCTGTAAAGTGATTATAATGACAATTCCAGTCTCCAGAGGATCTCATATGATTGATGCATCCTGGGACTTCCTGATGAAAATCTCATGAAAAATATTTTTTACTGGCCACACCTTTTACAAACCAATATATTTCATGAAAAAGTTGAATTGTTTACTATTTTGTTTATTTTAGAGGCTGTATCTTAGATATAGGGGTGCAATCATTGTATAGGACAGCCCTGGCTGCTTTTTAGCAAAATGAAAAATAATTGCTCAGCTGGTGCATTCAGAGTTATTAAAGTGAGGAACATTTTCCTGTTGGGATGTAGCTAGACCTTTGCAATAAAAACTGTAGACTCTTCAATGAATTGAAGTTGTCAATGGTATTATTTTTCCATTACACGTTGAAATCTGGCAGTGTCCCTTTTCAGGGGTTATTCAGTGAAGAAAGGAAAATAGCTGTTGAATTATACCAGCAGAACTTCTCCTAGAACCTGAACTCTTTACTGACAGTCAACAACTTGTTGCATTAGTGGCTTCACTTGGGAATACTGGAACATGTATAGTGAGAAAAACAGTTGCATGTAACATGGTAGCATGTAACGGAGAAAACAAATTGGCGGTTCTTGAAGACAGAACAATAGAATGAACAATACCTCATTTTATTTCAAGCCTGCATCTCGGGAGATGAAGGACTAGGGTAAATTAGTCAGAATGCAAGAAAATGCTTAAATTTTGGAGATGTCTCAGTTATGTAGGTTAGATATCTTGCAAGAGGATGCTTCTTAGATCCCTTTAGTTCTTCATCAAATAACCTCAACATTGTCTTGCAAAACTGAGATGTTTATAGTGTCTGTAATTAGAACAGCCATCATGAAGGTGGGTATTCAGACACTAAGGTAAGGAAGTCAATTGCAGGACTAGTTGCCAATTGACAACTGAAAAATATGAAAAACTATGCAATCATCCTTCAGTTGTGTGGCATGCATGTCAGTCAGATATTACTTCAGGAGATGGACTTTATCTCACTTCACCAGCTGCTTTCAACAGAAGCTCAATGCAAACTTCTTATTCATGCTACCAATAGTTTACAAAAACATAATTCAGTCTAGATGTCAGTACAGATTTAATTGGATTCCACGGATTTTAGATAAGCCTATGGCTGGAAGCCTAATTCTAAGAACCCTTAAGGAGCAGGAAATGCGAACTTTTATTTCAACACCTGCTAAAGAATGGCCATGGAGATGCCCAAAAATTAACTTCCACATGTGCCTTCCACAGACATGTGGCTGGAAAAAGCAAAGAAATCCAATTGCAGCCTGATGTGCTGCTTTTGAATGCTTGGAAATATATAGGAGTCCACATCAGGGTTCTCTGAGGCATCCCTTTCCCAACTCATTGGTTGCTTTGCTGTACTGCTAATTCTAAATTCAGGCCTTGAGATGAAAAGATAGAGATCAAAGTAATTTGTGGTAACTTGTTCTGTGACCTTATTCAGCCTCTGATAAATGAGGGAGGGAAGGATATTTATTTTACCTGGTGGTAGCTTAAGATTGACTGTTTTTTCTTGGCCACTTTCATTGTAGATGAAACCTTCTAGATTTTCCACACACTACCAGTATTTATCTCCTCCAGTATATGAGGACCCAGTTATCTAGAATGAGGAATGTAATTTGCAGCAGGCTGCTGAAAGAGCAGACAAACAGTGAGTTACTGTGAAGGGCTGCACTATCTGATGGCAAGAACATTGGATGGGAATTCATGAGACTTGTTGTATATTCCCAGCTCTGCCTTGTGCCTATTGAATGACCTTCATCAAATCACTTTCTCTCTTTTGTCTCAGCTATCATTTTACCTGTTAAGATGTGATAATGAAACACTTTTTTTTTTATAAACTGCTAGGTGCTGATGAACAGCACTGATGAAAAGTACTGTACAAAAGCTAAGAGGTATTGAATAATTGTTTGCACTTGGCTTCATTGGATTATGACTGATAGTACAGATACTGACCAGCAAGTAGCTTTATAGCTCCAATGTATATTATACAGCTATCAAATTTTCTATTTGTCTACCTTTGTAGTCTCAAAAATAATGTTTCACTGATGAAACTGATTTTGCTTTCTGCTGTAATCTTGCAGAAAAGCTAAAATCTTGAAATCTTTTCATTGGCTTTTATTCTGCTTTCTGATCTTTGGAGGGAATGTTGCTCAAGATGCCTATTTGGATTAGCTAATTTAAGATTAGTTTAGTAGTAGGCTGAGGAGTCCAGAAGACATGTGTTTTGGTGTGATTTCTTGTGCTTGTGCAAACATAAGACATACAGTTTCTTTCAGCCGTGAAGCAAATTGCTCCATTGCTCTGCCTGACCCACCTGCTGTCATGGGTGGGTGGGAGCCCCACACTGTCACCTGAGCTGAAGGAAGCAGAAGTGGCTGAGGTGCTGTGTGGGACACCCTTCCTTAGGAATGGTAGGCAGCTTTAATGCACCTTTCTGTTTCTGCATGATCATGCAAGGGCCTGCTGAAGTCTAGAGACTTCATTAAGTAAGCAATTTATATGCTTTGCCAGAAATCTATGGTGAAATAAACAGAGCTAAAATTTAGGGGAATACTGTAAGCCTCTTAGCAGACCAAGAAAACAGACTACAATTCTATCCTGCCACTAAACAAAAAGATTGCTATTAATCTCAAAAGCTTTTTGTTTTTAAAGGGCTTCATCTTGACACAGTTTTCCTTTAGCATTTAATTTTGTTCTGAGGTTCTCAGCTGTGGGCACATTAAGGCTCTTGTTTTCCCTAACAGTATCTGAAGGTTTGGTAAAATTCAGCCCTAAAATACCAGCTACCTGTTAGTGTTTCATAATACTAACCTATGTATTTTTAGTACTAAGGTTATTTTGTTGGGGATTTTTTTCAGAAACCCAGAAAGCAAAAAAACTCATGTACTTTTTTGGTGTAAAATTTGTACTCTGTTATTTTTAGTCCACTTGCTGAATTATGGGGTTAATATCTCCATTCAATTTTGTTTAAAAAACTGCCCTTCGTATGTTTGTATTTCTCTGGAGGTGGTACCTTGAACTATTGGATCCTGTCTCTTGACTGGGCGGTTAGCAGCGTAACTTTAATTGAGGGCTTTTGGACATCATCCAGTAGAGATTACTCCTTAATCACGGACAAGTTATTGGAGTGTACTGAAAAATGGTTCAATAGATTTGAAATTAGAAAGTAATAAAGCTGACAAGAAAGAGATACTCAAAAGCTCAGGGAGTAAGTGCCTAGAGTCCATCTATTCTCAGTGGCAGGTAGATGCCTATCACTCATCTCTCTGAATATTATCTTCCCATCTTAGAAATAAAGGTTGTCCTAAGGGATATGTATTTTAGTGTTTCTGTCATAAAAAAAAAGATGAACTTGCTTCCATAGTATGTAGTGTGCTGCAAGAACTAAAGAAAGAAGGGACATATGATATAATAAAAATAATGAACCAGTAAATTATGAGGTTCTGTTAATGCTGGCTCAACCATCAGAAACAGAAAATTCCATAAAAAATATTCATGTATCTGTATGGGTGTGATTTAAAAATATTTCTTACCTATGGCTAAATGATGAAAATTACCAAGATGGACTCTTATTTCCTGTCTTCCAAACATGAAGTACCCTGATAACACAAAAAGAATTTTTATACCAATGCTGTTCTTTCAGTTTTTGTCTGTCACTAAAAGAAGTATGTACACAATTTGTCCCCCAAAGCATAAAATCATGAAGTTTGCTCCCTAAATTTATTGCTCACCAATGTGCAAAGATATAAATGTCTCCCAGAAAATCCAGCATGAGCAGAGAGAATTCAGAAAATGAATGATAGCTGGACACCTAATTCCCTTAGGCTCCCCTCAGCTTTTGTTGTTGCAATTTAATTTCCTTGTTTTGGAGATATTTGGAAGCTGAACTCCATTACTGCTGTACTTTCCCATTAAAATTCTTATTTTATTTGTAATCTCAGCGAGCCAGTGAACTCCATAATAAGTAAGAATACAAAATCCTATAGAGAGTGAGTCATCCTCAGCTGAGTTATAGACTTGAAGCCATTGCTAGAAGGTATTATTTTTAACCACTAATATTATGCATTTGCATTATAGTAACAAACAAAAACTGCCCAAGATCGGGACACCACTGAAGTAAGGTTCCTTTAAACATTTAAAAAGAGATGATCCCTGTGCCCAAAACTTGATAAATTAATACACTGATTAAATATGATCTTGACAAATGTTGGCACTAAAGAGGCATTTAAGGAAGAGTGATTTCTGATGTTACTTCTCATTTTGTTACATGGTTGTGCCTCTCTTGTTATTTGGTGATGTTATTTATATATTTTAAGTAATACACATTCTGCTTTCTGCTGTTTAGATTTGTGGGTTTGTTTAGAGGCTGTACTAATTTTGTGGAAAAGGATAAAAAGAAGAGGTATGTGGATTATTTGAAATCCTTAGGCTTGCACATAATATCCAGTATATGTGCTACATCTTTCAGAGAGACCCCTCCAGAAAAGAGCATAATATATGGATATAAATCTATTTCTATCTACACGTATCTATACTATACCAGCTGACTTCTGTGTTCACACAAGACTTCTTTTAGGTCTTTGCTACATTAAATTTACAGTCCCTGTGCCATGCACGCCTTCTTAAGGGTTTCACAAACATTTATGGGTTGCAGCTTGATGGGCCTTCAGGGCAGCTGTGGGTGCTGGAGCTCACTGCCCCCTTTGCAAGGGCAGAGTGTGGGGCTGCTCCCTGTATCACACCCTGTGCTTCCACAGCCCTCGCTCTGCAGACCTCTCACCTTGATGGTACAGTATTTGTGTGACTGTGCACACATGGGCTCACACCAGGAAAGTCATAGCTGGCCTGTAGGTCACCTTCCTTCACCTCTTTTTCCAAGGTGGTTGAACTGAAGCCAAATGAAGCTGAGCATTATCCAGCTAACAGACTATTCTGCTGTTCTGAGTTTTAGATGTGCTATTTCTTTAACCTTCTTGCTTTGAGCTGAGAACATTTTATGAAACAGTCATTTTTTTTCTCTAGAGCCTCTTTTGTTTACTTTTCACTCTCAAACTGGTGTTATAAGGAGCTGAACTGATATCCACCACGATTTCCCTACCTCAACAGAACAGATGCACTTGGAGCAGAGTGCAGCAAAGAAAAACTTTTAGCTTTATTATTTAACAAAGCAAAGCTTATCTCTCAATTAAAAAATCCCTGCAATAATACTTAATTTATTACATAGCTCTGCCTCCAAGGCCTGCCTGCTTCCTCTGTTCTTCTCTCACCACAGTGCCTTACTTGTAGATGTGGCCACGCTACATTGCACAGTGCTGTGTGGCTGCGGTGCATACAACATGGCTGTCCTTACAGGCCCATTACCATGAGGCAGCTGCCAGTTCCAATTAACCTCTGAGAGATAAGGACTCAAATAAGTAGAAGTTGATGGATGCCCAGTAATAGGAGGAGGATGATAGTTTCGGTTTATGTATTGTTAGGTTATGACCCAGCATATATTACTGGCTAAATGATTAAGCTCACAAAGGCCATACATGGTAATACACCTTCACAAGAGTTACCTGCTTAGGGTGGTCACCATGTTATAGAATCATAGAATCATAGCATCGTTAGGGTTGGAAAGGACCTTAAGATCATCTAGTTCCAACCCCCCCTGCCATGGGCAGGGACACCTCACACTAAACCATATCACCCAAGGCCTCGTCCAACCTGGTCTTGAACACTGCCAGGGATGGAGCATTCACAACCTCCCTGGGCAACCTATTCCAGTGCCTCACCACCCTAACAGGAAAGAATTTCCTTCTTATATCCAACCTAAACTTCCCCTGTTTAAGTTTTAACCCATTACCCCTTGTCCTATCACTACAGTCCCTAATGAAGAGTCCCTCTCCAGCATCCTTATAGCCCCCCTTCAGATACTGGAAGGCTGCTATGAGGTCTCCATGAAGCCTTCTCTTCTCCAGGCTGAACAGTCCCAACTTTCTCAGCCTGTCTTCATACAGGAGGTGCTCCAGTCCCCTGATCATCCTCGTGGCCCTCCTCTGGACTTGTTCCAACAGTTCCATGTCCTTTTTATGTTGAGGACAACAGAACTGCACACAATACTCCAGGTGAGGTCTCACAAGAGCAGAGTAGAGGGGCAGGATCACCTCCTTCGACCTGCTGGTCACACTCCTTTTGATGCAGCCCAGAATACAGTTATCTTTCTGGGCTGCAAGCGCACACTGAAGCCGGCTCATGTTCATTTTCTCATCAACCAGCACCCCCAAGTCCTTCTGCACAGGGCTGCTCTGAATCTCTTCTCTGCCCAAACTGTGGCTGTGCCTGGGATTGCCCCGACCCAGGTGTAGGACCTTGCACTTGGCATGGTTAAACTTCATGAGGTTGGCATGAGCCCACCTCACAAGTGTGTCAAGGTCCCTCTGGATGCCATTCCTTCCCTCCAGGGTATCAACCGAACCACACAGCTTGGTGTCATCGGCAAACTTGCTGAGGGCGCACTCAATCCCACTGTCCACATCAGCGACAAAGATGTTAAACAAGACCAGTCCCAACACCGATCCCTGAGGGACACCACTTGTTACTGGTCTCCAGCCGGACATTGAGCCATTGACTACAACTCTTTGTGTGAGGCCATCCAACCAGTTCTTTATCCACCGAGTGATCCATCCATCAAATTGATGTCTCTCCAATTTAGAGACAAGGATGTCGTGTGGGACAGTGTCGAAGGCTTTGCACAAGTCCAGGTAGATGACATCAACTGCTCTACCCCTGTCCATCAGTTCTGTAGCCCCATCATAGAAGGCCACCAAATTGGTCAGGCAGGATTTTCCCTTAGTGAAGCCATGCTGGCTGTCACCAAGCACCTTGTTTTTCATGTGCCTTAGCATGCCTTCCAGGAGAATCTGCTCCAAGATTTTGCCAGGCACAGAGGTGAGACTGACTGCTCTGTAATTCCCCGGGTCATCCATTTTCCCCTTCTTGAAAATGGGGGTTATATTTCCCTTTTTCCAGTCATCGGGAACTTCACCTGACTGCCATGATTTCTCAAATATGATGGCCAGTGGCTTCGCGACTTCATTTGCCAGCTCCTTCAGGACCCGCGGATGGATTTCATCAGGACCCATGCACTTGTGCACGTTCAGATTTTTAAGATGGTCTCGAACCAGTTCCTCTCCTACAGTGGGCCCAAGGTCCTCATTCTCACAGTCCCTGCATCTGCCTTCCAAGACTTGGGTGGTTTGGTCAGAGCCTTTGCCAGTGAAGACCGAGGCAAAGAAGTCATTCAGAACCTCAGCCTTCTCCAAATCCTGTGTAGCCTCTTCTCCTGAGAGCTTCCTGAGGGGGCCTACATTCTCCTTAGTCTGTTTTTTATTTGCTATGTACTTGTAGAATCCCTTCCTGTTATCTTTAATACCTCTAGCTAAGTTTAATTCTAACTGGGCCTTAGCTTTCCTAACCTGGTCCCTAGCTTCGCGGACAACATCCCTGTACTCTTCCCAGGCCGCCTGTCCTTGCTTCCACTTATTATAAGCCTCTTTTTTCATTTGAATTTTCTTTGGGAGCTCCTTATCCATCCAAGGAGGTCTCCTGGCCCTCTTGCTGCACTTCCTTCTAGTTGGGATGCAACACCCCTGAGCTTGTAGCAGGTGATCTTTGAATATCAAGCAACAGTCTTGGGCCCCTCTGCCCTCTAGGGCTGTATCCCATGGAACCTTCCAAAGCAGGTTCCTGAAGAGGCCAAAGTCTGCTCTTTTGAAGTCCAGGGCAGTGAGCTTGCTGCACGCTCTTCTCACTGTCCTGAGGATCTCAAATTCGAGCATCTCATGATCGCAAGTGTTGTGGAGCAAGGATAAGAAGGACAGAGATCTCCACTGGCCATCCACCTCCATTGGGATAGACAGGAAGGTCTTGAAGACACTGTGCAGGAATAGGTTATGACAAGTGGTTTTGGGAAGGACAGTATTGTCAACACGTGGATGTTGTTAAGATGATGCTGAGAGTCTCCAACCAATTCTTGGAATTGGTTTTAGTCTTCTGCATTGTTCTGTTGTTCTTAGCAACATCTATCCCTCTCCTAGGAACTGTGTTGTTAGAGAAAAATGAAATTTCTTAGCATAGGGTGGAAACGCAAATACCCACAGGGGTAGATCCCAGGTACTCCGACATGGAAGAGTGGATATACTTCCTTCCCCAAAGGTCAGTAAACCCACCAGAGTCAGTGCTGTCACTGACTTAGTTTCAGTAAGCAAAAAGTACTACTTTTGAAAGAAAGTGTTGTAAGAAAGTATTACTGGGTTAGGGAATCCTGACTTGCTCCAGTTAAAATCAGCCAAAAGAGTAAACACAAATATTTCTGTCACAAATATTAGCTTGTATTTGAAAACAAACTTTGTGAAATTTAGAGAGATACTAATAAGGTCCAATGAACTAAAAAGACCAGAAATCTGAATACAGATGATATGCAAAAACTACTTTTCAGTGATACAACGTCTACCTGGAACTTCTGGCAGAGGAAAAGGAAAAATATAGACAAGGGCTCCAGATCCAAACAGAAATGTAATATTTTCTGAAATTATAATGGCAAACAGAAATCCTGAGAGTAATTTTATTGAAAGAAATCTGTCTTGTAGTTCAGAAGGTGTAGGAATATTTTGAGAGCTTCTAAAAGTCAGCTGAGTTTTACATGCAAACAAAACTGGAACTGTAAGAAGAGTTTTCAGCCATAAAAATGAAAAGACTAAGGAAAGAAGAGGGGCTTAGGGAAGAAGTACATGAAGATGGATATCGTTCCCCCAGTAAGCCACAGCTCCCCTGTCTCTCATGTGCAGCATGCTGCAATTCTGATGCTGCTGGTACACCAAAATGAAGAATGGGGAGAGAAAAGAATTGTGAATTACAAGAGAAGGCCACCAGCTTCTCAGCATCCCCCCTTAGCTTTTCATTTTTCTCCCTATATATATCATGGGTACATGCTTGAGACAGAAGGACAATTGAAGCTAAAAGAAAATACTGGCTAAGAGTGGATAAATAAAAAGATGAACACAGGAAATTATAAACTGAAAATAAGAAAGTGACTATTACAGTCTTATAGCTTCTCTCCCCCTGTTTGTATTAAACCCTGATGAATTTTGGGCCAGAAATACAGAGTTTTTAAAGTGGATTATGTAGTGTGGCTGATAGTCATAGCAATTCACAGACTTATGACCCAAACCAGTTGTGCATCAGAGCCTTATCTGGCAATTTAAAGTGATTTAATATTTTATTTAATTAATTTTATTTATTTAATATTTATTCATTTATTTAAATAAATAAATAATTTAATTAATTGTATTTAATTAATACTGATTTTTGACTAACTGATAATCAAAATGAACCTGGGAAATGAGCTGAGTGATGTCTGACCTGTACCTGAAATAAAGCAAGTTAAGCTTCTTAAACTTCACATAGGTATTACAGGAGACTGTTTAGGTCTTGATGCAATTGACTGTGCAGAGCAGGAAGAGGAAATTCAGGGTTTTTGAGCTTCTCTGCTATCAGCTTTTGTTCTTGTTTCACCTTTCAGTAAGTCTGTGGCTTTCTCTCTCCAGATTGTGCATTTCCTACTCAGTTTTCTCTTTGCTTTAAAAAGCCAGGATTTCCATTATCATATTGAATAACTGAACTTGTCATTTTGTCTTTACTCTTCCGGCTACTTACAAAAATAATAGCAAACCTCCATCTGCAAAGAAAGGAATTAAAGAGAATTTGTCACCCTCTTCATGTAAAAGCATACGCTTCACTTGTTCAGTAACGTTTATTTTCAGTATAAGCTCTGGGTCGTCAAAATGACATACAGTAATTGGTTATTATTTTCTTCCATCTTTTGAAATTTGGCTTTTCTTCAGTGTTAGTTGTGGTCTTCTGAAAAAAAGAAAAATCAGACAGGCTCAGCATGAGTCGTATGTGTTCATTACACCAGGAAATCAAAATTAGGACATAAGTGTACATGGCCTCTGCTTCTGAGACTTTATTTCCATCTACATCTGTGATGCCACCATAGTGATACCTAGATAAACTACAAAACTTTTATGTGAATCTGTCATCAATCACTAGTGCAAAATGTTACCTTTCACAGTTTTCAGAATGTATCATTCATAAGGCAATTTTAAACTGTGGTTTTTGAACACAAAGCCATCTACTGAAATAAGCCAGCATGGAGATCTGCTTCCTTTCTCCGTTGAGGTTCTGGGTTCTGGAGCCCCTAGTTCAGACAGGACTTCCAGTGCATTTTACCAAACAGAGAATTTGCTGTGTGTACAGCTGCAAGTGACACTGTTGAGACAGCTAGAAACAGGTAATTGAATAACAGTCCTTCAAGCTTCCAGTGTCCAGTACTACAGCAGTACTACTTGATCTACTTTTTCTACCTTAAAACTGTGCCTTATGCTCCTATAGTTTTATAATATTTTATCTGAAGGAATGAATAACTCCTGCCTGGAGGTAGTTTGGTGGTACGACCTGTGAAGATGAAACGTAATTCAGTCCTGCAGAGAATAATTGCTGCAGTTAGGGCAATGTCAAAATGGGAACTCATTAATTCTGTAGTTTACTTATGTTCAAGTGGTCTTTATGGACACAAAGAAATGGTTTGAGTGCACAGCCCCAGATTTAACTTTTATCAAACCAAACCATTATTCAACAAAGCACAAACCGAGTGTACTATTTCAGTTTTCAAGGCTTTGCCTCTAACCCCACAAGGCATTTCCTCCTGTAGCATCTGGTCACCTCTTCTGGGCCACAGCTGAAGGTCTGGTTGTTTTCTCATCCTTCATCAATTTTGATATCAATAGGTTACTCATTCCCTTTTTTTTTTCCTGCTTTTGAGCTTCATTCCTCTTCTGAATCTGATCACCTGATGATCCTGTGTTCAATATCTTACTAGCCATACTTGCATTCCTGTCAGAGACCTGCTATCAATTGCACATACAGCATAAATGTATGAAGACCAGAGGGAAATAATGTTTAATTGACCACAGTCTGTCAGATCTGAACAGTTATGTGGGATTGTGTTCACCAGAAAACGTTGAACAAAAAGTTCCTGAAGTTCCAGAGGGACAAAAAATTTCTATAAAAAGGCAGATAAAGACAGAGGAAACTGATGTCAAACTACAGCAAAGGAATTTGATGAATACCTTAGGCTGGAAGTAACTGATTTTATAATTTTCATCTTATTGGCAGTTAGAATGACTTACTCAAAGTTAGAACAGCCACAGATCCTCAGTTAAGCTAAAGGTTAACTTTAGTTACAGGACTCTGCTTCTAATCATGGTCAACTTGTTAGTCATCATCATATAGTGCAGACCAATTTCCAGTTCTGGAAGATCGCTGTAGTCAGTTCATAAATATCTGCATTCATCAGAGAAACTGAATATCAGATAATATCTGAAGTGGTGAAGACTAAAAATTAACATCTTCATCACTTCTGACAGCATGTGGCATTTAGTAACAGCTACTAATTATTTTTAAATATAGAGACTATCAGCAAATGACATTCTAAGTGGACGTAATATTAGTGCTCTGTTTTGTACTGAAATATAACTTCAGCTCAAAGCAAGACTATCACTAATGATTCTGTATATAACTACAAGTTTAAGCAAAACATTTAAACAGATAATTTACAGATGACTGATTTTACAAAGGAATTGCAAAATATTTTTAACTGACATTAAAATTATTTTAAATATATGTAATCTGTTACTGTTCAGAAACTTGTTTTATACTATGACTAATTTTATACACTTTTGATGAAATGAAGTAAGTCAGCTTCTGCTCCACACTTAATGTTTACTTATGCAATTGCCAGGTGTTTTTTATGAGAACCTTTTCTAGACACAATGGACAGGAGTGTTCAAAGAGCTGAGAGCTGCCTTGCACAGTCAGAGATTGATTGAGGATTTTTTAAATGTGCCTTTGTGCATGTTATTTCACAACAAATATTTCTCCTCCCATCAAGACTGTATGCGTATGTTGTACGCCTTGTTTCCTAAGTCTTCCTTATCTCACTATTCTGCTCTCCTTGCATGTTTGGCTTCCCTCAACTGTTATCCTGGGACACTGCAAATCAAAGATTTTTTCCGTTGAGTCTGATATTCCAGTTTCCACATCTTCCAGTAAAGACAAACCAAGTCTGATGGCAGTATTGTGCAATCTACTGCATGCCAGGAATATCTTACATACAGTTCTTTAGAAGGACAATCTGGTAATACATGTCACCACAATGTATTTTAAAGATGATTAATGGACTTTTAAATGATTCCTTAGGTGAGCTGTAGATCTTCATTATCTTCTCTGAGGACACTGCATTGGATTTATTTAGAGAAAATGAAATTAGGGTCATGAACCTTTCTTGAAAGGCTAAATTATATCTTCTGAAATATTGAAAAGCAGTACATTCTAATGATGTGATATGGTTGCTGATATTATAAAGACAACTGTCAATAATATCCAGAAGATAACTGTTATTTCTTATTTAACAACTTGGGAAGTTGCTGCTGTCTCTAAAGCTATTTTTAATAACTGCCATTCCTATTTCAATTTCATCTGGATACACTTGAATTTTATCTGACTACCCAATAATTTGCTGCTGTCAATCCAATCAGTGTAAGATTGGCTAAGCTCTTTTTTTCTAAAATGCTAAAGTTGTCACAACACTGCTTGATAATATTATGTCATGATGACGTTAGGTACTTTGCACCTCACCCACTGCATAATGGCTAATTTGAGTAATATTAATTGAATGATAGGATTTGGGATTTTGATGAGCCAGAATATGCCTGAAGAAGTCTTGCCACATAGAATATTTGTATGCAGTTTACTGGGATGAAGAACATCACAAGGAAAAAGAATTTGTCATTTCCTATTGATATATTAAATCCTTCCAAGTAAAACACAACATCTAGATCTGAAAATAGCGGCTCTGGCCTATTTTGTAAGCTCCTCATTAGCTGACTGGAAGTTTATGCAGTGAGGAATCTAAGTGCTTTGTGTTTTGATGCTGTATCATTATGTGTGGCCATATATTTAATTCTGTCATGGTGCATGGAAAATTTTACACAGCAGATGCCTTGTACCTCTATAATGTTTGGGAAGTGAATGGTTTGCCTGGAAGTACAATTCTGTCTTTAAACTTTTCTTCTGATCTTTGGTTTCTCCGCGGTTTCCTGTGCTGTGACTATCTAAACACTTCCAAAAAACTGTGTTAGCTTTAAGTGGTCTTTAGTGGTCTTAAATATCCTCTGTGGTGCAAGGAGGCTCAGCTATTTGGACTGCAAACTTTTTAATACCCAATATGTATGTTTTAATATATAACTGGGATTAAAGGGGCATTAGCTGTGGATTATTGATTCAACTAACACGTTCTAGAATTTTTGTACATCACCACTCAACAGCACAGCTTCAAGCACAAGTCAGCTGCTTGGAAAGAGTGGGTGCTTTGTGAAACTTCAGTGATCCTACTCAAACTGAATTGCCTTGTCTCTGGAGAGCCACAAGCACCCATGGAAGTCACTGGTGCACCTAGGTTATAACCATGTTGCCCTCTCAGGGCTGGAATTAACGCCTGTCACAAGCACACAGTACACAGAGCCTGGCAGCTCTGGCTGTGTTTCTATAATAGGACTGTCAACCTCATAATAAGCATCATCTCACTAGTGTTTTGGGTGAGGAGATCCATTGTGTGAGCACAATGTCTGCTTGAGGTAAAATGTTCTCAGTGCAATGGCTGTCAGAAGAATAAGTGTTATCTCCCAGATACTGGCAAGCACTAAAACGTCAGTTTTTAGGTTTTCAGATCCACAATGGTATCTTGCAAAGCACTGACTTAGTAGTTACATGTAGCATGTGTAGCTCTTTCAGCCAGTGCTCTCTAAAGATGGCTTATCACTCTTCAGACAAGCAGGGTAAATCTACACCCTCACTCCTGCACAATGGCTTTCACAGCTTCTTCAGGGCTTTTTTCTAGGTTCCCTTCCTTTCTCAGGGCACACATCTTCTATGCCCTCCCCTACAAAAAGAGCATGAGCAGAAGAAGGCAGCATGTGAGCATGGTGGAACCAATTATCATTCTTGCTGCTTTTGTTTGTATGTTTCTGTTTGGTTATAAAGTTCTCCAAAATATAATATGAACTAATCCCTTCATCTTTCATACTTCTTTTTAAACAGAATACAATCTCTTATCCCAGATTACATCACTTTTTAATTAAGAAAACTAGATAGAACACTGCCATATATATGTTTTTCACCTGAGGTATTTCCAACAGCCCTTAACAAAAGAAGTTACTGTATTGAGTTTCAGCAGAGTGAAAAAAAAAAGACATTTTGCATACTACTGCAGAATAACTGTGGTAGAACAAGTGCCAAGCATCTCCCCTATATATTGCGGGGAATGTCAGTGTCTATGATTTAAAGCTCTAGAATAAACGTACAGCTTTTTTGCTGAGAGGCTCAGCAGCAATGGTTAAAATACCCTTCAACCAAACTATCACTTTCCTTTTTAGAAGTCAAAACAGGTCAGTGAGGATGACAGAAAATTCTTTCTCCTGCTTGCCTTCATTAAGCTTTTGCCCAAGGAAGAGGGAAGGGACTGAAGCATGCAGCAATTGCTTAAATAACGTTGCAGCAAACTGCCAGAAAGTTTTCCAAGACTCTAATGCAATTGAACCTGGTGAAAGGAACCTACTCCCCTACTCCAGCCCACAGCTTTCCCTAATAAAGTTGTGTTTTTCTCTGAACACTTCATTTCACAGGTCTCCCAACAAACTGGTGCCAGCCTGAGAGAATCAGAGCCAATGTTGCTAGTAGGGAAGGGGAAAAGCTGAGGTGACAGAGGACATGCAGGGGTGTACAGGAAACTGGGGATATGCAGTCTCCAGTTTCCACTACCAGCTGGTGTACAGAACTCACCAGTTATGATTGGGTTACAGTTCATGACTCTATAGACTTGGACATGGACTTGAAGCCACTTCATGTCAGTACAAAGGGAGGAATGTAACACTGTCTCTTCAGTGCCAAGGGGGAGAGATTTGTAAGTTGGTATGTGACCTTCACTGCTGGCCCATGCAGGTGCTGTTCAAAGGCTCTCCCCATTCAGCTCTTGATACTGATACTAGATTAAAAAAAAAAAGAGAATGAAAAAAGTCATTGTTAAAAGCGTTCTCTCTGTTTTTCCCTTTATCTCTGTGAACAAGTTGTCTTTTGATTTTGCTTGGGTTTGTGGGTTTAGGAGGCTGTTTTTCTTTCAAGGACTTACTCTTGTACTATGTATTTTTTGCTTTAGCGAGTAGCAGTTAACTCAGTGAAAGAAGATTTGTCCTGAGGCAGTTCTTGGGTCGTTTTAAAAAAGATCCAGTTTGTGCACATGCTGTTTTGTCATACCAGTTTCTTACACTTTAAATTGTAGCTCCTTAATTTATACCTGTATTTCAGTCTGTGTGTTAAAAGAGTCGAATCAAGGAAAAGAGAAGCATGTAAAGCCAGAAAATTCACATCATAAGGCAATCAAACAATAGCTAATAATAATCTTACTGGCTGCTGGTCAGGGAAAGGACCAGCATCCTCACTGGTCTCTGGCACCATTTTCTTAGTGTCCGTTTTATTTCCAAACAGTGCACTGCTCTGTGCACTTGGGTAGTTCATGGTATCTAAGATGTCTTCAGAGATAACGTATCTCTGTGAATGTGACACAGTGAATATGCTGCACTGCCCTATAGATGGAAGAGGAACAGATCAGCCTTCCTCACCCTGCAAAGCAGATGACAACTCTCAGCAAAGGAAGACTGCTTAGTGCAGATGTTTGGTACTGACTTTTTGACTAGAAAGATCACAGGGTTTCTGAGGATCTGAAGTGTACAACAGAGCAAAGTTTATGTAAATGTCTTTTACTTAGTAAACACTTAGGTCAAATTTCTTCTGGAATCCTCTTTGGAAGGCAGCAGAACTATGATGACCTCTTTTAAGAGCTGCTCTTTTCCAGTCTGTGTGCTAAAAGGACCAAAATATGTAGAACAGATCTGCTCCCTCTGCTTCCAAACTCCCTCCCTGGAATGCTATGCAACAGAGCAAGCCTGCCCAGCCTTAGCAGCAATTTTTTCCTAGCCCTTATAGGGTTTTTCTATTGAAGTGGTTGGTATAATTAAGAAGCAACTCGGCTGCTGCTGATTTTTTTGTTCTATATTTACTGGAGAAAACCACTGGGCTGTTGGTCTGTGAGTTTTATGTTATTATTTAATTACATTGAGGGACGATCCTGCATTTTGGCTAATTTATTTTGAGTGCTACATTTTCCAGAGCCTCGTTTGGTTCTAGTATTAATCCCTTTCCTTCCCAGAAGTTTGCATATTGCTTTGGATTATTTATACTTCACTGTGCTTCCAAATCCATTATTAATCACACAGGTATTGAAATACATTTCACAGATAATACTGGACATACTGCTGTATTGTTTGCTCGCAGAATAGTCGTGCTTTCACTCGGCAGGTTTCTCATACATCAAATTATCATTAGATAAGAAAAAATGTTACAGTGAAGATTTGCCAATAACTTAATGCTGAACACTCAAGCAAAACCCTGATGTTCCCAATTCCAGGTGATGACTCCTGGGGACAATAAATGAGCAGATGCTCTAGTTAGATGAGAGCATATCACCTTCAGGGATGTGAACGGTGCAAGGTTCTGCTCAGTGGACTTAAAGGAAACCTCTTGTTCATTTTTTCTCCGGCAGCAGTCCAGATGACTAAACAAGAGAGATTTCTTTTATGGCTGCATTTTGGTTAGTATAAAAAAGGACAGTATTTTAGTTTTGAGACTGTCCTGCAGCTATCAGTGGATGTAAGCTGAAGAACACGGGGCTGGGAAGGACAATCTGGATCATGGTGTCCAGCCATAGACGGCTTCCCCAGCCTTGATTGCATCATTGCAACATCACAACAAAAAAAATCGAAAACCTCAACTACAAAGAAAATAAAATCAAACGAAAAAAGCAAGACTGATCAAGAGTTTTAGCAACACTCTAGAGCCTTGCAAGAGCAGAAAGTATGGGAAAAAAAATCTTGGTGATCCCAGCAATCAGCTCTAGCCTGCTCTACAATGACAGGCAAATTCCTCTGTCCCCTACTTTCTTTGTCGGCTTTTCCACCCTTGCGTAAAAACTCTTGTATAAAAATTGGTTTAACCCTGAGAGTCTGAACAAGTGCATCAACCAAGCTCTGGGAGATCCTAACAGTCCTAGAAGCTGCATCAGTTTCTACCTTGTGTATTGTCACTGCTTACTCACCACACCAGTGTGAGGTGTGTAAAGAGCCAAATGTAAGCACAGCTTTGCATACTGTAGATAGCTAACCTGTGAGTGTGTTTCTCTGCACCACACAGAATATGGCTGTTTGGAGGAAAGGATGAAGCAGGCACTGTCTTAGGGAGTTTAAATCTGGGCATATATACAATGCAGGGACTATGGAAGAGCATACGAAAATTGGAGATATCACTGCTGTTTCCAAGTCGGAGAAGAATCTTTAGAAACATCTGTTCCTCCATTTCCACATCTGTACTTAAAGGCAAGTAAAAGCACTTTGACATAAAAGTCAAAGTGCTTTTTCTGGTCTCAAATGGATAGTTGGTGCTGATATTAAGATATATATATCAGTTAAAGCCGAAGATTGGTTAAATAAGTAAAACACTGTTATTACAGTAACACTTTTAGCTGTTCAGAATGACCCTTTTTTCTTAAATTAATGCAAGTGAAAAAGGAATAATTGTCTTCTTTCTGCCCACTCAGTCAGACACACATGAAGTCCTCTAGGTTTATCAGACTTCATAACAGAGTGGAGGACATCCTCACCAGTTTCTGCAGTGTCTGGCTCTTTTCAGTACAGTAAAAGGTCAGTTTCTGTAGCCAAATAGCAACAGCAATGTCTACATTGCTCAGATTGCATCTCTCATCTGAAATTCAGAGTAGCAGCAACACAGGTTTGCAGAATTTTCTTCTGGTGATCTCAAAGGACTCTGCAAGTGGACAAAACCACCTCAAAACCCCCACCCCTCACATGGTCACTGGGCCCCAGAGAAGTGTGACTATTGTGCAGGTGGTGAAGACATGTCACAAGCATGACTCATGAGATACACGCAGAGCTGGGGCACAGCAAAGAGCAAAAGAATGCGACTGTTGCCCACCTGTGCTAAAAGCTTACAAAATGGATAAATACATAAAATGAAAGCAGGGATTTGTTTCTGTTGCCCTCTGAATTTCATTTTTAGTCATGTGCGAAGGATTCTGTATCCTTCCCACTAGTGTAATATCAGCTCTAATTTGCCTCAGCCTCTGGAAAGGATGCTTGATTGACTGAATTAGAGAAGGAAATTCTGTCCACAGGCAAATCTACCAAAAAAAGTTTTAAAGATTGGCTGAAGTTCAGCCCCTTTTGGGGACTCATGAAATCTCTTTATATGGTGATATTTATAATTTATGTGGAATGATCTTAATCTTTATAATTTATTTAATTACAGTATATTAATGTGGTTGCTCTAGATTCATTTTTCTACAGACAAGCACCACTGTGCTTCCAAATGTTTAGAATCACAGCTGGGCCAGGGTAGCACCCTCTAACCTGTCACTCTTCTAGCTCTGAAATGGCCTTGGGAGCAGCAACTTCAGTTTGCCTTTATAAGTTTCTTGCTCGTTTTTTTTTCCTCCCAGAACTCTGTATGAGCTCTCCTTGTTTTACTTGCTAGTTCAAAAGCCTCTATGCTGCCTGCTCTCAGACTGTTAGTCCTGGGCTCAAAATAATGGGACTGCACAGAGGAAGCAAAGGGGATTTCTTGGGGTGGAACAGTGTCTTTGATGCATCTAGATGGAGAGCTCTCTGGGGACAGCACCATCTTCCTGATTTGTCTCTTGAGTGCCCAGCTCACTGGGGGACATGCTCTGGGACACAAGACCTTGCCAAAAGGCAGTCGGGTGCAATTCAAGAGAGGTTTACAGTAAAAGAGCTCAAAACTTTGTTTTTCCTGCAAGAAGGGAAAAGGTTGTTAAAAGGAAATTGAAGTTTTATTTGGGGGGACAAGGCTGCTAGTTTGTTGTTGGGTTTTTTTTGTTTTAAAGCAGCAACATCATGACCCCTTCTGTGTTCATGTGTCATTACTTCTGTGAAAATTCAAACTATCTCCTCTGTGTTCAGGTTTGCAACATCAAAAAGACCATAGAACAGACTTCTTTGATGTTAAATATTTCTGCTGATGCCGTCTGTGGTCAGGTAATACCACATGATTAATGTGGAAAGATTTGACCTTTGCTTATTTTCCCATGTTCACTAGCAAGGCAAAGATGCACTCCATCAGTAGGATATGAGATATAGTTCATCAATAAACTCTTCAATATGAGAAAGCAGATTTTTAGCTTCTGAAAATCTACCCTGATGTATTTTCTTTGTGTTTAAATTTTTTTTGTTTGTCTGCATAATTGTTTAATATTCAAGAAAGAGACCGTGGTTTGGTCATTTAGTTAGTAAAATCAAGCCTTGGATCTACCAGGCCTGGGAAGAACTGGCTCCTCTTGCTCCACTCAGCTATTGGCCAGTCTAAGCAAGTCACTTTGCCTCTTTATAAAAAAAGGATAATGGTTCCTCCATTGTAAAGATGTGAAATCTACTGCTGAAAAGCAGTACATGAGAGTTAGGTAATATTATTTCTGGCTCTCCTACAGATGTGCTTAGTGCTCAGTTTTCCCATCTGTAATGTGGGGATGTTAGAACTAATCTACCTCCCAGGGTTGTTTTGCTTAATTCCATAAAGTACTTGAAAACCTCACATGGAAAGAGTTATAGGAGCACAAGGTTTCTTAATAAAGCTCATTCATGAGTAATGTATTTTTGAAGTAAGTGACTTGAACCTTCACCCATAGTTGGAAACCAACATAAGCCAAGTCTTCTTTGTTGTTCAGCAAAGGTTGGTTGATATTTTTTTCCTTACATATTTAGTTCTCATAAGGCAATTCACATTTCTGGTTTCTGGCTATGACTGAAAGCAGAAATGCCAAAATACCACAAGAGAAGATGAGGGGTTTTTACTTTTTTTTTCCTGACCCTCCCAGAAGCTGGAAGTTTGGAAATCTATAGAAGTCTTCCCCACCATCCTCAGTTCTCAGTTTCCCCCTGCAAAGATAGGTGTCTGCAGTTGTTTTCTCTGAGGACTGAGATTTACACAAACTCAGCCCATGCCCTCCAACTTTTGAGACCTGCCCAGCCATGTCAAACATGATATGCAAGTGACTCTTAGGTGTACCTGGGCTGCTGGGTTCAAATAACCCCTAGGTGCTTTATCATCATTTATCTATCTTGCCCTGAGCTATACAAGACCACATTCAGTCTCTTCCACTGCACAATTATTGTTGTTGCTTATTGCACAGAGGAAAGTAAGGATCTGTTGAGATGCTGCACAGATGCTGAGGCTGAGATGGTCTTTATGTCAAAGGAATGTGAGAGAAAATTAGGCAAAACACATTTATCTCAAAGTCAAAATTCTTACTAACTGGGTAGGAAGCAAAGTTGGACCAACCTAAGAGGCTTTTAGACAGCTTGGCCTCCGCACTGTGGGATGCATTACAAACCTGGATTTGCAGAATCTTTGCCTGCAAATAATCCATACTCGGAGTGCTCTGCACATATCATTTGATGTGTGTAAAAGAGGGATCGTGCCAGGAGCACAGAAGCTAACTTGGAGCTCAGGGAAGTTTTCAATCGGTTTTGCCAGGGTTCCTGTTAAGTGCGAAGGCACGGACGGCTTTCTCCTGCCCCCTCCTGGTGCAGCCCTCAAAATGTGGCTCTGACAGCACGGCAGGCAACGAGGAGGCTGAAAAAATGGCACCGTCACTTTTCAGGGGATTTGCACCTGGGGTGTATGGCAAAGTCGGTCTGTTTTCATGGCACAAAAAGGAGGTGCGAGCTTCTTTTTTTTTTTTTTTTTTTTTTATACCCCCCCCCCCCCCTTCTTTTTTTCCTTTGCATTGCAAATCCAGCGGAGCTCTGTGAAGGTAAACTGAAAGAGGGCCTGGGTACTGCACTTGTAGTCGAGTGGATAGCAAAATTTAGACTCCTTCAGGTTTATGATCTAATGCCCTTCATCATGCAAATGCATTGTCTTAGAAAATACGTTTTTATTTCTTCTTAAGCTGGCCTGATACTTAGACAAAGAATAATGTAATGCAAACAATTTAAAGAAGGTAGACAAGAATACATAGGGACTCCACTCCAGGTGGTAGCTGGAAAACCAGAATTTAATCTTAAGTATAAAACTTGGCAGTTTATAAAACGTTTTGTTGTGCACTTGAACAAAAGACAACCCTGGGCACTGTAATGCGTGAACAGATAGGGCTGCTTGACAGCATTGGGGCTGCCAGAGTCTGCAGCACCATGGTGGAGATTTTGGGACCGTCAGGTGGACAGACCAGTGCAGTCTCAAGTTTACAACTTTTGTCCACAGAAACAGTAAATCAAAGTGTAATATGTCAAAATAGTTACTCTATGAGGTTCCAGACTTACACCTTCTGGGTAGAAGATAGCCGCCTGAATGCAGTTGAACACAAACTAGACCTGAGCTCCCTAAAGACGGACATCCTAAATATGGGCTATGTATCAGTCTCTCTTCATCTCTGCATTAAGATATTACATTTTTTTAAATGATTATCATTCACCAGAACAGGAAAGGACTTTCAGGCCTTTTGGTTAGAGTATTTGCTTGAAATAAGGCTAAATCTTCCTGTCTGCAAACAAAAAAACTGTTCTGCTCTTGATACAAGTTCCCTTGACACCAATACATTTGTGCAAAATTAAAAAACAAACGTATTTTCACAAATCTAGAGTTTTCTAATCACAGCAAAAAGAAACGATGGAGAGTTTCTCGCTATTTTGTTAAGTATCTGTTCTCTTATCATGCCTAAGATATATGGCTATTACAGAGGTAGAGGGATCTCCCTTTACTGACAATTTTGTTGTTTTTTGGGGGGTTTTTTTTTGTTGCTTTTTTTTGATTGTGCTGCGTTTTCAGAGACTGTTTGTATTTCCTGGGAAGGTGTTGAACTTTCCATCAAGTCCCATGTGTTTGTCCAAACTGACGTGGTCACTCTTTCTGCACAGGTATATCCCAAGCTGAGCTGAAGTCATAGGTGCTCACTAGGGTATTACCTTTCTACAATAAATGTGTTTGAAAAACATGTCTTGCAGCACTATGTGGGTGAGCCTAATGATCTAGATTCCCTTCTAGGAAAAATAACATCTCTTTGTTTTACATGTTTTGGCTGAGAAATTTTCAGATGAGGTCTTGCAACTCACTTGCTCTTTCTGTCCAGTAGTTGAGAAAGGTGGATGACAGGCTTTGTGATCCTTAGGGCTGTGTAGCTGCAGCACTGAGTGGGAGACAGAAAACAAAACAGTTCCCACTAAATGGACAGTGTTGGTTGCGGGGTGGAAAACGTCAGGAATTTCCATTTTCTTCTATTCATGTCCAGTAGTTTTCAGGAGACCTCCACAAAACTTTCTCCATCTGAGTGATGTGTTTTAGGGAAATTTCAAGAGGTTAATTCATTTCGTTGAATTTCTTTGGGCTTTTCCGTTGCATGCTGTATATGGCCAGTTTTTTGAAAGTCTGTGACTCTCTGATGCATTTTGGTACTATCTGCATCAAGCAGTGTAGCTATTGAAGCTGAAATGCATAGAAAGGTCTGAACAAAGCCACAAACATTCTGGGGGGGGGTGAATCATTTATTCACCACTCAAAAAATTCCATTAGGGGTTGACTTTAAAAAAAAAATTCCATAAATGTATGTTTATATGCAACAGACCACAAAGACAAAACAATTCCAAATCAGACGCAATAGTTTAGTCAGACTGATGAAAATAACCTTTTTTTTTTTCTTTCATAGTTCTTTCCATCAAGAAACAAACATGAACTTCACTTCAGGGCAGGGTAAATGTTTTTTCTCCCTTCAAGTTTACCTGGCAAACTGAAAAATTAGTTATTTGTACAGGCCTGGTTGTGAATCATTTTGACTCAGATGTGTCCCTGCTGGGGAGGACATGTTAGCCCCTGCCACCTCTGCATGGTGCTTTTGATTTTCTGCTTTTCAAGTTCATCATGATCCAGTTTGGCCTCACATGGCCTGAAAAAACATCATTTCTCAAAAAGCGCTTGAACTGCTACAGGGCTTCGGGGCAGGTAAGTACTGAGATAGGTATTAGATAACCAGAACCTCCATTTCTGATCTTTCCCAGACACTAGCATATCCAAAGAAGAATAATAAAAAAGCAGGCAGACTTACCTTCTAAATACAGTCAATCAGACATGGAAGTTTTGTAACACCACATAACATTATGCTCAAATTCTCATTCAATTAGACCTTCTGCATAACAGAGGACCTGCTAGTTTTAGCATCCTACTTTTACCTGAATTGTAACACAGAAATGATAGCAGTAGATGAGACCTTAGGAGGTAATCTAGTCCTATCCCTGTCCTAAGCAGTATCAGTGGGAATGGGATGGGATAGGATATCTGTGTTGGAAGGGACCTAGAATATTTCTATATTCTAGATAATATCGATAAATATAGATATTTCTGTTGGAAGGGATCTAGTCCAGCTGCCTGATCAATTCAGGGCTGACCAAAAGTTAAAGCATGTTGTTAAGGGCATTGTCCAAATTACTCTTAAAGACTGACAGGCTTGAGGCATCAACCACCTATCTAGGAAGCCTGTTCCAGCATTTGACCACCCTCTCGGTATGGAAACGTTTCCTAATGTCCAATCCAAACCTTCGCCAGTGCAGCTTTGAATCATTCCCATGCATCCTAACACTGGATACCAGGGAGAAAAGATCCGCACCTCCCTCTTCACCTCTCCTCATCACAAAGCTATAGAGAGCAATGAAGTCGCCCCTCATCCTCCTTTTCTCCAAGGAACTGAAAATGTTCCTTACAGAGATTTTTGCGTAAACAAGTCTTAAAAACTCCAGTGACAGTGACTCTACAACTTCCCCAGATAATTAATCTGTGATGCTTACAGCTGCCTCACCTTCTGTTTATGAATTATTTTGGGATTTTTTTTTTGGGGGGGGGGGGGGGAGTTGGGGGGGCAGGTGGTTTTGTGGTTTTTTGTTTGTTTTTTGTGGTTTTTTTGGTTTTTTTTTTTAATTATTTTTTTAAAGAAATACAGCCCAGATGTACAGTTGTTGGAGTTGTAGCACCATCAGCATGTTCAGTGGTTAATTAGAATCACTTTAAATTCTTTAGCTTGTTTTCAAGTTTGGTTTTAAAATCCTTTTCCCTATTGGATTGCATTGCTATATCAGACTAGAGCTATCTTTTCTTGCAGTCATCCAGAGTTTCTGCACTCAGAGAGGACCATACAGTCATCACATTTTCTCTCCTGCATGCCATGGACTTTCATATTTCATGCTGTTACCCAATCCTTTGCATTTGAATTAAGCATAGTTTTTATTTTGGCTAAAATGCATTTTCTGGAAAAGCATCTAATTTTGATATGAATACATCAGGAAACGGGTAATCAATCACTTCCTTTAGAAGTTTGTCACAGTGGTTAATCGCCGTCACTGTTTGAAAAATTGTGACCATTTTGAATCTCTGATTTCAACTTCCAGTCACCGGTTCTCATTATGCTTTTCTCTGCCAGATGTAAGAACCCTTTAGTATCCAGTACGTTGTTGTCTGGAAGTAACTACGCAGTGTAATCAAGACATTAATCATTTTTTTCTTCCCAATAAACTCGGTAGATGGGTCTCTAAATCTCTCATGATCAGGTGTCTCCTTCATTTGTCATGTCTGTCTAACCGTTCTCTGTTGCCATTTAAGCTGTTAATAGAGGTTGGTAAAAACTGGACTCCAGATTTCTGTGGGTGTTGTACTGTGAGGAGGTAAAATGATGTTACTGCTCCCTGCTTGTTTGTAGGTGTATGGCTCATGGGAACAACTTGCCACTTTTTTTAAGTCTTTCTGGAATTAGAAATTTCATGCTGCCATACTTGCCCACTGTGATTCCCAAATTATTCTCCAGGGGATATAGGGTTCCATAGGATTTATCATGCTTTCTGCCTTGTAGATCACCTTTGCACTGACTTCACTTAGTTCAAATGGACTCCCTTTAACAAGTCACCCAAAATACTCTCTGCATGAGTATTTTCTCCTTGTCATTATTTACCAGACTGCTAATATTTGTGTCAGCCATCTGTTAGTGATGATTTCATATTCCCTCACAGAGAACCAGTGAAAATGCTGAATAGCACCAAGTATACTTCAAAGCCCTGCAGAAAGCCAGTAAAGCAATCCTCATTTGATGATGGCCTGATTGATGCAGCTGGGTTTTGAGTTATGCTAAATAGCTATGTCTTAGCCGTTTAACATAAGTTTCCTTCATGTTAGATAGTGTTTATCTAGTAAGTATGTCATGCACTAAGTCTAAAGCCTTGAGAAAGACTGCTACATCTATACAGTTAGCTTTTTTGCAGGCGGAACATGAAACCAGTTTTATTCAAGAGGAGCTATTTTCCATAAACCCATGTTGACTGTCAGTAATTAAAATCTTGTTCTTTCATGTTTTGGCAGCTCAGTCCCGTCTCAGCTTTTCCACTATTTTACCTGGGATTGATGTGAAGTTAACTGCTCAATAACTCCCTGTAATTGCACTTGATTTCCTGTTCTCCCTCTCTCTCTCCCTCTCTCTTTATCTCTATCTCTTGCTTTCTCTTTTTTTCCCAGGTTACTACACTGCTTCCAGTCACCTGGAATCCCTCTGATATTAAAATTTATTAAAAATTAACATTAGCGAGCCAGAGTTTTTCTCACTCAAATATTTTAGGACCCCTGGGTGTGATTTATCCAGGCCTGCTGATTTAAAAATGTTTATCTCTACTAGATGATGTTTAACATCCTGCTTATTTCCTAATGGGCTGGAAAGTACTTATTCAACCTTGGTCTCATATAAACACCATTGTGCTATTACTTTCCAAAATACCAAACAGAAACATTTATTGAGCAAGTCTGGCTTTTTATATTGTTGCTTGTAGTTTTACTCTATGCAATCTGAGCAACCTCAGAAAAATCCTGCTTAGCATCTCCATGGACTGATTTTTCCCAATCTCTTTATTTTTCAGTATCGGTTTCTCCTATATCACAACTCTGCACTTCAAGCAGTTGCTGTATTTTTCCCATTTGTTGAATCTTTAAAATACTTTTGGCTTACCACTGAGGTAGCCAGTCTGTCCTTGGTGATGCTGATGGTCTGACTCTATTCTGAAAGAACTTCTGATTTTCATTCATGTTTTTGTCTCTGATTTTTTCCTCCCACTCACTGTTTTTCTCATAATTTTCCTCAGCTGGAGGATATTAACCACTGGGAAGCATGAGCTGCAATTGTCTTCATTTTGCCCACTTTTAATTACAAGCTCTTAAGATAATGTCACTTTCCAGCTGTATGACTGATACATTCTTTGCTAATCAGAATGACTTGCAAAATAAGTAGTTCATGTTGGATGCAGAATCTTTTCCTTATGTAAATGTGTAAGTGCATGTTGTCATCAGATCAATTCCTCACTCTCATTTCAATGAACTGCATTGCACCCAGGATTAGTGAGATTAGTAAAATTTCTCCAGAAACACAGGTCAGATTTGGGAATCTCTGCACCAGATTCAGGCCTGAACCTCATCCTCTCCAGGGAATAACAGACATCAGAGTTTGCTTTTCATTCTGGCCTTATCTCACATTTGGTTCATTCCTCTCTGCCTAAATTGCTCCATATTCTGATGCCTTCCTCAGGGCTCACTGCTGCAGATGGTGTATTTATATTAACTTAAAGATTGCATTCCATCTTTCAAATGAGATTAATAAATTTTTCAGGCCGTTGTGGTTGCCAGACCTGACCTCCTATAAATGCAGGCTATAATTCTTCACCCAGATTCCAGCATCTGGTCCTGTAGCTCATACTTGAAACACAGCATATCTTTTTTAGAAAGGCATCTTGTAGACATGTAATGCCTCTGTTACTTGGATATTTTTACTTATTCAGAATAAAATCTAGTGTCTTGGTGAGGTATGGCTGGGTTTAAGTGCAAGACTGTGGCTTACTCCTACCTCTATTTCAGTAACTGCCTTCTCCCTACCTAAAATGCTGCCCTTAGGGTTCTTTTTTTCAAGTGGATATTGTTCTAGGCATGAACATGGGATCTGAAAACCACTGAGAGTTACAGATGGCTAATGAAAGATTTACGATAAAAAACAAAATAATACAGTTATCTCTGATGACGTACTTCTTAGACATGTGCAGAAGTATGTGAACTGTCTGTACCTCTTCTATTGCTATGTTTTACTTTTCTATAATGTCCTTCAAATAAGGATGGAGCTGTAGCTGCTGGAATTAGGAGAACCTGGACATTTGCTCAGTGAAAGAGACATACCTTTTTGTATCTATTGTCAGTGTCAGAAACCAGGAACTAGAGTACAGTGTTCAACCCCTTTACTTGTACTCCTGGGTTTTACACTTATTTTTTATTTCATTTTATTTCTTTTCCTATGGTGAGATTTTATGCTGAACCCTAATATACTCCTGCAGAATGGCATTCTCCTGGGCCTATTTGAAATTCTTGATCTTTTCTGCATCTGTTTAAATCCTGTGTTCATGCACGTACAGTAAAAGGTCAACCCTTTTGTTTGTTATTTTTATGGAGTTTAAAGAAAGTCCAAATACCTGACCGAGGTACCTGTCTGGTGCAGCCTTGTGACAGTTGCAAAATCTTCAGACTCAGAGAGTCACAAGATTAACTGTTTCATGAGAAATACAAGAAACCATAAAATCAGAGGGTTTGCCACATGAAGTGTATGCTTTGCAGCTAACGGGTGTTTAGGGCTGCCTTACCACTGATCACAATACAGAAGGTGGTGAATCACATGCTCAAAGGAAACAAGCCAGGCAATATGTTGCCAATACTTGCTCCAAACAGAGACCCATGTACAGGGAAGTTAATGGCTCACAAACAAAGCACAAAGCTCAGTTCTTCTTTAGACTTATCTTCAAATTCAGTCACCCCACAGCATGGCTAACCAGCTTCAGAGATCAAAGGGTATACATGTAAAGATGCTCTGGCAAGAACATTTTGGGTTATTTCTGTAGAAGTTACACCCTTGAGTCTGGTACTGTCACTTTCCAAGTTAGTATTGAACCAAGCTCCCAGTTCAGCATTATTAGAGGTATCAAATCCTAGGGAGTTGGCGTTAAGACTCAGATACGAAGCTGAGCTCCCTGTTGTGGAACTTGCTGCACTGCTGAAATCCCAAGAACTTGCTCATGAAAGGTGGTTTTTTGGAATAGCTACAGTTAGCCCTGAAATTATAATGACTTTCAATTTTTATCTTTCATTTTCTTCCCAAAAGATAAACTCCCTTTAGACGTTTGAAAGGATTTTGTTATATTTCTGCTACGTTTTATTTGTGTGAATCTTTGGGGAGAGGCTGATGTCTAAAGGAAATTTATTATTAAGAACTAGCTATGCTATTTCCCAGCAGTGAGCTTGTTACTGCCACATCTTTGCCTAAGCTCTGTAATTGGTAATTATGTTTGTCTGACCCACATTCTTCTGTGTAATTGTAGCAAGATACGGTATTTTTCAATTCCTGAGTAAAAATGTCCACACCAGTTGTGGAGTGTTGCTGGGCAGAAGCTTTCACCCTCAAAAAGCAATTGCATTTTTGTGGTGGAGGATGCATTTTTTTAAAACGTATATAGCACTGGGATCCTATGGGGGTAAAATGCAATGTAGAAATAAGTTAGATATAATGACATGATTTTTCAGAACCTAGGAAACTAATGGTCAATTAAATCCCAGTGGAGGGTGTGTATTAGCTTCCTAATTTGTTTTGGACCTATGACTAGAATGTGTACGCACATGCTATTCAGTCTGGAGCATTCATGTGAAAGACCCTTTGGGTAATTTAACATCCTCAAATGGCACTTCCATCTGAAACTGTTGCTGTGTTGTGTTTCTGCACCAATTGAGTCTTCAGTAAGAGATCTGATGATCAGGTTAGAAAATTCCCTCTCTTCTACTGATTTTATCATCTAAAAAATGAAAATCCAGATTCCTTCTGAAGTTCTTCAGAGGATAAAAATCTTTCCTTTCCACTTAAGTAATTTTTTATTTCCCATAAATAACATGAGAAATACCTTCTCTACCGCTTCACCTCAGTTTTCAAACATTTGCAGCCATGAAGACTGGAGGATCTAGTGGATCGTTAGCATTTCCCGGTACGTGGACTAAATAATCTGACCACAAACCTTGTTTCTGAGCCTTTCACTCTCTAGTTTATTGACCCAAAAGTTTTTCATCTGTTCCTTGGGGGCTACTGAGAATTCTGATATTTTCTCCATCTGTTTCTTGAAATTTCCCATGTGAGCACTCGGCATGTTTCCCTGTTCCTTCCAGATGACCCTCTCTTGCTGTTCCCACTGGGTGTCATAAACTCCATGACTACTTCCAAGAAATGTTAAGGTGAGTCGCATTTTATTTATTGTGCTGAGTAATGCCATTAACACATTCCAAATTGATCCATCAAAGAAGTCAGCCTGGAAAGCCTGCTCAGTGGCAGCTTCAGGTCAAATATTTAGGTGGGGCACTGCCGTTCACCTGAGTCCTGCATGAAGTTGTTATTGAAGTATATTGCCTCAAATACCCCTCTGGGCTCTGCTGGAATTGCTGGCCTATTACACGAAGTCAACCAGCTGCTCCTTTTAGAGTCCCCCTCTGAAATGTGAACACAGGACAGTGGAATTGCTGTCCCGCCGGATCATTCGTCTGGAAGAGACATTATTAATATGGAGTGATAGACTTCCCACTGAATTGGGATAAGGTATGTTTATTTTATCAGTGTTTTGTTTTCTTGTATTTTCAGCCCAGTGCTGAGCCCCCAGGCACAGCCTGGCTGAGGCTGAATCTTGATTTAGGGGAAGCTGCAATATTGACACTTCCAGTGGCTACAATGAATGTTGGCAAAAGCAACCTCTTCACCTAAGGGAGACCAAAGTAGTCAAAAAACCCAGAATTAGATAATTTCCTGTGAGGCATTAGATGCTATCTGGAATTTCTCAGAAATTGCTTTTTGGTCTTCAAGCTGTCTATGGGGGACAAGGGACAGCTATTAAAAAAAAAAAACAAAAAAACACCAAAAAAACAAAAACCCCCAAAAACCAAAACCAAACACCACAACCAACCAAAAAGATTAATTTTAAAAAAAGAATAATTAACTTGTATTTTGTCATGTGGTTTCACTGAAAGTATGTTGTGGGCTCCTCTTGATCCTATTTTCTTCCAGCGCTGCATCCACTTTGGGCTGCACATACCATGTTTCATGGTCCACTCTCTGGGAGAAGGGGGAGCAGTCCTAGCAGGAGTTCCAGCCACAGGAGTGCTGGGCAAGCTGGAAGCCTGGCACACAGAGGAGAACAGGAAGAACAAGACCACAGAATGACAGTGTCTCTGGTTACCAGGGAAACGCTCCTAAATTAGAGCATTTTTTAATTTCAATCAGAATATTTGGTTCCATTTGAAGTATTTTGATAAAAAATATTTTTCAGGGGAAATTCTGTTTTTAAAGTCTGAACTTTTCTTTTTTTTTAATCAGTCTTTACAATATACAGATATGAGTTCAACAAAATTATGCTGAGTTAAGTCATTGTTATCTTTTCATTAATACCTAATCTTGTACATAACTTCATAGAAATACAGACATCATTGATGGGGCTGGAGGGACTTTAAGAGGTCCCCTGATGCAGAAGAGGATCATCTCCACCTGTATATCCCCCAACAGTCATTTAACATGCATGTATAGAAGTTCCCACTGTGGGGATTCCCCAGTCATGTTAGGTGATCTTACAGCTTCCCTACCCCTACAGTCAGTAACTTTGATATCAGTCTATTCTTTGCCACAATTTTAAAGCAGCTAAATACAAATTTTGACTGACTCTGTAAAGTAATCTTTTGGATATTTGCAGATCATTATGTATCCCAAGCATCTTCCAAATACACTAATGTCATAAACACTTTCTTGGTCAGAGGTCTATAATCCATGACCTTTCATGCTTGTTCTTTTCAGACTCTGTATTTTTCTTGAAATGTCATGCCAACAGCTCACATGAACGTTTTTATCCCAGCATGCACATTTTTGATTGCAGAAAGGATCCTACTTTTTAAGCAATATCTGCATCTTTTCCTTTGAGCTGAACAGATATCTCACTATATCCAAAACTGTGTGTTTAAACATATTTTACCCTTCATGCCTATATAACAACAATATTTTGACAATGTAATTCGTCAGTAGCATCCTCCTGTTAAGTGCTATCATCTATAATCTGAAGAAGTGATACAAATCTTAAGTACTCATAACCCTCTTGACTTGTTCATCGAAGATGATCTTACGTAGCCTTCACACCTGCCATTTCTCTGGCATTTTCCTCCACAGTATCCATTTGATGCTCATTAGGTTTTCAAGTTATTTTCCCAGCTTTTTGACTATGTGTGCAATCGTGTATTCTAAATAGGGTTGTTTATGCCCCATGTGTTTCAGTGAGTATTTTGGTAACAGTACACAAGCAGGCGATATATTTGTCCTACACATCTTTGTCCCAGCGTTCTGCAGTTCCTTCCCACTCGTGCTTGAAAATTGGAGTACACTGTTTTTTTTTTTCCTTCATCTCATCATTGTTGTTGTATTTTTTTTACCCCCTAGCATTTTTAGAACATAACATATTTTCATGTAAGTAGTGTTAATTATGTAACAGCAATTTATCTCAGATAAGATCTTTTATTTTTGTTGCAATTTGGCAATTAGAATGCAGAAAATTTCAGGCTTTGAACCCTGCCTTTTATGTCAAGTTGTCTGCCCACAGCTGATGAGTATAAGTATCTTATTTGCCTCAGAAAAGGAAGTGAAAAAAGTACCATCTGCAAATTTATTGGAAATTTAAATATCTTGGATGTATGGCCGAAGGAATAGATCATCAAGCAGTCAAAGTATTGCTCTGTAATAGTGACCAAAGGGTACTTTGATTCAACACCCTAAGAACTGTTATGAAAGGGCATCAAGAATAAAAGCAAATCTCCCTTGAAATATATCAGGATAAGACAACTGGCCAGTATCTGATGGGCAGAGAATGGTATGGCAAGGAACTTAAACGAGCCTTTTTTGCTCATGCAGCACAATTTACTGGGATTCTTTGAAGGGGTCAGCAAGCATGTGGATAAGGGAAAGCCAATTCATACAGGCTACCTGGATGTCTAAAAACTATTTCTAATAGTTTTTGTGGGAATGATTGGAGAAGAGGAAAAGCTGTTGCATGAATTAAGATAGATTAAAATGTGTAAAGCAGAAGCATAAATGGCAAGTCTCACAGTGGACTACAACAGGGAACTTTTTTGAGCTCTGATCCAACACTGAACTTAAAACCATCCTTATGTTCTAATATAGTCAATGCACCAAGCTTTTGATCCAGGACTTTTGAGTGGCTGGTAAATCTGACTTCATGTCTCCCAAAAACATCACTTTCACACCAACCTGTTCTTTAGAAGGACTTCACCTAAAACTTTTTTTGTTAGGCACCTGAAATTCGTGGGATTAAGCGCTCTACTACTTTGTTAGGAAGACTGAGTTTCTAACTTCAGCATCAGTTACGAAAGACACTTTAATGCTGGGCACACAGATTTGATCCAGTATTCCTGGATAGCTGCTTTCCTACAAAGATGGATGCTGATATTGTATCACCTTTAGGTGACAACTATGATGTCATATCATCTTTGGGAAATCTTACTGTGGTTGCACAGAACAAGCATGTTAGTCTTCCCAGTACTGTTGGTGTTTCCATGTGTTCTGCCTTATTCTTTTAATCTTATGGAAAGCATTTCTTTAGATGTTCATCTATCTCTCACCATCCCCCAAGGTACTTCAATGACACAAAATTATCACAATTGCAGATCCTAATTTAGGTATTTTTTTCCATGTTGGAAAAACACTTTAAGTCCCATGTTCTCTCTGAATTGCCATGGCACTGCTGAGCTGTGGAGGACAGTCCTCACTCCACTCTATCGCTGTCAGATTTGACTGTCCTCATCAAGCTGATCAGCTGACAAATAGACTGTATTGCCTTGAACGTCAGAGTAGATTTTTCTAACTAGGTCTAGCTACTGAGCATATGTAGGAGCCAGAATAGCAGTTGCCTGCCTTTATTTCATCCTCCTCCTCTGACAAAGCTAAACTAGCTGATGTTCCCTACCCAAAATGATCTTTAAGGCCTTTCAGCATTCTCTAATTAAACAGCTTCTAACTCTCTGAAAGAGAAACTGTAGCCCCTTCAAGCCTGCTGGGTGGGGATGATGGAAAGTAATTCCCATGGGAATACACCTTTGCACATAGGTGTCTCAAAGGATACCATGTATTACCAAGATACGTGTCCTGTAGACGTCTTAAGATACGTACCTTTCTAACTTCAGGCATTCATAGATCACTGATGCTTGAGGCTGTACATCTAAAAAGGAGTGTAAACTTCATCAGCGTTGACTAAAGAAGAATCTGCTTTCTTTTTTAATGTGCTGGCATTGCTGGCTTTCTGCTGATCTGCATCAAGGCTCTCTGGTGTACAGAAAGCCCTAATAACACGAGCTCCTGATAGCCCTCACTCTTACACCCTGGCAGAGGCAGATCCTGCTCAACATGGCAAGACAGTGAGTTTTGTTTTGGGACCTACACGACTCAGAGATGGGGACACTTCCCAAGGATACACAGTGTCAAAGGATGTGAGTGTACACTCAGTGGTACACTGAGTATTGCTGTGCTGTGACTAATGTACCTATTTGGTATGTTTTCCTCATACAGCCATATTTAAATCAGTGACCAGATATGAGCTGAGGGAAGAACATTTATACAGCAAATACCAGCATGTCTTTGCTTCCTACGTTTTTGGCCTCTTCTACAGCATGGTGCACAGTCCATTTCCCAGGGACTGTATGTCCCGAAGCTTGTATACTGTATCAACCTATAGCAACTGGTCAAGTAATAGTTATCAATTTAAGTAATCTAAGATCACCCACACAGGTTCACCTGCAAATGCCCATGAGTCCAGCTGGCTATGTTGTTAATTTATCCTATTCTCCTTTTGCATGGTCCAGTCTCTGAAGCTTTTGATCTTTGATGCTGAAAGTTTAAAATGGGAACTGAGAGCTGTTTTGTCATTAGAGATGTTTAGGGCTACGTGGTAGCTAAAAAGAGAGTATGTATTTCTTTCCATACTAACCATTCATATATGGTGGCAGTGACTGTAGAGACCTGATGTGGATGACCCAGCTAGACTGTTCCAATTCTCTTTTTCCTCTCTCTTGAAGGACTGCTGTTCTTCAGTGAAAGGTAAATAACCCTTTTTTCCTCTGACCCAGAAATACTTATATGAGTCATAATGTTCTAAAAGTGCCTGTTGGTGTGAAATCCTTCTTTGGGTTTCAAGGTTGTTTCAGAACAAAGTGGATTTTAATTCTTCATAAATGTTTTACTTTATTGTTCTCAGAACAAGGGATGAAGGACCCTATATATGATTTTATTAACACAGAGCAAATATATGACTGTTTACTTCTGATCTCGTAACTGCACCCTAGCAAAGAAAGAAAGGAGAAATGAGGAAAAGAGACCGCAGAGATTTAAGCAATTCTGAGAAGGGCAGAAGAGAAATCAGTGCTTCTAGAGAGTCTCTGTCTCCTAAATTTCTCTGTAGGGTCTACTGGACCATCTGTAATCCCCAGGGAGGAGGATTTTAAGGACTATTGGAGAGGTCACTGAGACTTGAAGACTTTTATAATTTTTCTTCCTGAGCCAAAGAGTTTTCCCCCAAACACCTCAATGTTATTCAGCATAAGGTTATTCTGACTCAGGTGAGTAAAGAGAGCTTATCTTTTAATGAACTCAGGTAGGCACCACACCATAACTAAAACTTGCTCTTAAAACTGAAAGTTCCTTGAAACAAACTCCTTTGTAAGTGGAACGAGAGTAGGAGAGAAGGAGGCAGAACAAATGGAAAAATTGCTGGGAATATGAAAATTATACAGGGCTGATAATGAGTTTATCAAAAAGAAGAGCTGGCTAAAAGATGTAGGAGGACAGTGACAGCTTTGCCAGGTTTTCTTGTTTTTTTAATCACTATTCAATGTTTCACAAAAAATGATCTGTTCTATAGAAATAATGTTTTGAGGTACTTGATATATGGTAGTTAGAAAAGCCTCTTGCAACTCTAGAGGTATTTTTCTTTGTGTCTTTGGAGAAACTGTGACCCTGTAGGTCTCAGATGAACACCCCTCCTAAGTTTATTTGTTAAACAGCACAAACAATTGGCCTAACATGAGCAGAGTTGGGAAATACTTAGCTAAGTTTGGCAGCCTGGAACTGAGCCTTGGGTGACTACAGAAGCAGGGAGGGAATGCAGTGAATGGCACCATCATTGTCATTCAGGAGGTATTTAAGATAGTGCTATGGCAATGAATGGCACTATAATGACTATACTGCTTTGTGCTCCCCTTTGTAAACAAACCCATGAAGACAAGAGTTCCTCATTCTGGTGCAGATCTAAAGTTGAGTTATGAGTACAGGTAAACAAAGTGCAAGGCAATATCTGGTGCACCAAGAAATTAGGACTGCACAAGCAACAGACCTCAACAGTTGCAGGCAACCATGTCAACACACGTCAAGGTTTCAAGGGTTTATATATGTGCCTATATGTGCCTCTTTCTTCTGTACAGAAATCCACATCATGAGCCATAAAACATTGTAAGAAACTTAAAAGCAGTAGTAAAAGGTGGGAAACTGAAAGTATAATATATTGCAGAAAAAGTGCAAGAAAGAGATAGTTCTGCTGATGTCCAATGTCCCTGTGATAGCTCGCAATCTGTTTTAGAGAAGACTTACAGATGGTTCCTGGGAAGCAAGTCCAGAGTACAGAGAAGGCATTGAGACACACACCACATGAGATGCAACAGTACACCTCCCAGAGAAGTTCCCTCCACATCCATATCTGGTTGTCAACTTGCAGTCAAGTGTCTGCACAGGTACTCTGACTATTGCCCCAGGTTTGCAGTTGGGAAGGCAGAGGTACAAGATATTAGTGATATACTCCCACCATGAAGCAGAGATATGAGGAGATCCCAGCTCCTATCTCTTGTGCTGATTCTTTACAATGGTAAAATCAGAAGAAAAGACGAAAACTGATCAGAGAGAGCCGTGATTGTGGTTACACTGGAGGATGCCGGGATCTGAGTTTTACTATGGGGAGATTATCATTAGCAAAGATGTCCTGAGATCAGACAAGGTTAAACAGAAAGGCTGGAAGCAGCGACAGCAGTGTGATGTTAGGAATTATTTTTTGCACTGTGACTGGTTTTGCGCACACGGTAACTGCTGTACATTGGTGCCATCTACTGCCTGGCCGGTGGCTGTCCCTGCCCCACCCTCTGTGCGCATCACCTGAACTGCGGGTAGCAAAAGTGCAAAACAGGTAGGAAAAACTACAATTCTATGTTGATGCCATGACATAAGAAAAAATGTAATTGTCATGGTGGTAACAGCACCGATTCAAAGTGAACAGACCTTTTACCAAGCCACACAGCTCACTGGCTTTGGAGGTAGGACAGAAATCACAGCTGAGCATCTCTTTGGCGTGGAGGTAACAAGAAGGAATCAACCGGATTCCGTGACTATGCCCATGTGCTGTGGCATGGTAAACCACATCTGATCCCCTTGCAAATACCAACAGCAGTGAGACAGTACCCCTGAAAGACATGGGAGGAGGTGCTGCAGCTTTTGCAATGTTGATTGTATATGGCTGCTTCCCTGGTGCCAAAGCAGAGGTTCATGTGACATCTGTGCCAGGAGCCTGGCACTAGAGGATAACCTCTAGCTCACACCCTGAAGCCCCTGCAATTGTCATCATGAGCAGACAGATGTCCACCTCTGAAAGCTCTCTTTGCATGCCAGGGCTTCTCTGTAGTTCCTGTCTCTCTTTTAATGTAATTATGATAACCCACTCATTAAGCTTTTGTGGTGATCCTTTAAGCTGCTGTTTACAGCTGCTGTAGAATTAATACATGAAGGATGTCTTGATCAGCACAGTTCACATCATCACAGTTAACTCAGATGAGGCTATTCCAGAAAACTTTGTGTGCAGGGAAGGCACAAATATGATGTTTAAGTGTGAAAAAGAAAGAATTTCTGGTTGTATCTAGGGTTATGCTATCAGGAGACTGAATAATGACCAGGTTCCTCACATATGTTAGATGCTGCCTCCTTAAGTAGCCATAGAAATTGTGAAAACTCTTTTAATCCTCTACAGTTATTCAGATTAAACTTCAGTATTACCTGAGCCTATGTTGAGTTGATGTACAGGATCCTTATTAAGAGCCTGTATGCTGCCTTGCATTCAGCAGCAGCAGTGTTTTCAGTGAGCAGTGGCATCTGACAAAAAAATCTAAAGAAATGACAAGGACAGAGGGAAGCAGAAAAAAAAGTTAAAACCTCCCAGGAGAAGAAGGGTCTGAGCTAAGTAAATGGAAATTCAAGAGTACCCTTTGTGCCTTGAATCCTTAGAAAATCCTAAGGAGGAACACTTCATAACATTAAAGAACAGTAAATGTAAAATCTGAAATGTCTTTGCATCAGATATCGTTGATGTATTTCAGTGTCCAAATAAGTGGCTGAGAGGGTTCAACATATTCAATATACTGTGCCTTCTTTGTGAGTGTGCTATCCTCCTTTTACAGGCAGCCAAAATCCTGAATCCCAGGTCTGTGACCAGCCACCAAGTCTGTACCCAAGTGACAAGAGCAGTGCCAGCAGCAGTAACAAAGGCCAACTTCCAATAGACTTGCCCAGAGGAAAAGGAAGAGTTCTTGAAGACAGACATGGTATTTGCCTGACTCACAGTTCAAGGTGAAGTCTCACTTAATGACACAGGTCTGCATGTTTATTTTGTCCTAAATCTTTTCAATCTGTGGGCAAATGCTGACTTTTCTAAAGTGTGATTCTTAAGCCTTGCTCGATCATTATGATTACAAGGTAAGGTCATAAGCAAAGACATTTAAGCTCTTATGGAGTGCCTGGGTTCAAAAGGATCTATCTCAGTTTCTCTACTTGATTTCCTCTACTTCAAATGAAGATCAATATTCATCATAAATCACCCAAAGCCAACTCTTATCCGTGAATAAAAACTTTTATAAATAAGAATGTATATATTTGTTATTATGGAAATTACTATTTAGAAAAAAAGAGCAAACCCCAAAACAACCCACAACTAAAAGTGGTTTCACTCTCCTTTTAAATTAATTAGAAAATTCAGTAGAAATTATGGAATAAAGCCTTTCTTGGTAACTCAGTTTTATACAAATTGAACACAAACTCTTTCTGAGAATATGAGAATAAAGGAAGAACAAGTTCCCAGAGCTGCAAATCAGTGGAGACTGCCTTTCAGGAGAAGAAACTTGAATTTCCCTCTGGGAGCGGATCCCACACATGACTTTCAGGAAGACCAGCCATGGCCACCAACAGATGCACTATCAGAGCCAAACGTAAGCCTCTGGGGGAGTGTGATCTGACAAGCAGCTGCCACTGCTGAAAACTTTCTTTGTAGACCCTGACATCTGGCTTTTTCAGCTGCCAAGCTTGACCTCTTCTGAGATGCCACAGGAGACAAGTCGCTGCATCAGGTAGGAAACCAGGAGGACAAAGATCATAATCTGATGTGACCGGGAGGTAGGAGATGAGGCTGGCTGGATGTAAGGCACTAATTTGTAGATCCTTTGTGGCTTCTTTTATTTTCTACTGTTCTTCTCGTGACTTTGCAGTTCTAGGTGCATATATTACAGTAGTAGAAGAAAAGAACGGTAAAAGAAAAGAATGGGAAGGGTTGCAAAAGAACTTAATCTATGTCTGCATATTTGAAAGGTTGGCATAATTTGATGTGGCTTCAAATCAAAGCTCCAAACGCAAGTGAGGTGAGGCAAGTAGTCATGCATCAGTGATTTCTGAGCATTAGACAGTGAGAATGAAAATGAAGGTTGACAAGCTGGTGGTCTCTTAAACCACCCTGGATATTGGGGACCTGGTGACAGGAGATCCACCTTGAGCTTGACATGGCATGGCAATGTTCAGGTCTGTGCCTGAAGCTCGGCTCCCTGCTGGTGCACAGGGTTTTTGTTCGGTGCACAGAGGACAAGCGCTTCAGACCTTTTCCAGGTGAGGGTGAGATGAGGCTGAGGCTTTTTCAGGTACTGAATAAGCCAAGATTTCATTTCAAGTGGTGGTCATTTGAGAAATAAATGGTGATAGAGGGTGAAGGGAAGTTCATGTTGCTACTCTAGGCGTGACTGCATCACCACAGTTAAAACAAGGTGTTTATTTTCCATGGCTTGCCAGCTGCTGGCTGTACAGGGAAGGAGGAAAAGACCAAGATGAGTCACTCTGACAGCAGGGTTTCTTACTCCTTCTTAAGTTATCTAGTCCCAATGTGAAAGACAGGCTAGGTCACTGGTTTCAATGACGATAGCACTTCAAGTTGCCTCTTGGCACTGTGCAAAGAATCTGTTTTCCAAAAAGTTTAAATGGTTCTTTGCTTTATAATAACTTTTGCATATAATTGACTGAACTGCTTTGTTCAAAACTTGGCTCCTACCTAGACCTCAGTGAGGAGGAAAAGAAATTGCCTGAGTTTAAATACTCCCCTGTTTATAATTCAAACACTGCAGCATGGAGCTATTGCATGAGAACTGGGAAGTGAACCTGACTACAAGCCAGCTCTTCACAAATGTGAAACAAATGTCAACCTTTCATTATCCAAAACAAAATGTAAAGAGTTCAGAAGTAAATCACTTTTTAATCTCTCTCATTGACAAGTGGAGATATTTCTAGCAATGATGAGTGTCTTTACCATAAATATCTTAGAATAGTAGAATTGTAGAATGGGTTGGGTTGAAAGGTACATTAAAGATCATCTAGTTCCAACCCCTTGCCATGGGCAGGGACACCTTCAGTAGATCAAGTTGCTCAAAGGCCTGGCCAGCCTGACCTTGAACACTTCCAGGGATGGGGCAGCCACAGCTTCTCTGGACAACCTGTTCCTCACCACCCTCATAATGAAGAATTTCTTCCTTATATCTAATTTTAAATCTACTCTCTTTCAGTTAAAAGCCATTAATCTTTGTCCTGTCACTGCATGCCCTTGTAAAAAGTCCCTCTCCAATTTTCTAGTAGGCTTCCTTCAGATACTGGAAGGCTGCTATGCATCTTTAGCAAAAATCTTTTACATCCAGCATATACAGATTATTGCCAGGAATTATTAGATTGAACAGTACCTTTTAAAATCTACCAGGAGATGGCAGAGTTGGACTTAGACAATTACATTTTTGTGTAAACTAATCACTGAAAATTCATACTAAAAAAAAGTCTTTGAGCTCTGTAGAGAACAAACCAGAGCCAGTCATTAAAATTACATCTTCCCATCACATGGAATTGCACATCTGTATAAAACCAATAGTAGCAAACAAACTAGCTCTGTCTAGACCTAAAATCAGGCACCAAAAAATAGACTCCCTTCTGAATATCCCTGGCCACAATGGAGGGGATTACTTGGATCACAATGTGTAAGAAAATTGAGGAGTGATTTGGTGATACCTCTATTTTTCCCAGAGTCAGGCAAAGCAAAAAGCCAATCAGCAACAGCTATGAAATGATTTCCAGAGATGACAGAAATGCACATGATAGCCCACAGCTAACAGCCAGTGTTACCATTAAACTTCCATGAATACATTTACCATAAAGAGAAAGTTGCACACTTCTTGGAAAGTGCTTACCCTTACACATTAGCACTGCTAAGCAGCTCCCTCCAAAAATAGTATTTTCCCACTGCTACAGTGATGTGTCCCACTCAGTGAAGTTGCTGTCTTTAAGGGTATCCTGAGAATTAGATTTCCTGTGCTTCAAAATGAGAGGGTGTGTGGAAGTGATGAAAATGCTTCACTATTAAGAAAGCAGTTAGCAACATGTGCCCCGGACTCTGGAAGCACAGGTCAGCATTGCTTGGCTACTGACAGCAGAATCATACAGATTCCTCTTGGGAAATCTGGCTGTCTCTACATTTTAGGACTGCCCTGAAAACATGTTCCGTCTCCCTTAGCTGTGTGAAATTATGTTGTTGGGTAGCTAGAAGATAATTTAGGCTGTGCTCAATTATCACATTCAAGGGACGGGATATGATGACTTCTAATTAACTTCTGCCTAGTTATATTGTAAACATGCAAGTGCACACACACAAGTAATATTATGAACATCATATATGGTATAAATACATGTTGTACATATATATGTTATAAATTTTTGACCAGATACACTGCCCTTTGGAGATTAAAATGCCATCTTGGAGTTACTGCTCCATGGAGAACCTTGCCTGTGCATCTCCCGCCTTTCTAAAATAGTTTATTCCACTCTTTATGGGCTTTGCGGTTTTTTTTTAGCACTTTCAGTGCCTGGTTGAGGTGCGATTTTCACTTTTCCACTAGATGGCAGATTGTCGTAGTTGAAATTCTTGTGCGCTTATGAGCATCGTCAACTTACCAGCTTTGTAGTTGAACTCTTTCATGTACAAAGAAAACATTAAAACCAGAATAAACATGGTAACGCATTCTTCACCAATTTGTTTAAAATTCAGTATGCTTGTTTGCTTATTTATAGAGCTTACTATACATCGTTCTGACATTTTGTTGCATATGAAGCAGCATGTATGGTTCCCAAGAGCATCAGATGTATGCGCTTTGCACAGCTACTTTGGGGCTCTTCAGAAAGGAGCGTGTTGGCCAAAATATTTCTGTACAGATCTTGGCTATGTACTGTGGCTCTCTGGGATTTCTGGACACTAGGCATTTCAGGAAGTCCAGCACTATGACACAAAACCCTAAAGGAATTGAACCTACTTTCTAAGAGTTGATAACTCTCCTGGTTGTGTATTGCAGGTATTTTCAGTGCCCTTCTCCCTTGCAAGTGGTGAGCTCCCTTCACTAAAACAGGTCCAGGTCTTCAGAAAGTCCCAGCAATAAAATCTGCAATCCCGGTGCTCCTGTGTTTGTGCGAGATTCTCCAGTTCCCAGGTCTGGTTTCAAAATTCAAGGCAAACTCCACTAGAGCTACCAGATTTTTCCTGTTCCACTCAAACTCATAAATTGGTACAGATCCTGGGAAAGACAACCATGAATCACAAGACCATTCAGCTGAGTCCAGGTTTTCTCATCTGGAATGTTAAATTTATAATCTTCAGAAATTCTTCTGGGGATAGACTTGTGCTAGTGTCATTCACGAAGTTTAATGGATTTTTTTTCCTGCTTATTTTGGTGTAAGAGAGATCAGTATTGGTCACATTTATTTCTCCCCTACCAGTAACTAAGTTTGCTGTACTGCTTTCCTGACTGCAGTCTCTGCTAAGGAAGTAGATTAAGTGTAAAGGTATCACAGTATCACAGTATGCTAGAGATTGGAAGGGACCTCAAAAGGTCATCTAGTCCAATCCCCCTGCTGGAGCAGGAACACCTAGATAATGTTACACAGGAATGTGTCCAGGCGGGTTTTGAATGTCTCCAGGGAAGGAGACTCCACAACCTCCCTGGGCAGCCTGTTCCAGTGTTCCGTCACCCTCACTGAGAAGAAGTTCCTTCTCAAGTTTAAGTGGAACCTCTTGTGTTCCAGTTTGTACCCATTACCCCTTGTCCTATCATTGTTTGCCACTGAGTAGAGCCTGGCTCCATCCTCGTGACACTCCCCCTTTATATATTTATAGACACTAATAAGGTCACCCCTCAGTCTCCTCCAAACTATAGAGACCCAGCTCCCTCAGTCTTTCCTCATAAGGGAGATGCTCCACTCCCTTAATCATCTTCGTTGCCCTGCGCTGGACTCTCTCCAGCAGCTCCCTGTCCTTCTTGAACTGAGGGGCCCAGAACTGGACACAATATTCCAGATGGGGTCTCACCAGGGCAGAGTAGAGGGGAAGGAGGACCTCTCTCGACCTACTAACCACCGCCCTTCTAATACACCCCAGGATGCCATTGGCCTTCTTGGCCACAAGGGCACAGTGTTGGCTCATGGTCATCCTGTCGTCCACTAGGACCCCCAGGTCCCTCTCCCCTACACTGCTCTCTAACAGGTCGTTCCCCAACCTATACTGGAACCTGGGGTTGTTCCTGCCCAGATGCAGGACTCTACACTTTCCCTTGTTATATTTCATCAAGTTATTCCCTGCCCAACTCTCCAGCCTGTCCAGGTCTCGCTGGATGGCAGCACAGCCTTCCGGCGTGTCAGCCACTCCTCCCAGCTTAGTGTCATCATCAAACTTGCTGATAGTACACTCAATTCCCTCATCTAAATCGTTGATGAATATATTAAATAATACCGGTCCCGGTACTGACCCTTGAGGCACTCCACTAGTTACAGGCCTCCAACTAGACTCCGCCCCATAGACTACAACTCTCTGGCTTCTCTCCTTCAGCCAGTTCACAGTCCACCTCACTACCTGATCACCCAGACCACACTTCCTCAATTTAGCTGTGAGGATGCTGTGGGAGACTGTGTCAAATGCTTTGCTGAAGTCAAGGTAGACCACATCCGCCGCTCTGCCATCATCCATCCACCGTATTTCCTCATAAAAGGCCATGAGATTGGTCAAGTATGACTTCCATGTCTCTATCCAAAACCACAGCACAGATTTCACATGCCCAGCTCAAACAGCGATGGGGATCCAAGCTCCGTTAGTTGTGAAGCAGCCACTGGCACCTGAAATGTCACTTCTGAAGGAGCATGTGTGAGCTTTGCATACAAAGGCAAACAACAAATTGCACTTATGGAAGTTTCTGCTTTGTCATGTGCTCTTGTCTCAGCAATGGGGGCCTTTTAACAGCCCCGGGGAGGTGTGATGTACTCAAACCTATCTGTATCTGTTTTCCTAAGTGTAGTGCAAGTCTTTTAAACTTTAATTTGGGAGGATCAATGCTTCCTAATAGGTTTTCAAAGTCATGGAGCCATCTCCCATTTTCCTGCTATCTAGTTAAGAACCTTGGCATCTTGTGGTGCTAATTAGAGCTTTTTACAACTAGACTGACCCATTGGACTGTGGCAGCATCAGGCATACAAAGGTCACACAGCCTCTTTTTGTTTTTGCAAATGCTGCTCAGAGATGGCTGTGTCTTGGAAGGTGGTGATCTTGCTTCTTCAAGTATCTACTTTGAATGTTTCTTATTGTGGCAGATTAGCACTGATCGGACATAATAATGAGGACAATCCTGCAGCCCCATGCTGCTGGGAGCTTCCTTACTGCTGTTACATGGTAATATTTTCCATGCACTTTTGTAGGTGTCAAGCTCCCAAAGCAATTCTCCAGGGTTTGCTTTTGAGGGCTTTTTTCCCCCTTGTTTCCCTGCCCCAGGATTCTACTAACTTGTTAATGTAAAAGGTGGATTTGCAGATCCCTCTCTCAGGGGGAGTTTGGCTCTTCAGAGAGCTGTACAAGTCCAGCAAATAAAGCTGTGTGGACATATTTCCTTTTCCCCAGATATAGCCATTCCTTCAGGCTCCCAGCCTGCTTCAAACTCATTCCCATTTGTGTCCATCTGTAATCTGCTGCAAGTCGTCTGTTGCCAAATATCGTTTTGACAACACACAAACAGAAGATCCCTAGAAACTATCTGAATTGATCTAATGGAAAGCTGAAGACCTGGGTCAATGAAAAGACCGGTTATACAGCAGTGACAGGATTTCTGTGCATAAAAAAACTTGTGTCTAGAAGTCCAGTATTTCGCAGACTGCAGAAGTGGGAGTTTTATATCATTTCCAACTCCCTAATAGTGTTGCCAACTCTCATGATTTTATCATGAGTCTCATGATATTCTTCTTAAAAGCTTAGTTTCTGGAGTCAGGCAATTACATGAGAATCTCTCTTTTAACATTCGTTCCTTAGCAGCAAGTTTCTAGCCCTGCTGCTTCCAGAGAGGGCGGGGACGGGGGGGGGGTTGGGGGGGTGTAAGGGAAAGGAAAGGAAAAAAAATATACAAAAAGCTTTAAACAGGACCAGAGTTTGTCTTGAAGACTCAAAAACCCCAAGAATACAAACCAAAAGAGGTACACAAGTATTACTCTTTGCTTGTTTCTTTTTAACCTTGTGGGCTTTTTTAAAGCCAACCTCATGCCCAGCTCCTAAATTTTGAATGCTTGGGATTGGCAATACTATTTTGACAGACCTAACATGTATGTTTGGCACTTGGAGTCTTGTTGTGGGCATTTATTTTTAGAAACACTGTTTTAGCTTATTTGGCTCATTCTTTATAGCTCCATGTACCTTGTGTAGTTAGACTCATGGGGGCAGATCCTTCGCTGGAGCAAATTAGAGCAAGACCAGTGATTTAAACCATATGGAGATGTAGCCCATGGTGGAGTCATCTGGCTTTACTGGCAAAGGGATGCAAAATACAGTCACAATAACATTTTTCAAAACTCCATAAAATGTGCCTAAAATAGTCTTCCATCATTCTGGAGCAGATGTGGTATATACAGAGAACACAGGATGGAAAGCTTCAGAAGACTTCCTTGCTGCTTGTCTGAGAGCATCCCCACAGCTCACTTTATCAGATCTGCCTCTTGTGGGTTTTGTACTCTTCCCATCCACTGCACCACAACTGAACTGCTGCTTAAGTGTGTCTAGGCTGGGTGCTGTAAAATTGTCTTTACATGTGTGATTTCCATACCAGGGAATTACCTACTGTGTTTTCTTTCCTTCATAACCTTTTACCCATTGCAATGAAACCATGCAGCTTAGCATGCATGATGGAGCCCCTCAGATACTAGCCCACACTCCTATCTCTTTGTGCTGGGCTCTCAAAAGTATCCTGAGGTCAGACAAGGTCAGTGCCAGTCAGGCGATGGATCCTTCAAAGACCACGGAGGAGTTACAGGAAGTGGTCTTGGTGACTCAGCTGATGGCAGTCCTCCCTCTGGTTCAACACTGAAATGATGTCCCAGGGTGACGTGAGGAGGCAATGTTTGCTTGGACATCCTTCAGGTGGAATGCAAAGTGGGAGCTCTAACCGCCTTGTTTCCAAAAGATCTTACAAACCTTTTTTGTGGGAACAAATACTGGTGTATCCTTTTTGGAGACTGAAGTGGTCATAAAAATGTGATTACTAATTCAAATCTAGGGAAGTGTATTTTTTAAAAATATGTAATTCATTCCCAGCTCTTCCTCCAGATGTTCTGCACTAAGAGTCCCCACAGCATCATCCAGAGCTCCTGAAGGTCATTAAAGAGTTCCACTTTGATGGCTGTACTTCATGAGGCTGAGTTCCCCTCGCTGAACTGTTACCATTGTCAATGAGAGTTGTTCAAAGCTGCACTTCGACTTGAATTTTTTGTGACTGTATTGTTGACACTGCACTAGAAGCACATGAGTCCCTCTCCCACTATTATGTAATCTCAGTGACAGTCACCAATGAAAATACAACACAAATGCTCTGAGCCTCTGTAGTACCTTCGGCTCAGCTATCTCGAGTCACTTCATGGGAGCTGAGTGTTCTGCAACTCACAGCAACTCTCTTCAGAGGTGGCAGTGAGAACAAGACTGCAGCTCTGCAGCTCAGCTGCAGATTGTGTAATGCCCTCAATCACACTTGTGGCTGGAGCTTTTCGCTCCCAAAAAGCACTATAGCTAGGATGATGGTACATTTCCTCGGGGTCTGCACCCATGCAAGACCCAGGACTCTCTGCGGTCTTTTGAGGTGATGGTTTTGTTTGTTGTAGGCTTTCTCCTGATGCTGTCTGCACCAGTCCTTGATTGAGCTGTTCTCTTACAGTACAGTTTGTGCTTTCTACCTTTTGGCTACACAGTATACGCTGTCTCAGGTTACACCAGCTCTGCAGTTTTTATTTTTCTGAGTTTGCTTTGATTTTTTTACTCTGGACTTACCCAGAACCTGATTAAATAACTTTGTTCTGGGCAGTTGACTCTTTAGATAAGCTGGAGAAAACGGGCATTGGCTAAAGATCATTTGGGAAGAAACACAGAGGTGCGCTGTGTGTAACACCCCCAGGAAGGTCAGGGACCCAATGCAGGCTGATGGAAAGCACTGTAGTATTTGGTAATCTCACTCTTGTCTTGTCACTGTCTTCAAAGGTGTTGCACACTTCAGATGCCGACTGTGATGTTCTGCGAAAGCCAAGGAAAAGGCAGGGCAAGCACAATCCTTCAGGGTATATCTGATTATTTTTACCACAATTTATTCTTGTGTGGTCAGAAGAGGAAAATGTAATTTAATGGTGTATGAGAAGTTCTTCTGGGTTAAATATGCTCATACCAGAATACTGCGCATTTTTCAGACCAATTGTGGGCAGCGTGTTGAGAGAAGTCTCAAGATGGGGCAAACTGGTTTGAGTTTCCAGCCCTGTTCTGGGAGGACCCTACTGCTGCTTAGGGGTGCTGTGACTGAATGACAGAAAGACTTTAAACAGTATTCTGTCTGACATTTGGAATTTATTAATAAATTGGGACTACTGAGCTACATTCAGTGTTTGTCAGCATCTCAAGATGATCTTTGCAGAGAGGAATGTTCTTTGCATTGATTACAATCTGCATGGTCAGTACAGAGGTGTTCACATCATAAGCACCTGGCTTGGAGAAGCTCAGCTCCCCCTGGGGCTGTCTGCATGGCTGGGGGAAACCACAGCTTCTCCAAAGAGGGATTTACAACAACAGCCTGACTTACATGCTCTGACATGACCTGTGTACAAGTCTCTCTCTCTGCATTGATACATAGGAAATCTAGAGCAGTACTTTCCTACATTAGATTCTTAGTGTGGTGCCCACATTTCCTGTCATTTTCAAAATGTTACAGTTAGTATTTAGGTTATATCATGTTGGCTCTGCCAGCTGGAATTAAGAATTTTGCAGTGATACTAGAAGATTAATTGAACTATTAATAGGTCATCTCACCACAGAACCAGATGTATCCCACATTTTTATTTCAACAAAATATCATGTTTTTTTTTCATGTTTTATGCTAAAAAAATTGTGATTGCTGATTCTGAGGAAATCAAGGATTAATAAAATGCATGTTAGTAACATAATCTCTCTTCTTCTTGAACATGAGATTGTTACCACACTATATTTTCTATCCTTGGATTTGTCCAAACCAAATTTTGGAAATCTGTAAGGATGGACTTTGCTTGGTCTTGGTTTGTTTATTGGTACAAATGTTGTAATTTTTGTTCCATTTTGGAAAACTCCATGCATTGGAAACAATGGATTGAAATGAGTGAATAGTTAGAAGGTGGTAGAAATGCCTTTCAGCCTTTTGGTGAAAGTTTATGAGGTCCTTGCTATCCAGTACCTGCTTATGCCATTGTTCTATAGATGTATTAACAGATCTAAATTGTCTTGAATCATTAAATAGCTACTGTACTTAAGATAAAGACACATTGCAGTGATACTCTACTACAGGAGAATATTTCAGGAAGAAAGGAATTATATTAGTGTTACACAACTACCTTTCTGTACATATTATCCTAAAACCTGGTAACAAAGAAAAGATAGACAGACATGGTTTATTTTTGTGGAAAGGTTTTACGATGTACATTGAAATGTACATTATCTTGTAACTTTCATTTCTGTGATGTGTAACTTTATAGCATCGGTTCCCTACGTATATGTAAAATGTATTCTGCCAGTAAACCACTTCCTGTGTAGTCAATATGCATACTTACTGGTAAAACGTATGCATACTGTCATCTGTCAAATGTTTTACATGTTACCAAATTTCAAATGAGTAAATAAAATAGCTGCATTAGGCTGCAGTGTGTTGACAAAACATACCTGTTTTTTTCTTGTCAGAAGTTCTGAACCACACTAGTGATTCTGGTTCATAACACCAAACCCTGTTAAACAGGGTATAAAATCTTGCTGTGGTAGCAGTTTGGGTTGTGTTCCTGTTGTGAAGAGCTCTGAGCAGCACATTAAGTTCAGCAGAGAAGCTAGAGAAAAGGAGTATCCAAGCATTATTCATTCATTGCAATTCTTCATAAAAGAAATCTCGGTAAAAACAAAAGCAGGAAACTCAACTATTCTGAGAAGTACTTTAAGGTAGCTGGTACCCGCTACCAGGTATTTGCACTATCAATCAAAATATATTTATTTATCAGTTGAATCATATATTAAAACTCCAGGCTACACAGAATAAGAAGCAGAAGAGAAATACTGAATGTATACATACAAAAATCACTGAAGCCTACACTTTCTGGAAATAATACATAAATGTCATCTGCTGACAGAAGAACAGATTGTTGTAAAAGGAACTCCAGAAATGGCCTGACATCAGAATCACAATTTCCTGTGTCACAGGTTAGTGAGAAATTGCTTCTTTACAGCCTAACAATTCAAGGAATAATGACCTAACATTGTTCCACTGTGAATTGGGGCCAAGAAATATATTTTTGCAGGTAGCAACAAATAAGAACAAACCTTTCAAAGAACTAGAATGCATAAATCCTAAAGCACACCAGAGAATTCACCAGTTTTGACATAAGCAATCTATAAACAATATAACCGATTTAAAATATATTAGGTATGATTGCAAGCATTACTTGTCTCTTCAGCAAAACCAAGCTGGACCTCTGTGGGCAGTATATAGGAGGGCTGTTATTTATGGATTTGGGGTCCTTCTGATTCTACATATTGATGTCACTCATTTATTCAACAAATGTAATGGAAATTCACATTGGCTTGATAGAGTCTTCAGACACGTCATGCTGTTCAGCCAGCAGTCTCATATACCCACGACTACATTTTTTGTTCATCATCATAAGACATTAGTCATGATTTACAGTAAAGGATAGGTATTTTAGGTGCCTGACTTGAGGTAACTCACAGACACCTTATTTTCAAAGAAGGCAAGCTACCTCTGAAAATTTGAGTAGTAAAAATTAGGAGCCTCTTGCAAAACTCTTAGCATTTATACAACTTTGGCTGTCATTCTGCAGCCCTTGGAGATCTTATATTCAGGGGCCTTAAGTATACAAGAACTCTGAGATGAGGCTTATATGGTCATATTCTTGTTTCTAATATTTTTACTCCTTTACAGCCTCCTAAAACTAGGACTACTGTGGCAGTCCATGCTTTTGCTGAAATCTCAATTAGAAGATTTGTAATTCCTCCAAAAAACTTACAAAGAGTGACTTACAAAAGCAAATAAAGTGAGATGTTTTCACTTTATATACCCCTAAAGTCAAGGCAGTGGAAAGAAGACTGAGCTCTGACAGAGGAAGTCTTCTTGGGACAGCACCATCTAGTAGCCTGAACTTGGGTCCTAGGAATCAGGATTTCCTTTCTAGCTTTATCAGTGTATCTTTATCTGTCATTGGATGAGTGTTAGACATCCTAATTAATACTTATGAAACCACAAAGGTTAAATGGATAATGTTTTGGAGGTTTTTTTCTGGTGGAAAGCACAAACTTTTATTAAAATTGCTGGCCACTGTAGGTAATATTTCATCAGGGCAGAACCATGCAAATTGGTCATCAGTATATATATATTGATACACACAGTGTGTACATGCAGTATAGTGTAATGTGTAAAGCACTAGATTACACATTTTGTACAGACAAGGATTTCTGGTTTTCTACAAATCCCAAAAAATTTTCTCTTCCTTGAGTGAATGAAAAGTCTCTTCCTTAGCTTTCCCTCATGAAATATAAATATAGCTTCTAACAAATCTCATTATCAGTGGCTGAGTTTTGCTTTCTGTACATTGCCAACTCCAGTTCTTTGCAATTCTTCACACAATGCCACATACAGGTACCCTAGTTAACTAGTTTTTGTACCCCACTCCCTGCTCTCCTGTCTTCCCTTTAAAAAAACAACACTTTGAGTAACCCAACCAACCTTGGGTAGGAAAATTGTTATCTGTCTCCTCATTGAATCAAGCATTGTTGGGGACAGATGAAGTCCAGAAGTCCCTGCAAGGTTGGTGGGCTGCCTGTCTCCTTTCTCAAACTCCCAGGTAGGCATAGCCCTGTAGTCCATTCCCTATCTGTCAAAAGGGACTGCAGTTAGAGGGACAGGGAGAAGAGGAATAAAGAATGAGAAACTGCAAAGTATCATGAGAAAAGAATGTCCCTCAGAATCTGTGCATTTTGTTTTCACATCCATGCCAAAGTGCAATGCTTCTCTAGTGCCGCTTATTCTCCTTTCCTCAGGTAAGCATAATGTACTGCTGCTTTTCTGCAACTAGAAACACAGTGAGAGGCATGGACCTAGACCCAAGCTTTCCATGTTAAATTTTCTGTAATTTGGTTGCTGGAGCTTGAAGTCCCTACTCTTACAGCAAAAAATGCTTTCTGTTTCAGAGCTGAATGGGAGAAGGGACCTCTCACCATTTGAGAACAGGCTGGGTCTGGCAAAGAGCAGCCACAAGTGTGACACTTCTTGAAAACTGTGCAGACATGACAGGCTCTGTGCATTTTGAAGAAGCTTCTGTCCTTCTACTAAGACAGGTAAACAGATGGCGTGTACATTCCTAGTTCATGGTGAATGCACATTCAAATGACTTGCTTATCATTTTACAAGCAGTAATTTCAGTGTATGTAGCCATGTGAATAAGGTCCTGTTTTAGCAGGACATTTCAATTTGGTTTTAAAGTTGAATAAGATCTTACATGCTCTCTGAAATGAAAGGCAGTCTTCCAGGCCAGTTTTGCAGTAAATAAAAGTAACACCTCGTTTGCTGATGTAGCATGGATGTATCCTTCCATAATCATGGAAAAACCTTAAAAGAGTTTATCGCATTAGCTCAATACTAATGACCCAATACAGATTAAATTTGGCAAGAATGGATCCTTCTGGGGGGGGGGGGGAAGTATCAGGGAATTGGTATTGAAATTATAGTTTGGAGATACTTGGGAAAGAGGAAGAATAAAATAGGCCTTAATCAAAATGTAGAATGCAGGAAGATGGCACCTGCCTCGAGGAACTTCCCACTGAAGCTTTAAACAAGAGACAACACATACATGGAGGCAGATAGGAATCAGAGCTGCGTATCATCCCAATGAGTACTGTCTCATTGTCTACCCACAGTTACTGGTTCCCCCAGGTAAGAGGGCTACTTTAAAAAAAGAAGGGAATGTATTGTGCCAAAAAATCTTACCCATTCTCCTAACAAATTCTGAGCCAGCATTACACATGACATTATTAATGTATTAAATATCATTGTGATTAATTATATTCTACAGATACAGGGTGCAATCAGACTTGGTGCAATTTCATTGACCCAGAGCTGGTACAACTGTTTAAATCAGGGCAGAACTGATTTAAACAGTCCCACTTGGATTTAAAACCCACTTGGATTTAAAAAGTCCCACTTGGATTTAAACCAGACATCATAAAGATATGAGTTGCACAAAACATGATTTTAGGCCTCTGTCTCCTAGTGATCATCCCACATATAATTATTTTCTTCATTCTAAAAGAGAGGTATATTTAAATGAGAATTTTTTTTTTCCTGGTAGCTTCTACCTGTGAGTATCTTTTGGAATATTCAAATGGCTTTTTTAATTTATCATTATAGAAATAAATCCTATAGACATGAATAGAACAAAAAGGAGCATCCCCCACTGTTTTTTCAACAACTTTCTTTAAATATCTTATTTAATAAAAAATTACAGTCCTCTTTCAGCACTATATCAAACATTTTAAAAGCCACATTTGTCCCCTTTGAGGCTAGTCATTCAGATTCATTCCACTGACCTTACAGAAGTGGGACAGATCCCAGATTAGCAATCCTGGACCTGGCTGTATGTCAATCTTTCACCATTGTGAGAGCTTCTTTTTAAACTGTGATTAAAAAACTCTTCCCTTAGACCAGAACATTTTTTAATGTATCCTCTATATCCATACACTCGTGCTACAGCAAGGTATAGTAAGTGTACGTTGTCATATGTCTTTATATTGCTACTTGGTTTCATCCCTATCAGGTTGTACAAGAGCCAGGAGGGAAGACCAGAGGGAAGAGCTGCACTTTGACCCCTTGTTCATATTTTGGTTCTTTTATGTATACCAAATGTCAGTCATTCTGTCATCTATTTAATCTCAGACACCTATGGAAGATTAAGAGAGGGCAGTTCAATGAGCAGAGCAGGAGAGGAAAGGATGGATGAGCTACAGCAGTCAGATAATGTAAAAGCCAACTCAAAGTTCCCAAAAAACTCTGGGCATGGCAAGCCATCATCCTTCTGACAAAAATGAGATGTTTCCTTTCAGGCTTAAAAATCACCATCTTCTGAAGGTTTCACAAGTATGAATTCTAGAAAGGAAACTGTCCTTAACTGCAGAACTGCCCTGAATGAATCCTTTAATTATTCCTTCATTTGATTTTAAAAATCTTCTAGGCCAACAGTCTGGATATACCTGTGTTTGTAACTATGAAGCAAGAATTTAGAATGCATCTAATGTTAATTTTTTGCCAGCTTCTCTTATCATATAAAATCATCTTATTCTAACTCACCTCCCAGGCTGCTAGGTCATCTTTCCCTGGTAAAATAACCTCGCAATACAAGTGGACTTTGTTTTCTGGAGATCAAAGACCTGGTTTATTCCTGCTTCTGGTAACCAAAGCCCCCTTCTCAATTGTGTGGTACTCTTCTGTAGGAGGTCCAATGAAACTCCTGTCAGCACAAAATTACCCACCTGCATGAGGTAAGGGTGAGCTGCTGTGCCAGCATGGACTGCATGCATACCATGGAGAGAGAAGGGAATTTCTTTGGGTGACATAGTGGGTGCATGCTACTGCTAGTTTTTGACCCTCTAAAAAGTTGCAATGTTGGTGATTGACAAAATAACCTGTTGCCTCACAGTTCTCCCCAAGCTATCTGAATGGAATAAATGGGATTTGGGGGTGCCTGGGAGTCAGTTGGTGCCCTGAAATAGTCAAAGTTGGTGCCACAGCCTTCTAATGCCATGCCTCACTCCTCAGCAAAGAAAAAAAAAAAGGAAATAGAGGTGTGCAGGCTTTCAGACAGAAGGCCCCCAGACTGGTATCAGGTTTTTAGGATGACAATTGTGGCATGGAGCCTGGAGTCCAGCTAAGTTGCTTTGCACAGGCTAGAAGAGGAAAGTTTCTGAGTAGCATTAAGCACGTTTTCTACTTGCCTGGACCTGGGTTGAGTGTAGGGCAAATCCGCTGGCAAATGTTAACACTGCCCAAGGGACTGAAAGTGAAGCTGGGGGCTGATGTGGCATGTGGTTGCTATGGTGCTGGCCGTAATCCTGTTGGAGTGAGATACCCTGATGATACGACGAGTTTCAGCTTGTTTTTGGTACAGTTCAGTGACCCTCCTCAGCAGTATCTGACTATGTTTTAAACTTTAGATAAATTCCATAGCCGACGGATTCAAAACAAATCAAGTAACAAGCCCAATCTGGCCAGAGTCCAAGTTAAAACTGCTGTATTTCTTATTGGTACCACTATTAATGCACCAGATCAGTGGAGAAAGAAAAGATATTGGGGGGTCGTAACAGGGTACTTTTTGGAAGCTCTTTTTCCTCTCCTTGTAGCCTCGGTCCCAAAACACGTGGATTACATTACCATGTTCCGGTGAGCTCTGTTACCGCGTTTAGAGAATAGTCTTCAATGAACGTTTTTCCCAGCGAAGATGCTGCTGGAGGCTGAAGCACCCGTGGGCCGGGGCTGGCTCACCTCCAGGTTATAGCCACAGCCCAGCCGCGGAGATGCTCCGCGGGACTTTGCTGCCTCCCACCCCGGTGGGGCGGGGGGTGGGGGTGGGGGGGTTGAAGGGTAGCGCAAACTCCCAGGGAAGAGAAAAAAAACCCAACCAACCCAAACCCAACCAACCAAACAAACAAAAACCCCAAACAAACAAAACACCAAAGTCGGAGGAAAACCATCCCCGCCTCTGAGCGGGAGAATCTGCACAAGTGCCAAACTTTTGTCGTTTGGAGCAGGAAGGGGGCTACTTTCCCCGAGGACGCGGGATTTTTGTGGTTTCCTGGCAGATGCGCTCCAGCTGAGCAGGGGGCGAGGGAGTGCTGAAGGCGGCCCGTCTCGGAGCGGCATTCCGGGGCCGGGTAGGGGAGAGGATACCACCCCGGCGCGAGAGAAACCCTCATCCAAAATAGTGAGGTTCGTCGAGGCGAGGGGGTTATCCGATATGAAAGAGGATGGGGGAGGAGAGAGGATCCGTAGCGCTCCGCTGCTCCCGCGCCGAAAAGATGGGAAGGCTTTGATTCCCTTTTTTTTTCCTCTTATTTGAATGCGGGGGGGGGGGAAGGAGGGGTGGGAGAGAAAACAGACCCTACAGCCAGTTTCCCTCCGTGTCAGAGCTTGAAAGCGCTCCAGCGGCTTTCCTGCAGGCTGCTCAACTTCAACCTGTGTGTATGTATGTGTGTATATATACACATCTATATAGAAGCATGTATACGTGCGCGCACCGCGTCCCGCCGCCGGCCCGTGCTGATGGGCAGCAGGAGCCGCCCTGCAACCGCGGCGCCTCGCACCTCTCCAAACTGCCCCCGGCCTTCCCCAGCCGGCCTTCCCCAGCCGGCCTTCCCCAGCCCGCCTTCCCTCCCTCCCTTCCCGCCCGCCTCCGCGGAGCTGCTCCGCGGCAGCATCCGGAGAACATCGCGCCGCAGCCGGGATTCGCGGCAGCTTTTGGCGAGGAGCGGAGCGGAGCAGGGGGAGAGGCACAAAAGGGAAGGACGGAGGGAAAGTCCCTCCCACGCCCCCCTCCCCCAAGTTTATGATGGGGGTCCGGAGGAGCAGCTCCGCTCCGCAGAAAAGGCTCGCCTGCTGAAAACTTGCTGCTCCGCTTTTTGGGTAAAGTTGATGCTTATTGTGTCTTTTCATTGTGTTTTTTTTTTACAATTTTTCAATATATTTTTTCTTTCTCCTGTTCTCCCACTTTTCTCGAGGTACCCTGCGCCGGGGTTGGGTGGGGTGAGAGAAGGTAGAGATTTTGAGAAGGGGTCTCCTCGCAGTGGGTGCCCTTGGGGGGGTCCCATCCCCGGTCCCCCCTGCAGGTGAGCAAGGCGAGTGCGCCGCGTGTGTCTCTGTGTCTCTGTTTGTGCGTGCCTAGCGTGTGCCCCCCATCGGCCCGATCCCCCCGGGACCGGACTCTGCGCTGTGCCTCCCTGATCGTTTTCCCGGGCGCTGCGGTGACAGTCCCAGCCCCGAGCGGCCGCCGGGACAGCCTTGCCCCGGGTCCCGAAGGACGGCCGGGCTCTCCAAACCCAGCAGAGAGCTAGAGAGCTTGCTTTTCTTTTCAAAGAAAAAAGGACCGAAGTTGCCCCCCCCCCCCCCCCCCGTCACCCTCGGGAGGGGCAATCTTTCAACAAGTATATTTGCTGAGGAATTTAAAAAATTCCCTGCTGCAACTTGATCCCTGTGTGATGAGGAGCGGCTTGGAGAGACCCGGACTCCAATCCTATTAAGGATTTAGAGAGTTGAGAGTTTTTTCCCCCGGACTCATTGGCTTTAAAACAATCAGAGAGGAAGGGAGGGAGATGGGCTCATCTAGATGCTTTTTCTGCCTCTAGTGATTGCCATCATTTCCAGGGAAACCTGACTTTTCCAGCTCCGGGGCTTGGGATGGTTTATCAGTGGTCCCGCCGCTGGCCACGCTGCCGGCTTTCCTGACTGTTACGGGCTGTTACATAGATGTATACATTAATTTCTGTATTGCTAACCTGCAGCCTGGGCTTCAGAACTTAGCGGGACGGGGCTGCTCTTGTTCCGCAGGCGCGGTGGCTGGGCGCAGTGCTCGCAAAGCCGTGCCCCCTGCGCGGGGCCGTGCCTTGCCGGAGCCCCGGGTGAGCCGAGGCCGGGGCCCGCCATGGCCTCCCGGTACCGGGTTGAGCGACCGCCCAGGTGCGGGGGTCACCGGGGCTGAGCCAGCGAAGCCTGGGGCTGCCTGTAGCTGCCCTCGTGTTCCTTACAGTGCAGGGGCTGGAAACCTGGGTGTCCGCCTCGGTGAGAATAGAAATTAGTGTTTTATTGGCGTATCGTGTTTATATTTTCCCAGCCACAGATAAAGGGACTAGTTGTGGGACTTTGTCAGCCCCCTCCCTGGCAGTCTTCTTCACTTTCATTTTATTTTACTTTTCTTTTGCAACTGAGACTCTTGGGATGTGCAAGAATTTGAAAGTAAACGTTTGACTATCATGCTGCATAAAACAGCATTTAAACAAATACTGTATTGGCATGCACTGTGGAATTGGTGCCAAAAAAGTAAAGTAAATAAGCTATGAAATTCAAAATATACAGAAGTGGAATAGGCTGATTTGTTAGAAGAATTGCTGATTTGATCTGTTTGTTCTAGCTACCTTGCTTAAAAAACCCAAACAACTCAGCAAACCAACAAAAAACCCATTCACTTCTGATTCACTTAACTAGAAAAGAAACTACATTCACTGGGAAAAGGGGATCCTACTAAATAATTGTTTGTGCTCCCGGGATGTTTGAAATGCATAGTAATTGCTGCATACAGCAACTACAGCGTGAATTGGTTTGGTTCAACTTTTCTGATGAGTGGGTATGGTAATTCATATTTTGGCTGGAACTTCAGGAAATGTTGACACCTGTCAAACTCTGAATTGCAATAAAAGTGTCATATTGAATGTTATTGCAAAACTGTCAACTTTTTAAGTAGTGAATGAAATTCATTATGGCTTTTCCACTGTAAACAACTCTTGAAAAATTGTCATTTGATTGAAAATACGACCTATCTGTGGCAGTGAGAAGTGCCTGATCCACTGAAGATGAACTGTTAATCTACGGGTATATATAGCTGAGCCTCTAGTGCATGTTTGTGAAAGAGCTAATCTTTAAAGCAAGGTGAGGCAAGATTCACTTCATCTCAAATGTTGTTATTGCTTAAAGTATGTGACTTTGAAGTGCCCAGAAATGCAACTGCTGTTCTTCAAAGGAAAACAGATCCCAAGGACTGTTTCCAACTTCCTTTCTATGTCTTTTTTTCAGTATGTCAGGGGGGATATATACAGATGGACAAATACTGCTTGTGTTAGGTCATTCATTTAGAGAAAAATTAGAGCCACAGAAGAATGTGAACTAGATGCATATGCCAATATAAATCTACTACTATACAGCTACTCCAGTTTATATTTGTATAAAAGAAAACAGAACCTGACCTCATATATCCAGTACACAACAGCCTGCGTTCCCTAATGGCACACCGAAGTCATACTTACGAAACACAGTCTTTTTGCAGCATAGATAGAATGACCAGGATTTTTGGCATTGTTTTGAAAATCAGCTTAAACTTTTATGGCAAAGAGCTATTTTTGACTATAGTTTCTGTGAGTCTAATGATCTTAAAGGTCTGTACCACAACTTTCCTTTCAGTGGCATGTTTGCATAGAAGCTGTACAGGCTCTGGGGCTGTGTGATCAGGGAAACAGTTACGTGTTCACTACAGGGTTGTATAACTTGAAAATATGTTTTTCATGATTCTGATACTTTATTTAGAGATTTTGACTTTTTCTGATGAGTTTTCCAGTTCTCTGTCCCTATCTTTTTATTATTTAAGGTTATGGTAGAGCATCTGACCTAATATCAGTATCATTGTCCTTGTTCTTTGCTTATAATTAGGGAGAACACTTGATTAATCACCTTCGCCTGTTTTTGGTGGCCTACTGTAAGCCAGTTGTTTGCCCTGTAGTCTGAAAGGTACACAGATACTCCATGCTTTTGTACTCGTGAGAAGTGCTCTGTTCATAGTGAAGTTTCCAGTGCAGATTAGTGGAGGCAGTGGATTCAGTAAGCAGTCACCAAAATCTGTATGCATTTGTGCAGCAAACACCTATCTACTGCTCCATGACAAAGCCTCTACTTAATAATCTGGCCAAGGATTTCAAGGCAGCGAGCTTTTTTCAAAGCAGCTACTTAGGAACATTAGATGTGACTATAGCATCAAACTAATTAGTTGCCACTCCCTTTCTATGAAGCTTCCAGGGCTTTATAGAAATGTTATATTTGCACTTCTCACTTGCTGCTGAGGCATTGAGGTTAAGCAGTCTCTGGTTTTCGTCTGCTTTTTTACTGATGGGAAAGATTCCAGGGCATTGTTCGAGAGCTGCACAACCCCCTTATATACCTGGCTAAATATTTTAAACTGTTGTGCATTTGAACAACTTGCCACAAAGCATTAAGTGGTATTTAAGGTTTGCTTGAGCTCTGTTGCCAGGGTCCTTTTAAAGAAAACCAAAACAACAGGAGGTATTTGGGAATAATTAAACCAGCACTAAATAAAATCATAGTGAAGGATGAGTGTTAGTATGAACGATGGCAAGAAGGCATCATGTTCAAAGGTAAATAAAACGCGAACCTGTGCATTTCAACTTATATGTACACACATATATGTGCATGCAACATGTACAATTCTTGACATGTGTACAGCAGATCGCATAAAGGTGCATCTTCTAGAATTTAACTGGTATTTGATGTACAAGTAAACAGAATTGATCTTGTTGGGTTATCTTGATAGTCAAAGAGGCAAAGTTGCAAGATTCCCTTGTGAACAAATGACTGGAATGGAAATACTGGGTAATCAGGTCTAATTTTCTGCAGGCCACTTCAGCTGTGAGTGAATACATACTAGATGTGTAAGTCCAGCAGAGGCCACAGAACTTTTCTTCGTTCATGCTTGCCTACTGTATAACCACACCCCACACTCTTTAACTTCTTGTAAACAAAACCAAGTATAGAAAAGCTGAAATGTGGGGCAGGGAAGGAACAGGAAAGTTGTTGTCCTGTTACTCAAAAGTTCAAAGACATAAAAACTGTTTAGGATTTGTGAATATTTACTATTGATGAAAAAGAGGCCTCGGTGCCTGGAAGTGGTCATCAAAATTAGAAAGCATTCGAAAATAGGCTCCTTTGGGCTCCTGTTGTAATGAGTGGAAGCATTCCTCAAGTGGCAGTATTTCTGGTACTGTCATGGGTATGGCTGCCCACATATATTAGTCTCTGGTGAATATTTTCTCATTGTTTCACAATTATTTGCAATTGGCTGTCACCTTTCTGCAATTATAAATATTCCATTAGGAAACAATACAAATTAGAACTGTAGGTGCCAGGATCTTTGTACTGGATGTATTCTTTTTTACTTTCTAAGTGTTCTTTTCATATGAAAAGAGTTTAGCAGCTTTATCCTTATTCAAGTCTTTTCTTTTTGTATCTGCCGGGGAGAAAACCATTAATTTTGAGGAATAGTGAAAGCAAGCATTAAGCTGTCTTTGACATTTTAGTTTAACTTGAATAGGTTAATTTTTATTTATTTATTTTTTTTTTTTTGAGAAAACAAGTTTGTGGGAAGTGTGTTTTAACTGTGAGCGCCCGATTTCGACCATTAGCATAAGAAAAAAAGTTTTAGTGCATTTACTATTGTATTGAATGAAGAGTTCCAACAGTCAGGGAAAAGAAAGTAAAAGGCTGTAAAGAAATGATGGTCTATTCAGATTATTCAGCAGCCCAAAGCTCTGGTCATCTGCCTCTGAAATCTGTGATCGGGATATCACTTTTATCTTCCTGTGCCTTTCTCTCGCCTTTTTCACATGTTCACTTTTGTCAAGGTTTATTGATCACGTTTTCTTCTCTGCAAATCTGTGGAAAATTTAATGAACCAAAAACAACAGAGAAATAAAAGGAACTTTTTATTCATTACACTAGATTGAATTTTGTTCTATAGTCACTACCTTCTCGCTTCCCATGTGCATCATTGTGTCCCTCCTGCAGCACTTACAGTACATACAGTGGGGATGGCAGTATTATTAATTCCCTTCCAGGGAAAAGTTTGTTTAATGTTGTGATCTCATGTCAGAGCCAGCCCTACTCCTTGCCTCTTCTGTGCTCTCCTGACATTCAGATTCTTTGCTGTGGAGCTTCTGCCTCTAAATATATTAAAGTGTGTATTCCACAGAGCATTTACCTCTTCAAGAATGAAATGTATTTGCTGCCTAGCAATTAAACCCAAATTTAAATGATTACAGATTAGCAGCAGTTATTTACAATCCTGATTGTTTTGGTGCTATGATCCTTGTTCATTACACATCTGCTTTGCCGTGGTGCTGCCCCAGAGTGCTTTGTGATGCAAATGCTTTTGTTAACTTACAAATAGTTTCAGTATCTAGATCATCTCAGGTGACATATTTAAGTCTCTTCTTTTTTTCCCAGATGGACTTAAAAAGCTGTAATTAAATGTGGCTTTCATTATGATTAAGCTTTGCTAACATTTTCCATGGAACGATTTACTTGAACTCTGGCACTTTCTGATCCTGTCACTGGAAGATTTTTCAATAAAGACCCTTTTTAACATTAATTTTATTGCATTTAGTGCAGCTTGTAAGTGTAGGAAAATGAGTTAAAATGGAGCATGTATCTGTCTGAGAGATTTCTCGGATGTTTCTTGATTCCAAAGAACTTTACTGCTCCTTTGTGTTAAATGCTAAGGTGTAAACCCCAGGGGAAGGAAAACCATAGAGTTCTGTAGAGTAGTTCCAAATACTCTTGTGATGAGTAGTACCATCAATGCTGATACTTTTAAGGGATGAGCTAAAAGCCACAAAAGGGCATCCATACTCGAGCTTGTAATTTCAGCTGCAGTAATGGCACATCTGTGCACTGAGTGACTGTTCTGTAGGAATACACACCTGCAATCTTAAACTGCCTCTAAATCTGAAGAAAGGATTTTGTGCCAGGCAGAATGAGCCCTTATGGGAAAATCGGGGCTCCTGTTAAAAAAAAAAAAAAAATTCTTCTGTCCCCTGTGAAATGTTTGATTTTACTGATTTTAGTGTAGATAATTCATTCAAATGAAACTAATGAAACCTCTTTAGAGGACCATGCCTTCTCTGGGATCCTGTGCTGCACAGTGGAAGCCAGTGTAGGTCCAGACCCTGGCTGATAAGCCCCCTGTGGTCCCAGTCCTTCACCCCTGCCGTGAGGTGCCAGGTACTCTGGCAGTGATCTGGCTGGTTCTCCCCAGGATCTGCAAGGAATGGTCAGCTACACAGCTGAATTCCTGCAGCAGCAGTGAAAAAACTTCCAATATTACAAATGTAATTCAGATAAGTATGAGGTACTGTCGTATACAAGCACTGTGGCTTGTATTCATCACTGGGAGCTTTAAATATCCAATCTCTGAAACTTAAATCCTTTTTTTCTTTAAATGTCATGTGCATTTAGTAATTACATTCTTCAAGCAAGTGGATCACCTGGAAGCTGTGTCGCACGGTGTTGAGCAGTTTGATTCTGTTACCAAAAATCATTGCAACCCCCTTAAAAACTTCCCGACATTTTACTTTTTTTTTTTTTTTCTTCCTGTCTAGGAAAGCGGCATCCTTAGCTGAAATCAGTGTATTGCTCCCCTCCATATAGACCTGTGGAGTCCTGTTAGAGCCCTTTTTTCATACCTTATTTAAAAGCAAGGTCTGTTGATTGCAACGGTATTAAAAGAGCATCAGTTCCCAGCACCAAGATAGCTCCCTTTCAGGGCAATCCTCAGCAATGCCTCTTTGTGTGGTGGACAATGCAATAAGTCAGGACTTTCTGAGCCACCTCTATAAGGAACTGTAAGGGCTTCTGAAGTACACTTGTGTTAAGTTGAATTGATTGAAATTTAATGGCTGTTAGTAGCTATGAATGGTAATGATTTTCTAGAGTATCTTCACCATGCTTGACATTAATAACTGAAGAGTGTGTGTGTGACACTAGTGTGTTATTCATTTTTAAAGATGCTTTCTCCCAGCCTTCTTCCCCATAATTTAGTTGTTTTGATGATTCAGAAAAAAAATCTCAGTCTTCGAAGAGCACGTACATCTTGTCACCATAATTTTGTGCTCATGATTTTTATTTTTTCCAATTCCAACATAAATCAGACTACAATATAGTGGGAATGATGAATTTGTTTTACATGCCATCATGAATTAATGTTATGCAAATAGAAGCTTTGCAGGTGCCATGATTTACTTAATAATTTCAAGTTCTAATATTTAAGCTCGTTCATTATGTCTGAGTAAAGAAAACCCACTACATGTTCATATTTTTAAATGTGAAATGTGAGATTTGTGCGCATTTGCTGTGTGTAGTTGCTGTGTAAGCACATTTGATGGCTAAGAAAGAATCAATCAGTGTTTGCATTCAGCATCTTACTACTGTAGATGTTGCAGAGACATTTCAAAGAGAATAATCAAACATTTGTGTGTAAGAGAGAGGAAGATGCTGGTAAAACATTCTTCAAGGATATAAAGCAGTAGAAAACTGCCAAAGTAAAGTTTTTTGGCCTTTAAAAATTGGGCAGGCCTGTGTGGTTTTGCTATGCAAAGTGGCCTTTATTTCATCCTGAACGGTTCACCAAGAGCTTCTCCCAGACCTGCTGTCTTTGCCATACAGTGAGAATTGAGCCGAGGAGCTGGTGAGAGCTGTCGGCATCCTGAGTCAAAGGTGAATGCAAATGTGATCGCAAGGTTTTCAGGCTTTGATATCATTTTTAGTGTGCTTCCCAAAGGCTAAGGACAAGGGGGAAAAAGTTTGACACATAAATACATCTCGAATCTCTGAAGATAAGAATAGATTTTAACTTTATTTCTTAAAAAATTGAGGTCACTATGGTCTGATGACAGGCTGAAAGCCCATCACTCAATTTTTTTTTTCTACTTTTTTATTTTTTTTTCCAAATGAACAGACAGAAGCTTACTTTTGATACATTGTACACATTGAGTTACTTGACAGCAGCATTCAGGTTTGTGGCCCTAGGGTCAAGGTTTAGCACCCACATCCGGGCCTCTCTACCCAGGTAGTAAGAACTTAACTGATTATGCAACAAAAGAACCAAACCTCCTAAATTTGGTAATGTAGATGAATTAAAAGTGAAGCTTTGCAAAAATGGCTTTGCTCCATGCAACAGGACCATGTTTTTCCGTGACTGCTACAGCGTTAGTCATGTGAGTAGACTCAAGAGTTGGTCCTTGACGTCTTCAAGCCCAGGGGATCAGTGGCCAAGGACCAGAGTGGTACTTGGCTTTTAGTAATTTTTGACAACTTCTTTTGCTGTGTGTGTTCTTGAAGAACTCAGAGGAGAAATTCATCCTGATGCACCATTCAAGCCAAGGATTTAGCTGGGTGCTAAAGGGCCATTTGCGAAGTGGTGTGCACAGTGTATGCACCGTGATCAAGTTAATTATGTTGCTTTGGCAACCACAGCTTTGGTATTTCCTGACTTGGGTTAGTTGATGGAGTCATATTCCAATATTTGGCGTCATCAATACTGAACCCTCTTGCAAAATCAGTTTAGTTTTGTTGAAAAGTGGCAGGAAAAAAAAAGAGGTGGGATTTCTGACAGTGTTAAAAAGTAAATTTTTTACAGGTTTTGTGTTGAAGTAATTTTTTATTTAAAATTTTTAAATACAATTCCATTGTAGGAAATAACAGTAGTGATACAAATGCTTTTCCAGTAGGCTTCAAGAAATTATTTTAAAATTCCTTTTGTGGAGAATTTCAGCATTTAGGGGGTTTTGTTCCAATTCACAGTAAGGCATATTTGGAAATCTTAAATTCCTTTTGTAAGCTGTAGTAATTGCATTCCTAACTTCACTAACTGTAAGGGAATACAGAGATGAGTGCAGTACATGTGTTACCCAGCCATGTCCATGGCTGATGTTTTTGCCTTTGATTCTATGTGTGTTGTTTGGGTCTTTTCTCCTTTTTTTTTTAATTTTTTTTATTTTTTTTTTAGAGGAAATGGAATGAAGGGGAAAGCATTGTGTGTTCTGGGGTTGCATTGTCTCAGCAAAGCCTGCACCTAATGACTGACCCTCCTGAAGCACTTTCACTATTTTCTATTTGAGAAAATGTTCCTACTCATGCATTTTACTCCAAGGCCTCTTGCATTGGACTTATTCTAGAAATGAACTGGTTCTGGAGGTGAGTTCATGCCTCTGGGACAAAGCACACAGAGGGGAGGTGGGCTGCGAAAGGCAGGTCTGGATCTGCATCGAGGGGATGGGGATGAAAAGAGGCAGGGCTGGAGGTTGCACCGCTCTCCCAGGAGCTTGCAAGGTGAGGGATGCTCCTCCTTTGCTTTCCAGAGGGCATTTCCAGTGGTGCAGATGGCAGAGGGATCTTTGCCAAGGTTTCCTTCAGTTTCCTTTAATATCAGGGTACAGATACCCAAGAGCCAGAGGCTATCCAAGCTGTTGAAGGAGGTGGGAAATGAGGAGGGCTTTTTGGTGGTGAAACTCACTGACAGCAAGCAGACGTTGCTCTCTGCTGCCCCTTCTGCTATTTCAGGTCACCTTGGATACCTCCGCGCCCACTCATGGTTTGTCAGGGAGGCATTGCCTCAGATTAGGCTGGAAATCTTCAGCACCTTGAGTGCAGTCGGATGGTGGCATGCTCCAGCTGTCAGGCTGAAGGAGTGGGGTACAAATTAACTTGGGATCCCTAGTCCTGGTCATTTTGGTGTCTTCCTCCTTTGCTGTTGAAGATGCAGCTTTGCAGCCTAAGGAAACCTCCTGGCTTCACCCCAGTCCTTCTCCTGTTGCTGTATGTGGAATAACAAGCACATTCATGGGGGTTACCAGGAGCGGATCTTCTCAGTGCAATGTAGGACCCTCCAGTGGAGGCGAAGATGGCAACCACTCAGGATGTCCTCTTCAAAGTGGCTTTTCCCTCCTTTCCTTGGCTGCTCTCTTCTGGCATGATGTGGCTGGAGCTGGCTGGGTTTTAGCCCTCTTGCAGTAGAAGGGAAGCAATTGGGGTTTTGTTTGGGTCTTTCTGCCCTCTTGCTACGTGTTGTTAGTTGCTAGGATGAGGTCACCACTTCTTGCACGCCAAACGGCATGCCTTCTGAGTGCACTAAATCATGCATCGCCATGAAGCTTCCGTGTAGGCTGGACTGGGAGCCGTTGGTGCAGCAGTTCAAACAAAGTACAGTGCTGCAGGTGCTCTTTTGCTGGCTGATTGCTTCAAATGTCACACCTCTCCTCGACTTAATGTCTGTGCTGTTTCAACATCTCATGTGAGTTGATGGAGTTTAGGCATCATCCGTTTCTCCCTCTCTTCCTGGAGGTTACAGATTTCCAGACACCCTTGAGGTGGAGTTTTAAGGTCATTGGTGGCATTTTTAGGTCACAGAACTGCAGCACCCTGTCTTCTCGCCAGCTAATCAAATGACTAATTAGTTCTTATATTGCTGCTGTTATCTTTTTCTCTAGCTTTGGTTTGGCTCTGCAGGATGAAGCTGGCTAGGAGATGACATCTGAGAATTACTTGATTGGAAACTTAGAGACAGATATGGTCAAGAGAGTCCATATGAGCAGTAACTGGTGCTGTGTTCATCCGTGTTCCTCAATTCAACCATGTATATTAAGACATCTATCAAAGCACAGTGTTTAAGAACAGGCTTCCTAAAGCCTTCCGATGATTATGGCAGTGAAGATATCAAATACACAACACACATTGTAATTTGGGTTATTTCCACAAAAAGACTTTTTTACTTTATTTTTTAACAAAGGCAGCTATGTACATATATTCTAGTTTATATTACTGTACTTGCATTTTTTCATCAGGGCACCGTATCATGCACCCTCTAAAATGCTCAAATAGGGACCTGGGCAGTGCAAACATTTGTGTGTATTGCAGCCACATTAACCCACTTAATTTCCCATTTCTCTCAGGTGTTAATGGCATCTGGTTGCGACAGATGCTTTCTGATAAAGCCTTCAGATCAACATGCCTTTGGAGACATCAGTGCTCTGTGTTGGTACTTGCAGACTGCTGTATCCAAATACTCTTCTTTAATTGTCTTATTAAGTAGAGAATTAAGCTCTGTGCTTTGACTGTTTTGGTGCCAGTGATTCTTACTGCAGGCTTTGGCACGGACCCGTGTTGTGTTTTAAAGAGACAGCACCACTTTAATGATGTGGGAATTGAGTTGGAGGATAAAAATCCACTGAGAAAATGGCTGACTGAGAGTACGGTACGTAAAATCTGATTTTATGTTCTTCCCTTCATGCTGTTTGGTGGGGGGTTTAGTTCAAATGCCTATGATGATTTAAGAAATAAAAAGCAGAAATTCTCACTGCTGCCAGACCACAGGCTCCTCAGTGCCAGACTTGCAGACGAATGTCACATGTTGCTGTATGTTTTGAAAGCATACCATGTGTTATTCGTTAGCTGTTTTAGTCCTCCCCCCAGCTATATTGTCTTATCCCTAGCCAATCGCACAGAAAAACTTCTAATGAAATAAACTTTTCTCTTCCTCCCCTCCTGCGCAGACACTGGGATCTGTTCCCCTGTACCTGTCACTCCATGCAGCGGTCTCTATCCACAGACTTGCAGAAGTGATTTTAACTTGAATTCATGTGGCTCTGCCTCTCATACTTTAAATCAAGCACTTTTGACACTGATATTGCAGCTTATGTTGTGTGTTAGGATCAAGAGCTCACAAATGACTAAACATATGGTTCAAACTTTTTTTTTTTATGGAATATAATATGTTTTAGCTTAACTCAGCTGTGGGTCTAGATAACAAACGTTTGCCATTAGAATCATTGCATTTCCAGAAACAATTTTTTACTCCCTCTTTTCTACTGTCTTGGATTAATGTTTCCTCCAGCTAATGACAGGACCGGACATGCAAACTAGATTAGAGCATAGTGTGAATAGTGTGAGCTGAAAATACTGGCATCTCACTTTATTGCCTACAAGGTTAGGCAGTTTACTGTAAGATTGCAAGAAGCAAACTGAAAGCAAACTTGCAAATTAATCCAGATCTCTTGGGTCCCTCCCAGCAAGAGTGGTTCTCAGGGGATTTGCCTCTAAAATGTTCTTTGAGCCCCTCTGCTTGCCCACCCCCCAGCCCACAGCAATGCAGAGGTATCCCACTGATGGCCATATTGCCTACAGATGAGATGTCAGAGCATTGGTGTCACTCCAGCAGTGCGGCCATGGGATTCCACTCTCCTCCTGATCTGTGTGGTGCCAGGATGAATATGGCAGAAGAGATGGCAACAGCATCCCAGCGCTGTGGCTGTCATGGGTGGTAAAGGCTGCTTTGCATTAGAGCTGCTTCCCAGGGCTGCCTTCCACAGGAGGTCTGCTCCTGATTTCAGCAGGGGCAAGAGGCAGCCAGTGCTTTCACTCAACATCTCTATTAATTTCACTGCACCAAAAAAAAAATGTGCCTTGGGAAAGCCTGTTACTTACGTTTCTGCAAAAAAAGAGCATTTGAGCTGGTGTGGTGATTGGACTTCATATCACATCTCTGATAAGGAAGAAACTGTTAGGGAGTTATATTAAAGGATAGATAGGAAAGGCTGGGAATACCAGAGCAGCCAGTATAAGGGCTCATACATGCATACTTAGGTGTGCTAGCTAGACCTCTGCTGAAAATTCATCGTATTTCATTTTTATTCCTTCTATTTTTCTTTTTCGCAGCCTGTGTCTTGGGTGTCAGGCTTGGAGTTCTCTCTCCAGAAGAAACAAATGATTTATCAGTTTTCTATGAAAACCAGACAATAATAGAAAGTTTGTGTTTCACATTTAGGTGTAATTATGAGTATGCTGCTTGAATGATGAGGTGTAAAGTGTTCAGAAGAAAAGCTGTCACCATCCCATGCCAGGTTTCAAGAAGGCTGTGTCTCTTGACAGATCAGTCCGACAAGCCCTGCTGTGACTGGGACCTCCTTCCTGAGCAGTTCTCTTTACTGGGGAGCTGTGAGTATCAAACTGGGCTCAGCAACCAGCTGTGTGGTAGTGGCGGAAATACTGCTGGGACATGGCAAGTGCTGGGCTGACCAGCCCAAGGGAGAGCAAGTGCTGTGTCCTGCCAAGCTGAAATATATGGCTTGACTATGGTGAGGAAGATGAAAGATCATTTCCCACCAGAGATATCATGGGGGAGACTGCTGGAGAACAGGATGCAGATTGGGCTACAGTGGCACTGGAGGTACCATATGGTATCAGTGTAAAAAGGTAACAGAAGCCATGAGACAGCAGGAGGAATGGTGACTCTACACACAAACCAGTTCAGAACTGAGTTGTGTTGATTGTAGCAAGGCTCTAAACCTGCTTGATTTTAGGCTAGTGCTGCTCACCAAGACAAGATACGGGGGGATTTGGGCCATATTTGGAGCTAGGCCAGCTTTTGTCTTAGTGGATAAAAGATGTATCTAAGGAAATGTTTTAGCCTCTGTCAGGGTACAGCTTTATAAATGTGCACTCAGGTGGCACTGGTTGCCTTTATCAGTAATTTGAAGGGATCTCAAGAGAAGTCTCTTTTGTCTCCTGCCATTCAAGTACAACCTTCCTCCCTCAGGAGAGTTTGCATAGGAAGGTGGAGGCTGCAGTTCCCAGGCACCTGGAGTCCTCAGAGATGCAGTTTTGAGATGAGGAGTTGGAGCAGAAAACTCCACTGCTCATATGGACTGGTCGCCTAAGTCTGGCAGCAGAACTGGATGAGGAGTCAGTGCATCTGCTGTTAATGCTAACCCACCTTTATAATCTCTTAGAATGTTTTTGAGCTCTCTGGAGTCATTTAATAGCTCTTTCTCATTTTCTGGAGAAATGCCAGAGGTGCAGTTTCCCAAACACAGAATCCCAAACATAGAATGGTTTGAGTTGGAAGGGACCTTAATGGGCCATCTAGTTCCAACCCTCCTGCCATACGCAGGGACACCTTCCACTGGATCATGTAGCTCAAAGCCCATCCAGCCTGGCCTTAAACGCTTCCAGGGATGGGGCAGCCACAGTTTCTTTGGGCAACTTGTCCCAGTGCCTCACCACCTTCATAGTAAAGAATTTCTTCCTTATATCTAATCTTAATCTACCCTCTTTCAGTTTAAAGTAATTACCACTTGTCACTACATGCCCTTGTGAAAAGTACCTTTCCATATTTCTTGTAGGCCCATTTAGGTACTGGAAGCTGCTCTAAGGTCTCCCCAGAGTCTTTTCTTCTCCAGGTTGAATAACCCCAACTTTCTCAGCCTGTCTTCACAGGAGAGGTGCTCCAGCTCCCTGATCATCTTTGTGGCCCTCCTCTGGACTTACTCTAGCAGGTCCATGTTCTTCTTGTGTCAGGCATGCCAGAACTGAATGCTTTATCACCTTGTACTTGGCATGGTTGAACTTCAAGAGGTTTGTGCTCTCCCACCTCACAAGCGTGTCAGGGTCCCTCTGGATGGCATCTCTTCCCTCCAGCGTATCAACCGAACCCCACAGCTTGATGTTGTCAGCAAACCTGATGAAGGTGCACTTGATCCCACTGTCCATGTTGCCAGCGAAGATGTTGGAACAGGGTCAGTCCCAGTACCCACCCCTGAGGAACACAGCCTTCAGTGATCTCCACTTGGACACTGAGCAGTTGACCACAGCTCTTTGAGTGTGGTGGTCTGTCCAATTCCTTACCCACTGAGTGCTTCATCCATCAAATCCATGGCTCTCCAGTTTAGAGACAAGGATGTTGTGCAGGACAGTGTTAAATGCTTTTAACAAATCTAGGTAGGTGACATCAGTCACTCTTCCCTTATGCACCAATGCTGTAACCCTGTCTCAGAAAGCCACCAAATTTGTCAGGCACAATTTCCCTTTAGTGAAGCCATGTTGGCTGTCACCAATCACTTCCTTAGTTTCCAGGTGTCTTAGCATAGTTTCCGGGAGGATCTGCTCCATGATCTTGCTGGGCACCAAGGTGACTGGCCTGTAGTTCCCTGAGTCTTCCTTTTTTCCCTTTTTAAATATGGGGGTTATGTTTCCCCTTTTCCAGTCTTGTGCACCTTCAAGTTCCTTAGATGATCTCAAACCTGATCATCTCCTACAGTGGGTGGGTTCTTCATTCTTCCAGTCCCTGTCTTTGCCTTCTGCATCTTGAGAAGTGTGACTGGAGCTCTTACTGGTGGAAACTGAAGCAAAAGAGTCATTGAGTACCTCAGCCTTCTCCATATCCCAGGTAAGCAGATCTCCCATTTCCTTCTGGAGGGTGCCCAAATTTTCCCTAGTCTTCCTTTTATCACTCATGTACTTACAGAAGCTTTTCTTGTTGCCCTTTATGTCCCTGGCCAGTCTTAATTCCACTGGGGCTTTAGCTTTCCTAACCTGACTGCTTGAACAATTTATCTGTATTCCTCCCAGGCTACCTGTCCTTGTTTCCACCCTGTGTGGGCTTCCTTTTTATGGTCTAGTCCTTGAAGAGACTCTAAGGTGCAGTGCTGCAAGTTGCCTTCTGTTTCCTGCTGCCATGGTTGCCATGGGTAAGGAGGTTGTGTAGAGCCATTTGGAGTAGCTTGCAACACCAGAGGCAGGAGGCCCTGAATCAGTATTTAACGGAACTTTCTAGAGGCAGGAGAATGGGCGACCAAATATTTTCACAAGGTAATTGTATGGAAGAGGGTAGCTTGACTTAGTCCCTTGGAAATACTGGTAAACGTTGCAGCTCTGGTACTCTCACCAAGGGAGCATGGCTGCTCTTCATAACGCAAGTTCATAAGAAAGGGCTAGCAAGTGATGACTGCTTTGTTAGAGCAAGTGTGACCAAGAGAGCTTTCTTCCAGCCTCATGTATGTTGTTTCCCCCTTACCTGTTTGTACTTACATACTTCTAGACATGGAGCTATGCCTTGAAACCATCCACAGCTTGTAGTAGAGCAGAATGGCTGCTTATTCTGCGGTGCTCCATAGGCAACAAGTGGTACACATGTCCTGCAGCATGCCTTGTCTGCATGCAAGTATGCAGGGGCCATTCAAGATAACTGTTATAAACTAGAAATGTCCTCCAGGTCTGGGACTTGCACTGCGTGTGACAGGCCTCTCCTTTGTAACATTGTCGTGGTGCCACATGAGCCGTATCTCCTTGATTTATGAAACAGCTGGTTATAAGTCTGGTTATTTCCCATGGGGCTCCTCAGAAAGCAATGCTTTCTCTGCCCTTTCCTTTTCTGAGAGACCCTTTCCTGTGGTTTGTAAAGATCACCTTATTTTTCAGGGCATTTGTGGTATACATTATGGCTGTGGTTGTTAGTGATGCCTACATGGACTATCTTAGGTAGAAGAAACATTGCATTATGCAGGAAGTTCAAGACCTTTTACAGTCTTCCTTTTTCTTTTTTTTTTTTGTTAAGGGACCTTTGCTAAATTCATTTATCTTCAGTGGAAGAGCTGGTGCCCTATAGCAGAGAAGGCTGGAATGTGAAATAATCAGCTCTCTGCTGTGCTAGGCCTGTGGGCTAGTGCAAAACCATGTTTAGCTCGCAGCCAGCCATGGCATGCAGTGCCTCTTGGCTCATGTGTAGTTGAGGGACACGAAAGACTCACAGACAGAATCCCAGGCAACCTGCTGGCAGCTGGGGTAAATACCATGGGGAAAAGAAGGGACATAAGACACCAAACCTGTAGGAAACCAGTCTTCATTAATTCTGCAACATGTTGGACAACTTGTGTTCTTTTATTAACTTTTTATTACGGCAAAAGTGATTAGAATAAAAATAGTCTAGGTGCCAAGGGGATAAACAGTGAATTAAAAGGATTAAGGTCTGAACATTTTATTGCTTTTAGAAAGATGTTATTAGATTTACCAGCTTCAGTTAAATTTACATGACTGAATTACTTCTTAACATATTACTGAGTTTTGTGGGGGAAACCGCATCTGTGTAGGTGTTTTAGAAGGACTTAATCCAGAATACATCACAATTCTAGGCCTTTATGGAAGAGTAGGGCAGCTATCATTTTTGTCATAAGCTAAATGGATGCTGATTGGGCATTTGAGTCATCTGGAAGTTAGTGTGACCCGCACATTGTGTCAGAATTGATAGCAACTCCAGTGGGTAAACCAGGAATGTTATGTTAGTTATATTGCCAACTGTGATGCTTTCGATTATTTCAGTTTTCAGAAACTCTTGAGACATTTTAGGATAACTTGAGGGGCTTCTGAACATATAAAAGCCTTTGTTTTCTGAAGATAGCTCATGCCAAACTGATGACTGACAGTGGCAATTCTGTTTGAGGTCACCCACAATAAACTTCTCTCCCAGTACCTGTCAACGTAGTCAAGTCCAGCCAAGCACCAAGCTCCTGCACTTTATAAGGGTTCAGAGTTGCTGGAGGTGTGTGTGTTGGCTTCCTTTGAGTCCACAATGCTCGTGTGTGGCTCTTGCCCCTACCCCTCCCAGCTCTCCACACAGCACACTTGCATGTTGGAGAGAGTCCAAATTTCCTCCCTCCTGGGGATTCCTTTTCTGTTAATTTAAGTGATGGCAAATTCAAACCTCTTGCCAGAGCTTGCTGTGTGTTTTTGGATGCTTTTTTTAGCTGTTCCCTGAGGGGTCAGCTTTTGTCCTTCCCCACCATACTTTCAGCTGTGGGGAGAGAGGCCTTGAGCTGGAGCTGATCGGTCCCACCTGACTGAATACATCTTGACATGGCTTCAGTACCTAAGTGTTTGTTCCAGTTTTGAAGACTTTTGCTTTGTTGTTGTCTGTACAGAGCTGAGCTTACAATATCATGAGTGTATATGTAATCTTTATCTTAATAGCAGAATGAATCATTCATGCCTATAATAGAGTGTGTCTAAGTTCCTGTTAGGTGGTTGTCTGCAGCACTGGGACTTGATTTTAGATGCTGAATGGAAGTTACAATTAGAGTGAATATGACTGTTTTTAATAGGTATGCAAAATAGCTTTTATCTTCAAAAGTCATGTAGTGAACACATGGTGTTAATATGAGACAGAATGAATGTGTTGAAGAGAAGTGAGTGCCCATCTGCTGTAAGTCCGAACCAAAGATTCATGGGCTAACTTCTCAACCAGGGGATGTTGCAGATAGATCACACCATGGTCTGGAAGAGTGCTCAGTGGTTACAGTCTCCTGAGCAAGACCAGCAGTAGCCAGGAGTCTGTGCTAGAAGGGGAAGCTGGATGGCAGCTCTTCTGTTTGAAGTCATCTGAGCTTTGGCTCACCTCCCTCTGAGGGGTCTGCCCTTGTCACCAGAGGGGGCTTCAGCGCCTGCCCTGGTGCTGAGCTCTGCCACACAGGGTTATTCTCGAGGGCCTTTGTCCTGCTGCGAGGCTTGTGCTTGCACAGCCGAGAGCCGGTTCAGTTGTGGTTTTACCCTCCTGTCAGTTATTTTCAACAGTCCTCTTATTTCTCCAGACAATTTTGTTGGAGAAAATGTGCAGCAGGATATGTTCACAGCATAGGGGAACATGGGAAGAACAGCACTCACTTTATGAAGATGCAGGTGTTGGAGAAATGTCATCTGTTTATGCTTTGTTTTGCACTGAGCTTCTGCAGGGGGCTGCGTTTTCTGTGACCATCCAGGCTGTTTTAAAAGTAAAGTATCCTGCTTAGCACAGAGCTATGGCTCCCCAGTCAGTGCATAGGTGGGAAGGCCCTGGTGCAGTGCCCCCGTTCCTGGTGAGTTTAAAACCTCTGGTGGAAGAGGTGGCACATAGAAATGCACTGTGATGGCACCTGGTAGGCAAGTGGAAACCATGGCGAGGGAGTGCTCCAGTGTGGCCTCCTGGATGGAGAGCCAAACCCTTGAGGCTCCGAGCAGCGTAGCAGGTGGACTTGGTGTTTGCTGAAGTTACCAGATGATAACTGGAGTGGAGAGCATGCAAGCAGCAGCACAGCACTTCAAAATCAAATTTGAGTTAAAAAAACCCAAGCAACTTAGACTACAGAGGAGGAGACATCTAGGAAGAAGCATCTGCTGGGATACCAGAGTCCGCAGGAGTCAATGACCAAGTATGAAAAGGCTACAGATTTAGTACTTTTGGTAACCTAAAAGGACTTGGAGGGTTTGGGTGCTCATCCTGTGGTGACAAGGCAGTTGGGATTGAGGACATAGCACTGATAACTGCAGGAAGTGTAATGCATTCAGGTCTGCTTCACTCCATTACAACAGATTGACAAATTGGAGAGAGTTCAGGAGAAAAAAAAAGAAGTAACAAGAGAGCTTGAAGGATTGACTTACGAGGGAAGACCAAAAGAGCTGAATATGGATAACTTGGCTAAAGGATGACAAATAGGGTGGTTGAGATATAAATCTACAAATATCTGAAGGGTGTAAACACCAAGGCTATGAAGAATTATTTATAGTGGTACAATGGGGTGTAACTAGAAGTAATGGGATGAAATTTAAGAGAAGGCAAATTTCAGTTGAATAATGGGAGAAGCTTTTTGACAGCGTGATGTATTAGGCCATGGGATGCTCTTCCAGCAGTAGCCTTATTGCTCACTACTTAGGGCACAACCCTGTTTATTAAGAAGCCATAGTTTTCAGAGTCTTTATAAAGGCCAATTTCAAATCATGCCTTTTGTTTTTTATGTATTTGATACAGAGGCATGCAAACCGTACAACAAAGCTGCTGTGCCCCCCCAACACAGGCCCTGTGTCTGGATGTAATGTAGCGGCTTTTGATATCACAGCAGTGGAGGAGAGAGCACAGGTCCACGCAGCCCCTTGAGCTGCAGCTCAGCCCATATTGCCCCACTGGTGTACAAAGTTTGTCCAGGTTGGTAGTGTCCACTTTTTGATCAGAACCTCCTTTCACTACTCCCCATCCGGGCATTGCAGTATTACCGTTTGGGGCTGAGTTCATTTGTGGTCTCTGGAATATACATCAAAGTTACACTGCAGCTCTGTGTAAAAACTGGGAAATCTTCACTTTGCTTCGAAGAAATCAGGACAAACAAGATCTCATTGATGCACATGGTCTATGGTCTTTTATAAATCTACAATACTGTACCTTAACTTTTCTTTTAGAAACTCCCATTTCTTCTCCTGCTTTTCACTTCACTTGAAATGCAAACTAAGGTCAAAGGATCACTTTCCTACTGGCAGAACACACTACATTGTCATTTTAAAATGTCCTCCACAGTAACTGAGGCAAGGTTCATTTCTCTACTCTTTATGCTTAAGAGTAACTCTCTTGAATGCATTTTGTTTTTCCTTATCTTGAAGGGCTAAATTAGAAAATCAGGTAAACTAGCTGTGTAAATCAAGTTAGAGCATCTCAAGTAAAATGGTAGTTCATCTTCAGCAAGGGGAAGATGGCAGATTCATGTAATTAGAGAAACAAATGCAGCTCTAGCACTTAGCATCCAGTGGCAGCTCAGCTATTCTGCTGAAGAGAGGGAGGACAGAAAACTTTAAAGCATAGGCATGCTTGGAGCATAAATGAGGCAAGAGCTGAAAGTATCTTTTATAATTGTTCTTAAATGTGTTTTGTATTGCTCATGCTGTCCCCGAAGAGGTCTGTGTCTGTATGCTTCAGGGAAATTTCTGAATTATATCCTCTCTCAATCTGGGGGAAGAAAGAACCACTGAAGGGTTTCATTCTCCTCTGGATGTGGATGAGTATTTTCTTTGCTGAAAAATGCAGTTTTGGTCTCCTCAGAACTGGATTAATTTGGTGAATGCTTTTAATCGGGAATTTGGTATGTGGGGAAATGTCAAGACAATTGTGTCTTCATTGCAGCCCTTCCATTACTGAGGGCTGTGGTGAGAGCCCACTTCTGGATAGGAAAGCTTTGCTTTGAACCACTTTTCATATCCAGATCAAGGGTGGATGTGTGCTCAGGCCCCCTTGCCTCGGGAGAGCAGCATAACCACTAAGCTACCTCAAGTTTGCCACCTTAATTTAAGTGGTTTACCATTCAGCAGAAATAAATCATTTATGTCAGTATGACTCCACACTTATTTTTAAAAAATGGCTTGGTTTCACTACAGTGCAGGAGTATCAGTTCTTCTCCCTACCTTATTTCTTGAGGCCACTTTAAAAAGGAATTTTAATTATGCAGCTGAGGTCACTAATAGCATTTGCGGGAGACATTAGTTGTTTGTTTTTTTTTTTCCTGGAGTTTGATTCATCATACGTTTGCACCTCTTAGTAGACTTGGGCCCTACCCATGTACAAGGCAGACTTCCCAGCCATGTACTCCCCATGAAAAGGACAGAGCAAACGTGGTCAGGTTTCTTTTAACTGCTGTTGCCAACTCCTCTGAACCCCATTAGTAAAGTACATCTTTTCAAAGCCATGGCCTGGAGCACACTCAGGGAAGCATTTGGGGGACATGGATGAGGACTTGTGGGAAAGGACATCTCGGAATAAACTGCAGCAAGTTCTGGGATCACCACAGCAGTCCAGCCCACTTTCTTTGGTGATGGAGGTCTTGGAGCATCCTTGCAAAATGTCAGTGTGTGCCTGCAGCTTCCTGTCCCTCCTCTACCCTACTGCGGGTGTGTCTGTATCACCCAGTTCCCAAGCTTATATTTTAGAAGTAATCCTTCACAGCAGGGCTGGATTATGACCTAGAGCATTTGGAGTATTTCCACCTTGGTGGTGTGGGTTGATAATCTGCAGTTGAAAGACCAGGGAGATGGGTGGGAGCCTTGAAGTGCCAGCAGAAGTTTCAGAAATTCAATTCCTAGAGGCCTGGGCTGCAAGAGCCAACTGGTGCAGTTCTATAAGGCACAGTTTATACCTGGCAGGGTATAAGGCACAGTAAGTATAATTTTATCAGTGTAAGAAAGAAAAAAAAGATGCCCTCCCTCCTTATCTGTTGAGGGCAATGAAAAATCTTGAGCCAGCTTGTGCAGTGAAAGGATTCATTTGCTGTCGATATTTGCTTAATCAGGCAGTAGTTTATCTCCTTACATTTCCCCGTAGCAACTGCAAAAGAGTTTCAGATGTGCGTGCGTAGCCTTTCCTTCTCCCTTTCTACTGTGAAACAGATGTTTTCTGACTGCCCCTTAAGAAGGACAGACCAGCAGCCAAACACACCTTCTGGCAGGACCAAAGAGAAGCCCAAATCGAGAGAGTCAGGCAAGTGCAAGGAACACACCTTTCTCTTTATTGCACCATATGGGAAAACACATAAACGTGTGCGTGAAAGCCACACTATGGAATCACATTATTTTGACTTGAAATACACACTTCATTTTCTTTAGCAGCATTTTAAAGCTGGAGAGATTTTAGCTAATTGCACTGGATTATTGCACAATTTGTCCACTGCCTTGTGTCTTTTCCTAGGCTTTCATCCTCCATTACTAGTGCCCTGCCTTTATCTCCTGTGAATCCTGCTCCTCAGCCCAGCACTTTGGGCCTCTGAGAGCAAATGTTTATAATTATTTAGCTTTCGGTGAAATCTCTTCCAGCTTTCAAAGAAAGCTCTTTAGTTTGGGCTGCACATATGTAAACTTTCGATAGGAGAAATTCTCTGGATTCAACTAATGGCTTCAGGACTGCAAGTGCTGCTGATGTGCTATACTGTTCAGTGTCCTTGTAACTCCATGTAAAAACTGTGTGCTAACTCTGATTTTGAGCTTAAGCATTCCAGAGGAGTGGATTTAGACCTTCTATACTTGCTGCATATAGTAACAGTACGTATTTTTGTTTATGTATAAATAAGATGTGTCTCCACAAGATCCATCGGAGGCCAAGGTTGGGGTTTAAAAATGAATAAATAAGCAATGGAACAGTTATTCCCTCACAAACTGCATTGTGTCAACAGAAGTTTATTTTGTTTACCTCTTAAGAGTAGGAAATGCTCTGACTTGTTGTAGTTTGTATTTGTGTTCTGTTTTGTTGGGTGCTAACATGGTTCTCGGTTACTTTTGTATTTTGTTTTCCCAGGAAAAAAAATTACATAGGCTTCTTTTGTCCAAGAAAGATAAAGATACTTGTTAAAGTTTGTATTTTATTTATTGTTAGCAGCCATACACTACAGGTGAACTAACTCATCCTTAGAGGTGCATAATTCACTCACTTTGCACTTCTATTAAAAAATCTGAGGAGCTAAAACCAGCCATAGGATGGAATTTTTTCCTTTATTGCATTCTCATTTCACAGAAAACCCAAATTGGTAGTGACTGTTGTTGTGATAACTAAGGGCTGTTTGCCCATCAACACACATACAAGTATTTTGTATCTGTACCTCTCAAAGTGTTTTAAAAAAATGCCTGAGCATTACATGCCAGCTGCATGTGCTGAGAACCAGGTGGACAGTCAGGGGTATCAGGACGCCTGATATTAGTGTCTGGGATCCTTGGCTCCCTGACCAGGGAATTGGACCACAGCTTGATGGTGCTGTGTGCATTTTTCCTTTGAGGTCAGATTCTTGGTGAGTGATGATCCCCACCTGTGTTTCACCATGTCCTGCAGAATTTGGAGGTACATGATGCTTAAGGTCTAGGCCACCTGCCAGCACTGCATGATACTGTATTCTAATGCAGAACAAATTTCCCAGGATTTATTGAGATGTTGTGAAAAATCAGCTGTCTTTGCAGTATGTAAGCCCTGGATGAGTGATTTCTTGTCACTTTTCTCTGACAAGATGGGAAAGTGAATGGCCGTGACTCTGAGCTGTGTCCTCAGCATCTCTTGTGAGGGCCAGAAAGAAAGGGCAGCATTGGAGCTGGGTTCCATCAGACTGTGCCATGTAGTGAACTGCAGCTCCAGCACCCCTGGATTAGCATCAGATAAGTGAGTGATAAGGCAGGTTTAGCAATGTCCTGGAAGCTTGCTGACGAAGACATGTAATCTAGTAATGGGCTGCCTCAGCCTGGTAGTGCCTAGCATGCTCTATTCACAGCACAGATGTTTGCAGATGACTTCCAGAGCTGCCAGGCTGGAGACTTGCACTAAGCTAAAACTCCCTTGGAAACGTAGAAATGAAGGTGAAATAATTAGCAACCAGCCAGTGCTGTTTCCCTGAATAGGTCTTCCTTTCTTACGGTTTACACCCATAAATCCTGATAGCTGTTGCAGGAGACTGTGTGTGCATGTGAGCGTAGAGAGGAGAAGAGAACTGCTGGTATTGATCAAAATGGATCTTAAACTCTGGTTTGTATTGAGCCAGAAGGACTTAATCATATATATTTAACACCCAGTGAAAAGCAACACGGGACTTGGGTAAACCATGTGTGTAAGTGCTGCTTGGGATGATTGAGAGCTGCCAAACCAGGCTTTAGATTTTGGAGATGTGGTTCAGACACATAATTGTGCTGGTGTCCCTTAAACTTTCCTGGTTTTGAGTAACCTTTTTGTAGCTGAGGTTTTGCAGCTATGAAGCCTGAAGCCAGCTTAAGGAAACTTTATGATGTGAAAATTCAGTTTTCTCTAGTAAGCTGTAGTTTGTCAAAACAACAGCACGCATTCCAGTTGGGCTACAATTTGGCAGGATGCGAAGATTTCATCTCTCCCTTTGAATAGCCAAAGAAAATGGAAACCTGACATCTTAGTCCTGCATGGATTTTTACACATCCCTTTCAACAGCTGGGAAAAGCTACTCTGCTTTATCACACGTTTCCCTTGTGTTATGAATCACCACCTTCTCTCCAAGCAGTTCACATGCAGGATTCTTCAGTCTTTGGAAACTTGTGTGTTTGGCTAAAGGGGAGCAAAGAAAGGTTGTAAAGGGATTTGCCCAAGGATAAGATGGATCTCAAATTTGGCTGTCTGACAAGAAAGGAACTGTGATATAACTAGAGCTGGTGCTAACTGATATTTCTGCTTTTGGGGGAATTATTTTGGGAAAATTCACACTGTTTCCAAATAAGCTCTTAAAAGTGTCTCACAGAAAGGAAATGCCATACGTTTCTTTGCTCTGGAAGCAAAGAAAAAAAAAACAAACCCACAACAAACCACCAACTGGTTTCAGCTGATTATCCCCAAATTAAGGAGAGCAGCTGTCTGCCCTGACACAGCAGGGGCTTAAAGCCCCTCCAAGCTTCATGAGAGCTTGGGCTCATGGAACTCACCAGCTTTCTGCTCCTGTCAGTGTCCTGGGATGGGTGTCCAGGCTCACAGGTGCAGAAGGCAGCCAGTAAGATGGGGCTGCCTGGGAACCTCAGAGCTGGAGGCTTTGTCGGTCTGCCTGGACAGCTGGTGAGAGATGGGGCAGTTTTCTGGCCCATCCCACCAGTGGTTACTTGGAACCGATGCATAGCCACAGACGTTTTCAGTGTAATCAACCTGATGTTTTCCCTTGGAAGCCTCTTGTGACAGGAGGCTCCTGACCTCTGTTACGAACATGTTGGTACAGGTATGCCATGTGTAGCATGTTGCTGATAGAATTGTGTAGAACCAGTCAGAAATGGAGTCTTGCTGCGGCAGAGCTCAGCTGGGGAAGCTGCTCAGAAAGAAGATCACCAGTTGCATAGGAACTAAATGGAGGTACCCAAGCAGTTGTCAGCAGGTAGTCAATGAGCCAGAAATGTCTGAGTTATTTATTTCCTTTCTGCTTTGCGACCTCAGTATTTTAGAGCTTTCCCTGTTATGAAACTCACCCCTATGTGAATTTACTCACAGCTGTAAGAATTATTTAGTTCCACTCATTAGTGACGAAGCAAAGTTACATAATAAAAACAAAAGGATAATACATCACGTAATGTATTTTGTTCCTGGGCTTGATGCATACAGGGTGCTTTAAAATATTAGTTGTTTCCAGATACAGTAGATGTACTTTTGTGTACTTTGGAAAACCTAACTGTCTAAGTAATAGCAGACTTCAGCCATACTCTCCACTAGTAAATCTTTGCTGAGAAGTATGGAGAAACTGGTTTGCTCTGTGTGTGTTTGTGTGAATTATGGGCTGTGCAGATCAGCAAAGTTCAAATTAGTCGTCCTCTACTGTCCTGTCATATCTTAACTCAAAATAACAGAGTTCAGAAGTGCATTGCTTGGGGGAGGCAAAAAAGAAAAAAAAATATTAAGAAAGTTTGCTTTGACTTACTTGTGCTTTTATGAAGACTGTCTGGAGCTGAATAACCCCTGGTGAACTTGTATCCTCCACCCCAGCTGCAGCCTTTCAGCTCCAACAAAGACCACTCACTAAATCCAGGAAATAGAGCAGCCTGTGGCTGAGTGACTGACTCTACATTCACACCCTGCCTGCTGTCCGGGGAGGGGGAGAAAGCCACTCCTCCCCAGCCGTGCAAGAAAACCCCTCTGCATGTGTGCATGGAAAAAAGTAATTCTTCACTCATCCACAGAAAACTTCACTTTCCATTGAGTTTTTCCAGCAGTGCAGCTTTTTAGAAACCACAGTAAAAAATCCAGGCTGCAGGATTTTTTTCTTTACATACCTCACTGCATGAAAAGGGGCTCCAAATGTTTTTCTGGAAGCAGGATTTCCAGCCATGAGCAATGATTTAGGAGGGTGAGAATATCAGTTTTCAAGAATGTTCAGTTTGGAAAACTTACTGGAGACACCACTGATCTATTTCCTCTGCTTTGATTATTCTGCTTCCATAGGCATATAGCCATTGGCTGTAGTTCTTTTACCCTCCAAAAATCTGGTTTTATGCCTTAACCATCATCAACTTTGTTATGCTAACGCGGGAGATGTAGCGGCAAGCAGGCAGAGAGATAAAAAGCAGTGTTGTTTTATGGATCCCACGCAGTGTACTTTACAGGAACTCTTAAAATACTTTGCACAGCACTCCTTATTGGGATAAATGTTCTTTAAGACCATTTACAAAACACAAACAAAAGAATTTTAACAGAGAGGAGTCAGCAGAGTTTTCCTCACTTCACAGTTGAAGAAACAAAGCTCTGTAAAACTTGGTACAGGGTCTGGTCAGGGATGAAAAGATGAGACAACCTGCAGGGCCATCACATCCATGTGTCGTGGTAGCTGGAGGGAGATGGTTGTTTAAAGTGACTAAGGAAAGAGGTGGATATTTAGTAATTTAGTCAGACTTGCCTACTTGTGTGATGCGACATGTTTAGGAGATGCACTTAGGTGACATGGATTTCTATCAGTGGGGTATAAAACCAATTCAGAACCTCAGCTGCCCCACCAGAGGCTGTAATCTTTTGGATTAGGGAAGTTTAAAATTTAAACAACAATTTAAATTTTGTGTTGCTCAAAGACCAGAAGTGTCCTTGGGAACTTAACAGCACTACAGCCTGAAACAAAGCAGGTGGGCTGTTGGGCTAAGGAGAATGTCTCCAGAGGAGCAGCTATTGAGGAAGAGTTCCTTACTGGCCTTGTGACTTCTCTCAGTGTGACTCTGTGTGAAAGCCCCACTACCCAGTTTGCATTTTTTTTGTTAAAACCAGTGGTTAGTGCTTTAAACACAGTTATAATAAAGCTTAAGAGGACAGGATAGCGCAGAGTAGTCAGAGCTTTACACATCTCCTGACTGCTGTTCTTCAGCTGCTGCCTGGAGGCCTCTCCTCTCTCAGAAGACTTCCAGAATTGCTCCACTTGGGAAAGATCTTGTTCAATGGCACTTTCTCAGGGACACTGTCAGGAGAAGACTTGGATCTCACATGCCCTGTCTGGAGCCCATCATGAGTCCATCAGTGCAAATGCCAGGCTCTGAGAGGCTGAAAAATTGTCCCAGGTGCCTTGTGGAGGCCCATTCATGGGCTTTTCTGCACCAGGCTTCCCAGTCTCTGCTGCTCATATGAGAAGATGTATTTAGGTTTTTTCCTCTGCAAGATGTTGGTCAAAGGCAACTTAAACTGATCCAGCTGTTACAGTCCTGTTTCCATCCTTGCCCCTCTGGCACTCATGTGGCCACACAATATACACATTCAGATGCTGAAAACTGATCTTTTTTTTTTTTTCCCCTTTTCTCTTTCTTCTCAGAATCAACTTTTGGCAGGATCAGTTCCCTGAACTGATTGACACTGTAATTGCATTAATGTGAGTACCAGAGAATGGGAGGGAAGATGGAAACAGAAGAGATGGTAGAATCATAGCCTGCCAGGGTCAGTTTTGTGTAAGCTGCCTTATTGGTTTCTGAGACAAGCTGCATTTATGATGGCTGGTGGGGCACAAATTTGAAGATAATGTGTGCAGGAAAGTACAACAAAAAAAATCCATTGATTGACCTTCCAGGCCACTGGAGGTAATCATGTATGTCAGGTATCACATAGGCTAAATAATACTGTCTCTTAGATTTTTTATTTTATTCGATGAGTTGGCCTTGCACTAGTTTCCCTAGGTGTCATCTGCGCTTAGTCTTGCTTCTGCAGAGTTACAGTGATACTGCTGCTTATCAGTGACTAGGATTATGCTGCAGCTGGAGTTGAATCTCTCACTGAGCAGCTCCAGGAGCAGAGCTTGTCTCCAGGGGCTGGTCCGAGCAGATGCACACCGACAGTTTGCAGCCTACAAGTGTCAGGCTGATGGTTTTTTCCTCTTCTGACTGGACGTTTCTACGTCCCTGTAACTGTAGGTCCAGCTGCCTTTTCTTCAACTACTTACAGCATCAGGACACAAACTACTTTGTTTCTCGGTGCTTACAGCTGTGTGATTTTCTCCTACCATTTGCACTAGCATCTGGGGACACAGACTGACCGCCCTGGTCTAGCCTGCTTGCAAGCTGCATGCCTTTAGCGGTAGTTCAGTCATGTCTCCCAACAGGCTTGCCAGTAAACTGGAATCATCTGTCTTGCAAATGGACTTGTCTTTAATTAGAAAATCTTTAATGTCTACAGAGTGAGATGTGGGTGCCAGAGTCTGTAGCTCTGTAATGAGAATGTAAGTTCTGCTGCCTTGCTGGTTTTAGGTGTAAAGTTTTAAGAAATCTCTTAAGCCTCAGCATAACAGTACCCATTGAACCCATTAGCAGATATTCCATGGGTTAATTCTGGCCCCCAAAAAACCTTCTTACTCATATTTTTCCCTACTTGAAACACAAAGCTTTCAATTAATTTTCTCGTCTTTATCCTCTATGGACAGCTGTATGTGCAGACACTATTTTTGTTTTCACTGCCTCTGTGTAAGAGCTAATGTGTTTTTTTTTTTTTAATTTCTGTTTTTGTTTTCTTTTGCAGTCGAGTATCCTGAGCCTGTTTGTTCTATGTCAAGCATTAGTGTGTTTTCATATTAATCACATGCTCTTCCTGGCTGTAGCTCTTTGCTGTCTGGCTGTTGCCACCACATTTTGTATATACCATGTGCTGGGTGGCTCTGAGAGAGCAGCATGTGACTCCAGATTGCAGCCATTTGCTGAAAAGAAGGTGCTATGGGAATGCTATGAATATGGCCAGTGCAGAAACCATGTAGGCTTCTTGGTGTGCCCTCCAACTCTCTCTCTTCCGTCTCCATCCTGTGTTATGGGGACCTACCTTGCTCCGTACTTAGAAAGGGCCATGTCTAAGGGCAGGACCTTGAGCAAGTTCTTTGCAAATAAAACCCTGGAACATATTTCTGACCATGGTTCAGCTCATAGAGCTGTGAAAGAGTCAAAGTCTTTCCACTGAGATTTATCAGAAGCTTTTCTGTAAGAGATGCAGCCCAAAAGTAGATGGACCATAGGTCTCCCGTTTCCTGTGTCATTCCTGTAAGGTGTTCCTTAATGTTGTAGCATCAGGAAAGGATGCTGCTTCTTTCCAGAAGCCAGACTTCCCAATTCTGAGGAGTACATTGTGGACAAAGATCACTGGGTTGTGCAGAGAAGAGTATTAATGTAATAAAACAACTTCATAAGAAGCTACACTTAGTGTTTTGTCTGTGAAGGAGTCAGTATTTCATGAAAGACTTCATGTTCCCCTGATTTATTTATTCATTTTTCCATTGAATGAGAAAGATTGTTTGAAAAGAGTGGTGGGGAAGGTCACTAGGGAAAAGCCCCCTCCTCTACTCACTCATCGGTTCTTATAACATTAAAAAATTAATTTAAATTGCCACTTTCCTCAAAATGAAGTGTAAAGCTTTCATAGTTCTTTTGTTTAATTTCCCAACTGGATATGAAATTAAGGAAATCGTAATTGTTTGACCTCTCGCATCAGGGAGTCTAGGTATTTTTTCTTCGGTTTCACAGGAGTACATCTATATGAGAATAATGGTTTCCCTAGAGGCTCCGTTTCTTGTAAAATACAATCTAATGAATTAAAGTATATCTTCTCTTGTTGGTGCTTTTGCATGCTGTGACCTGCCTAGGGTTTGTATTCAGGGTGGCTCCCACTGAATTGTGTGAAGGCTCTCAGCACACTTCCTCCTGGTGAATTGTTCTTCCTGAAGTTTGTCCATTGATTACATCCTCCAGATTGGGTCTGTTGTCTTTCTTACACGGTTCACTAGTTTTTCCTCACTAAGCATTGCTAATGTGCCTTACATAAACTTGCAGCTTTTTGAGCTTTGATCTAGGAACCTTTCCAAATTCAGCAAAAACAACTAAAGAAGCAGGACTTTTTTTTTTTCTTAGCTTCTCTTTCTTTGTGTCCTTTGTTACTGAAGAAGGCTGCAAATATTTAATACCATTTAAAGCCAGACAAAAAAAGAACCCAACAAACCCTCACTTTGGTGATTTCTCCAAAACACCAGTTGATTATTGTTGGCAAGGACATTACGCTGGAAGGGATTAGCTGTTCTGCGTGGTTTTGAGGCCAGAATACTGCTGGGATTGTCCCTGGTGGCTGGGTGGAGCTTGCTGGGTACCTGCCCGAAAGCCACAGGGTTCCCATGAAGCAGATGGCCCGACCTTAGGGGTGGAAATAGGTTGAAACCGAAGAACAAAGCTCCTCTCCACTGAAGGATGCAAAATATATTCTGAATATCATTGAGGAAGCAGCAGACATTGGTCTTGAGATCTCTGTTCTCTGTATATCTGATCAGATACATAGAAGGCTTTTCAAGGAATCTAATACGCTGTCTTTTAGAGAATAGCTAGACGTTACAGAGGGTGGGGTAAGTGTGTGTTCATTTTGAGGGCTCTTGCATAGAAGTTTTTGTCCTGAAGTCAGCCCTTTGAGAAGTTTCCCATGCGGTAGGAATGGAGGTTGATCTGACTTGCCACCAGCGTTAAGGGTATTTTGCTGTTGAGGAGAAAAGGTGAACAAGCATCAACAGTGATTGCAAGGATGAGTTCAGCTGAATCCATGATCTCTTGCTTAGCCCTTATTTGCTAAACGTGCCACACAAGCGGCCTTATGCACACCCATAGCAGCTGATAAAACAGCTCCACTTGCTCAATAGGAAGAAGCTGGCAGGAGAGGATTGTTGGGATGGTTTTGCTGGGAGCTCATGGCAGAGAGGTGACTTTGTCAAGGCCACAGAAAAGTTGTGTCCTGACCTGATCAGAAGCTGGGACCTTTCTGTTGCATTTTAGATGTTAGAAGCTCTGCCTTCTATACTTGGGTTTTCAGTATGTGAAAATCCTCATATTTGTTTTCTTTCTCCAATCCGCATTGCTTTAAAGGAGAAGAACTTCCCAGTGTGCCCCAAATAAAGGGGCAGAAAGCAGAAGGCTGAGCCTATTTCAGGGCACCCCTCTCCATCTCAGGCAGAAGGGACCCTGCAGACGTGGGCAGGGTGAAGTCAGGGGCTGCTCTGCACTGTGCTGCCAGACTGCGTCCATGTGCGAGATGCGAGCGGTGGGAGTGAAAGCTCTGCCTGTGTCCAGCAGGCAGCTGTGAGGCAGGCAGCAGCCGCCAGCTCGCTGACAGCACGGTTCTGGCACCGCAAAGAATCGAGCCCTTTGTATTTAACCATCCAGACCTAATATACTGACATGGTCGTCATCAGATACAGTTGACATATTTAAATGGTGTATCTCGCCGCTTTGAACAAGTGGGAATGTGTTCTTGGACTGCTTTGCTCTCCACATTTATGCGGAGGTTCCCACTGTCCATTTTCCATAGTTACTTACAGCAATTAGCTGGAATCCAGGGCTGCAGCGGCTCCATGCAATCTCTCAAACCACACCTGTGGCTTTTTTGTGTCACATATAATTCATTACTGAGTGATGCTTCCTTCCTTGTCATCTTTAGTCCTAGATGAATGAATGGTGTATCTAAGTCAGCTTAGTGCTGAACTAAAGCGGTGGTTCATGTTCAGCTGTGGCTCTTGCACAAGTTGTGCAGAAACTTATTTGTGTTGGTACGGCTGGGTGTTCACTTGAGGCTCCAGCTCTTTTGATATCGGATCCGCTCACAGCTTGCATGTCCTGCCTCAGCTTTATTTTCCCTTCCAGAGGCATAGATACTGCATGAATCACTGTGTCTTTGCAGAGGCTCCAATGGATGAAGGTATTTGTGCTGAAACCTCACCAGGCTGTAATTAATCTCTAGACGAAAGGAAATGGTTTTGTGACAGCTAAATGAAGACCAAATAATGCAATGTGTTGAAAGGTATGCTCAACAGTCTGATTCAGGACCTGAAATTTATACGTGTTTAGCTTTACAGTGAGCTGAAAACGTTTGAAACAAAAATTGCCTTAAGTCCCAGCTAGTAGTAGACTAAAGAAAAGCTGCACATAACTATATATTAATATGCAGAAAACTGAACATATATTTAAAAGAAATTGCACCCTGTTATTTTGTGTATTTGAAAATGTTCAGGAACTTACATGTAAATTGCATGAGAGTGCTGTAGATAGAGAGGCACGTGCTTTATGCGTTAGATCTGTGAGATCAGGGTATGTTCCAGTGAACAGGCTGTCTCCTTCAGGCCTTAGTTAGGCTGAGATAGAAAATATCTGATAACCTTAAAAAATATTGCAGACTTTTGTAAATCAAGCTGGGGTTTGTTTTGTTTTGTTTTTTGTTCCCCCAGATTTGGATAGTTTTGCACAAGGAAAGCAGTTGCTGATCATCTTGTTTGAAAGTTAAATATTTCTTCAGTGAAATGTTTTGCGTTTTGTTTTTAAAGAAGGAAGTAATATTTTGAATTCATGTTTCAGCTTGTTCATCATCAGTTGCACCTTTGGTGCAGGTTCTCTTGCATTACTTCATGTGTACCTGAGACTGTTTTTAGCAAAACAGGCACACTGGTAAATGCAGCAGCTCCTTCGTACCTTGGTGACAGTGGCCTTGGAACGGCAGCCTGAAATGGGTCAATGCTGAACATTTCAAGCAACAGCAGCAGAGGGTCCTTATCTAAATGGATGATCTTGAGATATCTCAACTCCACTTGTGTAGAATCACAGAATCCACATGGCCTGTCTAGTGGAGTCTTGAAAACCTCCACAGATGGGGTGTTACAGCCTCTTGGGGTGGCCTGTTCCAGCACTGCACAGCCCACCTAGAGAAAAAGCTTTTCTGAATGTCCAGCCTGAACTTCCCAAGTTGTATTATACCATCTGCTACCACCAGGAAGGGTATATAATCAGAGTTATAACTGCAGACTCTCATGCTAGATCATGTGTGTATGCTTATTTTCACTTATAATCTAAGCCTTTGGTAACAAACCAGCTGTTAGATTGTCTGTATTTAAGCTAAAACTGGATCAGGTTTATAAAATGTTTATGAAATCTTAATTTCACTGTTGGCTATATCATACCTATACCTTAGTAACATTTTAAGACTCTGAAAGTACTGTTGTTATGACTACTATTGTTATCATCATCACTATCTCTATGCTTAATACATAACATACCATTTCAGGTTGCTATCGTTATTTTTGACAGTAGAAAGCAACATTTTTTTTTTATAACTGGGCATACTGGTAGGAGAATGAGTTGGATTCTGTTATGACTTTAGCATCATCAACAAAATGACCAAGTACTGTAAATTTACATTCTAATTATGATGGCAGTCAGAAACAATATAATTTGATTTTCAGGTTGAAAGCGAATGTGCCCTGGGAATTTGGTGGGAATGTATTAATTTCATTTGGAAGCTGAGTAAGTCCTAACAGAACACAGATGAGCACATGTATAGTTCAGTGATGCAAGTTTTTTCTAATTAGGCCAAGTGTTAAGGCTTGAACTTCCCATTTTTGGTTCCAGTTTTATTTACCTGTCATACATGAACTCAGGATTATGCAACTTTCTCCCCTCTCCAAGTATGATTTGCATCCTACACACCTACAGTCATACTTGATATTTTTTTTCCCTTTTTGTCTGAGATGTGAATTACTCATTCAAGTAAGCAGGTTGTAGATAACTTAGGTCTTGAGAAATGAATGTTGGGGGAAGAGCTTTGTTTTCAGTACTTTGGTTAAGACATAGATCATATTTTAAAAGCAGTGTAATGGACTGGCTGCTGGACTTCTTAGGGACACTCTGGAATACCACATGATGTGCAGAGATGGTCACAGTATCTAACTCCTGGCTGTGTAATTTCTTTAGAATATCTTGTCATGAACATCTAAAATCCTCCACATGTGAATGATGGTGATACCAGAGTCACACTTTGCCTCTGTTGGAGAAGATATCCAAAGCCATATAAGACCCCAGCTGCTTCTCAGTCACCTGGAAAGGGTTATTACTCTTCAAAACAAATCTTGGTACCTGTGGTGACTTTGAGCTTCAGAAGAACTTTGTATCCAACATCTTTCTGGTTCTTCCTTAAGGAAGGCTCCTCTTGGTCCTGCTCAGGGTTTTCAGGGGTTCTCCAGAATGACTTCAAGGAGGCACAGTAACATGGAGAAGGATTCCGTCTCATACCACAGTGGGTATGAAGGTACATCAGCTGTGATACGAAGCAATAGCTCTTCCAACAGCAGCTTGTTTTACTTCTGTTTGTGCTGGTGTGTCCGATACCCGTCAGCTGCTTTGTGAACAAACAGCACCCACCTGACTGCTCAGCAGCATGGTTCTGTCAGTTTGCTTTCTTACCTTCCTGCCTCTCTCATCCCCTTCCCCCTCTGTTTCTACGACGTTTTCTCTTGTAGACAGCAATATAGGATCAGGCTGCTTTTCATTTCCATCACTTTTCCCTGCTGTGCTTGAATCTGTTGCAATTAAATTTTAATTGAGATACACACTACTTAAATAGACACAAGACAGCTACAGCTATTGCTAATTAATTTTCTTCAAAAAGACAACATTTAATAATTATATTCCATGTCACTTACATTATTTATACAAGTTTAACTCTGGGATTTTTTTTTTTTTAAAGACACATCAGCTGTGAAAGTGCTTTATGGTGTTAATCTCCTGTAAGGCAATTGTGATTAACTCGAGAAATGAAAGTATGTTTATGGTGCATTTAGTAAAATAGCATGTAGCTGTGCAAGTTGCAAGAAAGATTGAGACGTTTCTGTGATAAGGTAATTGTGTTTCTGGTTACAGCATTCAAATCTAGAGGATCCTTATTGATAATACTTTGTGCTTCTGTATCATCTTTGGTCTGAGGATCTCTAAATACTTTCTGCCTACAAGAGAACAAGCTCACACATTATAATAGAGATTCCTCCTCAGTTTCTCACTTCACCTTGCGTAGCACAAAGAAGATCATCTGCTGCCCCAGTCTGCAGAATTCCTTGCCCTTGCTACCTTGCTCTGATACCAGGCAAAGAAAATGACCTTTTCGTATTTTAGTCTGAAGAATCCATCACTGACTGCTGTCAGACAGGGTGTTGGATGAGCAGGACCATTTGTCTGTTGTAGCATGACAGTCCTCAGGCAGCACTGTGACAATCTGGGGAGTCTGTCTGCATGAGAATATGTAAGTGCTGCATCATGGCATGACTTGGTGTTTGTGTAGAGGTGCATCATCAACCTCTGAACTTCAGGTGTTCACCAAACAGGACAACTGAAGGAGATTTTTTCCAGCCTCTCCTGTGGGGGTGCACAACAGTGATGGACTCTCTGCAGAGCAAAGGAACCAGCTGTAGAAGGTGAGATGCATCAGCGCCAGGATTTACTGGCAGATCAGGAAGTTTGGGAAGGGCTGGAGAATTAGAGGGCGTTTTTCTTCCCAGCAAGGGTCCTGTCTAAGGTGAAAGCTAAAGCTGGAAGCTAAGGCAGAGGGATTTTGTGGGTCAGAGAAATAAGTATGGGAGGGAGGGTAGGAGGGATAGGTAAGGCTTTTTGATCCCTCAGAGGACCCAAGACCAATAGAAGCTAAAACTTGATGAGAAAAGTGACTGTGGGTACATGGTTGTGCATATTTCCTCTGTTAGCACAGAGTAACTCTTTAGAAATCTACACATCTTTCTGGTTGTCACTGTCCTCTATCAATGTAAAATTAAGCTGTTCTGGGAAAAGAGCTTTGGAAAGGTGTGCATGTTTGCATTTGTTAAGTATATTGGTGATTAGCCCTGATATTTCAGAGCAGAATTAGTTAGATAGTGCAACCCCCTTCCCGGAAGGCACAACAGAGAAATTTCCAAGGATGGCCTGAAAAGCAATTGTGCTGTGTGCTGCTGTGATGAGAGGAGGTTAAGATTTTGTGGATCTAGAGGGCTGATTAACAGGGCAACCAGAGTGTCTCAGCCAAAGTAAATTTGATTAAATGTGGTTTAAATGGGTGTCTAATGAAACTTTTGTTGGATATTTGGGACTATCATATACTTTTCAACTCACACTTGTCTTCTTGAAGCTAGTGATTTTGGTTACCTATTATAATGAACATATAGTAAAAAAAGTACTTACAGAACCATTTCACTCTGTGTTAAGACGCATTTGAATGAAAAGCTGTCTGACTGGTCATCTATCTTCATGTACTGTCATGGAAGAAAAAATGCATTAAAAATACCCTTTTCATTGTAACTTTTTAGGGGAAGTTTAGATTGGATATAAGAAGAAGTTCTTTCATGTTAGGGTGGTGAGGCACTGGAGTGGGTTGCCCAGGGAGGTTGTGAATGCTCCATCCCTGGTGGTGTTCAAGGCCAGGTTGGACAAAGCCTTGGATGACATGTTTTAGTGTGAGGTGTCCTTGCCCGTGGCAGGGGGGTTGGAACTAGATGATCTTAAGGTCCTTTCCAGCCCTAACTATTCTATGATTCTAACTTTACTTTATTCTTCCCGTGACATTGATAATAGCAAAACAGGCTAGGCAATAATTAGTTCTATTTCAGTGTCTGTTTGGTTTCTTGTGCACTTTTGCATAGAGACAGGATTAAGTACTTAAGGAAATTGCATCCTGGGTTTTTTAGAAACAATGGTAATTTTTTGAGCCTTTATTTTATTGCTTCTCTCATTAGGTTGTAGCTTATTCTGTTCTCCTCCAAAGCAGGTAGTGCAGTTAATTAGATATAGGGTTTTGTGCTCACTGGTAATAGTCACAATTGTTGGCAAAGACACAGTGCCTCAGTGGCACAGTGGGCTGATACAGTGGCGCATGCAGTGTGCTTTCTTCCCTGGTTGTTGAGGGCTGCTCCATTGCACCTGATGAGACAGGAATCATTTCTTCCTCTAACAGACCTCTCCCTCTGTGTGTTTTCCCTGGAGTTATTTACACATGATGTTCTTTGCTTTGAGGTCTCACACACACTGTAATTTGCATGTGGTGCTGGAGTTACAGACGGTTTGTTTTGATTGCTGATTCTCACAATACTGAAATATGCCTTTGGCTGCCAGTGCAGTTGGGTAGCTGTAGGGGCTGTAGCCTGAAAGGCCACAGGTCTGGAAGTTTTCTCCAAGACACATGGTATGAGTGGTCATGTCCAGGTCCCAACCAAAAGACAGGGCAGGAGCCACGTGGCTTTGTGTCTGTTTTGTATCATTGCACTGCCAGCAAATGGGAAGGCTTTAAACATTAATGAATGTTCACAGCTAACAGTCCTCTGCTCTAAAAGTCTCAGTGGGGTGCAGTGATGAAAAGCCAACCCTGTGTGTGCTTCAGGTCCATTTCTCTGAAGGCATTTGGCTGGATATATTCACATAAACAAAGAGCCAGTCTTCGGTTACAGGAGTGCTAAGGGAAGACATCTAATGTTTTCTCAGTGTGCCATGAATGATTTGCAGATGGACAACAATTTCTTGTTTTCAAAAGATACATTTTCTGTAGCTGTTTTTCTAATAAACATTTTATAAGTTAGCAATAAATCTATGAAAACCTGAGTTTGAAGTGGAGATAGTGGTTCCAAAATAGAAAGTGTGTTGAGCTGTCTCACATGTAACACATGAAAGGCTGGGAAGAGTGCAAGAGGACAAAGTGGTGCCAAATGGTGGGTAGCTGTGGACATGGCTTAAAGACAAGAAATTGTGTGGACATCTACAGCTGGTGACACGTCCCCCAGCCCTGGGCTTGCAGTTTTATGACAGTTTGGGCTCAAATGGATGACTGTAAAGATGGGAGGTAACATACGTTTTTAATTTTTTCAGTAGAGGGAAACTTAACTTGCTTCTCAGTCAAGTTCTAGGTTGTGACAGCAATTAGGATGAAAACTTGAAGAGGTGTTTCAGTATTTCTGGCATATAATTTTGAATGCTGAGGTGCCCTGACACTCTGTGTTATGCAGAGAGCAAGGGGACAGAAGAAATAAGCTCTTTCTTTTAATAAAGGACAAGTGAATTACAATGAGTTATGATAAATTAGTTATATAATTTCCTTAGTAAAGTAAAAATATGACTAACTGAAGAACCCTTGTTTCTCCTAAAATCAGAACAAAGAATCCTAACGATATGTTCTCTGGGTCCTTATTTTCCAACGGGATCTGCTTCTCATCCTGGAGACCTGTAATAGCGCAGAAAGCACTCCAAGTCAGTAGTTTCACTGGTGAAAACAAGCTATGAATGAGACTGGGAGTGGACAGCTATCTCTGGTCTGTATGATTCTATGACCCAGCTGACTCGAAGAACACATATTTAGGCCCTGACTGAAGAAAGTGCATATGCATTTGCTGAAGTCTCCCTGAAGCCAATGAGATTGAAAGCACAGTGTGGTAGGCTTTGATGGGCTTTGAAAGAGGCGACAATGGGTGAGGCAAAACAAAAGAGCATGCCATCAAAGGATGTAAAGGAAAGTGACAGGAATAAAGTGACAAGCTAGGAAAATGCTCTTTGCTCCCACATTCTGAATGGCTGTGAAACCAGCTTTGTACCCATTAGAGACAATGTAAAGGAACTTGTCGTAAATGAAAATGAATTGCTTAGAGGCTGGTGTTTTATGTTCAGATGCATAGGTGAGTGGCAGGAAGCTCAAGGAAGCACCAGACTCTTGAGACATTGTGCAGAATGGAGAAGCAGGAGTCAGAGGTGGCCTAGAGGCAAAAAGAGAGGTTGGAGAAAGCTGAGGACCACCCCAGATTTCAGACCTGAGTAACAAACAAGATGCTATCCACCTCTAAATTTGGCATCATTTGCCGTCTTCTAATCATGGCCAGACAGCTGTGAGAGGTGTACTGAGACTTCTATGTCGTTGGAAGGAATCAGGTATGAACTAAGGTGATCTGTAACTAAAACGTAGGGAAGATTTAGTGGAGAGAAGTCCCAGAGGTAACTAGGTATGGAAGACTGAATACAGCTTAGCTGTCAATGAGGAGGAAGATGGCATGAGATTTACAGGCAAAAACAGAATTTTGGTTTTTTAGAGAGAGGCAGACCAAAGCAGACTGGGTTTGTGAGAAAAAGCTGAAAGAAGAGAGAAAGGGCAAGGAAAGCAAGAAAGTGGCTGTGGCATGGTTTAGAAGATGGTTGTGGAGGAGTGAGGTGATAAGAGGAGAAGAGCAGATGAAACGTTAGAGGGAGGGAGTTGTAAATGGGAGGTAAAAGACTTATCTTGTTTTGACTGTTTTCTCTAGAACTCATCAAGCTTGTCTGCAGAAAAAAAAGATACAGAGATGATAGAATATAATTATCATATGCATTAATATACAACCATATATTACAACCAGTAAAATACAATAACTACAAGGTAAATAACTGTTAATGGTTTTAAAAGAAAGGAATTTCAGGCTGGATGTGAGGAAAAAGCACCGGCACAGGTTTCTCAGAGAGGTGGTAGATGTGCTATCCTCGAAGCCATTCAAGGCCAGGCTGGATGTGGTTCTGGGCAACCTGATCTAGTTCCACGTGTTCCTGCTATTTGCAGGGGGTTGGACTAGATGACCTTTGAGGATCCTTTCCAACCCAAACTGTTCTATGATTCTATGATTCTATTACAAGGAGTACTAAAAAGCTGTATCTATACACACATGCTCATATAAAAGGGCTCTGTCCTGAAGAATTTATGTTAATCCTTTGCATTAGATAGTATCAACGAACAAAATCAGACAAGAAGGAAGTATCTACAGGGTCTTCTCAGGCTAGCTTTAATGATTTGAGACTTACCTAGTGAAATAGTGAAAAACATCTTGTGCGTGTGTTTATTGTCTAGTAGCTGAACCAGTAACTGCCCCAAAGTCTGGTATAGCCCTTGAACAGTTCTGAGGGCTCAACAAGAGTGAACAGTTTGCAGTGCTCAGTCCCTGCCTTGGTTACCACCAAATGCAGTTCTTTTGCTTCACTTGTTTCAACTGCCCAATTGCATAGGCACAACGTGGTTCCTGAACCGTTCCTCTGAGCCATAGCAACCTGCCGACATTTGCTGGAAGTTTACTGCTAGCTTGGGTTTGTTCCAGTAAGTTTCGTTGACATGAGATGTGCTGGCATGACAGCCCAGCTTGTTCTGTAAGTGAAACAGTTACTGCAGGGCAGTGAAGGATTGCCTTCTTCAGATTTCCAGTCTTCTGTAGGCTGCTCCCCACACTGCTGGGGTAGGGAAAAGGGCGTTTTATCCCCTAGCTTTTACAAGAAGACAATGAAATAAATCAGTGTTATTTCTTTTTTTGATGCTGGCAGCTACATGCCAGACCAAGAAACCAAGTCAGTTCTTACAGGTTACCAAGCAAAAATTGCATGATGCTCTGTTGGTGAATGGTTTTATATCTGTCTCAGTCATCGGAATAATTGCAGCATGGTAGACATAACTACATAATAAAGGAATGTATACTCGGCAACATTGCCATTGGCAGGACATAAACATATTAGAGTTTATCAGTGTTCTGGAAGATGTTTATTACTTGAGTCTTACTAAGTCCTTATCATAAAAGAAAAAAATAGAGAAGTTGGAAGGCAGAAGTTAGTTTCACTTATCAGCAGAGACGCATATGGTAAGATTCAGTCATTATAAATGCAGATGTTTTGATCTGTGAAGGTATGGCAAATTGTTTATAACGTACTGATTTGTAAGTGCATACAATCACAGAGGATGAAGGTGCTGATCTAGTCTAACTTTCCGTATAACACCATCAGAGGACTTTCCTGTACTTAAATCCATCCACGTGCAGTGGCAGGTCTTAAACTGTAGTTCAGAATGTCTGCTCTGCAGTGCTACAGAATCTGTCACCAGCCTGAATCCAGTGCTGCTTTTTCTTGAAACTGGGAGCCTTGTTTCTAATTTTAATTTCTCTAGTTTAACTTCTAACTCTTAGTCTTTGCAGTTGGTATTAGGCAACTGTAATTGGTTTAGCTGTAGATTCTTGTAATGTCTCTTACCTCTGGGTCAAAAAGCATCTGTTACCGTATTTTTGCTAATTGTATAAATGCATTAATATTACTGATCAAGTCATCCTGCAAGCACCTCTCCTTTGAGCTCTTTCATTTTTCTCATGGATAACACTGGACTTTTTGCAATATTCCTCATTCTGCTTGGATTGTGAACACCAGAGCTGTGTGTGAGTGTTCCCCTAAGTCAATTCAGGGTTAGGAGAGGCATTGTAACCTCCCAAATTCTGTGTGGACAAGGACATTTTCTTGAGTTGCTGAGATTCTGGCAACCTCCAAAGAACTTGTCAGCCACTGTTTGCCTACCATAAACTTCAGGTTGTCTCCAGTGTTTTTCAAAACACAGTCTTCATTTTAATCAGTTGTTTCCCAGATGTGTGGCCTTGTATGTGGTTGTTTTAAAATATATAATCTTTGTATCTAGCCTAGGGATGGAGAGCATGTCAATGGTGCAAAGCAGTCATCTTTATTTACCATGTCTGCAGTCATTTGTCACTGACAAACATCATGACTTTGTATTTGTTTCCAGTCACTGATACGTAAAGTGATTGTAGCTCTCCAATCATATGAATATTCCCACCCAATTCAGTAATACCAGTCAGGACTAATTTGTGTATTAAATGAGCTATTCCACTTCTTGTTTATTACTCAGGTTTGCAGCATTAGAGTGTACACAATTAAGGAATCTTTTCTCTTTGAGTCCCTTGGTACCTTGATTAATTTTAATCTTGACATCTTGATTTCTGGCTAAATGAGTGCTCATTTTCACCCTTGTCTTTTGTCATTAGCTTAATACCCTCCTGAATACTTTAGTCTGTCTCCTGAAAGACTTATTCTCTTCCATGAAATGATAGTCAGCTCCATTGTACAGTCTCTCTTCTCTGTAGAAGTTGGACCTACACTGCTGAAAACTGAGGGGCTCTGCCTTTCACCACTTACTTAACTGTTAATGTTTGGAATCTTATATAGCCATAACCCTGTAACTTGAGTTGCAGCTCACAGAAATGAGCGCTTTTCAGAGTATTAATTCTGTTCTCCCTCATATAAAGTTCCTTGCAAGGACTCTTGGTCTTGAATCTTCACCGGTGTGCTTGTGTCCTTGCACATTAGGCTGCATTGAAGTTCATGGGTATGTCCCATCTACTGTCAGATACTTCAAAAGTTTTGGGCTTTGCACATGCTCTGTTACTTGTGAGCATGAGGCTGGACTCAATGACTCCATAGGTCCCTTCAAACCCCAAATACTTTATGATCCTGTTACAAACTTTTCTCCCATTCCCATCTACATGAATTTGTCTCCATTCTCCCATTTAGGAACTGTCAGCCATTTTATGTGGTCTGCATCCTGCCTTTAGCTGGCAACTATAGTCTTACAAAGACAATATGTGCTTCTACCCAGTGTGGAATAGCAGCTTGTGTGGTGTATGTGTTCAGCAGAGGAACACGAGCCAATTGAAGTGTTGCTTTTTTGTTTTTAATTACATTCTTGTTTTCTTCCCAGGCTTCTCTCCTACATACTTACACGTGTGCCTCTGGAAGGAGCATTCAATAGGCTGATGAAGTGAACTGGAATGTTTAAAAATAAACCAGAATTTTGTAATGAAACATGTTCTGAAAGAACTCAGTTGCTATAGGGATTTTTGTAAGGGTGCAGTCCTTCATCTTTCGTTGCTCAAAATAAAGGTTTTCCTTCCTGGAGCCAGACGAGGGGTTTCTTATCCAAGCTTTGGAGCCTGTTCAGTGTCATCTGGGTGGACTAGTCACTACAAGGCAATATTACTCATCCCACCCCTACATAAAGCAAACCCATTAAACTTCACTGCATGTGGTTTGTGTTTGAGGTTTCATTCATGAGAGTTGAAAGTGCCCAAACTACTGCCTCACGGAAATGAAGCCCTGAGAAGATTCTCCTTCAGTCACCACCAGTCAACAAAACGTTCACTTCCACCTTTTCTAAAGCTCCCTCAAATCTGATTTCAAGGCAGCTCTTTTCCTCTTAGCCAGATCTCCTGCACTGACCCTCACCCACTCTGTGGAACCTGCGTGAACATCTCTGTTCAGAGTCAGTTTCTGTTCTGCTCATAGTATGTGCAATTTACTTTCTTTGTATCTTTAACTCATAAGGCTGCTGAAAAGTCAATAGGTTAATTATTACTGATTTGGAATTAGAGTGTATTTTTGTTGTAAACAGTTTAAATGATGGTCCTCCACCCTGGTCATAATACAGTCTGTGTTCAGCTGTTACCCACCCTGGCATATCTGCCAAGCACCACAGATGTTTTATCTGACATGTTAGTTATTAACAGTTTTTGCTCTTGTTGGAGCATGAAGACTTGATGAAGGGGTTTTTTCAGTTTCTTCATGTTATTATTTTTTTTCCTTTTTTTTTTCCTATTCCAGCATGCAAAGTTTTCCTAAAATGAAAACAATATTTTTTTCATTAGATACATGTGCACACATATAGGTAATATTTGTTGTGGGTTTTTTTGTGGTTTTTTGGGGGGTTTTTTTGTTTGGTTGTTGTTTTTTTTTTGTTGTTGTTGTTTTTGTGTTTTTTTTGTTTTGTTTGATTTTTGGTTGGTTTTTTTTTTTGAAAACCAAGAGAACAAACAAACATAACCCCCAGAAAATTCTGCAGTAGGAAATTGAAAACTTTGAATTTATGTCAAAAAAATAACTTAGACAACTTTTTGCCAAAGTTCTCGCACCCTTACAACAAAACCAAACAAATAAACAAAACCCAAGTGAAGATTCATGGACCAGTTATAATGATGATGCATTACTTTTGAGCAATTTTGTTTACTTGGTAGTATCCTTCCATATTTTTACAGTATGCTAACACAGAGTCTGAATGCAGGAGTGTCCTGATTATCTTCTTTGACAGTTTTTTGCCTGTCAGAATTCACATAGTAAAAATTTTCTCATGATAAGACATGTAGGATTTGGCTTTGTAAAAGTACAAGCATGACTTTGTTTTCTTCTTCCACCACAAAAGGCTCTTCCCTCCGGTCCTCACTCCTTCATCTTCTCGGTTCTTCCAAAGTATGACACAAAGATAAATTCTGAGAGAGAGGAAGAAAAGTCATGTATCCCAGCCGGCATGCCTCAGCATGGAACAGTGCCGAATCTGTGTCTGGCTTTGAGCTTTTATGTCTGCTCGTATGTTTTGATGATGTATTGTAATTATATATAACCCAGCATCTGAAAGACAGTTTCTGTTCAGGGCTCTAAGGTTGGCAACTTGAAAATATACTTGAAGTGGGGAAATAATTCATATTAATCTAATATTTATAAATTGGTTGTATTTGTAAGGAAGCAGCAACATAAAAGTGACATTAGTGTTCATAAAAAATGCAAACAGAAGGCTAAACCCAAAGAAGGGGTGAAATCTCAGTTCCTTTATTCAATATTATCCTTTTTCCAGTAAGCACAGCTCAGAAATTAAACAACTTTTTAGAAAGGGACACACCAGTTACGTTTTAATTCAGTGGACTCAGTGTTGTCATCTGGTGCCGTGGAATGTCCTCGGATAGCTTGGCCTCTGGTTGACATTCCTGAAGAGCGCATGTCTCCTGTAAGTCCTGTGCCACACCTGTCAGTCAGGATAAGGGGCTCCAGGGTGCTGGGTATCCCTGTGCAAACACTGGCATTACACTCTTCGCTGTCCAGGGCCCATTAGTTTCTGGTCCCTGCCAGAAGGTCTCAAAGGAGCATCCAGCTGGTGAATGCTAGCTCCGGAGCAGGTAGCTGAATACTTCAAGATTGTGCATATGGTGATAATTTCTGATCACCACCACTAAACCCACTGGCCTTGTCTGATTTAAGTGGGAAGCCACTGTAGTCAGTGTCAATGTAAGGCAGGACGCCACTTTTGACCCCTTCTGAGATGTACCTTTCATATGCCTGGCACCACATGAAGCAGCGGATTGTATCTTTGTCTTGGGTAGTCCAGCTACAAAGAGGGACAGAAGACACTGGAGGGCTGCATTCCTTAGAGCTGTTTCCTTGGCATATTTTTTTCCATCAGAGACCCTTGCATCTCTCCGTTTTGCTTCCCTGCAACTTACTGGAATGTTTTTCATCTTGCTTGTCCCTGTGTCTTCCACGCTAGATGTCATACTGTGCCTTCCCCTGCCCCAGCGGGACTGTGTATCTCCATCTTCCCTGGTACCAGGTCTGTCTGCAGCCTCCTTCTTCCTCTTTCTCATGCTACTCTTTTTCTCTCTCTACAGGATTTGTCATTGCCTGCCTGCCTTGTGCTTGTACTTCCATTCACTCATATTCGTTGGTGAGGTCTTACCTACACCAATCTGTTAGGTCATCCCTCTTTCCCCTTGTTTCTTCTCTGTCTTCCAGGCTCTTTTCCATCTTCAGAACACCTTGATTTTTCCACATCCAGCAAATGACCCTTGCAAACAATCCTCCTTCCCTCATGCCTCCTACCCATCATGCATTTTTCCATACTTTGCCTCCATCCTTTACCTCCCTGGGCAGAGTTGTGCCCATTGGTGCCTGGAATATCCCTAGATCTTCTGGAGCTGGCTGGAGGTGAGGTTCTGAAGTTACCACATTACAGAGAAATGCTGCCAAGCGCCAGGCAGTCCTGGGTGCACTTTGACCCCTTACAGTCAGGCAAGAGTGACTTCTTCCTAGTGCTTTTGGTTTGCCATTGCCATATGGAAATGGCAGATGGTGTTGATCAGGAAGTTAATCTAGAAGCGTATCCGTTTCATGCCGTATGCGAAAGATTTGTTCATTAACGTAGAACTCTAATTTAAAGCCAATTAACAGGGTGATTTGAAGAGACTTGTTGTTTTTGAAGTTCAAAAGAGATGCTAAGTCTCTGATTTCAGCCTTTGTACATTCCAGAACCTGCATAACTATTGCAGTGTTGCCAACTATCCTGGAGGTTTTTTCTCTATTTTTTTTTTCCTTCCCCTTTTCTTTTTTCTGCCTCTTCATTTTTTTTAAGTGATGCAACTTTTGCCATGGGCTGGAACTGTTTGGTGAAGCCGTTTGAACACTCAGTTTTCTTAGCAGTTTTAGGCCTACATTTGGGGGGTGGGTGAGCAGAACTTGTGTGCCTTTCTATCGTCTTTGCTGAAAGCCAGCACAGCTCCCTCCTTCCTCCCTTCAGCGGCCCAGTACTGCTCTTCTCTAAGCAGGAGTTGGGGGAGGAGGTAGAAAAACAGAAGAAGCCCTAAGCAGCTCTAACACCACTTCTGTCAGTGTGGGGCTGTCTCTGCTTCCTTTCCTCCCTTCCCATAAGGTCTCCCAGAAGCTGGTTGGGACCCACCACAGCACTTTCTAAGCTTGGAGGGGGCAGAAGGGGCCTCTAGACAGACAGCTGCTCCTCTACACACACATGCCCCGACGTACAGCTCTAATTTCCACATATAATCAACTGGGTAGGACTGGCCCAAGCAGACCATTCCTAAGCAGTGTCAAGATGGGAAACGTGGTGTCAGGAGGACCCTCAAAGTGGCTAGTTCTGAATTCATATTTATGCTGCCTTTAGCTGAGGTTGATAGTTTATAAGTACTTCCTTCTATAAGATCCTTCGCTAACATCATGTTTGTATAGCCCCAACAGTTAGTAGCGGCATGTGTACAGAAATAACTTTTTTTAGTAATTTGAAGCTATTGCTGATATAAAAGAAAATAGAGGGGTCAAGTTTTGCTATGGTATAGAGCCTATGACTTCACTGGGTTAACTGCTGCTACTTCCATGTAATTGAGAACATAATTTGGCTCAAACCCTGGGAGGCTGAATAGGATCACAGCAGCCACTGTATTAAGCTGATGTTCAAAACAGTTGGCTCACACTGAATTTCACAAGCAGATCATATATTCAGAAGACTTTAGCTGTATGACACAGTCCACTGCAAAAGAGGAGATGGTGGGAGTATCTCTTTGTTTATCTTAACTAGAACAACACGTTATGAAAGGTATGAGGAGGGTGATGTGGCAGAACAGATAAAGTATCTCCTTGGTGGGTGTATGAGGACAAACCTGGTGAGAGCTGTGCAGAGGCTACCCCCAGTTACCCCAGCTCCCATTCATGCCAGGAGGCAGCAGCAGTGAGGCTTCATCCTGGCTGTGCTGTAGTGAAGGTGGTGCTGCTGTCAGCAGCAAACACACATCTGTCATGTCCTCTTGGGAGTGATGGCACCTCACTGTGCATGAGGAGGTCAGGTAGAGGTGGACTTAAAATGAAGGAGAAGATAGACATTGGTCTGAGAAAGCCTGAAATATTCACAAAAGCAGAATGGCTGCTGGAAGCCCCGTCTGGAAAACCCTTCCTCTCGCCCTGCGGGGCTTCTGGGCATGAAGGTGGCATTCAGCAACTGTGATGGCTTCTGGGGGATTGGACCCATGTCACATCATCAACTGGTGGCACCTACCCTCTGCCAGAGAGGTTTGCTCCATCAGTGCTACTTAGTCTTTGAGGAAAGGTGGCCAGAATTAGTGATCTGTGTTTCACAGAAAACAGTTTTCTGCTCTGTCTAAGGGAGGAGAAGGGGGTTTCCTGATGAAAGAAAAATCCTGAAGAAGGAAATAATGCGTTTTCAAGAGAAGGGCATGGAGGGGCTATGGATGATGAGCATCCGTTTGCTCCCAAGTTTGCTAGCAGTTCTGCTCTGGCTGGTTCCCTCCAAAGGAGACAGGTATTTTGGGACAGCATTTTCAACCATTCCTTGAGCACTTAGCAGGAGGGATTGTTTTATTAGGAAAGTTTATGGCTTCTTGTTTTTCCTCAAAGGCAAATGTGACTTTGTTGTTTTTAATTCTGTTGGGATTTCTCCCTTTTAATATACAACACAGCTGTTAAAATAGCTGGGGTTGTCTAGGGCAAATCATATAGCACTTTCCTTGTTCAGATCTCAGATGGCTGCCTTTTTAGTGTCACTGCAAAATTATATTACAGGGCATATGAATAGTGCTGGTATTAGTGTCAAAATCAATTACCCAACCCTTCTTCTGCAGAGAAAGCTACAAACCTTAGGAACAATCTGAGTAATCCATTCTGGGTTTCTAATTCTGAGTAATGATGGAGGGCAGAGACTTGCACTTGAATAAGTGCACAGGGTCTTTCTCTGTATAGTCACTCCTAAATGCATGCTCTTTACAGGAAAAACCAGGCTCCCTGTGAAACCCTTTTTCATGCCAAATGGCTCGTTGCTAAGATTAATCTGTCATTGAATTTATAAATTCTTGTGGCACAGAGCAGCGAAAAAAGTTTAGCATTGAACAGAAAGCAAACTATGCATTGCTTAAAAAATGAACGTTGTGCTCCTGGATGGTGTGGATTGACTGCCTCCATCAATATATCTTCTTATATTGGTAATAAAAACACTTCCATAGCCTTGTGCCTCCAAGGATCTCAAAGCACTTTGCAAATAGGGCAAAGTACTATTTCCTATTTTATGGCTGTGGAAACTGTCTGCGAGAGAGGTTAAGCTTTTTGCCCAGGGATACAGGAGACTGTAACAGAGCCAAGATGAGAACTTAAATCTCCAAAGCTCCAGCTCTGTGTCCTGGTCATCCACAGCACTAGAGCACAGTGGGGGAGTCTGCGCTTAGCTGACTCTCAGCCATTGTCCATTAAACCTCAGGAGGTGGGATAATGAAATCAGTGTTGGTGTTCCTTTGCTCCCTGGTCTATGTCCCAGTCTGTGGACAGAGATGCTGAGCACGGTAGGATCTGGCCTGGGTGGATGCTTGTGTCCTCCTGGGCTGGGCTGGTCAGCTGTGGAAGGAGAATAACTTTCAATTGCCACTGACCTGGGGAAGAGCCTGGAGCCTTGCATCCAGCCTGTTCTGCCCCAAGCACCTTTATGAAGCAAAAATAAATTACCTAAATCCTGTGAGATTACAGTAGTTGCATTTGGGTTTGGTTGTTGGGTTTTTTTCCTAATCCAGTATTTGAGGAGGATTTACTTGTTTAATGCAACCATTTATTGGAGACACTGGATTTTTTTTTTTTTTTTTTAATTCATAATTCATCTGAAAATAGAGCATACAGCTACAGGGGCCAGATTTTTCTGTTAGGAGTCTGATCTCCTGTTGAATTCCAGTTGGATAAACAACACATCTGAAAAACTGGGTCCCTACTGAGGTATCTGTGGCATGGATTTAGAGACCTCACCTCAGGCACCTCTCTTGAAAAAAGCATTGCTCTAACCTGCTAGTTCCACAGGAGAATAATTTCTACCAGTAGTTTCTTCCTTGCCCTCCCTGGCTGCTGTGCTGTGTAGTCCCTGAGGAAGCCTCCTCAAGCGTGATGCTGCCCTGAGGGTCAGGGTAACCCAGAGGGAGGAGGCTGGGAGGGGTGCGAGGGCAAGCGTCTGGTTTCAAACAAAAGTGCAAAGCCTTGAGAGGAGGAACTAAGAAGAAACAGGTGGGGGGCTTGTAATATAGCCTCTGAAGTTTATTTGCTTAGCGAACAGAAGCCCAGGCTGTCAGACCTAGGTCAAATACTCCTCCAGCCTTAGTATATTTATTTCATACCTGGTCTGTAACCCAACCTGATTTCTGGATTAAAATGCTGTAAAGTCCTGGCCCTCAGAAACTCATCCCATGTTTGCCATCAGTCCCAGCACATGCCAGGGCAGGACCTTGAGGGGCCATCTCAGTATTCACTAAAGTCTTGTGTCATAAGTAAAGCCTGTAATTGTGGGTCCTGTAATTTCCAATGCAGGCTTCACTGGTCACAGCTGCAAACAGTGACTGAAGATCCATCAGATAGGTGTCCCATTAATGTAGGCAGTACTTGAGGGCTTCTGGTATAAGCTGCTCGGTGAGCCACCATTCTGCTGGAGCCCAGGCAGCTGTGACAGTGCTGGAGGACCACATCCACCACGTGCCAAGCCCCTCTGGGATGCTAGCAAGCAAGAGTGGCTTCATGTTTATAGGGAAGTTTTAATGTATCTCAGAGGAGGAAGTTGTTTAGGACAGCCTGTCTTGAACAGGGGTGCAATGTAGAGGGTCTCCAGTGATGGATGTGAGGAGCCTGGGAGCATGGGACTACCCTCCGGCTGTGCTGAGCTGTGAAGCTGATAATGTAGCAGAGGAAAAGGGTCTTCACTTTCGTGCTTGTCTGTCCTCAAGTTACAGCACAAAACCTGCCTGAAAACCAACAAAATAGTCAGGAGATGACAACAGCACAATCCCAAAATGAAGTGCTTACACCAGGTTCAGTAAAAACTAAAGGGTAAAAGCTACAGTTCACACATGGAAGTTCCTGAAATCCTTATATGCTTTAAATTGTTTAAGAGAGTTAACTTTTTAATCCAAGATGTTCAGGAGTCATTTAATCCTTCAGAGTGAAGGAAGGGAAGTTTGAGCTGGCGCAACGGCAGTAAAACTACCCACAGGCAGAAAAGTTTTATAGTTTCCCAGACATTTTTTGGCTGATCCCATTAATTCCATTAAGGTAAACAGACAGTGTGCTCCAGAGTATCTCAGGAGATGAAAAATTAGCATCTGAAAATTTGCATGTGAAAAAATCTCAGATCTGCATTAAAATTGGAAAGGAAAGGAGGAATTAGCAGTGGGTTTTCTCAAGACCAGCCAGTGGTTGGTAGTGCCAGGTTAACTGTGTGGGTTCTTTGAAATCAGGAGTCGTGGAAACATTTGAAATAAAACAGGTTAAAATGGAGAACAAAAGTATTTTCAGTCAGAAATGAAGCATGCCTCCTCATTTAAGAGAAGCCCCATTTTATGTTATATTTGGGAAGCCCATATGTTTGCTTTTGGGAGACCAGTTAAGTTTGAGTCATGCAGAACAAATTATCAGGCTGACAAAAAGTTCAGGAGCTGTTATTTTTCATGGACATAAATTGAAATAACCGGTTTATTTCTGCTTTGGTATCTACTTGGTTCGTGGAGTTTTCACTGTCACTTAATTCACCATATGTAAAAGGCATAAAGCTGTAGCTTGTTTTCAGATGTGACTGGTCAGATAGAACTTGCTTGAGAGACAGAGAAATTGATTGATGTTAGTCCTCACCAGTGAGAGCTAGATGGGCTCTGGTGTGGATTATCCGTAAGCGCTTTTGAAATGTTCTGGTCAGGGCACTGTTTCAGAACCAGCACCAACTGGGGGAAAGGAAAAAAAAATATCTTAAAAGTGGGGTTTTTTTTGCTGTATTTTTATTGGAAGGTTTTAGCTGACTCAGTTTTTTGTGTATGATGGGCTAGGTCATGTATAAGATTGACAAACTGGTTTTATACACACTAAATTTTTGTGTCTCACTTGTTTAATCCTGGAATGCCCTTTGGACCTAGAGGCTTTATTATGTAGCCCAAGTTTAAGTGGGGAAAACATGTATTTTGGTCCTGATCCTTTTAGGTCTTCAATTTCCTGAAGCGAGTGGATGTCAGAATATCCATCCCTTTGCAGGGCTGTGCCTTTTTTGTCTGTGGCTGCTGTACTGGCTGTGCCTCTGGAGTCAGAATCCCAGGATATCTTTGCCACTCGCCATTTACTTCTGAGCTCTGCCAAACTATCAGCTTTCTTACGGAGCTGATTTTGCCTGTTTTGTGAGTAGTGACCAGAATCTGTTTTTCTTTTATGTCCTGTAGGGTCGCTGAGCTGGAAGATGCACGTCTAAGATGGAAACTTCTGCTTCAACGGCTGCTGGGAAAAAAGAAGGGAAAGGTGCAGTTCTGGAGGGGAATGGCTTTACGGAGACGGGGAAGAAACCCAGTCCTTTAGCAGCTACAGGAGCAGCAGTGGCACAAGGAGGTACTTTATGTTTTCCACAATTTGAAAGCAGCAGGGGTGTTTTTCATTAGACTGTAAGAATTTAATAAGTCCTGTGGCATCTGTCCTCCCGTGAACACGCTGAGTTTATTGGGGTTCTTGGCCATTGGAGGTCACAGGAGCAGGAAGCTGTGTCACCACGTGGCATGCGAACGTCACTGCACTGTGATGAGTCACCACCACTCCCAGTGAATTGGGCTGGAGCAAGAGAGAGGATGGGTGGTGAGTGGTGACCGTTGGAGAGTTGAGGCATGATGTCACTGCTTGCCATCAGCTAGCCAGTGCTGTATGGTGTTGGCAGCATAGCGCCTGCCACTCCTCCATGGAATCTGGCTGGATCCAGAGTGCCCCCTGATATTGTGGTGAGGGAGGGATGTTGTGTGCTAGCTATGATCCTGCTAACAAGCTAACCAGACTGCACCATCTTCAGTCATTGCTGCTGGGATTTTGTGGTTAGGGAGGAGTTTTGGGATTGTCTGGCCCCAGTGCAAGAAGGTTCACAAAGAAACCCCCTACCTGCGCCATTCCTGTTAATGTCAGTAACAGCTCAGTTCCTTATTTCTTTTTCTATCTGTGTTTTTGGCAAGATTTTGGTCCTGCTGGTGTTGAATTAAATTGAGAAACTCTCTTGGACACCCATGAGGCATAGGGTTGGTTTTGCTGGGTGTAGCATTGGGAGGAGAGAGGAGTGGGGCAATGTGCAGGTCTGCTTGTTGCTCCTGCCTCCTTTCACTGGCTATGCCAGGCAAAATACAACCCCAGAAAGCACATCCCTCTCTTGCACACAGGAGCTGGTGGAGCTCCAAATTGGTGTCAGGGCCCTTCATGGCGGCGCCAGGTGTGGGCAAAGCTGTACCCATCATGGTGCCCTTGCTGGGGACTACGACTGGGTGTTCTTTCTGGACATAAGGGTATAAGGAGACAAACTTAGAAGGGGTTACACCAGCTCAGATGTGGCAAGAAACGTCTGAGCTGTGTAAACTTTGCAGGCATTTTTTCTTTCCCACTTAAAAATACACATTATTGCTAGCCAGAGTCTATCTCAAAATGAATTCTTCCCCTTCCCTTCCTTCACTGCACATTGGTTTTTCACCACCCCAGGAGAGCAGCATGACCCCTCTGCAGGCTCCTGTTTCTGACACATCTCGGCTGAAGAGTTTGTGTTTTCTGTTGGTGGAGTTTTGAAGATAGTTCCCAGTCCAAATCGCTTAAATCTGCTTTGTCTATTCTTCCTTTTCAACACCTTTGTTACTCACTTTTTGTTTCCACATTGACCCAGGAGGATTCAGATGTGTGAAATAAGGTAGCAGCTTCTAGATTATAATCTACCAGATTAGTTCACGTGTTTGATAAACTTGGTTAGCTTTTGTTAGCCAAAAGAAAGCTTAAGAATAATTAGAAAATCTTTTACACAGAGTTGTTTGGAGGGAAAAACAATCTCATCCTGCCGAATGGGTCTGAGCCATCTTCCATGTAAGCACTACGCAAAGTGGCAGAAAGGAAAGCTTGCTGGGTGGCAGAAATAGGGGAAAGGCAGAGACAGCAACATGCAGATGTTTCAGTCCCCCAGCAGATTTTGATTCCTGTTGAAGCAGCACAGGCTGTAGGAGGCACTGACGCAGCCTGCTTGAGACATCATCTCAGTGATTGGCAGATCCAAAGGACTGAATGGTGTCAATGAAGTCCCAAGGATATGCTAGAACTCAGAACCCACATATCTGCTGTTATGAATAAATATGTTCTCCCCACTTGCCTTTGGGAATGCATCCACTGAGGAAGCAGTCACTGCATTTCCAGAGATGTGATGAAAATGAGGATGCACCCAAGGTGGAGTCCACTGGCCCATCTGGTATCCCCAGAGACTTGTTTGGTTTTTGAGTCCAGTATTATATGTCCCATTAGCAGTGTCCTGTGGCCTTTAAAAAGAATGATTTAAGGGCTCAATAGTTGTCCTTTTATTAAGAGGAAGTACAAAAGTAAGTGGAGGATTGTTTGAAGATGTCAGAGAATTGTGATGAAAGCATTGTGTAATGAGATGTAAAGAGTGAAATTTATGTCATGCTGTGGAGAGAAGTGTCGTAAATGACCTAAAATGGCTAGCAGTGAAGCAGCACGTGAGCAGATGCTGGCTCTAGGACTCTGCAAGTGATGCACATATTCTTGTGGTTCTGAGGGCTTTTCTTTGAATTCTGGCTAGACATAATACATGCTTCTGAAAGGGAGCAGCATGGTGTGTGTGCTTTTAAGTAGAAAAATTAATACAAAGTTGTCTTCTAACATTAGTTAACTGCAAGGTGTGATTTAGAAGTTGATAACAAAAAGGCTGGGTAGCGATGAGACTGTACCTATGTGGCATTCGTGCTAGTATAGCATGTTTGATTCACTAAACTAGTGTAATTACTCATAACAGATATACATACTTAACGCTCATATTCTTACTGAAGAAAGGAAATGAATCATGGAAATTAATTACAATGTTCAGTTTGAGTAGAGGAACAGCTTTAAAGGGAGGCCGTCCGAGCTCCCCACCCTGCTTTGGGCCATACAAACAAGTCTTTATTCTCATCCAAGACAAACTCTTGATTTTATTTGTTGTAGAGGTTTTCCTCTTTGTACTAGCATGTGAGAAAGTGGCAGCGAGGCTTAGCTAGTACTGCAGATCACCAAGCAGCTCTCCAGAGCCAAACAAACGTAATTTGCAACACATTTCCTCTCTTTTATTCTACTGAGTCACACAGATGGAGTGCCAATGTAGCATGTTTCTAAGATCATAAGGTTTTCTTTTTCCTTCATAAGACTGAATAGATTCATACGGTTTTATTTATAATTAGGGTAATTGAAGCAAGAAAGTGAATAATAGTTAAATAATTGAAGAATAGCTAGTTTATTATATTATTATTTAGACTAAATTATTATAAGTCTCCATTTCTAGTTCCCCTGTTTTGGATATTTGTGCCAAATGTTTCCAGCCTTGAAGAAGTTAAGTTATGGCTGTAGGAAAAGAGATCGGTGTTGCTGTCAGTGGAGAAGAGTCCTTTTGTACTAACAATATGCATCTCATATTTTTAGTCTACTGAAGCTGCCATGTTAGAGATCTTCTCTGACATTTTTTTACAGTAACTCATTGATCAGATGTTCAGAAATTGGCCTCACAGAAATGACATCAGGAAAGTCTCTCCTAATTTTCCATTTTTCCATAAATCATGCCATCCAAGGAATCAAAGCTCACCTCTTCTGTGTGTATGTGTGTACGTGTGTAAGTGTGTATGAGATGGAAACTGCTTTTAAGGACAGAATGTAGGAGCACATGTGTATGTGTGACAGAGATGGTAACTGTTTTTAATGACTGTATGTAAGAGCTATAGACAAGTCAAATCTGCTGAAGAGCCTCTCACTTTTGGTGCCTCCACTTCTGGAAGGGCAAACACATAACGATGTTTAGAAAGCCCTTTTACTGAATGCAGAAGTGCATATTGCTGTGTAGGGTAGGAGACTTTGGAGCAAAGCCCCAAGTGAATGAGGCTGTTGTGTCCTCCAGGCTAGCACTGCAACATCCTCCATATCAGCATGCACAATGAAGCCCAGGCATGTGGCTGGAAGAGAAATTTAAATGAGCCTCTCTTTCAAAGGCAGAGATATTTAGGAAGATGGGTTTCTCATCTTGTAATAAAAATTAAATACAAATTCTCCTAAATGCTAACTGCCTGACTTTAACAATGCCCAGAATGCACCTTTCCCTCTCCACCCCACCCTCCGCATGACACAAACACCAAGTTTCCTAATTGATGGTGTTTACGTTTAAAACATTTTTCTGATGTCTGGCTCTGTCAAGACTAATTTTAGCATTTCTAAAGCTGGGTAAAAATACAGCCTCATTACTTTGATGTCAGAGCATAGTTTACTATTAGTATATTCTGGGGTTTATCATTTTAGTCATGTTTAACACGGCTGCAGCAGGCATGCACTATTAAATCTGGCTTATTTTACATTCCTGTCCGAGATTATTTATTTGGAACAATTTCCTCTCTATCAAAAGACACGGCTAATGCTGAGTTTTAATGTGTTATTTACACACAAAATAACCTATTTACAACTCAGTATCTGCCACAGGGAGAATGAATGGGGCAGTGCTCCCTTCATCCTGTTGTATCTGAGTTTAACAATCTGGATTGCTAATAGAACCATTTATCATGGTGTGGTAATTTATTTTATGTTAGCTGCACAGGTCTCCCTGCCTCTGATCTATGGAAATACTTTGTATATAATGAAGTTCAACAAGTCATTTGGTGTAAACATGGGGAAACCAAGCTGCAGAACCAGTGAGACTCTGGCTGCACTTTTTGTTTTTTTTTCCAGGAGGTAAGGACTCTCTTCTGATATTAAGGCTTCAGCTGATGAAATACAGCTCTTCGCCTTGCCTGTGCTGTAAGGGCAAAGTGTGGATCCTCTGCAGTGGATCAGAGCTTGGGATGGAGTTTGGTCACTTGATTTATGGGCTGGTGGGAACGCTCAGTGCTGCAGAAGTAGCGCACTCAGCCCTTTCATAGGCAGAGGAGAAGGGCAGGGAGCACCTCCCATCGCTCTCCAGAGGTCTTCTGTAAGCAAACCCCGAGTGGCGTTGGCAGGGAGTCCATGTGCAGTTCAGCTTGTCTTAGTGCTGGGTTATGGGAAGACCATGTAAATGAGGAGGAGGAAATGCCAGCATCCCAGCAGAGCTCAGCACACTGAAAAAATATATAGTTTGTGTGGCCTGAGACTCAGACAAATTAGAAGAACAGCCCAATGAAGTCATCGCTTCTGTCCACCCTGGAGGGGCAGGGATCTTCTCCAAAGAATTTCTTCTTTCAGTTGTTCACATTTTCTAGGAAAAGGAATATAAGCACTACAAGCATTCTTAGCTTCCCCGCCCTGCATTGCTTTGCTGCATGCAATTTGAAATGTTGAGATACACAGTTAACAGAAAAGCCTGGGATGGCTGTAGAAGGGAAAGGGTAAAGTAGTTAAAACAGAATGTTGGGAAAATCCTGTAATTTAGACCATGAAATTCTTATCACAGCCACTGTCTCTATTGCGTACCTACTGCATGTTGCTCAGTGGCCCCCATACTGGGTAGGGTTTCAGTGCAACATCGTCACAAGAGTGATAGAAATACAATTCTTGATTGCTTCCCTGGAGATTTGTGTTAGTCTTAAATAAAAATAGTTCTGTTGGGTCTTAAAGTGGATTTCTTTGCTGTCATAGCCCTTCTGGCTCGCCAGGTTGCCTACAGGTCTCTCTTGTGTACCTGCTCATGTCCCTTTGAGCACCCAGTGGTCTCAGATGCTCAGACTCATGCAATCGTGAGGCTGTGCTTCAATCACAGGATATCGAGGCCTGTGAAGACCTGCCAGCTTTGAATCATACCGGTTGCTTGACACTTGCTCAGTGGGACAATTTAAAAGGATCAGTGTAGTTATGGATGAAGTTGAAGCCATATTGCACCATTTTTACGTTCATTCAACATAATCTGGTATGTGGACATGGTGGAGAGCACTCCGGGAGCAGCAGGTTTATTTCTTCAGCTACACAGACAGAATTGTAGTAGTTAAGATTGCCACAAACTGTGCCACAAAAAGTACATCTTTTCTTCTGTCTGCCCTTTCTCCTCTATCCATGGCCAGCAATGCTGAGTCTCTCTAGACTCTTCTTTAAAACAGTCAGCAGTACATCTTTGCTTAAATAAGTGATTAGAATCCCACTTCTTGGTCACTTGTTTGCTTTGGGTTCGTTAAGTTTTGGGTTGGTTTTTTTTTCCTCATGGGGAAACCCCTTTTCCCAGACCTCTATACTGGGTTCTTCTCTGTGGTAGCCAGCCTTGTGGGCAAAGGTGCAACCTCAGAGTGGATAACCATTAATGTTTACAGACTTTTTGTTCACATTGCATAGTCCTTACAGAAGATGTTACAGTCTGTTTCAGCAAAGAATTTAATGATGTATCAACTTTACAGCTGGACTCAATAATGTTAAGGGTCTTTTCCAACCTAAATGATTCTATGATTTGTAACATCAGCAAACATTCACTGACTGTGTACAGCTTCCACACACTGTCATACCAAAGGTTTTATAATTTCAGCCCTATAACGATGCCAAGGTACTTTGAAGACAGAGTAATTTAGTCTCATCCCTAACCACATTGCAGGATTGCATACTGACTTGAAAAGCTTTTATGGGATTAAATTTAAAAAAGGTATTCTTCACAGGCTGGCTCTGGCACTGGTGATCCCAACCATTAAGTACTGCCTGAAAGACCTTTGTATTTTGTGAGTGTATTATTATTATAATTAATAATAGTAATTGTAATAATATTAGCTTCCACCTTTCTATTGTTTTGTAAGCTCCAAAAGCTTATTCTGGCAAATACTAATATTTTTTATTTTCCATGGATCTAGTTTAGTCTTCAGAAAAGTGACTCTTTTTAAATGATGCTGAACCTACCTATCTGTGGGTTGGTCATTTACAGTCAAGTAGGAAAATCCAGTGATGATAATAGATTATATTTATATTCTCGTGAGACCTCACTTGCAGTATTGTGTGCAGTTCTGGTGTCCTCAACATAAAATGGACATGGAACTGTTGGAACAAGTCCAGAGGAGGACCACAAGGATGGTCAGGGGACTGGAGCAACTCCTGTATGAAGACAGGCTGAGAAAGTTGGAGCTGTTCAGCCTGGAGAAGAGAAGGCTTCATGGAGACCTCATAGCAGCCTTCCAGTATCTGAAGGGGAGCTGTAGGGATGCTGGAGAGGGACTCTTCATGAGAGACTGTGGTGACAGAACACAGGGTAACAGGTTAAAATTTAAACAGGTGAAGTTTAGATTGGATATAAGGAGGAAGTTCTTTACTGTGAGGGTGGTGAGGCACTGGAATGGGTTGCCCAGGGAGGTTGTGAATGCTCCATCCCTGTTGGTGTTCAAGGCCAGGTTGGACAGAGCCTTGGGTGTCATGGTTTAGTGTGAGGTGTCCCTGCCCATGGCAGAGGGGTTGGAACTAGATGATCTTAAGGTCCTTTCCAACCCTAACGATTCTATGATTGTATGAATCTATGATGCTTTTCCTGGATTGTCTCCTCTGTGCTGCCACCATGTCCCCATAGTTTGAAATGTTATTATCTTGGCAGCTTTTTGCCTAAGCATCTGCGAATTTGCACGTTTTGTAAATTAATTCTCCCAGCACCATCCATTAACTATGGCATTTGAGCCTGCCATAATCATGGGGGACCAGGACTGGGACTTGTTTTGTCTGAAGTTGACTGCCTAAATGTTAGGTGTCTAGTTTGGGATCCCTTTGCATGCTTTGGAGATGCCAGCTTTGGTCCCTTGAAGGCTTCATGGTTGTTTTGAGGTGACTAATGTTAGGCAGACAAATCCCAGTCTTACTGACTTGACCAGAATTGCAGGGTGGGGTTAAAGCAAGGAACCAAGGTGAGACTAGATTAATGCTTTAAAGCCTTCCATTCACGTTCATCAGTGCATAGCCTGCTGAGCTGCAGATAGCCCTGACTATCAGCTCTGAGCTAAAATCTCACCCTGTGGCTTCTCAAGTCGGAGGCAAACTCGACACCCAAGTGTCAACACAGCTAGGGGAGCTGCTTCCCAGAGCTGCTCCAGCCTTACACCAGCATTGACAAAACTAGTGTTTTAATGGCCAGTTTAGAGAGATGGACAATTTAAAATCTCTGCGAAAAAGATGAGGAAAAAACCTAGTAAATTCTGTAAGGCTACAAAAGGCACCTAAATATAACCTAAGTGGAGGAAGGCTATTAATGCAAAAGTAAATAATTATATTAAGGGAGGCAACTAGAGTGGCCAGTTTTGTAAATCAGTTTAAGGGGAACAAGCTTTAGATAAAATCCATTCTTTTATCACACAGATTAAGTCTTCCTTTTGACGCTAAATAATTGATAGGGTTTGGCAGAGTGTTCCATGGCTGCCTGCACAGAGCAGTGGGACTGCTCCCAGGGTCAGACAAGTGGCAGAGAAAAATGTTCTTAGAAATGCTGTGCATCCAATACCAGCACCGAGAAATGGGGCTTCTATTCCCAGCACTTCCTAAAGAATTTCTGCATGGCCTTGAGAAGACATCCAATCACTTTGGAGTGGAAGGAGGAGTTGGCATTGCTCATCTCCTCCTTAAACTGTCCTCCATGAAACCAGGCAGTCTGTTTTCATGGTTTCATGTGGTGATGACCAAGGCCTGGGAGGACACCGCCAATTCTGCTGCACTATTTTTTTTTAATTTACTTTTTTTTTTCTTTTTGATTACAAAACACGAATTGTGCTGTCTGGATTTTCCAAGGCCAAGGCTGTAATGGGTGCAGCTGTTTTACATAGATGTCAAAAGCTGGTTACATCTGCAAATTTGGAAGTTCATAGGTGGTATACATGGGTCATCCATGGTGATAAAGAGGATTTAACCCAGGTCTCTTGGGTCACTATATCCACTAGCAAGTCTTTCCTCTCTCAAATATATGCCATGTAATCATGGTCAAATGACTCAAATTTTCATGTTCATCTGCCAAACATGGAGGAGTTGCTTCTTTTCCTTCAGGAGAGCTGAACACAAGTTGTTCATGCATCATGCAGTGCCCTTGAGAATATCACATTGCAGCTTTCAGTGCCATTCTTTTTTGTTGGATAAGGGTATGAAAATGTTCTGTTAGCACTAACAGGATTTTATTGAATTTTAACTCATTTTTGGCAGTGCCTTTGTCCAGTACCTAGCACAGTGGGCTCATAATGAGGGGGTTACAAGTTTTCCAGAACCAAGTGGGACATAACGTGAAGAAACCTTAAATTCTGAAATAAATGAATATGCCATGAATTCTGTGTGGGTTCCATGTTTAGCAGGATGAGTTCTCTGATCGTAATGGTAATGACAGAGAATAAATGACAGCCAAGATTGCAAGTTTAACTCTTGAACTAATGAAGTGAGATATAGTCTCTTTATGCTAACTGGTTTAGGATTATGTTAAACGTGTGAGTTTACATGTGTTTGGAAGTCACCTGCGCTGTGTTTTCTGTGATTTTCATAGTGGTGTTGGGTTGAAATCAAGAAAACCTTGGTGGAAAGAGCTGAGCAAACATTTGGGTACATAGGCTAACTGAGTCTAAAATGAAAAAAATAAACCACTGAGTGTGCTCTCGCATGAGCACAAATGAAAAAGAATTCACACAAACCTGTCTGAAATCAATTCTGTCTTTTCTAGAGTTTGTTAGAGACCTCCATGGGTTTTTCTTCTTTTCTTTCTTTATATCTCTTTCCATCTCCTGGAATCTCAGATATTTTTAAGACTGTATTCCATTGAAATCACTTCCAACTTTAAGTAAATTGTAAATAAGAACAGGAGTATTGCAAGCAAAATATTTATATTTACTGCCACTAATATCTGATTTTTAAAATACAGCAACATTTGCAGGGATAGAATGGTGCTGTTTTGGCCAGAAAGCTGTTCTCTTCTCTTCTCTTACATGGATCAGCTCCTGACTCTGACAGATTTTCAAAAAATCACAGCTTGCAACAGATGCATGCTTAAGTAAACAGTTAAAGTAGATATCTTGATGACTTCAGTTGTATTGATGTAAAAGATCAGTGTCTGAGCATTCCTGAAAGCCATCCAATAGAGGAGGTGTCTTCCTGTAAGCCCCTGGCCCCATGTGCACTGTTTCAACAATAGTTTAATTGCTTAAAGAAAACAGATATATTCTGCACCTAATGAGATGCTATGAGCCTAGAGAGAGTGGTGGGGGCTCAGCACTCCTGACTCTTGGTTCAAAGTATTGGGAAATATTCAGATTTTCCCCAAGTGTGTTTTTTTTGCTCTTTTTGTGAAGGGGGAAAGACAGATCTTTCTCAGCTCTACTTTTCTATCTGGGGTTCACCTTGGTTTATGGCTGCTCTTTGTGGGGTGGACCAACAGTGATGGGGGCACTAAGCAGCATCCTCTTCTTCATGCTGGCTGGCGTGAATATTGGTATCCTATGTGAATGTATGCAAGTGCTGCTTTTGTGAGGCTCGAGGTTAAGCTAAGTCTTGTTCATATCAGTTTGCAGGTGATGTTTTTTCTGAGGCATTTACAGCCACACTTTAAAGTAAAAACAGAGAAACTCAAAGGTGAGGACTTTAGGCATTTCTTTGCACTTCCCATTTTAACAAGAGGAATTATTATGTGTTGTGGGAAGCTGACCCGACTCCCAGAGGCTGCTTGTGTGAAGATACCCAGTTTTTTGGTGGCTCCCTACGGTGAGGGCACAGAACTGAGCCTGGAGAAAATTAGTTTCAGTTCCTGATTCAGTCCCAAACTTCCTTCATGATTTTAGGAAAGCTGCTTGACTTCCCTTCTTTCCCCCATTTATATAATGAACTTGCGTTGTTCTTTGGGCCTCCAGGCCCATCCATCAGCATCTGGTTAGCATGTTTATGGCACTGGTTATACTGAAGCACTTAACAGGTCAGACTACATAGAGGTTGCCATTCCATTCCCTCCCCCTGCCTGCAAAAGGGTGCTGCTGTCCCTGGGCGCTGTGTTACAAGGGTGACCTTGTTCATATGTCTGAAGTGTCAACCTGCTGCTGTCAAAGGGGGCCAATAAAACAGATTTGCAGGGTTAGGGAAGATGAGGTTAAGTTCTTACAGAGAAGGTATTTTCAGTATCTACAGTGGACAGACAGTTTGGAGATATACAAGAGATTGACTGTGTTACAAGGGGTCACCCTGTGCTCTGGAATAAGAAAGTTTTTCAAGCTATCTTACCTGGCAGACTTAGTCAAGAACATGGTATTGTTAATAGCTGTATTTTGTATTGAAACAAGAGAAAATTATTTTTCCCAGTTTAAGAGGTTTTCCTACGTACATAATCTGTGGATGAGGTTCATCAAATGGTTTGCTGAAGTTGAAGTAGCTGGACAGAGTTTTGGACAGACCAAATTTGGATGAATTTACAGAAACCACACAGAGCTTCACGGTTTCACCCTGACCTGAGCAATAAATAGTGGTTTTAGCAAAGTCCTCTGTAATTAGAGTCTTAGGAATGGTGTTGATCTTGGGGCCAGGTGATGGAAAGATAAAATCACTGATGTGCAATGACAGCTTCAGACAAGCCCTTAGTTTCAGCTTTTCTTCCCGTTAGCCTGCTGTGCACGTGCACACTCTAATACTGTAATCAGCTGCAGAGGAGCTGACAATACTATTGTTTGGTGCAATTTTTTCCCTTTGGAAAACTCCAGAGGAGCCTTAGTGTGCTGTTTCAAAGACGTCCGCAAAGCATCTTTACTGCTGGGTCCTGTATTTCAAATGCTGGAGGAGCGACTCTTAAAATAGATATGAGACGGCTGAATGTGTGAAAAACATTTGCATCTTTCTGAGCTCTGTGCATGCCGCATCACTTCTGTAGGCAAGCTAAAAGGGTTGGGAGGAAAAAGAGTTTTGTAAATTTCATGCTTCTTTTAATTCCACTTAAAACAATGTATTAGCAGCTGAAATAAGATCCAAGGCTGTCTTTTGGCCACATGGAGTCACTGACACTTGAAACAAGCTGGATTTATAAGTAGTTACTAAAAAATATATAGCAAAATGAAAGTCTCAGACACTGAGTTCATGTGCATTGCCCACTGTAAAGATAAGTAACGGCTGTTATAAGATCACTTAAATGGTTACCTTTAAGACATAAAAGGGATCTTTGAAGACAGTAAGTCTTAATGCAGAAATGTTTACTCATAAAAAATACATTTGGAGTGGGGGAGGGAAACACATTTTCTATTAATGTGGGTTTTGCCTTTTATGGCAGGTTGTAGCAGGTCTTTAACCTCTGTAGCACTTGAATGAGGATAGAAATGAGCTTCTCTAAGTATCAGCCCAAAGGGCCTTTCCTCACTGCCTGTATCTGCAATGTCTCTTGTAAAGATGGTTTTAGTTTATCTTCCTTTCTGTGACCCAGATGAAAAACTATTCCTTTCCAACTTCAAAACCTTCCAGTAGTTAAGCCCTGAGGGCAGAACAGAAATGTCCTCCTGAATTTTGTTCACTTAACCTTGTGTTTTATGAGGTACAGGGCTGGTGGCCCAAACCATGCTTAGACAGAGTGGGAATTTGAAGGCTATGTCAGCCAACTAAAGCTGAGCAGAAGAGGGAATTTGCCCTTCAGTGCCATGGTTCTAGATACCACAAAAGAGGGATGGTGTTTCTCCAGGTGCTAACAAAGGATGCAGATATGCAAGCCCAGCATTACTGATCTGCTTCTGGGGGCACATGAAGTGTGTGCTGGCTCATGTCACTTGTGAGTTTTCTGGTAACAGTTTTGCAGGTAATTTTTAAATACTTTTTCTGTACAATCATTATGCTCCTAAGTGAGGCAAAAAATCTTGCAGATTTTGGTCAGCGCTGTGTGAACCCATAACTAGGGAGGATGTAATTTCTGCTTCAAAGTTTTGCAAAATTATTTCTAGATGGGGTAACAAACAAGGTGCCAGGAGTCTCTAAGTGGTAGGGAGAAGTTCAGAGTCCCTTATGGAAACCATTGGTGCATTATGGTCAGAAGTGTTTGCTCAGATAAGATGACTTGGAGTATTGTGTACAGTTGTGGTGTCCTCAACATAAAAAGGATGTGGAACTGTTGAACAAGTCCAGAGGAGGGCCACGAGGATGATCAGGGGACTGGAGCACCTCCTGTATGAAGACAGGCTGAGGAAGTTGGGGCTGTTCAGCCTGGAGAAGAGAAGGCTGCGTGGAGACCTCATAGCAGCCCTGGAATGGGTTGCCCACGGAAGTTGTGAATGCTCCATCGCTGGTGGTGTTCAAGGGCCAGAGTCTTGGGCGACATGGTTTAGTGTGACATGACCCTGCCCATGGCAGGGGGCTTGGAACTAGATGATCTTAAGGTCCTTTCCAACCCTAACTGTTCTGTGAATCTATGATTTACAGAGCATCAGAGGTAGCCTGGGCCAGAGGCATGGGAGGAAGGCTTAGCTGTGTAGAGGAACTGGAAGACCTTTGACAAGCTGTAGTTTGGAGGTGTAACAGCAGGGTTTGAGCCAAAAACCACCATTTTATGAGATCTTCAAGAGAACTTGGTACCAAAAGGAAAAGTCGTGAAGTATTTGAACAGAAGAGTTACAGTCCCATGGAAGCTGGGTGCAGAAAAAGACAAAAGATAGGGAAGCTAGAACACAGTCCATGTTTGTTGTGAAGATGAGTTTATCAAGATGAGATGACTGGATTTCTGATGATCCCTTGGCCCAGTGCAAAATTAGCTCTTCACATGCCAGTGACAGGGAAGGACAGTTGGTGGACTTTGCTATTCCAAAACATGGTGCTCATCCAGGCAGTAATCCTTTAGGTAAGTAACTGAAATTAGGTTTTGAGTCACATACTGACCTGTCTTTGTAGTTAGTACAACATGTCCTGGCCATATAATGAGACAGGGGACAGATTAAATTAAATACAAGCAGGATTTTCATTCAGGAAATTGGTATGGTAATGACAGATATGGGTTTTGGCATGTTTCAGATAGACTTCATCTAGCTCTTCAGGTAGCAGATACAAGCACAGCTCTCACTTACATTCACCCAGTCAAGCATGAGGAGGTAACAAATTCTCTGGGGTGGCTAGTATTTAATATCTGCCAGATGCCTGCTGGAGAATACTAATACAGATCCCAAGTTTAGTGTGCCCTGGGAATGCATATGGTTGGTAGCAACATGCCTTTCCCTACAGCCACATCTCCCTTAGCAGATCTACCTGGATTTTTATCCCCTGCTATTTGGATTGCAAAAGTGATGGTTTGGTCAAAGATGCCTTTTGCTGTCTTTCCTATGAGATTTTCTGGATGGTTAGTGGTCAAGAGAGGGAGAGATGCTGAGGTTTCTGTCACAGTATCACACCGGTGGGTAAGGGGGGGTGGCAACATCATTCACCCCAGACATCATGTGGACCCTCCTCGAGCAGGGCAAACTAAGTGGTGTGACACACACAGTGAGTGCCACAGTGAGGATTTGTGCTTGAGGAGGAGCTTCAGCCAGCTCCTGCAGTGTGTGCATCCCCTTCCAAAAGCGTGGTGAGGGGAGAGGGAGCCCCTGTGGGAAGCCCTGGTGATCACACAGCTTGTCCTCAAGCTGGAGCAGGGAAAGGACTTCTATACATCTTGCTTTCTTACAAAAAAAAAAAAAAAAAAAACAAAAAACACCCAAAAAACAAAAACCAAAACTAAACCACTGCAAGGCTTCATATAAATCAGGGCAATAAAGCTGCCTATGGTCAAATTATACGGTCTAAATCTATATAAAAGAACTGGAGCAGGTTCAGGCCAGCACTAATGCCCTTCTTGCTGTAAGCAGCCAGCAGGGGGTGAGGAGGAGGAGAAGGAGGAGGGAGGGCAGGCCCTGGGCTCCCAGCACCAATGCACAGGGGAAACAATTTGCCGAGGTGGTTGAAGTACATGTTTTCAAAATCTGTGTCAGTAAGGGTTTGAGAGGAGGATGTCGTCTGCTTACTCGGTAACTTGTGTGTGGCCTGAGAGTGGTTTCAGATGCTTGGCCAAAACCAACTAATCTCTCCTTTTAGGAAATTCGAAAAGTATGCATGCATCCCAAAAAAGAACAGAGAATTGCACTGATGTCCCATGCTCCTGCTGTACAGCTTGTGTAATCGTCTTGGTGAGATAGATAGGGAGGGGGTTTACTGAGCCCTCGGCTAGAAACAGAGACCAGATATTATGATTGGGGCTTTCACGAGACTCTGAGTTAATAGATTGTTTTGAACAGGAGAAAAGACTACCAGGGTATGTCGTATATCTTCAGAATTCAGCTGAATGCTGCAAAAATGTCCATATTAGGACATGGTACTTACTAGAAGTAAAATAACAGAACTAGTGAACTTTCACAGTGAGAAGAACTTGCAGATAAAATTGAAATTTATGATGGTGTAGGGGATTTTTAAACTGAAGGTTTTGGCTTCTTTTCTGAGTACCCTGGCCACACTGGCGAGTTTATAAATCTCTGTGGTGTTTGGCTAATATCCCAAGGATCTGCACTGTCCTACTCAAAAGCAGTAGCTGCCTTCAGTTTTAATTAAGGGCTGTGTTAGGGAAGAGCAGGGTGAGCAAGTGGGGTCTTTCAAGTCTGGCAGCCTCTGCTTTGAGAGGAAATGAGTGGAGAGGCTGCACAGATGCAGCCTGCAAGCTGGAGTGACACCCCGTGCACCGCACCGTGTCTGCGCAGCAGCTGTGGGGGCTGACCAGGAGGTGTGAAAGACTCATCGGCTCTATGGGTAACATCTATTCTTCTGGGGCAAGGGAAAAAAAAATAGCCAGGAAGCTAAAAGCAGTAGCAGGTTTGGGCACAATCTTGGGGTTTGCTCTTCGATGGAAGAGCATTGCAGACTTAGATGTAGGAAATGGCACCAAGGAATTTAATAACCTGTTATATTTCTGTAGCACATTTCATCCTCAAAGCATTTTACGAACTTAATGATGTGCAAACTACGTGCACATGTATCCTTTCATCTGCCAACGACTGTAGCCGCCTTCAGTCTGAAGGCTGATGATCGTTGCTTTGCAGCATCACAACAGTATAGGACAGCCTTAACTGATTGAATTGGGAGCAAGCAGTTTTAGGAGGAAAAACTTTTGGGAAAGACAGAGGGATTGAGAACAGTTGTGCTGGCAAAGGGCATATATGGCAAAATATCTGTGACTACCATCAGTCAGTGATTAATCTTTTAGAGATTCCACCAGATAGAGCTTTCTTCGGAAAAAGCTGGAAAATTAACCTTAGCTGGCTAGAAATCTGGTATGAGCTTTCTTCTGTGCCGCTTGGCAGCCTCTGACCTCAGAAGGTACTTGCTGACTCCAACTCGCATGAGCTGCTTTTCCACCTGAGATCCAATGATATCAAATAATGAAGTTCTATGGATGACAATGTGAAGTTGTCCATTTCTTAAATTTTCCCTCCTAATGGTATTCTTGTCTCCAAAGAAGGGTGTTTATTTTAAAAAAGTCAGTAAGTAAGCATTAGAAATTCTGGGAGATGTACAAGTTTATAGCATTTCAAAGTCCTCAGGAAAGAAAAAGAATGCCTCACCAGCAGCTTTGCCCCTGTTATCTTCCTAAGGAAGTTCTGTGTTTTCAGACATGATAGTTTTTAATGTCACCCACCCTGTAAGAGTTTTGGTGTGCTGTCTAATCCCCCAGCTTAATGAGTTCTGCGGGGATGCACCATGATAGCTAAAGATCATTTACCTGAATTGCTTTTTAATTTCTGGAATCGGAAGCTGCTTGTGCAGCAGGATAATTGCATTATAATTTACAGCAATCCAAAATCAATAAATTTAGTCATATTGGGATAGAGAAGGAGGGTGAAAAATTCCCCCACCATTAAATTATTTCACACTCTGTACTTGATATTCCAAGAACTCAACAATAAACGTGGGGGGATGGGAGAGAAGAGTGGAGAACCACTGGCTTCCTGTGAGTGCTCAGTAAATCAGCTTTGCCTGGTCATTTCTATAGTGAAATAACACATGGTTTTGTTTGCAGAAGAGGGCAAATACAGCAGATAATGTCCTGTTTCTGACTTACTTCAATTTCAGAGTATTAAAAGAGAGAAAATGCTTTGTACTTTCTAGCCCCTTATTCCAGTGGGGAAAAGCTGATGAACCATCACCAGCTGCAAGCTAAACTCAAGCGTCCACACGAGCTTTGCTCCCTGCCTGAATGTAACAGTCAAGTTGAATAATTATTGGGGTAAGCCACTATGGGAGCTGGTGGGGTTTCAAGCTCTTGATGTCTTCATCAAGTCAAGATAGGAAGCTTTTCTCCAAGTTAGTATTTTTGCCGTGTTCAAGCTATTGGGCTTGTTGCAGAGAGACATAATGAAAAGTGTGTTGTAAGGGGAGCAGGCTATGCGGCCTCAGTATTTCTTGAGCTTCAGAGCCTCTGCTCCTCCCTATGCCATATCCAGGAGGGACCACATGAGGGGCAGTCTGGGGTTTTTTGGAGTGTCTTCAACATCCAGCAGTGCTGTGGCTGCTGGAAGCACTATGGGAGAAGGGGTGACCTGGTAATGTGAAGGTGGATCTCATGGCTGTATCTGCTGTCGGCACCACTTTGGTGCAAGTCAAGCCCTGGCAACAGCAGCCAACTCCTGGGCCACTGGACCTGCAGCATCTGCAGTGCTCTGTGTTTTCCAGGGTCCACCCAGGAGTCAGGTTAAGTTCCTGCAGGTAGGAAGGACACAGGTAGCCCAAACACATCTCTGCTTGATGTAAGAGAAATATCATTGAGCAGACAGTTCAAAGGGGTTCAGCTGCGCACATGGAGACTGGAGCTGTGGTTTTGGGGTTTTGTGTTTTTTTTGGGGGGAGGGTTGGGTTTTCTTGTGTGTGCGTGGGGGTGTGTATTTTTCTTCTGTTTTCTTTAAAAGAAAGCTTCCTGGTTGCATGAAATCTCACCCATGTCTTCACTGAGGTATGGCGTGCCAGATTAATTTTGCGGGAAAATGTATTAGGTGTTCCTGGACTTCCCCCACTCAGACTGACTTGATTTTATTTTCCCTTTGAAACCACAGAAAAGCTTTCAGTGCTGCACCTAAAAAAGGATGTTGTATGAAAGGAAATAACTTTGTCTCTCGTATTTGAGGAGGATTATGATCTGGCATGACCTCATTATGGGTTAGGCGAGGATATTTCTGGAAATACTAATTAAATACTTTTTCCATCCCTTGTGCCCTTGTACCATGTGTAGACTTTATAACAAGAAAAAGAGGAAAAAAAAACTGTCTGCAAGGAATTTTTTTAAGCTCTTTCTTCACTCAAATGAGAGAAGTACAGTTACAGTCATGGTAGCAATATTAGAAGCTATTAAACAAAGTTTTCTTAGTTGTTATGAGATAGAGGAAAATATCTGAAAGAAGAGGGCAAAGCTGGGATTCTCCAACCGCTTTTGTCTGTGCTTGACTTTAGGAATCTGAATAATTCTTGTAATTTCAACAAGATCACTCTGGATTGCTGAAAACATCCTTTCTTCTCTGCACTTTTTTCTCTGTTATCTATTAATTTTTCACATTCAGATTCAGTGAGCACAAGCAATAGTGCACAGCCCCACAAACCATCTCACTGGCCAAAGCTGGTGGTGAGCAGTGGCATGGGGGCGAATGTGTTACGCTGGCACAGACAGGGAAGAAATTAGATGGCACTAGATCCCAATATATTTATTAGTAGATACCCTCCTGTTATATCTTATGGTGGTGTTCTGTTTCTGGGCTTACCCAGTTTGCTCCAAGAGCTGTGTCCTCAACTTGTGTCATTTCACTGAGTTTTGGCAGCTCCAACTCCAGCCCTGGTCGTCTGAGCTGTTTCTTATTGAGGTCAGTGGGAGTCTTCAGTTAACTTCAATAGGAGCTGGACTTGGCCACTGACAAAATGTCTTTAAAAATTGCCTTCAGCAAATAAGCTTGTGAATGTTAGCACTAAAATAGCAACATGCAGGCCCAAATACGTCTGTATTGAAAACATATGCTGTCAGATAGATAGAAATGTGTTCTTACAAAAACCGTCAAGCATCATCACACAGAGATTGTAAAGATTTTTTAATTTTTTTTGATTGTGAGTTGATTTTGATTGTTTATTTAGCACTTTGGTTCATTACCCTGTTGCGTGGCACTTCACGTTGGGCTGAGTCTAATGAGGAGAACCCCTGGCTTTTCTGAACAAGCGGTCAGTGGTTTTTGTTTTCCGTTATTGTTCTAAATCCAGGGACATGGTGGTTATTTTTCCTGTGAATGTGAAATTCTCTTCAAATTGCAGTATTACACTGGTATGTAATAAGATCCAGTCCTGCGTTTTGTTTAAAGTCTCATTGCCCTCATGGATATGAAACAGGACTGCTATTTGGAACCAAACAAGGGAAATGGATGTTAACTTCAGGAGTTGTTTTCTTAACCTGCAAGGTGAATGAAAGCTCTGGTTAGGACTGCTTGGGGCAGCCGATGAGTGGACCATGGCTGGCTGGTTGCTTCCTTTGCACTGCTGTGCAACTGCCTGAGCAGTTTGTCTGTCATCAGCAACCTGAAGTGCTTCACTTGAGAGAGTGATGTTTAAGGTAAACAGAGCTGGGTGATAGCTTAAATGCCTGTTGTAAATTGTTGAGCCTCAGATTGATAATGGATAACTTGATTCAAGGCAAAGCAGGGGCAGCTGTGGAAGTGGTAACTCCACCAGCTATCCCAAGCCCTGCTGACCTTCAGCAGAGGTAAATGAAAAGGTTTTATCCTGTGCTCGTCTGAGATAACTTGTGTAACTATCTCTGTCCTCCTGATTCAAGTTGATAATGTTTGAATACTACTCCCAGCCATGTGGATGATGCAAACGCTGTTCTTACCTTTGCTTTTGTTTCTATCATCAGAAGTAATTCTTTGCAGGGGTCAAAATCAAAGCTTTTCCTGTGAAGTCTATTAAAATGAGTTGAACATGACTGACCGGAAAAGGGAACAGGAAACTTTTTTGGCAGGATAAACCTTCTTGGGGAGCTAATGGAAGCTGGATCTCACAGGATAAAACATTGAGATAGGCTAGAGTTTGCCAAGACAAGCAATTGGACTTTTCTAGACCATGTCCCCATCTCTCATGGGACATGCTTATATCAGGGCATCTTGCCGGTCCTAATAAGTGGTGGCAGAAACAGGGATTTGGTGTTGTTGGTTTGGTGCAGCCCGGTTTGTCTCATGGGAGGACTGCTGAAAGAAAGTCTCCTGTTAGTCGAAGCTTGGCATTTGTGTTAATTCAGAGAGGCCTCTCCAGCCTCTTCTGTGTCAACAAACTACTCCAGTGGAGATCACAGTATATACCAGCAGAAGGGCTCCTCCTGCAGCTAAAACTCTTTCCCCAGCACAGACTACACAGGAAAATGATGTTTTCCTCCTCACTGTTATCTTGGTTTTAGTTTTTTGTTGTTTTTTTTTTTTTTTTGTTGTTATTGTTTGTTTGTATGCTTTTGCCAGTACATGTGTCTGTGCTCAGGACTTCAGGAGGGTAGAGCAAGTTATGGGACCCGTTTCCCTGCAGGGAGCTGAGGACAGGCAGCGCTTTGCAAATTGGATGCCAGGTGGCTGGTCCAGTCTGAACCTACCTACAAGGGAAAAGGATTCTGCGTGGCGATTTATGCATGCTGCAACATTTTTGGCTTTGCGAGAGAATGGTCCCCATTCTTCTCTTTAACCAAGGAGGCTTTTGAGAAGCTCCGACCTTGAGCTGAAAGAGGTCTGTACCTTTGGGTAAATGCAGCCATAGGATAAAGGTTAAGGTTCTGGTCACTGCCATTGGAACATACAGCGAGACTAAAGCACAGCTCAGCACAGACATCGAGCACAAGCTGATAATGTGAAAAAGGAACATATGAGCAAATTCAGGGTGAAGCAGAGAACAGTATGGGATTTAAAAATCTCAGCCCTGTTATTAATTTCTCTGGAAAAGGTGAACTAATGATTCTGCTTTTAATTCATTAGTACTTAGGCTAAAAATATGTTGGTTCAGAAAGAAAATGATAGTAAAGGGGAAGATGTAATGAAATCTCCCTCCTCCTCTTAAAAAAAAAATGTTTTGCACAAAGCAAAGATAATTCACTGATCAGAAATGAAAGTTGTAGTCCCGTGGGGCCAGGCTGGAATTACTGCATACCACTCGCCTTTGAAATCAAGGCCTCCAGCCTTCTTAATGTCCAGGTGGGGAATTCCGGTGGCTTTACTCTAATCCAGGCAAATCTGAAATCCAACCCTGTTGGGAGGAAACAATGTGGGAAACAGATTCATCTTGATCTCGGCTTTGTGCCTTGGAAAACGATTAAGACCAACTCTGGTAAGCACTCCCGATAGAGTTCGCAAACCTGCCGGCCTCTGTGTGACACAGATTCCTCAGTTCAGGCTTCACCCCTTAAGATAACAGATGGAGCTGATCTGGTTAAGCTACAAAGTGGGTTTCCCTTATTTCCCAGTTGTTAAAATATTATTTCTATAGTTCCAAATGATTTTTATTATGATTGCTTTGTTGCGATTATTTATTTTTTTTTCCACACTTTCTATTGTTACTTCAAAAAAATCAAAACCAAATGATTCAGTGCTGCTGACAGGCAGTCAGACTGACCTTTTCGAGAGTGAAGCCCTGAGACACTAAATCCCATGTTGTACTATGGAGGTAACACACATGGTGCTACCAAACTCACGCAGTAGGGTTCCTTCTATACCCTTTTTCCTGTCCCGATCTCAGTTAAGATAACTGGTTTGAGGATTTCAAAGTGATTTAGCAAATCAAGTGTTTTGAGGTAGAGAAGTATTTATGTTCTGCACATAAATAAAAGGGGGAAGGCAGAAAAGCTGCTCTTTGTTAAAACTTACTTTGGCAAATCCATGAAGAAAACCAGGGACTTGCAAGTCCTTTTCCTCAAGAGAAACTGCTTCCATGATATTTCAGAGCTAGTGAATGCTGGAAGGACATCCTGACCTTGCAGAAGCTTCTTGAAAACGTTTTGAGGTCTTTATGCTCTTACAACACTGGTTAAGGGAGGGTGGTAAGAAAACAATAACTAAACATTCATGTAATCTTTGTTACTTTTCATACTTACCTTCATTGCATATGGTTACAGTCAACACCCATGGGTAGCAAAACTTGTTGCTGGTTTGATTCTCAGATAATTTTACAAGTGGTTACTAGCAGATTTGTGAAGTTTGGCACTGAACTATGCTATTTAAAGGGTGGGATTTCAAACGCTTCCAGTGGAATTCAGAACACAAATTCTTCCATTTCTCCTCTGCAAACAGACATTTTATTCTTTACAGTGGATTTATCATTATTGCAGTTTTGGCAACGATGTATCAGCAAATTTTGTTTAACACCATTTCTCAGCATTCCATTACTTAAAAGGCATGAGCAGCTTTGTTCTCCCTTCTTTTTTAGGCAGCACATCCAATAGGTGATTCTTTTTGTAAGTGCAATTAAATATGCAGTATTATGCATGTCTTTTATACTGTATCAATAATAGAGGGATAGATTCTGCTTTTTTGTTTTTCTACTGGAAATATTTTGCCAGAGCTCCGTGTGCATATGTGTGTATGTATGTGCGCTGGCCAGCAGTCCTGCTCCATGCTGTAGGTATACTTGATGTCAGACCAGGAGGAGCTAACAAGTTAGAAGAAGAACCAGTCTGAAGCATTTCAGCCTTAAAATGGGAGCAGAAAGTTATGTCTGTTTGTTGTGGAGGAACTTTTTTGCCATTAGCAGGGTTCCTCAAGGTCAGATTTGTCTTGCTATTTACTGCCATTTTCTCCAAAGATATTTCACCTCTTGGAGGCTGCCAAGACACCACACATTTGAAACTGGAGTTTTCTGGTTTGCAGGCTGGCTTGAAGAGATGACTGCAGTCCCATTCGTAGTGCCCAGCAGGGCAGAGATGCGGGTAAAGCCTACCATTGATCTTTTTCAGGGTGGGGTAGGGCTGTGCTTTGCTGTCTGCAGGTGGTCCTGCTTCCCCTTGCTCCTTGTCTGTAGGGCTCCAAGCGCCTTCTACACCAAGTTGCATCCCTGCCCCATAAGCATCAGTGCTCTCCTTCTAGTGCAGTTTGCTGTTGTCCTCACTAAGTTCAGTGATATTTAAACATGTCCTTCAAGTTGAATTTGAGCACAAAAGTTGGGCTGAATAGGGATGGCAATGTAAAAACTAATGCCATAAGTTTCTGGCTGATTTTGCTCTTCACCTTTGCAATTTTGTAGGGGTGCTTGCAGTTATGTATGGGTGTTTCCTTCTTATATGCTGGGAATGCAGTAAATAAATGGAGAGCATAAAAAGTGACTCTGTTAGCCCCAAGCCAGAAGTCCAGTCAGATAGTTGAGAAGAAGTTGGAAAGAGTTTGGGAGAAATTCACATCTGTAAATTCCTAGGTTTTTATGTAGCAATGTACATGCTTAATTTATGCTTGCAGCAACAGCAGTTGCATATGCAAAAGCAGGCATGCAATTACATGTGCACTTCTGCTTGGGATTCCAGCCCTTAAGAAAGAAGCGATTATCATCGCAGATGAGTTATACTGTAACGGCTCTTCATGTTGTATAAGGAGCATCTGTATGCCATATTATGCACATGTGAAACTATTTTTATTATATTCATTTGATTTCTATGGGAGATCACATAGTAACCATTTGCATTTAATGGCTGCAAAAAATCTTGTCTTGCAAAGAGTTCACCATTTACGTGCGGAGCTCATCATACACAGAATACACCTAGATTGTTGACTTTTACACATGTAGAGTCAGTATTTTTACAAGGAAAAATACAGTTGGCCTGCCATAGAGGAGTTGTAAGTACAAACATGCAATTTAACAATTGTTCTGTTCAGGTACTTTTCTTAACGAATAGCAAATTTGTTTTGATAAGAGTCCTCTGTTCTCTGATTACGAATGACTGGAAGAGGGTGACTATGAAGGATCTTTTGCAGTTGTCAGTGTGAGATCTCTGCTTTCATTTATTGATCTCTTTGGAACAGTGATTTCCTCTTAGGCATCTCTCCATTATAAAACTCCTCACTTTTCACAGGATGTAATTTCCTCATTTTTCTGGTTCTTCTAAGGCTTAGAAAAGTATGGTTCAGCAGTTCAGCTGTCTGCTATATTGAGCTACCTCCTTAAGAAAAGAGATGCACAAGAACTTGTCTCAGAAGCAGTGGAATATTTAACTTCTTTCCCAAGCTCATCCTTTAACGTGGTTATTTATTGTTTGTCAGGGTTGTTATCCATACAGATGCTCAGGTTTTTCATTACTTTTTCTAAATTCTTGTCAACACTAATTTCTGACAGCAAAAGGTTCCCCTGAGGAGCCATGTGACAAAATCTGTTACATTTGGAAGCAGTAGTGAACAGTATGTTGCAAATGACCATCCCAATTTCCTTTTCTTTTTCCAAATTGAGACTTCAACAGCTGCCTTTGCTTCTGGCTGTGCTTTTTCCAAGGCACGCAGTTTCCAATTTTCAGATTGCCTCTGTCACAACCAGGAAATTTTTAACTTAAAAAAAACTACTCAGGAGGGAGGATGCATGGATGATCAGCTCTTCATGGTTTTCATTCTTTGCAACACAATGGCAGGATAAAGAAATCACACGGGGAGAGATGGATGCTAAATAATTATGTTGATTCAGTACACAGAGATACGCCAAGCCTTGCCACAGAGGTACTGCTGCTCTATTTTATGTGGCTTTCACATAGCACAGAGGGAGCCCTGGGAGCACCACAACAGGCTTTCAAAGTCTTTCAAGGGCTGTTTCAGTATACTATCAGTCCCCTTCCACAAGAAGTGCTCAGGGAGAAGGAGGAGAAGACAGGAGGATGCTGACGACTGCAGAGAAAGTTCATGTACATTAAGAGAGTGTAAGAATTTTTGGTGCAGAGTTTAAAGTTATTTTTGGCATTTGTAAAGTAAGCGTTCATCTGTGAGTTTTGCTAAAAGAATATTTAAACCATAGGGGTAGTCTAATGCTGATATATCTCTTCTTGGTGGGGCTTTTCCCATTCTTTTTCAGGCTCTGGGTTTAATAATAGTAATGTGCTTGTCATATATTTTAGATAATGGTCATCATATTTGCCTGTCTCTGTAGGGTCACTCTGAAAATTAGCTAGCTAATGTTTATAAAGGAAGACATTCAGATCTCCTTACTCTCTGACTAATTACTTTCTGAATACCTGTATTGATTTAGCAGGAGTGTTCCCAGTATGGGATGGTGTTTTGCACAGAGAAGAGCATCCAAGTCTGGCCCTAAGTGCCTAGGGGATGGCACATGCTCCTGGTTTCCCAGCCACCTCTGAGGAGTATATTGACAAATACCTTATACTTGAATATGCCACCTTCCCTTTTCCAGGCTCTGCAGGATACATTTATTGCAACTGATTATCTTCATGATTGGTTAGACCAAATAAAACACAACTCGAGGGGGAAATCCTCAGGTTTCAGGGTCTAAACACTGGGGAAGGCAGTTATCTATTGTAGGCTAATATATGTATGAGTGCGTGTGTTTGGTGCATAGATAATGTTTGGACATGTCAGATCAGGAGAAATGCATTTCAATATGTATATTTTTTTCCTGATCTGACAAGTACAAACTTCAGCTGGTGGAAAAAGCACCACTTTGTAATCGTATTTAATAAGGGGATGGCCTGGAGCCAAGCATCCAGAGATTCCATCACTGATGGGCTTGGGAATGAAGCAGGTCTCAGTGAGGGCTCTTCATTGCAGGCACCTCCCTCTCCCATACTCTGTCCTGGCAAGGGCTCTGGCATCCACTGTGGGTGACAGGTATGACAGCTCCAGCTAGATTTTCTGATCAGAGAAACCAGGACTTCAGGCAAAACTGGGCCAGAAGAGCATGAGCTGAAAGCAAAAATCTGATGACTAAGCAACTACCAGGTAATATTTCCCTAAGTTTAGCTTTTAAATCCATTGTTCAGATAGCAGCAGCAGTTGAACTTCAGCAGTCCAGACTGCAAAATCCACACCAGCCCTGGGTAGAACTAGCCTGTCCTGAGGTCAAACTTCATGCTTTAGCTTGCTATCCAGACCAAAGGCAGCTTGTTCTGGCCACTCACAGCTACAGATGAGTAGCTGCCCCGAGAAAAGAATAAAAGCGGTGCATTTGCACCGGGAGTCAGAAAGCAAACAGCAATCAGTGGTGTAGAGTGGGCCATTCGCCCTGGACATCCCCAGTTTCATGGCTTGCAGTGCTCCAGCTCCATGGTACAGACCAGAGAGTGCATGGAGTAAGCAGCTCCTCTACCCAGCTCCAGAAGTCTCATATCTCATCCTTTGCTTATCACCAGCCTCTGAACTGAAGGAAAGTTTATCTCAGAACAGGTATGGAGTGAAGGATGCACATTTCTGCCTGCTATGACTCAAGAGGCAAAGTAGCAGTTTGGGTCTGGTGGAGGTGGAGCTGGGTATACACTGCAGCCCAAGCATAATAAAGGTCTGGAGGCTGTAAATGGGGAAAACTGTTCACAGTCCTGACTTGGCAAAGCTGTCCCCCCCCCAAAAAAAAAACAAAAACGTGCTCTTTGCCCCAAGCAGAACCTTCCAAATACCGGTTTTTCCCAGAATTTGGACACCCGTGTTCCTATGAGAAATGAGCACACACAGTTTGTTTTAATAAGGATCGAATTGGCAGCTGCCTGGAGTATTAGTTACAATAACATAATAAATGTGGGAGAGGGAGTCTTTAAGACACTAGAAGTGACTACAGAGATGTCCTGTTACTTCTGGAGTCTTTTTCCTTTGGCTTCTTCCAAACAATTGTGCAGCAGAAATGTCTCAGTCTGGGAAGGTGAACGTGTGAATGTCCTTTCAGGGGGACCGCACTGTTCTTGAGGCTTTAGATTGCATCAAGGGTTGCACTTTGCTGCAGCTTTGTTGCACCTTTGCTTTTCTAGACCTTTCCCACAACTGTTCTGCAAGTCCAAGTGTATCCTGAGTGTTAACAGCCTGATAGCACAGCACGTATCTTTTTGTGTGACTCTTGCAGTATGGCCTCATTTAACAGTCATGTAGCATCATCTCAGCATTGCAGACTCAAGAGTCAGATGTTGTGATGACTAAGTTGTGGCATGACGGGACTGCTCACCAATATGAAAGTTTCTCCCTGCAGAAACTCTGACTGTGTGTGCATACGTACATTTTCTTGGTTTATTTTTCTTTAAGCAGCCTGAAATCTCTGTGGATCCCTGTCTATATGCAGGGAAAGTGTAGATGTGACTTGATTCTAATTTTCTTTTGCACTTAATGACTTTGCCTGTTGGAGCAAGATGTATGGTGTGGCATAAAGGCCATAGATGAGATGCTATTTCTGTGCAGCTGAGCAGAGAAGCTTTACTGAAACTACATAACCCCTGTTTGGGGCATGCTGGTGGTGGTGGTGTATAAATGAGCAAACTGCAGGTTGGAGAGGTTAAGGTCATGGCATCAGAGGAAGAACCTGGAAACTGTAAGTTTCAGCCCCTATGGCAGCATGGAAGAGAAGTTGCTGGTTCTCCCTATTTGGCCACTAAGTACAACTGCTCATATTGTACTGCTGCAGCAAAGTGTCTTCATCAGAGGTGGTCCCCTTCATAGCCTGAATAAACCACTGAGGATTAAACCACAACAAAATATCCTCGTCACTAAGTCTGCAGATCTGGAGGGGAAAGAAATGAGGGATAGGAACAATGGATGTTTTTTGATGGTTGCCAAGATTTATAATGATGATTGCGATGATGATGAGTAGCTAAAGGAATGTTGCTCACATTGTAAACCACTGATCTCCTCCTGATGCTCATCAGCAGAATTTCAGCTCTTAGATATTTTAGCACTGGGGTGTTTTCTGTCCTTATCCAAGAGGTTTATTCAATACAGCTGCAGCCAAAACCCTAGTGTGGTGGCTTCCAGCTGCGGAGCCTGCAAGCCCTCTTGTCAGACCCCCTGCCTCAAGAGGCTGCTGTGCTGAGAGCCCAGCACAGGGAGGAGGAGAAGCAGCAGATGTCACCATGCAACATATCTAGTTTATCTTTTATTTACTGCAGGTATTTGTAGAGGGCAGGTCTCTCTGCTCCCTGCTCACAACTTTGCACCAGCAGCAGCTGCCACTTGCCAGGCAGAGGCAGGAGGAAGGCAAGGGAAAAGACATGAATAATGCAGTGCAACATATTTATCAACATTGTCAAGTTGAGCCTCAGATCAAGTTTAGTAGGTAAAGATGGAGCTTTGAATTCCCGCTGTACAGCACATTGAGATTCAGATAACTTGATTTTGTAAAGTGAGTCCGAGAGGCTGCAACCCAGGAAGTCTGTGTACAAAACACAGCTCTGGTTGTTTGTTTCTTTTTTTCCTTTTTTTTTCTTTTTTTCTCCCCTCCTTGTGTCATTAGTGTAGGATTTGGGGGGGGGGGGGTGGGGGGTGGAAATCGCCTGAAATTTCTCTTTTTTTCTTCTCTCCTTTCTTCCCTGCAAGTTTATCCCACACTGCAGGACTGCTGGCCCATGAGTGGAAGAGTTGTTTCTGTGCCTCCCAAGTCCTCATGTAGTTTTTGGCACTTCTTCGAGGTGTACAATCGTTTGTAATTCTCAAGGCAAAAGTAATAAACAATTCCAAGTCAGTAAGTGCAGGCAGCCAGGTGGATGGTATTTCAGCTGCTTTAAAGCCTATGCTGGCTTTTGTGAGCACCAACCCTGATGTGGCCAGTGAGGCATGCGCCATTTCAGTGTTCCCTAGAAACCTTGAAGCTGTGTTTGATGGTAGCATTGGACTGTTGAGCTCTGTGGTATCTTCTGGATTTTGCTCCTACCACTGCTGGCACCAGGGAGCAGAGCTCAGTAGAGATGAGCGATCTCAGAGTAAGTCCTGCCTGGCTGATCTGCCACGTCCCTTCTGCCCAGCTTTGTGTGGTCCTTTTCCTCATCACAGGCTGAGCCATTGTTTCTGGTGTCATATGCATGTCAGTGGCTCTCTGACCTCATGTTGTTGGTATGTGGTGGGTACAGCATGGATCCTGGGGACGGCTGGTGGAGCAGCTCTGCCAGCATGCCTGTGCTCACAATGGTGTGGACTTCCCTCACTGCCCTGGTCAACTGCAGGAACACTGCAAACTGCTCAGGTTTAGAGAAAAGTGATTTATTTATTTGTCTGACTGTCTATCTATTAGAGCATTGGACTAGGACTAGAGAGACATGGTCTGTCACAAACTACTCCAGTTGTTTTGAACAAGTCATTAGGGCTGGGATTTTCTTAAGGCACGCAGCAATGGTTCAGCTCTTCTACTGCTTAAAAAGAATGACACTAAGTCCCAAATAACATCAAAGGGTGGGGAGGAAAGAAGTGAAGTGCTAGTTAAATTAGCACTGAGGAATTCAGAACCCCCCATCCTTTGTGGCCCTATTTTCATCTCTGTGCAACGGGAGTGATATTTTTTTTTACAGTGCCATGTTTTCTTACAGCCACAAAACTTAAATCACCTATAGCTGCAGTGGCTTTGCAACATTATGGTCATGAATAACATTTCAGCAAAAAGTCACTATATTTTTATATACAAAACAGTGTATGTAATCTCATTTTAATATGACACCCTGTGTTTTGGGTCCTGGACACCAATATCCCTGTGCCCAATCTCTTTGATGTTAAACCTGGGTTCATCTCCTGGGTTTGAGGAGGAAGGTGTTGGGCTTGGGTTCTGAGGTTAGGAACCCCTCCACAACCACTTGCTCACAGCTAATCATTCATTAAGGCACAATACAGGGAACATATATTTACTGATATCAATTTAGGCTGCAAATAGTAGTTGCAGATGAAAAAAATCCCAGTAAAGGTAGGTAGAAGCCAGGCTGTCCATGTGGTGTGAAATACTGGTTTATAGCCCCTTTTTTTAAATGTCTGTGCAAGGACACCCTGTTGTGTATGTGTGTGAAATTGAAAAGGAATTGTTATTCGGCCTGCATTTTAAGTGCCTAACCTCTCCATTTTGATGACATTCTTCTGCTTTATGGGAAAGCTCGTACTCCTTAAATTGTCTGTTTTATTTGGGGGGAAGTCCACAGGGAGTTTCGTGGGCAGTTCACACTGTCAGCTCAGCATTTTTGCACACTCAAAAACCGTAAGTCTTCACAGTCAAAAAAAAAAGCTTCCCTGAAGAGATGATCTTAATTCTTAGCAATTTTTTTTTTAATTTAAATGTGAAGGGTCTGGGCTTTTTTTTATTATTATTATTCAAACAAATATTTTCCAGAGAGCAAACATAATTTCACTCTGTCTACAGCACACAAGGGAAAGAAAGAAAAGACTACTTGACCCTAGCACAACATGATGCTCTTTTTTTTCCGTTGTCTGGTTGTGGTGCAGGAATGTGCAATCTGCAGTCGGAACTGGCAGATGCACAACTTTTGTTTGTAAAACTGACTTCATTATTCCCGCTGTAGGGGTGGGCTGGCTGAAGATGTTCAGGATGCTGACAGTTTCTGGCCTTCCTGTTGAATCATCCATGTATTTGGCCTAGACGGAATAAGCAGTAGTGTTGCTAAGCTGGGATCCAGGGTCTTGAGAATGACGGAGCAGCTGTCATGTTTAACCACAGTTTTTTATCACTAGTTCTCATTATCTCAGCATTATCATGATTCTACCCCACCCTATCCCTCAGTTTTATTTTGTCATCTGCTGAAACTACAGACTTTTTGGACTGGGGTCATCTCCTCACATCACATGCAAAGAGTGGGGCAGAGACAGTTTTTACTGCAACCTTAGATAGCACTATCACATTGCAAAAAACTATGATCTAATATTATATATCACCCTAGAGCTAAAAATTCCAGCCGCCCACCAGTACTTTGCTATATTTTACTTCTGATGGCTTGTGCAGCGCTGTACCTCCTGCTTGTATCACTCTAATTACTTTTTTTCCCCTCATATACCTTCTTAAATGTCTGTCCTAGTCTGAAGCTATTCCCTTAAGGTTAAGATGAAGGCCCCGGGGACAGCAACGATATGTGATTATATAATTAAAGCTTGTGTTAATAAAAGCAAGATAGTTTGAGCAGCCCAAACTTTTGCATTTTTTTGGTGTTCTTGAACAGATTTTCTCATTTGTCTAGTGAGAAAAACCATTTTTTTCCTTGTTTTCCAAAGTAAAATTTGTTTTCTTAACAGAAAACCCCAGTTTCACTATGCCCAAAAATGTTATTTCTGTTCCCTTTGCAACCACTCGTGCAGTCTGAACCACAGACCTACAGCACTGTAACAGAGGTCTCCATCATGTGCAAATTAAAGGGATTAAAACCAAAGTTAGACAGAAGGGGAAAACAGCAGCTTGGGGGCAGGCGTTAGAAATGGAGGGTTGATGCAAGGACGCATCACATCCCCTCCATGGCAATCCCTGGCTGATCACACAGTCTCCATGGGTCACCTCTCGTGTCCCTCCACTGCTGATCAGACTGCTGACCTTTCCCATTCTTGCCTGTCCTCTTCCATGTCTCAGTGGGAAACTTTCCCTGCCCAGTGCTGTGGGACTGACTCTGTCCTCTCCCTCTCTGCTGTTTTTTATCCTCTCTAATTGTGTAAAACATTTTGGGCTGTAGTTTCCATGAAAGATGTTATGCAGAATAAAGTTGGTGCTGTATATATGAAATTGTGATCTGCAATTTGTATTTGCTCTGCTGTATGACTCAAGATTATTAAACAAGGATGTGGCTAGATGCAGTTATTAATATCAAGTAGACAATGCAATTTGTTCTTTACCATTTCCTTGTGTTGATCCCTCTTTATTGCTTCTCATCTTGCTTGGAAACACAGGATGTTTAATTAGTGCCTTTGTGAGCATCATATCAGTGGGTCAGAGATGTTGGAGATGGAGAGGAGATTAGAAGGCATGATTTAAGTGTCTGTGACTCAAAGTGACCAGCAAACTCCCCAGGGAGACTTCAGTGACTGTGATTCTCATTAGGCTGTTTATTTTATTATACCTTCATAGTATTTGATTTTTGCTAACACTTAGAAATCTTGCACTTCTGATTTGCATTGGCTTGCGGTCTGGAGGACCGAACAGCTCATTACTATAGCAAAACTCAATTCCTTTGTGTCTTGTGACACTCCTACAACTCCATAACCTGGGTGGTGGCCCTACCAACGCCTCTGATCCTACCTTTTTGTTAGTCCAGACAGGAAAAAAAAAAGAAAAGGCATTAAAATTAAAGTCTCATGACTGTAATGAAAAGGTTATTTCCCCTTCTCTCACAAGTTAAGTTCTGTGCCATTGCAGCTCACTTTGTCCTGTCCATCTCGTAGTCTCATTAGCTGCTGGGCCACAGAGGAATTGAGGAGAGAGAGTTTGGGGTTTTATCTGCATGCTGTTCCAGCGTGGAAGATTCAATGAGATGATGGCTTGTCATTTTTTATTAATGAGTTGGAGCCTGATTCATTATAGATGTGTGGAATGAGCTCGGTGTGGCTGCAGGGGGAGGGGAGGGACTCTGCCAAGGAAGAGTTACCTTCACCATGGGTCTTCTCCTGCTTAGTCTTAAGAAAACTGGCTTACCAGTGTTCCTTGCCAGCGTGCTACAGGGCAGCTGAGTTAATGTGCGGCTCCAGTTTCCCACTGCCCAAGCCTGCATATTTCAGCATAGGACAGATAGCCCCAGAGGAGAATGAAGTAGTTAGCGATGCTCAACAATTACACACTGCAAAGAGATTTCCAAGGGACTGTCCCTTAGGGGCTGCATGGCTGGCAGGTGGGTGACTGAGAAAAGGGTTATTCTGTTTGAGAGGGTAGATTAGTGTGGTGGAGAAAATAATATTCTCACCAAGAGAAACAAACAGTTGTGTGTTTTTCAGACCTTTCTTAAATGCTGGTAGCATGAATCATATGTGATAGGTGTATATATAGATACCAATAAACACAGCTATATATGTAAAAATAATTAAAATTGCATTTATAAGCATGCATGGTCAGAAAAACCCATTTCTGTTCAGAAGGATGTGTGTCAAGTGTGTGTCAAGTACTGGGGAAGTTGAGGACAGGTGACCCTCGTGCCCTTGGTGAATCCAAATGTCTTTGAGCAGAAGTGGATGCTGACACTTCAGGGACCCTTCACACCCAGCAGCTCCTGGCTCCAGCAGCCCAGGTGCAAGCTGTACCCACAGTGTTCCTGTCACTTGCTGACCCTGCGCACCTCCGGTGAGATGCTTCCTCAGGGGGAGGAGGAATATAGATTAACACAGTTGAATGCTAAAATCTGGGATTAGATACTTAAAGATTATTTAGCCCAGTTTAAAGAGTGTTTAAAACATCTTAAAAAGCCCAGCCCAGGCTCTTCTCTCTGCACAAGTTTAATGAATTATATTTTTGCGGCTTACTTGTTTCCTTTTATTGCTAGAAGAAGCCCTGAAAAGCAGTAAGAGAGGCTCCTCTCTCACACTTTGTGCTACCTCTATGGGACAAAGAAGTGTAAGTAAATACATCAGTTTCTGGAAGCATCTGTGACAATAATCGGGGCTCTTGGAGGGCAACAAAGTTGCAGGTAGAGGCAGAATGGGCATCATTTATCTTGCCTGTTGTGTGTAGTATGTGTTTAAATTTGTAGGCTCTTTGCTGTTTATGGAGATAGCTAACCATTCAGCATTAATCCTGGTGCAGACTGTCAGAAAGAGACGTGGCTGGAGTTGTCTCTTGTGTTCTTCTTAATGTACAGTGAGGGTCATTCAGATAGAAGTTACCTGGCTGCTCTCTGTATGCAGAAGATTGTAAATTCTTTGTGTTTGGCAGTGGTCTTCCACTGGTAAGGTGTGGTGTGCACCCCTGTGCCATGCTGGTGCACTAACTGTTGAGCAAGTTTCTTCTCTACATCAAACCACTAATCAAGAGTGGTTAAGGGAAATGAGCATCTTTGAGAATCATTAATGTAATACCTTTTGTTGAATAAGGTAAATTTTTCCTACTGTGCATTTACACTTGGCCCATAGATAAATTTTGGCTGAAGTTATGTTCTGGTGATCTACAGAGGACAGAACATGCTGTTTCCAGTATTGTTACTTATAATCGTGCAGTGTGGTTCAAATATTTTAAAGGTAGCTGAACATCCGGCTACATTCAGAAATAAAGATAGCTGCTCCTGGTTTCGGTGAGAGCTTTCTTTTCCAACATTTTTTCAGGATCCCCAGGTCTTTTCAAATGGTTGGGTGTACCAGTAGAAACTTAAATAAAAACTCAGGGTGCTGTTTGTTATTCTCTACTTGCAAGAAAAATAAAAGATCAAACTATTCTTGCAGTAAAAGTGAAGGCTTGAAAGGGTTAATGCAGCAAACAGACCTAAAGGAATCTTTTCTCCTTGTAAAATATGCACCCAGCGTGACAGCAGTATTCCCAGAGTCAAGTTATCTTTTACATTAGTGAATGTTGTTCCTAAAGCTTTAGCTGGGGTAATAAATGATTCATGGTAACCACACCTTTGTGCACAGCCGTCCACTTGATGTTCAGTCCATACGTGACTACAAGAAGCCTTGTGCAGGAGCTATACAGCTCCAGTTCAGCAGCTTTCTCCCAGTAACTGTGACAGGGTGAAAGGCGTTTGTGTAACAAATGATAAGTCGAAGGGAAAGGTTTCTTTTCTGTCTCTTAAAGTGTAAATTAGCAGTGTTTGTTTGTGCTTTCTGTGCAACCCAAGTTTGATGTGTGCTCCTGAGAGTCTGGCTATGGGAAGGAGGCTAAGAAGGAGGCAGGTGAGCCTATTCTCTTTGGAAAAGAAGAAATAGGAAGGGAACTTTTAAGAGTTGCGCATGTCAGTTCTCCAAGCGCTTCCCCAACATGCAGCTAATGAGACCTCCCAGTATATCTGTACTGCAAGGGAGACCCCCTTGCAGAGGAGCTTCCAGTCAGGTGACATTCAGAGATGGGCTGGAGAGTAGATCTCCCACTCACTGACCACGTAAACCAAGAGACCGAGCTGCTCCCAGACCCTTCCATGCCCAAATGCAGCTGTAGACCCAGGCTCCTCCTTCTGGGAGAAGGCAATTGGCCTGGTTTGGAGCTCAGCTTGCGATTTTGGAAGACCAAGGCTCAATGCCTGCTGCCTCCACAGCTTGTTTTGCTAGGTTAGTCATCTGAAGTTAGTTATGTCACTATTGATATGATATGGCTGTGTTAACTTGACCCGACCTAAAGTGTGATACGCAGTTTATGCTAAACCGGTAAAGCCACTGGCATAGAGATGCACATCTGGAGGGTTCTTCATCTAATATGGAGGGCGGATTGTAAAATTGTTGGGGCAATTACTCTTGGAAGACTCTTTCCACAGATGAAGGGGAGTTAACAAAAGTTACATGAATGAGAGATGAACCCTGACTTTATTCTCCCTGGTTGCATTTGTACATGTGACTAAATCGGGACAGGACATTTTCTCTGTCCCTGCAGGCCAGTTTAACAGCACCACTCATGTTTATGAAAACTACACTGCCTTCCTCCACAAAGTGAAGCTGTCTTGTCCACACCAGAGACAGGGAAGAGGGCTGGGGTCAGTGCTTTTTTCCCAGCCATGCCCATAGCTCCCTGGGCACAGTACGAGAGAGGTTGCTGTCAGTGAAACAAAGCACCCCTACAGTTTCCTGGTGGGACTCACAGCCCCTTTGATATTTCTCCAACAGAGATGACTGAGAGGGTAACTGCTCGATTTTGCGACCCTGTGATTAGTAAAGATAGATTTGTTCAAGCAGTTAGACTTGTGCAAGATTGAAAAAAAATCTAGGAATGAGTCTTCCATTTGGGATAAAAAAGGTAGGTTTGACCCAGTTAGAGAGTGGATATTGCTAATAGGCCATTATATCAAGACGCTGAACAGTGATTTATAAAACTCATGTTGTGAGAAGTGAGTGGAGAGAGGAGGTGTCTAAAAGTAGCCTGAGAAGTTTCCCAGCAGTTTAGAGAAGAGCCCAGGACTAAGTAGGACAGCAGACATCCAGGAATGACAAATAGTAATGAAGGGAATTTGGCCCAGTTCATTCAGTTTTCTCCACAAAATCATGTGGGGGAGGTTTTTGGTTTTGATCTTGAGTTGACTTCCAAACTGGTAGTCCTTATGTCATTCCCCTTATGTCTGTCCCCCATGCAAGCGTGAAACATTGCACCAAGTATTCAGCTGACTTTCCCAGAGTCTGGTTTCAGAGTGCCACAGCTCTCTGGAGCAGCAAGCATAATGTATTGGAAACCTGCGTTTTATGTATCTCTCTCTCCAGCAGTTCATGAATAGTAAGCACAGTCAGTTTTACAAGGACAGATATGGAATAGTCTCCATTGCATTTGAGTAGAAAGTGCAGCAGACAATTGACATAGCTCAGTCTTGGTGTTTGCTGGTTTAAAAGAAAAAATTATTTCCAACAATTGAGGGTTTTTTCTTACCAGACCAATCACAAACTTTTGAAGCATGAAATGAATTTCACTGGTACTTGCCAATAAGCTTCTTTCTCTGATATTGGTTTTTATGAAATGGCTATGATCTTTGCAGGTAATGAATGAAAGCTACACTATGAAGTCCCACCTAACATTCTTCTTCTTGATTTATGGTGTATTGGTTAAAATAGTAAACTGATAATGATCGCAAAATAGCAATAAATCACTATGGGCTGATGTATCAGAAATGATAGAAAATGTTCTGGGGGAAGAAACTTGGAGCCAGTCAGAGAACAGCTGGGTGTTCTGCAGATATGAAAGATATAAAGGAGTCCACAAAAATACAAATTAAAACACTCTCTCCCTTTGTTTCTGTCAAGACTGGGCTGTTCCTTCATTCTGAATGCAGTAAACTCAAGACATTTATGATGAATAAAATTTCCCACACCCCCAGTGTATCAAGTCTAATTAGAAAGCAGGGGTGGAAAGCCATTCAGGCCAAAATCCTGTCTGGATCTCAAGTTTAGATCCAGATGTGATCATTTCATTTTGTACAGTTCTGCAGAAGACAAGTAGTTAGATCTCCCTCCTGCCAAAAAATTACCCTTGTGGGTAAGGTTATGCATATGAGTAGTTTTCTAAAGGTGAAGCAAGTAATGGTGTTACCATGTATTGCCTCAGTTTCTAGATAATGCACATTTTCTCTTTTTTGTCCATAAAATGTGTTTTCTGACTGTCAATATTTTTTGTTGGGATCATATAATTGTAATACATTCTGGCTTAGATGTGCTTCAGGTAATGATACACCAAAGGATAAAACAAAAGATGGAGCAAAATCACCCCTGCATAAATGTAGTTTGAAGAGTCCATGATGTCTCCTGAGAACCAAAAAGTTACTTGATCTTGTAGGACTTGACCTGTCCCAAACTGATCTTCCTAGAAAGGTTTTGTGTTAAATTTTCCCTCTTGTCTTGTCTTGTAATGGAAACTTTCTTTGGACTTGGTGCTAATCATACCAATGAGCCAGCTCTGATTGGTACTAGCTTGCAAAAGGCCTCTTTTGTTCTTGTTAGAGTATCTAACCTCTAAATCTATTTAATACCCTTTCCCTGGTTGTCCATCATTATGACACATGATTTTCCAAAGGATTTACTATTAGTTAGCAGCACAGGGCTTTCTCCCTGGGGTAGCAGCTACTTGCAGTGAAGAAAATGCATGTTCGATGTAGCAATTTGTCTTTTTTTATATATTTATTATAAGAGTAAATGAGTTATTGTGGAGGACTTCAATATTATTGCAAATTAGGTGCTACAAGCCAAGCCATGCACATTTGTTATGTTTCCAGGCATACACAGCATGCATAGCAGTTCAGAAATCAGCAGTCATATTATATCTAGGCCTTTTCCTGGGCAGCTACTACTTTGCAGGTATTTTTGTAGTGTGACTGTTCCATAACTCTGCTTACTTCAAATGAAGGAAGGGGGGAATCTGTCACAAAAGTGATTGCTATAAAAAAGGTTTTGATGAGCATGAAGGCATGAATTATAAAATCTCTCAAGATTTAGTTTCTAAAGTAGGCAAGGGCTAATGAATATACAGAGAGCATTGCTTGTCGTATATTCCTTCTATAATAATAATTTATGAACTGGGTTTTTCTTTTCACTTGCACCTTTCAGGATATACTTGCAGGCTGGAAACTTGCCGAAATTACAGATTGCTCTTTTATTCAGAAAAGTGTACAGAATCAAGCAAAGCACAGAGAACCATATCTTACCCAACCTTTGCTTCAACAAGGGGCTTAAATCAACTGCCTAACTTTAAGTTAGCAATGTTAAATGTTTTGGTATCAGCAGCTCGCCAAAGCTGGGTTCTCTGTGTTGTGGAGGGAGAGGAGGGAATTCTGCCCAAGGTCAAGCGTCTGAGTTCCTGGTTTGGGGGAATCCAGACTCTTGCCAGAAAAGTATCTTTTCACATAATTTCATCTCAGAAGGATGCAGAAGTAGATAACAAGGCAAGAGACCCATGCTCAGATCCTCTGCTTCCTTCTGTCTTTTTCTCTACTTTAGCCATCAGCCTAATCCTGGATTTAGAGAGTAATCTGAATTCAAACTCTGCTTCTTTTGATGTTCCTGCAGAACAGGGGTCTGATGGGAGGGGAAAGCATCCTGTATACACAAGAGTGAGGAAAAAAAATCTGAAAAGTCTCTTTGGCTCCATCAGCTTTCAGAAGAGAGAAAGAGATGAGAAGGTGGAAGCCTCCTGCATCTCTTCTCATTTTCCTATTTTATCTTTCTTTTCCAAGAAAAGAGAGCCCATGTGTCATGTTTTGTGTAACACTGGTTATATCCATCATAGGTGACCTGGATCATTTGTACTTGTGGTTTATAGTCTCTTGACATGCATTGTTTTCTTTTGCTTGAAATATAGCGCATTAATGAGGTATGTATCTGTTCAGATGTATGCAGTCAGCTCATGAAAGATGCTCTGGTAGCACTTCAACTAGTTTGTCAACAGCTAGCATTTTGGCAGCTGTAGAGAAAAAAACATCCTAAATTCATACAAAGGAACTAAGAAAATCTGACATTAAACTTTCAGGACCTATGTTTGCATACGCTGGAGCTCACTGTGTAGTTAGGCATGTTGTAACCTCCCTAATCAAAGCTCCAGTGAAGTAGCTATCCCTTCACAATTATATGCGCATCCACTTCTGATGGAGTTATATCAGAACTTCTGTTCCTTCTTTGCTGGGAGTGGGCTGCAGTTGGTGTAGCCTACTGCCTGTGAAGGTGTGGCAGTGTTGCAAAATAACACCAGGGTTACATGCTCACGTTGAAGAGTCAGGATGGGTATGTTTGGTGAGAGGAACCAGGGTTGAGGAAGGTATGGTAAGACATGGGGGGGACAGCCTGGGGAGCTGGGCTGACCAGGTTGTGACCTCCAGCATGGGAGATTCACGCTAGCCTTCAGTCTGTGTGGGATGGCCCATGCAAGCAGTCTGCTCCTTTTGCTCTGTGGAAAACCCCCATTTCTCCTGTGGAGCGTGAGCAGCCGATGCATAGCAGTGTCCACCCGGGCACTTTGCTTCAGCGGCTCCTTGTGTGCTGGTTGCTCACTGTTCCTCATATTCCTGATTTGCTGCAGTGGAATCTTTGCTTTTCCTTATTACAAAAAGGGGTCACTTTTTACTATTTTCCTATATAACATCTGGAGTTGCTTGGTGGTGAGAACAGATTGACTGGGAAGTGCTGGGAGTCTTACATTTAGCTCCTCATTTGGCTATAGTTTACTGCTTTGTGCTTACATGCTTACATGCAGTGCCTTGGAAAGCTGTTAGTGTATCAGTTTGTAGCTGTTGACTTCAGTAAGCATTGGACTACCTATTTGCAATATGATACTAGATCTGCGGGAGCATTGGGAACAATTTGGATTGTGATCCCACTTACCAAGGCAAGCTGGAAAAACTGCTCAGACAAATCTGGGGCGAAAATCCTTTAATGCTATTTCTTCATTAGACAAAGAGAAGAAAGGAATTTTCTCACTGAGAATTTCTAAAATATAAGCAATTGCGAAGTACATTCCTTCCACTGCACATTAATGCAACTTTCTATTATTAATATGCAGTAATCTAGAAAGCTATCTCAGTTTGGCAGAAATAATTTTATTTGCATGTTAGTGCCTTCTGTATCAATGGATTACGGGTACCAATCTGGAGTGGCATACTAAGGACAAAGAACATGAAAAACTGCATCTTGAAATCCATCTAAACTTGAATAGTTCAAGTCTCAAGGGGCAAGACTGTGTTGTAAGTATTCCTGTTGAGTAGTAACAAGTAGTCCCATTAAGCAGTAGCTAGAAATCAGCATGCCTCTGAGACAACCCAGCAACATTTATTCAGAGACGGTTTTGTGGGTGAGATGAGCGGCAGTGTCTTTGTACTTTGCTCTGAAATACTTATCCCCTGAATATGGCTCTGAGCTCCCGAGTTTCCAGAGGCCAGGGCTGCCTCTTAATCTTTGTTTGCATTCACCTCTCAGAGATCAGTATTTTCTCATTACAAATTGCTGTGCTTTTTAAATGACAATAAAGGTAACTTTTAGCCCAGAGACAGAGCCAGTCATCTGACTTCACTGAACTAGTAGTGTATATTTGGAAGTGTTCTGATTCACAAGAATTTGTGTGCATACATTCTTAGGAGAATCTTCACTGGCAGGGACTTCTTTTCCTTTCTATAGAGACTCTTTATCAGAGCTCATGCGGTATGCTTTGTAGGAGCTGAGACCGTAAGAAGTTTCTCCCAGCTGTACAGGAATCTTTATTGCCATTAATCGTTTAGTATTCCACAGAAATTGTATTGTCATCATCTTTTTTTTCTATGTGCCACTGATATAAATGCATCCTTTATGTTCACAGATTTGGCCAAAACTGTATGTTATTTCAGCTACTTTTCATTAACAACTTGGGGTATTTTAGCTGTACAGTAGCTTTTTCATTGTGTTTCAATGATGCTTTACTATTGAATGAAATTTAACACATTGCTTATAATTACTAGTGAGGAATGTTATCCTATCATCAGTTCACTACTATGAGGCTTGCTTAAAGGTTTTAACAAAGAAAGTATTCTTGACTCTTGAAATGCTTTTCAGTTCCGCCCAGGCTCCTCAAAATAAGCATTGTTTTTGAACCAAACTCTTCCTCCCTACCCCTCCTTCCAAAACAAACAATTTTTTTTCAGTGGCCATCAGATAAAAACTTGACCCTAATTACATGCTTTATCTATTCGTGTTATGTAGTAGGGGTCCAGACAGTGACAGTTTGAAACTGAATGCGCTTTAATGTAGCATCAGGTGCTGGCAGAAATAAACAGTGTGTGTGTTGAAAGGTATAATGAGAGTTACATGTTTTTGTAAGCTACAATTTACATACATGAAGTGAGGTGGGATTTTTTTCTATAGCGATTACTGGTTCTGGACAAGCCCAGAAATCCTCATTCAGCCGTAACTCCTGATGCTCAGTCATTGTTAGAATATTCATAATATAAACAGGACTTTTGCATTAGCTGAGCTTCCAAACACCATCGTATTTCTTGCACCACTAAAGGGGCAAATCTCTAACACTCAGCACTGCAGTTCTGCTCATCACCTTTTGCTCCAGAATCACGATGCAAAGTTTCAGGGTGTGTGTCTGTGTCTTGGAGCAGCTGCCCAGCTCTCCTTGTTTATTAAGTAACCTAGCCATTGTTCACACTCTTGGGCATTTCCCTGGGGAGTCCAGGAAGGCAGATGGTATCTGCTGCTCATAACAAAGCCTTTGTCAGTGGCTGGGTACCTTCAGCCCCCAAAGCCCCAGCAAAGCACCTGAAAAGCCTCTGCCCAGTCCAGGCTCTGCTCACTGTGACATGGTGCAGAAATGGCAAAGCATCAAGTGCAGTGGTGATGCCCTTGGTGTCAACTGAAGGGATGTCTTTGTAAATATGATCATAAATCGTAGTGAGGTTATTAATTTGGCTATGGTTTTGTTCACATCTGTGTGCATGTAAGTAGGGTCAGTTGGTGGCTGGGACCTGAACGGTGCTGCAGGTTGGTGCTGGCATGGAAGTGCCCAGAGAGGTGAATCACACAGCAGATGGAGTGTTTACTATTGCCTGGTTTATTATGCCCTTGTTGCACTGTCTTAGCCTTCATGTCCCAGTTTCCTTAACTAAGCTCAGTATGCCATGCTAACGTCCTGTCCTTCCCAGACTCGGGGAAGCCTCCTCTGAAACCCAAATTAAAAATAATAGCATTAATGTTTTTTCATTTCCCTTTGATGGTTATCTTATGTTTGTTTGTTTCCTTGTTTTAAATTCAGTTTATGACTTTGGTTTCTCTGATGTATAGGAAAATTTTGTGGTAGTTCTGCACAGCCAGTGCTTCTAGGCAGCAACCTAAAAAAAAAGAAGAGGGAGAGAGAAAAAGGATGAGATTGTCACTTAGTTACAGAACAAATAGTTTGCATTGAGAAAGAGACTAACTCTTAAAGAATGCACTGCAATTTGTATTGTAGATCTAATTTGTGTTTCTTAAGTACAGCCATGCGTTAGAGTGTTTGCAAAAATTGAAACTTTGAGATGTGGGAAGAGATTGAATTTAATTTGTAATTTGTGCAAACATTTTAATCTCTCTCACAGAAGATTTGTGAAGCCTCTTTAAGCTCAGAATGCTTAATTGTTCAGGCACAGCTTTTCCAACAGGCAAGATAAGCAGGGACAGACAAACTCTCAAATGCAAATCACATCCTTGGCCTCTGTCCTTGTTTTGCTCAAACCTGCACTTTCCACCTCCACCACATGACGTACTGAAGAAAAGTACTGTGCTGGGTACTGCGTGGTCCATGAGCAATGCCAGCTGTGGCTTTTGAAGGAGGCATGAGCATACATCAGATGCAGATATCCCTGCCTATCTCAGATCTAAATGGCTTTTAATAAAGTGAAGAAACCATAAGTACAGTCAGTGAGCCAGCATTACCATTGGATCCTAGAATGAGAAGGGAGAAGTGAATTTCTTCAGCAGCCGTGTTAGAGATGCAGTTTTGAGCTGCTTGGATGGTTCTGTGACTACTTCAGTCAGAAAGAGAAATGAAGTACTAGTCTCTTTCATACCTCGCAGCCCAAAATGGTTGTGGCAGGGTGGGGTATTGACGGATGCCCACAGCATTTCTGCAATAGAGACTTTTCAGTGAGGAATATCAAGAAAATAAAATGGAACTGTTAATTGTAATACATTTTTATTATTACCCTTGAGTGGTGTACCTCAAGGGTCTCTACTGGGACCAATGCTATTTAGTATTTTAATCAGTGACATGGACCGTGGGATCTAACGTACCCTCAGCAAGTTTACTGATGACACCAAGCTGTGTGATGTAGTCAACACACTGGAGAGAAGGGATGCCCTCTAGAGGGACCTTGACACACTTGAGAGGTGGGCTGATGCCAACCTCATGAAGTTCAACCAAGCTAAGTGCAAGGTTCTGCACTTGGGTTGAGGCAATCACTGGTACAAATAGAGAATGGGAGATGAAGAGATTGAGAGCAGCCTTGCAGAGGACTTGGGGGTTAGTAGTGGATGAAAAGCTAGACATGAACTGTCAATATGTGCTTGCAGCCTAGAAAGCCAACCATATCATGGCCTGCAAAGCAAGAGAAAGTGGCCAGAGAGCTTGAACACCTCTCACATGAATACAGGGTGAGTTGGGGTTGTTCAGCCTGGAGAAGAGAAGGCTTTGGAGAGACCTTATTGTGGCTCTTCAACACTTAGAAGTGGCTTATAAGAAAGATGGAAAAAGACTTTTTACCAAGGACAAGGTGCAGCAGTTTTAAACTGAAAGTGGGTAACTTTAGATTGGACATTAGGAAGGCATTTTTTGCAGTGAGGGTAGTGAGACACTGGAACAGGTTGCCCAGAGAAGTTGTTGGATGCCCCTCCCCTTGAAGTGTTCAAGGTCAGGTTGGATGCAGCTTTGATCAAAATGATCTAGTGAAAGATGTCCCTGCCTGTAGTGGGGTGTTGGATTAGATGATCTTTTAAGGGATTGAATATCTTTGAAGGTCATTTCCAACACAAACCATTCTATGATTCTATCAGTATAGGTTGTCTGTCTTGAAGTAGGTATGCTGAATATTTCAAAAGCATGAGACACATGCTCTCTGAAAGCAGCGCAGAGAGGGTCTCAAAGAGGACTTTCAAAATCTCTTAAAATGCTCTTGAAATATTTCTGTGAGTGTGGTGAGGCTCTCTTTTACCCTCTTCAACCTGCTCTGAAGAAGGTACGGATCTGGAGTGTGGCTTGCTGTAAAGGCACTCTCCTAGACAGTTTGAGAGTGGTGCTCCTAGTAATACTGAATGGTGTGCCATAAGCAGAATATTCGATATTTTTCACACACCCAGTCATCAATGGCTTCCTGCTTGGGAACTGTGGTATTGGACACAGTAGCAGCATCAGCAAAGACATGTAAACGCATTTACACCCCATTAAGTCAAGGCCAGAAGAACCTTGGCCCATTCCCACTAAGAATATACCTAGCTTACTAGCGCAGGTCAGGTCCAGATCATGTGCTAGGGTGGTTTCTGGAGCAGCCTGGACTGGTGGCTGCATCACACAGAAGCTCCATAACTTTGGAGTTGACTAAGTATGGGCCAATTGCAAGGGCATCAGTGTTCTCTTTGCTCTTCTGCTTTGTTGTATGCTTGCGTTATGACAGCCATTTGGTCATAGTTTATTCTTGGTGTAACATTTGTTTCTCAAAGTCACCAGCAGGTTGCCATTTTCATTATTCATGATGGAAAGATGAGCAGAAATTATGTTGAAACCCACCATCAGGATCTGCTTGGGCAAAGCCCTGTTATTTCATAACTAGCTCTGATGCTTTTGGCCCAGCTGCTTAGAAACCAGTTCTAATCGTCTTAAAGCCAAATTTCTGGGTTTTTTTTCTAGGCTGTGGTAGTATCCCTGCAGTAATGTTATGATAACTGTCTCCAGTGATGCTTACAATGAGTTTGTATAACTGATCATGATTGAGCAATTGTACCTAGACTGTCCTTAAATACAGGCATCAGTGAGTACATTGCAGTATTTTGTTTAATACCACCAGGTTACAGTCCTATGGCTACAGTATATCAATCTTGCTCTGTATTGGAGTCAGTATTTTTGTACTTTTGTGTGTGTAAGTGCCAGCAGGCACCACTTTACAGACACGTGAATGTACTGTAGTATCAGTGCTCACCACTAAAGATTTCCAAAGTGCTCCAGAATAAGCTCCAAATGGCTGAGAATATGGAAAGTAAAACCATACTCTGTTTGTTTGCTTTTTAATTCATCTACTGATTGATTTCTAATGCATTTTGGGTGTGTGGTGGTTTTTTTTTTTCACATGAGGCAACTTGCTACTGCAGGTCCAGCCTCAGTAGCCTTAGAAGATTACGACACAAATTTTGCAATGGGTTTTTGAAGGCAGTGACTCATAGGTGGGTTTGGCCTGATTCCATGGAAATGTGATTTTGATCCCCTCCAACAAGGGCCACTACTGCCAGCCTGTGTCAGCCAGCACACGCTGTGTTCTCCTCCTGTATATTTACATTTACCGTGAACCCATGACAAATCTGAGCATGTGTGTGGCAGTGTTTTTCTTTTCTAAGCTAAAAAATGCAGTAGTGATGGTCCAAGTCAAGCCAAACCTAAGCACTTAGATACTTTGGGAATGTTCCCGTTATAACAGATAGGAAAACTTCCATTGCACAGAAGGGATTTTGCAAATCCAAGTGAAAAGCAACAAATGGAAAGCTCATTAGAATATAGTCATTAGTTCTTGAACTAAATTAACATGGTTAAATAGAATTTAGTGAGTTTCTCAGTGTAGATCTGCCCAATCCATTAACAGGGGTTTAAAACAAACACTCTGTGATAACCACATTTCTTAAGAGCTGAATCAAAACTGCTTTCACAGAAGGTCAGCCCCTGGATCTGTGATATTTTGGGCTACCCCATGCTCATGGGACCACTTTCTGTGCTTAACGTGCAGTGAATAAATAAGCACTCCAGAGCCCTTTTTCTTTTTTCTTTTTCTTTTTTTTTTTTCTCCTTTTTTTTTCTCTTCCCTGAGTGCGGAAAGCTGAGAAACAATATAGGCAGCAGGAACACCTTGTGAAGATCAGAATAAACCCCCCTCCTCTGATTGGATGTGACTCCTGGTAATGACATGGCCAGAGATGGACCTCTAGGGAAGCTGCCCCGCGGCATTGTGACAATCCACACCAAATTAGGGCGGTTCAGGCCAAATGCGAAGAGAGTGGTGATTACCGAGATTATTTTCTTTTTAAACATACTCCTTAGCTCTACTTTGCTGGGTGTTGGTTTTCAAAAGGGACTTATAATAAACGTGGGCTATCTATATATAGCCCAACTTTTGTTCGTTTGCACAGTTCAGAAAGCCTACTGTTTGAGGTTAGCCTTGAGTAAACTTGTACCATTTACTTTGGAGCATTTCAAAGGGAACAAAAACACAAATCATGATGAGGCTAATAAGAAGTTTGGGTGTTTAGTTTAAATGTGTACACAGCAATCATTGTAGAGGAAGTCCTTCTCTTTGGGAGTACATTATTATTAAGCAGCATTGCTGTTTGCCTGGTTTTGTCTGGTCCGCAATTTGCATTCACTTGATGGATTGCCAGGGTCGGAGGTGCACTACTTGGGAAACACTGAAGTGCCGTCTCAGCAAACTCTTAAGAGGAAGGGAACACTAATACAAGCATTTGCCCAAACTCCTTGAGTCTTCTTAGGCTTCCTTAGGCTGTGCTAGATCAATATGACAGTTTGCTAAGAAGATTTGGACGTGCATTCACAAACTCTCTCTATTGGCTTTCTTGGCATGGTATTCAGGAGGTAGCTGGTAGTGAAACATGCCTGCTACCAGCACAGAAGATTTATACATGCATTTTCTTCTCCTGCTAAATGATTTATTTGCTAGCAATAATGCCTTGCAGAGCTGCTTGGTCCAGTTTGCAGAACTCATTATGTCGACCCTCAACAATCTGTAGATGAATGGGATGGGATCTCTCTCGTGTGTGTGTGTTGGGGTTCACATGGTGAACATTTCTTTCCATAATATGCACAGAGGTAAGTTCTCTTGTGCCACCTGTTTCAGAGCAATGATGGGGTTTGTTTGCTTGCTTGCTTTGACTGTAATAATTTGCTTTCTGACTGCTTGCTGACAGCTGCTTGCAAATGGATGGGCTTATATGGGAGACAATTTATACAACGTATTTTCCATGATCTATAAGCCCTGCAAAATAGAGAGCAAAATGTAATACTGCAGAAGTCTTTAATGGCAAAAACTTACTGGCCTTTACTCATAAAGCAAAATCTCTTCTGTTCTTGGGCCATCAGAGTCTTGCACTGGTGACTCTCAGCCTTCCTGCTCTCTGGCTGGCTTTAATTCCTGTCTCTCCTGTGCACTTGGTGAGATTCAGCCCTTTCACTTCCCGCTGATGAAGGGAAATTGGCTGCTCCGACAGCTCTTGCTGTTGATCCCTCAGCCAGAGAGGTTATGCAAAGGTGAAAGGTGACCAGATTATTCGCGTTTTTATCTGTGAAGCACTAGCAGTGCTCTTCGTGTCCTTACAGGAGGGATGAAAGCAGCCTGGGCTCAAATGTGCCAGGGTTTCATGCTCCCCTTAAAGCGCTGTGGCCCCATGTGTCGGGGAGGTGCTGGCCTGGCTGTGGCGGGCCAATCTGACTTGCTCCATGGCTGCAGGCAGGCTGCCTGCAGAGTGGGCCACCAGACCTCTCCACTTACAACACGCTGAGTTTTCATGCAGCTGTGAAAAGTACAATTCAAGATTTGGATCTCACTGTTCCTTTGGGGAGTGGGGAGCCTTGTCCTGGTCTTCCCACTTCAGCCAAGTCTTTGTTTAGGGAGCTCCCCAGCACATTTGGCATTGTCCTCTTCCCCAAATTCCTTAGACATATGATTTAAAAATGTTTCAGGGCACTTTAAACTGTTTCTCATTTTATTAGCCCTGCCAAGTTCTAAGCACACCTTGAATAAATTCCTAGTTGGTGGTTGTGGCGTATGTACCTTGGCTATCGTGGGTGGATAAAAAATGTTTTATCCCCCTGAGGACCAGCAAAAGAGCAAGCGAGCTCCATGCAGCGAGAGGAGTGAAGAAGCTGGATTAAATCATGTCTGTCTGCCTGTGGTTGAACTAGCAATGAGACATTTTCAATCAGAGGTCAGGGTTGTGGTCAAATTTCTGCTTCAGGTTTTGCTTGCCATAATTTTCCCTCATACCAGCTTCTCTGTGAAACTCCAGAAGGACCAAGACACTCTCTGTGTCTGACCTTTTGGGGCAGGATTTTTCAGACAGTCCTGTTTCAATTGAACTCGTTGCCAGAGCATGCAGGAAGGAAGTGACATGTGTTAGTCATACACCCCAGTGTGTGTTTAGCGTCCAATTTGTGTACAGTCCAGGAATAACCCGGCATAATTCTGCAGAGCTGGACTTATGCTTACACGTTTTGATGTTTGGGCTAGGAGGGGATTTCTTCATACCTGAAACAGGCTTTCAGCTCTCGGGAAGGATCGATACATCTCCCCAGGGAGCTCAGGCAGTGAAAATATTTTTGTGATAGGTACTGGAGCTCAATCTGCACAGGGGCGTCTCAGACTGAGTGCATTTCAAAGCTGGAGTTTGGCTGTGTTTACCCACCCAAGCCAGACCCACTGTGAGTGCACACTGGCATTGCTGTCTCGGCTTCATGGGCAGCATTGCGCCCCAGGGATAGCTGATGTACGCCACTTTGGGGAGGAGCGTGTGCCACGAAAGGCAGACTGTGAGAGGTGTGGGAAGAGCCTGAGCGTGCTTGTGGGGCAGCTGCACCGGGCTTGACGTCTTGAAACAACATTAATTAAAAGTAACTTTTTAATCCTTGAGGGAAGAGAAACCAGAAGTGACAGTCTCCTGGCTACAGTCCTTCTGTTTTAATCCCAGTTTTGACATTTTGCCTGGGATCGACAAGCCACATGGAACAAAAACATATTTTTAAAAGTGTCTTTCAAGGCAGATGAAGGTTAATTATGAGGGTGGGGGTTTTGTTGTTTTTTTTTTCTTTTTGACTGCTGCCAGTCTGGGGACAGGAACGGCAGACAGCCTCATGTGAATGGGTGTTCTGCTGCTCCTACGTTTCTGCTCTTCTGCAGTCACAGTTGTATATTGTGTCCTGGCTATTTTGGGGACGTCAGGCTGCCATGCAGAATGGACGGTCTTTTGCGTTACGTGGTGCTGGGACAGTCTCTGTGAAGGGTCCTTGACTGGGGTGCTCTCTGGTGGGAGGGGCTGGAATGAGCCAGTATTTGGATCCATGCAGTTGGATATCCTTGAAAATGGTCTCTTTGAAACCAAACTGGAAGTGATGCAACGGAGGTAGGACAAGCCATTTCTCTTCTTGCTGCAAAATCCCACTGTTTTCCCTCTGACACAACATACTAATCAGCACACTGCTCCCTCACAAGAACCTTGGCCTGTTACTGACTGAGAACACTTCAGCAGACCTTATTTTCTCAGCTACCTGTTAAAGTGGCAAGCCATGGATTTCTAAACAACCCAATAAGCCAAAAATGTGTGTGTGAGCTACTGCCATTAACATTCCTTCTGAGTGCCTTGCATTAAGCATCTCTATATGTGTCTTGAAGGAAGCCTCTGAGAGATTGTCTTTTATGGAGGGGTTATAAGAGATTTCTTATGGCTGAGTTCACCTATAGAAAATACAGAATTGTAAGTCTATGTAGTTCAAGAAAGAAACTGAATTAGCCAGACCCAGACAAGAATAAGTTAACAGTACTTACTAAGGAGCCTTGAGTGGAATTAGAAAAGAGAAAAATGGCCTGCTGATAAAAACAAAAGCCCAAAAACTTGAAGAAACCCTTCCTTCCCCCCATCCTCATCTAATCAGTCCAGTACAGAGCGGGAGCAGGGGTAGGAGGGAATGCAGGATCTACTTGATGCCAGTGGTGTACCTCCTCCTTTCCTTCTTTATTTGACCCTCTTTTAGAGGAATGTTTAGCAAAGCTGTTTATTTTGCATAAACCCAAGTAATAACGTGGCCCCGGGTGACAGGACCTGAATGAAGATGACAGCAGTTTGATTTAACGATTAGCCACCTGACCCGATAGCACCTCTGGAATCTCAACTGCAGAATAAATTCCCATTCTTCCCACATGGGCTGCATGTTAATCACGGGAAGAAAAGCAAAGGGTGGTTGCAATAGGGCCATTGTTCCTGGGGGCAAAGGCTTGAAAAGAAACTGCCTGTCCCTGCCTGCTTTGTGCTGGCTTCATGCTGAGTCTTGGACACTCAAGTTTCTTTTACTGCTTCTGTATCCCCCCTCTGACAAAATGCAGGTTTCCAATGGGCAGATTCAGTCGGGTTCATTCACCAAAGGACTTGCCATGTCCCTGAATTATCACTGTATAGTTTCTAATATTTGTTTCAACTGAAAGTTGGCATTCACAGCATGGGAGTCTGTCTGTTTGCAGAGTTAGTGAAGCAAGTCGCTGAGGGATCTCTGCTGCTTTTTCCAAATGTTCTCTAAAGCAGCTCAGCAAAGTGGTAGGGCTTTGTTTTGAGGGAAAGCAATTTGGGGAAAATCTTGCTGTGCTTTTTGTTTCCTCCCTCCCCTCCCCCTGCCCTCCCAACTCTTTCAAAGCTCCTGCATTAAGCGGGGTTGTAATGATGCAACCCTCGTCTTAGCAGGCTAATATTCACTTACAGTTCAGCCTTCCAGCTTGGTAGCACAGGGAGAGATGTGGCAAAGGGGAATTAAAAAATGATTGCAAAGTCAATGGTTTAGAGAGTAATTACAGAGTCATTAAAGGTTATTATGGGGAAATGTTCAGCTGAGCAGTGATTAGCATTCCTGATACCTCAAGTTCATCATGGTTTGAGGGCACAAGTGAGATGAGTTGTAGAGGTCTCTGCCACAAGGGGATGGAAGTGGCTTCCAGCAGTGCAGCTCCTCTGGGGCTCACAGCCTGCCAGTGTGGCTGGGTGTTCACTGCCCTTCTCCTGCTTCCCTGGGGCCACCTCAGGATTGCAACCAGCCCCATACTCCGCACTCCCATGCCCTGCCCAGAGCAACATTAGTTTGGGTTAGCTTGTGGCTGGTGATCCCAGCCAACCATTCCGAGTTGCCTCTGTCCTGCCCCACTTTCTACCCCCAGGAAAATCTTCAGGTGCTGTGAGGATTCAGCTCTCACAACATGGGTGGTAGAGTGCTACTTGCTGCTGTTTACACCTGCAAATAATTTCGGAGGTTAAAACTCCCAGAAGGAAAATACTTAAATTCAGCACCTCAGCATCTCCTTTGCGTGGTCGCTGTGATATACTTGTGCAGCCATGGCACCTCAGTGCCTGGAGCTGCTGTCCTTGATACGGCTAGACCTTGCTCAGCCCCAGCTGGAAGCTGGGAAAGCCTGGTGTCCCACTGTACTGTAATTGTGAAAGTCTTGAAGAGCAGCTTCAAGTGTAGTGTGTAATAGTGCTGTATCGTGTGTTCGTGTTTGTCCATCTGCCATGGAAAAAAGCTCACAAATCAAAGTCATTTCTGTCATATTCTGCACAAGGAGAGTGAAACTGAGTCCCTGACATTTTATAGTGAGAAAGGCCAATTAAGTATTTAACCAGATAAAGCACATAGGTAAAATAAAATGAAGTATTAATGCGAGTATGAGAACTTATAAACAATTATGTACAAAGCATGTATCGCTCTCATTGCTTAGGCAGTTGGCTTCTGGTCTGTGCTGCTGTTTGGATTTTTGTTGAGCATTGAAAAGAGCATTAATATGTTGCCAGGAAATATTATTTCCAAGGTAAATTAAAAAAAAAAAAGAAATGTGCAAAGCAAGCCAGCCAGAGCCCTGGGATATGCAGAGGCAGACCCTGCCGGAGCCCGGCATCAGGGTGGCAATGCGCTCGTGCTTGAAGGCGGGGACTAATGGATGGGCGCATCCAAGGTGGGCCTCTGGGCCAGTGAGGAAGACTCAGTCTTACTTCTCGGGCAAAATAAAATGGGATTTGTTTTCAGGTTAGAAAGAGGTATATTTTTAAAAAATCAGGGATGATAAAAAGCAACTTTTTTCCCCTCTGAGGTTGAAAAGCACTTAGTTTGATACCAACTGACACCTCAGGAGGAAAACACTGCTGCCTTGTCACCACTCACTTCCCACGTGTCTCTCCCAGACAAACAGACGAGGCATGTCCCGCCAGCCCAGTCGGCTTCCCCAGGGATCTCAGCCCATCCAAGGAGGGAGGCTGTGCTCTGAGGCTGTCCGGGCAGCTGGTATTCATTTATGTTTTACAAGAAAGCCTCTCACTGCAAATAGCTTTTGCAGCTCTCTAAGATGTCGGAGCAGTGTAGGGAGGGAGCCTGCATTTCTGCCTGCACGGGGCTCACTTCCGCAGTGGTGCTTGACACCAGCCTTCGATTTTCTGCCACCAGGCCTGGCCTAGTCTGATGCAGCTGGAGGTATTTTCACGCTGAAATGACCAAAGCTCATCCAAACACATTCAGTTAATTTGGTTGATTTAATTATTTTTGTAGGCTGCTTCCACCCTCTCATTGTAAACCCTCTGGCATCTGAGATGTGGAGTGGTGGAGGTAGGACTTTGTATCCTGGGCTTTCGAGGCCCTGCAGCAGCAGATTGATAGCTAGGTGTCATAGCTGGAGCATGGTGCACAGTAACTGCTTTACATCTGAGCTAGGGCGCTTTTGAGGCCATCAGCTTTGTCAAAGTATCAAGGTTTGAAGCAGAGCCTCTTGCTGCTGGTACAAGAGAGTCAGTTCCCTGACCAAGAGCTGGTCTAGGGCCAGGATTGAAGTTTTGCAACACTCTGAATGTGCAAGAGGAGGGAGGCTGCATGAGACATCAGCACAGGAGCAGCAGCAGCAGCTTAGGTCAAGGTCAAGGTCTGTCTACCTCTGGCTCCAGTTTCAGACAGGGGTAAGCGCCTAGTTGCAGGCAGGTGTGCAAGCAGCTTCACAGAGGTGTTGTCACAGCCTTGTAAGTCTTCCAGTTCAAGGACTGTCTGAATTGCAGGTGGCATTATGGGATGTGTCTTCCATGAATTTGTAGAGGCATTTTCTGAAATGGTGTATCCTCTTCGTGCAAGCATCATCCTATAGTGGGGAGTGCCACACCTTAGCTTTGCACTGTGCAAGGGAATGCCTTTAATCATCTTAGCCTGCATCTTCTCCATGTTATTTGTCAGCTTGCAGGTCTTGAATGGGAAGAGACTGGGATCTAGAACTCGTAGTTCTGTCTTCATCCCAGCCACAACTTGCTGAACCTACTTGTTTGTTTGGGTTTTTTGGCTTGGTTTGTTTTTTTTTTTCCCCACGAACTGATGAGCATAGGTCTGCTTGCTCTGCACTGAGCCTCATCACAGGAGCAGAGTTTAGTTCGACAGTTCAACTTAGTTCGACTACTAACTCCTGAATAATGAGAGAAAAAGACTCCCTCTGGCAGGAGAGCCAGGCTATCCAGTTGGATCCCCTCATCCTTCCTCTTTGTTTCTGTCTTTACAGGAAGACTCTGTGTAGACACCTGAAGTGTTCCAGTGGTGTGATTTTTGCCCTGTAAGATAAACAGCTCCTATCTGTGACTTTCAAAAGTCTGGGCGCTGCTTGGTTTTTGGTGGGTTCCTACCAGCTAATATAGGGTGCTGTTGGGCTTTTTTATTTCTTTGTTTGTCTGGGGGGTTGAGGAGGGAGTTGCTTTTGGTGTTAGATTTTTTTTCTTAAGGAATGTGTGCAGGACACATATTAAAAAATGGATCCTCTGGTTATGTCCTGGCAATCGCTGGTCCTCTCTGAGAATTCAGGCTATACTGTCTTTTCTGTCGGCTGCTAATGGTATGTATTCCTGTATTCATAGTGAGCCAGATATATAGCTTCGTGGTGGGAGTCCTTTCTGCGTGGCTTGCCCTTTCTGTTTGTATTTTGGTTGCAAGGGACTTGCAGTCCCTCCCTCAGAATTATCCTCCAAGGAGCAGTATGTTTTACCTTAGAAACAAGACGCAAACATGGAGATGTGTTCCCTGCATAGTTAATAACACTGATGACGCTCAGCACACCGTGCAAAATGCTTGAGGCCATACAGAGGTGCTTTGTGCAGACCTCCAACCTGCTGGCTAGCCACTTTTTCTCTGAAAGTATTTTGCATGCATGACGGTGCATGGGGAAAACGGAGGAGTTGGAGGAAGAGCAGGAGGTAGGGGTATTTGGGCAGGCTCTTGGCACGTCAATACCAGCTCAGCCCCACCTCTGCCTTCCTTCACCTTTGCCCATCCTGTCTACCTGGTGGCAGCAGGAGGGCTGGGAATGCAAGGGGGTGTCAGTGGGAATATTCAGCCCCTCTTTGAATTTGACCCACCCGCGCTCACCCGCGCTCTGAACACGGGTCTCCATGGGTGAATGATCAGTGCCTTAAACAATCATGCTGTGCTCTCCCAGCATCTAATTACCAGGACAAAGCGGTCCATAATAATGGATATTGCAGAATAGCTTATTCTCCTGGAGGATTTGATCCAAACCCCAATGAAGTTGGTGGAAAGACTCCCATTGATTTCAATAGACTTTACATCAGACTGCTAGCGTGCTGTTGGTTGCTTTGCCATTAACTGCAATGCGCTTTTCCAAAACTTTTTGTTTGAGAGAAGATCTCAATATCATAAATTATTTACTCAGAGTGAGGAAGTGCCATCCTTTTCAGAATGACAGGCACCCTGACTTGTATTGTGATGTTGATTGCTAGGAAAATAGCATCACTTTTAAATATCACCTAATTTATCTTTGGTAATGACAATTGGTAATTGCTGGCATTTTTTCATTTTCCAGTAAGTAAAGCTGTGCAGGAGTGTGTCCTCACATTATGCGATTTCAGGAGCTTGGCAGAATATTTTATTTGCTTCCTCTGCTGAAAGCATACATGAGGGCTGACAGATACACTACAACACTGTTCTGCTGTGCTTTCACTCCTTGTGGCTGCAGTCTCATAAACATTGCTGCATGTAAAAGACTTGGGTTTTTTTTTGTAAGCTAAAAGTCTCCTCATCTGATACTTTCATGAGTATCTGGAAAATATTTTGATATAAACTGATGGAGGAACAGTGAAAATGAGTATAATTTGTATTACATAGATATATAAAAATACACATAATGCTTTAGAATTCTTATGGTCCCATGGAATTCCCTGTCACCGCACACTACTTTGGGGAAGAAATGCTTGTGTCCAGCTAACACAACCATGTCCTTTTAAATGGACTATTTTCTTTAGGAAACTAAAATTTTAAAAGTTGATGACGTTCTTTTGCCACTTCCTGGTTTGCCTGTGGTTACCAGGAGGATGTGAGATGACCGTGCCTCAGTGAGGACTTTGGCTGAAGGTTAAAATTGAGGGCATGAGCTCAGAAGTGCTGGGGAAAGATGTTGGGAGGGATGGTGCACATGCAAGATGGACAACTCTTTGTGGTGGTTGAGGATGATGGTGATGTGCCAAGGAGCAGCAGTGATGTGCCTAAGAGATGGAGAAAGAGTTTGATAGGGGGACTGGAGAGTGCTGACACCCTCAGAGCTGGGAGTCCCCTAAGAAAGGAGCTGGAGAGGGGACTGGAGGTGGAGAAAAGGGACACCCATTTGTCATTGTGTTTAGACAGATGGTAGAGAGGCCAGAAATGAAGGAAAAGGAGAATATTGAGAGGAGGACATTCAGAGCTGACCCAGAGGAGGGGACCTGGGAGGGGACAACTAGTGGGTGGCTTAATTCTAACCAGGCACCACCAGTGTGAGTCACGCAGCTGCTGAGCATGATCCCATTCCAAACCCAGAGTATCACGAGCTCCCAAAACCAGAGGAAGAAAGCCAGTACCAGGAGGGAAGGTTTCACTGCCTCTTTGTTACCTGCTGGGCCAAGGATGGGGGGTATAGGTGTAAGAAGAAATCCTCTTTGATCTTTGCACAGGAGCTCATCCCAACTCAACAGGCTACATTGGGCTGCCTGTAAACTTTAACCATCCTTGCACGAGTCTACAAGTGCCTGGGGGGTGCTTTCTGTCTGCTGAGCAGACAAGCCCAAAGATCAAGCCGCGCCGAGCACCATGTTCAGCTCGACTTGCAGAGTCCAAGAAAAACACTGCGCTTTGCCGCCAAGAAAACAACAGCTAAATTTGTCTTCAACCTACAGTGATTTGGAGCAGGATCCCAGCAAGGGGAAGCTGGTTCGTCACGGTTCAGAAGATCATTCAAAATGCATGAAATTTGCGTGGAATTTCCTTAATCTGCCTTTACAGGAAAATTCCTTTCCTGTTTCCTAAGGGCAGGCCCATATTGTCGAAGGCAGCATTCTTTAACAGGGGGATATCATTTATTATAAAGGATCATGGGTCAAAGTATCTTAACCCAGATCAAGGGCAAGGTCTGTGGGGACTGCCTGGAGCCTTTCGTGTAACTCACAATAAAGAACCAATTATAGAGTGAGTGGCTGACGCCAAACCCATGCCATGGCTGCATATGGCAAATGCACCTACTTGGGTCATGCATCTTGTGAAGGGAGAAATTACTGTAGGTTCAAATTCTTGAGCTGGTTGACCATGGCTAGCAGCTAATTATGCCTTTCCAAAGTGAAATCCATGTTGTTCAACACTTGCTGTATTTTTCTCAGTAGTTTAACCTTGATATCTTTCCTGGGATTAGAGAGTGATGAAAGGTTGAATTATTTGTTTCTGAACTCCCACTGCGAGCGGTCTGACTGCGTCTGTTCAAGTTCCTGGTTTCTCAATATTGGTGTTGCATGCAATGTTCTGAGGGTGTTAGGGACTAAGATTGTATCGCTCTAAACTACTGGCTTAAAAGAGACAGCAGTTCCAGGGAATGAAAAAACAAAGGCAGGTAGGGAATCCCATGTAACTAAAAGAAAAAACAAAACTTAAGTGTTTTGTATACATATGCATGGCTTTCCTTCCAAGCTCTTTGAAGCCATTAGCAAGCACTGGTATAGTTACTAAAAGATTTTTGTAAAATTAAGAGCAACTTTTTTTTTATTTTGATGGTGGGGAAACTGAGGCACAGCTTGAAATAGAAACCTCTCAACATTTGTTAAATAATAAAGAACATCTCTGGCTCAGGAGCTGAGAAGGGGAAATTGCCCGGCCTCCGCAATACTCTGATATATTGTGGTGTGTGTCTTCTGACCTTGGTGTCTTCTCTGGGAGACTGCTAATACTGGAGATGGGGCACCATGAGCCTTGTCTGACCTGGTGCGTCTGCTTGGAGGGCCTTGGGTATTGCTGGGTATTGCAGCTGCAGGTCAGAGAGTTGGGACAAGGAGGAGGACAACACCAAACGTACCATCCACTTCTAGGTAGTAAAATCTGCTTATTGCGCTGGTTTAGAAAGCCAGACAAAACTGTAGACCTGTGTTTCATGCCCATTTTGCATGTATGCTTTTGACGTGTCCAGCTAACTGGCCAAGCCGGGTGTTTGCAAATGCAGCCTGGGTGCATGGAGAGCTCTGTAAGGGAGTGGAGGCTGAGGGAGGTCAGCAATGCGTGGGATACCCATAGCTGTTCTAAGTGCCAGGCTGTGCTAGGAGGTACTGTAACCTCTCCCTGTGTCATTAGGGCTTATCATTACTGCAGACAGTGATTGGAAAAGGCTTTTTGCAAGGCTGAACTGTAAGCAATAAAACTTGCATTCTGATACAGGCATAGTGCACTTAGCTAATAAAAACAGCCTTGGTGTCAAAAGGTTTCAGTAGATGTGGCTAAAGATATTAGCAGTCACTGTGTTCGCCTTTCACTTCTCTATAGACCCAGGATGAGGTGAGGTGATAAAAACGGGCTTTTTGTTTCCACTGGGAGCCAAAGTTGCAGGACTCTACTTAGGCTGCTGAGGGAGCAGCCCTGATGTTTCCCAGTGCAGATCATCTCCCTGCTCTTTTTCCCCCTGGTAGCCCAAATATACTCCCAGTCATGATGGCTTCAGTCTCAGGTGTCCTGGTGTGGGCAGCAGAATTGCCCTTTCCTCCTGACCCTGGGTGGAGGGCTGGTGATGTACCTGACACAGGTGGATGGAGACCTGGTCCTGCCTTTCTTACCACCTGGCTGGGCTGAGATGCCTATGTTGTGTAACTTCAAAGCTCAGACTATGAAAACAGAGGAATAACTGTGCAGTGATGAACACGAAGATGCACACTGTCACTTTCCTAAATGGAGAGGGGCTTTCCAAAGCCCCAGTGTGCCATCCAGCCCCATCTGAAGCAATGTTAACTCAGTGGAACTTCTTGCAAACTATGGTATTACCAGCCATAAGAAAGTGTAGCAAACTGGACTTAGAGCTAATAGATTTTTTCCTGGGACCAGACACTGAGGAAAAAAGAAACATCATGTAATTGAAGGTGAATGTTGATTTGAAAACAAAGCATAATTTGACAGTGGAGGAATTTATGTGCCTGACTATTAACAGATTTTTTTTTGTATGATCAAGTAGTCATTTGAGTCAAGGAAAATGTATTAACCGGTCTGGCTGCATTTCCCAGTCATATGTCAACCCATGGTGTTTGCCAGGAGAGGTGACAGAAGTGTCTGTGAGTTGGATTATACTCCAGAGGTCCCTTTTTTGACTGGGAGCTGGGGTCCCAACAGTATAGTAATGATAGTTAGCACTTATAGATACTGGCAAAGCTGTGTTTGGTAACTCTTGGGCTATGGATGTGTCTTGCATTGATACTAGATACCACAAAGTCAAGAGAAGATAAGAGGAGATTGTACCTTGAGAAATGGAGAAAACCCAGTAATTTGGGGATAATCATTGTACCCACACAGTCAACTGAATAACTGAAAATATTAGAGGGAAGTGTCCCCATAGCCATCTGTGGCTATTGTAGTTCAATTAATAATTTAGATAGGTATCTGCAATGGCCTATCTTCCCCTTCCTTCACATCATAGCTTCCCCTGCTTTTTTTTCTTTCTCCTCTTCTTCCCATTTTTTAGTAAGTGAACATGGCAGGAACTGTGATACAAGCTGAGTCCTGGAGAAATGTAATAGGGTCCTGTGAAACCCACCAGTATGGTTAGATGTGCCATCACTTCAAGCAGTTGTGGCTTTGACAACAGATGCCATGCTGGCATGGGTTTGTCTAGGCACTTTTCTTTCCTTCCTCTTCCCCAGCAGCCCCAGCAATGTTTCACGGTGCTGGTGCCTACCTGGTGCTCTTGGTCCCTGAGGGACAGTCTTGCAGTGTGACTTCTTTGTCTCCCTGTCCCTGACCCAGATCCCTTCTCCTTTTAAGCACATGAAGGCGTGTTTGCCCAAGAGTGAAGAGTTGTGAAATCAGGGTTGGTGATGGGAAAATGCTCATTCAGTTTTCAAAGGCATCTTCCACTGGAGTTTTGCTGCTCAATTGAGGGTGCTGATGCTCCCTGGCAGTGGCTGCCCCATTCTACAGACATGTCCAGTTTATACTGTTACATTGGGGTAGTACTCAAGAAACTGAGCCTTCATGATAACACTGTCCACTACCAGCAAGGTGATGCACGTGGTGTGCCATGTGATGACATGAGTCCTTGGCTGTCGATATGGCCTCATTCACATGCATTTGAAATCCACTTGTGATTTCCAGGAGGGTATATGGAAAAGATCTTCTAAAATTACTCTCAACAAGTGTTACTGGCTCAGAGGATGAGCGCTCATGTAGGCCATATTTAAGTTATCAAACCCAACAGCTAGAGGCAAATGTCAGCTTATCATAACTGCTCTGTAAACAGAAATCATCACATAATCTTTTGTCTCACCCGTCACATCCAGGTGACAGCCCAGGAAGCCTATTAGCAAATGCCAACACGCCTACCGCACTGGGGCGAGTTACATGCCTGGGTTAAACACCGCAAGGGGAGTAAGGAAGCCTCAGCAGGGTAACAGCAATGAGTCACCTGAAGTCAGAGAAGTGCTAAGTGATTTTCTCATGGGAAAAACTGAGATCTAACATCACTAGGATCAAAAACTTTTTTTTTTTCCTTTAAAGTTTCTCATTGAAAATATCATTCATGGTAGAAGGGAGCACAGAGAGGGGTACATATACTCATACTACTCTTGATGGGCATATTAGTCTGAATTTTGCAGTGAGAAGACAAATTATTGAAGTATCCAGAGCCAAACAAATACCAGAGCCAGGAGTAAAATTCCAGGAATTACAGTGCATACTTCAAAGTAAAGTGCTTATACTAATAACCTGATAGCAGTACCTGTTTCAAAGTTAGAAGCGTCTTGTCAGTAAAACACAGTGTTCACAGATGTTTTGATCTGCCAGTACTGCATTTCTGAAGAACTTAATATGCCCATTTCTGCTGTTGCCCCAGTTTGGGAGCCCAGTACCTGAGTGGTTGTGTAGATCCTTTCCTGAAATGGCACAATGAGCCCCAAGCAGTGGGTCAAAGCAAATCCAAGGGTCTTCCCCAAGCCTCTCCTGTTAGGATGTCTGGCTGCATTTCCTGTCCTGTGCTTCTCTGCTGATGTTGCTACATTGCAGTTGTTGATTTTAGACCAGAATAATGCTGAAAATGAGAGAAAAATCCAGTATGATGCTATATACGTTGTACAGCATCTTTCCAACTCTAAGCCAGTGCTAATGTTGCTTTCAGCAGGCGATGAACAAATAAATAAAACCCTAAATGATATCTGCATCTGTTTGCCATAAGAAGCTCCCCATTTTGCGGAGCTCTCAAGTTAACGTGAAGCTAACAGCACAAATCAGCCCGGCTCTGAATTGAGAATGGGGAAACAACTCCTTTTTCTGCTCACTGAGGACAGATGCTAATAGAAATGCTGCAGAATTACCCAACTTGGCAGTTAAACATGGTCTTTTACAAGTGGGGAATTTGCCATCAGGGTTAGAATTTACAAAAAAAAATTATAAAAGAATTTTAAAAAGAGAAAAAGGCAACACATTAGCCACAAATTAATAAAACCATCCCAATTTATGCAAAACATGAGGCTTCAGGGACCTGTTTCAGAGTCCTTTGTGTCGTTAAAAATTCACCTGCTATTACAAAGCTCTTTTGATTGTGTCACATTTTAAAGTCCTTTTTTTTTGTGTGTATCCTTTAGGTGTTTTTTAGTAAGAAAGCCTCTCCAAAATTGGGGGTGGGTGATTGTTATATTGTTTCAGTAGAGATGGTCTTTACTTCATTCTAGCATAGTTTAAAAGTTTAAAACCATGCTGCTTTAGTCCCCCAAATTGTCAATTTTAACCCAAAAAAAGGGGTTTTCACAGGTTGTCTTAAATAAAAAAAATGCACATAAGTGAAACAGCACAGGTTTTGTGGCTTGATCTGCCAAAGTAATCTGCTTCACTTCCCAGTTATGGTATAGATTGACTGGCTGAATTAATATGGGGAGTGATACAGGATATTTGAACTCTTGACAGTTATTTCATTCTGTTTTTTCCCAGCAGTAAAATGGATTTGTTCTGAAACCTGGAAAAGAAAGAAATAAACTTGGCAGATGCAGCCAGTTTATGATTTATTCTGAGTTTGTAGCCTGATCCAAAAGCCACTGAAGTCTACAGAAATCTTTTGGGGGATTTCAAAAGGAATCTCATCAGGCTCTTGATTAATATGCTGGGGAGTTGGGGGGTGGCACTTGTTAGGGGCTGAGGGAGCCTTGCAGATCTAATCCTTTTTTTTCCAGGGTTTGCATTCTCTTGGTGTACATCCTTTCATGCAAGTATCTCAGTGTTCCTTGAACCATATGTATTTGGATTAAAAGGTAATATGAGGAGTGCTAAGAAAAGCTGGAGCCAATTCCCATTTTATTGCAGGAAGGCCTCAAAGTGATGTGAGGAGGGACAGTGTGTCTTACATCTGGGGCTGTGGGAACGTTACTTAGTGGTTGCAACAAAGACAAGGGTTTCTTGTCAGTTCTGTTTCCCTCTTGTCCAAGCTCTCATAGTCATGTGCCTGCTCTGAGCAAATTCTGGGGTGGAAAGGAAACAAGGGCTGAAGGAGAAAAGGGTTGCATTTTATGATCTCATAGCATGGGCCTCACTTCAGGGGATGCTCAGCAGGCAGGTGTCTCTTCTCAGGGTGCGGGTGGACCAAAGGAAGTCTCAAAGCTTGTGCTCTGATGCTCTTTGGATCTCTGTTTCATGAGGCAGTGTAAGTGTGTGATCTCAATGAAGCCAATTAACCTTCCTGAAGCATCTGGAAATGAGATGAGTAATACTTGTAGCAGAATTTAGCATGCAGCATCTTTGAACTTTGCAGTTATCTGCAGTTTTCTAGACTGGAAATTTTCCAGATTTTTCTAGGGTGGGAAAAGCCACTGCATGATGTATAGAAACAAAACAGGCTTCGCATCCTGATTTATTCCTGATCTTATTATTGTGTGACAGGATCGGTTATCTCTCAGGCAGTGGTATTAATTAATGATTATAAAATATTTCCAGTTCTTGGGAAAAAAAATGCATCACAGAACTGTGTGATTACTTGAGCTATTAATTAGATGGCACCTGAGGTGGGAAACCTCCTGCTTGTTACTGTCTGCAGCTGTGTTTCAGTGTATGTTGTGAGCTTCAAACTCTTTTGGAAAAGCTTGTCTTTTAAAACCTTTTTTTTTTTCATTAAAGTGGGAGGAAATCACAGATGATCTTTCACATGATTCTTCCAACACCTGGTCATTCATCAGGGGAGACTTAAAGATAATAAACTTTTTGTTTCAGGCAATTACTTAATCTCGACAAACTCCTGTGTTAAGCAGGGCTATTAACTGAGCAGGCCATAAATCAGTGTGTTGCCAGGTGGGTGAGTCTCCTGAACTGCAATCACTCTTCAGGGCCTTCCAGAGACCCCTTACAGTCCTAAGCACCCTCATTACACAAGCAGCATGCTAACAGCCTGCACTTTGCATTGAGCTGTCCAGAGAATCCGCGGCAAACTGCACTGGGACCATTTTTAACACCAGTCGGAGAATTTTCATACCAAGGCAGGATGATACATGGGCGTTATTAGCCTGCACCAAAACCACAGCTGGGTAAAACAGATAACTTCCTCACCCTTCTCCTCATCGGGCCTTCTGCTTAGTTAAGAGCAGCAGGCTGCCTTACGCTTGGTTAAAAGCCAGCTCATGCAGTATCCTCTTAGTCTAGGAGTACTTTAGGGACTGATGTCCTGAAGCATGATAGCTCACAACACTCTTCTTCGAAAGCTACCAAGATGTTTTTTCACCTGTGTACAAGTGCAAGGAACAAAAAATACCCAGCCCTGCAATTTTATTGTAACTAGTAGAAAGCAGACATCTTTGCTTCCATTTCCAGACAGAAGTTTGGTCAAAACGCACAGCAGACTCCATAGGGTTTTCCACACTCGATTTGTTAAGTTTTATAAATAATATAAACAGACCTTTCATATGAAGGGGAAATTTTTCAAGCCACTGCCTATAGGAACAGTTTGATTTCAGTTTGTTTTAGTGCCTCGAGGAACATATGCGTAAAGAAAGCAAACTCACTGCTGTGGTTTGGATTGGAAAGGCTAGAAATGCCAGCGCTGCATTTGAAGCACAGCCTTGTCCCGAACGAGTGAGAAAGCCTTTGTAGCATGAGTCAATACGGGTGTCCCTGTGATGGCAGCAGGCAGCCCTGTGATGGGGGAGACCGTTCAGGTAGGTCTATGCTCAGGGCGGGCTGGCGTGCCCTTTCTTGCTGGCACTGGCATCTGAGCTTTCATGGGATTTAGGCATCTGCTTGGGAGTTTTTCTTCTGCAAGGCAGCTTTCCAGCTCTCACAAGTTTTGCCGGTGTGTTGGGCAAACAGCTTGTGGTGCACTACCTGATGGATTTGGGGAAGTGTATTAAGTTTGCAATGGCCAGTCAGCCTCGTTACTCCGTACGTACAGTTTGGCCAACACCAGAAGCAGCTGTGCTCCCCCCGACCAGCATGTTGCAAGCTGGCATGTGAGCATGATGCTCACCCATCTGAAGGGAAGGGGTGAGTTACCTTTCAGCAGGATGCACTCTGCAGTCCAGTCAGTACTGCAGCCAGGCGGGGAGACAAGTGGCCAAGGGAGGTCAGGACTTCGCTTTCAGTGGCAGCCTGGGCTGGAAGTGGTTGCTGAACAGCAGCCTAAGGGCCTTTGCAGATTTGTGCACCAGCGATCTCATAGTGAACTGGTTCAGGGAGCTGGTTCAGCCAAACCCCCATGCAATAAAATTTTAGGTGATTAGTTTTCAACTGGATGAACTCCCTGAGCTGGCTCTGTATGATTGCGTGAGTGCCAGTGCCACCTCCGGGGAGGGGTGTGAATGCATGGCTGGAGGCAGAAGGCAGGGTCAATTTGAATGCTAAATACATCCCCATCTGTAGACTTGCTCCTAGGGATGCAGCTTGGGATGACACTCCTCAATAGCTTTTATTTGCATGAGCAGAAAGCACACAATCAGGGCTCTGCTAGACTTGTTGTTGGATCAGAAGTGTTATGCAGAGAGCAGTGTGTGATAGCTGATGTGCTTTCCCTCCTTTGTCATTCTCTATTATTGTCCTTTGTTGCCTAAACTCCAATGTAAGGCTGCTGAACTTCCCCATGCCTCTGCAGCAGATATTCTGGACTTCATCATGTGGAATGCAGCTGAGGGCATCAGTGTCCTCTGGTGCTTCTGCTGCCTCCTGGTCATAAATACCAATTAGTGCTTTCTCCCACAGTGCCTCCATCTAATGTCAGATTACAATATAGCATTGTATTATAGGTGATGTGGAGCAGTTGTACTTTTGAGAGCCAAGGAAAAGTTTGCTCAGATGTAAAATCAAGTTCTGGGGGCTGTAAGAGCGGTTATGTTCAGCTGCCTTTGGACTCACACTATGGTTCTCTGCTCCCCAGGGTCCCTGCCGCAGGAGGCAGGTCCTCTGTCGTGACCTCATTTGCATGTGCATCAAATGCATTTCTTTCTCTTTCGGATACCCAGAAAAAGAAACATCTTGAGGACTTGGGGAGTCTCTGCTGAGGACAACAGGAGAGAGGCAGGGGATACTGGAGAATCCTCCGGACACTCAGCAGTTGGCTGAGGTTCACACAATTCCTTTTCACTAGCTGTTTCAAGTGATGTGGCTCCCACTGTGAAATGAGCTTTAACACTAAATACACAGGGGAATGAAAGAGTTTGTCATTCATTGGCCTGGTCCCAGAACAGTCAGTAGCAAATCTCCTTGGCCTGTCTTTTTTTCTTTCGGAAATTGCTGCATCAGCTGGCGGTTCAGGTGATTGCTGACTCCAGGATGCTACTGGCTTCCCAGGAAGCAGGATGTTAACAACTTGGAGGAAACTTCTCCCCTTAAACCTGTAGGCATTTTCTCTTCCGCGAATGTGTCTTTCTTGTGGAATCCGTAAGTTTGCATAGATGTTTTAGACATCATGATTTTTCTTCTGCTACTGGTCCAGGCAGGCACAAGCTGAACCACCATGTGGTCTGCCCCCACCTCCCTGCCTGCCCCTCACATGCCGGGATTTCTTCCTCACTGTTTGGGATTTTTTTTGGTGGTTGTTTCTTTTTCTTCTTTCCATTCTCTGGCAGCAGCTATTGGAAGAACAAGCCCCAAGATCCACCTGGCCCTTCAAGCTTATCAGGCTGTGTCTTTTGTTGACGAAGCAGCGGTGGCTGCACTCTCATGCAAGAGTTACTTTATGGAACAGCTACTCGCTCGAAAAGCAAACTGTCTTTTATTCGCTTGTGCTGCCTTTCTCCCTTTAGAATTGCAGCCACAGCTGAACCACAATGTGGCCTCAGATCTGAGTCAGTCTAGAGGGTCGGTTTTCCTCTCTTTTTATTCCTCCCCCCCCCTTTTTTTTTTCACTCCTCTCTTTTTTTTTTCTTTCCCTCCTCTGCTTTCTGGAGTTGGCACAATCCTGTGTTATTAGGACATAAGCTAGCTTGTTCTAGTGGAATTTCCTGTCTGATTTTAATTTCCCTCTTTTTTTTTTTTTTCCCCCCCTCAAAGTGAGACAGAAAAGCTTTTTAATTGCACTGCCGTAGGTTGGCCTTTCGGGATATTATTATTCTTATTAAGTACTTCCTGTTGGGAGGCGGCACATGAGTAGAAGTAACAAGGATCTCAGTGCAGTCATGGCTTGTGGCCTCTTTGTTTGTTAATAACTGTCAGATTGGCAGCATCCTCAAAATACATCTTGGCCTGACAGCCTTGCAGTTAAGTGATTTTCAAGACTCTCAACATTTATAGCTCAAGACCTGTGGAATTAATAAGCAGCATTAGGCCTTTTGGGTTTGTTTTCTGCCGTTCAGTAGTCATAGCTTGTCTTCCCTGTAATAAAAAGCTGGCACTGGTGAGAAAGCCTTGTTCTGGAAATCCCCAGTATGAAGGTAGAAACTCCTGGTCATGTAGTGGTAGGGCAGACTGGCATGTCCCAGGTGGGATTTGCGTCCTGGTGTCCACCTATATCACATCATTGGTGACGTATGTTTCAGCAGGTTTGCTGTGCCTGCAGAGCATCTAGTGATGAACCTTTGATGCTTCTGGCCGTGGAAGCAAAGGGGCCTTGACAGCAGCCTTGTGCAGTGCAGCTCAGAGACTGAAACAGCAGTGGCATGTTAGTGGAGAAGTTGCCGTGTGCCATTGGTGCTGCTGATATTTCAGATTTCATGGTGTATTAAAGTCAAGGCATTTCAAGATCATCACTTCCATGTACTTCTTGTAGTCTAACATATAATAGATCATAAACTATCTTGATCTCTTCTGTGCCGCTTTTGACAGCAGCTGCAGATTCCTGGAAAATGTTTTCTGACAGAAAACTGTTCTGCCTTAAACTTTCCCCCAACTCAGGCTATTTAGGATGGAAGATCATGGCTGCTGGCAGCAAGGCTGATCAAGAGCCTTTTCTAATTATTGCTCTTTGGAAAGCAGTCCAAGTTTCGGTATTCAAGCACCCTGCTGCAGGACTTCCTTGTGCTTGTGGGGTTCCCTCAGGCAGAAGGAGAGCTCTGCTTTCATGTTATTTACCCTTCCCAGAGGTATAAAAAAATAATGATTTGTCCCCTTAAGGTTACTACATATCAGTAATCTGAAGACCCCAGGAATTCTTGTAGAGGAATAAATAATGCATTGCCTGTATCCACAGATGCCCACCTGAATATCTGAAGATACTTCTGCAGACGTGAATATGGATATATCCTCCCAAAACCATTTTGAAGTTTTTGAAAGTTTTGGATACAACGTGTTTTACAAGAGCAAAGCCAGAACTTTCCACGGGTTTGTGAAAATTCCTGTTTTCTCACCAACAAGCAAAGTGCCCCATTTTTCATCACACCTGCAGTGTGATGCAAAGCCAGCTAGTGCATGGGAGCACCTTGCAAGGTTTCCTGGCATCCTCCTGACCCTGCTATCAGCAGCTGTCCCTAGTCCTTCATTGGCTGAGGCAGAAAGCTCCTCATGCAGCGTTTTGGAGATTGTAGGTAGCAACTGAGGCATTTCAGGGTTTGATTTCTTAATGACAATTCTATGTTCTTGTAGAAAATGTCAATGAAATGTTAGATTTTTAATCTAAATTTTCCATGTAGAAGGAAAGGCCATTTTTAACCTCAGTGGAATTGTTCCAGTTCTTTTGCCCTGGAAAATACTGACAGGTTTAATAACCTTAACAGATGTCAGGTGCTGCATGGCAGTGAGCTAAGGAGAGCTGCTAGGAGCTTCAGGATGGGTTAGACATTGAGGTGAAGAAAAATGTCCTACTTCCATTAGGACCTGAGTTCATTTAAGCACTCCACTTTCTTCTTGAGGGTGGAGGGCAAAATCATGGGCAAATTCGTTCAGCGGTGCTTCAGTTTGGCCACAGGGCCATGAGGGGAGCTTGCTGATCTAATCTCACCCCCGTCCCAGCTGAAAGAGCCAGCTTGCTTCACAGATACCTGCTTGCCTTCCGCGCTTTGGATGCAGCCTGCCGCTCTGCAGCACTGCCCAAATGAAAAACAGTGGCTGGGCTGAACTGTGTTCCCTGGCTCTGTGGCCACCAGGACCACATTTCTGCCTGCCATGTGGCAGTGCCTGAGTCCTAGGTGAGGGCTGCTTAATGGCAGCCCTCAGCATCTTCGAAAGACTTTTTATTTTAAATCCACCTGAGTTGAAGCAGTAGAATAAACTTTGTAAGAGGATAAACTCCTCTGGGCTGTCGACAAGAGAATGGATGGTTGTGATGGTTCCCAAGGAGGTTTCCTCTGGGATGCTGGTGAAAAGCAGTCTTGCATTTGCAGCGTGACGGAGAAGTTTACTGTGTCTCATGGGCTTTATAACATCTTTGTTACGTGGGTAACTCCAGGAATGGGCTTTATTCTGTGTAAAGTAAGTACCACATCCACACACACAGCCAAAATCTGTGTCCCTGCAAGGAACTGAGTGGCTACTCATGTGGTCTCGCTGCTGGCTGGAAGGGAAACAAATGGCTCCTAGGTGTTTCCATGGAAGTCGGGTGTGTGTGAGGAGCTCCAGCAGGATTGCTGGAGAAGGGGCAAATGGAGAAGCAAGCCTTCTCTGTGTTGTCATCTGCTCCTCGCTGCACCTCAGTTTCTCCAAGTGTAGAGTCATGCAGACTGTCCTTCAGATGCTTTGAGGTGTCAGTATAATAATGCTTGTTTCGAGGCTTTCTGTGGGTGATTTTATAGCTGAAAAGCAACGTATTTTTTATTATTTCTTGTTTAATTTTTGCAAATCTGCATCCCAGCAAGGCCCCTTCTTCTTCCAGCACTCCTCCAAGGTATTTACTGTTACCTGAGCTGTTTATTCAACAGCAGTTAGTTGCGTGCTTTTCATTACTTACCTGAAGGAGAAGTTTGGCTTGCCTTACCCAGCCCACAGTTACACTGAGTGTGTTGTCTTCTCCAGCATCCTGCCACTCACTGTCTGAAAAAAAATAGTTATGTAAATCAGGCTACCACCGCCTTTCTTTATTAGGTATGTTAGAAGAAGAGAAAACTGGTTCTGCACCCCTCTGGATGGAAACAGCCATCTGGAGAGGGGGTCTCCTACAGGTGAGCTGGTGGAAGCCTGCCTCGCATTTATCCCAGTTACAATGTTCATAGCAAGCCAGAATGAGTATTTGCTATTATTTTACCTGCATAGGTCCTTTGTTATTTTTGTTAAAGCCACTTAGCAGGTAATAAAACAACATAATAATTAACCGATCATTATTGAAGTATGCTGTATGAAAACCAAACCAAATGCTAACAAGCCAAACAAAAGAAAAGCACTCATGGTACAGCCCTGTTTATAGTGCTGTCTCCTGGAATCATTATACACGTTGATATAATAATACTGAGCACTTAATTACCACATCATTTTTAAAGTGCTGTATAAACATTAACCAAACCTCTGAGCTAGGGAGGTATTATTATCTCCATTTTAAAGAAGGGAAATTCTGACACAGCACGGTTAGTTGGTAATTTAGTGTCAGGCAGATGGTGGGGCAGGAGATGAGGTTGCAGCTCCATGGCTGGTCTGCTGTGATTTTGGAGACAGAAAAGCAGAGCTGCTGAGGAACCTGAGATGGCTTTTTGTGAAATGCAGGGCGCTGAGGTTCAGGGAGGGACGATTCTCCCCCAGACACCTTCTCTCTGCTTAGAAAACATCAGATTGGTGTAATTAGCAACCACATAATTATCCCTTTTTGAGGCAGGCACACGGTGTACTTTGCAAAGTATCTAAACAACATTAAAATGAATCTCTCAAACAGGGGCTCATGGGGGCCTAAGAGGCAGCTACTGTAGCCTTGTGTGTCTGTTCTGCCTCCTCCCTATATTGATCTGAGTGGTGGTTCTGGGAATGACTTCCCCTCTTAATATTCTGCATGGTGGTACATGACTTCATCCAAGGAGAATCCCACAGGCGCATCAGCGTGATCTGCTCTGTCATGTTTCTGTGACCCAGTTTTCCCTGTTCTTTGTCTCAGACCTTCCCTGACCCTAGGCCTATTATCTCTTCCAGTAATTCACCCGAGCCATTATTAATGGTGCATTAACTTTGGCTACACTTTCAGCAAAGATGTTTTTCTTGTGCTCATTCATTCGCTCAACTCACTTAAACAGCTAGATCATTATTGTGGGGACGTCACACAAATACAATAACATCTCCCTTGCTGGCACCTACAGCGCTGCAGCACTTTGCTGGAGGGGTGGCCATCCAAATACAACACTGAAACGCCCAGGAGGGACTATCAAAGGGAGTCAAGTAGCCACACACACACTCAGTGGTTCGAGGGTGGGTTTGCTTCCCCTGCTCACACACCAAGGGTGTCTGGGGATGCTCTGAAGCCCACTGAGTTCAGGGGAGCTCTGACGTGAAGAAAATCACTGCAGGAAGGCTGGGGAGTAAAGCACAAGCCCCTCTTTGATGTTTCAGAACAAACCTGGTGTTTGCTACCACAGTTGTCGGATGCCAAAATATGTCCGTTTAAAATGTACACTGTAAATGAGTAAAATTGGGACTTAAAAAACTTTACAACAAAAGGGATGTTGTCTACAGTTTACGTCTCAGTTGATGCTTTGGGTTTCTCTGGGTGATGACTGAGTGAATGATGCTTCATTTTTGTTGTATCTTTAATTTTGCACTTGGGAGGGAAAATGTGGATAGCGAGCAGAGCTTCTGCTTTAGAGATGGGGAAAACTTGCAAATGCCTCTTCTGATGTCTCAGAGATTTCCATTTAGTGTCTAGTGCAGACAGCAGTTATTTTCCTGTTATCCTTTTCAAAGAAGCTGGACCTGAGAAAAAGAACAGACAGAAGCTGCTGCAAGCTGCTGTATCACACTGAGCAGCATCCCACCATCCCAGTAACAGGGATGAGGCCCGTGACAGCACAGCATTGCTGCTCCGAAAACACTCGTGGACACTCACCAGCACCTGCTGGGACACCCCTTCCCATTTTTTTTTCTGTGTCAGCTGCTAATGACACCACCATGACAGGAGTGCGAGCTGTTGTCTGGGAAGTTTTTCTGCCACTAATCCTAATCAATCCAATACCCTGGGGCTCTGAAGCCTTTTAGAGATAAAGTTACAGTTTCTGCCTGCTGTGGTTAGCTGCTCTTGTTTGACTGCATAGACTTGGGCAAGTTATTTTACGTTGCCCTATTTCAGCCCCTCTTGAGTAAAAAAACAATGGGTTGAGTTTCAGATGCACATTCGCTTCTCTACCTTAGTAGAGGTGAAGCTCTGTTAGACTTTGCAAAGTAGCTTGTGATCCCTTTATGAAAGCTGAGACCCATGCATCACTAAAACCATAAGAAGTCAATCCAAAAAGGGTCTCAAGAAGTCAGTATTTGGGTTTCTTCTTTTCTGAAATGTTTGATTGGTTGGTTGGTTTTGTTTGTAGGTTTGTTTGGTGGTTTGTTGTTTTGGGTTTGGTTTTTTTTTTGGGTGTTTTTAGAGATTTGTTGAGAAAAACCCTGCAGGTACTGAATTACCCAGACAGCAATCTTCTACTTTTTTTTTTCCTTCAATGAATGACTTTTCCTGTTGATTGCAAAATATATATGCTCTATTTCTGATGGCAAAGAAGCCCTCTCATATCTTGGACTGCTTGTTCCTACAGAAATTTTTGGACATTGTAGGAAACCCACTTTTTTTTAGCCCACATGGCGGCATGTGCAGCTCATGTGTGTTTCAGATAAAGCACTGGGAGCCCAGTACAGATGGGGTGTGTAGGGCTTCTCAGGGTGCCTCACTAGCTAGTCTTACTGCAGCACCCCAGTTGCAAATGGGAACAGAAGATGTCCTTTAAGGCCTTTCCCAAGGGCTTTCCGAATTGTTACTGTAAAAGTGAACTGCAGATGAAATTCAGTTCAGTGCTGTGGGGTCTGATTTCTTCTGCTGCCTTTTTTTTTTTTTTTTTTTTTTTAGCAATCACTGATGTAAGCTGAAGTATTTGGAATAGAAAGAGCTTATTTGACACTTCCTAATTGTCCTTTTGGGGCTCAAAAAAAGGTGGTGCTGTGGGTGATGTCAAACTAGCTCCTTTGCCTGCTATACCAACCCATGCATGCAGTCTGTTTCTCTTGAAGCACGGATTTATCTGTGGAGATAATCAAAAGCCTACATCATCCTCAAAAAATGCCTGTTTCTGATGCCTCCCTTGCCGATTCCTGGGATTTTCGGCAAAGGGACATCCCCCTTAAACCTGTGTTTCTGCTTCATATCTTTTCTCTTTGAAGCCAGAGGGTTGGCTGGCCTCTGAATAGGCAAGGATGAGAATACAGCAGTGGGAGGTCCGTGTCTTGCTCATAAACCTTGGCCAGAAAATCAGCTCCGACAAGTGGGGACAGGTAGCAGCGTCTTTCCCCTTATCAAACGGCGCAGCGGAGCAGACACATTCCTGCAAGAGCAGCGGCTGGGTGGAAGGTGGGGCCTCCCGGCTGCGCCTTGCTGCTCTGCCGCTGTGCTTCACCCTGGGAGCTGCGTGCCATGGACTAGATGAAGAGCTGTGTTATTTCTGTACATAACACCCTGTTTTCCCATCATCCCTGCGCCTTGGGTGCTGCTTTGATACGTTCTTTGGTTTTCTCTTCCTTCTGCAGGAGCCAGAGAAAATATTTATCTGTTGCTCCAGTGCTAGGGGACTTTTTGCGGTACCATGTCGTGCCTTTGTGTCCCACATGTTGTGGCGTGGCCCAGCTTTTTCCCAGGCCTCCTGCTAAAACTTTCCTCCCTCTGTGTAAAACAATCATCATTAATGCTAATTGGGCAGGTTTGGGGTTAAATCTGCAAGATTGCTTGGGTTTGGTAAATCCTCTGCCACTGCAAAGCAGATAATGCTAAATAAAAGATCGCCTTGATTAAATTAAAGTTGGCAAATTCATTGCCCTAATCATCATATTGCCCTTCCCGTGGCTATTCAGGAATACATCACCGTGACTTACTTGAAGTAATTGAATATACTTGTCTTTTTAACTCGTATGTGTAAAACACCCATCTTTGTTAACGGCGTATGTTGCTGCCCTGCTGCCAGCTCTCAGTCCTCTTTGGGAGGGGTGGGAACAAGAAGCAGAGCCAGGCTGACATTTATGAATTGGTAGTTGATTGCCTATAAAACCCTTAATTATTTCTGACCAAGCACCTGGAAGAGAATAAAAAGAAACAGCACCAGCCACTGGAGCCTGTAGACTTGGCTGGTGCTCCCAGGTATGGGAGAAAAGGGGAAGCCCTAAAGTTGGACATTTCAAAGGGATGTCACCAAAAATAACCCTTCTGCTTGCCCTCAGAGGCAGCAAAAGCACAGAGCACGTGGAGGGGCTGGAAATGAAAACAGCAGAGTGAAACAGGCACCCGAAACAGGCACCCAAAACAGACGCATTGCAGACCCTCCCATGGTCCAAATAGGTTGAACTGCGAAAACAACAGCGCCAGTGTGAGGGGGGAAGTTCATGGAAATTTTTCTCCCATTAGTAATCAGAATTGTGAGGAGGGAGAAATTCTCTTCAGGTGTCATTTTTTTGCCAACAGATAGCTAGGAAAGGAGGCCAGGCAGCAAACACCCCATGTTTTCTTTTTCCCAGCTCTATTGAGTGACAGGGAAAGACTCTTTTAGCACAAAAATTTCCAATATTTTCTCAGCAATCAATCATTTAGAAGTGTACAGTTAAAAAATAAAACATGCCTGGGTTTTAAGACATTCAGTTGACCTGTTGTTCTTAGTTTCATCATTATTAGTAAAGGGAATGGGCCCAAGGATTAGGGTCTGACATTCCATATTATTAAAGCACTACCATAATGCCCCATGTCAACTCACACTTCCCTGCCGTTTAGGGGTCAACCCAGCCCTAGACCTGCCCATTGCAGGCAGAATGGCCACCCTCTTTTGGGAGGCTGCAAAACTTCACCTGTAGGGTTGCCACCAGGTGGGCTGTGCAGGTTGGCCCCAAGACCACAGGAAGAGTCCCTGCTCCTTATTTGTATGGCGCTGCCAGAAGCCCAGCCTAGGGGCTCAGGCTGGAAGAGATGCTTGTGTTGTCTGGCATCAGGTGCCTGTGCAGGGACAGTTGATTTGTGACCCATGTTTGGTATGTGATGATGTAAAACTTGTTTGCCTCACTCCCTCTGGTCCGCACATCAGCTATGTGTTGTGGCTGTAGCTGTGGCCAGGGGACAGCAATGTCTTCAGGGAGGAGGACAGCAGCTTTAGGTGTCTGCCAGACCTGGCAGTTATTTAGGCTGAGCATGGTTTGGGGAGATCAGAGGATGTCTGTTGCTGTGTGAGAAGGGGGTGGGATGTGATGGCTGAACTCTTGCATTTCTAACCTGGAAAAACACTGGCTGCCTTTTAAAATGGAGACTCTTTACAAATGTCCTTATGTAACTGATCATCCCTACCCAGGGCAATTAAAGGGTGAATCTTCCCTCTGCCAAAGCAAATCCTAAAGGGTGCAAGCTTATTGCGTCCCTAAGCTGCTTTTTGGAGAGGAGGGGAAGGGATCAGAAATGGGGAAGGTGGTTAACAGTTATCCTACTGTGTCCTGACATTAGGCGAGCTGCTAAAATGCTCCCAGTGTATCAGGTAGTGTGCGGTGCCAGCCTGTTGCTGGAGCGCAGAGAGCAAGTCTGCTGTGGAGCCTTAAATACTTTCCACCCTGACTACCTTAGTTTAACGCCTTTCAGCAGAGTTGGCAGGAAGGTTGTTTTTGTGTAGTCTCTCACCTCTCCCAGCAGCCTGGCTGACGCGCCTGTGCCGTGCTGTGCTAAGGGATTGTACATTGCAATGGGAGTAGGAGCCTCAGATCCTCTTGCTGATACTCCGGGAAAGGCTTATATGGGGATTTCACGCAGGCTTTGCGCGACGGACCCAAAAGGAGCAGAGCCCTGATGGATGAAGTCAGCATAGCTCTGTTGCAGCTGGAGTCACAGATACGAAAGGCTGAATTTTAAGTCTTTCATAGAAAAAGAGGTTGGCGTTTACTGGAGTTTGCTGAGCATCAGCGAGAGACTTGGCCCAAGCCTTGATGCTTTGGTTTTGGATGGTGCTTCCCCACTCTACAGAGAGATGCTACCTGTTGCAGAGGCAAGTCACAGTGAAATACTGAGCACAGATCTTGTTTTGAAATGCTCAGATAGGAGGTTGGTTTTTGTTTTGCTTTTAGTCTCCAGTTAGACAGAAAGGCCAAGAAGCCAGAGAGGGAATGGGAAAGACCTGCAAAAATATCAAGCAATCTTTAATGAACTTCTGACTGTTTGTAAAGGCAGAGCAAGACAGCAAGGCCAGCTTTTTACATTTAAACTGATTGCTGGTACAAATCTAGAAAGCGGCATCATTACAGATGTGATGAGCCCTATTCAGAGGGCGATTGTATAGTATCGTTACTGATGCTGTGCTAATTGTATCTCTTTAGCTTCTGTAATTTTAGTAGAAAAAGCCCAGGCAGCCAAGCAGTGTTGTTGGGGGTAGCATGGAAAAATAACCTGATGAATTTTCCATCAGCTCGATTCACGCAAATACTCTCGCCGCTAAACTTTTGGGGTCAATAATAAATATTAAAACCTGTAGATTTAATAAGTCAATGTAGGTGTTCTCTGCCTTTTGAGACCACTTTATCTTTCCATCAAAGATGAAACAAGCTTCTCAAATGAATAAAAAATAGGGCCTCAAGTGATTACAAGTGAGAGCAATTTGGGCTCCTCTCTCAGAACCTAGCAGTAGGCAGTTTTGAGCCTCTTCTGACTGCCTAGATGGTCTGCATTAGCGCTGCTCTCACTGTTACATTTTTAGGTAAATATTTCCAACATGTGTGTACAGACCTTCAGGAAAGGTGTTTGCTGCCACTCTAGGCATGAGGGACGGCGCAGGTCTGGATCCCGCCAGGCTCTGTTGAGCCTGATTTGCGTTGCAAGTCTAGTTTTCCTTGGTGCTTCCTATAATCTCCTCAAGTTCAAAGAGCGCTTAGCTGCTTGTCTTTGTCAAAAACCCTGTTGGAGATCTTTTATGTCAAAGATGTAGGATTTCTCCGCATGACTTTGATTATTTATTCATTCCACTTCTCTGGTGTATGATAGCGCTGATATCATGAAGACCCTTGTCTTGCACTGCTCTCGCTCTGAAATTCATGGAGATTTAGTGCCTTTGAAATTGTTTTAAAAGGAAAGGAAAAGTTTTTGAAGTCCCTTTTTTTTTTCTTCTTCTTCTATTCCCCTCAACAGTGCCACAGCACATTTTTCCGGCCTTCCACGCTCCTTTGCCAATTGACATGCGCCACCAGGAAGGACGGTACCATTACGAGCCTCACTCTATCCACGCTATCCACGGGTAAGTCTTGCACCTCTGCTCCTGTGCCTTGCTAAAATGTCAGCCACCCGCAGCATGCTGAATCCCACTGCTAAGGTCCTGGGACCCGCTGCCCTCCTTGCAGGCTGGCCCTGCTGGCTACCCTCCACCCTACTGTCCCCAGACAGTGACCATACTGACCTGTTTGGCAGGAATGCTCTATAGCTCTTAGCTCTGTAAAACCTATAGAAGTGCTATATAACAGTGGGATAGGAGTACAGGGCTACTGTGTCTTTACCTGGCTGAGGTCCTTGGGACAGGCTTGACTTGCATTTTTGGGCCTGTGGTGTTTCTCATCATGCCGTGCCTGGGTCGTTTCTGGCACCATCTTGGCGAAGACCCAGCACTGTTCCCTCCATTTGGAGACCTTGTGTACCATTCCTCCCTGCCTGCTGGCTGGGGGAACAGCAGAAAAAGGCTGCCAGGAATGCTGTAATTCAGTTTGATTTCACTGGACAATGGCCCACTTAGGATGGGTGATGTTTTCTAAAATGTGGTAAAGAGGCAGGTCCTCATAGAGGTGTTTGTGTCCACTCTGGAGGAGCAGGATCCCAGGTTTTGGTGATGACCTCCCGCAAGAGCCTCTCCTCCCCAGGGCAGCTCATGGGCAGCAAGCACGGGTGCTGCTCAGGGGTTGTACCTCTGGAGTGGGGATCATGGTTAATCTCCTCATCCAGGACATGGCAGCTCAAAAGTTCTTGACACCTTGGAGGACGTGTTTATAGGGATATCTGGGTTCACCTACTTTTAGCTGTGATCAGGGCAGGGAAGAAGCCAGGAGGGGTAGTGACCACACACCAGGAAGGGTTTCTCCTTGTCTCTGAAACGCACTGTCCCGGTGGGAGTTAAGGAGCAGCCTTTTGGGGCTGGCATTTCCACAGCCACCCCAAAATCCCTCAACCCGTGGCAGTAACAGAGGGCTCAGCCACCATCTGAGGGACCAGTCCCAGGGTACTTGGTGCGTGGGAACCTGTAAGGAAATATTATGCAAGAAGAGCAAAGGAAGAACAAATAGAGCCCATCACTTAAAAAAAACTCTCATTTGATCCCCTGGAGCCCCATTGTGGCCTCACTGTCTGGCCAGGGTCACTGCTCACCCAGCTTTACATGGGCTGTTCGTGGAGATGTGCTTTTTCTGGATAGGTATGAGCAGGGAACAGTCCCTGCGAGGCAAGTAACACAGACAACATCAGCCAGGAGATTTGTGGAGTCCCACAGCTGCCAGGGCTTTATTCCACTTCCAAAATGCTGCAGGAAAAAAATGATAGGGCATTCCCCTGGATTCTACCAGAAGACAAGTCATTTTCTTTCTGGCTGGCAGTCAGTTTAACTGGATGTTTAAAGGGGCAGAGTAGCTCCTTTCATGCTGTGTGCAAAGGGGAAAAGACAGAGTAGGTTGCTGTCATGGGAATTGTGGGGGCTAAAGGGACTGAGTGAAATAGTTCTGGTCTTGTGTGCCAATACAAGCAAAACATTATAGAGAAAAAGATTAATAAAAAAAAACATACTGGAGATAAGTTAATAAGCCAGAGCTCTGGCTGATAAAGCACATACTGACTTCTGAAAGGGACAACATTCAAAGCAGTTTAGAAGAGAGAGTGGCAGATGCTGAGATATTTGCCACAGGTTATTTGTGTGCCCTGCTAGGTGCTCCCCTTCGCTCCTTGTGAGAAGGATCAGGTGCGCTGCATTTGCCCAGGGGCTCCACAGCAGTCTTTTCAGTGGGGTCATGAAACAGGGTCTTCTCCAAAACACAAGAGCTCAGCAGCTGCTGTTATGTACCTGCGAATCATATCTCCCAGTAATGTGAGCCAGTGTTTCATCTTATTGGGGTTATCCTACTGATCAGCCCTGGCCAGGTGTACAGTGCTGTCAGATCAGGTTTTGGTTCATCTGTGCCAGTATTAATAATACTCTATCTTAGCAGTGACATTTGTATGTGAGCAGACCAAGAATATCCTGCTTGATATCTAGGTATAGTTGTTGGCAAATGCTTATTGACCTTTTTCTTAGGGATCCTTCACCTTTCTAACAGCACGTCTCACAAAAATAACCTGTGAGGTACTAGAGAGAAAACTCGGTTGCTGGTCTTAGAAGAGGAAACATAGCCTTCTTTGAAACTATCTGGGCATTGCGCTGAAAGGTGCCTCTCTGGCTGGTGAAGCACCAAAGCTGAGCAGCCTATTGCTTCTTGGCTCTGGGGGGTTTTATGGGTCGCAGTGATGCCACTTCTGTATGGCTCTTTTCTAAGTGCCCTGACTATGGCATAACCACACTGGGAAAATTCTCACCAGCTGTGGAGTTAGTCTTTCAACCATTTTTTCTCTTTATCTTAAACTCATCTCCTGCCCTTTTTTCCTTTAGTTTTTGTTCTAATTCTCTTTTGTCTTACTCTTTTGTCCTTCCATCTCTGCTCTGGAGGTCATAGCATAGTGCTCATCCCCCTGGCCAGAAGATGTCAAACATTAAATCATCCAGAACATGGTGGCAGAGCTGGTCTAGAACATACTTATTGGTTGTGTCACTCTTGTTCAATAGGCTGGGTGGACTCAGCAGGCACAGTTCAGCCTCTGGAAATTTGTACTCCATCCTGATGGTGCAGAATTCCACCGTTCTGTTCAAACAAGAAAGGCACATGCATATTTTCACTTTAGAAGATTATGGCAAATGTTTAGAAGAAAAATTGTGCCACTGAGTTTTGACTTCATGATTAATGTGATCAGTGCCTGACAGAGAGCCCCTCAATTCATCAAGCCCATATTCTAGCTGTCTGCTGTCTTGCCGGTACCAAATTTATCTAATTACATGAACATTGCACGGCAAATTAAGTGGAGTCTCGTTTGTTGTTAACTATAGGGTCTTATTATCTGCCTGCTGCATCATGTCAAAGGTTTTGTTTCCTGATTGCTCGATATGACATGGCAGTGCATTCCCCTTCATCACTGTTTGCATGCGACCTAATGAGAATATACGTTATTTTATCCTAACCAGAGGGAACTCATCTGCAAGGCTCTCTCGAGCAGGACCACCTGTGGGACTCTTCTCTTGCGATATGGAAAACTCAAGTAATAAAATGTCTGCTTGCCAAGATAGAGACCTGAAAAATTTGTGGTATTTCTGCTCACTGTTGTGTCAGTCTTTATGTCTCAGCAATTTCCTTGTTAAGCAGCATGACAAATAATTTTCAGAACTTGAGTCTCCTTCCAAATCACTGAGCAGTTATTATGTATGTCCAGAAGCAGATTATGTTGGTATTTCCTTGAAATATACTTCCAGATGACTTTTTTTTCTTTTCAGGGTGTTTCAGTGTTTCTCCTGTCATTAGGGCAATTGACTTTTTTAACTTATTTGGTGACACGTTTTTTTGACATCTTCAATTTTTTGGCTCTTTTTGGCAGTAGGAACAATTTGTCAGAATCATGGTACTTGTTTGGCTTGTCTAGAAAAATAAAGTATCTTGTTCAGATGATCCTTAGGCTCTGCAGTTCAAACCAACAGGAATATTGTGGAATCAAGGCATCATCCTGGATTCGGATGCTTGTGAGCTTGTGGTCATGTGGAGGAGGGAGGGGAGAGGCAGGATTGCAGCCCAGTGAATACTGTGAAAGGATGCAATGCAGAATGGAGTAAAACTGAATAAAGGATGAAAGCTTCTCCGGGAGTGTAGAATTAGAGCAAAAATAATAAATGGTATTGTATCGGTACATTTAAATTATATGAGGCACCACTTCCATAAAGCAACATTTGTTTAATATTGAGGTTGTACACTACAGCACTCAAAAGCTAAGAAATGAAAGAAAAATAAATCTGGAGATTCGGACTCATTTTGTACACCATTGCAATAATGCATTAAATTAGAGCCACATACTGGTTTTCCCTGGGATACTAGCCTCTTCCGTAGCACAGGATGAAGAGCAGTGGTGGGTGTTACATGCATTTTGTGCACGCAGCTTTTATTGATTTGTCAGAATTTCACTCTGCAGTTGTGCTTGTAGGCAAAACATAGATCAGTGTTATTGGAGTGAAAGTCATCAGCTAGGGTGTTTCAACAGGTTCAAAGCTGAACCAAACAAATTCACTTCATAAGTTATAACAGGCCCTTTGCCGACAAAAGGGTACTGTGTATTTTAGCAAGCTTCTTCACAAAAGCTTACTCCATTGGGGCCTGGTTGCTGCAGGAAAGCCATCTGCTTTCAGCCAAAGGGACTCTTAGCATCAGCTTTTCAAGATCAAGCCCTTGACTGCAGAAGAAAGCTGCTGGCAGATGTGGCAGGTGATTACTGATAGCTCCCTTCCACTCCCCACTTTTGGGTGTGCTTAGCTACTCTCAATTCTTGTTTTTTAAAGCACAACAAAAACAACTAAAAACTCCTTAGCTCAGCTTAAAAATCCCTGCCAATGCAAGAGCCTTGAGGGCTAACCCTTGTAAACAGCATGCCTAGGCTTGACTCAGCAATAAGCTTTTTAACAGTATCTCCTAAACTGTGGTTAAAACCCATCAGGCATTATGCAGTGTAACAAACAAAAGCAGCCTTGTTTTCCTACCGACATTCTGGTGGTGTTTCAGGATGCAGTTCTGACATTATTTATAAACAAAATATTGTTGTTGCTCCTCTGTCCACACATAAAATAGTAAAAAAAACAACCCAAACCCCTGAGTTGATAGTCACAAATTCCATGACTTTTGTGAGGACTGAATAGTCCTGGAGACCTAAACATAGAGAAGACTCCCTCTCCATGATAGTGTTAAGTTGCCCTTAATTTCCCTCTGGTAGGGATTTTATCTGGTTTAATCATGGGTCTTCTCCATTTCCCTGAGATCTTAATATATTACAGATTTTCCCTGATATTCAGCCTGCACTTTTTTTATCTGATCCTATTACCCCCCCTTGTTGAAGTTTGTTTTCTTTTTGCTATGTTAAAAATTACTGAGTACCTTTTCAGGACCTGTTCCAATGTTCCGGAGCTGTTTAGGCAGGGTAATTCACAGGCAGATGAGGTGACTGTTAAACTTTCCATCCTAAAAACACTATGTCTCAAGTGTTTATAAATTTGTGAAATTTAATGATGAACCCAAGATTTTCCATGTTGGATATCTCTTTCAAGCTGTTTTTCTCTTTCCTTTGTTGTTTTTGTGAGATTCAGCCAAGGGAGGCCAAGTGGGGTTAAGGGAAAATATGTTGTTTAGCCATACAAAAAGTAATCATCATCATCTTATAACTGAACTTTGAGAAACACCAGTGTCTCTTGCTTCTAGAGCTGGAATTTGCTATTGTCACAGATGTGCCTTTTGCTGTTCCTATTTAAAAAAATCACAACACCCCTCCTCAGTTTTGCTGGATAGAAATCCTTTGATAAATCTCACTTCCAACACACTCAGTGAAGGGGTGTCAGATTTTTGCAGTGCTCCCCATTTTATGCCAGGGCCTCTCGGTCATTCCGTCTACCCAGGGGGATTCATGACCACAGCTGATAGCAGAGGGAAGTGGTTGCATTGCACACCAGCAGAGGTGCCTTTCTGCATTATCAGATGTGTGTAAAGTGCCTTCGGTTCACCTCCATGGGACACAGCTTCCACGAGGCTGCAGCCGTGATCCCGTCAGGCGGTTTAGGATGGGACCCCAGGTAATGGTTGTTCCTGCAGCAAGGAAGTCACTCGGTTGAGCCACAGAACGTACATACCAATAAAACCTGTGAGTTTTCATATTTACTTTGCTACTGGAGTAGAAAATCTCTGGCAGGTCGTGATTGATGGTACTGTGCTGCTTTGCAGATAGAGCGAGCTCCCTCCGGAGTCAAACCAAACAGCTGCTCAGAGAGGCCTTCTTACGTGTTTTGCAAAGTTTTACGACTTTCACCAAACAGATACATTGCTCATTTGGGAAACAGGTTTGGGGGCTCCCACATCCAATTTATTCTGTCCCCTTCTTTCCCACATGTTTCTTTTATTTATTTAGGAAAATAAGAATGTGTGAGTAAGCGATGGTTTGCAGAGGCTGGTCCCCTCCAGAAGGCTGGTTCAAACCTCTCCGTGGTCTGTAATTAGCAGGAGTGTGTTGCTTTTAGGTGGCTGTTTAGTAACTTACAAGACGTGGTGATTTGAGGGACTATCAATACCAATCTCACTGTAAAACTACCAGGATTAATACTTAATGGTCACTTGTTCCATCTCCAGGAGACCACAAATTAAATACTGTGCTGCCGTAAAAATTCCTTTAATTCCATCTGTGCTTTAGTTTTCCCATGTCTAAAATGATGTTACAGTAATACTCACTCTCCTGATTTTTTGAGAGCTAAGAAAAGTTAGGTGACTTGTGCAGCTCCCCAAGAGGGGCTTGTTGTGCTTTTTCAGGCACTAGGAAAGAAGTACACAGCGCTACCTAGCTGTGCAAAAGCTGAGAAGATGCTCCGTTAACATCTGACCTCAGTAGGAGGACAGGCTGATCAGGTGTTCAGAAAATGGGGCGGACATAATCCAAAACACCAGGGATAGAATGTTCCTGTAGGTTCTTCCAATCTGAGAAATTATGCTACAAAATAACCCCCAACCAAACAGAAAACCCCACGGCTTTCTCTTTCGGATCTTGTTAACAATTTTCAAGCATTTTCTGTTGCGAGAGAGATTTGTACATCTGTGGTATTCCCTAAATTGAGAATAGTTTCATGATGTGCATTTACTTAAATAGCTTTCAGAGCACTTCAGAAAAACTCAAACCTGAAGCCCAAAGCACCGTGAAGGTGCATAGTTTCAGAGTCACTAAATATGCAGTAAGACACAGATCATAGAAACATTTGGGCTGGATCTTCGGTTGCTGAATGCCAGCGGCATTGCACTGGAGTGAGGGGCCTCGGTGAGCTCAGATGGAGTTGTTCCCATTAGCACTTAGTGAAGATCTGGGCCACCGAGTTACTGGTGCTGTGAAAAACTGCAGCTCTAATTTAGCCTAATCACCTCCAGAAGTGTAAAATAGGCTAGAAGGTTTAGTATTGAGAACAAAAGCCTGATCTCCAAGGTCTTTTATGTAAACCTCTGGCATGTGTTCGTTTAATATGATGTCACTCTGTAATCCACCGTTGCTTTTAAATGTCATTCTCAGAGCTTCATGTCAGCAAGTCTTAAGTGATAATCCCTTTGCTTACCTCACTTTATAGTAGATTAAAAGTGACTTCATGCTTCCATCTTATCCGCGTTAAGCTTGTGCTTTAGGAAAAATTTATTTGAACTCTATTCTCCCGCTGCTTTCTAAAGAGTTTCTAAACAGAGTACGGGTCTTTCAGAAACTATCTCAATGGTATTGCCCGTTCTTCATTGCTTTCAGCATCCTGTGAAAATGGATAAATGTTCAGTGCCAACCTCCTGGCCCTTTAAACTCCAGTGTTAAGAATTTGGTTTTCAAGTTTTCTCTATGCTAAATGTGGAGCACTGCCTCTCCTGGCCCCTCCTTTTTCTTAATCCTAAATAAATCCCCTCTCTAGATGGTGTTTTACCTCTCAGCAGCTTCTTACAGTTGTGAGGACAAGAGACAATGAGACCTGTTGTAACGATTTGTTCCTGTGTCACATTTTCTCCTGTACGGGTGTGTGTGTTCCCTCTTTCAGGTCCTGTTGTCCCCCTTTTGATATTGTGATTGTCCTTTTACTCTATGCTGTAGCAAATCCTTTCTCAGTATAAAAAGCACTCCATGCATTTCACCTTCATAGTCCACACTCCTTTATTTCTCTCACTGAATTTCACCCTTTGCTCCTAACACACCTCCTTGTGTAACACGTGCCTCCAGATACTTGCTGCATGTTGTCATATCCTTCCTCCCCACAGCTTGCAGCCTGCAGCATATACTCAAATATCAGTCTGCTCAGCCTGCTCATTTTCACATATTTCTCTGAAATCCTTCTAGTATATGTGGAGATAAAGGGACAAAACCCATCTATCCCATTGTCTTGTGAAATGAAGCCCACAGCACATCACTTTTCAGGTGCTGGTTAATCTGGGTTCTCAGCTACCAGTGGCCATGGGGAGCAAATAACACAAGGTGCTGAAAGAGAAAAGTAATGGCAGGAATGCTGTCTTGTGATACTGGAAGAAAAATGTAGGGTTTTTAATGTCCATACAGAACGGAAATTTTCAAATCTCATCCAAAAGTTCCCCCCACGCAACAGAGAGCAGAGAAGTCAATTTACCCTGGAAGGGTGAAGGACTGAGTCAACTCTGCTGGGATTAGAACATGTGGTTCAAGGGATCCTAGGTATTTCGAGTCTGATTCTCAGACCACCCAGATGGCTGAGGGGGGGGAAGAAAAAAAAATGTAAAAAAAGGACCCTGTTTGGCAGAACTGTGGATCTGGATCCCCTGCCTGCAGCTAATGCTGTGCACACACATCTGCGCAAACCAGAGGGCAGAACTAGGTGCTGTTACTCTGGCAAATCTCAGATCCGCAGAGCACTCCTATGGGAGTGTCTGTATTTAAGTGGGCTTTCTAGATCCCTGACTTTGGCACTACAACATGTATGTATGTTTTTTCTTCTGTGTGCCTGACCATTTTGTGAATTTGTGACTTTACACAAGTTTTTGCCTTGGGGGCTTTTCATGCCTGTTCTTTTCTGTTTCACCGTTGATATTAAATAGACAACTAACAGAGCTAAAATTTAGAGCATTACTTAATGGTCAGATTTTACAAAGCGTGTGTATGATTTCAGATCGTAAATCCCACTGCACTGGGTCTGGCTAACAACACAGTTTTGAAAGTGGGTATTGTAGGTTTCAGAATAATGTTGACCCTTAGGGCCAGCTTGTCAAGGGCTGGTAATGCAAGGGTATAGTGGGTTTTCCAAACATGCTGGATCTCAGTTAATGTTTAACTCCCCCAACCTTCATTGAAACTCAGGACCCCAAAGCCAGACATAGTAAAGCAGTTAAGTACCTAAAAATTCAGAAAATGGCTGTAATGTAGTTAAGAAATACAAACATATTAATGAGGTGACTTGTGCATGCTTGGAGTCCACCATACACATCCAGGTTATACGACTCCTGTAGGATCAATAGCAATGGTTTCTGCCCTGTATCCCCTCTGTTACAGGAGCATGCACATGGCAAATCTCGTAGGTGGATATGCTATGGAAAAAAATACATTCAAGGCTTCGTTGATATCAGTTGGCCAGACTCCAGTTCCAGAGCAAGTTCATGGCATTCCCTGTGCTCACCTGATTGGCATGTGTGGGGTTGGGTTTTGATATGATTGATTGTGGTAGCTGATAGTGAAACCAGGAGATTGTGAGCCTTTTGATGATTTTTTCAAAGTGATACTCAGGGGCACACACACCTTATAGCATGGCAGGAGCCTGGGAGGTAGAAGCTATCCTTTTCCACTCCCTGTGCAGCAGAATGACCTGTACCGTGGTCTGCCCATTGCTGAGCACGTGCTGTTAGATTAAATGTGAGTTAGGCTCCACCACCACCTCCTACCCTTTCTACAAGTGCAGCGGTATGTCAGTGTTTCTTTCATATAGGTGGAGCCTCCTCACTGCAGAGGTATTTCTTTCTGCCGCAGCTCATTTTATCACTCTCTTACACCTCTTCCTACCCTGCACACATGTACCTAAGGCACTTATAACAAACAGTGCCTGCGTGTAGTCAAGTGTGCCTGAAAAAAAGTATGTTAGGGTTATACGAAATGCAGCCACATTTTGCTTTATGAGTTTAAGTCTCTTTGAGGAATAAATGTGTGTTCCTAAATATAAAGGCCTTTGAAATATTTTCCTTTTGATCCTGTAAAAACATCCTGGAGAAGGATTTGCCTTATTTCTCCTCTTGCCCCTTCACAAGAGTGTTTCCTATCTTGGTTCTGGAGCTGCTTACATGGATTTTGATTTGCAAACCAATTGCTGGACATGGTACCTGCTGATTAAATGCTTCATCTGAAAGCTTCTTAAGATCCCATAGAGTAACCACATGTCCCAAATTACCACTTGTAGAGGAAGGACTACCAGAGTGTGGTTAATATCTTAAAAATAGGAAAGTTTCAAGCTTACAGCTGCATTAGGATGATGTTCTTACATGCATATTCTTGTTTGTGACTATTTGTCCTCACTGTGAAATAAAACACTTGATTTCATATGCTGTCTTTCATCCCAACTCAAGTGCAGTACAAGAGAAAACTGCATTGTAGATGGCAAAAAGCAGGGTGTGGAAAGATGTGGTGGTGAAGGAATTAACGCATTCTGTCATCAAATCAGTAAATAAAAAGAAGATCAATCTAAAGGGGATTAGCAAAGGAGAAGAGATATTTGTAGAAGATATTTGAAAATAAGTTAGAAGCTGATGAGGCAGAGGCACATATAGAAAGTGATTTAGACTACAGAACGGTTTTTAAGTCTCTCCCTATTAGTGGAAACACCCAAGTATATGCTTAATTAGAAATACCTGCTGAGATCTGTTGACTTCAGAGGCACTTAAATGCGTGTTCATATACTGTCCTGGAAAGAGGTGTTCTTCTGAAGATGCCATAAAATAGAAGTGTTTACTAAGTCCCACTTATGTATTCCTGTTGTAGAAATAGCTTATATTAGAGATTTTTCTGCTGTCAGTATGGACTTGGCAGTAGACTTCAGACCTGTTATGGTAGTGGATTATTTGTTGGTATTCTCATGAAGGGTTTCAGTTATGTTTCTTTAGGTAATTTTGGCAAAGTGGAAGTCAAGGCCTAATGAAGGAGGACTAGAGCTCTGTGTTTACTTCAGCATAATGTTGCTGTGAGTCCAGCATCATTACAGAGATCCCAGAACTGGTGTCAAAAAAGCCAACTTGGAGAAACCTAACTGCAGTGGTACTGTGTGGATAAAATGTCCTGGTGCTCGTTTCCTAGGAAGAGCAAGTTTGCAAGGAATTAACAGTGGTTGAGGTGCTGTTTTGAGTAACTGATCGCCACCTGGGTCAGACAGTGTGGTGGTCCTGTTTGTTTGAAAAGACCCTCAAGGAGTCAGTGATAGTTTCAGTTCTTTGGAAGGAACTAAAATGTGATCTTTGCTGCTCTGTTACCCTGGTCACAAGACACCCATTTTGTGATGGCATCTTCTGGGGATCAGGGTAAAGCATGAGAATTAGTATATCACAGTATCACAGTATCACAGTATGCTAGAGATTGGAAGGGACCTCAAAAGGTCATCTAGTCCAATCCCCCTGCTGGAGCAGGAACACCTAGATAATGTTACACAGGAATGTGTCCAGGCGGGCTTTGAATGTCTCCAGGGAAGGAGACTCCACAGCCTCCCTGGGCAGCCTGTTCCAGTGTTCCGTCACCCTCACTGAGAAGAAGTTCCTTCTCAAGTTTAAGTGGAACCTCTTGTGTTCCAGTTTGCACCCATTACCCCTTGTCCTATCATTGTTTGCCACTGAGTAGAGCCTGGCTCCATCCTCGTGACACTCCCCCTTTATATATTTATAGACACTAATAAGGTCACCCCTCAGTCTCCTCTTCTCCAAACTATAGAGACCCAGCTCCCTCAGTCTTTCCTCATAAGGGAGATGCTCCACTCCCTTAATCATCTTCGTTGCCCTGCGCTGGACTCTCTCCAGCAGCTCCCTGTCCTTCTTGAACTGAGGGGCCCAGAACTGGACACAATATTCCAGATGGGGTCTCACCAGGGCAGAGTAGAGGGGAAGGAGGACCTCTCTCGACCTACTAACCACCGCCCTTCTAATACACCCCAGGATGCCATTGGCCTTCTTAGCCACAAGGGCACAGTGTTGGCTCATGGTCATCCTGTCGTCCACTAGGACCCCCAGGTCCCTCTCCCCTACACTGCTCTCTAGCAGGTCGTTCCCCAACCTATACTGGAACCTGGGGTTGTTCCTGCCCAGATGCAGGACTCTACACTTCCCCTTGTTATATTTCATCCAGTTATTCCCTGCCCAACTCTCCAGCCTGTCCAGTATATGGCAAGGATCAGGTCAGGGTGAATAACTCTTATTGCCTGCAGAGCAGTGGGAAGGATTTCGCAGTTGGTTCTCAGGGGAGAAATCATACAAAAGTTATTTCTAGCTTTTTCCCTTTTCTCCTAGTCCTCCAGCCCAGCTGTTTCTCTGTAAGAAATAATACCAGGAACTGATGAAAAGTGATGTGTCTGCAAAGTTTTATCCAGTACATTTCAAAGTTTAAATAGATATTACCTGTTTGTATATTATTTCCAGTGGAAGTCTCTAAACAGGGAAATATTCATAGTGAAATCAGTGTCAGCAGACCCCAAACCGCTTCATTCACTTGATAAAATAGAAGACTTCCAAAGTCCAAATAAATTTCTAGCCATCTTTGTAAAAGAGAGCACACATAACTAAACCAATTTTTAGGTTAGGTCAGGAAAGTTCAAACTTTCCCCCAGGGCAGACAGCAGTGAGATGACCACAATGTAAAAGACTAAAATGGAATTGAGCCAGGTCAGATATTTTACAACCCATGCCTTTTTTAAAAGTCCCACAGGACCTTTACCGCAGGCAAATGCACTGGACTTTTGGGCTTTAGTGGATAGGAATGACAGCCTCTCCGTATTCCTCACCAGAGCATCGTCACATGGCGTTGCCTAATGAGTCAGAGGGAGAGGCAGTCTCCCACCAACACCACTTCCTCCATGTCCTGGGATTTTCTTTGCAAGTCATCTATTCAAGGCTTTGGTAGGTCTTGACCTCTCTTGGCATGTGAGATTTAAACCTGGTATGACTCCAGACTTCCCTCGACCGCGTCTGGTTTGAATCCCGTCAGAGCCCAGACCAGCATTACTGCAAGAATAAGAAACTCTTCAAAGAGTTGTTTGTTTGTTTGTTTAAGAGCCGGTTCCTGCCAAATGTGATGAAGGTAGGAGTTCTGTGAGCTGTAACTTCTTTCCCTTGAGGTCTGATGTGCTGATGGACCTCAGAATCCTATCAGCCTGGTTTCTCCATGCTTGATCTCTGCAGAGCAGAGTTTGCATTTCTAGTGAATTATGAGTTTTGATAAGAACAGATAGTGAGCAGAAACTTGGGCTTGGTTTGTGTGCGAATGTCACATTGTTTCAGGTATGTCGCACTGGTGCAGTGGATTGAGTGAAATTTCCGGGGTGACTCAGTGAGGAAATAGCATAAACTGGGGGACACACAATTCCTCAAGGTGTTTTGTGCTGAAGAGCAGATCATCCTTCCTCCCAAAATCTTGCACTATATGCAGTGGTTTCCTATCCCTTCATTTGTTTTTTGACTACATTGCCAAATTGGCTTTTATCCAGGATCTGTTTGCTCTGATTGATTTCATTGCTTTGCCTTTCATAAACCCAATCCTACCAGCCCTGTGTTTATTGATGGCTTTCTCCTAGGCAGGGCAATTCTGTGGTTCACACATTCACCAGCAAAATTGCTGTGATCTGTGAAGTTACAGTGCAGTAAAAATTTTTGTGTATGTATGTGTGTAGTCTTTCTTACTTGCCAGTGCAAGGTCTCAATCTAATCTCTTCCTCCTGTTATCATCCTCAGCGGGCGAAAGCTAGGCTAAGAGATAATCTCCTTGCCTACAGTACATCATGGTTTGAACAGATTGCATTTGAGTTTCAAATGAAAGCGCCTTTGGAGTGTAGGAGCAAATCTTCAATTAAAATGAAACTAGGGACTTTTAGAAGCTCTTCTTGAAGGCTGAATGAAGGTAGAAGGTAGAGATAGTGCAGGCAAGGAATCTGGTATCATCAGGGGTGTTAGGTGAGCTTGACAAATATGCCAGTGAAAATCCATGGGTGCAGTAGCTTAGGCTACATTTGTTGTTCTTTCTTTGTCCTGCTTTGTGGAACCGCAGAGTGAGAGTTTTCAAGTGGGACTTGTGTAATTAGAAGCTTGCCTTCTACCCATAGGTCCTTACAACTCTTCTTGCCCTTGCTCTGTCCCTCAGTACTCCATGACTGAGCTTAGAAAATGGCCTGTGCATTCTTATATTTTTTTTTATTGTCTAGATGCTCTTTTATAGCAGGTGTGAATGGTTGTATTAATCCTTACAGCATTCATGAGTACCAAATGTGTATTGAGGTGCTGGATAAGAGTAATTATTTTGCATTGCATTATGAACAGCTGAAAAATTTGCATTGTAAAGTGATGCGCAAAAAGGGAAATGTTAATATTAGAAGTTCAGTTTTGAATAGTTGAATTTCCTTGGTTACCAATAACATAGATTATTTAAACCATAAAACGTTTTAAAAATCTACTCTATTTTCACCTGTTACTTTGCTTATTTTAACAAATCAGGCAGGAGACATAACTAAGAAAAATTAAATCCCCAAACATGCAAAGTGCAGGACCTTAAGTCATATTTTTAAAGTAAGCTCTGAGCCAGAGGTATTTAGACATCAAAATCCCATCAGCAGTCTACTCCCACAAGGAAAGCATGTAGGAGCTTACACCCCACTGAAATTAACTTGGCCTGCAAAAGGTACTTGAAGTTGCAAAAAGGTGACTATTGAGACTTTCAAAGGTTGCTACCACATGGTAAACCTTGCTGCTGGGATTCCAGCATAGCTTTGATTTCCAGGGTTGGTTTGTTCACCACTGTGTTGTCTAAACAGGTGAAATAATCCACTGCACCTGAGCAGTTCTGTTTTTTCATTCCCAGACCACAGTACAATGGCCCTGTGTTTGCTTTTTCCAAAACTGGAGAGAAATGTTTAAATACAATTTTGTGCTGAGTTATTAAAGCCACTGCAAATGTTTTCGTTAAAATTTGAGTATGTTTAATATCCCTTCTCTTGAATTTTAAGTAGAACAACACTTGGTGACTTAATTACCCAGCAGCATATTTTTTTTAGATTTTTACCTCATATTAATAAAATAAGTGTTTTTACATAGTTCCAACCTAAGCACATCTCATTTTACTAAGTGCATCACTTAAAGGGCACCCAATGTTAAAACCTTTTGGCTAGCCTGAGACTTTACGTCATGCTGCACACTGAATCTCATAGTGAACTTTATCCTATGCAAAAATAAATTCTTTTCTTTATCCTTCCTGATAAAATGCTTTTAAAAAATCCCACAGCTCTCATGTCATTTTAAACTGTCCCCAAAACGTATCTGCTTTCATTGAGGTTATATTCAGACTACCTAGAGCTCTACCTCAGACAGGCTTTGGCTGCTGCTGTAAAAAGAAATGGCTATAACACATGAGTTGGGCACTTGCAGTTGGCCATGCAAAGATTGCAGCTGCCTCTTCCTTGGGTCTGCATAGTTTGAGGGCTTGGCAGAGTGTGTCTCTTAGATGCCATAACAGGAGCATAAGCTGGTGTCCGGTGAGATGAAAGAAGGGTGGGTTTTGAGGGTTCTGGTGTGATGAGAAACCTCCTGTTTCTGCTCCCAGTCCAGAAGTATGGACCATTACTAAAACTGTTAGTGTGAGGCAGGATGTCTGGGGGTCTTTGCCAGCACTGATGCTGTAAAAAAAACAAACTTTTTCAGGCAGCACCCCAAACCCAGCTGCAGTTCCCCGGAAAGGGGAGGATAAAGAGTGTCTGTGCCTCTGCTACTGCTACGTTTAGGATAGAAACAGCTACAGCAACTTGGTGTCAACCTGGCACTTTGGGGAGTTAGATGTGACATCTAACATTGAGTTGAAGTCATTTAAGGCTTGACTGGCGATACTGAATTTCGTACCCTTACCCAGTTGAGCTTAGTGCCCAGCTTTTCCTCAAGCTGAAGGAAGGCTTGGAGTATCTAAAAGTGGTGTGGGGCACTATGCTGGCAGAAAGGCAAGTGGCCAGGGGAATTGAGGCCACAGCACAGCCATAAGGACAAACATTACCGGAGGGTAGTGGTATGGTGATGAACTGTGCTGTGCTCAGAGCTCCTCTCCTGCCAGGCTGGTGAGCACCAGACCCACTGGACCCTGATACAGCCATGGCAGATGCATATGCTCTTGGGCCTCTTGGCAGGCTCTTGGGCCTCAGGCTCTTGGGCCTCAAAAGGCCGTGTGCCTGTGTGCTTCCTTCTCCAGCTAAGACAACAATGACTCTTTGAAATGTTTTTCTGCATTTGCATTTACAAAAGCTGGTTAAACCTTTTTTTAAAAAAATCTGATAAGTAGCAGGCAATTGAATTAACCACTGTTGACTGTATTGCTGTCTCTTAACAAACTCCATCTGTATGGTCTCCCTTTGTAGACACAATTTTATAACTTAATTTCCCTACCAAAACATCAGTGTTTACTTAGTAAGAAATCTGTTCTTTGTCAGCTTAAAACAGTGATTTCTTTATTACCACTCTGCGCAAGGAATGACAGCACAGAACTGGCACTGGAGCAAGTCTGGTTGAGTCTACAGCGTTGTAATGGAAACAGGGTGAAACAAGGGTCAAGTATAATGGCGTTTGTATACGGAAATGTGTCTGCATAAGGAATAGCTGCATGAGATAAGAGAATGAAAGATGAGGTCTGCAGGTCTCCTTTTGCGTGGCAGTGGGAGGGAGGTGTCACCGTAGGTATGGAAGATGGGGTTACCTCTGTGCTGGTGTAGTGAAAACGCTTATGTCACATGTGCGTGCTGTGGTGCTAGCTGACATCAGTGGGTGTTGGTTGGCTGGTGGTGGTCACTGATTACTCTGAGAATGTCTCATATGCAATTTTTTGTTGATTTTGGGAAGCATAGGGTCAGTGAAGGGTTTTCAAGCTATTACGGTCCGTGGCCTACAAATTTTCAAGCAGGGTTGTCAAACATGGCCCAAGTAACAGGAGGCTTGCAGGTTTCTTTTTGCTGTCTTTCATGGCACCTGAAGAAGGTTTTGTGATTCCCATGGGTTTCCAAACCACAGACTAAAAAGCAGTAAACTTTCATCAGTAAACGGCTGGGGGATATCAAATCCCTATTCCTTCCTTAATAAATATGTTATATTTTTGTGTGTCATTGTAGAATGAATAATAGGAGAGCAGCTGTAGAGAATGACATTAATGGATCTGGGAGGAAAAGAGTTTTGGAAGGAAGACTTTTTGGGTGGTGCATGAATGATGAGATATAAAACACCTCATCCTTTCTTACCGTGAGCTGATGATTTGGGGTGTGTGGGCAGCATCCTGGCTCCTTTGAAGTTGGTTGAAGTTGTACAGTGCAGCAAGCGGTGCTGGGGTTTTACGTTTGGACTGGGCTTCTGTTTATTCCATTTAGTTTCTCCTGCTATGGAGCCTTTCTCAGTCTTACACTGCAGGGTAGAGTTCATAGATAAATGCCAGTTGTTTATCACATTCGTTTGGAGAAAGATTCTGAATTATTTGTGTTCATCTTTTCTTGTGGAAAATTAACTCCCAACAGAACATTGTCCAGATTTTCAAAACATCCGTGTTTCATTCTGGTTCACTTTCTTTCTAATGATTAAAAAAAAAAAAAAAAAAAGAAAACAAGAAAACAAGTGGTAGGTTAAAAAGAAGAAATTAAAATTGAAGAGCTCAACTTATTTTTAATTCTCTTATTTTGTACAGAAAACTCCAGACACTTCCAAGAGAAAAGCTTGGTTGGAATAAAAAGTGGGTTTTTTCAGTCATATCAGTGAAAAACTTTTACCTAGTTCTGCTCTTCACAATATAATTGCTTGCTTTTCAGAATATTCATGGCAAAAGAAGGGATAGTTAGATCAGCAAGCCTGCTGGATCAGATCTTACATTACATCTTGAGCTCTTTGAGTGCCATTAGCATTTCCTTTTAGAAGTGAAGAAATATTGACAGTTTGGTAGGTTATCTCGCATTTTACTGCGTGTTAGGGCACTTCAAAGTCTTTATGTAGTGATGGGAACTGTCATGAAGTGGATGTGAAAAGGGCCTTTGGTCCAACTAAACCTGTCAGCAAGAAGATTTAGGGCAGATGGTTATTATTAGAAATCAATGTATTTATTATATATTGTTCAGGAATATTTCCCTTTGGAGGTTGCTGTGAGTGCTGTTGCTGTTTAAGATGTGTCAAATGCCAGTAAAATTAATTCCTGCAGAAAACCCAGGGAGTCCCAGCTTAAAGCTTTCCTTTTATAGGAATGAACATCTTTTACCTCTTTGTGTTGTGATGAACCAGAGGCAGGTACACATGCAGCATGCCAGCAGCATACCTAGCATGTGTGTACATGTATGTGTGAGATGTATTTGCAGCTACCACAATCACCTCTACTTGCAGAGTTCCTCTGACTGCTGTATCTAGAAAGGCTTTGTAGAGATCTGTGCTGAACCTGTTCCTGTTTCATTTTATTCCCCTTTGTTAACCACGGGTTTGTGGTTACTTCCAGTTTAGCTACAACAGCTTACTGCTGCTTAGAGCAAGCACAACTTCTCAACTTCTTTCTAAAGCCTGAACACCAATGCTTTTCCCCTGTAATTATGAAAAGAAAAGCAGGACATTTCAGGTTTATACATTTATAAATAGTTGATTTATACATTTATAAGTAGTTGGTTGTAAGTTTTCCTTCCTTGGTGTCTTGTTTATTTATGGGATTTAAGTTATAGGACCTTGGATCATGGGAAGAGGACATTCCCAATAGGAAAGGAACATATTAGCAGCAACATTAATGCTGGAAGTCACTGTCCTGGAACAAAGATTCATTTTCCATTCACCCCGTGATATACAGCACATTCCAACCAAGTGATTTGGCTATGGTCTTCTGGCATAACATTGTTTGCCCTTTCCCTGACATTTTGCATATAAAGAAAAGTTATGAGCTTCTTGGGCATTCAAGGTACCAGGAAATGCAGGAGTCTACCTAATTTGTTAACATGAAATTATAGATGTCAGACACAGACTCTGTTAGTTAATGTTGGTTAGAGTAATGCTGCAGCCAGTTGATTGTATTACAGTCATGATGAAGAGGAATGGTCCTTTTTTGCTTTTCTAGGATATGATGGGTATAGAGCCAAGGCAGATTTAAAATGTAATGAATGAATAAGCATTTTCTATGTTTTGCCTGACTCTTCCATGAGCTCCATTCCACACCACTGCTGCAGTGTTGCTGCCACTGACTTTCCCTCTTCCCAAAAGGGTAGTGCTGGCATAACATGGAAAGGGACTTTTCGGAAGTACTATAGGAATAGTCTTTAAAATGTTAAACCCTTTTGTAGCACTTGAATGTTATTTCCTTCTAAGGGGCAAAAGCCCCACCCAGAAGTAGCATGACAAGAAGACAGTAGGCAAGGATCAAAAATTAGGATTTCCTCCCCATGCACATACACTTCGCATTTGTTTTCTCAAGCTCAGTGTCTTCACAGCTACAAGCAAAGTATTCACTCAGAAGTGCTAATAGCCTCAACATGTGTCCCAAGGGAAATCAGTCAGATGCAGAGAAATGGCTGTGTCACATCCAACACATCTTTCCAACACCCATTTCACACATGGCCTAACCAGGGCTTAATCCTCTTGTGTCTCCCTCAGCTTCCTACTCAGCTCTGCCATCAGGATCTGGTCCATGTCTACACCTCTCACATCTCTTCCTCCACTACTTCCCACCTTGCCTGGTCCTCCACACCTGCCATGCCACTGCCCAGCCTTCGTTCCCTGCCTGCCATGAGCCCACAGTGTTTTTGACACCCCAGCTCTCAAATTTTGTGGCAACTGGAATCAAGTTCTCATGCATGGTGGTTTTCACTTGAGGTCCACATTGCCTCTAGGTTTACATCGCTCCTTTCGTCAGTTGCTGAACTACTTTCATTGGCTCTTGCACTTTTATCCATTCTTTCTTTCATATCTTTTCTCTCACTCTCCTTTCCTCTCTCCCCGTCAGATACCTTTCTTGAAGTTCCCCTTCTTAAAATGCGCTTCTCCTCTGAAGGCTTTCATCATTAATCTCTCAAGAAACTATCTTAGAGACTCATCTGCTGTGCTTTGATTTATTCGTTGTGGGGTTTTTTTGGCGGGTATCTCACAAGAACTCAGCTGGCCATGCTTCTACCTCCGTCGCTAAAGGAAAGCTTGTGTGAAAAGGTGGGCTTTCAGAACTTAAATTAAAAGATCATGTAAGTAAGATAATTGGATAAAAAAGGATATTAGGATCTGAAACAGAGTGTTTACTTGCTTTGATGTGCTTTGGGAACATATGTTTGCACAGTGGGCTGTGTGGCTGATTAAGTATAAAACAACCCAAGAAAAAATCACCACTATTAAGCTTAAATCAAAGATCTCTCTTCAAGACACTAATTTGATTTGGGTTTGAAGGTCCTGTATCAACTCTAATTTCCACCTTTGATGTCTTGCTTCTTTGTGTGTTGTATAATGAAGGGCAACCTTACTTATTAAAAATTTGCATTTTTCTTCCATTTTAAAAGCAAATATTGATATTGTTGTTCTTATTGTGTTGCAGTTGTGCCTACAAGTGTCAGCCAAAATAGACCTGCATTGTGGTAAATGCAGCATAAATACTATAAGAAACCATATGTGGTTAGAAGAGTTTCTAATCTGAGGACTGATTCCTGTACTCACACTCCCAACTTTGCTCCCTCCAGATGTTGCCCTTGTCCCCACTAAAGCTGCCAACAGCCTGGGAGTTTTCATCTAAATTCCAGCAATTTTGGTAGAATTTAGATTAAAAAAAAAAAAAAAAAGTTTCAAGCTCTAAATAAGCCAAAATACTTTTGATTTTATTGATAAAAATAGTAACACTCTTCATTAGGTGAAATTAAATCTTTTGTTCCATTTGTTCTTGGTCTTAGGCATCTTAAACGTAGGATTGAAGTCAGGTTTGTTTGAAAACAGAATGGTCTTTTGAAAGGAAAAATGAAAGTTATTTACCTGGTTTTTTCCCACTTTTGAAGTAAAAACATTATTTTTTTTTTATCTGAAGCAAGTATATGAAATTGACCTCATATGCTAGAAGTTTCATTAAATCTTGAATATGTTTTTCTAAGGGATGGAAAAAAGTTGTGCTAAGAAATTGGTCCCACCGATAGGTTATGATACTGTTCCCATGCTGCAGATGGGAAAGAAAGGAATTAGCACATTGGAAACCTGTTGTGGTTGCTCCTGCCATCAGTGGCAGAGTTTTCTTTTACTTCAGTGGTACAAGGTTAGACTTTAAGTTGTGAATTTTAAAGGTATGTAGGCATCTACCATTGCCAATAGATGCAGAGAGGGCTTTTTCATAGTGTCTACCTAAACCCTTCTTAAAGCAGTGCCCTACCACAAGTCCACAAATAAGGGATTTTATATTCAGATTTGTGTCTTTTAAGGCCCAAAGGAATTACCTCAGTTGTCTGATCTGACATCTGCGATACTGGCCATAGAATTCCCTCTTTAATTTCTACAGTGGGAGAAATTACTCTTTGCTACTATTAAAACTCCAAACCTTGTCGTACACTTAGAACCCATCTTTTAGAAAACCACCTAGTTTTGCTGTAGTCTTGCAGCAGTGATGAATTTACCACTTCCATCCGTAAACCTGTCCAATGGGAACTTGCCCTCGCTGTTAAAGTCTCTCTTTTAATTTTCCATACTTTCCATGCCTCAAAGCCATAGTTGAGGGGAAAGGAGAAAACAGGAACTGCTCGAAACATGCCTGTTAAGTTTATGCATTGAAGCTGTAGCAATTTTTGTCCAGCTTCACAGTCTCCATAACCCCATTTTAGAGCTGAGAAAATATGTGAAAAAGAAATAAAAATACTTGTGCTGATCATCCCAGCAGGGGAGGGCTGGAGCTTAGCAGTGATGTCTCTTGGGTCCCCATCCCGATCTCTTCCTAGCAGGACACATAAGCTGACATCTTCGAGTTGATGCGTCCTATATTTGAGCATCAGGTCACTTTACTGGAAAATTATCAACTTGTTGCAGTTCTGGGAGAACTGGGAAGTGTGGGTGATTCCCCACCACCTCATTACCAGGCTGCCCAGCACCCTCTGGCAGTGGCTGATGCGGAGAGGCAGCTGCAAGGCAGCTCCAGCCTGCTCCTTCCAGAGCATCCTCTTCTCCCTGAGCCAAAAAAATGGGAGAGGGAGGAGATCTTTGTGAGTGATCAAATGCCGTGTGAATTTGATAGTTGTGGCCCAGGTTTGACCTCTGAAACATACTTTGTTTTGAGGGACCTTGTAGGATTTGATCCTGAGGGTACCGCACAAGTGTCACGACCTCTCGCCCTTCCTGTTGTAAGGGACTTTAAATCAGAAATAAACAGAGGTGAAGCTGAGGGGCTGTTGAGAGCTGTTTAGACTGAATTGTTTAGCGTGAATACTGGGGCATTTTAGGTCTCCTGCTGGATACAGCTTTGGCATCTCATATGTAGAGTGTCTGCCATGAACACAGTCAATTTTCAGGCATCCGTATGGTTCTCCTCCATCTCCTGCAGGCATTGGGTGGTGTTCTGGGTACACAGGACTTGCATAAACCAAGCTAGGAAGCTTTATTTAAAACAAAACTAAAGTAAGGATTTTTATGTGGGGTTTAGATGGGATTGCTGGCTTTAAAAACTTTTTTCCAGTAGCAAAACTATATCGGGCTATGATACCCCTCCCCATGAGCACCTCTGTTCTTAGCTTCCATCTCCATGTAGCAGCTATGCATTTTTTTTATTGTACAGCAAAACAATTGCCTGCAAGTGTCCATATTCCATTAAGCATATGGAAAAGTATTCAGCCCTTTGTTTTCCACTAAATGAATATATTTGCCACGTAAGTATTAATTTAGACTAGTCATGGGACATTAGTGCTGGTTAATTGTCCCCATTTTTCTGGGGTTTATTTACCCAATGGAGATTATTTCAGAAATATGCTACTTCTTTAACTGTTGCATTCATTGCTGGATGCTGCTTGCAGAGGCTGTAGACCCACACGCAGCAGCAGGGAGACGGTGTCACATCTCTCCTGTGCAAGATTTTGGGATTGTTCATGTATGGCCACAGGGGGAGAGCAAGATGAGAAAAAGTCACCCCAAGGACGCTATTCATAGCAGCCAGCACTGGTTTTGCCAATCCCTGAGGGATTTCCCTTCCCAGGAGGCCAGCGCAGCTCCTCAGACACAGTGCTGCTCCTCCACCATGAGACCATGAGGATCCTTTCTCAGCATGGCATCCAGCTGCAATGCACCGAGCACAGCACACACACCTATGAGCAGTGGCATTAGAGACAGGCGCCTTCCAGCTCTCAGGGCACACACAAGGACACGCTGCTCTGCCCCACTGAAAACTCCAGGCTGAATTTTTTTGCCTTGCTTTCCAAAGAAAACCTACCAGCTCCTTCCCCAAGACTTTGGGATGAGACTGCAGAGCTTCAGACAAGCTCCTTTCAGCAAAACCCAGGCAGCAGGAAAGTGAAGCATATCCGTTTTTCCTGATGTAGGGCAGTTAACGGGTAATCAGTTCCTGGGAAACCACCAAGAATCTCCTAGTGTCCCACCAGCAGTGTATGTCACATTTCAAACACCAGTAGCTCTCCTTGCACTGGTGGTGCTCCTCCGCTGCTGTGTGTACCCACTGCCTTACAGTCCTGCTCTGCAGGGGGCTGGAACCAGGTAAATAGTGCAAGGATTTCTGCTTTCCAAGGGGAGTTATCCACTGCACCAGTAAAAGCCTGCTATGTAAAGCCTTCAGCAGTGTGAATGCACCCAGCATCATCAGGAGCCTCTGCAGCCCTTAGATGGGGTAAGGTAATGTCTCCCCCACCTTAGTGTCTCCCTCTGTTAGAAAGCAGGGAAAGGAGAGCCTCTCCTGAGTGGGGGAAAGAAATGAATCCACGCTCACATGCTTCGTCAGAGATGCAAATTGCTCTATAAGTCGTGAGCATTAATTATAGAGCATGGGCTTCTCACCAGAGCCGCAGGGAAAACAGGTCCCCAGCTCCCATTAAATTTAATGGTGTTTGGACACCCAATTCCCTTAGCCTATTTGAAAACCATAATCCCAGTTCCTTCAGAAATATATGTGGTCAGGTGAAATCCCTCATCCCACTGCAGACAGTGAGATTTTCACAACATTGGCTTCAACAAAGCCAGCAGCTCTCCCCCAGTCACTGTGGTGCTTTCCTTATGCCATAACAGAATCTAGGGAAAGAGTGGGGAGTGATACATGGATAGCAAAGGTCTGAACAGGAAACTCTATGGACAAACTGAGAAACCCAGATCTGGCACCATGGCACCATTGCACAGGCTGGTTCACCACAACAAGCTGGTGATTGCCCTGCTGTGGGGTTTGGGGCATGGGGATGAGGAGCTCTGCTTGCCCAGAAGGTGAGCTGCATGTTGGGTAGAGCTGCTCAGTGTCGCTTCATCTCTCATCTATGTAAGCCATTACCTCTAAAAAGCGTCAGCTAATTGTTCTCCTCTGCCAGGAGCAGACCTGTGAATCTATGGCTGCCTCTCACTGTGTATTTGCAGAGCGCCAATGCAATGGCACAATGTGGGACTTGGGGATTAGATGAGAAATAATGCCAATGACATGAGTGATGGGAAAAATGGGGAGAAAAATCAGACATCTGGGGAGTTAGGAGCAGGGCATCCTTCTGGCCAACTGAGCCGTTCCTGGTAGACAGCTACTGGAAGCCATGCTTTTGGGACAGGCTGCAGCATGGGAGGATGCTTTGCTGGAATTGTGGGTGTACAATAGTGAGAGGTGATCCCTGACTGGCAGGGCTTCCAGGAGCCAGGCCTGGCTGAGAATACTTCTGTTCTAGTCCACAGATGGAGAGATGGGGTAAGGAGAGGCTTTAAGCAGCGCCATAAGGAGAAGCCTGTTCTCCACCCCAGTCTTTATGCAGAGGGCCAGCTTCATATTAAAACACCACCCAGCTCTCCCATCTGGATGCATTTTGGGTGAATTCTTGATCTCTTTCCCAGTGTTACCTTTTTGGCCAGGGTGGAGTTTTTCCTGTTCTGAGGGACTCCAGCATTTCTGCCCAATTTAGCATGGAGAAAATGAACAGCAAACCCTTCATATTGTTATACACATTTTAGATGTTGGCCTCACAGTTTGATCAGTAGAGGCTCCGAAGGCTCATAAACCTGGTAATACATAGTTTCAAGACTGCATCAAAGAAGTTCACAACCCTTTTGGGAGAAGCTGTGAGTACTGATGAAAGAGGGAACTTATTGTATATGTAAGAAAACTTCTTTCATGGCTTATGTATTAAGGCAGGCTCTGTGGCCCAAGGAAGATTGGGGCTGCTTTTAATTTACATCCCCCCTCACTTATATTAAGGCTTCATCAGAAGAAAAATTAGTCAGATGTTTTCTTAATGACATCATTTTTTTAAATCCTGTTTCATTTTTTCCAGATGAGGCGGTGGAGATTATTAGAAATGAATTGAAACTAAATCTGGAACAGGGACTTTGATTCACTTCTCCCTCCTCCCCGGTAGAAATAAATTGGTCGGCTCTATGCTTAGCCGCCTTTATTAGCAGCCTCGACAGAAACCAGCCCCGGCAGCCTTGGCTGAGCTTTCCCAAGCTTTGCCACCGCAGTGGCTGACATCATGGCGAGAGGCACGGGAGAGGGATTGGGAGAGGGACTTGAGTCGCCCCATAATTTTGGCAACGAAAGGCCATGGCAACGCAGGTGGGAAGGTTGTGAGGTCTGAAGCAGCCATGCCATCATAGGTTTGTGTTTCAGTGCCATAAAGGAAAACAGGCTTGATGCTGGTGGGTGCTACTCTAGTGAAACCGCAGTCTGAGTCTGACAAGCATTTGTGTTGCTCTGTGTGTGCATTTCCCCAAGTCCTTTACATCTGATAGGTTTTCAGTGCCTTGTGTTTCACACCAGTGAGCCACAGAGTGTACTGCTACAGGAAAGTACTTTGGACTATAAATATTTTTAAAGGCATTTAATTTACTGCCCATCAGCAGAAAGTGTTCAAAAAGCCACAAGGTTTACTAAATTATCGGAAAGACAGAGGAGCACAAGGAAGATCAAAGAAAGACAAACGTGCTTGTAAACTGCTGAATAAGTCTGCAAAGCTTGTATTGCATTTCTGTGTGGTTTTGTTGATATGTAGGTATTACAAATAATTTAAAATGCACCTGATGTGTTGATGAGGCAGGGTGGGACTGAGATCCTGAAGTGCAGGTGGCATGTCTAAACTGCTCAGACCCTTGTGTTTGTGGTTGTCTGTGCATGGAGACACAGATCTTACATGCCTTTGTTAATGGCATATTTGGGTATTCTTAGGGAAGGACCTTTCTAATACTGTCTCTTAGCTCAGCCCTCATCCCAGATCACTGACCTCCACAGCCCTGAATCCCCATGGTCTCGCGTGCAGGGGATGTGGCCCATGAGGTGCACATCTATCTCCCTCAGCTTTGCCAAAGCACCCAGCCAGGCACAAACATTGTCCCTGCTGTGACCTGTGTCTGCCACCAGCTCCGCTTCAAGCAGTCTGTGAGTACAGAGGGAGCTAATGTAAAGCAGATTTTGCTCCTTTGTTTTGGCTAATGACAGCTCTGACTCTTTTGGCATCTAGCTCTGATTTTCTGCTTCTCAGGTCAGGTTGTGTAACTTCTTCTCTCCTTGCACCCTTTGTGGTTTACCTAAAAGGCTGGAGGGTACATCTGGGAGATGTCTGCATGTGTTCTCTTCCATCCTTGCTCACCCTGCAAAATCTTCTTAAGTGCCAAAACATGCCTGTGACTATTTTTTTTGTTACCTGCTGAATCCCTCAGCATTTACTGACTTCTTTCTCAGGTAGTACGTGGCCTGAGGAAGATCTGAGGGATTTAACAGAGGTGGCCCCCAGAAAGCACGCAATAAAACCTCTCATGAACTTTTGCCCTCTGAACTGTACCGCCGACCTGTCAAGGAGGTTTGTGCAAGCTGTGATGGACGCAGGCAGGGAGGGCTGCTCTGCCGGCACTGGCCGAGCCACGCATGATGGGCCAAGCAAAGAAAGCATGGCTTGCCTCGAGATCATGTAAGTACTTTTTGCGCCATTTACATCCTCTCACAGGCAGTTCTGTCTGGGGATTTGTCTGCACGTGGCAGCACTAAACATCTGAATACCCAGGTGCACCGAGGAGCTTGCAAGTCTTGGCTTTGCCTCGAACATCTTCATACAGCCAGCCTCCCCATGTGAGAAGATGGAGTGAGATCTCCAGCATGGGGCATGCTCTGCACAGCCCGTTTTCACGACAGCCCAGGGGGAGGGCCACCTTCCACAAATACATGTGGCACATGTGGCACGGTGTGTCTCTGTTTCCTTCCCAGGCCTCCTCCTCTGAGTGGCAGCCCTGTCATCTCTGACATCTCCCTCATCCGCCTGTCTCCGCACCCTGCCGGGCCCAGCGAGTCGCCCTTCAGCCCACCACACCCCTACGTGGCACCCCACATGGAGCACTACCTCCGCTCCGTCCACGGCAGCCCCACACTCTCCGTCATCTCTGCTGCCAGAGGCCTCAGCCCAGCTGACGGTAAGACACTGTGCTACTGGTACTGCAGCAATTCTGTAGCTCACCAGCACTGAAATCCCCCAAACCCCGGGATTTACATCCGCAAAGGCTCCACAGCTGCTCTCTGAAGTGGGAGAGCTGTCTCTTTTTCTTTTTCTTTTTTTTTTCCTCTTTAACTACACATTTGTTTTGCATCACTGCACTGAGAAAGCAGAGCGTGAGAATAGCTATTACCACTGGATCATATTATAAATATTTTGCTTAAAGTACGTTCCTTTCTACAGCGCTCTCAGCTTTCTTATGAGCTTGCCTACTCTTATGTCTCTACTGGGAGCTCTGCTTTCCCCAAGGAGGGTCACATCTCTCCAGCTGCCTGGCCTGGCTGGGATTGTTCTTGCCAAGATGAGGCAATGCTGGCTGGGTTATCCCCCATTGGCTTTGTGTCTTGGGGCAGGATGGCTCCTGGGTGAAGGAAAGGAGCCATACTTTCTTCCTCCTTACTCCTGAGCTGCCCTGCAGCAGTTTTGAGGGGGAGCTGGCACGATGCATGCAGAGGTAGTGATGCTCTCCTAGCCCTGGCAGACCCCCTGCTGGGGAGCAGGGAACAAAAACAGCCGAGCAGGGAAAGGGGAAAACACACAACTCTGCTTTCATTGGGGAGGTTCAAGTCATGCCTTACTTCATCAGAAGTGCTTCATTACACAGTTGCAGGCAGCAGGCTTAGTGCCTAGGGAGCAGCCAGGGTCTGGGGGCAGTTTCTGCACACCAAGCAAACCCCAGCATCTCTTGGTTCCTGATCTGCTGCAGGGGCAAGCAGCCCTTCTCCACTGCAAAGCGAAGCACACCAGAGAGTGACAAGGCCCCCAGCTTAGAGTCTGGCAACAGAAAACTATCTTCAGTGTCTAAAAAAACATCCCTAGAGTGATGGGAGATGCATGCGTCTTCTTCCCTCCCACAGAACGTCATCTACAGTCTGAGCTGCCCGCCACGGAGAGGTTGGATGGCTGGTGTGCGTGTGCTCTGCCCCATCCCTCTCCTTCCAAAACCAGTTTCGTTCTTAGCTGTAAAAAAGAGGCATTGTGTTTTGGTTTACTTTTCTTTTTTCTTTCATTTTTATTTTTTACTTTCTTTTTTTTTTTTTTTTTTTTTGTAAGGCAGTGGTAAATAAGTTAATGGGGCAAGCGGGTGGGGAGGCAGGTTTGAAAAATTACAGCTGGGAGAAAGTGAGCGTAATTGGCTTTGGCAGCCAAAATGGTTTTATGCTGCCAGACACTAAACCTAGCTCTATGCATTAGACCTTGGCTTTAATTTCCTCACGCTGCTATCGGGAACTGGGCTACATTTGTCTTTCCTTCCTAATAGGCAGGGATGTTAATGCTGACAGGGTTACTGCTGCCGGCGGGCTGGGCCCTCTCCCCCCTCCCTGGGGTGCCGGCTGTGTCCAAACGGGAGGATTATTAGAAGGGGGAACGAGAGATTGTTTATAAATTTGCGGAAATGGAGGAATGCAGAGGCCCCAGCTTAGTTTCTTTTGTCCGCAAAAGCACGCCCAAGCGCACGTCACGAGAGCCCTACGTGGAGCCGTGCGGCCGGGGCTAGCGGGGGACATGGGGGGAGACAGGGCTGCCAACGTCAGCGCTGAGGTCTAACATTGCGGTGGGAGCCTTCTCCCCATGTTTTTCTCTTTGCCTGTGGCTCCGGCAGCAGCTCACGAGCACCTGAAGGAGCGAGGTCTTTTCGGGCTGCCCCCGCCACCACCAGGAGCCAACCCTGCCGACTACTACCACCAAATGACGCTGATGGCCGGCCACCCGAACCCCTATGGGGACCTTCTGATGCAGAGTGGGGGAGCAGCCAGCACAGCCCATCTCCATGATTACCTCAGCCCCGTTGATGGTGAGTAGTGGTCTGTGTCCTCCCTGGCATGGCTGGAATTCTGGGGCAGATGGATGGGGCTGTCCTCCAGGTGGAGGTTGCTACAGGTGGTAACTCTGCCCTGTTGAAACCCATGGGTGCTACACTATAATTTTTGGCTTAAAAGGTCACCTTGTTCCATATATATATGTATAAAATATACATAGTTTTAAAATATGCACATTGTGGCCTCTTTGGGAGGATAGCATGGCTGCTGTATGGTTAGATGGGCTGGTCCAGTGACCAGGGCATGCTGCCATTCCACTGCTTTGGCCATGGCTGACCACAGTGCACCTGGGGACAAACTCCATCTCTGGCTCCCCATCTCACCCCATGTTTAGCCTGGTTGGTGTCTGGGGCAAAGGCTGGCCATTTCCATGCACAGCTGTGCGGCATGATGAAGCTCTCATCTTGGCTGGGACCTCTCAGGTCCCCAGGGATTAAAGATATGTTTACGGGGAGCCATAATGGAGGGGATATGTTAGTACTTTGTGGGACAAAAAAAACTGCAGGAATGTGGAATTTATGCTAGTACAGGGCATTCTAAACCTAGAAAGTTCTTGCTTCTGCCTAAATGAAGAAGAAATAAAACCATGTTAGGCACTGCGATGCTGAGTCACCCCTGCGGCCTGACCACCTCCCTGGTGAGATGGGTAAAGTCTATCTGGAAGCATATGTGAAGCACAGATGATTTTCAGAGCTGTTAGAAATTTCTTTCCTATCACTTTATGGCACATCTCATAAGAACTGGGGTTGCACAGATACTACAGAGGGCAGTTTGGGGATTATTTCTTGCTGCAAGAAACTTGGCTCGACTTTCAGATCCTGGCTTCTGTTTCCTGCGCTGCCTTCTGATTTGCGTATGGACCATTACAATTTTTGGAGTGGAGATCTGCATCGTTTCATTACAGCTTCAAAGTTTCTGTTGTTGAGCTTTCAAGATGAAAGACTTTGTGGTCTTGCTGTTTCGTAAAGTGACTGGTTTAGAATGATAAAAGCTGTTCTGGCTCTTCAGTGATGGGGCTTATAGATATTTCTAATAAAAAAAAAAAAAAAAGAAAAACCCAAACAGTTTCTTGTCTGCAGCTGTTGTGGAAGTTTTACCTCAATAGTCATTTTTGCTGCCAATTGCTGGATTATTCATGAACCCGGATCCCAGTCAGAAAGGGAGAGACATGCTCTTTGGTACCATCCTGCCTCCGACACCCAAATTTATACCAGACTTCTCTGCTACAAAGCAGCTGGTCAGTAAGACCACTCTGTCTTCCCTTCAAAGAGTTAATGTCTGTGGTTATAACAGATGGGTGCAAACCAGCACTGCCAAGTTCTCCTCGGACTCATGAACAAGACTCCTTCCTCCTTTCCTCCTTATTAGTCCATCTCTGACCAGCAGTGCCTCAGTGAAGTGCCAGATGAACAGCCAGTGAAGGAAGCAAACAGAGCTGTTTTGATGCTAATGCAGGCTGACTCTAGACACACCAGGATGCTTGTCCTCTGGTTTGTTGAAGATCAGTCTTTATCTGAAGTCATCTGAGATACTCCCATTGTCAGAAGATTCTCTTACTGTTTGCCTTCTGAAAGTGGTTCACATATTAAAGGTCCTGGTTTCATGTGGCCAAGCTCATAACCATTATTTACTGCGAAGCCAGGGCTCACCAAGCATTTATTTTGATCTTTCGGTCAAGCTTTGTTGGTGAGTAACTGGAAAGCCTTTTCTGGGCCTTCACATGCTCTGCATGAGATGAAAACTTTCAAATGTCATGAACATGTGACAATGAGACACTAGAAGGATACTTTTTAAGAATGCGAAGAGGAGCAGCAGCCCAGTGCCAGTCTCTGGTCTGTGTGTTTGGGTTTATTCATCAGCTGGATTGAAGAGAGAATTGTTCAGTTTCAAGATGGAAACTCGAATGGATGTCTCTGACATGCTGGATGAGGAGCCAGAGTCTCCCTCTCTTTTTAGAAAGTCACTTCAAAAATTTAAATCAGCAGGGCCTAAGTAAATAAAGAGTTGAATAGATAATTTAATAAAGCATTTTCTTACGGTGATTTTCTGAGACAAGAATATCAGTAGCGTGCATAAAACCCCAGTGAGTCACCACCTCAGCATCTGTCTTTCAGAGAGCCCTCTTCTTCCCAGAGAGCTCTAGAACATAATTAACTTTACAAGAATTAGTTTGCTGAAAATGCAGGTAGCTCCTGTTAAACCACACACAGCACTATCACACACCTGTGGTAACACTGGCACCTGCAAAGGGAAAAGCAGCAGATAAGCATATATTAAAACTGGCCTATTCAAAGTCACATCACCTCCAAACATCTGCAGACCCACGGGAGCCCTAGACTGTATGGTAGCTCTTCACAGGCATGTACCTGGGCCCTTCTGGTTGCTTTAATTGCATTTGTTGGAGAATTTCTCAGTGCCTCCATGTTTTTCAGTGTTTTTTTCACCCCATCAGGTGTCTATGGTCAGGAAAAATAATAGGACATAAAGGTCAGCTTGAGCTTGCTGGTACTGACCATGTGTCAGTACTGCTGGGTGTTTAAATGGTGGTTGAGCTAGAGTGCAGCAGAGCTGCATCTCTTTGGCAGGGTTTTCACTGTGCAGCTAGAAGTACTTATACCATGAGAGTTTAGACCAACTTTCATGCAGCAGACTGCTGGGTTCTTCAGTCCAGTTCCAATGGTGACCGAATTACCCTTCAGTTAGTTGTCATGTTTCATTCTGTCATCCAAACAAGGATTCTAAATCCAAGAATGGAGTTTGGATGCAGGCTTAAATCCATTTTCTGGAAAGCATACACTTTCAAATCAAAAGTTAACTGCTTTCCAATGTCACAACATTGCTGATGGGTCACCTCTGAGACTATACAGGATCTATTCACCAGATCAAAACTATCTTTTGCATTTCTATTCTAGAAGTGGGTACCACATGGCAGATTATTCCAGATGACAGAGTGGTTGCACAAGAGCATCCCTGGGGCAGTAAAGACTGGTGAGGAGCACAGGTGAACCTGGAGAGAACTACAACTTTCTGAGCATGTTTAGTACATCCAACTTCTTTTTTTCCCTAAGCACAAGTGCTGCTGTGATTACCCACAGCCCTTCAGGAGGTGTCTTTTTCTCTCAAGAGGAGTGTGTCCAGGGTAACTCAGTGCTTGTACTATTATAGCCCTGTACAACAGAAGATGTCAGAGTACTGTACAAACCAAAGCTACTTCATCACTGGAGACTCTAAAGAGAAAGACAAAATGATCAGTGAACAGAGCAGTGGCAGCTCTAGGAATAAGATCCAGGTCTTCAGAGTAAGACTCTCATGGCCAGAATGGGAAGTAGAGATTGTCTTTAAATGCAGCACTTCTGCTTGCACAGTATCAAAAAAGTGATTTGGTTGCCCATGCTGAATGAGCAATGGGGAAAAAACATCTCAAATTCAACTTCAGTCCAAGCAGCGCTGCACAGAAGTAGTTGCTCAGGTCAGGAGGGCTGTGTTTGTACAACCTTACAGTTAACCAACAGCAGGGATGAACCTGCAGTGCTGTCATGACATTTCGTTGAGTTCTGGAGCTAGAGGGAGGAACTCTGGCCTGTTTCTTGCTGCCTGGTGCATGGCCCTCACAAATGTCTTGACTTACAACCATCAGTTTAACTGGGAAAAGGTTTTGTTCAGCCCAGCATAGCGAAAAAGCCAGTGGCTGGCACAGTTGCCTGAGACATGGGCAAATCATCAAGCAGGACTTTATTTCCCCAAATCAAACAGTCATTCAGCATCAATGGCCTCTTTCAGTCAATGTTATTGGAGCCTTTCTACTTCAAGTAAATGATTTAATAGCCATCAGCGTAAGGAGCAGGGCTGGCAGTGCAGCCCAGCGGTTACCACAGTCTGAGAGGTGAGCTCAGGACTCTCCTCCAGCAGGTTTATGTGAAATGATTGATACATCAGGATAGATGGAGAGAGCCCAGCCTCACTGTAACGTAGGAAAGAAGTGCCTCACTTGAGGCTTGAGGGACCAGTAGCTGCGGGCTTGCAGGCTGGATATGCTGGATCACAGATGACAAGCCATCTGTTGGCTACTCTGGCCAGACGGCGCACCCTGTAGTCACTTGCTTAAAAATTCTGAAAGATTTTTGTTTTTTTTTTTTGCTGTTGTTGTTTTGTTTTCTTTGTCCCAGCACAGAATGGAAACATGCTGGAATCTCAGAAAGGGCTCGGAGAATGGGAAACAATTTCTCACCCATTTCTAGCCAGCAGTGCTGTTTTCTTCCCCAGAAAAATATGTGCAAAAGAGAGAAAAAGTCCCAGAGCATCCCATAAGTGCTCTGACTGGAATTCTGCTGCATTCTGGTTTCTAAAGAATTCAATTTACATATGCAAGTTGGGTCATCTAAACAGTTACCTTGTGGATTGGGAGTAGAAGAATGCAGCCTTGTCTTTCAGCAAGGATTTGAGGGAAGCATTAGTATTCCTTGAACTACAAAGTTGATAGGCCCAGGGAGGGAAGAAAGAAGGGTCCCAGGACAGCATCTGGTGCCAGTACAAATGTCCAGCATCTGCTGCAGTCTAAGTAAGACATGTGTTGCTGCTGCAGAAGTGGAGAGGGGAATAAGGAACTGGTTATGTGAAGAGTGTTTGTAGTTTATTGCTGCTGCTTATTGATTAAGGGATCACCCTGTGGTTTTATGCTGCCCTTGGATTTAATCTGATCACTGGAGGAAGGGGATATTTCTGTATGCTTTGAGTGGAGTTTTCCTGGTGAGTGGTCAGGACGAGAGGCCATTTTGATAGCAGTATATTTATTCCAGGGTCTTGCTAGGGGATCCAGGGATCTTTCTGGTGAGAAGGAGGGGGCGAACCATCTGCAGCCCACGTGCCTTACAGGCTTGGCCTTTGGAAGCAATTTCCCTTAATGTCCTTCTGCAGTCAAGATGATGGCAACATGCTTGTCCCTGAAGAGATGCCTGAGATTTCCTTGCCCTGAAGGAGCCTTGAAAGAACTCCCACTGACTGCCTGCCATTTCCTTTCAGGAGGGCTTTGCTGCCACTGTTTCTAGTGTGATACAAGGTCTGAAATTTTCCTCCAGGAAAACCACCTCTTGTAATGTCCCTCTGATGTCCTGTGGCCATGGTGAGTGGTCAGAGTAGGAGCCTCTACTCCTGCCTCCCTCATGAGCCAAATCTGATCCCATTCTTTGGCACAACAGCACTAGAATGGCCGCTGGAGTCAGACCACAAGCTGCCACGTGTGTAAAAGCTGACCGTTTGGCTCATTGCTGGCCTGTTGTGGATAAATCTAAATTTGGGAAGAAAATCCCAGTTCCCAAGCAACCCACTGGATGTGACAATTCATAGACACTGTTGGAAACTGCAAGGAAACTTTTACTTCTTTACCAAGAAGTCGAGTTTCCTCCCAGCTGTAGGCTATCTAGGGGACCAGGCAGGGACATGTGGTAGATGTGGCCAGTGTCACTTGAAAATTCAGCCTGGAATTCTTTCTTGTTTAGAAACAGGGTATTTACTCCCCCAGGATAGGAATGTCTTTCAGTTGTGAGCTGTGGCTTTTACATTTACCCTGCAAAGATAATGCTGCTATAAGGTCAAGTTTCTTCTACTGAAAAGTTATTCTAGGCAGTTTTAAATAGTCTCTTAAAATATGTGGGTAATATTTATTCTCCAGCATGTAGAGCTGTGCCTGTGACGGTTGGTGTATCTGGGTTCAAACCCATTAAAAACACTGTAAACTGTATCCAGAGCTGACTTTTTGTAAGGAGAGGAAGCAGGGGGCAAAGGCTTATGGTAAATTTTTTGTTTACATTCATGGACTGCCATCCACAACACTATGACCATGCCCAGCGCTTTGGGTTAACCTTTATTGCACCTTTCTGTCCACCAGTTCACATCTTCACTTTAATCTCCTCCTAACACAGAGAGAGATTGGACAGTCTTTTGCCTTAGGCTTTCCTGAGTGTTAATTCAGCCCAAAGAGTATTTCTGTTGCTGCTTGAGATTTGAAATAGTTTTGATTTCTAAGAAGGTATCTTTAGCCTTTCCAAAAACAAAAAGAAAATTATGTTTCTTGCTTTTGGTGCTAATTTGTTTCATATACTCCAAATAAATAAACCCCAAGATGTTAGTATGCCCAAAAACTGAGTGTATAAATGTAGCATCTTTTCCAAGTAGGAAAGAATTAGTTTGAAAATAAAGTCGAGATATCTCAAACTCAAGATATCTCAAACAAGGGTGTTGCTAGGTCAGCTTTTAAATTCATAGTTATTCCATGTGCCAAAGCCCAAGGAATCAATGGAAAGCATCTGCTGGCTTTAATACGTGTTCATGGACGATGAGAGGTAGATGCAGAGCAAATTGGTGCAGGAACAGCCACCACCTATCCTGGGCATGCGGTATATGTACTTGGCTGGAAATATTATCACACACCAGGGGAGGCAATGATACAGAGCCTCTCTTGGAGTTAGTTGTCTGGTTTCATTGTGCAGGCTTTGGCCCATCACTTTTTTCTGGACCTGGGTGAGAAAAACTTTTCCCATCTCTCAGTAGTATTCAAGGGGAAGAAATTGAAGGTAAAACAGTCTCCATCTGGGGTAGAGAGGCATAGAGAAATTAATTTAAAAAACTAAAATGCTGCTAGATTAGTGAAATTAATTTAAAAATAATTTCCTAATTTTAAAATAATTTCCCAATTGTATGTGACTTTAAAAAATGTGATTTTAGGTATCTGAAAAAAAAATAATCTTTTAGAATAACAACACAACAATACCAGGTCTTTTTCTTTCAAGAGTGTAGAAGGGGGTACTGTGACAGTTTGGAAACTTCCCCCAGCATATTTCACAAACATCAAAAAAGTCTTGAAACTAACCCTGTTCATTTTGATAAATCAGCAGTTTTGAAGGGGAGATGAGAGAGGGAATTTTAGAGATAAATCCTCCTGAGGGTCTCTGTCTCTGCATCTGAACAGTGGATCCTGCCTTCATTTACTTCACTGGGCACAGTTGCTGCTGAAGGAGTCGTACGTGGTTTTCCTTTGAAACGTCACTGGACCTCAGGCAACAGATAATTTTGCTTACGCATTCAAGTGGCTGTCAGCCCATATTGAACACCTTGCCTATGTATACAGCTATAGTAATGCTTATCTTGGCTGCTGTCTGGTATCATTTAATGTTTGTGCTCAGTGCCCTCAGATTAGGAGACGAGGTCAGGTCAATTTTATTATTAAGAATTATCCCTGTGCTACTAATCTGCTTTTGAATAGTAATTTTGAGAAGGTTCCCTCTTCCTAAATGCATCAGTGAGCACTTCTCGTGCTGAAACTCATTCTCCATTTCTCAGAAACTTCCTTTCCTAGGCACTTTTTGTAGGCTGTCACTGAGAAGAGAGGAATTGTTCACCTGTGGCACCATTTTAGGTTACAGTTTTCCCTGGAAGCCTGCAAGACCTAAGAAGTTTTTGTGAAAAGGAAGAGCCCGACCTGTTGGATCTGCTATCAAATATTTCATATAGCCCACGGTATTTGCAAGATCTAAATTAGAGCAGACACTAACAATACATATTACTGGTTTTGGGCTGGAGAATTCTCAGGCCAGCTTGCAAATCTGACAGCTTCCAGTAGAGTTTTATATGGGAAAAAAATGATGTACCTGTGTGCAGGAGCGAGGGGTGCCCACTTTGGTTATGCTGCTAAAACCCATATGTCTGTTGGACATCAGGACTTCTTCCCTCCGCAAATTAATGGGAACCAATGGCTGAACCAGCACTGTGGACATAAATCACAGGAAGGAACAGCAAGAAATGAGTACAAGGCTTTTCTTTCTATTTAGTAATTTATCAAGGGAAGTGGCACATTAATAAACAGATCTCCCTTGAGGTGTGGGAGTAACAGAGATAAATATGACTGTCAAATCTGGCCTGCTTCCTTCTGTTAGAGGAGGAGGAGACTGTGGGAATGCAAATGCAGATAACAATATCTGTATCTTTAAAGACACATATTATTTGTAGGACAGAAACACTGACAACTCAGCTGAGATGGAGCCCCATTGCACTTGGTGCAATACATACATAATAAAACACAAACCCTATCTAAAGGAACTCATCTAAATAGATGACACTGGGAAACAGGAACACAGAAAGAAGCAGCAACTTACTCAAGGAGGTATGGCTGAGTAGGACTAGGAACAGCACCCAGGCTTTTATGAGTTGTGGCCCATGTATTAAATCAAGATGTGGCTGGGGTGGGGGAGGAAGAAAAAAAGTTTAATTAGTTCAGATAAATTATATTAATACTGTAATATATAGTATTAATGTAATAATTTATATATAGTATAATATATAGTATAGTATAATACATAGTATATTGCAGACAGAGCAAGGTTTTGACCATTATGATCTAGACACAAGCAACCCTTATGTTGCTTGGTCCAGGGCTCTGTCAGAGCCCAGATTTCATGAACCAGACGTGAAGTTTGGGAATGCTCCACTCCAGACTTTAGGCAGGACCAGCCTTTGCTGAGGGTAGTTTATTTGCTCATTTTCGTTTTGCATCCATAGTGCCTCTACAAACTGTTTGCTCCTTTTCCAGCTCCCAGGACAAGTGTCACTCATTATGGCAGGATGGGCTGGAGTCTGCCAGCCACAAGAAATAGGAAAATTTGAAACTAGTCCCTCCAAGCCATGGAACAGCTTTAACACTCAGGAGGTGATTTTTTTATAGACCAGTGTGTGTGCTCTGTCTGTTTTCTACCTGATCCTTGAATCATGTTTTCTAGCATCTGCACACCCGATGAGGCTGCAAAATGTAGCTTTACAAAATACCGTAAAAAGAACACATTCAGTGTATATGTAGCATTCTGATTTTCAAGAGAAATTCCCAATATAACAGTAGTGCAGTAAAAACATTGCAGCTAGCAACTCTTGAAGTTTATTTGGTGTAGGACAAAAGTCATAAGAGTGCATGGTTCAAGTACCAACTTAGCCTTGGACTTCCAGTGGGACCTCGGGCAAGTCGCTCATCTTGTGCAACAAGGGACATTATAGGTAATAAAGGGACAGTAGTACTAAGCCCCATCGATTACGCAGCATGCAGGCATGGTAATGACAGAGCCACTTAGGTACACAGGTGAGCCATGTGGAGACTGGGAAACTGCAACACAGCCACTGGTCTCAAGGAAATGTTGACACAAACTTCTGAAAGCCACCACAAATCAAGGAGCTATGTGGTCACACTGGCAGGGTATATTTTACCTCGTACGTCCCATTCACCCTCTCACATACCAGCACTGTCATCAGGATGGAACGTTTATGCTCGTGCAAAGTACAAGGCTATATTTGGTGATACACAACCAAAATCAGTCCCTCCAACCAACTAGAGGAAAATGTTTGTTTTCATATTACCTGTCTGGGCAAGGTACTGTTTTATGCACCATGTTTAATAATATAAGCTCACAGCAAGCTTTCTGGAGGGACTGCTGTTGGAAAAGCCAGGTAGTAACACAGTGTTGTGCTCATCAAGGAAAGGAGCTGGAGCAGCTGAGCCCTCCTGCACCCCAGAGTGGCTGATGGGGATTACCAGCCAGCCCCACGGCTGAGTGGTGTATTTAACCCTTAAAAATATTTAAAAAAAATAGACAAGCTAAATGCTGCTTTCATTGCTTTGGAGGGATGAGCCATTCCAAACAGGGCTAGGGCTCAGGCATGCTTTGGATCTGGTACCCTGGTATCAGGGAATGTTGTGATATGACCCATCCGCACCTCCTGTCCATGCCACCCCAGAGATTTGCAGGTGGGTCAGGCCTGGTCAGAGTTTCCTCTGAATGAAGTAATTTGTTCCAGTTAGCAGTGCTGAAATGCTGGGGGAGGCCACATTTGTACAGTAGTAACTTGCCACAGGACACGGTTGGAAATGACTTCATGCCCGAATGATTGACAATTGCTAATAGGGTCCAGGCACTGGCACGTCCCCTTGGAGGGGGAGAGCTTGAACTTTGTGCCTGGGCTGCCAAATTGGTTTTCTTAAAACTCTTCATTTACTTTCGGGGCTGTTGGAGCCTCGCCTCCTTCATTAGTTGGATGGTCAGCATTGTGCTTGTGTTCATTTGGTTTCCGCTCCGTCCACACACAAGCATGTACACCAAGGGTCACCGCAGCTCTGACTTCAGGCTCTTCTGGCCCGCTGCTTCTGCCACCAAGTCAACAGGTATGGCTGCTCTCATGGAAACCTTGTGGTGCCTTTTCCCTTTTAATTTTAAGTTAATTTAGTGACAGTGAAAGGGGGTGATGGACAGGCTTCTGTTTATCCCTCAAGGAGGGAGAAGCAAGCAGGCATTCACAGTGCTGCCTGACCTCTTGTCATTCAGTGCCCATCAAAGTGCAGCTGGTCCCTGCACTGCTGCTGGCTCCAGAACATCCCACAGCAGTCACGAGTGCAGCAGGTCTCAGCGCCTCCCACCCCCCTGCAGGAAAGGAGCAGCCTGCTGCTTTTTTTTGACAAAGTCTCCCTTTCCACAGTCTCCCGGTTTTCCAGCCCGCGGGTGACTCCGAGATTAAGCCGAAAACGAGCACTGTCTATCTCCCCACTGTCTGATGCCAGCATTGATCTCCAGACGATGATCAGGACCTCCCCAAACTCTCTCGTGGCGTATATCAACAATTCCAGAAGCAGTTCAGCGGCAAGTGGCTCCTACGGCCATTTATCTGCCGGGACAATCAGGTAAAGCTCTGGGACCAGCTCCATTCAGATGCTTAACCATCCTCCTGAGGTGGGGTGGTCCTCCAGCAAGGGAGACCTCTTCCTCACAACCTTCGCTTTTGTGCATTGGAGCTCTGTACTGTATTAAATCAAAGTCACTATCTGGTTTTGCATATGGAAGGGTACTTTGTGGTGTATGGGGGGGGGGGGTGTTTGCTCAATTGGGATTATTGGTCAATGTATTTTATTTCCAGTAATTGCAGTATGGTCATGCCTCGCTGCAAGCAGAAACAGAGAGTAAATTCATCTAACGAAATTCTCATTGTGAACAGTTGGACTGGTTAAGAAACCCTCTGATTTAAGAGATTGTCCCAAAGTATTCTCCAAATTATTGGTCCACATTCTTAAAAAAATGTTGCCTGGGTGGATTGAAGAGCCTAATTCTAAAAACATGTTTAAAACAAATCTAAGCCCTTGAGTGAAGTTTTGTTCAAATCTTAATTAAAAAGCACTTACACTAGGCAGCTCATTGTTGCCAATTCCTGCCATGATTGCTTCACCCAAGTTTCACAATGTTATTATTCTTTTTATTACTTCGCTGTTAAAAATGTTAGATCTAATTAGCACTGATGTTGCAAAGCAAGGCTTTATAAAGATCATGCACTCCTAAAATTTGTGGGAAAAAAAGAGAGATATTGCCATTAGTAACTGTAACATTAATTTCCTAAGTTACTTATCCAGCAGCATCATTTAGAAATTGACTGTGAAATCAAGCATAATTCTAACTTAAATTGCAACTCCTTGCCTGGTAATTGTATTTTTCTAGTCTTTTCACTTGTTGTCATTAACCGAGCATACCTATAGCATCTCATAATCAGATTTTAAGCTTTTCAGGGTAGCATCAGGTATTTTCAACAAATCAGTAGAACGAGTTTGATCTGTGGCCATTTGGTGGCTTCTGAGGGAATAATCAAGTAATACTAAAGAATTTTAAACTCTTCTCAGTTTTCTAAAGGTATATCTTGAATGTCAGAAATTGTAAAATGGGCTACATGTATAACAGGAGAACTGTCAGCAATTTGGGGTGAAAAGACTTTTTTGTTATTATTTTAACAGCATCTTAGTGGCAGGGATGAAATACTTTCTCACCCCTCAGACCCAGATCCTAGTGGCACTTCAGAAAGTCATTTTTAGACTTTGCTGTAACATAAGAAATCTGTGCAGCAGCCTGTTATCACACCTCATTTGCTGCAGTGCATTTTTAACCCCAAGAGCTCTTTTACACTGTAGTGATTTTTGCCCTTTATTCTTTTGATCAAGTTGTCATTAACTGGTTTGGAACAGAAATACTAATTGTATGGTCACAAGCAATAAGTATTTTCCCTAAAAGCAAAATCGGAAATGAAGCATATTGCTAATTATGGTCCCATTTTCTGAGCACTCACACCGAGGGCAGTGTTAGTGATGTGAGAGAAAATACTGTTGAGGGTAAAGGTGCAAGGGTGGCCACCTCTTAAAGGTGGTAAATATACGATTTTTGGCCTGTGTGTGGTTTGTGCGTCATGTGCCAGGGAATAGAGCATCTCCTGTGCTTCTCCATCTCTTGCCAAGGGGCCTCACTCTTGGAAGTGAACCCCTTTTTTCCAAAAGCAGAGTCTCATTTTTAATGCTGTTGACTGCTGCATCCTGGCTCAGACCTGTTGCTCCCAGTTAGCTCCCAAGCAGCCAGGAGCTGGTGGTGTGTCTGGTCACCACTGACCTAGATTAGAGATGAACCAGTGGCCTACATATGAAGGGTGACATACTTCAGCGGTCCTCTGATCCAGCACTCTGCTCACCTGAATGCAGAGTAAGTTGTGTGGGTTTGGACTATGTTAAATGGATAGTTATTCATCCCTGCTGTGATCTGTGCCAGGTGAGCCAGGTGATGCTGTTTTTTTTTATATCCAGGGTAACATAACCCTAAAGTTGTGAGTCTGCAGAATAGGTCTGCCTGGGAAAACCTGGGAGCCTCGAGGGTTGCAAAGCCAGGTATGACCAAGTCCCACCTCTTCTGCCCTCATTGCCAAGGGCTTTGGCTGTTTTTAAATATAGGAAACAAAGAAATTACAATCAGTCTGATACATGGGTCAAAATGATTCAGAAGTTTGCTGAGGCACACATGACATAAATCCTGTCTTTACAGTAAAGTACGCTGTCAGGCTTGTTGTGGCATTGAAGGCACCTAGCTGGGGCATTGCAGCTTGTCTCCTGGGGCCTCCAGGAAGCCAAACTTGAATCAGTTGCTAACTAATGTGATAAATGTTGTTTAAAATAATTCCTCATCGTTTTTCCTCCTCCCATTGCTGCAGCCCAGCATTCAGCTTCCCCCACCCCATTAACCCCGTGACGTACCAGCAGATCCTGACCCAGCAGAGAGGCCTGGGCTCAGCCTTCGGGCACACTCCTCCCCTGATCCAGCCGTCCCCAACCTTCGCCCCACGGCAGCACATGGCAGTCATCTCCGTCAACCCACCACCCACACAGATCAGCAGCAACAGCAACTGCATCTCTGACTCCAGCCAGGTAAGGACAGCTGTCCTGGCTCTCTCTTTGAATGGCACACAGAGAAATGTTCTCCGTGGGATGAGCACTGCCCTTCATGGTGGCTGTGGGAGTTCTACCCACTCTCTTTTTACTCATGCTTTCCCTTTGCATTGCTATTTCTTCTTCCTGGCAAAGCATTTTTGGACTAGTCACAGCCAAGTTTTGCACCATTCCTTGCACATACATGTACCTACCCATACAGGAAACAAAAACCTTGATTTATTAAAGCATTTAACATGGTATGCATGGTCATCTCAGGCAGTAAATCTTCTTAAATATGTATGTTATGTGCTATTGAAATCAAGGGATATTGGCACACGCTGGAGTGTTTTGCCAGATAAGCACCTGAGCCCTGTGAACCAAGCTTCATCAGTTCCTTCATCAATCCTTCCTTCCTTCCTTTTTTCTACTGATGTGAACCACATTCCACACCTTAATCCCTTCCTCTTTAATAAAGTGCATCTTACCTAGGACGTCTAGCCTTTTCACCTATCTTTCTGTCTTCTTCAGTAGCTTCTCTCTTGGGGTATCCCTGCTGTTGGGTTTTACTGTTAAGGTTTGCAAAACCAGGGGCCAGCTTTTGAAAACAAGGAATGCCACGGTGCGTACAAAATCCCACACCTCAAAGGTGTCCTGGCAATTACATGTGAGTTCACACTCACATGCATGTATGCACAAGCGCTTTACATGCATGGGACTAGTGAAAATGTCTAGCACATTTTTAATCATGTTTCCTTCCCATTTTCATTCCTTGGAAGTTTGAATTGCAATTGCTTTTCTCCCCAAAGACTTATTTCACCTCATTTCACACCCGTTTCAAACTGCTGGTTTAGTTGTATCATACTGAACTTCTCAGATTGGTTTATTGTTTTAGGGTTTCTCATGGCTGCTGTGCTGCAAACTCTGTTTGTTATTAAAGGTTATTGGATTGATTGGCTTTGTTTCCTTCTTACAAACTGGCTACCAAAATAATGTGGCTGGCAGGAGTTATGCCTCTGTTTAATAACTTGCAGGACCAATCTTGAGTAATTAGCAAGAGTGTATTTAAAATGTTAATGTTCCAATTTTATGCACATACAATGAGATGTTTTTTCTTCTGAAGCTGTTCTAATTTTTTAAGAGCTTAGCAAAATATACACATTGCCTTTCATGCACCCAGCATGCTGGAGCCCTCGCACGGAACCAGAGCTCCTCTCTTCCCCCAGGAATTCATTTTCTCAGCAAATCATTTCATAGCGTTGAGAAATAAAATCATGGCTTTGGTGGAGGCTGCATAAGGTTTTGATGGCTTTGACAGGGACTGGATCATTCTGAAATGGAGCAGCAGCAGTGAGACCAAGCTGATACTGCCCTTGACTCTTCTCTCTTTTCCATCTCTGCCTTGCAGAAACCCACATGGCTAATTTTCATGTGATACCTGGGCCAGTAGGCCAATACTCTGTTGTTCCCAGCCACTCCTGAGGTTTAACACTGACTGATTTTTAAGTTAATATTTAATGAGGAGGTGGGCTGCAGTCTGTCTCTCATCCAAAACCCTGCTGTCATATCTTGCCTGGTTTTCTTTCCTAGAGCAAGCAGAGCAGCGAGTCAGCCGTGAGCAGCACAGTCAATCCAGTAATTAACAAGCGCAGCAAAGTCAAGACTGAAGTCGAGGGCTTGCCTCCAGCGTCCCCGGCCACACAGGTAATCTTCCCGGTGCAAGATATGTTGTGGGGCTGAAGCTATGAGCTGCTGGGTCTTGTTGTCTTTGGGAATGATACTCTTGACGCTTTTTGCTGCACGTGGGAGCAAGGCATCGAAGTCTGCCAGGCAGGTGGGGTGTCTCTTGGAGCATAGAGCCCAGCAAGGTACAGGGCAGAGCTACAGTGACTGAATGAAGCATTCAGTGGGTGCTTGGGATTCAGCTTGCTGTTGCTGTGCTCAGATAGAAAAAAAAGGAGAGAGAAAATATTTCGAGCGTGTTAGTTTAAAAATGATGTCTGAGGTTACTGTGCTGCAAAGCAAGCAGCATTAGTGTCTCTGAGCAAACAGATTATGAGGGAATCTTGCATGTAGATAGAAAGCTTGCAAAAAATGGGAAGACCTCTTGATTCAACCAGGAATTGCTCCTAGAAACATCCTTTACACTGGTGACACAACATTTGACACCAAGAAGGGCCCAAAGGCCTTTGCTTTCTTTACGGAGCTCTGTGATTGCAAACTGTTTAATGGCTGACAGTATCCATCTGACTGTCCTTTATCACAACTGTAAACTATCAGGAGTGCTCTGGGCACTTCATTTTCATGAAATATTAGGCTGTGTTATTGTCAAGTGAATGGAAGAGTTGATGACAAATTTCTCCTTCTCCTCTGGTTCAGGAGCAGGTCTCAGCATGATGCATGGGGACAGCAACGTGTGTAGTCATCAGGGGCCTGGTAAAATTGATGAAGATAGCGTATCAGGGAAAGATAAACATGCTGTAGTCAGCATGATTAAGGCAAAGAGGCACCTCTCTGGAGCTTTGAGATTAGGAGTGCACCTACATGCTGCTGCAAAAACACATACCCTGAAAAAGCAATCTGGCCACCACCCAGTCTAATAGGGCTGTGTGTTTATTTCTTGCAGCAAGTTAAAAAAGATTTGAAAGCCATCACCTGGTTTCTCAAAGCATCTATAGCAGAGGAGCCATGGGACAGACAGCTTCCTCAAGAGCTGTCATCCTCTGTGCTCTGCTGTAACGTGAAGAGGTGTGCACCCAGCCTCAGGGAGTAACATCAGCCTGGCCCACCCCTGCAGCCTTGCTCCAGAGTTTCATCCACTGGGTCAAATGTGAAATAAGTGCTGAAAGAAGGGGGGGAGTAGTTTAAAGTGGTGCAAAGAGGTTTGATTAGAATAGCAAGGAGAAATTAAGAGAAGGATGTAGTCTAATAGCTCCTAACGAGGTGTATGAATACCTCACGGGAAACATAGACTTCATGTCTTGCAGCATTTCAGTATAGACTGGGAAATTACTGGAAAGCACCTTGTGAGAGACAGCCTGTTCTTGGCAAGAACAGGTTAAAAGACTGAACACAGTGGGTGTCTCCTCTTCAGTTGGTCTAAGCAACAGCAACTTGTTAAATTTGGGGATTCCTGTTCTGCAGGAGACTGTGCTGAAATGTTGAGTTATAGTCAGTTAATTATTGGCTGATACATTTTTTGCAGAGTATAAAGCTCCTCCATTCCCAAAAAAGCATGCGTATATTTTGTTTTGGAAACACTGTACTGGAAACGCCCCATGTGAGTTACGCTTTGGGTGTTTAAAATCCTTGGCCAGACAGTATCTCCCATGATGGCTTGTGCTATAAAAAAAGCAATCCAGACAAGGTTTGTGGAACACAGTGGAGCACCAGCCATGAGAGACCTGAGTTAGTGTACTCTTGTGATAACCACTATAGCTCCAGTACAGATTCAGATTAATGTTGAGCTTGACAGAAATGAAACTACACAATCCTCTTCAATAAATTAAAATTGTTTCCATATCATTTTTCCAAACGAAAATGTAAAAATTTTGGCAAAACAAGATTTTTTAGCAGAAAAAAATCACTTTTCCAGGGACCACACTTTGACCGGAGAGAAACAGTCCAACAAAAATAATGTTCAAATAATGTTCACAGCTCAACCAAATAGGAATAGCAGGGGGAAAAAATCCAACCTGCTGTTTGAACTTTCTCAGACCAGTGCTCTGGGCTGTGATACAGTTTGAATCTCCAGAAATCTTTCTGTAAATTGCTACAGTTTCCTGTCCCAAGAGCCACATTACAATGTTTTTTTTAAAAATTAGGAGCTAATTAAAGCAAATCTCTTTGTCTCCATATTTTGACTTGTGAATTGAAAAGTCACAGCTGGCATGTATGTCAAGAGCTATTTAATGAAAACTGTTGAACTCTTGTACAGTATCTCTCACTTCCCAAATCATACAGTGCCATTAAGTCGTGGCAGCCCCTCTGTAGGCAACCAGACAGGTCTGTTTGGGCAGGTCAGAAGCAGTCTGAAGCAGATCTGCTGTGTCTGCACACTTACGGGCCCAACAGATCATGAGGAACAGTGTCTGATATGGTCAGTAACATCCCGGAGGTGGGATGCTCTGTGCTAGGCAGTAGTAGTAATTGGGAGGAAAAGGAGCGAAGGGGTCAAAACCTCCTGGGTTTTGTATTGCTAAATTACTAAGCCAATATTGGCTGCTGATTGTGTGGCAGTAGTGGAAGTGTCTGACGCATGCAGAACCAACAGTTGTCCTTACCTCTGACTTGTACTAATTATATGGTATGTTATACTACGGTATAGCTGCCTATGCTTTAATCCTCAGAGCAGCCGTAAGAAAAGTCTTCAGTGCTTCATTTAGCACTGAGGAGCTGGCTAGACAGAGAAGTTAAGGAGAGAGCTCACAGGATGCCCAGCATTAAAATAACTAATTTCTGCGTCCAGAGCCCCCAGAGCTCTGCTCTTCACTGGGTCTTGCTCAGGCTTCCTAAATTTCCCTGTCTCAGAGAAATGCTTTGAAGGCTCACCACTTTGTCCCTGTGGATCACTCTGCAGGCATAAATCTTTGGTTAAGAATTAGGTGTAATTTTCTCATCTATTCAGAGATGCAGAAAACAGAAACCCCTCTCCTCAACCCACGTCAAGTGAGTGTGGTAACCATAAGGCTCTTACTGCTCTGTGGTTTCTTCATGCTTATATTTCCCCGCTGCCCCCAGATCAGAAGTTTTGCTCCAGCAAAGAACACAGCCAAAGGTCAAAAGCCTTTCCTGGGACTGCCTACCTACCTGGCTGGAGCTAGGCACTGCTGGGACTGTGGCTTCAGGGTGTTTCATGTCTTGTCCTTAACTCTGATCTGTTTCTACCAAAACTCTGTAACTCATTATTTCACAGTAATTCAGGACGTTATGTTGTCACAACGAGCACAGTTTTGTGATCAGTTGATACCTGCCCTGTAATCTATGAGTGATGGAGGAATTCAGATGAAAGAAGTTCACCTTATACAATACACCATTGTGTGTTGCAGGAGCATCTGACAGACCTGAAAGAAGACCTAGATAAGGATGAATGTAAACAGGAGCCTGAGGTTATTTATGAGACGAACTGTCACTGGGAAGGGTGCACAAAGGAATATGACACTCAAGAGCAGCTCGTCCATGTGAGTAATGGTTGGGAGGAAACCCCAGTGATAAATCTGGGTTTCTGTACACTTGTCCTCATTTTTTATCACTAGCTGCTGTACAGCCAGAGCTCACTCTGGGAGCTACTAAAGGTGCAAATCAGAGACACGGTGTGTAAACTGCCAAAGCGGGTCACTGCTCCCAAGTTTAGCTGCAAGAAGCCTTTCATAGATTATTTGATGTGCTCTCTTCTCGGCTGCTGAGGCTGCAGATTCGGTTTCCCTCATGCACAACCCAGTGACAGAAGGCTGTGTGCAGAGGATCTGATCAGAAAATGAGGAAGGGGCCTGAGCCCTTCCCTCTTCACTGATCGTAGTCGCTGAGCCTCCTCATGCACCTGCACTAGCTGTGGGTCAGGGATCGCCCATACTGTCCTCAGACCTTGTCTAAGCCATGAAAGTCTTCTATGCTGCTGTGACATGAACTGTGGAGCATATCACTCAGGGGCTGTTAACCTGCTCGGCTAATTCCTCCTACAAAAATAGAGCACTTCCAGAGTTTGGAGACATGCTCCAGAGTCTGTATCAGGGCACAAAATATAGAAAGTGGATTGATTTTTTAAAGATTTGGGAAATACGGCTTCTGTAATCACAGAGATGTCCCCAAACCGGTGTCAAAACTGCTCTCTGAAGGATCCCCAGACCAAGTCATTAATCAGATTTTCAGTTCTAATTAATTCCAAGAACCTTTTGTGTGCTCTGCTTTACCTGGGAATCCACCATTTGGTTTCCTTTGGTTTCTGGGATCAACAAATCACTCCAACTCTTGAGTGAGTGCCTGTGAAATCAGACATGATCTGTATCTGAGACCCATCGTGCCACCAGACCAGTACCCTCCCAGTCCTCATTTTGGGTCTGTGGTGTGAGCCCCTTTTATTTGAAGCTAGCCCAGAGCTTCTGGGAATTCACCAGCCCCAGCGATGCTGCTGCTTGCAGAAATATGTTGGAATAAGCAAATTTTGTGACAGGACCTGCTACCTTCTCCTTTCCCTTTAGCCTTTTGCTTCTTGCCTCAGCCAGGCTCCAAGCCTGCTAGGGGCCACCCATGTGTGACTGATGTGTAGCCTTCCTCCTGAGGGCTCATGTCTGCTCTTTTTCATGCATCTTCATACATCTTCATTTTAGTCATGTTCAGACACCACCAAGTAGGCATTAGTCTCCACTTCCCCAAGCTCTGCATATGAACATTATCTTAGCCTAGAGGGACCACATTCTAAATGATAATTTGGGGATGTGCTCTTCATGCATTTAAGGCTAGCACCTGCCCACCTCTGCCAGCGGTTCAGTGCAAAAGGTCCTTGAGTACAGACAGATTTGGAAATGGTTTTCAGAACCAAGTGAGTGATAAGGTGCTTAATGGGTTGCATACTGCATGCCACAGGGCATTGCTTTTCTGGGGTTAAACCACAGCAGCCCTGTCAGATGGGCTGTGCTCCTATTTGTCCAGCAGTATTTGTGTGTTTTCCTCTCAGACATAAGAAAAACTCTTTAACTCTGGCTAGAGCAAAGTGCAGGGCAGATCCAGGCACCTCAGCACAATTTATTTCCAGAGAAAACCCAAAGAAAAATATCTGAAAGAATGCCTAAGATTTTCCTACATTTGGAGGGTTATAAAAACAGAGACTTCTGTACTATGGTTACTAGCACCATGGGGTTGTGGATTTGGGATGCCCAAAATATACATGAAAATGAAATACAGATGTCGTGGGCCAACTTCAGAGAAGGTGGCATCCCACCATGCTTGGAAAAACTAGTTTGTCTGAAGAGCGAAATACATGGATGTGTAGGGTCCATTCTCCATGCACAGTGGGCCACATGCTTGTAAGTAAAGCGAGTATCAATGGGGAACAGCGGGAGTGAGGACAGATTTTTTCAAGCAGCACAGCTTCTCCCAGCCTCAAAGGTCACACTTAATTTGAGAGAAACCTAAGCAAAGCCTCCAGCCAGGTGGGGATTTGATGGGGTCTGTGGAGCCATAGCTGAAGAGTGGTAAGTTTTGCAACTGCTCCTCCACTGTGTGATGGGAAGTAGATGTTGCCCAGTGAGTTAATCGGCCTGAAGGGAGGCTGCAGTCTCCCTCCCATAAATGTGTCTTCTTCTGCCCCAAACAGGACCAGTGAGCCCCTGTACTCCCCAGCTTCTAGCGTTGTCATGTGTAGTCTTGGTTGTAAGTCAGGCTGACTTCCACACAAACAGAGCTAGGAGGCCTCTTCCCAGTCTGGCCTGGATGTGGTTTAGTGTGCCCATGATCTCCTGGGAAGTTCACCAGATTTCCACCATCTGAGGCTAAAATCTCGCACCAGTGTTGTGTTATAAAACCAGAACTATAGGCAGCTGAGCTCCAAAACCAGCCTCCCCTGACCCTCCTGGCATGCAGCTTTGGCTCTCAGTGTTTAACTGTGGTGCTTGATGGACCAGCTGACCACCTTCGCTTGCCCCTGGGTAGACCTGGTGCCCCAAGCAGCAGTTCCCTGTCCCCAGGATTGGGCCACAGCACACAAAATACTGGGGCTGGATTTAGCTGGGACCGTGAAGGTCAGTGATTCTGCTTTAATGTGGTTTTGTGTCCTCATGCTGCCTCACCACCCCAAGAAAGGCTCATCCCAAGCCACAGCATGTGTGCCTGGCCAGGGAGTTGAAGGAGGGGGCTGGAAAAAAATCTCAGCACAAAATAGAAAAATAACAAACCCCAAGCCCAAAGTGGTTTATTTTAGGATTTCCTGTCAGAGAATGTCTGCTGAAAACACAGGAGAAAGGACAGGCATTATTTTTGGCAGCAAGACCCCATTCAGAGAGACAGGGCTGCTGCGGGAGCAATGCTGCTGATGGTCTCATCTCCAGCTCTGTTTGTTTTCAGCAGAGCTTCATCTGCCCTAGGCTGGGAAAAAGCGACTCTCATCTTCCTCCCAGGATGGAGGAAGGCACCGTTCTGGGACTGGCTTTTCAACACCCCAGCGCAGGATTTCAGGGACCCAAGTAACTAGCAGTAATTGAGGCTGCCAAGCTTTCCTTGGCTCATAGCTCGCAGATGCTGTCATTTCCTGCTAGCCGCCAGCTCTGGACAGCAGGTGGATGTTTTGGGGCTGGAGTCTGGGCTGGCGCACAAGCAGGCTTAGAATCATAGAGTCATTGAGGTTGGAAAAGACTTTAAGATCATTGATTCTAACTAAAGCTTGTCTCCTCCTCTCCCCCATGATGCAGCAGCACCCCAGGAAAGGGTCCCAGCTGCATAAATATGGCACAGGAAGATTCAGCAGAGATAAAAATGACTTGGTCATCCTCTCCAGCAGTGGCATCAGGAAGCTCCAGAGACACCAACAGGGCTTCTCATTCCCTGATATTATGGGTGCCCATTACTTTTGCAATCTTCCTGTTTATAGCTGCTTTGGACCCAGTGCCAGGTGTGCTGGGTGCTGTGCACCTTCTCCTGCAGGACACACCAGACCACAGAGCTGACTCCTGTGTCCCTGGTGTTATCTGTGCACCTGGGACCCAGGTGCAGTGCTGGACCACGAGTACAGTGGAGGCTTTCATTGTACTGTGAGTGTTTTGCTGGCATCAGCTCTTTTAGGAGTGATCTACTTCTCCCTTCTCTCTTACCAGCACATCAACAACGATCACATCCATGGCGAGAAGAAGGAGTTTGTCTGCCGCTGGCAGGACTGCACACGGGAGCAGAAGCCCTTCAAGGCTCAGTACATGTTGGTGGTACACATGCGAAGGCACACAGGAGAGAAGCCACACAAGTGCACGGTGAGCTGGCAGGGATATGGTGCATCTCAGCTTGGCAAGTGGACCTTGGACTTCGGTGGTCACAAAAACGTGTGTGCAGACACAGGCGCATGGCTGCAGGCAGGGCTCTCCCAAGATACCTGCTGGCGCTCTGTAGAGCCAGTGCAGTGGTATGTGTCTGGGTTATAGCTACTTGCAGGTTACACCCTGGGGACAGGGCAAGTGGTCAAGGAGGGTGGTGAAGGTGTTAGCTGGGAAAAATGGGTTCACCTGAGAGATCCAGAGTGACTCAAGACAAGTCACTTAAGGTGGAAAAGCAGCCAATTGAATTGTTTACATCCAAGAAGGAAATCCAGTACCAGCACACTGTGGGGAACCACCTAACCCTACTCATGTCTAACTTAGCATCACCCAGTGCTGCTGCTGGGACTGCAAGTTTCCCTCAGTCACATGCATGAGTGTGCACACAGGCCTGTATCCAGCCTGGGATGCTGGGCCAACATCTCCTGTCTCTGCTTTCTTAATCCAGAGATGAGGTCAACTGCTGAGTAATTAAACCCCAAGAGGATCTCAGTCCCCAGACTTTCTGCATGCAAGAAGTACTGTACCTGGTGTTAAACACTGCCTGAGAAGGAGCATGGAGTGCTATTTTGTCTCTCAGCCCTGTGGGTACTGTTCACCTGGCACATGAGAGAGCAGGGCACACCTCCACCTCGACCTCAAGATATTAAAGCCCTTATCTGCCCTCACACATGGAGTCTGCCACTGCACTCCTTTCTGACATGGGGCAGCCAAGGATGCCTGATGGGGGCACAAAAGACAAGCAAGATGGGGAGTTTAGTGGCTGTGATCAACTGGTAGGAGAGGTGTTCACCATCTCTTTTCACATATGCTTCAGCCCTTTTTCCTCCTGAAGGTCCATCCCTGTCTTTTGATCCCTGCCTTCATCCTCTGCTCCCTGTCTTCTTCTCCTGCCAGTTTTTCATACCTCCTCCGCTGTCAGTGTTACACTGTTCCTCTCCCCAGAGTCTCAGGGATGAGTCTCTCTGCTCAGCAGATGTTTGAGCCCTCCTTCCATATCTTCCTCCTCTTCTTCGCCATTAGTCACTTCCAGCCCTGCTCCCTCCCTGGCTCTGCTCCAGCTCCTTCTTACAAATATTAGGATGTTTATGATTTGCTTGCTGCATGATTCCTTTATCAATCTTCCAGCCCTGTGTTCATCTAATTCAGAATATAAGCTCCCTGGGGCAGAGGGCTATGTCCTTTGTTGCCGGTGTTCCTTAAAAGTATCAAGGGATATTGATCATCAATGTGCTACAAAGTAAGGAGAGAAAGTCTAGCCCTGCCATTGCTGGTAGAAAGAAGACAAAAAGCAACAAGGACTGAATCTTCTTCAGTGCTGTAATGGAGCAGGAAAAAGCTCAATCTGCTGCACAGTCCTGCTTGTTTCAAGCCTTAGTTGTGACAAACTGGAGCAATAGCAAGGCTGTGTTTGAATCTCAGGTCATCCTCTGCCTCCTGGAGAGCTGCAGTCCTTCAAATGCAGTATGTTGCAGCAGCTCTCTGAACTGGTGCACCACTGGTTTCCAATTGCCTGGTATACATGGCAGCTCTGCAGACAGTGCCCTTCTGTGGCAGAGCATTCTTTGTCTAAATATGTCAGTGATTTTTTTCAAAGTGCCATTTGTTTCAGACAAGAAGTTTGTGGTGTACATAAAGCTACACATGAGCCAAATTGCAGCCTGGGATTTTGTCAAGGATTATTTCAACAGATGACAGCCAGAACTCCCACTGACATAATCAAATCCACACGTAAGAGTGGGAACGATTGCTTTGAACATGCGCAGCGTGCTTTGCTGAGAGGATCTTACTTGAAAATGTGGCCTCTGTACTTTTGTTCTTAATAACTGTTCATTTTTGTGTCAGTATCTAGCAAAACCAGAATGGACACATAAGTTGCCTCATGCTGAGTTCCCTTTGTTTTCCAGCAAGTGGAATTATGTATTTCAGTAACTGCAAGCAATTTGAGTTGTAAAGGACTCTTTGTACAGGGCAAAAGAAGAACAGGATATACTGTACTACCTCAAAGCTGTGGCGTATTCTGTGGTCCAAATGGGCTAATGAAAGTTGTCTGAGGAAAGGATACTGGATCCAACCCACCCTGACAAAGCTGTGGAAGAAATCGGCTCTTTCAGGATGCCCCTACTGTCATTGAACAGAACTGGGTATCTCAAGAAAGTGGGGCAAATGTGCTTTAAGTCCACCATCCCTATTGTAGGCCTTAAAATGAAGCTTAAGTAACCCCACTTCTTTTCCAGCACAACAAAGTTATACGGGATTAACCTGTGCCCACATGCTTAATGGGTTTCATGGGCTGCATGTGTGCCTGGCCCCTTAGCAGTGCAGATGAGTCCTATGCCTGTGGAGCACAAAGAGACAGGTACCATTGCTATTGCATGCAGCTGCCTTTGGCCTCTGCCCAAAAGGTCCATATTTCTGGACACATAGAACCACATAGCTGCCCACAGGGTAATCAGACACTTTGCGTGATCTGTCCTGCTCTGATACCGTTTCTTCACTGGCCAAGACCCAACAGAGCCATGTGAAGTCCTGTCACACCTGGACTGAACTTGCAAATGCATTTGAGTGAACTGGCTAAAATACAATACCTCGAGGCTTGCATACATTACAACGGAAGAGACTGTTGAAGTTTAGAGTATGTTTTAAGGTGCTTGCATAGGAAGTGCAACATGGACTTTTCAATGCTCCCAGCTGAACAGTGAGTGCAGCATTTAGCTAGAAGAGGGCGTTGCATTTCTTTAAACTTCTTCCAGTGTTTGTAAGTTCCCATTTGTTTGGTCAAAAACTGTTTAAGGTGGCTTTCTTGGTTTGAGATGAAACCCTCCCCTGCTGCAGACAGGGCAGGTGCAGGCAGAAGCCTCCAGCCCAGCCAGAGTGAAGGGTGTCAGTACTTACATTATCCAAAGCCTCACCATGTTTCCTAAGCTGCTCCTTCTCGTTGTGTGGGCAGCTGGGTTCCTTCCAGTAGGAAGCTTCCTGGCCTATTCTGTCATCCAAATATCCATCTGTCTTCAAGACTGAGAGTCTTGTTTTTTAAACTGGTAATGTCAGACCACCTGACCACAGCATCCTCTGAGGGTAGGCCTAAGCTGTAATTTGGGAAACTTCAAAGCTTGCTAGATTTCTGCTTGTGTGTTAAGAGAATGGTCTGGCATCTCTAGTGCTGGTGCTATTGAGATTGCAAGGCTGGTCACACTGTCAAGAAGCTGTCAGTTGTCTGGTGGGAGGGAGAGGTCCTCCGCTTCTGAGTGTGTTAGCTGCAGACAGATGGTGGGAAGGGCTAAGAGAGCCCTTGTAGGAGTGGAGGGGTGTTCAACCCTGCTGGAAAAAAGAGTCTCTTGTTGAAATGTCAGGTGGGTACCCAACAAGGAACAGCACCTTAAATATGACTCACTGCTGAAACTCTCAGCCAGCCTAGGGAAGTGAGTTCTCCCAACAAAGTGGATGTTGTTTCCTAAAACACAAGTCCTTTAAAGGGAAGTTAAAAAGAAAGAATGAGAAACAGATGAGAAGGGCTTAAGCAGGGGGGGGAATAAATTTTTTCTGGTTAATTAATCACTCCTCTTATGTTTTGTTTTGTTTTGGGTTTTTTTTATTTTAGTTTGAGGGTTGCTCCAAAGCCTATTCCCGTCTGGAGAACTTAAAGACACACCTGAGGTCCCACACTGGAGAAAAACCTTACGTCTGTGAACATGAAGGCTGCAATAAAGCCTTTTCCAATGCCTCGGACAGAGCCAAGCACCAGAACAGGACACATTCCAATGAGGTAAGCCTGGGCTCACCGCAGCTCAGTGGAGGGTTGGGTTTTTTTATTTTGCTCACAATAAACATACACTTTACACGCTGGACTCATGTAAAAAGAAACCCACTGTAATGAGAGGTTTTTCTTATTTTTTAATGGGATTTATTTTGCTGGAAAGCCAGACCACATTAGCTTTATATTTCTGAAAGCAATGTTTGAAACCATAAACAGATGTTAAAGTACGCAAACTTTTTAATTGGCTTTGGAAATTAAAAAATGCATTTCCAGATTTATAATTTTTAATAGTGCAAATAGGGTTGTACAGTTGTGCATGTGGTGTTTAATGTTACTGTGGAGCAGACTTGCAGTAGTATAACTGCTACCCTGGATCCTGATGCTCTGGAAATAATACTCCCTCCATCGTTTGATGTACAATGACAGAGCACAATGCAATGCTTTGTTAACCTTGGCTAATTAAGACTTACTATTAGTAGTTGCGGAGCAGAGGAAATTGCCTTTATTGTAACGTGTGTGATGGTCTGTTGCAATCAACCACAGCCAACGATTGAAATTTATATTACCGCTAATTAGCTGACAGGGGAAGAAAAAACAACACTCCAAAGTTCTAATAGTGTTTGCAGCCATGAAGAATTTAGTGTGTAGCCTAATTTGCAGCAGTTAAATATAGACTATTGGAGAATGGAACACAATTGGTATGGATGACAGCTTTTCAAAGTGATGCTGTGTCTACAAAGGGCTTGTTGGGAGTATTTCTGTATCTGGCATAACAGGTATCGGTGATAACCAAAACTTTTTAGGTTTCAGAGATTTTGTTAGAGTCAGAATAAGGACTCAAAGTCTAGGATGCACTTTCGTGCTGTGTGATGCTGAGATGTACCCAATGAATGACTCAGATCCCAGTGTTACTTTAATTGGTTTGGATATGAACCTAAACATCAGAATTGTCCTTCACCAGCAGGACACAGGTTAAAATTAATCCATATCCACACTGGCACTGGGTAGTTTAGGACTGGTTTAAGGCTACACCAACCTTGGGGCCAGGAGGGACCAACAAGGTGTGCAACTTCCCATTCACTCAGCAGCCTTCAATCCCAGTAACTGGTGTTTGACTAAAACATCGTTTGCTCTCTGTTAATGCTTCTTCCTCTGAAAGGTAGGCAGTTGTGATTTAATCTCACACTTCAGGTATTAGAAATTGCTTGTTTTCCAGCCCTGGATACTTTCTCTGCCTTCCTCCAGTGCTGGATCCAATGTCCAGTATTGCCATTTCCACCTCATAACACTACAGTCTTCTTTCTCATAAGCTGAATAAGTAAGTCAATCAAGCCACTGAAGATTCCCTTTACTGCAGCATTTTTTCCTGTCCTTAAATCCATTTTACATCTCTCTTTCATCCCTAAGGATTCTGATGTGGATGGATCAAGCCTACCGCTACAACTTTCGGTGCTGGATACAGACTCACTTTGTCCGGTTTGTGCACAGTGAAGCAGTACATGAGCTGGGTTTTGCCCATAGATCACTTGAACATGGCTCTCTAGAGCTTTTCCAGGATCCTTCCTAGGGAGGCCAGAGTTTCTCTTCTTGTTGGGCCACCTGGTGTCCCCATGTCCCTACATGCAAAATTTTGGCTTTGGCTGTATTATTAAATGTAATTTCTTTGATGGGTTCAGTTTCCCAAGTGATCCTCCTTGATGCAACACAGGCGTGCCTCAAGACTTGTGAGAGATCTGTAGGAGGCTGTGTGTAATGGTTCTCTGGGCCATATATATTTGATACCCTTTTTTTGAGGAACCTACAAAATGATCCTTTGCAACAGGTGGCATCCCTCTAGGCAAAGCTCATTGTATTGGGCAGCAGACCCAGGTGAGTGAGAATCCTGCAATCAGCTGTGGCCATGACAAATAGATTAGCAAACTGCACTGAGACCTTGGCTCACAAAACCACATGGATACAAAGCAGGAGTTTGTGGCTGTGAATATTTCACATTACCCATCAGTAACTCTGTTGTGGTTCCTAGCTACCTACTAAGTATTTCCCTCAGCTTGCAGTGTTTACATGGGATACACCACATTTTCAGAGTTAGTCATTCATTAGTCCTGTAAGGGGGAGGTTCCAGGTTCCCTGTGTTTGTCTCCATCATTCTTTAATAGGATATAGGTGTATGGTACAAACATGCTGCAGTTCAAGGCTTGGGATATATTACCGCACTGGCTTTTGTTTGACTGCGGAGATGTCCTATGTGTTATTTCATTTTAAACTTTGAGTGATTATTTGAATACCTTCAGGGGATACCTTCAAAGTTACTACTGGGAAAAAGACTTTCCTTCCATGACCGGTCTCCAGTGCATATACAAAAGAGTGGCACAAATTCACAGCATGCCGAAGACTCAGTGACATTTTTTCCAATTCAAGCTAAACATGGGTAAAATTGCAGAAATTCAGTTCTGCTGAGTGCCTCCAGTTCTCCCACCTTGAGAACTGTCATGTTGTATGTGTATGGGAGTAGGAGGAAGGCATCTGAGATATCCAAATTGTCAACTTCAGTAGGTCATACACTGCATTAGATCTCAAAACCTAGGTAACTCAGGGGATATATGAAGGCACACCAATAAAAAAGCAGTTGTGCTCAGTTCACTTGCAGGAGCTATGGCCTGATGAAGAGGATAGTAATGGTGGTGGAGTGTCTGCTGTCCAAGCAACAGCGATTGTTTTACCCTAATAACCAGTTTCTGAAAAATCAGAACTTTAGTGCTTAAAGGGTCTTTATAAAAAAATTTTTGAACTATTTTATGTAGAGTTCTTTAGCATGTGTGGTGGGGCTTCTGTTCTTTAGAGTAGGTTTTAATAGCACCAGTAATAATTCTATAATGCCTTGTCCAAAAGGTTGCATGAGATTCATAAACGAACTATTTTACCTTCTATGCTTTGGTATACCCAGCTTTACAATTTTTAAATATTTACATCAGTGGAGTGTTACGAGGATTTAGTTTGTTCAACTGATGTGACAAGATCAGTCAGGAAGCATGCTGTTGAATGAAAACCAGACTTCCAATGTTTTTCATGTGACGATGCTGGCTTTCTCCAAAGAATATATAATCCTTTGTATTTTTACACTGAAGCTTCTGGATAAAATTGCAAAACAGGTAAAAAAAGAGAATAGGAATGGTCATTTTGGGTAGCCTTCAAACAACATCCATCTGTTTTTTTTCATGGACCTATCCTAGTGCATTGGCAGAAAAATACTTGGAGTAGCTGTGAGGCTGAAAGCGGAACTTGTCATGAGTTCAGAGCTTCCAGCACAGCAGCACCAGCTCAAACAACTGCAGCACTAATACGCTTTGGATTTGGAAACTCAATAATAAAAAAAAAGAAAAAAGTTGAAAGACAAAAAGTATCTGTCTGCTGACTTCTGTTTTCAGAAGTGTGGCTTCAGCCTTGTTTTCCTGTGGCAATCAATGATTCATGAATTTGGGACTAGAGTGCTATCGTCTGAAAAAAGCATTGCATGCCTGTGGTTAGTTTTGCACAATAACAGATTTCAAGGTGACAGGTGCTGGAGTGGTATGATAGATTGGGTAGGGCGAATCCAGTCTGGCTTGGTTTCCCTGGAATTCCATCAGCCAGAAGATCTCGGACATTTTCTCTGAGTAGGCCCCACCTTAGCAGAGAGAATGTGTTCTGCTCAGTCCCTACATCACCTCCCTCCCATGCATAATCAGGAAACATTCCTGTGGCTACCCAAGCAAACACATACACGGGAAAATAATATTAGGAAAATATTTTATGAATTCTTTGCTGTCTTTTAATCCAGAAACTGAAAACAAGGTGTTCAGCCAACATAAAATGACTGGCCAGGTCTGTGTGGATCAGCAGCAGTCCATATATCACATCTTAGTGATCCCAGTCTTACAGAATCCTGCAGAGCAGATGCTCCACATTTTGCTGCTGCCAGCTGCTATGCACATTGTATTTGCTTGGCCCATACACTGGAATATTTGGACTTGTTCTAAATATAACCCAAGATTTGCTTCTATTGACAGAAACCCTACGTCTGTAAAATCCCTGGCTGCACAAAGCGGTACACAGACCCTAGCTCCCTCAGGAAACACGTCAAGACCGTGCACGGGCCTGATGCCCACGTCACAAAGAAGCAGCGCAATGATGTTCACCCAAGGCCACCTCCGCTCAAGGAAAATGGGGACAACGAGGCAAGTGCCAAGCAGAGCAGCAAGGTTTCAGAGGAGAGCCCTGAGGCCAACAGCACCACAAGGAGCACGGAGGATTGCTTACAAGTCAAAATGATAAAGACGGAGAATTCTGTGGTAAGAGCAGTTGCTCTTGGCAGAAGTGACACGGCCCCTAGTTTCTCCAACGCAGTGGGGGCATGAAGCATTTGCATGCCATTTACCTCTAGGGGCAGTTGCCCTTCACCTGCCAACACCCTAAAGTTCATGTCCAGAGATGAAGCTGCAAGTCAGAGCAAAGTTCAGTACATTTTGTGCCTTCCTACCCAGCGTCACAAATTCTCACCCTTGTAGTTATGGGGGCCATGTGATGCCCAGTGTTGAGCTTGGCCTCCTTGTGCTGTTAAAGCTGGTAAAACTCAGAGCATTTGTGGTCAAATGAGCCTTACTTACCTCACCAATTTTAACTGAGCAGCAGCTGAAGCAGAAGTCCTGGCTTAAGCGGTCCCTTTTCTCCTCCTCATGTCCTTCACTGGTTTTCTTTCCAGGCTGCTGCTGCACAGCAGTTTTCGTGGCACAAGTTTGTTGTGGGCTGTCTGATGTAGCCGGTGGGAATAAAAGTAACTGGTTTACTTTTGCTGGGATCTTAAAGCAATTTCAATTCCATACTCAGAAACACAGAATCTCTGGGGTTGTCAGGGACTTCTTGTGATTGTCTAGTCCAACCTCCCTGCTCCAGCAAGGTCAGCTAGAGCAGATTTCTCAAAGTACAGGAGTACTGTAGTCTACAGGAGCACACGACTCCCACATGCCACAGAAAACTGTAGTGGGATGATGAGGCAGGGAAGTGAAACCAAGAATAAACATGGGAGCAGTGCTGTGGCCCACAGAGTACAGGCTTGCAGTCAACTGTGGTCACGTTTTACAGTCCCATGAGTGACCACCAGCAGAAGCAAAGGCCATTTATCAGCCTCCTGGCCATTACAGCACCTTCTTAGTAGGCAATTGTGTGGTCGATGGTGCTAATGAGGTGTTTACAGTGATGGGTCCAAACACAATCAAGTCTCTTCCACCCCATACAGGGAGCCCACCTGCTCCTCAGCCCACCACTGCTGGTGGAGGAGATGGATCATTGCAGCACGCAAGTCACTTTAGCCTTTTGATGTTTTTCTTCACATTCATACTCAGAAGTTCTGATCTGCTGCACCAGCTTAGAGTGAGGCAGGGTATGGTCTGGATACAGCAGTAAAGACATTAACCTGCAAAGGAGGGTGTTCTCATAGTCCCCAGACTTCTCACTAGCGCTGAAAGGACTCTGAGCTCCAAAGCTTTTGTTGATTTGAATCCAGGCTGAAAGATTGTTATTCTTATGAACAACATGCCCTGAAGCTACAAAGATTTTTCTCAAAAATGTTAAGGGAGGTGTTGCTGGACACATTACTAATGAGCAGCATGTTTCAAAGGAGCTGTGGATTTTCACATCCAAAGTGTCTCTAAATGATTGAAGGAACAGTTTTACTGTGATGAGGCTCTGTATTGGGTTACAAAGACTGAGTGTGAGAACCACTGGACAGAATGACCTCTCTCCAGTACTCTTGCTCCATGGGTTTTGCTGTTTTTTAACTATGAAAACATGGATGCAATCACTGCTCCCCACCCTGTTTGTCTGAAAGTGTGAGGTTGTTTTCCTAGGGCTCTGTGCTCCCGGGGTTGCAGTCAAGCAGTCTCTCTGGCAGCAGGGCCATGAGCCGGATATCCCTGTCCGCTTTCCCCATCCAGATCTGTGTACTTGTATACATCTACCAGGCAACATCTGACCTGGCAGGTCCATGTCCATCTCCTGTTTCCTGGTTAAGGGTAGGGTGGTGGTAGGGGTGAGATGTTTCACTGGTTCATATCACTCCGAGGCCTATTTTTGGGTCTCATCCCAGACAGATGGAGATGGGTAGGAAGTCTCTCCTAGGGTTTTTTATCTGGGCCCCAAAAAAAGGGTAGGTAGGGAAGATGAGGTACAGGAAGGGGGTGGGGAATGTTGGCAATTTGTGTTGTATTCTGCACTCCCCTCTTCCTCTTTTTACTAACATGGTCCTTTCTGTTTCTGATGTCTTTGTCCTAACAACCTGTTCTTTATTCCCACTTACCCTTCCTTACTCTACCTTCCTAAGGACAGTCGGTACTAAGGTGAGCAAAGAAATCCTTTGTATTAAAATAGCTGTATAAAGCATGGTCTCCTGCAGACCTCCTGTCTCCAGCTAACCCCCACAGGGTGCAGGCAGAGGCATGGGGAGCAGTGGGGAGGGGTAGAGGATATTTGCTTGAGTGCAAAAAGGGGGAGGACACAGTGCCTGAGGATTCCCTTTGACAGCTTTCTTCCAGCATCACAGCCTGCTATTAAATCCTGGGATTGCAGTCTCTGTCATCCACATTTAAGGGCAATGAGGCCATCAGAGGCAGTCAGCCCTGCCCATAGGGACTGCTAGAGAGCAAAGTAAAACACTGCATCACCCTGCACTCCCACTTTGGCTTGGGGCAAAGTACGTTGCCTTTTCAGCACTCCCATTTTTTGCTGGAGCATGGGCCTGGAGCAGAGAATCCAAGGCATCCTGTCTGGTAGCAGTAAGGTCAGACCATTTAGTGTCTGCTGCAAATAAGCTATTCGATGTGATATGCAATTCCTAATGTAAATGAAATAAATATTTATGTTGCTTATCTGCCTTACCTGCAAGTGGGAGTTTGCAAACAGTGAACCAGGTTTTTATCCGACTGGGAAGTTTGTCAGCTAACCTAATTATATGTTAGGGTATTTTAAAGACAGAAATACATCGTGTCTGAAATACTTAGGCCTTGATCTTATTTTAGATAAGCTGGTGCTTGCCGCAGTATACCTTGCACAACCAGGTAACGTGATGATTTTCTTCGAGAAGCCTCTGTCCTTAATCTTTTGGAGGAACAGCATTTGGATTCTCTCCATCCTCCAGTTGAATCTACTGTAGTTTTTCTAGCTGTGGGGTTCTGCCCTTCCCTCCAACCCCAGGGAAGTTGCCCCTGCCCTCTGGTAGAGCTGAGATTCTGCAGCAGGGAAGGGTAACGAAAGGGGAGAGCCTGTGATAGGGCACAGCATGTGGAGCCTGCTGGGGATGTTGGGCTTATGTTTTTTTTCCATCAATGTTTCCACCTGCCCAACTGCCTCTCTTTTCCCTCCCCAAGATGTGTCAGTCCAGTCCTGGTGGCCAGTCGTCATGCAGCAGTGAACCGTCACCCCTTGGCAGCACCAACAACAATGACAGTGGAGTAGAAATGAACATGCACAGTGGGGGAAGTCTGGGAGATCTGACAGCGTTGGATGACAATGCTCCTGTTGTGGACTCAACAGTCTCATCTGGTAATTCAACAGTCAGCCTGCACCTAAGGAAACACATGACGACGATGCAACGACTTGAACAGCTGAAGAAAGAGAAACTCAAGACAGTTAAGGATTCCTGCTCATGGGTGAGCCCAGCTCCACAAGCCAGAAACACCAAGCTGCCTCCCATCTCAGGAAATGGTAAGCCCTGGTTGTGGGCCATCTGCTGTAGGAACCCTCCAGAGTCTGACTCAGGTTTCATAACAGAGAGTCTGCCCTGGAGGAGCATCATTTCTTATTGCCTCTGAGTCAGCCCTTGCTGGATAGAGATGTCAGGTAAAATGCAGAGCTTGGGTGTAAGCACAGCCATCTGGTGATGTGCAACAGAAGCCCAGATGCTGAGTGCTATGGAGCTATGAAGGGAGTCAGAGGTGTTGGTGTCCATGTTTCTGGGCTTGCGCAGGACCCAGCCACAGCTGTCTTCACTGTCCTAGTGGTAGGCGCAAGACTGCTTGGGTTTGTTCGAGAAGTAACAGTTCCCCCCAGGGCCAATGTGCCTCCTAGGAGACTGCTGGAGCACAGCAGCAATCCAGACAAGCCCTCCATCCCTGATCTTGCTCTGGCAGGCCTTTTGTCACTTTGAGAGCTCCTGGCTGTTGCCTGCAGCTTCATATGCTAGTTTCTTCCTGGTTGGGAATTCCTGATAAAGGTTTTTTTATGAACCCTTCAGTGCTTTAGCTTTGCCAGGAAGTCCCAAGGCATAGGGCCTGGGTTATACTAAACCTTGGGGCTTAGTATATTGGAGCTTCTTGGTGTACTCTGGGAAGAGCCTTTGAATGTCAGCTCTTGGGCTCTCAGCCTCCTATCCCTGACTGCTGTGCATCTGTGCTGGTGAGCAGCTGTGGTTGTAGCTATGTGCTGTCCCTTTGGCTCTGTTCACACCAGTCCTACATTTTCCTTCTAAGAGAGGCCCATATGGAGGCACTTCCTCAGCAGCTGAGTGTCAGTGGGGTACACATTGCAAAGACTGCAGCAGGGACTTCTTGTCTTCTCCCCTCAGCCTTCTTGCTCTTTGTGCATGGACACAATGCTGGAGAAGAGGCTTTGAATTCACTGGCAGCAAATGAAATTCACTGTCGTTCCAATAAAATATTTGGGGTGTCTGTATTTGGCACTAAGAACACTACCAAGTGAAATTTCTCAGCTAACTGAATCTTTTCTTCCCTGTAACCTTTCTCTCAGGCTCCATTCTAGAAAATAGTGGTGGTTCTTCTGCTACGCTGCCTAATCCTAGAATAATGGAGCTGTCTGTCAGTGAGGTTACGATGCTGAACCAACTCAACGAGCGCCGTGATAGCACAACAAGCACCATCAGCTCTGCCTACACCGTCAGCCGCAGATCATCAGGGATCTCCCCCTACTTCTCCAGCCGCCGTTCCAGCGAGGCTTCGCAGCTTGGGCACCGTCCCAATAACACGAGCTCTGCTGACTCCTATGACCCAATTTCGACGGACGCCTCCCGTCGGTCGAGTGAGGCAAGCCAGTGCAGCGGCATGCCGGGTCTGCTGAACCTCACACCCGCTCAACACTATAGGCTGAAAGCCAAGTATGCTGCTGCCACAGGGGGCCCTCCCCCAACTCCCCTGCCAAACATGGAGAGGATGACCCTGAAGAACAGGATCTCACTAATGGATGGACCAGACCCCACCTTGCCCTCCATCCGCCTCCCCCCAGGACCCAGGCGTTGCAGCGATGGTAACACCTATGGCTATCCATCAGCTGCCGCATTTCCCCACGAGGTGCCAGGCAACTGCACGAGGAGGGCAAGTGACCCAGTGAGGAGACCTGCTGGAGACCCCCAGGCCCTCCCACGAGTTCACCGCTTCAACAGCACCAGCAACATGAACCCCTTCCATCCTCCACACCCCGCAGACAGGAGGAATTTTGGCCTCCAGAGCTATGGGCGCTCGGACGGGAGCCTGCCCCGGCACACCTACTCACCCCGGCCACTGAGCATCAGTGAAAACATTGCCATGGAGGCCATGTCTGGGGAGACGGAGGCGCCCATCGGAGATGATGACATTATGCTGCCAGATGACGTGGTGCAGTACATCAAATCCCAGAGCAATGGGACAGCAGTTGAGAGCACTTCCATGGGGTATAGCAATGAGATGCAGAGCTTCCAGGGAAGCGGGAAGCTGCAGCCTCCAGCCTTGCCCAGCCAGCGCAGGATGGCTGTGGCTGAGGCGAGCCTGAGCCACTTGGGACCCATGATGGCAGAGTGTCCCATGAGCTTTGATGCTTCCTCAGACATGAATAAAAATAACATGCCGGTCCAGTGGAATGAAGTCAGCTCAGGTACAGTTGATATGATGTCTAATCAGTCAAAGCAACAGTTTTCACAAGGGAACTTAGCAGTGGTCCAGCAGAAGCAGAACTTTGGTCAGTACCAGAACTACAACCAGCAGCAGATGCAGCTGCCGGAGAACAGTATGAACGTAACACAGCAGAGCTTTATGCAAAGAAATGTGAGCATGGATGGCCAAAGGCTAAACTGTATGCAGCTGCGGCAGCAGCCAATGAGCCTAGGCACTGGCATGAACCCTGATCTGGTTGTGCACACTGGGTATAACCAACCTCATCAGATGCTGAGCCCCAGTGCAATTAGTGGCAACCCAAATCAGATCGCTCCTTCTTGTAGTAGCATGTCAGCAAAGTCTGGACCCCACCTTCACCCTCAGCAAATGGATATGGCAACTGACCCTTCTTTAATGGTTGGCAGCAACAGCGAGCACACAATGTTGGGCCAGGTCATGCACGAGCCGAGCCAGCAGAACTACTCGGCTCAGGCAACCCACCTGAACTTCCCCATGGCTCAGGAGGCCTTTCATCAGCCCGTCATGACTTCCAGCCAGCCCAGCTTTGAGCCTCAGCAGAACATGATGGGCTCAGTGGCGCAGGCGTATGCACCCGGCATGGTCCAGCCTCATCCTCCGCCAGAACCCAGCCCAGCCAACAGATCCCGAGGCCTCCGCACTGTGCAGCAGCTGAGCTACATGAGAACTCCCCACCCTACAAACAATATTAGCCCAGGCCAGGAGGCAGCAGAGGCCGTGCATAAAAGAACCAGTGACATGTTGACAGCACCAGCCCAGCAGTGCATGGACAGCACAAGGGAAAACAACTTGATGTACTATTATGGTCAAATCCACATGTACGAACAGAACAGCAGCTTTGATAATCACACGGACTGCCGGGTCAGACAGCAGCAGTGTGCACTGAGCAGCAAGCCGGCCACTCTGCCTTCCCCGGGTGCGAACCAGGTGTCCAGTACGGTGGACTCGCAAGGTCTTGAGCCGCCCCAGATAGATTTTGATGCCATCATGGACGATGGGGATCATTCGAGCCTGATGTCTGGAACCCTGAGCCCCAGCATCCTGCAGAACCTCTCCCAGAACTCCTCTCGCCTGACGACTCCACGAAACTCTCTGACACTGCCCACCATACCCACAGGAATAAGCAATATGGCGATAGGCGATATGAGCTCCATGCTAACCACGCTGGCAGAAGAGAGTAAATTTCTAAACATGATGTCATAACAGTAAAGCACAAAGCCTTAGCTCTATCTAAGGGGCTCTGCATGAAGCAGTTTTATGAATGTGCTTTTCAAAAATAATCTGTTTCAATAGCATAGGGGTTTTTTTTATAAGTATTAAATACATTAAAGGGATTCAAAATAATTCTTTTTTTAAAGTCTCTGTACAGAATTATGCAAACTATATCCAGGCAGTTCAGCACCACATGGGTGCACCTCTAGTATTATTTTCTGGCTTGGTTTCCCAGAGCACTGAACAGTATCACCATCAAGCTAGGAGACAGCATGAGCGTGGTTAGAGACGAAACCCTCCCTCCCCAGCAGCCCTTTAAATAGCACTCCCCACCATTTTCCCTTAGTTATGTTTGCAAAAACTCACATTTCAACCCACTCCAGAAAGAAATGGGAGGATGTGGTTTTGATCAGAATAAAAGCCATATTATGTATTCTGCTCTGATGAGAGTAGGGTTTAGTTACGTCTCCAAACAAGCCCTCTGCCAGCAGTATTGTTTTATACCATAAATACCTTTGTACCTTGCAAAGAGCGTTGATTCCAAACATCTTCTCAGGAAAGTGCCTTACCATGCTGTCTTGCTAAGTAGCCAAGGCCTCTCTTCCTTTAAAAATCAAACATGGTGTATTGCCAGAAGCGTATATAAAATGTACATTTATAAAAACATAGTGGTGTTTCTGAGAAAACATTGGAAAGACACATTGATGAGACACATAAAAGGTGAATGCACACTTTGATCAGATGTGTTTACAACGTGGTTTATCTCATGTGCAGAGTGGAGCAGAGGCCTGGGAACAGCAATCACTGGGAAATAATCCCCCCGTGGCAAGAAGGCTCCAGCATGCAGACTGACACACACGCATAACTTTGCGCCTTCTGAGCACAGTGACTTTCTGCGGGGGCCCCGCGTGCATCTGTAATGTCACATCTCTGAAGCGTGCATTAACATATCCCTGTGCAGCTTTGCAACGGCTTCACTTTCTGTTGGGTTTTCCATGTTGAGGTGCTTGCATACAAAAGTGATGGTGATGGAGAGAATTTTGTGATTGTTTCAGCTCGGTCAGCACTGTGCAAGCATTGTGGGAGCTCGTTTATCTGTCCAGGTTTTGTCTGTGTAATATGCTCCATGCAGGGCTCTGCCTGGGCTCCATGCATGCAACAGGCGTGTGGCCGCACTGATGCAAGGCCAAGCATGAGCTAATACACGCTGCTCTACAAGGACACTGGTTGGCATGCACCCAGTGCTACGTTAACATGTCCCACAGCTTTGGTCAGCATCAAAAGAGCTGCTGTATCCAAAAAATATACCACGGAAAGCCCAGGACATTAGTTTGGCTAGTGCTTTGTGCTACAGTATATATATACTCTTTGTACCCTCCTGGTTCCATTCAGCACTGCACCTGCAGTCTACAGTGTAAGCAAGTATCTGGCTAATTGCAAAAGAGGTATTTGAGTCAAAATGGTAGTTTGGTCAGTGAGAATCTCCTGGAAGTGTCCTTGGTGAAGAGATGGGAGGAGCAGGACCTCTCAAAGCCAAGTCCTGCACCAAAATATAACTGCTTGTAATAATGACCAGCTGTTTCCAGACCTGTCCTATCTGGCACTGAATTAAGTCTCAGTTGCATTATTTATTTTTACTGTCATTAGGGAAGAGGGTGTAAATGGTGGGGTGCATGTGCTTGGAAAGGAGGCTTTGCTTAACTTCCGACTGCATTGGACAAAGACAGCTCTCCTCATCCTGCTTTGATAGCATCCAGTGCTTTGTATCCCATATGTTGAAGGGCAGGGAACAAGTGTGACATGCCTCCCCAGGTTCTCACAGTTTGACTAGAAAAGCTTCACTTTCCCCTTCCTGTATCCCCTCCTCACCCCATACGTATGTGGTGTTCTCACTTGCATCTGCATCTGTCCCCTGAACAGGACAGGGACAGCTCTATAGAGGTGCTTTCTGGTATCGCTGTTTTCCTTTTGCACAAACTGATGTCAGGCTCACTCTTCAAAGCATCACCAGGGGCTGGCATGAAAATGCCATGTGTTACTTCCAGGCAAACCTTCTGGATACCAGTACAAAACAACTATGCTTGGCAGTGGTGGGCTGGGGCAGAGCTGCTGCTGGGTAGCCCTGGGTACAGCTGTTTCAGGGAGGTGCTACTCTGCATCCTGCAGTCTCACCCATCCTCATCCCAAATGCAGAGGGTGCACACAGGACACTCTCACCTCCACCCTTCACTCCTCAAGGCCACCATGACTCTTGCTGATGTCCAGGGTGCATGAGGACAGGAAAGCAAAGCAAGGTGCCTGGCTGTTTGTTTGTGTCTCCCATGAAAGTTGTGTCTCCCATGAAAGTTGTGTCTAAAGGGATTGTTTTATAGTCTGCTGTATATATCCTCCTGTAGTTACTGACCTTGCCCTTGCCTTTGCATTTATGAAAAAGGGCAGTACATATTTTAGGACATTGTATGTTGTCCTGGATGCTTGGAGTACAACTGGGCATCCCTTGTGCTGAGATGGATCAGGCTTTTGTGTGTCCTTCAGCTGCTAATCTGATTTTTTTGAACAGCTGCATAGGGCAATGATGGCTACTGAGTCCCTCTTCACAGATATCTCATTAGCGAAAGATCAAATACAAAAGCAAAACCAAATCTCCGATGACTTGAGATTTCTCAGACTTTTCAGTGGTGGTCCTTCATTTACTGAAAAAGTATTAAAATAACCATTCCAGCACTGTATATATTATGTATAGAAGACATCATTGCTAAAAGTACTGTAGGTGAATTGTTCTTTCAAATTTATATCTTAAGAACATTTATAGCTGTTTTCTACATCATAAGAATGGAGGTAACATGCTGAACCTGTATATAAACCTTTTGTACATTAAAAAGTAATTTTTTTCATAATTCCTTGTGTCTGTTGTTACTGGGTTTTGTTTGGTAATGGTGGTTGATCTTGGTCTGTCATCACACCAACAGAGTCAGTGGACTCTGGTGACGCTTAGGAGCAGCTGGTGAGGAGCTGATGGGGCTGGTGTGTGAGTCACTGCATGGATGTGAAATGGTCTTGCCTTGAGCTTCCACTCAACAATGCGATAGAGATGCAGAAAAACAGGCACCGAGGCTGAGGATGACACTGCAGCAAGAACAGCACAGGAGAAGGGCTTAAAGCAAGGGCTGGAGAAATTTGGCAACCAGAAGATTCATGGTAAAATGGCTTGTTGACTGTCTTGATCAGTGCCCCAAAAGAGACAGAAACAGGACAGATCAGCAGAGCTGTGATAGTCCACGACAGCGACAAGTTGAATATTGGTTTTGGAGGAAGGAGAAATGAATCTGTCCATTATGTGTGTGATGGGAAGCAGTGATACAGTGAGCAACAGATACATTGGTTGTGATCAAGGGTTTGTAGTCTCAAGAGACTGATTTTCAACTTGGTTTCATAGAAGTGGGTTGGTGTAGATAGGGCTACAGCTTTAAGAGAGGGTGGGGAAGCTATTCAGAGGTGATCCTCATGGGCAGAGCAATGAGCTTGGAATGAAGTCAGCTGTTGAGCAAAGCAGTTGGCCATTGGATCAGCCATGACACCTGGTGCCAAGGAGCCAGCAGTTTCATGCAGAAGCTACTGAAGGGGATGTCTTCATTTTCCTCCATGCAGGTGCTCTGCTGAGCTGATTGGTAAAATCAGGTATGTTTGGGACAAATCCTTACCCTATCATCAGGGTTCTCTTATAATCCATGGCAAAAGATTGGCATATCCTTAAGTACAATTAACCTTTCCTGTTTAGACATGTAGGATGGGGTGACTTTTCCTCTGCAAGACATTGCACGGAAACACCGTGTAGCCAGTTTAGATTAGATACCTTCACCAGTAGGGTGAGATGAATCCCATGCTGCTGTGAATCTCTTGCATTAAGCTAGTCACCCTCAGCACTGTCTGAGGTTGAGCCAGTGAACAAGATGTTGATTAATGTGTTAATGATCCTGCTAGTCTGCAAATCCATGGGATAAATATCACACCCCTCTGTACTGTCCAAAAACTACAGAAATCACATTAAAAAAAAAACCAAACAGTAATATTATTAAAAGGAAATTGTTCAGAGCTTTTCTGTTGACGAAAGGCTTTGGGGACTCAGATCAGCTCCTACTGCTTTTCTACTTTAAATGCTTAAAGTGGGTTTCTAATCTAGATCAAATGCTGCTTTTAGGGGGTATTTCACTTCAGAGTTTGATCAGGGCACACCTCTGCCAGTGTATTAACATATTTATTACTTAAACTGAGCTAAGATTTCCTAAGAGCCTACCCAAGGTCAGGTACCAGCACTTCCGTTTTTACTGCTTTTGCCATCCTGGAATACACAGGGATCAAAAGGCTTATTGCTCCAATTGTTGGCAGGTAATAACCCTTCTGCAGCAAATGTTGTTTATAAGCCAGAGACTGGAGTTTATACTACTGTGGCAGCTGCATAAGATTCAATTAACCTTCTTTTTAATCAATCATATCCCTTATGAAAGCAAACCGTCCTAACAAGGCTGATTCTGACCCTCTTCAGTGAGTGTTAACCTCACTCCACTCCCAAACCCAGTGGGAGCATAGGAGTATTAAGATCCCACTATGGGTAAAACCATCACAGCTCTTTAATATTGCACTAGTATCTCAGGTTTTCCTGGAGGGGAGAAAGAGCCCATAAAAGCTACTGTTGCTGGATCTGATTGCACAGAGTCATTCCAATGGGTTTTTATTGCAGTGGTCTCAGTAGAGATGACATAGGCGCTCTTGTTCTTTATGAGCTGCTGGATCTACTTGGAAGAGCATACATGTTGTAAATAAATGGTGTGGTTTATATTATTGGAAGGACAATTTATGACCAACCAAGGCCTCTTGCAGACAGCTATTTAACTTGTAAGTAAAATGACCTAACACTTAAGAAATTTAGAAGCTACAAAACAACCTATGTTGTGGCCAATATACTTATTTCTTCTTGATTTATGTTTCATGTAAAACTTAAAATGGCTATATTAAAAATGTTTGCTGTAAAAATAAAATTAAAGAAAAAAGTGATGCTTTCACACATGCTGAAGGCTTGTGACGACTGTAACTTCCTCCAATTGCACTAGCACCACTGGTTCATTACAAAGGTCTCTTCCTATTTCCATTTTCCCTGCTATGGCAGGTTGGGCAGATATGCAGGGGTCATGGTGGCCTTCCTGCTGTCAACTTTGAAAGAGCTGCTATGCTGACCTCCAGTGCACTTTCTGGAGATGTCTCTCTAAGTATCAATGGCTTACTGAAAAGCAAAATCTGGCTGCTATGTCTGTCCGTTGGAGGCTATTTTGACATCACATCTTTACCACCTTTTATAGGGCTGTATCAGAAAGGAGCAGCAGGCATGGCAGTACCCCCAAAAGGCAACTCCTGCACCAGGAAACAGGGCACAGGGTTTCATAAACATTTGGTCTAGGTTGCTCTGGCTAGTCTCCACTCTTACAAAGTACAACTCAGGCTAGTTTCCATAAAGAAAGGATGTTTAAGGAAGGGCTTTAAAGCAGAAGCTTGGTCTGATGCTCCTAATATCTTCTAAAGAGTCTCTCCCTTTCCTTTGTCTCTCTGTTCACGCTACAGAAAGCCTACCTATAAAGACAACCTTTGCAAATACCCTTTCTCTCCCCTGTCGCTATGACTTTTCTGTTCCTCTTTGGTAAAGACTCCAGAGTGCTCTGCGCATACAAACATCCTCTCTGCCAGGGTTTGACAGACAGACAGTTACACTTTTTGATGCTGGAGCATGAGGAACAGCTTTCCTGACACCTGCAGAGGGAATCATGTAGAAGAAGAGCACGTATTTCACAGCTGGATGTTGGCCAAAGTACCAAGGTTCGTACAACAGTGCAGTGGTAGTGGTTAAAATAGGTCAGATGAAATGAAGAGAGCAGCAGGGAGGAAGCAAAACTCCGGACAAAGCAGGGCTGATATTCTTCACGGCTTTGTGTTTCCCAGTGCATCTCCCATCTGCAAAATTTCAGGGACCATGAGGGTTTACTGGCCCTGATGAAAACAAAACAAAGTAGTGATGCTTATGTGACTATGAGAGATCTATTTTTGAAGAGTTTATCTCTGTAAGAGCTTCACATAAAGGATTTTTTGGGGAAAAAAGCACCATTTTTATCTGTTACCTCTTTTGCTCACTACTCAGTTGACCAGTCGCTCAAGCAGCCATCACCTGAAAAGGCAGTGTAACTGGTGGCACAGCAGTCGTACAGTGCGTGAAGAGCTTCAGCCACCTGCCCAGATGGAAACAGCCGTGGCAGCAGCAGCGACTGAGGTGCACTGCTGGGGCTGATTCGCAGCAAGCCTGGAAAGGCAAAGCAGCCCCAGGCCCGCAGTCTGTAGGTGGGCTGCCCCACCCTTTGGCAACGCCAGCATCCTGCCCTTGGCTGCAGACCTTGGAGCAAAGGCACTCCCAGCCTCTGCGCCTTGGCCAAGCTGCTGGAAACTAACATGCTTCTCCCTGGCTGCACAGCTATTGTATAGCAAGAGCCTGGTAATCTCCAGGTGGCTTTATTGGCCGTGCTTCCTAGCTGGCGTAGCAGCCCTCTGAGAAGGTACCTGCCTGTTGCACTTACCCATCTGACTGGCATCTGAGCAAAGTGTCTCAACTGACTGAAAAGTGATGTATTAATTTTTTTTTTTTTTTTAGCTAAATGTCTTTATGCGAATCATTTAACCTCTGTGTCACTCATCAATAATGACGATAAGTGAAATTCAATAGTGCCACATGAAGTGCACAGAGGATTAAACATCACTTCAGGCACACCGAAAGTGGGCGGCATTACCGTATCTGAGAGATCTGAAGGAGGAGAAAACAGGTTTTGCTCTGCAGTCTAAGAGGCTGCATCCCTGCAACACCAGCACAGGCTGAGGAGGGTGCTCCAAATGGTGATCCTAATCACTTCCTGCAGGCCAGTGAGTTTCCCTTGTTAGCAGCCATCCAAGAACTGAACAGGTCTCACCTTGCTTGAGGAGCTCTCAGGAAATGATTGCTTGTCTTAGCAATGTCAGGAGATCTGTCAGTGAAAATGAAGAATGTTTTCGGGGAATAGAAACTGGGTCTGAGCCAGGTGAAGGTTTCTACTTAATTTGAAAAAAAAAAAAAAAAAAAAAAAAAATCCCACCATTTCCGTCACTAACTGGAAGTAAGTGGGAGCCTTTTGAACAGATCAGCAGTGGTCTAGGTGTTGAAAGCATCAACGCACCAAAGTAGTTGAGAAGGGTTTTCTCAGAGACAAGAGCCAGCTTTGTGGCCATTGAACACTTCCAAAAAATCGCCTGTAATTGCCCAAATTAGAAGGGCAATTTAGAATCTGATGCCATTCAAAAAGCCTTCCCCAAATATAATGCATATTAGTAGCACATCAACAGTTTAGCTTACAAACCTTCCAAACCTAAACCGTGAATTTAGCAGAGCACGGGGCTGAGGTATGACTTCTCAAGTAGTCTTCTAAAAGTGACATCAAAAGTATTTTCAGCTAAAATATTATCAGTATTTTTTTAAAAAAACAATTTAGTATGCAGATAGCTGGGCTGGCTTCATCATGGCTGAATCAGTACCAGAAAAGTCAAGTCTCTAAGGAGCCCACAAGAAGCTGTTTTCCACCCCTGCTCTTCCCACAAAGTTGTTCCACTTGTAAGAAACTGAGATCGAGCAGATCTCCCAAAAGATAAAGGTGTGAAATAAAGTCAGGGTCTGAGGGCCTTTTAGATTAGCATCATCTCTCCCTACAACAGGAAAAACCACTTTGTTAAGTGTTGTTTAAAATTATTCCAGTTAACACACAAAGTATTGTACTGTGTTGCAATTAGATTACCTAAGGTAAAACATCTTTCCCAGCCCTTATTTCAGTGCTGAAGATACTTCAGGAAAAGTGCTGGTCTACAAATATTTCTACAGATTCAGCAGGGCTCAGAAATGGTTCACTTTGAAGCACAACTGGTGAGCAAAGCAGGTCTTTTCTCCTGCAAATAAACCCCATGAATGGAGAGAAGAAGGTTTTTTTGTTTTAAGATATATCAAACATCTTAACTACTACTAAAGAAAGAAGTTGCTGCATTGCTGGTCTTTGAATAAAAATTACGATAGAACCATGAGGCTTGGAACTGTAATCTTGGTCTTGTGTACATGCATCAGTGCTCTCTATTAGATTAAACAAAACCTAATCAGATTAGGGGAAAAAAATCCTCAACCAAAGTGGGTATCAGGCTGAAAATCAAAGAAGATTCTCCTCTAGCATAAATAGTGCAAGTGAGGCAGCATAATTTGTCTCATTTAGCTATATTACCACATGGCCATCCTGTCGCATTTGAGGATCCAATGAGAGTGCTTTGGATGGGTGAAGAATGGAAAAACAGGTGAAATGTGGAAAGACCATATTTTAACAGTACTATGAAGAAGAAAGATGAGTACAAGGATGGAGTAGAAGTCCAACCATCGAGACTCTCCTCCAGGAGGACTGTTACCTCAAGGTTCCCACTTGCTTGGCAAATGACCATCCCTTTCTATCTCCTCTGGAGTGGCTGATGGCCTATGGTGGGTTCAGCTCCTCCTGCATGTTGTAGCTACCTGTCCTCTGCAGAGAGCTGCTGTTCACACTGCCTGTGCCTTTCACCTTCTTCTCCTCACACTGCTGAACGCTTTCAATCTGACAAAACTTCTCCCCTGTCAGCAAAACCAGACCTGCTCCAGGGGTTTTGTCACCACACTGTCAGCCAGGAGCATTTCTTAAAACCTAGCCCATATAATTAATACAGAAAAGGGCTTGATGGCAGTCCTGAGCTGTGTGTTTCTTCTGGTGGTGGTGGTTTGTTTTTTGCTCAAGACAACAGATTTTGAGCCTACCACTGTTTACAGCTGAAGAAATCACAGAGAGACAGCATTCATGGGACTAAGGCTGCTTGCTACAGGAAGGTGTTGAAAGATGTGGATCTGATCTGGTCAAAGCAAAGGGACATGAACAAGCAAAGAACACGTTGGTCTCTTCTGAAAATAGTTTCTCAAATGCTCAGGCCTGAAAATTTGCTGTTTCAAATTACCTCTTTGCTCTTAGAAGCTCCTTAGTTCAACTTCTGTCTCATAGAGCAACCGTCTGCTTCCTTGAAGAGTGGGTTGGGAGATTTTGAGTTTTTCTACTGTATCTTGGGGTTGTTGTTTTTTTCCCTAATGAATTTGTGTATTATGTTGCTACAAGGGAAATGCCCTTTGTCCAAGCTTGTCAAGCAGCAATGGGAAAAGCACAAACCAGCTTAGTTTATGTTCAGGGCCCAGACAACACCAGTTGGAGGTGCCTTCAATGGAGAACTCAGAGTTTTCCAGAGAGACCACTAAGATGTACAACACAGTACACGACAGCAGGCTCCAACTGCCTGCAGCCTTCATAGTGTGCTCAAGGTCACATACAACGAAGAACAGCTCTGTATGCGCTCCGTGTGTGTCAGGAAGCTGGAGGTGGAGCAAGTCAGGGTATAACCCAGTTATCTGGGACATCTAAAAGACCATATGAATATACTGGAAGCACAGTGACTCTTTGGATTGGGTTTTCTGGCAGCCATGCAAGTGTCTTTTTTGTTTTGAAAGGTACAGGATGAGACAATGCTGGTACCATCAAGGCTTCAACTAAGAGGCAAATATCTCAATTAAAAGTTTATTTTAATGAAGTCACAATAAGGCCTCCAGCTGGAAAGGTTATTTATTAACCTCTTATTTACAAATTGAGCCTGATTTGAAAATTAAGGCATTGTAATTAAATATTAACCCACATGTCAGAAAATAATGAGACAAACTACAGGGAAAATTGTATTCCATATTGCAAAAGACCCATTTTATTTATAATGACCAGGATTACAAGTCATGCCAACACTGATGGATCATACTTTAAAAATCTTGATAGCTCATTCATTTCTATAATTATATTTATTACAAATTAAATAAGTTGCGGACACCCTTGATATACAAAGAGACAAAATTAATTTGTGAATCGGTATTAATCTGTCATCAAACTAAATGAACTCCCTTTCTGGCAGCCTACTGAATGTAATGTACTGTACCAGATTTTCCATGATCCTCAGGACATGAAAGCAGTGAAAGTGCAAGTTCAAGCTGTTGAAGTAGCACCTCTTCACTTGAACGTGTTTCTCAGAAGAGCTTTTAAAATCAAGAGATTTGACTGCAACAGAAAACTTCCTTGGACAGTTTCTGGAAATAAAGAAAAACAATCTTACATTTCTGTAAGCCTACAAGTTCTCTGTAGCCAGGTGCCTCAATGCAGTCAATTGGTGGAGCTCCATGGACCTCAACACAACCAAGCCCTTCAGGGATGGTGGCCGTCCCTCAGCCACCAAGATAACCCAGCAGTCATGGCTGCTATATGCCACCACTCAGGTCAGTAGCAAAATGTGATGTGATCTCTATACCTAGATCACACTGTGGAAGCTGAAAAGTCTTGTATATTAACTGCTGTCCTTTCCTGACAATGCAGATTATGAGGCCTTGGGGCAAAAAACTGTGGCAGCAAAGTGATGATGCTTATGATTAACGTCGGCCCAAGAAGTGTGGGTGATGCTCACTCCCCTTGGCTGAGGGAGAAGCAAAGGAGGCTGTTCAGATGTTCCTGGATGAGATTACAACCCTAATGCTCAACAACTGCCACTGCGGTTAGCCAAAACGTGTGGCCATCTGCTCTGGGATTTTGTGCCTGTAGACAAGGAGTTCTGCCAGCTTCAGGAGGACTCAGGCTTTCCTCCAAAGCAGTAATTTGGAGCAGGGGGAGAAAGAAAAATGCTCAATGTTGCAGGTTAGATCACATCATCCCAGCAGACACAAGCAAAGTGCAGTAAGATGGGTGGTGGCTACATGTCCTGTTGCTTCCCACCCCGGCATCACCCCCCGAGTCAGTGCTGACAAGCTGTCAGGCTGTTCTTCTCCTAAACAGGACACAACTTGTCAGAAGCATCAGAAGCGCTTGCTTGTCTCTTTGCAAAGCAGGGAATTGTCCCTGTGTTTAGACTTCTTATATTTTTCACCTTATTTTTGTATTTTCTTTTTTCTTTTCTCTTCCCGCTCCCTGCCCCCAAGCTCTCCCAGAGGAAGGTGCAGAAGCTCATCATCTCAGAGGCCAAATTTCAACTCCAGAAGGTTGGATCCCATCCAAAATTGGCCAAAACACACTGAACTCCCCTGCCATAGTCTGCTGAGCTCTCCATGTCATTTAGCAGCTAGGATCAACTAATAAAGTGCAAGATGTAGAAATGTCATTTAGAGTTACCTACCCGTAACTAAATAACTTTGTAATGAATGAAAGGCCATTTTGAGCTGATGCTTTAAAGACTAACTTCATCTCCATAAAGAAAGAAATATGACTCAGAGACAGCCCACATGTGGCATTAACAAACTCTCTTTGTGCTTCTGTAGGAAAGACTGACACCAAGTGAGTTGTGCGCTTGCGTCATCTGCACCTTATTTTGCTTTAATACAGATGACTCCACCTCACAATATTCCTAGGGCTTTAGGTCTGCTTGCACAGAGCTGGTGGGCCCCTTCTCTATGGAATAGAGAGCTGGAAAGGTGTTTCTAAAAAAAATTTGTCATATGTTAACTACAACTATAGAACAAGAACAGTACCTGGTTTAGTAATATAACAGTAATTAATTTTGACTGTTCATGAAGGAAAACTCAGTATTGCCAGAAGAAAGGGTTTACACATCTCTATATGACACTGTTTTTCCATTCACCTTTTTTGGAGCATTTCCTTCAAAAGACGTTAAGCCCATACATTACTATTTAAAGAGCCTAATTCAACCCAGGCAATAATGATCCATAAATATTCATGGTTTTGTTTTAACATTAAAATAACATCTGTTTCAAAACATCTGCAATCTGTTTTCAATGCTTCGGTAACATTTAAATTAACTGTAACTAATACAATAAACCACTATTAGGGATAATGATAATGAAAGATGCCCTATTAAGAGACATGAACAACATGGAATTGAATGAAAAACAAAATGAGAGGTGGAGGGGATGAACTCAGCAGTCAGATACTAAAGCTCCTTGGAACTTATATCCACCATTATGTGAGCATTTCCTGTGTGTAGGACTATTGTTTAACTGTCTCAGCTGCTGCGTCTCAGCTCCTCTTGGGTCTTGTTCAAATTTTCACTGCAAGAGCAGTGATTTATGGCACAGGCAGTGTAACTACTTGTAATATGGGGCAGGGGGGTTGGAGATGCTTCTCTCTAGCTGAAAGGGCCCTTGAAGTATTTCTGAGCTGGAAAAGCCAGCCACAGCCCAGGGCTCTCCCAGCCAGATGTGGTTAACAGGCTCTTTAACCTCCCACCCACCAACAAGAGTCCCCAGCTAGTGGCAATGCCTGGTGGCTGCACTCATGCTCCAGGGTGTGGAGTTAACCAAACCAGTTAACTTCCCCCCAAAAGGGCTATTGTTTTCTGCTATGATTTCTCCTCTTTTTCTCCCTGTGGCCAGGAGAGATGACATCATGCACATCTGCATATCATTGCAAGGCTGAAGGTGAAGGTCAAGTGCACGATGGTGCTGGGGAGGAAGGTTCCCATCCTCTGCAGCGGCTGCCGGTGGGCTGACCCACGCGCATCTCGTGCCTATGGCCCCCAGCTGGAAAGTTTTACTTTCATGGAAAGTCCTGGTGGGTCATCAATCATAAATCAATTTGTTTAAAAATTGTATTTAGTGTTTTTGTGGTTTGTTTGGGATTTTTTAAGGCAGCCCTCCCTCTTTGCTTCTCCCACTCCCTGACAAAAATCCAGGAGGCGTTTCTAATCTCCTGGACCAAATTCAAAAGGCTGGAGCAGCAAAATCCAAAGATTACAGTAACTGGGTTTGATCTTACTTGAAAATGTCTTATAAAAAATATATACTATGTATAATCTATGTTAAAATACTTTTTTCATGTCGGAAAAAAGCCAGGACTTGCCACACATCTGTGCAACCTTGATGCAGTAAAAGCAGCTGTTTACATTGCCAGAGTGAAACCTTTTTACCCCAAAATCCACAGGCAACATAAAGAGGACTTTGAATAGGTACAAATAACTCCAGGAATAACCCCGCGGCTGTTCACCCTTGTTGGCCCAAGCAGTGCACCCCTGGCACAAACCCTATGCCCTGGGTGTGCTCCCAGCCCCTGGCACCACACTAGACCAGGTCCTGGCAGTCCACCACAGAGCCATGACTCTGTGCCTTTCCAGCAGTGACAGGAGCCTGTAGAAAGCAGAACATAAATCCAAACCATTTAAAGTGTGATTAAGACTTCCCTTGATTACTGCTCTGCATGATATTGAATGCTTCGGCTGTTGGTGATTTATCGATGTAATATATAATATGCTGCATTCAGTTAACGGTCCCCATCAAGCACAATCTAGCCGAATAAAAAAAGGAAAGAAAAAAAAAAAGAAAAAGAGAGAGAGCGTGCTTTAAGAGGAAATCTCCCTGGATTTAAGGGAAATTGAAATATGCACATGGTAATCTGTGTCCAAAGCTTTTAGCACTTCAAAAAGTGCCAGTCACTAATACCACTGGCTAAAATCAGCAGTGCTACAATGGCTAATGGTCCCAATGCCATCCTCACCCATTCCTTCCCTTCACTGACGACAGCTGGATCCTTCACCCAGGTTACTGTGAGGCAGAAACTTGGCTTTTTGTTTTTTTTTCAGGTTATAGTTTTGGTTTTTTTTCAGTTTTATTCTGGAGTCAAGCTTCAGGCTCTTTGGCAAAGGGCAGGCTGTGCCATAGTGTTTTGTGTGTGCACCACCTCTGGCACCACATCAGAGCAGAGGAGGTGAAAACTGGTGGTAACTATACCTGAAAGGGAATAAACTGGGGCTGACATTCAAATAAAAGGAGAAAATTGCAGTATAAGCACTCAGTATAGTTCAGGTGTTTTTAACGCTTTAATTTTAATAGCAGAAGTAGCTGTTAGTTATGCAGGGAAGAGGTCTATTTATTTTCATGTATGATATTTGATGTATTATTGCTCCTTTAGGATCTGATTCAATGAGATACCTCCACAGTGGGCTAATTTTAAGGCGCCATCTTCAATTAACACTGATCTCAATCACAAGCCTTCTGAAATAAGGTGGCTGACTTAGAAATTATAAGATTATAAATCAAATGTTTTATATGACATTTTCTTTTGAGGATCCCTGCCTCCATGTTGTTGGGTGGTTTATTTTTTTCCCCTGAAGTCATAAGCACTAGAAATAACGTTTTAAGACCAGCAACGACAGCAGATACTCTTGCACAAGCAGCCCAACTCCATAACCTGGGGCTTTCACAAAACCCAGATGTAATGTCCAGAAATCACAAGCATTTTCAGTGCAATTCTCAAACTTCTCAAGCTCACCAAAAATGACACTTGAAATCACACATGGGGTTTGGTTTCATTTCCTCAGTTTCTAAAATGGATGAAACTAGACCTAACACCAAACCTAAAACTGATGAGATGGACTTTTCTTCAGCTCTTGTTTTGCTGCATCTCAGCAGTTATCTGACTTACAGTCGGTGTGTGATGGACATCAGTGGCCATGTGCATTTCTCTCTCAGTGAATGCACAGTTCAGCAAGCAAGGGAGTATTCTTGCATCTCCCTGGCTCAACTGGCAAAGAGCAAGACTTAGCTCATGTCTTCAGTTATTCTTGATCCTTCTGAATGCCAGGCAGATGTTGACCATGGTGCCTCTGGATATACAGTGTTCCCAGAATGGAGTCCCTGCTGTCAGCTGAGACCACAGACACACTGCCACCAGCAGAATTCCCAACAAAAGCCCTATTACTCCTGCAGCTCAGGGATGCAGGCTTGAGCTGGCTGGGGAGGTGGTACATGCACATTTGTGTGGGGGTTGGAGCACTCACCGAGCTCATGGAGATGCAGAATTTGGCTGCTGAGCTTTGACATCTCTAATGTACTCACTGACAAACAGATTTCCTGCCCCACCCCAGTAATTAATGTGGGTGCACTTTGATGGGAGCAGCAAAAGCACAGCCCTGACCTGAGAAGTAGGCATGTGCCAACTGTTGAGGTCTTTCTCGGACGTCCAGGAGCCCTAGAGTTTCTCTGGAAAATGTCTGTAAGAATATTTTAGCCTGAGCATGATATTTTCCCTTAATCTCACTCTCAGAAATGACATCATGGTTTTAGCTGAAACTTTCCAAATCAAATTCAGCCCGAGGCAGGGACCATTAAGAGTCTGGCAAAGTTGTAGACTGCTGGGTCTTCAAAAGGGAAGAGACTCTGGCAGCCTTGCAGAGAGGTGGAAGTCCATAAGTGCCGATAAGCTGTGACACCACATGCCTCCTGAAACCCAGAGAAGCATTACCAGGCCTGAGCCCCGATATCATGAACCTCAAAATTGCAGCAGCAAATCTCTTGCTATTTCTGAGCCTAACAAAGAAAAAAAATGCATATGCGATAAATTGCGCTTTTTTGTTGAGGTTTTTTTTTCCCCCAGTTTGATTATCCGTCGGGATAAGACATTACTTAAAGCAGTGGTGACACTGTCTAATCATTCTTGTGAAATACAGACTTCTCCCTCCACTTCAGACAGAGCCAACATTAATACACATTTATGCAAAGCAGAGCTGGAGCTGTCAGGGGCTAATCTTTACAAGTATGATAAATGATGTTTATTTTCAGTGATGGAACGAAACACCCGGGCTGACAATAATTGTAATAAAAAGGACAGATCAACTTCTATAAAGTGATTGAATTACCAGTCTATTGCATTAATGCCTGGTCTTGGCTCTGTCATAAACCTACTTTAGGTTACCAATGACTGCGCATTAGGAAACATCCACCTTCAAATAGACACCCTGCCCTTGACCTGTGGGAATGGAGGGGAGTCACTGCTGGATGCAGGTTTGGCCACTCTTACATTCATTTGTTTACAGTAAAGTAATATTTCCTCTTCTCAGCCCCACAAAGAAGCACCTCATGTCTCCTGAGCCTTGCAGAAATGTGGCAAAACAGCAGGAGCTGCACTTACCTCCTCCATGTACACGATACCTGAGCTCCCATACTCAGGGACGCTGGTACTGAGTTTGCTGCTCATGCCTGCAGCACAAGTCGTATTTACCAACATCCACAAGGACTGTGATCACCAAAGCCCCCTGGAAGCAGAAAAATAGAGAGATTAACCTTCCCACCTACCTGGGTAAATGGCAGCATCCCGCACTGGAGAGAGCACAATGCAGCCCGGAGTTGGGGAGAAAAAAGTGTGTGTCAGACCACTGGATCAAATATCCACATCCCTTGTGCAGCCAGACCAGCCACTGGCCCAGATGTGGGCAGGAGACACCCTCCATATAGCCATGGAGGAAAGAGGTCTCTTCACCTTGGTCCTTACTTTTGCAGAGAAGGACATTCAACTACAGTGTGGCCTCTAGAGAATCCGTAATATGCCTTAGCTGTGTCTGTGAGGTTTGCTGAGTAAGGGCTACCACTAGAGTTTCTGCCTTTGCCCCAGCTGTGACATGAGGGGAAAAAAAAAGGCACTTGAAGCATTTGCCAATGATCCCAGTGTGTGTGAGTGCCCACAGGTAGCATGGGGAGACACATCAAGAAAACACAGCTAATAGTGGGGCTTTCGCAGCTTTTCCAGGTAGCAGAGTGATTTACTCCAGATTCAGGACTCAACCACAGCCCACTGAAAAATGTGCTGGTCTAGGAGAGCTTGTGCTGCCTGCCCTGCTCTACAGCTAACCTTAGCATCCATGATATGACCAAAACTCACATAAATAACTAGGTCAATTGATTGCTTTGTAAGTAAATTTTTTGTTCCACTTTAAAAAACTGAAGATGGTTTTCCTTTCTATGACAGACAAACAAAATAAAACAGTGTGCAGTTATATCTGCATATGTTTATAAAAATGTTCATGTACCTATTGCCCTGTGTTTCCCCTCATCTAAGATTTCTGATGTAAGACTAAAAACTGAATAGGAAAGGTTAAAGTAGGGCTCATCAACAATCCTTACAAAACAATATTCTAGAAACACTTCCCTTCAGGTCAATTGAAACATCTGTTCACGTTTTTTGATTATTTCTTTTATATGTTTTCCATTACATTATGTTTATAGTTACTGTATATTTCGTATTTTGAGTAGTCCATGTTTCTATTCCAGTCCAGATTTGTGTAATATTATTCCATTTCATAATTCATTTTTCATTATTTCATGTCAGAATTCATACTATGGTATACAGTAGTGCACAGAGGTGCCAAAGAGAAGTCATTTCAGACTGAAAACTTGAAATGTCCCATTCTGACAGCTGACTGCTGACTGCTGTGAGTTTATTGAAATGAGTTACTCTGATTTTTTTTCCCCAAAACTTGTTTGTCCGAATTGACACACTCCCATGGGATAGTTCAATTTTAGCAGAGCAGTGTTTTCTGACAGCAGACATTAAGCAGGAAATTTTCAAACTTTCTCAGTCATGTGTATTTGTCTGCATATGAGCATGTGTGCAGTGCTACAGGACCCCACAGGGACTGGGAACTGATGACTACAGCTGGGCAGCAGCATCTCTGATCACAGCCCAGATGCTGGTTTCTAACAGCCCTAGTCCTGCCCAGCTGGTGCTAGAAGGGTGACGGTACTCCTGAAGGTCCTGACAGAAAGAATCATGATTTTGAAATAATATAAATCAAGTAAATGCAGTTGATCTAGAGTTGGCTGGCTTATTGAAGAGCATCACCTGCATCAGTTCCTTTATGAAATAGACCTTATTTCTGCTGTTCCCAGCGTTGCTATTACAAAAGTTCAGCCTCCGCAGACCTGCCTACAGTCAGAAATGCAACAGACCAACCTGCAGTGTGACTCCCATGTGCAGACCTGGGATCATCAGGTGTGGAGACAACAGAAGTGGCTGGTTCCTGGGACAGTCCTTCAGCCATGGTCCGTCAGAGAGAGGCGGGCGATGGGCAGTCAGACATGCTCTTTCAGCTGTGAGGGAGCTAAAGGTTGGAGACACTTAGGACCAATGGATCTGGGAAGACAGATACGTAAGTGCAAATATCCCCTGTCCTACTACTGCAAAGGGCAATAAAAGCTGCTACCCACCCAAGACCCTTTCTCTCCCTCCCATTTTCTACTCTGAACATTGAGTATTTAGGAAAATACTTTGCTGTATATTCAAAGGATATGTGCATAGGATGTGAATCTCATAGAGAGCAGAAACCTCTAAATTACATCATATCCCAATTTTACACATCACAGAATGCTATATATTCTCCAGGGAGAACTGTTGTCAGAGTTAAAATCAACCTTATTGGCAGCTAAATACTTTTTTCCCCAGACAGCAGTGAGAAAAGAAGATCCAACACAAACTCCTGATCATCCAGCATTGCCTGTGTCTGCACTTTGATGGCAGAAGTGCTAGAAGGCTGAGTCAGAAGAGCTATAGCTGCTTCTGTCATGTCCCACATATCAAAAATACACAGTCCCACCATCCCACCATCTGATAATGTCAGCAGGACACCAGCATCCTCAAAATATTGCTGGCCCCAAACGTGCTAGAACTTGTGAGCCAGCGATGCAAAGTGCACTTGTGCAGCTAAAAAAAAAAAGAAAAAGCAAAGGAAACAGAGATGTATTTTTAAAGTCCCGTATTTGAGATTTTCCTCTATCTGGCTTTAGCTCAGTATTTCTGAGTGCACTGAAGAGTGCAGAGAAAGCCCTTGATGGACTAGGGGGCAGCACTAGCTAGGCATAAACACACAGAGCATTGCAAAAACAAAGGCAGCAACCCAGGCGGAGGCTGGGGCTAGAGAGTGGCCAATCCCAGGGTCTGGCACTGCCACAGGGCAATGCCAGCTGGAGACCCCCCTCCTATCCTTGGATTCCCCATTCCTCCCCTTCCTCTGGGGTAGGAACGGTCCTCGGCTGGCTGATGCCATCATGGCTGCATTTCCCTGTCCTGCTTATAGGCCACCAGGATGCAAAACAAGTGAGAAGTGGCAAGAAAACATGCGGTATTTTCAGAGAAAATGCCTGGCTTGTTTTCTTTGGGTACCAAAACAGTCAGCCTGCAACTCTGCTGCTCCAGGCAACGTGAGGGATAGGGCAAGCTACCCTGCAGTTCCCAGGAGTAGAGCAGGGAAGCCTGTATACTTTTAATTTCTAAAATAATTTGTTTCCTTTTGTACCAGTAATCATCTTACTTTTGCCTATTTTATTTATACCAGCTGACTTGTCATAAGGAAAATTAAAACCACCTCCTTGCTTGGTAAGAGCAAAGATATCTCTCTTACCCAGATGTGCGCAGAGAGAAGAACAGAGTGAAAATCCAAGTAAAGCCTCTAGGTGTGTGGGGTGTGATGCTTGGGATTGCAGCGGGCAATAGGCTGTAGACTGCTTGAAGGGTGATGGGGAGCAGAAGGATATGTGGGAAGAGGTAATGTGGTAGCAGGGACATCAGCCTGGTCCTCTGAAACTGTAGGACTTGATCACTAAACACAGAGGGGGTCACATTTCAACACCACGTGAAATGCGCTGTGGTCCCCAGCTCCTGCTTTGACCTCTCCAGCAGAATCTACTGCTCTCACAGTTCTGCCCCACACAGCCTGACCCGCTCTCACTCCGTATGTTACTTGTCTGAACAGACTTGAGTGGTTTTTGCCTGGGGAAAAAAAGAGGGAATGCTTGCATAAGCTGCTCCCCCAGCAGCAATGCAATAACCCTGGGAAAGGGAAAAGCAGGAAGAGGCAGAACATATAGACCTCATTCACTGTCACACACCACAACCAGGACATCTCGCTGCAGCAAATAGCAACAGTGTAAGGCCAGGGAGAGCAGAGCCAGGATGTCAGGGAACAGGTATGCTTGCTCATAGGCATTGCACAGTGGAGGGGCCATGTGTGCAATTTTTGCTGGGACTGCCAGAGAGGGGAAAGAGATTTCTGACACTTGAGCGTGTCAAAAGGCAGCACCATGATAAAAATTGTGCAAACAGCAGGAACATTTCTTTAATAAGTCTCCAGACAGATAAATCATAGCTTAAGGAGAGACTGCAGTGCTATTTATTAGTCATTTGTGAATGATTTGCTCACACCATTGGTAGTGGAATTTCTTTTTCGGGTATTTAATTTTCATCAGAAATGATTTGTGTGCTGCACAGCAGTTTGTACTGACACCACCGCCCTGCAGTGCACAGGCACCTGTAACCAACCACCGACCTGGAAGAAAAATGCTGACAATGACCTCCTAAAGGAGATACCCCAGTGGTTAAATACATCAACTTTCATGTGGCTCTTTCTTATTTTTCAGAGCTGTTAGGTTTCCTTGCACAGCTGAGCAATACCCACCAGGTATCACATAGTCCTTTAAGCTTGTTTCCTTATTTCCAGACATTTCTACATCCCAGCTTCACACTGGGAAAAAACAGGCTGGATGGTAATAAGTAACAAGGCACAGAATGAGGGAGTTAAAAGGCTGATATAAAGGAAAATGGACAGAAATCATTAAACGCACACACACGACTTTTTAGGATACTGAGTTAAATGCCACCCCAATTCGTACCTGCTGTTAATCCAAGGGGTTAAGGCAAAGCTGAATTTTGCACCAACATCCAGCAATACAACAGTGATAGGGCTAACATGATATGGCAGAAGCTCTATAGCAATTACAGCTGTACAGGATACTTCTCCAGAGCAATATTCCCAGTTTTTAGAGAAGTAATTAGCTGTCCTTCAGAGACCTTCACCATGGGACTTAATGGCTGCTTTGACTGCATATTCATTGCTGGGCAATTTTTACATTTCCACCAGCAAGAAGTAGCAAAGCAAGATCTTGCATGGCAGCCAGAAGCTTTCAGGTTTTCCAGGACTAGCAATAGCAAAGACTACCTACTTATAGTGGTTTAATTTAAAAATAAAAAGTTGTCCCCATCTCTTATTCTCATGTTAGCTCAAGATACATTTACTTCTTTATTCAAAGCCCCATTTACCAAAAGAAACCCTAAACCAAAGGGGCTGGACTTTGGAAACCATTATCTGAGAAACTTGGGGGACTCAAGACTAAAGCTCTGCCACAGTGTAAAATCCATTTTTCACCTTATTCAGACACACAAACTCAGTCCCTACTCCCTGCCCTAGTCCTTGAACTTGCAAGAAACACTGGCAGATGTTCATTAGTGCATTGGCAACTAGAGAATTGGAGGCAATTGTCGACTCTGAATGTGGTGAATAAATGTTGGAAAGTTTCTGCTGGGGACTAGCACTTTTGGTTTGGAGCCAACTGGATGCACTCAAAACAAGTGTGTTAGGGGTGAGGGAGTTCTGGCCAGCAGTCCCGCTTTGTTGTTCCTGTTATTAACTTCAATTGTAAGTATGAGCTGCCAGAAATCTGAGGGTATCTACCCCTACTTAACATAAAAAATAACAAATATATGGGTGAGAGTAATGATTTTTCGAGGTTTAATGAAGATTTGGCTCCTCATGAGCTCCTCCTCCCCGACACCATAAGAGCCTAGACATCACAGTCATCTCAAAGACCAATGGCCAAGAAAAGCAGAGCTTGCACAGCAGAGCAAGCACCGTCACCTGAGGTCGTAACATACTTCCCAAACTCATCTTCAGGCTTGCACTTACCTGGCAAATTCAGGATGTTTTCCTTCCCTGCAAACACCTGTCCAAAGCCTGAGTCCACCACCAAACACTCCAAAATCCAGCAAACATCTCTGACCCCCTGGGTAGCTGTCACTCACACCAACTGGACTCTTTTGAAAGGAAAGAGGTACTTTCCTCAGTATTAAACTACACCACATGTTTCACAGGCTGGCCTGGGACTGCAAGCAAGGTAACACTGCAAAGAAAACTCCTGAACTGTGCAAGAGAACAAAGGCTTGGTGATGGAGAAATTGCTTCACTTTGAAAAACTCAAATGTTGAAGAACTTCTTGTTAAAGTAATTAGAAAACGCAATGCTGGCCCAACAGGAGAAAAGCCAACGCTTCTCCCAAGGCAGCTGTCTGTATGTGGGAGTGAGCATCTCCGTTCAGTCTGTTAGCAGAAAAATAACTGAAAGTGATCTGTTGGAAGCTGTATTCATACACACAGGCGTGCAGACACACAGACACACACACACACAGCTTTGATATGTGGGTCTGACTTAATTATAGCTGGCAAATGCAAAGGTTAGATATGCTTGAGAATGATGCTTGACGAAATTATACTCCACAGAGGAGAACTTGGTTTCCCAGAGAAAAATAAAGCAGAGAGTGGCCACATCTGGATTTTTTCTCGCTCTCGCATCACTCTGCATTTCCTGGTTATAGCTGGGATGTCCCCAAGAGACGCTTTTCTTGTGGTATTCTAGCTGGGACTGCATGCACCACAGATCTCAAGAGAAGGTCTTTCCTTCCAAGATTCATGAGCTGGAGGCTCATGAAGCACAGATAGTTCGGGGAAGCGACCAACTGTGCAGATGCTTTCCAAGCTCTCAGCTTTTTGGGGGGTCCGGTAGCACTATCAATGATACAGAGCCCAATCTCGCCCCCTTCCCACCAACATGGACACTTGATGTTACAACTGTCTGGAAGGCTCCTTACTTCAAGAAACTAAAAGGGAAAAGAGAAATCCCGCTGTGTCAGAGCAGGCAGGGCCTGGAGGCCTGCCTGACTGCTTCAAGGCCTTAAAGCAGCAGTCTCAAAACTGCTGCTCTAGTTGGTAACACACTAATTGAAAAGGAGAGGGACACCCTGAAATCACCCAGCTGATGATTTCCATTTCCAGGGGACACTGGCTTTCCTCCATGCTGGGAGGCAAGCAATGCCCAGCAGGAGCTTCAGGCCTTCTCTGGCAGGAAAAAATCCCTCAGGCCAACCCAAGCTTTCCACTCCAATCCATTCTGGGTCTAACCCACCTAATCCATAATCATCTCAGGTGAAACCACCTGAAAAACACAAAGCTTCAGAGTCCTTCTCCACCCCGGCTCACACCCTGCTGAGCTTGGTTGCTGGGTTTTTTGAAAAGGTAGAAAGCAAGCACTTTGGAAGGCATTTAGGCAATGTGAGACGCCTAGGATCTCAAGTTATGCCTTGCTATGGGTTTTGCTCCCTGACCCTGAGTAATCCACTTAACTGATCCATGCTGCAGTTCCCTATACAGAAAAGCAAAAGGGAGAGAGAAGTAACATTTCCTGGCATCTCTGAGATGCTGTGAAGGTTAGTGCATTAAAGAATGAAGTATGTCAAGATTCTCCAAAGAAAAAGCAAGTTAGAAGAGCAATATGGCACTGTGAAGGAGCGTGTTTTGACACAAGGTTTGTTTACTGGATATTGCTCCTGTCCAAGGGAGATTTGAAGGTTAAAATTAAAGCAGAATAAATGCATCTCTGTGCTCCAGAGGGGACTACTTAGTGTGTGGGCATATAAGAACACTCTCAGGAATAGAATGTTTGGAAACTATTGTGAAAACTGCGGTCAAGAAGAAGTGAAACCTACTGAATCCCCTAAGGAGCCTTTACTGCAAACAACTCATATCTCCTCGTGTGCAGAGGCTGGTGGACACAGACTTCCCTCCTCTTTGACCCAAATGCAAAGCCTGGAGCCACATAATCTGAAAGGGCTCAGCCACGTGGTGTCAAAGCTGTCGCTCCTCTGCCTGGCTCTGTTGTGGCTTCAGAATAGCTCACATTGAGCCTCCAAACTCACCAGGCACCTCTGAAAAACCTTGGCAGAAACCTCCTGCAGGGTTAGGGCTAGAGACCCCTTTGCAATGTAATCCTGCTCCTGAAGCACATGACCCTCCTTCCTTCCACTTCACCATTGTTCAAACCTGAAGACTTCTAGCTCTGCCCTCCTGGAGGAAATCTCACTCTAACAGTGTGTTTTGGCACAGCATGCATTGGACAGGGTCACATCACATGGGGACTGTGGTATTTTAGCACAGGACAATAGGCCTTCCAAGACCTATCCTTTTCACATGTGGCAGCCACTGTTTAAGAAGCATGGATCCAGCTGGGAGCTGAACACCGTCCAGTTCAGTCTGCAGCATCATGCTGCATGTTTATTTTCCTTCTGGATCCATGAGGCCATATTTCTGACTAGGGACCCTTCTCCCTGTGGCAGTTAATACTATATTGAGGCCTCCTCCAGCTTGCAAAACCCCTAAAATTCATGTCCACCATCTCCTGAGCTCTGTTAGAAAATGTCTACCATTATCATGAGCCTGGCTGAAGAAAACTGAGCTACTTCTATTTATGCACTCATCTTGGACATGTAAGCTGAGGACACACTGCATCTGAATCCTCATGCAAAGAAAACAACTACTTCAGGGCTCTAGGGACCTTCCAAAGTGATCGCGGGTACCTTCAGATTCAAACACATCAGTGGTACTTCCTCTCAGTTGGGTTAGACTTTCATCACACACCATCCAACCAAGGTTATCATGCTTATAAAATAAACTGCATGAGAAATGTAGGCATCCAAGACAGCATTATGCATCCCAGCACAGTGCTGGGACCGTGAGCATTACAGAGTGAGACCAGCCCTAACTGCTCAGCTGCACATCTCCCATTCATCCATATTGCCCAGAGGAGCTTGTGAGGGTCCCTGCTTTCATGCCATGACATGTAGTTCATCCATTTAGTCTTCAGAAAATTCAGAGAAACGGAGCCAGTGCTTCCAACCTTCTCTGAATTAGAGGTGGCAAATATAAGTCAAAGCACGACTTTGGAAATATGGGTTCCTGACATAGCCCCGGTCCACAGCACCTGTCACCCTTCCTCCTTTCAATTATTCAATTATTAGATAGTGCAAAAAATTCCTAAAGCAAAATGTGATACACTGGAGCCAGGGGGAAAGCATGGGATACTGAGGCTGGTGTCTTGCTCCCTGCCTGAGCCTCTTGCTGGAGGGCCCTGCTCTGAATCCCCACAAAGGAGCCTGGCAAACACAAACTAAAGTGAGCAGGGGCTGAAAAATTCAAGCCAACCTTTGATCTAGCAGAAGTCAAGGGTCCTAGGTGCATCTGCCACTTTGCCCAGTCCCACTGAGCCTGAACTTCAAGGAAGATCTGAATGACAGGGAAGGACATGTGGAAGATGAGCGTGAAGTATACAGGATAGGTCAGGAAACAAACTTCTGAGTGCAGGTGTGGTGGGCCTCAGATACACAATAATCTACAGTGAAAAGGAAAAATTCTGTTCCGGTGCAGGTTGTATTGCATAAGAAGTCAGGGGCATGAAGTGCATCAAAAAAGATTCAGGTTATCAAGAAAATCTCTCTAAAGATAAGGGTAATACAGACTGTGGGGAAGCTGCAGCATTTCCCCTTTAGAGATCCTTAAGTCCCAGTCAGATTAATAAATACCTGTTGGGCAGGAGCTGGGTGTTATTTGATCCTACCTTCAAGTGTGACCTCTTCAGGCCTCTGCTGCTCCTCTGATCTTCCAGGATGCATTGAAGCAGCCCAGGCACACCAGTCACCTGGGGATGCTGTGAAACCCAGCCCTGGGCTAGCACTGGAGATCAAAATGAGAAGCACCATCTTCTTGAGATGGCAGGGCTCCTCCTGCCAACTTGTTCGTCTTTCTAAGCAGGCTGGGTATGAGCCCGACCTTGGAATAAATCACAAGCACCTGGTTAAAATTGCTGCCAATGCAGATGAATTTGACCTATAGGAGAGGAAAAAAAAGGGTGATACAGGGATTTAAAATCAGTGGAAAACACTAAAGGTGCTGATGCAGGTAATCAGGTTGCGCAGATATCAGATGAAGCTCACCAGCTCTTTGATGGGCTGTGGCCACGCTAGGGCCCCTTGCAATCTGCATGAATGCTTTCTCCCCCAACCCCTTTTCTTTTCAATAGATACAGCCCATTTCAAAACATAATTCCCAAGACCAATCAGTAAAGGGTCATAAAACACCCACAAGTGTCAAAACAAATGTGGCGCTTGCTGCTGGTGCAGCAGGGACTGTGGCTGGTAGCAAGCAGAATCCAGGGCTTGCTGGGCTTCTGGAATCCATGCTCTGCACAACACACTGCCCACTCTCTCCCTCCAAATGTCCAGCCTCTCCACCAGCCCTCTGCAGCAGCACCTCTGATTTGTTTGGGTCTGCTGGACTCTCGGCTAAACAGAGGTCCTTAGTTTTATATTCCTTCTCTTCCCTCGTGCTCAGCTGTGAGAAGCGGGAGGATTTTCAGCCAAGCTCTTCTCTACCACCTAGTGGGAAACAGATTTTTCCTGCCATGGTGAGCGTGGTGCTGAGCCAGCTCGCTTGTGGGATAGCTGGACAAGCCCTTTGCAGCCCATCTACTTGTACCCATCCAGGACATCCCAATGGCCCCCAAACACCAGAGCAGCACAGGGTGATGGGCCCCTTCCTGCCATTTAGCAGCAGCCTGGCTTAGGGGTTAGGAGAGGTTGTCCCCTCCAGTACTCTAGTGCACATAGGGACTATCCCTATCCAAGCCTATTTTCCAGACAAGCGCCAAGCAAAGGGACACCTAAATTTGCAGCATCCCAATGCCTCTCAATGCAACAGTGTCGTGTCCCCCCCCCCCCAAAAAAAAAAGAAAAGAAGCTGAATTTCCTACTTGTGCATAAATTCTCCATGTTTTCCTGTCTCTAACCTCCCAAGCCAAGGCTTGGGCATGACCCACATGGCTCTGAGCTGCCCTCAGCCTCAGGAGCTACGATGGCCCTACAGTACCTGAGTGCTGGCCATCAGCATTCGGCCCCAAGCAGGGCTCTGGCCAAATTCTGGCGCAGGTAATTTCAGCCTGCACACTTAAATTTCCCCTGCAGATACAGCCACCTTAATTTCCTGTCCTGAGCTGTAGCATAGTGTTGCAGTGTGTTGTTAAACAGCTGCCATGCGCTACGCAGAGGGGCTTGTATTTTGATGGTGGGTGGCTTCTGCACGTTTCAAGTGCAGTGAGAAAGCAGGCAAAGAGGGCGCTGGTTTAGGCTGCCACTCACCTCCACTCTTCCCTGGCATGATTTAGGTATCATCGGCTCTCTATGCTCTTTCTCACACTGCCAAAATCTGGACACCCCTTTCCCCTTGCCTGCTAAACAAGCTCCAACGGGGAAAACTGGTCTTTCCTCCAACTGCTGCCAGAACAGAGCATGCAAAGGGTTAACAGTGCAACTGCCGAGGGGGGTTCTTGCAGACTGGAGACCCTTTTGAGTTTTATGGGGAGGGCTGTCGGGGGTGGAGGGATGGGGTGAGGGAAGAGAATTTGCTTTATGGCTTTGACAGGAACTCCCATCATGGTATAATTATGGAAGCGAGAAGTCTGCGTGTAATGAAGACCATATGCAGTGTTAAAACACACATGCACAAATATTAGACTCCCGTGAGGCCTGCAGGGGGAGCTGGGGTGGGGGGGGTGGGGGTGTATCAGGAAAGGGTGGAGGACTCAGCCCTCCCCCAGAGGCTTTCTTGCAGATTTTGCAGCCTGGCCACAGCCAGGGCAGTGGGGACGTGGGTGTCTGGGGAGCCCAGAGCAGCCAAACAGGGCCTGCTTGGGGTGAGGAGCATCCGGTTCAAACAACATACTTGAGTGGAAGGAAGTACTCCCATGCCAAAAAAAGGGCTTTCACCCTGCATTGCTGCAGACAGCCCCTGAGAGCAGTCTCCTTCGGCGGCAGCAGCTTTTGTCCAAGTCCCGCTAAAGTTTTCCCCTTTCCTTTCAAACTGCACCCTCGCTGCTCTTCTCTCACTGGAAAACATCTGCACGCAGCTGCCTGCGGAGGTGACCCGCCCTCCTCCTCTCCTGATCGAGCTGCGAAGGCGGGAGCAGCGGGAGCCACGCGACATCCCCGAGCAGCTCCTGGGCTGGGGAAGATGACTTTGGCGAGCATCCGGGCCACCCAGCTGGTGTTTGAAGTCTTCATGCCATCCTCTCCATCACCCCGCCTGCTCCTCATAATGTGAAGTTTTCTTTGCTACAGCATGTTCATCTCTCCAGATTTCACGTCCTCTGCTTCACATCTCCCACTCACTCTCTGTATGGGTCCTTTTGGCTTCTTTGAGGCTGTTTCCTTCTTTGCAGGTCACATGCTTGCAGGACTATCTTCTTCCCAGCAAACTTTCTGGGTCTGACACCCTTCAAGCCCCTATGGCACCCATGCTTCCTCACCCTCATGCCCACCCTGCCAGCATACCAGCACACACCTTAGCACACTCAACTATACACTACATCTCTTAGGGAGCAGTTCTCCGTATCAACCTTTCACAGCATGCGAGCTGTCCTTCAGCAGTCTTAAACCCATTTACAATGCCCACCCTCCAGCTTTGTCCATCGTTTTTCTCACCAACAGGACATACTCTGACATGGAGCAGACAAGACTGTCCTTTCCCCCTCTGGACAATTTTGTCCCCACTGGTGGTGCCTTATCTGGGAGCCCCAGCTCAAGCTGCCTGGCACAGGCCCAGTTTGCTCTTCTGACTATTTCACCAGCAAAAAGGGAGCTGTTGCTGTTGTGTACCAGGGCTGGAGGTGAGAGCTGTGTCCTTGCTGAGCAGCACCAAGGGCTTCCAGCTGCAGGTCTGGCTGGAGTCAGAAGAATGCAAGGGTATGGAAAAGCAAAACTGATTGGCTCCTTGCATTTAAGGAGGAAAAGACGCATCCTATGCCTCTGGTGGAAAAGAGACGGCAGGAGAAAAACCATTTCCTGGAGAAGAAATACCAAATGCAACAATGGATTATTCCAACTGGTTTCACTAGGACTGACAATGAGCGAGAGAGGAGAGCTCATAAATAGTATTCACCTTATCTTTCATACAGCCTCCATATAAAATACTCTTTTTGTTCATTCATACATATAACATTGTGTCCTAAAAAACGCAGCTGCTTTCCAACAGTCAAAGCTGCTGCTATAGATTCATTACAGGATTTGGGAACACAACTTCCACAGCATTGCAGAGCGGTATTAGAAGAGAATCACCCACTCTGGAGGGGAGCACCCACTTTTCCCAGCATACAAAGAGGATCCACCAAGATTACAGCATAGAAAGTGCCTTGATAAATGCTGCCAAACGCAGCTCATTTTAGGATTTATCTGTCCTCGCTTTATCACAGAAAGTTCCTCCTGCACGCTTCCCATCTGCGTCTGCTCTCAGGCAAAGCAACAATGAGCATTTGGTGTTGGGAACTAAATTTTTAATTGTTGCTCCAAGTAAAAGTATCCTTCACCACAGCGGCTACAAGATGCTAACGTTCAGGGCTCATCCTCCCCAGCACTCACTACCCACACACTGCAAGCCCTCCCCTATGCCTGATGAGAAACAGAGACATCCCCAGCAGGGCACATCCAGCCCAGCTGCGACACAGTGAATTTTCCAGGGCTCCTGCAAACTTTTACATCCGTTTTTACAGGGGAGAGCTGTCACACAGAGGTGAATCGTAGGTGCAGTGCAAGTGGCCTTCCTCCAACGGGGACGGCAGGGCGAGGAGCAACCTCTTCTTTTCCTGGTGTCTGCTGCGATCCGCAATTCCCGTCATGCATAGTGTGTCATTTCCCATGAGTACCTGCCTGTTCCTGCCATCTGCCATGATTTATAGAAAATGGGCAGTGATTAATAGCCCAGTCAATGCCGAGTGAAGCCATTTTCTTTCATTTACCTGCTCCCTGACCTCCCCTCGCAGTCCTAGACAGGGGCTGGGAAAGTGTATTAATCATGCACTTAAAACATATTTAAAAGGGGAGATTGGCCAGGAGCTCAGCGGTATTTATGGAGTCATTTTATACAGAGGGTGCAAGCTAATTGCCAGATAAAATAAATGGGCTCTTTGAAATGGAAATGAGTCACTTGGAGGTACTCAATGTTTGGTCCTTGAAGTGATGTCCCAGACCCCATTCTGCTTGGAGCCCCTGCCACCTACCTGGGATGAAGTCCAGTGATGTCTGTGGCTTCCAGACACAAAGGATGGGGTACAGTGCACCTGCCTGAAGTGTTGTCATGGTGCTGAGAGGTCTCTGTCACCAGTGCCACTGTGCTCCTGCTGTACCATGGTAGTAGTACCAGAACAGGGTCCTGCAGGGGTACTGAGGATTCATGCCAAGCTGAAGTCCAGCAGCAGGGATCCTGCAACAGGAGAAGGATGTTTGGGGAAAAGATCTTGAATTGGTATGACACAAGCTGTATTCATAGAGCACAAAAACATTTAGTCCCTGTCTGGAAGTACAATATGAGCAGTCAGTAGAAGTGCTCCAGACCACTTCCCCAGAGAGAGGGTGGGTCTCCACACCATTTTTACCAGCTCCGAATGGCAGGTCTGGCCCTCAGGCTCCACATCCCCCAGGAGGTCCAGATAGCTTTATGGGGGTAAGTGTCACTGTCCCTTGCTTCCCCAGTCCTGGGATGGGAGCCCCTGTTCACCTTTGCCCTCTGTGTCACAGAGCCATGATGCCATCATCCAGAGTGGCACCCTGCCTTGCTTCAGCTCAAACCTGATGTTTCCTTTCCTTGTGCTACAGCCCCAGGGCAGCACCACATGCACTGCATCTTGTATAGCTCTACATGGCCTCCCGGAAAATGCCGCTCTGCTGTGGGCCCCTAAGGACAGACAGGGTTGATAGCAATAAAACCAAAATCCCCTGTCAAGCCAAACAAAATTATTGAGATATTCTCACCCGCCAGAGACCAAAGGTTTGTTGACAACTTAATTAACTGTGTTTGTAATGAATTTTTGGCCACATGCAACAGACTAATTATCAAAGCAAACCTTAATCTCTTTCTAGGCACATCAAAGTATTGAGAGCACAAAATATTTACATGAGTCTGTGATAAAATTCTTTGCACTAACTCTAACATAATTAAAATTATGTTTGGGCTAAAGTAATTATGCAAGGTGCTTATACGGCATAACAATGTAATACAAGCTTGTGTGCTCTTTTGCTGTAGTCAATCAGCAAGTCCTCAAATGTGTGTACCTTCTATTAAATGCACTTTCAAACAAGAGAAAACAGCACCACTTTTAAGCGCAGTTAAGGCATTTAAAATGGTCCACTAAGACCAGGTTTGAGATAAGCATCTTTATTATTTAAGAACAGGATACATGATAGGGAGAGAGAGAAGAGCAGGAGAGGGGAAAGGGACCCACTTTCTTCCTCAGGTGAGCTGTGGCAGGACTCCTCTTTGCTCTGGAGGGGGGACACAGTGACACAAGGCTGGCACCTCTACCGTCGGAGGTAGCAATGCCTGAACACATCCCAGAAGCCCCAGAAAGCAAAGGGGGTCACAGGCCATCCCTGTTAGTTCCACCTCCTCTGCCTGGCACTGCATGAGTGGCTGTCCCAGCTGCCCACATGGCTATAGGGACCATCTGGCCACAGCCTGCTCAGTCCCAGCCCCAAAGAACTGCCTGTGGTGCAGTGCAGCAGCTAATCCCATCATGAGAATATGACCAAAAGGCAAGGTCATTCCCAGGTCCCACCTACCATCTGTGCTGGGAGTCACTTCTGCTGTCACAGGAGGTGACCTAATTTCAGGGAGCAGGTCCTGGAGATGTCACCCTGCATCCCCCACCCATGTCCTCCTGTCTCTGGAACCAGTGCACCTGTGCTGCTGTGACCCAGGACCTTGTGGTGCGGGCCATGTGGAGAGCCTGTGATGACCCAGAAAATCCTTCAGCTGATGAGCTGAGAAGGCAAGTTGTTGAGCTGGAAAAAGAGCATACAATATTGCCTTAGATCTGCATCACTGAACTGCAGAAATGTGGCTCCAGCACTGGAGATTGACACCTTGTCTCTCCATGCCAACACTCCCATTAGAAAGTTCTTAACTCTTGCTCACTGGTGGTTGAGCTTTGTGTCCTGCACACCAGTGATGAACAGAGCTGGAAGCCTCCATCAGTGCAGCAGCCTCATTCCTTCTGGGATGCCTGTCTGGTGCCTGACCCCCATTCTGATTCACAACAAGGAGGGTCCCCTCCGTGTGGGTTGTACTAGGCTGGAGCCTTCATCAGCTGTTAAAACTGCTCCTTCTTGCCAAAACACAGAGCTCAGCTCCCTCCTCACCCACCACACTGGGTCAACCAGCAGCAAAGCCACAGGGGCTGACACTATACCACCGTATGGTGGCTGCGGCTGGGAGGTGTGCCCAGTCCCAGCACCATCCCTGCTGCAGATGTCAGGGCATATGCTCCTGTTTTGCCAGCAAGTAAAATCAGCTCCTTTACATGGCTTTTGGAGACATTTGCCAGCAGAAAGGCTGCCTTTGAACAGATTTCTGTCTAGGTTTCACTTCATAAATCAGATAATTTTGTGACACTGAGGACTTGCTGAAGGTACAAGGCTTGAGTGCAGGATCATGGTGGGTGGCTCTGAGGAGCTGCCCAGAGGCATTCCCACAGACACACAGCTTCAAGGAGACTGTTGAGCTTTCAGCATGACCTGCGGAGCTTAAAGACATGAACAGGTAACTTTGCAGCCACAACTACTCACAGCCCTGTTTTCCCCACTACTGCTGTTATGCCAGTCGGGCTGCAGTGATGAACCCAGTCCTGGCTGGTGGGGTTGCTCCCAGCTCTGCAGACAGGGTCACCCCAGAAAACCACAGGTCTGGGGCAGGACTTAATGGAAACCCAGGCACAAGCCAACCCACCTGCCCCAGGCACCCCCAGCTCCTCGCAGTTCCCCACTGGGTTGAAACCCCCGAAACCCACTCCAAATAACTTGCTCCATATGGCTCACAAAGGTTGGGGCACAACCAGGAACTCTTATGTTTCAGGATTTAGCACCAACTACAAACCACCCTATAGCCAGATCAGAGTTTCATTTTCTGACTGGACCAGACCTCTCAATTCGTATTTTCCAGCTTTCCTGCCTCCACACAGCACAGAGCATCAGACTGAACAGAGACACAAAGAGGCAGATGAATAAGCAGAGAAGAGGCTTTTAGGGGCTAATAGCTTTGCTGCTCCCCAGTCTCAGCAGGTGGGTTGCTGAGAAGACCTTTTGCTCAGCTTCCCACCGAGAGAGATGAGGAACTCCTCATGGGTATAAAGAGCTGAATAACAGCTCTCTTACTGATACCAGTATCAGCTGGTGTTACTATCCACAAGACAACTAACTTTATACCAAGAAAAAAGAGCAATTTCACATCTCAAGGTCCTCAAAAGGTGAATGAGCTATAGAAAGACTATATGAATTTCTTCCATAGCAGTGGGGGTTAGCTTAGAGTTCCTCAGGAGACAAGCCCTACAGCTTGGCACATGAGTAACCAACCAGCTAATTGCCCTGATGCATCTGAGAGAAGGGGTGGAAGAAAACCTGGTCATTAAATCTGTGTTCAAGGGAGGTCTGTAAGAGCCTAACCCTGCCTCTCTGGCCAAACACTTTTGGCATCCGTTCAGCATTTGAGCAGATGAACTCAAACCCAAACGCTCTGCTCCATAATTCTTGATTGCCTAATAGACAGCTCCTACGTTGCTGAAGTTTAAGAGCAGATTAATGTATTTATTATTAAAACAACAAAAAAAAAAACAAAAAACAAACAAAAACAAACCACCAAACCAAATCAAACAAACAAACCCCCTAGAAAACCAAACTAACACAAAAAAAGCAACCTTCGAAACTCCTGCAGTATTAGGGTTTATCCTCTGTCAGAATCGATAAATGCTTTAGGACCTGGGAAGATTTTAGGGCTCTTCATCCTTGGCCTCTCAGTGGGGACTAGGACCTTCATATTACTGCCACCTTCCAGCCAGAGGAGAGTTGCAGAGAGTGCTCTCTGATGGCAGCCTCCACAGAGAGAAGAGCAGCGTGCAGATGTTACCCACAACATCTGGGGCAGCTGAGGTAAAACACAGCTGCACAGGAGAGGAAGGCAAGCTTCTGAGGTGCAGGGAAAAACAGCAATCATTAGCTAGACGAGTGGCAGGCTACAGACTGGTATGAATATCCTCTGTCCAGGCTCCTCTTAACTAAAAGGTGCAGTAATTTCTAGTAATTGCCAAATGAATTTGTGATGTGTTTGACACACTGTTTTTTCACTGCTTGCAAAGGGAATGCCCTGGGTCCCTTACTGTGTTACCTCAGCAGCTCCACATCTGTTTTTTTTTTTTAATCCTGCCAAACCTCCTTTGAGATTAAGGGATATTAGCCCCACTTCAGTGATCAGAGACAGAGAGGGCTGGCTTTAACAGTGTTTTAGCATTGGCATGGAGGAGGTTATTCAGCATCAGTGGAAAAAGTGCATGGAACACTCCTCTGCATTTTAAAGTATTAAAATAGCTCCAAAATCTGGACCAGAGCATGGAGAGGGTTAATTTGAAAAGGGATATTTGTAACCTTTTCCAGTTCTGAATAATAAAGACTGGGAATTAAACAGACTCTTAAAATTCTTCCACTATCCAGCAGGGAAGTAATCTGAAAAGTTGTGGGGAGAAGAGCTTGTGAGAAAACAAATCCATAAACATTTCACCCTTAATAGCTACAAATACTTCTGGTCTTTTCTCAGAGGAAATTAATAGTCCCACATTATTCCCGAATTATCACTCCTATCACCCTGAAAATCATGAATTTTACTAACAACTACAAGGTTGCACTTGGGAGGTGACGGAAGTCTGATTCCAGGCCTTGTCAGCAGGTATCCCCTTTTGAGGCCATGGAGGAAAGGGATGGGACCACAAAGGAACATGGTGTGATGGGAGCAAGAGTTGAGCTTTTCCTTCCATCTGAATCATTCTTTTCCTGGTGCAGAACAAAAACATGAATCTTTACTCACAATTCCTTAAGCCCCTTGTGGTGAGCATGCAAATCTAAATCTCATCGTTATTCCATGGAGGAAAACACACCCGCTCGGTGCCGCGCAATCCGACTTTGAGATGCGAGCAGCAACAGCAGGTGGAGCTGCAAGATCAGGAGTGAGGACCTGGTGCAGGTTCTGTCTGCTACAGAGAGGGAAAAAAATATTTGGTTTTGACGCAGGGCTGAAAAGTGTCAGCTCAACGTGGCCTTTTGAAGCCCCCCCTCTCCCTGTCGCAAATTAAGAAAAGGAACTGTTCAAGTCCGAGAAGAAAGGCTGAGAAGGGGCAGAGCCTGCTGGGTTTTGCAGAGAAGACTGATGCTTTGAGACTGGGATGTGGTGTTTATCTCCTGGCTCCACTACCACCACAGGCATTGTGCGCAGCCTTGGCCAATCACTCAGGAAGGCACCTGAAACGGCCTTTCACTATTTTCCAGGGACTTTGCATAATTGGCAAGCCAAGGGACTGTTAAGAACCCCTCAGTGCTTGTTCCCCCATTCCCCGGCAGCACCACCACCCCCCAGCCCCCCCCCCAGCAGAAGTGATTCTTTACACTTTTCTTTGGTAGGTTATCAAACTCCCTTATAAAGACCATAATTAACTTAATTTTTATGGATGAGCAGTGCTCTTCCATGATGTTTGGGTCACAGAAAGAGTAAGGAGAGACTGATGCAAGTATGCCTGGGCCAGCAAGACTAGGCTGACCTTGTGGTAGATGGGGGGCTCATCCATCTGACTGCCACATCCTCAACACACAGCACCCTGGGTTGCAAGAGATTTTATAGAAGAAATAAAGCAATAACTTCAGTGTAATAAGCTCATACACAGCCCTTCTTAGCTTAATTTTTAACTGTGAGGGTGACAATTAAACAGCAGAACAACTTCCACGGGGAGCAGGTGGATTTGTCATCCTCAACGGATCAGATCTGTGTCCTCCTGTGAGGCATTTCAGGGGTGGTAAACTCACTTTCTGGGCCAGGCGTGGCTGACACCCCAGCAGCTGACATGGGCATATTCGGAAGAATTTTAGAAGACAGACATTTAAAGATTAGCAGTATGAAAGCTGTTAGGTTTAACTTATTGCTGTAACTGCAATGCAATCACATGTACACTATGCTGAGCTATTATACCATCCAAAGTGTCTGCACCAGTGGCCAGCACAGGCATGGATCCCACCATGAACTATCAGCAGCCCTACAGACCCTGAGAAGTCTGTATGAAACTGTTCTGCAGGCTACGTCCAGGCTGTCCCAGTTATCCTGTCATTTATGGGCTCAGGGCAGCTGAAACAGGAGGAGTTTTTGTCTTGAGGCGCATGAAAGCCAACATACGACTGCAATGGCTCCTCCTCACTCTCACATCTCTGGAGTGCTTCTGTCACACAGTAACTGTAGGGAATGAACTGTGTGATCCACAAGCATAACCACAGCTTAACATTGCGCGAAACACGTAGAAACAAAAATAAGAGCATGTTCTAACCATGTTTCAGCTATTGTTCTTCAGCAGGATTTTCATCTCACGGCAATTTCTGAGGGAGTTGAAGTCTTTGTGGTTTCTTTCATTTGGGGGGAAGAAAAGATCAAAGCACAACACCCTCTGAGATCTGGCCTGGGCAACACTGGCCCCGAATGACTCAGTGGCATGTGACATTGTAGCCTGCAAAACAAGCTTTAGCAAGGCAAGATGCATGAGCAGCGCAGTGCTTGCTGCCCTGCCATGGGACTGAGCAGCAGTAAGAGGGGGTAGTGTCACCAGAGCCCCCATGAGGTTGTGGTGGATGAGACAGCTGCATCCTGAGTAAGACCAGGACGACGTCTTACAAAGCCCATACTTCGAGATTCTCCCCAGCTACCTGCCAGGTTGGCTCCTGCCTGGCAAGAAAGAGAGATTTAAAATTTCACCTAAAAGAAAACAGTGTAGGAGCTTGTGGGCTGTCAAAGAGGCTGTCCCATGGAGCCTGCCTCCTTACACAGGCATCTGTACTTCCAGCACACGGCAGCAGAGCCTCTCAGCCTTGTGAGGAAGGGTCAGCCAAGGAGCTGTGTGCCTCAAGCTACCCCCAGAAAACCAGCTGCCCACCCAGCTGCTCTGTGGCCACCTACAAGCCTTAGAAACTCTGCAAGGCTCAAGCAACCTGATCTAAGATCAATGTGAGCCCTAACTAGAACAGGGAGTTGCACCAGAGATCTCCTGAGACACTGCCAACCTGAAGGTCATACCAGGCCACCACCATCTCTTTCTATGCATCTCCCATAGAGGCTAAACCACCTGGTACTCCAAGCCCCGACACAGAGGCTCTGCAGCCAGAGTTCTTCTGGTATTGAGCTTATCCCTTCTGCCAACCTAGCCGGTACTGATCATTACCTGAGCCAGCACAGGACCTCGAAGAGCCCGTTAGTCACAGCTGACTCAAACCCAGCCTTCCCAGGATTTCTTCTCCCATTTGTGCCACACCAGCAGAAGAAACCCACATCTCCCACCAGCATTTTGCTACAATTGACCAATTTTATGCAGAGAGCCTAGGACATAACTCCTGAATCCTTGTGAAGCTTGCAAGGCAGGAGGCCTGAAGGAAACCCTTCACACAACAGTCTCAAGAGGCAAAGCAGAACTTTGAGCCTGGGAACTTTGATCGCATTGGTAAATCACAAGCAGCAATTGGAAGACTGGAGAAGGACTCTTCTAACATCCTGGTCTGCCCATAAGATGAAAGAATAGGCCGTATGTTTAACAACTTTGCATGTTTTATGACATTATTGTCTGTAAACCTTAGTTTCGTGAGTAATCAGAAAACCGACTCCTTTAATAGAAAACATGGTGTACTTGCCACAAGAGCAGAGAATGAAAACTGGTCTCCTATGCAAATAGCTCAATTATAATCAAACACAAACACTGAAAAAGGTCAAGTTCCCAAAACGATGTATGTTTACATTACAAATACGGAACTGGGAAACAGGAACAATATGACAGTTTTACTACTTGGGAGCTGTGACTGGCTAAGGTAAACGGCAGTTTCACAAGGGGCTTGAGGTGCAGCAGACTCCTGGTGGTGGCACTATGTTTTTTTCTGGTTTTGAAAAACTGTAAAAAGGCCTATTCTTTTGCACGAAGCCATGAGGCTGACCCCAAGATAAGTTGGCAGAGTTTCCTATTTGGTGAATGGCCTGAGTGCTTGCTTTGTTGACCTGAAGAAAGCATAATTTCTCACATATACTCTTAACCGAAGATAGAATGGTATTTAAGATGGGTCCAAATCCTCAGGAGAAGAAATCAGTTCCTCATAGTTATTTTTTAGCTGCTTTTGGTTCCCAGTCATGGATTGTTAGTAACAGTCTGGCTTTAAGACATTGGAGCTTTTTTGGGGTAACAAAATCAAAACCACTAGGTATTTTACTATTTATAAGTAATGTGTTACAGTCAGGTAATGGAATCCTACTACAGCTTTGAATTAATGTATAACTTAAATAAAGGCTAGTCTAGTGCCGATGCATCGGTTAACATCCAGGAAGGCTTTAGGCAACAGCAGAGCCGGATGTGGATGGTTGAATAGCACAATATAAAGAAAGAGAGCCTAACACAAGAAGGAAAGCAGGCCCAGTACAGAGAATTATAAGACAGGAGGTATATAAGGAAATATAAACATAAGAAAGCTTACTACAAACAAAGACAAAGGTTTTCCTCTGCCACCTCCCAGAAGGTGTATCAAGTTTTCAGAGTCACAGGCTGGAGCCCACAACCACCTCCAGACACCCACCTGTGGGAAGAGATCAAGGCTGGAGGAAATCTGCTACAAATACCATCCAGGTGTGAAACATTAAGCTCAAAAACATTAAAATGAGGCCAAGAGTGCCCAGCAATGAGCCATGACTACTATACTACTTTGACTGCAAGAATGGCATTCTCCTGTAGCCATCCAAGTTTACTTTAACACATCCACTCGGAGAGGATGCTCCCAGACAGAATGTACTACACCCATATTCCCCCAGCCCATCGGTTGTGCACAGCTCCACAAAAACACTGTTGGAGAGATCTTTCAAGAATGTCTTCCCTTCTTGTTTTAAGCTGGGAAATTGGAAACTTAAAACTGGAAAAGTTAGCCTTTCTCAACCCCTGTATTATTGTAATTCAAGACTTACAATCAACAATCTCCAACAAGGCAGCATTCAGCAACACATTCAGCAGGGTAAATAGCCATGTCCACACAATTATGATAGACTTCATATTGAGATTGGGCATATAGAATCATAGAATGCTTTGGGTTGGAAAGGACCTTCAGATCATATAGTTCCAACCCCTCTGCCATGGGTAGGGATGCCTCACACTAGACCAAGTCGCCCAAGACTCCAAACTACATTCCAGCCACATACTGAGTACTGAAGGCCAGGTAGTAATTTCCCTTCATTTTCAGAAGTGCAGAACAGTTTCAGGTCCCACTGAGGTGCTGAGGATACTTGGAGGAAAACAACTACCTTTACAACAAGCAAAACCCCAGACGGCAAACCAGATTCCCTAAACCTCTGTTGTTTGAGAGCTCCCAACTGCCCCCTAGAGCTGCATCGAGCTTCAGCAGAGTTTTGATCAGTTTTCCCTAGTTACAAAATAAAACTTTGTATTGATCTCAAATTAATGGATATTTTTTATTATGAGAAGACAGGCAGAGCTATTGAATGAAGGATTTCGCTACTTTATTTGCCTTTCTACATCAGCCAAAATTTGCATCACTTGCATCTGCAGCTGAGGACCTCCCTAGCAAAGATAACCATAAAACCCAAATAAGTAAATTGCTGGACTTGTCAAAATTGACGAGATGTAATTTAAAAGTAAGGCACCTTGAGAACTGCAGCTGCAAACACTAACATGATAATGTCAATCATGTCCTGGGCAAGGAGGAGGGCAGAAGTTATTCTCAAAATCACTACACCACAGACCTATGAAAGGGATCTAGAAGTCCCTTACAGTGCAAGAAGGTAACTGACCACCACTATCAGGAAGAAGTTGTACCTGCCTTGTCCTTAGGAAGGAAGAGGGAGCTTCTGCTGCCCTTCTGCCAGCCCCCACTTCCACAGACACTACAAACTGTGCATCAAAACACCTCCCAGGGACACTAAGATGATCTGCCCAGCTTTCCCCTGTCCACCAAGTGGTAGCTTGACAGGTCTTTATGAGTCTATATGCACTGCAAAGCATTACACGTAAGCATTGTGCATGGTTTATTTTATCAGTGTATTTTCCAAGTGTACTATGAAAGCATTTTCCAAGCACATTTGCAACATTTCGCAGATGGAAAAACTGAGAAACAGAAAAACCAAGAACCTTCACTTCTGATCCACCAAGTCAGATATATTTCAGTGCTTCTTCGGCAAAAATTAATATGGGGAAAAACTGTGGTACGAATGTATATAATCAGCACCACGAGTCAAGGAGCCCACATGAGTTGGTGAGTCTAACTCCCAAATCAACTCCCCCACCCCAGATTAATTAGGGTAAGTAGCAGATTTTCAGTTCACAAAAATCACATTAACAAACTTTTCTGAGCACTCCCAAAGCCGAACATAATTTACGCTTCCAAACAAGTACAGGACACATTGTGCCTCCTGCCTAAGACCAAGCTACTGACAGTGTTGTTCTTCTACCTGCCCTAAATAATCAATGTATTTTAGGCTGGAAGATAAGTTTGTCCCAGATTTGTCTCTGCTCCCAAATGCATGTTCAAGCTTGTAGCTTGGTGTGACTGCAAAGGTAAAAACACAGAGAGCCAGCAAAGCTCTGTGCCTGTCCCCTCTCCTCTGTTACCATATGCACTGCTGAGATTTTAGCTTTCCCATTAGCTGCATCTGGTACATCTGATCAAACTGGTTCTTTGCCCAGTTGCAAATGTCAAGAAAGGAAGGAGCACACATAGGCCAAAAGTGATCTATTGGAAATGTGAGGTGGCGGGAGGGACCTGAGAATGCAGGAAAACCCAAGTCCTGCAAATATCCTGAGGAAGAAAAGGGATGGCCTGAAGGGCTGAGCAATAAAGTGCCTTTTCTCCTTAGAGTCTTAAGGAGAACAAACAGAGATGAACAAACCTGCTCCAGCCAAAAGAGGGATTAGGCACTTCTTCCAAGAGGAGGGACCTACCAATAAATTCAAAGTGAGATTCAGCAAGAATCGCAGAGCAGGCTCTGAGTGATAGCAGTTATTTACTATGTGCTCATAGAGACTTCAGCAGGACTCTTGTTTACTTCTCCTCCTCTACATGTTACCTAATATTGCAGTGCAGCATTTTAACAGCTGCAATCCCAGATCCTTCCAGGTGACTGCACACCAGCAGGGTGAATGTCTGCATACAGCACATTGAAAACATGTCTCCCAAAACAGTCTCTGTGTATATATTAACCACTGATCCAGGCTGGTCTCAGAACAGCATCTGTGCAACACTCAGTGCCAGTGCCGCACAACCATTTTAGAAGCTTGAGTGAAGAAAAGCACAGATGTTTTCCAAAATCCCACAGGACAATTTGCACTGTTACCAACAGTTGGGCAGGCTTTTGCATTGTAACATCAGAGCAGACAGTAACGCAGAAGAAAAGGAAGAGCTGGGGCCTGAGCTGAGCTGACAGCATTCCAGCAAGAAATGTTATTTCAATAAAAAGCACAAATGTAGATGCTATTTCTGAGTGGAACAGAATCCCTCCCCACCAGTTCTTCATATGCTGCTTGAAATTTCTACTGTCTCTCCCATCAAATGAAGTTTGATCATATTTATCCATGTGATTTTTGTTACTGTCACAACATTCTCAGAATCAGGATTTCAAGAAAAAGAAAACTCAAAAACAAAAACAGAATTGCAGGTTCTACTGCTTCTTGCACCCCAGGGCTCCCTGTCTGACTGCAGTCACTTGGTCTCCACATGTAGTGGACGGTCCATAGCCCAGGTGGGCCCTCCACCACCCTAAGCAGTGGAGTGCTTAGGAATCAGGATCCAACTGGGAAGCCCAGGAAAGGAAACCTCTTGCAAGTGAATTATAGTTGCAGGTGCTCTCACAAGCATCAAAGCTATTCTGCAAATGTTAGTGTTTTCACACAGTCTGCCTCTCTCCATCACAAAGACAAAGGCTTGCCAAGATCTATGTGTTTGCTGAAATCAGCCAAGATCTGAAAAACCTTCCCTCCAGCCAGCAGTATCAGCAGATTTGAATTGGCCCCTCTCGACCAGGTCTTCAACATTCAGAGGAGTGCAGAATGTTTTGCCACATCATTTGAACAAGTTTGTTTCAGATGAGGGAGGGCCAGTTACTACTGGGCTTAGTTCATCCCATGGAGAGGCGTAATTAGAGTGAAAACCGAAGTATATCTCACAATGCCACGTATTAACACAGTATTTTTGAAAGCTCTACAGATGTACCCATGGAAAAACATTACAAGAGGAAGAAATGTACTCTAAGCAGTGTAAACCTGTATTGTCACATTACTACACCTTCTTTCCATCTGAGAAAAAAACATCATAGCAAATCAGTACGGAAGACAGCCTTTGTTGTTGTTCCTTTTTTATTGTAATTATCCTGTCTTGCAAAGACAACAAAAACTGGAGATTTGCCAGATTTGTGGGAGAATAACATAGGGAAACCAGAGATACACAGTGCACCTGGAAGCCACTTTATCTACTTTTCTTTCCTCAACTGTCCTGTCAGGCTCTGTATACAGCATCTTAATGTAAATATTCCTCTTTTTAGTCTATATACTGTGCTAGAACCTAGGACTCCTCTATCACATGCAGTATCCTCACAGGGATCAGCATTGCGGAAATATGGAAGCACAAACTAAAACCAATTACTGACCACTTTTTTGAAGTAAAGGCACACCATATAAAAAGTTCTGGAACACCACCCTAGTTCTTACAGAACACAGTCAGAAATAAGCTGTATTCCCTATCTCTAAACCATGACATCCATAGCCAGAGCATGTAAGTCCAGCCTGCAGAGCTGCTTTTCTGGCCATGCCACGTCTCTCTGAGATCTGGTCCACTGTCCGAAGTGCTTCTACTCTCTGTTTTAATTGAGGAAAATGCAGAGAGTGCCTCAGGCTCCGTTTGTACCGATCTGAAACGCAATTTAGTTATAGTTTAACTCCTGCTTAAAAACTAGGTCAAGAGGTGAAGCCTACAAGCCAAGGAGAAGTCCTCAAGCAGGTATGTGGTTACTGGGTGCACAACATAAAATCAGCTACACCATCTCTAAGCATAACCTTGAGATTCATCATATGCAGAAGCCTTTGGAAACTATTGAGGACAACTATTGTCTCTAGAAATACATGATAAATAGGGTAAGAACATGAAGACCTAATGTTATATTCATTGGGTGCTTTCTCCCACCAGATGTGGGCAGCCCAAATTCTGCCCCAAAAGCAGCTGAACTGGCACATCAAAGCTTACAAGAATCCATATGCCCTTAGCTCAAAGATACTGCATGTTTTCATTTTGCTAGGGCTTCTGGGACTCTAAAAAGCTTCTCAGGGATCTGAGAGAGAAAGCATTACAGACTGTGACATCTCTTTCCCTATTCTACGCAAGCAGGGAAAGCTATGTTGCTTCACACATGTCCCAAACCATGTTATACACCCTGAAATACACAGAAGACATCAGACAAGTGAGAACTTCATCAGTGAGGCACTTGCTGGTGTGAATCTTGTCTCACTAAAGGAGAAGGGCACCACGAGTAACATACCCTAAAGCAGGGGACTCTTCAGAGAAAAGCACAATACTTGTTATAATGCAAGTGACATGGGTAAAAGTGGGTCAAGCAGATGTGGCAGTACTTCTACAGCACACCCTCCAGCAAGCGACATATGCTGTCCTCAGTTCAGCTATGGCTAATGGGACATCAAAATTCCTGAAGTTGCAAGGGTTGAGGCTTCATCTTTTATCTGATCTCACAGTGCTGTCACTTTGGTATCTTCGCATAATCTCAAGCTTTTCTAAGCAAACATTTCCACAGAGCAGCAACGGTATGTGCTCTTTCCATTTGCCCTTTGTATTTCCCAGGGTTGCAGGCTATCTCCCATTCAGCAAGGCTGAGGTGGCTTTACCACAGAGCCAAGGGGAGGTTTCTCAGAGGATATGACCAAGCATAGCATGTTTTTCTCTGTCTCCTTCTCCCTGTGGTGATTGAGGGTTCTCCTCTGCTCTGCCCTGCCGTTCCCTCAGGCCAGTTAGATAAGTCTCAGGCTCAGTCTGACCTTACTCTGCCTCCCTTCCCCGCTGCATATCAGGTTCCTGCATTTACTGTAGTACAACATAACTGCATGTCTCCTGAAAACCTGACCATAGATCCCTCTCAGATCCTGTTTTCAGAGTCGCATGTATGTATCTCAGTAGGTTTACAGTATTCCTGTGGCCTTCACCTACATTGCAAAATGAGACTATTTTCTACTTCCTGGCATCCATGGAAAATAATGGGGATTTGATATTTACATCTGGGTGGCTTACAAGGTACTGCTCCATCTCTGAAGAGCTATTGAGCTTGGGAAGTAGTTGTCAATCTAAATTACATGTAAGTGGAAGATTTCTCCATCCACCCTTCTCTGAACATCTGTGTAGACCTTCAGCTGGTGTAAATCAGCGTAGCTGTGCTTAGTTACTACAGCAGAGAATCTGGCACATATGTCTTATAATTCTTCCAATATTAAAACCACACATTTTCTTTTTATATGAGCTCAAAAATTTATATGATGTTCTTTGGACAATTTTACTTTTTTTTTGGTGTGGATTAGTCTCCTCCAAAAGAGATGGGTGTAAGTAAAATGGTTGCAGCCTTTGGACTTTACTCAGGCCCCAGTTTCTGTGTTTTTTCTGATTCTTGTGTACATCACTGTTTTAATAAAGTGTACATTAAAAAAAAATAAAAAATCCATGTGTGGGAAAGGAGCTAATGGAGGGCCAAAAGCTGTTTACAGATGAAATGCAAAGTACTTAGTGGGGTTAATGCTAGCAGATCCAAATAAGGCCAGTTGAGTTATATGGGTGCCATGCTGGAGTTGAAAGACAGATTTTGTACATTTGTAAATCTTACATGCCAGGTCACTGCATTGGAGTATATCCATTACTGTTGAGATGATGGATCTATGCTCATTTACATTAGAGGACAAGCTGGCTACTTATCTATATATGGAAATACATTCATCTCCAAGATTACCCCACAAATTTATCTTCAGTCTTGGACCACATGAAATGGAATTTTAAAGCTCCGATTCACCATAACATATCAGCTCCTCCTAGGGAAACTCCAAAAGCTCTGATGGTCTTCTGCAGCATCCCTATCCCCATAGCCATGCAGGATGCTGAGGAATTTTTTCTCCCAGCTGTGAACTTCTGCATCAGAAGATTTTTCTCCTAACTTTCACTGCTTTTTACATTATTTGATAACCATCCCTTGATGGAGAGACTTGCTTGATGTCTTCTGAATCTTGACTGCAGTTCATCACAGTTTTTCACAATGGTTGCTGAAACAGCTCCGTGTTAACTACTACATAAATCTATTTCCCCAAATGCAGGCAGTTTGGAATCCTCTTCTGTGTGACTACAGAGTTTTTCCTTCCCATCAGTTGCACTAGAAAAGTTATTAAAAACTGTTTTTAATAAACCACAGAAAGCAATGTATTTCCTGTACATGCCTGGCTAACAATAAAGGCTCCTTTTGAAAAGTGCCATTTGCAAGGTTTATATCATCTGCCAAGGAAGCTATACCTGTACTCAAAGCAGCAGAAGTGAGTGAACCAAAAGGAAATCCATGCATATTTCCTTTACCAACAAACCTCCAGCTGATTCAGAAAAGAATCACTAAGAATGAGATTTCTGCACTATTTTAAAGCCTGTGGGATTCCTCTATCAGCACCAGAAAAATCCTATTGCAAAAACCCTCTCCATCTTGTCTTGTCTGCCTACAGAATAAGCTGGCTAAGAAATGCAGCTTACTTGATCTCTCGCAACATCTGGAAGTCATATTGACACGTCCAAGCAAATGAGAACTGGAGACCAGCAAGTTATGTGAAGAACGAACATGTCTGGCTGACCCTCTCCCAGACACCATGTTATCATGAGAGGGGATAAATGGAGCCCAATGGGGAAATGCCGGAGCAAGAAAAAGATGACGTTTGTACAACTCACCTTCATCATGTCAAAGATCATGCCTTTAATTTGTGTTCAGTAGCACAGCTGAAAGCTTATACTAATCAATATATCCTGCAGGATGTTAAGGGAGAGCTATAGAAATGCTATTATGAACAATTAATGGGGTAATAGCTCCTAAGCTTTATTTTTAGCTCATCAGCTGAGATAAAGAACAGTCCATTCTACAGGGAGACTTGACTTTCCCAATAGTTATGGCTGCACTGAAGGTGCTGGGACAGCATCACGGCTTGTAAATAAAGCTGTTTGTAAAATGCATTTCTTCCATAGTGGCTACTGACTGGCAGGATTTCCACATTTTCATGCTGCCTCTTTTCCCAGCTCAACATCACACTGCAAACTGAGATGCTCCAACCTGAACTGTCTAGCACCACCATGAACTGTTTGTTATCAGCAGTTCTCACTTGGTGTTGTGAATTTTACATCTTTTAGGTCATCAAAGAAGTGTTGCTGGGCTTGTCCTACTGTCTGTCTATGGAGGCCACCAGAGCAGCACTAATCACAGCTGCCAGGCCTGGGATGCTGGCATGCTCCAAAACATCTTATAAATTCTGCCTTACCATCTGATGTGCAGTTTGATGCACAGATGGCATTGATGAAATATCACTTCAGTGCACCAAATATTTATCAATAGTAAGTCTCTGCCTCAGAGCCACCCAACAAACTGGAATACACTATTGCTTTTTTGACCTTTAATTGGTGTGAAGTTTAATGGCACATTGTTCTTAAACTCTGTGTGATAACTGCTGAAAGACGCGCTGCGTCTGCTACTACAGTTTTACAGCTTTTCACTAAATGTGCTGTTTGCCAGCTGCCCTGTCACCTAGCAGTGACTGAGTGACATCTCCAGGGGGTTTGCACAGTGAAGGCAGGAGATACTGGTCTGGTTACATATGCCACATCCCCACTGGTGCAAAGGAAGTGGTGAAGACCCCAAGAACTGGACTGAACAACTGGAAAAAGGGTAATATAACCCCCATTTTCAAGAAGGGGAAAATGGATGACCTGGGGAATTACAGAGCAGTCAGTCTCACCTCTGTGCCTGGCAAAATCTTGGAGCAGATTCTCCTGGAAGGCATGCTAAGGCACATGAAAAACAACAAGGTGCTTGGTGACAGCCAGCATGGCTTCACTAAGGGGGAATCCTGCCTGACCAATTTGGTGGCCTTCTGTGATGGGGCTACAGAACTGATGGACAGGGGTAGAGCAGTTGATGTCATCTACCTGGACTTGTGCAAAGCGTTCGACACTGTCCCACATGACATCCTTGTCTCTAAACTGGAGAGACATCAATCTCATGGATGAACCACTCGGTGGATAAAGAACTGGCTGGATGGCCGCACACAAAGAGTTGTGGTCAATGGCTCAATGTCCGGCTGGAGACCAGTAACGAGTGGTGTCCCTCAAGGATCGGTGTTGGGACCGGTCTTGTTTAACATCTTCGTCGCTGACATGGACAGTGGGATTGAGTGTGCCCTCAGCAAGTTTGCCGATGACACCAAGCTGTGTGGTTCGGTTGATATGCTGGTGGGAAGGAATGCCATCCAGAGGGACCTTGACACGCTTGAGATGTGGGCTGATGCCAACCTCATGAAGTTTAACCATGCCAAGTGCAAGGTCCTACACCTGGGTCGGGGCAATCCCAGGCACAGTTACAGGTTGAGCAGAGAACAGATTCAGAGCAGCCCTGCAGAGAAGGACTTGGGGGTGCTGGTCGATGAGAAAATGAACATGAGCTGGCTTCAGTGTGCGCTCGCAGCCCAAAAAGCCAGCCATATCCTGGGCTGCATCAAAAGGAGCGTGACCAGCAGGTCGAAGGAGGTGATCCTGCCCCTCTACTCTGCTCTTGTGAGACCTCACTTGGAGTACTGTGTGCAGTTCTGGTGTCCTCAACATAAAAAGGACATGGAACTGTTGGAACAAGTCCAGAGAAGGGCCATGAGGATGATCAGGGGACTGGAGCACCTCCTGTATGAAGATAGGCTGAGAAAGTTGGGGCTGTTCAGCCTGGAGAAGAGAAGGCTGAGTGGAAACCTTATAGAATCCTTCCAGTATCTGAAGGGGGGTTATAGGGATGCTGGGAAGGGACTCTTCATTAGGGACTGTAGTGATAGGACAAGGGGTAATGGGTTAAAACTTACATGGGGGAAGTTTAGATTGGATATAAGGAGGAAATTCTTTACTGCAAGGCACTGGAATGGGTTGCCCAAAGAAGTTGTGAATGCTCCATCCCTGGTGGTGTTCAAGGCTGGGTTGGACAGAACCTTGGGTGACATGGTTTAGTGCGAGGTGCCCCTACCCACGGCAGGGGGGTTGGAACTAGATGATCTTAAGGTCCCTTCCAACCCTAACTATTCTGATTCTATGATTCTAATTTCTGCAGCAGGTAGTAATGTTGCTAAGAATAAATACCTTACCAGGAAAGCGATCACCTGTGGTTAGGTGAGTGCACAGTTATGGCCTGCCAGAGGTTAAAACCTGCACCTACAACTGGAAGACTCTACCTGGCACCCTGTCTCCAAATCAGCCCCTCCAACAGCTTATGGGAGGTAATGCAGAGCCAAAACCTCAGGCAACAGCCAGGTTTAATATAAACTACATCCAGTGTGGTTCGCCTTGCCTATGCCCTGTTACCTGCCCTCCTTTGGTCCCAGGAAGTCTACCAGAAACATATAGTACTCTGTGGCAGCAGACTGCTTCCTTCCTGGGGCAAGATAGGAATGGTACAGGACCTATATGGGGAAGCCATAAGTTTCTTGGCAGGAAGGATCATAAAATAGTTTGTGTTGGAAGGGACCTTAAAGATCAGTTAGCCACCACTGCATAAGTCCAAGGTGACGTCAGTTGTTCCTCCTTTATCCACCAGCAGTGTAACTTCATCGTAGAAGGCCACCAAGTATGCAAGGCACAATTTCACCTTAGTGAAGCCATGCTGGCTGTCACAAATTGCCTCTTTGTTTTCCATGTCTTCACATAGCTTCCAGGAGAATCTGCTCCATGATCTTGCTGGGCACTGAGATGAGACTGACTGGCCTGTAGCTCCCTGGATCTTCCTCCCCCACTTTTTTTGGCTTTTAGAGTATTAGAGACATAAATCTGACAAAAATGACATGCAAATTTGGGATTAGGGACCAGATTCTGACTCTGAAATGCCATCTCTGAATCAGAACTGAGAGCAGCATTTGGAAAAGAGAGCAGCCATCCCCTGTACAGACTTTTCTTGGGAAACACACAACATTAAAATGTTTGACTTACAGTGCAGTTTCTTCTTTGTACATCTGTAGTCACAGAGTAGGAAAGCACCTCATTCTTGTAGGTCTTATAGAAAGCTTATTGTTGTTTATGAACAGGCCAAGACAGGCACCAGGCAGGGTAGCCTGGCTGTGGTGCAGACAAGCAGCATTGCCCCTCTGTATATTAGCTGATCCCAAATTCATCCAAGACCACTATGTTCTAATAGGGAATAATAAAAAATTTTCCTACCTGGAGAAAGCAAGGAGTTACTTTAAAAGCAGATTAGGCCCCCCAGCATATGGCCTAAAAAACAAACTGGAGGAATTTTAAAGGCATCACTCCGTGGCAGCCACCCATACCTAGTTATTGCACTGGATTCAATTCAGGTCCCATTTCAGGAGCTCACCTAAAGGTGAATGAGGGCCAGAAATTCAACTTCTACCCTGAAGATCAGGGATCAAAGAGCAAGCACTGCATAAACCACAATAAATTCTTCAGGTTGAATGAGGAACGGGCTGGTCTTGATTTGACACAAACAGTAGTAGGGCTTTGTTGCATACTACAACCATGAAGGTATTTCATTTGTTTTTACCCTTGGCTGTTATCATCCCTGTGGAGCTGGCTTAGGCAGAACCAGGTCAGTTGGTTCCAGTCAAAACTTTTAGGGGAGGGAAGGAGGGACCACTTATTTGCACTGCTAAGCAAAGCCAATCTTTCTATCACCATCCACCCTGCTGTGTAGCTAGATGGCTTTAAAAAAAACATAGCTAGGAAGAAAAACCCTACATACCCCACCCAGCCTGCCTCCCCTACATAGCTGCTCTAATCAAAGGTTAAAAATGAACTCGGACCAATGAGATGGAAATAGAGAATAAACATGCAGAAGCATCTGAGATTTACTACTCAGATAGGACTATTTTCCATAGGATTTGACTAAGAATCCCTGGCGGAGGAATGGAAACCAAATCTCACTCTGTCCTTTGAGTGGAATGGGGATTTTCAGGTCTTTCTCTGGCTGAGTTAGTGCAGGCACGTGCAGCTTTCAGTGGATGTGAGCAGATGTAAATACCATGCTCAGCAGTCAAAGGTTCAGAGTAAGCTTGCTTCTTTCAGAGGATCTGAGGTTTAAACAAAACCCATAAAGACAGCAGGAGCCTTCCTTGACTCAAATGGCTGATCCAAAAGCCCAGTGAAGCAGCAGGTCATCTGAGTATGAATGATTTGCTCATTCTGACTGAGAGTTTTCACTGAAATTTATTATTAAGTTTGCAAAGAACATTTCAATAATTAGGGCCACAAGGTACAAATTTTCCTTCTTCCTCTTCATTTCAGCTAAACAACTCCAGGCCTCAGCAAATTCCAGCTCTGCAGCCCAAACACAAAGGAGATCTCCCTCAGCAGCCGTAAATACATATAGCTCTCAGTATATGCCAAACCTATTTTTATGCAGGAACTGTTGTCATTACAGCAATAAGCCTTTCACAGTCTGGAACACCACACATCCCTAATTGATATATCACACAGACAGGACATCCTTAATTAAACCCCATGTAATTAACTGCTCTTCTCATGCCACTCCAGGCACCTGAAGTGGTCCTTCTGCAAAATGTTGTTCTAAGAGACATGGATGTACCTGTCTGCTCCAGGCTTGCTTGGGTACCTCCAAAACCCCTTTACAGCACAGACTGATCTTGCTCCCACACACCTTTGAAGAGGAGAGATGACCTACTGATTCAAACAGCCCCATACAGTACAAAAGCCTATATGTTTTCTAAGTTCATGTGAATGCATCAGTCATTTTATTTAAAAGTTATGCAGAGGGAAAAGAGGAGGATGGCTTCAGGCTCAACAAATTTTGTGTTAGTGTAGGGAAGAAAAGTGCATTTTCACCTCAATGATCTCCATAAGGGACAACCTATAACATTGTCTGAGAGGACCTGTTGGCACTGTACTGACCTGTTTATTGAAGTCTTACAAAGTTACTTGCTGGTTTATGCCTGTGTATGTGGACTCCCACTTGGGAAGTCCTGATCCCTAATTTCTGTTCAGTGAATGGTATCTCCAAAATAACCACCCCATATTAAGCCCTGCAGCAGGCACAGCACAAATACAAAGTAGATGACAACCTCTGTTGATCTTAAGCAGCCCTCACAACCTAAATTAATAAACAGTAGAACTTGCACATTTCCAGGCACTTGTCTGTCCCAGGCTGCTGGCCTTCCCTTAACTACAAGTTCCAGCACTGACATAGCTTGAGGAGTATTGGTAGGAGGACAGTTTTCAGTGTCCCTTCTTCCCCCTAGAAGAATGCTTCTAACACATCTGTCTGCTTTCACCTGTGCCTTTCCACGTCCTTATGGTAGCAGAATGTGGCTCCTGTGGAGGATGAGAATAAAGATATTGGGGGGATGCTGCTGAGGGGGCAATGTCCCTAGCTCCTAGGCCATGAATGGGTGTTGAGAATCCTTCCCACAGACTGTCCCTTCCTGGTCTTGCACTTCTATGAACAGTACAGGTTACTTTGCTATGCTGGGGGGATGGAGGAGAATCATTCCCTCCAGTGAAATCTAGGGACAGGAAAGTCACTTTCAGTGCAGAGCTGTTTGCCCCACAGGTATATCACATAAAGTACCTGGTGTTAGAGGGAAACCTGTAAAAAGCCAGGAAAACATTAAATTACCAAGGGAAGGCTTCACATTCTAAGAAGACTGAGTTCCTGAACCACAGAGACCCAAGTCTTCAATTGGTGCTAACTGCTGCTAACTGGTCTGGTTACATCATCCGTTTATCTAACCAAATTCAGTATATTCCTTGGGACTGCATCATGCTTGGCAATAACTTTCTTGTTCTATATGTGCTCTCAACTAGCATAACCCACATTTGAAGGATGAGATTTCCAGCCAGAGCATTGTTTGAAGTTTGGGACTTGGAGGTGGGTCAGCAAGAGAAACATCCCACATGACTTCAGATCACAGCAGTGGTCAGAATTAGAGCTGTGCACACTGGCTGTGCCTGAGAAAATCCAGAACAAACAGAGCAAGAAAGCCAGACCTTGCTGAGATCAGCAAAGGGAGGCTGTGGCTCAGTCTTTTACAGCGCACTTACTATGTGGCCATCTGGGTACATCAAGAGAGGGTTGGAGGGAGACAGACAGAGACTGCTTGGATGCTTTTCCATTAGCCATAAGAAATCTTCCACTGTGTTATCTCCTTCTCTCAATGTATTTATGTTTTTAACAGGGTTGATCCTACCAGATTCCCTAATGGGGTGAAGAAAACTATTTTCAAGACACAGTTGCATCACAGATTGTCAGGGTGATCTTGAAACTTTTAAAGGTCCTAATTCTTAGCAGTGCACCAAAATTCCTCTTTAGGAGCCAAAATATCACCATGAAATTTAATCCAAATTAACTACTTATTTTCAGACCTGCTGAGCCAAACATGGTACTAAATATCCCTTTAAGCCTATGTGCAGATGACTCATCCCTCAGCTGTGATGGATCCATCTAGCTTAGATGGGGCATACAGTGAAATCCAGTCATGGTCTCATGTTCCCACATCCCATATTCCTGTACAAGGAAAAGTCCTCACCTGCAGAAAGCTCAGTTTGGGTTTCCTCTGAAAGCATAATGCCATCCAGATGCCATGCAAACTGAGCTGAGGAACAAGCCCACTGCACCTTCTGTGCCCATCTGCCCTCTTAAGCATACCACAAATCCATCTCTTGCACCTGCCATTTTGTATTAAGTAAAGGTGGGGACGATGGCAGTGGTTTACTTTTGCCCCACCTTTGCACCTATGCAAACTCAGCAAATGCCCCGCACACACAGAGACCTCCTCCCGTCTCCACAAGATGCTCGAGTTCATGGACTGGATCCAGGCAAGGTTCGATCCAAGAGCAACTGAGATTCACCTCAATGGACGTTTCAGGACAACATTCACTTTTCATGATCCTTAGCAGGAATCATTCATCAACTCTCACATAAGAGAACTCTGACTCACTGCAGGGAGTTGACAGCTTAATTCTGCTCTTACTCTTCCTGAGCACTAGCAGATTCAGAAGCAGTTCACACGCTGGCTCAAACCAGTCCCATTCTGGCCCATGGTCACTTCTTCCATTTTAACTCAAGTTGATGTTGTGTCACCTACAGCTGTCCTTGGTAATGCAGTTTCCTCACCTTTAGTTCCCCTTAGTTCCACTTCCCTGGAAGCGTCCTACCTTCTTTGCACCTTATTCCTAAATTACAATGAACAGAGACAATTTTCTTGGTTTTCTTGTAAATAAAAAGCTAACCCAGGTTCTGCACTTCCTTCCCCCAGAATCAAAAGTGTCAACCTTCAAAAAGCTGAACTAAGGAAGCAATTGCAAAATTCAGAAAATAGTTCATTACAAAAAGCTACCAGAATATTTTGACAGAATTACAGAAATTGTTTTGAACTCAAGACAAGAAGAACTTAATATCAATAAGCACAACCAAGGTTTACCACCAACATGGACGTGCGACAGCTATAACACAAGCACCAGCTCTTCATTGATCCTGTTGGTATTCAGCTTCTGTTCAGGTCTATGTCCTCAGAAACACCTTTGTTATGCTCTGTAGTGTGTTCACCCTGAAGTTAGGAGGTTTTGTCCTTATCAGTCTGCTGAGGCCCAATAGCAGTCTTGCAGCACTACTTGCTTTGTAGTGTCTGTAACAGAAATTCAGTATTAATTTCAATCACATTATGAAACAAATGTGATTGAAAACAAAGATGCAAGAAACACTAAGGCTACAGCTACTGTAAGGAAGCAATGACCTATTTAGATTTTAATGTAGAGTGAATCTTTAAATTTGCATGAACATGTATATCTTCATATGCACCACTCATCAATGTTTTTGGGTGATCCTAAAGCAGGAAGAGTATGGACACACACTTCTTAGGTGTATTATGTTGCCTGCAACAGCTACCCCATGTTCATCCCAAAACACCTATCCATCCATCTCCTACCAAGATAACCAGCTTTTAGATAGACAGAGGTCATCCTTTTGCTCCCTGATAGTATTTTCTTTGCTGTCAGCCCAGCAAAAGAACCAAAAAGATCTTTCTGCATGGTTAAGATTCCTGACAAATGGAAAAAAGCCCTTCCGTATATGTCAAAATATCTAATAAAGAAGGTCAGTGTCACAGTTCCTGATCGGCAAAAGGGAAAAGCTGAGAAAGAGAGCTTTTGCCTATCCTGGTTTGAAAAAGCAGGTTTGAACAACACAGGCTCCCACTTGCTTGCCTGTGCTATCTGTAGAAAGCCCAGCTGGCCTTGCCTGGGGGCACAATAAACTGTTGTGTGTGCTGGGGGGATGAGAACATGCATGCCCTGTATGATGCCTCAGGCATGAGTCACTGGCTGGTTGTACAGCAAATGAGGATGGCCTCAAGGCACACATTGCCAAGCAGACAGCTCAAAGACATCCGACAGGCCAGTTCTCAGAACTGAAGAGATGGACTTCAGACTCCAGGCCCTGTTCCCTTTGTCTTCCAGTACACAGGCAATTAAAATATTCCCCAGCTAATCTAAAGAGGTTTTGTTTACAAGATACCGATATTCAACCAGAGGATAATATTTCTTTATCAGCAAAGAGGTAGATCAGAGTATCCAGTGCTTGTGATAGTGACTTTTTCATCAATATACTGAGTGACATACAGTGTGCAAAGCAAGAGATTGGGTGCTAACAGGGTAAGCATACCCTGCAGAGATCATCTCCGTAAAATCAGCCCTTCAGATGTGTGTGTTGTGGAACAATGGGATTTACAGGAACAACTCGGGTTTACCAGAAAGCGCTTTTTGGGTTTTTTTTTTGCCTTGTTGTCTTCTAATGTTATTATACCTACCACTGTGATATGTGCTACAGCATGTGGTGGCAAAAAACTGGGCCATTATGTAATATGCCCCAAGTGCTAAAAGGTGCAAGAACATCTGCAAAAGGTAAAGTCTGATGTTTAAACATCAGAAGTTATTTACATATTCTGATAGGAATTCTACTCATGGCAAAGTCTGTCAATAAAGTACTTGTTTCAGCTCCAAGCAATGCTCTCTATACATGATTCCTTGCTGGATATGCTACAAGGAGTTGCTCTAACCATAACAACTATGGGTTTGCTGTGGAGGCTTTGAAAGCACGTAAGAAATCAAACTTTACCAGACTTCAGTACTATCTGTACCATCACATGGAACAAAGACATCAGTGCTACTAAGAAAACAATGCTATTACAAACCAGACATTTCATGCAAGTTGCCAGTCCTATTTCCTAGATATGAAGTGCTAGAAATCTGTATAACACAGATGTCAAATATATTACAGGCCTTGAAAGTTCATCTGGTGTGAAGAACTCTCATTCCTTGGATGGGATCTCTGCTTGGATGAATCATTCTGGACAAAAAGTCCTAATCATCCACCCCAAATCAGATAATGTTCTTCACCTGGCTGCAACCACATGCTAGCTCTTTCCACACTGAATTCATCAAATTACCAGTGATTCATTTACCCACTACTGTAACTGGTACAAGTCCAAGTGTTGAGGTTATTCTGGATCAATTCAACATCCAAGAAAATTAAGGAAGAAATTTCAATTTTTCTCCTTCAAGAAAGAGCAGTTATCAGGACAGTATTCACTTAATTAGAGCAAAACCAGCTAATTTTTACTGCAAGAAATTTGTCTTCTTGCTCCTTCACCAGCCTACCCTTCACTATTTTACCCATGAAGATGCTAGCTTTTCATATAACTTTGCATGAAACTGAAGGGGTTGGCTTAAACAATCCAAACCTTGTAAAGCTTGTCCAAGCTATTTGACCTTCTTAAGTCTGCAAGGTCTGGTACCAAATACTTAGTCATTTACATTTCCAGCCAAAAGCAGAAGCACAAAGACCTGCATAAATGAAAAACAAGGTGGAGAAGGGCATGTATTGGTCACTGTCACTGAACACCACACTGACTGTCCAGGGCCACAGAAGTCAACAGCCACCAGTACTTTTCTTGTGACAACCAAAGTGAGATATGCACACCCGAAGACATGGGTGTGACTGCTACCAAAGTCAAAGGGCTTTTCCAATTGCTTTCTGCCCCAGCATTGTTTTCCAAGCCAACTCCATCTTTTTCAGAAATTGCTCACAACTTTCTTTAAGGATTCCTTTGGGAGATGAAGTTTTCTAGGCTAAGATTCAACCCAAAAGGTTTTAATTTTAACCAAATTGATTTTACCATTTTTGAGTGGTGAAGGAATGCAAGAAAATACTTTCCCCATATGTTCCAGTCAGAGGAGTTATGTTTGCCGAGAAGAAAGAATCCTTGAGGAGACAGAGGGGGAGAGGGGGCAAATATCTCTAAAGGATAAAAATATTCCCAGACACAACACCACCATGAGCTAAGCCCCAACTTTGCGTCAAAGAACACAGCAGCAATGGCATTTGCGTTTACACCAGCTGAGTATCTGGCCCATAGGAATAGAGAAGAAAGCTCTCTATGAAAATTTTGGATGAGACATGTCAGAATCTAAACAACATGGAAAAAGCCTCATATGTTAACTCCCTTCTTGTTCTTTCTGACAGCGTATTTCAATACGTGGAAAAGACGATCTGTTGCAAGCGCTGTCTGCACGCAAGGAGTCTCTACAGTAAGATATCTCTGCCCAGACCTTCGGCAAGACTCAGCACCCCCTCAAGGATCTGGACTCATTAACCATAAGGGATCACTAATAGCTGCATGCTCCTGGCAGCTCATCTGCCCAGCCTTTCTCGGTGAGATCAAGCCCCCCATATTTCCAACAGTTGCCTTTTAGCTAAACTGAGAAAATACAAAGAAGAAATAGGAAGAAAATTCAAGTCAGTGGTGAACAGTACTCAAAATTAGAGTTGCCCAAATCTTAGTAGTTCTAGTAGGAGAGAAAGACAAACCTTAAAACTGACCATGAAAGCCCATAGATCTATAATGCAAGACTGCCCTCACTGCAGCGCTACTTCAGGCAGAATTCCTAAGGTTTGAGGCATCCCATGTGAGATAAGACAGCCAGGTCTCACAAGAACCCAGCTTCACAGCATGAAGCCCAGAAATCCAAAAGCATAGTTTATTTCTTAACTTACTCTCAATAGAGCCACCAAGGTTTTCCAGATTCTTGGTGTCACATGTCAAGCCCAGGCCAAGATGCTCCAGTTCCCATAGCTTCCAAGAAGGTTTTCATTGTGAAATAATCCATGGAGCTGTGATAAAAAAGGCCCTGGAGTCATGAGTGGCACACTCATTTTTATTGAATAACAACGTCGTTATTAAATACCTGTGTCATACATGCCTCATCAAGATTTGTAGGTGTTATGCAAAACTGTGAATTCTCTGCCTTGGAGAATTTGCAGTCTGTAAAGATGAACAGCAAATAAAGGAGTAACTAGGCAAGGATACAAGCAGAGATATAGAATTCAACATCATTTGAATCAGGTATTAGGTATACCTATGAATGAACTCCTTCAGTACTTCCCCTTGGCTTATTGGTTTTTTACATCAGTATGTATTACAGATATAGGCCTTGGAGAGAAAATTACTGATTTTGTGCTATGCTTCTTGCAGTGTCCTTTGAAGGCTTGCCATTGATACCTGCTAGATGCAGACTCCTTATGAGCACAGCTGGAGAACACTGTGGTAATGCTTGTAAGGTTTGATAGGACACAGGTGAGTAAGGGACAGACAGATAGGTACTGAAGGGGGGAAAAAAAAGCAAATAAGGCCTGAAAATCAAGTCTGAGTGCCTTACACTTGGGTAGAGAGAAGCAATAATGGAAAAGTGAAAATGGCTGTAACACCAACATCATAAATCAACAGATCATCCTAATGATAATCCAGCTTCCATACATTTAGTAGTCACAGTCTGTGGAAGGTTAGATGAGAAAAGGAAAGCTAGCAAGAGGCTGAGAAGGAAGAGAAAGATGAGAAAAGGAGAAGTAAGAGTCATTTGAACACAATAAAAATGCTGATATAGGTATAAGTATATACCAGAAAAGACCAAAGAATCATGTAAGCTGAGCCGTAGCAAGGAAGGTGGTAAAAAATCAATAGGTTGGAATTTTAACTCCCAGCAAAGTTTAACTGTGGATGGTCAGTGATGATGAATAACCAACCCTTTTATATTCCATAGCCTCCAGATTCCTGGAGACGTTAAGTGTCTTCAGGAAAAAAAGACTAGTCTAAAAGTTTCTCTGGTGTTACTATATCTTACAAAATCTTACTAGCTTACAAAAAAAGCCCTCTTGCTGGGACAGCTTAGCCTGACTGGTATAACCCACCCAAACAAAAGGCTTTTTTACCATCTTACTTTTTATAAAGGAATATTTGTCAGCCCAGCTCCACTGGATGTGAACATATCTAACTATTGCTGGTCCATAGCATAGGTAGGTTCTTGCAAAATACACCTATCTCAGGTCCCAACTATGCATCAAGATCAGTGGAGGGAGATTCTAGGAAAGGCTTCCTGTATTGCAACTTGCTAACTTACCTGCTGCTGTCAAATTTCAATGGTTGAAGACAGGAGTCACACCCCCTAAAAGCTGTATGTTTAGGTTAAACATGACAAGTTTTAAAAAAATGTTAGGTAATAAACATTGGGCTTCTTTTTAACTGTCTTTTGTTTAGGGTTGTCAACTGTGCACGTTAGAACTTCCAATTACAAATAAAGCTGATTGTTTTCACTCTGGGAACTGCAGCCAGAGCCAAGCACGTAGGATTAGCTCAGTGTCTCCCCAGAGCAGAACCTACAGCTCGCTCAACCAGCCACCCTTCCAGGTCCAGTCACTGGTGGAGACAGTAGTGTTGGCCACAGAAAAGATGCTGAATCTGAATGTGGTACAGCCCCCTTATCAAACAATTAGAGGATTCCCTGCGTAACAGGGTCATGATTTTAGAGAGGACCTGGATCTCCCTATGTGGCCTTGGCTTCTCATAGGACCCTACATGAACTTAATGTTGTGTCTCTGTTTAAATTTCCTGTCCAAAAGGAACAATAATCCTATACAGATCCCCACTGGTCTCTTTCAACTATTCAGAGTAGCTGAATAGTATATGAAACAGGTTAAGGTACACAGTTCAGTCCTGATTATAAATGCTTTTTCATTTAATTCAACAGTATATTTAATTTTGGTTCAGAATAAGTACACTGACTTGCAGACAGGTACCCAGGTACTGAAGTATGATGGGCACTATTTTGCCATTTCAAAAGTTCTTGACCCTTTTGAGACATAACCTGTCTCCATACTAAATTCAGCTGTGCTGTTGAAAAATAGGACACTTCTATAACCGTACTGTCTGGGCTGTTGGGTCAGTGTTGTCCCTGAGTTTAAACATTAGGAATGGAGTAACCAGGCAAACGAAGTGGCATGAAAAACAAGACACAAGCAGGAGAAAATAAATCAGTAAGTTTCTTGTAGCACTGCAATAACTGTGACCCTTTGGCAAATACCCTTTGAGGACCTCAAAAGTCTCTTGAAGATACAGGCTACCATGAAGCTCTGCTCCCCTCTGAAAAGAGAAATGGAATCCATGAATGTTTTCATTTATTTATTGACGGGGCACACTCATCCCATCCTTCATTTCCTATACCACTGTGCAGGAAGGATTGTGTTGACCATAGAGTTTCTGAGAACAATTCTGATATCTAACTGATATATGGAGAAAATCTTCTCTGGTTTGGATTTCAAGGCTTCGCCAGAAGGGAGCAGGAGAGATCTGCAGAAGAGCTCCAAGTGATGCATGCACTGCAGATAGTGGTGTCCTGCAGAGGTTGGCTTTGCTGTAGATGTGTTGCAGCCAGGCTTCCAATAGGTATAACAACTGCAAGATTAAGAAATCTCACCAACACTGTCTTGTAGCCTGGGAAATTGTAGCTTTGCAGTTTTCCCTACATGTTCAACTTTTATGTCTGTAACCATGCCAGTCCACAAAGACAGTAAAAGTTGTCCCTTTCCTTTTCCACTGCTGATATACTTTCGATTTATAAATACATGTACACCAGGAGATTTATATTCCATATGAAAGAAACAAACTAAGTCCATTTTCACATACTTTGCTAAAAACATGACTGTATCTGTGCTTACTGGTAGGACAAGTTAAGACCAAAATAGAAATTTCCCTTCCCTACTGACTTGTATATATTGGTTCTTCTATCAAATTTGCAGTCAAGAATTGAGAAATCAAGTCTTAACTGAGCACCATGAAAATAGCAGCAAGAAGGAATGTAATTTAAATCATGTCTAGTTAGGGGCAATATTTAAGAACGGGTTTCACAATAAAACAGAACAGTAATTACAGAAAATCAAGCTTTTGCCTGATGCAGAATAGTTTCCTAGACAGCAGCTCCCAAACCCTCTCCTGGACACAAGGCTTCAGTTGCTGTCTGGCACACGGTTGCAGAAGCAGCCCTGCAGCAAGTTTTACAACTGTTTTCCTGAAAGACCAATGTTAGCAAAACATTCAATGTAAATATCTTTACTTTAAAAAATCTTTAACTGCTTAGAGACCTGCTCTTACCTACCTTCATCTAACAGCAGTTCCCCTTAGAGCATGGGGCAGGGCGCTCTACACCACCATCAGAGAGTCAGTGCCTTACACATGACCTTGAGAAGCTTGTGTTAGAGGAAAGAAAGTTTTGGAATTTCACACCTTGCCCAAGTTCAGGGTCACAGTTTTTGAGAAGGTTTAGGACTATGACTTCTCAAAATTCTCCTGTCACCTACACTAGTCACTAGCAGTCTCAGCAGTACCTGAGAAACCTTGGACACCCAACACAAGCAGTTTTGTGCACCTGTGGTGTGGGAAGCCTGACACAACAGTTGCAAGAAGTGCACTGAGCCCCAGTTCTCCATAGGATTCAGATTTAAGATTATATTCAAGACGTGGGTTTAAATGACATTTGCTCAATAACTACAGGCTGATTAAGGCATTGAACAGAAGTTGCTAACCTACACATAAGTTAACCTAACCTCTCAAGTCCAAGACCAACAATCCCTGTTGGGTTTGCTATAGACATTCACTCTCTGTCTGCTTCTACTTACTCTCTAGCTCAGTGCTAGGGCTGCCAGAGTTTACCTGGAGCACATACACACTCCCAAACCTGCTCCAGTACAAGACCAGCCAGCTCAGGGCACACCATTTTCACCAGATTAAACAGAGAGGTGATCCCTTCACAGAGGAGTGATTGACACTTCCAGGCAAACATTACTGTCAATCTGTCAAAGAGCCCTGTGACCACTCACTTGGATTAAACAGTTTCAGCGACAGCTCTGAGTTACCCCAGCTGATTTTGTGTAATGTGAAGGAGGGCAGAATCACAACTGCTGCCAAGGTGGAAGAAAACAGTAACTCAGTAAAGTGATGGTGACCAGAGGAGGCAGGTATCTGTGCCCAGCCGAGAAAGCCAACTTTGCTCCAAAGTGCCGAGGGGTGCCCACAAGGTCCAGTGGGTCTAGCGTGGTAATGGAGTCCATCTCCAGCAGCCAGGCACAGGTAATGCCCAAAATCTGCCTGGACATCTTCTGGAGCATGGACAGGAATCCTGTGGGCTGAGCATTGGATCCTGTTTATCCCCTAAACTCAAAGCAGAGTTAAAACTCATCAAGCTTTCCTAGCAGCTGGCTTGTATACACAGAAAACTGGGTGTTGATGTTTATGAGACCCAGAGCTCATTTCTGTTCGTTTCTATGCACAAAGAACAAAACATTTAGGTACTTTCCATCTGAAATAACTTTGCTCTTGTCCTTTTGCCTCAGCTATCCAAGAATGATGGCTCAGTGTGACCAGGAGAAGGGAAATGCTTAGAAATCCTTCTTGTTTGACTGCTGCTGTTCCTTGCTGACATTTAGCCCAGACAATATGAGCACCACCCTCAGCTACACCCAGCTGGGCTCAGTGACTTCATTGGGAAGCCATGGTGTGGCATGGCTGTAACCAACAGCAGAAACAGCCCAGATAATTCTGTGTGGAGCATGAGATTGTTAGGCTGAATTTTTCTTTGCTCAGTGTATTTTGGGTGCAACGTAAGTTGCTTTAACCTTGCTGCACTGTTCCTGGTCCCAGGGGTAATAGCACAGGACAGAAGAGATGGGAACATAGATTCCCCTTCCTGACTCTGCCCAGGGAGAGCTCTCACCTCCACTTGTATCTTCATGTTAGGGAGAAGGAGCAAGTCTCACATGCTTTGCAGGACCATGCAAGCTAGAGATGAAAATGCAGGCTGAAAAGCTGTGTTTTGTAGTTGCTGTCACTCACACTTTCCAAAATACCCACTGCAAAGGGTGACAGTGAGTCACAGAGGGGCACTTAGGGGGACATAGTAGACCCCATGCAAAAGGAGCTGGGACTCAGACTGCTTCTCTGATGATCAAGCCACATGGTTTCAGTGCTGCAAATCTGCAAATCTGAAATTAATCTGTGTGGCTGAAATTCCAACCCAAACCAAGATGTGCCCCAGCTGAATAGCAAGATGTGGCCCTGGGTGAGGGATGATGGCAGAAGCAAACATCATCTCCCCAACAGGAACAAGCTGGGACAAAAACACTCAGCTCTGAAGAATATGAGCCACAAAACCATGTGCTGGAAGGAGAAAGCCCCATCTGCATCTCTAGCTCTATGACTCTACACTTCTCCACACTGCCTTAGCTATAGTGTTTCTCCAGGGATCCTCACACTGTGAAGGGGGTTTGGTTCTTGCTGTGGCAACCTGATTCTCTAAATGGAGATACCCAAGTCCCGACTCTGGCTGGGGGTCTGTTGCTTTTGCTTTGCTTTGCTCATTGCAAAGGCAGGCTCTTCATGCCAACCCAGCACACTGCCGCATGCAACACCAAATATGGAGCAGCTCCCAGCCAGGAGCTTCAGAGAGCAAAGCCAGAGCTTCTTATGAGTAATAGCCAGTTTTGCTCACTTGGTCACTGGAAACCCTGCTTTCAATTCTGTCTAGACTTGCAATGCTCAGCTTCACATACACAGGTCAGCTTGCATTGCAAGCATAAGGCAAGGATTAATCTGCAGTGTATGCCTGAACGCCAGATCTCTGCGTGCATTTCACCCCACCCTGTCCAACGAGTGCCTCCTCTCACAAAATCCAGAAATACGTAAAAAAATTTAACAGCCAGAATGTCCCAGTTAATGATTAAGCAGGAACAGTTGCACAACTTCACCTGGAACATCTACGTTGATGGCTGCGGTACACTGATGGGCACGAACGGCAAAACAGTCCAACAGCAAGGAGAGGATGGAGTCTGGGTGTTGCAGCCACCACAGCATGACTCGGCAGGAGATGGGCTGTCTTTCCACAGCAGGAGGCTGGTCCCCCCATTAGCAGTCTCAGCCCCACGTTTCAGAGGTTTGCGGCACAGCCAACCTCAGCAGGGTGTTGAAGTCCTACCATCATGGTGAGCAGGAAAATACAGCATCACTCTGTGCTTTATACAACTGGTTCGCTTGCAAGCATGGGTCAGTGCAAAGGAAATGCAAACCTCATGCCTCAATGTCCTTATATATGTGTTTAAAAGCACACAGTATGCTCGTAAAAGAGCTGAGTCTCCTGGCCTAACTTACAAGTGCCATACAAAAATCCATCAAGATTGATGAGCCTTTTCTTTTTTTAAGCAGCATTTGGTACATCTGACATTACACTGGACTTTGAGGAGCCCTGCAGGAGCAAGGGCCATTAAATATCTAGATGAATACAGTCAAATAGAAGTTCAGACACCCAACTGTTCGTTTGCATAGGCATATCCTATACTTGGAAATGGAGTAAGCTTTCAAGTCAAATTCCTGGCAGGATTAGCCTAATGCGTGAATCCCTGATCCCACAGCTCATTAGGAGGAGACTCTAATGCAACACCTTCCAGGCAGTCTGTGCACGCTGGCAAGGTGGATTCTTGCACACTGTTGTTGGAGTCAAAAATCTGTTTGGCTGGTCATTGGGTCAGAGATATTTTGGCACCAGAGACATCACCCAGCCATAGATACCATCCACCCAGCACTTCAGGGTGACCAGGAACAGGGAGACATAATGCTGCTGCTCAAAAATGGGTTAGTGAATTGACTCATCTGTGGGAATAATGTGCTTCATGACACACCTTCGACTGGATCCAACAGGGGGCATGAAGGCACATGTGTAACGGCCAACACTGGGTTTGGGCTATTTAATGATATGTCCTGCAAAGAAAATCCTCCATTGCCAAACTAATTACTAAAACAAAACAAAAAACAACAACAACAACAACAAAAAAACGCAAAAACAAAAAAACAAAAAAACCCACCAAAACAAAAAAAAACACAAAAAACCCACAAAAAACAACAAAACACCCCCCCCAAAAAAAATAAACCACACACCTCACCCCCACCCCCCCCAAAAAAAAACAAAACAACACCACAAAAACCCAACCACAAACCAACCTGAAATTCCCTGCTACAGCCTGCATGAAGGCATCTGGAGGTGAACCAGGTCATTTGCAGTATTAACAGTTTGTTCCTCTAATAAATGTTGTGAGGGGGATGTTTGTAGAGGCTGCTGAAAAGCAGACTCACAGCCGAGGCAGAGGGAGAGAGAGAGGTGGCCCACTAGGAATGGTTAAGGACCATTTTCAGGCAGGCTTCAACCCGTGAGCTTAGAAACTCCCATTTCTCTCGTGCTGAAGAAAACACAAGTCTATGGACTGACATTTGTTGCAAATAATCTATCTGTGCCACACAGATGCCTGACTCACCTTTAAATGAGCAAACTTCTCAGTCTTGAGACCATTTCTGTCCCTCAGACGTGCCTTGGCCACCCACCAGCCCCTGCTTGGTTGAGACTGCAGAAATGCTTCATAACTAACAGCAATTATCAGTCTGGTTTCATCATTGCTTTTCCAAGTGGCTTCTGCCTCTGCTGTTTGGAAACAACGCTCAAGGCTACCAGCACCAAATCAATAACTCATCTGGGAACAAACAACTGAGATGAAGGAAGATGGTCAAGGGAGGACCTTTCTGCTGAGGGAAGGTTTTTCACCCCACGATAAGAACCAGAAATGGTCATGGGAACCTGGGCTCAGAGAGACAGAGCATCAAGAGAGGAGACCAGACTCAGTGCAAAGGGAGCAAGAGCTAGAGAATATTGCCACATTTTTCTGATATTTGTGCTCCTCACCGACTTGTGCTGCAGTCAGCTGAGGGCACAAAGTCCTTGTAGCCATGGGGGCATCGTACATAAATCCCAAATTGACAGAAAGAAAGCTGATGTGAGTTTTACAAGGAAGCCCTGCTCTACAAGTTCATGGGCTGGATGCCCAAGGTTACATGAGAACTTGGCCAGGGGTTAAGAGATGCATCTATTGGAGACCATAGAAGAGCTGGGGTTCCCTAAACCTTGTAATGGGGAGAGAGAAGTTCTGTATGCATGCAGCAATTATTGGGAGGGTGGGAGGAATTGGGGGCACAAAACAGCACTGTGTTCAGACACAGATATTATTAAGGGTGTGCATGTTCCTCCCTTTGTTTCCCAGCCCTGTGCTTTTACTACCTTTCCAGCAATATGGATATATTAATCTAAGTTTGTGGCCTGCATGCACAGCAATGGCATTCTCAATGTTCTGGGCATGCCTGCCCCCTTTCTATGGGTTTTACCTACCAATAGAAATTAACTATTCACACCTTTGGTAACAATGAGTCTCAAAATACTGCTCATAAATAATTTAGTTTTCTGATTTTCTAAGCCTGATCCATTGAAATAATTTCTAGCCTTCACATCAACTCCTCCTTGCAGTGAAACTCTTTCTCCTAGCCAAGTATCTATTGAAGGGTTTTCAAAATCAGAGCACAGAAGTAGCATCTTGGGAAAAATCCATTCTTTGCAGATTCATCAATTTTGCATTCACTGCCTGCCTTTAAAACTCAGGTGAGCACTACATTTAATGGCAGCACAGATGTCCATGCTGGGACCTCCAGCTATTAGCCACTTGCAAAGGGCAGAGCCAGCCTGCAGTACTACACACCTCATCTATTTCCTTGTGTATTCACAGGGATGAAGTCTGTGCAAACCTTGCAGGGCTGGTAGGTGTTAATGTCTAACGAGAGTGCTGGAAGCACATGCTCCCTACATTCCTCCTCAGAACCGATCTCTTTCACTTCCTCACCTCAAGTTCAACGTCAGCCAGTCTTGCTTGGCACATCTGGGAAGGTGAGCAGCATGCGCCATTTGTATATAACAAAGTTACCTCTTCATCTCAGGAATACCTGAGAACTATCAAAATTTTGGATTTTGTTTACATTCTTGTGAGCTCAGGACTTTGTAAATATGTATAATTGTACATTATCACTAACTAACACTCATACACCATCCATCCAAATATTTCCAAAGTACTTTTCACAAGTTCTTGTCTCTTTCCCATGTTCTGAGTACTAAGCAAAAGGGTTTCTCTTGTCTTTTTTTCCTACAAGCACAGATGTGGATTTTTTACCAAATGGAGGACTAATGAATGTGTTTGCCAAGAGATGGACTACAAAACTCTGTACATCTGTAACACTATTACCCAAAGGCTCAGCTTTTGACAAATATTCAGCCCCGTATTTGCACTGGACTGATGTCTTCTAGAAAGTTCAGGGTGGGTTTCTCCACCACATACCCCCATCTTCACTGCAAGGTATTCCTCTCCAAAAGAGGGGAAAACAAAGCAAAACACCTCTCTCCCCAGAAAGTATCAAAGGGACCTGAGATAAATGCTCAGATATTATGAAGACTATAACGGCATACGACCTGCTGAGTATAGCTGAAAGACTTAAACATCAAGCATTAATCTTCAAGCACATGCCTAGTACATGCTTGGGTCTCTTCCCAGGACTGAATACTGAAGAAGGTATATTGAACTTCATAAACAGCATGGCTGAAAAAAACACTAATACCCTGATAATTCAGAGAAGTTAAAGCCAAAAGGAACCATCTTGCTTGCCAGTTCTCCTTGTATTTCTTGAAATGGCCTTTTCTGCTTAAAATAGTACATTGGTATGACTAAAAAATACCTTTCAGCAAGGACCCCATTCAGTAGTTCCAAGAAGCAGATAATCAACCACATCCCATAGTAATTTGGTTAATCATCTCCCCATTAAATGTTATGCTTTACTTTTAAGTTCCAGTATCTCTCTTCAGCTGGCTGCAAACCCTTCATGTTATTACTCTTCCCAGAAGAAATGGCATGCTGCTCCTGCTTCTGCTAGTACTTAGGGTGATAAAGTCAGCCTGCCCTCCTGCAAGGTAAAAAAGACAGAGGGAGTTTCTTACATCTCTTACTGTAAAAAGAGGCTTCTAAAATCCCAGTGCTCTTTTTGGGGCACTTTTCTGTACATCATTCATTTTTTTTATTTCTTTAAAAAAGCTCCAGAGGTGAAGGTACTATGCCAGTATCAACTTTGCCAATACCTGATGGGAGCAGCATAATCTAGCTGAACAGACAAATGAATGAGAACTAAAAGCCACAAACCTACTGAAGTTTTTACTTGACACTTTACCACCACTGAAATGCAGCCAACTTCAAAAAGCACTACTGGTGCTTTAAAACTACACTTCAAATGCACACCAGTTGCTTTAGCTATGATGAAAAGAGCGCTACAAGGAACATAGTGAAATACAATATAATATAGCGTAATAAAATATAATTACTAGAATTACAGAGATTAATATCCCCACATTTAGAAGAAGTATCTTTTTCAGTCTTTGAGGGCCGTATCTTAAATCCTTTAACAACCACTTAACTTTATGGTAGTGCCACTATGTCTGTCTTGCTGCACGTGATTCAGTCTCTCATCCAGCCATGTACAAGAGGTTATGTTTTGGTTACATTTTAACTGAAGTAAAAATACAAGTTGTGCAGCTGTTTTATACATGGTAGTATCTTGTTTGTGTAATTTAATCAAAGTGCCCTGTAGAATTGGACTACTGGTAATGAATGGGTTATTAAAATCATTGTGGATGTCTATAGCACAAGCCACATTAGATCACAAAACCCCAAGAACAATCTTTTCTAGGTCACAGACAAATATATTTGAAATGGCTGTTGGTTCTACCCTCAAAAATCTCTGCAAGTTCCTTAAGTATCTCATAAAATTTGTATTTCTCAGACTGCTCTGGCAGGGATTTCAAGTTTACACTTGATATCATCACTGAGGAGTTCATAAAAAGCACATTTCCAAACCAGGCATGTTTTTTCACTCTCAGACACACAGTATATGATCCTAAATGCATTGCAGTTTTTCCATGAGTCTACCATAAGAACAAAATCAAATAACTCACAATTTGTAGCTAGATTAGAAATTAAAGATGAGCAGGAGCAACAACCAGACTGACAACACACTAATCCAAACAAGGCGATGGAATTATATTACAGGCAAGGAACAAGGGAGTTCATCAGTATTTTATAAACTGCAGAAACACCAGCCTTTGGATAGGTTTGTAATTGTCTCTAAGTGTAATAATTGTTGTCAGCACACATAAATGATGGGGCAATGTTGAGAACTCAAACTGCAGACCACCTTTGCTTGGGGAACTGATGTTATCCTATATAGCCCATGTAAGGAGGAGCCTGTATGAATGTGGATATGTGTGTACAGATCATGGAGCTGTCTGAAAACACAACTGGTCAGCTCTATAGCCAATTATTAGTCATAGTTTCTCAGAAGAACAACTTAGAATCTCTTTAAATGTTGTGCATCTGAGATTCTGTTCATGGGTCTTAAGAATTTAAAACTAGGACAGAGTGAATCTGTGCTTCATAAAGAAACTCAATGCTTTGATAAAGATTGTATATTGCTTTTCAAGTATAGGTACTCTGAAGTTTTCCAAAAGTGAGTGGCAGCCCACTGCACAACAGGCACTGTGATAAAGGAAAGAAGACAATATTTTCCAGACAGCGTCAGCATCTGCATACTTCATATCCTGACTCTAAAAATAAAACACAAGAATTACAGCAATAAACTTCTAATTACCATATGTCTGTGTGAATAATTTCCATCTTGTCACTGAAAGAGCAAAAATGGGTGTCATACTGAACAAACTACCAGCCAGCATTAAAATACTGTATTTCTGTAGACATTTGACTTCTGAAAAACAAGTCAAGATTTTGAGAGCTATGTAAATGAAAGTACTACCTATACAAGTGCACACACACATATACATGCATAATGTTCATTATGCAAAAACACACCCAGAATTTCTTAAGCCATGGTTTGAATGTATGCCATTCCCTTCTTACCATCCTTTCTAAAGAGCATTCCTTGGTTTCAAAACAGCAAAGTGTTTTATGGAAAACTGGCTACAGCCAGTTCAAACAGGTTGAAATTTATGTCCTTTCTATCAGAGATCAGTCGTGCAAGCGAAGCTAAAGGGAAATGATCCTTGAAACACCACTCTGGGTGGCTATGGAAATCCTTTTAATTGTACGCTACTCCCAACACTGACAATAAGTAGATTCTATTTGCCAATAACATTGATTGCCATCAGTCTGGGTTTACTGTACTTTCACACATACAAACTGCACCTCAGATAACCCGTATTATAAAAGTATGAGTGGCTGTAAATGTGTCCTAAGTTCACCATGGCATCAACTGCCTCTTACAAAGCTGAAAATGAAGGCAGCTGCCAGTCAAGGTGGGACAGGTATGTGGGGCACGGGCAGAGCGGTGACGCAGCTCCCCTTCGTGTTGCACTTATGTGCACGTGAACCCTCCTACTGCTAACTCACAGGGACTTTTCTACAGGGAACATGTGGATTTATATGTTGCTACTCTAAAATACCAGTATGAGAAGAATGGCAATGCTCAATGGTGTATCTCAAGATGGCCATGCAAAAATCCTCTGTCACTTGTCACTTTAGACAGCTTCAGACAATTAGCCACACAGCAGAGAAGACAAGGAAGACACGGAAGTGACAGCATGCTAGTTTGGATGGTCACAGCAGTGCCTTCTCTTAGCCACCTGATAGGGATGGTTGCATCATGCAGCAGCAGGGAGTACAGAAGCAGTGATGTGCTGAAATGTCACGCCAGACATGTCCATCAAACCGTAATCTCCACAGACTAGTCCAAAGCCTGGCAGAAATCATATTAGTGCTACCAGGATTTTTTCCAAAGGAGAACCTTACATGCATGCACGTTTACAAGGACATCACTAAGTTAGAAACCAGGGACCCACTAGATCATTCAGACCAGCCCCCTACTATTTCTGGCAGCCATAGGAAAGTCTCTTTCAGAATGCAAATAAGGGGACAGACAGTTTTATCTGCTCACATCTTCTGGCAGTTTATGTTGTTTAATACAGCAACAATGTACAAACAAGCCATATTCCTTCACCTTCCTTGTGCAGTACAGCCCTGTTGTTATTCTGGTTGTCCTGGATGTGCTTCAATGCTTCTCTTCTGGTTTTAGCTCATTTTCCTTGGTTGGAAGTCACTAGACACATGAAACAGCACTGCAGAGAAATTGTTCCACACTACCTGAGCATAAAAACAGACAGGAGGTGTGGATGGTCAGCATTTATCTCCCAGAAAAAAAGAAGGTAAACCTAACTCTACCCTAGTTAATGAAGCACAGGAATACACTTTCCTCAGGAGTAGTCTGTTTTCTGGGTCCTGCCCCACTACCACAAAGACCTCCTGCCTTCTGCAAATAGCTGCTTCATTTGTCCAGAGGCTGGTGCCTGCACCGCTGCACAGCCGGTGATGATGATACCACCAGCCATTTTTAGAAGCAAAGGGTCCTACCGCAGTGTAACAAAATATAGAGGAGAAGTCACAACAAGCCACGGCCAGCTGTCTCTTGAATTAAACTTTAGATACATTACATAAAGTAGATATATTAGATAGGGTACTTTTCACAGATAATATATTTTGGTATATCGCTTCGTTAAGATGTTTTTGAATTGCCCAACATCACAGAAACCACGTATTAGCATGCAACCTGAACAGCCTCTGTCTTGAGACTAATATTTCTGGGCACAGATCGCTGGGAAGCATTCTGAGAGGGGTAAGGTTATTTCTGTTGGAGACAGAGAGGACAACCAGCAGGACCTGTGTCAGGGTGTAACCTCACCGGCTAGCAGGGATGTGCACAGACAGCGGTCTGAGGTGTGGGGCTGGAGGCTGAGGTGCCGTCTACAGCCCTGCCAGCCTCTGCCTGCACAGGCAGCCCACACTTGTTGCCCAAACACTCTGAGAACTGAAGCTGCCTGTGTGCTGGGCTGCAGCACAGAACAAGGAGGCATCTGTGGTTCCCACCAGTGGCACAGCAGTTACCTGGGATGGCTCTGCTGCTCAGGAGACGCTACAGCTGGGGAGCACGCTCTGTACCTGCGTGTTAAACCTTGCCAAAAAACCATCGCATCTAACAGAGGTTTTCCTGGAGAACACTTCTATTTCTGAGGCAATAACCATCTTCTGGCCCAAGTAAAGTTAACAACCACAGGCAGAGGAGGCTAATGGAAAATGCTATTCCTGGGCAAACAGAGAGCATCTTGGGTCATTGTGGGTACAGCTGGCTCCTAAAAATACCTTTTGTTCTGTCCACAAACCATCCATGTGCATGCGCTGGGGGGGGAGGGAAGCCTGAGAAACAAAAGAGCCACTAAAGCCTCTAGGTGTTGAGAACCTATAAGTGCTTTCTCTTCCCAAGTACCAGAGCATGGAGGAGGCACACAGTACAAAGATCTTCTGTTCAGCAGAGGCACTGTTCCAGGATGTGCCCTGACACCTATGTAGCTACCTCAGAGGTTTCTCAGCCTCTGCTTCCCAGATGAGGATGAATGTGGGTATGGCTCACTCAGGTGTGCCCTTACCTGCTATAGATGGATGCTTGGCTCATGCTCAGCATTTGATGTGCTTCACCAGAAGCCACTATAATAATGTTTATATGGAGTTTCTTTTGATTCTAGCTTGATTTAAAGAAAAGCCATAAGAGTTTGCAGGATATGGAAAGTTTTGCAGAGAATATATATGGCCAAAGCAAAGCTTGCAGAAAGAAATCAAAACATCATGATAATTTCAAGGTAAACCCTTGAAAGGGAAATTAATGTGGGATGGAACATGGTTTGATTGCAACCAGGATAATCTGCACGATATCATCTTCACAGCATGCCCCCTGCACCAGATAAAGAGGAATATGAGGAGTCCTGAAGGTGACAAGTGATGCAGGAAAATTGTATACCCAGAAAGGAAACTGAAATCTATTTTGCAGAAGTGTCCAGCAGCCCAAGTAGGCAAATCCTGAGAAAGAGTTGGAGATATTTCACGAAGCGCCAGGCCTGCAGGAACCTAAAACTAAGATGCTGCAGACACCCAAATATGAGGCACTGATTCAGTTCACTTGAAGCAGCAGCAAAAGCAGAGACAAACGGCTTGCATATTCACACTAATAGCAGCAGTGCCAACGTGCTTAATCAGAGAAAGCAGCTTTGGCTTAGGGGTAAAAGCTATTGCATCCTCATGTACTATACAATCCCCTATTGATGTATATTGCCAAATATTGCCCCCAGTGAAGAACTATAGAGATTATGCACTCTTCAAATTGAAGACAAATGTGAAATAAAGTGAGGGACTAAAGAAAGGGTTTGAAAAAAGCAGAGAGGAGCAGAGACCACAGAGACTATTCATGTGAGAGTTCCATCGAGAAAAAAACTGTCTGATCTCAGAAATAATAGTGATCATAATTGCCAGTTACTGCTGAGAATTAGACACTAATTAAAGCACAGTTGGTCAGGATAGCATTTTCCCATCAGTTCAAGGTGGAGGTTTCAGTAACAAGCAAGATTTTGTTGAAAAGGACCTATCAGGTGCTCAATAATACATTGGTGAAAGAATGTCGAAAGGTTGTTTGAGAATTAGAAATTAAAGAGAAAGTCACAAACTGTTTTTGTTGGCCTTAAATGAGCAGTAACATGGAGGACATTGGTCAAGTTTGCAGCATGAGCAAATGCCTCATGCTGATGGAATATCAAAAGATTCCTGCCTAGGACGATGGATGTGCAGTTTTTTAACTTGAATGAGAATTCACCTATTTTTTTTTGGTGACACAGCCAAAGCAACAACGCATGTCAGGTGTATTTTTGCTGGATATGGTTTATCTGACGCAGGGATGGTGGTCACATAAGCGGGTTTAAAGCCCACATGTTGGGTTTTTAACACCCTAGGGTGTTCATACAAATGGCTGCTTGGCCTCACTGCCAGTAATCCAACAAGCCACTTAAAAACATTTTAAAAACAATAAAATAATTCCTAAAAGGATTTTGAAATTTGATTAATGAATGCTTAGCCTTGTTAAGATACACAGTAGTCCCATTAAAACCTGCAAGCATTTTGTGTAACATAAAACCTGAAAATAAAAAAGGGTGGAATAGCAGAAACCAAGATCAGAGGAAGTCAGGGTTTGTAAACATTAAGAAACAGGTAACACTGAGCTAAACAAGAATCCTGTCTGAAATGAGGCTGCAGAAATGTTACCACTTCATCAACATCACACTGACCCATCCATGCAATGAACACAACTAGGTATAGACACCCACAGCCTTTGTATGGGGCAACCTTGAGAGAAGATGATCAGGGCAATTCTCCACCTTCCAGAAAAGAGAGGGATACACATAGGGAGGATTGGGCTCAACTAGTTCCATCTCCAACAAATACAAATTAATCACCAGTGTAAGCTGGTCACATAGGCTCCTTCTGCGTATCAGTGGATGAAGACAATTCACCCCAGAGTGAGCCAGAGCCCAAGACAAGGCTTTGGTGCTGTTTGATCTACCAGCTCTCATTTTTCTTTACTAGGTAATGCCTTAGCTCCCTGCAGTCCAGCACATCCAGGTCTTCTTCACATGGAAACCAACACTGTACATGTCAAGATCTTGCCTCTGCCAGACCTTGGAACACAGCAGGATCAGGGACTGGGTCTGGCAGTCATAGTAAAGCTACTTTTGGTCCTATGCTGTTTCGGAGTCACTGCCTATTTTAAGCATTTCAGTTTCTCAGGCAATAGAAACAACATTTTTCTGGAAGGCAGAGCTCCATAAGGAACTGCATCAGTGAATAAATAGTTTATTTCAATGGCATCTGCCCAAAGTGATGCCTGAGCTCCATTCAACTTAGCTAAAGTTATCATATGACTATGTCCAAAATACCACAATTTCACCCTCAAAGAATGATTTGTTCTGACCACTGACAGTCTGCCTGATAAATATCTTCTAGAAAAGGCAGAGTATAGTAAATAATGTCATTAAAAAAAATGAAATAGGAGTTATGGATATTTGGCAGGCCTGGATCTTGAGAAAAATATCCGGTTAGATCATCATGCTTTGTAACAGCATTACACTGTCACATCCCAGCAGGTACTGTTATCCAACCAAAAGCCGTGCCTGTATTCTCGAGTCAAAAAATGGTATGTATTGCTCTCTGAAGGCATGAGTCTACCATTTCATTCCTCCCATCAACCACTAATGTCTTCCTTAATGTTAGAAGGCATCTTATTCCCTTTGCACGCATCAATCTATTATTCCTTTATTTCCCCCTCAGGAAGGCTTCACTCCTGTCTGTTGAACTACTTCCCCTCCTTGATCTTCACTGATGACACTAACAACCCAGATCATTTTTTTGCCTGGTTATACATTTCTACAATACTTAGTTTCAGTGGTCAGGTCTATGATCAGCTTTACTGCTAGACTTTCCTTTCCCCATTCCTTATACCTTTATAACCTCCTTTAATTTCACTGCTCTCTGGAAGAAGCAGGGTTTCTGGGCTGATAATTTCCATCTTTGGAACCTCTTCAGCTAACACATTGCTATTTTTTTGTGGTGCCCTTATGTCTATATTGAGCTGCTATTCCTAAAACAGTTTAAGGCTATTTTATTCATCCCTTTCTGGGATGGGAACACACATTCCTAGTTCATATTGTCTTGCATTCAGTTTTTTGCAGCACTACATGCTTTTTCAGCAGTTTCCTTCTTTGTAGCTCTTTTGCATTGTCCAAGGATACACCCTACAACACTATGCATTTTCCCTGTGTTTGTCAGTGCCTGCAGTCAACCTACAAACCCAGAAGTGGCATGGTAACTTTTACTTAGCATATACCAAGACAATTTATTACCCTAATAGATTTAACATTCTGCGGCAGAAGGTTTACATCTTCTGCTGTACATGGTGCACCAGGTTGGCATTCAGATGATATAACAGATCTGAGCAAAAACCTTTTCTAAGCCCTCCAAAGGGATCTATCTGTCAGAAGACTTAAGTTGTCATAGCTCATGGAAGCCAGTGGTATAGTTTCACCAGCTGGCATTCAAGCTAACTTCATCAGTTGATGACTCAACCAATCCACGCAGTCATCTGTCTTTTTGAAGTAGTCCTATCACTTTGTTTTATTTTGTTGAGTTTCTGTCCACACTTCTGGTCCTGGTGTCAATCTTCAAGCTGTCAGCTGAACTGTTCTCACTTGTTTCAGTATCACTGATAAATAAAAATTTTTGGTAACACTAATGATTTTTTACTTCTTTGTTTTTTTTTCTGCTGGTCTAGGTACATGGCTTATGCTCTTTTGCTATTACCAAATTTAGCTTTGCTGTTACGTTGCAACTGGTGGCTAATGCCATATGTTAACATTCCTTTCTAATTAACTTCTCCTTTAAACACATGTGACAAAGAAAAATGTTTTGTTTTCTAAGCACATACTGCCAGACAAAATTAACATGCAGCATGGTCTTTGTGTCTTAAAGTGAGAGTGGTTTGTTTATGGCCAAAATACCAGTGAAGTTATGACAACACAATCCAGGAGATTACAACATGAAAGCTGCCTGCTGATGCCACAGGTTGCAATTTCTTCAAGCTTAGGATTCTCACACACATCCCCCGAACCCAGGCAAAACAAAAACCAGGAAAAATAAAGATTAAGGCATAGACAAAAGGAGGAGAGAAAAAGGCAATGAAATTGTTCTGCTACTACCCAGCACAAGTAAAGCTACTGGTGCTGCCCATTCTTCTCCTTTGTTTAGAAATGCGAAACTGAGGTCAAGGATCTCCTTTCCACCAGTCAGACCCAGTGAGCCAGCATTTGAATGGTCACCGAGAACCATACTGAAGATGGCTTGCTCATACATGTTGCTAAAGCTCAGGGTGCACTCAGCTCCCTGGACTCATCTGACTTCAACACAAGGGAATATGAGAAAAGGCACAGCATCATGAAGAAAACGTTCTTCTCTACCGTCTTCTAAGCTCTGGAGTCCTGTAAATTTATGTTGGCCATTTATAGTGGAAAAGCCTTGAAAAAAAACAAACAAAGAAAACCCCAAAACAAAACAAACCCAACAAAACAAACAAACAAAGTCTTTCCCCAAGAACATCAAGGCTTTCATGTAAGTACAAAATGTGTACTTTTGCGTGATTAATTTGTGCATCTTTGAACTGGAGCCCCTATCCCAGAATAGGTCATGCCTGATCATAAATCTCTTCATGGATATAAGACCTTGTAAATGAGGAAATTGTTCAGAGGCCTTCAAGATAGCAAATTATAATAAACCCAAGTACTGTGCACATGTGTGCTTCCCAAAACAAAACTCCATACAGAAGAGTTGAGCACTACCATGACTGCTTGTAATCAAACTCAGTGCTAAAAAGAATTAAACAGAGTTTGAGCATATACAGCAACCAGTGCACCTTTAAGATGCATGCCTTTTTACTGTACCCCAAACAACAAGAGGGAGAAAGGCATCTGTGCAGGTGACTCATCCAGGTCAGGGAGGTCCTCCAAAGGCTGAGCATTTTTAGCACAGTGTAAAAATTTTTCTCAGAGTTTGGGAGCCTAGAGAATCTCAAACAATTACAGAAATAAGATGAGACATTGTGATTCACTATCACAATAAGCCTGACCAGCTAAATCCCACCCAAACTTCATATAAGACCAGCATAAGTTTTGTTGATTGCTTTCCTAAGCCTCCTGTCCCCTAAAACAAGGGCACTTTACAGACATGAAAACTGAGCTTTCCGACTGCAGAACTGGATTTCAGATACAGCTATACATATAACCCATGGAGCAACAGGTCAATGCCTCTCAAGCAAATTTTTTTAGTTTCCTTTGTGGAACCTCATGTGTAAGTCGTTATTTATGACAATAAGAATTTAAAATTCAAATTGCCATAAAATCAGATGAAGAATGAACAGAAGTTCCTCCCTTGCAACTGAAGTAGATGAGAGATTTTCTTTGTGTATAGTTACCAAATGTCAGAAAGCACTCAGTACAAGCCTTGTTGTTTTACTACATGATCCCATAACTAAGAAAGAGACAGCTGACCTTTTCCGAAGGTCAGTGTTCTGCTTGATACTGATGACCATAAGGTTGCTCAAGTTATCTGGTGAGCTTTGTCACATCTGTAAGCCCCTTTAGCTAAGGACTCCCCGGAACCAGGCAAGATTCAGTCTGGGTGGAGATGGACTGGTGCCATGAAATCTGGATGTAATCCTATGCAGTTCATGTTTCTCATGGAGATATATGTCTTTGATTAAGAGTCACATAAGGTTGCTTAGACGAGACAGTCTGATTCGCACCTTTTCCGCATCATGCAATAGCTTCTTTGAGGCTTCATCACCGTTACCTCTTACACAACCCATGCTTTTAGTTGCTTCTTTTCCATGTGTAGGACCTGGCAGTCCTTAAGCAGTTCTCTTTGCATAACTCTGAACTGCGGTGTATGGAAGTGGTGGATGCCAGGCTCTGCCCTCCATTTTAGCCCCAACAATGTGGCAAGGCCAGGGCTATGGAGCAGCCCTATCCACCCCCAACCATCTCATGGCTCCAAGCCCTGGCAGACAACAGGTGGTCTGGAGCATAACAGCCTTAAGAAGCCATGTGCCCCACAAGGGGAGCAGGCAGCACCCAGAATCACTCCAAGTAATCTGAGATGCTGCAGTGATGAGAACATGATGACCAGCTTCAACAGAAAAAGAGAACTGCCAGTTTGATGCACATGGCAAAAAGTCTACAATACCAGCACTGATGCATAAACCAGAGCCAACTGGAATCACAAGTAAATGCTTGTAGGAAGGCAGACAAGAGCTTTAACACCACTGCTAATAAAGGATGAAGCAGAGGCAGGGAGGTTAAGTAGTTTATTTAAGCTATGAAGCAGAGCCTAGTTAGGCATCCTGGAGCTGGGCTCAAGCCACTGTTAGACTAGCAGATTTCAGATAATAATTCCCACAAACTTCTTCTGTGGTGATATTTCTGAACAATACCAGGGAACATTCCATCATAAATTGTGCTGTGTTCCAGTTTCCACATTATAGCTATGATGTAACTCAGTAACACTTTGTCCCATCAAGCCCAACAACAATAGATTTAATCAGAACATTTGTCTCAGAGAGACAATGGGGAGTTCTGATTAATCTGGCACCAAACTTTGGCAGTTGCCTATGAGGGATTTTTTTTCCTAAATGCTTGCCCTTGGCAGCTCTTCAGTACACAATATGCCAAGCCTGCAGGCTGCCAGGAGAGCCGTGAAAATGTCCCGTGCCATTTGACATGCAAAGAACACATTTCATTTCAGAAATGTAATATTTCAGCAGAAGCACAAGGAGGAAGATGCTGTTCCCCAAACATCTCACCAGACAACCACATGAGCATCGAGGACATCAGACCACAGTCAGATACAAACGGTCAGTCCTACAAGACCTCACTGGTGGAAACCATACTGCAACCACTGAGCACCCAAAAGAGGCAAGTGGACAAGGGTAGCACTGCACCACTGCTCTGCAGTGGATTGGTTGGTTTTTTGCACCTCTGCTACTTTTCAAGCAGCTCAGACCACAAAAAACCTACAGGATGATGCAGAATGGAAAGGTTCTGTGGCATACAGTAGGTGCAGATGTGAACCCAGGAGAGAAGTCAAAGGACAGGTTTACTTAAATATGAGAATTCGCAGATATCACATTCAGTCATCAAAGGTATAGGAGCACAAACTACAGCCCAGTGTAATTACGAGCAAAGGCAGGGCTTAATTCTACTTCTATATTTCAGCAAAGGTTGTGGTAGAACAGTGTAACCAAGATCACGAGCAGTCCTAACATCTTGTATGGTTCTTGATAACACTAGCAATAAGGTGTGCTGCTGCATCCAAGGCAGTAAGTAGCACCAGGCAGCTCCCTCAGGCTCTCAAGGTGGGCTAAAGTATTTTTCAATTTGGGTGCAGGGAATATCCTGTGTTGTCCCCTCCCAGAGCCTCCCTGCTCACAACCCATCCCAGGCAGCTTCCTCCCTGGCTCACATGCAGCCTCCCCACATCTCCCATCCATCCAACTGTCCTGCACACAGTGTGAGCCATAAGTCCTGCTCACACCATTGTCCATGCATACAAGTTCCTGCCTCCCAAGCACTGCAGTTCAAAAAACCTTTCCATAAGGGGCTAGGATATATCAAGGCCAAGGCTCAGACTCATTCTTGAAGTGGATTGCTGCTAGGCAGTAATGCTTAGGAGTTTTAATTTAATGAGAGCAAGCTAGCCCTTGGCATTTGCAGTCTAAGAAAGTCTGACATAGGCTCGGGAGGGATATAAAAAAGAAAACAATGAATAAGAAAGAAGAAATGTAGTAACCAAATCCTGCAACAAGGTCCCAAAGCACCTATCAGCCTCCACATCTTCTTCCTACTCAGCTTTGCTATCACTGCTTTCACTGCAGTAGCGCAAAGGAAAGGAGCCAGTTCTGCTGGAGGAAGTTTGGGTCTAATGAAAGAAACGGGGTCTTCCCCAGTATTCCCCATTAGAGGAACTAAAACAACACATTAGCATGGGTTTTTTTGTTGTTTGTTTTTTTGTGGAAAAAGAAACAAACAACAACAACAACCACAAAAAAACACGCACAAAACCAAACAACAACAAGAAGAAAAAAAGCAGCTTCTCCAATATTTGAGACCAGACAAAATTCCAGGTTGCCTTGTTTTTGTCAACACTCTCATCCACTAGCCTTTTTACACTTGGCATGAGAGGTATTTCTGCTGTTACAAAAGCTTTTCTGTGTGTTGATGATGGTGTTGAAGAAGCTTTCTCTGGATGGATCTAGTCAGTCAGAGAAGAAGCTTGAGGGTTGTTACAAGCATATTACTCATCTTGGCCAGCCCCTGCCTCCTATTCATTTCAATAAAATGTTTGTTTTGTTATAAATCTGGATTGAATTTTTGGGAAGTGAATTGCCCACCCCTGCCAAGATGAAATGGTACATTCTGAATGTCACCACTATGTCCTCTTCTTCAAGAGCTTGATGTTGTGAAATAAAAAGATCAATTTATATTAATGTCAGGTTTTTGTCATGTCAAGGCTCATAACGGAAGGAATCTGTGTATGGAAAATATATTAAAAATGCCTGATAGTTACTAAAAAAAGTCACTGCTCAGAGCATGTAAGCCACTGCCTTGTTTACTATATAATTTATTAAAAAAATCCCCAACATTCTCATGACGTTATATTATCTTTTCATCCACCACTCAAATACCACCCCAACTCTGAGAATCCATTTCAATAGCTCTCAAATCGTAAAGGCATATCACTAAGCATACACCCAGAAATTAGACCAAGTGAAAAATACCTTCTCTTGAGCTTTCTTAGAGGGCCTTCAGATGTCAAGTAGAAACCTCTCTGGTTTCTTAAAAGCCTGGTTTATTACAGGAATTATATTTCTGCCTTGGAGATGTCTAAATGTTTCCAGTACAGAGTTTTTGGAGCAATGCTGTAGAGTTTTTCATCCAAGCTCAGAAGGTGCTGGAAAACCCTGGAGAAAGCAGGTTTAAGAAAAAGTAAGTAAGTAATAGTCTTGGCTACATAGTTATGGAGAGGTTTGACAAGCAGGTAGAGAAGACTCAGCTGTACAGACAATCATCTTCTAATATTGTTTGGAAGCCATTCAGAAGCTATATAGTGTGTATATACCATGGTTTTCTTCCCCCACCATCAGGAGAACAATTCATGTACAATTGCATTCCCAAATGGCATTAACTGCATTCACAGTTCATTGCATTTCAAGACAACTATAATGTCATGCTTAGCTTCTCCATTACTATCCATAAAGGTATTTTAAAGCCATCTCTTCAGATGCTTAGTATCTTTATTAGAGATGGTTTCAAATTAGATTTCTAATGCCCCAGCTTTGGAGTCATTCACTACATAGACCTTGGATTACATTTTCTAATGAGTAAAATTTACAGAAACTATGTTCACGTTTGAGCAGCCTTTCATGTAGGGGCTCTTTACACCTACAAGTTTTGTTGAGACCTGAGTATAATATTTACACGCTGTTGAGCATGTATACCATGCAGTGAAAACTATGCCTGCAGCTGTAAGGAACCAAACTGTACTCAATTGATAGGGCAGAGACCTGAAAAGAGGAACAAATGGACATGGCCTAATACACAGTCCCATTGACCAGTCAGGAAGGTTCTACCTGGTGTTTCTGCAAACAGATATTGCTCCCAGAAACTATTCACATTAGTAGACATATCCACAGTTACCCAGTGTTTATCAGAGACTTGCAAATAGTCATCAGCTACAGAAAATCAGGGCCCCTAGCCAGTGTTTCCCAGGTTAGTTCTTCTCAATATGTTATTTATTCATTCCTCACTCTCTTTTATACAAGATATTTGAAGTTCTATCTCCAGATTTTCCCTTTCAATATGCATTTCTTTTGGAGTCTGGTAAGTTTAATTATTTCCAGCCCTTGCAGTGAAAAACCACAAATGCTGAAAGAAACCTAAAACATACGATTAGAACATTTTTGTCTTGAAACACTATGAATAATCCATTACCATTATTTATGTCTTTGGAGTGAGTCAAAGTAAGAAAACAAGAATGTCATAAATGACATCTTGATATATTTTCGTATACCACTGAACTGCGTCAATGAAATGACTTTTAACTTGTTCAGCTTACGTTCCTGAGAAGTCTTATCAGGATTATTGCTGAACACAAGCCGAAGTTGACTTTGTTTGTATTTTGAGTTGCAAATTAAGGGAAACACAAGAAGTGTTTTGAGTAACTCTTGAAGACAACTAAAAGAATGAATGTTTTGATAAAAACAGCAGTGGTTGTGATGGACTAAGGGCACAGGCAAAACAATGTCTGTAAGGAGAAGATAGTATTTTTGAAAGTTTTCTTTTGTGCCTGAAAACCCATCTACTTTTTCCAACTATAACAACAAGTTTAATAAAAGGTGTGGTCTCTACCTATACCTGCAAACTTTACCCAGAGCACTTCTATCCTACCCTCTACCTACAAACCTTCCCATTCTTTCAGGGAATCCTGTTGCTTTAGGTCAAGTGGGATGAATGAAATTCTAGCTATGACCTATTGTGAATTAAAATGCATGGTCTAACAATAGTCACAGTATATATGAATAGCTTTAGATATGTGAAGGTAAAGAACATCCCAAATTGCAGCATGTGCCTGCATCACTTTCATAGCCAAAAGTTACAGAATTGGCTGGTCTTGCTTTCAATTTTAAGTTTGCCAGCATATGATAACTCAATCTGCTCTTTTTTTTTTGTTTTTACCTGAAAGCTTGATACAGCAAGCTTTTCAAGCAATCACTGGTTCCTAATCAATTCTTATTCATTACTCCTCCAGGAAAATATTCTCTATGTTCAACAAGAAATACTCATGTTAAAAAAAGGTCAGGGTAAATTTTTTAGCTTTGAAAGGCAATTCCCCAAATCTGGTGTGATTAGCAGTTTCTTCTTCTGAAAATCTAGTTTCGCTATCACTGCCCTTATTTTGTTTAGAATTCATGAGAACGGACTTTCTGCCCCCACAGTCAGCATCTGGGATTAAAAAAGCCAGTGAGAATTCATTCATCAGAAATAGTCAGCACACTAAGGAAAACTTACACCATACTGGTTCAAAGCAATGAAAGGAGTCTATCTTCCCACACATCTGCCACCTCTCCCAGAGGAAGCAGCAGGCTGGTAGCTTTCCATTTTGCTGCACAAAACAGACAGCAAGTGGGAATGCAGAAATCAGGATTAAATAAAAATGACAGCCCATGCTGTCTTGCAGGATGACAGGCACTCTGGGTTTGGGTTTTTTTTCCAGCTAATACATCCAAAAAACCAACCACTGCAGTGGAAGGATTTGATGTATGTACCTTTTTTTTTCCCCATTTTTGCCAAGTCACCACATCTCCTAGTTTATATTTGTGTGCTGCCAACTCCCATATGAAAGTAGTTTTGCCACAGCAGGGCTACCTGTGGTGATCAAACCAACACATGCACAGAGTCTCCTTGGCGGTCATGCTGTCTTGCTAGAACTTCATGCAGTCATAACTCATTTTGAAAAAGCAGTTTTGATTCAAATCTTACAGAAGAAGTCACTCATAAGAAGCAGAAATAAATTAATGGTGCTGTCATTTATGTGTCATTGCAGGTAAAAGATGTTAAGACTGAGCTCTGTGAACAATGACACATCTTGAATTCTTTAACACATTGATTTTGGTTAAAAGAAAAACCCACATCAAGCTGTTTTGCAAAAAAAACAATTTATTCTTAAAAACCAGTGACAGTGTCTGTTGTTGCAGATAAAAATGAGAGCTTTTTGTGTGATTTTTCCTGGTTTGAGCAATCATAAAGTTTTACATAGCATGATGCTTCAAGGGCTCTCATGAAGTCATCGAGACACACTGAGGGCTTCAACTATTCTCCAGCTTTCTCTCAAGGGAAAACAAAAGAAAAAGTGTGGATTTGTTGTTTTTTTAAGGAGCTGTACTTAGTGGCAGCATGAAAACAGGGAAAGCTCCTCAGGGTAATTAAATAATAATTCATAGCAAGCAATAATGCTTCTCACATTGCTTTTTAAAGTAAGTGCAAGAGGTAAGGAGCTGGGACTGCACTTCCTCACAGTGTGAAGCACCATATTTGCAGCAGGAAGCCACAAGCAGCTCTGGATCCAGGCTACTGCCTATTCCCTCAATAGACCTTTGTTCTATTTTTCTATAAGCTTGTGTTTTTTGTAAGCTACCCTTACTAGTTAATTGCAAAGCTCACAGAGTTTCTGAAGGAGACTGGCTTGAAGGAACAGGCTGGAGATATCACCAGCAGGTGCTCCAATTGCCCATGACTCCTACCTCACCCATGCAGCAAGATGAAATATTGCTCCTGCCCACACAGGGCAGGGAGTCCCACATCTGAGCCCTAAATCTCCAGTGACAGTGGGAACTGGTGCAGTCATGCACCCTGCCCTTTGTTCCAAGGATGCCCCTGCCCACATTCTCCAGCATGGAGGGCCCCGTCTGTATGGTGTAACACACTATAACTACTTTCTGCTGATCTGGCACTTACATGACTTCTCTTAGAAGGCACTGACCTCCATGCATGACCATCATCTAAATATACTCTCTTTCCACCACACTTTATCTCCCCAGTTGATAATTGCACCAAAGGAGGCTTTCGGATAAATATCAGTAGTAACACTTTCTCCCTCACTTGTCATTGTTCTTCTATGATTCAAACAGCTTCAAATGCCAGCCTTGAAAAATGGCCAGGGCTAGTAAAAGTGTGGGAATGGAAAGTTTCTGAATGCTGGCAAGTGCTTATCAACCCTTGCATTGTATTATCAGCAACCAACTGGCAACAGAGCTGTGCCAAATTAGGTGGAAAAGGAGCAAACACAAAGATCAGAAGATTTAAAGGCAGAATTGCTATGAGCATGAGTACTCCTGAATAATTCACCCACTATTTCTTGCAGCGGGAGTTTCTCTTCAGTAGCATCTCAAAGTGTTATTTCAGTGACCCCCCCAGGAAGCTGAGAGAAACATCCAAGTTTTCCAGCTGCAGGACATACACCTCACCCAATTTTACAGCTTTTATTCAAAACCAATCCAATAACCACCTGATAGTTACTTGGGAAAAATATTTTATTAACTCATGAACTAGTCGCATCTGCTCAAGAACATCAGAACACTTAGGCAGCCCTTAAAAGACACATATTACTGTGTACCAAGTGCTACACAATGCCACCAAAGAGTCCTTGCTCAAGTATATAAAGTGAGAATATGTTGTTCTGTGGAGTGGGATGCACTCCCTGACCAGTTCTATAACAGATGTGATGTTTACTAATTTGGATATTATTTCAGGATTCTGACAGAGCAAAGTATTTTGACACTACAGAATTTCCTTTTTCAGAAAGAAAAAACAAAGAACGAAAACACAAAAGAATCTTCACTCCCCCAAAGTCCATCCAAATATTATAAATATTGCAAAGTGTAATTTTTGCCATTTCTCCAGCAACTTTTGCAAGAACTAGAGCACCTTCACCAAGCATGGCCGCCTCTCACACACTGAGAAAATCCACCCTTGAAAACATCACACACACACTAGACACCGTGTCTTCCTAAGCACTCTTAAAAAGCACTCCATTAAAAATATATACAGAAATAAAACATGTCACAAACTAGTTAAAGGCGGGCTTAAACTTACTCTAATTAAGTTCTTCTAACCCTACAGATCTCAACTGAGCTGTTCCCCAGAATGCTTCAACCATAGCCAGGAGGCATTCAGATAGACCCAGCATAATGCCTTCTTCCATGGGTCTTGTAAATGCCCTGCCAATACCAGGTACAGCTACAGCAAAGTTCAGGTTATACAAGGGCAGACCTGCACACTTGTCTCATTCTTCCTCAAAGGGAAATACTTAAAAACTTGATCCAACACTGGGTTTTAAAAAGTCCTCTCATGCCATCATACCCATCTCTTATGCTACTGATTTCTGTTGTGTATTTAAAGCAGGAGGAGTCAAGACTTGTGACTATTGTAATGGACCTTGGTAGACAGACCTACCCTGAAGAGTGGCCCATTGCTAGGACTCAAGGGACTATGGACCAAATCTTTACTGTGCCACAGTCGTCAGCCTGTAAGTAAGTTATTTCTCCCAAATCCACAACAGTATCCAGGCACCAAATGATATGGTGGTGAGTGACCAAGTCTAAACCTCTTTTATTTAGTTTCCCTTCACTGAATGAGGGGAAAAGCACTTCCCAGCCTCCCCAGGCTCTTAAGAACCAGCAGAGATTGCACTGCAGTCTGTCAGTAGAGCAGCTAAGAAGCTATTTAGCTATTTAGCCATGAGGGGCATGCGGGGATCCAAGGGACAAGAGCAGCTAGACAAGCCAGTTTGCCCAAAGTTCCAGTAGTAAAATGAGTGATGCTCTTTTGACTTTTTGCACTCTTTCTTAGCTGAAGGCACAAGGGACACCACAACCATGCTGTCCAAAACTACATCCTTCCTAGGACAGGACTTGCAGCGTGCACAACAACTGAAAAAATGCCAGGAGGTGCTTGGGCCAGCCCACTAGGTGAGGTACCTTTTTAAAGAAGACAGTTTGCATACTCAAAACAGTGAGAACAAAGCGTACAAGCTAAATAACTTAACAAACAAAAATGTACCTTAGGTGACTGGTATTCTACTCTGCTCTGCTGCCCTTCATGTACTGAGGTGAACAATAGATTAAGGGAATGAATTAAGGCTTTGCCAAGGGGAAAAAAAAGTAAAAAAGAAATCTGTAAAATTGTGTCAGAACATCCATTTTGGAGATGAAGCAGGAGTATTTTTGAATAGCAAACCAGAAATCTACCATTTGTTGAATCACGGTTTTGAGGTGGTATTTTCACCCTAAATATAGATTACTGGGTGGAGGGTGGGGGGAAGATACTTGCTGTGGCACAGAAAGTAGTCTTGTCTTTTTTAAAAGCCGTATCAGACACAGGCAGACTGTTTGAGGGAATTTTAAAGTAATGTTGGGAGGGACTACTTGCAGTAAATGTTTCAGGTAAGATTTGAAATGGGAAAAAACCCAACCACAAAACATGTAACATTTAATATCATCAGATTATGCCGTTCTCCACATTTGAGATCTTTCAAAGGTGAGGCCTTCCTAGGGTATGCTCCATGTCCATTATGATGGTGCTGCACTTAGGACAGGGCTGTTCAGTGTGGAGGCCATGGCCACAACTCATTATGATAAAGGAAATTGTCAAAACAATTTTTTTGAAAGAAAGATTTTTGAAAGAAAGGACTTTTTAAAAATCCTTTCAAAAGAAAGACGTTCACGCTCTCCTTCAAAGGAAAGAGACATGAAGACACTATGTAAAGCTTTTCATGCTTATAGTTTATGAGCCAAACACAGCTAGTAAGACTTATCTTGGTTCCATGGTAGAAATTTCTGCTGTAGCCTCTCCATTCAAATTAAAAAGCACAGAAAAGATGATGACTGTTCTTTCACCATAGCTGACTTAATGCACCTTCTCGTATCTAGACTATACAGAACATCAGAGCAAGCAAGCAGAGCTGGGAGTCTGTAGCACACACAGCCAATTGCACAAGATCATAGTTTGGAGATTTAATGCATTTGCAGGACAGGTACCCTCAGCTGCTTAAAAGGCAGAGTACACTGCTTTGCAGCACAGCACATGTAGAGCAAGAGAGCAACCCCACAATATGGAGCAGCTCATCCATTGCAGTTTTGCCTCAGTTTAAACACCACTAGACCTCTCACAGTGCCAATCTCACTTGTCACTGTGAAGCAATGCTGTTGGCAAGTAAAACTTTAGATTTTTAGTTGCAATTAATATGTGTTCAGCTCCATTGTGACAAGTTATAAGGTTAACTGGCAAATATATCCCCACAAGTTATATTCTTTCTAATTCCTGGGAAAAACTATTAAACAAATATATCCCAATTTAATTTTTAAATAGTCATTCTTAAGGGGTGAACTGAAAGATAATTATGGCTTGGCATGCCTGTGTTATTTTACTTTCCTCCCACCAAATGCTGGAAAGACAAAAGCTTGTCTTAGGGAGCGTATTCATAGATTATCTGAAGCAAGAATGGGGCATTATGATTTCTGGTCAGATTTCCTGGGTAGCACTGGCCATGGGCTTCCCCTGGTTGACCCTACACAACACCAAGCACACTTTGGACTGGTCCTACTTTGAGTAGGGTCTGGGCCAGATGACTTCTGAAGATTCCTTCCACCCTAAATTATTTTATGAGCCTATGAGTTCATAGCCTTTGTCACAATCACAAGTTGACATCAATCACTCATTCTGGCAAGACAGCAAAAACTGATATTAAGGCTGACAGCAAGTTTCATCCACAGCACCAGTTTTAAAGAGTAATTATCCCATTGAGTGCAACATCACCAGCCTGTAATCATTTTAATTGCATCCTACTGCAACTCCCACCAATGCCAAGCACTACACAACCAGCACTGGGCTTGTAATAGTTTAAACACCCAGGTGAACAGCATCAGGGGAGAATCAGCAGGATTTACAGTAGCAGACAGTACTGTTGGCTACTGTGATACCGTAAAGACTTCTTCGGCTTTATGGTTTGGGTCTGAGAGCTACTTGCTTGTGTGCCCATTTTTATCCCATAGAAAACTTAGGCAAGATGAATTTTGCTCTGAATTGCTCAGGAGTTGTCTCATTTACCTGAGTAGGTATGGAAAATCTCAAGTCAAACAGACCCTTAAAGAACAAGGCAGAAAGAGCAGCTGGAGAACCACTCATTAGAAAAAGACCATCAGGATCACTAGAGGTTCTCATCACAAAGCCATACCATTGGTTTCATTCCTAAGGAAGTAACATCCATTGCCATAATGGCAAAACCTTGGCATGGAATAGGCACTGTCAGAACCCAATGAAATTAAGGAGAAAGACAGAGAGGTGGGGAAAATACTGTTAAAGTTGGGGAAAGAGAAAAACAATAGGGATTTTTCAGACTATGAGACCTGGGACAGGTCTGTAAGAAATATAATAAAGCCCAGCAAGAAGTGCAGTACACACCAGTGGTTAAGAACATACAAGTTCAGCCTCTTCAGCCACTCACATGGGATAGGTCCCCTTCTCCTACCCCAACACTGTCTTGCCTGCAACCACTCAGGAATGGAAGTGACTGGATTTATAAAGCCAGGTCACTTGACCAAGTGCAATGAAGGACTTCGTGTCTTTGTGATAGTAAGGTTGACCTCAACATGGATCAACCTGAGAACTTAAATCTCCCAGGAACACCTGCTGCCTTGTTTGCATCTCCCAGGAATATTCTCTCAGTTTTGATAGAAAGAGGATTTCTAGACCTGGATGTCTTCCTTTCAAGACCTCCCAGAAAAGTCAAATGTGTAGGTAAAAAACTGTCATTCCTAATTAAAGGCCATCATTTTCTTCCCCAACACTTAATAATAAAAGGCTTCCTTGCCCTTAACCCACCTGGCACCTTGCTGAAGGTGACAGGTAAAAGAGCTGAGAAAGGATCCTTAGGGTACGACTTGGAGACTCCGGGCATTCAGCACTCTGCCAGGATGGGGTTTAGTGTCTTGTACTTCTAAGATGGCGTGTTAATTTTTTACCTAATGACTTATCCTGCCTTGGGTTATAAATCTTTACAGAAAGAATCAAGTTAAAAATTCTCTTACACTTAGTAATAAGGCCTAAGCAGACACTACAGACAATTCACTTACCGTCACAGCAGATGTCTCTTTTTAGGTCAATTATTAACTGAGTGATGCACAGGATGTTTAAGTACTTACTGCCCTTCCAGTGCTTAGTGGGTGCTACATAATATTTAATTTCTTTTTTTTAATGTACATATTCTATGTTTATTACTTATTCTACCTGAAATCACCTCCACACATACTTCCATATTCGTTCAACCAGGATTGGACACAACTGTTCAGGACTTTATTAGGAGTCAGATGATTTAGGGTTTCCTGAGTTCCACAGTGCTTAATATCATGGGGATTTAATTTTAAAAGTAAGTTTAGAAGGGCCTGTGATGTTCCTTCCATACAGCTGATGGACCCTTCCTCTCCTGCAGGATCCAGTGGACCTGGGCTGTTAGGTTAGTTCTTCTCCACAGCCACCAGGCCTTGACAAACATGTACATCTCTTTGGCTCAGGTTCTTAGTTCAGGCTCCTGGTCCTGCTCTTTGCAGCACTTGGGCTCTGGGGCTTTCCACTTAATTATAATTTTTAAGGACCTCTTCACTGAAAGAGACCAAGAGGGACATCACCTGTAGGTTGAGAACCTGAAAGGTGACAGATTAATGCCACTTGGTCACGTTCAGGAGAGAGGAAAAATTGGTTTATTGTTTTACAGTGGGAGTCTCCAAGAATCAAAAGGCTCATTTTCTCAATTGCTTTGCTTGTGTAGCTGGCCAGTAGGTGACTGTAAACATCACCACAATTAGATGGAAAATTCAACTGTTCAACAGAGAACTGAAAAGTGCAAAATAAAGACAACCCAAAACTGAGTACAAAATTGCGTCACTCACACAAAACAGCAGGACCCTTTTCACTGTGCGTACACACTCAGCTATTCATATCATCATGGTGGTCCACTCCCCCCCCCCCCCCACATAGTGAGTCACCATCACTTGGCCAGGGCCACTGCACATCACATCCAGCTCTAGACACTCGTGCCAAACAGCTCTCTGTGGTTTCTGAGCTGCACAAAGGGCATGACACTACCTCAGAAATAACATCGGAGGGTGGATGCTTCTTTTTTCACAAATTGCCTGTAAGCCATTTGCCACCAGCCAGCTGAGTTTCAAAGGGAGTCAAGAGTGTGATGCCACTTTTTCCTCATGGTGTTAAAAGTGATTCACGCTGAATATAAAGTGGAAGCTAAGTTGCTTCCTTGCCTTAGACACCATTGTGGCAGACACACAATGGTGGCAGGTTTGCTTGGCAGATCAGCTGAAGACCATTTCTTTTGATGGGATTCAGTTCCATTCCAAGCAGGAGCACAAGAAACAGGAATAAAACACCTCAGCCCTGTTCTTGCTGCTGCAGCAACATGGGTGGGCTTCACGCTGCTTGTCCCTTCTCTTCATCACAGACAGTCTTTAAGATAAAGTTAGACAATTAACCTCCAAGAATGACATGAGTGGTGTTGATAGAAAACACCCTGATTATTTTGGGACACAGTGGCTACCACAATGAAGCAGAACAGCTGCTCTGTCATGACTTCACATGATTGAGGACATCCTTACACCAGCAGCTGGCTTAATCCCCTCCCCAGACAACCCTGGAATACTACATGCAGTCATTAGTTACTTGGGGGAAGATATGAGTAAAAAAAGCAGGATACAAACAATTAACATCTTTTCTGATTCTAATCTGAACTACATAGCAGTGAAATAAATTTTCTGATGACAAACCAGAAACCCAACCATAAGTAACCTACTTTAAATACAAAGAGCCACTATTCCTTAAAAAGGTGCCCAAAGATGAGACTTCAATGGACAACCCCACCACCCAGTTTCAGCCATCACTTAAACCAAGTATCACAAACACACAATATCATTCGTGGAGACACACAGTGTCCTCCAGAAACTGTTAAGAAGAGCTTAACTGGGAGCTCAGGCTTCCTTTATCCAGGCATCCAAGTCAAGTGGTGAACGTTGATAGTGGAAAACCTTTCTCCCAGACTTCATTACAAAATTTGTGGACCCACTTTGTTTAAATGACTATGGAGAGAGGTGTCCTCCTGAGCAGGCTGTCACTAGGTTGCATTTCTGAGCAACTGTCATGAAACTGAGTGGTTAGGGTTGGTAAGGGAATCAGAGATATAGCAAAATTAATTTTAATATAAATTTATAAATGTGTGATTCAATGGAGTTCAATGACAAGGTCCACTACATTACATACCAAGAGATTGTGTCAGAATTGGCAATGATTTATACAAGATTTGAAAGTGATTTAGACAGAATTGGACTGAAATAATGTGTATGGAAACTGAAAATACAAAGGAATAAGGGACACGCACCCATTGAGTCATGAGGTTCAGACTAGACCCTACCTGCTTTCTAAACTCCTCATAGAGCCTAGCTGCGGCTGGATCTAGTCCTAGTCTCACACCTGGTCAATGGTATTTATCGAAAGGATTATTTATCATTATTTAAATGTCAGAGAGCAGCAGTTTGCATTTTTAAAGCAAATAATAATACTTGATTATTAAACTAATATACACCCACTTACAATTAAATATCTAAACTAACACAACACACTAAGGAATATATAAAAAACCACATATACGTATATGTATACATATACTTATATTAAAAATTTCCCTTGGGTACAGTGAAAAGTTAAAGTGTAATACAACACTCACATCAGCTTTCTCAGGACTCCTCAATAGAGTGTCAGAGACCAGAAGTAACAGCCCAGGTATACGATCCCCCTATTTCATAAACCTGATTGTTTATGGGCTCTGAGATCCTGGTCACAGCCTGCTGCTGTCCAGGAGAGCTCAAAGGATCTCTCTTGGGACCACTGTTTATAGGGTCATAAGATGACTGGCTTTAGTCATCGGTGAATTTTCATCTTGGCCTTCATTGTATTTTGGTTTCACCAGTTGCACAACAGTTATGTTCCAGTTTGTCAAGGAATGACTGATCATTCTAAAAGAGCTCCTGGTACAATCAGGGAGTACCCAACCTTTCTCATCTCTGTGTGCCACTCCTTACCTTTGGTAGGCAACCAGGGAGTGCCCAGCCATCCAACTCCTTGCACCTGTGCAAAGGCTGGGGCCTAACGGGAATTCCTGGGGAAGCAGAGGGGTCCAGGAGAGGAGTGCGGGGAGGCACCACCATAGACGTGGACATGCATTTAAAGCAGCAACATGACTGCATGTGTATGTGCTTGGGAGTAGGCACTCACCTTCTGCAGACATGGTAGGGATGCTGCAAAGCCATCAGCAGGGACTGGCAGAGCCAGAAGGGAGCCAAAGCTTTTGGAAAAGCAAAGTCAAATGCCTCTCCACTTTTTTTCCCCACTAATTACTTTAATGATCATCAAATCTATCTCAGTGCTCTCACTTGGACTTCATTTCTTTCAGGCCACGCATGTGACAGTAAATAACTATGGATGATCAAGAAACAGAAGTTGTGGCCTCATAGGCACTGCATGAAATGAGGTAAATCTGTAGGAAAAGGGAAACTGTGGGCGTTTCTGGAATAATTTTGCCTGGGACAATGTTCTTTGTCCTCAGGACAGCTGTGCCGAAGCACGCACTTGGCTTAACCTAAGTGGCCCCCATGCTTTTGTTCTGAGCTTTCCTTTCCTGGGCTGCTCCAGCCACGCAGCCTCAGCCACATTTTTCTTCCCGCATAAAGTCATGCGTTCATTTTTTTACTCAGTTTTTTCCTGATTTTACTACCACAGGTTAAACTATACAGGCGATATCATGGAGATCTTAATTCCCAAAGTCCGATCAGGACAACCAGCCTCTGCTGTAATATATTAAAAAGTAAATAAATTATTGCAGCATCAAATCCTTCCTACCAAGGTAAGCCTGGAAGCATTTAGCTTCTTTGCAGAAAGAATATGAGGGATATTATTTCCCTGCCTGCTCCGTAGCTGTAACTAATCCTTTTAACTGAAAGACAGCATTGTTTTGTAAATTAGAAAATTAATTTTAAAATATTTGCTTGCTGTTGAGGATTTGGATGAGATTAGGCCAACACTTTGGCTAAGCAGCTCCAGTCTTAAGTCTTGGGCCTCCTCACTCATGAAAACCTCTTTTCAGCTCCTGCCCAGTCTTAATTACACCTGCTGCTGACTTCTGGGTATGCTCCTTAGGGGCTCTTTTCCTTATAAGCTTCTCCATTGCTCTGTTTCCCATAGAAATTATTGTGCATTACCCCTTTCCTTGTCTTTGAACCCCCTTTATCAAGCAGGTTTAGGTAAAAACCTCATTGGTATTTCTTTTTTGCATTTACCAACCCCTGATGGCACATGGATCAGGCTTACAGAAGAGCGATCATTTTGCATGGAGCTTGGTGGGAAACACCCATGCTTATGTGGCACCCCACACCCTGGGGGCTCAGGGAGGGATACGCCTCCATCCTCCTGTCTTGTGACCTGAAAGGAGTCATTTACAATAACCTCCCTTCCCTTGGGACCAAAGACCAAGTTCATGATACCCTTGTACTCAATTAAGGTGAAACAACACAAACCAACCAGTTTTATGATTTATTAATACAAGGCATATGGTTAGATACAACTCAGTAATGATTACTTTAACTGGATCAGTAAGTTCCATCCCACGCACTTTTACTTAGATCAAGTCAATATTCAATAAAAAAGAGAGGAGAGAAAAAGAGAAAGAGAGAGAGAGAAGTACCATCACCTGTGAATGCAGTGACGTCTCACTGATCTTCTTCACCCAGGGTGTCACTGGTGGTGGGAGCTCTCCTTCTGACCTGAGCTTTTATGTCCATGTTCTTTTGGGGTGTCATCCATAATTCACATACAAGGTGTAGAGAGGTGTGACTATGACAATGACGGGCATAGTTGAGTGAGCACATGCATAGTTCCAAAGCTGGGGTTCCCCAAGGGTCCTCTAGGTGGACAAACCTCCAGGTGGTCATTGTCCCTTACACCCTGGTGTCTGCTTTTGGGCTCCATCCTGAGTCAACTCATCCGTGACTCATCCTTTCACATTCCTGTGGAGGCTTATCAGCTTCAAACAAAAGGGTCAAAACAAACCTATCTACATAGTATCAAAAGACAATATCCTTGTTATTTTCTTCATTTATGCTCAAGGCCTCCCATGGTCAAATGCAAATGGTGCCTGAGACATGCCCAGTTTCCTGTCTCTGGTTCACACTATGGAACATACGAGGTGCTTGAGACAAGCTCAATGTCCAGGTTCTCACATCCTGAAAGCCCCAGGGATGGCCCCTGCAACTGGCAGCCATCATAGAGCCATACAGCCATGGTGGCCTCACGCACTCCATCAAGTCTTGAGGACTGCCAATGCCAGCCTTAGACTCTTGAGTGCCAGCTAACATCCTATCATCATGGCATGACCTACCCAGCTCCCCTGGCTGCTGCCTGCAAGTGGATTTGAACCTATTCTGAAGCTGAAGATCCTGTATTAAATCTCAACAGCCCTGTAAGACATGATACTGCCTAATCATGCACAGAGCAGCTGAACACTTCAAGAATACCAGGCTTCAGATAGCTGGACTTCTACTTCCAGAGAAAATTTAAGCTAACAGAAATTAGGGATGCCTGAGTCACCAGCAGGGAAAAATAATCAGTTCTCATCCACCTCCCTCTAGATATCTGTGCCCTAATACTTTGTATAGGAACTGATAAATACAGAAACACATGCTGCATTTTCGTTTTGTGATTCAAACACTTCTTCAGCAAAAGAAAGGAGCTGAAATTGCTCCTGAGGTCAATTTAAATTAAATTAAGCAGCACCTTTACATGGTAGTACATGCATTCTCACTCCTTTGCCTTAATGGGAAGTTTGGCTGCTGGAAAATACTATTTGCAAACTGGGCCCCATTTCCTCCAACTGGAAAATGACACCAAACATCTATCAATCTCCTGAACATGTGTGTTATTAGATCTATGGCTTAAACCTTAGAGGATACTGAAGTTCTTCCAGCCAAACCATTGTGAATGCTTCATGTACAAACCTCACTGCCTCTTCTGCAGTGTGTGTCTAACAGCTGCTAAATGGGACAGAGCATTGCTACCAGAACGGACTTTTTTGCTCATCTCTGATGTCACAGAGGACCAGCCTCTGAAACTCCTGTGTCCTCTGATCACTGCAAGACCAAAGCCAGCTATCATTTGACAGTTTGTGCTCTCCCTGAAGCGTATGCCCATTGTAATGGCTTCTGCAAGAATTAGGCATTTCTCCTCATGCCTTGAACTGGATTAAATATGAACTGGTCACTGCATTGTGCTGCAGAGAAATGAAGTCAGTCCCAACACAAAGAAAAAGCTGCAGGACATTTGGCTACAGCAGATGTTCCCCCACCAGCACTTTACAAACTCCTACTGATTGTAGGAGGGTGCCCAGCACCTCACAGCATCAGCCAATGTCAAGGCTCTTCTGCACCCATCCATGCCAAGCAAAGCAGAGACGAAACCCATGCTTCTTACAAACAGGTTTATTTGCATTTTGACTGGAGCACAGATTCTAGATACAGATTTCTTCTGCACAACAGTACAAGAGCCAGTGCAAAATATGCTTTTTTCTTTATTCATGTACAAAAAAAAACCCCAAACCCAACAAACGAAAAGACAAAGAGTGTGGCAGTATTTACTCACAACTGGTACGCCTCAACCTCCAACCAAACCACCTCCGCTTGCCCTTGCCCATCATGCCAACTTCGTGGTCAGCATCACCTGTCTCAAATGGCTGCATTGTCAGTGAAGAGATGTAACTCCCCTAGCCCTTTGAAAGATAAACATTCACCCCAAGAAAACTGGGGACAACAGCAGGCTACTTAAAAGAGTTGGACACACCAGCTGCCCATCAATGCATCCCCCCCCCCCCCCGCCCCGGGGAACAGAAAAATTTGAGGAAATGGCAAAAAAAACCACCAAAAAACCCAAAACAAAACAAAAGGTACAAATCAGAAAAGCACAAAAAATTAGGCACCAGCTTAACCCATTTGTTAAAGAGAGACAAGGACTTTAAGACACACTTCCAATCTGACTTCTTATATTCACCCACAGTAGCGATGATGAAGGTCAAACACTCCCCATTTTGAGTACCCTGTGCTGTCAAACAGGTTATAATCTCAGGAAAATATTTCTACTAGAAGCATAAAATTAAACCACTTCATGACTGGAGGAGAAAGAGAAGCTACAGCCTGAATATAAGCATTTCTTTGAAAACAGTCGAAACCAAAACCAGTCACAGACAAAAGAACACCTGCCCCAGTCATCCACCAGATGATTGTTAGAATTACAGCCAATGCTTAAGCAATACAACATCGAGCTAGGAAAGTCATCGTATGGTTGTTCTGCTTAGGGAGTAGCTCTTACTAGTTTACAAAGCGTTGGGCAATCTATTTCTTTAACTAATTTTCAGAAGCTGCAATATAGAACTGCAGTGTTAGTGCAGGAATATGCCTGTCTTCACCAAGGGCTGGGATTTATATTGCAGAAACTCATCAAATTTGCATCACTTCAAGTGTACCATGTCCAAATCACCTAAAGTCATTATGGACTTTTAGGTATGTACCCAAGGAATCACTGGGTTTCAAAGCTTGATCAACCAGAGTCTTTTACATTGAACTGCAATTAAACAAAGCAGAGTACCAGTTAAAGCTGAAGACCACAAGTACTCAGCAGATATATGTGTTGATACAGTACAGTATGTATGTGTGTATATATATATATATGCATAAATATGTATATGTTACATTATAAGGAGAGTCCCATTCAGGACTTCTCAACTGCAAAAATCCTTTTACCACCTCCAAGTCTTGAAACTTCAGCCCTTTAAATTTCACACCAAAACAATGAGAACTCCCATACTTTCCAGATTGAATTAGTATTTCAGTTTTAGCCAATCTACCAAGCAGGGCCAGCTGAAAGAACAGCAGCTTTCATTTTAGTAACACCAGTCCTGCCACCTCAGGCAGATTATTTGCCCCTTCCCTGGCCTGTAGTTGTGTATCATGGGCGTTTCTATGAGTTCTCAGACCATCACCAGAGTCATACTAACTGACTTACACCAGTTTACTCAGTTGTCAGAGGAAATGCCACAGGTATGGTTGTTCAGCCTGGAGAAAAGAAGTCTCAGAAAAGACCTTACAGCAGTATTCCAATACCTAAAGGGGGCCTACAAGAAAGCTGGAGAGGAGCGTTTTACAAGGACACGTAGTGACAGAACAAGGGGGAATGGCTTTAAGATGACACAGGGGAAAATTTAGATTAGACATTAGGAAAAAATTCTTCACTGTGAGGGTTGAGACACACTGGAACAGGTTGCCCAGAAAAGTCGTGGATGCCCCATCCCTGGAAGTGTTCAAGGACAGGCTGGATGCAGCCTTGAGCAACTTGGTCTAGTGAGAGGTGTCCCTGCCCATGGAAGGGGAGTTGGAATAAGATGAGCTTTAAGGCCCCTTCCAATCGAAACCACTCTGTGAGTATGTGATTCTATAATTTATGAAATTATTTCAACCAGCCAGTATAGATCTGATAAAAACTCAGGTTTATACTTTGTGGTACTGGCTGAAGTCAGAATTGGTTTTAATCATGTTAATGGTTCTTCCTTTTAATCCCTAGCAAGCCCACTTCTACGCACAGTGGCTGTCATCATACAGACAGCCTCAGAGCTGGACAGTTTGAGACACCATGCTATTCATTATAATCCTAAACCCCAACTTTATACAGGTCTGTTGTATGAAATTCACACATGGAGCAGAAAAAAAGTCTTATTTAAACCACTTTGAGCAAGTGTTACTTTCAAAATAAAAAGAAATAGGAGCAACAACAACAAGAAAAGCAAGAATAAATGTAACAGGCACGTAAGAGCAAAGTAAATGCAAAACCCTTTTGGATATTTAGATGAGGGGGAGATATTCATCTCCCTTATCTTTAGCTTATCTAGAATTTATACATCTAGCACAGACTAATAATTTGTGCTTCCTCCAGTCTCAAGGAGAGAAAAGATGCCTTCTGGAGGCTGTCACATCCTCAAATAGGGCAAATGAGTCTCTCCAGGGATGGCAGACTCTCTGTAACCATGGACAAAGTCGAAGATTACCTGCACTTACACAGGTGAGACAAGTCTCTCTCTCACTCTTCACATAAGCCACTAAAATAAAATCTGAAGGTTTTGCTTGGATCCTGCACGGACAAACTCACCAACTCCAAGAGGGCAAGGGTTTGTTTTTATGTTTCTGGGAGCCAGAGTGGAAGGTTCATTGGCAGTCCAATTTTACACCAGTGTTGCTCTGACCACTTGCTCTAACAGCTCAGTCATGATGGTTCATAGCCAATTTGCCCACTGGTTACGCAGCAACATGCAACAAGGGCAAAGGGTGAAACATGTTCCCCTAACTCCTAGAGAGGAATCTCAGCCTACACTTTCCTCAGTGGGGGAACCAGAGGGGAAGGTGCTGATCTCCTCTCTCTGGTGACCAGTGATAGGACTTGAGGGAATGGAAAGAAGCTGCATCAGGACAAGTTCAGATTGGACATTAGGAAAAGGTTCTTCACCAAGATGGTGGTTGATCACTGGAGCAGGCTCCCCAGGGAAGTGGTCAGCCTATCAAAATTCAAGGAGCATCTGTACAACGCTCTTAGTCATATTGTTTAGTTTTAGGTAGTCCTGCAAGGAGCATGGAGTTGGATGCAATGATCCTTATGGGTCCTTTCTGACTCAAGATGTGCCATGATTCTAAGTTGAAATAAATCAACATTCTCCTAGACACCAAACTAGCTGTGCTGTGTCTTCAGGGACACGTATCTTACTTGACCACTATCATCTAAATTTCTGCTGGGACTACAGAAGTTCAAAAAGGACTAGAGCTACTCTGTCAAGTAAGCACAGGTCTTACACACACATTGAAGTTATACAGCTTTACAAATGAGCTAATATAGATAAAACAGTAGAGCCCACATAGGACAATATTTATAATCTATGGAATCGTTTACTCTGTTACACCTTCTTACAGCATAGAGAGAACAATATATATTGTCAAATTCACACTTATATCAGTATAAAATTATTTTATCTTAAAAAAATCTAACTATAAAAAGGCCATATTGGAGAGGTTTTTTTGTTCAAAATTAATCAAGCAAATGCGACTGTAACACTATGGGGACTTACGCATATAATTCCTTCCGGGCAAGATTTTTTTAAATAATCAAGAACAAATTATTTTTTTTTTAATAGGCAAATAGTACTTCGTCCCTACCTCTGGGAGCAAGGCTACCTCTATTCCTTCTTCACACTGCTATGTGTCGGTATTGCTGCATTCCCTAAATTACAGGGCTAGCACATATAAGTGCATGCAGTACAGGCTACACTCCTGGCAACTCCAAGGTCTTTTTTAAGCCTTTCTTATCAGGTTAGATTTACCTCCCTCAGTTGCTTCCAACAACAGCCATGCCATGTATTAGACCAGCATTACAAAACAGGAATTGAAAAAGCACAGCCAACATACGTATTCCAAAGCATTTTCCACAAAATAAATCAAAAGCTCCCGGTACACAGGGGCATGTTGGTCCCAACTACTCACAAAACCAGCTGGAATTTATTCCCTGTTTTGGAAGACACCTGGAACTGTGTTGCCACAACTTGGATGCTTCAGTGCCCAGGCCCAGGAGCTCACCCCTCCACATGGCAGTAAAGAGCAGGCTGCAAAGCTACAGAGGTGACACAGGGACCTAGAAAGGGTTGACATTGACGTGGCATCACAGTCCTCTCAAAAAGATGGCATTTCCCATCCTCCACAAAGGCATTTCTTCCCTCAAAGCTCTCCCCAGCCTCACTGTCTGATCTGCTTTCTCTGTCAGGAGACCACTTACCACAACCTCCTCCCCTATGCAACCTGGTCCTCAACCAAGAAGCCCAAGCTTCTTCACTTCAGGGGGACGGAACTGCCATGGCCCAAAGCCTAGGCATCTTTTTTGGAGAAACACTACAATTCAAGGAGCATCCAGAACAGCCAAGCAAGATCGTGCCTAAGTAGGCCCTGTTATTCAATTAGCTGAGTTGGCCAAAGGTTTTCCCATTGTAACATGATTTTTCTATTCCAGTATTATTTTTGGTGTAAAAAAATAATAAAAAATCAGTGGGGATGGGTGGGGTTTTTTTTTGCGCAAAACTCGGTGCTTTTAATGAAAAAGAAAGGTTGCTTTTCTCAATAGTTTGCTGTTTATTTCTGTTGGGAAAGCTTGAAACACATCATTTTTGTCAGAAAAATATCAGTCCGTGTTTGTCCGAATTCCTCCAGTGTCAGCTGGGAGCTGTAATTCATGAGCTTCATGTCCCCTTCTTTCCCAGAAGGCTGGGCTCCTGGGCACCCCTCCAGCCTTCATGACGCATTCCCCCTTTTACTAACCCTTGGTAAGAGCATCATGGGATCTGTAACCCAGCCAAAGAGCTGGACCCCAAGGGAAACACAACGCACAAGGCACTTGAATGGTAATTTCTGAGGTCTGCAACAGTAGCTCTAACTGATGCTGCTTTAAGGGCCAAATGGTTTTAATTAAATGTTTCCATTTCAAAAGGCATTTTCCAGCTGACAATTTCTCATTTTTTGAAAAATTTCTGTTCCAGGAAACTTCTTGGTATTTCAGCTTTCCATCTCAATTCAGGATAAAATTTAACGTTCAAGTATCAAAAATTCAATGCTATATGGACACACAGTTTGGGAAACAGCCTTATTAATTAGCTACCAAAAGTAAAATGACTCCATCTATGCAAGAAGGGTGTGATCCAGTTTGCCTCTGACATCAGTGGAAGCCACTTTTTCAGCTTAGTGGAGCTTGGATGGAATCCCAAACGTCCAAGGAAGGGTGGAGTTGACCATAGTTGCAGATATTGGAAATGGGAGTCAAGAGTGAAACAGCAGAAATACAAGCAGCAACTAAGATAATCTGCTACCTGGACTCAGTCAAAACTCAGTTTTACTTACTTTAGTGAGTAGCAGAAGGAAAAAAATCATTAAGATTATAAAACCTATTTCCCAGTTACAGTAAAGATAGCAATTAATCAGCACTTTTTAGAGTAGGATAAATCCATAGCATGAATGTGCCATGAACTCTATAACTTCCAACATTCAAAACATTTCCTCAGAAAACCTTCATATACTCCATTGAGAGAGACTATTCTAAAGCTAAAGATATCATATGGTACTGAACTACTTGCCACAGGTTGGCTGCCATCCCTTGAACCCTGCGGAATTGTTCTGCTGGATGAGTGTAACAGAAACTCTGTCGGGGGGACCAAGGTCTCTGAACTTTGATCACATCCACAGGTGAAGAATAGCTAAGAGCGGGCTCTCAGGGTTGACATTCTGGGTAAGGACTGGACACCAAATCCATCCTCTGCATTGCCCAATCTGGCTTTGGATGTAGCCCCAGACCTTCCACCTCAAAGAGTAAAAGAGAAGCCCCAGGGAGCCTGTGTCAATCAGCAACAGGGTGTGTGTTGAAGGCAAGAGAGCGCTCAGAAGAGAAAATAAATCAATTCACCCAACCACGAGGGGTCTATAAATTGGGTTTTGTTTATCTTTCATTTCCCTTTAGTACAAGGCAGATGTTCCTAAGTAATAAGCAGAAACCTCAACAATTTTTAAGACTGAAGAGGAAGGGAAGGCGGAAGAAAAATGTACAAGTTTTGAGGATGTTTTCAGCTCCAGCTTATTAAAAAAAAATTAAAAAAACCCCCCACCAAACAAAAAAGTAAACCACACACCACCAGAAATGTGTATCTGTAATAGTAGGTTTTTCCTTAGGCTGTTTGGTAATTCTTAGTTCACAGGAGCATTTTATCCAGAAGGTTCTTCATGTTTCCAGTCTAGGTTGTAGAAATCTCAGTGAGGCACTAAATTTTAGGCTGTTAAAGTCTTTCTGTGCAGCACGGTCATTTTAAAATGATGTGGTAGCCATCATTGCTTTCAGCTGTAACAAAGAAATGCAAAGCATTTTTTCATTGCTTTCTGAAAACAGCACAGAGCTCCAGATTTCTTCTTAGGTAGTTTGCAATAGTTTGTAACCTTGTTCTACAACGCACTCATGAAAATCAATATTGAACATCTAGGTCAAAGCATTTACATTAAAAAATACAGCATACTAACAGTCACCTTTTACCATTTTACTTGAGGGCTTTCTGCCCTTTTATGTCAGTGTTATCAATGGATTTATGAAAGTTTTATAAGTGTAACTGAAGAAAACATAGATTCATCAGTATATCATAGTGTAAACTGATGCAACACCTTTCCTTACACTAAATTAGACTACTTATCTTTTCAAGGTAACAGCACCAAGTTTGTAATAACATTTAGTGCAATCGAAAGGAGAAATTATCTTTAGAGCCACGTGTAAAAGCAACAGCAATACATACCTTTTAATGTGCTGATAACAAAACAAGATTCATCTTGGAAGTTTTGCACCATCTGAAGGGCAGAAGCAAAAAAAGCCAACATAAGAGCAATTACATTCAAGTTTCCTTCAGTGCCAGTATAGACTTCAGAGGAGAGGTATCAAACAACATTTGGTGTCCAGTCCTAGAGAGTCCTGAGTAACCCTGCCCATAAGATTACTAAAGTACATGACTGATTAAGATCCTTGCAGCTGCTAATGTGTTTAAGAGAAGCACATATTAAAGTGCTTGCCTGGAACTGATCTAGCTTGTTCAGCATTTTACCACCCTCTTTGCAGCTCTTGATCCTTTAAGTTCTTATACCACTTGGTTAGTCTATTTAGGACCATGCTCTTAATTGCCTTCAGTGAAGCTATACTAGTTTAGGCTGGATGAAGACAGTCCATCTCCTAAAATACACATATAGCTGAACAATGAAGCTCAGCTGAGCTTACATTAGCATCTGAAATACTACTCAGAGGTGGTCAACACTGAGAAATGGACTCCTTGTTGAATAAAGGCAAATTGCTACTGAAAAGCCATCTCAGCAGCATCCACCTGGATATTTTTACTAGATATTAGTCAAAATGTGCTTGCAGGAATCATTTACCTGTTTGTATTTTGTTGAGGCACAGGAATCTTAATGAAACTGCTAGGAGAGTCAAGGCAGATCATGGGAAGCAAGATAAGTATCTAAAGTGATTTGAGTTAGTCATGATAAAATTAGATTTTCAGAACACGTGCAGGTTCTAGTGAGGCCCCTAACTAAAAAGGTAAGTTAAAAGATTCAGCTAACTTCAGATCCAAACTGAAATGCTCATTGAAGCTTCATCTTTAGTCAATGCACTCTCTCACCTTAGAGTAGTTGTGTGGAACAGAGGACATAAATTACCTTCAGGGGTGTCTCAGACAGTTGAAGCAGATGTTGGACACCTAACTTTGGAGGGGAGGTGACCAGAACCTCTCTGATAAGCTCAGAAAATCCAGCTTTAAGCAAAAGCCCTTTTCTAACTATTGAATACCATTCAAGTAAAGCACTTTCCAGTGTAAGTTCTCACACCAAATATCCTTTTCAACTTAGACTAACCTCTCTATTCTCTTTGGGTTTAACATTCACCCCCTGCTCTTGCAAATCGAACTTCACTGGCCAGTCTGTGCCTAATGATGCATGAAGTACATTCATAGAGTGCCTCATTTTTTGCACTATAGTACTAGAACAAGAAAAAAATATTAAAAAAGCAATATACATTGTTAATAATTGACTTAAATACTTAAAGCCTTATACCCAGACTGGTTCAGGCAATTCCCCTACCAAGAGTTGCCTCCAAGCACTTTACATCCATAAAGCATCAGGGTTTCAGATTTAATCAGGCTGAAACAGCAAGGAGACTTTAGGAATAAGCATTACAGCCTTCGATTTAGGCTCCAGTTGAGACCTGCGCTCTGCTTCATTTGTTTTAACAATGTTTCTTATACATGAAGCTTCTTAAGTGATTCTGGTGCATGAATGAGTAAGTAATTTAGTAGGGAGGAAAAAGGAAGAAGGGCAACTCACTATTAACCTGCAAGTTAATGGATTGGACTAAATTAAGCCATCATGTAATGGGACACAAACAGCTAGCAGAGGTCCATTAAACTATAGTGTGCACTTACATAGCACTGACTCTGACCCAGTGGCTGTAATCACTGGCCAAGACGGAAGACTAACTGCCCTACAGATTTTCAAACCTGCCTTTTTGAGGGAAGAAGAAAATTAAATTGAAATTAAATATCCTATTTAATTTTAAAGGTTCTTATTTTAGATTCTTGCTCCAAATTTGTTTCAGTAGTCAACATGAAGAAGAAATGAATTATTTTGTTCTGTTTTGCTAAAAAAAAACCAAAACAACAAGCAAAAAAAACCCAACCACAACAAAAAATGCAAACACTCTTTTACAAAGCAATGATCTTAAAAACACACCAAAATCAATGATATGCATGAATGATTTAAGTATTTGCCTTAACTTGTCAGGATTAGTAACTGCTAAGCTTCCTTGAAGATTCATTCCCTAATTTAAAAGGCCATTCTAACTTCAAGAAGTCAGACAACTGTTACAGTTCTGACAGTTTACATTAACTCCTTACCTCATTGCTCACTAATACATGGATCCCTGTGGGTCCCTGCCGATAGATTCGATTTATCTGCTGTGGAGAAATGCTGTACAAGTTTGCAATCTTCTCTATTAATTCCAGCGTGGTCAGTTCTTCCAAGAAGATTGCATGATATACTGCAACAAGTTGAAAGTAATTACAGAGTTATAATTATAGAATAGCAACTACAGATAACACCAAGATGCTCCATATCAACAACCAAATGGGTTTAAGACCAAGGTTCAAATCCTGACAGTGGATACATAAGTTTATTACCTTTAAAGCAGCCCCCAAATATCAAGCTTGATGATTTGTAAAAAAATACCCAGTATTTGGATGCCATGGAAAAATAAAGCACGTTACTTTTGCCCAGAGGAAAACACAGGCACTAATGACAACATGTATCATGGGGCACCAAATAAACCCTCTCACAAAAATGTTAATTTTTTTTATAACCTACTTTTATTTGTTTTGACATTTTAAAGTAGATCCAATTAAATAGTAAAACAAATGATATTATGTTATAAAAAAGTAGTATTTCATTAGATGCTATCCTACTGATCCCATAGGCACAAACTAAAGACTACAATGTATCACATAACTGTAGATGACAGCATTAAGTTTTAAATCCAACGCAAATGGTAGAAACAACGAAGTAGAAAAGCTGTGCCTAGTTTATACTATGTGCAAGAACTAAGGACAATCTCTGTTCTCATTTGATCATACACCGCATCATGAGGGACAGTTAAGGTCAGTGAGTCTCCAAAAGCTTTGAACTTTCAAGAATTAGAGCCTCACTTTAAGACCTTCCATTTCCCAGAATATTTTCAAACAAGCCATAATCTTAAGCAAATTGTGGATGGGGGGTTAGTTTTTAATGCTATGGTCCCTATTAAGAACTCAACAGAGATTTTGCTAGAGCATTCTGCAGATAGCTTATAAATTTGGTCTGTTCCTGTAACAAGATGGTACCAGTTGGAATCTGTAGCCCTGAAACTAACTGGAGTGGCAGAGCTGAGATAAACAGGACCTCTTTAAACAGCAAGCTGTCCCACACAGAAGCTCAGGTAGAAAGCAACATTCTCACCAGGTTAAGTGTTTTAACAAAGTCTATACATAAAAACTTACCACAAAGACTGCTATCTCCATTTTCTCGTTTTTGGTGGAGATGGGACCTGTTTTGCTCTGGTTCTTGACAGACATAAATTGTCATTTTTGGCCTTACATTTCTATGGGTTATTAAAAAAACAGCAGTAAGTTATTTAGTAGATCTAAAATTGTTCCAGTCAGCTATTAAGCAATGAGAGATGGAATCATTCAATCTGTGCATAAATAACCAGCTAAGAGGTAGTCTGAATGCTGGGGACTACATGTCTTAGGGGGTCTAGCCAGAGCCCACTGGGAGGTGGTGGGACAGAGCAGAGCACCTAAATCTCATCAGGATCAAGTAAGAATAAAAAGTTTACAGCACTTGCCAAGCAGCTCATCATACCTGCCTTTACTGATTTGAATCCTGCCCAGCTGTAAAATTTAAGATGTTATTGCAATAAAAGTAAGTTTAGGAGTCATTTGAGACTCCAGAGGTTGGTTTGTTCATTGATTGTTACCTGTGATGGAGATGCAACACAGCGTATTGTAGGCTGTGTTTCATATAAAGTGGAGGGAAGCTATGAGGTGGTAGCATATCAGATCCAGCACTGGAGATCCACATTATGCTGCTTCATTTCAGCAACATGTCTGAGCTGTGCTTGGGTTTGAATACCATTGTGATCTCCATCCTCTCAGATGACCTCTCTGAAGTATTAAAAGGAAGTCTAAATGCTACAGCTCCAGGATTAACTTCTAGTTAAGACTGAAATTACCAGAGGATGCTGCCATAACAAAAAAAAAAAAAAAGGAAGGAAGAAGTACAAACCTTCCTTTGATTGCATTAAAGAGCCGAATTCCATCAGCAGGCCCACAGATTTGAACAAAATCTTCTTTGGACATCTTCAGTAAGTCAGCACCTACATATTTCAAATTGATTTTTTTTCAGAAGTTAAGCAAATCTTAGCTTCCAAATTGTGTGTATGGGCAGCAGGAAAAGGCCAGGAGGAGAGAATTCACAAAGCTAAATCAGAGAGATCTCCTTAGAGAGTAGCAGATTCAGAGAGGTGTACAATGCAAATCAATCATTGTGCAGAGTGATAGAAGCTGCTAGAAGAGCAGCCCTGCACTGAAAGATACTCTAGCCAAGTCAGAGACAAGCTAGATGTTTAACACTGGCCATTAAATGCCCAGTTTTCTCTGCCTGCCATATTCACAAGGTTATTTAATCATAGAAGTGTAGAATAGTTAGGGTTGGAAAGGACCTTAAGATCATTTAGTTCCAACCCCCCTGCTGCAAGTCAGAGAGAGGCTCCTCAAGGTTTCAACATCTTTAAAAATTCCCCCTTCCACCATTTTACTGCTGTGTATAACTATCTAATGGGAGGGTACAGTGAAGATGGAGCCAGACGCTTCTGAAAGGTGCACAGGGACAGAATGAGAGGCAGCAGACAGAACATGGGAAACACTTCTTCACTGTGACAGTAGTCAAGTATTTGAAGAGGCTGCTTGGAGAGATTGTGAAATTTCCAACCTGGGAGATACCCAAATGCAACTGTACAAGACCCTGGACTTACTTCAAGCAGGCTAACACTTAATGAACTTAAAAAGTCCCTTCCATCTCAAATTATTCTCTTTCATCTTTACTTATTCTATATTTCTACAAACTGTTGTGACAAATGCTAACAAATCTAAGAACAAAAGAACAACCACACTGGATCAGACCAGTGATCCCACGAACAGTGGCCAGCAGCAGATGCTCTTGATGCGAAGCCTGAGCTGCCCTTACAAAAGAGAATAAAGACAAAATGATTGACTGTTTAAACTCACCCGAAAAACTTGAGAAGAGTCTACAGAATGGAGAGAACCTATTACGATGAAGCCACTGCTGGGCATCTTGAATAGAAGCAGAAGGAAGGAGATGCTACATTGCAAAAAGAATAAGAAGGTCTTGAAATGAACTGTTCACCAGTGTCCTAAAAAAGAAAAGCACCACATTAACATGATCTCAAGTACTTACATCATTGCTGGGAGGCAGGAGCTCCACTTGGTGGGTTGGAGAACTGTTGCTAAAAAAAATTATGCAAAGTTGGAAGAGAAAAAAAACACATTATTTTAAATTTCACATAGCAGTGTCCATCCTTTTCCCCCTCTTCCATTTGACTCAACCGTCACAAGTTACACAGCAACTTGGCTTTTTCCTCTATCAGATTTTTAAAAATGTGTCCAAAGTCTGGACAAAAAGAAAAAATAATGAAAAAAAACCCAAACCCCAGCTCATGCCTTTCGTTGGTCAGCTGGGGTCCTACCCAGTTTACTGACCTCATTCAAACTTTTCCATACTGATGGCTTACTAATGTGACACCACCTAAGCATGAAAGTTGTGACCTACAGAGTGGCTGAACTCAAAATTTCTACAAGCCAGAAATCCCTTAGCTAAATCCACTGTCTAATAGTGATTCATCACAAAAAATTAATAAAGGACCTTATAACTCAACCCTGGTGTTATCTTAAACATAGGAAATTGCAATTTAACTATATTACATAAAACCATGTTTCTATTAAACCCTCCTAAGACATAGACAGAACTTCAACTGATCAAATCCCAAAGAATTAATCATCTAGCAGTGGAAGAAAATGCTTAACAGATCCTTCTACTAACACCAATATTTCTCATTTCAGTGTTTGTCTTTATGCATAGGTTGATGTTGCTCACTGAAAATTCATGATACAACACTGATTAATAAATAAACTGTGCAGGAAGGCAACAAGGCTGCAAAGTCCTAGAGGAGGAAAAGAAAGGCCCATGCCAAATTCCTAGGGACAAGTATGTCACAGGGAGGACTCAGAAGTACCAAGGGACCCTGCCGTTTATTTCTGTCATCAGCTATCATGTTGGGTACTTCAGGACCACTAAAACTGTTTCTTTATGATTGCTACATTAATGAATTAAATATGCCTCCTTTTAGTAATATGTTCTAGAATGCCTTCTCAAAACTCAGGCTGTTTTGCCACAGACAGGGTTCCTTTATTCCCATTCAACTGGGAATCCAGCACTCCAAACTACCTCAAGACAGAAAGGAAGGCTGAAACACTTTAACACTATTGTCAGAAAACAGTGGGAAATGCTGGTACAGGGCATTGTGTGTTCTCTGAAGAACAGAAGAATAAGAAAGGAAATTTATAGCAGGAATTGTCCTGGTGACCCTCTGAAGCTCACCTCCCAGCCACCACATAAGCAGTGGACATAGAAACAGTACTGTGCATTACAGGGAATTCCTGGATGGAAGGTCTTAAAATGCTTAGTGGTAAATATTTTCCCCTTCCTAAGAAGAGTGGCCCTTGACCTATTCTTCCAGGGTATGAAATGCATGGGCACACAAACAACATCCATGCAACACTACGATATCAACAAGAAATATAAAAGCATTTATTTGTTACATACCCATCTCCAAGGTTGAAGCTGTTGGGAGAACTGTTGTAACTTGGAGATGGAGCATTGTTCATTTGATAAGGCACATCTGGCCAGGGAGAGCACTGTTGGAAGAAAAGTAGTGGGGATACTTTCGTAAGGATGGAAATAAAGGATTCGATTCTCCTCTAACACCACATTCATGCTGTTGCCACGCCACTAACTTCAGCTCATCGCTCCTGCTGAGAGAAGGAGACAGGCCATGGATTTTCTACACTGCTCTCCAAGAGGGCTGTCAGGGGCCAGATTGATTCCAGTTGTGCATTCCACATTTCCCTCATTTCACAAAGCCTGTCCCCAAATAACACTGGGCCAAAATGTGCACAGCTGTAAGTCAGGGCAACGCCAGTAAGTCAGTGCAGACGGAAGGCAGCAATGATACAGAAATACCCCTGGTCTCAATTATACATCCCTAATTAAATCCAGGGAAGAGTGACAAATATGCTCCAGAGGCAGTGCTTCAGGTTAGTACCAGTGAAAGAGCAGAATTCAAACCAGTCTGCTAAAACCTCTGGCTATTAGCTGAACAGCTCAAGTTAAAAATGGGTATTATATGGAGAAAATTTGAGAGAGACAGACATAAAACTGCTAAAAGCCTTCACAAATATAGGTCAAACTCCATATTCCATTACAGTACTGTAAAACCAGAGCAACCCAGCTAGAATTGGTGACTCTGTTCTGAATTTAAGCCACTGTAATCAGCAGGAGAAATTTAGCCCTGTGGAACACCCCACCATCAAGAGCTCAAGAAAATGCTCTGTAGTATCCTTGTTTGCAATGATAAAAAGACAACAAATGTAGCTTTGGAGTTTTATCATCTAGCAAATATTTTATCATCTCATGAGCACTAGCAAATATTTAACTCTTTAGCAACCCACATTTCCTCATGCAATATGTCAAAGTGCATCAGAGCTCACAGGGAGAGTTTGGGATCTGCCAACTCAGTAGAATTAGGTCTGTGTACACAAGAGCCTTGCTAACAACCACCATGTTGAATTAGAAAACATGCTGGCTGCTCCTTGCAATGTGAGGAAAACTGAGCGGGAAGAACCAGAGCTCACAAACAGGAAGTTTATTTAAATTAAGAAAACCTCTGTTTTTTAGAAGTTCAGCAAGCCACTTCAAAAAACAGAAGAACTAAATCAAACAACAACACATCCGCACAGGTTGAAGGAACAGCACTTTCAAACCACTCTCTTGAGTCCTGTTGCTTAGTAATTCTGCAGCCTGGGGTAAGCTTATATATACATCTTTGAATCTTAGTAATGGCAGGCAGGAGTAAAAACACACACATCTCCACCCCAAATCCATCAGAATATAAGACATCCAAGATATGCCTAGAGTACAAGCCAGAATCTTCTGAGATCTTGTACGTAACAGTAGCTTCACAGGCACATTCACAGAAAAACAAACTAATAATTTAATCAGACACCCTATTCATCTATTCAAGTGCCCCATCTCCACCACAAGCTTTTGCCAGACAGCCTGAAGAAAATGCCTCATACAACTGGCATTTAAGCACCATGACAAGTGCCTGGGAGCACAGCACAAGATAAATATTCCTTTTAAAGCTGGGCTGGTAAGGGCTGGTTTGCACCCTAAAACATAAGAAACTTTGGCATCTTTTATAAACTTCAACAGTGAGAGACATTTTGTAACCTCACTCTGCTCTCAATTTCAATCAGGTCTAGGCATACATGTCTCCACAAGACAATCTCCAGGGCTCAGTTAGACTGTATTTCCTCTCAAATCTATCTCCCAACATGCAGAAATAGTATGATGTCTAAAATGCTTTACCTCTGTGAGAATAGTTGTCTCATAGGAAGGCTGATACTTCTCTTTCTCTTGGGTGGTCTTCTTCTCCATTTTTTCCCTGTCAGTCTTCTGTTTTCTGTCTGCTCCTTTAGGCTATAAGCACAAGCACAAGCTTTCCCTTATGCCAAGTATTACAAGTTTGGAGACAGAGACCAACAGATTTCTTCTCTAATACATTCACAAAAGTGTCCTTAAGATTTGTGGGGACTCTAAATACAGACTAAGATCAGATCTGCATTTCCTAGACAAAAAAATATAACGAAGCATCTCCACTGTTTCTGTAACACCCCCCATTAATGTCTATTGGGCCAAATAAGCTGACCACAGTCCTGAGATTTGGTATTACTCATTTCAGACCATGAGCTCCACGAGTTATGCACCTCAACTGGTATTTGTACCATCTCTCCAGGAACATGTAAGACACTGCTCACAGGAGCAAAACTGGAGCAGAAGATCCTTTGAGAAAACAGGCCTAAGAAAAGTTTTTTGTTAAGTGTCTACACATGTGCCATGCCCAGATTAGGATCTTCAGAGATGCTTTCTCCCTGAATCTTTCTCTCCCCTAGTCAGCATGGAGAGGAACTCTGCTGTAACAAAAAAAAAGGGTATTTAAGGTCTCCAAAATCTCACTGTTCATGGAGGATTGAACAAAGAAATCTGGAGATGCCATAATGTCATCACTGCCTCAAAACACCAAAACACAGAGGATACCCTAAGCATCTCGGTATTTGTATAGTGTTCAAGGCATAACGGACTAGCATAAGTCTGGGTGCAGCACTTGGGTCATCTGAATTTAACTAGAATGGCTGTGTAGTTCTGTGTTTATATCACTTTGTGCGCAAGAGCCCTCTTTAAGATCTGAAGCATGCCCAGATAAAAGTCTGTTCTTTTACTCCACTATTTGCATCAATCCTACACAATTTAAAAACTATGCATGCTCCTGTGTCTTAACCTAGTTGACGACAAAGACCTCATACCTTGAACACTTTGATCTGGCAGCTTGCAGAATGCAAGTGTTCTGTGTATTCACCATTTTCATTTTGTTTAAATGTGTCGATTTGCACCCGGAAGGGCACACCTTTCTCTCCTCCATGTTTCCGTGGAGTAAATTCTGTGCTGATGCAATGTACCTGGCAAAACAAAAGCTGTGCTCATCTCTGGGGACAGTCAGAACCTGTGCAAACCTGAATTTCAGATTCTGCCTGAACATAAGGTATTGGCTCCTTCTGAGAAGCTAAGAGAGGCTGAAGAGTTCTGATGTTTTCATTTCTGCTCCTCAGGACAAAACAATTAGAAGAACAAGCAGCTCAGAAAGAAACAGAGCATCAGGAAAAGCATCCTTTAACTTAAGAGAATCCCACACACAGATTAAAATCAGACAGTTGGCATTTGGGATGAGAAACACTCACAAAGGAAGAAAGCAAGCAAAACTAACAGGTTATGGACAATTTCCTCTAGACAAAGTTCATGTATATAAAGCAACATCATTCGTTAAAAAAGAAAAAAAATCCTAAAATCCTAGCTGTAGTAAGTAGTACTCCAAAGCTAGCAAGTTGCTACCAAGTTGGTTTAGCACGCAGCCTACAAATTAATTATACACAACTGTTTGTATATTATCATTAGCATCTTTCTTCTTCGTTTCCTGGTTACCTTAACTCTCCAGGTCTTTGTAAGGTATCTCACCACTGTATTTACCACAGAAATATCAGTTCTCTCTTACCTGGATGAATGCTGAAGCTCTCTTTGATGGATCCCACAGAAATTCAACAGTATTCAACTGGGTTGGACTGGCCCTCGGATCCAAGATACCAACTGACAGTGGAATATCTGTAGAATAAAACCCCTAAAATTTTAAAAATATTAAATTGAAGAAGAGAAAGCATTTCCACACAACTAAAAGATGCATGTGAAAAGGCAAGCCACCAATGATACACCTATCTGGGACCTATAATGCTAGATCTCCTTCCCACCCAAAGGCATACAGGATTCCTACGAGAATAGGATATAAAAACCTAAACACACATACAAATACTGCATATGTCATTCAGCCTCTCGCTTCCAAATGCTGCACAGGAACCATAATTAAATAGTCTCACCTATATCAAGGATGCGGTCCCCAGGCCGACTCCACCTCCAGCCCTCAAGCTGCTGATGCTCTGTGTACTGCAGGCGTCGATCATGGAAAACTACACGAATTATGCTCTGTTGAGAAAAGACAGCAAGCTGAACAATGTGATCCAGAGGCCCTTCTCTTGAGATGACTGGTTTTCCAGAGTAGAAAGCAAAAGCTGATCTGTTATGTTTCTCATCCTTAGTCATGAGGAGAGTAGAGGGTCCACCTAAGAGACCCATCACCATGTTTTTCAGATTCCTAAGGGACCCCTGAGTGAGACAGCAACACCCTTTCCCCTTCACAGGGCATGTCTACACTGCATAGCGCAGCCCTGTACAGCTTTCTGGGATTTGGTCTGGAAGTGTAATAGCAATGTCCACCTAATCTTAGGTGCCATGCCACATAGACATCACTATACTGCCTCTAAACCCAAAATAGCTCACAAGGGGATAATATTTAATGCGTCTATACCATTCCCCAACCCCAGTATATCCCACTCTGATTAGCACATGTGAAAGCCAGCTCACCTGTCCCTGCACCAGTGGAGCTGACATGCCCAGACACCTTGTCAGTGGGAATTAAACTTCATTCCAGCCATTAACAGCCAGTCATTGGATTTGCCCCAGTTAAAGTGTAGAATAGGAAAACTTCTGTAACAGGAGAATTTTCATCTCTGGTCTGCAATGGTGCAGCCATGTCAATAACTGGAGCAAAAAGGCTGGAATAAGGGCAATCCCGAGGGCAGACAAGTCCAAAGTACTCCTAACTAATATATCCTTTTGTATATTCAGAGTGCTACACTTGCATGAGTTAATGACCCGTTATGTTCCACTTTCTCAAGTCCATGCTCCTCCTAGGGGCTTCTGTATAAAATGAATAAGGAATTTTTGCCAATGAACCTGAGAAATGCCCAAATCAAACCCTCGCTCCAAGAAGCAAGCAAGCCACGGTGGGAACACCTGCAAAACTGGAATCCCGATCCACATGCTTCCTGACCTAGGCCAAAGACAAACAGGAAACTACCTAAACTTGGACAACATTTGAAATCCAGATTGGAATCCAAATTTTGCAACTAGTCCCAAAAGAAATCCTGAGGCAGAACAGCCAAGAATTGGGGAGAGGAAGGCTTGAACGTTGATCCAGAACCAAGATCCAGACCAAAGCTTTTGAATTTGAACTGTTTTGGGAGGGGGGAAAACAACAACAAAAAAAATCCCCCAAACCAAATGATCAAGTTCTGTATGTTCATAATTATGCCCATAAACAAAATAAACTGAAGCTATGCAAAATCTGCATCTCAGAACCATGTAAACATCAGGGTCCTCCGTTTGACTTGTAACAGCCCAGGCATGTTTCTGAGGTTACCAAGGGAGACAAGTCTGCCTCTCAGCAGTTTTGACCATGTTCGCCTCTGAACTTTGGGATTCCCCCAAACCCAGTATTCACAGTGAAACTCTGAGGCCCTGGTCACAAACAGAATAAAGGTTCCCCTGAAGCCCTGTAAAGCCAAGCTGCATAATCCCGTGAAACTAGCACTCAACAACTCTATCAGCCCTGCTCCCATTAAAAACAATGGCAAAGTATTTTCCATTGTCTCAGTGTGAGCAAGGTCAGGCTCTTCATTACAGGTTGTATGTAATAGCAGGAAGAAAAGAAATCTATATTTCTCCTTACCTTTACATATTTTGTGTTTAAATCTTGAAACTCTCCCAATTTCCTATTCTCAAGTAGACGGATTTCATAAGACTGACCTAGAGTTTAAGGAAACATTTCCAAGGTGTTTAATACGTTGTAGCAATGAGAGAGTCATGCTGGCATTTATGTGGCTGATAAAACATACGTTTGATCAGGGAAAGCTTATATTTGGTAACATAATGCATTTGACCCAGTAATCAAGTAGGCACTAAAGCACAGCAGCAATCTGAGGGAAAGGTTTGTCTTTTGGCATCTAAAAGCTCTCAGTTAGGGCATTGATCTTAGTCTGTCTCCCAGGGCTGCTACAGTTTCCTGGTCATCCTTCAGAAAGTCATCAAGGTGTTTGAGACAGTTGTCCCCCTGTGTCACAACACTGTAACAGCACTGCCTTTGTTCGTCCTTTCTGCTGAAGCAATGGTTGTGTGAAGAGCTAGCTGGTGGCACAACAGGTCTAGGCACTATTCTGCAGAGGATAACAACTTGGGCAAAGTCTTGCCTTCTTTGGAGAACAGTCAGGCCTGTAGGGTGTTCCAGTGAACCAGAAACACAAGATTTGTCCCATAAGACCTAGACCATGGCTGCCCAGAGCACAAATACCTTTTCAGACACACGTGTGGAAGCAGCAAGGGGTATTACAGCATGTGCAGGGACCAATTCCGGGAAGGGAATTCATATTCCAGCACCCACCACCACTCTCAGCATAGGAAAATTTAGACTGTTCAGTAGAATTCATCTACTAATTTATGAAATAACATCTCCCTCCAAGGCTGACAGCAGGCAAACGAGACTGATGTCTCGATACCTCATGCACAAATGGCTACGACAGTACAAAACCTCATTGTACAGGACCAACTCTTTACAACAAACTTACAGCCAGCACAGAGGCAGGACAGGATTATTAGGATTAATGGAGTATATGTATACCTTATAGCTAGTTTTTCTTGTTCACCTTGCTATCTTCCCATTTACTGAAAAATACACAAGGTAGGATAAGGCAGGCCCTAAGAAGGAAATCAGTTCGGGTTTTCTAGCTCAACCAGTATCTCCGCAGAACTGGCCCTGCAGAAAACTGCAAAGCAGCTGTATCTCCCTCTAAGCAGTTGCTACCAGCAGAGACAAAAAAATGCCACATTACTGGGTTGAGATCTAGAAATAGAAGATTTATGACAGCAGATATGTCAGAAGGGCACCACGTTTCAGGCAGATTCCCTTCTGGGAATCCCAGCTCTTCCGTTTGCCTGCATGAGTATGGACCATATCACTGGATCCCAGGAATAATTGTGCTTATTCAGCTGGCGGGGGGGGGGGGGGGGGGGGCAAATAAAGAGAGGAGAGGCCATACTGAAGCCCCAAATGTTTGCACAACACTCCTACTGATGTCAATAGGAGTTCTGCAAACAGGAAATGACCCATGAATCCAACAAGTGGCTTAGGGGACAGGGAGAGGGGAGAACAAACCATATGAAGTGACAAATTAAGCACGGGAAACATGCATAGATTTTAACCCACCTCTTTGAGCATAAGTAAACCAAGATGACAACAGTGACCTTCCTTTGAAGATTACTGGACAGCAAAAGTGCATTTTGTAATTGACAGTCCCAAAATTGAGGTCTTACGTGCTTTAATTCAAGAGACTTTCTAATGTTCCCTCTGATACACACTAATATTTTTCTCTTGGCAATTTTTAAAGAGATTTACATATCTGCTCACATAATCAACACTGTCGCATTAGCATAAAAAAGATCAAGCTCCAATTCACAAAAATGGTTTTCTCTCATAGAATCATAAAATTGTTTAGCTTGGAAAAGACCCTTAAGATCACCAAATCCCACCGTTAACCTAGCACTGCCAAATCCACCACTAAACCATGTCCCCGAGTGGCACGTCTGTTGTACTATGTACCTGTGCATACCTTGTACCTGTGTACCTATATTGTATGAAGTACTTGGCTACTCAATGGCTCAGTGGGAATAGATTTCACCAGCTATAAAGCAATACAGTTCATTACCTCAAACAAAGGTACACAGACAAGCACCTCTTGCACTTCCAGTTCATTCTCACACAAATACAAAGCTAATTAATCATTACAGAAAGTTAGTTTAGGATTTGAGACAATGAGCATCCAAGAGACTGTAAAACACATGTATGACTACTCACATGGTGTAACACAGAGAAATTAAATGGCATGAGATGTGCTATAAAGGAAGGCAACGGTAGAAGCAGAAGCACTGCCAGCCATTCAACAAGCATCTCAGAAATAAGCAGGGTTTTGGAACACCTTTTTTGCATTGATACACTCCTACTCTTTGGTCAGCCTTATTTGTAGTTCCAACGAGACAAAAGAAAATAATGAATATAAAAACATTGGCCATATTCCTTTCAAACTAGCATCAAGCACTCAAAAATTCTGCAGCATGCATCTTCCAACCACTTGAATGGGACAGGAATAATAATAAAGCAGCCTGGCAAACAGCAGGCATTGCACATCCGATGGGAGTGAGTTAGCTTGGACAGAGTTAGAAACAGATTCTGCCAACTGGTAAAAATAAAAAAAACAACCTGTAGTGGAGACAGAGTTAATATTAAATGGAAAGCCAAAGAGGAAATAAAATGCTTTGATGAAAGATATATGGGTCATCTGATGTAAGCCCTGGAACTCGGTTTAGGCCATGAAAAAACTCATGATATTTTATGCTAACTGCTTTCCCCTTCACCTCTGAATGTTTAACTCTAGTTACTACATAGAATTGTTATCAAAACAAGCCAAGCTTCAGAAAACATGCAGCTTATTTCTCTCTCTGTGGAACTCCGCCAGTGAGAATTTGGTCCCAATTCCTCACAATTCTTTTATATATAAACGTTTTGGTATTGATTTTGAAAAATTCATTCTCCCTAAAAATTATTTCAGAAAATCCACTTCTTTGTGGCTAATGGTACCCATAATTCATTCGCATAGCATGGACAATGTTCAGGTACTTGCACCTTTGTAGCACCAAACTGCTTGGATTGGGGATATTTTTCCTTGAAGAATACCTTCCAAACCTTCTTTACTCTACATTTTCCACCACCACTACCAGCAAAAGTCCTGAAATAGTGAATTACACTCTCAGCCCTGCAACTACAACAACTGCAGGGAAAGAAAGCTCTAAAGAATAATTAGTACTCGGATCTGTAAAATAAACTGTGTAATAGCGACCTAACTTGAAGAAAGCTGAACTCCCCCTGGCGTCAGAGGGCAAAGAAGACACTCAAGCTCTGGTACGCAGATCAATCCTGCATCACTGACTCACCAATACTAGCAGGCACGGCCAGACCATATTCTGCTAAATCTAAACCAATAGCAGAGTATTCTTAATCAGGTATCTGAAGCTGTAAATAAATGTGGCTGCAACGTGACTAAATCAAACCATACACCCAGTTCCCAAGACAGACTGCAAACAGCTAAGCCCCAAAACATACAACTGAAATATAAGGAGTTCTCCTATGTAGAGTTTTTCCACCTGTCTCAGATAGAAATACAGATTAATATAGATTAGACTACATCTTTCCAAGCCAATCCTTTGTGGTAAAGCTGAAGACATGGCAGAGTAATCTCAGAGATGCTGAGACTGCAATGATTTGATTGAACGGTCTTTGACAAAGTCAGTATCCGGTTCTCAGCTGAGAAGGGTTTAACATCCACTGGGCTCAGACGGAAGGAAGAACCTGACGAAAACACCTATGGCAATGGAGAGCAGCAGCTGCAGTTTTGGAGGGTCTCCCTTTACCAGGAGGACGTTCCACATAGCTGCATGCTAGTTTTACACCCGGTGCTAACAACCAGCAATTTGCAGAAATCCTCTTCCTTCCATGCTCTCAACACTGGCTATAGCTGCATCACCACAGGCAATACAGTTGGTGACCAGCCTGGTCTCTGGTCACGTTGTAATATTGGGCACATGCACACAGAGGTACCTAAAGCATGTCTATCACTAGCTAAAGTAAGAGGATATTCTGCAAGCTAAACCCCAGGATAGGCGAGGCCAAAGCAGTCGCCTGCCTGCCTGCCTGACCTGGTGCTCCCTTCGCACGGAGCTTGCTAAAACTCCTTTTCCCTACCTCAGACAGAGAACAAAATGATAATAAATACTTAGAAAACCACAGTAAATTCCTGAGATGCAGTTTGTCTCCCAGCTTCACTGAAAGCTTCAGGGGCACCAATAAAAACCTGGGTGGGTGATGATACACTGTAATTTGTGTTTTGAACAGACATTCCCTGAGCAACAGCAAATTTATGCAATCTCCTCCTAGGCTACAGTTTGAGCAACTCTGCTTTACGAACAAGAGTAGTGTCCAACAAAGTAGTAACCACCCAGGTTCAGAGAGTTCCTGCTTGGTGATTCATAAAGCAATCGCATCTATCTTAAAGAGGATTTATAGACTGCTTGCTTTTTCAGCTTTTATCATCTTTGGTAACTAACACACATTAAATGCAGGCTGGGACAAAAGAACTGAAAGTCAACAATTTGCTATAGATGAAAAATAATTTGGTTTAACACAGGAACACTTTCACCCACTCAAAAGGTACAAGCCATAATAGCTTAACTGATTTCCATTCCTGGGATTTAGTCAGCCATCAGGAATTTTAGGCCATTTCTGATTATAAAAGATTATCATTATTTCAAGCTCAAAGTTGCGTTTTGTTCAAAGATTATTTGCTCGACAGCCACAATATCTTGCTTGCTTTCTTTATTGTTTTGGCATTATGTTTCAAAGGCCACTTGCACTACGTATTTTGTGGTTTTCTGCATGATACAACGATACAATACGCTAATTTCCAACTAAGATGCTGATGTCCCAGACCAGTATGAATCAGGCCTTACTTAATCTAGCCAAGTAGTCTGCTTCCCTTTTCAGCAATTAATTAAACCCTAACCTTAGACTAAGCAATATCCCCAACAAAAGTCTGTGGAAAGATTAAAAAAAAATGACTGGGAGTTCTCTTTCTCAGAATGGATCCACACAGCACTAGACAGAACCAGCCTGGAAACTGTTTGATTATTAAGCCAAGCTGGCCAATAAAAATTCCATTTAGCAACTTTATATGGACATCCTAAATAGCGCACAGATAAAGGCAAAGGAATGCTGACAGTCAAATGCAGCACACAGAAGGAGGGGGAGGAAAATAAGAAAGCATTTATCCTCCCAGACCGAAGCACATTCAGCAGTCAGGAGGATCACCTTTGAGACAGCCAAATGCAACTCCTCAGAGTGTCAGGCACACACAGATATTTTTCTCACAAGAAAGATTAAGGAACCCCCAGGGTAAACAGGCAAGAGAGATGGAGCTGGCATCTGAACTTGCATGCTTGATTTCCCACACCTTTTTGCCAGCCGAAAGCAAAAATAAAACTTAATATAAGACTTGCTGAAGTGGCCCATGTGTGAAAGAAGGACAGAATCCTCCGTCTCCAGATCACAAATGGCAGTGGATGTTCTGCAGTTGCTTACTGCAGCCTCATTTGACAAGACGCTTTAGGAGATATTTATCCAGTGGATATTATGAATTCACCAGCTACACAAAAGGCCACCCTGAAAGCTTCCTCTATGCTAGGAACATGGAAATCCTGCAAAGGAGGACCAACAGTGGGAGAGGAAATGCAAAGGAACACAAGAGTCATCCTAACACTTTAGGCCCCATTTTGCCTCACACCTCATCTTGAACGCAGCACTGAGTTATAAGCACCCAGAGATAGAGAAGACTGAATACAGCCAGCCCTTTTCTGGCCATACCTTCCCAGTTTCTGGTATTCAGTGTCCAGACCATATCCATATCAGCCATGACCAGTCCAGTCCATGCCCAGTCATGACCAATGCTCCTCTTTTGTATGGTCTTCTTCCAAACTTACACTGTGGCAATAAGAACTGCAATTTACACATGCCTTGCTTTAGTATTCAGTCTCACCCTTCACCTGCCTCCTGGCTGTTTCCCTTTGCAGCAAAGCTACCGTAGCTCCACTGTGTTTCTGTACCCATCTGACTTCAGCACTGAGGATACCTGCCCTACTTGTCATTACCACCAGGGTAGCAAAGACTACAAGAACACAACAGAACAACTACTAACTCTACTACCACACCACAGTGTCTCATTGTCATCATGTCTCTTCATATGTTTTTCCTCCTTTTACAATCTGCCCCCAGCTCGAGAGGGTTTCCCAGCTCCCTCCTTGCTCTTTCCCTACCCCTTTCTTGTGGGAAAGCCAAACACATGCCTCAGAGTCAAGTTTGCTAGAGGAAAAATTCAATGCTCATTTACTATACGAACATTTGGCTGAGCCCTACTCTTCCCAGACTTTTGAAGATGGTCTTTTTTACAGTGGTGACACTTCATAGCTAACAGGCACTAAAAGAAACACTCATTTGCAGCAGTTTCCACTCAAAAGAGAGGGAGGTACGTTTAATTCCTCCAATACTGTAGTCTAACTTTGAATCAAGGACACAAAACCAGTTGGTAGACAAAGAAACACTCCCAGCTGCTAGAGTTCATTATGTGCACTTGGGCTTCTCTTGCATAGACCTCACCCATTTTGTTGGGCCCCACCTAATCTAAGACATGGTATAAACTGTGATTTTTAATATAAATTAATTGGTGAAGAAATAACGATGGAAAGCTGAAAAAAAAATATATGCCCTGTGAAAATAATTTCTTCCTGTATTTCCACTTCTCTAGCATGCACTTGAAACACCCAGGACTATCTTAGTCACATCTGTCCAGCTCAGAAAACCTCAGCCCCCTCTGTGTAAGTAAAAAATACAGGCTTTTTCTGGTTTCAACCTGTTCTAAGTCAATTTGGACAACAGGTTTTATAGCTCTGTAAGAGTAGCTTTGTGTCTAATATTTACTTGAGTTTCAGATAACTATGAAGAATGGTCCTGGGTGAGGGTGCTGAAGAGGGATGCAGAAGAGCTGAGTATGACTCCTAACCCCCTGCAGCAGCCTCCCTCAGATGCCCTCAGGTAAGTCACTTCCTTCACAACACTTCTACAGTAAGAAAGTGAGAGAAAACAAGTCTCACTCAGAACCTACCCATGTAGCAGGGGAGAAGGTGTGACTGGCAATCATCTCAAGGCAGACTGCACCTTCAACACCAGTCACAAATGTGGCATCAAGCTAGGACAAGAAGAATCTTACTGTCCAGACACTTGCTGACTAGTTTCAGGAAGACATAATAAATGCTTGGTAGGAAGCAAAGGGGAAAAAATAAGGTGTGGTTTTTTTTTTCCCCATCCTTTCGAGAAAAAGGGTACATTACTCCCCCCAAAATGTGTATTACTCCTATAAAAACAGCTAAACATGTCAAAACTACAGTACTCCTCAAGCTGCCTATTACCACCTAAAACGTGATTTTTTAGGACACCTCAAATTAGAGTAAGCTAACTGGAAAATTTCCATGTCTTCTCAGATTGATAGGTACATTGATACAAACATAAAATACTGTAAAATCACAGGCAAAATGTCACTATCATATTAATAGAAATCTCAAAATAGATATGGATAATGGCAGAAAGTTAAAAAGTAACATGGAACATAAGGAAAGAATTTTACAGATATTCTCTTACTTCTCACTACACCCAGAGGAACTTCTGAGCACTTCCTTCCTTCACAGTTACTGAAGATTTATGGAAGTGGGAGAACAAAATCAGTCTAGGGTTCCAGTAGGAGTTGTGCACAGGCTACAGTCCAGCAAGTTCACAATCCCATTTGAATTTCATCCAGATGTTAGCAACAGAAGAAAGGATTATAGAAAGAAAAGAAAACTTGGTTAAAAGACAACCGATATTCTAGTTTCCTAGGGACAACAGAAGTCAGATGCTCTACTTATGCAGAGGTGCCCTGTCATCTGAAGCAAGATTCATAGTGGGCTTAGGGATGGTGCGGTTTGAAGACAGCATTGTTTACCCTGGGCTGCCAAGTGAAGACAGAGCTGCCAAACATATGGGGAAATTGCTGCCAGCACAATTAATGGCTTCAGCTGAGACACCAGAACCTACTCAGAGCTGTCTTAAAAGTCAGGCAGGAGACAAATTCCTTCTCCAGACATGAAGAGGTGCAACACAAGAACCAAACCCATGGAGTAACTAGTCTCAGAAACGGGAAAGACAAACCAGCTTCATTAGACATTTTTTAAGCCATCCAAACTCAGGAAGAGAGTGGAAAGGGGTCAAGGAGCAGTACAGAACCCTACAATGATGAGGGAATCAAGGATGCATAGGTGGGCATCTACCTCATATTCACAGTGTCAGTGACATAAAGTCACTGTTGTGCCGGTGATCCCATGCGAGGGTGGAGTGCATGCTCACACAGGAGAGGCCACCAGCAGCATAGCTCCTGGAAATACCCAGGGCCTGGTCAGTAATGGCAGTGATTGTTAGGAAAAGAGGCAGCTCTTAGCATGGGACAAAGCAAAAATATCCCACAAATAGAGCTATAATTAAACCAGAAGCACACCCAAGCAGAGTTGGTCACTCAGCCTTCTCTACACTTCATTTAGGCAAATAAAGAATTGTTCCAGGAAAACTACAAACATTCAGACAGTTGTGACCCCATAAAAACTCAATTACGTAGGACTTAACGTCAATACAAACCAGCTTTTTCTATTTACTGTAAATCTCAGTGTTTAAAACTGGGTTCTCTGGCTGCAGAAGATTAGACAACCGAATTTGAACTTTAGACTTTTTAAAAGAGGCAAAGGTTCTTCTTTTGCCTTCTGTTGTAAGCAATTTCATCCCCTACCCAAGCAATCAGCAATCACCTTCAAGGTGTCCTCTTCACCTGCTCACTGCCCAGTGCTTTCTCCACCTTTCTTTGGAGCAGAAATCAGAACAGGTCTGCAGTGAGCTGAGGCAGGACAAAACCCAGCAGATTTTCAACATAACAGTTTAAAGTGTACCTGTTTATGCACATATGCCTCAAACCTGGATGCATGCATTTGCATCTGAGGGCTGAAATCTTGGGCTTTCATTTAAGTACGACCCAGACTAAAATTAAGTCCATCTTTAGCTTCATGAGGCATCTGTTGCTTATGTACCTCTACAACAATGCTCCCAATATTGCAGATCTTCTCAGATGTCAGTGGTTTTCTCTCATGGTGTGGGGTTTTGGCTTGTTTGTTTTCTGGACTGTCTAGGACTGGCAATAAAGATGACTCCTGGAAGACACTGTAAAGTAGAGATGGCCAGCCTGCCTAACCTTAACCAGCTGTATACTAAAATCCTCACATGGCCAAGAACCACACATCTGGAGAGCTGAACAGAGCCCGGGAAAATTGTACAGGCAGGTGGCAGCCAGTGACTCCAAAGTACCACTGTGGGACAGGGCTGGATTTGTCATACAGCCTGCCCTCAGTGACCCCTTGCTATCAACCTTAACCACCCTTTGAGTAATTTAGATCCGAGACTCTGAGCCAACCCAACGCTGGTCATGAAACACAATCATGGGTTGAATAGCTCACAGTCCACATGTGGTGGACTAGCCAATTCCCTTGGGCAATGACTTTCAGGTTTTTGTGGGTTTTGGCTTTTTGATTTGTTTTTTAAAGGGATAATTTTATTTTCCCACATTTATTAGCATGCAGATCTACTGTACAGTGCTTTTTTCCTCCGCATTCCTCCTGGTGCAATTTCTGGAACCACCTTCAGTACTCCCATTTCTGTCCACATTTGAAACTAGTTTCAACCAGCCATGGTCAAACCACACCCCATATGACTGCACACCATGGAATATGCAACTGCATCAAGCCCTCTTGCTAAAGCAGTGGTTTGTAATATGGTTGCTGGTTGATTGTTTGTCTGAAAATCCCTATCCACAGGAGACACTGAAATAGCGCTAAAAGGCAGGCTAGCTCCAAAAACGTTAGGCGATGTCTGTGCAGCAGACTTCTGGACAGTGTAGCTGTTGACAGACGTGATCCCTGACCAGAGCAGCAATGCCAGCAGCAGCTCCTAATGCAAGGACAGGACCTTTACCAGTTCTGTGCACTGAAAGCAGAGTGACGCTAGGACACCATACTAATAGGTCTATACATTGTCCCATCATATGAATAATCCTGCTGAGATCCAGTAAAAATCACTTAATGTAGGAACTGCTCTAAGGATTAGCAAACTAAGATCATGTTGAATTTGGGCTAGCAGGACTCCAGCTCCAAGTTTCCCAAGGAACATGGGAATGCATGGCAGAGAAGAGATCAGGAAAGACAAGTGTAATGAGTCAACCTTTGGAAGCCAAGCTACGGATTTGACTCTAGTTACTTCATTTACAGGCTGGTTCTAGAGCTGCAGCCAGCAAGCACTCATGGTTTCAAACTGGAGCAGACAAGCTGAGGAGCCTGCTACTGCTGAATGTCCCCAAGTCAACTTAACACAATAGCTAAGCTCACTCCTCTGTGCTCCCTCAGAAATGTTCCCCCTGCTCTTGCTGAAAACTCTGGTTTCCAGCTCAGGAGTCTTCTCAGCTTCCTCCTTGACCTTTGTGGAGGGCCCAGGCCGAAGGCCTCTTCCTCCTCAATGCCACTGACCATCTCTCTGGGTCTATCCAGCGAAAAGCAAGGCTCGTGAGAAGTCATTACACTCCACAAGCCTGAAGCCCTCCCACATTTGTACACAAACACAACCACGGGACAGCCCTTCTTCCTAGCCCATATGAAACCCTTTTCGACATCATCTGACTGTCTCCTCCAGTTCTTCTATGCTACTTGGCCTTAAACTTGCCTACCCAGTTCTTTCAGCTTTCCCTTCTCCATAGCCCTGTCAGACCTGACCTTTTTTCCATCTAGTTGTGCACATGGACCATCTCCTGAGCTGGTCCACTCACCAGCCACCACTGAACCAGTCACCTGTGGAGCATTTCAGGGCAGGGAGCAGAGCGCTTCATGGTGACAAATGGTCAGTTACCAAGTGGTGAAGAGCTCAAGTCAGGAAGGAACATCTGGACAGCAAGTGGTGGCACCAGTCACACAGCAAACAGCAAACCCCAAACCCAGTCCTCATAATTTGGATAAATAACCACATGGGATGTGAACTGCTTTGTTGAAGCTGAGACAGCCACTCTGCATTTGTATGTGCCTTACTAGGAGCCAGCTGTGACTGATGCTCTCTATCAGAGCAGACAGGGTGGAGGGACATCCATTAATGAAGTTACCCATTTGCTAAAGTAATCCATCACAAAACTCAAGCATACAAGGAAGAAGAGAAGTTTTATGTAACAATGTTTGGCCAGACCATGATAAGAGCAGAAAGAGGGTAAGGTGCAAGAGCTGTCCCTTTGCTTGCAGTCAGCATAAGGTGAAGGGAATGGGCTAAACTGCTCCATGAGATGGCTATGGTACTACAGCTGGGTCACAGAGCTCTGGAGTCGGTCAGCTCTTCTGCTGGTAGTATTGGCTCCAGTCCCCTTCACATACCTCCCCCAGGCTCATACAATCCAATTCAGTTAGTGGGATTGATTTTCTGACAGGGCCTTTAACTTACATGGACCTCTAGCCCAGGCAGAACAATAGAGATCAGTGTGACAGCACTTGGGTGGGATTCCAGGGCATGTGTTGAGCAGGTCAAAGTAAAGAGGTGCAGCACCCTCCTCTGGTTTTGGAGAAGGATTGGGAAAATACCTACGCAACAGGTACCTGCTGGAAAACTGTCGCTCAAGAATCAAAAGAGGTCCCCATAGACAAGTGTTGCTGAAAGAAGAAAGTTTGACTCAGGCACTTTAATTTTTGCTTTTGAAGAGACACAATTTTTTATTCCAGAAGGTCAATGCATGAGGTCAATGAATTGCTTTTAACATAAATGTCATGAAAAAGACCAGATACCCTTTTATGTAGAAGTTCCTAAACAGGAACTTTTAAGTGAAATGGGAGATTACCTGTCAACTCAAATGGATTCTTTGTCCTGGAATTGCAAGACCAATCCTCATATATTTTTAACCCCACACACTGTCTGCACTGAAATCCCACCAACAGAAATTAGACTCCCCAGCTCTGTCCACAGCTGGTTGAAAGGCATGTCCAGCATGCTGTTCTCCCCATATCTGCAGTCACCCTTAATGAACCCAACAAGTTTCCCACAGCATATCCACATGGGAGTAGACTCCAGCCCCTTTTTCCTAACTAGCACAGGAGAGGGATTTTGGTTTAAGGGACTTAGTATCACAGTAGACTACCTGTCAGACAAATTTACAGTCAAGGCCTACCCTTGCTACCTGAAAGGGTCAGTGCTGGGAGCAAAAGTGCAGCCAATGGTGTGGACTCTGAAGCAACCTGCTTGCGTGGAGCAAAATGGCTTTTAAATTAGGTACATGGCAAGAGTTCAAGGCGGGGGGGAAACAAAACCAAAACAAATAACCCCCCCAAAAAAATCCAAACAGCATCCATCTATATACAGACAGCCTTGAATTTCAGGAGGTTTGGGGTTGTTTTTTTTTCCCCCCAAGAAATCCAGAGCATTTTAGTGTAAGGAGGAAGACATATTTCTTGGGATGTTAAATGAGGTAAGGATGCTCCTGTGAAGATGGCAGGCAGATGCAAAGCTCTTGCCAAGAGGAACAGAAAGTAGCAAGCTATTCAACTGTCAGAAGTTCACCACCTTTTACCACTGATCACTCTAAAGACCCTAGGAAGAAGTGCTGTTTCCATCCACTGTGGCAAGCCAACAGCACTACAGAGTGCCCACATCTTCCCCCCACTACCTTCCCAACTCTGCCCCACTGCACAGCTCCTGCCAGACTCATCCCTTCTTTGTTCCTTCAGGCCTGTCCAGCTTCATGCTCTCCAGGGTGTATTCTGCAAGGACACATCCCACCTTCCCCCTTGAGGGATGAAAGACAAATGCAGAAGATACCCAACAGCTGGTGGTCTGGCAAGGAAATAGGTCAGTACTGTGTCCAGTTGAAGCTGGAGAAGGCCTAACACAACACAGTCTATCTGCAAAGGCAGCAACAGTCTTACTTTGCACAGGAAAGTGTAGATTACTCTAGTCACAACTTTTGTAGTTGGAGTTTCTGTTCATTTGTTTGGGGTTTTTTTGTTTGTTTTTTTTTTAACTCACTGTATTGTGTGAAGAGTGGTCTAACTTTTGCCCCCCAAAATAAGTTAAAAAAAAACAAAAAACAACCAGAAACTAGGCACTGCCTCATGTATGCTAAAATGTTTGGCCATCAACTGCTTTTCACAACAGAAAATCTTTTACTCTGAAACAGGACAGATCTGTGTTTGACAAAAAACTTCATTTCCATTTCACCCTTGATGTGCTCTGTATCACCTCCTGGAGTCTGCTATTTGGACGGATTAACGGGGAGAACACAGTCATCTCTAGCATCTTTTGATGCTGAGAGCCAGCGCAGTGCCAGCTTAAGCAACAGGAAACATCTGGCTCCTTGAGCAGAGCCTGTAGCAGTTGGCCATCTTTCCATGGGGGCTCCATGCCTCCTACCAGCTAGCAACACAGATCCAGCAGCCAGACACACCTGAGGTCAGAGTCCAAAGGAGGTCATGGCTCTGCTTTGCACAAGCATTCACAGAAAACCTAGTCAGAGAAGCACCAAAGCAAGCCTCATGCTCAGTGCACAAAAAGCTTAAAGAGCTGGGACAGTGCCCTGAAGCACGAAAGGGTCTCAGTAGCAGGGCTGACAGCCTTCAGCTTGTAAACAAAGGCATTAGCCTAGCAACAACCTGGTAGAAAATAAGTGTAGTTAGGGTTTAGTATAATCTGTGCCTGGAGAGGTCGTATTTCTCCCAGGATGCACACACAGGAGGCGCTGCAAAATGACAGTCAAATACCAACCACAGATGTATCTGCACAAATTCTGCCAAAGGTAGAGGGGGAAGCCAAGGGAAACACATAGTGCTTGTTTATCCAGGAGTAAAAATTATCCTATGAGGTCAGTTATAAAGGACTTTGCTGCACTGAACCCAAGCAACTTGACAAGTTAGGAACTGAGCACTGCCACATCACCCAGCCAGTGGGAGCAATGTCATACCCTGCCCAGATCACCAAGGAGCACTTGGATACCTGCTAACTCATGCTCTGACAATGCCCTCCAGCAGCGCCTGGGGACTTGCAATGTTAAGAGCCCTCCCCAACCCAAAGTTTGCCAATATGCTTAATTAAATCGACCTTTTGAGATCAAGGTAGGAGGCTGCAGCTTAGGTTGTCAGAGATCAAGCACAGTACAGGGAACTGTGCATGGTATAATGCTGCTCTAAGTAAATGGTTAAAACACTGGTACTTGATTATTTTACAACAGTATATAAATGTGAAAAATTAAATATTCCTCCTTTCCTCCAACCCCCTCCCAATCTCTATCCCTCTTTTTCCCCATCCCACTACCCCCCAGGTAAGGCACAAGTATGAGATTAAATCTGTCTCATTAACTGTTCCCGGCAAATATACCCTCCTTCAGTGTAGTGCAAACCCCACCTTGGTTGAGATAGGTCAGGGTTTCTTCATGCAGTTTCACAGCAGGTGATGTGGCTGTGCAGAGGACATACTGAAAGGGTGGCAATTTGGCATCATTCTCAGGAGACAGCTGAGGTTCTTCCTGCTTGAAGATCGGCAGTGCAAGGACATCTCTGCAACACAGAATTCACACACATTCACTCAGAGAAACTTGATAGAATCCTAGCCTCAACCTGTGCTTGATTCTCATGCTCTGAGATAACAGAAATGGCCTCTGGAGAAACAGCAACTTATGATAGCTAAGCAAGAAAGAATTCAGCCTGTATAATGTAATAAGGAAACTTCTGCCTCTTGGGTGTCAGCACTGGACACAAAAGAACACAGCATTAGCAAAATAGAATATTTCTGAGAATTAATTTATGTTTGCTAAACATAAATTGGATCTATTTTTCAATAAAGCAGTCTTCCTGATGAGGAAAAAATGTATCAAAAATAGATTATTCATCCTTGTGGAATTACATTTGTTTAAGAGTTCTTGGGTTCCCAGATGAAACACCTTCAGGAAAATAAAGGGCTCTTTATCATGACAGCTAAGTGTCAGATTAATAAAATGCCTACAAGTAGCAGCCAATATGAGAAGCAGACACAGCTCTGATGTAGAAAGGAGACATTCAGGTAAATGATGACATGAACTGCTGGGTTAATTGACTCATAACATCTCTTTGCACTCTAATAAACCTGGTCCCAAGATCTCATATAGCTCTTAAGTTAGCATCGGGCTACCTTCATAAATGCGCATGCACACAGGTGCTCAGGAGCAGCTTCACTAGGACCTGAACACAGTCCATGTTCTCACTCCTTTATAAGATGTTCATGCTGACCTGCCTTTTGATTCAGCGTCAGACTGATCTCAATCCACACTAATCCCCAAGCAGAACACGTATTAGCAAGGCTGAGAGCACAACAGAATGATTAGTACAAAATGAGATGCTAGGAATAAGCATCCTTATCTCAGCATGTCTGATACTGAAAGACCACATTAGCCTTTCCCATGTCCACATTTCTGGTCATTGTGTCCACCTACTTAGGACATTAATACCCTTCCAAATTAGGAGGATTATGCTGAGCACAGAGACAGTTCAAAATAAGAAGCAACTCTTTTTTGCCTCCTCCATTTCCTCTAGATGTGTGAAGACTTGAGACTCCCATTACAGAGGCTCCAGTTCTGCTCCTTTCAGTAAACCCATACACAAAAAGCTTCAGGACCATGCTGGCATGTACGGACATGCTCCCTATGGAAAGAACATTTAGAATTTTCCCCTAGCCTGTTCAGTTAATGATCCACCCTGTGTTCATTCGTAGCACCCACAACCTTGAAGGCTACCCAGGTCATGAGTGAAAAGGTGCAGCAGTTTACAGCAAACTGCTGAAGTGCCTGATTCAAACACAGGTACTCCTATTTATGGCAAAATAAAAGCAGAGAGCAAACTGCGCCATTTCAGATACAGACAGGAGAAAAGAAACACTCATCTCTGCATTTTCTCTTACAACCCTTCTGTATTATCACCAACTCAAAAGCATCCAGCCCCATTTGCTTACTGGCAATACTGACCTAATCACAGATCTTGACTAACTGCAGCCACAGAGAGGGTTTTTTCTCCTTAGTGGTGATGATTTACTACAGTAATGAAGTGACAGAAATGCCTACAACAGATCTCTGAAACAGATCGCATTGCTCTACACACATGCAGGATCCAATACCTCTCCAGAGGACAGCCACTCACCCCAGATGCCAACATTTGCTCTTAACACACTTGTCTGCACAGTGCTATCAGAATGAGTGCTGCTTTCCAGATGAGAACAGGTCAAAATCACTGAAGCCTGAAAGCTTCTGCAGATCTGCAGAAACCAGCACACAATCTGGCTCAGGTTTAACAGTTAAGGTTGAGATATTTGTACACCTATTCAGCTGAAGCAGTTATGAGATTTAGGCAAGGTGAAGTCTAAATCCAAGTACCAAATATCATATTTCACTCAATACTCTTAACACCCTTACACTTGCTGGAACAGCTGCGCTATTGCCAAGGACTGTAAGCATGGAGGAATCCATGATTTGGTTTCCAGAAAGTTTCACCATATTAAAGCACTGACTAAGCCACACGAGTTAATTTTTATTCCTGAACTAATGAACTAATGGCCAGTGGTATTCACAGCCTTGGATCAAACCCTTCTAAAACATTTCACCTTATTAAAAGCACTCAGATCTTAGAAGGATGTGAGCAACAGATCAAGGCTCAGAAGAATGCGAAAGCTGTAGTTATACAAGCCATCAAAATATTTGTTCAACTCTCTTCAGTCCAGAGTTGCAAATCAAGTTTTTGAAAAAGCAGGCTTTTACAACAGCTCCTATCCTTAAAAAAGGGGGATAGGGGGCAAGGGGATGAAACACCGTTAAGACTCTCCCAAGTTTCATCTTTATGCTAAAGCTTTACAGCTTTGGTCTTAGCCAACTGTTAGCCCACTTACATGGAAAGGAGAAAGTTATTTAAGAGTTCAGTCAGCTGGCAGAACTGAGAGCAAAATACATACTGGGTTTCCACAAAAACAAATGAATATTTACAAGGACTTTTCTGTAGTAATGTCTTGCTATAACTACAAATACCACTGAGGTGTGGCAGAATTTACATGGATGTCTAGATATGCACAACACCTCTGATGTCTACAAGGTATAATTGATACAAACTTTTCCTACAGCTACTTCAAGGTTTGTACTGTTTCAGCTTCCTGTGCAAAGTCATTACAGGTATGGAAAATCTTCAGAAAGGTAAAGCTCAGAAGAAAAACACCCCTCGAGAAATGCATGCCTTCACACATTCCCATGGAGAGTAAAGTAGCCAGAATTACAAAACCCAAAGGTTTTATTCAACTGACCTTCCCTGAAACACCTGAGGCCATTCCTGCCATAGAACTGGTTTTAGAGCTTCCACTCCCAGATCAAAACCACCACTGTCACAGAGGCAGGTACTCACTAAAGCTGAAGTTTGTTCCTAAAACATCAACAGGTTACCTTCATACTAGCAGCCTTCCTGCCAGAGCAGGTCTCCTCTATTGCCTCCAGCTAGCACCAAACAGGCAAAAATAATCTAACGTTTTCTGGCCAATTCAAAGGAATTTGAGTTGTGGGTTCAAGCCTGACACAGACTTGATCCTGTAGCAATCGTACTACAAATCCATGGAGTTAATCAAGCAGTCTGAGCACCATAAATGCTCTCTAATGCAGACACAGTGCACACAACTACCAATGCTGATGCTCCTCTGCTACTACTCTTCCCACTGTCCCAAACTAGTCAGATTTGCAAATCCAAAGCAAGAGAGAACAAGACTTTTGCCACATACATGCTGTTAAGACAGACACTGGGATAGAGCGAGGAGGTGAAAAACCTTGTACAAAGAAGTGGAGAAGCTGCCAAAAAGCAAGAATCTCATGGCATTATTATTATTTAGTAAAATAAATAAATCTTTTTCAAATACACTGATAGCTAATAGTTAGGATTGTGTGTCTCCTTGAAACTGAAGCATTATCTGTGTTCCAAGTGCTCTGCCGACAAACTCAACGTTCTCTCAACAGCAGTTATTTCGGGGTACACTTTGAAAGGAAGGTTCTTTAGCCTTTAGTCCTCCACTGCTGCAATTCAGCAAATTCACACACCAGCTGAGAGCTCAGCTTTACATGTTCTCAGAAAAAAAAACATAAGCATCCAGCAGAAAGGAAGCTCCCAAAGTTGCCCGCTTTGACATCTTTTGGAGGGAGGAAATACAGGCTTGTGTTACACGTTACAACGACTATTGTTCAGCAGCCCCTGTGCTTGAATTAGGCACATTTAATTAAACACAAATGTGTGGAGGCAGGAAAAAGCTGGTTTAGACAAGCTCAGAAAGTGAAATTTTGAGCTTTTTACCCATCGTCCCAAAAAGAAGAGAAAGAAATCCCATCCTCAGAAAACTGGATGTTCTCTTAGCTGGCCAACAGACACTCTCCACAGGCTTTTGACAGCACTTTGCAACTAGCGCACCTTCTCCCTGCGAGCTGCACCACCTAAGCCCTTGCGCAGAAGGAAGCCGGCAAAAGCAGAAAAGCAAAGCTGCAGAGAGTTGTCTAACGAGGTGCAAGAAAGAAAAAAATAACTAACATAAAAAGAAGGGGAAAAAATAAAAGAGCGCCCGCACTTCTCAGAACGAGTCAGGAACGCTCACCCCGGGCGATGCGGCTGCTCCGCTGGACGCCGGGTACCGCCAACGGGTACCGCCCGGGCAGCCCGACGAGCAGGATGCCTCGGAGCCAGCAGACACCCTCCCCTTAACCCCCGTGCCCGCCTTAATCCCCTTAACCGCTCGGGGGTTCACGCAGCCCGGCGCCGGCGGGAACTCACCGCAGGTAGCTGCCGGTCGAGTGCTGGTTGTAGTGTTCCGGCTGCGTGTGCCAAAACAGCATCTTGGGGGCGGCGGGCGAGGCGGGGTGAGAAGGGGGGCCCAGTGCCGGCGCGGTCGCTGTGGCCGGGCGGCAGAAGGGAGCCAGCCGGGCTGCCCACCCGAAGCACCCCAAGCACGGCTGCGGCCAGCTGGAGCCACGGTCCCAGCAGCTCCCTGCGCTTTTATGGCTCAGACCCGGCAGCCGCGGGTTGGCCGGGCCGGGGCGCCAGAGCAGGTCGAGCCCTCCCCTCTTCCGCCCCGTCCCGCCCTACCGGCACGCTTGGTCCGCGCGCACGAGCGGGTCGGGGCGGGTAGGGGTGGCCCGGGGCGGAGGGGTGGGCGGAGGCGGCGGGAGGTGGTGCGGCCCGGGAACGGTGCTTGACGGGACGGTGTGGCAGCTAGATCGGCGGGAAGCCCTGCGGTAGGCAGCGTGCACCCCCGCTGCGGGCAGCGAGGCGTCAGCGGGGCCCGGGGGCATGGGGAAACCCCAGCTCCGATGGGAGCCCCGCTCCGATGGGAGTTGCGATCTGTCCTCCAAATTGTCCATGCTTTTTAAAAGCGAACCTGTTCGCGTCGAACAGGCGGGGTGCCCTGGGAACTCCAGCTGACATCTGAGGCCAACCGTAAAAGCACTGCTCAGGTTCCTTTAAAGTCTCTGGGTTTTTTTAAGTGAAGGACAGTTGATTGTGTTAGCTCCATGCTGTGTGTCTCTTACACCACCTGTGCTTCATGTTAATATGAACTTTATGTCATCACAGAATCACAGAATCATTCATTGATGTGGGTTAGCAAAGACCTTAAGATCATCTAGTTCCAACCTCCTTACCATGGGCAGGGACACCTTCCACTAGACCAGGTTGCTCAAGACCCTGTCCAGCCTGGCCTTGAACACCACCAGGGATGGAGCATTCACAACTTCCTTGGGCAACCCATTCCAGTGCCTCACCACCCTTACAGCAAAGAACTTCCTCCTTTTATCCAATCTAAATTTCCCCTGTTTAAGTTTTAACACATCACCACTTGTCATTTTACTACAGTCCCTAATGAAGATTCCCTCTCCAGCATCCTTGTAGGCCTCTTTCAGACACTGGAAGGCTGCTATGAGGTCTCCACGCAGACTTCTCCAGGCCGAGCAGCCCCAGTTTTCTCAGCATGTCAGGGGATATTTTCATGTAGGAGAGTGAGATGCAAAGTAATTTGCTGGAGGACATGCAGGAACAAGAAGACAGCGTCAGAGACTAAACCTCACCACTAACCCTCCAAAGCCCTTACGTCTTTCCTAACTCACCCGCCCTACTCAGTAAGAGAAATCTGTTTCTTTACCTCTTCAAATTGCAGATCCTGATCCTCTCCACAAGGCTATTGATAGCCATCATTTTCCCACCCCCAGCTCTCAGGAAATCTTCCTGTCCCATCAATCCTTCTTATGTTTTATACTTCAGGGATGGGGAACAAATTGGTAGAGGGGGTTCCCCATTTGGTCATGTCCTCTTGTCTGTCCACCAGCAGGAATGGAAACACCCTTGATTACTCATTAAAAATGTTCCAGTCAGTTTTGCAGGAGAAGGCTTCCCACCCACAAGCTTCCTGGTCAAATTTCAGGGAATAAAGGCAGTTTACTCAGGGTAACTGTTGGCATAGATTATTGTGTGCTGCCATATTTTACAGCCAAGATAGCAGCATTTCACTGACAGATGAAATTTTTATTATCCTGCAATAATTACAGAGTATTGATATTGTCATAGCACATATAGGTCATCATTAGGTTGAGCCTGAGAGAGTCAGATGCAATACAACTGTAGGCACTGGCAGTTCCTGTGCTGATCTGTCATGAGGTGAAGAACAAGGTAATTTCAAGGGCAGCTAAGTAGCTTCATAGAGGTGCTATGGGTTTTTAAGACACATTATTTAGATCTGCTTGTCTTTGTTAGTTTCAGACTGAGAAATAGCACGAATAAATGTGCCTTTAAGGTAGTTTCTCTTTCCTCTGTGACTACACAGCTAGCCAAACACTTGGCTCTTTCAAAACAAAATGGCTGCAGTTATCTTACTGCTTTTTTATGCTCTCAAAAATATTTAGCTGTGCTCACACAACATCTGAGCAGCAGCTGCTCAGACCTTGATTGAGCAAAGTCTAAATATAGCTCTCGGACAGAGAAACAAGACAAAGTTTGCTGAGGCGTCCAAGGACTTCTCTAAACAGTAAATATCCTTCCACATTGGTGGAACTACAAAACTACAGTTTGTGTAGTTTGCTGCACCAACTGGAGAAAGACGAAGTTTGATGTAAGAGTAAATGACCACGCCATACGAAACAAAGGATCCCATCAAGTCTGGCACATCAATATTTTACTATCTTTCTAGAAAGTAAGTATGTTGAAGTGAAAATGACTTTAATCCCATTTGTTTTCTCTCTGACCTGTTGCTGAAAAGAAAGATATCTTTCTTTGTTGTCTATGTGTTCTGAAAGAAATCTCAGCCCTCTTCTGGTCTAACTTCTGTTCTTCCCCCAACATGGAAGTTTGCATCACAGCATCAGATACCCTTTCCTGGTCTTCAAAATCAACCACACCACACAGACCAAGGCCTCTTTCGCTCCTCTCTGGGGCTCCACTGATCACCCATTGTCTGTTCTTCCTCCTTCTCTAACACAGCCCTTCAGTGAAGAAGTCTTCCCACTGCAGCTGTTTCATCCAAGCCTCCCTTTGCTCACCTGCTCTCTCCCAGACAAAAGCCATTTGATTCCCTCTGCTGTGCTGATAGCTCTTCATCGCTGTTTTTCTGTTGTCCACAGTAAAGTTCTTAACTCACGACTAAAAGGGATTGAATATTTTGCTTGTTGGATTTTTCTACTCGAGGTAATGCTACAAAGGGATCTTGGGATACTTTTTGTGTGAAAAGTATTTTAAAAACAGGTATTTTTTCCTGCGGACGTTTGTGCCTGGGCACAGAAGTACTGTGCCAGTGAGTTCAAGCTGGCATAAAGAGAAACAATGTTTTAAGTATGTAAGTCCTTTTGATTAAAAACCCAGCCAAACAAAAACCAACCAAAACCCAACCGATAAAAAAAATTAAACCACACAAAAAAATTAAGCATCAATATCTGCACTTTCAGTTGAAGAAGTTATTGCCCCAAAATCATTCTGCAGTTTCACTGGTCATTACAATCCCTTTAGCTAAGCACTGAGTGGAAAACCTATATGCCCTTCATCTGCTTTCTTTGCTGAAGGGTCATGAGGTTTAGAAGAGATTCTCACCAATCAAGTAGACTTTGCATTGAAATGACTGAGATACAGATACATATTCTGTTCCCTTTTTCCTCTGGAAAAAAGGTGTTTCCATTGGCCAATGGGCTAAAGGGATGTGAACATGGGAGCATTATAACAATGCAGAGATGGCTAAGTAAAAGCTGAGATTGGTGAAAGTAGTTTAAGCATTTAACTCCCACCAAATTCAAAGGAAACAAAGCATCTCTATACCTTTATGAATTTCATCACAAGCATCTGAATAACTTCTGAAAAGTCCATCAGGATCTTCTACGTCAGGTGAGCAATTTTGTGTTCATGAAACCCAAAATAAAGGATCAAGGTTGAACATTATACTGTATTGAAGAGCTTCCAAATGCTGCCTTTCAAAAATTATGGCATTAGTCAAGGTTATTCAGGGATTACTCCAATTCTCTCCTAGTGCATGGGCCATAGAGTTACAGCCTGTCTGGATGAACTGCAGGGATCTGAAATGAGCTGCAGAGACTTCGGAAGACTTACAGGGATGATCTCACACAAGCACTGAATATGCTCTAAGAAAAAAATATCATCATGGGGCCTTTTGTGTTGCCTCAGTGTATTTTAGCTTGCAGCTTCCAGCTTCTGACTTGGGGATTCTTGTGGAAACTATATTTAAGTAGCCTCTGCAAGATAACCAAGGAAGGTGGCTGTACTGTGACTGGTTAATTTGCGCTACCTTCCCTGGAAAACACTGAAGGCACCAGTAACTAGAAAGGGCTAAAACCCCAAGGCTGGCATCCTCTGCAATGTTGTGAATGAAGAAAGAAAGCTTTTATAAGGCCTTTTTTGTTCTAAAAGCTGGAAAATCGTTCATCTGCCTTTGACAGGGTTTGGGACAGCTTCCAGTGGCAAGTGCAGGCTCGCCTGGTGACCAGTGACCACCGCAGTCTCCTTATCCATTCTGTGCAGGTCCAGTTTTCAGATGGAAACCAGCCTAGATGGGTTCCCTTTGCCCTCTGCTGAACAGCACTTCAGGGCATAGCTGGTGGCCAGCAGTTCTGGGCAACAACTACTATTAAGAGCATGAACGTAGTCTTGGTGTTACAACCAAGAAGGAGGACACGGAACTGGAAAAACAGAATGACTAAGGCCTTGAAAATGTGCCTTATAGTGAAACAAACATGGAGCTTAGTCTGGTTTTACCCAGAAGAAGATTAACATGTGCCTCAAAGTCTATAAATACTCACATGGGAAATCAACATTTCATTTTTAATGTTCCTAAACCTCTCGGCAAAGATACAAAAGCCAGGGAATAAAAACTGCAAATTAATAAACCAAGGCTAGGAACAGACTGAGCAATTTAGCAAGGAAAGTAATAATGATGAGGGCAACTTTCCCCAAATTTGTGGTTAGAGCCTCCTTTCCCCAACCCATTTTCTAGATGTAAACCAAGACTAGATTTTTCTCCTGAAAGAGAAAAAATGGTGAAGAAAGGAACTCATTTAGGTCCTGTGGCCAGTTTGACAGAGGAGAACAAAGATGCTCAGGGAGACCCTTTCTCTCTTTATGATCTCTGACGTTTCCTCACCAAAGGCTTCTAAATTCCTTCCTATTGCAGTCACCTGCCTGTTCTGCCTTGTGTGTCTCAGGCAATGTATCCCCTTTCCTGACAGCCAAACTGGCAGCAGTGTTCATGCGTGGTGATGTGCTGACAACACAATCATCACAACACAATGAGAACTACATTAAATGAACTTAACAGCAAAACAAATATCAGGAAGAATACTGCACAGAGTGGCTTATTTATTTTCTTATTCAAGTCATTCATTAAAACCCTCACCATTTTTTTTGCTTATCAGAGGTCACCATCAAGTTTCCAGCTGCCCTGAATTTCCAGGCACAGCCAAGCAGTGATGAATCCACGAGGTCTTTTTGCCACAGAAATTAAGTCTCGTTTGCGAGCTTTCCCCAATGTCACATGAATCATTTTGACTATCCTGATTTTATCAGCCGCATCAAAATTATTTTTTTCTTCCTGTGAACATTTCTTTTAAAGTCATTTTGTTGTGGAAACAAAAAAATATTTACGCAATGAGGAAGATCGATGATTAGATGACACACTAAGTGCTTTTTAAATGCTCATTATACATCTATTGGCATTGGCTGTCTCATTGTGAGCTACAGGCTGCAATTACCGGGACACACAGTAGCTGTGTTTACATTGCTGCAAGAGAGGCCTCCGGAGCTGACAGCACATGACTTAAAATCCCACCCCAAAGAACAACAACCAAAAAAGAAATCGTGTACTTTCTGGCCAGCAGCAGACACTGACTCTGCAAACAGCTGTGCCCTGCGTACATCTTGGTCCATCTGCCTCGGGTCACAGTGTGTGCTGCCTGCTCTAGCAGCTCCTGTCCTGGATGGTGCAGCAGAAACACATCCCATCCTCACACACACCAGGCTGGCAGAGCAAGGGGGACCGTGATCACCTGGCAGGCAGAGGCACACTATCCTCCCCCACAGCTGAAAGCTGAACAGCTCTGCTCACAGCTGCCTGATAAAGCTTTGCTTCACAGCTAAAAAATCATAGCCAGGACAAAAATATCTGTGATGGCTGCATGTGTCCCACATCCACCCACCAGTCTGGTCTGCCACCCTGCCCCAAACACTGGTGTCAGCGCAACCAGGGAGTGGAAAGGAGGGAAGGAGTGGCGGGGGGCCAGGCTGCAGCAGGGACTGCCTAAAACAGCTTTGCTAGAGGAGGGTGTGTGAAACCAGAAGAAAAAGTGCCAGAAGATGTCTAGTCCATAGATCCAAGACTGTGTCCTCTCTCCTCGTGGAAGGGGAGTCCTAAAAGCCTGAACAAGAGGCAGAAGGCACCCTCTGCAGTTTTGCAGACAAGACCAAGCTGGGTGGGGTGGTTGTCATGATGATCCCCAGTGCTTAGATCCAGCAGGACCTTGGGAAACTTCAAGCAAACAGAAATTAAGTTTAACAGAGTCCTTCAAAGTGCTGCACCGAGCTGGAATAACTCCATGCACCAGTTCAGGTTGGGAACCAACTGGTTGAAGAGCAGCCCTACTGAGAAGAACCCATAGGTTATCTTGAAAGCCATCTTAAATAGAAGACAACAGTTCCCTCTCACCACACGTGAGGCAAGCCAGTCCTCGTAACGCAGAAGATCAACGAAAGTTATCATCATTTCTGCTTGGTGCGGGTGAGACTGCACCTGTTTGAGCCTCCTGTTCAAGAGGGAGGTGGAGAAGCTGAATGGGATCCCACAGGTGAACTGCTAAAACACTCAGGGCCTAGAGCACTTCTCCTGTGAGGACAGCTTGAAGACATCAGGCTTGCAGAGTCTGATGATGATGAAGTCATGACAGAACCTAATAGCAGCCCACAGGCTGTGCATAGGCATTTAAAGAGATGATGGAGCCAAACCCTTCTCAGGAGCAGCAGTGATCAAGGCAGTGTCCACAAGCTGTGACCTGGGGGTTAGATTAAATACTAGGAAAAACTCCTTCACTAAAGGACTGGAACAGGTTACCAGGCAGGCTCTGGCATTTCCATTCTTGGAGGTATCCAAGACTCCTGCAGACAAAGCCATGGTTCACTCAATCCAGTGTAGGCTCCAGCCCTGTTTTGAGGTGGAGGTTAAATTAGAGACATCCAGAGATCCCTTCCCACCAACATGTCAACAAGTCTGTGAAATCCAGCTGCAAGGGATACAATAGTCCTGATACAGGTTTTAGTGTACATGCCCCACAGTCCCATTCCTTCTCAAGGCAATGTCCAGGTCTTACTACGCAGGTAATGCCTGAGCACATGTGGGATGCCCGCAGCTTCCCGGCTTTTGAAGTGACTCATGGTAAAAGGTCCACTTGCTGCTGTATTGCATATGCTCTCACACCCTATTGATACTTCTAAGCAAATACCATCTGAAAATGGGTTATTTACAACTCTGGAGAAAAGGCATTATTACAGTTTGGACCTGGCAAAGCAACTGTGACAAGCAGACACACCCTCTCCAACGTAAATTCCTCAGATGTGAAATGATTCCAGGATAATAACTAGACATATAACAGTTGAGCATGTAGAAACATCTGAAATGCTCCACCCCAGGGCATTTGTCTGTTGTAGGACAGCAGGAAGCATGAAGAAGTGCATTACACAGCCTTTCATCTCCCCTTAAACACTTCAGAGGCAGCTTAAGTTCCTTGAAAAGAAAACATTTTAAGACCCTTCACGTGCCCAAAATGACTTTCAGGCAGAAAAAACTCTTTGTACCTTAACAGAATCACAATTTACAGCTCACAAGACCACTAGTCCTTCACAAATGCTATGCCTTGTGAAAACTCAAAATATGAGAAAACAATAAGCATTATTACTTCGATAGTTGGTCTTTACTTCAAAGTGCTCTTCCATCAAATGAGGATTTTCTTATAGAAATGCTGTAGTTAGATGATTCACACAACAAATTCATAACAAAGAAGAAGATAAACTGGAAAAGGGAGTGTGGTTTTCTTTTATTAGCTACATATAGTCTGGCTGTAATTGTTGCCAACTCGAATATTCATACATAAAAGCAATTTTGCAACGACAGTAATTTGTACAATTATCCTACTAACATGTTATTCCCTTGATTTTTATAAACCAAATTTAAGACTCTTCTTTTATTGTGTTTGCACAGCAGTTCCTAAGTCCAATAAATGCAGCCTTCTGAGTACCCTGCAATATAAGGTAATATGAGGTGAGTAAAGACTCATCTCTACTGCTAGTTACAAATGCATTTATTTCCTCAGTATTCCTTTCTTCCCTCAGAATATCCCAGATTTCCTGCTTGTACAAGATGTCATCTCTCATCTCCGCAAGTCCTGTGGGGCAAGTTAATACATTTATATTAACTACATACAATGGTACACAGTGTGGATACATTTTACATGTGCAAATATCCTAGCACCATTAGGTAACGAGCAATTAGTCTTACCTTACAGGTGAAGAAATGGAAGGGCAAACTAAATTCCTATCATCAAGACAGTGACAGATCTGTGAATAAATCCCGGGGCCATGAGTCCTGGTATATATAGTCCAGCTCTCCTTAACAGCCATAGGGTTAGACCCAGGGAGAGGCTATTTCTTTCAGGGTGGGATATGCTATACTGAAGTCTGCAACTTCATTTCTTCCTATGCATACAGGGATAAACTTAAGAATTGTTTGACAAAAATTGGTGGAGTTGCAAAAATGTAAAAGCCATGTATGTGGAAGAAGGATCAGACCCTTTATTTTTCCACAGCAGCAGTGGGGTACATTGATTTGTCTTTACAATAACCTTAGTGAGATAACAGAAACGTGACAATTTTAGCTCATTACCACACAACCCAGGGCAGCTGCACTTGCAGTGGTTTAAGAGTGTGTTGTTTCCAGAGTTTTTAAGACAAATCAGCACCAATTTCAAGCCTCTTTAATACAAAAAATCGCCTGACCACTGAGGTACCGTGTGGTGTTCATAAAGACTTCCCGGAGTGGGATGGGATGGCAGTCTGAGGGCATGAACCGTAATGAATATCCTCAGATAAGCCAATCCAAGTGACCAAAGCACGGAACTGCTACATCCTCACTTCCAAAACAAGGCTTGTCAGTTTGTTTTCATAGTGAAACAACTAACCTCACTGCAAAACCCTCCTGGGGACCATTGCTTTAACTTTTCCCGTGATGTAGTTAGGGAAGGTCAGTGGCAGTTCAGATGCATAATATTCAAAACTGCTAGCTATATCATGGCAAAACCAACCTATCTCTTGTCTCCGTTAGGCTTGCTTGCAGAACAGCTGTTGGACCAGAGGAATAAGAGACACTGAAGATACAACTGGAGCTCACTGTACCAAGCAGAAACTGTTGTCTTCAGCAGAATTTTGTCTCAGGCTAGAAGCACTCCCACATTTCATAGTAAAGACAAGCCTCAGACTTTCAGAGGAAATTTTCCCTTGTTCTGCTTTAATCAATCAGTGCCAATTAACCAACATTTAGTTTCAGCTCAAGGAAGAAATGACAGAATTAATTATGTTTAAGACAGGCACCCCACTGGCTTTTTCAAACCTATCAACCACCTCAGCACTCAATTGAGATTAAAAAGTCTAACACAAAACCCATTTTCTTTACAACCTTCTTTATTCCCATCTCTAGAGCCAGGATGACACGAAATGTTACCAAACCTCTGCATATTTTCATATAAATGCAGCGTTGCTCTGACCATAAAACATTTTTGCTGGTTCATCCCAGACATGGGTTCCTCTGACGCTGAAATACAACGCGGACTTGTTCCTGGCTGCCCCTGACGAGGAAAAAGAATAAACTGCTCCTGGCATGTCTGTTTATAAGGCATCGACTAAATAACTATATTGTCACAGAATAGTTCAATCAAAAATTGTGTGCTATGGGTCTAGGTTGCCCATTGTAAAAGAAATTCTTCAAGACAGGTTAATATAGATGGGTTAAAGATCTGAAAAAAAAATACAAATACTAGTGTGAAATAGTGTAAGGTGATGTAGTTTTAATTGCTTACAAGTGTAGGTCAGCCTTCCTTATTTGACCTAATGTAAACATCTGTGTGGGGTAGGATGCAGTGTCCTAGACTCCCTGGACCATGCCAGTGAGATCCTGCTGTCTATAAACACTGAGATGAATCAGATGAATCCTGCCAAACATCTGCTTTCATTTATCAAAACAAGGTTAAGAAACTTGATCATAGTTTATAAACATCTCTTGGGAAGGGACTTCTTGTAACACAAACAGAAGGGAAGTAGTAACAGTGGAAGGGAAGCTGACCCTATCCAGCAATGTCCAGCTCGTAACACCGGGTGCAAGCAGTAGCAATCACTGAGACTATTACGTGAGACAGCACCATTAGTTTTACTATGAATCAATAGAATAAACTCAAAGTGACATAATCTGCTTGGTGGTGTCAAGCAGTCAGATTTATGTCTAATCTTCATAGCTGCTTTTCAATAGCCTCTGTTTAGTTGGAGCTCTTCGCATTTTGATTTTGCCATTATACACATCATCTGTGCTTTATTTCTTCAAATGCGTAGCAGAAATAATCCTTGAGTTCTTCTTCCTGCAGATTTCCTTTTTGGACTTTTCTAACTTTAGCAGTGAGTAAAATTACACATTTTTAATCCAACAATTTCAAGCATAAACTGCATTGAAGAATGGTCTGTACCACTGGTGCCGGTGTTCAGTGTGACTTGGAATCCATGGGGAATTCCAGAAGAAAACCCATATTGTGATAATATTTACAAAAGGGATGTGATGGACTCCTTAAGTAGCTTGCTAGCTGCACAAACCTAAGGTATCAAACAGTAAATAATATGATGATATGGAGAGATGGCTCTTGGTGGAGGCCATCAGGGTGGCACGCCAGCTGTTACCCTAGCTCAGCAGCAGGGAGTTGTGAACAATCACAGACTGTCACCTTTTAGTCAAAAGAATGTGCTTTTAGTAAAGGTAACTTCTTAACCAGACTTCTCAATCTTAAATACTAGTAATTTCACCACCACAGCTTCCTCTAGGAGCATATAGAAAAATTTACAATCTGATTACCTATAGAGAAAATACAAAGATTGCCAGAGTGATACATACTGATAAAGACACGTGAGAGATGTCAAATCTCCTGGCTCACAAGGAAGACCCTGCAAGGGCCCAGGGTGCTCCTGCATCACCTGTGGAAAGTGACTGCACCAAGCTGGTCGGCTGGCTGTACATGTGACTTTTTGGGGATTCCCATCTCTACTGGAAATAAAAACAGGAAACAAACAAGTTGAAAACCATTGAACTAGATAACGCAAGAGCCTTCCAGTGGCCTTGAATAAGCTATTCATTGAGGCTGGAAGTGGTTATGGAATTTTTCAATGCATAGTTTAACCTGGGCAGCCTGAGCTCCAGAAGCAGAGGCAGAGACCCAGCAACTCTGGAGCCAGGGCCCCTTGGGCAAGGAAAGGGAACATGTTCAATGGTTTGTAGAGGACACACTGGCCAAGTCAGACATGTACGGCAGTTTACTGGCAGCATTATAAAGCTAGAAAAGCAGTGTCAGGTAAGCTGCCTAAGAGGGTAAAAATTGCTCCCTACTCTGCAGTATGCTAATATGATAATATCTGGGGCATTTGTGGATTTAAACTGCCTCACAACCAGGAGGCATAGAAGGCAACCTCTTAAGTGTAGGGTTTTAGTGGCCATCCTAGACACAGTTAGGAGCAGCTCCTCAGCAGGCCGAAAAAAGACCTCTTATAAACTGAGGTGTCCCACAGCAGGTTCTGGGGTGATACGGTCCCACCCAGGTAGCAGCGCTGCCTCCCCCTGCACCTCTGTCCACCACTGCAGGACATGCCACACCTCTCCCCTTGTCCGCACCAGCAGCGCCGGAGGTGAGCAGCTCCTTCTGGGGACTGCTCTGTCTCCGTAAGTTACAAAAAGCCTTTTTCTGGTCTCCAGTTTGTTTCCCAGCGGATCAGTCTGTGGATCTGAGTCCCAGTGGGGCCATGCAACTGATGGTGCCAGCGCAGCGGGGGAGCAGGGGAGAAGGAAGCCTAGGGTGGGCTGGGAACAGATCTTGCCCTCAACCCAGTGAGGTATGACTGCCAGTGAGGGTGTAACATAGTCTTAACTCCAAAGAACCGGTGACAAAACAGCTTTCCACGAACCACTTCAACATTTCTCTTCCTCAACGGCATTCCTTCCCTCCTTGTGCCTGGAAAAGTTTGCCGGAGTTTTCTGCAGGTGGCCTCTTCTTTACTATCCCAGAAAAATCTGGAATTTGATTAATAAAGCAAACAAACGCACCAGTCCTAATGTTCACCGCTTCATTTCGTTCACTCCCAGTGTCCCAGGGGAAAATAAAATGTTCACTGAGTGGATCCTGCAGGGTATGGAACAGCTTGCAGCAGGGAGAGGTGGCACAGAGCTAGGGAGTACCCAGGGGACACTGCAGCTGTCCCTTCTCACCCTGTACTCTGCAGCTCTTCTCAAGCCCTCTGGTAAATGTATGTTGTGACAGATCTTCAAGGGTAATGTCCTCCAGTCAAGACAGTGCCACTACAGTGTGACCACCAAAAAGCCCATGAAACGTTCTGTCCTTCAAATGCCAGTACCCTTTTGGTTGGTGTCTTTGATTTTAGAGGCTGATAGAGCCCAGGAATTTATACTTCACTCTCAAATACTTTTTTTTTAAAGCAGAGGGCATTGCCAGCCCAAGAAATACAATCTTATCCTAAAGCCTTGAGAAATTCAGTGGCTGTTTGTGTCTTCCTCTGCTCAAAAGCAGCTCTTGGTCAAGGGCAGCCAGTGCTAACAGGCGTTGATAAGAGGACCACATCCCCCACTGCTGAAAATGATCCAACTGCTGTAAGTGGATCAGGCTCTGTATTTTGTTAAACAACAAAACACACAGCCTGGTGAAAGGCATCATGCAGGGAGACCTCCCTGCCCATCTCTAGGTGTCCTTGGCTACAAGGATGGTGGAGACCTCAATTCAGGCTGTAAAGCCTGCATGCTGACTTCAGTCCCAAGGGCATTGCTTCACACAGGTGGGGACCATCAGTTGCACTATCCATCTCAGGGCCAATCTCCCTTGGAGAGCCAAAGGTAAGACAAAAAAGCTCCCCCGGGCAAAGGCACCTTCTGCGGCATCCATGAGATGGGGCAAATCTGGGACATTAAAAAAAAAACCCTGATACAAACAGAGGTGAAGAGATGGTTGGATATCACTTAAATGTGTTCTAGCAGTGGAGGAAGCCCCTGTCTGACAATGCATTTTACCTCCCTGCAGATATATAATAGCTGTTGAGAGATCCTGGAAATGCAGGGCAACAGTGGTCACTTGCCATCCCTTAGACAACAGGGGCCTTGAAGGAAGATGTGCTCTGTGTCTTCAAAAGACTTCCCAGCAGTCAGAAATGCTTTTCTTATTTCGGGTTTTTGGATGCAAGGTGGGCATGGTCTTCTCCAGAAGGGGACCCTGCTAGTGCACCATCCCATGTCTTTGGTTTCCCCACCTGCACAGCCAGGGTAACTGAACTGCTGGGCTGTCCCCAGAGGAGCACTGGGAAGATGGATTGGTTAATATTTGCTTAGTACTCTGGAGATAACACTATATAACTCTAATTACATTTTATGCTCTCATGTGATAAGGATGTCATCTTGGATTAGTGGGGATTAGTTGTTAATGCCATTCCTGTACATTCCAGACCGCTCCAGGGCTTTGATTTCTGCTGAGAAGGTTTTTCACTCTGCTTTCAAATCAGCAAGGTCTTCTTAGTTGTGTTAATCAAGGCAATCAAAGACTTTAGGTGGATGAAAACAACACTTGTTGGATACCTGGATATGCCTTCAGCCAAGCAGAGCTGTGTGCTCAGTGAATGCTGGTGTGAACTCAGTGAAACTCTCTTGCTTTGGCTGCCCTAAACCTTTGACAGGGCCAGGGGAAGGACACTGAGTGTGTCCCCTTCCTGTAGCGGGGCTCCAAACACACCACTGAGTTGTTAAGTACAAAGCTAAGTTAATGTTTAGTGCTTGCCCAAAACATGGTGATTGCCGAATACCAAAGGAAATGGAGTGAGAAGCCACATGCCAGTAACAATTGCAGGGCAAAATGCTACTGGGAGAATATCCCCACATCCCAGCAGCACTGCTCTCAAGGGAGTGCTCCAATCTGCAGCAATGTCCCAGTGCAGTTGAGAGGGGAATCTGGCTCCTGCACTGCATAGTGAGAACCAGACTCGGGGACTTTGCTTTTCTAAACCTATTGCTCTGAAATTTTCATCCCTTCACCACAGTGACCCTGACCATGCTCAAAGGACTGCCTGGAGAGCCAAAGCACTCTCCTCTGCTTGCAGAGCTATTAGGGATTGAGCTTCTGGGGATCCCTTTCCAGTGCTCCCACTTGCTCTGAGCATTGGCTCACCTCTGGAATTCAGCCACTAACTTGAAAGGAAAAGGGCTGTCCTGTCCCCACCTCCCGCTAGCATGGGTTGGTCTCAAAGGAAAACCTGGATCCCTCGCCTCTTGTTGAACACCCAGGATCAGCCAGCAGTAGGACCCAGGTTCCTTTCAGCAGGAAGGGAAGGATATAACACCTGGCTGTCAATTCCCAGCTGATGTTCAGTTCCACAGCTTCAGTTCACTGGCATGTGAAGTTCAGTGGAAAGAACAACATCCAGGCACTTCTCAAGCTGTTATTAAACTTCCAGAGACAGATCCCACCATGGTCATTTAGTGGGGAACATCTGTAGCCAGGTATAAACCAGGGAGCTGCAAGAAGAAGTGGTGGGAACTCGTGAACAACCAGCAGAAAGCAGAAGTCTTGCAAACGTCCCTAAATTGTGAAACCGATATTCACCCTGCACAGTGATGGCCAGGGACTCTTGTCAGAACCGGTTGGCACCATCTACCAAAATCATAGAATCATAGAGTAGTTTGAGTTGTCAGGAACCTTAAAGATCATCCAGTTCCAACTCCCCTGCTATGGGCAGGAGCATCTTCCACTAGACCAGAAGGAAAATCCTGGGAGGAGATGGTCTTCCCCACAGCTAAAGCTGGGGGCAGAGGCTGAATCCTGAACTTGCTGCAGCAGCAGCCTCAATACGCAACCGGGTGGAGAGATGCTCCCAGAGCAAAGTAGCTCCCCACTGCTGTAGACGATAAAGGTTTTGGAAGTGGTCTTGGAGAATGCCAAAATCCCAGCGTCAGTGAAGCCAGGCACTGCCCTGGGTCCAGCTGTGGTCGAACAGCTTGCTCCGTGGCTCAGTGTTCTGGGCAGGGTCAAACAACCCTTCAGCACAGCTCCTGCCATCCCAGCTGTGGGGTGATGCTTCCCTCCAAGCCTGCAGGAGCAGACAGATGCTCGCTGGCTGTGGGAAATCAGCTGGACAAGAAAAGGAAGCACAGACATTGCTCTTGCAGTTTATATGCCAATGGGAATGGGCAGCTGCGAGGCTAAACCGTGCATGAAGGAGAGGCCAGGCTGGACAGGGCCTTAAGCAACCTGGTCTAGTGTGAGATGTCCCGTGGCAGGGGGGTTGGAACTAGATGTTCTTAAGGTACTTTTCAATCTGAATGATGCTACAATTCTAAGTCCATGTCCTCCAAGCAGGGCAGCCTGTCATTCACACATGGCATTTTGGGGATGGATTGCTCTGTACTTTTCACAATGAATGATAAATGAGAATGTTATATTTACTTTTTCTTTACTGTGTCTGAGCAAAAGCTGTCCAGAAACACATGAAGAGGCTCCCAGGAGCATCCATGACGGCGCTGAAAGGGCACAGCTGAACGAGGAAAAGGGTGGCCAAACCTTCAGCCTCAGCTCTGGGGTGCCCATGAGGGCTCAGACAAGCACAGCGCAGTCTGAGCCTGCCCAGGAACCAAGCTGAGCAGGGCTGGCACTGCTTCTCCAGGGTCAGTGGGGTGCAAAAGCAGCTGAGGCTCTCTGCTTACCTGGGTCAGCTCTACTGGGCCACGCTTCTCTCCCCTCTCTTTTCCTGTTTGTTTGCGTTTGTTTTTAATCAGGGTGGGTTACAGAAGGACTGACAGGCACTGTGTTTCACCGGGCAGGACTTGGCCGCTCTCCTCCCTCTCCCAGCAGTATCTGCAGGGCTGCAGTCACGGTGCAGGTACCTCCTTGCAGGAAAAAGCAGGATGAAACTGGCCGGGAGTGGAAAGAAGTGGCAAGCAGATTAGAAACCCAGCTCCTATTTATAGACCGGCAGTGGAGAAACTTGCCCCTGTGACAGGGACAGCTCTTTAACCCTTTCAGCCCCGAGCACCAACCTGCCCAGAGATGCTGAGCCAGCCCCAGCCTGTGCTGTGAGGGAAGCATTTTGGCACAGGGGAAGCAGGAAAGACCCTGTGCTGGGGACACCCATGGAGGGGGCAGGAGGCAGGTCCAGGCACAATGGACCTTATGGGTGTTATTCAGTGGAGAGGGGGATGGGGTTATGGGTCTAAAGGAGTTGGGTCATCTAGGTAAGGAAGAGAATTTCCCAGTGTCCTGCTGCATGGCAGCCAGAGCAAGCCAAAAATATTTCCCCTAACAGGGAGGAGATGAACATATTTTAGTGCCAACTCCAGTGTTTCCAGCCTCTTTTGTGACACCTGAGCTTCAGCACACTTGAAGGTAATGGGGGCCATCACTTTGAGGACCACTGCATATCCACTGGCCATGAGTGGCTGCTGATGCTCACAGAGGGCAGCTGTATCCCATAGAAGTGGACTGCGGCCTCTGCACCCTACTGCTCCACACCATGATCACCCCAGAGCAAGTCAGCAGGAGATCAGCCAGACATCATCACCAGCTCCCTGCCTGTTGAATTCACAGTGATTTGCTAAAACTTCTAGTGTTTCTAAGGAGAAGTCATGCAAGCACCAAAACCCGTAGAGTTCACACTGCAAGAGCCCCGTACATCCAACATCTGGAACCAGGAGCTGAGTGGAGTGTGGGATGAGTCCCAGCAAGAGGCAATCAGCACATCTTTATGTCCAGGAGCATACTTGTGCCACCTTCCTGAAGCTCTCCTTTGACTACTCTTGCCATACAGTCATTAAATACAGAAATTGGGTGATTCCATGATTCTGTAAAAGGTGCCATAGCTGCTTAGCTGAGAGCTGGGGTTCAGTACCTGGCCAGCAACTGCTGCCCATAATGGAGATTGCTGTGAGAGAAGCTGCTGTGTGCTGGACACTCACAGGCTGTCCTGTGTCACCAGCAACACAACTCCTGCACCAGCAGGCAGACAGTGAGGTGTATGTCTTCAGTCCATTCACTCCATTTCACCTCCTGCAGCTCCCGAGGCTGAGTAGCTCCCCAAGGCTGTGTGGCTCCCCTTCTTCCTGCATGGCGACAGCAGCACAAACATGAAGCTGGGTCCAGGCAGGTTTCCTTGCAACTCTCCATCATTTAATAACCAAACCTTCCCCCCTAAATCCCTTCAGCCATAGGCCTCAGCCATTTGCTGCTTCAACCATGGAGAGACTTTCCAGCTGTTCTCTCACTTACTTGTGTCAATAGCTATTTTTACAAGATTGCTTTTCTTTACTTCTTAATTGATCTAAATCCTTTCCCTTAGCTTTCTTGTTAAAGGTGGATTTAAAGAGAAGGACTTCATTATCCCGACCATTTTTAAGTCATTATGAATTTCATCCCTCTCCTCATTAATTACTCATTACCCCTCAGCTCTGGAGTGCTGCTCTGTACCTGACGTGTTTGCGAGCAGCTTCCCTGGCACCCTGTAATCCCCCCGGCCCTGTATTAGCTCGGTCTGGTTTACACTGCCTTTCCCCTCCGCCGCCTGCTCCCCGTCTCCTTCACTCCCAGGCGAGCTCTTGCCTGTTCATTGCACCCAAGTGTCTGTTTCCTGCTGAGCCCTCCAGCCTCAGCCCCAGGTCCCTCGGAGAGCTGAAGCCCTTGTGACCATTGTCTCCATGTATTGTGCCTGACTCAATGGACAGTGGACTCATTCCTGCTGACCCCTGTGCTGGGCAGCAAGGAGGGTTGCTGGCTCCTGGCTGGCACTCGAGTTTAGATAGAAATAGCCCTTTTTTGGAAAGCAGTGGCAGTGTTTCAGTACCTGCCAAGTTATGAGAAAGCAACATGGAAAGCAGAGCAATGTTGCATAAAGGCCTTGGGTTTAACGGGCCAGTATTTCCCAAGCCTTTGGCTGCAGTCAGATCTCCAGGGAGAACCTGAAACATGTAAGCATCTCCTGTGCTGCAGCTGCAGTGGTCCAGGAGAGCACAGCAACTGCAGTGGTGTAATCATCTTTCCATGCACGCATGCATGCTGCCCTGGCAGGGAAGAGCTGTGTGCTGCTGACCCTGATATTGAAACAACCTTCTCCAGCCCATTTTACACACATATATCAGTTATAACCCCATATTATCTGCCAATGGATCTGTGACTGGTGATTGCAACAAGCAATGGTTGTTTTCTAGTCCTAAACACAGAACCACCCCTCCCTCCCCACCTGATGCTCAGGTTGACTTCCATGCCCATGTTGCCCCAGCAGCTTCCCCAAAGCCTTGCGGAGTGTTTTTTCCCTACCACAGTAGAGGATGGAGATTTATGGTCTGTCATTGCCTCCTCAAGATCAGTATTACTTGCATTTCTGATCTAAGTCTCCTCCTAGCAGGCTCCTTCCAGGGCTGAGACTCACTCACTGGTGAGGGCCCTTTCATGGATGTCTATGAAAGGGCAAAGTAGGAAAAATGTGTTGGGTTGATGAAGAGAGGAGTGTGTGAGATTTGCTCAGGGAGGGTAAATGAGGGTTGCACAATCAGAAGCAGTGGAATTATTTAACTTCACAAGTTACCACTGATCAGCTGAGCTGCACTTTCTCAGGGGTCTTAAGCCAAAACATCTTGTTTTTTAACTGGAGCCAAAAGGAAGACAAGGGATCTGGTGCAGGAATGCAACTGTGCTGACATGCACTGAGCTCCTTGGTGCATCCCTCATGGGAGAAAAGGGGTCGCAAAATAACGAGGGGGATTGCAAAGTGTTGGCCTGTAAAGAAACTGCCAGCAGTCCAGACCCTCCAGGACTGATAAATTAATTGAGAATGGGCTGCAAGTGCTTAGAGCAGGCCTTCATACTTGCCAGGAATCTGCTACCTTTAATTGCTGGCAGCAAGTCCAGTATTCCATCATAGGGAGAGCCTGGCAAGACTGTCTCAGCCAGCAATTACAGCCATTCCCCATTCTCCATGTGTGAAGCAATCATGTGGCTTAGGACAACAAGGGATTTCATGACAAAGGAGCTACAAGGGACAGATACTTTAAGGTGGTTCAATAAACAAACACTCCCTTGTCAACACACTGCAGCTGCAGCCCTGAAGGACACACCAAAATCTATAAAATTATAGAATTGTTTAGGTTGGAAAAGACCATTAAGATCGAGTCCAGCTATTAATCTGGCACTGCCAAGTCCACTACTAACCCACACTCCTAAGCACCACATCTACGTGTCTTTTAAATACCTCCAGGGACGGTGACTCAGCCACTACCTGGGCAGCCTGCTCCAATGCTTGGCAACCCTTCTGGTGAAGATGTTTTTCCTAATAGCCAATCTAAACCTCCCCTTGGTTCAACTTGAGGCCATTTCCTCTTGCCCTATCACTCGTTATTTGGGAGAAGAGACCAGCCCCCAACCCGGTTTCAGGTTGTTGTAGAGTGAGGTCTCCCCTGAGCCTCATTTTCTCCGGTTCCCTCAGCCACTCCTCATAAGCCTTGTGCTGTAGACCTTTAACCAGCTTTGTTGCCCTTCTTTGAACACACTCCAGCATCTCAATGTCTTTCTTGTAGCGAGGGGCACAAATCTGAACACAACCAAGAAAACATTTGCCCAAGCCACAACCAGCCAGTCTCTCCAGGAGAACGTGGTGGGAAATGGTTTCAAAGGCTTTACTGAAGTCTAGAGGTAGACAATATCCGCAGCCTTTCCCTCATCCAGTAAGGAGGTCACCTTGTCATACAAGGTGATCAGGTCAATCAGGACCTGCTTTTCCTAAACCAATGCTGACTGGGCTTGACAGCCTGGTTGTCCTGTACATGTATGATGGCACTCAGGATGATCTGCTCCATAACCTTTCCTTGCACTAAGGTCAGACTGACAGGCCTGTAGTTCCCCACATCCTCCTTCCAGCCCTTCTTGTAGACGAGCATCACATTCGGTAACTTCCAGTCAACTGGGACCTCCCCAGTTAGCCAGAACTGCTGATAAATGATTGAAAGTGTCTCAGTGAGCACTTCCACCAGCTCCCTCACTACCTTTGGATCAAACCCATCCAGCCCCGTAGACCTGTGTGTGTCTAAGTGGTGTACCAGGTTGCTGACCATTTCTCCTTGGACCATGGGAGCTTCATTCTGCTCCCTGTCCCTGTCTTCCAGCTTGTGGCGCTGGGTACCCTAACCACAAGTGGTCTTTTTATAGAAAATTGAGGTAAAGAAAGAATCAAGTACTTCATCCTTTTTCTCATGCTTTGGCACTATGTTTCCCTCCACATCCAATAGGAGATTCTCCTTAACCCATCTTTTATTGCTAATGTATTTATAGAAACATTTTTAATTACCTTTTACAGCAGTAGACAGATTAAATTCTGGTCAGGCTTTGGCCCTTCTAATTTTCTCCCTACAGCATCTTTGTAGTCCTCCTGAGTTGCTTGCCCCTTCTTCCAAAGGCCATAAATGCTCCCAAGAATCCTCTCAAATCCTGATTTTCAAAAAGCCTTTAAAAACTGACAGCAAAAGACCAGCACCCCAAAAGATCAGCTGCCTCCTGGCCTCACTGCCACTCACAGACTGGTGCCTGTAGGAAACAGCCCACCAAACCACCTCCAAGACAGAAAAACACAGCTGCCAGGGCAGGAATAAGAGCAGATCCTTTACAAGCAAAGGCTGTTGGGGTAAGGAGCTGTGTTGGATAATGAACCTTTACTACTTTACTACTAATTTCTCCCCCACAAAAGAAACCCAACTCCTTCTAGGGCAAACTCAAAAGGTTTTATTTTTTTTTTTCTTAGCAAATTCTATCACGTAAATGTTAACAAAAACCATCTGTACAATTGCCATGATACACTCAAAAGTGAAACAAATAAGATATAAATACAGATATGGATGTAACATGACAAAAGCGGAAAAAATAGAAAAAAATACATGCGCATGAACACGGTGCCAACAAAGTCATTTCTCGTGGCTGGCGTTTTTCAGAGCAGGTTTTTACTTCCCATTTAAAACATTGTTAGCAATGTCCTGCTGCATTCTACAAAGGTCTATTTTTTCTGTCCCTTAATATGTAATATTATGCTTGATAAATAAAGGGGTGGGGAGAAAAGTTTTTGATGACAAAGATGCGAGTTACATTACTTATACAGGTTATTGGTAAGCTAGTAATAAGCAATAAAAAAAGACAGTCTCATATTGTATTGTAATCCAGGCAAGCACACATAGTGTACCTTAAGAAAGCCACATGCCTCGGTATTTCTGCACTACATGAGAACTACAGTACGTAGACCTGTGGGGCGGATGGATCTGGTATCTGCCCATGCCCACGGAGCACTGGTGCAGCCAATGGCAGAAAAAACATCCACATCCGAGATTTCGGCAACCTTGCAGCCAGGAGCCACTGTCTGCTGAGAGTTTGCTCCCATTCAGACTTCTAGAGCATGGTGGGCAAAGAAAATTCACTATTTTTTTTCTTTTCTTTTTTTTTTCTTTTTTTTTAAGATACGAAAAATTGAAGCCCTGCATAATGGGCAGCAAGGAAAACAAAAGTCAGCTGCAGTAGATGCCTACTGCCAGGAGAACATGAACACAAGCTTCACCGGTGCGGTGAGGCACTGCCAGCATGCAGATCTTTCTCTGCAAGCGTGCATGGACACTGTGATTTGTAGCCAGAGAGACCTTTATGCTTGCTGAAGAGAAAACAAAATGATTGTACATCTTGTTGAAGTCAGAACACTGGAGATCAGAGAGGTGACATTCAGAGCTAGCCCTTTGAGTACTTCAAAGGAAACACAAAAAAATTAATCGGGTCATGTTCAACATACTAAACAACCTTACTATGTACATTATACGCAATGATTTATAAATACCTAAGGAGAATGCTCTCTACTGTATACAGGTATAACATACTTCTAGAGTACTCAAAGGATGAACAATCCTTGACTGACTCACGTAACAAAATTAAGTAGCACATTAAAGAGCATCCATTGACAAACAGAACCGAATCTGATTTAGAAAGTAAGGCCTGGTTCTACCATTTGCAGTCCCGAGTGTGCCAGTAGTATTGGAAAACACAGGTCACTGGAGCAGCAGCCAGTTGCATGTATCTTGTCAAGGATGAGCTGTTAACTCCTACCACAGTGTCAGCACATGCACCAGCATCATTTCAGGGACGATACAGTGTGTTCGCTCTCAGTGCATACTAACAGGATTTGATAAAATATATAAAAACATTTGAGAAGGAATTCAATTCCTGGAGATTTACTATAGTGTGCTATTAAAAACAATAATAAAGAAACAGCAAACGGTGATGGACCAAGCTCCATTACAGCTGGGAGGGACTAATCTCCATCTGGTCAGCTATGCTGACCTCCTGAACCACAGATCTGGAACAGAAGACGCTGAACTGAGATGAGGAGAAGGAGAGGCATAAATACTAAGCAGTCAAAGTACAAATTAAAAAAAAAATAAAAATAAAATCAAAACCAAACCAAACAACAAAAAAAAAAAACCAAACCCACCACTAAAAATTCACACAAGACAGCTAACTGCTGCCAACAAGTCAGCTGAGTATTTCCTCAAAAGGGAAAATAAATTTGTGTTAAACGACAATAATCTGAATCATTCAAAAATTAAAAAGAATAATATTCTAATAAGCATACTGAAAGATGTTGAAAAGAAATGGTCCACGGAAAGGGAGACACCAACCATGGAGCAGCCGATCCTCCCTCTGATGAGGATGGCTTTTCTGAGCCTGTGGGAAAGACCCTGGGGGAATCCCACCCACCAAGATCTCACCTTTCTCCTGCTATGGCATTACGCTTGGGGAAAGCTGAGGGAACTAACCCTGCAGCCTGCAAAAGCCTGGACATATCCTAACAAACGTGGGAGCAGGTCACCTCCTCTGTTCTCACATCAGCAGGGAAAAGGACCAACAAGCTTAGCAGCCCAATCTTGCACAGTTCCCACCAGCCCCCAGTCCTTCCTGAGCCAAGGACTGGGAAGGGAGCTGGCACCAAGCATCACCTCCCAGCTCCTTGAGGCCAGGGGTTAGACACACAGGGATGAACTGACAGGAAGGGAGAACAATGTGGCTTTACCCTCCTCACTGCACTCCCTGCTGCAGTAGACTTTCACGTTCTCAGTACACTACCAAGGCATCCCTTCAGCTCCCCAAAGCAGAAATGGAAGGGCTGGAGAGAGACCAAGGCACTGAGAATAGCCAGGGAGCACACATCCATCAGCACAGCTGCAGCTATAAGCTGCAGGTCCACCATCCTCTTGCACTGCTGGCACTGCCGGCAAAAAGCCAGTTCCAATCCACTGTATGTTTGGGGTGGGCATGCCCATCAGCCAGGATCCAGCTCAGGGCCAAACACAGCACTAGCATCCTCCTCCTGCTTCCCCTGGTTACAGGCAGAGGCATGGGAGCTCACCATTTCCAAATGGAGAATGTTCCCTTTGGGAAATCTTGTGCTGTGGGGTATTTGGTGCTGCTGGTTTGGCTCTGACCTGGTCTGTGTCATGAGGCTGCAAAAGGATTTGCGCTGTGGTACCCTTATCCAGAGCACCCTGTTGACAGTAGTGCCCAGCAAGGGCTCTCCACACCCCTCCAAAATACAGAGCACCCAGCAGGGCTGTGCGTGGTGCTGGCCAGGAAGAAGGAAGTTTCTAAAGGCAGCTAACAGCACTGCAGGCTTTTCAGGCACAGGAGGAGAGATGTGGCAGGCAACCAGCATTGTCCCAGATGGCTCAGCAGGTGCTTCCACGGGGTCTTTTTGTTCCGTTTCAGACACTCTTTCTGACCTCTATGGTGAACATTTTGCCCAAAGCATAAAGGAGTTGTGGGGATAAAGCCGTTCACCACCCACTGCCAGTGGGTCAGGTCAGAGCAGCAGATCAGCCCTTCAACACTATATACTTCAAAAATGCAGCTAGCCTCACAAGGCAGCACTGAGACACAGCCCTGCGAGCCCCACTGCCCACCCATGGGCACCCTCAGTACCTAATCCAACACTCACCCACCCAACTCCAGTGTCCCGTTCGCAGGCCATCAGTCCCAGAACTGGGTCTCAGGTTCCCTTTGTGGAGTGACAAGTAACCTGGAGAGTCTTTTGAGCATATGAAAGAGCCAAATGGGTTAGGAGGGGAGAAATATTTACACAGTCAATGAAAGGAGCAAGAGCCCAGCTGTTCTGCATAGCACAGCTGGCTGGAGAGCAGTTAAAGAGAAATTAGCCTATCAAAGGTCAGTCAGAAGAACTATGTACAAAATCTCAGATGTTTAAAAAGAACCTACTTTTTCATTATGCACTTGATATCTCCCAGTATTAAAGCATCCAAGGCTGGAATCACAACCACATCTGCAAAGATCTCCCTGCAGACAGCTCTGCACATTAGGTAAGATGCAGCAGGGAGTACAGAACAGGACCACAAGACTTGTAAGAAGAAGAGAACCTAGCCAGAGCAGCTGATGGGAGAGAACAGGTAACTAGCACACAGAAACTAAAACTGGGTATGAACTAAACCAACAAGATTTGTTTGACTTTTATGCATATCCAGGTTTCTGAACTCAGTTTTGGAATGCTAACCTAAACATATTTCTGAGATTTCAGCAGGCTATACAAATATGTTTAAGTATGGCTTTCTGTTGTTCACTTTTAATGAAGACTGCAACACAGACCTTGCTTCCTTTACATTCAATACCAGTAAGATTCTACATAAAAGCTTTTAAGGAACTAAAATACTGATTGCAATAAATATCTGCATGGCCTCCTTGAGCTGATGAAGCACGCCAGTGAAGAGTAGCAGAAAGGTCTCTGAGAGGCACCGTTGATTGCTTCTAAGTCTACACATATGTCCACATATCTCCATTAACTGTGCGTTGAAACATCTGAAGAGGAACTGCTGTTGCTGTTGGTGGTCTGGGCCCTCTTTATGTACAAGTTTAGTAGCTTCATCTGAAAGAAACAAACAAACATGAGGAGAAGATGCCAGGAAAAACAGGTGGACAAAAGTCAACCGCAAATCCTAAAACTCAGATTCTGTGGTGAACTGAGTTTTGAGTGCACTGACGCTGGGCTCTCTGGAGAAAATCAGAAGCAAAGCTCAGTGTATTTCAGGACAGACAGAGGCAGGAGGTTATGCCTAGTCCCACTGAAGTTAGAGATTTCACGGGATTCAGAAAATCCTATTGCATTTCACTTAGCAGCCATCAGTTCACAGACTTCAATCCTGCAGCCTGCTCTGGGTGGGCAGGAATCCCACAGAGGTCAGTAGGGCTGCAGGCACACAGTGATCCAAGAGCCATGGTCCCTTCTAGGAAGCACCCTGAACTTTCCATGCTTTATAAAATGGTCATTTTCAATGACATTTAAATATCTTCACTAACTTGGTACATCTAGTGACACTGCAGCTGTTATGACTATATACCTCCTCTGCATGGGCTTGTTTTCTTTTTCTGCCTTACCACCTTAGCTCCAGATCCTGCAATGACTCACGCACACATTTAACTGTAAACACACAGGCAGTCTGCATAAACCCAGAAGAATTACTCACATGTTTATAGTTAGTTATGTGGTGGAGTAAGTCCGTGGCACCTAGGATACTGGGATAATAAAGTCTCTACAACATTTTATAGAGGGATTTCCCGACTGCCCAAATATAATGAGGTAAACCTCAGCACTCATAGCTATCTGTTTCCAGAGCAATTTGGAGGCACAAGTAATTTTTTTAAGGACAAGGCAACTCAATTCAGAAATAAAATCCAAGTCTCATGTTGGTTTGGCCTATGCCACACTTCCTGTGCCACTATCCATGAAAGAAATTATTGTTTCAAAATAACATAACAAAGCCCTCTAAACTAAGCATACCTATTCACATGCAGAGATCTATTTCCGAAACAAAAATGCGGAATTGTTTGTAAAATTGCATAGAAATCTTGGTTATGATGACTTCAAACAGGAGAAGAAATCTTGTGATGGCTTCCTGAACAGCTCTGAAAACCAGACACTGCCTGCTTCTACATGAAATGCCAGCTCTTGTCTGAAGGCCAGAGCTGAACTAAGGAGTTGGTTATCACCTGCAGCATCAGATCAGAGCTTCAGTTTTGCTGTTAACCTGACTCTAGGGCACAAAGTCCTCTGAAGGGCCACTTAAACTTACTGGTGTCCCAGAAGGGATACTGCCATGCTATTAAATGAGGTGTTACCTGCATTTCTACCAGCCAAACCACAACCTGCTGCTGAGAGAACCTGCTCTCCCACCCATCCCCGCCATGCATTCCCACCACTCTTTGCACTGGGTTACCCACACAGCCACAGAACAGGCTGAAAGCTAATTAATTTGGATTGCAGAACTGATTTTCAGCCAGAGCAGCCAGCTGAACCAACTCACTGCAGAGACACCCCTGGATGCAGCACCGAAGGGGCAAGTTAAACATGGCTGTAAGTGGGAAGGACCTCTCAGTGGCAGCTTGCAGTTACACAGGATCAAATGCATCATGAAACCCATACCTGTACCCCATCAAAATTTTCTTAGTGGGATTGCAAATGCTCACGCTGCTGAGCAGGTGCTGTGCTGTTCTAGTAGTGTTTGGTAGGGTGAGATACGATTTAACATAGTACAAGGAGCTTGACCCAGAACTACTGTGATGCCACTGGTCTCGCTGCTAGTAGCGCAAGCCATTCAGCTAACTATAATCAAGAGCCCAGAGATGCGTTTACTCTCCTACCTTGCTTCCTGTGAGTTGTGCGAGATGAGGTTTCAGTTCTTCTCCAATTACTGAATAAATTGCCACTAGGCAAAATACACTAGCTTTACGGACACTGCTCTCTGTATTATCATAACCCTGTGAAACAAGGAAAAAAGGTCAGAAGTCAAACAGCACTCACCAACATCCTTTCAGAGCAGTATGCTAAAGAGCTGATGTACCCTCTGTAAATGTGCCTGACCTAACAGAGCAACAGAAAAAGCTCTGCTTAATGTAAGAGTTTGCAACCTGAATACTCAAAGAGAGAATACAATCACATCCTATTTGTTCCTGATAATACAGATTATTACTATCATGTAAAAATTAATGTTGCAGCATTGAGCAACAACAGTTTCCCCAACACGTGCTTAGGACTCCATCAAACATACACACTCCTGTGTCCAGTTCAGATAACCATACACTATCCTAGATGGTCAGGACTTCTTGGAGGGGAGTGCTTGTGCTCCCAGCTTGCCTTCAGAAAAGCCTTAAACACTGTGCTTCACACTGAACTGCCACTGTAACCTGAAGCTTTCTGATTACTTATCAGGTAATACCAGACAATAACATGTTGAGAGACCCCTGTAGGTGTACCAGATCTCTAGCAACTCCAGGAGAACTCAAGCTAGCCACCAGGCCACTTAGCAGTTGGTGACATCAGTCCTGTACTCAGGCAGTGATTCATCAGTAAGCAGCCACGCCATGAGAAATGAAGACATCATTTCAGCCTAAGGGACACTGGCTCCTCCAGATGCAGGGTGACCTCTGCTGGGAAAGCCAGGAGGAGGAACGCAGCACAGCTGAGGCTTATAGCTGCAGGGCCAAAATACAGTGTGAAATGACAGTCTGCAATCCCAATGAGCTCTGAGCTAGGAAAGCATGCGATCTAGATGAGCTGAGAGAAACACCAAGCTATTGAGGACAGCAGCGGAAAAAAAGCTGAGCCCAGGCTTACAGCAGAGGAACACCCACTAAGACACAACCCACTGCTGGAAGGAGAGCTGAGATGCAGGACACAATCTGATGGATCCCAACCCAAAGGCTTCCTGAGATGATCAGATGCCTCTGCTTGACCTTAAGTTTCCCTGTGGGCCTGGAATTTTGTTTATGTATCCATCCCAAATTACTCCCATGAGGGCAGGGACACCTGTGCGGTGCTGAGGCCTGCATCTTGGTGGGACCTGGGTTTGTAGAGCCTGCCCTGTATGCACCAATGGGACCATCACCCCACCTCTCCATTTGCCAACTTGCTTGCAAGGCAGTGCTTCTTTTCCCAGAATTTAATAATACAGCCCAACAGTTAGAGCATTCACTCAGGATATTATACAGGCTCAAAGCTGTCTCCAGCCTGAGGGTATTAAGATGCAGCACACGGGAGACTGCCTCACAGCCTACTACTATTCCATGGGCTCTGAGAGAGCCAGAGCTCTGCACTGGGACCAGGGCAAGCACCATGACACCCCCAGCTAAGTCCTGTTCCTGCATGGAGATCCCCAGCAGTTCACTGGAATCAGGAAGATCCCACTCCAAGATGCTGAGCTGCATGCTTGTGCTCATATTGGTGCTGTCTGATGCCTGCCTCTTCACCACTCTACCAGTAGCCTTGGCATGGTAAAGAAGCACACTGGTGGTTCCCAACGTACACAGTCCTTCAGCTAGGATCCCAAAATACTTCCCAAATATGAGGAGTAGAATCCTTCTATCACTATGAATTTCTAAGGTGAGGAAGTATCTATGCTCTGAAACAAGATCCATTTTAAGACATGGAAGCAATTTAATACACAAATATAACTGCATTTTTAAAGGCTTGCTGCTCCCAAACTTTTCTAGTGCACTGAAGTTCCACTGTTCAGACTGTTGTCTCCAACAATTACGGCTAAAATCTTTTCACAACAAAAGCTTAGATCAATACAGAATTGTCTGCTTCCCAGAAGCTGAAATTTAAGAAAAGAATTGCAAGAGCTGACACCACAAAGTTGAGACGAACCCTAGGATGCAGAAGGGGAATATCTGACTTCGCTCTTGTCCTAACTTTTTATGCTCACAGCGAGGAGGGCTTCTTTGCCCCAGTTCTTTACTGAAGTCTTACCCACCCAAACATGTCTCCCCTTTCACAATGACTGATCTGTTCCTGCCACAATCTCTCTCCAGTAAACACATACACATTGTCTCTCATCTCTCACTGTTGCCTCCCCTTATTTCCTTCTTGCTTGCAGCCTCATCCCAGCCACTGGCACTGCTGGCTTCTTGTGCAGAGGAACAGAAGACAACATTCCTACAGCCAATGCTGAAAGCTAAATTTGCTTTGTAAGACCAAGCCTTAATGCTGGCAAAAACACAGCTCCCCACCCAGCCTGAGAGGCTTATGAAAGAGGCTGAATGAAGTCAGCAAGCAGTTCAGTCCTGATTTTGGAAAGAAGAAAGGACCAGCCTGCCTGCTGGGATTCAAATTCAAGAGCAAAGTACGATCAGAACACAGAACAGCTCAGCAGAAATAAAGGAGACTACAAGATATATTGCTTGGGATGTAGTGAGACAACATAAGATGTGGCTGACTCCTACACTCAAATTTATTATGTGGCTACTGCTGGCTTATTTAGGAGTCAGGCCAAGGCTTCTAATTGTGGAACATAAACAGAAGAAACTGAATCTTCTTTTTCTTAACATTAAAAACTCAAATATAAAAAATTAAAGGGATTAAAACTTTAATTTAACAAAATCTAGCCCCAAAGGGCCCATCCATTCTCTCTGAGGTCACAGACCTCACAAATTACTCAGTGGTGGTTTGTGCTCAGGAGCATTTGTGACACGGGATACCGTACCTGTAATAACCCAGGAATGATATCAGGAAGGAGCTGATGCAACGATTCCTTTGAAATCCTCTCAATTACTTTCGTCTGCATTTTGATGGCAGCTAAATTAATTGGATAATCTGCAGTCTGAATGATGGGGCAAAGCACCTTGATGCATTGCTCAGGGTGGATGGAACTTGCCAGGGTGGAAGCAGCTTCTTCAGCAGCTCTGACGACCTAGAATGAAAGCAGAGCCAAACCTTACATTAATGAGGTCCCACTTCACAACCTATTAAGTGTGCTAGGAATGACTGCCAGGAAATGCATAGAGATGGTCATTAACATATCCGCAGGAGGCTCTATTGAGAGGTGACTGACAACTCACATCCTTCACCTCCAGTGACATCTTTATTCCAGCCAGTGTTAGGAAGTCCATCCTGTCTAATGTAACTGTATCAAAGTTGGGCCTACTTTGAAAGAGTAATCCGCCACCCAAGATAGACAAGCATTCACACCATAGGAAAAGTGAGAGGATGACATCTCTCCAGCCACTGTGAAAAGAACATAAACCTACCAGTTCAGACAATATAAAATTTATCTCTTAAATGTTATAATGAATAACACCATTGCACCTTTTAGTATGGATCTCACCTGCTGAGTGCCTGGTGTCCAATCTGAGAGACCCATGTCTACACAAATGTGTCCTGACCTTTTGCAGCTAAGCAAATGCTGTAATCAAAACCAGGCTACAGACACAGTTAGGCCTTAGGCTGTCCTTGACTAGGAAGCTGTGCTCTCAGCACATTTAACCCATTAAGGCAGCACTGGGATCACTATAAAACAGGAAGCATAAGTGGAACAGTGGTAGCATGCACTTTCTGCAACTGGCCCACACTGTATGGCAGTCATACAAAACAAGGGAGATCCTAAATCTAATTCTATTCTTACTCTGAGAGAAGGCAAATTCACAACTTTCACACTCTTCCGCAGTGGGCAGGACAGCTGCTGAAGAGGCAAGACCCAATCCTGGTCTCTCCTCCCATGATAAAAAAAAAAAACAAAAACAACAGGATAGGAAGTCAGGTTTTCTTTCTCAAAGTGTCTGTGCTAACTGCCAGGCAACAAAATAAAGCTTCCCCCTTGGCTGCACTCTTCCTGGACACAAATCACATACTTTTTGCTCCCCATGTTCTTGTTTCAGTACAAAAGATGGAGGATGGTTTTGCTGAATCTCTTCTCACCCCTCACTTCTCAGGGCTTATTTTTAAGGAAGCATAAATCTTGAGGGGACAGAAATGCTCCAGTGGACAGAATTACATCCAACACCTCAACTCTAAGAAGAAAGATGCATTCACAAATCCTCATGCTTAGGATCTCCCTGTTAGCCCCAGGCAGTCTTTGAGCCCAGGAGCATTAATAAGCCTTTCAAGGCAGTCCCTTTTTTCCAATTGTGCAGGAAGATCAGATGCCAGCACAACTTCTCTAACTCACCTAAGCTGAACTACCTGGGGTTGTCTGAAGTCAATACTTTGAAACACGCACTAGGAAAACAGCAAAACAAGCAAACAAATCAAACCACACGTCTCCTATCACTTAGACTGAAGCCATAGCAGATTCTCCTCCTTCCCCTCTTCCAACACCATGTCATGGTTATCAGACTCAGGAATTTTTATTTGACTGAAGCAACACATGGACAGATGTGGCTCTAGCAAAGCCTCAAATGAAGGCAAGCTTCCATTATTTTTAAGTAACTACTGTGGAGTATCTGGAGGTTTATCTCAGCCTTTACTGAGACAAGAATGTCTCCCTGCCTGGACTAAAAACATTTTCCAGAAACGTTTAACTGATTTTTAAGGTAGCAATAACTTACAGACCAGAAGAGATCATCTCGATCTACAAAGCCTGCTTTACCTACAGTCTTAGTATCACAGCCACATCACTACCAATCATCCTCCACTGACTGAGAGCTACGTCCCTGAAACAGGGATCTCCACAAGATACTTGTACACACAAGAAGTAATAAAACTTGATTCACTTAGCTGTTGGCATCCTCTAAAGCAAACTCAACAGTGAACAAGATCTCAGGTACTTCACATGCTACAAAAACTGCATGTAGGCAAAGTACAGGCAGGATGGTAAAGCAGACCTGAGACCATGACTGCTTCTTTATCAGTGCCCTATTTACAGAAGAAAAGTTGTCAAACTGTTCCATCTACTTCAGGCCTTTCTCAGCATTTAATTATATTATTAAAACATACACCAAAAAGAATGGCGATCCACAATGTGGTATTTAAAAAAAAAAAAAAAAAATCATCCTGAAAGATCTGTGAATGAATTAACCAAGCAGAGAGGAATGTTTCTTTTCCCAGCTCCAGCAAGTTTTCTCTTCCAGATATTTTTTTGCTAATTCCTTTTCAATTTCACACATGAGAAGCATGAAGGTTAAAAGTTTTCCATGTAAGCTAGCTTAGAAGCAAACACTATGTGATTTCATTGGGAAACACCCAGGTATTTAAGGGAAACCTAATGCCATGCTTTGGTACCACAGCATTGAATTGCTGGAGTGGATGAAGTCAGGAGCTCGCAGGAGGTCTCTCCTTTAAAGGAATTCACTTCTTGGCACTGCAGCTTTTGATGTCTGCTTTCCCAGTGCTGAAACACTGCTACCATCAAACTTTCCACAAACAATGCGGTGGACTTACAGAGAGCCCAGATATCCTGTAATCAGTTTAACAACATACACAAGAAAATCACTAGCTAAAAAAACCCAGCTATGTGAACACAGGCCTTTGGGGATTTTTGCTGTGCAACAACTCCAAATACTGCAGTAAACGTTTTCAGACACCTTCAGAAATAAAAGCTTGCACTTTTATATTTTTTTAAACTTTAAATTCTACTGGTATCCTACTTGATACGAAAGCAACAATATTTTAGTATGCACCTACAGCCAGATTCTGATCTCAGATAGACTATTGTAAACTCTAAACAGTACAGGAGTAGGTAAAACTGTCAACGAATATTTCTATCTGGGTTTCAGCTCCACATCCTGTTTGCATACAGTTTACCATACTTGTTAATTTGCAGGTATGAAGCAAGTGCAGGAGACAAAACCTTTTTTTTAAAGCTTATTAACAGATCCCAAGCACAAGGGTTAGAATACAGCTGTGATTTTTCACAAAAAAAAGTGAGGGTCCAAACAGCAACAAAGATCACACATATTTTGCACATCATAAGGTCAGAAAGAAAAGTTGTGAAGGTGCAGAATTTATTGATGTCCCTGCAAGTCCTCCTTTCAGCAAAGCTACCCATTTCCAGCAAGAACCTGGCCACATTTACTCAGCGTTTGGGTTATTTCACACCACTTCTCCCCTGAAATGCCTTGCCCCCGAATACAGAAGGCTGTATTACACGTGTCCAGTAAGCTGCCTGCTGATACTAGCTTGTAAATGTGACAGCACCAGGGAGGCTTCCAAGCCTTCCAAGAGCACATCTGGCAGGCAGCGCCTGCATCTAAGACACACTTCAGCAAAACCCTTAAGTGTATGTTTAATAACATGCTGAAGTGTCACTGACATCAATGGGATTCAAGCATGTGCTTACATGCTTGCTTGAATCAGAGCCTCTGCAGGTAACCAGCTCCTGGCTCCCTTGGAAAGGGCTGACAAGGGACATAGTGTAGGAAGGGGTATGGCAACACCAGTTAAGAATGAGCTGAAAAGACAAGCCCATCCCTGCTGGCACAGAAAGCCAAATGCCACTAATTCTGGAATGCAAGCACTGAGCCACCGAGACCGACTCTGCATCCCATGAATGAAAGAATGTCTCTGAATACTTACAGAGCGCACTCAGAAGTCCCACTCACCTGGTAATGCCAGAGAAATCAGCAGCATTCCCACACAGAGGGAAGTGCATTATCAAAAGACACAAACTGCCAGGTCATATGGCAACAAGAACACACAATTATAGCAGTTTGTAAAGCTGTGAAGCACAACACTTGTATCTCACAAATTATACATACCATACAATATTTAATCAGGGCTTTAACCTGACCAGCAGAGTGAAACAATGTTAAAAGGACTGGGGAAAAATGAGCAAACAGCATCAAGCACCAGGTCTTCCTCCCAACTTTAGAAGCAAGATTAACAAATACACACTGGAAAGCGACAGGAATGGCTCGTACACACCACAAGAAACCCATCCTTTAAATTAGAGAAAATAAAAGGGTGTTGCTCCCTACATACTCAGACCAGGGAGCTCATTGTCACAAGAGGATTAAAAAAATAGACAAGTTCACTGAAGAAAAAACAAAGGCCAAAACAGACAGAAAAAAACATTAGTATGGGAAGGCTGTAAGCTTCAGATAGCTGGAAGGAGGGAGAATATCCAGAGGGAAGCATCATGATATGCTTGCTTCTTGCTAGTAAGTTAGGTAGGGTATCAATTGAAGCAAACTTTTTGTCCAACCCAATATAATTATTCTCAATGACCTCAGAACTACGAAAGAAAACTAGCAGAGCCAATGATGATGACAGCTGGAAGCAGCAGGATCCAAAGTGTGGCCAGGAAACAAGACGTTCAAGACCAGAGAGAGCCTGCAGTGTTTTATAAACACAGACACTAAGCTGTGTGTAAGGTATGTCACAAACATGATTTTACCTCCCAGTAAAAGCTTAAAGCTTGAACTGGATAGTTAGATATCATTCAAGACAGGGCAGGTAGCCCAGGAATGCAGATCTAAAAGATAGCATTTTGCCTTAAAGAAGCAGGTTTTTCTCTTTTCTAAATGCTTACCTTACACTCTACATGCTAGAGACTAGATTCAGCCTGACTTCTGCTGGCATAACATAAACTGTGTTTGCTAGTGGTTCCTTGAAAGACACCTGTGGTGCATTAAGACATCTCCAGTAAGTCTCCCGAAAGAGAGAAATTATTGTATTTCCCCTTGCTTTAGGGAAGAAACCATATTCACCTGCATGAAGCCAGAGATGTAACACACAGACAGGCTGTTCACCTCTAACAGCATCTTCCTTAATGCTATAAAGGAGTAAGCTTCAAAGTAACAGGTTCGGCAGTCCCAGGAATATGCACATGAAATGCTTTCAGATTTCAATAAGAGAGGATATGATGATGCACAGTATTAGGAACAGTGTGAGCAAGACAGCCATCTGTCGCAAATCCCTTTCTTAAAACAGAAAAGCACACTGGTATCATCAATGTACAAATTTTTTTTTTTTTTTTTTTTTTTTTACAAACTTTGGATGACAATTCTTACTGGTTTACCTGGTTCACAGTACACTGCAGCCACGGGATACTGCTGGCTTAAGACAGCAAGAACCAAGACTTCAACTCTTCCATAGAACTTCTTCTGCTCAGCTATTACTCTCAGTGTGTTAGAGATGTTGCTTTGCTGCCTGCCGGCTGCAGCAAGCAGCTTCTTATGGTAATCTGCTCTTGGTCAATATACACCAGCTTTCTGAATGGTTTTGATGGCTTTATTTCTGCTTTGAAGTGACACAAACTACTGGCAAATAAGGAAAGAAAAATGTAGGTCCTGAATCACCTAAGGCAAAACATGCCAGGTTCATAAGCTACATAGGGCATCAGTGTAACACACTGGGATCTCAGCAGAGCACCTGTACACCTGAATGACAGCTGCATGTAGGACCATAATCTGGAGTATGCTTTGCCGTGATTGCTAGCTGCACCATCTCTGCAGAAAGTCAGAGATGATGAGGCAGCATAGGTAAAAGCCCACTGAAAACTCAGAGGCTTTGTATGCCACTGTGAAAATAGCAGAGCACCAGAGAAGTTTTTTAAGCAGAAGGACAAGGTTTTTCTTTCAGGCTTACATGCATGCAGCTGTGTTTTTGAGCCAATTTTTTGCCATCTAGAGGTGGTTACTTAAAGCCTGCATAATCCAAGCTGGAGGGGATGGAGATTTACCAATACCTAGGCCAGGCAAACTCCCACCCCTGAAGGCTTTACGGCCTGATCCAGACAGGAACAAACAATTAAGAATTTGATTTCAAAGCAGGAAGTAGACTCAGCAGTGGGGAGTGCTAAGCAGATAAAAAAACCAATGTGATTTTTATAAGGGATTCCGAGGAGATGAAGTAGATTAGACTGCTTCTCCTGGGCACTAAATATTTGAAATGTGTTGGAAATTAGAAAAAGCACATAAACATATACTATGAAATATCAGCTGATACAGTGCTTGGCAGCTTCCAGCAGAGACTATGTAGCAGTTAACCTTAAAGACTGTGATCATTTAGTGCTTTCCTTCTTTAGTAAACTACATTTTGCAGAGACCTATATACATTCCATCATCAGTTACAAATCATCTTCTAAATATCAGAGGCCAGTCTAAAAGCACCTCAGCAAGCTAATTATCTACAGCTACTGGATAGCTGCGATTTCTTCTTTTTTACCCTCTTTTAGAGGATTACAACAGAGAATGGTACATCCCAATTATGCTTATGGACCTTCTGGATAATAAAAGACCAAAATTAGGTATCTAAGACAAAGCCCAAAATCCCTTCCTTACACATTCTCTTAGTGGCTGAGAAAATCAGAGTGGCAGAGACAGAAGCAGGGAATTGGCTATCCTATGATTTTCACTAACAATTTCCCAAGCTAATGAACTACTTCTGTTTTAAAATACTCAATTATAAGAACTTCTCATTTTGCTGGTATGAATCTGAAGCAATGTCACATCAACGGTATGGGGTCCGAAGGCAGAATCTCTCCTTACTTATGGGTAAGTACACTGGAACAAATGAGTTAATATTAACTAATTGGCAACAGAAAGATGGTTCTCTTCCAAATAACTCCAAACAAAGAGTGATAAAAATCAACAAGATTTAATACCATCCACAACTTCAATTATGTTCTAATGCTCCAAAAATAAGTGAAAAGCATTTACATATCAACCCCCATAAATATTTACAGTTATGACTGAAGCAGGCTTGACTCTTCACATCACCCCATTAAATCAACAGCACAGAACAGGCTGGTACACTATAAACAGTATAAAACCAGGCTGAAGTCAAAAAAAAAAAGCAAACTAAACATGAATCCCAGCCCAGAGTCTACTAGCCTGTAGCCTAGGGTTACATTAATTTTGAACCCCACTGAGGTCTGTGCTTTCCCAGTCTCCTGTATTTGTGCTCACAAGGCACAACTCAGCATTCAACTCTACGTACCAAGTTTTCTGCTTCAATGTCCCTGGGAAAAGAAGTGGTTCTCATAGCCATGCTGCTCTGCTGATCCTAGACCTTGCCTTCAGCAACAGAAGGCAGAAGAGTTCATGACAAAGATCCAACTGTCTGAAGACTTCTGCTTGGACTTGTAAAACCAGCCAATTATTCAGGCATCCCAAAATACCCATCTATGCTAATACTGCTTTCATACTTCCAATTATAAAATCTGGAATAAAATCACAGACCTTTTTTATTTCAAACAAAATAAAAATATGTAGATATCTTTAACTAGATATCTAGTTAAAGATACCAGCACTCAGTTGGAGGAAGGGGTGGTATTTGCTGGTTGGTGAATGCGTTGGTTATAATTTGTTATTTGATCCCTCCTGGCCATGCTGAACAGCAGCAATACTCAAATTTGGGTAGAAGATGAAACTTCTTCATTTCCAAAGCACTGCCTCTTGGTATAGTGACTTCCAGGACTCAGTACCCAAAATTAACAGCTCTGTAATGTGCTCTTCTGCAAACTCTCTTTGCTTGGTCACTTCAGATTGATTCTCTGTGGGTTACACAAATGTGAGCAAAATCTTCATCTCAAACCATACAACAGGATCACTCCTGTCTTTCTACTAAAAGCAGCAGCTCAGAAACATAGAAAGTCCTAGAGTGACATCTTATTAGGGCATCACTGGCACAAGGATTAACACTTTCTTAACCAAATTATTTAGCAGCTTACCTTGAAATAAGTTTTACAGTCCAGAGAAAGCCTTCATTTATGTAGCTGGTGCACCATTACCTTTAACATTGCCTTGATTTAGTAAAAAAGGTAACTACAGGACAGACCACTCACATTTTCCTGGTTCTCTGTTTCTTCTGCAGCTATTCTTTCAAAGTGGCCTTTAATTGCAAACTGGTGAATTGTCTCTTAAGCTCCTACTGCTCAGTAGGATCAAGTCAAACAGGGCAGCTTCTCCACCCCCTCCTGAAGAGAGTAGTGGTGCAAAGTCAGCAGTGAGAGCAAGCTGGAGGGTCACCATGGCATGGGAATTTGTGACCTTCTGGCCCCGGGCTATGAGTTTGACCAACTGAGCCATGCTCAGACAGACTCTCAATTTTTCACACATATAACTGAATCGGCAAACCCCAGCTACAGGAAGAATACCTAGAGCATATCCCTAGGTGTATCTTTAGCCTAGCTCACGTAGATACCCAAGAGCAGGTTGGGAAACCTTTCTTAATTTCATTAAAGCTGATAGTCTCAAACTACTGACAGCCAGATGCATCATGGTTCTGAGAGCCCCATTTACACAAGGCTCACAAAACCCACATGTACAGAATGAAAAATCCACCACCAACACATTTGATACAGCTGTGCACACCAATTGCTTAGCAACAGATAGTAAAATGGGAATACACCTGCAGTGTCCTGCTATGACAGCTGCCACCCAAAGCTCTCACTGCAGCAGCTGCATGTATGTTCTTTTTTTAATTGCAAAGATGCTACACAAAACTATTTTAAATCAAAGCCATGCTGTGCACAGCACAGCATCTACTTGCTGATACTAATACAACTACATTATTATTCTATAAATAAGTGCCAAAACTCATATCTCTTCATTCTTGGCTTAAGCTCTGTTTTCTCTTTAGCAGACTTTTCTTCTATGCTTTTCCTCAAGAAGCACCTCAAGCAAATCCTGAAGAACTTTTCTGTACCACAGGCATGAAGAACACAGTATGGGGAGTAGAGAGGCATAAAGTGTCATGTTTTCAACACTGTTCTCGATTTCTACAAAAACACTGGTCCCATGAGGACACTGAATTATGAGGGGCATTAAAACAATGCCAGAGAATCTGGAAAGATCCTATTAGAAATGGCAGTTTTGGAGGACTCTCAAAAAAAAAAATAAAATGCAAAGAGCACTGAGTCAAGGTGAACTGAAGTATGCAACCAGGAAAACTTGCCAGTAAAAGGCACTCCTTCAGAACATAATGTTTTGTCTGATTGCTTTATCAGGAAATCAATTTACAACTGGTTCTTATTACTCTGAACTGAAAATGACAGGAGTGCTAAGGCTTTAAAATCAAGGAAAGGAAGGTAGGCAGAGTACAGGAGTCCTCATTCACTAAAGGATTAACCATTTTCTACTTTTGCATTTTAGAGAAATCCAGCCTCTTTCTTTCCCTGAGGGTGTTTTTTGTTTTGTTATTTTAATTTTTAAACAGTTCAGTTTCTGCTATGCACACCTAACGTAACCTTGTGCTAGTTACACAATGCTCTGAAGCAGTCTGATCTATACAATGATCTTTTTCATGGCCAAAGCTCTTCAGAGATGCCTGAAATTGCTAGTTCAGGACAAGCCTGTTGCAGAGAAGAATAAGTGTCTTAGATTTCAAACCAAGGACTTTGGTAACAAAGCCATCACAGACAGAAAAATTCACATGGCATTTTCCAAGGTTTAGTTCAAACTTGCAACATGCACAAGGCAGAATAAAAGATTCAGCTTGGAAGTCAATCTACAAAGACTGACTTTAAATGTAATTCAATCTACTTCAAATGTTATCATCACGTCCCTTGATTTTTGTTTAATTCCAGAAGAATACCTTCAGTTCAAGTTCTCTCACAAAAAGAAAATGCAATTCACCCTGCCCTTTGCTTCTTTCTCTGCCCCAGCTTCTTTTCAGCAGTATGGCCTCTGTCCATTTTCTCCTGTTGCTCACCAGTTCCCAATTCTCCAGAAAGGCCCAATTTCATCATTCATTTTTCATAGATGGATCTGCTTGGACATGGGCTTTGTGTTCTCCAGTACATTGCTTATCCTTACCCATACAGACACAGCGACTCCAGTGTGCTTTGCAAAATTATTAAACATGCAGTTTTCTACTACAGGGTCTCAGCCTCTCCCAGAATGACCAAGGAAATCCTGGAAAGCTGATAAACAGATGCTTAAAATTCCAGATAGCTCCAAGTCCACTTAAAAAGCAATGTCAGTCGTAACTCGTTTCCTCCCTGCTTTAGCATGTAAAATCCCTGTCTCTTTGTACTTGGGAAACTTATGTCAAAAGATAGGTCAACATGTTTGCCTATTAAGTCTCACAAGTCCTACATTTCTTCCACAGGTCCATACTGTTTTTCCAGTAGCAACACTGAAAGGCGCTCACTCACCTCCTTGTGGGAATCTTTATGTGCTTCCAGTGTTTTCATGATAGTCAACTCTGCATAGTTCTTAAACCTTGCTGGCTGGTTTCGTAAGATCTCTCTCAGGACTCGCAGTGCCAGGGCTCTTATTGAATGCTGTGTAATGAGGAATCAAATCTGTGTTAGAAAAAGCCAGTTCTCAAATTTATAGCTTGAAGTAACTTCTATGGGTCCCTATGGCGCCCGAAATCTTATATCGCACTTATATTGCACCAGCTCCAGCAGAGTGAACAGTGTAATCAATATAACTAAAATCCAGAATTGGTCTCCTTGTTTGCTTTTGCCCAAAAATTCACATAAAATGACTGTTGTCACAGAATTAGTCTACTTTGTTAAATTCCATAATCTTTTGGCAATGAAATACAAATTTGTACCCAAAGCAGTGTATTTGTATCACATGAATCTACAAAGCAGTTCAGGTAGTGTTTGTTTTGCCCTTCCTCTTGTGCTTAGCCTTGCAGATATCAACCTGGGTTCCAAAGTTACTTCTCATGTTATTAACACAGTAAAATCTACTCTCTTCCTGTAACTCTTATGAAAATAACTCTCAAGAACAGTTAAGTCATTGTAGTCAACACTGAACTACGTGTTAATCCTTTATATCAAAAGATCATTAGTAGAAGGGATTTATAACACCTGCTTCCATTTCATAACTGTTACATTGAGTTTCTGGCCTGTGGCCACTCCAAATAGATTCTATCATTTCAACAGAATAATACTTATTTTACTCTATACTTGGCCTTTAAAGCATGTCGCAAAATTCACGCAGTAGCACAACACATACGTACTTAAAGCCACCAGATCTTTTGATACGCTTGTGATGAGGCTATGATTAAACATGTAGGACTAGAGTAGCTCATGCTTATACTATGAACAATGAGAAAATATCAGCCACCTACACTGCTTCAGAATTAAAATTTCTAAGCATGTGCACCATATGCTTTACAAGAAGCATAAGAAAGACAATGGATTTTGAATCAGATGAAACAAAAAAAGTGTTCTGAAGCCTAAATACTGTAACATTCAGATGAAGCGTGGCTCCGATGTGAAGGCGCAGCAGCGTGCTGATACTTACCAAATATCATTGTGCTGCAATCTGAACAAATAGCCCCAAGTGGCTAGCCTGTAAATTACCACTTTGATCAACTACCAAATACAAAGCTGTGATAATAACACAGCTTTTTTTTTTAATACTTCAAAAAAAGATGCCCCATAATAGCTGTTTATTCTTGATGACATTTTTGCAAGAGACAGACACTCATCCCAAGAGATCTGATAGCCTGGATCTTTTAACCACACAGAGAAAAAAAGAATAATCTATTCAAAGCTGCCTTTATTCTTCTTTTTTTGGGGGAATGGGCATGATATAGTTAAGAGCTTGTAACTTTGTTGTAAGTTGGAAGGGGACAGCTTCTGAATCTTCATAGGTTTTGTACTAGATTAGAAGATAACTTATTTTCTGATTCTAGTTCAATTTCCTAATTGTTTGTTACTAGCACTCAGAAGGGAGAGGGGAAAATTGGGACACATCAGAGTAGCTTAAAACTCATCATTGAACATACTGAAAATGAAAGCAGAGTTATCAACCTTCAAAAGAAAAAAAAAAAATGAGTAGTGCAGCATCACTGATGAGGTGCTATACAAATGCAGCAGGTTTCATTTAAACTAGTGTGGAGAAACTAACACCCTAGGTGAAGCAATACCAGGAGAATTAAGACAAAAATCTGCATCTCACATCTTTGTCTCCCAGAGTTTCCAGCAGCAAGAGCAGAATGGTTTTGAAATGTTCCTCCCAAACTCCAAGATTATCTTCCCTTGTGATCTTCAGCAGTTCCAGGAGAGCTCCTTTCCGCTCCTCCACTCGTTCGTTGTGGTTGGAGAGCTCTTTCAGAAGATCGGCCACCAAATCTGAATGGTCAATGGGCACTTCTAGGACAAATGGCAACAAATCACTTGGGGAAATAGGGAAAAAGATCAAAGATGCCAAGATTACTAACCCTCTACAGAACAAAGTGCACATAACAAGGGCTCCCCCAAAATGCATCTAATTCCAGGAGGCCCCAGTCAAGCAGGCAAGAGAATCCAAATAGTCCACAATTTCACCTAATTTCATAACACAGCTCATGGCTTCTAACGAACCAGGAAGAGATGACAACTGAATTTCATCAAGTTCCAATAATTACTTCTACAAGGACTGTCGCAGTTTTTTCCAGACACACACACCCAAAGCCAGTGATCACATGTATGACCTTTAGATCAAAGTACAGTGACTCACCGGTGCAAAAGAATAAAGCTAAGGTGTAACATCACTTAAATGAAGTTAAATGCTCAGTAACAAGCTATTGAGTGAGATGTCAAAGAGTGGAAGGTCCCCAAAATAGTGTCCCTATAGATGCATTTAGATGCTTAAGGGACTAGCTTGGGGAAAACTCTAGGCAAACAAAAATCAAAACTGCAGTATAACATTTTCGAAATAGCCACACATGAGGTTCTGCTGGCACATGAGAACAAAATGTATTTCGTACCAAGCCTGGACTAAGATATGAAGTAATACACAACATATCCATGTGCAGACATGTACCTGAGAGCACTACCCATAAATAAAAAAGACCAGAAACAGAGTAAAACTGCAGTAAAACTGCCTGCAGTTTTATGGTACACGCTGATACAAACCATCCCGAAGCTGATCCATGTCATCATCGAACACTGCTTCCTTCAGGGCAGTCTTATCATAGGTGTTAATTGTGTCAGCATAAGGATAGGGGTTATATTCTCGAGCACGTGGCCCTGAAAAGGCGCGGGGAGGCTGGGTGTTAAGTAGGGAAGTTTTGTTATCTAGAGCCATCCTTCCACCTTCCACAATGTCACTGCTTCCACGGACATCACTGGTAGGCACAGCAAGGCCACCATCTCGAGACACCTGGGGGATCAAACAGAGAAAAAACATGAGATTGCTCAAACCCTGTATTTTTCTTTTGGATTTCACCCACCTTGAAGAGGCATAGAATTGTTTAAACATAATACTTGAGTAAAACTTAGATTACCACCTCTTTCCCTTACATAAGTACAAGTGTTCCAAAAATATATCATGATCATAGGGCAAAAAGCCATACTAACATTCCTAAATCTAAGTTAATATTGCTAAAACCGCACAAGCTGGCAAAGGTAATAACCTCTGGAACAAAATCAATTTGATAAGAGAGGGAAAGGAAGCAAAAGCAACATCCTCCTCATGAAACTTCACAAACCAGAGACAGAGGAGGCTGAATGATGCTTAGCAAGTTCACACAGAATGAACAATAGAAGGGTCTAGAAGAAGAATCTTGGACCAAGAATTTTTAGCTTTGAAGGCTAACTTAATCTACTAACATAAACTTGCTTGTCCAGGAAGCAAAACTGTCATAGAGTCACTGGATATCTCAAGCTGGAAAGGACCCGTAAGGATCATCGTTTAAGATATTTGGAAATGTTGAAGTCCACGTATTTAATGAAATAAATGGCCCCTCACACAGTAAATAATTCCATAACCATTCATGTAGTATAATGTATGAGTTGTGCACTGAGTGGTTATAGTTCCTTCCTATATATGAAGAAATAAGGTTGTGAGGGAAAGCACCCATTAATTTTAAGACCTAACATTTCCTATCACAGACCTGACTACATACACTCTCATCTGAGCTTGAGGAACACCAGCTCTTTGTATGAGGCTCCCACAGAACACCAGAAAGCACTTTTCACAGAAGGCTACAGTTCAAAGGGAGCAAGTGACCACATTAGTGGGCCCCTATAATTTAGGTAGAAGTTAGCAAGCCAAAGATACTTGTAAGAATACAGCAGGAATAACTGGATTTTATACACTAACAATCCAAAGCCAGGTTTGAACACAGTATTTTAAAATTTCACCTATCTGGGGATGGTAATCAATCCAATACTTACAATGTCACAGTCTTTCTTTCCATCACGTTTGATTGGCTCATTCAGGTCCTCTTGACTACGGAAACTAAATTTTTCTATTGCTTCTGTGACTCCACGAAGAGAGCTGTAGATTTCATCAGAATTTAGGTTCTCCGTGTCATAATCCAGCATACTAAAGACCAAACGTATGTGAAATGTTACAGATGAAATTGGAATCTGCTTTTGACTGTTAAGAAAAACACTGCTAAGTTGGAGACGGATGATTTGGTGTACCCTTTGTAACAGTGACTTGTAACAAAACATGGATGGAATCAAAGCAGACTTTGGGGTCTGAGTCTCCCCTCAAATGGGACTAAATCTAGGAGAAACTTAACTGAAATCAGTGGTGTTACGTCACTGTGAGGGGAAGTCACAGTTACATTCAACAGCAGTGAAGTGTTAGCTTCTGTAAATAAAAAATGCCAAAGCTCTCCCCAGCACAGTAATGATGTTATTTAAAAAGGAAAATAAAATCATTTACTATGAAAACTTAAAGGGCTGTGACAACTGGTGGAAATGAAATTAATGAAATTTAAGTTTCATAATACATCAAATACAGTCTATCAATGGATTCAAATGTGACAGATTCAAATTAAAAGGAAAATGTATCTTGATGTAAAACTTAGTCTAACATGCCCCATTTTCATTTATAGAGCAGTAAAACCAAAACCACTTGCATAATGCCTGATAAACAATGCATTTTAGTATTGAGCCTAAGTTTGGGAATTCTTTTAACTCAAATCTGATACTTTCTTGCAGTCTGTCTGTTCCTCATAAATTTCTCAGCAGCATAAAGCCACACAAGTTTTGGGATCCCTTGAGGAGTTATCCAAACTTAAGTTCCATGAAAAAAAGCCTTGTATGCAAGGGCAGATGATATTAAAAGATCTGTCTAAGAAGAGGATGTCCTACAAGCTCAAACAAAATGAAAAGGCATTATTGGCAGGGTTCTGCTCTGTCTAGAAGTTAAGTTTGCATGACAATCAGTTTTCCGAGAGAGAATGAACAAAGAGACCCAGTCAACTGAGACCAATTTCTCTGGTGGAGTCTTGGATCTTAACAGAGCCAGAAGCAAATAAACCAAAAGAATTTGAAATATTTACATCAAGTTATTTGTCAATAAATGGCAAGAAGTGGCTCCCTACAGGGGTGAGTTACTATTTCTTAACAGTTTGGGAAAGATGACAGGATGGGCTTAGAGAGGAGGATGGTTGAACAAAGGGCTGTGTTTTGTTTTCCACAAAAGAAAGATTCCCTGTGAGGTGGGCAAGGAAAAACATAAAAAAGGGAAAATCCCTTCCGAGTCCAGGGTACACAGCTATTATTTTCAACAGAACTAAAAGTAGGATGCTAAATACCTAGAACCACTGCTTTTTGTTTTTTTTTTTCTGGAAGAAACTCAGGCACTTCAGACAGAGGGAAAGATGGGTGCTGCCTGATTCCTTTGGGATTAACACACTGAAAATAGCCATAATCCCTGGCTCCCAAGCAATATGCTCGCACTACACTCATACAAGCATCAGCACCATGTATTCTGGCAAAGAGACCAAAGAACAACTCCCCAACTTTAAACAGTGTCTGTCAAGCCAGGAAGAAAGAGAAACCACTTAAAGACAAAGATCTGGAAACAAAAGCTGTTTATAAACCTACAGAACTCAAAGTATTTGGGGCTTTTCAGACAGCTGAATGACACTAATGCACTGTGATAACTTTTCAGACAAAAGTGAAGGCAGTTTTTAAATTCTTTATAAGTCTCAGGCAGGGATAGGAAAACCTTTGTTTCCTATGATCTCAAAAACATTAATTTTGAGCTCAAGCATGTTTAATTCATAGATCTTAAGGCATTCTTCGTACAGTATTTAAGTGAGCAATTAAACTGCCATCTGAGAAGGTATACATGTGACTGTACCTGCGTACCCATACTAAGAGATGACAATGAAATTCATGGAAAAAAAAAACAACAAGAAATAATTACAGATATACTGACACTAAATCTACTACGATCATCACTTCTTTCATCAGGGATGAATTTTGCCCTAAACTGCTACCAAAGAACAGATCAAAGTACAGACTCTGCAATGCTACAGGACTAAGGCAATTTCTCAACAAAGAGCCACTGATCCGATGCATTTTTCAAAGCACAAAACCACACTTTAATAAAAATCTAAAGTATCCAGTGATTTCATATGTCAAGAGTAAGCCTGTGCAGGAGATCACATTATGGCTGTGTTCTAGATGAACAAAATCTCTGTATGTGAACACACATGTCTATTGACAGTATGTGCACTGGAATAGTTCACAGACAACACAATGGGGGGGGGGGATAAAAATGGAACTACACCCACCTTTCAGAAAGGAAAAGAAAAAAGGGGGCACAGAAACAAAACTAATTATGACCCATGCAGAAACTAGCGGAAAGTCACAGGATGAATAAGAAGTAGAGATGAGCAATGTTTAGGGATGTCACAACATTATTTTCCATCTCCTGCTGCACTAAAGCAATGCAGCTCTCTACAACTTTATCAAGATATAATTTGGCAGTTTTCCAGTCTGACATAACATACATTTTATTTCCATAAACTATTATTCAGTTTCCAATTCAAAATATGTGTAAGTAAGCAACAGTTTAGTATCCTCAAGCAGTACACAGTAATTCACCTCCTTGCACTTTCAGGCTCTGGGCTGAAATGTCAAATTATTCTAAACCTTGGTGTCAAATAATGGAAGGAGGAAAAAAATTCTCAACTACTTTAACTCCAAAAATCAACATGCATCTCTTCCACAGATATTTTCATGTCCTAGAAGAGTCAGAACATTGATTAAAGGTTTTAATTCTGCAGGTATTTACAGAGGTATGGACTATGGGATTCTATCTTCTCTCTCAGACGTCACAGATTCCCAGATTTTGAGCCCTCAAAGAACAATTTGTTTGCTTTTCTTTCAATAGTTTTTCATTAGGAACTTCTTGCTTCAAGGAAAGACTATGTAGTCCTTCCTCAGGTAATAGGCTTTCTGTAGATGTAATTTCTCCTGACAAATAAACCTGTTGTCAGTGTATAAACTTAAAAAAAAAATCAAGGAATTTTACACAAAGGTCTGAGAAATTATATTTGTATCTAGAAGGTGTTTTTTTTTTTTTCTTTTATTAAAATCAGTATACAGGTTTAGTCCACCATACTGACTAAAGATCTGTATGTAGACTTGAAGAAAATATGATAGCACAGGAAGAAAAAGAGATGCCAAAATTAGGGACTGATAACCTAAATCTTGTGGTAAGGACAATTTTCGTTTCAATCCTAAATCTTCCACGTACAATCACACTGTGCAAGCTTCATCCTCACTGCCCTACAGGTATTCACTGCCGCAAATGTGAAATCACTACTAAGCTGTATTTGCCTGTTAGAAAGTACTTGTGTGCTGCTTGCACAACGTACCCAAGTTTAAAGACCCTGCCCGTGCTATCATAATGCAACCAGTGCCTGCTGAAAGTGCCCAGTAACTGTGTTCTGCATTGGAAGCCAACTGTGAAACATACACCCTTCCAGCAACCTGGCAGGGAGGAAGTCTGGAAAAAAAACCCTTCCCCCCCCCCCCCCCCCCCACCTGCATGCCATATCTTCCCTGAGCAGCTAGCAAGTGGCTGCCTGTCACCTCTGCTGTCTGAAAGCTATCATTACCTCTTCTCCTTTTCCAACCAAAGGCTCTGCAAATCATTTCCCATATATGAACAAATCCCACAGTGTGAAAGGTAAATAATACTGTGACACCTCAGACAAGTTGGTTTAACAGGTAGCTTGTTACCTGGGAGAGTAAGAGCGTCTGAAAGTCTTGTGGGAAGGAGCAGTGGGGATGGAGTTAGGCTGAGAAAGGGGAGGGGGGTGCTTCGACAGCCCATCTGCACTCCAACCCCAGAACCGACTGCCACGATCAGAGGAGAAATGAAAGAGAAAAAACAGAGAGGAGAGGGAGAAAAAAAAAAAGAAACTATAATCTGAGTGGCTTAGTGCTGTCATGCTGCCTTGGAGAGAGAGAAAAATTAATAGAAACAAAATTAAACAAGAATACTCCACTGAACCTCACAAGTCATTGTTTTGGCCATTGTTATTCATTTCCATTTTTATTCCTAATGTAATGATACAGTTCGCACTAAAATAGTCCCTGCTTCTACTAAATGTAAATTTTATAAATGGATACAGCTTCCATAAACAACCCAACATATTCTAAGTAAGCAATCCCTGACCACACATCCCAGGTACTTGTGAGCAACAGGATTTCCCTGAAAGAAAGTAAAGTTGGGTACCTTGTAAAGTTTGGCTCCTGCAATCAGGCCCTACACAACAAGCATATCTTCGCAGGGCTTAAGATCTGATCCTATTTTACCAGATTCAACTGACCCCAAATATGCAGCAAGTGGAAATCAGTCTAGAGTGGAAACTTATCTTGTAAACTAGTGACTTGGTCCAGGTCTCAGCAGAAAAACCTGGAGAGACTGGATGAAACCAGCCTCTAAGTCATTTCAGATCTCTCAAAATTCCACAAGCTCCTTCTGGTTACTGTTTGATCCTGCACTTTTGGGTCAAGGCACTCCATACCCATGCCAATTACATTTGTCCCATTCCCTGTTTGCTTCACAGATTTTCAAAATCATCTTCTAAATGAGAATATAGATGCTTGTGCTGGTAGAGTATTCAGGACAGTGCTTTGTTTCTATTAAGTTTAATAACACTATCTTGGAAAGTCACATTTGTATATACGAAAGTGACAGATATTGAAGATCGGAAGCAGCAATCGAGTCAAGAATTGCAAACAGCAGCAAAGCCAGTTGAAAAAAATTCCTCTTAAGAGTGGTGTCAAGAAATTTACTTGTTAACCAGCAATCAAAAAACATAGCTATTACATGCAACTATTACAGAAATACACCAGACACCCGCGCTGCTGATCAGAAGTCTCACAGTTCACAGGTGAGAAACACCTACCTGCACATGGGCCACCAAACAAAGCAGGCTTGTTCTCACTGTATAAAGTGAGTGGCTATTTTTAATTCTTTTTCCATGCCTTGCTCAACTTAATACTGAAATTTTATTTTTTGTGGTATTTTCTATTATCAGGGAAAAAAAACAAGCACAAACTTACACAGCCAGATAAAATCATTACCCCTTATTTTGTGGCATTTCCTCTAGAGATCTTTGAAGGACTGAACTTACTTTTTGGGGTTTGTTTTTCTAATAATTTGATCTGAGCACAGGTTTCTGGGCTACTGATAAAGGCAGAAACAGTAGAGCAAATATATTAAATTGTTGTTCCTTCAAATATTCCTATAGAATCCTAGGTGAAAATTCACAACCTGAATGTAACATTTGAGTTTACAGAAGTTCATTTGCTATTCAGAACGGTATTCTTACACTGGAGAACTTCACAACCCAGTATTTTCCTTTTTGTCATACTAAATCATTCACTAAATCTCAGATTTTCTCTGTCTAACACAAGCAATTCATCTGAGCATTGCTCAGGAAACATTCTTCTCCGTTAGAAGTTTGGGGTTTTTTCCTATTATTTTCAGTCTTCACAGGTGCCCTCCCTGCTTTTCATCTTCAGAAAACACTTCTTTCCTCCATAATTCCTCTTCCCCAAAAATTAAAACTGTCAAGACAAAAAAAAAAGCAGGTACAAATGCAAAAGTAACTCACAGATGAAGTGGATATGTTCTAGTGATCATGAAGCAGAACTGGATGGAGCAAATGAAAGCAGGAAGGACTCTGCCCAAGGCCCTGAAAGCACGTTACCCTTCTGAAGACACTAACACGAGAGGATACTTAAGCAGATGTTATCATATGGATAGACAAATTAGCTGTTTGCATCCATAAAGTCCAGTTCAAGCAAAACATTCAAAATCTACCCATGAACACATAAGTACACACACACACACAAAAAAAAAATCAGTCATCTGGAATTCAGTTGTGATGGCAATATTATGGAAGAAGTAATGTAACCCAAGGGCTATGGCACACACATGTACTATAGAAAGTCTGTATCAACAAAGCCTTGCTGACTGAAGATATTGTCCACAAATCATTAGTTATATGGGAGAGCAGCTATGCTTAGTAGCATGTTTATATTTGGACACATGCCAAACTATTCTTTCTGCATGTATCCCAGCCCCAAAGACATATATGTCTCTAGATGAGAGTACTTCAATCTATGCATCAAGAAAAAAAGGTAAAGAAAAGTATAATCTTCAAAACTGGCATTAAGAACTGGAGATAATCTCTTAACTGGCTGCATTCAGGCTGCTGTAAAAGACATAGGCATGGACAAGGTAAGCAGGGCCTGTACATGGAGCACCCTAGGAAACAATGGGCATACACAGTCTTAGTACAACCCACTGACAATGGGTCCCACAAAAATGTAAAGCCAAGCCTTGCTTCGGAGAAGGGCTACACAGAGAAACTTTGGGAATCTTGATTCTTTTATACTGCTATCAGACTGACTTGAGTGTGCTCATTTTCCAGGTTTGTAGAGAGAAAAGTGACATTTTACATCACTGATGAACAGCAAACGACAAGCATCTGTAATGAAAACATGACACACAAGCATCTATACTAACAACTGCAACAGTATGGCAGTCTACTCTACTTCCTGCAGGTAGGGTACTGCAGTGTACCCTACTTCCTGCAATCTGTTAGCATATCTTCTGAAGCTTTTTGTTTAAAAGAAGGATGGCCACATGTACTCTTCAGAAACAGAGCTAAATTCCTTTGTTCTCCGAGTCAGAAATATGCTCAAACTGCTACACAAGATACTTTCAAGAAGGATGCAGTCCAGCAGAGCATCAGAAGCCACTGCCACTGATTGCAGTACTTGCCACCAACTTTTCTACAAACAGTAAAAATTAGCAGCTAATGCTGCTGCTCAGAGGTCACTCACAAAAAATAAGGTAGAACTTCTCCCCTGTTCATTTTAAAGGGCTTTTACAGCAGTTCCCACCTTCACCTATCATTGAAGATTATCTTTGACTCACCATCCTTGAATAACTAAATCCAGCAAGGAAGAAAGACAACCTTCTTGAAATGACACCTACATTTCTGGATCACTATCTCCAAGAGTTCCACAGAAAATTGAAGGAATGAATGACTGTTTCCTAAAAGAAATTCCTGGCCCACCGTATCAATGGCAGTTTTGGTCTTGACAACTTAATGGCAGAATGCTCTGGAATTACATGCCCTCTCTAACTATTCCTTGAGAACATCACGTAGGAAAACCCCCTCCAGTTCCTAAACCCAAAATGCTGGAAAACAACAGCAACATAGTATTAAGTGTTGGCTGAAAACTTCAATCAATAATTTGATACATGCATCCTGACATCAAGAGGTGAAAAGAATGCAAAGACAAATTGAAAAGCGGTGAGTGAAGTGGCAACACACTGTCATGTCCCAATGGAAAACCCCAAAAAGCATGGTAAAAGGTCATGAATTTATAAAATAAGTGCCACATGCAAACGTGGCCAACAAAGCCACAACGTAACCACAGGGAGATATATCTCAGTTTATGATTTCCCATGACAAATCAGCAGGGCAACAATGCTCAGACTAGTCAAAAAGGAAGCAACATAGATGGAACCATTCCCCTGAAACTCTACCACTTAATTTCTTAATGAAAACTTTGTTAAAAAAACCCTCGTAATAGGCAACTTGACCTTGGCTTGCAACCACCCACTCTAGTTTTGGATTACAGCAGATTTAGGGGTCACAAAGATGTATTTAGATATCTAGAATTTTCTCAGGAAACCCCATGTGTTCCTCATATGCTGCTGGAATTAGTTTAACTCCTTATGAAAGGCTAAAAGCCTATATTTTTCATGACACATGGGAACTCACATGTCTAAGTATCCCTCCAGACATGGGTTAGCACATCATGACAGGGTTAAATTTCAGTGTAAATTACTACAGTGGACTACAAACTGCAGTCCTCACCCAACATATTTCCATTTCTTCCATGATAAAGGGAGACAACCTCCCATGGAGAGGACAGGCAGAGAACAGCAGCAGCTCTCAAGTTTTCCCAGCATAAATCAAAGCTTCTCTAAATAATAACGTAACACTTCCTCCAATATTTCTGTAGTGCCAGAGCACACTGTTTAAATTCCCATCTCAAGTGCTCCAAGTTTTTATGGGGTGAAACGTGAACATTTCCCATATGCAAATGTCCATGTTTGCAAAATAAAATGTTTTGTAGTGCACCAATATATTCTAGGGTAGCACCTGCATCTTCAGCAAAACACCTGGTTGTAATAGACCCGCTGCCTGAAGGATCAGGCCACTATTCTTCTGGTAAGCAGCCAGGAGAATGATTTGAGAGGTACTCAGCATTAAAACACACTCACCACCTCTGCTTGTTCTGCACCCTCACAAAGCATAAAAGGGGAACTGGAAATTCAGCACTTCTCTCAACAGCACAAGCACTGCACTACAGTCAGATGAATTACTGAGCACAAGGGCACGCCTAAAATACAGACAATCTGAAACCCTTGACATGAAAGTCATCATATACTTCATGTTATTTGCAACCCCAACAAGACCTCATTTCTAATACTGCCATTTCATATTACCTTTATTGAACCCACAAATGTAGTTCTGGAGAAGGCCTAGTTATGAAAGAAAATTAGTACTATAAGAAAAGACATTAAGATTACACAGATGACATGAGGACTGGAACACTGAAGTCTATCACCAACCACATATTATAATGTTCCAACCCTGTTTCTTTGGAGAAATCTACTGTAAACTTTTGGTCTTGTTTTTGCTTTCAAAGTGAGTCATATTCTGCAAATGCACACTCGGTGTTGAAATCCTGTAATATTTTTTAAGTGGTTTAATTACCCTGCCACATTACCTTGGAGACAGCCCACCATGGGAACAGTTGGTAGGTGAAGTTAAGGGGCTGGTTCTGCTGCTGGAGTGCCGGGAAGGGGTCCGACCAAGGGTATTGCTGGGGGAACCCTGGCACAGAGGCAGAAGACAGGGATTAGCAACATGTTGCAATGCACAGGCAGGAGCACACAACAGCAGGTCCAAATATTGCCTTTGTTTGTGCTAGACAAACTTAGCGCAGTTTTGGTTCTGGCTCTTGACCTAAAAATCTGTACCCGTTGTTCATGTAGTCATTAGTATGTTCTTGAAGGTACTGTTCTGAGGATAGAGAATGCATGTGCACTTTCCTACAGTCCGCAGTACATGCAATTTTAACTATGCAACACACACAGCCTGCAAATATTACCAGATAAATGGCTTATCAATCCAGCAGGCTACCCAGCTTCTCAGATACTATTTGCCAGGCTTCAACTTGAAACCATTATCCTGGCAATTTAGCAATTTAATTATGCAGCTATTTTAAGCATTGTCTAAAGCATTCTGATTGTGCTTGTTAAGAGCATAAGCAAGCAATCTAACTTATTATTTTTCAACTGGCCTCCACAACCATTTGTACCACACCAAAATGAGTTGAAATTGCTCCCAATTATGACTCTGTTCACACAAAGTCAAAGGTACTAGAGAACCCAGTTCATTTGCCTGGAAGCCTAATGTTGCAGTTCCAGCGTAGACAAAGGGTCTACTTGTCCCTATAGAAGCGCAAAGACAGGAGGGTTCAAATTTCAGGAAGTTTCACAAGATTTCCACATAGAAAAGGCCAAAAATGCCCTAATGCTTGCTGTTCTGGGGGGAAAAGAGGTTTAGAAACATGCTTAAATCCTCTACTAACATATTGCTTCAGAGAAATAAAAATATGCAAGGGCTTCATGTAAAACCGAAGCATAGTGTAATAGGTTTACACTGAGCAGATCTTGTAGGTCTCCCCTCTAGGTGTGGACTGAGGAGACCTTGTAGATCCTGTGAGCTTCCAAGAAGACAATATAATAGATTTCAATAGTAGTGGTAGGCCCAGAAAATCCACGGTATCAGGATTTCTGGTTTAAGCCAAAAGATTGTTACTGGCAGGATTTTCAAAAGCACAAATTTTATAATTCCCACCTCCCAGTCTTTACTGCTTATGGCTATATTAAATTTAAAAACAACTGAATGTTTTGTTTTAATGGTTCCCATAAAAGCAACATCAAATAGACGCCTCTGTTTTAAGAAAGTTACAGATAATTCATGTTACTGAGCATCTGAAACAGCTTATCAACGAGCTGCTGTCTTTGGGGCTCTGCTGTTTGCAAGGACAAGGGCCTCTCACCACACTGGTGTTACTCGAGTTCTTGAGGTGGTTGTGCAGGAGCTTGGTAGCACCATCCTGGAATGTTTTTGGCAAGGCACCAAGTAACATGGTAAACTCAGGAGTGTTCAATTCAAAGAGAGAAATCAGGACTATTTGTGCTGCCTGAAAAGAAAAAGGAAAAGACCATCAGTTTTTATTCTTTGAAAAGACTATGCACTCTGTTCGTAGCGATCCTTATGGTAAACAATGTGTGTATCACCCAAACAGATTACTCCCATACTAGACCAATTTTTGACATGTTCCTTGTTGTGTCATAATGAATTGCTAACTGCTATAGTTTACTTTTTAGTTCTTAGACCTTACAATATACTTTTGCATTTATATCCTTAACTGCTCAGATGTGAATTGTACAGCTATTCACAGCTAGTGAGAAAATCTTACCATTGTCCTGTCCAGCATATATTTCAATTGAACAAGCCACTGAAAACATTTACAGAAAACAAACCCAGAAGTATGAAGAATCTAGGACTGCAATCTATCATTCACATGCTTTCTATTTTAAGTGTGAATGGGCCTAGTTTCTTCACACCCAATCACTACTTCTCCTAAGGATCTGATGAGTTTGTTTCATCAGACAGACAATCCCTCCTGTTTTCTCACTTCTCATCGCAAGTCTTATCATTGAGGCTGTTTCAGCAACACAAGACTCCATAGGAAGTGGAAGATCTACTGCGATGGTGAGAATCATCATTCTCTCATCCATGGACAGGCTAAACCCCACCAGAATTCCCAAATTTAGTAAGTAAAACCAGGGTACCACTGAAATAATTGAGAATGTTACCATTAAATTCACTGGACAGGGTTTGCCCTATTCACCTGGATAGAACAGCTGCCATAACAGGATCTCCACTAACTCTATTAGCAAACATACAGCTCTGCATATGCTGAACTAAGACAATGGAATAAAATTGGAATGGAAGGAGAATACATCAGCATGCAGATCTGCAAGAGTAATCAATATTACATGTCCCCAACTAGGCTTCCCCAGCAGCACACAATATGCATGTGGATTGCACCAATTCTGTTTATTTTCCCCTGCCTCTGCCTTGAAAATATATAAAAATATACACATTGATTAAAAGAACAATAAAAATGAAGCAATGATAAATGACCTCTGATGGTCTGCAGCACCACCTTCTCCAACAGGGGTGCAGCCATTGACACATCAACCTCCAGAATACATACCTGGATACCAAAGAGTGGCTTAAATCACAAAGTAAGAAGCAAAGCTATAAGTGCTCTTATTTTGGAACAGCTTACATACAGGCTTAAGAGAAGCAGACACTTGTGTCTGACCTCTATGAAAACTTTCTAAAACTTCCTAAAAATGAAAAAGAAGAGGATAAAAATATAATTCACTGCTGTGGCAATAACTGTACAGTCACTGTTCTCATCGATTCAAAGAAGGAATTTTGTGTTTGCAAAGTTGCAATAATTAAGTGTATCTGTAGTTCCCTGGGAAGTGGAATCTTTCAGCAGACGATGAACTCAGGTACACAAAAATCCTTTCACAGTGAAGAGGAATCAAAGTACCTCATTGTTTCAGTGTGTAAATTGCAATTCAAGCTACACTGTTCCTTCACTATCAGCCCCAACTTGCAGTAACATGGCTTTGTATATGAAAACATTTTCCATCTATGAAAGTTTGGTAAATAACATCCTTTTCATATGGCCAACAAAGAACTGAGGCACACAACACTCAATGGGCTTCCAAGGACTACAGCAAATAACAGGTCCTTAGACTCCTCATTCCAGATGGATCACGTTGCCTCCTGTCAAAACTCTCACTGACTTGAACAGAAACATGGTATGTCATTATTCACTTCACACTAAAGATGTAAGCATGAAAGAAGTGGGAAGACAATTTTCCCCTTGGCTTTCTTAACTCATACTCTACCCTCCTCTGACCTGAAGTTTTGGACAACTCTGCCATGAAGCCTGCCTGGTATCCATATATCCTGTGTATTTCTGTCCATTTTGATCCAAGAACTTTAAAGTTTTCACCAGCATAGTATCTTCTGTAATAAAAATATTACTGCAAACAAGATCTCAGAACAACAATCAGCATGTTGAACTGAACGCAAAGTCATGCCAAAGTGCATTCCTGTTCGTGAATGGCATGCGTATCCTGGATGGTTAGGAAGTGGACATGCAGATCTTCTGTGTCAGAGCAAAAAGATCTCATTAATTGAGCTAAAAACCAAAATAAAACAGGAAGGTTGATCAACAAGATTTCCAGGGTTGAGAGACTGCTCTGAGATTAAAATGCCTGGTAAGTCAGAAGCTGCCCAAGGTACAGTGAGGCGGGAAAGAGTTTCATAGGCCTTTGTGCCATGTATCTCCCACTGATGGGTTAGAAATAAGGTCCTTCTTGAAGACCTTCTAAGGAAATAGAATGAAATAATGTCTTTTGCCTAAAATAAACCTAGAGGTGCAGTTGGATGACTGAGGCCTATTTAAAAAGAACATAGTCGAGGCAAAAGCCATTACATGAAAGCTCCTACTTAGGATTTAACACACAAAGGTCTTGGGCCCTGATACTATAAAATCAAGAACAGTTACTGACTTCAAAAGGCGGAAGGTACATGATACCTTGAAATCACACCTACAACATGCTCCTAGTTTCACTCTTGCAATAATTCCAGTTTTAATATAGTTAGTTTTATTTCAGCAATGAAGAGCATCAGAAGCAGCATTTCTACACCCATCTTAACAGTTAGATAGGGACACTCTTGATAATCCTCTAAGTTCCATTTACCTCGTACACATTTATCTAATCAAAGGACATCTTTTACAGATAATGTTTCTAAGCATTTTAAATCTGCGGATTTTCAGCTTGTGACAAACCAGAGGACATTTGCATATTTGCAGATCACTGGCCATTTCTGAAAATCTTGGCTCTTGTTTCACTAGATTACTGGAGTAGATAAATTTAAAACAAGGAAAAAAAAATTTACTTCTGAACACAATGTACAAACATTCTCCATGCAACACTCATGCTTGATGATATAAAGTTGAAGAAGGAGTAAAAGCTGAATTTTCCTTTGTCTTTGTGTCCCTGTACCATTAGTGTGGAACCCTAATCCATCTCTTTACAGTGACATATAACGTAGACACTATAGATTATCTAATCTTAACGAAGCAGTTCTCTGCTGGCTTAAGCTAGATAAACTCTAGTGACTTCAGAGCCTGACTATGCTAGTGAGGGGGTCTGGCTTCATGTCAGGTTGTTGAATCATTTGCAAAGGATCACTTATGTAACTTTATTATTTTCTTTATAACAATGCAGTGAGGGATCAGGTTCCACAAGCTGGTGGCAGTGCCCGAAGCTTCACACTTGGACAGCATGAATTGCATTGACCTAACAGTCCCAGTTGTTAAAGGGACACAAATACTTTGGCAACTTTTGGGTTTGGGCTTTACCTAGACAGTGGGCATTGGACAGATTTATCAAATACTGTAACCTCTGCAACTTGGCGGAATTTTTGTAAAGTCTCTTTGAAATTGTTTGGGCTCATTAAACAAAAAGATCAAGGCTAACTGGAAAAATCCACTGATTTTAGAAAGGAAATGCGATCAGTGACCTAAGCTTAATACAAGTGCCCTATGATTGCTGCTGCTGCTGCTCCAACAGACCAAGCAGAAAAAGCAGCTAAGTTGCCTGAGCTATGTGAAAGCAGTTTTCAAGTTACTCAAACATTGGCAATGGACTCCACAACACTGGTAGTCCCATAAAACAAGAGGATCTCATACCCTGGTTGCTTATGAGGGACTACAAGAGAATTAACAGAAAAGCACACCAAAGCAAACATTAACTTCACAGACAGACACGCTTTTTTCAGGCTCCCAGTCAAGGTCTCTTTACACTAGACAATTGAATTGAGACTGCAAACACGATTAGTGTGATTAGTGCACATGGTTTTTAGTCTACCTGTTTACATTTCTCTTCCAAGTTTCCTTCACCGGGCCCTGAGGAAGCTGTAGTTGTCCTAGCTGGCAAATCCTCACCCACCCAACTATGCATGGTCTGGGTTTGACAAACAGCAAAGTTGGTATTTAGAGAAAGCACAGATTTCAACTAAATCATCTAAACAGTACACATGCTATATTTTTGGAGAAGAGTTATAACTCAGTTCTTTGCTTAATTTCAAGTGACAAAAAGCATAAATACTTGATTTAACCAAATTTAACCAAACCAAAAGAGGATTCCTTTCAGCAGAGGGCAGCACTGGCTCAAAATTAAATTCAACCACAACTCTTAGGCTTCTAGGTCATCCCTTGGTTCTCATATCAAAGCTTTGCTTTGGCAATCTCCTGATAGCCTCCATAACCACTTGAAAACTTCTGTTAAAGTGCAAAGCCTAGGCAGTGCTGGACTGAGATGGCACTTGCATCTGGCCAGCCAGGAGGAGAGTAGGGGAACAGGTGCTTGCATCTACCTGCACCTATCCTTGCACACATCTAAGTTCAGAAGAATAAGCAGTTAAGAACTTGCAAGCTCCTGACTCCAGTTCGGGCATCAGTCTGATAGACCAATACTGTCAACAAATGCCTTTTATCACGTGATCAGTCTGGGGAAGATCCACGCTAGGATCTACTCACTTTTCATAGAATCCTAGAATAGTTTGGGTTGGAAGGGACCTTGAAGATCACCTAGTTTCAAGGCCCCTGACGTGGGCAGGGACACCTTTCACTAGACCAGGTTGCTCAAAGCGCCATTCAACCTGTCCTTGAACACTGCCAGGGATGGGGCAGCCACAGCTTCTCTGGGCAACCTGTGCCAGTGTCTCACCACCTTCATGGCAAAGAACTTCTTCCTAATAACTAACCTAAATCCACCCCTCTTCCAGTTTAAAACCATTCCCCTTTGTCCTATCCCTACATGCTCTTGTAAAATGTACCTCTACAGCTTTCTTGTAGGCCCCCTTTACGTACTGGGAGGCTGCTATAATCTTATTCAGTATGCATCATTCATTTCACTGTCCAGTCTAAGGCAAACGTGTAACAACTTCAGGCACACTGGAACAGAGAAGCTCGCTCTCTCATGTCACCTAGAATTATACTAAACTGCAAATCAAATATAGATCCACTGAGATCAAGAGGCATCACTGACACATTAGGCAGCTTGTATTAGCACACACTGGCATAGGGCAATGCTTTAATTCTCCAATGAGTGTAGCTGATGTTAAGCGAGTTAATTCACAGCTACTGAGAGTGTCCACAGGCTCTAAACAAGTATTTTTTAAATGTACTTTCCAGCAGACAATTAAATGTTAGCTGGCTAACATAACTAAGACAACAAACTATCTACCACACCAAACCTCCTGCTTGTTCCCTTTTCAGGTCTAGAATCAGATAAGTATGGACATCCAAATACTGATACAGTAATATGAAGCATAATGGCTTCATCAGTTCATACGTAATCCAAGCGTGTTAGCTTGAGCAGTTTTTAAACACACAGTTTTCCCCAAAGACTTCTATCAGAATATGCTGTTTTCATCCACATCCTGAAAAGGAAGAATTTGTTTAACAGATTTAGATACAGAATTCATATACAGATTAAATCCACATTGCTATTGTGTTTTATACAGCACACACTTAATATATCATGAAAGGTTTTTACAAGTCATGAGTGGTTGCATTACATGGGTCAAAGGCATCTCAAACAAGTGCCAGCAAAAAATATTCAGCACTGATTCACCACACATCAGATCACTGTTCTATAATGGATTATGATTCGTTATGCATGCTGTTATTTTGTGACCTGGGCACAAAAATCACTGCAAAAACGTTCTGGAGAGCCAGATGTTACCCCAAAGTCAAGCTGATGAAGACTAAGTAACTTTGCTTCTTACAAAACAGTGTTTGTTGCAAAACCAGGTTTAAGTACTAGAAAAAAGGTTGCATTTCATTAACAACTGAGAAACTTCTATTATAACCCTAGCATAATGTAAGTCTGAATCCTAAGGGTGAGGTTCCAACGTATAAGCTAAGAAGGAAGAAAAGGTACTGAAGTAAGATTGTTTGTAATGTAAACATGCACTTTAACCTGGACTTTCAAAATGTTAGAGTAAGTACGGCAGACTTATCCATCATAGTCCAGAGAAAACAGCATACAGTCTATCTACTGGATGGCTCCATAATGCATTATGTAAGTATTACCTCTAATCTCAATAGATACATCGCCTCTGTAGGGGTGTGTGCATATAAATGGCACATACACACAAACATACTAGACAGTCACATAATATGACTATACACGTTCTGTGGTGCAATTTCTTATATTATATTGCACTAGCTTTTACCATTTCAAGTAAACCAAGAAAATGTGCTTATATTACAAACTGCTTTCAATGCAAAGGATGTGTAGAGCAAAGATTCATTTTAAGGAAATCTAGCCTAGCACCATGATGATTTTCTGCATGCTAACATTGGGTAAAAGCCATTTCCTCACACTGCATACACTAAAAACATTTGGGCTCTCATAGCTCTGTAGCATCAAATTCAAAACAAACAAAATGATGGCTACTGTTTTGGAAACACAGCTAGGACACAGAGATCCTTTTTGTTCTAACAGAATTACATCAAGTGAACAGTGAAGTCCACTAGATGCCATTTCTGATCTGTTACATTATTTTTCCTAAAACTATGTTTAAAGGAGTCCCTCTGTGCATTTAGTCTGAGTTTGACTTATTTAGGAATATTCTTTGGCTAAAAGGCTGACCTCATACAAGGTCATAGAAGACATAGTGTTATTTAAGATTCCGTAAACCTGAAACTGAAAACCTAAGGCCTGGTTCTCTGGTAGCTTAGCTCTTCATGGAGTCTATGAGACACAAATCTGCTGTAGGAATATTTCAAGAGTGCTACAGAAACCTCTGAACCAGAAAGGCAAAGGCCTGCAGCTGGGAGGGATTAAAACAATTTGACATTCAAAAGCATTTCTGCAAACATCCTCTTTGCCACTGATGCTGTAGCAGGCTGTGACCAACAGTGTTTATTGTCCAACACCAGTGAAGATGAACAATGCCATTCAGCTCACTAAGAATCTTTGGGAGTGCTTTTACAGCAAAGCATCTGTCCCAGAGTTGCTCAAATCAGCCTGATGCTAGACAGGAAATTAAAACTCCAGGAGAGATTTGAGAGGTCTCATGGCATCACACTGCAAAGGAGCCCAATTTCATTTCCTCTGAAGTGTTTGCTTTCCTGTCTATCACTGCTCCTTCCTACAGACATCACAGCAATATTTTACCCAAATTTGCTCTGGGCTTTATTGATAGATCCAATTTCCTTATAAAAGTGACATCATCAATATTTTTCAATAAATGTCATCTAGGACTACTAGTTAAAGTAGCAAATACATCTTAGTTGGCTGTTTGAGCACATGAAGAATTGTTAATCTGCAGCTTTCTCATCTCTTTCTTCCTCATCTTCTGGTGTAATTCAGAATGAATTTCTCAATCAGTTTTAGGAAAATATCTGATCCCAAACTTTTTTGATTTGGATACCACTAGACTTCACCTACAAACCAGTGGTGGCAATCCAGAAAGGGCCATAGCCCTAGGAATTCTGAGGGGAACTTCATGCAAATGACAGCAACATAAGCATTCTCCTGGGCTTTTTGATTCACTGCAATGGTTCCAGTTTCCTATCAAGTCCCATCCACTGTCTGTACTCAAGGGCAGCTTGACCAAATTCAGTAATGAGTGGGACAGTTGAAAGAAAAAGTTTTCCCAGCTACACAAGTGTAAGGCAGAACATAATGTACACATGACACAAGGCTGCCCATAATGTGGTTTGTAAGAGAATACTGCAAGAATATTTCATTGACAGAGAAGACAGTGAGGATATCTGGCACGAAGGAGAAATTTCTTCTTCCCTGAGATTAGCAGTCCAGATGACAATCAGGCAATACAGGTCTTGTTATTTACCGTTAAGATCAGGGCTTGGCTGATTAACAGGATAACAGGCAATGTCACTGGCTCTTCAGCTCAGGAGGCCTTGTTCCCCTTCAGCTTGTACAAGCTGATCCTAAATGTTAAGATCCTGTGTGCCCTCAACAGATGATTCCAACCCCTCAAATGCTGAGTACTCATGTTTAATAAAAGTTTCCATTCACCTGAGCCTTGGACAGGAGGCTTTGACCAGAGCCAAATCAGAAGCCTCATTCTAATTTCCATTCTCAAGCTGATGGCTCTTTTCCAAGATCAAAGTATTTTCCCACACAGAGCCCAAGTCTGTCATCCAAATTCAATAAGCACTTTACCTACGTAAGGATTGCACAATAATTTTGTTGGCAATATTAGTGATAGCATGGTGAAGTTACTGGCCTATTGTCCTCAGACCAGTCATTACAGTATTTGCATTGCCACTGAATTACTTTTCAGTAATTAACTGGCTTTTGTAAAATGATTTCATCAAATCAACCATTTTCCAGGGAAAAATTAGAATGAATACCCTGTTACAGAGAGAAATAAACCAAGGCAGAGGAAATCTGAGTACACTGCACAAGGTTAGATGCTACTGCACTCAAAATTAGAACTCAGTTATCTGAAAACCTGATTTGTGCCCTCCCCATTGATATGTTCTGCTTGGGCAAAAAGCATCGAGCCATCCATGTATGTGGAAATTACTATATTTATACCAGGTGCTCTCCTTGCACTGGCACCGTGTCCCACCCAGGTCACCATGCAGTGCTGTGCCTACTCAATGGCTTTTGTTCAGTATGCAGGACAAATGTCTTTCACCTCTCTTCTAGCACTGCTTGCAGGAAGTAAATCTTCATTTGCATGCGAGGTAAACACCCAATAAGTATTAACAATCTTTAAAACAAGACAAATATTTACCCACAACACCCTGCAGATCAGCTATTTTAAACATAAAGCTTGACAATAATTTTGACTGTACATAGTTAACGGCTACTATGAGAAGCTTAAATGGTTTCTGCCTTGAGAGGGAATCACATTTTGTCAGTGACACTCTGTAATATCAACTGCGTGTTCCTCAAAGTACGTCATGTTTTTGTGATAAGGGAGCTTATGTTCAGTTACAGATGTCATTCTATAGAAGAACATAAACTGTTTTACGCACAACGGCATTTCCTTTGACTAAGTTTCTTTCTGACTTCAGTAGCTATAAACTATGATCAAGCTAGGTGTCATGTTAAGTGTGCTTAAGTACTCATCAAAAGTATATGCAAGTTTTATTAATAAAGCTGTATCATTCAGCTTGAAAAAAGTTCTGGGACTAAATGCCACTTTTTGTTCTATTTCTCTCAAGTTTCTTAACACTATGGGTCTGGGCCCTTCATCACCGTCACACACAGTGAATAGTAGTATTGGACAGATGATCACTAATAATAAGATAATTTTGGTACTGACTGAAAATATAACCCATTTCTTGAACAGATCCTTTGATTGCTACCATAAGATCAGACTGACTAATTGCTATGCAGCAGCCACATGCTTTCCCCACTGACAAAGGTTGTTTACATACTTCTCCATCAGCATGAGAAAGCTTGATTTACCTGCATCTCCTCAAAGGTAAAATACAGACAGAACAGCATGACCATCACACACACAGATGCTACTTACATTAAATGAGTTACTGAATGCTACATTAAAGATAGCATTCAGTAACTCAAACCTGGGTGAGAACCACATTAGCTGCAGGGCTACATTTCTTGGGGGAAAGAGTCCCTTCCTCTACAAGTAGCTGAGTACCAGCATCACTGTTGCACCATGCCATCTGGAGAAGTATATATGGGCCAGACTACACCTGTAATGATTCCTCAGTACCAAAATTAAAATGTGCTCTTGTCAGCTTTCAGGAGCTGAGTTGATTGCACTGGTGGTCTCAGATCCAAATTCTACTGAAAAATTACTTTATTTTACACTTTTTACATGCCTGTTGCAGTATTTTCATCATGTGAAGACCGAACTGATTCTTCTTCCTCTCCCCTGTAACCCCAACTGCCATCTCCATTTTTAGGCTGTGACAACATTTACAATGCATGGTCTGCTTTGCTCTTAGAAAAACCACAGATCTTGAACACTGCCATAACACCATCCATGAGGGCAGAATCTTTTGATGCTTAAATGAAACACCTTACTATTAAAAAAGGTACTTTATTCCAAGTTACATACAGTCTCCAAGAAAGGAGGCCAATCTTTCAACTGCATTCTTCAGAAGATTTCACCTGCCTCAGTTGGCCCTTGATAATCCAGTTTCCTACTACATAAAGAACTTACTAGTCTGTTAACTAAAGTCCTGGCAGAGATAATGGCCAATGATTGCTTATAAATCCTTTTCTACAGTGTTTCTTCTAAAGCCTGTGGTTTGTACTATGTTCTTAACAAAATCATAGTACAGCAGTGGCGTGATAAAATAAGGATAACCTGGGCATTCACTCTCAGTAGCCTAAGTTGGCTTAACTGTAATAATTTATTTGAAAGCTATGGGCATCAGTGGCAAATCCAAGTCACATGCAGGTTCAATAAGTAGAATTTAGATTCAGTAATCTCTTGTCAGCCCAAGGCACTTGCTTGGGTACTGCTCAGCTCAGGTAGAGTTTGGTGGAAGTTTTGCCAGAGTTCTGCAAGTCTTTGAAAGAGATAGAAGGATGGACACCCTGCTGCGAACACGCGCTCCTCACATCCCACAGTGAACAGCCGATTTTTTCAGCTCTGCAGATACTCGGCACTCAATTTTGTATGCAGCAATGATGACCCCTAATGGTGGAAGATTTCTTCACTGAGCAATAGGCAGTGATTTTGCTTTTCAATGCATAATTCTACTTAAATTAATTACAACTCCCTCTCGCAGACCATGAGCACAGTATACTGCTTGAGGTTTACTTGAGCTGTAATAGAGAAGCGGCTTCTTTGACTGTTTAATTCTTTCTGGCTTTATTCATGGAGGCATCAAAATGGAAAGGCATATTCCAGATCTAAGTCCAAGATTTAAAATAACCTTTCTTTTTCTGAGGCTGACTATCTTGCAGAAGCAAATTTCAGTCACATTGGTGTGAATAATCCCTGCAGAAAATCTTCATAGAAGAGCATGAGACATTTTTCTCTAGAATCAATCAGCTGTATGTGAGAAAGCAGCATGAACCCAAAAAGCTTCTTTGAAACTTCGTGTCAGCTATCAGGCAATGCTGCAGTTCCAGCACCTTTGATCCCTAATGATCTTTTCATCAGAAATCAAATAATCACTAAAAACAGATTTCTTATTTCCGAAGTCATAATCTGTCATTCTACCATTAATTCAACATTTTAAGTGCATGTAGAGTGAAAAAATGCAGACAATTTTTACATTCTGAAATGCTTAAATGTTTGTTTAGGTTATTTTGGGTGGGTTTTTTGTTGTTTTGTTGTTGTTTTTTTTTTTGTGGTGGTGGTGTTTGTTTCTTTTTTAATCCAAGTACATCTCCAAGTCTTTAACTCTTACCAGAATTTATTTCTACATCTGGACTGAGAAGAGAAGGTGGTTTTAAATTGTGTTACAGATGCCAGGTACATAGAACTTAAGTCTCACTTTTCTCTTGGGAAAGATGAGTATCACCACCTGGCCCATTTTAGCTTGCCTGACACTTGCATCTACAGCAAGATAAAGAACAACGTAACTGTATAAACCCAGGCCTGACCTAAATGTGTCAGTTTTTTCCAGGCTGAGATAAACATACAGCTCTTAAAAGAAAAAAGCTGAGAGTCCCTGGCAGCTTACTGATTTGTTTACTTTCTTTCAACAATATAACACAGAAGTTGTGCTAGATTTCATTCAGTCTACAAAGCACAGAGCCTTCACCTAAATAAACGAAAACCTTGAGAAATTTCCAGACTGCTCAAGAAAAAGTACATTTTCAAACTGTACCTCTTTTTGCACAGTATTAGTAAAGTCACACAATTAAGTACCTACTAGAAAAAAATATACGAAGTCATGCTTCAGAAATGTGTTTTAATGAATCAGCAATTTGTCCTGGACAGTAAGGCATGTAAAATCAATTTCTTAAGAACAGAATCTAGTAACTGAATTTTTCATGACCTTTATGACCATTTTCTGTTGTGTTATTTTCCTTTTCTTTTTCTTACTTTTTTTTTGAACAACAGTAATTACTGTTAATACTTCATCACCCTGGCTTACCTTTCTCACGTCTGAGCTCTTTGGTTCTGTTGTCCAAGTTATAATTCTAGATACAGCAAGTCTTGTCTCACTAGAGTTCACAAAGTCTGTTGGATCCATCTGTCTTGCCAAGGACTCAATATACTTCAGGATAGCAACTTTCACCTGAGAAGTGAAAAGGGACATGGTTAGGCTCAGAAGCTGGCAGAGATGGATTTATCCCACAATAAACAGATACTACTACAGATTGACAAGACTTATGTCACGAGGAAAAAAATCAAAATAGCCCTGTGACATGTCTTTGTGTCGTGTGCTTAAAAATTAAAAGCAATTTTCTACACAGGATAAATTTTGTGTAGTAAGAGCCTGGAACAGTATACAAGAACTGGCTTGAAATACGTATGTCTACTTGTGTATTTGTGTAAACAAATCAGTACCCTACCATGCTGGTTTCACCAGTGATTACTGTTCCAGATGCCAAACCATAGCTTCTGGTATTAACCAAATACATGACAGAGTCCCAGAAGATCCAAAATTTCGAAGATTAAAGAACAGGAGTCATTTGGTATCCTGTACATTCCTGTCCTTGGAAGATAAATGCGTGTGATTTCTAGAGTTTATAGTCTTCCTATAGTCTTGACACAGCAATCTCCTGAAAAACAGTCTGCAAAACAATATCCCTTTGGGAGGATTCAGTAACAGAAAGCTCTGATGTTTTTTTCCTCCAAACCCTGCAAGTGTTATGTCTGATCTGTGCATCAAGCACTTGTGAAGGTGTGCCTAGGGTCCAGCCATTCAGACAACCTGGTCCTTCTGTCCTGCACAGCCAGGTTTTATTCCCACCAAGACCAGGGTGAAGAGGAATCTTCTGTATCCAAACTTAAATACGTCTCAGTGTGCTGAAAGCCCAGCTCTTACACGGTCCTATTTTAAAGATACTTAGATTTATTAAAATGGAGAAGGAGTTAAGTACCAATATAACTTCTGCATCATGCAGGTACTTACAATTAGTCATCATAACATGAATTCTATGCTTTATGATATGCCTGACATGGCAAGCTTAGACAACCTTCTTGATGCTTTATTGAAAAGGCTTTTTTGATACTGACCTTCAGGTTTGGTGTTTGGGTCTGATCTACAATAAACCTCATCAAAATGTTAAATTGTTGATCAAATGGAAAAGAATCCCTGTCAAAGAAAAAAAAAAAAGGCAAAAATGTAATGCAACATAAATTTTCAGGACTAAATTAACTCTATACGTTAAAGTTTGCACAACAGATTTCAACACCTTTAATAATTTTCTCTTTAACTTTCTATCAACCGGAGAAACTCCAAGTCTAAGGATTAGCTGATTACTGACTGAATACCGGAGAAGACTGCTAAATAAATACCTTCATACACCATTACTTTATCTACCCTCTGTACACTTACCCAGCTTTTGGCACATCTGTCCATTCCATCTTCATTTCAGGCTGTGCTTTGTTCCCTTATCTCTAGTAGCAGCCTGGTGTTTATCCTGTCCTCAGAATTCATACCTAGTTTTGATTGCTCTCCTCTATTTCCCTACTCTATCATATTTTCCCCTGGATTACTTTTTTTTTTTTTTTTAAATTATCCTGTTTCCAGGATTAGCTGAACTTTATTGTAACAGTGTCCTGTGCTGGACATCCTTAGAAAGGACACTGACTACAGAACTGGTGTGCACATTGAAGCAGCATTCAAGGTCTTATCCTGACATTACCCTTGCTGTTTGAACAGTATGAAAGATGCTCTGAACTTTCTGGTAAATATGAATAGTGCAAATATTCTCCTCCATCAATCAAAACCAAAACTGATATCTAAGCACATGCACATCAAAACAAACCACAAATTAGCAATATCAGTTTTAAATGTTATGCTTTACAGTTACCTATTTAGAAAAGGGACAGGCCTTTCTAATTCAATGCCTGAAATACTGTACCTAACTTTGGTCTCCTTTATTTTGGTATTCATCAAGATTAAGCCCTCAAAACATACAGCACTACTGTGTTTCTAAAATGTTCAGATGCCCTTCTGTAATCCTGCAAAAACCTCCATAGTATTTGCCATCTAATACTCTACCTGGTGACATCCAGAGCTTTTTGAACTTTCGCCTGCACAGACCCCAGCAAATCTGCTCCCATTTTCTTTAGCAACTGTGTCAGGAGAACAAAAAGCCAATCCTGCAAGTCATCTTTATGAATGATGATGAAATCAACCAGGGTTTCCAGAAACATGCTAAAGACCTATAAACAAAACAGGTGTCACAAAAAGGAACACAGTGCTTTAAATAAAAATAATCAAGGGGAGGGCTGGGTTTCAGGATGATTTTGTTATAGACAGTTCCATGAATGAATGATTTTAGTGACTATATGGCTGGGGGAAAAAAATGAAAAAAAAAAGTAAAAATAAGACAAGACACGTCTAAAACGTGTCGTATTAAAATACCACATGAAACAAATGAAGGAAGGGGGTAGAATACACTTACTCTCTGTTGTGAATTCCACGGCAAAGCAGGCCATGCAACAAAACAAACCACTCGTTAGCACACACAGTGATCAAGGCTAGTTGTCCAGATGCAGTTTGCAAACAGATAAAGGATGCATTCACTGGAATTTTACATGTTCTTGAATCCCTTCTCAGAGTTACTTAAAACATTATATACCTTGTATTAGATCCAGGCTCAGTCATGAAAGTAAGATTTATATATGCTTATATGTAAAAATCTGCGTATGTTTAACACCACAACTAATATGTTTGTAGCAATAATTCTACAGAAGCAATGCAGGTGACAGATCACCGCAAAGGACATAACTTTGAGTCCAGTGTGTAATAAACCCCCACGTTACACAGGAATTGGAACTATTTTGCAAAGATCCACACCTTCACCCTTTCCACAACACAAACTGAACCTTTGAGAACCAAAACATTAAGGCCTTACAAGGTAGGAACTGCCACACTCAGCAAGGCCTGTGGGACAGCTGATCGGGACTATGGCCAAAAATTCACAGTTGGAGCAAGACCTTCCTGTGACAGGCAACTGGTGCCTGTCCGTGGCATTTCCACCATCAACTGGTTATTTAAACTGGTTTACCAAGTAGTCTGAAATACAAATATTTGTACAACTTATGCTTTCTCAAACTGTATTTAACCTAACAGCAGATGTTTTTACTCAGCCACTACTGGTTGCCTTCAACCAGCAAACCTCCTCGGGACAGGGCATGAAACTCTCTTTTCCCCTCTCCCTGCTCCCACTTATCTGCTGACAGAAGGCCACTGGGTCTGAATGTGTCTGTGGGTCCAACATCCCCATTCCCTACCCTGCTGCTTTTTAAGAGATGTTTGTATGTTTATGCACTGGCCTTTAACTTCAAAGGTCAGTTCTATAAAGAAGGCAAAATAGCTATATTAAGGACTTTAATTACAAGATCCAGAACAGCATCTTGGTGAGACCCCATACTGCTCCCAGGCGTACACAATATACAAACCCCAGTGATCGTGATGCTGAACTCCAGTTATTACCTTCACAGACCTCAATCTTGGTGTGTATTACCAAGACACTCTCTAGAGAACTACAGGTAAAACTGAACTTCTCACCCCGGGAGCTGACATGGGAGAGCTGCTCCTCAGGAAGCAAGCAGTAACCAGTTCCTAGCAACATGAGAGACTGAGACACATCCCCTCGTTGTAAAACATAAAAATTAAGGAGACTTATAAACATCCACTTCCCCAGCAGATCACAGTTACAGAAATATGGACCACTCATCTTGGAACAGTGTCAAATGTGCACACACAGTAACGTAAGAGAAAAAGCCAAATCTTTGTGATCATACCTTGCTGTGAGGGTCAGCAAACATGCGAGTAAATATTTCACATAGTCTTTTCAACTCAACTCGGCTGAAATAAATAGAACACAGTATTAATGATAAAGCTTCAGTTGCAGAAAAAAAATGATAAATACTAACAGTTGAAAGATCTAACCTTCTTTATTTAATGATACTTAAGTCACACTTTCAAAAACTGTATCTAGGCAAAGCCTTAACTGGCATTCCAGTTTAACTGCTGGGATAACCAGTCTTATATTAAGAAATCTAATACATTTAATTTTTTTTTTAATCATAAGCCAGACACTTGTATTTTCTCCTACTTTAACCTATTCCCATGTTCTGGATTGCAAAATACAACTTGAAATGCGCGCATTTGGGAAGTATTTATTTTCTGCCTTTCTTTAAGGTCAGTGACTCACTGAAACATGGATCTTTTGCAGCCAAGGTTTCTCAAGTCTCTTGTGTCAAGGAATTCAAATTTTCAAGTAAAATCAGAACTTTCATGCTGTTTGGGTATATACTAATCATAAATATTTTGGTCTAAATTTTCAGTCGCTTCAGTAAAATCGACTGAAAATTTAGTCGATTTTACTGAAGCGATATTAACAAATATCGCAATATTAACAAATATCAGAACTGACTCCGAAGTCTGACAGCAGGCACATGAAGTAGACAAATATACAGAAATACAAAACAGATTAACAAGTGGGAAACCCAGTAGGTCAGAAGATAATTAAATCAAAGCACAATCCAGGTTCCTATTAGTAAGATTATTCGGTGTCAGTAACACTCTTTTTATGCCACGGGCAAGAAGAATGATGTATGAGTCCCTTTCATAAGATACTGAGTTTGAGTCAAATGCAGAACTGTTTGATTCCAAAGCCCTTATTTACAATGTATTGAAAATACAAGTCTTAGTTTTCCTGCAAGGCAAACTGCCAAAGAATGCAGAAATTTTGTTTGTTTACTGTGCACCCAAACTCAGGTAGGTAATGTTTCCTGCTTACTATGTATGCAATTAGATATTTTCTACCATTACTATGAAACCAGAGCAGCTATTGAAATGCACGTGGATTACTCAGAAAACAACCATTCAGGTCTTAACTACAGGTACTCTCTTTCCAGAAAGACATTAATTCTACAGTCCACCAACATATCTCTCCCTCTCTCAAAATAAGCTTCAAATAACAGACCAGAATATGCGATTAGTCTACAGCTTCTTTTACCTTAACTTGTTTATAAGTAATACAAGACATTTTTAAAAAAAAAACTTATGCATTAAAGGCCAACCAAATTTTAAAAGGGGACAAACCAAATGGCTTGATGTAAAGGAAAGTCTCTGTAACAACGTCACAGCAAGCCGTCAACTTCATTCAGGGTGAGACTGCACAGTCCCAAAATTACAACAGTGCTCCCTTGAATTGCAGACTGCAGCTCTCTGAACAAACCCTTAGTTATTATACTAACGAATTTTCCTTCTGGGCACAGGTTACATGATTGAGCAAGTTTAAGTGTGTCTCTCTTTAAAAGCTGAAGGACCCAAGGTAACAATGCAAGTACTAAACAGAAACAAGCAGTGGAAAAACATTTCCTTAAGGGACTTGTTGGCCTTGTTTTATTTAGAAGACCTTATGGGGAGCACTTAAAGAGAACTAGGCCACATGAAACTATAAGAATCAAAAAGGGTAGGTAAGCGCCACACCACTCTGCATGCACATCTTTCTGGATATGCAAATCCCAGGTAATGTAAGATCAACCATCTTTCAGTTCAGAGCACTAAAGGAAACCTAGCCACATCTCTGCCTTTTATAAAACTCGTTATACCACAACAGAAGATATCAGGTTTATTTAGAAGACAGACTTGCCCCTTGGACTAATGACCTTGATGATGATCTGCAAGACGCCCGTGGGAACAAACAGGATGATAAAATCTAATCATTAGAACAGGCACCAGATCAACCCTGAACCAAGGAGGAAGCAGACCAAAGGCAAACCAAAATGAAATATAATCTAGAGAACTAAAACCAGTTTCAAATTAAAAAATAACCCTGCAGAGGTGTAGTTTCTGTGACAGGTTTATAAACTATTCAGAATCAAAGCTAAGAAAACTTGCAAGCTTGAGGGACTAGTGACAGCAGTATAGTTTAAACAGTGCAGCCAGCAGGGTTGAAAACAATTCTACCAGCATTTCTGCTAAGAGCTACAGATCTGGATAAACAGCCCATCACCCATACTTCTCAGCATTTCCTCTCTTGGAAAAGCAGCACTCAAACCCTTTGTTATAAATTCTCACACACCTTTGTGGCAAAATCAAAGTCTCACCCAACCATATGAGGTGCCAGCTTTCTCCAGACAGTTCAAAACAAAGAAAGGGGGGGTGGGGGGAGAAAAAAAAAGAGGCAGCACACATGAAGGAAGCGTCTTTTTTAAAAGACTCATAAATAGACAACATTAAAAAGCTTCTCTGATGTAGGGAGTCTAACTACCCATATTAAAAACCTGTAGCACTTCCCACTTAAGGACTATACCACGTCATGTAAAGTTCTAGAATATTTTTATGATAGCAAAAGAATAACCTTTCCATGCCTGCTCTCCATACATTTCCTTCAGCCTGTTAACATGAGCCATCAAGTATTTTCAGCCAGTGTAAAGGCCTTTTAAAATGGAAAGAATTGTGTAAATCCAAGTAGGTATCTATAAACCATACAACCACCACTTATAAACTTGGTCATAATCTAAGTACATCATATTCATAACAGGAAAATAAAGTGTCAGAGCTCTTGTGAATGTTATCTTCAAAGGAGTCAAAAGATAATCAACTTGTTTCCAAACACTTTCACCATAAACTAAGGGCAAAAACCTATGGCCTGAGATCCAGCTGTGGCCATACAAAGTTTCCATATAACTACTGGGTAGTTCTAAGATCTGCTGTAGTGTGTGACATGCCAAAGGTGTTGGAAGGGTTTATGTGTCTTTCAACAAAGGAAAAAGGTCTCTCTCCTACCACAAGCAAATTTTAAGAGTACACCTATTTCACTGCCCTAAGAAATTTCTCTCTACAAACTACACCATTTATGGAAGCCTCAAATATCTAAGATCTTTCAAGAGTTATAAGTAATATCTGTAATTACATCTGACAGACTTCATAAGGAGTCAAAGTATACGCACCATAAGCATTGTCTGATCTCAGCTTTGAAACACACACACATTTTAGAGTAAATGCAGTGAGTGTTCGCTTTGCCAACTGAATTGCTGGGAGAAAAACTGAAGGTTCAGACTAATGTAAATGCATTCAAAGGGTGGTACTGCTTTTACAATACCATCATTGTGGGAAATGTCACTGTGCTGCAACAAGCACCTACCACTGGAAGCCTTCACGAAACAGAGGAAGGCTAAGAGAAGACAGCATGCTTAACTGAGTCCTTTCTACATTACTGCTACAAATTTAACACAAATTACACTGATGACATAGCAGAACTTTTTCCAAAAGTCCCAAATTGTGGTGACAAAGCCTTCATAGCTGTGAAAGATACTATCTGTCTCCATAAGGCAGGTACATATTACTGACATCTGACTATAGCCATCTTTCATGAATGGCTGAATTACAAAATCAAGGTCACCTCAGTGTCCGCTGACTTTTCAGTAAGTTCTGAAGACCTATGAGCCCCTCTTTCCTTTCAGACCAGTTGGAGCTGGCACAGTGGTTCAGAACCTCAGCCACATCTTCAGTCTGCCGCAGGTAGTGTGGAATGCCCCCATTTCTGGAACCATAGGAGCGCTCTGAGCAAGCACTTGATGCATCACTGTTAGCATCATCATCGGAGTACATCCCATAGGGTTCATATCTTCTTCTCACTGTTTTTTTCTGGAAACAGGGAAATTCAGACTTAGGAAGTTATATATAGTTACATCAGTGCCAAAAGAAATACATTCTATCCATAATCACTAAAACAAAGACTATTCACTACTGCTACAGTGATGTGTTTTACAGACATCACCAAGCACTGCCTGCTTACCTTTCACAGTAGAGCAAGACAGATCCCACTGATTTCAATGAGACTATTCAAGTGACTAAGGGGAGCAGGGCTTGACTTCCCCAGCATGAAAGCTAGATATTTATGCCTAGCGAAATTAGCTACTGGTAATCATATGTTGTTTTATTGTCAATAACAGTCAGTTCCACTGTTACAGATTCTATGACGATACAAACTCTACTTCAAGAAAAAAATGAACAGATGAAATAATCTGTGCTGACATGCACAGTCACTTTGATATTGATAATAAAGTGGCTCTAGAAATGCACTGGGATACAGGAGATGACAATTTCTCTGTTAGTCTGGGCTAGGAATTTTCCAGAGGCTGCTATGGGAGTTGAGTACTCAAATCACACTCATTTCCATAGCATGGCATTAGAGGACCTGATTCCCTTAGGTACCATCTTTGACAACCTCGATTCTTATAGAAGAGATATTAAAATATTATAGTAGCAAAACAAATTGTGTGCTATACTACATAACAAAATCTTATATGAACCTTAACAGAACAGGACTGATATATATAGAATATAGACTCTCGTTTATCTGAAAGTGTTTGCTACAAGAATTCCTTCCAGCATGAAGTCCTGCAGCTCTTGGACTTGTGAAGCCAGCAGAATTTTGCTTCCACTAGGACTGCAGGTTTGAAGTGTGGAAATTAACACAAATGCAGTATCATGGGTGTTAGCAACAGGGTGGGTAAAGTTGGAAAGTAGAAATAAAAAGTCAAGAAAGCACTAGTACCTTGCTCCTGGAGTCTCCTAACAGCTGTAGGCAGGAAAATATTGAAGGGTGGGAAAAAGCATAGAGAATTATGTCAGAAGCTTATGTAGGGTTTGGTTTTGCAACAAAAACGTATAGCAAATGTGTCTTAGCAAATTAAAATACAGTATATGCAAAATAAAAGTGGGTATAATAACGCCTGCGTTTATCTCCAAACTGTTGCTTTACCCTTATAGCCTACAATTTCCATTAGGGAGCCTGGAAGTGAGATTATATGTTAATAGGGTTTTTGATGTAGATCTATATACAGCAACTCTCTGCTTACCTTTTAGAAATGCTGCTCTGTGAGATACCAAAGTTTTTCATAATGATTTATATCCCCATATATTATCAGTAGCATTTGATTTTTAGAGTCTTGGAAAGAAATTCTGATGTCAGGAAACCACTATCTACAGTGCACCACATTTAATCAGCTTCACTTGATCAAGTTCTCTCTCAACCCACAGTTCTTACACCACATTTTTTTTTTGAAGCTCAGCTTCTTTCAAGACACACTGACTGTCATCCCTGGCTTAAAGGCCTTATTTAATAGCAGAGTTTCCATCACCCTTTGAGCTCTTCTGACAGATCCAAGCACTGATTCTCAGTACAGACACTGCAGGTTTACCCCAAGTCCAGCTCTCGAGACAGACTGGATCCAATGGGAACTGTACATGGAGAGTAGAGGTCACAAAATGACCCACTGTGTTCTACTTAAACTGAATATTTGGCTGAAGCCATCTCTGGAGAAGTTATTTTCATTTCTTACTACAGAGAAAATAATGCTTCTCTGAAAACAAGACTGCTGGGTAAGAGCTGGCATCACTTCACTCTCTCAAAAGAAGCCTAAGGAGCATTTGTAAATTGCCTGTTGTGAGAAGAGCAAATTAGGGAAAGAAAGGAACAATAAGATCATGTTGCATCCCCTAAAGCCATACGAATTCAGATTGATCAACCAAGTCAGCAGCTTAGTATCCAGCTAGACTTAAGGATTTCCCTTTGAAGTGTTCAACCCTTTCAGATTTTAACATTCCAGTATAATGTCTTTTTTGTTTAAAAGAGTGGAATATTTAAAAGGGAACAGTAAGTCTACTTGAATATTAAGTTACACTAAAGAGAGATGAGTGATCAGCAGTGAATTGAAACACTGTGACCCCCTCCTCCAAGAAACCTGTACTGAGCAGCTGCTCACATTCAGGGACATAGCCTGATTTAATTTACACAGGCAAGCCATCATCTATAATTATGCCTTGAACTGCTCCGGTGGCAAATTCGAGGTGCCGAGAGCAGAAATTTGTTCACATGCTGTTACGTCTGGTAATGAAAATGCCCACTAATGATTCAGCCCACTAAATGCAACACTGTCATCTATCATATACTGTCCTACCTATATATTAGTCACATATCCTTTTCTTTTGAATGGCAGATTTTGGAAAAAAGTGATGTTTGTCTAAGAGTACTCTAATAATTGTCTAGAAATGGGGGTGACATGAGCTGGGTGATAATCGAATATAAAAAGGAAAATGTTCGCCATCCTTAGGGAAAGTGAACTAGGAAATGGAGAAAGGACACCTATCACAAACTCTGGGGATGTGGTTCATTCTCCATAGAGATCTGAGATATCTGTCTCAAGACACATTTGGAAGTCCTCCCATCAGGTCTTGAGCTGGAGAAGACCCAAGGTATACTGGTACCCAGCTAATGCTGTACAATAATTGCTCCTGCCTATACACATCCTCTCTACCCCAAATACTGAAGGTAGATCCACAGGCTTAACACTTGTCTTCTGAAGAGCAGAAAACACTTTCTGGGTTCTAGCTGAGAGATGTTATAATATAGTAAGATTGTACAGGACAGTAATTTTTTTTTAAATTACAATGAATTTACTTGGAAATGTACTGAATGTTTAAAAGTACTAGCAGCAAACTTGACAAATTACTTCAATTTAACTGCATGAGATGGTACTGATTACAGGCAAGCCAAGTTACAAGCTGATTCAAGTATCTACACAGGTGCAAATAACACAGGGCAGGAACTTGTGAAATTCTTAGTTATTTCTAAACCAGATAAGGAATCAACACTAATAGAGAACACTTTTTCTGACATAGTCTTCATATAGGTAACAGGACTGATGGAAATCCCTGATCCCGCAGGTGCTGAGCACCCCCACAGTGCCACATACATCATTTAACAGCCAAGTGAAAGACTAACAGCTGATTCAACCCATCCTGCAGCTCTAGCACCAAGCCACAGTTTGACAACAACTGTGGAGAATTAACATGAAATAAGGAAACAAACATTGCTGCCAATATACCTAAAGGCAAAACAGCAAAAGATAACTAACTCTACAGCATCAGACACCGGCACAATCAGAACAAAGCTATTTAGAAAGAGGAGAACATACGTACAGGTAACTTTAAGCCACTTTCCGGTGTTGGAAGCATTTTGTATTTTTCCTCTTACCAGTGCATCGGCCACAGCAGCCTCCAGATCTGTGCTTGTGCTCAGGACTCGCAGGGCATTCACAGAAGCAGGCATCCTGCCTGGCTGTCCGAGTCCAAACCGGTCTGCACAAAAGACAACATTGAAAAGGGTTGTTAAATGAATTCACATTCACTTGGAATCCTAATCAGGTGCCGAGCAGCTTTCCCCACAGGCTCTGGGAACTTGCAGTGCTTTTCCATTAAACACACTTTTATCCACAGCTCTAGAAAGCTTGCCATTAGAGTAAGAAATCAACTATTGTTTGCTGGGCCCCAGAGATAATTTTGGATCCTCAGGGCAGCTTCTTTGGTTTATTTTTTTATGCTGGGAAGCAGAATGTCTACTCTCTTTCTTTTTTAACACAGAAGTTGTTTCCAAGTTTTATTTTAAAGTCAGAGGCAGACACACCAGTCCCAATCTGGCACACTCGGGAATCAAGAGAAAGCTTCTCATTAACTTTAGAGAGACAGAATTGTGGCCAGTGTCAGAACATGTTAATACCTGAGCATTCATCTACCCTGCAGCTTTTTCTCAGGCAAGGATGTAAGATTAGTAGCACCAGATTGCCTATCTTATTTCTCAAGGCTTGATTAATCAGTAGAATATCCCCCTAGGCACCATGGTATAAAAATAAGGTTTATTATATGCTTGTGAAGTGCCTCCAATTTTTATGTTGTTCTTGATAAGCATTTTAAATGCCATTTAAAAGCTCTATGATAATCAAAATAGATTTTTTTTGATCAAACAATATCAATCTTTCTCTCTTGAAATTTGATGGCAAAGCACTCAGTGGCATCTGAAGCAAGAGGACTGAGTCTAAAATGTCATTTACACTCTTCATAATAATTAGTTTATCATTTGCAAAGTTACTGAAATCAGTTTCTTTGGGCAAAGGCCAAATTTGGAAAGGCATGCTAGCAGGAATATGACAGAATCTGTGACCTGAGGACCACAGGCCAGGCTCTGACAGAACAGTCCTCCTAGAAGGGCTCTGGATTATAAGCAAAGAGAAATTGGTTTTGGCATTCCAAGATTTTGTTTCCACATGGGCCTGTCTTTTCTCAAGAAGGACTAGGAACATCCCTTCTGGGACACACCTTACGCCTCTGGCCCCTGCACCCACACATGCCACTAATAGTATTGCCAGCAAATTCAGTGTTGTGCAAATCAAGCTGCATGAACCCATTTAACAGACCTTCAGCTGATCCACATTGGAGGCAAACATCAAGCAGCAAGATAGAGGGATCAAGTCACAGAGGTCTTTTATTAGTTCATCTATATTTAATTTAATTAAGGAAAACCACTGCTTATCAAAATGCCTAACTGCAATATGGACTGAGGTCAAACATGATCTGCAGCATCTTACTGTATTTTTCAGGAAAAACACTGTGCTTATCACGGAACTTTGCTTTCTTCTTTATAAACCTACTGCGCTTAAACAGATTTTAAGGAGTTAGTTCACACTGATATGCATAATTTAAATCGGAGAATGAAGTTTGCCAGTCTACTGTCCTAATTCCAAAGCCTTACCCAAATGTTTCAGAGATTAAACTCCCAAGGGGATATTTTTTTAAATCTGAAGTATTGAGGAAAAACAACCCTGAAGATTAGTATTTAATTCAGAGAGAAGTGTTATCTATCAAAATTTACTGTTTCTCAGAGTTACGTACCCAGACAAGACATTTCTGATTTACAACAAAAGCACACCTTCTACAAAACACATTACAAAGAAAACAAAAAACAAAACAAGAACAATCTTAGAACTACTGCCAAAAAGTAATCAAATCATGACATTTCACAAAGAAATAAAAGTTTTATGTGTTATTACTATCCCCTTTTTTAATGCACTTGGGTTGAAGAATCATTTCAAATATTTAGCTTAAACAGTACTTCATCCTTAAAATGGAAAGGTGAGCACACTTCAAATAGCAGCAAAGAAGACGATAGTGCATTAGGTCTGATTGAAACTAAAGTCACTACTACAGAGATGTACAGAAGGCAAGTTTTTTTCCCAATTGTAAAAGATATTTGGTACAGTACAAGGGCTGTAAATGTTAAGTTCTGGACTCAGTTTCATATTTAAACTCTACTCAATGACATTACTCAAGTTTACTCCAATCAGATTTTGGATTTAACTTTTGAAATAACATCAAAAAAAAAATTGTCATTTGTTTTCACGTAAATTTAGTATTACATTAGAAAAGGGGAGATTGTTTGGGTTTTTTTAAATGAAGAACAGAATGACAAAGTAATTCAGTTGTAAATCAATTAAACACCCAGCATGAAGAAACAAATTTGAGCTTTTTTTAACAAAAAAGGTAAGTTTGGCACGCTGGCTTTTATCTGTCTCCATGGCTATCGGTAATTTTCTGAAATACTTCTTTCAGTGACTTTTAATTCATAACACCCAAGTCACTCAGGGCTTCTGCCCAAGACACTGCTGCCATACCTGTGTGCAGAATTTAGACCTTAGGACAGACCTCAGCATATTCCTACACGGGGCTTGGAACACATTTGGCTCTTTTCTTGCTCAATGTTACAGGACAAGAAATAAATAGAATATACTCTGGCCAAATTCCCAGAATATACATGGCCACATGTCTCCCCAGCTAGATTCATGGCACTTGTTATAAACTTGATGAAAATTTGCAATCACCATTTTTGGCCCGATTTTGCCATTTCTAGGGAGATTTTGACACAGGCAAGCATATAGAATTTGACTATGCTTTGCACCAAAGCACAGAAGTCAAGCATTAAATGATTATCACAGGAAGTTGAACGCAAACAAAGCTTAAATCTGTATTACAGTTTGAGGTATTTGAAAAGTTTTCAGTTATTTTTGTTAAATACAAATTTGGCTTGTTACTTTGAAAAATGCCAGTCAAATCAGCTCGCATCATTTCTGCTGAGCAACTTGATACGGGAAATGTTTTGAGAGTTCTAGTTAAGTGACAGCCATTTAACTAGACTTATGAGAAACAGTATTTTTCACTCCGTACCTGAAGGGTATTAATAACTTCCAGTATCACTAAATCTTTATACAATTTCAGCCTCCAAGAAAACACTGAAGCCCTCATCTTCTACATCATCTTTCTCCCCACAATTACATCTTATTGTCCCAAAGCTAGCAGCCCTCATTCATTTCTAAGACTTTCAGTGAAATATCCTGATTCAAAAGGGAGTTACAGGTTCTCTGTAACTGTGACTCCAGCACAGGAAGGGGGAAAAAGCAACTGGAATCTGCAGATTTTTCTCATTATATGTAAGCATTTGTCTCCTGATGCCAAAGCCCAGTGAAATTACAGGAATAATGTTTTCAACAACTTCAGTATGCTTTGGACAGGGCCTTCAGATTTATATGAAGGATGGATCAACTTGTGTATGCTCCAAAGTTCATTTTGAAAGCTCATGAGGTGCTTAATTCCTGTTGTTCTTGTGTGAGAGGATCCCACAAATACTTTCATTAACAGAGACAGGAGTCCAGAATATTTAGTAATAAATGGGATGAAACCCACTGCGATTCGGTCCTAGGCATTGGGAACTGCACCACTGCTAAAGAGGAAATAGAAATTGGAAGTTCTCTGCATCAGTCAGGATTTACCCCATGCTGCACAACTGATCCAATTTACGGGAAAATTGAGAAAGCCCTGGATCACCCTTTGTTTAAACGCTGTTCACAATGTTCCTCAAGTACATAAAATTAAGAACATCCAATAACTGAAATTCAAACCAAAAAGCCACGTTGAACAAAAACGGAACAGAAAGCCCCACAGCGATGAGAAGCACATGCCAAGTGCTAGCTGATGCACGTGATGGCAAATGTTAAGATGGTGTAAAACAAGACTACGTATAAGAAGCGGATTCATGCAGTTAGCGCTTGTTCACCTGACTGCCCAACAGAATCAGCAGTGGAGAGAGCACTAGTGGACCTGGAATGACGTCGAGAAGCTGCAAGTAGAAGGAATGGCAACACCCACAGGATTAACACACATTTAACCCGAGACAGAAAATGCCACAATCCAAAGGGGATGCGAGACCGCTACCGGTAAAGGTATTTCATAGTGACAGGGAAATGATGCTGTATATGAATGCATAACAGATACGGTGCAAGCCCCACAGCAACACCTCCATCTGTAGCTTCTCCCTTATCCCCCCTGACTGTAAACACAATGCATGACAAAACTCATCTGTAACAGTCCCAAACCCAGTGCAGTTCAGCAAAAAAACCCCAGTGCACATCAGTCACATTCCAGAACCACAGATCTGGAAGACAGCTATCGTGAGAACATGGAGCACATAATTACAGAGCAGGATTTAGATGTGTCTTAATCTAAACCCTGAAGTGAAGCCATGATGAATGCATAAGAATTGTGCTTGCAGATATTTTTCCACAACATTCTAGCCTATACATAAAAAAGCAATGTTAACAAAGAGAATGAATAACCACATAAGTAGAAAGAGTCATACAGGGAGGTCAGCCAACCACTGCCTATAGGTCCTTGGGTTGGGTTTCCTTTCCAAGTAAACACATGTACACACGTATCATAGCTGTTGCTACTACCAAAAGTCTCTTGCTTTTAACAAACTTTGCATACATGTTTCTTGAATCTAAGTATGTACATGCACAGATAATCTGAATTGCAAGACTGTACACCTACCTAGAATTACACCACATGTATACAAATTGTTAACAGCAACAGAACACATACAGTAGCAGAAGAGCTGAAGCCAAACACAGTTCCCACTTCAATTCCCAGTTGTCAGCAGCACATAAATCACAAATTGCCTTTGGAGAGGTTTTCAGTTCATGGAATCAGCAAAAAGGTGAGTCTTTCATGAAAGCAAATGGAAAACTGGTTCAGTCATTTCCAAATTACAGAAATCTAGTTTTTCTAAAGAGGCTTTCCCTGTGTCTAGCAATGACATGCTCACCTAGCTCAAAGCAACTGACCCAAGCAACTGATTGCCCATTTGAGCAATTCATCACCCCTCAGGGCCTTACTACTTTAACACCTAGTATTGTCAAGAAACTGAAAAAAATAAAGCAGAATCATCTTCTAATACAAACAGGCTTTGTCAATTATGCATATATGTGTGCAGCAGAAAAAAAGAAATAAGTCTTCTGTTCAAGGCAAAGCATTCATAAACACAGATGCTAACATTATAAAACAGGAATCAGCAAAGTGAGAAAAATACAATTTCATTTTTTCCCAGTTGTGAGAGCTTGACTAGAAGCTGTACAGAATATGCAATGTGGTCTTTAACCATGGAGAACACATGCATTTATTCAAGAGAACAATTCACCGACACCATAAATAACTCATGAAAGATTTGCAGGATCAGTGCAGGATCATGGACTGAACCTCACAATTAAGATTCTGAGCTCGCAATTGCTTTCTCTCAAGCCATCCGCTGTGCCCCTGTGGACGTCACTGTAAGATCAAGGCCCATGAAGAAACAGGAACAACAAAAACAAAACAAGAAAAAAAAAAAAAAAAATCACATCTCTGCAAGGAGGCCATGTGTAGAGTGACTTTTCACTGGTGTTTCCTAACTGATGAAGCCAGAAACTTGGTGCACAGACATGCATACCTGCACAGCAGCCCCAGAATAAAGCAAGGTCAGGATATCAGTGTTGACACTGACCATGATACTGTTAAGTGCAAGAATCCTGTTGTTTACACATAGTTAGCTTAGGTATAATTCCCTAATATAGAAGTTAAACTTTATGCACAAAAATAGACCATGCATAGTAGGATTATATTATCTTAGAATTAATGTAAGATTAACTGAGTTCTAGAAATACTATAATAGAGTAATACAGTTTTGGCTTAAATTAACAATATAAATTTCCTTCAGATGAAGTACACACTACATAATTAAAAAGTTCATGAACATATTTGAGCTTAAAGCATTTCAATGAAAAAAAAGACAATATGATAACAACCATATTGGGTTACTATTGCATTGATACTACTTCCCCCTGTTACCTTAATGACTTAATAACAATGTATTTCTAGAAATGTATTAATCTTCAGACAATTAAATATAGTGAGCCAAAATAATGTTTGTTAGGAACAGTGTAACACACATCTGTAACTGAAATCATACAGTCAGTGTATGAGTCAGACTCAGTAAAGATGGTGGCATTCAAAATTCACTAACTGTGATTCTGGTATTTTTCAGAACAAGGGCTCAAGATAGTATTTCAAGTAATGTATTTTCAATAAAATGAACAAAACAGCACAATGACATAGAACACTGATGAATTAACCCTGATTATACACATTGGCTGGAGAAAAAAGCTTCATCCAATCTTGAAGCTAGGAAGTGAACTATAAAAACGAGATGCAATTGTGCATCTACTATCCATTTATGGTTCTGGTATCAAATCAGCTTCATTTAATCAATTAAAAAAGTTCACCTATTTCAAGATGAACTCCTCCCATTTTCCACCCAAAATTGAGATATGACAAATAATACAAACAGATTATTTAATAGCTCAAAAGAATGAAGTTTTGAAACCAAAAGCCTCTTAATATTAACTTGAAGAATCCACTCTACACCATTTACACCAACAGGATTTTGACCAATGATTTCATATGGATGAAGGCAACCAGCCTCTGCATTTGATAGCCAAATCAAAAATGATAATATCTACATAAGTTTAAAGGATTATTTAAAGTACAATATATTAAATATGAGAAGCAAACAGAAAAAATTTGCCCATCTGTCTATATTTTTCATCATTTTTTTCCCTAATTGGATAAAGTTGCAGAATTAAGCCCAAAAATTCTATGCTCCATTTACACAATACCTGTATTTTGTTACTATGTGTAAAACAGATCCTGTAATACCACTCTTCAGCCTTAATGAAATCTGTAGGAGCTTCTTTCACATTTTTAATACCACATGCACAGCTGTGAAATTACTACATAAATGAGGAGTGCCTGGAGATCAACTGTATTTCATGTCTGAGATGACATGATGACTTGTTCATACAACAAGTAATGTATTTGGTTGAATATATGATATGGTATTTGATCAGAAACATTAACTATCCTTCTGCTTTCAGCACTGTGCAGAAAAACTTCTGCATGTGGTAAGCATAATGAGATTTTCTATTTGTACTGTACACTTAAACTGCATATCAATTATTCTCCTTTAAAACCTCAGCCTTTCCAGGATTTTAGGCTGCTTGAAAAAGTTTCCTACAAAATGGTGCGTGCAACTTTTTAACTGATGATTGACAACACTGTGTGAAACAACTACAAAAAAAAAAGAGCTATCTCTATTGGAGGATTTAGTATAGAAATGATATACTGTTACTGTACCAGCTGTGAGAAAATCAGATCATGAATAATCAGTCACCCAACAACAGGCTACAACACTATAGACTGCTTCACTGTGACCTAGAAAACAGAGGCTTGCTCTCCTGTAGATTTCCATCAGTGTTGTCAAGTTAAGCACAGCAGCCCCATATGACCTGTTTTAATAAAACTAAAACTTACAGAAGTTCAAACTAAACTATTTTCCTGCTAACAGTGAAAAGCCAAGAACCAGAATTGAAGCATGCAGAAGAAAACAGAAGGGAAGCAGGGTTGGAAACAGCGACTGTGTCAGAAATCCAACAGAGGACAGGGAACAAGCTCATTCCACCTGGCAGTGTCTTGAAGGGGTAATCACAACAAGGGAAAAAGGAAATAAATATTGACCCTTAAAGCTCCAATGCCTACATGTACTCACCAAGTGGAGGAAAGCCCCGAGCAGGGCTTGTATCTCGACTGCTCTCACGGCTGGTATCACGACTGCACCCCTGACTCATGCTGGGTCGGGGGATACGACTGCTCCGTGCTAGCATGCAGCATGGAGAGTTTCAGAGAAGGTGAACAAGTTTAATGAGGACAGAAAGCTCAAAGTCAAGTTACATTTCTGTTAGTTACGGTAATTATCACATTAGTAATTATAATTTGCAGCAGCCCACTCAGGCTCTTTACAAACCAACTACCTTAACATGCTGAGCTGTGTTTGTGATGTGAAATTGCAGCAGCATTAAATGTCTGGTTGACAGTCTGCTTTTTTCTTAAGCAATCCAAGTTCTGTTATTCAAGTAGAGCAGGAATTCTGAATCACTATGGGGAGCTCTACTTTTACAAAACATGCAAAACAGGTGAGGCTAAAAGAAACCCTTCTGGAGTATTTTTTCTGTAATTATAAGAGAAACAGACTCTGGAACAAACCAGCAAGTCAAAATTTTCAAAAGCAGTCTTTCAAGACTAATATGCTCTTTTTACATAGATTTGCCTTTCATAAGGGAAGTTTTGCCATGAATAAATACCCTAAAGAAAGAAGGTGTATTGCACAGACTTGCAAAGATATTTTTCTCCAATGAAAGATACTGGGAAAAAAAAGAGTTAGAACCTGAATACCTGAAAGACAGGTTAAAAGGTGTTTGAATTTTAAGACAGCAGCAGCTTCAGATCTTTTACAAAAACTAACTTCTACTCCTCAAACATTTCTAAAACCTTGTATTTATGGTTTTATATGCACACAGATTGAGATGTGTGCACTTAAGGGTGGCTCTAAATTATATTCTTTACTCTGACAAAAACATACATCAACAAAACTCTTTGGTCTAGCAGCTGTCAAGTGTTCAATTTCCCACAGCCTAATACGGCTCCTGCCTACCAGCCGTGTCACGGGAACTCATCACGTGCACACTCTTTGGCCAAAAAACAAAGTGGTAAAAGATTAAACTGCTTTCATAATAAAAAGTAATCACACTTACTCTAGCTGAAGTTTTACTTTCTAGCAAATAGGAAAAGCAGAGCTAGGCTGTCAGAAGGTTGCTTAACATCAAGGATTTGAATTTTACTATTTTCTTACATGACCATTTTAGATACTTAGATCTGGATTATTCCTCTGCAAGTTCTGTATCTTTCTGGTATGAAAGATGTTTGCAAAAAGTTATTTAATGAGCTTTATGTCTGGTCAAGAATACTATGTTTTCTTAGGTAAAAGAATAGCACTTAACTGTCATGAGTTTACCTTGAAGAATTTAATGACTAAAGCGGGATTTCCTTCGCTGTTTTGAAAAGGCAGTAGCATATTTAAACTGTTCAGAAAAAGCCTTTAAGGAATTTTCTCATTCAGAGAGTAAAATGTAATCTACCAATTTTGATGACAATGTAGCAGAGGCACATTTAAACAAGCCTGCTAATACTTTAATAGCACCCTTGTATTTATAAAAGAAAGTGTCATTTGCATGCTTCAGAATATACATATTCTTACAGAATCATAGAATCAACCAGGTTGGAAAAGACCTTTAAGATCATCAAGCCCAACCATTACCCCAGGACTGCCAAGGCTACCACTAAACCATGTCACTGAGGGCCTCATCACAGTTTTTGAACACCCCAGTGACAGTGATTCAACCACCTTCCTGGGAAGCAGGATCCAAATCTCTGTTGGTTTGTACACAGAAGCTAGATGCCTAGACTCAAGCTAATGAAGTTCCACTACAGTTCTTCCATGGGATAATATATACCAGCTCTATTACTATCCTTTCAAGTAAAACAGTACAGAACAAAATAGAAACTTTCATATTTAGCCTTTAAAATTTAAATACAGACTACTGCCAGATTCTTGGTTTGTCAAATCCCTCCCAGTTTTGCAAACCCAGCTCATATCTCAGATGAATTAATGGTTCTGATGGTTGACCTTTGATGACAGACAATACAAGATGAGCTATTGACTAAGGTGATTAGATCGCTGTGATGTCTAAAACTTTTGAGTTAGATGGTCTTATAATAAATAAGACCGACACTTATACGAACTGGATGAAACTGTGGTCCATAGGTACAATAATCCCACCTTGGAAGTACAAGCAAAAAAGCTGACAGATGAACTGCAGGTGAAAGCAACACCCTCAAGTCTTCCACACACATACTTGCTTGAAATTGAGGACTCTCTAGAAGCAAACTTCTCATTCTTGGGTCTCATGCTTGTATGTAAATAATGGCAGCCTTCACATCAGGTTTACACAAGCAGTCATTTCTCTTAAGTAAAGAAGATCTGTCTATAATACAACCCTACTAAAACCAGCAATGGCTCTTTAGACAGGGAGAGATGCAAATGGTTAAAACAAAAATAAAATTAATGAACGCACATAGCACATTCTCCCTCCATAACAGCTAACAGCAGCAGCATGAAGTGTGAAGAAAATGCACTTTAACTGCATGAGAGCATACCACAGATGAAGCACAATACTGACTGCACAAGCAGAGCGCCTAAACCCAAACAGCAGATACTTCATGAATAATGGTCAAACTAAAGATTTACATGTTACAAACACAGAAGCAAGTAAAAAAGAATGGATTGAAAAGTACTGAATGATAAATCTATTGTAGACTCCCAGGCACCTGCATCACTTTTAGTGTTATGTTATGTTAGGAAGCTGGGGTATCAGCCGCTCAGAGTATTTCCTTTAGATACTGCCAACAGTAAGGGCCAGCAGCATTGTCATTTAGACAAGCATCTCATACTGTCCCAGCCTGTGCCTGCAGTACATGCAGCAAAGGTGGAAAAGACAGACATGAGTCTCAATTTCCAAATTCCCAGCTCCCAGAAGTTGGACAGAAATCAAGTAAATGAATAGCAAAATTGGTTAAAAGGAGTAGGCAGGATGAAAGCGGTGTGCCCACAGCCAGCTCTGGACCGAGAGCCTAGAAAAGGACATGAGTGACTTGTTTTCAATAAAATCCCAGCTTTCTAGATGTGTCCTGTACATCTAAGTTTTACCAATTTCATCCAGAACATCAAAAGCAATTGGATACTGTTCACACCATTACTAAAACACACTATTAGGCTGCCTTACACCAGTGGAACCCAACAGATGGAAATCCCAGCAGCAGAACTCAATAGTGCCCCTGTTTACCCATCTACCCCTTGGAAGAAACCTGTATTTCATTAGGGTGTGATTTTTAATGATTCTTAAGTGAAGACTAAAAAAATCAGCAGATGCTTCCTTTACATCAATGCAAGCATTTTAAAGACCCTGTAAAAGCTGCTAAAACAACCAAAGGAAAGCTCTGCAGTGGTGTACACCCAGTAGAAGTAAGTCAAGAACTCCCTTCAGCTTTCCAATAAACACACACAGCATAACCACAACAGGAGGAGTGCTACTGCATGAGATTGAGAGCCAGCTGTGCCTGGTTCACTCTCTGGAGAATGACAATTTCAAATCTCTCACTCCTTTCAGATTCAACTGTGCCACATAATCTGCTGAGCATCAAAAAAAAAAAAAAAACAAAACAAACCTTCAGGCAGATAAACTTTCAATCCATGGGAATTGGATATTACTTTTTTTGAGGTGGTATCCTTTAAGGGGTCCAAAGTAAAAAAGCTCGAGATTAAGTGGACTATACTCTTCCTTCCCCAAGAGATTATTGCTGCCAGTAAATCTCCACTGAGCAGACAGCAAAGGCAACCTTAAAGCATCACAGAACAGGGCCCCATAGGTGACCACGCAGGACCTCAGCATACTAAACACGCCTCACTGTGCTGCCTCTTGGAAAACAATGTACTACTTCAAGGTTTCCAGAATACAGAAGGAACACATTTCATGGATATCTGTGGTCATCATGGAAATCTAAAGAGCATCCACATGCAGAGGCTCTATTAGGTTGTTACTGCCTCAGAAGGGCCTGAGAAACTCCAGTAGATGGTTCCTGTATAAAGCCCAACTGCACACAGGGACCCACATTCTGTGTGCTTAATCTTCACACACAGCATTGGTCAAGCTGCAACTCCCAGTCACCCCTACAAAAACTACGTATCAATGGATGAGTAATGAGCAGGATCCAGGAATTACCCACTTCTAACTGCCTGATCTGTGCAATGGTTCAACACTGGCTGCACTCAAGCACATCAGACTCTGAAAAAGTCTATCGTATATTTAAGACCAAGGTGAGTGGGAGTCTCTTTAATGAAATGAACAAATGGAAAAATGAAAAATATGCCAAGGAAAGATAGGGACTGAAGCAACACAATAAGGAAGCATAAAATACTGTTAGCTACTATACTATAAATACAAATGAATAATGGTATAAAGACGACAGCTCAAAAGCTATCCTCCATCCAAGCCAATATTACCATTTTCAAGATCCAAAAGAGGCAGAATTTCTGCAACTGAGTAGTAAAGGCAACACAAGTGTCAGACTCTCCTGTTCCCATAACTGCCCAAAAGAACATGCTGTGGCCATCAACCCCAGGGAGGGGGGTGCATGAAGACACACAGCTGATTGATCTCTCAAAGCTCTCTCCTGCTCCCAAAGAACAAGGCACTGACTGTTCACAGGGAGCACAGCAGAGCAGTGAGATACAAATCACGCTTTCAAAAGAATACAAGGCTCCCATAATATACCTGAAAGCAGGCAACCCAAGAGTGAGGATTTTACACATAGCAATTTCCCTTTATATGCTCAAGACTGATCCAAATCAGACTACATAATGTGATGATCAGTTTAAGCATGTGTGATGGTACTATGCATCATTTTTTGTTTCCCCCTAAAAAAAAAAAAATCAATTCTCTTCTGCAGCGTGATAGCAGGACAATTACCTCTAATATCTGGGAGGCACTTTACATTTTAAAGGCAATGAACAGAAAAGCACGATGTGTTAATACAGAGGCCAATAAAATAGATCAGAAATGAGAAGAACACTGAATTTGGAAAAAATAAATCACAATGAACATGCAACTATTTCAATGAATCATAACCACATACGCACTCAGGTGCTTTAAATTCATTTCAATGTACTCGGAGTATTAATAAGATACTTCTCTACTGAAAACATATTCTAAATAGAAAGGTAGCTTAAATGTAAAATACAACTTCCAAGGCAACAGTTAAAAATTTAATAGTTAAAAATTTATAGCCCCCAACAGTAGGGCTATAATTTCAATCAATTTCAACCTACTAGTGAATTCTTTGGAGTTATAAAATAATTTAGTAACAGTATTAAAGTGTTGTTTTTCTACATCAGCTTCAAACTCCATTTAAAAATGAAACCAGTATTTACTTATTCTTCAGACAGCACACTGAACACCTTTTCACCTCATTCAGATACACAAAAGTTTATATATAATGATGCTTACTTACTCACCTGACTTAAAAAGAGTCTGCTGATAAATTTGAAAATAAAAACTATTATAGAATATTTACATAACAGTCACTGAAACAAGAATATTGGGAGCAGAGCAATTAAAGCATAAGTCTAAAATGCCATCTAACAGTGGCTCCAAATATTAAGGATGACAGAAGCAAGGAATTTAAGCTGCAAAATTTCTAAAATAATCCAAGAAGGTGCTTTTTGCCCTTCATTCCAACTGACTGTAAAGACTGCTTAATTCATTTTAAGACTAAGCTGTTGATGTCAAATGAGGTATTTTTGCTGCAATGGTTATTCATGACAACTGTTTTTACTGCCTGATCTAATAACATCACTCATGTTGAGCTTCAAACAGAAGACATCTTATGACATCTTTAGGCTTACTTTGAAACTACAGCTCAACCTGGAAAATTAAAATTACTCTCCTACAAACCACAATGACATTAACTTGCCAGCTGAAAAACTCAGAAGAATAACAGTAACACATAAACAGTTTCCTAGTCAAGAGGAAAGTTCCTCCTTCAAGAACGCCTGCCAGTACGCCACTGCAGTGGCTATTCTTACCTAGTCCTATTCTGCTGGGACTCGTCTCTCGACTGCATCCCTGGCTCCGAGGGATCTTGCTGCGCTTCTCTGAAGATGATGGCACTGGCTGGACTCTGGATGTTCCACCACTCAGGCCACCATAGGCGCTTCCTAAGAGCTTACCCGGGGAACTGGACCGGCTACCAGCTAGAAGAGAACCACAAATAAGTTAAAAAACAACAACCAAACAAAAACCATAAAAAACTCCCTCAAGATTAAATATCATGACAGCAAAATTGGAACACAATCGGCTCTAAGAATTTGATCCAAATCACTCAGAGAACTAATGTGAGTGCTCCCCATGGGCTTTCAAAGAAGACTGAGGAAAGCTCATGGACAATAAACACTAGCATCAGCAACCCTGCCTATATGAACCATGATGCCCATGTGGGTTCAAGACCAAAGCAGACACTGCAATGTATGAATACCCCAGCTGACTTTGGGCAAGCTTGCGGAGCTGCCAGAAACAGCCTTGCAACATGGAATTCACAGTCTGCTTCACCTCCTTGGGAAGCAACACAAATTAGCCCATGTGGAGAGCTGTACTGCAGCATGCTGGCTTCTAGCACAGGTAATAATTTGCTGCAGTGTAGCTCAGGCACCTTCATGCTACACTGCAGTGGTGGCATTACTTTCTTACAACAGAAGCAGAACAGCACAATAAGGGGTAAACCACATGAGCACATCACATTTGTGGAGATGCTGGCTTACTCAGGTCTGACTGGTCAAACCTAAGCTATTTAGTTATTTTTCAGCTGGAGAAAATGTTTAGCAAGTTGAGTAGTTGGTCTGTTTTATTTTTCCTTGTCTGTTTGAACAGTCCACAGCAAGTTCACATTTCTTCTAAGCCACACTGTCTGCAAGACAATCTACTAAGATTTTTATTTATGTTTTTACATTCCAGATGCAGTAAGTATTTCTATCTGAAACAGTCTTGCTGTCTAACTCAATGAGCTGAAGAGTACTCTTTTTTTTTTTTTTTACCTGTGGATTTTCATTTGACAAGTTGTTAAAAAAGGAAGTAACGGCAGCTTAAAGTTAGTCATAAAGAACTGCAAGTAATAGATTCAAGAATCTCTTTTCTTCTTGATGTATATACACATCACTGAAAATTTGCTGCTGATACTACTATTCCTGATATTTGATTTGCTTGCTAAAACAGCCAGAAGAAGTGTATTTGAAAAGGTTGCAAGAACACTTTTGGGAAAAAACATTTGAACATTTACATTCTGACCCAATATTCATGTTGGGTTTTTCATAAAAAGTATCTACACATGTTAAAAAAATTTCAGTTCCAGATACTATTACACCCAGCAAGAGTTAAATATTGTTCTTCTGTCTTAATTTAAGAAGATATGCAATTCTACTGATCTCATGGACAACACCATAACATATGCATTATTTTTACTTACTTGCCCCTTCTAATTTCTTGGCCAAAGCCATTCTAGGTCAATCAAATCACATATTTCAGTACTGTATGTGGTGCGGGCTTTGCTCCCATATCCCTCCCCTAGAGTGAGAATATTTGTGACAGATGCCAGTCTCACACAAAGCATCCACAACCTAAAGCCAAAACTCTTCTCAGTTATGCTGAGCAATCTCACTCAACAGGTTTGTACCAGAAGGTCAGCAGGGTTGCACTGAAGTATCTGGAAGAAAACACAGTACCTAGGGTTTCAGCTGCAGCAGTGAGCCAGCTTCAATATGCTAAATGTATGCTTGCCATGTTTGATTACTAAAAGAAAGCAAAAATCACTTGCCATACGCATTTGGATTTATCACTTTAAGAAAGTGCTTTTTAAGTCTCATTGTTAGGAGAGAGTGAGGGAAACAAGCTAAAAGCTTAGCAGTTAAAAAATGTGAAGGAAATAAAGTGAGAAAGCAAGAAAGGGAAAATGTTTCTTACCACCAGCAGGATTAGCTGATCTGGATCCTTGATTATGAGGGCAGACCAAAGGACAGGCAAAAAGTGGATTAAAAGACAGCAAGACAATACAGTGTTCAGCATGCCATTTATGCTACACACAATACAGACAGATTTATTTACAAACATGTCACTCCTAAAGCCTCTGCAGAATTCAGTGAGTTAATGTGCAGATGCAACTAAGAATTTCCCAAGGTTGATCAACTTTTCTTAGCTAAATGTTAACCAACACACCGAGACCCAAGTTCTGCTCTAATTTACACACCTGCCCAGTCTGCAGAATTGCAACAGGGTTATCCACTGTGTGGGCAAGGAGAATTTGGTCCTGTGTCCGTAGCATATTTGAATTCATAAATTATTTCAAGCAATGTCTAGCTTAAGGATAGAGATCACATCTCATTCGGCTAGGCTGGAAAGAGGATTCAGCAAGCAAGACTAAGGCAGCTGGTTCAGATATGACCATCCTAAATCTTCAGAAGTCATTCTGTAAGAGCAATTAAGCCCATAGTCTTCGAAACCTTTGGATACTCAACTATTCTTTAAATACTTCTGAGACTTGTCTCATTTGGTTTGATCACTTTTCACCAAGCTAATTTCAGGAAAAAAGGTCATTTCTGGCTTTAGATCAGTTTTAGGTTCCAAAGCCTAAATTCCTTTATGAGTATACCAAAGCCACAATTCCTTTATGACTTCAATGTAAAGATTTCCATTTGGCCCCATCCTGAATACACTACTTCCTTCTTCAGCTCTCCCAGCCTAACACAAGGCTATAAACTGCTTTACCATCCCTCCAGCATGACAGAGCAAAGCAATGAGAGAATGAACAGAAAAGGGCTTTTAAATAAGGGTACAAAGCAAGACAAGTCCTCAGAACAAATAGGTCTTTCTACAAACCTCATCTCCTCTTACCCACAAGCTTGAAGGTCCTCAAAACATGAGTGGCTTTCTCCCTCTCCCCAATTCCTTTTAAATCTCAAGTGACAAACTTCTTCTTAGATACACATGGCAAATAAGCAGCAGCACCCTATGTATGGCCCCTAAGGGAAAACCAAGCCTCTGCCAGGAAGCCAGAGAGCACAGATGTCATGTGCATCAGAGAGCAGAACGACCTCTCCTGTATCTACTCATAATAGGTGATGTCCTATTTCAAATTGATGCCAAATCCCATTAACTTTAGACAGCTCACATGTTACACGTACAGCAATACAGTCACATAAGCAGGAGAAGCTCGGCAGGGCAAGAACCCAGGACAGCAGTCAGACACAGAGGGTGTCTCAGTGGGACCCAGTGCAAGTTTAATCCTACGCATCACAGCAACATGAAATTCTGGTGGTAAAACACATGGAAAAAAAAAAAAAAAAGGCAGCAACTAAGCACTATTTGGGGCCCTATTTGTCAGCAAGAGCACAAACTGAGTAGGGATTCATTTTGTCACATGTTCAAATGTCATTAGCAGAATTGAGCCCCATCAACAGCTGATGCTACTATAATTCAATATATTAATAATTATTTGTTCTGCTCCCCCAGAAATAAAACACTCCTTACGCTGGGACTGGGAAACTACTTTAGCCCGGCTGCGGCCTCGGGTATCAGCAGGCATTGAGGTGACGCTTGTGGCACTGCCAGAGCTCTGTCTCCTTGTACGAATCCGACCTGGAGGAATGCAAAGACAAAGGGTTAACAGGTTTCATCCAAAGGCAGCAGCTGTGTCTAATGTGCTGCCCTATGCTTGCAGGGTTGCTATACACACAATTAACAAGAGTACAAAAGAATTTTACAGGGAGAGGTGACATCTTTTATTAGACTGGCTGAGACACAAGGGAGGGCGTGGAAAGAGTTATGGTCCATGACTCCAAAGACTTCTTTGCTTTCTGTAATGCTATCAGCCAGTTTAATTAAAAAACATTACCTCTCTATACCCTTTGCTTCTGTTCTATAGTAGCTTCTTTACAAAGGATCGGCAACAAAAATTTCAGCCTCCTAAATGCTGCTTCCTATATCAAATTATTACTTTCTCGCAAGGTGATCACTCTTGCAGAGACAGGTGTGACAGATGCCCCCACAAATTCCATTGCTGGCATTTCCAATTAGCAGTTTGATGCTCTGTATCCTGCTCTACATGCACAGGCTGACATGTGCTCCCGTGAGAGTCTGTCAGTGCAGGCTGACTACGCTTTTATTTCAGGCTCACTGAATTCTCCCTGCTGTTTACAGATCCCTCGTATTTATCCCAAGATCAGTGTAACTTTACGTGTAACAGAGAGTCCCATTTAACACAATCAACATTGTGGAAAAATGATTCTGTGTGTCTCCTCTTTATTTAAGCAGAGAACGGATATAAAGCCTCAAAGTGTTCTTGGTCCTTTTTCTGTCCTTTCCTCATAAAAAAAGCCACAGAAATTTGAGCTAGAAAAGCTTACAGGGTCATCAGTTCATCCCCTTCCTGGGGCAGGGCTGTTTCCTACAAAATGTTCTATCCAGTGCTAAGCTTCTATTATCTGTCTCTAGTTAATGGGAAAGAAATGATAATTAAGAGCAACACAAAGAAAGCCTCCAGTACTTTTCAACAGCTTAGTTCTCAGCCAAATCTGAAGCTGTTTCTCAGGACTCATGCCAGTGCTATCCTGCATTCAGAGAATGACTTCAAGTTTCAGGCACAATAATAAAAGGAAAAAAAACACAACAGGTAAGAGAAGAGTCTAGACAACTGCGCCCACTGGTTACAGATATTCATCTCCTGCCCTCTGTCTCTACCATAAGCATACAGAGAAATACGAAGATATATACTCCCCCCAACCCCCCAAAAAATAATTATTTCACATAAGGTACACATGCAGGACAAGACAATGGCAAGCAGCCCAGGCTGAACAGATTAAGAGCTCTGTTCTTCTCCGAGCTCTCAAAATATTCATAACATGGTCTGCAAGTTTTTGATAAGACACAAAGTGACAAAGAGATGTTTAACTTTGAGAAGAAAGCTTAAACTTGTTTGCAGGGAAAAAAGCCTAGCAGACTTCAAACCTCTCCATCAGCATCTAATTTTAAAGTAACTCAGTATGTAAGATGCAGATATCCACATTCAAACAATGTTTGCAAACAAGGTATGGCAGAAATCATTAATGTCAAACTGGGAAAACACAGACAAACCATTTTTTAATGGCTGGCTCAACTAAACAAGCTCTGAGCATGTCCACACAGGAATAACAGTCATGAAACTGGCTGCTAAGATGGTCTTACCACCAGTAAGGCTGTAGATCTCCTCTGCTCTATGACATTACTTGCCTCTTACAGTCTGCCTGACAGATAACCAGACATAACTCTAGGGCTCTCTGCTGGCTCATTCCCTTCCCTCTCAGGTCTGGCACATGTACAGCTATACACAGATGACTGGAGGCACTGGGCGTCTTGCCGCAAGTCTTATACCGCAAGCCCTACCATAGGGTTCAAAGCAGGCATACATAGGGAAGGAGGCAGAAGGACCTCATGCTCTTGTCAGAAGCCTCGAGGCTTCCTTTTGTTTCCCACACCAAGAGGGTATCTCTGGTGGCAGGAGTACAAAACAGTAAGTTAGGAAGTTAAACCTGACCAGTCTTAGGAACCAGTAATGGAATTAACTTACATCCCTCCAGAATGTCAACAGGAAGCCTTGGCATTGCAGAAAGTCCCAGTGGTAAATCAAGCTGAAATTTAACATTACACACAGTAACTGACAGTATTAGAAGACAAGAGTACGGGCCAAGAATGGGTGAGAAGGGGCTGATAATGTCTCCTCCTCCCCTGCACAGGCCACAAGATCCTCAAAACTTTCTCGTTTTTCTGCATCTACAACCGGAACAATATGCAATAAGTGACTCCTTCACCCTAGAAAATACAAAGCCCAAAGAAATATGAACAGAAGCCAAGATTAACTTCTAATATCAATTCAGGGGACTTTAAGAAAGAACACTGAACTAAAGGGTCAAACTTAATTAACATGAATATCAGCAGGATTAGAAACAGAGAGCTCAGCCTTATTTCAAAACCCCTGAGAGTTAGCGGACAGACCCCTACCAACTTCAGCAGCTTCCGAATAAATGAATACCCAGGAACAAAATTCTGCTTTCTTTTGGACTGGTAGATTCACACACTGATTTGGGCCTAATAGGTGTTAAGAGAGAACAGTACGAGACAAAAAGTTGCTCTTGCACAGGACAAACAGAGTCCCAACACTGATACTGGTTTTCTCATCCTTCGAAAAAGGCTGACAAGGGTTTGAACTCACACTGCACTGGACATGCATCACGCAAGTAACAGGAACAGCAGAAACCAGAAATTCATGATGCAAGAATGACATAATTGTACAAATCCTGCAATTGCACAGGAACAGCTCACCCCAAGAGTACTTTATTTTTTAGTCTATGGGATAAAGTACAAATTCAAGGTCAAAGTTTTAACACAGTTACAAGCAAAAAAGTACCATCAGTTGTATGGATTCCTTGAAGCATGAATTGTTAATGCATTTTCCAAAGTTTTATTTTCTGAACTTTATAAGCTATTTATTTCTTCATACAGGTAATTAATCTTACTTGCAGCAAACAAATAGTTCAAAGTAAGTCACTTGAACCTACTCTTCAAGCAAAAAAAAAGTTAAGATGCCGAGCTTTCCCCACCCAAATAAGAGTTTCTAGCTGTAAAACAAAAAAAATATCCAGCTGGAATTCAAAATTGCTTTAGGCAAATCTGTATGAGATAGAAAATCTTTAGAGCAATCTCGGGTGTTACTAGTGGTGAGGCACTGAAATGGGCTGCCCAAGGAAGCTGTGAATGCTCCATCCCTGGCAGTGTTCAAGGCCAGGTTGGACAGAGTCTTAGGTGGCATGGTTTAGTGTGAGGTGTCCCTGCCTATATAAGGGGGGTTGGAACTAGATGATCTTAAGGTCCCTTCCAACCCTAACTATTCTATGATTCTACACGTAAACTTAGCTTCACATACACAACTTTCAGATTAGTATGATATCCAAAACCTATTTGCTTTATCATAATGCAAGACGAATCAGGATTTGTCTGGCTTGAAAAATATCAGTATTTTAATATATATTATGCCAAGTACAGCATGTATATATAGAAGTTCATCTATATAATAAAGTGTCTCTAGTATATTCCCTGAAGAATTTCACCTGCAAACAAGACTGCATTCACATCCAAGAGTTATTTGCACACAGGACTACTTGTGTGTCTTTATCATTTTACCTCAGACAGAAAAACTAGTTGCAATCAGGATTGGAAATAACATACCAAATAAATTACTGAGAGTTTCTGTTGTTGTTAAAATCAAGGAAACATCAAAACTTCTTTGCTTTCAAGTGGGTTTATTTCTATATCTAGCTCAAACTGCACATGTAACAATTCATATTTCATAACCATTATTTTTCTGCTGCTTTTAAAAGGATTACTGCATCCTGACAACAGCAGCAAAAGAACAGACAAAGACCGTCCCAACTGTCCCCAAAAAACACAAAAGTATTTCCATAAAAAAAGCCACTGATCTAAATTCAACATGTGACACATCACTGTTGGTACATGGAATATCTTGAAAGGCTCCATGCTTCGTGTTAAGAAACCATTTGTGGAGGGTGGGTTTAGGAGGTTTTGGTTTTATTTTTTAAAGTTACTTTAATTTACATTTTCACAACAATCAATGGATCAGAGTCAACCTTGAAATGTCTAACATCTGCCTAAGCCTAGGAAGGTTGTTTTGGTCTTCTTTTTTAAAAAAAAAGGAAAAAGTGAAGGAAGAGTGGTATGTTAATGTTTCCATGTTACAAGAGGCTTCATCTGGCAGCACTGTTCTGAGCAACCCTGGGTGGGTACTGCAGTGTCTTCATCCCCAGTGCCCAGAACAGACATTGGCTTTATGAGACACAGCCTGTATATCACACTGAAGAAAATTGTTTTCATATAGTCTAAAAATTGTATATAACAGCTCCACAACTCAGTATAACTCATTCCATGCGGTAAACAGTGATATATATAACCATACAAGTTATATATATAACCACTGGGACAGTAATGGTCTCACTATGGACCAGGTTAACGCATTTAGGTTACTCAGCACTGGATTATTTCCCCCACTTAGAGAAAAACATTGTTAAGAGTCTCTAGGACCCCCCCCAGCTGTGTCACTGCTAAATGACACATGGACATCTGACACACACACACACACACACATACACACACATCAATGAAAAACATGCTTTAAGAATAAATAGAAACTATTCCAGTACTGGAGTAGTTTCTATGCTTATTTAGCATGTGTCCAACATCATACTAGCATAACACCTGACTCTGCACCATAATTTCCTCTGAGAAGCAGTCAACCCTCACTGGAAACCATCAGGGTATGCCGTTTCTGGGTTTTGCATGAGAACTCCCTCCAAAGCAGAGGGATGAGGGAACAGTGCCACCACCTTGCCTTACACCAACATGCACAGGCAAATCAAGTCAGTACTTTCAAAAGGATGGACCAAGGGAACAAAGAAGCCCTCTACTTGAGCGTTTCCATTTGAGGTACAACATTCAGTCATACCTTTGAATCCAGCCTTGCCCCTTAAGGGCAAGGGAGAGCTTTAAGGCAGAAAAGAAAACAGGAATTTCTTACAATCTGTGTTACTCCCAAGCCTTTGGTAAGGTGCTCAAGATGCCCAACTGAGCAGATCATCTTTTTGAGCTGAAGTTATCTGAAAACTATAATAAACCAGATTTTATTTCCTTTCTGATAAATAATAAAAATGATCAAAAAAAATTGTGCCACTGACTCTGAAAACTGCTGATTTTGGTTTAAACTTGCCAGTTTCATGACAGACCAGCATTTCCCTCTTAGGAAAGGCTTGTCTTTATACCCACTTTGAGAAAAGGTAACCAGATAACAGAAAGGCTCTGGACCATTATTATGTAATGAAAATCAGCATTATGCACCTTTCAAAAATATTCCTTGAAAAGCCATTTCATGATAAAACAAGCAGAAGCTTTTCTAAGGTTTCCTTTTAATCAGGCATAAAAAACATAGCACAGCTGCTACCTGCATAGTACTAGCTGTGAAGTCTTGACTAGACTATGAAGATTTGGAACTTACAAGCTTTCTACCTGCAAAGCTCTTAATGAAGTTCAAGGGATTCCCATACATCTGGACAATCAAGACATAATGGTGCATTATATGAAGATACAGCCTCACAGCAGAGAGACAGCAGAAGACCCACACAGATTTAAGAGATATACAGATTCACAGAAGGAAACTCATTTCAACAGCATTATGTCAATTGGGATGACGCTGCTTAAAAATCAAAGGACTGATACTCAGCTCTTGAATTCTGGCCACTGGCATAACCCACTCTACTTTGCTCCTGGTTGTAGAAGCCTGGCTCAAAAACAAAACACTGAGGAGAACTGAGGGCAAAGCAGATGGGAACTGCCAAGTTCACACAATGCTGGCTCCCGGATGAGGGGAAGGTGCAGAACTTTTACACTGTAGCTACAAAAAGCCATGATGGGAACCAGACTGCAGATTTAACATCAGGCTGAACCAGACAAAAACCCACAGGGATTTGCTCTCAAATGACTTACTGGTGACCTGAAAAAACATAAAAATAAAAATACAGGGACACAAATGTGGATGGAATTTCTGGTTTTCTGGTTTATGTTCCAACAGCGTCTCTTGCTCACGCAGGTATTTCCAGAGCAAGGGGATGTTTTTTCTCTTCCCCTGCCCTCTTATTTTTTACATTTATATCAAGAAAGAAGTTTTGCCTTCCTTGTAACTGACAAACTCTGCAAGATGAGACACTTGGCAGAAGACCTTTCTCAGCTCTCATCTGTAGGACACACTGAATCTTGAACAAAAGCTGTTTTTCCCACAACTGTCTCAAAGGAAAACAAAGATGAAGAGTTTCATCCAGTGATTAAACTCATCCTTCACATGCTCTAGCTGTGGTGTGCCATGTTGTTGTAACTCTCCCTGATCTTCAGTCTTCCAAAAAATAGAAAATCCTACAGGAAAAAGAAGAGATGAGATCTGGTACTTCACACTAAGGGGATGGAGAATTCCATTTCTGAAAATTCGTCTCACAATCTTTGCCTTCAAGTGACTTGTGTTTCAGTTCACAGAATAGTTGAGGCTGGAAGGGACCACTGGAGGTCATCTAGTCCAACCTCCCTGTTCAAGCAGGGTCTCCTTGAGCACATTATTCCGGATTGTGTCCAAATGGCTCCTGAATATCTCCAGAGCAGGAGACTCCACAACTTCTGTGGACAATCTATTCCAATTCTCAGTCACCCTCACAGTAAAGTTCTTCCTCATGTTCAGGCAGAACTTCCTGTGCTTTAGTTTATGCCTGTTTCCTCCTACCCTATCACCTGGCACCACCAAGAGGAGCCTGGTCCCATCCTCTTGACACCTACCTTTCAGATACTTACATACATTGATCAGATTCCCCCTGAGCCTTCTCTTTGCCAAACAGGCCCAGCTCCCTCAGCATTTGCTCCTAAGAGAGATGCACCAGACCCCGAGTCATTCTAGTAGCCCTTCCCTGACTTGTTTTATGAGCTCCATGTCTCCATTGTACTGGGGAGCCTGGAACTGGACACAGTATTCCAGGTGAGGCCTCACCAAGGCTGAGTAGAGACTCCTTGACTTGCTGGCCACACTCTTCCTAATGCAGCCTATTGGCCTTCTTGGCCACGGGGGCACACTGCTAGCTCATGGACAACTTGCTGTCCACCAGACACCCAGGATCCCCAGGTCCCTCTATGCAGAGCTACCTTCCAGCAGATCAGCCCTCAGCCTGTACTGATGCAAGGGGTGACTCCTCCACAGGTGCAGAACCCTGCACTTGTCTGTTGAATTTCAACAGGTTCCTCTCTGCCCATCTCTCCAGCCTGTCTAGATCCTTCTGAATGACAGGGCAGCACTCTGGGGTACCATCTGCTCCTCCCAGTTTTGTAGCGTCAGCAAACTTGCTGAGGGTACTCTCTATCCCTTAATCCAAGAATAAGTTAAACAAAACCCATGGCAGGGGGTTTGGAACTAGATGATCTTAAGGTCCTGTCCAACCCAAACTATTCTATGATTCTAATACTGGACCCAGTACTGACCCTCAGGGGACACCACTAGCTACAGTCTCCCACTAGACTCTGTGCCACTGATCATAACCCTAAGACCTGGGCTGCCATCTACTAAGACTCGTCTTGCCATCTACTCATCCAGCCTGCACTTCCTGAGCTTGCCTATGAAGACTTTATGAGAAACAGACAATGTCAAAAGCCTTTATGAAGTCCAAGTAGATTTTTACAGATTTTTACCAAATCTAATCTGCTTCCAATGTAGCTGAACTGAAAAAACAAAACAAACCCCCAAATCAAATAAAAATTCTCACCTTTCTGCATTATGACAATGAAGCATTTACTAAAAATAAATGTATCCCAGAGGACAACTGTTTTAAGAAGCCTCCACAGATATTATTATCCTAGGAGAGGATCGAAATGCATAAGGTATTTCATAAATTAACATTAAACGTCAATTAAATTTCAACAGATTAACATTTCAAAGTTAGGTCAAAAATAGAAAGGTTTGAGAACTGGGAAGAAAGGAAGAAAATAAAGAAGGGTCAGCAATGAATAAAAAAAAGCTCAGTATTGCAACAATTTGGAACTTTCATCTAATAAACTACTGATTTAGAAATACAGGTGTTTAGGCCAACTTCATATTCCTTATCACTGACATCACAAAACACAAACACTTGTCCATGATGCAAAGCCAGTGCATCTCTCAACACTATGTATCAGTTCCAAAAATGGTAGAGACCTTACCCTCTAGATAATAAATCAACGCCTCAATAATAGTAATGAAAAAACACATATCACAAAAGCACACAGTGGCCCTTCTCAGCTCACCACATCCAAATACAAGCAGCCATCAAGGATACAAGCATAGTCCCACAAGACAGTAATAGATCCCTTGAAAAGAGACTTGCATCAGGAAAAAAATGGGTTTGGAAGTATGGGGAGGTTCATTCTATCTAGGAGACAGTCTTGTTTTCAACTCCTGCCTACCTCAGAAAAACTGATTTCCCAGTGATCTTTTTCACTTGAGAAATAAGAAATAAAGAACAAGCTTTGACAAATGAGCCAGAAAAACAGACTGGGAGCCCACGCAAACTAGCAGGCTCCGCGTTCTTGGAAAAAAAAAAAGCCTTTCCTCTAACTGTCTTAGATGTAAGCCATCTCACTCAGCTGACAACAAAAAGAGCTCACGTTTAAAGAGGTTGACTAAATATTCCCTCCTTAGAGATCATTGTTTACTGTCCTCATTTTTCTGCCATGTGATCATGTCATTCAATTTTCTCACTGCCCAGTCTCTTCCCGAAAGCATTTGGCAGTTGTGACCTGAGCTTTGGATGGAAAAACACAGCAACCCTTTACACATCACGGAGCAAGAAAACACAAGCCCTGGGTTGGGTTGGTTGTTTTTTTGTGTGTTTTGTTTTCTTTTTTAATCTGTGCACAGGTCACCTTCAACCAAAAGCAGTCCTTTAAATACAAAAACCCACATACAACTTTGTTATCAAAAGCCAAGTCACAAAAGCAGACTGGTGCCTGTTACCAGGGAGGAGCTCAAAGAGAAAGTGAAGAATACCCCATGGCATCAAAATGAGCAGGACAACCATGCAACACTTCATGCAGGTCACCAGTGAACATGGATGAGAACCAGATAACACTTTGAGAACAGAGACCAGGTAGGGTGGTACAACTTTGGACACACCTCAGTTACACAGAGAGACTGCTTACCCTCAGTTTTAGTGGTAGTACCATCTTTAGGCAAATTTAGAAAAAAAAAAAACAAGGAAAGGGTTAATAAGGAAAATTAGTAACATCAACAGAAGTGGGCACTATGTATTAGCTACAGAAATATGAAAAAAAAAAAGATAACACAAAGAAATGAGAGAAGTTTGAGCAGCTTGATGTTTCTGAAGAAGATGCTTCCAGGTTTTCCCTCCTGCAGTAATTAGTCTTTGCCAAACTTCATTTTCGTTGTTTGCCTCTCCACTTCTCTCATGGGTACACACAAGTGAAAAGCGTCCCTACTAGCTCAAAGAGAAAGCAGGCTCCTCAGAAGTACCATATTTGCTTCAGTTAAAAATAATGCTGCTTTTCTCCTACAGTCTCTTTTAAGACCAAGACTAATGCTGTATTCAGTCCCCAGCTTCAAGGACCAAGCCAACATTAGTATATACTTCCCACCCTTTTCCATTCTTCTTCGTAAGATTGTTCAAAAGCAGTTTTGCCACTGGAGCCAGTACACAGCACTGACTGAAAAAGTTGCATCTGTAAGCTCAAAAGCATGCTATTATTGATCAACTTCATGTTCTGTATTACATTTTTACTGCAATGTATCTAAATCTTGAACCAAGAATGAATAATTTAAGTCAGAATAAGAATTCAACTGCTGAACCAAATGCAACCAACATATTTAAGCCAAGGTAAAACATTTTAGATATGAAAGAAACCTGTCCACAAAAGGAATCTATAGAAACCACCCCTATGTAATTCATCAAGCATATTTTATCAGACTAAAGATCAAATGCCCTACATTAAGGAGAAGACACTTCTCAACTCAGTGAAGACAATCTACACAGCTTAAATCAAGATCACCGATTTCTGATTTTTCTCCCTCTTGTAAAAGTAAATCAATGAAAACAGCTCTGTTGAGCTGATCATAACCAAGTTGAAGCTCTGCAAGTATGGTGTCTATCACCGCCTTGCATTTCCTCCTCCATGCTTCCTTCAATGGCATCTCAAAGAGAGAAAGATCAAACGCAAAATTTGTTGTAAGAAACCCTGAGGCACCTGAAAGTGATATGCAATGCTCTGACAGAATAATGTGACATGTGGCTATAGGCCAGAAAGAGTCAGCATAAGAAACAGATACCCTGCATAATGAAATTAGAAGGCAGATGACTTCTTCTTTGTTTTTACATCTCTCTTTTGTAAAATAGAAAGCAGTCAAACTCAACTAAGATGTACTATTCAAAAGATAAAACAGTTAATAGAAAACCAGGTTCAGGAAAGGAGGGAAGGAAGATAAGGAAAAGAGACAGAGGGACATGTCAAAAGGAACTGAGCAGTCCTCAACGTCTCAGAATCATAGTAAGATCTGCTTTTCCCCAGAAGAAATGAGAAGGAAGGAAGGATGAGACACAGACTATTATACAATTCAAAACCTAAGAAGTTGCTTCAAGTCAGTTCTGTTGCAAATTTTTTCCTTAATCCCAAAGGGCAAGAGATCACACACTGATCCTACAGAGCTGGTAACTATCTCAGGGATACGTTCTTCTAGTTAAGAGTTCAATATTCAAATAAAACTATGAGGCACTTTCTACTAGCAAAGAAAGCTAACTGCAAGAGTAGAACACGTAGATTTACCTAGTGATGCGTATGAGCCTGGGGGCAAGGCTGCAGCAGAACTGAAGGGGGTGGATGATCCAGAAGACGTCACTTTTGACTTGGCACTAGCTGCTGCATTCACATCGACGTCACTGCGGGATCGCTGCAGAGATCCTGGTGTTGACACAGATTTTGTACTTACTGTAGATGCTGCAGATGGGAGTGGGAGATCCAGAATAAAGAAGATTAATTTTTTTATCTGTGTGCTTCAAAGAGCCTGGCAAGCAGTTTAATGTACCATTTTTAATGTTCCCTGCTGGTACTGAAATACCTAAGAATGCTTTATCAGGGCAATGTAGGCCTCCCCACACTGCCTGCAAAGATATTTCAATGCTAACCTGATGCTACCTCTAAGAACTTTATCAGCCACTAGCCTAAATGCTGAGATCAAAAAGGCTGCCAGGCCAGTAATAAAGAAATTTCTAACAGAACCTAGATGTGAAAGTTCAGTGACAGTACCCATCACCAGCTTGGGAGTTGCTGGCCAAAACAGACCTGCAAGTCCTTCAGTCCAGGTCCTACTAATTTCCTTTCCAACACCTCATCTTCTCCTGAGGACTGCTGTTCCCATCATTTGCAGATGCTTACCTTCTTAAGCATGAAGCTTGATTATTCAGCTGTAAGCAAACATGCATTTGTATGCACAATCAAGTAGGTAACACAACAATAACTCCTTGAATCAAAGGTCTCAGAGTGTACTGCATACACAAGCCAGCCAGAACCCGATCTTAGTCTGGTGTAGAAGGCAGGTTATCTTTTACCAAGAAAGTTTTGTCTATTATATTTTGTATTAAAATTTATTACTTATTGTATGTATTTACTTAGAACAGGAAAGCTGCACAGAAATATTCCATCCAACAATAAGAACAGATTAGCGAAAAGACTGAATTTAACACTGTAGGACTTGTGTGCAGATGATGCCTCCAGAAAACGCTGAAAGCACAGAGAATAAATGACAGTACATTGAAAAGCTGAACAGATTATTAGACTATGTATGTTTTAGCATCAGCGGTGGTTTATTGCACAGCTAAACGTATCTTGGCTGCAGTTTCCAAGGCTTTTTAGCCTTCCTTTCAGGTGCAAGCAAAAACGGTTATCCTAACTTTCAAAAGCATTATATCAGCAGCTGATGCACAGAATGTGGTGTACAACCCAAAATTAATTAAAAATTTCACATACTTAGTTGCCATTTTGAGAAGTAAGCAGTGATCAAAGTTGCTCTTTGCACATCATAGTGTCTGAAATTCTCATTCTAATTCATCACATTTCATCAGCAACACTGAACATGGTTTTCAGCTCCTGTTCTCACCTCTGGATGTAGTACTTCCAGTAGGACTTCTTTTGGCAGACAAAGGACGGCTAGAAGATAAATAAATATTTATTAAAACAAAACCAGTATTTCACAGTCATCAGTAACTGTGTTATTTATTTACTCAGTAAACACACTGAGCTGATAGGAAGTTATTTATATACTGGAATAGACTAACAAAATTTATTGTTTAAGAGTAAATATGATACCACCATGAAATTATTTACAAAAGCACTAAGAACAGAATTAGTATGCACATTATTTGACTAAGAGAAGATTTTAAGAACACTGTCTGTATATTTTAAAAGTTACATCAATAAGTGATAGATGTTTTTCATATAGGTCTTATACTTAAATTGCAGACATTGGAGTCCCAAGTTGACTGTATCTCTAAGGCGAGCTAAAATACATACATTCAATAGAAGCATTACACAGAATTGCAGTTACAACTCTAGTTTAGTTTAAGTCTTATTTTTTTTCTCTCTCTCTTATGTGGAAAGAGGCAGATTTACACCTCAAGGATTGATGCTAAACACAAATTTTTAATCCAAGCATTGTTTTAAGTGCACCTGGAATTATTTACAGAATCAATATACTGATTTATTATTTTTTTAAGCCAATAATAGGTTTTGCTGGCTTTTGATTTTAATGCAATGTTAGCTAAAAGAAAAAAAAAATAAAAATCTGGAGTAACAAGTGTTGAGGCCAAATGATAACCAGATGAGACATAGCAATGTGATAGCTCCCTCCAATTCAATGGAGCTATCCATAGTTGTTTAAATTCAGAGGTAATAACACCAAAAGACTTACTTGAGACTCTCCTGGGAGCTGGAGGAAGAGCGATCTGACTGTGGCAAGGACACGATGCTGTCAGAGTTCTTCAAATGTGACTGCAGAGCCTTCTGGTAGGAAGACTCCAAGGTGTGATACAAATGCTCTGCCTCTCGGCTGAAGTGACTGTGGAAACCCCAATAACACCTGGAAACAAGGCACAATACAGTGAGTATTTCCCTGTCATGTTTTAGGGGGCAGCAGAACACGGGCAGAGTCAGAACCCTTTTCACTACTGCCATTATTGGCTCCTTATACTAGTCATTTTAACCATCTACCGCCCCTACGACACACTTAGTATCACTTTCTTTGACCCATTCTAACAGGCACACAGAAGACAAACCACATGAAAACAGGAAGAGAGGAATGCACCATTAGGTGTGTTGTAAAAACACAAGTACCCAATAAACCTTTATTACAGAAGCAACTCTCATCCCTTCGGCTATCATACATGTGAGATGGTAGACCTACTAGACTAATACTAGTTTGGGATGGATGCTCAATAGCTACTTCAAAAACATGCCAAAAGTGGAACACACATACATGGGCCTGATTCAGGAAAACACCAGTGGGTGTTGTTTGCTTCCTTAAGTTTAACAAACAGCTCTCCCACAATTTTGCAGAGACAAATCTGTACTGAGTTGAGGCTATTGAGTGCCTTTTTGGGAAAAAACAACAAGGAAAAGGAAAGAGATGTTCCTATAGACTTCCAATCAGTGTCATGCTGAAAATAAAAGAGCATTTTAAAATGAGGGAAGAATTCTTCTCTGGTCCAAAACTCCTGGCTCATGGTTAAACACCATTCATTCTCATCATAAAGGAGACGAAGACTCTCAGCACTTTTCAGGGGGCAATTAATGGGCAGTTTAAGAGTAAGACTGTTAAATGAATCAAGAATTGTCCTCAGTGCCTCACGAATCACATGCATTCTGATATCACTAGAAGGCAACAAATTTCTGTCTTACAATCACCCACACTGCTAATTAAGAAACATGTGAAGAGAGAAATAAGCAAGTTTTCTGAAGTCTCATGCCATTCCCCTAGTGGTCTGTTCAGCTTAACTAGTCACCTGCTGTGAAGTCTCAGTGCCTACTGTATTTTTCAGTGATGGACACATTATCTTTCAAAAGGGTTTTAAACAGTCCTGCTGTGAAACACCTCTGCTTATAATACAGCGTTTAGATTGATAAAATCTCTTGTTCATTGATTTAATGTTTCACAGCATTCTCTTTCTTAAGAAAAAAAATTTCTGTAGCTTTCTGTCCAGGAGAGCATGATCCTAGTATATCAGCATACTAATATAAGCGCAATCACATAATGGAAATTTAAGAGATATTATTATTGCAGTGTAATAAAATATTTCCTTAATTTAAGATACCAGTTAGGAATGTACTAGGACAAGGGCTCTAATTTCAAGAGTAGCAAATAACAATAGAATAGAATATTTCAGCTGGAAGTGACCTAGAACAATCATCTAGTTCAGCTGCCTGACCAACTCAGGACTGACCAAAAGTTAAAGCATGCTGTTAAGGGCATCCAAATGGCTCTTACACACTGACAGGCCTGGGGCATCAACCGCCTCTCCATGAAGCTTGCTCCAGGGTTTAAGCTTGTTAAAGAAATGCTTCAAAATATCCAGTGTAAAAGCTCCCCGGCACAGCTTTGAACTATTCCCTCTCATCCTACCACTGGATACTAGAGTCAAGATCAGCACCTCCCTCTTCCACCTTTCATCCTCAGGAAGCTGTAGAGAGCCTCCTTTTCTCCAAACTAGAGAAGCCAAAAGTCCTTAGCTGCTCCTCACAGGACACTGCTTCCAGCCTTTTCACCAGCCTTGTTGCCCTCCTCTGGACACAATTCAAGGACTTCCACATCCTTCTTCAATTGTGGGGCCCAGAACTGCACATAGTATTAAAGATAAAGCCACACCAATGCTGAATACAGATGGATAATTGCGTCTCTTGACTGGCTGGTTATGCTGTGTTTAATATACCCAAGGATGCAGTTTGCCCTCTTGATTGCCAGGGCACACTGCAATCAGCACTGGACTGTCAACCAGCACCCCCAGATTCCTTTTTGCAGGGCTACTCTCCAACCACTCCTCTTCCAGTTTATACTTGTGCCAAGCATCACTTCATCCTAGGTCTTGCACACAGGTCAAAAAGAGAAAAAATATCAGAAATAATAATATTTTTGTACTAAACAGGAGCAATCTCAGTTAACTGCAAGCAGCTCAAATGTCAAAAAGACAGATAAGGTTACAAGTTCTCTATTCTAGACTCTTAGTTACACGCTCAGACATAAAATGGCAATAAAACATTACAAGAACAAAGTGAAACCAGTGAAACATTATTAGAAGATGCAATACATATATAACACAGCTCCATGTGATCAACCTCATATGACAACTCCTGCTGAAGTACGCAGTCTCATTGAAGTACACACTCCCACTGAAGCCAAGGCAAAGTTGGCATCAACTGCCAGGAGAGAATCTAACTTGTCTGGACTTCAATCTCCAACATGCAATAACACTGACAACACAACAGGGGCAAAGAAGGGGAGGAAGACAAGACACCAACAACAGCATCCACTTACTTTCTTGCCTCTATCCTGGCTTCAGAGTCTGCATCATGAATTCCCTTCTTTATTGTTTCAGCTAACACTGATATGTGTCTGAAATAAGGAAAACATTATCCAGCAGTACAAAAAGATGCACCATATAAACAAATGAGTAATTTGATTTTGCCTTGGTTGTGAACAGCAGTTCATCACATCTACCCATTTCCTTTGGAGCCTTTGTTTATTTACTTGGTCTTACAAACCAGTTTTCTCTCACCCACACTGCTGACTAGGAAAACTCAAGCAGCATTCTTCAGAGGTCAGTCTTTAGTTAGCCACAGAAACTGCCTGGGTGCAAAACCACTCTTTTAAACATTCAATAGTCTTGTGCATTCTAGGGCTAAGGAAATTGTGTCCCAGTCTCTTTTCCCCCAATTACTTTAATTTTTCATTAGTCTGAAGTACTGTAGGAGCCTCAGAACCTCCCAACAGATGTGCTGTAGCCTTCACTTCATCATCTCACTTTAGGGTGAAAGGCGAAAAAAAAAACAACAAAAAAAAAAACCAAAACAAACCAAACAAACAAACAAAAAAACCACACACATAAAAAAAATAATCTGTTGAGTTGAGAGATTCACTCAGCCAGGTTTTACAAAGCTGGCATAGGAGATAGACTCATTGAACTCTGACTGCCAGAACAAATACTGTGTGTGCACATATGTACATGCTTTTTTGTGGCAAAAAATCTCTACAAAACCTACCTGATATAATCTCACCTCCTAGATTATCCTTTCTCCAGAATTAACCCCCAGACATATGCAAGAAATCATTAACCCATTTGTTTTCAGAGCTTACCTTTCTAGGGAGTGTGTTTGCCACTCCTGCAACAGCAAATCTAAAAATTCAAAACAGCGCCTGAGAGAAGAAAGAGAAGAAATGCTGAGCTCTCAGAGTTAACAGAGACACACTGACTGCCATGCCTGCCTTTGAACAACAGCTGTTTTTTGTTACGAAGTTTTTTAGGACATTAGAATTTGGTAATGACCCTGATAACAAACATCAAATGCCACCAATAGAGTCTGAAATAGTAACTGGAGTCAGCTCAACTCTGGATAGAGGGATTCATAGAACACAATCCAGAAAACCTCTTTTTTCATTAAATGGGATACAGGCCCAAAATATTCATGCTTTCTATGCTTCGTCCCTGTTAAGACTTCACACAGAAACTTCACATTTAGCTTCATGTGGAGACAGATCTTTTCATATTTAATCTCCCTTCCTCATTTCAGGAAACAAAAGCAGAAGTCCACTGTTATTTCTTCAAGGTTTGTGACCAAATTCAGCAATCACAAAGCATTTTTTGGCTAAGTGGAAGAGAACTAGCTAATCTACATGGACTGGGCAAGAGTCTCACAGTGAGGGAGTGGACTGAAATACACTCAGATTTTAAGTGCAGAGGAGACCATTAACACATCCAGTTCAAATTCAGATGATGCCATCACAGAACACTACTTCTACTGACTGGCTCAAAGAAAACATTTAACTGTAACTGCTAGTAATAGAGAACAGGGACATGTCTATAAAAAAGCCAAAATAATACAACGTTATAATGACAAAGTTCAGTTTAAATTAAAAAAATAAAAATATCTGTGGAAAAATGACTTCTCTGCAGTACTGAGACTTATACAAGACAGCTGACTTTGAATTTGATCCCAATTCATGGGGGAGAGCGAGATGTATGCTTCAGGTGTGCATATCAACCCTTTTCATGAATAAAAACAAATACATAAATGTTACCAGAAAGTACATGTGAACCTATTTACCAGTAAAACAAAAGTAAATTCAAACTTAAGGCTTACCTTCTAACTGCAACAGACTTGGAGGTACAATTACTGGTTATGATGGGTATTAATCGAGGGATGTGTGTATGCTAGAACAAAAAGCAACCAGGGAAAAAACTTTACACAACAGTTCCATGGAACAAAAATCTATCTCTTTCAGTGACCTGACCCAGCATGCAGATACTGTTCAATTCTTAAAAAAGGAACTGCTAAGTAAAGGAACACTTAAGATACAGGAAGATATTTTGATTATTTGTCAAATACCTTCAATATTTTATTTTTTTGTATGATGACAGGCTGCAGTGAATCAAGGAGCTGAAGTCACACAGTAGGATCTAAACTGTCAGTGGTGACAACTTGAAAGCTATCAGGCTATCTACAGCTTCCCCAATGAATCATTAAACAGAAGTTACTTCTGTGACCTAATGGTTTCAGGAAACATGCAGTGTCTGTGAGGAGTTTTAGAGCATAATTAAGAGGATGAGTGTGTCCTGCAAGGCAGGTTTAAAGCCCATTCAAAGAAAAAAGTTTGCTCAGCTCTTAGGGGGATGCAAATATCATACTCTGCAAAGAAATATTCTTCATACTATTATGGCAGGGTTTAACTATCATCATCTACACAAAGCTGCATGACATCTGAGACAGCCAAACCCAGCACAAGCAGATAAGTAGATTAGGCACTTATTCTAATTTTTATTGCATCAACATTCATATTTCCTCAAACTCCACAGTATTTGGAAATAACATTGTTCTTTTTTGATGTATACTTACTCGAATGATTAATCTAACTGCTACAACACCAGAAGTGGCCATGACTTTGGCACTATTCGGAATTAGATTAAAAATTGTTGGCATGATGGCTTCTGCCCCATGGTCAAACTTGTTTCCCAAAACTGATGATAAATGTCTGAAAAACAGAATGAAGTCATGCTGGTAAGTCATGCTGAGGATTAAGTGAGTTCTACAGAAATCTGACATAAGCACATCTGACATCTCAGTCTTCATAACGGTCATCTCCTCTCCAACTCTGAAGGGGAGAACACACCACGTCTGAAAAAAAAGTTTCTTCACTTTCCCTTCAAATGTCTATACTATACCCATCTGAACTCTGAGAAACAGTAAGTTCAGCATAAAATAATGTAACTAGCACGGCTAAAAGTTTATTATCAAATGGGATCATGCTGAAAGAATGTATTTTTCTCAACTTGTTTATATTACAGTTCCTCTGAATCTGCCTATTTTGCTTAAGGATACATAAATTTAAAAAAAAAAACTGTAAAAAACACTGTGGCACCCTTCTTCTTGAAGCATTTCACAAAGGATAAACTATCAAACCTAAGCAGCTCAGCCCAAGACAGAACAAAACAGGCATTTTCAACCTTATTGTTCAGTCCTTCCCTACTCAGTGCATGAACGCCTGGCTTGCTCATTCTTTCAGCATGCTTCAACTCAGCATCATTTAAAACTCAGGAACAAAGTTTGACAGAACTACAATTAGTGGCCTACATGGATGCGGTATTAAACAGCTGTAGCAAAAGCATGTTCTACCTATAACCATGTAGACTAGCTCCCCACGTTACATCCTAAATGTGTTTTAACCAGTGCCTGTTCCTTTTTGATACATCACAGTTCAAGTGTATTTAGAAAGTAAACTCACCCCAACGTGATACAAGCCTCTCGTACTACTTGAGACCGCAGGTCTTTAGCAGATAATTTAAATGCTCCGTCCAGAAGTCTTAAGTGTTGGAAGAAGTTATCATATTCTGCAGCTCCAGCCAAAAGTAAGGAGCGTATCTTTTTCAACTGTTAGCACCATAAAAGAAAGCAGTGACTTTTAATGAGCAATAAATACAAGATCAGTTATGTTCAGGGCTGATACTTGGTTTCCAGGATCCTTGTACAATTGTTTTTAAAGTCCAAGCAATTCTATTATTTCAGATCTTATATTCAACTCATAGGTTAAGGTACAAAGTATGATAATGTAAACAACCAGCTATTACAGAAATCCATAACTGTCGTATATAGCTGCTCAAACTGATAGTTAATAACCCAACCATTACTTTTTAAGCCAAAATATATCTTAAAGGTTCTCCTCTACTTCCCTTAGAAACCAACTATTTACAGCAGCTTCTAAAGCTTAGGTCCTCTTACAGTTGACTATTGTATTAAAAAGATTACTAGACTTAAAGGGCATGGTTCATATTCAGATTTGAGTAATACTGACATATCTAGAAGATGCTCACTGACTTCATTAAATTTATTATCTGATTGTATTAGAAGTGGAACCCTGACCCCATCAAAATGGGAAATTTTCTAGTAATATTACAGGGACCACCATATCATCCTATACACATTCTTCTGGACACCTTCACAGGCCCTCATGTATGTTGATGCATCTGTACAGTGCCTCCATTTAAGCTCACTGTTACAAAGAACAAAAAAAAAAAAAAAGACAAAATAAAACAACCTGAAGTAAGCTGAATCAGCACAATTTGCCACTCAGATCCGTAATACAGAATTTGACAGACATGTCAAAGTTGTTACACCAGTGATGAAAGTTTTTGGTGTAGACAAGATCACGCATCTATATATATCATGACAACAGAGCTCACCTCAGTAAATAAAACACAGTCTTGGCATGCATACAACAGATCTGATTTTCCACTTCCACATTTCCCACAGTCATATTTATTTATTCAAAACTTAAGTGTGTAAATTCTTTCTGAATTATTTTACACCTTCTTTTGCAAAAGTATAAATTATCTCTCTATAAGCAAAGTGATTTTCTGCCTCATCAGGAAGTTTAAAGATAGTCTAAATATAACTTCTGACATTCTGACATAGCAAATTTATAGTTCTACATTTGGATTTGCTGTCTGACTTCCACTTCAACCTGATCCTATCTCAACAGATTCTCATATACCAAAACAGCATTTTCCTTCATATATATAAGGTTTAAATCCAGTCTCATAAGGAAACATTTACCCCAAGCGTGGGGTAACATTAACAGATGTTCACCACTTAAACTATGTTCTAGACATACTCTGGTTTTCCCAGTACCCTCTTCACAGAATTAAGCTCAGTGCAGAAAAATCTTATATTAATAGAGTTCACACATGAAGTTCACTACTTACTGCAGAAACTCTCTGTTCCCAGTCATGCTTATCATCTGATAGTATCTCTCTTATTTTGTTTATGGATTCCTCAAGATCACGGCTGGAATAAATCTGCAAATTTAAATACAGAGTAGCACCATAATGCAAGATTCACTCCAAAAAAATCAGATCACTTCACAACTACGTTCTTAGGCCTTTTGTGCCTCCCTGCTTAAGTATCATGTGCTAACCTTGCAATCAAAAATTACTAAATGACAAGATGATTAAAGGATCGTATTTTATTATTTCACCATATTTCCACAATTTTAAACAGCATTCCTGCAGCTACTAGTGGCTGTGTTAGTAAAGACCTACAGAAGATCACGAGTGGATACATGTGCTGTTCAGCTGTCCCCCATAAATAAAGTTCTGGTGAAAGAGAGGAGATACGTGACATGGCTCTGCTAAATCCATTGCCTTCAGTTGTCACGCTCACAACAGCAGCAATCCTGGAAACACAGGTCACCTTTATTGCCTTCAGTTCCCAGATGGTACAGATGAAACGTAGAGAGGCTTCTGTTGACTTAAGTTTTTGTTTGACCAGCCTGCACTGTGCAGCACACACCCACTTCCAGCCCCATATGTACTTCTGTCATACCTCTTATCACAACCTTTCCACTCCCATTCCCACTTCTGAGGGTTTCACACAAACTACTGGCAGATACCACCATTTAAAGCTTACCTCCCTCCAACTTCTAACTTGCCTTCCCCTTAAAGAAGATTTGCCAACATCACAATGAAGCACAATTTGTCAATGATTAAGACTAGAACCTGTATATATCTTCAGCTTTTTAGTACTGTGTGTTTTAACATGTAATTCTACTTACCTGAACTGTTGGGACATCTTCAAATGCTTTAATAAAGTCTTCTTCATCCACAGCACCTGCTCCCTCTTTGGCTGCTGACATACAAATGAAAATGCTTTTTCTATCTTTTTAACAATAGAATCAATTAAGAAACCATCAGCTATCAAGGCACTTATTAACGAGAAAGTTCATTATCCATGCAGGCCTCAGAGTGCTGCAGATGTAATGAAAGCAGAGACAGGGAAATTCAATGCCAGGCACACACTAGACAATCACAGCATCCTTCAAGTCCTAGGCACAGAGGGCACATTAGGGAAGTCATTACAGTAGTCACTCAACAGGGGACACAGCATGAAAGATAAAAGGGAATATTTACTTTAATTATACAGAAGATTTTATTTTAAAGAATTTAATCTTATCTATAATAGATGAAGGTGCAGATCTGACAGGTGCACAAACAGACAAATGATAAGGAAGATAAACAGTCTCTGGAATATTAATCAGATTGGAGACTACCTGATACAGAGAACTTTCCCCATTTCTCTAGGTCACATGTAGAATTATAAACACATATGGAATTATTGCTGACATTCAGAATTACCGCTCAGTTTTCTTTCTGCACCTTCATTATGAGCAATGCCCAAAGGTCTTAGAAGAAAGCCAATTTTAGATTAGACTAGAAAGACTAATTTTAGATTGCATGGGCTGAAGTTTAGCATGCAATCATAAACAGCCTCAGTTCAGCTGAAGAGTGCAGCTACAAAGGCAAAAATCTACACACGGCAACATCAACGTGATTTACTCATAGCCCTCAGTGCCCTACTGCACAGGTCCAACTTTACAGGAATGAAAAGCACATTATAGGGATGTGGAGACTGCTTGGAGATTCATCTTACCAAAATTCAACCATAGCATGCAGACAACATACATGATGATTTCACAGAGAAGAATTTGTTACTGGATCCTGGGGGCCAGTCTGGAAGTCCCTGCATAAGCTCAAGCATGAGCACTATAAATACTTCATATACAGGTCAATTTATATATGCTATCAGCTTACTTGAGGACTTGGAGCCCAGAGCTGCAGACCCAAGTCTGCGGGTAGTCCCCATCCCAACTCTGCGTGAGTTTGCAGGGGCCTTTGAAGATGTAGAGGAGCTAGCTGAGGAAGGTCTGTTCCCATCCATGGAGTCTTCATCATCGAAAATTTTATCTGCCAAAAAACGCACACTCAGCTGTAAATTTGATGAAGCAAAGAGGCATCCCAAAAAACATGCCCATGCAACAGCAAACCCGCTGCATGTTCAGATCTGCTCTGACACTAGAAATGGTTATTCATAAATGACCCCAGGCCACTGAACCCAATCCTTGCTACTGAAGCCACTGTATAAGCTTTTTTAATGAGTACATTAGATAAAAAGAATAAAATTCAAATCCACAGCAGAAAGATGCAAGCCGCAGATAATACTTGGGGTGTGTACAGTCTGTATCTCTGATGTTTATGTCTGAGAGCTATTTTGCCATGGGCTGTAGCAAAACCAAGACCATGATCAAAGCCAAAATCCAAGATCAATGTTTGGAGGAATCAGACAGCACAGGCTGCCCTGTCACACCCTGATAACAGCCTGCACCATACTGAAAATACAGGATAACCCACAAAAAATGCATGGCAACACCCATGCTTTTGATAAACTACAGACCATTTATCACAGAACATATCCAGAGCTATAAATCCACTCTATTCTTTTAAATGATCATCAGAGATTCTTTACACGTAAATAAAGTTACCTCAAATTCATAAAAACAAATACAAGGTGTATTAAAACTTACTGAACCTTCTGTGTACATCCAAAGTGAACTGTGGCCTCTAGCTCTAAACATGAACGTAAATTATCTTAAAATGAATTACAGTCACTTTGATTCTTAGTGAAGGTCACATCAATTCCAAAGGAGTGCTTATATTGCAGTTTTACACAGATTAGCTAATCCACTTTAGAAACCAGCCCTAGGTTGAAAGGTGACAATGTGTTTGGACAGATGGTATAGATGGTGCGCATTTATTGAGGCCAGAAAGCCACCTCAGTCCCCATCACTTAGCTTCTCCACACTAATGTTCATTCAAGATTTGAGACCTGCTTCATGTCCATCCCTCCCCAACAGTCCAACGTATGCACCCACTCTCCACCAGTTCAGGAACATTTCCTTTGCAAAATTTCTCTTGGTAAAAACTCAAACCAGGTGCTTTAACCCATCCCTATTCAGGAAAGCAGCACCTGGGAACATCTAGTAACAAATAAAGGCTCCTAGTTAGACACTAATTAATGATTTTCAATACAGGTCAAGTTTTCCAAAAGGAAGAAATAAACTGGTAACAGTATAGACATATCCTAGGGAAGGCAAAAGAACAGCAAGCAAAGCCTGTGTTGCCCTCAGCCCAATAGTCTTAAGGAGTTTTCCTTGCCTAAAGTGGTATTGGCTTATTAGCAGCTGGACACAGGAAAACCATCACAACATCTAAAAACCTGAACACCACATTTCTAATGTGCACCCCTGCACATAATGCCAACAATCCAATCACAGCACAGAAATGGTGTGTAGACAGCAGCATACAACACTTTAAGAAAGGAGGACAAGGATCTCTCTCCCCTTAATTTTAATGTTCAGGAAATCTTAGAATATGGGAAAGGGCTAGGAAAAAAAGATAAAAGTAACATCACAAGGAAAGGGATATTATAATAACAGGTGATTTGGGACTGTTCAAAAGTGAACAGGACAAAAGTGAACATATGAACTTTAACATCAAAGAATTTAAGGTCACACAGCTGAGAACATAAGCCACAATTAGGAGTGGGCTCTCTTTAACACAGTGCTGTAGTAGACCTAGGTCAGCCACGGAGAACATGCAACCTCCCTACTGACGCTGGTCCTGTTCTGACACATGTAATTCAAAAATAATTCGAAAAGAGTTCATGAGAATGATTAAAGGATTGGGAAATACATTTGTAATTCAATTAAATGAAAATTCACTGCAGGAGGCTGTTTAGCCTGACCAGATTCTTTACAAGTTGCTTGATTATATTCTGTGTTAATGCAGCAACTCAAGATTTATTACCGTTTTCTAGTGTGATTTATTAATATTGTTTCTCACCTAATAGAAAAATATACAACAAGGCCACGAACTGGAGCTTAAAAACAAATTAAATTCTGAATTACCTTAGTTTTTTCCTCCCCTTCTCCCCTTCATTTTTTGCAATAATCACAGGACTGACTGTCTGCAAGGCTAGGAGGTATGTTACCCCGCAACTCCTACCACTGCCAGTTCTTTACAAGTAAGACTGATTTGTTTGCTTTTTGTTGTTGTTGATCCCCTCAAAGATAGAGTTTAGTTCAAACAACAATTACTTCAAAATATTATTTGGCGAGAATTGCATAGAAGGTCATGGCAGATCAATATAAACTTTAAAACATACAACCTTTGAAGCCTCTAGGAAGTGATGCAGAAAGACTTGCACAGACTTTGAATACAAAAACTTCTTGGTAAAATTTGCCCCAACCGCATTTATTTCAAAAGCTCCTATACAGATACTAAGCAAATGATTGTCACATATATATATTTTACCAGTCAAGAGAAGGTCAATCATATTCAAAACAAAGATGCTTTTCTACTTCAAAACTACTTTCATCTGGTAATTAAAGTCTCCATCAGCTGCTTTTCAAGCTATCTAGTCTTAGTCAATTTGCTTCCTCTTGGTATTTGCATTTTTAAAGCCTCACCCCTCTGAAAGAAGAGGGTGTGGTTTGCTATTTCATAGATTTTAAAAATTATAAAAACAGGTATTAAAAGGATCACACCTCTGTAGCATTTTACTAATTAAACTTTTCATTTAAAACAAGCTTTTTTAAGCATTAGAATGAGAAAAAAAACCCACCAAACACCACTCAAAAAAAACCCAGCCAGCCCACAGTTCTGTGTATGTTTGAATTACAATCACATGTTCCTGTTCATTAAGTCCACAAACTAAGCATTACATATTTATCAAATCAGAATACCCCTTCAATAACCAAGCAGCATTTTCTCATCTGAGCAGTGCAGAATGACAGCGCCACATTCAGAACTGCACACCAAGTCTTCCAGCAGCACGTGTGCAGGACAGAAAGAGAAACAAAGAACAGAAAGAAACCTGAACATGGGAGTACAGAAAATAAGAGAAAAGCAAGCTACTACACATTATCATTAAAAAGACTTTTTTTCTCCCCATTCATTGTCTCCTGTTCACGATAATAATTTGAACTAGGATCATATTTTTTCTGCAAATCACGAGGTGGTAAATTCATCATGGGTGTAACTCTCAACTTCATCAGAGGTGCAGTGATGCAAAATCAGTGCCACGTTCTAACATTAAATTACCAGATGTTCTCCCATCCCAAGACATCCCCCCCCCAGTGCTCATTTATAAGGGCTATACCGTACTCTCTGTCAGAGACATGCCCTTATAAAAGAGGCCTTTGTCTGCTCACTGCTCTGCTGTCTCAGAGAAACAGAGAACACTATTTGCTTTACATTTCTCAATTTCTTTACATTATTTTAGAAGAAAATAAAATTGCTTACAAGTACATATCCTTCTGCAAATAAGCTTCCTCAACATTCCTTCATATTTTCCATAGCGTGCCCAGATGTAACAGTGCTTCACAGAGCGCTGCAGCTTTCAGTCCAGAACATAATCAATCTCTGCCCCTCGTATTCATTAAGCATGCTGCCTTCACACGTGGATTTAAACAGCTATGGCTTCAGCCCTCTCTCTCCAACAGTAGCTCTGCAGGATTCTCATCAACACCCATGTCAGCCCAGGAAACTTCAATTCACTTCTAGGAAGTAATTTCCCACTAGTGAAAGGAACCTGGGACAAATAATCCCGGATGAAGACGAGCTCAGTCTGCCTGGCTGAGCTGGCTTGCACTAGGAACCAGCCTGACTTTACCCCTGGGAAGCGATAACAGGAGCATCTCAACAGCTGTCATCATTTGTCCATGACGAATAAATTTAGTCATTATTCATTTTAAAACGTAACCCCTTCAGGTCTGGGCAAGGTGTAAAACAGGGAAAAGAGACCATACTGCTGTTCAGGAACCACAGTGAACATGGGCCAGCATTTCCCCTGCCTGAACTGTCAGCCTGGGACCTTTTAAAGCAAAGTAACCGGATCTCGTATTTCCTGTCCAATGAAAGGAGATGCTTTCTGGCTTTTAAAAAAAATTGACGTCAGATTCGTATCTTTTAGCTATTTGTCTGTAAGCTTTAGAGAAAACAAATAGTCAGTAGTGACTACAGACTGGGAAAAAAAAGTTATGATCCTGCTTGTCCCTAATGAAGATGCCCTGCACTACGGTCTTCAGGTCCAACTCTGTAAGGTACTAAACTTGCTCTGGTCCTGCTGCGTCCACATGTCCCACCTCTAAGTGTCAGTGCAGCCGAAGTATGCAAGATGAATACTTGCAAGTATCAGCTACATCTCTTTCAGGAGTATCTCCCTTTTGGGTGTAAAAGGTGGATGGCATCAGAGGAACATGCCTTCCCACCGACCACATGGTGCCCTGCACCAGGAGTAGACACACAACTGCTAAAGCTAACATACATTTCACCCTGTTGAAGCCCCATGCTTAACCCCTACTAGGTGGTCAAAGCCAAACTCCCTGAAGATCCGAGAGCTGCTGTAAAAGCCGAGAACACACACTGGCAAACCCACCAATGCCAAAGTAAACAGGGTACATTACTGCTTAGTCCTTTATGCCAGGCATGACTCCATATGCATTGATCAATGTTCTGGAGACAGACACCCCCATGACAATTCACCTTATGCCTTTCCCCAGGGCCAGCATCTGGCATCCCCCTCTCCAGCTGTCCCAAGGAGACAAGGCACAGTTCACTCCTCTCTGTGGGTGTCCCAGCAGCCTCCAAGCAAGTCCGCTTCAGCTGAGGTTATGTGTTTCTTTCCATTAGCACACACCTAACCCACGCACGGCTTAGCTGCAAGGCTGCCTACCTAACAGGTATTGTGTAGGTTTCTCCAGGAAAATAAGGTTATGAACCCACTAAAGGGGCATATATATACTCCTCTGCAGGATTACATGTTTAAAACCAAAGGAGTCACAGCCACAAGAAGTAGTACACAGCATGTCATTAGGGTTTCTTGCTCAATCATCTCCCACAGTTTCCCAGCTGCTCCCACCTGGCCCCATCTGCAGCCTCTCCTCTCCCACCCTCTACACCAGGCACAGTGTTTTGAGCCTTTAAAATGCCATCTACTTGGGCTCAGTGACCCTGGTCAGCCCCCCAGTGCCACCTTAAGGTCCAGTTCTCCCAGACTGACACAGCCACCAGTCCCGGCCCACACCTCCTGCTGCCTCCAGGCACTATTTGATGAACTACATCATCATTCCTCAAAACCGGCTTTGAAGTGGATCCCCAAAAACCTGACCACAGTAGGGATCCCAGCAAGAGCTCACCAGACTGAGCCAACCACAGCAATGATTGTGGCTGCAAGGATATGTATACCACCATTACCTCAGCTTTTTCCTCCTGTCTCACATATATAGCCCTGTTTGAACCAGAACACGTGTAATTGTGCATAGGAGTTCTGAGTAAGGTTTCTACTGTGTAAATCTAGGCAATATACTTATGACCATAATAAATACAATAAGCAATACAGCTGCCATCAGCCACAGGTAAGGTGGTACTTAAGAGACCCAAGCCAAGAATATCACCCCAGGTAACTGGGCAAATGTTTCCTTTAATAATCTTTTCAATATCCACATGCTTTTCTTTAATCCAAAATGTTTCAATTTTCCTTCCTTTACTTCATCCTGGCTGCTGCCTCATTCTGTCTATGAGCTAATGAAGCTACAGCAATTTCAGAGTACTGCTGCCTGCCAGCCCTCTGTAAGCAGAAAACCAACAGTAGCAATAAATAAACAAAGCATGTTTCTGTTAGTGAGGAATCCTGTATTTATTAAACCAATTGCAGTATGATAAAGTTAACTGAGGAAATGGAGGTACACCCAGACCTGATCAGAACTAACACCAAACTAGGCAGACACAATTTATATACAGAAAGTAAATTCCAACTTTCACCTGAGAGAATAAGCAATGGCCTTAGCAACATTCAAAATCTGCTCCCAAGGACCGGCCTAGTAAGTCAGACAAAATCTTTCTGTAGAAGACTAATCTGGAATCATACAACTACTGACTGATTGAAGTTACTTTTCTGAGGGGTATTATAATTTTCAACCCTGGAATCAGGTGGCTCCAATTAAAATTGATCCACAATGACTTTGGGAAAGCTTGAGAACAAGAACCTTAAAGACTTGTAAACAAGAGACAAAAAGGATTCAATATTTATTAGCCTGTTTGCTTCAAAACATGATTTTAAAACTATAAGGTTGGCAATATTAATGCCATCATATTAACAAGCCACAGCATGCATGTACATGCATTAGTACTATTTGGAACTGAGCAAATTGCTTTTCAGAAACTTCTATTCATGAAATTGACACACCTGGAAACGGAAAATTTTCAGTTAGTGAAGCTGTTGTTCAGACAGTTTCTAGCAATATGAAAGTTTCCATTAGCTTTAAGTAGATTTAGAAAAGAGGCAATACAAAGGCTTCACATTCCTACAAGCTTTGTGAAATGAAATAGTTATTTCATTGTCTCCTATTGCTATGACACCAACTTGCAGAGCTACAGCTCAAAAAGCAAAAAGAATTCACAAAAGCACCAAAAGCTGAGATAAATCCATAAAAGTATCCAACCATAAAAGTATCCAGGATTTCTTAGTTTCATTAATTACTTTAGAACAGCTCATATAGGCACCTAAACAAGAATCAACCCCTACGTACTAGGAACTGCACAGACAGAGCCTTAACCTCATCCTGATTAAAAAAATAAGTAAAAAATGAGATAGACACAGACATGCGGGGGGAAATAAATAAGTAAGAGATAAGGATCTTTTGTCCTCAAGGTCATCCTTGGAAACACAATATTCCCACAGTGCCCTTTCCAGCCAGCCATACAGCTTTCCCCAGACCTCAAGATCATCAGGAAATCCACAATGCACACCTCAGAAAAAGCCCACATACTTAAGGTTGCAATTTAAAGAGCAAAACCACCTTTTCCCTACCCCACACTTACCGTCCAGTCACCCAGAGGTTCGTTATTAGGCCTTGCAGGGCACCTGCTCTCCATTCATAGCCAGGCTATCCATGCAATTATCTCCCAATGCAGCCTTCCACAAACACACCAACTATTTCAGAGTTTATTAAACACTCTACAACAGGGTGTTATTTCTGTGTTTCAGTGCCACAGCTTTCCCTGCTGGCTGGGGGTGCTGTCCCTCTTTTGTTCTGGGCCCCTGAAAACACCCTTTGAATTGCACTGTGTGAAGCATGCCAGCAGCAGCCCCAAGCACAGACACTATTCCCTCCTCACAGTGCTCTCATTATCATAATCTTCACAGATAAAAACACAAAGTGGGTCATATACCCCGAGCCCTAGAGATACACCTATCAATGAGAAAGGCTATTTATACAGGGTGGACCAGCGGGATCTTTTAGAGTCAGAAAATACTCTTTCCCAGAACTACAGAATTAGCGGCCTTATTGCAGGACTGGTATAGCTGCAAGAAATTCCTTCATTCCTGAACAGCAGGTAAAGCACACTGGTTTCCATTTTAATATTAATCCTGTGTACTGCACAGTGCCAATGTCTCTCCTTAGCCTTACTAAAGTTTAATTACTGAGGCAAATAGTTATACAGAAGAAAGCTAATTCTTCTGCCTTTGCTCACAAGACAGCAAAACTCAATTCTGCAGAAGCACGAGGAGCTCCCTCAGGCACCCTCTCCACACACACACGTGGCAGGAATGCATCAGGATGAAGAGCAAGTAATGAACCTTTTCCCTCCCTGTCCTTACCTCCACAGTTCTAGCCAGATCTCTGCACTCGCTGGAAAACTTACGGCAGCAGCCTGGACCCTCTGCATTTGCAATGAGCCCTGCCCTGTCAGAAATTCAAATGGCAAAACGGGTGTGAAGATTTCGGGGCATTGGCAGAATCTGGATTCAGCTCCATTCCTAAATACACAGCTTTTTTCTGCCTCATTTTTTTCTCCATTCTACTAAGGTAGCAAGTAGTGTCCAAAATATTTTCTTATCTTCCAAATATTAGCTTCAAAACTGGTTTATGCACTATCAAAAAACGGCATCTGCAAAATGCCCCAGGGAAAAAAATAAAAATCACATCACAATGTATTAGAAAAAGATGTTTTAATTCAGCTATCCTTGACAGGTTGCTTGAAGCTCACAACCACACCTGAAATTGAGTTCCCTGTATTTCACAGGGCTGGTACCCAGCAATGCTACAGGGAACGTGCTACTCAAGACAGTGCTAAACTGAGCTCCCAGGGAGACACCTGCTGGCAGCGTCTTGGGGTTTATTTGCCAAAACCCGCATGAAGAAGCAAGATACCTGCAGAATTGATAGGTGAAGTTTTGTCTTTTCTGGACTGCACATCTCCCATATAAAGTGAATTAACAGGCACATTAGGAATCTGCAGCCCTTAAATGGACGGATGCTTTTTACACGCAAAAGACAGGAGCGCTGTGTGCAGATGGAACAGGTACCTCCAGCCCCACAGACCAGGTTTAGGTTTCCAGCTATTAGCACCATCTGTTGCCATGACATCATAGGAAGAGACTTCTCCAGCCTACACTCCCAGCTGGCATTCCCTGGACAAATCCCTCTGCCTACTCAGGTAATTATCACAAGTGTAGCTCACTTAGATGCTGACTGCCCTAACACACACTGCTGTCAGCAACAGGAAATTGCATTCTATATTGCTATCACTTACTGCATCCTGAAGGGCAGCTCATTTCCTACTCATGTAAATACACCAAGGTATAACGCATGGACAGCTAGCATGCAGAGCTGTATGAGGAAGGAAAGAGCATCCTGACATTTTTAGGAGAAAGCATTGTTACAAAACAACCAAAAGCATTTACTGCTTCAAGTTGCACACAGCTCATTTACAGGGCAGAAATGCTACAGGAGATCCCACTTCCAGACACCACAAAACATCCTTCCCAGTGCAAAGCCTGCTACTGCAGATAACTCCTGCATCAGAAAGCTCCCTGTAAGTACCTACAAGGAGATAAAAATGCCAAACTGCAGCCTTGTTTCCTTTCAGGACAGATCTCGGGGAAGCTGGGTCGGTGAAGTTAAGCTAGTAAGATGTGTTTGGAGGGATCTAGGGAAGCTGTAGCACCAGGCCTGTCTGAAACCTTCATTTAGGTGTATTTACAATCATAATAGGGGCAACATGTTGCCCAGTGTTTTGCGTTTGCCAGAGGATAACCCTCCTATGAGACGCTTTGAAATCCTAAACTGAATCCAGATTCAGTAACCCAAGCATCCCCCTCCAAGCCAAGAAACACAACATATGCAGTTATTCCTGAATACTGAAGGAAAAAACAAGGGTGTCAGCCTATGTCTCCTATACAGCCACAGAAAATAGGAGCCAGGGCTTCTGTCCAAAGGCGTTCAACTGCCTGGTTAAAAGCAAATACAAGAACACAGGTACTACCGCTGCAAAAACTGTCTGGTGTTACATACACTACGCATCAATGACTCCCACCCAGAATGCCTGGCCTGATGCTTAATTTACTTTAATTAGATAACTATTTGAAATACTGTGAAACATTCCATGGGGCAATAACCATGAGATAACAGTGTCTAAAACTGCAGGTGGCTGAGACAAAAGAACAATCATGAAAGGGAAACTAGGGAGCAATGGGCAGTGACTCCACAGCCTACGTGCATCTTGAGAAAGATTATAAGCTACTACCACAAGTATGAACAGTACGACGACCAGGAATTTGCACCATAAATAAATGCTTCATCTTCAAAAAGATGCATATTGCTACAGACAGTGAAGGCACACATACAAGCAAAGTGTACAGACAAATTATGTTTATTTAAAAATAATTCAAAGTTCAATTTTATGACCACGGCCACGCTCTACATATGGTTACCAGAAAGTGGTTTGAGACACTTCTGACAGAAAACATGCCAGGCAATAATTTCAGGAACTCCTGGGACAACTGCTACAAGGTTAAAGAGTTGGATCTATGCTCTCCAGAGCAACCACTGCAGCTGTTAGCAAGGAAAAGGGATACTTGATGCTGACTTTTGCTCTGCAGTATTTTTGCAGTAGTGACTGGGTGCATTTGCACTCTCTTGATGTACTAAAAAAGCTAAAGTTTCTGCCCACTCCTAAGTAAACAAGCACTCAGAGGAGTCTGCCCCACCACCTCCTCAATTCAACTCTATGTGAGCAAGCAGAGCCTAGCTTTGATAAGCTGAGTGCACACAGGATCTTACAAACCATAATTCTGCAACATTACGCCAATGACAAAGTCAGCAGACAGTGCCAGCTTTCATAATGTCTATGTAAGCATAGTCAACTATAACCAGAGCTTAGATCAGCAACCCATTAGAGTTGGTGAGAAATATCTATTCCCACATCACACTCATTTTGGTAGATATGAGCAGAAAGAAGCAATGATTTGCCGATAATCAAAAACACTTTGTTTATTCTCTTTTGAGACAATAGGGATAAAATCCCAGTAACTGAAGAGCTAGCATTTTACATTTCCCAAGCTCACTGTAGAAGAAGCACTGAAATCACACTCAAGATCAGTGACTTCAGTGGTCACTTTGAAACTGTTTGCTTTTGCTTCAAATAAATAAAAAACACAAGGAAAAAGAAACAAAAAAAAAAAAACAACAAAACAAAACAAAAACCAAACCAACCCACCCCAGAAGTAGGTAACAGAAAAACAGAAGTAGGTAACAGCTTATGGAAAGTTTTGACTCTAACGACACAACCTCAGAGCAGCAAGAGATGTTTTAGTGAAAAAAATGCTTGCTCGCTAACTTTTAAAATGGGTTTTCAGTAACGATTACTTCAAATAACACTATGCACAGCTTTCTTTGTGTATGACCGAGATAGATTAGTTTGGGGCTCTTTTGTTGACACAGAGGAAACAGGCAAAATACGCATGAAGTGGCTGACTCCAGGTCACGCAGAAAATTCAGAATCAGGGCAGATGCCAGAAGATGTATCAGAGTATAAGATTTCCTTTATTTAATCACTATCACACTAGGCTAAATTCTGCCTCCACCTCTCTACATTGAGAATGGAGGTGAATGCAGGAGCATACAGGACTTGACCCAATTATTTGTAGATACTAGTATCTCAGCTTCCCTTCAATGCAGTTTCAAATTAGAATGGAGAGGGTTTAATACGCTAAGCCTGCTCAACTGACACTTTGGTACAGTGTATGATTTCCATGTGGCTGGATAACAATCTAAAAGAATCTAGTTCATATTTAATATGGCTTCAAATAAAAGCACAGTCTGAATTCCAGATCTACAAACGAAAAGCTCCAATTCCTGAGACACACCTCTCGGACCTTCTTTGCCTACTGAAAAGCTGCATTTTAGGCAAACCATTGCCTCAAGGCTCCAAAATGCTCAAAGGCTCCAAAGCCCAAAATGTGCCACAGCTTATAAAATATTAACAGTCAGCACGACTTCTGTTTTCCCAAAGCTTGTTTCCACCCTACATACACAACTCCTTCAAAACAACAGATCTGAGCAACTTCATCCACATTCCTTCTTCATAAACAAACACCATTACTAGTTACAGCAAATACAGCAGCCATGTTCAGGGAGGAGGGATACAAAGGCAGAGTCAAGACACTGCTGAAACTTTCACTCCTTTTGTCATTAATGACTTTAGATTACTAAATATGACATTCATATGTATCAGAGGCAATGTTAAACCCTGAACAAGCAAAGCAGGGACTCTAATGTGCTACAAAGAAAAAAAAAATACATCTTTCCCTATGAGCTTACAATATAAATAAAAGCACAAAGGTATTTCTCCCTTTCTCTTAAAAGAGAAAGGACAGTTAAAGGAATGTAAGTACTTGTGTTCTAGTAAGTCTGTTTAAAATAATCCTGCCTAACCCATTCTTATTTGGCTTTCATCAGTGGTGCTATTCACTTTCTCCCTGCGGCTCAGCATCCTTTTCCAACCATCTTCAGGTCTGCACATGGGTAAAACTAAGGCTGCCACCCAGCCATTCAAAATTTTCTGCCATGACTAAAAGCTGGTCCCTAATGGGACTCAGCTACTGACTCTGATGCCATGACTGGTCATTTTTCAGTAACCATCTTGTCTTCCTCCCATATATTGTGTGCACAGTAAAAGCCTTCCACAGCTGTTACATCCATGAAAGAATGATTAAATAAATCAGTCTCCTCACATAAAGCTACTTACTCAAAAGATCAGCCAGGATCACTGAGGAAATCAGAAGTGGAAAAGTGCAGTGTGACAGACCAGTAAAATCTCTACTCATCTGTTCTGAATTCTAGCAGTCCCTCTAATATATCTCCTACACCTCTTGACTCTAACCCCAAGACCACCTTACCTGCAAAAAGAGCTAAACAAAAGGGCTAAGGGTAGGCTAATTTTAAGCTTATTCACTTGGTTTAAATCGAAGTTCAGAACTTGGTAATAGGTGGTGAAGCTGTGAATAAACATTTACAGGCAGGCAAAAGATCTCCTCGGGTTCAAGGGCAAAGTCTGTCAAGTAAAAAATGAATTTGCCTCAGGACTCAGACTCTCGATCAAATTACTGCTGCTTAACAAGTTCTAAGACACCAGCTGAGTCACAGTAACAGCCCCCATGCTGCTTTTACGCTACAGCAAATGCAAGGTAATATAATTTAACTTAGCCCTAAAGACAGTTAAGCCAAGCAGAATCATTCACATTTACCACAAAGAATACAAACATCAATCACAACCCAGTTAAACGTCTTACTCTGGATATAGCCACCACAGACTTCACAAAACAAATACCGACCTAAATGTAATTGGAGACATCAAAATACAAAGAGGTTGCCATGCAGAAATTGCAGAGAAAGCCTGCCTTAGCCATTTTCACACTCCTGGGATCGGGAAAAAATCAAAATCTTTCCTTAGCAGTCACATCTTCTAACAGGTCGTTCTGCCAACTTAAGAGTAGCTGATGTAGAACAAGATTCAGACAAGGTGATGAGCACTGCTGCTGTCCTACCACCCTTCCTCATTCAGAAGAGACACAGAAATCATTAACTCAGGCAACATCAACAGCAAATGTTGTCATTTATGAAACTAAGCACCACAGATCTGAACAACCACAACGAATCTCAAATCGATGCAAATGCAAAGAAAACTTCCATCCCACTCTCACAGGTTAGCCACAACTAATTTCCGTCTATAAAGATGTCTGGTTTCACACTGGCACACTTGCCTCTATGCACAACTTGAAAGGAGTCAACAAATCAAAAATAAAAAGAAAACAACACTCCCTTAACATAAGGAATCATTTTCTAAACAACTCAAAGTCTCTCCTCTGCCTATGGCAAGTCTGGCTGGCACAGCCATTTTATACATCTGTGACCCTGAAATATCACTGTATTGATAATTTAAATGGACAAATTAGAAAGCAGCTTCTTCCCCCTTGCACTGGTCTGTCTACCCTATAGACTGCTACTTCCTTTCATACACGACATTTACACTTTATTCCTAAATTGCAAGTTGTAAAGCATAGTAATATAATGACAGCTCCTAGAAACAAACAAGCTGCCTCTTTTCATGCTGCAAGCACAAGTTTCCAGAGAGAACCACAGACTCCGTTACACCACTGTACTTCTGCTTTGTTAAACACTGCGTCAAACAGTAAAGAAAATCATACATGTTAAGATGAACGGTTCCTATTTTATTTCAGTTCTAGAATATACAATTCACCCTAAAGTTTAAGCTCATAAACTTTAAAACTTACATGGATTTTTCTACTTGCCTGAAACAGAGTTTACCCAACACAGGAAAAATTTTTCAAGTGCCAATTTTTTGCAGCATCACCTATGCAGATCCCCACACCCAGCAACACCAGTTAGCAGCACCCTGCATACAGAAGCAGTCAAAACCCAGGAGAAACAGGAATAAAATTTGTAGGAAAATAATGTCTTATCAAACCCCTAAACCCAAATTCAAAGCTCACTGTGTAGATAAACCTTTGGGATTTCTGAAGAAGGTAAGTACCAGTTACAGCCTGAGGGTTCTTGCTGGACTGCTTGGTTCCTTTCACAAGCATGAGCACTGAAGTCTCGTATACTTGCAGGTACCCCAGAAGTAAAATATTTCTGTCTAAAGATAATTATCCTTCATATTTGGCCACCTCTTTACCAGCCATCAGCCCATTCAGAGAAAAAGTTTTGGGACCTCCCAGAACACAAGAGCAGGATCAGCCTGGTTCATCACAAATCAACCAACTTAGGTCACTTGAGTCAGCTGAACCGCCTCCATACAGGGTGCTTTATTTCCAGTAGCAATAATTATTTTGTCCAGACTGGAACTGAATGTCTCAGTTATACAAGGGGTATTTACTGCTTGTAATGTTGCAGCAGCCTGAAGCAATCAGTGACCAGCATCCTGGTTCACCACATACTGTGCACAGCCCACCAGTTCCCTAGATGTTGCCAAATACTGAATCCATGCTTAAGAGCCACAAGCAGGCCGAGGAAGCAAGATTTGACCATTAACCTGCATATTAACCAGCACCTGGGGTCTTACAGCCCAGCTAAGCTAACTCAGCTGAGCTAAAAAGATGAAATTACACTCACAGTGCCCCTCTGGTGAGGGCCCCCTCTTGACATTATTTAGTTTAAAGGAACAGGTCTATGAAGGCATGAGGAAACCTTTATCTCATGTCATCATGGAGAGAGGAATTGTTAAGTCTTTTATGGAATTAAGGCATGTCCTACATTTAAACTTCTCCATGCATGTCCCATTCTTGTTTATACTCCACACTTCACAAGAAGGATGGATTCTTAACAATAAATGACTGAAATGCAAACAAGCACCTTACTCGAATGAAAAAAAGCCTCCATAAATGAATCCTACCATAAACTAAAAAAAGGGACAAGACTGAAGAATTTCAACTTTCTAAATAAAAATTTTGAACTAAAAGCAATGACAACAAAGCAGCTTCAAGCCTGTCCAAGTCTCACTCCTGCAAACACATCAGCATGCTGCCAAATCATCTCATTCTCTTCAACAACCATCTGTGCTTGCCTTCACTTAAAGAAGAATTAGCAGAGGAACTGGCACACATGAAGCACAGCACATGACAGACAACTACAGATTTTCTTTCAGCTTTGCTCCAGAGATTGAAAGCAAGTAAGATCAGTTATTTTTACTGGGAAATATGAGTTTCAATGCCACTTTTACATACTGGCATTCATAAGAAGTCAATCCCCCAGTTTGTGTCATTTTGAACTGTTTGCCTTGCCTTCTTTCCCATGCAAAGTTTCATGGGTCTTTACTAATCCACCCACTTCACAACCTGCAGACTGAATTGATGAAGCCTTGACTGGAAAGCAGAACAGAGGAGATGGGCCATAAAACTTCCATTCCCTCTTTGTTTTGTAGTAGTTCTGTGTTTGTTTTTTAAACATTACAACCAGAACCCTACTAATTCCTGCTAGCATCTGGAAACCCCCTCCCACTGACAGAAAGAACCATTGATTATTACTGCCTGGAACATGGGTAGATTTTTTGGATGGGGTGGGTCTTAGTCACCTAGATTACATTTAAACAAGCTTACTTAGCTTTCTTTTGCAAATACCATGACGAAAGAGGTCAAAACCTTTACTATGCCACAAAAAAAAAACACAAAAAAAAAACCAAAACCCACCATAAACATTCAAGCATCATAAGCTAAAGGAAACATTAACTTTTTCTATATGGGAAACTGGAACACAGAGCTCAGCCAGCAAAATAAAGCTTACCATTACATGCAAAGTCTCAGAAGGCTTCTAAAAAGACTATTTTGAAGAACGGCATGAAGATGAAATGGAACAAAATAGTCTCACCTACTGATTTGTAGCAAGCTGCTCCTCGGAGAAACAATTAGAATATATCCACATTTAAATATCAAGCTTTAAGTCTTACTATTAAAATCAGAACAATCTGCATATTCATTCTTCACTAACTATGCCCTTATGTAACTTGACAGTCACACTTATGACAGACCAATAAAACTAGAATAAAGTATTCTCAGATTCTAGCATAACATCAAATCAGCAGAGGGTGTACACGCTGCCACTAACAGAGGTGCTTCTGTTGTGGCTTGCAGCTGTATCATGCCAACACCAGGTTGTGTTGCTATCTGAGGTCACATTTTCTTCTGCCTTTAGCCCTGTTATCACTTTTGATGACGTGTTCAGTGACAGACAAATGCACCATCCCAAATGACAATCTTTGTCTTTAGTTTACTAACATGTACAGCTATAGAAGTCATAAGGGAAAACAAAGAAATACACAAAAAACATTTTGTTAATTTGGAGATCTTAGCTAACTACTGTCTCCTATCACAGGAAAAAAACAAAATCACAGAATAATTTAGTTTGGAAGGTAGGTCTGGTCATCAAGTGATCCAACCTCTTTCGGAAAGCAGGGCTAACAAAGCTGTATTGCTCAGGGCCTCATCCAGACACGCTTTAAAAGTCTCCATGGATGGAGATCCTCTGGGCAACCTGTTCCAGTGTTTCACTTGTCATCCTCAAAGTGAAAAAACTGCCAGTTCACGGAAGAAGAGAGCATACGGTCACCCCGTCAGTCCCTGTAGTACATTAACTACTTGAACTCACATAAAACAAACTGAAAATCTTTTGCTGCAAAAGGTCTTATTTCCAATTCTGAGGTTTTCTAGAATTAGCAGTTTATACATCACAGGTACAGAATAGTCAAGACTCTACCCCAAAAATTAAAAGACTACTCATCACAGGCTTCTACTGGTGTTTGTACTGTATGTTGTTTTATAGAAATCGGTTCCATGTCACATGACAGCAGGAATCACCTGCTTCCAAAAACAGCTAGTAGGGTCATCACTGGTCAAGGTTGCAGAGCACAATCAAACATTGCTCAAACTGGCAGTATAGAGCATTTTATTTTGTAAGGCACATAAATTGTACTGGCTTGGACAGCTCTGTGATCCAGCCTTACTGGGAGGAAGCCGGTGGAAAGGACCAAACCGTTTCCTCACAAGCATACTGGAGGCCCAGAAGGGAATGTCCCGCTGTAGCTGATGGAGCGTCCTGCCTGGTTTATACAAAAGACATTGCTCCCCACAGCTGTCAAGCAATCATCTTTACCAAAAAAAGAGTTGCAACCAAAATACTAAGCTTTTAATCCTACTTTTAATGTTGACTAGCTAGACAAAATAAAGGCTTCATGTTTATCTCAAGTGACTCCACAGTACCTCACACAGTTCACCTGCGTTACAAAACCTCTAGTGCTCCAGTACCCTACCACGTCTCTCAGGCAACAGAGTACACAAAGCTGCTTATACTATCCTGCTGTAAATGAGAAATAGTTTGGACAAAAACAGGGACAAGACTGTTTTCGAGCCCATGATAATATATAGGCTTCAAGGAACAACATGGAGGGGAGTAGTAAGCAAGGATCACAATAGGCATACACAAGACCCAGCCCAGACTTGGATCCTTGAAGAAAGTCCACTGGAGTAAGCCAAGATCCAGCATATCTCACACACACACATCCGAGGAAAACACTGAGACAAATATGTAGCTTCTTAAGGGGGATGGGGAGGAGAATAAGTTTCAGTGTGCTGGTGCATAAACATTTTGCCTGTGGAAGCTTGGGATCAGATCTTATTTAAGTCTCCAGTGAAAAGGAGCGCGACTGTCTCTCCACATCACAGAAGCTCTATGTGATTAGAAGTCTCTGCAGATTCAGCTCCTGCTCAGAAGAGAGCTCAAACAGCAGGAGTGTATATCAAAGCTGAAGTGCACTGGCAGAGCTGCAGCAGCAAAGAAGCATGCCCATCCTTGTCCCTCCATGGCTGGCTCCAGGACTGCCCCGGCTCCCTCCTGCTCCGAAGTAAGAGCTAGGGGCATCAGTGGGAAAAATATAAATGATCGAGAACAAAGTTAGACCTATTCTTCACAAAGCAGGCCTAATTAGAAATGTCAGCTCTCATTAGGAGCTCCACTATACAGGAGTCCCATTACTCAGGAGATACGTACGTGGAAGACATGTATGATTTCTTAAAGATGTACGCACCTTTCTTCTAGCCACCCCCCACCCAAAGGGAACAGTCCCATTACATTGGGTGGAAGCAGCACAATTGCGTACAGAAAACACTGCAAGAAGCAGTACCAATACTGTTTCATATATAAGCCTTTTATTTCCCTCTTCCCTCTGAAAGACTAGGAGCAGTCATAACTACAACAGCCATACAAGGCTATTAAAACATAGTCAGCCAGCAGTTAACAAAGGGTCCTGTTCATTTCCTGTGAAATCATTAGAAAAAGAGTCCAACAAAGGGAGCAGATTTGGAATTTAAAAAAAAAAAAAAAGTCGTCAATTTATCTTTCCTACCTCTGCTTTCCTACGCTTTCCTATCTTTCCCTATCTTTCTCTTTCCTATCTTTCCTATCTACTCTTTTCCTATGTTTCCTACTCTCTGATCAAGCCACAATGCATCCTGGTCTCCAATGACTGAAGTCCAGATATGCTTCATATTCACTGGACATTAGTATTTGCATCTAGTACCAGAAACTTCCATGTCAAGCATCTAAAGGACTTCTGTAGTGCCCTGACAAGCTCTGCAGGAAGGCAGGACAGGTCTGCCACAGGAAAAGGAGCAGGTCTGGAGGTATAGTTGCTACAGATTTTGCCATTCTTGAGAAAAGTGACACTGTAAAGTGAATGAAGGTATTTACCTCTTCTTCTATAGTGCATTCATTGTTTGTACTAAAATTCACCTGGCTTGTCTCAAGGCCAATTGCAAAAAAGCGGCCATTCGCAGTTTTCTTTGTGAAGATTTGGCTGCAGTGAGCTCCATGCAGGCTACACATAGGGTGTAGACCAAGCCAGGATTATTCAAGGGCTGTCTGCAGTTTTGGGCTTCAGGGGAATAAACAAGAAAGAGACTCAGACTGCTTTGCACAATGCAACAAAAGGATTCCTTTGACAGAGCAGCAGGGCAGAATTAATTCCTTCAGCAGGCAGAGGAAACCCAGTCATACAGTGTTTGCTCTGTTAATACTACAAAAATAGGATGCATTTAGTATAGCTTGGTTTTGTTCTATTTCACATCACTATATTTGAGATACCAACAAAATACTTCAGCCAAACATAATGAAGGAGGAGGGCAATGTAATGCCAGATGAGGGAAAGTACAGACAATGCATTAACTGTACTTCCCAATGGAGTAACAAATCAGCATTTATCCACTCCTGTGTTTAGAAGAAAGGTCCTTTTCATGCCCTCAACTCATATGGCTGTAACTGCAGTTATTGTTCTATCATTGTATGTTAAAACTGCATACACCATCTGTATTAGTATGTCTTTCTCATAAGTGGACTTGGTAGCCTAATCTCATCCAGCCTAAGGACAATGATTTCAATATGAAAAGTGACTATGTTTGAGAAGGCCTTCAAGCCTGCAAGCATTTGCTCTTAGGTTCTCTAGAAACCACCCAGGTGCTCTTCAGTCTAGATACCTGAATAAAATCTCAGGCTTATAGAAGCTGCAGCTACTGTGGTTAACACTATACACACCCTGTTCTGCAAGGGCAGGGATGCTCTTTGTCACCAGCAGGAGAAACACATTTCATGTACTTTTATTGCCCATAGAAGCTTATCTTGTAGTTCACCCATTCCCTTAGAGGGACTGCTGTCCTCAGAGGCTGCTAATTACAGCAGCTAAACTCAGTCCACTTGTTACATGCTCAACCTGAAAACAGATCTCATTGAATAAATGAGCAGCAGCACAGCAGTTCAAAGTGCTCCACAAGAGGTGCAAGAAATTTAATTTCCCCCCCCCCCCCCCCCCCCCCCAGCAGTCTTGAGCCTTTGCTGAGGCTGCTGATTAAAGACAGCAATTTAATTCTAACTGGGACAGTGATTCTATATAGAAATAGGCCAGAGCATTCACTTAGAAGAGGTATCAGGAGACTAGTCTCAAGAACCCAGCACCCAGCCAACATACAAAAAGGGAGAAGGAAGTTGCCCGCCACCCCTTCACCACTTTTTGTGGAGCCTGAGCTATTTGCAAGCCTCAGGCAAAGTCTCTTATGTCAAGCACACTTTTGTAATTCTTTCCACAGCAGCAGAAAGCATGTGACACCTTCACTTGTGCTGACATACTTCACTGGGCTTCCACAAGTGCTGAAGCCTGAGTGTGTGACATACATGAACAAATGTCAAATAAGCTTCACAAATCTGCAGAATATATAAGCATGGAATACTTTATATACAACAGGCTGTCCTTAGAGTGCAAGCCTTCCTTTAGGATATTTGAGTAATTTGTACTCCTGTCTCTCAGAGAACTGAATTAAAACAACTGACTTAAAAATCACTGCTGCATTCAGAATGATTGATACGTGGTGCATATACATGCATATGACCATCTTACTGACAAATCTGCCCCTGGAAGATGCTGTGTATAATGAATGACAAAGCTAACATCAAAACCATGAGATTTAGAGTTAGTCCTTTCCTGTGAAGTTGTCGGAGTTAAGATTGCTCCAGCCTTGACCCCTGAAGTCTTTCTAACAGAAGATCTACAATGGAGAGCCAGCTGGGCAAAGAAGCACAGAAGATACGAGGAAACTGGTCGAGATAAAGACAACCACCACTACAGCTCTGAGGCTTTATTCTACAGGTGAAAACAACCTGACACCAAAAGACACACAAGAAACTGGAGGACAAAACTACAATAGAGAAATAGCAACGCTACTATGCATTACTGAAATGTGATCACCTCCACAGCTTTACCAGACATTACTGCAGTCTGCATGGGAAGGGTGTAGGATCTTTTCTGATTCATTCCAAATTTTTTTTTATGGACACTGCACTCCAGATTCATCCTTGCAACATGTTCTCTAAGATAACCATTGAGGTCCCTCAGATTCACACGGTACTTTTACCAAAGAGGAAGAGAACAGGCCCTGCATAAAGACGCTTATCTCCAGAAATACAGGCTATTTATGCATTTAACCTCCAGTAGTGTTAATGGAATTGTGCATGTTGATCTTTTGCTCATGAGGTCCACACTAAACAGCACCATCTCACCATTTAGCTGCCACTCCTCTAGCCTACATTTCATGCATGTCTGTTGGAAATATCATGAAATGCAGCGGTAAGAGTGGTTCGCTTGGTTACACTAAAGCTTTGCCAAAACAGCATTTCTGTGTTCATAAAAAACCATCAGGGGTTAGGGAAGTGATGATACACAAATAACCAAAGTAACTCTGGTATACTGCTTCATTGCAAGGGAATCTTTGGATCAAGATACTTCAGATTCAATCCAGAAGACGCAATAGCACTAACAACGTACACACTTTTCTTCTGACATTTGCTAGTACCACAATTCAGACAACCAATGGTGACCTGGAGGTCAGACATTTCCCAGCAGATAAGACTAGCTGGACTATGGCTCCAGGCTCTTCATTCCACCAGCCAATCTTTCAAAGCTGAGAAGTTCACAGCATGATGAAATCATCATGCTTCATTAACAACAAATATGTGCTTGTTTTCTTTAAAAAGCAGTTAAGTGCATTAATTATCCAATACAATTCCAACTCTGGAAAAATAATTTAAGAACTACTCTTTTGACTGGGAAAGGAGCAGGCAGAGTGAAAGGCTATCTCAGCTGTAGAAGGTGACACTGTCCATTGACAGGTGATGCAGTACACGATGAAAAGGAGAACCAACCTAGATAGATTTTGGTGGTTTGCTCCTGGAGTTGGGAGGCATTTACTTGCTGTTCACAAGTAATACCACACACACATCCCCTGCCTGGTCTGAAATTATGTGTAATAAATGCCCTTGTGAAACCATAATATTCCAAAAGGACCCAAGCCCCTAAAATGAAGAACTGCCCATAAACATGGCACATTGTATCAGCTCCACAGCATCCAATTTGCCCAGGTAATTTCCACTGTCTATTCCATTACCAAAAAAAAAAAAAGCTGCAAATTAACTTGCACTTTGAGACAGACAAGATAAAAAAAAAAAAAAAAAAATACAAAACCAAAGTCTGTACAACTCATACCAAAAATCTCACACTTCCTAAATTTAGTCTGCTACATCCACAGTGTAATAAGGATTTCAACAGGACAACAGGTACACTGAACAGAGAGAAGAGAGGGAAGAAAAAAGATATGGCTTTTGCAAAGATGCCTAACAGAAATTACTTCCTCCAAATGCTAAGAAGAAAAGCACAGGCTTCTGATGTACCAAAAATAAATGCAATACATGCATTCATGCTGTAAATTAGCTCTCCACAGGTAAATAGACACGGAGTTCCTCTGCCTTTCTATTTCACCTAGTCCCCTCCAGCCCCCTCCGACTTCTGCAGATACCATATGCGTTACAGAAATGCAGTTGAAACAAAAAAATGCAGAAAAGCCAGCAATGTCTCCATTTGGCACATTCTTGGAACTATGATTCAATACTAATTCAAAAGTACTTATAACCAATTTAAATAATCTTCCCAGTTGATGCTGCAAAAGGGAACAGTTAAGAAATGAAAGCCTCAGGGATCACTCAAAAACATCACAGACCAGGAAGGGCATCTGAAAATACCTGTCCTTCACCTCTCACAACCTGTTCTGTTCCCGTATATATACGCACATCCTTTTTCTTTGCCCTGCCAAAGAGATCATTTATCATATTTTATGAAAGCTTAAACTGGGTTCGATGACGCCAGGCTACAGATGCTTACAGCTATTTTTTAAAGTTCCACTATTACTGCAAGATTGTTTCAATCTCTTCACACCATTAAAAAGAAAATTTGACAGGCACATATTCAGACACTAACAAATAAACCCATCCATCCCCCCGTGGCACATTCATTAGCACCTACCTTTCCCTGTAGTCATTATCTGCAGTGCCAGTGAGATGCTGGGGAACAGCTCTGTGCTCCAGGAGCAGCCCTACAGTACATCTCTCAGCAACTTTGCCACCAGCAAACTCTCCACCCTCACTCAGTGTGACCTAGCAGGCAGCGATTGCCACCTCTCCTCCAAAATAAAAGCCTGCTTTCAGCTGAGCCCCATGCATCCTCCTATGCCCACTTGCTCGCATCCCTCCCTTCTGAATTTGAGAGTCTAAAACCCAGGAGGCAATAACGTGCTTATTTAATTTACAAAGTTGTGTAATACAAAGGGCACAGAGCTCATCTTGTCCATTTATACCTTCCACAAGGCTGTGCTATGAGCTAATAGCACTCATTCAAATATCACTCGGCCATTACTGCTCTCTCTGCCCCTGTGCAAGTGAAAGTATTTCCTTGCTTTTTTTCATGCCATAGGAACACTGAGTCAATGAAATTAATTTTCCATTTAATTTTTTATTTCCACTCTAAAAGAGTATTCATACAGAACAAGCCATAACAGAAATTGAATTGCACAAGGAGTTATGTCCGCTGCTTCTAAATCAATCTGTCTTAACACAGACAGCCACCCCTCCTTCCAGTCTGTAATTCTGCTGCTTGGATGCGTGTTGACAAACAAGCAATACCACACCCACAGATGCATGGAATTGCTTCGAAAATGTGGGTGATTTGTCCTCCTTATAATAAATATCAAAATAGTGTTCAGTGACTCAGCTTTATTACCAGCAAAACACAGGAATCCAGAATAGTTCTGGTTTCCATCTAATTGCCTCAAGTTTTCAACTTCATAAAGAGAATTCATACAGCAAATAGCACATTTACCTCAAATAATATTTCAAATACAGAAGTAGTTCTACTCGAGAATAACACTGCTCCTTCATAGGTTTTCAGTAACTAGAATTATCACACCTGCTATTTTAGCATTGTTTTGATTAACTTGCTTACTCTTAGAACTTACATAGGCAACTACTGAAATTGCATCCTCTCCTCGCCTTACTCAGTGCAAGTATCTGTGAGGGAGATCTCAGCTCCAGACTTCTGGCTTTAAGATCTGCTTTGATTTCATTGCAGCCCAAGACCACTGCCACCTCCACTATCCCTAAATCTTGCTCTCCCAAGTAAAGTCAAAATTCAACATAGACGAGGAAGTTCAATCCCCTCTCTACTCACAGGTACCACCATACTGGCTCACCACCACAGTAATCCTGCACGCACCAATGTAGAATCATTTCCCCCAAATTGTGACTTATGTAAAAAATGGGGGTTTACATCAAGGAATGTCATATTATGATACTGCAATGATCATGAGCATAAAAAAGTACCCACAACACTGAAATACTTTGATTACTAATAGCTTTGGTCTGAGTCATGATTTCCTATCAGCCTGTATCTCTCAGTAGTTTGCTTACTTCATTCTTAATCTGTTCTGAAATCCAGGTCCGATCAAGACAGTTCAGATACATGAAAAAACTGTACACTTTATGGTCAGGTCTTCCAGACATAACACCAAGGAAACCCATACAGCATGAATTTCTTGTAGTCTCTGTTTATGTCAAATAGCCTCTCCCTGTATCACATCCAACTAAGGATCATTGCACAATGCCACACAAATACAGCAGCTGACTAGCTGGCAATTATTGGCTCTGGCATGATGAAAATATATTTGTCCCAGAATAAGGCATCTGCATAATTAGCAAAAGCAGTTACACAAAAATAATTAGCTTGCTGAAAGCCCAAAGGAGTAAAAACTATAATTTTTGCTTCAAGAAGCTAATTATATGACAAATAACAAAACAGAGATGCACTGAGAATCATCGAGAAATCCAACACGGATTTTAACTTCAATTCTAGCTGTAAGGCTGGTGGTAGCCTAGCAACAAGCAGCATAGTTCAGGCGTGTCAAAACCTCCCTACAACTTAATGAAACACCTCAGACTACTCTGCAAACCTCCCCCACACCCAACTACGTATTTGATTCCTGCATTACTGACTGATAAAAACAAAGCCTAGCCAAAAAAAAAAATAAAAAAATCAAGCAATTCAAGATAAACTCAAAGCAGCACTAAAGGACCATGGTACAGAAAGTTAATATAAACCACATTCATTATTTTCATAGACTTAAAAATCACATTCTGCTTAGCGTTGATCCATTGGATTTATGGGATCAGAAAATGCCCTGTTATTTGAAACACCTTTTCTAGCAGACTAAGATTTCCATTTGTTTGTGACTTGCAAACCATTAGTTAAGAAATGATGAACAACTTGCAGCATACTCGCTGATCTCCGAATTACTCCTGATACCCAAATAATGCTGCTGCAATTGCTTACTTTTACTTGAATCCTCAGTGAGCTGGTAGAGGAAACTGTTATCCCAAACAGCAGCCTCGGTGCTAAGAGACCAGTTTTAGTCATCATTCGTCTTTGACCAGTTCTTTTGCCACATTTCACCATTTAAGAAGCCAGTTACTTTCCCACCTGCCGAGTTCAGCTATGTTCTGCAGTAAATCAGGTCCGACAACCACTTTCAAGTCTTGTTGTAAACAGCACAATTCCAGTGTTCCTGGGCCAGCACTAGGTTCCAAGTGACACTTCAGCCAACAGCTTGCTCTTAGTTACCCACCTGAGCTACCCACCAGAGAAGTAGAGATTCACCATATTCACCCATAAGATCACATTTAAAAAGAGTTAGAGTTGATCTTTGCTAGTGTGCTGGGAAGTCATGATATAACTTCAGTTAACCTTTATTTCAGAGGCATGCATTAGCTCTGAGCAACAAGAAGCCCTTCCCCAAAGGGTGAAGCATGTTACTTTTCAGCCAGGTCTGTTCTGCTGCTGGTACAGGCAGCAGCCCAGGACAGAAAACCCAATGCAAGCGAACTAACTCTCCTCCTTCCACAGCACCATTTTATACTGACAAGGGCTTACAGACTGAAGTCTGCATAAACATTTGTCAGTCTGCCTCCCAAAACCTCTGGGACCCTCACGCAGCCTGCACAGAGGTGGACTTAGTACATGGCAGCTACAGAGAGGTACAAACGCGAGCTTTTTAAGACAAGGCACAACTGCACCACATGGCCTGAAGTCACCTGATCCAGGCAGTGTAACACAAAGGTTATACATTAGGTTACACGTAAGGTTGAAGTGCTATGTTTGGCCAGTAGTGTTATAATTTAAAAGGGGCAGCAGTACAGTCAGAGACAGACGCCCCCATAATCAATGCTGGACTCTGCCAGACCCAGAGGATTAATAAAACTGAGACAGCTGTTTCCCAAGAAAGGCAGATCATCTGGATGAGCAATATTTACCATCATCTTTCCTGATGACTCTGACAACAGCTGAAAGTGCCACCTTTGTTCAAAAGCTCCAGGAAGTGTCAGGGACACAAATAACCTGACAAATTTGGCTTGCTTTTAGGCCATAATAAACTTGTGACTATGAGTGAAGATAAGCGTCCTCCACTGGCTTACACAACCTCAAAAAGATAAGCTGAAAGTTGCACAGAGCTGTCGACACAGTAGATACGGTGAGCATGTATGCTGTTATTTGTGCTGTGCTTGGCAGGCAAGGAAGAAGCAACAAACCAGCCTATAGGACTACAAGGAACTGAACCCTCCCCTCACACACACAAAAAGTGATATTAATAAATTATGTTCTCATTAGCTTCACAAATCAGAGCTACTTTAAAAATAACTCATGCAACTACACTTTTTTTTTTTTATTGTTAGGGAAGATTAAATGTTTCTGGCAGAACAATGGGATACCCTAACCTTTCCACACCTTGCTCTCTTTGACCCTTTAATACTCCTCCACTTCCCCCCAACTCCCTTTCCCCCAGGCTACTTTTGGTCTGTGTCCACACAGGATATTCAACAGAGGAGAAATGCTAACACACACACACTCTAAGGACTGCATCCAGACACAGTGCAAGCAAGGACAGTGAAACATCAGCAGATCATACTAAGCAGACTGGGGAACACAGGAGTACTTGTGTCAAGAAGCATAAAAAGCCTGTTGATGGAGTCAAGGACATGAGATAGTGTGTGTAAGGTCTCAGGCATTGTACCTGCAAGAACATTAAGTCTTCAAATTCACCAAAACAGTGACAGAGGAAGGGGTATTACAAGAAAAAATAATTCTAATAAAACTAGAAGATCTAATGTGCATAGATGCTTTCCTTGCATGTATTTAAAAATTTTTTTTTAAAGTTTCTATGGAATCCTTCTTTGGCAATTTTAAAACAGATGGCTTGCTTTCCTGGAAAGAGATGGTAGTAAGAATTGCCTACCCAGAACAAGTCATCCCAATTGTCCCATCTTGCTTCTTTTGATGTTTTTCATGGTGCCAGCAGCCTTGAATTACATCACACCATGCACTAGAATGTTCAGACTGGAGACCAGAGCCACTTCTCAAAAACCAAGGATTCACAAGTGATGTTTCTGGTACTGTTCAGGGATGTGTGAATGCTAAAATGATTGCATAGCTAAAACTTACACCGCAAAATAAACTAACTCTAGTTTCTTCCTCTTCATGTGTATTCTTACATGTACCCCACATATTTCAGACTAAATACTCTTCTAATCCACTGTGACATACATCATTTTCTACCAAGATCACTTTCATTCAGGCTAGGAAAAAACCCTCCGTAAACTTAGCTTAAATTTGGCTAGAGGTACATTAAGCTCCAAAAATCCTTCCCTCTCCGCCAAAAGAATAAACCCAACAGAAATCCCACCCACAGTCATCATCCCACCAAAGCGACTATGGTTAAAAAAGGCCATGTAGCAATACTTCTCACCAGAGAGTACATGTCTGCCTCCTCAAAATCCAGACCACACAATCTACATAGCGGAGTGATGCATCAAATTAACTTCCTAGTTTTGAAAGCCCATTCTGTTCCACTACTACCAAAGCAAAAGTTCTACCTTAGCCTAGCCAAATAGAAAGCAGAGAAGCTGGATCAGCACTAAGCTTGTTTCAGTTAGAGTTAGGATTTCAGAACGAACACCTGGAGGTTATAAGTCTTAAGATGTTTGCTAAGGGATTAAATATTTATCCCCCCCACCCCTTAAAAAAAAAAAAGTACAAGGACATTTGTTTCTCAACTGCACCTTTTTGCCACTGTAAGCCTCATGTACCAATACATTATGCAAAAGCATAATTTTAACCCATTCCACCACAGAGGAACCTGCACTAAGTCTTCGTCTTCCCAAACATACAAGAGAATACCACACCACATTTCTGAATAATCCAAAATACAACTTCAGACTTTTCAAATAAGTCAATTTTATTAGGTCCTGCAAGAATAAAGTTCACTGTATTTTAAAAATTGATTTGGCAAGAAGAATGGTGCCTAGAAGTGAAAAAGGTATTTTTTCTCATTTGAAAGAGCAGAGACACCTCTGTTCTCTTGGTTTCTGAGTGCATGGTGGGAAAGACTGGGGACATCGCCTCTCCTGCTCTTGGCCTTGCGGAGTGTGGGGGCTTGATAGGAACCCACAGCACTGAACCCATGTTCTTCATCTCTGCTCTACCCAGCTGTTGGCAGAAAAATTAATTCCCTCACCAAGAGTTCTCTCAAAACTCTATTACTAAAAAATGAGTGATACTTAATTAAAAATACTTTCTAGCTCATAAGCTTATCTTTAAGAAAAGCAGTAATAAACACTTGTTTTTTAAATCAGCAAGCTACTAGCCTCAGACAAGGAGCATTCTCCTTCCAATACTACTATGAAGACAGAGCAGGTTAACTGAACATCAATTTTATGTGTTGCAAAACCTATGTATATATTTCTGATCACCCATACTTTTCTCCCTTAACAGAATGATTGTTCCGTGCCCACATCCATTTGAACGCCTCACCAACTGAAAACTGCTTAAAACAAGAAAATGCGAATACTCCTACTCACCACTTGAACTCTGGATCATGTTTCCAGATTTTTGGACCTCATCGAATTTTGTAAAAATTACATTCAACCTGTTGGAAAGGTAAAGAAATACACAATGAAAGATGAATTTAATCTTTAGGAATCTCTTCATTTAAGATGCTATAGGACAAATTTTGCTTAACTCAGGTCATTGGGAGCACTGTCCAAAATGTCACTGTAGAAGAAAGTTACTTGAAAAATAAAAGTATCACAGCATGCAACAGCAGATAAGAGAAACTGAGAAACAACTGAATCTACAGAGGTGTAAGATACAAATGGAAATACTATAATACTGAAGACATAACATGTCTAATTCTAGATGTATTTCCAGTTCATTATTACTTCACCTATCTTAAATATTTGCAGAAATACCACAAAACCCACTCCTAAAAAAACAACTTCACCCAACATTTATCTTTGGCCCTGATGCTTCTCTCATTTGTGTCACAGGCCTGGTGGAGCAGAAGATCCTTATCACATCTCATTAATCCTTCCCAGAGAATTTATTGCTTTCAGCCACATTGTGGCAGCAGGTATTTTCACTGGAGAACAAAGGCAACAGTACTGGCTACCCTCGCGTACACCCCGCCTCTGAAATAACCTCTTGCCTCCTCCCTCTGTGCATTGACACACTGCCATCTTCTCCATCCTCAGGTCTAACCACACTCCACCCTGTGCACTGGAGGTTTTTGCAAAACACGGAGCAACTTCTTACTGCACCTGAAGTGGCAGACACAGAGGAACAGGGCTTGGGTTTTGGGGTGGGGGAATTAGGGTGTTTTTTTTGTTTGGTGCGGTCTGTTGGGGGTTTTGAAGAGACAGGTTTTTTGGGTTTTGGTTTGTTTTGATTTTTAATAAAGCCTTGGAACTGATGATATTGACTGTATTGGTTTTCCGTCTTCTAAATTACATAAATGCAGGCTACTCTGAAGAGTCCCCTCTACACACGCAGAACATCCAGAAAAAATCATCACATTAAATCTTAAATCAGTTAACTACACATCTGTTATGTTACTGGTTTTCCAAAGATGCTGTGGCATCCGTGGCCAAAGGTAAGGACCTACATTAAGGGAAACCTGAGTGTATGATATAAAAAAAACACATACAAAACAACCCTGATCCCAGGAAAAGGTTCAGTCATGCAGCTCCTGAAGCCTTTTAAAAGAAGGAAGGGAATAAAAAGCAGCCCCAAAATAGTGAAGACATAAGGATATTACAGCTTACCGAGACTGGGGTAATCCTTTTTTACTGAGATCAGCCCTTACACGTTCACCAACATGTCTGTATATTTCCACAAGGCTGTTTATTGCTGCATCTCGAACCTGAATGCGAGACATGAGAGAAATCAACCATCTCCGTAATTTAGATAAATCCTTGTCCTACCTTGGAGGAAGAAATTTGCATATTTCTCAACAACAGTTGCCAATATAGCCATTAGCACAGTGTTCAGGAAGGAGCTTCCATCCCTGCATTTCAGATATTAGCAGTATCAAGAGGTCTAATTTAAATGAAATGGCAGTCAAGACATAAGATGAAAAGTTTCATACACAGGGATACACACAGGGAGCTCGCCTGCCTCTGCCAATACTCCACACGTCGTATTCAACAGATGTATTTACTAGATCAAAAAAGCAAGGACACACATACAAATAGACCTTATATTGCTAGTATGTTATAAAAGAAACCAATTTTTAATGCCACTTTATAAATGTATGTTTCTGTGTTAACAAAATACGAAGGGAGGCGTAATCAATCACCATGAATTTTGCATGTTTTCTAAACTGATTTGCAAGAAATCGCTGAGCACATCACCCAACAGAAGAGCCACAATGTGATTAAAGTGTCACCTTTCAGACTGAACCCGCTTTCTCCATCAGGCAGAGAAGGTATCTGCTTTGCCTACAGAAATACCTACAAAGCCATGCATTTCTGCTTCTTAGAAGATGGCCTGGCATTACCAAAGCACCAGCACACATCAGGACTAGACACAGGATATTTCGTGGGCAAAAGCTAGAATCGCCTACAGGCAAGAGTCAAAGGGCAGGTAGATATACACATAGGTGCCCTGTTTCCTAGACAAAAAAAAACAAAACCCTTGACTTGCGCTCATCTCACCCCGCTGTGCTCCACAGCCTTGCCATTCAGCAGGTCACTGCCAGTTCCCAAACCCCTGCCTTCACTCATACCAGCCCTTAACTTGATAGTCTTGCCTCTCTTCTTTTTGCCCACCAGCCCCATATGCAACCAGGCAGGACTTCTGGGCACAACTCAATAAAGACTCTCTGATGTCCCCCAGTTTCTGGGTATACAGACCCTAACCCAGCCTTGCTCTGCCTCCAACAATCAGGGAGAAGTAACAGTGTGTGAGTGACATCTCACACACCTGAAGTGAGTCCCCCTGCCCTGGGGCCCATGCCCACACATCAGCAGCAGAGGCATGGCTGCATGATCTGGAAGGACTGTGTATAAAGTTAATCAGAGGTACAGTTTCAGGACTGGGTAAACCCCACACTGGGTAAGGCAGGGAGCCACTACTATCACACTGGGTTTAGTCGACAACAGCAATAACAAAGTTTCACTCAAAAAATAAAATTGAGCATTAACCAATCATAGTTTAAATACTGTTGTCATACCAGATGCTAGTAGAAAACAACTACTCTTTCTGAAAAGAGCAGCAACAGAACAGCTTCCATGTCCACAACAAAAGGGAAAACTGCGTTTCACCCGGATATGTGGTTTTCCATCATTTCTCACCAAGAGAGGGCAGCATTGACCTAGCACCAGGTTCCCCAGCCACAGAAGGCACCAGCAGCACAGAAGCAGCCCTAGGGGAGCCCAGGACAGGTGCTGCTCAACCAGGAGACACTTTGACAGCCATTTGTCTGATCAGTTCAGGCATGGGTTTTCTGGGGATGAGGAACCAAACCCAGGAGAAGGTCCAAGAGATCAGCCCCATTTCCCCCTGCAGCTGGATACTGGGATAATGAGCTATGTCAGGCACATAGAAGAGGCACCGCAGAAGCAAAACGTGTCAGTGCCCTCACCAACTTTCTGATTCATTTACTAGCTCACCAACGGCAGGACCAAGGTGTGTGTCTGTGCCACAAGTACCCCCCCACCACCTTGAAGAATAAGAGCTTGCTCAGTCACAACTCAAAACTACAAAAGACCCTGAACATCAAAGTTTCTCAGAAACTTCTTGTGGTAACAGGTTTATCCTCCTGCATTGGCACAACCAGCAAAGGAAGGCTGCTTCACATTCAGTCCTCCTCTTCATCAAAGGGAGGCCCCAACAGCCATGGGACTACAGCTAACTCCCTGAACAATGCAAACCCATTCTCCAGTTGGCCACCCCATGCTTCTTTCCAGCTAAACACACCAGACCTGGATCACATGTCACCCATGCTGGGAAGGTAACAGGAAAAAAAACCTGCTAATATACACTGTACGACAAGTTTATACCCTGCTTTCCCTCCTTTTCCCCACCTTCTCACTAACACTTGAATCTAGTTTCAGGTCAGGTCCTGTCCAGGGCAGGACAAAAAGCATACAGAAGTGACAGACACCTTCCAACATGTATTTTCCTTTAGCTTGCATTGCTGATTTAGGATTCCAGTAAATCTTGCTTTCCTTCCACCCCTTATTCAGAATCTTCCTGTACAACTTCTGGCAGTACACCTAGCCAGGCTGTCCAACTGGTCTTATCTGCCCTCCCTGCCCAGACTGGTTCATCTCTGAAGATGAAGGATGCTGCACTAAGCCCAGAGGGTTTCCTGCAGCCTCACCTGCATTCAGACTGTAAATCACAGCAGTTCCCTTCCCACAAAGGTTTCCTGCTCTGTTTATATCATGTACAGATTCATGTTGTTCTTTTGAACTCTGTGCTGGTTTAGGCAACACTTCACTTCAGAAAGGGCTCTTCAAAAAGGGCTCTTCATGAACAGCATTGTTCAGAGCTCACCACCAGCAGCACAATTAGCTAATTTACCAGGCAGAACACAGAGCTCTGCTTACCAACAAGGCAATCAGCACAACCTTTAGATATGACTCACACCAAAGGCTTACCTGGCTGTTTGGATCTCCAAGTAAGTTACATATATGTGGCACTATCTTACTCAGTGTTAAACTCTGAGCTCCAGATCTGGGAATAAAGAACAAGAGAGCACTGGTGTGAATCACAGACCAGGCTTGCGTACATAATACAGGTTTGCAGGAAGTTCCGACTTACGCATTGAGCGTTGCAATAAGGCAGAGGCAAATCCCTTCTCTTGTCCGGAAATTCTTGTGTTTGAATCCTCCTAGCATCCTGTCCCACACGTACTGTGGAAGACCCAAAATGAGGTGAGACAGGAAGGGAAGGAGGCGGGAAAGACAGATTCTTTCTTCCAGCAGATATATACCATGACACCTCTGGAGCTTAAACATAAGCTTTACACCCATCCAAGCAGAACAGGACAAGAACTTGGAAGACAGTTTTAGATCTGTCATTCTCTGTTCTGTGCTGACTTCACCGTAATTCCCCACTAGTTAAAACAGTACTTTTAGTTACTGAAAGCAAGTACCTTCCAAAGACCCAGAACTACTACTCTGACATCCACTCATCTCATCCTTGGGAAATCCACTGACATTCCCATGTGTATCCTGACATGCAACAGCATTCCCAAGAGATGCAAATATCTCAAAACAAGGTGTAGGGAGATGAAGCCACTTCAGACAGAGCCACAGGAGGAAACCCTCTGACAGAAAAGTTCTCCGTTTTAAGCAGCCAGTCACTCACTCACTGCAAAAGGCTATCAAGCATACCTGAGGGTTAGCAGCTTGTTCCATGATTTTCAGCAGCAAGGTCTGATCCTGCTCCCTCACTGAGTCTTTAGAGTCTCCCAGCCTATCAAGTAAACTTGGCAGCACTGAGGAAAGAAAAACATGAACATCCAAATCCCTCCAAAGAAAACTCACAGTGGCACAGCCCCTCTGCTCTCTCTCCACCTGGATGGAGAGACCAGCCCTCCCACCCTTCAGCAGAGCCTGAAACCACCAAGAGCCTCCCAAGTGCTCTTGTGGAGAGAAAGCCACTTTTGTATACAGCAGCCACAGCAGATCCCAAAAGAGCAATGGTGACATCCCCCCTCCCCATGCACACACAGAGCCCTTACCTGTGCCAATTTGGGCCTTGAAGCGATCTTGCAAGCGGGATACTAATGCAGAAATTATGTCAATCCCCAGAAGAACCACCTGCAAGCACAGGACAGGTGGTGTTATAGCGTACAGCACTTTGCCCCTGGCCTCAGTCAACACACCCAAGAGACGGGAGTGCTGGCACATGCTCCCCTGGGAGTAGGGCCCCTTCCCATCCATGCTACCAGCACTGCTCAGATACCAGCATTGTACAGGTACACACAGCTCTTCTTTTCATGGCTTCTGACAGACAAACAAGTGTCTTGCAAACAGAAAAGTCCCCAAATCATTGTTCCCTGTGACATATACTAGCCAAAATTCACCACCAAGAACTTGACAAAGCCAACAACTGTAATTGCCACTCAATGCTAAATTCATACATATGCGCAACAGACACATAAAATATGCATAACGATTTCAATACTTGCTGTAGCCAACATTTCTAGCTAATTGTAACTATTGTACTTATTGTAATTATAATTAGAAAATGATGTGCACTAACAGCTGGTTAATTACTGACTTGCAGAAATTAAACCTAACACTTTCATGACCCAACTGAAGCCAAGGAAAAAGCACCTTGTGTGAAAAAAGCGTCAGGACAGGTTGCAGATCAGAAAAAAACACTCTGATCAGCACAATTTAATAGCTACAGAAAAAAAAAAATACATCGCATACTAAATGTACTGTGTCACCTATATACTAAATACTTGGCAAGACCCTGCAGACTGCGATAGTTCTGGTATGAGCCATCTATAAGTCTTTAGAGTGAAGCACAGAAGTTTGTAATCCACAGAAATGCAACGGCCGCCCAGACTCCTGCGGCAGCGCTGCCAGGGCTGCACAGCGCAGCCCCGCTCCCTGCGGGTCCTGTACCTTCCATTCATACGCCCGGCACTGCCGGGCAGCCGGCAGGGGACGCGCTTCGCCTCAGCCCGGCATGGCTGGCCAGCCCCTTATGCAAATATCACCCGGGTGGCGCTGAGCACTCTGGGTAGCGCCCCACAGCCGACAAAACGGCTTTCACCGGGGCCGGAGGCGCGTTGGCAGCGCCGCTCTCCGTGCCACAACGAGAGGATCGCTGCCCAGGGCCGGGCGGCGGGGGAGCGAGTCTGGCGGCGCGCCGCCCCTCGCCCTGACCTGGGGCGCGGTCAGCTTTCCTCTGCAGGGAGGCGCGCCGGGGCTGCCGCTTAACCGTCCTTATCTGGGGGTTGCGTGGCTGCCCAATGAGCGGATGGCGAGGGCAGCACTGCTAACGCCTTGAGCAACACAATAGCGCCCGCCCCGTGCGTGGCGCAATTTTTGGAACCTCGCACCGCGGCTTGTGCCCGGCGCGTTCACTACAACCGCCGCTTCTACGGCTCTCGCTGCAGCGAGTCGCGGTCTCTCGTGGCGCGGGTTGGTGGTTTGCCTCAGCTGCGCTCTACCCACGCAGTAGGGCTCGGCTGCAAGCGGCGGTGTTCCCTGTGCTTTTCTTTCTCCTCCTTCGCCCCCCCCCCCCCCCCCCAAGCTTTTCTCCCCCCGGCTGGAGCTACATGGCTGCTGCCCCCCGTGCATCTCTAACCCAAGCTTCAGGTCGCCTCAGAGATTCGCTCCAAATTCAGCAAGGGAGCTCTGAACAGTGCAAAAGGAACAGCCTACTCCAGTGCACTGAAAAGAAACTTCTCAAACACGAGCCCCTAACATATCCCTTCACCCTCTACACACAGATCCCACAGTTTTCTCCCATCAGACAGATCCTTCAACCATGTGATTTTTTTCCTTTTTTTTGTAATTCAGCATCATTAGTAGAATGCTATCAAAATCTAGAATCTACCTGTATATGCCAGGGGAGAGTTTTCCTCATGCTGTTATAAGCTATGTCACATTTCCACGTTCACCTTGCACAAACAGATTTAGTCTACCCTTATCGAATGCTCATCAGGTGCCTAAAGCCCAGTCACTACCCGCTCAGCTCCTACCGGCTAGGGTATGGCAGCACAGCCCAGGCAAGGGAATGCCTCTCATCAGCCGAGAGATGCTTCTAAGGAAAGCCACTGGGACTCAGAATGCCAGTCATTACTCATGGCTGTCAGACCAGGGTCCCACCACACCAGCACCCTGCACAAAGACTTAAGTCTGCTGCTTGCAATTCTGGACGTGTGCCCCGGGGATAAATCTGATCCCTGGAGAAGGGTATCTCTTCTCCAAACTGCCTGCAAACCAGAAAGAGCAAGGGGAACTCATCGGTGAAACATGAAGGAAACACAAGCACAGTGTAAACATAGCCAGCTATCCCTGCAGGATCAGACCGGGAGCATGAGCTAAGCCTCCCAAGACTTACGGCTTTTGTGCTCATAGAAATGGAGAGCTAATTAACACAGTGACTATAGTGTGCTTGGACAGCTACTGAGGAAGCAACCACTGGGGTTGACCAGGTATTATTCCCTACCATAATGGATTCATTATCAACCCCAGTGTGCCCACCTGCCTCTAACTGCTGGAGGTTGAAAACCTGTCTGGACTGACAGATCCAACAGATCCATTAGATAACAGAAAACCCAGGGCATGACTGGCAATTGAATTCCAGCCCTTGTTGCATTGGACTCACTGCACTGCAGAGCCCACCTCAGTTTATCATTGAGGCAGTTCCTCAAGCTCTGCCTGAACTACCACACACCAATGACCAGGAGGAACCTCAGGAGTAGGGATGCTGTCACACAGGGCCAGAGCAGCGATGGGCCCTGTGAGCAGCCACCCACTGCTGTGATCTCACAGCACAGCCCTCCCCAGGAAGCCAACCACAGGCACTGCTCCACACTAAGACACAGGAAGGGCAGCTCTGCATCCAAAATCTCAGGCAACACTGCAGTGCCAGTAACTATGGAGCTATTCCAAGCCTTTACATCAGCACAGGTCTTGCTCCAGTCAAGGCAGGACTACAACTCACCAGTATCTCTAGTAGCACAGAGGCCTCCAGCCCTCAGCTGAGAAAATACCAGGTTAGCAGTTGCTGCTTTCAGCCCCCCACTTTATACAGGCTCAAGAAATTGAGACCTCAGTCCTCCCAAACCCACTGCAGAAAAACAACAGCATGAGGGTTCCAGGTCTGCAGCTCTGCTGCTTAGCTTATTTGACTCCTGAGGTTTCCCAAGACAGCCAATAGAGCAATTTGCGCCATCCAGATTCAGCTCAATTGGCATCTGCTGCTACTTTGTAATGTCTCAGAGTACTTTCAGTACTGTCAGCATGACCACCTCCTACCTCCCTCCAACTACCAGGTCTCAAAGCACCATTATTCACAGTAAAGGCGGCTGTTACTTCCCAAGATGCAACATAATTATTTTCTATACTGGGAAAGGTTAAGAGGTCATCAAAAACTTATTTCAAAGAACTCAAAGCATCCATCCTTTTTAATACCTGGGTGGTGTTGAAAGGCCTGCAGGCAGCACCACGTATCAGAGAGCAGATAGCCTACCATCATCTGCTCTAACACTAAATGCTCACCCAGCACAGCAGACAAACACATCCAACACAGTGTAAAACAAGACACACCTAAATGCACTCCCATAGAAGGGTGAGAAGACAGCTGCAGGATCTCACACCAGCTGATCCAGTACAAGGTGCCCAGAGTGAACCACAGCCTCAAGCTCCCTGGACAGCCTGCACCAGCATGGCTGCTCCAGCCTGCAGTGGGGAAGAGGTGACTGCACTCTCTGCACCATGCCACATGAGGCAGAGAAGTGGTGGTTGTTGTACCTATATCCCACATCTCTTGCAGGGAATCAGCGATGGGCTGAGCAGCACATCCCTGGCTGCTGGCTTCCACACCTGGCAGCTGGGACCTGAAGGGGAATGCCAGAAATATAGTTTTACTCCACTTGCTTACGTGCTCAATTTTCTCATCTCCAACACTGGTGACACACAGCTTGGCTATTTCACTTTGGAGTCTGTCAGGGGTTTCTGGGAGGAAGGGGGAGAGGTGGATGACAGGCTTCTCATTCTCAATGAGAAAAAAAAAGATAATCCAACCAGATATTTTTGAACACTTGCTTAGATAATCTTTTGGATTCATAAACAAAGACATGGATAAACACTTGCATACTTTAAATAACTTACTATATTTGTGAAAAAGGAGAACCCATCAGATTACACACCATGAAGCCCAAGGCAAGGATTAATGCCCCACCACTGCCTGATGACTAGAGCTGACCAGTCAGACAGGGAGCATTTCTAATTCCTCAGAACCTCAAACATCCACCACAACTGGACACCCAAGACCAAACAAAAGCCAAAGTTAACTGACATTTACAAATTTAGTTTTGAAGTCAGGGGCATGTTTTGGGTCAGCACAGCTGGCAGAGTATTCCATCTGCTGTATTCCATCTGTACATCAGCATAACCACACTGGAGGAGTCCATCTCCTTCTGCCATTGCAGCAGTTAACATTTCATGTTCCAAGGCAAGATTACATCGATACTGGCAACATGAGCACATCACCCCAGCCCAGCGATCCCAGTATAACTCATATGTGTGTCTGAGCTGTACAACGCAATTTGCAAACCCAACACTAGTGAACAGGAAGACAGCAACACTAGCACAGCTGGTTTTACTGGTATGGCTACAAGCTGTGGTCAAAGAGCTGAACAAGGGGAAGGTTTGAAATAGTTATTCCTGGGCTCATTCTTCAGATCCATGAGATACCATACACTGTCACAGACACCACCTTCAAAATCCACAACCAGTTTGGGATGCTGGGCTGTTCATTTGTCATTCAATACAACAATGCCTCAACCATGCGGCTTGGTTTGGATATGCAAGTTTTCCCATGGACCGCAGTCTCTTAAGAGTGGCTTCCTGGAGGAAAAATGCCCTCTCATCATCTACAGAGACAGATTTCTAAGTCTCTGAAATTTAGAAAATTTAACTAATGTGGGAATTTAAATTTCTGAGCAAAGCAATCTTACAGCAACTTTTCTTCTGTTTTAAGATACTGATGAGACACCAGACATCTGGTTTAGATTTAGAAGAATGAGGAAAAGAGCTGCAGAAACCTTTTACAGGGTTTTCCTGTCCTCCTATACAGCTCAGAGTTATTCTGCCCAGATCAGGCAATTACACACAGGAGTATTGGATCAAACACAGACAGGATCTATGGCTGAGAACATAGTGGCTCAGGAACATGTCTTGGCACTCTTGTCCTTTCCTGGCAGGAAGGCCAGATCCTGTACACTGGAGAGTATCAGCACTGAGAGGCTCCTTACAGTACATCATGCAACTGTTCAGCAAATTAGACTAGCAGCACACTTACACACCTGACAGGATTTAAACCACACAAAAACTTTCATCCCTATGTCCCTTTTCCTGGCCTCTCCTACCTCATGCTTGAAGACCTTTTCTCCTGGTAGTACATCCAGAGATACCTTGCTCTTTCCTTCCCCACTGTGAATCCATCCCCTTCTGTACACCAGCCCATGAAGGTGGCCCATGACAACAGCCTTCTCTAGAGGCAGCAAAGCCCAGGTTGCTCATGCTGTCTCTGCTCTGCCACCATCTCAAAGGAAAATCCAGGGGGAACTGACTGCCCTGTGAACTTCCACCCAGGTTCTCAATTCTTGTGGTTTCCCCTCGGTCCTCTGTGCAACATCATCCTGCAAGTTTATCTTCTCTGCACCTCTGTGCCAACGCCACTCTGTACTGACAGATACAGGTCAGCCAAGTCTCCCCCCTTCCTTACTATGATGACAGCCACCCGTACTATTGCAGAGTTGCCACACTACAATCCCAACCATCTGAGTCTCTGGCAAACGTCTCACTTGTATAACACAAGAAGTAACACAACTTCTCACAGGTCTTCTGAGGCTAGGAGAAGCGTGATCAGCCCATGCCCTTAATCCCCCACACTGCTCCAACGTAACACAGAGCTCAGAGCACATCTCAGCACTTTTAAACCACTGCTTGTAAATATCAAGAAGCAGCACCTATGAATAAAGGACCACTGCTCACCCAAAACTCCAGGGTCCAGTGTATTTGACGCCAACTCACCTACCCTACAACGCTGCAGCACTGTGAGACAGTGACAAAGGACAGTAAAGCCCATGTGACAGCCTACCAGGCCTTACTGGTGGTCTGATGTGAAAAGCTGAACCAAAACACCCGATGGAAGCACTAGCACTAGTAAAATGACCCAAACACCTGGTTATTGAAAGTTCTCCTTCGGTTACAGACCTGGGAACAGGTGAGCAAAACACTATAAACAACACATAGCTGAAATAGAGTGAAATAAATCCCAGAAGGAGCAAGGCAATATTGGGAGGCATTAAGAAAAAGTTGTCAGGAATTATCACTAAAGAGATATATCTTTACAACTACTGTTAGGACACAAGGGTATCTTTTCTCCTGATGTGAGAGCTAGAACTGGGAGAATACATGCAAATTCAAAGCAACTCAAGGAAATGCACCACAGAGCAAGAAGCTGTCACTTCAAATTCCAGAGAAGAACAAAGGAACGCTTAAAAGAACGTGATCATTCTGAAATGTGGACAACTGCTTCCAGGAGAGCTGGCAAGCATGTCCTAGGTGAAAAAGCTGGAGCAAGTCAGCTCCGGGCATATTGCTCCCTTTCCCACCTCCCCTCAGTGGAACTGAGGAAGTGAGTTCCAAACAACAACAAACCCATCCTCTTTTGCAAGGATTCTGGACTGGTCCTTGAGTGGCTACATATAACAATCACAAGACCACTAGGCTCTGTCCAAAGGACACAGAAGGAATCAAAAGTTGCAGAGTCACTGCTGTGGAGCACAGGTGGCTTTTCTATCCTGAGCAAATCAAAGCTTGAGACAGCAGAGCAGGTAAATCACTACTGACACAAACTGCAGTCCATGCTCAGTTGTGTCATGTGTCATGGTAACACATCAGGAGACTCTGCAGTTGAAGGTAGAGTCCATATTTAAACCACAGTTTCCTGTCACAATTACCCAAACAGTGCTGAAATCCAGCAGCAGCAAATATGGTTTCAGAAAGGTAGTCCTGTTTTTGCAGCACCCTACAGGTATGGATATCTACATGGCAGTACTAAATGCTTACTGCCTTCATGTGAAACGACATCAAAACAAAAACACCTGCACTCCCAACTGCTATTGCTTTTGGTTTCTCACCACAAAGCAGTTAAGTATCTTAGTCACAAACACTGCCACTATTCTGTACCTTTCCATTGCCCCCAGCTGAGCACTTAGAGCCAGGTCCTCTGCCAATAAGGAAAAATGGCTGGAGCTGTGAGCAGCAATGAGATCATGCCTGCATGCATCAGCTGGGGATCAGGCCCACCACAACCTTGAACGAGCTTGTAGCTTTGGTGACAAGCTGCATCCCCCAAGCTCAAGCCAAAATGAAGCATCTTACAATGAGCCTGTAAGATGTGAAACACAAGAAGAGTATGTGAGGGAAAGGAAAAAAGCCATTGCAACACCCTTTGTTTTTCATGAGAAAACTGAACACCTTTATTATGGCAACTAGTAAGTTGCTAGTATAGCAATGTGCCTTATTAACAGACCAGACTGGTTTACCTAATGAAGGCATCTTCTTCCTCCATTAGAGGCAAAAGTCTACTACAGTGCACAAAGAAAGCAAGAAATCACACTAGTAATCTGCCTTAAGGCAGAAACTTGTTAGCTGGAGCACCTCAAAGCTCCTAGCACAGAAGCACTGACCCTGACTCCATCACTAACACCTACAGGAATAGAAAGCGCTCAGCACATTTTAAAATTGAAACAGAGGTGTTTCTGAGGGTTTAGACAGCATCTGGAAAAAACAAGGCAAACACAACCTAGCAGATTATCACCAGCAGTCCTCTCTGCTCCCTTAGGTCTCAAGAGTAGTGAAAATTTTGAGGGTGCTCAACTATCCAGCTACCCACCTTGACCACTAGATCCCACGCTTCTGAGCATCTGCACTTCCAGATTACACCATTCAATATGAGCTTTTATGAGGAACAGCAATCCTGCAAAGCAGCGATGACAGCCTCATGAGGGGGGCTCCAAATAGGTGCAGACACAGACAAGACTCACCAGCTGCTGATAACATGCAAAAAAGCTGGGATCTCTCAGGGAAGCCAAGCAGCCACTGCAGTGAGAAGTCAAATGAAGATGAGTAGGGTAGAGGGTAGTTACTACATGCTGGCATCTCTTGCTAGATGACAGCTAATGAATCTTTTTTTATTTCCTTGTTTGGGAAGACAAGAACACATACAATTAAAGAGTGCAACAGCATTTTCAGTAGCCACAGCCTTCACAAAACTCTGGAAACACCCTAAGATCTGAAGCTTTTGCAGCAGCTTCCAGCCCTGCACAGTCAAGCTGCCTGCTCAGCATCCAACATGCACTCCTATACCCATGAAAAGTTTCCAGACAACCCGTAACAATGAAGAACTGAGAAAAGAAGAAAGGCTCAAGTTGCCTTTGTAAGCTGCATGAAGAAATTCAATAGCCCAAATAAATGAAGAGATGGGTGCTAGGTAGAGAAGGGGGCCATAGCTGGCAGGAGGGAATGCTTCCTCCACAGAGGAATGCATCACTTCAGCAAGAATCCTGTTCTTACAAAGCTACTGCTTTACCCCACTGACATGTTTTCATACAGAGGAGACTAAAAGTTTTATCTCTGACCAACTAGCCACATGGAAATCTTCTAACAGTCTCAACTTACAGGCAGTGGCTTTTACAATCCTGCCTAAATTCCAGCTTCAATAATTACAAAATCCATACCTGGAATTCCCCCTCAGTTTCTTCCTGAAGAGCTCTTTCTTCACTTTCCATTGCTAAGAACTGCTGCAAAGTGCTGCTAGTACTGTAGTGCTCTAACAACCAAGTAAATGACCAACTGGTTTTATAGCTCTGAAGAGAAAAACTCAAATGTTTTGCCAATTCAGAAAAAACAGCACCAAGTACTGTGCTGGAAAGGGCAGCTGGAAGATGAAAGTCAGACTAGGGTTAACCACAAAGTGAAAGCAAGAGGCTTTTGTTCTCACCTGCAACCATAAGGCAATAAAAATTTGCAGCCAGAGAAAAATCACCTCTCAGGGCAGACAGACACAACTTACAGCATGAGGCTAGCACAGCTGGCTGTCCCAGCAGCAAGCACAGCAGCTCAGGAACAAGAGAATCAAGCAAAGCTGTCTATTAAGAAAACACCAAAACAAAAAAAGAAGTGTATTCCTGCAGCACGTGCTGCAGATCTTCAGACAAGTTTTAAGCATGACAGGCCCAACAAGTGCTGTTCAGAATTCAAGGACAGCTCTTCCAGTGACTAGCATCACAGGAGGATATTTTTTCAAAACCCTGTGTGACAAAACAAAAATTTAAGGTTTCAAGAGATTTCAGAACCAAGCAGGACCCTGATATATGAAGGAAAGAGCTAAATGTGCCAAGAAGCAGATACCAGCCTCTGGGACCAAGCAACATCATTTCCAAGAATAGAGGATCTCTCAATAGATGCCGCCCTTCTCTGCTGGACCTACACCTGCTCCCATCCCCTTAGGGCTGGTGAAGCTGCAGTGACCCATGTGGTATTAGCAAGCACTACCCTTAAGGGAAATCTTCAGCAGTATATCCTTCACAGGACATAGAAGCCTTGGAAAGGAGACTGCATTTCAAACACCTTTCTGACACATTCAGGAAAGCCTAGAGGATGACCCTTAAAGGCACAGGTTAAAATAAGTCTCAGTCTTTCCTACACCAATAAGGGGTGCAGCTGAGCTAGACCTAACCCAAAAACTACAGCAGCCACAAGGTCTAGCACAGCCCAAACATTAAATGTGACGCTTCTCATAACTTCCTGTTCAGTACTGTCAAGACAGGTCAGTGAAGACAGCTGCTGGTTTAAGCTGTTGAATATATCAGTTTCTTCTTTTTTCACTCCTCTTAGTTCTCCCAAAGTTCAGTTAAATGCTGTTTTTCAATGCATGTCAAACAACTTAAGAAGAAGGCTTCCACAGGTTTATTATGAGTGCTACACCAGCAACTCCAGCTGAAACCAGGATCCCAGAAAACGAAGTGCCACTAGAACATGGAATGGGACAGTCCCAGTCTTGACCAGCTCTCCCAAGTGTGCCTTGCAGATAGAATCAGACCTCAGATCAGCAGATAGGCACTAGTGCCCATGGCAGACTGGTCAGCTGTCACTCTCTGCATGAGCAACTGTCATCCTGCAAGGGGACAAGGGCATTTGACTGAGAAGTGCCACAACTGGCCTAGGCCTAGCACCCCACAGCTCTCTGTACACAGCTTCTGGCACAGCAGATCCAACCAGCTCTGTGCTCCAGCCAGTGTGTAGCCCATGAAAGCCTCTCGCAACTATGGCTCTCTTAACACTCAGCTCTTCGCACAGTTCTTGATCAACTTGGGCATCATCTTTAATAGAGCACGTAGCTATCTTCCAAGAATTTGATCTGTCTGGCCTAGGAAAAAATAATCAACATAGAAAAGAGACTCTGTCCCTGCCCATTTAAAAGCTAATGCTAACTTGAGGGTAATGCTTTCCACACACTCCAGAACTAAACCCCACAAGCCACTTAACACACAGGAGATAAGAATTCTTCTTACTAAATATGTTCCTCTCCTCAATTCTATGTGACCTATATGTCTGTTCCTTACCCTTCTGGCTGTCATCGCTGAGATCTGGAGCAACAGCTGAACATCACTCTACAAAGCTCTCACAAGACAATAAAACATCTGTTTTCCTCCCTCAGAATGAAAACAGACGCCTTTTTAGTTGTTTCCAACAGATACTCAGTTATATGACAGCATAGTGAAGCACAATGAATCTAAATTAGGCCACACCCTTGGGCCACACTGATGCATGGCATGCGGTCAGACACACAAAAAGGTTTTGCAATCTGAGGCAAGCTACCTACTCACAAGTACCCAGGGTATCCATCCACACACAAGCAAGGGTAGGTTTCTTGCCTTGACATTTAGAGGTTGCGGATGTCTGCAGAAGTGCTCTGAAGTAGAACATGACACGCACCAAGCGTTAAGCACTTGTGCTGCAGTTCAGCTGTGGATTTGCGGCTTTTTTAATTAGCTGCCTGGAAAACCCAATTCCATACACAACACTTCACATCACCCTACTTGCCTGATATGCCAGGTCTGAAATGGATGACTGATCATCACAAGACAGCTGTTCAACAAGATCTGCCTGGAATGCGTTATACTGGCTATTGTAGTCCTCTTGGAAACCCACTGTGACAAAAACCCTCATGCAATTGGTACCTGTGGAAGCCCAGCCATAGGTAGACCTAGATGAACAACCTAGCAATAGGTGATTCAAGATCCAGCTTGAGGTACAAGGGTGGGCTGACACTGGTAAGAGTCAGCTCAATTAGTACCTAAGCCATGTCTGCTCCTGTGGCTGAAGAATTCCAGTCTCCAGAGCTGTGAAACTGGTGAGACACTTGACAGGGAAAAAAAAAAAAAAAAAAAAAACAAAGAGCAAAAAAACAAGAAAGCAACAAAACCAATCCAGAAACACCTCAAGGGAAGAGAAGCGAATCTGTCATCTTGTATGGCTTGAAGGAGTCAGCATTTTCTTAAGGGAAGGAAACAAGCCATCTGAGCAGCTGACAGCACAAGTGGAAAACCAATTGGAAAATTATAGGGACAAACCACATCCAGTATGGCTTCTATTTCCAGCTCTAGAAACACATTTAAGTAAGTCAGGCAAATAGCTCCTATCAATGCTGTAGTGCCACAGCTACACAAAACAAGCATCCCTCACATTAGAGGATTCCACAAATTCTTGTGGATTAATACAAGAAAGGAATTAATTACATGTTCAACTAAATGATTAACTCTTGGATTAGTTATCCTCAAACAGAACTCTTAAGAAGCTGAAATACATCAGAGGTACAGAAGCTATACATGTAATGCAAGAAGCCACTCTATTCAGCACAAGGTACAAACAGCTGACACCCTGGGAAAGTGCAGCCAGATGAAGCAGGTACCTCCTAGACAGGCTCTACTCACCTTTCATAATGTTTTTGCTTACATTTTTCTTCCCTTTACAACTCCCATCATTATTTTCAGCACAGAGGGCAAGCTGAATCAACTGTTTAAATCAACGTTTTGACTGTGATTTTAGAAGATCAGATGCCTTGGTTTGTAATTCTGTATTTTTCCAGATGTCTGTTCTCACTGCACACTTGCTAACAAGAACAGCCTCCTAGCTTTCTGCTGAACAGAATATACTATGCATTTATGCAAGCAGTTAATAGCACAGCATACTTTTATTAAAAAAAGAATATAGCTCAGTAAAAGATGATGTGCCATGCTTTAGGGTGAGGGAGGGGTTTTTTTCATCCCAACATTGCAGAAAATTGTTCCTTCTCCTTAAAATTAACAGGTTTTGTTAAAGAAACATAGAAATAGTTATAATTTGCCAAGGAAGAAACTCAAGAGACTCATGTGTCCCTTGTTACCACAGGCAGGTATTATTTTTGTCTCCAAGAGACTACACTGTAAGGGAGGGAGGCTTGGTGGAGTTCTCTAAAGCGCACATTAAGTGCCAGCTTAAACTGAAATATGCGGCACCCAGAGGCCTCTAAAAATGTCCCCTTCACATCTTTGAAACCTCTTCACTCAACACCATCTCTTCTTTTTATTCATATAGGCTGGAAATTAAGCAAGCTTTCCTGCTCCTGTAACTTCAAAAGTTGTGCCTTGACTTTAAGGCACCTATTTCAAACTGAAGTGGTTCATTAGTACTAGTTTTTGTCTTAAATAAAGCAACATCTTTTACACAGAAGGGGAACTCCCAGAACCAAAACCTGTTGTGAATTCTTAAACAAGACAAGACAAAAAGCTGGACATGACAGTGTGCCATCATTAATTCGACATGAAAAGGACGCCAGACTGTTTCCTCCCATCCCATCTAGCCCTACTGCACATTCCACACAAGTTAAATGACACAACAGCTCTTTAATCTTTAGCATAAGAATACGGCTTATCAGTAAAACAGGGTTAGAAGAAGTCTCCAAAGGCCAGCTAGTTCAACACCAAGTCCACCTGAATGCTCGAAATTAGATCAGATTGGTTACATCTCCACAAAGCATTTTGGTTTACTTGATTCTTAATATAATAGGTCTTGAGCTGTCATTGAGTTCATTCATTAAATTCCAAAACAGTTCTACGCATCCTAGTTTGAAGCAGGCCTGTCAATTCTTTAGTTGATTTAATGAGCTTGCTGGAGGACTTTAACAGCAAAACTGATTTTATGTTTTTAATCCTTCTCTAGGTACAGTAGTATAAATCGGGCAACAATCTGTAGTCCCCAAAGACTCCAGCTACATGCTCTGACCCATGACAATCTTGGACTTCCACAGGGTCTCATGCAGGTATGAAGGATCCATGACATGGATTAGGCAGCAAGATCAGCACAAATTTTAAGTTTCAATATTGGCAGCTATAGCAGGAACTGGCACTCTTCTCAGAAAGAAATGGCATTGGGCTTTGATTTCTTTATCTAGGAGGTTTTGTTTAACTTGACATCATCTGATAAAAGTAAAAAGTTCAAAGGCGCACACAGTGGTAGGCTCCAATTACTATTCCTCTCTCTAGCAGTCTGTGTCAATAACAACTTTGTCCAGGAAAGAGAGACTGCTGCTGGCATGTCTCTTGCTGTCTATGGCACATAGACTACTTCAGAAGAACTGGAGATTTAGTTTCACAGATAGTAACTATCAGACTAGAAAACATCATTTAAAGAAAGGAGTTAAGATATGGTGATGCCCAAGGATAACATCACCTGTTGTGCAGGTTAGAGATCAAGTGGCTGCTTTTTATTCAGTATGGCCTTTGTAAGAACAGACAAGCAGAACAGCTGCTAAATGTTTCACAAAATGAATACCACCAATTAGGAAAGGGATGCAGCTATAGTTACATCTCTTCTTGCCCTTCCTCTTTTTTCTCCTGTAGGTTAATAGCACTTTCCTGCACCCTAGCAGGACAGGTAAAATAAACTAGTCTTTTTCAAGACTTTTCATATGTTCATCTGGAACTACAGAGCATTATTACTATCATAAACTTGTCACACTGAGGTCTAGCAGCGCTGTCTGTAGTTGGAAAGAAGTATTATTTGGCTGCTTCATATACATCTGCCTGCAGTGCTGGGATTGTGCCAGCATGCAATCCAGTTACAAGCAAAGTTCAGCCTGTACATGCAGGAAAAAAAAAGCTATTCATATGCTCACATCACCATTTAAAGATATTTCTCCTCCCTCCTTCAAAGGACTTGAAATTTTTTGAGAGTACACATACACATTCTGCTCCTTGTCTTCAAATTCATACATCAAGATGCCACAAACTTAAAGCAACATGGAAGCAAAACACAGATTCTTCATTAACTCTTTAAAGAAAGAAAAAGCAAGAGATGTGCAGGCCCTACACTGTGGTTTTTGTGGGGTTTTGTTTTGTGGGTTTTTTTTTTTAATGTATCTTGTTTTTTAAAATCAACCAGGGTAAGGAATTCAGATTTGCTGCTATGGGCTAGATTCTCACTCACCAGGCCAGCAAAAACACAGAATGCAAAGCCAGCTGTCACAATCTCTCCAGAAACAGAGCAGGCAAATGAGCAGTCACTGCACAATGATTACCTTTGGATGACGTAATTCAGACATTTAAGATCACCTAAATTGTATTAGGTAGGGGAAAAATAATTCCAGAAACAGATTTCTAGCTTCCGAGCCATTTCAATCTACTAGGTAGAGTATATGCTCTTTAAAAGTTGCTCAATTATTTGCTAACCTTACATATGCTTTGATGGTTTAAGTGACTCATTAAATAATCGAAGATAGCGGGAACCTTATTTTGCAAGACAGATGAATTCAGTTGCATTAATTTTCCACAAAATTCTCCTTGATCACTAGATAATCAGGACTACAAGTTAGGATATGGCTGCATCAACACCTCCCTTTTATCATTTGTCCCCAGCAAGAAACAGAAAGTCCCAGGCAAAATACCCATAGAAAGCAATCTCGCTCCCTGCTCCTCAGAACTTAGTCCAAAATCCCTTCTTAGGAGGCTTTGAGAAGGGTTATAGCACTAATCCACACCAGCACTGATTTCATCATTCCTTCCACCTGTGTAAAGCAGCACACAGGCAAATGGCACCCTTCCAGCCTACACTGTCTCTGCAAGGAGTTGCAGAACTTTTGTTTCTGACTTTACAGAGAGAAAACAGTGCCCTCTCAGTTGACCCTGGACACCACAAGACAGACCTCCCAAGCCTCTGGTCAGGTCTTCATCCCGCACATGGGAGGTGCGGGTCTGAACCACCTATACCCAGAGCTCCCACAGTCTGAGCCAAGAGGTGGGCAAACTGGTCTAAGCATAGGAGGGGTCAAACAGCATCATCAGAAGAGATCTTAATGGAACCCTATGGGATGACCTAGATGACACAAACTTGATAGAAAGAAACTGTTACAACATAACCACTGACTCATTTTTGCTACAAAACATGTCCTGCCTAAATAGTCTTGAGTGAGCTGATTTCACCACTGTGCCCACCCAGTAAAAGCCTGAAGGTCAGTCCAGTGGCTCCAATACTTGTACCTCCCACTGGAGTCCTACCATAACAGTTTCCCCCACACCTTCAGATTTCTGTGTTTTAGTTAAGTCTAAGGAAAAGCAGGTTTATGTGATAAAGGTCCCACAGAAAAGCCTGGTGGCATTTAACTGACAGACCATGGCTGGAGAATTTTAATTTCAAACCAACACAGGCCTTACTCCTTGGACACGGGTGTCTCCATAACCCGGCTAAGCAAAAAGCAACCCAAGCATGTACCATGCTCAGGAGGGAGCTGACAGATATGTTGTAGCTCTCCTTCCCCACCAAGATAAAGCAGATGAGCACAAGTCAAAACAGTTTTCTGCTCAAGTAATTGCAGTTCAGGAACTTCTTTCGAGGCAGGCCCAAAAGCCATCACTTGCTCCTTTAAAGCTCTCACTGTATTCATGTGGCCTCTCCCAATGTTTCAGCATGAAGTGCACATGCCTCAGTGCACATGCAAGGTGCACTCTTCCTCAGGCTGCAAAGCTAATGAGGAATACCAAAAAGGTAGCTCCAACAAGGCATGGTTAGGAAAGACTATAACTGCTGAACAGACACAGCACAAAACCAATGCCCCTTTAACACTAGTCACTTCTGACATGAATCTTGAATGACTACAACATTTCACAAGCACAGGGGCCACCAAAGGAAACGACACCTCAGCTGACTTGTCCAGAACACTTCTGCTGCAGCCAAGAGAACAAGCCTCCAAGACCATTTCTCTTCCCCACCATTGCTTTCCAGGCTGTTCACACATTGTTCACCAAGAAGAAACTGACTTGAACCCTCTGTCTCCAAGGGCAAAACGCTCTGTGCGCACAGATCAAATCTACCATTTCCTATTGGTCCCTTCTCCAGAAATGCCTTTAATTCATATCATCACATTCTTGATCACAGCAGAAGTTCCTACCCAGGGTGATAAATCAACATTGTGACCCACTTGTCTGCCACAGCATGAAAGCTTCACAACACTGTCTCCTTGGTATGACAGTAGCTGCACTCACCCCATCTGCCAGTGCGCTCTTTTCCCTGCCACATGCTGTGCCTTTCTAGAGATTACAAAAAGTACCTCTGCCCACGACAATGCCTTCAAAGCTTCATCCCACATCTCCCCCCACCTCCTCCTTGTTAATGACACAGCTTCAGAAGTGGAGCTGGAAATCAGAGCAGATAATGTAAAATGGCTTAAGATTCCTTTACGAGAACTTTGTTAAATAATGAGGATGTTACACCTCCAAGGGTACATGATCCCTCAGCCAAAGGGAGGCATAAACAATGCCTCTGCCTTTCAGCAGATCTATCTACAGGTCAGTGAGGTTTTGTTCTTCTTTACCCTTCAATTACTTGTCACCTTCCTGGGATGAAAAGAGCAGTGTGCCCTTAATGCGGAACCACACCAGATGTAGCAATTATAGGAAGCCTTGGCAAAAAGCTTTGCCAATACACTGCCGAACAAAGCACAAAGCACCAGCCTCATCTGGCAGACAGGTAAACAGTTGTAGTGGAAACTACATTGGAGATTTTGCTAGCACAGACCTGAATGAGGGTGGTGATCAACTTTTCCCATATCCTCCAGGAGAAGGGATAAAGATAAATCCTCGTAGATTAGCTAGAAAGGAAATTAAGCATGAAGAGCATGGGGGTACCAAACAGACTAATTCAGAAGGCTGTAAAGTCTTCAAAGGATGTATTTTAAGCATAGGTTGGTAAATGTCTGACAACACATCTGGGTACCTTTTGTTGTGTCCTGTGAACAAGAAACTGGGTTTGACTACTTCCTGAAGTCCCTTACATTATGGTACTTATAAAGCCTCAAAATTTCCTCCTTTCCACTAGAAATACAGTATCAGCAAAGTAAGTTATGATACTAGTTGGTAAACATCCTTTATGAACAACAGAAGGCAAAGTGACAATGGACTCTTACTAGCAATCCACTGTAGACATAAATTACACCAGCAAATACAAGTCACTCCCAGGGTAAGGTTGACGCCCTGATTAACAAAACCTTTTAACACTGGCTAAACTCACAATTCATGTACAACCACGAATTATATAAATGCTAAAATGAACCTTTAGACGCTCCCTTCTGCGTCTGAAATCCAAACCATATCCATCCTTTCTTTCCCTGCAGGTTCCTTAACTAGCTCTACACCAATGACACCAGCCTTAAACACAAATAATTTTTTCTTCTTGACAAAACTTTTGGGTCCAGACTTGAAAAGTACAAACAAGAGAAGCACTCGTTCACAGAGGACATGTAAGAGCTTCCTCCTTGCTGCAAGAAGGATGTAAGGAGGCACTCGGATTCTATCATGCTGAGCTGCTCCAAGACCCAATAAAACTCTGCATACTTGTGACATTCATTATTCAATAGCAAACAATAGTCTTAATAAGCTTTTGGCCATTCAGAACAGCTTTCTAATCACCCATACATCTGACTTCGCAGACCACGCATGCTGGGCACCACACTACAGGGAATCAATGTTAACATATTCAGTATGCTCTGTCCTGGTTTCCATCTCACTGTGACTCAGTTGTGCTGGTTTGCCACAGCAAGACCTGCCACTAAAGCCAAAATAACACACAAACCAGCCCTTTTGCAATTAAATTGAACCCACTTATGCAACACTAAGTGAGCTAAACCCTGTAAAAAAAGTCTCCAGGCCACTCAAATCAATGTAATGTTCATTTTAGGCTTGTAGTGCTTTAGCTCATTTGGGATAAGTTTAAACGGAATTGTATGAAAGTGTGTCAAAAAAGGAATTTGCACTATTTCCCCAATTTTACAATATGGGAAGTGTCTTGCCTCTATGTAGTTAGAATCCACCGCCACATGAAACCCTAAGATGTGAATGTTTTCTAGCATTGACCTCACATCATCTTTAGCTGCTGGCTCTGAAGAGAGCAAGAAACACAGTGATCTTAAGACATTCTCCCCAGCTAGAGATTTTGACATCAGCCTCTAATTTCAAATCACCACAGCGGACTTACACAACCAGTATCCTCAACGAGACTCAGGAGATGGAAAAGACATTATACACTTGGAGGCACTCAGTGGCAGAGCTGCCAGCTGCCAAGTCCGCAACAACCCAGCTCCCGCATGACGTAGGAGCCTTGTATCTCTGCTGACTCAAGCTGTCCACAACCTGTGCTCTCAGACCTTCAACCAGACTCACTGCTCCTCATACAAGTGAGGATAGTAAACTGCCCAAGCCACCTGGAAAGAGAAACCTGATTTCAGAACTTACCACTGGGAGTTTCTTCTTGTATGGATAGTCTGAATACCATAAAGGCAGAGAGCACCAAAAGATGTTAATTACCACACTAGTAATACACTAGTCATACACTTCAGCATATATATATACACACACACACACACACACTAATATCACATTGTTACAATGCCTATTCATCTTAAAACCATTGGGGGAAAAAGTGCAGTCTAGCTCACAGTTAAGGCTTCCTAAGAAATCACATGCAGTGCCTGAACATTCCAACAGATTTTCTTCAGAACTTTCCCCTGAACACAGATGAACAAAATGTGCAAGAAACTTCCAAGTGGACCGCTCCGCATTGCTGCTGGAACAGTCTCTCCTCTTGCATGTTTCAACACAGATCACAACCCCCTACAGGCAAGTACTACATCACCTTTTTTCCTGCAAATACCATAAGCAGGACATGCTTTTATTATTATTATAATATATAATAAATAAAAATAAATAATAAAAAGCAAACAATAATAAAATAAATAATATAAAAGATAAAATTAATTATAATAACAAAACAGTTATGTTTTATATTAAAATATATAATATGTATATTTATAATAAAAAAATAAATGAAAATAGAAAAAAAAAAGTCTGCTCATGCCCGCAAGGTATCTACAACTTCATCTCATGAGCCACTCGGCAAATATACTGGACTGCTATTCTGACTGCCTACACTGAAATGCTTGGTTGTGGTGCAGACCTGTGGTTTACACACCTGGATTTTGTTATCACCTGCTTTATAGCCTCAGCAACCAAAGGAGGGAGAGGGGTTTGCTGCAAGCTGAGAGTCAATGGCAGGCTCTCCAGTATTAATCAATTAACCACTCCTTACTATCGCTCTCTTCTTATTCACATGAAAGAAAATCCACATGGTTCCTTCACAGGCCACACTGGGAGCAGTAATAGCTGGCTAATAGGGATTTGCAAGAGAAGTTTTCTTCTCTCAAACTTGGACTATGCAACATGTTTGGGAAGGAGGAAACGGCAAGACTCTGCCCTCTACTTATTTCCCAAGAACCTAAAATACTGGAGGCATAACTGCAATCAAAGGCTGCTAGGGCTGCCAGCTCAGCAACAACTAAGTCCTTCCTATGGCTCCTGAGTGAATTCATTGTGTTGATTTTAGGAACTGGGCAAACAAACCAGGTCCAGCAACTGAATCCTGCCAATACACTTCTCTCTTCTTTAAACATCCTCCTTGAGACCTGGGGGAACAAAGCATCATTAACCTGGAGAAGCATCTGCATGTGGCATTAGCTAGAGCACCTGCATATACAGGGCAAGACAGAAAACACCTTTTCCCCTGGAGCTCATCCCTGAAAGGGCATCTGCTTTTCCAACAAACCCTTACACCAGCAGAGAGCCAGTTCCCACTCAGTTGCTCACACTTCAGCAACCCAGACAGATGGTTTCTAACTTGTAATCTCCAGACACACACAAAATCCACCTGCAGAAGTTTAATCATGTTCCTATACCTAAAGGGGCAAGGCTAGCAAGCCACCAACCCAGCCTCTCTTCCACACGGGAATCCTTCTCAAAAGGAATGTGTAGAGCAGCCCTCATTCTTTTGGGAGTCACTTACAGCTTCATAGAAACATAAGGCAGAAAATGAAGAGTGTGAAAAATAAGCAGGGATTTCCTCTCCACTAGTCACCTTGCCTGCCAGCCTGCTTCAGTCACACAGACAGAGGAGGGCTCCCTCCCACCATGTCTGGTACAAGTGCTTTATTAACACTGGTTCTGTACTTCTCCCTCCACAGAGGGGTGACAGTACTGTACACCAGGCTTCTGTGCTGCCACATCCCACCTGGCCAAGGAAGCTCCAAATCAGCCTGGTAAGTGAAAGCTTCAGGCTACCAGAACTGTGGTGGGCAGAGACTACAGGCAGAGCAACAATGTGGCCCAGTAGCCAAGCTACCCTATGCAACTGCTGGTGAAGCAAGTAGGGGAGAAGAAAGAAGAGCTTCTCCACATGAATCAGGAGACAGTAAGACTGTTGTGGCAAATCCTCTTATACCTTCAGCAGTTTCCTCTCCAGAGGGCATAAGGGAGGCAGGGTATGCTGCAAGTGCCCTGCACAACTTTCTAGCCAAGTGCCACAAGATCTGATTTCGGGAGCTCTAGAAATACTGAGTGGTAACAAAAACTTATAAACTCAAGTCAAAGGAAGCAGGAGAGAGGCATCATCTTACCTCCTGTCTAGCCTTGTTTGGTGGTTGTCTTCGGTTTTGTTCTGCTTTTTTGGGTGGTTTGTTGGTTTTAGTTAAAGAAGAGACCTGTTAACACAGTTTGGACAACACTGTATCTGAGTGCAAAGGACTGCTTCAGCTACCAGCAAGGATCAGAACAAGCTCCAGTTTGTAAAGGGAGTAAAACCATCAGCCAGGAACCAAGTTCCCGCGGCTCCACATGCCCACCAGGACCAGCACAACCGAAACAGGGATGCAGCTCAGCAGGATGCAGTTCAGCAGGGCCTACCCTCAGCACAGCCAGAGTTGGCAGGGAGAAAAGCCACTCTCCCACTCCTCTTTTGGAAGCTCTGTTCAATATGCTGTGAGCTGAGCTTCCAGACTCATTGGCAGTCCAGGGACTAGCTCAAAGTACAGAGACAACTAAAGTTCACTAGCCCATTGCCAAATTTTCCCTGTAAGACTGCCTTACTCCTTTATCTGTGAACTACAAACTAAATACAACCTCTGCCTTAATGCCTGCTGACTAAAGAACAGAGCATCAATATTTAAAACAATCTAACTCCCTTGACAGACAGCAACACATTTGTGCCAAGTTTATTGTTCACGCAGGTAACAGCAGCATGCTTGATGGGTTTATGATGGGTTTAGCCATTTTATTGGTCTGAAAAGTGATTCCAGATACTTTTGGATGAAAAGCACTACAGAATTGAATAATTTACATTAATTTTATCCTTCCAAAATCAGTTTATTTTCTTTTGATTTAACATCAAAGACTTTCAAGATATGCAGATCATTAACTATGCCAATCAGAACATCAGTGAATCCCCAAACCAACTATTTATAGTACATGTAGGGAAAAATATGCACTATTTCTAAATCAGATCTTGCAAGATCAGGGGAGAAGGAGGGGGCTCCTCCTAATAAGCAAGACTTCAGGAAGTATTATACACATCAGTTCTAGTGAAAGCTTTAGATACTGGGCATCAAATAGCATTATCTGCATTAAAGGAGCCCAGTAAATTTCCAACCCAAATATTCTAGACAAATAAATCCCCTAATGAAAGCAAACACTACACAAGGCATGGGCCACAACCACAGATAAAGATCCACCAGGCCTAGAAAACTACATAAACACTAATGTGGGAGGCTCAACTGTCCATAGCGCTGACATACCACTTACTGCTCATTTCTAACAAAAGAACATAAAAAATAGGAGACCTATAGCTCCAGTAGAACAGAACATTTTGTCTCCCCTAACTCTGCCCTAGCAGACTCCTGGTGCATGTGGATAAACCTGCTTTCAGCAGAAAACTGTAGCTCACTGCATTAAGAAAAAAAAAGCTAGCTGTGCAAGTCAAATGAAGAGCATATGCTTCTTTTCAAGTTTCATTTTAATCTTTTGATGCCAGATAAAAGTAAAAAATATAAGATCCATCTCACAGGTATGCAACTGTTCCCAAAATGAGCACTGAACAGCAGAGATTCAAAACAGACAAGCACAGAGATGAAAACAATATTCATATGCAGCTTAAGTGTGTCATCCACAAACACTGAACCTGTCGGGGAGAGATTATCCTGTGGCAAAGAACCCTTCCCAGCTTTACGTAGCTCAATCCCTATCAACCTCCCTGCCAAGCCTCAACCCTCACTTCAAAGAATCTGGACCCTACAGCAGGTCCATGGACAACTAAGTACCTGCTGATGGCCTCTTCCTAACATCTCATTCTCAGCTCTTCTAGTTGCCACAGAACAGTAAAACTTTCAAAAACCGTAACACAATCCCCTGACTGATCTCCCAGCACTGACCCAAGAAAATAATGTTCTGCACAAGGACATCCCTTTGTGACTGAAGCCTTAATTCCAAACCTCAATCCAGGTTGTCATGTTGGTTACACAGCTGCCCTCCTCAGAGACATTTATACCTATAATGATTCTATTCAAGTCAAATGAGACTCTAAATTTCCTCCAAAACAACCAAAAGCACAATACAGAATGTCAAAACAAGCACTGTCTAGAAGCAGAAGGAACATGCTTCTCACACCACTAGCCTGGGAAGGGCAAAAGAAACAGCAAGAACAAGCGAAGAAAAAGTTTATTTGAAACAGCATTATCTATCATCAAGCTACATTATTTTCAAGAACACAGCCAGCAAAGACCATGTTCTCTTTACCCTACATTATTTGCACCAATAACAGCTAATTTTCCCCTTAATGCAGAAAGAGCTCATTAAGACAGTTAATCTGATATCCTATATAATACAGTTCATGAAATCCTGACCAGATCCTCCTGCACTGAAACAAATTATTTTCTATGAATAAAGCATTTCTTCTGGAACAGTGTTAGGGCTGTATCTGATTTAAGATCTTCAAATAAAGGAAGATCAGATAAAAGAATTGTGATCAACTTTTTTTTTTTTGTTACAGATACAAACCTTGCATTCACCACAGTATTTTTGCCATCTGCCAGTAAAGTATCCTCTCACCCCAGGACTTACATGCAATAGTTTTCAAGCTTCTGGAATGTACAAACAGCGTGCACATGGACTTTGCAGCAGACAGGTCAATGTCAGTTTGTCTGACTTTAATGGCAGCAGGATCTGGCTGTTAATTAAGTACCACATTTCCCATTGTCCCAACCCTACCACACCTTTCCTGACTAAAAAGGCAGCTTTTAGAGCATTTTTGTTTTAGTTGCTGCTCAGCCAAGCTTGGCTGCAGAGCTGTTTTCTGGCGTATATTCACTTATCAGAACTGCTGCTCTCAGTTATCAAAAGTGCCTTCCTCATCCCCAGAAAGCAACCCCCAACAATGTATTTCATTTCCACCCTCCCAGCTTGAAGATGCCAGGCACCTACAACTGCTGATAGCCATGAAGTAAGCATAAGAAGATAAAAAGGCTCAAGTCATCTCCTTGGCCTCCCAGAAGTTTTTCCTGGCTCACCTCCCACGCTGATGAACACCATCTCATCAACCCCCTGCCCTCAGCCTCTTCTCTTTGTGCTTACCTCACCCCAATTTAAAAAGGCACACCAGAACCTGTCCTCCTGCTCTGTTCCTCTCTGATTGCCACATGACAGTCACCACTGGATACCTCTGACAGGGAAAGTGGAGTCTATCCCACTCTCGTCATTCCACACAGCCCCATCTTTCCTCACATCAGCAGCTCTCTTCTCCAAGCTCCTGGCGCCTGCACACCTGCTCAGATTCCCCAGCAGGCTTTATCCAGGCCTTTTGAACCACCAGCATTACCCCATCTGCACAGCTAGTTCTCCGAGATACAGCCACTTACAAAGCTCCCCACGCTTTCCCCATAAACATCTTGTACATTCAAAATGCAGCCTTTGCTCAGCAGTGTCTGAGGCCTGCAGATGCACCAAATGAGCCGCTTTGGCTGGCAGCATGAAACCAGCAGGACCATCTCAGCCACTCCTTCATGCCTAGTCCAACAGAATTATATTGATGTTGGACCAACGATCTTGAGACCATCATAAACCACACTCCTGCTAAACAACTGCGACAAATCTGAATTCTAGTTAAAACCAGAAAACACCTAACACATGAAAGTCTGGAGTACCCACACAAAGTATCTAGTACATATTCCAGCAATTGACCTTGTCTCTTTCGCAAATCAATCTTCCCTTCATCCCATTTCCCTCCTTTCTATTAGCAAGGACTAGGAAAACTCACAAGACCCGCATGACTTAGATCACTTCACTACTATATCATGAAACCTGCTTTCCACAGACAAACAAAAAGTTAAAAAACCACCCTCACACCACCTTCCACATGACTTCATTTTGTAACAGAGCTGCCACCTAGAAAAGTGACCAACTCTTGCTGTTAAGCGTTCAACCAGCTACAGCACACTTCTGCTACAATTCCCATGCACTACTGCCTCCTAAAAATAGCCACCAGAAAACTCTTTGAAAGATGCTTCTAAGATAGCCATCAATTATCATCAGCCCCAGATTTCTCAGTGATAGCACACTGTAGGGTGAACAGCTAAGAAAACACCATGTTAGTACCTAATGCTCTGCCTAGGAACTTGAAGGATACTTTCCAAACTTATTAAGTCTCTAACCTTGCAGTATTTATGCAGACCTAAAATCCAGCCTTTCCCATTTGTCCTAAACAACTGAAAGTTCTCATGTGGGTCTCTGTAGCTCACCTTTGTGCTATTACGTATCTTCCCCCTATCCATCTTCCCATTCTGACCCAATTATACCACTACTGCTGTAGAGGAAACTGGTTTACCCTAGTACATTGGCTAGGATGATCTTTCTTTTCAGATCCCCATCCCTCTCTAGCAGTTCTGCCCATCAAAGTTTTCATTTCTTCACCTTCAAAGCACTGTCATTTGGCCTGAGCTGTCAGCTCCTGACTTTCCCTTCATCTGTAGTGCCAGTTCCCATCACACCACCTCTAGTTGCATCTTCACAAACAAGAACCACTGCACTTTTCTCTGCACATGTCCTCCTGCTTGCGAAAAGCTTTTCATAATTGCCAGCCACCTTACTAGAACAGGAAATTCCAGAAGAAAACAGATGAAACTGCTCAGAGAGAATGAGACCTGAGAAACACAAAGAAAGAAGCAGAACTCTTTGAAGGCAAAAAGAAAGCTCAGGTCTTGATGGGGACTGCAGCTGGTAGAGTATTTCACAAGCCTACTTATTCATATAATTTATTCATAGTCCAGCAACATAAAACAGCTTTCAAAGACCTAAAAGGACAGAGGTAAGAAGTGGACAGTAGACTACCAGGAAAGCCACCCATGCAGGCCAGGAAGAGAAGTTTTAGCCAGGTAGATGAAAGAAAAACACTTGTACACACCTCCTACCCATATGAGCAGAGCCAGCCACAAGAAGGGCTTGGCAGGATGGGGCTATACTACCTATTTTTTCATTGTTTCCACAAGCTTCTCTCCAGAAAACTCCTTCTGGAGATGAAGAAGCATCACTAGGCATAAGCATCTTCTTTCTCACACTTAATACAGGGCCCAATCCCACACATTCTTTCCTCTGGCTAAACTCCCAGCCACCGTGTAAAAAATTATCTTGCTTTTCACACTCCGATAACTGGGACTCTTTGCTCTGATTCTTGAATACTCAAATGTTGCTTTGTTTTAAAGTTTCATATCTGGCACAAGAGCAATACCAAATGAGGAACATAGCAGGTTGTACCTAGTTAAAAAAAAGATATGATCTATGAAAAGAAGTAATGAGCTACTTGTGGGAGGTAACATTCACTTGGAGAAAAATCAGAGACTACATGTCTCTTCACTGCGCTCCACGCCTTCCCTCCTGAATTTAATGATATGGCCACACAGCAGACAACACATGGGACAAAAATACATGAGGTAACTTTACACAAACTTACACATAGCCTAGTCCAGCCATCAGAAACTTGGAGCCCTGAGCCAAACAACAGGACAAATCTGAATGAGCCTCCACTAGACTGTCACTGGTGTCTTGAGTGGCTCGTCATCACTGGCATCCCAAAAGCATTTATAGAGGAGTTGATTTACATAGGCACTTCTGACACTGGGACACTTATCACTTATGTGCTAATAAAGTTTGTTTGAAAATGAATGAGAATCAAGTTTTAAAGCCCTGACTGTAAACAATGATATGGTGGATGGTACTAGATAAGCCCAACCTGAATTACCCTGTGATCCAATGAGCTGATCCTACACAGGAAATCTCACCTTTTGCAACTGCTGCAAAAGGAGGGCTGAGAGACTCACCTATCTGAAACAAAAAGCATCCCTGCATCGGACTGCCCAGTCTAGAGGGCTGGTCCTCTGAAAGCTAACATAGGTGTACTTAATGCTAAGAACACACTGGAAGATTTAAACAAAAAAATAAAATTGGAAGGGGGCGGGGAAGAGGTTGGCTTGGGCCCTTTATTATATATCAGCTATTTTTCAGCCATATTTTGAAGAGATCATTAAATTGTTCGTCTATCATTCATATATTCTCTCACCTTCTGCATTCTTCAACCAGTTTTATCAAACTCCAACTAACATAGTAGAAAAATAGAAATCCCAAAGATATTACACTCTTACAAATACAGTAATCAAGCAAAAGAGGTTCCATTGAAAGACAGACTTCAGCATGAAGAAAACCATAGCATTATGCACCAGCAAATCTACATAGAAAAAGTTAAAGAGGCTTCATAAAACTTCTCTGCTTACAAAATGACTTAATTAAAACCAAAGTCAGATGCAACTAGACCCCACTGCCAGAGAGATCATCACTGGGTGATTTCTTACACTGAAGTTCAAAAGGTGAGATAAGAAAAGCTTTCAAAATCTTCAAGGAATATCCCACAAAGATGACATAAAAGAGTGTGCACACTTTGAGCTCAGAAGCTAATGGGCTTATGTTGGTGAGGGGACCCCAGGGGCTGATTAGTATGTCCTGGCATCAAGAGGACAACAGGACTCCTGTTTGTTGAAAGTGATTTAGAGACTAGCAAAAAATCAAGATGCCTGTAAACCACTGCAACTAACCTCCAGTTCAGCAACGATCCTCAGGTGGAAGTCACAACATCAGGGAAAAAAAAGGATTCTCCACTACTCACCTACTAAACACAAGGGAGCTGGATCCCACAAGCATATGAGTGACTGCTAATTCTCTTCCAGAGGAAATAAGCACATGATCCTTAGGCACAGCATGAAAAGTCTCTGTAAGTCACTTTAGGATTTCTGAGAATCAAAACCAGTACACCTTTTAAAATATTTGGGTTTATTCAAAGTGTTAAGAGCAGTTTCAGACACAGTATCTTACCGATTATACCATACAAAGGACTGAAATGAACTTTCCCTATCACTGCGCATAGTCCTATTGTTCTATAGTGCATATATACAAAATCATCACAAGATCTATCCTAAAACCTATTCCTTTCCAAGAGTTTTCCCATATTCTTGCTGCAGGCAACTTTCATCTCACATCCAGCCTAAATTTACTCACAGCCAGTTTATACCCATTTGTTCTTGTGCTAACCTTGCCCTTTAAATGTAATAATTTTTCCTCCCTCCCCGACGTGCAACCCTCTGATGTATTTATAGACAGCAGTCATATTCCTTCTCAGCCTTTATACTGTAAACTAGACAAGCCAAACTTTTCGTCTCCCTCTGTTTAGGCAGGCTCTCCAACCCCCTAAGCACCACACTAGCCCTTCCCTGCACCTGTTCCAGCTTGAATTCCTTCCTGTTAGGCAACTAGAACTGAACACCACATGCCACAGAAGGACCCAAGAAGGCACTGTACAATAGCATTAGTACACCCTTATCCCCACAGGATTAAATCCCAAATAATCTGCCTTTTCCACCAGTGCATCAGCTGTAACCTTCAGCCTGCAGTCAAGCAATAAACCCAAGGTTTCCCAAGAGCTAGTGAACTGTGCTAGACCTCCAAATAAACCTCAGTGACAAGCACTGTAGTGCAGCAACCGAAACACTACACCAGCATTAAAGAAATAGCTTTATCCTCCCAATTTAGTAACCACAATGGTTCAGTCTCTTGTGTGCTGACCAGACTCTCAGCCTCAGACAAAAGCCTGCTTGGCCTTGCCAATGCTGAGGCAGCCACACTATCAAGCACACAAGACAAAATAGCTCTTAAAAAAAATATAATAATAGTAATCATCCATAAATGACACTTCTAACCTGAACCAGGCACAGCACTAAAATCTTAAAGGGATGTAATATAAATTGGGTCAGAAAGTGAAATCAGGGGCTCATCAAATCCCTACAAGCCAGAAGGATATGCAAGAGATACATTTATTACATATCCCATTTTTTGCTTGTCTTTCACCATCCGCTACCAGCCACTAAACAGGATACCAAAGTTAAACAAGATTTCATGCGTGCCACTAAGGAAACAAACTTCTGTCCTATTTATTTCAACATGGGGTCTCAGCTCTTCACACTCCCTTGGAATCCTGTAGGTTCTCACTATTTAAATTTGACTTTGTAATACCTTGGTAAACAACTGAAAGATACTGTTGTCCGGTACACTCAGGCTTACAAACTTTGTTTGCTTTACACAACCAGTAGCACATCCACATTGCATATAAAACAACTAGAAAATATTACTACTCCACTACACTTCTACCCACCACAGGCAGAAAAGGACAACCCTTCCTGCTACAAGAAGTCATTATTACCTTCTACGAGTTAATAAAAAGCCACAAGAAAACTCTAAATGCTGACTTGCTACAGCAGTTTATTCTTTTTTTTTTCCCTATCCTGAATATGAAGGACTGAAGCTGGTACTAAGTTTGATCTAGCCCAACTGCTACAAATCTCTTATTCTGCCTTGCATCTTCTGTAACACTCCCCATACTGCTGATACCAAATAGATAAGAGCTGCACCATAATCTGATCAAACTACCACACAGAGCACTAAGTATTGGAAAGGCAGGCTCAGCTACCAGCCAGAGAAAAAAAAACAACAGATCAGCTGAACTTGGAATTAACATCAATGTCTATAGGAAACTGGATATCTGAAGCCAAAACTCAGATCTTTCTTAAGCTGAAGGCAGGAAAACCCACCTATTAATAAGGAGCATGCCAGCAGAGAAGCCTGAAAATCAATGGCAGAGAATGCTCTGCAAATGCAGTTTCAAACCCAGTGAGATTTTAGCCTTTCCTAAGATAGCTTCTCTTCCCACAAAAGGAGTTGTCAGAAGCAGTTTCTACCAAGGTGTTTGCAATAAGGGCATATACAAACAATAGGCTCTACTCAAGTCCAGATCTCAAGATCACTCTTCCTCCATAGTTCATTTCTCAGATCTTCTGCGCATCAAAACTAATTTAATTCAATTTTATTAGCAATTACAGCTTCATGGTAAAGAGGTTTTCAGGGATGAAACTGCTAAATGTACATATTACTGATCCTCACGTATTCTCTGCATCCTAAAACTCACCAGCTAATGGACGCTACTTGGAAACCTTTTGTTAGTCTCTTCTTCCTCAGATGAAGTCTTTTTGTTTGGTTTTTTTTTCCCCCTCTGGTGCATTAAATAGTCGAAACACACTTACCCAATTACCATATCAACCCATACCCATGCATCATAATTATTTCTTAAATCAGGTTTTCATCTACCAAATTTAAACCAAAATAAACATGGAATAGAGAACAAATGTGTGCTTATAGTGAACAGCTATTCATCAGCTTAAGTAACTCTAATGGATGTCACTTTAAACTAAGCCTGCACCATCTGTTCTACCCCTCAATTAGCAAAGCCAAAAAAAATTATTCAATACACAGTTTAAAAAAGCCAGCTAATTTATGCATGTAAGTTCTACTTCTCTTCAGCTCAGTCAAGCATGCTCTTGTAATGCTTGATATTCAGAAACAGTTCAGAATGCAAGGCTGCTGTCTCTAACGCTATTAGGAGTTCTCTCAGGGAAAATAAAATTTCCCTGCAATATTTCACCACACAGATTTCTCCACAATACCTCACAATGCATTTTAAAGAGTGCAACCTCTAAGTAACAAGATCAGCTATGAGCTAAACAAGTCTGATCTGAAGTCCTGTACACATGACACAACCCTGCATGCACAGCTCTCACCCTGACAGACTGGGTCTGCCAGCACAGCATCACTTGCTCAGCCAGGCCTTCACAAGCGGAAGCATCCTCAGCCACCTGGGTCTGTTAACCACTGCAATCCCTAACTCCCCTTTGATAGGCAAAGCCCAGTCCTGCAAGCTGCTGGGCACAGCACCTCACACAGACCAAGCTGCACTGGGGCAAAGGGATCATCCCACACAAGGGTGAGCTATTCTCCTTGGCAAGCACAGCCTGTGGAGCGAGAATAGTGCAGCACCAAAAATAATCACTACTTGCCCAAGTGCAGGAAAGCACACCAAAAGTTTTATTCCACTCGGTTTCACTTCAAACTGGTCTCTCCTATCACTGTGGTATTTATAAGAAAGTCTTAAGTAGGACATCTCTTCAATTTGATGGACCCTGACCTGCTCAAAGGCTGTCACTACCAAATCTCTGAGTTCACCCTTGGGTGTTGCTAGTCAAAAGCAAACCAGCAATACCAACAGTTATTTCCAGTGAAAACCTCAACTCCAATAGCACAGGCCACACCACAGGGAAAAGAAAGGTGCAAGATATCTCATATCCCCACTGCTAGATGGGTGCAACAGTACAATACTCACTTGATGTGGAGAAGCAGGCAAGAGGAGGCCACTACCAAACATCCTCAGTTCACCTCTAGGAACACCAGGCTAGTAGAAAACTACTTTGAGATCCTGGACATACTCCTTTATACTATACCTCAAAATGAAAAATTAATGAATGGCACATCCTAAAAAGATGCACTGATCACCAATGAGTCAGGAGATCCTGCATACTTAACATTTCAAAATAATGCCACAAGCACCTCAAAGTGAGATTGTTCACTAAGTACTACTGACTATTTCAGCTCTGACCCTTTGCTATAGGATTGTCAAGCATGAGGACATGCTGAAGCCCCTAACATTGCTGTATTGTTTTGCTTCATGTCTCAAGAGACAGCTCAGTGCAAGCCAAAGCTTAGCAGAGGAAGAAATGGAGTCAAGCAGAACCACCATCCTGAAACAGCACAGACCAAACAAAGCACATGAAGAAATGGAAGAGGCAGGATTTGGTCTGCAGCAACCTGCAATATCTTCCCCAGCCCAACCTTGCTAGTATATCCCACAACCCCTAGTACCCATGCAAACACAGGCTGTATGTGGCAAGTAACTGAGCTCCAGAGAGGAGCAAGAGCTCTCAGAAAATTAATTTTCTCTCTGCAGCATTCTTCTGTCTTCCACCCACCTACAAGTACTGCTGGGAAATCACAGGCCAGACCACTGCCCATTGGGTGCAGTTCAAGCCTGGTCCTTGCAAGCACAGATACGCAGATGGCCTTGCGCTGGACCTCAGTTCCTTGCTCCATACAGCAACCTTTATGCTTCCTTGACTTGAAAAACATTCCGTGCCTTCTTCACCTAAGTCAGCTGCCTGTTACAAAGCAGAGATCAGCGACCAGGTCTCAAGACCACTTCTTAGAGGAGTTTTGGAGTGCCTAGTGCTATGAGAAGTACATCAGGTGTCACTGTTTCACACACTATGTTTTTGCAGATTTGGACAGCAACAAGGAAAGAGAAGCACTTCTTTCCCCCTCCATCATTGCTTTTTTGTTTCTTCAGCTGAAAGAGAAAATAGCCTGCATTCCCAGGGATGAAGTCAAAGACTTCATAAAATAGTGTCAGGTTAAAATAAGAAATACTGTACAAAAAAAACACCAAAGCCTAAAAATGTCAGTGATGGTCACAACTTACATAGCTCACACTTGTATGCCAGTAAGGGAGACAGCCTGAACCCTCCCTGTAAAGACAGAGTCATTTCATCATCAGTTGAGGCTCCTTTTAATAAGACACTAAACTGGATTGCCTCAAGAGATCACTGCTCCTCGGTTCTCGCTGATGCTTCTTCAGTGATAACATATAAGCATAAGTGCTTAGTTAGAAGAGCCCTAGACAGGCAGGAGCCATGAATCAACTTGATGCTGTTCCAAGATAATGGGTCTCTTATCTAAATCCAGTCTAATTCCAAGAGCATACACTTTATGACTGTAGAGTTAGGAAATTTCACATTGTGCAGATGATCTCAAGCTTTGTTTTAGGCTGACACTTTCTCAAATGGAGCGAGGTGAGCAGAGAAACAGACTGCAAATATAATGGCTTTTTCAACTGTGACCAAAAAACTGTAGTTTAGCTCTCCAAATGGCTATACTAGGGCAGTGATGCTCAGCCTTTCACTCTCAAAGCTGTTAAATTAATCCATGAACTGGATCAGGTAACACAAGCTACCCTGTTCTCCCTCACACCAGACAGAGCTGAGCTCCGGAATCCCTATCCCATAAGAAAGCCAACAATAATGCAGATGCAGGCACTAACACAAAAGCAAGAGATTGGCATATGATGATGCACTAAGCCTTGGCTAGATACTGTAAGCAGACCTCACCACATCACTAACCTCCAGATAATCAGCTTGCCCTACTCAAATATTTCACATCCTCCATTACACTCATTCACTGAGAAAACACCCTCCAGACATCCAAGCTGTGTCTCCATTATGCTTACCAGAACCTATTAAACACAGCAAACGCTATCTATAGAACATTCACATTAATGAACAGCCAGCTCAGCAGCATGAGCTCTGGAACAGCCACTGCAGTACAGAAGTGCCATCAGTTTGTTACTGAAGTGAATACCACAGTGAATACTAAGTGTGTAAAAGACTGGGAAAGAGGGTAGGAAGAGAGACAAGTTATCCAGAAAGAAATTCTGCAAACTAAGTGTGATACTGAAATTACAAAGTGCTGCATAGCTCTGCAATCCACATCATAAAATACATGCAAACACCACATTTCCTAACAATTTCAAATTTGCTGTGCTTGGGTTACCATTCCACAGAGAATCATGGAAGTTTGCAAGAGTGCCAGTCTGCAAGAAAAGGAGGAATAAGAACATGGATCCTCTATTGAGACTGTATTGGCTTTGGCGGTTTGCTGGGGTTTTTTCTGTGGGTTTTTGTTGTTCCCATGTGCCAAATAGCTTCTACCACAGCTGTCTGTTGACAGAAATGACGAGAAAATACAGCTGTGCAGAACACACTGACCAATACAATGCAAACTCACAACTACCTCTCAATCAAAATTCCTGTTAAGAGTTTAAATTAATCTGAGGATGTTGAAGTCCAGAGCACTTTTAAACCCAGCAGGATTTAATGACAGTGAAAAATACTGCTGTTTATAAATGCTTTTTGCAGTTTTACTAAATTCCTTAATAAGGCAGGAAATCATCAACATTGCTAACTATGGGATAATCAAAGCATGCCATCAGCTAGTAAGATACACAAAGAAACCAGAATACCAACGTAAAACCACCACATGTAAACCCACTTATTAAAACCCCATTTACTTAATTCTTACTGCCTTGAGTCCTCAATATCATATTGGCTATCAATTACCAAGAAATGGGCCAAGAATGGTTGAGTCAGCATAATTATTAGCTTAAAGAACAGTATATTAGGAAGTCTACCCTGCAACTTCCACTTAGATCAGGCAGCACTTTACACTGCTCTGACTGCAACAACATTCCATTTGACAAGTCTTACCTTATAATTGCTGGAATTGACCCAAGAAGTGGCCAGTCCATCAACCATTTTATCCAGCATAGTCTGATCATGTTCAAGATCAGCTGACTTCTGTTTATCTGAGAAGTAATCTATCAATTCCTGGCCAACCTGAAGTCTCTTTCCAACATCTTTCTGCAGCACCTGTGCTAAGCAGTACTCCATAGTGGGCTCCATGGTGTCTCACAAATACAGCACCAGCAAGAAAGCTAGAGGGCAGCAGGTTCGAAAAATCCCTCTATGAATGTACGCAGGAGGTCGCCTCTTTGTTCGATGAAGGTTACTGAGGGTCTGGGTTTCAAAGATGCAATTCTGAGAATGGCAACAATGCACCATGTGTGTGTGAACAGCAGCTGGCAGGATATTAAAAGTCCAATTTAAATAACTAGTAATAGACGAAACAATGAGCTGTGCTGTACTGTTGAGTCTGCAATAATTCCAAATTCAGCAGTCCATTCTGAAAGAAACGAAGAAGAACAGTATTATAGGTTAAATTAAGACTGGAGCAAAAAAAAGATCGAAAGCATGTCACAAAATAGGTTATTCATATACAGCTGTGAAGCTGTGACAAGCTGCATACGAGCAGCATTGTTCTATTTTTAGGATTCAGACAAGGTAGGTCAGGACAAAAATCTCTGTCTATTCTTTACAACAACAGTTACCCATCAGTTCCCTAGAAGCTTTAGTGACAGACCACAAATCTGGGGCTTCAGTAACAGCTGATTATTAACCAATATTATTGCAACTACCACCATCACTATCTACCCACAATGGTGGAGACAAAATCCTGAAGCAGGTCACCAGGAAAATGCATCTACTTTAAGCAGTGAAAGCAGGAAGAGGTCTGGATCCTGTTTTGATTGTTGGCCTTCAGCAATCAATGCCATCAGCTGGCCAGCAAGATACAGCACTAACACTAGGCTACGGGAATGTAAAATGAGCAGTTTTCAAAAACTAACAGCTCAAGTTGTTTCCAGACTGAATTGTTATATCCCAACCACACACACGTCCAGGAAACAGCACTGGTATAGTCTACATGCAGCTCAAATAATAGTGCCCATGGTGTGCAGAGAACCTAGGCCAGGTCAAACTTGGCTGCCACTCAGGCACAGCATCATCTCCAAAACAACCTGTTGGCTTTCATGATAAACAGGGGAAAAAAAAACAAAACAAATAAAAAACAAAACAAAAAACCCACACAAAAATAAAACCAACCTACAGGCTGTGTGTCTGAGGCTTTGTTATGTTCAAGCACAGAAAAAAAAATCTTGTCCAAGGGCTTCATTAGGAGCCCATCTGCAGCCAAACCAATCTCCCCAGGTATCAAGAGAACAGACCCCAGGCCTGCCCTCCACCCTCCCACAGACCAGGGCTCCCAGCATCATGATACTGCTTCCTGAAGCACTTCCTCATCACAGGTGAGCTCTTTTAGGAGGGGGTAATAAAAATCCAGTGTCTTTGTTTCCTGTCCAATAATACCCAAAGCTAGAAGTGTGCCCTATTTTTCCCACCAGCACAAGGAAAGCAGGTCAAGCTCAGAGCAAGGGAAAAGGCTGTGGAGCAGACACCTGGTTCAACAAACAACTGGAAGGAAGCTGGAGGCACAAGTTCACTAACTGGAAGGACTGGGGCAGCAAATCTAAATACCTTCTGTTTGAGCAAATAAGGCCTTCACAAAGGTCTTAAAACAAAGCCAGTCTGATAGCAGATGAGATGCACACCAGAACCCTAAGCCTGGAAAAGAAAGAACACCTTGCACAGCAGATTATTTCAGATCAATCTCACCTCCATCCTCCTTGGCCAGACTTCAAAACTGCAACATCTTACCACCACCAAGCACAGCATCGAGATGCAGCTGAAAAGCCTGTGGTCTTAAGCTTCCTTTACCCTACAAGTGCTTCCAGACAAGTCACAGCTGCTTGCACTGCTTATTCATAAGGCAGAAGGAGTCACCAAAGAGTATCCCTCTGTTCCAGGCAACCAGTTCAAATCCCTGCTGGCTGACAGCAATCAAAACTGGTTCTGTACATCCAGGGACTCACCTCAGTCAACTGCCCAGCAAATCTTACCAACACCCAGAAGGGATTGTTTGTGCCTGTAGACTAAACTCCCTCCTCAACAGCAAAACCTCACCCCCAGAGCAGCAAGAAAGCATTAGCTGCAAGTGCACACACAGTACCTAGGGCTTTTTAGTGCAGTGATAGCTTACTGCTTGTGACAACTACCCCGACCTGAACTGTCTAAAGAACATACCAAACTCTCATCATTTTGATTCAAGTCACTTCAAGAGTGATCTGACTAAATTCTAAAATTGTCAACCACACTCCAGGACCACTTTCAAGCAGTTGTAAAAGTGCAGCAGCTCTCCTGAGCCTTGCTGTCCATACCTTTGAATATCGGCTCCTGCCCTCTATCATACACTGGTCTTGCTCCTTGCTGCAGCCACTCATTATATGAGGCAGTATTACACACAGGAGGAGTCTTCCAAGCATCTAACAGAAGAGTTCTCACACAGTAGGGCTGCATGGCACCGACTCCCTCACTAGCAGGGAGCTACTGGGGAAGGGGCAGGTAAATGATACTTAGCAGCTCCCATGTTCTAGCTGGAACCTTTCAAGTTAGCTGCATGGTTTGCTTCCGGACTCCAGAAGCTGCACCCATGTTCAAAAGCAGACTCTTCTGTTGAACTGGATAGAACATGGTGAAGTCCCCTAATTGCTTTCAAAATGGAAATGCAGAACTTGCTTAAACTTGAAAATTCAGATTACATGAGGGTGTGACTGACTGTTCGCTACCACAGAATTGCCTTTTTTCATTAACTTAGTGCACAGGCAAGTCCCAACACATTCAAGAAATCATTAATTGGCCATATTGCCATGAGAAAGGAACACTCAAAGTTTCAAATCCTTCTATGTGGTTTTCATTTAAGAGTTTAAGCCTCTGCCTACAAGCACAGAAAATCTTTTAAGCAAACTAATTTAAACAGATTTCTCCCTAAGTTCCTTATTTTTAAAACATACATAGGTATAGGATAAAAATTATGGTGCATTGTAGAAGAACAGATTCACGTCATAGTCTAAAGAAGATCCACTACACATTATGGCACCAAACACACATGGGGAGAAGAGCCAGAAATATCTTTGCATCCTGGGGAAAACAGTAATAGCAAGCTAAGAGGAAAGGGTCAAGCTGGCTTGCATCTACCAGCTAACAGGTGGTTAACTTGCACATTTTTAGCTAAAAAAAAAATAAAATAAAAGCTTTTCCACACTTTAGGAAGTCTGACAACTCCCTCTCTTCCTCACAGGAGGAATCGGAAAAAACACCACCTGAGAAAACCAAGACCCAAGCTGACAAAAAAAATGAACCTCCCAGGCAATGAAGCATATGGCTGCTACATCCCATCAAGTTTGAGATCAACTGCACAGGTGCTCCCCACATCTTTAACAAGCTTTGGAAAACACAAAGCCACAGTCTCAGCCCCAGTAGTCCACTTCTGTTCCTGCAGAATTTAAATGCCATAGTTTTGGGGCAGCAAATGTTAAAAGATACAAACAATTTAGGATGGAGATTTTGAGTATAACCTCTTCCCACAGAAGCACAGTCATGTAGAAGTCAAAACTAACAACTCAATGGCACAGGTTTGGAGCTAGTTTGGAGCTTCTCCAAGTTTTGATAAGGATTGCAAGGACAGCCTCCAAAACGGGGTTTCTCCAATCCTCCTACTAGGCTTATGGCATGCACTCAGGGAGACAGGCAGGCTACATCTGACATAACATCAACATGTAGACAAGATAAGCCAAGAGAAAAATCTATTCTCCCCACCACCCCAACTCTGACACTACAAAAAGAAAGTTCCTTTTTCCACTAATAAACCATTAAAACTATGCAGTTAGACAAAGCCTTTGCCAGTAACACCCATGTTTTCCATCAAGAGCTGTCCAGCAGAAAGCCACAGAGAGGTTTAAGTTTAATGCCAGCTTGGAGCTCAAAATGAAGAATTTAAAGGAGAAAGCAGACAAAGAATGAACAGCCCAAAGTTACTCAGCCCAGATACTACCACCATAACACTACAGAAAGCTGGTACCATTCAAGCAAAGCAACTGGCTCAGCAAGTAGAATAAGTCAATCTAAATAGTAATAAGGAAATACTAGTTACCTGAGATGCTGTGGCAACATTAAACTGAGTACATACGGCAATGATTTTTTTTTTTTCTGTGCTTAGAACCTCAGTGACCCAAGACTAAGTCAAACTGCATTATTTACAATTCTCAAGTAAGACTTTACCTCAGGATAACCTTATAGGAAATTTTAAATCTTCCTCCTCTTGCAGCGAGGAAAGAAACCTGAAGCATGGAAAGAATGCAATACTACTCTCCTGGGCACTTGTCTGTATTTGGAAGGTCTTCCAACATGGCTATTCGACTACCAAAATTACACCCCACTCTCTTCTGCTCTAGTCATAGGGTTGAGTTATCTTTGTCACATTTCACTGCCATCTTCATTTATCAACAAACCAGTGCAACCCACAACCTCCCCAGTCAACTGCTTTAACACAACTAACTCCAGACACAAGCTTAACAGACAGTCAAAATATTACTGCCACTCATGATCGCTGTAAGCAAGAGGCAGTGCCACTCAACAAACGGGCCTTTTTAGTCATCTTCCTGAAGCTATCTTTACCTAATTCCAGCCAGTAAGCTTAACCAGTAAACACTACAACACTACTTTGGTGTCTTTTGGGTTTGGGGTGGTTTTTTTTCTGTACATGGTTAGCTGTAGCCCAGCAGTTGAAGAAATAACACATTTGTACCAACAAGCCTCTTGCTCCACAGGTCTCACAACCTAACTGCATACAAATTCACTTTAAAATTTGTACCTTAAGGTACATTAGACAGACTTTTCCTTGAACCTTGACTTTCCACAGCTCCTCTCCTCCTTCAGATCTCCACCCTAGCCAAATGGAGCAATTTTTCAAGAATAAAAACTATCAGGGATCAAGCCTGCAGTAGTTCACCACTACTGGAAGGTGGGCAGTGTAAATACTTAACTACTGAGCTCACCAGCCAAGCCCCCTTGGCCAGGAAGCTCAGAGCAATTAGAACAGCACCTAGAAAACACATCCTTGTAAGACCGGAGATCTCATCCACAAGGCAGTGTCAAACTACAACTCTGCATGAAGGGTGGTAACTCTCAGCCCTCTGTCCACTCCTTCTCATCTATTTTTGCTTCAACTGGTACAGCTTTTCCCTGCCCAGAAGGGATTTCTGTATCAGGCCTTTACAAAGTATGACACTTACTTAAGCACTCAATCAAGCCTACTTTTCCCTAGATGTGCAAGTAGCAGTGCATAAAGCAGCTGTACTGAGTCTCCAAGCTCAAAGCATTCTTGGTTGTTCAAACACGCACACACCCCCGCCACGAGAATGAGGTAGCAAGCAAAACATCATGTCCTACTTGAAGGAGAAAGCAACCTTTTTGAGGAGGCAAGGCAGTTTGCAAGAAAAACCCATCCAAAATCTGACAGATGGGCTCTCCATTTAGTTCACCTGTCTCCATAAGCAGGCAATAATGTTTCTTTAGCACCTGGGAATATTGCACAATCACTGCGATTATTTTAAATCAATAATTAAGTGTTGCCTTGTAGTTCAGCATCCCCTAATCCAAAGATGGTATCTCAAATTTCCAGACTGACAACTCATGCTTTTCTAATTGGTGGGAGAGCACCATGCTTACCTCAGCATACTAAGCAACTATGACTTCACTTCATGCAGACTCCTTCCACATCCCCTACAGAGCAACTTTAAATGTCTTTAAGAGTAGCCACCACATCACTACAGCCTTGCTGATAAGCAAACCACTGCCCATGCAGATGCAGCTTCCTTGCTGGAAGTGTTGCTAGGTCTTAAACAGAGAGTTTCTTCCTTCTCCCACAGCACCAGCCACACTAAGGAGGAGCTCATAGAAATCCCTACTGCTGATGGCAGCTCCCCCACAGGAGAACTACATCTGGCTGAAGGCTTGCTAGGACTCTGCTAAATATTAGCTGTTCTTCAGACTTGCTTGGATTATTAACTTATCAACTATTAAGGAGCTGATGTTTAAAATATAACCAACCTACACCAGGGCACAACTTCACTCCCATCAGGAAAACTGAGGCAGACTTCTAGGATGAAGACGGCTGAAAGATTTCCAGGACTTAAGCTAACTAAGGCCTTCTAGCCCACACACAATCCTTTTAGGACAGGCGCTAGCTGTAAACGTTGCAATATTCTACCCTGGGTAAGATGAGAGATAAACTTCAAATAACAGGAATTCTTATGCTCCACTAATGTTTTACACTGCTGCCTCGGTAACTGAGTCCCTCATACAGAGCTACTGACTTTAGCAAAGCATCCGTCTTCAAAAAATCTCCACAGTAACAAAGCAGCAGCAAATTAAGACAACTTGCAGGTCACCTCAATGTGAACCCAACCCCTACTCTAATGGAACCACTTTGCAGAGAGGTAGTAACCCTTCAAGAGCAGGTCAGAAAATGAGATGAGCTTCAACATCCTTTGTTTTCCTAATACAACCCCTCTCTGAAACTAGTTTGGCTTTAACAGTGTTTGAAACCAAGGACAAGTCTAGAATGATCTTTCAAGGTCTCTTTTCTTTTTAACTGTTTGAGCTCTGAGACAGCTCAAAATCCTATCATCTTAGAAGCTACTCTGTGAATCCCCTTTGTAGGCATCTCAGTTTATGGTTTCAAGTTGTCACACTATATGGGTAATTTATTAAGGCCTACTGGACTGGGGTGAGGTAGAGAAAACTATCCTCAAGACGATTTATTCCACAAATAGTACCTAAGTTGTGTGTTTGTTTGTATCCCCACTTTCCCCCATTCTAGAGATCTAACCTTACCTTAGAGCCTGCAGAGACTCCATCTCTGACACCTGTGGGGCCCTGGCCAACAAATCCTTACAGCACTGGCTCGCTCCGGCTTCCAACTCTGCAATTTGTCAGAGACAAGGATGCACAGGGTTCCCCAGGAGGCTGTGGTGATCCATCCCAGAAGAATGGAGATGTTGTCCAGCCCCCTTCATACTGCACCTATGAGTTCAGGACAACTCTCCATTGTCACATCCTAACCACTCTCCTGCACAATTCAGCAGCAACACTGGATCATCCAGAAAAATGTGGGAAGAAAAGGAAGAGACTTTAACCTGCAGCTTCATGTGGGTAATGCTTAGCGAGGTTTGGAAGTAGAACACTACTGAGAATTAGAGCAGGGAGGCCCATCACTTGCCAGATTGATAGCAGGATGAATGGCTTCACAGCACACATCTGAATCTTGTCATCTCTATTTGTATTGCAATAGATGAAGTCCCTTAGGCCAAGATCACTAACTTAGCCATTCCTGAAGATGGTAAGCACCTCTTAACCTTCATCAGTCAAAAAAGGTGTGAGAATAACAACAACTTCTAATTTATAACAAAGACTAGGGTAGAAATTCAGTTCCTTTCCCAGAGCCACTGCAAAGCAAGTCTCCAGTGGCAGTGGGAAATGAAGGCAAGGTAACATCCTGGGGAAAGAAAAAAACCCCATACCACCACAAGATCAGGATAATCTAGTTTTAAAGAGATCAGAGGGTTTAATATAAATTCTTTACTCAACCAATCTTCCAGGACCTTGTTATCCCCTACTGATGTATAACTGGCTAATGACACAGAGAAAGTAGCTAAGTTTTTGTGTGCAAGTCCAAGCCAGAACTACCCTGGAAGGAAGTACTTAAGAGACAAGCGCTGGTAGTAAAATGACAGACCGGAATAAAAAAAAATAATCCACAAGATCATACCTCAGGTACCAGCCCTCAAGGGATACTGAGTATCCAACTAATTGTCTTTCAGCAAGATCTCCTCCCTCTGCATGCTACATTGTTTTCTCAAAACATACATGTCCATTTTTGACAATCTTAACAAAATGAGCATGGTGTAGAAGTAAAGAATGGGAAAAAACACTCCATACAGTCTACACCTCAGGTAAGTTCACTCACAGAATGACCTCGGGCAGGCTAGCAGATACTATAACCACAGACAAAACCATCTCCAATTCTAAGACAATGACATACACACTTCTGGCAAGTCATGTCAAGGTGCTGATCTGAAAACCAATCGGATGCCCGAAACTGAACCAGACAGGAACTCTGGTAGGAGCCTGTAACAAACTAGCTATGGGATGCAACAGCAGCAGTTTGCAAGTCAATAGGTTTGGAAGAGGTATTTTCTTGGTCTCTCTTCAGGCTTCCCAACTAATGTCCATCTCTTCCCTCATGACTCTTAACACAAACTTGTCTGCATGATGAAATGAGGATCTTTTACCCCTGTTCTCCAGGACTGTCAGCACACATGTAAACTGTTAGCCAAGGAATGCAACTGTTTACTGGTGCCAGCAGAAACCCCCACCTAGGACTAGTTCAGCTCCAGTGGGTGAAGGAGGGCTATCCTCTATGCTCAGGCATAAGCAGACTCCATTCACCTTGGCATTTGCAACAGCACATAAGTAGATGGCCAAAAACAAACAAAAAAAGCCCCCACACAGGCAGCAAGAGATTGCAGAAAGCCACCACTACACTTGAGACTTGTAAAACGGTGGTGGAGAAAGCACTGGACAACAAAGAGCAGAAAGGGGGCTTGTTTGACAATACAATGAATTGGGCTGAACTCTACTGAAAGTTAAGAGACTGCTGGGCTAAGAAATCACCTGTAATGTTACAGGCAGAGCGACATACCTGGGATTCTTTTCTCCTGCTCAGCATCTCTCTGAAACATAAGTCGGAATCTGACTTAATTTTGATCAGCTCTTTGCCTCAGCAGATCACCGTTGGCTCAGCTTGACTTTCTGAGTTATCTGGGAATCTAAAGCATCCACAAGCAAAGTCTAAAGAGAGGGTGTCAGCTTAAACCTGGAACATGGAAATGCTACACCAGGGACTGGCCTGTTTAGACTGTTCAGCCTGTTATTTTTGCTGGCGGGAGAAGCAAATTAGAGATTTTTAAATCTGCACACTCGCTTCCAATACAATAATGATGATGATGCTTTCCTAACAATTAACGTTGCTGTTCCTACTTGGCAAACTGCTTCTGGATGCAGAATGGGCATTCCCCTTCTTGCAGAGCAAAACATGCACAGATTTGATTAAGCAACAGAACAGGAAACCAGATGAACTCAAACAGCAAGCATGAATTGAGACCAAATCTCCTGGGGAACACCTGCAGCCTCTCAGACCACAAAATCCATTTGTTGCCCTCCTATAACGACACCATCCAGGTTGTTTGGATTTTGGTTGTTTAGGGTTTTTTTGGGGGTGAGTTGGGTTTTTTTGTGTGCGAGTTGGGTTTTTTTGTGTGCATGCAAGAATGCTAGTGCTGCCAAGAGGAGAAAGTGATCACTCACATTTATGATAGAGCCAGACACTAGTGCAGTGCAGAATGCCAAGGAACTTGCGTGTTTAGCTCTTTGGTATGCTGCTGTGCAAAGCTCTTAGCTAGCTCACATCAGGCTTTCAAACAACTTTGAGGACCGATAACAAGTTGGTCCAGTAGAAAATACCCAAAGGGCTGAATGAGCTCCAAGAAACACCCAATACAAACTTCAACGCTGCACAGGTTGATGAAAATTAAGAATCTGAGCAAAGAGCAGCATGAAGTGTATATCATTAAACAGCGGGGTAAAACTAAGACTGCTCTGCAAAGGACTGCCACAAACATTAACCCTTTATCAAGGAAGGAAGCAAACCCCTTTCCTCACAGTTAGACTGCTTACAATTTACTAAAGTCACAGTCTGAAGAAGTTAATGGATAAAATCACTCTATTTTGTTCACTCAGCTGAGAGACCTTTCTATACTTGCCAGCATTATTTTACATGCACTGGCAAGCGCTGTTGGAAGGTGCGCTGGTGCTGTCAGAATCCAGGAGAAAGCTTCAATTACAACTTCCAGCAAAGTCAACATCAGCAAGCCCCTCCAGAGCCACACCAACCAGATTTCCAGCCCTAATCTAGGCAAGGCCTGAGATAATGAGAGACTCAGGGTGACACATGAGCCCAATGCAAAGTCATCCAAGGCCAGAAAGGGACCTGTAATGGCAGTCCACAAGCTTCAAAGCCACATTATTCTCACAAAAATCTGCTTGTATGTTGAAATAGGGAGGTCAACACTTTATCCATCTGAATAGATCCATTATGTCCAATGTCTTTCACACTTCTCATAACACAGCATTACCTGCCCCTAACACAGAGGTTGTTGAGGGCAAGATCCAGCTCCTCATGTTGTAAATCACTACAGAACTGGCCAATTTTGCTGTCAGCTCAACCAACAGCCATGACCAAATTGCCCAATAGCTAGGGAAGGACTGACCAACATACATGAGACACAGATAAATCATCTCAGTTTGAGTATTTTTCTGTTTAAATATCTGGTTTTTCCTAACACTTAAGCTGTATCTCAGATTTAAGATTCCTACAGAACTTGAAAGATGACTGGAGAACTAGCTCATTCGATCACTGGCTCTCTCTGCAACTGCCCCTCTAGGGATTGTCACATGAACTAGAGAAACATCTCCATCTCACAAGCATGCTGCTGTTTCACTTTTAGCACTGTACATTATCAGACAAGCGAAGCAAGGCCAAAGTGCTTAACATCATAGCATTTTTCTTCTTTAAACAAACTTCTGAAGCTGTCTAATCAATTTCAAGGACTTCACAAGAATGTTGCTGGCATCAATGTGAAAAAAAAATCCACTTACACTGGCAGCATTTTTTTTTTAATGTAGAAAACGTGAATATGAAATAGAGAGAGGATCACCCATAGTGACACAGTTAGTCATTACCTTGTCCTTCTCACAACTTCCAGGCTTCAGTCACGCTGACAGGGTTCAACAGAGAAAACAAGCAAAAACTGAACTTTGCCAAACCTAGGACTGCAGCATAAAGCCTTGTTCCGCACAGAGAGCTATGCTGCCATGACAAGGAAAACCCTAAATACGGTAGTACTGTGGTTCCACCCTGCATTTGGTGTAGTCCTTTGCTCTAACAAAAGCTTGCCACTGTTGAAACTTCTCAGATATATTCCGCTGCAAAACTGAAATCCAGTTCAGAATCCCACACAGGATCCCACACTTGCACTTCCAATACCCCTGCAAGATCTTATTTGAGAACTACTGAACTAAACAGTTGATTTGTGTCATCAGGTATCAAGTGACAATACTTTGGTTTGTCTTCAACAGCACCTAGGCAGCATCAAGAGGAGCACGCAAAAGAGATGCAACTGCTCAAAAGATGCAGAGAAATGGTCTGCACTACTCAGCAGCAAAATGGACTCCAACGGATTTGTCTGAGATGCTTGCACAAGCATTGGGATGGAGATCACTTCTCTGCCCTACCAACAGTGGTTCAGCACATGCTTCTTTGCTAAACGTTGACTTACAAAGTAAATCTGCAAGAGACAGGGAAACCTACTGGTCAGAACAACCCTCACATCTGGGAAACCTCTGCTCTACTCCATCACAGGATCCTCATACACTTTTGAGCTTGTCACCCTGCCTCAGCTTACCACTCCTTTCTCAACAGGCTTACAAGGGGGTGGGGAAGGAAGCAGCTTTTCCCTTCCTCACAGATATCTGAAGATATGCATTGAAAACACCTTCATCATAGCCCAGACAAGTCCGTATGAACACAATGACAAGTAACTACATTCTATTTACTCAGACTGAGCACTTTTCTGAAGCATTTTCGCTGTATCTGTTCAATGATGAATCCACCTCTCCGTACAGGCATAAACTCCGAGTCCTCATCTCACTTGCATTCAAAATTTTGATAGAAATAAAAGAAGAAAAGCACGACACGTGCACAAAAGAGCCAAATACAAGAGCTGAATCCACCCAAATCACAAGATGGTTTTAAAAATACAGCAGCCTCCAGGCGTTACCACAATCCCCCACTGCCGAGTGAGCGCAAGGCGGCTGCACTCCGCCTCCCTTCCCTAAGCAATGGTTTGTGCTAGCGGAGACCCTTGCCGGAGGCCTCTGCCCTGCGGGCCGAGCACCACCGCAGGGCTGGCCCCGCAGTGCTATTGCTCCCCCGCCTCTGCTGCTGCTCGGCGGCCCCTAGCCCTACCCGCCGAGAGGCCCGCTCCGCTGCTGACCCGGAGGCAACCAGGGCAGGCCGCCCCCAAGGGACGAGAGACCGAGGGGCGCCACCACAACAGCCGTTAGGCCCCGGCAACCCCGCACCCCCCGGCTCCTCCCGCTGCCGTTACGCTGCCGGATGTCCCCCTCCCATCCAACAAGCCACACCGCCGGGCGACCCCAGGAGTTACCTGCCGGTAGCGGCGCGGGGAGGCGGCGGGGCGTGCGCCTCTAGCAGCCTCCTGGGCCCGCAACACGCATGCGCCCACCGGCCCCCCCCTCCGAAAGGACCATAGAGAGTGAGCCGAAGGCTAGAGAGGACGCGCCTCCCGCGGGTCTCTATGGTAGGTGGTGGAAGCCCCCACAGCTCGGCGGCGGTGAGGTCAGCGGGCGCACTGCGCATGCACTGGGGCGGTACCTTCGCGGCACGCCCTCCGCGGCCGTTACGGGCGGGCTCGGTTGCCAAGGCGACGCTGGTGGCGGCTCGGCGGGAGCCGTTGGGCTGACGGGGCCGGCGGCGGTTCCCTGAGGGAAGGGAGATTAACGCTTCTGCAGGGACAGAGGGCAAGGAGAGGCTCGAACCCCAGTCCTGCCGGATTAGCCTCAGCGGAAGGCTCCAGGAAGCACAGCACTTGTGGGCAGTGTGTGAGAAGCTTGAATGCTGTGAGAGCAATTCCTGAGGCTGGGGCAGGGAGACCTTTGGGGCCAAGTGTTGCCGTGTAGAAGGAAGCCTGGAGCTGCATGTCAGTGCGCAGCCCCTGCTTTTTACGATTTCCTATTGAGGGAAACTGTTTCGTGCAGACTTGATTAAAAAGCAGCATTTAAAAGCATCTTTCTCCTACGTGGAATAGTTGTAGCGCTCCTAACTCTGTGACTGAGGTGAAAATAGAAAACAAATTCCCTGTGCACAGGCTCTTTACTAAGGCCTGGTTGACCATCTTCTTCCCTAGGCTTGTGACTGCTTCTTGTGTTGGTTGTAGGGAACCTTCATTTCACCTCAGACACCCCCAGCCACATCCATCCTCTGTGCTGCAGGAAGCCATTGACCTTCATAAGGTGGTGTACCATTGCAGTTTGCAACAAGTATATAGCCTAAGCCATCAAAACTGTTCATATGCAAGACTGAATGTGCAAAGAATTGGCTCATTTTCAGTCATACCTTCTCAAAATAATAATGCCCTTCTTCATGACTCATGGTTTTGGCATAGGAATGGCTTTGGCAAACCTCCTCCAAAGAATACTGAATTTGCTGATTTCTTTTCCACCATCAAGTTTCAGAGCAATACCTAATTGCTCCTTTGCATGAAGGAATCCACATAGGTTGAACCTAGAATGTGGAACAGGCTGCACAGATGTTAAGAGAAAGCTGGGGATATGAGTGCTTAAAAGGATGGCAGACCTGTGTAAACTGACAGCAGGCAATTACAAAACAGCTTTAGAAGTTATCATGGTTCTTGCCCCAGAGGCCTCTTGAGGCCCCTAAATGCCTAAGTACTGCCCACAGCAGAGACACAACAGCTCAGCTTCACCGGATCTGGTTTTCCCATCCCCACACTCTTTTCCCTGTGAGCTAAAAGGAGGGACAGCCCCTGTGCGGAGTGCTCTCCCTCCCAAGCTGTGCAGTTCTGCAACCAGGAGTCCAGTCATTCACCCCTCTCTTGTTTTGCAGTCTCTCAACGGCAGCTGATGACTAGGTAGGATCATCAGTGCATTAATAAAGAACTAGTTATCCCACTTCAGCTGAATCCATCAGGACTACAGGAAAAGTTTGCTCAGATAGTCCAGATAGTTCTCTCTGTGCTACCTAAAATACCATCATATTCCGTTTTGAGAAAAAAAAAAAAGAGATAAAAATGGAACAAATAGTTGAATTAGGAGAAGCGATATTATTTAGCTTTAGTAAGAAGCCAGTAACTGTGCATTACACATTTGTCGTGAATTCATTCTTTTCAGTGTTACAAAAAAGAGGCCCTTGGAAATCTCTCAATACTGCCTTCCGATATAATTGCGGGTTTTTTTACACAGATTCTTACTTCTGGTGATTTGAGGGTCACTGGAAGTCTAAAGCTTCATACAGAAATACTGAGAGATACAGTGGTCTTTGGTTTTAAGTACTTAAAAGTAGGCAGTGAAGGCACTCTTCTGATCCTTGCCCTTTAGGTTTCTTAAATGCTAGTGCATATAGTATTGCTCTGTATCACCCACTATATTGCACACTTACTTCATCCTGCTTTCTTTAACAAAACACTGCCTTTTCATGGGTATTTTATTTTTAAGAGTCTCACAACATTTCAGAGGAGGCTCTTGGTAATACTGTGAAGTCCATCAGCTTTCACAGGGACATCAATCTGCATTAATTCTAACACCATCTATGGCAGACCTCTGCATACATTGCCTGTGACAGTTCTCAGTGGAAGCCCACCACTGAAGGCAGGTCAAGGTACCCCAAGGGCAACCAGATCAAAGTTGCCGTATGGAATGCAGTCTGCATGGGTATTCCAGCTTCTCTGAAGTCATAGTTAGGTAATGACTGTGCTACCTGTAACCAAGTCTTAGGGTGCAGAAAAGACTCTCTAAATGAAGAAAAGAGCAGTAACTGCTAGAGGAGCTGCTACCATCACACATGGCTGCTGGACAAGGACTTCACCTCCAGTGGTATAACAGCAAACATTTGGCAATACCCTTATAAATAACGTACCTAAATAAAGGTGCTTCTTACTGCGCTCTCACTTCTGAAAGATCTCCATTTACTTACCTGCCTCACCCATCAATCTCCAACACAGACAGACTAGTGCAGCAGAAAGATAGGAACATCCATCTCCTGAGAGGATACTGTTCCTGGTGAAGCAGCACATATCTCTCTAATCAGTCCACCTGCAAAGCACACTGTTCTCTGCTTGTTGAAAAGGTCTGGAGGTGTGTACCAATACATGTGCAAAACAAAGCACAGTCCATTTGCAAGAGGAAACGGGATCAGCTTACAGGTATCAGTGAGGGCACAAAAAGCTCCAAGAAAGGCCAAAGTAAAGCCAGAAAGCTTTTTTTTTTTTAAATAAAGGGATGCATTTAAATAAAGGATGCAATCCTTTTTAAATAAAGGATTGCTTTCATTTAGCAACCCTGGTCTTTCAGAAAAACAGATGAATAAAACAAAACTACTGGAAAGCAAAAGGATGGACTGGGAGGAAGAGAGGCTCTCTTTCAGCAAAAATACCAACCCTACCTGAGTGACCTGCTCTTCTCCCTTCCTCAGGGCCCTTTTGCACAACATCTGCTTGGGAATCTGAGGGCCAAATGCACCAAGGAGAAATGCATTCATATATGAATGACAGGATGATGATGTAGCTGCCCATGACAGCAGGGGATAGCAGCATCATAGCCTGGCTGTCCCTGAATTGCTTCCCTAAAGTTAATTGAGCACACCACCATGCAGATTTAGAAAGGTGTGTTTCCTTTATGACTACTTGTGTGGCTAAGGCGGAGAAGAACTCTCAACTCGATGTCGCTCCCTTTGGCATCTCCTGGCACTTAGATCTCCTGCACACATCACCTGAACAGACTTGTGCAGTGCTAAGGAGAAGGCTGGACTGCTGCTGGCACAAAGACAAACAGCATGGGCTGTTCACAGCATGGGTGAAGCCCAAGTACCCAGCTTCTGAGAGCCATCGATCCCACTCTGGCATGGACTCACCTCCTCTACCCCTTACTAACCCTACCTGTGAAACAGGGAACAATCTCTTTGTCCATCCTGTGCAAGAACAAATACTTGAAACAGGGAAAGCACTAGCTACTTCAGCTCAACTTTGAACTTGATAATTCTTCGTTCTTTCCTTTGCACATGACAGTTGTCACAGGCCTAGATTCAAGCACTCTCAACTCAGACAATATGCTCCTGCACTGCTATCTTTAATTGGCACTTTCCTGCCAAGCCTCAGAATTTTGCGGTGGGCTTTTTCCACATGAGAGCTAGGCAAACAAAGCAGCCTGCTGACCCACTTAGCTCTCATGTGAAGGCACATGAAGCTTCGCTTCAGTCACCAAACAGAAAACAAAATGCGAGAGCAGGTGGTTTTGATTGAAGGGCAGTGAGCAAATGGCTTCAAGGCTCAGCGTGTGCACATGGGCATGTCTGCATGCGTTCACTCCTTGCAGAAATTTGGCCACCCAGGGAGAAACACCACATACAAAGCAGGTAGTCCTCATGCAGTGTGAACTGGGTTCAAGATTTCCCATTGTCACGAAGGTCCTGTGAGCCATGCAACATCCCCATGGGCCTCCTCCTCTGGCCTGGAGTGACTGCCTCCAGGGAGTTCACCCTACCCAGCCAAAACGTCAAGGAAGGTACCAATTAGTGTTAATTGTGGTGTACTTTGTTTCATGACCAGAGTTTGAGCTGAACACCCCCCCCCCCCCCCCCAAAAAAAACAAACACAGGCTGCTGGCAACAGCTTTCCACCCTTCCTGAGCCAAGCCTAGATCTCTAATCTTAACAAGGCACAGACACTAGGTCTTGTACTGACATCAGAGACCACATTTTCCCTGGCTGCCCTCAGGCCCCTGTGAAGAGACATTTTCAGGTCAAACTAACAGGAGTCCTATTTTTGTCTTGCACTTAAGTTTACATTAAGCAACATTTCAGCCCCATTTCCTCTTCCCTCATAATTCTCCATTTACACCCTTTCAAATGGATTTACCTCTTCCTGTGCTTGTTCTCTACAGTCACTTGAGGGTACTATTTTATCATTTTTCTACCACCCAAACACTTAAAATTATGCTCATATCTTTTTTTATATTTGCACATCACACATGCACATACCTTAGCAGCATGAATTCTTTTAATCTTTCAAAAACATTTCCTTTTTATTATCACCCAAATATTAAGCCAACTGGAAAGTGACACATCAAGGTTAGGAACGCAGTCTGCTCCTGACAAGGAAAAAATGCTGAGCTTCGCAAGGGTGTCTAAGTGGATTAAGATGCTTTTAAAGATTAGGTCACCCTTCACCCCAAATGCAGACTTCTACGGAAATTAATGGAAGCTCTTACAAAATGCACTGAAGGGATAACATTGTATGGCAAGACAGCAAACATATACCGCAGCCCACTCAAACCCAACTGTCCAAATCACCAGCTCCAAATGATTCTTAACAACCGACTAATAGAACCTATACTATGTGTTAACACAGCAGTATTTCATCTTGTAAAATTATGAACTGATGGGGAAAAAAAGACTGAGCTAGTAGTTCTCAGGAGAAAAATCTTTGGCTATGATTCATCTGATGGGGCTGCATTGACAATATGCCAACAGAAAGGTTTGCCACGGGAGAATCCATACTGCCTCTGAAAGTCATGCTTTACACTTGAATAGCTCCTGCCAGCCCGGTCAGAAAGCTCTGGCAGTCTCAGCAGCTCCAGCCCTGGGGCTTGGTTTTCAGGATACAATTCAATAGAACACACTTTAAACATTGCCCAGCTAATAAACCACTTTGTATGGGATACCTGAGGGAAAAGCCAGATGGATTTGTCTTACATTTCCTCTGCCTATGGCTTCCAGGCAGATGAACACAGCCCTTCCAACAGGCAGACCTGCAAAGGCAGCCCGGCACCTTAAAGTCACAATGGATCTTCTCCAGCTCTCACACCAACAAAACTAAAAATGCTGCAGGTGACAAAGCAGCTGTGCTGCTGCTGCATGGCTGGCACAGACCCCTGCTCGCTCCCCAGCACATCACTGCCTTCTGTCAGGCATGCTGGATTCAGAGACTCTGAGTACATCCAGCAAGCAAGGTACTGCCTGCACTCTCAAAATGGAGCAACACTTCGAGCCTTGCGAAGCCACCATGACAGAATTAACTCTACTTCCCTGCTTGTTTTAAAGAAAACAAAATACATGCAACCTGGGGGTTTGTGCAAGCACTTGCGGGAAACTGGCAGCAGTGGAGCTGTGGACCGTGCACAGTGCAGCAGTGCACAGTGGCACTGCAGAGCAAGAAGCCCAATTTCCAGGTCTGTGCCTGCTCACCAAGCTCTCATCTTGGTCAGCACTGGAAAAACAGAAAAAAACCCTGGGCTTTCCAGGATCACTGTCCTAAAAAACAGTTTTGCTTGTTGTTCTCTTCCCTTTTAAACAAGTTTCAGATCCGTGCCAGGGCCTAGACTCCACGTGATGGGTCAAGTGCAGGGTCAAACACCTAGCCACAGAAATGAGAGGACCCCAGTGCCCACGGTTCACTGCAGACACCCACCTCACTTGTCTCACAGCACTGTAGCATTCGTCCTCAGAATCCCGTCTCTTCTCTTCAACACCACATTTGAAGACAATTATAAACCAGCATTTGCATCCCTGATCAGAGTCAAGAACGTAGGAGCTTCTCTGTAGCTTATCCTTTCCCAGCACAGGAGATACACACAGTCACTGGCCACAGACACTTAGGTATGTAACCAGTCCAAGCCTCCCAGGGCAGCCAGAATCTCTGTCCTTACAATATGCTTAATTAAAGCTGGGTAGGAGAAGTGATGAGAGGCCTTGCTGCACCCTGCATGAGAAAATGTTTCCCTTTAGCAATTCTCATTCATGCAGTTAACCATTTCCCTGGCTTGCTCTCACAGCTGCTGGCCTTGGGCAGGGAGGGATGTGCCTGGATTAGTGGTGTCAGGCAGCAGGGTGACACACTGAATGTCATTCCCTACTGCCTCAGTTCTGGGGTGGTCCCCTGCATATCTCTGGCCAAGGTGGTGCAGATTACTGCTGCCCAGAGAGGCATGTTTCAAGACTCTGTGGGTCAGACTGTAAACTCTGGAAAGCAGGATGTGTTTTGAGCAGCATCTTGGACAATGAAGGAGTCTGGTCCAAGAGAAGGACCCATGAGTATTCCTGGAAAATACCTAATGGAGATCACATCTGCCATACTCGTTACCCACTTGCCTGGCTTCCACCTGCAACACCCTGACCAGCGCAGGGATGTGCATAGCACCTCACACAATGCAGCCCTACCCTGGCTGGCTACATAACACACACAAAGTGAGCACCCAGCACTCCAGCATTCAGAAGGAAGGAGTTTGCTAGAGCTCTCCCCAGCCTCACTGGTGCTTTACTATGAGAGGAGAAGATGCCACCCCTCAGAGCCATGTACAAATCCTCTCTTGAGCCATGAGCTAATTGCAAACAAGTTTTAGCCTCACTCCTCACGGCTGCAGCTATTTTAAAAGCCAGGTATGCAAGCAAACAGGCCTGTTACTGGCAAGAGCATGTGTCACTTGCCCAGCCTACTCTCCTCCACTCAGGGCTCATGAGCAAGCACTAGCACTTGTGCCATGGTTTGCAGCACACTCCAGATGCACTGTGCAGCCTGGGCATCCACAGCATATCTAACAGGCAAAACAAATAAAAACCCCAATCCAACTGCATCTTTAATTTTGAGCAGTCAAACACTGGCAAATTCACTGATGTCTTTCTCTAGAGATGAGCATTTGCTTCATCATTCCTTTTCCCCCTCTATTTTGCAGCCAATTCTGCTTCCCCCTGCCTGTTTTACTGCCAGTGCTTCATGTGCTGGGAAATGCTGTACACTCCTTAGCCCAGCTCCCATTGCAAGCTCTCTCTGCAAAAGAGAGAAAACAGAATAAATGAGTGTAGATTAACACACTGTGCTGGCACCTAGGCATGCCTGAAGCTCGAAAACAGTCCTACATACATAGGTGTGCAGTGAACCAGTTCCAGTCACTTATTACAGAAACGCAAGTCATGCCTTGAAATCAAAGCCCCAGCACTCCTAGCGTCCCAGTAAAAACACCTCATAGCCTGCCCCAAAAACAGTGGCCAGGAGATTTGGGTTTGTCCCATATGAATGAAAAAAACAACTGGAGAGCTGAGAAATAAAAATCAGTGCAAGGACTAAGAACTCATGACACAGCACGTCTGCCCACTTGCTACGGAAAGTATGTTTGGCAAGTATCAGGTGTCTGAATTTCTGCTTATGTACAGCTCCCAGGACAAGCAGTATATTAATAACACAGGCAGCCTAAAAACAGAAATTGTCTCCAAGAACAGCTTCCCTTCTGCTGAGAGTTCCTTGCTGTAGCCTGCATATTACTGTGCTTTACTCAAGCAACACAGAATTGTGCTTCCTTGCTTTGCCATCTAAGCTGATCTCAATTAAAGGAAGACCCATCAAGGTCTTGCACTGCCATGTGAATATGGAGAGCAAACAGCAAGCAGGGTGCCAGCGTAAAGGCACAAACCTTTACAAGGGACCCATAGAAGGGAACTCCCTGGCAGCTCTTGCAGCTGGACAATATAGCCCAGGCACAGCCAGCAGCATGAAAAGTAGCCACAAACACAGAAGAAAGCTGCAAGCAGACACAGGCTCCCAGGCAGGGGCAGAACAGTGGACAGAGTAACGCAGTGACAGAAGCAGAGTAGGAAGAAAGCAACTCCAGGTTCAAAATGCAAGACAAAGGACTGGAATGGAAAGTATGGGAATGGAGCTGCTTAAGTTTCAGCAAACCTGGAACTGCACTAGGTAAGTTACTCTAGATAAATCAGGTTTTGTTAAGAGCAGCTTTAACTCAACAGCCTTGAAAGGAATATTTGTAGCAGCACCAAAGAAACAGGCAGATTTGATTAAGATACATATTCAGGTTTCTCTCATACTCTTAAATCACTTCAGAGATGCATTAGTCACACCAGTGCAGCCAGTCACTCCACACTGCCTGGACTAGACAAGTTTCTGTATAAATCCAGGAGGTCATTTTCCAGGAGACCTTGTCCTGCGTTTCTCCATACAACTGAAGTGTGCTGCCCCCTGCTGTCAGGCTGCACCCGGGAGATACAGCCGCAGGCAGAAGTGCAGCCACGTTCCAGTTTATCTGGACCGAAAAGCCATCTGTATTGGCACAACACAAAGTTAGGAATAGGGATTTTGAAGGAAAACTGCCCACCCTGGGCAGATGCATTTTGTTTCTCTCCTGCTGCTGTATGAAGTCAAAGTAAAAAAGTTTTTTCAAAGCTGCATGTCAGTTACTACCCAATAAGCAACTCCTGCCAACCACTCTGATTATGTTTATCTCAAGCCTTAGCTGAGGATGTATTTTCCAGGGGTCTCAGGTACGAACTCTGCCTGTTTCATATTAAACAAGAACAAAGCCCGCAGATGTAGACAGCAACACTGCTATTAAAAGGCAAGGAGAGTCAGTGACCATGCGGCTGGCCAAAAGATCTCCCTGGCATGCTCAAGGTGACATGCATTTGATGCAAAGATGCTCTCATCCACGTGGCTTCCTCAACAGTTTAGAGCAACAAAGGAGAATGATCTAATCTGAGTTACTGAGTGAATGTCATTACAATCACATGATTATTCAAGTGATCAGGCCAAGCAGGACAGAATTAGCCAGGCCAATGGTTCAGATTTCTTCTCCTCTGCCAGGAGCCCTCATCTCAAAATAGCCAAGGAACTAGTGCCAGCTGCCTACCTGAGCAGCCAGTTATTATTACCTGGGCTTTCCTCTGAAGCCTTCTGCCAAGTCTGACCTTCAGCCAAGAGCAGCAGAGAACATTTCAACTCAGACAAGCAAAGGTCAAGGCTAAGTACATAGCACAAAATGCAAACTGGAATTTCTGTAAGTTCACATTTGCAATAAAATCCAAATTCTAACTGCACAGTAAAGATGCATTTTCAAACAAGACTGACTATCTGCAGTCAGCTGTGACAGATTATGTTGGAACAGGGATAAATCTTGATGCACAACAAAGTTACACTCAATTCTCTGAACTCGTACAACTGACGACAAAAACCTGTCACCCCATTTGTGTCTCACCCACCCAGAGGCTTATTACAATATTGCAATGTGCTTATCACCTTTGAACAAGAAGATGCAGGCAGTGACACTAAAATACAGGGACAAGGTGCTGCAGAGCCCAAAGAACAGCAGAAATAATAAACCCCATACTGATCTGATTACTGATGCCTATTCTCAGCCTTGCTCCGAGGACAGCTGTACATAAGCTAGTTGTCACCTTTGGTTTGTCTCTGCAGCTCAGCAACAAGTACCTCTAAAAGCAGCTGCACTTTGCAAGTCCTTGAACATTTTCTCAACCAGGCAATGGCACACTTATGGCAGACAAAGCCCCACAGAATCAGCAAGTTACCTTTGCCTGCTCAGCCCAGAGGTAAAGCAACACGACGGTGCATGACTAGGACCTTGGCAAAGTGAAATGCCTTTTACACAACTGAGGAATGAAAGCATACCTGTGACTCTGGCTAAGCCACCAGTCAAAAGAGCAGCCACCCTGCATCTTCCCCAGCAGGGTATACTCAAACACAAATATTTTGCCTGCATAGGGAAAGGAATGGGAATCTTGAATGTGAGTGACTGCAGACATCTTCCTCTGCCTCTTCTCACCACCTTCCTAATCCCAGCTTTCCAAGACTTCTGCAACCACTCCACACCTTGGCAAAGGCCAAGTTTCTCAGGCATTGCTGAAAGCAGGGCTGAAAGGCACTGTCTCACTCAGGCAGCTTGTGTTCTGCCTCTGCCCTGGACAGTAGAGGCAGATCTTGACTGAGCAGAAACAGCAGATGAAATTTAAGGGATGGCTTCCTTAGGAAAAAAACAAAACCTTTACCCTCTATTTGGGTAAATATGTGAGAACTCATAAGAAAAGCAGACATTCAATTAAACAGAAGAACCACTATCAAGAGCCAATGCAGCTGAAAAATGGTTAATTTCTTTTTGGTTTTTATAACCCATAATTAATTACAAATGTAAGATAGAGCCCGCATCAGCAAGCTCTGCCTGGACAGCCTCAGATTGTTTCAATACAGCTAGTGCTAGAGACAAGTTAAAGAATTAGCTGAAGGTTCTGGCTTGACTGTAGGCATGTCACAGCATGGGCACTTGTGAGCACAAAGTCAAAAACATCTTCAAAGGCAGAGGAGACCATGGGTCCGATGATGGATAAACAGGAGGGAGAGGACTTGTAAATGGATCCTTTGCCTAGAAAAGATGGAAACAGTCTAGTCAAGGCAAACCAAACCAGGCCAGCAGAACCTTTAGAAACACCAACTCAGCCACTCTGAGATGAGAAAAAACGTGGCTATAGCCACCCAAATTTTAAGTCTATTTCTGTTTCTTCAGGTTTGGTCTTTTTCTTGGCTGCTTCTTTGTTCTCGGCACACTATTCTTAGTACTGGCAGGGGGCAGTTTGAGAGTTATTTCATTGTCCTCTGCATCACCGTCCACCTGATCAGCTCTCCGGCGCTCGAGCACTGTTGGAGTACAGACTGGGGTAGGATCCTGAGGAGATCAAAAAAACATAATTCACTGCAAAGCCTGAGAGAGTCTCCACAAGGCACCTCAGTCCAGCTCTCCTTAACAACTTCAACATTAGGGAAAACGGTTTTCCTTTTATAAGCAGCTATTTTTGCAGACATTATTTCTTCAGACAAAAGCATCAACTTCAAAAGGTATATGCGAAAGGCAAATTAAAGTAATTCACATCTTCTAACATGTCAATTTGCACATTTGCTTTCTAAACTTCGTATTTCCTGACTCAAAGCACCAAGAAGAAAAGAAACAGGGGAAAAAGAAACTCACAACCAAACAAACAGAAATGCTACGTTCAAGCCCACAGCAGAGCCAAAACATTCCAGTTTCAATACCTCGGTAAGTTCCCAGAACTTAGTTGTCTGAATGTAGGAGTTATGCTGTTGCACTCACAACCAGTCCCATCCCAATTACCACAAATAAATCCAGCAATATTAAAAAAAAACAACAACACAAAGCCAAATTCACAACAATGATGAAACAAAACAGAAATGGCAATACTTTACAGGCAGTTTAGACTGCCACTATCCCAAATCTCAGTCCTGATGACCTCAGCTTTCATCTTACTGCTACTTCTAACTGGCATTAGTTTTCAATATACTGGAATACCATGCCTGGAGAGCATGAGGGAGAAGGGACAGTGCAGCATGCAAACGGGGACTGACAGCACTACACTGTGTTAATGGTTCAACTTCCTTTTGGTCAAAACAGGTTCATACTATAACATACCACAGACCAACAGAAGGATGCCAGCAAAGAGAGACTTTGTACCAGTTTAAAGCACGGGCATACAGGGTTTAGAGGTGACTGCCCCCAGCACCCTGTGTTTCTGTAGCTTCAAGTTATTGCTGAATAGCAGGGTGCCTGGACGCACAGTGGGATAAGCACTGCTAGTTACAATATGCTGAGAAGAATCCTTTGCTGCTAAATGTTCCCATGGGAGAAAGAACTGAGAAGATCCAATCACCCTCCCCAGTTCAGGAGTGTTAATACATCCAGAAGGAGCTACTTTTGACACAAAAATCAAGCAAACAATGTCAAGGTTTTCAGGTGTTGAAATTAATACGAAGATACCAGCTGCAGACTTGAAACATTTACCCAAGTGTGAATGGCAGAGCACGGTGCTGGGCACCACGAGGACTGTGGGGTCTTACCTGGCTGCTCAAAGAAATGTCAACTTCTGACTCCTTGGATGCTTTAACTTTCTTTCTCTTTAAGGAATGCTCCTGTGCAACCTAGGAAGCAAGACACTTCAGGTGTGGGTCACTACAAACACCCTTGTGTGAAGACACAAACAGTCACTTAACAGTCTATGGGCTTCGTAACTACAAATTTGCTACAGCAATTAGGTTTCAATGAATAAAATGACTGACAGTGCTGCAGGGGTGAACTGGTTTGAACTAAACCACCCAAACAACATAAGAAAAGCTGCTAATGTGAATTTAAAATAATACCATGTTAACAGCACTGCTTAAAATAGAAGTACCTCACCCAAGCACTCTGCAAACCAGCACTATGCTTGGCTGGGGTAGGCAGGGTCTGGGGATAGACCTGCCATCAAATGCCAACACTGCCAAAGCATCCCACAGGGCTTGGGCTAAGCGCTGTCACTCTTCTGTGGTTTGCAGTCAAACAGTAAAATCACAGAACATTGAACTGTTCGTATTACCAGAATAAAAGGAATGTCTTCCCCTTGCTGTTATTTGCTTCTCTAAAAGTAAACCCACACACAGGGTACAACCCAGCAAGACCACTACAGTACTTTCCAGGAGCTTTTATACAGTTCTTAGCACAAGAACATCTCCCTGGTGCTCCAGCCCTTTTATCAGTTCTACACAAAACATGTAGTTTTGTTGTACTGAGCACAGCAAACATGATGTGCATAAAACACTCACTGAAACGATGTCCAACTTACAAATCCTGGGAAGTCGTAATCGAGCCCCTTTTCAGCCAGCCTCTTCCGTAAGAGTTTCTCCTTCCGCAGCAACCGCTTTGTCATCTTTGCCTTCTGAACAAGTGAACGTATCCTATTGTACCGCCTGACCGCGGGCTGGGACGGCTTCCGGAATATCTTGTTGCTGTTTTTGAAGAGGTTTTCATGGACCCTTTCAGGAGCCATGAACTGACCTGTACCATGAACATATGACATTAGGTTAGAGCAGAGCTACCCTGCTTACCACACGCACCCACATAACCCTGACTAGCCCTCATTATAACATCATCCACTCCTACTGCAGAGCACTTGTACCATGTTTTGTGAATATAGAACATGGAAAGTAACTGAATACCCACCAGTAAGAGAACTGGGGACGGATGGATGGAAAGAGCACGTTTTTATTTTCACCCAGAAAACAGATAAACTTGTTTTTCAAAAGTTGCTGCATATGTATCGCATAACCCTCTCCAAAGCAAGTGTTACTGTCACCATGCCTGAGGAACTCCCTAAGTCGATTAATATTTTAATAAAAAAAGCCTCTTGTGTCTAACTACACCGACACAGTTACAAATTATAAGGAATTTCCACATTACAGCAACTGTCTCTGCAGAAAAACCCACCACTCCCTCAGATTGTGTTGCAAAATTACACAATGAGCATTATCAGTCTTGAGCAAAACAGTAGCAGTGACCAAAAGCCTGTGTTCTATACACATGCAGAGAACGAAGAAAAACTCAGCCCCGCAGAAAATCACCTTACATTTCAGCTTATACTTACACTTCAGCAGTCTTTCAGAAAACAGGTAGTTGTTCATTGTGTCTGCAACAATTTTGGCCACATCGTCAGACTCAAACTCTATAAATCCATAGCCTTTGCTATTTCCAGTCTGTGAACAATGACAGAAAGAAATACAAGCCAACGTTTTAATAACTGAAGAACTGTCGCAACCCATTCTCAGCTGACCACAAGTAAGTTCAGAAAGATGCAAGGACGTTTCCCACTAGACCAGGTTGCTCCAAGCCCTGTCCAGCCTGGCCTTGAACACTGCCAGGGATGGGGCAGCCACAGCTCCTCTGGACAACCTGTGCCAGTGCCTCGCCTCCCTCATAGTGGAGAGCTTCTTCCTGATATATAATCTAAATCTACCTTCTTCCACTTTAAAGCACCGGATTTAATCCTGAATCAGCATATGCATATGAAACAAACTGTTCGTCAATACCTATTTACAAAAAAGCTGCCCTGTATCATTGTCATTCTGTGATTGTCACCAAGGTCACCTAGCAATATTATGATACGATGACAGACTCAGAAATTAAAAGTAGTTAAACTTATTGAGCATAAAACACCACGAAAGCTAAACCGGAGTCTTTCCCATCACATTCCACGTTGCAGCTTGAACTAGTGTACTGTGGCAGCACTTCTCACGCAAGTGTATTTACTCACAGAAAAAAATGGGACTACATCAAGCCCCGCTGAAACCGCCTGTCCGCAGCGCAGAAACAACTAAAGCCGCACGCGCCACCAGCCCGGGTCCCATTTCGGAACCATTACTCCGGAAACCACCAACCCGAGCACGGAGCCCCCCTCTGCCCGCTCATGGAACTGCAGCGGCGGCGCCCTGCTGCCCGTGAGAGGCAGAGCTCCCCGAGGCGCGTTACCTTCTTGCTCCGGGAGAGGCGGAGCCGCGTCACCGTCCCGAACTGCTCGAAATACTGGTATATCTGCGGCTCGCAGAGCCCCCGCGGGAGGTGCCCAATGTACACCACGCCCGGCGTCAGCTCCTCCTGCGGGACACAGCAGCGCGTCAGGCCACGACATGACCTGCCCCGCCGGGCCGCCCCCGCCCCGCGCCCGCCTCCGCCCCGCTCACCTTGGCCGCACGGCTCTTGCGGACCCGTTGCACCTTCTGCTGGAACTCGCGCTGCAGCTGCGGCTCCAAGGCCAGGAACGACGGGCTCGGGGCAGGAGCCACCGCCGCCATGCTGCACCCCTCGCCGCCGGAAGGACGTCACTACCCTCGCACGCGGTGTCGCGCGGCGGCGGGGGCGCGCAGGTGCAGAACAGCGGCGCGCTGTCTCCTAGCAACGGTGCGCGGCGCTGCGGATCGGCCCTCGCCCGCGTGACGTCGCGTGGCAACTCCCACACGGCAGCGGCGGCCTTCGGGAGAGGGCCTTGAAACGCTGGCAGCGCTGTCCCCTTCAGCCGCTCAGGCGCTGCGCTAGACAGCCCGGCACGGCGCGGTCAGGCTCAGCGAGGGACAGCCCCTGCGCCAACAGCATAGCAGGTCCCCAGCGTTGGCGGGAGGCCCCAGCGGCGGACGGGCGCTATGTCGGTGAGCGACATGTTCATCGCGCTGCAGGGCGTCCTCACCGCCGACCAGGACATCCGCGAGGTGCGCACGGGGCCGGGCGCGCGGGGGGCGGGCCGGGGGCGTCCGGTGCTCCCGTGACGCTGCCTGTCCCCGCAGGAGATCCGGAAGGTGGTGCAGGCGCTGGAGCAGACGGCCCGGGAGATCCTCACGCTGCTGCAGGGCGTGCACCAGGGAACCGGCTTCCAGGACAGTGAGTCCCGCACGGCCGCCCTCAGCCGCTGGGGGGCGGGAAGTGCCGTTCGAGGGGGGCGGGTCCCTCTGTCACGGGCGCCCCTCTCCCAGGCTTCGTGTGGTCGCTCGCGGGGTGTCCTGCGTGGGCTTCCCAGGGGCTGGAAAAGGGCGCAGCTGGGAGTTCTCGAGCCATGCGAGTAGAAAAGCTGCTATTGCATCCCCAGGGAGAGCCGCTTTTTCCCTTTCCCCCCTCCCTTGTCAGCTGTGTCGCTGTCTCGGTGCAGGAGAGCGTGCTTTTCTTAGAGGTGTTCGCTTTCTGGGCCGTTGCATTGGCTCCTATGTAGGATTGCCTTAAAGCGATGTGCACATGGATTTTTATGTTCTCGTAATTTTACCATCAACCGATGGCCTTTGTATTGCCTTCCTCACCTCTTCACCCTATTCCCCAATAAGCTGTGATCCTGAATGCTCTGGGAGTGCTCAGGATGGTGAGGGAAAGGGGGTCTCCAGTCTGGTTTGTATGAGACTGTGTGTATGTAAAATCTGCCCAGTGCTGTAAAATCTAAGGGGAATTTGCAAAGACCAGCAATAAAGCAGGAGTTGTCCTTGATGTACATTTGCCATACATGAGGGAATTGTTCTGCTGGTTTTGAGGTTTGGGTTGTAAGGAGCCTTGTTCCTTGCTTTCAATCCAAACTTGTGTAAGATTTTTGACATAATGTTTCTGGGCCAGCCTGATTCCTGCAGGGCACAAGAACAGCACTACAGACCTAGGTGTCAGATGTGCTCTTTCTGCTTCCTCCATCCCCACTCTTCAACTCACTGGCAAAACTACTGGAATAAACAGGGTTTTTTTCCTTAAATATATGACTTAAAAGTTATTTTTTTTGAGTCAGCGAACATCTCCTGAGAAGACAGAACCATCCTGACTTTCCTGGAAACTCTTGAGAGAGGTTTAGGAAGAGGAGAAATCTGTCAAGGCACTCTCTGAAGGTGAATAGAAGAATAAACCTCAGCAGGTGCTGCTTTATTCACCTGCAGAGCTGAGTGGTTGTTACCAGCCTGATGGCCTGCTGGTGGCCTGGGATTTCTCTGGCCCCTGAGAGGGTATGTGCTTAGCAACATGCAACTCCTGAGGTTTGACCTCTGCTGGCAAGTGCAGCTCCCACCTGCTTAGGGAATCTGTCTGTGGTAAAGATTACAACTGCTCATTGGTTAATTTACACAAGCATAAACTCAGTTTTCTAAGCTGGAAAACCTGTGGATGTTGTTTTGTGTGGGTATCAACTTCAGGGATTGCTTTCCAGCATTGAATAGTGGAGACCTTTGTCTGGCTCAGTGTATTTTCCATTGATCTTTTTTGAGGGGAGAGAGCTGGTCCTGGAATTTGCAGAGTCTGAGAACAGATTTAGAAGAGTTAAAAGTGAACACCAGAAAAAAAGCCTAATCTTATAATTCTTGTAATACCAAAGATAACAAATACATGCTTAGTGGGTTAGGCGTTAGCTCATGATAATAGACCTGTCTGTTTCTCATAATTTAGAAGAACAATAAAGCAAATCAAGAAAGATTAACAGCAAAATAATACAATGTCAGTTAGCAGAAGGATTGTTTGAGGGGTAAGTAGCGCTTGTCAGATGTCACATATTTAGATTGCAGTTTTATTTGGTTGTGGTTGTAGTTCTGCAGCATAGTGTGCTTAAATGTCTGTGTGGCTTTTCTACAGCATCTCATTGAGTCAGTACCAAAATTTGACTAAGAAACTGAAATGATACTTCCTTAGTAGATTAAAAAGGGATAAACAATGACTTGTAGCTATGAAAGAAAGGATTATTCATTGCAAAAGAGTTCTTGCGAGACTTTGTAGTATCAAGACTTTTCATAGAATCATAGAATAGTTAGGGTTGGAAAGGACTTTAAGATCATCAAGTTCCAACCCCCCCGTCATGGGCAGGGGCACCTCACACTAAACCATATCACCCAAGTCCTTGTCCAACCTGGTCTTGAACACTGCCAGGGATGGAGCATTCACAACTTCCCTGGGCAACCTATTCCAGTGCCTCACCACCCTAACAGGAAAGAATTTCCTTCTTATAGCCAATCTAAACTTCCCCTGTTTAAGTTTGAAGCCATTACCCCTTGTCCTGTCACTGCAGTCCCTAATGAAGAGTCCCTCCCCAGCATCCCTATAGGCCCCCTCCAGATACTGGAAGGCTGCTATGAGGTCTCCATGCAGTCTTCTCTTGTCCAGGCTGAACAGCCCCAACTTTTCTCAGCCTGTCTTCATACAGGAGGTGCTCCAGTCCCCTGATCATCCTCGTGGCCCTTCTCTGGACTTGTTCCAACAGTTCCATGTCCTTTTTATGTTGAGGACACCAGAACTGCACACAATACTCCAGGTGAGGTCTCACAAGAGCAGAGTAGAGGGGCAGGATCACCTCCTTCGACCTGCTGGTCACACTCCTTTTGATGCAGCCCAGGATTTGGTTGGCTTTCTGGGCTGCAAGCGCACACTGAAGCCAGCTCATGTTCATTTTCTCATCAACCAACACCCCCAAGTCCTTCTCCTTAGGGCTGCTCTCAATCTCTTCTCTGCCCAACCTGTAGCTGTGCCTGGGATTGCTCCGACCCAGGTGTAGGACCTTGCACTTGTTATGGTTAAACTTCATAAGGTTGGCATCAGCCCACCTCACAAGCATGTCAAGGCCCCTCTGGATGGCATTCTTTCCCTGCAGGATATCAACCGAACCACACAGCTTGGTGTCATTGGCAAACAGGTTTATATTTATTTATTCCAAGATATAAGAAAAACCATGAATCCTATCAGTAATCTATATTGAGCTATTAAAATATTAAATTATAAACTGGAAACTAATAAAAAAGCAAGAATACTATTAACTACTACAAGTTCCCGGGTGACAGAGTAGTGAATGATGCTGGGTGGCTGCAGCTGTGTTGCTGTGGCTGGTTGAAGCTGGTGCTGCTGCCAAGAGAGGCTGTAGAGCTTGTTGTACCCTGTCACCTGGGAGACAGCTTTCTTCCCCAGCCTGTTGGTTGATCGTTTATAATTCCTGTTCCATCATCTGTTGAAACAGAGTGATGAAAACTCAAGGAGGCGACAGAGAACTACTGAAAACAGGGAAGGGATTTGTACCAGGCTGAGCAGTCCCTCCTGCTAAAGAGAAGGGTAGGGGATGGAGTGAGCTCCGTTAATAGAAATATGGGTTAGTTGGTATTTGAAACATTGTCTTGCCCTCCCAGTGCCTTTCCTCTGTTCTCCAGGAGCTTAAAATACCTCCTAGTTAAATCTGTTTTCATTGAGTTTTCATCTAACCTCTTTTACTGCAGGGCAGACACCTACCTGCAGACAACAGCTGTTTGGTGGTGCTGACTTGACTGTGGTCTCTGCACTGAGTGTGAGACTGTGCTTTGCTGTGGGATACACACTTGCAGTTGTAGTCTTTATTTAGCTGTGGGGAAGGGAAGGAAAACCAGCAGAGCCTCAGGCCGTCATCCTCTGGAACACGGTTAGAGGATCTCCTTCAGCTTCCTCTTCCCTGTCCAAAATGGAATTTGAGAACTGCAGGGAGAGCTGTTCAGGGCAGGGTGTGCTGCAGCCTGCTGTTAGCTGACATGAATCTGAATGACAGATAGGGTCTTCAGAGGCTGAAAGTCAGCTTAATATGTCTTTGCTCTTGAACTACATTATGTCAAGTTTAGCCAAACATCAGTGGTGGTATCCAAGGAGGCAAGAGGATAGCTTGAAGTTGGGAGGCTATGTGTGTATCACTGAGCGCTTGTCTGAGACTTTCCTGTAAAGACTGCTTATTTTTGTCACAGGTTCCTTTGACAGAACTTTGTCCTCAAATGCTAGGTAATGGTTGACACAGCTGAGGCAGGCATCACAATTTGAGGATGGTGCTCAAAGGCTGGCTGTCAGTGAGCTTCACACGTCTCTTTCATTCTGGCTGTCACATAGAGCACTTTCACCTTCTGCATCCTGAAGCTTTTCTTTTTAAGTGCCCCCCCCCGCCCCCCTTTTTTGTTTGTTTTTTGTTGTTTTTTTTTTTTTTTAATAGAAGTTGTGCATTATTAATTGAAAGAAGCTTTTTAAGTATACTTAAGTGACTCTGGTAGGGCTTGTTTGATAGAAATCATCCATCAGAACTTTCTGATTTAGCTTCTATGCATCTTATTTAATCTTAGCTTCACAGTATGCTAGATATTGGAAGGGACCTCAAAAGATCATCTAGTCCAATCCCCCTGCCGGAGCAGGAACACCTAGATAATGTTACACAGGAATGTGTCCAGGCGGGTTTTGAATGTCTCCAGGGAAGGAGACTCCACAGCCTCCCTGGGCAGCCTGTTCCAGTGTTCCGTCACCCTCACTGAGAAGAAGTTTCTTCTCAAGTTTAAGTGGAACCTCTTGTGTTCCAGTTTGTACCCATTACCCCTTGTCCTATCATTGTTTGCCACTGAGTAGAGCCTGGCTCCATCCTCGTGACACTCCCCCTTTATATATTTATAGACACTAATAAGGTCACCCCTCAGTCTCCTCTTCTCCAAACTATAGAGACCCAGCTCCCTCAGTCTTTCCTCATAAGGAAGATGCTCCACTCCCTTAATCATCTTTGTTGCCCTGCGCTGGACTCTCTCCAGCAGCTCCCTGTCCTTCTTGAACTGAGGGGCCCAGAACTGGACACAATATTCCAGATGTGGTCTCACCAGGGCAGAGTAGAGGGGAAGGAGGACCTCTCTCGACCTACTAACCACCCCCCTTCTAATACATCCCAGGATGCCATTGGCCTTCTTAGCCACAAGGGCACAGTGTTGGCTCATGGTCATCCTGTCATCCACTAGGACCCCCAGGTCCCTGTCCCCTACACTGCTCTCTAACAGGTCGTTCCCCAACCTATGCTGGAACCTGGGGTTGTTCCTGCCCAGATGCAGGACTCTACATTTTCCCTTGCTTCTGTACATCAAGTGCAGGAGAGCCTGCCAGGGTGACCTACCTGCCTTGGGCTGTGACCAAGATTTCTGAGAAGGCCTCAGTTAAGAGATAGTGGTTTGATGAGGGCCTTGGTGCTGCAGGAGCAGTGTGGCTGTAAATTGTGTCAATAAACGGGAGGTGGCAGTGGGTGGCACATAAATAAGGGACCATTTTTCTGCAGAGCTATAACATCCATTGGTCAGGCTGAAACCCAGTTTCTTCAAATACATCACTCTGAAAGCAGGAAAAGCAGTTTCCTGAAGGGATGTTGCGCCTCATCTAACCTAAGTCTTATTCATAAGAAAAAAATATTCCAAGATTTTAAAATTGAGACAGAAAAGTTGCTTTTCTGTTTGGCAGCACTGCCCAGTGTGTGTGTGTGCTTTCTCCTGCCAGCTGCTGTGTGTAGTGCTGTCCTATTGCTTGTGGTCTAGTGGTTGCTTTTTCTTCTAAACCACTGCATGAGAGAACATCTTGTTTCTCTCTTTATAAAGCCTGCACAGCCCAGATGGCCACTCCTTCCTCTCACTCCATCCATACAGCTAGAACCTAAAATGTCCCATTATCTGCTCATGCCTGATCTCTGGCATGCCGCCTTTCTGCATCACAGTCCGCATTCCATCCACTCCGGATGGGTGGATGGGCTCATAGCATGGGGCTTTAACCATGTTGCTGCTCTTGTGACTCCCTCCCTTGCCCCTCAGATAACTTTTCCCATGATCTCAGCTCTTGCATATTTACAGACCCTCAGACAAAACTGCTCCTCTCCTACTTCAGATGAGGCCTCGCACTCAGTGTCCTTTCCAGCCTTTCTCCATCTCTACTTCTCATCTCTCCTCCAGCATTGCTCGTTTGCCACCCTGCTCAGTGCATTACCACATGCCTTTGTTCCCCAGAGAAACAACACACTGACTCTTATGTTCATCCATTCCTGCCTCCATCTTTTTGTATCTCCCATTGCCTTTTGGTCTGTGACCTTCGCAGAGTTTTCTTCTGTCAGTGCCCATTACAGAATGGGTTCTTCATCCATGACGTAAGTTTCATAGAAGTAGTAATGATTAGCAGTGATTCTTAAATAACACTGGGGCATCTTGGCTCAAGTTTGAAACTAAGGACTAGAGCAGATTAGACAGCGTGGAACTCAGGAGTGTTTCTCCTCTACCTGTGTGACTCATGGTGTGACAATGAGAATTTCTTAGATTGATTCCACATGTCAGTAGACTTCTCTTGGACAACAAAGGAGTGTAAATAGTACTGCCAACACGGGAAAACTCTCTGTTTACACAAACTCGCTCTCTGTCAAGTACTGAATGTTGCGCTGTTTCTTTTTCAGTACCTAAGAAATGTCAGAAGGCTCGTGAACACTTCGGTACAGTGAAAATACAGCTGGACTCTCTGAAGACCAAGTTTCCTGCTGATCAGTATTACAGGTGTGCAGGATCACACACAGCCAGACGTGGAAATGAGAATTGCCTGGGCATAGTTGGCAGTGTTACTTTGGAAGAATGATTTAAAGATTTATGGTCTGAATGCTTCTTTCTGTTTGAAAAGTAAATTGTAGAGGACTGTGAGGTTTTTAGCAGCACAGATAAAAAAAACTTTTGCTCAAACACTATTTATAACATTTCACTAAAAGAATATCTAGTATTTAATTCTTATTCTGGAAATTTTTTAAAAAAAGAAAACCAAAACTTTAGGAATTGATGTTTTGTTGGAGCTGCTTCTGGTTTCTGGGAGCAGAGCATTTGCTGGTCCATTAGTTTCAGTTAATTTGCTAGGTTTGGGGCATGTCTGAAAACAGCTCCAAATCTGTCATGAAATGGCTGTTTGATACTGCAGATACAAAATGAAGTTGTCACCTCTGTTTTGCTGCTGCCAGAAGGGGACAGTGTCTAGCAAGAACATTTCAAAGGACAAGTCTTGTCAGCTCAGATCTGCTGAGGGAAGATGGGAGAGAAGATGGTTGTCTTGTGGGCACGGCAACCTGAAAAACTCCATGAACCGAGTAGGTGTGTGAGGGGTGGAAGAAGGAATGCCAGCGTCCAGCATGGTGTCCTGGGGTGAAGTTCTGGAGCACCAAGGAGATGCCTTTAGGCTGGTGTTGTTTAGATAGGCCAAAAATATCACAAAGTGCTACATGTAAAGGTGGAAAACGTAATGTATACATAACATATGCTTGTTGCCTCGCTCTTCAGTAATAGATGTTACTTATGTATATGTTGACTTGGTGTTTTCTTCAACAGATTTCATGAGCACTGGAGGTTTGTGCTTCAGCGGCTGGTGTTTCTGGCAGCATTTGTAGTCTACTTGGAGTCAGAAACATTAGTGACCCGAGAAGCTGTTGCAGAAATACTTGGGAGTAAGTTAATATTCTAACAAAGAGAAAAGCCTTGTGACTTTTTTAGGCATAGCTTTCAGAGGTATAGGGAATCAGCAGAACTTCATTTCTTCCCAAGAAATCTTCCATGTAGATTATTAATTCAAATTGCATAAATGTACCGAAAGAGTAATGCAGAGATTAAGCTCAGTTCTCTCACTTTTTGGTGTCTAAAAATGTAGAAAGATAAAATTCTGATGCTGTAAGAGAATTGTGTGCTCCCAGAGCAAAGGATTTGAAAAAAAACCAAACCAAAACCACAAAACCAAAACCAGAATATATTTCTAAAAACTGAGCCAGACCTCATACACCCTCTCTGGTGTATGGATATAAATTCAGTTATTGTTGGATCAGTTACAACCTGTTGCATGTCCAGCTGAGGACATATGATACGCTAAATCAAAATGTGGAGGAGAGGCAGTAATTACATCACATGCAGGGAAAGGCTGACTTTTCTTTTGTAATGGTATTTCATAATCTTGATATTTTAAATGAGCTCAGTGAACAAACACAGTTTCAACTAGCTGGGTTTGCTCATGTTCAGCACCACCTGATTACCATTCTGGTTTTCATCTTAGTTGAAGCTGATCGAGAGCGGGGCTTTCACCTGGACATTGAGGACTATCTCTCTGGTGTATTAACTCTCGCCAGTGAGCTGGTAAGGAAGATACTCATGCATAGCTTTGGATTGAAACTGACCTAGAAAAATAATGTGTTTTCTAAGCTTCCCAAGTTGTTCCTGGAAGTTACGAAACACAAGGCCTCGATCTGAACTTTCAGCAAACCACCTCTCTGTGTGCAAGAGTGGTGCCTCACTGATATTTTAAGATTTAAGCTAGTCACTTGATTGAAAATCCAGGATCACGGTCAACAGAAAAGTAGATCTAAGGATAAATAATCTGACTGCCTGGAACAAAACTGCTTCATTTGGTAAAGTAAGTGATGGGATTGGGGATGTGATTTGGGTGGGTTCCTCCACTGATGTTCTCCCTGCATGTTGTCTTCTCATAGTCTAGACTGGCAGTGAACAGTGTCACGGCTGGTGACTATTCTCGCCCTCTCCGCATCTCAACTTTTATCAACGAGCTGGATTCTGGCTTCCGTCTCCTCAACCTGAAGAATGACTCCCTGAGGAAACGTTACGATGGCCTGAAATACGATGTTAAGAAAATTGAGGAAGTGGTTTACGACTTGTCAATCAGAGGACTCAATAAGGAAGCAACACCTGGTGCAGGTGGAGAGAAATGAAAGATGCTCATTTTAACAGCATCATCGATTACCTCAGATGGTTGCCAATTTAGGAAGCATGCTAGCAAAGTCTTCCTACAGTAGTTTAGAAGAACTGCAGCTAAAAGCTGCTCTCTATTTTCTTACAAAAGGTGTAGTACGGATGTTAGATCCTCAAAATGTTTTGTAAACTTATATCTAGATTAGGGCAGGAGGCTCTCCGTTTCCAGTGGAGTTCCTCTGTCAAAACACAGGGTGCTGTTCTGTGCACAGCAGCAATAGTAGTCAGTAACACCTGTGAGCTGAAATACATTCTCCCTAGTTCCATAGTGGTGTTTCACTGCTGCAGCAGCGGTGTGCTTCAGCTGCCCCTTCTCACCCACCTCAGAAGACATGTGCAGAGCACGCTGCTCGCTGCAGATATGTGTCATGCTTTACAAACCACAGTGTGTAAATAGGTAAACTTTTTTTTAAGACACTGATTGGGATTTTTGCCTTTTTGTTAATTTTCACCTCTGTCATTAAGTTGGACAGATTCACGTAACTCTATTAACCACATTTTTTTTAATGGCTTCTGTTAATGTATCTCGCTTAAGTGAGAAATCAGTGAAGATATTACTGAGAATTTCTCCATTGGAACTGGTGCGTTGCCCCCAGGCACATTTTCTCTAGGTTTTTTCCTTCCTCCAAGATTTCTGTTACCAGGGAGAGCAAGGACCTGCCTTCCCTGGCTGGTATTTGTTTTACTGACATGAGCAAATGCTGAGTTTTAGTATGATCATTTGCCTTGAGAACTCAGTGTAAGCCATTTTTATTTTTAACTACCATGATTTCTGAATAGAGAAATGTTAACAGATAAACTGCAGGGAGAGTCTGAGTTTTAACACTCTAGATAGGCCACAACTGTACCTGTGTCCTGGGATGAAAAAAGAAACACACCAGAACTATAGTTTGTGTAGTAAAATGTTTGTATCCTTAGAAAAGAGGGAATTACTAGTTTCAGACACTTTGCATGTAAAGTGTTTGCAAACACCAACAGCCTCTTTTCCTTTGTCTAAAAGGGCACACTGGTACCCTGCAATGTGTTTGTTCTCTTGTCCTAAATGAGAGTTTCGTCATTCTTCTGGTGGCACAGCAGGGGGTAAGGAGACAAATGTAATTTCTTTAGGAGGAATATTTCCAGAGGAAGAAACTGAAAAGTAAAGTTTGTGGGTTTATTAGCATCTCATTTTGTTAGCAAAGATTTACCAGTGTTTGAGTTAGGGAATTGTTTTGTTTATTGAAAGAAAATGGTTTCTTGGTTATTTTGGCCAATAAAAGCTGTTCTTTGATTTTGGCCATTTGGTAACTGTTGGCCTGTTGTCTGATTATTTGTTCTTTGCTTCCCTTTCTGGGAGCCTACTCTAAAATTAAGCTGGGTCAATAGGAAAATTGTTCAGTGGTGTGCTCTTGCCCACTGGCAAGTGAAGCCAAACTCAAACTGCAGACAGATTTCATTGGCATTTTTTAAACTATTTTTAACCTATTTGACCTGTTTCACCAAGTAGAGCAGGGGTATGGAGTTTATCATTGCCAAATCCAAGATGTGGCAGGGTTCATCTTCAGAGCATCTCATAATCTTTCATGTTTGTCCCAACCCTTTGTTTGTCTCATGTCTTGTAACATAGGGAGGTGGTAATATCCCTCTTTCTCAGCTGAAGAAGATGAGGGTGTACCTTCCTAAGCCTCATGGCAATGAGACCAGCTTTCAAAGTAGTTTCAAAGTAGCCACTGTTTACTTCTTTCTTGCTTTAACCCTGTGGAGGTGGGAGGAAGGAAGGAGCTTAAGCCAGTTCTACTGCCAGAACCAGAGACTAGGGGTAAAACAGCCATGGTCACACAGGAAATGGATGGGAGCAGGGGAATTAGAGAAAGGTTTCCTGGGCATCAGTCTGGTGTCTCAGGTTGGAAGATTCCTGGGGTGTGAGGCCACGTGGTGGGGCAGTTTCTGTTGCAGGGCAGGCGTTTGTCAAGGGTTTGTGCTAGCTTGTGTCCCAGGTGCTCCAGTTTCATTGGTCATGCAACAGGCCTGCTTCCTGGCATGGGATGTCAAGTAATGGGATGCCTAGAACAGCTTTTCAGTAGATCCTAAGTGTGCCAGCTCTTGCATCTTATGTGGTTTCTGAGAGCTGGTGGAGATAACAGTGCTGTGCCCCAGGTGCAGATACTGTGGGAGGGACAACTGGAAGAGCAAGTCCTTTACTTAGGTCTTACAAAGCCTGCAAGGTGTGGATCCTGTCTACGGCTCTGTGAAGAGCAAGTGCTTAAGAAAGGAACACAGCACTGGGATGTCCCTGGAGGGTGTTTAACACACACCTTGTTCTGACCTATTCCAGGTTTTGGGGGAGACTACCATCTTCCTCTGGAGAAAGCACCATTTCCAGGAGCCAAGCTGCATGGTGCATTCCTAGGCTAGCTCTAGGGAAAGGAAAAGAAAACTGCAAGCTTTCTCCCTAGAGTGCAGCAAGGAGAAGCAGGGACATGCTTCTTGTAGTTTCCTCTGCACAGAGGTAGCCTGTAGGACCTTGTGGCCTCAATTGCTGCACATTACATTGGTCCTGCATGTTGTGTGTCTGTCCCAGAGCTGGGAGCAGGGGGAAGAAGGGAAGACTCAGAAGGACTCGAGGTCTTTCTAGTCTCCTCTGAGAGACTTTTCTGACCCTTTTCCCAGGGGTAACAGCAGCAGGTTAGCCAGCAGGGAATGGCAGTGAGAGACAGAGCTGTGAGGACTGCAAAAGCTTGATGGCTGACGAATTGGATGCACTTGAACAAATAACTGCTGTTGGTACTAAATGGACTGCGCAGAGTGTGCTGGCAGCTGGCGAGGAGTGAGTCAGCGCCGGAGCGCTGGAGAGTCTGACTCAACAGCCAGCACGGCTGTTCTCTGAGCCACTTCAGTCTCAAGTGTGTGCCAGGGAGCGCTCTCTTGGATTGTCTCTGTATGCACTCACTGGTTTGCTGGTTTTTTGTTTTTTTTCCTCATCTTGATGTCATTTTTGTGTTTTTTATTTCAGTAAAAAGGGCACTTAGTTGATTAACTGCTCATTATTTACAGCTCTGCCTGTTCAACTCCTGCAGATCAATGAAAGTGCTGACCTGAAACCATTTGGGAAGTAGGGGTGAAGAGAACTCCATGGCACAGGATGCAGGGCAGACCATGGGTCTGGCTGCGGAACTGGGCTCAGTCTGATGGAATTAATTAACTGCAGCCAACATCCAGGCACCTCTTTAAACTGGCACTCATTAAAGGACACGTTATCACCTCTACATGGCCTTTTTCTTTTGCCAGCACACGTCTTTGTGCAGTGAGCTGCATCAAGGAACAGAGCTAGCCGAAACAATATTTTTCAGCAGTGTGTGCTCACAATCTGGTTCACTGCTCAGTCCCGCGCATGCTGTTCCAGTGTGTGGAGGGAGGCTTCTTCCTCCCCCTGGTGCCTGCTTGAAGTGTTCACTGAACTGTAACACTAGGTGGTAAACTGATTTTTCTTGCAGTAATTTAACTGCTTCCTGCTTTGTTAGGATTGCCAAGGATTGCCTCTTTGGGTAAATAATCTGCCTTCGTTTTACTGCAAAGCAATGATTTCTGTGCTATAGAGCCTCACTTGCATTTTTCAGCCAGTAAAGTCTTTACACACTGAGGCAATTAAGGAGGGTGGAAAGTGAACATAGAATCATAGAATAGTTAGGGTTGGAAAGGACCTTAAGATCATCAAGTTCCAACCCCTGTGTCTTGGACAGGGACACCTCACACTAAACCATGTCACCCAAGGCTCTGTCCAACCCAGCCTTGAACACCACCAGAGATGGAGCATTCACAACCTCCCTGGGCAACCCATTCCAGTGCCTCACCACCCTTACAGTAAAGAACTTCCTCCTTATATCCAATCTAAACTTCCCCTGGTTAAGTTTTAACCTGTTACCCCTTGTCCTATCACTACAGTTCCTAATGAAGAGTCCCTCTCCAGCATCCCGATGGGCCCCCTTCAGATACTGGAAGGCTGCTATGAGCTCTCCACACAGCCTTCTCTTCTCCAGGCTGAACAGCCCCAACTTTCTCAGCCTGTCTTCATACAGGAGGTGCTCCAGTCCCCTGATCATCCTCATGGCCCTCCTCTGGACTTGTTCCAACAGTTCCATGTCCTTTTTATGTTGAGGACACCAGAACTGCACACAATACTCCAGGTGAGGTCTCATGAGAGCAGAGTAGAGGGGCAGGATCACCTCCTTCGACCTGCTGGTCACGCTCCTTTTGATGCAGCCAAATACAGATGATTCCTGGAGTGTGTGTGTGGATACTGACCCCATTATCCATCAGCAATCCATCTTCCCTCATTAAAGTACTGTCTGTTGGTGGATGCTGCCATGCAACTGCACTAAAACGTGTAGGGCTGTTCAGTGAGCCTCCTGCCTGCTGAATTCATACAGTGTCATTAAACAAGTTGATACTGAAAGGAATAGTCCTTTGCGGTATATATCTTCTGTATGTACGTTGCAGGTCAGGCATGAATTACCTGAAGATGTGTATCTCCTTCCAGGTTTCTCTGCCTGTTGTCTCTTCAAACTGTGGCACTTCTGGTGTACACTGGTTAGCCATCCCTGGACCATTGCCCTGCCCAAGGGGAAGATGGCTGTCCTTAAAACAGCCCTTTCTTGAACAGAGGATTTCCTTGTTTGAATGAAGTACACTCCTTGTCCGAATGCCTGTTCACCTGCATATTCATGCTACAGGTGTACAAACATCTAACCTGCTTCTGTTGGGCAAAATGCAAGAGCCTGACCCTTGCAAGGGTGATGTTTGCTCCACAGGAAGCGTGCTGGCTCCCATCCCAATAGGGAGAGCTGTCTAGCTGCCTCTGGGTCTGCACTGCAGCCCTGCACAGCTCCCACAGGCTTCTGTGAAGTCTGACAGCCACCAGAGCCTGATGGAGACTTCAACAGGGACTGCAGAAAGCCTATAGGAAAAACAAAGCCCAAGATTTCAGCCCCTGTGAGATGGTTTGGAGCTATAGAGGCCTTGTGCTCTTTGCATGTTCTGGTTAGTGCAGGCTTCAGTTATGGGATCTGCTCTGTGACTGTGGCTTTCCATCTGCCAGCCCTCCCCACAACACCCAGAGAGATGTTTGATGCAGGTCCTCCCAAGGATGTGACTCTGGCACTGCAAGGGAGGTTCCTGCACTAGGAAGGAAGGGTTCAAAGCCACCTGGTATTCCACTGCCACTGAAACAAAGGGTTTCTTCCCCTGCTGGCACCTTCCCTGGGAGGGCTGTTTACAGTCTGAGCTGAGATGCAAAGCCTGCAGTGGTGGAGATCACACTGGGACAGGATTTGAACCAGACAGTTGCAAATTATTGTTACACTCGTCCTTGCTGATGGATCTAGTGCCTAGTGCCAGCTTTTCTACGTGTGCCAGCTGAGTAACTGCTCCCACTCAAGCTGGAGTAGAGACCGGTGCTGGAGGATGCCCTGCCTGTGCTCTGATTCCTCGTTAGGGTTCCTCACTCTCTGTTGAAGAGGACCCTCTATGTTCTTATCACTCAATTTTACCATCCATGTTGTATAAAGTTTTCCCCTGGGGAGCCCCTTCAGCTTCCTGAAGGAGATGTCTTGTTCTAGTAAGTGCCCTTGGGGCTTGCCTGGAGTTTTGCGGTTTTGGACTGCACAGTGTTATTGTCAAAACTGATTTTATTCTTAACTGCTTGTACCTGTCTCCAGTTATTCTGCAGCAGCCTCTGTAAGAAATAAGGCAGTTGCCTTTGTCCACCTGATCAGCGAGATTTTGTGCTCTCACACTCCACTCTAGTGACAGGAAGTCACTCAACAATGACAGTGAGATCTCTGAATATTTATCTGATCTCTGGCAGGAGAACAGTTTCCTTCATTGCTTTTGGTTCCAGGTTTTTCCAATTTCAAGTCAGAGAATGTCAGCCCAATTCCAGCAGAATTTCACCTGGTTCCTCAGCATACGTTTTAAAGGAGACACAGTTGACATCATGAAATAAGAGTTATTACAGCTGCCTTATCCATGAGCCCTGAAGGGATATCTTTGACTTGGTGCTAGAAGATTCAAATTATCTTCCCTTTGAGCATGTCAGGAACAAGCAAGAGGATTCACCAGAATCTCCTGCTGGAGATCTGTCTTCATGTGACTTTAGCTCCATAATAGATTCATATGTATTGCCTAACTGAAGTTCCCCAAGACAGGCGATCCAAGAGGATCTCAGAGCTTTTTTGGGTATTTGGGGTGTGCTGAGGTCAATCTTTCAGTCTCCAGTGACAGCTAGAGTAGTTTCTTGCTGCCAGACCAATACTGGTGTTCCCTTTCAGATACATTCTTGATCATATAGTGGAGACCCAAACTGAACGTTCTTTCCCCATCCTTACTTTTGTCAAGGACAACAAGGACTGTACATAAAACACCATAAAATAGAAGATCACGTCACTAAAGCAGAAGTCTTTGACCTCTAAAGTCTTCGCATCTCCCTGTGGTTTTTTGGGGGGGCTTTCCCACCCAGCCTGCTGACTCTTTCCTCTTTTCTTTGGACCTGACCTCACAAGGGGCTCTTAAACCTGCGTTTTGTGCTCTTGTGTGTCTGTTTTCTGAGCTCAAACATACATGGACTCTATGATAAAGGCCACCTTTTGTTGTTTTCCTGATAAACGACAAGTCACACTCATCCTAAATTCTTATTCAAGGTCACTTATGAGTTCTGATAAATAATTACTTTTTTTCCCCTAACATGGTACTTCCAGAGAGATCTGCTTGAATACCTGGGTAAGTTCAGTGGGCCAGAGTCTTGAAAAGCAATCTTAACCATTGTCAGTCATGATCACGAGAGGCATAAAAACATGATGAAGCCCTGGGACAGGCAGTTTGGAACAAATAATTGCTTTCTTGGCTTGCAGACAACCCTGTTCCCAAGTACCCTAGGTTCTAATAGCCTTTTGTCATGCTTGTTAATCAGAAATGGAAAAATATAGCACAACTATTCTCCAAGGCTGCCAAGTAAGATGTGTACATGTGATACTGAAAGACTTGGAACTTCCCAGGAGAAGGATCATCCAGTTCAGAAAGGTGCCTGGGGATTATGGAAACTTACTGCCTTGTCAGTGTGCTGACACTCCTCACCCTTCTTGTGCAGGCTCAGCCCACAGCACGAGCTCTCACAGGGCCACAGAGATCATCCTGTGCTCGTGTTCCCTTTCAACACCTGTAATTTAAAGGCAGGCGGGCGGCTGAGTACACAGCGGATACATAAAAGAGAAATAACATTGGAAGCACAACCTCTGTCTAGTTTGACGGGTTCAGCAGTCAGGCTGTCGCTTCCCGTAGCACACTGTCCCAGGTCAAAGAGTTCCCTGGCTGCAGTTTTGTTAGGACAGGGCTACAGCACCAAGAACGCATCCTGCTCATAACTCAGCACCCGGCAATTACTTACAGACCTTCTTTTGGGGAGAGTTTGCCTGCTTCAGAGGAAATAGGCTATGATTACGAGGAGCCTGGCAGGCAGGTGTTTCCTGTGATACCTAGAAAAAACCCAGATCTGACAGATCAAACAATCACCCGAATGCAAGACTGATGCTAAGTTTTAGACCTTTTACATATACTGATTGTTCTCTAACCTTTTTGAACAGCCAGGGTGACTGAAGGTATCTTGATTTAAAGATATGACTGTACAAACAGTCCCTGGCTGGTTTTGAGCATGAGTTGGTGTGGAGGAAAATCACTCTGCTAGGAAGTGACTGAAAATTTTCCAGAGAGCAGCAGCATCATGTGGCTAAGAAAGTCACTCACTGATTGGGTAAATGCAGCTACTGTATCTGTGCCTTCCCTTATCAAAACTACCACTGGAGGTAACAAAGTGAAGGTAGCTGTGCCATTTTGATCCTGAGAGAGAAAACAAGGTCCTACAAGCTGTTGCCTTTTGCATGTTAGGTGAACAGGGCTTGAAGGCTCATAGGTGCAGATCTGTCATGACAGCATAAAAGAAATCTTCCTCCAACAGCTGCTCTGCTTATGCATCCATCTATCTGAAAAACAAACAACAAACTAAAAGCAATGCCTTGTGTTCCTCACTGGCTGTTCAGTGTGTATTTTGGGGGAATTTATTATAAGTTATTATAAGCAATTTACTGTCTAATGACTAGAAATAGCTGGAGGGAATTCCAACTCGCCTGAGGGACTCAGGCTGCTGCCCCAACAAGTGTTTTGCCAGCTATCACTCACTACAGCACTCGGCTGGGTGCTGCCATCCTCATGTCTTGGGTATGTTTGTAAAGCCTTCAGATGATGCAAAAGCTCCCATTTCCTCAAGTACAAAATAAAGTACTAAAATACTGGATGGTGCAGAGGAAGAGAAAATACAGCCAGTGCTCATGTCTCACTGTTGGTGTCTGCCCCAATGCCTGGAGCACTGTAACAAGCCCTAGCAGCTGCGGCAAGAAGACAAAGCAGTGGGTATGGTTTGGAAGCCTGCTCAGGTGTTGGATCAGTGGTGACTTTACAAGATTAGGGCTACGTATGTGAAGGTAGCCTCTGTCTGCCTTTGTGCACTCACTGATGCCAGCTCATCTCTGGAGAAATACACAAATATGCTTGTGTGACTCCTCCTGTAAAATAAGTGTCTGTAACAGAAATATTTTGTTTACTGATATATACTGATTGGCTTTGTCTCTACCATGGAGGGCTGAAAGAACATTTACAGGCTGTCCTCTAAGACCCACCAACACAAATTCAGGCTCCTTTAACATAGCCCCTAGGGCTGTAATCTGGCCTTTGCTGTGTAAGTCACAGTGTGACATTTTGCTGATCTTGTAATCGCAAGGCAGAGGTCAGCAGTGATGCCAGTCTAAAAAGGTTATAAACACTGTTTGCCTTTTCACCATTGCTCAGCTTCAAGTCAGTTCCCTGCTGAGGAGCTGAGAGAGGCTGGACCTTACAGGGGAGAGCTCTGGGGTCTGTTTTGGCTTTCACATCTGGTGTGCTGGCGCTTGACCTGCCCCGGGAAGACTGTGGTCAGAGCATAAGATTTTGTGCCAGCCTGTTGTCTTCTAGTGAGAGTTAGGGTAGCAGGCTTGTACTATTCTCCCAGGCTCGTTAGGAGTAGCCCCTGAATTCTGCCCAGGGAATCAAAGAACAGATGCAGGCACATTGAATACCACCCACACTAAAAGAAATATCTACTCCAGAACACAAATACTTAAGAAAATACCCATCTAAAGTCATTGAAACATAATTATTAAAACCTTTTATATTACTCTACAGTACAATGTAAATTGTTCCTTTGAAATACAATTTTGAAATACACTAGATTACATCATTTAAATAATGGCAAACTTTTAAATTCATTATTAGTGGTAGCAGAGCTATATTTACATAGACTTCTATTTCAGATGCAGTGTTATGTTACAGTCCCTAAGCCAGCTAAATATCAGACTTTCAATGGGGTTATAGTGCTCTTCCACATGTTCTACACACACTTGAATTGTATGTGTCAGAGAACAAGAACTCCTTCTAGTCTTGCTTTTTTTTTTTTCTGTGTGCATGCAGCTGAATCTGAGCAAATTGATACCTACTTGATTTGGATTAAAGATGAAAGGCCTTTTTTCAATAAGTATTTTGACTGAATATACAGAGGTGAGTAATGAAAGACAGTCCTTAGGAGTAGCAGCAGAAAACAATTACATCCAACTTGCATCCTCTGTTGCATAATACTGCACCTAATTTTCACCCTGACTTTACCTAATGCTGATGAAATATAGTCAATGGAAACCTCTCTCACGTTGTCAAGACTGGCTTTCAACACAATCCATGCAATGGCAAGCATCATATATCATTCTGCAGTGCAATATTAACAAGTTAAACTCAGCACTTTCCTCCAGAGATGTGCTCCTTGAGGGAAGCCCACCCCTGTATGCATATTAACAACAAACAGGTTGTGAGTCCAGAGGCTGGGAGACCAGAATTGGGCTGTGATGCTTGCTTCCAGTGCTGCTCAGAGTCTTCATGGGCCAGGCTCCTCCCCCTGTTGTCCACGGAGCAGAGCAAGTTCAAGCCACTGAGGCTCCTGGTGGTCCTTGCACATGGCACTGGTCAAGCCAAATCTCCCTGCTTGCTGCCCACGCAGGACTCAGGGCCTGGTGTGAGGGGTGCTGATCATGATGTTGGGCAGCGCATTGCGACGCTTCTTCCAGGAGCCCAGCTCCTTCGAGTACCGCCGGATTTGCCTGAACCAGTGGTGAGTCCGTGCCCGGTCGCTGTCCCGGAACACAAATGCCTCCCGCCTGATCTCAATGAGTTCAAAAGTGTCGTCGCAGTCGGGGTCAGTGGACACAATGCAATTGCTCAGCCTCAGGGGCTCCCTGAGCAAATGGAACTTCCCGTTATTTTTGTCCCTGATGAGTACCAGCACGGCGTCCTTCACAGGCCCTGGCTCAGCTGACTCCAGGCTGGACTCTGACACACGCTTCATGTTGACGAGGAGGAGGACCTGCATGTTCTGGAACTTCAGGGTCTTGCTGCCTTTCTTCACCCACTGGCCATCGGGGGGCTGGGCCAGCTGCAGAGACCCCTCCATCACAAACCTTGTTTCCTCCCGCAGCCAACCTACTGTTTTGAGGGCAGTTTCTCTCATCTCAATGTTGATGACTTCCCTCTTCTTCTTACTGTCCTGGCGAAAAGATCGGAGGGTCCATGTGTTCCCCTCCTGCTTGGTTTTCATGTTGATGTGCTCCAGGTGAGACTCAATGCGGCTCTTGGCCTCCCGCAGGCTGCTGTGGTCTGGGTGGTATTCAGTGGTGGCCTTGATGATTCTGCTGAGCAGCAGTGGGTACTTGGTGACTCTTTGCAAAGGGGCCATTAGGAAGGACCTCAAGTTCATCCGCCGCAGTGCTGTGTTGTCATTCTGGGAGACATCAAGGAATATTCTGCAGGGATTTAAGAAGAGAGAATGAAATGGTAGCTCTTCTGCCAGCAGATGCTGCAATCCTAAATGCAAATGAACAGTATTGTGCTGACAGCTGCTGGACACTGCAGCCCCCTCTCTGGTTTTAAGAGCCTTGAAAGTTCTGTCTTCTCAAACACCTAACAACAATTTCTGCAACTGTGCTCAGCTCCAGAACAGTAATGAGGTGCTTGGAACACTAGCACACAGCATCCTAGCAGTCTTCTACTAAATTGTTGTAGAACAACAAGGGTGTGATCTTTCTCTGGTACACAGTGATGTAGGCCTAAAGCAGAGACATCATCTTATATCAGATTACATTAATTGGTAGCTCCTTTCATCATTAGATTACAAAGCACTCTAAACAAGAATTCAGTACATGCAGCCTTTTAAGCTGTTGTAGTGGAAAGAAAGAGAAGTGACTCGCCTAACATTGCCCAATAGGCCAGGGGTAGGAATGGGAAACAAATTCGTCATGCATGCTTCACACAGTGGCTTTCCCCAGTGGAAATCCAAACTGTGCTCTGGTGCAGGGACTGAGAGCTGTTCTCAGCTGAGTGTTATTTGGTGACAGTTCAGCACGGTGGTCAGTGGGCAAACATTGCTACCACAAAGCACAGTAAACAGTTGGGGACCAACTAGCTGCCTCGGTGGAGATACCAAGGATGAATATCTTCTGGAGAATAAATTATTCTCCTCGCAAAGAGAGCAGCAATAACTGGAGAACATTAATATCAAACTTTGATCCAGTTGAGCCGTCCAAGGCTTCACCCTGTCCCCTGCCTCCAAAGCCTGGAAGAATACGCTAGCCCTTTTCTCACCTGAGGAGCTCTTTCTCCTTCTCCAGAGCGTTGAGCATGTTCACGGAGGAGGACTGCTGAAGACAGTAGGTCTGAAAGGCTGGCAGCATGTTGACAAACTCTAGAAATATTTCACCGATGCACACGGTCATCAGGTCATCATCACCCTGCAAACACGCAATACAGCCCCCACGGGGTTAGTGCAGCAGAGGCACGAGCACAGAGCCTGCATTCAGTCCTATCAGCATGAACCTACTGCAGGATATGGTGAACACCACTCCAAAGGTGCAACTGGGCTCCTGGTGGAAAGGCAATTCCTGCAGGTCTGGGGGGAAGCAGTGTGTGGGGAGGGGAAGGAAAGCTGGGTTTACTGCTTTCTCTTCTACAAACCAAAAGCCATCCTTTCTACTTCTGTGGGCTGAGCCAGCTCCCCAGAACAGAGGCTCAAAGGCCAGAGGCCAGAGTGAGCCTGCTAGTCAGGAGGGTGTACTGGGGCCCTTCTTGCCAACAGGTCTGACATAAGGGTAATGAAGTAGTGCATAAACTAACAGAGCATTTTGGAGCAAACGGGCAGGAGTAAGTCAGGTAAGAGACATGGCACTCAACTTCAACAGTTGCTCCAAGCAACTGGCCTGGCTGGGAAGCAGTCCCTTCAGTACTGGCTACTTTGATGCCTACATGAAAAATAAATTTCATGGTAAATTGTTATCATCTGATTTCTGGATGTGTAATAAAATAAGAGAACAGTAAGAATCTGGTGCTACATAATGCTCTTAGCTTTGTCAAGGTGTGTGCTGACATGCTCTGCACTCACTGCTGAGTTCAGCAGCAAGAGAGGGAGCAGGTCTCTGGCTGCTGGCAGTTTTCTGGTGCAGTACTGAGCTCTGACTGCAAAGGAATCATGGAAGAGGAGACAGGGAAACCTACAGCTGTTTGTAGAAGCCTTTGTCTCAATAAATTATTCACAGGGCATGTCTGTCTTTGCTGTGCCACATGCATGAGAGTGGTTTTCAAAGTTGCCAGGTTTTGAGATGTGTTGCTCAGTCTGACATACAGGGTTTCACAAAGGGAGAAGAGGAGTGTGTTTCCTAAAGAACAAACCATCTTGGTGAAACTGATACAGCAATAAGTGGGGTTTGGTTTCTTGAGGAAAGGAGGGTGTGGATCTGATTACATGTCCTTTGCAGAGATTGCTGCCCTAGAGCCTTATTTCTATTTCTCTGTCTTCTGACCACCCTGCTGGTGGGGCAGGAAAGTTCCTTGTGCAAGGCAGGGTGTGTCAGTAGAAGCAACTTACAGCACAGGGCTGTAAAGACCAATTGTCACCGGAGCAGGGAGCAGTCTGTGCTGCCTGGCCCCACAGCCAGCATAGAAGCAAGCTGCAATAAGATGCAACCCAAGCCACCCTGAATGAGCCAGCTCAGCATTGCAAGAGCATGGCCTGTAAGCCAGACCAAGCTGAGCTCTGTGCCCCCATGGCTATGCTCTTATCAGTGTCCAGGCTAGCTGGCTTAAAGCTAACTTTGGTAATGGGCCAGTTAGGTCCTGTTAATGGGATAAATGAGTTAGACTGCTGATGGCCTGTTAATGTCAGTGGTATTACCACAGCAGAGTGAGGCCAGCAGCTGTGACCTGGCACAGACCTACTGAAATCACTGGTTTACATAGACTCTACATGGACTAGATAGATGACCAGAACCCAGGAGTCCTAACTCCTGATCCTCTTGACCACCTATGCTGCCTCACTAATAAAAAATCTATTCCTGTCTGGCTCCTCTACAGCATGCAGCATCATACCTGATCAAAGGCCTGATCAATCTCTTCCTGAAGTATCTCCAGGAAGCTCTCATTGAGGTCGATGAGCTCCTGGATGTTGCTGAAGATGCCCAGGAGCTGCTCCTGGCTCAGCAGCCCAGCCGCCTGCATGGGGAGGTAGAACTCCTCTTTGATGATGCGCAGGTCCTCACCATAGCTGGCCTCTGTGTTGACAAACTCCAGCACAGACTCCTTGCGCTCTGTCCTGCGTTTGCAGCACTTCTCGCAGAGGTCAGCCCGCCTCTGATTGCAGTTCTGCACATCTGTCTCCACTGGGAGGTCTCTTTCTCCACAGTCAGTGCAGGGACGGTGTGCTTCCCAGGCCTGCAGGGAGCTCAGCATTTCGGATGCCCTGTTTCTCCACTTCCAGGCTGGTGTCTGGCCAATGCCACTATCTGCTCTCTCCACATCCGCTGATTTGGTCCGGGTGGCCTCGCTGGGATCCAGGTCATCCCGGACATCATTCACGCCAACAATCCCGCTGTCTGTGCTCAGGCTGCTGACATTACTCCAGTGATGTCTGGAGCGAAGGGAGCCACGTGGAGTGCAGCGAGTCTCATCAAAGCTGCCACCATGGCCAAGGTTGGCTTTTGCTACCACTGGACCTGAGAATAGACACAAACCATTACAGGCACTGCAAGGTGTACAAAGCTTACTGAGGACCTCAAGCTGGCACAGCCATGATTGGTAAGAACCCCAGGACAGAAGGCTAGGTCTGGTGAAAGCAGGGCTGTAAGCTTCCTCCCTCCTGTTCTGCTGCTATGACTGGTGAGAGTCAGAAGTAACTGGCTCCCAGGTGAAGCGTGGGGCCTGTCATCCCTGCACTGCCGATGCCTATGAACTTATTTGAGCTCTCTTTTCCCCTGCCATCTGCCAGGAGGGGACAGAGACACAGCAGAGTAGATCCTGATTTCTTGCACACCTGGGTTAAACCCAGAATGCTTCCCTCTCCCAGGTCAGCAGAATTACTCCATATTTACACTGGCATATCATGGCTCAGGATCTGTCCCATCAGCCCCCTCTGAGTGTGCAGAATGTGGGTACCATAGTCTCGCTCCTGCCGGCGCTTCTGTGCATGCTGCCGTGCTGCAGCTGCAATCTTCAGCTCCAGCTGCTTCCTCTTCACCGAGTCTGTTGGCATGGGGTCACTGAAGTGCGGCCGCAGCCGCCACTCCCACTGCGTCTTGGCACCATCTGCACTCGCACGGACAATGTCAGAACTGGACCGGTGGCAGCCAGAACTGGGGGTCTGCAAGAAAGGCAAGTGCATTTGCAGCAAGGTGGTGCTCAAAGCGGCACCTGGTTTGCAGCAACTGGACTTTAATTGCCAAAGTAGAGAAAAGGAAACTCATCAGTGGTGGGATTGTAAGTGCAGCTCTATTATGCAATCATTACAAAATCTGACCCCCTAGGCTCCTCTGTCTTGCTGTCTTAACAGCAGGGACCTCTCTCCCTTTGCTGTCATGTAGCACTGAGTACAGTGGCTCTGAGAAGCCATGAAGAAGTCAACAGCATAGCCCTGGCTAAGGGCCTAAAGCACGGCTGAGCCTGTCCTCAAGGGATCTGAGCTAGCTTGCCTCTACCTGTGAGTGTTTCAGTGCTGCAGGGTCAGGAGGGCCAGCCTCTATGCCTTACCTACATTAGTAGTTTGACCAAGTGGGTACTAAGAGGGCATGTCTGATCTTTAGGGCAGCACAGCAGTGAAGGGCTAGTGGCACACTGAAGACAATCATTAAAAGGTTATTGCTGAACTCCCTGCAAGAGATGCAGCGACAGATAGGCTGGGGCACAGAACTGGCTCCTTTTTCATTAACTGTAATAGAAAGGGAACTAGAAATGCTTCTAACAGAGTTTAATTGCTTATGGGAGTCGGTGTGATTTCAGATCCCAGGCTCCCAGCCTGACCAGTTCCTACAACAAAGAGGTCCTTTAGATCTTCTGAGAGATAAGAAAGAGCCCTGAACACATGCCCAAGATGAAAGGGGAGTTCCTCTCCCTTACGTTCTCTGCAGGTGGAATGTCGCTGGATGTCTCATTGCTTGGCTTGTCCTCCCAGGTCTCTGTTGCCATGGACATCGCTGTGGGCTGTTGGCTGTCCTCAGGAGGTGGGAGATCAGCTTCCCTCAGATCACACTGTCCCTTGGAGGGGGATTTGCCAGCAGTCTCAGCATTGCAGCTGCAAGGGAAGATGCAGGCTGATTAACATCACATATGCAGTTCACCTGATATTCCAGATGAGACAGCACCAAGCCCAGGTTCGAACAATCAGCTGCAATGTTCAGGAAAGGTGCAGGCAGGACTGGTCTGCATGGATGGCACTACATGTATTTCAGGGCCTCTAAACACCGCTCAATTATAGCAGTACAAATTGGGTAATTGCACTCATGCCAGCATCAGTCTGGGATATCAAGCCTCAGGTATTCACAAGGCATTTTTTGTGTCCATAAAACACGAGGTTCTCCCACAGGGACCAAAAAAACCTCTTCCTAAGTAGGCCATATCCATATTTGCTGCTATTTAAAGAGATATTGTCAACACAGAAACCATATTGCTCATCTGGAAGAAAATCACCTGCTAAAAATCATAATACTTTGAAGAGATTAGAGGATTAAAGGATAAAACCTGCAGAAACCACCGGAAAGCTTCCCTTTGCTCTCAGTGAATTCAGGATCAGGCCTTTCGGTGCACTTAAGAGTCCTGAAAAGATTGTCAGTCTGTTGTTCTCACTTAGCAATTCTGGGATGCTCTTATTCACGGCTGTCTGGTGCTAACAAGGGCCTGGCTGGGCTGATACAGGCAGCCTATTCCAACCCCATGTTTCCCTCTCTGCAGACATCACCACCCCTCCAGACAGAGTCTGGTGCAAAACCACTGACTTGACAGGGTAGTTGACAGGCTTGTTTGTGATACTATTTGTGATGCATTTTTCCAATAGACTCTCTAAGACACCCTTTTCCACGCATAATGAGCCTGACTGGAAGAATATTAATACTTTGGATTTACTTGATTTTTATGGGCTTGGATTCCTTTAAAAAAGAAAGGTTTTGAGGGCTGGATATGGATGTTTGTACATATATGAAGCCAGTGTCTGGAACATATTTTGGGGTATGCATGTATTTTATGCTTAACAAGAGCCTCCTATGACAAAAATCTACTGTTTCTTAAAGGCTTCACTTGTGAACTTATGCTGACAGGTCATACTGCTAATGTGTGATTCCAACAGTCAGCTACAAGCAAACACATGAGACAGATGGGCATCTTCCTTACAATGCATGACAGTTGGCTCTGAAAACAAACCATCAACCTATATTGAAGTTGCTGAAGAGGGAACAAATCTCCCAGAACACAAACTGGCTCTGTTGTCAGGCCAGAAAAGTTGGTTTGCAACTTCCTAGCTGATGCTTTTTCATCTTCCTCTGCTCATGCTTTCAGGCCCCAGCTGACACTACCTGAGTATTTATCAACTTAAAGAGTTTAGTCAGCAACAGCACAGTGCTAACAGCAGGCTCCTGGCTTTCACTTCTTGCTGTGCAAATTCCCGGCCATGTGGATTTGGAAGCATCACTTGTTTCCTTCAGGCCTTTTCTCTCCAGTCTGTAGAAAGGGGATATCAACATCAGTGCTGTCATGGAGCAGTCTGTAATACAGACTGTATTAGCCCCCTTACAGGGTTGCAGTAAGAGTAGTGCAGGCACACAGCAAGGCTGTGGTCCCACCATGGTACTGTCCTGCCCTGGTCTAGCTTAAGAGGTTTCTGTCTCCTTCCTTCCTCTCATCCCCAGTCACATTTGCAGTACCACTCCTTCAGCTCTTCCAATGTAGCTGTCTGTGTGGCCATGATCTAAAATCAGCCTTGAAATTATCTGGTTTTACAAAAATATCCTCCCTCATGCATTCCCAGCCAGATCATTTCATCGATGTTGTGTGAAGTATGAACAGTTCTGTGGGAGGGAAGGCAGAGATTAACAAGCAAGGAAGCTCTTGAAGAGAATCTGCCAGTGCCAGAAGCCACAATTTCCTAAAGCTGCTCCTGCTCAAACAGCTTCTGGTTGAAAGATGCAGAAAGAAGGGATCATACTGAGGCAATGGGATGTGTCCAAGGTCAGTAGCAGAGCTCAGAACTGGATCTTCTTGATCACAACACCTCCCACCATACAGACCATACTCTCAGAGAGTCATTTGCCATTTTTACATTTTTTACAGTGCTTCCAGATCATCCACTTAAACATGGGAAGTACTCCACAGTATTATTGCTCCTCTAAATGAAACTGACAGTAGCTCTCTGCTGCTAAGACAGACCAGATGCCACTGCTTATTGTGGTTTCCATAACCCAGAAGGGATATTTATAAAACATCTCCAAACATGACCTGCAGTTGGAATAAGAGCCAATACTACCCAGAGAGCTGAGCTGAGGAAAGGTGACTGGAGACTTGCAAAATTCAGCCACCCTATGGTTGGTCAGCTAGAGGTAAGAAAGGCAGTAGTGCAAAAGCAGAGGCACTGGGTGTATGCTATGGAAATGCACATCCTTTCCTTCAGCCTCTCAGGTTGTAGCATTGTCCAAACCAGCAGTTCTCAGCCCTTTGCATATGTTCCTGACTTTTTCTGACCTCTGGAAACATTTTGGCAACTCCTTCCCTGCTTGCACCTGCCTTTCGGACTTGGAGTCCTCTGCTATGGGAAGCTGTTATTGTACCCACCATCTTGGTGCCATCCCAAATACACCCCATCACTCTTTTCAGGAAGCCTTCATTCTTAGTCGTGCCCTTGGCTTACTTTTGCAGGTTTTTGTTGCTACCTTTCCCCACTTCACAGACAGGAACCCCAGGTCTTTGCACGTCCTTATCCTGAGCAATCTGCTGTTTAAACAGTTTCAGAAAGTGGACTATAGATTGAAATGCCTACAGGATTTCCACCTAGATCTCAACACCCTTTCTCAGCCAGGACTAAGTTAAAGGTATCTAGTGACTTATGAGGGAGCTAAAGGTGCCATAATTATGAAGCTGAAAATTAGATCTTCACTGATGAAATATTAATCCGTTTGAATGAGTCTTAAGTAATTAACTATGAATTACTAGGGAGGCAACTAAGTCACCAGACAAAACTGCTTTGTAAAACTGTAACACACAGAACCACTAGAAAGAGAAGACAATTTCAGCTGTCATACTCTGTGATGCTCCATCACAGTATCTCTAACAGAGGCTTGCTGAGCTCAGTATCTGTGGGAATGGGGCCAAATCCCCAGCTTCCAGCTCATTTCATTTGAGACTTGGAAAAAAATATGGCCTGGATGTCAGCAATCATAATTTAGGACTCAAGACATCCAAACAAAAAGTCTCCCACCTCTGCAGCGAGAGTCAGCTTGAGTTATAAATAAGTATTTAGGCACATTACAGTCTCAGGTGAAAATGATGGAAAACAGAAATTTCCAGATAAAGGAAACTGAAATTTCCCACTCGCCAGTAATTTGGCACTGGAACAGATTTGTTTTCCTCCTACTAACCTGAAGAAATGACAATATTTACCATTAACTGGTATTACTATGGAAAATAAACAAGCCAGCGTGGTTCCTTCACATGAAACAATCTCTCTACTACTGGAACCACTGTCATTCACAGTTTTAGATCAGTTTTGATGTTCATAAAATCACCTCATATATTTTGACAAATCCTACTGGGGAGACTGAACACATTTGCAGAAACAAAACCCACTGCAGACATTAAAAGTACAGAAGCCACACTGAAAACATGGAAGCCTTGGGCAGAAAGTGTTTGGAGGCAGGAATAGTAGTGGAGAAACAAGATCATATGCACTACCCATATCCTGTATACTTATACATGAGCTTCCGGTTCCAGGTACTAGTCAAACCTTTCATCTGCATGGAGACAGCTGTTCTTATTACCTTACACCTTGTGCCGTTCTGTATATTTCAATTCACGCCTGATAAAAATAGCCTACTCAATAAAAGTGGTTGCATACCATAAGTCTCATGTTTCTTCACTGGATTTTCATACTCTAGAAGAAAAGCACTAGGCTGGACAGCAGAAGGAATCATTTAGTGCTCCAACACCACCTACTTCCCTTTGGATTAGAAAGTTACAGAAGTGTTTCTGCTTGTCACTCTGGCTCTGTGTACATGGGAAGCTTCAGTGTCTTTCAGACAACTCTCATTCCTGTGCAGAAGTCACTATGATCTCTAAAACCCAAGTCCAGTCTCTGAGCTCTAGCATTCCAGAAATCCCAAGCCAGTGTACAAGGCTGATGCCCTGGCATTTCACATACCACATCTGTTGGTGCCATAAGCAGCCAGGAACCAAGTCAAATGCAATTCTTGGCAAAGCCAGTCCTGAAAGACAAGTGTATGGAAACAAACCACTTCACCGACACTTACTTCTCCTTTTCTCATCAGCCTTATCTAGTGATAAGACTGATAACTGCCCCAAATTCCTGGCTTTCAGAACTTCTCTCATTCCTGTTGGGCCACCTGCCTGCACAGAAAAGGATCCCCATTTCTTTGGCAGGAGGGAGGTAACAGGACTGCAGTGTCCAAAACCAGGACAAAGAAAGCAGTCCTTGTGAACATCTTACCCAAAGAAGGGGAAAGTGCTAAAGAAGAAGGAGGAAGGCTTTATGCAAGTATTTTCACTCACTGCTTATGCTGAGTTGGCAGGAGAGTATTTGCAAGTACTTTCACTCACTGCCTGTGCTGGTCTCCAGAGGGTATTCAGAGACTTGTGGCAGCAACCTTGCTCTTCCTTGTTTGCCAGTTCACTACATGCAGGCAGCAAGTAAAAGCACTTGTTGCTGCATGTAACACTACCTGAACTCATGTCCTACAGTTGTGGGATGGACTTTTTTCAAAGGAATCATTTTAATACTTTGTATCTCTCAGATGCTGTCGACTTCTAACAGGTGTTAAAAAAAAAAAATTAAAAAAGACATTTCAACAATTTATTACAGAAATAAAATGGGTGGAAAACTGTGTGTCAGGACTACTAATGACTGCTGTCTTGACAGGAGTAAGGTGTACAAAAAGGCAAAGTCTAGATGAAAACTCTGATGTTCAATCCCACGCAAAGATGGAGTTTAAGCTCAACAGCTTAAAGACATGTCCATGTGGCTGTCAGAGCCCCTAAGATGAAAGGCTCTGCCAACAGCATATTAATGCTGTGGGAGCTAAATGTACATTTCAGGAGAGAGACCAGATCATTAATAAAGGAACTGCCTTCAGGTGACCCCACAGAGCATGTTACCTTTTTTTAATAAGTTCCAAGGCTGAACCTATGAATTCATCCTTCATTTTTTGTAGCTTAGCTCCATAGCTGGATAAGTCTGTGGCTTCTAACAGCAGCGATGAACAGCAAGAAGACTGGGCTTCAGAAGCCAGCGACTGCCCTGCAAGGTGGAGGACATCATTTAATTGTCTTGTCTCTCCTTTCTGCTGCTCATCACTGAAGATCTCCTGCTCAGCTCTGTGTATTGCTACTGCCTGTAAAGGTGATCGTGGAATAGGGCTAGAGCAAATGGGGACTGGTGATCTATCTGGGCTGCAGATTTGGAAGGTTCTGTCCTTCATGTCAGGGCTGCTCATCCTGAAACCATCCCATGTGTTTGGATATTGGGAAAAGCCAGCAGAGGTGTGGTTTTCATGGAACACATCATCGTCACCCTCTGCTGTGACAGCAGCTTCATTCACAGCTTTAGTCCCCAGAACTTCTGGACAGACATTCTCACTGCTCTCCTCCTTCAGGCTCTGGTTTGCAGGCAGACCCTTATTCAAGGAATCTACTGGCCCACTGCTGCTGGCAGATGAATTTGCCATTTTACTTCTCGTTTGCTTGAATTCCTCAAAGGTGGGTATGTAAAGCCTCCCTTTGCAGAGGCCTTTTTTGCTCTGTCCCAGTGTAGATTTGACATCTGTTTCCTTACTATATTGTTCTATGGTTTCTGCTGTTCTGGATTTGGCCATCTCATGGGTTTCCCTGTCATGCTGAAGGGGCAAACTGGGGGAGCTGTTCTGCCTTCGGAGCTGAAGCCTCCTCTGAGCCTCCTGCTTGATGTCTTCTGGACTGACAATCCTGTGTGCAAAACACAGATTCTGCCTCCCTGTGAGGCTGTGCCTGGGAGCAGTGTGTTCCACCAAAACCGTGCAGCAGTTCACAGCACAACCGTTCTTGCACTGCTGGCACACCTGGCATGCAAAAAACTCCCGGGCCATCAGGTGAGGCAGGGCCACTTCTGGACACACTGGCTTGCAGGGCTCTGCCACCTTTCTGTTGTGCAGCCTCAGCTTCTCCTTCAGCTCTTTTTTGGCATCCCCATGTAGAGCTCTTTCCTCTGCAGAAGGGAAGAGCCACTGAGGCACTTCAGCAAGGGGAGCAAGGAGCACATTCTGTGCTGATTGAGATTTCTGTTTATCATGGAGAGAAAGGTTCTTCAGAGAATCTGATGGGCTCTGCGCTGGGGCCACATCCACACAACCTTCTGTCCACTGACTGGTGCCTCTGTAGCGAAAGATGATCTCATTATCCAGGCTCCGCCAGTGAGAATACAGCCCAGAGTCAGCAACTGTTGCCCACTGAAGGTTCTCCACGCTCCGATACATCCGGTTTTCCACAGGACTGGCCAAAGGTGCCTTGCCTGTGTGGCAGCAGTCTAGAGTGAGGAAGTTCCCAGAAAAAATATGAGTGTCTAGGTTCTTTAGTGGATGCATGCTGTCAACTGAAAAATCCTTTAAGCCATGTTGTGCATAGAGCTGATTATTTTGGCAGCTCAAGATCACCCGGCAGTGTTCCTGTCTCTCATCAACACTGATGTATGTCATAGCAAATGCACATGGAGGTTCTAAGACAGCGGCGTCTAGGGGGAGAGAAGGGAGCTGGGATGTTGCTTAGGTGCCAGTCAATGTCCACAGACCACAGACAGCAAAGCGTGCTGCTGGGTACTCACACAAGAGAGCTCTCACATGGGTTGAGTCGCCATGCGTAGAAGACCTGTGAATGGAAGGAAAGATGAGTTACTGAAGCAGCCTGGTGATGGCTCACAGGATGCAACAGCAGGTCTGCTTCCAGGGAATGCAGAAGCCAAACACCAACAGCTTGGGTAGAAACAGAGCAGCATAACTAGGAGATGAGCCACAGGGCTTGGGGCAGGGAATCTTTTCCATCTCTAGAAAAGCCAACAGTGGCCTTACACTCCCCATCTGAATTTGGAGAAGCTCATCCTGCCTATCCTTGCCATTCCCCCACAATAACACTTTCCAACTCTACTGATGAATGCTCAGAAGTGCTTGCTGCAGGCTTAGCTTACTCACACAACAGCGCTTACAAGAGATTGTAAGCCTCTTTCTCTCAAATGGGGTGCAGACAAGAGTGTATGGGTTAAGGAGGAGGCTGTAGGTGGGAAAGGATGACATGAGTGTGATCTCCTGGAAGGCTCAAGTAGCAAGGAGGAAGAAGGAGGGTGACTGGTGGTGGTTTTGTCTCTAAGAGTCACACTGCTTTGATGCTTTTCTTTACCCTTTATGGGGTAGATGCATATGATCTAGTGACTGACAGCCAAGCATTTCCAAGGCCTTTACAGTGCAGACACAAAGGTACTTCACAGACTTTTACAAATGCATCCCTCTGACCCCTTAGCAACAGCCCCAAATGATCACCCCCATGACAGCTAAGTAGAGGCCCAGAAAGAAAAGGTGGTTTCCAAGTCTGTTCCTATGATCTGTGTTCAGCATTGTAAGGCCTAAGGGAATCTAAGTGACCAAATCATATGTTCAGAGCAATGCAGAAAATGAAACCTCAAAACTTCAGTTTGGGCCAGCAGGATGAAGTGTCTAAATCATCCTTGGAAGTAGAAAGACCCTCCTTACATTGAACATAGAGACTTCACATTTCTCTTACGAATTTAGGCCTCATGGACTTGCCAGTCACACAAGATGTCAGTGTCTGCTACAGCCCTATGCACTCCCTCCCTTGGCAGACAGAGGCAAAGGGAACGAGTGAGTGCCACAGGTAAAGGAGAACAAGACTGGGCAAGGGATGTGGGGTTCTCCTGAGATTAATAAGGGCAACATAGAGCTGGGATGGAGGGGCATCAGTCTGTAATAATAAGCCAGGCAAGACCCAACCAGATTGAACACCCAGGAAGAGGTCTTGATAAAGCAAGACAGGACCATGTAAGCTACAGCTCAGACTACGCAGCTGGGTTCTCTCCGTGCTGCCAACCATTCAGGCAGCACAGCCACCTTGACCAGGAGGGGAATGAGAGGCTTGTAACACCCTGAAGGCTAAGACACCTCAGGCATTTAACCATGTGAGGCACCAACACACATCTCCCATCTGAGAAGTCTGAGGCACTGTATTGCCTGGAAGCTAATCTTGGTAACTCACTGGTAGCTTGATTTACCCCTTGCTTAGAGTGGGTCAAATTAAAATACTTCCCCTGCATTCTCTCTAATCCCAGAGAGAAAGGCATAGCTGTGCCTGCGGATCACTCCAAAATGGAGAATATTATTCCTGTCCTCCATAACTGCTAAAATTAAAAATTAAAGCTAGCTCTCAAAGTGTGGCTGTTCTGCAAGATGTCACAGGCACTTCTCACCCAGTCTTCTTGTGATGGGGCTGGAGTTCCCCCTTCTTCGTGGCTCTGGAGGAGCCCACAGGTGACAGCAGAGAAACATGAGGATCAGGACTTTCTGTGAGCACAGGTTATAAATGATCTGTCAAGAAAGAGAGAATGAGATGATGTGAGAGCCAGCCACTGAGTAGAGAACAAGGCTCCTGGTAGTGCTGAAGGGCTCCTGTGAGAAAGTGCTGTTAATGAGAGGTGCCATGACCTGTCAGGTTGGTCTGTGATCAGGTCACAGCCATGGGACTGAAAGCTACCATGTACTTTCTCCACTCTGGTTTCAGACCAAATAGAAAGAGAAAACAACCCTTACTGTAGTGAGGGCTGAGAATAAAGTGGTCCTTGCCCAAGGCAGCAAGCTACACACAGTAAGGACTGAAAAGAAACCAAGACCCATGTGAGGCAGGTTCGCGGGCTACTTGCTTGTTTGGCAAACTCTGTGCATATGCGTGTGAGAGCAAGGAGGCTGGAGAAGAAAGTGCACAGGCAGGGGGGAGAAGCAGTTACGAGAAGAGCAAAGAAGCAGAATCACAGGAAAACCAGGGTGGGCTATGTTTGTGGCTGCTCCCTTCACCAACAGACAGGGCAGCTCTGAAAATACAACTGACTTGTGTCCTGATGGTCTCATTTCAGGTGGAAGTTCAATGCTGGGTCCCGTAGTGCTGACACTTCATTGATCTGCAGGACAGCTACAGTGACTGCAGGTGTGGATGGCAAATCTACCCCCGCCTGCTCACACAGAGGGTCTGCATCCCTCCAGTAGGTGGGGGAGTGGCCCAACAGCCCCCTTAGCCCCACCAGAGAGCAGAGTCCTGTTTCCCCATCAGGCATGGAAGGTGCCAGGGCTCATGAGCTCCGCCAGGCAGCCCGGAGATGCTGCTGCTGCTTTGCCAGGGCAGGATTTTCCACAGGATGTGCGTGCAGCTGCAGGAGTTGCTTTCAGTGAAGGAGGAGCTGGGGAAGAGTAGGGCAGGCAGAGTGAGGGACAGAAAGGAGGAGCCAGAGGCAGGTTTGCAGAGCGGAGGACCCAGAGAAGACAAGGAGCAGCCAGAGCCGGCTGTACGAGATGGCAGGAGACATTTCCAGAGGAGGCTGCGCGGTTTGCTGACACACTGGCAGGCACGAAAATTTACTGGATTAAGTGGAGGAAGAGGGGAATTTTCGTTTCAAAATAATTTATTTTAATCTTTGTCACCCGTCAGAGCTGAGTTTTCTTTCTCTAGAAAGTGATTTTATGTTCTAAGAAAACACTTCAGACATGGGAAAGGCCCTTTGATACTCTGAGGAGAGCTCAGAGCAGGGGTGCACATGACAGCTCACAGGTGGGTGTGCAAGGGGGTTCGGTGCCCTGGTTGGAGTGAGAGGGAGCCTCAGAAATTGGTGAGCTCCGTTTCACCTCATGCCTGCAAGGCAGCTGTGGAGATCTCGTAACGGCCAGCTTGGACAGGAGCACCTTTCTTCCCTGTCACGCTATCCTTGAAATAACCATTTCTTTCCTATTGAACTCTTCTAATCTTGCTCATTCCCCCCATGTCACTACCCTGAGGGCTGTGCACAGCAAGTCAGGTAGCGAAGCTTGATTTCACTGAGCACCCAGGCAAACTGCTGCCCAAGTCATGACCTATGTGCTGAGGTGTAGTCCGCTTTCCCCCAGGGACACTTGGAGCAGGAAGAAAGCAGAGGTCTCTAAAACACCAGATAATTCTGACCTGGCCTGTAACCAGACAGCACTGAGCCCTTCTCCCTCCTCCCCTTGCGCTTGTACTCCATTCCTCATGGCAGACGGAAAGAACATCACAGTTTCAGCTCAGATGCCTGCATTATTCAGGTCAGTGACACTGCTATAATATAAGGCATGTGTTTACACACTCAACTCTGAATTAATATGACCACAAGCATGTTCTAGGCACTCTGGTGGAGGACAGCACAAGACTGAGACAGAGAAAACCCATCTGAGTTAATATGCTTATGGTTGATAAACTGAAGATGATCTTTCAGCACAACAACCATTGCATGCTCACTGTACATACAGAATATTTAGCTGCATTCTTGCATGGTCACTGTTGAAGAAACACTGGGAACTACAGCAACATGAAAGAGTTTGTCCTCCCATCACCTTAGAGATATAACTACATCTGCTACAGCAGATGATCCCAGTTATGGAAATCAGCAAATGCCACAGCAATAGAGAGAAGTAAATGCTAATTTCTCAGATGGTAACCGAACTCTGGGTCCTCATTTACCCTTGTCTAAAGGGACACAGCAGTCCTAATGCACATTATGTCCTCTTCCAGTTAAACCAAACAGTGACTCCCCAGTTCTTTGCTGCTCCCCAGTGTACAGGAACGATGTGAGCTGATGCTGCACTCCTTCATTTACCCATCTGGGTACTTCCAGGCAGTCCTGTCCATACTTCCCCAAAGCTAGGGCTTTATTTTAGTACAACAATCCTCCAGGCCAATGCTGACTTACTCCATGCCAAATAGCAGAAAGTAGCTTAATGTTGGCTGCTGCTATGGAAATGGCACACCATTGCTCTTCGATCACGTTGTCTGTGCAATCTTTGCCTATTCCCTGGCTCAGGGACTGAAAAGCCCCTGGTGCTTATGAGCCTCGTGCCTTAAGTGAGCACAAGACTAAAGGCAACGTGTGCTCAGCTTATTTTCTACCATGTGATTCTCTTTAATCAACTTCTCATCCACTACTCTGATAAGTGCCTGCTTGGAGACTTGCCACTAACCTTCATTTTCATGAAAAATCCCCCCCCCCAGGAACTTACTTCTCAAGGATTAAAGCTTGAAGAATAAACTATTCCTTCCTATATACCTAAGAACTGTTCTGCTTGGTTGACCTTCTCAGCAAAGCACCAAACCAAGTGGCAGGAGGAGGAAGCAGTCAAGCACAGGATAAGCTGTTCAGGTCATATCCAAGGACTCCAGAGACATCAGGACAAGGGACCACAGGTCCTCACAAGGCATCAGAAAAGAGGCCACCAAATTTGGCAGGGCTGAGTAGGTTTGCCAGTGCTGCTTCAAGGAGTTCACTGCAGCGAGATTTGGTCGATAGACTTGTCAAACAGGGAAGCCTGTTCCGTGAGATGGTGGAGAGCAGCTTGCTGTTGTCTGGCCTCTCCTGCCTTGATCAGAGAGATCAAGTGAGTCTGGTACATTTTCGACTTTACACATTTACATCATCTCAGTCACAAGGAAATTAACTTCTGAGTCATGGTCATCACACCAAACTCCTGTTTCCAGGGAAGGGGAGTAATCTTACTCCATCTTGAAATAAGAGATTAAATTAACCTTTGGGTCTTAGTCTAATTTCTCTGCATTGGGTTTTGCAAATTGCACAACTGAACAGAGGATGATTTATTCTGGAATACAGTCTCCCTTTTATTTCAGAGATCTAACCAGCTAGAGGGATGTGAACGGCACATTTCAAAGAGCTGCACAAAGGATTTCAGCAAGCTATAATATACTGCTGTGAGTTTTTTATTACCTGATACAGAAAACCTCATGGACAGAGCATGATCCGTCTACCTCTGTGTCATGCACACCACTTCAGCTGCTTAGCAAACACCAGCAATCTCAAAGGAAAGAATTTTAGATACATCTATGTTTTCAAGTTAAACATTAACAGGAAAAATAAAAGTGCCTTGGCTGTGTTTGCATTCTTAGCTACTCACTTAACCAGAGCTGTGCTGCAGGAACTAGTCGATGCAGTAGGAAGATTAGGTGACTGTGGTTTATTTCTTGTGGTTTTTTGTTTGTTCTTGAAGCTGAAACAGGAGAAAGGCTTATCCAGAGTCTGTTAATTGCAGCAGGAGAGGTACAGCCAAAGTAGTTACCTAAACCAGTACAATTTCATGGGTTTCTTTTCCTTCCTAGGACAAAAACCTGAGCTTAACTTCCCTTGAGTTTACAGTATTACCACTGTTCTCACTGTCTACTCCATGACATAAATCAAGATTGCTAACAAGACAAAGAACTGCTATCTTGGTTTCAAAACTAAGTAATACTAAGAAAATCATAACCTCTATAGGCTGCTCATTGTATTTATAGTTCTTGTATATAAGCATGGATCACATCATTTCAGAGACAGCTTGGCATAGGGAACAAAGTCTCTCTTGAACCTGTAAAGATCCAGTGCAGCCCAGGGTTCAGGTGGCTATTGAGAGCACAGGCAACGGCATTAAATTTCTGCTGTGCAATGAGCTGCTTGTCTTGTCACACAGAATAGAACCACAGAATTGCTTAGGTTGGAAAAGATCTTTATGATGATCATCAAGTCCAACTGCTAACCTAGCACTGCCAAGTCCACCACTAACCCATGTCCCTAAGTGTCTGCATGTCTTTTAAATACCTCCAGGGATGGTGACTCAACCATTTCCCTGGGCAGCCTGTCCCAATGCTTGACAACCCTTTTACTGAATAAACTTTTCCTAATATCCAATCTAAATCTCCCCTGGTGCAACTTGAGGCCATTTCCTCTTGTCCTATCGCCTGTTACTTGGGAGAAGAGACCGGCCCCCACCTCACTACAATCTCATTTTCCTCCTTTCACATCTCTTCTCTTTTTATTTTTGTTTTCCCCACTTCCCCAGTTCTTCCTCCATCCTGCTGCATTCAGCACAAGTTTACACAGCCCATCTGTGGTTGCTGCTTAACAGGTACCATTTCTGAACCATTACCACCATTACCATTGCCTGAAGAAAAAGAACTGGTCTTGGCCATTGTCAGGGTTGACTGATCAGAGCAGCCCAAAGGTATACACATGCCAGCCAGATGTACCAGAGAAGAATCTATCCACATTATCTGTTGATCGTCATGGGAACATCCCGCTATGGTACACCAGGAAGAATGTAGGCATCACCATAACTTCATGTGAAGTTCTATTTTGGTCAGATTGGCTTCTAAGTAGTCTCAAGGCAGTGGAAAAGCTAATCATAAAACTTTGTAGAATCACTTAAGGTCTTAAGCATTCTTGTCTCCCTTTCTGTGGGGTTATTAAGCTATTCGGGAGCTTTGCTTTATTGACATGGAAGGTTTAACCTGAGAAGGCCTACTGCTCCACACATCTGTGCACTTGGCAGCAGTGCCTTTGATAAATTTTTCTGTCTGCTCTCTAAGTCTCAGCAGCTTCTCCTTGTGTCACAGCATGGCTTTCTCCTTGTGTTTGTCCTTCAGAAAGGCTGTAATGACATGATACTTCCAGCCTACCTTGAAGGGAGGGCATTCTAGCACAATAATTTGAGGCAGCCTACTTTTCAAGGTGACTGTTCCCTCTTGATTCCTTGCTTTGGAAAAGGGTATCCCCTTTTGCTTCCCTAATGCACCACTCAATCTCTCCAACAATACTGCTCCAACAGTCATGCTGGCAGTGCAGCAGAGGGAATGGAGTTTGAGAGGACCAGCATTCACCTTGCAATGAAAGAAGGCTTAGTATGTTGGTTACTGTGACCTGGAGACATCAGTGTGAAGCCCTCATCACACACCCCAGGAGATGGCATCATCCACCATCTGCCAGGCTTCTACTGAGTCAACAACCTGGTTGTCCACAAAGTTCCTTTGCATGACTCTTCAGGAGGACGAAAGTCCTATGTGCAATAAAATCCTCTCCTGGGATAGATCACCCACAGCACCTATGAACCTGTAGTGTGCATCTGACTGATAGCTCCTGCACTTGTTAACACCATGAGCCACCCTGTTCCCCTCTTACAGGTGGTGAAAGAGCCCATGAGGGCTCTTTTACAACCATGCAGAGTCAATGCTTAGACTTGAGATAGCTGATGCTCAGAACCCAGGTGGCTTCCCCTGTCCTGTGTACACACCATGAACCAAGCATTCCCATGCCTTTGGGTCATGCAGAGCAGATCTTGCTCACCACCCACATTGGTCTTGCCATACACAGCAAGCAGTATTAGACTCATAAGGAATTGACATGAGCTGAGCACAGCTTCCAGCCCTGCTTCATATCTGGCTCCAAGCTCCCTGACTTAGACACATGGAGTTCTCAGGTGCAAACCTGAGCCAGGAAAACCTGTACAGCCCCCTGTGAGATACTGAAAGTACAAGGCCCTACACAAACCCACTTTACAAGCCTGGCACCTCTACTCCTCCTTCAAATTCTTACTCTGCATAGATAGGAATTTTGCATTCGACAGTGTCCCACACGACATCCTTGTCTCTAAATTGGAGAGACATCAATTTGATGGATGGACCACTTGGTGGATAAAGAACTGGCTGGATGGCCACACACAAAGAGTTGTGGTCAATGGCTCAATGTCCAGCTGGAGACCAGTAATGAGTGGTGTCCCTCAGGGATCGGTGTTGGGACCGGTCTTGTGTAACATCTTTGTCACTGACATGGACAGTGGGATTGAGTGCGCCCTCAGCAAGTTCCCCAATGACACCAAGCTGTGTGGTTCGGTTGATATGCTGGAGGGAAGGAATGCCATCCAGAGGGACCTTGACACACTTGTGAGGTGGGCTGATGCCAACCTCATGAAGTTTAACCATGCCAAGTGCAAGGTCCTGCACCTGGGTCGGAGCAATCCCAGGCACAGCTACAGGTTGGGCAGAGAAGAGATTCAGAGCAGCCCTGCAGAGAAGGACTTGGGGGTGTTGGTTGATGAGAAAATGAACATGAGCTGGCTTCAGTGTGCGCTCGCAGCCCAGAAAGCCAACCGTATCCTGGGCTGCATCAGAAGAAGCGTGACCAGCAGGTCAAAGGAGGTGATCCTGCCCCTCTACTCTGCTCTCATGAGACCTCACCTGGAGTATCGTGTGCAGTTCTGGGGTCCTCAACATAAAAAGGACATGGAACTGTTGGAACAAGTCCAGAGAAGGGCCACGAGGATGATCAGGGGACTGGAGCACCTCCTGTATGAAGACAGGCTGAGGAAGTTGGGTCTGTTCAGCCTGGAGAGGAGAACGCTGCGTGGAGACCTCATAGCAGCCTTCCAGTATCTGAAGGGGGCCTATAGGGATGGTGGAGAGGGACTCTTCATTAGGGACTGTAGTGATAGGGCAAGGGGTAACGGGTTAAAACTTAACCAGGGGAAGTTTAGATTGGATTTAAGGAGGAAGTTCTTTCCTGTTAGGGTGGTGAGGCACTGGAATGGGTTGCCCAAGGAAGTTGTGAATGCTCCATCCCTGGTGGTGTTCAAGGCTGGGTTCGACAGAGCCTTGGGTGATATGGTTTAGTGTGAGGTGTCCCTGCCCATGGCAGGGGGGTTGGAACTTGATGATCTTAAGTTCCTTTCCAACCCTAACTATTCTATGATTCTATATAACATTAGCACTAACTGCAGAAAATGGCTGCAATATTGCTACAAGTGAATTTATTATTCCTAGAGGGGGTGGTAAGGAGAAGCAGGCAATAAAGGTCAAGGCTCTGACTCAAAGCTCATCTCCAGCAAAGGGTCCAACATCAGTTGTAACTTCCCAGTGCCAGCTCCAGACCGCTCTCCAGCTTCCAGGTGACAAAGGTTGCATCCCTGGCCAACCACACCAACTCTCAGCCAGTTACTAGACATGCCTTTGTGAGGCAGCCCAGTAGAGCCAGCCTAGAGGCCTGTCTCCAGCAGTGATCAGCAGCAGATGATTCTGGAAAGACCAGACAGAGCATGTCTGCAGCAGGTAGCTAATGAGGTGTGGAACTACATATCAGGTCATCTAAAATCATCTTTATCCTCTGCATGTATTTTATGGGCAGAGGGGACAGTGCAAAAAGTGCAGGCAGCCTGTTGGAATATGAGAACTGAGAGACAGAAGTAAATCAAACCAGTAGCTGCAAAGAGCTGGCAACTCTTTCCACTTGCAGCATGTGATGAAGATCAACAGACCCTTCACCTAAGCACTCAGCTGAATGTTTTCTCCTTATATGCACTAAAGATCGGCTTTTCAACTCACAGTTTTCACTTGCTCTCTGGCAAAAAGAAGTAAAAATCCAAATCACACTAAATGGGGAAAAAAAAAACAAACCAGTCTTTTTTTTAAACATTACAATTTGACCCATGATTTAATCTCATGATGTGCAGGGTGTGAGACATGTTGCTGGATTTTTCCAAGGTGGAAATAATCCTGGCCAGATTAACAATACATGACCAAGAGGTAACACAGAAACAGAGCTTTCCCCACATCCTGTTACATTGCCTCCACCAGTCCCAGGAAGACAACAGAAAATCAGTGCTATACAGTTGGACCGTCAGGGTTGCTGAAGGAATTCCTAATTCCTTCTTCTAAGATTAGATTAAACTTCAAAATGCACAGGGCAGAGGAAAGAAATCACACATTAATTCTAAGAATACAGTGTATGTCAAGTTTCTGCTCCCTTCCTTGCACCAGGAAGACATATTTTGCAGCATAGCCATAAACCTCAAACTTTGAGCACACTAGTGGCTCCACGCATTGGTTTTCACAACAAGGCAGTATGAACCCTGACTCTCATATCACTAGTGGGGAAAAGAAAATCCCCCAGCCTAACTCTGTTCATCTTAGTTCATTTACTTTGTGCTGGAACCTAGTCCAGCACCTCCCAAAGCCAATGGAAGGTGAATGAGCAGAGTCCTTCCAAGATAGGAACTTACACCTCATTGATGAGCTCAGAAAGAGGCCTGGGGGAAGAAGGAGGTGTTCAGGAGGGTGAGGGAGATAGATGATCTCATACAGCATCTTGTTCGGTCACATCCCAAAGGTACCAGGCACTTCAGCATATTGCTGCAGAGGCAGGTTTGGTGTGAGGAAATGTGGATGGCTGTAGTGTCAGCAGTTCTGGCCAGGGTGTGGATGGCCACGGACAGTCATACTTCCTGTTCCTGTGTGTGTGGAGGTACTTAGCAATGCTTCTGCAGAAAACCTGGTAAGACTATCTGTCAGCTGCCTCAGCTGAGAGATTTGTCCTCAGAAGGTCCAGCACTACACGTTGTTCACTATGAGGCAGTGGGAGTCCTGACAGAGAACTGGTGCAGCTGGCCAGGCTTTGCTTACATCAGCCCCAGGAACATCACAAGCTTTTCTCTACCTGCTAGGGGGATTTAATTTTGGGTTTGCAGATTTTCAACTCCTCAATGCCCAACTCCTCTCACAGGCCACTCTAAACACCCCCTCCTTTTCAGATGCTGATGCTTTTCAGCTGATTAAACTGCGGGCCAGACCATGAGCTATATACTGTAGATCAGTATAGCTTGTCAGTGCTAATTTACATCCACTGAAAATTTCCATTCCTTCACCATTTAACAGAATTATGTGACATGTCTTTTATCTCTCCTCACAGTTTAGCCTGCTGTTCCCCTTTCCTGGCCCCCAAGCCTCCTACTTTGCTTTGAACTCCCTATAGGTTTGCAGGGTAAGTTCCTTATTTGCAATGTAAAGTGTCTCTCAGTGCCACAGCCCCGTGCAAACAAACCCAAGAGGGGCACATTTATCCTTACTTGTGCAGCAAATTCAGCCCTATCTTTTCCTGGCAGCAGTTCCCTACAGCAAACGCTGCACAGAACTTGCTAAGGGAAGAAATACGTCCCTTGCTGCCACTATGCAATGCATGACCTCTCTGGGGAGATGTAGCGGAGGGAGAATGAGAGGGCTGATCCCACAGAGACCCCGAGCTTCTGCCTTTCTCCTTGAAACTGATGGCAATGGCTCACCACCCATGTAGACTTTGACTTCAATAGGCAGGATACCATTAATGAATTCTTGTTGCTATGGTGATATTGATGGATAGTCCCTGAGGTTGGTGGGAATCCAGGGAAAGATAGCAAAAAGAAAAGTGGGTCAGAAAAATCCTGCAGGAAAATGTGAGTTTGCATAAAGGGGCAGTTGTGTGACATCCCAGACAAATCCAGTGGCACTTCTCACATCCTGACTCACCCTCCTTTCACAGCAACACAGTGTTGTTCTGAGGCAGTGCAGCACTCTGCTCACTGCAGGGCTCTGGTGCAGAGGCACTCTGCTGCAAGTGGATTTCATTACCAGGCGGTATTTTTGCAGCTTCACTCTGGCAATTCCTTCCACACAGAGCAGAAATCTTGGCTCCAGTGAAATCACTTGGACCTATGCCAGCTGGCACAGAGCCAGGATTTCCCCAGTTCTCAGGATGCCTTATCACAAGTGACAATTTCATTCAGCTGCTATGATAGCCACTGGGATCCCTTGCCTCTCCAGAGCTGCTTCAAGCGTGGAAAAGCCGCTGTTGCACAGAGGTTTTTGCTCTGCTTTCCTGAGGCTCAGCACTGCGCACTCTTCAAAGGTGCCATTGTGAGCTCCTTCACAGCTGCCTACTCTGCAATATGCTCTTTAGAGTAACCTTCTACCCTTCATCCCAGCTGAGCAACCCCTGGCAAGGACAGGCTGCACTCCAGTCACAACTGGGTCCTCTCACCTTGCCCAAGTGGTCTAGGGAGCTGGGGCACAGGAACCATCTTTCTAAAACACCAGTTCTCTCTTCGGCCTTGCTTTCTCTGGGAAAACCATTCCTAATTCAGGATGGTGACATATTAATGAAGTGCTGAAGTCCCAGTGTAACACCTTCTTCCCCTGCAAATCCTATCTAAGACCACCAAGGGGTGTACAAATTGCAAGATGCTTTTCGGGGGGGCAGATTTTAGTATGATTAGTAAATTTTAGAATATGCTTTCTGTCCTAGCAAAGACTCTTACCTTTTCTACTGTGTTTAATGTCTAGGAGTTGCCCTACACACATACAAACTCACTAGAGAACTTTTGACTCTAAACAGTGATGCTGCTCCAAGCATGTACCACTGCATCACCTGATGGGCACTCTTACTCCAGAAAGTTGTGACTGGTTTGAATCTGTTATTACAGAGGCATATCTATAGGGAAATAGTATCTACAGCAGTATCATTACACAGACAGTTTTGCCAGTAAATGCCCCAGTGTAGATCAGATTCAATTGATGTGTCAGCTTTTCCATCTATTTGTGTGTTCAGATCCTTCGCCTCCATGTGAACTGAGGACCTAGAGGCAAAATTAACCTGCTCCTCTCTTTTGCATCTTTTGATAAATGTAGTTTTAATGGAGTCTGAAAGCACTTTACATCAGGAACAGCTCCCAGGAGCAAAAATCAGTTAGTTTCCCTGCATTACATGTAGCTGTTCATCAAATTTATTGGGCAAGCTTCGTAAGCACACAGAGGCTGGACCAGCACTGGCAGAGGCTCTCTCCTGCATAGCAACCCTTTGATCAGACTGTCAGCGTCATTTATTTGCTTGTATTTCATATTCTTGAAGGCTCCAGTAAATTATTTTTCCCAGCTGACTATCAGAGGCAAAGGCAGTTCTTTCAAGTTGGATTTGCACCTCTTCCCTTCCCCTCCATTTCAATTAACTATGGAAATGATATGGGTTTATTGATCGATTTTTGGCTTGTTTAGGTTTTCGGGTTTTGTTTGTTTGTTTTCCCAGCTTTTGTTTTGCCAGTCTTTATTAGAAACTTTAGGAACACCAACGGCTGCAGAAGCCTCCACTTGGTGTCTTCCCTGTATGAAATGTTGTGGTTTACAATTAGCACATCTAATTGCTCTGCTTGACCTGCTGCTGGCCAGGGTGGAGAGCACAGGAACTGCTGCAGCATCCTGCCTTTCTCCAGCTAGGAGCAAGGGGATGTGAGTGCTATGGGTGGATGAAAGGAGGCATCACCACAAATAGGTGAGGCCAGACAGGGGCAGGAATTGGTTTACAGCACTGGGAGAAAGAGGTGGCCATAGCAACATAATAGGATCTCTGCCCGTGGGAAGCTGTTGTTCTACTGTGTATGCAGCTATTTATTTTTTTTTTCCCTGCTAATGATGCTGACTGCAGAGACATGGTGGTTGGGGAACTCCCCAGAGCAGCTCAGGGCTAAGCAGAAGTGGACAGTTTGGACAGGGCTAAAGCTCTGGGCTCCTCCACTTGGAGACACTAGCGTAAATGCCTTCAGGCACAAATCCCAGCACGCTGAGAAGAGCACATATTCCAGAGGGCAACTTCACAAGTATGGTCTGCCCTAAACAGCCGGTCATCAAAGGTTTCTCAGATCCCTCATATCAATATATTTAATAGTACCAGATGCATTCAAGATAGGAGAATCTCTCTGGGCTGTCTTTGACACCAGCCGGACATCTATGATTAACTGCCAGGTGATCCCACAGGAATGCGATTTGGAGAGATGAGACTGGAGACAAGACAGATCCCTGAAATTTCTCACCATGCATAAACCTGGCCTCACCTGCCCCCACATGCATCACGTCATGTGTGCTTTACTAACAATGTTTTAAAAGTCACCATTCAAAAGCATATTCTAAGACTGATTAATACCGATTCATATGCTACAGCAAAGACAAAATCACTCTATAGATATGACTTGGTAATATAAATCAAAGAAGAGGAAATAATGTCTAGGCAGACACCCAGTCACTCATGGGAAACATGAATCCTTTGTAAACACCTTTTTAAAGCAGTACTCTGAGAAGACATGGTGGGGATGCTGCTGCCAATGTGATGGTAAGAGTCTCATGCAACACAGCATCTCAGAAAAGAATTTAACCTCAACTTCATAAATACTGCCCATCAAAAATGCCTGCATGTAACTCTAACACCTCAGAAAATTTAATTACCATTTAAGAAATGGAAGACAAAACGAGCTACGTGACCTTTCCCACTCCAGATCCTGTAGGTCATCACAACTTAAGACAACTGGGAGCCTGAAATGCTAAACATTAGTGTTGGCAAATGAACAGATGGATGGATTGCTGCCAGCATAATCCATCTTCCCACTTGCCTCTGTAGGACTGAGTGACATTCAAAACTACTTCCCTATGCAAAAAGCAATACATGTGATGCAATGAGTAGGCTCTAAAATGGACTCATCAGCTGGCAGGACCACTGGCAAAATGCTTTATGGCTGCTATTTAATGTTGCAGGCAAGGCTGTAAACAAGAGGCATCAGGCTGTGACAGAAGTGGGGAATGTAGTGACCACAGTGGTTCTGCTGCAAGCCAGTCCCTGAGCAAGCTTTAAAAATCTGTCAGGGTTCTGTCATCTTCCCTTTGGGTATAAATGCTCTAAATCTAATTAACTTTTTAATCAAAGCAGACAAAATTATGGTATTACCATCAAAGTGGATGCTCCATCTACAGTTTCATGAAAGATTTCCACCTCTGCTCACCTGTATTTATTTTATTTTTTATTTTCCTGGGGCTCCACGAGTAAATTCCCCAAACACTGAAAACTAGAAAGGAGCAAAGTCCATTTTCGAACAGGTTTCTTAACATGGCCAGTTACTGTGCAGACGTTAGCTTGCCCAGTGCCAGACGAGACAGCTCAGAGCTTCCAACTCAAGCTCAAATACCTGTTGCCTGAGCACAGGTATTGCTCCTGCTCCCTGGTGGGCACAACAGGAGCTGTGACACGATGCACCAGTATGAATCATGTTACCCTCCCCAGTAGAGAGGGCATTGAAGCCAGCAGACTCTCACATAGCCCGGTGATGACTTTGTGGTGCCCAGTGAGGATTCAAAAGGAGAATAATTTCCTTCACTTACCAGCTATAGCAGACTGTTCAGTCAGCTATTAGACTGTAACATGACTTTTCTAAATTGACACAAATCATTCTGACATGTACTTTTTGCCTATAGTACCACAAAGAACAGATCTCTGACTGGTCTGCAGTATCACCCAGATCAGATTGTATGGTGTGGGGTTATTTTTTACAGTGGCTGAAGTCTTCAGGATTTTCTACATATGCTGGCAAACATCAGTCCTGTTGACAAAGTCAGCTAGTGCAGCCAAGTGCAGAAATAACCCTAATCAAGATCTGAACCTGGGACTTCAGGTGAGCAAAGCTTCCTGACTAACCCACTGCAGCATCTGGCTTCACTGAACTTGCCTGTGTAATCTGAGCCAAAAAAAGCACTCATTTCCATTTCCTATTGCCCACATGCCACCTCCAAGTATACTTGTATATTAGCATTTCTGCAACATTCAGTACAAAATCCATATGGCTCCTTTCAGCAGGCAGCAACAGCAAGAAGCAAAGAGAGTCTGGAGACGGAGCTTGTGCGGATTTCTTTCTAAGCACCATATAACATTCATTGCAAATGGGTGGTGATGGGAGAGTTGTTATAACCAGCTACAGATGGGCCATAAAGCTAAAATGGATTTCTTTGATATGAAGTGTCTGCTGGTGCTCCTTCTGGAACAGATGCTGGGTAGCAGAGCAGATCTGGCCTAGGCTGAGGGGTGTCAGCTCATAGTACAACAGCCCCTAAGTACCTTGATGAGCCTTATCTGGGACCTTCTCCTGCCACCCACTGGCCTGGGAGGTGCATTTAGGTCCTTGCTTGAGCTAGGCTGTATGTATAGTGACTGTGACTTGCTCAATTTGACTTCTTGGGTGACATCAGAGCAGTGTTGGGACCATGGCTCTCTCTGAGGCTTGCTGGACTGTTGGCTGAACCAAAATACAGTAATGGGGCCCACTCTGCTCTTCTCATTTGGGTGCAGTGGGACTGTACCCCTTGTCCAAGGTTGTTGTCTCAAGTGCCCTGCTGCCTGGCTTCCACCTCACCTTCCTTTCCACATATATCCATCCTCGTTGCTTGACAAGGAGTCTTCTGACCCCATGAGTTTGGCAAGTATTACTTTCCCAGGTTAAACAGAAGAAAGAAATGTTCACATGGAATAGAGAGTAAGAAATCAAGAGTTTTTGAATGTCCCATGCAGTGACCACTGCCAGGAGACCTTCCAGGATGTAGAAGCAACACAACTCAAGCCTGTCATAAGTGGCCTTCTGACTTCTGAATGGTGAACCACCCAGATGAGAGCCTTTGAACGATTTGCTTTAACAAATAAAGGAAAAAAATGTGTTTGCTGTCACTGCCTACATCACAGAAAAGAAATATGCAGCCAATTAACTACTTCTGAATAATGCCTGCTTTAACATCAAGAATACAAAACCATTAAACTTTCACATCCACTGAAAGAGACAAAGGCTGCATGTCTGTAAGAGACTTCAGTCAGAGAGGTAAATCCGGAGTCTCATAGCACTGTTACTCCCAATTTTATAGATGGTGGATTCTTAACTCCAGAAACTGTTGTGTCCCTTTGTGGGCACATGCTGTGTTAGACTTCATCTTGACAGATAGCAAGTAATTGATCACAGAATTAAAAACATAACTGGTTGCTTAGTTACCAATGATCACTACACAGTTATATTTGCAGTGTGCAAACAGAGCTCAGTGCAAACCAATTATCCATCATTACAGCTCTACAAATGTCAATTTCAGAGAGCTGAAAACAACTGTGAGCCATGTAATAAAGGAAATTTGAGTAGAAAAATACAAATTATAATTGGGAGCTTGGTTGTATTTTGGGTTGTTTTTTTTTCGCTAAATGGTCAAATAGCCTCAATCCTGTGTCTGAGGAAAGTAAATATATTGGTTTGAAAAATAATAGGCTTCTTGTTTACTGGGAAAGTGAAAGCAAGCACGCTATGTACATAAACACTATGAAAATAGAAAGTAGTGAAAAAAAAAAATGACAAGCTAAGAATTGCACAAAACTGATAAGGGAAAAAAGGGAGCATTAAAGAGCTTCAGGATTAATGATGGAATGAAGGAGCTGAAATACACTGGGTCCTAAAAGCAGCACAGTGTCATTCCAAAAATGAAGTGAAACAACAGTAAATAAGCTACCTCTGTGCCTGCTCAGCAATATCTGTCTTGGGAGCTCTGCAACAGAATCTGAGGTGACTCATATAATATTTGTTTGTTTGTTTGAGTACCCAAACATGAGATAAGGGTGGCCTTAGATTTAAGTCAGTTTGGAAAATTCTTAAGAGCATTTCATAAGACCAGCACATTCCTGTTGGTTGGGAACAGAAGCTAAACTAAAGCAGACTGCAGAAAGGTATGTTATTCACAGTGAAGATATTGAACCTCTAGAACAATTTTCTGGGGACTGAGATGATAAGGAGGGCTGACCTGGGCACAGGAAACAGCCCTGTGTCTGTTATGAGGCAGACTAGAAGAGCCAGCAGGTGCAGTGGTTGCAGGGATCTGCAAATTCCCCTCCCACTCCTTGAAACACAGATTTAATATACTCTGAGGAGCCACACTCTTATTTCTCACAATTAGGTGCTATTCTTTCATGCTCCATCCCTGAAGATCAAATCATGAAGTCTCCCATAACTATGACCTTGGTTTAGCAAGGTCTGTCTTTCATTTATCCATCAAACAGCCTTGGAGTCAGATCTGTGGGTAAGCTGCTGTACTTGGATACCTTACCAGCAGCACATTCATAAGAGTATGCATCACATAGATGCTGGCAGGTTAGATACTCGTGGGCTAACCCCTACAGTGAATTTATGGTTGTAAACAATTTATGCTCAGCATTGCTGGTGTCCAGCCTCTATTTTCCTCAGCAGTTCATCTTCCTTCTTCTAAAATACAGTGTAACAAAAGCAGTTACAGATTGCTGCCTTCCTTGCATGTGCTGAAAAGTGCAACTATGCCATATGTGATCATGTCCTCATGACAATTTAAGCTCTCTGAAGACAGGAATAGTCAAGGCTGGATGCAAGCCTCAGTAGGAAAGGGTCTGGGCTGAATGCTCTGCTTCTCTCCAGCAAATCTGTGTGTCTTGTGTACAGGAAGGATAAGGGCCATAAGCACTAAACACTCTGCAAGACCTGGCCTGGAAAAATGCCCTGCCCTGCATTTTACAGAGGAGAAAAAGGAGGAAATAGTTCAATCTGATTTTATGCAATGCAGCATAATAATGTAAGAATAAATTCTATAGGGGACATACAGCATCTTTTTGCCTTTAACTGCATTATGAGATTGGTTCTTATTTGGCCAGGAGACCAGATGCAAAGAAAAGACTGAGCAATTTTGAGGCTGATAATGAACAGAAACAAGTAAGTTCCTGCCTATTCAAGAGTTGTGCAGAAAGGGCTAATAGTGTTTCAGTCTCAGAAAATATTTTCTGTTGTTGAGTTTGAGCAGAATTTGGTGGCAAAGGTAGGTTGCAACAGTCACCAGAACAAGTTTGCATTTGCTGTTGGGAGCTATTGCACTGTGAAGAATATCAGCAGCCTAGACAGGATGTATATACAGTGTACCAAGAGATACTGCTTGCCTATGTATTAACAGTTGTGCATGGTAACATGTGCATATGCTGCATACAAGATTGATCCATGTGGATGCTTACTAAATGAGATTGGTTCATAAACACCATAATCTGCCTGCTGTGGAGAAATATTCAAGACTGAAGAATAATTTCACAAGAGTGAGTCTGCATGAAAGATGGGAAGCTCCTCTGTGGGCTGCTGTGGCGTCCAGACCGTCTGTCTGAAAGGCTACAGTCTGCCCTGGAGGTCAGGATGCCACAGCTGAGTTCGTTTTTGTACATGCAAAGCCATTTTCCCTGTGTAAAGACAGGGCTTTGTGACCTCCCGAGAGATGGGAAGGAGTTCTGTTACCTCTTCTGCCCACTGTAGATCTACCTCAAATTAGCACTGCCGGCTACTAATCTCTTGTTAACTATCAAGGTCTTCAGATATGTAAACCTGGACCAAATGGAAAAGGGCCGAGGAAATAACTGGTTTACCTCACCACATCACAGCTTTCAGTACTGCAAAGAACATTGTGGAAAACTTGATTTATTAAAATTAATGAAGGAACTGGCTAGTCTTGAATAATTCATTGCCTATCAGCTGCTGCTGAGGTAATAGGATCTCAGCAAGATCCTCTTTAGCACTGCACAGTGCCTAAAATCTTTAAATAAAATGAAGTCAAGGATTGGCTAGTTACAAGATTAAAGGGCTTTCTCCATGTGAAGTGAGAGGCCCCGATTCCTGTCGCTGAGATCATCCAGCTGGCATCTACAAAAATTGCTGAGGTCTCTCGAATGGAAGCCAGACAGCTAACATCAGTGATTTTGCCATGGCATAAATCATTCTGCCTCAGCCACCAACTTCTGCAGAACATAATGGCTCTATTTTTCACAACTCTTACTGAAATCAACTTCAGATTTCAATATTTACCATATATTAGGGATGCCTGAGGGTGTTAGCTTGCTTTTCTGGTCATGCAAAGAAGTAGACACTACCACCTGAGTATGCAAATCTTAAGGTGCAATCTCTCTGCTGTTGCTCAAGGTTTTTGTCAGCGCCATCAGCCTCAGGGCTGGATTTTGGAAGCATGTCAGAAGCTCTGGAACAGAATCCCACTAACTAAATCTGGTGCCACTTGATGAAACAAGGGCTTTTTATCAACTGTGCTGAAGTCAATGGTAAAATGTTTTAGAAAAGCGTAAAAGGAGCAGCAAAATCAGGCACTGTAATTAGATGGCTGATACACCTCTTCCTCTGTGTCCTCCTGCAGAGGTAAGAGGAATTGTAGTTAATAAAGAGGAAAAACAGATTAATGCAATCAACACACTCCTGCCTACCAGCTGCTGGTGTGGGGGGGGTTGTCCCCTAGTTCAATCATGAAACCCTCCACTAGCCACAGCCAAAGACCTTGCCTGAAGCTGATCAATCTTTCCAGCCGGTGATGATGAGAACTGGCCCATAGGCCAGCACCGTGTCCAGTGATGGTCCTGTTCTCAGCTCCAACTCTGCATTGCCTTCTTTTGTCCTCCACTGGCCACCTAGGAATTTCTGATGTGCTGATGGTACAGCACCTCTGGATCATATTAAGACAATGAAACAAGACAGCCTTTGACTCAAGATCCTGATGAACAGGGAAGAGATCCTGATGCCTTGTTGATTGACTCAAGCCAGATTTTATTTCCAGATGCCATTCCTGCTTCATCCAGAGCAGATGATTTTGGCCAGGCCTTAGTATCTGAAGTATTTTGGTAGAAGTACTCTAATACAGGAAACTGACATTGTGAGACATTTGACCTGGCCCCAGGAGACTGCCAGTTTCCTCTCTTCTCCAAAAATACTGCTTCATCAATCACTAGGGAGTGTGTTTTTGAAATTAAAGCCAACTCCCCTTGTCTTGAAAGAAGCAGCACTGTCTCCTCTTGCTGTTTGTTAATAGCCTCTCTGCAGGAGGTCACAGGACATTGATTAAAGCTCCTGAACTTTTTGTGGATATAGGTTAAGATCACTTGTAAAAGCCACAAACTAACATTGCGACTTCTCACCCTGAAGTCCTGAATGAAGCAAATATCGTAACTCTCACAGCTACAGAGTAGAAAATGCTGTGAACAAGTTGTAAACTGGCAACCTCTGAGACTAATGTTTGGCCTCTGACTGCCTTGGGTCCTCCCAGAGAAGACACTCATGATTGCTATCTGTAGAAGGAGATAATAAAACTACCTTCCAGTATATATGAAAACTAGACCCTTCCCGTCCTTGCAGTCTTTGAGCACCAAGGAAAGCCAGGTAACATTTCCTAAAACTGAAGTGTAATTATTTGGAACTAACTGAACTCTGGAACCTGTATTCAAGTGTAACAGTTCCAAGTCACTGCCTGAGCACAAGCTGGCATACCTGTAGCTACCTTGAAGGACACACATGCCTTCCCCTCTGAAGCTGTAAGAAAATTATGCAGGTATGTGGGCAAGGACAGGACTGTGGTATCAAAGGACTGGTCCATGAAGCATACATACATCTCTTTGCACACCACTGGGGTAACTGTGTGTGTGGTTGTGTCTTTGGAGCTGCTTTTGGCCTTTCACTGTTGTTCTTTTCTCCTTTTCCTTCTTTCTCTCTCCCCCCTTTTTTGTATTTTTAAACAGTCATCTGCTATCTTCTGGAAAGGGCACCTGACTACTGATGATGTACCATCGCTCTGGGAACTGCTTTAGGAGGCACAGTGCCCTTCTGACTTGCCAGACAACAGAGGTTGCTATGGCTTCCTTTGCTTTGTTCCTTCAGGAGACCATTTGGTATTTACAGCATTTTCTCTAAGCAAGGCATCATCCCTGAGATATACTCATGTGAGAGTGCTTTAGAGAATCCCAGATGGGAGGTGAGAGATTTTATCATTTAACAAAGAAAATAAAAAACACAACCAAACCCAACCCCTAAACCAGAATACCAAAAAAAAAAAAAAAGACAAAAAGCACACCAAACACCAAAAAAAAACCCAACAAACAGAAAAACCACCACAAAGATATCCTGGAAGAGATGCTGTTTCCTTCCAAATGATTCTGTGAGATAGGGGTGCAAGAGTTTTACCAGTTCAAATACAATCTCATTTTTTTTTCAGGGAGATATTAAAAGTCCATTTCAATGCAAACCACTTTGGAGAAGGGTGGAGGCTGGAAGCCTGTTCAAATATCACCCAGTTTCCACTTTCCCAGCGCAAATAGTGAAATAAGTTAGAGAAGGGCACAAAGCAGCCTAGTGCTTATTTCAGTCAGAAAGGAAGGCGAACAGTTTAAATCAAGAATATCATAATTTAGATTGCTCTGTTATGTTTGTTTGGGTGGTTTTTTTTACCTAAAAGATAGAAAATGGATGTAATTTGCCAGCTAGGACTTTGGAGACACTGATGTGGCTGGGACCACAAAACAGTCTACGTTGCTTGAGGAGACACATTTGTTTCTCTGGGATACAACAGTAAGGGAACAGAAGGGCTCTTGTCCCAGTTGTGCCCTCAGTGGTGTGCTGAAGGCACACTGGGTGCCACTGCACGTGAGCCCAGCTAAGTGTGAAACTTGGCTTAGTCTAAGCAGGGAGAGCAAAAAAACCAACAGTTAAACATTTTTTTATTTTCTCTAAGGATATGGTGGAACTAAGCCAAAGCGTGTATTTGTACTGCTTCGCCTAAGGCAGCATAAGCACCTTCTCTGGTGAATCACTAGGTCCTCAAAGCTTTTGCTCCTCATAATTGAATGCCAAGTATCCTGGGGAAATGTTGCTGGGTACTAGAGCACTGTGACACTTTCTGTGGCTGAGGGTCTGCAGGACTCTGCCCCAAGCTCCCCAGGATGATGACATTTGGGATCTAATCTGAAGTCTCTGTCTTGACTGTGCCCCGGTTTACCTCAGTTTTTCTGCCTAGTGCTATTTTCTCATCTTCCAAAGAGCATTTTCCTAATCTCTTGCCCAGTATCTCTCAGGAAGCTGGTGACAGTGGTTCCTCACTGTTCAAGGGCCAGCATGAGTGGGATGCTGGCAGGCAGGTGCACAGGATAGCTTTGGAGATGAAGGAAGACAGAGATGGACAGAAGATTGCTGCCACCATGATGCTATGGACAAGTCACACATGGTAAGGTTTGGAAACAAAAGCTTCTGCAAGATGGAGATAAGGGGGGCAGGGGCAAATCCACTCAGATGAATTTGAGGTTTCCTTGCACCTACATACAGTAGATAAAGACCCAGCTCAACTGTTTTGATGCTAATTGCCTGGCTGCTTTAATTGGATATAGGCTTCTAAGTCCTAAAGAAAGCTGTGTGACAGGACAAACTGGTATTTACCTCTTTTCTCCTATTTATCTCTTATCTTTGCTTGCCCAGTACTGTATAGTCAGTACATACATTCCCATACATAAGAGTTGTCCACACAGCTGATGGATTTTATTGCAAGAAGAACAAGTAACATTTTACATGTGAAGTTACTGTTCAGATTCTGATTTGAGGCAAAGCTATCCTAGCCTGAGTTCAGTTTCTGCTCCAGGAAATGCCTCCAAGGCACTGATAGCCATCATCAGCAACCAGATAATGACATCTGAGCTGCAGGACTACTCATTGCCAGTCCAATGACTGCACTTGGGCACCCGATGGCCTCTGACAATGTGACACTTGCATCACTCACGAAGTGCGGTGTCCCTCTGGACTTGCTGAGGTGGCCTCCTGCTGTAACAACACACAGAGCAAGAGTATCGGTTTGCAGTGTTTTGAGCTGGGAGGTTATGAGCATGGCTGAGGACAAAGTAGCTTTCCAAGATAGGTCTCGGCACACCAGGCTTCCTGATGCAGTCCATGCCAAGGGACTGGCATACAGACATATGCAGAGCTGCTGTCTTCAGTCTTCTCTTCCCTTTCTCCTTGCTGTCCAAGATGACACAGAATAGGAACACCATGGGGTACAAAAACCACCCCCACTGCTTCTGAGCACCACACTGTACAGTGAGTTAGTTTTAGGTGGAGCACCAGGTTTGCAGGCAGGCCCAGCAAACCACCAGAAGTCAGGAGCAGAATGCTGTGTGGTGCAGAGCCAGCATGTGGTTTCAGGCTAAGGCTGGCTGTGCACTTGCACCAATATACTGACATACCAACCTGGCTCCACTGGTGTGCCTCTGAGCCTGTGGAGCAAATTCCTGCTAATGTGGCTGCACATTACCTTGCAGTCACCCCTGTTACAACCAGAAAAACATTGTCTCAGCCTCCTTATCTCAGCCTCTGGTAGGGCTTTGTATTGAGAGAGCTCAGGTTCTGTCCCCCATCCCCATTACAGCTTCAATGATGTGAAAGCAGAGAGCTAGCAAGGGAAGCTAGTGAAATCACACTGAAATTAGGCACCTCTTCAAGCTGTTTACCACATCACGAGGCAGGATGAATCGATAACATACACTGAGCTGGGAAAATTAATCTGCATCCAGAGCATCATACCAAATTAAAAGGAAATAAAATCAGTACAATTCCACTGGCTCTCATTACTATCACAGTGGAGAGTAATTAAAATCCATGGGCCAAATCTAATGCTGGAAGAACTCTCCTAGAGCCAAATACTCTGTACAAGGGCACTGCTTTCTCCAGATGCTGCATTGCAAACAGCAGCAGGAATGGCAAATGAGCAGAGAGCATAGTGCAGGGTCAAACGAACCCATTTAGGAGTCAGGCATTCTGTTTCTTGGTCTTCCTCACCCAGAGTCATGCTGCACACCTACTGCTTTGGTGCTTGATCGGCTGTATCTCAAAAGCTCCAGGCATTTGTAGGTGGGGCTACTACTCTGACTGCAAGGCCTTCAGAAGCCAACACACAACTGCCATTCATCAGTCTTGGCTAACACTCCTCTTTTGCCTCTTTCCTGTTCCACTGCCCCCTCCAAGCTCTTCTCTCATCTCTACTCCTCAGCACAGCCACCCCTGCTACACCCTCTCTTCTTTCCTACATAAACTCCTTTTCCCTACTACAGAGCACCCTTTGCTATCCTGTTGCCTGATGAGGCACTCAACCCATTTTTCTGTGCTTTCCTGCCTGTTGGCATGTGACCAGAAATAACTAAAGCACTGTGTAGACAAGCAGTAACTATGTCCCTTGAGAATGTGTTTATATGGCAACCAGGTAAGACAGAACCTGGAATAAAGGGCAGAAGATCCTCCCTGAAAGACATGACTGGTTTTGGAGGCACTTTTGTTTAGCAGGCCTAGTTCTCATAGCCAGGAATGGGTTGTCAGCTCTTACCACACCTGCTGGAAGGTGTCCTGAAACTCAAGTGGCAGATCAAACAATCTTAATCTTAAAAAGCTGATCAGCTCAGGGGCTGCTTATCAGTAAGGAAGAAGGCTTCCATGGCCTACTCCTTCCTCTTTAAAAAACAGATCTTCTTTTTCTTACTTTTTTTTCCCCTGTGACTTTGGCTGATGTTTGTTCTCAATGATACAGAGCTTTCAGAGAAGTCAAGGTACTGATTTGTGAGATCTCCCCAACACAGGTATGACTTCAGCAAACCAATTTCCAAACTGAAGTATAGCCCTTAAACAAGGAAGAGGACTACCGCACTGGGGCTCACATTCAGGTTATCTTGTGTTGCAGAAACCTGAACACTCATTGTCTACAGAGACTACAGCTGTTGCAACAACTGTGGTAAAAAATAGGGCACATCAGAGCAAAACAGTTAAGTACCACACACCAGGACTCCTGAGGGAATGCTCGCAGGTCTTCTTGTAATTGAGAGGTCTTGGATGAGTTCAGGCCTGAGGTTTTTTCAGGTTAAACTACCACAGCATGGATTAGCAGTGGAACTGTATTGATCTTTTATAAGAAGCAGTTACCTCCCTGACTCTTTAAAGGCACTTTCTTGAAAGAGGTCTTTCAAGAGGAACCTCCTCTTGAAAGGCGTTGCTTCTGCCTACTCCTAAGAAGCAGGCTGGAAGGATCAGCTGCACCACCATGAATGACAGGAGTACTTCAGCACAGAGCTGATCCCCAGGCACTGATGTCCTTTTAGCCCAGAGGGCTCAGCTTCAATCAAGTAGCATCACTGAAAGTGCTAATTCTGCTCCCATAAAACTCTGAACCACTGCTTTGCTCATACACCTCTCTGAAGGGTGTATTTATTGAGCAAGATGACTGAGATACAAACATGCTCAAGATGAGCAAGAACTCGATTAGATGTAATAGTAGATGAATTGTCCTTGAGACAAGCTACAAAGCCAGAAGATAAATCTGTCAACAGCAGCTCTAACTGGCTGTGACACTAGAAACTAATGTCTACCACTTCTGTGCTAGGTTTGAATGCAGCTGTCTCTCCTCAGTGTCTGAAAGTCTTAAATTCCCTTCTTCCTAGGGGAAGAACCTTGCAGTCACTAACTGGCTTCCTAAACATGCCTACAGAAATAGGCAGATTGTTGTGCTGCAAACAAACGAGTTTTGACAGGACAGTGACAATACTGCTCCCAGATGCTGAGGAAGCTACAGGGCAAGTGTAGTCCTGCATCTGGGGAAGAACAACCCCATGTACCAGTACAGGTTGGGGGTTGACCTGCTGGACAGTAGTGAAGGGGAAAGGGACCTGGGGGTCCTGGTGGATAGGAGGGTGACCATGAGCCAGCAATGTGCCCCTGTGGCCAAGAAGGCCAATGGCATCCTAGGGTGCATTAGAAAGGGTGTGGTTAGTAGGTCTAGAGAGGTTCTCCTTCCCCTCTACTCTGCCTTGGTAAGGCTGCATCTGGATTATTGTGTCCAGTTCTGGGCCCCACAGTTCAAGAATGACAGGGAATTGCTTGAAAGAGTCCAGCGCAGAGCCACAAAGATAATTAAGGGAATGGAACATCTCCCTTATGAGGAGAGGCTGAGGGACCTGGGTCTCTTTAGCTTGGAGAAGAGGAGACTGAGGGGTGACCTCATCAATGTTTACAAATATGTAAAGGGTGGGTGTCAGGATGATGGAGCGAGGGTTTTTCCAGTGATGTCCAGTGACAGGACAAGGGGCAATGGGTGTAAACTGGAGCATAGGAGGTTCCATGTGAACATCAGGAAAAATTTCTTTACTGTGAGAGTGACAGAGCACTGGAACAGGTTGCCCAGGGGGGTTGTGGAGTCTCCTACGTTGGAGATATTCAAGGCCCGCCTGGACAAGTTCCTGTGTGATGTACTCTAGGTTACCCTGCTCTTGCAGGGGAGGTTGGACTAGATGATCTTTTGAGGTCCCTTCCAACCCTTGGGATTCTGTGATAGGCTGCACAGTGTCTGACTGGAGCAGCTCTAGCACTGCATCCACAGCTAGTGCAGTATCTGACTGCTTCTGCAAGCACTGACAAAGAACCAAACCTGTAAACTCCCACCAGCATCTGCTGAAGATTCATATCCCAAAAGGAAAAATGGATTTTTGCTTACATGTATCTTTAAGCATTGCAGCAGCAGAGAAGACAAGGGTGTAGAGCTCTTTCTAGCTAAGAACACAAAGACATGCTTTCTCTTTATAAGGAAATAATGTACTGCTGCTCCTTGACTTCCTGTCTCGGACAGGAGATGGAGAAGGATTTCAAAAGTTTCAGTTTAATTCCTTCCTAGAAAGAACTATTTAGGACAGGTACCGCTTAATTGCTGTTCAGGTTATTTCTCAAAGGTGAGGGAAATGTCTCAAACACAGGCTCCAAAAGGCCTGCAGAGAGCCCAGAGCTGTTCCAGGCCCTGAGTTGTTACATGGAAAAATGAGTATTAGGAGACAGTGGAGATTTTTTTTTTCTCTTTTTCCCCTTGTACTTCACCTTGAAGCAGCTGTTGGCAAAGCCAGAAAACTGCTCTGCCCCTCAGTGTATTCCATACAGCCTTGGCAAAGGGACTGCAGTCTGTCATCTCATTAATAAGGGAATTGCCGAATTCTCCAGCTATTTTTATTACCTCAGCCCGAGGGTCCCAGCTTTCCATAACTAATTCCTGAAATCACAGACTGTTCACTGTCCTTGAGCATCAGATTGCTGCTCCTCATGTAATTGATGGTGTCTGCTTTGGTGACACAGGTGTTCCCAGGGCCCTCCTTGAGCAGGGATGGCACTGTGGACACAGCTGCTGACCCCAGCACTCCCGTGCAGTTCCTGGAGCTACTCACCCTTCGTGGCTGTAATTCACAGCAGAGTGTTTTGAAAATAACAAATGCTGCCTGGCACTCTGCAGTGGCAAAGGGCTGGCTGAGCAGCTCTGAAGCCTGGGCAGTGGGCTGGCAGCAATAATGCAATCCGTCCCTGATGTGCGGGTAGACTCCACAACTCATTAAAGTTGTAAAGTAGGTATGCTTTATTCAGCGCTGAGGCATCACCTGCGCATCATCCCTAGCAGCAGAGGAGATCCCTCACCCTGTGAAGGATCCAAAAGCTGTGGAGCCCTCTCCCTCCTTTCACATCCTACCAGATCTACCTAGGGTCCCACAAAGCCTAGGGATCTGCGGTGCCTCCCAGCTGTCAATTAATTTTCCCCCCATTGTCACATATGTTCTCAGCCTACCTTCCTTGTGCCCATGCACCCATTTTCTATTCTGTCATTATAATCCTGCCAGCCTTGTCCATTCTCCCAGGACTCAGAGCTGAAGCTGTTCCTATGCTGGAAGGGGATAATGGCTGCCAGAAACCAGCTGTAAGGGCTGCTACAAACTGCAAAGCAGCTGGAAGCTGAGGCTTAGCTAATTATGAAGCAGGGACTACGAAACTTGTGGAGATTCAGGCCAGAGGCGCACAGTTTATTCAGAGACAAACAAGCACACCCTTTGAATGTCAGCAGGTGACGTGCAAGTGGGAAAGTCACGAAGCTGTGGACAGCTTTACAGTTCTGGCTTACAGAGTGCTGCATGTGATGCCTCCTCATCTCACAAACACCCACGACTGCTGCTACCAAGCTGCTCTGGACAAGGAGAACATGCTCATGCGCTGCAGTGGCAGCTAAGGAAATCTTAATGCTGATTTCAACACCTAGATTTCTGCAGAGTACAGGCAGGTAACAGCTTTTCTCAGAGGTCAAGAAGTAGCTACAGTAGCACACGTTACTAATTCAGGATCATGGCAAGGTGGAAAAAAACTAAGTTTTTCCTGTTTCTTTTGTGATACAGGTTGGTTCCCTCCTCCCCCAGTTGCCTAAATGGTAACTGCATCAATGATAAATAAAAACTGTATTGTGCCTTTTAGTAATACATCTCTTCCTCATGGTTTAAAACTGGCCCATACAGAAGCAGCAGAATCACTTTGGAAGTCCATGGTTTTGTAATCAGAACCTCCCTTTCAATTAGTCATACTGTAAATACAGTAAGTCCATCAATACTATGGAACAGTCATGCTGCATTTGTACCAACATAAACGAGTGCTAATGTGCCATAGAGCTAATCTGATGTGACAGTAATTGGCTGATGCCCAACCATGGAGGCCCTGGAGCTGTGCTTGCTCTCTCTTCTCTACAAGAACTGTCCTCCGAAAGGAAACAAACTGTCTTGCCTGACAGCAACGAACAATGCTCCTTGTAACTTCAGCACCAAGGTGGTTGGGGTTGGGGGAATGGTATTTAAAATTGAACTTGATCTCCTACAAACTTTAATATTAAGAAAACAGGATTTCTAGAACACCATGTAAGAATAGATCACCCAGAATAAACCCAGAAAAGCCACAAAAGCATTCAATCTGCTCCTTTCCATCCCCCTGGAACTACTGGGAGCTGTACATCATCACCTACTGTGCAGTAGGCTTCTCTGACACAGATGAAGTTTAAGAAGCTTAAAACTTTGTAAATGCTTTGTGCTACCATTAATGTTTGGTGCCGTGCTTTACAGACAGCAAGGGCAGCAAGCTCGAAATCTGAGGCTGCAGTTGGGGTTTGGCAGTTAAAGGCCTTATGATCAACATCAGCAATGCCGAAGGATGGGAACTAGATCTCAAACATAGCCCATCTCCTGTTTGGGCCATGAAAGCAAGTGGACAGACTCAAAACCAGGCTAGAACCAGGAGTCTTCAGAGTTACAGTCACAATAGGAGCCACATATTTTGGTTTTGGAAAAATGCCTTTCAAAGAAAGTCTTAGTCAGGAGAGACCTTCTCTGTTCTGTGATGAAGTCTGACAAAGAATTCATGGCAGATATGTAGGCCTTCTGTATTTAGCTCATCAGCTCTGTGCACGCTTTGCTGTCTGGCTGTACAATGCCTTGCCTAATGCACCCTCATCCATGATGAAGCTCTTCAGTTCTACCCCAGTACAAACCAAAGAACAATCAGAGACTTGTTTTAATCAGAAACCATTCTTCTCAACAGTGTGGCACTGAAGGAACACACTTTTTTGCAATACGCAAGAGCAATAGTTCAAAGTCCCAAAGCATACATGGCCTGTTAGTGCCCACAACAGCTCCTGGAGCAGCCAGTGAGAATTTTGTTAGAGCAGGTGGGGAAGAGCTCCTTACACAGAGGACTTACTTAGGATCTGTGAGATGATGACTTCAGTTATAGATTTGACTTAAATCTTTCTAGGACTCTGATCTGCTCCTCCATCTGTAAAATGGGCTCCCAGTCTTAATTGATGTCGGTGTAGCGTTTTGACAGCCATGAAAGAAAGAAACTGTTACCAAGGCCCAAGGCCTTACCAGAATGCCAACAAACGATGGAGAGTTGTTTATAATATTTTTCAGTAATACAATGACTGAGAAATAAGGGAAGACAAAAGTGTAGATGTAACCAGTGCTGCTTTGCTGCAGCGTAAATATAATGGTAGGAACAGGTTTTATAGATTTCCCTCCAGGGAATTCTATTATAGCTACTATTTTCAGTTATGCAGTAAAACTTGCGCCTCTGTGGATTCAAACAGATGTCCTTGCTAATAGCTCAGGTACAAAAACCTATTACAAATTTGGGAAAATGCATCCTGGAGTTGAAAACGTTATGAATCACATGGAAAAGAACTGAGAAATGACTCACTTGCACCCTGCAGACTTAAAGAGCTAGGTGCTGCTCAGCTACCCCTTGCAACAATTAAACTCAGCCTAATACCGTACCAGCACACAACAGTCCACCTTGGCGGCACAAAAGCCCGATGGCATCTAAAAGGCTCTAACACGCCAATTTGCGAAGTTGCCCCTGCGGCTGCTGTTCTAGGACCCGGAGAGAAAAAGCCGGGGCGTTCCTCCGAAGCGCTGCGCACGGAGGGCAGCAGCCAACGACTCGCCCACAGCAGAGCAGAGCGCTTCAGGCCGCTCTTCTGCAACTGCAGGAGCCACGGCCGAGCGCTGGGAGTGAGGAGCCAGCGAAAGCAGGGAGCGGGGGGCATGCGGGACCCCGGCAGCGAGCAAGCGTCAGCGTGGATAGCGTGTGCGCTCCCGCAGCGCTCCCCGGGCTGGGCGCGGAGCTAGCCGCTGTACCCGAGGCAGGCAAAGGGGCCTGAGCAGCGGCACCCAACGGACAAATAAATACATAAAAGGCTGCGCCCGGTTGCCCCGCCGCGGGGGGCAGGAGCCGGGCAGAGGCACGGGGGTCACCGCCAGCCCCGCAGCCCTCCGCGGCACGCAGCCATTTGCCTTTGTTGCTGCCCCGCGCCCAAAAGGTGAGGCGCCGGACCAGGGCTGAGACTGCACTCCGCGCGCCGGGTGGCTCTTCCCTGAGGAGAACTGCCCTCGCGGCACGGCGGAGGTGGACGCGCGGCGGCAGCGGCAGCCGAGAGAGACCCCCCCCCCCCGCACCTGCCTACCTGCGGAGCCCGTCCGGGACGCGCCGCCTTCTGCCTTTGTTGTGCATGCCCCGGCAGCGCCGAGCCGCCGGCCCGCCGTCGCCCGCCCCCTCTTGCGCCCGCCGCGCCGCAGACAGGCCCCGGCTTAGCCCGTCACCACGGCAACGGCGGGCGCGCGGCGGTGGCGCTTGCGGCGCGGGTGGGGGTAACGGCCGCGGGGCCCCGCCCGCCGCGCGCCCCCGCAGGGGAGTGCGGTGCTGTGGGAGCAGCGGGGCTGCTGTCCCGCCCCAGGCCTGCGCCCCTCCTTGCCGGGTGCGCCTGGGCTTTCCCAGCCTGGCTTGGGTTATCTCTCGGCCTCCCCTTACCGGGCTTGGCATCCCTCATTTTCCATATTCGGTAGCTCTTCCTGAGGTTGAGCACCTCGAAGCCCCTAGCACCCGGTCACAGACTCCATGTTCTTTCTTCCTACGGCAGACATGGCTCTGGTGACTTTGGTGGCTATCTTCCTGTCACAGGTTTTACACAGAACGGGCAGTTTCACTGAAACTAGTGGAGCTGCTCAGAGAATAAAGCCAAGGCAATAGTAATGCCGCTGTTTTCCCCTGCTCCTGAGCGTGGAAATGAGTTGTGTCCTGCATTCGAAGCTCTTTAATTTGTTATTCATTTTAGGAGCAGCAGTGCCAATTTGGATGCCTCTTCACTTTCAGACAGTAAGGACTTGGCAAACTCCATGGTTGCTTTGATTGTTTCTAGGATTAAGTGTTGCAGTTCACTGGCTCTATCATGTAACGCTGGATTGAGCTGCGACTTACTATCTATCTTGTATGTGTGTATGTTCACCTCGTTGTGAACAGGCAGGTTCTAGATTGGTGAGACATGTTAAACGAATTTTCCCTGATAAGATTTGCTCCCTTTCATGGGTTTTATTAAAAAGGTAAAGAGATTGCTTCTGTTTGAGGACATAATTAAATACAGAACAACTAAATTCTGCAGAGAAAAACTGAATTCAGAAAGAAAGAAACAGCATGCCAACCCTAAGCTTTTTCTGTGTGTCCAACATCTGATTATACAAACGTGTTTTCTTTCTCTGGCCTGTCAAACTCCCATTTCACCTTTGTAGAAAGGGATTTCAGTGGCTCTGGGCTCACACAACATCCTCCACTGAGGCTCTTAACTTACAAAGGCACCACACAAAGCCTCCTCAATAAGCCTCATCTGGGAAAGGAAAAGACAGAGGCAGAGACAGAATGTGCTCAATGTCACAGAGGAGTCCTCCAGCATAGCTGGGAAGAATTGCCAGGGCTGTGGTATGCTGACGGCAGCTCTGGACATTGCATCCTGTCCTCGGAAGGCAGTGGGAGCATCTCCATCCCTGCCTTCAGGGAGGGCAGGGGAAAGTGGCCAGGAGGCACCCATACTTTAATTGCTCTTGGTAAATTTGGGCCCTTATATCATTTGTTTAGTAAACAATCTCTTTATTAACAAGTTTTTCACTGCGCAAGGATGCCCGGAGGATGACCCAGCGTTACTGTGCACAAAGAACCTTGAGACCTATTGCAACGATCTTTGCAGCTCCTTTTACAAAGAGCTGCCTCCTTTTGTGATGCATGCTGATTTATAGTAGCCCCAGTTTCACTTCTTGGAGAAAGCTTTCATTTCTCCTTGTACTTAATGTATGTGATAATCTGTGGTGGAGAGCAGATGTCAGTGCCAGTTTCTGCTTCCCTGGAAATCAGCAGTAGAAAACTGGGAGAGGAGCAGTGAAATAGCATCGGAGCTATCTCCTGTCGGCAGATAGGAGAGCTCAGAGCTCCTGTTACAGCCAGGAGACGCCCTTGGATTTAGCAGCATAGTCTCAAGCGCATGCCTGTGTCTCTACTGGAGATGAGCATCCTGTTGTTTGCAGAGTCCAGTTACAGCTAAAGCTGAGGAAAAGAAAAAACGTATCTGCCTGCATAAACAGGAATTTTCCTCCATTGCAGGAACCAGCAGGGTGCACTGCTTTTTCTCCAGCTCCAGAAGGGCAGAGTGATTTTTTTATTGTTCCTTTGCTGCCTTCTTCCTGCTCCATGACTCCGGTGGCACCTTCACCAGAAGAACAGTCATCGTCCCTTCTTTTTTACCCATATCCATCAGAGCATTTTGTTTTTCAAATTGTTTGCTGCTGCTGAAGCTGCGGCAACAACGCTCCCATATAGCTTTACTTAAGAGAGGGAAGAAACAAAACCACATGACAAATTGGTCCAATTTATCAGAGCAACAGAAACCTGCAATTCAGCTAAATCGCCCCCACAGGCCAGCTTAGATGGCATCAATATTTAATGACCTGAGCTCCACGGCCTTCATAGCTCCGGCTTCACTGCTGCCCCTTCTCATGTCATAGCATGCCCCCCACATTTGTCACTCCAACAGCAACAGTGGCAGAGCCCAGAGCTGTGTTGCATGTTTGTGCCTGAGTAACAGTTCCCAGCTTTCTGGGTGTGCTTGTGGTCTATGGCAAGCAGACAGGCAGGAGCAGGGCTGGACTTATCTCAGCTCTGGGCCTCTCCTACAGTCTTTTTGTGTGTGATTGTGTGACCCAGATGGGACTGCTCACCTGGTAGTGGGCTGGAGATGGCTTCTGTTCAGCTGTATACATCTGTTCACATTATTCAGGCAAGGGTATTTTATCCCCAAAAGGAGTTGCAGTGAAATAAATTGCCAGCAGGAAGACCCCAAAGGAGAACGGGCCAATCTGTGCCAAATCTTGTTCACCTGTGAGAGAAGGGGAACAGCAGGTTTGCCCAGGGATCTCTTTTGCTTGGCCCAGGCTCCAAGCTGGCTACAGTAACTAGCATCTGAGAGCATTTCCCAGCTCTGCCCTGACATGCTGCAGTGACTCCTTTCTGGCTTGCTTTGCCTGAGACAGTAAGAGGAGCAAGTGACAGGTTATAAAATTATATATGGCTGAGGCATGTTCCCTCATGGCTTTCTTGCCTCAGTTTCCATGGTCTGCAAAATGAAGAGCGTAGAACCATAGACTGGTTTGGGTTGGAAGGGACCTTAAAGACCACCTAGTTCCAAACGCCATGCCATGGGGCAGGGACACCTTCCACTAGACAAGGTTGCTCCAAGCCCTGTCCAGCCTAGCCTTGAACATTGTCAGGGATAGGGCAGCCACAGCTTCTCTGTGCAACCTGTGCCAGCAGCTCACCACTCTCACAGTACACGATTTCCTTCTACTATCTAATCTAAATCTCCCCTCTTCCAGTTTAAATGACTGAGATCTCCTGGTGACCAGCACAACGCAAGAAGAGGCATTTTTATTTGCTATGGCAGCAGCAAAATTTGTGCTGCTGGGCTGTTAATAAACAACCCAGCAAACCTGAATTCCTCCAGCAAGACTGCACCTTTCACCAGGCTCCATGTTCACTTAAAAACACCCATTATCCAGCAAACTGCATATTCCAAAGGGGAAGTTCATTATCCACTCCAATGGCAGTGAGTGGCAGACCATTACGATAAATGGCTTTTTGGTAAGATGGCTCTATAATTTACTTGATATTTAACAGTGGCCAGGGGGCTCACCTCTTTATATAAAGTACATTTATCAAAGCACTTCTGTCAACATCCGCCTGTGCTAAAGAGCTGTTATAATGAGGGTGGTTAGGAACAAACATATCAGGAGAGGTTGCTCTCTCAAAATAGTTTGGTTTGATGGCTGGTCAGCACAGGGGACTGTGAGGGGACAGAGTGGACTCATGTATTTGCAAGGTAACAGCCAGCTTGCTGCAGCTCATCCAGAGATGTTGGGCTTTTCCCAGTGCCAGAGCTTGGCAGCTGCGGTGGGGCAGCTTCCATCCATCCCCTGGAGCACCTGGGGACTGCCCCTGGCCCCTCCACTCTCATGGTTGTAGAGCCCCAGTCTTGTTATGGGCATGGATGAAAACTAATAGCAGGACTCTGCAGAACAGCATGTGACTTCACAGGCACGTGCGAGTATCCTGGCACATACCTAATGGCTTGTTCCAGGAGTCACCTCCCCAAGAAAGGAACTGAGAGCCAATTCGATGCCTTCCAAATCACAGCTCTATTAAAAAAATTAACAAGAGCACAGCTCTTCCTCTTGGCAGCTGTCCAGTTATTAATTTCAATTTATCAGATGCATCTGAATGTGCTTGGGCTTCTGCCTGCTAGTTCTATTTATTTGTTTTCCATTCTTTTCTGCTAAAATTAAAACTCAAAACCTTCTAGAGAGAGTGGAAAACAAACATGCTGAACCAGTACTGCTGCCCATGTATAACCAGCAGAAATCACTGCGCTTCCTCCTCCTCTGCAGTGAGGTGAAGTCTAATTCTTCAGACTCCAGGAGCCTCTCATCTCAAAAGTAGCACAGGTACCAGCCACGCAGCTGCAGCCTTGCATTCTCCTTTCTTTCTGGGCACCTTGGTAAGCAGCAAGCAGCCTTTGGCCCTTAACTGTAGGGTTTTCTGGTGTACTGGTATCCTGCTACTGTGCTGTTGTGGGACCCCACCTGGAGTACCGCATCCAGCTCTCGGGCCCCAGCCTAAGAACATGGACCTGTTGGAATGAGGCCAGAGAAGGGCCATGAAGATGACTAGAGGGCTAAGGCACTTCTCCTATGAAGACAGGCTGAAGGAGAAGGAGAAGGCTCCACGGAGATCTTAGAGCAGCTTCCAGTATCTAAAGGGGGCCTACAAGAAAGCTGGAGAGAGACTTTTTACAAGGGCATGTAGTGACAGAACAAGGGGGAATAGCCTTAAACTGAAAGAAGATATTTAGAGATTTATATTAGATAATATAAATAACATATTAGATATATTAGGAAGAAATTCTTCATTATGAGAGTGGTGGCGCACTGACACAGGTTGCCCAGAGAGGCTGTGGCTGCCCCATCCCTGGCAGTATTCAAGGCCAGGTTGGATGGGGCTTGGAGCAACCTGGTCTAGTGGAAGGCATGGGACATGATTCTATGCTAAAACACATATAATCTAAGAATATGGATTTTTTTTCTTCCCTTGCAGCTATCAAGAGGCTGATGGAGGTTCCTCAGGCCAAACTTTGCCTGTACTAAACAGAGTTAGCCATTTTACCCTGCTGTTAACACCCAGCCTGCCTAATGCTTGCTTCATAGAATCATAGAATAGTTAGGGTTGGAAAGGACCTTAAGATCATCAAGTTCCAACCCCCCTGCCATGGGCAGGGACACCTCACACTAAACCATATCACCCAAGGCCTCGTCCAACCTGGTCTTGAACACTGCCAGGGATGGAGCATTCGCAACCTCCCTGGGCAACCTATTCCAGTGCCTCACCACCCTAATAGGAAAGAATTTCCTTCTTATAGCCAATCTAAACTTCTCCTGTTTAAGTTTTAACCTGTTACCCCTTGTCCTATCACTACAGTCCCTAATGAAGAGTCCCTCCCCGGCATCCTTACAGGCCCCCTTCAGATACTGGAAGGCTGCTATGAGGTCTCCATGCAGCCTTCTCTTCTCCAGGCTGAACAGACCCAACTTTCTTAGCCTGTCTTCATACGGGAGGTGCTCCAGTCCCCTGATCATCCTCGTGGCCTTCCTCTGGACTTGTTCCAACAGTTCCATGTCCTTTTTATGTTGAGGACACCAGAACTGCACACAATACTCCAAGTGAGGTCTCATGAGAGCAGAGTAGAGGGGCAGGATCACCTCCTTTGACCTGCTGGTCACGCTCCTTTTGATGCAGCTCAGGATACGGTTGGCTTTCTGGGCTGTGAGCGCACACTGAAGCCAGCTCATATTAATTTTCTCACTGCTTGACTTCTTGTTGGTGTCTTGGTCTGTTTTGAACTCATCTTCATCTCAAAGCACACCACCTTATCAAAGGCCTTGCTATAAAAGCCCAGGCTTTTACAATGGCATCATTCTTTATGCATCTGAGTGTGAATAAGAACTGAAAAGCCAAAGCTTATGAATTTACTTTTAAAGTGATACAAATTACAAAATATCCTCATTTACAACTGCAGCATATAAATCCTATTTACCACAGCACAATAAATAGGATCTAATTATTGATGTACAATAAGATTCTTAATAAGAGAAGTCAAATGCACTAAAATAAGGCTTTGGTCTTTGTCAGTGCTTCGTCTAAGAATTCAGATATTTCTCTTCCTTAAAATCTCACGCAAGCGAGTGCATGGTGCAAGCCATGAGTCTGGTTGAGTAAATTATTCTTCTGCCTGTTACCTAACAGGATTTCCTTCCACCAATAAATAGAGTTCCCAGTTCTGCACTTAGATCATCATCAGGAATGACATCATCCTCCATAAACTCATCTCCAAGCTTCTTCCACCATGGCCAGCGAGTGTATTTCAGCATAGTGTTGTGTGATTGTCTTGCCTTGGTAGCTACAGGGACTGATCGACTCATAAAGACATCAAGATCTTTTTCTGTGGTCTCTGCTAACCCTGGAGCATCTGTAAAAATAAGATGTTTTTGTTTGTGATCTTAAGAATATTTCAAACAAAAAAAAGAAGCAGCACTACCCTCCCACTTTCCCACTGTTCTAAATCACTTCTTTCCCTATGCTAGCATCACAGTTTTACGGTTGCATTATAAACCTGATGGGAAAAGTGATCCAAATTAAAGGTAATCTGAGAAAATAAATACATAATGGGGGAGGGAGAGGAAGGAAGAGAAAGCAGGACTTTCATTTAGGTGCAGTGGTGACATCCACCAAAATGACTTCTTGTGAAAGTATGACTTAAGAGAAAGAGGACCTCCTGGCCACTACTGCTGGATCAGCACTCCTGGTGCAAGCTGACATCAGCAGAGTGTTTCCACTGCTCTGGTGCAGCAAACTCCTTGCCTGGGGGACCCAGCCCAGTGTAAGAGTATGTTGCTGATTTGCCTGGTCAGGGAGCAATGAGCTCCAATGACACAGTACATGACAAACTAAATAATGGAATTCGGCAACTTGCTGGATTTTGTCTGGCTTGGGTGCTCTCTGGTGGCTGCAGTTTGCTATTTTCACTCTCACTCTGGGTTACTTGTCTGGAATTAAGATAGCACGAGAGCAAATTCTGCTTCAAACAAAGCCAAGCTGGAGAAAATGAAAACATGACTTGGAATTCATAGTTCAAAGATTTCCCTCTTTATCTGGAAAAGGTGAGAGCACTTCAACCAGTGGCTTGCTTACAACAAGACAGACTAAAGCAAAACAAACGTAGAAGAGGAGGCTTGTGTGAGATCTCCTCCTTAGAAAATTTAATGCCTTTTACAGGGCCATTGCTTCTCATGTGAACATATCAGAGAGAGACTTTTAGCAGAAGAAGATGATGTTCCTTGAAAAGCAGGTGTGTACATTTAGCATGTAGCAATGCTTTGGTAACCTCTAACAAAGTCTAAATATCAAGATAAGGCATATGGCACAGGAAGAAAGACATTTCAGTTTTGAAGTGAGGCTTTACCACCATTCCCTCTAATTTTCTTTCTAAATTAGTTTAATCCAAATGGTAATTAAAATCATGACCAGAACAGTCACATACTCATTAGTAGCTCCACATCAGTGTTGACCTGAACCAGCAACGTCTCTCTTCGCTGAGCTGCTCTCTGATCCAGCCTGCTCCTCAGCAGGAACTGTGCCAGCTTTTCCTGGGCCTGCATATGTAATTCTTTACTCCTTTCTTCTGACATTTGGGAAGCCTGGAGGAGAATAACAGTTTATTACCATTAGAAGCTGGTTACTTTAAATCTTTTGGGGCCAGAATAATGTCTAAAAAGGAATGCAAATCCTATTCTTAATTGTTAACTCAGTAACTTTGCTTCCTCTGCAGCTCTTTCCAAAGCTATCCATCATCACGTATATAAATTTTCCAATTACAGTTTCCTTTGACCCTTTTTATTAGATTAATGGTTTAAATCCCCAATATCTCAGTGTCTTGCTGTCAAACAAGCAGGGTTAATTTATGCATACCTCATGTATTATCTTGAATTTATGAAGCTGACAATATTTCATCTCTACAGTATTTAATGTTGCATCATTAATGCAGATTATGAAATGACTAAGAAACAGACCGGATGCAATTTGATGTAGTCATCCACCTTCTGCTGCAAAGCTAGTCTCTGCTCATCAGTCAGTCCCTTGGGATCTTTCCAAGGAGAAAGAGATCTCCTCCTTCTTCGTTTTTCCAGGAATTTACAAGCCTTTGTAAAGAATATATGAGAATATGATAATCACAGACAGGAAGTTTGTCTTATCACTTTGTTTGTAATTATAATTGTAATTGTAATCAATTAATGAAAGAAAAATCTTCCAGTCCTGCATCTGTTAAAGCATAAGTGTAGCTCTGATGCTGAAAAGACAACATACAATGGTCAGCATGAGTGTGAAATTGTAAGAACACTCATAATAAACTACTGAATCAGCTGTACAATGGTGAAATTCCAACCTTACATTTCATAGTGGCAGCTCTTATATTTTAGTTACAAGTCTGTATTAGGCTTTGTAATCTACGCAGGGTGTAACATGTCAAAGCAACCTATGGCTCTAGACTGTCATCCTTTGAATATTTTTTTAATAAATTATGGCTACATCAACAGTAAGAGAATAAACAGAGCTTTCTGAGGCATTGCAATAATCCACTCAGTTCTATAGAATGTTAGAACAAAGCATATACTTACTGCTCTCTGGATGACAACAGCTGCTTTATACTCCTTGAGAGATTGTCTCTGTTGATGGAAATTTCTTCTTGCTCTATATCCTCGCCAAAATCTCTGGATAGTTAGTGCTGATTTCCCCTCCATTTCCTCCATGTACTTATCTACCTGACCTACAAATGTAACAAAACTACAGTTATGAGACTGTGGGTTGGGATCTCTTACATTTTTACTCTATTTAAACTAGATAATACTAAAAAAGCTGGCAGTGTTCAAGGCCGGGTTGGACAGAGCCTTGGGTGACATGGTTTAGTGTGAGGTGTCCCTGCCCAGGGCAGGGGGGTTGGAACCGGACGATCTTGAGGTTCCTTCCAACCCTAATTATTCTATGATTCTATGTCTCAGAGACTTGTAGCTGCAATAGAGCTTTGTAACCCAAGAAAACCAGGTCTCCCTTTCTCCTGCACTGTTTTGAACGCAGCAGATCTTGATCAGTAGTTACTGAGCCCTTGCAGAATTAGCATGTTCTCTGTCAAGTAATTGGGTCAGGAGAAGAGACAGTAAGACTACAGTGCAAACATACACCCAAGATTAGGAAATAATTTGAAGAAACTGTTCTTAAGGAGACAGAGACAACTTAATCTTCTAATATAGTTTAAATATAAATCATACTGGCATGGATTATTTTCAGTAAGGCCAGCTGTCGTTCATGGAACAGTCTCATGGCCCTCTGTCTCTGAAGTTGCATTTGCAGTTTTAGAGCCTCATCTTCCTTCTGCTTTTTCAAATGCTGCAGCTCCTGTTCCCGTTTGGCTCTGCAATACACAAACACATTAAAATTAGCTTAAGTTGTATGTTCCTTAAAAGAATCTCTCTTTCTCTTTGTATTAAATGGTCCAGCATCGAGGGAGGAAATCCACAAAATAATCTGCCATCCCAGCTGTTGGCTGCAGGACCAAACCAAATGATGAGAAATCAACTGCAAGCTAACAAATCACCACACTATCTACAGTCATGAAAAACTCTGAGCCAGTCACAAAACCTTGTATCAAATCAGAGGATATACTTTTACTTAAGATAAAGTTCTAAGGACACTGAAGGGAATGATGCTCCATGTGGGACATTCACAGCCAGCACAAAATAGAACAACAATTTTGATTCCATCATCTGAGGAAGAGGTAAAGCAACATTACCCATGTGCCCCAGTACCTTTCCTAGTGCATCCATCAGCATGCATGGCACCTGCTTTCCATAATCATACTATGATTTTTGTACTGACTGCAAGGGGAGATCAGAATGCTGCTGCTAAGGCTCACTTCTTCAATTTGGAGGGTTTTTTTTTTCTCCAGAAAAGACAGACTGATGCATTTTCTCCATCAACTTTGTTAACAGAACACCAGGGAAGAATTTTCTTGTGATTTTTTCCTGCTCTGTACTACTTGTTGCAATTTGATGTTAGGATGTTGCCCCACTGTGATTGCCACTGGAAAAGCTCCAGCAGATGTTTCACCAATGAGACAACTGAAAATTCTGTAACTGTCCCTAGAGTGTTTAAATTACCTGTATATCAATTATATATACACTAACATATTAATATATAGACCACTATGTTAATACTAACTATACTGATGTATTGGTACCCATAATTACTGAGACCAATTCAACACCATCTCAGTGACACATGAGGATCTGTGAGGCAGGACTCCCCTTCCCTTCACTACCCCTTCTCATCCCAATGGACTTGACCTCATTAGCAGCTTCATGTGTAAAACTTTACAAGTTTACCCCACAATAAGGTAATGATGTGACCCCTCCTCTTCTCCTATTGCAGCAAAATCACTTGCCCACTCAAGGCCTGAGCAACCCCACTGGGCCCACAGCCCTGAGTTCTGCTCTCCTCTAGCATTCTTGCAGAGACTATGAAAGGAGCACCTGAAGCACTAGGAAAGAGGACAGATGGACAGAGCACAAGCCTAAGGGGTGCCAGAAAGGATTAAAAAGGCTAGACTAGAACTAACGTCCAACAAATTTGGTATTGCTGCATGTCACATACCTTTAGACTCACAGTACTACTGAGTTGCAAGTTCCCCATCAATAGTATAAATTGAGTTATAATTTTCCCCAACCATACTTTCTCCTGAGTCTCTGCAACTGGGTGGGGAAAAGTGAGGTGGAAGCTATTGCGTAAAATTTATGATCTGGATTTAAAGTTCTGGCCCTAACTGATAAAAGAACCTCCAGCATGAACTAAGAGACCATAATTCTTTTAGGACAGTAATGCAGACTTGAAGTGTGCCCACACAGTTACCTACCAAGACAGATCATGATACATGTGATTACATCAGAACGGTCTTCAGGAAATTTTAGCCAACACAACTGTGTGAATTAGAGCTGTAAATCTTCGCATTTTTAATCCAGGCAGGCACATATTACACTTCTAAATAGAATGATGTCACAGGCTCAGACAGGACTCTTGATGACATTAATAATTTCTCCTAGACATTTTTATCAGCTCCACTAGGTAGGAAACTACAAGAATGTTTCATGAACTTCTCAGATGTGCATCTGTAAAACTACCAATAGTGTCTGCCAGGTATTCAAATGTTTCTTTGATACTGGTTCTTTCCTGTGAAATCTGCAAAACACATGCTTTTCTTCATTCTCTGTTCCTCCCAATAATAAGACATATTTGTTCGCACACCACCACACCGTGACGGAGAAATGTCTCTGAACAGAAGCAAAACACACAGAGAATAAGATCCAAGCTTCCTTCAGTAGTTCATGGCACAGATCAGCCTCCCTCTGATCATCCCTCTAAAATATAACATGCGGAGTTTAAGATGTTCCACTGCAGCTGCAGGTGAGCCAAGTCTGGAGTTTCAACCTCAGGGATATTTAACCACACTTGTTCTAAAATAAATCTGTAAATATAATCAAACCCTCACTCTTAAAAGAACCTCTTGAAAGCTTTTCTGAGGTCATACTTACACTATTTTTCAGCATAACACTAACTGCAGCTTTGACCTAGACAGAAAAAAAAAAATCCAACACTAGAGTGGTACAGTTACTGTATTTACTCAGTACACTGGGACTGACTAAGCCATAAACACACAGCTGCAAGGATATGAATACATTTCTATTCCTCTCAATATTAAACAAACATATTCAAAAGCCCATTTAAATGACTCAAGAACTACTTAAGAGGCATGCTGGAAACATGACACAGGAAAGTCAAGTAGCTTGTTGACTGCCGACAGCCTCACCACCCTTTTCCTTCTGCTTCATCATGGTATGTTTTAGCCCATCATCCAATTTTTCTGGGCTCTGATTTTTCACTGCAGGCTTGAAAGGTGCCTGATGACGGCAGGAATACTGCCTCAAAGTGTATGGTGCACTAGAAAGGAGTGACAAGGATGTTACCCTTGGTATTCCAGCACAAAAGCTGGAGTAGCTAGTGGCCCTCCATAGGCACAATGCTTGTCCCTGCAAACCTTCCAGAATTTAAAGATGACATCCTAGATAGTCCAGTATCTTCTTAATGCCAGTCTAGACAACAAATCATAACTGTCTGCTTTCTAACACCTTGATCATAATGCAATGTGATTTGAGTGATTGATTACTAGGATGTAGCTTTGACATGGTAATGCTCAATATATGCAAAAAAAGATTGAAAAAACCTGCTATGGAATCTGAACTTGATTTAGAACCCTTGACCTACGTTAAATTCATGCTACATTTCTCAGGAGTTAGCCTAACATATGCTAACATTACTGCTGAAAACTTGCTTCAAGTAAGACAAGAATCATTTACGTAGCTTCATTCTTCCCTGGTGCTCCAAGTCAGAGGATACTATTTCTAGGTCACTGAAATGACCCCACTTCTGAGAGTCAGAGATTTAAAATATTAATGAGGAACAAGGTCTTGCAAGCACTGTACTAGGCAAGCACTATGGGCTTTGGTTTCTGCAGCACTCTGGCATAGCAGATTGGAAATTCTAGGACTGCTCCACATTCAATCTATGGTGGAATTTTGTGTCAAGTTAACTGTGAACAAGTTAACTATTCCACTACCAGTACACCATCCTCTAATTCTGTTTAGTGCAATCCAATGCTACAGAGTGGCAAGCTTTTAGTTTTCCATGTGCCAGAAATACACAGAAAACATATAAAAGCATCACAGACACAAGTTTTTTTCACAGAGAAGTTTGGCACCTGGGGAAGGGACAGTTGGAGCTTTTGGCATCAGAAGTGGCAGTTTGGTCCTGCTGGAAAAGCACACTTCGGATGTTTCTGCTACAAGAATCTGTAGTGAAACAGCTCATATTGGCATTGCGTTACCTTTATGTTTCAGAAATAACAGCTGACTGGAAAAAGGCATCTTCAAGAGGAAGGAATTCTTGGTAAGCCCTACTTCAAAAAGGACATTGGATTACATGAGCCAAATTCTTCCTGTTACTCTGTAACCTGAGAAAAACTAAACCAAACCTTCCTACTAATCCTTCTCTTTAGTGCTTTTTACAAAATCATACTGTTTACCTGAATCTTCTTTGTAAAGTAGTCACGGCTTGGGGTAGTTTTTTCAACCTTTTTCTTGTCTGAAATCCCCTCCACGTAGCCTGGATTATACAAGCTGCTTGATGCTGCCTCTGAAATGAATAAAGAAGTTGGTAGAATATTTTCTCTGCATAAGAAAACCACTGTTAATGCTTATGTATTTGGAACAATCTCAACATTTGGCAAAAAAATCCCAGTTTTCAAATGCATCCAAATTTAGTATTTTTAACAGCTTGAGGAACATCAGGTCTTGTAAGACAGTTGCTATCCTGAACCCTGTATTCCTCTACAGGCACCTAATCTGATTACCTGGATTGATGCTCTCTGTGTGAAACGAATCTACAGCAGAAACATAAAATACGTATTAGCTGCATTAACCAATGTTAGGAATTTGTATTTAAAACACCTGAAACACTTGATATTTCAAATGGTGATTCAATCAAAATACCTTCTCTAGAGAGGGCAGAAAGACAAGTTTGGAGAATGGGCAGAGGAAAAATGTCACATTTGCAGCATGAAAAAAATACCTATGAAATTTTAAAGTCCATTAGTATAGTGAAAAAATAAACTAGGCTTTGAAAAGTGTCAAAGTGATAGAGTAAATCCATTCTAAACATACATAAATCACATGTAATTAGGATTTCACATATAAAAGTCTCATTAAACTTCAGCACCTGCATTTCTCCTTTTCCATTGGATTGTTCCAAGTACAGCAGATCCAAAAGTTGACTTAGATCCCTGTCAAATCCTTTGCCAGTCCACTGTTTACTTAAAAGCCCTTTTAATCCTAAGAAAGGGAGAGAAGCAGCATGTGATACTAAGGTGAATTTTTCTTTTCAGGATTTCAAACCACCAATTTTCAAGTAAAAAAAATCAAATCTGATTCTATGTGCACAGGAACAGTAGAGCTGAACATCATCAATCACTCATCTTTGTGTTTCAATGCAGGTTATTATCAATGAATATCTGGTGCTGCAACCATCACAGAGAAGTATAATGCCATGACCATAGTTTTGTATGTCCACGGCACTATCTCTTGTGTCTACATAACTGGCAGCTACATTATCAATGTACTTTCAGTGTCTTATAGGTAAGTCATTTTAAGGTTCTACAAGGATGCAAAGTACCATGCAAGTGCTGGGTTTTATTAGCACTGCTTTTGTATTTTTCATAATAAAAATTTATTTATAACTGAAATTCTTTGATGTTTTATCTGCATAGCTCAGTCTAAATGTGAATACATGTGCATCCAATCCCTGAGACAAAACAGCTTTTTAGGTTTGCAGTAGCTAAAAAGGACATTTGTGCTCCCCCCACAATACACACACACGCGTGCTCTCTGTGCTGCACAGAGGATACAAAAAGACAGTAACATGTGCTTTTTAGCTTTGTATCACACAAATCCCAGAGGCTGAGTGGTCTATAGGGAGTTGGATGTAAAAGGAAAGGGAGCAAGAAGTAGACATGTTTGGATAGCCTCCTGAAAGAACTGCAGATTCAGCTTTTCCATCTTCAAGTCACTGTCATAAGCATATGCATAAACTGGACAACTCCAACACACACGTATAATTATATACATGAATCTGGATACGGAGCACAAAGTCCTTCACACAAACAGAAATGTGTTCTATCACACATGCACCATTTTGGAAAGACAACGATAGTTTAACTTCTTCAGAAGAGAAACAGGTGAGACTTCAAATGGAGTCAGGGGGTGCCCCTACTGCTGCCTGAGCTCTGCACAGCCCGGCTACACAAGGCAGAAGTCCTATGCATCTGATGCAACCATATGTCAGTTTCTGTACAGAAGTACAGCCATACAGACCTTCCAGCTCCTGACAGGGAGACCTCAAGTGTGCCTCTCAGCTGTGTCAACACACACAGACATAAGGACCAGACCCTCATGGGTCTGTAAAGACCATGCTAGTCTTGGAGATGTGAGTCAGGTGATGTCCTCACCTCCAGCAGGCTGCCACTGAAAGCTTGCACTGAAGTACCTCACACTGCCCACAGCTCTGAGCCAATGTAGAGCCAACTTACTTCAACGGAGATAGCCAGCTGGTGAAAAAGCTGTAATGCTTTCTTTGTTGCTGCTACTCCTCAAGCTATCCAAAGGACTCCAAAGCCTGAGTAAAAAACTAACGTAAGGACTCTAACTTTAAAAGAAAACAGTAAAGAAGAAAACAAAAAAGAAAAAAAAAAGTTGGGTTTTTTTTTTTGTTTGTCTTCCTTAATGGAAAGAGGATGCGTGCACAGAAGTGAAATTGTCTCTGAATGACTGTGTCATGTTGTGATTCTACAGCAAAATAAAGCATAAGCCTCTGATGGAGACGTGCATTTCTTCAGACCAGCCAGCGTGCTACAGTTGGGATGATCAGATTACCTTCTTGTGGAGCCGCAATGTGAAGCTAGATTTAGGCACTTTATACTTAATTTCATACCAATAGGAAGCTCTCCTCCTTCAATTCTGTAGCCAAAAGGGTGGGAAAGCTGCCAGTCTGGTCCAGAAGTTTATCTGGCTGGTACTGCCTAATAAATAGTCAATACAAACATAAAAAAAGGGAATTTGCCCTTTTTGTCTAGCATACCCACTTCTCACTGTCCTTGTACCCAAAGACCTGAGGCTCCTCACAAGTAGTTTTGACCATTAATAACATCCAGAATATAAAAGACCCGGCAAACATCAAAGCTTCTTTTTTAGTCTCCAAGGGCATGACAGAGGACAAAGGGGTTTCCTGGATCTCCCTGCTAGGCTAGAGACAGAAACAGTAAATGGGACACCTCATTAACTAATGAATAACATGGAGCAAATTATATCCATACTGATATACCTCCTCATCTAAAGGCATTGAGACAAAATAATAAACCCATTTTGTGAATTACTGGAAAAGTTCATTCCAGTCTTGGATATAAAACCACAGGTGTCATCTCAGTAACAGAAAAGCACCTATCATATTGGCAGACCTGTAACAGAAGTTGGCTTTAAGTAAAACTTTGATGGTTCTGGATTAGTGAGCCCTAGCACACTGGCAGATGTCTGATACCTGGCTCTTACTGGGGCAGTAACAGGCACCCCGCTACTAGGATCTCTCAGTATCCAACCTGCACAGGAAAAAAAGATGCAGAACATTACACAGAAAGAAGACCATCAAGTTGGAAGTGATGTCCCACACAACATCCTTGTCTCTAAATTGGAGAGACATCAATTTGATGTCTCTCGGTGGGTAACTGGCTGGATGGCCACACACAAAGAGTTGTGGTCAATGGCTCAATGTCCGGCTGGAGACCAGTAATGAGTGGTGTCTCTCAGGGATCGGTGTTGGGACCGGTCTCGTTTAACATCTTTGTCACTGACATGGACAGTGGGATTGAGTGCGTCCTCAGCAAGTTCCCCAATGACACCAAGCTGTGTGGTTCGGTTGATAGGCTGGAGGGAAGGAATGCCATCCAGAGGGACCTTGACACACTTGTGAGGTGGGCTGATGCCAACCTCATGAAGTTTAACCATGACAAGTGCAAGGTCCTACACCTGGGTCGGAGCAATCCCAGGCACAGCTACAGGTTGGGCAGAGAACAGATTTAGAGCAGCCCTGCGGAAAAGGACCTGGGGATGTTGGTTGATGAGAAAATGAACGTGAGCCAGCAGTGTGCGCTCACAGCCCAGAAAGCCAACTGTATCCTGGGCTGCATCAAAAGGAGCGTGACCAGCAGGTCAAAGGAGGTGATCCTGCCCCTCTACTCTGCTCTTGTGAGACCTCATCTGGAGTATTGTGTGCAGTTCTGGTGTCCTCAACATAAAAAGGACATGGAACTGTTGGAACAAGTCCAGAGAAGGGCCATGAGGATGATCAGGGGACTGGAGCACCTCCTGTATGAAGACAGGCTAAGAAAGTTGGGTCTGTTCAGCCTGGAGACCTCATAGCAGCCTTCCAGTATCTGAAGGGGGCCTATAAGGATGCCAGGGAGGGACTCTTCATTAGGGACTGTAGTGACAGGACAAGGGGTAATGGGTTAAAACTTAAACAGGGGAAGTTTAGATTGGCTATAAGAAGGAAATTCTTTCCTGTTAGGGTGGTGAGGCACTGGAATAGGTTGCCCAGGGAGGTTGTGAATGCTCCATCCCTGGCAAGTGTTCAAGACCAGGTTGGACGAGGCCTTGGGTGATATGGTTTAGTGTGAGGTGTCCCTGCCCATGGCAGGGGGGTTGGAACTTGATGATCTTAAGGTCCTTTCCAACCCTAACTATTCTATGATTCTATGAACAGCAGCTTTAAGAGACAAGTTGCCACATGCAGAGTCCTCAATACACAGAAGACAATAAATCTAGGAAACAGGAAGAGGTGTGGCACCTTAAACTACAATGAAAATGAACAGAAGGGATTAAAAAACACCAACACGGCACTGCAGTTTCCATACGTAGCAGGTACTTACGAGTATGTCTCCCATATGAGATGGGAAACCTCCATCTTTCTATTTTCACTGTGAACGTAAGAGGTCAAGTTATTGGTGCCATGTATATTTACAAACCTTTGTAGCGAGTTGTGAGTAACTTCACGAGCTGCTTGCAAAATTTTGCCACCACCAATAGTAGTTTTGTAGCAGCATTTCCTATGACAGGATTGGTGGTAGCCGAAAGCTTATAAACAAGTTCATCCAAAACAGAGTGAAGGGTCTCTTTATCAACCTGAAGCAAGACAGAACTTTAAAGAAGAAAAAGAAAAGGGGAGGGGGAGATGGAGTAGAATTGAAGTGTTAATTAAAATTATGAGCTTTTTAACAGTGACTTGATTTAGGTAAGTCAGGCATTCAACAAGCCCACATGCCCAGCTAGCTGGCCCAGCAATCTGACGAAAGCAGGCAGTACTACTGTTTCAATCAACTGATTCCCATTCCCTCAATTTAACAAAATAAAGAAAATAGCTTTTATTTTCTTTTTTTCTATTTCCACAACAAAGACTGAGGAAAACACCCAACACAGTTCTTGTACATGAAGAAATTCTATTTTACCAAACAGTAATGAACTGAGTTTTAAATTTAAAATTCAGAAGAAAACAATGATATGAAAACTACTAACCTATTGACCTTCAAAAGATTGTGTAAAACAGACATCATTAGAATTGCTGTTTCAACATCATCTGTTATTAACAACTGCAGGAAGTGATCATTTCGCAGTACTGCAAAAGCAAAACAAACCAAAACCAAGTAAACAAGAAATCACTCAATCAGAACCAGACTTGAAAATACCATATACCAAACAAACTATTATGGAACACAAGTCACAGCAAGTAAAGTCAGATACTGTTTTCTGGAGCAAAATCCCTCTTCTACAATTTTTACAGTGAAACTTACAGGCATAAGTAAACTACTTCAACATCCAAAAAACATGTTAAGCCCTGTTTTTTCTGCCTTTGGATATCCCTCAGGCACTGGTGTTGCAATGGAATAAAAGCTTTAAAACCTTTTATGTTACATGAGTACCAGTTTCTTATTACAACAGTGGAATTATCACTGTGGCAACAATATACAGAAAAGATAAGGACTTCAACCTCGACAGTTTGTTACACCAGGCTTATTTAACGCAAGTCCACTGATGTCATTACAGCACCATCTTTTTAATTCCAGTGTATCACTGTATACATATTTAGTAATCTTTCTGGCCACATGTGTTTTTAGTTAGTTACATATCTTGTGATCCTTAGGTTTTTGCTCTATATCAAAAAAAAAAAAAAAAAAAAACAACAAATTCTGCTTTTTAAAATCAGTGTGCTTAACACTGGTCAAACTGAAAGCTTATTTTGGTCAGAAATGTATAGTGAAGTTTGTTAAGTATCTGTAAAATTTCCCATCGTGGTAGCAACTTCATAAATTTGTTTTCAACTCTCTCCCCTTTTCAGGGCCAGCAGCGTACTCTGACCAAATTTCTGCATATGTTAACCACACACAGGTAATAAGATGAACTGTATCTTATCAGGAAACTATTTTTAAGGTGCAAAATTACAAAGGAAAATTACAGGAAACACTTTTAATGTTTGCCTCTGAAATACTAGAAGGGAAACTCCTTAGTATTTCCCTTTAGTGGACCTTAGCCATTTTCCATATTGCTGTTTCTGCTGAGTGGACTACTGTAAGAAATTGAATTAACATCCACTCCAATTTAGAAAACTAGGTGGGAATTATCTTAAGATTAATTGCTGATACCTGTATTTGCCATAAATAAACTTCCAAGTGTTTTATGGGTTTACTTTTCCCTTACCACATGCTGCTAGTTGAATATGCCCACCGACCAGCCAGCAGGTGGCATCAGTTACTATTTGGAACCAGCGTAAAAAATCCTGTTTTTCTTCATCCTAAGCAAAACACAAGTAGGTAAAAACATGTATGTGTACGTTATCTTCACTGAGGACTTCAGCTTGATGCAGTGGGAAGGTTTGTATGATTCAAGGATTGGGAGGCCAAAACTTCTTCAAATTCCCAAATGAAGTTGGTGAAACTGTGTGAATCAGTCAAAAAAAATCCCAAAACTCATGATTCCTTCAAGGCCTGAGATCAATGAAGACAACATAATCATATTAAAAAAAAACCATCCATTCCTGAAAAAAAGTCACAACAGGGAGAGAGAAGTCTTGTTTACTCCTTAAAAAACCCATTTGATAGCATAGGAGGGCTAAAACAAATAACAGAACAGTAGAAATGTATTACAGATTTAATACAAAGTGGGAGATATATTATTTAAGTTTTAATCTTATTTAAGATTAAAGCACAAAGTGGCCAAGTACATAGTAAAAATGAAAAAGGTTCCTATAAACTGACATGGCGAGGCTTCAGAAGCACCTCCTCCTTGGAGGTCTGGGAGCGAACATCAAACCACTATTAAGCTGAAGTTTTGATCAGTTTGCTAAACCATGTTATGTGCTGGCCTGTGATAACACTGGACTGGAAAAATGACCAGGAAGAGTCCTGGTTTGAACACATGAACACACATACAAGAGCGCAGTCCAGAGTCTGTATTCCACGTGTGACCCACTGGAACTATGAAATCTTGGTGTGTGGGACTGCAAAGGGGTTTTTGATAGTACTACACTGCCGATAAATGTTGTTACAGAGCACTTGGCCTGATATCTCCCACATTAATTCAGGCTCACAAATGAAACTCTGGAAAGCCTATTCCTAGATCCATTCTGTAAGTCCCAGCCATCAGTCACAATTTAAATTTGCATTTGGTTCTTACTGACAATGAGAGATACAAAATCACAGTAATAAACTGTAATATTATCTGTTCTGTGTTTTGGCAACACGTCAGTTTCAGAAAGCTATTCCAGTACTTCCCTTGACTTCAAAGGCTTGTACAAAAAGCAAACGAGGGCAGAATAAACTACAGATCTCTACTGGTAGAGTGGGATTTCAAAGTTCCACTGAACAAGCACCAAGTCTGGGTGCCCAGTCACCTCTGAGACCACAAGGTTTAAAAGCCAAAGTACTAATTATAATGTAGACTGTATTTGCATTCAAAAGAAATCTTTGCCCACAAGCATGACTCAAGTAGCAGGCAGGATGAGACATAATAAGAAAGTGTGGGGGAAATTACATATTGCGGATAAGACTTGAGTCTCCTGGGATGTTCTTCAGGAAGCTTTCTTCTTAAGCACTAAATGGACTTTTAAGTATTGAATTAACAGAAAATACGTTACTTTACTGATACTTTCTGAGAACTAACTGTGGTTCTGGTGTCCATCACAATACTCCATAGGAAAATTTGGGCTAAGTGCAAGAAACCAGTGAGCCAAGAAATGAGATAATACAGGGAAACAGGGATATTAAAAGAAACTATCAGAATCCATGAGATTGGTTATTTAACTTATTTGTGGGTTTGTTGTTTTTTTTTTTGTTGTCCCTCCTTCTGATTCTGCAATTCAGAATGCTTCAAAAGGATGAGGGAACCTCGCTGGGCAAAACCTTTCTCTGCATACAGGGAAGGAAATGTGAGAAAGTGTCCAAATCTACAAATTCACAAAGTCTGCCTTTGGGGCTTCCAAAGTGCAGGTTCGGAAGCAACAAGCATTGTGGGATTTTTTTGCCAATTTGGCAGCAGAAATTGTACGGTAAAGCAGACTTCAGCAAATCTGATTTAAAATCTTAAAGACTTCCTAAACATTTTTTTGTAAAGCTGAATAAAGCAGTAGGAGCAGAGCCCTTACAAAGACTGAACTAATTATATGCAAAGTTAAAAAGACACTACCATGGCTGTAGTGCTGACTTTTGTAATGCATTTTTCTCTGTTGTACTACTCCAATTCTAGTATGCTTCTTATAACTGCATTTCTTCCTCCTACCTTTAAAACTGGTGGAAAGTAGTAGCCAAACTCTCTAAACAAACGTACGGTACCAAACTAGCTTTGCACATGTAATGGACCATATGCTCCACAATGACTTATTTCAGTTCCGAAGCACCACAGCATAAAAAAAATACTGTAATTTCTGGGAAATAAATGTTCATAATACAGTGTCTCTAGAATAACACCCTAGTTATACAAAAACCTTGGAAGGTTTACAGAGGTTCTCTGCTCTTTTAACTACAGAACTTAAATACCTTGATCGCTCGGATAAATCGTGCTTGCAGGCGTCTTCCCAAAACCAGCAGGTTGTCTATAGCTGAAGGAAGAAATTTCTTGTGAAATTCTTCAGGATCTTCTTTCACCTCTAGTCCTACACAGCAATGACTGAAAAGGAGGGAGAAGAAGGAAAAAAAAAAAAAAAAAAAAAAATCAACCTGAATTGAGGGTTCAATTCAGAACAAATTCATATGTCCAGATATACCATTTGAACAGCTTTGAATGAATGTCACGTCATCAGAGAATAAATGCTTCACTGGCATGGGTCAATTCAACACTGAACAATGGTTAACTGCTGTGACTGGCTCCAAGGTAGCCGCTTCAAAAGGAAGAGGAATCAGTGGCAGGCTGTAAACAGCGAGTATATTGCTACTTATTACAGCATGTCCAAGTTTAAAAAATATCCAATGCACTTTCTCTTTTAGCTTCACAGGATCTGTTCAGGCTTGTTCCATGTGTTAGGGAAGGGCTCTAATGGTCATAAAGAGAAAAAAAAAGCAAAACAAAAAGGTAGATAAAAAACCTGATAAAGGCAGGCTGATGATGCAGGGGTGCAGATCAGGTAATAAAAATAGGCATTGAAAAATATTACCACAAAAACTTCTGTGAGTCTGTCTAGAACTTTCCTCTAACTGAAAAATACACATGGGCTACAAATCAGTTCCTCAGATCTCAGTTCTCTAATTTTACTCACAGCAAACATGATGGTCATTTCTGGAAGGCTTTTTACAAGAAACTGCATGTTTTACAACTGGGAAGCTTTTCAATTCTGTACTGCATACTGCTACTAGTGTAATAAGAACAAAATCTTCCTAACTTTTTATGAATTTTGCTTTCTGACATCTTCCCCAGGCTTGGTTAGCTTTTTGCGAATGCACACACATAAGGCTTTACTTACCAAAGGGCTCAGAAAGCAAATTCTGGGCATGAAGCTGAGATTCATCTAGCTACAAAAGGACATTTTTATAACCAAAATAAATTTCAGTTTTCTCTGCAAACTGAAATAGCTTAAAGGGGATTATTTAAGTATCTATCACACAACTCTGGTGATAAATCTTGCATCTTTTACTGCAAATTCCTGGTATTAAAAATTCATCCTGCACGCATGGCATAAATAAGAGCTGGTTGCCTAATTGCTTCATGCCTTAGAATTTTGCTCCCTAGTTAAGCCAAAATCAAGCATAACTTGGGGAAAATTTAAAACTTACTGTTTTTCCTGACATTGAAAATGAGACTGGATCATTGGGGATTTAAGTAAAGTTGTCTTATTTACTAGCTATGAATTACATTTAATAATGCCATTCTCACCCTATCACTACATCAAGCTATCTAGTCTGTATGAGCTGGGTCCTCTTGTATGTTGAAAATGTAAATAGATAAATAAAATAGGATACTAAATACATATTTAAATAGAGTGAAGCCAAGCTGTGAGTCAATCACACCAAAGATTTTTGCAAGATGAAATCTAAGTGAACAAACTCTTTAAAATAACTGCAGTTCAAAATTAGCAGTGACTGGGTAAGAACTGTGACACTGATGAGCACTGTTTACAAAAAAGGGTAAAGCCAACACAAAAAGTGTTCCCACCAAATAGTTTACCCAGCTCAATAAAACACTGCGAATGAATTAAACAGGACCAATTAGGCTATGCATGACCCCTCTGCTCCTGACTGCTCCCTGCACTTTAACCCTCGCCTTTCCTGAACAACAAGCCTTGTTCTGGATGAGAGCCACTATATTACAGCTTGAAAAGAAAAAGAGCAAGATGAAAGGCCAGAAAGAATACAAGAAGAAACCTTTTTAGCATTTTTTTACCTTAGTATCTCTGCTAGCTGGGCAGCAGTAGCCCAGCCTCCATGCAGCTGAAAGTGGTCTTGTCTAAGGACCAGCATGCAGTACTGAGTAAGATCATAACTGTATATATCTTGTTTAATTTTTTTTGATTCTTCAGATCCCAAGGAAGCACTACTTAAAATTCCTGCAGGAAGAAAGCAGGAGAGAGACAAAGAGGAGCATGAGATTCTGATGTGCAAGACTATTTTTTTTTTTCCAAAATCTATGTGTACACATATCCAGGATTAAGGTAATTCTAAAAGAGCTAACAGCAGCATACGTTTTCCCCCAACATTTTTCACTCCTACAGGTACAATCCATTTTTTAGCTTCTATGACAATTGGGACAACATACATTACCTGGGATATAGCCCATTTGTATGAATTTATTATGCCAAAAGAAACCACAACCACTGTGAAACATATAGCTTCCTCATAATTACATCCTAATTTAGAACAGGACCTAACTTGTTTCTACAGTTTCCATAAGCAGTGGCTATGTAGCAAAAGGAAAGACAGTGAGTCACACAGGAGCTTGTGATTGCATTTCTATGTTAAGACTTAAAAACTGAATACTGACAAGCACTCCAGAAGTACTGGCAGAAGTGATCTGATCATGTGCAACATCCTTTCCCGCATCAGCAGTGGTCTTGTAAACACGGTGACAGCTGAGGAGAAAAAGACTTCCTCTCCATTTGCTCCCCAGCATCTCCTTCTTATTGTTACAAAGCCAAATGCCACTCAATGCCCAGCTGAACACTCAACTTTCCTGAACACACTCAGGAAAAGCGGTATTATCAATCTCACAGAGTTTCCAGCCCTGTCAGAAATTCTCAGAAAGACCTTCTGTCTTTAAGGAGGCAGAAGGAAGCAGGACTGTCCATACTCCATTGCCTCATCCTTTTATTTTAGAAAAGGCGTTAATTACCCTTTAGCTTTAGAAGTAGCAGGGGGATGTCCTGTTCTCTGCTCTCGGTAACCTGAGCAGCTAAGGCCAGTACCCGGGGGTCGGCAGCTACCAGCCCCGCGCTCGGCGCGTTGGCCATAGGAAACAGGGGGAAGCCCACAAAACCATCGATTTAAGCCTCTTCCCTTGTTTAGTTGCTTCGGTGCATGTGTGGGGTCCTTAAGCCACGACTTCCACCAAACCTCCAGCACAAGCGGCTGGAAGCTGACGCTCCGCTCTGCGCCTGGGCCGCAGGTCTTCCCCTGAGAAAGGAAACAAACATGGAGAAAGCCCCATTCACACTCCCTCACGTCACCTCTCGTGCCCGAGGGCAGCGGGACCGGCTCTGCCGGCAGCGCAGGGCTCCAGCAGGACCGCCCGAGAGAGGCCCCACGGGGCGGGCAGCGTGAGAGGTCTGCCCGAGGGCCGCCGGCATCACCTCAGCCGCGGGCACGGAGGGGTGGGGAGATGGAAGTGGCGGCAGACGGGCACTGCCCGCCAGCAGGGCGGCGAAGGAGAGGTGCCTTCGCCCACAGAGTCACCTCAGCGTCCCCACGGCCTCCGCTCCGGTATCGCGGAGCCCCCAGGACCTCGGTCCCCACGAGCGGGGCCGTCACGCACGCCCTGAGGAGAGCCGCTTCCCTCCCGCCGCCAACCCGCCTCATGCCGCGCGGGGCTCCCTCACTTCGGCAGGGGAGTACAGGGAGGGTATGGAACGGGAAAACCGAACCCACCGACTCTAACCCGACCGCTTCCCCCCCCTCCTTCACCCCTCTCACAGCTGTGTGGTCGCGGCCGCTTTCCACCAACCACAGCGCTCCCCCGACAGAGGAGGGTGTCATTTGCATATCCGCGTGAGGGCCGGCGCCTCCACCGCTTCTACTGGTGGAAATCTACACTAGGGCATCCTCTCTGTCCAATTCAAACCCACGTTGTCCGTGACGCAGCGCCGAGAGGGGCGGGGCTCCACCGCCACGGACCTATCGCAGCCTTGGTGGGCTGGGCTTTGCTAGTCGCGTGTGTGTGTGTGGAGGGGGGTGTGCGTGGGCGTGCCCGGGCGGCGTGAGGGATGTTCGGCGGCGGCAGCGGCGGCAGCGGCCGCTCGGGCTCGCCATGGTGTGAGGCGCGGTCTGAGGTGCCGCGATGAACGCAGCCGTCCCATCGGTTTTTGACCCTAAGGGACAGGTGTTGAAGTTGGGCGAGACCTTCGAGAAGCAGCCGCGCTGCGCCTTTCACACAGTCCGATGTGAGTGTGGGCCGGGGGAAGCACCCCAGGGACCGCTGGGGCATGGGGGGGGGACTCGGGTGCCGGCAGCCGGGCCCCCTCCCTATGCCCCAGCGGTCCCTTGAGGGAAGGGAAGGCTGGTTGGGCAAGTGCTGCGCCCTGGCGTGGCCTTGCTCGCCGGCCGGGAGGAGAAGGTGTGGGTCGGGGCAGGCCCTGGCGGGCATTGGTGTGAGGGAGGACCGGCATGGTGTTGGGGGAAAGGGGAAGGGCAGCGTGGTAAAACTGTCGTTGTGGCCCGGCTCCGGGCTTGTCGCTTGGGCAGGCACCGGAGCGTTGTCTGTGGTTATCTGTCCAAGGAGGTGGGTCGTGCGGTAGTTTGAGGGGAGCTGAAATATCAGTCAGCTGCACAGGCAGGGCTTGGGAAGCCTGAAGGAGTTGGCTGCCTTCGTCCCGGGGTACGCCTGCGAAGTAGCTGGAGTGCTGGTCCCGGAGATCAGGTTTCCATCGCTCCCAGCGAGGTGTACGGCCGTTGTCCATCGGCTCGCTACTTTCTGGGCAGCGGCTTCACTTTTTACACCTTTTGCATCCAGAATGGTGTCTTGATGTAGTTCTGCTGAAAGCAAAACTAGGCTGAACCTTCGGGTTTTCTCTCTTTCCTTGTGCTTAGTTTTTAGAAGTTAAGCACAATTCAGCAATCAAAGGTTAAAGGCAGCATTAATCACAAAGCTGGTATACCCTCCCTGAGTACATAATTACTATCTAGAGAAGAGGTGTGTGCTCAAAGATTCTGAGGGTAGCTAGGAAACAAATGCTCTCAGGATTATAGTTCTGGTAATTTAGGACTGCTGCTTCTGGTTTTGATGTCTCATTATTTATAGACTGATCCCCAAGATTCAGTCTTGCATATGTTCTTTGGAGAATGTCCTGTATGCTTTCATGCAGTGCAGCGAGATGGGTAATGTGCTTTCTGTGAGCAAATGGAACGGCACTTAGTAGGATTGTCTGTGACTGTGGGAAGGGAGGAGAGGAGAGGGAGCCAGCAGAAGCTATAAATGGATTCAAACAAATGCTGTAACTTGAAATTTACCTTAATTTTAAAGAGGACTAAAAACCACTTCTGGTACCTCCTACCCTCATGATTTCTTGCTGACTCCTGTAATTTGACGATTTACTCTGAAATCTGTTTTGAAATCTCTCTTCCTTTCCAACAAATGAGACATAGAAACTGGCACATTCATCAGTTCTGTCAAATGCACATATACAAATATCCGTTTTAGCTTGTGCTAAATGAGTGAAGGGAAAGACGTCTGCTGGTTAAAAGATCAGAAGTCCATTTAGTGACACTGGAACCAGTATCTTAAGTTTTAAAGTATCAACCACACAGTGGCTATATATTAAAGGAAACATTGTTTAATTTGATGAGAAGCTTTAGAACTATTGTATGCTTATCCCCGTGAGAGGATGTGTGGGGTTTTGCCATAAACAAGGTTAGCAGGGGCTGTTACTCATATCAGCTCAAAGCTGCTTGCTGCATGCATAGTCCTGCCCACCAGCTCCTGAAGCTCGGTTTTCTCTCCTGGTTGGTGTGCAGGCTGGAGCCCTTGTTCCCAGCTGTGGTCTGTGCCGCCTGCCCTATGTGTTGCAGCAGGGTTAGTGAGCTGGGAAGCTGCCCAGCCACAGCAGAGCTCAGCCGCCTGTGACCAGCAGCGGGTGACGTGACAAGTTGCGAGGCAGGGAGCGCGTGCCATGCTGTGGCTGGGGAACGTGCCATCTAATGGGTTCCCTTTACGTGCTGGGCCTCCCGTGCCTCTCTTCAGCGGCAGTGGGGTGCCTCTCCCCAGCACAGTGTGCAGGGCAGGGCACTAGCCATCCCTGAGCTGTGAGGCTGGTTGTGCGCTTGCATTTGCTGGAACCACAGGTTCAAACCCACGTGTTACCATGTGCCTTGCAGAGGCTCTCGATGCTGTCCTATGTATGTCCTAGATCTGTGCAGGCGGGCCTTTCAGCTGTAGCCCTGCCAAATTAATTTGTGGTAGAAATATTTCTATAGATAATGGTATGTTACATGGCTACAGTACTGATGGCAGAGCATGTGCTGATTTTCAGATTTCTCAGATTTTTTTTTTAAAGGACTAGAAGTTGATGACTTCTTTTGTTTGAAACTTATTTTAATCAACTGTTTAGATGTTAAAAAAAGACAAAAAGGAAATTAATATTTAATTGGGAAGTAATTTCCCTTTTGATAAAACTAAATATTCTGAAACCAAGTTTTGGTCACCTCCTGACATGCATGTTACAGTAAAATCAGAAAAGGACATTGAAGTTTAATGATGTTCTTTCAGTCACTTGTCTACACCTCCTATATTTGGGATAAACATTTTCAATAATTATTTATTGATATTTCTGAAAATAATCACGAGGGTTTATCTTTTGAAATACAACACAGCTCGTTCAGCCTCTTTATCCATTAAAACGTAAAAGCATTTTTCTGATTGTAATTGGAAGGTTTTAACATGCACCGAATCCTGAGAAAACCGTCTTGACTTTGGATTCTACTGGTTTATGGAATGATCTGATAAGGGGAATGGTCAATAATACACTAGCAAAAAAGGCTTTAACTTAGTAGACTCCAGCTGCAATTAAAATTAAGGTTTGTGAAAAGCCTATAAATAATTCACTTTGTTTTTATATTCAGATGACTTTAAGCCGGCATCTATTGATATGTCCTGTGAAGGAGACCTTGAAGTTGGCAAAGGTGAACAGGTGACAATAACACTGCCGAATATTGAGGTGAGTGATGGGCCTAAGGGAATGACTTATTTTATTGTCACAGGTATATACTGCATATAGAAGGATATGAAGTTTCAGTGCTGTTTCAGAGCAGCTTGTGTGATTTTTAGAGTTGGAAAGCAATTGCTATAGGAATGTAAAATTACCAAAGGCCTGAAAGTTAAACAGCTGCACTGTAACTTTAAGTGTGTTCACCACATTGGAAATAAGCTGTAGGATGACCCAGAAGTGTTGCGTACACAGAAAAGCTTCATGTGGATGTTGGCAGCATGAGTTTCCCCTTGGTATTTATTGCTGTAGTGCAGTTCTAAAGCAGGAAAGACTGGAAAGGGAAAATTTACTACCTGCCATGCTTTACTGCTTTGCTGATACGGTAGCTGAAACCCCTCTTGGTAAAAGGAGTCCTGCAATGAGCATGTTCTCATTGGGAAATAAGCATTTCATCAGTTTCCAACTAAGCTAAGCTGGGTGAAATCCCATTGCAGTCAAGCACCAGCTGCTTTTTGGTCATGGCTACTGTGAGTCTAATTTGAATAAACCAGCAACATTTTAAAAGGCTAAAAATGATCACTTGCAGTGAATTTGGCATCACTGTGTTGGATTGCTGTTTCTAAGACAGGCTACAGCAAAAACACTCACTGGACTTCTGATTTCATAGGGCTCAACTCCACCAGTGACTGTGTTCAAGGGTTCAAAGAAGCCATACCTGAAAGAATGTATTTTAATTTTCAACCATGACACTGGAGAATGTCGTCTAGAGAAACTTAGTAGCAACATCACTGTGAAAAAAACCAGGTGGGTGATTCACAGGAGAAACAACTGTGCTTTAGTCGTTGTGAAAATCAATTTGTTAATGAGTCTAAACTGAGATGCATAACTACCAGTTCCTATTTTTAGGAAAATATCCTTTTTAGAAAGTACCTGGCCTCATTCAATAGAATGAAAAGTCTGCTTTCTCAGCCCACTGACTTCACAGCGTGGAACCTTAACTGGCAGAAGAAATGGGAATGGTTTTGTTTGTTTGTTTTAATTAAAAGTTGTCTCGTTGAAATAGATGGTAACTATTTTCTGATGATTTTGGCGGGGAATTTGTTTGGGAACTAGCTTGCCCACTGGCTTCTGACTTCTAAATGAGGAAATAAAAAAGAGAAATTATGTGACATGGTAGAAGGAAAACAAGCCATTAACAAGTTTTTGGATGTGTTGTGGTTTTGTGTGTGGTTTGTTTGTTTGTTTGTTTGTTTTCCTGCTACTGAGTTCATGTAAGTCATCTCAAGCAGAATTATGTGATCCTGGGTAGCCAGGTATAAAAGCAAATAAACTGACAAAGGGTTAAAAATGTTGTTAGCACTGTATTAAAACCCGATTTTTAATATGTATATATAATTACATGCTAGTTTTATAATGTACCTAGAAATCTAATGATGTTTTGTAGAAAGGCACAACAAATAATTCCGTCACTTAAGGTATTGTGTCCCCTGTATTCTTGCCTCTTTCCTTGCATCCTGTCTTGTAGTAATTAAAAATCTTTTGCTTTTCCACACAGGGCTGAAGGAAGCAGTAAAGTTCAGTCTCGCATAGAGCAGCAACAGCAGCAAATGCGAAATGCAACTAAGGTTCCAAACAATATTAAAAATTCTCCACCAAAAGAAAAGATGTTTCCGTCTTCTCCCATGGATGATATTGAACGAGGTAAGCTTCACCGGCACACACGTTTCAGGAACTTTGTTCTTAACTAGAAGTTAGTTTTTAGAGCCAAAGGGTTGTGTTGGGGTTGGTTAGCTTGTTTGTTTGTCTCTTATTAGAGATTCACAGTAGAAACTGATTAAGCACTCTGATATTGATTAAATACCTGATTAATTACCCTGGCATTGAAATGACCACTCTGGCTCAAGTAGTAACAAGGCAGTATTTGAAACTTGCTAAGGAAAAAAAGTAAGGTGAACCATTAGGCTTGATAATGTCCAGGGTCCCACTGCTTGCTCTCCTTGATTCTGTCTTCTTCTGCTACTTTGATCAAGTATACAGTTGGTTGTATTGTGGCACTGGAACCAACTAAGCTGTTTCCTTTTTGACATTGCTCCCCATTCTTTCTCTGCATCCAGCCAATGTATAGGTTACAGTGCTTTGCAACTCAAAATGCTTCTTAAATTACTGGATAAGATCTTGTGAAAGATGAGGTTCTAAAGAAAAAGACACCTAAAAACCTGCACAAATCAACCCTTGAACAGTACTGTGGTTTTGAGAGTCTCTTGTTTGGTGTGACACTCATATTTCAGTTAATGGGAGGCCTTATTTCCTTCTGGAGGACAGGAAGGCGGCAGGTGGTAATTACTTGGTACAGAAATGCTGACAGCTGGCAGTTTCATTGACTGGAATTGACATCTGCCTCTTAAGATGTTCTGAATTCCTTTAAACAAATATATATATATTTTAGATGTTACTATGAAGGGTTTGGGTTGTTTTTTTTTTTCCATTTTGGTCTTAAATGCTGACCAGAAATCTATACCACAGAACAGTACTAGAAAATACCTAAGGTTGCAGACAGGAAGGAGCCCTTGAGCACATGGAATAAAATGATGCTTTTTATTGGCGATCTCTTGTTTTGGGCGGAGTGGTGGTGTCAAACATATTGTAAGTCACCAAAGCGGCTGCCAACATGTATCAAACTCATGTGTAGTGACAGTCCAACTATGAGTACTACTAAATAATGCAGAATAATTGACCAGTAGGGATGGTAGGTAAGGACCTTTTGAAGTCATCTAGTCCATCCTCCTGTCCTAATTTTCTGTTGCAATTTTTCAACCTGTTCTTAAAGCCTTCCAGTAATGAAGGATCCTGTATTCTCCCTGGCAATCCATTCCAGGGCTTTGGTCTCCTTACCATTCAGGTTCTTCCTAATAAATAATCTGACAGTAAGCCCATTACTACTTTTATGTTTATCATGCAAGCATAGACAAGGTTACTTTGCTGTTTTTGAGCAGTCCTTCATGTGCTCAGAAGCTGCTATGTCTTTCCCATTCTTTAGGCAAAATGATGCTAGCTGGTTTGCTCTTTCCTTAGAAGTTAAGTTTTCAAGATGCCTGATTCATTGTCACTCTGCTTTAGCTCTTACTAGGAGTCCAAAATCTTCCTGAAGCCTAAATACATTTACTATTTCAGACAAGGTTTTAGCAATGCTGAGTTGAGTAAGGTGAGTCTTACAGTCAGTGTTATACACACAGACCAAATAGTATCATGTCCCCATGTAATGCTTGTCATTTCCACAACAGCACAGTGTGCTAGAGCTGTGTGTAGTGATCCACTGTAACTCTCAGACTCTTAGGCATAGCCTACATAATTGTTCTTCATCCCATGGTTGTGTAACTGACTATTCCTGCTTAAGTACACTACCTTGAACTTGTTACTAACTTTGTTTTCTTGGGTGGGGGAAAGGTCACTCTACCTTTGTCCTCTGGTATAAATACAGTCTGTTTTTCACCTCTTGAAAGAATTTAAATTCTGTCAACTTATGTCAAAATAAAAGGCACAGATCTCAATCCTCAGTTCTCTATATTAGCCTTTCAATTAATTTTTTTCTCTTAGTAGCCACTGGTAAGAGCAGGGATGAAGTGGAACTCCTAGAATTATAGAACAGTTAGGGTTGGAAGGAGCCTTCAAAGGTCATTTTGTCTAACCGCCCCACAATGAGCAGGGAAAATCAAATTGCATAGGACTTGAGTGCTATCTTTCAGTTACCTTACAGCTCCTGGTGTGGGGCAGATCAGTTGTTTATTTGGCCTTTCTTCTTTGCAATTAAATTTGAAATTACTTTTTGATCATTCTGTTAGCTGCATCCTAATATTTACCTTATCTTTTCTGCCATCTTTTCTGTCCTTAAGCTTGGTAACAGGAGGGTGCTTCCATTCTCCCCCCTGCCCTTCTCTTTCCTTATGTCTGAGTCAGCCCATATGGTCTTTTACTGTACTTTCTTCCATGGCATTGGGTTACTTTGTCCTTGTAGCTGTAGCTGCACTATTTCACGTGCCACTTTTCCTGAACACCGTTTTCCTTTAAACTGGCTTTTGATAAGGCTGACTAACCTAAATACCTTTCCTTTACAGTAGCCTTTGATAACTCAGAACTGGGAAGCTTCATGGAGCTTTGTGTTGAAACTTATTCTGTTGTTCTCCCTTCTTCTCTTGATTAAGCTTTGAGCCGTCTGGTATCTTGGTGACTTTCATCTTCAACCTGCTCTTCAAATTTACCCAATACAGAAGTGAGATGTGCCACTCTCCTACTTGCTTTCTGTCTGCTGTATCTAAGCTGTTCCTGAAATATTCCAAGTGCTTATAAGACCATATTAACAAATGACTGGGTTACAGTCTTGTATAATGATAAACTTCTGCACTCTGGGTAAATTCTCAAGTTGCTGTATAAAATTTCCATCTCTGTGATTCAGTGGTCTGTTTCAGACTTCTAAATTCAGCAGCACCCCTATTTTGCACATTATTTATTATGTGTAACTTCCCTTTGTGCAAAAAGTAACTTTCTCTATATGTTGGACTTTGGCTAGTATATATCAAAAATGCATTACTATTCAGCATAATCTATCCAGTCACACTCTCCTAAATATTATTGTACTCAGGCGAGTTATTTCATTAAGAATGCAAGTTGATGGAGTCAGTTTGATCTTTTAATTTCCAGTATTTCTTGTGTGCTTCATGTTCTAGCTAAATAGTCAGCTGTGGATGGTTCCTTTCATGCTTTACTTGGTTTGAGCAAAATGTCACATAGTCCAAATAAGTGTATTGATTGTAATGTTGAACTGCTGGGAGGCATTTTGGGTGCAGACATTTTGCAGCTGACTTATCTGTGTGACTGTAAGTGCAGTTTTGGTCAGTGAAAGGCATTTTTGGGGTGCTAAGGAAAACACACAGGGCTTGCTAGTTGCAGAAATTAAAGGCTATGTGGGATGCACTACCCTGTGGAATGTGGGGTTAGCATTTGGGTTTACAGTAACCCTTTTTCAGCACTTGGTTTGAAAGGGAGAAAGTGCCCAAGCTACAAGAGCAGAAAACCACATGACAGGCTGGAGGCTTGCTTGTGCCCTTTTCTTTGTCCTGGAGGACTTTGGGTTGGTTTGTGTTTTTTTTTTTTTTTTTTTTAGATCCTCCAATGCATGTACCTGACTTATGTTGTCAATTTTTTTTCTTTCTTTTTATTATTCTTCCCCTCCTTCTTTTATTTCAATTAAGATAAATATTAACTAAGAAACAAATCATATTGTTTGCAGAGCTAAAAGCAGAAGCCAGTATCATGGACCAGCTGAGTAGCTCTGACAGTTCATCTGACTCTAAAAGTTCTTCATCCTCTTCAAGTAGTGAAAATAGCTCTAGTGATTCTGAAGATGAGGAAACGAAGCCCTCTCTTCCTATGTCAATGCCATATTTGCAGCCACAGCCTACTGTGTCTGCCATACCACAACAGGCTGTCCCCGACAAAGATGCCAGTCATAACAGATCCCAAGAGAGCAGTGGTCATATGATGAATACACTACGTAAGTACAAAAGCTGTTCTTTTCTTAGTGCACAGTTCCAGACATCAAGATTCTGAAAGGAAACTATATTGTTTTTAAGTATGTCTCTGTTATAATTAAAGCTGTGGGAAGTGATGCTAGGGTTTGATTGTTCAGCAGTGCTCTGAATTAGACATTGGGCTAGAAGGCTCTTTGGTCCCCAGCGATATTAAATTTCAACTGCTGATGCAGTTGAAAATATTTCCTAAGCTCTTCTGGCTTCCTCCCAGTTTATATACATTGGGACTGGAGAACAGTAATTTTGTATTGAAAATACTGGAATGAACAGGCACTCCCAAAACATATGCTTATGATTTCTTGGGTAGAACTATGGGAAAGATACTATGCTCACCATACTCTGAATTACAGAAGAGATGGTGTATTCTTAGCTACTTTAGTTACTATTATTCATGGCACCATTCCACTGGACAGCATGGCAAAACTGTCCTTTGCATATAAGGAAGGAGGTGATTTGCTTTCAGGTGACACTATCTTATTCCACCCACTCAGGCAACTAAAAATGTAATTTGAAGAGTAGCTGTGATGTTGTTTAAGAAGTGGTTGCCATGAAGCCTGGAATTAATGTTCAGTGTATTCAGAAAGGAGAGTTTGGACAGTAAAGAAAAACATCCCACCAGGTAGAAACCTAAATAGCAGGAGTACTCATAGAACTAAGTATCAGCTATGGTGACTTCTTGAAACTGATTAATTAGGTGTTTAGCTGCAGGCTCTTGGTTTAATGGTGTTTTTTTTTCCATCAGTCCTGGTTTGCAGCCTAAGATCTTTAAGGTTTATCATTTTTATGTAAAGTTGTTACACTGAAATGTTAGACTCTGGCAGATCCAGATCCTTTTATTTCAGTACTTAATGGATGATATGAACAGGTTTTGTGTTTGTTTTTTTTTTTTGTTTGTTTTTTTTTGGGGGGCGGCGGGGAGTTGTGTTCTTTTTTTTTCAATAGCTAGTTTTTAAATACATATGTAAATATCTGTGCTGTTTATTTATGTACTGCATTAACAGATAAGATCAGACTGAAAAGTCCTGTGACTGCATGTGCAAAGGACTAAATGCTGCTTTCATTTTACTGTCACTGTAGAGAACAATGTCTTCATGTTAATAATTTGCGTAATTTGAGTGTGCCATTTATTTCAACCCTTATTCACAAATGGGATTTCCCATTCTTCATGCTTTAATTAAAACTTGTTATGAAAACAAGATTAAGCTCTATCCCCAGTGACAGAATCCCAGCTGGCAGTTTCCACTGAGAAATACAAGTACAGGTGGCCACATCCACTGGTTCCAACAGTCACAGTGTTGCTTAAAACATGACAACATCAAAACTGTTACAGGGGAATTTTGTGGCTTGATGGTGCTTGAGAACCGTGTTCACAGGTAGAACCTCTCTGTAGCATCAACCCTTGGGCTGAGCTATCTGAGCTTTCCTAGATCTTAGCTTAATCCTATTTAACTTCTCTTATGGCTACATATCTATTTACTCCTACATATCCTTTTCTCCTCTGTGATTCTTTCCCAAACTTACAATACAGTTAACACTTCTTAAAGTACACTTCAACTAGACAAAGCCCAAAACAGCTACTTTCAAGGAGAATGTGTTTCTCTAGCTCTCCTGCTGAGTGAATTTGGCAGGAGAGTGAAACCTGGAGAAACTAAATGGATAGCACATGGTTCTAGCTTGAATGGCAACAGTTCTCAGTTGGGGTCCTATACAGTCACTTTTTCCATCTCAAATAATGTTTTACAAAAATACAATACTGAATCAACAGATGTCAGCACAAGCTGTTTGCTTGTCTAGCCTCATTTTGAGGTTTGACTGCTTATGTGTGTGACTGGCTTTGTGCAGCTTTGTAGAATTAGGGATGCACTGGGTAATTAGTGAGCTTTCCTTTGGCCTGCTGCAGGCAGGCAGAAGGGTTGAGGAAGGCTCAGAGTGCGGAGTTTTACCTCCCCTTATAACAAAGTTTGTAAACAGTGGTACTAATGGATCCGTTCTTCATAAATATTTGATCATCTGTTGCTTTATGTCTACTTTTTGTTTTAACAACAGTTATGTTAAATAAAGCAGTTTTCCAAAATAAACTCGGCATAGCTTGGCTATTCTGGGGTCTTGTAACATACATAGTATTCAGCACAACTTTACTTCTTTTGATGCTTGGAGCTGGTACAAGCAGCTGGTCATAAAAAACTTTGATTGATTGGTTTGGTCCTGATGTGACTATGAAGATCTGTGAAACATGGGTCACTCCTATGAGCTTCCCCATACCAAACTCACAAGAATTCAACTGGATGTAATGTAGTCGCTGTTTTCAAGTCTAGGAAATGTCATCAATCTACTTCCCCAGTTAATTTTGCTAATAAGCAATTTGCGCTGTGAAAACTGAATTAATTTTCCCCACTTTATTGCTGCCTATTAAGGTCAATAGAGTATAGATGTTCTTCAGAGTCTTTAGTTAAATAAACTTTCTGCTCTTGCACCAAACTCACCTGAAAACTACTAATTCTAATTTGTTTTGTTTTGCCATCTCTACCCCTTTTTTTTATAACCCTACCTCCAAAAAAACACCTTTAGAAAGTTTTCCCTGGAGTAAATCCTAATGCATTATTTCAGACTCTGGAACTTGGACTTCTTGCTTTCCCATCTGCTGGTTTTCACAAGCATTGGTATTTTTGGCTGATGTTATAGGGTTTGTGTAATTTCTATTAACTATGTTGCAATAACCTTTGAAGGCTGCAGGATTGCTATTTGGAAGGTTGTTATCTTGTTCGTACTCCCAGTCCTCTCCTAAAGTAGGTAGTACACGATGGGGTTGGGGTTTCTAGGAATTCACTATAAGTTTTCATTTGAGTGATAAATTCATGAGTTTACTTTATTAATGACATTGTCTGCCCTGAAACATTTTTTCTTAGGATGATATATAGTCCTGAATAAGCATTGACAAATCACTTCTTTCAAAATGGCTTTTTTTAATTTAGGTTATGATACAGCTGTAAATGTTGTCTTTATATAAAGGATTGGTCAAAAGTTGTCTATAGTTGTATTTTAAAGATTGCTGGAAACATCTGTCTTCACTATCCTTGTCTTTATATAACGTTTTCTGTTTTGTTGTGGAGAATCACATACCACTTTTTAACCTTTAGTGGTGACAGTGGAAAACAAGGGCAGACTAAATGCCACCATGTCAGACTTCAGTGCTTTGGCAGGAATGATGCCTGATAACAAAAGATCCGATCCAAGTGTCTTGTTGGGTTTACCCTCTTGAGGTTACTTTCCTACTCATCTGCAGAAGTAATCTGTGAAGGGTGCTGCAGCTGAGGAAAGGGCATGTGAAAACAGTGCCTACTCGGTTCCAGTGATTTTTTCCTTTGCTTTTTAGGCCATTTCTTGTGGAATGCGTCTCTCAACCAGCAATGCATTCCTTTTATATTATTTCTTTTTTTTTAATGTCTGTTTGGCAAGGGAGGTGTGAATAGAGCCATACTAGTTGGAACAAGTTCCTAAAAATGCACTGGGAAGTTGCTAGATACAATGTAGATTCTATATAGCAAGCTGTGTGGTTTTTGTTAGCTATCTGTCATTATGGAAGGATTCCCTCCCTCCCACCCCCTAAGCTTATGGACATCCACTGCAAGCGCAATAGAGTCTGTCTTCTTACTTCCTGGTTTTGAAATATATATAGCCACCAAATTAAAGTGCTGTGCAAAATTTCTTTTGATGTTTTGTTTGTTCACTTGTTCCAAAACCTGTTTGAAATAGTAGGTCACTGATACATCTTTAAATGGTATGTCAGAGAGCTGCTCGTCTCGATTGAGACATAATTTGTTTTCAAGCACAGCTGACTCGCATTCAGATGTGTTTCACACAAAACCCCAACAAGTCATTTTTCACAAATCTGCATTCACCAGCAGTTTTCCCACTTATGAAGCATGAAAATGTGGGTGGCAAAGATAGCTAGGTGTTGTCTTTTGTGATCTGGTGATATTAAATAAATGCACTTGTAGCTAACAAGCTAATGGCTTCCTTGCCCAGGAAGAAAAGTGATGTCTCTAAGGTTCTGTCACTGGCGAGTTGGCTTCTACACCTATTTATTCTCTTATCATAGAATAGGGTTAGAAGGGACCTTTAAAGATATCTAGCCCACCCCTCTCCTCCCCGACCTATTTGCTATTAGTTTTTGCAACCCTTTAATTGGGAAAGGGAATATCTTGAAAGAATCAAAGTATTTCTTTAGAAATGACTAATGCAATTACTCTCTCTCTTCTAGGAAATGACTTGCAGCTGAGTGAATCTGGAAGCGATAGTGATGACTGAACAGGTTTTTGGCCTTAAATGTATCACCTTTTTTGCTAAATATGTCTTAGCATCTGTTTTGCACTAAGATTACCAGAGACTGGAATGAATGTCCTCGATTTTGATAATAGACATCCTAATTTTCTACTGACACATCATGTCTATAATAGAGCAGCATTGACATCCTGTCAGTGCTATGGTTATGTGTTTATCTTTCAAATTACTGTATTTACAGTAAAATTGTGTATGATCTGATTTTGATTATTTTTGCCTCAGCCACCTGTTTTACTTGAAACTGCTTTGTAACAGCTAGTTACTTTATATAAATAGTTACAGAATGGAGAAATTCCTGATATTCGTGGAGGCAAGTTTCCTTCCTATAATTTAAATGCTGATCTCACAACTTTTACTTGGAGGGAGTGAAAGGGAGAACAACTAAATGAGGTCTGCTGTGTCTGCTATACTTTTTGTTTAGTTCACAGTTCATACCTTTAAGGTATGCTGAATAATGTGGTCCACTAGTGCAGTTACAGTTTACAATTGTTCAACACATTGCTGAATTCTTAATTTCATTGTATTATAGGTCTTTATATTTCTGAGCCTCAAGATTCCTGGGGGAGCTTGTCTATTCTCTGCCTTTTTTATACAACTTGAATAGACAGGTCTTTTTACAACCTTTTTGTATCTGAATTTCGATAACTGCAGAGACAGCAATGAACTTCCTTCATTCAATTCTGTAACAGAAATCAGAAAAATTCTTTGTAGGAGTATAAAAGTAATTTAATAAAGCAATATTTATCATTTTCATGTTTCTGATTCTGTTCTTTACTGGTTAAGAACTCCCCTTCCTACGTATAGTACTCTTGCCAGTGAAAGGGTCATGCAAAGAAGCAGAAAGCAGTGAAATGGTAGCTAATACACACTCCCCACCCTGTCTGCAAGGCTTCTGCGCTGCTTTTGCCTACATTGAGACAAGCCCTAAGAAGAGCTTGCCAAAAGTTTATGGCACTGCTGGTGTACTGATGAATGTTTATTACAGATTATATCTAAATGGCATTGGTAAGTGTTAGACAGGAGGTGGTGTTTGCCTAGTCTTGTTTGGTTTTCCTCATTTAAAATTATATTTCAAGACCTGACAAACTGCAAGTAGTAGTCCAAATTTTATCCTATAGTTTACTACTGGGTTTTGTAACTAATAGTAGCAAATGTCTGTAGGGTGAATTCTGAGGAGATGAAGCTGCTTAGTCTTGCGTGGAAGTCTGCTTTGCTGGATTGCAGTGATTGAATCACAGCTCTCTGTCTAAACTGTGAGGACCGAATCCTATATGTAAGCATGAATGTGCAGACATGAAAAAAATGCACGCTTGGTAAATGTATACAATAGATGGTACTAGACTGGCTTATGTTTTCAACTGTGCTGTATCAGCCAGGGCTTATCTCTAGACAGAAAAAGAGCCCCAAATCACATCTACCCGTCACAAAGGAACATTTATTGGTACCACCAGGCAGAAGTGAAATATTGGAAATGCTGCTTTCTGATGCTTCCTCACATCACGTTCTGTACATGGCACTGGTCCATGCTCTGTACCAGGTAATAGTTTGCTAGTCTTGCAGCTTCCTAAAGCTGGTGTCATAAGCAAAACATTTTCTTGTTTATACTCAAAGGAAAAATCTCAAGTTAATAACAATGGGTGAGCAGGTCTTTGAGAAGAAAAGGGCTAATAAGCAACTTTGAAGGAGGATGCTCTGTAATAAGCCCTGTAGATGCTTGGAACTTTCTCAAGGGAAAGGGTATTTAATTCTCTGATGGATCATAGCTGTTGGTACAGGAGCTTTAGCAGAGTACTTGGTTCTTGGCACCTGCTGCTAATAAGGATGTGAGGAGCTGAGATGTTGCATGTAACCTTAGGACCAAGGAGCAGCCTTATATTCCAAATAGAAAGGGGTGCATGATAATGCAGTGTCCTGAGATGCAATATTCTCTTTTTGCCTTCCCTCTGTCACCAGCAGTTTACTTGTGTCAAAGCCTTCCTTTAGGCCAACACTAAATTCTAACTCTAGCCTGAATACTGCTTTTTTACCCAGAATAGTACATTCAGGGTGTATGGGAGGGAGCAGATGTGTGGAAGCACTGACAAGGCCAGGGTCTAAACTGGGGAGAGTGTGTGTACTCATGAAGTATAATCACTCCTTCGATGATAAAACCTGAATACAATGTACCTGTATTTGTATGTAATTGCACTCACATGTATGCAGGTGCTTAAATATAGCTTTGGGAGTAAAACAGATTTCCAAGTCTGTAAGTCTCAAGACTGTAAGTAAGCCTGTGCTATCTTTAGGATTTGATGTTTGGGTTGAAAGCCTTCTAGGATGGATAGAGTCTTGGTTAAACATTCGTATAGCAAGTGGTACAGAGTGATCAGTGGCTACTTGGGCACTACCTGGCATGAATATGTGATCTAGATGGGTACATTCTGTCAGACACACAGCTGTGATAATTCAGGAAAGGCTCCCTTTAAATATCAAGACTGGAGAAAAAAAAAGTGTGAAAGAAAAAAAGCTCTATATGCTGTATCCAGCCCCAAATGTATGTGATCTGACTACTCTCCTCTAAGTGTCAAACACAGGCAAGTGAGCTAAAGAGCTTGCTTTGTGCCTGCTGTGGTACAGAAAGAACTGGCTTGTATCTCTTTCATGACATGCTAGTTGTAATTCCTCCCGAAGTCTTGGTTTGCATGCCCCCAGCAGTGCTGAGCCCCGTATCTCCTGCTGCAGGGTGTTCTCAAATGGCAGGAGTGAGAAGGTGGCTGCATTGAGATTTAGAAACTGAATAAGGTAGGTGGTGTAGCAATAGAAAAACAAATCAGGTTGTCTTTTTTGACCTTGGATTTTTATCTCTTTTTTTTCCAACCCTGACATGAAAATTCTTTTATTCTCCTTTAAAACCATTTTTTTCCCTGTGATGTCAACCTACCTAGAAATGAATAAAATCAGCAAAGTTTGTATGACCACTCTTCCTATGACCTCTCAGTACCTCTTGCAAAATAATCTTCTAAAATCTATCTGGTTCTATCTTGTTGCTTTCAGCTATTTTGTCTTTGCATCCAGAGATTTAAAGCGTATGTGTCTAAGCACTAGATACATTTGAGAAATGCTTTATTGTGACATTATAATTAAGCAATCATGTACATTTTGGGATTGGAGAACATCTGCATATCACATTGATAAATCAACAATATCTTCCAAATGCAGCTAGAAACTACAAAATGTTTTAGTCTTCTGCCTAATGCAGTGCTAAGGACCATGCAGCCCCTCTCTCTGCATGGCACCTGGTACAGGCACAATTAGTCTAGTACCTGCCACTTCATGATTGCGGTGTTCAAACCCTGCCAAGCCCTGGAATGGTGATGATGAATTGCAGCTACCTTGCCTAGAAGCTTCTGGTGTTTGTAAATTCTCTGTCCCACTCTTGTTTTTCATGGATCCTGCGTTGGGGAATGTGGAGAGGCTGAGGTGATCTCCCCAGGCAACCCTGGCACCACTGTATTCCATGACTAACACTGTGATTGACATTTACTTGGGGTTTCCTGTCTGTCTGTAATTCCCTCTTGAGATCCTTGCCCCTAAAGCTGTAATGGGCCTTTAGGAAGCTCTAGTTTATAAGCTTCCTAAATATAACTCAATATAATGTCCATGCATTTTGTAGTTGTTTGGTAAGTAATAATCTTATTTCCTGCATAATTTCTGTAAATGATTCAGATGTCCAGGCATGGATTACTGAAAACAGCTGCTCATCAAAGTCATGACATCAGCATCAGCTGGAGCATAGCTCATCACAGAATTTATTGTCAAGGCCCCTGATACGATCAAATTTATTGGATGAGCTTTGGTTTTTACTTTGGAGGAAGGTGGGAGATGATAACCACTTTTCAGATTAAAGGACATTCAGTACATCACTTCTATGCTAACAGACAGTGAATCATCTTGAGAACAGAGCAACAGTATTTCTAAGAGGAATCATTTGTTGGGTCTTTCTTGACTGATTTCTGGGGAACCCAATATGAACAGACCATCTCAGATAACAGTTTGCTTTTGTTCTCAAGATTCTGGCCCATGAAAATGGCATCATTTCTGGCCCACACTTTTTATTTTTGTTAGAATTTCTACATGAGGGTTTCTGAGAACAGCTAAGCAGACACTTAATCCTTCTTAAAACAGAAAAAATGAGGATGCTAGGCTGGACAGAAAGAAAGAAGCCCAGAGGAAGACAGAGAAGATGACTTGGCTCATGATGGTTCCTAAGCTGAATGCTTGCAATACATGTGATTTCCTCATCTCACCACTTTGAGGTCATTCAGCTAACCACGTAAGGTGCTGAGAACAGCCTAAGCAGATACAGAGTTCAGACCAGCCTTTTGAGGAGATGTGAAAGCAAGAATAAGGAAAAGAGAAGTTTTGTATAGGGGTGTTGGTTAAATACATATTTGGTTAAAATATATATTCCTTTCCTGCTGCTTTGGGGGAGGTAGAAGAAATGTGAAAAGAAGATGTACTGAAATTAGGAGAAAAAAGTATGAAATGATAGTTTCTTTTATGGTTTAGACCTAAACCTTGATAGGAGTTATCCACATCTGAGGGAAGGACTGAAAGACTCGTGTCTCACCTATTTCTATGCCCAGTTCAATGAAACTGTGGTGACAGCTTCTGTTTGTTAACTGCTTAGCAGTTATGTCCCAAGTGATCTTCGTCCCCCTGAGTAAGAATAATTCACGATGGCTTGGGTATTTGCAGGCAGCAGCTCTTTGCTTACCAGCGGCATGCACAGGAACGGCCTGAATTTATGGAAAGCTCTAAAGAATCCATTACCGTGTCTTTTATTTCACTGTTTGCCAATTCTCACGTTGGAGAAAAGCTCCTGAAGGGTAGACTCAGAGCTCAGAGTTTGTATCAGCAGGAAGAACTAGTCAGCTCCTAAGCAGAGATACCAACTTCTTACAGGGTTTTCATAAAACCCATCCTGCATCTGCTGTAGCAGAGGGTCTGGCCTGCTGGGAACAGCCACGGCTTGGGCTCCAGTTGTTTCTGTGGTTTTCTGAATCCACAGAAGAAATTAGTGTGTTCTCAGATATTCCTTCTCTGAAAAGCAAATCCCTCTGCTGTGGTGAGGAAGGAATGGAGGTTAGAGGCAAAGATGAAGGAGCCTTTCATTCAACAGAGAAAGCTTTGTTGATGTACAACACATGCCTGGTGAATTAGCTGCTGAGACCTCTCCTGACTCACTTTGAACAGGGGCCCTTGTTACAGAACCTGTTTTCCATCTCTCATCTCCCATATGCTGTCTTTTCTATGCAGCTTGGTTTGTCTCCTGAAAATTCATGCCTGGCTTGTTCTCGTAAGTGTGCTAACACATGACAGAGGATTATTTGATGCCTCTAAGAGATGAGGCCTTCTTCATGCTGTTATTTAAAGAAAAGTGGAGTGTCTTTAAAAGGTAATTAAAGACCCAACAACAACCCAAACTGTTCTTTAATATCTTTAGTTTCACTTCCACATGCTGTGTATCTTGTTCTACCAGTTTCAATGCTCTTGCAAAAGAGTTGCACAATGACTTCCTCTTAGCAACCACCAGAATTAAACTTGAGCTCATCTAATTGGCTGTACCTTTTCTAAGATCTTCAATGTATTGAGTTTCCAATAAACCTTCCAACCCCCCATTTTTCCTGCACTTTTTCATTGCCATGACTTTTGGAATAAATACTCATGGACATCTTTATATACAATTCCCATAGAGACCTGGGAGCTGGTTGCTGCCTGCAATACCAACTTAACATTAACCTGAACCAATTTCCTTTCTTTACACACGACTGCGCATTGACAGTTTATGAAAAGTCTAGGCTTTTCCCAGAGTTTTGATCCAAGTGTTTATGCTAACATTAAAAACTCTCCCACTACTAAGTGTTCCTAAAAGCTAAGGATGTTTTAAAGGCCACTGTCCAATTGGTATTCCCCCTTCAAACAAAACCAGGGTTTATGCCAGTTTCTGATTTTGCTGGAATAATGAGGGCAGCACAAGGTAATGGGCCGCTCAGAGCATCAGAGTCACAGAAACTATTTTGGAATTAGCTGCCCTTCAGCAACTCTTCTGGAAAGGTTTGTGTGCTTTACGATCCTCTCCTGCCACAGTGTGGAACAATTTCCACTCCTGTCCTGCATGATGACCTGGGTGCTTTTTGTTTGTTGTTTGTTTTTTTTTTGTCCTGTATGAAAGTTACCATAGAAATATTCAGCTAACATTTTATAAGGGCTTGTTTTATAAATACTAATCATCAAATATGTTTGCCAAATGTGACCTGAGTGTAGGAAGAAAACTCCATGCAGATCTGCAGTTACTTTTTGCTCCTTTTCCCCTTACAAGCCAGACTTTGCCTAGTAACCCTCACCAGGATAGATGTCAAAGATACTGATGGTCAGTGGCCGTGGCTATATTTAACTGAGGATTCAAGACTGTAAAGCTATTTTAAAAGTTCTTGCCACAATTAATACATTTTAGAAAGTACCACCTGGAAGGAGCGTGCTGAGTTTAGCAGGGACTTTTTATCTGCCTCAATTTGTAAAACAAAATGACTGCTAAATGCTTAGAACCTGTCCCTGCTTTTGTACTTTCCATTTGACTCCTTCTTGGTGATGAAACAACAGCTACTCACAGGTCAATAACTGAGGTCCTCAAGAGAGAAACTTGTTCAGATATTAATAATCTCAGCTATATTTATAATTCTGTAGAGAGGTTCTGAGCTGAGCGAGCCAAAGAATCTGCTACATTACATGGAAGCTGTTGATCCGAATGACCTCTGTTGTGGAAATGAGAAGTGATTACACTGCACATATTTCTCTAAACTTAACAAAAATATGTGTGAATTTGTCTGTGCTGTACTGGAGAACAGGTAACTTCAACTGCTGTTACATGGAAGCAGCTCCATGATGAGATGGTGGCAATCAGCCCGTGTCCATGGGATGTGTATGGAAGTGCGGGTAGATTGATCCTGGGACCTTGAGAGCAACTCCCAGGCAGGTGCATCTGGAATTGCAGAGACTGCAAACTGCTCCCTAGTGCGTGGTAGCTTGCAAATCTCTCGGGTCTTATCAGCAACTCACACTACACAGAGACCTTCTGCCCAATGTAGATGCTCAGCCACAAGAAGCTGCCTCACAGCTGTGTTTTCTTCACCTTGTACTTCTTTGACAAGGAGGAGGGGCTGTACAAATGGTACCTTTGTTTTCCAAGCTAAATGAAAACTGTAATTCCAAGCTTGCTTGCCTTGGATGGGGCAGGGTGCTTGGCAGGGAGGGAAATATTTTAGTCATCCCACAATAAGGAGAGGTGACTGTTCAGGGTAACGCAGTGGCTCAGCAGCAGGACTCTTCGCAGCTGGACTCTGCTCAGGTGACAAAGCTACACAATTTAACACCCAGCCAGCTTGCTGTGCTACTACAGCCTTCCCAGACTGCTACAACAACATAGGGAAACCAGGACACTTGGTCTCTCAGGTTTCTTTTACCTCATGCTCACATGAGCTTCCCTCCTCTCTTCCCATGGGTATTTAGGATTGTGTTAACTGCATCTGGTATGGGGAAGTGATAATACAAACCTGATTCTTCCTGGCTTTGCTGAAGCCTCCTCAGCCTAATATCATGGGGCAAACCACAGAAGTTCCTTCCCTCCACCTTCCCACTGCACCAGGGGAGGAAATTAAAACCACTTTTGCAATGGATACAGCTGCTCCATCCTTCCAACTGGGAGAGGTGGAGACAACTCTTGTGTCCTTGCCTCAGTGGCAAGGATCGCACCAGGTACCTTCTCTGAAGGCTGAAGCATATCTATACTGAAAGTCAAACTGGACCCACAAGGGAACATCTGCGTTACTCTGCATGGTGATGTGTGGTTGGGTGGCCTACAAGGTGAAAAGAGAAATGGATTATCTATGTGCCTTTCCCTTTTCTCCTTTGATTTGCCCTGGGGCAGCTCCCTGCATTGCTTCCTCACAGGCATGCAGCTGTGGTGGGTGGTAGGTCCTGTGCCCATAACCAGCAGTCATGACTCCCTCCTCATACTATTCATGTAGCTGCTCTGTTTTGGTCCAGTTGATGCAACAGTATTTTACATCATTGCTGTGTCCCTTCTGACAAAAGGATTGAGGCCCAGTCTTCCTTAAAGCTGTCACTTTCAAAGCATAAAGAACATCTCAGAAGGGAGCCAAGCCATGGGAACTGCACTGGGTAGTCCTTTTCTCCTCTGGGTTTGAGTTAGTCACGCATCCAAGCTCACAGTCCTGTCAGGGCATAACCTACCCAGCTGCATGGTCTCCCAGCCTCTGATACTACTGTCCATGAGGAAAGAAAAATCATAAAATGCAAAACATTTGAGTCACAAACAAAGGGTGGGTGAGTAGGATTAGGTGAGGCTGTGCTGACTAACCCACCCCAGCAACAGGCAAGAGTTGCTCCCAACTTCTCCTGAAGGAAACAGATCTGGCTGTGCTGGAGCTCAAGGTGGTGTTGGAAGGTGCTGCTGGTGCACAAATGTCTGATCCTGGGCCACCCTGCCAAAATGGCATCCCAGGCCTGTGTTTGGCTGGATTTACACAGAGACATCACAAAATCGAGGATGGAAAGCAAACCAGGGATATATATTGTCACTATTGTTGCATCTGACAAAAGAGAGTCAAATCCCTTGAGGCAGAAACAATGTATCTGTGGACCAAAATGACTCATTAGGAGCTGTTTCAAACAATTAGCGTCTTTGTATTGAAAAGGCATGTCCTGATGAATTTGGCAAGGACACAATTTCAGATTATTTTATAGTCTGCTTTGTAAAGCTGTATGTGGGGTTAATGACAGTTTAGTATTAATTGTGTATCTCTGGCAATTTGCAGAGAGACAGTAGTCTGACTAGAATCTTGTTCTTGCTTTTATCATTTCTAGTTCTTGAACAACAAAACAACTGGAAATTAGAGCACTGCTTTTACAAACGGCTTTATCTGAGGCCTTCAGGGTATGATACAATTAACCATTTAATTGTGAGGCCCTGTATGGAGAGCATAAAATTTACTCTTCCCCAGCAACAGTGCATCTTTCTCCAGACTAGAGTGTGATGGCTGTTTGCTAGTGAGTAGCAGTGCAAAAATAACTCTTTGGAGAGGCAGGCTTACATCTGGCTGATGCTGGGCTGGGAGGAAACAACATGGTCAGGACACACTTAGTAGTAAACCAGCTTACCTGTTCAGTCACACTGATAAACAGATGCATAAATACAAAAGTGTGGCTTCTTATCACAAGCAACATGTGTGCGCAGGGTCTGAGACCTGGCTGCTTCGAATTTCCAGGAATCAGCTGGTAATGTATTAGCTGTGTTAAGATAAAGCCTGGTGTCTGCAAGGCCTTCTGTTAACTCTTCTTTATGTGTGTGTGCAGAGATACAGAGCATTTAGTGCTGTAGATTCTGGTCTCGACTCCAACAGGATGAAGACAACTGTCACACAGCTATTGTTCAGTGAAGGGCACTCGTTCAGTGTGAGGCATAAACGGTTGATAAATTTCATCTTTCATTTACAACAGCTTTAAATGCTTCAGGGTAGTAACATGGATTGTAAATTCTGACCATTATTTAAATGAATTGTAAAAGTCTAACTGATTTCCATGTGACCAAAATGACAACTTGAATTTACAAATGTCCAAGTGGCATTCTTCGGGGCATGGAAAATTAATTTCCACGGGGATTAGATACATGCACATCCACAGACCCCTTTCTCAGCTTATTTTGAATGACTGGTGAGATTTTGTTGGTCTTTCAGCACTTCACTCTTCCAATGATTGCCAGCAGGAGGGTTCTTTCCTATCAATTAGCAGGGCCAGGCTGTCAGTGGGAAGAGTGCAAAAACCCTGAGGGCATCCCCTCTCCTTGAGGCTTTTGTGCCTGGACAGGGGCTGAGCCAGGGCTAGAGCTGCTCTCCAGCACGAGGAAGTTTAAATCGAAGCAGGATTTTTTAATACTACTTTTTAAAATTTAAACTGCAATTAAAAGACACCCCCAACTGGTGAAAGTACTTGCATTTCATGTGCTTGCAGGTTTCCAAAAGCCTAAACTTAGCATCCCAAATAGTTGAAGCTTTTTGAGCAGACTGACCACAAGTCAAGTTTGTATCCTCTCTGGGCAACCCTTAAGTTTCAGTTCCTGCACATACACACCTTTTTCCAGGAGTTAGTCTTTCCCCAAAGACCTACATTTGCATGCTGGTTAAGCACATATATAACTTTCCTTAAAACTGGTGTTTCAGCACACGGCACAGGGGAATTTATATGTGAGACTGGAGATGGTGATGTGTTCAGGAATAGTTTAATTCCCTGAACTCTTGGTTTGCAAGGAAATATGAAGCAATTTGGTTAGGAGCCTCTTCCTACAATGCTCTTAAATCTGTTATTTTTGCATGCTGTGTGCCTTTCTTCTTGTGCAACCACAATTTGCCAAGAAAGGCAGACCATTTTCCCACAACCTCAGATTGAGAGTGGAGAGACCTCCTGAGGCTTGGGATGGGAGCCCCATGAAGGCTTGTGTTGGTATTGATAAGGACTCAAGAACTCAGAGGGCTTCCCAAGGATATCCCATGGAGCAGTCCAGCGCAGGAGCTTTTACTAATGTATTTCTTAATGATTACCTGGGTGACACCGGATCCTAAAAGATAAAGCTAACTACTAACAGGGATAGAAAAAAGAAAAGAGAAGAGAGACAAACAACAGTGGAGCTTTTCAAACATCTCCCAAAGAAGATGCTTCCCTGGAGGGAACTCTGACACTTGTACAAACACCCAGATGGCAGCCGCATGTACCCTGTATCTGGTGGGCTCGGTTCACTGTTGGCCTCCCCACGGCCATGCCAGTGAGCTTTGCTACCCTGCTTCTCCCTCTCAGCAACTTCCCTCTGCCTTGGTCCTCCAGCAGGGAAAATGTGCCTTGGCACTCAGGCCAGGTGCCTAGACCTAGCCCAGAGCTTTGTTGTCTTTGAAAAACACCTGTTTGGGATTTCTGATTCCCTTTTTAGAAGCACTTTTGATGTTTCAGTTCATCTTGCGATGCTGTTTGCCACTGCTGCAAGTCAGGCTTTGCTGTTGATTTATATGTGTACGTCTACATATGGATGAGATGACAGTAACTCCTGAAGGGAGCTATATCCTTCCCCAGTTCCACCAGAGGCTGCCACGCATCTCAAGGATGGTTATCCCAACAGGGATGTAATAAAAAATTTCCACAGAACCAGCCATTAAAAAAAAAAAAAAAGGAAAAGGAAAATAAAATAAAAAGACTTTATGCTGCATTTTTGTTGCTTATAAGTAGGTATTTTCTCCTGTGTTTCCCAGGTCTGGCTCAAGCACCTAGTCCCAAGCTATCATGTCACACCTTCCCCCGACATAACTGCCACAGCCCAACGGCACCAGGAAGGCACCGGAGGTGTTTGGCAATCGCTCAGCGGCGATTTAAAGATTTAAAGGTAGTGAGGACTGAGGAAAGCGCCAGGAGAGCGCATTACTGCTCTGCAGCCCGGCTCCAAGGAAACATAAACACGCTCCTGGCCGCAGGTCCAGGCCTGGGCGTTGACAGGGCGCCTCGCCTCACCGCTGGTTCCCTGCGCTGCCCTGCCTGCTGACAGAAAACGGGTCCTGTTGGCAGTAAGCGCCATGCTCTCCGCAGGTCATGGTTTAATCCTGCCTGCGGGAAGCTGCCATAACGAAAACTCATGTTTGGCCTCCCAGGGCTGACCCGCTACGTTCCCCTCTCCCCCCATCCTGTGCCCCCAGGGACCGGGATCTCTGCCCAGGCCAGGCCGGGATGGAGGCGGCAGCCCCCGGGAAGGGTCGGCGGTGGCCTGAAGAGCTCCCCGGGGCTCTCCAGCTCTCGCTGGGGCTCTGGAGGGGGGCAAGGAGCAGCGGGAAAGGGCCGAAACAGCCCCGCAGTGCTAGCAGCATCGGCGGACTCACGTACCGCACACCATTCCCCTGTGGGCATGGCAAGGGGCTGGTGTGTTTAATGGCTGCCCCGGGGGACAGGGTGGGTTTCTCTATCGCGTTTTATCTCGGCGCCCGCAGGTGCCAGCCCCCCGTAGCCTGCACGGCGGGCGGCAATCGTTAAGGGGCCGGCGCCATCTTCTGGGCTTGGCGCACTGGCTGGGGAGCAGTGAGGATGGGGAGCGAAGGGGCGGTTGTACAGGCCTGGAGGGGAGCCGGACCCTGGGGCTGGGGGCGCAGGGAGCGCCGGTGAGGAGCTGTTGGGGCTCTCTCGACTCTTCCGCCGCCACCGCCGTGAGAAAAACCCTGTCTCTCTAAGCGCCCCGGAGCGCTCCCAGACCCTCGGCAGTGGGAACACCTGCACCGGGGCTGGGAGGGAAAGTTCAAAGTGCAGTTGGTGGCATGGGTAGAGCCCAGGTGAAAACGTGACTCCGGAGCAGCTGGAGCAATAAGGTTATCTCAGCCTGGGAACCCCTCCTCGCTGCTGTCAGCAGTAAGGCAGACAGCCAAAAAAGCACTCGGTATGCTGTGGTTTGGATTTGTTCTCCCCTCCCTTTCCTCGCTTGTTAACCTTACAACCCTTTATCAACCTGTGTTTCTCAAACATCTCAGTTGAGGGGCAGAGAAACCAGTGTGGTACCAATTTCTCACCAGCTACTGCTGGCTGCAGGTTGCCTAGTGTGTGTGTGTGGCAAGGCTTCACGCTGTGCACTATGTGCCATATGGTCCCCGTCCTTGGGACTTCTCAGACTTGCTGCATCTAGCAGGATGCTAATTATACAAAAGCAGGAAAGAAAATGTATAAATCTTGTTTGTGTCAAGAAGCCAAAGGAATGGCACTTTGCCTGAATGAAGGTGGTGGACACATGTGCTGTGCTGCACTGCCTGTGCTACCTATTTAAAGGCGGTGTTTGGCTTGCAACAGGCAGTTGGAACTGATGGGATGGTGGACCTGTGCCTGTCTATGCAGGCATGCCCATGGAGTCTGGGGAGATATGAAATACAGGTCTTCTTATTTGCACTTATTTGCCTCCTAAATTTGGCGTCCCTCCAAGGAGGAGGGCATAATGTTCAGTCACTGCTACGCATTGACTGAACCTGGGATTCTGGGGAACAGAATTTACAATGATGCTGAGATTTCACAGAGCTGTACCTTGTTCCTTCAGTTCATGCAGGGTCAGCCTTAAGAGCTTTCTATGTTTTGTTTTGTTTTTTTGTCATAGGATCAAAAAGGAATCTCATCTGCACATCCTTGCCCTGATCGTTTCCACTCTGCATGGAGGGAATCAGTTGTCATTGAGCAAGGCAATGAAGAAAGTCTCAGTAGTAACCAGTGAGAAATGGGAGGTTTGCAGAAATGAATTGTGGTTTCTTGGCTAACATTAAGGAAGAGAGTCTGGCCTAGATAAGCTGCTGGTCGGCTGCTGTAGGAATTCAGAGTGAATGCCCTGGAGTCATTGCCTCTCTCTGCATGTGAAAGGGACTAACACTTCCCATTCCATCCTTCAACTGTCTTCACAAACTGCAAGCCCTTTGCTCCAAGGCCTGTCTCTCACTACTTGTGGGGATGACATCTCACACAATGCAGTTGTTGTCTATCTGGTGCTTTTAGGCACGACCCTGATGTTTCTTCGAGTAACCCCTGTGGTGGTGCTTTTCTTCCAAATCAGGAAACTGTAGAAATAAATATCTTCCTCTCAAGGATATTTTGTGGTTCAAGCAGAGAGTTGCAACACAAGAGCTCTCTTTTGCCTTGCCATTGGCTCAGTGAGGAAGACATTTCCTCTTTCTGAAAGAACTTCATGTCTCTGAAAATCTCAGTAGCCTGTATCTGACATGAAAAAGTGGTTGGGTGTGGAATTGCTTGCATAGCGATAAAGTAAAGGAGTGTTTTGTTCTTGCTTAGTTGTCTTAGATTACTTACCACATAAAAGAATAAAATGGTAAAGCTTGGGGGGGAAATGCCTTTTGTGGAATACTTAATTCACTGAAAAATACAGTTTTGCAGAATTAATTTATTTGGGAATCTGGACTGAGTTCAGTGCACTGTTTGGGCCAAAAATGAAGAGGGAGAACTTTTCCAAGGAGGTTTTTGTTTTGGCATAAAATGTGACACATTTTGTTGGAAGTGATGTTTCCTTAAATCACTAAAATTTCTAGGAAGGCAAAGGAAACATTTAGTGTGACCTGGAGGAGGGAAGGGCTCAGAGTTCCTGGAAAAAGCCTGAAAAAAAGCCTCAAACTGTCTGAGGTCAAACTTTTTAATGGGTCATGATCCGTTTTTTTTTGGTCAGCCATCACCCGGAGCAATAGGTCCTCATCATTATAAACCTGGGCTGGTGAGAGGACTCCCTGACATTTTTCTTATGTCAGAGTTGCAGTTTGCTGCTGCTCTCACCTGCAGGAAGACTTTGGCTTGCACCTTGGTGAAGAACAGAAAGGAGTGATAGCAATTTACAGACAAAAAGAAAAATATATATTTGAAACTGGTGGCTGTATCTGAGAGCTCCTAAGCTGGATGGGCTGTAAGATACCTACGTGTGCTGATGAAATTGAGGTATCCTGTAAGGACTTTATCATTTATGGTCAAAAGTGGTAAGATGTCTGGAAAACATGTACAACATTATCTTCAGAGCCTGGATTATCTATTAAATTGTGGCTGTCCTTGGAGAAAGAGTCTCTCCTGTGTGCTGGTATTGCACTCCTGTATGACCCTGACGGATCAGTGGCTCGCGATGAGCTCTGGAAGTTGGAAACGCACCTGTAACACCACTGCTGCAGTAGGCAGCTGCGAGGTTAGCGAAGCACATGCCAGTCCCCGGGCTGGCCATGCAGTGGCACTGAAAGCAAAGCTAAATCCCAGCCGCCAGCTCTGGCTAGGCGTGCGCGGGTTACAAGGGAGGTGCTGTGCAGGCTCTCTTGTGCTGGGAGGGAGGATGGATCGGGGTGTGTGGAAGGAATTAATCAGCTGCAATTTGCAGAGCACAGGGGGGGCATGCTCAGTCCTGTGCCGTTTGGGAGTTTGCTGTGTTAGCCCAATTGCTCACAGTATGAGCTGGCTTTCTGGGGCTGCATTTCACAGAGGCTGTTAGGAAATGAAAATGAGGGTCTTTGTTCCTTGCTCAGTTTGCCCTGCAGAACCGCAGATACTTCAGCTTTCCCTTCTGTGAGAGAGGTGTATTTTCATCCCTCTTTTTGTTCTGCCCTGTCTGTCCCTTGAATGGGATGCTGACTTTGCTCACAAGCGTATCTGCAAAGTACGTGAAACCAAAGAGAAGCTGGAGGCAGGAGTGTTAAAAGCACACATAAAGGAGTGTCTGCAACAGCAAAGGTTTTTACTGTAGCTAGCAACAAAAGCAAAGGTTGCCTGTTGATCTGCTCAGTTGCAGAGCATGCACAACGCAACAAATGGGTTTGAGCTGTTGTACTTGAAATGGCTGAAAATATTTCAATGAAATAGTTTTACTCAGAAAATACTTTTCAAAAAGAAGGTGGTTTTGATTAAACTCTGCTTGGATCAAGGACATACAGAGAAATGATTGCATGCTATATTACAGTGTGTGGCATCGGAGTGCAAGCACTCATCTGGGAAGCTAGGAGATGTGAGAGACTGCTGAATGTGAGCTTGGGTGAATGTATCCCAACTTCAGATACCAGGTTCAGGGGTATTTTGGGGCAAGATTTTATAACTTATCAACAGTTGAAACTTCCACTTTGTAGAAATAAATATTCATTAGAACCTGGGTTCAAGTCACTGGTTGAAGCTGTGATATTTATGGGGTGCAGACAAGCTCCAGAGGCAGAAGTCCTGGCATGCCCTGTAGCCTGCTTGCTGGAGACCTGCTTAGAAGTCAGCCTGGGCTTGGAGGGTCTCATGTGATAGTCCCTAGCCACTGGGATACACCTGCGTTTATTTTCAGAAGGATTTGAGACACCCTAATTTTGTTCTAAAGTGGGATTTTTCAAAGTTGCAAAAATCTCTGTGGGTTGGGAACCCATTTCCTACCCAGTACTTGTTTTGGTAGAGCAGCCACAGGAGTAAAATGCAAGATATACTGTACAATGTGTTCATGTGTGTGCGGTAGCTAATGGAATGGGACAATTAAATTCCAACTGAATAAGTTTCTCTAATTTACAGAGAAGTTCTGAATTGGGAGAATTGCTCTGAGGACTTGCTGGAAAGCTTTGGAAATACATGAGCATAAGTTTCCTTTCAAACTGTATTAGGTATTATCTGTTAAATAACTAGGTGAGCACAGAGCAAGCTGAACCGCTGACCTGCTCAAGGTAAACAGGTCTCTCTGTGTGAATCTAAATTAAAGTAATCCATCTGGATGAGAAGGCACCCTTTCTGCTTTGGCTCTGCAGATCAAACACTGTGAAAACAAACAATCTCTCCAACCTTGTGCCCCTTCTCAGAGTATCATTTGCCTTGTTCTTGTACAGTATGTTCTGTGCTGGTATTACAGTTATTCCCCTCCCATATGTAGACCCCTCCCATATGTAGTCATGGAAAGGGCGGTGGACAAGCATAGATGAACTGTGGAGATGAACAGTGACTCCACTGCCACTCCACTGTAACCTAGTGCCCCAGTCTGAATTCAAATGCACTATTCAGGATGTATTTACTGCAGCATGGGATTATCATCTGCTCTCCCATCTTTGGTTGCCTCAGCACTGTTCTTTCCTCAGTGTGTCTTTCAAGAATGCAGCTATTGCAACTTGATTTTCCCTGTTTTTCCAGCCTCTGAACAAGAAAAAAGATTGATTTTGTTTGGTGTATTTGGCCTTTAAATTGGTGGAGGAATCATAGTGCTTTCAGTTGGCAATGATCTGCACTCTGCACCTACCACCTCTGCAGCAGTGAGGGGCTGTGGGATGCAAACAGACCTGGAAGAAGCCTCTTCTTTGACCTGTGAGGTCCTGAGACAGGAAGGAATGGAACAAAAGAGGCTTAGTCTGTCCTAAAATACAAGCCAAGCATGCTTGGGATGCAGACTGCAGTTTTTCATTCATATTTACTGCTATCTACCATGCCTCTTGCCAGGCGAGAAGGTACAGGCACAAACCTCGGCTCCTACCAGTCACAGTGCCTGCTGCCTGTGCCTTATATCAGCATTCCCCTCACCTAGCAGGTATACTGCATTCTTCCTCTGCTGTCTGGCTCTGATTGATACTGTCATTCGTATATTGAGACAACCAGAGCCTATAAATCCTTCCAAATACCCTATTATTAAAAAGGGATCTCACCTTCAACTTCGGGGTGGTGAGAGGGGCTCATTATGCTTCTGTTTGTTAGCTGTGCTTATGCAGGCAGTGTCTCTTGGGGCCAGAGATAACGCTTGGTGTGTGGTGTAATGCAGTCAGTGAGTAGGTTGCATGCATCAAAAGGTATCTTGAGGGCAGGCAGAGATTTCAAAGGCAGCAGCCTGCAGAAATTGAGATTTTTACAGTTGCACTGTGAGGGCTGGTGTTGTGGGGATGGCATTTGTGACTTCCAGGTGACAGCTCTCTCCAGAGAGGTTCAGAGTGATGGCACAAGCCCAGGAACACTTTGTTGCTTCCTTACCTATGTCTGAGGGTTAAGATGGGTATAAAACCAGAGGCCCTGCTTAGCAAGTGCTAAACCTGACTCATTGAGCCTGTTTTGGGAGGGACAGAAACAGCCACTATGAGCAAGGCAGGTGCTGTCTTGAACTGATGGGAGGCTTCTCAGCATGTCTCTCCTGTGTCCTGGGAGCCTCACTTCCATAGGGGAGGACAGACACGGACTGGCCATGCACTAAGCCTCACTTACAGGCCAGGCTACAAAGACATATATAAGAATTATCCATTTATGTATTTGGGAGTATTGGCTGTCTACTCCATGTCACCTCCAAAAAAATAAAAAGCTGAGGTAAATGTCTATCTCTGTGCACAACTGAATTGAGATTTCATGCTTTCTGGGTATTTCTTTCCCATTTTTTACTATTTTGCCTCGGGCTGAAGGGTCTGTTTTAGGGCCAGTGTAATAACAATCATAACTTTGTCAGCCTGACAGATCAGTATGGTGCCAATCACAGTTATAGAGACCCTGGGACCACTTCATCACAGCAACTTCACTCCAAGGCTCCTTTTAATCTTTCCTAATAAAATTTAAATGACAGTAGCTGTTCCAGTCATGAACCAAGAAAAGCCTCTCATATTTCCTCCTTTTTTTTTTTTCTCAGTGTTGGGTTTTCCATTTTATAGTGACTAATTTATATGAGAGCTGACATCTTCCAGAGCCAGCTGTATGTGTCTGAAACAAGTGACACTTCTGCTTTGTGACATTCTTCTCAGCAGATAGGGTGTTTCCAGAGTGATGTGGAAAATCATATGTTTGGTCCATTGTCACCCTCATCTGAATCTAGGCTGAATTTTCTGGTGCTCACAAGTGGTTTTTGACCAGGAGCTGGTTCTTTTAATCAGCTGTTAGAGGTCTGACCCACTTGGTGCTGTCGGGGTACCTGTCTGCCTTTCAGTCCCATATTAAATGAAGAGAGCCAGTGGCTCCTTGCATGCTTCCACTTTTCTCCTCTCCCCAGCAGAAGACAGTGGAAGAGGAACTTTTAAAACATGGCACAACCTTTTTGCTTTAATTATGAGGGGCACTAAATGACCTCCTTGCTGGAAATGGGCCTCACACTTGGAAGGAGAGCTCCAGGGGTTTGTAGAGGATTTTAGATCCTGCAGGCTGCATAGTTCACAGATTTGTACCAGCCCTGAGAAGAAAGTCCTTGGCAGTAAGAGTCAAGCCACAAAAGCCCGTCTCAGCCTTCCTGAAGTGTGAGGGGTCAGAAAGCTGTTTGGAAATTCTGTGGCTTGAACCACAGTCTGAGCTATTTCGGGCACTGAACACACCGGGGCTGGAGCAATAATTTGAATTATTCCCATGTGTTTTGCTTATTTTTCAATTTAACCTGCTGGTGGCTGTTGTCTTGTATTGCTTTTCAGATCTACTGAAAGCAACTGCTTGTGACTGCATTAATAGGAATGGATGTTTATGACTGATCCCTTGGTGGTTGCAAAACTCATCATGCTCCATCAAACATCATACTTAGCTTGGTTCAAACAGGTATTTTTCTAGCAGAAAGCTGGAGAGTGACCAGAATCACTGAGGCTCTCAGAGTCTTGGTGGGAAAGTGGAAGGATGCTGGGGAGGGTGTCAGTCGGGTGGGGTGGGTGCTGCCCCAGTCCAAATGCCCCACAGGTGGAAAGCTCACACGATGGGGTTGTGTGCTGTGGGTGGGTAAGGGCAGGATTGCTGACACAGACTCCAGGCATTGGTAGGTTTCCTTCATGTCATTCAAAGGTCATGAAGGAAGCTGAAGGGAAAGAAGGAAACTGCAGTGGTAATGTGTGAAATCCGAGTCCTCTGGCAAGGAGCTGGGAGATGGAAACTGATGTCCTTTCTCATCTCAGTTACCTCTTCATCCAGTGAATTTTACTGTTCTAGTATGGGAAGACCTGCTCCAGCTACGGCGCCAACACAGAACTCCCCTTTGACCTCAGCACTTCTCCTTCCTTTCTCTTAGCAATTGGTGAAGTCATATATATAAGGGAAAGGGCAATAAATTATAAACAAGGCATCCTCCACCTCCTTTGAGAATGCATGCCAGGGAAGGTGATACGTCGGGCCTTATTAATACTGTAGCGGTGAAATGTCACTGACTCTGTGGCACAAGCAGGCCTTGATTATCATGAGTATAATAGAGATCAGGCTGAGATCCTTAGACTTCAGTGTCAGAGGCCTGCAGGGTTGTATTACATTTTCTTTCCTGCTTATGAAAATGAAGTCCTGGAGAAAATGAGTGGTTTGGTCTCATCTGAATTCTTTTTTGAGTAGTGTTGCCTTCAGAAACTCTCACTGTCAGTCAGTGTCTCTCTTCTTGGCAGTCTTAGCTGGAAAAGCAAGGAATGAGTGGTCTGGGAACAACATTTTGGCATCTCTGAGCCATCCATGTTATCTCATTTAGCTACAAGAGGGGTTACCTACCAGTAACATCTGTTTGTCATGTCTAAGTGGAGAATGCGATAACATTTAGAAGACACATTCTGCATCTGAACCTCTGTCGCTTTCTAGAGCCAATCCCAAACTGACCATCTTTGAAGGAGATGACATCCATGCTTTTTCACATTTCCTGTAGAGACACTGTCTTTACTCAATATCCAGTGTCCTTTCATCAGCGTACGTATTTCTGACTGACCGGCCCATACCCACTGGCATCATTCCCCTCTAGTGCTGATACCTTTCCAGCATGCCTTGCTGGAGATCTGGCCTTTTGGCAAGTGGGACTTGACCTTGGAGGACTTCTGGCAAAAAAGTACCTATCTCAAGAGCTTGGATGTTGCAGGGCATCATCGGCTCTTTCTATTCTAAGTTACTTGCAGTTGGCTCAATCAGAAAACACTGCCTAGACTGGCATTTGCTTTGCTGTCTGTTTTCTTACTTAGTACTCCTCAAGTAAGGAATCTTAATGTTAAGATAGGTATCCTGTGAAAGTTTGTGGGTTTGTAGTAAGATAAGAGTTCTGGCTGCTGCTGCTGCAGGCGAAGAGTGGGAAGACCTTGTACATGTCTGAACAGCAGCTAGACAGGCCTGGGCTTCTCGTTTCACTGTGTATCAGTGGTTCTCACCTATTTCTTATTTCAGGGATCTTCTTGGGTCCCATTTATCCCTATTTCTCTTCTGTAAGACTTTATTATGAATTACAGCAGAAACTAAGAAGTTATGGGAAAGTTGGAACTGTTTCTGTTTTTCTTCTTTCCCGGTATATGTCCTCCCAGGGTATATGTACTTTCCCCATTCAAAATTGCAAATACCCCCTAAGGGATGTCTCCCCAAGAACCCACTTGTTACCACTGAGGCTGAAACAAAGCCACATGTCATATTGATTTCTGGTAGCGCAGTCTGAGTAGTTTAGGGGCTGGATTCAGGGTAGATGAGGACCTTGCGTCTCATTTTCAAAGGACCAAATTCTTTTCAGCTCAATCTAATTGTGTAAAGATTTTACAAGATGCCTAGAGTTTGCTACAGACTAATGATACCCAGAGACACTTTCTACAGCCTATTGCTTGTCGGTGGATCTCTCAAGAACATCTTAAGCTGTCAGTTTTGAAGCCTAACAGAGCCCTAGAGGGTAACTGAAGCTCAAAGAGTTACAGTGACTCTGGCAATATCTTTTTAAACCCATTTCTTTTCTCTTACAACGTTTTAAATCCTGTGCCCCGTGCCTTTTTTTTTTTTTTTTTAACATGTATCAATTTGTGCAGTTTCTAGCAGAGAGCACCCAAAGTTCTGTTTATGGGGGACTTCCCATGAATAATGACCTGTGAAGCTTGCAGTCAAGTGGTGGGTTATAGTACTAATTAAGGAAAATGTCATAGCAAGAGCATGCTAACATTGTTGGAATTAATGGCCCAGAGCATTATTACTTAGCACACCTTTTGAAGTTAATGGAATCGTATTAATTGGGATATCGGAGGGACTGAGGGACACAGAGTACATCGCTACTGAGCAGCACCTCTGTTATTACATTAGGTCTGGAACAGCATCCACGCTCTTCCTGCTTTTTGTGCCCCTTTTGCACAGCCATTTCACAAATGGATGGCTCTGACAAGGCCCAGGGGAAGGTTGTTTGGTGCTGGGGTAAAAGGTAAAAAAGTCTGTTCCAGCTGTGGTTCCAGGAACCAGTGCTGAGAACTGCCAAACTGCACCTGGCACAATCCTGAAGGAACAGGGAGATGTGTCCAAAAATATTGTGCAGCCTTCCTCCTGGGTCTGATTCTGCAAATTCATCTCTCCTCCATGGAGCTTGTTCCGATGAGCACAACCCAGGGGGTTGGTGCAAGGCACAGTGTCAGAGCATTAAAAGCCGGTGTCTGCCAGTGGTACCGAATCCTTTTGGATAACTGCCAGCTGTGGTAGTAGTGAGACTGGTGCAGTACATGCTTAGACCTCATGTCAAGAAAATTTTAGTTTTGACATGGCAAAAAGCAACTCATGAAGGGAATCTGCTTTCCTTGAAAAAAACTGGGAGCTGATACTTTTCCATAGAAAAGCAAACTCAAAACTTTTAATGCAGCGTTTTATATAGTTGAGGAAAAAGAAAAAAATACCCATCAGTTTTCTACTGAGAATTTTGATTCCAAACCATAATGTTCTCATTTTCATCCAAGTTTTCCACACGGGGGAAATAATTTTCAAGCATCTCTCATATAAAGTAATTAACCATAGACAAGGAATGGATGATTTCCGAAGAATAGGAACACATACTATCTCTAGACAATGATATTAAATCCATTGTGCACTGGGAATGGAAGTTTTTATGATACTGTAGATTTGCTGTTCCATTTTATCCTTATTGAGTTCAGATTAGGAAAAAAAATACCTAGCTATGATATAGCATTTTCTCTGTATTATGAGCAGTACAGTTATTAATTGTCCTTTGCAACATTACTGGGATGTAGGTTCATGATTACTGTTGGCTAGATTTGTACACTTTCAGATTATCTCCTGGGTCACCATAGGGGAAATGTTCATATTTGTTCGAAATGGTGATTTGATGTCAGCTCAGTCTCCCACGGCATGGAAGTTGAAACAACAGTATGGTTTAGCTGATGCTGCCCACACAGGAAATTCCCTCTCAGCTCCATGGTGGCCTCTCCTCCCACCTTGGGCACCATGAAGGCCTGACTGTGATATCCAGAGCTCATGTATGACGCTGCTCATCTGGGCAATAGCTGGAGCATGTGAGCCCTAATCCTGCTACAGACATACTGTGTGATGTTGGACACATCTCAGCCTTACTGCTGGGTCTGCTGTGCAGCCACATGTAACAGGCTCAAGGGACAGGCAGAGTTTGAAGCAGAAAGTCCTTCTGTTCAGCACAGTTTCTCTCAGGTACTGTTGCCCTGACCTTAGCCTGCAGAGCCACACTGCTCCCAAGCACGTATGAGATGCTCCTGGCTGTTTAAATCTATTGTAGCTCTGTTTGAATTGAAAGATTCCTCTGTTCCTCGGCACAGGGTGTTGTAAAACAGTGACATTTGTTAAATGGAGAACATGTAGGGCAAGGACTCCATCAGCTCCAAGGAGACAGTGAGTAATGGTCTCTTAATGTCTGAGAGCTTTAAAGCTACTATAATATTTTTCAAAGTCAAGATAGTGCCGTGGGACCCCGCTTTGCTATCCTGTGTTCAGGGACACTGTCGCTGAGCACATAGCCAGCTACCGTACTTCAGTAGCATCTATGCAGAGGGGAAGGAATTAGTTGCTGTGAAACATGCATCAGATGAGACCGATTTATTATTTACTTGTGAGCATTCCTGTAGCACCCATCACTCAGCTGGTCACCTGTACCAGCTAGACACTGCTTTGTACTTCCAGTGATGTCTGCTCTGACCTCCTCCTGACACAAATCAATAAGCTAGGCCTCAGTGCATTTGGGAAGGTAAAAACTGCACAGCTGTCATGGGGAGTGGAGGAGAAAGGCATGTCTGTGATCGGGTGGAAACCTGTGGTACAACTCAATGTGGATTGGATCTCTCAGACCAGTGGTGCCACTAATCTCTGTCCAGGGGCTTCGTGTTACCCCTTGGGTACCTCTGGAGGGCTCAGAAGAAAATGCAGGATGACAACTTCATGCTGAGTCCCATACTGGATTTGGTTTAAACTGAGTGTTTCTTGACCTCTTGTGCAGAACTCTTGAGCTGAGGGGAGCAGCTTAGCAGAGGAGGCTGTCCTGAGCAGATGCAGGACCTGCAAAGGCTCACTACCAGCCAGCAACACCACTTCTGCCATGTACAGCACAGGCCTGAACTGATCGACCTCAACTGTCACCAGTACATGAAGATGCATATTAACAGTTTGAAACTTTGTCTGAGTAACAACTATGTGGTAATGAACTGTGCATTTTTAGCTTCAGAGTCTCTGGAACAGACATATGGAAGCATAGGGATGATTTATATCCTCAAACCTGTTATTTACAAGCATTCACGTTCCTCATCTCCCTGTAGAAAAATGGAAAGAGTTGTAAATTTGCCATACACAGTCCCTTGAGCTAATACTTATGGGAGATGTAATTTAAAACATTCATTTGTCCTGGAGGACTAAGCCTGAGTAGAATTGCCATGGAAATAGGTACAGTACCTGAAAGTAGGTGGACATGCTCCACATAGTCCTTACTATGAAGAATTTACTGTCCGTATAGACACAACAGAAGAAGCAGGAGGAAAATTAGGTCTCCTGAGTGGCAATTCACCTTATTAGTTACTGCCACTAGTGACTAGTTAAGTACTAATTAAGGGCTAACTGGATCATGAGAAGCGAGCCAGCTACCAAATAGGCATGACAGCATTGGGCATTTGTTCCCTAACTGATAGTATAGATGTGGAAGTGCATCCCCTGCTTTTAGTAAGCATGGGACTGCTGACATTTTAGAATTGACCTGGAAAACAGTTCTGCCTTGTTTCTGAGGAAAAATGTGTGTGTGTGCCTGTGGGAATGCAGCCATTATGTGAGATAAGGGATCAGGGCTTAGAAAATTTGCACTTTTTTTTTTTTCTGTACACTTTTAAGAGGGCAGTGTGGTTCAGTAGGACCAGTCCCATGCAGAACCATTTATAAGAGCAGGGGTGGTGAGGGATTGTTCTTTTCCTTTGCAGATAGTCTGGTGGTTTGGTGTCATAATGCCCCAGTGCCTGTTGCTTACCATCCAGCATCCTGAGTTTAAGGAAGAGGTGAAATACAGCTGTTTTCTGAACTTTGTTTTCCCTGCAAATCTGCTTTCAGCCTGGAATATGGATTTTTGAGGGCTAATGTGGAAGTCAATAGAACTAGTTAAATGGATCAAATTCCCTTTTAATTCTAGTAATTGCACTGGCTTGACTGGAGTTGTTACTGATGACAAGAAAAAATTGTCAGCCGTGGACTTCTTATGTGAAGGAAGAGATCAAGCCTCTATAATACTTTGTATTATCTCATTTTTTCCTCTCACACTTTCACAGTCTTGTTCCTTGCTGTGAGTGGAAAGCACCAAGTGCAATGAATGCCCAGTGTCTTCTTGACAGACAGAGCTAATGGCAGATCCTCAGAGTCCTGACCAGAGGGTAAGGCATGAGCCTTCTTTCTGTCTTTCTATAAGGCTGCCACACATATCTAAACCATATCAGTTTTTCCTAATCGGATATTATTATGAAACAGTGGGAGAAGACTTTACCTAATCATCCAGGGGTACCTCAAAGTAATGTTATAAACAGATTGCCAAATTCCTCTGTGTGCTGGATCTGCCTTTCTTCCTGTGTGTGCATGGATCAGCTGTACCTAGGAGCTCTGCAGTGCCTGATGAAATGGGGCTTCTGCACCAGTCTCAGTCTTGTGGCTGTCAGGGCCTCTGCTTGACTGCCTTACCCCCTGGTCTTGCTTGGGTACCTCAGCCATGTGCTAATACAGTAGCAATATTCCAATGCTAATGAAAATACATGTTCTGTTGTTCCTTTGCTAGCATTGCTATATGTTTTAAAATAGCTTCCTTAGATTTGATTGCTCTCTGGCTGTTACCTTCATTTCCCACACAGCTGTTAGGTGTGTTTTCTCTTTTAACCAGGTGTTTCATGTATCTGGCAATGGTGAATGCCCTGTATTTTCCAGAACCATTCTTGTTGCTCTCTGCATGTTAGCTATCTCTCTCCTTCCCAGAAATACAGTCTCTGTCATGGCATTGGGTCCTCCTTTCCCTGCAAAGAGGCAAAAGGAAAAAAAAAAAAATCACTTCATAAATTCTCCCGTTTCATCACCTGCTGACTCCAGTTCACCTCTATCATTTTTACTGGCGTAATCATCTTGTTTACTTTCTGTCTGGTACAGGCTTGTCCACAGTGCGTTATGCTTCCTGGGAACCTCTCTGTAAGTCTGATCCTCAATATCTCTTTCTGGTTCCTTAATAATCCTCCTAACTCACTTTACCTTGATTTTTATAGGTCTTCTAGTCCCTTTGCTAGGTAGTTCATATCTTTAATACAATTCTCTTTATTGCTTGTACTCCTCTATACCTTCTGGCCCAAACACATTGGCTCCTAATGGCTTGGGTTTTGCTCCTAGTCTAGACTCCTGTAATTAGCACTGAGAGCACAGCAGGTGAAACAGTAATTTTATAGAGTCATCCATGAACCTGTGCGTGTGAGGGAGTATCTAGGGGTAGAGCAGGGTTTCTCTGCTCCCCAGACTGCCCTTGCCCCGATGCTCCAAAGGCACCTCTTAGACAGTGCTGTTCTTTGCTGTTGTTATTTCAGCTACTAATGTTGTCTCTTATCAGGCCTGTTTGTCATTTATCACAGTGGACGTGGGTATGCAGGTGTCTCCCACTTGCAGATAAGAAAGATGCCTCATTTTAGTACTATTAGGGCTGTTATCTCTCATTTTTTGGCTTATATCTGCAGAGGGTCCAGTGCCAGCTCTGTGAAAGCAGAGGGGTGTGTGCTCTAAGGCAAACACCAGTCTCTCTACATGGGCACTTTTTCAAGCCTTAAATGTGCAGGTTAGAAAAAAATCTGAGGATATTCCAGTACTGCACTAAAGCTGGGAAAAACTCAGGAAATTAATGACTGATGGAAATGGATAGTGGAGGATACTAGGGTAGGCCGGGCTCTCTCAAAGCAAGCATAAATCCTCATGATAGTCTGTTCTGCTTCGTGGATCTTTTTTATATTTGATGTCATTGATAATATGTGCAAGATTAGTGTTAGATGAGAAGCAAAGGAGAAGGGCCACGAGGATGATCAGGGGACTGGTGCACCTCCCGTATGAAGACAGGCTGAGGAGGTTGGGGCTGTTCAGCCTGGAGAAGAGAAGGCTGCGTGGAGACCTCATAGCAGCCTTCCAGTATCTGAAGGGGGCCTATAGGGATGCTGGGGAGGGACTCTTCATTAGGGACTGTAGTGACAGGACAAGGGGTAACAGGTTAAAACTTAAACAGGGGAAGTTTAGATTGGACATACGAAGGAAATTCTTTCCTGTTAGGGTGGTGAGGCACTGGAATAGGTTGCCCAAGGAAGTTGTGAATGCTCCATCCCTGGCAGTGTTCAAGACCAGGCTGGACGAGGCCTTGGGTGATATCATAGAATCATAGAATCATATAATTGTTAGGGTTGGAAAGGACCTTAAGATCATCAAGTTCCAACCCCCCCTGCCATGGGCAGGGACACCTTATGCTAAATCATATCACCCAAGGCCTCATCCAGTTCTTTACTGTAAGGGTGGTGAGGCACTGGAATGGGTTGCCCAGGGAAGCTGTGAATGCTCCATCCCTGGTGGTGTTCAAGGCTGGGTTGGACAGAGCCTTGGGTGCCATGGTTTAGTGTGAGGTGTCCCTTGCCCATGGCAGGGGGGTTGGAACTTGATGATCTTAAGGTCCTTTCCAACCCTTATGATCTATTCTATGATCTCCACATAGAATGCAGAAATTCTTCAGGTGGACACAGAACTGCTAGCCGGAAGGGAACATCCCTGTAGACAACATGTTAACAGAATGAAAATAAAGATCCTTTCTCCTTCACATTGGCAAGACAAAGTGTTCTCCATGTCTCTGACCTGTCACCTGAGTTCCTGTCTTGCCTTTTTGTCTGTGGCAATAATGACAGTAGCTGATCCAGCAGTATGACTTTCCATCCAAGACCCAAGAGAGGCCAGAAAGCTGAAATACTGTGAGTTTATTCAGAAAAGCGAAGAGCAAATACTTCTTTTTTATAATGACAAAAAAGCTGTGTGACTCCATCTTCTTGGTGTGCAGAAGCTGCATATGTGCTTTTAAGGCTGTACAAGTGTTGCCATGTACATAGCACATCTTGTGCCTGGTAGTGCTCTGCTTTGTTGCTGGAATTTTGAAGCACCAAAGCTTGCATTAAAGTGGAGGATACTGAGGTCAAGCAAGACACAAGGGCATGGTAGTGACATTGTGATTCTGGCATAACAAGAGGCAATGAGGATTTTTGCTTTGGAGAGGAGAATGACACTGAGAACTCCTGGATTATTTTGGAACCAAAGTGTTCCAAGCAATCCTGCTTGCATTCTTTCCTGGCTACCATTACAAAAACTAATAGATGTAGGTAAGAACACAGAGTGTGGAATAAAGTGTTAGAGGCACTGTTTCATGAGATATTACAAGCAAAATTAATTTCAGTTGGTTGGGAGGTAAATGCTACCCCAAGGTGTCAGGGACACATTTTTGATGTCTAGAATATGAAACGCATATTCCTGTCGCAGAGGGATATGTGTGATTTTCTATGCTTGGTTGTTAATGTCTGTATTTACTTTGTATTGCTGGAAGAGATGAAAAACAGAGGTGGGGAATGTTGTGAGTAGTTCCTCAAGCCTGTGTTTCAGCAGGGTTTTGGCACACAGCCTTCTGAATCTGCTGGGGCAGGGTTCTTCTCCTTTGCCTCCTAAGGAAAGGGTTGGAGGTGGGCAGATGAATTGCCTTCTAGAAGAGCTGGTCTCCCTGCAGTGACTAGAGGCACCACCTCAAAGAGTAGGTTAGACTACAGGTGTGACTTCTGGATAGCTGGAAATAGGTGGGAGTTGGAGTTACCTGTCTTGTTAAAGATTCTGGGAATTCTTATATTCTGTAGACAGCACCTTGAGGGCAGCTGGGGACAGAGGTGAATGTCACCCATTGCAAGTAGCTGAAAGTACATGCTCCTGAGTACTGGAATAGAAGCCCAGTTTGAGCGTTTGGGGAATAAAATGGCAAGATGAAATTACATAATTCTGATTTCCCTGTTGGTTTCCATATTCTGATATGTTTTGTCATATGTTCAAGTATGTTCTCAGATCAGTCATGAGAACTGCTGGCTGTGGACTTAATGCTGCACAACGCCTTGGAGCAGGACACACCAGTGTTCCTGTGCCGCCTCTGTTTTGAGGATTTGTAGGAGTATTAGTTGGATCTGAGGCTCAGTCTGGGAGGTAAAGCAAGACAGGTATCACAAGGAGATGATCCTTTTTGAAAGGATTGTTTTCTTTATTTTATTCTTTTTTTCAAAATCATCCATATTGTCTTCCATTCCCAATTCCTCAGCATTTTTAGAACACAAGGTCATATTCACCTATACTGGGTGCCCTAGATAGCTTCTGTTTCCACTTTCTGGAAAAGCTAAAATTCCTTAGTGAGGATAAATGGGCAAAGTATTAGACCAAATTGGGTAGGTGCAGTGGAACACAGGAAGAAGGAAAGCATATGTAGAAAGTTCTGACAAGACTGCTCAGGCAAAGCATTAGTCACAGGCTGGGAGTCAAATGGCTTCCTAAATAACATCAGGAAACAGCAGCTATCATCAAATGACACATCGTAATATGATCCTTTGGGGCAAATTGCTTAATGCATATGCATTTCAGCTTAACTTGCTGTAAAATAAGGACAACACAGTGTTCACTCATCCCAGAAAGTAAATACGTAGGGAAGGTAATAAGTTCACTGGATATTCATATAATGGAATGATACATCAGATTGTACTGAAGCTTATGCACTGCTGCCTGTTCTTGACAAACATACAATTTCGTATGGAGATCTCTGGAAGCATCTACTTAATCATCCTGGATTGAAGAGGTTTCACCAGTGTCCTAAGTGGGAGGTACTGTCCCGTTGTGAGAAGTACTCCTACCCTCTGATACATGTCAATGAAATTTCTGTACTTGAGCACTCTGAATGACATAAGCACTTTTTACTATGCATGCCCTCATGCACATACATTGTGGAAAACCAAATAAGCTACATTCTCTTACCTCTTGAGCACAAGGTTATTAAAATGTGAACTCCATAGTTAAAGTTGTAAAGCAAATTTCATAACTCATGTAGTAATGTTCCCTCTATTTAATAAGGCAAATCGTTGATCTGCAGCAGCAAATTATATTTTTTGAGCATTTAAGTAATACTTCCACTTGGCTTCCAGTTTACAAGGCAATTTAATATTTCCCTTGGCTCACTAGTGCTGACTGTGCAGAACTTCTGGTATTGGGCATTTGTTCAGCATAGAAACTTGAACAAAGTTATTGCTGTTTAATGCACAATATGGGACCATTTCCTCCTAGAAATCTCCCCTTTGCCCAGCTGCAACTGGCACCATTGGAGTACACCCAGTTCTGGCAAACAATTCCAGAAGGAATGGGTTAATCCAAGTGAGCTGTAGGTAGCCAATATCAGGAACACCTGGCCTAAACGGGACGGTACCAGATTTCTAAAGCTGCCCTGACCTGGTCACCATCACTTCAAAAGCAGCAAAGGACATGGTGTCTCCCCTGAATAATGGGAGGAATTCAAACATAGTAATCAGGTGCCTTGAGGAAAACTATTTCAGATGGAGCCATTGAACAAGAACTGGTGACATTTGTGTTGAGCCTTAAAAGATTTGGAAAAGATATTTTTATGACCCTAAAGCTATTTTTTGTTTTCTGTTTAGGTTTGCTCATGTAATGAAAGATACTGCTCCTGTCTACAGACCTTCTCTAATCTGTAGCCTTAGACTATGGTCATGAAGATGGTCACAACTGGAGTCCCTACACTGCTGACAGCAGAAATCTCCTGGCCCCATCCTTTTGCAATTATGGTTGTACTGGAAATCTGCCAGGACACTCGAGTGAATTCCTGAAGACAGAAATATCCTGCTTGGAATATTTATTTTTCCAAATAGATCCTTCTTTAGCTAAAAGCCACACTAGCTTGGAAACATAAACACTTTCAGAATATTTTTGAGAAATTTCCTTTAGGTGGCAGCAGGAGTACGAGAATATTCATCCTCTTCAATACTCTGGGCTGCTGCAGTTGTGTGGTTTCATGCTAAACATAAACTCAGTTTTACAACCTTTCACAGCCTAACACACATGAGTATTTTCATTATTAGAGCAACTTGCTGATGAGCTGAAATCATGAGTCAAGACCTCATCACCTGTCTTGCCAGTCCTTTGAGTCTCTGTATGTGACAGCTATGGCAGTCTGGACACTTTACAATATGGAAATGATGCAGTCCCTGCCGAGGGGATCTCAGTCTGAACTCAGTATCACCTACATATAATACTGTGATGCAGTGTGAATGCTCAAGATCTCTGCATTGCTTGTTCACCTGTTTTAGCAGTTGGGGCAAAACTATCAAGAGTCTAAATACAATTGCAGTAGAGCTATTAAACTGTACAGAATTCCCCATCTCTGGAATGGCCCTACTGCTTGCTTACCTGCTGTGATGCCAGAGGATATTGCTTTATTCCTTTCCTCATCTTCAGACTCTTTCTTCCTTGAAGTCTTGTTTGCTTTGGAAGAAAATTCCCAGCTGATATGTCCACTACATTCCCTGGGAAATACTTTGAAATGTATGGAAGTTGTGAGACTAGGAAGCCTTCAAAGCCCTTTCCCTTTGGATACCAGTATTCCTAGGGGTCTCTTGGGAAGAGGGGTGTCTGATATGTTGGCTCTCTGAACTCTGTAGGATGCCATTCAGGCATTTCCATCCAACTGGAAATAAGTCAGTACCAGTACTGCTGAGGGGGACCTGCCCATGCTGGCCTTGGGCTTCTGGGAAGCAAGGCAGAGGCTGAACTGTGGCTCTTGTCTCCCTCACCATTAAGTGACTGAAGTGGGATCTAGCTTGGTGCTCATAGCTGGGGGCTTCAAGTGATTGCTGATATGCTACTGTGTAAGATCCTGCTCTGCTTCAGACCCTTCTGCTTTCTGGACTTGCTGGCCTCGGACTCCTCATTTCTCAGTGCTGCTTCAGCAGAGAAATCATGTTTTTGTTATATGCAGTGCTCCTGCCTTCTCAAGAGGGCCTTCCTTTTTGAAAAGCAAGTAGATATACCTCATCTATCCATTGCTGTGACTTGTGGAAGCTGCTGGCTGGCTGGCATAGGTCCCAGTATCCTGGCATTCTCTGTCATGTTCAAACCTCCTTCTATTCATCTGTCAATGAACAACTACCATTGCCTCTCACCCTCCTGAAGCCTGGCCATTTATCCAGCTTTTATGGTGAGTAAATAATATGCTCAGTTATATGTCTGGAAATAAGGTTCTGTACAAATTCCTCAGGCAATCAATATACAGAGTCGTTTTATGTTAGAAATAGCTTGTTCCAAATGGCCATATATATCTTTATTATACTGTAAATTCTCACACTGTCACTGGAAGCCACATATGCCTTATTACCCAGCTTTGGTTGCAGAGGAAACTCCTTCTTTCCTTCCCTTTCCAAGCCTCTTTTTTTCCCCTACTGCCCCCTTGGCTCAAGGCTTCGGAATTAACCAGCCTCTTCAATGCACTGCTAAATCTCCTTCCCTTCCTTACTTCTCACTTCCCTTCCAAAAGTGTCCGCTTGGAATTTTTGTCTCCCTCTCTGCAGCCTTCTTCCAAAAAAACCACAACCTAACAAATAAATAAGGATTTGAATGTCCATGCCCTATAACCTTACTATTTTAGTTGTGTTTTCTCTTAAAATTATTTCTATGGCAAAAAACTTTAATAGCTCACAGCCAGCACTGAGCCCTGCCCTGTCAGGTGCTGTACCCAGTGCACAAGATGGCTTTAGCCATCTGGAGCCAACAATTTTACCAGAGCTCATCTGTGTCCTCTGGTTAAGGTCTCTCCACATCTGGGGACTAGTCTGAAAGGTTTGTGAAAGATAAAGTTGTGAGACCTGGGCAGTCAGATAAAGTGAGGACAGTTCTGGCCACATCATGGAGTATAAACTGTGTTGGCACTGCAGGCAGGGATGGGGGAGATGGGTGGTTACTGCCCCTCAGCAGCTGGGGGGCTGCTTCATAGTTCTCTTGTGCTTACTTACAAAATCACTGATAGTGGTATAGGAGGAGGAGGTTTTTCATAGCTGCAAGTCTTCTCTTTGGGGAAAAATGTAAAAACTGTAGGAGGTAGAGCATGGTGATATTTGCAGATGGAGAGTGAGAGCCTTCAAACACTGGCACAGCTGACCCCTACAAGCACTCTCACTCTCCTTCCTGAGATGGGGGAATGAAAGCTATTTGCAGGGTTAAAGTTATGGGCACTGGAGACAAGAAAGTAAACAAGAATGGCTTGAAGAGAAGACAGAAAGACAAAGCATGGCTGTGCCCTGGAAGTAGTCACTGCTTGCTGCTGCACACCAGCTCAGGGCAGGTTCCACCTTCAGACTTGGAATTACTTTAAAGAGAGGTATCTCTTTTTTACTGTGCTTAGCACCAAGAGAGAGTGAGCTCGTCCTGCTCTGGCACAGCTGTAGAAAAGCTCTGTCTAAGTGAGAGCCAGAGACTGCCATGGACGAGAGAGGTAATGCTCACAGGTGTGAGGAGCATGGGTCATAGTTTACTGTGAGTGTTAGCTCAGAAGAAAGAAGTTTCTTTGCAAATCCAGCATGTTTGAGCAAGCTCTGTAGAGGCAATTGAAATGCATTGCTGGGTTGTCAGGATGAGTGTGCATAGTCAGATGCACACACATTGCACGGCTGAGCCTGGGTGGAAGGGTTGAAACATGGCCCACAGGTCTGTGACTGAGAAGTTTCTGCTCACCTGGTAAGAACTCCCTGTGGAATAACAGGGAGTATTTCTCTATGCCAGGGGCTGGTGCTCTGCTTAGCACAGAGGTGTCCACATCTTCAGCTGTGGAGGTATTAGTTGTGGCCGAGTCATGACCTTGGACCAGGGGTCTCAGAGGAGACATGCTCCCAGCTCCACTGTGTGATAGGGAGTGGATAAGTGAAGTTGTTCAGCATGGTTACATGACATGTTTGGGAAGGGTGTTAGTAAAACACAGCCAGGAGGACCTGCTTCAGCCCCTGGGACAAGGCCTACATCTCTGTGAGCATCACCACCCTGTGCTGGACAAGTCATGAAACCCCACCACAGCTTTCTGAAGGCCAGCACCACTTGTGTGGGGAAGCAGAGCTCCACCAGAAAAGCCAATGTAATCCTGCAGAATGAAGTCACAGCTGAGGGCAACAGGCATGTCCTTTGCTGGTGTAAATCAGTGACCTGATTGATTTTAGGGCCAGCCTTGGTATTCAAGATGTCGCAAGAAGTTCTTTTGAAGGAGTCTTTAGAGACATATTTCCCCTTTGGTCTGCTGTTAACTTGCCTGTGATAATACATCTGCAGTGTGCTATCAGCATGGAGCTTGCTCACAAGAAGACAGAAGGAGAGAGACTACTGTTCATCTTATTGACTGCTTATTCACTTCTTTAAAAGTAATTAGGAGTTTAATCAGAGTTTCCATGGATTTTTTGGGGAATCTGTAATTAAAATCTGCACAGTCCCCTTGCATTATATACTGAACATTCTCCCAGAGCTGCTCAAATATTTTTAATATTCTCACTTCCTCTAATGGAAACTGTGAAGTAGCCCAGCATAAAAATGAACAGCTAGCAAAACTGCTGCAACAGGCTGCCAAACCACAGCCCCCATCAGTTTTTTGTTGTTAGGAAAAGTCTAATCTGTGATAACATCCCAGGCTGTAGGTTAACAGGCCTGATCGACTCCAATCTGCTTTCTCCCTAATGAACAGAGATGTTTCTTTTCATCAGTGTAAAGAGCGCAGTGCATGGAGAGGGGGAAGGGAAGGAGAAGGAAAAAAAGCTGTCTCACTGTGTGGGGATGGAGCCAGTCTCTTGATAAGCTTTCAATTAAGAGCAGATTAAAATTAGGTTTATCTTCTCCTGAAAATGGCAATGATGTTAATATAATAATACAATGTAATAACTTAATAACCTAGTTGGAAGTGACTCATCCACATTGGGAAGATCACAATTTTGCTGCCTAGTTGTGGGGAGGTTAAGTGTGCCCATCCCTCATTTCTGCGGGTGTCCAGGCACTTGTGGGGAGAAGCAAAGCTGGACTGTAGTTCACAGCCTGGCTGCTTCTCCTCCTGGCTGGTCCTTCAGGCACTTAGATCATCTCGCTTCAGGGCTGCTGGGAGGTGAGAGCTAGGTAGAGTGCGGCTGAGGAGATGATTAAGGGCTCTGATTTGTTGTGAAACAAATCTCTTGATAATTAGTGTATTCCTGGAGGAACATCCTCACCTGCTGGCAGGCACTGCATTTGTAGGGTAGCCAGGGTTAGTCCAGCTTGCTTTGTCAAGGGCAGACCTACAGTGCTTGATTCTTCATCAAACCCTGCCTGGTGGGAGGGCCCTGTGTGCTTAGACTATGCAAACAGGAAGGGACCAGTGGCACCTGGTGGCCCCAAGGGATAGTGAGATCCTGGACCTTCCCTCCCGGTGCAACCCAGTGTTCGGAGCAGCTGGTGGCAGTGTGCAGCCAGTTATCACCACCACTTCCAAAACACACAGCCCAGCACATGGACGGAGCCCTGGGATGTGACTTTGTTCAGGCTGCCACAGGTATTGCTTGGGAAAACCAGTGAGATCTGGTCATCTTTGGCTTTTCTCCTGCTCTAGTGTTGGTTGAACTGCTGTTTGTGCATCACTTCCAAGTTCCTTGGTGCCATCCTTCCCAGTTTAAGGTCACAAGGAGCTGGTTTGGTCTTTGTGTCTGTGGCCTTTGCATTCAGACACTCTGCTGCATTCGGATCTTGTAAGTGAAGAAGGTCTGTTTCCTTGACCACATCAGCTGAGCAGTGTGTTCCTGAGCCTGTAAGTCAGTCTGACAGGCTGGCAGCTATGAGAGAGGATTTTCTTCCCTGCTAACTGCCCTCAAACTACATTACCCCTACAGGGCCTAAGGCTTCCAGCAGCATCAGGGAAGTTGGTGCCCAACCAGCTGTTTTGGAGGAGTACGTTGAAGCTATATTGACTTGGACCACAGCTTCATATCTGCTCCACACCAATTCCTCCTTGGCTCTCTTCTGTGTACCACTGGCTTTTCATAGTTTCTGAACACAACCTGGTGCTGGAGGGGTACTCTGTTGGCATTCCTCTTGCATGGTGCACAGAGCCATAAGTAGAACCTGAGGCTCCATTTTTCTAGGTACTCTATTAGCAGGTGGCTCCCACACCCAAGCAGTTTGGTGTGACTGACAAGGGAGATTTGAGGTGCAGAAGAATATGATGGGTCCGTGTGTAGAAATAACTGTTGAGTCTGAGCAGAATCCTCCAGCACCTGGACCTCGCTGCTTACCCAGTCCCATTGCTCCACCAGGGAAAGTACAAAGTCACAGAGCTTTGAGGCATAGCAGCTGGTATCTGGCATTGCTCAAAAAAGATCCAGGAGTCTAACACCCACAGCTGGCTTTCCCTGCTTCTCATCCAGCCCATCATATGCATTAAGGCCTATGAAATCTGCTGGCCTTAGTGGGAGCTTATCTTCTCTGTTCAGGTAAAGCAAATAGATCTCCTCTGCCACAGGAGAGTGTTAGTGAAATCTGCCCTGTGCAGTGTTTGCTGCCCTGAGCTCAGATGCTGACCCCTGCAATTAACCCAGATTGCCACCCAGGAAGAGCCTGATTGAACTGGTGTTCTAGGAGAGTGCAACCACTCATCCAACTCATGTCTGGATGAAGCTGCATGATCTCAGACATACCCTTTGGTTTCAGGGACAAAGCTGCTAAATCCGTTTCTGCAATCCAGACAGGGTAGCATTTTCGTGCTCTACCTGGACAGAGACTACTTCAGTTTATGTCTGGGGAAAACACAGTCAGAAATCTTCTTTTGTTTTTTCAATGAACCCCTACTTGAGATCATAGCAATCCACTTTCCTTCTAATGTCTGTGGTGTTTTGAATGCAGGGTGCATGCCTGGTTTACAGCTGCTGGAACATGTAATCCCACTGCAGATTTGGGCCTGGTCCTGCAATGAGCTCTAAGTCCTCTGCTTATAAAACTATGTGGCTTTGTATTAAATCCCTGTGAGAGCTTTCCAAGGGCCTGATTGCCAGAATAATATCTTTGTAGGAACTTCTTTTGTAAGGGCCCACTAGCTGGAAAGACATTTGGTGCTTACCAGCTGTTTGATATCACTACATTGCTAGTCATTCTGCCTGGAGAGTTTTACTGTAAACACTAATTCATCACATGTCCTGCTGATCAGTGCTCTTTTGTCAGACAAGAGATACTGCCTACTGCCCCCTTGAAAGACTGCTCATGTTTGGTATCCTCTACGCACTGTGCAGAGTGGATGTGGTATGGCTGATTTCTCACCATCCCTTAGCAGAGGTGACTGGTGCAAGATGCTAACGCCATCCTGGTGCTTAGCCCCTTCAAGAAGCTGAAATGATCAGCCTCAGAGGAAAAGGCAGGAAGGAGTTCCAATGCAAGGTAATCTCTGGTGTCTTCAGCTACCTCTTGATTGGGCTCTGACAGCTGCCCTATGGATTAAGGAGATCTTGGACTTGTGCAAAGCATTTGACTTGTCCCACATGATGTCCTTGTCTCTAAACTGGAGAGATACAGATTTATGGATGGACCACTCAGTGGATAGGGAATTGGTTGCATGGTCACTCTCAAAGAATTGTGGTCAGCAGCTCAACATCCAAGTGGAGACCGGTGACAAGTGGCATTCCTCAGAAGTTGGTATTGGAACTTTTTAACATCTTTGTTGGTGACACAGACAGTGGGATTGAGTATGCTCTCAACAAGGTTTCTGATGACATCAAGCTGTATGGTGTGGTCAACACTCTGGATGCCATCCAGAGGGACCTTGACTTGCTTGAGAGATGGGCCTGTGAGAACCTCATGAAGTTCAACAAGATCCTGCACCTGAGTCAGGGCAATCCCAAGCACAAATACAGGCTGGGCAGAGAATGGACTAAGAGTAGCCCTGAGAATAAGGACTTCGGGTGCTGGTTAACAAAAAGCTTGACATGACCCAGCAGTATGCACTTTCAGCCCAGAAAAACAACCACATCCTGGGCTCCATCAAAAGTGCTGTTGTGAGACCCCACCTGGAGTACTGCATCCAGCTCTGAGGCCCCAACATAAGAAGGACGTGGACCTGTTGGAGTGAGGCCAGAAGAGGCCATGAAGATGATCAGAGGGCTGGGGCATTTCTCCTGTGAAGATAGGCTGAGGGAACTGCATTATTCAGCCCAGAGAAGAGAAGGCTCTGGAGTGACCTTAGAGCAGCTTCCAGTACCTAAAGGGGGCCTACAAGAAAGCTGGAGAGGGACTTTCTAGAAGGACATGTAGTGATAGCACAAGTGGTAATGGCTTTAAGCTGTCAGAGGGTAGATTTAGATTAGACATCAGAAAGAAATTCTTCACTATGAGGGTGGTGAGACACAGGAACAGGTTGCCCAAAGAAGTTGAGGCTGCCCCATCCCTGTTCAAGACCAGGCTGAATGGTGCTTTGAGCAGCCTGGTCTGATGAAAGGTGTCCCTGTCCATGGCAGAGGGGTTGGAATTAGATGATCTGTAAGGTCCCTTCCAACACAGACCACCCTATGATTCTGTGATCTGGCTATGATCTGCTTCCATGATTTGGCTGGGGATGATTTGCTCATCTTGTTTCATGGGTCAGTCCACAGTGTAGCCTGTAACTCATGTGTCAGGGAAAAGTATTTGTGTCTGTACCCTGTGTTGTGTTTTATGGAGGAGGGTACACAACATTTATATTCCCTTGTCATGAAGGCTGTTGTCTTGGTCCAGATCCTGGGAATTGAGCTTCACCCTTGAGAAGTGATCAGATTAAATGGGTTGTCCTCCCAGACAGGGTGCCCAAGACCTCTAAATAATAAAGTGTAATGATACAGTAATTTTCAGCTGACAACATTTAAGCACCTGAATGAGTTACCATGCTTTTGTGTGCTGGTCACTCTGTTAATGTGCTGGAGATTTCCCGCACTTAAGTGTGTCAGTGGCTTGCTTGTGCCCTTGAGTTTATTTAGCTGAAAGCAATGAATCAAAGCAGCTTTCTGGTAAGACAAACACCTACCTGTGCCCAAATGCAAAACCCTTCAGAGCAGTATTTACTCATGTCTGACCTCTAATGTGGGCATAACCCTTTCGCTTTTGAGTTGAGTGACTCACTGTGATTGCAGGATGGGTCTGCTCAGTCCAGTGCAGGTGCAGGGTGGACAGCTTCAGTGGTTGTTGAAGTAACAGGGAAATATCAGCCTGGAGAGAAAAAAAGACCAGATTTCTTTCCCTTGGCATTATGGACTGTGTTTTTTCCATCTCTAGCTTTAATTCAGAAATGTTTCTAATGCACTGGAAAGTCATCCCACAGCGAGTGACAGCACAGTAACAATGTGGCCATGACTAACACAGTTCTTTGTGGTTTTCCCTTTTCCTCTCCTGGTTGTGCAGCTGGGGACATGAAAGTGGGAAAAAGCTTGAAAGCAATTAAACTGGGAAGTAGTTAGCCATAGGAAGAGGAGAATAATGGAAAACAAGGGAAAATAGGGGAAGGAAAGGACAACAAGGGTTTTTTCAGGTGTAAAAAGGACATTACATGAACTGCATGAGGTGTGGCATCAACACTGGCAGCAGAAATCCATCTGTACATTCTGCACTGGTCATGAGCCTCAGTTCCTCTACCCTGCTCTGGTTTGATTTTGAAGGTCATTCACCACCCATCTGGGATCAGTCAAATTCCTCATTTCTGTGTTTTGTCTGAGGTGATGCCCATCAGGTTGCTTTTCACCTCTTGTTGTACTGGTGACCTGTTTTCTCTATGCAGGAACTTGTGGTGGCAAAAGTTGGGGAACAGTCCTGTGACCCTGGTTTGTGTCTGACCTCATGTGTCTCTTTACACGAGTCTGTTGCTTCTCTGCTTACTGGGGTGCATATCTGTTGGAGAGGCTGCCTCTGTCGGGAGGGGATGGCATAGGCTTTGTTGCTGATATTCAAGGCTAAACTTTGCACTCTCTGCAATGCTGTCTGAATGTTCTTCTCCCTCAGTTGTTTGAGGATAATGAAGGCAGTGGTTTCTTATTTGAATATATGTTGCTTTAGAAGGTTAAGCTGTGGGCTGCCTTTGCATACTTCTGTGTTCCATCACCCACATCCCATGACAGCAGGTTTGGTATGTGCTGGTTTAACTGCATTTCCTTCCAGATACTTACCAGTAGAACAATTGCATAAATTTGTTAACAGTGTCAGAGGAAAAGAAAAAGCATGGGTTATTTTGCAAACAAGAGTATGATTTTTATTGTAGCAATGATATAGGCTGTTTTCTTGGGCTTTGACCTGTATTATTTTGGCCTGATTTTGAAGTGCTTGGTTTTTAATAGTTTGCCATTGACTGACACAGGAGGCTACTTGTAAAATTGTAATAGAAAAATAAAAATATTGTACTCTATAGGAAAAACAAGACATCCATGTTGAGCATCAAAAATGGGGAAATTTAGCCTTTGACAGCAAGAACAAACTCGGCTGATTGCGGATGTTTCTGAGGGTGCTTTTTAGCTTCTCAACAGCATAGTCAGGACTGGACCTCCTACTTGGGTGTGTGAAAACCCCTTGTCTCTTTTTCTGAGCAGCCAGGGCTAGCCAACATTGATAAGTGTGTTCAGTGTTCAATAAATGGTGTTTATTGTTGTCGGGGAAAAAGTAATTCCCCTTCTGGCAGTGCAGAACGTGTGATTTGTAAATAGAAATCTGGGAGCGGTGCTGTGGCTGCAGATACAGCCAGGGTTTGACAGAAATGCAGCAGAGCTGGGGTACGAATGTGTCAGTGTGCAGGAGCAGAACAGCCCTGTCAAAATGCAGACTCCACTTGCTAGAGACACTGCCCTGAATGAGACCCTACAGAAAACAGATACCGTGCGAAACGGCTCGTGTACCATAATTCCCAGCCACGCTTACCAAGGGGGAATTAACCAAATAATGTAGGGTTGGAAAAACATCTAACAGCTTTATTTGATGTAATTTCAAATGTGAAATATTGTTAAGAAAAGTATCTTACATTGGTCATTTTGTAGATACTGAGATGCCTACTAAGGCTTGTTACACAGGTCATGGCTGTTTTCCTTTGAGCAGATGATACTACTTGTAAACAGAGAGTGATGTTCTTTCAAAGGATCTCCACTTACTTGGCATGCTTAAGTAGGTTTTCAGCTCTCAGGAGACTTTGCTCAGCTCTGATATCCCACCTGGGGTTCTCTTTGTCATTAATTTCCTCTGGAACAGAAGCACCTAAGGTGCAAATTCAGATGCTGGAGGAGCATTTGGGAATATGCCACTTACTCTATTCCTGCACTTTTTCCTGAGCATCTCTGGCCGCAGCTGGAGGCAGGCTCCTGACAAGGGTGGACACACGTCTATCCTGGCAGTGCTGATCCTGGCATCACCTACAGACTGGGTACGGAGAGGGCAATGAACAATTTAGGTACTGCCCCCTGGATGCCAGTTTATGCAAGCAACCCTGTGGGATTAGCCTCCCTTTCTTAAATACAGGACACTTGTGGTAACTGTAGATATGCTGGATTGTCCCTCACAGCACTTATCTCCCTGATGCGTGCAACCAGATCCCTGCCCTGGGCCTAGCTACTATTTAGTCAGGATATAGATGTTTAGTCTGTTTTAATCTGTTCCTCACAAATCAATCCCAGAAGCCTTACAGCTGTCTCTGCTGCCTTTCTCCCAGCACTGTGCAGTTTCTTGGTACCCAGCCTGCTGCTGGGGATTTAAAAATGTATATGTGTATTTTTAACCAAGCAGCTCTTCTGCACTGAGCTCTTGGAGACCAGCAACTGAAGGCTGTGTGCATGGAGGTGTACAGGGAGAGGAAGCTGGAAAAATGAGGAAGATCCACCAGGATGCTTGCTATCTCTCCCTAACCCCATTGAGGAGCTGCTCAGTGCCCATGCCTTGTTTTTGAGTCTGTCACCTCAGTCGTTGGGGAGCTGCTGGAACAGGCTGGGAACAGGCTGTGCTAGTGCCAATGGCGCTACACAAAAAGGCATTCACACATAACGAAGCTCTGAAACGCCCTGAGCAAAAGTGTCAGCAGCTTGAAATGGGGTCAGCTGTGCTGTGGAGAGAAGCAGGCTGGGCTGGGGGAGCAGGGGAGAGACCTCCCACTCTTCAGCCTGGCTGAGGCAAGGGGCCTCCAAGGCAATGGGGAGTGAGCCTGCTCCTGCTGACTGTCCCTGGGGTCCTTACCCCTGCTGCAGATCAGGGTCTGGTGGCCCTGGTTTTCTTCAGGCCTCATGTAGGTACCCAAAAAAGCATCGTTCCAGCCACAGAGCTTGGCTTTCTGAAGCTGCTGTAGGCAGACACTGCACACAGACTGGCAGCTCAAGTAACCTCCTGAATATCTGTGATTCCCTAAGCAGCCATGGGCAAGTTGCCACCTTGCTCTGTGCCTCAGTTTCCCCTTTTTTATAACAGGATAATAATGCTGGTCTACCAAGGGAAGGGAGGAGGTGGGGAAAGGATGTTTGCGTCATTCTGGCTGTCCCTGCCTGCGGGGCTGCTGTTCCTGAAGAGTTAAGAGGAGGCTGGTTTTGAGGCTAAGGCAGAAGGGTACTTGCCTTTGCCACTGAACTAGTGGCTGGCTCTAGCCACATGATAACACCTCTTCATGCTGTTTCCTTAAAACAAGAAGGTACGTCCCACCAGGTCCAGGCAGCACCAAGAGCTTTTTAAACCTAGTTCTGTCCCAACCAGTCTGTGGTCCCCATTTGAAGGTGTCATGCCTCTGGCTAAAGGAAGCTCTTCAAGTTGAGTCATAAGGACCCACTACAACAGGGTAGGTAAAACACTGGCCTTCCACAGGCTATACTTGCTTCCTGAATCAATTTTGAGAGAAAAAGATTTTTAAGGCTGTACCGAGTGGGAGCAAAGCCTTCCCCTGCCTCCTAGATATTTAGTAGCAACTGAGCTGCTAAAACACTCTGCCAGCAGAAATTCTCTGCAGTGCAGCACCTAGGGTTCAGCCAGCAGCGCTACCTGCTCTGAAGACATGAGATGCAGACCTGAGGGCATATGGGATGTAGTGTTGCTGTTCCCCATACTGGAATGCATAGTCAGTGTGTAGATACCAGCTGGATGTGTGTTCAGGATTATTACAAGTGCAATCACCAAATGTTGTTTCCTGAAACCCTGGGGCTGCTTTGCAGCAAATTAAAGAAAGGAGCAGAAGCCTATATGCTATTTCACTGGTCAAAGTGGAGAGAACAAATTAAAGTGCCTATTTTAGCACAGTGAGGCAGCTGTGCTCTTCTCAGGGCAGTGGCTGAGATGCCACCTCTCCATGCTTGATGGAGGTGAAAGCATCTGTCCTAGCAACAGGCAGTTAGTCAGAAGTGGAGGAGCTGGATAATGCTTGCTGTTGAGAAAATTTTGGATGACAGCTTGGCAAGGACTGAGGGGCAGATGCAAGTCACAAACATCCCCACTAAGCAGTGTCAGATGCTTTTTATGGGTCTGTCACATGCCATGTGAGAAGAAGCTGTGATCTATGCAATGGAGCTTCCTAGGGCTCAGCAGCAGTGAGTGTGAGGTGTTCCGTGGGATTTGTTCACTGTTGGTTGTGACTCTGAGTTACCCTCAGCAGAATGAACTAAGGGAAATGGGTTGCAGGAACACTCTTCAGCTGCTTCTCTGCAAAGGCAGGCAGCTACTTAAAGAGCCTGTAGTAGTTTTTAAGCAGTACAAATGCATTAGATATATCATGTTACCGTTAAGCCTTGGTGCACTCTGGAAATGTCTGGCATTCTTATTCTTCTTTTAGCAAAATGAGGTTTAGGAAGTTCAAGTGACCAGAATCCCAATACATTTCTGCCTGAGGAGAAAATGTAAAGGTGGGGGTGTTGCTGTGCCTTATCACAGGCATTAGAAATGATGATTGGATGTGTTTGACTGTGCTTATTCTTTATTTCTAACATAGTTTTCATAGCAGAAACAAAATTGGAAATCAGAGAAAATGTCACCTCAGAGTTAATAGATCAAAAGAACCAAGTTGCTCAGAGGATGTAATCCCTCCCCATACATGTATATAGATGCTGGGTGTGTTCAACTGTTTCAGCACCCAAAATACCATAGGGAGATTCTCAGTGTTTTATTTTAACCCTTTGCATATTATGTCTTATATTTGCATGAGATGACTGAGTTAAGCTAAATCACACCAAATGTAGGGTGAAGTTTTCCTTACTTGGTGTTTAAGAGCTTACACTTTGGAGTAAATTCAGCCTGTGATATGCTTATTTTTGGATGCTTCTGGACTCTTCCTGTGTGGTCCAGAGCTGAGAAAGTCACTCTGTTATCAGCAGGTTTTAGTTTGCTAAGCAGCACCTACCTGTCTTCTAAAAAAAGTTCTTACAGCTCTGTAGTCAGTAAAAGGTTGCAAATGGTTGTTATAAAGGGCTGGCTGCTTTGAAACAAAAGAATAGCTCCTTTCCTTTTCCAGGTGAAAACTTGTCCCAAAGATGAAGTGATTTGCTGAAGGTCCCTCAGAAAATGTAGAGCTGAGACAGGAAATGAACCCAAGTCACCTGACAAACCCATTTGATGCTGTTAACCAATCTGCCTGCCTGCATTATGGGAAACTTAGCAAAAAACATGGGTAATGAAGCTGCCCAGAAGAATGACTCTGCTGCTATACAGCAGGTAATCCTTTAGATTTAAGAAACAACATAACTTGTAAGTAGGGAGCTTACAAAATATATCATCTGAAGACAATGCCATGTTTAATGCATTTGGTGCCAATGATTTGCTTTCCCTTCCTATACTGTTTACAGAGCAGCTAGTGCAGAGCCACTGAATTTGCTATTGAAGATGAAAGGCTTGTTGTTTTTCAAAGCCCTTTGTACTTCTTTACTCCTAACTGGAGCTGTCACTGCAGATGCTTTTTATTTCCTTTATCACTGGAGGTCTGAAGTCCTGTCTTTAAAGATTTCCTCAATTCAAAGGAAGATTTCTTTTGCTCTTAGTCCCAGGTGACCTGGAAGGTCTTTGCTCTTTTGTTTGGGCTGAAGACTCCACAGGCAATGCTAATGCCTTTGAAGGACTGCTGAAAACCTTTAACCCTCAGACAGCCAATGTCCCATCTGAAGTCCTTCGGTGAAGTCATGAGGAATTCAATCTGTCCTGCTCATTTCTCTGGCCTGGGAATGATAATACCGCTCTTGAACCATAGAGATGGAGTGAAAAATTTCTGGTGACTATTAGTGGTGTTTACAATGGTACACAAAGGATGCAGCTTCCTCCCTCACAACAGCCACAGAAAGCATGTGTTAGCTACTGTACAACATTCCAACCCCCCCATCAGATTATCACTGAAGTTATTTAACAGGCAAGTAATCAAGGCAGCAGAATCTTCCCCATTTCAAAGTTGAGGCACTGAAGCTGTGGGAGGTCAAGTAATTTGCCCAAGATCATGGTAAGAAGATGAGACACAGCTGAGAATTGAAACTAAGGTCCTGCTTTGATACCTTAACAACCTGATTATCTTCTTGTGTGCCATCTCCCATGCATGGAAATAGGCTGAATTGAAGGATTTACTCTCCTTCATCTAGCCTGTCAGTTGGTGGGTCTGTTACTGATCTCTCTGATCAGACATTAAATCTGCATGATCTCACTTTTTAAAAAAATGTTCTAGCCAATGAGTTCTCTTAGATTCACTCTAATTGGTCCTTAATGGCAGTCTGATGGACAGTCCCTGCAATGCCCATTCCAAGCACGCAGCCTTCCCCCTCAGCCTACACCAGCAGGGTTATCTGTCAGTCAAGCTAATGCTCCTAAATGGCTACATTGCCCAACTGGAAAGCAGTCTATGCAAATCTCATAACGAAGCTATACTGAGCAGAACTGGATCCTCAGTGTTCTCCAAAGCTCTCCCCATCAGTGCAATCAAGTGACTTTGACTGATGAAATGCTCTTCAGCTAAATGTGCTTTTCACCTGCAAATGTGTTTTCTGTAAATGACTCATAAAAGTGATTCGAACTGGTATTTTCTCAGGTTGCCCTATAGCCCCGCTGCCAACACAGGCCCCTTGTTGACCTATGGGATAGCCCTGGAGGGGAGCTGCCTGTGAATTGTGTGGGGCTGAAAAGCCCATAGCCCAGCACACTCATCTTAGTGGAATGAGAAACAGTCCCAAAGTCTCAGTGTTCACAATGACCACAGAGAATCTTAATGTCCTTGCTGAGGAGTTTGAACACTGAGCGAAGGGTGAATTGATACTGAGTGTGCTGAAACCAAAGAAGGAATGCATTTAGATACATTTTCAGTGTTCTCCACTTACAAGGAAGTGATGGCACCTGGACCCTGGGAGACCCAAATAACTATTTGCTTGTTCACATAAAATGTTTCCTTCCTGTTTTATTTCTTGGGATAGTGTTTATACAGCAAACTACATGTGGAATGCACACAAACATCTTCCTTTTGTGCATCCACATGTGAGCTACTTCTTTGTTGTTACTGATCACCCATTACAGAATTGAAATTAGACATGCATAAGTGTGAGGAAGGCGGCATCACTGCCAAAGAAAACTTGTGTCTTGCATCTCAAGTATCAGGTTATCAGAGAACTGCCTAAAGAGTAATCAAAATGCATATGGCTACCACTGAAGGTGACTGTCTTTTAGCAGGGAATGTAGTTCTTTCTGTCTCTGTTATATTTGGTCAAATTGCACAATATCAGTACAAAAACATTCTCCAAAGGAGTAGCTTCAGTCACATTAGAAGTCTGTACAAAACTGGAAAGTTAATGTGAATCTTTTAAATCCTAGAGCATTGCCCTCTCTTTGCTTTCTCAAACAGCTTCATCTGAGAACAGCACAAGCTCTCTACCTGATTCTGTTACCAACTTTGCTGATTTTTATTGTAAAAATGTTTTGTTGATTTTTATTTTTGTAAATTTTAATCTCTTCCAAAAATATCCTAAGTGCACTGAATATTATGTCCTGCCACAGAACCCTTTGGCTTAATAATTAGGAGATTGATCACCACCAGTAACAAGCATGAAAGTTTAAATGGTATATAACTATTGTCTGTACTAACGCAATAAAAGTGGGTTTACTTTTACAGTGGTAATTTTAGCAGCAATCTAAATCAACACCCTGTTGATGATCAGGGTACTCTTTCTTTAAAAAGAAATGGAGTGCTAGTTAGTATTATAGGTACATTATTGTCTTTACCTTCTGCAATCAGCTTTTATTCATAATTTTATAATAGGTGTAAATTTTTATATTTCCTTAGGCAAGCACAAGAATGAACTGAGCTTCTAGAAAATTACTTAAAATAGGCAATACTGTATGGTGTGTAAAAGGTCAATGGATTCGAGTGCTGAGCTCTGCAAATGGGCAGCCCTGCTATGCTGGGGCTGGCAGTCAGGCAGCTTGTTGGGGGTGTTTGAAGTGTGATGGGATGTTTTCTGTATAGATGTGTGTTAGGGAATTTGGGAGGGGAGAGGGAGAATGGTGGGGAAAAATTCTGTGGTATGAGGCACAGCCGGTGGGTGAATGGTGTTGGAAGAAGGAATCATCTCGCATGAGGCTGGAGGATTTGCTTCTGTGACATACAGGGCACCTGCAGCTGTGCCTTGTTCTCACTCCTCAGTCCTAGGCTTCCGAAGGCTGTGACCAGATGTAGGAGCAGTGAGGGAGACCAGGAAAGTGGCTTTGTACCTTTGTGTGATACAATGACAAACACAAAGGGGAACTCTGGAAAGCTTTAACTTTGATGCTCTTGAGCAGTACCACAACCGTGGGGCAGCCAGTTTTATTTTCCCATTCTCTTGATAATGTTGCTTTTAAAAGTTGGAAGAAATCACTGAGCTGTGGCTGGGCTAAGTGTCATAAGTGCTCAAGGCATGGAAAGTTTGTTGCTCCACACAACTCTATTTCCAGGCTGCTCTGGCTCAGACAAGCAATGTGGTGGCAGGTCATACTTGCATCTCTTCCAAGGGGGGAGCTTTTGTTTTTCCTGTTTTCTAGGTTCAGCCAGTGGAGTGTGGGTCAGTTACAGGACAACCATCATACCTCTCTGTGGAAACTCTAGGTGGATATATGCTTGTGATTGATTTGAGGATCACCGCTTACATCAGTAGTGCAATTCCTGTTGGCTCCAAGGAGAATCTGTTCAGCTGAACATCTAGACAGATAGGTTAATTATTAGGTTTTCTTCTCCTTTAGTGTCCGGATGGTCTCTTGCCATCCTCTTCCAAAACAAGACTGCCCTTGAATGAGTTTGAATGCATATACAATGTACTGCTCCCACCTGACTAGAAACAGCTGTTCTGTGTGCATGGCTGCATAGCACAAAATGCTGAGGACCTGAGGCTGACCCTTCTCAAATAGGAGTCACTGCCCTCTGTCTTCTTCTTCTCTTATCTTTCAAACTATCCTCCTATATGATTGCTGTTTTGTAGACGCTCATGAAAGTTGGTTGCAAAGTGCTATCAATGCAATTTTCAAGTGAAAGGAGAGAAATGGTAACCAATTCTGTGCAGTATAACTGAAGGCAGTGACATGCATTACATTATATCTTTTTATCTCCTATCCTTTTTACTTTTTTTTTATCAGTAGCAAGGTGGCAATAAGTCAGCTTAGGTTGACTGCTCCTTGCCTGAAAGGCCATACCAGTGTATCAAGAGATGACTGTGATGACCTTCCAGGCAGTTTGAATGGTAAGCCTTGTACGTTCACCAGTCTGGAAGATTCCTCATGAAAGCACTTATTATCAGTGCAAGTTCAGATTCTATGGTAGAAACAGCCTCCTTTGCAACCAACAGGGGTGGGCTTGAGTCACGGCCTGGTTTCTTGGGCCTGATCAATTTGGAGAATAACATATTTCCCTGGGCAGGAGTAGGCTGTAGCTTCTTGAGTTGCTTAGTCAATTTTGTTCATTTAGCAGTGGTAGGTTGGGTATAGCATCCTGCCTTGCTTTGTGCTGGAGAGGTAAGGACTCTTAAGGGAGAGAGTTAAGGGACTCTTAAGTCATCTTTTCTGCCACCAGTGACAGATGGGGCTGGCTTTGATATCTCCTTGCTTTTTCCTTGGGAATTCAAATGGAATCAGTAGCTGGAGAGCTGATGAATGGCATTGCAATTGTATTTTGGTACCATCGAGGAAATTCAGGGCTGATTACCTTACCCTTCAAGGCTAGAGAGAGACTTCCACAGCTGATGGAAAAGATAAGGGATGGGGAGTCTGTGTGTGGCCTTCCACACACTGAAGAGCAGAGAAACAAATCCATCTGTTAGCTGATAGAGAGAGCCCATCCCCATGGTTCTGGAATGACTTGAGGAACAAGCACTCTCCAACAGCATACTGAAAGCAGGAAGTTCAATGAAGTGAGCTTCTGTTGTGTGCCCTGAAGCCAAAGAACATTTATTTCAGGAACAATAGTTCCAGAGCTAGCAGTGACCTTTTGTTATCGTATCCTCTGGGGCAGGTGCTTGGCTCTGGTGCTCTGAGTAAGGCAGTCCATTGTTTTGGTTTTGGCTTTCTTTGCCTTCCCATTTCTGGCTCACTTTGGTTCATCGCAACTCAAATTACTCTCATTCCTCCTTGTTCCTGCCAGGATGGGGCATGGTAATATGGTAAAGCAGAAGGTACCACATGCATAGTCTGTTTTCACTAGCTAGATACAGCTGTGCAAGCCTGTGATCCCAAAGCTCTTTCATTAATCTGTGAGTGGGCAGGGAACCTGTAACTTTCAATGGGTCTTTTGCTGAAGAAAGCACTTTGTCACTTACACTACAGCAAGATGTTAAGTGATGCAGAGTTGTCCCTTTCCAGGCCATCCACCCAGCCTCTGATGGAGAAGAATGAGCTTCTAACTGCTGTCTAAGCTGTGTTTGGCCATCTTGCCATTGGGCTGGCCTTTGCTTGTTACACATCAATACAAGCTGCCACAGATTTACAAAGCAGCTACAGCTTTCATTGGCATGGCTGGAGTCATCTGTTCTGCATAAAAGGGGCTAACCATCATCTGGCATATCTCTGCACCACTGGGATCTGTTGTAAAGAGTGAGGGGCTGAGTACCCCAATAGCATGACTATAGAACAGGATTTAGTCACTGTAAGCAATGGCTCTCCCCTGATGTGGTTGCTTTCGAGCTAGAATGAGCTGGGCTCCTTCCTCATGTAAATCCACCTGAATCCACAGTGTCTGGCACAGTTATAATATCTGTCACATATGCATTTTCTTGGTGCCCGTAGCTTCAGTTTCAGGGGTGAGTGCCCTCCCCATGGAGAAGTTTGTTCTGGCAACCAGCATGTAGCTGAGGTATCTGAGAGTCTGCCCAGTAAGGGAGGGCTGGATAGCATGGATAGATGGGGCAAATGTGGCCCATGTGGGTGACACATAGCCATTCTTTTCTCTCTGCCCATCCCTAACAGCAAACTCAACCCCAGAGCTTGTCCTCCTTTGCTGGCTGGTAAATGAGCCATGTTTACTAAAGAAGCAGCGAGGAATTGTAAACCTGTATTGCCATTCATTGGCAATAACCTGCCTCATTGCATGTGCTTTGTCTGTGCCAGCCCACCATTAGCAAGGTGGAGAAGCTGCAGAAGAGTGCACTGGCAATGCAGTTTTCTTCAGCTCTAGAAGATCTGGGAATGTAATGGTCTTACAGAGTCAGAGATGTGCATGGTGTCTGAGATTTAGCATGTCTGAGGTTTAGGAATCTTCCTGTCCTGAAGTAGAACATGCTGCCTGCATTTTGAGATTATGAAAACATGAAAAACAGGGCTTCAAGTCAGTGAAAATATTTTTTACATGTTCTAATTGTGAGCTTTTGCTACGTGTTTGCAGCTTTTTTAAACTATAACAACTAAAATATTTGAAATTACATGTTTGAGTAATTTTGAAACATTATTCTCTCTCTCATTTCTTACATAAAGACAATCTTCTCAATTCCTTGCCTCTAAAAGACCCCATTTTTCCACCAGTTGGTAAATCTGCTTGATTCAATTAAAAGAGCTTTTGTGGAGCTGCAAATTTGGGGAATTTCACTCTCAAATGCTAAATGGTAGCAAGGAGTTTACCACTGGACATAAGATTAACCCCAGAACTAGTTTTTCCTAGTTTCTAGCTAATTTTTAAATGCTGGTTAATTCTGTGTTTGGTTTTAGTCTGGAAATCGCAGTAAGAAGCCTCATAAAGCAGTGTCTCATTTGATAATGAGACACCAGACTGAGATGTGCATCCACATGTTTTATAGCAAGCAAAGACATTAACTATTCATTCACTGGCAGTTGATTCCAATTCTCTATAAAGGGCTTTAAGAAAATGTGTGTTCTTGAGTTTTACCCTCAGGTAAGTCTCCCCTCATACTAGGTCTTGTAGCTACATGACTAATAATGTTGGACACCATAGTCCGAGCCACCTAACAGCTTAGCACCACAGTAAATCTATTCACTTCTTACAGCATGTGCCGGGTTTTAGCTAGACTTTGCTCCAGCTCTGTGTCCCTAGAACACAGAATTGCCTTATTGGTGACAACCCACTGAAATCAGTGGTGCTATATGTGTGGATCTAGTCCTGTGTGCTCCTCTTGTCTTCCACAGCCACATATGCCATGCCACAACTTCAGCCTGGTGTGTGACCTGCCACTGGGCGGCATGATGCCTGCTCCAATGCTGGCATATTAAAATACCTGGATGTATACATATTCGTATGTAATTGTTTGAAAAATTCAGCCTGAGGAAGGTTGAACTGAGATGAAGAAAGTTCATCAGATGAAGAAAGCAGCCCTGTCTGGCCAAGGTACAAGGAGAGGAAATCTCTGCTGTAACCAATGATAACAAACCACACCAATTACTCAATTAAAGCTAAACCCATCTTTAATCAAGACAGTCAATTTAAGAGGCCCTTGGGATTTTTCAAGAAGGAGGAGCCCCTAATCAGTGCGAAGGGAATTGCTCCTATTTATTGCAAGGTTGAATTTGCCCCCGAATTTACAAGTGCTAATTTTGAAAAAGAGAATCAATCATTAGTTTTTAATAAAGAACTTTCTCCTTGTGAGTTGTGGGGAGGGAATGAAAGCATTTCCCTGCACAGTTTAAAGTTCATTACTGCACAGATCAGGGAAAGTGTGCAAGAAAAGTGCAGTCAGATGAATATTCCTTGCTTAACCTCCAAACCGGTAATTTAGAGAAAAAAAAAAAAGCAATTATTTCTAAATCTGAGTTCCAGGTGACTACCTTTTATCTGAGCTCCATTAAATTATTCCCTTGCTAGATTCTCATGAAATAGGCTGTTTGTTCGAGCAGCTGTTGACTCCCTGTGATCATTTTGAAACCAAAACATTCTGTTTTCATTAGCAATGTTTCATCTTCCACCCTGGTGACATGAGGGGCTTGAGGAAGGTGTTTGTGCCTAGGTGTCAACTTTCTGCACTGAATCCCTGTTTCTTCACTGGTGTGGGGACAGACTGGATGAACTGCTTCCGGCTTGTCTCTCTGGCTGCGGGTACAACAGAAAAATGTGAGAGCATTTGGCAGCAGTGCTATCTCCAACCAGGTCAAGAGACAATGTCCTCAGCCTCATTCTCACCACACAAACTTGTAGCTAGATCCCTTACGCTCATTCCCACTGCAGTGTCTCAGCAAGGTCTCTTTTCAGTCTCAACTAAGATAATTTCTTCCTTCCTTGGTTGCCGTATGTGATTTCTTTGTCCCCAGGGTTTATTTCTGTGTGGCAACCACCAGACAGTTTTTTCTACAGTCTCCTGTTTATTCTGGACTTACACACTACAAGTTTCCTACACAGCCCTTTTGAAAACCACAGATTTATTTGTTTTTACTGCCTCTAGTCCAAGTAGCTGTTCTGAAATCCCATAGGGATGGAGCATTAGGGGCAGACAGATGTGATGAGCTGGGGCTGCTCCACATAAAGTGCAGCTGGTTGGAAATAGTCTTGACTTTTTCATAAACTCAAGTGTTGTCCAGCCCTGTTTTCAGTGACCTGATGTATTCATATGCTGAGGTGACTGGGCAGTAGAACTGCCTCAGCATTTCCCAGGTGGTGTTTGCTTGAGGCATGTTTGCCTTGACAGATTTCTTCCCATGCATGAATTCTGAGGCAGAATTTATATTTTATAAAGCTTTTTATATCTCTACCCATGATTTTTATTGCAAATTGAGCTCCCCTCATGTTGTATTGCTTTTTTTTTCCTCTCGTTCGTGACCTCACAGTCATCAGTGCCTGAAAGTCTGCCTTTACATACCTCATTTTCTCTCTCTGCTGTCCTGAGAAGGGCTCTATATCCATGACCCAGCATATGTAGCTTTGATGCTAGTTACTGGGGTCTGAAGGGCAGTTCACATGCCTTGAGAGACTCAGGGCTATATAGGTGTGTAGAAGAGCCCAGAAGTCTGGGATTCCCAGCCAGGAGCAGCAGTGGGAACTGAAAGCTTGTTGTGAGGCTTTCAGGCTCCTGCCTTCATGCTGGAGAGCCTGCAGTCTCCCAGACCCCAAGGATTTGCAGGGTCCTCACTGCTGGAATGAGGTGGGTTTCCTGAGCATCCAGGTGGGACTGAGATCTGTGGACCCAGATGTCTTCACTCCTGCCAACACCAAGGAGGAGATTCCTCCTATCAAACCATTTTACAACAGGTTTAGCACCACAGACAAGGCAGAGCATAGATGAGAAGAGAACCAGGCTCTTAATCTCAAAGGATGCAATGGCATTTTACCTTCTTATGCTCTGAATTATTCTGTCACAAACATCTTGAATGTCTAGTTATGTGTTCTAAAATGATCAGTAGACTGCTCATCAATCAGCCTTATTTAACAACTAACTTGCTGCAGGTGTTTTAGCAACCTGAATGTTTGGGCAGAAATGATTGCATTGTCTGGAACTCTGTGCCTGAACTGGGAGGGAGATTCTGGTGCCCTTGAGCTACTTGTGTGATGCACTGCAGTTTTACAATGGATTATGAAGTCAAGGCTGAAGAAAGTGAAAACTTTTCTCTCCTGGGCAATTAAAGAACACAGGTTATTTTGCCTTAGGAATACAACTGTACCTGCCTGCTTCTCCTATTTCACTGCAAGTTGCCCTTGAATGGCAAAGTGATTCTTGCATGTGTAGAAAGTGGGGGCCTGAAGGAGTGTTCAGCACTCACAGGAGGACTGGCTTTTTGGAGAAGCTGATTAGTCAGTACAGTGGGTTTCCTTCCTGCTTGCCATACACCAAAGCCCAAATCTAATTTTAGGCATTAAACTGAATACTAACTCTTGAAAACATATGGCATCAATTCTGATTGCTGATAACTTTTCGTAAATTGGCTTAATGCAAACAAATCCTATAAGTTGTTTTGCATTCCCCAACAGGGGATGTGAAAAAAGGAGGAAGCTGTAGGCCTGAGAGAGACCAGATCTGACCAAGCTAGCTCCAACATGATTCCTCATTTAGCTGTCTGTCCTCCCTGTAGGATCAGCTGCTTCAGAGCAGAGGAGTCCTGCTCTGGAACTCGTGTAAGTTGGAAAGAGACCTCACCAATAGCTCTGCACTTACAAGTGTACTGAGTGGTACAGAAAATACAAAAGACTACCCTGAAATGCATGAATGGTGAATTAAAGAGTTAATGAATCCTCAAGAAGGAGTAAGTTTGCATACAGAAATCGGAGACAGAAGGCTCACCAGTACATTTCTCTGGCCAAACCCACAGACGAGGATTAACTGAGAGCCTTTGGGGACACAAACAGAACAACGTTATTCCGAGGCCAAGAGCTTGTTTCACCATTTATTCTCTGTATGTCACTGTGGTATATAAGTGCTGCTGTGGGTAAAAGAAGAAATAACATTATATTCATTCCCTGCATTCATCTCAAGACACGTCCTGAAATTTAAACATTTGATAGTGCTCTCTTATTTTGTATTGACTCACTTCACTTTTTCCCCCATGGAAGTCTGTCCGTCTGGGGACACTCCACTGACACGATCCATTGGGACTTGCTGCAGATATTTCCGTGAGTAATGTGCTTTGGTTGTGTTCCTGTTCTTTCCGCATTCCCTGGCTAGGAGTGCTCGAGCAAACAGATATTGTGTGAGGAATGTTTGAGGGAGTGGGCTGATTTGAAGCAATTGTCCAGAATATCCATGAAAGAGCTTCACAATGAGAGCTGTGCAACCTGCTCTGTGAACCTCTTTCTAAGGTGTGTGCTCATCCAGGTGAGAAACTGAAGTGTACAGTGTAGCCTGTGTGTCCTGTTGTGCCTCCACATATTGCAGATCACTAATGCTGCCAAAGTACCTGAAATTGTTTGCAGAAACTACCTGACAAATAGTTCTGATAAACCAAATAAACCATCTTTGTTTATAAGAGTAAAAAGCAAAAGTCAGAAATTGAGCAAGCTCAATTAATTAATCACCCATCTCCAGATCTGGCAAAATAACTCTGAGGAGGCTGGAGTCTCTTTTTGGTCTATTTTCAGCCAGTGCTGGAAGGAAAAGTGACAGAAATCTCTCTGCAAAGCCTGTTCTGATGAGATTTCCAGCCAGTTTCATGAATGAACTTGGTTTGGATTAACTGTGAATAAGCCCTTGGGCAGAACTAGCTAATCACAGACACTTCTGTGAATGGGGTTCTGACCCAACACTCAATGAAGGCAATGAGAAACCCACTGGGGCAGCTTATCTGATATCTGGGGAGCCTCTTTGCAGTTCTCTCCAAAGCAGCCGGAGTCAGCTGTTCCCAGACACTGGAAACTGGACGAGGGTGAATTTTACTTATGGTCCATTCACCCATTTTATGGGCCTTTTCATCAGGCCCAGGGACAAATTTTCTCCACCATGTGCTGGTCATTTAAAAACCGGTGTAGCAGATGAGACCTCGTAAGAATCAAGCTTGTATTTTCCTCCTGCTGCCTTGTTTCCCAGCAGTAATTAACAGAGACAGATGCCTGCTTCTTCTGGGATTGTTTAACCTTGGGGACAGTTTGAGGTCTGTCCCTGGAGGCTGTCTCCACAAGTAACATGTTTTTTAAATTATGCTCCTCTATTGATCCCCTGCCTGAACAATTTCTGGTGGTTCTTGCTCTGAGCACAAGGGTGTCTGCAATCAACCTTCTGACGATATTTGAGGAGAGCTCTGTTTTAAAAGGCTGCCTCTCCTGAAGCATGCTATTTTAAATGTGAAAGACTATATGAGAGGATCTGAAACAAAGAGATTTTCGAAAGCTTGGGAACTTTTAATCCTTGAGCCTGAGCCCAGCCACACCTTCTGACTTTAGTTTGGGAGCCTCTGATTCAAACACACCTTTTCCACCTGACTTCCAAACCTGGAGGACACCATGGAATAGTTTATGTTGGATATCCCCTCTCCAATCCAAAGGAGGCCAGAGGTCTTAAAAAGTCAAATTCTATCAGATGCTTTTGCCTCTAAATGAGTTCTTCAACATGCTACGAATGATTGATCTTGTGAGATTTCACAATGGTGGAAATCTTATGAGACTTTCCCTTGCTTTCCTTTGAAATGCCCACCCGTGTGTCTGGGTTTCTCCTGTGCACCCAAATCTCAGCTTTAAGCTAAGCAGAAAATTTGAGTGACTGTTTCAAGGTATGGATAAAGCCTTTCTGTATTTTAAGGAGACTTCAGAAACAGATGATAAATTATCTTCAATACCAAGCATAGGAAGAGCTCAATTTGAGATGAGGAAAAGTGTGAGTTAATGAGGTTTGAGTCTTTACCAAGTGATTATGGGATAATTAATTTAGTAAGATACATCTGTGGACCCAGCTGAGCTGCACTGGAGTGGTGAGCATGTAAGGCAGTTTAAAAGACAGCATGTCCTACTACTCTATCTGGGTAGCATTACTGGGGGGGAAGGATTTGTTGAATACTCCTTGAGGATGAAGCATTGGCTTCATGGCACAGGGGCTAGTATTTGTTTTTTCAGGTCTATGAGTAGCACAACAGTGCTGTTGTAGCATGATTGCAACATATGTAAGAACTGCTTTTTCTTATCCTGTTGTACTCCTGGTTGAGTTTGCTATGCTGCCATCAATGCATGCTATCCTTGAATGCAAATGCTATGAGTTCTTAGTAGACAGGAATTCTAGGGTCTTTGCTGGCTTTTTTTTTTTTTGGCTTATGAGCACAACTGAAGCATATTTGAAGGACTAGTTTGTATCATAAAGAGAGAAAGAATATAAGCTTCTAGGTTTCCCTGATATTGCAGTTTGACAACCTCTTATTGCCTTGTAGCCCTGAGGAATGAAAGAGTTAATGTGTTCTCCAGCATCTTTGTTGTTCCTGCAGAATAATCACCGTTTTAAAGATGCTTGCCTTGGTATTACAATGTAATACTCTGACTGACTAAACCCTAAAAATCTGGGGGCTGGTAGATAAAAGCCATTGAGAATGAACATTTCATTTGAGGCATCAATAACTTCATCAGAGCTGTTAGGAAAACAGCTCAGCTGCTCAGAAAATGGCAAGGAAATTTTTTTGTGTTAAATAACTCACTTTGCTTGGCCTGCAAACCCTGGCTGAGGCTCCTGAGGTCAAATTTTCTGGAGGTGGAAATACAGTATTGAATATATGATGGGACATAAGGGCTTCCAATCCTGCTTGTGAGGCTGTGTGAAAAGATAGTGTGTTGAGAAGTAAAAGCACTGGCTGAACGATCTTTCAGGAGTTGTGGGCCTAGTTCTTGTTTCTGTGGCTGGTTTTCTGCACAGCCTTGGAATGATTTCTCTTTCTCCTTGTCCTTACACTGGCTCAATTGCCAGACCAGTCTTGCAGGAGATGTCAGACCTCCCAGCTGCTTCTTCTGGTAGTCTGGACAGTCCCACAGCTGGTAGGGTTTCTGCCTGGAGTGACTTGAGTTGACCAAGGCAACAGGATACCATGACCCCTATCTCTATATGGGCTGTGGGTGTGCTCCCAAGCAGCCATAGCACCAAACTGTCCTTGTGGAGCCAGATGCTATGCTAGAGGTGGGACTTGTAGGGAGTATCCTTGAGGCACTAATTTTCCTTCAAAGCTTTTCTTCTAGAAGGTGGGGACTCCTTTGTCACTTCTTCCCAGTCTGGTGGCAAACTGGGCTGACAGTCCTCAATCTGGAGGCTGATTCAGGAAGACAGAGCGCGGTAAACCTGTGTTTAAAGGGGTCTGTGCTGATTAGGATCACATGCTATCACCATAGTAGCAGTTAATTGAGGGGTTATCAATAGACATCAAACCATCTCTCTCTGATTTTCCTTTTCTTCCTGTTATTTAATAAAACTAGTAAGAGGAAGGTTGCATTAACTTTTATCTTTAATTCTGTGACTGCAGTAAAAGCTAGTATTTGAAAAGTCACTGAATACAGGACAGAATTGGTTCTGTAATAATAATAATAAAACCTTGTTTTCCCTCTTTGAAAATAAATATGGTCCTTAGTAGAAAGATTTAGCCATTGCTGGCAGCCAATCAGCCAATTGGACAATTTGGGCTCCAAGCACTTGATTAGAATAACTTTAAGGAAAATTGCCTTCCTGAATCAAGTAAGAATCTATTAACCTGATGAAAGAGGGTTTGCTTATCTGAAAGGTTAAAACTCAAAACACAGCCTGGGCTGCATTAGATGAAGCCTCTTTTAAAATGACATAAAGTCAGAAAGTAATAGAAACACCATCTTTCATGTCTAGTCAATCATATCTAGTAGAGGAATTATTCCTCTGACTTTACCATTATAAGATTAGCTGTTTGTTAATAATGGGAAGTGTCAGGAATGCTGAAAATAGTTTTATTCTCTCCAACATTTTTAGCTGTCTTTATGTTGGAGTGAATGAATATTAATCAGAGTTTATAAAGCAAAGATATTTCTAGATGAGCATTATGCTAAGGCATTCCATGTTGAGTCTCTTCAGTGATTTATTGTTAGAGGTAAAAGTGAATGGGAAATGCAGAAAAAGTGCCATGTACACTTTGCTTCTCAGTGATTATTTCTATAAACAAATATCTTGCAAGTTGCTGAGCACTCAAAGGTTCTTTGAAGTCAATTGAATATATACCCCTCGAGTGTCCCTCTGCATCTTAAAGGATGGTTAGATCTACTCATGTAGCTTAGGCATATCTGACACTCATGGAAAAGGTGATTGCATTTTCTTGGCATGGATTTATTGAAGTTAATAAACATTGGCACTAATAGATTTCTCTGTCAGTGAGTACTAACATGCTCCCCTCTGTTTACTAAGGGCTAGACAGGAACACCTGGAGATACCTAAAGGCTGAATGCCAAACAGCAAAGTCCTGCCAGCTGTGGGCATAAGAGAGGAAAGAGGTGATGGAAAACCTTATACCAGCATATCCCTAGCACCTCTGCTCATCAACTGGGGTGGAAGTACTCTCTCACCTTGTCACCCACCACAGATGACACTGCAATGGATGTGTTAACTGACCCGAATGGGTACACCTTCATCATCTAGCAGCCCCTGCTGTAGCTAGTATGTGCCTATGCTTCCTCATAGCCCACATGTACCATTCCCATCTTGCAGCTGATGATTTTTTCTGTTTGCTGGGCAGATGTCCTCTCCAGAGAAGTAGATTTAAGAGAGCAAGCCCTGGGACTAGTGAAACTTCTGCTAGGTTTAGGCATTTTGCTTTGCTTAGGTACAGATACAATTGGCTGCCGCTGAGTAATAAATGTAAACAAAGGCCAGCTTGATAGCTGATAGCTCACCACAAGAAGATACTGGAAATCTACAGAGGGTTTGTATCCTATAAGGATACAAGAAACTGCTTAAAGATAATTTAGGGAAACAGGAGGATTGGAGGCAAGTATAGCAGCCTAAAGCATGAAGGTGGCTTAATTTGACTTCAATAAACCTCCTGCTGTTGTGTAGGACTCAAGCTCGCAGCCTGTGTCTGCAGTCATTGAAAACACATGGGGCTGGCTTTGCTTCTGGTGAAGCCAGCAAGGCTCTGGTGGGCCTTCAGGTGCAGTAAGAGCAATGTATGTTGTTGCCTGCTGCTTAGGCGTGTGCTGTGCTGCTGCCCTGCACCATCAGCATTGTTTTATAGCTTCTGGAAAACACCAGGGGTGTTTTCTGTGTGCCCATGGGAAAAATATTTCTGTGTTCAGGGTTGCTGTTTGCAGAAGTGAAGTATCCAGAATGTTTGCAGGTGTGTGATGCAGGACTTGGCTGTTGTGCAATGGGCACAACCCTATGCAAGATCCCATGAAGAAGGAGACAGGATGGGGGTAGAAGAGGAGGGTTAGAGCAAGTGCCTGATTCAGTATTTGTTCACAGCCAGAAGATGCACTCCAGTTAAGCTACTGAGACAGGAGAGATTATTTTTGAGAGAAAGACATGTTGAGCACAGGGTGTGCTGAGGTTGGCAGCTGGAAAAGGCTGAGTACCCCTGGTCCTGCTGATGTTGGGTGGATTGGATGCCACCCAGCTCCCATGGAAAAGTGGACCTTGTTGGGGGAGTTTGCATAAGGAGGAAGAGGCATAGATGAATTCTTCCTTCTATATGGGTATAACCTTTCTTCCCACTAAACTTGGAGGGAATTTGCCATGAATTCCAGTGTAAGTGCGACAAGGTCCAGATTGCCCTGGGCATAGAATGGCAAGGACAAAGTATATTGTGCTACAAAGTGTTAGGGTGCCTAGAAACCCAAAAGCTGTACGCTTAGACCAATGTTAAAAAAAGGCTGAGAAGGTCTCTGGTTTTGTGCCAGTTCCTCTGGAACCCGAATCAGAGAAAATCCACATGACTGCACATCCTGCTGGAGCTGGTGATTGCTACTTGCACTCACTGTGTTAGCAAATTGATCCCCATGGTTGCTGAGGAAGGAGGCTGAAAAGAATGGATGGCACTGTAAGCTTGTTATGAAAATGCAGGGAACTAGAGATAATGAATCTTGGATGAGCCCCTGATCTGCCTGGCGCTTGGGATGGCAATGGAGAGAGTTGGTTGGGAAGGATCTGTTTAACATCTTGGTGGAAATGATAGTCCCTAGAATGCAGAAGGTCATACTGTATTTGCCTGTGCTTACATCTGGGAGAAGTCACTGTCACAGAGCTAAGATCTTTCTGGATTAGATCTGCAGGGTTTTTTAATCAGAGCAGAAGTATTTTGGGGATTTACATGTTTTCTATCCTTGGCATCTTGCCCTGATGAACTACCAATTACACAATTGCAATCTAACTTAAATTGTAGTTAAAAAATTGGCTGTGTGCTGGGATATGGTGAGAATACCCTTTCTGTGATGGCAAAGATTTGAAATTGTGCAGTGTGTTATGTCTCCTGACACCAAAGCTAGCAAAGAATAAAACAGACTGTTTACTGTGGGTGCATGGAAAAAAAATGGAAAAGCTGAAATTAATGCCTTCTTTTAGATTCTCCTCATCCTGTAGCCAGATTAATGAATGAAACCATTTGCCCTAGATGCACAAGAGATTAATGCTGCTTGATTTTCATTTTAAGGCCAGTGGATTTAAAATAAGGAAACTCTAAATATGTGCTCAAGGTGCCTGAGAAGTAGCACAGTCAGAACTGAGCCCCAGTGTTCTACTACCACATCTTGTAGCCGTGCCCCCTCCTTCACTGTGCAATAGGTCCCTCCTGGTGTCGGACGTCCCTGTGAGCTGCCTTAAGGAACAGAGAGTTACAGGATTCCTGCTTTGTCATTACCAGCTGCATCTCGCTGAAGGAAAGGCCAGAGCTGATTAAAAGCAGTGATTTACTCAGGAGCTGTGTGGGACTCACCCCTAGGAAGGAGCTACTAGCCAAGCTGAGGCCTCAGTGCAGAAAGGAAAATTACCAAGGCAGTATCTTTCCAGAGGTTTGAAGTGAGTATGGAGAGGAAGGCCATGCACCCAATGGATGGCTGAGACACTGGATGGGACTGTCCTTTGACATTTCTCCAGGCTCAAGCTGCTGCAAGCTGTGGCATCTGCAATAGCTGAGCTATTCCTCAGAGCCTGTGGCAGAATAAATCACTAGCTGTTTTTTCTTTGCTGTGATAATATTAGAGGCAGGGCAGCTTAATGGATAGACTGCTGGGTTGCCATGCAAGAGGCTTCAGTGGAGTCTGCCTTCATCAGGATGGTTTTTTTTGCTCATCTCTGAAATGGAGATACAGATATCTGCTCAGTGAAATGCCATGACACCTGACACTGAAAGGCACTATGTAAGATCCTGTTTCTGATACTACCATGGAGAAAATGTTCCTGGGACACCAAGGAATCCTCAAGTGGTCTTCCAAAGTCCTGCTGCACCACATCCATCTTCCAGCTGCAGGGACCTCCCACCTTCTCACTCTATGAAGGGGATGACCCAGTCTCAGCCCCAGCAAAGTGGACTCGGTAAACCTTCAGATTTTTCTGTTTCCAGGCTTTCTGTTATTCACAGATTTTGAACAGTGAGCCTGAGTTGTGCCTCAGCCAGGCAGCTATACTGGGTGTCTGAGGGACTAGCCAGCACACCTTGTTTGTTAGGGGCATAAAAAATACCATTCAGGATAGATAACTCTCACCCTTGGGAGTCAAACAGCGCTGACCGGTGTGTTAGAAACTGAGCTCACATTCCTTTATACACCTGTCTTGGCTCTCCTTTTCTTGATTTGTTTTTTTTTCAGAGCAGTCTCTCTGTTGCTGACTTTACATACCTATGTGAACAGTAAAACTAGCTATTGTTTTAATTTGGGACTGTCTCTAAGAAGTGGGCAGCATTCCTAAAATGCTTTAAATTGCTATAAAGGGGGAAAAAAAGCCAAGCAGGAAGGGCAGAGCATAAAAACATCTCAGGGGCTGAATAAGTTCCCATGGGTTCAGATTGCCTGGGGCACCTGGATGTCCATTTTCTGTCTTGAACTTGCTGAAACCAGTGCTACCAGTCAGTTGAGTCAGTGCACAGTACCATCAGTACTCCCATTCCCTCAAGGACAACTTAGAACTGGAGGGGTAATAGCTGGAAAGGAATTTGAGAGGTCACTTAGCCCAGCTCCTTGCTGATAGCCTGAATAGTTAAATTATTCCTGATTTTCTATGCAATATATAGCTTTCATTGGTATTCACTTAATCAGTGCTGTGTTCCAAAAGACCACAAGTCTTCTTCTGGAGCTGACTTGCATTTTTTTTTTTGCTGTGATTTTGTGATTCTCTCATCTTGAGAGACTAGTAAGTAATTTAGCTTTGTGGTTATATTTTGTTTGTGCTGGGTTTTCTTCATTTCCTGCCTCAGCTGATCAGCCCTATCTTTCCCTGTGTTTTGCTTGAACGTTTTGTCCAGCAAAGAGTAAAATCCTAATTTTTCTATATTATGACAGCCTCTTCAAATGTTTGGAAATAAAAGCCCTTCCCGATGTGTTTGGTTTGTTTGTTTCTTTTTTCCCCTTAATCTTCCAACAGAAGTCACAAGCATTACCAAGTAAAGCTTTTTATTCTTCCTAACAACTATTCTGCCTCCAGCTTTTCTTCTCTATTGTGTTGTCTGGCCTGTAGTGCTAATACTTCTTTTCTGCTTGTTTTTCACAATGCTTGCCCAGAGTCTCATACTGCTAACTTTGCCATGATGTGCTTTGTATTTATCTATGGTACATCTTCTTATAATATGACTAATGCTCCTTGGATCCTGGCCGTATATTCTACATTCTGGATTTAAATCCTTCTTTCCTTTTATCTTTGCTTGAATATATCTTGTGGTAATAGCCTGCTCTTTTGTAGCCATAATTAAAGTTTTGCTTGAATCCTCCTTTTACACACCACTTACAGTTTACCATCATCTTTTTATGAGTTGCTTGTGCTGTTCTTCCTTTTGCTTCAGGCTGTGCATCCCTTGCTGCTCTATCAAATGACTCAACACCTGTAGGAATTTATTCCTCATTTCATTCTGGAGTTTGATCTGAGATTGGCTTAGGCTCCTCACTATTGCATATATAAGTGGCTGTTGCTGTGTATTTCTCTTCACTGTAAAGTTCAGATGTCTCTCAGTGTTTCCCTAGTACATCTTTCTAGTCCTCCTGCCCAGTTCCCCTGGGTCAATCTTTGTTCAGCTAATAGCAGAGTTCATTAGGAACCGCATAGCTGTTTGGAATAACACTGTAATTTTGTGTGTTGAGGTGATGATGAGAGGTATGGAGCCACAAAGCACTTGGGACTGGCATTTCAGTGCAATGAAGAAAGGAAGGATGCAGGGGGCTTTGTGGCCATGATGTGTGGTGATGGAGACCTCATTTTGCTCTACTGCTGAAGACACAGAATTTCACTGTGGGCTATTTCTGTGCCTTCAGAAAATATCTGGGTTTTTTTCCTGCAGAGGAGATGCCCCTCCAAAGAGAGTCACTGCTGTTTAGAGGAGGTTATGTGGGAAAGCAGAAAGGAATCATCAACAGAAGTGTGGAAGAAAAGATGCTGATCCTCCTTCAGGCAGCTCAAGGATTTGAGGTGGAAAAGGGTCTGCAATAATGGCATATTGATGTTAAATCTGCATTCCTGAACACGCGAAGAACCAGGAACTGAACCTAGTCTGCCAAAAGGTGGTGAAACCTCTTGTCTTCTCACAACCTTAACTACTGAGAGACGTGCACAGTTAAGGCTAGCTGTGTGGCTGGTGTATGGCGTCAAAAGTTTGGACTTATGGCCAGCTGTAGAGTGTGTGCAGTCTCAGGTCTAGTCCCTGTTCTCATTCAGAAGCAGTAATTTTACTGAAAGATAGTGTAGCTGCAGCACAAAGTGATTGATCATGAATGTCCATGAAACCTGCCGTGCAGCCTTAGAGGCTGTATTCAAGGAGAAAGGCAGATTCCCTATGACAGTTGGGACCTGAGCAGAGATGACTTCAAATCACAAATAAATGAAAGTTTAACTATTTTACTGGTGACCAAAGAACTGCTGTTGTGAAGTGAAACATTAACAGCAGGGTGAGTGCGAGCAGGATTGCTCAATGAAGTTCATCTTCAGGCACAACAGAACTGTGGTTGTCCAATGTGCAGGAAGCAGCAGGCATGGCAGAGGGGGACAGCATGCTGCAGGCTGCAAAGGAAGCCCAAGCTGGTGAGAGAATGTTTTATAGATTTCTTCTTGCTAGTCATAGAAGAAACTGTAGGCAGAAAGGCACCAGAAATGACAAGATGTTTCTCTGGCTGTTGTAGATTGACTAGTTACCAGATGACAGGCTCTTAAGTATAGATTAAGTACTTGATATTGTTAGTGGTATTAATCCAAATACCTTTACAATTTTGAGTCTGTAAGAGCTGGTGAATAGAGCAGATATGCAGGTCTAAAGAATTCCAGCATATTTTCCCGGTTGTTCAAGTGATTTAATACATCATTTCCTTAAATTACTTTGAAGTTTGAGAAGTCTCCAGGCAATGGAAACCATTCTTGTTCAGTCTAAATCAGTTAAGCCATACTCTTTCCTGTAATCAAAGAATTGGAGAAAATAAGCTAGAAGATACCTGGAGAGGTTATCTTGTCCATCCAGGGCCAGGTCATTAAGCTCAAAGTGATGCTGGCACACATTCATCTAGATTCTTGTAACCTTATCTTGGAAAGAAAGAAAGAGAACAGAAATACAAATATGGTAAAAGGGCTATAAAAGTATGACCGATTTGATATGAATTCAGGCTAAGTCCCATTATTCAGATACCAGTGTGGCTGAGCTGAAAATCAAGAAGGGAATTGTGTGACAAGATGAATGCAGATGAAAATGAAGAGATCAGTTGAGTATAAACAGATTAATGTGCATAGCACTGCAGCAGGAAGCAGTGAGAATCTGAGGATTGTAAATGCAAAGGGAAAATGCAGATTGTCTTCCTGTGGATTTGGGAACCAGAAAAAATTAAATGATGAACTGAAAGTTATAGAAAAATATATTCAAGAGAACTTCTGGCTATGCAAGGCAGCTGGTAGCTGAATATTAAATTCAAGCATGAATCATCCTGCAGATTCCTCACTTGCATAATGAATAACTCAGAAAAGCAGAAATTTCACAGAAACCAGTCCTTGCTTTCGTGCTTACCAGTTAAAGTTATTTATCATGTGATTTTCATAGCAATTCAGGAGGGCACCTCATCCATCTGCCTGCTTTTGAACATGACTTGGTATTTAGCCAGTCCCTAATAAATTCTTATATAACAGGCATGAGGGATTGCCTGGACCCTAAAGCCCCAGCCCCACCATCTCTGTTCCAGTGTTGACCTATTCTTGCAGAAAGGGAATTTGGCCAAAAGCAGCTCTAAATATTTTGTGAAGATGAAATCAGTTATTTTTCTCATCCTTGATGAAAATGGAGAACAGTTGGTCTCTGTGGCTGCTTTTCCTGGTAATGGGGTAGAATTCGGTATACTTCTTCCCTGAATTTCATCTTTTTCATTCCAGAGCCACAAAGTGGTTTCTCCCATTTAGCAATGTCATTTTGAATTCGCGCCCTGTTGTTGCGGTTTAAGCCCAGCCGACAACTCAGAACCATGCAGCCATTTGCTCACTCCCCCCTTCTCCCCAACCCAGGGTGGGATGGGGAGAATTGAAAGAATGTTAAATCCCACTGGTTGAGATAAGAACAGCCCAATAACCAAAGTATAATATAAAACTACTACTAATAATGATGAGGGAAATAACAAGAGGAGGGAGTATAAAAATAAAAAGGGAAAGGAAAAAAAAACAATAAAAACAAGTGATGCACAATACAATTGCTCACCATCCACGGACTGATGCCCAGCCTGACCCGAGCAGTGACTCAGGCCTTTCAGGTGACTCCCCTCAGTTTATATACTGGCTGTGACGTGCTGTGGTATGGAATACCCCTTTGGATAGTTCGGGTCAGGTGTTCTGTCTCTGCTTCCTCCCAGCTTCCTGTGCCCCTCCTCACTGGCAGAGCATGAGAGACTGAAACCCAGGATACCTGTTCTCCTTCAGGTTTCTCCATCCTGGTTTTGGACACAAACATGAACAGCATGTTGGCCGTTATTATGGAATAGCTGAGGACCTATGTGTTTCACGCCCTCTAATTTGGTAGAAAATTATTGATGGCTACTCTGAGAGGGATTTCCCAGTTGTCCACTTTCAACTGGTGTTGAAAGTGGGCAAATTTCAACACCAGTTGGAAGTTTGAAGGGTGTTTCAACTGGACCCTCTTTTCCTTGTGAGATGTTAGAAGCACTACAGGTACAATATATCACATCTGCTTTAGCTGTTATGCCATTCACGTTATTGCCAAAGAATAAAACAGTCTGGTTTGACAGCATCTTTTCTAATGCAAAAATGGCTGTTTTGTAATCCTTATTCTTCTTTTGGTGTTTAGAAGGGATTAGCTGATCAAAGATCTCTCAGTCTATGGAGGAGCACACCTAGGTTGTCCTAACCTGCCATTTTAAAGGCAGTGGTAACGCTTGTCTTGCTTTTGCTCTTCACAAGGGAAGTAGTTCAATACTACATTCGGCCCTTGAAGGTGAACTTCATCAGGCTCTAGTGACTTGACCACATTTAAGGTACCCAAATATTCTTCAAGCAGTTTTTGTCTCATTTTACCCATATTCCTACAAGTTCATTTTAATGGTGTAATGTATTTTGTTGCAATTTAGGATTTTATAGTCAAGTCAAACAAAAAGGTCACTTTCCTGGTTTCTCTGGATGAGCTTTTGTTTTTGTTTTCTAGTTTAAATAACAGACTTTCATTTTCCTTCCTCTTTCTCCAATATTGGCAGCATTTCTAACACCTTTCCGTACTGCTTTTTGTGTCCTGCTGCTAGCTGTAATTCATTTTGTGCCCTGGCTTTGCAACCTGTATTGCTCCATGCTTGATCTGTTTGTTTATACCTGTCTTCAGAAATGTCACCTTATTTCCATTTGTGGAACAATTGCTTCCTGGTTTTCAGTTCAGCCACACAGGTCTCTTCCTATCGAAGGAGATAGGAGGAAACCTAGAAGGAGATTCAAATTAATTCAGAATGAACCTATCTGAGGTGCTTGCAAATTTATTCTTCTTAACTTGCTCTTCTTGTTTGCTATGAGTTACCATTTATTACCAGACATCTGAATTCTTTTTCTCCCTTTCTGTCTAAGATGACCTTCTGGAAGCTAATGGCCTAAATGGCTCTGCAGTGTATTTGACATGTAATGTGTTAATTCCAATGACTGATACATTTGTTTTCATGCTAGGATTTAAAAAAAAAAATAAAATCATTCAGCTTATGTGACACATGGGGTTGTATACACACACAAGAAATACAGCTGCAGGATGCTGAAAATATTAAGGCACCACACTGCAGCAGTGGGGAAGCCCTGTTCAAGGGATGGTGAAACTTTTTCTAGCTTCCTTTTGTATTACTCCTGTAATAACTTCACTGCTGTGTTTGCTCTCCTTGCCTGTGCATGGCAGAATACAGCAGGTTTCTTCCAGGAATTGTCTAGAGATAGCTGGGGTAGTAAGAGATACCACCAGAAGGCTCAAATATTGCTGCTGCCTCTAGCAAAGGGTCAGACTTGCAGGACACGAGAGTATGTGTTAACCTGGTGTGTAGGAGGCAGGACTAACATACACAAGTCCTCTTCTTTGTACTGCCTGCAATGTTGAGTATGCTTTTGAGTCACTTTGCCCTGTTAAATGGGCTTAACAAACCCTAGCTCCCTGGAGGCTGCTTGTGGCACCTGGGAAGTGACCCAGGTGAAAAGCAGGGCTGTGCAAGGTGTGCAGGTCACTGGGAAGGCTGAAGATGAGGAGCTGGTCTGTGGCAGTGTGGACAGGGTACCAAACTTGCTTTGCTACCGCTGTAGAATGAAGAAGGAATAAGAAATAGGTAGACCCTCCTGACCTCATCTGAATTTTGGGTTTCATGTTTAGCTGCTCAGCTGGTCCCATGCTTAGCTGTACAGTTAGCAGGAGTGAAACAAGATCCTCAGGAATTTTCAGAGGAAGCAATGCCAGAGTACATGAGGGAATGTGGAGAATAATTATGCTTCCTCTATGCACTCTGTCATATCTAAGTGTTCGCCATGTCTTGTTAGCAATAACTGAAGTCAGATTAAGGATCTGTGGTGTTAGCAAAGGCCTCTTTTCTGATTTGCCAGCTGCAAATCTGGTCCCTGTGGTACCCAAGCACTAGCAGCAGCTCAGTACTGGAGCTGGGGAGGAGTTTATGGAGACTCCTTGTACTTTTCCTAACAAGAGAAGGGAGAAATATTTAGGAAAATTCTTTGAACATATGCCATTTAAAGAAGCCAAATGTGGGAATGAGGGGAAGGAAAAAACCCTCATGCACTGCACCAAGAATACTGCAGAACCACAGCCACGAAGGATCATTTATGGGAAGGTTGAGAATTTTGCTCTGTAATTGTAAATTGCAGCTGGCACTGGAAGAATACTGATGAAGAGCTCCTCTATTTCCATGGGAAGGGCATGGAAGGAGGGACAACAGTGTGCTTGCAGGCTGCTGAGTCCATAGAGCTGCAGGGGGAATCCAGGGTCTCCCAGCAGAGCACAAGATGCACTTGCCACAGTGAGGGCTTGGCTTGATGAGCATTTTAGTTGTTATGACCTGGGTAGAATTTGTGGCTTTTCAGTAGAATGAGATCCCTGCAGAATAAGCCTGTCATTACTGTGTTGGGAGGGAGAAGCATGCTCTGCTCCTAAATCCGCAGGCAGTAGGTGTATCTGGGACCTGGGATTTTTATTCAGCTCACATCTGTTCAGTGTACAGTGCTGTGCTGGGCTGGTGCACGTATGATAGCTGGGGGCATGCCAAATAAAAGGGCAGTCTGTGCCACAAAGCGCTGACAGCCCCAACCTGTGAATGATTTTGGCTGTGTTCCCTGACTCTTCTTGAACTCTGGAGTTGCCTTTCGTGGTAGCATCTCCCTCCTTTTTCTGTCCTGGCTGCACAAATGTGCTCAATTAGGGTTAACTCAAACTGAATCAAACTTCATGCCTGAGGTTGGAAATCTTCCCAGTCAACTCACCACAGCCACATAGCATGGTGGGAGACAAGGCGAGAGGGGAGATGAATGCTTTTCAGAGAAACGAATCCAAGGAAACTTTGTTCACTTTTATTTCTGCAGGAGATGATCCCCCCAAAGGAGATTTCCCTGTTCAGAAGAAATCCCCGGTGAGTGTTACAGCTGGTTTCCTTTGCTTTCTGCTCAGCTTGTTCTAAACATTGCAAGATCTCTCTGTTCTTTCCTCTGTTGTGCTCCGGCTAGAGACAAACACCCTTTCTTGCAGAGGGTTGAAATAAGCATTAGCAACTCGAGGCAAAATCCCTCCACTAACCTGATTAAGTTTAGAAAGTGCAGCTTAAAGGGAAAGACAAACTGTCTGAATGTTTGGGGAAAACGGTAAGAGTATTGATTGCTGCCTTTTTCTCTGAACACTACTTTCCTTGTGGGAAAGGAGGTACTTCTCTGAAGTGGAGGGGGATGTTGGATGTGGGAGGGAGGGAGCTGATCTGTGCATTTGCTTCTCTTGATGAAACCCACCAGGGAAGGGTACCCAGATGCTGCAAAGCAGAAGAAAGGACAGGGGCTGAGGACAGGCCACTGATGTGTGTTAACAGAGCCCAGCTGTAGTTCCAGAGCCTCAGGTTTGCATCTTTGGCTCTGATTTAAAGCCATATTCAGGTGAATATTTAGTTGCCAAAGCAGTTTTGATGTTTGTGCAGGTGTTCAGGCTGATTTTGGTTGAGTGCTTGACCCCTAAAAACTGTACACTGTATTGACTTCAGGGAGAACAGGGATTGTATTGCACCTGCTTTGACTTGCAGGACAGTATGGTAATACTTGTTCTTAAAGCTCACAGTCATGTCCTTAGTAAGCCAACTATTTAACTCCCAATTCTAAGTACTGTGCAGATATTAACTGTTAAATATCCAGAGCTCCTGGGAAATATTAACCTTTGTCCCATTTTGCAGCTAGTCAGCAAGGAGAGGTGAGAACAAACATCTCCTGTAGCTGGCAATTTAAATGACCTTTCTTTTTTCCAAAGACACAGACTATCAACTTCCACAGTATCTTTAAGAGCTCCATAATCCTGCACATCCGCAGTTCCCAGGCTTACAGTGGTAGCTAACCAGAGCAGACTATCTGCGCGCTCATGAATCCAGGCTTAGCCTCTTTGCTTTTGCTGGGGCCCTCTGCTGAGCAGGGTCCTCCTCTGCGAAAGCAAGCAAGCTGCATCTGGCTCTCTGCATGGACGAAAGCTGCCCACTTTTGGATGTCCAGGCAGGCCACAGGCAGGTCAGTGATAGAGTGGAGAGAATACGTGAGGGTTTGTGTGTGCTAATGCCATCTGATGACATACAAGCCAGATGGAAGTACCCCTGCTTGTAAGTCATTGCTCTGTGTTCGTAAGCACTTACTCAGGGCCCTTGCTCAGGCTCGTGGGCAGGTTTAGCTGGGAAGTCACAACCTCCAGCTCTGCTTCCCCTGCTTGCCCCTGCTCATCTGTAGAAGGTGCCCGTCCCAGAGCAGGAGTGCCTGAAATGAGTTACTGCCAGGCTTTCTGTCACTGCAGGTCACAGCGTAGCTTGTGATGCCTTAAACAGAAGCAGCTAAATCCAGCAGTGCTGGTGCATCTGTGCAGAGGGGTGAGTTCAGGCAGTAGGGCTCCTGACACCTGGCCAGGGTGTCATCTGGATCTGAACAGTCACACTCTGTATCTCTATCAAATGTTATTAAATCTAATGAGTGCTGATAGCCAGATCTGTGAAGGAGGGGAAGAAAATGATCCCTGTTACACAATTTTACTTCCAAGTTGAGAATATATCTCCAGATGTTTGTGCATCTACAGCTTATAGGTGCCACCATTTTTAGCCTAGTCTAAAAGCAGGAGCCCTCAATGCAGTTTCCAAGGCAGCCCACTCTGTCTTACAAACCATATGCTGAGTATCATGGTTTCAGAGTAAATAATAAATGAAATGGATAATTACATGTTTACTATAGTATAGCAAAGAGGCCAAGAGTTTCTTCATAAAAAAGCAGCCCATAAATAGCGTGAGAAAAATGTATAAAGAAGGACAAAAATACTTGTCTTCAGAGATGCTGGGTTAAGTAATGGAAAGTGGTTTTGTTTTTTTTTTTCTTGTGGACAAGCAGTCTTTTCTCTTTTGTTGGTCTTGTGTAATGTTGACCAAGACGGCACCATTAAGCAAGACTTTTCTAAACTTCATTCCATTGCTTTGGGAATCCAAATAAGCTCAGGTCTCTTGGTGGTGAAATAAACCTGGATAAACACATCTCTTTTCGTATCTGTATTTGCACTTGGGACTGTGGGAAGAAATACAGGAATTCATTACTTCCGCCATGAGGCACAGAAATGCATGTGAAAAGTTCATCTCACTTTGCTGGCCCATACCATGGCTGTTTAAAACCATAAATATGAATGCAGCAGTTAATATCACATTCCCCCCCATCCTTCAGCAAGTGCACAGCCAGCCCACTAATTGGCAGAGGCTAGGCAGTGCTGTGAAAACTTGCTTTCCCTGTTGCGAGGCAGTGGAGCAAAGCAGCTGGAAGCTGCTTAGCTTGGACCACAGTGGGGTAGCAAGAGGGACAGAGGCCCATGCAAGGTCATGCCAAGACTCATCTTTTTAAATGCCTTGTATTTCACTTGGAAGCTGCTGATTTTAGCTGGAGCAAAGTCAGATTCAGTGAAAGAGTGGCCACGCTCAGACAGGTTTGACAGTCCCATCACTGTTTTGTTTAGTTTTGATTAATAAATTGAATTATCCATAGCTATGCCAGGGTTCTTGGAATATGAAATGGATGCCATGCCTGAGGGAGTGCAGGATACAGGGCTGACACTGTGCTTCAGTGAACAAGATGGCACAGTTCAATGCAAGTGAGGTACAGAGATTGAGGGCAGTTGCTGCATGTGAGGGAGCAGCTTCACATAGAAGCAGAAAATGGCTACCTGGGGTCTACTAACTGCTGAGGCAAGCTCTGTTACTAGGAGAGAGAACAGTTTTGAGGTGCGGAAGTAGCTTTATGTGAATTGTAGGAGAAAAGGCATCTGAAGGTGTTTTTGCGTTTCAGTGGGTTTTTGCATTGCAGCAGAGAGGTGGTAGGACCCACTTCCACTGGAGTTCCTGGAGCTATGAGCATGGTAGGCTGCTGACAGCCCATGAATCTGCATGGTGGTCCTTGCTGGGCCCATGCTGGCCAGGCTGATTTGCTGGAGAGCCTTAATCAAAGCAAGGTAGGTGTGGGGTCCCCTCTTGTCCCTTCGGTCTAACCCACAGGCCAGTGGAGCAGCAGTGGGCACCTGTTTTTTTTGGGCTGGACTCTTCTCTGTCCAGGCACTATGGAGGTATTGCTGGGGTGAAGGCTTGCATAGAGCTGATACGTTCTTGTTTGTCTCCTGCAGAAACTCTGTGGCTCCAACTACCCCCTAAGCATTGCCTTCATCGTGGTGAATGAGTTCTGCGAGCGCTTCTCCTACTATGGCATGAGAGGTATAGGGCCTGTGTCTGGGAAGTGTCTTTCCTGTCCTTGGGTTTCAGCATGCATTTGTCTGGTGTTCCAGGGCTGTGTTGTATATGGTCTCAGCTGTCTTTCAAAGTAAATTGGCATTTTGGGATTCAGGTATAAATCGCGTGCCCTAATACTGATGCTACACCTGCTCTGAGCAGAATTTTGGATTAGAGAGCTCCAGGTGTGCCTTCCAGTCAAAATTTTTATGTGAGTCTCTGTACCAGATCTCGTTTTCCAGAGTGTGACATCTTTCATAGTGGTGTGCAACCAGCATGTTTGGGAATTGAATTGTACAGGCACCTAATTTTCAAATAGAAAATGAGCATAAACAGAACTACAGGTTCCGGTAAAATAAGCTAGAAAAAACATTTTCCAGCTAAACATGAATGTTTAGGAGCAAAGAATGCCTGGTACTCATATATCTCAGTTTAGCTTTTCCTGTGTCAGAGACTGAGGAACAGGTCTGAAAGCACAGACCTTTTCACAACAGTGCTCATAGCTGTTAGACGTATCAGTGCTTTTCTTGTCCCCGTGATCCTGCTTACCTGCAGAGATACACATTAATTATCTGATGTGATTTGCTTGTTTCATTTTAGCTGTCCTGACACTATACTTCTTAAGCTTCTTCCACTGGGATGAGAATCTCTCCACCGCTGTGTATCATGCCTTTTCTGCGCTATGCTATTTCACACCTGTTATTGGAGCCATCATGGCAGACTCATGGCTGGGGAAATACAAGTAAGTGAAGGCACCTCTGTAACTCATAAAGCATACACCTACACCATGCAGCCTGTACCAAGGGCAGTGCTGTGTGTGCTCCTGGTTTTAAGCTAGCTCAGAGTGTAGCAGAGACACACTTGCAAAGGTCAGCTCCTTTCCTAACCCATAAACAGCCGATTTGTTTGCTTATGCTGTTCTGTGGGCCTTTCTCCCACGGGCCAATGGGCAACAAAATTGAAACAAACTAAATGTCACAGGTACAGTTCTCCAATGTCCTTCTGTACCCATCTCCAAGAAGCTGACGTGTAGGGTGATTAACCTGCAGCTTGCAAAGATCTGCTTCTGAGAAGGATTCAATGATGGTGTGGAAGCAGTGTCATCCTCTAAATCTCACAGTTTCAGGTGAACTGTCACTACCTATACTATACTTATGCTCTCACAGCATAGCAAATGTGTGAGCACACCCATTTTCATTCCAGAGAAACCTGGTTTCACTCAAATAATCTCTCTCAGCGCATAACCAGGTAAACCCTCCCTGGGTAAGTTAGGCATTCTTCCTTTCCACTGATAGGTTGTGGGGCCATCATCTGCCCCAGAGTGGTGGTGAGCAGCTGGATATAACAGTTGCTTGGCACTGTTTGTTTATTGTCTGAGGAGACTTGGCTTGTCAGAATGATGAAGTGCAGCTGAAGCCTTCTGTCAAGGACTGGGTACATCTGGCAGAAGGGTTTCAACAGGAAAAAAACTCATCTGCCATATGCCTTTCCAGCAGGAAGTTCTTACGGAGGTGTCAATATTCTTTTCTCTTTCTGCTCAATTTTAGCCATTCTCTTGGCCCTTTGAAGAAGAAAAACCCACCCCAAAATAAGAGTGGGGGTTTATTAACTTTTTTACTTAAGGTCACTTAGCAATGTTAATTGGTATTTGAGGATGTCAATCTTGCAGCATAATGGTGTGAGAAGAGAAATCCTTTTGCAGGCTTCTGTGTGTTAGGCAAGACTTTATGACTTAATGGGAGGAGGCTTTTACTGTATTAGCTGGATCTCAGCCAATACTGGGGACAGAATAACAGATTATAGGTGCTTTTAGGAATGATCTGATGTGGCTTTAAATTAGCTGTTGGAACTAGGGTTTGGATGCGTTGAGGATCACTGCAGTTGCTCAAAGCTTATAGGACTTCTAGTGCCTCTGTCCTAAAAAGTCCATCCATTCCCTTTGTGTATGTCTTCTGCATGTAAATATGTAGATATCTCTTAATCCTGAAGGTGATGAAGGAACAGAATACATTCAAGAGACTGATCCTCCTAGTCAGATTTCTATTTCTTCCTCAACAAGACATGGGAGGCAGGTAGATGGGTTCAGACCTTTAGTCCTTAAGGTATTTGGAATCTGAAACAAACTTGTAATAGGAAATCAGGCTCCTAATTCAGATGTTAGGTGGGTTGAATGTGAGCGACAGTCCCTATAGATGCCTTCCAGTCAAGGGATTCCTTTCGGTGCCTGCTGCAATGCCAGTTGTTAGTAATCTGGAAACTGAGTTGAAGTATTCAAGACCAGGTTAGATGGGACTTTAATCAACCTGGTCTGGTGGAAGGGGTCCCTGCCCCTGCCAGGGAGCTGGAACTAGATGATCTTTAAAGTCCCTTCCAACCCAGACCTTTCTATGATTTGCAGCCTTCCATGCCTGACAAGACTGGAATGTATTTAGTTTATTCTGCTGATTAACCTCTGCGAAGAAAGCAGGGGGTATCCCTCCTTAATCTGAACCAGTTTGCCTGTTTTTTCTAGTGCACTCAGTGTTGACACAAAAGTTATAGCTGCCTGCTATGCCAGTGGAATGAAAAACCTGTTCCTTATGTGTCTGCCAAGTAGACCTGCCATGTTAGGAAGCACAGGCATGCTCTGTTCTCAAACTGTACATCACTTTTAGTCATTGCTGTTTCCTTTCCTCACAGGACGATCATTTACCTCTCCATTGTGTATGTTGTTGGCCATCTGATAAAGTCAGTCGGTGCAATTCCATCCCTAGGCAACCAGGTGGTTCATGTGTAAGTAACTGTTGAAGCTGCAGGAGGTTGTGATGGTAGCTGGTTTAGCAGGGTGGTAATTTGTTTCACCTCCATTGGGCTAGCAGTACGGGGGCTGTGCGCGGGTTGTGTTTACCAGAGAAGGGTTTAGGGTGTTTGAGGGTGGATGTAGAGTGTGAATGTACCACCACAGACTCTAAGCCCTTTGATGAGTTGAAACCACCACAGGCTCATTCCTCTCTCATTTCTTCATCAGCCTCTAAGCCCTTTGATATAGACACCTCCAATCTCTTTTTGCCTAGGTGGTCATAGCTCTAAAAATACACATGTGCAGGAAGGAGCACATCTCATTTCCAGAACAGTCTCCTTTTGTCCTAGACTTGTTCAGTCCTGACACTCCTGTTCCCTACAGGTGTAATCTGTTTGGCCACCAATGGTATTTTGAGGAGCAGTGGGAAGTAGCAAACACCCAAGAATGAGCCTAATTCAGTTTGTCTGCGCTTACTGAGGCTGGAAGGCTATAGGAAAAGGCTTTGTATCTTTTTTTTTTCTTTTTTTATTTTTCTCAATGGATCTCTGCAATCTTTAGTTCTCGTCTGAGTGAAAAATAAACCCACGGATCTTTGATCTTTAGTATATCCATTAGGCCTCAGAACAGAAAGAAACTGACAAAACCAGTTGGTTAATTGACTTGTACTGAATACAGAAATGAGGATAATGAATTTGATTGTTTTGCACTTTGCTGGCTCATCACTTACGTACCTGCAAAAGGAAATGATATTAATGGACCCATGGTTGGGTGACACTAAAATGCTCTCATAAACCCTGGAAAGGTTCTGCAATGGTGATATTTTTGTTCTTGCATGAAGGATCCTGTCTATGGTTGGTCTGTTTTTGATCGCCCTTGGAACGGGAGGTATCAAGCCCTGTGTCTCTGCATTTGGTGGGGACCAGTTTGAAGAGGAACATGTAAGATTTCTTTTCTTTCTTAAAATCTTCAGTGTCTGCTTGCTTCTTGGGGATGTTTATGTGATCAAATCCTGTTGTTCTAGGATAAGGGCCCGTTTGCTAGGGAAAGTTGTAGTAAGATGTGAGGTAGGATGGTTTGCATAAGACTTGAGAGAATCTGGATGCTTTAGGAAAGGAAAATGACAGCAAAACAGAACTGATATTGGGAAGGATAAGTCATAATTGCATCAAATCATCTAAATGTTAATTGGATGTCAAGAGTAGTTGGAAAATTCCATATAATGTATCACAGAACTGTAGCCATTTCTGAGCCAGCTTAACAGGGGTAGCTATAATGCACTGCAATGCAATACAGCAAATGAAAGAAAAAAACGTATCACCAGCCTATGCTTCCTTGGGAAATTTTTCCTCAAATCAGACATAGTCTGTGTCTTACATATTGTTCAGAAAGAACTGTAAGAAATTCCAGTCTTTTGAAAGTAGTGCTGGTACCAAATCTACCCAGAATGCTTTCTAAATGTTCCAGAATGGAAAGTTCTGAACAGCTGGGAAAATGCTTCTTTTTAGATTTGTTTGTGCTCTGCATCTGTGAATTGTAGCCCAGTTGCTTTGTCTCCTCACTCTCTATCATGAATGCTTAGCCCCTCACCTGCACTAATCTCAAACTCCCATTACATTCAGAACAGTGTTTCAAACAGGGATAAAGTAATGCTTAAAGAAATGAAGAAGGTCAGGAAATGCTAATTGTCAGGCAAAATGTCAGATTTTCAAACTGACCTGAAATAAACCACTCAGATTTATGTTGACCTAACACACAAATAAAAAATTCCATTTTCTCAGTGGTAGTATTCATATCAGCAACTTCTGTGCGTGCCATAAATCCTCAAATATGTGGAAGGCCACTGCTAAAAGAAAGAAAATAAGCGTTGGGGTCTGTGATGAGTAGGCTTAAATTCAAGGAGCATTATATGGGACTGACAGTAGGAAAAGATTTCCAGAAATATATCTAGAGAAGTACTGGAAAAGATTAGGACCTGTGAGAGATGGCAGCTCCCATCAGTGGAGGCATGCAAGAAGGATATTAGGCTAATGGTCTGTTGGGAAAGGCACTGGTAGAGTTGGACTAGGGATGGTCCCTTAGTCTTGGACAAAAGATGGGAACTCTGTAGGGCAGTTTGCTGTTTGTCTTTTGCAATGCCCAAGCACATAGTCAGCATTTAATGAATAGATAATATAGAGTAGAATCTTTATTTTGTAATTTTGGGAAGACATGTGCTTTCTGTACATGAACTGTGGTTCATGATTACTAAGGAATAGCAAAACACAGGATGTTTCATAGTCACTTGTTCAAAGACCCTTTTGCAGGCATGTCCATCCTGTGTTGGACCCAGTGGTTTAGAGGGAAGAACTTGAGAAGAGGCAGCAGCAGTGACCTGGTGGTCGCCAGCTGCATCAGTTGGCACAAATCTGACCAAAAGCAGGCGTGGCAGTACAACACACATGCTCTGGAAATATACTGTTTGCACACTAGCATGTGGGCATCCCAGCCTGCAGTACCAGTAGTTGTCCCAAAAGTATTCGAATAGGTGTTCTAGCAGCATTTTCAGAAGTGCTGCTTCTATGAATATTAATGATTAATACTGTTTATCCAGCATCTTTCAATTACCACCTAATTACAGTGTGATAATATGTACCACTTATCTTCAGAGTGTTTTATAAACTTCAGTTAATGAAGCTCAGTACCCCAGTTGGGTATATACATATTATTATCCCAACCTTACAATCACAACTGAGTTACAGAACAAAACCTGAATTCCCTGTGTTTGTGCGGGCCTGTACCCATACTCCAGCATTCAGACTACACATTTCCATCAAATTTATCAAATACTAAGGCTCAAACATTCACCTGCATATTTCCTTCAAGAAAAAAAAAATAATTTGGAGAAAGAAAAATGTAAAAAGCCTTCTGATAAGGGCAATGCCTTCTGCTGTATTTGTTATTTTCAGTAGGAAGTCTTGTATTCTACCATTTTGAAATGACTTGGTCTTTCAGAAGAAAGAAAAGATTTATGCTACATGATAGGAAATTTAAGTCTTCAAAATTGGAGTAAGAAATTTTGGTCACGTAAGGACTGAAAACTTTGGGCCTAACCAGAATATTTCTCCCCTTCAGAGTGGTGTCTGGGAGGACTTACATTTTTCATCTTCCACTCCAGTAGGATGAAATAAGTTTTGAAAAATCCCAATGAAATGAAGCATTTGATTTCCCCCTTAGTTTTCAGGATGCCAATAAAACTCAGATGAGCCCTTAAGTGCACAGGCTTAGTTGCTCTATCTGGAAATGAGGGATGTGGTAGTTCTGTACAGAAAATGAATAAATAAATTGCCCCTGCTATTCTCATGTAGAGACAAATTTATGTTTTGAGGCAAATGCACACCACTGGTCCTGTTTTCTTGTAAGTACTTTAGGATTGTAATAGTCTTGGGTCTGCCAGTTTGAGAACAGTACTGCAACAAACAGTGATAGAGACTGATTCAGCAGGAGGTCAGACAGGGAAAGTAGATTTATCTGTGGGAGATTTCCAAGCATCTTTGTCTATGGGATTAGGAGTCCAACCTAAAAAATCCTGAATAAAATTATATTTACGATATGTTATATGACTTAGAAAGCTGCTGTGCATATTGATTAAGGACCAAAGCTGCTTTCAGGCAGTATGATATGGTGTTTAAGGTACTAAATAGCTTTCTCTTTGTTTCTTTATTTTCTGGTTGCCAAGGAGATCAGGATTATTGTGTATGCTGCATTTTCTCAAATTAGTTAATCCAAATGATGTTGTTAATGTAAGTCTGCTCCAAAGATTAAGAAAATAGGGATGGAATTCCTAATTTTCCAATCAGAGTAATTTGCAAGCTGCTGGATTATTGTTTTTTTACTCACTTCTGGTTTTCTCTGACCATTTCTTTTTTCCATTGCTTAAATCTAAAAATACGTGAAATAAAGTGCTCCAAATTCTTTACGTATAGCTTTCCTTGTCTCTTATCAGCACATTATTTTGGATAATTATTGCTCTAGACTTTATTATGTTGAGATCTGCATGCTTGAGTTTTTCTCAGGTGTCAGAAATTCTGAGTTGCTCAGATACAAAGCGTTAGTGATAGGCATTGGTAGAATCTAGAGAATTTGGCTAGAAGAGGACAGGACTCTGAGGACTCTATTTCACCACCATGTCAAGCCATGGCAGGGCTACTCTGGGGGTGGGAGAGATTTGCTGAGGCTGTTGATTTCTCTAGATTTCCTTATGGTGACAAGTATCTTACCACAAAGGTAGAATGAAGAAGGAAATACACTTTTACTAGCTTAGCAGTAGAAAGCTTCAGGTAATCAAACCACTGGAGCATAAACCACAATGGAGCATAGAAGACAGTAAGACCCAGTGCTGTTTGCTGTTAACCATAGGGACATTCCATAGAGATGATTATTATAAGGCTTACAGATCCTTTAATCCAGGATACATAATTTGAGTAATATATGGATTAGATTGCTTGGAACACACTAGTTAATAAAATTGTGGAAAAGCCAGAAGTTCAATTTGATGGGGTCTTTATAACTGGGAAAAGCAAAAAGCCCTTAATCCAAGTGGGGGACCCCCAGGCTCCTTGGTGGCTAGCAGTGGGAGTGGTTCTCACCCTCACCTTCCCTGTACCCATGTCACAAGGCAACATAAAGTCTCCCAAGCCCTCGCCCTCCCTTGCCCACAGTGGTCCCCTGTGATAAGAGGCTTCTTGCCATCCGAAGTAGCAATATTTCCTGTTGACTTCTCCATCAGTTATGGAATGTTTTGTTACATTTCTGGGTCTTGGGCTTCATTCCTTAACAGCTATCCTTTTTTAGCTGCCTGCAATTCTTCACATCTTCTCCTGTTTTCTAGCCTTGTCAATATTATTGTCTCGGGGAGCAGAAGGAAGCAGAATATATTAGAAAGAGACGGGATGGAAACATGCCCTTGAGGAGCTTCTTCACATTCTGCTAAGCTGAAGCTTCATATTCTAATGATGCTCAGGTCATAGAGATGTGGCTCAAGGTGCCCTAAGGAACTCTGTGCCAGAAACCTAGCCATGCCCCAAGCAATTTGCCCATTACATGTTACAGGACCTGATGGCAGCTGGGAGGGAAGCCTAGATACTTATGGAGCATACTGGCTGCCTGGGTTTAGGCTGTCCTTAACTGCTGTTTTTATCAACTCAGGTGTGCCATAACTGGTGGTATAGATGAGCATGGGATAGGTCAGGTAGTCTGTTCTTCTTTCTCCTTTCTGCTGGTCCACCCAGGCACAAGGAGGAGGTTTAGCACTATGTATGTGAATATGACTGTGCATTCCTATCTGCCCCACAAACAAGGAGAAACTGCTCTCAGATGAATGTCTTCACACATTACTCCTGCAAAAAGGACCAAACTCTGCATCAAGTTCTTGATTCCTTCTGTGTTATGAATTATGATGGAAGAAAACAGATCAAGAATCCTTTAACTGTATGAACTATAATATGTTAAAATAACAGTTTCTCTTATGGTTCATACCTACATCAAGCTCTTGAATTCGCTCCTGTAGGTTTAATTTACTCTATTATTTTGAGGTTGACTGGCGTCAGCTTGGTGACCTCCTGTCTGATGGATACCTCTCATTTGCTGGCACTCTCTCATCTATGCTGTCATTACAGCTCTCAAAATACACAGGTTTCTTTTTCTGTTCCTACACAGGAAGGGGGCGGGGGGGGAGAAGTTCTCAAACATGAGAAGAAATTATGAACTTGTCAAGCCATGCCAAATTGGATTGAATTAGGTGACAGAGGATCTAAATCATGCTACATGTTCTGAATAAGTAAATGCTCTCTGCTCCTTCCTCTCACAGTGCTCTTGGAGCAGTGTCTGGCTTTTCCTCTGAAATGCCAAAAAGCCCCAAAGCACTTCTTGAGTAACATGAGCTGATTTGTGTAAGCATTTACCATCACCTGAACACAAGCTTGTTTGCTTAACATTTTATGCACTGTGTGTCAATGTTTACCCAGCATTCCTAACAAGAGAATTGACAGTATTCACTTTGCAAGCCCAATGCTGTGCATTAGCCGTGACACTGATATTGTCTTCTCTTGTTTTAGACCTCGGAGAGAAGCAAGTTTTTTTCCATCTTCTATTTATCCATTAATGCTGGAAGTTTGATCTCCACGTTTGTAACTCCTGTATTAAGAGGTCAGTGTTGATTTAGAACAAGACAATAAATTAGCTGCCCTCTGACTACTGTGCTGTGCATAGTTTTAGGCTTTTATGACAGCTGAATGGCAGAAATTATATTACCTGTGGAGTGGTCAGTGCATTGCATTTATGCCTTGTTAATCCTGCTGTAGCAGCGTAACAGATTTATAGTACTAGCAGACAAGTCACAGAAACTGTATTTCTGGTTGTATTTGGAAGCCAGCCTGAACTGCAGAATTAAAATACAAAAGGTACAAGGACCTATATGATGATGTAATCCTTCCCATTGCCAGTGAAGGATTATTTCCCCATCTTGCTTGCAGGTACCTTATAGATGAGAATTGATCTCTGCTGTCCTGTGCAGATGTCAGGGCCAAAAACTTAGCAGGGCTGGTTTTGAAGTCCTACCTTCTTCCTCACATAGGGTGCTGCTGACTTCTGGAGGGTTTTGTCCTGGCACACATGCATGTCTGTATGGGTCTGCCTGCAAGATTTCAGCCCTGGGCAACTAGCCTTGAAGACAAAACAGAGACCTATGCCCCATTTAAGACCTACTTTATATTCTAGCCAGCTTGTACAACTCTTTTTAGTCTACCAGTTTTGCTGCACTTACTTCACTGTATTGCAGTGCCTAGAAGCTGTAGTGGCACACCCTAAATACAGACACAGAGGCAGAGCAGCAGGCCATAGGTGGTGGGGATAGGGACAGGGACAAGGATAAGGTAGCCTCCACATTTAGTAGTAATTTTTTTTAATTTCATCCTGTGGCCTCCAGGAAGGTTTCTTTGTTCAGTGTGATTGTTTTAACAGGCTGATCATTTCATGAGCTGTGGGCAATTGTGCTTTTCTCGTATTTACACCATATGTACAGGCAAAGACAAATGTTGTATCATAGAATGGTGGGGGCTGGAAAGAACCTAAAGATCATCTAGTTCCAACCCCCTTGTCATGGGCAGGGATGCCTCACACTAAACCATGTTGCCCAAGGCGCTGTCCAACCTGGCCTTGAACACCACCAGGGGTGGAGCATTTACCACTTCTTTGGGCAACCTGTTCCAGTGCCTCACCACCCTCACAGTAAAGAACTTCTTCCTTATACCTAACCTGAACTTTCCCTGTTAAAGTTTGAACCCATTGCCCCTTGTCCTATCACTACAGTCCCTAATGAAGAGTCCCTCTCCAGCATCCTTGTAGGCCTCATTCAGATACTGGAAGGCTGCTACGAGGTCTGCACATAGCCTTCTCTTCTCCAGGCTGAACATCCCTGACTTTCTCAGCCTGTCTTTATATCTCTTGGTCTTTCTCTTATTGGTGTGCCCAAGTCAGCATTCTGTTGGAAAGGGGCTTTTGCTCAGTGTAATCAGTGAGCAGATGAAAATCCAGTGCCCTTTGAACATCAAAACCTGTGCCAATATAGCCCAGCAATAAACTAGTCACAACATGGAAATGAGGTGGAGAGGATGGGGAAAGAGTAAAATTTTTGCTAAGTGTGAAAGGTTTTTTGGAAGAGCAAGAAATGCAGTTTGTAGACATTTGGCACAAATGTGGAATATATACTTTAAGGTGGAGAAGTCCAACTCATTTTGCATGTCAGAAGTTCAGTGTGCTCATAACGTCTCACTGCCAACTTTGTTGGATTCCAGCTAATTTGCTGAAAATAAGTAAATAAGCTATGCACTCACACAACGATGCAGCTGACCATGACTGCCCAGGGACAACAAACAGGAACTGAAAGCTTCATGGTTTGGCTTCCTGTTAACTGTGTTGGCTTGTTTTCGCATTTTGTTATTACTCCATGTAAGAATGCAGTAATTTGTAGCCACTGGCATACAAACACAGACCCTGCTGCTGGCTTACTCTTTGCAACTGGACCTCTAAATTCATGTGGTATGAGAACTGACCTAGTTGAAGAGGTGGAGGGTTTCAGTGAACCATAGCTCAGATCAATCAAAGCCATGCTGGTTTCCTGATGTGTTATTGCAGGACCTGGCATTCGGAGCAGGCTGCCTCTAGTGAGACTGGGAAAGTGGTGAGAAAAGGAACTGCAGTTTTAAGACCAGTCCTGTTCTTCCACTTACACAGTAGGGGCATTGGCTTCCACATTGTTGCTATGAAATCAGATTCCAGTTTTTACCTCAATAACTCATGCATCTGGCACAAATAATGTGGAAACACAGTACTGGTTATTTAGATCTAGGCAAATAAAAAATGGCTTCAGGTTATTTAAACGTTGTGGGTTTTTTGCCCAATTACAGTTCCTACCTATTTGTCTGCTTTCTCACTTCTACTATTCTCATCAATATACCATTATCAGCTGCTTTTGCTGGCAGACACTAACCCTGCTTCCAAATTTTCTTTGTCAAGGGAGGACAATTGTTTCAAGGAGATTCAATTCACAGTGTCAAGCACCAGCAAAGAAGATTTAAAGCCAGGGGAAGTGAATGATTTAGGGAAGCATATCAAAGGGCCCAGTAACATAAGTCTGACTGTAATGAGGTGCTTTTATTTCTGACTTCTTTCAGGGGATGTGAAATGCTTTGGAGAGGATTGTTATGCACTGGCTTTTGGTGTCCCAGCAGCATTGATGGTGTTGGCGCTTGGTGAGTGGAAACAATAAAGCTTGTAATAGGAGTTACCATTTTTGAGTCCATGAATAGATGAGAAAATGTACAAATTCAGTAGCTCTGGATGGATATTCAAGGTTTCAAGGTTATCCAAAAATTCCACAGTTCAGAACGACAAGAAAAATCACTAGTTCATTGGTGGGCAGAAGGTGGTTTTACCGCAGTCCTTTATTATGATACTGATGAGAGAGTGGTTTGGGCAGTGTTTCACAATACAACTGCCTGGTTCTATAAAGCAAAGGGAGGCACCAAAATGATTCTTCTGATGTCTTGCAGCTTCACCTATGAGCAGGCTTGGCCTTTGAACTGCACTCTGAGCAGTTGCTGGAGTTTCCCATATTCTAGAGGAGAAGCTTAGCCATGCCACTTCTAATCTCTCCACAGTCTCTTTGCATCTTGGGACCATCTTTAATGGCTCAGACTTTTGCTTCAGAATCTATATGCCACAGAAATTGTAGGAGGAGCTGAATGAGATGTTACTTTATTATGAGCTGCCTCACTTCACTTGACTGAAGTAATTCCCACAATTACAGTGACAACGTATTATTATGTTGCAATAAGAAACCCTTATTGTTCAAGTGTCAGAAGGCAGCTGCAATCACCCTGCTTCCTAAAGCTTGCATCTTAGCCCCATTAATGTACCTGTCAAGATTTCTTCTTCAACCCTTATAAAATACTCAGCAATTTCCATGTTCTTGCTGTTACTCCTTGGTAGCCAATATAGAAGACGCCCCATTAGCTTTAGTTTCACAGTTGCAAGCTGCTGAGGGGAGCAAGTCCTCTTATTATACTATATTGGAGAGGTTCTGACACAGCATGGGGTGACTTCTCATTCAGCTTGTTAGCTAAATTGAGAGGCCAAGCAATTGTGTGATTTCACCATAGCATCTGTGATTTGAAAAGTTCGTCCCCCAGAGAACGTGGGTGTTGCTCCCCCCTCAAACTTCCATCAAAGAGAAGAATCAGAACTGGAAAAATGTCATTGGGCCACAGCTAACACTGCAGCAATTATTTTCAGAAAAGTGCATGGTCACGGGCCTGAGAAACTTCTCTTTTCCCCTGTGACCTGTTCCTATCAGTTTAAGGCAGCACAGGCTCCTCTGCGCACCATTGTGTGATGAATGTTTCTAGCAGAGTAGTAGCTGCCCAGGGGAAAATGGGTATGTAAATATTGCAGTTTCAGTGAGGGCATCAATTGAAATGTGTTTTTAGCTAGTGTCCTGCTGCCAGATTCCACAGCCTGCCCAGCAAAGTAGCTCTGTGTTCCTTTGTAACATGCTAAAATGCTCTTGGAAGTGATATATTTGATTATGTGAGCAGAATGCAGAACTGGAGAAAATACCATTTCAGCCCTGACTGGGCCTCTCCCTGTCATGATGGAAAGCAAAAATAGACTTAGAGGCAGAATGAAAATCTTATAGAGGAAGATTTTTGTGAGCTTCTTCAGTTTCTGAAAGATGAGGGAAGGTTGACACTATTTAATTCCAAATACCAAACCTAATGCTGGAACCTCAGTTCCCAAAGGAGTCAGTGGCATCTCCAGAAGGTATTTCAGCAGACCTAATTAATCACCTTTCGGAGGCACCAGCAGGTCCGCAGAGAGATGCTAAAAAATAAGGTAGTGCAACTACTCACTGTGGGTGACTTTGAACAAGTGTCTTTCAGTGCAACTCATCTAAACTGACTTCAGAGGTGTCTCTGACAGTTCTGCAAGTCAAAACTGGATGTGAAGGGTCTTCATAATCAGAAAAGAGAAACTGGTTTCCTTGCAGTGTCCCAGGCCTCCTGTGTTAGTTCAGAGGTGTCTGCTTTTCTCCACTGGCTGTGGACTGACCCAGATAATTGGGTTAATTTAGAAAGTTGAGGTTGGTTTGTTATATGGATTTCACACTCAGCTTTTATTGTGCTTCTCTCTGCCAATATCTTTCCAATTGCAAAGTGCTCAGAGGCTCTCAAAGAGCAGGACAAATGATATATAATCAGATAGCCCCATCTCTGACAGGATTTTGAAGCCTCGGTCCAATATTCTTTGTGCTTTGAAGGAGAAAACCCAGGCAAAACAATATCTTAAATTGTGTATCCCCTCATAGAAACCATAAATAGAGGTAATTTCTGTTAACACCAGTGTGTGATGCAGTGACCTTAGTGGCTGTTTCCATTGAAATATGTGTGAGATGCAAGTACAAAAAGCCTGCTTTGGGTCTGGATTAATTCTCACACAGTTGCAATTAGTCGGGGGTGATTTCCAGCAATTCAATATGGATTTTAGTTCAAGTTTAGCCTACAAAAAGCATAGATGGAGGGAATGTTTAAAACTTTGTTTTCCAGTGTGAATCAAATGTAGAGGTACCTGTTGTGCCAGAGCAGATCATGAGAAGATTATGGTGACTTCCTAAGAATCATGCTGCCTCTTGTAGGATGCTGCATTTTCTTCCATGTGAAGGCATTAAAGGAGTTCTGTATATTTATTCTGTTAAAAGTTTGATCCTGTAAGCCCCAAAGGCATAGGATTTCTGTGGAATAGAGGGGTGGGGGATCCTCCCCAGAAGCCAGTGTAGGATTGAGCCTCAGTCATGTGAATTCCCATTTGGATTACAATATTTTTCAGTTGTATTCATTGCTGGAAGTGGACTGTACAGAAAAACACCACCACGAGGGAACATCTTATTGGAAGTGTGTAAATGCATCGGTGTAAGTGTATGCCATTTTCTCTTTTTCATGCATGATTCTGAGGTTTCAGAAAAGTGCAAAGGGAGGTGGCATTTGGAGTTCTTTATGCTGCTCCTGGGTATCTTGCAAATGAGCTATAAGGAGGAAGAAACATGTTTATGTCCTAGTTTATTCTTTCAATATTTCAATTGCTTTTCCTTAGCTACATGAACTGTTCAGTTGATGTCAGTAGAACCACTAGTGGCAGGTGCTGGTGGAGAGTGAACTGAAAGGACAATTCAGAAACTTGGAGAGTATCAGATATGTGACTCAATTTTTTTCAGCTGAATAATTTTACTGAAGTTTATCAGTTCAGCAGACAGTAATCATACACATTCATATTATGCACATTCACCATATTCATGTGAATGCAAGAGACACCTGCTGAAGTTGCATTATAGCCTTATCAATTATTTTTTCATAGTGTGTGAACTGAATATAGTATGTAAAAAAACCTTCACCCTCTTATTAAGTGGATAATGACTTTTTTTTTTTTTCTCTTGCCCAGGAAGCTGTTGCTATCAGGAGATGTTTTCATTTTGCCTAGGTCAACCCTAGAGACAGATTTACTGTGGGGAAAAGGCCAGATCTTAAAGATAGGATTTCTAAGTGAAGTCTGCCACTCTTTTTGCCAGAATGGCTGATTTCAGTGTGCTCAGTGACTGGAGCACACAGCATAAACAAACAGGTTACAGCTTCAGTGTCACAGCTTTCTCCAGTGAGAAACAAACCTGAAAGATGGTCTAGGAGTGAATGAGGCATGGGCTGCACCAGTAATTTGCCAAGAAAGGTCTACAGAACAAGAAGGAAGTGAGAGTTCTGGTTTAGAGGTTGCTTTGGATGAGGTATTTCCTCCCCAGCACAGTGGTCAATCCAACAGGTGCTTTTTGGAAGGGAACTGAAGAAATTCTGTTTAAAGCCTTATCATGTAGCAAGTTTTAAATCAAGCATGAAACAGACTTTGGGGGCAATTTTCTGGCGCTGCTTACATTTGGGGATGGGGAGGGCAGCTTGAGTTGGCAATGTGACAAGGGTAGGCAAACCACGAGGGAGTTACTCACCTGGTTTTCTTCCTAGTTTGCTATTAAAAACCGTCTGAAAAACCGCTCCAGTCAGATTCCAAAGAGAGATCACTGGCTGGACTGGGCATCAGAAAAATACTCGGTAAGCAGTGCTCTATGTGGCAGGTTTGGAGGGGGAAGACAAGCGAACAGACAGGGAGACAGTAAGACTGGCCTGGCCACAGCACTCCTCACATGCATCAGGTTCTCATTTGTCCTGTCCCTTCCCATGAAGTCTGTACTCTCCTGACCCTTACTGAATAGTTTAGGTGCTGCACTGAAATGCAGAAATTCAAGTACGTCCACTCTCATGAGTAAGTGCAATGAATAACTGCCATGCAGAAAGAAATAGGAGTTCTCATGTTTTGTGGCTTGAATCGCCTTTTGGCTTTTTTCACCCCCATCTCACCTTTTTGCCCATTGCCTTTACAGAAACAGCTGATTGGGGAGATTAAAATGGTGACACGAGTTCTCTTCCTCTTTATACCACTGCCAATGTTCTGGGCCCTGTTTGATCAGCAGGTACAGTACAGTGTGTGGCAGGTCTGCCCACCAGCCTGGGTTTGCACCCTTGTCCTTCCAGGGTAAGACCAAAGCATTCTGGGGACACAGAGTGCCATGTCTCCTATGAGATGCGCAGGGGCTTGCTAAGGCAGTATCCACCATCACTGCTGGCCATCCTTCTGCAGTCCAGCCAGGTGTCTGGTGCAGGAGGGTGAGAAGGCAGAATGTGCCCTGCTTACTGGCAGATATTAGAGGGAAGAAAAGAAATAGAAGCGAAATAAGACCTCCAGCACTGTAGTCTTTTCTGTCCCTGTGTTTTCTAGTTCCATAGGACATCTTGAAGGCTTCACAGTTGTCTGTTTTCTCCTTAGGGATCCAGGTGGACTTTGCAAGCCACAAAAATGAATGCTGATTTTGTAAGTACTTAATGTAACCAGGGTTGATAAGACTAGTAGTAACATCACTGCTCTTGCTTTGTAACCAGAGTCTTACATACTAAGAGCATCTGCTTGATAAGTCTGGGTGAGTTGCACTTTTGGTGATTAGAAGCGAGAGGTTCTGCGCAGTCATGTTCAGTTCAACACAGCACGTGTTGGCTGGGGAGCCATCAGCAGCCTGCAGGGTCAGGAGTGCTGACCTACTGACAACTGGTTGCTCTGCGACCTTGAGTGGGTAAGGTTTACAGCCTGCTACCCCCACTGAAGACAGAGATGCTGGGGAAAGTTCACACATTCCTTGTAAGGTGTAACTAGAGCTACTGTAGTTTTACATTCCTGCTCTGGCTTTCTGGGTGATACATTAATGAGTCCTCTTAAAACCAGCAGGAATCCTGTGTTGTATATGGTAGAGATGTGGTGAGGATTAACTAGCATGCATGAAGTTCTTCAAAGATGTGAATGGTAAATGGTACAGGGTGCAATGGCAGATAAATTTGGATCACGTATCTGCCTGAACATGCCACTATACAGGGCTGGTTTCCAGACCTACAGGTTTTAACAGGCCATCTGTATCTTAGCTGTGGATGCTCACATCAGAATTTAGGATTGTAAATGCCCATTTTCAAATTGACTTAAAAGCCCCAAATTTGAACCCTTCTATGTCACTCCTGTTAAAAATTGGTCTCTCAGCGTGTGGTAGTCATAAGGCTTAATTAATTCAGATAGGCAGGAAAAAGACTACAACTATGTATTTATCCACTACAGAAATACAAAGCAATGAAAATTCATGCAGTCTTTGTGATGTGTGTTTAAAAAACTTTCTCGTATTTAAAAAACTTTCTCTGCTGTTTGCACACTTATATTTGGTGATCCATCAGCAGCAGATCTAAGGATCACCAGCTGCCACTTATTAAACTCTCCCTTGTGGAGGAGGACATATTCAGGGCTCTTCTGTCACACCACCTTGGGTTGATTTTTGGCTTGTAATTCAGTCTTATCCACCCTCCACTGGTGAGCTGTCCCAACTCATGGAGGTGAGAATTAACTGCAACATTGAGATGATCCCACATTTTCTTGGAAAGATAGAATCATAGAATAGTTAGGGTTGGAAAGGGCCTTAAGATCATCAAGTTCCAACCCCCTTGTCATGGGCAGGGACACCTCACACCAAACCATGTCATCCAAGCCCTCATTCAACCTGGCCTTGAACACTGCCAGGGATGGAGCATTCACAACCTCCCTGGGCAACCCATTCCAGTGCCTCACCACCCTAACAGGAAAGAATTTCCTCCTTATATCCAATCTAAACTTCCCCCATATAAGTTTGAACCTGTTACCCCTTGCCCTATCACTATAGTCCCTAATGAAGAGTCTCTCCCCGGCATCCCTATAGACCCCCTTCAGATACTGGAAGGCTGCTATGAGGTCTCCACGCAGCCTTCTCTTCTCCAGGCTGAACAGCCCCAACTTTCTCAGCCTATCTTCATACAGGAGATGCTCCAGTCCCCTGATCATCCTCGTGGCCCTCCTCTGGACTTGTTCCAACAGTTCCGTGTCCTTTTTATGTTGAGATCTTCTGTCTTTGATGAAGTTTCAAATGGAAAAATGCCAGTATTCATTTCCTATGGCTTTGGTGATCTCAAAAGAAATCTGGATAAATACTGTTTTCTTCTTACTTTTTCCCCTCTTCAACTTAATTTCAAATGAAGACCATTGCTTGGAGTTCAAACAAACACCAAACACTCCCTGGAGACAGCTCCTTGGTCCCTTTTGGGGACTGGGACCCTTCTGTCTACCCCTTTTGACCATGCCCAATTGAGGGGGCTGAGTGCAGTGATGTAAGGGTGAGGCACCGCTTATAGCCTTGAGGACTATATATATGGCTTAAACAAAAAAGTCACAGTTGAACAAAGCCAATTAGGTACCCTTGGCAGATGGAGGGAGGAAAGAGGTGTTTGTGCAGCCCACTGTCTCAGGGATAGTCTTTTGTTACCGTTGTGGGGTGCTCAGGAGAATCATCAACAGAGCTTTGAGGGTCCTGAAGCTTGGGAGCACTCACTTGTAGGATTTGGGCTTTTCCCATTACAGAAGCAGGGAGGGAGGAAACGCTAAGCTCAAATCCCAGGTTGGACGTTAACATGCCTATTCATTCCCACTCGCCTAGTTCACAGCACAGCCATTCTGAAAGATGTGTCTTAGTACCTGTCATAGTCTGTGTCCTAGCTGCTATATATCAAGGACTGAGTATAAGCTTCCTTCTGCAAAATGATTCCCATCAAACACCGTGTCCTTAGAAGAGAAGTGTCGGGAGAACAATATTAGCAGCTAAAGCCAACATAAAGCATTTGAGGAAAAAGCCTTTGCTGCTGTGGGTCTCTACTGGACTGGTTGCTTGTTTGCCATATGCACTGTTATATTATGGTGTTTATGAGTCACTTGCAATATCTTTTTGTTTCAGGGAATATATGTCCTTCAGCCTGACCAAATGCAGGTAAAATACTATAGGGTTGGAAATAACCCTTAGAAATGTGTTGTCTTTTTCTCTCTCATTTTTATTCTTCTCATGGGACCAGTGGCCTTTCTCTGCTCCTTTTGAAGGTAATAGCAGTGCTCCTGCTGACTGCTGTGGTGTGGACTCTGCCTTTATTGCTCACTGTTTTACAAGCTTAGTCTTGGGATCCAGAAGACTCCAAGGATGTCCTGACATCCTTGAGGTTGAATCTTGCAGAATAGTACAGAGGTGGGGAGACATTCCAACATAATATTTCTTGAACTAGTGCTGGCATGTGGAGGATACAAACTATGGCTTTTTTTTTAACATGTCCCTGTGCTGGGATGAGTGTTGTACCTGAAACATGTTTTCTTCTTCCCTTTGTGGGGGGAAGATGAAAATGTGAAGGCTTCAAGACGGTGCCATGTTGCCACAGTTGATTACAAGTTTTACATTGAACAGCTCTGGAGAAATCCAAAGCTGTTTTGTTCCCTGAAATCTTCCTTTGAAACTGAAATAGCATTTTTCTCTGCTTGTTCTCCATCATTCTCTCTTTTCTTGCTCTGCCACTGCTGACTGGCAAACAAGCTCTGCCCCTCTCAGGAGGAACTTCGTTCCTGGGGGATTACAAGACTGTGTGGAAATGTGAAAAATTGCAAGTCTCACACGAAAGTACCTGGGATTTTGCTGAATTCCCAAGATGTTTCCATTATTGCTGATTTGCTGTAAGGTCCCACCAAAGCGCTGAAGGTCACCTGCTTCTACTGTCAGTGGATTTTGTACTCTTTAAAAACATAATGCTTCAGTTCTCTCTTCAGGGAAACTGTGCCAGTGATGCTTGCTTACCTCTTGGAGGGGAGGATATGAACAAAATGTATTTGTGCTTGTGAAAACTAAATAGCAGAAGCTGTCGAAGTGTGAACTATGATTATATTTTAAAAGGAGGTTTTAAAGTGTTCGTGTTCTTTCTGTAATGGAATTATTTCTGGAGGACAGTGCTTTATTAGTTTAATTACTGAAAGTTGCTTTCTAGTCACTAAAATCCCATTCTTTTGTATTGCAGTTCTTAAATCCACTTCTTATTCTTGTCTTCATCCCCATTTTTGACCTTGGGCTCTATCCCCTGATAAACATGTGCAAATTTAATTTCACGTAAGTACTTTGGGACAATGCAGATGCCTCAGTGCTTTTTCTTTTGCAGGAAGTGAGCAGAATAGCTTTTAAGGAGGAAAACCACAAATTTCCTTTCACTCTTCCCAGTACCTGCTTCTAATTCAGCCACAAGAGGCAGCATCACCTTCTTCCATACGCCCTGGAAATTCCAGAGGGGAAAATTCAGTGATGTTGGATTCTGCTCTGTACAGATTCTCCCTGAAAGCAGATACGAACAGTCCCTCTTTAAGGGAGTCCCTCCCTCATCATGTTCTTCACTTTACCTCCTACATCATCCCTAAATAGTTTCCTTCCTGAAAGGTCCCTGTGGGGCCAAGTTCACTGTTGTATGTGAGCTACATGTGGTGTTGTGAAAGTAGATTCCCACTAGGATCTGAACCAGTAAGTAGGTAAGGCAATTTCCATATGGCCCAAGCATGTTATCCCTTGTCTATGTAAGCAAGAAGTGCAGTGTAATATGAGCAGATCTCCAGGTTGGTCCTGAAACCCATTTTATGCAGTTTTGCTGATTTTACTTTAGAGTATCTGTAGTCTGTCTACGTGGACTTGATAGCCTTTAGCAATAGAATTATGTTATGTGCACTCATGGATTTACTCTGCCAGTACAGTTTGAGCTCCAGCACCACTTCTCAATGTGAACCACAGCATGGAAAGGGGTAATAAGTAAGAGATGGGCTTATAAAGCATGTTCCTAATCCAAACTAAGATGCTGGATAGACAAAACCAGGAGACAGAATTTGGGTTCCTAATCTGGATTTCCAACAGCACAGTCAATCTGGAATGTGGATTCAGACCTTTGGAGATGGCTGAATCTAAAACTAGACTTGTTTCGAATCTCAACAATTCAATACTCAGTTTGGACGTGCCATTCTGGACCTGTTTTATTCTGCTTTATGTCACTGTCTCATGTAACTTTGGTAAAGTTACACTAGTTTTGCTCCAAGTTCAGAAGCAAGCTCTTTATTCTCTAGAAATGTAAATGTATTGGCAAAAGAAATAACCCAGAATGGTGCCACAGATGGTCAGAAACATTGATGACACAAACTATGCATTTTTCTCCTCCTGCTGCTAAATAGCATGCTACTCTTTTTTTTTGCCTTTCCCAAAAGGGACTTGAAGATACGTAATTTCTAGTGCTCCGTCCAACATCACAGGTTAACATAAATGCCATGAGCTGTTCCCACTAGGAGAGCTAGGAACAAGATAATATAAAACTTGCAAGCAAAGAGCTTTTTTTTAATGGCACACCAGTTTTAATTGGCCTCAGTGCTGGCCCCATACAGAAAAATAGAATAAAGTTAAATGATTGCAATTTTAAACAGCATGTCATCCCTGGTGCCACCTGTTGGACAGATTATTACATGGTTTTGGCATTTTTGGCTCTGAGAAATAGTATTTTATATTTAAAATTACTTAATTTTTTTTGTTAATGGCACATCTTTCATTTGCTCCACAGACCAATTAGGAAAATGGCAACAGGTATGATCCTTGCAGGGATGGCGTTTGGACTTGCAGCTATTGTAGAAGTCAAAATAAATGTAAGTATAGCATAAGGGATTCCTCAAAATACTTTCTTTCCCTGAGATGTCTTTATTGATGCCTGTTAGATAATCCTTTTAACCATTGTGTTCCTTGATCATAATTTTTAATGTGTTCTTTACAATGAAGCATACTGATCCAGTTGCTAATGATAATTTTTACTTTGTCTACTTTTCCCTCTCTTTGTCTGTGTCTCTCTTTTGCTCTTTCTAGTCTTTGCAGTTTTGCTGTGCCGGTCATCTATATTGGTCTATATTCTAGATTTCCATCATCAAAGTGCTTGGCAGACATCTAGTTAATGCTAGTGATTAATTCCCAAAAGGTAGTCTGTTCTCTCTCCTATTTCTTACTGTAGCTTGCCTATACTTTACTGTTTGGGGTTTGTTGTGTGTGTGGTGGTTTTGATTTTTTAATTTAATTACTGGTGGTGTTTTACAAGACAGACTGCTTCTCCTGTGAGGCAGGTGAATGCAGTCACTTCTGTAGTCACAGGCATCAGGGACTGCGAGGCATCCCCAGACAGGATGGCAGTAAATTTCTTGTAGATTCAGTGCTAGCCCCTGCAGATTTGTACTGTTTGTTTCTGGCTCATGGCCAACCTTGTGCAGACTTCGGCTAACCTTTGTCTCACAAAAGTTACTATCAGATTAATTTTTAAAGCTTCCATGTATACTTAAAATGTTCTGTCAGAGTGGCTGGCACACAGCCCTGGACTCTTAACATCTGCTGGTTGCTCAGTGAATCCACTCCCAAGTCTCCTGCTGAATAGAGAGCATGCTGTTAAGGGATGCAGAAGTACCGATTACAGACATGGAGCTGGACTGAGATTTTCAAAACTGCTTAGTTTCTGGCCTAATTCTTTTCCCAGTCACTGACAGCAGTGGAAAATAATTATTTTGGTCACTGCTTTTGAAAGCTAAGCACAATTTTTCCATTCTGATATTGCAGTTGGTTAAATCCAGGCTCTAGGGAGCTGTATAATGAAAGCAGTGACATTGTTCTACCTACCCAGCAGTTGTGTAGCCTGTATGCTTAGTGGTGTGAAGAGCAGTTTTTGGGTGGAATGATAGGTTGGCTACTGAGCTACTACAAGAAAACCTCCCTAAATAAGATTTATGTTCAGCTTTGTCTCAGTGGAACTTTTGATGAGGAAGAGATGGAAAAGTGTCATTACAGAGAGGAAGACTATTATGGCTAAAAATGAAGAGATATTAAAGTGCTAATAAAGCACATAGATGGCACTTAAAGCCTTTTACTTTAATTAGGAAACTGATATGCCTCGACTTGTCTCAGAAGAAAGTTTAATTCGGGTCCTGAATTTGGCAAAGAACCCTGTTCAAGTGACAATCCAAGACAAGGACTTATTTCAGCAGCCTGTGGAGGCTTTTCAGGTAAGCGTATATGTGGGGCTAGAGGGCCTGACTTGTGTCCCATTGAAGAAACGGTGGGCTTTTTTCCAGGCATTTTCTAATAAAGCCCTCAGATACTAGAGCTTGTTCTCCTTCATCACATTAGAAGTGCATGGGAATAACTTTAAAAATGGAGCATATTATCTCCATTGATGAGACAGAAATGGAAAGTCTGAAGACATATTTCTATGGCAAAGAAGGAAATGGCTAACTAGATTCATGAGTAATTTGGAATAAAGGATAATTGTACTGAGATGAGCATGTAGAGACATTCAACTCAAATATTTCAGTGCTCAGACCAGGCATTACTGCTGGGATCGGGATGGCATGTGAAAAGTATTACCTCCAAAGTAGGAAAGAAATGGGAAGGCGTTTAACTGGGCATGGGCACTGAGTTGTTTCCTATTTCAGCTTCAGATTACTTTACAGGTCAAACTAATTTGGGACTCAAGACGGGCAGTCCGTTAGTCACCAGACCATTGGCAATGGAAGGTACCCCAAGCTCTGGCTTGACTAGCTCAAAGCCTATATATAACCATGTCTTTTGCTATAGAAAACAGCCCTGACCTCTCTTTAGAGGGTCCCTTGAAGAGAAAGTAGGGTTGCACTTGGTAGGAAGAGTCAGATCCTTTCTAATCTGAAGAAAGTGTAACCATGTCTGTTTTCTCTACAGAACCCAGCTGAGTACTCAAAATTAGTATTGAATGGAGAGCAACAGAGCCTTCGCTTCACCCTGCAATATCAAGGATTGTCTCTTCCTTTTAACTACACCATGAAGGAAAAATCAGTATACAGCTTAATTGTTTTTGAGGCAGGAGGAAACCTATCAAGCCGCTTAGTGAGTGTGGGAGTGAAGTGTAAATACAGTATTAATTCAGTGACTGTGATGATACAATGGGGTAATAGGCTCATTAATTCATTTGCTCAGTTGCAGTGTCTGTCTGATTGCTCTCAGGTGCTCTAAACCTGACTTCTTAGCTAGCAGCCCTGGATCTGTACACGTTTCTGCTGGTTGATTAATAGAGGCGTTATGGCATCTGAGAGTTTCTGGGCACACTTTAATCCAGTGAATGCTGCAGTGGGAGAGCAACATCATGCCTGCTAGGCAGCAGAGCTTGAGAAAGCTGAGGAAACAGAGCTGGAGATTTTCCCCCAAAGATGGTTCTTTAAAGCAAAGATGTTAAAGAGGCTCTAGGGCTGGGCTGGAATAACAGCATCAGAGGAATGATTCCGGGTTTAGTTATTGCAAGTGTTTAGTGAAAATGCACAGAAGGCCCACTTGTTTTGCTGAGCAGAATAAATGATTAAGCTCATTTCAAGCTCTGCAGCGGAGCTGGCTGTGTTTGGACATTTGTGTATTGCTGCAACAATCAGAGAGGCATATGGAGTGTATAGGGCCAGATTCATGTATCTTTCACCTGTAGCTGTATCCTAAGAGGCTCTCTTGAAATGAATGGTGTTACTGCACGTCACGTGTGGCAGGTGTGTAAATGCTGACAGAATCTATCCTTATGCTAAAATATCAATTCTCTTTGCAGTTTCTCAGCCTTGCCTGGTTGCCACACTAAACATTCAGTATTGCCTGGTAGAAATCATGTAACTGTTTTTCAAAATGAGGAGTTTTAAGGATTTATTTTTTCCTAAAGTGGGGTTGTTGTTTTTTATTTCCTGCTTTATGGCTTAGAGCCTGGGGCTCATTACTGCACAATGTTATTTCCCTGTGACCCTAATGACTGTGTGCTGTTAGCTTGAGAAATGGACACTCATACAGTGACTTTCATGCAGTCCTTAAGAAGTGAAAGTCTGTGACAGTCTGGAGCAAAGCAGTCTCTGAGTTTCAGTGTATCTCTGTGCTGCCCTAGCTATCTAGCCTGTGCTTAAATTAATGCCCACTCTGGAACAGGGAGGCTGCCATGCACTGGGGAACAGCTGTGCTGTTGGGTGATGCAATTGACCTGTCATTCTCAGCTGCAGATAAAGGAAGTGTGGAAGACAGTGTGGTAAATGATACTTGCTTTTCCAGCATTGCAATGCAACAAAGGCGATGCTAGAGCCACTGCTGTGTTGCAGGGCTTGCCCTTGGGTAGCCATGGCCCATGACGTCCTTCCTCACTGCTGGGTTTGGCCTCCTCACTCAGATGGGGGTGCTTTCCTGGAAGGAGCCAGTCTGAAATTGTTTTCTTCTCCTTTATGGGCTATTTAGCAGGCAGGAAATGAATTTGAGAGCTCTGGGGATCATCGAGTAATAATTTGGCTGGCCTCTCTGCAACAAACTAGAGTTTTAATCCCCATGTGTCTTCCATAGAAGAAAATGATGATGTTGTTTATTATTTATTGCTTTGACATTTATTTTTCACTGTGACTATTTGTTATTTAGGGCATAAATTATCTGTGGGTCAGCGTATCGCACTGAAGCACAACAGACATTTTATAGGTACACTGGAATTCTGGATCCTTGGTCTCAGAAGCCCATGGTTTAACATCACGAATAATGTGTAAAGAGAGGGCTGGAAAATTTTGAGAGAAAGTCAGTTTCTGAAGGTAGATGCAGTCCCTTTTGGCTTGCCTGGGTTCCATCTGTTGGCAGCAAAACCTGAAATTGCCCTGCCAGCTTAAGGGGCACGGCACAGCTGTGGATTTCTACCAACCAAGAACCTTGCTCTGTATTCTTTTTGTGTGACCATACAATCTTCATGGCAGGGCTGTCTTTGCTGTCTTTTTTTCAGCACTGTACCCCAAATAGGCTCTCCTCAAATGAGTGTAGATCATGTTAATTATTGAGCTGTGATCTCCAGGAGAGGCACTCTCAGTCCCCAGTGTGCCCAACCAGGTGGCCATTTCAGGGGTGTGTCTGCAGAGACTGTGAGTGCAATCAAGCTCAGTGCATCTTGGTTTCTCCTGCTCTCTGCCTGCACCATACAACAGTTTAATGTCCTGAGTATTGAGGGTCAGGGAAAATGAGTGATACATGATGATCAGAACAGTAACCTAATGGTTCCTCTTGGCTCTAGGCTTCTGTGAAGTCTGTAAGTATGCCAAGAATCAAGGTCTGAAAGTTAGGCAGTTGCAGGTTTTGCAGGAATAAAGTACTCATGCTTAATTGTAACTAATCACTGAAAGAAGCTCATGTGGATAATGATCTCTTGCTATCTTCAGATCAAGGGAAATATCATTTTGGAGGGTGTTACATGCCTCTCAGTAGAAGGGGTGACTGGCTGAAACTCTGTAGCCTTTGTTATGCAGGAGATGAAGAAAAAAAATCTCATCTTAAGCACTTGGTGGAGCTGAAATTTTGCTGTCAGCTTCATGGTACCAGGACTTTTGTGGCCTGATGTAAAGCTTATGTGAGAGCCCAGTCAATTTCCATGGGTTTTGCAACACATGTGTAACTCCATAGACACTAGTATTTTCTGCTGCACATTGTTACAAGGCAGCAGTAATAAATTTGTTTGATTTTCTTTCTTTCCTTCTTTAGATTACAGATTTGGAAGCAAAGCCAGAAAATGGTTTGGCAGCTGTTAGGTAGGAATGGCTTTTTTTTGAGGATTTGGAGGTGGTGGGATGAGGGGAAACTGCTTTTGACTAATGCAGACTGTATGTAACATAACCCAGATATTCTCAGGTTGGAATCTAGTCCACTCTTCTCATGCAAGACTCAGGTGTCAGCTGTGGAGGCTTGACAGCGTGTCACCTCCCACAGTTGCCGTACAGAGCTGAGCTTTATTGCTGCTTACTAGGCATTACTGCCTAGGATACTCTGAGCTGAGATGGCAACAGAGAAGATCTCCCTTGGAAGAGTGGTAACACATCTCGCTGTGTTCCACCATTTGGGAAAGAAAGAGAAGCAGCAATCTGGAAAGGAACCATTGCCATTTGTTCTCTGCAAACTGGCTAACTTATGACGTTCACTTATGTCACCCCACCTCACGCACAAATGCCTACTAAATTTGAAACAGCAACAATTTTATATCCTCAGAAACAATTCAGCTGCACATTAGGGTCTGCTTAAGCAGCTAGTTTACTTTCCTAATTTGAACTACTCCATGAACAGGCCTGTGCTGTCATCTCACTGAAGTCACACTTAACCACCAGACGTATGTGAGGTGCTGAGATGCATAAGCTGCCTTATCCTAAAACCTGTGTTGATAGAGCATGAGAGCAGTATCTCTTCATAGCCCTGTGCTTGCGAAGGCTTCTACTGGCTAAGCACCACCTTTGAGAACCGATTAATGACTGCAAGTGGGAATGTTTTATATTTTCCTGTGAACACTTTTGACAAAATATCAAAACATTCCCTTGAACAATTTGTGAAGAACTTTCGCTAAGAAGAAACTATTTTTCCACTAGCAAGGTCCTTTTGTTAAGCTTGACTATCTTCAGGGATTTCAGCCCCATTTTAAGAACTGAAAACCAAGAGAACGTTCCCGTGAAAGTTTTGGTTTTGGTGCAAATACCTTATTTTGCTACAGAACTCTTTCCCCTTTTTAGAAATAGAAACTCCTTGAAAAATACACCAGCACGGTGTGCACACTCATCAGGACACACAAGTTTATAATTTTCTGGTGTAGGTTGGGGCTCTGTCCTCTCAAACAGCCACAGAACAATTGTCATAGAATTAGGTTGGAAGGGACCTCAAAGATCATCTAGTTCCAAACCCCCTGCCATGGGCAGGGACACCTTCTACTAGATTAGATTGCTCAAAGCCCTGTCTAACCTTGCTTTGAACACTTGCAAAACCTGTGCCATTGTCTCACCACCTTCACAGTAAAGAACTTCTTCCTAATCTAAATCTACCCTCTTTCAGTTTAAGGCTATTCCCCCTTGTTCTGTCACTACATGCCCTTTGTAAAAAGTCCCTCTCCAGCTTTCTGTAGGCCCTCTTTAGGCACTGGAAGCTGCTGTAAGATCTCCCTGGAGCCTTCTCTTCTCTAGGCTGAACAAACCCAACTTTCTCAGCCTGTCTCCATAGGAGAGGTGCTCCAGCCCGCTGGGCATCTTGGCCTCCCCTAGACACACTTCAATCTTTGAAGGTCTCTGAGAAGAGATTGCCTGGAAGTCCTAACCCAAAAGAAGTGAGGGTCACTTTTCACAGGAGAGAGTAAGAGGGTAAAATTACACAGCAGAGAAAATTAATCTTATATTGAAAACTGGGCAATGAATCAGACATATTTTGGTAACTCGCAGGAGAAGCTGTCATAACCTTATGGAATTACAGAATGCTTTGGGAGAGAGAGTACGCTTCTGAAGTGTCTGATACTGTGCTTCTTCTGCCCTGTCTGACAGCTCAATGAAATATGCTTTCTTTGCAGATTCATTAATGGTTTGAACCAAGATGTCAACCTCACCATTGACAGCAAATGGTTCATTGCTGTTCAGAGAAACTACAGTGCTTCTGAGTACTCGCTGCTAGAGAGGGACAAGTAAGTTTCCTTTGCTGAGCTGAAGGTCCTTCCTGAGGCCCTTCTGTGGATACAGTGGGGCTTTTTTAGGTGAATAGCAAAACTTTCATTGCTATTTTCTTGGCATTTACCCGCAGGGGCAGATGTTTGTAAAAAAAACAGAATTATCAGTTCTGTGCAGCTCCAGGCAACTTCTGTGGGTGCAGAAGCTTGTTTCTTATGTTTTGTGGGGGCTGGAGGGAAGAGGCTGGCCATTCCTGTGCATTTGTCAGCAGAATAAGGTGGACAGAGTAAAGTCCCCTCTGTCATTTGACGCCTCCTCTATTTTGGTGTTCTCACAGGCCCAACTGTTAGGGTATTCTCAGGGAAAGGCCAATTCATATTCCACACTACAAAGTCTTGGTATGTGGGCTGATAACATCAAGTAACATTACATGGCTTTGCAGGCTGGGCTTGTTAGACAGGGGCTCCATATGGTCTTGATTTGGCAGCATTGGAGTTGGCTCTTGCAGGGTATTTCTGGTGTTTGCAATGTTTCAAAACAAGCTTCATGGCTTTTCTTTGCATCAGTTCCATCCAAAATATTTATTGCTGCAATTTAGTAGGATGAAGCAGCCATTGTGGCAATGTTGCTGAGCCTCTGTGCCATCTTGCACATCCAAAACCAGAAGAACAAATCTGAAGGCTAATTTGCTCTATTGAAAGGAAGCAAAGTGGCTTGTGGATGTGTATCTCTGATTTCCTGAAGGCTGCTTGAGCCTGGCTAACCTGTCTGGCCCACAGCTCTTGAAGGAATGGAGAAGTTTGGAAGGAAAACAAACCTGAGGAGCAAAAAAATCAGTGCCAGGAAGCAGCAGAAACCATTTAAAACTGTTAGCAATAGCCGCAAGTCACTAGGTGAACTCCACTTAGTGCCTAAGTGTTTCTGGAAGGAAAAATGACAAGAATTCTAGTGATTGTCTGACATAAACATTACTGCAGCTTTGCATCTTATATCCTCCCTGCTCCATTGTATGGGCATATTTGATGCTCTTTGTCAGTGGGACTAACTGGGAAATACTGTACTTCATCCTTCTATTTAGATATAATAATGGAAAATGCATAACTGAAATGGGAGAGTTTCCCCTGGAGCTAGGGCTGCTTGACTTCGGCGCGTCATACACCATTGTGATAACTAACGTAAGTGTCCCTGTAATGGTAACAAGCTGCTTTTATTCTTATGCTGGTGACTCTCACTTGCTTTCTCTACCCTGCAAGACCTGGGCAGTAGCTATCTGAAGGCAGTCCACTCTACAAGGGCTAGTGAATGTTTTCAGTGCCTACATAAGCAAGGCAGATGGGTACTCATTCCACCTTACACTGTGATCTTGTCAGATCTCATGGGCTAATGAGAAGTAAGATCTCTTCCTTGATAGAGATCCTTCATGGAAAATCATGTGATCTGTGGTTTGTTCTGGTCTCATGCCGTCCATCCTTATTCAGTTAGCATTGATGTAGCACACTGCAAAGAGCTATGACAGTCTACTAAGAGATGACTCTGCTTGTGGTCTTTAGAACACTGTACCTGGCAGTAACTCACACCTGAGAAACTTTGCAGAAACAGTCTGAAATATCCTCACATTTACTGATCTAAATGTGGACCTTCTGAGACTTGTGGATTACACATGGGGGGAAGAGGGATAAAGTGTTGAAGGAAGAGGTTGGTGAGATGGTGCCTCTGTTTTTCCTCCTCTTCCTGTCTGTACAGCTCATTTGAAGCCTAGTGTAAAGTCAAGGCATGGTTTTCTGAACAACCTAGCCCTAATGGGCCATGAGCACTTCTGTGGGGGTGGATTCCTTTCCAAGCTTGCCAACCTCTTAGGCTTGCTGCTCCAACCCTGTTCCAGCTGGCAGGAACCACAGAGATGAACGTGATCAGCTTAATTCCCATTTTAACCTTTCCACTGCATGCTCACACAGACAAACCAGGTCTGACAGGACACACTGCTAAGCTGCCCTCTGAGACTTTGGGTACTGTGTTGTGATGAGCAGAGCAAACTGCTGTCAGCTACTCCCTGGCAGTAACATCTCCCTATTGGGCAATTAATGGGAGCTGTTCATGTCTGCAAAGTCCAAATACGAAGGGGGGGAAATAGAGCTGCAAGGCACCTGGCATTTTTTTTTTTAACTTCAGTAGCTGGAGTAGAATGCACAGTCCTGGAGGGAACAGGCAGATGCTGCCATCTGTGAGTGCAGAGATTTATGTACATAAACCACATACTTGAACTGATGTTGGCCAGACCCTTCCTCCATGGCTGCAAGCCTCTTTCACCAGATGAGAAACTAAGAAGAGAAGTTGCATTAAGAATATTACACTAATAATATTACCCTAAAGCCTCTGATAAATGCAACTGAGTCAGGGTCAGTTGAGGTAAATGTGTCGCACATCACTGTTGGCAAGAATTTCAGTTTGTGGACCCATCTACAAAAAGTCCCTGTTGTAGCCGTGGCTGCTCTGGGGTGGCTCTGTGCCGTAGTCCTTCTGGACCCTGTGGTAGTCCTTTAATCTTTTTGACCCTCTGTTTTTCCATCTCTCTGCCTGTGGTTTCTTCCTTTTGTAGAGAGTTAGTTTGCTCCAGGCCAAGATATTTTTTTAATTATTGCAGTGGTTTGTACTGAGCCCCGCTCCTCTGCCAGGAGTGCTATATAGAAAAACTGGGAATGCAATATATTACTCTGCTAATGTGGCTGACTGTGACGCTTAAATCACAGAGACGCTGCCTTCTAGCCAGCCTTCCTCAGTGTGCAGTTATAGTACGGTGCTTGTGACATTTCTTTATGGGCTAAAGAGCAATGCACAGCTCTCCTCACAGCTCTTTTAGCCTGCTAAAAAACAGTATCTTGATTTGCCTTCCTGCATTGTGATTAAGTGCATCTAGTAAATATCCACTGTATTTTCCCAAGTACTCTCCTTAAGTGTGGGTTTTTTTGCTTGAAGCCATTTCAGCCTAGTGTTTTCTTGGCTACTAGTCAGATCTCTCTCTGCTTCTGAGCCTCTGTGCATCAGAGGCAATATTAATTACATCTGGGAAAGCAAATAAAAATGATTAGGAATACAGCTACCATAACTAATTGAATACATCTGGTACAGGGCAGTCTCTGCTACTCTTGGTGTCCCTGAACTGGATTTCTTTGGGTGTCACTGTTATCATATTGGAGTTGTACATTGCTAATGAAATGGGAACAATGACCACATGGTTGCAATGAGTGTTTATCCTTTTGTCCTCTTCTAGCCTTGGGGACAGCAGTGGGCCACAGGCTCGGCACAAGTTTCACACAGACTTCTCTCAACCCCACTACAGAAGACAACTTGTTGGTTTGCAATAGCTTAGGCAACTCTTGAATGTGTGGGAATGCTTCCATCCTGCCACCTATGCAGTAGGAATCATCCCATTCATGACAGGCTTGAAAATGGCAGGTGTCAGACCCATAGTTTTGCTTCTAGGGCAGAGATTTGCTTCCGTCTTTGCTTAAAATTTTGTTTTGGTAAATTTGCCGTTTCTGTCCAGGCTAAGAAGGATCTGATCTTTCAGCAGCTAATCAGTGTGCCTTTATTTTCATGCTAGGTTTCTGGAGGTGCTGTTAAGACATGGAAGTCAGAAGACATAAAGGCCAACAATGTCCATATGGCTTGGCAGTTACCACAATACTTATTAATATCTGCTGGGGAGGTGATGTTCTCCATTACAGGTCTGGCCTTCTCCTATTCTCAGGTACACCACTTGAAGATAAAGTGCTTACAATTAGACTTCAGGATTTATTCCTGCATCTGCTGTTGACTTGTAATATGTCCTTTGGCATGCCACTGACTCACTTAAGCAAAAAGTGGGTTTGTAACACAGCTTGCTGGGTGCCCTCAAACTAAATTAATTCCAACCCCTATTCTATGGTACTCTGAAGGATACTTCTTCTCAGTTATACTCAGGACACTCCTTTTCTAGTGAAGCTGAGAACACAGAAAAGAGCTGGATAGAAGTTTATTTTAATGTGAAAGGTCTAAATAGTGTAATATCAGGTTTTTCTCCCAGTGAAATATTTTGTAGTATGTATTTTCCAGTGATAAAAAGTCAAAGGTATCTCAAGGACTATAGGGTGGCACTGGGCTTTGGAATCTGCTTTAAATGGAGAGAGCGAAAGGGTCTAAGCCTACACGAGTCTAAAAAAGAGAGCAGGGGTTAGCAAGTGTGCAAGGGATGATTTGATTGCTGTCTAGGAAGAAGGTTTATGAGGAGAGGATGGAGGCATTACAAGATCGAAAAGCTGAAGCTACTCAAATTTATCCCTGGAGTAAATTGCAGATATTCATTAATAGTGGGACAATTTGTAATGGGATGTAGAAACTTTGTCATCGCAGGAAGTTCAACATCAAGATCCAGTTCCAAAGGTGTACAGCCACATGGCATCAGACTACAAACTGCAGGTGGTGTTGTGTGGTTCCCTGGACTTTTCGATTGTACGATTTCAGATGATGCAGATTGGGGATGATGAGGATCCAGCTCTGCAAAAGCAGCATCTCCTCTTTCTTCACGTGTCCTCCTGGAGGACATGTTTTGAGAGTTTCTTGTATGAAGCTCTTGAGATTAACCACTCTGCACAGAGAAAATTTCCCCTATCTCATAGACTGAGCGCAGTGACACCCACACTGGGCAGGACATCACAAAGTGAACCAGGGCAGAAGGGCACAGTGTGATACCCACTGATCAGACCCTTCTCTTTTCAGTCTCCGGCCAGCATGAAGTCGGTGCTGCAGGCAGGCTGGCTGCTCACGGTGGCTGTTGGGAATACCTTTGTGCTCGTTGTTGCCCAAGCTGCACCAATGGCACAGGTATGGTTTGGCTCTCAGAACAGAGGTAATGCTTTTAAACAGGCTGCTGGATGTCCACATCCTGGAGGTACAGCTTTCCTGCACAGCTCCAGGCTCCTGCAGTTGAGTAATGGCAGACTGCACTGAGGTCTCCCAGCCAGGGCCCTGTGTTGCCCTCAGCAGAGTTACCCTCTGGAGCCGTGGCCCTCCCTAAGTCTCCCAGTGGCAGTAAATAATAGTGACCTGCACTGCTGCAATAACGTTGATGGAGCTCCGCTCTAGGCAGGCAGGCTGCCTGTGGGCCTGAAGCCAGCCACAGATTTCAGTTGCTTACCAAAAGCAGCTTGCCTTCATCCAGGTAGCCCAGTGGGCTGTCAGCCTCCTCAAGTGTCTAGCTTGGTATCCCTCAGGGCCAGCTGCCTATGGCACCCTAGAGATGATGAGCTCGCATGGGGAGATTGTGGTGTGGAGGTTGTTAAATTGCGCCTATCAGACTTTTGAGATGGTGCCATGAAGGTGTGAACTTGGGCTTGTTTCTGGATAACATGAAACTGCCTCTTCCAAAGGAATCTTGTGGGCAAAAAGCCCAGACAGGTATGTTGCCGTCAGGATGGATTTCTAAGAAAAGATTTAATGAAACTAGCCCAATCAAACAGGTTTATTTCAAGGTATATCACATATTCGTAATTAAATTATGTGTACATGGGTTTACCAGAAAACAGGATGAGAAAATTTCTATCTTGTAAACACTTTTGGAAACTAAAAAGTAATTTTCAGCCAGCTCTTTAAAAGGCACTTGTAGGTGCAGAGATGTCCTCTGGACTGAGAGTCTGGGGTCTCCTGACCTGCTGTTCTTTTTTCTTTCCTAGTGGGCTGAATTTGTCTTGTTCACTGTTCTCCTCTTTGCTGTGTGCATTATTTTCTCCATCATGGGATATTTCTATGTCAGTGTGGATCCAGAGGACCTAGAAGAAAAGGAAGAGAAGAGAGAGTCCCCAAGCAGAGGAAACATGATTAGTCTTGTTACTCAAAAAACAAAGCTCTAACACATGATGGGTTGGGATTTTTTTTTTAATCAGAAGATGGGAGGGTAAAAGAAGGGTGGGGAAAATGTTCTTTTATTTTATAGCATTGTAGTCTTTATTACTCAAAATGTAGCCATCTTCTAAATGGGACAAAATAGCCCTTTATAAAAACAGTGGGGGTGCTAAAATCAGAGCAAAACTCCCTGGGAAAGCTCCTCTGGTATTAAAAGCCCTCAAGTAAATACAGTGTAATTTAAAACCTGTCTATTTTTTTTAAGTATAGGATGCTTTCCTATGATTTGGTTTTAAACATATACTTAGGGCAGCAGGGAGGAAGGGTGGAAGGAATGCCATACGACAGCAAATTTGGAGATGCTGAGAGAAAAGAATGAAAACTCATTACAGGAACTGGGGAAGAATAGACGTTACTGACAGGAGAACTTTTAATGCTGTCACCGAGGACTGGAAGTGTTACAGTCCCAAAGGCTTTTATCATGTAACTCTCCTTACGAGTATTTCACCCCATTATTGCATATTATGAATGGTCCTGATTTATGACTTTCACCTCCAGGCTCAGAAGTAATAACAGGGAATTAAATTCTGCAGGCTAAAATATTCCCCAAACGCTACTGAAGAAGATGTGTATGCCACCATCTCTCCGATACTGACTTTTTTTTTCCTAGGAAGTTTAGCAACTGGTGGTTTCTTTGAATATATGTGATTAGAGAATTGGTTTACACTTTGTTATTTCAGAAATCCAGGCAGTTACTTGCCATCTTCCTATATATTCTTTATTGAGCATTTCCTTTTACAGCACTTGCCACTGCAAGTTAGGATAAGGCTGATTTCTTATCTCATCCTTCAGTTATTCCCTACCGAGAGACACATTGTGGCAGTGTCTATAAAATTCCAGACATCCTGCAGAGAGTTAAACAAGGATGCATTTTATCATCTTTTCAGTCTACAAGAGAAGACCATAGGAGATTTTTCTTTTTCCGCCCTGTTTTTGTGTCTCTCTACTAAACTTTGGATATAGTTATTTTATCAGAAGTGTGATATAACTGTCTGATTTTCCTGGGTTGTGTGAATCTGTGATTTCACATTCTGCATAGAAGTAATTCAACCATTGCTGATCTAGTAAAACTCCCGAGGCAGTCTCTGCCTTCGTCTGTCCTCCAAGGCTGCAGTTGTAACAGGTATGTCCTAATTTACAAGAAGTTGTCAATAGGATCTTCAGGTTCACAGAGAATAGATACTAAATGATGCCTTCCTTTTCTATCTTGGCATTGGCCATAATTGTTTGCTGATGCTTTGATTCAGGAGATTACAAAATACATGTTAATTTAACTCGTGTTCAGGACAGTGCTAGGGAATACACTTAGTTTGACACCTCTGCTACTTTAATGTGCTGCTTTGTGTATGTGTGTCTTCTCCGGCGAGACTGAGAAAACCCCACTTTTTGGTTTATAACTGGAAGACTCACAGCCTAAGATTGTTTCCTTTGCTTCCTGTCATGAAGTTCCACCACTAGTTCTGCATAAACTCCTGCCTGCTGTGAAACAGCGTCTGAGTCTTGTGCCAGAGGGGGACCATGGTCTCAGATAAATGACACCAGGCTGCAGTTCTGCACACAGAAACACTTAATGATGTTCAGTCAATGCAAAGCCATTTATTAAGCTGTGGTGGCTGGATCCAGGCAGCTGAACCCTGTGACTCAGCAGGGAATGAAGGGCATTGAAAAACATCTACTGGGTCATCCAACCTGCTCCTCAGAAGCCAAGTGAGGATTATTCCCTCTACTCCTTTCTGGTATTGTTCTCCTGCCATGATTCTTTGTGTAGGTTCTTTCTCCTCCAGACATTGTTGTTTTCCTAATCCTGCTTTATGATACACTGAGAATCAGCTCAGAGGCTGCTGAATCATTCTACTATGATGCTATTTGACCAACTTCCAATTCGGAGCACTAATAGAAAAGATTTCTTTCTCCCCCCTGCAAACAAAACAAAAATCCCCAAACTGAAGGAATGGACAGGCTCCAGTAGCACTGAACAAACAGAATTTAGAATTATTGGAGCATTTAATTTTTTATAAGCCTTGAATTCAGAAGTGCGTTGGGGTTCAAGGGCGTATGTGGTGAAGAGACAATTGAGAATTATTGGAGCACTTTACTTGGAAAGCACTTGATAAGCAGCTCATAGTGGCATGAGGGAAAGCAATGTGTCCAGTTCTTTACATATGCTCAAGAACCTTTTGATTTTGTTTTATTTCCTTATTGGCGGCACTACCAGAAGCTGTCATACACTCTGAGCTTAATTTAAAGGAATCATTCCAAACTCATAAAAAATACATTTAGGATGTCATCTGTAGCTTTTTAAACTCCTAGTGCCAAATTTCCCCTTTCCAAACATCTCCATGTTCCAAACCATCACCATAATGCTGGGGGTGGGGAGGGAAGGGGAGGAGAGGAGAAAAATTGCAATTCACAGTTGGGAAGGTTATGAACAGGAAAGCAATGCTATAAATGAAGTGCTAACATGAGGCTAGGGGCTGATTACATTTCTCTTCCAGCTGACACCTCTACTTCTTCCCACCTGCTCATCATCACCTGTTGGAATCTTTGTCCTCCTCCCATCTGCCTGCTTGGTTGCTGATATGATCCTTCCCCACCGTTTCAGCTGCAGTTGTAAAGCTTTTGCTAATTGGACCATTTATTTGAAATGCACCAGCAGTTTGGAGGGATTTCCACTGAGTGGGCTGACAACCAGCCAGGAGCAGGCTGGGGCCTGTAATTAAGAGCTGCCCCTGCTGTAGCTGGAGAAGGTGGCAAAATAGCACACTCAGCATAGCATTTCTCCAATGTTAGAGCAACAACTCTGTCCTCGGAGCCGTTTCATCACTTTCAAATGGACTCAAGACTGGATCAAAGATTTAGGATGTGATTCTGCGGAGTATTGAAGTCTCTGGGTTTTTCTTCCATACAGTCAGCCTAGAGATGGGACCATCCAATTTTAGAATGATATTCCTTATTCCTCCCAATTCCTTGATCTAGGATCAGAGGGAGAATCCAAAATAGTGATATGTAAAGCTATATGAACATCTGTAGAGAAGCAGCAGCCTCCTGCCTGTCCAGCTTTGCCTGTCACTGCAGGGAGTCTCAGCTGTTGGTGGAGTCTGCCCTGGAGCAGATTAGGGAAAGCTCACACCAGCTGTTTTGGAGGCTGATGTACAAAAATTATCATCTCCAGCTAAGGGACTGTAATGAGCTGATGGGGATCTTTGGGTAGGTTGCTGCACAAGCCTTCACGGAGATTGCAGGAGTTTGGCTTCACTGTAGAAGTATGTGTATTCATTTGTTTTTCCTAACAATGATCTCTGATAAAGAATTTTTTGTGCAGCGAATTTCCCTGCAGTTGCACTGGCTGTTACTCAACATGTTTTTCCCCTTAGTAGGTTGCAAGTGTGGCCAGTGTTATTTCCAGCTTTGCATGAGACAAGCATAAAAAGTGAGCTTTCAAACTCACCAAAAACTTGACTGTGGGGTCCTTAAATTTACCTGTTCTCTCTGAGGCAGTCAAACACCTTTATGTAGTAAGCTGCTCATTGCAGCTCAAGGAGTTTGCATCTCTCTTTTCTTTCCTCTTCCTTTCTCCACAATTCCAGAAGATGATTTTTGGAAGATTCCAGAAGATGAGCCACGGGAAGTGTGCATGGGATGGGCTTGGATGCAGCTGGTGCATGCTGTGTTAGCTCCAGCTGGAAGACAGGAGCCTGGCCAGGAGCAGGAGCTAGTTCCTCCCTGGAGATCCAAGTGGGGCTGGGCAAGGTAGCCTGGGGCAGGGCTTGCCCTGGTGGAGGATGTGGTTTTCCTGAGCAGTGATCTGGATGTGAAAGGAGCAAGTGAAAGGAAAAGTTTTCACTGGCCTTGGCTTTGGCCTGAGGTGCTGTGCAAGGAGGCTGCAGACTGACAAGCAGGGAGGAAAGAAATGGCTATTTGGTCTAGGTCTTCCAGACTCCTCAGTGAACAACTGAAATTCCTTACATCAAATTAATTGCAGAGAAAATTATATGGGAGAAGTGGAACGCTCAGGTGATTAAATAGTGGATGACTTCAGACCTTTCTGAAAGTGCTCTCCTAACTGGTGGTGAAGGGCCATCATGGGAGTTAGCTACCCATGGTTTGAAAACTGGTTTGTAGTTCTGGAGCGCAGCAAAACCTGCATACAGACCTGTGTCCTTGGGTCTGCAGTGACTGGAGGAGGAGGCAACTGTGCTCCCAGTGATGCCACCACCAGCCGTGACAGCCACCACCTTGGCTTCCCCTTGGTACTGAAAAACACAGCTGAAGGTGTATTACAAATGGAAGTAGCACAGGGGGGAGGGCTACAGTTAAGGGTGGTTAATGGGCAGTTTTAGCCAGGGTCATACACAGAAGAATAATTACCTCTTCTACGTCCTCTGTGTGTTGAATTTCTCTGCTTCACTACAAGAAACACTTTCTAGCACCAGCAGCTTAAAGAGAGTTCAGCTCCATCACAGATACCACAGCTGCTGAATTTTGGACGGTACCAGACTCTGCATTTCATTATCGCTACATTTGTTATTGTGCTATAATTCTAAAACAGCACTTAAGAGATGTTTCTGGCCCCAGATGTTGACAGATCTGGCCATGTTTTTGCATATTGATAGCCAGATTTACACTAGCCTGTCATGTTAACACATGCGATAAACCTGTCATGTACAAGTAGATGTTGTGGACCCTGTGGATTTCCTCAGCAATTTAGAAGGAAACCAAAATCCCTAGTGAAGCTGGCTAAGCATGAAGGTGTTGCTTCCTTGTTGGAGATACCACAGGCTTTGTAAAACAAGGACCCTCATTCAGCTCTTGCAAAGTGGTTCCCAGAAAGACAAAAAGAGGGGGACACTCTTAAACATGTTGCCTTGAGAAGGGCTTGTGCTTCACTGCAGAAACTGCCCAAAGGAAAATAATTGCTTTGCTTAAAATCCATCTTCCTTCCTTGCCATGTCAGGTGGTCAACAAGGAATGAAACAAGTTGTTTCTTTGTGAGCATTAAATCAAGGAGCTGCAGCGTCCTTTGAAGGTCTTCCCATAATGTGTTTTACTAGCAGGTCAACATTAACTTGCCTCTACTACCTGTAGATCAGAAGAGTGCCAGGATGCAGAGCAGACACACTCCAGGCTCCCACGGCTGGCTGATCAACTCTCTTCATTTTTAATGAAGTTTTTAGCATATATACTGCAGAGCTCAGAATTGGTCTAAATTTAGGCCAAAACGAAGGGCCTGTGAGCTGTAATCAACAAGATAAATGGAAAAACTTCCCCTCAGAACTGCTAAAGCACTGGTTTATGGCTTAATTAAAGTTTTAATATGCTTACAGAAACTAAAAACCTAACCCAGAGTGTAACAATTCAGTTGGAGCAAGGAGGAGCTGTAGTTGGAATCCAGCAGCGTGGCAACTGGCAGGCAAGCTGAAGGCACAAAAATCAAGCAAACATCACGTTTTAGATTACTTTTTGTCATTGCATATGTTGTTCAGTCTGCTTGGCCTGTCCTGTTCCAGCTACCTGTGTGTGTAAGGAAAAGAAGCTGAACTGACTTGTGGAAGACATGTACCCTTCCCAAACTGCAGCTTGGTTTTCCTCTTGTTGCAGTCTCTCAGGTTAGCTCCAGATGACTCCCTTTGCTAGCAGTCAGCCCCCTCAGTCCCACATGCTGATCTTCCCTGCCCAGAAGTCACTCAGACTTCTCCCTCATGACTTTGCCAGCTATCAGCGCCTTGCTTATTCCTTCCTCCTCTCATGCAGCCTCTCTGCTGCCAGGAACAGCATGCCTTCTTAGGGAATGTCCTGGGTAATGCTGCCCACTTTACCATGTCTGGGCAGAAATCAGGCAGAGCCAATATCTGGGTGGCAGTAGGGCATCTGCCCTGGCTTGTTTTGGCCCTGGCTCCTTCTCACAGCCTTGTGTGACCCAATGCATCTTAGAATCATAGAATAGTTAGGGTTGGAAAGGACCTTAAGATCATCAAGTTCCACCCCCCCTGCCATGGGCAGGGACACCTCACACTAAACCATATCATCCAAGGCTCTGTCCAACCCAGCCTTAACACCAACAGGGATGGAGCATTCACAACTTCCTTGGGCAACCCATTCCAGTGCCTCACCACCCTAACAGTAAAGAACTTCTTCCTTATATCCAATCTAAACTTCCCCTGTTTAAGTTTTAACCTGTTACCCCTTGTCCTGTCACTACAGTCCCTAATGAAGAGTCCCTCCCCAGCATCTCTATAGGCCCCCTTCTTCTGCAGGCAAATAGCTTTAGAATTATTGGGGTAGTCCAGTATCTCTGTGTGTCCTTCCTATCTATCCTGTGCCCAGTTAGCTTCCCACAGGCAGCCCTTGTGTTGTGCCCTGTCAAGCTGCAGGGACTTCTGGCCCCAAACACTGCTGTTACCAGCCATGGGGGTCCATTTCTGCTGCCTGTGGACCCAGGTTGTTTTAGTTGGCCTTTGTTCATACATTATTTAAGGTCAGGCTGCTCATTCCAGCCTCCCACTTGTGCTGGAGGCTCTGGAGCCCTCCGCCATCAGTTAGTTTGTGAGTCTTGTAGAGTAGTAGGAGAAAGCCACTCGGCTTGTGTTCATCACAGCACTAGTGTGTGCTCAGTGGGCTGCATCTGCAACAGATCTCCCATCAGTGAGGACACTGCATCTGGTGAAGTGGGGTTGGCTCCTCTGCTAGCAGTGCTGGAGCAGTGATTGCTGGTGTCAGTGGGGCTGGCTCTGTGGCCTTCCCAGGTTTGACTGGCATGTTTTAAAAGCTGGTGTTGGTGTTTTGCTGGGAGACCCCTGTTATTACTGTGGTGCTGGCAGGCGTCAGCTACTGAAACTGTTGGGTGAGGAGCAGCAGGCTGTGTGCCTGGGCAGTTGACACAGATACCCACGCTTGTGCTGCTCACCTGCAGTGAGGCACTTTCTCCTCCTTCTTCATCTACTTGCCCAACACAGCAACCAGGTCTCGGGTAACTGGCATGTCCCAGACCTCGCTGTGTTATGTGCCCACCCACAAGAGGAGTTTTCTTTGAGTGAAAATGAATTTGGTTGCTTTGAGGTCTGGCTCTACTCAAATCTGTTTGGAGCCTTTATTTGTTTAATCTGTGTATCAAAACACTCCAAGTAGGCCTTCATGCTGTCCCTACCAAAGACAGAAGCCTCTCAGAGGTGCTGTGCCAATTTGGATATTTCCTGCCCAAGTCAGAGCTGATACAGGCCAGCAGGAATTCAGCAGACCCCAGGAGATGCTGCCTTTCAAAAAGGTGAGCTGCTGTCAGTCATGGTGGCTCCCCACAATGTGAGGCCATGCAGTCCAGATCCTGCTGTGTCGTGAGCTCAGCAGAGGCCAGTGGATGCTCAGATGCCTCTCTGGGGGCTGCAGTTCCCATGTCCCATCACTGGCCAGCCCACCTGCGTGCCATTCATGGTCTGTCAGCACCAGCTTTGCTTCCTGACACTTTATATAGAATTCGATATGCTTTTAACCAGCAGTCCCTTTGTGGGGATTAGCCAGCCTGGGTAATGTTTGCATTTCACCCTTTGCTGTGTGCTGGCTGTGGCTCTGATTTTGAAGCCAATGTTACTGTTTTCCTTTCCTTCTCCCCCCCCTTCCCCAAGGTTGTCCTGAGCGCTTGCACTCTCTGTATAAAATAGCCAAAGGGCCTTGCCTGTTTGAAGACAGATGGTCCATCCATCTTCTGCAGAACCTGTGATAGTGCCATGACGAATCCCTCTGTGGTAATGGTGCTGGTATAGTCCTTTAAATTTCTATTGGAGGACTTCTTTGATCCTTCTATGCAGCATCCTTTTGTTATGTTGCTTAAAACCAAAGGGGTTGCTCTTCATTTCTCACAGCCCACAGCACTCCTCAAGCTTCCTTAATGCAGACTCTGAGTTCCCTCTTCTGTTTGAGCTGAAAACTATTAAAAGCCATTGGGTGCTTCAGAATCAGTTGGTTTTTTTGCCTAGGAAAGGTTTGGGGGGTTTCTTTGCAGATTTTTAAGCGTGTACACATCCGTCACTTACCGTGGAGTGAAACACTGCTCCACTCTTCTTTCTGAAGAAGGTTGGGCTTCTAGCTTTTCCATAAGAATCTGATCTTCAGTGTGTTTAATCCTAATGCTGTTCATCGTTCAGCGTCCCTTAAAGACTGGGATTTGGGCTCCTTCCTTCGGGTTTCTGCTCACATCTGCTCAGAGTTTCTTAGCTGGTGTCAGTGTATTGTTATCTCCTGGGGCCAACTGACCTACTGGGCTGACAAGGAACAGAATACAGCCCAGTGGTTTTAAAAGATGCACCTTGGCTGAACTTGCTCAACTCTGAAAGTTTTGAGCCCCTTTTCAGCTTGTTAGAGGAAGAGAAGGCACTTTTCCTCATAAAGGTGTCCTTCCCATTATCAATGCTGTGCTTGGAGTCAAGTGCCCTTCATGCCACAGATCTGCAAGCTAAGTAAATGTAGCAAATCATTAAGACAGACTTTGGCCACTCCTGTCTCCATCAAAGACTGGGATTAAATTAGGCCCCTTTGATAAACTGATCTGATGGGCTGATGTGGATCGCACATGTGGGTATTAGGAGCCTTGCGGGGCTTACGATTAAAAGACGTAAGAGAATGCATTTATTTAGAGAGGTTCTGTAACTCACTAGTCACTTCTTTACCAGAACAAAAGAGCCCAATTCTGCAGGGTGGCAGGCAGCTTCTGGGAAGTGCCTGTGTGCCTCTAATTGCCCAGGGAGGTGAGAATCATATTTGTCTCCTGCAGGTTTTGATGTCTGTGATAACACTGGGCAGGGGTCAAATGTCACTCGGGACCATTTCCATCCCCCAGGCATTTGTGAAACCTTTCACACAGGTGGCTCCTTTATCTCTTTCTACAGTTGCTTGGGTTTTGTTTTCCCCATAAACTACAGCTCTCTTTGTAGCAAGATAATGCTCAGCTGGGTTTCTTTGCTGGACTCTAATCAAATCCTGACTTGCACAGGGAGCTCAGTGCAATCTAGGCTGACTGCCTACATCAAATTCTCAAGCCTGGGGCTGGATCCTGATGCAGTAGGAAAAGCTCTGTTAGCTTAGGCCCTGCATCAAGCCCTGAAGATGAGAAATGTCTGACTGCACACGAACACAATTTTGCTTGTTATTTTTCTCTCAGGTTACTGAGTCAGAGCTGAATGGTGTATGTAATTCTAGTAAGGCTATTCTTCTCTCTCTTTTTTTTTTTTCACTTTTCCCAAGGAACATTCATGCTGCATTTTAATTACAACATTTAGAAAACATCCAAATAGCTTGAGCTCAAATTGATCTTGTTTTTCAGCCAGGAAACTTGTTTTTAATCTATTATAATAATAAATGTGCTATAGATAATAGTTCAGGTGCAATACAGCAAAGCTTTGTGTTATGCATCAGTTCTGGAGGGCCAGAATTTTCTTATTATCCGTTATTGGTATGACAGTTTGCAAATATTTAACAAACAAATTACCAGGTTTTTCTTGTTCCCTTCTTAGTTTACAATCTCAGTCTTTTTGACAGCTGTATTTGGGATTAATAATGATCTTGTTTAAGATGATTGTTTGCTAGCAAACAAGTTTATTCTCTAAACCTACAAAGTGCAGTAGAACTATCACTGACACTTTGAATTACATCCGATCCTTGAGGCTAATGTTTTAGATTTATTCCCTCCAATTCTTATAAGCAGAGATCAGAGTGCTTAGACCTGTTATTATTTTCTTAGTTTATGAAGTCATCTTAAACATAGACACTTAATATGATGAGCTGGTAAAAGCAGATGTTTTTCTCTCCCAACCCGGAGCTTGCTGGGTATGTTCAGTTTGTAAGTGCTTTAAAAGACAGGTCCTTCCTGAGCACAAGCATGGGAGTGAGGAGACCACCTGGAGCCTTCATAGAAAAGAGATACCCAGAAGAACCTGATGGATTTGGTCCTTGGTAAAGCACCGGGGGCAGCACTGGGAAACGTTCAGCACCAGGAGCTGGTAAAACATCCGTGGTCTGCAGCAGCTTCCTCTCTGCCTGATCCAGGTCTGAGCAGAGGGTGAAGGGTATAGAAAGGGCTGAAGTACCAGTGTCTGCCTGGGAAGGTTGTTTTTTGCGTAGACGGCTTCAGTTGAAGCAAGGAGGGTGCTACACCTGATGGGAAATCCTGACGCAACCCTCAGGGAGATCTGGGGCATCTTCTTGGAGAAAAAAAAACATTAGAACATGGAACTCGAAAGAAGCATGAAGCACCCCTTTGGAACATGTGCTGGGCACTTGGCCATTTCTGCCCTGTGGTTTCTGACCATGGGCTTTGTGTACACAATACAGGAATTCACTAGTGTGCGAGCTAGGCTTTGGAGATGAGGAATGAATTTGTTCTCAAGTAAAATTATCTTTTGTTAGCAGAAAAATCTGTGAGTTGGGTTCCCCAAGGGAATATTGTTTGAAATCACAGATGATTAAAAGATAACACATTTGAGAGTGTTTTGTTTGGTTGGTTGTTTTTGTGGAGGTTGTTTGTTTGTTTGTTTGCTTTTGGGTTTGGGAAGCTGGATGCTGCACGTCAGTTTCTCCACAAGTGGCCTAGCCACAGATTTTGTATTTTAATGCAAGAAAATCTGAGACTCTCCTTAAAAGCACCCCCCCCCTTCCCCCCAGGAGTTCTGAAATACCAAATGTCACACCAGCAAAAATGACTAACGTTGGCAACTCTGAGTGGAGTGTATCACATTGGTCTTAAGCAAAAATAAGCCAAATCAAACAAGACTTGGTGGAACAGAACAAAAGCAGGCAAGCACCACAGCTTGGCTTGAAATAATGTGTCAATAAAGAATGTTTCTTCACTACTTTTTATTTGATAAGCAGTAAAACCATAGACTCATGCTGAATACAGTTTGTATGTGCCCTCTGCTAATTGCCCATCCCCATTTGTAATGTAAGCACTCATTACTCACTTCCCTTGGAACTAGGGGTGGCCAGCATGGAGCAGCAGGGAGAGGGCACAGCTGTGTATTTCAGCCTGTCTGCACATCTGTTTTCAATCCTGGAGTAATCCCCATTATATGGACATCTTAGCCTGGTATTTAAGGCTTCATCTCGCTTCTTTTTGAGGCTTGCTTAATGCTTTTCCAGCTGATTGATGCAGCATCAATCACGGTAATATTCCAGCTATGATATTCCTGTTAATAACTACTGAAGAGCCAGGTGGCTCAGACCCCTGAGCTGAGCACAGGCATTTTCTCTGTGAATGAATGCTGGGGGAATTTGCTGACCGCAGCAACATCCAGGAAGAAGCTGCTGGTCATCTGGTGCCCAGGTATCTCCCAGCTTTTGAAGTGGTTCCATTTGCAGCTCCATGCTCCATCTTCTGCTGATGGGGGTTAATGTTTGAGAAAAAATGAATATGCAACTTTGTGAAGTGCAGCTACCAGCTGGACACAACAAGGGTAAACTGGCTCCAATTACCTGCTTTGCTTACACCAGCTGCTGTGTCTTACAAATCAAACCAGCCACAAGGAACCAAACTATTAAGCTGCTTTCTCATAATCATTAACGATGAAGTTGCCATCACTCCTGTTTGTAATCTATGAACTGTCCTGTGATAACTGATTATTTTGGTTTTAGTTCAATGAATTGTGATGGTGAAGCTGCAAACAATGTTGGCAAGCAACTCCCACAGGGACCCACTCCTGCAGGTCTGAACTGGTGAATCCTCCTTTTTGTGACACAAAGTACAGTGACCTCATGGGTACAGGTTTATGTTCCCCTCCCATCCTCCTGGCCACCCTGCCCAGCCTCTGGGAAAAGCCCAACCCAAAAGTGTTCTGTTTTGGTGGTCTGGCAGGAGAAGGGCAGGCAAGTATTTAATACACTGACAGTCAATGTAAGGAGAAGCTTTCAGGCAAGAGGGTGTCTCCCCAAAGGCTTTCCCTGTCATATTGAACACCCCAAAACTTTGCTGAGATCTGTCAGTCTGGGTATTAATTTCCCCTCTCCTGCTTTCCCATCTCTAGTGTGTTTATTCTCAGTGTGACATCGTAGTGAGAGGAGCTTTCATGCCTTCCAATGGCAAAGGCAGCAGGTATGGAGCAAACCCCCTATCTCTTCAAGCCTCCTTCAATTCATCTCTGCCCTTTTGTGTTGCTGGGAAGGGCATAGAAATGGGTCAGAAGAGAAAAAGGACTCCAAAGGCCAATGGCATCCTGGCTTTTATCAGAAATAGCGTGGCCAGCAGCACTAGGGAAGCTACTGCCCCACTGTACTCAGCACTGGTGAGGCTGCATCTTGAATACTGCATTCAGTTCTGGGCCCTTCACTGCAAGAGAGACATTGAGGTGCTGGAGGGGGTCCAGAAAAGAGCAACAGAGCTGGTGAAGGGTCTGGAGCACAAGTCTGATGAGGAACGGCTGTGGGAACTGGGGTTGTTTAGTCTGGAGAGAAGGTGCCTCAGGAGGGACCTTGTTGCTCTCTACAGCTACCTGAAAGGAGGATGGAGAGAGGAGGTGGCTGATCTCTTTCCGAGGTAACAGTGATAGGATGAGAGGTAACAGCTTCACAAGGGGAGGTTTAGATTGGATATTAAGAAAACTTTCCTCACAGAGAAGGTGATCATGCATTGGAACAGGCTGCACAGGGCAGTGGTGGAGTCACCGTCCCTGGAAGTGTTCAGAAACTGTGTGGATGAGGCCCTCGCTGTCATGGTTTAGTGGTGGTCTTGGGAGTGCTGGGATAATGGTTGGACTTGGTGATCTTAAAGGTCTTTTCCAACCTAGCTGATTCTATGATTCTGTGGAAGTTGCTCATCCCACCACGGTCACTTGCTGCCCAGGTTCTCCATGGTCTGCAGACTGAGTTACCAATGGGACTTGCTACCAGAGCATCTGGGACATTCTTGCACCATTTTCTCCTGTAACTGCTTTCTGGACAGATGTCTCCCAGCTGGTCTGCCTCCTCAGATGAGCCCATGCATGTGACTGGATTACTGATAGATGCTCCACAGCCATCTGGATGTATGGAAGAAATGACAAATCTCCCCCCACCAACCACACCTTCCATGAGATATTGATGAATGAGATCTTTATTGGCTGCTGGGCTAATTAAATAGAAGTTGCATCAGCTTCTAGCTGACAGGCTCTAATTGCTCCTGAGCAGATTTTGAGAGGACCAGATGAATAGGAAAATAAAAGGGAAGACTGTGGACTAGATCCAAGGATGTATCTGACTGCCTTGCGTTTCAGATGAGCTGGAAGTTTGTCTCACATTTCCCTGGGGAACAGGAATGGACAGGAATAAGGTTCCTGTGCTGTGAAAGTGCACAGGGAGGTGCTGTCAGAAAAGCCAAAATGAATGTAGGTAATGAAAAGGAGGTTTATTTAAGAATTTCTGAGGTCTTATCTTTGCCCCAGTCTCTAGCTTTGGCTTTGGGCAGCTGGCACCCATTGCTCTGTGTTCAGTTTCCTGCCTGTCATGCAGGACTAGCAATGCCTGCTGCCAAGGGCTCAGCTCTGCGATGCTCTGGCACCACATGGATCCCTGAGCCTGATTTTTTTCCTCCTGTTGCTTGAAGTCCAAAGACTGCAAAAAGGGTGTCAGGCATGCAGCAGAGCCCCCCAGCCCAGCCCTGTGCAGCTCTGCTGAGGGCTCAGGAGAAAGATCCTCCTCTCCAGGAACAAGGTCATGGAACTTTGAGCTTGGCTCTTTGTGGAGCACAGTCCTTTGAAGACAAGAGGTGCCGAGTGTGTGCCATGCTGTGTGGTAGCTGACAGCAAGGAGTGCAAAGCCCTCTCAGCTTCTTGCTGCCATTGCCCCATGCAGGAGCAGAGCTGGAGTCCAAGTTACTTCTCTCCTCCAGGCTCTTACCTAAACCTCCCAGTGGAGAGTGTGGATGGTTCAGCAGGAGTCAGTAAAGCAGATGTTGCTGGCTGTGCAAGTTTTGGGCTGGTCCAGGACAGAGCTAGACGTGGTACACAGTAGATTCTGGCATTGAAAGAAATAACTGAAATTAATGGCCAAGCCCTCAGTGACTTCAGTGGTGTCATGTTTTCCCCAGTGGACTCTGCAGGCTTTATCTGGGCACATCCACCCTAAGAGGCTTGTCCCATGTTTAATTTATAGGGTGATGAATGAGTTCTTAGCATACAATGCATTTAATTCCATTTTGGCCTGATTTATGATGTGATGTGAACTGCATGTGAAGTTTTTAATTCAGTAGGTGGTGACTCTGATTCAGTATATGGAGTGTGATGGAAGACGTGATAAATTTGATTCCAAAGGTGATGCATCAATTTCAGCGTGAAGTGCATCAAATTTATCACATGGCACATTGGTTTCAGTGCATGACACCCCAATGATGGCAGTGCCAGGCTGGTTAAGCGGGATACCTTCACTGCATCACCACTGGTCCCCATGTCCACCACCTCCCCTGAGGAAAATGGCCCTTTCTGATTGTCTTTTATTTGACCTTGCAGGACTTGAAGGAAAACAATAAAATGTCTCATAATGTGCTGGTCAAAATATTTGTCTTCAATTTAATACATGCCCCAGATAAGGGCTTCTTGATATCCCACCTGATTTCAGATGTTAGAAAGATGATGCTGCTCCTCGAAATCTCTGCACCAACCAGCAAATTGGCCTCATTTTGGCTTTATTTCATGATTCAGTATCTTTGCTTTTAACTCAGTGTCTGTCTGATCCACATCACTGAATGAGGATGTGGAGTTTGAGCCCTCTCTGGGGGACAGAGAGTTTAACACTGGGCTCTCTCATATCTGTAACCTTTGAAGGATATTTAAATAGAAAACATCCAAAAAATGGAGAGGACAACTCCCCTTATTCTACACTGGGGATGCTTTGGGGATAAGACTTCCTGGCTGAAATAAACCCATACCACGATTAGGAGATCCTAATGGCATTCAAGCAGCCATTTGAACTCATGGGAGTTAGTGCATGAAGCAGGACAGCATGGGGCATGCTGGGCACCAAGGGGGCTCCCAGTACCTGTAGTACACAACCGCTTTCCCATCCTCATGCCCCATTAACACCAGTGCCACTGAATCCAGTCCCCGCATGACAGAGCGTGGCGAGTCACTAACAGCTGAGAAAGACGAGAGAGAGCTGATGAAGGGATTTGGTGACAAGCTGAGTGGGAAGTAATTACTTTTCTCCTTCTCTCCTCCTTTCACTGCCACAGCCTCTGCAGCAGCAAGGATAAATGCAGTATATTAGCAGCAGTGAGTGGCAGATTCACTGAGCTGCAATTTATAACACTCTCCTCCCAAAAGCCTCATTGGAGGGCATTATGAAGTTAGCTTTGTAAGAGGGGATAAAACGACGATAGGGTCACTCTGGAAAAGCATTTGGAAACTCTCAGAAAAGGAGCTATTTTCTTCTCTCCACGCCAGGTACGTCTCATTGAGCTGGTTCCAGTGGAGCTCTGAGGGAGGGTTAGTGCTCATACACCAGATATTAAATTACATCTAGTGAGAAGGAGCAGATGTTGATGTGCCAGGCCTGTCTGCCACCACGTCTAATGCATAAGGATGGCTGAAAAATCTCCCATCAAAATATTTTGATTTTTCTTGAGGAAAAAATAAACTTCTACTAGAAAAAAATAAAAAATGAACCCCCGAGGCAGAAAACTTATGGCTCAGAAAACTTTGTTTTCAGACTGTTGATAAAGGGCTGCTGCTGTCAGAGAGGATAAAGAGGAGGATTTTTTCATCAGCCGTGTTAATCTGATCTATCCCTGCATGCAGGCTTTTGTGGGCAGATAAAATAAAACAGATCCTGATATGCTGATGAGCCAAACGCTATCACAGTTTCCAGTGAGGGACTCTGGGCTATCAGGATGGAGAGGCAGGGGAGGGCTTTGCTTATAATATACCCCACTGAAAGGTGTCAAGCACCAGGAAAGGCACTGGGCTAATGTGTTTCTGGTCTGCCTTAGAGAGAGCTGTTAACAGGCTTGGTCCTTGCTCTGGGCTCCAAAAACCTCTGCAACACACAGGTCATGGTGCTCCAGCTGTTCACACCCCAGTTCCCACAGGAACAGCAAGCTTCGACCCCAATCCTGCACTCTCCAAAAGGGTTAAAAAAACCTACATAGGCATGCTTTAGATAGTTTAAAAAGCATAAGGACAGGGAAATGCTAAAATCCATCCTTTTCAGGAGCAAAATTTCTCATGAATCTAAACTTCTATTTCAGCACCACCTTGAGGTTCATGACGAGGGTAAGAGCCATTGGGGTTGGGAAGTTGCTGTGCTCCTCCACCCCCCAGACACCCCACTGAGGGGGTGTTTGGGGGGTGGAGGAGTGTGCCACACTCTTACCCCAGCCAGGGGTGCCAGGGGCACTTAGGGATGCTGCCACCGCTGCCCCTAAGATGAATCTCAGTGTCTGAGCCTGCCAGGAGCAAGGACCAGAAGGCAGGCAGTGAGGAGCATCCCAGCCAAAAGACATGGATTGTGCTCTCACATCCTGGCTGTGGGGCAGCTCACCAAGCCCTCAGCACAGACCCTCCCGTGGCACCATGCAGCTTCCCAGCTGCACAACATCTCTCAATTGTGGAGAGAAGCATTTCTTTCTTCGTTTATTTGTTTGGCATTGGAAACGAGACTGCTGGTTTATAATGTTAAACCACCATCCTAGCTGAAAGCGGTAGGTCCTGTAAATCAATAAATCAGCCTCTCCAGAGCATTACTGCTCGTCAGGAACCAGCAGTTCTTCTGGGGGCACTCTGGAGCCAGTCTCAGGTCTCAGCTGGGGCAGGGACTGTCTTTCTTTTCTCTCTTTTATCCTGTTCCTTGAGTGGCAGGTTTTTATTGACACGCAAATGCACAAAAAGCCCATTTCTGTCCGTGATCAAAAGGATGCGGTTGAGCTGATGTTTTTCCAAGCTGCTTAAGGGTGAGCCCTTATTTTTAATCCAAACTACATTTTTTAATTTCTACTGTCTAAAACGAAGGTTTTGTGCCTTGGGATCCACACTGGGCACCCACATGGCCTCTTAATGTGGTGGACCCTATTGATGGGAATTCCTGTACTCTCCTGCCCCACAGGACCCCTCACACCTCTAATGATCAGATCCTGTGCTGTTGGATTTCCTGGTGATGTTTGATTTGCCCCATTGTGTCTCAGTTTTCCCACACTGCTCTGCTTTTAATTTTTTTACATGGAGAAGAGGAAAAGGCAACCTGAGGCCTCTGGGTGAAATTCATCCTCTGCAAACAGAGCGGAATGCACGCTCAGCTGGACACGGACCTGTCCTGGCTTTCGGTTTATTTTCTGTGCAGACAGGGCCAAACTTAGTTTCATCTGTAAAATTTCCCATTCACAGCAGAGAATGTTTCAGCTAACTGATAAACCACGATGACGAGTTTTCTATGAACTGTAGGACCTGGGAGGCTTGAAGAGTGTATTTGGGTATGTCTCTCCCTATGGCATGGGGCATTTGGGAATGACTGGGGTCCAGGCTGTACCCCTGCTTTAAAGGGATTGAAGTTATAAAATGTGGGCAGTTCCTTGTTTGTTTTGAGTCAGTTCTCTCCACCAGCATCTGGCTTGGCACATTTTTAACACAGAGCTTCAGTCTGCAAACAGAATTGAAATTTTCAGACTTTCAGTGCTAGCTTCGCAACTGGGGATCAATGGAGCAGAATAATATCTGCCCACTAATAAAATTAATAGCCCTGAGCCTGCCATGAATTACTTTAAAATGGGGATTGTAGGATAGTAATGTAAACAATCATTGATTTTTCTTGGGAGAGTACTGTAAATTAGATATGACTCTCTTCAGTGTGTAGCTGATACCAGACAATGCAGAAGATGTATCTGATTACTCGGAGGTGGGTAGGGAGGGATAAAGTGAAGAGGGCCCCTGTGACAGGGGGGACGCGATTAGATCAATTAAATGAGCCTGATCAGAAGATGAAAGCTCAGAGCTGCATGGCGCTCAATATTGCTGCCATCCAAGCTGACCCAATTAATAACATATTAGTGCAGGACAGGTCTGCTCAATGGTTCAGGTCTGTTAATTGAAACAGTGTGATTAATGGCGTTGAAGGAGATGAGGAATACTTAGAAAAATGATGTGAGTCTGCAACTCCGCACCGCTGCCAGAGCACCTCGTAGGGGCAAGGGAGGTAGGGGGTGGCCTTGCTCTTCACAAAACCCAGCTTTCGTGTTTCAGCAGCCTGTGGCCAGGCTTCAGCTCTGCTTTTCTCCTCCCTGGAGATCCCATCAGCACCCCAGCAGTGAGCTCGGTGCCCACACTGAAGTCAGAGAGGTGGCAGCTGCAAGGGCCAAATCCATCCTCAGCCTTTCCCATGGGCACAGGGGGACTGCTTGCATTCGGCATCAGCACCGATGCCCATGGGCTTTCCGTGCTGGGGTCTTGGCTGCTGGGGTGCGGGCAGTGGGCTCAGGGCAGATGCGGAGCCACTGCTCTCGTGGGTGCTGCTACCCATTGCTGCAGTGCAAAGGGACATTGGGGCCCCTGCAGCAGTGCGGCTCCTTTCCCCCTAGCTCACACACACCCGGCATCTGCGTTTCTCCCTCTGGAGGCCAATTTTCCTGTTGGTTCCAATTAACCCCAGCGCTGATGTCTCAAGGACAGCTCTGGAGGTGGCTTTGAAAAAGAGCAGAGATTCAGAATCCTGTCGTGGGGCTGCAGTGGCACCTTGGAGCCCAGCCTTAATTGCAGCAAATAGCCCAAAAGAGCTGTATAGTGATTTGAGCCACTGCCATCTGCAGAGTTACTTGGCTGCAAGATTATCTTCAGCCCCCTCTTTGCCTTACCTCAGAGCCTCTGCTTGAACGCAGGGCTCAGTGCAGGGGCAGGTGTGTGCGATGCACACGCTGGGTGTTTTCCTTGGAAAAACAAGTCTTCCCTTTCTTCTCCCTGTTAAATATGCACCCTGCTGCTGGTGAGAGAGGGAGTGTGCTGGGAAGGGGGGCAGTAGGCTTCGCTTCCAGGGAGTCAGGGCAAGCAAGCGTCTCATCCCAAATCATTGCCTCCCGGCTGCAGAGAATGAAGCATTGTTGCTTTAAGATCTGCTCTACCCTGGTCCTTTCTGGCATTCCTGGCATGGAAGCTGAGGGTGAGCTCCTTCCTGTGCCTTGGAGCCAGCTGTGCGCCCATGCCTCCCTCCCAGCACAGTGCCTGCCTATGTGACCCTGGGAATTCACACTTGGTTTGAAAAGCCCAAATCCACAAGTTTTTGGAGGATGGTGTGGCAAATGAGCATGGTCCAGGGGCCTTTGCTGCTGGCAGAGGCTGCATGAGCCATAGCAGCTGTTTTCAGATTGTCAGAGGCAAGACGACTGATACAAAAGCAGCAGCAACAGCAGAGAGAAGTGGGTTCAGAAGAACGAGTCAAAGCATGGCTTTTGTGGGGAATAATAAATGAATAGAAGGACCCACAGCACCACAGTGAACTGAACTACTCCTTAAATCTTTTGTTTTCATTTTGGGTGATAAAGGAAAATCATTAGGGCTCAATTAGTCATGAAAGACAGGGGTCCTTCTGCATTGCAGCAGCTTGAGAAAGCAACTCCTGCTCAAGAGCACATCTTCCCCATCCAGAGTAGGATCATTAAATATCAAACATTTTGTTTGTGCTATTTGCATTGCCTATTGCGCCCTTGCGCGGGACGAAAAGTCTGTGGCAATAACTGATGTCTGTAGTTTTAAAGGCGCTGGGCTCTGCCTCACAGAGCTTAAAACGCAGAGAGAAATGAAGGAGAAGCTCTGAACAGCAGAGGCTGCCCGTGCTGCTCCAGTGGCGCAGCGGGATGAAAGGGAAAAGAAGAAGGGGAAGGAGTAACAGGGGGAAGTCACAGATGAGAGCAGGTGCCCCTGGCAGAGGGAGATGAAGGTCTTGGGCACGTTGTCTTTCCCTTGGGGGTGAAGAGGAGGGAACGGCGGATGGCATCTGCTGCCAGACCCGTAATCAGACACAGCTGTGCTGCGGGTCCCAGCATGTCACTGGGATGAACTGGTGTCTCCTCCCTGCCATGCTGGGGGAAAACCGTGCTGTAGCAGACTGTGCACGTGTACCTGAGGCCTTTAAACATTCATAAAGCAGTAACTGATGTTGACATGATGGGTGAGAGAGGCTGAACCAAGAAGGTTCCTGAAGCCATTTGCACGCTGGCCCTGCCGCAAGCCCTTGCTAGGTGACTGGCGGGACCCTTGGCAGTGGCAGTATGGGGCTGTGCTTTGTGCTGAGCAGACAGGACACCCCAAGAGGAAATAAATAGTCCTTTAAAAAATCCCCCCTAACAGAACAACCTCCCCAGCTCCTCTCTCCCCCCAAACATGGCCGCACTACACGCAGGGTGATTTGTTTTCGTCACCGTGGGAAATGTAAAGCACAGCAGCTCTGCATTACCTACTGCTTTTATTCCACTTACCTCTCCCTTCATTTCTTTGCCAAGACTGCAAATAAAAGAGCAGATGTGTGGCATCTGTGCTGCTGTCACCTTGCTCAAAGGCAGCGGGGCAGAGTCCACCGGGAGCAGCTGAGGTGCCTCGAGCCCCAGCATGGTCCCACACAGAGGAGCTGTTGCCGAAGCGATGAGTGCCCAGGCCTTTGCCATATTTTGGTACGTGGGAGCCTGTGTGATGGGGCACAACGAGTATCTCCAAGCAGTCACCTCAGGACAGGTCACAGGGTGGGGATGGGCTCTGGCACAGGGTTTTGGCAGAAGCAGGTTGGGCATGGGATGGGGTTAGGTACTGGCACACTTGCTCATGCGGATGGAAGATGCTTGTGCTGTTGCAGGTGCCTCAGGAGCTTTGGGAGTAAAAGCCTGGCTGAGCCTGCTCAGACTATAGCAGAAGGGACCCGCCATGGCTCTGGGACTCAGGGATTTCATTCCTGCTTCTCCATGCAATTTTTTCCTTCCTGCAAGCAGGGACAGCAGCAGGCTAAACAAATAAGGGGCTGGAATGTAATTTTAGACACATGCTCTTGAATTCACATTTAGAGCACAAGCCGTAATATTTTGGTTTATTACTTAATTACAGGGTTTGTAAATGTAAATGGATTTAGACTTTTAATTTTAGGAGGCTTGAATTACCTTACATTCCTTGTTTAATATTCAGGTGGAAAAGCTCCCATGTCTGGCTGCAGCCTGTTTGGGGTGTGCAACACAGCTGGGTGAGCAGGGCATTTTCACTGCTCTGTCTTCTCATTTATAGAAGTGGGGCCAAATTGTGTTTTACTGTAAAGTGCTAAAATTAATTAAGTGGCAGAGCACAAGGAGCTGGTTTCAATCTTTCTTCCCCCAGCAGCACTTTGCAAACTGTGATAACCTCCCTGGTGAAAACCAGGAGAAAATGGAGCTCCCCACCTTTCCTTTTTCACCCGAAATATTAAATCTGGTCTTTCTGGAGTTGTTACCCCATTCGAGGTTGTTTGCTTAATACTGAGTGTGTCAGACAAACCCCTGACAGTACAAGGCCTCCCCGGCTTGAACTGTGAGCTCTGTTCCCATGCAGGGCTGAGAGCACATGTCTCCTTTTAATCAAATTGGTCAAAAGGCCTGAGCACGTGCATGGGGCTGGTGCTGGGGTATCCTCATGAACTGCCCCTGTTCAAGGTGACCGAGGCCCCGAAACACCACAGGCTGGGCAGAAACTGCTTTTGACTGCTCATGTAAGTGCTCCTGCCCACCTGGTGGTTTGATCTTTATGTTTTATCTGCTTGGCTGAATTCTACCCTCCTGAAACAGCAGCTTTTCTGGGAGGTTTTCCATTGTTTTTCCTCTAGTGAAGGGTTTTCCAGAGGAGCTGCTCCCCTGTTTCATTGTGATGGGCTCCTCCTCAGCTGAAGTGTGCCCCAGGGAATGGTGCTGGCTCCTGTGCCAGGACCCCATGGAAGCTCTGGATGCCAGGCTGGGCAGGGATGCTCCTATAGGGTCTTGCAGTGTAACCCCCACAAGCAGGAGGGCAGCATCCCTGCTGCCACAATGGGCCCAGGGCTCCCATGCCATGCTACTCCTGGACATGCCACCATGCTGTTAATTACAGGAATCAATCATGAGGTGCCAGCAGCAGCATTGCTGCTCAGGAGTGAAGTGCTCATTGGGCATCACAGGGCATCCCCCTCCCTGCTGAGCTGCTCCAGTCAGGTATCACCAAACACCCAGTGAGGTCTGGGCACTCACCCTGGGGTACAGCAGTAGTGTGGGGCTTTGGGATGCAGCCTTGAGGTCCTTCCCTGCTGCCCCATGTCTGAGGCTGGTTTGGGGGTGGATGTCTCAGTTGTTTCCCATGAGAAATGACCAAGCCGTTTTCACTGCTCAGATGAAGCCCCAGAGAATTAAAACCCTGCCAAAGGCAAGCCCAAAGCTGTAGAGCAGCCCAGGTGGTGGGACAGTTCTGAAAGGAACCTGCAGCTTTCCTCACTGTGACCAGAGGAAAACCCCTGACTATTTTGTCTTCTCCATCTATTCTGAACTAATTAAACTCAGGCTGCTCATCCCTGCAATTCCCAGCTCCTCACGCTTTGTCCCAGCATCAGCGATGTCTGCAGGCAGCTGGTCACAGCTGGGAGTGACTCTGGAGAGACACGGCACACATACAAACTTAAAAACCTTCTTTAGGTACTCAGTGACTGTTTTGCCTTGGTCTTCACCAGCAAGAGCTCCAGCCACACCACCCAAAGCTGCAGAAAGCAGAGGCAGGGACTGGGAGAGCAAAGAACCGTGCGCTATAGGAGAGGATCAGGTTTGAGAACATCTAAGGAACCTGAAGGTGCACAAGTTCATGGGACCTGACAAGATGCATCCGTGGGTCCTGAGGGAACTGGCATATGAAGTGGCTATGCCATTGTCCGTCATATTTGAGAAGCTGTAGAAGTCTGAAGTTCCCACTGACTGGAAAAGGGGAAACATAACCCCCATATTTAAAAAGGGAAAAAAGGAACACTCAGGGAACTACAGGCCAGTCAGTCACCTTGGTGCCCAGCAAGATCATGGAGCAGATCCTCCCGGAAACTATGCTAAGACACCTGGAAACTAAGGAAGTGATTGGTGACAGCCAACATGGCTTCACTAAAGGGAAATTGTGGCTGACAAATTTGGTGGCTTTCTGAGACAGGGTTACAGCATTGGTGGGTAAGGGAAGAGTGACTGATGTCACCTATCTGGACTTGTGCAAAGCATTTGACAATGTCCTGCATGACATCCCTGTCTCTAAACCAGAGAGGCATGGATTTGACAGTCTCCTGGGTTCAGTTGTAACAGTTATTTTTCTCTTTGCTAGCGCCTGGTGCAATGCTGTGTTTTGGCTTTAGCCAGAGAACAACTTTGATAGGTAGGGTGACATGGTTTAGTGTGAGGTGTCCCTGCCCATGGCAGGAGGGTTGGAACTTGATGATCTCAAGGTCCTTTCCAGCCCTAACTATTCTATCATTCTGTGATAGCAGAAGAGGGAATGGCTTTAAACTGAAAGGGTATATTTAGACTAGATATAAGGAAGAAATTCTTTACTGTGAGGGTGGTGAGGCACTGGCACAGATTGCCTAGAGAAGCTGTGGATGCCCCATCCCTGGCAGTGTTCAAGGCCAGGTTGGATGGAGCTTTGGTCTAGGGGAAGGTGTCCCTGCCTGTGGCAGAGCGGTTGGAACTGGATGATCTGTGATTCTATGTTCTGTGATTTTCCATGCAGACAGACCTCATCCAAAATCAAGGAGGGGTTCTGCAGCCGCTTCGATACCTTGGCAGGCACGTACACACTCCCACCAGGCTTTTGAGTAGCAAGTTATGGATAACGTAACCTCTAGGTCAGCTCTCAGAAACGGAACTCCTGCTTCTTCAAAGCTGAGTAAATCACTAATCTGTGAGAAGAGTCTGTGGAGGGTCATGCCAAGATTGGTAACATATCCTTTGGATGTACACTAAGGAATAACATTTTTCCGTCTTGACTGTCTTGTTTTAACAACTGTCTTTGTGTGTGGGGGGGTGTTTGTTTATTTTTTGCTTGTTTTTGGTTTTCTTTTTAATGCTGTATGATTTTAAACCGCTGCATTGAAGCAGATGTACACTTGGCATCCAGATAGACGATGCAACATAAAGTAACCACCGTCTGGTTCCTACCCATCTGGATTCACCGAATAAATAATCACAGCAAAATACCTTTAGAAAGGAGTCTGACGGGACTGAGCCCATTAGCGACAGCGTGCAAAAAACAGCAGAAGAAGACATCAGAATTTGCACAACGTGTCCATCTTAATCCCTCACTGCAATTCAAGCATGCTAAAAATAAACCCCCTCCGAGTTTTGGCTGTTTATACAGCTGTAGCATAACTATTTAGATTTGCAAGAGAAATGCTTGCTCAGCTAAAATCGTTCTGAGGTCTCTGGAGTCAGCAGTGGGGGGTTGACAGAGGCCCAGCATTTCCTTGGAAAAATGAAAATCAATAGTAATTAAAGCAGGGGACAATGTATCCGCAGCAAAGCTCGGCACTATGGCACTAGTGTAAAACTAACTTGGCTTGAGTTCTTCAGCGGGTGGATGAAAAGTTCCCCACGAGGGCTGGTAACACACTTCAAGCTGCAGAGCAAATGCCACATACTGGGACCTTATTTAGGCAGTTGACTCGGACATGGGTGATGGGGAGGGTGCAGCCATCGTTCCAAGTATTGGGGGTCCCAGGGAAGGCACAGACACCTCCATGGAGCAAGGCCAGCTTCTGGGACATCCAGAGGTTGGTCTGGTGCATTTTCTGGCCATCGGCTCTTCCATGGGGGTCATGTCTGGCATTGCCCTGGCCAGGAACCACTGTATTTCCCTAAGTTGTGTTTTACTCCTTGCATTTTACTGCCGTAAAGTTGGCTGTGACCACCTGTTGCCAGGGAAAGGAAGGCTTTTACTGCTGTCAATTATTACACAGACAGGTATAGCATTCCCCACCCTAGGAAGGGATGGAAAGCTAAACTAGCTCCTTCCCACTGAACAACTGCAGCCTCATTTCTAGACAAAAATCTTTGAGTGGATTTTACATCTGCTAAACTGTCGCCTTAGGAAAACCATAAGGTATAGCAGTTATTAAAGAGGATTTTTACTAATGCATCTACTGTGTCTTCATTATATCAGGGCACCTCTATGAAGAGATTTGCAGAAGAATCCATCTATTCATTTCCACGCATAATTCCTCAATAGCCCATTTGCTTCAAAGATTTTTATCGACTTTTACTACTACATGAATCCTCAGACACTTATTTTTTAGGTGCCAGGGGACCCACTGAAAAAGAAATCTGTTTTCTGAAGTTTTATGACAAAGGGTTTGCTCTGGATAAAAGCTTCCCGTTATTTCTAAACTCCTGCTCTCCACAAAGATGACTTTGGCAGGTCTGCTGCTATGGCAGCCACATGGTGTGAGGCATGGGTAGAATTTTAGGTCCCAGAAATAAACAAGAATTCAGTAGAAGAAACTGCATTCTGCCCAAAAAATATCTGCCTGACGATGGATGTGAGGCATGGTCCTTGTTTGGCCAAGTGACGGGGTTTGGCTGGGAGGGCTGAGGAGCAGATCCCTCCCAGTGCCATCAGGATAACTGTAGATGGCTGGGCTCATCCCCCCTTTTTGTGGTGAATTTGGCTCCTGGTGGAGGGGAGCCAGCATCAAACTGCTCTCATTGTCTGATACAAATTTTACATGCAAGAAAAAGTTACTTTAAACAGATGAGCCTGGTGGCTGGGCTGTGTCCTGCTGCTGCCGCACTCCTGCGGGATTAGGTGGAACAAAGTGGATGTGTGTTACCCAAAAGTAAAAACCAAGGGGAGTTTATATGGGAGGAAAGAAAATATGGATTTGCAGCTGATAAAGGGTTTCAGGCAGGTCCTGGAGCTGAGCACCCTGACAGATGTTTGCAGATGCCGCAGCCTGAGCACACCTCTGATTAGGATGAATTTTCCCACTGCTGGAGTTAATGCATTACATCTTGAAACCATTTGTGTTCATTTGTAGCAAATAATTACCTTTAAAAAGTTATCATTCCTTCAGGTTATTTGGCTTCTCTATTAATTCTAAAAATAATTGTTTAACAGATTGTGCTGAGACCTGTGAAAAGCACCAATATAATTCTGTTACTGGTTTATAAAAGCAATGGGGCATTTCCCCACAGTCAGGACAGCTGGTGCCTGACCTGTTGGCATCGCCAGGACCCAGCCGGAACCCTAGCAGGTTCCCACCACCCCTTGGTGACACGGGGTACACAACACGTTGTGCTGAAAACCACTTTGTGCTGCAAAGTCTCTTAATGGACAGGAAACAATCTGGTTTCACTGTAAAGCTGCACCCATGTCCTTTCTTGCCTTCCCCTGCTGTAAATTTTCTGTCACCTAAAAATAAAAGCAATCTTCTTAATCACACCACTTGATAACACAAACAGGGGTACAAGGCAAAAGGTGGCAAGGCAATAAGCTCCTCCGTTGTGTGCCCTTCAATGTGGCTTGATAAATGGAGATTTTGCTGGGAGATTTTTATGCATTAATGTTAAAAGTGGAGCAAGGCTATTTTCTTTCCTTGCAAGGCGAGGCAGAAGAGCTGTGCTTCTGGATTCAGTGACATTAGTCCTTATTTCAAGGGAGGAAGTTAAATAAATGAATCTGAAAGTGGGAAGGAGGGAAAAGTCTCCAATACAGGATTTTAAAGCATTATTTCTGGGGCTCTCCACATCCTCCTGATGTTTCAGCCAAGTCCATAAAGCATTAGGGAAATGTGTGGACCCTGTAAGCATCCCGTCAGCCATCCCTGGCTGGGCGCGTGGGTAGCACCTCCTTCACGCTGATGCTCCAACCCAGCAAGCTGCCAAAATTCTTTAAAAGTAACCCATCAAGTAGCTGGCTTTCTCTGAAGAATTTATTCTGCATAAATCCAAAGGGAGAACTTAAAAGCTCTCTATGTGTAATTTGATCAATTTCATAACATCTGGCTGGATTAGTATGCGGGTGTCGCCATGCTCCCAGAAGCAGGGCTGGAAATGGCTTCCCAGCATGCCAAGATTGCTGCACTCCAGTGATTTCCCCACCAAGTTTGCCCCGTTTGCAAGTCCAAAGGATGCTGCGGGGTTTCAGTGGCACAGGGCTGGCACAGGGCTGCTCCTGCAGACACCCTCTGGGAGCTGGGGGTCCTGCCAGCACCAATACCCACCAGTGGCACAGGGTGCGGGGAAGGAGGAGCTGACCCTGGCGGAGCCACCATCATGCACTGGGGCAGAAAGTGCTCTGGGGGGTGACTAGGGGGCTGGTGGGGTCAGGAGGGGGAAGGGGCAGGAGATGGGGGCTCATCCCTCTTGTACACTGTGCCATCTATGCCTCCATTCTGTGGTGAGGCTTCTCCTGGGAAGGTGTCACAGCAGATGGCACCAGAGAGGGATTTCGTCTCCCCTTAAATCATGGAAAGATGATGCAAGGGACCATAAGGTTCAAGCCACAACTTCTAACGGAAAAGACACATTGATTTTCTGATGGCATGAAAGAATTACTATGGCACAAAAGGAAAAGGAAGAAAACTTTGTTCAAGAAGCCACCTTGACACGTGCTGCGTGCCAGTGGGGCTGCCGCTCTGTGATGCTGGAGACAATCCTCCTGCAGCCCCAGGCAGTCCTCCTGCACTGCCATGCAGGCATGTGTTTGAGTGGGAACAGGCAGAGCCCAACATCCAGGTGGGTGCAGGACAATGCTATGGGGGCAGCTGTACTCCCCTTGTGCCACTGGAAGACCCCTGTGCAGGTGGGGAAAGTGTGGGCATTTGCACCGGGCTGCAGCCCAGTGAGGAGGGAAGCACTGACTACGCTCACCCCAGGGGAGTGGATTTCTGTGCTGGATTTTCTATGGTGCCCCACACACCCCCACACCCCCACCAGGGTAATTATCTCCATCTTGCAGACGAGGGATGGAGGGACCATGTGGGACCAGCACCGGGGCTTTCTCCCTTCAGGTCCCTTCTTTTGGGGGTGCAGAGTCTTAGCCCCGCTCTGGGGCCTGGGGACCAAATTGCATCCCTTACAAAAGGGGCAGGAAGACCAGAAGGATGAGACATGAGGATGCAGTGAGAGGGGTGCCTCTTGCACCTGGGGGGTTCCAACCACTGGCAGCAGAGTGCTGGGAGGCTCTGCTCTCCCTGCTATCGAAACCACTCTGCCTGGTATGAATAATTGAGCTCCCGCCCCCCTCCCCTTGCCCTAACGTCTTTGCCAGAGAGTCAATCGTTCGCTTTCTTGCCTGCTTTTCCTGATGAATATTTCATGCTCCCCAGGGCAGCGATGCACCCCGGCAGCCCGCACCGCTCAGGTTTGAGGGGGTTTTGGGCAGTGACCCCACCAATCCACCTGCCTGGGGGATCAGCGGGATCACTGGGGCATCACTGACCTTCTTCGGCGCTGGGTTCAGGTGACGCCGCCGGGGGAGCAGCCACCACACTGGGGCAGGCTCACTTCAACGTCCCCTCCCTGGCACTTTGCTTTCCCACCAGTGCCCAGGAACCCCCCTGAATACCACCCATTGGTGACCATGTGGAGCTGGCAGCATCTCCCCAGCCCTCCATGAAGGCACTCGTTAATTCTCCTTAATTACAGGAAAACCACGACTGTTCCATTATTGCTGTATAATGCCTCAGCTTAAATCCACTATTAAGGCAGGAGTGTTGTGGCTCAGACGTTTTAATTAACATGAATGATCTCACCTTTGTCCATAGCATCTTTTTACGTGCTATTACATCAGGTGATTGTTAAACTACTCATTGGTTTAGAGAGGTCTGTACTTTCATTAAGATGTCCTGCATTTTCTGACCCGGCAGATTACCCACGGTTTTAAGTCTAGTGTTTTCAGGGGATTTGAGTTAACTCAGTCTGCAAGAAACCAGATGAATCATTTAAAGCACTGGTGGTCTCAAGGTAAGGTTTGGTCAGTGTTTCTCCAGATTTTAGGAGCTTCAAGGTATACCAGGAGCTGGCTGGAAACCAACTCCCTATTGACCAAAGCTATCGGAAGAAAGAACTGAAGAGTTTAAATTCATTGGAAAAACTTTCCACACATGCGGAGAAAAAAAAAGTCATTAATTTTTAACATCCCCTTTCTTTTTTCCTCTCTCGCCTGAAAAAAGGCTATAAGAAAATCAGGGGTTCCTTCCTCAGGAGGGAAAAGCCCTTCCAAATATTTCGAGCTTTTTAGCTGTCCATGATTTTTTTGATGTGAAATTTGATTAGAAGTGGAGATGAATTAAGTAAAACCCAGCCCAAAACCCAACCCAGAGGTGCTTGCAGGGCACATGGGTGAACCTGATGCTTCTGACCAATTTTGACCGTATGAAAATGTCAGGTCTCCTGTCAAACTGGGGGGAAATTGAAATCACTTTGTACAGGCTGTTAGGACTGCATAAAGCATCTTGTCCACACAAACCCCTCAGCCCCAAAGGTGGGCAGTAATCCTGCTTCACTGCTAAAACAAGCCAGAGGGATGCTGCACCAATGGTGGCTCCAGCTCCTGCCTCCTGGGTTTGGGGAGGATCAGATGAGAGCAAGACAAGACACAGGCATGGGATGAGACTTTTGCCTCAGTTCGGCAAGGACCAAAGCACTGGGAAACCCCTGAACTTTGGTCTGTACACCTGAACCTTCATCTCCTCCTCCTCTTCCCCACCCAAGGTCCTGCCTGGAAAGCAAGAGGGGAGCTGAGTTAGCAAAGACTAGGGAGGAAATGCCACCCCTACTGCCTTTCCCCATCAGCACTGGGACCACCACCTAATCCCAGCTCACAGCAAGCACCAACATGTAAAACGGTTGGTGGTTGCTCACTGCTCTGTTATCACTGGAAGGAGAAGCACCTGAAGGCCCTAATGCCCTTGGCCAGGCTCACCTGGGACACACACCCAGCCATGAGTGCTGCAGCTCCATGCAGATCAGTCCTGGGCCAGCAGTGCTGTCTGGAGCCTTGTCTTCAGAAGGAACTTTTTGGAACATGTTGGTCTATTTCTCCAGCCCTGTCTCCTTTTTCTCCCAGCTGGTGGGACCTTGGACCTCATTCATGGCTCACTGTGTATGGTGATGTCAATGGACTCAGGTACCTGCCCCTATAGGACTGCACCCCACTGGTGAGGATCACCCTTGGCTCCTAGCTTATCCTGCTGCTCTAACAGTAAGTTGTTGCGCTTTGGATGGTGGTGAAAGCAAAGTTCTGTGCTTACCATGTTGTTACGCAGGGCATGAATCAGGGAAAATGAGAGCTAGGGAGCACCCTGGGGTAAGGGATTGCCACATGTTTGACTGACCTGTGTGCCTTTTCAAGGACCAGGGAGGGTCTGCTGAGGTGCTACCCATCCTGTTGAAGAGGTGCACTTGAGTCATATAAACCTTGTGGGTGAGGGCTGTTGTGTTGTCCTGCTTCTGAGAAGAGCCACTGCTGGACTGTGTATGGGCCAAGTCTGCAACTCCAAACCTGCCCCTGGAGGATGGGGAACTGGGACCAGCCCTGTGGACATGTCCCCTGGGCACAGGGCTCAGCAAGGCTCCTCTGCTGGCAGAGGCACCTTGGTGCCTGGGAGATGAAAGCCATGGGTAACAGGGTTAGCTGTATTCGTGTTGCTATGAACTCTGTGAATTATGTTAATAGCAGCATCTGGGGAAATTACATCTTCATTAATTGGTCCTGATTGCTTTTTGGCAGATGAGAGATGTTTTTGACTTTAACGTGCAGGACAAAATTTATTGTAATCAGTGCATGCCGTAAATGCACAAATACCATTACTATGCCTTGCTAATTAACTCTCCAAAGAGGAAGTGCTGGGAAAGACCTGCATGGCTATCTCTTCCTTTCTCTCCTGCTCTAGCCAGGGCAGGCTTGTTTTCCACAGTCCAAGCTCTACTGCTTCTTCCAGTAGAGTTTTAAACATTATTTGAAATTAAAAATGGTAATAACATGGCTGGCAGACACAGAAAAGCAGCCAAGGGCTGAGGGTGTTTCTGATGGCATGTGCTGTACTCTGGAGTTGGCCTTGTTGCTCTGTGGCCTTGATGTGCCCATAAGGCTCCTTCTCATGGATGTAACTTGGTGGCAATTGGGTCTATTCACGTGCTTAGAGTCAAATAGGTTGGTGATTCAGAGTTCTTTCATCCCATCATGTTCCAACTGGAGGAAGAGGAGGCTTCCCCAGGTTGGGTTGTCCCAGGGGACCGCTGCTCGGTGGAAGATGGAGCTGTTGCGCTATCAGAAGACAACAGTCGTGGCTAAAGCAGCAATGATCTATGTGCAGTGTGCGGCATCAATCTTTGTAATTCTTTTGCTTTCAGTCAAGGTAGCAGCAAACAAGGAATTAAACCCCATTTCAATGAACTATCGCTGTGTAGCAGAAAGCTCCGTTTTTAACCATGGCACAGATCCTAATCTCTTCCCATAAAAACCCAAAGCTCTGAGTGAATGCAGAGCACGGGAGGAGGTAATGCATTACCTCCCCGGGGGAAAACAGGCTCAGACTCAGGCAAGGCATTGAGCTCCTCGTAAGTTATGAGGCTGTTCGCCTGGCGACGGCAGTAAGCTGTATTATGGCCTCGCTTGCTCTGCCTTCTTTTCTCACAACACCATCTTTCATTTTAATGGAGGGTTTTCAGCCAGCTTTGTTAGGGCTGCTGCTAATTGTACTGGATTCATGTGTTCTAGCAGGGCACGGGAAAAAGCCGATGCTGGTTAAATGGGAAGGGTGAGTTTTACTGCCTGGCGCTTTGAACACTGTAGGTCCCGCTTCCGGGAGTGGGAGGAGGGGGCATGGCAGGGACGAGAGAGGAATTTAGAAACAAGTTTAACCCTCTGGCTGCCATGGAAGCTTAGAGGTACCCTCCCTGTGGCAGTGATGGGGCAGAGCGCAGCTCCACGCAAATCAAATAGCCCCCAAGGAGATGAAAACCCTTTTGCGAGTGATCTTTCTGACCCTGAAAGATACAGGCCCACCTCTTCCACTGGGAAATAAAGTCTAAATGTTCTTTGGTGCTTGAAGTGTCAGCTTCAGACCTTCTTGAAGTGGTTTTCATGGGTCACCACAAGGAATTGGAACTTGTTCTGGAGCAGTCTCACCAGAGCTTTGTAAGCAACAAAGTTTGCACCCTCAAAACCTAGAGCTAGATTTTACTGAGAAACTGTAACCATACTGAGCAGGGAGCTAGCCACATCTTTCCCATCACACTGCCCTGTAAATAGGTAAGCAATAATGTAAGGACCAGGACAGCTCTACTGCCCATGAGATCTGGCTGTGAAACAATGCTTCTGGCTTGTGGCACAGAATTTACTGCTGTAGGGCTCCCTAGGTCCCTCAGCACAGGGGCCCTGGGAGGTCAAAGAGCTCCTGGTTTTCTGATCCTATTCCCAGAGCCTCTGGGAGACATGCACAGAAATCCTCCCATCTCTGATGCACAGCACCTGCCACCTTGATCCCTACGATCCTCCCCAGAGCCCTGAACGCTGCAGTCCCACCAAGCTTACTGTCCTGAGTGACCAGAACTTCCCCAGGCATCCCATTCAGACAAACCCCAATTAGGTGGAGAAATTGATGTCTAATGGTGAATCCACCTGGGGTATCTCCAGAAACACAGCTCCGAAATGTGTGGCTCTTCAGGCAGAGGCGCCGTCATCCTACTGCCCCTTCAGCTGATGTGATGATGTCTGTCCCCATCTTGCTGTGAGTTTGGACCTCTTCTCCCAGAGGACAGAAAACCATGGTGAAGAAGATGTAGGCTTTTGCTTCTCACCCATTCAGATGAATCAGGCGGTAGAACCAGGCCACCCATTCACAGAGCACTTTCCCCATCAGCCACTGTTGTAGTAACACCAGAAATGTCAGGAAACTCCCCCAGAGAGGAAGCCTGCCCACGCCATGCACCTAAGCAGTTCACATTTGTAGCCAAGAAACATGGCAAGGAGTTTACTAGCTGTCAAATGGACTCATTTGTTTCACTGCCTTTATTTTAAAGGGCAATTAGCACTGTAGAAGGATTCTCTCTGCCTCTTCAATGTGCCACGTTTGTTAGTTAAAACTTCACTTTATGGTTAACATTGTAACATATGTCACAGCTCTGCATGTGAGTTGCTCTGTGGCATCAAGCAAACAGTGCTAGAGCAGAAATTCTGAGATGTGAATGTGGGGAGAAATAGTGTTGTGAAATAAAATGGTACCCACTGAAACGTATGAAGAAGGTTTTTGGTGAAAGGCTAAACCCCTGGAACTCTGGAAGATGTAGCTATTTGGGATTTTCCCACATAACTGCTCTCTTGAAAGGTGGGACTTTTTGATTTGGGTATGTTTTTTTTTTCTGTGCAGACAGCAAAGTGCGAATCCCTTTATGTGAGAGCTGTGCTCAGGGACAGTGAGTAGCAATGTCAGACAGCAGGGGAGGTGAACCAGGGTGGCCCACGAGCCACACTATAAACGTGGTTTGGGGCCAGGGAAGACACAGGTTTTCCATCAGGCAAGTGGAATGGCCTGGATGTGCAAATGGGAGATGAGTATGTTGGCCCGTTCTGCTCCTTGGACTGGCCCCTGAGCTGGGGCATACCTTTAACTTCATCACTGAGCCATGCAATGGCAATCTCTTACTGTCACTCAGCTAAAGCAGAGATGACAAGCATGTCACTACTGTGACCACCCTGGTGACAACTCCAGGCCATGACTTCAGCTGTTGCCATGCCCACTACTGACAGGTTGTGGGGAATACTCTTTCTTGAGGGGGGGGAAGTTTTTTGCTGGTGGTTGCAGAGGGGCAGGCACTGGGTTCCTGGTCTTCATCAAGACAGGCTGTCACCAGAGAGATCAGAAATCATTTATTTTTAGTGCTATGAATATGTAGAAACTTGTCTGAGCTTCTCCACACAGTGGCCATGAATTTAGAAACAGCGTCAGAAATCACGGCATTCAGTACCCTGTGAATGGGGTCAGAGCTATAAATTTCTCTCACTGGCGTGTGAGCCATTTGCCATACGTGACTTTCTGAATTTGTGGTTGTTTCTCTCCATACCCCTGTGTGCCGAGTGTATGACTGAGATTTTATATTGTGCCTCTGAGACACAAATTCCTTCTGGTGCTTTTGCCTAGCATCCTAAACAGGCTTGCTCGTTCTCTTCCCCATACTCTTTGCTAATGGCTTCTGGCCACAGGATGGCCCTTAAATCACGGGCTGCACCTCGACAAGCATAAACTGTGACTCTCCCCAGACAGAGGGTATTTGTTTAGAGCAGTGAGTGATGTGCCTCCAAACACACGGTTCAGCCTTGTGAGAATGGCTGCTCCTATGCCAAGTCCAAGATAGGTCCTCTGACTGAGGCAGCAGAGCTTCTGCCCATGGTGGCAAGTCCTGCAAAGACCTCAGAAACATTGAACAAGCCTTCTCAAGGACACTCATTCCAAGTACAAAGAGAGGAAATGTTCAGTGTAGATATCATGTGGCATATGTTAATGTGATCTGTGCCTTGTGGGGAAAGTTTAAGGAAGTTCACACTGTGGAGATGGGAAGACAGTGCTGCCATCCTCCTCCACTTCAATGCGTGTGCTTTTCCTCCCCCACCTATATCTGTTCTAGTTATAAAAGCTTTTTTTATTGCAAGACTATTTCTGCTCAGTGAATTAAAATGAAGCATTTGCAATCCCTCCTCCCCAGTGCAAGTGCTCCCAGCAACAGTGCTCTCTGCCTGGTCCCAGCTGCTCTGGTTATCCTGAGGAAGAAGGCAAATGTAGCAGCAGGACACAAGGAGGTTGTTGCTAAAGCCCAGCTCTGCAGAGGTGTGCTCATTGAATGGGGCTGCCTTATTCCACAGACCTGTTCCCTAGGAGCCTGGTGAATTGCTAAAGGCAACACATGTGACTAAGATGTTCCCTAACAAAATTTTAATCCTTTTGGCACAGCAGAGCCAACACACAAACATAAATGGAATCAATGGGACCGTTTGTTAAATTTCTGACTTGTTAGTGCATATCTGTAGCACTTGACCATTGTCCATCAGGGCCCTGTCAACACACTCTCTATATAAAAGCAGAGAGAAACATCTTTGCCATTGTAATTTTTCAACCATAAATTGCTGGAAGATGATCTTTGTGAAAAGCACTAGCTTCATGTATTTAGCAGGGAATAGACACCAGGCAAAGGAAATGCCAGCTAGAGGGCTGGTGACACAGGTTTATGAATGTGGAAACAGGCTAACGATAGAAACTCTTTTGTAGGTGCTAGCAGATTGGTAAGTTTTGAAAGCAAAGGTTTCATGGGAGTTTTCCCAGAAGAACCCCTCTGAAGCTATGACCAGGGCAGACACCATTCTCTGTTGCCACCACAAGCAGAAAGCAGAGGAGGTGGCAGCATCCCAGATGTCAGCAGGTTGCTCCACTTTTTGTTTTTTCAAGCCTCTATAAGCAGCTTTGGTGTTAACCACCGTCTTGCCTGTGCTTCAAGTCCCATGGCCTTTTAATCAAAGGATCATCTAGCCTTCAAAAATAAATCCAAGGACTACTACACTTTGAAGAAAGGATGGTCTTGTACAGCAACCACTTGTAACCAAAAGAATACAAGTCATGAAATATTGATTGTTATGGTAAAGAGTAGCGCATAGGGTAGAAAGTCATAACTGCTTTGTTTTGTTCCTTAGAGACAAGGAACTGCACTCATCTGGCTTTAAATAAACCAGAACAGTAACTTCCCAATGGCTTCCCAAACTCAGCTTCAAGCGCTTCTGAACACAGCTGAAGATCACTTTCTTGCTAAGACCTTTTGTCTCATTCCATCCTGCAGCTTTGTGACAAAGCTGAAGCTGTTTTGTGGAAGGGGCGGAAGTAAATGCGTCAGTGAGTGCACTGTCTCTTGGCTGAGGTTGGGTTTATTTGAACTTGTTTTTAATGTGATCAACCAATCACTTATTGACTGTTTTGCTTTAAATGTGGTCACGGGCTGCAGTCTGCAGTTAAGTCAGTCTGTCTTCTCCTACTCTTTAGTCCCCCTCTGCTACGTAACCATGTTCCAGTACTCTCTTCTATTGTTAAGCCATACTCAGAGCTGTAGAGCACTTTAACGATCCCATCCACATAGTAAAGTGGGGAGTACAACTGTGTGTGTTCTGTTTTGTTCCTAACACTGAGGAGCTCTCTGACTAAACACATCTTTCTCTTCCCAGCTATCATTAACCAGTTGCTCTTCTTTCAGCACAACTTCATCTGCCACTTAACCATTAATTGTATCTGTACCTAAAAGATATTTGAAATGAAACATTCAATTATTACAGAGCTTAAACACCCAGAATAAGGCTGCCATCTGATTTCTTTATTTCAGAAATGATAAAGCACTTCAGCATTAAACTCTTGTTCTCTCCAACAGCAGCCGAGCCACTAAATTGATGACATGCGGATTAACTAAACAGTCTAGCAAATCAGTGGTAGAAAGGGCTGTTTGCGAGGCATTTGGACTGCCGTCTGAACCCATTTGATGTGCAGCCGTTTCACAGTCATTACTCATTGCCAGTTGCTTCCTTGTGCAGTGTAATTTTCCAAAATGCCCTCCTTCATTTTCATGGAGAAGCTCTCTACTGTCACTTTCAACTGCAACTGCACCTATGGAGCTTGTTTCTTGAGACTGTGGTAAAACTTGAATAAGATGAGGCCCAAAAGGTATTTTCTGCAGATTTCCTGCTTTAAATGTTGAAAAGCCAAACTCATGGGTTAGTAATCTGCAGCCCTCTGGTTCACAGCCAACTTCCCTTTTCTTCCTTTTGCATGAGGCAATTGTCCTTTGCTCTGCATCACTGCTGCTGGAACATGGCTGCTCTGATTCACTTGCTTTTTGACACTTGAAATATGCAGATACTGCTTTATTCAGGTATTGAAGATTGATTTCATGGGATGTTGCCTCAACCTAAAAAACACCCAGGATACACTCAGTTAAAAGGAGATGTGTTTCAATTCAGTGTTGCGTGATTATCGTCCATGAATTACTTTTGCTACATGAAGGGAAGGAATTTAAAATTCTTTTTCTCAGGCAGCAGAAAGACTCAGGGGAAGCTAAGCAAAATGTCAGTAACTCTCTGTTATCGCTGCTATAATGGGAGCAAGAGAGGGCTTACCTCTGTGGGATTTAGCCAGGGATCTCCATCACTGGGATTTTCTGCTGATTTTAGGGCACACACCAGCATTCGAGTTATCGCTTCTTCTACACGGGCTTCATGATCTGCATCCTGCCTCAAGGGAAGAGAAAGTGTTTGGAGACACGTTAGCACTTGAGTTTCTCCACAAAGCTGGCTCTTGGGAAGATCTTGGGAAAAAGTAAATTATAGGCTTGGTTTGAAAGCCCTACTCATGTATGCAAAGTCAGTGAAAGACTTCAGATTTGCAATGCTCCTACTTGTGTACTGCACCCACATGGGCAGCAGCACAGGCTTTGGTGTGACTACTCATCTGCATAAGGATTTGCAAAAAATAGATTTTAGTTGTGTATATAATCTTTCCTTTTATTAGTGTTCTGTTAATTGAATCTGGTGCTTGAAATTACAATGCAAAGTTAGCAATTAACATATGCATTTATATAGCTGTTCAGGACTAGAAGAACCAGGGAAGCACATAGGAAATTTTATCTACATACATATTATGTCTAATTTAAGTACTTAAAACACGCAGGATATTACAGCAAGGCAGCAACTATCTAGGGGCTATAGAGACACAAAAGTGAGTCTTAAGGAAATATTTTATCATGTAACAGCAGCTGACACACTGCTGCAGTTCAGCAGAAGGAAAACATGTTTTCTCTGAAAGCTCTCCTGCAAAACTGAAAACAAAGTAACTGAGTCTTTGTTTCAGGCATTCACTTCCTGCATTATTCCCTCAGGCAGCTGGATATCAGCTAGTTTGGGATAGCGGGACAAAAGTTTCTATGATCTGTTTTTAGCTTTCTTTCCCACTTAACTGAGGATTTTTTTTTGTATGTGGAAGGGAAGGGTATGTGGAAGGAGGTAAGAAGACTTTCTAACTATTCTATGATTGTATGGGTGGTTTAGCCATTTCAAAGACAAGTGCCAAGGAGTGGAAACATAAATTTGCTTTAAGATGCTAAGACATATGAGTTTTGGAGGAAACATGTAACCCTGTCAGCTCTGAACTGTGACTTTGGGGAACACCGCAAGCACACCATACATGTTGCTAGTATGAGTGCTGAAGGCAGTAATTCATCCTGGAACCCTGAGCAGAATTTGGGGTAGAAGCAGGGGGACGTGCTCTTAGCATTCATTTAATCGCTTTGGATGCCTGACTTGTTAATGGCCTCATATAACAAATTCCCCAAACGGAGTTTGGTATCATGTGGAAATTACTTAAGGTGTTGCATTCTTGGTATTCATCCTGGTCTGCTGAATAACAGGGTTGTAATTGCATGAGAGTATGTTAGGAAGCAAGGAATACTTTGAGTAGCTCACATCCAACTGAAAGCAAATTAAACTTCTAAAGTCTTGCCAATATAATTAATGGTTTCACTAGGACTATAAATGCTGGCATGATTCACATCTGTAAATGTGAAAGCAGCTGGTAACAGCTGCAAGCAAGAACTGCTTGATTTGGTAATAGAAATGTTCTCAGTATTGTCTTTTAGCATCCATGTCTTATTTTATTATTATAGCTGGATTGCCTAATACCAGACAGTGCTGTTTGAACACCAACAGCTATAGGGACAATTTCTATAAGGAACTTTCATCTGGGTTGCAAAAGTAACACTTGCTTATGGCAGCTTTTGATACTTGGGGAAGGCAAGTGTGCGTGTCACTCATCAGCAAGATCCAGCAAACACTCCTCTGTTTTTGGCACACCACTACACGCTTTAGCTGTCATCAAACAGGGTCTTAGTGAATCCTCCAGGACCTTTATGATAAGAAAGGCCATGGAGTTTTAGCTCCACTATTTCATTCTTTTTTCTTGCAGCACATAAGAACAGCTAGGAATGCTGTAGCTAAAGCACCACCCAGCCACCTGGGAGATAACCAGCCTAGCACAACTGATCCAACCCTGACGTGCTCCTCCAGAGGGGGACAATTCATGAGGCACAGCTTAGGGTACAAGTGCGTGTGTTGACATCAAGGTCTTTCTCTGGTACTAGACACCGCCTGACTACAGTTAGGGCTATGTGAGAGCTTGGTTTGGGCTGGGGCCCGCTGTTCTTTCTAAGTACATAGTCTCATCTGGAAAATTTCTTCATAAGGGAAACACCCAAGCAAGCTCCCCTGCTCTGCAACTGCTTGGTTTGATGCTGGTATGAGAAATGTATTATGGGGTCTTCATCTCCATGTAGATTTCCAATCTAATAAAGGTTTTAAAAAGGTAAGGAGAGAGGGAGGAAGGGAAAGGGGGAAAACACTATGTATTTTAGTGAGGCAGCTTTCACAATCTATTTCAAAGGGTCTTTATTTTCATTTATATTAAGCTAGGATTCATGATGAAGTAACATGAATCAGAACACTTTCTGGAGTATTGAGATGTCCCTGCAGGGGGCTTGGACTAGATGACCTTTAAATGTACCACCCAACCCAAACTACTCTGGTACCCCTGGAACCATTCCATACATACTGGTTAACATGAGCAAGAAAACTCAAAGCCCGGAGAAAAGAAAATTAATGAAATACTTGAGAAAATCCAACTCCAGGCAAATCAAAACTATTACCAAGAAATTAAAATTTAGAAGTGCTCTGCCACCCCCTTCCTATCACATTAATCCAATTTAAATTCTAATTTAGCTTTGCATGTAAGCATGTGCTTGAGGTGAAGTTGCTGTTTTGTTGTCCCCTATTCAGCACAAAGCTAGTTAGCCTATAAGAAATTGGACATGAAAAGTTTAGCTTGTGTTTAGTTGTTTGCCTGACTGAGGTAAACTTGCATGTGATTTCTGCTGAACCGGGGCTTCAGATTCGGAACCTTCGATAGTTCTTCAGGAAAAGCTGTATCCATAAGGGCACTTTCCTCCCCAACCTCTGCATACAGAACACCCAATAGGGCTGAACCTGGCAGGCAAGGGACAAATGTCCATGTAGACATGGAAGTGCTACATCACCATGACATAAAAAGGAAAATACCAGTTCAATCCAAGAGTTTATGCTGATAGTGATGGGATCAATGGATTCCACATTGTGCCACCAATGCCTTGGAACAAGCAAGACCTGGAAATAGAGACATTGCATTAGATACTAGCAGAAGCTTGAAGAAAGATAAGGTGGTTTATATAAGGTGGTTTATTTAAGGTGATGTGGGATGCAGAGGCAGAATGAGGCAAGGAATAAGGGTGGGGTAGGAGGTGATCTTTATTTCTTTCCTCTAAAGAGCCTTTTCTCAACCCTCTCTCTCCTCCCATTGTATCAATACTGTTGCGTAAGACGTGGACATGATCCAGAATTAGCTCTGATCTAAACTCCTTCTCATGTGAAGCAGGACTGTAACCTTGTAACTGCTCTAGGTAAGCAAGGTCTGGCTGTATGAAGGGAGTGCAGCTGGTATAGCAGTAGAGCAGGGCTTTAGAGAAAGTCTCAGCCAAGCAGTACTCTGTAGACTCTCCAATTGAGCAGACTTCACAGTTGTGGAAGGACTGCCAGCTGGCTTCACCCAAAACTAGGTATCCTAATGCTCATCTAGGTGGCTCATGATACAGAGCTTTAATTCTGTAAATAATCACCAGTATTAAACTTGCCACTTTTAGCAGACAGGCTTTTAAAAGAGGGTGTCCCAGGAACCATGACAATCTAGTTTAGAGGAAAGCTTTACAACTTTACAACAGGGATGATAGCTGTGACATAAAATTGATTCTAACCCATGGCTTTTATGGCATAAAGACGTTAATGTTGTTTTGATGATATAGGGCAAGCTTTACAGATTACTGAACATTAGATTAACATAGAACTATCAAGTAAAGCATAAAAGATTGTTTCTGACAAGGAATATAAATGGTCAGACACAGATAAAAATATACCCTTCAGAACAGGGAAAGTAAAGCAATGATCAGTATCTGAATTGCAGACAATTCTTTTTCTTGGTAGACACAAATTATTTAAAAGAATGTTCTGCTTCCTACATAGCCCTGTGCTTCATTATATCAAAACACTAATGAAAATGTCTGTGTAGGGAACAGTAACTGTGCCCTAGTCCCGTAAACAGTTACTTATAGGACAATCAGAACAAAGTCGTTTTTGGGCCAGAGGACAAAATGTTCTCCACATTTTGTTGAATTCCACATTGAAGCTCCACAGGTTTCAATTTAAGTCAAACAAAACCTGCATTAGCTCTCTAAAGGTCAAAAACATTTGGAAATCATACTTTAATCCAGTACAGCATACAGAGCAGAGAAGGAAGTCAGTCTGCAGAGGGCCTTTAGTTGAAAAATATCACAAATTGGTTATTCCTGACATCTAAAAGTGGACAAAACCCTACACAGACTGAAGCCAAAACACATTTTTTACACTAAACAAGTTTGAGTGGTGCTTTTAGCACAGAAACCTACACTTTCAAGTGCAGCTGCATTAGTTACAGTGAGTTTATTTGTTAGTGTTTGCCCACATTTCATTGACTACCAAATCATACAAACCTTCCCCTGCCCCCCCACTCCTCTGTTCTATAGGGGGATCTTACACTAGACTCTGTTAAAGAATCTGGGTGCCCTCCAAATGATAGGATGTAATGATGAAGCCTGGAAAACTTTGCTATACAGCAGAAGGTGTCTTAGCTTCTGGAGTAAGTATCTGTTTACAACAACGAGGTCCTTCCTGTGAGACTTGTGTAGGAAGAGTGAACTTGCAACATGCTGAAGAAGTGGATGAAGGCACTAGTGAATTAGGGTATGGTGCAGAAGGAGTATGTAGTAAGGGAACAAAACCAAGAAGCAAATTAAGGCAAGTGTAAAAATGTTTCAGTAAGAGGGTCTGCCTGGAAAATCAAGATGGAAATTAGGCATGGAATGTGCTGGCTCAACATGACTCAAATGCAAAACAGAGACAGGACTGATTTGGAAAGAGGAGGTGTAACTAGGAGAAAAATATGTTCCCCCCCAGCTAGTCCAGTCTTTTCAAACCGAAGTGAAGGAACTTCGTCTTTGAAGAGACCAATGAGGTTTTACTTGCCAGCAGATTAAGGGTAGTAACTGCAAAGTTGTGCATTTCAGCAGCTGGCACTGTTGGCTAGTGCACTTTATAGGAGAGCTACACAGCTGTGGCTCAAAGAGACAAAACGAGTACCATAAAGACCCTTGCTCTCCCTCTTTTATTTTTGGGCAAGCTCATGCTTGACAAAATAAAGATTTATAGCAGCAAAAGAACTGATATTCGAAAATACTCAGGGCTGAATCTTTAAGGAAGATGAAGAAATAGAAAAAAAAAAGTAATTAAAAGCAAAAAATCCAGCTGGCAAGGAGAGCAGCAGAACTAACAAAAGACAAAAGAAAAAATCCAGCAAAGAGAGGAGTAGGATTATTCTACCCTTATGAACTAGTATTCTTCTAACTTTGCAAACTAGAAGCAAAAAATCCCCAAACAACTATCAACTCCACAATAAAATAAAGCAGACTTCCATTTGTTTATGAATATGGGACACAGATTTAGCTACATTTGAAACTACATTTCAATAGCAAATGTGAAATTAAACCACAGTGAAATAACACACGGGTACACAAAAACATAGCAAACGTTTTACAGGGAAAATTTGAAGTGCAAAATCAAGAAGTATTCCAAGCCAAGAGATAATCTCGTGTTAGCCTGCTTTCTACAGAATATATATGGCTTTGTGGGCTGGGAAGATACTGATCTAAATGGCAACCAACCAGATAATTTTAATATTTAGGCTAGTGATAGGCAAATCTAGCAAATGAAGTCAAAGTAGGACAGAAACCCCAGAAAAGATAAAATGAAATTCTGGTCTGTAATGGGAGCAAAGAAACCAAGAGAACAGTTGGGAGAGCAAGTGAAGCAGTGCTGAAGATTTGTACAGTGCAGAGAACAGAACACGTTTAAATTCTCAATGGACATGATTAACTCGATACAGTGCAAAGGTAGGGCAAAGGTGGAATTGCTTCAAAAAGAGAGCATACCCTGGAGTGAAATACTATACCAAGAAATTTCTGCTCATTAGAAAAAAGATATTTGGGTAAATAAGGAAGAAAAGGATGTCAGAATGCCAGCATAATGGGAAGAAAAAGATGGGGGGTGTGGGGGGACACAAACAAGTCCCAGAGCTGATTGCAACCCTGGAAATGAAGAATAAAACAAATAAATAAATGTGTAGTCAACTCTGTGGGGAGCACCACATGAGGAGTGTGAAGGTACTGCCACCCCAGCCTATGCCAGGTCCCAGCTGGTGTCTGGCTGCCCTGGTGCTAGGAAGGTGCTGCTTACCCTCCCTCCTCCCTGCTCTCTCCTCCCTCCTGAGCTGGTGTCTTCCTATGTGCTGAAACAGTGCACCAAGGGCTATTGACATCAGAAACACAGGCACAGGCTGGGGAAAAGCATGGTGAGCAGAAAGGGAATGTGGCTGTTACCATGATGTGTCTGTCCATAGGGACACAGGTGAGGGACTTAAGGAAGCTTAGGGAAGAGATGGAAAAGTAGACTTGGGAACTGGCAGCTTTCACCTTTGGTTTGTTTGACTTTTTGGGCACTTGTGGGGTTCTCCATGTGTGTTTCAGGCTGAGGGCTGTTTTCATCAGCAACTCTAGTGTAAATTCAGCTCCTGGACCTTTCTGCCTCTTCTGTGATGGACACAATAGTTTCGGTGTCTAGAGCTTGAGCTGGGCTCTCTTCTTTCTCTATGGAGTGACTTGGGGCCATGTGGGAATTTTCATGTGGGACAATACAGAGCTCTATTCTGTCTTCCTTCACTGAAACAGAATTATCAAACATCTACTGCGTATGATGCTGCAAATCACTTAAATTCTTCTCCAATAAAAGTAATTTTTCACTGCAAACCCTTTAAAAAGTATTTTGTATACTTGTAGATGGAACATTTCATTGCCTTTTCAAAAGTTTGAATTATTACATTTCCTGACTTACTACAACACATTTTTCGGTACCAGTTATATTTTTCTTGTTTTTTTCACATTGTTCTGCACTTTAAGCCCAATCTGAAGTTCTCACCCATTTGTTTTAAAGGTGGCACATATGAAAACCCCTCCTGACTTACAAAGATTTATTTCTGCTCGCTCAGGTTGGAAGTGAGAGCTCTTCCTGAGTTACTGAGAGCCCTGGCTGCTGAGCACGATCCCATGGTGTGTTAGGTACCACAGCAGGAGCACAGGAAGAGGAAACCTTGCAGCTGTATGCAGGAACTTAGTGATAACTGTATTGTTTATAGACTTTCAGAAGCAAGCAAACTGTAATGCTGATCTTTTTTTAAAAGTATTTTTTCCCCCATACAGTGACAACGTTTTTCAAGGCTGGAAAGGAGCATCTTTCTTGGACTCGGTATGCCTCCAAGACTAGCTCAGTTAGGCCTTTCCTTGCACCTCTCGTGTATAGAACTGTGCTGCAACTCCTCTGGCTCCAGGCTGCACCTGGAACACAAGGTCAGGAAGAAAGAGAGCAGGCAGCAGGGCAGCTGAATGCTGTCTGTAACAGCATGGGTCCTGGTGTATAATACCCTTCCTGCCTGGGGCAGCATCAGAGTGAATGGCACTGCTCATGGAAACCCAGTGTCCAAGCTGGTTGCTCTCCACTAGGAGGGTAAATGTGTGGAGCCTTATTTGTCCATCTTCAGACAAGCTGGGATGTGCTTTCTAGTCTTTTTACCACTGTCTAGTTACATGGATTAAGAGGAAGATGGATTAAGAGCAATTACATTAACGAGCAGGAAGGAAGCAAGAAGCTGGTGAGACATCGGGCAGAGGAAAGAATGATCAATCATTTTGTATTTGTATAACATCTCAGGGTTGTTTTCTTTTTTGTAGCCTTTTCAGGTGGTACTAATTTTTCCTACTTTTAATCATCAAAAAAGTTAAGCATCTACGTGCTCCTTTTATAGCCCATGCTGAAAGACAAGATGGGATGAATGTTCCTGCAGGACTGTAATTGTGTAAGACAGAGAGAATGAATCCCCATGTAGAGGTGCCAGGTTCCTCCCACTGATGGCAGACAGGACATCTGTCCTGGACAGGGTTTAAGCTGAAGGTGGCAGATCCTAAGCTCTCTTAACACTTGTCCCAGAGTGTGGGGTGGAAGATACTAGAATGGACAAGTTTTGCCCCATTTGCAGCATTTCAAGCAGTATTTATTTGTCTATTTGTGAGAGCAATCAAGGTCTTACTAAAAATAGACAGTGAGTGCAAATCCACCTCCTGTTCCATACTTACCACTCAGCCTTCTAATAACCACATAGGTAAGCAGCTGCAAGTTTTTATAAGGAGCCCCTACATTTGTGTGTTACAACTTGAGCTTGTAACTTTGCAGCTGAACAAGACTATATCCACAAACCCTTGAACTACTTGGCTAGCTATTTCAGCAAGTTAGATATCTAAATGTTATCATAATTTGTACTGAGACTAGGTCACTAATGTATAACCAGAAGCTGCATTAAGGCTTCTGTGGAAACACAGCTGGCAGACACTGGTTAAGTACAGGATGAAATCTTACAAAACCTAAAGTCTCAGCCAACTACCAAAATTCATAGCAGAGATTGACCTCTGAACAATACAGTGAAGGGCACAAAGAATGCAACTGAAGTTCACGTTGTGCATTGGTACAGTCTCATATGAAGAAATTGTGCTTTAAAGCCTTAAATGTGTACAGAAAAACGGCTTGTAGCAAACAGTGACCAGAAGATGGCATTAGACACATTAAGTTTTTGATATTCAAAGCTTCACTTGCCATACACACACTCTCCTGAATACGTAAGAAAACCTTTGTCTTCGTTTTTCAACCCCTTATTGTTATAATATCTAATAAAAAAATATTTTGTATACCCTCTGGGAAGGAATGTAGATACTATGTATTATTACAAAATAAGGCTGGCTGCATATTCTGTAGTGATTGTATTAATTCTACATGAAACCCACTGCTAAGCACGTATCAAGACTGCTATTATTTAGGGATCCTTTTCCCTGTTAACAAAGCAGTTCTATGCCATTCCTTTCCTCTCCATCAAATGGAAGCAGTCCCCAGACATCCCCAGATATCTGCCCTGTAAGTCTCTGGATGAGATGCTGGAAAACCCAAAAGGAACTGATAAAATGGATGAAGGTAATACATCACTGCTCCATCATTGCTTCTGTATTACTTTCTCCCCAGAAATCCACACAGCAACTCCTTCATGGCAATGCAGGCAAGTTGTATTACTGAGCTGGCTCAAGATTTTTATTCCTAGCAAGATTAATATGTAATTGTTTTAAGCCTAATTAAAATTAAGATAATATTAAAGGTTTGCTACCATACTTGATCATTCCAAATGAGATTATAAATTGAAATAGTGCTGGGGATCATGGATAATGCAGTGCTTAACGGATGTGGCATTTTTATCAATTGTAAAAATTTGTTCCTTTTGCTTTAAATTATTGAACACTGCAACTTTACAAAGTGCAGAATGTGAAACTAACCATCTGCTTGAGGAAGTATGACTAGGAACTAACGTAGGGCAAACAATAAAAGTTGATCACAGATTTCCTATTTGCCACTGCAACAGCAGAAGAGCATACTCTTGCCAGTTGATAGGCATGATCCTCTTGTTGAAAACTACTATCCTGCTCCAATGTGCTATCTCAGCAGTTCACAGGGGTGCTCCTCACTCTGCCTCCTCAAAATGAAGTGGATTAGTAAAATCCATTTTTTAAATTGTCAAAGGCAGCTGGGTTTGCCAGCTAGGGGCAAGGGAACACTTGCACAAGTCTCTGAGCTGGCAGGTCAAAAAAGGTGAAAACATCTGGTAAGAGAACACTGAAAAGGCTCTAGAAGTGGCAACTCCACTGTCTTCAGTGTTCAGAGCAGTGAACACTGCAAAATTCTTTTGGAAAGGCCTGACAGTTTGAGATGTGCCGGAGTGTGTTGCAAGGACATGCACTGCTGAACAAATGAAAAAGGGTAATTCAGACTCCAAATACCAACCATGTTGATTAAATAAAGAACGACACTATTTACAGCTGGAGACTAGGAATTAAGAGTCCTGAGCCCTACTCTCATACTGCTGCTGTGGCTATAAGCCACACTTGTAACTTCAGTTTTAAGTGCACTTATAACTGAACTTTCTCAGTAAAACAGCATTAATAATATATTTGCACCCCCACACCATGAAACCTGTGGATGGTGTGCACTGTAAATGCAAGTATCATCATTACAGCACTGTGTTATTATTAAAGCAACAAGTTGGGCCAATGTTCCCTGGTGAAGGTTATTCACTATCAAAACATGAGTTCCTCTGCTGGCTCTACACACTTATTAATCAAACACATTTTATGAAACATATTGGTTTCAGAGTAGACAGGCTGAGCATTGTTCAGGAAAGTTTTAAAGCAGACAAATTAGAGGTGACTGCAAGAAGTGTGATGGAATTGGGCAGCTGACTGAAGTAACTCTCCAAATGTTTGCAGTTTTTGTACAAAAAGGGCTAGCAAAGTATCTGTGAGCAAAGAAAGTTCCCATGCTGAGAGAAATCTATCAAGCCTAAGTGCAGAATGTAGGGATAGGGAAGTTCCACAGTCTATTTGTTAAGATCCCCTAGCTCTTAATTTGCCAGTTAAATAATTTGCTATAATCTTTAAAGTAATGTAAAGCTCATATGTGAATGGTACCTGTCCTGGACTTAGTGTAACAACATGGGCTGTTGTGTTCCTAAACTTGGGGAAGCGTTTCAGATCAGGATTGGTAACGCTGACTTTGCTGAATACGCTGGATTCCTCATAAGGGATCCTGGTGGGATAAAGGAAACTGGTGTCACCAGGTGGGAAGAGGTGCCATCTCTTCCTGAAAACAGACAGAAGATAAAAATGTATTCAGTGCATGTCAGTTACAGCAAAGAACTAAAGGCAGTAGCAAGGCTTTCAATAAAACATAAATCTGCCTCACTGCGTGAATCTCCTACGCAGTGAGAGCACAGGCAGTGCTTACAGGCTGTCTTCTAAAAGTGTTTTTAAAACATTCCACTTTTTAATTTTTTAACTGAAAAGATTTACAGCTTCTCACCAATTATTTTTAAAAGGCAGATAAAATAAAATGTAAAAAAAAAAAGCTCTCCCATCTGGTTCTTCCTTCCTCCCTTTTACGGAGCCACACACAGCATTTACAGATGCTCAGAGCATTAAAAATTGCTCTATAAACCAGAGGAAGTGGTTTTGTTAGAGACAACATACTTTCTCTCACTGAATTAATAGCTGGTGTACCCATGAGGTGGCAACTGTAAAGGGATATCAACATGATCTTCTGTCTCCTATTCATCACCTGCAGTACTTACTTGGCTGTCAGTCACAAAACCTTCATTCTTAGTAAAACTCACCCTGATGTCCTTGTGCCAAAGATGGCATAAATAAAAAAGACATCCATACACATAAGCATCCTGAAACACCTGTATTTTTTTGTGTTATCAGTAACACAGGATGAAAACGTGGCTTGTGTGGGCCACTGGGTGTTAGAACTTACTAGCATGACTAAATGCTCAGATGGAGCAGGACACAGCCATTCTGCTCCTGAGAACACTTGTGTTCTAGGTTGCTCTCTGTATACCCAAAGAAATGGGTCAACACGCTGCAGTGCAGGACCAAGCAGACCTGAGACATGGACCTTGTTCTCAGGAGCTCACGTCTCTAATTCACGTACATGGACCAGATCAAAGACAGAAAAAAGAATATATGCCAGAACTGGTGGTGCCAGTTTTATGGGTACTATAAATGAAATATCTTAGCAGGTACATATGTTATTTAGAAATAGAAGTTTTATATGGCAGTACGTTAGGTGATGGAAATAACCAGAAAAGAATACACAAAGAGAATTTATTACATTTAAGAGGTGCCAGACAATCAGTACAACAGTGACCCGTGCACTAAGCAGTGGAAAAGTAAAGGCAGCACTTCACAGCACAGTTGGACAATTTGTCAGCATTCCTATTTGTTTTAGACTCTAGCAATATCATTTCTTTTTGTCCCCTTCCTTGGTACTCACTTTGTGCTTTTTGCCTACTGCTTCTGGTTATCAGTTGTAAGTCATAGATCTGAAAATGGGAGAAAAGCAACCAAATGGCACAAAACCAGAAGAGAGAAAGAAGAGCAGGAGAGGCAGAACTGCAGAGACTGCCAAAGATGGAAGTGGCATAGGACACTGACATTTCTGTGTAATTACCAAAGCTACTGCTGGGTGCAAGCACAAAAAAACAGTTCTGAAACTCAAGCCCTACTGCAACTTTTTTTTTGCCATCCAGGCTAGACCCTCTGAAATGGCAGAGAGTAACTAGGTTAGAAGGCTCATGGGTTAATCCTGCAGGCTCATGACAAAAAAGTATCATGAAGCAAAAAATTAAGAAGCCCGAGGGATGCAAGGAGGAAATTTAAGATAGGAACAAAGGGCTAAGGAGTCATCCCTGGCTTTCCTGCAAAGGCAAATCTATTTAAGTTTAGCATAAACTTATATTCTGTTACAGAGCCTGTCTTGTTTGTGAGTCTCAAAAGGGAATCTTTCTTCTCTGAAGAAGCACAGGATTTGCAAGCTTGTGGAAGTTTGCAATCTATTTATAGGCTTTGCTGTGAAGAGAAAAACAACTTTGTCTTTTCAGGCCATGCAAAGGCTTTAGGCTGCTTCTTTCCCTGAGAGGAACAAGAATTTTGCTCTACCAGAGGGGGAGGAAATGTCTTGAGAAGGCAGGCAAAACTGCTATGTGATGCTGGAACTCTGGCTTGAGTTCAACACCTGAAGGCAGAGATCAAAGTGTCAGGGCAGGTATGAAGTCTGCTAAATTACTGTACTTAGTACACCCAATATTTAGGTGGATCCTTAGATGATATTTAGCCATGTAAGTCTCATGGTTTTCAATGAGATTTCTGGCTCATAAATACACTTCAGTGTCTGGACTTTAGTGCATAATGCTTACTGATGTGATCTGAAGCCTACAGACTGGCTGCAGCAAAACACAGTGCTGAGTGTGGCTTCCAGAGTGTCTCTGCTGCACTTTCACCCAGGGATGTCAAGGCTGTTTATAAGCAAGAATGAAAATCTGCCTAAAAGAGAGGAACTAAAGAGTTCAGAGCTAAATGGAGTTACCCTTTTTACAGATAAGAATAAAATTCATTTGCCTCAGGCCTTAAAGCCTGTCAACCAGCAGTGCTGCCCAGCATAGAACCCAGCATCTGTGACTTCCAATCCTGCACCATAATCACAAGACCACCATGATTTTACTGTTCTATAAAATGTCTGAGTACCTAATTACATTAAAATCGCACTTGCTCCAGTGTATACTATCAAACCTAAAAAACGCATACAAATTGTTTTGTAACTCTAGCAATAACAGATTAAAAAACAAACAAACAAACAACCCTGAGGCCAATATACAGGAAAAGGAGGAAAAAAAAAAAGAATGGGAGAGGGGGGAAGTCAGAATAGAAACAGGGAGAAGATATAGCAACAAAGCCACAAAGCTCCAAAATCAGCTTGGAGCCTCAAACGTCCCTTTTAACTTTGCTCACAGCTGGCTGCTCCCATCCTGATATTCCCCTTTTAAATTAATTCTAGCAGGCTATTAGAGGCTCTTACCGAGATAATATTGTAAAAGTCTCAAGTAGTTTATTTCCATTTTGCTTCTGGGCTTTTTATTTTTAACTCTTTATCTCCTAGTTCCATAATTCATTCCTAATTCATAACTACTAGGAAGCTTAAAATGTTTACTATTGGACCACACAGCACACATATAGGAAAAGGTCTTCCTCAAACAAAAGAAAATATTACCTCTGCAACCCAAACTCCAACCTCCTGAAGTTTTTCCATTTTCTATAAAACAGTTCTGATGCTCTTCAACCATTGAGAGCTCAGAAAACTAAAATAATCAGGACCTAGAATTAATACTTGAGTCCAAAACTAACTTCAAAGAACAGTACAACATTCTCCTGTATTTGTTGTGGGCATACGGACTTGTTACCTTCCTTGTACTTGCAACACTAAGTTGCAGCCGTAGGAGTCCAAATGGCAAGGGGTGTTTGCTCCTTCCGAACCAATCCACAGTGTGCTCTCTTTCCCATTTCTTCCAGGAAAACCAAAGTCAGACCACCTTATATCCTACAGCAATGAGAAGATTATTTATGTAAGCTGTTGAACCGATTCATATCTTACCTTCAGTTCTCCAAGTCTTGGTTTCTCTCTCCACTGCTTAGTTGCTCTTTATCCACAGCAGCTTTTGCTCCTTGGTGGAGTTCCTGCATGTATGGCCTGTACCCCTTCCTCCAAAATTCTCATCTCTGGTAGCATTTTTTCTGCAGACATCCTTCTTTTTCTATGTGACTACATAGCCTCCTAGATCTTCAGTTCTCATCCCAGTCTTTCATATCACTCAAGTTAACCCATTTGCTCTTCAGAAGGACTGACCAATTGCTTTTGGTATCTGTGGCTTCTTTTCAAACTCTTTTATTTCCTTTTTCCACTCTTAACCATCCACCCAAGCTGAGGACTGCTTTCAGAAAAATTCTCATATATGGCATTTAAAAAATTAATGAAAGGAAGGAAGGAAAGAACCCCTATTCCCTTTTCAAACCAATTTCATAACCCATATGGCATATTTGCTCTATCTTTCCACCTGTCTCAGCTTTCTTCATGTATTCTGGAAATGCAAGACTCTACCCCATCTCTGACCCAGTGATATGTTCCTTTTTAGAAGTTTCTTATTATTTAATGGACAAATTCTCCTCCTGCCTCCACAGTTGCAAAGGCAGTGCACTTAACTTGATTACATGGTAAGAAAGGGCAAAAGAGGTATGCATGCATATAAACATGACCCTGGAGCTTTCCAGTCCATTGATCCTCCCATAAGCAATCCCTTGGGGTTGGCAGCTGGAACAAGGCAGGAAGAGGTATTTTTCAGATAGCTCAAGGGGGTTGCAGCATGGCTCTATATAGCTTGGATAGAGCCTTCCCATGTTTCTATAGCTCACCCTGTCACCTGCAGAGCCTGATCATTTGTTTATTGGAAAGCACAGTATCACAGTATGCTAGAGATTGGAAGGGACCTCAAAAGATCATCTAGTCCAATCCCCCTGCCGGAGCAGGAACACCTAGATAATGTTACACAGGAATGTGTCCAGGCGGGTTTTGAATGTCTCCAGGGAAGGAGACTCCACAACCTCCCTGGGCAGCCTGTTCCAGTGTTCCGTCACCCTCACTGAGAAGAAGTTTCTTCTCAAGTTTAAGTGGAACCTCTTGTGTTCCAGTTTGTACCCATTACCCCTTGTCCTGTCATTGTTTGCCACTGAGTAGAGCCTGGCTCCATCCTCGTGACACTCCCCCTTTATATATTTATAGACACTAATAAGGTCACCCCTCAGTCTCCTCTTCTCCAAACTATAGAGACCCAGCTCCCTCAGTCTTTCCTCATAAGGGAGATGCTCCACTCCCTTAATCATCTTAGTTGCCCTGCGCTGGACTCTCTCCAGCAGCTCCCTGTCCTTCTTGAACTGAGGGGCCCAGAACTGGACACAATATTCCAGATGTGGTCTCACCAGGGCAGAGTAGAGGGGAAGGAGGACCTCTCTCGACCTACTAACCACCCCCCTTCTAATACACCCCAGGATGCCATTGGCCTTCTTAGCCACAAGGGCACAGTGTTGGCTCATGGTCATCCTGTCGTCCACTAGGACCCCCAGGTCCCTCTCCCCTACACTGCTCTCTAACAGGTCTTTTCCCAACCTATACTGGAACCTGGGGTTGTTCCTGCCCAGATGCAGGACTCTACACTTTCCCTTGTTATATTTCATCCAGTTATTCCCTGCCCAACTCTCCAGCCTGTCCAGGTCAAACAAGGCAGGAAGAGGTGTTTTTCAGATAGCTCAAGGGGGTTGCAGCATGGCTCTATATAGCTTGGATAGAGCCTTCCCATGTTTCTATAGCTCACCCTGTCACCTGCAGAGCCTGATCATTTGTTTATTGGAAAGCACTTGAAGTATAGTGGTGTCTTTTGGCTGGAGCTGCAGAATGAACCTTAGGAAACAGAGATTCACTTCCTGGCTTCCTGATGGCCTCAGGCAAATCACTTTATCTCTCAGGTTTATTTTCCCCATCTTGAAAAAGAAAGTAACAGTATTTGTTCCATTTCAATAAAGCACATTGGGGTCATTCACATCACCTAACTTCAGGAACTTAATTTAAGCTTGGCTCTCGCTCTTGTCAAAGCACTCTCATTCATGCCTTGGAAAAGCCTACCTCTCTCTGCTATCTATAAAGAGAAAATAGGAATCCAGCCTCCTAATTTAAGTATGTAAGCTAACTGCTTCCAGACAGGTGGATGGCTATTATTTGATAAGATTTATGGATGAGGAAAACTACAGCTAGACAGTATTATAAGGATGACTTCACCATGACTCTGCATCAGGAAACCCTCAAAATGAGCAACAGCCTTCCCAAAAATGAGGTATTGCTGGAGATTTTGGATTTCAAAGTTATTGATTTTTAAGGCATAATTTGAAGAAAAAATCAGATGCATAATACAAGCATTTGTCAAAGGCAGCAAAAAATCAAAAAGTTGCTCCTATAGATTTCAACAGCCATAAAATTTAAAGTCCAATACAACTATTTCAATGATAAAGTTAAGCATAACACTGTCTCTGCCCTTGAAACTCACACCTAAATAGGTTTGTATTTTGTTACAGTTTAAGTGGAAAGAAAGCACACATAATCAATATTAGATTTGGAAGAACTTTTTGGAAATGCTCAGCTGCAGTAAATAGTTGAAGTGATTATGGGTAAAATAGTTTTTAACCAATGAACTGAAAAGGAACTGGTAGAATTACTGAAATCTTGTCACAGTGCACTCCCTTCTTACAATAAAAAGACACAGTAAGAAGAAATGCACTAAAAGGTGTTCCAACCATAACAGATGGCACATTACTTGTGAATTATATTTATTTCATTTGCTGCTTATAATGAAGTTAATCTGTACCCGTATGTCACTTTAAAAGGTCTCATTTCTATTTAAACTTCACACATGTATCTTGCTTCTGATTTATATCTCAAATTCTGTAATGAAATATCAACTGAACAAAAAATGTAAGATGCTAGATACTGCTCACAGATTAGAATTATGGAATCATTACCTTAGCCCACACAACTGTAAATGATAAACAGTGCAATCTAAATTTCAAACAACTTCTAAATGGCCCTATTAATCACTATAAATAACAGTGCAGTTGGCCTTCTTTTCCCCTTCAAATCCCCTTACGTAAATCTAAATAAAATATAAAAAGAAAACAGGTGTTATCAAAATCAAACAAGAATGGAAGAGAATTTCTACCAATAATTCTTTTGGCTGATACAAATTGTGTAGCAGTGTTTCAAAAGCTGTATCAGTCAGGAACTGATAGGTGCATTTCACTCCCATGCCTGTGAAACTGGCAGATGACATACACCATATTTGCTTGCATAACACCATTGATTTTTCCCTTCCCTGATTCTGCTTAAAAAAAAAAATCCATGGCATAACCATTACATGTGTCTATTCCAAAATTGGAATACAATCTGTTGCTTGTTATAGGTCAGGCGATGAGGCTGTGGTGTGACACCTTAATTTTGTTCTTGAATGGGGCAAAGGGAAGAAGAAGGTAAGAAAATGGTTGTTTCCTTCAACTGTGTTTTTATTGACCAAATGAAGCTATTCAGGTCTTCTGAGCTTGCTATTATCTCATTCCATAAAACACAGAAAATGCTGTCTGTTGAGGCAGAGGGAAAACCACGGCAGGACCACAGCTAGAGGAAGTTACACAAAGATCCAGGGAAGCCTGAAACATCCCTGAAGCTCCCAACTTAGTTCAAACAACACAGCCCAGTATCAGTTGTGCAGCCCAAGTTTACTTCATCCTAGTTGTGTTTCAGTGTGCTTGGGAAGGGAGGGGAGAAAGAAAGGTAAGATGGTCTCTGTGCCCAAATCTTACAGTCAAACCTACAGAACAAGGGAAAAGGAGACACTCTGAAAAAAGACGAAGCACTTTAAAATACTAACTTTCCTGGTATAAGAGAATAAAATACATATAAGGAGCACGGGAAATGCTTTCTAAGGAAGTAATTAATTTGAGGGGGTTTATCAGTTCATACAGTCATCCCAGTGATAGTGTTTGCATGGAATTATGACTTGAAAGTATAAAAATGAATAGTTGAAAGTATAGAAATGAATAGTACGCACAGAAAAATTTGAAAGTATAGAAATGAATAACGCTTCATTTACTATTCTTTCTTTGTATCTTTGGAAAGACTACACCTTTTGTATTGTAATCCTTAATTCTGTCATTTTATAATTTGCAAGGAGAAGTAGCAGGAATGTAGATGAATCAATACATTGAAATAGCAGACAGACATGGAGAAAGTAAAAGGAAATACCCCAGGTTTCCTAATTTCCTAATACTTACAATTGGAAATTACCATATATTATGTACTTCCGTGGACAGGTTACTTCATGTATTTGATTGCCTCCACAGGCAATCAAGACATAGTAATCCCACAGATGCAGAATCAATCCTCCTTGCAAACAGTTAATCTAACTATATTAAGGGAAGAAACTGAGCTACTTGAGAAAATGAGCCACAAGGCAAAATATAGAGCAAACTCATGTTACAGCCTTGCTGCTACAAGTGAATCCATGCCACTAAATCCCCTGTCCTAAGCAGAGCTATTAATTCAGGTACCTTTTCAGGTACAAGGTGGATGTGGGGCAGCTATCAGGGTGTCAAGTTTCCAACATGCCAGGCCTGTCGGCTGCCAGTCATCTTCACACCCTATTCCCATCTCACTCCTGCCTTCAGCAGAGGTGAAGGTAAGGTGTTCAGCTGCAGAGGTCACACACATGACTGTGCTTCCAATGTCTGCCCAGTGACAAAATGATGCTGAGCTAAATGGGAAGGCAACACTGCCAATCTGGTAGTTGTTTTTGTCACTTGTGGTGGGTTTTTTAAGCATACAAGGGAGACCCAGATTCTTAGATGGCTGCCACTTGCTACCAGTTCTCCATTAGCCTGAGAGCCAATGGTTTTTATTTCAGATTTTTAAAATAAACTGCCAAAGGAGCAGAGAGGAGATAGCAGTAGAGGTTTCAGAAACTACACTAGAGAGCTTGCAATTATTAAATTAGGAAGAAATAATATTAATGTTTTACCTGGAAAAATTCTGGCTTGTCTTCAAATATCCTGGCAATGTATTTGTAGTCAGCATAAGCCCAGTATTTAGAGAATTCGTAACAACTGAATGGTCCAGAGAGACAAGAAGGCTGCCCGCAACTCCAAGCCAAAAACTCTTCAAGTGTAGCCTTCACATAACTACACCTGGTTTCAAACTGGGGAACTAGAGCAACAAATGAAAAGCCAAATATTACACAAGCATGCCCAGAATCAGTAAAAATAATATGTAGTTTCTCTCTCAGCTCTGGATAATGCAACATGAGATACTGAGTGGGAGTAGGTGACTTGACTCTGGTCAGTAACATGGTTCTCATCACCGAACTCATAATTATAAGTCTGAGACTATTTTTTTTTCATTAAGGCTTAAGTGAACGGCTGTTACCTTGAACTTGCTGTAAGGTAAAGGCACACCAACAGTTACTGTTGTTCATGTGCAAGGCACCCTTCAGCACAGTAACTCAATAATATGCCCAAGTTCCCTAAACAACTCAGAACCTGTCCTTTTCTTCATCTCCCTTCTTAAGTGTGAGCTGCAAATGTGCACACAAGTATTTGTGTACCCTTTACTCTGTCTCCATGAATTTATGTAGACGGGCATGTTCATTTTCCCCTTTCCCTAAAGCAATTAACAAAATCAGCACAGTAATGCGGAGGAAGCAAATTATGGAGCCACACGTGTGCCAATGATCTATCTAAAATGCTGTGAGTCCTTACTTTTCATTTGACACTAACAAAAGCATATTGTGGTGTTCCTTGGCAGACATAAAACTATCAGTCAGCAGTGTTTTGTTCCCGTCATGCTTTCGTCAGGCTTACTGATAGAGCTTTCAGCTCATGGTCAGGTCACTTGGAAGGTCTGCAAGATAACCCATGTCACCCACATCACAGCATACTTTAATTGTGGATTATCAGAGATCTTCATTTCCCACAGCTGCTAACTGTGTCAGCTTCAAAAAGACTTATCCAGTGTTAAAAAATACTACTTTACTGTAGTACTGTAACCACTACTGGGGAAAAATTACTGCAGCCTCCATGACTTGACAATGACTGCAATTTAACCTTGTACACCTTGCATAGAGCTGCTCAGAAATGGAATCCTTTCACTGTTGTGCAGCAGCAGCTCTTCATTCTTCATTTCTCTCTTTTTGTTATTGCAGCAATTCCCATAGTCATGCATTTGTTCTTATTCTCTCTGGTTGGAAAAACAGCTTTTACAGACCTCTGTCACTATCATTTTGCCCTTTTCCATTGTAGTAGCCTAGGCGGTAGTTTCCTTCACCTCATTATCAAATTCATTAACTAAAAATGTAAGATAAACTGCACTATTCAGCAACCTGTATCCTGGGTCTGTGTGTGGAAAGGGCTCCCTAAGAACTGAATACAAGACATATAAATCACCTGCCATAACCAAACCCCCCTATATCTGGTTCCCTGTCTGTATTGCAGTCCAATGCCCTCTCCTGATAGCCAGTCATTAATGCAATGCACATCATTTTTCTAAAAGCTGGTCTGATGGAAAAATTAGGTAGAAGATACAATCACTATCTGTATTATTTTGATGAGAACAAAGAGTGCTTAGAACACTACCTTTTATCCAAGATTACTCAGGAGCAACTGTTTTAAAGGCAAGAAATATGCTCTTTCTGCCTCACAGGGTGTTTCACTCTGAGCTTTAAAAAAATAAATCCAACTATGAAAAGCAAAAGTATCTTCTAGGATGCAATCTTCTCAGGACAGAATTCTTGGTTTAATTTATAACTTGTTCCGTTCCAAGGTGTGGGTGCTTATAGAAAAAGAAATATAAAACATATTTGGGCAATCTAGACAGATTGCTTAAATGGATTTGTAGACTGTAACTAGGGTGAAAATGTTAGCAATGGGCAGCTGAAAGCAAGAACATTATTAACCAGTTTGCTAACACTTAATGACTGAAAGATTAAGGTGTTTCATAAATGATAAATTGTAGATTAATCTCTGTATGTAAGTCTAAAGTTACCACTGATGTCTGATGACATGGTATATGAAGACATGACAGTCCTCCTCTCTCCCACTTAATACCACATATTCAAACCGAAGAGAAGAAGGGAGAGAGGGAAGAAGTGCTCTTCCGAGGAAGCAGCTCCCCTCCTTAGTTAAGGTCTGGTCCTGAGAGATGCCAAATTCTGTTCCACTCAGAATGACTGTTTGCAATGTATATACATTGCAATGCAATGTACTGAAGAAAGGATAACAGCCTTAGGAAATACTCTAAAGCTCCAGTAAGAATGCAAGTGAAATGTCTCCTCCATTTCTTTAAGCTTGAAAGAAAACCAAATGTCTATTCACAGCTGCTGGAGAATTAAAAATATTTAAATGAATAATCCAAGAAAGAAATAGCCATTTAATACTATAACAAAGCACAGACACATTAACAAACCAGAAAACTGGCCATCCACGTCCAAGTCCAATAAACACCTCAAATCTCAGCTTTATGCAACTGTCAGTGTATGATATTTGTACTGTATTTTCAGCCTCCTATTCAGCTACTGAGTCTACAGCCTCTACTGTGAGAGTGGTGAGACACTGGAACAGGTTGCCCAAAGAAGTTGTGAAAGCTTCATACCTGGTGATGTTCAAGGCCAGGTGGGAAAGGGCTTGGAGCAATCTGGTCTAGTGGGAGGTGTCCCTGCCCATGGCAGAGGATTGGAACTAAATGATCTAAATTCTAAATCATTGTTTATAACAATTCATAAAGAATTGTTTAGGTTGGAAAAGAAATTTAAGATGGGCTATAATGCCACCAGAAACTACTTCTGTAGCTTTATTTCTGTACCTTTATTTCTTTCGTACCTTTATTTCACTTCAGAAAAAGAAATCTTTTAGCGTGGTTGGAACTAGATGGGTAGGGATTTCCTGATTAATAGCACCTTCATTGTTTGTGTAATGAACACTGGTACTCTTCTCTGGAGGTATCTTATCTCTGTCAACACTTAATCCTCTGTATTTTTTCCCCTCTTATGAACACATGTTGTTTAACTTGTGTATCAGACAGAACACTACCAAACACACAAACTTAGGTAGGTACATATAATTCACACAGATAATACTCCTGGGTCCCACATTTTCCATGTTTCAAATGTGCCTTCCGTGTGCCTCCAGAGCTTCTAAACTATCAAGAAAAGCAAATATAAAATCCAAGCAACTCCAACCAAGTTGCCCCATTTGCAACTTTTTTTACATTAAAGAATATTTGGGAATGCCCACCCATGCTGCAGATATGGCACTAAAGAAAGATAAGAAGTTGTCATAGTAAGAGGTCATAAATAATTTTGGAGCTTCCATATGAACCCTGTGGCTTAAATAATCTCAGAAACTCTCAAGCCAAAATACACCTACAAGCACAACAGTTTATTTCTTGTAGCTGTTTCCAACTCAGTGGCAGGACTGGTCCTGTCTAGTCTTAGGGCAATTAATCTACTGTAAACATGGGATAAATATTCCTATAAATAATAAAATACAATTTTAATTGTATTCTCCTGTTGCTTTCTCTAACCACATCACTGCCTCTGTTTCATCTGGGAAAGTTAGCAACAACATTAAGAAAGGGAGGCCCTCGCTAAAAAACAATGTTAAGCATGCAAGAGTGAGATCAGCCATCTTCCAAATGACAGTGGCACATAAAATGTATTACATTATTTCATACTCTGAGATGGCTTGGCTAATGGCTTGACTAATATATCCTTACAATGCAAATTTTTTATAACATCACTGGTTTCATTCAGTTACAAAATAAACCCTGAAGGCTCTACCCATCTTCTTGAAGACATTTCTAGCTCACATTAGCATATAATGGAGTTCCTGGAGAAAAATGATTATTGCCTATGGATTGATGTCTTTAGAAAAAAAAGCAAAAATACAGACAGATGCAACTTCCAGATACAAGTTCCAATTTAAATTCACTTTATATCCCTAGTGACTGCAAGTTATTGTTATGTGATGACTCTTATCTACTTGGTAACATCAATCCATCGCTTAGCTACGTAACACTCCAACAATCCCATCAGAAGCTTTCCCAGTTGACATTAGCATTTGACTCTCAAAAAGTGCCTACTAATGGAGAGTAGGACCAAAACTACCCTTTTACCTGGTAAGCTTTGTGTATTACAACCGAGATAACAGGTATCAAGAAAAATGTCACATATATGCAATGTCTTCCCTATTGGCAATGGGATGCCTTTTACATGTAGTACAAGAACTGGCTGATACCTTGTTAAACTATAGAGATGTTGGTGTTAAGATGTGTATCAACATTAATTCTACACCTCAGTTATCCCATCTGTAGAAAATGAATAAACAACATCTGTTTTCCCAGGAATGGCATAGGAATCATTAAACTGTGATGGTAAAATGCTTTGAAATCCTAAACACCGCACATTTTCCCTCTACTACTTCTTTGTGTTTCATCACTTCTCTTGCAAAAATTGAACATGAAATAATATGGTCATGATGCTGTAAAGAAAGCAAATTTCACACAGTATTGTTAAGTAACACAATGTGATGAAATTCTACCACTTCCATATGAACTGGTAGAGTCTCTTCTGCAGGCCCTGCATTCCAAGAAAGAGGTAGTCCAACTAAATAAGATTAGAAGAGTACAGAACAAATAGCTAGGTAGGGGTCTAAAAACATGACTTATATTGAACATTTCTGAAGACTAGGGAAAGAAAAAAAAAAAAGACTGAAGGGAGACAAGATACTTTAGGGAAAAGGGAGAAAGTGCACAGCAAAATGTATTTTGGTATGTGGTTGGGAGGGCAAAGGATGTACAGGGCGCAAAAATAAAGCAATGCATAACCTCTAAAGTGGCTAGCAGACTGCCACCTTGGAGCATGTTTCCTGTACCTCCCCTTGCTGTTATGAAACTCTGTCCATGGATAGACTATGACTAACGTTGTGTGACTGCAGGCAGACATTGGTTGCAGTATTTAAAATCAAGTGCAAAAATTGTTTTTCTCTCATGGCATGTTCCTAGATACCTGAGTGAATCTGCAGAGTTAGAGGTGAAATTATTGTACTGGTGTCAAGTGATTTTCTTAATGCTTTATACTTCTATAGCATCTTTCATCACAGTACCTTAAAGTATTGAAAACCATCACAGCCTTACAAAATCTCTGGAGAAAGGTGAGAATTATCAGCATTTGACAGATAAAAACCCCCAAGATAGACTGGTTAATTGGCTAATTCTTTAATGTACTCAGGATGTACTTTGCAGATATGGGAACTTAGGTCACATGAACAACTGAATCATGTTTAAGACCAGAACCAAATACACACAGTACAAAACAAGGAAAGAACACTGAGATCACAGAATCATAGAATGGTTAGGATTGGAAATGCTTGATTCTTGTATGTTAGTGTTACCCACCACATATCTTCCTAAAAATAAATGATAACGGAGAGTCAGAGACTTGCAGAAAGTGAGAAAGAGTTGTAATGTGTAATGACTATTCACTTCAGTCTCACCTAAACCCATGGTCTTCAGGCCTAGCCTAAACTGGATTGTCTTTCCATCCAACACAGCAGAAAGATATTTTGCATTCCAGTGCAGGGCTGGCCAGTCACCAACCATGTTACAGAAGACTGCAGGTTGCTGTAGAGACATCACAATTTCCTTGGTTTTCTCAGGAGTAAATGGCTTGACATCTTCACCTATGTAAAGAAAAAAACGGCTTTAGAGAGATGATTTATGATACATGAAGTGCTGCCTACCATCAGCCTACCACAGCCTACCACCACCCTACCACAGCACATGAAACATTAAGAACGTGTTGTTCATGTTGTTTTCTTACACTTGTAGATATTTTTAAATTTCTACTGCAAACACTGAAAGAACATTCTTACACTAAATTAAAGTGGTGTATTAGCACATAAAATGTAATAAAAAAATAAAAATAGGCATGTGTTTAGAATTTTCACTTGCAGCTTAGGCAATAAAGCACTGCAGCCAAACTGCTTAGGATTAGGCTAGCAATAAAAAATCCTTACAAATAATGTCCAAGAGTTTAGAGAACATAAATTTTATGAGTAACAGTCTTCCTGCATGGGATTCTTTCCAAAAAGTGTAACTCAGTGTCAGAGACAGAAAACCAGGTTCCTATGCATTCAATTTAAACCAAGGAACAGCAGCATAACCTAGAGAGCAGGTATTTTCTTTTCATCTACAGAATTTTAGAAAATGGCTATCGTGCCAATCCAAAACCTAAACTAACCCAAGATTTCCATTTACTTCATTTTTGTTCACATGCCCCACTGAAACTGTCAAGCTGAATAAACTCAGCACTTTCAGGACAACTTTTCTTTAGGGATATTTTGAGAAGGAAAACATTTTAAAAGAAAAAAAAACCAAACTCAACACATAACAGCTCCACAGAGCTGAAGCAGTGCACTACAACTCTGGATCATAAAAATACCCACTCATTATTTTAAGCTCTACTGAAGTTAACTCATCCAGAAATTGTATCCCTGTAATACCTAAGATTTAACATACTGAACTGATACATCTGGTTCCCCATAACTCCTAGCAGCTCATTTACAATAAAAAAAACTTAATTCAATCATTTTATTTAGGAGTCCAATCATGGTCTGGTATGCACAATGGGTTAAATCAGTACAGGAGAAAAAAATCCTATTTCCTTCTGGGTGCTCTCCCTGTGTGCGAATGGTGGGACAGGTAATGGAGAAACAGCCAGTCCCACAGAGGGCAGCCCTGCAGTGCCAGCTGGGGGAAACACAGAAGACTGACTCACTGGGAACAAGGGCACCAATGAGGGTTCTTCAGGATTGTTCCAAACATAGACTTTAAAATAAATACATGCATGCTGAAGTGCAAATGGTAGGAATAAGAGGAGCCCTGTGCATGCTCCATGCCATATCTCTTTGGTGACTTTTGTGAGTCCCAAAGGGTTTATACTACAGCATAGCTGTACTTTCACTTTTCTAAATTAAGCTGCTATCGTGACACGAATTTGGTGGGAGGTATCAGGGCTGAGGTCCCTTTTCCCATGGACTTCCAGGGAAACTGAATCCCTCTCTCCTTTCACTCATGAAACTCCATCCTGAAGCTTTAAAACTAAGCACCTCTGCTATTTTAGATTCACAGAACATAAAATTTTTAAGTGGCTTCCCTTCTTTAAGGCAGATGACAGGAGTGAGTTTCTTTTCCACATTTCCACGTTTCTTTTCATGTGCAGAGCAACACTTGACAGGATGGTGTTGCTGTGACACAGAGATGTCTACGACTCTTGGCCTTCAGTCTCACGCTCCAGCAACTTGCACAACCCGGACATAAGGAGGCCTCATGGGGACCATATGTCTTACCATATGGTCTTCTCTATCCCCAGAAGGAGGCTCTAGGGGTTTCCGAGCAATAGGTCAGTACACCTAAAGGGAGTAAGTCCAGGTAAGGCAGAAAGACCATCTGCAGACACAACAGCATGTGCTAGTGAAGATACCAGGAGCTGGCTGTAGGCATGGTAAGAGTTTAAAGCTGAGCATAATTTTTCAGTGACACTGTTCAAAGACTAAGGCAAAACTCAGTCCAGATCTGAACACTCCTATGGGGGTTTATAAAACTTCTTCTGTCTTTAAGCAGTGCAATTATAGTATCATACAGAGGCAGCTTTCATGATGACGGAGCTGGCTGGCCTTTACATTCCTCTCAGATTTTTCAACTCATAAAAATGAAATTTCTATTGTTTAGGCCAATTTTATCACCAAATGGCTGTCTTTTTGACTACTCAATCATTTTTGTTTTAAGGTCAGTACATTTAATTATTTTAGAATATAAAAATCCAAAGAAATGCAAGAAATTCGTGCTTTTTTTTTTTGAGTATTTTGTAAAGCTGAGTTTCATTGCAAAAGCTTCAGGTTTATCCTGTAACTTCAGTCAACAGTTCAATCTGCTGAAAGCAGAACTTTTACTGAGAGAAACAAGAAGATTCACTGAAACCAAGCGTTGATTCTGTGTGGCTTTCTAATGTGATTTCCACATGCATATTGTGCTTTTAAAAGGTGTGGTTGCAACCCCAGTGAATATACTGTAGGAAGCACAGAGCTCAAGAGTTTGTATAAATTCATACAAGAGTTTGTTCAAATGCCAGACAAAACCCACAATTAGACAGAATCACTGAATGGCTGAGGCTGGAAGGGACCACTGGAGGTCATCTAGTCTAACCTCCCTGTTCAAGTAGGGTCACCTACAGCACATTACTCAGGATTGTGTCCAGATGGCTCCTGAATACCTCCAGGGAAGGAGACTCCACAGACTCCCTGGGCAACCTATTCCAGTGCTCAGTCACTCTCACAGTAAAGAAGATCTTTCTCATATTGAGATGGAACTTCCTGTGCTTTAGTTTATGCCTGTTTCCTCTCGTCCTATCCCCTGGCACCACCAAGAAGAGCCTGGCCCCCTCCTCTTGTCACCTACCTTTCAGATACCTACATACATTGATCAGATTCCCATAAGCCTTTTCTTCTCTTAGGCCAAACAGGCCCAGCTCCCTCAGCCTTTCCTCATAGGAGAGATGCTCCAGACCCTTAACCATTCTAGTAGCCCTTCCCTGGACCTGCTCCGGGAACTCCATGTCTCTATTGTACTGGGGAGCCAGAAACTGGACACCTCCTAATGCAGCCCATTGGCCTTTTTGGCCACGGAGGCACACTGCTAGCTCATGGACAACTTGCTGTCCACCAGACACCCAGGTCCCTCTATGCAGAGCTACCTTCCAGCAGATCTGCCCTCAAACTGTACTGATGCAAGGGGTGACTCCTCCACAGGTGCAGAACCCTGCACTTGTCTGTTGAATTTCAACAGGTTCCTCTCTGCCCATCTCTCCAGCCTCTCCAGATCCTTCTGAATGACAGGGCAGCACTCTGGGGTACCAACTGCTCCTCCCAGTTTTGTAGCGTCAGCAAACTTGCTCAGGGTACATTCTATCTGAGTATATCTACTCTACTGAACATTTGCTGGAGGTTTTTGTCATGTCATCATGCTTTATTCAGTTGTAAACCTACTCCCCTGTAAAAATTAGAAACAATGAAAGAGGACAGTCTGTTTAAATAAGATGCTAATCATTCCTATCTTCAAACAGTATTAAAATCACTGTTAAATGAGTATACCTTTTCTGACATACATATAATCACATACAATACATATGATACAATCAGCAGTGAAGTCTGAAATGTTTCAGAAAAAGTAAAGCATTAGATAAATGAACATGAGTGCTTTTCTCCAAAGACAAAGGGGGGATTCTTGCTGACTTTGTGTGAAGATGTGTCTTGATTCAGCTTTATGTATTCCTTGGCAAGAACAGCAGTCAGCTAGACATAATTATTTTCCCATATTTGTCATGCACATCTAAATGCCTGTTAAAGAAAAGGCACACAATGAAAGGTAAATACCATATTCTGTTATCAAATAGGTATTATGATAATTTGGAGAACTCTGCTTATGACCAACAGACTTCTGATTGAACGATATGCTGTAGGAGCAGTGAAAAGTAATTAGAAGAGATATCTGAAGACATCTCTTGAAAGACAGATTAGCAGAAAAATGTGTAATGTAAAATCATCGTTAATATTTTCCTTAGTTATTATCATAGCTTCACAGAGACCTCATAAGCTAGGCTCTTGCTTCTCAGTATCTCCTAACCTGAAATGGATATAATTAATAGGCAAAACCTGAGGTGGTATAGCATGTATAAGGGCTAACAGTTTGGACACAGATGTTTATCAGTAAAAGGCATATTAAAAACAAACAAAAACAAAAGTGTTGCAAAGAAACAAAATGTCCATGGCACATCTTGGGCATTACATATCAAATTCCTACACGAGATCAGGTAGCAGGAGAGACTAGAAATGCGTATTCCCTTTGAAAGAAAAGCTCTGCAGGAGTCTTCATTTTCTCAGTTGTACTCTGACCCAAAAGAGAAAAGGAATACTTTAAATTAGTTCCTTCTATCAGGCTCAACAAATGATGTGCCTTCACAGTACAAAAGGAAGCAGGAATAATTTGCCACGTTTTGACTTTACACAAGGCAGTATAGAATCCAGCCAGGAACTGAAACACCAAACCAAATTTTAGCTTGAGTTTTGCAACCATGACAGCTTATATAATTGGCGAGAAAGGTAGGTGTTCTGTAGAAAGGTAACACATTGTGAAATGGAGATCTTCCAATTAAAAAAAACAAAGGTCTCCAGTCGTCTTTACGTGTGTTGTCAAATATGAAGACACATCCAGACTCAGCACTGAGGGCAAGTAAAAGAAAAGCAATGAATTGGCTAAGTACTTTTCAGTAGACTTTGTGCTTGTAAGAGAGAAAATAATTTAATGTTTCTGATTAACAATTTTTCTGAATAACTGAGTGGGATTTGGGAATAAAGAAGTTAGCACAGCAGGCAGTCTGAAGAAAAGTGGACTTGATCAGAGTTGTTCAGAAGTTTAATGTACTGTCATTAAAAAGTTAAGTGTACTGTCATTCATTTAAAATAATTTAGCACTTTATAAGAGTTCATTATTGTGTGGTAGTTGGCTTCTGCCAAAACACCCTGCTGCTTAAATATGAGATTTAATTAAGAGGTATTAAAATTATTTTCTGAAAGAGGGAGTACAAGGAAATCCTGGCAACGTATTTGGTATAAGAATCATGAAATTGTTTTTCTTGTAAATCTGTAATGCTTCATTATCCTTATTTCTTTACAAAAAATAAAAAAAGTTAAAAGCAAAATTTGGAATTTTGAATACACTAATACAGAGCAGCCAGGTTATTAAAATAACCAACTAACCTCCAAAATTTTAACTAACCAACAAACAGGAGTAGGTAAAAAGAAGATAGTGGAAAGGATGGGGAAACTCCCCAGACCAAAGACAAATGACTTGGTTTGGAGGTCATTCTTAATGATTTTGCAGTACATTAACTCTCTGTATTAAATAACAATTTTAAATAATCGGCATGTGATTACAATGTTATGCATTATAATCAGCCTACTCTGAGCAAACAGAATGCACCTGAAATATACAGGAGTAGTTTTCAGGATATACCACATGAACATCTAGGTATCACCTCCTGACCAGTTATTGCTGTTACTATTAATTTTTTACTCCAGAAATGTCAATACTGCAGATGCAGCATAGCCAGGGGGCATCTAACCTAGATTTGCATAAATATTTTGGCTACTGACAGATAGTTAGCAGTTGCATAGATCAGTCTGCACTGGTAAGATTGGCACCTGAAGCTTACTTCGGTAGCCTCAAGTTAACACACTCTTCCTTGCCCTCTGCATCTGCTGCCATGGAAGAGGGGTTTCCAAAGAGAAGAAACAGACCAAAGAACCTGTATTTACACTCATTTTCCTGTCCTCTTGTGGCAGGGCTGAGCATCTCACAGTTTTTCTAGTAAGCCTTGAGTGACTCAAGACATGAAACAAGATAAGAGTGTGGGCTATGCCCTCAAACCTCAAACTGTCCTTCTGATAAAGGAAATAGCTGACAGACTTCTTAGGGGTGGAATAAGAGGCCCAGCCCAGAATACAGCACTGGGAGGGACTTCCCACTGCTGCTCTAAGTGACAGTGTATCATCTCAAGCGTACCTTTATGAAATACCTCCTGAAATCCCCTAGGGCTCTTCCTAGAAAGCTCTTCCTGAAACACTGGCCAGCTTCTGCCTGTTGTCTCTTCTCCTTCTGTCCCCTAGCACACTTTCAGAAGACAGTTGTGTCCCTTTTCAGCTACTGAACAATACAGAATGATATGAGCTCCTCCAGTCTCCCCTAGTAGAAATGTTTTTCTTTCTCTCCTTGTCCTCAAAGCTCATGCAAGCATCTTCTACCATCTGAAATACCCCCTCCCACTCCCCCAAATACAAGAAAATTAGGATATGTACAACCAACAGAAGTCATACTAAATGTATTTCCAGTGAACTTTGTATCTTCTTCTTGTCAAAGTTGCCAAAAGCACAGTGAAACACAACAAAACTGCAGATAAATTCATGTTGGATAAATGGCACTTTATTTTCTTTTGAAGGAAAACACTATGGCTTTTAACCAAAACCTTCCACCAGGATATAAGAGTTTCTCCAAAGGAGAGACTGTTCTTCCTTAAGCTAGGCTGCTACAATTCCACCTTTCTGTCTGTTTGTGGTAAATCATACCCACGTGCTGCTGAGGAAATTCAGTAGCAAACCCATTTCTTCCCAGTACCGCACTGGCACTGATACGTATTTCCCACAACATTCCTTAATAGGTGGGAAATTTAATACAAAACTTAATACTCATGTAGCATTATGGTTGAAGGCAAAGCAACCAGCACATCAGGGAATTAACAACTATATTTCTAAGAAAAAAATAATTTGTTCAAGTTGTAAGTGAAGTTTATTTCTATTTCTTTTTCTATTCCTTCTTAGTAGTAAATATGAATGCACAACTCTTAAATTGATGAATGCACCATATAAAATTCTGTCAGAAACTGTAGTCATTTATGACTTTACTGTTGCACTATCCTGCAAACTTGACTGACAAGAACTTCAAAATGACAGCAACAAAAGAATAGTAATGTTCTAAAATGCACCCTTTTCCGATAAGCTATTGTAGTAAATAGTCAACAGGATTCTAAAAGTATTTTTTTCCCATAAGCCGCTGTAACAAATAGTCATTAATACAACTGCCTTTTGAATTTGATTGACAAAGGGGTTATGATGGAAGTGTTCATCACTTTGTTCAGTATTATAATACACAAGATACAAATTATGATTAATGCTGAGTCAGAGGTATAATTGTCAAAATGAAATTATACATTAAAAGAATAAAATAAGTACTTTTGATTTACATAAATTATTGCACTGAAAGAAAACAGAGAGACCCACCATATGAACCTCCAGAACAGCTTCTGAAGTGCACAAAAACCAATGTGCACAATCAGGGTATTAGATTATGGGACTGGCACTATTATATGAATATTGAACAAAAAAGCATAGCTACTATTCCATCTGTTTACATAATTTCATTTCTTTCAACATGGGTAAAACAAGTGAGTTTACCCTTTGTTTCAAGTTGCAATTTCTCTTTATAAAGGTTCTCACGCAGCAACACGAAATCTGTCTGTGAAAAACTGTTAACAGTGTGTGTTTTGAATCTTGGGTTTCACATAAAGAATGTAAAATCTTGCTTTGACATAATGTAGAGCTAAAGATACTTTTGACTTAATACAGCTCACCAAAATGTGAGCTACCAAGCTCTTCAAATTTAATTTGCAACCTTAAAATTTCATAATGTTAATTCTGACTTTTAATATAAAACATAAACTAATTTTTTACTGGAAAAGCACAACTTGTTACATAGAAGCTTCTTTCACAGCTTTATGATACAACAATCTGCTGCTAGTGATGTCAACATATCTCTACCATCTTCTCCAGAGATTTTGCTTCTCTTTTCAAATAACAACTGCCTGCAGAATATCTACAAACACCAAGAGCTAAATATCAGAAAAGATCTAGGCCCAAGATCTAGGGCCAAGACTCCACTCAGACGTGCATGAACTCTTGCTCTAACCAGCTGCACCTGCTCTTCTGGAGACTGAAGGTGACCTTTAACTTTAGAAGAAACCATAGTTGGGCTGCTGCTTTGAATTTTGGAAGCTTATTGCGATATGCAAAATTTACTAGAACTCAGTATTTGTCAACCTATTAGTATATCTGGAAAAGTCCTCTCAGTAGACGAGTTTCAATATTTTCAGATTCCTTTTGAACATTAATGTCACTCTGTCAACCATTTACTAATTCAGTATTAGTATCAGAAGCAGTAATGTCTTCTATATCCTGTCTTCAAAAGCACCCGGCACTTAGAAATCTAAAATGAGCTTCTGATTTTTTTTATTGCAAAACAATAAAATTACAAAAGACTAAAGTTGCACTTTTATACCAAGACATCCAAACTGCCTTACCTCATTGAAAAACTCTAACAGAAATAAAATCTCGTGCTACCATATCTACTTCTGAGAATCTTGTCTCTGTGATCACAAAGCACAGGATAATTTAATCTTAAAATCATATATGCCCACATTCAGAAAAGCACAGACACAGATAATCAATTTAGCCTCTTCTTTCTATACAGAATTACATAGTAGAGAATTACAGACAAACATTTTGTGAGCATTACGTCTTCAGTAGGCATCTGATCCCAAACATCTATCCAGACAGACTCATTTGGAAAGCACACAGCATACCTGTAGTATGGCAGCCAAGTGGGACTAGCCAGACCAACAGAAACAAACTCCTTGATGCTTATACCATTAATTATATCAGAGCAGTAATTAAGTTACTCCTTGCTGTTTTGACGTAAGACAACAGAAGAGCAATGACACAGTCTGATAAGAAATGAAAATCACATTCACCAGAGACCCAATAGACAGACCATTACCAGAGCAATATGACCAGCTGTTCTTGCTGGCATCGGAGAAAATGAGACCTACACTGAGGCAGCCTTCGCCCTAGGAGACAGCTGGAGATTTTCACCCTATGTTCCCAACTCAAGCCTAATACCCTCATGCGACTCAATTCATTTTCACCATCTTCAGGCTTTCAGGAATACAGGGAAACCAATCTCTGGGATGCAAAATACTCCACTGATGTTGTTTGCAGTTGCTTGAACATGTTGGCTTTAAATAAAATGAAAGAACACAGGGACCGTGGTCTGCTGAGCTTGGAGCTCCAACGTAGTATCCCTAAAATACCTAAGACACTGAGCCTGAAGGCTGTCCAAGTGAGGTAGGGAAGTAGCCATTTTCTCCAGTAGTCTGGAGAAAAGATACCATGCAACTTCCACCTCCTACTCACAGAAAAGACAATCTTAATCTGCTCATCATGAAGCAAGCGATGAATAGCAGAACAAGCAGAAGTGGATTACAAAATGCTTTAAATGTACTCAAAGCCCAAGACAGGTGTAACTTTTGCATATGCCTTTTGAGAGCTACAGTAAAGAACCTACAGCATAGTCTACAGGGAATCTGTTGAGATGTCTTTCATTGCCCAACCACAAAGGTAAACTCCATAAGAAAAACGAGCAACCCCAGATCTCCCTAAAGGACCTGGCAACAGGCTCTGACTTACCACAAACCTTTAATCATCTCCACTACAAGGGTCACTTTGCAACATTACACAGCCTGCAATCAAAAGCTATAAATGAATGCCCATTGGATAACATTGATACTTGAATTTAAGAATGAAATTGTTTAACTTTCATAAGCTGAAGATGTGTCTGTATTTTTGTTTCTTGTTGATATTAGAAAAAAGAAAGAAGCACTGTAAAACCTGCTGAAGTTCAAGGAAATTGCTGTCCAATGTTAGAACTGGAAGTCTGCCTACCGCTCAGTAGAAAAAGGCAAGAAAAGATGCTGAAAGATACTGAATGCAGAGATTGGAAGACGCCCACATAAAGCCCAAAACACAGCAGATCCTGAGCAACCTGTTCCTAAGTAACTAAGAAGAAATGAATGTCAAAACTTGATGAGGGAAGAATGGGACTTGCTCACACCTCAAAGGCTTACCTTCAAAGATGTTGTTTTAGACAGGGTGTAGAGAACCATTGCAGCTCCCTGCTACACTAGTGCTTTTTATGGCAGCTCTGAAACTACATTGTCACAACTCCAGCTGAAGTCTGGAGTTGAGGGAAATCCCTGGAAAATAGGCCACTCTTTGGATGCTAGAAGGAATATTAAGAATTAGAGCTAAATGTCACTTTTGGATCTTTGAATGAATTTTAGGTCCTGCCCATTTTGCGCCAAAATGCTTCTAGCCTTCATAGGGTATGCTATTGCTACTTGCCAGATCGCAAGATCTGAGTTGACACAAGAAAGTACAAGATTTTACACATTATGTCAGTTAGGAGTTGTTGGAAGATGTGTAAGAAACAAGGAGATGCCAAAGTTCACTGAATCTCTCTGAAGAAAGTCACACGGAGAGCAAACTTGTTCTAAAACCTAATGACTGGAGAGCAAATGGCACTTCCTACTACACTAGAACTGGGGGTTGCACCATGGGGGGGTACTCTCCTGAACTGCTCAACTCCACCATCACGATAGGTATGTTTAAGCTGCATTAGACTCTCCAGATGCCTCAAGGTTATAACAAACCTGTCAAAGCTTTCAGTTTATCTTAATAAGCCAGGCTTAAATCAGCATAGTCTAGGTGCCAACTCATAAGTGGATCAGCCAGGCCTGCCTCAGGGATGGGATGAGCATTTGGCAGCAATAACAGCTTCAGCTATGTAATTTTTATCCATCCTCACTAGTCTGTCAGAGCTCTAGGCCAACAACTCCTCCTAAGCTGAATTCTAGAAAGTTTTAGGCCAGACACAGGCAGATAAGCACAAATACAGGGATGCAATCACCTTGAAAACTTTGAGGTTTGAAATGGAGGCAACTACTAACAGATACACTATCATGGTTGGGCAATTAGTAACTGGATGGGCTTCTGCGTCACCATTTAGGATCAGGTCCTGCTATAGGCATGAAAGTTCTGGGCCAGGAGACAAAACAACCTTTCCACTTGCCTGAATACACATGCATTTTTTTCTGAGAATATTCAAATACCTTTAGCTACATTATAATGAGGTTAAAGCAAAAAAAGATTTCCCCACCCCAAATATTACAAATGTCAATAATGAGAACAGTAAAAATGTCACCACACAAAGAGAAATTAGCATATTTAGAGAAGTATTATACCCATGAGTGAAATAATGTAATCAGCTACCTGCAAGATAAAGCTAATTTGGTTTCCAACAATTTATCAACAATGCACTGCTCCTTTACATCAACAAATTTAAATGGTACCATATCCTGCAAACAAGAATAATTCACGCAGAATATTACACTGTGTTAATTAAATAGCTGGAATAGAAAAGGTCAGGCCATGACTGAAAAGCACACATATGGGTTGTGAAGCTATGAAAAGATGGAGTGATTTCAAATCAAGCAATTAAAATAAGTTATTTAAATCATTATCAAGTCAACAATAAACACATCTAGATTTTCTGAGCCCATTTTGACAGCTACTTTCTTTTGACACTGCTCCTCATAATTTTTTCTTGCTGACCCATGTAAGAGTCAAAATGCCTTTAAACCCATCATAAGATGAGGTGCTTGAATATGTTATCAAAGTTATCCTCCTTATATTCAAGTTTTCGTTTTACTCTGCAGGCCAGAGGCAAGTTTTGCAGTTAAAGGACACTGCAAAGCCCTACCTGAGTTACTTCCTGCCACAAGACCAACCAAGAAACCCCTTCCTGTTGTGCCCCCTCCCCCCCCCTTACTACAGTTAGTTGAAAAATGTTCAAAGAGAAGTATTTTTTCACTTTGTTTACTTCTGCAAATGACAGCACTTTGTCTTTGGCACAATGCCACCAAATAACTTACAGTAGTAACATAGCCATTTTAAATTGAAAGGACATTTTGGCATGGGCTAAACTGTGCTGAGATGGTAATGCATGAAAAAGACCTAGTAAACAGGGAATTAATTTTACTTGGAGCTCCAAAGTACTACTGAAATATGCCTCGGTCATGGCCAGATTCGAATTTTATCCTTTATTTTTACTGTACTTTTATCCCTACAGTTGTACACAGCAAGCTTGAATTTTAATTTGTAATTAATCTGTTATTTAACTATGCATGAATTTTGTTTTTCCTGGGGAATTTCTGAACTTTTCTAGACAAAATCTCATTTTCTTTTTGATTATAGTTCTGCTGATTTCAGTTGGTACAAACTTCCGTTTTGCATCTCTAGTGCAACTTCCAATTTGAACCTCAGTCTAGCAAAGAGAGCTGTGTGGGCTAAACAAAACACAATGTCCGTATGTTTTGGGAAGAATTTTATGGGAGTGCATGGGTTTGGCTGCAAAGCTGCTGGGGAGACACCACATGTGAAATTCAGTTGTTCGCTGCCTAGCACAGCAACCACTGCAACATTGCCACTGGATCTAAACCCAGCCTGTATGGACCCTGCTGTGCAGCTCTCCCCAGTTCGGCACAGAGGCATTTATCAAGCCGACTTCCAGACTCTGTGACAGAATGCCTAAGCCAGCCAAACTGAAATACCTATTCTTCTCAGGGAAGATGAGCACTGTGCAGCAAACGAGCCATTAATTTTATGACAAGCGCAGATGGCAGATATACAGATAAATACTTGCACAACGTAATGAATATATACTTCAATCTATTTAAATGATAATAGTTTCTAATGAGTTTAGTGTAACCCACATGATGGTATATTCATCCGAATTATTTTAAAATGTATTTCAATGCAGGCTGTAACTGAATCCTACTATTTTTTCCTTTTAGGAGCATGGCTGATTTGTATCCACCCAACACAATTTACTTCTCCCTTTAAAGGGCCGGATACCCTCAGAAGCCTTCGGTGGCTCCTTTCAGTAAGGTACCCACACCTCCTGAAGGCCAGCCCAGCTCTGCCCTCTGCGACCGCCACAGTGACGGGTTCACGCCTCAGAGGAACGTTTCGGAGGAGGAGCTGAGGCAGACGCAGGAAGCCCCACTCAGGCTCCTCCATTCCCGCCCGCGGCCTGCAGACGCAGCGTGCTGCCGAGCCCGGGCCGCCCTATGCCGCGCCCGGGACCGGGCGGAGCGGTGTCCTTCGCGGCTAGGTGTGTGCGAAGGGGCGCAGGGCACCTACCCGGCGCGGCAGAACGGCGACTCTCTGCCTCCGCCATGCTCCTCCGGCTCTTCCTCCGGGGCGGCTCGAGCGGGCTCCCGTCAGCACCACCCCCCTTAACGCTCCCCGGCCCGGGAGCTGGCCCGGCCCGTTGAGCCCTGCTGCGCGGGGCGGGGCCGCGGTGGCAGCGTGACTGCCGGGGCTGACAGCGGGCCCAAGACGGGGGTTCTCCCAGCAACGCCGGTGACACAAGAGCTGCCCCTCGCCCCCAGCGCTCCTGTCCTGGTGCCCGAACCCCGTATCCCACTGGGGTGACGGCCCGGCTGACCCCCCGGGGGGCTCCCCGCCCCGCACCCTCCCGCGGCTGCCAGCTGGCACGGGTTCTTCCCCACGGGTGCCGGGCTCGGCTCTCCTCCCCGGCGCCGCTTCCCTCCTCCCCTCGCCGGCGGAGGAAGGAGGTGGCCGCCGGCCCTCCCCGACCGCGCATGCGGCTGTGCCGAGCCGGGGCAGCGCCGCTGCGCTTGGGGGCTGAAGTGTGGGTGTCCCTTCCCCGGCGGGCCCCCGTCAGCGCCCCCGCAGATGGGCTTAGGCTGGAGCAGCGCGGAGGAGCGGCAGCCCCTCCTGCCACCGCCGCCACAGCAGCAGCAGCCACGGCGGCGGCCGCAGCCGCGGGGTCCGGCAGGGGTACCGGCGGCGGTGCCGGTGCGGCGGGTGGCGCCGCTGGCAGGCCGCGTCTACGGGCGGCGGTGGCTGGTGCTGCTGCTGTTCTCGCTGCTGGGCTTCGCGCAGGGCCTGGTGTGGAACAGCTGGGGCCCCATCCAGAACTCGGCCCGCCTGGCCTTCGGCTTTAGCGGCTGGGACATCGCCCTGCTCGTCTTCTGGGGGCCCATCGGGTTCGCGCCCTGCTTCTTCTTCATGTGGCTCATGGACAAGAAGGGTGAGCGGGGCCGGGGGCTTCTGGGCCGGGGCACGGGACTCCCCGCTCCCGCAGCTTTCCCCGGGCCAGGTGGGACGCGGTGGCTGTGCTCGTGGTCATGCCCATGGCCATGGTCCTGCCCTTGTCCTGGCGACGCCTCGGTGAGGGGCTTCGTCGAGGTCCTGATGCCGAGGGAGGGGGCGCCGCCGGCCCGGGGGGCACCAGTTGCTCTCGGGGCTATTGGCCTTGGTCTTAAAAGGCGATGACTAATACTTTAAAGGCATCTTGAGTACTATTTTCAGTACGCAGCTCAAACAAAGGCACATCAAAGGCCTTTCACTCGAAGGTACTTAAGCTGTTCCTAAAGTTAAGAGGAATGCTGGCATTTTACCTTGTGGCTGAGCTGTGGATCCGGAGATGTGCTCCAGACAAGACATTGCTGTGCGGGTGCTCGACCTGGAGTGGGTCATATTTTTTTGGTAATCAGCTGTAAAACAAACACCTGTGCTTGGACCAAGGAAAGCCAGTGTTCGTGGCAGCCATTGCGTCCTGAAAGACATACTTCATTTTTAAAAGCAGATTGCACGCAAAGTCAGTGGTTTGCTTTTAATTGCACTAGGAAGGTTCAAAGACAGAGAACGTAAGACAAATAACATAAACCAGAAGTTAACGCTTCAGGATTTCAGAAGGCGATCACAAGAGTTGCCTAATCTGTGTTCAGGCTGTTGCGTTTTGGTAGCAAACTTCAGAAAATGGTGATTGTCTTTAGAGAACTTGCCCAGCGCCTGTGCAGTTCATCTGTGGTCACCCTGGGGATCACTCTGGTGAGGACAGGTACCTGTGTCTGCAGGTTTGAGCTTAAACCCATAGAAGCATTTAGTCTTTTAATTCCTGTTTAAACAGGCCTCTAAACAGGAGATAGGAGTCTGTATACCCTTGTGGTTCTTGATGTTAAATGTTACTCATTCCATTTATTTAGGAATTAATAGCTTATTTATGGGGGGCGGGGAGGGGGGGAAGGTGGAGACTTAAGGCAGGCAGGGAGAAAAGTATCTGAGAAGGCTTGTGTCTCAAAATTGGAATTGCTGTTCCTAAAGCTGAAGAGGTGTTGGAGGAATACAACCTGTTGGGCTGAAAATACATTCTCCAAATTAGGTCATGGTGGCTGTACAGCCAGTCTTCTTTTGAGCAATCAGACTTAAGTCAGCAATGCCAGTCTAGACTGCTGTGTAATAGTGTTGTTAGCTATCTTAAAATTAAAGTAAGTTGTTTGGGTTTGCACATTGCAGAGAATTACTCTTTCCATGGTATGATGGAAATAAAGCTAAACTTGAACCTGTGCTTGTAGAATTAAGTCTGTATTTTTATTTCTTCATTTTCTATGAAGTTGATCCCAACCCATGCAAAAATACACTGGAAAAGTTTCAAAGTAACTCATGGGAGAAGAAACATTGGTGTTTTGTTGTTTCTTTAGTGTGATTAATAATGTGGTTGCTGGATTTTATGGTTTCCCATGTGGATTGTATTAATGAGAATGTGTACAAGTTTTTCCTCATTAGTGTAACTGATTGCTTGGGTGTTTTTTGTTTGGGGTTTTGTTTTTTTTTTTGTTTGGTTTGGTTTTTTTGTTGTTTTTTTTTAATTTCCATGTTCATTGAAGAATTGATGTGAACTACCCCTTAGATCTTGCTTTGTTGCTTTCCTTGTTGGGGAAAATTTCAGTTGTTAGCCTAAATAAAGCATCCCCCTCATTGGCTTTATGTGTAAGGAGTACCTAAGTGCTCTGGAGCATGTTCTTTGCACAGCAGCAGATTTTGTGGGGGCCCTGATGTATTTCATGCTGTTTTCTGAGTCTGGATGATTCCACAGTGAATGTGGTACTGTTCGCTTTGGAAATGACAGTGGAATCCTGACATTTAGTTCCTCATGGAACAAAGAGGAAAGCTATTGCTAACCAGCTCTCCCCTGTGGCACATTTCCACTGGAGGCACATTGTGGGAGGGTATCTGTTCTTTGGAGTATGCATGCTCCAGGAGGAGCCTAACGCTAATGCTTTGAAGCTGTAAAGTTGGGTAGGTCTGATCTTTCAGGGGCAGTGTTTAACTTGCTTGGAGTACAAATGCTTATTACACTGGATTTACTTTCTGTACCAGAAGAATATAGAGAAATGACACAATTTACTCTCTGGCTTCAATCATCTGTCATTGGAGTTAGCTAGTAAAGAAACTGTCAGGAAAAAAATGTGAAGTGTCAACATGTAGAACTTGGCATGTATCAGATGTATGATATTGTAGACAATGCATGTCAGAATTTGAGGGGAGATTCTGTTATTAGATAGTCCTACACTTCAGTCAGAGGTATATTTAACTGATGAGTAGCTGCCTGATGTCAGCTAAGTCTGATTTTGTGTTACGATGCTTCAAATGAAGTCCAAAAGCATGTTTCGTTTTCAGATGATCATTGTAGTATATAGTATTTATATATTTTGAAACATGAATCTGTTTCCATACCAAACTTCTTTTGTATTGTTTGTGCATTTGATTCTTATTACAGTACTGCTTATAAGGGTTTGGTCAGTGGTTTGGTTCTATTTATTTATTTATTTACCTTTTAACAAATTAGAAGTTGAATGATTAAATATTCAACAATTGGTATGTTCGTAATCCTACTTGGAAGAAGTGTTTCTTGGGCTGCATGATTCAATTTCATCACAGATTCTCAGAGAAGCATGGGGTCTTCTGAGGGCAGCAGTGTTTATTATTAGTAACAGGAATGCTAAATAAGCTCTAAATGATCTGTTCTTCAGTTCTGTATAGAAGGGATCCAGGATGGATAAATTGTTTGGGTTTTTTTGTTGGTTTGGTGGTTTGTTTTGTTGTGTTTTTTTTTTTTTGTTTTTTTTTGTTTTTTTTTTTTTTTTTTCTGACCTTGAAGAGTTCCTTAGCCTTTGTGACCTTTTCCCTCCTGGCCTGACAAATGTGTCTCCAGAATTTTTTGTGGAGGCCTGTTTGTAGTTGGCACAGGCAGTGCAGTTGGAGAATGGGAGGAATTGATGGGTTCAGCAAGGTGTGTAGAAGGTATCACTTTTGGGTCCCTGGGGAATTTCTGCAGAAGATACTACAGGTGACTGTACACCTTCTCCAAGGACTCTGATAGGTAGGTGCTGGTGTCAGAAGCAGCATGACAGTCTTGGTTGACTTAAGCCCATGTTCCTGTGGATCTTTAGGATTTTTCTGCTTTTTGTGAAATTGAGCATGAATTTTCATCAGGATGGTAGTGATGATCTTCACAAGGCTGTAAATGCAAAAAATCTTACTTGAATATCTGATCAGACTCAGAAGGAACAGACTTTTTTTGAAGGGTGTTAACACTGTATTTTAAAGGGTCTTTGAAACATTGGAGGAAGCCTGGATTTAGCTGGTGTTTCTCTAAGGTGTGTAAATTGAAAGCTAGTTCTTACTTTTTCTGAGCTCTTGTCATTCTCAAAAATACGTTTATTCTCAGATACATACTGAGGCTCACATATCACAGCTGGAAATTCCTCTTTGGGGAGCAAGCCTTGTCCCTGTTTCTGTCTCCCAGCTTCCACTAGCTGAATGGAGACTTCTGCCAGCATGCTTTTCTTTAGATGCCTGGGGAAACTTTCTGTGCTCCTTGGCTTGGTGCTGTAATAAGGACAGCAGTGGCATCTGTAACTTTTCCCATCTGGGATGGGTGCATGTTGAAACTTGGGAATTATGTTCATGAGTTTCATTTTTGAGTATGTACCATTTTCAAGTAGGTTTGAAGACCCTTTCCCATAACTAGAATTACAGATGTTGTCTTGGTTGATTGGTTTCTTAGTGAAGAAAGGTTAAAAAATGGAGTGTGCCATGGAGCCACATTTATCTGATGTGTTTTCTTTAGCAATAGGATTAGAGAGTCCTTGTTTAAATGATAATTACCTTTAGAGATTCAATAAGACTGAAATTAAATGGGAAATTACTTCATTGTGCCGTTGCATGGACCCTTGTTGTTTACAAGATTAAAATTAGCTACAATTTGTCACATGATGCTTGAGTGTTTAATGGATGTTTTGTGGCTTGAGTGTTTCATTTCCTGGGAACTGTAAATATAAGCTTGCAGAACTGTTAGGATGTTTCTATTTCTCACTGGAAATTGAAAGATTACATACTTCTGTGGGTCTGGTTCACTGAGGTTTTTTATTAATTAAGTTCATAGTTACAAAGTGAGACCTAGAAGCAGTATATAGCGCTGTCTTCATTATGTTCCCGTTTAAGCAAGAAGAGGCAACAAGGAATGAAAGACTTCATGATAATTTATATTAAACAAATTGAGTAGAATGGTGATATTTTTCATTAATTTTTGGAATACAGTGAACACAGTTTTATACTGAGTTTGAAGGAATGTGACATCATTTGTAAAAGAGAAATGCAATCTATTTTTTGGTCCTGTTTTATAAAATGATATATGCTCACATGGGACACTCTTAGTAACTATTTTGCTGAAATTAAATTTACATACCATTGTTATCCTAGTGATTAAATTACAAAGTAGAGAGGAAACTTCAGTAATCATATTTTGATTTTTAATGGAGACTGGTTTGTCTATCGAAGCCATGATTGTTTTTTGTGTGACTAGTTATTCCTTTCCAGAATATCAAACTCTTGATCTCATTGCTGTCTCCTAAGTCATGCTTGGTTTCTTCTCCAAGACATTTGATAGGTCTTACCTCTTCCATCTGGGAATTTTGAGGTTAAATTCTTTAATACAGTCTGACAAAACAGTCATGAATATTGAGTACGGGTACTAAATTGGGCTTTACTAATATAAAAATCATCTTAATAACAATTCTCTGTACAAAATAATGTACACACGATAGATAAGGAGAATTTTGTGTAGCAGCTTTCATATTTAAAGTTCCCCGATTTCCATTTTATTCTGCAAGCATAGAAACAGTGATTTTACTTTCAGAGGACCCTCAGACTTCTTTAACTTGCATCTGGAGTCACTGGGACAGAAGGGAAACTACTTCAAGTGAACTTGGTCACCTGCTCAATGTTCATCTAGGGAGTGTTAGACTCTTTCTCTTAAGCGGTTGCATTGTGCTTGGCATGTCAGGGTCCTTGTCTGTCATTCAGGCTCTCAGACAACATCGTGGTAAATATAAATTGGAGGCACTGACAAGAAGATGCAGAGTTTTTAATGGAACTCTTCTTAGCTCTGTTGTGTCCCAGGTGATCATAAACACATGGGGGTTTGGTTAACAGAAGGACAAAAGTAAGTAAATTGTGAATCTTTGAAGTCTGCAAGTTTTCACCTTGTGGCGAAGAAACACATTTTCAGCTCCTTTTTGTCATCATCTCAGAAACAGACTTTTCTTATCACAGATGCATGACTGCAAGATATGTGGCCAATATTTCAATATTACCAATTTGATAAATCACAGGTCAAGTTCAGTGTGAGCCTCAGCTAAAGATGTCTAAGTGTAATGTAATTTGGTGAGATCAAGCTAAGAGGATTTACAGACTTCAACAATAGAAAAGGTTTATACAGACATTATGGTTTTGGTAGGTTAGTACAACCTACAGGAAAACTTACAGATGTAAGGTGTGGGCAGAATGCCAAGGAGCCAGTGAGAAGGGAAAGTGTGATGTTTCTGGTGCTTGACTGAAATGTTGCTGGAATTGCAGAGAGTAGTCTCGTCATAAACAACTGATTCTCCTTAGCATTTATGTAAAGACAAAGGTCTTGTCAACTCCAGTGAGAGCAGCAGAAGGCTCTGTTGAACTGAATGAAAGCTACGTGTGAACTTAGTGCTTCAGTTAAAAAAAAAAAGGGGGGGGGGGGTTGGGGCTGGTAGAGAACATCTCGACTCATAATGAAGTGAAAGCTGTATATATTTGGTGAAAAACAAGTGATTGATGCACTTCAACCAAACAGGAAAGAACTTTGAAGGGAGGTATCGTTTACCCCAGACTGTTCTCTCATCCTGTGGACATCTGCATACTATGGACTATGCATATTTCATTCTTTCATAAGTGATACTGAGCCACACCTATCAAATTCCATGAAAGGGGTTAGTTTTCCTAAGCTAACAAATCTTGGAAGAAATGGGTTGAAGTGTTGTTTTTCATGTGGAAAGATGAAAGAAGCAATTAGAGAGCTGAATATAGGTAAATCTGACTGGAGCAGGTATTTGATCAGCTTGATTTTACAGAATTAATTTTGATGAGTTGCTCGTATATGTGTCTGTATAGGCATACTTTTCCTCTGTAACATGAGAGGAAAAGAAGAAGGAAGAGTGAACCAAACTTAGCTGTTGCTTAATTTTATATACTGTGGCTACATGAAAGTCCACAGAGCATTTATGCATGTGCTTGCAGAAGTGAGGACTCATTAGAGAATTGATTGGCCCACCCTCCCCGAAGTCAGGCATGCTGCAAAAGGCCACTTGAGATACACCGAGTGATTGTCAGCATCGAGTAGTTTAATTAGGTTTTTATGAGTTGTATAACGTTGATGCCACTATGATTTACCATAACAATACTAGCTTGATTGTTAGCAGCACTTCCCATACCTCCTGATGGGCCAAGTTGAGTTGAAAGCGCCAATCATGGCTGTAGACGGATGTCTTCTTCTGGAGCTTTCTGTTAGATGGTAGCACCCTCTGTCCCTGCTTTGCACTTTGTTGCTAACTAAAGACATCTCGCTTTATATTGCTATGCTTTGTGCAACTGCTGTGCTCTTTACACTCTGCACACTTCTTTGCAGCTACAGCAGTGGTGCTAGAACAGCTGCTTGAAACACCAGGTACTGAAGAAACTGCATCAGGAAACTGCATGCTGGATTTAAAATAACTTTTTCATGGCGGAAGGTAAAATCCTAACATGTTTGTGTAGCTCATGTCGAAATAGTAACGACTGCATTATCTGAGGATGTTATCTTGGGGCTTTGGTGCACTAAGAATACAGGCACAGTGAGTGTGGAATATGTAATGTGCTATACCTTAATGTTGACAAATTGATGAATAGGGAATCATATACCAGTATGATCCCTTACTTTTATAATGCAGCTGCTAACACAAGCAGAGTTAAAGCACTTGAACATCCCAAAACTGGGTCAGGACACAGCACCAGCTAGGAAGATATTTTGTCAACAGTAGCTTTTAGAAATTGGCTACAGAGAGTACAAATACTAGGGCAGCTGTGCACTGGTATCTCCCCTGTTGTGTGCTCAAATATTTTTACTGCCCCTTATAACCTGTTCTTGACCCAAATTCTTCCTACTCTGACTGCTTCCTCGTCTGTATCTCCTGCTTCATGTCTGTCTCCTTGCTGTTGTGCAATATACATCTTGTTCTACTCTTATTTCCTTCTGTCCTCCACAACTCTCGCTTGTGGAGGAGTAGAAGAGGTTGGATGTGAGAAGCTCAGGACTCTAAGGAGTGAGAGCAGATGTGAGAAAAGCTCTTTGATAGGTGAGAAGAGGAGAGAGAGAATGGGAGAGTATGGGACAAAATAGTGGGTGAAGCATGGGAGGCATGAATGTAGAAACAGGATCTGGAGCTGCAGGACAGGATGTGGTAGTGATGGGAAAGGTGGAGGGAGAAGATGAGTAGGAGGCAAAGGGGTGCCTGCACCCTTCCTGGGCTGCCTGCACAGCACCCTAGCTATGGATCAGCGAACACAGCTTTTGTGAGCTGGCTTGAGAAGCGCTTTTAAAACCAGGAGCTGGGAAGTCTCTCTGAATGCAGCTGACCTTTTTTTATATTTGCTTACCTCCAAAAAGGTTCTAGTCTTTTGCATCCATACAATGCAACCTCTGAACTCCACCTGGCAATGCCTCTTGCTGCCCAGAGGGTGTATTTGGCCCTTCCTTCACCTTCCCCTTCCCCAGGGTGCCCTGGGCCACAGCTGCCCGCTCCCTGTGGGGTCCCCCAGGCGCTGCTTACGCAGAGGAAGATGGCTGTTCTGCTTGTGTGGGTTTGGTGGTGACCAGTGTCTGGCCTTGTGTTGGAGGCGTGAGCGGGATTCTGGGCTGGATACAGCTGTCTGGTGAGTCTCCCCATCTGGAAAACCTTGTATAGGGGGACAGAAATACTGCTACACTGTCCACTGTCTTGCAGTTTTAAAAACATTTAAATGTTTCTAAGCTTCTTCCGTCTAGAAGTTTTTGACAGTGTGGCAGCTGTGATACATAAAGGTAGCAGGTGCTGAAGTCTGTAACATAAATGACAACAATAATGCCTCTGTTATCCAAGTCCCCTGTTTTTTCTCATAGATTTTTATTATGTAAGTAGTAAAGTACTTAGGAAAGTTGTATTGAATTCATTTTGCTAGCTGTATGTTTATACTGTGTTTGTAATTCCTAGCTACTAGTTTATAACTACATTGAAGAGTAAAAAAAGAGTAGATCAGATTTTGGCCTGCAAAATCTGAATCTGATCTCTTTAAAGAAAAATGAGTCTGTTTCCTTCAGAGAATTAATATAATATTTATTTATTTCCTATCAGAAGAAACAAGTATGAACTAGGAAAGACTATTTTAATTTCATAAAGCTGAACTAACCCAGCTTTACTGATTTCTAAATCCCAGTAACAGCATTACCATTGCCTAAACAAAACAAATTTTATGCATTATTTTAGGTTGATATTTGTTTTAGGATGTAGTTTAATGTGATGTTTTAGGAGTGAAAAACAAGTCTGAAGTGAATGCAGAAATGAGGTTCATTACTTGTTACTAAACTTTGGATATTTTGTGGATTGCCACTTTCTGCCTTTTTTTTTTTCCTGGTACGAAATGCCCTGCTTGTGGAAAAGGAGCCGTGTAAAGCAGTGGTATTTTCTTGCCTTTTCAGAGCTGAAGAAGTAGATAGTGCATAGCACAGGTCCTGAAATAATGTTCAATGTTGTGAAAATCTATAGTCTGACATGGCCAAACAAAAATATTTGGTTAATATAAAATATTTGTTTAAAAACACTCTGCTTCCCCCCAAACCCAAGGTCAGTACTGAGATGAGCAGGAGTAAATTTAAGGAACATGGTATTTTGGTAATTCTTCATTAGAATGTTTTGAACATTTTCTTGGAGGATGTTGTTTGAATTTTCCCAGTGGCAACCTGGTGTAGCCTCACCTGAGCAGGCCAAAACCCTTGCTGGTACAAATTTCTTTAAAAACTTTTTTAGTTATGATCCTGGGGCAAGGGAAATCGTGGCCTTTCTCTCAGTGGTGGCATTCAGAACTATTCCATCACTTCCTGCCATAATTTTGTTTTTTAATACTTCTCATGTGCATGGGTCATTGTGGCTCCGTAGCTGTGCTGTAACTATAATTGTGCTGCAGAAGCTTGTGATCAGCGCCTCAACTTCCTCAAAAGCTACAAATTAAGCTTTCTCATGCGTATTTGTAGTAGAGAGAATTTTTAGATTTTTCCTCTTTTTAAAGCTGGAGATCTGTATGACTCAGCCTGTAGAAGCAACGTGTTTTGAAAGTGAGAGGTCTTCTGCTTTTTTCAAGTCTACTGATGTTTTTCTGGAGTATAGGACCTGCAACTGCATTTAGGAGCTCTTTGTTTAGTTGTTTTTGATGAGCGCCATCCCTTTTGACTATTTGTGAGAGGTGGAGTTGTTATATTTTTAATTAATCACATGAACCTAAAGAATTGATCAGAAGCCTTAAAAAATGTAGGGGGTTTAGGAACCATTACAGTGCTGCAAAGGGTGTCTTTTAGGATGAGCTAGGTACCCTAAAGAGTGCCTGATGCATTTTAATGTTAATGTAGCATTGAAACTGTTCACAGGAAAATTGAAAGCTCATGCCAGTGACCTTTCCTACAAATCACAAGACCTGCATGGAAATTGTGTCAGTGAGACTCATGGCTTTTTCCCCCTGACTCGCAGCAGGGATAGTAAGGAAGAGAAACTTTGCACTTAGTGTCCTGCTTAACAGATGCACTAAGCAGTATAGCTGCCAATCTCTGCTGCATGGTTGCTTCTTGATACTCTGTTGTGGCAAAGCAAAATGCCTCTGTATTCCTTAAAATGAAGAATTTCATGCACCATTGGGTGATGTGGGGAAGTACCACTAAGATAATGACAGAACATCTTCCTTGCTAGATGTGTACAAGACAGATTGTTTTTCCTCTCTGTCGCCACAGGTAAGGATCTGTAATTAGCTGTGTGGTAATTAAGCCTGCTATGCAATCAGGTCCTTGAAATGAGTGGGGAGAGAAAAGAAAAAAGCATCCGTCCCCTTGTTCAGTGCTGAGCGAGCTTGGGTTGTCAGCGTTCATCCACAAACGCAACAGTGAGAGCTAGAGCGAATGCTTGTTGTCTTGTGCTTTCCCTTGACTTGTTAATGAGCATCCATAATTTAGCTTTAAAATTAATGAAGTGCTTTATTCCTCAGCTACATTATTGGCTATTTTGTCAGTCGCTCTGCATCTCTATATGTATGTATATACTGGCACATGCATGCACACATGCATACCCCATTACATAGATTTTCAGTTTATCACATGGCAAAGATGGATTAAATGACTCACCTGAATTTTCAGTATTTCAGTAAATATTTCAATTTTGGTAAATGTTGGAGCTGAGAGTAGAAAGAAGGTACCTGAGGTGGAGGAAGAAAGAACAACTCATACAAGTGTATTTGTATAATAATTTCACAGTTTTAGTAAGCATGCAAATAGCTCTTTACTATCCCAGCACTTCACTGACTCCAGGTGAAGACCTGATTTGCTAGCCTTTCTAATACTCATGGTGTGACTGGCTCCTGTTTCCATGTGTCTATAGCCTAAATAAACTAGCCGGGGGTGGGGGGAAGTGAAGCAGAAGGTAAGTGGTCTGCCCAGCTTCATGAGGTATCTTGAGAGATGCAGGTCCTGCTGCCCCAGGCCAGTGCTCTCCTTTCTCAGAGGAGCTGTGCAAGCATTAAGAAAGGTTCATTGCACTTGGATTAGTTTGTAGATAAAGTGGATGCTCTCTACAGTAAAATATATGTTATCAGTAAATAATTGGTCTTCTTTGAAGCCAAAGCCCATGGTATTAAAGAATAGAAGATATTTTAGTAAAGCATGTAAAAGTAATTCTAAAATCAGTGTTTTGATCTCCAGGCAAACACCGTTCAGCTGGGCACTTTGTTTATCTGGTCAGGCAAAATGTCAGTCTCTGGATTGATTAAGTACAATTTACAATGCTTGTGGAAATCTGCAGTGCAGATTTTTAATCTGCATGTTTTGCCATTTGTTTTTCCATTGTTTATATTAAACTGATAGGGTGCTTCAAAATCTTTGCTGACATATGGAAGGAAACTTCAGTACTTGTGAACTACCTTTTCATATATTCAAAAGCTCACAGTAAGCCTGTTCAGTTCTTAAAACCTGAGCTACTTTATATACAGTATCAAACTTCCAAATTGCTGCACAAACTCTGAAATACTTTACAGGTATAATCTGCCTCTACCTCTGGTTAAATCTGTGGTAGTGGAGCTAACTCTCTAAGACACCATAGAACAACTTGGGCCATTAAGTTTGTAACAACTAAGTGTAGAGGAGTAGAGAGCTACAGAATTAAGCTATATTTTCCTTGACATCTTTTTTTTAGAGATTGATTGTGTGCTTAATATGCTGGGATAATGTTAAAACAGGATGGATCTACTGCTCACGTTGGCTTGACCTCATTGATGCAAATGAGACAAAAAGACCCTGCAACCTCTTGATATGGTTGTAATAGCTTGTTATCCCTTCTAAGAAGTGCAGTCATATTCTTATATCTAAACAGAAAAGTGTGGGTTTTAATGTTTGCATGACTGTTGGGAGAGGGATGGAGAAGAAATAAAAAACTATAAAACAGGAATAGTATTTACAATACAAACCAGAAGTGAGCGTTGTGGTTAAGAGTGTGAATATTTAAGTGTCTTGGTTTCCTTACAGTTAGGATGGACATAGAGAAAGATGCAGAAGCTCAGGAATTGCAGAATGGTTGTGTGGTTGTCATGATTCTCAATTGTGTTATATTTAGCTTTGCTTCTCACAGTTATGTCCTAGCAGCTTCTATATCTGTTTTAGTTGTTACTCATGTTCAGTCATTTCCCTCAAAATGAGTGTCTTCTCTCTGAAACACTTGGCTGGCTAAATTTGGTGCAGGAATTTTACTGTGTGTTCCCCTACATTGCTGATGATGACATGCCTGGGATATTGGTTCTTCTGAATTTCTGGCCCTGATAAAAAAGTCAGTGTCAAAACACAGGTACTGTTTTGCTTGAAGTTGCTGTATTTATGCATAAAAAGTTTGTTTTCTCAAATTTAAAATTTGCAATTAATATATAAGAAGTTTCAAACTCCTCCTGATAGCCTGGGTGTTAATTGACAGCTATTGCTGACAGATTCAGTCACAACCACTGTAAGATATAAAGGGGAATTGCCCCTTTGAAGATCATTACCTCCTGTATCTATGTTTCAAGAGGTTTCTAGCATATCTTCTGTCTGGGGATCTCAGTCTGCCTACTATTTATGTCAGAAATTGGAGCACAGTGTCTAGTGGAATCTGCCCTTGCCATGCAATCCTCCACTGAAATGTGGAACTGGGCTGCATTGTAGGATTTGTACAGGAAAAGGTCTGTTTTTTGTATCCTAATCAAGACTGGGGATTGAAATGTAACTTTGGGTCTGATTGATTTCAGATGGACTGTATATGGTAGAGCTGGGTTCTTATTATTTGATACCAGAAGGATGCAGTCACTTGTCTAGCAGAGCATTCATTTCCAGTCAAAAAAAAAAAAAAATGCAAACCAAACAAAAAATGCCAAACCAACTCAAGTCCTAAACCTTTTCAGTTGAAATTTGGATGCTGCTTTGGCAGTGCTGCGTATAGTCAGGTGAATGGATGGAAACAATTGGCTTCAATTTGTTTTAAAAATACATCTTATGGAAGACAGGGTAATAACAGAAGCATCAGCCTCGTGTAGTCAGAGATAAAGGGCGATCCATAATAGCACCAGTGATATCCTGGCCATCAAGCTAGGAGTAATTTTTGATTAGCTACATATGACCTGGTAGTTGTTCTCTCTTGCATGCAGTCTTTGCATTTGGTTCCTAATTTTCCTTGCTTCTGAGGGTAGCTGCTCCTATTTTTGAGAATGTATTTATTTTCTATTGAGTTTCCAAACACAATTTATGCTCCTGTGCAATCAAGTGCCTTTGTGGAATCCAGGGCAGACATGATGTACTCATTTTTCTGCTAACATACAGAACAAACTTGAAAGATTGGGACCACATCTCAGCTATGAAGTCTTTTCACATCAGTGAAAAGGATCTTTTCTTTTGAGAAATGTATTGCTTGATGCAAGGATGCCTCTTCTGAAAAAAGATTGCTGCTTATCCTCCTTAATGACAGTAGTCAATTTAGCAAAGTACAGGCACAATGGAAGTTTTATTCAATGTGTTTAGTAGAAAGGTAGCAATTTCTTTTTGGTATTTTAATGGTGACAAAGATCACTGATCTTGTGAGGTGAAGTGGTGCAGCTATAATTTTGCTAGAATTACATTTAAAATACAAAGATTTCTGGAGCATTATATTATGATGGACAAAGTTTTGTGCCGAGCTTTCAGGGTTCCCTGGCAAAGTCAGCTGTTTAATCAAGCTTTTTTTTTTTTTACTTATTTGTCATTTATATTTTAATATATATTTATTTTAATTTATTTTATTTATTGTTTAATCAAGCTATTTATTGCATCCAAATGTAAAGGCATGCATTAAGGAGGAAGAGAAACAGACCTATGAAATGGAGAATTGGCATCCCACCAGGAAATTCATATAAAAAAGGATGCTTGAACAATAAGGAGGGTATTTAGACAAGACACAAAACCACTTCCAGAGCCAAAGAAAAATTACAAAAGACTTGGAGCTTGGTGCTTTGCTTACTGAAACTGAAGGTAAAGATTGTTTTTTGTAGAACTATAAGTACCTGTGCTTTGTTTTGTCAAGAAAGGCAAAGCAAGAATTTGTTTGAAAACTGAACTTGCTTTAAATTGGAAGGGAAAGCACAATTTAACAGTGAATTATTGTAATGGCTGTTGAAATTGGAGGGGTTTATTTCCTGGTATGTGTGGGTTAACAGGATTTTATAATTTTTATATTTAGCTAGTCAAAATAATAGTAGAGTAGTTAAGGAAATGCTCTCAGTTCTGTGTCAGAAGGGACTGCTCTGGCTTCCAGCCTGGTCTTTAAAAACTGAAAATGCACAGCAGGCTGATGTCACTAATTTCTAATTAGGGCCTTGTTGTAGTCTGTATTTGTGAGGACTTATTTTGGTAATCTGCAGTTGAAGGAAGGAAACCCCTCAAATGCTACTGCATCTGAGAGCAGGGTGTGTGAGCTGTATAAGGGAAATCCACTGCCACCATGCAGTGGTGGAAATCCAGCCTTCTGAAGCCTCTCCTCTGGCCAGACTTCCATTAGTCTTAGCAAAAAGGTGAAAACTGACTGTTCTGCACATCCAGCTGGAATTCTCCCCCTAAGATCATTGCAGGGATGTGGAAACCAAGCCCAAACAGTATCTGCCATTTGTGATGCTCTGAACTAGAACTGTGTTGCTCTCCATGGGTCTGTAGCAGTGACTGGGCTGCTTCTGTATTCTGGCCTCGGCCAGGGGAATGCACAGGGAGTTTGTTGCCCCTAGGTAGCAGAAATAGAAACTTCCCAGCAGAAATAGAAACTTGCAGTTCTCGATGTGAAAACAATTTTGACTTGGATGTGTGTTTTGTGTGAGTAAGGATTTGAGTTTTACAGATTTTTATAGTCTGTCAGTCACGTGTTCTATGGTAATGGGTGACAGGTAAGAGAAGGAATGGTCATACTTCCCAAAAGCTCACAAAAGCATTAAGCATTTTAATCATGTTCTTTTTAAGACAGACTGATAAATAGTTGGAATGAGGAGTTAATTGTAGCTGTACAACATCTTTTATTAAATTCTGTATTAAACTAGGCATAATAAATCACTTGCTGGTTTCCAGTCAGTAATGCAGTGGAGGGGGTATGCATTTTCTTTTAATGTGCTTTGAGATGAATGTTGAAAGTAAGGTGTGCTGGAAGAGTTTTGGGGAATGCAACACCTACATATGGGATGCCGTTGCTTGATATTGCTGTGGGGGAGCTGAAGAGGCACTGGGTGCACTGGCAGCCACTGCCTTCTGCTGTTGCATGAGGTCGTGTAACATGGTTGGGTTTTGCTTGCTTTCTGTGTTGGGCTGTGTGTGGTGGGAACCCTGGGTTCATCACATGGTGTGTGTGCAGCAGCTGCGTTCTCAGCAGCAGAGGGGAAAGGAAGTTAGTGGGTCAGCTAGAAGTGTCCCTGGGGCCAGATCGGATCAACATACCCTGCCAATACAGGTAATCATTAAGGCTTACTAATACAATATGGTGTTGGCAAGATTAAAAAGGTGTGTTTTTTTCAGGAGAGTTAAGAGGATTGTGGGTTGAGAGTTTGTGTTAAATCTCTAATAGTGGCAGGAGTTTGGGGATAGTTGTTTTAAAAATAAATAAAACCCAGTAAATGCAGCATGGGCTGCTGAAGTTGTAAAGCAGACTGTATTATTAGCCACAGGAGGGTTAAGCAGTTGAACAATATCGACCGTTTCACTCATAAATGGTAATCTATGTCTTCTTATTGCTGACTCAATTTCTGTGGCTGGCTCAGACTTTTCTATTGCTGTCAAATGGTGTTTGGCTATTCTGAATGTGGCCGCACTTTGCTCAACAGTCAGTGCCACCTGGGGGACCCAGAGAACTCCTGCAAGAACAGGGTGGGAATGAGCAGCTGATGAGGAAGGCCCCAGAGAACAGAAAACTTCCTCCATTGGCAGAAAATCCATTTAAAAGACTTTCTTCCTTTTCCAGACATGTGTCAGAAATCCCCTGATGGAAGGGGACTGGATTGTGGATTTTAATAAACTGTAATGCATATCACTCCCCCTCTCCTTATCTCTTGCATTTACAGGGTAAAATTAACGAAGTTAACTACATCCACTCAGAATCTTGGTTGTATAAATTGCTGAGATCTTTTAAAATAGAGAAATAATTTCTTGCGGGGTTCATGGGCTTTTTTTTTCAGGCTAGTTTGATTACTTAGATTTATTATCCCCATGATGTATGCTGTTATCTGAAACACTCGGGTGCGCCTTGTAGAGTAATACAAGATGTTCAATTCAGATTAAGCACCACTGCAATGCTCAAAGCAAAAATACTGAAATAATTATAAAATACTATTAAAGACCAGTTTCTAACAAAGGTGGAAAGGAGGGGAGATTCAGAGTTAAAATGTGAGGCAAAATGAAGATAAAGGTGCTTAGAGGGTAGAAATACATCATGTAATTAGCAAATAAAATGTCTAACGCTGCTTGTCTGACAGTCTTTTACTTTTTCACTTCGGTGTCATCATTTTCAACATGGAGCTTTAACTGAAAGAATCTTTAGGGGTGTGTAAAAAAAAAAACCACAAAACACACCCAAAAAGGTGAAAGAATGTGCAATCAAAACATTTAAAAATGGTGCATTACAGTGTATAGTGTTCAAGATAAGGTCTTCAAAGAATGTTTGAAGAGATCAAATGATACATATGATTGTGAGGCTTTAACTGGTAATTATATTTTGAAATTGCCAGACATGTAAGGTTGACATTGAAGATAAGCTTAAATTTAGGGCTGGGGTAAAGCTTCAGCGTCCAGTTTGGTTTTCACTGAATTGCATGTTGTTTTTCTTAGGAAACTTTTCTGCAGGTTTAAATGAAAACTTTTTTTTTCTTTTTTTTTTTTGGTTTGTGTTTTTTTTTTTGTTTGGGGGATATTTTTAAAAATTAAAAATGAAATAGAAGTTTTTTTTTAATTTGGAAATATTCCTTATGTTTCCTGTGGTGATTAAACTTAAATTTCTTTATAATACCTGCTTAGTGTTGGGCTTGCACCTGGCCTGTGCCTCCTGTGGTACCCCATGAGCAGAACCTTCCAGGCCGTCTCCGTCCTTGTGTCTCCTGAAAGGCAGGACATGCTGTGCTTTGTGAAATGTAATTCAAAAAGACTGTGGTTTATCTGGAAAATAAGGTGATATGTATGTTACTAGAGCTTTCCTGTAACATTGTAGCAGCATTTCCAAATGGAAAACTTCAGATTTTTGAAAGACTTGTGTTTTGATTTTTTTTTTTTTTCATCAATAGAATTCTGTTTCCCGTTTTGCACAAGTTCTCATTATGCACAAAAGCAATGCTAACAGAGACTTATCTCCCAGGAGAAAAGGCAAGGGCATCTCATACATGATCCTGATACAAATAATTAGGCCCACAATATACACAGCATGGTAATATGGGGTTAAGCATGGCATGAAGGCTCATGTGGTGGCCAAGAAAACAAGGAGAACATGAAGATTTTGAACAGCTGTGTTGTCCGGGCATTTAGTTAGGTCTCTCTGAACACACACACTTGAAAAACCAGTTTAACAGCAACATGTGCTGGTGGAGCACAAAGACAAGCAAGTAAGTCTGGGTGCGTGTTGGGAATCCTTCAAGGAAACAGACATTCTCATGGTACTTCTCCAGGGCATCAGGGATGAGGTGTCCAGAGTTGCAGGATTGCAGGTAGCATTCCTTTTGTTAATGACTAATCCATACCAAAGGAAGTCATACTTCTATTTCAGACAACCTGTAACCTTTTTATTTGGGTTGTCTTGGGCTAGGTTGTTTGAGAGAAGCATTCTTCTGTTTGGTTTGTGCGGTGTCCAGCATGAGTGAAGTTCGCTAAGAGTTGTTGCAATAAGGGCAAGAGGTGTCTTGTACTTTAAAATTTCACTTTAGAAAAATACATGCTCTAAAACTCCCATTAAATTCACATAGAGACAAAGTATTTAATGTGACTACTGGTTGAATTGTACTGATTACTGGAGTCATTAACATAGAAGGAACACTTCTGAAAATTGGCAGTTTTAGAAAGAATATAAATTGTTTCTTTGTTAAGTGAGTTATTGTAGGAACTTGTTGATCTGTCTGTGTTTTGGGTAGTTACTAGTTTCACCTGAACCTTAGAGAAGCTGGGTGTTTGTTATCACTTAATTGTTTTTATTATGTTCTGCTAAGAACACAGAAAACCTTTATTTTCTATTTGTTGCTGTGAAATTGTTTCAGTTTTCCAGCTTCACAGATATACGCTGTATCAGTGGTTTTTAATTGTGCATATTCATGGTTTTGGTGTTTTACAAGATTCTGGAGGTTAAGACTCTCAGCTCTCACCTTTCTCTTTTTGTTTGCTGCTGATGGAAACACCTTAGCAGCAGCAAGTAAACTGCTGGCAAAGGAATTGCAGCACTAAGATAAAGCTGTTTCTAATCTAAATGCTTCTCAGTTGAGAATTGCAGTATGAGGAAAAAACATATTCAAGGCATCGGTCAATTGTAGCTTTTTTCTGATGTACTGTATTTGCAACTATATTTGAGCTGAGCACAGCGAAAACTTGGCCTAATTGCAAGGACTGGAAAAAGAAAATAACTTGCACTTTTTTTTACCCTGAAAAAATGGTTATTTCTTCAAGATGAAATGGATACCTGCATTATGGAAGAAAATAATAACAGTACTGTGTCTGTGTTAATTAAGTAGTTGGAAAAGAATGTACAGATTTGTCATTGAATCTTCCTAGACTTCAGATCACACACTGGAGCATATTCCTGATAGCATTAGTGCTAAAGGGAATACTCTTCGTTTTGATGATACTTTTATTGCTACCTTCCACTTCCAAGAATTTGTATAAGATTTTGGGTACAGTCCTGTGCAATAGTATGCTACAAGTAAGCCTTTGTAATTCTGGAGTATTAAGTATAGAAAATGACACAGGGTTTCATAATTTATTTGTAATTGGTACCAACACCAAATTGTTTATGATATGAAAGAGATACATATTACTTCTGTGAGACTGCATGTAAATATATATATATATTTAGGCAATATTGGTTTTGTAACATTGCTGACTTCACTTCTAACATACTGTTTTTTCATCTTAGGTCTGAGGGTAACTGTGTTACTAACATCATCCCTCATGGTATTGGGAGCTGGCCTGAGATGTGTTCCAGTTTCAGACCTAGAAATTAGGAAGAAGTAAGTGAATTAGTTATTTTTAACATACATATTTTATGCTGTCTGCTAATGCAATTTTTGCTCCTTCTGCAGAGAAATGCTAGTACAATTTTTCTGCATCAGTTTGATACACCAAACATTTATTGTGTAGATGTGGGCTTACATGCTTCTTTGCTTCTTAAATGGATTTTTCTAGTTCTTCTACATAGAATCTGAAGATCAGAAAGCTCTTTATAAACTTGAGTTAATTAAGTCTCACCCCATCCCACATAGCTAATCTTAATCTGCTTTGCAAACAAGGAGCAGAGATTTGGAGAGGTTCAGAAACTGGCCTGAGATCACACAGGGAATCATGCCACAGAACCCCAAACTATGTAATTTCTATGCAAATGTTATATAATTAGTTCATGTTTCTCATATTGGTTGTATGGGAATGTGCAGTGAGACAGATGAATTTACATAAAATGGGCTTTCTCATGTAGTCTCTTCAGTCTGTATTCCAAAGCAGCCTTGTACTTCTCTGTGGTTGAAATGAATGAGTTGTATACACATGCGATGTAAGAGTTTGTGATACAGATTCCTTCCTAAAAATCACACAATCCAAACAATTCAATTGTCCTGTCAACATGTCCTGAACCTGGGAATCCTTAGTAAGTACAGGTGTTGCACTCAGTTTATACAGCCAGAGAATATGGATCACTACTTGTTCTCTTAACTTTCTTTTTCCTCATGCTAAAGGAGGAAGGAGTACTGGCATTGCCACATTTCTCTGCTTCTTTAAAAACAGTACTAGCACTAGCTCTTCACTAGTTGTCCTTGAATAATATGTAAGCAGTAAGAACTTAGTTAGAAAAAGTTTTTGTGTTTAGTTCCCCTCCCTAAATTCTGATGAGCTTCTAGGCAGTCCTTGTATTATCTCAGAATGTTCATGTTTTCCCTTAGTATTGTCTACCCCTAGCCTGAAAATCATTTTGGAAACCTTTAAATTGAGAAAGAAAATGTTTGGTGTGAAGTAGAAGGCAGATGACTGGGTACCATGGATAAAGGGTTACCAAAGGAAACGGTTCACAGAGAAGAATAAGAGAATGTAATAAATGCATTGATTGTAAAACTAGCCCCAATCAGGAGTAAGTAGCGAGTATATCATGAATGACTTCATAAAACTAAGTGCAGTGTGGCAAGTAGGGGGGATGCAGTTTTGGGTCTTAAGTACAAGAAAGTATAAGGATAAGGAAGCACCCAAGGTGCCCCTGATTCCAGCCACCCATTTCAATGTAATGTTCAAGGACTTCATGAGCAGGGGAGGCTGAACTAACCATATTATGCTACCATTCACAGTGACCCTTTAAAGGCAAAAATGTACTATTAAGGTAGCCAGGAAGAGCTGTCCGCATTGTGCCTTTACTTTACCTTTTCTGAAGATGCAAAGGGCTGCTCAACATCCAGGTCATCTGTTCTGACCAATCTTGGATTAAATACGTATTTAATTTTTTTTTTTTAATGGGCCAAATGAGTTGAATGAAATGTGATGTCTTACGTAGCTTTTCACTTAAGATTTGTGCCCCCCTAGGCTTTACCAAACAAGGGTGGAGATAGTAACAACCCAAGAAGAAATTCCCAAATGAGATTCAAATGTGAGGTGTCATCTGGGGAGTGGGAAGGAGAATTTCCACATGTTCTGATCACCTTTAAGCAAGGTTTTCAGGTTTTCTGGTTTAACTGCAGTGAGGAGACCTAGGAGAACAATGAAATAAACACCTAAGGGGAAACATTAAAAAAAAAAAGACAGGCTGTGGACTGATGAAATAAAATATGATGGTACATTTTACTGAAAACTGTATAGGGAAAAGAAAAAAGAGCATGAGCAGAATCCTGATGGAAAAGGTTGTTAATTTCATTTATTCACGATGTGAAAATGTGCATTATCTTGAGAAATTTTCAAGAATTGCAGCTCTACCTGAGGAAAATCGTTTGATCTTTTATACAGTTTGGTTAAAAATCTAGGGAGAATTAATTACAGCTAACTGCATGAAGCAAAAGGATGTTTTTCAGTGAATGATCTATTCTATGAATGTTTCTTGAGACATTGTAAATAATTGTACAGACTGTGTGATGTTATACCAGGTAACCTCCATTGTTTTGAGAGCTAAGGCTGAAGGCCATTTTTTATCAATTACTTGAAGCATGGTACCAAATGAAGTCGTATTTTTTTGAGATTAGCATTATTGCTTAATGCATTAGCAACAACTGGCTGAGCACTTATTCTGAATGTGTATATGCGTTATTGCAACAGTTTGAACATTACAGAACCATATGTACAAGATCATACACAGGCTAATACTGGAGCATTTTGGAAGCCAGTGTAACTGGAATTTCTTTAAATGCTTTTGCATGCTTTGTAGCATGTTCCTTCAGTCCCTAGGTAATCTGCAGTAATATACCAAAGGATTTCAATGGGGCAATTATGTCAGAGTTAAGATACATAAAATTACAAGAATGTTCATGAGGTTTGTCAGGTTTAGGTTTGGTTGGGGTTTTTTTTTTTCCTACTTTGTAGCTGTCTCTGCTCCCTCAGCTCTTGTAATTTAACATTAAGGAAAGCTACTAAAGCCCATTGCCTATCAGAGCAATCACAGACATAAAGAAATCACCGCTAAGACTGACATTTAATCCTGACTGCTTTATGCACCTTATGTCACGCAGACCTGTAATATCCAAGTGTGTTCTTCAGCTCCTTTCTAGTCTGTAATTATTCTTTTGGCTCTAGTGTGTAGCAGCAGACTAAAACTATCTCAAGTTCTCTGAGTCATGTTTTAAACACAAACCTTAACCTCTCATTTCAGTTCACTTGATGCTTGTGTATGTGCGTGACTTGCATGAGGGAAAATTGAGGCTGCATATTTGAGTGTGTCTTTTGAAGCAGCTGTTCCTTATGGTGAATTTTTGTTCTCTGCCAGTGTGTGACCTAAAACTGTACTGGGAATCAGTGCCAGAACTGCATAAATTCAGTGAAGGCTGAAGTGGGAGTGCATGATGAAAATGTGGAAGTATGGACTAGCATGTGAGATTGAGGAACCATCCTATACATGGAGTAGTAATGTGCTTACCTACCTACTTTCCTCTCTAGCCCACTAATCTGTGAGATTACTGTGTACATCATACAGACACTGAGGTTAAAAAGAGTTTTTCTTACGTACCATGCACTTCTGGGTTTGTCAAATGTGCCAGATATGAGGCAAGGAATTTGACTTTTTAAAGTTAAGGCTTAAATTATGATTCCTTTCTAAGTTTCTTTCTTTCTAACTTTCATAGTTAATGTAAATTATATAGAACATTAAAAAAACGTGTTATCAACTTGACCATTCCTGAGCTTGTACCTTCTTCCCTTCCCTGAAGGGTACAAGAGCATCAGTAATGCTTTTTGATGTGTTTTGTCCAGTCGTTTCCTTTTTGACTGTTGCTTGGTGCTAAGTGAATATTTTCATTGGACTATTTTAGAATTTCATTTTTTATCCTCAACATTATCATTACTAGGAAGCCATTTTTTTATAGGCAAAATCAGGATTGGTTCCCCCCCATATAACACTTCATATTTGTCGCATATTCTGTGTTTACAAATAGACGCACATACATCTTAGGTCTTCCATATGACTGTAAAATAATAAATCTAGGCAAAAAGCTGTATGAACTGAAATTTACAAGAAGGAAGGAAATAAATGATGAAATCAGCCCATAGCCATAAATTTGTGGCTTTCAAGACTGACTGTGTGATGTAAGACTTCTTAAAATATTTTGAAAGACAGGATAATTAAAGACATGGAAGTAAAAAATGTCATGTAATTTGTCATTTGTATTAAATATATCAAGCAATTTACTACAATGTGGTATGCAGTGAGCTGGTAGTGTTTGGCCTTCACATTAGATTTCACAACAGTGAAATAGTTACTGAGGACCTTGAGTCAGGCAGTGAGAGGGTGCTCCTTGGCAATAAATCCCATAAAAACATTTGCTGGGAAGCCAGCAAAACAACAACATGTTGAATGACAATAGAAACAGGAGCAGTTATTTATGGAATCAGTTATGGGGGTCACACCAATAATTTAGATCCTGTAAACAACTTTTTGTTGTTTAATAATACTACTACTTAGGATTTTTTTTTTCCATATATTGATGTTAGCTTTTCCATTTATTATATTTGAAAATTCACTCTTACCACATTTTTAGTACATTTTGTTTCTATTAGGTAGTTGCAACCTAGTTTGTGTTTTATTCTTGTTAGACTTATTCTTTAATAGTTCCATGTTATGTCTTTTTCGTCCCTGAAAGCCTGAACAATGACAGGGGATCATCTTCTTATTTGTGTTTTCTAATCCTAAAGCAACCATGATCCACCATTGGATGGAGGCAATTCCAGTAAAGACAAGACACGCTAGGATTCTTATATTCCTTGGCAATATTCAACACATTCACATGCTCAAAAATCCTACTGTAGACTGAAGCAGCTGTGAAGAAGAGGGAATAAAGTGTTCCAGGGGATGAAAAAGCTCTTAGAAGAGGATGGTAGAAGGCTCTGCCTCTAAGAAATAAAGACAGAGTGTGATGCAACTTGTGTGCTCTCTAACTCATTGGGAAGTGGAATGAAAAAAGCATTTAATATAAAGTGTGGTACTGGGGGTAAAGAGATGAATAAACATACCTATTTGTATGGTGTAGCTCAGTGAGTGTAGGAGGAAGATGTAAGATGAAGCACTTGCCTGGTACTGATGGCAGTTGCTGGTTTGTACTTTGACTGCAATGCTGTGAGAAAGCTGAGCTGGGTTAATCCCTAGTACCAGAAAAAGAAGTAAGTGGGGAAAAAAGGCAGCAGGTCATTCACAGGTAGGTTCTCGTGGGGAATATTTAATTTTTATGCCCATGTAACTTAATAGTTTAGCTTGTTTTTATTACCTCCACCATCTTTATCTTATACACAGGTTGTTTTTTTCTAACATCTACTCCAAAGCTGCTGTTTCAGATGAGAGGTCCTGTGAGTTGTTCCTAAGTGGCAACATTTTTTTCCTGCTTTGCTTATTTGTCAATGGTAGTGATGGATCTGGGGGGTGCTTAAGTGTCCCTCTGGCTGCCTGGGGATTTTGCCTGCTGCCCAAGTTACACATCTTGTGATGGCAGGTGTTAACTGTAGAAACCTTTTAATTTTTTTAATCATACGGGCTCTTTGCCTTAGTCTTGTGACTTGCATTCTGTTGGCTACCTTCTGTCCTTAAAGAGGAATTCATATTAATTGAATTTATATCAAACTTGCTGCATTATAATCAAAACACCCTCTTTCACTGGCCAAAGAAAAATTGCTCAGGAATGTTTAAATAGGTCTTGTTTATCTCATTCCCTAATTTGCTATACTTATTGTACACTCCTACTCTTTTACTAAAAAAATCCTACTTAGAACCTGCCTTGTGCTAAGTAATCTCCATCGGCTTTCTCCAATGGCAGCTCTGATAGCAGCCAGTCATTGAGCCCTTCCTTCATAACTTGTTTGAGTATGCTTTGCCTCATTAGCCCATAATGTAATTGCCTACTTTGTGTTTACAGCAATGCTGTTTATTTTGGGGCTGTTCATATTTGATGAGTGTGTCTCCATTTGTGTTGCTTTAAAGATGTTTTCTTTTAATAATGGGTTTGTGAAGTGGGTTAGCTTTAAAAGAAAAAAAAACAACAAATTTTAATTAAACAAACAAACAAAAATCCAAAAATCAGCTTTGAATTCATGTGCCTTCATCCTCAAAACTTGGATAAAGCTTTAAGGGAAGAAACTCTCTTTTCATCCATGTCACAGTTTTGATGGTTGCACAATAACACGGTGTGGTGCTGTAAGGATGTGAGTGGATTTGTCACCATACTGCCAGGGGTCTTACTGTATGCCCACTGTGTCTCTTTCCTCTGTCAGGACATCTAACAGAGATACCAGGTCTTGACCTGAGGTAACTGCTTTCTCTCAATGCAAGTCCTTGTCCCTCTCTTCACTGACTTTCAGTAATGACGGTTTTGGAGTAACTCTGATTTTCCAATCCTTTTAAATTTAAACCCAAAACTCACTGTTTTTCAGATCATTGTAAATGTGTTTGCTGTTTGCCTTAAGAGTGGGAGAAGACGCATGAGGCTGGGATGCCTGGGAGATGTTATGGTTCTCTCCAAGTCTGCTCCCATAATGATGTGACCAGCTGTGCTGAGGCCATGATTTGTACAGGGGGTGAAACATGAGCCCAGTTCCTGATTAAAATGGTCAAAAGCACATTTTTAAGGTTTTTTTTTTTCCTTTCTTTTTCACTTTATTGCTGGAGAAAATGTGCCACACAGTGACTCAGGCTTTCTGCTTGTAACAATTTTTGTTACTGATGGGGAAAACCAGCTTGAAGTTACTTTGCATATCAATGGTTGTATGCATCAAAAAGAAGCTAAGAATTGCTAATGGCCTCCATCCATGAATATCCAGAAGGCATAAAGCTTTTTTAGTATAAATATATCATTTAATGAAAATATTGAAAGGAAGTGCATTTCCATGAAATTCATCTATCACAATGTTGGTTTTAATAGATGAATTCATTGCTTTACCCAGAGGTTTTTCACTTTCCAGTCTTTTTCCAGGTATAGGGCCTTACTGCACTCGCTTCAGGTTAGGAACAGAACAGCATTTGCATCAGGTTCTCCCCATACTCTGGAGCAGTGAGTTGCTATAAAGCATGAATTTGATTGCTTTAATTCTATCTTTGCCTTAAAAGGTATCTGAACATGTTCTATTTAATAGAACGTTCTTTCGTTGGATTTGTTTTCGTGAGTCTAAAGGAAAAGCTCTATCCTCTTGTAGTAACTTGATTGTGAAAGATCAGAGTTGGTTCTTTGTAAAACTGGTATCAGTACCCTCCAATGTATAATAAATCTGCTAACATATAATGTGGATAAGTCCATGTCTTTTTGTGTTCAGTTATCTGCGTGAGCAACTTGCATCATACAGCAGTAGTAGACACTCTAGAATAGGAGGTATTCACTTGCTTTGTTTTCATGTAGTGAGGCTAAATTCAGTAGCTCTTTAAAAGTGCGCTGAAGTCCTTCAGTGAAAGGGTCTTTTTTCATTTGCTTCCAGTAGCTCCCACAATGAGCTAATCGCTATATAAACATATTTGTCTTCCGAATTAGCAGGAGTTGAACAATCCTCTTCTTTCAGTGAGTGAAATTGTCAGGCATGTGGAAGAAAAACTGGTCATCCATTTCTGTAAAATAGCAACTTCTTTATCCTCAGCCGCTTTTTGTGTTGTTAGGAGCAGCTATTCATCTACTAAACTTTTCCAGACTAAGAGACATGCTACAGCGATGCCTTAGTGCAGCAGCAGGGTAGCACTCTGAGCGCCTTCATTGGTCCTTGCACTTTGCTCAACAGGAGCAAAACCGAATTGCTAATTTTTTTTTCCCTGCATGAGTATAGAAGTTTAAATAGTGACTAAGTGGTCAATTCACATGGCAGCTAATAGGAACAGCATGGTAAATGTTTCAATTTAAAAAAGGCATCAAAGTTTTGTCTTCACGAGGACCCAGAGGAATCTGATTTCCCAGTTGACCAGGGGCTCATCAGAAGCTGGTAGTGAAAATTGCTGCTAAGAGAATCAGACCAGTGCACTGGAGCTGATGGCCTTGCTCTTGCCAGTGTTGCCTGCCAAAGAAAAGGTGAAAATGTGTTAAAATCTAGATATGACTTCTACAGTCCTAGCCTTCCCAGCCAAGTTCAATTAACATATCTTAGAACTGAGCTTTGCAGGCATATTGTAGTGTTTTGGTTTAAATCTGTTGTATTAAAACTTACTTTTTAGCTAAGTAATTTTCCTTATACTGTTACCTTTGTTTCCTCATCTGAGTACGGAAACTAAATTTTCTTGCATTTAAGTCCAGGCCCAAGACATACTGTGGTAGAAACACTAAGTGTCTGGGGTTCTTATGTAGAAAAAGCGCTTATACAACACATAGCTTTTAAATAGCTTAACAAATCTAATTCCATGCATGGTTACAGTCCCATCAGGTATGTGTCAACCCATACAGGGAGCACAAGATATATAAAGCTGACTGTAAATGGAACCTCTTTCCTATCTTAACTATGTGGTACTATCATCAATCACTAAAATCTTTTTTTTCTGTATAATCTCACTTTTCTTACATACCCTTTTTGTTCAGTGATACTGTAATTTCAGTATTTACAGCTTTACAGTTGTGGTTTTTTTATTGTTGTTGCCTGTTAGGGTATTGTAATGGTGACACCAGAGATGGATAAAACAGGTATAACCAGATTAATTCTCATATGAACTCTTCTCTCATATGAAGTCTTCTCTCAGGAAAGTTATGAAAATCATATAATTTATTTGTGATATGACTTGACAATAATTTGGAAAAGAGATGACAATATAGCACAATAAGAGTCTTCTCTAATTTTTTCTGCTGTCTATACCTTGTTCCAGCTTTTTGCTCTTCAGAGACCAGTTTAGGAATAAATGTGATCATATTTTGTGCAAAGCAGTGTGTGTATATAAATATATGTGTTTGTGTATTTATTTTCTTTTTATATATATTGCAAATATATATAAATATTATAATTCAAATACGTAAGTTATTCATTACTGTGATGCTGTAGCACATTTTGCACTAGTCCTCACATTTTAATATATACACACGCACATATATATATATAAAAAATGATCTTTTTTATAGAATCATAGAATAGTTAGGGTTGGAAGGGGCCTTAAGATTATCTAGTTCCAACCCCCCTGCTATGGGCAGAGACACCTCACACTAAACCGTGCCACCCAAGTCTCTGTCCAACCCAGCCTTGAACACCGCCAAGGATGGAGCATTCACAGCTTCCCTGGGCAACCCATTCCAGTGCCTCACCACCCTCACTGTAAAGAACTTCCTCCTTATATCTAAGCTGAACTTTCCCCATTTAAGTTTGAACCCATTACCCTATGTCTTCTCACTACCTTCCCTAATGAAGAGTCCAACACCCTTGTAGGTCCCCTTCAGATACTGGAAGGCTGCTATGAGGTCTCCATGCAGCCTTCTCTTCTCCGGGCTCAACAGCCCCAACTTTCTCAGCCTGTCTTCATACGGGAGGTGCTCCAGTCCCCTGATCATCCTCGTGGCCCTTCTCTGGACTTGTTCCAACAGTTCCATGTCCCTTTTATGTTGAGGACCCCAGAAGTGCACACAATACTCCAGATGAGGTCTCGCAAGAGCAGAGTAGAGGGGCAGGATCATCTCCTTTGACCTGCTGGTCACGCTCCTTTTGATGCAGCCCAGGATACGGTTGGCTTTCTGGGCTGTGAGCACACACTGAAGCTGGCTCATGTTCATTTTCTCATCAACCAACACCCCCAAGTCCTTCTCTGCAGGGTTGCTCTGAATCTCTTCTCTTTCCAACCTGTAGCTGTGCCTGGGATTGCTCCGTCCCAAGTGTAGGACTTTGCAGCTGGCATGATTAAACTTCATGAGGTTGGCATGAGCCCACCTCACAAGTGTGTCGAGGTCCCTCTGGATGGCATTCCTTCCCTCCAGCCTATCAACCGAACCACACAGCTTGGTGTCATCGGCAAACTTGCTGAGGGCGCACTCAATCCCACTGTCCATGTCAGCGACAAAGATGTTGAACAAGACCGGTCCCAACACCGATCCCTGAGGGACACCACTCATTACTGGTCTCCAGCCGGACATTGAGCCATTGACCACAACTCTTTGCGTGCCGCCATCCAGCCAGTTCTTTATCCACCGAGTGGTCCATCCATCAAATTGATGTCTCTCCAATTTAGAGACAAGCCCCAAGTTGTGTGAGACAGTGTCGAATGCTTTGCACAAGTCCAGGTAGATGACGCCAGCTGCTCTACCCCGTCCATCAGTTCCATAGTGCCATTATAGAAGGCCACCAAATTGGTCTGGCAGGATTTCCCCTTAGTGAAGCCATGCTGGCTGTCACCAAGCACCTTGTTGTTTTTCATGTGCCTTAGCATGCCTTCCAGGAGAATCTGCTCTAAGATTTTGCCAGGCACAGAGGTGAGACTGACTGCTCTGTAATTCCCCGGGTCATCCATTTTCCCCTTCTTGAAAATGGGGGTTATATTTCCCTTTTTCCAGTCATGGGGAACTTCACCTGGCTGCCATGATTTCTCAAATATGATGGCCAGTGACTTAACAACTTCATTTGCCAGCTCCTTCAGGACCCTCGGATGGATCTCATCAGGTCCCATGGACTTGTGCATGTTCAGATTTTTAAGATAGTCTCAGACCAGATCCTCTCCTACAGCGGGCCTAAGGTCTTGATTCTCACGGTCCCTGCATCGGCCTTCCAAACAACTTTTTTGCACACAACTTCGTTAGTCCAGAGGTCAGGTGTACAAGAACTTTGAAGTTTTGAAATTAGACCCTGGCCGGGCTTCTGAAATGGTTAGAAACAAGATAGTTGGGGTAGATATTTACTTCCCCACTTTTGCCTTAAGCCATTCAGTCTGTCAGTTATTTTGTAAGTCAGGGATGAATTTCTGGTGTCGTTTTTTCCAATTTTCTCTTTCATGATTGGGATTAAAAAGCCTTCTACTCTTGTGTTGTTTTCTATTATTTGAACTCAATAACTTTCTACTTTTTGATACATGAAAATAATTGGATGATGATTGGATAAATAATGCATCTCAAAACAGTGGAGCTGAATGGATAACAGATGAAGATTACTCTGTTAGTGTAATAAGAGTGAAATACATTTTTTTCCAGCTGGGTAGGGTTCTGAGCTAATGTAATCTTTTTACCCCTTTTCTCAGGGAAAAGAAATCTTGATGTGCAGAATGAAACTGAAATAGTGACATGGAAAAATGCAGTTGCTCTTTGCATGTTTTTGGTAGCAGAAGCAAGAAGAAAATTGAGGAATAACACAAACTAACATCTTTTGGTGTTGAAGCAATTCTTAGTGCTAATGGTGTACAACAGGAGACTCCTATATGCTGTGAGACCAAAATCTAGTATGGTGATGATCAGACATAGTAAAAACAGCAAAAAGCCACCAGTACTGTTGGGCTCATATTTCACTGGGAGATGGAGTGGCTGCAACGTTTGTCTCCCAGAATAGAAGCTTAGTAAATGCAGTGAATTGTCTTGAATCTCTTGTCCGTGCTTCTCTAAGGAAATGAATAAAGACTCTGTAGAGGAATAATGCAAATAACCTATTTATTTATTTATTTATTTATTCCCACCCCCTGGAAAAAGTAGCTTAATTCTTGCCTGTATTGAAAATCAAGTAAAATAAGGTTTAGGCTTTTATCATATGCAGAGATATTTCATAGACTCCACTAGGTTGGAAATAACCTTTAAGATCATAAAGTGCAACCATTACCTCAGGACTGCAGAGACCACCATTAAACCATGTCACTGAAGGCCTCATCTGCATGGTTTTTGAATGCTTCAGGGACGGTGACTGCACCACTGCCTTGGGCAGCCTGTTCTGATGCCTGACCACCCTCTCTGTGAAGAAATTGTTCCTAATATCCAATCTAAACCTCGCCTAACGCAGCTTGGGGCCATTACCTCTTGTCCTACTGCTTGTTACTTGGGACAAGAGACCGACTATCACCTCACTACAACCTCCTTTCAGGTAGCTATAGAGAGTGATAAGGTCCCCCCTGTGCCTGCTGTTCTCCAGAGTAAACAATCCCAGTTTCCTTGGCCGTTCCTCATAAGACTTGTGCTCTAGACCCTTCACCAGCTCTGTTGCCCTTCTTTGAACCTGCTCCAGCAACTCAGTAGCTCTTGTATTGAGGTAGAAGCCTGTATATCAGTGGCAATTTAGTCTGAAAATAGTGTTTATTAACCATAATATATTAGACCTGAAAAGTTCAGCAATATGAAGATAAGAGATATTCTGCCCTGAGTGATAATGTCAGGCTTGGTAAATGCCAGAAATACAGATGGAAAGGCAAATCTGTGGAAACAGAGAGCACACCAGGCAGGGTGAGGTAGGAGAGAGAGCAAGCAGCCAGAACACCAATGGAAGAGACCTACAGAGAGGCAAAAATTGTCTCTTACGTTGGTTTGTTGTTTTTCTTTATTTTAAAAAGACAACTAATATAGAATTAAAATTCTGGATTAAGATACTACTTTCTTCCTTTGAATCTCCAGAGTAAAATTAGTATCTCTTTCTCCCTCAAATACAGAAGTCAGTTACAGAGCTTTATTCAGATGCTAGAGTTTGATACATTGGAAGTGTAAGTACATGAAAAGAGTATGTATAATTCTCACAATATATAAATTGGGGATTTTGTTTGGTGGTTTGTTTGCAGGTATTTTGACAGAACTTTCTTGCCTAGTGAAGTGCCTACATACCCATAGACGCCGCAGAAGAACGGTTGTACTTTTTTCTGATTTTAGTGAATTTTATTTGCTATTAGGATTGCTATAGAGTAGGTATATCTTAGTGGTATAAGTGAACTTACTTGCTACTCAAATGCAGCTGTTTCTGGGGATGTAGCATAGCTCTGCAAATACCCTGGAATAGTTTAGGATAAGTTCGAGAGTAACTTACTGTAGTGAGATAAGTAGAATGAATATACCAAACTGAACAAGGATACCTTAGTTTGTCCAAAGTACACTAGGTTGGAGAGTAACCATAAGGGATTCATGTACTATGTTGTCCAGAAAACTGTATCAGAGCATTATTTAGACAGTGCTTTTTATTTATGTAAAACTATTTCATTTTGTTTTATTGGGGGCCCCCAGTTTAACAAGCATTTAAAAGGTCTGATGATGCCTTCATGGTGTCCCTCTGAAGTACATCATGAACAGATAGTAATGAAATCTATCCTCTCTGTGTGAACTTTAAGAAAGAAAAAAAAAAGTAACCGGTTGGATATATTTAAGAGTGGATGTTACTTCTGTCCCAGCTCAGAAAGCATTTCCTTCAGATGGTAATAGCTTTTTCTTTTCCTGTATATTTATATAAATCTTGTTTGAAAATGTAATTTCTAATCAGCTGAGAATTGGTAGCATTTATTCCTTTTTATTGCAATCTAGCTTGTTAATTTGATAAAGAGTCTGTCAACATTTCTTTTGCATATCTTGTTCCTTTGTGTGCTTTAAAAAAACTCCTTTTACACTGTATATTATTCAGCCATTTGTGGCTTGAAACACTGCCTAAATGCCAGCTTATGTTTCCCCATTTTCAGGCCGTAGCTTTTTATGTCTGACAACTTGAGACTTGCAGCAATAACATCGAGTTCCTGCTATGCTTAGAAAAACACCACCCATTTAAAAATATCAATTGCCACCATTTTATTGCACAATGGATAGGTCTGCTTTGGGGGAGTTGCAGTATTTTGTTTGACTCGCTGGTTTTTATACATGACGTTTTTTATACATGAAGGTTTTTTATACATGAAGTTTTTATATAAATTCTAAAATGCTTTTGCCTTTCATGGCTAATCACTTTTTGGAAAAGTCAAAGTGGAATGTTTCTGGCTGACTTGCATGTGTAGGAAAGCCTTCAGAAAGTCCTTTCTGTATGTGCTCACTGTACTAATATTTAGCCAAAGTTTGCAGAGACTTCACTGCTTGGAAGTACTATCTCTTTTCTGTCACCAGTCTGATCTGTTAAATCCCAATGAGTGTGAAAAATGAGAAAGATCTTGTTTTGCTTGGCTGTTTCAACAGTATGTTGAGAATGACCAGATTGCTGGAGAAGACGAATCTCTTGGAAACCTCAACAGCTCAGCCTCCTCATCTGTAGGCACATCAAGCTCATCTGAGTGTGTAAATAAAAATAAATAATGCAGTGAAAAAATATGCAGAGTATTTTGCTGAAGTGCTTCAATTTTGGATCTGCTATAACTAATTTAAATCTTCTGTAGAGATTTATGCAGGCAAGGGGTCAGGTTTATGACATTTGTAATTTACAGCTTTCCTGCTACTACATCGTTTATACTTTATATTCTATCATGATACCTTTTTTTCTGCAGAGAAAGTCCCTTTTATACTCCCTTCCTTTCCTCCTTTGAAGAGAACATTTTCTTCTCCATTTATCTGAGGTAGTGAGACCAGAGTAGCTCTGGATTCTTTAAATGAGTCTAATTGGGCTTCTTTTAGTATATGGAGGATCTTTTTTTTTTTTGCAGAGGGCTTTCATTTCTTTGTGCAGTTGCTCTGTCGCCAGCAGTCCATATCTTACATGCTTTCTTAATTAAAAAAAAAAAAAACAAAAGAGGCAAGCAATTATCATCCCAATGGCTGTGGTCTCTATTCCAGGCTGATTCACGGAGGGCAGCTGTTGAATGGCTTGGCGGGGCCAACTGTGATGAACGCGGCGCCGTTTCTTTCCACAACGTGGTTTTCTCCGGATGAACGTGCCACAGCAACTGCCATTGCGTCGCTGCTCAATTACCTGGGTGCCGCTGGCGCGTTTCTAGTGGGACCTCTTGTGGTGCCATCCCCTAATGGAACATCTCACCTTCCACTGGCATCGCAGAGCAACGCTGAGCACATCAAGGACCGCATTGAGGCTGTGCTGTATGCAGGTGTGGTTTAGAAATCAAAATAAAATTTAAAAAAACTCTAAAAGATTTATATGCCGTTGTATGTATTTGGGACTTGTGAAGCACTACCCTCTAGTGGTTGGTTTGCACAGAAAACATTGGCTGACTGATGGGAAATAACAAAGTGGTAAAGTGTTACACAGGAATGTGTAACACTTTACACACATTCCTGTGTGTACACTTTACCACTTTGTTATTTCCCATCAGTCAGCCAATGTTTTCTGTTGTACCATCAGAAGTTTTAATTGTTTTTCCTTCTTGTGTAGGAAAGATGTTAAACTAGCTTTTTTTTTATGACTGATTCCAGAAGAAATATTTCAGTTGTCTGTATTGGCTGCTCTTAGGAGAAATGTCTTCTAGGCAATGTCTTCTTTCCCTAAGCTTTCAAACAGGTTTTTGCTTCTTGAATTTTCATTTAAAATGTGTCTATTACAGGTTGTTTTTTTTTCCTTTTGTAGCTGTAGGGATGGAAATCCATAGTCTTTCAGCATTATATTCTTTCCTGCATTAAATCAGCCTTAAATTGAGGCTCACATATGCCTTTCAAATGTGATTATATTATAAGTATTTAAAAATCTAACATTGCAATTAAAACTCAGTAGATTTTGGTTTTAACTGGAAACTCAATAGTTCTTATGTGGTGAGCAACTTCAATGAAGTGGTTAACAGTTTAGTGGAAAAAAACGGCTGATATAAAATTCGCCTGGCATAACCCAGATTACATAAATCCTTGCTCTTTTTCATGCATTGGCTTCTGTGGTTCTTTGTGTCATTTACAAAAATTAGCAGCAAAGATTTAAGGAAGCATAGTTGCTTAAGTGGCTTAAGTGTCTGTGACCTGATTCTTATTGGATATAAATTGGTATAGCATGAAGAGCAGCTGAACTTTACCATGTCATGGCAGTTGCATGTTTCTTTGGGGTTTTCCCCCCTTAGAATTGAAGCATCTGAACTGCAGCCAGGAGTTAGCCCTAAGTGTTGCAGAAGTCTTAAAGTGTATCTGCTGTGTAGTTGATATGAAGGTTTATGGGATTGAGTTAGCTGTTTGTGATCATGATTGTGATCCTGGACATTATTCTCATGGAAATTTCTGCTGGGTGTGCCACTTTAATACTCATTTTAAAGAATGTGTGAGGAGTTGGATCACTATTTCAGCAAGTATTTTTGAGTAATCTACTTTTTACTAGACTCAAATGTCTTGGAACAACAAGGAAATTTGGGGTTGGTTAGGCCTTTTTCAGAGGTAAATATGTTGGACTCCAAAAATCTCATGACAGGGAAAACCAGCCAGTGTGAAAGAAGGAAAAATGAAGGCAAGTCGGCCTTTGTCCTGAGGAGCTAAGGGGAGAAAAAATGTAGAGATTAGACACATGCATTAGCTCTCCCTCTCCAGATTTTCCATGAAGAGAGAATAATTCGTCTACTTACAGGAAGTACAGTTTTGTGCCCCAGACCACTCTTTTGAGTCTGATAGCACTAGAAATGTAGCTTTCAGCAGCCCATTAGATTGACTTTCTCTTCTCCTCTGGGAGGTTTCCTTAATCATTTTCTTCAGAAACAGGGATAGATCTTGCTTGCCACTAAGGTTCAGAGGTGTTTCTTGCCTGTCCCATGTCTCAGCATGGCTCTTTCTGAGCAGTTAGGATTTGGGAACATCCTGTAGACATACTGGGATTGTTGGTCCCAACAGAAGATGGTCGTACAGCAGCTCTTCAGCTTCCTAGGAATTGTGTTTTATGAGGCATCAGTAGTTCTTAGTATTTGAAAGTGTTTTGAACAGAGATAAATTCTTTATGCAGCTGCGTATGTGGTTGTTTCATATGGGGTATGTCTTTTCAGGAGCTACACCACCTTTAGCTGTTCAGGCAGTAAAAAAGAGCTGGTTCATGAATGTTAACTACAGTGAATTGTGGTGATGGTAGCAAAATATCCAGCTGATTTAAAATTGATAGGAACTGGTGAAGAGAAGGTTGCTTTGAATCCCTTGTGGGATTTTTCCTGTCTTTCCGGAGAGCTGAGGGAGCAAGGTCCCTGCTGTTTGCCTCCCCTATGCTCTATGCCAGGTAGGCTCCAGAAGTGGGAGGAAGGCTGGCTTTTGATGGGTGACTGCCTCATGCTGGTTGTACAGCTCTGTTCACCTGTGTTGCAGAAAACACCTGGTAGGTGTGGTAAGGTGCTGTTTGTCCCCTTAAACAGCTGGGCAGAAAGCAAAGTTCAAATTGACTTCGCAGATACTGGTAGATGTGTTACAAAATACAGGAGAAGAGGGAACTGTCCCTTTCCCCCATTTGCTCAGTTAAGTGTGGTCAGGCTTGGTGTGACTTCTCCTTTTAGATGCCATGGAAAAGCCAGTTTCACAGGATGAGCACTCTGCATTCATAACGGAATTTGTGAAGGAGCATGTTGCTTTTGTGTGAAGTAGTGTTAGATAAGCAGCCTCCAAAAGTTAGGTGATGACTTTTAAAAGACAGTAATGATGTGAATTGTTAACTGGGGATCACTAGCATACCAAGAGTGTGCAGATTTTCCAATGACTTAACCTCAAACTTGATTATGAGGCAGTTGCTTATAAACCCATTCTGAAATTGCTCTGTTAACTCCAGTCTCTTCTGTGTTTTAATAAATTGCTGTTCCTTTATCTCAAACATGGACTAAGAGCTCAGCTGAATTACCACAGCCTCTTTCTGTGGTTTCTGTGTTGCTGCACGTTCTGGTTCCCAGCTGAAATAGTACAGATGAAGAAAATCAGGATTGAATTGTATTACCTGGATCGCATAAGGAAGCTTGAATTACTCTCATCTGTAGCCAGAGCTTTTAGCCATGTGCTTCCCTAAATATCAGTGTAAAATATTATTTGTTTAAAAAAAATTCATGTGTGTGCTCTTGAGTGCCCTTGTTCCCTCTCTACATTTCAGGGCAAGATGGGGAGGAGGGTTTCTTGGTTTATGTAAGTTTTTGTGTTACAAGTAGCCTGTGTGAAGGAAAAAGACTTTGTATAAAGGAGACTTGTGTCTCTATAAAAGTGGTGTTTTCTTCTGTTTGTGGCTTCAGGGTGCCTGCTTCCTAGGCAGAGATGCAGGTGTCTCTCCAATTTGAGAGTCATGGGTTACTGTAGTGCAGTACCTACCTTTTGTGAAGTATTTCAGATTCACTCCTTAACAAGAACTATACACAGCTGTGTTTCTGCACACTAACTTATGCTGATTTGCCCAGTTCTAAGTGCTTTGCTGCATTCATTGCACTGTTCAGAAGCCGATAGCTCCTGTTGAAGAGCTCCTTTTTTTGTGATTCCAGCTCCCTTGGACTCAGTATTGATCTATTTCTTACCTTTTCTCTTTTGCTTATTTCTGCTCCCTGCTTTCAGTTTGAAACTTGTCTTGGGACTGTATTTTTCTTTATCTAGTCTGGTAAATGATGATGGAGATAAAGGTGTGGATTTCCTAATGAGGAAGGAATGCAACATGGAAGAGATTGTATGCGTTTGGAAGTACCTGGACTTTTGATAGGAATGCAAGTGTGATACACAAAGCTGACATGGCACTAGAGACTTTTATTCTTCAATAGAGGGAGCTGCTTTAGTTTCCAAAGTGTATTCTGCACTTCTGTGCATGAGGGCAGTGCTTGCGAGGCAAATTTGTTAGCCTGGAAAGTACAATACTGGGAAACATTAAAAGAGTTGCAAGAAGCTACTACAAGGACTGCATGCTGAATTTAATAATAATAAAAAAAAAATTTAAGTTTTACTGTACTGCTCCTACTGCAGCAATTTGGCAGGATTCTTGAAGTAACGCATAGAATAGGCCCCAGATGGGCACCTGTTATGTAAAATATTACTGTGATTTAAAAAAATTATCAATGTGGTTTGAATTCTTTTGAAAAAAAACTAGCCTTTCCCCTTATGGCATTGCAGTATAATGAAGTTAAATAATAAGTACATCGGACAGAGTTTATGGGTTTGTGTGATCACATCCTTGGTGGCTGTCAAGGTCTATCAATTATAGACTGATGGTTTGCAGTCTATAATCTTCCTTTAGTAGTTTATTAAAGCGTGTGTATGCATGTATACATATGTATAACTATGCATAGACCTCGATGCAGGAGAAGGAGATAAACAGCTTTTGACAAGCCTTGCTTTCCTGTCCAATATCATCCTGTAGTGACAAAGCATCTCACCCGTTTCTTGTAACTGGGATGATCACTTACGGCCAGTTCTTTGTTCACTGCTCATGGTCTCAAAAACAATGTACACAAAGATAGAAATTAATCTGTTTTCTGGAGAAGAGAGAGCATAGTGAGAAGGTCTAGTTAAAGTGCCCTTGACCCTCAGAACATGCAATTAGACCATAGCAGAAAAAGAGATGCTGTGTAATTCAAAATGAATCCTGTAGTATTTGATTGTGAAGAATGGCATTGTCACATTCCCTGTATGGCTTCAAAAGAAATTTAGTGCAGACTTTTTTTCCACATACCAAATAGAAGCATTCATTTCCCTTCCCCATCTCCAGCTGATGCATTTAGGGTCCAAGTGTTATTTACTTTTAACTTTACTGAATTTATTTTCTTCTGTTTTAGCAGAAGAGCTGGCAAAGTGCCATGTTCATATTGATTTGTTAAAAAAAGAGAAGAAAAAAGAAAATTGCAATTGAGTATCCAGCTCTGATGGAATTTATTTGTGGTGTCAGTGAACACATCTTTGTTATAAGATCGCAGGTTCTTTTAAGATAACACACTTGAGCTGTACATTTTTCTCTCCAGCAGCAAAGAATCTTGTTTTCAAAGGGGATAGGAGAAATACTGGGAACGAGGACTGTGGAGAACATGATATACATTGTAAAAAGGCCTGTAAAACAAATTAATTAGACTGACTGTAGGTAGAGTTGTTTTTCCAAAAGATGACTGATGACAGGGCTTGCTGAGTGTTTTCTGTGAAGTGCTCAGCACTTTGCAAGTTCAGGTCCAAACTTCTGCTATGAAATTTTTCAGAGGTCTAGAATACCTGCTGCTGAACAAGGGAATCATCTGCAAACAGCTGTATTCTTTCATTTTACTCCCTATTACCCATGCTGTGTCTATTCTTGAGCCACAGCTGCTCCTATGCTTTTCTCCTAATAAATCTTTTGCCATATAATACTGTTTGTGTCCGAGATGCTGCCTTGATTGACCGTTCGTTTGTCATCATCATCCTGTGCACAAAGTAATTATCATTCCACACCCTGGGGCTTCCCCATTCCCATCTGTTTAAAGTCTCTAGCACACTGTTACCTGCACTGCATAACTTCCATTGTGTGGAAATGTGGCCAGATCTTCATAATGCAGTTCTCTCTAAAGAGAAAAAGCAAAAGCTTTCTTTTTGCTTCACTGAATTCCCGATGTGTGAGACTGGTTCTCTGCAGCTCCTGTCACTTGAATGGACTGCCAATTTTTCTCCATCTCATTGATTTCCCATCTCAATTTGAAATCTTGCTTGGGGAGGAAAAAAGAAATTCTCCCTCAAGTTATGGAGTTCTGTTGTCAGGAGCAGTAAAGCACTTGAGGTAGGATTTACGTATCAGAGGCTGGCTGATACCAGTGCTGTACCAAAACAGGTCTTTAGATGCTAACATCTGTTCTTGGTTTTGTTTTTCTTTGCCATCTTGTTTAGAATTTGGAATGGTTTCCCTGATATTTTCCGCCGCTTTGGCTTACTTCCCCTCGCGCCCTCCATTCCCTCCCAGTGTGGCTGCAGCGAGTCAACGGCTCAGTTACAGGAGAAGTTTCTGCAGACTCTTAAGGTAGGTTGGGTTTCATTGTTTTCCTCATTGGGTTTCCACTTCAAAGCAGATCAGCACATAAGTAAATAAAAACAAGTGTGCTTTAATCATTGAGCAAACAAGTTGGTTTGTAGTGCTTTTAAACAAAATAAAATTAAATATTAATGCTAAGACATAAAAGGATAATAACTGCTAAAAAGCAGACATTAAATTTTAAATCATTGGCTATATCTCAAGCCGTCATGCCAGAGCTCTTCAGCACCCGCACTGCTTTTATTCATGCTGTTAGCACAGCTTTTCTCATGCAGTGCTTCTGTTGTATCTGGTTATACAAGATTAACAGTGTGCACCCTGCTAGGGTGAAGTAACAATTAACAACACTGGGCATAACTAATTGATAAGCTACTTTCTTCCGTGCTTATTATATTGGAATGATTTTAGGGTTTGCTTGTCATTCAGAGGAGTATTCAGCTGCTGTCATTCAGCTATGGGAGCAATGAATGAACTATCTGAAACCATTATATGATCTTTTAAATCTCATTGCTAGTATGTTACAATATGAAGTGGGAATAGGAGAAATCTATCTAGATGTGTTTCTAAACAGGTTCCAAGGTGAGTTAGTTTCCTTAAAATTTTGTTTGCTTGTTTTTAAAAAAGGTTGTAAAGAAAGTGACATCTCCAGCTTTGCAACTTCTTCTAGTGGGGCTCTTGGTAAGACACAGTCCCACTCCACCACAGTGTTTGTATATGTCTTGTGTAGTGGGAATCTGATCTCAGATGAACAAGTAAAGCAACTGTAATATTAATGCTGAATAATTGTGAAGGCCTGTGCCCTGTACATGATACTGCACAGATTAATTTCCTCGGGCAAAGAAGAGCCACTCCCATGGTGCAGAATACGGCTGACTTCACTGGGGAGCTTCAAACTCTTGCTGTAATTGTTTATTGGGTGATTTAATGCTAGAAGATGCGTCTATGTACAAAGGGCTTCTCGAAACTTAATAAATGTGGAGCTTTAGGCATTTAGCTATTACGGACCTATTGTGGCTGTGCTTGCTAAAACTATTTAAAGCTAGCAAAACCGTCTAATTCCTTCTTGTAACTTTTTTCTTTTTTTTTTTTTTGAGGTTTTTATTTCAGTTTTGGGAAGTAAATAGTTGACAAGATGTTTAATCCTGTGTGTCCTTGAACAGGCTGGCAGTTGGAAGGAGGTGTGAGTACGGCTGGCTAGTTAGTCAGCAAAGTGACCTACTCAGGGTATTAAGAAATTGCAGTTCCCATAAGGACACTTGGCACACACAGTAATGCCGTTACGCACCCAAGCTGGTGTGTGGTGAGACCATGCCTGAGGGTTGTGTTGTAAAAATGTTGCTGTTGAACAGAAATCCAAACAGCAACTGACCCTGAAGTTGAAATATAAAACTTTTGTTGACAGTACTCCATTTGGGAGCTTTATAACCATTAGATTCCGTGTTCACAGTGTTGTAAACAGTGGACCTGAGATACTGTTAAGGTCAGGAGGTAAACAGCAAAGCTGGCTTACTATTCACAATCAATGAACCTGAAGAAAACAAGCTAGATGCTTAAATAATGAGGATAGTTTATAGTGTCTCCAAGAACCAACAGGGCTTTTAAAGTGCGGTCAGGTAGATCATTATATCTCCCTTCCTTGTGGGCTTTATGCATTCTTCCATGCTACCCCTTATCAAAGGCACTTCTTCATTCCTCTGTACATGAAACAATCAACAGTTCGTCATTAAACCCACATATCTTAGGGAACCTTTCAGGAACAATCCATCAAGCAAGGGGGGTTTTACAAAAGAAAATGGTATCTGCTGTGTTTCAAGAGAAATCCATCATCTGATTCATTAGGATTTTAAGCTCTGTTGCCTGCCTAATCTAGGGTTCATAGTTCTTGGCACAGAGAGCCTTTCTTTTGACTTAGTGGTGTAGACTGAAGCTAATCAGCTGATGAGTAACAGGAAATCATATTTTCCCCGTATTGAAGACTTACCCTCTGGTATAAAACTGTGTAAGGCATTAAGAATGTGTGTAAGTTAGTGGGCTGACCCAACTGTGCACCAAAAACCGCTCATGATTATTGAGATGTTCATAATTTTACTCTTCTCTTTCCCCCAAGCTGCAGTTTTCTTACTTCAAAACAAAGCTGCGTAGCATAACTACCATTGAAGTCATTGACCTTTTTCTTTGAATGCTGAAGGGATCCATGACATCCTTGCAACTCCCAAACTCCTTCATGCCTTCAGGCCCTTGAGCAGTCATCTTCATGAGCTGCTTTTTGCTGAGTTGTATTTATACGTATCTTCCTTAGGGTCAGCCAGTCCCTATAGGCCATTTTGGGGGGACTTGCTTAGGAACTTGGTGGTTCTTCTTGATTTGGAGGATTCCTGTTTCTGACAGATTAGAATGATTAGCTGATCTCTGGTTATCTCCTGATACCAACTCTCTCAGCTTGCAGTGGGAGTTGACAGGTTAGTCATGGTTGGGGACCTAGATCTATCTCTTTTAACAGTCTGTCACACACTGTGACAAGTGTAGCTTGAATTTCTGTTACAAAAAGTACAGTGCCTTTCTGAGTTTCTTGGGTGAAGCAAATAAGACTTTTTTTTTCTTTTTTTCCCCTGTTTCAGAATATGCCACAAATTTCTATGGAGAAAACTTAATATAAGTAAAAAAAAGTTAGCAACTCTTAATATCTGCATCAAGTAAACATGTAGTGATTTTTGCTTTGAAGTAATTAGATGTTTTTAGCCAGTTACATGCATTTTATATTTTAAAGGGACTGTGTAAGCAATTTTGAAATTTCATAACAGAGTTCTTGTGCATCATTATTTCTTTAATGAAACTTTCATATGACATCACCATACAGTGATGGAAGCTGTTCAGAATGTGCATGATGTTAATAGGCACTGTCAAAGTTATTCTGAAAATGGTGACTGACTTTGATGGGGCTCCCACCTGCACCACCCTGTTGCACGGATTCTAGTGGTATTAAGTAGGTTTCTGAAAAAACACCAGAAGAAAAAGCCAATTCATATTTCCAGCAGAATGGTTTAACAGAGAGAGGCTAATGGTGATATCCTGTCATAAGGGCTGATACGATGGAAAACAGTGTGGTTTCACCAACTGATGGTGTGACAGACAGCATATTTTTCTGTTTTCAGTGGAGCAATTGCAAAATTGCAAAACAAATACAAGTGACTGGCACCATGAAAAGCAGAACTGCTACTTAAGTTGTGTGTTTCAAATGGCTTTAGCACTTACTGTAGCCAGCATTTAGCTATTGCTGGACAAGGGGGACAGAATGACATCTAGTGATTGGTGCAGATTTGTCACTGCCATGCACCCTTTCTCCTGATTAGCTTCCATATTCTGGAAACAAGGCAAGGTGCAGCCTCTGTCACTGAAGGATGTCATTATGCAGAGCTGGTTTTCTAGTATTGGTACTAGGGGTTGGACATGGCACAGAGCAGCTATCCGACATGCCAGTCTATCTTGTTGCTAGAGTTACAAAAGACAGATACACCACTGGAGATCTCAGTCAAGTAACTTACAAAGTACTCAGCCCCTCAAAAGTAGCTGTTTAATGAAGATGAGGTTCAGGTAGCCAAAGATTTTGAATACTGAGCAAGTATTTTGGAAGAGTGAATTCAGACTTTTTACTTCTTTGCAATCTATGACATGGCTATATGATGTTTATGCTAAATGGGCACTTCCCTTTTATTTTATTCTACAGATGTTGAATTAGCTTTTACATGAGTAGTATTAAATAGCATCAGAAACCTGCTTTAAGAGATGACAAATGATACAAGGTAGACTAGGATAAGAGTATGGCATTCTTAAGAGAGAGAAAAAACATTGTCAGGAAGACAGCAAACATTTTAGTATTCAGAGAAGTGCAAACAATGTATAGAAGAGCTGAAAGCTTGGGAGTTGCTTTTCTTTGCATTAAAAAATAAATCTGACACAAATTATATTGAAAGAGGAGGATATGTTCATGTGATAGAAATGTGTTATTCAAAAAGAGGATGTGTGAAAAAGAACAGTGAGAAAAAATGCTGGCTGGTGTGCTGTGCATGGATCTTTTAGGAGAGTAAAACCATGCAAGCTGCAAGCCTCTGAATGTTTTGAAGAATCTTTAAAGCTCTTTGCCTCCCTCTTGGCTTTCATAGCTGTGTGCTATCAAATTGCTGATGCATGCCAAGGACCTGGTGCTGATCAAGATCAATTTTATGTAAATTGTTTGTGAAATGGGGGAAGCACATTTTATGGTTACACAGATATTCCATGGGATAACCTTGGAATCACCATAAAATCTCTTCACTTTAAAATATTACTGTTGCAGAGTTCAAAGTATATTTTTCTGTTTTTATTCCCAAATCAAAAGATTTTTTGAGGAAAAGTCGGATGTCTCTTAGCAAAGATTTCACATTTGATTTTGGTTACGGTGGGTGGGAGAAATTGATGGTGGTATTTGTCTGCCATCTCCTGTTTACAATGTGTACGATGAAAATGATCATAGAATCCACTAGGTTGGAAATGACCTTTAAGATCATAAAGTCCAACCATTACCCCAGGACTGCCAAGTCCATCACTAAATGGTATCACTTTTTTGAACACTTCCAGGGATAGTGATTCCACCTCTTCCCTGAGCAGCTTGTTCCAATACTTGAGCACCCTCTCTGTGAAGAAATTTTTCCCACTATCCAATCTAAACTTCCCCTAGCACAGCTTGAGGCTGTTACCTCTTGTCCTGTCACTCGTTACTTTGGAGAAGAGACTGACCCCCACCTCACTACAACCTCCTTTCAGGTAGTTGGAGAGAGTGATAAGGTCGTTGTCCCTGTCCATCCTCCCCGCCCTGCCCGAAGCCTTCTCTTCTCCAGACTAAACAATCCCAGTTTCCTCAGATGTTCCTCATAAGACTTACTCTCCAGACCCTTCACCAGCTTTATTGCCCTTTTCTCGACAGGCACCATCACCTCCATGTCTCTCTTGTAGTGAGGGGCCCAGAACTGAATGCAGTACTCGAGGTCTGGCCTCACCAGTGCCGAGTAAACGATGACAGAGCTTTGACTGCTTCATCTTCCACTGAATACTAAAGGCTGAATAATTTTAATTGGGAGGAAAAAGCAAACATGCTGACTATTTAGATCAGAGCATTATACTTGTCTCTGTTTTTTGACAGTTCAAACTGTCAAATTTTTCCACTCTTGCTACTGTACCCATCTTGGTTTCCAGAGCTTTCCCTGCCTTTCACCAAAATAAAGAGAACTAAAACAGATTAAAAAGAAGAAAAAACACAGCTCAAAAAGCACGATCCTCTGATTTTATTCTTGAAGTATGTTTTTTGTCATTCAAATTAGTACTTACTATTCCTAACATACACTTAGGCTAAGTAGGTTGCCCATGCTGATGCTTGGAAGAATTGCATGTGGAAATGAGAAATACGTGAGCCCAGCATGTTACAGAAATCTTTGAACTATATGAAGAGACTGACATTTTTGATGTCACAGTGTTAAGGCAGTAGCATCTCAGCCATTGGAATTTCTGTGACATGGCCAGATACCTTTCTTGATTTTTGTGGCTCACTTCTCCTTCAGACCTCTGCTGGTTTTTGTGATGGGCAGAATATAGATTCTAAGGTGTCATTTACTCTAGCAGCTAATCTTGGTGAAGTTTCTAATATAAGCTGCAGCTAATTGCGTATGTTTTGTCTTCGCAGCAATTTCCGATTCTTGATGATTGCTTTAGCCTATGCTATACCTCTGGGTGTTTTCTCTGGCTGGTCTGGTGTTCTGGATTTGATATTAACGCCAGTTCACGTAAGCCAAGTGAGTATCTCCTAACTGATATTCAGCAGCTGTTTTGTAAGTGACATTTTTTATTTTGCACTAGCATATCATTTTATCAGGTTCTTCTGTTTGGACCACTTTTCTTCTGAAATCTTAAAGAAAATAAACTATAGCTTTGGCATCCCAAAGTGTCACGATTCTCCCTGCTGACTCTCCACCAGCGGTGGGTATTTTCAGAATTATACAAACCTTTGGACAGGAAGGAGGAGTCAGGTAAACAAACAGGAGTATTGTTGGCTGCTGCACCTTTAGTGAAAGAAAATAACGTTTACCAGGTAGAAATGATGCAGTGCGGAGAAGAGGATTTCCAAGCTTTTGATGGAGTATTATAAAAATGCAGAAATCATTACTCAGATTCTGTGAAGAGAGGTCACATTTCAAGCACAGGCTACTTAGTCATACTTTCTTTAAGTGAATTTATTTCCTTTTGAACATGCTTGAAAAAAGTCTACTCAGATTGTGGTTGGGCAGTGTTAGCAGTTTGCAGCTCCTCACACCATTTGTTTTGAAAGTAACATTTTATCATCTTATTTTTTTAGCTTTAACACATTTCTCTGTTTTGATTTGTTTGTGGTTTTGTTTTTTTTTTTCTTCTGTCAGGTAGATGCAGGCTGGATTGGATTTTGGTCTATAGTTGGAGGCTGTGTTGTTGGCATAGCAATGGCAAGGTAGGAATAATTACAGGACCTTCTCCATTTCTTCAATTGCGATTGTCATTTAGCTTATCCTCTTAATAACATAAGTTGTTCTCTCTCATTTTCCAGAGGCTTGAAATTCAAAATGCATTCTGGGGTTATGATGTGTTTCTTGTACAGCAGTAATTTGTATGTTCCATGTTAGTGGTTGCTATGGGTTGAGAAGTCCACATGGGTATATCTCAAAAAGTCATACTCCTGATAAGTGCTTCCTCTGTGCTCCTTTTAAACACAGTTCTTGTGAATTCAGCTGCCTGGTATGAGGGAGAACCCATTGTAGTACATTTGGAAACCATTAGAGAAATGAGCATCAACATCCTTCCATCAACACTTTTGGGCATACTAATTTCTGAAGGGGTATTTAGAATGCAGCACAGGTGACCTACCCAAAATAACAGTACTTTCCTCCACAGAGAGATTAGTCTGGGCCTGTTTAGGCCAGTTGCTGGATTCTTATATGGCCTAAAAATTCTTTCAGGACGTACTTGCACAGTGAGTTTATAAAGCTGATTAGTACCAATTGCATGTTCCCCTTGCATCGGGATAGCCAAGCACTATTCTAGCTTCTCTCTGTCCACACTTTAGGCTCTGGATCTGCAATGAGCTTAACACAAGTGCAGAGCTGGTCATCATTGCAGTCACTGTGAGTCTGTGGACCCTGAGAGGCATCTTTTAGGACAGAAATTGAAGCACGCTCTTGTTTGTTTGGTTTTTTGTTTTGTTTTTTTTTTTTCCCTGCTTGCTGTTCATCCTCAGAGTACACAATACATAAAGAAATGTGAGGTTTATCATCCTGACATTTTGCAGGCTGCCTAGCAACTGTGATGGAGGGAGAGGAAAGAACTCCTGACGTAGGGAAAAGAAACAAGCACTTCCCTCTCATCTGCTCCAGATGCAGGCAGGCCAAAGGACTTAAGCTGTTGAAACAAAGTTCATACTGTGATTTCCTCTATATGAGCTGCTTTTGAGTAGCTCTGCTCAGATACGAGTTTTTCTCCCTAAGAGAAGTTGATATTTAAAACCAACTGCTGTAAATGGCACAGATGCTGTAGCAGGTTACATGCTGAAGCAAGTAGCTGGCCAGTTTCATCTCTTCCATCATGAGTTAATCTCTGGTATATTTGCAGTATTTCAATAGTAGAGGGGCACCCTTAGCAGCTCACTTAACTTTGTTAGGACAGAATCTGCTGACTCAATGCCAACATGCGAATCTCAGTCTTCATGGTAGATTAATTTATTTAATATATTGCCTGGGTTAAGTTTCAGGAAATGCTGACAGTCTTTTTTAACTGCTTCAAAACTGACATCAAATCTGTTTGAATACCAGTATTTTGTAGCATTCAGAGCTTTACTTTTAAGTAAATTAAAAAACCACCAATAGGCTGTCTCCAAATATGTCTTTCTAACTTGGGTGATACGCAGTTCAAATGGGAAGGTTTGCATACAGAAAGGGAGGGAGGAGGTGATCTGTCATTTGTGATGGATGACTCTCCTTCCTAGGCTTATTCAGCATTTATCTATGTAGGGTTGAATCAATGACGAGTCTGACTGTAATCTGCTGAAAGTTGTAATTAGGAAAATTAAGTAATGATTCTTGTCAAGGCTGACAAGTTGATGTATTTCAGTGTCGGAACTATGATTTGCCAAGCAAGCAGCTCTCTCCCTTAACCACCTCTCAAGAAGCTGTTGCTTTTGGGTTGGGTTTTTTTTTCCCCTTTTACTTTTTTTCCTGCTAATTTATCAAAAGCAAAAATGGTGCAGCTCAGGAATTTGCTCCTTCCATTTTTGTCAATGCAGATTCTGCCATTTAGAGCTGTAACAACCTGAGCCCTGCCCTGGAGCATTGGCTCCTGCACATCACAGTGGGTGTTAAATCATCTATATTTGATGTAATGTGCAGTTTGAAATTTGTTTATCTCATTTTTGAAATGGCGCAAGTTTTCCTCAGCACAATACATAAATCCTCCTGCTCTCCACCCACTGCTGTCCCAGTTGCTGAGAACTTAGATATGTTTAGTTAATTTGTGTGATGCATTTTTATAATTGAAAAGCCTGGGCTATTTTCGGCAGCTTTCAAATGTACCCTTTGCTGGCAGCTTTCAAATGATATTGGTTTGAAGAAAAGCAGTGTCAGAGCGACATTCATGTCCTTGCATTGAAGCATAAATCTGTTCCTCTTTCTCAGATTTTTTTTTTTTTTTTGCCACATTTTCTAATGTTCATAGGTGTTTCTGAGTTTTTGTCCTCCATGGCTCAATTTTTCTTCCTGCTTTTAATTTGCAGTGTAGTCAAAATGCTGAAATGTGTTAATTTCCTTAGCAAGAGAGAGTGTTGTCAGCATCACAGGTTTGTGATTTTAACTCTGCTATCCAGCCTAGGACTGGATTTGCTGGTTTGCAGGCTTTACCAGCAGTAGTTTCAGAGGTCTGTGTGGGGGTAAGTGTACACCTTCTCTCTTGGTGTGCCTGCTTTTTTAGCAGCTGCAGATGTCCCCTTACATGCTAGATGATAAAGAAGGATTTAAACAGAACACAGGGGTTTGAAAGAAGACAAAGGGACAGAGGATAAAAATAATTTATCTCATTTTTTGATTGAACAGTTACTAGATTTACAGTCATCTTTATTGTCCTGTAAGCAGACAAGAAGCGGAAGTCCCTCAATAACCACGTTCAGGCTAGTTTCCTATGTCAGTTTTTTCCTGTTATTCCAGTTACTGGCTGAATTGGGTAGCTGCATAAACCATTAAGTTTTTATTTGACCCTTCTGGAATCCTGTGATATCTGTGAGCTCCTTGGCACATACTGCTACCACTGATACCCAGACCAGGATCTTTGTGTCAAAAAGGGTTGCAGCTACTCAGTAGAGTACTTGCTCTATAGTACTTGCTTCATTTAACTGTCTTGAATGGTTTAGTTGCATATCATCATCCCATCCACACATATCCCTGGTGGTAGGATGGAGATAGAGGGCACCCTAGAGATCCCTTTCAGATCTGTTTTATGTAAACATCCTTTCCTGGAGGCTGATATTTTCTCACACGGTGTTTCATTAGATAGAATCATAGAATCATTAGGGTTGGAAAGGACCTTGAGATCAGCAAGTTCCAACCCCCCTGCCACGGGCAGGGATACCTCACACTAAACCAGATGGGATATGTGTGACTGCTCTTTGCTGTAAGGAGAGGGAATACTGATGTTGTCTGCAGGCAGGCAAAGTGGGGAGTCTCTGTGGAGGAAGACAAAAGTTTGCACTTTGAGATACTTCTGAAACTCTTTAAAATAGCTGATTCTGACCCCAGTGGTCCTAAAGAATAATTAAAGAAATTGAAAAACCACTGAGAAGAGGTGATCCTGATTGCTGGATTTGGATTGTCAGAAAAAAACAACAGTAGCAGCTGACCTCTGACTATTGGAGATTAATGCATAAGCTACTTGAACGCTGCAGTCATAAACTTTTAAGATGATGTGCAGCATTGATCTTCTGTTGCTGCTTATTGAATTACTTGCTGCTAAATTCAGTGTGGAATTAAAGCACCAGGACAATCAAAATAAGAGGAAAGAAGTAGGTCTTTTGGATTTTATTTTTTTATTGCAGTACTTGTACATCTCTTATGGTGTATGTGGCACTAAAATTCCTAGTTCTCAAAACGTCAGTAGCAGTATCTCTTTTAACAAGTAAGCCATAAGGTATCTCCCTCTAAAGTGATCTTTGTCAGGGCAAAGAAGGCAGTTAGCTGACAGATGGACATAGTTCATCATGGACCAACCTAGGTGGATTAGCTGCCATTAGGCTAATCAAGGTAGGAGGCTATGAGGGGAGAAGATACTCTTTAGACATGCATTCCTAATCTGTCCAGCCCAAAATCACATCTGAACAGGAGATTATAGAAAATTACTAGTGGATGAATGACATTGCCTTTTCTAAGAATACATCTTTTTAAGTAGCTATGTGGAAATTCCTCTTGAGAAGAGCAGTTGCACTGATAATTATGCCATAGGAGAGCTGCTCAAATGCATTCTGTCTCCTTGAAAGAAAAAGGACAAAAGATAAAAAAAAACAACTGTCCCATCAGGTGGTACAGTCAGTGGGGAATGTGTAGGAGTGGAGTGACACCAAACTGTAGGTTTCTGGAACATTCCAACCCAAAACAGCCACCGGCAGAGTGACCGCTGCATGGAGTTCCTGTTTTGGCTAAGCCACCAAGAGCTTCATTGCCAATGCATCCACGGGTTCAGAAGCTGTTCCTTGTCACCTTCATTCTAGGAATTCTGGTATTTGGAGTTTTGTCATTTCCCACAGGAATGAATCTTGGTACTTAACTATGTCTTGAATGAAATACAGCAGCCTCCTCGTATGCTAATTGAGCAGTGTGTCTGGCAAACACTGACAGAGCAGCGATGTAAGTAGTGGTGTGATGTTGTGTCCAACAAATGCAGAAGAAAAAATAATCCTTCCTATACACCAAGTGTTTTCAGTTGATGTTTTGAGAATTGTCCTGGTTTGGTTGTTATTTTGTGACAGCTAAAAAATCCAAGGCTCTTCAGCTTGACAGCTAAAAATACTACCATTCTATAAAAATGCCTTTTATCTATTTCTGAAAACGAGAAAATATTCTTAAATTGTTTTTATAATCTCCAAAATATTTAATGAGAATACAGTGGATTAATTGTCAAGCATCACATATTATGAAAATCAGCATTTGTCCTGGTCTGATTTGTGCTTTTATTTTAGATTTGCAGATTTTATCAGGGGCATGCTGAAGTTTATACTGCTGCTGCTTTTATCTGGAGCAACATTAGCATCAACCTGGTTCACTCTCACCTGTCTAACTAGTGTCACTCATCTGCCTCTAACCACAGGTATTGACAATTATTTTAATTCCTATTATTGATAATTAGTATATCAAGCAAATATTTGCAGTCTTACACCAACTTTATTATAACTTGGTTTGGTATCTTTAGTTATACTGTAGTTTTACCAAGACTGTTGAAGCTGAAGGATCTTTACCAGCTTTGAATAACTTCAAAAAAAAAAAAAAAGATTAAAAAATAACAAAACCCAATAATAAAATCCCAGAACTTACATTTAAAATTGATTTTGGGACTGAGTGTTTTTCTGATTTGACTGGTTTGGAGTAACAGAGGTGAGAAATCAACCAAGAAAAATCAGATGAATGCAAGTGGTGCTGTGTGTAAGAAGCAGTGACATGTCTGGGAATTTAAGGTTTTGAAACTTACATTAATTATTGGAAACATGTGATGCAGTTCAAACCAAGGTGACCCATAGTATTTTCAACCATCTAAATCTATCCCTGAGCTGTGCTGTCCTTTTTGCACCTGCATGAAGGTTCAGGGAACTCTTCCAGCCCAAAATTAACTCAGCTCATGCCTCAAAAAGATGAGGAAAAAAGCTGTTGGCAGGAGTGGGGGAAAAGCTCAGAGGTCTACGCAAGCTGCCAGCAAGCTGTACCCTTAGTTGGAAATTAGCACTGCTTAGTTCTTAAAAATCTGTCCTTCTCCTCACTATCTGCACCAAAGGACTCATCCCCTGTGATTCCAAGACCTTGAACAGAGTAATGCATTGCAATAAAACTAAGCCATCAAGTTTTTTAAAAATTATTTATTCAAGAATTCTGTGCATCCATTTTAAAGAAAGTGCCATCTTTGTTATAGCAAGTTTATGCATTTAGGAGAATTTATTTTTTTTTTCCCATTTTAGATAAAGAGTTTGGTGTGGAGATAGAATATAAAATACTGGTTTTCTCAAATTAACTTTGTGTTTCAGTAAGGGTCCTTGGGTCATCACATATGTCGCAACCAAAAACTAAAGTGGGTACAGCAAATTGAAATACATGATCAAGTCAGGAGAAACACCATCTGGATGGATAGGTCAAATTTGTGATTTATCTTGAAATTTCAACTTAAAAAAACAAACTAAACCACACAAAACCAAAAATGTAATTAAATCGATAAATCAAATTTCATGGTGGCTGTTGTCATACCAAATGACTGCACTTTTCCATCAAATCTAAAATAAACGCAATAAAAGGTTATTTCTTGTGTTTGCCTGTTTCATCACTACAAGCCTGCAGTAATGTGAATTTTTACAGTAACTCTATCCTCTGAATTGATGTAAGAAGCCAAACACATAAATGTCCCTTCAAGTCTATGCATAAGAATGAAGCGGAAAGGTTTCAAGAGGTGAAAGTCATTACGTGTGTACTTGCCAATGATCCAAAACAAAACTGATGGAGCTCTGCCTCTGATTTTATTTTTCTGTAAAGAACTCAGCAATGTGGGTTCTAGAAGACTTCTTATACGTTCACAGCATATAGGTGCATTATGGTGGGGTTTTTGGAAAGGTGATCTGTTGTCAGAATATGAGAGTATGTAAGGTATTCAGGTTTTGATGTAAAGTATCCTAAACTAGCATCCCTTGACAAAATTCCAGGGATTGCGTTGTTCTTTTCATGCAGTTATAATTTCTTTTAAAATGGACGGTTCCTTAGATTGAGTTGTAAATTATGTTTTACAGTTTTCTGTTTGTACTGTTCTTATATATCATTGTAAATGGTGAACCTTTTTCTGTAAAACTCAACCTTGTTTTGCATAGAAGTGCCAGCAATATGGTGCATTCCTCAGAAAGTGCAATGTAAAGCATCAGGGCGTGATGTGCAGCCACCAAATCAGATCTCTTTTTTTCTTTTGTGGCATAACATTTAAACTTCATAGAAACGTGGGCAGGGGTTCATATCAGCCTTTTCTCATTAAAGTTTGTATAAAATAGATGTAATGTGCCTATTCAATTTATATCCTTGTGCACAGAAAAGCAGTGGTGTATTTTTATGAAATATGCTGTTACGGATGAAAACACACAAGCTATTTAATCTAATTTATAGGACTTCATGCTAGATTATTCCTCAGTGTAATGATGCAATATGATGATGACCTCTGCATTGCACAGTAATTGGGAGAAACAGTACATTTGAATTGATTTGGATGAACTTCTTTTCTTCTTCTTTTAATTAAAAGTTTGAGATGCAGATTATATCAGAATATAGATATAGGAGGTCAAATGCAGGCCGTTGACAGCTGCTTGATCCACCACAGGCAGACCTTTCCAGTGGTTTCCCCAGGTCCAAAAAGAATGTTTTCCTTTAGTATGTGGATATTGTGTGGCATACATGCTCATTCCCCTCTTCCGAAAACCCTCTGCCTGCCTCTCACCTGGTCTCCTGAGTAAGCACTCAGGTGGGTACATTTGCATAGAAGCAGGCTTTTGAAATGCTGAAAAGAGGAGGAGGTTTGGCCAATAATTTACTCTAAAGGGGAGGGAAGAAAATCTCTGTAAAAAATTATTTTTAAAATATGAACCAACCAACTCCCATCTTTTAATCAGTATTCACTGTAGCAATTGTAGTAATGTCTGGTTTAAATATTGGTGGAAGAACTGTATTTGAAGAAATAGTCACAGCAAAATGTTTTTTCCTGCACTTGTTTGTGTAATATTCTAATTCCTTGTAAGTAGGTACGACATCATGTAAAGGTACTTCCTTCAAAACGTAATTACTTAGAGTGGAGACCTTTAATGCAGATATTAAAAATCAATGACTGCTTTCTGTTTTCTTTCAGTGATAGTTCAGCATTGTTTGTATTGTGTAATGTAATGCCTGCACTGCTATGCATTATCATAATATGCTCCATTTTTCTCCTGCCACAGAGCAAGACAAGTTTTCTGTCATTTGCTGACTTCTTAATGTATCTCCAAAAGGCTTTTTTAAAAAGTGTATTTGGAGTCACGTGTATGAACTAGAACTGCCAGTGTTGGGTAAAAAGGAAAGGCAATAATGATATAGTGCCATCATAGCTACCATATCAACTGTCTACCTCTCATCAGCTAATCACAGCTCTTAAAAACCCCTGATTCTGGAATTAGTTTATATTTTAAGCAAGTTTGAATTTTCTTTTAAGAAATCTCAATTTTAGTGTATATTATTTGCATCTTTCAACAAGATTCAAAGACAATTTTATGTACACTTTGAGCATTAAAATAGTTTTCTCTACTGAAATCCCAGTGCAGCTGCTGATCGGTTTCTCCTGTGCCGAGTTCTTTGTTAGCTTGCTTTGTACTGAACTTCATTATGTGAATTTATGTACAATGGGATACTTTGACCCAGCATAATTGTGTAAGGCATTGTAATGCCAGTTTCAGATTCTTGCCACTTTGTATTGCTGGTAGTATCTCTGGATACAAATACTAGGATTTTCCAAAAATGGATATGCAACGCTTTCAGCTCACAACTCAGATTGTTTTCAGTGCAGCATATCACAAATATTCTAATATTTATGAGCACATTCAGCAGAATTTTGCTTTACAAAATCTTTTGTAGTGCTGCATGGCAGAAACTCTGAATACAGTGGCAATGTCTTGAGTTGATGACTGTATTCAGGTTAAGCAGCCTACCCTTTATTTTCAGGTTCAACATCTTGAACAGTATAAACATATCTGTCTCCTTGTCCTCATCTGTAAAGCACAGTATTGAAAAAGAGAGATGTTAATTATACAATACTGGTTGTTTTATTCTTTGAATTTTATTTCTGTACTATAAACAAGATGTGCTTGATAAGTATAAGGCAGGAGGACCCAGAGGATAAGGCAGTAGCTTGAAAACATTTCTTTTTCTAGCTTCAGCATTAACCTGCTTCTGGCTGTGGACAAATCATTACCCCCACTCCTCTTGTGCTTTTCCCAATCATAAGATGGGAATAATGACCTTTGTCTTCTGAAGGCTTCTGTAAATCCACAGATAGAACTTAAAAGAAGAACTAATTTTAGAGGTTAGTTTAAAAACCCAATGTTAAATAGCGTACAGTGTTTGAAATCTGGGAGGAGCATTTCAGGGATAAAAATCAATAAATCGGCCACAAATCCATCGATAACAAGCTTCAAATATTGTAGAATTTCCAGCCCCACTCCTCCCACCTACTTTTTCTGGTTTGTTTTTGGTTTGGTTTTTTACATTTTGATGCCCACTCAGTAATTTCTTCACTTCTTAGTTCTCCAAAGTAAACGTGCTTTACTTGGTTTCGGGTTTTTTTTTCTTCTATAATCAAATTACAGTAAAAATTACTGTCTTACCTTGAGGGGAGTCACATTTTCCATGGAAAAACGGGGACTTCTTCCATGACTATTCTTATTGTGGCATGTAGCAATAATTAAATTATAGGGAAGTGTAATTTCACTTTAAGACATTACAGAGTTTGGTAGAAGCAGACTTTGATTTGTTCAGATCATTTGTGGGCATACTGATGTCAACAAAGCATGCATCCACATGAGACATTATCCTTCATTTTGGCATCTGGGGTACTATTATAACAGTAATAAAGTGCCCTAGATCTTTGCAGGTTTTGCTTTAAATTGTGTGCTGCACCCAAGAGAACATATTCAGCTTTATTTACTTTCCTGTTTATCCATATGAAATTTGTGTGAGTCTTGGCTCAGTCTGTGTGAGAAGAGAACTGTTACAAAATGTACAGAGTTCAAGAGTTTCTGGCAGAGGACTTTGGAAGAAGATACTGTACCACCTGCTTGCAGCTGATACTGCTCTAGAGTGTCCGCATTTCCTTTGTAAATTTACGTGCAAAATACTTTTTTTTTTAAGATTTTTAAGAAATTGTAATATTTCATTTTATTTATAAAAATAATCCAAGATGTGCGTGCCAGCGGGTTGATAACTGTTTACATCAGTGGAGGCCCTTCCATTAAATTTCATTTGGATTAGGATCGCACTCTGTAGTTATACATTTAGTGATGGTATAATTTAAGAGTAGATTGGTAAACGTGTTGCAGAACATCCTGGGCAGTTCTGAGAACTTGTTAGGCTGTTGTCAGAGATACTTGAGGCTCCTTCTGCTGTGTTGCAAGCTCATCTGGAGACACCAAGTACATGCCGTCATTTAAATCACATCCCTGTTTGAATTCCCAGGTTTTTTTCCTTTTTTTTTTTTTTTTTTTTTTTATTATGAAGCTTTTGCCACAGCTTGTGGTTGAGAGAAGAGAAAGTCTCTTTCTGGGATACAGGCATGTATTTGCCAACTGGTAGCTGAAGGCCTGCAGAGTATAAGAAGCCAGGAAGGAACCTTTCTTCCTACTGCTTTTTCTTCTTTTTGTACTAAGACACTGGTATCAGCAGTCCCCAGTTACTATCTTGCTTCATCTTACTGGTAGCATCTCTACTATTACTATCAAGGCACATTTCAGTCCTTGCTTCCATCCTGGCCAGGAGAATGAGTGCTGAGGGAATAGCATGGGTTGCCTCACACCTCAAGCATGAACATGACATGACAAAGCCTAGCTTGAGCCTGCTGGTGCGGCAGCTTCAGGCCAGTTCTCTCAAGCAGCTGTGCTTTGGATGGGTGTTTTGCCTTCCCTGTTCTTTTTGCAGTGGCCAAGCTGAGAAATAGTTGCTTAAGTGACACAAACATCTTTAAAACATTAAATTAATCAAAATAGTTCAAAGAAACCTAGCCCAGTTCCATTATTTATTGATGTCCACAGCTGCCACTGTCTTGGGTACACAGCTTTGTGCATAGCTTCATAGGGAGTTAATTCCTTTTCTTATGAAAAAGTGATCTTTTATACTAATAGCATGACATGCTTCCTCAGTATATGCCTATCCAAGCTAGTTGTTTGTCCTTGTTAAGCTTTAGGACATAATGTTAGCTTCTTGGTAAACCATCTCTTTTTTTTTTTTGTCAGTGCTTTCATATCCTTAGATTCATTTCCAATGATTGTCATCAAGATAGTCTTAATTGAAAAAACATTTGCTGTAACTTTAGCAGCTGTTCTTCTACAACATAAAATCATAGTAATTGTTTGTGTTCATTCAATACAAGGTTGCTGTAATGAAAAGTAAATGGTCTCTGTTAATGGGTCATATTCTCCCTGCTACAGTATCTTGTTGCCCATGAGTTGAAATATGAGATGTGCTACTTAGTGGGTGAAATAAAAGGCAAAAGCTACTTTTGAACTCTTATTTGACTTTTTTTTATTTGACTTTTTCCTGTAATGTTTTTTTTCTGAAACTGAGTATCTTAACTTTGATTTTCTATCTAGTTGACCAATTAGATTTGTGACTTAATTGCTAAGTTAATGGTATAAGCTTATTTGTATAGCACTCAGGAGGACCCTGGATGATTTACAGAAACATGAGATCAAAAATATTTTTCCATCACTACAATATGTCCTCATTAAGGGAGGCTTACAAATGTGTACCTCTCCTTCACTTTCAGAACTTCTTTTTCTGGTTTACCTATTAAAAGCTGTCATTTCCACTAAATCTTTGAACTTAAATTAGCAGCTACTAGACCCTGTGTTCTGCCTGTCCTTTTTCCTTGACATTTCTGCATATTAATTCCAGATATGTGTACATATATGTAGGCTTTGTTTTGTAAGTGTTACCTGTAGTCTCAGTTTTGGCATGAACATTTGAGACAGGTAATACTTCAGGGAGAACCAAAAGGCAATGCTAAAGCTGCTTTGCTCATGGTAGTATGGAAATGTGAGGTGTGTGCCAGTGGATGCATTTGCATGACTGAAACAAGGTGTTGTGACAAGGAAATGTAAGGTTGTAGTTTCTAAAGTACAGAGTTATTATGCTTGTTTGCTTATGGTCTAGTCTTCTTAATACAGTTTAGTAAGTGAGGAGCAATGATGTAATTCAACTACTATATTTTAAACTAACAAATTAATTTGAAGGCTTCTGTTTGTTTTATGAAAACTTTGGCACCCACTGAATTGACTAAAATTTGAAATCTTGATCTTTTAAATGGCTGCCGATTTTAGATGCACATTTTTGCCTTTATCAGATGTGAATCTTAAGTTTCCGGAAATCACACGTCTGGAGTTTCTCTCTGTTCAGAGGCATATGATTCTCCTTTCACGGCTGTTCTTAATGGAGGAGATTTCAGTCTTCCAGCAGAGGTATTGCCTTTGGCACTCTCTGTATGCAGCTCCACTTTTGATGGTGCTATTGTGGCTTTCAGCAGCTTCACAGCTATTTCCACTGTTTGAGTTTCTGATACAGAATTACAGCTGGCTACTACCTTCTTTTCTTTGGGGAAAGTTCTGAAAAAGTTCTTTAGAAGTTACAAGTAGTTGCAAGTATAGATATATTCAATTGAGTGTAGCGAGGGACAGATGTTCATTTGTCTTAAAAGATTGTTTCATTTACTTGTTGATTTCTCAAGCCAACACAAAAATTTCGAATAGCTGAATATGTTCATATTTGCTGGCTACACCTGATAGCAGTTAGAGACAGACGGATATGCAATGATGTTGGAAGTAAGCAGGAGTTCGAAAGGAGGTTCATGAAATTTTAAGTACTGGTGAGGACTTGCAGCAAAAATCTCTGGATCTTGTAACTAGGGAATGAATTCTTCAGCATTAGCTAGAAGGGTCTGTTAGGAAGAGCATTCTGTTCTTATCATAGAACAGTTTTGGAAGGGACTTTCAAAGGTTACCTAGTCCAACCGCCTCACAATGAGCAGGGACAGGTTCAACTGTATCAGGTTGCCCAGAACCACATCCAGCCTGTCCTTGAGTGTCTCCAGTGATGGCACTTCTACAACCTCTCTGGGTAACCTGTTCCAATATTTTACTGCTGTCACAGTAAAGGTTTTTTTCCTCACATCCAGCCTGTATCTCCCCTCTTTCAGTTTAAAACCATCACTCCTTGCCTTGTCACAACAGGCCCTGCTAAAAAGTCTCTTCCCATCTTTCTTATAGGCCCCTTATAAGAACTGAAAGGCCACAATAAGGTCTTCTTGGAGTCTTCTCCAGGCTGAACAGCCCCAACTATGTACTGGTTAGAGCTTTTTTTTTACTTCCTGTCTGACAACTCTTGAGCATACTTTCTTTGACTTTTGTTCTGCAGTTTATAATACGGGAATTTGAGAGTTGGAAAAGGGTTTTGGTTTTGTTTTTTTTTTGTTTGCTTTGTTTTGTTGGGGGGGGGGGGGGGGTGTGGTTGTGTTTGTTTTTTTTTGTCTTAACAATTCAGAACATTCTGGTATATTACAAAAAAGCAGGGGCCAGCTGTCCCTCCTGAAGTCACGCCATCTCTGTCATCTTTCTGCCTGGGACTGCTGTCCTCTTTTCTTTTCTCCCTGCCCAGGCAAATCCTCTGTAGAGAAAGAAATATGTCTTTGTGCCTTGGAAGCAAACCACATCAAACAGAGGATCTGATAGACAGCCCTCTCTGCTTCTTAATGCCTTTATCTCTTTTCCATGATTCTTCATATTTTAAGAAACATGTTTTTTTTTAAAAAAATACTTTTTTAAGCTGGTCGTTTTCTGCTTCCTGGCAGTTTCTCAGTTGAAAGTTTGGGCAGTTCATACCAGAAGATGAAGCAGAGCTGTTTCACTTCGCCCCTTCCCAAGACAGAAGAACATAAATTAACCTGAAAATGCAGTTTCTATTTTATATAAACATACATATCTATATGAAAAACCTGTCTAAGAATTTTGTACCATACTGCAGTGAAAAGATGCTATAAATAATTTCCCTATGACTTTGTAACATTTTCATATCTGAATTTTTTTTTTTTTTACATTTCCTTGTCATTTTGGTGGTAACTTCAGAAATTATTCCAGACCTCTTGGTTTTTGTTTTTTTTTTTTTGGGGGGGGGGTGTTTTTTTTTGTTGTTTTTTTTTTTTTTTCCCCAATCTTTGTATAGTTTCTTTATCCTTTTTACTTGATCAGGAATCTCAGGTTGATGAAGTTTCAGGTCAGGAAATCTCTCCCTTCCCAAGATAGCACATTATTTACATTTCTATATAGGTACTGCTATAGCATATAAAGCAGCTGTATTAAGATACTAAGCTGTAAAGTATTTGGCAGTGGCAGAGATGATACAACAAAATACCTGAGGCTACTGAAGAAATATCTGTATTCTTCTGTTGATTTGTCCAAGAAAAACAATTTGTTGTACAGTGGTGAATAATCTGTATTATCGAATATGTCCTGTTCCTGCCAGGTACTCAGTGCCCTTCATTTCCTTTTGAAGCCAAAAGGGATTCAACATGTTGCAGCTCAGTCCGTGCTGAATACTAATGTCTTGTTATCTGGTAGATCATTAGTATTTATATGTAAAATGGAAGCAAAATTAGTTTTGACCTTTAGAGCTAAGTCAAAAGTTTAATCCATGTCCATTTCCAATTTGGTGCACTGATTGTTCCCTTTCCTAATTGTGTGTAGGACAATAGTTTGCGTTCATTTCAGAGGTAAACGAAAATATAGGTGATGCTTTGCATTCATAATTTTGTTGGTTTTTACTTACAAATGAATTTCAGATCACTCAATGTGTCTTTATGGCTTCTGTTTAAAAAATAAATAATATAATAATAAAAGAAAAAATCAGAATTTCTGATGCTACTTCCCCTCCCTCCCAAACCAATGCATACATTCTGCCTAAAACTAAGTGGGATGTGATATGCTTTGTGATACACAGAGGATAAAAATCATTTTATGCGTTTTTTGGTTATTCAAGTATTAGTATTCTTGGCAGCTCTGAACAAGGGGAAAAAATGCCAGCATGAAATTAATAACTGTTTTGTTTCCATTACAGCTACACTGTACACGTCCTGCATTTTGTTGGGTATATTCCTCAACAGCAGCGTACCAATATTCTTTGAGCTCTTTGTGGAGACAGTCTACCCTGTTCCAGAAGGAATAACCTGTGGAGTTGTCACTTTTTTGAGTAATGTGTTTATGGGAGTGCTTTTGTTTTTCCTCACATTTTACCATACAGGTAAGAAATAGAAGCTTCTTTGAAAATATAATTCTCCAAATATTAAGCCATAACCTTGTCACTAAAGGGAGGGTTTTCATGTACGATTTCTGTTAATAATCAAATGTTGGAATCCCTCTGTGTGACTGCAAGGGAGAAGAACTTTGATGGTTCTTTTCTATATGCATGCTAAAAAAAAAAAAAAGGGTGCTTTAGTGCAGGCTGCATATACTCATATTCTGCTTAGAATTTAGTGTAGCCAGAAACCATGAAGGTACTATCATCATGGTTTTTATAAAGGCCTGAGCAATGTGACCATTATATCTTTGTATCTGTGGGTGTTCAAAACCATAATAATATGAATCCAATCTCATGCTTTGGGGTATAACTCTACCGTCTAGGAGGGGCAGAGCAGAAATGCCCCATTTGTGGTCAGCTCCGTTCAGTGTGTTGCTGGACTTGCGATTGCAGGGGAGAGAGCATCTCTCAACCACTATTTAAAGATGAAATATTCATTCCTTTGGGTAATCGTAGAATCATAGAATGGTTAGGTTTGGAAAGGACCTTAAGATCATCTAGTTCCAGTGGCCTAATTGGGCACAACAGTGTTGTGCTTGGTATTTTCATCAAATTCTTCAGACCTTCTCATCTCTCAAGTATTATTTCATTCCTGGTAACTCATAATCGTAAGTTTGAACTTGCTATTTAATAGACTACAATATATCTTATTACACTGAGCTGTAAAGTGAGAACCTATCTTGCATTCAACAAGTGATCTTTATTAATGGTTTTCAAAGATGCAGAGTTTTGATTTGTATTCTGTTGTTGTGGTAAATGTTTGCTTTATGATGCAAGATTTGTAAAGCAATACTTAATTCTTGCTTTGGAAGCATTAGAAATTGTGAGTTTTTATATATTATTATGAGTGCATGTCCTTCTTAAAGTGGTGTCTTTTATAACCAAGAGGAGACTGACAAATTTCAGAATTAAATGTGCTTGCAACATATGGGTTTAGGGGTGGTGGTGTTTTGTTCTTTTTTTGTTTGGGGTTTTTTGGTTTTGTTTTTGTTGTTTGTTTTTTTTTGATACTGACATTGAACTGCATTATTGTAAAACCTGAATTCCATCCCTGCTAGCCTTCGATGGTGTGATATTTGGTCTTCACCTTTTAAAGGATGCTTTTATGATTAATTAATATTAATTGGTGTGAACTCTGTTCACATGCACTGTTATTTCCAACATTTACACCTGAGCTGAAAAGATTGCACAGAATATTCTGAGAATTTTTTCAGCATTTTTCAGAGTGACAGTCCAATGTTTGGAATTAGTTGATAACTGAGGATGGGGATAGTGTGTCTCGCTTCTGACTGAAGAGTTATGATGAAGTGAAATTGTTCCCTTATAATAGGGTATTTGGGGCCATCTTTTGTCTCTAGTATTTCTTTCTCTAGCAGGTAAGTGAGTGCATGCAAGTAAGGATAAACTTGGAATTAGTGTATCCATATACTTGGATTATTTTTCCCATTTCTTCAAAGGAAAAAAGTAATTTGTGCTTAGTACAATCCATTTTCTGTGATGCAGTTAAATACAAGAGTGTATGTAGTCACTGGGGGAGATTGATGCCAGTGGGTGCTATTGGCTCATTTGAGAAGGAGGAAGACTCCGTTAGAAGGTACATAATTTTAAACACTGTCTTTCATTTGATTCAAATGCATTCTCTGATGGCATTTAAGAAGCTTTCACATAAACCAGAACTCAGTCACATTTCTCGTGTTCCCTTGGCCTTGCTTTTTGGGCCAAATAATCTTTCTGTAGTTTGAATTCCAGTTTCTCGTTTTCTCCTTGTACTCTGATACTGCAAAGGCTGTGAAAGAGCCAAGCCCTGGGCACTTTCCAGAGTACTGAAGATTTTAGTCCAGCTAGCATGGTGGAGATGTAAACCTTTCTTAAGCTCAGCCTATTTGCAAGTGCTGTGCCCCGAGACCCACAGCCTCAGCCTCTGGATGTGGTTTCTTTCACCTTTTCTGCAGGGACATCCAAGGGGTTAAAGAAAAAGGCAAATCAACCTTTAGCCTCACACAACCAACGTGTTAGTGTGCATCACCAGTGCTGTCACAGATTCTGTATTACAAAAGCTGTGAAGGATTCAGAAGTTAAATTTAGTCTTTAGGATATTTGTGTTAAAGCTTGTTTAATTCAATTAAGCAAGAGTATTATAAGCAGAATAATAGCAAAGCATTTGCCTATTGACTTCTGGCATCACATAACACAGTTTTCTCCAAGCCTTAGAATAATTTTCTTAAGGTTTTAATAAGATTACTGCCTAAACAATACTGTAAGGTGATTTAGTGGATGTTGTTGAAGGTTACTGGTTTTGGAAAGTTGGGGGTTTTTTAGGCTTCTGTCTTTTGCATTGTGTAATAGAAATTGCACTTTTCCTTTTAGCAGTATAAATTACAGATTTAAGAAAGTAGCAGTGCTGAAATCCTGATTTTGATTAACTCAGGCCTTGAGGGAGAGTTTAGATTCTGTAAAAATAAATAAATAATAGTACTAAAGGAAACAAACAAACAAAAAGAAATGAAACATCATCTCCAGTAAAATTAATGTTTCTTCAGTAAATTGACAGATTAGAGAAAGGAAATTGTGCACTTGTTTGAAAAAAAAAGCTGAAAAACTGAATAGAAGTGCTAATTAATAGTCAGATGTCAGATGACAGGATTTCTTGAATGCGGAACACAGGCTTTTAAGAGCATTAAATCTACATCTGAACATTATGTGTAACATCTGAAAAGAGGCTTCTGAGGAGCTGTTTTTGCAACTAGTTTTAAATTGAATTGATCGTACTACTCGCAAGTTTCTTCTGAGGAATTGGTTTTCCCTTCTTACACCATATAGCCGGTTTGAGTCAAAATCAAACCCTGCTCCTTCTCACACTTTTAATTTGTTCCAGTTTTCAATCCACGGAAATCAAAGAACTAATGAGTAGAGTCTTCAGAAGGGGGTTGTTCTCCATTAGCAATGATAGATTTTTCTTTTTTCCCCATTCTTTCCATTGACAGGTTGAATAAGGAGGATTAACATTAGCTGGAGGCACTGTTTTGTTTTTTTTTTATATATGTATATGTGTATATATATGTATATATAGGTATATATGCACAACTTATATGGATGGCTCTTTAAGGTGTATATGGAGAAGTCTTATAGACCATGTTAACCATCTATCGATCTAAAGCTGTGAGGATTTTGTTCAGAACACAGCAATTCCCTTCTGTGATTTAAACACAGAACATGTTTGATAACTCTGAGTCTGTTTCCTGGTTTACAGAGTTTTCCTGGTTCAACTGGTGCCTGCCTGGATCATGTCTGCTCAGCCTGCTCCTCATCCTGTGCTTCCGTGAGTCCTACGACAGACTCTATCTCGATGTCGTCGTCTCTGTGTGATAAGAGGGTTGGAAGAGACTGGAAGTTAACTTTGCAGTCTGCCCATCTGCCTGGATTTACATGGTGGAACAGCAGAAAAACAGAGAAATTACGAGACTTAATCATGACTTTATTACAGAGGGTGAGGGACAGGCTGTTCCTGCATTCAAGACCACCTTGATTTGTGATAAACATGGAACTTTAGTGGTGATAATGATGCCAAAATGCACAAAAGAATATATCTAATGTATAGGTCCTGGTGCCAGAGCTGGGGCTCTCTATTTAAAAGGCTGTTGACGTAGCAGTGAGGTGTACAGTTTGTGTGTGTGGGTGTGCGTGTGTGTGTGCCAAGTCACAGTTACACACATCAGGGTACCAGTAATCTTTGGAGTCTTCTATCAGAATAGAAATAATGAATAATCTTAACAAAAGGGAAAAGAAAAAAGATAAAAAGCAAAAAAAACTCACCCAGTTTTGTTTTTTTAAAAGAGCTCCCTTTTAAATCACTAGTCGGTTAACTAATGAATGTTCATTAAACAGTTAAGCCAAAATGATTTGGTGCTTGTACACTACATTTATATTCTAATAAAGTGATCTCTGATATAAGACACTGGTACCAGGGGTTTTAGCCATACTAAATATCCCAAACAATCCTTGCAGTTGTTAGAGGTGTTTGTTATCACCCTGGAGCACATGTAAATGATAGCTTTAGCTGCCACTGAAACCCAACTTTCACTCACAGTTGCCTCTGGAATACCACTGTGGCTGTGTATCTCCTGAATACAAAGCATCTGTGGTGTCTCAGAAGTTTACTGGAGAGTCACTGTTGATAAAGGTTAAGGTTTTAAAGGCCACCACTGTGTCACCTTTTTATCCTGCATCTCCAGTACTGCCTTTTTTACTGTGAAGACCTGTTTGTGCCACTGAATACTGTGGAAGTGGATGTCCAAGACCCATTAGTTCTCTTCTGATACTCTAAGGCATGTGTGTTTTTTTAGGATTAGTTTATGATTGAGGTTGCCTAAACAATATTGTTTGTTAACTCAGATCTTTAAAATCACTGTTTGCTAAAAAAAAAAAGTCTTTCTAGTTGATGAGGTACCCTGATGGCGGAATGACAATGAGAAATAGCTCATGAGTTTTGGCATAATATAGGAAATATAATGCCAGCTCTTTTTATCAGTACTAATCTGTGGTCATTCTGGCCCTTACTTGAACAAAAATAGTAAAGACACTTTGAATATTTTTTTAACTCAATTTTTAAATCTGCTAATAATTTCTTAATTATATTCTTAGATTTCAGTTCAGCATCATTTACAGTATTTCCATATGTGTGTTCTGTGTTTTGTGTTAGGGGGGTGTGTTTGTGTGTGTGTGTGCGTGCATGTGCATTTATGTATGCACAAATAAAACTTATATATATATATTTTATATATAAGTTATATAAGGGTATGTGTTTACATAGGTTTATTTTAAGTAATCATGTCTCTGGATGGTGGTATGCTGCAGTTTGTAACTAAACTAGTAACTGCTGTGAACGGAAATGCATACATACACTGTCTGTGACACGACTTTTTTTCAGGGGGTGAATGATTTCCTATCATAGCAGTTTTATCACGGGGTGTGTGCACGTGTTGGAGGAGGCTGGTGTGCAGGGTTCTGCTCCTGTAGAAGTCTGACTCAAACACCCTTTGCTCCTGTGTGGGCTCTTCTCTGCCACCCTGGGGTGACACCAACCCTGGAAGCTCACTCAAATAAACCCTGAACTGAGCGCTACCTTTCAGACACAGATCCATTCATTCTGTCTGCTCTGCTGTTGCAGGGAGAATGTGCTACTAATACCTTTAACTCAGGAGTGTATCTGTGCAGTACAATAAAATGAGCTGTTCCCTCTTTTATGTTTTCAGAGCAATGGATGTATTTACTGTAGTAACAGAAAATTGACTTAGCTCGTTGCCCATATCAGCTGCTAAATGATCTTTTCTGTCTTGAAGCAAGCTCTTCATAGAAATGGATCTAACCTGCATTGGGATAACTAAATCAATCTAAGCAGCATGTTCAGATCTACTGGCGTCATCCTCTTACTGTTTTTCAGATGAATGGTATTGACAGTCCAACTTCTTTTTTACTATGTTTTAGTGCCTGAAATAGTTTCAATATCTAGTAGCTGCTGCTACTTACTGTCTTCTGAAACCAAGGATTGCTTGCCAAGTCTGGAGTTGCATTGTCATGGCAGAACTGGAAGCTTGGATGGCTCTTTAGAGCTCTGCTGCTGCAATTCACTGTAGCTATATTAAGATTAAAATTGCACAGCTCGGGCACTGTCCTGACTGACAGAGGTGTCTAAACCTTTCGCTGTTCCTGACTATTTTAAGATGGAGGAGCACTTCAGGCAATATTCAGGCTATAACCTATTTTGCCTCTGTTCCAGAAAGCATTGAACAATTCGAAATACTTGTCTGCTGCCAAATGCAGACTCTGTACAGCCACGGAAGAAGAGTGAACACCTTGTTTCAAACTGTGCTCTTTTTCTCAGTGTGAATTGCTCACTGCTGTCCTGAATTTTGATGCTTTGGTAGAAGTTTCTGTGTGTGGTGGGTTGACCTGGACTGGACACCGGGTGCCCACCAAAGCCACTCTTACCACTTTCCTTCTTAACAGGACAGAGGAAAGATATTATAACGAAAGCCTCATGCATCGATATAGGGACATGGAGAAATCACTCACCATTTACTGTCAAAGTAAAACAGACTCAACTTGAGGAAATCAAATCAGAGTAGGATCATGAGAAATGAAACCAAATCTTTAAACACCTTCCCACTCCTCCCTTCTTCCTGAGCCTAACTTTACTCCCAGTTTTTCTACCTCCTCCCTGCCAGCAGCGCAGGGGCATGGAAAATGGGGTTATGGTCAGTTCATCACATGTTGTTTCTGCTTCTCCTTCCTCCTTAGGGGATTACTACTCACACTCTTCTCCTGCTCCAGTGTGGAGTCTTCCCGCATGGAAGTTCTCTTCCATGAACTTCTCCAACGTGAGTCCTTCTCACGGTCTGCAGTTCTTTATGAACTGCTCCAGCATGGGTCATTTCCATGGGGTGCAGTCCTTCAGGGACAGACTGCTCCAGTGTGGGTCCCCTGCGAGTCACAAGTCCTGCAGCAAACCTTCCCCCAGTGTGGACTCCTCTCTCCATGGGCCACAGGTCCTGCCAGGAGCCTGCTCCAGCATTGGCTTCCCATAGGGTCACAGCCTCCTTGGTCACAGTCTGTCTTGGATCCAGCTGGCATTGGCTCTGTTGGACAAGGGGGAAGCCTCTGGCAGCTGCTCATAGAAGCCACCCTTGTAGCTCCCCCACTACCAGAACTTTGCCACACAAAACCAATATACTGTATTGGGCACTGTAGTGTGTAGTCCTAGTTATAGTCCTCCATGCGTCTGCACCAAAATGGAGATGTTATCCAGAGCTGGGCAGTGCAGCAGGGCTCTGCTGGAGACCTGCGCTTAGTTTTCAGTCAGGGCTCAACCAGAGGTTGCAGTATGTCTGAGGGAAACCCAAAGGATTGCTCCCAAATCAGTTGAAGTTGTGCAGGACACTGCTGCATTCCGTACACAGTGTTCAGGCCTAAGGATTTTATTAGATTAGCAAGTCTGGCTCAGGGCAGAGGTGAGGATTGCGAATGTGCTTACTGAGATCTCTGAAAAACATTTTATCCCCATCTGTGCCCAGCAGCAGCATCCTTCTGTGGAGGAGCATTCTATTCCATGTCACTAACTCAACCCGTGGGAGTATTTTTTGGATAAGGGCTACCAGTAGGTCTCCCCTTGTTTGGATTTACCGAGGGTCCAAGCTATAAGGATAACTGCACTTTACTGGAAATCAGTTTGAGACTGCAGGGAGAGCCCTAAGCAGTGCTGGTACAATTGACTGTAGTGCAGAATAGGTGCAGAACAGTATTTCTCATTAATTAGTGAAAATCCTAAGTCTCTGTAACTTCTGAGTCAGTAACCACAGGGGTTTTTATCTAAATGAGGTATTACCTTGCACTGCTGTGGAGTAGCTGACACTGGCTGATGCTTGTGCTGTGACTGCCAGCAGAGCAAGGTGCCCTGGGCAGTCACAATATTTGTTTCTCTTCATGGCCTGTAAGTTCACGGCCCTGAAGAACACTTTTTTTCCAGCAGAGCAGAGCCCTCTAACATCTAAGTAGTTGTGCTATACTTTATGTTGATAATGCTAGGAAGGATGCTCTGCAGTGACTGCTCTCTCTTAATGGTTCTTCATTTTCAGTATGGGCTGCTCTTCAGGTTTCTGCTTGGCTCGGTAACAACTCTTAGTTCAGCTTCCAGTGCTGCTGGGTTTTCTTCTTGAGAGCTGTGGAGCTGTGCAAGCTTTCATGCTGCTAATGAGGAAGCTCAGGGTTAGTAGATGTAGGCTCCGCTTAGGGCACTGTTTACTGTCTCATCCCTGCTGTTACCCATTAATTTCCTTTCGATTCCTTCACCCACCCGCAGGGCCACCTGCTTCCCTGAGCTGGAGGAATGGAGCAGTGCTGCTGCACTCCCAAGTCAGCTTTAGAGGGATGGATTGGCCAATTGTGTACTTGATATACATAAAGATAGTGATGTTTAGAGAATCATGCAAGCTGGAAAAAGTGCAGACCCAAAGGATTTTGCACATATGTAAACAGATAGTCTGTTATGAGCAGACTGTAGTTTGCCTGAAGCTTGTAATTTTAGCTCCCATACCTAGAGATACCAAGCTGACAGGCACCAGGTATGTTAGGTACTCAGGTTCACGGGATCATGGAGTTACTCCCAGCTATCTGGCAAAGCTGAAGTGGGTGGGAATGGTTCAACTTTAATCTTGGAGAAGGCTGGAATACCCCAGGCTGCATCAGTGTTTGTGCTGGTTATTCAGGGGTTTGCCAGGCTTGTGGATTGAGTAAGGGGAGAAGGTTGCCAGAGGGCATTTCAACACTGAAATACTGCATTGAATTGATCAAATCCGTATAAAATTTGAACAGGGATGTTAATGCCTCGCTTGTTCTATAGTAAACTTGGTGACTGCATAGCCATACGCTGCAATATAAAGAGGCAGAATTGATTAATATGTGTATATTGGCTGTTCCTAGAAAGGGAAGTGATATCTAATTATGTGGATTGACTGAGGTATGAATGGGAATTGCACAGTGGATATAACTGTCCTTTGATGCTATGGCAGCAGGGTTCTAATTGTTCATCTTCATTTCTTCCATTGGGTCACTTGCAAATATGAAAGAGTATCCATAACAAAAGCACATTTATATTCGTTAGTTTGGGGAGTTGTCCTTTAGATTAGGTATGTGTCATTGTCATAACTTAGCAAGACAACTGCTACAGTGGTATGAAAGCATACATGAATATTGGGCGTTAATTTGGTATTTAATGTTGGCGTGTCCATTCTCAGTGTTGTTGAAGCACCAGGCTTGAGGAGCAGGGATGTGGTGTGTGTGAGGAGGCAGCAGTGCTTATGGATACACAGTCGTGCAAGGGTAGATGCTGACCCTCCCAAAACAAACAGGAACTTAATCATCTTCTGTGGGTCCCCTCATTGGGGCTGGGAGGAGGAGAACAGCATGTGTAGAGGAAAAGCTGCCTTGGGGCTGCTGCCTCCCTTCCAACAGAGGGAGAGCCTCCAGGCTTACATATGAGAGATTATCCGTGTCAACACAGGCTTCATTCATTTCCCTGCAGCCATTGTGCTGCAAGGCAGGTTGTAGGTGGCAGAGGAAGCCTTGCTTCCTCCAGGAGTGCAATTTCAGGCAGCAGAGGAGCGTTGCCACAGAAGATGATGTTAATCTGCTTATATTTTTTGCAGTTTGTGTTTCAAGACAAGTGAAACTAATAAATAGAGGAAGAAATGTAATTGTCCAAGGTTTTGACAAGCAAAAGCACGTATTTGTGCAGTTGTGCTGGCTCCTGCCTTTTACTTGGGATTGCAGAGTGTTGGGAGCAATTCATGCCCTCATGGAGTGTGGGCCCACTCTTGCAGCCCTGTCATTCATCCTGCTGCTGCTCAGCTGCAGCAGTGCTGCGGGAAGCTTTGTGCCTGGACTGGGGCGGGGGGGCAGCGATTGGGGCAGAGGGGGAGAAGGGAAGCGCTGCATCCAGGATGCCCAGCAGTGTGACCCTGGTAGGTTACTTGTGCAGGAGGGATGTCTTCTGCAACCTCAGTTAAGCAGTCTCATTTTCTAGTTCCTCAAGGATGAGGTTCTGACCTTCATTTTGTGTTTGTGACATGATTTGTGCCGCAGGAACACCTGGGGCACATGGCTTAGAGGCGCCAGTTTTCCAAGGTGCGGCAGAGAAGGCAGGTAGGACTTGCTGTCTGCAATAACAGCTTTTCCTTTTTCACGGTCTCTCTCCTCACTGGCTCCCCGCATGTGATTTCTCTGCTTTTACATCTTGTCAGACTCGTTGCACTTGCTTTGTGTTATTACATGAGGAAAATACCGTGAGCAAAACCTTGCTTTCTTTATGGGGAGCTTATCTCTTTTGGCTCAGGCCGCTTCTCTGACCTTAGCCCATCTGTTTGTAAAAGCCAAAACTACCCCAACCCCATGTTTTCCTGGGTATGTGCAGGTTTGTGCGGTGCTGGAATGAGTAGCGAGAGCCCAGGTGATGTGCTTGCTCAGTCACAGAATGACTCAGAGGCTTGAGGAAGAGATGCTCATGCATAGGGTGCCTCGCTCTCCCCACCTGTAAAAGGGGAGAGGGTGCCTCATGTCCCTCCTCAGGCAGGGGAGGTCAGGGCTGGGAAGTGCTGTGGAATCCTGTGAGGAATGGTAGCTGGAGCAGGGGGTGGGGAATGCCCTGGTTAATGGGCTGCATGTCCTCATCCTTTTGAGCCTTCTGTGTGGAGTGCAGACCCTGGTTTTCTCTGCATGGCCAGCATAATCTATAAGGCATAGACTGTATGTACTGTGAGGGTAAAACCCCCCTCTGGCAGACAGGTTACATTAACAAACTGGTGGGAAATGGTAATGCTTAGGGAAGGGATGCTCGGAGAAACAGTCTGCCTGGGGCAGTCAGGGGGTGAGATGCCTCCAGCCTGGAGGCATCTCTGGATGTCCTGGATGTGCAGTCAAAGCCACGATGCAAACTCAGAGCTGGCTGCCTTGCTCCTGCCCCTGCCGTGTCCCGACCTTTCTGCTGCCCTCCAGCACCTGGACTGAGAAAGTACAAGGCATCCCCGCGGGCAGCAGGGCACTGGCTGCTGCTCCCCCCAGGCACAGCAATGTGTTTTCCAAGTACATTTATTTTCTCTGCCTGTGATATTTGCTAGATTAAAATCTCTTTTTCCCGATCAAGTTTAATGTTTTCTGCTGTGCATTTGAGAAAAAAGTACTTGATAAGGTGCAAAAACCCAACTTTTAATTAAGTGATGCACCTAGTGGGGTTTTCTGAGCTGTGTGAACATGCAGAGAAGGAAGAGGGTTTTACATGTTGGAGGGCATCTTTGTAAACTATCCTCGACCTGTAAGACTGTTAGATTTTACTGGAGTTTGTATGCATTTTACTTTTGTAATTTTTTAAATGATTTGATAGAATTTTATTTTAGGGCAAATTCTACTTTTTGTATGCAATATTCTGATGTGGTGTATTTTTATGTTTGAGGAAATGATGTTGAAACCACTATATACTTGTCATGTAACACATCCACTGTGTCATTTCTTTTCAAAACTGGAATCTGACCATGAAGTGCGTGTTACTTTACGTACCGGTTGTTGCACATTAAAGAGGTTACTCAGACTTGCTGCCATCACTGCTCATTAATTCCAAGAAAATACAGGGAAATGGTTTGTTTCTGCTATAATATTGCCAAAACCCACAGCAGATACTGCTACGAGATGGGGGCTGCTTAGTCGAAATGAATGTAACTTCATCCAACACCCAATCCATCCAAGAGGAAGATTTCCATTGCTTCAGATGAGGCTTTTGGAGGAAGTCTGACCCTGCTATAGGACTGAGGGTCCCCACAGACTGAGGGACATGGGGTGGGCTGGGGCAGAGGGGTCCCCCAGCAAGCAGGGGAAGGTGCTGGTGGCAGTGGCAGCCTGCGCTGCCCCACCGCATCATCCTGACTGATACCACACGCTGCCTCATCAGGGCTCACGGCTCGGGATGCTGTAAGCCAGTTGGTTTTGCTGGTTCCCACTGTTAACATCTCTGTTTTGGGAAGGAGACCCCTCTCAGTAACCTTCCATGTGTTTATTCTGCATTTAATGGAAACGAGCCCAACCCGGGATCTCTTGATCCGTGTTTATTTTCTAGGACCAGCTCTTTAGTAACACCCCGACTACTTACCAGGGCAAGTTTAAAATAACCTCATGTCCTATTAGTGCTGGGAAGAAATCTGTCAACTCTCATATCATGGAATAACTGGGCCCCACTATTCTTAGCAACAGTCTCTTTCCAGGCTATATATGGGAGCTTAAGGCTCCTCTAATGATACAGTCCCGGTTGTATTTATCTTTGCAGTGTTAACGAAAACCTCCGTCCTTTGGGGGGATGAGAGCCAAGGGTCCATCTCAGATCCCCAGTGTAGTTCTGTGTGTTGGTGAACCCCCTATGCTCATTCCTTCTCAGAGTTGTTTTGGGGGTGTTTTACACAGTTTCTACTTTGCTGTTGTCAAAGTCTGCTGTTTCCCTGGCACAGAAATGATTTATTCTCTCTCTCCCGATCAGCACATCCTGGCTGGGTGCTTGCTGGTGGCTCCCAGTGTGACCACATTGGAGTTAGGTGTGGGTAGATGGGCCCTGTGGGATTGCTGGGCTGAGGCCAGGCTGGGTGCAGCCACTCAGTGTTGTGCCCAGATGTGGGGGAGCTGCTCAGATACCTCATATCTAATGGCCATGGGACCAGCAGAGGGTGGGGGGGAAAGGTCAGGGCCACTTTAAATGCTACTTGTGGGTGATTTGGCATCTCTGGGCTGCAGCCCAGTGCCAGGGGATGCTGACGTCGGGGAAGAGCAGCAGCAGCACCCAGATGCAGGCGGGCAGCCTCTTGCTGCAGGTCATGAGGGTGAAGTAGCCACAGTGTTTCCCCTGCTCCAGGAGTACGGTTTGGGCTGCAGCTGGGAGTTTTGTCAGGAACCAAGGCATTCTCCTGTACCTGACAGTGCCGCTGCTCTGCACCCATGGCTACATGAACACAGATTTGCAACCAGGGCATTTTTTTTCCTATAGCTTGGGCTTGTGCAGGCAGAGGGGAAGCCCAGTGGGTGCATCGTGGCAGGGCTCCTCATGCAAGCTGCCAGGACCAGCACGCTCTCTTCTCCCAGTGTGGGCCAGTCACCCAGTGAAGTCATCCTTGGCTAAGGGCTGCAAAATCCATCTTAACTCTTCAGGAGCCAAACGAGCATGGGTGCATGGGAACACAACAGTGGGGCAGCCTCAGCTTGTCCCAGACTGTCAGCAGGAGGCTCTGCAGCAGGTCCCATGGCTGCAGTGAGGTTTGGTTTGGAAGCTTTCTGCTTTGCTCCATATCTGCAGGCACCCAGAGCTGGTGGTGCTCTGGAGGTGCACTCTTCTGGTGCCACCAGGATGCTGGACCCATGCCGTTGGAGCTGCAAAGACTGTGCTGTGAGTAAGCCTGTCCATCCATTTGTCCATCTGTCTGCTTGGCCACAGACCTACAGCTACAATAAGTACCTCGATTAGGTGCTAAAAGGCAGTGGACAGGGGATGCAAACCTCCCCACAGGCAGCATACAGGAAAATGCCGCCTTGGTTGGACCCCAATAATTGGAGCTCAGGCAAGCACAGGCAAAGGAAGTACGGGTAGCTGATGAAGTGACCCTACAGTGTTCTGAACCTCAAACTCTGCCCAGGATTCTCCTAAACCTGCCTTTGGTGGCAGAGCTGAGGATTGGCATTGTGGGCATGGCTTTGCGGTTGAGTTTTGATGCTGGTAGAAATCTGGTGGGCAAAAGAAAGAGTGGCTCTGAGGTTTGTGGTGGGCAGGTGAGCAGCAGACATGTGAACTAGAACATCACAACCTCATACAAAAATAACCTCAGCTGGCTCTGAAGTGCAGAGGAGACCTTTTTGAGAGAGATTTTCAGAGTAGGTCTCAGCCTACGCTAAAGCATCACAGCCCTCCCTACCCTCATGAGGCCCTCAGAGATGACTTTTGTTTGTTCGGCTGGGGCAGAGCTGTGTGTCTCCAGGCTGGTGGTGTGCAGAAGTGATGGGAGCATAAGCCTGTACCTCTTAGCCCCAGACCCTCCTTGGCCGCTGCAGCAGTCAGCGAGGTGGGGACTGCCAGGGACCAGCTGCTCCCCAGGATGGGCGGCCTCTGCCAGGCAGACGGCTTTGTCTCTTCCAGCGCCAGAAGAGGGACAGATCAGCAGAAGATGGGAGTAATTGCCAGGAGGCTTTCAGGCAGAAAGCGAGGCTCTCGCCCGCGGACAGGGTGATGTAAGTCAGCATGTAAATTGGGTACAACACAAGAAACTCAGCCGAGCTCCTACCGAAACCTATGCACAAAAAAATGTTGTTGCTAAGAAATGTGAAAATAGAAAACAATAACGTGGCTCCTGCCAGGGTAATAAAAGTGTATCAGCGTTAAGTGTGCTCTCTCGTACAGATCGCTTGTTCGTGACAGTAAATTAAGTACTGCAAAAATGGGTACAGTTTTCTCTGTGGCCATTGATGCTTCACATCATGGAAATAGCAAATGTTTCTGATGGCTGTTCATTACCCTGTGGTTGAGAGGGGAGCAATCCGTTGCTGGCTCCATTATTTCCATGACAGCAAGGAAATGACTATGGGAGGTTTAAAAATGAAAGAATACAGCAAGGTTAGATGGATAGAGCCTCAACAGTCTGTTGCCATTCACCATGGTTGATGCTAATGTTGGGTCTCTGAGGGACCATGCTGTCTCCAGAGTGATGGAAAACCAGGACTACCTTTTGGTTACAGCTAATTGCCGGTTCATAAACTGTAAAGTTTGACCTTCAAAGTCTCCAGAAAAGCTGATTTGAAGCATGACAGTGTTGCAGCACAGCTCCTCAGCCAGGAGAGCACTTGAGTCTCTGCCATGGGATGGATAACACAGAGCCAGTCACAACAAAAAAATGGGTGATAAAACTATGGTCACAAAATAAACCTGCCGTATGAGGCAGTGCAAAGCAGGAAAAGGCAAGAGTCTACCCAGCTGCCAAGAGCCATTTCTATCCCAACAAACAAAATTACCTTGGCCTGATTCAGTCCTTTCCCCAGAGGAAAACGGTTTGATTTGCAGATATCGTGAGTAGATTGAATGATTGAAATGTGACCAAAGATGGGCTGGGGAAAGGAAAGGGGGTAAGGGGGGAGGTGGGTTGACCTAGGAAATGGGCCAATGTTTTACCCTAATGGCCTGCTTTTCTCCATCTCTGACTATATCAGGAGTTAATTGTCCTTACCTCCCATGATGTGCGTGTGGTGTTTGGTGGGGTTGTGTTGGGTTTATTCTTTTGGAAGCAGGCTTGGGCAGTGCTGAACTCTGGCACCTTCTTGGTTAATTCAAACCTCAGCTTTTTTAAACAGAAAGTGCAGTGACAACTTCATGAGTGGCTTTTTATGAATGAACAAAACCAACCATGTCAAAATGCTTTTCAGCTGTTAGCATAACAGCATTTTTAATGAATCTCCAAAGGTTTTGGTATTGAGCTCTGTGTTGAAGAGTGTGTGGTCTCTTGGCTGTACTCTCAAGGGGAAAAAGCACAGGAGAAGCCACAGGAAGCAATGCTTTTGCATAGGAGTGTCAAGCACTTTGAGGAAGTGCTTGCTCTGTGCTGATCTCTGCACTGGGGTGGCTGTTCTGGATTTAAGTTGACTCAGAGGCTGTTGCTGAGCCTGGGGACTCTCCTCTGCCTGGTCACAGCAGCAGGGCTACGTGGGCTCTCTTACATCAGTGAAATGCCTGTGTGGCAGAGGGAGATTCAGGAGTCAGAGCGAGGGCTTCTGATCATGTCATGATGGTGGGACTGGGGACACTGGTGGGGTGCTGGGCACTGGTGGGGGTGCTGGACGCTAACAGGGGTGCTGGGCATAGCAGTAGGAGACCCACTCAGGGCTTTTCTTTATCGCCACAGCCTGAGTGCTTTCTGAGGAGGGTTGCCTGTGTGGTGACCTCCCCAGCCATCGCTCCAGCAGCGGGTGAGGATCGTGTATGAGAGGGTCGAAGCCTTGCTAAAAATCAGGCTGCTGGTTATTTGTTATTTCTGCACTGCCTGCAGGATGTGGTGCCTGTTCAGAGGAGGAAATTAACTTGATCTGGCATGATGTGCTCTTGATAATGCCCTAGTGCCAGCACGCAGCTGCTCAGCCACTCTGCAGTGGTTATAGCTTGCTCATCCAAGTCCTTGCTCCAGTGTTTTCACTGACATTAACTGGGCTAGGCTGCAATTCCCTGCCCATCCTTTCCTCCATAACACCATGTGCTGGCTGTGCACTTGCCCAGGCAAGTGCCCCACCAGCCAAGAATGTTTCCAAGTCTTGATAGGAAAGAAAACACCAGCAGAAGGGCTTCATATGGAGGGCCGGGGCTAGGACAGGTTTGTCAGTGCCACATCCGGCTAAAGGCGTCCCTAAAGCGTTTACTGTAGAGTCCTGTAGGAAACATGCAGACATGGATCATGAGGGACCTTCTGCTTTTACCTGTTCCTCCATTTCTTACACTGACCCCTGAGTGGTACCAAAGGCAGGTTGGAGGGGGGCTGTGCAGCCCTGGGGCTCTGGCTTAATAAAAACCTGGTGGGGAACCTGCAAGATAACAAAGCTTTCACTGTTTACCCCACAGTTAGGAGTTAAAGAAGGAAAAGCGTACAGGTGAGGTGAGAGACCAAAAGTGCACTGAGGCTACAAGTGAAACTGTAACGTTAATGAATTGAATTAGCAGCTAGAAAAAACTGTTGTGGTAGACAGATTTTAAGGAAATTGGAGATAGGTTCCAATGCGATACTTTTGGTTGTAATTGAGTGCAGAAGTGGCTTGATGCAAAACAAAACCTTTCAGAAACGACCTCCCTGTGTTATCATGCAAGCTAACCGGGAAAAAAAATCCATCTTACTCACAGCAAGTTTGTTTTTACTGATCTTGTGCCTCTCAATTACTTTTTAATGGTCTTCATTGAAAAGAAATTCCTGTATGCACACTTGAGAATATGAAAACACCCAAATGATAGCTCATGATTTACTGGGATTAAAGTATTATGTATGCAGGTGTAGCACGTTTCAGGCTATTAGCAATCCAATCTAATTTTTATGACATTATGGTGTAATTTTCTGTATGAAACTTCAATATAAGTCTTGAGCTGTATCGGAACATAAACTAAAATGTTCCTGACTCTGTCACTTTTCACGGTCTTTACTTTGATTAATAAATACAACAAGAGCTATAACGTTCTTCAATATGAGGCTACAATCATCCTTCAGTCAGAATGTGTCCCTCAGCTTTTTATAACTTCTCACATCAAAATGTACGGCTTACGAAGGAGCAGCAGTAGGATTTCATTGGAACGGAGCACATACGCCTGAAAGGACCCATGGAAGTTGATCTCCATGCCAAGGAGCTTGGTGTCATGTGCGGAGAGCTGGGAGCAGAGGGGAGACACGTACAGCAGAACTGGATGCAGATCTGGCATCCCGAATTTCAGACAGATTTGATCTTACCTCACTGGACACCTTACTCAGAAATACTGTTTTTCAAATGCACCCCAGGTTTGGGGTGGAGCTGTACTCTGACATGCAGGCTTCCATAGGAAGGGAGTTGAATTCCAGTAACAGACTTCAGCATTTCACTCAGTAACACAATTTTGTAGCCACACAGTCTTCAATTCATGACAGATATAATCCAGACTTAGGCCTCAGGATACAGCTGGAGTGCAGGCAGGGAGGAAGGATGGATGCTGCAATTTCCAATCCCTGCAAAAGCAGCTGAGTGGATTTTGCATTGCCCTTGGCCACCAGCATCAGGAAGAAGCTCCTCCACATTCCCTCTGACCTGCCCTGCCAGCACTGCTCAGGAGCCCCAGCACCACTTTGCAGCAGCCACAGAGGGAAATAACTCACAGGCTTCTCAGGTTGGTCTGTTTTATTTCTGAATTATTCTTTACATTGTACAATATATAAAAATACAGAGTACCCCAAAAAATTCACAGTGTCTAAAGGCAGTGATTACAGTCTAGGTCACCTTTATACTAAAGTACCATCAAGTTCAATTGCATAGGAAGGGTGATGTGCCTTCACAACAGAGTTCAATAATACTCTCCAGGTTTTGCTGTTTTAGGGCAAGCGTTCCGTGTTTGCATCACAATTTCCCATGATCCAGTATTGCATCTGTCACTCTCCCACCTCAACTACAAGCTAAATCATGTCGTTTCCATCACACATACCATTCATCCTCCCGAAAGTGTTCTCTGTGGGAATGCTCCTAATTAACTGCACCACTTTTAGGTATGCGCAGGTTTGGATGTCAGCTAGGGAGGGGTGTGTGGATGGAAACCGCACTGGCATGCAGCTGGCTGACTTTTATGTTGTTTGGCGTTTGTTACTAAAAACCATTTTTGCTTCGGTTATTAATGGTCCATCCATGCCGACCTCTGCTTGACTCCATGGCATGCGAATGAACAGCATCCTGCTGATGGAGATTTCAGAACTAGAGTGCAGTGTTAATACTTTTCATGATCAGATTTGTTTAAAAACACATGGGGGCTGGGAATTGCAGAAAGCCAAATGCTGGTCTTACAGCACTGAACCTTCTCACATAGAAATTGACAGCTGAGGCTGGAGGCAGAACAGGGAAAAAATCAAGTTTGAGACCCAAACTTGTGTCGAATGCTATTGAGCACTTAATTTTGTGGCTCTCTAAATAAAGGGTTGTTGGTTTTGTTCCTCCAGCCAGGGCTAATGCAGATGCTAACGTTTCACGAAGGGCCCAAAGGAGATATTTCCAAGAGAACAGCTGAGACAGGGTAAGTACCACAAGGACCCAGCTCCAGAGGGGCTTCTGTCCAGTTTTGAAGGTTCTGGCAATCAAAATTTATGGATTTTCCCACCTACCCCAAATGTATTCTCGAAGCTGCTTGAAGTTTCCTCCTAACAAGCTTAAGGGGAAGATTCACCTGTTTGAGTCTGGGCCCTGGTCATGAGGGCATTAAAGTGATCTGTGGGAAAAAAAAGAAATCCTTCAAACCCAATTTACTGGGTATTTCTCTGTTACTCCAGACAGCTCCAAGGGGTGCTGTGCCCTGTCATGTGTGCAGCCTGGCTCATGGGAGGTAACAGGGCGAGGAATACATGCAGAGCCTTGGCCATGAATGCTGGAAGCTCCAGAGACACCCATTGCACCAGGTACCTGACTGCCATGGCCTGGTGGCTTCTCTGTGCCCCTGTGAAAATGAAAAGCCATGGGTTTGCAGGGTTCCTTTTCCCTAAATTTGGTACTAAAACCTTCTAGTGCGATTATAAAGCAAGGCTTATTATGCCGATCAATAACTCAGAAGGCAATTGCTATCTTCTTCAACATGGAAGTTGACATTTTCTCTGTTCTAATAGATGATGTCTTTTGGCTAATGGTACAATATTTGTTACTCCTACTTGCTATTTCAATTTTCTTTGCACAATTAGTCCCTACTTATAATTACAAAAACAATAGAGTGATGATACATGAGTGATATGGGAGGCTTCTTCAGAAAATATAAGCAGTAACAGGAATATTTTTCTTAATCATTCTTAACCAGAATGATTTAGGGGAGAATCAGCATTTCTAACTAGAAAAATCAATTTTCTTTTCAATTAAAAAATTATATTTCATTTACCTCAAAAGGGTTGGGGCTTTTTTTTTAAAACTAATGGGAGGGATGCTATATTTTTACAGGTTTTTTTCTTCATTTTATCCCTGTGAATTTGAATACCAGCACTGCCTTTCTTATTCTAAGTTTCCTCTGCAGGCATTTTGTTAAATATATATATTGTGTGTGTATATATTATAAATATATACCGTATCTATCCACTGATAGATGTATACACTATTACAAAAAAAAGAGTAAGCTGTTACACGAACTTTACATTTACATTTATATATATATATTTTTATATATATATAACTTTCCCCCACTATATTTGGTACAAAGAATAAATCAATCTCAGTGGACAGAAATTTTCTCTCCAGGTGGGCTTAACATAGGATTAACATTGGAGGCGTCAATTGTCTGCATCAGACATGAACTCCGTTCCTACTCTGTTGATTTCAAACTAATCATCTCATTTTCCAAATGTAAGGCATTAGGAACAGTGGTGGTAATACAATACAATTTCTTTTATAGTGTCTGTACAGTTCATATGTTTAAGAGCAGCCTGGCTCATATGCTGAACATTCAAGTGCGCCTTTAGAGCAACAGCACCTCTTATACTGTGGTGCTATCATCAAGTGGTTTGGCACAAGTTATTTTTGGTGGGTGGCAGCTGATCAAGTAAAGCCCATCAGCATTGGCACAACACAGCCTGGATAAGGCCATAATGCACACCCCATCTGGAGGGAGAAAGGCAGCCACTCCATGGAAAAGGAAGAAAGGCCTAATTAAAGATGTTTCCGCTACACACTTGGCTGTAAGATTTCAATCATATTTTACATAATGGATATCCGAATCCTATCCAAAGGGTTTGCAGAGAACCAGTGTCGCTAGACCAGCACAGGAACTGCCCAGGTTTCCCTTCTCTGCCTTAGAAGTGAAAGAAAAAATAAAGAGCAAGATGAGTCTTTTGGAAGCAATGCTCCTGAACTAAATGCATTTCCAGTGCACTTTCAGATGGCCTTACAAATAGGAAATTTTAGCAACTTTAACATCCAGCTGCAGGAGCAATTCAAGCTGCTACAGATATTACAGACCTGATGATCAAGGTGCTGAATTACATGGATGCAAGAATATCACTGTACCTGGTGTCATTAACCTGCCACGCATTAGAGAGCTCATAAAAAATGCAACCCTCACACCGCATTGACATTGTCCTTAAAGAACTCACACTCATGCAAACAGTGAGTAATATGTGTTCTAGTTTTTTTTTTATTGTGCTCTCTCTTCTCTCTCCTGGATTCTCCTTTCTGCTCAAATGGAGTCTACAGACCCTTGCTGTGATTGCCAATTATACCAGAAAGGGCTGAATCCATTCGGATGGCTGGTAAGAAGAAATGGCTTGATGAAACTATAACCACAGGCACAACTCTCAAAGCATCTGCCCTCCAATAGCCTACAAAATATGCCCCTCCTGAGCACAATGGAAGTAATGACCTATCTTGGTGAGCTGAACATTTAAATAAATTCAGCTGCTACGCAGCACGTTGGGGGAAAAAAAAAAAAGCAGTTAACATCATGTTATTCTGTGAAGCTGAAAATGGAAAAAAGTTGAAGGAGGAGGGAGGAGAAAAAGAAAGGAAAATAGAAAATTATCATGATTGCAAAGTTTGACTTCCTCCCATCCCCCCAGACTCCTGCTGCAATTCTGCCATGTACACAGTAATTGAAGAATGTATCAATACAAGGAATCTTCTGAGTGGGAAGCTTGGAGATGGCTTTGATTTCACAATGGCTAGAGTAATCTTGGGAGCCAATGTTTTTTTCTGAATCACATAAATTAAAGCTGGGAACATCCTATCCTGATAATCAAATGTAATAATTTTCAACCCCTGAGCTATATATTTGTTAGAACTATTTTAAGTCAGGAATTTCTGAGTTGCTGAGGGGCCATGGAAGTCAGCAAGGCAGGGGATTACAGCATGAGGCACAAAGTCATCACTCCTCAAATGGGATTTAGGAGCCTAGGAAGAGCCTCCCTCCAGGTGCTGGCACTTGCTACCAGTGCTCTCCTTCTACCCTGGTGATCCTGCTTCACTCCCACCGCTCCCACTGCAGCCATGCTGGCAGGGGAGTTAGGGCCACTGTGCCTACTTGGAGGGTTGCGACACGCTGCTTCAGGAGCTTCAAGCTGCAGCAGGAGCTTCAAGGTCTGGACCAGCTCCTGACGCCACTGCTTCAAATGTGAGTGCATCTATTTAAGGGCACCTCTCTCTATCTCAATTCCTCTGTTCTCCCTATTTCACCCAGTGAACAGAGCAGAAGTAGGATGAGCTGCTAAATTAGAAAAACAACTGCTGAAAATGACAGGCACCACTGAGCCTAAGGTGTCCTCACAGCAGTGCTAATGACCTCACTTTACTACAAATATCCCTACAGCCTTCAATCACTGCAAACTGAAGTTGGACAAAGTAATTTAAAAATGGGAGGCCTCTTTATTCTTGCCTTCTGGTCAAACCACCATAACAGGCTTACAGAACTGTGTTGGCTTTTCCTTGCAGTAAAAGCAATATACTTGTCACTAGGAACACAGTCTTTCTTCATTTCCTACTGGCTGCCTACATGAAAGAGCTGAGTACACAGCCCAAGCTGGGCTTCCAAACAAGCAACTGCAAAGGAATAGCACTGGGAAATGATTGGTGCCAGCTTACAGCGAAATCTGAAATAAAGAGAAGCCAAACGGGACTGCTAGGAACACGGCCGAGTCAATGGCCACGTACAGGCATGGTAATTGCTCGAGTAAGATGCACACAACAAAGCCAACCTCAGGACCACATGGAGCTCATGCGTGTTTCAGGGTGTACTTTTATCTCATGCTCAGTATTGCGACATTCTAAAATCCTTAGCATCAGGAGTTCATTATAAATATTTAGAAACACTGAATGATGACAGCGGTGAACTTGTCCACGTTGCTAACACATTGGATGTAATTGTACATTAAGCACCAGCAATAAGTTTCCTTTTTGCCAAACAAACAATTATGTCAGACAAACATCTGGTTGTAGACAACATGGCTTCTGCATCAAACTAATACAGTTCTTGTAGACACAGTCACACACATACATAAAATTACATTTCAAGGCTGGATATACTGTTTAATAATGCTACTGCCCCAATTTACTTCAATAGCTGCAGCAGCATTTGTTCATTGGGTTGGTTTTTGTTCAGAAAAGATTAAAGAGATATTGGCAAACAACGCACATTACTCAGCTGTGTTACTATTTCATAGAGTACTGACTGGAAGACACTGTAAGAATGTGCAGCAGACTTTCTGGGTCATGTCAGACTATGGAAACATTCCGTACAAAAATACCCTCCCTCTGAAAAGTCAGAATTATTCACTCTTAGAAAGTAAATGAACTAAAAACCAACAGCAAAACAAGAGGGAAAAAACCAGCCCAAAGCACAGTGATTTCCCACAAGAAGAGCATGACCTCGAAAGTTGCCTTTCCTGGCAGACGTAATCAGGATCAAAGCTAGAACAAAAAGAGTTAACACTGTCTCAGGAGAAAAGAAAAAAGGAAGAAAGAAAAAAGTCCATGGCTCTTGCACGGCAATCATTACACCTTTTTTTTTCCAGTGATATAAACATCTTTGTTTGTTAGGCACTCCAAGTTCATATCTCCGATGTTATTCCAACATTTACTTCTCTCAGTGTCTCACTGCCTGTATAATTTTCTTTCAATTAAGACTGGAAACGTTCTGGAAAGCTTCTTTGTGTAATGCACTTTGTTTGTGTGTTGTTTCTCATCAGCTGAACTGCATATTGCCAAAGAAGGCTGCGGAAAGTATTTCCTGTAATATGAAAAGATTCTGTTGAAGATACAGGGAACACTGCCCTAGAAAGTCACTTCTGTTTGTTTTTTTTTTCCAGAAACATAAAAAGATGAAAAATTAAAAAAGGAAAAGAAAAAAAGTTGTTGGCACGATGGAGTCCCGCTCAGCCTGTCTCATGAACTGTGTGTCATCCAGCGCACCATTGCTACCCTGCCTCAGGAAGGATGTGCCTCACCAGACAGACACTCCTGCCCCAGGAGGTCACTTCTCGCCTTGCTTAGAGTGTACCCACATATTGTGTGCTGCTGCATGGTGGCCACTGAGCCCAGCACACAGCCACCTCCTTGTGACAATGTTGGCGCTGGACAACAATGTTGATGTTCCAGCCATAAACAGTTGCAGTAGTAAGAGCCATCTCCAGCCAAATATCAACAAAAGCACTGCAGAATGGTCCATATGTGGTTTTGTCCTTGTAAGGAGATGTGCTGTTTACAAGAAATACAATTAACCAAAGGAAAAAAAAAAGACCCTACTGTACAATATTTACATCTAGAGGCTGAGCCAGTATTTGGTCCATAAAATCAATTTAAAAAAATTCATATAGGAAGTATCCAGTCCTGTAGGATCTGTCCATCATCAGCTGTTGGTAAAGGTCCTTCCAGGGGAGGCCTCAGGCCTGTAGTCATATTTATTCAGTGTACTGGGATAATAGGTTGTTGTGTACACATTGGTTTGCTGCAATGGGTAGAAGTTGGTCCTGTCATCTGGTATCAAATTGTTCTTGTTAAGTGTCTGTAAAAGAGAAGAGGACATGACAGGGATGGTAATGGTGCCACATAATTACTCTTTACTACCTGCAGACACCTCCCTCTCACCTGCCTTCTCCATCAAGGTCTCAGCTGCAGCCACCACCTCCTTCCCTCCAGCTGGGAGAGTAAGACAGTACATCGTACTCACTATGGGGCTAGTCTGCAGGGGACCACAGCTCCTGCCAGGTCTCCTTTGGTGGACCTGTGCTTAGCTACTGCTAGGGCCAGAATCCAGAGCCTTCTCCAGAGACCTGGAGTCTCCTGGTAGATGGCATGTTGTCTGAACATCACTGTCACACAAAACCATGCTGGGCCTACACCAAAGTTGGTGACAAATGACAGCGCTCAATCTAATCTCTTCCAAAATGCTCATGTTACAGACTGCAGCTTCCTCTCAAACCAGTTGCCAAACGGCAGCTTTTTCTCTTTGGAAGAGCAGGTGTGCATTTACCTGATCTCCATCTCCATTGGTAGATATCCAGGTTTGGACCCCCCGATATTAAGTGTGTCACTTCTGTAAGCTACAGTATAAGTAACAAATCATGGTCACTTTTGGAAAAGCTAAAATGACTTAAAAAAATCAACAACCATGTAACAATTGTTGGCAATAATAACATAAAATTGAGAACCACAAATGCCCCTTTTACCATAAAAATTTAGAAATGTTTTTTTTTCTCCCTCCCCTTTTCCCCCCTCCTTCTTTGCTTTTTGCAAGAATTAAAATTACTCTTCCCACCAGCAAGCAGGTGTCCCCTTTCATCAGATTAAAGCCCGTTGCTATGCCAGCTGTTACCTATGCACAAGGATAAAATCCCATTTGGGTGTGTGTGCAATAATTTTATGGAACTTTCTCCTGCATCTTTACAGTCATTTGATTTCTGTGAATGTGGCTGAAGAATTCTTATGGCAGTTTTTTCAACTAACCCCTAACTTAAATTTCTTATACATATATCTAGCCTACACTGCTCCTATGTGCACCTTTAATGGTTGTTATGCAGGGAACTCACTCCTTTGATCTGGGAGTCAACACTACTGCGTTTGTTACAGCAGCCTCATGATCAGAGCACAGCACATTTAAAGAGGGTATGAGCCTATCTCCTGTCTGGAGCAGAGAGGTGGAGAGGTCTAAAGAAGTAACTCACCCTGGGACCTAATGGTTGCTCTGCCACAACCCAATGCTGCTGGGGGAGCCACTTTAGCTCGGTTCCCCATTGAGACAAACACCTCATACCTGACCCAGCTCAGGGCAAGATTAAATTAATTAACTAATGCTTGTCCATGAAATACCCACCTCCACTGGCTTTACTTGACCCATGTAACTTCAGCCCCCTACACTTCAGGCATTGTGGCTCCATAGATAAAAATTGCCTTCTGGAGAAATCCCTGTTTCCCCCCAGCCCTGGCAGCACTGCGGCAACGTGCCAACAGTGGGTGCTTAACTCTCAGGAGACTACAGTTAGCAGGGTCTCACCCTGTGTACATCCCCTTTGCACAGTCAGGGTGTAGCCACTGACTACTGACTGCTGAAATGATGAGAGCTATCCCTAGGCTCAAAGAGAAGTCCACAGGCAGTACATTTATCTCCCAAATTCTTTGCAATTGAATAATTTTACTGCATGGGGAAGGGAAGAGGAAAAAAGAAAATGCTTTCTTCATATTCAATAGCAAACTGATAGCTACCGCTACCCTGGGAGATGCAACTCCCAGTTTCATACAAGATGTTAGGAGGAAAGGCTTTCCTGTGGCAAAACAACCCTGGCAAAGAAATGTGCTAATTGCTGAACTACTGAATAACTTTTCTGGAAATGGGTACTATATGAAACATCTCAAACATAAAAACTGGAGGAGACCCAGCCTCCTCCTGGTCTCACTGCAATCTCTCTCAGCCTGTAGTCTCCAAAATCAGCTCACGGTGTATCACTTGTAGGAAGCAAGGAGGAAATTGTACAGGTATGCTCAGAGTGACAAATATTTCCAAGGAAAGAGAATTTGTGCCTTTCAATAGGAAAGGAAGAACAGAAGTGTCATGCTTTGCTCCCAGTCACTCAAAGAAATATTAAAATAGTGCGGGCAACAGTCTGCTGCTCTGTGCTGGAGGCTGGGAAACAAGGAAGCCAGGCTCACTCCTCTGCTGTTTGCTATGCTTCCTTGGGAAATCCAATCAACTGCTCTGTGCCCCAGTGTCTTCTGATCCAGCTTGGTAAAAGCATTTGAGATCCTCTGTAAAAATGCACTTTCCTATGTGCTGCCACTGAGTACCTGGGGAACTCTGGCAAACACCACAGTGACTGCTGTTTCCTGTCAGTGTCTCTAGCCCAGGATACCCACTGCAGTCAATGTAACCTCATAGCGATGGTCCAGCACAGCAGGACAAAAAGGTTTATGCCCACTGCTGCAATACCTGGACTCTCTTGAAGGTGGTCCAGTGTCCAGGCCTTATCTGGGTCACTTTTTGGGACAGTTGAGATTCATAACATGCCAGGATTACCACCTCTGAAATTTGGTAACATCAAAATCCTGACCTAAGATTAGGAACATCTTGATCTGAGGACAAAGACCTCAGGACTGTACATTTTTTTGTCTTTCAGTTGTAAAATCTCTATGTTTCAACATCTCCCATGGTGTTTAAAACTAGCCCTTTACAGCAGACTTAGCATTTAATTAAAACAATTTGCATTTTTTCCTTTCTCTCTTGTCTTACTTTCATATAACATTTGATTAAGAAAAAACCCACAACTGCTCCTTTGCTCTTTTTGGTTTTATTTTTGATGGAGGGCTTATATCTTAGGGAAATACCTTATGAAAATGGTTTAGCAGAATTTATAATGCAATTAGCTGCACAGAATTTATCTCTAGAAATGCTGCCATGGCAGTACCGTCCTAAATCAGCATGATCAATGTGCACTGCCTTAACATTTCCCCACACAAACTTATTGCCTGTGGCATTTTAATAAATAGATTATTAGGTTCTTTGGCAGTAGAAATTGGTTGATATTTTGAAGAAGGGAAATGAGGCAGCAGTGAGTTTTAGCGACCTACACACACAGTCATGCATGCACTGCAGGAGAAGAGGTCAAATCTCTCTGGGTGGGCTACTGTGCTCTTCTACTCATCTCTTTAATGCTTACTCTCATCTGCAATTCTCCACTGTGGCAGAGATGGTCAATGACTTTCCCTTTGGAAGACATTCCTCAAGAGCTATATGGGTTATGCTGTCAGGGTCAGAGCCTCCTGACAACTTGAACTCCCTGGAATTATTGTGAGGATGAAAACAGCGTGCTGTGCCCATAGGTATTCCCACCAATATTTATCACTCCCAATGGGAGAAACCGAGAGTCATCACTACCACACAAGTACAGTCGATCACAAAAACACAGCCCAGCTCCTACAGGTGCCTCTTCAGCTACCTCTGAGCCAAGTCCCCAGCATTACAGTGGGCAAGAAACGATTGCTGAGACAATGCCCAATTAGTCCCTCAGAAGTGAGAATTTTTCTGTGCTTTTGCAGAGACTTGTATATGGCTGCAGGAACTAAGCTGGCTAAAGCAGCACAGTGAGCACTAGAGCTCAGGCTGTCCTCACTAGAAGACTCAGAGAAGGAAGACTTGCTTTTGCTGCCTGAGCTCTTCTGCACTACCATCTTGCACCCTGTAGGGAGACATGTCAGTTACCTCAGCACCCACCGGACCTTACTTATGACACTTCTCCCGACACTCAACCTGTGTTTTCCCCTTCTTGCTGTCTTCTCCCTTCCATATCAAACACTAACACCTCCCCTTGCCAGCAGATTAGATACGATTGCTCAGTAAGCCAAAAGCCTGACCAATGTTTATTGCTGAAACATTACTTGGTGCATAATCTCTGTGCCATACCCATGATGGATTTTGAACACTGAGGGAAACATTTCAGGCCCTCATTTTGGTCCTCTGCCTTAAGAAGAAAGAAACTTCTGGTAGTTGTGCAAGTATAATATTCCTCATAAAAAGTGAGGTCAGACCCTGAGCTAATATGAAAACCTGTAAGATGTGCTTAGAAAAATTGCTCAATTCAACCAGTAGCTAGAAACTCAATATGCATCAATCAAAGTTTTACCCACCTCCTCTCTTCCAGTATGAGCCATGCCATCCTAGCATATTTGACATCACTTGTTCCTTCTGTATTGTTCACTACTAACCTCAATTCCAGAACCTATTCGCTGAAAGTAAGCCACCAGCATGCACCAACCCAACCAAGTGGATCACTCAAAAGCAGGCACACCTTCAACTGCTTTCTTTAAAAGACCCTTTATTATGCTGTGTTGGCATATGACTAATAAAAAATTCTCTGACCCAGAAACTCCGCTTTGCAAGCAGGGGTGTTTTTAGATGGACTAAGATGAATATGGTTTTAAGAGAATGTAAAACAGGATCAGCTTTCTCCATTTTGTGTGATCTGTCAAATAGTTAAAAGGTCCAGTATTGTTGCTGATAAATTGCATGTCTATGCCAAGCACAACAGGATCCTGAGTATCTAAATACTTACAGAAACAGGTAAACAATTTGTCATCACACTTACTACTGTATTAGCAATTAGTTAGAACTGGAAGAGTCTGAGAAAAAGTGTATAGATATTTCCCCTTGTGTGCTGCTCTGCCCCCTGGCATTCATACTGGAGGCAAAATACGGACATGTACTCACAGGCTGTTTCTCCCAAGGTAGAGCCAAGTGTTGGATGTGTTAGACATGACTGTATTGTGCCATGTGCATACATTTACTTTTGCTCAGCCTTCTCCATTGATATTTTTAGCCTAAAAGTCATCATTCAGATTTTCCATTTGTTACTTTTTCTCCAGCAATGCCTTGCCACTACTCCCCCAAATTCTGCCTCTGCTCCAAATCATTAAGTCATAATCCACTGACCTACTTGCTTATATACTCCCAGATGAATCAAAACATCTTCATCCATAACAGTATAGGACTTTCAGAACCAGTCCCATCCTACAGCTGCATGTATAAACTGTATAAACATTTCTTACACACATAAACAGATCAAGTGTTTCAGCTTTCAGTAAAGAGCCACAAAAATTTCAAAATCAATTTAGAAAGATGAGCATCTCACCACCCCTGATTAAAAGGAATTCCATATAGTTTTTGAGAAGTTAAAGTGAAAAGGATGCTTCTAAAAGCATCTGATACACATACAACTAACACCAAAAGATCATATTTAAAAAGTTATGGCAGTCAGGTGAAGTTCCTGACTAAAGGAAAAAGGGAAATAACCCCCCATTTTCAAGAAGGGGTAAATGGAAGATCTGAAGAACTACAGACCAGTCAGTCTGACGTCAATGCCTGTTAGGGTCACAGAGCAGGTTCTCCTGGAAACCATGTTAAGGCACATGAAAAACAAGGTGGCTGGTGACAGCCAGCATGGCTTCACTAAGGGAAAATCCTGCCTGACAAGTTTGGTGACCTTCTATGATGGGGCTACAGAACTGATGGATAGAGGCAAAGCAGTTGATGTCATCTACCTGGACTTGTGCAAAGCGGTCGACACAACGTCCTTGTCTCTAAACTGGAGAGACATCAATCTGATGGATGGACCACTCAGTGGATAAAGAACTGGCTGGATGGCCACACACAAAGAGTTGTGGTTAACGACTCAATGTCCAATTGGAGACCAGTAACAAGTGATATCCCCCAGGGGTCAGTGTTGGGACCAGTCTTGTTCAACATCTTTGTCGCTGACATGGACAGTGGGATTGAGTGCGCCCTCAGCAAGTCTGACGATGACACCAAGCTGTGTGGTTCGGTTGATACCCTGGAGGGAACGAATGCCATCCAGAGGGATGTCGACACGCCTGTGAGGTGGGCTGATGCCAACCCTATGAAGTTTAATCATGCCAGCTTCAAAGTCCTACACTTGGGACGGAGCAATCCCAGGTACAGCTACAGGTTGGGCAGAGAAGAGATTCAGAGCAATCCTGCAGAGAAGGACTTGGGGGTGTTGGTTGATGAGAAAATGAACATGAGCCGGCTTCAGTGTGCGTTCACAGCCCAGAAAGCCAACTGTATCCTGGGCTGCATCAAAAGGAGCGTGACCAGCAGGTCGAAGGAGGTGATCCTGCCCCTCTACTCTGCTCTCATGAGACCTCATCTGGAGTATCATGTGCACTTGGGGGTCCTCAACATAAAAGGGACATGGAACTGTTGGAACAAGTCCAGAGGAGGGCCACGAGGATGATCAGGGGACTGGAGCACCTCCTGTGTGAAGAGAGGCTGAGGAAGTTGGGGCTGTTGAGCCTGGAGAAGAGAAGGCTGCGTGGAGACCTCATAGCAGTCTTCCAGTATCTGAAGGGGACCTACAAGGGTGTTGGACTCTTCATTAGGGAAGGTAGTGAGAAGACATAGGGTAATGGGTTCAAACCTAAATGGGGAAAGTTCAGCTTAGATATAAGGAAGAAGTTCTTTACAGTGAGGGTGGTGAGGCACTGGAATGGGTTGCCCAAGGAAGCGGTAAATGCTCCATCCCTGGCGGTGTTCAAGGCCAGGTTGGACAGAGCCTTGGGTGAGATGGTTTAGTGTGAGGCATCTCTGCCCATGGCAGGTGGATTGGAACTTGATGATCTTAAGGGTCTTTCCAACCCTAACTATTCTATGATTCTAAGAAGAGCCATAAAGTAGTTCGCACACGCTGACATGCAATGGCAAGATTTTCATACTCTTCTCACTCAACTTTATGGAGCATTCTTCTTTTCTATTCTGGCACTGGCATGGGGAAAGAGTCAGCAAGTTTCCCAAGAGTTTCGTAGGTTAACCTTTACCAGCTATGCAGTATCACAGTGTCGTGGTTTAAACCCAGTCAGGTAATTCGTTCGCTCACTTCCCCCCCTTTTCTTGCCCTCCCCCTGCTCTCGGAGGGACAGAGAGGAGAATCGAAAAGAATGCAACTCCCACGGGTTGAGATAAGAACAGTTTAGTAACTAAGGTATAACACAAATCACTGCTGCTACCACCAATGATAATAATGATAAAGGAAATAACAAGGGAAGAGAATACATCATCTCACCACCAGCCGACCGATAACTCGCCCCCCCCAGCCCAACCAAGCTCTGACCGATACCTCCTCCAACCCCGCAGTCTCCCAGCCCTTCCGGCTAACTCCCAGTTACATCCTGGGCATGACGTGCTGTGGTATGGAATACCTCTTTGGTCAGTTTGGGTCAGGTGTCCTGTCTCTGCTTCCTCCCATCTTCCCCTCCTCCCTGGCAGAGCATGAGGCTCATAAAGTCCTTGGCCAAACCAAAGCATCCTTGTTATCAGCTCTGTTCCCGAGCTGAAAGTCAAAACACTGCACTGCACCAGCTACCAAGGAGGAGAAAAATGACTGCTACTGCTGAACCCAGGACACACAGTTGCCGTGAAGTCAAGTGAGCAAGGATGATTTCCTCCAACCTCATAGTTTCTCCACTGTTTCTCTGCCAACAGGTGTAATTTCAGTTCTACCACCTCTTACCATGACCCTAGCCTCTTTGAAAAGGTAAAAGGAACAGAGGAAAAATTGGGTGATCTTCCTGGGCAACTTCAAACCACTCTGTCTAGCATTTGTTCAAGTTATCATCCCATTAACGTCCTAAGAGGCTGAACAATGCAGTGCACACGTTTCCAATGGGCAGGACTCAATCAGAGATGTGTTGTCTGTGCCAGAACTGCATAATAGCACTTTCCCATCTTGCAAGATTGTAACGTTGTAATGTCCCAGTGAGCTACAAAGAAAAACTTCTTCTTTCCTTGATCACAAATTGAGCACAGGCACTATGGAACTGAGGGAAACAACTCCAATCCCTGCTAACCCTGGTCATTCACTGTTGACACAGGCAAAAGTCTAAAATCAGGGTTCAGGTAGCAGACAGCAACTCTGCTCATTCCTCCTAGCAATATCCAAATGAAGCCCCTGTGCATCCTACATCCTGCCTCTGCACAAATCAAGGCCAACATTCCCACTGAACTCAGTCTCACAATTAACCCTAAAAGAATTGTGGTAGCCTTTCCAATTTTCCTTGGAACGGCATCTAACAGACTTCCTGTAGCAACAGGGGGATGGCCATTACTCCCCCTTACTCCCCAGGAAAATGGAGGGATAAGGGAGCTGTGCAATGATGTAATGAAGCTGAGAGCCAGCATTTAGGTTCTTTTGTGCTCCTTTTAAGTTGTTTGCTTCTTGCAGCGAAATCAGATAGAGCAAAATGCCTTTTTGATGCAGATCAGCTGTTTTATGGTGTTACCCATGCCTTCTTGCTAAATGATGTTACTTTTTGTGTTCTAGGAACATTAGCCAAATGACTTGGGGTTGTGGAAATATGTTAATATTATGAAACTTTCCCCACAGCTTGTACATCTCTGGAAGAACCAAGGCAGAGATTTCAGAATTATACAAACCAATAAATTGGGAAATAATTTGCATAATAATTACATTTCAACAAAACAAACCATACAACTAAAATAACCTCTTTTGGCAATAATTGACACCAAGGAAGTAAATGATGTCTGGCCCACACACATGCTCCCTTTTTTCTGATCAACTGGATGCCACAACACTGCTGTGCCTCTCGAGCTATGCATTACAAATGATCCTGGAAAGACAGAAAGTTGCCAGGAAGACCTTACGAGACCCATGTATTTACCACAAGCTAAGAGTGATTTTTAAGAATTTACTGATTCTTCTTTCTGATCTTTCCTAAAGATTTGCTTCATGTCTTCCACTAAACAAACTATCTCATCTGATGCTCTTATAAAATCTCTTGAGCTCTGCCTGCGCTGAAGTCAAAGGTAGCAGTGGCCAGGGTTTAGGTATTGAGTGTTTTCTGATGAATTCAATAAGGCTGTTTGTTTGCAGGATTTACAGTGAAGTGTAGATGTACAGATGAGGAACCTAATTTCTACAGAAGGTTTTTCCTCTCAAAAAGAGATACAAAATATCCCACTGGGACACTAAAGTTATGATTGCATGTGATTTTTGGATGGAAGCTTACCATATTTTTAGACTGGAAATTCTTTGTTCACTGCTATTGGTAAATAAATTAAACAACCCCCAAATGACGGCAGCATCTGCAGATGTGCTCAGGCTGACAATGGAACTAACATTCAACTATAAGAAAAACAAATAGCTAGTTTTCTATAGCTGTTTGAAAATAGCTGTTTTATCCTTATACTTAGGAGGGAGTGAGGTTATATTACTGCCATTTTAAACTTATAAAAACCTTCAGAGTTGGCAACATAAAGGACCATTGTCAAAAGATGCTTTCATACATCTCTGACTTTAAACACATTAGATGACAAACTGTATGTAACAGTAAAGCAAACTGAAGTGAGTCCCTGCTTAGAGCTAAATCCAAGTTTAAGTATTTTTCTGAACTGTAAACTGAAGTCCAAGGAGTTGATGGAAATCTTTCCACTGGCACATGCAGGTGTCTAGCCTAAAGCTTGCTATTTATCCCTGGCTTGCCAATAATTTGTTGGTGGCAACACCCATGACACAGCTCCAGACACAAAAGACAAATTCAGGGCTGCCTCAATCTGCTTCCCAATATAACTGGTGCACAGGATATAGGAGACATGATCTCAGCTGCGTGGGAAGGTGTAAACTGTCTCCATGCTGCACTACTATGCCTTGGTGTATGCCCATCCTGGGTGCCTCATGTATATAATAGTATTACTAAAGAGGCTCAACAGTTGAGCTACAGCACCCATCCTTGCACATAGTCTAGTACTCAGACTAACTCACCAAAGGTATAACCACTACCTTCTAAAACTAAGTTTAATAGACTCATAGGATCATATAATAGCAGGTTGGAAGGGACCTCAAAGACCACCGGGTCCAACCTTTCTAGGGAAAGCATGACTTAGACTAGATGTCCCAGCACCCTGCCCGGTCAAATCTTAAAAGTGTTCAGTGTTGGGGAATCTACCACTCTGTTGGGGAGATTATTGCAATGGCTCACTGTTCTCTTTGTGAAAAATGTCCTTCTTGTGACCAGTCAGAATCTCCCCAGCAGTAACTTGTGCCCCTTACCCCTTGTCTTTTCCATGCGTCTCCTTATAAAAAGGGAGTCTCCATCTTCTTGTAGCCACCCTTTAAGTACTAGAATATGGTGATAAGGTCTCCCCTGAGCCTTCTTTTCTCAAGGCTGAACAAGCTCAGCTCTCTCAGCCTTTCCTCATTCAGCAGGCTTTCCAGTCCTTTTATCATTTTTGCGGCCCTTCTCTGGACCCTCTCCAGCCACATTTTTTGTATAGTGGGGACTAAAACTGAGCACAGTATTTCAGGTGTGCCCTGACAAGCACTGAGTAGAGTGGGATAAATAGTCCACTAGAGCAACTGGGCTATACTGGCCTTCAGCTGATGGCAACTAGTAAGGTCACAGTGACCGCCTAGGTCTCTCTGGGAAGGTAGTTCTGACTGCCTCACTGCAACTACATTGGAGTGGGCAGCCCTGAGTTTTCAGATGGTCTCAGAGCAGCTTATTCTGCTGAATTACTAATGCAAATAATGCAAACCTGGTGCCAGCCCACAGAGCTACACTTAGACTGAGAATTGCAAAGGTGGAAATGCAGTGGTGAAAAAGAAAAACAAACAAGAGTAAAACTAGAAATAAAAGTAAAAACTGGGCCTAAATTGCCATCTGCTAATTCCATTCAGTCTCTTATAGTCTTACTGCTTTCCAAATATCTCCCACCCCCTAAATAGATGCTTTTTGATTATTTTCCTCAAGATTGCTTTGTTTTCTCACCATGTTGCATCTCACCTTGTTATTTCCTCTCTACATTTATAACCTCCTCAGGTCATTTTCCATTATTTCTATACCAGTGGCTGTTTTTTCGACACACCTCCCAGTTTAATATCTTCTGCTGGTTTAATTAACACACTGACTGCACCCTCTCCAAGGTCATTAATGAAGATATTAAATAAAGACAAACCTTGCATTACTGCTTGCAGTGCCCCAAAAAACTCCTCCCCATAGCTCCATATGTTCCCATTAATGATTGCCCAATGTTTACAGTCCATTAGCCAGATCTCAGTCTCTACCGAAGCATTCCAGTCCAAGCCAATTTCTATTTACACATCACCGATTATTTAAGACACAAATACTATCCCCTTTTCTTTAGGTGTATCCTCTTTTCTTTAGGTGTATGTACCAGTAAAGCTACATTTTTAACCATCTGAGAATCTGCCCTTATGCAGCTCAGCCTTGTGTTTTCTCTTAATTCTCTAATGCTGAAACTGTGTAAAAAGTGATTGTGTTTGATTTATTCCTGCTTAGCTTTAGGTCCTGGCTCAGCTGTCAGTTCAGCCCAACCACCTTTCATTTCATCACAATATGTGACATGTTGCCACTCAAATATTAATTCCAATTTGTCTACATACTAATACTGACACAGATTTGTTTCAATGAGTTTCTAGTGTTGTAACTGAAAGTATAGTTGAGTCAATCCCATTTGTTTCTTCAGTTTTCCCTCTCTTATATGAACCTTACTCTGTCAAATTTTAAAGACCAAGTAGGATTCAATACACTTTGCTGAATAGGGAAGGTCGAGGCATACTCTATCAATTGTGGGCCTGTATGATTACAGATATTTTGTCTTATCCCCAAATCCAACTGGTGTCTCCCACACAGACTTACTGGAGCTACTTGTGTGACTTTTGTGCTTTGGACTTCAGTAGCTTAATAATGACTCAATTACCTGGGAGGAAATTGTCCTGCTTCCTTACAAATGCTTTGGTATTACCTTTGTATTTCATGGCACTAGGGGTTTGCCCAAGGTCCATGGTATTTATAAAGGTAATTGGAGTTGTTCATTAGCTGGTTCTCACAGACTCTGGGATATGGTCCATCTAGATTCCTTCTTCCGCAGATTTTCAGTTCTTTCCTTTACTCACATGCTTTGTGCCAAACCTCAGGATGATAGTAGAGCTGACTTCATGAGGATTCCCCCAGCTACAGGGGAATGCAGGCAGAGCTACTTCTGCTTACCCTACACCAAACCTATTATGAATATATAAATGATGCATCAGGCAATGGATGTAAGTGTTGCTGCAGCTGGTGCAGCTTGTGCTGTGGTGGCAGCCAGTACATCCTGAGCAGCCCTGAGCTCCCAATTGCTCTTTAGAACAGGGCAGTCACAGTTCAGGAAAAAAAACAGCTAAGGTATTTTGGCTGTTCTCTCTCAGAACTGTCAAACTCATTCTGGACATTGAGCTCTAGCTCTGAATACTGGTACAGCTATGTTATTTTGTCTGCATGCAGCTCAATTTCTTTATAATTCTACTTAAAAAAGCCATTATTTGCTAGTGGAGCTATTCTAGGAGAATAGCGAGACAGCTCCCCTCCAAGCATGCCACAAAGGTTACAAATTTTCTGGTATTTATTGTCTAATATTGTCCTCTCCCTTTACTTTAGCTCCCTGGCTCTTTCATGGCTCCCTTTAAACTCTTCTGTAAACACATAATTAATTTTTCCTGCACATCCTGGCAGTGCTGAGGATTTCCCAGCTCAGATAATTCACATAACACTGCCAGCCACAGCTTCGAGGAGACAAGAAGGGAAGAACCATTTCAAGGACCTGGACCAAGGGAGAACCATTAACTTGCAGCAAATAAGTCTAGGGTGTATTTTGGAATATTCTTCTTCAGACCAGTAGAGGGAAGTCATGTAAATACACAGCAGTCAGTACAGTGTGATTTTGTTAGTCCCATTCCTGCAGTTTTTTTTCATTTAATTCTCTTCCTTCCAGCGCAGGTGGGTGGGGGCAGATACATGTTAACCTCTGAGGAAAGGCAAAAATTGCCAGAAAAAGGTAATATCCATTATTAGATCAATTAGTGTAGCTGGAAAAATCAGATAAACTTTTGAACACACCTGTCTATCTTCAAGTCTGAAATAGCAGCTCACACGTTCAAAAACCTGACAGATTTTTCTATCTATATTCATTGATCTTATTAAAAACAAAACAAAACTTGTCTGCCTATAAACCAGTCTTGCCTGTATCCACAGATTATCACAGCTGTAGTAACACAACCTCAAAGGAAGACTAGTCTGAGTATCCATAATGAGTAGATCAGCCTGTAAGAAGAAAGGGCATGGAGGAGATACATCTGGTTGCCCAAGTAGGAGAGAAGGCTGAGTTAACAGAGAAAAAAAAGACAGAATGAGTATGAAGCATGTACTCCCAGTGTCACTTAAAGCTTCTCAATGTGGCTTAAAGAGGAAAACAAAGTCATCCTGAAAGCTGGACTCTCTCAAAATGGTGGGGGAGGAAGAACAATGTGGATTCTTACCCCATGGTGAGCAGCAACAGCCCTGCAAATTAACGGAGGGTTTCTATGATAAGTGAATGGAGCAGGAACCAGTTCCCATGGGGGGACCATTGTGAGAAGCTGCTTAGCATCCCAGAGGGAGCAGGAGCAAAGTGACATTCAGTTCTGAATTGGCAGCTTCTTCTACTCTTACATAATGTATTGATGAGAGGGAGATCTCTGTGACTTGCACGCAGCAACCCACTTGAGCCACTGCTGCCATGGGCTGAGGACACCTCCAAGAGAGGTGTCACTCTATATGCACAATCACCCTAGGACAGCGACACCTCCAGGCATGCTTGACTGCTCAATTTGACTTGACCCAATGATAAAGGGGAGAAAAGACACTAATGTATTTTGACTGAGACGCACCACGTAATCCTTTTTTCCCCCATCAGTAAGCTCTCTTGCTTTCACTTCCTAGCAGGCATTATGTAAATTGAGAGTTCCCTGAAGTGATATTTGCAACTGCAGGATCATACAAGAAAGGGCACAATGCTCCATTGCCAATACAACCCCCTACCCCTACTATTCTTTTTCAAATAATACTATACTCACTGTAAGTACTAAAAATATGTACTCTACCATTCAGGCACTTAATGCTCTTAAATGCCACTTTGTTCAGGGGAAATAGTCTTTGTTAAGCATGAAATCCACTAGGAACAAAATTTATGTTTCAATCTGATTTACCATATATTTTTATATATATATGTATTTATTTTTTCCAGCTGAATACATCAGCTAAATCTCTCTCTAAAACGCCAGCAGCTAAAGCAAATACTTAAGGGAGGCTGTTCATAACTTACTGATGATGTTGGGTATCATCATCTGCTAGCTTATGTCTGAATTTTATAGCCACTTCCTGGGGCTTGGATGATGCACAGGAAAAGGGTCACCAGGAAAAGAAAAATGCGTATATCACAGGGCTATCAGTGTATGTGCTGTGATCACTACAAATAAATGGATTAGCCATTTTACTTGAAGTAGTAACATATTAAATTAAGCAATAGGACACTGAAGCCCTAAGTTTTCCATAGCAGAGAGAAACAAACACCCTCAGAGACCAAGGCTGACTTAGACATTCCTCTAGGGCACTTGACAGTAGCTAAAATTCATTTAAACTTGAACCACTGGCTCTCTCCTCGCTATAAAAAAATAGTGTGATTTGCAGCAGCAATGACCATCAACAGAGAGGGACATTTACAGTACGTACAGGGATCCACTTTCCTATACCTTGAGCTTTATTGCTTTTTTGCAGTTGACAGAATTGGTTTCTTTTCCATAACCCTCGGGGTTGCTATTTTATTATCATGAATTATTTGGGATTAGTAATGAAGTGCAGATCACAGTGTCAGGAGTCCTTCACAGGGGGTGTATGCTCTGCACTGTTGTTTGATTCTCAAGAGAATCGTTCTCACTTTATTAAAAAATATTCATTATAACTTATAGAGAGTCCCAATATTCCCCCCCCCCCATATATGCAGCTGCATATATATTTGCTATATAATTTTGGGGAAGTGCAGGACTCACAGTCCTACTGAAAGTAATGTGTGTTGTTCTAGTGTCCTCCTAGAAACTTCAAGTATCAGATGATACATCAAATACTAAGTTTCCCTCTTTCACCGCTATATCCTACAATCTCACTTGGCTCTCACCTCCTCTTTCTCCCAGCAATAAATTTGCTTATTGACATGAATGACTGTTTTGCTGAGCACAACTTCAGTGTTTGGCCCTTAGCTTCTCTGAGAGCAAAGGTGACATCCAGATCAGATGCAATGCTCAAGTGCTTCCTCAGCTTATTTGAGGCATCAGTACAGAAAGAATTTGACTGTGTGACTCATGACTAAAGCTGTGTTTAAGGAAGGAAGGACAGAAGGAGATTTGTTCAGCACAAGCGACAAGAAAATCTGCAGAATCATCATCATAACCATCCTGCAAACTTACATTCCTCACTAGTCCCATCTGGCCTGATCCAAAGGCCATTGGAGTTTGGATTTGGACCAATGTGCAGATGCCTTGTCTGTCCAAATCCTGCACAGAATAAAATGTTGGCTTTCTTTATTGGCAGAGGATTTAGCAATAGGAAGAAGTTCAGTCCAAACCCTTTCTCCATGTGTGGCTGTTCCAAGAGCTCCCAACTCACAAAGGTTCAGCCTTGACCCTACATCCTCCTGCTTCTACTCCATGATCATCTGGCTTTCCACTAGCATGACTCTAATAAGGAACTCACGTACGTCAGTCACTCAGCAGCTGAAGCAGGATGTTAAAAAAGAGGATCTCCTCTCTGCTTTGATGGCCAGTTATTAACTAATCGGCGTGGCAGTGCTGGGAGGGTTGTAGGTGGTTCTGTAACCTATCATGCCAAAATGTGAAGAGCAGATAATTTTTATTTCATTATGCTCTTGTTCTGCATAGTCTTCAATATTGTCAGAGTGCTGTATGAACTCTAACCAATTAATGAAACATGAACTGCTTATTAGGTAACCCAAAAGGTCTCTCCCCTACGATCTGTGAATAACAAATCAAAATCAACATGCTGCTGGTAAATGCATATGCATGAAATCTCTTAAGATATCATGGCTAAAATAGCTAATAATAAGCCTCAGAGCATTCTTGAGAAAGCAAAACAGGAAGAGAAAAAGAGACAGCAAAAATAAAACACTGTTCTGCAAAACACTGCCTATGAAAGTTAGCATTGAATAAATGATCAATAAGTCACCATCATGAATGATATTTACAGCTGATCTGCATTACTGCGCTGCTGTGCTGAAGTGTCCAACAAGACTCATATCGACTAGCACTTCCTTCATCAAAATCTGCCTTCATATAAAATTCACCATGATTTGTGAGTTTGCATTTAGTGCATTTGAAGGTAATACTGCCAAACTTTCTCCTGTGTTCACCTGCTGTTTGGAGACCAGAGATATTTTAGGATGAAAACAAACTAAAGATGGTTGCAGAAAGCTTATTATTATAAAAGAATGGAAAATAATAGACTTGTGCATATGGTCAGCCTTCTGCTACCATCATGTCACTGCATGTTATAATTTTCTGTTACTGAAAAGTAGTCTACACACCTTATATTTCCTTAATTGTGGATTTATTAACTCTTTCACCCACACTGCCCTACAATGATTTTTTTCCTTTTATTACCTAAAACATGTCTGGGGCCTTTTCTTCGTACATGCTGAATAGAAAATTATTTGGGTTTAGAATCTGGTATTTCAGGTGTTTCCACTTTCTTTCATACATACACATTTTAAATTCAGATGGGCCCATATCCAAGCTCAGTCCAACCCTCATTTTCCAGAAGGTGAATTTTAGCTCCCCCATCATTTGAATGTTAATTGTGCAGCATCACAATAAAACCACACATGCTCCTTGAAGGCATGAAAAACTCCCTCCTGACCCTTAGAAAAATCTGCCAGTTATTCCTAAATATAAAGCTAGCTAATAACAAGTTCTGTAAGTAATTACACAGCACAGAGCACACAGAGCCTTCCTCTTACCGCACTAATACTGTATGCTTCAAGGGAACACTGAGGAGTAGCAAATTTGTAGTATTAAATGAGCCATTTTCAGGAAAGAGTTTAAAAAATGCGGGTCAATTGAGATGATGAACACAAGGAAATATTCAACAGTAATAGAGAAAAGGAGCTTCACTTTGTAACAGATTTTATCCTTTCTGTATACCTCTTTGCTTCATTCTCCCCTCAAAGCATATGACTTCCAGTTCTTCTCGCCAAGTAGCCCTTTGCTCCTAAACATTTAGTTTTGGTCTGTCCAATGACTGCAGATTTATGCACTTGAACTCTTTCACTTCCTAACATTCTATAAATAAGCCCATCTGGTCTATTTCTGCTTGTGTTCAAGTCCCTTCTCCCCACAGCCTAACTCATACAGTCCCAATTAGATACTGCTTTCTTTTAAGTAAAGTAGACTTTTCAAAACTTGATCTAATGCCTAAGCTCTTTATGTCCCTCAAAAGAATCCTCTAACAGCTGCTCACTGTTACTACACACTAGATCAAGTATTCTGAGATGGATCTATCTCAGAGGTCAACTCCCTCCTGATACTCCATTAAATAATCTGCTGCTATTTTAAACTTTTCTTAGCTTTATTACTTCTACTTCACTGCACCACTTGACATAGACATATTGCATTAAATAACCCATTTACTCAATTGATCAAGATCATTCTCTGAACAACTTCATCCTTCTTAATTTTAAGCATTCTACCTATTTCAGCATCATCTGATAACATACAATAGCACAATATAAATAATGAAGAAAATGTTAACACAAAGCCAATCCTGTAACTACCTGCTTTTGGTCACAAAAATAAATTTGCCTCTTTTCTTCATTGTTTGTTATGTAAGAGACAAGAGAATACTCTTGATCATCTCTTTACTCCTGCAAGCCTTTCTCCTCTGGGACTTCCTATTGACTTTGACACAACTACTCACATAACTGAAAGGATTACTCTCATCGTTTGACGCTTCCAGGATCAGGTTCCAGCTCTTTACCTGTCTTAATAATTTATCACCTAACCCATGTATGTGGAATGTGTAGAATAATACATCCTGTGGAACTTTGTTAAAAGCCTCTGAAAATCCCAATACGTCTCCTGCTTCCCTCATATCTAGATCAATATTTATTTAATTTAAAAAAGGAATCCAATTTGCTTGATATGATTTACTTTCCAAAAATCCATGCTGACTCGCATTATGATGCTGCACCCTTATTAAACTGTAGCCTTATGCTTCTAGGCAATGTGTTTTTGAGACTGCATTTATAGGTGGTGGGATCCTCTGAGGGGCTGCAATAACCAGCACAAGGAATTCAGCACATGCTTATTGCCAAACTGGTCTGTTATATTTTCAGCTCAAACTGTTTTACTTTAAAAAAACAAACCAACAATGACTCTTTTCAAATGGTTTGATACAAGCTCTTAGTTCCCAGTGTATTCACATTGCAAATTGTGGCCATGTGTATCAGGAGTTGTCCTGTGCCCAGCATTATACAGTCCCTACACAAAACCAGTTTCCAGCACGCAGGGAGTTTAGACTATGGCAGCAATCCCACCATTGGTCTTATTGTTGGGTCTCAGCTAGAAGCCAGGCCAGACCAGCAGAAGCAGACAATCAAAATGTCAACAGCACATAGCTATATGATGGAACAAGGAGCTGCAGGGTTTCCTTCTGTTTTGTGTTCATCTCCCAAATAACGCTTTACACTGCTCAAGTAACCTCAGGGAGGCTGTTCCTCCCATGATGACATGAAGCCTCTCCACCCATCCCACTGCTCATCACGTACAGTGATGTGCTACTGTCTCCACATAATGTCTCTTGTACTCTTAGCCCTATCTGCTCAGACAATGGGTGGTGCTCTCTTTAGCAAGCAGACATGCCAACAGAGTTTTCCACTTCAACGCCCATTTTCTTCTAAGGCTTCAGCTCCCAGTTCTGCTGCTATCATTGAATTCATACCATGGCTGACTGGGGTAAGTTCTGTCCAGTACCGAGAGAGGGGGCAGAACCCTCTCTGTTTTCTCATTCTCTCCAATTTGGCAGTTCCCTAAGCATTTCCAGAATCTTATCCTTCAAATAAGTGTTTTCCCAGCTATTGGTCTAATGAAGTTTCCATTTTTATTCTTCCTCTCCTCCTTTTCCTCTTACCATGCATTAACAATGCACTGAACTGAGCTCTTACTGATTTCCTAGAGGACAAGTTGTATAAATACAACAGTCAGAATGGGTATCTTAGTAGGTACTTGCCAGACTGGCATTCATCAGGACTGTGAAACAGAACAAAATCCCATTGTAGCAATGGGACCTTTTAAACCTTTTGTGACAGTATGGCTAAATGTCCCTTCAACCATATGTGTAATACCAGTAGCTGGGCACAGACACACAAACCTACCCAATTCGAATTGTGACATAAATACAGAATTTGCTCAGGTAGTATCAATCTGTTCATGGTATTTCTCCTACCTTGAACTCCATAGGGGTGTACTTCTCATTCTTGGGGGTTGTGTTGCCCTTGTAATGGAGATGGTTGGGAGTGGTTGGGTGGATAACGGTCGACTCCTGGGACTGCCTCTGACAGCGCTGGCAGTACACGTAAATCACAAACGTTAAGAGGCTAGAGCCGAAGAAACAGGAGATCCCGGTGGCAATCAGATGGATGAGACTAAAACCTGCAAAAGAAATTACAAGAGATGCTATCTTTAAAGAACAGCCTTTTTCCCTCCCACGACATGACCACAGGTGCAAATCAGAGCTATGACATCTGGGGATCAACATTAACAAGCTGTTGAAGCCAGAGTCTTGCATTCTAACATAAACTGACATAATCTCCCTGCAAATCGGTCTCCCCACTGCAGTTCTGCCTTGTACAGCTTAACAGGTTCATGCATTGTTTTCTCAAAGCTCCCTTCCTGTCTCTCCTCTCTCCCCTCTATTGATATTGAAACTAAACGTTATGTTAAGCTGACAGCTAAAGAAATGAACCGTACAAACAATGCACATTAATGGATTCCAAAGCATGTGCATGTCATGGGAATAAGGGGATAAAAATGCTCAGTATTTCTCTGAAGGGAAAGGAAAGGAAGGGAAAGCCCTTTCTGTCAGCTGCCCAAAATGCCTATGGCTCTGTGTGTGGGGTGGGGGAGATACACATTCCTCCCTCATGTAATCCGAGTGTGCTCAGCATTCTTGCTTATTCAGTAGGGTGGCATTGCTTTGGCCATGTCTGCACTACCTCTGAGGTGCATTGTACAGTGAAATAGGGGTCCTCAGGGGAATGGGAAAGATAAGGTGGACAAATGAAAAGTGCTTGAAAAGCACTTCTTTGTTGGTTTTGTCCACAAACTGCAAAGATAGGAAGCCAGTTGCAGATAGGTGCCGGCAGGGTAGCTATAGTGAAAAAATTTCAAACAGAAAAGCTCTTGGACTATAATAGCCTCCAACAGAGATCTTTCCAAGCGGGATTGCAGCAGAACCCTCCAAGGATAGCACTGACCTCTGGAAGGAGCTGTAGTTGTGCCTCCTGTGTGGTGGGAGGTACCTAACTTGCCACTCAGGCTGGTGGGAGGAAGAAAAAGTCAAACAGTACTCCTTCCTAATTCTTCTCTCACCTCAGAGAGGGGGTTAAAAATCCCATGATAAATCCTATGGTAATCTTAAATCCCATGGTAAAACCAACCACCAACAGATCTCTACTGACACCAGAACTAACACTAGCAACCTTTACAGCCACCGAATTAATGAAGCAACCAGAGGCAATCTTGGGTAGCAAAACTTTATGATCGTGTTTTCTTCTGCTATATGCAGGTGGGAACCTACAGAAAAAGATTCAGCGATGATGACTCCAAATGCTACTGCCTTTCCTCTGTCTTTGCTCCATCATCTTTCAGAAATGCCAATGGTCTCAGTGCTTGGGGGGGCCCAGGCTGCTGACCCCTCAGGGCAGCTGTCCCAGGGGTCAGCCATATCAGCTTGGTGGCAATTGAAGCAGTAAAATTCCCATAATACTTAAAAAGCCAATTCATTTGGACAGACTGCTCTGTTGACTTGACTGTGTGCAGAGAAATAGAAGGGACTACTCAGAGACTGGCTGTAAATGAGGTTCATTCTTAGTCTGATCACGGTGTGCATTTTTTTGGTGCCATCTTACATTTTAACTGATATGCTTTTCAAACAGAGAATTCTGCCCATTAGTCTATGGCACTCCTCTAATCTTTAGTTAAAAAATATCCTCCTGAGTTTAAAAAGAATAAAACCAATAGAGTTCTACAGCAAAGTAATGTACTTCAATCATAATTATAGAAAGGAACATACAGAATTTATTAGACGGATGAGCTACATTTATTTTTTAACCCACACTATAAAATTCTATTACAAGATTACCACTTTCTATTGTGTTTTGGATGATGGTCCAAAACACTGGCAGAAAGATGATAATTTTCTACTAAATGTTACAAGACTTTTCCAACGAGACATTTCCTTTTTAATAACCTCCACCTGCTTTAGATCACTCAGGAGAGCTAAAACACAGAATATGCAACTGTGCTCAGTAAAGCTACATGACACCGTGCCACATTCTCTCCTCTTGCCCAGCTTTGAGTACATTGCAGTGAATGCTTCATTTTATTGCTACCCTTGCAAGTGACTACAGTAGGAAATCCTTTCTAAAACATAAAGCTCTCATACATTTCATTCTCACATTTGAAAGACATGTCTGATTCTTCAGGTGATTTTTATCTATATCTTAGGGAAAAAAATGAATTATTTGGTTCGCAGCAGAGTTCCTTGAGGAGGAAGCTGTTTGGTTCATCATTTTGAAAATACAGATTTTCTGAGATGCATCAACAAAATTTCTATTGATTGACTTCCCTGACAAATATTGCACAACACTAAGTAATAGATATTAGCTATGGTAAAATAGATTGCAACAGCAAATACAATGGTGGTAAAAGAAGGAAATGGGGATATAGCACTTATAAGTATAGTGCAAGCCGTAGCAAGGAGTTCCTGGATGTGAAGCAGACACCTTGCACCTTCTGAGGGAGGAGAAATGCAGAAAGCCAACTGTTACATTGCAGTGCTGAATTCCATTGATTGTCCCACAGTCACAAAGCAAGAGGCCACATTTCTGTGCCGCAGGTGGCATGCTTTTTTCTGCCATGATCTCTGCAGGGAGAAGAGATTTTGGCAACCTGCAGATCATCTAGATTTCAGGAAAGCACGGATGTGATGCTAGCAGGAATTGACATAGTCATTAGTGTGAAAATAGCATTTTAAAATGTCGAAGAAACCTGCCTTTTTCGTCTGCATTTTTACTATAGGGGCTCTTAGGACAGTGGAAAAGTGACACTAATGACTGGATCTTTCCAAGTTGCATGGAGAAAGCAGACACAACCTGTATGAGAGGTGACAACTTGAATGAAAAGAAGTGCTTGGAGGACAAGTATAAACTCTAATCTCATCCTACATCAGCAAAGGAGCTGTCCAAGAGGCCTTGTTCAATGAAATATTTATAGGTTATTTAAAAACACCTGCTTTTGAACAGCTGGAGGCTTACAGTGGTGGAATGAGGAATATGTCTTCCTTTCTCCAGAACCATTTACCCTGTGGGTAGAGAGAGACAACCAGTGTGCTCCCTGGTAATTAATGACCCTCAGTGGTCAATCCAAACCCCAAAATAAATAAAGATCTTGGAACTGAGAAGTGGACATGGAATACATTCCTCCAGTCTGACTCAGACAGAAAGACTCCAGTGGAATTAAGGCTATCAGTGGGATATGAGCAGTACAGATTAATGGTTTGGTTGATACTGCACAGAGAGAAAAGAAGTCAGGTTAAGATAAAAATAATATATATAGTTTAGTGGTACCTACCTCCACAGTTTGTGCTCTCATCAATGCTGGAGGCTGGCAGGATCACTAAACAAAGAGAAGATTAGAGAAACTTGTCATTTTGTCATCACTTCTTCAAGTAATTAAACCCCCTGTGCTCCAGACACGAAAAGGTGCTCACGTGTTCTGCAGCAAGCTCAGAGTTTCTCTAAATTGAATGGTAAACTCAGAGAGTGAAAAACATGCCAAAGACTTGGCAATTCCAGTACTGTTACCTGATGACTCTTTGGCTTCTGCAATTTAGGGGAAAGAAGATAGCTGAGAAAGCCATGAAAAAGAAGAATATAATTGCCTAGTGATCTCAGATTTTTAAGTCAGGGCACAGCAACCCAGAAAAGAACACATGGAAAGGGGTTATTTATCCTAGACCCATACGAGATATTTGCCCAAGAGATTAAATTTCCACAAAACACAGGGTGGAAGATTTTGATGACCATCTGTCTATCAACAGTATTGCTCTGTAAGACCGTGGATTAATCTTCCCACTTTACACAGCAATTTCCTGCAACTGCCTCTCCTTATTTTTTCGCGCTTCTAGGATGCTTCTTTTCATACCTGAGCTCAAGGACCTTCTGTTGACTATATCCATACTGAGTACAAAGTTAATTTTTATAAGCCAGCCTGAGATGAACTATGCAAGGTTAAAAGCTGCAATTCAGGTGAAGCCATTCTAGTTATTTATTACAGATCTAGGTAATTCTCTTCTAAAGAAATTTTAAGCTGCCTTAAAGGAATGACAATCTGTGCCTGCGACAAGGGAGTTTACAACATGTTTGTGTATTTGCTTGTTTTTCTAGAAGCATTCAAACCCAATTTTTAATAGAGAAAATCTCAGCCTAATTTGACAGTCTCGGGCATGAGTTGCTCTCCTGGATTGGCCCACCCTGTCCCTCCTCTATGACACTGTACATACCAGGAATTTCATTATACAGGCAATCTTGGTACTGTGTGCTGTTTCCGACGCACTGAGAAGAATCTGGGCTGTGTATCTCACAGTAACGGCTGCGGTATTGGATACCCTCTTCATTACACAGGCTCCACTCCGACCATTCTGACCACCCACCTGAAATCCAAGATTGGGAAAACACACAGACAACATCACCAAGAAGGAAAAGGATCTTTTGTTGATACCAGTCTTCTCTCATGATGAAGGATATCTAGCTCTTTGCATGGGTCTCTCTCACACATCTAATCCAGAGGCCTTTGTTGGATTTCATTTTCTCAATACACATAACAGTGCAAGCATCATGTCCTACTTGTCAGGTTGTGGTTTGCTTAATACGTACTGTACTAACCCTTGGTGGAGCACTGCACAGCACACAGTTGTCTTAAAAGCTCGTGTATCAGCTCTCTGGTTAAGACATACAAGGAGCTGGATGGGATGTTGCATGAGGATCTCCAAGTTCTGAGGTGGCCTCCCAGGGATATTGCAAGCAGCCATAACGAATTACAGCATTTAAAAGTTTCGCTGATGTTCCTAAGGGCAGGAGTCAGCTTGCACTGGATCAGAAATATACAAAGGTGGTTCAAAACCAGGACAGATCTAAACCCCATTCTCTGAGATCTAGCACATGCTCATCTGTCTGTCTGTGTAAGAAAAAGGAAAGATTGTTTCTTCAGCAACTGTACAGATTGATGACTCCTTTTGTTTGTCTTGTAAGTGCCCACATTGAAAAACTCCTGCTTTTCCAATTACTTTAAAAGGATCAGCAGCTAAAAAGGTCTTGTCTGGCACCAGAATGCCAGGGAATGGGTTAGTGAACAAGTAAAGAGAAAGGTGATGCACTGCAGCTTAACACAGGGATGTCTCTTTTTCCCAGCTCAATAGACGTTTACTGAATGGACAGAAAAGCTTCTAACTGGTCACGTTTCTGATTTACTTTTTAAATATTTTGCAGTTGTTTCATACTCCCACCACCACCCAAGCCAGCTGGAGAAGGGATGAGAACTGCTACCTTCACATGGGTGTGTGTTGCAAAGGGCCTCCTCGGTGTGCAGACCAATGCAGATATCCTCTCCACTAGACGGAGCTGGATTGGTGCAAGTTCGCGTGCGTTGGTAGTGTCCTCCTCCACAGGTGGCTGAGCAGTGAGACCAAGGAGTCCAACAAGACCATGAGCCTTTCACTGAAGGACAATGAAAAGCAAGGAGAAAGAGGCAGATGCTGCTTACTCCTCTCACAGTGACAAAGCTGGAGAGCCCCAGTATCCCACCTTCCAGATCCACCCTGCCCAGACTAGCTATCAGTTTCTTGCACCCGAGTACAATTGGGCCTGACAACAGGAACTTTGTATTGAGAGAGGATACAAATGTGCTGCACTCTGAAGATGTAAAATGAAGTCTATTCACAAAAAGACTCTGCATCATACAGTGCTGAAATAGAAACTATTCTTTAGGGTAGTCACTGAAATATTCTGTTCTACACCTTTTTATAAAACAGCACTGTTATCACTATATTTTCTTTTGATGCTTCATCTACAGAAACAGCAAATCTACTTGGGGAAAAAAGTGCTGTACAACCCAAGTGGAGCTTGTATGGCACTTTTCTGTGGGGGCCCTGAGTCCTTCAAGTTCCAACCTGCAGGAAACAGAAACTGAGACACTTTATTTATTGTCCCTGCTCAGATGGGGTTGAACTAGATGACCTTTAAAGGTCCCTTCCAACCCAAACCATTTCATGATTCTATGATCTCAGCACAACCCCATAACAGGTTAATAATAAAACTAGAGAGGGACTTAGGATCCCTGATTCTCACCCTGCTCCTTGTCAGGCTACTAGACTGCTTAATTCGCAGGTCCACATGCCATTAATTCAGAAGATAATAATCTGATGACTTGGTGCAAGATAAACCCAGTACTTATTTATACACATTGAGTGAGGCAGGGAAGAAGGGAGACACAGAGAAATAGTAATCATGCACTCAGAACAGATTGTAAAACATCATAGTGTCCAAGGGGAGAAAACAGCACAGAAGGCACAGACATTAGTGAAGATCCACTGAGAGCTTCCAGAATAGTACTAATAGATGCCTTTATAGTGCTACAGTTATTTTCTTTTTATAGGCCATAGAGTGCAATATTTGACATTCCTACTATGCTCTTGCTGCACATTCTGGTAGTATCTGCATTGGAATTTTATCATTGTATTGAATTTTAGAATCATAATACTATTATTATAATATAGCATTTTCAAGTGTAGGCCACAAACTATATTGCCAGAGGTAGATAATTACTAGAACTGCAAAGAGGCAAGGCAATTCATGCAAGATCACTTAAATTTAGTTTAGATAGCTATTACAAAGCAAGGATAAGGATAAGTGAGGAAGAATACAGTAGTCAATGGTCTATTATTACTATTCTGGACCAGAAGTGCAACATAAACATGAGGACAAACTTGAAAACCAGGAAACCAGGCAAGAATACTCCCTGCTGGCTGTGCAGGAAATGGTAACTGATGTCAAGAGTAGATGCCCATCGCAAGAACAATACGTAAGCAGGAGAGGGGGAAGAAACAAGTGTTCACAAGAAGAACCGCCACATCAAGCATCTCTACACAGTATTAAGCCACATTTATCAAGTCTGCCTCCTCATCAAGTAGCAGATGCACTGTGATGCCCCCCGCTGGATGGAGCATCAAACCTTCTTGAAGAAAAACATTGCTAGACAAGCCACAATACTATTTACACTAGAGGCTGTGGCTGTGCTACCCTCTGAGCTGTGGTGAGGCATCAGTCTGCACTAAAGATCACATACATGGGTCATTACAATAGCTTCAAAAAATTAAGAAAAAATCCCCCAAATTTAAAAAAAAAAAAAAAAAGGAAAACAAAATAAAAAAAAAGCAGCTTGGAAATACTAGTTTTGTTGTTTGCTTTTGTTTTTGTTTTTTTGTGGCTGTACCATTTAGATGGTGAAGAACACCTCTGAATTTCATGCAGGAAGATGATCATGGTTACCTGGGCAGGGATGTGGATTGCAGTCTTGGTATTCCATCGCTGACCCCACACAGGGCAAGCCACCATTTTTAGGTTCAGGGTTTGTGCATGTTCTCTTCCTGATCCTAAAGCCCAGCTCACAGTCCCTGGAACAGGAAGACCAGGCTCCCCAAAAGGACCAGCCCCCATTGATAATCCGTGCAGAAGTCTTACCAGTCTTGAGGAGATCATCAACAAGAGCTTCAAGGAAAACAAACAAGACACTATGAGATCACAAACTGGTCAGTTGTTGGGCTTTTAAAAAGGTTTTCAGCTCATGAATAAAACCAGGATTTATGTGCCCTTAGGGAAGAATTTCTGCTGAAAGCCTTTAGGGGAAGTTTTGTTCCACAGGATTACAGCTAAGCTAGACACAGAACCAAATTTGTACACAGAGAACCTACTGATAACGCTGATAAATGACCTTTCTGGGCAGCAAATTGTGGCAGTCAGAGCTGTATCCTCAGGACACTGCCTTGCATCACAGCAGTACTGAAGGGAATAATCCCAGAGGCAGTGCACAAGGGGACCTCCAGAGAGACACACAGAATGGCTCTTCTCTTCTCTAGACCCTGATTATTTGCCTGTTGTCTTTGGGGCAGCCTGGCAGTAGCAAAAGCAAACCTATACACTGTCATAGGCACAGAGGCTACAATGGTATTGATCTCTAAGCCACAGGGTTCTCTCTCCATCCCTGCCATTCTGCAGTAACACTAGTTGCACATGTTGGGATTTATGTAGTCACAATCAGGTTCTTATTGTTCTAAGAGGACTCGCATTCCACCACCATCTCAGCTTGCTCTACAGTCCCCCAGAGCTGGCAAGACGTACAGTCAGTATCACACACGGCTGAGCCATCATTGGGGCAGAATCGACTCTCGGTTTTCTTTCTCCCAAACTGCAGCTCATGGGGATCAGACAGCTGGGCACGACACGTGTAGCGGAAGCGCTGCTCCTGGCGGGCACCATTCTGGGTGATGTTGACAGGCATCCAAGGGGTCCAGGGTGTGTTCCTGCGCACCTCCGGGCAGCTCTCTGGGTTGCACGTCTTATATTCCTGCCAAGAAGGAAAACCATTCTCTCTTATTAAACAGCAGCAGCCTAACTGACAGATTTATTTACATTCCAGAAAATAAGGGGATACCCTCTTGATCTACAACAACCTCCATCCACCTTATCTGACCTCGCAGACACAAGCCAGTGCTGGGCACACCACACAGGCTGGATGTGGTTCTGGGCAACCTGACCTAGATGGAGATGTTCCTGCTCATTGCAGAGGGGGTGGATTACATGACCTTTGAAGGTCCCTTCCAACCCGTACTATTCTATGATTCTATGACTACAGATGCAGTGGTGGTGACCACGTATAGCTTCAGGTGACCCTTGAGGGTGAACTACGTTTGCTACTTTTATCTCTCCCTCAGATTTATGTTTCTTTGCTGACTCAGAGTCCTATGGGGCTTTGAAAGCTTGGTACACTACAGGCAGGAAGATAATTCAGGCAATAGATAATAACAACAGCAAACAAGTTTTATGTTGTGATACTAAGACGCTGCTCTCAGGTCAGCCTAGAGAAGCCCTACGAGGACAAAATGTCAGTAAGGTTTATTTCCTTTAAAAGTTTATTGGTTTATTTTTAAGATGCGTTTAGATTATCTTTTTTTACAGCTAGTTTTGTTTGGTTGGCTTTCTGAACTGTCCAGGAGGGCTATGAACCATATGCTGTCCTTGGTGTAGAGCATCCCTTGAGTACAGACAACATTCTGGCTGGATGGGGATGGGATGATTTGGGGGTCTTTACAATTCTTGCCACTAGTGGGAGGAATTCCAGTGACAAACATTACATTCTTGTTTAAAAACAAATAAATAAACCAGTCTTTTCTGGCAGAGGAAAATAAATGTAATGCTTCAGGACTTCATGATTCTAGAGTATTATGCCAAACAGCTTGTGAACAGATGGGAGGTTCCAGATCAAACCTGCTTACACTGAAGAAAACTCTCCACAAAACTAATTAGAACAGCTGCATGAAACAGCTGCCAGAATAGGAAAGGGAAAATAAAGAGAGAAAATGGGTAGCCATTACCTCACTGATGGGTGAATTAGGTGTTTGACCTGTTGTTTACTCAAGTATGACAGTGAGACTTATTTCTGATGCATGTAAGGCCTCCTTGACTCAATAGGATCATCCTTTGATGTAGGACAGAAGGAAGAAAATGTACAGTGCTTTCCAGTAAAGGACTTGATATCTAAGCCTACAGAGATCTAAGGAAATCCTCTGTCCCTACCTATCCATCCCTTCCTGTACACACACACACACATACAGACACACTCTCACACCAACTTTACTGACTTGGTGACACCTCTCTGCTTCCCAGTTCATTTCAGCATCCTTTTCAGCAAAAGCTGAGGATAGCATTTTCTTCTAGACTGAGAAATAAAATGAAGATGGAGAGAGGAGTAAAATGTCAAGTTCCTAGGTGCTAGATGTCAACAGGTGTCCCTTGTGCAATGTCAATAAACAATACATACCACAGCACAGCCTGGACATGTATTTCCATTTTCACAGGACCTCTGCCTCGAATGAATCCCTCCACCACAATTCACACTACATTTAGTCCAAGGACCCCATGAAGACCAAAAAATCGGCAGTGGACACGGATTGTTCTCATTACAGAATCTGAAAGAAGAGAGAGCATTGATCAAAAAAATATCCAGGTCAGCACATCCAAGGGACAAAATCATGATGGATCAAGACTGCACACTGCATTTGGATGCGATTCATGCATACACAGAAAGCCAGCAGAAGGCTGACACAGCCATCAGATTAGTAATATTTCTGTTCACAGCAGAGAACGGTACCCTTTGTACAGAACAGGGAGTAGTTAAGCAGGCTGAAATCAGTGAGACCATTGAGGTGAATCATCCAGATTGGGTTTTTGAAAGTGCTCTAATCTCCAAACTTTTATGCATTGAATTCACAGAAGAGCTCATAAACTGGAGCCCATGTGTCACATAGAGTAGATGGTAAATATTTTCAATGGGATTACTAGTGGAAGGTCAAATCAACAGTGATTTGTCAGCAATGGCAGGTGCTAAACATTTACAATCTTCTCTTCACACGATCTGGCCCCTGCTGTTGACTGGACCCTAAGAAGCCAATGCTTGCAGCTGGAGCTGAACTAGATACTATCTGCATCTAAATGCAGGCCTTAAATTAATGCTGTTTCATGTTACCTTTTCAAAGGGTAACTTCAATTTTGTTCAGTTTTTTAATAAATATTGCTCTCAAATTGAATGACACAGGACTGCAACTGACTCAGATGTAGTCTTTGAAACCCAAAAAGGAGCATTGTGAATGGCCACAAATCAAACCAAACATTAAAATGTCCTGAATCAAGGAAGTTAAATGAATTGCCCTTTGTATTCTGAGAGGTGCAGAGATATCTATCTTAAGTGACCACTCAACAGACAAGCAACAGCCAACTGCCAAGCAGAGGTGGCCTTTAATGAAATGTCAAATCTGGAAACCAAATTAGGATGCCTTGAAAGCTGTGTTTAACATAGGGCTGGGCTTGAAGAAGTGTAACAGTGCAGATGGCTCTGAGGTTCAAAAAGTATTGCCTTTTAGCAATTTTACATGAAATTGCTTAGTTTAAAGGGAGCGGAGGGAAAGATGTTTTTCTAATGTCAAGCCCTGCAGTCCTGAATCTTTGAGTTAAGCTATATTTTGTCTTTGAACTTCTTTTGGAGCATCAGCACAATTATTATGGTGCATGGAATCGTGCAATTGGCAATGAAAACTGCACATATTCAACTGCCCCCTCAGGGATGGATCAGAACAGTGTAAGTGTAAACTCTGCACTGCTAACAGTAGACACAGCTTCTCGTTTTGTTGAGGAGGTCAGCCATCTGTTTTGGGGACAGAAATACTTGTGAAAGCCTGAAAGATCCTCCCTGAGAGTGGAGGCAGCTCTGAAACCTTTGGTGTTCACAGGCTCATTGAAAGAGAGTAGCCATGCATGTGAGCAGCCTCATCCTTCCTAGGCTCTGGAATTACTTCCAGTTTGTGCATTCAGCCAGACAGCCTTTATCTGCATTCACACAGGAGCCATCACTTCCAGCTGCCAACATTATAACCATAGAAGTGAACACATGGTGTTGTGGACATCTCTTACCTTTCTTCCCTACTCTGTCCAACACAGACCCTGCCGCCGTACCGTGGAGCAGGGTTGCTGCAGGATCGCTGGCGGACCTGGAAGCCTATCCCACAGGAGGTGCTGCATGGGGCCCAGGAAGACCAGGGTGTCCAAGCTCCATTTCTAACAAAGAGAGCAAGAGAAAGCAGAGCATGGGGGTGACCTAATGGTCTGCTCACATTATGCTGTGCTTAACAACAAAACACATAAGGCACTGGTGGGGAACCATTGAAGAAGAGATTATTCATTTCAACCAGACCTTATGTCAGTGAAGATTTAGAAAAGAGAGTTTCAAAAGTGCTCAGCATTGGCCTAACTTTCCTCCTATTCAAGTCTCTAATAATTGGAAAGGAAAAGAATGAAGCCAGTGCTGAATGATTCTGAAAATGCCTCATAGCATTTGCTAAGCAAGAGTGTGGTTGTTATAACTCTCACTGACTATTCCCCCATCATGTCTCCCAAGTCTCATAATCCCACTTTTGAGAGCTAATGGCTCATCCCAAAGTTGTGTCTCCTGATACAGCCTGCACTCTTCTGCACAAAGAGCGCAGGTTTTGAGGCTCACAAATGCCTGTTGTGCCAAAGGATGTAAAAAACCAACTCTCTGCTAATTCAGTAGGTACTGATGCTTTAAATCTCTTAGAATCATAGAATCAACTAGGTTGGAAAAGACCTTTAAGATCATCAAGTCCAGCCATTACCCACAGGAATGCCAAGACCACCACTAAAACATGCCACTGAGGGCCTCATCTTCACAGTTTGTGAACTCTTCTAGCCTCACCTACATGGTTTTTGAACGCTTACAGCAATACTACTGCCAGCTCCTGTGATTTCATCACAAACCTCATATTTGTTATTTTCCTAAAGCCTTCAGCATTGAATCCTGTTAAGTGGAAATCCCAAATTTCATTAAAAAATAACAATAATTGCTTCTAGCTTTCATGGCCGCCTGCAGACGTCACTGTAGTGTGACCTTAAATCTGTAGAAATCAGAGGCAATTAAGAGCTCAGAGGCAGGATCAAGTTTCATGGTTTAATGAGTGATCACATCTCTGATGAGCACTGCTAAGTTAGCCTGAAGCAAATGTGATGTAAAGCTCCTTAGTTCACACCTCAGCAGAGATGTTGGCAAATGCTCTGTGTCTTGCTCCTGTGACAGGCTGAGCATGTGCAGGCAGCTGGCTCCTGCGACGCTGCTGCCGTGCGGTGACTCAACGGCGTGCTTACACAGAACCCAACATTTACATCTTTAAAACTCTGCGCTTATTAAAGCTCACCTTCCTTTGACTTGGCAGCACTACTGAACGTTGGAGCAGGAGAGGAGAATCTGTATCTCATCTCTTCTGTGCTGCAGGTTTCATTTCATATGGAGCCAGTGGCAATGCTCTGTCTTACAGAACTGCCTAATCTTCACACTTTACTGCCTTAAGCCAAAAAAATCTCATTTGTTTTTTTGTTTAATAAAGAAAAACCTTTCCAAAAAAGTCTAGTCAGAAAAACAACTCAGGTGCTCTCTGGTTCTTGAAAGCTAGGCTTGAAAACAGATGTTAATTTTCAAAGCATTTACTGAACTAAATTAATAACACTGTTGGCAAGAAATATTTTCTGGCATGGCACCAATCAGGGCAGAGGATGAAAGTTAAAACCCACATTGCCCTTCACACTTTTTCTATTTGTTATCAGCTTTTGCCTGTTCTTGCCAGGTTTATTTCAGAACTCTCTTAGACGTTTCTTCCCTCCTCTTCTTGTTCTTGCATCCTTCTCTCTCCCTCCCTCCCTTCCCCTTTCCGGCCCCAAACAAGGTCAAAGCACAATAAACTCACTTACATAAAAATCCTATTATTCTATCTTATTTTGCCACGTTTTAACCCACCTACTACCTCCTCACTTTTTAACCCAAAAGAAAGTTTATATGTAAAATCATTTAAAAAAAAAATCAAATGGAAGGTTGACGTTATTCCAGGAAAAAAAAAAAGAAAAAGAAAAAAGGGGGGGGGGAAGTAATTTTTACTCCTAAAAAAAAATATCCAACCATTCTCACAATCTGTTTGTTTTTTTCAGGATTTTTAACAGGAATAAAGACACCTTCCATTTCCAGATCTCCACCATTCTAATAGAACTTATCTTTAAACATCCTGCTCCCTCTTTGCAAAAAGAAATTGCAATGCCATATGAAGTCAATTAAAGGAAATTTGAAGACTGAGGCGGATGTAGGATGACCAGATGTCCCTATTTTTCAAACTGTGCTGTTTTCCTACGTCTTAAGATTGAATAATCTATTTTTCATCCCCTTCTTAGAAGCCTGTCTCTTTCGCCATCAGAGCAGTGCTGAGAACACCACTGGCATGCTTTCTGTTTGCCACTGACATAAAAAGTCTGCCTGGGGAAGTCTTTGCTCAGCCCATGGTGGCAGCAGGCAGCACAGAGGCAGGAATGACTATATGCCTTTTGGGCGGCACAGCCCACAACTAGAAGAGATGCCAATTAAAACATGAGTATTGCTGAATTTCTCGTGCCAAGACCAGCACTGATCTCCAGGGATAAGTTAAAAGACAGCTGTCCTTAATGGAATTAATGTTTATGGAGAAGATGGAGTAGATAAAAACTAAATTGACCCAATATTTACCAAAATATTCGCTGGCACCACCCTGGTGAAGTAGTGCTTACACTATTGCATCGTCTTTCTTTTAGTCGTGACATGATGTAGTCCGAGGGTGGAGGGGTAGTATGGACACAAACACTGTGGCTATGTTTGGGCACCTAACTGGAGGATATTTAGCTCCCATACTGCTCAATCTTAAACTTCAAGCTTCCCTGGAAAGGCAGCACTTCAACACAAGCTGAGCGACATGTGTTGGCTAAGTCCTGCCCCCGGCAGGCATGCCTCCTAAGCACTGCTCACTGCCAGATGATGATTTGTTGCTTTCACCTAGCCAGCATGCTGCAGACAGTTCACAGACTCACATGGCAAACAAGCCCTGCTCAGAGCAAGGCTAGGCCCTGTCTTTACAAGCATTACTCTGAAGGAGCTCTGCTCGCTTTTGGCAACGCAATCTCAGAATCCAAACTCCAAAAGACTGTGAGCTTCTTGGATTTTATTTTTAGCTTACTGCTGTTCTGATGGCTAACAATTATTTCTGCCTTACCTCCTCCTGATGAGTCACTACTCACTATATGGTTGAGGGAAACCAAGGCACAGGGTAGGGAAGGTTAATGTGTACACTAATTTGTGGTGCTCATCTTCTCAGAGCCCTTCATTTTTCACTGACTTCAGGCTGGACCTCACATACGGGATGGGATGGGATGCAACAACAGGGGTACAGAAACACAAGGAAGGAGCTAAGCTGTGGACAGGCACAACAGCTCTTGTTCCTTTCCTAAAAATCACAAAGATGCTGAGGTACCTTGAGCAATTTGCCACCTCAATCCTGGCCCCTTCACAACTGCGACCTCCACAACGTGGACGAGGGCTGTCACATGAACGTGACCTACACATGCAGGAGCCTGTGCTGTCCCCATCTGAATGCTCACACAGTTGCCATGGGGACCAGGGCCCCAATCTTCCATTTGTTGTCAGGTTTTTCACCTAATTTTAAAAGAAGAAAGGCCATTAGTAGCAGGTTTACATTTCTGGAGACAGCCCCACAATAGGAAAGCCAAACAAAGCTGCTGGGGGGATTAGGATGCAGCTTAGATGGGAGCTGCCTGTGCTTGTGAGCAGGATTCAAAACAGAGGGTTGTTTTCAGGCAGCGCCGCATCAATATTTACCCTCCAAATTCCACCCCGCATACCTAACATGTGTGCACAGGCACCCGAGCCGGCCCCGCCAGAACCACACCAGGAGCAAGCATCCATCTGCCATGCCACAAAACCACCACACTCCCTTGATGCACACTGCACAGCTTCAGCCTTTCAAGCAACACAACAGCCGATGCTGACTGTCCCCACTTCATTATGCTCCTGCTTCTGCAGTGCTTGGGACTGCTCCTGCAGGATATTTTCTGAGTTAGTGTTTGGATAACCATAGTGACCAGCTCAGACTGGGGCCTCACTGTGTTTGGCCCTGTTCAAACACACAGTAAGAACTGGCTCCCTTTCTAATCTGTAGGCTAAATGGCTAAACTGGGTGAAGGACAGGAAGTGAAGGAGATGGTGGTGACTAGAATTAATACTGAGGATCACACAGTGGGCTTAAGAGTAAGAATTCATCTCAAAGCAATTTGCAGACCGACCACAGTGCTATCTGTTTCCTCTGCCCTTTGCTTCATGTCTATACAGCCCTGAACAGGCTAGGTCTTGAGCTTTCCATGCACCGTAATGTAGTACAAAATACGGTAGTCCTGGCAAACAAAAAGCATGAGAAACAGATGTATTTCAGACCAGGACTGAAGAACTTTCAGAAGATAAGGTGTCAGAGCTTGCTTCACTGTGCCTTGGTTTAACCAGTGCTTCTAGCTGAGCCCTAAGCTGAGGACTGGTGGAGAAAACTTGCCACCTAAGTTAACTTGAGAAGATGAGTGCTTCCTGCTCTTCCCAGGAATGTTCCCAGGCCACTCTGCCTTATTGTGCCTACTCCACCACTACTGCAAATTCCAACAACTCTAGGCCCATGTTTGGAAAGCTACCCTGAACACCCCTGCCCTGGCTTCCCAAAGCGCAGTGCCTCGTAGGCAGGGCGGCACTGATGGTGGCTTCCTGAAAGTAGCTCATCCCCACTGGTGTCACCCATTGGGTGCTGGGATGCTCAGCAGCTTTGGTAAAAACACTGGCAAAAGCAAGGCTGGACTTAGCCTCAGTGTCGCACGCAATGAAGGGTGACAAAAGGAAGAGGCTGGGAGCCTGGGAGAACATCCCTGGCCTCAAATCTGAGCCAGCTACCACTGACAAACCCCACTGTGCCATGCTTCACTAAGCTCTGCAGTCAGCAGGATCAGCCCTCTGGGCTGCCTCAGGGGGGAATTATTTTCTCCTGCTTTACAAGACAAGGAAACGGAGGCATGGAGAGGCTGCAAGCCTGTTCCAGCACCACGCAGGGAGCCAACCACAGCCATGGGAGTAGTGCTTTCCAACATTCATCCTCTGAAACACGCTGCTTTACGCTTATTCTTCAAGTCTGGCACTATGTTAAACACAATGCACCTCTGGTGGGCTGTCATCTTCTCCTCTCACCCATCTACTGCAGCATCAAAAATGTGCAGCAGTGGCATGGAAGTCATTTAGATCAGTTACTGCACTCATCAGGCTGCAGTCAGGGGGTTTCAAGCATCTGTTGTAAAATTTTGTTTGCAATAGATTATCATATCATTGTAAAAATTTGCTCTGGGCTGCAGGTTACAAGGCAAGATGCCCAGACAAGAGAACACTGGGATTTGTTATTGTTGTTCAATTTGTTGTTTTAAACATGCATGCAGTCAAAAATCAGTACAGTTGGATTGCTAAAAGTCAGGAGGGGATCAAAAGAACTATACTTTGAGGTACTTAATACTAGATTTTTATCTTCTTTTTCCTCCTGCCTTACAAAAGTCATAGTCCAAGTATTGGATCATTTCTATTTAATTTTTGAACCAGAAAGCCTCTCTGATTCCAGCAGGGAGTTCTGTTCCGAAATCAATGGTATGATATGGCCTGTGGCTTCAATTAAACAAAAAAGAAGGCTGACAAATAATTATTGGCTCATAAGTGATACTGGGAAGCAGCCCAAAAGTTAAACAAATAAGCAGCCATAACCAAAATGCTGAGATTTATAAACATGCCACGTAGTGAGTGTGGGAAGTTTTTATACTTACGAAATTACATATGGATTATTATTCCATCATTAAACTTGTAAAAATACCTTCAAAAGAGCAAACTTGGGAAGTGGGATAAAACCCCATATGCATTGGTCTTTTTCAGGAATATCTTTACAAGGCAAATCCTTTGTAGCCAGCACAGTGCCCATCAGACAAGAGGACATCTTTAAAAACACGTGTGATCAAATATCCTTATCTTACCTGACAATAATACAAATTCCAAAATTCCTGTGCTTTATAAAGTGCCATACTCCCACCAAAGGCATCACTTTTTCATTTCTTCCTAACACCATCTCAAGGTTTAAGTGCAGGATCTAAAAATTCAGACTGACCATTCCTAAACCCCACTACCAGGATATTTTCAATGTTTATTTTCATATTACAGATAAGACTAGAAGCGTTCCTTGTTCTTTTCATTCCTCTATGCTTCCTCTGAGGATTCAGATGTCAACTGCTTATAACTTTGCCAAGCTTTAATTATTTCGGCTGGAAGTTTCCATGTTGGCTGTTCAATAGAAGCTGACAATTCTTGCAAAGCTTCTGTCAAAATATTTCAATCATTTTAAAAATCAAATCTAGGGGAAAAGAATGTCCGTACCTAGCAATCTTTTCCTTGAAACAAGCTAGTTTTCAGAGCAAATAACTGAACTTTACATCCTTGTAACACCTTTTTGCAATGCCCATAAAAAGCCAGGGGGAAGGAAAATACTCAGTTTTCAGAGACTCACAGATTTTGATCCTAGCACATCTTCTCTGTGCACTGGACACGCTTCACTGTGGGCCAGAGCAGGATTATCCTGGGCACTGCAGCTCTGAGTAGCTGAGCCCACATGAACTGAGAGCAGGGTACAAGTCTGTTATACACCCACAAAAAAGGAGTGGGGAAACTGGCACCGATTAGCAAAAAATGGGGTAGCATAAAGCAGACATCAGATGACTGAGATAGGGGTTTGCCGGACAGAGTGGGACTGGGAGGAAAACCTGTGAGGAAGAACATCATTTGGCTCAGGATAAGAACGACTGTACATTTCTTTGGGAATACTCAGTTCCTGACTTGCCAACCACCATCAACAGTGAGCCCATGAGCTTGGCTAATGGAGTTTGTTAGCCAAATCTGAAGTTCTTCTCCTGCTGGTGGCTCATGTTGGCACCAGTAAGATGTTACCAAGTAGAATGTGGCTTTTTTCAGTTTTCCTAACACCAAAAAGCACCTTACTCCTTTTCTCAAGCCTAAGAAGAAACAACATGCAATCATGTATTCAGGACTCCCTGATACGACACGTCACACTCAGGGAAAAGAAGAGTGGCATGTGCAATTTGTGTCCTATCATTTCTTAACGTTGAAATGCTTGACATTGCAACTTACTTTAGCAATGAACCTTTGGGAGGTCCTGGGTGTTACATGGTAATAAAACAGATTAACCACTGCCTAAGGTATTATGTTAACACTATACGATTAACCCTCTATCTAAGGTCCCTTAATATTAAGGCTGGAAAGTGGGAATCTGTGGTACAATGTAGTGCTGTACAAAGATGTTCAGACTAGCTCTGAACAAGCATGTTTTCACAAGAGCAGCAGTCAAGTTGTGTTAGTGTTGTGGCTGACTCCCAGAAATGCCTGGCCCCTGTAGGGTATAATTCAATAATATGCCAGTTCTGCCTTTAAAAGTTGCTGCATGCCAGTTTCTCAGCTCTGCCAGGACATCTGTTTGTGGGCTAGGCTGCAGAAGACTCACTCACATTATCTGGGTTAGGAAAAGTTTATTTGGGAGGGGTACTTTTAAACTACAACATGTCTGTGATCTCACACGCAGCTGCACCAGCACAGCTGAGTGCCTGGTGCTCAGCCCAAGAAAGTGGGAAGAGAAAAGCCAGGACTTCCTAAGACAGTAATTCATCCAATTAAACTTCCAGAAGGTCTTTTTCAGGAGGGAAATTTGGCACTGGATTATTGGATCCCCCTACCTTTTCAGTGGTCATTTGTACATGCTAGACTCTTGCCTCTGTTGGCCACAACCTGTATTCTGAACACAAGGAAATACTTGGATATTTCTGATGTAGGTGCTTAAATGAGTGGTCCCACTTCATGCCAGTGGTGAATTCATTCCAGTGAGGGACAGAGGATAAAGAAAAAGAAAGCACTTGCATGTGGATTTTAAAGAGCTTGGCAGCATGTCAGCTTGAAGAGCATAAGGCTGGTGTATGCATCATAATGAAAGCATCTACCCAGAAAATAACCTACAACGGAAATGCAAAAACAAATGTAAAACTAGCACCCAAGAACAGCCAAAGCTCCTGAATATTCTGCACTGGATTTTTATGACCTTGAAACAATGATCTGGAGTAGCCTGCTCCCTAGCACGCACCACAGCAGACATGCTCAAACTAGAGGATTAACACTTCACACACCTATCAACAGACACAAGCATTAAGCAGGATGAGATAACAGCATGAGCAGTCAAGAAGCACTGCATCCCAGTTCAACACAGGAGGGTTATAAACACACAAGCCTCTGAATCCAGCAGTGAAAAACTTAAGCCTGTCAAGCTGAGGATGGATTGAAGTAATGACTAATATTTCCTGGGAAAATATCTGAGAAGTAAGGAAGATAAGGGGAATAAACATCCCAGAACCTCCAGACAGAAATAGCATACTGAAGATACAACCTATCCAGCCTTCTTTCTTTATCTACCAGACTTAGCAGTATTAACATGATAACTGATGTTAGATAATAACAATGGACATTAATGAGAATTTCTCTGTATTCCCCCCTCCTTTATTAACGTGACTGGTTTTCCTCCCCAGCCACCTTGCAGGTACCGTTCAAAGAGCAGGAATTAAATATGGCCAGACAGTTTCTGGGGACCACAGCCAGTAACTGCATGTTGTTATGAGAGAATAGTAAGTGGGTTGGAAGGGAACTGGAGAGCCAACTCAAACTGATATAAGCAGAGACACTTCATTTTTTTCCTTCTTTGGGTTTTTAATTGTTCGTTTGTTTGTTTGTTTGTTTAATCTGCTGCATCTTACAGAGATCAGGGCAAGGAAAGAAGAGCACCTCCGCGCAACATCACATAGATGTGGCCTTTGATGTCCTAAAGAGAGGTTAGAACCCAACTCATACTCCCTCTCTTGGTTACACTCTCCCCTTCCCTTGTGTTCTCAGGTACATACACTGTTATCTTTTTGTTCCCTCTGCAAACCATCTATGCATGTCCTATTTCTCTGCTGCTGCCTAGATGCCTCTTCCTGCTATTGCAACACTTCCTCACCAGTGTTGTCCCCTGAGGCCAGCTCAAGGAAATTAACTGAATGCAGACCAAGCAGGCTTTAGTCAGCTACCCTGATTTTCCTGACCTGCAGGGAAGACAAGGAAATGGTGCAGACAGTGGAGCAGCCCTGAGAAAAATCAAGTTTCACCTGGGGCTTACATGGGTCTCAGTAATACCCAACAACATGATGCAATCTTCTTCACTCAAGGCGTGGTGGGCATGAGGAGGACTGAATGCTTGCTTTGGATCCCTCTTTTAGAGCAAATAAATACATTTGGGGTTTCTGTGTTCTAAACAGGTACCAGTGCACAGATATCAGTGTGCGTCACTGGGCCCTCCATGCTCTCCTAACACCCAGTCCTCATCAGGCTGCACACACTCACTTTCCTTCTCACTTCTACACATAAACACATACACTAACACACCAGCATATATATTTTCACTCCTTCCACTTACTGGGCACTCAGTAATATTTTGAGTCCACAGGCTCATGTTGGAGCTGTCCTCAATTGTGGTGCATCTCTTCTGCTTGTTATCCCAGCCACAATAGGGGTCTCTGGCTCCTAGGCATTCCCTGCATGTGCAAAGAGAAAAGATTAAAGCTCTTTAAGATTGTCTAGCTTTAAAGACACGTATTCAAGTATAGTGCTTGTATATGACAGCTGTCAACTGCACCAAGGCTCAGCAGAAGAAACAATTTCTTCTAAGCGGAGGTTTACCTGCTTGGAAGGGGAGAAGAGCTGAATAGAAGGGTGATAGGATACAAAGCAAATATCACTCATAGAAGCTGTAGATTAAAAATCACTTCACTCCTCTCCAAGGCCTAGGGAAAGAAAATGACTACAAATTTCAGTCAAAGAACACTTGTCATTGAGATATCTTTGTGCCACCATGTAATCACTCAGCAAGCCAAAACTCACACAAAGCAACCTCTGTGAGTATGTTTTCTGACACTGTGTCCATCCAAAGGGGTTAGACAAGCAGAATTAGCCAATGGACCAGCAATAAAGGCTTTCTATTAGTCTTCGCCTTTGCTGGAACAATGGTTTCATTTATAATCCCAACATCAAGATGTCAGTTTGGAAAAGTCACAGAAGAACATTATTTCTAAGCTTTTGGCTGCCTTGAACACTACAGTATTCATTTTCCTCCTGAATCCATATTTACAGGCTAAGTGTGTGTTCCCAACATGTGAGCTGTTAAAGAAAAATAACCAGGGTTATTACTGTTGCTAAACAGAGAAGGTCAGTCACAGAATTAGTTTGTACTGGTAAAATTCAGCTGTATTGGTAGTTCCCATCAGTTGCTTTCAAATAGTCAATTTTCATTAAAAACCATAACAGTACAAGCCGCATCATGTGAGTATTAGTGAAAACTGAAAAAGAGAGGACTAAACCTAAAAATACTGGCAACACTATTTTTCATTCCAATGACCTATTCTCTTCTATCACACAAAATGCTGATGGGATCCTTCCAGAAGTCCCAAATTATTTGAAAACTGTCTATTAGACAGCAGCAAGGGACCAAGGGAAAAACTCAGTTCAAGAAGCTAAACAGGAGAGTAACAAAATTTATTCTAAGGGTAAGAATCAGTATGATAAATAAAACATCAAAAAAAAAAAAAAAAAGCAAAATGCAATGAGACGTGAACTGTTCCCTCCCAGAAATCTTTGAAATCCTATTAGCCCGTAATCAGCTGCAAATGAAAAAGCAAGTCCCTTAAGCACAGCTGAAAGTACTCTATCATCTGTTCTGACTCCACAGTGATTTGTCCCAAAGAAAACCCTAAACTGTTTTGCTGTCTGGTACCAGTTGCTTTACACACACACACACACACACACACACACATATATATAGACACACACATACATGTAAATATATTTATATTATTAGTTTCCAGTTTGCTCCTGCATGGCAGCTCCTACATTTCCTCTACCAAAGATTTCACACACAGAGTTGTAAGGAACATAACTTTCTCTTTCATGCTTTAGGAAATGACTGTCTCTATCACATTTTTCCTTCAGCTGCTTTAGCGTACCCAAAGAAAAGGCAAAGATGATTTTGTCCTAGCCCCAGGCAACAGAACATCAAATATTTGTCTAGAAAAGACTTGGGATCCTCAGTCTAAGTACACAGAAGGGACACATACTGTTTTGCTCATTATTCTGGTTAAGGACCCCTGTCCTGCTGTTTTGGCAACCCACACTACCCTCACCCACGAAGTGGGGCTGCAGCCGCATGCAGAGCTGCCTTTGACATCCAACAGCCCCTCAACAAGGGCAGCACCCAGTTAATTGTGAAGCAGGTCATCTATCCACCCTCTTGGCTGCTCAGCACTTCAGTAGGATACTGGGTAGTTCCTAGAGAGAATAACAGAATCGTAGAATCGTTTAGGTTGGAAAAGACCATTAAGATCATTGAGTCCAACTGTTAACCTAGCACTGCCAATATAAAAGAAGCAACAGGGGGTGGGGAAGAAAAAGCTAACGTCCCTGCTTTTAGTTAGAGTGCCTTTTGGTCAGGCTTTCAGACCCTGACATCATGTACATGCTATTGTTTCCAACTGCATGAAGCCATTTCGCTGGGCACCCAGCGAGCTGAGAGAGGTCATTGTAATTCATAACAGGGAAGGCTGTTGTGAGCATCACCCTATTATGATACACATTTTCTCTGAATTTAATTTATAGGAAAACATGTGCTGCATAAATTCAGGAAATAATCTCCATATGTTCTGTGCTGCAGCCCTCAGCCACTCCACAGGCTGCAATATATCCCAGTTAGTCACTGACCACTTTGCTGGCACTATCATAATGTATGTCATATAGCTAATGCACTGCTCTTGGCTGACAGCGGCAAGCTACAGATCCCTAACAGTCCACTCAATGAATCACACACAGCCTGAGGTCCCCTGCTGCCACCACTGACCCCCAGCTGATGGGCCATCAGTAACTGAGCTGCAGAGCTGTCAGAAGGCTGTGATGCTGGTCCCCAGGAAAAGCCCAGTACAGCGCTTTTCGGTAGGGAGGTATGGCCATCCCGTGCTGCACCATCCCTGTGCTCTGCATCCTGGGTGTAATGAATTCCTACCCAGGTCGGGCTGCATTGTCAAAACATGCACTCCATAATTTAACAACCATCAAAGCCCAGGACTTCTCCCCATCTGATGGCAGGCCCGCCAAACTATTTGAAATCTAAAAACAAAATAGATATGCTGCCTGCTTCCCTTAGGAATCTGCTCATCTGCCTCAACTGTGGTAAGAAACCTACTATAACAGTTGACAGCAGTACACTTAAGGGTGAGGAGGAATGTATTTACTTACACAAAATTTGCTCCTTTTTTTTTTCCTTTTGTAGGCAGGAAAAGGATTAAAATGTGCATTACTGCAAGAGAAGAACATTTCTGGCAAGTAATTTAAGTGAACACTTCAAAATTCACCCTAATTTATATCTCTACAATATCTTCAGAATATATACCCTTATTTATGTCATTAAAAGGTAAAACCACACTAGCAAACACACAGCAAAAGACGAATATATGTATGCATATGTGCATGTACAGATAGAAAGAGTTCAGAAATAATACTGTCAGTAGATCAGGAACAACTGTGTAGAAAATGTAAAGATATCACAGCATTTCCCTGTGCTCAGAACTCAAATAAATTTAAATGTTTATGGGTAAATGCCATTTTGTATTATAAGAGCACTGAAAAGCATCATACAGGCCACAGCATACAAAGTCTTGCAGGGCAATATGTAAACACTGTTAAATAAGATACAAATGAGTCTATAAACTATAATGAAATTCTGATGTTTCAAAGGCAATGGGACTTATGCCACTGGCTTACTGGGGCAGATTTCATACCATACATACAGGGGATACCACACTTAGGTTTCCCCATTTGCAGGCTTGGAAATGCCTGAAGGAACTAATGACACACTGTTGTCTCCCATCATAATTCACACAGGTAGAGGGAAGACATTATCCCAGATGACTACCCAAGCATAGCAGATTAACACTGGCTATATTAATACTAATGACATAGTTAATGAAATCCCACAAAGTGGGATGCTTCTGGAATTAAGATGGTGATGATACCACATGGCCCGTACCCCGTTCCTCACTGGCCATCTTACTAACCATAGTGCACTTGTTGAGGACTCAGGAGAATGCCTCTTGACAGAGATCTAAGAGGCTGGATTTATTATGATAGGGCATAACTATCAATAGCAATTCACTGTAATTCACCACCTCATAAGAAACGTGTTTTCTGAGGCATAAAGGCATACACTTAAAAAAGCTCAATTGAAAAACAATTCCAGTTGTATCTCCGATTCAAGGTTTTTTTTTCTCACTTACCAAGGACATTTGCATGAAAATAAGATCTTACTCAAGAGCTCACCTGCTGCCTGCTGTCTGGGAGCTGTAAGCCTCCCTGTTGTTGGCTGTTGCAATCATTTCTACAGTAGTGATCTGGAATAACAAAAGTATTAAGACTCCAAGTGGGGCACTACCCACAGCCCACTGAAGTCAATGGAAACTCTTACCTACGACTCAAAGGAGCTTTTTATGGGGCCTCTGAAGCCTGGCAGTGCTGAGCCTTCATTAATAGCATGTGCTGTAAAAAGACTTCTGCTTCCAAGATTGTGGTCCTGACTAAGATGTCCTTTTTTGTAATAGCCTAAACGATGTCTTCTTTCAGAATCTTCATTAAAACTTAAACATTTGTAGTTCACAAGTTTTTCATTCCTACTTTAATTTGCTCTGGGTCTGGATAACTTTATCTTTTGGTCATTTTCCCCTGAGAGTTAAAACTTTAGACTGTGTAATAAATGGATCATAAAATCAATAGAACCAGACCCAAGAGATTAGGCTTTGACAGACCAAAGGAAAGAAATAATTACTAGAGCTTATTCCCATTCTTACTATCAGACAGAATACATACAAAAATGCCCTTTTGTACCAAAAGCCACAAAACTGTCATGCAGAGCATTCACACTTAAGAACTCTGCTTCTCTCATCTGCCAGGATGTGCTTGCTCTCACAGTTTTCATTCCCTCTCTTTTCATTTACCCCCTTCTCACTCCTTTTTGATGACTAAAAGCAAATAGGGAAGAAATGACAGGATGTGGTGATCTGCAGAGCCAGGGCTCTAGCCCCGAAGACTGAGAAGCTCTGTTCCCAAACTACTCACAAAACCCTGCCACTGCACCAGGAAATGGGTCTGCATTTTTGCTGATGAGTTTGAAACTGTAGTGACCATCATGTTTGCCAAGGAGATAACTGCCATAGGACCTAGCCCTTTAAAACCCCCATGGGCATCACCAGGTAGTTCATTAGAGACACAGAGATAGTAGCACTACCAACTGGTGCAGTGAAAACATTTATAAGGTTGATCTTGTAAGGCACTGAGCAACACTCATTTGTACTCAGCATCTCAGGAGCATGGGCAGCACAGGAGATCACCTTGACCTTTTGAGGAATAAGACCTCAGAATTTCACAGTTTGTTGCACTCTTCAAGCACTTAACTTTAAGGGAACAACACTTTGCAAGCAGTAAGGGGGTTTTAGCTGTGTCTGTTAGTTGCAATCATGAGGCTGTGCTTGGCAAACAAGGTTAGCTTACTGTCCCGTTGCTATCAACCTGCAGAGGGGATGAACTAAACAAATAATCATATTAGCTTCCAGCGAACCAAATCATAAATACTGACAACCTCAAAAGCCTGTGCAAGGAAGAGCAGACTTCTGTCTTCCCTAAAACCAAATGTCATGAAAACAGAATAATAAGAATCAAAAGGATGTTCATGGCTTAAAAAAAAATAAGATTAGAAAGGGGAAAAAAGCACCAGACGTTCAAACAATCCCTCTAATTTTGATACCTTTAAAAATTCAAACTGCAGAGATGAGTTAGTGATCTGTACAAATCCATTATCTTTCCCCACTGAGAAGAGAAGCCAAGTGGAACTGAGCTGCTTTAGTCAGACGCTGGTCAAGTAGCAGCTTCATTTCTCAGCTGGTGAATACAACGTATTCCGTGCCAGATGCTACTGCCTTTTCTACAAGACAAGTAGCCATGTACTTCAGAAGCAATTCATGGGGCTATCTGTGGAGCAGGGCACTATTCAGGAAAAGCATACTACAGCTCACAGGTACCACCACAGTGCGGGCTGCAGTTGCTGTTAAACTGGACAAGGTTTGTTTTTTTGGCATTTGATATTGGACACAGAGGCAGAGAAGCTGAAATGTGTGTGTTGTGTGTGTGTGTAATTTATCACCCACACATGCTTAGGATCAGTGATTGCTGCTCTGCACATGATTTGTTTTGAATGCATAAATTAAAACCATGGTGTAAACAACCTCTAAAACTGAAGTCCATTTATGAGCCAAACACATGCAACTTATTTGAAAGAAGCAGGGCACAGAGGATTTTCAGAGGCTGTTTCATCTCATTTTCCTTTCCAAATCAGAGACCTTGGCTTGGTAGTTTTCACCTCCTGCCCTACCATTTTCAGTATCACTTTAATCGATTGTGGTTTATAGATTATGGCCTTGCACAATCTACACAACAAACTATTCAATTTCTTACTTTCTGACATCCCATTCCATCATCTTTTAGCAACAGTGACTTCTTTATTGGCTAGGTGTTTATTTTTGTTTTTAAAGCTGTGAAATAAAACAACACTGCATTTATTCAAATATGAAGATTAATGCCACCCCAAGAAAAATTCCGATTAAATCTGGATTTATGTTTACATCAGTAAAGCACGTTATTAAAAAAAATGAATAAGTGTTCCTCCACAAACACTATTAGAAACTCTTGTCACTGTGCCAAACACAACTGACCTCTATTAAAACCAAAAGTACAGAGGGCCTCTGACTACCAGTGATGGGATCAGTTATCCACATGAAAACTCCGATACTATTAAAGCCCTAATGAAACAAATGGCCAGAAGAATTCCTGAATGTGGGGCATGTTTGTCTGGATTACAAAGCACAATACTTTTGAGCCTTAAGAACACATGCCTCCCAAGGCTGTCATATGGAAAGAGGCAGGGGGGACTAGACACCCTTTTGGAAAGGCAGCTAGGGCAAATCAGTGCACTCAAGTGTTATTCCCTGTCTTTGCCCTGTGTCAGTCAGTGTCTGGAGGCAGCTGTCAGATTACGGTGTGCTCTGCTCCTGTGTTTCTGTTCTGTGGCTGCAGATCTGAGAGTTGTGTGTGAACATGGCAAATTCCTGTAGTCTGCTGGTGTAGGTGGATAGATGAGAAAGGCTGGTGTAGGCAAGAGCAAATCCACTGCAAGAGACACAAGCAGGTTTAGCTACTGCAAGATGCTGATGATTTAAAAACATAAACTATGCAAAAAAAAGGAATTTAGGAAGGGAAAGAAAGCTGCAAAGGCAGAAAACTTAGAAAGAAACGTGAGAGATGATGAAGAAACCTGGAAACAGTCCACAGTTGTCACTCAGGCTGCACAAAGTAATCCATATTCATCAGGTGCTTTGTGCAAGCTGGATTTTGTTAAACTCCGGATGATTACTTTCTGCTCAACAAGATATAGATTGAACTAGACAGAGCTTTTGTAGGTTAATGTATGTGGAAAAGGCAAATAAGTATTAGACCACCTACTACACCCTGAGGATCTAACACATCTCTTGTCCACTGCAGGGCTATTCAGCATTGAATAAGGGAAAAAATGGCAGCATACTTTCCATTGTTTTCTTCCATGTAGTGATAAATACGCCATCAAACAACGTCCATTCCACTTTTTAACAAGGGACATCACTCATGTAAATGGATATACTTGAATTCCAGCCCTACTCCTTTGCAGACTGGAGTGTTCCCATAGGTCTACAGTACTTGGGTATTTTGACATGTAAAAGACCCCAGACAGTACAACATTATGTATTTCTACAACTAATAAATATTTTATGTACTTACGTGTACTTAAATTTTAAACTTAACCAACAAGTTTGCTCTGCCTCCAGATACTTCCTCCTCCCCAAATAGGTAAAACAGCACATCTCATAAAAAGTTGATGATGCGTCTGTAGCAATATATTCAGCCAGCATTAACACTGGACCCATTTGAGTTTTACACTGCAAATGCTGCCCAGAAGCTTGAGACATGAAGCAAACCAGCCATCACAGCAGTAAGACTGTAGACCCTGCATCAGGAGCCATGTCATTTAATATGGCCATTGCCTAGAATACAAATCTTATGACCTAATAGTAGCAAATTGCAAGAATTGACAGATACAATGGATATCTGCCCTGGGGCTTGCTGGTAGCTTTAGTCATTAATCTTGTTTGTATAATAATAGCATCAATGTCATCCTAACATAACACATTCCAAGAAAACTACCTGCTTTCCTGTCAGTCACCACTGTGCTGAAACTAATTTCACATAGTGAACCTAGCAGGCATCAGATGGTAATGACTTCTAGACATCATTGATCTGAGTTAGCCTAAAGTCAGCCTGCTAGAGGTAAAAGGATCCATAACCTAAACTGTTCCCAATCTTGAGAGCTAAGTCATGTTGGCAGTATGCTTTAAAAATAAGAAGCAAACTAAAGCCCTCAGCATGTTCAATCTCCCTGCTTCTTCCTCCCTCCTAGGAAATTCAAGGCCCCCCCCCGAACAAATTGACTACATAGTCATGATAGTAAGGAGACGAAAGGCAGTGAGCCCCAAAATTAGCTGATTTTGTTTGGCTTTTTCTGAAGTGACCATCTGTTTCAAGAGTCACATAGACCTGGACTCTCTGCTTCTAAATTCTCCTTCTGCCACAGGACCATTCATATAGGGCAACTTACATGGTTTGGAGTTAGAAGTGTGCAGGCAGCTTGAAATAAATGTAAAGCATGTCACTGGTTTGAGCATTTGATAGAAATAGGAAAAACTTTAATAATTCATCTTGTTCAGAGCAGAGCCCCTTTCCACTCTTTCATCCTGTGTTCTCTCTTTTTTAGTGATGCAAAAACCAGCAATCTCAGCACCAGCTTATTTCTCAAACTCAGCCTCTTGCTGGTTTCCCTACTGGCCCCACATTGCATTTCTCTCCTCACTGTTATTTGTGATTCCTTCATACTTAAATGCCATCTACAAAGTATGCTATTTTCTTTCTTCCATGCCATTAAAGATAATGTCAAATAAGATGAAACTGAAAACCAATCTCTCTGGCATCTTACTGGAAACATGCCCCTGCTCACTGCATTACCGCTTACCCTTGCCTTCTTTTTTCTCCAATTTCAGACACATGCGGTCACATCCCTTTCCCAGACCATTCAAATGAAGCTCTTCGACTGCTATCCTGAAATCCAGGTTTCTTAGACCTGTACCATACCCTTGAATTTTAGAAGTCCATATCCTGTAAATAGCGTGGATGTGCTTAACTTTACACATATAAACAGCTACATAAAAGAAAATGGGAGTAATTGCCTGCTACAGCAGATGTAAATGTGTTTTCAGGATATAGAAAACAGTATAATTTTGTACTTCTATTTAAAGAACACAGATCCATTTAATCTACCAAACTTCATTCTTTCCAAAAGCATCGTTCCTTTTGATGTCTTCATTCTCTATCAGTGGGAGTCTCGCTATTTACTTAAATGCAACCAGAATGCCAAACCAGATGTTTAGTGATTTATTCTGATATATTATTGGATACTGTGGATGACAAAACATTGGGCTGAGCACTCTCCTTTTTGCCTATGAAGTCTTCCAAAGCTTTTCAACATTACTGGTGGTACAATAACTAATTCCCTAAATTTTGGAGAGGCCATATCAGCCAAAACAGATGGAAATTAATTATTAAGCTTTATCACAACATTTTCATACCTTTCCTTTTGCCTCTATTTTTAAATAGAGGCAAACACTGGACATTTTTAAAAACTCTCTGGGAGAAGATTTTCAAAACAAAATCTGGGCCAGATTTTCAACGGTCTCAACTCAGAAGGAGGGGCTGGATCTTCAAAGTCTTTGATGAACAATCTAGCCATCAATGTTTCCTCAGCATTTCCTCAGCAATCTACTGGATGCTGGGCTCCACTGAACAGCTTCTGCTTTGTTCCCTTCCCTGCTTCTTCTAACATATTCTCTCCTGTGCTTTTTACCCAACAACAGTTCCTTGTTTGTCCTTCGAAGAACTACTGTCGTTCTGATGAAGAGGTCAGAGGATTTCCAGCCCATATTCAATTCACTCTTTCCCCCCAAATAGGAAACATTTAGATCTCTACCCAGACTTCATTATTCTTCCAATTAAGTTCCATAACAGTTTTACTCCTGAAATCTGGTAATCTTGCAATTCTGGTTTTGCAATCCTAAATTCAAGTGTTTCATTCCTTTGTTACAGAGCATTTTGCACCATATAAGGAGTAAAGAAAATAACAAAATCATAATAACCAAAGCAATCCTTTGTGTGATATCTTAACCTCCTTAAAGCGTAGTGTGGACATGATATCCAGACCGTGCTTGAAGCTCCAGGTTTGCACTTTGGAGAGAAAAAGAGGGCAGAAAACTCTGCTCCTTTACTGCAGCTGCTGACCCTTTTCTTCCAAAAAATCCCTGAAGCCATTTCAGGAGCTACTCACTTATGTGTACTTAGTTGACTGATCACTGGCCCAGAGCTATTTAGAGGTGAATTGTGTTTCTCAGACAGATCTCAAGTCAGCAAATCAGAGTACTTATCAGCTGAGCCATTTCTGCTAGCTTTGCATTAAGCATCATGGCTGGAGGGGTGTATGGCAGAATTTAGTCCAAGAAGGAGGGCAAAAACTCAGCATCAATCAACAGCAAACTCTCTGCAACTGGGTCAACAAAGCAGGCGGAGTTCAAATGAGAACATGTCATAGCTGCATGCAAGAGGAACTGGCTCTCCACATAGCCTTGGAAGCAGGAGAGTCTTCACCGGCATGAGGCTGACCTGAGGTGGCACTCACACAACCTGATGGATAACTACATTTGAGCACAGCATGGCAGGAAGAGGACAGGCAAGCCAAACTTTTCTCACAACCACAGCGTACATCCCAAAATTGCAACCTGCATCATACAAACTGCAAATTTTATACAGAAAACTGGAGGGAGGAAGAATAGTAACATGACTGCTCAGGACCAGGAGAGCAGAAAACGTGGGTATTCAAGAGTATATTCAAGAGCTGATCTCCTTTCCAAACACATTTCCTTTTCCTTATTTGAATGTGTAATCAAACAATGGCTACAAAATGACTTCAGTGGTGTTTCTGCCTCAGGGTTTCTGCCTGCTCAGAGGTCCACAGACCTGACGCTGTAAAGGCGCAATACAAAGAGATCACAGAGTGTTCCCTGCAACAACCAGCTCATTTTCCTGTTTGATTGGAATTCCTAAAATTAATAATCTCACCCCACCTTTTGAAAAAATTACTAAACTGCCTCTACAGACAGACCCCACCTGAAAATAACGCTCCACAGCAGAAGCTTGCACCTCTCTAAAATTCAGATTCAGGGTTTTGTTCAGACACATTCTACAGATATGGTGGTTGTCAGTGATAAAACTGCAGTGCTGGCTCTCGTGATATCTCTCCCCAGAGCCTGGGGGCAACTTGAGGTAAAAATCCAAGCTCATTTTAAAATTACAGGGAGGTTACAAAGATTTCAAAACCATGCAAAATCCACCAGCAAGCACAGCCAAGCTACCCCCCTGCAAAGCATCCTTCAAAACAAACAGCATGTTCAAAGGGCTTGTAAGATCTGCTCGCATTGGACATCTTCCTAATAGTCTCCAGCTACAGTTGGGAACAGCAGCACTGAAGCACAACAGGAAAACACACACGCACAGCAAGGTGCCTGCAACCAAGTCCAGCCTGTAAATTTGGGCAGCTGACATTACAGATGTCTTCCAGTTGCCCTGTTGCTAAGACTGGCTGTTCTGAAAAGACAGATTGAGACAAGCCAGTGTGCACACACAAAAAACATTGTTCACACACCTAGAAATACATTGGGTCAACAAAGCACATCAAGACATGGGGCTGAGTTACTGGTCACCATTTAAGAGATTAAATTGGTGCCATGTCATAAACAAACAGTAAAGGAGATTGCAGAAAACTTTTTCCCTTTCCGTCTGCTTTTTCCTCTGCCCCATTTCTGAGCCTTAGTACCCAAGGTTTTAAAGCAACACAGCAGACAATATCACTGGAGGAGATCAACGCCGGGATCAATTTTCTCTCAATACATGATCGACTGTTCCAGGGAGAAGTGAGAAGGCAGGGTGAAGTCAAGAGCTCCATGAGAAAGCATTGGTGAAGTCAAGAGCTCTATGTCAGCAAGCACAAACCCACATCAGCCCCCAGGGTGTAAAAACCTGCAAAGTTTCCTGATAACATAAGGCAGAGCCAAAGAAAACAAACAATGTTGTGGTATTCCTGCCTGGGAGGTGCAAATTCTCCATCACCTCCAAGCTTCTTGAGCCCCCATCAAAACGACTGCATTATAGAAACTGCTGAAACCAGGGCTTTTCTGGGAGGCCATTCAAGAAGTCACAGCGTGACAAAAAAGTAAGCAGGGGGTGTTGTAGGGGTGGGAGCCCTTCCTTCCATGGTGGCTGTATATCGGCATGTATTAAACATAGACACAACAATAAGCAATAAATCACAGCCCAGGAGAAGTGCCAGGTGGAATGCACTGGAGGAAATTAAAACATCCTTCTCGATGCAGTTCAGTATTGAAAGAAATGCGAAGAAGGCCAAGTTGACTTATCACCTACATAGCCAGGATGCTAAGGGGAAAAGGGTTCCAACATTTGCAGCTGGAAAATTTGCAGTTAATTAATTTCCTACCAAAATAAAAGCCAAGCTTAAAAAATAATATCACAAACAACCTTTTAAACAAATAAATAAATGATGGCCTTTCTTGCTTTCCTCAGTTTTCTTCTTTTTTTCCCCACCTTCTTTTTCAAATGCAGTTTCTTTCCACATGATTCAGCCACAGGGCAAAGGATCCATTGCAATGTACATTATGTGGCCAGCACCAGAATTCAACAAATTCTGACCTCCCACATTGCTTAACATATGCACTCACCATATCGACAGGAGACCTTATCTCGTGTACTTTAGTATTGCCCAGTGGCTGCCTTAAATTGCTTAAAAGTCTCATGAAACTAGTCAGTAGAGGCAGAGGCTGAGTCTCCATCCCCAAAACAGCCGGGCCACTTCCTTATTTCACTGAAAAATGCCCCTAGCAAGTTTGTTTTAGAAAAACAGCATTGGTACACAAGTTTCCCAGTAATTTCAGCCAGGACTCTGTGCCATGCAATGCATAAAGGCTGCTTATGGCCACCAGCAGACAAGGAAACCTCTTTGGAGCTGGGTTTTTGTTTTGCTGTGATAAGCTTATACTAGCAGGGGACTGCCCTGCAGCACTCAAGTCCTAAATAGATGGTGCTCCTGTGAGGTATCCTCAGCTGCAGCTGCTTTTTCCCTGCTTGTCCCATTTTTAGGCAGTTGAGGAAACCTCCACTGTTTTGAGTTTTAAAGGAAGTGTCAGGCAAAGTACTTATGCAGGCTGAAACTGGGACATGATTTATAAATTACTGGAAAGCCAAACTCAAGATTAGGAAAAAAAAAAGAAAAGAAAGGACTCACTTCTTTTGAAACTGGATGTGCATAACCACATAAATATTCTCTAATTGACACTCTCCAGGGTAGCCTGAAGAAGACAGCTGTATGTCCTGCCTTTTTTTAATCTCCACTTTTAAGGGCTGTGAGGACAGGATGGCATTTTCCAGCTGTGGTTCTCTTTCTCTTACTAAACGCTTTTGTGTCAGCCTGTCTATATAAGCAACTAAACCTTTACACATTAAACAATTCTGTGTCAAACTTGCAGTAATGACCAAGTTATATTTTCTGAGAGGGACAATTAAGATATTCACTGAAAATAGAAAGAGATGGCATTTTTATACTCAGATAAACATCAACTTAGTACAAGCTGACAGATAACTCTGAAAATAAAATGATGGCGACATTTTCTATGCCAGGGTTTTCTTTCTTGGCTAGAGAACCGGGACATCCTGCAGTAGGCCACGAAAGAGGGAAACCATTTAGATGTTGCTAACAAAACAGAGGGCATCAGTTTCAGACAAAACTCACACTGAGGAAAGCAAAAGCAAGAGAGGAGAAGGAGGAGTATTGTTATGAGATGTGCACAAGCAATTACCTGCAGCAGACCACACTACAAACTCAGGGATATTATTTGATTTGTCTCAATCAGTTGGTATTGCACTCTTTCATCTGTTTAAATGGAGGAACAGCATTTGGATGCAGAAACCTACTACACACATTTCTGGGTGGAAAACTGCTCTGGAGCCAATGCTGACAATTTAAAAAATGTTTTTTTTCCTACTCCCTTTGAAAGGTACAATCAAGGCACAGAATCTACCCAGGTGTAAGAGGTGTCACACATACTTGACATGAGCTATTGGTTTCCAAAAACATTAACAAGTTGCCACACAGCTCAGACCTGCCTCATCAGACATTTGAAAGGTGATCACTCGGATAAGCCAGGATAGGCTGGCTGCAACCCAAATTCAGAAACCTGCAGCCATACTGCCAGTAAGAACCACCAGCAAAACACATGGATTTAATAAAAGCAACAGTGAAATGTCAAGTTAAAAAAAAAAAAAAAAGAAGAAGTATTGCAAGCCCTTCTTGGGTAAATGTACAATTAATTTCTGATGAGGGCTAATTAATTTTTACCAGAAAAAAAATAGTGCTCATTCTCATTGCTCCTGTCTTGATTGTATCTATCAGAAAATGTACTTTTAATAGTGCCTTTTGTCTTGTAGTAATGAAAAAAAGCCTCCTAACTGAATCAGACTGGAAGGTGTTTCCCTGGTGCCTTTCTTTTTAACCTGAAGTGGAATATATCAGAGCTGTAAATTTGCTTACCCTTCTGTTCTGTGCATGGAGCATCTCTCCAGAGGAATTTTTAGCACTCCATTATTTAAGCCCACAAAGAGTGACCTGTCGCTGTGCAGGATTTGAAGACTCTTGATTGCTTCCTGTTGTCCATCAGGGAGGATCTGCATTTCCTCTAAATAACAACTCCTCAGGCTCCTGTTAGTGGTAGAAAGGGCCTTCAAGATGGTGCCATGCTCTAACAGAACAAGAAACAAGGCACAAGTAAACCTTGGAGGCATTGACTTCATTTCATACTTGCCTAAAGAGTAAAATATCAATGTCATCTTTACACACCTGCTTTAAACTTAGTTTTGGTCACCCCCTCCCATTGGTAGAGAGAGTTCCTACATTCTTACAATCCCTGCAGTTCTCAGACATTACAAAAACTGCCTGTGTGTTTTAACGGGAACCCAGAAAAATGTGAACCATCTGGAAAGTGTTGTAGCACGAAGGAAGAAAAGAGTCTGGTCCCACCACCAGTGAGTTATACAACAAGGTGACCTGAGACAGCAGGGATCATTTCTGGTGGCTTGAGTTTGTATTTCTTTGGGTTTACAGAGCAGATCAGTGTGATTTGATGCCATGACAAATGACAACAGAGGCAGAAGCCCTGCTGGAAATCAGAGAGGCCTCGGTAATGACTGCATGGGTCATGGATCTAATTGAGCCTCTTCCTGGAAGAAGCCATCTTGCCAGCTTGACAAGATGTTATGGCATAAACAGTGCATACAGCAAAACATATATGTTTGTTTTCACAGTGCTCTTACCTAAACAATTCAAAGATCTGACAAACTGTGGGAGATTTATGCTGGGGAAAAGGGGGTAGCCACATTATTTTTTGTTAAAACCCCAAAGAGGTCTGTCAGCCTCAATTGTTCCTGAAGCTTAATCTTTCTATCCCGGTCACTTCTATATTGTTGCCAATGCTCAGCAATTTATAGTGCTGGGGTTGGCTGCCATGAGATGCTTCTCCTTCACTTGGGAGGGCCTTAAGTGTGCAACAAGACTGAGGCCCAATGGGCTCATTTTGTTTCAAGACTAGGTTTGTGTTCAGGGCTGCCCCTAGGGAGGACTGTCTCCTCTGCAGCATTTTACTGGTTTAAATATTTCAGGTCCTGCAGAGTTTACTCTTCAGTCACCTCTAACCAGGGCCAGAAAGGAAACACAAATAAGAAGACAAGGTTATGGCAGTGGACCTTTCTACACAAATGATATGAGGCAGAAAGTACCCTGGCTTTCTCTTAGGCTTTGTAGGTGGGACTCCTCACTTAAAATATCAAGATATCAAAATAGCAGAACCATGCTGTATTTTCATTTAAGTACATTCTTATCATAATCAATGGCCATAGAGGCTCCCACAGTGAGAATGTTACTAGAACACATCCAAGATGATCACTTTAGAAGTAAGTGGTGGTAAAAGTTAGATAAATTATGACAGAGTCCTGGAAGGTGGTAACATGATTATGAGGCAATGACTCTGCATTCAGATGTGAGATTAAAGTAACACTTAGGGAGGCAATCCATCTTACTCTAAAATCAAAGGTTCTGCAATAGAGGATAACAACTTTATACCCATGAGGCTGGCCATATGCTCTGATTAATCAAACTATTTAATTTAACCTCTATCATTAGTATGAATATGGGCTAAGACAACCATTTATAACACTTTGTCCTTCTCCAGCATCTTCCCTTTATCCAAGATATCTACACTTTTCAGAAGAGGCAATCCTGTTAATTAGAGGATGGAGGTAGAAATAAAGAGACTAAATCATTTAGTTAATTCTACCACAGACTCTCTATGCTACCACAAAAAAAACCCTGCCTCAGCTTCCCCATCTGCATTACATTTCAATGCATTCCCATTCCTGAAAGCACTGGGAGTCATACACCAGTAGGCACATGGAAGTGCAAAGAATGACATAATTAAAACCTTGGGCAAGCCTGGATTTTAGTATTATTATTGCTTATTTAGAGATGAGTATGTCATAGCACAGAGAGGCAACCTACATGCACATAAGCACAGAGCAGCAACCTTTGCTCTTCTCCATTGTAATGTATTAACCTGACTAGCTGAAACATGCTTTTACATAAGGGAGGAAAACGCTATTTTTGCTTTTAACCACAATGTAGGTCTGTTCACTTGGGACTGTGCCTCAAGTCCTCCATCCTGCTTTTAAATTTACTTATGCAAACTAACTTCCACGCAATTTTGTGTTGAAATGATATCAAATGACAACTGTGTAATGGTGTCAAAACTGGGCTCCCAGGGTTGCTAGGTCTACGAGAGGGAGGGAGCTTTCTTAAGCCCTGATGCTCTTACCTGTTCCAATATACATCACATGGTAGAGAGTATCCTTCCCCTGAACAATATCAACCACGAGTCTGGAAAATCGAATGCTGTCCTGAGTCACGTATGGATCTACAGTCACTGGCTGCACGACATCATTCATCAGGAATAAGCGCTGTGCATCCTGCAGAACTCTCTCTGTCAGGTTCTCGTTAGGACTCTCATCATTCAGCGTCCCACACTAAACATAGAAGATTGAACTTCAGCACCTGCATTTTCTCCCCGCTTCAGCATCCCAAGACCAAACCCTGAAATTCTTCTGGAACGCCCCCCATGTCCTGTTGATTTACTGGGAAGGTGGGTCTGTGTGAGGGTCACAGAATCAGGCTCTTAGCCTTACCACAGGTCCTTAGCTTAGCTTTAGCCTGTAGCCTACTCTTTAAAAAAGTTTCTCACAGCTAGTCCACAGACCAGCAATGTGGTGTTTCACTCCCCTGGGATACCCTGCAGCCAGCAAACCAGAAGGGCAAAAGGCATTAACGAACCAAGGAGAAAAAGAATTAAAATTAGCTGTAGAAAGATTTAAAGACAGCAGTGGAAAGTTTTCATGGTGATGAAGCCTTTAAGTATTTCAAATAATCTTCAGGGTCTACCTGGCACCTGAGTCTGTACAATGCACAAAACCTGGAGGTTAAAACCCCTGAAAAATGGGTTGGTTTTGTGTCAAAGAAATCAACTCACCACGATGATTTTCTCTGATGTGCTGCCATTTGAATAGACCCCTCTGGTTTAATCTGAAGCAAGGCAGGTGAGCCACTAGCTCCCACCTTCCCACATGCAGCTCTTCTATGCTCATAGCAAATGGCAGATGAAGCCATGTCCATACATCTTTGAGCACCAAGAAGTGTACTGAAATAGGACTCGGTGCCCTTGTCCATCCACAACAGGGAAGAAGTAGAGAGCTCATCTCGTGTCTTTTAAATAGCATCATAAGTCTTATCAGGTGGATAGTGCATTTTAAAACCTGGGTTTCTACCTCACACTTATCTCTAGAATTCAGCATTTTCAAAAGCCGATGCAAGATTAAACTCTCCATGCAGTTTTGTGATCCATGTCAGTAGCCAGGGCTGGATCTTCACTCTTCCCCACCATGCCCTGCATGATGGGCAGACAATTCTTTACTCCAGAAGAAAGATGGGTGACTGGTTATTTATCTTGCTCTAGGCCGTGGGAATCAGTGCTACAATTAGCAATCCTGCCGAATCCCATACTCAGTCCATGGAGAGCTTCACTTCTCACTAAGCGATGCTCATGCTCGAGTAATTTCATTAGACAAAACCCCCACAGATTTCTTTTTCTCCATTTTGGGTTCAGGTGTTTTGGCTTTCCATGGAAGAGAAGTTAGTATGCAGCATATTAGGATGTTAATTTACAGCACTCCAGCTACAGTGTACAAATATCCCATGTGCATACTCTTGATATGCATCGAAGCAGCTCTGCAGGGCGGCTACCTTTCTCGGGTGCACCATCCAAAACTTCTCTTACCAGTGTGCTAAAATGAGTTGACAGGAATTCAGCTCACATTTACAGAATAAATATGGATCCTAATGGCTGGTGTACTAAGCCTACAATATTTTGGAGCTTGTGTTAACCAGGTGAACAGGGTGATACTAATTCCTATCACTTATGAACATGGTCACTTTTTTATCACTTTAAACATCTTCCCGAGTAGCCAGACTATGGAGACATCATAGAATCATAGAATCATAGAATAGTTAGGGTTGGAAAGGACCTTAAGATCATCTAGTTCCAACCCCCCTGCCGTGGGCAGGGACACCTTATGGTAGGTTTTAATGTTTTTTTCTATTGCAATGGCTCTTTTTAGCTCATGACTCATCCCACATTCTTAAGAATTTTTATCTCTCTCTTCTGCTGTATCCAGTACTTCTGGTTTACACTACTGTCTTGCTTTGGATGCTCTTCTCCCCACTCACTCTCGTTTCTAGAGCGTCACTGAATGTCACTGTTGGCTTTTTTTTCCGTTCTCATCAAGTCACAGATAATTCTTTTGGTCTATTGGCAGCCTGTGTGCTGACACCACATCCTCTGGTTTGGTTTTATTTTGTTCTAATATCCTGATTATCTGCATAGCCCTGATCCTCTATAGCCTTTGGTATTTCTCCTTCCTCTTTGAAAGAAAAAAAAACAAAACAACCTTGGCATTCTTCCCTCATCTTCCTTTGTGAACACTGAGGCAAAAAAAATAATTTAATTTTTTTTCAATATCTGCCTCTTCTGTCACTAAATTACCCTTGTCATCTCCTGAAGGCCCTTCGCTGACCTCTTGTTCCTCCTGTACTTGAAAAACATCTTAATCTCTTCTTGCAATCTTCCTTTTGTCTGCCACATACCTCCTTTTCCTTTCCTTATTTTCCTCTGAACATTTTCTTTCATGTTGCTGCTGCAATCTTTGCACTCCACATTTTATCTGATAGTTTTTGCGACATGGAAATGCTTTCCAAAGTCCTTTTCTGTTCCTCATGGGTTAGCCCCGCAAGGGACAGAAAGACCTTGATTCTCAGTTCTTAGTAAACGTTAATATTCCCTTTAAAATAAGAATTAAAAAAAATAATAATTATGAAAATACATTAAAAATAAAAATGAAAGGAAAAAGCCTGGCCATGTTTGGCATGGCTGGGCCTTCAGCGAAGCTTTGTTTCTTGGTTTTGAGTGCACCAAGCTGAGGGGTGATCAAGAGCCCAAACCTGTTCCACCTTATACAGGCAGAAGCCCCCCCCTCAGGTGCCATGAGGGTATTCAGGGGAAGAAATCAGGTTCCTCAGCAGGAACCCAAGCATGTCCCTGCTTGCACTGTGGACCTGTCTCCCATCTGCTCTTGCTGTGATTTCGGGTGACTGCAGAGTCCTTTTTGGAAGGTCTCTGGCGTCAGCAGCTTGAAGGCAGATGGCATTTGCAGGCAGCCTCAGCACCTTCGCCATAATAAAGGAGAGCCAGATTCACACGATCAGGATGAAAGGATTCACCATGGGGAAGTGAGGACAGAAAGACGAGTTCATCTTCCCTAGGATTTCCAAAGTGGGAAGGAACTCAGCTGTAAAATCAGCTCATGCTTCAGAAGACTTGGTTTCACCGTGGCTGTCACACGCATAGTGTGCACCTCACTGCCTGAATCTGTACATAAAGTGACTGAAGTTGCTCTATAATTTTCAGATGGGCCTTAACTGATAATCCTGGAAAGCTGCTCATTCATCAAACTAAAGATTTTTAAGGTGAGACAGAACACCTATGACCATCCTCATGTGTCCTTTTCCACCAGTTACTGCTGCAACATGTCCAAAACTTCTGGCTGAGCTACTCTCTCTTGGAAAGACATCCATCTTGCACTGAAACACTGTTAGCCTTAGGGGCCCTATCAAGTGATGGAAAATTCATCACATCAAAACACAGTCACAGTGTTTAATTACCTTTCTTGTTTAAAAATATAGGTTGTCTCCATTCTAGTTTGTCTTTGTCCAGCTTCAGCTTTCAATCCTTACCAGTTTTGGTGAGGTCATGTCTCTATGTACTTTTGTGAGGATCACATTCTCAGAGTTCAAGTGTCAGTGATGAGTGTAACAGAGATTTAAATTATTCAGTATTATAAAAAGTCTGAACATTCTTATTATTGGTAAAGCCATTCCATTTTTGCCACAAATCCCAGGGTCCCAATAACATGTGGCAAGGCTTTCCAGGGACTAAAACACTCATAAGTGTGGAGAAATTCAATTTATCTGCACCATAGGTCTACCTGGAAAAATGTTCACAAATGAACCCATTGGAGTGACAGAACACAAAAGGGACTGAAGTAAGGTGAAGGGCAGCAATACCTGGAAATTTGGGATGGGGTTTAACGTTGGCAGCCAGGCTGATCTTGGGTTTTCTTGGTAACGGAAAGGCCCATTAAATGCCTGAGTAATGGCACTCAAATTGAAGGCACACACTGCTGAGGCAGCTATGCTGTTTCTAGAAAAGGGGAGAAAAAAAAAAATCAATTTAATCATTAGAACATTGACATTTTCATCATAAGAAACATCAAGCGCCACTCAAATAAAATACATGTAAATTGCTAGGTAGATGTACAGGGATACCAATCTCATAGGGAGCAAAAATAAATAAATTGTAAAATGCAGAGGGGTTACATGACAATTTTGAGAATGAATTTTAAGCTTGGTTTTAAAATGTCTGTGATTTAAGAGCCACGGAAGCAGTTCAGACAAGAAAGGTGAATACAGTTTAATTTGCATGGATTATTTGTGTTTGTTGTATTTACTTTTTTTTTAACAACTCATCTATCTTTATTGATTACAAACAACCTCATTTTTAATTTCTTGGTGTTTCACAAGGTGAAATTTTGTTTCGTGCTCCAGAAGTCTTCAGCTATAAAATATATCCCCTGATATTTTATATATATTTACATATATATATGAGATACATAAATAAAATATGCACACGCATGAAGGGGAAGGGAAAGGGTGACACTGTGAACCAGGCTGGTTGTTATAGCAGCTCAGCATGCAAAATGGCCTTGCTAATACGTGTTTTCAATGATCACAGTTCACTTCTTTGTGTTCCCAGCTGGGAATAGCATCTGTCTCAGGCACACGATTCACCATGCATGCACCAGCCAGGGGAGGCATGGCTACAGAAATGCTGCTGCAGAAAGGACTCTTTGGAACCGAATTTGTTTTAAGGATGCTCTGCTGCCCAGTCAGACTCACACACATTTTAGCTGGCCTTTGCTGTTCCATTTCAGTCATGGAGACTCATTTTTGGAAGATCCTGAGCATGCTCAGCTCCTTTTGCCTCAAGAGGGTCGGAGGGCACTTCCCAGATAGTGAGAGTACCTCAAGGAAGCTGGCCCAAACAGAGACCTGTGCTAAGTGGTAACCCAAAATTGAAAACTGCTCCCTGCCCTCCCCTTCCCCCTGCTTTTCTTTTTTTTTTTTTTTTTAGAAAAAAAGAACAACATTCATAAAAAAAGATATCAGAATAAAACTAAAAATAGGGCTAGCACAAGAGACTGACTTGTCACAGTGCCTTTTTAAATAACCCAAGCTTTGCTGTATGTATCTTTCTGCTAATTAAAGCAATTTGAATTCTCTGAAAAGAACACATTTTTTAAACTCAACCAATAATTACACTCTCTTGCACAAAAAAAAAAAAGCCTTGCTCCACAATCTCAGGCTGGCAAGCAGAAGAACAGATTCTTTCACAGCATATTTCTTCCAAGCAGTACAACATCAGGAAGAGCTTCCTACTTTGTCTTCCCATTCTCCGCCCCTCCCCTGTCCCTTACATCCCTGGAGTGATGGTATAGCTCACTTTGAACATGTCAAAGCAACACCAGGCAAACCTTTCTCCACTTTTGTCTGAACACCGCTGACGCAGTGCATGCTCACAGACGGCAGCTCTTAAGGCAAAGCTAATGATGGATAACAAGTAAATGCCTTGAGGCACATATGGGAAAAAAAAGGGAGAATGAGAAATAAAACAAAAAAGGTAGAGAAAGAATATAACCCCACTAGTCTAACAAAAATATTTCTTTTATTTATATTTTTAGGGCCTTGATAAGGACTCCGTAATTTAGCCCTTTCCCTTTGCTATACTGGAGAAAGGAAAGAGGTTTTCCATTAAATCTGTGGCCTGTTTTCCTTTCCATCTGTGGCCTGGCATATTTCCCATCCCTCACTATGAAAAGCTGGATCCCAGTCTCAAGCCAGTGACATCAACTTTTGCAGCTGGCTCCTGTTGTCCTGGCGAGAGGTGCAATCTCCTTTATTCCCACCTCCTACATGCTGTGATTAACTAGGTGGTTTAAAGAGTAAGTTAAGTTCAAGGAGATTTTAACGTTGTCTTTGCTACCTCCCAGAAAATTTTTAATAAAAACATCTTAAATATTTCATCAGCAGCTTCCCCAAAAAGCTCTCTTTCCCACTGATGCAGTTGGGTATAACATAACATGAAACAGTAAGTCTATATGTGGGTGTTACCATAACCACTAATACCCCCTTGTTATAAGATGACCCTAAATACATTAATTAATTTTCCAAAATAAGAATACCTTTAAACAAGCAAACAAACAAGTCATAGTTTTGCAATGCATTGGTGTTTGATTATAAAGAAACTTGGACTGGAGCATACAGCAACCCTCTTTGGTATGCAGAGCTCATGCAGCAGAATGTAAGTCCCAGTGGAAGTTAAAAGAATAATTACCATTATTTCTCCAGTCAGATGACAAATTGGAACATTTTCTCTTTGAACTCTCAAAAGAACATCATGTTGTAGACCCAAAATGCTCCTTGATCTAACTTCAGCTATTATCAATAACTTATTTCTTCAATTAAACAAATGTTACATATTATATTGTCCTCAGAAGATACTAGAGAGAATGTGCATCCCTAATGTATGAAGAGTGCCTTAAATGTAACCCAAAGGAGACAGGTAACACTTGTCATGTCTCATGTTAAACCTGGGAGACAGACACAGCAGAAGAGAACCAGAGCTTGCCTATGTCTCCCCACTCATAGTCCAAAAACTAATTGTATAATTTGATAAAAATAATACAATTTATTAATAATTTTCTCATTTTCAACTTCTGTTCTTGGCTGGATGAACGGAAAAACGGATAGTTAAAACATTATTACTATGGGCATAGAAGTCCTCCTTAATTGAAAAAAACCTCACAAACAAAATAAAAACCAAAACAAAACCCAGTATAATCTCAACTGCCAAAAGCAGTAGCCAGGTTCCCTTTTAATGTTCAGGATATTTGGCTAACATTCTCTAACTGTTTTTAGAGCACTACTAATGCTACTTTCAATCCCAGGACAGATTTTCCCCAAAGTCCACAGTCAAGGTGCACAGCTCAGCCATGTTTATTTTTTGTGGTTGCTTCTCCACTGACTCACTTTTGGCTGACACTGGCAATGGTAGTGCAGAAACAAAACATGGAAGATGGATGAGGGTGGCCAAACACCTACTTCCTGGCACAGGAGGTAAGCATTTACAGAGTGGGAATAACATTCAGGCTATGTTAACTCTCATAGTGAAATTCCCAACAATGCTTTAGCTCAAGAAGTTGGGGCTGATGCTTTGTGACTTCAAGGGCTGAAGTTCAAGCCCTGTCACACCAGCAAGTGACACAGGAAGGCCTGTGTACTTCAGTGGGGCTTCACTTTGGTTTGCTGACGGCTTCTTGGGAACAGACTATTATTCACATTGAACAGTACTGCACTGCACACAAAAACCAAAAAAAAGTTGGCTATGCAGCAAAAGGAAGGTACTTAGAGTGCTTGTCGTGTGGAGTAACTAACTCAGACTTTCATTCGCTAGTTTACACTTCAGGGGTAACACCCCCATGGAGAACATGTATTATTGAAACTCAATACCATGCAGACCAGTTATAGTTTGAAACTTATCATCCTAGCCTTGGGCTTCAGAGAAAAAGTTATTTGAGTTTTCCTGACTAAAAAATATATATTATGAGATTTTTTTAATATGTTTTTTAATTAACTCCTCCTTTGTGCTTTCACAGCTACACTAAATCATTCCAATTACAATTTTTTTTCAATATCAAGCCAAGAAAATGTGATTATGAAGTTTCAGAAATCATACCTTCCTCTCAGAGTTTAACGCTGCTTTTGATTTGTGGACCTGAAAAAATCTATAGCAGAGGTACAGTCCCCCTGGGAAATGTCAAATGCTGTAGCCCACATGACCTTGCTACTATGAAGTGCTGTTCAACAGCAATTTGCTGATTTCAGTCTAGGCTGTTGTGATCCCATCTGCCTCATTCTCCTCCCTCCAGTCCTTCTCAAGCATATGTACCTGTCCACCTCATGGCCAGTCCCAGTGTTCACATAATTGTGTCAGATTGTCCCAACAGTTAGCCTGGCTGAAATGTAATTATGTTTTTCTGTTGGGTCATTTTTAGGCCGTGTCTCTGAACTACACAAGCAGCATTGCCGCTACAAAAAAACAGTCACAGCCCGGGTTTATATCAAACGAAGTTACCCTAGAACTGCACAATCACCTTTTATGGACTCCAGGAATCTATGAGCCATGGATTAAAAACATTGTTCTAAAGGCCATATTCCCATGATGGATAACACAGACCTATCTATTCCTTCAAGTTAACCAAAGGATCTTTTGAAAATGATTACTCAGAGTATCTTAAGAAATCAGGATATTGTCAGTCTCAGACTGCTGGGAATAGAAGAAGGGCAGTAAAACAAGTACAACTTACACATTAGTAGTGAAGACACCATAGATCAGATCTTGCTCAGGTAGGTAGAAGGTGCTTTGCAATTCATTATAGTAGAAAGGGATTTCTCCAGCACGGGAGCAGTTCAGCCTGGCCTTCATGAAAGTTGTCCATGTGTCCTCCAGCAAAAATCTTCCTCCAATATCATTTTTGCAAACCCTTGCCACACGAGAATACACTGTTTTCCCACAGTCATGTTCTACCGCATTCTCACGGAAGAAGAAGTAGGTGAACAAACCAATGTCATAGGCAGCAATAAAGTTAGGCTCTGAAAAAAAGAAAACCAAACCCAACATTTGAAAAGATTTACACCAGTCAGAAATCAGTCCACGCTCACTGACCTGCTCAATGCACTGTGACACAAGCTCCTTTTATTCAGGCTGTCAAAACAGGGACCAGAGGGAGTTTGGAGTCAGCGGAGGACATAAAAACAGTAGATGGAAATAATGATGTATGGTGATACAGCTCTAGTTCCATACTTCAGATCTTGGACAGACCTCACTGTTTCCCAGCTTTATTGGCAAAGTCGCTACTGATTTCGGTGTTCAGCACTTTGCATATGCATTACTATTCTCTGTACCTATACTCATTTTACAACACAAAGCTTAAGCCTTCCCATTGGGTTCCTTCACCTATTCACTTCTAAAGTGCACCTTACGATGTGTTAAATATGCTGTGCACATCCATTGGATTCCCTAGATTGCTCACTGAAACATTCAACCTGCTCTCCCAGCACAATCACATCTGGCTTTTATCACGAAGTCTTTCCAGTTTCTAGGCACAAAAGATTATCTTATGTCCATAAAACAAAACTGTGCCACAGACCGACAGTACTGAAAACAAGCTCTCTTTAATTATTTTTCTCCTAGAACTATTGTTATTATTTTCACACAAATTGAAAAGAACCTGGAATTGGTTTTGTAGTGAATATTTTAATTAGGTATTTTACAAAGCTTTAAAGTGTACAGTCTTTTATCCCAGCAGTTTCTTTGGCAAAAGGAAAAGATCAGCCAATGAATAATATTTGACTAAACACACAAAAAAAAAAAAAACAAAAAAACCCAAAACCAAACCTGCTGGTTTTATAGGGTACTTTTTAAATGTTCATTCCTGAGAAATGCTCAAAGGAAGAAGAAAAAAAGAAAGTTCAGAATTCCTTTAATGCTGCAGCCCAGGAGTGAAAGGAGAGCAGAGCCACGGCAGAGGGAGAGGAAGGCAGGCTGGTGCTGCTGCAAGGCAGGTTTGGGAGGCAGATGATGGTACAGAGGGGAGGGCACTGCAAAGCATCTCCCATCAAACCTTCCTCTTCAAACAGTAAACCTTAAAGGGGCCGTTGTGATCACCATCTGACCTTCTAACACACACCAGAGAATTTCACCCTGCAATTCCACCATCGGATCCTGTGACTAACAGGTGAATTGGACCAAACTAAATACAACTGCACAATGCCACATTCCTTTACATCCATCACTTTCCTCAGTGACTTGTTCAAATGACTAAAGACTGCCCCAGCAGCAACCTGTACTTCTTTTTCCATTTGACATTATCTGGTTTCAGCTTCCAATCACAGACTCTTGTCATGACTTGTCTGCTAGATTAAAGAACTTTATCCTGCCAGAAATCTTCTCTTGAGGTAAGTACTTCCACATCATGAGCAAAACACCTTCTATCTCCTTTTCAGAAAGATAAATAATTTGAGCTCCTTAAGTTTCTCACTGTGAGGCAGGCCTTGCAAGCTTCAAATCACTGCATGGCTCTTCTCTGAATCATCTTCAAGTTTTCTGTTTCTTGTTAAAAAGTGGCCAGAACAGGATGAAATTACTCCAATGTTACCAATGCTGCACAAGGGTATAAATCCAAGAGTCAACGTTAGTTTTTCCAGTCACAGACTAGAAACTCAGTTTCTGTTTGTCTTTCCTTTTACTCCCCTGTTCCAATGTGGATTCCTTCTGAATTCCTCATTCATGCGCAGACAAGAGGCACGAATTTCTAATGAGTGTATATGGGTTATGCTGCTTCTTGGTCCTAATTCAGAGTCTGTCCTGACAGCGTCCTTCATCTAAAACTCCGATCTCCATATTGACTTCAGTATGCCTGCAGAAGCCTACTTCAGTCTTGTTGAGCTGCAGAGAGCGCACAGTCCCACTGCTCTTATCTTTGATTGAAAGGTCCTGAAATCCAGTAGACAGATTCTGAATATCCTGTCAACTTACTTGGGTCAAAGGATAGAGAGGGGACATTGGGGTCTCCATCCCTACAGTCTGCTCAGTCAGAAGGTGTGAACTCGGTTCAGATATCGCTGGTTGAAATTCTATAGCTTGCTTGATACAAGGTATTATCACACTGGGGTAACAGCTGATTTTAGTAACTATAAACCCACAACAGCATAGGTTCACAGGGAACACAACGTGCTCTGAAATTTCTCATCTTTGGACTGATCTTGCACTGAAACCAACCATCTTCAGCTGAGGCAGTGGAAGACTACAGGGTGCTTAACACTGTGCAGAACTAGGTCAACAATATGATGTGATGCTTTGGGTTAATTTTGATCTTCAAATCTTTGAGTATTTTTCTTGTTAAAATGATGTATTTGGTCATCTAACAAGACAAGAGACCCACGTACATGTTAAGTAGCCTGTAAGACTTACTGTCTATATTCTAAATCAACCTCTCTGAAATACTTCCAGGCTATTTTTAGATGTCTTCTAGGCTGCGTTGATTATTGCACCAGAAACCCTTCCCCATTGTTAACTCTGGATCTCAATATCAAATCAGAGAGAAAGATTTACAAGCCTGTCAAGCTGACTTTAATACACCTCTTGCTCAGATATGATGCACATGACTTTACCATTAAGCCATTTGGAGTTGTATTGTGCTGTCCTAAGTGGGGGAACATTTCCAAGACTGCGGTAAATAGCAGGATCCCGACCAGAGAAATCAATTACAGTTGCAGCATAGAGTTCTCCTCGTGATGTAATCACAGCTGTCGAATTATGCCGAGGGTCATATGGGCACCGAGCCACTCCATTAATTCTGTCAATGATTTTGCTAAGATTTCCTACCTGTATTTAAAAGGAGAGAAGAGAATTTAAAGAGCATCTGGCTTTCTTACTCATATAGAGAATTCTGTTTATCCATAAGCACTATGAGCAAAACCCTGATTTTAGAAAAAACAGGCAGCTCTGAGAATGTTATGTCAGTGATGACTGTAAATTGATCTTTTACATCCATCGTTTGCCAATGCAATAAGAATGTAATGTCAGCGATGACTGTAAATTGATCTTTACATCCATCATTTGCCAACGTAAGAACTTGAGTCTGAGCCTCACTATTCCCCATGCTTTGTAAGAAGGGTAATTCCATAGCAAATAAAACCTGTAGGCCCCAACCCACTCAGTGTGATCAGGTGCTCCTGCTGCCAGCACAGGCTTCTAATTCTCCACAGACACCATCTCAATGCATACTGGCATTAAAAAACTATAAAAGTAAACAGTGCTCTGGACCTGCTCCTGCCTCCCTTGAAGCCAAAGGGAGTTTTGCCATTTATTTTAAGGAAACATTTAAGTATTCAACTCAGGAGGTACTCACAGCAAATCTTGTCTATATTGCCCATTTTCAGCAGCATACCAAGGTTTACATAAGTAGCACCTTGCCCAGATCCAGCTCACCCATAACACAAATTTTTTGCTCCCCATCTGCAGATACACCCACTGCCCCAGAGCAGCCCAAAGGGACCCATAGAAGAAAACCAAAATTATTTTAGATCAGCTAAACATATTGGAACATACTCTCTGCAACCACGATGCCTTGCCAAATGCTGCCCCAAAGCATGCATCCAGCCCTATCACTGTGAAAGAGGCAAAACAAACCTGTCGACTGGAACACACTGGTGAAAAGGCATTGGTACCACAGGTAAAAACTTTCTTGCCGTAAACAATCAGCACTCGGACATAGTTCTGGCACTCTTCCTATAGGGAAACAAGAGAAAGAAGTTTTGAAAAGGTGACTGTAGGGTTATTACGATAAAAAAAATAATTACCTCTATTGCATCAGGAATACACTTTCCTTTGCTCTAACTCAGACTGAGGTTTGTTGCATTAAGCAGTGCACAGATGTAGGGAGCAGTGGTCTAAGTGAGCAAGCCAAATTTGCTGTTTATTTCTATAATCATAGCCCTGCACAGTCCCTGCGTAGGATGCTATCCATCAGGTTGACTCTCCATTAGCTACACAAGTGCCTCTTTCTGTTCTCTGCTTAGACTGGAGGAGGAATCCTCCTTTTTTTTTCATGGTGATACTTCTGATCTATTTTTCCCAGTAATGCTGCAGCTTTGAAAATGTTTCCCAGACACAAGCCCCGGTGAAGGACAACAGGTCTGTCTGCACTATAATTCACAACAGTTCCAGCAGGAAAACAGCATGAACTTCTCTTTAATAGACCAGGCTGGTCAGGAGAAGCTTGAACCCGCTGTTGCTTCCTGCCTCCCACAGAGATTGTGTGCTCAGGGTTTTCCATAATAGAAGGAGTTTCTTTCAGACCAGGGCAGTGAGAAACAGCAATTCCCCTCTTCTCAGCTGCACAACCACTTGCTGGTACAAATAGGAAACTCCCTTCACATACCAGTCCCCAAAGGAGTGGGGCCCCTTTCATCCCACCTGGGGTAGGGGTGGTAGCACAGGGTGCAGCTGGCTTTTTTCAGAAGGCCTCCTTCATGTTGTTGGAGAGAGCCACAGTCTCACTCTCTCCCCATAGCCTCATATCCAGAGACCTGTGGACTGCAGATCAGGCTGAGCATCTCCAGGCAGTTAAGCAGTGTGGAAGGAAGATGCCACATAAGGCAGGGACTTTCTAACAGTACACACAGAGAAACAGAGGTGTAAGACTAACGTGCAGCTCCCACAGGCAGTGTAAGCGGCTCAAGAGCCGCCTGCCCCAGGGTTCATCCAAACAGCTCCAAATGAGAGATGTTCAGTGAGGCTGGCACCAGCCTGCCTGCCCTGGGCTCTGGGGCCACCTCAGAGGAAACGATACGAGCAATCACTAATGACTGGCACCCACAAAGCTCCAAGTGAAGAAAGACTATCCTGTGCTACTGTAAACAGAAAAAGAAACTTGCTAAAAAATAGCAACCTCAGCTGGGTTATCCTGGCTGTGTTGCTTTTCTCCCTCCAATAGATCATAATTTGCCACTAAACTGAGCCTACAGTTGCAGACACCGCTTCTCCTTCTGTAAGCAGCCATCACTCTGCGAGCTTCCCTGTCTCATGCTGTTGATCATTTCCCTGAAGATTTCACTTGCAAGATTCAGCAGTGTGAAAAAGCTCCCTGTCATCTGGAAAGGATGAGGCTTGCTTAGCTGGATTATGTGGGATCTTCTTTCATTTGCTGTATGGAAATCAACTCAGTGAAGGATGGCATTTAGCAGAAACCCATCAGTGCTAGCCACAGACAATGACTGCACAGGCATGACATGTGGGGCTTGCTTTAGGATGGGAGAAGATCACCGGGACTGCACTTCAGGGCCAGCCCAGGAGCACTCACCTAGCCCAGGGAACAGGCTGTAGAGCACCACAGAGCAGGTGCTGCCAGTCTTGAGTCTCAGCAGGGCATCAGGGATCAGATACATAATGCCTGGCACCTTAAAATGAGAGCTTAAATTCATAGCTAAGTCAATTCAGAACTTCTTATTTCAGAAGCAGATCAGTCATGGTGACTGTGCATCAGTCTATCAAATAGGACCTTGAGAAGCTCTTTCCCACCTGCCATCTGTTGAGAATAGAGGTCTCACTGTTTCCTTTAATAAGATGAAGGGCTTGCCAGTCCCTCTGCTCAATCCTGTCATTGTTATGTGGTGCTGTGAGCCCTGTTAGTTATTCCCTGCCCTAGAGATGTCTGCATTCATGGGTAGGTTAAGTAATTCCTCTTTCTGTAGAGCACGGTTATTGAATTCCACATAATATTAGGACCATTACATATTTGACTGTAAAGTGATAGAGATTCTTGAGGGGATGCTATTAAAAAAAGGTATGGGCTCCTCTCCCATCAGTGTTTTGTTTTCAGAATATGACTGATTTGGCATCTACCCAGAATACACGTCTCTACCCAAATTTCGCGCAATAAGAGAGTACACATCTGTGCCCCCTCCAGTTCCACCTTTCCCTGCTTTGTGCAGAGTCTGAACAGAGCTTCTGACCTAAACCAGCTAATACCTTTAATATTGCTGGACCCTTTCCTGTTCAGGTCCTTCAAAATATTCCTAACCAAAACCCCGTCCTGCAGAAATCCAAAATGCTGATTTGCAGAATTCTATTGTTTGCACATAACTATATTAAAGATTAACAAGCTTCTATTTCTAGAAAAGCTTCACAGCTGAGAATATAGCACACAAAAGAAGAATTTTTCTGCTAGGTAATGTGCTGGATAGTCTTCTGGAGTCTACCAGCAGTGATCCACCTGTTGTATGCTTTACTCCAAGGCATAGTAGCCTGGCTTAGCAGGGATGCTGGAGGCTGGTAAAATATGGTGTCCTTTAGCCTAATTAAGCACAGTTTTATTTGTACCCACTCAGTCTAAGGCAGAAGTTATTTACTGAAACAGAGGAGAAACCACACTGAGCAAATACATCGGCTGCTGTTTGAACCTGCACCTGAGCATTTAACCTGCAACTTCCATCCCCCTCCCAAAGGTGGTAGCAAAGAGCAGAAGCACAGTCCATACGGATGTGGTGTTAGACTAGAAACATTTGAGAACTGATACTTTTAAGAGAACTAGATGCAACAAACTTGCTAATTATTTCATTGGCTGTAAGAGGCAGAAATTCGGGTGACTAGTGGATATTTTCTACTCTGTTTCGAAAAAGATGCTACTAGGCCTGGGCCATATCCTATGTTCCAATGAATAAACTCAATAGGTGTTTTCCCTGGATCTGCCTCAGCGATGATGGTAACTGCTCCCTATGCTCCTGAAGGAAGAGCAGTGATAATATATACATTTTATGCATTGGTCTCAAAACAATCATTCAACTTAATGTTCTGAAACAGATGTACATCATCTGCCCTGTTCTCTCAGCTGGGTGAACCAAACATGCAGGTGCTAAAGGACTTGCCATGGTGATGTACTGAGTCAGAATTGATCCTGAAGGACAGCAATGAGAGACCACTTCCCTCTAACCTGCCTGGCCTGAAGAGGAATACTGTGCTCGTCTTGTATTTCTTATTGCAGTACCCACTGCCGGTCACATCAGTCTATGAAAACCTTCAACAAAAGCAAAGAAGAATCTTAACCACTTAAATGCTCCAGCTTAAATGATTTTTCTCAAAACACTGTTGGTGAGATTTACATTAGATCCTCTTTCTACCCTGTTCTCCAAATAACTAGCAAGAAACACCCTCCTCTCTGTTCTTTAAACCAGTCTGGATTTGCTCTGAAACGTCATTCAACACTCCGCTCTCTGCAACAATTCATAGCTAAGGCAAATGGTTAATAAAATGACCTCAGAAACCCCTACAGAAAATAGGAGCTCTTTAATGCAGTTTCTTCAGTGTGGTAGGAAAACTCTAGGCATACAGGAGGCAAAATTCAAATGGGCTTTAGTATAGCTGGAATATCTGGCAAGCTTGAATCCAGCTCTGTCCAGACGAGTCAATATTTGGATCCTGCTCTCACATTGTGGAGGAGACAGTTAAACCTGTGTATGATCAGTCTGCAGATCTCATCACCAGAAGATATTATCTGGATCAAGAGATTAAGGATTTAAATAAAGGGGGAAGACTGGGTATTTATATGGTTAATGAGAATAACTCAGTTATATTAGTTGGGATTATTATTAAATATATGGCAGAGCTGATAAAAACTTGTGGCTTACCACCAAAGCATGAAGTATATCTCTGATTTTCCTACAAATTGCATATTACCCTCCTTGAGGTTCTTGCTCCTTCCTCAAAATTACCTAGTACTGGTCCCCTTTTTTGAGATAAGGGCTTGAATTGAGCAGGTAGCACTTTTCTTCAGCCTAACAACCCTTGTTTTCCCAGAAAGGCTGAGTACATGACTTGAGTGCTCAACCCTACAGGGCACAAGTTCCCACTGTCACTAAGAGAATGAACTTCACTGGAGCCTGTCCCTCCGACCCCACTCAGCTTAAACCTATCTTCATTTATTTCATTTTTTGCAACATCTAGATTTAAATGTGTCTGTGAATGCTGTAAGGTCCATGACTGCGGACAGAACCATGCGTCTTTCTAGCTCTGAGAGATGTCAGGCTGCTTTGAAAGCACATTTCAAACCTGAGAAGCAAAAGTGGTGCCTTGTTACTCCCTTCATTCGTGTGGACAGATGAGCAAATGGAGGGGCTGAACTCCTGTGGCTTTGGTTTGAAGTAAAATTCAAACAGACGTCTTCAGGATGCTGTGAATAAGGCAGCTGTAGGTGCTTCTTGAGTTGTTTCTTTTGTCATTTCTGAACACTGGAGTTCTGAAATGTTACAAACCCTTAATCTCATCGTACAGATGTACTTTTCTTTGAAAGCATATAAACCATATATAGGCAGTACTTTAATTGCCGTTTTACTTTAAATAAACCACTGCAGCCCTGTCGTCAGTGATCTCCTTTTTAATTCTTTTTTTTAGGCTAACACTATTTGATCACATACTGATATATTTTAATCACAGATTAAAACCAGTTACATGCTGCATGAGTAAATTAGCTGTTTCAGATGGTCTGCCATCCTCAGTAAATAAACACAAACTCCTGGAGTACAACCTGGAGTTCAGAGAATAAGCCAGCAGAATGCCATGTTACACCTTCAAGAACATTTTAGTGTGCAGGGAACATTTAATATATCTGTTGCAGTTCATCACAGTTTGTTAGAAAACAATCAAGACCTAACATGTTCTTGAGTGCTGTTATTCATGTACTTTCAGATACCTATATTTATTCCTTTGGATATATTTGTTCCTTTGGACAAAAAATTCTATTAATCAGTTTAAGCCAATGCCCTGACCAAGCTCTTTCTCCTTTGAGTACAAGAGATAATGAAGAGAATTCCTAATGATTTTTCCAGCCAAGTTTTCTTTAATGAACTTCAAATCGAATCTGGGGGTTGATTCTACATTGTTATCTTAGCAGAAGGACTAGGAATGTAGGTTCAGATCTCTAGGAACAGTTACAGAAGGGGAAAAATATCTGACCATTTCCTAGTTATTTCTATTTGCCTGGAAATTTATATGTTGCTTGTCCTACCTGGAAGCCGCTAATCCACAAGTGGCATGAAGATTCCCAGCTCCACCAGATAACCAGAACTCACATCCTTTAAGACACAGAGCCACTTGAAGGCCTGAAACAGCTGATTCCTCCATAAGCCCAGCAATGTCTACACCAAAGCTGTTCAGTTGGGCTGAAGCCTAAGTCTAGGATTTCCCTGTAACCTGATGGGAATCATAAGACATCCCCAGCATCAGAACATCATACAAAACCAGAAAGAAGCTCTACTGGCAATACAGTGGTACCACCAGCAGTGAGATACCTATCAGACATTTCTCTTGATTCTGTCTTGCTCCAGAAGCATTATTACTGTGTCATCTTTCTCCTGGCTACACAAAGCTCTTCGGACAGCATGTAAGAGCTGCTATTTTCACAAATGGTCCCTTTTTACGTTTTGAAATGATAGTGTGCAGCTTTTGGAAAGTTAACAAATAATTCTGTGTTTAGCCAAGAGAAAGAGCAAAGTGCTCATGTTTAGAAAGCCACAACTTTCCATGTCAGGCAAAATTCCTTAGATATGGTAGATAAACTGGAAGCTGAACAACTCCTAATGAAATTAAATACATCTCTTCCCCTTCTGCTCTATCCATCACTCATTTTAACTACAGACTCTCGGGTGATTTCATTTGGAAGAGAGAAACAAAGGCAGCATAGCACTGACTTTGTTCTCTGCATTGTCTCTCAGTAATGTGGGTGCTTTCCAGGGGACAATTTTAAGGTGCTGATCATGACACATTTTATATATGCTGCATTAACAAGAATGATTACTCATGGAAGCCAGCATTCATCTCCAGAGACATGGCAAGTAAAGCATGTACAATTATTTGAGGAAACCACAAGTTTTAGTTGATAAAAATAAGATAAATGAGAGACTATTCTGAGATGTTTGTTTCAATACTACATGATACATCACAGAGTTAATTTTAAAATCAGGTTCAAGAACTTAGACATTAATAGATTAAAATCTGGTAAATTACTGGGCTGAAAAATGTCCTCAGAGTGAAATCATTCAAAAACTTCCTCTTCTAGCAGGGCCCCAGATGGGGTGGTACTAGCTCAGTACTAACAGTTCTCTTAACAAACATTTGTGGATTATCCAAAGATTATAAAAATAGTAAGTACCAGCGAGGACAATGCCTCACTATATACAGTGATACATGCTAGGACCCAAACTGGACCCAACAAGTGCAATACGTTTTTGTAAGATTTTGTTAATTTATGCATTAAAGAACAAGGGACAAAAGGGCTCTGCACATAGACTGGAAGATTACATCCCAAGACTAGCAACTGTGAAAAGGATTTAGTGGTCACAGGGGCTAGGCAATGCTGCATCATCTCCTATGGCAGAAGAGCTTATGAAACTGGCACATATATGAACAGAGGAAGGTGAATAAGAAGTGGAAGACTGTTTAATCACACTTAGGCATTAGAGAGACTGAGAACGGAATACAGATAAAAAATTGGAGTGTGCAGAAAACAAACAAAAAATATTGAAGAGCTGTAGAAAAATGACTTAGCGAAAGAGGCTTGGAGAACTCAGCTTTTTACTTTACCAAAAAGCCTAAGTACTGAACTGACAAGAGTATATAAGTGCCTTTGTAAAAAATAAATATTGGTAACTAAGGGGCTCTTTAATCTAGCACAGAAGGGCAAAATGAAACCCAGCCACTCAAAACTAAAGCCAGATCCAAAGGGGAACTAAAGTACAAATTGTTAACAGAGAAGGTGATCTGCCATTAGAACAAACCAGCAAAGCATGTCATCAGCCCATCTGCTTCAGGCCTTCACTTCAAAATTTTTTGCCTTCCTTAAAAGGGTGCAGCAGCCAAATACAGCTTACCGAGTTCAATTTTGGAATAGGCAGGTGAAATTTGTGGTCAGAGCTACACAGGGTGTCAGAAGAAATGGTACCTTCTAACCTTAAATCTATATTTCTCATCTTCCTCTTCTCTGGGCAATAGGTACTCAAATGTGAGGTAACCATCATGCCGTAATAATTATACTTCTGTGATATGCATTTTGTGGCTTTTATTCTTGCACTTCTTAATTTCCTTATGTAAAAGCTCTAAGAACTTTAGAGTTCTTTCTAAGCAGCAGGAAGAATTTGATTTAGAGACTTAAGAGGCAATGAAAGGGGAAAAAGATATTTTAATGCACTAGGTGGCTTGGAAAACCTCACTCTAAAATACGTATGTTATTAAATGGGCAAGGAAAATGGACCAGTCATGTAACTTATGCAAACTACATTGTGGATTAATGTAAGAGTCAAAGGTCCTCCTTATTTCTGGCCTCTATCACCACATACCTAACTGCCTGACAATCCATTACGTATTTATCATCAAGTCATTCATGCTAGGTAGAAAACTGCCATTAGTCAAGTGTTGACAAAGCAGATCTGAGGCAGACAGAGCTCTACATTTTGTACCACCACCACTGCACAGCAGAATCAGAAATGTTCACATTAATACTGCACTTGATACGTTTACCCAGCAAAGGGCAGAGGTGCTGCATCAGAGCTGGATTTCTTAGCTGGAGCAGAGCACTTCACCGGGTGGCCAGGCTAACCTCAGTATCTTTGGAGCTAGTGCCAAGTCATTTCTCAGCAGTGTAAAAAGCAACGAATGTGCAGACTTGCCCCAAGAGGGACTCAACCATGGATGCACAGGTTAGTGTAGATAACAGATGTGGGAGATTTGAGTTTACTTAGCAGAATCTTTCTGCCTTTGTAGCTTTATGTCTTTTTGTCAGACTCTCCAGCCAATATCTCTGCTTGCCATCAATTTTATGTCAAGAAGTGTCTTAACAATCTGCTTAATTATTGTTCCTCAGAACTTCACACCCATGACCACTGTGCCTACCAAACAGTTTAAAGCTCCAGATCACACCACCCAAGTCTTGGAAGGCAGATGCAGGGACTGTGAAAATGAAGACCTTGGGCCCACTGTAGGAGAGGATCTGGTTTGAGACCATCTTAAAAATCTGAACGTGCACAAGTCCATGGGACCTGATGAAATCCATCCACAGGTCCTGAAGGAGCTGGCAAATGAAGTTGCTAAGCCACTGGCCATCATATTTGAGAAATCAGGGCAGCCAGGTGAAGTTCCCCATGACTGGAAAAAGGGAAATATAACCCCCATTTTCAAGAAGGGGAAAATGGATGACCCGGGGAACTACAGAGCAGTCAGTCTCACCTCTGTGCCTGGCAAAATCTTGGAGCAGATTCTCCTGGAAGGCATGCTAAGGCACATGAAAAACAACAAGGTGCTTGTTGACAGCCAGCATGGCTTCACTAAGGGGAAATCCTGCCTGACCAATTTGGTGGCCTTCTATGATGGGGCTACGGAGCTGACGGACAGGGGTAGAGCAGCTGATGTCATCTACCTGGACTTGTGTAAAGCATTCGACACTGTCCCACACGACATCCTTGTCTCTAAATTGGAGAGACATCAATCTGATGGATGGACCACTTGGTGGATAAAGAACTGGCTGGATGGCGGCACGCAAAGAGTTGTCATCAATGGCTCAATGTCCAGCTGGAGACCAGTAATGAGTGGTGTCCCTCAGGGATCAGTGTTGGGACCGGTCTTGTTCAACATCTTTGTCACTGACATGGACAGTGGGATTGAGTGCGCCCTCAGCAAGTTTGCTGATGACACCAAGCTGTGTGGTTCGGTTGATACCCTGGAGGGAAGGAATGCCATCCAGAGGGACCTTGACACACTTGTGAGGTGGGCTGATGCCAACCTCATGAAGTTTAACCATGCCAAGTGCAAGGTCCTACACCTGGGTCGGAGCAATCCCAGGCACAGCTAAAGGCTGGGCAGAGAAGAGATTCAGAGCAGCCCTGCGGAGAAGGACTTGGGGGTTTTGGATCTATGTTGGAGATATTCAAGGCCCTCCTGGACAAGTTGCTGTGTGATGTACTCTAGGTTGCTCTACTCTTGCAGGGAGGTTGGACTAGATGATCTTTTGAGGTCCCTTCCAACCCTTGGGATTTGGGGATTCTGTGATTCTGTGTTGGTCGATGAGAAAATGAACATGAGCCGGCTTCAGTGTGTGCTTACAGCCCAGAATGCCAACCGTATCCTGGGCTGCATCAAAAGGAGTGTGACCAGCAGGTCGAAGGAAGTGATCCTGCCCCTCTACTCTGCTTTCATGAGACCTCGCCTGGAGTATTGTGTGCAGTTCTGGTGTCCTCAACATAAAAAGGACATGGAACTGTTGGAATAAGTCCAGAGAAGGGCCACGAGGATGATCAGGGGACTGGAGCACCTCCCGTATGAAGACAGGCTGAGAAAGTTGGAGCTGTTCAGCCTGGAGAGGAGAAGGCTGCGTGGAGACCTCATGGCAGCCTTCTGGTATCTGAAGGGGAGCTATAGGGGTGCTGGAGAGGGACTCTTCATTAGAGACTGTAGTGACAGGACAAGGGGTAACGGGTTAAAACTTAACCAGGGGAAGTTTAGATTAGATATAAGGAAGAAATTCTTTCCTGTTAGGGTTGTGAGGCACTGGAATGGTTGCCCAGGGAGGTTCTGAATGCTCCATCCCTGGCGGTGTTCAAGGCCAGGTTGGACAGAGCCTTGGGTGGCATGGTTAATGTGAGGTGTCCCTGCCCAAGGCAGGGGAGTTGGAACTGGATGATCTTAAGGTCCTTTCCAACTCTAACTATTCTATGATTCTATCACAATCAACATAAACTCAGCTGTTCAAAGCATTATCCTCATGACAATTTTGGCAAACTCTGTGGTGTGAGGAGGCAGCAGCAGAGATGATATTCAGACCATTGCTTTCTTTTGGCATGACAGTAAAAAAGATAAACTGAAATTATTCTAGAATTTGTTCTGTCTAATGCATGGCTTTATCCAGCGGTTGACAAAATAATTCTGGGTTATAAATTAAAATTTTTCATGAACAATAGGATACAATTTAAGTCTTACAAACTTTATAATGGAAGAAAAGAGAAAATCTTTTATTTACATATTTGGAAGTACAAAGACTACAGATTCCAAAAATCCTCACATCTTGTGTTTTGGAGTTTTTTAGTTTTGTCCAACTTCTATTGGGTTCTTCTTTTCATGGCAGGCCCCGTTTGGGGGCCTAACCCATTTTGCATCCATGGTGTTTTCCTGCATAATGTAGATCCTACACGAAATTCTAACAGATGTTCTATACTACTATGCTTTACAGCTACATGAAACAAATTGACCCCAAAGTTCAAGATAACATTTTTATGTATATACCAGTTAATACAGTAACCATGTAAAGGTTATTACATAAAATGAACGTGGTCAATGGAAGATCATATAATCCTGTGTTTGAAGCACTGAACTGGAACTTGTCAGAATTGCAGCACTCTGAGCCAGCCACACAATGACTCTCTGCTTGACTGTCCATGTCTAAGCCAAGATCATGCTTATCATCCTTTATCCTTTGTCCAGCTCCTTTGGTTTAGGCTGAGAACTGCTTGTGTGAAATATTAAAGACAATAGGACACCCTCTCAGTTGAGACCTGAAGATTTTTTAACAGTACTAACATCACATTTGAAAAATCAAAATAATTCCTGCTTTAGATGGCTTTGCTTTAGCTTCTCAGAAGAGAGGCAGAAAGGATTTTGGATCAGAAATGCCTGCAAACCCTGAACCTCTGGACAGCATGCATTTATTCAAGCAATTCTTACTTCAATCTGAGTTTAGAGACTGCACCTGCCTCCAAAGGAGCTCTGATATTGCCCTTGACCAGACTGCTGTGCACTAACAGATTCAATTCTCATATTCCAGAGAATTAAACAAAGATGAACTCTAACTGCAAACAAGCATTGAAGCCCATATGGCCAAATGCCAGCGGCTCACTGCTGAGTACCTAGACTAAGCCAACCTGCCCCACCCCAGACCCCACTGCAAGATGTTACCCCTGGCTCGCCACCACTTTCCTCCTTGATATGTCACAAATTATGTCTTCTCCAGCAGTGAAATCATGTTTAAATTTCATGCAGAGCAAGTCTAATAACTTGGACAGAGGGCCTTTGAAATGGCTAGCTCAGCGGTGCTTATACACTTGTATTGGTAGATCTGAACTGCTGAAAATTTACAAGCTCAAGCTGGTGTTAGATGTTCCCTGTGCGGATTTCACATGATGCAAATAAATTTACCCCTAGCATCACTGTATCAAAGAAAAACTTACCTCTGTTTTACCTTTACTTTGACAGGACCTCCTGGTGTCTTCATCTGAACCCCATGCTGTTGCCTGAGAAACCAAAATGCACAAGTCACATGATATTGCCATCAACCACCATGTCTGGAGACTCCCAAAACAAGAGCAAGTATCTCCAGCCAATTTATACAGCCCAATTTAAAAGCAGTATTGTGACAGTAAACACGTATCTCGCTCCTACTGTGCTCACAGTGCACACAAATGATAAATAGATGAGAAGTCCAGAAACAGAAGCAACTGGAATATTAACACAGGACAGACTTTAATTTACATGTAAATGCAACTTCTGATCATTATTCAACTGGAAGGTCCAAGACAAGCCCCACACACTTTCTATTCAAAGAGAACAGTGCTGTATAAAACCACCAGCTTTCATCACCAAAATTAAAACCTTCCCTACAGCAAGGCCCAGTAGTTCTGCAAAATCTGCTGGTCTCCTTAAATTTACCCACAAGATTATCATCTTTCAAGTAATCCTGCAGCAAAGTAAGCTGGATAAAACAACTGGGAGCTGACAGTTGAAACTTGGAGAGACAGGAAGCAGGCGAGAAGGCTGGATGGTGATTTGTGACGCCAGACAAGTTGGGTCAGATCCTGAGATGGAGTAAAACGCATTAAGGCTGAGGGCACTATTAACTGGGGGCTGAGAGCATGTGGGATCCCTATTGGCTCTAACTGACTGCTTTGGAGCAAAGGGGCCCCTTCCTTCACAAGAAAAGTCAAGACCAGCAAAGCTGCCTTAGAGAGAACTTTCAGATTTAAAATACTCAGCAACATACCCAACCATTCAGTGTCCTCTGCAATTTTCCTCCCTTCACCACCTTTTATAAAACAGTCTTAACAGGTCCAAGCAGGTATTGTTAGCTGGAGGTGAAAATATACATAAACATCCATACTATACATAATACCTCATTCTGAATACAAGAAAAACAGCTGTGTTACACAGGGAAGGGCCAGAATACAAATCCAAAGCTCCCCCAAAAGAGCCAGGATTTCTTTTTTTGTTTCCTTCCCCCCAGTCCATTACCAGCACAGGAAATGGCTTCAAAGTTCAGTCTGGATCTGAACTCTTCTTGAACCTTCACATTGCAGCCAACATATTTTTTTAAACATGGGGCTTCCACAGAAATTATTCCCTTGACACATGCTAAATCCTGGATTTTGTAAGAGAAAGATGGGAGACCACTAAGAAGAAGGGGTGAATTTTCCCATACCCTGAGCTCAGGTCCATGAAGACATCAGAGCAGTAAGAAATGCCACCACCCAGGAAATGCATTTATATATAACATTTGGGAAGGGATATTTCTACCTCATATACACAAAAAGACAAAAAAAAAAAGAAAAAAAAATAAGAAAAAACGTACATTCTCCATTATCTGAGCATTCAATTCAATTTGGCTTGAAGTAAGAATTTATGAGCACAGGCAAAGATCTGGTGGGAGAAGGGAAAAGCACAGATCTTTCCCTGGGAGTTGCTTGAGAAATAGCTCCCATGTACTACAGTCCAATTCAGGCTGAAGGCCAAAAGCTTGTGCTTCAGCAGTGTTTTTGTGACAGCTGGGATAAGACCTTGCTAGAAAGGATCATCTAGCCATATCCTGACAGGGGATATGTCACTGAATGAGAGAGCCATCACAGGAGAGTAAGGAATTTTGACTGGAGCACTTGACATCTGCAAAACTGCGCAGCAGCATTTTGATCCCCAGTCTCAAATCTAGCCCATATTCACCTAACCACAGTACCTATGCACTTTGCATCAAGTTTTGACAACCTTAATACAAAAACAAAAGGCTGAAAAGAGACATCTTATTAGGCAGCTCCTCTTCCCATTTCAAAGACAGAGACAGCGCACTCCTATTATACAGCCCAGTTTACCTTAACAGTGCTTGACAGGACAAAATGAAAACAAAAATTGTTGGTTACTTCCACAATCAATGCTGCTTCCCTGCAGCAACCCTGGGTCTTTTGGGATTGCAGCAACACAACGGAGAAGAATTTATCCTCCTAGGTGACACCTAGCCTTCCCTGCCAGACATCTGCACTGCAGACCTTTGGGGCATCCTGTAAGCATAGCTTGCGTCAGAGCACTGGTCCCCTCCAGCTATGTTCTTGATGCCTAAGTGGTTGGGTTTTTTTTATTAGGTAGCAATGCCCTTCAGCTTTCTGAAATGCTACCTTGATGAGCTGAGTGGTAACTGAAGTTCTTGGTGATGACCCAAATTATAGCAACATGTTGTTTGTGACTGCACCACTAGTCAGGGTGCGCTTCATTAGAGCTAAGAGGATAATTAAGCAACATGGCAATCTAGAACATGTTTTACAAGTCCCACACATGTCTTTGACAGGACAGGGAGGAGCTACCTTGAGGGCTGCTGAGTAACCCAAATGACCTCTGGTGGCTCAAAGAAATATTTACAACCTTGCACAGCAGAACATCTTGTCAATAATAAAAATATAATTGCAAAGCCAAGGAGCTAACATGTGTTTGAATAATTGTACTGCCTGCGAGGTATGACTATGCACTTGCCGCCGAGCTACAGTGTATCCAAGTCCTCCCGGGAGCCCACACACATCTGTGGTCATGGCCTGTGTGTTGAATCTGGTAAGAGGTCCTGGCAGGCTCAGATCTCTTGAGCCTGGGGCTTTCAGATGCAATTTCCAGCATTGTTTGGTTTCTTTACATGACTAACCAGCTGTCTTTTCAGATTGAAATATCCCGCTTTTGTCATCTCTGCTGTCTTGGGCTTCTCTGTGCAAACTCCCTGGTTAATGCTGGTGCTCCACTCACTGGTATGTCCAAGCCAAACCTCTCCTTCTCAGATGAAATCTTCTTACTATGCCTTCAGTTCATTTTTACACAGTATCAAACTACATCCTGGACATTTGACAGAGAAATCTTCAGAAACATCTCTCTCTTCTGGAGGAATGGCATGGGTCATAAAAAACAGCCTGGAGGAAGATGTGACAAACCTGGGAGCAAGGCTTTATACAAACACAGGACAGTATGTACTTTCTCTTAACTGCTTTCCTACTTGCTGTGTGCTTAAGCAACCAAGCAAATGCCTCTTCAGGCTGTCCAGATATAAGCAATTCCTCCCCTTACATCCTTACCAAGAGCACTCCAGCCAGCTCCTCATGCTGCCATCTTACAAGCTCTCCACCATCTCTTCCTTGCTGCATTTCCAGAAGAAATGCAGTTTCTAACAGTGTTCCCAGATACTTAAAGACCTCCTCTACAACCACATGGCTTATGTGCAGAATGAGGGAACACCAAATTCATATGCCATACGAATGAAACAACCAGCTCAGGGCTGCAGCTGCTTTGTAAGACTAGAGCCATGCAAACCACAAGCAGGACTGCCCAGCCAGCTGTCCAGACAGGCATGAGAGTACTGGCAACTTTGACCCTGAACTGAAAATGCAATTAAACATGCTTTCCTTCAGCCTATTTTCATGGACAGCTGGTTCTTCCCATCTCTGTTTCTGTTCTTGAGTTCCATACAGGCAGATTTTCTCAAAGAATTTGTGTGTTATTTATGCATCTTTAGCCACATGAAGGGAGAACCATCACAAGAGAGTCATGGGCACAGCCACACGCACCTGGTGCCACACTGCCCAACTTGAAATAAAGAGATGAGCCACAGTGGTTAATCTCAGTGCATATCTACATATTCAGATGTCACACTCAGAGACAGAAAGAGCTGATGTCTCCTCTAACAAATGATCACGGATTGCTCCCAGTTCAGACTGCAGACCGGCATGCTCTAGAAATTCTAGCTCATCATGTGCTGTCAAATCAGTCATATAGCATGCACTGCTGCCAGAAGTTTTCTAGGCACATTTATTTAATCATCTGTACATCCCAATGCTGGCACCCAAAGTACCTGCCTGTGACTAGTAAGTCCCATTGTCAATAGGATACAATAACATTTGCGCATTCTCAAATACTGATGTGAAAACCTCTTCAACTTCTATGGACCAGCTTCTACATTCAGGCCAGCAATTTCTAATTACTTCAAACACCACATATGGATTGATTAAGCATACACTAATCCCTGCACTGTACTTGCACAACTGAGGTTTGTAGGTTTTTGAGCAAAATGAGAACATTGCTTTAAAAGTGGAAAGTGAAGCCTGGAAGAGGTCATATGCATATTTATCAGGTAAATTAAACCCATCTTTTATTACAAACCTATCCATCTGTTACCAGCCTCACTTCCACTAAATAAGTACTTTGTGCAAGCTACATAGATGCAGGCAGACCTAGAATTCTGTTGTTCTCTCCTATTAAGTGTGTGTGTGGGGGGAAGTGGGGAAGTGGAATACTAGAGTGTACATTTTGCATGTTTGGAAGGAGCTTAAAAACTCCCCAAGTACAGGCTTACTGCAAAAAAACACCAAAACCCCCACCAAAACCCCACTAGGACTGATTTTGTGAGATGCTCTGGATTTTCTAAAAGTACTGAGTTCCTCAGGTTTCTGCTACTGTCAGCAGGAGCAGAAGTAGCACTTCATGTCCCCAGCTTGGGTCTGCAGGGATTGCTAAAGGCAGTAGCTTCCATTTCCATCAACCAGTGCCCACAGGAGACTTCTCAATCTGCCCACAGAGTAAGAGCTGATTTTGGTTTTCTGCTTGTGTGCTGCATGACACCCTGAGCAGAGTGTGCCAGTCACATCACCCCTTTGCTGAGTTATGCATGAGGAAGGAGGGCAGGAGGTGTTCTGATATGACAGTTACTGTGCACTAGAGACCTGAGCTGGCAGTGTAATTTCTTTGCCTGTGTATTTATTTACATCTTCCTTTCAAGTAACTGTACCAGACACTAGTATGTTCAGAGAAATGAACCTCTGGAAAAAAAAAAATACTTGCTTTGAAGGCAGCTTCCTGCATTCTTTATATGGGCCCCAAATCTCTGCATTTCTTGTATGCATTTACAAATATTTTTTTTATCAGCTTATTTCACAGCAAAGTATGGAAACTTTTCTCCAAGTCTAGGAAGAAAGGACCATGGAGGGACCATGTTTCTGCATTGTATTTGATATCTTCTGAATATTTACATACCCTGCCTGTCCAGTTTAGTTTAACCACATGCTTAAGGACTTTGCTAAATCAGGGTATAGACCAAATCCCTCACGCAGTAGCTGCTCAGAGGCTAGTTCATTCATCCAGAAGATGTCAGACCCCATCTTTTAATCAATACTGATGAACAGATTTCAGACCTCTAAAATACCAACCATAGATTCTTGCTGGTAATGGAAAATACATTTTATAAGTTTATTTCTATGTTTCTATGTATTTTGCAGTCTCTATACAAGACAGCTCCAGTGTAAATCTACTTTTCCCTGAGCAAATTCTATAGCATTTAAAAGAAATTAATATGTGCAGGGTCTTACAGCACTTAGAAGAAAAAAAAATCTTTGAAAGAAGTTCTATAGGGCTGGATGTGAAAGCCCATGAAAAGGTTCTTGTTTAACTTCAGCTTCTATGATGTGTACTGTAAAAACATTTCTATAACACTAGCTATTTCTTCCCTATTAAATCCTCTAGGACTTCTCCATAAAGACTTGCTGCCTCAGTCTAAAAGTGAAAAGTTAAGTTCCCTTTTCCAGCATCAGCTTTCTTCTCAAGGACAAGGCACATATATTATAAATAATATCTTATTGAAATCTAACTTCTTAATAATAAAGCACAGTAGCTAATACCCTAGAGGCCATTTCTGAAGTTTCAACACTGGTAATTTATTAAAACTGTGATAAACATGCCTGATAAACAGATAACTAATACTGAAAGAACATAATTCCAAGCTTCAATAAATAGTTCTGCTACATACTGCAGTACACAAATTACAGATCGCTGCTGTGTGCAGTGACACGTTTGAGGAATGATCACAGGATTCAGTCAATTCATTGCTGGGAGAGGAGAGGGCTTGGATGAAGGGAATTGCATTGTGTGTTATCAAACTATTAATTGGTTTCCCTTAAAAGATCCTTCGAGATGTGGTAAAATTCAAGCTGTTTGCTTCATTTAAATGAAGCACCCATAGTGCCTGTCCACAGGCAGGCCCAGTTGCACGGCTTTTCTGGAGTTGCTGTACAGTAAGTCTGCAGGAGAAGACCTTGAAATGCCACACTTAGAAGATGGAGGTTGACGAACATTTAAAACAAATCCACCACTGAGTTCCAGTCCCCATAGTCTTAATCTCAGAATCAGACCTTCTCTCTATCTTACTATACTGGGACTAATGTTGGCCTGCATTTATTGGCTGCTGAACACAATTGCTCACTCTGTTCATGTCAGAGCAGAAGTGGATGCTACATACAGACATAGTAAAGACAGAACTATTCATTGGGAAGAAGGACTTACTCATTTTAAGAACAGATCTTTAACTGAGTTCCAAATAGTACTGTCTTTGGATATTCACATTTCTCTGTCTTATCACATCTTTACAAAAAGAAATGCAACAGTCTGAGGGAAGTTCCTCTGCCCTGGCTCACCTATTGTACAAAAAAAAAACACAGAAAGAGTGTACATCTGCACTCAGTAGACAGGGAGGAGAGTTTCCAGGAGGACTGAATACATTCTCTTTGTTGGTTTCATTCTAAAGCCTCACTGATTTAGAATGGTTCTTTACACCTTCTGTTTTCAGACTGTATGTATGCACACCCAGACGGAGCATCACTGCAAATCCCAGCAGAACAGGGCCTTGGCCTGCAGGTATCAGAGCTTTACTTTCTTTGATGAAGTTATCCCAGCTCAATAAACTACTCTACATCAGCTGAGTCATGGTAACCCAGTATGTTCATGGTCCTTTCTTACCTCAGATGCAGTTGTCCTCCTGCACAGAGAGCACATTCATCCCTGTAAGCTCTGCTGCAAGCAGTAAGTGGGTAAACTCTTGTACCTCTGAAGTGTATCTGTGCCTATAGAGACAACCTGTTTTCAGCTGAGTATGTTAGTTTTTGAGGGAAAGTTTTCAGCTACTTTGAGTTCTTCTTGCATGGTCAATGCTACTGTTTTTTTCTCTTTCACAGCTTCAGAATTCCTTGTTATTTACTTGTATTACAGAAGCACGTAGAGACATGAACTGAGATCGTGACCCCATTGCTCTAGGCAATATATAAACATGCTGGGGAGAGAATTTCTGTCTGAGAGCACTTACAAGTTAAACAGACAACACAGGCACATGGGAGGAAAGGAGAACCAGCAGCACAGGTCAACTGGATAGGAAAAGCCACTGAGCATGTCAGAAGCAGAGATGAGCACTGAACTTTACTCTCTTGAGGACTAAAAACTTTCCTGTCCAGCACAAAATGAGTTCTTAGTATTTATTTCCTACTATCACAAAATGCATCCATTGAATCAGTGGTGTACAGAGGGAGCAGGTTTAAGGATTAGAACAATGGGCAAGATGCCACACACCCTGCTGTCTTTTTCTGGCATTTTGGGGCAAGGCCATAGTCTCATGTACAAGAACAAATTTGAATTTTGGTGCCTCCAACTTCCATTTGTCCTGCAGGAGACTCCATTAAACAACACAAGGTCTGTAAATCAGACACTCCCCTCTCTCTACAATGTCAGGTAGGAATTTACAACTCCAGACCATGCATTTCCTTATCTAAAAGGAGCATTGTATGAGACTTACCAGATCACGTTTTCTACAGTGTATCCAAATGGAAGGTTTTACTATTAAAGACAATTCTCTAAAGCTTTAGTAAAGAACATTTGATACCAAGTACTAAAACTAGCACGGTGTTTTCTAAAATAAACAATAGTTACATCCAGGTTACAACCTGTACTCTTTTCAGCTCTTCAGGAATTTTAGTGTACAAAGGGCAGCTTACAGTGGAGCAGCCAGCTCAACCTTGAGGAAGTACTGTGAATTTGAAATCCATATTTGGAGCAAGCAGATTAACTTGCCAGTTCTTTCAGCAGACTTTCAGTAACCCTTGTGTAAAATTTTAGTAACTTATACTGAATTCCACACGAAGGAGAATTGGAGGTGTTTTTTTTCCTACAGGCTTTTTTTTTACAGGCCTGTGCAGGTATAGCCTTGCCAAAATGTATTACAAACAATGCGTAATAATATCGGAAGCATCAGGTAGCAGACGGTAGAGCACCAAGGGCAACAGAGCATAGCCACAAAACAGGGAAAGGTCATGGCTTATCAGCCTCACAACTCACTGTGAGGTTTTTATAAACAGAAGAGTTTATCAAGGACACGATTCTTCTGAAACACAAAGGGGACTCATGGGAGAAAACAAGAGGAGAAGGCACATTAACCAAGTGGGAGAGAGACACTGGTTTCACGAGCTGCTTCAAAGTGGGGTAAGCCTCTTACAGGAAGTGATAAGCAAGTCTGTGAAAGACCCTTAAAATTAATACAAGCACTAATCATAGAATCATAGAATACCAGGTTGGAAGGGAAAGGGACCTCAAGGATTATCTGGTTCAACCTTTCTTGGCAAAGCATGACCTAGACTAGATGGCTTAACACTCTGCCCAGCTGAATTTAACAAGTGTCCATTCCTAATGTATTGCAACAAGAATACGCCCAAAGAAAGGGGAATCAAAGGACAGGTGCTAAGATACTGGTGATCCAGCAACACGAAGAGCTATGGACGTGACACTATACCTGAACAGAAGGGCTTGCAGAAGCCAGGAATGTTCAGATTACAGATTTTAGCATCAGATTGGACTGCAGTGCTGTCCATAAGGGTATATGAAAGGAGTACATGCTCTTCTGTGGCTATATGCTGAGCTTTGACAGCTACATATTTATGCAGCAGTGTTAGATGAACACGCCAACATGACACTTTGGAAGAAAGATACAGCTCTAAAGAAAAGAGATAAAGATGGCACTGGGTTTTTCTTTCCACCATCTATTGTTTGTATTTTTATCATTCTCTCTGAAGAAAATGTCAGTATGTGACAATGATTTTATTTTGCTGATATTCTACTTCATTTTGTTTGAAAGCGCTTAACACTGCAATGATTTAGTTGCAAGCAACTTAATCCACAAGTGTGAAAAAGCATGGGCAGGGCCAAATGCAAATTGATAGTCTGAATTAACTGGCTGTTTGGCATGCTAGTAAAAAAAGACCTTAAAGCTCTCATCTCTGGCCAGTTTAGAATGAATGACAACATCCAGAACTAGACAATAGCACAGGGGATGTAAAGGAAGGGTAAATTACAGTGTTACCTATTACTGAAGAGCAAAAGAATACAAAAACCGAGACAAGACTTCCAGTACACTGGGTAATTAACTGTGGAATTTGGTTTCTTGCCATGTCACATTCAGTTAACAGCTTATGACAACAAATATTTACTAAATGTACTGGAGATGACAGAGACATAAGATTATATGATAAATCAATAACTAAATCAAGAGGTTAAAATACACTGAGACAAAAATTATTAAAGAGAAGTTCAACTGCAGTCCAGCACATGTTGGAAAAATAAGGACAGTCGATGCACATGCAGGTGCAGTTCACACTGACCAGGTGGACACCACACAGTACTAGTTCTCATAACACCAGCACTGTTTCTTCTGTAAAGAACAGGTTTTGTTGTGTTTTTTTTTGTTTCGTTTTTGTTTTTTCTTCAGTTCCTACAAACAAGGTTCAACAACATATTTCTAAGAAGTGAGCCAATGAACAGAGTCACAGTAATGGTTGCCCTTGATAAAGTGAAGGTAATTCTTCCTTAGAGGCTCTTCTACCGCCAAAATATGTCCACTGCCACCCCTTTATGTTCTTTGGCAAAGTCGCCATTCAGAACTAAATCCCCCCTTCCTCTTTGTGGGCTCCACTGATGGATGTGACAAGACTTCTAAGCAGCCTCTTCTTACTGTTTTGCACAATGATTTCTGGGGTAGGAGGTTCAGAAACCCTTCCAATGGACCAGCCCATATTCAGTACAAAAATCAATTTACCATGGCTATAGTCTCCTTTGTATTTCTGCATCAAGCAAGGAGATTTCATTCTACTTAATTTTTCTGCTCAGGGTTTCCTTAGCATTGTGCTTCTTTGAAGCTCACTGCTATGTGGAGATGTTAAGGGTTTTCCACTATACATTTTTCTGTGTTCCCTCCTCCCTGCTTCTGACACAGATTGGACAAATTCTGCACAGTCAACAGAGTGCATTTTTGTGCACCCACATTAAGAGTTCAGCTATGAAAAGCAATCTTCCCCATATATGCTTCAAACTGAAAATGTAATCACTGAAGTACATGTGAAACCTCTGTGCATTATCAGCTTTCTAAAGCAGGAAAGTCTTTCATTCTTTATTACTCTCCAGGTTACATCACTGAGTATACTTATTCAGCATTTATTTGTTTGCTTTGAGAAGGAGCTAAAATAAGTTTGAGGAAATGCCCAATTTGGATCTGATTCTCCCAACAATTAGGCTGAAATTCGGGAATCAAAATCAGCAAATCCTGCAGTATTAAAGAGACTAATGAAGAACTCAAGATGACATTTTCACTGTTCTCTGCCTCCTATTTTTCTTTAGGGAAATCACATCTATTGCTTTAAAGGGGGGCCTAATACTCTTTCAGAGGACAAACACTGCAATATATTCTCATTAAAATCGTGTAGAGTTTGAACATGGTTTGAGTCTTGTCTTGGCGTGAAAAAGGGTGTCAGTGCACAATTTAACAAATAAATGTGCATGTGATTTAATTTATCCTATCAACATTCTTTTCTGGTTGTGCACTTAAGCTTGGTGCACTACAACTAAAAAGAAAAAAAAAAAGGCACTGGAAATCTTTAATTAAGTGAAAGATGCATTATTGAGACCAAATGAAGTCTTTGAGATTAATTAGCCAAGTCCAGTTTCATTGAAGCAAGAGAGACTGGGGAAGTTTTGCAAGGCAGGCTGTAAACAGAGATCCTGCCTGAGCCTGCCTGTACCACAGGAACTTAAGTGAAACCAGACTCTCCCTGCTGCTCTTCTTCATTTCAAAGTAATAGTTTTCAAGATTTAAGAATATGGGCAAAAAATCCTAAACCCTCAGCTGAAAAATAAGCCTCTGTACTTTCCCTATTAAATTCAGCAGTTTTATATCTGAATTTCCATTTGTCTCACATACCTATAGAAAGGACTGTTCCTAGACACCAGGATTTTGATGTGTGCTGTGGAAGCACACAGAATACTCAGCTGCACTCTGTTTGCATTTCTGCTCAAAATTAAATGGCAATTCTTGCCCCAGTGAGCCTGAATCCTAGGGTTAAGGTGAAAGACAACGTGCGGCTGCAAAAAAACATGCAGAAAGAACAAGAGTGGGTGGTGAGATGACTAATGTTTGCAATCAGGGAGGACACAAGGTGCACAGGCAAGTGTGCTGCAAGCTTCCCAGGACAGATTTTGGCAACACACCTAGATGTTGACCTTTAGACTCTCTGGCTTCTCTGGGGTTTGGTGCTCAGCATTTCTGATAAATCACTAATAACCAAGAATAAGTAGGACCTTTCAGATGTTACCAGGCTGGGCTGGAAAAGGAAATCAGCGATGAAAAGTCTCCCATGCTTCATAAAACAGATTTTAGGGGATTTTTATTGTTCTATAGCTACATTGTGCATTACATATATGCTTTCCTCTGCCAGGTGCCTAACGCTCTTGATAAGCTAATTACAGCCTTCTGCTTATTTCATGTCAAGCTTAACTCCCCAGTCTGAGCCTAGCCTGCAGTTCTGGCACATTTTTTCCTTAATCTAAGACCATCTGTGCACCATCAGCAAGGAACACTTAAATACAGAGACACTAAAGAACCAACAGTGTTGAATTCCCCATCTGATGCCCCCAGCTCCTCTCCCCAGCATTTCCAATTAAGTGAGAAGCCAACATCCATCCAGTGCTAAATATACTGAAAGGATCTGAGCAGGATACATTTACCTACAGGTGCAGCAACACTTTACAGTGGTCAGCGGGGAAACAACTACCCAAAAGGACCTGAATCTCTCCATCTCTTTACATCTTTAAATTAAAAGCTTCTCATCTTAACTACCACCACATCACCAGCAATACATGCAGTGGTTGAGTCAGCACTTGATCAGTGTAAATCAACTACTTGTCTCAGAAGCACAATGAGTCTGGGAAAAAAAGCAATGGGGTTGATTTAGCATGGATCCAAAAGATATTTCTCAAGTCCTATGTTTATTGCTGCAAAATGGAAATGCACAACAATTTAAATTAGAACTGGACTGCAGCGTTAGGGAAGATGGCTCTCTGCCCCTCTCCTGTCCCACCACCAAAACTTCAAGTGTTTCTAACCCCTACTGTCCCCTTGCTGCCCAGCCCAGCTGAACACAGCCCCTGCCAGCTGCTGCTGCTGCTGTAAGTGGCCAGAGCCCCACCACTGTGAACAGCATCAATCTGCCTAACTTCATCCTAAGGCTCGGAAACAGATGACTTCAGACTCCCTGCTTGGTCTGTCACAGTTTGCCTTGCTTCTGCCTCCTCTTTTCCAACACCAGACGTCAGCACCTGATGCCATAGTGAGCTCTGCCAAGCTTCATCTCAACAAGGAATTTATTTGCTCCTTCTGCAAAGATGACTCTGATGCGGTGCCTTTTATTCCTCCCTCCCAGCTCCTCTGCTCTGTTCACCAGTCTGCACTCTTCTGCCAACCCAGGATTTATTTTCCAATTTCCTTCAGTTTGAGTCCTGCCCTTACATTCCCCCTGCCACCTGGCTCTTCCCTCACCTCCCCTCAAGCACGTTTGCATTTGATCTCTACCAAGGTCAAAGATTCCACAAATGGGTTTTAAGACTACATCTTATAATTAAAATGAGGGAATACAAAATAATTTTCCAACCGGATTAATACAGCATGCTTCTTTGTGCTGCTTCTTTTTTTTTTGTATTGGCTTTCAAGGCTTTCACATTTATCTTGTATTGGAAAAAAAAACCAATCTTTTTCTTTTTACTGCCTTGCCTTTAAATCCACAGTAACTGATCTCACAGCAAAAGCTACTAAATTTGTAACAATTATATTAGCCACATACATTTTTTAATGCTGTCACTGTGCTCACCACTATTTTATTTATGAACCATTGATCATTTCTTTCTGCCCCATGCAGCAAAATCCTCTCCCTTTAGGCAACTGCAGTTTGTTTCTTAATACTCCCAGGCTAACTTAAGAACTTTTTTGTCATTTTTAATAAAGCTTAAATCACTTTGAGCAACCTTGCAGCCTATTCAAATGGCTTCAGTCCTGTTACTCCTTTTTCTTAACTTGTAAGGAATTAAACCACTCTATTTCAAAAAAGTCACAACATACTTTGTCTCCTGTCTGAAGGGATTAATTAATAACTAATATATGGAATTTGACCTATATTCCTGACAAAAAAAAGTTTCCAACGAAAGCATACTTTTAAACACTCTCCCAAATTCTGTCCAATCTGTTCTCTTTTTTAAATAAATGTACAGAATTATTTGTATTTGTATCTGAAGAGATACATTTTTATTGCATTTTTCTCCTACTAGAAACCCAACGACTTTTTTTTTTACATTAAAATTTACATTTAATTTAAGAAGTTTAGAATAAAGTAGTGAAAAATAAGTCAATTTAAACATGTGGCCATGCTGATGTTGCATAATTGCATACCTGAAAAGTAGAGGTAAAGTGCACGTTACATTTACTGTGGCTCATGATTCAGGCAAATTAACTACACATGCATATCATTGTGTATAATACTTAGGTATTAAACAGAAAGCCATGCATTTCAAGGCAATTCAAAAGGACAAGTATCATTATATCATCTTCATGTGTAAAGAAAGGAAAGCTCTGACTGGTGAAGGCTACAAACCACCTTACCTCCCTGCAGCTGTCTACAAGTGAAGCAGCTAATCCACTGTCCAAACTCTCCTTATAGAGAATGGAGAAAAATATGCAACTTATGAATATCTCCTTCCACTGACTCCCCACATTTGGTCTCCCCAGTCTCAGAATGGCTTAGTCTTTACTCAGTCATGCTACCAATAAAAATGTATCAGATAGCTATAACCACAGTGGGGTAACTTCAAGATGGAAGAAACATTTCAGAAACACTTCAATACCTGTAAGACTATTGTTCCTATTGATTGCCCAAGCTGTGGCAATACCCAGCAACTCATTTGTAGCCACATCCCTCACCCTCCTCCAGTGGTTCAACCCACCCTTCCTCTCTCATTGCCCACCTATTAGCAGGCAACTCACAGCAGCTGTTGTGACATTGTTTAGCTGGAGGTTTGCTACCCCTTCTGCAGTCCTGAAGAAAGGGTTCTGAGCTGGAAAACTCGCCATCTTCCTCCAGTCAAGGTGTCTGGAGATGCCACAGGCATAGCCCACTTTGTGCCTCTTTATTTGTCCATCCTCTTGGCACATGGGTTTTGCTTTCCTTGAGCTTGGCCTGGGGAAGGTAGGTGAAACCTCGGCAGCCAAAGCTCAGAGGCTTTCAAAGGATTCAGGGAAGCTGCACCTGCTGTGCTGAGACAGGATCAATGTCCTGTGGGAATGATGAACAAACTGTTCTCATGTCTGCTCCCCAGCTCTGGGTCTCTGATAACAGCTGTGCAGGCCACGTTAGTGACTCTGCTGTGCAGCTCCAGGCTCCAATGATCCCCTTGTATTAGTCATTCAAAACTGTTGCATTTAAAAGAAGCTGTAAAACACACATCAGTTAGACTGTTACTAACAGAGAAAAGCAGGGTTATTTATCTAGGGAAAAACACATGCACAGACATGATATGGATTTACAACAGAACAATTCCTTTTTCCTAAGAGCTCAATAGTTGGTTTTAAAGGAAACATGAGGTCATTCATGGGCCCTTTTAGAGAGATGCAAATCAATAAATGGTGATTTTTTAAGGCTTTCCTCATAAATGACTGGATGCTACCGAGGTCAAACTTAATCCTGTGCAGAAAGCCAGTGCAAGGGACATGAATCATTTAGATGTCTCTTAAACCCTGCTTTGAGAATAAAATGTAGATATTTCTCTGTATTTTCAGGCTTAAAAAAAAAAATCCTCAAACCCCAAACTGCTCCTTTTTTTTTTTTTTTTTGTAATAATTAGCCCAGATACTCCGTTGTTCATCTTGTAAGATGCAGTCCTTTGTGTTTTCTTCTCCTGCTTCTGACTTCCCAGCATGTGTAGCTCAGCTCCCATGCCAGGGACAGGTCAGGGTGCTGGGTCACAGGTAGGAAAGGCACTTCACTGAGTGCACGGCCCCAGGAGGTGGCAAACTGCAGCACTGGTTGCAGCAGGGTGCCAGGATCTCTCCCCAGGCTCCACTGATTAGGCAGCTCACCACCTCCACAAACTTGGGCTTGCTGAACACAGGACAGACTGTGGCAGGTATCTTTCCAGGAGAGCACGAAGCAGAAGCTGGCTGCATGAGCCCTGCTTGGCATGTGAAATTCAGTAAGTCGCTGTTGCCACATCGACTACTCTTAGCAAAGGTGCTGCATAAAACTCATCCTATTTTAGAGCCTTCACTAATGATTGCACCAGAGCTTCTTAACTGGGACAGAAGCAACTAAGAAACGCTTTCTGTGCCTTGTGGTAAGGCAGCATTTGCAACTAGAGAACAAACCTCTCCCATGTCTAAAAATATCCCATTTTCCTAAAGTAATAATAATAAAAAAGCAGCAGATTTTTATATAAATCTCAGTTTATAAAAATGTCAGTTTAGCTAAGGTGTGGCCTACAACAAGAAGCTGATTTGCCTCTCAGGAATATCTGCAGAGCTGAATTTGTTGACAGCAGCCACAGATGAATGCGTGCGTCAGGGCAGAGGACAGCCAGGGCGTAAGCACATGCAGATCCCTGAGAGCCTTTTGGAGCTAGTGGAATGAGAAGCAAGTCGACAAAGGGCTAAAGCAGGGCAAACCAAACTACATTTCACAAAGATAAAGAAACAACATTGGTGACAAAAAAATGAGAAGTCCAAGGGATTATTTTTTTTTTCACTTTCCCCCCTCTCCTTTCTGAAGGTGTTTAATGGCCCTGACTGTAACTTGCAAGGAATAAGAACATTAGTCTTCATTCCCTACACATAAAATGCCTGACAGGGTTTTATCAAATAAAGAGCCCAATATGCTACTGTTATCAGTAAGTGACTTCAGCAGCTAATTAAATTCTCAGTTTCTGAATCCTGCTCATAATGTTTGCTGACAAAGACCAAAACCCCTGTAGTAATTTTTGCTTTTATGTGAGTTGAGGCAGGGAAAGAGGGAATGACAATGAACAAATTACTGAGGAAAGCAGGCTGGCAATCCATAGCTGACAGTCATCATGCAAACCTCACTTCAGCATGTAAGCATAACAAGGTAGTTCCCCTCCAGATGTAAATCAGTTCTGTGGCCTTCACTGACTCCAAGAAGGCTGCCCTGCTTAATGCCAAGTATGAATCCAAACAGATATAGCTCCTTCACAGGCTGTACAACCCCATGCATATGATCCTTCTGTGCATGCTTGCATGCATACATACATATATAAGAACTTTTTATACTGTACCCAAATGCTCACTTTAGAGGGCAACTACACTGATCACAAGTAGGCAGTGTACTCTGAGCCAGTTTAGCAAATTTCAATATGTGAATGCACATACTGAAATGTATTCTTACTCAGTAGATCGTGCAGCATATTCTTAAATCAGGCAGTTCTCAAAGGAAAATAGGCATTTATTTAAAGCTAAACCTGGGATTAAAATCTTTGCTGGCTCTAAATGGACGCCTAAGTTGTGTTCTCCCAGACAAAGGGGATGTCGTGTTCAGACATCACTCAACGCTATGCGAGAAGAGATTTGCTTTCTCTGCTCTCTGAATTTCAGCTGATGGGTAACATCAGCACAAGGTTGGTTTCCACCAGAATATGCTGGAGCCTATTAAAGAATACAGTTCCCCCTAGCAAGGAAGTGGTGAAGTGTGTCCATGGAGGATGAAGTATGGCCTTCATACATGGTCACCTCCAGTCTGACATGCCTGGTTTTCTTCCCCAACTCCCACTCCAGGTACGAATTTCTCTCTTAGATAGATCACGGGACGGGATACCTGAACCTGAAAGCGGCAGTCTAGCTCCTGATCAGTCATTTTAAGGAAGAGTGATTTCAGGGAGTAGATTTTATTTGGGAATCTGAAACCATACGAATAAAAAGCTGAATTTGCCGGAAAGTTTGTTCAGCCAATATAAGCTTTATTATGGAATAGCTTTAAACCTCTAGACTGAGAGTGAGAGGTTTTAGGTGTAGCTTTGAAGGGCAATTTATGAATAGATTTATATGTTAATCTGTTAATAAAAACTGTAGCATACTGATAAAATATGTCACAATCAGAACTCAGCTATGAGCCACATATTAAAGACTGCATCTGCTCTAGTAGAGGTTTTGATTATGTTTTTAAATGAGGGAACTGCATTGGCCTAAAAATAAAGAAATAAATGTTTTATCTAGAAATATGTGCCATATAATTCAAAGTTGTATCTGCAAATCTGCAAGAAACAAATAATAAACTGCTTTAAGAAAATGACTTCTGGAAAGTGAAGCTTATTCCTGAACATTTCAAAATGGAGTTCCTGCTAGGCGGCTCAGTGGTACATAAAGATACGCAACGTATTCTCACTCTTTCCCAAAATTACTTCCCAAACTGAATTTTAAATTGGATAATAATCTTGACACTCCAAATAGATTGAAGAAATAAATATCTTCAGCAAAGTGGGGCCAGCTTCTGAGCACTCATAGGTTTGTGCTGCATATAGATGCCTAGTTTCCTCATGATTTTTGAAAGGATGTTTTGAAAACTGGGTATGACTCTGGCTCAAGAATGTTTCTGCAAGTAACTCTGAAATACAATACTTTTATCTTTTTTTGCTGACAAAAACCCCACAAGATTTTATAAGGAAGTGCTATATTCCTATTTCGTATGCAAGCAAAGACCAGGCAGATAAACTGGGCAGATTAACTTTCCCTTAGGAGCCCATGGGCAGAACCAGCAGTACAAGTTCAAGCCCTTCAAGCCCCATCTGGTACCTATCCAGCATCTCTGGGGGATGTAAGATTTATCTATTATTTGTAAATTCTCTGATGAGCACCAGGGCTTTGTGAACATATTCTGAATCCTTAAATTTTCCCAGTGAAGTACTTTCACCAGGAAAGATTACTTGATTGACAATTTGTACTGTAAACTATATTACTCACTACTTCCCATTGGGTTTGTTTATCATATTTTATTCAACTACACAGAGAAAAACCAAGTTAAACTCTGCCACCACTCCTCACACTTCTACACACTTGCAGAGCATGTTTCTCATCAGTATACGTAAATGTGACACTACTGAGCCCTAAATAAGTAGAAAATAATGCATTTAATGCTCTGTTTGATTCACAGTGCAAAATATGAAACCTGCCTCGTTTGTTGCTATGTCACATACTGAGGACTGACAGGCAAGTTTTATTATTATTAACTATACTTTGTTGATACATACTGTTGATTTACTAGTGATTATGCCACAGACATAAAGATCCCTCCAGGGAGCAGCAGGGAGGTAGGTGTGTCTTCAGGAGCAGCTGTGCAGTTTAAGAGCTGCTTCTCTGTTAGCAGGGATGTTTCTGCTCCTTAGATGGAGGGAAGAATATTTGGGGTGAAACCATCCTTACTGGAAACGTACTGGATGTGTAGCTACTGTTCATCTGCTACAGGACCATACGGAAATGTTTTATCCCTGTTTCAGGTTTGAAAAAAACTGCCCATTCCAAAAACTCAAAAAACATCAGCAGAAAGAAAATGATTTCAATTAGCTTCAGATCAATCCTTAAAAGCTGATGCTGCCTAAGCAGGTTACTGACTTTAAGCTTGGATTTAAGTCTTACGCCTCCAGTGGGACTGAGAAGTTCATCATGTTTTGCCCTAGTGACCAAGTAATACTCTCCAAAGTGCCCACATGAATGTAGGTATTCTTATTTATAAGTCTGGAGCAAAAGAAAACAAAGTTATGTCTTTTGTAGCATTTTTGTGTTTTGCAGTGGGGCAGTTGTAATTGGAGATCTAGATTCTGGCAGCCCAGGTGGTACTGGACAGCATGTAGCCCCACAGGCAATCCTACCAAATTCAGGGTTATGACTGTGGGGGAACTCTCCTGTCTCTGAACTTGGTCCTCGCTTTTTTCTTGTCCTCGAGAAAAATATTAGATTGTTAATTAAAGCATATTTTAATCTCAAAGATTTTTGTCTTTCTTAGCAGATGAAATAACTTACGTCTTCTGACTAGTTTTGCAATACCTGCACCCATTCATTATTTCATATTCTGTTAAAATACAGTATATTCTTAAGAAAGGGAATACATGCAGACTCTTGAAGTATTTTTAATACTATTAACCTGATAATAACTGATCCGCATACACAGGGCTAGTTAGAAACTTTTTCACAAAAAATCTTCCATTAAAACAAATAATTGAAATAGAAACATTTTATTCAATTCTAACAGTTTCTACTAAACTTCTCAGATGAGCATTCAGAAGGAAACCTTGGATACAGACAGAAATTTTTGGTCAGAAACACAAAGGAAGGAAAAGGAAAAAAGATGCCCCAAACAAACAAAGTCAATTATTTGAGATGAGAGAAATGCACATTCAAATCCTCTCTCTTGATGCTTCAGAAAATAACTTGACCCAGAATATTTGCATCCCAAGTAACCATGACTCTATCTCCTCTTTCAGATTTTACAAAAACATCAAAAAAAAAGTCTTGTTTCCATCTCAGTGCAAAAAGGTTGGAAGTCTTGGCACCTCAAAAAGGTTGGAAAATCATTTCCCTCTCAGTTCATTCGAGAACTCTAAGTTCAGGTAAAATCAGGGTGAACAGGGGGTAGGCACTGCACTGGGATTTATGAAACGCCTGCCAAGAAACCTGCTTTTACCGCACACCAGAGAATAGCATTCCTTGCTAAAGAAGTCCTAATCAGCATCATGCATTTTTTAAAATTTGCTCAATGGCTTATATTCTTTAAATGACCCTTCCACCTACTCTGTTAATTACAAACTCCTGCATAAAACTGACTTTTCTATGGCCTCACTGTGAAAGCTGCAGATTAGGAGCTAACCTTGTTTCAGACCCATGCATAAATTACACAGCATGTGCTCCAAGTGCACATCGGTTTTAAAATGTGTTCTATAAAATGGCTAATACTTAGAGCTTGCAACTGACAACCAGTTAGAGATGGAGATGAAACACGTTGCAGGGATTTTGTTTAAGAGATACTAAGAGATTTAGGGAACAGTATTCATTTTAAAACTGTTCCTTGACTGCTGCAAGAACTTGAATGCTACATGCCAAAATTTCCAAAATTAACAGGTGCTTTTGTATACCCCACCTGGGGCATCTCAAGATGCTGATTTTCAAAAGTTCTTTAACAATTTTGGCAAGAAAGACAAGCAGACAAAATCACAAGCAATCCCAAAATACCTTGCCTTCAATTTCCTTCTGGATATTGACATTCAGGCCAAAATGTTTCTCACAGAAAAAGTTAACCACCACCAAAGTTTCTCATGCAACTAGAACTCATTTGGTGAAAGGATTCTCAGGTCCCCAAATGGAATTTCTGAACACATTTAAGAAACAAAGAGGGAGGGGGAAAATCTCGGAGAAGCTGGGACATTTTGTTCTGCACAGCAGAAAAGTTTGTTCTGCTTCAGCATCTGCTCCACTCCACTCACTAGTTCTCATGTAAAAGCTCAATGATACACTCTTGGAGAAACAACCTCAGTGGAACCAACAGAAAATTCAAAGTGAGGATGAAACTTCAGTACATGGTAGAGCAGTTGAGTGCTAAAATGGAAAAGAAATGAGCCCTTTATAACATGGTCCACATCCTAAAATCTGCCTCTACTTCCCCTCCCCTGAAATCTCAACTGTTCTAAAAGGTAATGCTATCATTTTACACAACTCTTATCCAATAACTTGCCCATATAATGCACTAGATTTTGTCTTTTAGTCTGCTGCTATTCCAAGACAATAACTTCCTATTGAAACTACATGGAGTGACTACATGATACTGCAGAATGTTCTTTGCTGTGGAGATTACAAAATTACGTTTATACTAATGGCAGTCCAACACAGATTCAGGAGTACCCATAATTTCAGCTTCTGGAATTGAAGACTTCTAAAACATATTTTCAGGATATTCTTCACAGTTTCACAAAATGAACCTTGAAGTTGATAAATTTTGCTCATTTTGATTGATTTTGCAACCTGAAGAGTAAGTCCTATCAGCAGAAATAAATCAGACTACAACTTCAAGATGAAAAACTATCCCCAAATCAGGCCTGACAACATCCACACTGTATTTTATTTACCAGCAAAGGGGAGATACAAAAACAACCCGAATTAGCTTTGTCATTCCTTTTAATCTGCACTCTCACCCCCTACAGAACTAGCGGCAAATTCTTTGCATTTCTTGTCTTGCTTTCAGATCTGATCCTTAAAATGATGTACAGCGAATGGCAGGTGGGAGGGAGTCCCTTTAAGCCACATCATGTGCTTTATGGAGAGAAGCCAAGCAGCTACTTAGGCAACCATTAGGTTGGGAAACAATCGCTTCCATCATTCCCAACACGTGTGTCAACATAATTCCATGCTTTCTTTGTCATGCAAAAAGTCTTGGCAAAGTGACCGGATACATCCAGAAAGTAGAAGCAAACAGCTTATTATGTTAGCCGGAGATCTCACAGCATCCTCCAGTGCTATAGAAGGAGACTTCCCATGTTTTGCAGTGTAGGAAAGGAAACTCATGCGCTGAAAGGGCCCAAGCCAAGCCTGACTTCAGAAGTGTATAAGGGAGATTATAGCTGGGATTCATGGAAGGGGATCCCTTGTCTGACAAGCACAAGAGGCTGTGTCAGGCAGTGTGATAACAGACATTCCAGAAGGTATGACACCTCACATAACTGCAGAGACTTCCCTCTCCCGTGTGCTCACTGGAAGCATTCCAGCCATACTAATATGGTTCTGCAAAGGGAAACTATTGCCAAATGGGACTATCGGCTTCTCTAACCCTTTATTGTTGTCATTTGTAACTTTGGACTTTGTTTTCCTTTAAAAGGAAGATTCAATGCATTTTACAACCATTAAACATCTTTGCTTCTTTCCAGCCATACTTGTAATTCTTACTAACAGCAAAAAGCTTGTGCACATTGGAATGGCTGTCAATACTACTATGATGGTTTACTTGCATGGTCAGGTACAGAAGGAAGGCCCTTCAGTCTGTCTTAAATGTGCTAAATACATCTTTGGTGCTCTAGCAGCTGAAAAGATGTAAATATCCCAGAGCATAAGTATTTATTTAAAGATAAGCAGCTGGGGTTTTCACTAACAATTTCTGCTGCATCTTTCAATTCAAGGTTCAGTGCTGTGGGAGGAAAGTCCTAATATTGCTGGGTATTTGCAAGCAATTTTCAGACCTTAGCTGCTTTGCCTCCATTCTGCCAGAGGTAACATACATTTTTTAACCCATTTTGCCTCTGGAATGCTAGCAAGTCCAACCTTGTTTTTAGTAATGTGCTCAGAAAACACAGCTCCTCAGCATTCTGTGTTCACAAAGGTCAACAACAGCTAAAAATGAGGATGGACAAGAATAGTAAAAGCTTCTCCTACATGTTGCTGATCTCTCTAATGAACGCCTAGAATTTCTACTGATTGTTGTGCTTAAGCCTGTATCAGTCACACTACATGCTTTGTTCCTTAAGATGCCAGATTTGTTGGCAGATCCTGTTACCACCCAAACACTCATGAATCAAGAGCTGAGAGTGCTGTCCAAATGGGGAAGTGTAGAAGAGCCCTTCCCCCAGAATTATCGTTGAAGCAGGAATAAGCATCTGGTTCTGACTTCGTCTTCTCCTTGCTCCACCACTCTGGGTAAATTTACAGTATGCAGCCCTCTGAAAATGTACATCAAATATCACAGAACAGTCATTAGCAAGTCAAATAAAACAAGAGAGTAAAATGTGAACATACCTGAATAAGAGAAATGTTGTGTAGGCTAAGTCTGAAGAGGTAGTTCCTGCGTGAACAAGCAGAAAAATTACAAACTGTTAGGCTACTGAAGAAGGATGGGAAAAGTTATAAAAGCAAGTAATAGTTTCTGGTCATTCATTTCTACAAACAACAAGACTTTCTTGTACTCCTCTCCACAGAATGCAAAATAGTTATATTCTCCTTGTTCATCAGTGTCTTAATGAACCTTGTAATAAAGCTTGGAGCAGGTCTGGAATAAAACATTCCAGAATCCATAACAAAGAACCACAATGATATCCCAGTGACACAGGGCCTATTTGCAAACCCTCAAAGGTCAGACTTTAGATGAAGTCCTGTATGGGCAGCACTCATGTTCTTCTCTGCATTCTGAGAAAACTGGAGTTGGACAGAAGCCAGCTGGAGCAAAGCTGACTCCTGTAGTACATTCCTTCCAAGCCTGTCCTTGTGGCTACTCCCATTGAGAACTTAATGGAAAAGTTGGAGAAGAGGACAGATACTTCTCTCTGCACAGAAAACCAGCAGGGAAATCAAGGCAGTGACTGTAGATACTCCCAATGCTCCTGTCATTGCATCTCCACAGGCAAAGCAAGGGAATTCCTGACAGAATTCACTGTAGCATGAGATACAACACATCCACTGAGCCCCTGTAACCCTTCTCCTGCGTGTTCATATCACATCACAAATAGGAGGGAACACACATTTGTATAAACATCTATGGATGAGCCTTAGTTAACAGGATTTATTTCACATTTTTGCTTGCTAAGACAATGCAGTTACCAGGAATAAACTGATTTATTAAGCCATACAGAATTGTTTGTGTACTTGAGGGTTTTGTCCATGGCTAACTTCATACCTTTCATCTCATCTGTCAGGGGTTTAAAGAGCTGCAATCCTTTTCCAACATCCCTGTCACCACAATCTCCCAGAGAAGACACTTTTATATTATACCAGGTGAACTATGTTTTTGGAGGTAGCTCTATTTAAATTGTAGAAAGCGCAGCTTTGATGATACAGCTTTATCTGCTGTAAAAGTGCCAGTATACAGACATTCTGATACCTGGTAAAAAAGCCAAGTTCCAGTCTTAGGTCACTGAAGTCAGAGAAATCAATGAAAAGCTTCTATACTGAGGAAAAGGTCCTAAAGACTCTTCCGGATAGTCTTGTTTAGGGTCTGTAGCCAGTAGCACACTCTGCCGAAGCAAAGAAAGTAATTCAAACTTCAACATACAAGACAGTCATATTGGGTGACAGTGCTGCAAGGCATGGGCAGTTTTTCCTTCTTCTGTTCTCTCACTTGTATATCACCTCACCTAAGTCATAATCAGAATTGCATGTATACTTTGACCCAATTTATGAATAAATCAAAAGGTCTCAACTGCTGCTGACTGTCAATAAAGGATGGGGACAAGTATGATGAGGAACTTAGGAAGTCAAACTCCTGGTACCGAAACTTCAGTTGCTGTAGCTCTGATTTGCACCATCCTATTCTGTTACCCAGAGAAGAATAAGACCCATTAGCAATATCTCAACAAAATGTATCAGTAATTATTATATGTCATGTAAGTATGCAGAGAAGTACACACACACACACACAACCTCTATCTTCTTCTCTCCTAGTCCTATCGCTGGAGATCCAGCAGTTCTACTGTACAATGTGTCAAAGGGCTGCATGCTTTCCCAAATAATTTGTTATTAGCTCTTCAGCACTGGTTACAGACTTAAATATTATGTCCTGCAGATGCAGGCACAGACCAGAGACACTAAGCTAACACACAGCTAAAATTTCAAAACAGATAAATTCTCAGCCAGTGGCTCATCTGACAGCTCCCTTTCAAAAGCACATGCTACTCTCACCAAAATATTAATGCAACTCCAGGACACAAGACATCATGGAATAAGCCTTCTCCTGGAGAAGTTAAGCATGCCACTGGTCTCCAATCTTACAACCTTATGAGAAAGGTCTCATAACTAGGGACTTGAAGTTGCTATCCTGTTGTTAAGCATGCTATTTAAATGCATTGATTTTAGAAGTCTTTTAATGCAGATTTGAGCTCCTTGTTTTAGTCGGGTAAAAAGCTGGACAGTTTGACTGAGTAATAAATTTTAATATTAGGGTGGTTTGTTTTTTTTTTCCCCTGATAGCACTGCAGAGCAAATTCAATTAAATATCCTTAATGGAACAGATGTATCCAAAGGACACAATTTTTGTTGCACACAGCCAAAACAGATGCAGACAGGAGTAGTGTCCATTTAAATAAAGCCAGTCTCTGTCCTCCTAGTGACTGCTGTGTAGCACCTGGACAAAGCCATTCCCGTGGCTGAGACCTAAACCAAGCAGGAATGTAGTACTAAAATGGGAAAAGCACAGTTATCTTCCAAAGGCATCATGCTAACCCCAGCTAAGTCTTACCTTGTGGTTTCTTACAGAAAATAGAGCTTCCCTACATTTTTTATCAGATTGCCTCACCTAATGTGTGCACAGCCACTGGCAATTCTTTTTTGTTTGATCCTTCTCATATCTCTTCAGGAGTAATATCAACACTGGCAGGCCGACCAGGCTATCAGAGGCACCTCCAGACTCCAGTTGACCTGCTCAGCTAGAACTGACTAATCCTTAATTAATAACATGCTCTTTTAGCCATACTTCTTCTGTAAAGCTATACCGAGAGTAAAAGGCCAAGGGGAAAGATCTGCTGAATAAGACAGTGCCATTTTTATGAACTGCATTTTAACTGCAATTTCAGCCCCAAAATGAGTAAGGTTTCTGAAGGATGGGCATGGTTTATTGTACCTTGAATTGCCCCATTTGTGACCTTTTTTCTGCTTGTGTTCGAAGTTATGTCTGTTTAATACCTTGCTGAAATATAATTTAAAGCAGCTGAAAGATTAAGAAATATGAGAGAACACTGAGATCTCTATGGGAATTGATGAGGTGCCTTCTTAATATTTTTCTTTTTTTTTTTTCCCTCCCATTTTGTCTTGTAAGTGAACATTGGCTAATTCCTTCCTCTCTTCAAGTAAACCCATTTGGAGTAGGCCAGAAGAGAGATCACCTGATGCAACCAGCTATTCTGATAACTCCTTCTCCTGCATAAAAAGCTGGTGCACAAACTTGGAGGGATAGGACTACCTTCTCACTCAGTTTTTGTCCTGAAAGCTATGAAACTTCACGGTATTAAAGTACAAGCTTTGTTTCATCCCAGAGCTGGCTGCATCTCCAGAGCAAGTGGCTATGCTCCTCTAAGTACTCTGGGACAAATGGTATTATACACATTAAAAGCTGCTTCAAACTGCTAATTATTATCACTACTTTCTTATTTATGAACATCAGCACATTTCTGAAAAAGCCCACGCTAAACAGTACTGCCCTGAAGTCTCAGCCAAGGCTGTGTTTTTGTTGTGTTTAGACACAAAGTGGGTTGATGGTGGTTCCTCTGGAGACTGAATCACAGCAGATGCCTATTTAAACAACCTGAGAGAGTGGTTCCTCTCTCTGTTACCTCTGATTGTGATTCCTCTCTCTGTCACCTCTGATTGCAGGGTGATATTATCCCCAGCTCAGATATAGGAAGCTGGCTGCTGTAAGACCATCATGCTCTATACAACCTGGTCTTGAAAAATTTGCCATCTACATATATACAGAAGAGTAAAAAAGAGACATTGTTCCCATTGAAATTTAAAGCACAGATTGACCAATTCAGTCGATGTCACAGAGTATATCTGCAGCACAACCAGGAGCTGAACTCCTGGTCCATTAATCTATGCCCTGGTTAGAAGAATAACTTGCCTCTGAAGTTGGGGCACAGCTTGTAAACCTCTGCTGAAGTGCCATTTACACTTGTGGAAATTGGGTAGATGTTGAATTACTTTCCCAGACTGGGCCCTCAGTGCTAGTCGGCATATGAACACAGCCAAGCTGCAGTATAAATCCTCTAAATGTAAGTATTTGTTAATTGGCTTCACAATTTGTATTTGGCTGGCTTGTAAAATGATTAAGTGCTCACCGTGCCTGGTACCACAAAGCATATGTACCAGAACAGCAGGAGAGCAGCTGAGATGTGTTTCGAGAAAGGATGGAAGAATATATCTACTTAAATCTGTTGGCCATGACATTCCCAAGTCAAAGCTGCTTATTAAGTGTTTATTTCATATAGCCAAGTGCACCTTGGATGAACTCTGTAACATGCTGCCCATGCACTTGTTCACACATTGCCTGGCCTTGAAACAATTTACAGGGAAGGCAAAGTACTTCGTCTATGATGCCACTGAGCAACAGAGCTACAAGACAAATTAAACCCTTCCAACAGGAAGCCACATAATAAGAGTGCTTGAATAATAGCAGAGACCATTCCTCTTAGGAGTTCCAAAATTATAAGGGTTGCAACATGCTTCAGTCACTTGTTCAGGCCTCTTTTTCACTGCCTCTTTTCAGGCAGTACATCTGTCAGCACTGTGCTGACTAAAAGGTGCTTCCTCCTAATTAAAAGAGAGCATGCTTTACAGTTCTGCTGTGGTGGATCAGGGGGGACATCCCTGCAGTCGGTGGACTGAATAGGTGTAAATGAAAGGCTACTGTAGTTTCAGAATATTTTTTCTATTTAAATGAGTAAGGTTCATTTATGTTTCACAACTCTGTCCCCCTGTACATATACCAAGCAAGTAAGATAACCTGTCTGTGCTTTAGGACAACCCCTGCTAGCAAATCAGGAGGCATGAGATTCCCAGTGCTGACCACCACCAGAACCTCTGAGGACTTTGACATACAGAGACCAACAATACACTGCTTTATCTCAGCTGGTCTGTATCACTACAAGACATGTACACCTGCTTATGTGTTGCTTCATGCCTGTACCTTTACAGTGAGAGTCAGAAGCTTGCCCCTCCCACATTACAGGGCAGGCTATCTTTGTACACAGACATTTACCCTGCAAGTAGAATGAAAGCCAGCAGAAGCTGATAATAATGTTTGATTATTAAAAAAAAAATAAAAAAAAAAAGAAAGAGTTTAGGAAAAGCTGAAGAGAACTGAGCAAAGAGTTGCTCTCCCTTTGGGGGCTAGTACTGCACTGAAACAGGCATCCAGCACAGCCTAGGTGAGGTACTGGAGACTCACTGGTGGTGATCTGAGAAGGCATTCCCTATACTTGGAGAATAGAATACAATATATCATTTCAGCTGGAAGGGACCTACAACAATCACGTAATCCATGACTGACCAATTCAGGGCTACCCAAATACCTCTTAAACACGCAGGGCATCAACCACCTCTCTAGGAAGCCTCTTAAAGTGTTTGACCATTCTCTCGGTAAAATAATGTTTCCTAATGTCCAGTCCAAACCTCCCCTGGGCACAGCTTTGAATCATTTCCATGCATCCTACTACTGGATACCATGGAGAAGAGATCAGCATCTCCCTCTCCACCTCCCCTCCTGAGGTGGGGATTGTGCTGCAATCTGGAGCCAGGTCTGCAAGAGGGACTCAAAACTGTCACAGTGTAGATAATAAGAAAAATAATTAACAGAACAGGGCTCTTTGGGTGATACAAAAGAAGACACAGAATTATGCATGTGAGAAACCAAATGCCCCCTTCTGGCACTCCTGGAAGCCATGTCCTGGGAGTGAGCCTTGGGCTAGGAGCCAGCAATTTCTGTCAGCTCTTCCTATCTTTGCTCCTGAAGGCCTTAGATATACTTTATACTTCCACACTACATGACAAACACAGCTTAGCTGTGCTTCATGACTCCCTGGGAGCTGGTTAGTATCATCCCTTCCCCTAATACTAATGGAGAAAATGAGGCAGAGACAGGTTAAATGACCTCTTCCAAAGCACAGAGCAAGTGAGTGATAGAATGGACATCGGACTCCAGGGCACCTGGCTACCAAATCTCATGCTACACTAAGGCACAGCACCTCTATGTGGGTTCAGCTGTGGCTGAACCTATCAGTTGGCTGTCCACATTTCTGAACTAGCCAAACATTCCAAGAAATCCAGCTCCTGAAGGATGATTCTGGCCTTTGCTCTCAGAAGGAGTTAATTACATGCCTGATCCAGAGTGTAATATGACAATCTGTTTGCAAAGGCTACTTCAGTGATTCACTTGAATGGCCTGGCATAAACATGCTGGAGAAAAGGTGGGGAGCCAGCATCTCCCTTATGATCTGTATCCTTATTCACCCGTAATTTTGTTTCTATTGAAGAAAAACTTGTCTGGTACATCATCCTTCCTTAAAAACCAATAGATGTTCAACAGAGAGCCATACTAAACAGCATACAGTAATATGATGCAGATGCTGTATGAGCAATTGCTTTTCCCAAACCAACATTTCTCAGTGATAAATCCAGCCAGAGCTAGAGGAACATTCTCTTAGAAGAGGCTCCTTATACAAGCAGCATATCATTCTGATTAAGCAGCTTCCAAATAAAGCCAGGGTCCCAGCTACTGTTTCTGGGTTGCCACTAAGGCCCATTTAGTAACTTCTCAGTGGGAACAAGGATGAAAATTGAATCCTCTATATTCCAGTCAATGGAGGAATACTACCATCAGTTTTAATGGCACAGATCTGTTCAGGCTACATACTCTATACTCAGGGCCAGCTCTAGGAAGAGTCAAAAGAGGTAGATACTTATAGCTACAGAGCATTTAGGACAACAAAGCTGAAGCACCCCTCAGACTATACCAGGATTCAGAAATCTACATGGATGGCAGCAGCTGTGGAAGGGAGATGCAGGAAGGAGATTGGCCCTTGGATTGACAGCCATGTCCCCTCTTACATCAGCTTGCAAGGAGAGCTGCAAGCTGGCTCTGGTGTCTCTGGCCCTTCTCTTTCCCCAGGGCAGGAGAAGCAAAGCCTCACTCCAATGTGGTCCCACCTCCTTCAGGGTGACAGTTTGCCATGGCTCTGGGATGCCCACTGTTTTCTGGAGAGTAGCCATATGTGCACACTTAGAGAACGCGGTGTGGGGGTATTCTGTAATATTGCTTGAACATATAGAAAGCAGACCAATTGCAATTTATTTTTTTCTTTGTTACATTTCCCTCCCTCTGTTTCACTGGATGAGTTTCTCTGAAACCTCAGAGATGGAAACTGAGCCAGATTTTCGAAACTTGTGTGTGGGTTTGTTCCTATTTTCCTGGAAGAGCGAGTCCATCTCTCAGACCATCACATCTTATCCCACATGCCACCTCAAGTCTCTCTTGAAACGTAGCTGACAGCTCTTCTCTCCCCCTCTAATCCAGTTGGCAGAGTCACAGAGCACTTAAAGCACCTGGATATGGCCCCGAGCTGCATGGGGACCTTTGATCTCCTATGTGCTGGTTTTAAACCGTGGCACCATCATTTTTAGTTGTGCTTTCAGTAAGTAATACTGTAAAATTCCTCTTCTTTTGATGCACTGATTATCTTTCAAATATTCCATGGCAGCCCCCCCACCTGCCTCCTTAGGCTGATAAACATGCTCAGTTCTGTCAGGCTTTTCTCAAACTCTGGATGAGTTCAGCATGACTTGTATGCAAATACTGATAGAGTTGGCTGGTGAGCTTAAGTTATTGCCAACCAATCCCTTCCCTTTGACGTGGTTTTTATAGCTTTGCAGTGGCACAGAACAGTAGGCTTAGCACCTAAACATCTGGATATAAACTGATATGCAAGTCACTGCGGTGAGCCCTGCCATATAAAACTGACATCTCACCAGTTTAACTAGAGCAAGAGAGTATTTTCAGTAACACAAAAGGACACTGCTCTGCAGCCCTATCCTGTGATGCTGTATAACACATCAGGTCCAAGACCTCAAGGCTTTTGCTGAAGTATCCTGACCTTGTGTTAGCTTGCACCCCACTCTCTGAAATACAATCTTCAAACTTAATTATTCTCAGTGTGTTGCCAAAGCAAGTGAACCTCTCATGGGTGGCTGCTTTTGTGATAGGGTATCACCAATTTTCATTTATCTGGAATATGAGTTATGTTTCCAGTCAGGCCTGCAATTTGCTGTGTGAGGATGATTCCTATCAACTTTGCTGCACCAAGGGTGCCTTTCAAACAGCACTGGCTGAGCAGCCACTGGCCATGAGTCAGAAAAAAGCCTGGTTCCTCTGATGATGGACAAATATGCGCAGACTACCACTCTGGTGAGGTCATTTGCAGAGAGGTAGATGGTACTGCCTTGCAGGTGATTTGAAGGACTGTTTTCTCTGCCAGCAAAGATGACAGACCAGAGACTGCCATTGCTTCACCCTCTTCTCCATGTACAACACCTGAGGCAAGGCTGCCTCTTTGCTCTTCTGCAGCTGCAGTTTCTCCTGTGCATTGGTCCAGCCCAGCAACCTGACACTGCTGCAGCATAACATTTTATTTGATTTGTCTCTTGTGAGTTAATTAAAATTCCATTTCTTTGCTTGAGAAAATGCACAAATTTTAGCTAAAAAAAAAAAACAAAAACAAAACATCCACTTTCAACAAGATTTAGACCAGGCTCCAAAGCTCCCAGAATCCTATAATTACAAAAATTGTCCTTTTGTCCTTTCCTGTCCTCTCCTCCCCAAGCAGTAAATGTCAGGGACAGCTCAGATTTGGGGTACTGCAAATTCAGACTCCCTGTAGACCAGCAGAGGAAAGCCAAATCTATAGGTAAGAACCAGAGACATCCCAGTGGGGCTTTGCCCCTCCACCCTTACAACAAGGCTGAGCTGACATCACCTGGCAGAGTATCAGAGAGGAAGATCTCCCTCTGAACTATCCCAGGCTCAGTCAGAGAGGTTAAAACCTGCACTTTAAATTACACTTTTGTGTGATTTTGTTCCCTGTGTAAAGAAACTGTGCACCCCCAATTATGGCTTTAACTAGCTGCAATGCCTAATCACAGGTTTCTCACCTTCACCATATTCTTCGCCATGCAGGTCAGGCAGCTTCTTTGAAAAACATCAATGCCCCTTTGAAAGTTTCTGTTAATTTCAGAGACTGATTCTCCCTTTTATTTCTCACATCACCATGCTATCTGTCCCCCTCCAGACCTCAATACGAGGATGCAGCTTTAATTAGAGAATTCTTTTGTCTGATAGGAAAAATCACAGTGAGAAAGGATGGTATTTGTTGTTCTAGGTTTCACTGCAGCAGTGTTTTCAGCTACCCTCCTACAATCTGGATATAATAAAAAAACATTATCATGCTCTTTGCTTGCTCACGTCCTCATTAATACCTCAACTAGCAAGGTAATTTCTCAGCCAAACGTGACTTAGTAGGGGGTAAAGCTGGCGTAAGGCAGTCTGATACTAATGCAAGCCATCAGAAATGGCAGCAGTTCAGCTCAGTCAGTTTGTCTCAGGAAAGTATTGAGTCAACTCCTGTAGTCAGGGATGAATGGCATGTAATTCCTGGCTGATAACAGGACAAGCTGGTGGACTATTTAACCTTTGGCTATGCCCATGTGGTTGTGGCCAATGTTAACTTCTTTGCATGTTAGTCTCTCCATGCTGCATGACCGCTAACTTTTTCAACCATGCTGAAGCCCCACAGTCTCACTGTATGGTACTCACAGATTTTCCAAGCATTTTTAAGATTTACATCTTCTTTGGAGATTCAAGGCTGAGAGCACTTCTTGTTTCCACTACAAGTGGAAACACAACAGTAAAGGGTCCAGATCTTACCTCTGACACAGGTTTTCTGTGAGTCCATAGAAGAGCTTTGGCTATGTCTACCTTAGTCAAGTGCAGACACATCTGAGGTTGTGCAGACTTTTGACTGGTACCTTCAGAAAGTGCAGTCCTGCTGCAGGAATAGCTGAGTTAGGTGCAACATTGCACTGCGCTACCTTTCCAATCTACCATAAACTCACACTTCTCAGCATCACAGCCTTTTCACAGGGCAGCCTTCCTCTTAAACACTCTGGGCCTTAGATTCCCATCTTTAGTGTACAATTGTTAGCACTTTCCTGAATCACAGAAGCCCTGTAAGGATAAATGTTGGTGAGGGACCCTGATCATTTGGCAACAAAAAGTACTCTTGACAGAGTTTAGACCCAATGCTGATACTCTAAATTGTGGATCAACTCTGACCCAACTTCTGCCACTGAATTTCCTGATTTTCAAAATGCGTTTTGCCCAGGCAACATGATCTGCAGAGACTTGTTCTCTTCAGGGTTCAGTGGCAGTCCAGATCTAGACAGGATTGAAGGTGCCCAGGAGTAAGAGTGATATTTTCCAAGTAACACAGGTTTTGAGAGTTTTACTGCAGTGCTCTGGAGCTTTCTGACAACCAGGCAGGAAAGAGCCTATGTTCAGCCAGAAATCTGCTTGAAACCTGGTCTCTGACAGACTAATCTATCACACACCAGAGACTTTCAATGAACTCAGGGTGCCAAACCTGCTGGTTCAGGGTCCTAGAGTATATTTACAATTGGCCATGTTTCTGCAAGCTGCAACTTGAAACAATTCTTTTGGGACATCAGTCACTCCATTCAGTCTTCATCTTCTAAGCTGGCATGATCCAGAGCTGGTTTAAATCTTACACAGCCAGGAGCAATAATAGCCAGGAAGGGCTGTACCCACGCTTCTGTGCTCACCCTCAAACAACCCCTGAAAGTTCATATAGCACCTTCCCTACTCCCCAAACTAATATCTCTTTTCTTACACATATCTACTCAGCATTAGTAGACATGTTCAGTTCTAAATCAAGTATGAAAATCACCCACATCAAAGCATCCTGACTTGAATCAGCAGCAGTTTAGTAGCTTTACATTTATGGCAAAGAAGTCTGGCAGTCCAGAAAGACGTGCATTTTACTTGCCAGTTGAGACCCTTGGTGCAGCCTTTGCTCACTACTCTCTACCTCCAGGCTCTTCTTGGTAATGACTTCTTGTGACAAGGGCTCCTTAGCTGCGGTTCCCCATGCAGCAGCCGCAAGAGATTATCCTTTCCCACCTCCTGATGGAGCTGACATCCCTCTTGGCAGGCAGAACTATGAGGACTTCTGGTCATGATGCTTTCTGGCTAATATTCTGCAGTAACACCTCCACTTGCTGCGAATGGCCAACCCTCATAGCCATGCCTCTCACATCCGCAGCCCCAGCAGGCTACTGCCCTGAGCTGACACCCCCACAGCTTCCTTCTGGGAAAAGTCAAATGTTTCCTTTAAGGCTTCCCAACCACTCTCCATGCAGCCATTTGTTTGGGTATCATCCTCCTGTTGTCCAAGCTGTTTCCCTTCAGCTTGCTGTCGTGCCAGATTGTCACATGGTGTCTCAACCGTCCTCCTTTAAACCTTTTATGTTGTCCTTGCCAGGGAGCTCTTGTGAAGCATGGTTTTTGGCTTGACTCCAAGCAGGGTCTTTCATATCATCACTTCTTTACTGGCTCTTGTCTCTGCCCAGTCAGTAATGAGATAGTCCTGAGGAGAAAGGCTCCTTGAGGAGGTGGGATGTCACAGCTACACTATGTAGCTCCTCCACAAAACTCACCCTCCCTGGGGACTAGGGAGGTGAAATCACTGCTGTGATCATATTTTCAAGTTTTTTCTCAGTAATAATGAGGTCTAGAAAATTGTTTTTCCTCCCATTAAAATAAGCTCAAATAGTAATCACATGCATTCAAAAGCTGAGAAAAGCAGCAAATATATCAAAACAATTACTCATTCACGGAAGAAAAACAGTACATGAAAATACTAACACTACATTTAAAACACAAACAAAACACGCAAACTATGAGTCAAAGTGAAGGTTATGAATTTTTCAAATGTGTGTTTTTATATTTAATGAAATGTGGTTCATAATATGGGTAGTGTGAGATTTACAATGTTCTAAACTATTCATATCCTTACTCGCAAGAGTTTGGATTTTACAAATGATGTGACAAGTAAATACGTTGCTTAGAAACCATGGTGGGCTTTTGAAACTAATTCTTTTGTTTCTGGGATTTTCACTTGGCAGGTGTTTGGTGCATCGGTGTTATCAAACTCCTCTGGTTTGCACTCAGACAGCACCAGCCATTAGGGGAGGGCTCTCAGATAAGGATAAAGCTTAAAAATCTGAGGCTTGTGTTATTCCAGCTCCCTGTCTGCATGGCATGCCCTCAATACCTCTTACAGTTTCAGTCACGCTGTGTCCAATTCCTGAAACCAAAACCACTCATGAGCCCCAGGATCTTCTTTTCTTCTAGGAAGCATTTTTTGTGAAGCTTTGAAACACAGGATGAACTAAGCCAAAGAGATGCTGTGGTGAGGTCATACTGCTTTTAAATAGAGACAGAAAAAACTGGTCTGAAATAATCTATAATGCTATCCTCTGAGAGAATGATGTTAACCAAGAAATTGAGAAGTGGGAGTACTTATAAACTCCCCCCCAAGCCAACCTCCTTCCATAACCCCAGAATAGCTGGTGTTACTACTAATATGATCTACAGTAGCACATTTAAACATGGTTAACATTTAAATTTAGGTTTCATAAATTACACCCTGTAGAGATGGATAGAGACAGCTCCTATCTCTTTGAGGTATTGTTTCATTTGCAAATTCAAGCAGATGGTGCATGAGCAACTAATGACTCAAAAAATCACCCCTAAAAATAGTCTAGAACAAGGTGTGGATTTATCAAGGAAGGAGGGAACAGATAAGGCTTCACTTCCCCTTCCCATTTCTCTGGCATGTCTCCAAGAGCTCAGTGAGCCCAGAGCTGTGCAGTGCTGAGGACCCCATCCACACCCCTGTGTTCAGGCACCTCTCCGTCACCTTACACAGGGTGGAAATGAGACAGTGAAGAGGGAAAGGGCTCAGCACTCTCCACTTTTCCCTATACCAAGCCTGTATCCAACCCCCCTGAAAACCACCCTGGGAAATTATGTTGTCCATTAACTCTACCAAGAATTGCTCAGCAGAGCTGTGTAGCACCACTGAAACTTTCAGTCTCCCGGTCAGGTGGGTAATGCTTCATGAAAACTGACTTTTCCAAGTAAATTCTATAAATACTTGTTCCTGCATCCTCATGAGGCAATACACTGCTATATATTGTATTTCCAGCAGTAATTCAACTTTGCTGTCATTCCCATGTTTATAATGATATTGTAGCCTGTTGTCCAACCACACTCGTACAACTCTGGTGGAGACAGGGACGCCCTCCAGGACGTGTTGCTGGGGTTTGAGCAGGAGGGGTGAAGCATGTCTGTGTTAGCAAGGTCTGTGCAGGGGGAAACCTGCTGTGCAGCTGAATTATGTAAACCATAAATTCCTCAGAGCGATGTGCCTGTGTTTGTGCAATGCCTGGCAGAAGGCACTGTTCACAGCCATCCCCAAAGTAATGCCATTCTGAACTAATAAATATTAATAATTGTTGGTTAAAGATTCAAGCTCAGGTAAAGCTGTGGCTTGAAAAGCAAAATGCTTCTGTAGGAAAAGCAGGAGGTCCTCTGGCAATTTGAACAGCTACAGGAAGGTGTTATTATTTACTGCACAGAAAATATATATTCGATCACATTTCAGTTGTCTCTGTGAAGCAAAACCCTCCCTCTCTGCTACACTCTTGCTCTTTTCTCTTGTTCATCTCCTGAGCTCTTCCAGCTCTGCTCCTCACCTCTCTGTCCTTTAATGAAGAATAACCTGGCAAGAAAGCAGTCTTCTCCTCCTTCATTTTCATTAATAAGTAGAGACTGCTACCACAATGTTATCTGATTTTAAATGTTATACTTAAACTGATTTGTTAGACCATGCTTAGTCTTTTCTTTTTTGGATTGTCTTATCTGTTTATTGTGCAATAAAAAATAGTTGCTGTTGGGGCTTATGATTCAGCTACAACTGACATACATTATTTCACTGAACCATAGTTCTTTTCCCTGTTACAAGTACAGCTCTAAATTTGTTAGAGCTTGCCTATGTGTGTTTCCACACTCCTCTTATGGCATCCTAAATAAAAATTATGTTTTAAAATAAAGCAAAATATATGCTAATTATATACAATGGGCCAGAACAACAGAGTTACACAAAAATGCATTCAGTGAGGATCTAGCTATGTCAGCAAGTTGAAGCGAACAAGCTGTGGAATGACTTCTGAGAAGAAAGCAATCATCTGCATTGCAACTACAATGTATACAAAGGTACATAGATAAACCTGCTACAGAGGGAAAGTCTGGCCATGGCAAATAAACCATAAAGTCAGATTCTGTGCTGGCAGAGGAATGGTGCAGAGTGGTTTACTATAACTCTTCTAACATTCATGATGCAAACAGAGATGCTAGCATTTGGCTTCATTAACCAGTCATTTTGCTTGCATCTTTTTTTTTTTTTCCTTAATTCTAGTAATTTTCTCTTCTTTGCAATTACAGTAGGAGTCCAAATCCCTCTACGTAAATTACAGCTTTCTTTTTGAAGGGGTAGACCAGCCACATAAGCTAGAAACACACTCTCCTCTGAAGCCAGAACCTGAAGGGAAAGAGCTTGAGCAGCAGCCCTGGGCTAATTAAGATATAATCTTTACCTTGCTCCCACAATGAGCTGGTTCCTGTTGGCATCCAGTGCAAGCTGAGAAAAGTCATGCACACCTGGATAGGTGAAATTCGACACCCAGGGCTTCAGATCTGCAAGGAAAATGAGAAAGCGCAAAACAATAAAGCTGCTCTAGAAGCAGTGAGTTCACCCGGACATCCACTAATGGATTTCCTACCACGCTATCTGTCACGGAAAGGCTAATTAATAATCTATTTAAGGGGTTTCTATTTATTCCAATTCTCTGCAGAGTGTGCAAAAACCCACACATGCAGAGCTGTCTCAGCAGTAATTTTCACATCCACGATGGAGTGTCAGCATTGGTTTTGGAGATAACAGCAGCTCGGGTTTACTTCTGTTAAAACTGATGAACCATCTTCAGTGCCAGGGTTATGTGGTGTAATGGGACTAGGCTGCCTGCCATGACACCTCCACAGCCTTGCCTTCTGTGCTAAGCAAAGGGAAATGGCTGCCCTCCAGAAAAACAAGGTGGCATCAGCTGATTCAAAAACCAAGTCAGAGTAGAAGCGATCTGCACCCAAGACCTGGCTGCTCCAATGACAGGTTTTACCTTCTCCTTCAGGTTTTAGGTTCTCTTCTAGGTTTTACTTTATCCAGTTAAACCCTCCTTAATTTAGACTGGTGGGGGGAGGAGCAGAATTCTATCACGCTATCTATATGGCTGAGGGATTGCACAACTTTGAGACTGGCTCTATCAATGAGCTTGGATTTCACAATCTAGGCAATTGTCCAAACTGCAATCACACAGGTTAAATGCAAAGCAATAGATTTAGGTATGCTACGCTCATGAAGACAAAGCTTTTCTAGAAGCTACATCTATTAACACAGTATCAATTGAGAGACCTAGGGCAGATAGTCTTGATGTAATAAGAATTACACCTGTTTAAAAAGCTGGATTACTATTTTTAAGGTACTCTCAGGCATGATGCTGTGGCATTCAAAGAACCCCACCTTTCCATACAGTTACCAACTTTGACCTTCGTATTATAGATCACAGAATTTCAACCTCTCACGTTATATCTTTACTGCATGAAATAAGAGGGGATAGATTCATATGTATTTTCAGAAAGTCACCCACTTTTACCATGATGACTTCTCTTGAGAATTTATTCCAACTGTCAACTACTCTGGCTGTTAAATACATGAAGAATACCAAATATCTGAGGGAACAAGGCACAAATGAGACTAAATCAGTGTATCTGTAATCCCTCTGTGGCCTGTGCCTCATTCAAGGACTGCATGTTAAAGATCCAGGAGACTCAACATGAAAGGTAATATCTTCTGGCCTCATGCAACAGGATATCAATACACACACCAATGACTTGATGACTCATAACAAAAATGATGTAGTTCAGACCAGTTCAAAAGAGCCCTGAAAAAACATGCTCCATTGTCATTTTATATCCCCAAAGATAAATTGAGAAGTCTTACTGAAGGCAGTCAGGTTTAAATGTTTTGTTGTAGGCATTAATTCCCCTTTCCACAGGGGTAAGATGACAATGATGATGAGGAATCTAACTAAGGCCTTTGGCGTCTTGGCATGCTTTGTAGTTGTGCAATGGTTTAAAACCTCTGAAGCAGGGATATTTGCTGAGAGATTTCAAGTCCCTTCTCCCTCCAGGGATGGATGAAATGTAATGAAACCCTTCAGTTACTAAAACCTTAAGAAAACACATATAAATGTCCCTACACTCCACTCGACCCATCTCTTTTTCCAAAGCGGAGCCTTGTCCTGGAGCTTCGGCCTTTGCCCTGAACACCACCATATCTCATAACAGCTCCTAAGCCCCCTCATCATAGAGCTGGACACTGTCAGGCCTGGTCCCATGCCCTGCTTAACTGAACACTGTCAGGGCCTCTCCAACAATGAGACCCCCATCCTTACAATCTAAAACCTCTGCTGCCAGGAGCTGGAGGCTTCCAGCTCTTCTCAGCATTCCAGTCGCACTGCATAACCACACAAAACCCATGTACCTCCTCTGCTGCTCAATGAAAAGGCACAAGTTAAGGAATAACTCACATCATCTAACCTTCAAGCATCTCCACCTCCTACACTCTTCTGGGACCCTTAATGATATACCAGCACCAGGGAGGAACTGCAGTTTCACCTCTGGCATTCTCCTAACTAATGGAACTCTGTCTTCTTTACCTGTAGCTCTTTAGCTGCAGAGACATTTCCAAGCCAAGCAGCAGAACCAGCAACAATAACACCTTGCAGGAAGGCTAGCTGGCTGACATGTGCTGCAGATCTCCTGGCATTTCTGTTGGCTGATGGGAGTGGGAATAGGGGATTGCTGTATAATGATGATACCTTTTGAGGATCCTGCTTTTAGGCCATAATTTCTCTTGTCATTCTACTTCCTCTCCTACCAACTTTTCCCTACTAACTAACCCACTATTACAGTACAGTGGCAGGAAGAATATTTCTTCATCTGCTGCTCCAAGCAAAAACCTCATCATTTCAGGGGTCAGTTCTTCAGGAGTCAGAACTCATCAGTTCTTCCTTTTAATGGCAAGCTCTGACAAATTACAGCTAAAAATAATTAAAAAAAAAAAAAAGGCAATATGTATCTTGAATCTTTCCATGTTGGCTGAAATGTCAATCTAGCCCAAGAAAGAACAGGCAGTGTCTTGATTTCTATTACTACTGCAGGTAGTACAACTTATAAAGAAACCCTTCCCATTTATTAAATTAAAGACTGCAAGGCATGCATCCTCATAGGAAAATTAAGCTTTTATAGGCATGTAGTTGGAGATTATTAAACCCAGCATGGTCCCAGTTAGGAATGTCTAAATGTGAGTTGTCAGAATTAATGCCAAATGGCACATTTTCTTTCTCAACCTTCTTTCTTCCTATTAAGAGGGAAGGGATAAAGTGGAATGGAAATGCAACCAAGAGTCAGGACATGGGTCTTTTTTCATTTGACACATTCAAATCCACTGCTCACACCATAGGCATCCCTAAGGAGAGTTCCGGATTTTCATTCTGAAACTAGCTCCGTTCTGCAAAGTAAATGCTGCCCTGGTTCTATCCCATACTAACTGAAGTTTACACATATGGACCCAATGAATACCAGGATTTGACCTTTCTCAGAAAGCTGATTTTTCCAGTGCTGACTCTTTAATTTGGCTGGAAACCTTCAATGCTGGGGCATGTTTACATTTGCAAAAAGTATCTGTTTAAAAACAGTATGAAAAATTAAAAACCAAGGCCCTGGCTTTGCATGTCAGCAGCAGGAGCCGGAAAACTAGGAAATACATGGCTTAGGGGCAAAATGTTCATCAAGGCCTCCTTTGTGCTTCTCATCTCTAATCATTTCCAGGGGGTTAAACATCCATGCTCTCACTTCCTCCACACAAGGACCAATGAACAAAAGTTTAATAGTTTTCAGCACTGTCCATTGCCAGATGTCTGATTCAGAGCCTTTAAAGCTCTGCAAGTCCCTCCATAGCTCAAGGTGGTTCAAGTATCCAGCTGCAAAGACAAAGCTTTGCAAGAAATGTAGGTCTGCAGACACAGCTGTGTTCAGGCTATTATGCATGCTTAAGACAAGGTGAAAAGAGGCCCGCTGCCACTTCAGAGGGTGGTCCCTGCAGCCTGCTAGCACACTGCTCTGCACCGGCTTCCTGACAGTACACAACTGGGATGAGGATTAGTCAACTGCGCAGAAGATGGTGTGCCAAACTGCAGGAGCTGGGTTTAAGGGCCTGATCCAGAGGCTCTCGAAATCATTGGCTGTTTTCCACTGAGCTTAATGGATTTGGATCAGCTTCTAAAGATGTGGTAAACCTGGTAATACTTGAGCCTTCATCTCCTCAAAACCAGCTGCTCCCCACCTCACACTGTGTACTTTGGAGGAAAGAAGTATGTAAACGCTGAGACTTCTGTGTCTGAAGGACAGCATTTACTGCTTCATCTCACTTGAGCCCAATTGTAGCTCCCATCTACGTCAGGCTGTAACAGCTTTGTGCATCCAGGACACATCACACAAGAGCAGAGAGGTTAAATGCCCATGTCTTGACAATTGCAAAGCCATAGCTAGGAGCATGGCTAACCACTGTGTTATTCAATACCTCTTCTGGAATAATTCTCAGCATGGATTTCCTAGTTGGAGCCAATGAAACTAAGCTAAACAGGACCAATGTTTCTTTGTGCAAAATGAGGGTATACCCTCATACACAGACAAACCATGCTTCTGTCTGATCATGCTCCTATCCTAGGATTGCAGAGAAAAGCTTCAAAGACATCATTAAAAGAACTTAAGAAAGGAAGACAGAGAAGTTGAACAAGAAGGAAGGACCTGCTGTCTCAGACCAGCCTTTGCTTCAGTTATCCTTAGTATTCAGAACATTTTTCACAAAGTAGGCAGTTGTCCGCTAAGACTGAGGCCAGAGTTTCCCTTATGTGTGTGCCACTGATCAGAACCCATCAAAGACAAAATGAACAAGGTTGCAACCAAAGATCAGAAGGCTAATGACTACCCATGCTACCACCTGTCTTCTCAAACACAGCAAATGTAGATACTTCCAAGAATGAATAGAGGTTAAAGTCAAATTACAGCATTGTCTTTATTAGACTGACAATAAATCATATTCTAGCATCAACTTCATTTTAAATTTCAGCTTTATGTTGTAGGTCACACCACAGGTTAATGCAATAGTCTTTGGAAAATAACTGTCACTCCTACCCAATGCTGAGATGACAAAAGTAGCCCCCACAACACAAAACCACTCCACAATTCAGCAAATTTATCAGGGGAAGGAGAAATGTTTTGTTGTGCGGGCAGAGCTGAGCAAAAAATGTGTCAGCACTCAGAGCTCAACTTTACTCACGAGTCCAAAAAACTCAAGCTGGCTTTTTCCCAGAAGTCCTCCTACACATACATATCACCCTGCTGTCTTGTCTTCCCATCACCACCTCCACCTCCTTACTGGTATTCTCTCTTTCTTTAATCTGATCCATTGAAATCTTAATTGTACATTAAATACGTCCTTATCCCAACTGCTGCAATTTTTAGCTTCATTGGCTTCTTCTCCACTCAGTTAGGAGGACACAAAAGGCTGTTGACAGAGTACACAGCCTTCTACAAAATGGGCTAAACCAGCAGCTTCATTCTCTCTCCCCTCAATACCCAAATCCAACTCGGATGTTCTTTCAGCTGTCTCATTATCATGGTTTCATTCAGTTTACCCCTCTGGCCTTATTCACATCCCCTCCCACTCCTGCTTTCTTTTCTAGCAGTCTTCACCTTCCAGACATGTTTCTACCTCATTTCCTGCCAACTCAATCAATATTTCCTGTCTTGACAAACTACAAAACTCCTCCTCAGATGAGAACAGCAATGATCTAACCCATGAGTGGCCTTAGAGTCACTGTGACAGCTGCTTGCAGTGAGCTATTCCCTTTCAATGAGATCCAAGGGTCGCTAATGTCCCTCTACAACCTGTCCAAGAATATGTGTAAAAGATGACTGGAAGAAGAAAGAATAAGACTTTTTATCTCTTGGTATGCCGTCTCTCAGTTCCCAAAGAACAGAAGTAGACAGAAGAAAAGGCTCTGCTTTTTACCACCCTGAAGGGAAAAAGTCCTTCGCTGAGTCATAGGAATCACAATAATCATAATAACCTAGACATGTTATCATTTAAAGTTATGTCAAACCTAGACATTGCATATCTCTCCTCACTGCCTACACCTTCTCTTTAAAATGACATTGTTAAGATTCTTCCATCACCAGAGAGAAATGACATCTGGAGATGTAGGCATGGTCCCAAATGCCCAATAGCACTGATATTGGACTCCTCTGTCTTGGGCAAATTGTGAAACTATTTAGTGTCTCAGTGCTTCCAATTGTTAAATGGGTTTAGGGATACTGGCTGGTGCACCAGGGCCAAATTATCTGTAAAGGATGGAATGTACAGAAGGCACTAACTGTTCCTAATATACACTGAGCATCTTGACTCTTTGTTTCCTAAATTTTAATAATTTCTTCAAAACAAATGTTGCTAAAGTGTTTCAATATGGATAAAAAAGAACTTATTCCAAACCTCATTTTTGCAAAAGTACAATTATGACTGCTTGTTTATTTACTTTTTAACATGGAGCAGCTGGCAAAACAAACTAATCCATCAGGAAGAACCAAGGGGTTCAATCCCAGACAAAGAAAACACCAGATAATAAGCATGAACCAGTGCTCACTTCCACTATAGGACAGTGTGCTGCTAAATTGTCCTACTTCCCTGCCCCAAATTCCCCAAGGAAGGAGATCAGAGAACTGCAATTCACACTCCCAATTCATCAGATTTCTACAGGACTTCAGCGTTTCTGCTCCAGCAGAGAGGTCAGTTTTGGCTCATTCTATGTTTTACTTGGGTTCCTATTTGCACATGGTGAAGGGCAGACAGAAGATCCATCAAGACCTGCCCCAGGGAGAGCCAGGAGACTTCCACTGATGTAAGTTCCCAGGCCTCAGGGTTGGGGATTGGGAAAAAGTCCTGTAACATGAGAGAGGCTCCTTGCTCATACCTCCACAAAATCTCAAACCCTAGCTAACAGAATCATTTAGATTGTAAAAGACCTTTAAAATCAATGAATCCAACCATAAACTTAACACTGCCAAGTCTACCACTGAACCATATCTCTAAGCGCCACATCTACACATCTTTTAAATACCTCCAGGGATGGTGACTCAACATACAACATGATGGATGCATGGATGATAAAGAGCAAGAGGAGGTGCCACAGTGCTGTGAGAGTGTGGGGTACAGGTGCATGTCCGTGAGTCATAAGCATGTCCGTTTGCCATGCCTGAGATTGACAGGATCAAAGGGGTGTGTCTCCACAGCACAGAACTTTATGGAAAGAATGGATTTGGCTTCTTTCAACTTGCTTTCAACCAGGACAAACACCACCCTAACACTGCCTCCTCTCCTCAACAGCCCTCCTGGAAAACCTTGCCTTCTAGCCCACACAGCACTGGACGGTGTCATGCAGTCACAGCACTGTGTCCCACCACCATCTTGTGAAATTCAGCTAACCAGTGCCACACACAGCCCCACTGTTAGCAAACCAGAGATTTCTGGTTTTATTAAGGGTGTTGAAGAGTGTTTAAGTATTGTGATCTATTGTCCACTGAAACAAGCCCTGAAGCTGTCACACAATCCCTGTCACTGAGAAAGATAAAATGAGTGCTCATGCATCACTTGCAGCTTTCTATGACATTCTGATAAGTATAATCCCTCTTTTCAGATGGGAAAGCAAGTTGCATCTTGGTCTTGCAGCCACTGCAGTCTGATGGAAAAGACACTCCTTTGTCATCATTCAACCACCATTCAATCTGCCTCCTCCACATCTGAAGGCAAATTTTTTTCACTATGCTTACAGTTACATGTCTACATCAGCCACTTCTGCCAGCAGAAACGGTGCAAGATTCAGGACAACTGTTTTCATGAGTGAGAATGTAGGAGAAGGCGGAGAAAGTATGGCTAAACTCTCCTTGAATTTTACCTGCAGGTATCACAGAAGCAGATTTGTCCGATTTTGATGAACATCTGAAATAGAAGTTGACCTTTGGTGGCTTGCCAGACTGAACTGGAGATGCCAATTCAAACATACAGTTTGTACTTTTTAGCTATCCAGGCTTATGAGAACTCCTGTCTTCAGTTGACAAAGGTCCCACCATGAGCCAGTTACACCAATGAATTGGAGCAGAGGCTATAAAATCCTAAAAGACTTTTGAAATTAACCTGTTCTCATAAAGATCAGGTTTTAAATTGGAAGCTGGCTAATAATAGTAAAGGATTATCAGAGACCACATTTCACCAATGACCTCCACCTCTTTCATTAATGTGCTGTAAAACAGAACAATCCCCATGTATAAAATACAAATCTGAATTTTGCAGCTCAAGCAACTCCATTAAAGTACATCCTAAGGATCACTCAATGTTGTAAAAAGGAAAGGACTGATGATCTATGAAGTCAGAGCTTTATAAGCCAAAGCACAAGGTCTTCAGGATTTTACCTGTATTTCCCAAAGCCAGAAATGACCATTAAAACCTCTAACCCAGTCTTTGCAGATCACAGACTTTAATCCAGACGATACTATTTTAATCTAAGGAACATGTTGTTTTTCTTAACCACTTGATTCTGCCATGTTAGAGGAACAACTATGCTACCTATGGTAGCAGAGCACTCCAGAAACAAAACTACATGCTAGGTTTTCCATTTATAGACAATATCTTCCATTTATAGACGATGTTTCAGTGCTACGCACTTTGACTGTGGTCTAGCTCAGCACATAAGCTGAGCTCTTGGTTTCAAGCACACAATCCCACTGACTTCAAGGTAAGTGCACATTAAGTGCTTGACTGAGCTGAGACTGTTCGTGGCTTTTCAGGGTGAACCCTGCATGATTAAACAAGAATAGTTCTTATGAGATTGCTAGTACTAAAGTGAACTTTATTAAACCATAATGACATCCTTGAATGGAAGGCTTTAGGAGAATGTGATATTAACAGTCATCAGAAGCAGATATGCTAAATAAATGAGGTCTGCCATACCACTGGCTCACAAACTTAACTCAGTTGGGAACTATGCTAAGCAAACTTTAAAACCAAGAATGAAGTGTCTGTAAGGCATGTCTTGTTTGCACTGAACCACAGAAAAAAAAAAAGAAACGCACTTTGCTTTGCTTTCCACTGTGTTTTCTTTCTCTGAGGTGTGCCTGAGATCTGAGAAGAGGCAACCCACTTCTATGTCCTAGATCCAGCCACTGTTCCAAAGAAAGGCCGTGCACATGATGCTGTTAGCTGCTGCTGTTAGCCCCAGCTACACCAGTGGTACCCCTGGAAAATATAAACAAACTACTCTGCTGCTGACAAGAGTTTTCCATGGCCTTGATCCAGGCATACTATGCTGGTGACCTTCTCAGTACCTGTTCCTCCACACTGTGAGTCCATCTAACTCAGTCCTGCTGCTGAGGATGCCCTTCCTCTCATCATCACCATCACATGGTCAGAGGCTGTTCCTTCCCCTGACCTATCATACCTCTTCAAAGTTTTGCCTTCTTTCACTCCAATATGTAAGAGTTACTCAACCAATTTGTTCCTGAAGCTTCACCATAAAGTCTTCCTTTTCTCTCTCCTGCTTGTCATGATTCACTCTCTCTAAAGCATTTTGTGAAGGAAGGGCACTCTTCCAAAACCTGTTCTCTTCTTAAGGCCTCAAGGAACAGCATACTGAATAATTTTTTTCAATCAAATCTCGTTGCAATTATTTGTGAAGTGCCTTGGACACCATTAATGGGGAAGTGTCAAAGAACTAGCATCATTATTGTTATTACTATAGAATGAAAAATACATTGAGAACTGTTGGGTGTAAAAAGAAGTGAAAGTTTTGCCTGAGAGCAAATTACTTCCCTAACCACCGCCTATTTATGGTCTTACCAGCCATAATTTTCAAACAAATTCTGAATCAACTCTAAAGAAGGAAATAACAGTTTCATTTGCCACAGTTCCATTTTCAAGATTAGAAAGAAAATTGCAACAAGGCTTTCTTAATGGAAACAAAGTCTATACTGAAATGTACTGAAGGGCAAACCTTCTGTAGCACCTACAGGATGCCACCAGTTTCCAGTCAACAATCCATCATTAGTTAACATTTGGAATCCCTGTTTGGGGATTCAAGGGCAAAAAAGCTACAAGCTAGAAGACAATTCTCCCATAATATATTTTGCCTTCCCTTTGACATGTAGCCAGATAGGCCTCTCATACTTCACCCCACTGTCTTCATCTTTGCTTACTACAATTTTGGTTTGGATTGTCAAAATCTCACTTGCTCAAGAAAAGTGTAAATCTTTATCAGAAGTTCCTAAGAGGATTTCCTAGCTGGCTTTTTGGAGTTGATGGATGCTAACATGCCTTTTTTCTGTCAATATACAGTAAAGCAAATAATGTATTAGTGACCGATTCAACAATAGTGGGGGTGCTTGATAAAATACCAAGAACCTTCAAAAGAAATAAATCATGCCCTATTATCCTTCAGCCCACAAATTTAAAACAGCTTTTTCTTTCACTACAATAAGCAAACACTTAACTGCTCCCCACAGATTTCAGTGTTTGAAGGTGGCCACAATTCAATAAAACATTTTATAAAGAAAGAAAACATTGAGAAAATATATAGCAAGCTACATTCAAGCGATCTGAATCACATTGATCTGGTAGGAGGTAATAATTACAGACAGTTTGAAGAAAAATTCCAGATTTAAACACTCCCAAACTAATTCACTTTGGAAATGTGTCTGCATCCAGTAGAGATTGAGAATTAAACAATGATTCAAATGCTACACACTGAGAACTCACACCAGCCATAATGATGCAGTCTGCAAAACTGAGACTTGCTGTCCTGAGATGATGTGGGATACAAGCTATTTAAACAAGTCCACCTTTCCCCAGTGCTTCGACTTAGGATCAGCTGAGGTGGTTTTATGAATTAAGACATCCAAATGATACAACACAGATGAGTTTGCAAACTTTCAAGCACTTCCTTGGTAAGCAAGCTGAAACCAAGCACTCTGCACCCACTACAAATATATACGCATGTCAGTGATGGCTCTGGCTCTCAAAACAACAAATCTTACATAGCACTGCTGTGGCAGAAGATGGTTCTGGCTTTCCCAAGAGGCATGTTACAAAGGACATCCAAATATCTTTAATGAATAGCAAAGATGCTTTTGTCAAAGAAACATCTGTATGGCAATGAAGTGTACTGCTAAGAACAAAGACAGTATGGGAAGGGCATCTAGCCCAATTGCAAATGCAGAAATGCAGGGACTGATCTATTGGTTAGCAGATACATATGGAAAAGATGAGAAAGAAGAACATGACTGACAGGAACTAGAAACAATTTCTCTGGTGCTGGGCTTACCAGAATGGTCCACAGTGTAGCTGTGCCAGGATGACATACTGTTTAGTGAAATGGGACTTGGATACATGGGTACATGCATGTATGAATAAAAAAGGTTATACTTTTCTTGTTTCACAAATTTCTCAACTCACTGAAAAACAGACAAGCATGAGAGATCCTTAAATGCAACCACCCACTCACAGCCAAATAGGTAATAAGACAACAGAAACAGCCTCCCTGGAAGTGAAAGATCATTTTCTTATTGATCTAACAAGGGAAATCAAACTTTAACTGGGTTTCCTATAAGCACAGAATAGAACAATTAATTATGAAAAGCCTAAACTGAGTACGTTATTATTGCTGGTGAACTATACAATGAGCATCATTTATAAGCCCCAGGGAAACTGGGGCACCATTGTGTGTGTTTGGTCCTGTGCAAACACACACGACGGCGTTCACAGAACAGATTCCTAACCTGTCCCTCACAATCTCTCTGAAGTCTGCTGGGATAAATCATTCAGCTTACAATCCATTCCCCAACCACATCTCTCCTGGCAGTGCAAACTTCATCTTAAGCATGTAAAATAAGCATATTAAGGACCAGAATTTATGTCCCTCAATTTGTCTAGATCATTTTCCCTAGGTCACAAGTAATGGCAGGTGGTTTAGAGAAGGAGCTCTATAAAGAAACAGGCATTTCTTCAGGTCCAAACACAGCTAAAGTAAAAGCATTTTGAATGCACAGACTACTGTCTGCTTAAATAAGTAGGTCATGTACTGTAACCTTTTTTACCCCTCCTATGCAATACAAAGAGATATCAGTTCAAACAGATGGTTGGCGAGTGTGGATGAGACACAATAAGCAAGAGGTTAGACACAGAAAATACATGATTTCTCTGGAAATAAGTTAAAGGGTAGAGAGAAAGTAGTTTTACTTGGATTCTTAAGAATATTGTATTCTGGAGGAAAAGTACGATGAAAAGAAAGGCTGAGCATAACCAAAGTGGGAACTGAAGAACGCAAAACATGGCATCCCGTTTGTCTTGCAATGGGAAGCCAGGCTAGCAAGACTGTAAAATAGAAGCTATTCAACTCCTTTGTAATATAAACTGTTTTGTAAACCTGTTCCTTCTGGCAGTAAATTAATGCATCCCGTACAACTGAATGGCCTGGGACCTTACTTTATATTACCGACCATCCACTGAAAATTGGAGGTGTAATATAATCCTCTCCCATAGCAGCAGGAGCATCAGCAGAGCTACTGTTAGGGTCACTCTTTCAATTGTTGGCCCAGCATTCCCGTTGTATATCAGGTTGTGATCCATGGGACAATGCATTTTGAGACCCACTGAAAGCCCATGAGCCATGCTTTTAAGTGGAGATAACCTCAAAGGAATTTGGAACAGCACATAAGAAGTAGATTTCCCTGCTTGTCTTCCCTTGCAGCTGAAACCTGCTTGTGCTGGCACGAGAACAAGGTATAGCTTTAAGGTAAATTATATTATGAACTGAATGTGGTTTTGAAGGTGTTAGACCTCTTCCATAGAATTTACATACCATGTGCAGTGGAAAGAAGATGCCTTTAATTTTATTCCTGTGTATCTTCCAGCTGAACGTTGCAGCAGGAAATAGAGGACTAAACTGTGTCATGAACGTTCATGAAGAAACAGGTGCTGAGAAAAAACAACTCTGAATCTAGCTTGGGTTTAAGAGACCTGAATGAAAATCTGGGTAATTTTCTTGGTGTGTCTGCAATTTCAATCTCTATTTCTTTTCTATAATTGTCAAGTTGGAATTAACTCACCAGGTTTTGCCCTCTACCATTAAAGAGAAGAAGAGGATAAGAGCAGTGAAAGGGGAGGAGAGATTATTTTTTTTTTCTGGGAAAAATTCATGCCTGATTAAAGCAAAGCCAAGTGGCAAATTCTGAGTGGTTTTATGTAGTCATTACTTCTGCAGAGAAGCACTCATATTGAGTGCCAAAAAATGCCCACCAATTCCTCAACATCAGGAATCAGAGCTCTAATATTCCCTGCAGAATGATTTATCTCAGTGCTGGATCTCGTCAACACATCCTCTGTACACTCCACATTTGGTGCTCCTGGTTAAAGGAAAGAGCTCAGACTTTTTCTCTTTTCTGTACCGATAACATCATTATTATTGTGCAATCTATTTAAATATCCAAATGAGTTCCACCACATTTTTAACTCCATCGGTTTCTCCTTTTGTCCCTCCCCAGTTAAACAGATGGTTAGACTTATTTAGCAATTAAAATCAAGTTTTATTTACCCATTTCACTGGAGCAAGGTTAGAGCCGGTGCCATATGATGTAGGCTTAAAGATTTTGCTAATTTACTTTAATCCACTTAAAACCTTTAAAGCACAGATAATGGAAAACAGACAAGTAAACTCTTACACTTTCCAAATTAAGAGACAAGAGTTTCCTCCTCTGCAAACAGTAAAGCTCTCTAGAATTCTGAAAGGTCAGCAAGGAAGCCTTTGACTACTTTCTTCCTGGTAAACCCTACCTCAAAGGTCACAAACCCACAACTAAATTGCCTTTAACAAAGAACCTAACTAAAGGCACATTGCAAGGTACTTAATTGCCCTTAGCAAAGAATGTAACTGGAGATGCATTGCATAGCCTTAAATGGGAACCAAAATCGATATTTCAGCATTTAGAAGGAAATGATTCTTAGCAAGGACACTCAGAAGCTGATGATGCTGAGCTTAACAAACTAGTCTGGACTGAATTCAGAAATAATGGTGATACCAGCATAATGATCTAACTGTTTAGTGGGCAAGTGGACAGACTGGACAGACAGCAGCTTAGGACTCCTGGTACATTCATGGAAAATCCACCTGTGATAAGGACAAGAGAATGCCATTCCCTGCCATTTTAAAACAATTTACTTTTCTTGCATTCAGGTATGTCCAAATTCTCTATTACTTTTCAATCACTGAGTGTCTGGATCCAACTAGACAGGTGAGGTACATAAGCATTACTGAATCCAGTTAGAGAAAAGGAAACTGGAACACAGTTTCAGTGTGGTACAAAATTACAGGGAGTTTGTAGCAGAATTGAAAATTGAGATTCTTAGACCAGTAGTTGCAAAGATGTCTGAATCAAATGACAAAGCCTCAGAGTTAAAACACTGTAAGGCATCAAACTGAATAAAATTCATTAGGCTACTTGCACTGGCCTGTGGATCACAGGTATAAGGAAAACAGCACAGACTGAATCATCATCCATAGCACCAGGAAGGACTTCAAAATGGATCATCCTACTGGAACTTAAAACAGGAATAGAAGCTCTTACCTTCAAAAGAAATTGTGGGGTGTTCTTTCCTGACACACTGCTGATGTTCAGCTTCAGAGTATTCAGGTACATTCTGTGATGCTGAGAGATGAAAAGCAAGAAGAAAAAGGCTTGGCAATGACAGGGAAATGGCCTTTAATCTTGAAACAACCATGACTGAAGGGCAACTGCAGATCTAGCTTCCAAGGTAGGCCCACGGAGGACACCTGAAATACAAATAATTCCACTTTCAGAAAGATCAATGCTTATTCAGAGTGTGTAACATGGGTAGAGAAAGGTGGAAGTTCCCCTTTCATCCCAGCCCCACTTGTACTAAGTACACAAGATAATAATCCACAAACAGCATCTAAAAATAATGATCCAATTTCAACTGTATTTGGGCTTCTAACTTCAAAGAGAAGGTAAGTGTACAGCTCCCTAAACATATATCTCTTTGGACCTTTGGGGCACATGTCCTTACACAGCAGCTGGTGTGCAATGGCCATTGCTGACAATTTGAATTCTCAAATATTCCAGATGTAAAAGTGTCCCCCAGTGTGGACACCTCACTCCTCAGTTTCATGACATGTCCATGTTTAAATGCCATGCTGTGTTCAAGAAATCACTAAGGAATGGCCAACATCAGTCATCATGAAAACACATGTGCAATTAATACTGTTCTAATAGGAAATTCATCCATTTTACCACTGCTGGTTTAAATGTTTTAAAACAAGAGAAGCCAATTTAAAGGTGTTGCCAGGAAAGTGCTAATTAAGGTAGCATAAAAATTAAAACAGCTTAATTGGGAGAATGGTGAGAAGTGAGTCAATTGCCCGCCTTATCATGGAATGCTATAGCTCTCAGTCACAAGAGCTGAGGCACAGCTAAACAGGAGGAGCACTCACTCTCAGGCTAGGAGACGGGAAATGCCTTTTCTATATGAGCATTTTTAACAGCAACAGCAGGAAAGATATAGCTCTAAAAAACTTCCCTGGGCCTATCAGGCCTGGGGCAGGGGATGGAGGATTAATTAGCTCATGCCACAGGCTCCCCAAGGTGCTGCTGCAGCTTAGGAAAATCTGCATTGGCAAATTTAATCTTTCTAATGTGCACATTGTATTTTCCCATGTAACTTTGCTCAATTATTACAAACATATGTTTTCAAACAAATGGAGTCTCCTACCTTTAAATCTTACCGAGTGATAAAGCTAATTCTGATTGAAATATCACAGAACGAGATTTTCAGTTCCTGCAGGTGTAGTGATTCATGAAGGTAGTGTAACAGTCAACACCTGCAGTGCCTGGTATCTCTAGATTTTTGTTTGGAGTCTCCAAAACACTTTCAGTCAGCTGAAGCGACCAGACTAGTGGCTGGTACCATGGGGTACTGATACACAATAACAGGCTCATGGCACAGACCAAAATATGGGACAATAATGTGACATCAAGAAGTTGGAAGAAGTTTGTAAAGGTCTTTGCGTGTCACAGAGGCAATAAGGGAATACTTACAGCAGCAATGGGAGACAGTTGGTTTGAAAGATGGATCCTGTGTTTTATTCTTATCTGTATTTCTCTGAGATTTTAAAACACTGGCATAAAGATGAGTTGCCAGCGCATCCATTATGTGTGTCTTCGGCAGCAGCTACATATCACTGACTGAAAATAGCATTGGCATTCAGTATTTGGGGTAGTTCTAGGGCCTTGGTTTCCCAGCCAGTGTGAGTGAGAGATTACAACATTTCACATTTTTTCCAGCCCCATATACGTGCAGATTTTATGCAGGGATATATAAAATCCCTTTCCAGTTCTCCAAAGGAGGTTCTACACCATGAAGGGTGTTTTTTTTAAACACAGCAAGTATCATTAAAAAATGGGACTGGCAGAAGTAAGAGATGTGAAATCATTCAAAGCTAAGGCCAGCACACCGTTTAGTCATTAAGCCCAAGCATACTGCAGGGCGTAACTGAGCACTGTGGCATCTCACATGATGGAGATGTTGTGCAAGTCACGGCCTAATGAAAATTACTGATGATGAAGTATTGGAGTATATTTTCAGCCACTGGCTTAAATGATCGTTTTTTTCAGTACAGATGTAGAAGCAAAACACAAGCAGAGAAGTGAACGCCAGGGAGATGCATTTTGTATAGCTCTCGCATCCACTCAAAGTTCCAGAAGAGACATAACCACACTTTCCTTAGAGAGGAGATGGCTGTTGTGGGAAATGCACAGAGGCAAAAGGACTTCTTTGGTGTCAGATATCTTTGCTGGAAACTGGAGGAGACTGTCATGGAAGTCCCACCTCATGCATGCTCTGCTTCTCCCAGTGCAGCCATTACTGGTTATTCCAGACTTTTAGTCTGAGCCAATATGGTCATTTTCACACAAACAGTGCTCTTCAGCTAGGTGAAAAAGACACATGGTAGAGTCCCATGCTCCTCTACGCCCCTATGTGGTCTACAATCAGCACATGAGTAAATTCAAGTTTCACACTCATCAGGGTTGTCGTGGTTTAAACCCAGTCAGGTAACCCGTTTGCTCACTTCCCCCCCCTTTCTTGCCCTCCCCCTGCTCTCGGAGGGATGGAGAGGAGAATCAAAAGAATGCAACTCCCACGGGTTGAGATAAGAACACTTTAGTAACTAAGGTATAACACAAATCACTACTGCTACTACCAATAATAACAATGATAAAGGAAATAACAAGGGAAGAGAATACAACACCTCACCAACAGCCAACCGATAACTTGCCCCCCTCAGCCCGACCAAACACTGACCGATACCTCCTCCAACCCTGCAGTCTCCCAGCCCTTCCGGCTAACTCCCAGTTACATCCTGGGCATGACGTGCTGTGGTATGGAATACCTCTTTGGTCAGTTTGGGTCAGGTGTCCTGTCTCTGCTTCCTCCTGGCTTCCCCTCCTCCCTGGCAGAGCATGAGGCTCACAAAGTCCTTGGCCAAACCAAAACATCCTTGTTATCAGCTCTGTTCCCGAGCCAAAAGTCAAAACACTGCACTGCACCAGCTACCAAGGAGAAACATGACTGCTACTGCTGAACCCAGGACATTATCCACCCCTTATTCCATACCATTCACGTCATGCTCAGATCCCACATTTTCAATATACCATCACTCTTATCTCAGTGCACTCTTATCTTAGTGCATGGACCAGTCCCTATAAAGCTGCTGTGTCCATCTGGTCCATGATGCCAGGCTCCATCTCTTGTAACAGTCTTCCAGAGCAGGAGAGACTGTGTTCACACTCGTGAATAACCCGGGCAATAGTGTCCATTGCCAAGTCCACCCCTTAATCATGAGTCCATCTCTGTGTTGCATCTCTGCTCTGATGGCCTGAAGTGCCATGGGCCCACCAGGCTTAAAATAATTCACTGTCCCCTTCAGCAGTTTCTGCAGCTTGTTGCTGGGGACTCCACACAGCTGCCTTCCATCTCCGACGCTTCCAAAGCACTGGAGGGGCCCAGTGGACTAGATACTTGCCCATACTGTCACACACACCCTGCCACTCATGACTGCCCAGCCTTGGGGAAAACCTCTTGGTCCCCCTATATCGTTGTCTAACCCCAGACAAGACCCAAACCTGACTCTGCTTAACTTTTGAGATCAGACAAAATGGTTGTGGGTAGAACACAGTCTGTGTGTGTGCCAACATGCTGATCCCCATCACAATCAGCAGGCAGGTCCCAAGGATACCCAAAGGCCATTCAAAACCTTCAGAACTCTCAGTTGATGCTGCTGTACTTGTCACTGGGGCTGGTGTAGCTGCTGTACTGTCACTGGGGCTGGTGTAGCTGCTGTGCTCTCTCCCACCGCAGCTTCTCTTTTCCTGAGTCCAGCTCTTCCTCCCCTGCCTTGCTGGGAAATGCTGCGGGGTCTCCTGCATCCTCCTGGGGCTCGGCGGGCGGCTGCCGGGAATGCTCTCGGCCGTCCCGGGGCTGGGCTCCTCCACGGGGCTCGGCTCCTCCGCGGGGCTCGGCTCCTCTGCCGGGCTCGGCTCCTCCGCCCCCTTCTCCCGCTGCTCGGCAGCCGCCTCCTTCCTCTCCTCGACCGCCCCGACCTCCTCCACCCTCAGCCGTCCCCTCGCGGCCTCCGGCCCCGCTCCCGCCGCCGCTTGGTCCCCGGGGCCGCTCTCCCGGGCCGCTTCAGCAGCCGCCGGCTCCCGGGGCCGCTCCCCCTCGGCTCCCCGCAGCCTCACGAAGATGGAGAGTAGGGTGAGGGCCAGGACGGTGAAGAGCAGCCGGACGGCCAGGTACAAGTCCACGGCCACGTCCGTCCCGCCCTGCTGCTGGAGCCCGCCCGTATTACAAGCCATTGCCATAAAGCACAGTGAGACAAGAACCTTAGCCCAAGTCCCACACTTGATAAACACTAACACAGCGAATACCGGCTCTAAGTAAGTTACAACATTCTGAAGCTGTGAGATCAACAAGAACAACTCTGAGAGCCAATAAATCAGCATTGTGATGAGTGACTATTAATCCGGTCAAATCTGTCGTTATCTCAACCCTTCGTGCCCCACGTTGGGCGCCAAAAAAGAACTGTCATGGTTTAAACCCAGTCAGGTAACTCGTTCACTCACTTCCCCCCCCTTTCTTGCCCTCCCCCTGCTCTCGGAGGGATGGAGAGGAGAATCAAAAGAATGCAACTCCCACGGGTTGAGATAAGAACAGTTTAGTAACTAAGGTATAACACAAATCACTACTGCTACCACCAATGATAATAATGATAAAGGAAATAACAAGGGAAGAGAATACAACACCTCACCAACAGCCAACCGATAACTTGCCCCCCTCAGCCCGACCAAACACCGACCGATACCTCCTCCAACCCTGCAGTCTCCCAGCCCTTCCGGCTAACTCCCAGTTACATCCTGGGCATGACGTGCTGTGGTATTCCATTTGGTCAGTTTGGGTCAGGTGTCCTGTCTCTGCTTCCTCCTGGCTTCCCCTCCTCCCAGGCAGAGCATGAGGCTCACAAAGTCCTTGGCCAAACCAAAACATCCTTGTTATCAGCTCTGTTCCCGAGCCGAAAGTCAAAACACTGCACTGCACCAGCTACCAAGGAGAAACATGACTGCTACTGCTGAACCCAGGACAAGGGTCATGAAATGATAAAAAGTTGCATGCAGGAAAGCTTCATAACATCCCATAGTATATTCTGTGCCAAAAGCAGAGTACACTTACTAGTGTTTTGTCTGGACTAGTTGTTAAATGTGCCAAGTAGCTGGATTTCTGCCACTTTCCCTGGGAGATTTTACCACAGTCCAAGAGGCTTCAGTGTTCCTTAGAAAGCTGTAACCAGTATTTGGAGTAAAGTTCCAACTTCTTTTTCCTTGTCACAGGGGAATCCAAATCGTGCATGAAAATAAGGGTTTCAAACTTAATGTGAAGTGGAAAGTAATATACAACCAACAAAAGATGAAAAAGAAACTTTATAAAAAACTTGTACCCTTTCCTGTGTCCCTTATCTTCTACATCTAATTGCGCCCATCAGATGTGTGGAGCTCTCATGTGCTGGGAAGCTGAATAAAATCAGTGTCATGCAGCCCTGAACTGGAGCCTGCTGGACTCAGAGTCAATGAGTAAATGCCAACTTGACCAAGGTCAACAGAAGCCAGAGCCATAGAGCACCACCTGAATGACATTCAAATAATGGATAGCGTTGCAAAAGGTTATTCCTTGATTCTGCCCCTTCCCTGGATGCCTTGCTCATTTTTTTTCTCAATATTTTAGGAAAGACTCCAACTCAGTAATTGCTGTTCTCAGCTGCTACAGCTTTATGTCTAAAATACCCCATACTCCAAATATGAAGCAGTGCCATGTGCAAGAGCATGGCAATTATATGCCAAGACCAAACTAGTAACTGCCTGGGAGAGTCCAAGAGCTAGTTATAAAGTGTAAATGTTTCAATTCTGCTGGTGACAGCCAAATGCAAGCCTCTAATTTTGCCCAAGCTACAGATTTTCACTGTGAGGGCAGGAGTATGACCAGTGCTTAGGACCAGTCCTCATACTGGCTGCTAAAAACACTACTTATCGTAAGCACAGCCCAGGCTAGGGGTGGTTTGCACTGCTGGAACTTGCCCTAGCATTAAGGTGTGTAGATACAGTTAAATGTTTTAAAAAGACCTGTTCTTATAAGACTTTCTGCTCAAAATGGCTTAGAGCTCAAGAAATCAGCTGTCAGGGTTTCAGTGCAGATGAGAGACAGCAGCTCAAATCCCTGGTTAAACTCAATTCTCAGACAGTACATACTTCAGTTCTGTATTCGCTCATCTTGATGTATCTCTACCACCTTAGCTGGTTTGCTCCTCAGTGCAGACATGCTAAAAAAAAAAAAAAAAGGATAAAAATGTCCAATAAGATTATCTGTCCAAGTTTATCTGCCATCTCCCTCACACAAGACTGTCTTCTGTGTCTCTGCATAATCCCAAGGCCCAGAGATGGGGCACCTCTCTCCCTTCTCATACTGTGCACCATGAACCGCTCTGGCCCTCAGTCAAACAAAGACCAACAAATCCAGACTCCATTGGACCCACTGAAATATGCCCCAGAGGCAGATATTTTGTAGAGCACCACTGCTAGCACCATGCTCTTGTCTCTTAAATCAGGCTCCCTCAGCTCATGGGCCTCCGTGACAGTAGCGGGGATGGCAGGGGATGGGCAATGAACTGCTCCTTCTGGGTAAAGCAGAACGTCTGCACATATAACACATCCCCAGAGCTGAGATTTGCAACCACAGCGCCCACGAGAGCACAAGCCCACTGCCGCATGCCCATTTCTCACCCAGACCATTTCATGGCAGTTCAATAGGGCCAGCATATAATTCTGCTTGGCCTCGTGGCTTCAGCCCCCAGCACAAGCACAGCATTCAGGGGATCAGCCACAGTCCCTTCCTTATTCATTCTCAGGGCATGAGTCTTTTCCAACTCACCCTGTATTGTATCATTGTAACTCCATTGATTTCACAGGAACTAATCCTGATTTACAGAGGGTAACTCAGATCAGGCCCCCTTTGAGTAAAGATCCACATCTAAAAGAAAAATACCTTCAATCAATCTTCAGGGCTTTAAAACAAAGCACTCTTCAAAAATGGCTGTACCAGGAATTCATATCCTGCATTTCTCTGACTGTAACTATCATTTTGACTTAATAAAACGTGACAGTAAAGTTTAAGGATAAAAGAAAATGCTTCATCTTTCATTTTAAAGAAAAGAGCTGCCTTTAAAAAAGATTTAAAAGGAACCTCCTGTAAAAGCACTAATTCTTCTCTTTGGGATCTTTTGTGATTGGCACAGTTATGATTTTGTCAGAACGGGATACCAGAGGGAAGAGCAATGGAAAGAGGTGGGCATTAAAGTACTCCAAAAAAGTACTGGAAGAATAAGGGAAATAAATATAAACATTACAAAGCAAGACAGCTCAGCAATGTGACTATGACAGGCTGGCACAGGCAGCTCTGCCCTAGAAAACAGAGAACTCCAAGGCCAACAAAACCATGGTCCTTTATTCATCCACCACTCCTTGACCTCCCCTCCCACCCTCACCAGCTGGAATTTCTCCCACCAGACTGGCTCCAAGGGCCTTTCCACACTATCGAAGAAAAGGCACAGCTTTTCTCTCTGTCCCTGGCCGCATGCATACACTCAGCCCTCAGCCAGCACTGGGGAGATGGATGGGTCTTACAGCCAAAACATGGCACACTGCTCTTGCATATCCTGATGTCAGATCTCACATGCACCCTTAAACTGGGGGCTTCTGCCTAGCAAGCTTTTCTCATTTATGTACTTGTGAGAAAAACATATGGGAATGGTCAAACTACTGTTCAGATAAAAATCTGTGAAGAGATCTTGTTTTTCTTTAATTTAATCATGCTACAGTCTTCTGAAGAATCAGTGAGCTCATTTCTAAATTCACAACAGCTTACATGCTGCAGCTCTTGTTCTGGCTGGGTTTCACCATGCTCTCTTGTGCCCACCTTGTTCAGGGCTTCCCACAGCCTCCACTACAATATCATCTCTGAGCCCCACACTGAACTCCATCTCATAACACCCCAGGAGGACAGAACCACATTTTCACACATGTAATCGAAGGGTTATCTTTCTAAAAACCCTACAATTCAGCAGCAGGGTGGACTGCAAGAGGGTGCAGGCAATAGACTCTCCTGAGGCAAAGCAGAAGCTTGGGCTCCATGCTGACTGCTCGCACAGCTCCTGCCTCACAGTCTGCAAGGCACTGGTTGCAGTATCACAGTAGGCTTTATACAAGGGATAAAACAATTGAGAACTCATAACACAGGTCACTTTATTGCAACCTTTCTGTTATCTAGATCTATATAAATAATTCAGGTAACTCTCTGCAAAGGAGAAATCAGTTTAACCTAATATACTGTTTGGTTCATGGCTCGTGAAGCCTGTAGTGGAGCTGAATAGTAATAGTCTCTAGTCTGATCTTCTTAGGACTACATACCACAAAATATTGACAGTGCACTTTGGGGCATTTTATTTCTAGAATGCTTTCTGATTGCTATTCAAAACCACCCAGGACTGGCCAAGGTTTCAAACCAAGCCCACAGAAGCAATGGAATGCTCTTGTTCAGGTCAGGTAACAGAGACAAAACTCTTAATAACAGTTTGGTACAAAATGAATTGGTTGGTATCAGTCCATTTCTTTATGGACTGGTATAAGCCCTCAATGAACCATCAGCCACCACTTACCTATTTGGCCTCAGCAGCACAATCGGTGGCTACATGGTCCTGGAAACTGAACTGTTTCCTCACCTTTAGAGGAAGCACTGCAGAAGAGGAACCTACTGTGGAAAGCTCCCATTAAATAAAGCTGATTCAAAAATAAAAGCCTGAGGAAAATATACTGTGGCACTGAGTTCCTGCCAAACCCAGTGAGCACAAATAAATATGTGCTCTGCTGACACTCAGAACTGCTTTTGAATAGCACTAACCTGACCACACATAGAGTGTGTCCCCAAGTGCCTCAAGAGGCTCTCCTCAGAGGGCTCTAGATCTTTGTTTTTTTGGCTGCCCACCTATAATATAAAAACATGAGAGGTTTTGTTAGTGTTTGTTTGGGGTATGAATTTAGCACTTGTGAAAAGGTGCCTTGGAGTCTGAAGTCTTCTGTTTATCCAAAGATCATACTTGGCAATGAAGGCTTACACTCATTTATTTCCCTGGTGGTGTGCGTCCCCTGTTCTCTAAGAAGACTACAGTGGGGATGGAGAGACCCATTTGCTCTTCACAGAATGGCCTCTCCGAGAGACAGCAAAGATGTCAATGTGGAGGTATTTTTTGCAATTCTGGGACCTGGACTGCCTATGGAATTATTTTTCATGTGTTCCATCTGTGAAACAGAGATGAAGGCAGAGATGAACACAACAGAAAACAATGGATGCTATGGTACTTAGCACGACTGCAATTCAGAGGCAAAGTTTACTGCAGCCTAGCTTAGAAACCAGGAGATCCTGGCTCCCAGTCAAAGTCTCTGGATTTTTCATCAAAAGGAGAGGATGAACGAGTGTAACACAGCCCAAGAGAGGAGACATCCCAGGGCTTATCTGATAGTAGCAACACAGTAATAACTATTCTAGAGGCTCTGCCTGCAGCTGGGGAGCTCAGCATATGTTGCAGTGCAGTTGCCTTTTCTTGCTGTATGCATGATGCAGAGTCCTCTGTATGGGTGCTGTAAATTCCAAGGTGACAGACATGCTGTTTACATGCACATGAGCTATATAATGCAAGTAGAGTAGATTCAGCATCAGATTTACTGCAAATAGTCACCTGGCTGCAAGGGCTCTTTCTGGCTTGAAGTTTGGTACTCATCCCACAGACCCATGCCTTAAGCTGTTGCAGAACCACTAACACAGCAGCTTTTCTTAAAGTTGCTCCCCTGCACAATGAGAAAGTGGTTTGTAAATGTGCAAATTAGCAGAGCCACAGCCCATAATACCACACTGCATAGAAAATGTCATTCCAACACACTCTGGTGCAGTCTAGAGAAGTTCCTCTATTTGTGGTGATTCCCAGATGTGTGGTGTCCCTGTTCACACTCCTCCCCACAGCAGCTGTGACGTTACAGCTGGGGAAACTGAGGCATAACACAACTGTGACTCTGTCACTAGTAACTGCAACCAGTTTTTGGTAGACACAGAAGTAAACTCCTCCTGACTCTTCCAAATGCTTTTGGTACAGGGCTTTCTTTTGTCTCATGGTTTAATATAAAAACTGTAAGTGTTCTTTAATTCTTAATAGACTACTAATTGTTGTTTTATTGATACTAGTTTTTTATTTAGCTTTATCTAGAGGGTCCATTGAAGACATTCCATGGGATTATTAGTAAGGAAGTTAGTAGCAACGGTTCCAAATTGCATGAGACCTAATATAGGTTGGTAACTTGCAAGGTTTCTCTCTTCAACACCATTACGGCAAGTGGGGGACAACCGCAGTCCTCAGACTGCGCCAAGCAGTTAGGCATTATGGTAACGGTGAGACCACACAGTTGGGAAAAGGGTAACAAGATAAAATTTAAAAAATAATAAAAAAATCCACTTACTTCTCCTTTGACCTGAAGCAATCTCAGAATTCAAGTCTCCAGCAGACAAAAACTGAGCCATGAAATCATCACACCAAGCCTCTGGCCCAAGAGCCAGCTATAACATACAGGCTTGACTTTCCCTAGAGCCTTGTTTTTCCAGTTTAAACACACCAGAACTAGCTCTACGACTACAGCTCCTGCCACCCACCCCCTTCTGCTCCATCCCACAAATCCTCTTGCGTCACTCCTGCAACCCCATGTGCTGGGGTCAAAGGCGATTGCTGCATATCACAAATCTACCTCATCCCTCCCAACAGCATCTTCCTGTACTGCTGCATTGCAACAACAGGATAAGAAGAAAGTTTTTTTTAATGCTCACCCACAAAGGAGAGACTAACCACAGCTGGTTTTTTTTTGTCAAAAATTTGTGATTACCTGGTGCCACATAACACATATTCATAGGAGAATAAGCACGAAGCATCCCTGTAGTGCAACTCCAAGTTTCAGCCTGCTTGGAAACAAGAATGTTTTGCTACAGCATCTTCTTGGCACTGCACAGTACCATTTATCATATGGAAACCTTTGGCTAGAAGGCATTTAAACAGTCTATATACACCACAAATCTGAACAGACAAAATAACAATTGTCAGCCAGACACTTTTTTTGTCCCTGCTGTGCCTAGTTTTCTCATATTTCTTGCAACAGCAGTTACCTGTTAGGCTGTTAACTCTTTCTCTTGTTGGAACCACAGGGTTGCTTTGGTCTTGCATCCCACTTGGTATACTGTAGGGGAGAGTGGCTTTTCCCAGAGCTACCCGGCTGCAGGATAGCACTGAAGGGAAGAAGTGCAGAAACTATACAGTTCACAAATGGCATATTATTACTGACTGCTGTGTGTAAACAAAATAGGACTGATTCCTCATCTGCTGAAAACTACAGTGGCATCAATTTTTCCCCAAAAAAATACCTGGTGATCGATAACTTCTGAAAAGACTGAGCTGAATCTTCCTCTTCCTCCAAACATCCTATGTAAATTCTCCGATACCAGGAGCATGGAACTATGCTACCTGCTAACTGAAGCTCACCAGCCTAAAAACACAGGTATGACTATGCTGGGTGACAAACAGTAACATCCTTTTAGAGATTTTTTCAAAAACGGTATTTAGGCAAAGTGAAGCAGGACACGTGACTTCCAAAAAACCCTTGGCTGCAATCTTTTAATTAATGGTCATAGTTTTCACTGTCCAGATTTATTTACCTAAACAGTTCACAGTACAGTCCTCACCCTGTAATATGCCCCTCTCCTCTAAATTTCAAAAGACACCAAGGTGATCCAGGATTTAATGCAAACCCTAGGATCTAAGCAGTTCCATGCTGGAATGGAAGGGAAAGGTGGGAGAGACTAAAAGGTGGGATCACCCTCCACACTCATGTGTTTGACAAATTCAGATGTCCTGCCAAAACTGGACATCTGAATACCTCCAGTCAGAAGAAGCAGCCTCCCAGTGGACACCCCAGCAACAGGGTGCCAGCTTGCCTTGTCAGGAGTGCTTTAAAAACCCCAAATAATCCCTCAAACAGAAACCTTGTTGTCATCTTCCAGGAGGCAAGGCCTGAGCAAGCATTCAGGGGCTAATATCATTTTAATATACTCTGAGGCCAGGCTTTCTGGAGAAGATGAATTATTTGTAATGAATTCCAATCACATGGTATGCCAGCCCCCCCACCTTCATCCTGCATATATAACCAAATGAGTTCAGGCGACGTAAGTTATTCAGGGACTTAGCTGTTCAGTCTGGCCTTGGAGGATTTGCTCTCATTATGGCTTTTATGCAAATTCTGTCCTCCAAATCTCTTCTGAATCAATTATTACTAGATTAATTTAAACATGTCCACCTGGGGTGCCTGTATATCATGTGCCTCACGTTAAAAAGTAAAAAGGATGATAATGAATTCAGGAGGTGACTGAAACAGATTCCTGCTTTGTGGAAATGTGACCTTTTTGCATAACGTCATAAAAGAAAGAAGTTCCCTCAAGAAACATGGCAGATAGGGTCGTTCGTTGGATCAGCTGGGCTTTCAATCACTCTTTGGAAATTAGCATGATACAATAAAAAATTAATAAGAAATTAAAAAAAATATCACTTTAATGCTCCAGACTATTAAAGTCTTCGATAGACTACTAATTGAAATGTAATGTTTAATTTTAAGCAATGCCATTTTATTAATGGTAAAAACTAGAATTAATGTCATTAACCAACGTTAATATTACAAATCCCCTGAGGGATAACAAAGCAATTATGTTATTCACAGAACTGAAAGGGGGGGGGAGAAAGATGTAGTCTGTACATGGCTGCACTAAGGCAGAAGAGACTTCTTCCATCTGCATTTCCTCTGCTGAGAAAGGGGGTTTGTTTGTTTTTTGAGCAAAGAAGAGGGAGAGGAAGAGAATAATTTGCAGTAAGTTAATTACTGCTGATTTTCAGGCACTTAATAGCTAGGAAATTATTCTGTTACTCAAACACCATACTGTGGGGATCCTGGAAAAATAATTCGGGAATGAGAAATTGATTACAAACCCTCCTTCTTGGAGGCCTCCCCTGTGTGTACTTGGATCCTAACACACTCACCAACAGCCTTCACCTGATGGAAAATCCTGATGCAAATATATACCCCCCACACTGGACAGTAAATGGGTCTATTAGAGCCGTGCTGGTTTGCATCTGCCAGGGATCAGCAAGGAGATATAACCTTCTATGGTACTGAATGCCCTCAAGTCCATGTGAGGGCAATTGCTTCTGTTTTATATAGTTCAGCAAGTTCAGCATCTTGTCAGACCCACTGCTCATACAACAGGATAGATAGGGTTAGCCTTAATTAAAGCACCAAAACCAATACCCTTGCCGACCTGGCAGAAGTTGGCCAGAGGGAGTAAAAACCTTGACTGGTGCTGGTATAATACTGCATTTACCCCAGAAAAAACATGTTTGAGATAAACCCTTGATTAACTATGTTTTTATCATCTGGCTGGTAATTCAGAGACAATGGGGAGATTCAGCAAGCCAGAGCATGAAGATTTCCCCAAGGAGCTACAAACCTTGTTGTTATTCCTCAGAATCCCAAAGACTTTACAAAAAGTGAAAGTACTCCAACCCATCCAACACACCACTGTCAAAATCCACCACTAACACAAATGCCTCCTTTCAGTGAACACTTTTCAAGGCAACCAGTGTTACAAATTCACAGTATTAATCCATGGGAAAAGATACAAAGATTAGTTTCCTCTGTTTCGTGTAACATGCCATTGCTCTGCCATAAACCAGCTCTCAGGAGATTTCTGACACTGTCCAGCCAAGCACTTTTTAAACATTAAGTACATCTCCTTCTTCAAGGAAAACGAAGAAAAGCATCAACACTAATTACTACCAGGTTTCCTATTTATGTTGCAATGAGGTGCAAAACTTCAATACTAACCTAGAAGAAATCAAGTGAAAAAGGCTTTCAGTGAAGTAGGATTTACTGTTGAATTTAGATGGCTATAACAACAGGGATGCATACTTGGGGGCTGGGACCAGGGCGTCTTTCTTTCTTTGTAGCCCAAGCACAGACCACCCAATGGCTCTTTATGTGAGGCACTGGAATAGGTTGCCCAGGGAGGTTGTGAATGCTCCATCCCTGGCAGTGTTCAAGACCAGGTTGGACGAGGCCTTGGGTGATATGGTTTAGCGTGAGGTGTCCCTGCCCATGGCAGGGGGGGGTGGAACTAGATGATCTAAAGGTCCTTTCCAACCCTAACCATTCTATGATTCTATGATTCATTCTATGTTTCCGTTCGGGATATAGGTACAGCCATAAAACGCAATGAGATTTGGGGATTTTACTTAAATTGATGTATTACTTAGCAATCTTATTATAAATGGGAGACTGAGCAAGGGGAAGAATTACTGCAAGGCTTCCTCTGTGCTTACCAATGAGGGCCTGCACATAGCAGGCTTCAGTCTATGGAGCCAGTTATGCTTGACAGCATGATGCCTTTTCTCCTGCAAATTTGCAAATCATTGTGTTTTGTCTCCCAGCAATGGTTTCTCTCTTACCACTTGTGTCCCCATTTCCTCAAAGAACAACATTAAGCCTCCTGTGAAATATCTCCGAAGTCAATTCTGTCACTCTTCTATTCTCACTCCTGATTTGAAATCAGAGACAGAGGAAGCCACTGAAGACACCAAGGTCAAGGCAGAATGAGACAAAGTCAAATTCATGCAATCATTTAAAACCACATGCCATCAGGCCATTACAGAAACATCAGACGTTATGGATTGCAGCTTAATAGATCACAATGGAGGATGATGGGGGAGAAGAGAGAAATGTTCCTTTTGGGTTGAGACTTGCTGATTAAAGTGCACAAGTGGGCAGGCGACTGCGACAGAATTTGTGTTCATAAAGCTGAGACTTCTCAATATTAATGGACGCACCATTGTCGCCAGACGCAATGTTTTGTTATTGCTTGATTAATTGAAAGTCACACACAATGACATATTACAGGCAGGATAAAGCTGTCACTGGAAGGCAATTCTTCACAGTAATTCCTGCAAGTCTCTACAATATGAAATTGCATACCCCGTTACAGACGACCCCTCGAGCACAAACACATTACATATCTTTATATAAATAACAGTGACTAACAACAGCAGTCTGAGGTAATCTCTGTGGGATAGAGAAAGAGAGAAAAAGGTAAGACAGGGAAATTGCCTTCAAATATTAGTAAGCTTGTCTGTGCTAATCTCCATCAAATGAGCTATTTCTCTTTTATTCTAAAATAAAAACTGTTCCTGATGGAGACACATGAAGTATGATAAAAGAACATGTTGTGGCATAAGTGACAACTGGAAGCCTTACTTCTTCAAAAGGCCACTAGCTCTAAATCTTAAAAACTTATCTTGATCAAGACTAATTAAACTTTGACACAGTCGCTTTATCACTTACTTAGGTCAGTAAGTAAGTATCAGTAATTGGTCCAGCCCACTTTTCTAAAGCCCCCAGATCAAAGCCTCTTTTATATTTCTTTTAGCAGCTGCAAGAAGATATCAAATCATTAATTCTCTCCATGCATTTTATTTCAGTCAGAATCACTGCATTCAAAATAGGATGTGGAAAAAGGTCTACAGTGCTCGAGGGAAAAGACACAACCCAGGGGAATAGGGGTGCCCAGGAAATAGTTCGTGTCACTTAGTATTTTGTGTATGACAAATTCACAGCTGAATTGCCAGTAATGGTACACAGTTGCCTAATCTCCAGTTGGCATTTAGCGCTCTATTTCCCATACCATTGGCTAATGGTTAGATCTGTCACAGCACTCGGTTCAGTTTCTTGCTATTTGAACACAAATTGGAGGCGATACTCCATTACTCAGATGAGCAATATTTCAAAGACTCACCATCAGATAGCATGGCATCATCCAAAAACCACACAGTACCCTTTCTGTCTTTTGCAACTTCTCCATTAAAGAGCTCAATTTCACATGAAAATGAGATGGTCAGAGGTTTTAAGCCCTTTCAAGCTTTCCCACTCGGACTTTCTGTTACAAACCTCTTGTAAAGTAAAAAAGTGACACAAAGGTCTTTACCTGCTCAGAAGACAGTTTCTTGGAGGCTCTTGTAAATCTGCCACTAACAGAAGACAAGGGAAATGGGGATAGGAAAGCACAAAGCCTGGGCTGTCCTGTGGCCTGGAGGCACATAGCGATCTCTGTCTTCACCTAACCCAACCAGAGCCCTGCAAGAGTAAATCTGCGTCCACTGGCCTTTTTAACAGTCCCTTAATGACCGTTAACTTTTTTCAGCCAGCCATTGATTCTAATGGCATGTGCATTCACACACAATAATACCTCAGACGGCCTTCATTAATTTACCATGCATAATTTCTCTGAAAGCTTTTGCCAATAGAATACCCCTAAACTGACTCACTAACTCATGAAGATAAAGCACTTTCTGTGTGAGATCATTATGCAGATTCACAGCATTCTCCTCAAATAAGTTAAAAAGTAGGTATTGTTCGGTGTCTACCCATTTTTTGGATGCAGCAAAGAACCAGGGCTGGAAAATGTAAAGCGGCTGCTGGAGTATCCAGTGTGACAATGAATACGTAAGATACTCTGGGCTGTGGAAGGAGCAACAAGAAAAAAGGCAGTTTACATGAAAAAGCCTTTCTGCTGTGAAGTTCCCGAAATCTCTCCCAAATTTCAACAATGGGAAGTCCTAGAAGTGAAAGGCTATTAAAATACTAAGGGAAAATGAAGCAATATAGATATCCACCACCCTAGGTCCATTCATGCAGAGGCAGAGGAGGGGAAGATCCAGCAAAGGGAAGTAGATCAGAAACAAACTATCCCGGAGAACAAGGGTTTAGAGCTGTCAGGAAGTACAGTGCTGCCTGTTAGCCTTGCAATAAATTACAGAGCTGTCAGCATTTTCCCATTATAAATCCCTCAAGTCTCCTCCTATGTACACTGATTCAGATCTCAGTCCCATGGCAGCAATGAAATTGCAGGCAAAAGCACTGTCCCCCCCCTTTGGGGATATAAGAGCCATAAATACAACCAGTGGTCTTACAAACTTTACAGGATGTTAGTTTTAGGGAATAAAAAATGATTATTTATTTTTTTACAATTAGTTTGGCTTTAAGCAGAGTCACAGGATGGCAGGTAAAAAGCTGACTGTAAAGGTGATTTGGATTAGGCTCCTCCTCTACACTACACTCAAATCTTTTATCGACTTGCAAGTCCCGTATCCCTTTCCAGAGGACTGACCAAAGAGCCCACAAATGCTGCAGCTCCACTTCCAAGGTTATAGGTGGCAACCTCGCTTACATAAAAACCACCTTCCGTAAACACATACGCTTCTTATACTATCTAATATTAAATGTAGAGGTAAAATGATGATTTAAAAAAAATCTGAAAATTTAATCTGTCTCAAATTCTCCAGTCGTGGGACTCAGGGGTTTGGGTTCTCATCAGTGAGCACTGAACCACTTGCCAAGAGCACAGAAGCAAATGTAGCCACAGAGCCACAGAGCAGGTGGGATAAGAGCAGAGCCTTTCAAAAAAATCCTGTTAAGAACAGGCTTAGTATTTTTAAGAAGTGGCTTTTTTTGTTGTTATTTCAGAATCCAGACTGCAAAAGGGGCCCCATGTACTCCAGTGCAAAAAAAAAAAAAACAAACAAAAAAAAGATAATGACGACTGACAACATATGTGGGGAAAATACATTCACATGGAGATACTTTCTAAAGTGAAAACCACCGGAAGGATTTTGGCAACATGGATTTAGTACAAAGGATGTAAGCCATTATCAGCATAAAAGTAATGAAAATCCAGCGAAAACACCGCTGCCTGGAGTTAGAGACCACTAATATTGCCACTAATTACGCATGCTTAACTACAGCTTTGCCAGCTACTGAAACAACACAAAATTGCCAATAAACCAGTCTGTCTAGGGAGCAACAGCCTTCTTCAAAAGCCCCTAAATACGTATTTACAGATGGTATGGGGAAAAGCAATCTAACATACTGAAGAGGAATATCTTCCCTCTCCCCTTTTTTTCTTTTTTTTCCTGTACTTCTGTCTTGCTCCAAGCTACTAACTCTTCTACCTTCTCTGACATGAAAGGCTGGTTGGTGATGCTGCCACCCCAAACATGGCCTATCAAACCAGGAAAAACATGAGCGTGGGCTACCATTCTCCAATTACTCAAGTGTTAGTAGTAAATCTTAGCACAACACGTGACTGTACTAGACATTAAGTAGTACATATGCTGGAGGATTTGGGGCTGGAAGCAGTCTGTCTGCTCCAGATAAAGTAATGACTCAAACACAAGGCAAGAGACACTCGGCTCCCAGTGGGTGCAACAGCCCAGCAGAATTACAGCCACCCCCAGCCCCCCATTCTGCAGTAACGACAAATCACTATTTGCATTTTTCTAACCCTTTAACAGTGTTTCCATACAATACTATCCTTTGCTCTTGGCTTATATATTAGAGGGGAAAAGTAGGACAATGATTCCCTTTTTAATCCTTGATTTTTACATCATCTTTTTTTTTAATCATATAGGATTTTTTACCCAAATCTTGCCATGTATCTGCTCACAAAGTAAACACCATAGCCCTCTGTTTCAGAAAGAATATGTAATAGAATAAAATTCTATCCATATGTCCGAAGTACAAGGGGTTCACAGTCAGAGCTGGCAAATGGTGTGGTTAATCCTGACTGCGTTTCAGCAAAGACAAATCTAGAAACAATGTACAATTTCTCTCTTTGTGAATTACCACTTGAGAAAACTCGCTACCTGTATCTTATACACCCAAAGCAATTTTTGAAGATTGTTTACAATGAATCAAATTTGGGACAGTGCTTGACTGATGAAATTTCAAACAACATCTCATTATTCTTCGGGTGCTCCTTTTATAATGTCAAGTTAACAGAAAAAAACACAGCGGATACACAGACGCCAGACACATTCAAAGGTTTCCATCTGGGCTTTAATTACTACCACAGTTGCCTCACTAAAGTGAATACATTCCTCCCCCTCCTAAGGGCTTTGCCTTGTATCTGATTTAGCTTACTTTGCTTGATGAACAAAATCTGGTATAATCATTTTCTATAATGCCCCAGAGGAGCAACATCCCGTGTATAAACTTGCTGTCCTGTAAGTCAGCTTTTTACATTTCTCTATTTAGACACTGCTCCAAACTTTACTCAGAGAGATTCTTCCTTCCTTCAGGAAATTATTTTGGAGAAGTCCTAGAGCAGATTTTCTCCAAAGGCCACATTTAGATTAGATTAAGTCACTGCCATTATCATAAAGTTCAGAAAGAGGCAACAATATTTAAACCACTTCTTCCAAAAGCAGAAGACAAACAAAACCCTCCACACAGCATCACCTGTTCCTGACCCCACTGACCAGTTCATTATTGCTTTCAGATGGTAATTAGAGAGTCCAGACAGACTGATCTTTGCCATTTCTCCTGACCTATTAGGTTTGGCCTCTCCCAGTTATTATCAGTGTCTTTCTATAGGTGTTCTCAGAAAGCAGTAACAAGTACACCATCTGTTTTAGCTCTCCTGATTTGAGCTGTAACATCATCCACAAAAATACCTTTGTTAGGGTTCTGCAGTGAGCTCTGAACCCTTTATAATTAACTGCAGACCTACTTGTTGGTTTCCAATAAGGTCACTCTTTCAGTAATCAGAGGTGGTCCCAGGAGGTAGTACATAAATAGCCTATATTGAAACCTAAATTAGGCTAACTCAGAACTTCCTGTACTCTTCACTGCGAATAAAGCAAATATTTATAGACTCCTGCAGTCTCTGAGGTTCCTGCCTAATAATTAGGATCAGAGCAGCTCTTCTCAGTCATGGTAAATCAGAACCCAAGCAAACGTCCCAGCGCTTGGATTCCTCAGTCTATGATTTTTGTTTGAAACTCCCCACACCATTCTTTAGATAGCCCTGGGGAAAAAAAAAAAAAAAAAAAAAAAAAAAAGATAACCAAAAGATAATTCAGAAGGAAGAGATGAAAACGGACTTTAAAGGAAAACATCTCTCTGCTAAATTAATGTTAGGGTATATTGTCACAGACTTGGAACATCTAGCGTCTATTCTGGACTCTGCCACTGACTCTCAGGCAAGTCCTTTCAGTTTTAAGTCTCCATCTTTTCTGTCTTTTCAAGCAAATACAAGTTTCCATTTCTTCTCCCTTTGCCTTCTGTCTTGATCATCCAGAGACATACATAATTTTAAAGATGACCAGTAACCACAACTTTTCACCGGACAGCATCATGTAAGTAGGCACTTGTCTGATGGAGATGGAGGCTTTGGACTGAAAACACTTAAGGGTAAAGACCATCTCCTCACACTTGACAAGTCTCCTGTTCCAGAGCCTGTTTAGAGAAGGCTAATAGTATGCTACAGGAGTTTCTGGAAGCAGCTGGCTGAGTTTCTGCTGGAATCATCACTTTAAACACTGTTGGGATGTCATTGTTTTATTCAGAGGTGTCAGAATGCCTAGAGCTTTGGCCAGCCATCTTTTCTCATTAGTAATTTTCACACAAGTCTAAATAAATGTGTTTGTACTGTGCCCAGCGTAATGCAGCTCTTACGTGCCACATTAACACAGCTAATAAATAAAAAATCCTATTCATAATATTCTTATACCAAGCCAGCAGTAGAAAATGGACACTCATCAGGGAAGCGGGAAGCATTAGTGGCTGGGGTGGATGGTGTTAGCAAACAGGCTCCAGCTGGAAGTCTAAGCATTGTAAGTAACTTTATCATTCATTTTCAACAGCTAACTCTGCATTTCCTTGCCCCTCTACAGTCTTGTAGAGAAGGTCTGGTGAAAAGCATAGTACCCATTTATCCTTCACTAGCTGATGAGCCAGCAAGCCTCTTTGTTACATTTTGGCCTGGAAACCAGGAGCAGATCTGAATGATCAATGCTGTTCGGCTTCTGTCTCTACACGGCCAATAGAGCAGGAAGAATGACACCAATGGACAGTGAAGAATACTGCTTCCTAAATAGCTTCCACCAACATGGTAGCTGCTTTTCAAATACACAATACCCACCCTAAAAGTGTTGTCAAAGAGCTTTCAGACATCACTGGAACACAAAATTAATACACAGGGAACTTCTCTCTGAATACACCAGTGCAACTCCATGCCTCTTGTTTTGACTGCACCCACCTGTGGTGCAGCTTCCTTAAATCTCTTTATCACCATCCATCCATCTTACATGGAATGATAAAATCATCGTATTTCAAGAAAGTGTTTTAAGAACAGACACTTGACACTGGAGCCAAACATAGTTAATTATCGTAACATATGTACACATTATCTCCCAGAATTTAGAATTTCAGACTAATCAGATTATTTATTTCTTCCAGGTAGCATAGTTAATGGTTTTCCTGATCCACAGAATAAACATATTTGAACAAGCATTCTGCAACCACAGTGTCCCATTGAACTCCCCCCATGCTGTGAACTTAAAGAGCAAAGGTTCCCATCTCTTTTAGCCAGCAAACTACCTCCTCTCCTTTTAGGACCAGGTCCTAACAATATAAATAATCCTGTATCAGTTTACTGAGATGCACTGAGTCTGTGATAGAAGCAATTTCATAGACAGTCTGCAGAAGGTCTCTCTCTCTGCAGCTCCAGCCCAGAGCTCTTTGTTTCCACTGCCTTTCTCTTCAACTCTCTTGCTCCCCAGATGAGAAGCCCAGCTCCCAGGCTGAGACAGCTACATTTTTCCAGAGCACTGAAGCTAACGTTGCTCCCAACAAAGTTTGAAAGCACTATTCTTGGCCAAGACCCTTTGCCTATGAGGACACTTGACAGAGGAGAAAGCTGAAGCCTTCTTAACCACCAGTTTTGCAAAAATCCAAGACAAAACATCATTCACCTTTGCTCATAAATAATAATGATACTTTGCTGTTGTGGTTTTAGAAATTAAGCTACTGAAATCTATGAGTGTTAAAGGAAATGGAACCACTAAGAGCAGCCTTCTATGAATCCTGAGAATACGCTGGGTTTTTCACTATGAACATGACAGTTACCCTAGAAACCTCATAAACTGGAGTGGCAGATCTCTGAAGTAGATGAGATCTGTCAGAAAAAGTTTGGCACCATCAAAGCAATGCTTTGAAAGCATAAAAATGACTAATTGTCTGTGTTTTCTTCACCACATCAGACAAAAGATTTTCCTGGCAGTGAGGGACAGCTCTTAGAGCCGTGTTTCATTATTCACTCTTCTGTTTAAATTTAGAGTGTAGGATTTAAATCTTATTTTAAAATTTTTAAAGGTTTATTTCATTTAAAAGAAAGCTAAGCAAGTAACGGGCTTGTACTTGTTCCCCTTCTCTTCCAAAGACCAGAGTTGAGACAACCTTCTGAAAAAGACTGGTGTCCTGCTGGCCGTAAATCTCACTTAACACTACTATCAAGATGACATTTAAGTGGGCATGGGTCTCATTTTCTGGCCAGGAGATTAAAGACAAAAATAGTTTGAAGGTCTGACCTGTGATGCATTAAAACAGAAACTTTATTTTGACCAGATTCTGACACTTCAAAGTATAGAATCATTTAGATTGGAAAAGACCTTTAAGATCACTAAGTCCAACTTAGTGATGGATAGTTACTCTTTTGAATACCTCCAGGTATGATGACTCAACCACTTCCCTGAGCAGCCTGTTCCAATGCTTGGCAACACTTTCAGTGAAGAAATTTTTCCCACTATCCAATCTAAACCTCCCCTGGCACAGCTTGAGGCCATTACCTCTTGTCCTACCACTCGTTACTTGGGAGAAGAGACCAACCCCCACCTCACTACAACCTCCTTTCAGGTAGCTGTAGAGAGTGATAAGGTCCCCCATGAGCACCCTCTTCTCCATACTAAACAATTCCAGTTCCCTCAGCTGGAATCTTGTTCTCAAGATTAGCTACTCAAGGTAGTGGGTAAACGCAGAAGCGATAGAAATCAAGGTTTGCTTTTTAGTGTCAGAAGACACTGACTTTTGCAAAGCCTACTAATCCAAATTTCTCATCTACAGTAAATAAACAACAGCACTGAAAAAGAGAAGGTTGAGCATTAAAAAAAGGAAATAAAATAAATTAGCTATGATGTATTTAGATGTGTGCTTCTTTATTTGGCCTCTTTTGTGTATGTTTCTCATTCCCTTCCCCTCCTTTTAACTGGCCAGTTGCCAATAGAGGAGAAGAGAAAAGGAACAAATATTAATTATAAGCAACAAAAGCAATTTTAAACTTTCTTAAGGACTGGTGCTAGAGAAGGAAGGAAAACTCAGGAACTCTGGATTTGCCACAGTCTTCTTCACAGGTCCCCAGTGATACCAATGTATCTGTGTAACCAGCACACAGCAAACAGCACAGCTGTTTGCATTCTCTCTGTGCACAGAGAAGCAATTTTCCCCTTTCATACATTATTCACAACGTGCTGCAGCCATTCTGCAAATTCAGTACATCTCCTTTAATGCAATGATGAGATTGAGATACAGATTCTTTCTCTTAGTTTTTGGTGGGGTTTTTTTTCTTCCCTTGAATACTGAGAACACTGGCTATGGGCTCTCTTTCTATTTAAATTTCTCTTGTCAATTTGGAGCTGTTTAAACTATGCATAATATAGACAGGCAACAAGTAAGGATTTCCTGCTCTGATCCATGCCTTCCCCTCCAGTCAAGCCTTCAGAAATAACCCTTCAAGCTTGGACATAGACACATCCCCTACAGTTCAGAGAAGAGATAGTCCAAACTCCCCAAAATATTCAGAACGGTTTGGGAATTGAATGTCTTCAGATAAAATACTGTCTCTTTCCGCTCTATAATGACTAGTACAAATCACAGTCAAATGCAAACATTTAACACTAATAGCCATTAACATTTATAACCCTCTGCTTTTGAAAAATCCCTTAGACTGCAGCCACCAAAATTTATTCTCAGTTGTGGTTAAGATAACAGCTTTGCCAGCAGACTTGGGAGGTGCAATAACAACACTGGACCACCTGCTCCCTTGGAGTTTAGCTTTAATAATGTAATACTATATCATGAGCTGAAGTAATTTGATGCACTTGATGCAGGAGAGAAATTTAGATTCTCTCACTTTCTCTGAAAGGTTTTGTTTAGGCGCCAAAGTAAGCTGTATCATTCTGCTCCCACATCCCCAGACTGAACAGAACAGAGTCAGATCCATCCCTGGTGTTAGCCTTGGCTTGGCATGAGGCCAAAAAGAAAAAGATACTGTGATTTTATTGCCATTTCTAAAAGACTTAGTGGAACACAATGAGCAGAAATTTCTTCCCACAGCTCAGGTTTGGCAGCCACCTTGCATTTCTTCTCCAGATAAAGTGGAGTATCTTTGTTTTGCTTTGAGAAGTTAATCATTTTATCATTGAGGCTTCGTAACATATTGCATAGGAGTGTCTCTGGAAAACATCCATCTTGTGGCAAGGCATGGCTGGTTACCTATTCACTCACGACAGCATCACTGAAGTTTTTACGTTATCAAGACTGCTTGACACAGATTGGATTGCATTTCAATACTGCATTGATTCCATACGCTGGACACGAAACCCCAATTTGCACACAACATTGCGGGAGCCAGATTCACGCACTTTTAACAGTCCAAGTCCACTAACAAGAGCAGAAGTGTACCACCCACCTCAGCTGATCACTTGGTGCAAGTCTGATGTTTAGGGGCAGGAATGGTCAGCAAGAACTCCGGATTTGAACTTCAGCACAGTTTGGGCAGTTCTTTTAACCTCTCTAAACACTAACTTGCTCTTTGATAATATGGTGCTTATATTGCCTGTCCACTTTATCCAAACACCTTGGTTACTTAGGTTTGTCAAATGCTTTGACATTTTAAGGTGAAACAAACTGTGGGGATTCAGAGCATTGCTGCAGATGCGACTGAATGCACTATACACTGTGGAATATGTTACAGTTCTGCTGATGTAGGAATGACAGCGGAGTTCTGCCTTTTGTAGCTTGATACGACTGGCTGCGCATGATATGAAGGGCTAAGTTTCAGAGAAAAAGTTAGTGGTGTAAGTTCCATCATCCCAAACTTGTTACCTACATGACTGGTGTTAGCTTATGTGGGTTATTGCAGTAACCCTTCTGCAATATTCATACTTAAGAATGAATAGTGAAGATTATCACTTTTGTATAACGGGTACCAAATAATTCCTTTATTCCCACTGATGTGAAATCCTTTTAGGAAAAGTTGCTACACTTTAGACTACCTGCGTGCAAGTGCCCCTGCTAAAGAAAGATGTAAGCCTGGGTTCTTCACCATTAGTGAGACTTGGGACTTGAATGTGAAAGCCCTCCATTTTGTACATAGGCTTACATATTAAATATGAGGGTCTTGATAGTGAGGTTAGTCCCAGGTTTAAATTACAAAGCAGAAAATTCCTGCATAATTTCAGTAGTGCTGCATTCACTGAGTAAATGCTTCAGCAAGCTCAGGTCAAACCAGATATCACCTGCACAGGCATGCAATGAGTAAGGGTTTCTCTGCCAGAAGTAGCTACATGTAAGGTTGTTTTCTACATTTGCAGGGGAAAAGGAACTGATCATTTATAGTCATAAATATACCTAAGTGTTGTCTAAAGCAGAGCCTCTATCAGAACAGAGCCCTACCAGTTACAGGGGCTCATGTTGTTCTTCCTCCTCCATTGAACAGGCTGTTAAATGAACAAAAACAATTTGATCTCACACATCCAACTAGAATATAAAAAAAACAAACAACCCAAGAGCAGCTGCTGCCTACCTACAACTCTCTAATTCCAGCCCAAACAATCTGTTTCCCACTTGTGGGAGAGCGATCCACCAAAGGACCCGACAATCAGATGGAGTCAGCAGAGACGTGATGTTGTGCCTCCAGCTCTGGCACGTGCTTAATTACAAAGGACAATTATTATAATTAATACCAGCGGATGTGGCCAAGTCTCCCTGCAACTACTGTGGGGAATTTCTACCCCTGCTTCAACTAAAAACCATCTGTCAGACAGGAAAAGCACAAAATAAAACCCCTCCTTGCCAAATATTCTCAGTAAAATGTGCTACTGGCACTAACCTGGCAGTCACAGGGAGGTCACACAAGTTTCAAATAAGAACCACACTGTGAAGTGAAAAGCTCTGAGTTCATATTCTCCGCATCATCAGATAAATAGTTCATTGAATTCTGTAGCAAGAGGCTATTGCTGGAAAAGTGCAGGGATGTATAAGGTACACACTCCTGTTTGTCCCAGGCTGGTTTGTTTTCTATAATTGGGTTGGCAGCAAGGATCAGCTAGAGAAAATGGACTGGAAATGCTGCTACTGCAGAGCTCTGACAAGGTAGTGAGTTTTGCAAAAGCTGCCTGCTATTGGCCATTTGCACATTAAAATTTTCTTGTCCTTGTACCTCAGTGACCACTTGAAAGGCAATAGGAATAAGGAAAACCTATTAAAACAGACATCATGTTCCTGACTGATCCATGCACAGACTGCTAAGAGGAAAATTTTGCCATGCAGGAAAGTTGTTGGCTATGTCAGATGACTTTCTGTGCAACTTGGAGACAAAGCTCACGCAATTGTCTGTCACAGTGCTCTGATTTCTTCTCATCTCTCCTCTTCTTGCTGCAGCACTGAGGGTGAGCTTTCATCAAAAGATACCCACCCATGGACCTCATTAGTCACCTGCTTCAGGCATGAAACTGTGCAGAGACCTTCACTTGCTAAGTACTGGCACCCATCCTATTGCAAGAACTTTGGTGGCGGTACTCAGGGATATCAGAACCAGTTGAGACTGTCAGAGACTCAACCACTTGCCCTCCACTAGAGGAAAAAGTGAATGGCCAAAACAAAACCATATCAAAACAGGAGTGTTTTCAAAAACATTACACAATGAATAGTATTGGTGGTTTGTTTTGTTTTGCTTGTTTGTTTTCTTCCTGAACTGTATTTCTTACTGGAATACAAAAGTAATAGCTTCTAAACTTTCAATACCACTGTCTTCTGTATAGCCCAATCATGTTTTGCGGTCTTGCCAGCTCCAGTGAGGATCTTCTCAAATTTTAGGGCTGATCTACTCTGGAATCCCTGCACCACACACAGACACACTCACCACCTTTGAATCATGTGCTACAGGTATTGTTAGTAGCTGAGACACAGCAGAATGGAGCACAGCTACACAACTTGTCTGAGAATATCCAGCCATAATGCTGCTGAAAATATCCAAACTCATGGTATGTAGCTGTGCATTGACATTGCCTGGTAGACAGGCTCTGAGAAGTTGAAAAGGCAAAACTAAAGTCTGCTGAAGAAAGAGACACCTTCAGATGAATCCAAAGCTCATGTCCATGCATTTCACTTCCATCAAGCTGTTGCAAGATCAAAGAGGACATTAACTGGAGCTAATATGGCTGGAACACCTGGCTCAGTTCCTAGCTCTGCAAGAGGTAAGTTGTACATTCTAATGCAAGCAGATAGGTGACATATAGACACCATTAAGTGCTACTATGAGCAAAAGCATCTGAGGGTATATTCCTATTCATCCCTGTTACTGCAATAATTATTAAAATAGGCATCTTCAAAGCCTCATGGGAGAGAGTTAAGGTGTCTTCACAGGATATTTCTGCACAGGTGTAATGAATTATGTACATGTATTGATCCGAGCTGAATGAAGATTTGTTCTTCTTGTAAGTTCTTCTTGATGTACCACTATGCAATGTTTGACGTAAGTTAATTAAAAACTGCTTAGTAGTCTTCACACATAGGCCAACAGAGAATACATTTGTAAAACTGAAACCATTACACAGGATAGCTGTTTTGAGCTGGCATATACACATGTAGGCTTGTGACATACTAGAGAAAAGTGAAATATTACTATTTAATTTGAACACTTTCATAGTCATGACAATTGTATATTTTTCAGCCCATTTAAAATGTTTTCATTATTTCCCATCACTATTAAATTTTTCACTTGATAATGATTAGCTCCAAAAGAGAATAAAAGGCTCCAGAGGAATAAGGAAAGCAATTCATAACTTTCAAGAATAATCATCTATAGCTTCCAGCTAAGCAAACCAAGCTCTTGTATGATATAATGTGGGCAAGACAATATATCAATGAAACTTTTTTTTTCTAAGGATTTAAATGGGAAAGTGTTGACAAAAATCTAACTCATCCTTTTACATTTGAGATCACTCTCACTCAGACTAGCCAGAGAAAATTATCTTCTCAGCTTTTAAAAAAAAGCATCTGAAGCAAAAGGCTTCTTACTGTGCTGATGACTCAAATGTTGGTATAGTTTTTTAATGTCTAAAATGACTTTGTTTTGATTTCGATTTCTTAAACAACTATGAGAAAATAATCTTCATATCAATGGTAGGAATCCCCTGAACTACCTGAGTCTACCAAGGGAGAAAAATAGAGACATCCAAGCCAAAGAAAGTAGTTTAGTGTAATAACTAAGCATGTGTTGCAGCAATTGTTTTTAAACCCGCCTTCCTGTCAGATAACATACTCATAAATCCATCAGCACCAGGTCACTGCTGTGTCCCTCCAGGGTGCAAATGTAATTGAAACCTCACAGCCACTTAGAGCTGGTTTTCCATGTTTAAAAGCTAGAGAGGTTAGACTTAATTGCACTAATAGATCAGATCAGGCTGGCATTTATACCACCTCTGCCTAACTGAAAAGCTCCTTGTAAGTCTATGGGCAAATGTTTGCTTCTGATTAGCACTGACTTGCAATACACACATCCAGATCACACAGCCTGTGAAAGCTGGGGAAGATGAGCCTTTGGAAGAATATAAGACAATCAGTTAACAGTGCTTAATATCTGTTGCTTAACGATATTAAGGCTCAATTTTCATTCTACTTCCCACTGGTGTTTTTCCTTATCACTCTATCGTTTTTCCATTATTTCTGTTGAAAGGAGTAAAGACAGTAGATGAAATGTTAAAATTACTTAGGATTTTCAACTGTAAGAGTACTGCATAAGCAACATTAAGAGTCTGATTTCATTACAAGAAAGGATATTTAGATAAATCAGAGATCCCAGGGCAATTCAGGAGTTTGGAACTGCAAAGGAAAGAAAGATTTGACATTCTTTTCCAAGAATGGTGAAAAATAGTGCATGTAGCAGATCTAGCAATGTTCGTTTTATTTTCTTTCACTGTTCTTTTTCTCTCCATTTTTGAAAGTTGCCTTTTTAATTTTGAAGCATCATTTTGCACTCCAAATAAGTGGTTGTCATCATCACAGACTCTAGGGGTGCTGCTGGAGTGTTTGCACCATAGTGTAGACAGAAGTGGGCCAGCTCTCATTTAGCTACATCTGGAAAGGAAAGCAGCCAAGCTGGGAAAGCATGAACATCCGCACAGGTTAGCCATCAAATTCAGACAATTCAGCACAAGCTGACTTTTGCATTATCACAGCTTTACTGATGTGATCCCCCAAACAGCAAAGTTCCCAGAAAATCAGAATACAAGAGTTCAATGTAGAGGGCAACAAGCATTGTGCCTGTGTTAACAGTTTTCTACAGGGGACTATTATGTATCCAAAACCAGGAGATGTGCTGAAGTTTTGAAACACAAGAGAAAAAAATCCAAACCCACAATGCCAAGTTGATTACTTTCTGAGGAGAGGAAGAGGTGGACTCGCAGTGGGGAGTGAGGTCTGCCATGTCCCCTGAGGGCAGCAGTGTGAAATTGCCTGCTACACCACAGGCCAATACACTAACAATTTGCAGTCCTACCCAGTTTCACTCTGCTGATAGTGCTGGATGAAAATGGATTTGTCCACATAAGCATGGCTAAAGCTGCACAGTCCTTTCTCCAGCAAATGCCTTCTAAAAAGTTTGGAAGCGGAGCTTTTCCACCAAGCCAGCTTCTGAATCCTACACCTATGAAACCAACCTGCAATGTCTGGCATCCTGTCATTACACAGCCAGAGAGCAAGAAACACACAAACCTTATTTGAAACTTCTTTTTAGTAATGTTTTACTCAGCTGAGTAAAATTCCTTGGGATATTCAGGGAACCACCTGCCAGAATAACCGATATGGCGCAGCCTTCCTAGGCAGGTGATGTCAGGGTTGGCAATGCTCACATCTGACACTCTCCAGGCAGGATATTTCAGGCTGATGCTGACATCCTATATATTGAGAACTTATAGCCAAGCCATCTGTATCAACTCTGTGATACTTCTCTGTTCAATAGGTGATGGGTCAAGAAATCACAGGAAGTCAAGTGGCCCCAATCTCCTACGTGGTTATTAGATCAAAACTGAGTCATCGCTCTGCTGGCTCAAATACATGAGAAAAGAAGAGCAAAATTCCACTCACTCAAACACATAAAAGCAGTTAAAAATGAAAGCAAAATTAAGCTGGTTAAGTAATGAGCAAAAAAAGCACACCTATTTTTCATTCAAGTTCTTTGGTAATTCAGAGGCTCACAAGTCTTCGCTGTTTCATGATAGACCATAAGACCTCATTAGCAAAGCTTATTTTAATTCTGAGCAAATTAAGACACACATTAATGTAATATTTGCCTGTGGACTTGCATAAATGATTTACTTAATTTATTCAGTTAAAGGAAAAGACTGGACTGTATGGATTGTAAGTGATAAATGTAATGAAAATTGAGAATTTCCACTGACCTATTTCAATTTACCCTGACCTTCCCTGCTTCCATACTTGGCCAAGCGGTACCTGTCTAGCTACCTTTGGTCCCATCACTGCTCTGCTCTGTAACATTGAAAACTCACTTCTACCATCAGTCACGAGCTAAAACTCACTGTTTATGTTACATCAACATGCTTCAGGGCACCAGCCAGCTCTGAGGGGTGTGAGTCAGAGGAAACTTCCTTACGGCACATCGTAGTTTCTTGTATCTTCCCTAAAGCATCCAACATTGGATACTGTCACTGGCAGCATATCGGAGAATGATTGCTAGTCTTATCTGGCACCTATTCTCCTAACAAGTAACAAGAGTTGTAAACATCTCTCCAAAGCACTGCTTAAAATATGCACCCTTAATTGTTCTGCCAGTGGCCTTCTGGAATCCTGTAGAGATGTTCTACCCACAAGAAGGAGGATATGGTGTGTCAAATAACTGGATTCCTGCTGAATAAAAATTATCTTCAGAAAAGTTTAAAAAAAATCATGCTGGGTATCAGACACAGCTATGCTCACTTTTTCATCTGCACAGTATTTGCATCATTCACAAACAAGTGCCTAGTGCTGCATAGCCCAAGTAACTCCAGGGAATAGACTTTGTCCTCTTCAACCCTGTGTATAATGTGCAAAGTTACCAGCCAGCTTAGTGCTACTACATCCCTTTAAAAAGCAGGAGAGAAATGTGTTTTCTCCTCTACATTAAAGGAAGAGTTTGCAGTGTTCGGAGACAGAGGGGAAAATATTCTAACTTGGAAAACTGGCTGGCTTGAGTGTGTGAACATTAATCAGAAATAAATAAGCAACATCAAGGTATGCATTGCACTGTTGGCCTGGACCATGCTCCAGTATTTATTACTGCCAAACACATTCACTGAAATAGGAAATGTCTGCAAGCTAAGGATCTCTCAGCACCAAAAAAAGGAGTTGAGACAACAAGGATAAAAGGCTGTGATGGGAGGAAAAAAAGCAAGCATAAAGAAAATGCAAGGATATGATAAAAAGTGGTAATGTACTCTGGGGGACAAAGGGAGAGGAAAGCAGAATGTGTTCAAGGGTCTGTGATGAAAGAGCTTCAATGAATCCCACTTCCTTTCCACTCATCCAGTCCTAACAGACAGGGACAAAATGAATAAAAATCAAATCAACTGAAGGAAAAGGAGAAACATTTTTCATTAGTTTTCATATCTGACCATGTAGTGGGAATCTCTGGAGAAGGGGTGCAGCGTGCAGAGCCTGGTTGTGGAGCTGCAGTCTGTGCCACAGACAGAGTGAGCAACACGTTAAATAGAAAAACAAAAGATCAAATGAATAGGCAAGTGCTAGAATCTTAAAAATCAACCAGCTGCTTTATCGGGAATCAATTTTGCTCCCTTAGGAAAGAAGTAAGATAATGGAAAGACTTAGATCCGGAAAAGAGCCCTGTTTCTGAATTCTGTACAGGAGGGCAGCATTAAAGAACACCCTCTGGCAGCAACACAGAATAAAAATGACCAGAACCAGGCTGAAATGGAATAAAAGCAGAGAGTACATTTCTGTGCTAGCACTGAAATGAATAGTTTTAATTCATGTGATCAGTTCGTCTGCCTCTCACACACTGTATTCTCTTTAACATTACCCTCTATTTCAAATTAGATAATTTTGCTTCCTTTGCAAAACTGTAGGTTCCGCCTTTCTACTGCTACTGTCAAACCTTCTTCCAATCCTTTTCTAGGCCAATTTCTCTGCAAACACCTAGGCCCTGATCTTCTCACAGGTTTCCATCCACCAGCAATTATCTAATTAATGCTCCTTTAGAAATAGCCATAAAACAACACAGCAAGCAGAACAGTGACTTCTAGATGTCTGAAAACACATCCTTCCTCTTTCCTTGCCTGCTTTCACGCCCTCTCCTGTCTGCTGGATCTCTACCACATGTGCACTTGGTCCATCTCTTTTCCATGGAGAGTCCTGGCCCATTCTACTCAATCACTGAAAGTTACAGACACACCTGGTGACAAAATTCACTTGTGTTTTTTACAAATGAGGTCAGTGCTTGCTTTCCTCAAGATCAAGTCTGAAACTCACAGAAAGCTGAAACAACACTCCCCAGCCTCCTAGATTAGAGTTCACCCAAGGGTAGCCAAGACTTCACTGCACATGATGCCCCACAAACAACCCTCAGCTCAGCTCCAGGGGTGACAGTATCCATCAGCATTGTGTCAGAAGTACTAGTATCCCCTGAAAGTGTCAAAGCAGAGATGATAAAGGTTTTATAATAATACACTCTAGTGTATTGTTTTGACCCTCTTTGCAGCAGGCACCAGCCAGGAGAGATCTCTTTCCAAGGCCTGGTCTCATTAAACTGTAACAGAATTTTACTGAACATTCACTTGGTTCTCTGTGCTTTTTGCCCTTTTGGGCAGGAAAAGGTGCTTCTGATAACTCAGCTGTTTAATAAGGAAATTCCTTGGAGGGTCTTTGCTGAGAACATACAAAGATCCACTGACAGCTGCTGTGATGGTTGCTCATTTTTGGGTTAGTGTACAGTACCTGGAAAGAAAGCACTTGAGGAAAAGGTACAGTATACTAAACACAGCCCTGGTTCCAAAACTTACATTACAGTACAACACATGGCATAGAGACAGCACACTCCCACCACAGCTACCTGTGTAGACATGCAACCCCAAATCCCCGCTATTGCGTGAGCCAGGCACAGAAGACACAGTTATACCCACAACAGGGAAGAATAGGACCCATACCACTTTTAGTGCTTCAAAACTACAACTCTGATAAATTCCTATATTGAAAGACACGTCCTGCTTTTCCACATGGTGCAAAATGAAGCCAAACCGTTGCATTTCTTTCTACATCTTTAAAGCAGCTGTGAGACAGAAAGCTGCCTCGCTGAAGGATTCACGTGGTCCCTCACACCACAGCATTGCTGTAATGTAATCATTTTTATAGCGTCTTTGGGATAGATCTGCTCCAATTTACAGAAGGGGAAACTGAGTCAGAAACCTGTTTAGTGATTTTTCACAGAGCGTCCCAGTGCAGAGCAGGATGATGATCACTCTGGCTCTTACAGACTCCCTGACATCTCACTGAAAAAGGTGTTTACATATCATCCCATCCACTCCAGTAGCAGGAGTTTGCATACCCGCCTATATGGTGGCTGCACTCCCTGAAGTGGGTGTACTCTCCCCATCTGCTCTTCTTCTAACCTCAGGGCAGCTACATTGCTTTGGTGGGACGATTTCTATATCGGAACCCTATGAGGCCTCGCACTGAAGGCCTTGTAAAATGCACATCTCCCTTCAGGCAAAGAAAAGACCTGCTCTGCCCTGCCAAGTAACAGTGCTGCCAGGCAGCTGCACTTGACACCGGCACAAGGTCTGTGCTCCAGACACGTGCCCCCATCTCTTCCAGCAGCCAGCAAAGAAAGCTTTTGAATGAGAGTTCATAAAGCACCTGATGTCAGCCTGAACTAAAAAGCAACAAAACAATCACTTCCAAAAAACTGGCTGCTGTAAGGAAGAGATGAGATCTTGCCATCCACTTCAGAAATTCCCACTACCAGGTGGTGACTATTTTCCTCACTTTACAAAAGCACAGAAACTCCCGTCTTCTCCTCTCCCTGCCCATGTCGGCAGGCTCGCATGGATGTTTTCATATACACCCACATTTGTCTTTCCTCGCATGATATTATAGAAACATTTTGTTTTGCTCTTTTCATACACTACGTTCCAAAGCTTTTCTGTCAACAGTGAGCTGCATCTCATCATAAGCTCATATGTGTAGTCAGCTGGTAGGCAGCCATCAAATCCCACATACAGCCAGAGCCTGGTAGTAAAGAAGAGGATCAGTGCAAAGCATTGACACACACAAGCACACAGACACACACGTGTGTTTCCTGCCTTCACTGCCAAGGCTTTTTGCCCACCTTAATCCCCACATAAACCTTTAATGTGTGTAATAAAATTTCAGTGACATTTCATTAAGGGTCACGCAAAGATGTGTGCACCAACAGCTTGGTCATGCACATCTTGGAGTGGCTGGCTACCCGTACTCCCCAGTGCCATGCACACTGGTAATTAATATTAACATATGGGTGGAGAAACTGATCATTGGTTTATGAAATATGAAAGACAGAGGTTTTGTGCACTTAGAAACTGAGCCCCAGCTGCTGTACTGAACACGAGACCTCCAGCAGGGGCACGAAACCACAGAGAGGGAAAAGAAGCAGTGCTTGCCTGGAAGACGTAGCACTTTGCATTTTTTCACATTACAAAACTCAGCAGTGGCTGAGGGGTTGATAGCTAAAGTATCAAAAGAAGGAATTTTTTTCTGCCTCTAGGGAAAATAGCATCCCAAGAGCTAATTTTTATTTAAGCAACTGTAGAGCGCAGCCTAGAATAAAACTGCCATCTGAATCTTAATTATACCTTCACATTGAAACACTGCAGCGAATTACATGTAAGATTCAAAAAAAAAAAAAAAGGAGTGATATTAACATATAATGAGCCTCATCAATTACTATGGATCAGGAAAAGTAGCCCCCATATTGTTGAAATGGCTTAATTTACATGACTGGATGATTCAGATGCTTCTCAGTCATTCATTCAAATCTCTCCACAAGTTATAGCCACAGACAAATGTCCCGTAGCAGGCTTGGCCTTAAATAACTAAATTAAATCCACTGTTAGTTACCCTGTTATTCTGCAGCAGGGAAATTGAAGAGCTTTCCTACAGTAACTCTGGGGAGAAACAGATCTCTAGCCATTACTGAGCTAACTTTATAAGTATACAAAATTAGTATGATTTTTATAGTGCAGCAGTATCTAACTTGCAAATTTGAGATTTGCTTCTCATGAACCAAGGTTCAGTCACCTCTTGGAAGCAGGAGATATATTTTAGCAGCATAGCAAGGGATAGACTTCAGGACTGGGATCTGTGTTTCCATCATTTATAGAGGAGCCCAACAACTAATAAACCAGCCAGAAAACAAATTAACTATACTAAGAACTAAGACTGGGTATGCCTTTGGGTTTAGTCTGAATTCAGCCACTGGCAACAAGCAGCTGACAGATCTGGGACTACAAAAGCACATAGGGGAAGCCACATTGGGATGCTTCCTCCAATTTTGCCAGACACTGGCTTTTTTTGGCCATTCTCAGTTTTTCCCAGCTATAACTGCATCAGTTGATGATGACAAACAGCAGAATGACAGGTACAAAGATACAAGTCAGGAGATGCTCAGCATTGCTTTGGACATCACATTTATCCTCTCCGCTTTAATAGTCTTGCTCAAAAGTTACATTATTTCTCCGCTTTGCAGGGATGTTAGGAAAATCCATTTAATACTGTTGAGCAGATTAAGAAGTTGGATGAATATCGATCACTGAGCTCATTCTGACTTTAGTACTGTACACAAATACAGGCCCATCTTCAAGACACTTGATGATCAGTACTGACCAATTATATTTAATGAAAACTATTTTAGAAACACATTTGAGTCAGGTATCATTCATTCATTTCCAGATTCAATCAGCAAAGGAGCGGGGGAAAGTTTGTTTCCTTTTCTGCAGATTAAATGTTGTGTCTGCTTTGAAAATTAATCACTTTCTGCTGTCATAAAGTGTGTCAAGAAGCAAACTGATGGATTGGCATGAGGTTGACTCACAATAAACAGATACCCACATGCCTGCAATCACTTGCAAAGATTAAGGATGGAGAAGGACTTTCTAGAGGTACATGGAGATACCATCATGAGTAATGACATGGAGAAAACAATGGCAAAATCTTAATTTTAAAGTGCATTGTGGAGTGTTTATTAGAGAATGGGAGAGGGATAAACTTCTAAAGTAAGCTCTGAACAGGGTTAGGGTTAGGATAATTTTCAAATATCATTACTTGCAACTGGATATAAATGAACTGGACAAAGTACCTGAGAACATACTGTCAGGTGTGTTCATGTTTTGGCAGGCAGATCATTTAGATGACCTAAACAGCTCGTTTTCCACCTGATATTCCATGAAGGCCCACGGAATTGTTACTAGCCCTTGGTCCAGCAAGACCCCCCTTACTTCTCCTGGGCTGTTCTGGGACAGAAAAGGGGAGGAAGGACTGCTCTGTCCTGAAGACACTGACATTTCTCATGAGCAGAACCCAGACATGCACTGTCCCCCTCCTCACCCCCCCTTCCTGCCTCAGTCATCCTGCACAGAAAAGAGACTGCAGTCATTTATGGCCTTAAAAAAATATCTGACAAAGTGACTGCCTGGCCGTGTCCTGGCTTTAAATCAGAAAGACGCAGGACATTCACTACATCCCTATGTATCCCTTATCCACAGGCCTTCTTTTTGCCCTTCCCGAGTCCCTGCTGTCCCAGGGATGCCCTTGTTGTGGGCAGCATGATAACAAAGTACAGATAATGACTCCAATTAGGAGGTGTGAATGTCATTCCACTCCCTCTGCTCCCTTCCAGGTCACTATGAATGTGTTTGAAAACTACTGGCACAGCAATTTAACGATAATTCAGATTTAATTTGCACTCTGTCATCTCTGTTTTTTCTATAGGCTTTAATAGTTTAATTTAACAGTCTTAAGCACTGTCTATATTACCAAGACATAATGTGTATTTCAGATTTGAGCAGCTGCATGCCACAAAATAATGTTTCACATTTATATTGTGTCTTTCATGCCAAAGATGTTTAAAACCGCCTTGATTACTATATCTACACAAGAATTAACTCATCCATCACTGAAATGCAGTCACTTCTAGGTTGGAAACATCACCAGTCTTTAATAATATAGGCAAAATAGAGCAGAACATTCCACTGAAATGAGGAGGCAAGTTGAGCAGGTAAAATTAAGTTATCCAAAACTGCAGTTCGGCAGGGCTGTCTGCTATGCTCACCCTCATTACAGGAAGTTCTTTATGACTCTCAGATATCTAATCAAATTGCAGTACCCGTGGAAACTGATTCCTTTATACCAGCATCAGTTTATTACCGGTTGAGTGAAGGAAGGCTCTGCCATCTGCTGCACAGCTCAGCAGCACAGCTCTACCTCTCCCTCTGCCACCTTCCCTCCAGGTCAGTAAATCCCAATCTGATGACAGTCAGAATGAACCCTCGAAAAGATAAAGAGTGAAATGATTGTCAAAGTTTCTCACTCCAGCAGTGCCTAAGCCAGATCCTTCAAGCCAGTGAGAAGACACCCACTGATGTCAATATGCTCTGAATTGAGCCCTAATGAAGCACAGCTCAGCTCTGCCCACCAGCCCCTATGCCTGCTAGCATCACCACCTGCCAGTTTTCTGAAGAGAGCAACTTTCATGTCTCAGTGAGCTCTCTGCTTAATCTTTCAGTGATTGGCATAGGAAGGATCTCTTACACATGCAGATGGAAACCATCTGGTGAAGAATTTGGCTCAGGAAGCAGAGTCCCACCTGCGTTAGCTGTCCCACGACCCCTGCTCCAATCAGCGGGAATCCATGGTGTTACAACCTCTTCCCAAAATGTCATGCTCTCCAGGCCCTGGCAGCCATGGAAGGTGGAGCTTTCCCATGTAGTTACCCAGCTAAAGCTATTTCTCACTGCACATTTTTGTGGTAGTGGTCCAGGGACCAAGTAAAGTAGCAGGGAAGTGGGTGGAGAACATATGTGTCTAACTTAATAAAGATTCTCACTATTTGCAGGCACATTATCATCCATGTTCACCACTTATCAAAAGCCTTTCATTTATAAAGTCTTTAAAGCCTAGTTTAGCAACTTGCAATCACAGTGGTGGACTTGACAGTGTTAGGTTAATGGTTGGACTTGATCTTAAAGTTCTTCTCCAAACTAACCCATTCCATGATTCTATGATCACTTGAATCATAGAATTACTTGCTTATTATTATATTGTGTAAACGAAGCACTGTGGCATTTAATGTAAAATATGTTTTGCTCTCCCTGTTTTATCATTGTTTTTAAAGCCATTATGATCAGGCATTTTTCTCAACCTATCCTAAAATACACACCACAATATCTATGGCCCAAAGTAACACTATTCCTGGGATTTGAGTATAGCAGTGAAAGAACAAAGATAATAAAGCAGCCTTTCCGTGCACTTGCTGCCTCCAAGGTTTCTAACAGGGCTGTTCAGACCATTCTCTCTCCCCAGGTTGAGTTTCAAGGTCCCTTTATATCCAGGAGACATAAAAAGGAATTTGTTCATTATTAATACACTGTCTCCAAGAGGCTTTTCTTTGTAATCAAAGTATAAATTCTGCGGTGGAATTGATATACGTGCAAACACTGCACCATCAATGTTTGCATTATGGGTGAAGGCATGGTAACAAACAATAAGATTTGTGGCTGGGGGACTGGTTAGGAGTTGTGGCCGTTTCAGGCAAAAGAAAAACATTTGCCATTTAAAGGAGGACTTCCTGGGGACTGTATTTTACTGAGCTGCCAGAATGCCAGTAGGAGCAGCTACCTGCCCGTGTAGATGGCACAGAAATGTATATTAACCTAAAGTCTGGTACATGCTCCCCTGGCATTTATCAAGACATCCTGCCACCAAATTACACCTCCAGTGGGACTTGTGGCAGTGGGTCTCATGTTCATCACTAGGGCCAGTATTTCACAGACACAAAATGAGAACATTAAAACACCTGGAGTTAAACCAGAAGGAAAAATAAAACAGGAGAATTAAACAATGGAAACCGGTCCAAAGTGCAAAGCAGAGAGATGAGGTTCAAAATCTGGAGCAATTCTAATCAGGGTTTTGGTTCTGGCTCATCTGTAATTAAAATGAAGTACAAATCTGCCTGAGACAGTCAACAATCTCAGCTGTTTCTGAGATCTGGCTTTCATTAATTTCATTAACATCTTAAATGCATTCTTATTGCTTGTTCATATGCTGAAGAGCAAGCGAAATAACAACACACCATGAACCAGTTTATCTTTGTCTTCGCAGAGGAACAGATGTGGTATCAGTCTCAGGGGCATGCAGGCCTTTTGCATGGAAAATGGCAACGAAGGGAGTTGTGCAAGTGTGGAAATCTTTGACACAAAAAATATATAAATTGAAACTAGCATTTCATCAGTGCCTCATGCACTTTGGGGAGCTTCACCAGCATTATTAGTATTAACCAGTGTGACAATTTCCAGTTTAATTTGCCAGTCTTGTTTCAGAGAAACAGTCAAAAAGTCAGAACTGAGACGGAGCTCTCCCAAGTACCTGTGATCTGGTAGGCCAGACCTGAGGATCCTGCAGGAGGCTGGTGGAGGGACAAATGCCACAGACCATGTTCCTGGTCAGTGCTATGCATTAAACATGCTCTTGTTAGGTGTGTGACCCAGGGTATAATGGCATTTCTGCTCTTTCCTTTAATTCAGATATTTAAGAGCAGGGTGAAAATAGGAACTAGGAGGCTGGTTCCTCATCTCTCTGAAACAAAGTCATAGCAGTCAATAAGATGAATTTCCCGTGTGCTCCCCACTGCTCTGCAGGTGATGTGTCCTCAGCCCAGGTGCTGGAATAGGTAGCATGTGTTCACAGCCCCAACAACCTTCAATGGCAAAGTGCTCCCATCCACAGACTTCACCATGGCAGCAGGACAGGCTGCAGCAAGAGAAAACTTGCACTCACCAAAGCCAGATCCATGCTCCAGTGCACATACCACTGTCAGGGAGGGGGAACAAAGCCACTTGCAACCTGTTTTCTATGCAACCTGCATAGAAACTCTAGACAAACTTCTAATCAACTTTCATTTGATCTAAATTCTTTTGCCAGACTGCATATCTCTTATGGAGTGAGGCAAGTTACCAGCGGAGCTACTAGAGGGTGCTACAACACATATGGGCCTTGGTCTCTGACCGCCTGGCATTCAGAAATTCCTGGCATAAATTAACTGTTCAGCTCTGTGATGATGCCGATTTGCTCCACTTGGCATAAACAGATATTCTGATGCAAGAGAGACAATAGTTTCTGGGACCTGTCATTCTAGGGTTTTCAAATCCACTGGCATGTTTAATAGCAAAAAAGATGAAAGACAAAAATAGCCTTATACATACAAAGACCTCCGTGTCACAAATGAAAATTCAGTTTAATTAAGCCAACTCACATACATTATATTCCGCCCATAAAACTTAATATCACCAAAAAATTCCCATCAAATGCAAATTTTCCTCAGTGATTTATTTGTGCAATTGTGAGACAGGGCGAAAGCACACAAAGCAGTGGGAGCTGCAGGCTGAAGTAAACAGTGTTGTCAGAATATGCAAAACAAGGGAAGAACACAAAAAGGAGAGAGAGAAGGAAGGGACAAACATTCTCTGGCTGGAAAGTTATTGAGAGTTTAGAGCCAAAGAGCAGTGGAAAGCTTGGAGAGGAATTTCTACACGTAACCTACAGACTCTACCCTATTTCCATTCCAAGCATCTCTCCCATTTAGCTAACAGATGAAAAATCTTTTGGGGGGTAGATGTAGTGTTAGGTTTATGGTTTTAAAGGTCATTGCCTAAAATCAGCACTGCAATGAGCAGAAAGAAGCTTTGCAGTTGGTCAGCTTCAGCATATCCCACACTTTGAGGAGTGCTGGCAGTGAGGTAATCCCCTAGGAATGTGTGTGCGGTTGGATGGCTGTGAAAAGAGAGCGGTCAGCTACCAAAGCTCTGTGCTGAATATTCACGTCACACACACACAATCATTTTTCTTGTTAAGTATTGAGAAGAATGGGAACATTATAAATGCAGTATCTTTTCTGGTTACAAGTTTAGCTGGTTTAAAATGATCTGTTCCCTCCCTGCTACTCCATTCCACCAGCTGTGTTTCATCTCCATCCCCAAACCAAAAGTGCGCACGCAATGAACTTTATAAGACAGATACAAAAAATCAGGGAGAAAATTAAACACAACTGAACAGAAGCTAAAGAGTAAGAAGTTTAAAAGATGAAAATACAACAAACTGGCGTAAGCATTTTAAGGTCAATTGTCTATAGAAAAATTACACCTTGTTGAACTCGTAACCCCATGCCGCAACCTTGGGTTATTATCCACATATAGATCCAGATCCATGTCATATTACTCAAAGCAACTGTTTTAATCTCTGTGTGTTGAAGAGTCATTACAGCTGCAGCAGATGCTCTGCCAGTGCCAGGTAATGTTGGTAGTGCTGGCTGTTGAAAATACCTTTATTTGCCAGAGGCATTTAGCAATTTGTTGCAGGGAGGACAGAAAAAGAGTGAGGATCAGGCATTGAGGATCAGGCATCCCAGCCCAAAATCAAGCACATCGGTCCAAACTCATGCACATCATGGAAAGTTTCTCACTCATTTTCGTGAGTTTCGGATCAAGTCCTAAGCAAGAAAAATGCAATATAATACTTCCAGCCATTTTTCTGATTATTTGCTAATAAGAGTAGACAGACATTTTTTTCCTTGTTTTTTTTTCTTTTTTTCTCTCCTGTTTCAAATGCCCCTACATTGCATTTATCTTGTCTACATCCATATATACTTGCTCATCCCATGCTTAGCTCAGTGCGCCCATGCTCATGCAGTTTGCGTGCATGGAAACAAAAGCACTGTACAGAAATAAATTTCAAATGAATGATATCTACAAAAGAAGAGAGAATTATACCAGTGACATCCCACATTTGAAAAGAGGTGTTTTTTTGGTATTTTCTCAAAAAATTGCACATACTTATACCCACAAGACTACATTAAGTTTCTAGGTCACTAGACTCCTGATTATGAGATGATTAGACTCCTGATTATGAGATGATTACCTTGAATGGCACGTTTAAATACCAGCCTCTGCTCTCTTGCAGGAAACAACCAGATCAAACTTGCAATTCTTGACCCACTCTAGTACTTTAAACTTATTGTTTAACAAAAAAAAAAGAAAGAAGGATGGCAACAAGCTGCCAATCCACTTCAAAACTTCTACTATATTTGTGGGTAAGCAAAGTCCAAAAAAGCTTTAATGCATGTGCTCAGAGAGCTTAAAACTCATTGGAAACAATCCTCCCAGAACTAAGCAGCAAAAGACTCAAACAGGTGCTCTCTATCACGGAAAGAACACAAATTTAGTGCAAATTTACTACAAATTTAGACTTTAGATTCTAAACATACATATAGAAATGTCCTTACAGCAGTAACTAAGTCCAGAACACTGTTTTTTGACAATCTATATAGCACTGGGAAACATCCTGGACAGTGTCTGGTGCTGTTTACTTCCAGTTGAGGACTGCCCCACAGTGTACCACCTCTCCCTCCGAAGATACTATCTCTACACATATATTAACTGACCAAGCCTGAAAATCATACTGTGTTCCATTAACTCCAAGCCCTCCACTTTACCAGTGGGAAAAGTGAGATACAATGCTGCCAAGAGACTTCTTAGGGTCCTTCCACAAATCTGTAACTATAAGGTACAATGCCCTTGTCTGTTGGGGAATTTCATTCCTATACAAGACTATATCTGAATGCTGTCTCCAAGTACTTCAGAACAGGATGTGAACTGCCCACTTCACACAGGGATGACAACTTCTTCACACCATGTTGTCCTGGGTTCAGCAGTAGCAGTCATGTTTTTTCCTTTGTGTTAGCTGGTGCAGTGCTGTGTTTTGACTTCCAGCCTGAGAACAGTGTTGGTGAAGCCGATGTTTTCAGTTGTTGCTAAGTGATGTTTACCCTGACCAAGGACTTTGTGAGGCTCATGCTCTGCCAGGGGGGAGGGGAAGCTGTGAGGAAGCAGGGACGGGGCGCCTGACCCGGGCTAGCCGGGGAGGTATTCCATACCACAGCACAGGCTTCTGGGTCGGACTCGTTTCTTGGCTGGTGGTATTGTATTCCCTTCCCTTGTTATTTTCCCTTATCATTGTTGTAGTTGATAGTAGCAGTGGTGATTTGTGTTGTACATTGGTTGCTGGACTGTTCTTGTCTCAACCCGTAGGAGTTGCACTCTCTCGATCCTCCTCCCCGTTCCTCCGGGAGCGGGGAAGGGGAGAGCCCCGGTGGTGGGGGGACACGGACCTCGATTGTTGTCAGCTCGGCACCACTCACTGGGAGTGAGTGAACAAGTTACCTGACTGGGTTTAAACCACGACACATGTTAATGAAGGTCCTTAGCTCACGCAGACTCTCTCATTTCTATTGTTACCAACATGACTACAGCAAAGTCTGCTCATGCTTCAACTTCCTAAATAGCTACACTCACTGGAATTTCTGCAGATGATCCATCTCCTACAAAAGGTATCCAGGAAGCCAATTTAAAAAATGTTCATATGAAACTATGCTCATCATTTCAAAACTGCCCCAGTTACACATGTTTGGTAGGAGACAATCAGAGGCTATGGTTAAAAAAATTATACTACTGAAAAGTTATTTTCCTTTTAACTGTCTTATAAAGTTCATTAATACCTTCTGCTCTTGGTGAAATGATCCCCCGTTAACATTTCAATTTATTATTGCTGTTCCATTAATGAGACCACAAAAAATGGAAATGAGGCCTATAAATATGCTAAGAGTTAAAGTCAGGAATCGTAACAGTGTGTGCACTTTATGAGTAATGTTTCGGTACTGCTAACATTTAAAATAATATGGAAGGATGGCTCTGCAGCATAAGTATCTGGCTTAACAAACAAAACACCCAAAGTCCAAACAAAAAAAAAGCCCACAATTCCTGAAACTATAGGTTAAAGTATCAGCGGAGGCAACTCAGTCTTAACCCCTGCTGCAGCAGACAGGTAAATTCCGCGCAGTTCACCCTTAAAATGCTTTTGGGGAAGGACTTTCTCAGTGAAGGTCACTGAGACTGTTAAATTTCACACGGCAAATTCTGCAGGAGGAAGAAGGATTTGCCTTCGTTTCCTTTGTTAAAAAAAAACCTCTTTCCATGCTCACATCTATTTACTGCCACCACACCAAGCATTGGGGGGAATTGATTCTCTGATAGCATCTCTGGTCCTCCAAGAAAAAGGGCAGGCTATAAATAGGGAACCCCAGTCTTGGGAACCACATTAGGTTTCGTTTGAAAAATGTTTATTGCCAGGTAGCCTTTCAGATCCATCAGGCTCCCACAGTTCTTCCGCTGATCTTTTCTCCAACTAACAGTGAATATCCTCCATGGGTCAAGAAACATCCCTATGCAAGTGGCATTACTGCAACTTGCATTTTCAATTATTAATATTCCACTTCTCATCTTACAAACTTTTTCAGAAAAGGAGGAAAGCAGCAGCTTGTTCCCCTGGGAACAAAACCACAGAATGCTGTACCTCGCTGAGCCATGAAAGGAACAGTATCTTCAGCAGAGGGATATCATATCATGCTAGCAACATTTTTGTTTCTGCATTTAGGCTCTTGCTGGTGATTGAAAATGATCAATCCTCCCCTGTTTTCTGTGCATAGCTGATGGTACTAGGGTGTGTGTAGCCACACTTCCACTAGCACTATCACCTTGCAAGGAACAAACCTATAATTATAAAATTGATTTTATAATCTATTTTCCAGGAAGCTCAGATTTCATGACAGGGATTGGCTTTGTGCTGGCGTCCCACGACATCAGCAAGAAGAGAACACTGCAGTCTGTGCTTCTTTTAAGCCTTAACAGAAGAAATTATCTAAATTAGCCAGTTTGCCATAGCAGTAACAGTAAGTTTGAAAAAAACCCAGACACCTTCAGTAAGATGAAATAAAATGAAAACATAAAAAGCAAACCATTTAATGAGAGAACAGGCTACTTCAGTAAGTCTAGTTATTTGATAAGCAGACTGCCACTGTCAGCCTTTTATAATCTGTGAAAGACATGATGGATCTTCTCTGTTTGCTTACAATTTCAAACCTTTCCCTTCTGATCAACATTAACATTTTGCTCCAGTGCCTCTAACAACATGACTGCTAGCAACTAGTCCAGATTCTGCCCTTCAGGAAGAGTCTAAGAACTGACAACCCAGGCATGGCTCAGTAGCACATGCATATGGCACACAGACTGGGGTGGTTCAAGGCTGTGAAATGTTCTTCCTCTTCTGAGCTCACCTAAAGGGAATGAAAATGGCCCCTGCTGAGAGTGTATGCACATAAAGCAGTAACAAACATTTCATTTTATCAGCTCTGAAAGAGAATTAGTCTGTATATTCTGCACTGCCAGTTCCTACTGTAGCTGCTCAAAAGAGATGGCTTTGGAGGGTTATTAATTCCTATATTAATGGTCAGCCTCCTCCTCGTTACTGAAATATAGGCTCCCAAGCGTGTTTCAATCTTACTTCCCCACATCTCTTTCAATTCTTCTATTATAAGCAGATAAAAGTCATTATTTGGCTGAAAAGGACCTCAATCCGGCACAGGCTCACAATACTTCATCTACCTTTATGATTCAGCTACACAATTTTCCTTCTGTGTAAAAAAAACTTGTTCAAAAAAAAAGAAAAAAAGAAAAGAATTAAAAATGTACAGCAGGTTCCAGGGAAACCACTGAAACGGCTACTGCCTGTGTGCATTGTTTGTGCTAAACCAGTTAGCAGTCACTGCAGGGAAAGATTCAGATGTGATTTTTAAACTAGGCTAGTGAAAAATATTTCACCCTCCATCAGAGCTGATTTGAAAGGATTAATTCTCCGCTACATTTCAAGAGGGCAATGCTGCCAGATGTCATGAATCTAAAAGCACTTTCTGGAAAACGTAAGGCATCATACGAAGTCATGGTACCTTATATACTGTGCAGCCTCCTTCATCACTTTGATGAGGTTTAACTACTAACTTTAGGGTACTACAAGAACAACCCCTTAAAATTCCAGGGAAATTTGACTGCTTGAACTGGAGCAAAGCAGAAGTTAGTTACTGAAGATCAGCTCTTCAGTACTGAAGTTATGTATGTATAATTATATACATATATATATAATGTAATGCATATATATATAATAAATGCATATAACATGCTGGTTAAGGATCTAACGTATACTATCTACAGCTTGAAAGATTATAAATAGGGCTATTTTTATATGTTTTACCAAATATAAAACATGCAATTGAAACATAGGCAGAGATTCATCTCATCCAACTTTATTCACCTGAATGCTGGGCTAGGCTAGGCAGCGAAGTGCTTGGTAAATCAGCAGGAGACCAACACTCCCAAAGGTCTGCTCTTGTTGCCTATGGGAATGCCTGTCTGATGAGTCACCCTCTGGATATGCTCATCTCCTTCCTCCACTACACAAACTGGATTATGATAGATGTCCCAATCAGTTGTAACAAAATGTTCTGATAGCTATGCAAAATCCTGATCCTCCTCCTTTTCTCCCCCGCTGTTTTATGCCAATATGAATCCACTGACTTTTGCAAGGTTATTCAAACTCACATCCATCTAGTTATAATACCCACTCCAAAGTCATGTTTGGCTGGAGTGAAAGCTGTTGAGGGCACTGAATTAAATTATCCTAACTACTTCAGAAAGGTGCCCCAAAAGCAAGAGACTCAGAGATCGTCCTTTACATGAGGCCTTTCATCCTTTTCATTCAGGCTTTGCCTCAACAACAAACTCTCACAAGTTGGGCCTGGCACAAGACAACTCTACCACAAAACATCTGAAAAATACAAATTACTGTAACAGCCCGTCACCTCAGGATGAACTGCCCTGGATGTGGAGCAAAAGTAGATATTGCTCCCACTTTACTGTATCACTTCCAGTGAATTTTGCTGAAGTTTTTGAGAGCTAATAAGCCGTCTGCTTCTCTTTCAGTCTTCAAAAGTGTCAAGGCTGTATACAGAGAGACATATGGAAACAGTATCTGATCCAAACCTAGAAACAAAAGAGCTTATTTCCCCTTATCTGTTGAAGAATCCAGTAAGCCTCCTAGGCAGGTAGTTGAAACCACAGTAAGGACAGTAAAACCTTTCCCAGAATTGAAGGATCAGGAAGAAAGTAAGAAACAAGAGGAAAATGAGTATGCTTGAGGAGAGCCTTAATCAAAAAAGATGCATGGTGTAGGTCTCTTAGCAGACACTCCAGCACTCAGTAGTAGGACTATTGCTGTTCTTGACTCAACTGGGGCTGTGTTCGCACCTATGGGCACGTCTCTTCCCCACCTGCATAATGGTGATAAATCCTTATGAATAAAATTTAGTAAATGTGAGCTAAGCCTTACTAGTAATAGGAGGCCACATTCTCCATGTCTTCAGGCAGGCAATACCCCAGGGAAATCAGTGTGGGATTTCCCAGCCAAAAGGTTAGAGGACAGAGCAGAAAGCTGTGGGACAAAGCCTGCATAAAGAAGAAATGACCTTTCATGTATCTCTGGAATGGTGCAAAGTAATTCCCAAGTTTAGTGTGGCAAAGCAAAGCTCAGACATATTGCTCCTTTACAAGCAGAGACAATTCATCAGATGACATCAAGGCAAGTTTTGCCTTTGTTTTACCCTTCATAACTAAATAAAGCATCCCACAAAACTAATAAAAACTCTTCTTTCATTATCTCCAAAGACTCTGTTTCAACCAGGAGCCAGCCCCTGCAGCAACTATCATTTTGCCCCAATCTGGTAAATGTCTTCTTCTCCTCTCCCCCTCCTCTTTCCCACCTGGGGCATTCAGCTGCTTGCAGAAAAACTTGAAAAGAGAAAAAAAAGGAATACAAATGTTGGTTTGCATCGCCCAGAAATGAGAACTGAAAAAAAGTGAAACTGTACGCCTTGCCCCTGGTGGCTCTGGGACTTGGAACCAAACCAAGGCCAAGAAAACAGAATATTGCTCTTTGTTAACCATAAATAAATAAATAAAGGACTACTCACTCTTGCCCTTTGGGATAAGTTTTCTAAGGAGGAAGAAATTCCCTGTGGAGTTTATTATGTGTAGACGGGAAGTGTGCCTCCTAGGGAAAAAGCAGTGGGGGTAGTTTTACCCTTGGTGATTTCTTTCCCCCCTTTCTGCCAGTACATTATTCATTTTGCTAGTCTCCTTCCCCTCCCTTTTGCAATAAGTGAAGCCACACAAAGGAACATGCAGGTAATTCAGCCACCTAAAACTACACAGCATCTCTTTTCCTATATAAATGAACAGTGTGTGGCCTGGTTTCATTTGCAACTGTAAATGAAACAGGCCTACAACTGTGTTCATAATCCTCCTTAATTGAATTTCTGTGACAAAACCCAGACAAAATTATTACCCTCAAGTTAACAGTTTGCATGAAGTAGCCAAGGGTTCCTGGGAATCTTTAAAACAAATGCAGGACAAAACTTGATACCTCAAAGCGGTTATTTGGTGTTGGTACCATTTGTTTGAATGGGGGAAGGTTTCCCTGGAGGAACAAGGCCATTATAATATGAGGGGCAGCCTAGGAATTCAACAAAGACCAAGAAAAAGTGAGAATTAAATAAGCAGCAGAAGCACTTGGATATAAATGAGCACACACTGCTCACACCACAGCTACTGGAAGGAGGTGGTGTTGTTGGGCTCTCCTGGCTTTTTGAAAGGGCAGCATCATTCACAACTTGGTGTGGCAAATTAAGAGAGTTTCACAAATCCAGGACTTGAAGCAACTGTTTGGCTTATGGTGAAGTTCACACCCAACTGCAAGGGGTATCTCCTTTAATGCCCTCCATTTAGTAATTTCCTTCAACTAGATCACCAGTTATATGGTAAATACACAGAGCATTAGTCATGATGTCAGGCTGCTGGTAAAATATCTAAACTTACTTTTAAAATGTGAGAACCACTACTAAATGGATGCAAAAAAGGCACTGCCCTGTGAGTCACTCCCACTGCTTTAAGAAGAAGAGAATTAAAGCCTTTCCTATTACCAAAACTTAGTATTTGTTATTCTTTCGGATGATACAGATGTCTTCTTGAATGATTGGACAAAGCTGGTGTGAAGAGAGCTGTTTGCAACAGCTAATTTTGCATGTCATATGCTATGTACTTGGACAGACACCCTATTTTATTCCAGAGCACCATGTTTTAGTCATCTCTGTATCAGCTAATAACTACAGCAAACTAGCAAAGTTATTAGGGATCAAACCAGACTCTTTATGATTCGGTTTACATAGAGCTGATCAGAGAAGGGAAAACCAAATCATCCCAAGGCGATGTCTGCCTGAGTTACCACCCCACACGCTCACAGAAATTAATAACTTGTGCAATTTAAGCAGGAGGCAAGGCTATAAGGAAATGGGGAAAGCTGAGGTAATGGAAAGAGAAATCCTGTAGTTCCTCAGCAACTGCCCATGTCCTGCGTGTCACCCAGCCCTCTCCCAGGCAGAGTTGTTGGAAATTTAGGGGTAGAGGAGGCTGATGGGTCCTTGTATTAAAATTCACTCAGATTTCATTATTCAGAATGGAAGTAAAATATCACTAGAATTGATTAAATGAGCAATACAGTTCAGAGACAGGCAGGCAGAGACCAGTCCTCCGTTCCACAGACCTTTGTGCCTTTGTGTCTCTGTGAGATCATGTGTCCCTCTTCCCACACTCATTTGCAAGGTAGAGCTGGCAAAATGGGAGACCTCAGAAGAGTTTCCAGGAAATGTTGCCTCTCCCAGGAAGGCAGTGGGGTAACAACCAAGTGCTTCTGCCTTCCCCAGTGTCTCTGCTGAACCAAATGTTTCAGCAGTTGCATTAACACCTGGTTTTGAGAGAATGCTCATTAGCCCTGGAGTCCTGTGCCACTTTAAGTAACCTTTTAAAAACAACTTTTTATAGCTTGTGTGCTCTGCTTTTCCTCAGGCCACAAGTTAAACACACTCAACAACACCAGGGCAGAGTGAAACAGAAATAAATACATGTATACGCACATGCCTACCAACCCCCTACATACACACAAAGGATCAGGACCAGAGATCAATGTCTTCAGGAAAAGGCATGAGGGGACAAATTCATCACAGTGCTTTGTCACTGGTGGCAAAGGAAAGAAAAAGGAACATTTAAAAGGGTGATGAAATGTTTCAAGAAAAAGCAATATATTTTTATGTACTTGTAAAATCCATTGGGAATGACTTTTCTGGTTAATTGGTTTCAACTTATTAAACTAAAACCCTATTTGTAAAATCCAGACATATTCAACCGTAAGTCCAATTTCTTCACCGAAAGCCAATACGTCATTTTAAAGGAAAAAAATAAGCAATACAAACCCGTTTCCATTAGTCTAAAAGCACAGCACTTGGTATGGGGAAGAGAAATGGAATAGAGTGCTTGACTTTTTGAAAATGCACTTTGGAAAAATCATGTTACTCATACTCATTTACCTCCAAACTGCAGCTCCCTTCTTCCCTGGTCCTGTGAAAATGGATGAGTATTTTGGCCCAATTATGCAGTGATTTAGAAATCAGCCTTCTGCTATCTTTCCCTGCACTTGTCATGTTGAACTTCTTCCCCCTTATTAGACCACTCTTCTTCTCATTAAATAGTCTCTCTGTCTCACTTGCCAAAGAACTGCCAATGGGCCCCTGATTTTACAGAAGAATAGACACAGCTTTAGCAATGGGAAAGGGCCCCTAATGTACCATGGACACAGCACAGTGAAGCATGGTAATTTGCCTGTGTTAATGATGCTACTTCACAATGATCAGGAAAACAAAAATCTTTAATAGCTAAATGACACCCAGTCCTTCCGCAGCCTGTTGAATTCAAAAGCAGTAGAGGCAAAACTCAACGAGATGTCCTTTAAGAGATGAACTAAAAGTAGCTGCACGGTTGTTTGGTTTTTTTTTCCTACATTCCTAATCTCTAATCATTAAAATGGGTGACTTAGTGCTGGGAGCAGGACATAAAAAAAAACAATACAAGTGTTTCAAAATATTTTTGCAGCTTAAAATCAAGGGGTAAAGGTGGGGAGGGGGATAAATTAACATATATGCAAATGCTTTGTGACATACTATATACATGCATGATTCTCCAACCCCCAGATATTCTGCTCTGTGGGAGAGATTTTGTGCAAGATATTACTGAAAAGTGGGACTAAAGCATCATTACTTATTTTCTGCTTTTAGGTGAAAAGAGGAAGTCATTATTGCAGGAAGGACAGAGGGGCAGTCTGCATGTGCCATTGCTTATGTCAGAGGATGCTACAATTCCACAAAGCACTGAGCTCTTGAATGCTAAATCAACCCCAAGAAATGTTTTCAACTTCAGTTCTCATCAGAAGCTTTTAATTTCTTACAGTTGGGTTCCCCAGGCTGCCTGGCTAGGCAAAACACTGACTGCTTTGGCCAGTCAAAGTCTGGTTGCCTCAAAAAGTTAATCTTCAAATACAGCACATCAAGCTACTCAGTGGGAGAAATTCTGCCCCCAGACAAGACAGGCAGAACGGCACTGACTTTGATGACGCTTTCGGTGTGCACCAGAAGGAACCAGGGATCATAGGCAATCATATGGTTCATGTTTGGTAATCCTTTGGCACTGTTGAAAAGCTGGAAAACAGACCCAGACATTGGTTTGCGAAAAAAAAGATGAACAATATTTACAATATTGCTTATACAAGAAAAAGATTCTATGACATTTTCCAAGGGGAAAAGGAGTGATTTATCAGCCAGTTGCAGTTTCATAGATTTTGTAGCCACCCGATTGGCACGCCTCAGACATTCCTTGTCCAAAACTTTCTGGTACAGCTTTGCAAAACAGAAGCAGGATTTGAATTCAAGAGGGCTGCAGGAAGGCAGAATTACTGAGAAATCAGGAACAGGCCATTTCACTGCAACACTTGTCCAGGCATTCTTCAATTCCTGATGTTCAACATTTAACAAACCCTGAGGTAAGTCTCTACCACAATTAAGTGCTAACTTAAGTGCTTGGGGTGTTTTGGGGTGGCTTTTTTTTTAGCCTATTCATTGTAGAGTTCATCAGTTGATTGTCTTATGAAATTATGTGCTTACCACAGGAAAAGTTTGTCAACCCAGGTTGAAAATAAGCACCTGAAGACTCTCTAAATACTTGTTTACTCAGTCTTGAGAAGCACTCAAGGGAAGTCCCTTAAAGACCAAGTGATTTACTGTGATTCTAAACACTAGCATTTTATGAATGAAAAATTTTGATACCTTTCATGTTGAGCTCTGTGGACCTTGCCAAGTTGAGACCATAATACTTATCAGCAATTTATCAGCAAAGCCATGGTTGACTCTTCAGAGGCCTGATATCTGAGACCTGTCCAGGCAACTTCCCTTTGAAGTCAAGAAGCCAAAGAAAGATTCCCAGCTGTGACCCAGCACAAGTGCTTCTTGAGTGGAGCATTCACCACCTTACTCAAAGTGGCTTGGCAGTGCAAAAATGGCATGTTGCCTTCCAGAGGCTGATTGCAAAATAAACCTTCGTCCCTGGGGCAAAATTCACTTCTGCAGCAGGAATGGAAGAGATGCTCTTCCAGACATTGCATGTCTCAGATGGGCCAGGGCATAAAATCTCTCACTGCTAGATGAACAGCCATCTCCTCATCCTGCCAATCCAGGGCAGTACCAACTCCTCCTCTGGGGCAGCAGAAGCAGTGGAAGGAAACACAAAGACAAGGGACAATGCAGCCCTTTTACTGAGGCCATGGAGATCCCTGTGCTGCAAAGCCTTTAGCATTTCAGTGAGCACATCAAGAGTGGCCTGATGTCATGGCTACTCCCTCCTCTGCCCTTGTCTAAAGCAACAGCAATGTAGCAAAAGCATGTGAAAAGACAGGCTGGATGGAGTACAGTTTCATATTAGTTCCACATGGTACAGTTTCACATAGTACATAGTTCCAGAGTTTCATCTCTGGGTGTCTCTCTTGAGTGTGAACAGTACTGCTCGTGTACAGGATTGCCAACACCATTTGGTGTGGTGGAGTTGTACAAGGAACTTGTAATAGCAACTTAAATAACATCTATGATAGATTCTGCAAGATGAGTGCGTAGATGCAATTATTAGATTCATTAATTCTCAAACAGTGATATCTCTTTTGCTTGCTACTTGCCAGGCAGATATAGCCACCAGGGTGTGCAGCTATTAAATGTAAACCACAGCTCCTATCACCCTTTTTTGTTCTTCCCCTTCCTTTTACTGTGCATTTTCCTTGAGCTCTTTCTCTTTTGATCTCATTGAGAAAAATGGCTTCCTTTATTGATTAAATTACAAATTCCAAAGGCAGGTTATTGAGTTATATGATAACACCTGACAAAAGCCATCAACTACAATTGAAATAAAAGGAAAAATTAGCACTCTCTTTATTACAAAAGATTTGGATGTTGAGTAGCTGACTAAATTAAATGGAGATTAAGCAGATCTGAGAGAATTGATTAGGAAAAACAATGCAGAATTCAGAAAAGAGGCACCAAAATTAACAACTCACTAATTCACCTTAGAAAAATGTGGGAAAAGTTGAGGAAGAGAAGGGAGTTGCATCTTTTTCAAGCATTCACAACCAGGAACTGCACCAAAGCTTGCCTTTGTGATAAGACTTCTCAGATACCCAATTCTGACAAGTTACCAAAAGCCAACAAATACATGACCAGGTGACCATCCCTTCAGGTTTATCCATTCAGCTTCTAGTAGGCCTTTTAAACTAGTGGTATCGCAAGCAAAATAAGGCTCTTGGCCTTTGTTCTGTGCCTGAGAAGAGGACTGCATGCCAGCTTTTGGTAAATACATCACTGCATTTTATTCAGCGCTCATCTAAGCTAATGAGGTATTTTTATTTTTGTCTCCTTGTGGCATTTCCGGCAGTACTGACAGATGTCTTGGGCTTTCTTCCTGCAGATTGAACAACCATTATTGGAGTTCTTCAATGAAACAAGAAGCTAATAAAGCAAAGTGTCTAAAATGGCATGATCAACTTCAAAACCATGTCATCATCCAGTCACTTCCTTGCAAGCTCATTGCAAGGTAGAGTCTAGCAAAGATCACTTCTAGCAAGATTCTGAAAAGAGTATAGACATGGCTGTTAAATAAAGGTTGCAAACATGATATTATTTACTTACAGCCTCTGCATTACTGAAGTGTCATATTCGAAGTCATGCTCCAGGGAAAATCCTCAGTAACCTGTGACAATATCAGAAAAAGAGTCTTCAGTGGATATTTCTAACTAAGTCTTCTATCTGATGGGAAAGAGAATTTAACATTAAATTTTGATATTATTTTGGAGACAAAATGAAAATGTGAAGATCATCTTATTTAACCACAAAGCAGTGTGAAAATTCTCCCTAATGATCATCCAAAGGTTGCTTCAAAACTTGCTGCAGCTGCAATCATCTTCTCCATATCTGCTTTCTCCAAAAATCCTAGCCTACAGATTTACTAGCAGCAAATGTTTGTAGAAACAATAAATAACACATTCAATTGAACTCAGAAATTGTGCAGCCTTGCCTGAACTTTTCACAATCCTGAATGCTTCCTCCTCATGAAAGAGACAAGGAATTGATTTTGTCCCAGTTTCCAAGTGGGAAAATTGCACCAGTGAGAAATGTAGCCTGTGAACACACATCTTATGCCTCACTGCAGTGCTCTGCTTGGGGACATTCCTGTCCCCACCACCCTGCCTCATCATTCACCCCTGCCAGAGCAAATTGTACCCTCCGTTCTGTCAGCAGAACTACTCACAAGTGCAGCCAGATATGGGTTAGTAAAGACCTATTTAAACTGCTCAAGCCAATCCAGGAGCTGCAGCCAGATGAAGATGTGTGAACACAGCCTACATGATTTGCCCCAGGTCTCACAGCAAGCCTGGCAGGGCAGACAGCTAGCGTGATAGCTGCAAGCCCATATTTCCCCTTCTTTGAAACACGAAGGGTGCTGATCCCAAGCAAAACACAGAATTAACAGACATGCTAAAGAAACCCACACCTCAAAGGTTATTTTCATAATTTTCACCATTTTGCCTTGCCCCAAATCCCCAATTCCACCACAATCTGATGAGAGAAAAAATTATTACAAATCATAACAAATTTTAGATTTTTTTTTCCCCTAATGATTTATCCTTTAATTTTTTATTACAGCATCACACCAAAACCTACCCTGTGCCCCAGCACAGTGCAGACACTGGCTGTGGTAGTCCCTGCACCCTGGAGCTTACCGGCAAGATATCAAGGAGCTAGAAGTGCAGGCAGGGAAACGACAGGAACAGCAAAAATCAGAGGATGCTTCTGCACAGTGGTTTGTGAGCACAAATCCCACTCAGCCAGTAAGAAATGACTCACTGTGAAGAGGTTCTGACCCTACTACCTATTATGCTCAACAGCCGGTCTCACTGAAATTATTTATCTAGTTATTTACATGGCTTCCATTAGAGCAATGGCTGAGCATTCACAAACCAGATGGTTTTTTCCTCACCACACTCCTGAGAAGGAGCCCATGCTGTTAACTCTACATCACAGACAAGGAATAGAGATACTAAAAAGACAAATGTTTTTTTCCAGTCTGTCAAAACCCTATATCATGCCAAAGGGCTCCTGTGGGTTAAGGTGCTGCACTCAATGACCAGCCATCAGACTTAAACCATAGGCAGACCTCTCACCACCCTGGTAATTCTTCCTTGAACACCGGCTTCTAAATTGTGTTAATAAGGAAAATAAAAAGATAGAAAGGGGGAAAGGGAAAGGAGAAAACTAGAAAAAGGAAAATAAAAATAAAAAAGAAGAAAAGGTCATAATAAATACTGCAACATCTGAAAAAAGCAAACTGCGGCAACAGAGGAACCAGTCACTCAGTTCACTGAGAGGACTGAAGTAATTGTTTTCTAGAAGAAGCATCATTCATCACATTTCCATAACCCTGAAAATGGTCTCACAGTCCCTTCTTTCAACATTTTAAGACTTACATGCATATGAACTCTCACATTTCCTTTCTTCCCCTATCAGTGCTCTGTTGTGGAAGAAATCATGGGAAAAGGACAAAGATGTGAAAATTTCTGCAGCTGTTCTGCCAGGGCTGAATCATGAAGATGGGAAACCCAAGGACACAGCACCCCACAAAAGGTTCAGCCTTCACTGCTGCCAGTTGACTCTTGCTCTTTAAAATGGTTAAGAGCAGAAATACATTTTTGCTGATATCCCAGGAGGCAGTTCAGAGCTCAGCATACCAGGTTGTATGAAAATAAGACACATCAAACCTCCAGGACTGGTAGTCTTTTCTAAAAAGTAAACCACTGGTCAGCGCAAACTCTCGGGTTTGATCAGCAGAAGGACTTTCTGTCTGCAAACTGCCTAACTCTCTAAACATAATAGCCCCCTTCTGGACAGAGAATAGAGGATTCCTGAAACTCACCCTTTGATTTGCAAGAAATTGAGCCTTCTCCTGAAATTACTCCTCAGATGTTTAATTCTCTCTCAGGTTACAGGATGAAACCTTTCCTATCTCTCTATTAAAGCAGCATAGACAGATGGGATAGTCTTCGTCTTTCAGAACTTTGGAAGTTCATTTCACATTTGTTTTAACAGGAATGGGATGTTCAGAGCTCCTGTTGAGGTAAAAAAAAATCAGACCTGTAGACTGTGCTCAATCAAAGCCAAGAAAATCCCAAGCTCGGTAGTCCCTCCACAGTGCTGCCATCAATTTAAAAAGAAGCAGGGTAATGTAAGTATAATGGTCAAACTTCCACCTCCACATGTGCCTCCAAATCTGTGCTGTCTTAGCCAAAGGAGGGAATTCCCATATTGAAAGAACAAACTGTCCATCCTGACGCAAAGAGCCTGTGGGACTACAGGCAACCCCTAGCAAAACATCTAGCTCACAGCCTCTGTGGAGCAGAAGAAAGCAGGCACCTCCACTCTCCCCAAGGTTACACTTGCACCTCCACAGCTGCCAGCTGAGTTCTGCTCAGTGAGATATGCTGGCAGGGGCATGACTGCCACCTTCTCACTGACTGCTCCCCCATCCCTGGGCAAGACATGTTGCCTTGCTCTGAGCATGCACAAGGAGAGTACAAAAATGCTCACAACCACTTTTGAAAAATATTCAAGCACTGCAGATAAAAACCCCTTTGACCGCCATAGTGCAGGTGGAGCTGTACCAGAACCACCACAGGATGTAAATGTCTTCTCTTCATTAATGGGTTTCAGCCTCTCCTCATCTCCAGTCCAAGGCAGGGAGATGTTATTGTCCTTTTCCAAGCTATAAAAAAGCCCAACATATAAAAAAGGTCCCTCAGGACACGCACATCTGTGCTGCAAACTGATCCCAAAATGCCACAAACCCAACCTACTGCCCTTCCCTCCAGCCCAGCCTAATTCTCTGAATTTCATAATGATTCAAAGCGCTATTTAAAGCCCCTACAGCTATGGGTGTGTGCAAGGAATTAAGGCTGAGCCAAAAAATTTGAATTCAGCAGCTCTGGTTGGGATTCTTCTTGGTAATAGCGAAACACAGAGCTGGGGGGTTTTAACCTGACATGGAAAAGGTGGTATCTGTCATCTGGGTTATGAAGTAAACCCCCAAGAAGATACAGTAACAATGCCAATGTTCTCTCCTTCCCAATTAACCTGTTTCCTCAACAGTCCAGTGGTGGCCATCCAGCACAGCACAGCTTGCCCGAGCCTGCTGCTTGCTTGCATAGCAAGGGCTGCTATGAAACAGAAAAGAAAATAGATACAGAAGAACAGCTAGTAATATCTCTTGCAGTCTCCCAGTACAAAGGAAGTGGCCAGGCACAGTTACACACTGAAATGAAGGACAGCCAGGATAGCTGACAAGGTTCAGAGTTCCACAGCCATGGTTTACTGCTCAAACTGTGCTAAGCTCTTTAGGTAAGCTTTATTATTACGGATGGTATTGCTTGCCCTAGATCTGATGACCAAAATGGGGTTGTTCTTCATAATCCTTTAGAGGCCGCTTATAAATCAGAGAACACTTCACCTCTGGACACATGGCACTAACAGATAATCAGGTAAATGGCCTAATGCTTTAACCTTAACAGGCATTTGCTTGGGTTATTGTAGACAAAAATGAGGTCAGGGGCTGTGGTCATGAGGAAGAGCCTCAGTCCAGGGTCATCTGCACCAGCCTGGCCTTTATAGTACTGTGCACATAGCTGACACATAACAGCAAACTACAGGCTGGAGTTGCAAAGGTAAGAGGGGGCTGCACAGCAAGAGATCTACCCCTACACAGCTGCACCCCACAGGCAGCAGTCACCTCTCCCTCCTGGACTCTGTCACAGTCTTTTTGTCTATTAGAACCAGCAACAGCAGCTACACGATTGCTCTGAAAATAATTTCAAAGGCATCAACCCCTAAAAACACACAGGAAATACAATCTGCTTCTATATGAGCCCTTCCACTTTTCTGAGGCATTGGAGGGATATCCTTCACAAAACATAAGAGTAGACTCTTGCTCAGACTCCATATCTGTATGGTTCCCTAGATACCGAAGAGAGCCCAAAGGCAGGTCTGGCATCTCATCCCCTTCGTATAAACTCTTTCAGAAAGTTAGAACTGACTTTGACACGAACATGCTGGGAAGTGGGGAGCCATCTCTACCATTCTGGGGAACATGCCAAACCCTGTATTGACACTCCCCACTCTGTTAAAAACAAAGCAAAAAAACCCAACAAAAAACAACTCTCCTGTTTGCTACTGGTTAGGCAGCCGAATTAAAACTGATGAAGTGATTGGATAGGATCCAAAGCTGTTTATCTGCACATAAATCACAGCCATGCTTTACTCAGCCAGTATGGATTTACTTAGCTAGGGGAAAGACCTCTTATTCAGAATGCTGATTATTATAGCAATTAAAATATCAATGAAGCAAACATTTGGGATAGAAAGCTGTTAGGGGGTCCTGGAGAAATCAGTCCATTAAATATGAATTCTAACAAATTTCTAATTTAAAAAAAAAAAAAAAAAGATGCTTTAATAGAGAGTTGGTTTGTTTCTTCTGATTAAGTGTATTATGTTAGAAAAATCCAATTCTAAAGGAGGAAAGACACAAATTAACTAGCTGGACATGCCAAAGGAGATTAAAAAGGAAGGCTGATACATATTTCATGATCACAAGGGAATAAAAAAAAAATTGAGAGATGTACTGTCAAACCAGACACAGTGTTAATAGCTAAAGTATATGGCAATAAGGACTGCTGTTCCCACAGCTATTAATGTAAACTGAAAATTGGGAGCAGGCTGCAGCAAAAGAAAATAAATCACACTTTTTTTTTTTTCACTTTGAAAATATGTGTAAAATAAAGACCTACCCCCAGCATTCACCCTCTGCAACCCACTCCCCCCAGCAGCAAGACAAGGACTGTCATTTCAGCAAGGTACAACTTCCAGGCAAGTGAGACAAGTGACAATTTCTTACTATTAATCATGGCTTATTTATTTATGCAATTTTTCTACTTCAGAATCACTGGCCTGGAGATTATCTCCCCCTTCCCTTTTAAGTCTTGAGAAACTGTTTAACATGGGAAGTGGATAGGGGGGGCAAAGAGGGGAGAGTGTCATGTAGCCAAGTTACGCATCCCAGCTGGAATTTGGGATGATGTCTTGCAGTTCTGACTCCTTCAGCCAAGTTTCATACAGGAAGCATGAATGAGCCAAGGGTGCAGTGAAATACACTGAAGCCAATAAACAGCACTTGACTCCATTAACACACTCATGCTATGGATCCCATCATGACACCCTTAGTCACCTTGCAACATGTTTGTTCACAAGGTAGCCAATGACTTGCACAAGAGAAAGGTTCAGGAGCCAAGAATATCCTCTGATGAAGCCTTACAGATGTGGAATATGTATGCATGTGGGATGTGCATGCAGATCCACTGCAGAAGAGCGAAATGCTGCTCATCTATAAGGCTTTTATTACGGAGATACTCGCTATGGAAAGTCATGGTGTTATCAGTGAGGTAAAGAGTGAATTGGAACATTACAAGCCCTGGGAAAACAACCCCCTCTTGGACAGATGCATCTCTCCAAGCCAGGGTTGGGTACAGGGGTACCAAAGAGAAGCAGGCATCCCATCAGTTTATGCAGGTTTTGCCCATATGAAACAATCTGTTCCAGCTGTACCACAGAACAGGAATTTGTCACCAAGTGGCTGGCAGAAGCGATTCACTCTAAGACCCTGGTTTTGTCTTCAGTGTTAGATTATTTACCTTTTTTCCCCAGTTACCCACAGCGCACACACAGTGCTGATCCTCTCCTACTCAACACACCTTGTGCATCAGTTCCCCCCCGAACTCAGACAAGAAGGTGGCTTCATATTTAATGAAAACCCCTTAGACGACCAGGAAAAAGTTTCTAAATTTCTTAGATTAAAATTTTGTAACACATATATTGCAAGTCTGGTGGTTACTTTCAAAAGCTATTAGTAACAAGAATAATTTCACCCAGCATAGAAATACCTCCATTTTTGTGCTGGAGTAAGAGATAATTTCTGATGAATGTAGTTGACAAATTACTTCATAAATTTTGGAGTCATCAAGATAAAGGGCTTTATATAGATGTTGTATGATTTTTTTATGTATATATAAAAAACACTTTTACTGGACTGTTGATAAAAGCCTGCGCTACAAAGGACCTCTTTCCCCCAGTTGAGAAAAGGCAAGCTGCTACACAAATCAGTTCAATCTCTGCCTTTCAAACAACATAAAGCAGTATAACTTTCAGGAATAACACCTCATCTGTTTTTTTCCAGACTGCCTATCAGGAATCAAGGAGTAAGTAAACATTTGAAAAGTGTTCCTCTGAGAGCAAAGGTTTAGATTTGAGTCACAGGATCCATTGAAAAGAAAAATTGCTTTTGTGCATTGGGACAGTGTCTTCCCTTCTGAAAACTTTCTACAAAGAGTAAATGGAGATAATCTTTTTACAAGGTATAGCCTATATTTAAATTCATTATTGCTTCCCTTTTAAAAAGTCAGGATACTTCAGAAAGGGAGAATGGGCCCACTATTAAAAAAAATAATAAAATGTATGCACAAGATTTCCTAACAACTATAGCCAGTAAAAGCATAGTTAAAAAGATTTACCATGGTCTAAAGCTAAGCTCCTGTTGATGAGAACATGAGATAAACAAAAGAGGAAAAGACATAATAAAGCCCTAATTCACTAATAGTATTTAATGCAGAAATGGGGGTAGGTATACGCAGAGATTGTTGATTAAATACTTTAAGGATCCATTCCTCTAATAGTACAAAACACTCGCAAGAGTAAGGTTCAGCGCTGCCGCTCCCTGAAGACTGCATTACTGCTTGTTAGCCCTGCTCAATCACTGCTGTGGAGGCACAGCTGAAAAGAATCACTGTTCCTGCTTTACAAAAGCAATACTGAACCTCCAGAGAAGGTGAGTGATTTGCACAGGATTTTTTGGCAAGCCAGTGGCACAGCTGGGGGAAGGGAGGAACCCAAACTTAAGGGCCAGTGTCTCCCAAATGCTAGTCACCATTGCTTGCAATGTTTCTACTGAGAACACCATGACGTTAGCCATTATTTTCATTCCTGCCTACTCCACATACAGCTACAACTATTAACTTAAGTCTGTCACCAAAAGCATGTATGTGACGTGGAAGGTCACAGAGGCAGGGCATGGGATACTGCTTGAAGACAACATCTATGTCTAAATTCTAGTTTCAACAGGTGTGCATCTAAATAAACTCTTTCCTTCAGTGGATTTATATTGGTGATAAAAATTTGATCCTAAAAAGGTCTAAATTAAACCTACAGTTGCTTGGAAATAGTTTTCTGCTCTAGCTGACATTTAGCCCAAATTCAGACTGATTACATAGCATAAGTATGGCAGGGACCTGAGGACAGAGCATAATCCTGCACTATATGCACTCTGTGATACCTGGACAAAGCAATGTAAGTCATGAAGCCAGACAGAGCACCCTGGGTGGTCACACCAAGCCACACACTTTTCTTTAATACTGATTAATTTAGGTGATTGGATGAGTCAAAGATTCAGAGGGAGCTTTAGTTCATTACTTTTTTTTTTCCTTTGGTTAATGCAAAAGAAGTTTGAGGAGACAGAGTATCTTTTTAGCATATAGTCACGACTCTCATTAGCATTGAAAATATGAATATCAGGAGTTCAAGTGGAGACAGAAAATAATTGCAAACATCTTCAGTCAAAGAAAATGTCTATTCCTCTTACAAAGAGTACAGCTGCTGAGCAGCATTCTGGGAGATGAAGATCAGAGAAGTAAAACCCATAGATCAAAGTTCACTCTTTGCACTGTTTCTAAACCAGACCCAGGATATAGTAAGTAGATCTGCCCAGGAAATTTCCAAGACCACTCTCTTCTGACCGTGAAGCTTGATTTGTCAATAATGACACATCCAGTCTTTTGGTTTTTCTGCGCCTACTAAAAAAGAGGTGTGAGGGGACCAAGCTTGTCTTCGTCTCTTTGTCAGCACCCTGTGCAGCTCCCTGCTGCCTCATGTGCAGGACTCAGGGGAGTATCTAACAGGGTCTGCTACAGTGTTGATGGCTCCAAGCCAGCAACCCCAGCTTGCAGCAGCCATACCACAAACTAAAATACTGAAAGTCCAAGCAGATTTTATGATCAAATTCACAGGGCTTCTAGGACTCCCAATAAGCAGTCAAATAGCTCTTAGTAAGATAACATTCCTCTGCCTCTAGACTGCCCACAGTACAGGAGGGACTTATTTCAGCAAGCCTCCAGAGCATATGGGGCACACAGGTATTTCTTTCCTCTAGGGACAGTGGCAGTCTGTCCTTTTGGCTATGTATTTTTCTCTAGCAGCAGGCTGCTTCCCGCAGTCTGAGGGGGATGAAGAAAGACTACAGGGCCTTGGGGCGGATGGTGAAAGAGTCTGGGGCTCAAGTGATCTTCTCCTCACTCCTTCCATCTTCCACTGATGATGTGGGAAGGAATGGGAAGATTCAGTTCATAAACGATTGGCTTCGAGACTGGTGCTACAGGCAGGGCTTTGGATTCTTTGATAACAGCTGGTTTTATAGGGCACCAGTCTGGACAACGACAAGTGGGAAAGGTTTATCTCACAGAAGCAAAAGGATGCTGGGGCACGAATTAGCAGGGCTCATTTGGAGAGCTTTAAACTAGATTCGAAGGGGGATGGGGTTGTAGCTGGGCTTGCCCCAGTGGGGCAGCACTCCAGAATTGATGAAGACTGGGAGGTCTCCTATAATCCTAGGGTGAAATCGGTGTGCTCAGCTCGCTCCCTGGAATGTCTGTACACCAATGCGCGCAGCATGGGAAATAAGCAGGAGGAGTTGGAAACCTCTGTCAAGTCAGGAGACTATGACCTGGTGGCAGTTACAGAGACGTGGTGGGACAGCTCACATGACTGGAATATAGTCATGGAGGGCTATGTCCTTTTCAGGAAAGACAGGCCAGCCAGGAAGGGTGGTGGGGTTGCTCTTTATGTGCTGGAGCAACTACAATGCACCGAGTTCTGTCCAGGGACAGATGACGAGCGAGTTGAGAGTCTGTGGGTGAGAATTAAGGGGCAGGCTGGCAGGGAGGATACTGTTGTAGGTGTCTGTTACAGGCCACCAGATCAGGGTGAGGAAGTTGACGAGGCCTTCTACAGGCAGCTGAGAGCGGCCTCACAGTCACAGGCCGTGGTCGTCGTGGGGGATTTTAACTTCCCTGATGTTTGCTGGAAGGACCACTCGGCAACCCAGCCGCAGTCCAGGAGGTTCCTCCAGTGTATGGATGATAACTTCCTCCTGCAAATGGTGGATGAGCCGACCAGGAGAGGAGCGCTGCTGGATCTCATCCTCACTAACAAGGAGGGTCTGGTTGAAGCAGTAAGGGTTGAGGGCTGCCTTGGCTGCAGCGACCACGAGATGGTGAAGTTCAGGATCTTGTGTGGTAGGACTAGTAGAATACCAAGTAGAATTGCAACCCTGGACTTTAGCAGGGCAAACTTTGGCCTTTTCAAGCAATTGCTAGGGGAAATCCCATGGGCAAGGCTGCTTGAAGGTAATGGGGCCCAAGACAGTTGGTTGACATTCAAGGATTGCTTTTTCCGAGCTCAAGATCGGAGCATCCCGACACATAGGAAGTCAAGGAAGAGGGCCAAGAGACCTGCGTGGCTAAATAGGGAATTGCTGGGTATGCTCAAGTGGAAGAGGAGAGTTTACAGGTCATGGAAGGAGGGGCTGGCCACTTGGGAGGAATATAAGGCTGCTGCTAGAGGATGTAGGAAGGCAGCTAGGAGGACTAAGGCCTCCTTAGAATTAAACCTGGCGAGAAGGGTCAAGGACAGCAAAAAGAGCTTTTTCAAATACATGGCAGATAAAACTAACACCAGAGGCAATGTAGGCCCACTGATGAACAGGATGGGTGCCCTGGTGACAGAAGGTACAGAGATGGCAGAGTTACTGAATGCCTTCTTTGTCTCTGTCTACTCTGCTGCAGGCAGTCCTGAAGAGCCCTGTACCCCTGAGACCTTAGATGAAGTCAGGTCGACGGAGCGGTTTGCCTTAGTCGATGAGGAATGGGTTAGAGACCAGTTGAGCAATCCGGACATCCATAAATCCATGGGTCCAGATGGGATGCACCCGTGGGTGCTGAGGGAACTGGCGGAAGTCATTGCTAGACCACTCTCCATCATCTTTACCAAGTCTTGGGAAACGGGAGAGGTGCCTGAGGACTGGAGGAAAGCAAATGTCACTCCAGTCTTCAAAAAGGGCAAGAAGGAGGACCCGGGTAACTATAGACCGGTCAGCCTCACCTCCATCCCTGGGAAAGTGATGGAACACCTTATCCTTGGTGCCATCTTAAGGCATATCAAGGATAAGAGGGTTATGAGGGGCAGTCAACATGGCTTCACCAAGGGGAAATCATGTTTGACCAATCTCTTAGCCTTTTATGAGGAAATAACACGGTGGATGGATGATGGCAGAGCGGTGGATGTGGTCTACCTTGACTTCAGCAAAGCATTTGACACAGTCTCCCACAGCATCCTCACAGCTAAATTGAGGAAGTGTGGTCTGGGTGATCAGGTAGTGAGGTGGACTGAGAACTGGCTGAAGGAGAGAAGCCAGAGAGTTGTAGTCTATGGGGCTGAGTCTAGTTGGAGGCCTGTAACTAGTGGAGGGCCTCAAGGGTCAGAACCGGGACCGGTATTATTTAATATATTCATCAATGATTTAGATGAGGGAATCGAGTGTACTATCAGCAAGTTTGCTGATGACACTAAGCTGGGAGGAGTGGCTGACACGCCAGAAGGCTGTGCTGCCATCCAGCGAGACCTGGACAGGCTGGAGAGTTGGGCAGGGAATAACTTGATGAAATGTAACAAGGGAAAGTGTAGAGTCCTGCATCTGGGCAGGAACAACCCCAGGTTCCAGTATAGGTTGGGAAACGACCTGTTAGAGAGCAGTGTAGGGGAGAGGGACCTGGGGGTCCTAGTGGATGACAGGATGACCATGAGCCAACACTGTGCCCTTGTGGCCAAGAAGGCCAATGGCATCCTGGGGTGTATAAGAAGGGGGGTGGTTAGTAGGTCGAGAGAGGTTCTCCTTCCCCTCTACTCTGCCCTGGTGAGACCACATCTGGAATATTGTGTCCAGTTCTGGGCCCCTCAGTTCAAGAAGGACAGGGAGCTGCTGGAGAGAGGCCAGTGCAGGGCAACCAAGATGATTAAGGGAGTGGAGCATCTCCCTTATGAGGAAAGACTGAGGGAGCTGGGTCTCTATAGTTTGGAGGAGACTGAGGGGTGACCTTATTAGTGTCTATAAATATATAAAGGGGGAGTGTCACGAGGATGGAGCCAGGCTCTACTCAGTGGCAAACAATGATAGGACAAGGGGTAATGGGTACAAACTGGAACACAAGAGGTTCCACTTAAACTTGAGAAGAAACTTCTTCTCAGTGAGGGTGACGGAACACTGGAACAGGCTGCCCAGGGAGGTTGTGGAGTCTCCTTCCCTGGAGACATTCAAAACCCGCCTGGACACATTCCTGTGTAACATTATCTAGGTGTTCCTGCTCGGGCAGGGGGATTGGACTAGATGATCTTTCGAGGTCCCTTCCAATCTCTAGCATACTGTGATACTGTGATTAGGCCATATGGTCCTGTCTTCCCCCATCAGAACACCAAATCTATGCTCAGTATACCAACTTGCAGATGAACAGATCCTGCAAATCTCAATCCTGTATCTGGGATTTCTGGGGCTTACTGAAGACCTTTCTGCTGACTGTTGCCTGCAAATGGCATCACCTGATAAATTCCTGCAGCCTCCTTCACGTCTCTTCTTTTTCAGAGGATTCCCAGGCTAGAAGCTGCCTGAAGGACCTGCCACTTCCCCTGAAACTGTTTTGTGTGAACCCATGTCTTTGCCAACAGACCAAAGTGAAATGAATCCACAGGATGGGACAAGATAGGTTATTCTGGAAAACTCTATGTTGGTCCATTATTCTACAAAATCAGAGAGAAACACTTTCTATTTCTGTCAAAATAAAAAACTAAGTTTCTATAAGGAATTTAAAAATACCTTTCTATTTTCCAAACAGAAACTCCAACCTTTCCAAAGTGGAAACTTTTCCTAGTTTCAGACAGCACAAACTGGGCACAAACTATAAATAGTATCTTCTTGTAACGCTACAGTGGAAAAGCAGTATTACAAAGCTAACCCCTTGCAATGCTGTTAACTTAGTCTGGGATATATTCTAGGACCAAACTAGTTCCCATTTCACCATTCCCCTGCCCAAACTGCATCACATCTACCTATACAGAGTTACTGTGAAGAAGCAGGCACTTGTGTAACAATGAACTCTGGATAAACACATCAGCAACATTAACAGGGATTTGAACAGATATAACTAGGGCCTGAATGTGACCTACATTACATTTTTAGTTAAACTGTGCTTCCCCTACCCATGAAATAGCATCTACAAAAGTTGCATCAATTCCCTGCACTGCAGCAGGCACACATTTTTTGAATCCAAATGGTTACAGAAACTCACCTACTCCACACACAGTCTGAAATACAAGGTACTTGCTCCCAGCAAAGTCAAAGTCAACGTCCTATTTTGTCCAGTGACAGCAGAATTAAGAACTCCCTAGGCCATTTGAAAAACCCTACATCTAATGTCTGTCATGCTTTGCTTTGCCCAAATTCACAAATAGGCTACTACGGCCTCAGAAAACAGAGGCCAAGTCTTCCAGCTCCCAGATTTGTGCTTTAACTACCTGGTACATCCTCTCATCACTGAGGCAGGAGAAACACAAAGATCAGAGACCAAAACCCCTCACGCTCAGCAATCTGAAGACAGAGACATGTGTCATTCCATCACTAACTCACCAGCCTAGAGCCCAAGTCCAAGACGAATGTCCCAGCAGCATCCCAAGGTCAGCGTCCCAGAAGGTGAACCCGTTAAGAATTAGTGAAGTAAATGCTCTCTCTCAGAGGCAGTCCCACTCAACGCCCTGGACTCTGCAAACTTCCTTCTCTGGCATGCCTCTCTAGCCTTCTTCCTATTATTTCTCTCATAAGATTGTTTGTGGATGATTTATCTGAAAATGAATAAATAGATAAATAAATACTTTTCCTTTTCCTTTTCCCCTTCATTAAAAGTGTGCCTGCATTTGGATGATATAACAATGATGTTATAAAGTTCTACTTAAGCAGGGCACTCTCTACTTCTGTCAGGTCCTTCCTCTTTCCTGAGTTACGTGACTAATATCTTGGGAAAATAGCTCATAGCCTTGCTAGTGAGCATTGCCTCCCCTTCTCCCTTGTCCCTCCTCAGAACACTTTTTTAAACTACTTAAATGATCCCATGCCTGATCTGAGTATCAAGTCTGATTTAGCCATCATCTCTGAAGGCCTCACTTTTCATCCATCAATGACCAGGACATAGAATCGCTATTCAATGTAAACATGACTCAGTTTAATTTTTCCAAAGACCACTTGTTTACTTTCTGGTGGAGACTAATGAGTAAATAGTAATTGATTGGCTAGAATTTCATGAAGCCTAACTAAAATGAGGACTCCAGATAGCTAGATGCAGCATAAACATATGTTAAAAGGTTTGTAATCCTCCCCAGGACTAAAGAGGCATTCTCTGAGGCAGCCAGGAAAGGGACTGAAGTCAATTTTCTGAGTCTTGGTGTTTAAACATAAGCCATCTTTCTTCCATATCTCTGTTCTCAGAAAATACTTTCTGAGTTTCTGCCTAGCTAGCAAATATCTAAAGCTAGCAGTTATCCACCTCCAGTATCAACTCAGTTACAATTTTAATTGCTATTGGTTTCCTAAGTCGTTGTCTCTTCTCATAGTAATTTTGCTGAAAATATACCTCCCGTCACCGCATGGGCTCCATTCTAATCAAGCAGCGCTGTTCTCTCCACATGTTTGGCTCCACATTTAAAAATCAAAATGCCAAGTTCCCCTGCAAACAACTCAGATGCAGCACTTACATATGCCTATCAAATGCAGAGAGGAGTTAAACTTTGACCCTAATAAGCTGATATATGAAAACATGACAGCATTTTTTTGGCTAGAGGAAAATAGAGATTATTTATAAAGCCCTTACTTAATTCTTTATGTCTGTATCGCAAAACAAGCAATTATAAATCTCCTAAGATTGTTCTAAACAGTACAAGTAAACTTCACAAAATGAGATACACATGCCAATATCATAAATGCTTTTCCAAACAGAAATGCAAGGCACAGTTACAGTACCGCTTCAGGTCAGTCCAGTGCTGTAGTAATTACCAGTGTTAAGAACACACAAAGCAAAGACCAGATTCATAACAGAACCCAGCCTTTTTCACCTACAAGGAAAACAAAGTTCAAAGAAAACCCAGAAAAGAATGAACAAAACTTCAGAGAAGTAACGAAATCCTTGAGCCTGCACTATATACAGAGCTATTGATGGCTCTGTTAGTGAGCTGAAGAGGAATGGCATAAAGGACGGAGAATCTGCCAGACACTGACAAGCCAAGATAAAATGAAGAGAAACAGTTATAAACAAAGACTTGTTTGTCCTTAGTGATGAACTACTCTGTTCAGCTACAGACCCAGAGTAGAGACAAGAATTAGTCTATGGTATCTAAGCAAGAAAAGGTGAATGACACCTTCTTAAAGGAGGGAAGCTAAATCCTTAGTTTAACAACACAGGAAAGAGTTTTCTCATCCTACAAAGCTTCTCCCATTTTACACGGGGATAAAAATGAGACCTTCTCAGGAAAGACCACATGGCATATGCACCCTCAGGAACAGCCTGATGCCCCAGCACCAAAGACTAAAGTTTAAATCTCCATGCTGCCTAATAACTAGATCCTGTAACATTTGTCTTTCACTTCTCAGCCAAAAGTCTAAGCCACAAAGTTACTGGCTATTCAGAGAGACGCATATTATCTGTGTCTTAAATAGTGACCCGCAACAACTAGCACATTCCCAATTGACTCTTCTTTCTAATAACACGACACCAGCCTGCCTAAGCTATACAAGATATCCCAACAAATTCTGACACACCTGCGTTTTCACCTTTTAACGACAGGACTGTCTGCATGAAGGCACGCTTTAACTCTAATCGCACAGCTTTCTGCAGCTCCATACTTTGCTCAGTACAAATATGCACGGGTTTGTGGGCATTAATAGGGACATGTAGGACCTTTATTCAGAGAAGTGAAGGCAAGAAGGAACCAACAGATCATTTTCTCTGACCTCCTGCTGGCAACTCAACTTCCCCAGTCACAGCTGAGCCCTGTAAGTGCTACATGTTAGATATGAACACTGATAATGTGCATATGTAGGTCCAAAAAATATTCCTACAAAACACCCAGGGAGCATTACCTTTCCTAGGGTCCTGGAACAACTCTACTAATGTAAATAGTATGGGTTCAACAACTTTACATATTGGGTGGATTGAATCTGTGATTGTCGTTCTCTGATCGCAGCCAAAAACATTGAGTTACTTCAGACAAAGTCTTGCACTTCCTCTTGATAATTTGCATCTACTTTCCTCAGCCTTTACAGCTTCTTCTTTGACATTTAGTGCAGCTGCTGCTATTGCTTTCACTGACCATCACAAACACTATTACTAATTTTCAGCTCATCTGCAAAGAGTAGAGAAGATCTGAGAGCAACTGGAATCACAAGCCCTCCAAGCACCTTATAAACTTATGACTGGAACAGAAACTTAGAACAAAAGCTTAGAAACTCACAACTGTAATAAGAAGCTAGCAGCTAGGTAGCCCATACACCCAGTAAAGGATGTTGCAGAACCAAGAAATAAAACAGAATGTATTGCAAAAATTGATTTATTTCTGCTGTAGAGGAAACAATGTCCACACCAGTACAGATGGCTACTTCTGAAAGCATTTGTGTGTTTGCACTAGGGAAAAAGAACTTGACCAGAAGCCAGCCTTCTGAAATTCTCTGGTAGCTGGAAGTTGATAATTTTCAATTTTTCTGATTAAAATCTCAAAGCTTAAAGAAAGATTTCTATAAAAGCAATGTTTTTTACAGGAATAAATTAGTTTTCCAACCAGCTCTCCAACATAGCCATCCATAGTAGTAGGTAACAACTAGTGCCAGTATTTAGGCTGACCTCTAGTGGAAGGTGTCCCAACTCATGGCAGATGGGTGGAGCTAGATCATCTTTAAGGTCCCTTCCAAACCAAACCATTCCAAGATCCTATGATTGATATTCTTCACAAAAAGCAACACTTCTTTATTTCTCTTTGGGACACCACCCATTTTAATCTCAGGTAATTATGGAATAAAATCTACTGTCTTTTCCACTTCCACTGCTGCTGGCAGAGACCAATGACTTAACATTTTTTTCTTTTATAATGTATAGTTAGAACCCTAGCAAGCTTTGTCCATCAGATCATTCCTTGAACTTTCCAAATGGCACGAGATCACAGTTTTACATTCACTTCCTGATCATTATCAAAGTCCTGGAAAAATTGCATTACTTTTTGAGCAGCATAAATTCTTATGAGAATTCTGTTACTTAAACCGAGTAATCATCAGCTGCGTTGGATAACATAAGCCATTTTCATGAACCAAATGCTAACATTTCAGTTTCAGATATTGCTAAACTCCCCAGTGATAATCTCATCAGATCATCAGCTGTTACCTGGGACCCCTATGAAGCCTCCTTAATTAGGTACTTTGTGCTTGTCAATATATTTAAAACAAAGCAAGAAATTTCAATGTATTATCTGTGCCACAAAAAGATAAACTTTTTTGTTAAACACTTGTCTTCATCCTATTAGAATCACTGACTTAAATATCAGTATCAATTCTTTCATTGTTCACTATTTCCAGTAAGTTTACACTGGAAATACATTTGACCCACTTTTACTCAGCTGTGAGATTCTGGCAATATGCATTCACAGTCTTTTTTTCATAAAGCCTTCTTGGCAACACAGATACGAGGCTGTTTTCAGACATGATCCTAAAAAATGCTGTAGCAGGCAGGAGATTAGGAGTCCGTTTGGAGATACAAGACCTGGTTAATTAAGATCAACCGCTGCATTACAACAGCCACCAGATCAGCTCTGGATCAAGGAAACCATGAAAGTGGACCTTTAAACAGCTACCTTTGGGGTGTCCAGTTGTCTCCACAACACAGTGAAGAGACAAAAGCCCAAGTCCCATGCAACCCTAGGAAAAATCCCCACCAGCCTTTCTTTAACATGGTTGTGACCAGACACAAATGCTGTGAGGCTGTATATCTCCACATGGTCTATAAATCTCAGCTCATACAACCACAGCACACTTAACTTTATGTTTCATATTGTGAAGCTCCCAAAAATCTAATTTCCTTCTTCACTGTTGGAGATGAAAAAAGGATTCTCAACATGTAGCAATGCTACTGCAGTGCCTTTATTCAAATATGGATTATTAATGCAAGTAATGGATGGGATGGACAAGGTTGACAAAACACAACTGGGCTCCCTGGTTGAACCCACTGTATCAGACAGGAAAGATTCAACTCCACATTTGCTGGATTCAGAACCCAAACTATTTCTGCCTAGTTTGTCATAACTACCTCATTAAGCAAATTATTTCCTTTTCTGCCTGCTCTTAACCATCTAAAAGTTTAGCCTCATTTCCAATTTGAATTTGCCCTTTATTAAATTGAATTCATTGTTCTTTGTGTTACTACTTCTGTTACGTGTCATTTCCTTTTGCCAGTATTAAATGACCCTTAAAATGATCATCCTGCCATTAAACATTTCCTCAGATGAAATTCACTAAATTCACTCCCATTCATCTCCTTTAATGTTGTGGTCTTCCTTTGGAGACCGGTTTATGAAGTTAAAAGCATGATCTTGGTGCATGATACCGCAGGTGTGATCTTAGCAACAGTAAAATAACGCATGAGTAAATTCTCTTATCCTGCCACAGCTGTTTTTCAGCCTTCAGGCCTTATGAGTGATTTTGTTCTTTTCAAACACACCACAATAAAATGAGAGGTGTTTTGTTAATTTTCATGATCAACTCATTCTTTCCGTGACTGCCTCCATTTTGCGTTACTCATACTCAGGATACATTTGCTAAAGGCTCTGGTTCAGACCAGACTCTCCCTTTGTGGCACCACAAACATCAATACACGAAATTAAAAATCCATGGGATCTCAGTGCTGTTCCAAGCCTCGTGAGAGGTGGCAACCAGGTTCACAACAATGGGAGACACAAGGACCATGCTGCCAAACACGGACGAAGTTAAGAACTCGCATGTTTTCCTGATGCTGAATCTTGAACTTTGGTGCACAGGATTTACTGTGGAGTCAGGCACTGTCCAACACCAGTAAGGTTAATGCAGTTGTGAGTTTCTACTGAATTACCTCTCCCTTCATTTGTATATTTTTTAACTCAGCTGTACTCTTTCATATGCATACTACCTTCTCACTGTTTGATACAATTGTTCCCTCGGTTATGATCTTTTCCTGTATGTTTTTGGATCTGGACCAAACCCCACCTTTTGTGCCAGAAAACCACTGGTTAACGATGCGTTTTTCAGTGCATCTGAGTGAATAAGCACCGCAAATGCTGAGGAGAGCACATTTTGAAGAGAATGAAGGAAGTAAATCAGTGTGGGAACCGGGGCCCAAAAGCCATTTTGAAAAGACATTTCTGAGCTACCTTAATCGGCTCAGCCTGCCATATTTCAAAACAGCATCAATGGACAGAAGTAATAAAACTTGTCTGATCAGTTTAAGCACAGGCATCCCTCACAGTTGCTTTCTGCATGCGTACACATGCACTCACACAAACACACACACTTCTTCACCGCTAGGATCAAGCCTCCTAAATTTCTTCCATGATTAATTTGCAAATTGCTAAAAACACACTAGAGACCCACCTAAAAGACTGTGTTACAGGACATACGTTCTGCACCCTGAAGGTGCTCACTTCTAAGGTGTTGTGTTTTTTAATTAAATATGTATATGGACATAATCTGAATATCTAAATAGGTATATGTACATGGTATATGGTATATAAATAGGCATATGTAATATCTAAATAGGTATATGTACAGTCATTTCTGTATAATTCTGGCCTTATATGCCCCCAGAGAGCAAAACACTTGCAAATTTTTCTTTCAGTGGGGCTGTCGCAGCATGGTGAAAATCTCTCTGCTCTTAATTAGTCAAATGCTCTTAAACTCATGGAGATATAAACTGCCAGAAGTAGAAATCTACTAAATGTAAGAAATGTGCTTTAGATAAACAGCAGGGAATGAAGTACAAGATGGCCTACTTGGCTTGACAAAGTTTTACTTTCAGCAGCAGAGCTTTTAGTGTTCCTCCTTTACTTTTAATGAAACTTTACCACAGAATCTTCCCTGCATCATGACCTGGGATTCATAAAAACAATGCAACAGCCTATATATTTTTCTGATTATATTTTCCAGAGCCAATTTCACACAGGTCGTTTATAAGTCACTCACCAGAAAGCAGGAGAGAAGAACGGTTTCCACCTCTTTACTAAAAAGCAAAAAGTCTCAAACCAAACAAAATTGTACACAGCTGTGTGACACCAGCAGTGACTTTTATCAAACCATATGCCTGGCTGAATGGTGTTTCACTCAGCTGATGTAGCCTTATTGGAAGGTTAACAAACAGGCATGATCTTTGGCTAATAAAGGCTGAATCCATCATAAAGGATGATACATTTCAACTTTCAGGGGGGAAGGAGGTGTGTGTGTGTGGAAACAGGCAGGACAAATCTCTGCTGAGTGCTGAGGGCACTGTTGGCATGACATAACTTGCAAAACAGAGACACAGGGCCTTTTATGGGGTTTCACTATGATGGCAGATGGGGCAAGCAGAGCCACATCTTGCTCCAAAGCCCCCTGCAAGGTTCCTTCCTCAGAGCTACAAGGCAAACCCAGAGCTTGTTTCTCAGCTAGAGGATAAGAGAAATCAATGCCCCAGCTCTCATCAGCTTCTATATTTGATGCTACTTATCACTTTGATGGCCTGTGATGCAATTAAAAAGACAAGAGAGGCTTGTCAGCCTGAGTTATTTTTTTTTTCCTCCAGACGTAGTAAATGCTCTATCCCTGGTGGTGTTCAAGGCCAGGCTGGACAGAGCTTTGGGTGACATGGTTTAGTGTGAGGTGTCCCTGTCCATGGCAGGGGGGTTGGAACTAGGTGATCTTTAAGGTTTTTTCCAACCCAAACCATTCTATGATTCTACATGAAAGGTCTCAGATGCACACAGTTTCTAAAGCACATATATGGAAGTGTAAGCTGCACCATCCCTGAGAGACAGGGCTGGGCCACCCCAGGCACCAAATGGCTTCCACAGAAAAGAGGAATCCTCATCTGCTCTGTCTACTATGGCAGAGAAAGCAAGAAGCAAAGTTTGATTTTATTGAAGCAAGCCTTCCTTTCATGGATGTGTCCATTTCTGCAGAGCCTAAGCCTGCCAGGCTTCTTGAAGCCACACAAGGAAGCATTTCCAGTACACCCTGTCCTGAGATCCTCCCTCCTTCTGTTCCCTACTCACACACACATGCTCAAATCCTATCGAGGTAAACAAATGATAGGACTTCAGGATTAGGTCTACTGACCTCAGAAGGAATTTTGCTCAAACAAGAATTAAGCCTGGAAGGATTTTGTCCTTACTGAGAGGCTTCTAAGGGTTTTCCACATAAGAGCTTCAGTAAAATGACTTGTGGAATTTACATCCCGCTTTACTCCCTCAGTCACTTTGGCAGCTTATCCTGGAGGGCACCAGAGCTGGCATTCAGACAAGCCGTCAGCTCACAGCCTAACAAATTATTGATTCTCTTCTCGCTTTGAAGCAGACAACAAACTACCAAATGCACTGCATCCTTCAATTATCTCCCACTAGAGAAATACCTGTTTGTAACATTGGCAGTAAGGGGGCATTTCCATCTCTCGGGCCATCTCAGGTGGATGGAGTATGGCACTTTATGTATTTATTCTTCTGTCTTCAACCAAGGATTGGTGACTAGTGGAGATTTTTGCACAGAACATGACTTTCAAATCCATACTCAGACACAGCAAGAAATATGTCTGAATGTTCAAGTGCACATACATAAAATTGATTGAATTTGGAATGCAAAAGGTGTCCAACAGAAAATGGGGTTAAGAGCTTGTTTTCCACATTATTACATATAAGAAGCAAACACAGTTTTCCATGTGTCATGCACTTAATGAGCTCCAGATTGCAGGATACAAAAAAGATCTTGACATTGACTTGAAGAAACAAAATGTTCAAAATTATCTGGATACATTGAGACACTTCATCATACATGGCGCATCACCACACCGAGTATCAGTTCTGCAAAATTCCTGTCATTGCTCTGCACCTCATAGCAATGTTTTTCAAGCATTCTTGTTTTCCTCCTGCCTTCTCTGTTGCCCACTCACTAGGGATGTAGGTCCTTCCTTGACCCACTGCTCTGGAGGAGTTGAGCTTTCTGCTACTGATGGTATCTCAACTCTGCAGCCCCCAAATTCTGAAACTTTTTGGCTGCAGTGTGCAGCAGCCAAAAAGTGCTGGGGACTCATCGCTAGGCTAATATCAAGAGTGGCATGAAGAGTAGCACCTAAATCTACCTCTCTGCTAGCAGTCATGGGAGCATCTCTCCCTCATATCAAGGGTTAGAAATGAGAGCATTAGATGGAGGCCTTCACAGACTGTCCCATTGGGGTATATAGGACAGACCCAGGAGCTGAATGAACCCAGGATCTCAGTGTTTTATTACATCTCCTACGCAATGCTTCCCACTGCCTTGTACCACCTCATGTTAGGACTAGGAGGGGTCTTGTGCAAATTCTGTCTGTTCTCAGCTTAGAATACCAAAAAATCCAGCAGACCATCTATTCTGCATTGAAATGCTTCTTCTGCCCCTGAAATCAATATGGTTTTCATGCAAATTTGTACTACATGGGCCTCATGGATTCTAAATACTCATTCAGTTGACACACCTAAATAGCTCTGAAAATTATATTGTGGCTTATCAGGTCAATGATCCGCAATTTTATATCTCCCTAAACACATATTTATAAACAGCACTATAAACATTGTTAAGGTTACCGTGTGAAACCCTTATACTACTTCTAAGTGTATTTTATGCAAATGCTAATTTTATCAGAAACATTAAGCAGAAAAAAATTACTTTTTCTTCAGCCACTCCTTTTCTGATTAAGATTGATATAACAGAGATTTCAAATGTGCAAGAAATACTCTGTACCACAAATACTTCTCATTGCCCCTGTGTACTGCAGTATGTCCCAAATTCAAGAGTCTGCTTTGCTTTAGATAACATTGCCAAGTTACTAAAAAAAAACCCTCAATGATGGGCTATTTGTATCCCAGTGTCATAATAATGTGTCCTGGTGACACTGAAACACCAAGATGTAAACAATAAAGAGGCAGAAGCACGTTGACCCAGGTGGCTAAGTCTAAAAAATTGCAATTACAAAGCAATGTGGTATTTGGACCATCGGATACATCGTTGATATAGGTACTTGCAGAAGTAGGTGCCAATTTTAGCACTTCTCAAATGAATTTGCAGACTAAGTTTATATGTTGGGCTCACTGCAGAATAGAGACTCCTACAAATGCAGATTCATATACACTGAAAAGGCTGAAATAATCACTCCTAGCCTTAAGGCAGAGATATAGGAAAACATTTGTTTTCAATATTTAAATTGACTAATACTACAGGATAGCTCATCATTAATACAAACATACAATAACAGGCAGAGGACAGCACTGAGACTGACATCCATCCTGGCTGGCTGATTTTGCAGCCTTAAAATACACTTGATACAAATGAAATATGAGCCACCATTAGAGCTGCAGCAACATCTTAGGTGATGGACTGATAATGAGATGAGGTAGATCATGTATATTTTTTATTGGACTAATATATAAACTGTTAACACATGTGCCCTCAGGCCAAAAAAGTCTTCTGGAGGCTGGTAGCAGAAAGAACATTTCTGGCCCGAAAGCACCTCACTGTTCCAAACCAACACAAAGCTTCCACCTCTGTCTATTTTATCTCAAGCAGCTGAAAATATTTTTTGCAGCCTGTGACAAACAGTCACAATGACAACTTGCACAAACCCAAGCAGGCCCAGCAGAAAAGTCCTTACCGCTTAAGTGCCATTTGCTTTTTGCACCACCTCTATCCATCCAGGGTATTTATAGAACACAGTCACTGGGACATTCAAAGCCCAATCATGGTGACTTAGCAAGTTTCACAAGCAGCACAGTCAGGAAAGGAGGAATTGTGTGTGAAAATACACAAATACTTTCACCTGTCACTAGTACTTGAGAGTCCCTGGAAGTGAGCATTGCAAACCGCAATTTAAGGAAGGAAAAATATTGCTGTCAGAGTGTTGTTCAAAGGCAGTCAAATGCGGATTTGGCCAGGAGTGACTTCCATGTCTCTTCTGATAATGTTTCCAGGCAAACTTAAGGGCCACTTAGCAGTGACTTGAACAAAGTGTTTCTAAACTAAAAGCCTGAAGGGGTGTTGGCCGAGTTAAAAAGCTGGATTTTGAAATTAGGGACTGCAAGAATTTGGACCCTGCCTAGACAATCATAGAACCCAAAACCAACTTTATTGTTGTTCACATAATAGCAAGAAACATGAAGCACAGACAGTTTAAGTGATCTGACCACCATGATCAGAAACTTCACTGTGATCTGTTGCACTCACAAAATACCTTCTGCACTAGAGCATGGGCTGATTTTTCAAGTCTCTAGGAAGCACATGAATATTCCAATAGGGTTTTCAGCAGCACCAAGACTGAAGTGGTCAGAAAAATCTTTGGATGGTGTTTTTCCTTGAGGCAATACTGTTTGGGAAATCATATAAATTCTGCTGAAATTGTGTCTGAAAGGAAAAAAAGGAAGAAAACTGGGAAAGTAAATATTCTGAAATAAGGTTTTGCTTCAGCATGTTCTGTGTATTGTACATCTGAAGTCAGGCTTTTCTGTGAACCCCAAACAAAGCTGCTCCCCCTCAGAATTTCCTTTCTAGTTTTGAAGTTTCCTGGGTTTGTTGTGCAAACACTAAAATCTCACATAAAATATAGATTTTGTCCATCCCATAACTTACATCTGTAACTCCATTCCTCTCTATGGGGACAATGTATCCAAGCACTTCACAAAACACTTCTGTTCTGTGCCTTTTGGTATTGGTAGGCTTCAAAATATTTTTTTACTTGTGAATTTGTCTGGTTAGCAAGAAATGAGGCCAGGTAGCCCTAAAGTGTACAGCCACCCGCACTTTCAGACAAGTCAGTTAGTCAGAAGTATAAGGCTATGAATAATCTGAGCACAACCCTCCCAAAAAAAGGAAATAAAATAAACGCAAAGGGGAGAAGAGAGGAATTCAAACAAGCAGCATCCCTATGATAACGACAGTGCTGGAGCATCGCTGTAGTGTAACCGGGCTGTGGCAGGTGATAACATTCTTCCCCAGAGGAACCTTTAGGTTTATGACAAATCAAAGATGATGCTCAACAGCTATTTGATGAGCTCTGCAACAGCTGCTGAGGTCTGCGTGCCACTGCAACACAGCTGGAAACGCACAGTGCCGCAGCATTAACTGGATAATAACTCAGCGCTTGCCAAGCACTGAGTATCACTAACTTTTTCTGATGAGTTATTTGTGTCCATAATGATCTGTGAAACTCTTTAGGAAAGATGTTCTCTGCAAAGGAGGATTTATCTGAAAAGGAACTCCCTGCCACTAATAAAGTTGTCTGCCCTCAAATCAGACTCAAACCCATGGTGCGGTCTTAAGGCAGTTAAATGTTTTCCCAGTAATGGAAATTTAAGGAGTTTTTAAAAGAGAAAAACAGGGCAAATAAATGAACCACTGAACCTTTGTCTATCAGGAAGGATGATTTGCTGGGGGAGCAGAACTACCACATGCCCATCACAGTATGATCAGGGATGAAAAATTTTACATTATTGGAGAGCCATTTTTGACTTGGAAAAAAAAAATCCTAATAGTGCAATCACTTACATCTTGATTGTAAGACATCATCTGCTGGGAGTAAAGGCTGGCACCAGTGAGCAGGACCTAGGGAACAAATTGTGTCACAGGCAGTTCTAGTTCCTTCGGTCCTGCCAGAGAAAAGCTGTATCCACTTCACTGCAAGAAACATGAAACGCCAGGCTGCGTGCAGCCATCCTAAAGGGAAAATAAGGGGCAGAACCAAGCTTGTTTCTTCCCCTTGCTCTGTCATGCTGGAGTGAGTCAGGAGGTATAGGGCACAGTGAGAGACTACTACTCTACTCACCCTTGCACAGGGACAGGTCAAGCCAACCCAGCTCTCCTACTTTGGCTTTTTTTGTATAGCACAAGAAAGTCCCTGGCACAGCTCTCAGCTAAGACATCACTCCTGTCATTGAGTGATTGCTCTGTCCAGTTATGGGAGCATCTCTCAGCTGGTGGTGGAACAGCATCACAGTTGTCGTCACCATTTCTGGAACCAGGATGCTCTGCAGCTGCTATGTTCTAGGCGAGCCCATGAATCACTGCTCACAAAGAGGCAACAAGGGAGGGTATAGCAGATGAAGGCGAGAAGGAAGTCAGGGGGCACATTCCTGTCTTTGCCTAAATAAATGAAAGATCAGCTTTCAGTCCAGACTTAGTCATTCACACATTGCCACACTGACCAGTCTTTTCCTGTCTCACACATACCAAAGGCATCTGCCTTAACGAATGTAAATTAAATAAGAATCACTGCTTTCTGCTTCATTATACTAATGCCTAGAGCATGAAAAGGTGGGGGGTATGAAACACAGCTGAATCTTACTCTGATTTACATCAAATGCCATTTGTATTTTTTCCTGGCTGCCTGAGATGGAGGGAATCCACAGAATGAATATGGGGGGTCTTTATTGTCACCAAAGGAGCAGAAACACAAGAAAAGAGCAGATGGGAGAGAGTGAAAAGGGGGAAAGAAAGTATTTCAAAGTGAGTTTATAGCTGTTGTTTCTTGGACATTTCACAGGTTCACACTGAGCACGTATGCTGAGGAAGGAGAGGAGGTTTCTACAGCTAACAGCAAAGCCTGTGATTTAATTCGAGAGGTTTCTACTGCTCCACAGCAGTCCCATGCACTGCTCTGTAACAGCCTTTTAGGCATAATGATGGCAAGACTCCCCTTTTAGCAGCACTGATTTTGCCAGCATTAGAGGGAAAGGACTCATTTTAATGGATCTCAGCATGTTTGACATGCCTAGTCTTTTACTGAGGGTAGGGACAGTGCCCACACAGACTGCAAAGACAAAGGCAGGGCATCCCCTATAGACTCCTGCTCATGTATCACTGAGCAACTGCAAGAAGCCTGTTGGTGCAGAACACACACATACACACCCCACAGGAGCTACAATGCTGAGAAGAGCTGTATTAGCCGTATTCTCCATGGACAACCTGATAATAACTGCACAGTGCACAAACTCCTCTTATTCTCCTCACGTGACATCCTGGCCATGCCACACTGAGCTCACATGGAGAAGGCAGCAATCAAGCAGAACAGAACAATATCCAGGCTAGTTGTATTGTCTCCCCAAGCAGTCTCAGTGGTAATCAGGCCTCTTATTCCCTTGTGCATGATGACCGATCAGGAGAATACATGATTTTCAACTCCCAATTTTATCCCAAGTCTTGCGCTGGCTGGTCATCTCTTTAAAGTGCTAGTACCAGTAGCTGCACAAAAATCAGTTCTGTTCTGGTTCCTTGGGATATGAGTACCAGTGTGCAGTCTGATCACCTCTTCTTCCTAATAACTCAGGAACTCAGGAACTACTTTTAATGCATACCAGAAAAAAGTGGAGGTTTCCAGGATAATAAAGTTCTTACAGACTTCACGAACAGAAGCTCTGGAGAGGACATAGATCTAGCAACTCCGGGAAAAGGCTAAAATGTGAACTCATGACTTATTAAACTAAACCACATTGGAAATAGCCTTATATATGAGACTTAACTACATTCATCAGGGTCCTCAACCAACCACAAGACACAAATTTGCAGGAAACCAGGCTTAACTTCTTCCAGTATTCATTTGAACTAAAGACTGAGAGAAGATTGAAAATCTGAACAATAAAAGATTTACCCTCCATTCCCATAAAATACATAAATAAAAACAAAATGAACCTCGAGTCACTTTTTCAGTTTTCAGGCTCTGTAAGACAAATCAAATCTTTCCAGGCCTAATCTTACAAGGTCTGAAAACCAGTGTGGCAATATGATACTTGGTTCAGTGTCTGCAGCTTAACTGTAATTAAAACATTACACATAAGACTGCAAATCAGGGCAGACACAGCTCTGCCTGGGGTACAGAAAGCAAAGGCAAAAAGCCAGATCAGCCAATGTAATTGCAGAGAAACTGCCATCCCCAACATAACGTTTAAAAAGCATCTGTTTCTAAGGACCGTTAAATTAATAATCATGAAAAACAATGATTTTTCCAAAAGCTGGTTTTCTTCCCACCATTAATTCAGCTTCTTGGAACTGCTGAAGAGATGTGGATGAGAATGGCGAGCCTCACATCCTACGTGTGCCACGTTAAGATGGTGCTATTGCAGAGCACTACAGCACTCTCTGTCCCCTCACTAAATCTGCCTTGGGGACAAATCTATCCCACACTGCTGGGATTCTGCCAGAACCACCACTGCAGACCGCAACAGTGATAACGTTGGCATTTCTGGTACTGTGTTAGATAACGTGGTTTAAGATGCTGTTGTTTCAGGCTTCCTGAGCAGATCTATCGCTCAGCTCCCATTTACACTGTCACCGATGGAGCGGTTACCCGCAGGGAATAAGAGCTCTGAAAATCTCTCCATGCAGACAGGCCCAGCGAGGCCTCCTCCTCATGGTGATTTACTTCACTGCAGCAATGAAAATTCCTGTCTGGCACCAAGTGCCTGACTGCAAACTTACCACAGCTCCAGGGTTAGCAGAGTCAAAAGGTCACAGTATTTATTTGTTGCTCTTCCAAGATCACTTTCCCATGAACTTGATGGATTCTTAAATGCCTCCTATTGCACAGAAGACTGTGATTAATCTGACTCTTGGTTCAGTTTGGGATCAGAAGTGTTTTCTTCTAAAAACTCATGCTTAGATTCACTCCTCAGACTCTTAGGAGTTCTAAAAGTGAACAATTAATTTAAAACTAAAATATGTAAAGGTCTTCTTTTAAGCAAGTATTATGACTGCAGAAAATAAATTACTCTAATTCTTAATGTAATACTTTGCCCAGCAGAGGAAGAATTCCTCGTACAAAAACTTCAGCCCCTCTTTTTCCTCTCTCTATGTTAAGACATGGAAGAAGTCAGTGCTGCTCCCAACGCTGCTACCCACTTTTGTGCTGTTGCATGTTAAACTCAAATTTCATACATGTTTTCTCAGCTAATAAAAGCGCTTCTCTCTGTCTCTGAAGTCCAGTATTTTGTAATTTTTAAGTAATATAACAGAACATGGTAATTTTATACAGTCTTTCCTAACTTTCTATTCTTCATAAGGCTGCAGTTCCCGGAGCCATGTTGTTACATGACATTCTCATTACACCAAAAAGAAAAAAAAATGCTTTTAGTGCTCAGGGTAGGAAAGAGAAGATTGCAAAGGTGAATACTGTAAATCCAAAACCAGATGAACTCTAGCTATTCATGTTACACCAGTTTAAGGCCTCAGCCATTTGCCAGAGGTCACCACTGCTTTCAGTAACAGACTGAGTAGAACATGTGTCTGCGCTTAAATGCAGCAGTTTACACTCAGAGACTTCAGTTCATGCCCATCATCCTCACTGGTCTGAGCTAAAAGATGGGTTTTGCACAGGAGCTGGAGGCAGCACAAGCTTATCTGCCCCTCTGCCTATTCTACTGTGAAACAGGGGCCCTGGCAGACAGGGCAGGGCTGACAGCTTCAGCCCCAGGTTCATCAGCCCTCATTTTGGACCCCAGCATTTCAAGCAAGCTGCTAATGCTGCCATGGGATCCAAGGTGAGTGTCCCTCCCTATGCAGCCACCCCTGTAATCCCTGTTCCCTTATGTCCCCTGTACTCCCACTCTGGCCTTCCAACACCCCTCTTCCAAACTTACTGACATCCTCCCCATCACAAACTCTCTCCCACAGCACCAGCCAGGACCCTCACCTTCTCTCCATATAACCTCACTAGTGGCCAAGCTGAATGCACCTCTCCACTGTGCTGACAGTCCAGCCAGCAGTCACCCACTGCAGGACTAAGGGGACTGCTTCTCTGTGGAGGCAGTGATTTGGCTCTCTGTCCTCCACCCATCCATAGGACCTTCATTTGCCAGTGGCAGCAACACTTTCTGTCCCTGTTCATAGGAATATCTGTGCACAAGGCACCCTTGGCAGCAGTGATGCAATGTGTCTCCAATTGCTCTGCAAAAGGAGCAAAGGGATACAGATGTTTGCCACACATAACCTAGTCATAGTTTAAACTCATGAACTTTGGGGTTTATCCCCCCCAAATACAACACTTAACATCTACTCCTGAGATTGCCTTTCCACCCCAAACTCATCAAAATTAATAAGGCATGAGGTCTTAAATGCTAAAATGGGCACATTCCCAGTGGGAAAACAGCCGTCCCAGAAGTCTCAAGCCTGGCAGGAAACTCCAGCCTTCCAGCTCAGAGTTATGTGGGACAAGCTAAATGATGCTACTCAGCAACTGTTTCCCAGAGAAATACAGTAAGGGCCATGACAAGGCCAACAAAGGCTAAAAATATCCCAGAGTTTAGCCCACGCTCCACATACTGCTTCACTTAACATGCCGTAATTAAGGCTTTTTGTACACACACAGCAATGTATGAAGTTCAACACCGTCACACAACTGGGAACAGCAATGCCTGGGAGACAAGAGACAAGGGGATAGCAGTGCTGTTCAGCACAGAAGACAAAACAGAGTCTCAGGGAAAAGAGCAAATTGAGAAGAATACCTCGGAAGGAAAAGTTCTGCTCAAGGGGTGCTGGGAAGCTGGCATAAAAATTCATCTGTTTAGCTGGATCCCAGCAATTGCTGAATGTAGCTACCCTCAACATTTTAAATTCTCTCTGAGTTATGCCTACAAATTGTACTTATTTGAGACTGTAAAGCATCTGTTTAAAGCAAGCTCTAATTTGAGACATTTTTCTCTTTGATAAGATGATGGCACCAAATTCCAAAGTGCTAAAAACCAGACAAAAATCAAGAGCTGAGATGCTGCAAGATTTGACATTTTTCATGTAGCAGCAAGCCAGTCTGACACTCTCTCATGGATCCCAGCATGCTGTTACTACGTGAAGCTCTAATGCCACTGATAATAGCTAAAAGATGGCAGCTATTTTTCAGGAGCCAAATATAAGATATATATATGAAAAAAAACCAACCTTGAAATGCCTTTAAACAAAGTTGTTGAAACCTCTCCTTTTGGTCCTTGAATTCCCATCAGGTAGACATCCTACCCTCCAGGTAACCCCGGCTGCTGATTAATGAAACTTGGCAAAGGGTAGCAAAGCTATGCCAAAGGCAGCACAAAATCCCAAGTTTCTACAAATCCCAGAGGTGAAAATGCACAGACAACAAGAGCACCCCTCAATCATTTCCTGACTTAACTTAGCTACAAGTCTGAGACAAGAGCGTTCAAATAGGCTATGCTTTTTCCTCTGTGTTCCTGACAATGTCTACACATTCAAAGCAATCACAGCCATCTCTAGTGTACAATTACTGGCCTTTTACAGTCTCACCTTGTCTAACTTCCCACCACAGACCACAGCTCTAGTCAGACACTACGTGCATTCGCAGTAAGTTTTCCTGTAGTTGCCTGAATCTCCAGCTCCTGTAGGAAACCTGCTGTCTGTAAAGTTAACAGGCATGAAAACATTGGATACAACTCTCACGTAAGCTAAAACTGAGCTTTTTTGATCATTAGTGCTCATAGCACCTAATCATGCTACTGCTAGAATAACTAACCCTTTATGCTCTGCAGATACTGGCTTAAGCTGTGAAAACCAAACATCCAGTCCAGACATGCTGGGTGTTCATGTTCTGCATCACATCTCAGTTTTTGTGCCTTGTTTCATTTATGATTAAAATGTATTAATCCATCTGCCATGTGATCAGAGAATCTACGCTTTGAATGGCTCAAAAACCAAAGCAGTGTCTCTCCCAGGGTCCAGACACCCCTCTGCAATAAGATTCAAAAGACAATATACAGCGAGCAGCAGCATCCCAGCTTATTGCCTACAAACAAGCAGCTTGGGACCACTGGCACACAGATAGGTCAGAGCAACACACTGCAGAATTGATCAGAAATATCCAAGATGACCTTAAACAAGCCTGCCCAGGTCCCACGTCTCTCCTGGAACAAGGAGGAATGCTTGTTCAGCCATGGCACTGCAGCACATGAGACACCCCCAACAGACCCTATGCAGCAGAGAAGAGAGGCAAGCCAGTGTCAGGGAGGGAGTGTAACAAACTGCCTGCATATGAGTGCAGAGCTAGTCTGGGTTTGCTGCTGCACTGTGGTAATGTTTCCAGAGAGGCAAAGTCCAGGAAAACCTATTGAGATGGATTTACACACACCCTGACAAGTGAGTCCCAAAAATGACCCATACATATTTCCCACTCTGTGCAAAGCCACTACACTTCATATCAACAAGAGGGTGCAAGGGCAAATGGCTTGCAGACATTAGAGCAATTAACTTTCATGCTGTTTGGCTGCCTGCAAACAGAAAGCTTTCAAGCAGGAATCCTGAATAAAAGTAACTTATTTTTTTAGTCAACTAAAAGGGATATTTCACAAAATACATCCTGTGTGTCATGTACTATATATAACATGTACCATGTATCATAACAAATCCATGCTTCTCCCAAAGAAATGCTGCAGTCCTATCCCTCAGTTTGTTAGCTGTCCATGCCTCGTAGCAATTTCCATTGCGTGTGGTAGAGAGTAGGTGGTGTGCATGCACTGTGGCAGGAGCACCAGAAGACTTGTCAAAGACGTTACAGGAATATGCCTGGAGGCACCAGTGCAAAAATCCTAGCCCCAATTCTGATTTTGATTTCCTCCTGTGACCCTGGTTAAGTGTGTATATGTATGTGACAGCTTTCCTACCTGTGCAGGACCCCAGTCCCTGCGGCTCTTATGAAGATCAGCTTGTGGAAGGCTCTTAGGAGAAAGAAAATAAAGTATTTCCCTTGTCTCTGCACAGCTGGCTGCAGGGAAGAGTCCTGGGCTTCTCAACACAAACACAACCAGTGGCTTCTGCAGTACTGCAACCATGTTCTATGGAAGGGATCCAAAAAATGTATTTAAAAAGAAAAAGAAGAATGAAAGGCTTCTGGGAATATTTTTTTAGCCAGCACCCTAGATGATGATGCTGGGGGCTTGTGCTCTGCATTGCCTTACAGGATTATTCAGAAAGACTTCAAATTCCCTTTTCCTGTATAAAGGAGTGAGACTGGGAAAGCAAAAATACAAGACTGAGACAACAAATACAGAGAGAAAATATCAGACAGGGACTATAAATGAAATGTAAAGTGTTAAGTGTCTAGGGAGGACAGGGCAAGAGGGGAAATAATATTCCTGGTATGAAAACCAGAGAAAACTGGGGGATAAGAAATTCTTATATATCAGCGTGTGAGCAGTAGCTCCTCTGGGATGAGGTCTGAAAGAATTAATTCAACAGTGAAGTGGGAAAAAAGTAATGAAGAAAGGGCTACTGTGGCATTTACAGACTGCTCAGAAAAGTCATGGTGGAAGTGCTAATGAAGTGTACATTGTTAATTACAGCTGAACTAGCCCTTCCACACCAAGGTGTAGGATCACAGAGCCCGAGGAGATGGGTTTGTTGACCATCCCATCACAAGCCTTAGGTAAAGAGAAGAAAAAACAGGGACCTCATAGAGCAGGTGATGAAAAAGTCTCTCAGGCTGAGTGATGAGGAGAGAAAGAGGGATGCGTTAAGTTGCTCCAAGTCAGCATTGAGATGCCAAGCCTCTCCTCCCCATGGAGCTACACGCCGTCCTTGCCATGACGGCTCCATGGGCTACAAGTGCACCAGGATAAAAAGTAACAGTGCAGATCCAAGTGTCACTTCTAGTACCAATGACACAGACCCACAGTTCGTTGGGGGTCTCATGTTCAGCACACAGGCATAGCATGAAGTTGGCTGAGCCGTACCCCACAGACCAAGGTCCAGGCAGCCAGAGATCAGGAAAACACTGATCATTCAGATGGCAGGATAACAACATATAGCACTGACAGAATACCTGTGATTACCAAAGCACTTTGTAAGTATGAAGGCAGCTTCTCTCTATCACTAGGTGACAGATTAGTATTTGTCCTCATTATATGGGGAAGGAACAGAGACACAGAAAGGATACATGATTTGTTCCGCACAGCGAAAGTGAACAGCAGAGCAAGGAAGATGATGACTGACAGAGTTAGATGCTGATTTTTCCTCACACTCCCTGTTTTCTTCTCTTATCGGTTTTGCCAGACTGCAATGCATTCATGCTAGCAACTATGGGGAGAAAGTACAACACACAAAGCTGCAACTGGGCATTCATATTGGTAACAAGTCTATCCAGCATTGTGATAGCAAACTAGCTGCTGAAAGGCAAAAGTTTTTGACAAAATACTACACATTTCATAACTAATCTTTGGATACTAGGAGCTAGGACAAGACATTTACAAAGGACACGGCTTATTGCACACACACACCCCACACACAGCAGCACATTTTGGCTAGTGTCAGAACCAGCAGATATACAGCCCTGCTAGGAATCCCAGTCCATGCTGATTTTCCTCAATTCCCACCAAAATAAGAAAAGAGAAAGTGGACTTTTTACTGACTGATACATATGAAAAGGCAACTTGAGACAATTTAGTTCCTGGCTGACATATCCTGCTTAGGGGCTATGTTCAAACCAACAAGAAAAAGAGAATAAAAATATTTCCTCCATGGATCTTAACTTCTCTCCCTTCCTGTAATACTTTCAACGTGCTTGCCAGATTGGAAACCATTTCTGGCCAAAATGTCCCCGCCAGGAACAGAACAGAAAATGAGCTGTCTACTAATAGATATCACCTAATAACAGGGAAAGGAGCTAATTCACTTGCAGTTCGTACTGGTCTATCTGAAGGACCTGGAGAGCAATACAGTCAGAAGGTGAGTTCACAGACCCTAAGTACTGGTTTGAACTTCTGATATGTCTTTCACTGCTGAGCATTAGCCTCACTGAGGGCTAACACTGGGTGCCACATCCACCTTGGCCTTGCACTGTGTGAATTCACCAAGCCTCTGGTGCCCACCAGCAACTTTTCAGCTGTACTCTTGTAACTAGTTCAAACTCAGCCCCAAGCACAAGCTGGTTATGTTACTAGCAGTACTGCAGGTATAAGCATAAGTCACTGCTGTAGCAGAAGTGAGCTGATGAAGGTCATTAACTTCTTGCCCTGAAGCTCCATTGCATGCCCAGTCCAGCCTCATCTCGCAGCAAATTGGTCGTTCCACTGCAGAGCTCGTCTCTTCTCCCATCTCTGAATTAGGCTCAGTTCCCCTTTCAGCTCCCAAAGGGATGCTGTATGTATTCCATGGCCTTCAGCCACACGGAGAGTTTAGACTGCCCAGAATTTGTAGGGTCAGGAATCTTGGCCATTTCTATGTTCACATAATGAAAAGGAAAGGAGCGATGCTAGATCTGGAGACAGCTGCACTGCTCTGGAAGGGAACTGCAGAGAAGCACAGCTGCTCCTTCCCCACCTGACAGTGGCAGCAGGCAAGGACCTGCAGGCTCCTCAGGCTGCCCACAAGTTCCTGCCCATTTTGATATACTCACACCTCATATCCTTCTGCATTGGTATAACTAACTGCAGAAAGCAAGCACTGAAAGAAAATCCCACCCCAAGAGGTAAAAAAGTTTTCCAATGAACAAAAGCTGCAAAAAAGGCTGGGTGTGTATTAGGGGACAGAGAAGCACACATAGGTGGCTACTATTTCTACTATACTATTCTAAATAGTATATTATACTATTCCACTGAGCTCACTTTGTTGCACTCCCTCCTTTTGTGTTCCCACACGTGCTGGGAAAGCCTGACAACCTATAAAATCAGTTCAGTTCCCAAAACCCAGCAGTTTTGTAATCATTTTTGCAAGTCAGGTAGAGGCTTACAGTGCTGGACAGGAGGTACTCCCAGACCACTTGAGAAGCAAAAAAGATTCAACCCTCATGAATCTGGAGCTCTAGAATGAGCTCCAGAAAATTTACACATTTCCCTACTGAAAACCAGTCTCATCACCAGGCTACCCGCAGAGCAGCTGCTCCGGCCTCCAGCCCTCCCTGTGGTCACCCACAAAAAGGGTGGAAACCTCAGGGAAAATACCAGTGGGCCTGCTCAGAGCATGGAGGCAGCCCTGTGAAAATCAGCATGAAAGGAGCTATGCAGCTGCCGGTGGGTTTTGCTAGCCATGGTCCCCAGGGCAGGGGGAGAGGCTGTGGGAAGCACAAGCCCAAGAGCCAGCTGGGAAGAAAATGAAAGTTCCCTGATGGTTAATTTGTCTTCAAGCAGGGCAAAATCCACCTCCCTCCACGGGGTAAAGGTGAAATGCAGCTCCATGCAGCTCCATGTGGCCATGAGAATGCTGCCTCAGCACACACACTTCGACCTCTCCTCTGAGCATACGAAAACTATTGCGCCTTATCGGCTCTCCTCCACTAGAAAACTCCCTCAATCCCATGCTGGGGACTTAGGAAGAGGTCAGGGAGGGAGAGTTTTACATGCTGAGTCACTCCCAGACAACTCGTTTCCTTATTATACATGGCAGCCTCCCACGGACAGACTGCCAGAGGACTCTCTGAGATTGTATTAGGTGCCTTTCCCTTGCTTCTCTTCATTTCCCCCATCATCCTTCTCTCACTTGAAACATTACAGTGTACGGTCCCACTGAAGAGGGTCTGGGGAGTCAGGAGCACTCAAACAGTCTGAGGGGCCCAAGGAAGGCTGCAGCACAAGGGCCCGGTATAAATGGCTCTAGGCTCAGCAGCTCCCACCTCGCACTCCCAGCCCTTTGTGGGACTTTCAGCCAGATGTCAGGATCTGGCAAGCCCACAGCAGAGCTGCCCTCCAGGCCTGTGAGGCCATTGCTTTGGCACCCCAGCGACTGTGCCTGCAGGTTAGGTGTACACGCTTTCACTACACATACCCGCGCCCTGGGTATGCTGGATGCAAACCAGAAGCCACGGAACTGTTTTTGCACAGAGCATCAAAGAGGAGTTATTTAATAAGCCCTGAGGAGGCACTTAGCTGTGCACCATGCCAAAGCTCTGGTTACAGCCGCCTGGCTAGAGCTGACTTGCACCCAGCCAGCCAGGAGCGTGGAGGGATGGGGGTAATTCCCCCTACCAAACCGCACCGGCTCGTGTGGGGGATGACTCGTGCTGGAAGGGGGCTGAGTGCCCGTGTCTCCTGCGCTGCAGTGCTGGCTGCCTGCACAGACAGGGTGGGTGATGAAGGAGCACGAGCTGCGGCTGCAAGCCCCTCCATGAGGCCCGGGGTGATGAAGAACACACTGAAACTTCACACTGCAGTTTCTGATGTCAGCAGAGCAGCTTGATGGCATTACAGCAGCATTACTGTGCATTGCAGGGGGGTAAATTGTTCCTTATGTAACTTTTATTTAACATAGCAACTTCCTTTGTAAATCATGCTGCTCGGGCCCCAGTTGCTGCAGGGACATGAGGATGGAGGCTGTGACAGAAGTAATGCCAGATCCGAATCAAACACACAAACCCTTCCAAGGTCCATCAAAACACACACAAGGGCCTTACAGGAAGGCTGGGTCCCACAGCTCGCAGCACATGCTTGGGCCACTTCTGGTTTGTTACTTGGACATAGCGATTCCCCTGCAGAAGAAGGGCTGGGGCTGTCACACAGCAGTACAAAGTTCCCATTATTCCTGCAGAACAGAATAGTGGTTCTCATGGTGCCTCCCCACTCAAATGCCTCAGAGGGTATCAGGGAAAACAGACATCTTCTCTACAGACTCACGATATCCTAAAAACTGGATCATCAAAGCTGGCCACTGGCCATCTCTCTGTGTCGTCATTTGTTTTCTGCTACTCTCTGTGCTCTGCTTTATCTTGCTGGGAAGCAGCCACCCTGCAGAGCTTTCTTCTGTTTCAGAAGTGTTCAGCAGCAAATTACAGGCAACCCCACAATGTCATAACAGGTAGAACAACATGCAAGGGTCAGCTAGTATCACTGGACCATTCAATATTCAGCCACAGCAGGACATAGGGATGTATGACAAACTATGTCAGGTTGCAGTTTGGGGGTGACTTGTGACCTTAAGAACCCACAGCCTCTTGGTGAGGTGTCCAGCATGAGGTCAAATTCAAATGGTGACTGATCTACAGATTTGAAAATCCCATCTCAGCCTAAGGATTCCTCAGAATCTTACTAGAGGTGCTGTGGACCTCAGCAAGCTCCAGGTCTGGAAAATGAAACAAGAACTGCAAGTGGAATTTTGTTGCTTTGAAATGACTCTGTTATCTGGAATTTGCACAGCATGCACATAGTTTCTCCTATCAGCAGAGCACCTTGTTATCCCTCATGGCTGATGCGACACTGCAACATCACCATGCAGAGTCCTCAACTCCAGCATACATCAGCACAGAAACATCTAGCACAGCTGTGAGAGCTCTCCCAGGAAACCAGAGAGCCCCTCTCCTGCAGGCACCCACAAGGCACAGCCCCGATCCTGTATCTAGCAAGTACCAGCCTTCCACCCTCTGATTTTGTTTGGCCCAGGCCTGAATCAGGTCTGGCTGTTAGCCTGGCTTATTGTTCTAGTTTTCCTGCAGCCCATGGAGTCCCACTGTCCAGTTACTGCATTACACAAAAGACAAGACTGTAATTGCTCTGAACAGCACATGCATTAGAAAAGAAAGGAAAAGGCTTGGGGAGAATTATCCTACAACTGCAGTACTGAAAGGACATGGAGATAAACCAACTTACTCTGGGTTACACAAGCAGTCTGTGGCACAGGCACAAATTAAATCAAAATCCTCCAAATCCCATGCTAGTGCCTTTACTACAGGCCTTCCCTCTCTGCCTGTGAAGGAGTGCCTTCACCTTTCAAGGGCAAAGCAAGGAAAATGGCAATACTGCTTTGTTTCCTTCCTACAGCACAAGCAGAAAACGAGGATTACAGCATAGCCTTAGTGGGACTGAGGACAGAGGACTTGGAATAGCAGTGCCAAGTGGGCAGTCTTTTTTGGCAATTAATGAAGATGTGCTATAGACCAGACACCTCCTGTCCCCCAGCAGCTGTGAGCTGCTTCCACCTCCTGAACTGTTTGGACCACTTGCCCATCCCCTCCCCACAGCATATCTGGCAGAGTTACAGAGAGGTGGACACTTGGGCTAGCAGAGTTGATTTTACCTTCACTTGCTTTGTTTCTCACCAATGCCTGCATCACTACAGAACATCTGCTTCATATTTTGTAGCAGCTTTAACTTGGAGCAATGCTGAATGCTCAGTAACTGTCTCTTTCTTTGGGTACCACAGTCAGGTTCCAAAACTATTTTTTATTCCTAATTCAATAACTCTGCTGGGCAAATCTGAAAGCACAACCAAAGCAAGTAACTGCTGAGACTCTGTGTGTTTTGAGAGAGTCCCCATGCAATCCTTACCTCTCAGTTTCCTCCTTGAGCAGCAGGACAAAAAGGAGAAGATGAAGTCGACCTTTCTAAATTGGAAGGCTATGATGATTTGTGACCACATCTCTCCTCCAGCACAATGCAGAAACCTTATTCTTAAATTCTTAGTTGAAATTTCAAATCAGGAAAATCGAGTCATAAAATCAGAGCAGAGACTGACCTATGCATCCCTGAGTAACCTTTGTCAGGGCAAGATATTTCAGATGATGACCACTGTCTCTGCTGACAGAATTAAGCAGCCACATCTTGATGTTTCTCAAATATAAACCTTGTATTAGAATCACATGAACAAGTCTACTCTAATAATCTGGAAATGAAACACAGCTCCTCTGATTTTTGCTTTGATTTCCATTCTGAATTATCAATAAGGCAATAAGGCAGATATCATAATGTCCATCTTCAGAATGCTGCAAGTCCTGATAATAAAAATAAATAAGCCAGTTTCTCTGTGAAGTCATAAAGAACAACACTTCACTAAAGTAACAAAAGAATTGGCATCCTGCATTCTCCACCTGACCTCAGACTGTCTTTCTACAGAAAACAGACTGTTTCCAAACAAAACCACTTTCCAAGCCTGCCACAACAGCCCTACTTTGTGCTTAAAAAAAATTCTGCATGAGTCCAAGCCGCCTTGTGCACTCCTGTACTGCTCATCATACAGACTGAACTTGAAACCAAGCAAGTTTTCAAACTTTGTTTTGAGATACCAGCTTCATACAATACAAGGGCTAGAGGCAACAGCCCCTCCAAGTGTAAGCCAGCCAGACCCAAGACTTGTTAGAACCCTTCTATAAAGAAGCCCAAGTACAGCAGAAACAAAGAGCTTTGATTTAAAAAGGGAAACAATCATGGCAATGAAAATCTCAAATGCCATCAAGAGTCATCAGCGCAGTTTTTCACATGTCACTATGGTACTAAATCACTGTTTGGTATACAGGAGATGAGTTGAGGACTGTGTCTAATTCCAGTCCTAATAGTCGCTCTTTATACTGAATTCAGTCTTCATTTAAGGAGCTGCAGTTTTAATAATTTACATTCAAGTATACCAAGTCTCTATTTGGCTTTTCACGTGGCTTGAGGCGTATGTTAAATAGGATCGTAATATTTACTTACCTCACCAAAGTGGTGGCAGACTCAATGTACCAACTTGCATTTTAATGCAATATGAAAAGATTGTCTGAAGTAGTTTCAGGCATTATCTTGAACTCCCCTGTTCAGTTTTTAAGGAACTAAAAATCACAAATTTTTGTGATGTTCTCTCTATTTTGTTCTGCACAAAAAGGTAACATACAAAAGGTAAAAGCATTAGAATCCTAACAGCCCCAGTTTCAAATACTGAAAATTCACAGCAGAAGCAGGCTGAAGGTAACGTAGCTAATTTCTTTTTCTTTTGTGATTTGAGACAGTTAATGAAGAAAAAAAGGTATTAAAAGTTCATCAATCACAGCTTTGACAAAAGAGAAAGAAAACCATGAAATTTTCCATTCCTTGCTCTATGATCAGCATTTATTACAACATTCAGGTGGGGTTTGTAACACAGTGAGTTAAAAATCAAAAAGACAAAACTGTGAGTTCTTGGTTAATGATGATTCTTCAATTGGTTTGCTTGCAAACTGCTTTGAAGATGTAAATGATTATTGTAAGCATTAAAACATTAGTTACTGACTTTGCTGGAAGAAGTTCAGCACAGTCAATCCACCAGGGAGGAACAAAACAGTCTAGCAGTTCTGAAAAGTCGTATACCAAGGAGTGCCCACAATGTGCTCTGATCCTGGACACAGGTGGATCTTCTTCAGAGACTGCATTACTTCAAGCACTAAACTTAATGTGCATCCATGATGGGCAGGCCTAACTCTCAGACAGCCATTTTTATCCTCATACTTACAAGCAATATTTACCCAGAGCTCTGCATTACTAGATCTGTTTTCCATGATGGGAGATGGATGGGAAACACACAAAGCACACAGTCATCATGGCAAAAGAGTTAAAGCCATACCTGGATAACCCGAGTCCCCCAAGTCCCACCTCAACACTGTGAGCATGTAGGCTGTGCTGCCTCCCCTGGGTCACACCAGCAAGTTCAAACATGCAGGAAGCCTTGAAAGAATCAGTGAGCATTTGAGCTCCTGATGGGACAGAGCCCTACAGGAAAAAAAGGCAAGTGCCTTCTGCTTAACAAGGAGACAAGATTAGGAGGACCATGCCTCATCAGCCACTCTGACTCAGATGTGAAAAAGTGTCTCATGATACCTGAATCAGTCTCTCCCTGAGTGCTCATGAATCCTTTCACCCACCTTCACTCACCACTGGCCCCAAAGCTCTTTACTTATTCTTTATTTAAACTTCTAGTAAAATATTAACATAGGAGGACTCAGAACAGAAGTCAATCAAATAGGAACCATTCACTTCTTTCCATGCCTTTCCAACTACAAATAACTTCCCCAGTGTTCAGTCAATGTCCCAAACACTTCTCCCTTTCTTCAGGAAGCACCTGAGTAAACAGGTGTGTCTAACAGACTGCTCTGAATGTCAGCAAATCCCCTGAGAAGCAGATCATGACTAAGCTGCTCTGTTTAACAGTTGCCCTCTTTTTCCATTCTTGGGTGAAGATAGGATTCATGAGACCCGGCAGGCAGTGTGGTCCTGTGGCTCGGGCAAAAGATCAGAAGCACCAGTTTCCTTTTCATATCTGGGTTGTTGACCTGGGATGCATCAGCACAGGCCTGTGAGCCTCCACCTCCCAAAGTACGTTCACCATTGAAACAGGAAGCTCTTGGGAGAGATACTTATGCTATCTAAATGAGGGAGGAGAGGCTGCAACTATATCAGGTGATTTAGGAGCACAGTGTTACAGTGCAGGAAGGCCAGAAGGGCTGCTTATGCCTTTTTAGCTTTCTTCCATCCCCGAAAATCCGCAATTGTCTGAAGACATCTCCCAGCACATGCCTGTAGCCTGTGTATTATAGCAGGTCTCTGGTCTCTGCCAGACCTTCCCAAGTAGTGCCAAAAGAAGCATAAGCACTAGAAAGGCTGAGAGCTGCATCCAATGACCAAATAATTTCCATCTGTGACTCAACAGAGGATTTGAACTAAAGGCTATTGAAATGAATGGCTGGTATCAGCCATCCACTGCAGGACCTGCATTGCTCTTCCCACACTGCTTTGACCTCAACTGAAGGCATTTGCAATTTTACTCCTACAACGGCGTGGATTAATGATTGATCACGGACCTTCACCATGAATCTCCAGGATTCTGTCAGCCAGTGTCATAAACTTAACATTATCTAATTGTAAGTTTTCCCATTTAATTGCAATATACACCTGCTCAATGTCCCTCTGTGTGTGGAAAAGCATCATACTTCATTTAAAAAGCCCTCATTTAAATTCAACAGCTAGCTGCACAGATTTAACCATTAAACTGATTTATGTTACATAAAAGATCAAACCAGATCGCACCTTGTGGCCAAAAAACCATAAAAGGTTTCTGTAAAGATCATTAATTCACATCCCTGGGCAGTTAGTTTAGCAGTAAATATGACTTAGATGACTTTATCCAGTTAACCTTAATCGATTTGTTATTATGATTAGTCATCCAAAATAATACAAAGGTGAGAGGGGAAGGTGCTATAGTTCAGACCCTGGTATTGAACAGCCTAGTGGTGTTCCACACTCCTGGGCAACAGGCATCCATCCTCTGCTGGCAGCCCGGGGGATCACAGTCAGCCTGGGCTGGGTAGGGAGAGCATCCCAGAGGTTGGGCTTTGCTTGATCCTTTTCAGCGGCTGGCAGGCAAACAGCTCCTGCCACCGCAACACAAGAAAGAGAGGAAGACAAGGGCAGAAGGGGACAGCAGGCAAGGACAGCCCATTCGCCCCATACTAGGAGGAAAGCTGGCCCAGCTGCCCATATACCAGCTTGAGATTTGGCAAGGTTTTATTTGGCAGACCCTGCTCTGTCACAGACTTCCTGATCGACCTTGGCCAAGGTATTTCATCCTGCCATATCTCAGCTCCCCAGCTGTTAAGCAGGGATGACACTGCTTCCCTCTCTCACAGGAGTGGTCTTAAAGTTTGTGAGGCATTCAAACATTGCGGCCCTGGGAGCCATAAAAATTCCTTAAGCAGGCAGATCCATCACACTCGATGCTCCATTCTCCTCTTGCCCCGGCATGGCTCCATTGACTTCAACCCATTTACTCTGCCACAGAGGACATGAAATCAGAGTCAGGCCCTTGATCTGGCAAAGGGATTGCCTCTTCCTCGGAGTCACTGCAATAACCAGCAGAATGGGACCCAGTGGGGACTATAGCAACATAAGTGATCATCAGTACTAAAGGAAATAGGCTCGTATCTTGGCCACCACAGTCATTCACATCTGCACGAAGCACATTATGCTGACAGTTCAGCACTCCCTGTGCAAACTGCTGATATCAACTCCCTGGCTTTTACACCAGTTTGGAAACAGAGGGAAGAGAAGACGAGAAGGGGCTTAAATCTTAACATACACGCTGGTATAAGTCAGCAGTAAATTCATCCAGTGAATAATATTGATATAAAGAGAAAAACAGGACTCAAGCTGTTTGGGTGTCAGCTCCCCAGCCTCAGAAGGGGCAGAGCCTTGCTCCTGTCACACGGCTGCACTTGATATGCAGTCAGCGTATTGGTAGATCATGACTCCCCACATGAAGGGGCTCATTTTGTGTGCATTTCTTGTTCTGTGTATTCACGCTCGCCAGGGCAAGAAAAGCTCTTTATCCTTCATTTTTATGCTCAGCTGCATGATTTTCCAGCCTTCCCCCATTGTGGACTACTTCTCCTTCCAAAATGCATACATCTCCACCTCCCAGAACAAGGACTCCAAACTCACACCTATGCTCACCATGGAGTGCTGGACATTTCCTCTAAACCTAGCTCCTACTTCAGGAGGCTTTTGCTCTGAACAGAAAAAAAGAGCATGATCAAAACCAGTCAGTAAGGACCTTTTCACTGACCCCAGCAGGCTTTAGTTGAGGTTCTCAGTGTTCAATTACTTACAGTTATTATAACTAAAGAAGAGGCTTGAGCATACCTTGCAACCTGCAAAGCTGCTAATGTGAAACATGGCACATGAGAAGAGACAGTGTAATTCACCTGGGAAACTTAACATGCTAATAAAAATCCCTTCCTTCTACATCAGTTGTCTTCTCCATGAACTTGGCTGCATGATCATTTGTTCTTTGATATATGTTTAGCTTTCTACAAGTGAAGAAAGGGGATAGCATACAGGAAACCTCTGCTGCTATGATAGTAATTTGCACTCTTCTGGATCTGGCTGCAGAACTGTGGCCAAAGTAGTATTATAGAACTCAAATAGCCTATCCCCACTCATAGTGACATTCCCAAATCCACAGAAATAAGAGCACCAATAAAGTCAGAAAAGAAAATTTGATTAATTTTAAGGAAAGTGGAGCCTGACTTTGTGCAGCATTCAAGAAGCATGTGATTAAAATTAAGCATATACCTAGGGGCCATTGACTTCAGTGGCACTTATTCATGGGCCTAAGTTATGTCTTGATTTGGGATCTGAAAGCTTCAACATTAGAAAGTAAATGCACAGAAGACTTTTCATTTTCATGATTAAAGACATATCACATCAATCTTGTATCAACAGGGAGAATTTATTTATAGAATATGATATTAAATCTGAATTCCTTTCAAATAGTGAGAGTTTTTTTGTTACATTACACATCCAGGTGCTACATGTGATTTTGACAGACAGGCTCATCTGAGAGATGCCAATTAACAAACACACTCAGAAACAGAGCGTGACAAAAGTCACAACATCATCAGAGAAGGAATGTGTTTTCTCTCACAGGAGGAAATAGCAATGAGGATAAAAGTTTGTTCATCTCCTCCAACAATATGTGAATAGCTCCCCTCAATTACCCCATTGCTGTTTCAAGAACTATAAAGAGATAACACAAAGAATTTCAATAACAGGAAACAGGATGAAGAAAATATTATATATTATATTTCTATTTTATCAATACATCTCTATTGTTACTAACAAGTCAGAGAGAGTTAAAACTCAATAGTCTGTTGAGTTTTTATCAGTATGTTTGCTTTTAAATTCATTGGCGTGCTTAAGCGAGCTGGTGAGTTCCACATTCGTTCCCAATCTGCTCTGAAGGAAGGGGGCCAGCAGCAGGGCAAAACAGGCAGTGTCTGGCACTTCTGCTTATTTTCAGATAGAGTTTAAGGTAGGAGTTGAGACCTGGAGGGTGTTCCAAAATACTGATCTTGAATTTCTACATTACTTTTCTTCTTGGGAGGATATAATGGTGTCTGTCTTACACACTATGGCCACAACTCTGCACTGAATTTTTTTCAGCCTTCATGTATGAAAATGAGGATGAATTTTAGGAGGATTTGGCTTAGAGGTCACCCTGGCCACTGCTTAATGCACACAGTTGCTGTTTAATGGAATGGAGAAGAAAATCCTACATGCTTTCTTATTCTATTAAATCTACCAAGCAATAACCATGCAAAATGGAACTGGGACCTCTTCACTTCTGAAAAGCGCCAAGTGCTAATTAGTGATTTCAAACATCAGAAACTTCATTTAACATCTTTCCTGGAGGACTAGTGACACCATGCCTGACTGAATAAGCAGGAACAACTCTCCTGTCCTAGTCACCATTTGCCAACACTAAGTCTTTCTTTAGGACTAGACCTGCTCAGACATCATTTCTTACACAAGATCTGGCAAGAGCACAACATGCCAAAGGCCATGACTGCATGCTGCTGATAGGTGAAGCTTTCTGTCCTACTGGTAACCCAGAATTGCCCAACTCACCCCTCGTCATGTCTTTGTAGACATTACCTGTTGCTGACTCACATCCTGCCAACGAAATAACAATCTCTTACAGGAACCAGCTCTGATCCTCAAGTTGCTTCCTACAAAGTGCATATAACCAGAGGATTCCCAAAACCTCATCTACAGCATAAGGTACTGCAACATATGTTTATGCTACTGAACAAAATGATCAAGAAGCTTAGCAATTCAAGTCTTTTTTTATATATTGAGTCTATATCACAATATAATGAAAATGTTTTTAGCAATAAAGCAATCAATGTGTTTTCAAGTTACTTGATGCAAGTCCCCTGGATGGTTAGTTTTTCTTTTGATCTCAGTGAACTGCCTTTGAAAATTTCCTGTTTCTCAGAGAGAAAAAAAGATCCCATTTGGATGGACATCTTTAATTTACATCAACCTTCTTCCTTGTTTTGTCAATCTCAGACAAGGGTAACAGGTTAATTGCTGGTTTTATTGGTATAATAGATGCCAATGATAAGGTGTGTGTTATACTCCTATGTTTTAGGCAAATAAAAAAACAAACAGATCACGTATACCATCCATGTTCCGCTACCCAAGGTAACGAGAAATTGGAATATGCCAGGTAACAGGAAAAAAAAAAGGATAATGAAAATAGTTAAGAGACACCTCGCTACTGCGAGTCAGCACAGACCCAGCACAGCCAGCTCTGAGACAAGGCTGAAAAGCCCTGCCTGCTCCCAGCCAACTCCCCATCTCTCATTAGGCTGAGCTTACGTGCTCAGTCTCCACACTGGTTCTGTGCATTCACTGCATGTGAGCAAATCCTTCTGGCCCTGGGGGCCAGGGGTGCTGCAGTCACAGAGCAATCAGAGCACTGCTGGTTTGGACACAGCCACAGTCTTCTTTATGAGTTCCAGCTGTGCCAGAGCCATAGCTGACCCCATGATCAGCATGGTGGTTACACCATAGGTCCTCCTGTTGTCTGTGGGAAATGCAAGTGTCTCATGGGCCACGCTACTCACACCTGTAACACACTTACGGCCTGAAAGAATCTACAGAGCTACATGCTAGTTTAAGAAGCTTACTAATGGACTTGGCAGACGTGAAAATGTGTAGGATTTAGCATTTTTCTTCTTTCTTTAAATCTGGAAACACTTGGCAGATGCAATTAATCTTGTGTGGTCATCTCTTCCCACGGCTTCATGCAGCTACTTAACGCTCTCATCCAAATTGCTCATTCGATGCAAAGTTCCTCTTCAGAGGGTTTTCTTCCAATTCCCCTTTTCACCCCCTCCTTCAAATGTTCTTAAAGAAAGGACTTGGGCACCCTGGACTTCAAATGACCCTTGAATGCTGCACTTACTTTCACAGCAGGATGCATCAACTGCTTCCTCAAATAAGTCTCAAGCAGACATTTTGTTGATTGGAAAAGCAAAGTCTCCATCTGAGGGTAAAGGGTATGTCACAAATATTAGCATAAGGACAGTGAAGGCCCTATATTCTTGCAGGGAAACAATGTTCGCCCTAGGCTAAAGTGTGAATTTTTTGAATTTATATCGCATCTCCTCAGCTGATCTTCTGGAAAAAAGGCCGATTGGATTTTACAGCTCAACAGCTAATAGGATTCTACAGGATTTGATAAAGAAAGAAACTGTCGTTATAGGTTTAACTATCCTGTAACAAGAAATATAGAGCTGTGTTAAATTTCAATATTTTATAAAATACTTGCAATGAAAATAGAGCTGCAAATCCCTGTTACGTGTTAATAGTTTAAAATGAAATAACGGGATGTGTGGCTGTGCTGAACCCCATGCTGAAAAAAATAAGATAGCCTATAATTTTATACCCTAAATCTCTGACATCTGCAGTATCTTCCACTCCAGGTGTTCCCTTTGCTTTGGAAATTTGGATGAAGAAAAAGAAGAAAATTGGGACTCTGCAAAAGCTTAATCCAGAATCAAGGTAGATCAAATGCATTTAGGCACTGCTACTTGCAGAAATATCCACTGAGGTGTATGGCATACTAATAGACCCTGGGCTGATAGTGCCAGTTATCCCCCTCTGCAACATCTGGACTCTCCCCAGGCATGTGTGAGCCTCTTTTTATTTAGTACCACTGATGCTTGCAGACAGGGATGTGGCAGCCCCAGCTTCTTCCCCAGCATGGAGAGTTCTCACAGGCAGCCAGCACTGCAGCTGCCTGGAGACAAGTGCTAACACTACAGGGGAGCAAGAGCTTAGTGGTTTTACCAAACTGGTTTTGAGGAGAACAAAACTGAACTACTAGAGAGGGAAAGAATCAGTAAAGATTTGTATGCAGGCTGAAAGGTGGGATTGATTAGAAAGGAAACAAAATCTTGAAGGAAGCATAAGAAGGACCACAAAGCCCCAGGCAGGCTAGATACTGAAGTGTAGATTGAGTCCAGGTGATTTTGACAGCTCTCTACAAACAAGACCCTTAGTAAGTTAGGTCCCTCCTGATGAATTGACTAGGACAAAAAGAGCTTCTTTGCAAATTGGACCCTGCCAGAGAAAAGCCAGGTAGGTATATGACAAAGATCCTAGGGAAAAGATCTGACAAGTCAGACTCAGGAGCCAGAAGCTAATTTATGATGGCAGCAAAAAAAAAAAAAAAAAAAATCCCAAAACCTCTCAACTACAACCTTGGAAGCAACAAGCTTGCTGTGCCAAGCATCATCTCCTAGATAACAATCTAATGAGAAATCTCTCCCCACCTCCCTCCCCTCCTCTGCGTGTGCATCCCTTTGATGTACAGCTGCAAGGGCTGGCCAGGTGCAATCTGTTTTATGGAGTAATATGCATATACCTTTGTAAAATATTCTCAAGACTTCAGATGAGCCTGGGTTTGATGTTTTACATCTATGAGTTTCAGCTCCTAATAGGAAGCTCAGGTGCTGCTGGCTGAGCACATTCCCTCACTTGGAAGGCACTGTGCCACCCCTCTTCAACTTGCAGGCACCTGAGCGAAGAAGTTGAGGTATAGGACAACCCTGCATCTTTCTGCAAGAAAAGGCTGGCCAGGGAGTGGGCTCTCAGGGACAGGAAGGTAACTGAATGTAATTTTGCAGGGGATTCACTCGCAGTCTCTCTGAACCAAACCTGTGGGGTTCTGTCTGTGAACAGAAGATTGCAAGGAGGGAAGGGGCTGGAGATTTTTGATGTGCTGGCTGCAGTGTTCTGGGTCACTGTATACAGAGGTACTTCTCCATCACTCGGCTTCCAAGAAAGGCCCGGATTGTCCTATCTTTGACTCCTTCTTTGCACAAGTCCAGCCATGAGCTGCAGAGATGGTTTGGATGATTCCCTTCTCTTAACCATGCAAGGACAAGTCTGTTTAAACCTGCCTCCATCCCCAGGAGTAAGTGTCTGGAGTGCACTGCTGGGCAGAACCCCAAGACAGCTCTCAACAAGCTAGGCTGAGCCTTGAGAGCAACATAACCACTTTTTATTCGGCACCTGGGAGGAAAATAACCACTCTGTCAAGCTAATGCAACCTGCTTCCAAGGAAGACTAATTAACCCAGAAAGACATCAAACTAGTGTCCTCACCTGGCTCTGGATTGCTAAACAGGCACCTCCAGGGCTTACATGGTGCAGAGCAATATATGCGTACAATAGCATATATCATCTGCTGCTGCCACAGCTGAAACCTCCTACCTGAATCACAGGTGGAGACATACATGCTATCCCACCACCCCACGACACACATCCAGCAAGAACACAGGCAGCATTCAGAGACACTGTCTACAACTCAGAGACAGCAGAAAAGTAAGACAGATGTAGGAGGAGGTCATTATAACACACCCAACTGCTCAGTGCTCATGATGGTCTTGCTTACTGGAAATATTCTCCTCTGTTTGCACATGCCTCTCCTTGGTCCTTGACTCTCAATCAGTGCTAGCAGTAGAGAAGTGCCTGACTCCAAAGCCAAGTTCTAGCCCCCAGAATATGTACAAAGGATCGAGAAACACCCATTCCCTTCTTCCTTTGCCAGGAAACTGCAGACGCTGGATTCCATCTACAGTTTTTAACTCTCACCACACACACAACAAGCAATTTCCAATATACATGCTCATTACGCTCCACTGGAGCGTACGATAAAGTAAAGGTAAGCGGCAGCCAGAGGACTGTCTGCACACAGCAGCCAATGATGGGGAAGCTGTTCTCAGCTTACAAAATCGACTCAGACACTTCCAGAAATTCACATCAGATATCCACCTTCTCCAAATGGATAATAAATACGTCTGACCCAATAATCCAAGTGTTATCTGTGTTTCAACTACCAAATCATACAATACAGGTACACACCTGATGTAATTTTAATAACATAAGACCACAAAGAGCAATGGAGCACAATGGCAAAAGCAGACAAGGGAACATTGATTTTCAGATTGCATTCCACTGTAAACATCAAACTGCTGGTGGCTTATCTGAAATATAAGCAGACCTAAGCGGTGCAAAGGAGGCTAAAGTTCATGCATTTAGGCTGAACAGTGCTTAATGTGCCACCCCCAGTGAATCCTGCAGGCAAGCTGCCTCTGGCAGCCATAAACAGATATTCTTCATTCAGGATCAATACCACTTTAACTACAGTTGTACTAATTTCAACAGCTGGAATTTGACAATGTTCATGCACATGTTATGCATCACAGGTTCCTGCCTACAGGGAGAAAATTTCAATTTCTTTTACCACAGATAATTTTACCTGAAGACCTTGACCAAACTCGTCATGCTTGTGTAACTGAAATTTTAACATGTTCAGCTTAACATGTTTTAATGTGTTCAGCTCTCACTGACTTCTTGTAATTCTAGGAAGCTCTTTAAGAACAGCCTCTGGAGAACAGGTCCACAGAATAAGTAGGCTCACTGCCATCTTTTGCTGTCATTTACTTGGTTATCAACCAGGTATAACGTCCCCAACATCAGCTGAATTATTCCTTTTTACAACAGGAAATCAAAAGCACAAATTTGTACATTGAACTTCATTTAAGTCAGAAAAGGGATCTGAGTTTCCTTTCAGAAGCTACTTTCCACCTAACACATAATCATAGAATAGTTAGGGTTGGAAAGGACCTTAAGATCATCTAGTTCCAACCTCCCTGCCATGGGCAGGGACACCTCACACTAAACCATGTCACCCAAGGCTCTGTCCAACCTGGCCTAACATGTCTGGGAGCACACATACTATGTTTCTTTGGCTACACCATAAGCCATTAATTCCTTTCCCATCCAGAATGTATAAACTTCCAAACCACTCACCAAATGGAACTGAGTTTAGACAAACAGGAGTTAAAATTTTAACCTACTTCTCAACAGTTGGTTTGGGGAGACCTGTATTCTGAAATCTAACATAGGCATGAAGTAGGAAATTTGGATTTATCTTCTGGTCAAGATGAGCTGAAATGATGTAAATTGAAAACAGCTAAGTTAGGAACATTAAAGATGGTATCAGGCCTAGATGCAGGGACAGCTTTCCAGGGATAAATTCTCTATATACTTATGCACTGCGTGCACAGGTTCTGCCCTAAGCATCTGCAGCTGCCTGCTGTCAAAGGCAGACACCAGCAGAAATGGGGCTTTAGGGTCTAGTGAATGACACACAGAAGAAATGCTAAACTCTGATGGCTTTGAGGGCTGTCAGTTTTGACCCTGTGTCACTGCAGCCAACAGCCAACTTTCTTTCTGTATTGGCAAACTGAACAAACATGTGAGGACCCTCTTCTGTCTGGGTCATCAAAATCTGCAGCCAGATCTCAGCTGAAAGCCACTACTTACTTATAACACAGTATTCCTGTAATGCTTAGATTTCCCAAGAAATGCAGTGGCAACAGAAACGAAATGACTGGATCAAGCAGGTACAGCCTCCAAGGAGATGACAGTGTTTAGGTACTCTCTTGCTTCCACAGGAGTTTGTGGAGGACTCCCTACAGATTTCAGTAGCAACAGGATCATGAAGACAGACAATTCAGTTACCCAGCTGATAAAAACATGATACTGACATTGCTATCACATTGATCCCAACTATAAGATTTCCTGATTCTTTCAGCACCATTTGGGGTTCAGTGAGCATTATTGAAACATCACTGCCTCTCTGAAATACTAAAGATATATTTACCAGTATGCAAGTACTTACAATTGTGGATTTGCAGAAGAACGTGAGGTGATTCTAGACTACTATCAGTTTTTCTTTGGCAGAAATATAGACCTGGTCACATTCTGGAAGGTATTTAAAGCCTAATATTTTTCAAAAAACAAGAGCCTCTACAAAATAAATAAAGCAACAGAGCTTGATGCTCCAGTGCGCACCTCTAATTTCACACCAGTGCAATAGTATCAAACAAATGGCCAAGAATGATTCATGGTCTGGAAAAAATGCTTTTCGATGGGAGATTTAGAGAATTCAATCTTGTTAGCTTATCAAAGAGCAGATTAAGAGGAGATTTGATCACAGTCTGTAAGTACCTACACGATATCTTGTATCTGATCCTAAGGAGTTCTTTAATCTGGCAGATCAAAGTGCTAGAAGGTGAAATAGACAAACAAACTGGAAAAGGAAGACTTTTTACCTAGCCCTTCAACCAGGGATGTCATAGATTGTCCATTTGTTGCCTGCTGTAAGTTTGAACTTCTTCTTATTATAGGTAAGCTCTAGCACAGTTATAAATTATTGGATTTAATGCTGGAATTAGCAGGTGGAATTCCATGTTCTGTAGTTTAACAGAAAATCAGGCTAGATGCTTGTAAGCCATTCTGGTTTTAAAAATAAAAATAAATATGAAACAGATTTATACAAACAATAGGAAATAGTTATCCTAACATGTAATGTAATAATGTCACTTATCAAAATTTTTTGTCATTTGAATATATTGTTGCAACAAAAGCTGTGTTGATTATGAAACAGCAGGGAAAACCTTTTTTCCTTTTGTCTGTAAGGAAATTGGCTCCCTCGCTCCTTACACTCATGCAATTTATTTTGAAGCAAAGTGAGGAGGTTTGGACTTTGTTTGGGTGCATTTCATGTTATTATTAATATCTCCCCTATATAATCAATATTGAGGCATCTTCAAAACTCCCACACATAGAAAAAGCACTTTCATAACCATGGAGATCTTAAGTCTTTAGCCTGAAATGCAGCTGACCTTTTCTTTTTCATCCGTTACAGTTTCTTAGCTTTCACAAATTCCCCCCTTTTTTTTTTTGGAAATGTTCCATTCACAATGTGCTAGGGGATTTCACTCAAAGTCACACATGCTCCACAGATTAACAGGCTCTTAAAAATGCACTTGTCTTTTCTTTATGGGCCTGGTCTATTAAAAAGAAGTTAACGGAAAGACACCCATTAGCTTCTGTGGGTATTGGATTGGGGCCTAAATTATTGCTAGTGCTGAACTTGCACAGTCAGAAAGTATTTCAGAAAACATGTGCTGTGTATTGCTCTCCAAGTCTAAAGCGGATTTTCCTGAGATAATTTCAAAACTCCAGTGACTAGCTCTGAAGAAAACATCTGCTCTCCCATTGAGCATCTCCCTTTAACAATGGGCAGGAATCAGGCTTTCCTTGCATACTCACAGTGGGCTTTTACATCTCTTATCTCAGGCTTTATGCCCTACACACACACACAAGTCTTCCACACATTAGGTTCTGTCCTCCCCATTCTACACTGTCAGCTTGTCCTTTCTAGACCATGGAGGGCAATAAGTACTTGCAGCTCACAAACCCCAAATTGTTACTGTACCACCAATTTTGATATCACCACATTCTTCTAAGCAGCCACACCATATCCCATACACATACCACATCTGTACATATGCATCAAATACACCTTTGTGAGCTAAGGAGCAATGTCTTAATGGATTGAATAATTGTGTGTGATGTACAAAGTACATTTTGCAAACTCCTAAACATTTCCCTGGCAAGACCATCAGTGGGCCCACCAGCTCATTACAGAATGCTAATTACATCCATCAAGTGACCTGAAACTGCTGAACAGCACTGATTTATATATGTGTTCACAGGAAACACAGAAAGCTAAACCTCTCCACAGCTGGCTTAGAAAAGATTAGTTTAGGGAGACGTCTGTTCCTTGTCAAAATCCTTCAATTTTTCTTTCATGTTATACATGGACAGATTATTATTGGCTTGAAATTGCAGAATCCATTTCTTCCCCTTACAAAAATCCATAGTAAGTCTTACTGGGTTAAACTAGTAATTTTAAAAAACAAAATGAAAACAGGCAGAAACGGGTTTCTGAGGATAAACAGAGGTTTAAAAAATAGCTTTAGTTTTAAATGGAAGCAGCAATGCAGACACAGAGAGCTGATTTTTTCTAAGTGAAACCAGAATTTGAAATCCAGTTGTGTGCAATCTAGGCTGCCCAACCACTCCCACTTATTCCAGTTAACTCCCCATTTCCCTGCTACTGCAGTGTTCACTTACTGCCTCTTCTCCTTAATTAGACATCCATCCCACAAGCTGTTTATAATAGCAGCGTCCCATTCACTGCAACAGGGCATGAGGTCTAGCTGCAAGGAGCACTCTGCCATCTGCTCAGGGCTGGGTCTGACTTACATTGTGTGTTTGAAAAACACCTCATATGCTGAAGCCCCACTCCTAACAGAGGCCTCTCAGGCAAGGCAGAGCAGGACCTTGCTTAGATATTAGTGCAAAAAATTAAAATTACAGATTTTTCCAGCACCAAGTATGTTCTTTATTCATACAGCTCTCCATGACTTTCTCCATTTGTTCTAAAGCTTTCCTGAAGAAGATAAGAGTCTGTATCTACAAACAGGGAAACTGTGCACAGGAAAAACTGATAGAAGAGCCAGAAATACTACCTCAGCTCCCCAGGCCAGCGACAAATACACCAGGCTATTTTCATCTTTCAGGAAGCCGCTATGGTCAACTCCCTTTAACCGCTGCATGAGTGCTTCTGAATGTTCTGCGTTTATTTTAAATATGTCCTACTTGGGGAGAGAAAAAGAGCTAATATGTATTTCTGATTTGATGTCTATAGTATCCTGCATGTTTTATGCTAAAGAAAGAGAAAAAAACTTTCAGGATACTAACTGCTTCCACCACACTGCTGAAATGTCAGAGGATAAAGACATGCATGGGGAAGTTGGGAATTGATTAGCAAATATGTCCTGTCTGTTCCAGTTCTGGTCACATTAACAGCAAGGTTCCTGTGAGTTATCTCTGCTGGGTATGCTCAATGCCGCTTAAGGGAATGGAAAGCTATTTATCTCCAACTCCTAAAGAAGCTCCTACCTTACCAACATTGTTGTGAGGCTGCTGAAAATGCCAGAGATACGTCAAAGCTACAGAGTTTAGAGCTAAACTCATCAATACAGAGAGAGAAGACAGACACCTTTCAATTCTGCAGTCATCGGCCCCTTTTTCCATTACAGTTTTGATTCAGCCCATCTCAAAGATGTACTTTTGACCACTGCAGCATTTGAGGTCTGCTCTCCTCATAGCGTGTGAGCTGCCTGACCTCAATGGCACAGAGATGATCAGGGTGACAAGTGACATCTGACAAAGAGCGACAAGAGAGAACATCTGCAGAGGTAAGATACGCCAAAGAGGACCCTGGAACATGAAGCTGGGCCCTTACCTGGGATAGTAACACTTGGGTCCACAGATTCTAACTGTTTAAATTTGATAATATTCTCAGTTCTTGAGGAACAAACTGGGACCAAAGCCAAAAAAGGAACCTAGCTAAGGAATATGAGGAAAGTATAAGCTGCCTTTAAGAAGCTTTAAGAAGAGATGTATTCAGTTGGTTTCCACAGTCTAGGCAAGTGTAGAAAGTGCTCCAGAATTCTTTATATTCTGGTTCCACTCAAATGAAAACCAAAACCCACCACAGTTAATTGAATCAAAACCAGGGGTCATTCATCTAGAAACAAGAATGCAGTCCATCCCTGAAGGCTAAAGAACTGCTTGTAGAGCTACTGCTTTCCAGGAAAGTAATTAGGGGGTCAGAGCAAACAAGGAACTCAACAGGAGTTCCCACTGCAATGAGACCAGCAAGTCCATACATCAAGAACAAATGGAGAGCTGAAGCAGAAATGTCATTTAACTTGAGTTGAAATAGTATATACCCTAACCTAGCTCATCTGCACTAAAACAGCAGAGAACATTTGCACCACCTAATGAGCAGCTGACCTAACAGGTCAGTAACCCCAATGCAGCTGAAGCCCAAAAAGAATATGGGAACAGAGGTTTGACATTTACAGTCTGGAGAGAAGATAGTGAAAATGGTGAAGACAGCTTTGTATTTTCTAAAGTGTCTCAGGAGGCTGGAAGATGGGAAGCAGCAGTACCATGGGAACAACCTCTACGTTGCTCAGCAAGCGACTGTACTTCCAACTTTGGCACTTGCAGACTTCTTGTTTCCTCTGCACCAGCAATTAACACAGGAGATGTGCCTGACACACTGGATCACGCAACAGGAAAAAGCTCTGGAGCTCTTTGGGAAGCACAGAGCCATGTTTGGGTGCAACCCTGCACTGACCCCATGCTCCAGGCATGGCCCTTTGGCGGTCGGAAGGATCCACTGACAAGCTGCTGCTTTAATACGGCCTCACCGAATGGGCTGTACAGTGGTCAGAGCACTCCACAACAAGGGGATGGCACATGGGGATTAACTGAGCTCTCTGTAGATGCCCGATCAGTACAGGTGTGACCAATACAGACGTGCCTTACTGGTCCAAGTGTTTTCTCAATTTTTTACATCTCCAACTCAGCAATGGTTACTTACATCCAAGCACCTTCTATGAATCAAGAAGAGTATCAGCTTCCCCTCTTCCACAGAGCCATCTCTCTGTGGCCTGGAAAGCTCACAGTGATGGTGCAAAATAAAAAAACTGCCAGCACTGCTTGATGTTAGCGCATGAAAATACATCCAAGATACATACATATTCCATGCAGGGGAGGGCAGGCTAAGCCACCATTGCAGTGTGTGCATACTAAGTGGAGGCTTTGCAGTGTTACTGAAGAGAACATAGAAGATGTCTGTTTGCACAGACAAATGCAATAGTCACATTCAATTATTCTCTGTGGACAGATCTGAAACAAAATGCTAACACACTAAAGAGTGTTTTAATGAGAGGGTCACATCCCAGAAGACCTGGTAGTTCAATTTATATAGTAGAAGAAACAGGGACAGTCTTGTCCGCCCAACTGCAAAATAAGCCAGCATGCCTAAAATGTTCAGAATTTCAGTATGGTTTCAGTTGCCATGTGGTTTTCCATGTCTTTTTCCTTTGTTTGGCTTTGGTCTGCTGTCTGACAATACAAGAGGTGAAAAAGAAATTTCTGTTGGCAGCCCCCAACATATACCATATGCTAAAAATGGTCAGGTTAATGAAGGAAAAGAAGCCTTCTCTAAAAAATGCCATTTTCAACACACATGTAACTCAGAAGACATGGGAGCCCTTTGAGGTTAGAGCAAGCTGAAAATTTAAATATGCAGCTCAGTGACCTAAGTGATGGCACCTATGGTTAAATGCTGCAACATAAACAATCCAGGTTCAATGCCAGCTCTGTCACTGATACCTGCTCAGTCCCTCAGCCTCTGAGGCCCCATCATCATCTTAAAAATGGATTTCAAAAATGGAGTTCATAGTAGCCCTTCAGCAACGTGATTTGCCCATATGCTGCAGCTAGGTCAAGAGGGTGCTGATAATTTAGGGCAACCGTAACAATACCACCCTTTAGCTCTTGTTCTGCATTCAACGTTTTTGCTACACTAACAAGAAGAACATGCCAGCTGAGACAGCCACTCCACCGGCAGAGTAACCCAGCTGCAGATCCAGAAACCTGCCACAGTCTTGGGTTTAGGATCCAACATTTCAGCTTGAAGTCATCTTTATTTCAAATCATCTAGGGAAAAAAAAAATCAGCACTTGATTGAAACCACTGATACACTGAGTTGTCCTTACTGATCGAAGAAAAGTGATTATCTGCTCTTCTTTGAAAAAGAAGACTGTTCCTAAAGATCACAAATGCCACTGTGCATAGAATTCTGAATTATCACAATCACATCACAAATGCCACATCACAAATGCCACGTGTTATAGAATTCTGAATTATATGTCACAGCTCAAGACAAAAATTAGTTACCTTTGCAATGTGGAGAATACTACAACTGGGATCACTTCTCCGTTTATTTCTTACACCTTACAGCACAGACACAGAGTAAAATGTCTTCACTGATATAATTGTGTTATATCATGATACTAGACAGACACAGTGCTGAGACCAGACAGCAATTTACTCACTAAGGCTCTGATCCAGTTTCCACTGAAATCAATGTAAACGTCTCCTCTGACTTAAATGGCTATTGACTGGATTAATCTTTTTGTCTTCATAGCTGGAACATGGCAATTTTCCCTTATTGTTCTGTGACCTTGCTTCCTCATTAAACTTCACTCAAGGGATTCATAAGATACAGAATACTGCACATGGAACATAACTCAAGAGATTTATTCTACCCAGTCATATCTAAAGAGAGTAATGACAAGCAGGCGAACATACTTCTTTTCCTACCGTGCAGTCTGCTGGCCATCATGAGAATGTCAAGTTTTACTTTACACAAGGTAAGATCTTACACATAATATCCAGATCTCACCCCCAGCAAAGTAATGAAAATATGTGCAATGGGATAAGCTAAGGAGGATTTTAACTGTAACACCGCTGGGGGTTTGCTGACATGGATTTGGACACTTAACGGCATATAACAAAAGTTTGGCTGTTTTGTGCTCTTTTATCAAACTCTGCTGGGTCATCCAGTCTCTCGCTCTTACACAACTGCATCATTGATCCGTTTCATAAACAACCATGATCCACATTAAACCCATTCTCCCTTTCAGAAGCTGTGACAGAAGCCTGACCTCCACCTCTCTAGTGGCCAGAGCATCAGTTTCCGGCCTGAACCTACTCACAACCAACGTTTATATATCTAATCCTGTGCCAGCCTAGTCCTTTAGCTTATATATTTTTTTCCTCTTTGGTACTAACACCTGCGATATGAATATGGACACTTATATCCCCTTTCCACCTCAGCTCTGCTGGGCTAAGCAAGCCAGTCTATTTTCATTTCTTCCCTAATGATGGCTCTTCTGCTTAGAGTATTTTGCTCGTTGCAGTATTTTAAAGTATTTGCAAAGCTTTAGGCAAACTACTATATTATACAGCAAGATCAGGCCATGATGACTTCCTGCATTAGCCTGGGTACAGAATACCACCTGTAATTCCTGCATTTTGGCCATAATTTCAGGTTGAACTAGGGCTCATATTTAATAGGCAGCAGAGAAACAAACCCATAATACCCTAATGCATTAAGCTCCAATTGTGTTCAGGTACCAAAATGATCAGAGACTCAGTAAAGGACATACAGAGGATAGAGCAGTAAAAACCAGAGGCCATGAAAAATGCTGCATTACTCTAACAAATACATGTTCTATGACACGGTGAGCATCACAAAGTGCTTTCAAAGTTAAAGTATAAATGTGTTATTCATCCAACATTTATAATGGTATCAAGCTTTTTTTTTTTTTACAAAAAAGACTCCTAGAAACAATTCCACTTGTTTTTGCTTCTGTACAAATATTTTAAAATCATTCCAGGAATGAGAAGGAAGACAATAAAGAAGAAAACAAAGAGCTGGAAAGGGAAATTGGTTAAAGATAGCAGTAAAACTAGCTTGAGGTTTTGGTTCGAGACAAAAAAATAGATGGAAAATAAAATGGCAATATTGGGGTTTACATTCTGTTTTGTAAACAATAACATAATGTAACAATAGGTCCTTACAAAACAGAGTATGTTCATCAGCTTGGCCAGTAGAACTTCAGCTGGTACAGGTCAGCAGCAGGCAGAAATGTTCTATCAGGATCTGAGACGCACTCAGATCGACCCTTTCAAAAAGAGCTGAATGGCTCACACTCCTTTATTCTGAAGACTCCATCCATGTGGCTCTAAGGCTCACTCCTATTGTGAAGGGCCTTCCTCGATTCGTGATTGCTTTGAAGCAAGTGGGTCTATTTGTAGATGAGGTAATAATTTTGTATGAGCAAATACAGCACAACCTGTGGCTTAGCATTAAGAGGTCCTGAGCACCCACAGCTTCCATTAGCTTTCTCTGAAGCTCAGAGTCTTCAAAAGAGCCAGCCCTCAGGGCCTGATTTCTTCCCAGCCCCAGAAGCACTGAAAACTAAAGCATAAGGGTTATCAAAAGTGTGTGAAAATGTACTAGATAGACTGCGTAGTGTAGATTAAATTAATACTAAATGTGCATCTATCCAGTGTTCCCTGCAGCTAGTCTGCCAGTGAGACACCAACCAGGACAGCTCTACAACTGGAAAAGCAGATGGTCTGTGATATTTTCATTACAAAGAACCAGACAAGGTCTTACTGCTCACAGGTCCATGAACATATGCTTCCCCAGGACTGATGCTTTGCGAGCTAAAAAAGGCAAGGTGCTCTAGTCTAAAAAAGAGGATCTGCGAACAATGCGATTCTTCTATCACTGACCATGTAAACACTCTGCAGTAAGAAACACAAGTATTCTTAAATGTGAATCTGCAGCTTTCTTGTGATGCCTGGAATTAATTTCCAGTAAGCCTGCACTACACAAAAACATTTTTTCCAGTTTTCTTTGGCTCCATTTTCTTGGCCTTTGTATTTTGACACAGAGGAAAGAAAACAGTCCATGAAGTTTAGAAACAGTGTATTCTATGGATTAGGGTAAGACATATCTTAAAGTATGAACTGAACCATCACCTCTACCTCTACACCTCCATAGACTTTTGCAAATATTTCAGCCATTGTCCTATCTTCATTTCTGAAAACAATGGTGCTTTAGGATCTGGCCATTCCTTCTTGCTATCAACCTAATTAAAAGCTTCATTAAATGAACTGTTTCACTTTGTACTGAAACAAATTAGGAATACTTACATGATCAGTCAGCTGAACAGCAGATAATGAACAGCTGAGATACAGTAACAACCTAAATCAGTACAGCTGTTTAAAAGGCATGGGCATGACTATCTTCCAAAATTTGCCACGTCCTCTTGAAATAGATAATATGCTAATAGACGCACCTCTCCCACACCCAGATTTCCCAGTTACCCTTGTGTGGTTTGCTACATCCATATGGGATCCAGGACAGACCTAAGAGCAGAAACGAGACTCTTCCCTTACTGCACCCACTTCTCAGCTGACCTCACCCCTGAGTGCTATTCCTGCAGTAGCACCAAGCAGGTTCCTTTTTTATCAGAATTCCCTCTAGCAGGCTCCTCTTGACAAGCACTGCAAATGCAATTTTGTTTACAAACAGCTGTGAGGCTGATTTTATTGTTGTCCATAAAGTAACTGCATTAGCAAAAAAAAAAAAAAAGAACCCAATGAAAACAAAATAAAAAAAAAAACAATGAAACAAAACCAGAACAAAACACCAAAATAAAAACCTAAGGCAAAGAAGGAAGAGGAAGTCCTACCAGTTTCATGAATGCTCATCTAAATATATTTTGGAATGGGTGTCTGAAAAAGTGACTCATGCAAGGCCCCCCCTTGTTTAATGAACACTTCTGCTGTTCACTCAGACTGTCACATGTGGCTTGTCTACACTACAACACTGGCTCCCAACAGACATGCTCCCAACATGCACAACCACAGTGAATTACTCTCAAGCAGCTCTAAACCTGAATGTTGTCTGTATATGATCCTACGTGAACTCTTGCTTTAAGTAACAAACAAGTGTATCAAGACTCAAATTCTTGTGTGAAGACAAAAACGGAGCTGTATTTGCTGAAGATAGTTGCTGTGATTTAGATAAGGGATACAGAACTACAGTGAAGAGATATCTGTTTTGCACAAGCCACTGATTTATGGGCACAGTGGCCTGAGTAATGAATTGTATTTCCTAAAAGGGTCATCTTACCCTGACTATCAAAGCAGGCAGTATGAGCTTATATCACACATGAGAACAGATTCTCTGTATGTACATACAGAGGCATATGATAATCTTTAACACAAATCCATCCCAGAGACACAGGTGAATAGAAAAGAATCTGAAACAAACTCCTACTTACTTGTAATCCAGGAAATCAGACTAAAATTCCTCAGTGCGGTTTGCGTTTTCTATTTGATTTGTTTTGTTTTACAGAGGAAGGCAATCCATTCTCTCAAGATGAGAAGATGCTGTATGCCAAATACCAGCATGGAGCACAGCCAGCTTCTAAAGGCATGAATAAAGGAAAGGGCTTAGTGGAAATACTGACAGAAGTTTAACCACAGTGGGCCAAAGTTTGCCTTGTGTAGGTACAGGCAACTCCACTGATGCTAATGGACTTACACTAAGGCTAGAGTTGGGCCAATACCTCTAGCTGGCACAGCTAAAACCTGCAGGCAGAGAGACAGGTCTGGAGGGACTGGATGCTTCTCCCTGAGCTTGTTGGGATTCATGTTCATCAGAATGGATTGCCTCAGTTCCTTCATGAATTAGAACCTGAAGATTCACCCATAATCAGCTCTAAAGAAACTCAATGCCAGCTTTCCATAGGGTAGTGATTATGGATTACAAGTGCTCCTAGTAAACTGTAAAGCTTGAGGAATGATAATGTATCCCTTACTGTATGGATACATATATACATAGAGATGTATCTCCACCAGCTCTCTTTTTGCACACAGCGCTATGCTTTGGGCTTGTTTTTAGGACCACACAGGGATTCTGACATCCTGTAAATGGAAAGCTGGAGCTGGTTTCTGAACGTGACGAGTCCAATCCTGAGGGCCATAGCTTCAGCAGGGAAGGAATGATCAAGCTCAGGGAAAACAATGGTGCATTATCAAATTAATTTCACAGCACAGATTACGTGAGATTCCCCAGAGTCCCTCAAATGCCAAAATACAATCCGATTGTGTAGATCAACAGTACAACTGCTGTCATCAAGGATAAATTAACTGGCCAGACTCACCCCTTGGTGTAACCTCACTTGAATCACTGAGTAAGACAGTGGAATACTGCAATAGACAATTTTAATGTAGAATTTGACCAACTTCAGGTTTTGCCAATAAGTGGGATTTCCAATCTATGTCTAGATTACTAGATTCAGTAATATTGCATAAAATCCTGCTCCAGTGAAGAGATCCACATATGCATAAATTTTGTCCATATGGAGTCTGTCAAGGTTTAAAACCAGGCAGAGCTCCTTCACTCACTCCCCACCCCCACCTCCCCACCCCCCCCCTGCCCTTCTTGCCCTCTCCCTACTCCCGGAGGGACGGAGAAGAGAATCGAAAAGAATGCAACTCCCACGGGTTGAGATAAGAACAGTTCAGTAACTAAGGCATAACACAAATCACTACTGTGCTACCACCAATGATAATAATGATAAAGGAAATAACAAGGGAAGAGAATACAACACCTCACCACCAGCTGGCAGATAACTCACACCCCAGCCCGACCAAGCACCAACCGATACCTCCTCCAACCCTGCAGTCTCCCAGCCCTTCCGGCTAACTCCCAGTTACATCCTGGGCATGACGTGCTGTGGTATGGAATACCTCTTTGGTCAGTTTGGGTCAGGTGTCCTGTCTCTGCTTCCTCACAGCTTCCCTCCTCCCTGGCAGAGCATGAGGCTCACAAAGTCCTTGGCCAAACCAAAACATCCTTGTTATCAGCTCTGCTCCCGAGCCGAATGTCAAAACACTGCACTGCACCAGCTACCAAGGAGGAGAAAAATGACTGCTGCTGCTGAACCCAGGACAGAGTCCTACTGCTTTGAAGTAAATATGCTTGCTCCAATTTCATTAACAGAATGACAGTGGGTCGCAGCAGGCAACCTTTGAATCTTGCACCCACAGGGAAGCGTAAATACTCATACGCAGCCTAACACAGACTGCATCAGTATCATAATCAAATCAAAAGTGATTCAGGCAACAGTCCTGCAAAGAATTCTGCATGGCACATTTAGAAATAGATCTTTTGAAACATTTGTTGAAAAGCTGTCCTGGGCAAAGCAGCTTTATCTTAGCAAACACTGAGTACCTTGAAGTGTGCACATACTGAAAGAGTTCAGCACAGCACAAGATCTTGCAACACTGTGGAAAACGATATGACAGGTACATTAGGGATTTAAATAAAGACATTCAGAGTTAAATGTATGGTCTGCTACCATAAGCCAAAAGATGAAAACTTTCCAACTGAAACTTCTGTAGCTTCATTACAGCCTAAGTCCCTGCAGATGAAGCAGACACTCAGCAAGAGCTACACAAGCAACTTGCTGCCCGAGTTCTACATTTCACACGCTTGTAATTCATTGGCATGTTCTAATGAAAGATGGTGCTGATTCACAGTTAAAAAAACCCTGGTGATACAGAAAAGAACAGTGATATCATACATGGCATAAGAGGTGTGGAGCAAGAGGTTTAATAATGCAAAGGGCAAGATCATGTACTTAAAAACCAGCAACAATATTGTGCATATCACTGGCTAGAAAGAAGAAGATAAAGACCTGGGTTTATAACTGTATTCACGAGCACCTGAGGCATTAACAGAGCATAGTCATTAAAATGACAAATGAAACCACATCATTGTATTAAATCACATCTTTTCTAGCAGAGGTGGGAAAGCATTATTGTACACTACAGTTCTACCCTGTACTCAGTGAAGAGGAATTCAAACTTGAGTAGGTCCAGAGAAAAGCCACTCATACTATCAGACACTTTATGAATCTCATGAGCTTTGACTGTTTAGCCTAGTAAAACAAAAGCTGAGGGGGGACATGATTACTGACATTACTGATGATAAATATATCAGGTATAAAAGAGCTATTTAGGTTAAAAGAAAATGTTTGTACAAGAAAATATATTATATAAGCTATCTCTGAATAGAATTAGCATACATCTTAGAAAATATTTCTGACTATAAAAGGACTGAGTTTCTCTAACAGTTTTCCAATGAGAACAGTGGGGACAAGACACCTGCATAATTTACAAATGGGTCTTCCTATACAGTCCTTCAGACTCCACAGCCCTGGTGAGGAGCCAGGGTCCCACTGTGCTTGGCGCTATCCATGGGCTTATCACAAAATGATGGACTTCTACTATATTGTGGCTTTTCCATGTCTTGTCTTACCTGATAGATTCAAAGGACATCTTACTTGAAACTTAATAAAACAATCTGGACAAAATTTAAGACAGCACTACAAGATTTGAGGAGAGAAGGACTAGAGGGGAGGAGCAGCTGCGGAAAAAAAGACTTCAAAAACAGGAGCGTGAGGCAACTAAAAAAAGTACAAAAACTATACTCTAAGCGATAGCTATGCTTAAACCATTAAAAACACACAGTAAACCTCGTGGTAGCATGTTACGGCTTGTCAGATGAACGTGAAAATTAACCCTGTGAGTGCTCCTAGCCCTCAAATGAGAAAACAACCTCCTGAAAGATTTTGGAGATGAGCAGCTGGCATGACAACATCTTACTCCAGCTCAACTCCAACTAAAACAACACATTTGATGACAGCCTGCACTGCACAGAGAATCAGCCAGCAAAGAGTAACTCATTACACTGCGGCCCCGCAATGTAAGTAGCCACATCAGCATACTGCAGGCAGCTGCAGTAATAAGCCTTCCCCAATACTTATAATTCTATATAGTACATGTATTTGGGGGTGTAAGGCATAATTTGCATGACATAATTAGAAAGCTCTAATTATTTCTGTGATTGATGCTCTAAAACTACTGAGTGAACTTAAGACTTTTTAAATTCTTAAATTACATTTGTGAACTAACCCAAGCAGGTCTGAGTAATCACCACTTCATGTTCATGTATTGTTCATTCAGTTCAATTAAGTTCTGCTGTATAATGAAGAGGAGAAAATAACCAGACAAAATGATTTTGTAAGGATATGCATGACAACTAATACAGTCTATAAAAGAGTAAGAAAAATGGCAGATTTTCTTTAAACCTTTAAAGAAAATAAGTCTGAGACTTATTAAGGAGGCAAGATATGTGTTATTGTTTGAATTATCTTATGCTCAGAGTGATCAAGTATTTTGTGAACCATTCTTAGGAGATATTCCACCCTGTCCAGCAACATAGTCATGTCAGGAGTTGAAAACAGTACCTGTTTAAGAACATAGAGATGTGCAAGTATTTCAGAAGAGAAGATAAGAAATACTATAACTGATTGAAATGCTATGGAGAATTACATGCAGACACAAATACAGGATATCTTGAGCATTCCTTCATAGGGAACATCTGGAACTCTCCCTTCTGTAGAGGAGGTTAAATAATCTTTTTATATCGTTTGGGTTTTACTTTACCATCTACCACAATGGTAGGAGAGAATCAGTGAACAAAATAACAATACTGTGCATCAAGGACTAAAATGGATCAACTGACTTTTCAGGGCAAAAAAGTATATATTATATTTTGCTGAGACTTGCTGGTTACTTGGTGAGCTTGTTACAAGTCTGAGGAGGGTAATTTAGAAGACAGGAGTTGGTTGATGCACCAAAAAGGAATACACATCCATATTCTTCAAACTCATCAATCCTGATTATTTGCATGGAGAAATTTCTCCACAGATCCTCTCTCTTGGTGTAAAAGCTCAGGAAAATCAATCAATATACTGCTTTTGTTATTTGCCACACAAACACACCCGCTGGCTGTGGCTGCCTTGGTCCCCTTGGTGATGTTGCTTAGTGCCTACTCACACACAAGTCCAACATACCTTCCTCTGGAGATTTATTCTACTCTCTAACTCACCATGGCAGCAAGAATATAAATTGCTCCAATTTGCAATCTGTCTTAAGATTCAGGGGCTCAAAAGCAAAGAGCACTGAGGTATGAAATGGATGGATACTGACAATGATAAGAGAGTCTGGATATCAGAATTACCTCTTATCTTAAAGACAATGACTCTAGCAACATCCTACCCTTTGGCAAAGGAACTTAGGACATGAATAATGACTATCACCCTCAATTCTGTATTGAAGATCTGGTCGTATCTGACTCTTCTCAGTTTGTGAGAACGCAGACAATCATGCCCTGGGTCAAGATCTGCAGAATGTTATTCACGTCCAAGCCATGACATAACAAGCAATGCTTTTCCATGCCGTCAGCAGAGGTGCCATTACCATGAACTCCTAGCACCAGTGGTTTCTCTGTACACATGCTGACAGATGCAGCTACTGTTGATCTATCAGTGAGCTCTTCACCATCAAGTGTACATGAGAAAGACAAAACTTTTTACACATCCATCTTCTTCAATTTGCCGGGAACATCACGAGGAAGAGCATGAGGCAATACTAACTGACTCGAGAACAGATGAACACTTTAACATTGTGTTGTATGGACAGCAAAGTCAATTCCTGCAGCAGACTCTCATTTGATCAAAAGTGGTTCTGCTGGCAATTTACTTATCTTGATTCTATAGAAAAGGAGTTTTAGTCTCTGTTTTAAGCTTAACTTCTACTTGCTGCCCTCAGGAAAATCAAGGCCAGATAAATGATTTTCAAACACAAGACAGTTTCTTTTTTTCAGATTCAGAAAATGATTTTGTCTTGATGAATAATACAGGCTTTATTCATTTAACTCAACTCAGCTACAAAGCACCTCTGCTCTCCCCAGGTAACCAAGGACACATGCATTTTTAACACACCTGTCTCAAAATGAGCTTGCAGGGCAGGCAATAAAAAAAAATCCATCCTGTAACTTGGATAATGAGATATGGAGCCATTCAAAACCACTCAACATGCAGCTCCATGCTGCCACTTCTGCAGATTCACTTTATTAAAGGCTGGTTACATTGTAAAGCATTTCTCTCTTTTGTTGTTGTTGTTACTTTGTTTTGGTTTGGTTCTGGGGGTTGGGGTGTTGGGTTTTTTTGTTTGTTTGTTTGTTGGTTGGTTTTGAGGGTGGGAGGAGTTGCACAGAATTGACATTTTCATATGCATCACATACTGCCAGAGCTCCACAGTAAGAGACTTCTCCAGACCATACAGAGAAACTTAACTGGTTACTCCACAAAATCAAAACACACATAAGTTCACCAGAGAAAGTTACAGTGTCCTCTGAGTTTGCTGGATCTAACATCAGTGTTGTCTTGACACGACCCTTTCTCTCTCATTTCTAATTTCATCCTTGTACCCACACACCAAATTTCACTTCTCCATGCTGTAACCACTTTTGCTTTTGACATCATATTCCAGCGTGTTTCTACATCACTCAACTTCTCCACCACTCAGATCCTGAGCAAGGCACAAAATCCAGCCTCATGTCAAAATAACAAGTAGCAGCAATCTGAAAGCCACACAGGTTTCAGCAATGGAAGACAGCAAGGAACAAGCAAGGTCTTATTGCCAAAGAGCAAGGAAAATTAATGAGGCTTTCAAACGCCCAACTGGCAGTGTTAGTGCGTTAAAAGAATGTAAAAGAGGGGAAAGGACCATCTGTCTGCCAACTATGAGTACTCTCTGGCTGGTGCTAAAAACTCCACTGACTGCTGAGCTTGAAATTCAGGTATTAAAGTTTAAGGGATGTGTTCAAGACTTTTATGAAATGAATGTGATTTACACCGAAAGACCCAGCCAGTGATGCTTTTTATCCTCTCTTGCTTTTACTAGCATTGTTTCTCTAATGGATTCTCTGGATCTTCAGCTGCTGGTAAAATTTCAGGCTTCCAAAAAAAGGATTCTTTTTAATTTACAATGAATCATAAAATATATGAAACAGTGGTTGATGTATAATTTCAGATTGCTGCTGAAATAAAAGAAAATGGCAGCCTAATCGTCAAACTGAGTGATGGCAATGATAGTCTAAAAAGGAGCATTTTCCTCTGAAACCCTTTTACTCTATGTCCAGATTCAGATAGGACATAGCCAAAAGGAAGGCTCCTCTAGGATTTGGTGGTAGATGAGCCTACTTTAAAGATAAAGCACCATTTGACACAGTAGCGCTTAGCATTTGGTTTCTGAAGGTTACAGCAATCACACCTACAAGCGATATTACCCCTAACTCACACTGACACAACATGTGGTTACAAAAGACCTATCTGCAAATACTGGAAAAGTGCAAAAATCTAAAAAGTGTTAATTGTGGGAAAGAAAAGGAAAGGAAATTAAGGGAAGTTTAGGCTGGTTGTTAGACAGAGTTCACTATCGGTGAATGGTATGCTTCCCAAGAGAGCAAATAGATGCTTAGTTATTTGAAATCAACAAGAGAAAATACATTGTAGAGAACAATCCCATATTAGCAAGGGATGAACTGAACAGGCTGCCAGCCCTTTTCCAATTCTAATTAGCTTATGATTTACTAGTAATTCTTATTTGGGTCGGAAAGTCAAAAGACCCCCACCATTCTGCTTACTAATCTCTACATATAAACACATTACACCACAGAAAAAGAGCACAAGTTTTCCCTTGTATCACAGTAAGCTGTATCTGTCACCTTGCAATTACTGAAACATTGTGCAGGGAAGCCTTTTCACCACAGATATTTTACTTTCTAAATGATGGTGAGGGTCACTTTAACTAGCCCTTCTCCTTGCAGTTTCAAAACAACAGAGCAGTTGCACTATGTTTCTCTGAGACTGAGAGTGCCTGGAAGCTATGTCTGGATGAAGAAAAAAGGTTGTGATTAGGATCTACAAAGGTATCTGGAGCAATTTTGGGCCGAGTCTACAAACAGTTTGCATTCCTAACAACTGAATGCACTTTCAGCTCAGGCTCCAAACTTCAAGACACCTTGCATCAGCCATAGACTAGGTGGACCAGGAACCCATCAAACATCCCACTGCTTCTGGAAAAAGACGTGAGACAAACAAAAGACAAAGTGAGCAGTTTTATGTTCAGACAGGACAAGAGATGTGCTTAGAGTTGGACGAGTTGGAAGAAGACAGTTACTGCACGTGGGCTACAAGGAGAGGCATTTGGAAAAGGGCATTTCTCCAGCTGTGGAAAACAAAGAAACTTGTTATCATTCTAGAATTAAAAGCCTAGGTGGGTTGCCTGAGCAGAGAAAAGGATCAAAAGGAAGAACATCTGCAATGATTCAGCTATCAGCCACGAATTGCCCATGTTCAAAGGGTGACTCTCTGATTACAAAGAGAAACCAAGCATGGGGAGGAAAGGAGCAGAGATTGCATAAGGGCATTTGTTATTCTCCCTGGTTTTCTGATTCTTATCCTGCCTGAAAGGACAGTCAATGGCTTAGAAATCCTCTGAAAATCCTATTTCTTTTATCTATCACACCCCCCTAGAGAGAGAAATGGTTGTCTAGAACGAGCTGGGATCTAGAAATACAAGGATACAGAACTGGAAAAGACTACATGAGCAGCCAAGTTTAACTCCTGTTCACTTGTGGTGGTGGCTAAAAACACAAAATTAAAATGCCTGCAGTAACACATTCCAAGCTTAGCCAGGCTGAGGTGAGACCTGCTAACTAGGAAGAGCTGCAGGGCTCACAAAAGCACCAGATGTTTGCCTGCTGAATGACTAATCGTGCCCTCACCCTCAGTAAAGTGTTCAAGTGGCAGGAAGAGACACATTCTTGGCTTCATAAACAGCTACCGTTAGCATTCAGTTGAAAATGTCATTAAAAGTCTGTGTATTTCAGCCCAAGGTGTTGGAGTAGCTGAAAACTCCTTGTTGCCTTACCGCACTAACCAGCCTGTCAGACAGATGCAGAGGTTTTCTGGTGAAACACAAGCAGCTGTAATCACTGGATTAGGTACGGTTAGGAGGATGAAAGCAAAGGACAACATCCAAGCACTACAGCCTGCAGGGACTGGGCAGAAGGAAGGAAGGGAGCTGCCAGCATCTTGTGAGGGGTAGGGAGAGCTCTGCTCTGACGGGAGGGCAGCAGCCTGGTCAACAGCAGCTCGGCAGCCGGCAGACAGCAGCTTGCCCATTTCTGACAATGAGGATGGGAACTGGGAAAGGAACAGAGGTTACAGGGCAAGCAGCATGAGAAAGGTTGGAACTCAGCCCATTTCCAGGCAAAAGAGCCACATAATTTACCAGCCTGCAAGAGAAGCAATTCAACTGAAGTTTGCTCTTGCTTTTGGAGAGATTTCTAACAGAGAAACAGAAGAGACTTGCCCTTCTGCATTCAGCACAGCAGATCCATGACCTCTACAGACAACCCAACACAGCAGCACCTCCCTGCATCTTGAGCTCATGGACCCCAGGCTGCTAAACACTGTCTTAATCCACCTCACCAAAGAGGGCAGTCAAGGCCAAAAAGCTCTTTCTGAGAAGCAGTGGTACTATGATTATCCTTTGCAGACTGGTGTCAATAAACAGCAACATCTTAGAGGTCTTTCTCTGTACAACAGGTATAACACTCCTAGCAGAAAAGGACAAGTACAGGAATCTGTCATTACACGAGGAATTCCTGATAGGAACAGGATGCCAACCAAGTGCACTCTAGAATTTTTACTATAACTCCCTGTCAGACTGCCAGTGGTATTAAATAACAAATCTGCTTAGTTTCAACCATGACCACAGCTCAGCGCAGGCAAGTGAAAACAGTCCGTTGCAGGTGGACAGCATATAAAGCACTTCACCCAGCCCCTGGAGAGGGCACCCTGCCCTTAACAATGTGTATTCCAGCTGTACAACAACAGATGTACAGTCCCCAGTCAGCTTAAAAAAATACTGGCTTTGGAAGACTCACTAGCTTAAAGGTAAAATATGCTATTGGCTCTAACTTCAGTTGTACAACATTGATATACTCCACCTTCTGTTAAAATTCTGTTGGTAGCTATCCATGTCTCATGCAGTAATGAAAACCAACCTGCTTCTGTGGACCACAAGTCATACTAAATGAGAGGAACTGTGAACTGGCCATGCCAGTACGAGTGAAATGTACAAACTTTGGAAACAAAAGAGATATGCACAGTCCTCAAGAATACTTGGTTCAGACTAGAAGAGAGGACAAATATCTTTAAAACACAGGCTGATTCAAAGCTGATGGAAGGAATTTAAGACACCCTTCCCCTTTTATTTCAGCAATCTTCAAATCAGGTCCATAACAGGAGACCTGTAGCCAACTCATAGGCTTTAATTTCAGGAGGAACAAACACAGTAACTTCCTGAGTAACTTTTAGAGGGATAGCCCTAAAGAGACAATTTGCTCTTGGCATTTCAGTCCACACCAAAGCTAATCAAGATGACAGGAACTTAGTGGCAGTTGGACCTTTGCAATGTGCACTTGAAGAGGAGTTAATGGAGAGCATCTTCATTTGCAGCCCACTTCAAAGTCAAGCTAGCTAGGAACACAGACCACTGATGAGATCCTTGGCAACTCTTATGTAATCTCTTAGTCCTGAAAGGAAGCTCAACAATTAAAGTTAGCGTGCAAGCCTCAATTCACCAGAGAGGCCTGGCTTTCAGTATAAATGCTGAGGTTTGGAGGATCATAGCGAACAGCAGCCACAGAGTCAGCAGCTTGTTTCCAGTTCATGAACTCCATATGCAAGCTGGATTTCAACTCCAGGAAGGGGTGAAGTGAAATAATTCAAGTTATCATGCCTTTGGGGTCTACGTTTTTTTAATTTCTTTTTTTTCTGCCCAGGCTGGCACATGTCACCAGGAGCAAAGCCAACACTAGACACACAGTGTGTCAAGTGACTCACTGCTGATCACTGCTTGTTACTGGGAGCACAGGTGTGGAGGAATCTAAGAACAGGAAATGCAAACTTCTTGCATCAAAGGAAATCAGGATGGCTAATGCCAGCTGTTCTGCAAGTAATTTGGGAAATGGAATGGAAGAGTTAGCAGCAGCGAATTGGTGGGAATCTAGTTTTTCTGCAAGCACTTCCCCAGCAGGGTGAGTTTCAGAGATAATGCTGCTGGTTTGAACAAGAACATTTTGGTTTTAATAGCACACATCTGTCCTCCCTGTTGTTTTGATGAAAGAAAGGGTCATTTCAAACGGACATCACCAAATGGGAGCCATGCTTCAGACTGATTTTTTCCTACGCATACAACTAACATGCAGAGATGCCAAACCATTTAAAATAAATAGCACTTTTCAAGCACTCCTTTAAAACAATCTCTAATTAATTCTCACAACTCTAGAAAATGTTGTCTATCATCTTTTTTCCTTATTATGCATTATTACTTCAACAGTAATGACTTCCCATTGTTTGCCCAAGGCAATGAGTGAGCTGTTGGTAGGGATGAGTTTAGAAGTTTAAATTTACCAATTCCCAGGTTAGTATTTAAGCAATCACAGCACATGCCTCTCTTTCTCAGGCAATTCTTGTCCCTTTCGGCTTGTTAACACAGACCAAAGCAGGTGACATTTATACACGATTACTTGACTCCAAGCAATAATACTACTTATAATTCTGTAGCTGGCCCAAACTAAGTGTCCCCAGAGCTTTACAAACCCTGGCCACTGAAGCCGCACAGCATTTCTATGAAGTATTATTTGCCTTGTAAAGGGGCTGAGTAACAAAGCGTGGAGTGTTAGTGGGGCATGCTCATATTCACGCAGTAAGCCTGTAAGATGACTTGATGCTAGCAGGGATGCCAGGTATTTCCAGATATTTCAAGAATGACCTGAGTCAATGCAATGTTGAATGTCCAGCACAAGACCCCACTCTCCCTTCAATTCAGTTTTCATCCAGAAATATTCTCCACAAGAGGCACACAAAATATATAAGAAGACCCTATCCAGTGATCTTGAAAAACCTCATCAAGGCTAGACACCCACAGAAACTTTGTAGGGTGAAAGGACCAGTTGCAAGAGATTTCACTGCTTCAGTTCTCTAAACAAAATTTTTGGGCTGTGTGCAGTACAACGTGCATACCATTTAACCTTTTAAACCATTTAAACCTTTAAGCTAACACTGTTAGTTTTAGGTGCCAATAAACTCAATAAGAGAACATTTGAAATCAGTCTCATCTAACTGTAAAATCAATGCTACATGTCATCGCACTGTAAAATGTTCAGGCTCCAACTGTACTGAATGGTTTCAACTCCTAACTACTTGAAAACACACAGAGTGCTCTCTAAGATACTCCATTCCTGCTAAAGCAATTTTCATTAAATGCATCGAAGACCTAAAGAGATTTTTATCTAAAAACAAAAAGAAAGCATTTAAACCACAAGGTGCTTGGATTTCGGATGGATTCTCACTCTATTTGTGTTACAGAGACATGTAGAGGTTCCACGTAAGTTGGAACAAGTTGCTATCCATGGACTAACTCCTCATCCCAAAAGGACTTTTGTTCTCAATGAACAAAACAGATTATATGTACTCTTGTACTCATCCACAGTGGAAAGTTGAGGCAAAGAGCGCTCATCAGACATCCTCTTGGAGTTGGCTTAAGCTTCCTGTTTCCTGCACCCTCTGACCTCTGCATGAGTTAGAACTTCCTACAAAAAGGAAATTATTGACCAATAATCCAGGATGTAAATCTAGATTGCAATAGGTATTTCCTGCTAACTCCCTGAGCAGGCACTGTATTACACAGTCAGGACATCTTCTTGTAGTTAAAAGTATTACACCAAACCACATAAAGGCACTCTTTAGTTAGCTTCTGCCACAGGCAAGAGATGCAACCGCTGCCCAGGCAGGCATACCTGTGCTAGCTGACAAGGCACAGGCTGTATTAGCACTACCAGCAACATAGACTTGCCTGGACAGTTGATGTCTTTGCTTTTAAAATAAAACCCTCAGAAATACGAAGGAACAGCCTCTGAGCTTTCAAAGTTAAGTGCGTAGAGAAATAGAACTCTAAGCCTGTTAGCTGCTAAAGATGTTTTTAAGTGACATATTCATTCTTTCACAGTCCATTATCTGACCAGGTTCAGCTACATCTAATAGCTCCAGTGAGGAAAAAAAGAAAACAGCAACTGTAAGAAGAGAGGATTTTTTTTAAGTCTGCATGTGTGGGAGTGGGGATGCCTTTATGAATTTAACCCTTCCAAAGACATGCAGGCACAAAGACGTGGCCCCATTAGCATGATACCACACAGCATCCAGTTGCTGCTCTCAACTATGACATTCCCGAGTCTCCTCCAAATGCTACCTTTGTTGCCAACAATCCTGAAGCAAAGCCAGGAGGAAGTGCAACACATGTGGCATGCTGCACTCTAACAGCAGAAAGGATGTTTTGGCTGCTGACTCCACAGTAAACCCTTTCTTTTCATTAGGGATATGTCCAAAAAGTATTTCGCTGGCAGACACGGTCTTCTGCTCAGACTCAAGACAGCCATTTACACGCCTTGTTCACCTGCATCCTTAATTGGGGCTCTCATTCAGCTATGGCCTCTTACGTCTTTTTCACACATAAGAAACTCCAGCTCAGGAGAGGAAGTGCTTTAAACTCCAGATAATTAACTCCACAGGAGAAAGTCAGAGCTCAAAAATCTACCCTTCCCTATCAAAAGTCCTTACCGTGCAGTTAGGAAATATGAAGCTGCTGACAACACCTAAACTCCTCCCACAGGAAACTTATTTCTCCTATAACTTCTGGGGAATTACTTCTATACAGTCTCAACACCACTAGCAAACAGTGACACCCACATATACACACACACATTCCCGGAGGCAAGTGCAGAAACACTAAGGACATGCACATGGCATGGCTATCCTCCTGCTTGTTCAGAGAGTTTCCAGTCTCCTAAAGGTTGCGCAATGAAAACGAGGATATGCACAAGTACTGTGACTAAATTGCCCTGCTGTGGCACAATAAGGCCTGGCAGTAGGACACCTGCACTCCTTTCTCAGCTCTGCCACTGGCTTAGGACTTTAGCAGTACTAAGCACTGAAACACCAGCAGCCAAACCTGAAGATGAGGTGTCGTGCTGGAGAGGCATAGTTCTGAGATGCCCAGGGTCTTTAACTCTCCATGACTTCTGTCTGCTTTGAGCTTTCAGGGTGCCTGAGACCAGAAATACACAACCAGACATCCAAAATTGGAGGCTTACTTCACTAACCTCTATGAAAAGCCATGTCCACTGCTGTTCTACACAAATAGTGTACAACCATATGCATCTTAGTATATATGTGTGTGTACATATATATATCTATACTAGCTATGCTTATTAATAACACAGGGATGTTCCATATTGACCCTCATCTCTCTGTTTCAATTTCTCCTCCCCTAAAATTGAAATAAATAAAACCCACATAGCATGGCAAAGCACTCTGTAATCGCCAAACACAGGGTTCTGTAGGTGTGAAGTATTTATAAGATGTATTTATTTTCAAACTGCAAAAAAGCTTGCCGCTGTGTTCCCTGGCTGTATTTAGCAGACCTCTCCACTGTGCAGATCTGAAGCAGACATCAGGGAAAGGAATGCTGTGATAATCAACTCCAAATCCCGCAATCTATTTGTTCTACTAATTAAAGGAATATTTACTCAGGAAGCAGGTTTACACTAGATGAATAGTTTCTAAGAACAAATATGATTTAATTATGTGTAGATGCAAGAAGCATACTATATAGTAAGTAGATTAATTTATGCTTGCTAAAAATACAGGCAAAATTGATGCTTAGCTATTAAATTTCTATGCTGGAAAAAAGAAAGTGTAAGAAAAGGTTCATAGAGTTGTCTGCTTTAGAAGCTTATTTAAAAGTGATTTGCAGGTTTTTCAGAAAGAATCATAAGTTCTTTGCATAAGATAACTTCATTTACTCACCACATTTTATAATTACATTGCATTCCAGGCTAAAAGAATATTTTTTTATGGAATTAAGTAACAAAGCAAGAAAGAAGTGAAGCACCTTCAGCAAGGCACAAAGCAGGTTTTTTAAACCATGACGGGGGATGAAGAGGTTGAAGAAGTGCCACATAAGATAGTTACAAAAAGAGCCCTTATAGGGGTGAAGGCAGAGCAGGCCAGTGTTGAAGAGTGTCTGCTGATACATGAACCTGCAGTATATTCAGCCCCTCCATTCCCACTTTCTGTAGTAAAAACCAGGCAATGTGGTTATAGGAAAGCGAGAAGCAACCTATAAGATGAGTTATGTGGAAGAGTCTCTCTGCCAACAACTATTTTCTTCCATAAACAAGAGAGACCACCAGCCTTTGCAGCATCACAAACACTTGAGCAGAAAAGTAAAGAGAAGATCTTGCTGGGGCTTCACACAATGACATGGCAACACATCAACAGACATCAACATGGTTTAGTTTAGTTACGGAAAGAGGTGGTAGAGAAAAACAACACAATGTTTTGGTATCAAACTAATACGTCAGAATTGTGCATTTGATAACACTGTGAAGTATTCATAAGGTATCCATTTGGCCTTGCTTTATAGCAAAAAACAGTTTCCAGGAAGGGCAGGGACTAGTTCAAGGTCCTTCTGCTTTAACGTAAAGAATTCATCATATTTCTGCTGTCAAACAAGAAAAAATGACTGTGACTGCAGGACTCTCATTCACTGCCTCCCCCTGAGAGCTTAGACAAGGGGCTCAACTTCTCTTTGCCTCAGCTTCTTCCCTGGTAAAAAGGAAATTTGTTCACTTAAGAATCATAAAGGACAATGCAATGGATTTAATATATGATATCTGGCTAAGGCACAAAATAACATGGCAACTTTTTTGTAAATTCTTCTTCCCGTCCTCTACATGTGATACTAAATATCACAGAGCATGACTGTTCTAGTTGATTTTTCTCTTTCTTCTTACTGCTGCCTTGCATTATCTGCACAAGCTTCTTCCCTTTTTAATATCCTTGAAAACCAAGAATAATTTACTGGCATCCCACCACACTTCAATGTACTGTTACCACCTGGTTTCATACCAACCAGAAAGTTGGCTTTTCCTGTTTGCTCCCGAGTTTGCAAGTATGTAGAAGACTTCAATTCTCAAAAATACAGACTTTAGCCTAAAAGTAAAGTTTTTAGGAGTCCTGCTGAAATGTAATATAGCTAGTCTTGTGGGTGAAAAGTCAGAGATTAATGTATTTTAAGCACATTTCCAGTTCCTACCAAAGTTTAGCTACTGCTGAGTTCAGCCGAGTTGGTGTTCAGCTGAATGGTGGAGGTACAGTTGATGTTGTCTGAGGATGGGAAATGGACTAGATGATGTGTCAAGATCTGTTCCATGAAAGGCTGGCCACTGATATATCAAATTAGTGTCTGGCTGTTTATCAGATGCAGCTCAACATTTCATTACAATGTTTAAATCTCAGTCTTTAAAAAAATAAAAACCAGAAATTTAGAAGGCTATGGGAGAAAGGAAACACAACCTTTGAAACCCTCTGTGAAACAGGGGCCAGCAAAATATAAAGAGATTTGTAGCATTTTGGAAATTAAGAGCAGCCCATTTTTATCAAATAAATGCTGTTGTAGCTGAAACAACACAGATTGCAGAAACATTTGTAGCTTTCTGTCTTATAAAGAAGCCAAAGTTTTCGATGAAAGATCTTCCTACATCAGTCTGCTTTGAAGTGCTTCCTACAATCATGATAATCTGTTCCAGAAACTGGTCATAATAGAAAACACCATTACAAAGCAGTCTGCAAAACACATATCTAAAAATGCTTTCAGTTACACCTCAATTGCAAATATGCCACTGAGCCACTTCCTTACTTTTTCATCAGGGAGGGTTGGCTGTGATAAACTCGCATTTTTCCCGATCTCCTGCCTTTTAATCATGTCTATCAAGTCATTGTAACTGACAGACATGTTAGCTCTGCTATTCAAAACAAATAAGAGATGCCTAAATTATACTGCTGAATTTTAAAGAGGTACTGTCAGGTTGAAAACCTGGAGCCAACTCCTGCAGTCCTGACTCAGGTAGTATGCCAATTTCAAAAGCAAATATACTTGGATAAGAACTGCAACTTACATAAATGGAATTTTTGCTACTGATGTCCCTTGGTGAAGGATCAGGTCCTTATCTCTTCTACAAACACCTTAGACCATTAGAACTGCAGGCATCAGATTATTTACAATTCTTTATACGATTAATTTAGAGGCCTGATTCTACCAGGTACAAATCTGCCATGTAAATAATCCAACTGGTTCAGGTCTTTGTGATAACTGCACTGAAGCACTTCAATACCTCATTTGGTCTGTTTGTGGACAGAAGTCTTACTCAACCCAAGTAAAAACTTCAGAGGGTTTTTATTTTCCTTCTTCAGTTGAATCAGCACAGGAAAGGAAAAAAATAAAACAACCAAACAACCCAAGCCTCATTATTTTACTTCTGTTTCTAATCAATTACTTCTGCATCTCATGCTCAAACATTTGGGAAACTTAAAATTCAGTGGAAATAAAGTTCTTGATGTTTTGGATTCTGTTTTAATTAAAGCTGGAAATGCTTCTCTTGGTGCTGGGTTTTGCAACAGCATAATCTTGCAGACCTAGTTTTGGAGAGTACCTCTGGGCTGGTACCATCCTTATGCAATTCTTTATCACAAATACAAATTTGTCTTTGAGGTTTTGGGCTTATACTACCAGTCCTCAAGTCAAGCACAGTCACAGGTCTTCAAGGAGGCTGCACTAGTGTGTCTGTGAGCAGAATTGGGCTCTTGCACTTTTCATGGACATCCAGGTCCTGTGAGAGCTTCGTAAATAGATAGAAGAGTACGCTGCCAGAAAACAAAGGGTTTTCATTAAATGATAACATCTTTCCAAACAAAAACCAGAAACTGTACTACTTATGGGAGGGTTCTAGTCCTCTCAGACCATAAGTATCACAGTTAAGGTTTGCGCAGCCCAACTGTACACTTTCAAAAATAGTTTAGGAGTGTTTGCCTTGCATTAGCAATTAAGAACTCAGGCCAGTAAATTCTCATCCACAGGTCATTTCACTGCAATGAGTACTACTTCATGCATTTGTACAGATTGCAAAAGTGAGTTTTATTCTGCAGGCTCACATCTTACACTGGCAAGAACAGAATGGCTTCCTCACTAGAAACACCACCTGAACTCTGCCCTCAGTTAGTTTAAACTGTCTCTTTTCTCTTTGCCTACATTGCAGAGCTCCTGAGTGAAAGAAGAAATCTGGTTATGCCTAGGCAAAGTGCAGACAGATGTTTCGGCATTTTTCTGCAGAAAGCTCCTCTGGTAAAACGCTGCTCTCATTTTCAAGCTCTGCTGCTGCTGCAGTCCCTATGCACCTCACAGCCATCCTCCTCTGCCAGTAAAAACCTGATGCTGCTTTTTACCATTACAGCTACTCCGGTTCTTCACCAGGCATGTATCATACCAAGCTCCTCATACCAAAAGCATCCTATATCACTATCCCTATTTTCTGCATTCTAACTTTATAGTCCTTATCTCCAGCTATCTCTCTGCTCAGTTCTGCTCTGCAGTCTCTGCTGTTTCAGTTCTCTCAAACCTTTGCAGCTGCCAGTAGCATCTTCTTTGTCTTCTACTGGCTGCCAGTAGCATCTTCTACCGGCCATCTTCTTTGACCTGTAGCATCCTTACAAAGCATTCAGAGAAGAGGTGTCAGGTAATAGGGATTGGAAAAAAAAACACAGAATCCAGTATCATACTAAAATATCACAGAAATATTAAAAGATGAGCTGACTATAGTTCACAAGTATTTCTACAGCAAGAAACTGTGATGCTCTGATCTCCACATGAGAGCATAACAGGACCAAGAACCTAGCAGCTGAGGAACTAAGTTGCAACATAATCACAAGGGCTGCTGAATTTTAAACGTTTAACCAAGAATTGCAAGATGTTCTCTTCCTTCAGAAAAATTTAAATTTAAATTGGATGCTTGTTTAGAATAGTCAACCAACTTGAACTTCAATCAGCTCAGGGAAATTCTGTGCCTTCAGGGAAGAGAGACAGAATGACTGAAAGCACCTTTCTGGAGCTACCATCCATCACTGTGGGAGGAGGGACTAGATGAGGAAGAATCCCGGAGATCAAAAGTAAAATGTAAACTAAAGGGTGAAAAGCTAAAATCGCAGTTCATCTTCGTTCTCTCACAACTCAATATTCTTCATTTGAGAAAGTGACCATAGAAAAGCCTTTCTCTAAAGTCCGCCATCTGCAAAGCTGCCAATGAGTTTACAATGAAAAATCAAATTTAGGTTTTTCAGCCCCAATACACTTTGTCTTTATGAAACTACAAATGAAATACAATATTGGGAGCAATCTTACCCAGTCGTCTTAACTAATTCAGCATTTTGGATGCCTTAGTTTATGAAATTTATAGAGGGATTCCTGGCAAAGAAGGATGGCATTGTAACTTCAGCCTTTGTAAAATTAACTCACACCAGCTATTCTCAGTAGCACCATCATTATCTGCAAAACTGTGCTCAAATGAAAAATCAATAAATAAATACAAAGAAGAAAATTACAGAAAAAAAAAAAAGTGCTATTAGCATTCCAGGAGTATAATAAACACATAATTCTCCAAAGCAAACATTGAAGCCTGGATTTGCAAAGCAACCACAGAGAAGGAGGTGTGCAAAGCTCATTCCAAATATAAGTTGGTTTAATATTTCAAAGACCCATTAGAAAGAACGCATAGCATTAGCAATATCATGGTTTGTATTCCTGATGAACAGTCCTAGACAAATACAGAAGGTATCTAGTAAATTACTCTTTTGGGAACAATTTCTGTTGCTTAACAGGGGGAAATGTTAAATTTTAAAGATGTTAATCACTTGCTTTGTTTTAATTCAGTCTGTACAGATGCATGTCCAGTGTGTATATAAAAATACAAAATACAGGAATGATCTTCAAAATGTTTATTTTCAAAATGTTGTGCGCCTATGATCAGGGTACTTTTTTCCTCAAACTGTAGTCACACTAACTTGAACTGAACTGCTTAGGTGAGTAAAGGATTTGCACCACCAAGTTACCTACTGGAAAAGTTTAGCACGGTTATAATTGCACAGACTTGTACGGTGCAAACCTATGTCTCTGATGAGGAAAAGCAATGAGATGAAACATTTTATTCATAGGGTTTACCTACATATCTAGAATTAAGTATGTGAATAAGTGTTTTCAGGGGTTATAACTTTGCCCCTGCCACTAATGCACTTCGACCTTGAGCAAGTCACGTAAAACCAGATTCAGAGACCTCGAAATTAAATTCATACTGATTTCAGTCACTGGCAATCCTACTTGGTGCCTCTCTGCATCATTATTTTTCATATCTTTAACAGATGAGCTCAAAAATGTCCAGGCCATAGTCCTTTTATGTCTCAGTTTCTCTCCCTGATGATTATTAATTCTGACTGCTGAGCACGGTTGTCAAAATGGAAACAAGCATAAGTTGTACTTTTATATCACTTGACTATCTTCACAAAGCAGGAACTGTGGAATTCTTCAGAATTTGTACTATGTGTTAGTTGACATCACTTAGTTGACTTCACTAGTATTAGTGAACTTCACTAGTATTAGTTGACTTCACTAGTATTAGTTGACTTCACTAGTATTAGTTGACTTCACTAGTATTGGAACAGCACATAGTTTCAGCGCATAGCTGCTCATGCTGAATAAAGTATGTATCATTAACCTTCCACAAGCTGCTAACAATATCATTTTCCCTGTTGTCTTTTCTTTTAAAATAGGTGGTTACTACCTGCAATTACAACTAAAGCTAAGTTCTCTTAGACTGGAGGAGCACCTGGCACCCAGGCAGAAACTGGGGCTCACCTCTGTATTATTAATGAAAATGCCCTTCATATGTGGAGCAGACCCCAAAAAAAGGTCAGAGAGTGAAATATTAAGTGATTTATAAATATAGACTGATTGCCCTGTCCAAACCATGCGCTTGAAAACCTCCATCTGGCAGACAATCATCTTCAATCAGGCAGAAAGAGCAGAGAAAGGAATATGAGGCAGGGCAGGGGGATTGTAATCACTCTAACAAACTTTTGAGACACAGCCAATTTTTCCTTTCCTGCATTATATACACAGGCTCCAAAAAGCATCTTTTTTTATGTTCTTGAATTTACTATATTATACTGTCAAACTGGGTTATCCAGAGTGAACTTCCTACCCTTTCCTTCTTTGACTTCTTTTTTTTTTCTGCTAATCTTTGATCTATTATAAATCAGCATCATAGGAGATAAATAAGCAACCTTTAGCTAAACCAGCAGGCTAAACAACTTCCACGTGGCCAGGCAACACAGCAAAGTAATTAAACCTGTGCACAGGCCATCTGTAGTCAGCACCCTCTTCCCTTAAGAGGCTGACCCTAAAGTGTTCCCAGATTTAGCTCCTAATCCTACCTCTGAGTTGTGCAGATGGTCTCAGCACCCACTCAAAACCTCTTTGAACTCACTGTGAATGTACTCAGCCTGGTAAGCTTGTTGGCCCTGATTCTATTGCAAGAATGCTCATGTGGCCAAGGTGTCATTGGAATTTTTTCCCAGCCCCTCAAAAAGACAGGCAGGATCTTCTCCTTTCTCACATAACTCATCTGTGAAAGATAGGTTAAAGTGTTCAAAAAACATGTAGATGAGGCCATTAGTGACATTGTTTAGTGGTGGTCATAGCAGTCATGGAGTGAAGGTTGGACTTTATTACCTTAAAGGTCTTTTCCAGCCTAGTTGACTCTATAACTCTAGCTAGTCATAACTGTGACAGCCATAGTTTGGAAACACCAATTTGGTCTCTGAGTCAGGACACTTGCATACCATGTAAGAAATTTTCATTCTGTTACCCTTTCAAATACAGTTAAAGCTGTTTTTTCATTTTTTCTTCCACATCCGTAACCTGCAAAAGGTTTGCACTCAAAATGAAAAAAACTCCTTTCAAAATGACAAACACTGAACACAGGACATTTGTTACCACTAAAAAAAGACCTCTCTGTCTATGGAGGAGCATAATTCATTCACTGATAAACACACCCACATTTTCTCTGGGGAGTTTCACAAATTCACATGCACTCCCAGCACTAAATTTTGCATTTCAATCTAGGCATTTGCTATAAAAGATGTATAAAATCTTATGTAGTCAGACAGAAGCTGTTCCCTATTGGCTACATAATAAGCACCTTAGGGGCTCCTGAGTATAAAATTATTCCAAAAGGGGTGTGAAAAAATTACACTGCATAAATTGATTCCAGATCCACCTATTTCAGGTGCCAGCAAATATGTTTTGTTAAAGCCATCTGCTTGTCTTAAAAGCTAACAGTTTTTGAAGACTATGGCACAAGCAATCTGCAAAGTATATAAACTTCAGAAGCCCAAACCCTTAAACTGCTAATAGCATATAGATCATGTACATAGGATTTCGACTGGCTGTTCTGCAGGACTACAAGACAGCATCTCTGCTTAACATCTAAGCACCTCCAGCATCAGAATATGTCCTCCATAGCACAGAGGATTCAAGACTGTTGGAGGATCCATTTGACATCAGCAGCTCCTCACATGGTATTCCCAGTTAGGCAGGCTGCTTCACAGATTTGAAGTTATGATTAAGCTTTTGAGTGCAGCACAATATTTGGCAGACATAAAACTGATGACTATGGTTCTTCTCTGTAGGTTGCTACGTCCCAGCTGGTGACATGTTGCTGCAGAATGGACAAAGTTAAACCTCTGAAACTGGCACTCTGCAGTTTATTTGGCTTTCGGCAACAGCCTAACAGGGAGTATGTTATATATTGAAACTAGAAAGCCCATAAGCATTGAGCTTGCTCAACAAAGAAAGAGACCCACAGAGGTCAGACACTGCTATGGTTTATGTTTGTCTGGATCTGATCATGTAGGGTGCTGTTTCCCAGAGATATGTTAACCTTGTAAGATCAAGCTCCTTCTCAGCAGCTTCTGGGAAGAAAATATCCTGTGCTGTCTCCTCTCAACAAATGACCCCTTACTGAAAAACAATGAAATTACACAAATGATTTATAAACTGCCAAGGTGTTCGCAATTGATTTGGGGATTAAGATTAGTAACCAGCATGTTTAGTTATGGTCTCATTTAAAGCTCACTAAAAAGTAAATAAAGACACACCAGGCCTTAACCAGCACAGTGCTTTGGTCTATGCTTAATTATAAGCACATGAATAGCCCTGTCACCATTCAGAGTCATACTCTAGCATGGAAACATCCTTCACATGTAAATTACCTCCCAGACTTATTACATTCTGAAACAAAACAAACCTTTCTGGCTTATAGATAACAGTAACACTTCTAGAGTTATCACTACTTATACACTTATCATCAGAAAATCACTTTGAGTAATTTTGTGTGGACCTTAAAAATTTGTGCTTTATGTGAGTGCTGAAGCAGAGGTAACTTGGGGAGTCGCAGCGCTGTAGTCAAGGAGACTTGCATACCGAAAGTCACAGTTCTGCTGCTGGAGCTCTGCTGCACTTTGCTCACATGGTTTGGCCCTGGGGTAAGGAATAACTGCTGTCATGCAGGTTTTTTGGGGTTTTTGTTTGTTTTTTTTTTTTGGACAACAGTGAGAACGGAGGTGAAATAAATACTGTGCTTGAAGAATTATCTCTAGTAAGCAAAGCACTGTCCACATAAGTTGCAGGCTCAAATACCTGTCTAAGTCTTGTATCTCATATTCAAAGAGCTCCCACTGAAGCTAACAAAACTTGCCACCATGGACAGAGATAGAATGAGTCCCATTACTGGGCATGCTGGCAGAGTCAGCAATCCAGTGTAAAAGGAAGACAAACGATACTTGCAATAGGACTAGCTGACATACTCCCTTCAGTGAACTGGGTTTTTTTCCTTCTCAGAAAGAAAAAAAGGCAACAGAAGGATAACAAAGAAGTGTTGACTTGATCCTCAAAGTCAACACCACCTATATTCAGACACAATCCATTTCACAGCACAGCAGAGATAGCACTGTAATACTCCATGGTTTGTCTCCTGGACTAAATCACAAGGATCCAACCTAAAATAGGGACAGTTCACCTTCACAGTATTCAGTCTGTAAAAGATAAATCCATCACTTAAGACTGATTTTGCAATTTCAACAGGAATTGAAACTATGTATCTGCTGCACAACAAACACAAATGAATTTCACCCCCAGAGACCCATTCTGAATTGCCTCCACCACTACCTGCAGATGATTAAATTTCTCTTTTTCAGTTCTACACCAGAAATGATCTGGTTGGCCACAATCTGAAGTGGGGCAAATCCAGTTGCAGACTTCACACTGGACTGCACCTAAACTCTGGATCTTGCCACTGCCCTGGTAGTGGAACACCTTCACATTACTGTGACAGACTCCTTATTTCTCACCACTTTCCCTCTCTCTTAGGGCTGGTCTGCACTTGCCATGGAGGCAGTGAGCATCACTGAGAAAGCTGGAGTCCAGTGCATGGTATGGCTTTTGGATGACAGACCCTCAATAAAATTACCTATGGCTCTCAGTAAAAAATGAACCAAGAAATGCTAATCTAATGATTCCATTCAAAAAAAAAAAAAAAGCTGAATAGGCTTTTAAATGCATTCTAAACCAGTATTTTATAAGATGAATCAATATATTTCTCTAGGCTGGAAACAAATGAGCTCTCAAAGAAAGTTAAATTTAGAGGAGAAAATGTTTGGTTTTCTTACTACTGAAAACAGCGATGACAACTCCTTCAAGGGTGTTTTATACGAACAACAATGCAAAGCTCGGGCTTCATCATGCACTCCCTAAAATCAGTGGAGTAAGAAAAGGTTACTGTTGTCAGCCTACTTATTGTGAACAAAAGTAGCTTTGCGATCATTGTCCTTAACTGACAGCATTGTACTTCCAAGCTTTCACTGATCAAACCGCATATGGAAGTGATGCAACCACAAAGTAAAACAGTGACAGCTTTAATCTTGCATCTTTAACGCAGTCAGTTAACCTCCCTGATGTCTTTAAAAGAATTACCTGAATAAGGGCTACTGGATAACACCCTAAACTCACAGATCCCAGTAAATACAGCACACATAAGAACTCCGATGCACAGTGGATTGCTTTGTGGTATTGTTTGATACTGCCCCCTTTTGCCAAACAGCAAGTTAACAGCCTAGATTTCACCCCAAAACTTTGCATGTCATGTATTTTTTTTCAGGAAAACATATTCATGCAGATAGTCTTATTTAACCCTAGCATAACTGCTTACACAGTTATTAATCCTAACTAAAATAGAAATCCACTGTTCAAGCCATGTTTAATATCACAGAGTGACACTGCTCTCCAGGAACATTTCCTCTAACAAGGACCCATCAAGTCTCAGCCCAAGCCCTGCAGGACTATTGCAACTGACTACAAAGTAAGAAGCAAAAACTGTAAGGTGCAGATGTATGCTCCCCCAAGTCAGCTGTCTGCCTGGGCAATCAGACTGGACAACCAAAGCCATCTTATTTGGGCTCATTTCATCTTACTGCAAAGCAACTAAAATCCTACAGCACCACTTGTACTGAGTTTCTATTAGGCTACACATATCCCTGCTGAACCCATCCCCAAGCCATCTTTTCAAGTCTATATGAATTGACCAGGTCCACCCTGTTAAAAGTCATTCCCCACACAGGCTCTCATCCCCTACATCTCTCAGTTCAAGCCTTTTGTCTTCCTTGGTTGTGCTTTTTCACTTTCTGGAGTTTGAACATTTTCTCCTCCCCAGTTGCCCCAGCTCTTTGCAGGAAGGGAGGGAGGTCACGGAGGGCAGCCACTGCCAATTCTATCAGCCTAATGGGCTGAGGGGCAGGAACAAAGCAAATACCTATATTTTGAGTGGCAGGATCTCTCTCCCCACCATGATTTCAGGATTAACGTGTCCCTGACAGAGGAGGACAAAAACCTAACCTCTCTGAGGAAAGCAAGCAAGAAAGAGAGGAAAAAAGGAGAAAGTGCCTCCACTTCACTGAAAATCCAAGAGGTGTAACATAAAATGCAAAGATCCCCTACTGTAGCCTGCCTAGCGCAAAGTCTATTTGTCATCCAATCCAAACTGAATAAAAAAGTTTAGTCCAAAAGGGATAAAAAAATTAAAAATATATTAATGATTCAAGTGGTTGTATAAAAATGAAATCTCTGTTAAAAAAAATAATTTGTTAAGTATCACCAGGATTTTTCTTTTTCCCACTGCTTTCTTCTCTGCAGTTTATGACCAGTTTTCTCCCTTGGGTGCTTACAAATCACACATATAACCAAGAGAGCACTTTTCTGTATGAGTAGCTTGTTCCAACTATTCTCACTCCTCCTCCTTGACTTCACTCACCCAGGATCTCACTGATCTCAAACAGCAGTCAGAATCAAAGCCCATTATAACTTTTAGCTCAGCTGGTTTCTATTTTGTTTGCAGTGCAGCCGGCTTGGGGTCTCAGCCTACCACTGAACCCATCCACAGGCAAAGAGAGTAAACCTCTTGCTGCTCAGGCTATAATTTAGGAAAAGAAGTATTTTCTGTAATGAGAGGGAACACTTGCATAACAAAAAAAAATTAAACTTAACTATGATCCCAAACCGATATATCCATACATAAAAGGGGGGGGGGGGGGGGGGGGGAAGAGGAGAGGGGATCAAAACCTAACTCAAAATAAATACAAAACAAGAAAACTAGGACTTGGCATCTACCATGCTTGGAGACCTTTTTTAAGGGCAGGAAATTATCTAAGAGTCTAAACTGAACCAACAGAGGACAGTGAACCCTTAAGACACAGATACCTCTCTATACCTGCTCTATACATGGGCTCCACCTAAAAGCCCATGAACAGACAGGTTCAGTACCGACTTGGCATGCACACCTTTTGTTTGTTTCCTCTGAGGCGTAACAGTAAGCGTGCTCCCAAGCAGCACCGGGGAGCAGATGGTAGTGTTGGAAAATACGGATCTCTAACTTTTGGTGCTGGTGTTAGAACTGGATAGAGAAAGGTTGTTTCTGGCATCCCCCCTCACCCCCAAGTTTCTAACAATACACACAGCTAAGGAGCTGCACAAGGCTCTCTACTTCCCTCTCCCCTTTGCTTTTGATCTCCATCAGGACGTGAGCTGAAATTTAATGGGCCACCCCTACCACAAAGACAAATTACCATCTGAAAAAAAAAACCAAATCATTAATATCCCTCTGTCTAGGCTATCCGGCTCTCCACCGCTGCACCCTCTTCCCTCTCGCCACAGCCCCTCTCGGCTGATTAGGAAGAGCTGGGAAGGTAGCAGGAGAGAAAGAGGGTAGAAACCACCTCCGCTGCCACCTCCAAGCTAACGTCCTCTCTAGCGCTGCCGAACTGCAAAACCAGCGACCAAAAAATCCCCTTTCGCCCTACAGCCCGAGGGGAAAGGAGGACGGGGGGCACCGAACGCTGTACCCAAACACATCCCCAAGCTCTGCAGGGCGCCAGACCCCTCCATCACCTCACGGCAGCCCAAGACTCTCCACCACCCCGGGATCCCATCCCAGGGCCACCCGCTCGCCCCGGCCCCCCGCCAAGTTGGGAAGTTTGCGCGCCCCTCGCCCCGGGGCTGGGCCCACCGTCCGCCCCCCGGCCCGCTGCCTCGCCTCTCTTACGGGGTGGACGCCGGGCTCTCGGTGCGGAGTTCACCGGCGCATCGCGCTCCGGCGGCCGCAGGAGCGGGGATAGCCTCGGCGCGAGTCCGCTCGGCTCGGCTCGGCTCAGCTCGGCTCGGCTCGGTGGGGCGAGTGAGGGTGCGGAGCAGCAGCTCTGCCCAGCCCGGCGCTTAGGGAGCGCCGCCCCGGGCCATGCGAGCGGCTGCGGGCAGCATCCCCGCGGCGCGGCCGGAGTTGGGACCCAAGTCCTGCCCTGCGCTCCGCTGTCTCTTCCAGGCGGCTCCTATCAGCACGGCTTCAACTCTTTCCATCGGAGACCGGGGGGTGGAGGAGGAGGCGGAGAAGGAGGAGGTAGGGAAGGAGGAGGGAGCTAGGGGCTGGCAGCCCCAACTCGCACTGATGTCAACTAATATATTCAAAGTTCAACAGGGCATTTCTTTGCAGGCGAATCGCTCTAGACGCCCTCCCTGCTGCTCGCAGCCTGCCGCCCCGGTCCGGCAGGGGGTTCCGCGGAGCCCCTGCAGAGGGGCAGGCAGGGCTGGCCCGGGCGGGAAGTGGGGGGGGGGGGGGGTTCGGGGATAGGGGGCTGGCACACTTTTCGGGGGGCAGGTTCAAGAGCCGCCAGAGTGGGGAGGGTGGAAGAGAGGCACCGGCCCAGAGTGAGGATGAAAAGCCAGCGGCGGAGCAATGCTTGCATTTAAATCCATCCCCTTCCGTGCCTCCTGGAAGGGGAAGGGCCGGCTACGTTGCTGTGTCTGGAATGGGAGCGGAGCGTAGAGAGAAGAGGGGCCGGGCTCCGGGCCGACATGCAGACCCCACTGCAGTGGACCCTGGAGAGGCCCCCTGGAGGGCCTGCAGCCCGCAGAGAGTGGAGCGCTGCTCCCGTCTCCCGGGGCCCGCGGCTACGGCTACGTCTCCTTGTCGCGATGTCTCCCTGCTCGCCGGGGGCGAACTGGTTCGAAGTGAACCAGGGCAGTGAAGCGGCAAAGTTTTCTCATGCCGAAGCGGAGACGGCGGCGGAAAATCCGCGGCGAGTCGGGTACGCGACGCTGAGCGCAAGGGAGAGGCAGCGCCGCTGTGCGCTGCCCGGCGGCACCGCCGCGCTTCCCACCTCCGCTCCGAGCCTGGGGCCGCCCGCGGGGAACCGTTGGGGATGTTGGGGAGGCTGCATCCAACGTGGTTTTGCAAGTGGCCGATGTGCCGAGATGTCCCCGAGGTGCTGCGCACCGTTACCGGCAACCTCCCGAAGCTGAGGGATGGGCTCTGCTGATGGACAAGCAGCCGGGCTGTGAGAGGATGAAACACGTCTGGGCTGGTTACGGACATTTACAGACCGCAAGATAAGAGCCCCACTTATTTATCAGCTGAATCCCCAGATAGAATGGCCTGCACTGATGCCACTGCATATATGTATGTACGTATATAATGATACTGGGATTTTTTCCATCTGTTAACTGATCCAGTTGTTCCTGTTGACAGTACGTGATGGCCATAGAAAAAAAGTGTAGTTGTATGATGGCTCATCAATGTTATGACAGCCAATTGTAGTGGCAGTGGGTGTTCTTCCAATTCTCATCTTGGAGCAGTAGCAGCACAGATCCACTAAGATGATCATTATAAAATAAATAATTATTCATAATTTCTCATTTTTTTCTTAATCAAGTAATGATATCACTACATCTGTTCATGCAGTAACGCTCTTTTGGATACCGCTTGTACAAAACAGTCAATACATTATTTATATGTATAGTGTTTTCAATCTGCTTTCCACTTTAAAAATTGCCCTGGAAAGTGTAGGACAGGCAATAAGTACAAAATAATTGCAATGTGGCTATGTGTTCCGCTCAAAACTCAAAACTCTTGGCTAAGCCTTAAGTCAGGCATAGTCTGGAAAGTACTAAGAAAACTGCCCCATGCACACAGTGTCATCATATCTGTCCTTCTTTTTCCACCCTCATCATCCCAACAACAAACTGAAAAAAACTCCAGCTGATTTTTTGGTAATAGCATCTTCTTAGAGTACTGTCTTAATTTACATGTGAATAGTAAATACCTTTCAGAGTCCTCCATTTCCCTAGTATGTGGGATATCTTTCAGTTTAGTAAATTCAATCTTAAATAACAATGTACAGCAGCCTGAGTGATTGGAGCAGAACACAGCGTAGGGCTGTGCTCAGCTGGGACAGTGTTGACCTGCTTTTTCAGTTTTACTGTGGAGGGAGTGGTTTGGTTATCTAGCCTCAGGGATAAAGCACCTCACCAAATGCCACAACTGCACATGTAATTTCCAGAAGACTCAGCTCAACCTTTCTGTCTCCTAAGACTCGATGAGGCACTGAGCATTTAACAGTGGTAGCATGAGACCACAGAAACTTAGCTTATGTTTGTCATCATTTAAAGATCTGATGGATAGTACTTTCTATTAAAGAAAATATTGTTTGCCCTAAAATCTTATATTAGCATTTTCCCGCTACTACTTTGCTCTCCCCCCCCCCCAAGCTGGCAGTACTTCTGCTGGTCATGGGCATACATGCATTGCTTGGAGACCCACAAATAAAAGTGTGTATAAATTAAAAACCTGTAATCTTTCCTTGTAGACTCAGGTCCTGGCACCTTAATGCCATTACACAGCACGATGTCTGCAAAATCACTGTCTGGACAGGGACACTACTCAAATCTTTTCAGTAAAGGGCTTATGATGCAAAGCAGTACAGTTCAAATTCTTTAAAAAAGAGAGGAATGCCGTAGGAAAAGTCAGCGTATTGCATGTGAAGTGATCTATATAAAACAATTTGTTTTCAATTTCCAAATCCTAAACCTCGCCAGGGAGGGGATGGACCGGGTTCCTGTCTCCTCCCCGCGGAGCCCGTCCTGCCGCTGGGGCCGACTTTTACCACTAGGTGCTGCTAGTGCTTCCCGGTGCGCCGGAACGGCAGGACCGAGCGGCGACCAGGCGCACGGCGGTGAGGAGCTGCCCTGCCTGCGGGTTTACCCGTCTTGGGAAGAAGGAGGCACCCCCTTAGCTGGGTTCCCGCACACTATGTGGGTCTGTGTAGCACACAGGGTGGGCGGGCTGCGAGACCAGCGGCGGCTAGAGCAGGCGGAGGTCTGGCTGGCACCGGGGGCTGGCTGGAGGAGTGAAGGCTGGAGTGAGTAGGTATAAACCCCACCCCTCCCTATACGAGTGGGAATGCAGCTGTCTGTAGAGAAAGAGACCACCTTTGCTGCCTTCAAACACAGCGGTGCAGAGCAGTGAGAGAAACAGGAGAGTAAAACAGGAGACACAAGCTGCAGGGAAGAGGAGTAAAACTTAGGGGTGGAAGGACTTTGGGGTGTAGGCATAGGGCAGCACGGTAATAGGTACTGTTGAGAACAAGAACCTGCAAGTATAGAGCAGAGCTTTGTGGGGTAAGAAGAGATCTAACCCAAGCTTTCTGTGAGTCAGGTCATCTGAAGACAGCACCCGAACTACAGCTAGCATTGCATTTTGCAGCGTAACTCGAGCAGGCAGTGTTAGCCTGCATTTGCACACAGCAAACCGATGTGGTGATGGTTGAGCTGGCCATGCAGGCCTTCTCGAACTTCAGCTGCTATGGGCATTTAGGTAAGCTTTACTGGTAGATGCTTTAGGAGAAGATCTGGAGGAAAACCTTGACTGGCCTCATCATCTGGAGACCAGGTGACAAGGTGGACCCCCATGTGATCTCTGGAGCATGATTCCACAGTAGTAGCAGTCTCATTCAGAAAAGTAATTTTGCAGTAGATGTCCAGACCATTTCACATAGACTGAGGGAAGGGAAAAGTGCACGTGGCAGTGGCAAAGATTTTAAATTATGCCTAAATTTAGAGCTGAGCACATAGGTTCAGCCAGTCACTACACTAGCCTACCACAAGTTATTTCTCTGTAGCACTGCAAGGGGAGAAGAAGTGTTGCCATGAGGAAAACAGCCAAAATATAAGCAGCAGAACATTTTCCTCTGATGTAAGTGATGACCCAAGTGGAGCCCAAACTGTCCTTCTACAACGTTTTCTCAAAAGGGGAAAAAATGCATTTCTAAATATGATGTCAGCAAATACTCAAAAGCAATGGCATCCAGCAATAATGATAGTAAGCATTATCCTGAATACCAAAATCTAGATCTGAAACCAAGTGGCAATTAGCCATGAAATATTTAGGTACATGGCATTTCACTTGAATTTAAAATAGGTTGCTAAATAGTCACAGTTGTGGTTTCTGGGCTCAGTCTGGTGGCAACAGTAATGTTTTAATTGATACTGAAGAGAAGGCAAAGTTAAATCCGTGACATGAACTAAAAGTCAAATTACCTGAAAGCAAGAGAATACAAATGAGCTCCCTGGAGAGAAGAGGCTGCAATGAAACAAATAGGATAATACAGAGGGATGACTTGACACCACTGGAGTGACTGTATTTCACTTCTTTTGAGGGAAATGAAACTAGCTTAAACTGGGACAACTGCTTTATTTTCAGAGAATTACATCTGAAACCTCTGCTGCCTACAGACAAGTGATACACAGTTGTTCCCCCCCCCGAAGCCAGATACTATTAATTGCCAATTTTCATATGTCACTCGACATGACGGAATCAGCAAATGTCACCATGCTGAATAGAGGCAGGCCTGAGTATTCCCACCAAGTCTTATATAAGTAGAAAGTTCCCTGTTTGCAGACAAAGACTTATGAAGCATAAAAGTTGTATTAACTGTATGATATACCAGGAGGGAGGGAATGTTGAGACACTTGTCATTGTTAGCCAGTAAGCATCTACACTGAAGTCATACAGCACCTAGCAGTCGCCTGTTTGTTGGCAAATAAAAGGAGCAGTGAAAAAAACAGTTTTTAACAACACCATTAGGAAGTTTGATACTAAATCAGAAACTGCTTTCCCCTCTCCTCTAACTCAAGCTCTGAGCCTAAAGGCTGTGTTTATTGGAAATTGCTTCTGTCTTGAGACAGGAAGTATAAAACCTAGTGCTGAACACCTTTATGGTCCTCCTAGACACATGTTACACAAGGGACTGAAAACTTGTTTGGTAAATACAAGTGGTATTCTTTTTCCTGGGTAGTACCTCTTACCTGTAGGTACCTCTACAATTAGACTTAAGCTTTAATTTAGAGACATGCTGTTTGGCACATCAGGCGTCTCACTGAAGGCTCTGTGCAAGAACCAGATTTGAATGGAAGTGACTTCAGTACTGGGTACAGCTTTTCTACTGAATTTATACACAACCGTAGGCAATTCAGCTGAAAGATGAGCTCAGTTCTGAAAGTTCTCATTACAAGCTTTGGAGTACCCTGCCCTGTTATAATTTTCCTTTAAACAGCTACATTAAAAGCATTATAGGTATCCAATTATACAACAAACTGTTATGTTCAGTGAGCTGTCCTCTACTGAAAAGTCTGGGTCTAAATGTGAGCAGGTTTTGAACGTGTTATCATTCCTTCCTCCACTGCTTAGGTGATGACTAGTGTCTTGATAAAGCAACTTGCTTTATTTGGTTTGGCAAATGCAAGCCTCAGTGTAGTGGGAACGTGAACATGCTGGTAAAACCGAGTATCTGTACACCAGTTGTAATTTTCCTGTAGTATTTGAAACTCATGATGTTTAAAGCCATATTGAGGACTCAAGAAGTTCATAGCACTCAATTAATACAGTGTCCATTCCTACTTGTGTGTTTTTAATGAACCTAACTAAAACTCATACTGTAGCTATTCAGTGTGTGATATTCAGGTGCTTGAATTCAAATCAAAGCCAACTGACTTTCAAATCTCGCCCATTTTGGCTGCAGGGCTGTTTAAACTAAAAGGTCAGGAAAAAAAGAATTAAATGAAACTTTTTTAGTCTTCTCAATCAAAATATGAACTGCTTTAAAAAACATATCTTCATCTTTAAGCAGAGACCAATCAGTTTAAATTTCAACCCTCCCTTCTGCAGATTTTCAGACATGTATCGAAAATAAAGGCTTAGAAAAGAAACTGTTTTGTAGCTTCACCTATGATGGCTGTGACTGAATCACAAAGTTTTTCCTCTCTTAAGGAAGAGGCCCATTGGAACTGATGCAGACAGATCTGTGATCTTTAGGAATTCCTGGTTTCAAATTCCTGGGCAAGTATTGTTTCACAGGTTAAGACATTTCTCAACAACAAGCCTGAATTGTAACCCTAAACCCAACAGCTCTGCCTGCTACTTTAGGGACACATGCCTTAGATCTTTATATTATAGACATGTTCCCTCTTGAACTGTGATGTACCAGCTTGTGACTCAGAAATATAATGGAAGGCCCCACATCAGGGAAACCTCCTTGTGAAGTATAAAGAAATGGAGGTCTCCCACAGAGAATCCTCTCTGCCTTCACTGCCAGATTCACTAAGGCAAGGTGGCTTCCTCTCTCATACACAAAGAGAAGGGTGGTGGAAGCAGTTCTGTGATGGAGAATCTTGGGCCTAGGCTGAGCTGTCCTAAGAGAGCTAGTAATATGTGGAATATGAATATTCATTGTTATTTTATCACTGGTAAAGCTAAACACCAGGAAAAGGTTGGGTTGGATGTTACTACAATGTATGGCCAGGTTTTGTTAAAGAAAAATTTGTGAAAGACCACCTTTTTTCTTGCAGTACCTCAGCAAAGAGGTCACGGGATACAGCAAACATTGCATTAACAGAAAGCTAAGAGCACTGTCGCATTGTACACTGCACTGCTTCCTAAAAGAGACTGTCTGCTTCCCTTCACCAGCACAGCTGGGGATGTCAATAAAGAAAAATGATTGCAGCAGAGTGGGCTAGTGCACTGAGAGAGCAGTTTTCTGGTTTGCATTTTTAGCAATTAAAAACCCTATAACTTCTTCTCCAAAGCATCACATCCTTCCTTCAGTTTGGGCATCACAACATATAGTGGTGGCATGTCAAATATAAGGCACAACAGCAAAGCAAGCAAGAGTTTTATAGTGACTTCTGAAGGCATGCAGTGCAGCAGCACAGATCAGGGTGGTTGGAGTGGGCAGGGCCACGAATTGAGTCAGATATTGAATCACAGGTATTGAGCAGTGCACTGTTATAGTAATTCTACTCAGATAATCCCAACCACTTCCTATATATGTATATAATTGTATATTACTGATTATCTATTTTTTTCTTTTCCATGTAAAGTTGTTCATCAGAAATCTTTACTAAATAAAAATGTTTCAATATGTATAATCAAAATACATTTACTACATATCTTTCTAATTAGCATAACATGTACTGCAAAGTATACTGTATATTCAGTCTAGTCTAGTGGTGAAAAATATTCCATGAATTCTGGTCAACAATTATCAATAATTCAATTCCTGCCAGATGAACAGAAAATTATCACTTGCTGGCTAAGTCAGCATGTTACCCTGTTGCTATGCCATATGGCCCTGGGTGCTGAGACAAAACACCACCTCTTCAAGTGACACCCAAACTGGAGGAGTGATTGATACACTGGAGAGTGGGGTTTCCATTCAGAAGGACCTCTACAAACTGGAGGAACAAGCCAGCAAGAACCTCATGAAGTTCTACAAAGACAAAGAAAGTCATGCATCAGGGGCAAAAGTACCCTATGCACCAGATCAGGCTGAGGGCTGAGTGAACAACCCTGCAGCTGGAGTTTGGGGCTCACAGAACGACAGCTGTTGAGAACCTGGAGAGACTCCAGAGAAGGGCTGCTAAGACACATAGAAGAACAGAGCTCCTGAGGTATATGAGAGGCTGAGGCAAGTGGTTTGTTTAGCCTAGAGATAAGAAGGCCAAGAGGGGATATAATTGGAGTCTTCCACTACTTTAACCCATTGAACAAGACAGGCACAGACTTTTCTGAAATACACAGCAAAAGAACAAAAGACAACAGTCACAAACTGCAACAAGAGAAATACTGATAGGAAACATGAAAAAAATAAATCTCAGTGGGACTAGTGCATTACTAAAAGTGCTGTTCAATCTCCACCTTCAGAGATTTTCAAAACTTTTCAAGGCTTGGAGCAATTTGATCTGATTTTGAAGCTAGTCCTGCTTTGAGCAGGAGGATGGACTACAGACCTCCAGATGTCTCTTCCAACCTAATTTTTTCTATGAACATACAACATAAAATCCAGTTTTGTAAGATGGTAAGTATCCCTTCCATCAGCTGTAAAGGTGCTTGAAGGTTTTTTGGGGGTCAACAGAATTGGCTCATTAGAGCAGTGACCTATCTAATTCTCAGGTATGATTTCATTCAGTAAGTAATCAGGTTAAGCATGATCAGTTATTTGATTGCCTATGTATTATATTCAGATTGTCATAACAGGTTGAGATACACAAGGCTTGATTCTCCTCTCCTTCAAGAACATGAGATTCAACAGTCATAGGGAAGGAAAAAAGTCAGAAAAAGTGAAACTGTTTTCCCCGAATGAGTGGAACTGCTACATTTCACGTAAATATTACCACAGGTCTATGATCCAATAATTTCTACAGTAGGCCCAGCCTCACTAATATTCCTTCCTCGTCAAAACACATAGGGTTACTCATACAAGTAAAAGTTTGCATGCAAATTCACTTGTAGTAAGATGGTTACAGTTCTAAATCATGTATTAAATTGCTTCTATTGTACAAGTTTAACTCCATTTTCCAAGCTAGTCACATGCAACAGAGATGCAGTAATGTAGGTGTTCCAACTGCAGGAGTGATTAGCTGCCAGTGCCTTCTAAAACTAGATTTGTAAGTCAGATCATTGGAAAGATCAGTGGCTTGTATCCCAGATGTCATAGACCAGAAAGGTGGAATATTGGCAGAAGATTAGGTTTATTTTTGTGTATGTGTTAGAAATACTTAAACAGACTAGGACAGAAATCAACCTGCAGGTTTATAAACCCTGATCCAGCAAAGCAAAAAAGTCATGAGAAAGCCCATCTTGGGTGTTCAAGGAACACAAATATCAATTTATCCTTCAACAGTGACCCCGAGTGTCTTTAAAGTTCAAGGAAGGACAGTGATATTCAAGCACTTGCTTAAAGGTAGGAATGTGCTTAAATGCACTGATGAACTGGGATGTTTTTATTTGTATACCGCTATGTAACAAACAGGGAGCTACCACCAGGTTTGTTAATGCTTCAGGCATTTCTGAATCTCCTTGTTTTTACATTGAAGCATACTGCTGACAGTTTTGATTTTGCCACAGACGAAAATGAGCATTCCAATATGAATTGTCTGCCTGGGTCTGATTAAATCAAAGAAGCTAGCCACCAGTTTCCATGGGGTCAGATTGGGCTATAAACATGTATTCTCATGCATAAATTTATTTGGAGCCTTAAGAGGCTTGGGTTGAAATGTAAGAACCTGTGAACAACCTGATTGGCACCAATATATAAGCAGTCAGACTGAGATACCACTCAGTACCTTTCCCTCACTCAGGAGCTTTATCCTTTATTGTTTGCAGGTTTACCTGTTAAAGCTCATCATGGTCATAGGTTCTGACTCAAGAGCTCTCATTAATCACCACCTAAGAACACTGTATCAGGTAAGCAAACATATCAGATGCTGAACTGAAATAGCAGTACTCACTTCTAACTGTCATTTGCTGCTGACATAACAAGAGAGAAGCTTATGCGGCATAAGCTCCAATCATTTTTCACTGAACAATTCAAAACATGAGGTTGGTGCCATGTTGCTACAAATGTTGGTACTGAGGGTTCACAAAATTCAGCGGTCAGCACTGAAACACATCTTCTATCTCACTGCATGTCTTGCATTATACCCACTTCGATTTACTCAAAGGTATTCAGTTGATGAGCCTGAATAACAATGTTAGAATTTGGATTCAACTCCCAAAATCTGTGAATATTTGAAAGCTAAGTCTGAATAATAACATCTCTTGATAGAGCTATATGTGAAGAGCACTGAAGGTCATCGTTTTATGAAATTTCAGGTTCACTTTAATCCAGACTTTCATCTGTAATCCAACCCTAACTCTTCCTCCAAGTAGCAGGAGGAAGCCAGGCAAGATCTTTGCATAGGCATCCAAGCATTTAGCAGTTCAGTTTCCAGTCAGTCAGTTTTGAAGATTCAGGAAATGCAGCAGTTGTCAAACTATAATCTACTAAAACTGCTGCTGTTACAGTGGTAAAGCATCTGGCAATCTCAGAGCTCTCATGTCTTGATGCTGCTTGGAGCTCAAGTCAAGATTCATTTAAGATTTCCAAATGCTTTTTCTATTTATTTTTTTTTTTTTTTTTGAGCAGCTACACTCCAAAATAAGGATATTTCTTTGATGTTTTTCTATGTTCAGGTATCTGATGAAAATCCGACTAAGAGCAAACTTTTAGCCAAGGCTAAAAACAAGAGGGCAACAAACAAGTGAGAAGGGAGAATTGATAAAGAGTGACCTGGGGAGAAAATGAAATGTCTGCATTCAATAGAAAGAGTTCACAACAACAGCTGTAAAGTCCCAACACTTCTGTCAAGAGAATGTTGAATGGTGGGGTGCAGAAAAACAGATACACACCTCCTGCTGAAGGAAGCTCAGTTTCACACTGTTTCCTCTAGTCACTAATTTTTCTCAACTGTTTTTATGGTATTCTCCAATGCATGTTGGAAAAACAGTAAAAAAAAAGGACGGGGACATTGTAAGGAAAAACAGAATCTGGGGAAGATCTGAGGTACAGATTGTGGTGATACAGTATTTAAAAATCACCAGTTAACACATAACTGGTTATACTTGCCATGTGGTTTCAACAAGAGACAGTATTCTTCACACACAATGTTCAAAGAGTTCAATAGTGGATCATGCAGCAGCTACTGGTTTGCAGCCCAGAAATGACTGAACTTCAGTAGTAGGCGAAGGGATCCCAGTAGCTCCTGAAGTGCTTGGACATTTTAATAAGTAGAAGGAGTTAAAAGTATATAAAGAAATATGGTTCTAGTTTATTACCTTTCACACAAATGTGTACTTTATGGAAAAGGCATGATACAACTAATGCAACCTTCTCTTTAAGGCTCAAGCAGAAATTCTTTAAGGTCACAAATTGCATTCTGTGTACTTTGAAGAACTGCTGTTCAAATTGGGAATGGCAGCGGGTCAGCTGGTACAAATAGCAGCTTTCTTTCCATGTTCACATACTGTAACTTTTGTATCAGTGTTGTCTAAACTCATATCTAAGTTGCCATGGGATTTCATGCCCTGCTTATTGTTGTGCTGATACACTGGCACATCTAGAGGTAATTTTCCACATGTCATCAGAAATGTAATAACACTCGATTGGTTTTGTAAGTGCAAGTGACTACCTAAGTGATGGAGGATTCCTGTCTCCTATGCATGCAAGAATAAAAAGGGAGGGCAGGGGAGAGAGAGCACAAAAGACTATGTACCGGATAAAAGACCAGGCGACCTGAATTAGTTTGTGGAAGCAGTAACATTTTTGTCAGTTATTCCTCTTTCCTGAAGGATGGAACCTCACTGATTGAAAGATGATCAGGTCAGATATGCTTTCATTTGTCAGCAGCTAAGTTGGTGTGGCACTTGCAAAATCTAGTATCACATGCGCTTCACAAACACTTTTTTTCATGGCTGCACTCTATCTAGGGCATAGGAATTGTCATATTTTATCATCTTAGCAATCTCTTCAGATCACTATCTTCTTTAATAGTATATTAAAAGGCCAGTGTCATAATCATAGGATCATGGAATAGGGTTAGAAAGGATCTTAAGATCATCAAGTTCCAACCCCCCTGCCATGGGCAGGGACACCTCACACTAAACCATATCACCCAAGGCTCTGTCCAACCTGGCCTTCAACACCTCCAGGGATGGAGCATTCACAACTTCCCTGGGCAACCCATTCCAGTGCCTCACCACCCTTACAGTAAAGAACTTCTTCCTTATATCCAATCTAAACTTACCCTGTTTAAGTTTTAACCCGTTACCCCTTGTCCTATCACTACAGTCTCTAATGAAGAGTACCTCTCCAGCATCCCTATAGCCCCCCTTAAGATACCAGAAGGCTGCTATGAGGTCTCCACGCAGCCTTCTCCTCTCCAGGCTGAACAGCCCCACCTTTCACAGCCTGTCTTCATACGGGAGGTGCTCCAGTCCCCTGACCATCCTCGTGGCCCTCCTCTGGACTTACTCCAACAGTTCCATGTTCTTTTATGTTGAGTTCACCAGAACTGCACACAATACTCCAGGTGAAGTCTCACGAGAGCAGAGTAGAGGGGCAGGATCACCTCCTTTGACCTGCTGGTCACGCTCCTTTTGATGCAGCCCAGGATACGGTTGGCTTTCTGGGCTTTGGGCACACACTGAAGCCGGCTCATGTTCATTTTCTCATCGATCAACACCCCCAAGTTCTTCTCCACAGGGCTGCTCTGAATCTCTTCTCTGCCCAACCTGTAGCTGTGCCTGGGATTGCTCCAACCCAGGTGTAGGACCTTGCACTTGGCATGGTTAAACTTCATGAGGTTGGCATCAGCCCACCTCACAAGTGTGTCCAGGTCCCTCTGGATGGCATTCCTTCCCTCCAGGGTATCAACCGAACCACACAGCTTGGTGTCATCAGCAAACTTGCTGAGGGCGCACTCAATCCCACTGTCCATGTCAGCGACAAAGATGTTGAACAAGACTGGTCCCAACACCGATCCTTGAGGGACACCACTCGTTACTGGTCTCCAGCCGGACATTGAGCCATTGACCACAACTCTTTGCATGCAGCCATCCAGCCAGTTCTTTATCCACTGAGTGGTCCATCCATCAAATTGATGTCTCTCCAATTTAGAGACAAGGATGTCATGTGGGACAGTGTCGAACGCTTTACACAAGTCCAGGTAGATGACATCAACTGCTCTACCCCTGTCCGTCAGCTCCATAGCCCCATTATAGAAGGCCACCAAATCGGTCAGGCAGGATTTCCCCTTAGTGAAGCCATGCTGGCTGTCACCAAGCACCTTGTTGTTTTTCATGTGCCTTAGCATGCCTTCCAGGAGAATCTGCTCCAAGATTTTGCCAGGCCCAGAGGTGAGACTGACTGGTCTGTGATCCCCTAGGTCACCCATTTTCCCCTTCTTGAAAATGGGGGTTATATTTCCCTTTTTCCAGTCATCAGGAACTTCATCCGACTGCCATGATTTTTCAAATATGATGGCCAGTGGCTTAGCAACTTCATTTGTCAGCTCCTTCAGGACCCGCGGATGGATTTTGTCAGGTCCCATGGACTTGTGTATATTCACGTTCTTAAGATGGTCTCAAACCAGATCCTTTCCTACAGTGGGCCCAAGGTCTTCATTCTCACAGTCCCTGCGTCCGCCTTCCAAGACTTGGGTGGTGTGGTTAGAGCATTTGCTGGTGAAGACTGAGGCAAAGAAGTCATTCAGAACCTCAGCCTTCTCCAAATCCAGGGTAGCCAGTTCTCCCGATAGCTTCTGTAGGGGGCCAACATTGTCCCTAGTCTGTCTTTTATTTGCAATGTACTTGTAGAATCTCTTCCTGTTATCTTTCACGTCCCTAGCCAAGTTTAATTCTAACTGGGCCTCAGCTTTCCTAACCTGGTCCCTAGCTTCCTGGACAACATCCCTGTACTCTTCCCAGGCTGCCTGTCCTTGCTTCCACCTTTTATAATCCTCTTTTTTCCTCTGAATTTTCCTCAGCGGCTCCTTATCCATCCAAGGAGGTCTCCTGGCCCTCCTGCTGCACTTCCTTCTAGTTGGGTTGCAACACTCCTGATATGTATACTGTTTTCTCTGCTTTAAATCTCAAATTAATCCCTTGAGAGACTCAATTCTTCCTTGTAACACATGCTTTAAAATCTCTCTGAAATCTGGCATAAATTATACCATATCTGGGCAATCTTGCTATGACATAACTGACCAAACCCTCTTCAATCTCTTTAAGGTCTTGGCTTCAGTGGTTTCCTCTGACAATATGTCCCACGGGTGAAGTACACCCTCAGTAAAAACACTTATTTTTATCAGATTTTCCTTTTTGTGGAATTCTCTGATACCTAACTTCATTTCTCATACGGTTACTGCAGTAGCTCTGTACTGCCAGGGCCCTGAGTGCACTTTTAGGCTTGAATACTGTGACCAGCCCTCAGAGCCTCCCCCAATTCCAGCCCAGCCCGAGGCCTCAGTTCCTGCCCCAGTGATGCTGCAACATTGCCAGTCTCAAGTTCCCCACAGATCTACCCATGGGTCCCACCAAGCTGGATGCCTTTCCCCAAGGAGGTACCCAGTGCCTGGGGCTGGAGCTGCCCCCCTCTGTGTCCCATATCGTCCCTGCCCAGGTCCCTGGCAGGGAGGCTATGTCCTGCCACCCCTGACAGCCCCTGCTGCCCCCTGGAATCGAGGGAGCTGCTAGCTCTTATGGCTCCCTAGCACCCCTTCCTTCTGAAGCAGCACCACAATGTTTGCTTTTCTTTCCCTTCCCAAGTCTTTTTTATGAAACCCATACAGAAACCTCTTACAAATAACCACCCCTTGCCCTCTGCCAGCTGGCAGCTCCAGCAGTGCTGACTGCTGCCCCAAGTGAGACATTTCCAGTAGCCCCTCTGCTGAGCAAGAACCATTCCCTCAGGACCTCTGGACTCCAGGGGCTGTGTTCAGTGCTGTTCGCTTTGGACCTTTCAGCAGTGCCTGTACATCTTTCTGTCCCTTTGCAACTGATGAAACTGCCTCTGGGTCTGGTGAGCAGTGACGGGGACCCAGCACTCGCCCAGAGAGCTCCTGTCACCCTCAGAAGGGACAGTCTCAAGTTTGCAAAAAAAAACAACCCAGGAAACGCTTTCATAGGTGCTCTGAATCAGTTATAAATGGACATGTTTGCACTGTAAACACCATGATCTCCCCATTAACCCGAAGATGACTGAAGCCTCCAGGCCTTACCTCCTCCAGGTGACAGCCACCAAAGAGCTCCTGACATGGCAGCAGGACCCAGCTTCATGGGGCCCTCTGATGGTCACACTCCCATCACCACCACCTGGTGCTGTAAGGGTGCCACACTGAGTCCTGAGGGAAAGGCGATGTGGGGCAGGCTGAGGGAAGCTACCCAACTCACAGTTTTCAGTGGAAAAGACATCCCATGTGCAGCCCGCCAGGCTGAGGAGAGCCCTACCTCAGAGCAGGCACCCTGTGCTTCTGCTGTCCAGCAGCTCCTCAGCAGGGCCAGGCAGCACTGGCAGCTCACATGTACACTTGTATGAGGCACCTACAGCAAAGTCTGCTCATCCTTTTTGTCAGTCAGCACAGATAACAGTATCACTACATTCTTCCCTTCAAAATCTAGCCACGTTCTGGCTGAAATGGCCAGAGCTGTCACCCAGGTAAATGTGAATGGGCCTGGGTTCCACATGAGTTGTCCTTCAGGCAGGAAAAGTACATGGCTTTTGCTCTTCAAAGCCTAGGTTTCATCTCAAATGCCAGCACAGCATGTCTTCACCGAAGATTTTCACAATGCAGAATGGTAAAAATAAATTTATTTTACTCAGGGAATAGACCCACAAAGAGGGGATGATTTTCACAAAAGTGAATTCAGCTCTTCTCAGTCATTCACTAAAGCCGTAGCTACAACCTCATCTTTTCTCTTTGGTGGCTGCTATCTAACTAAATGTGTTTTCTCTAGTCTAATCCAGTACACTGTGCTCTGTGCTGAGGTTGTTAGCTCATTGCAGCTTCTCCAGAGTCAGATTTTGTTCTGGTTTTAAATAACAGTGAAACAAACTCATCTGTGAGCTATAGATTAATAGCCAGCATGGACTTGGGCCAATGTACTCGAATGCATTAATGAAATTTCACTTTATCTCTGGTGTCTTATCTTCAAGAATATTTTAAATTTACAATTATTTCTTTTTTTTTTCTGTTGTGTTTCACTTGCTTGTAAATACACATAATACATCCTGATTGTGTTTGCATGTTGATTGTCATTCTCAGGAAAACAAATAAATAAATACTTAGTGAATAAGAGATGGATGGGTGTTGGAATTACACCAGAGCTAACCTTGAGTCTTCTCTATTCCTTTATCATCTTTGAGGGAAAGAGAAATGAAACAAAGAAACAAGAACATTTAAAGCACACCATGAATTCTTCCTTGAAACAATGAGCATTTAGAAAAGTTCCTTTCCAAGACCACCTTTGGGGTTTTTTTTAGACAGTATTGTTGTCAGGTGCATTGGGTCATCTTGAAAGGAAAATGATAAACCAGTGTGGTTTGTATGATAATTAAATATATCTGTCTACATCTGCCAGAATAAAGTTTGAAAATCTCAGCAGCAGAAGTACAAATTCCTGCCACCTAAACCAAAGGAGGAACTCCTTTACCCAGAAATGAGTAATAGGCTATTACAGTCTCTGCAGCCAGCCATAAAAGGAAAACATTCAGTACACTGCAATTATGCCATGCATCATAACCTCTATGGTTATGTGCGGAGTAAATGTAGATTGATCATTATTAACTTCAATTTTTTCCTGAAGAATCAGCCTAAGTACCTCACATAATAGAAAATAAACTCATTAGAAGATGATGACATCTGAAAATTGGAAGTCTAGGTTTCTCCTTTTCCCTTAACTAGGTCTCTCTTATTTCCCCTATTGTCTCTTTGAGGATTCTTGGTTAGAGCTGCCTGGAAAATGGGCAGTTAGGGAGAATTATTTTAGCTAGAATAGCCTGAAATAGCAGTGAAAAAGGAAAATATTTTGATTCCTAAACATAGCCGTGTTGCCTCTTGGGAGCTGTAGTCCAGGTGTTGCAAAACAGTATTCTTCTTTGTAGGTTGGGTGCCCTGTCGTAAGTAAGGGGATCAACATGCCCTCCTCTTTCATTTTATTTTTACATGGAAATGGTGCATCGCAGCAGTCATATGGCCACAACACATCAAGGAGGTAATGCAGCCTAAAAAAAAAAAAAAAAAAAAAAAAATAGCACAAGACATCCAAAGTAAGTATATGAAAGAATGTTACAAAATTCTAACAGCTATGGTTACAATCACTGCTTCAGCTGCAGTTTTTTTGAAGAAAAAAAGTACCATTGACCAAAAATACTTTCAATTAAAGTAGTTCTGTCAAAAGCTCAGCTCTCCACCAAAACCAGACTAGAACTGTATTTTTTTTGTCAGATTGCTGTTGATAAATTGAGCAGACACTGCTTCTACCTGCTTCTTTCTCAGCCCCCTGTGGATCAGACTAAATGACAGGGGCTGCTCCCTCTCATACATGAATTGCAGTGCTGAGATGCATTTATGATCATGATCACGCCTTCTAGCAGAGATTGCTACCCCAAAAGCTTAATGGAAAAGACCCTCTTAGAGAGAAAAGAAACATTTTTTTTTCTCAGAAAAAGTCCAGAGGAGAAAAAAAATCTTCTCTGGGTTCTGGCACAGTAGGTTAAGTATCATTTAGCAAACATACAGAAAAAGGCATGTTTGACTGCTTTCCTGACATAAAAATCCATGCTTAAATAGGCACTCTGAGGGGAGTGGGGTTTTGTGGGAAGCTCTTCCTTCTGGAGGATTCAGAGAACACAGTATATTGTGTCAGCTGCCCTGGAAACTGGCATAATACTGGAAATGAAACAATGATAATGAATCAAATCTGCTAGAAACAGCAATGTGCTGGGAGAAAGGTAATCTGGTAATTAGAATTCTAGCCTGAAGATTTACAGACTTCAGTATACTAATATGCCACACACTTCCTGCATCAGTCTCTTAAACCTCAATCTTCTAAGGGATCTAACACCTACTGATGCTGGTTTTATTAATAACAGAAACACATTCAAATAGTTCTGGGTCCAAAATTAGAAAGGATACTAGTATTTTTGTAAATTTAGATTAGCATACTGCTTCTAGATTTTAAGCTCGCTGCATCACTGTTATATTAAATTTGAGGGGATGAGTGAATCAAGAGTGTTCATGACCAGTCTTAAAAAGTTAAATGGGGTTCAGGATTTTGAATGCCAGGGTCTCAGCCTATTTAGTGTCATAGCAACACGGCCTGTGACCTTGGAGAACTAAGAAAAATCCTTACTAAAAAAAAAAAAGCTAAAAAGAGAAAGATATGTAAGAAATAGATACGAAAGAAAAAAATACCCAGGAGAAAGAGCAGCAACAGAAAGTTCATGTTTGGGTTTTAGCTAAAGCTGGCAAAAGTAATGAATCATCTAGATCTTCCCTTACAGCCTGGCCTGCTCAGACTTTGATGCTCCAGTACTGCAGCAAAAAGTGATGTAGGAAGCAGCCATTAAAAAACGTCTCACTCCCTTTAGCATATTTCCTTTCACAACTCTCTTCACTCCTCACTGGTCTTCTTTTTAATGGCCCTTCTGAGGAGTTAAATAGCTGATCCCCCTATTAATTTAACAGCAAGCAGGTGTGAGGTTAATCTAGCACATTCTTTTCCAGTTTTGTTTCTTTCTTCATTATCACAAATTATTTTAGTAGTGCAATTAGGCTTTTTGTTTGGATTAATCCAGGCCCTTTTGCTGCTTTTTATGAACAAATCATTGTTACCTTGGGCAATTTAGCTTATTTGCCATAAGGAATAGTAACAATCATCTTTTTCATCTATGTTTGTATAGCAGCTAATATAATAGAGCCATGCTCCATGATGGTGTCTATGTAGACCTATCACAATGTAAATAATTAATAACAACAGTTGTTTAACACTTGAACAGGACTCTGTTTTTTGAAAACACAGAACTTTTTTTTTCTCTGCATTGCTTATTGCACAAACCAAAATTACTCCAAAGGAAGGAAGCTGTGTATAAGTAAACTCAGAACTCAGCAACACATCAAAAGTGAAAAGTCAAATGGATTTTTAAATTATTTAAATATATTGCTAGCAATGTGGGTAAATAAATCTGATATTTATTTTAACAAATTTATCTGCCAAAATGCAATTATAAATCAAATAGACCTTGTGGTAGTATTGTCTCCATGATAAGAGAAAAACAATAAACAGCTTTAAAAAGAAAGAAATTTAAAAGAGCATTTTACTACAGTATGTGAATTGTACAATTGCAATAGAAAAACTTTATCAGAAGTCAGATATGCTTTTTTTGCACAACATGCTTCAACCACGCAATAGCAGTTGACACTGCAGAACAATGAACTTATTTTGATGAATCTCATTATGTAATCTTGCCTGCCTGTGTTGTAGTATTTAAGTATTAATACAGCATATAACCAACAGATTTTGACTAAAGTCATGGTTTTGTAATTCCAGCAGATTTGAGAGTCATGATTTTCCTTTGTGTAAGTCATAGCATCCCTCTTGTGGTACAGACAGCTGAGTGTTTTGATTTATGTAACCCAAATATATCCATGTTCATTATGAAGAAATTATGTCTATATGGCAATTAGAGAAAAGGTTCTTGCCCTTAAAATCTTCCTGTAAGTAGACAATATTAAAACAAATCCATTCCTACTTAAAAGTGGCATTTATGAATACATAACCAATTGGATATGAATGTGAAAGGGAAAAGTGCAAACCCAAGAGCTGTCTGGTAAGAAAGATCCCATAGATCACACATAGTTGAACATTTTCATTTCTAGCTTTTCTGACCATCTCAAAACTGATCAAAAAGAAATGGAAAATATGTATTACTATAACAACGTTGCAATACACTAGCATGAAGGGCTTCTAATCAGAGTAGAACACCATGTGCTGGATGCTATCTAATGATCTTCCAAAGAGATGACAACAGAATGAAAGAACTTACAGCTTAGAGCTCTTGTCTTGGAAAGTTGCTAAGTTAGAAGAATATAAATAATTATTCAGAAAAAAAATCACTGAATCCAGGATTGCTCATGTTCCCCTCAGAGCACAGTTCAACATAAGCAACTCAAGAAAATATCTGGGGTCCTTTTACTTTTGAAGGCCCTGCGCATGTCGTCTATCAAATCCCCAACTACACAGAGAAGCTGCAGCCCAGGTGTGGTAACTCCCTGGTACTTACCGCACTAAAATATATGTAGCCTTCTTCCACAGCATGGGGCTCAGATAAGCCATGTGTAAAGTGAGATAAAAGCTTACACATGGCAATTCACAGTGGAGCAGATCTTGTGCCTGTGGGAAGCAGAAGTTTTTGTATCCTTGGCCTGTTAAGGAGTATTTTGACAATGCTAGGAGCAGTGTGTCCAGCTGAAGAAATGGAGCAGGGCCTGGGAATTTGGCAACAAGAGACTAAAAATAATGAATCGGGTTATCTGTCTTTCATTATAAAATACACTTACTACTGTAAGACTACATTTTTAAATTATTCTTAGGTCTTGCACTTTCTGTCTTTCCATAGTAACATCTCAGACATGTGCTGTACCCATTGCTTCCTATGCTAGCTGCCCAGATGTACTGCTTTCATAAACTCAGCTATGGTGCACTTCAAATCTGCAGCATTTTTCACTGCCAGCCTTTATTCTTAGGTCACATTTGCTGCACTGGCTTGCACTTTTAGTGCTACCATTTGCTGCTTGTCATTGACAAGTGCCTTCAGCAGGTACTCAGTTCTTCTGCTGTGTAACTGACAGAAGGGAAAAAGAAAGCGGCTGTTTCAGCTATGTTCCTTCTGCAGCACACGGGGAAATGAGCTTTAGGTGACCCCGTCAACCTGAGCTAAGCATCATTCTATTGCTTTTTACTAGTTCAGCTGGACAATGCCTTATTAGTGTACCAGTGCTGTCCCCCTCTTACATTTCACAGACCACAGTAGCTATTTTATTACCATGCTATCCTTCCTCTTTTTTTTTTTTTTTTAATGTATATTGCTTTTTTCTGGGTTGCTGCCAAGACACAACTTGTTTAAAAAATCAACCAAACCCAGATCCTGGCTTATGTCACCCTAATAACCTCAACTCTGTGCTTTTGTCTCTGGGGTCTACAGCTCATGACAGCAAGTCACTTCATAAAATGAAACTGGGCTTGATGGCTCATGGATTTTTCTCCAAAAGCCCTGAAATTAACTAACTTCCCACTGACTGCAATTGTCTTCAGATCCATCCTTTGAGCTGTCCTGGAGTCACTCAGTAAGATCTTATAAATCCTGTGAAAATAAAAATGCATGAAGTCTTCTACCACATTTCACCAGCAGTTCTCAAAGCACTGAAAAGCAAGGAAAAGTATAATTATCTCCATTTTATAGGTCCTTAACACATTTTTGCATAGGCTTGACAGAACTTTTTTGAACACATTCTTGTCCTGTCACTGCTTGTTTCCTCCAGAACTGTTTTCTTAGCTAAACAGGCATATGTTAATATTTGACAATATGTTTTTTTACCACAATCCCCTTTCACTTTCAGTGCACAAGATAAATGGTGCTCAGTACTTGTGTAGCTCTTCCTATTTTGATTTAACCTCTGTGGTCCATATATGTTCTCTGCTTCTTTAATGCGTGTTACTCAGACTCTTCTTTGGTGTTACATCCTTTATCACAGGGTCTTTTGCATGTTGTTTATCATTAAAGAGCCTGAATGCTTCATGCCTGTTGAGAAGTTTGTCTTCCCAATACATAGTAGGATAAAAGAGGATGCCCTTCCACTTCATAGATAGGGAATATAATGTTGAGTTTCCTATTCTGAGTGTACAGCCTAACTGTCTAAGATCTCTTATTTCAGAACAGTCAGCTGTGCAATGTTAAGTATTCACTGCACTGCCCCTATTGAATTCAGTTTCTGTTCTGTGTGCTCAGCATTTCTGCAAATCTAATCAGATATCAAGTTGAACACTCAGAAACAGAGATATGAACACTTAGAGATAATGTGGAAAATTTTTCATTTAAGCAGGTTGCCCAATGTCATAGAGGTCACACTGCATTAATGATAAGATCATCTTTTTCCTTCCTGCTATCTCCTGCCTTTAATTCTACATCTCCCAGCTACTGCAACAAACAGGTTAGGTAATCTGTGAGGAAAAAATAATTATGTACTTAAAAACTGCATCTCACAAACTATGTTCATAGAGGCTAGTACAGTTTTTCAAGTGTTCTTAATCTAGCATCTCCTAACTTTTGAGCGAGTGACTTTGTTCCCTCTGAACAGAGTTTGTGTGCATGTGATTTCCTAGTTCTTTTAAAAAAGCAATCCAGACAAAGATTTCTGGTTTGTAGATTATATTATGACTTTGACATCAGTAAAATTCTACATTCTTATCCTGGTAGTTGAGGCACCAGAGTTAACTCATAGAAATAGCAAATTGCCATCTGTAGATCACAGTGTGTTGAGGCACATACTTCCTGAGAGAAGAAATCTGGGAATTTAATGGCTCTATGTGTATACAGATTTTTCTGTCCTGCTAGCTGCTGTCCTGTTATCTTAAGCTTCATCCACTAATTTTGAAAATTCAGTTGAGCTTTCCTCATTCAACTCATCATTCAGCTCCACACTCTTGTCCTCAGTGTCCTCATGAAGTTGCAGACTCCTCATCCACCCATGACTTTTACACACCATCCCTAGCAATATCCCTACACAGACTCTTTTAGATCTGCCCTTCACACTAGTTTGTTTCCTTGCTCAGCCAGCTGTCCCACAGATTCACTCTAGTTCTTATCTTATCCTGGCAGTAGTATATGCAATCCCCAAAACACAAAACTAAAGTCAAAGTGAAGATGCTACTGTCCAAAATCCGTTATCTGCATGTGCACAGATCCTGGCTTTGACTGCATCTTGCTGGAGTCTCAGGCTGGCTCTTTGCTCAGTGGTTTGCAAAGGCACAGGGAGGCAAGGGGACGAGAGGTGTTTTCTGGAGTTCCTGATCACACTTCTGGATACTAAGGAACTGTGCTGTTTGGCTGACCCACGACAACAGTGCAATGCCAGAGACTTAGGCTGAAATCCAAGAGAAGTATTCTTCAACTTCAGCAAACATCTGTCTGAGAAAGTTTTTTGAGAAGGGAGGCATGAGGACACCCTTGATAACGAAGATACAGACAGGAATTCACCTGGCTGTCAGAGTTCTCTCCCAATGTTGTTATAATGCTACAAGGATTTCACTATTGTGTTACAGTACCTAGAGCCATGCAGAGGTATTGCTAAGTATCCTTAAAAAAAAAAAAAGAAAGTACTCTTAAAGGCAGACTGGGAGAACAACTGAATCTTACTGTGATGGTCCATTCTCAACACAGACCTTGCCAGAAGGTTTTACAGTGGAACCTGTTTGCAAATCTCACTGATCCACAAGTAGCAGCTGAGTAGCCATGTGTCATATTTAAGATGAAAAAGTGAGAAAAGTAGTACTTTATAGAGTTATTAAAAGTTGCCAGACCCTCATGACAGGCCTTTGAAACAGAATTTTGGTCTCCTAACTCCTGCTCTTGGCCCAGAAAACAATCTTGTTCTTCTAAGACCCTATCCATTGCTATGGTGGAAGCAAGAGGCAAGACTGTATTTCTCTGACACTGAGCTCCTTGCATTCCTGTTGACTTCTGCAGGAGTTCATACTTCAGGTGAGACCCAGATGTGCATCAGACTTCTCCTTGTATAGGAAACCTAAGCACATACAGCAGTTGGCAAAGTGTTTTCTAAAGAAGTGCTGGCCTGGCTGGTGGAAGAGCTGGGACACAGGGCATTCCATAAACCACATCAAAAGGAAAATGTAGTTGCAGCCTCAGTTATGGCAACATTGATGTTGTGCTATGTGGACAATGAGCTTAAAAACCAAGAGCAAATAGGCTTCCAGCACAATATTTCATGGATTGTTAGCTGTTGTTTTTTCTCACTCTTCTCTATGTTTTAGTGGTGTCTGCTACTCCTTTCCTCTGCCTTTCCTCCCTTGGCACTCTACCTTTTACCTTTTCTGATTTCTTTCTTTTATCTTTAGGTGTTTTTGCTTTTTTTTCCTGCCTCCTTTATTTCCCTATTGTTTTTCAGCTGTTCTTCTTCCTTTCTTTACTGACTCTTCTCCCTGACAGCTAGGGGTCAAGCCAAAGCCCACTGAAGTCAATCCATAACCTTTGAAGAGTTTAGGATCAAGGTCTTATTCCTCCTTGCTTCTCTGCTTCTTCTATAATTTCTTTTCCCATGCAGCATTGTCTGTGGTGTTTCCCTACTAAAAGACGGGTTACTGCAATATGCAGGGAAGGAAGGAGGTTCAGAGAGAGAAAATCCTAAGGACCTACTGAATTGCTAAATTGCTACTCTGACAGCACAACTGCAGAAAGCCAAGGGATTTGGTCATAAGGTTGGGGTTTTTTACACTAGCTTCATCACAGGGCAGCTTTTTTCATTTGGCTGTGAGTAGTGGTCCTTGCAAAGACAAGGTTTTTCAATAAGAAAATCCCTCTCATTAAACTTTGCCTTATTTCATGCAGGTAGCTAGTGACTGCATAGTCATACACTTAATTGTTGCTGCTGATCCTGAGCCCAAACAGGCAGTACTTGATCAGAGAAACAAATTCCAGTAAAGCTGAAAAGTGGGGAAAAAAAAACATATTGACTTGATATTTACTAATATTATATAAAATCATATAAAACCACACAAAGCATCTGTTTAATATATGTAATGCATATGTGTGCACATGCGCATGTATACGCATGTAAAAAAAAGTAGATATAAAATTACCTATCTATATATGGAGAGGGAAAAGTACTGAATACGTATATATTGGATGTATTGGATATATTCTCATAGATGTGCAAAAAATATTTTGGTAGAACATTGTCTGCAGCAAATATATGCCAATGGTTGAATGCTAATACTTTTTTTGATGTAATATGGAGACAGATGCTCAGCTACTGTGCATGGATACAGCTCCATTGAAGACTGAGGCCAATAGCAAACACTGTTTTATACTGAATGATATTCTGATTGTGTATTTTTAGTCATGTCTTTATATTCAGCTCTTTGTATGGATGAATATTTTCCATACCCAGACCAGAGGCATAATAACTGCTCACAGGAGAAGCCCCATCTTCTCTGTTGCTAGCTGTTAGTGTGAGGCTACTCCAGAACAGCATGGCAGAATTAGTCTCAGTATGTGAACTTGCATGTTAAAGTTGAACATTTTGCCAGCAGAGGAGAGACCTATATTATCCTAAAATGACCAGCTGGACTCCTGTTACTAGAGTATGTAGGTGCCATCACAATCCAAGGGGTATTAGCTAAACTCCACTAATGCACCTATTTCTGATTTACAGGTAGAAATGTCAGCCCCTGATAGAGCATATGACATGTAAATCCTCATGCAGGAAACCTGTGTTTGGGTGATGCATTGAATTCAGATTCAGATCTCGGCCCTCTTCACAAGCTCATTGTTTAACACTCCTGATGATGCAGTAAAGGTAAAACAACCTGCAAATATTTTATGAAGCTTCTGCAACTTGCCTGCAGTACTTCAGAAACATGCAGTAGTGCTGCAGTCAGTGCACAACAGCTAGACTCCAGTGGTTGTTTTAATCTTGTTTAAACTATTCTCTCAGCAAGTAACTGAGAGATATAAATTATCTACTACCTGCCAGCAAGGTGCCCGTACTGTAAAGGTTTTTATGTTACTCAGGAACACATTACATCCAGCTTTGGAGATTCAGTGAAAGAAACGACAGTGTTCTTAACAGTAGGGCCACTTCAATGTAAAGGGGCATGCAGACTTCAGACTTAAAGAAAGCAATAAATACTGTAATGGAAAACTTCTAGGAAGAAATTATTGGAAAATATCTATACCTAGCTTTTAAATGACTCCTGCAGTACCTACTGGAGTTTTTTCCTCTCATATATAAAGAGCATCTGTCTACCTGTGGCCCAAAAGTACTTTTATTCTAGAATGAAGGAAACAACAACAATAAAGTACTAAAGTAAAATTCCCATGAAAACACACAGCATGTTTGCATTTCTTCTTTGTGCTGTGCAAGGTCTGTAGAAAAAGTCCACAGACCTTCTAGACCTCAGAAATGTAAACGGGTACGATGCAGAAAATGGAGGCACTGACTTACATGGCTGCGTATAGCATTCTTGCAGAGCAATGAGGTAAAAGGATTCAGACTAAACTCCAACCCAACTTGCCTCCCTGCCATACCCATTGACCACAGTGAGTGAAGCAGGTAAAAAGTACAGACACGTCACAGCTGAATAACAGAGAGCAGTCCCTTGAGATTCATGATGTATTTCTGTCATTAACAAATAGTGTTTAAGAGTTCATGAAAAAATATGAAACTGGAATATTTGACATAAGAAATTCCTTTATGTAATAGTTGCACCTTCATATCCCTGATTTTGGTGTGGTAATGATCTTCCATGGAACTTGTTAGCTGATGTGTATGGATGTGCGGCATCTGCAGCCCCTGCTGTCAGGTGCTGAGGAGGCTGCAGGAGTGGAAAGTTGCCTTCAGGGTCTCCTCTCTGTCAGATGTCAGCTGGAGAAAAGCAATGTACAGCTGTGCCTCTACTCTGAGGCCACTCCCATGTGAAGTCCTACAGGGGCTGGTCCTGTCTCTTTTACTTTTCCTCATGTGCTGAAGAGCTGTAGGAAAGGTCATGAGGAGCCGAGGGCTACAATACCATCAATCTGTTGATGGCAACCAGCTCGTATGTCTCTTTTCAGCTGATGCAATCAGTGCCATGACACAGATGTCACAAAACTTACAGGAGATAAGCCCGCAGATCAAAATCAGTTGGCTGAAGCTGAACTAAAGAAAGAAAAGATGTTGCTGGAAGGAAGGAGGAGAACTTTATGTAGTTAAGGCAGTTAAACGAATCCTGCTTTCATTTTGGGCAAATGCCATGTAGTTTGGGGTCCCAGTGTAGACCATATTGCCCCTGGATTCACTATGGCTTGCAGAGTGCTTGTATCTTTTTCTGTCTGCTCTGCTGTCATTTTCTGTGGTAAAGGTGACTGATTTCACCTTTTGTGAGAAGCCACCAGAGACTTGTTCAGGTTAAAAAGAGAACAAAGTATAAAGCTTGTCAAATAAAGCAGTGACACACAGGAAATGTGGAAGGTGTAATTCCTTACAGACATACTTACTGTCAGTCTGGTTTTGTACTTTATTCTTGGTAAAAGAGGGGTTTGAATATAGATAGATAAGTAAGGATTAGCAGACCCAGTGCAGACTTTGGAAACTAACATGATCTGAAACTGTCTGGTTTTATAGCCTTGGGCAAATCATATAATTTCTCTGCTACTGTTTTCTGATGTATAATCCAAACTCAGTAATTCTTTCTTGCTTCTCAGTGATGAATTAATGAATGCTCTTCCAGTATTTTGTGGTGCCATATACAAATACTACAATTACAGAGAAGCAAGGAGCATATGATATTAATGCCAAACAGATACAGGATAGAACTTGGGATGCTGGAAAGCAGCACACTCAGATACAGCTGTAATGAGTTCATTAGTAATGCACGACTGGATTGATTAAGTAGTTGCCACTGTGCAGAGCCTTGTCTAGAGCTGATATTGATATATTATTTTGACCCGAGACAGATGCTCAATGATCTTGTCTCTTAGTTTTGGCAATGCCTGTCATGTCAACACAAATTATTGAGCTGTAAGAAAGAAGCTGTAGTTGCCACACGGATACCCTTTTTATATTCTTCCATATATAAGAACTGCAGTTTCCCAAACTGGATTTTTTATATAACCTTTATGAAGCACAGTTTGAAATAGCTTGTCTTCTTTTTTAATTCCTTCCTGAGAATGTTTCCTCTAGCTATCATGATAAAAATGTACTCCTGTGACAAAACCACCATGTTCCAGGATTTTATCTTTACCACCACAATGGCAGCACATCCCGTATGGTGATGATACAGCACAGAAATTTTGCCACATTGAGGTTATTTTTTCATTGCCTGATACTGGTAACTGGGATGTGAAGCGTCAGAAGATATAACGGTTTCTACACGAAAGAGTCACAGGAGGATTCAAACATTCTGGATCTCCAACTGAGATCAGGGGTCTGAATGAGTCAGGGTAGTTGTGTGCAGAAGCCTTTCAGCTTCTGCATACAACTATCTGAAGGTGAGCAGCATCTGGAAGAGGTTACTTATTCCTTCAGGTCTTGACACGTTATTTGAAATGGGCTTTGGATGGGGATCTGTAGCCTTTTGCTAGCAGGCTGGTTTTTACCGATTGGGAAGCTAGCACCAAGGGTGGTGGTGACCAGTACAGTGCACCCCTCCATCTATTCCAGTGCAGGTGAGGAGAAGCAGTGCAGGTAGCATATACTTTAGGGGTACAGGTATTTGACACAGAGGATGTTTTGGTTTGGGTCCTTCCACTGAAGGGTGAAAAGATTTTTAATTTTCCCTTCCCTAAGTCTCTCTCTGGCTGTGAGTCCTTCCTCATCTCAAACTCCTTCTGATGGCTCCAGTGCTGCGCCTCATGTGGACATCCACTGGCAATTTAGGATGAGCTAAGGATTGCTAACCCCATTTAAAGGCAGGCTAACTGAAGCTGCCTGCGAATGTGAAGTGAGGCATAGCACTGTGAAATGATTTGCTGAAGGTTATCCAGCTGTGACTGAGAAAAGTACACTCTGGTTCTGCTGCAAAAGATGCCACAAAAGTGTAAATGTTAATCGTAATAACTTTCTCTAGGAGCATTTCTGCTTTGCAAAATTACATCTCCACCAGGGGACTTGTTAATGTCAACGGCATTCAGTTTTCATGATCACTGCTTGAAGTGATCAGTCAGCTGTATGGATCTACAAATTGCTCCCTTGCAGCCAGCCTCTTAGCCTAATGCTCAGGCGACAGTCAGACGTAAGGATCAGACTTGAAAAGACGCCTTTGATTTTCCTTTGATGTTTCTGAGCCAAGGAAGAATTTCACACGGCCACTGGGCAGTAGGTGAAGATTGCTTCTGTTTGTGGGAAGCCAATTATGACGTGGCTGACCTGCTTTGACCTTAAGATTAGTGTCAGGACATCTGGGCTGCCCTTGTGAGGCAAAGCTGGCTCACAGAATGGGCCTAACTAGAAGCTCAGACTGGTTTGTTCGTCTGGATGCAGCAGTCATTCCAATAGTGTGATTATAATGGAGGCTGCACAAATTGATCCTGGGCAGACTCAGTCTATTTATTTGCTTGCTCTTTGGCATCATTGCCAACATGTGAGGATAAAGCAGGGTTCTCCTTTAGGATTTAATGATAACAAGCGGGAACAACTTACAAGGAGAACAGATCCTAGTTTCTAAGCCTCTCACCCAGTTAGCTTTCTCTCGCCTTTCCTTTTGTTCACTTATTCACCTCCCCCAGCATAAGAAGGATGTGGACCTGTTAGAGAGGGTTCAGAGGAGAACCATGAAGATAAGCAGGATGCGGGAGCACCTCTCCTATGAAGACAGGCTAAGAGAGTTAGGCCTGTTCAGCCTGGAAAAAGAGAAGGTTTCTGGGAGACCTTAGAGAAGCCTTCCAATACCTAAAGGGGGCCTACAAGAAATCTGGAGAGGGACTTTTTACAAGGGCATGCAGTTACAAGACAAGGGGAAATGGCTTTAAACTGAAAGAGAGTAGATTCAGGTTAGATATAAGGAATAAGTTCTTTACTGTGAGGATGGTGAGGCAGTGGCACAGGTTGCCCAGAAAAGGTGCAGCTGCTCCATCCCTGTAAGCATTGAAGGCCAAGTTGGACAGGGCTTTGAGCAATCTGGTCTAGTGGAAGGAGTCCCTGCCCACGGCAGGTGACTGGAACTAGATGATCTTAAAAGGTCCCTTCCAACCCAAACCATTCTATGATTCTTACTCCAGATCTAAAACCAACAGAAGCTTTAAAGACCCTGACAAACAACGCATTGGGAAGGAGGCTATCTGCCAGAGGCTCTCTCTAGAGTGAGGTACATATTGGGAAAGAGGTCGAGGCACAAAAACTAATCCCGGAGGAGAGGCCAGCGGGGCTCTGGGGAAGAGCCAGAACCTTTTACTTTCTACTGTCTGTTGAAGCAAATTGGAAGGAGATGGCTTTTCAACTGTGATTGCTGGCGGCAATCTGGGGGGAGAGGGATGCCGGGTGGGTTTGAGGTTGCTGCTGCCCGGGGCCGCACTGCACACAAGCTCGGGCGCGAATACTCATGCCCCTATCCCTGCCTCGCCTTGCCTTGGGGCGAACTACAAGCCCCGTCATGCCGTCGCGCAGGAGGGCGGTAGCGGCGGAGCGCGCCTGCGCTGCCAGACGTGGCAGCACCCGCAGCGGCGGTGGCGGGTCCGGCGCGGGTCCGGCGCGGCGGCGATGGCTGTGCCGGGGCAGGGCGCGGGGGCTGCGCGGCGCCGCGGGCGGCTCCTGCTGCCGCTGCTGCTGCTCGGCCTGGCGGTGAGTGGCGGGGGCGGCCGCGCCCCGGGGCGGCGGGGACGGGCGCGGGGTGTCCCTTTCCCGGGGCGGGGGAGCACGGCGGGGCCGGCGGAGTTGGGCGAAACTTGGGAGCGGGACGGGCCCTTCGGGCTGGGCGCGGCGGCTAGTCCCCGCCGTCCGCACCCACTGCCGCCCCGGGCGGGCTCGGCTCCGCACGGCACGGCATGGTTGGGCTCCGGCAGCACCCCTCTTGGGTGTTTCCCCAGCCATCAGCCCGTGTGCTGCTTTTCTGCCTCCTTCCCTCTGTCTGCTTCTCAAAATCACTCAGAGAAAACCCACTCCGGCGGGCGGCGTTGTCTCTTCGAGTGGCTGCGAGCTGGAGCCCCCGCCTCGGCCCCGGGGGCTCCGACCGATGGACGCTTCGTTCCTAAGTTTCGTGTGAGATCGGGTTCCCCTCTGCGTGGCTCTGCTGAGCAGCGCTGCCCCGCTTGGCTTTGTGCACCTGTACGCGGGCACGGCCGCCCGTGGGCATCCGGCTGACCCGCCGCCTGTGGGCAGTGCCTACCGGGGCGTCCCTCCAGTTTGGGCAGTGTGGCGTGCTCTGTCTTTGTGCGTTCCGGAGGATCTGGGTATGTTTCATTGAAATTACACGAAGTGAAACGCTCCTCGCCTCAGGGAGGCTGTGAAACTTACAGAAATATTTAAAAATCTTATTTTCCTTTTTTTTTTTTTTTAATCCGCAGAATTTAGCATTAGAAGCTCAAAATATTGACCAAGACATGCTTTAAAGCATGCTTTATTTACTTAATGCCATGAACTACAATTCTTCCTTCTGCCTGGACAAATAGAGTAAATAATTAACGAAAATCTATCTTAATGTTTTTGTGCACACGTGATGATCTGAAATGTATTGGGAATGCGTGATCTAAGTGTGCTCATCTAATTTGTACAAATCAAGTGTGGAATTCTTAATTGCCCTAATATGCTCCTGTACTAATATTAGAATTGTCATTATGGGACAGACAGAAAGCATTAGCCCTGTCTGATGGAGCCCTTTGACCCTGACAGGGCCTAGCCATTGCCTGGGAAAAAAAAAGAAATGCTGTGCAGCCCTCATGATTTTTTAGTCCTAAGCTTGGCCTGAAGTGCAGACCTCTGCTATCTGCAATTTATTTATTGTTTTCTACTGAAACAAGTCAGGCTGAACTCTTCCTAAAAAGAAAAAAAAGAGGTCTTACTGTGGTTTTTGTTTTTATCCCTACGGCTCATCTTTAATGCATGCTGTACTTAGTGATACTTGTGGTAGTGTATTCTTGGGACTAAGTATACACTGTGGACTAAGTGTAGTTACAGTGGACTGAATTTTCACTTCATTTAAAATAACTAAACACATGAAGTTATTTGTGGTGTTTCCTTCTATATCCACTGTGACTGTCAGACCTTATCTCACTGTAACATTCATTTTATGTTAATGTCAGTATTTTGCTATGATTTCTTTTGGTAGACTGATTTTTTTTTTTTTTTTTCTTTCAGCTTTCTTCATGTGAATTTCTTGTTTCCAGCTATTCTAGTTGCCCATCTTTGGACCTTTTGTGTTGCAGAGCTGGTATATTTGAGATGAGCAGAGTGGGCCTGCTGTTGTCAGTAAAATTACATGAAGCTATTATAATTTATTGACATTATTCTCTTACCATTCTTAATTTGCCCCAGTATTTTATTTGCTCTGTGATGCTGCATGCTGAGCAGATGTCTTCATTGAGCTGTTGATTCAGCTAATTCTTTCCCCTTTTCTGTGTACAAGTAGTTTAAATTATTTCTTCCAATTTGCATTATCTTGCACTTGAAGGTGCAATTTTTCATCTTGAAATATGTAGCTCAAGTATGCCAGGATTCAAAAACTAGCCTACAGCTGTGACACTGCAAAACCTGCTTTTTATTGAGTCAATGTTTGCAAAGTCGGCGAGCCTGTTAAATCAGGACATTCTCAGTGTGTAAAGTTAATGCTCAGTGTGTAAGGTAATGCCAGCTGCTTGCTAGGACAGAGGTTAATGAGAACATTGTCTTTCCTTCCCGCCTGTCCTTTTTTATGTACCCAAAAGAGACTTCTTTTCTTTCTTTTTTTTTTTTCCTGTAGTGCTGAGTGCTGACAGTGCACCTGAGACAGCAGCTAGAGTTGTGCATGCTCGATGCTCCTGAAAAATAGGGCTTATTTTTAAAGTAGGACCCAATATTGGAGGTGGCTTCTGAGAAGGGAAATCCTTATCTCTGTAAGGCTTCCTGCATTTGTAAGAGGAAAACTTCAAAGCTGGATGAAGAAAACACTTCATTATCTTCTAATAGAAGATGTTATCTTCTGTATCACTATGAATGTTACATGCACGTGAGGAAGATGCTGCAGTGATCTCTGCTTGCTGTGAAGTTTCATTTCTTGAATGAGTTGAAGAGTCATAGGGAAGCTGTGGTTTAACTTCAGAGACGCTTCCCTATTTGGTGTGTCAAGTGGTTGACTATATTTCACTTTTGAAGGACTGAATTTACTGTTAAAGGCAATGGGAAGGAGTTTCACACAGAGCTGGATTTGCATTTCTTCTGATGTATTGGGTACTGCCCTTTTCCTAGCAGAGCCCAGCCACTGCTCCCAACAGGATTTCACATCTGGGATCTGTTTGCTTTGCAAACACTGATGAATGTTATCTCAGGCCAACATGGCAAAGGTCAGTTCATCTTTTGAGTGTTTGCTCAATGACAGAGAAAGTGAGTCAATAGAGTCTGACTGACATACAGCCACTGGGAAGCAGGCTTTTTGACCTGGTGCCATTCAGACCAGTGCCTTCAAAGAAAGGCTTGAAAGGAGCACTTGAGGCTTCCACCTCCTCAAGTCCCAGTAGTGTCACAGGAATGCACCAGTGAACACTGACACGGAGCTGTGAATCCAGGCCTGTGGGGAGAGCTTGGATGTGGCTCACTGTGTTGCAGGTAGCCCTGCAGTGGGCAGCAGTGGCTTTGGTGAGTTTGCAGGCAAGGTTCAAGCACTGCTCCTCCTCTGCAGTGCTGTTTCTTGTGGTGGCATTTGGGCTTGAATTTGGGGTGCCTCTTCCCATTGAGCTACGGTTTGTACTACAGGAGCTGCTTTGGGAAGTGTTTCACTGCAGTCAGAGGAAGGGTATTGCAGAGCCAAATCTCTTGCTGTCCCCGGCATGCCATTCCTACTTTGTCCATTTCCTCTTCAAAATACAGATTTGTAAAAATTGTGACGTGGGCTGTGCTCTGTCTCTTTGGATAACCTTTCCAAATTAAACCTTGGCTTTTAAGATGGTTTTGTTACTCAACTCAATACCTTATGGAGATGGAGTGATGTTTTGAATCCATTTGCTTTGGTGTCAAAGTGCCCATTTAGTTCACAGGGCCTGGAATGTTGCCACAAGTGTGATGTGGTCATCAGAAGTGGTGTTTGTGTGTTCTGAGCAGTTGATGATGGTAGAGGTGCTTGTTCTGTTCTTGACCATTTCTTTTGCTTTTTGGTGACACAGTTCCTTAAGTTCCTTAATTTCAATAAAATGGAGATAATGAGACCCGCCTGTCTTCAGGATTGTATTTGGAGGTCTATGAACAGAAAAAAACCAATCCAATTTACAACCAGAATCACAAAGTAGCATTGCCTTAAATTTCTTGATGTGGACAGGGTCACTTTAGAAGTAAGTTGTGGTTTACCTTGATCCTGCCACCATTTCAAGGATGTGAATGGCAAAAAATTGTGATAGTAAAGCAGGTCTTAAGTTTTGGCACTTTGCTAACTGAGAGTAGCTGGTAGCATTGATAGACAATGCTGTGATTTGTGCGCCAGCAGAACACAGAACAAAAGTAATCTCATCTGTGGCTGCCTTGATGATGTCCTGTCTGATGTCTTTGGGTTTGTAGTCCTGTACCATATATGCTGGGTGACTGCACATAGACTCTTTCTTTCCCCCTCTTCTCTTTTCAGGAGATGGCACACCATGAATGTGTGGTGGTGTGCTGCCCTAGCATCAGCTGCATGCTGGCTTGCTCTGTTGCTGCCTCCCTTTTGCCTCTTCCAGGTTGCTTCCTTCCTGTGTGAATCTTACTCTAGCTATTTAAATTAAGCTTTGCCTCCTATCACCTGCAGAAAACTGTAAGGATTAATTAGTTAATATTTGTGCAATGCTTTGAAGATAACAAGTGCCATATAAAGTGCTAAGGATTTTCAGGTGTCATTTTTCACCCTTTCTTCTTTATAAGTCCCATTAATAGTTTTTTTTTTTGTCTTTTTATAGCATCTCCTGCGTGCTTCTTGAGTAGGTGATACTTCTTTAAACTTCTTCAAAACCCAGTTTTTACCAGGGGATTATGTGGTGTATGCTTTGCTTATGCTTTTGAAGTCATCCAAGTATGTTGGTTCAGAAGTGATATCTGAAATGTTTCATCAACAGCTTGTTTAATGTATATTGCACCAATGCCTGGCTTGAAGAGAGAACAAGCTTAACATTCATAGTAAGGAGAAAGTTCTTTGTCAGCATTAGTAATTGACCCTATTACAGTCAGTTGTTAATTAGTAAATTGTTGCACAGGTTTTCTTTCACTAAGCATTTGAAAACCCAGTACAATTAATTGGCTACAGAGCCTTTAAGAACAACAGTTAGTATAGACTGTTATACCTGTAGCTTGTGTTCCTTAAAAACCAGTGTTTAAGAACAATATGAACAGTAGAGTCTAGTCAAATTTTGACGTCTCCATGGTATTTTTTGCTATCTTCTATATTTGGAAAGTGAGCATAGCAAGGACTGTGTTAAGTGGAATGCCTTATTTGTAGTGTTCTTCAGCCTAAGATAATACCAAGACACTGTGGCAGGATTTTAATTTGCCTTCCTTCGTGAACAAAAGAAGATATGACACTTAACCTCTTGCAGATATGACCCACCACAATAACATGACAGCAGTACTTGCTTTTCTTTTTCCTCTCCTCTCCCCTCCCCTCCCCTCCTCTCCTCTCCTTTTGAATGGCTTGAGGTGAGAGTTAATTGATCTGAATTATATACAGTATAAGAATGCAGTTCCATGGACCTCATGGGGAATGGAGAAAAGATGTGTCCAATGGAAGTATCTGCAAATGTAAATCTGTAAGGCAAAGACATGATTTTCTACTGCTGTCAGTTTTCTGATGCAGTAGTTGTTGCTTTTCAGGCGTCTCTGCAGGAGCACTTCTCACCTGGCCATCCCATGCTGCTGTAAGCGCAGGAGTCACCACTCCACAGTGACTCTATAGATCCTTTCAAATCGATCGCAGATAATGTGCTGCAGCCTCTGTGCTGGGGGCCCTGAGCAGGTTGCAGTTTGCGAACCCCTGCAGATGTGGTTGGGAGACGATGATTTTGTGGTCTCAGTGGGATTGCAGGAGCTACTTCAGTTGTAACTTGAAAGTTTGGGACCCAAGTGCTACCCTTTCTCTTCCTCCTCTCGTTGAAATAAATTCTTGGCAGGCTTCCTTGTGGTACATTTGGTAACAGAAGTAACCTGTCTCCCCTCATCTGATTTGATTAAAATGTTTCTACAGCTATTTTGGGTATTAATCATGAATGAAAACAGGGGACTGTCCTACTTATCACTATCCACCTTAGAAGGCATTTGTTACAAATGGCTCAGTGATCAAAGCAGCACAACCCTGAATGTAAATAGCAGCAGAGGGGAGGGCTTGTGAATGAAAAGCAAGCAATTATTTCACAAGGTCAAGCGCGGTTTGTGTGATAAACAAGGAAGATAAAACATCTGCAGTCAAACTGTGATTCTTGTAAACAAGGGGGCTTTGGATTTGATCATACTGTATTTGTAAGTGAGGACAAATGGGGGAAAAGGATCTGCACATCTGTTGTGCTTGCCTGGAGATGACTTAGACCTGGCATTTTCAGTATGTGCACACTGTCTGCACCACAGGACCTGACAGTGCCACTGGCAGATCTGCAGGTTTACAAACCTTCATCACCGCAGCAAAGAGATGTTCCTTCAAATCCACCTTCTGAAGTTAAGTGCATGCTCCACCACAGGGTTAATTTTGGGAACTTGAGGAGAAAAGGGAAGGTGAGATCTGGTCTTGTTCTTGGGATTTCTTGCCTGTTCCCTCTCCCCTGCCCCCCATTTTAATGTAACACAAGAGACCTCTTTTTAAAACGTGAACTACTCCCCTCCTGAAGAAATTAATTATGAAATTAAATGCAGTCATCTCTGTTACTGCTTGGTATTTTGAGGCAGGTTTGCTCTTCAGCTAGCTTCCCATAAAATGTCTTGTCAGACACAATCTGTTTCATATGTACAGGGTCGCTCATTGATCATATTTATAGTGGGTTGAATGCTGTTGTCCCCAGATGAGAATGACATCAGTGGGTGGTTAAGCTAGGACACAAATCAATGTCTTGCTGAAAAATGGGCTTTTGAAATTGTGGTCGGGTGTAAGACTGCATCCTTGCCAAGCAGCAGTTGTGCTAGAATTGGTTGTTCGCGTCAGCCCCAGCTATTCTTGAAGAAGTGTGCAAAATGTCTGCCTAATTATACATGTAAGTGTTAGTGTGTGCATAAAAAATGTATGTTGACATATAGATTCAGGCACCTAAGCACTGTTTCAGCCATGTGTCCATTTCCATTTTTTTTAATGCATAACTTGTGTCCAGGGAAATACATTTTTTATGCTCTTGAGCTGGAAATAAGAGAAATAGGAAATAGTTTTTCTGTCCAGTGTACTTTGATAGTTCCTCCTTATTTAATTTTGATTTGTATTTTCTTCTTTTAAAACCATGTGTTTTCATTGCCTTTGATTTAAAATAAATAAATAATTCTCCACACAGGCTGCTTATCCTTAGCAAAAGACCATGCTGTCATGAAGCTTTTGTGGGGAGCAACTCATAAATTGAACTGGGTTCTGTGAGAACAGCAGTTGAGCATTTATCATGTTTAACTTGAATAATAAATGTAAAATATGAAAATACATGCATGTGGCTTCTTGAAAGATATTCCCGTTTTTCATTCTGAAATGAGATTCAGAAAATAGTAAAATCTTGAGAAATAAACTCTGCTCTCTCAGATCCTTCATGATTTTGAGGAAACATGGCCTACGGGGTGACCCCATTTTTCAATAATGTCAGTACTTGAAGTATAATTAGCAAATAGTTATTTGCCTTTAACTCTTTCCGTCTAGGTTTCTGAAAGCTCAGATGTTTCTTGGGTACCAATTCTAAGGGAGTGGGGTTCTGGAGTGTGTCACTGCTCTTTCACACTTTTGTATGTTAAAGATCCTTGGAGCTCTGCAAGGAATTGCTGGGAAGTGGGGAAGAGAAAGGAAAATTAAACATTTCTGACTGATTGCATTTCTTCCACCTAGCTTGCAAGATTATATATTTAAATACATCCTTTGATTTAAAGAGCAGAAGCAGAGCTGGAGAATGTGTTTTTGTACCTTGTACTTGAGTAACAGTGACTGTCAGCAGTTTCGAATTGACTGTCTTGAGGGTTTGGGCTCACTTATGTTTTACTTGAGAATCCTTCATGCGTCTAGATCAGACACTATAGTCACGTGACTGATGTGCGACCTACACCATAAAAAATTCTGTGAAAATAAATTCAGATTGAGATCTTGAGCTGGGTGAAATCTGCAGACTGGAAGTGCTACCAGATTTGCATTTCGTAGTCTGCCGCTTGTAATCTGCCTTTTTCCGAAGGTCTTCACCAAAGTTTCCTGTGTCTGAGGGCACCAGGTGATTCTTACGTTGGTTCCAGCTCACTGAGCCAGCTATGGATGAAGACCCATTGTGCTAGGCACTGTGCATACACAGCCTACAATAAAATAGACCTTCCCTCAGTTTTACTGAACTTTCTGGTTAGAATAACTGTCCCATGGCAGGAGAGGCACAGATGTTGCATGTGTTGGTCCTAATGCCTTCTAAGTTTAACAGGTACCAAGGTAGGCAGCTTCTTCAGAAAAATGTTTGCAGTATTTCTTGACTTTTCAGCAGTGGTTCTGAATAGTTTTTAAAGCTTCGGCATGCTCAAGTGACAAGAGAGTTTAGCTTGTTTCTTATTTATAGAGTTCCATATGTGTGAATGTAGCACTTCCTGATGCATATGAAAAGAGGCTTCGTGCCCAGGAGGGACTGTCACCTTTCTTGACCTCTTCTTTTTTTAATATGAGCTCATCTCCTCTTGTGCCCTGGATTTAAACAGGAAGCCGCCTGCTTGATTGGGCAGTGCCTGGCTGATGAGCTCTCCTGCAAAATGTCTGGAATAAATCTACCTGAGTCATATCTCACAATTAAAGTCATATAGCACAGTACATGCAAATGAGCCTCATCTTTGCTGCCGCTATGCCTGTGGGCTGTGTAGGAATATGAGCCTAGTTTTCCATGAAGAAGAGCGTGTAGCTGTTTTCATAGGATTCTCTTTCCCCATCCTCTTAATTTCATGCTGTTGCCAGAACTGTAGCTGCTGGCACGGTCATCATAGCGTTATCTCTGATGCAGGACAAAGCAGCCACATGGCTAAGACTGGCATTGGGTGAAAATGACTGCTTGCCATCACTTGCCTTCAGTGCAGCTGGTAGTAAAGGTGGAGGTTCTTTGGGAGGTTTAAGGGTAAACCGGCCTCTCATTTCTTCCTGGGTAGGGTCTTCGTTAATTTCAGCAGGAAAAAGCTGGAGAGAGTGAAATTATTTAGCTCTTACCAGTTTGCAAACATCATGTAGCGTAAATGCATGTTGGGAGGTGGTGAACATTTCTGCTCAGCTGATAATCTCCCAGTATTACTACGGCTGCCTTAGATGTGCAGGCAGAGTGTTTCTGTCCAACTCAATGCTTTCAGCTTGGACCTTTAGGGTGTTACAACCAGAAAAGGCTGCAACATTAATCTTAATTAAAGGGAGGTGATGATTTATTCTGTAGGGCTTACCGGTACACTAGTATGCACAATACCTTTCCCTGTGGGTTTTGGTTTAAACCATAGGATCAAAGAGAGCTGCTGTAGTAAAACAGCAGGAAAATGAGTAACGTGTACTGATTTGATACCTGGGAAGGAATTGGACAAAGTAGCAGTGGTTATATGCAATGTATGTGCTTCTCCCTCCAAGCATCTCTTCGTTCACCAGCACAGTGAGTTTTCTTTAGTGTCAATACTGACAAGCCAGTAGTTAAAGCTGTCACCATTTCCAGAATCCAGTTTTTCAAGAAGTTTATAGCTCTGCCATTATAAAGAGGAAAAAAAAGGGGGGGGGAGAGGAGAGAGAGAGAAAATTCACTGAAAATGGCTAAGCAGCCTTTCCACCTGGAAATGGCGTAAAGTACATGTACTTAAGAGCTATCAGTACTTTAAACAAAATTCATAATACCATTTGTTGTCAGGTTGAAAGTGGCCTTTGTGCCTTTTTTAGTCCAATTATTTATTTTTGCCAGTGATTTCGTAGACTGGAATATCTTTGATTGAGCCCAGTTTTCTAAACTAAAGAAGTAACCTGTAATTTCACTTTCCCCATCTGTGTTCAATCTTAGTTTCAGAATAGTTTAGTTTTAGTCTTTTGTAACTTGAGACATAAATAAGCCTTTAAGACACTTGCAGGGTTACAAAAAGTTGAGGTGAGGGAAATGTTTTTGGAAAAAAAAAAAAAGAACAAACCCCCAAAACCTAGGTTTAAAGAGATCTGCTCACAAGTTGGTGTTAGATTAATCCTTCCTCTGCCAGCTTCTGATTGCGTTGAGTTTTGAGCAGGAATTTGCGTGTCTGTGTCACCTCACTTAGCACTACTGTATTCGTCTGCTTTGATTGGCAACACTGTGTATTCGTCTCAGGAAATACATGAATGATTTACATACATCAGCCTGAGGTAGGAAGGCTGAGCTGTGGACACCTGGATTTAGAAGAATGCAAGTCTATTGGTCGAATTAAAGTATCAAGGACATTTATGCTGAAGGTAGGGGCTGACTTGCAAATGTGCTTTTTCCCTTCTCACAGTTAGACCATCTGGTCAGTGGGGCTCAGTGGTGAGAATCCTGCCTGCAGAGTGGGATAATTTCTTCGTTCTGTGCCTAGGCAGCCTGTCATGCTTTTATATTTGATGTTATAGGTGTATCTTGTAGCAACTTTAAATTCCCGAACATGTCCTGGGGTTGTTTTGAGGATGACCTCCGTTTCAGCTCAGCTTCTTCCTCTGCCTCATGTGTCCCAAAACTCCCTTTCCCTTTTCCACATGTAAAAACTCATAGCACTTACGAAGTGTATTTTGGAGGTGCAGGTTTTGTTTCTGTGTTTGCAAATAGCTGAATTTGTAATGACATGTAGTGCCTGGGGCTACGTGTTCTGACATTGACTGACTTAGTGCCTTGTTTTGTATGCTGCAGTCTGTAATGCATGGGATGCAAGAACAACAGTCTCTTACTTTTCACATTCACTCTGGACACATTTTCCAGCCCAGTTGGAGTGAGTCATGATCAAAATTAGTTCTGTAATTAAGAAAACATTGAATCTCTTGTGTGTGTTAGGCAAATGAGCTAAAGCTTTTAGCCAAGCAATTAAGTGTTAAGGTTTTACTGTAAGGTGAATGTAAACTAGATAATTTCTCCAGCTAAGCTTCCCATAATTATTTCATTAGTATGAATTCAGTACAGTGCAGAAGGGAGACAGCATAGCTTGATGGTTAAGATTATTATTATTATTATTGAGGATTATTGCAGTACAAATTAGCAATAGAGGCTTCAGACAAGGTTATGGTCATATTTTGGTGGTTTTACTTCATGGTAGGATAAAAGACCGCTCTGGAGCGGTCATGATTTAAATAGACTAAAAGATGCAACAACAAAAAAAATGTCTTTGTATAGGTACAGAATTGAGATGCAAAGAGATTGAATGCTGTGCCTTCTGTGTGGCCAGTAGAAGCCAAATTTGATCTTGCGGCAAAGGCACTTGTGCATATGTGTGTAGTACAGTATCACCTCTGGGAAACATAAGCCCTGTTCCACTTCAGAAAGGTGAGTGGGAGAGGGTTGTGGTTAGCCCTGTAGTATGGGTGCTAGATTACCTGCAAATTACGTTATCGTTTCCTTCATCTGCTCTGTGTCAGTGTGGGTTAGTTATTTTAACTTCATGGCTCTTGCTGTCTTCTGTGGGATGTCAAAGTACTGGATTGAGTTTGCAGTGTATTCTGAGATCTAGGGATAAGAGTGCTCTCCAAGTGGCAATCTGCTGCTTCTTTTACTACAGTATATTAAATGTACATAAGAATTTTTGTCTGATTATCTGCCTAGGGAACAAATGTTTAAAGGGGGAGGCTTCTTAACTAAAACCATATTTCTTGATGTTGTGTTTATCTCATCTTTCCACTTAAGGATGCTTGCTGGGAGTGGTATTGTTCCAGTTTCAGTAGGTCATGTCTATAGCTTTTTTATTTCTTTGGGTTTTGCTGATGAAATTGATATGATAGTTTATTTAAGGCAGCGTGTCTCAAGATTATGGAAAAAGGTCAAGGCAATTTCAAAAGCAGTTTGTCTTTGTATTTTGTTTCTCAGCATGGAAGCTGTTATTGATGTTTCTGGCTTTGTGTTTCTGTAGGCATTTTTGCCAGCATTTGTGTACTCGTTGAAGGTGTCTCCCCTCATAGAAAAAATAAGTGACCACAAGGATTTTAAGAAGCTTCTCAGGACACGGAATAACATACTGGTGCTGTATTCCAAATCTGGTAAGTCCTCTTTTTGTGTTTCACAGCTCTGTGTGCCCAGCAGGGTGTGTGCATTTGAACATCTGTGTACATGCTCTAGATGACTAAACTCTTTGCCCTTACTTGCTCTGTGTTCAGTATTGCCTTATGTGACTTCAGGGTGCTTCTGTGTGACTACAAGGGCTTCTTGAGGGCTGGTGTCTTTGTTCTAGCTCAGAGTTTCTGGATGTTTCAAGGTTGGCGATGTCTTGATCTGGACTTCTAATTGGTCTATCACATTGGCAAAAATATACTTTATTCTGGCTTTGTGTCCAAAACTGGGAGCTCATAACAGCTCTCAGTCAGAGTTTTCTGGTGTGTTTATCACAGTAGTTCACAAGTTTCAATTTCCTGGTGACGCTGAAAGACTTAATGAAGAGTTATAGTACTGAAATCAATCCATCTTTGCTTCTGACAGCTTTGAGTGTCCCATGGTTGTATTTCAACTTTATTAACAAAATATAAAAATAAAAAATGAGCTGCTTTTGTAGGAGGGAGAAATGGCTCATTTCATGTTATGCTACTGTCATGCTACAGTCCTCTCTCTTTCAGGATCTTTTCTGGCTGTTCACTCTTCCTTACCTGCCTGTTTGCTCTTCCTTTTGCTCTGTTCTGCTTTTGCTGTACCTTGTCTCCTTCGTTGCCTTGTTTGTTTTCATTTGTTATTTTGTGTGACACCATGTAAAATGAAGAAACAATCTGTAAGCTCCAAACGCAAGTGCAGAATGCTGTTGTGGATGTGGAAGTCATTGGAGAGCAAGAATTAAAATACATCACTAAGGTGTTTTTTTACTTAGTGCTGCATTGTTTTTGTTGTTGCCTCTTTTTCGCTCCTCCAGGCAAGCAGTGCAAGATAAGGCTTTGTTTGTGGGTTGTGTTCTCGTTTTCTGACCTGTTGCAATGGTCGTATCTCAAACTTAGTGACACCGGTGATTGCTCTGGGTTTATAATGTGGCAAATTGGAGCAGTATGTGATGACTCAATATCCCCCCCGCCCCCCAGTATCAGAGAACTAGGCAGACAAAAATGTGCAGATGCTGGGATAATTAACTTTTATTTCCTAAAGATATTCTGAAACAGTTAAAATGATACATGTGACTTAATTTTTGTTAAGACATTTGTGTTTTGCTGTAGTGAGAGATTGAGTGCGTAAACTTGGCCAAATGGTTTTGTAGTAACAGGTTCAAAGTAAAAGTCATAAAAGAGTTTCTAATGCTTTTTGATTTTGAAAGGAACACTTCAGATAAGAAAGATATCTCTATTATTCAGCTTTTGAAAGGGAAAATTTTCTTTTTTACACTTAATATTTTAAGCGGTGGTTGCTTTCATTTTTAGCAGCACAATCAGAACACTTCAGCTCTGACACTCATCAAATAAATGTTGCCCTATGGGCATTGTTCAAAAGCTGTGTTGTGGAGATTTCTTTTTTCTGTTTTTGTTGCTTAATTGGTTAGTTTTAGCAGTCTAAAGCATTGCATACGGAGCTGACTTTGGGGTTAAATGTTTCTTCCTGAACAGTGATCCTTGCAAAATTAGAAGTCCCTTGGCTGTCACCCAGAAAAAGGGAAGGGGGAAAAAAGAGGTAGGAATTTCGAGGTGCAGTTCTAAGCCAGGTACATACCCCCAGCTGTAATCAGATGTTGGTCAGCATCTGATCATGCTGCTGGAACAAAGGCTTTGCTTCTCAGCTGAGCAGAACCAGATGAGCATTTCTGTCTCACGTAAAAATTCATTTGGTTTAGGAGATGTCCTCATTTGTAGGAGATGTTGAGTTCACCTTACCAGCGGGGTATCCTGCCAGGGCTGCTCAACTAGTGAGTCTTCTGGGACAAGTCTGTCCTATCCTGAATGCTTATATTTTAAAAGGTGCTTGTCAAACTATCCCACTTTTTGTGAAGAATTCCCCCATATGTCTACATCCCTGTGTTACAGAGAGGTGGCAGTTGCATGTTATCAGTACTGGGGGTAGGATAGTTTCTTGAGAGCTAACATGTGTGGGCTGGCATCTCTGATGGCATCAGGCCCATGCAAAGGCTGTCAAAGAAAAAGAAGCCGTTTCTGACTCAAGAGATTGTTGAGACAAAAATTGTGGCAGTTTAGACACTGAGGAGGCTATCACTGCCCACTGTTTCTGCTTGCCTGCTCTGACCTATATAGGCCTTCACTTTCTCAAATGTTGGAGACAGATAGTGGTTTATTATAAAAGCATTTGGTTTGACCCAATATACCTGTTCCTGTATTCACTTAGTTGAAGTAGTGTGGAGCGGCAGCAGTTTAAACAGATCTGGAAGAGGCTCTGTGTTTCTGTTTTCTGTTTATCGAGGCAGGAAGCAGTTTCTGTTAGATTAGGTTTTAATGTTAGATTCTTCTGTGTTTATTTTTAATGCCATTTATAAGACTTTTCTGGAATGGTGTGGATTTTGCAAAGCGCTTCATGTGGCATGGCATTATAAAAATCTCAGTTGGGTATTCCTAATACAGCCAGCTCTTGGAAGGACCTTTTGTAGGTGCTCTCTGCTAATAGTTTTGAGCTCCTCACAACTGTTAATTTGGGTATCTCCCAGAGTTATTATGAGAATAACTGTGTTATTTTCTGTGTATGACAGGGCAATTGAAGCAGGCAGAGATGCTGAATGGCTTGCCCTTGCAGCTGACGAAGGTCCTAAATGAAGCGGCTTTAATTAGCAGGCAGTGATACAAACTGGTTAGTGCCTAGCCACAGAAAGAAGGCAGTGTTGGGATGGAAGCCAGTTTGCAGGAGAGGACATAGTATAATTCCATAAATGTAGGTCAGGGATCATGCCTGGAGGTATGAATTTCATTGTGTTGTTTAAGGGGGATGGAGGGAAGAAGCCACCCAACTTTAGCTGCAGCCAGCATTCCTTCTAGTTTACAGAAGATTTTACTGATCCCTCACATACTGATTTCTTCAAATTAGACAAAATGTTCTTCCAGTGCTTCAGAACAAAGGAATGCACCATTGTTTTTTTCTGTGTGGAGTAATAATGCTGTTGTTGATTCATTTTTATTACTATCTTATTTTGTCTTCCAGCTGCTGCTGCGGAAAGCTCACTCAGGTTACTGTCCAGCGTAGCCCAGGAGGTGAAAGGACGAGGTACTATAAGCTGGATAGACTGTGGGTATGTGTCACACTTCTTTTTTTCCCTCTTCCCTTTTGGCTTTTGTTGCTGACTTGGCTTTTTTTAGCAGCTCTGAAACTTTTGTCCATAACTGAGCAAGCATCGCTCTGTTCAGCGTCTTCATAGCTGTAGGGTGCCTATATCTTACCATCCTCTCTTCCTTCAGACCAGTGGAGGGGAATAATTTTTTCCTTACGGCTGTTGTCACTTCTCTGACAGCATGCTTTTCAGCCTGAAGCTGGGGACCCCAGCTAGCATTGCCATTCGGGGGGGGCACGTAGCATGGAAATTCTGACTGCTCTGGTTTTTCCACAAGCAGGGGGAGGAGGAATTCCATCAGCTGGAGGTCAGTGCAGTTCTGCTCTGATAGCAAACGTTGCACAAGCAGTAGGGATGTTTGCCTGGCTTTGAAGTGTCCACCCATTTGTATTTCTCAATCAAATGAACTTCCTCTGTGCTTGTATAGGTTCATGGCAGTTTTTAATGTGAATGCAGGGGAACTTGTTTCTGTAAATGGTTGATTGTGTGCGGAGAAATGAAGAGGTGTGTAGTTTCTGGTTTGCAGATATCAAAGCCTCCACTGTGGTTCTGGTCAATAACACATTGCCTGTGGTTTTAGCTTGTGTATTGTACTGCCTCTCTGCCTCTGCAGCTTTCAGAGCTTTGCCTGCAGATGGCAAATTCCCCTTCCTGTGCTGTAGAGGAGCAGCTTGCTGTCTCTGTTTAGGTGGATTGCCATGGTATGAGCAAATTGTACACTGTGCACAAATCTAAGTCAGCTCTGAAAATCATGTGACTCTCTTAAAATTACACTTTTGAAATCAACCTCCATCCATCAAGCAGTGATCCAGAAGCTTTTGTTGCTGGTTAACCTATCTTATGCTCTCCCTGCCATCAAGCAGGTATCTCTCCCATGAAGTCCTCTGCTTCTGCCTTCTGTCTGCATTCTGCTGGGCTCATCCAATACACAGACACTTTAAGTTCTGCCCAGCAGATAATGGGGTCTGGGTTCAAAGTCATCCACTGGCAGAAAGCAGCTCCTTCCTCAGAGGTCAGTGAAGACTGTACCACTTCCCGCCTGGTGAAAAGCCAGCAAATAAATAGTATTGACACTGAGGAGAAGGTTGCGTGGAGATCTGGCATACCTCTGATGTCCAGTTTCCTTTTCTAATGAAAGCACCGATAAACAATTTTTGGTTGTCAGTAATGAGGGCTAGCAAATAGGATACTGGGCCAGCTTCTTGGCTTTAGTTTCTAATTGGCCCCCTTTGTCACTATGGAGTGGTCACTGCCTTTTTGTGTCTTTGGTTTCCCTTTTGGTTCAGGCTACTTCTGTGTTGGGAGACATACTGCTTAACCGTGTATGTATGCATGTGGCACGTGCATATAACTTGATGAGGCTTTTCATCTGGCCCTTCAAAATGCTACTGTAATACAACTAGGCAATAACCATCTATGGATTGAACAAGGAAAGATTCAATGTTTAGGACTTCAGTTTGAAATCCAGGGAAGTTTTGTCTCTTAGTTCAACAGGTCAGTCTCTGCTCCTGAGATTTTAAGTGATGGTGATGGGGAGGGAAATGTGTTGTTTGGTTTTGCTGCAAAGTGAACTTCAATTTGTCAGACCCTAGTATGCTCTCCCTTTCCAAATGTTGTCATCTAAAGCAAACTTTCATAACAAATTTACTTGCAAGATATGTATTTTAAAGTCTGCTGCAGGTAGTACTTTAATACATTTCATAGGAAGCTTGGTACTTGCAGAGTCTTTCCTCTGACCATGGTGGGGAAATACTTAAGCTTCCTATTTGTAATGAAAGGTGAGTTATTGCCAAAGAGTGAAGCAACCTGGTGAAGGTTATGCTCTAAGAGGTAGGGAGACCTGGGAATAGATTTGTAGGTTCCCAAAACTTGCTTTGATGCCAGTAATATCACAATAAAATTGCTATTTGCAGAGTGACAGGCAGTGGGAGTGTGCTGTAAGATAGCAATAGCTGTAATTCTGTCTTCAAGGGTTGAGCAGTGCTTCTTTTCAGATCACTTATTTGTGAAGAATCTGGAAAAAAAACACATGATCTGTCCAGCTGTAGCTGGCGATTTGTCAGAGATGTCTCTTCTGTCTCTTCCACCTGCAGAAGGATGTCATAACAGAGTTTGTGAACTTGCCTCATGGGGCAAGGAAAAAGGAAGACTGGCTTGTGTCAGAGAAGACCTTGATGCATGCAAAAAAACCCTCTACAAATAGGTTGAGCATGAGCCAAGTTTTGTGGTTACTTCGCTTGTTAAACCTTTAAGGCATTCTCAGTTTAATCTTGTAATGTTGAGATAACTTTTAAACAGTTTTTTTCCTCAAAAGATTTTTTTCTTTCATTTGCTTATTGCCACCTTTATTTTTTCTATTTATTTTTTTTGTGTGTATTACTCACTGCAGTGATGAGAGATTGCAGTAGTGCTGTCACTGGTCACAAAGGGCCAGCTGTAAGGCCTGAACAGCTCAGTCCTCCCAGAGTTGCTCAAGCCATTCTCCTACTGCAAGTATGCTGTGAGGCTTATTTGCAAGTCTTCATGCCGAAACAACAGCACACAGATGCAGGGATATTTACAGCACAGGCTCAATTTGTTTTACAAATACTGACAAGAAATGGGTTGTTTGGCAGCAATATTTAGCAGGGAATTTTGGCTTTGCTCTTCACATCCTGCTGTAATGGACTTCTTTGCTTTCAGATCCAAGCATTGGCACGGCTGGCATACATGCAGAGCTGTCGTTTGTGGCTCTGCTTCCCTGTGGTGATGACAGCAGTCGTCTTCTTGCCTTTTTCTTTATTGGTGATGTACTTTTTATTTTCTTTTTTTTTCTTGTCATTCTTCTCCTTCCCTTCATTTTCAGGAGAAAGCAAAAACGTACTGCTCCACTGATGGAAATCATTATGGATTGCTAAGTCTTGGCAGTATGTTCCGTATTTTGTACAGCAGAAGAGACTCTGCAGGTGTGTGGCTGGAGGTGGGCAGCCTGACTTGCTTACATGGAAACTGTGCTCTTTGGCCTCAGTTTTTGTTAGGTCTGTGGTATGGGGCAGAAGCTAGACTTGAGCTTTCAGTGCCAGGTTTAGTGCTCCTGGGGAGACCGGGGAGGTTTTTCAGCATAATGTGGCTAAATGCTTGGTTTCTTGCTGAGACTATTAGTGTGGAGTAGGGGAGGTTGCCATTTAGTTTGTCACTTTGCAGCAGAATAGCAGGCCTTTCCAAAGTGCCTGGGCTTACAAGATGTAGGGCTGGGAAGTGCCAGGTACCTGCCTTCCCTGTGCAATTAGGCTCACTGGAGTTGAGTGCCATCCTGAAGCAGGGCCATGCAACACACCCAGGGATGCCTCTGTGTGCAGTATTGCAGATAAGGTCCTTGTTCTTGAGAGATTTCAGTCAATTTGAACAGGCAAATAGATGCCTCCTTCTAGAGATGAAGGGGCAGCACAAGAATTGCATGTGGCATTGAAGTGATTACTGTTTGTTCCTGTGTGCTGAGATAGCATATGTGGCTCTGTACACAATTAAATGTGGAGCTGTTTAATTTGTGAATAGAAGATCCACAAACAGACAAAAATATGTTTTATTCTAGCCTTTCTGTGTTTTAATTAGGAATTTCTTGCTCAGGCATTTGATGTTGAATGAATGGTGGAATGTTGGATTAATCATGCCTGGTAAGGTGCATGGTATCAGGAATAGAGCACAAAGTTGTAGACTGGTAAATCCTGAGTTTGGGACTAATGTCTGGGGACATACCGTGTTAATAAGAGCTGAGAGTCCCAGCTTATATTCCTGGCTCTGCAAGTGATTTGCTTCTTGTTAGTTTGGGCTGTTAAAAAAGGTGTATCTGTTTTTCCAGGCAACTGGGTAAATATTGTGTGATTCATTAATCAGTATTTGCAAAGAGTTTGGAGGACTTTAAAAAGAGAAATGCTACAGCAGCACAAGAGATGCTTTGAAGACTAATAATTTTAAAGTTATCCTCTAGCTGCCTTGAGTAGGTTTTGTGATAGATCATGGGGTGGCCAAAGACTGCCGTTATTAGGAAGAGTATGACTAACTCGTGTGAAGTGGAAAGAAAACAAAATGGAGGTAGAAGGCAGAAGAGTTTGAAAGTAGTTCTTTCTATCATGAGTGTGATTTAGTGAACCCTCCAAGGTTTTCCTATTGCTGAATTGTCCCGAGTTTTTTATTGACTGTAACTCCAGCCCAATTGTGGACTGGTATTTTCAAAATCTCACCCATTTCTTTGGCTGTGGGTAATTATTTTCTGTTCAAATTTGAATGGTTCCCTTTACTACTGTAGGTCCCAAACATAAACAAAGCTGTGTGATTTCCATCTGCTGTCATAGCGCATGTGCTTGGCTTTAACACATCAGACTGCTAGGAAGAGGAAATACCATCTGGTTAAAATGTCTCACTAATTTTTGGTTGGTTTTAATTCCACTTTTTCAGCTTTTGTGTGTGATTCTTGTAGTCCCTTTCATGTGTCCTGTGTGTCATTCTTGTCTTCATCCCCAGTAATTACTTGTTATTGTTGCAATCCCATGACACTTTGTGTAAATGTAAGCCCATAATTTGGCTGATAAAGCAGTACTTTAGGGCTGTGTATCTAAACATATGCTGGTTCATGAGAGCCAAATCTAATGAGTAGTTGTATTTTCTGGGATTTCCCCCATTTTCCGTGTTTATCTGCCTTTTAGATGAAATCTTCCTTCACAAATTTCTAATTTCCTAATGCCTTGATACAGAAAGGCTTTACACACAGTCATAAATTAATTTATTTAATGCTTTGAAATAGCAGGGAGGAATTTCAGAAATAAGGCTGCTGGCATTAAGTGTCATTTTGGTCTTTAGTTTTTACCTCACCTCCTATAAAGCCGATCGGAAGCAGGATTTTTGAAAAGAATAAGTCTACTCATCTTCCTTCCTTACAGTTGAATTTTAAGGCTGATGAAAAGCTTTGAAATTGCAAATAAAAACAACCAGATCTAATGGAGAAAGAAAAAACGAAGGAAGGAGTGATGATCTTGCACTGATGTGACCACTTCCATCCAAGTAGATTTGCAGTGTCTGGATTTCTGCTTTTTTCTGCAGTTGCCTTGAAGGAAAAGGGCAGTGGCAGCTCAGGGGTGGATGGCACGCACATCACCTTAGGTACAGCCTGGAGAAGGTGGCAGGGTGCTGGTGGCTGGTCCAGGGAAAGTAACGTGTCCATCAGGAACAGTTTGCAGGTGTAGTTATACTGCCAACACGGTCCTTATGTGGCTGTAATTTGTATGGGCAATTTGTGCATTTGCAGCATAGATTTTTCAATGCCTTCCTCCTGTCTTTGTGATAACCTGTCTGTGTGGTTAATGCTAATTTGCATTAAAGCCCTTTTATGTTCCTGTCTGAGTGACCATGCAGGAAGTGCTGTGTCAGTCTGAAAAAAAATTCCTTTTTAAAGTAAGCTCTCAGTTCTTAACATAAACCCATTTAGTCTGGTGTATTGCATTAATTCAGAAATGCAGAGCATTTAACTAAAATCCACTGTAGTGCCTGGGTCTATGAGCCTGGGTTCGTGTCTGTATATTCCACGTGTTTTGCCTAGAATCGCTCATTAGCCGTGAATCTTCAATGTTGCTGCTTTTCAGACTAACATTAAGAGTAAGCAAGTTAAGAGTTAATGTAAAGTTACCTTTATTTACCTGAATTCAGTGCTTTATTTAAAACATCCTCTAGTTGGTCAATGAGAAACTGAACATGAGCTGGCAGTGTGTGCTCGCAGCCCAGAACGCCAGCCGTATCCTGGGCTGCATCAAAAGGAGCGTGACCAGCAGGTTGAAGGAGGTGATCCTGCCCCTCTACCCTGCTCCTGTGAGACCCCACTTCAAGTACTGTGTCCAGCTCTGGGGCTCTTCTGTAACATAATTACATGGACCTGATGGAGTAAGTCCAGAGGAGGACCACAAAGATGATCAGAGGGCTGGGGCACTTCCCCTGTGGAGACAGGCTGAGAGAGTTGGGCTTGTTCAGCCTGGGGAAAAGAAGGCTCTGGGAAGACCTTAGAGCAGCTTCCAATACCTACAAGGCAGCTACTTCCAGGGCCTACAAGAAATCTGGAGAGGGACTTTTTGTAGGGATAGCACAAGGGACAGTGGCTTTAAACTGAAAGCTGGCAGGTTTATATTAGGTATTAGGAAAAAAAATCACTGTGAGGGTCATGAGACACTGGCACAGGTTGCCCAGAGAAGTTGTGGCTGCCTTATCCCTGAAAGTGTTGAAGGCCAGGTTTAGCGGGGCTTTGAGCAACCTGGTCTAGTAGAAGGTATCCCTGCCCCATGGCAGGGAAATTGGAACTAGATGATCTTTAAGGTCCCTTCCAACTCAACCTGTTCTATGATTCTATGATTCTCTCTAGGCCCATAGTACATCTAGAGGTCAGAAAACAGGCTCCAAGAGAATGGTACAAAGTGCTGCAGCATCTGTGTGCCTGTGAGTGATACATTCAAAACCTGCTTTTGCAGGGATATTAGGTTAGAGTGAACTCAAAGACAGAGTGGTAGTCTCCTTGTATCCCAGGTTAGTACAGTGTTCCCCCACACTAGGTTGTGTGAGTTGGGGGAGGTCCAGATGCGTCTAAGGAAAGCTGCAAAGAGAATTCTAGTGTTCAGCATTTCTAGGAGTTCCTGCAAAGCCTTTGGTAGCTCCTGTGGATGTATTCATCTTATTTCTGTGCAGGCATGTGGGCTGCCAAGTGCTTCTTACTAATTTATATTTCCATGGAAAGTACTGTTCATTATAACTTCTTGACTTTCTGCAGGGCTGGAGCTTACACTTTCTCCCTTAATTGTTTTTGCTTGACAATACCTGTTACCTTTTTGTTTTTGTTTCCTGTCTGCTCCTTGGCTTGCTCTTGATTGCAGTGAGGATTAATCTCATGGGTTTTAATTTTTGGAAAATACTTATTTTTAATCTCATTCCTATACATTCCTGGCCTTGCTAATTGCCTAATGGGCACAGGGAGTCATTTGTATTTTGTGACGAGTGGTGCTGGGTCCCTGCAGCACATGGGTTATTCTGTTTGCATTCCTGGCATGTTCCAGGGGAGCATTTGGAGCAGAAGGCTGTGGTTGCCTTGTGGGTCATAGGGAGGCTTTTTGCTGTGACCAAGGGAGGAAAAGCAGGCCCTAAATTCAGATGAGTCTCTGTCTTGTCAGCCTGCTAATCCTAATCTTTAATTATTTCCAGCAGCACATTTTCTGATGCTCCTCTATCCCTTAAAAGATTCAAGCTTTTAATCTGCTGCATTGTTAGAGCAGCTCAATTGTTCTCTGCTATGGAAACCTGTTGCTATTGTTGCTTCTTCTGTAATTTCCATCGGGAACCTAGAACAGTAGCAAAATGTTGCTTTGTTCTCAAAGGCAAATCTTGTGTTTTAAGCTTCCCATGCTGCGTCCATCTCTTCTGGGTCCTGTTCTTATTTTGGTGTCTGCAGGTTCTTAAACCCCACTCGGGAGCATCGCATCAAATCGCCTTTCTACACAGAGAGTTGTGCATGGGCTTTCTGTTTGAGTAGATGTTAGATATAAGCCATTACCATCCTGTGGCTGCTTAGCATAGCTCTTTAGAGAAGTGCTCTTGCAAGCTAGGCTGATGCTTTGAGAAGTGAATTTTATTTATTTATTTATTTTAATTTGATTCCAGCTCTGTCTCTAGAGAGTGATAGTGAAATGCCTGGGATCATTAGAGAATATGGCGAGCCTTACAAATGTGACATACTGTCAGCAGCAGCAGTTGTGGCAGCTTCCACCCCAGACGGGGAGGGAGAACTGAGCACAATGGGGAGGTAATGCACTCTGTCTGTGAGGAGAGTTTTGCAGGAGTTGGTCTGGTTTTGTTTGGTCAGCAGAGCATACAAACTGCTGTAGCATAAATGGATCGCAGTCTGCGTTGGAAGGTGGAATTGATGGCTTCAAGGAGCGTAGTCAAAATCCCATGTTATCTCCAACAATGGCTAATGGATTGCATTTTTGATTTTTGAAACCTTGTTAGGAGCACATCTAACTACAGATGACTTCCTCTTTCAGATTAGTTTTGTAAGTGCAAGTGTAGTTTTTATTTTTACATGGTTTTAGGAAATTTCTGTCATTGGCACCCTTTTTGCTGCTTTTTTGGGTCACGGGCAGTTGTTTGGCAGCATCTCAGCCCCTTGCTTTCTCAGGATGTTCATCAGTCTGTTTGGAGGGGGTATTCTGTGGAAGGTAGCCAGCGGGTATTGCAGAGGCTGCACATTGGGCTGGAAAACCCTGTTTGATAATCCACTTCTGAGGACTGGTCAGAAATTGCAGTTGTACTTCCCTGGTTATAACTGGAGTTGTTCTCTTGTACAGTGGTTTTCATCATAACATAAAAGACCAGAAGCAATTAAACAACAGAGACGATGAGAAAACATGCTGGTAACAAGATGACAGCTTTGACTGGTACCTTCTGAAGGGTTTTCCTGTGTTGGGGGCCTTGCTTTGTAGGCAGCCCTGTTTTCTCTCTACCATATCACCCTGCTTTCAGAGCCTGTTCCTCCTCCTTACCTTCATAGTCTTGTCTCTTCCAGCTGTTGGGACAGTGACAGTGTTTGTACAGCCACTGATATAACAGAGTCTCCACTGTGTTGGGTCTACACGTGCAACTGTGATAAAAGGGACGGCTGAAATGTAATTCATGTGGGTTGTTCAGCCCTTTTTTGGGTGTACAGATAAAGACATAAAATCTGTTTACAGATTGTGAGGTCTGTGGTTCACATGTGGTTGCATGGTGTCCTGGGTTCCTATGGTTCACCTATGCCAGTGAGAGGAGTGAGATTGTTTTTGTGCAGGCAGATTTACTGACCTGGTTACTTGCATATTCCTAAACCAGCTGTCAGGTTTTTTATTAATTACTTCTCTTGTGCCTGGAAATACTATAGGTATGGATGAAAAAGAAGGCTGGGCCCAGTCTGTATTAGAAAGTGTTAGTAGATGTGGCATTGAAGTGGTGTGACCACACAGCACATGCACATGCTGCTGTTATATTGGCAGCTGGAGGCATGAAGTTTTTTTGGATGGCATTTTTGTCATTTCCTAAGAGGGGATTTGACAGTCATTCCAGGTCCTTCCTCCCCAGAAGCCGATGTGGTTGTAAGGCTGTTTTCCCTTCTTGATGAGAAGCCAGTGGGCAGCATTATGTGATAAGAGAAATAATTAAGGAGCTGCAGAAGATTTTATTTGTGCTCATGAGAGAGGATGGTGCTGAGAATGTTCGGTCTTACTCTGCTGCCTTCAGGACCTGCCAGGACAATATTTGAAGTTGCCCCAAGGAGGATGTTTTGCATTGCCACCTCCATTTCTTATTCAGGACCCATCCAGCTTGGACTTGTTTTTAGAAACCAGCTTAGACTTCCTGCAGCCAGACTCCTGTATCTTACTTTGTATTCGTCCTGTCTAGCTGGGTTGCTCCTGCCACTGGGGACTGCCATCAGTATCTCTCACTGCTTCTCCATCCTTATGACCTTGAGCTCCCAGGTCTGTGGGCAGCCCAGCAGAGCGGAGCACCCTGTACTGCTCCTGAGGAATGCTTGTGGCACATCCCCTTTAGGTGCTAGCTTCACTGGTGGTGAGCTAAAGGAGGTCAGGTCTCCTTCACAAGCCCCTCACCCTCCTCCTGCCCTGGTAGCAGCTGGCTGCCTGTGCAAAGTGATTATTCATGCATACTAATGCTGACAAAGGACTCCAGAGGTTTACAGGGAGTGCTCTAGTCAGACTTACTGCCAGCTCTGTTGTAACCCCAAACAACAGAAGTGTCTCCCAGTAGAGGAGATGGGGATGTGAATGGAAAAGGGTGAAGTATTCCTGTGATGCACCCTGTCTATATTCTTATTTAGACTTCTTGCTTAGTTAGGGTAATTTGGATCTTTCATTTTATTGCTCCTTTTATCAAGCTGCCATATGTCTTTGCCTCTCCAGCAAAGAAGTGTTTTGGAGCCCCAGTTTGGTTTTGTGGGAAGGGGGAGGGAGCATGAGGGGAACACGCCATGCCATCATGCCTCTGCAGGTTTGACCTTATTTACCACATGGACAGCTGCCGGTTAGGTTGTTGGTGATGTTGCGTATAGGTTGATGTTTTGGATGATTTTCCACAGGGCTACATCTGGATGGTTTGTATGACTGCTTGCAGGTAAAGCAGGGGTCCCTTCAGCAGTAGCATAGCAGAGACCTGCAGGGGTTCAAATTGCTTTGGTCAGAAATGGCATGAGGCAACCAAGGACAGTTACTGAGGGACATTACTGACCTCATCCTCAGACCAGTATCTCCTGAGCCTGATGCCTTGTCTGGAGTGTCTTGGCCTGGGTGGTAGAGTGCTGATTCTGGGGGTGGGTTCTGGCTTTTTAGGTTTAGGGTTGGTCTTTTTTCCTCTTCCTCCTCTTAATCCTCCTCCCCTCCACCCCCCTTTTTTTCTGTTAGTTTTTATAATAACACACTGCCTCTTCAAGTGGTATAATCAAATTGCAAGAACTGGAGTCCTAATTACCCTCTCCCATGTGAGAGTTGAGGAGCTCATCTTCAGAGAGGCTATTGGCTGAGATCCAAAAGAGACAAATCTCAGCGCAGAGACTCCATCTGTGTTGATATTTGCTCTTATTAAGGATAATGGTCATTACCAAGTGGTATCAGAGCAGGTTGCTCTTTGCAGATTATTTTTTTCTGTCTGTAAGTGAAAGAAGAAGGAAAAGCAGAACAGGTCCATCTCTGCCGTTCCTGTACGTGTCCTTTTCTGCTTTTTCTAAAGAACTGTTAGTATAGCAACTGAGCTGGTGGGTCTGGCATGTGCAAAAATCTTCACTGATGCATGAAAAAATTCCTGATACATATTTAGACACTTTTTATTCTGGGAATTTGCTCTTGTTCAATCCCTTGCATCAGTGCAGATAGCTTGCGTAAACAGACTAAACTCCCAATGCAGCGGTGCAGAGAATCTGCCCACTAAATGGTAAGAGACATAGTGGAGCAAACCGCTGCTTTGTTTCCTGTGATAATGGATGTGCACTCAGGCAGCTACAAGGAGCAATCCTGAAAGCAGGGCAGGCTTAGATCCTGTTTCCTTCCAATGAAACAGATGTTCTTATTTTTTGTTGTTTTTATTTAATAGAAACTCATGCAAACAGAAAATAAATTGGTGGGAATTGAAGTAGTAGGAATTGCTAGTTACTTGCTCACAAGTACATCTCATTAGTAATGTTTTGTAGCCTTTTTCCACTATAAACCTTGCAGAACTTTTCCAAGATGAGTATCTGGATCTCTAAATGACACATACGGGAAAATTGCACTTTTATTTCTCCTTACATGGTTTGAAGTTGCACCAAATTGGTGGTAAAAGTGACCACAGACCTGTCTCGGTCTTGGTCCTCTGCAGAACAATTGTCTGCATATCGTGGTGTTTGACAGACCCCTGTTGCTGGAGGTAGGTTTCAGCATTACACTTGATCGTGTCGATCACCCAACATCTGTCTTGGCAAGGCTGAGATGGGCACAGATATACATGTATCCTGGAAACATTCTGGAATGCCTAGAAGAGCATTAACAAATATTGACCGTGGTACAGCCTGACTTTAGTTCTGACAGTCAGCTCCGGCAGGGCCCCAAGAGCTTCTCTGCACCTCTAGATCTGTCTGGGGTAAGATAGGAGGATGATCTGAAACTGGTACCTACCTCCTCCTGAGGTTCTCTGGCTTTCAAGTTGCTTAGGCACAGCCCACAGGACCATTGGAAGACTGCAGGTGAGAGAACACAGGATGCTTCTGGCCCGGGGGTTTGATGTTGCTGCAGGCTGTCTGTAGCAAGCTCTACTCCGCAAACCAGCTTTTCAGCAAAGCTCCAAATCCAGGCTATTTGTTTTGTAATCTAGTTTTGTTACAAGGAGATGTGTTCACGCTACTCAGTGAACAGATGACATCTTTTAGCTCCACCTTCCACTGCCATCTGGGGAAGACAAAGATGAAGCAGGCAACAGGGAACTGTCTTCTCAGGCTCAGATCTCCAGCCTTCTGGAGAAGCAGAAAAAGTGTTTGCAGGTTACAGTGTCTAGCTTTAGCTGTGAGCTGAGAATGCAGAACTGACATGAATTCAGTAAAACTCTGCAGATGAACATGCTTCTACACAACTGGGATTATAGGTGATCCTTCCTGGTGAGGTAGTTTCATGTGTTGTTAGTTCCTTAAAATGCTTCTTTCCATCTTCAGCATAATATACTGATTTTGATGCATGTGTCGATAGCACACTTCTCCTCATTTCTGCCTACAGTGAGCATTTGGGAAGTTTCCACAAAGGCATGCTCTCATCTGCAGCACACTGCGAATTTGCTGTTACTGTTCCTCACATTTGCAGAAAGGCAGCTGGAGACCATTGGGAGTATTAGCACAAGTGCTGGCAGCAGCACTTAATTTGGTGGGGCTCTTGTAACTCTTGCATCTTGGTTTTTCTGTGTCTCTAATCAGTTTAAACTTGATGGGTTTTCAGTGTTTTCATTTTCTAAATTGATTTATCTATGTACAAGGTACAAGTTGTCCTCTGCTGGGAACAAGTTTTCAAGCTTTTTAATCTTGCTGTTTGTCAATGCAAAGAATAGTCTTGTCAATGTGAATCATCCTCTTTTCTTTGTAGTTGTACTGTTTCACTCATTTTTCCAGGTCTTTGACTGACTTCACATTTACTTCAGCTTGAAGTGTCCTTATAGCATCATTTCTGCATTGTTTAGGACAGCAGTAAGGCCATGAAGACCTTTACATAAGCTAATGTTTATGCAGTTTTCTCCTGTGACCCTTCTCTCTTCTTCAACTCAGGCTAATCAGATGCTGGAAGCAATTCACTCTTGTTCCATTTAAAAACCACCCCCAGCAGGTCTGGCTGCTGTTATATGCCTTCTTCTTCAACAGCTGTGGCAGATAGTCTTTATGTCCCCTGGCCAGGTGTGGCTGCAGGACATACCTAGCATAAATGGGGTTGCTGGGCTTGGGGCTCCAAAATTCAAGTTGGTGTTTGTGTTTTGCAGGAGGACCTTTTTAAGGCTAGCTGCTTGTTGTCTGGGCTTTGAGATACCATGAAGGTGTTTCTTTTTGTTTCCGAGTTCCTTTCTGCCAATGTAAAAGCTGACCTGCTCTTTCTCTTGGAATCTTTTCACAAGCAGTGTTCTTTGACCACCACCCTAACAGTAGCAGTGTCTTTTTAAAATTTTGACTTCCCAAATTTAATGTTAATCCCATGGACAGAAGGTCTGCTGAGGTACTCACACATGCTAGAATGGGCTACGTTTCTGCCGGTTGAGGCCTGGCTTTGAAATGTGATTTTAACACATTGTGTCCTGACCAAGCTAAAGGAGGAATTAAATTGGCTAATGCATCTTTCCACAGTGCTTGTCCCACAAACTTAGCTGAGCAGCTTCCAAATTACTGTTAGTTGCAACTAATTACTGATAAGGAAGCACAGCAGTAAGTTTTCACAACTAAATTCATTTGATTTCCTTTCTTGTAACCATTTTTCTTCCAATATGTGTTTTTTGCAGTGATACTGAAAGCCGAAAATTATGCAAGAAGATGAAAGTAGATCCTAATTCAAAGGAGAAAGGAGTGGAATTACTCCATTATAAGTGAGTGCTGGGCTGGGATTTATAATTCCTAATTGCTAATGCCCCTGTTAGGACCATTCATTCTACTTGCAGCTCCATACTGCTGTAGCATGAAGACTTATTTTTCATCCTTTGACATGAGAAATTGACTGCCATTTCTTTAGTTTGCAAGCATGTGTTGTGACAGAAGTTGAGATAAATTTATTCTGCTGTTGAACAGAGTACACTGAAAGCATAAGTGGGGCCTGGAAGACATGTCCAATGGACTAAAGCTGCCCAATGCACAAGGCTGAGGCGTGAGATTTGAGCTGTCTTACCTTCTCTGTCACATGCCTGGTAGCATGTGCCTTGGGCAAGTTGCTGCACCTCTCTGTACTTGCTTTTCTGACTTGAGATAACAATTCATAAAGTAAGTGGAGAAAGGCAAGTGTAGTGCGACTGCAAGAGGTTTTCTTCCTGGAAGTAATAGGAATGGGAGTACTGCTAAGTGTAAGAGACACCAAGCGGCTGCATCTCCGTCTCCAAAGATCATGCTTTAGTAAATATTCTTGTTAAAGTTTAAGGAAGGAAATTATTTCCTAGAAACCTGCTTGCTTCACACTCTGTTTTTCACCCTCCCTTTTTTCTTACTCTTTTTTTCCCCCCTGAGATTACTGTTCTGTACATTCTACTTAGTTTTTTGGCTTCAGCAAGAAAACATTATTCTGGTTAGTGAGGAGTGAGAGCACCTACATGATTTCTGGCAATGTTACTGGAAGTTAACACTATTCCCCACTGCTTGTTCAACAGGGACGGTGCATTTCATACTGAATATAACAGAGCGGTCACTCTGAAGGTAAATTTAAATATTTAATTATTATTATTTCTTTTCTGCTAAATATGACGGATACATTTGTGGATTAAAACCAGGTGAAAGGTAGGGGTTAATCTTCATAAACAGCTGTCAGAATGACCTAAAGGTTTTTGTGTGTGTACGTGTCTGCCATCCACAGATTGGTTAAAAAGACTGAACCCGTGTTGAACAGTAATGTAAATTGTGAGTTAATGTACAGGCTGGTTGTCTTGCATTGTCTACAAGGTGCTATTAATGGCAATATAACTTAAAGTATTAGCTGATACTACATTTTTATAAGGAGTTCTGTGAGGTTTTTTTAAAGAGAGCTGGGTGGCCTTATCTTTTATCATATTATGGAACCGCAGTTCCTGAGTGCAGCAGGGATAAAACAACCTTCCTTCTGCAAACCTTGACACACAGCAACAGAAAGCAATTTTGAAGATGTGAAACCTGCAATGAGTTTGTAATCTTGGCGACTGTAGAAAGGGTGAACTGAAAGCACAGTAAACAGGCTGAAAGTGTGCAGCCTTCCTCTGCGAAGCTCTGGTGAAGCCCTGGGAGTATTCTCACCTGAGGCTGCAGTCCTGTGATGGCTTGGCTTTCACAAATTACTCTGTCTGGCTCTGATGCCGAGTTCCCAGTTCTTTTGCTCCTCCAGCAAACCTGTGCCCTGCTTCATCATTGGTCTTGCAGAGGCTTGTTGACCCTACTCCGGACTGACGTTATTACATTTACTTTCTGGCTTGTTAAGATGTGTGGTCTGGAATGGTGTGAGATGCTGAGCTTCGGTCTGTCAGAGTGGCTGTTCATAAGTGCATGTGCTCCTTTTACAGACAGAGTTCTGGGATACCTGAGTGGGGGAAGGGGCTGTCTTGGAAGCATGCCCTGGCTTGAATCATCCATTCAGCCTGCACTTGGGGTTGTCATGCAGGATTTGCCTGTGGTGGGAGAGTACGGCTGTGTATCTTCCCATCTCCTGCAGTAGAAATCTTGCCTGCACGAGCAATGTTGGATACTGAGCCTAGCCGGTGGGTGCCTGAAGCTCCTTCAGTATTTAGTGAGGAAAGGTACCCAGTAAATTCTTTTCCTTCTTGGTGCATGGTGGAGTGAGGGAGACTTGTTGGTTGCCTAGATAATGGGTGGTTTAAACAATGCATGACATGTCTTTCCTGCCTTCTATAAAGTGCTTCAACCAGGAGTTAGTGCTAGGCACTCCTCGCTAACAGATGGGGTCAACAGGAAAGCACCTGCAGAGTCCTAGGGAGTGTTAATCTGAGAGGCAACCATAGCACAACAAGAACCATACCATTTATTCCTTCAGTTGCTGTTTTGTGATGAGCACTTCCCTTTTGCCTTGCCTGCTGGGGAGAAGGAAGCAGCATCCAGTGGAAGGGGCTGCAGGATTCCAGTGCAGGTGGAAGGAGAATTTTGAAGTTCCCTCACTCTAGGAGCTGTAGACTTTGTTACTATAACTGCCCCTGTGAAACCAGGTGCTAATGATTTATAGGTTGTACACTGCTGGGCAGTGGTCAAATAACTCAGTGGAGTGTTTACTTGTTCTGCTGCTCACAGCTGCCTGAATGTTTTCTGTATTTCTCCCTCTAACCTCTTCTCCCCGTTTTCTTCTGTTGAGGCAGTGACCTTTCTTTTTCTCTCTCAGCTGTGATTGTCAAGCATCCCCCAGTACATTACAAACAGCGAGCAGCAGAGCAACACAATTACTAGGATATCATTCATTTTACAGACAGGTGGACATACTGAAGAACAGGGAGATTAAAGGATTTGTTTCACATCATTCAGCAAGCTTGTGGCAATAAAACTTGGATCTTCTTTCCAGGCATCCAGTAGACATATTAATATATGTATGACATTTTGGGGGATGATGGACACAGGTCTGAAGAACTATAAAAGGATTCTTCTGAAGTAATCGGCAATTTCGTAGATGTGGCTGATCCAGCAGATAGTGTACTCAGGTTTTTATGGAAAGCTTTTCATTTCTTACAGTAACTAAATCCTTACGTAATTAACAGAGGTGCCCTTGTGGGTTTACTGTGAGAAAAATGAGGAATAAAGAATGGCTTGGTGTGCAAGGTGGGGGGAAGTTAGCAGTCAGAACCTCTTGCTGCTGGGACCTGTGTTAGGATCAGAGCTGTTTGAGCTATCTGGTAAAGGGAGGTGGACTCCAAGATAACAAAGTTTGGAGATGCAAAATGATTAGAATTAATTAAAAAAATATTTCCAACTCTTTGCAGAAGGGTTTAGGTTCTCACAATGCCAAGTGGCTTGTCAGTATGAAAGGAGGAGCTTGTGGGGTAATGAGCATGAGAGGGAAGGACACAGCTCCAGCTATGCTAGAGTAATGCAGAGTATTGTAATGGATTTTGAATTACCAGTCTACAGGGTTGGGTCTGTGCTTCACTATTTCAAAGTCAGATTATTAGGGAAGGAACAGAGAATGGGAGAGGAAATGTTATTCCACCATCTGAGCCCACTGGGTTCCCTCATTTTGTGTCTTGTATATAATTCTGATTGTGCCATCAAGTGAAAGGTGTAACAGGACTGCAGAAGGGCAGTGAGCATGATCAGAGGCACGGATGGCCTGAATATTTACATGAAGATTCTTGGGCTTGGAAAAAAATTGAGGAGATTATAACTGTGTGTAGCTTGAAAAAGGGAATGATTACCTATTTTTTCTCCAAACTTGGGTGCAAACACTGGCATTTTGGGATGGCTGATTTGAAACAAGTAACTGTAGTGTTTAAAGAAAAAAAAAAGTTGTAAAACTTATAGCTACATGTTTTGAAAGCCAAGAATTTAGGAATCTTTAAAACAGTTTTATATAGTCGTAAAGGAGAGAACCATTGATAGTTAGCAAGTACAGAGGTCCAAATACAACAGCTGGTGCAGGGTCCATAAACTTAATTACTTTTTGCCAGAAATTGAGAGTGTATATCAGTGTATGTTACGTAAGAATTGTACTGTATAATTCTTCAATAAGCGTTGAAGCTGCTGTTGAAGACTGAAGCTTAGATCAGTCTTTGATCTTAACTGATATGTCTGTTCATATGTTGCTTTAGCCACACCGTGTCCTAATCCTTGATAGTGCTATAAGGCCAGTATCCAGGCTGTGTTTATTACATCATAAAACCTTTTCTGGAGGGTAATACAGAGGGAGAGTTTTACTCTGCTTCTGAAATGGAGAAAACACTCATTAAAGCACAAATCTGCTCAGTGCTAGCAAGGGGAATAGACTAATCCAGTAAATTGGTACTGCTCTAGACACTGAATCCTTTTCAAGTTTGCTGCTGTAAGGAGCATGTGTGTGAAATGAAGGCACATATTTTTACTAGCATCTCTACTACAAAGGAGTGAAAATTACAGGGAATATCTCTCTAAGTATACAGGGAATGCCTATATATGGAGAGAGATATGTTTATTTCCCGCCAGATTTAAACCTAGGTCCATGTGTTATAGCCAGCTATTATGCTGTTAAAACTAGCTTGCTTTTAGCAGCATAGGTTGAATGAAACCATGTCCTGTATTTTGCTGAGTCAATGTTTAAGGTTCAAAGCTCTTGAAGAGGTTTGGTCAGGAGGTTACAGCCCTTCATGGCTCCCTCAGTACCATTGAGTCAAAGCAGGTCCTGACCATGTCATAGCAAGACAGGAGCATATCTGATTCTTCATCCTGGGAGTTGCTGTGGCCTGGGCTTTGCTCTGCTCTATAACCCAGCCGCTTGGGGACCATTGCTTTTCTGTGACTGGGAAGTGCTGTGGTTTGTTGGTGCTGCGGGGAGCAGCTATTTAAAGGCACACAGGAAGTTCTCTTTACCGCATGGAGCAATGAATGCAAGGCAATGTACTGCCTGCTCTGTCAGAATACATTGCACTTCTAATATTTTTCTGTCTTGGCTGAAGGGGAGAGGCTGGATGAATTAAATCTCTTTAATCCCCATCCACTAACCACCTCTGTTTCTACATGACTGAACTTGGCATACAGGAGTTCTTGCAGTCATTAGCTGTTTAAAATGTTGACCCCTCTCTCGTCCCCTGCAGTGTATGTTTGCAGTCTGTGCAGACTGAGAATGAGCAGAACTTGATGTAGCTCTCCTAAATGTAAATCATCTCCGCTGGTTTATCCTCTTCTCTCCTTTCCCTATATATTATTTTCTTAATGCTTCTCATTTGAGAGCATTTTATAAGTGTAACTCCATTGTAAATTACTTGATTTTTTTTTTTTTCCTAGCTAGCTCTTTTCTCTGCTAATGCCATATTAAAACAGATTTCCTTTAAGTGTTTGTAATCCCAACACTACTACCTTACCCCTTAGGTTTTCTTACTGTGTACATATGTAATATATGCTACATCTTGTGATAAATTTCTTCAATATTAGTTGTGAAAGCAGACAGGAACATAAGTGCAATAAGTGGATCCTGCCATAAGCAGGAGCCTTGCGGTACCACCTGAGATGCAGGAAAATGAGCTGAACTCCGCTGTCTGTTGATAAGCTGTTGGGATGTTGTACCAGAGCAGCCCTACCAAAGGCAGAGAGGTGGCAGAAGTGTCTCTGAGACTGTTTCAGTGGCATGTGTCACCAGATATGCTGCTAACCTGCTCTTGAGAAGGTGGAGCACAAGCCTTGGCATGTGGATGGGTATTCTTGGCATGTGTTAGTATATACTCTGCTCTACTTTCACACTGTTTTCCCCAGTTTTATGGTGGATGTAGGAACTGGTAAGTTGGTATATCAGTTACCGGGAAGTTACATACCCATATATGACTTGGTGCTGCAACTGGAGATTTGTGTTTATTGGCATTAAAGCAGATGAGAATATGAGCAGAAAAGCAAAGGGACTAAATGGATGGGGTTTGCATGACAGCCTGGATTTGAGATTGGATGTCTCATCGTTTCCATTCATCTTGCTTCAAAAGATCTTTTTTCCTCTGCTTCTTACAGTCTATAGTGGCCTTTCTGAAGGATCCAGAAGGTGCTCCGCTGTGGGAGGAGGATCCCGAAGCCAAAGATGTTGTACATGTTGACAGTGAAAAGGTACATTAGCTGGATAGATGTTCTATGCGTGTTATAAATATATGAGATAAAGGAAATGTGGGTTTTTTTGCATTCACTCTTAATGAAGAACCATTATTTCCTTTCTTTGGAAGAGAAATTTAAAGCACCCAAACTATTTTAAGTGACTTTATTAACACTGTGGACTGCCGTAACTTTTCAGTAATCTGCTTCCTGCATTCCTCTTTCCTACACGTGGTTGTGATACTAGTCTGCCAGCTGCATGCCAAGTATCAAAGCATTGTGTATGGTGTGGCAGAAGAGATGTGTTTGTCTCAGGCAAGTGTAGTAGCTTCCAAGATGCAGTCACTGCAGGATACGAGCAGGAGGTAAAATGCTGCTCTTACAACTGCAGGTTGCTGTTAAACCTTGGGTTCCCTCATGTGCCTGAGGTTGTCTCAGGAAGTCTGGAGCAGGATCCAGATCTTGAGAGATTTAACCTTGTACAGTAACTGTCCTCTTGGTATTAAGTGGGAAAGCAGCAAATATGATGGAACTACTTTAAAAAGCCAGTGTCACCATAGAGCTACCCATTATATTCTCTCTAATATAATCAGCTTGGTCTTTTGTATTATTTTTCTAGTCTATAGATTTTTAAAGCTTTAATTGATTGGACTCTAGCTGGTATTTTGTAAAGGGCTTTTCAATTTTCCTGCTTTCATTTTTAACATTAGAAACAGTTATTTTGACATTCAGTTTTTGTAGGAAGATTAATTTTTAATGTTCACCCTCTGTACTCTATTCTAAGCCTTCCAAGGGCTGCAATCAATTTGAAATTTTCATCTGGTTTCTCTATCATGCTGCTACTGAAGAGTCTTTTCTTATGGCTTCTCATAGCTTCAACAAGGATTCATAGTGTGAAAACTGAATTTGTTTTGCTTATTATTGAGTCTGACTTTTTGAATTAGAGTATAGCTTTTTGGATGCATCAAGGAAACAAAAGTTTCCAGTCAGAGTTTCTGCAGTGAGACTAAACCAAACCATGCAACTTCCACATCTCAGCAGTGAAGATACTGGTCTAGGATATTTAGCAGATACTCAAATCTATAATAACTTTTAACAGAATGATTGAGGCTGGAAGGGACCACTGGAGGTCATCTAGTCCAACCTCCTGCTCAAACAGGGTCACCTAGAACACATTACTCAGACTTGTGTCCAGATGGCTCCTGAATATCTCCATAGCAGGAGAATCCCCAACCTCTCTGGGCAACCTATTGCAGTGCTCAGTCATCCTCACAGTAAACAAGTTCTTCCTCATGTTGAGGCAGAACTTCCTGTGCTTTAGTTTATGCCCGTTGCCTCTCATCCTATCACCTGGCACCACCGAGAAGAGCCTGGCCCATCCGCTTGACATCTACCCGTCAGATACTTGCATACATTGATAATATCCCTCCGAGCCTTCTCTAGCTCTTAAAGTTGTAACACAAATAAAAAGTGTGCTTGAGTACAGGTCTGGTTTTATATTCTTTGGTTCATTCACTAGGAATTGAGAAGGCTTCTGAAGAAGGAAGATAAACCTCTTCTAATGATGTTCTATGCCCCATGTAAGTAACCCAGCATGTCCTGTCATTTCTCCCTTTTCCACTGAGATGTCCAGTTCTGACTAGAAGTGTCACCTGTGCTTCACTAATATCGTCTTGTCGATCTCATTCAGCTCATTGTGGTGTTCTGCCTGTTTGTCCTCAGTTTTCCCCTAGTTGTCGATTGCTTGTATCCTAGTCTTGCCTCTTTCTCTTGTCATCATAGAATCATAGAATATCATGACTCTTACTCCTTGTTCTTTTAAGCAGCTGCTTTTTCTTATTTCATCCAGAGGGACCTTGACATGCTTGTGAGGTGGGCTGATGCCAGCCTTATGAAGTTTAACCATGCCAAGTGCAAGGTCCTACACCTGGGTCAGAGCAATCCCAGGCACAGCTGCAGGTTGGGCAGAGAAGAGATTCAGAGCAGCCCTGTGGAGAAGGACTTGGGGGTGTTGGTTGATGAGAAAATGAACATGAGCCAGCTTCAGTGTGCGCTTGCAGCCCAGAAAGCCAACTGTATCCTGGGCTGCATCAAAAGGAGCGTGACCAGCAGGTCAAAGGAGGTGATCCTGCCCCTCTACTCTGCTCTTGTGAGACCTCACTTGGAGTATCATGTGCAGTTCTGGTGTCCTCAACATAAAAAGGACATGGAACTGTTGGAATAAGTCCAGAGAAGGGCCATGAGGATGATCAGGGGACTGGAGCACCTCCTGTATGAAGATAGGCTGAGGAAGTTGGGGCTGTTCAGCCTGGAGAAGAGAAGGCTGCGTGGAGACCTCATAGCAGCCTTCCAGTATCTGAAGGGGGCCTATAGGGATGCTGGGGAGGGACTCTTCATTAGAGACTGTAGTGATAGGACAAGGGGTAACGGGTTAAAACATAAACAGGGGAAGTTTAGGTTGGATATAAGGAAGAAATTCTTTCCTGTTAGGGTGGTGAGGCACTGGAACGGGTTGCCCAAGGAAGTTGTGAATGCTCCATCCCTGGCGGTGTTGAAGGCCAGGTTGGACAGAGCCTTGGGTGATATGGTTTAGTGTGAGGTGTCCCTGCCCATGGCAGGGGTGTTGGAACCTGATGATCTTAAGGTCCTTTCCAACACTAACTATTCTATGATTCTGTGGTTTCCTTACCCTTTGTCCTTCATAGCTTTTCGTTGTATAAGACAGAAACACTGTATGCTGAGTGCATAAGTGTTCATACATCTGTCTGGGAGTGCCTAGCCCTCTGGCCTGTACGAAGTTGTAAGTGCAAATGGGTATTGCACACAATTTTGACTTTTGCAGTTTGGTCCTTAGCATAAGACCATCTGTCTCCACACAAGCAGAATATCTTTGGAGGAGACCGTGGAGTTGAAAAACCCAACCTTTCCTGGCTGCTATCAGATGGAACAGTGCAGTAGTCAGGAGCAGGAATATCTTTCCTGTTCCATCCAGGAGGCACCCTGTGTGTTCTTACGCACACTGGCGGGAGTGTGAATGCAAGTGAGATTTTGCCTGCAGGGGCAGAGGAAGGAAAGAGAAGAGCACTTTGAAGTCATTGCATTTCTTTTGTGACTTTAGCCTTGTATTGCTGCTATCTTGTCATTGCATTGATTGCTTGTTTCTTAATTTTGCAGATTTACAACTGCTTTTTTGTGTTTCCTGGTGACTGTTATGTGAGAGACTTTTCAGCTTTTCAAAACGAGATAGCGTTACACTGGAGTTGTTGCTCAGATTTAAAGCAGGGGAGCCATGAGAGGGGAATGAATCTGTGACCTAAGCTAGAAAAGCCTCCTGGGACTTGGTATGCCCTGACGGGAAAATTCATGTTAGACACCACTAGCAATTTACTGGCTGATTATCTTTAAAACTGTGTGCCATGGCAGCATTTTCTGGTGTTTCTCAGAGTATTTTCTCTCATAATTACTGCCTGAAACACCATTCTACCTTTTTAGTCTCATCTCAGTACTGCCAAGATGGCCAGAATTGCCCAAGACTTAGTTTGATGCATCACTTAGAGAATGTTTTTTCCTTTAGTTAAATTATTTGCAGGTCTGTGCCCTCAGACTTTGCAGCAGGATGGTTCTGTGTGGCCTGGCTCGGGTCGTGGTTATTCCCAGTCACTGCTGCCACCTTAGCATCAGCGGGAGATGATACGCCTGCTCTGCCTTTAAATCAGCCCTTCGGGGAGAGTTCAGCTGCAGAGTGCTTTTACCATTTACCTGTATCATGAATGATGGTTTTCCACAACTGAGCCTCTTCCTGAAATGTGCCTTATCTAACCCTTCATTTTCTTTGAACTGATCCCCCCCCAGAAACCCTCCTCCTTCCTGTTTCTCTTCTTTTGAAGTGGCAAAACACCTGCTAGTTCCTGATGCTGTAATACTTCTGCTGTTTTCTAAACTGCTGTGAAGGAGGCCTGCTTGTAAAGGGCTTTTTTCCCCTCCCTTTTTATTTTGCAGTTCGTAAGTCCCTCATCTTTTATTTAACACACAAGACCTTTTGACGAGGTTCTTGTCCAGTTTTTCTTTTCTTATCTAACAAGATAGAAACGAAATGCAGAATGCATCCAGCATTAAAGTACTGGCTTTGGGCAGCTGTTACTGGTTGCATACAGGTGTTACCTTTCATAAATGAGAGCAGCAAATCAAGGCTGGTCACTAAAGGAAATTTTGCTTTTCTTGTAAGTGGTGACTCAGGGAGGTCTTCTACACAAGAGGACATCAGAGACTTTGGGAAGCTCTGGGGAAGATGGCTGCATTATTTCTCTGCTTTGTTGGAAGCAGGGATTTTAGATTCATTGTGGCAGATTCATAGGAAATGGGCTCTCTCATTATGTACCACTGTAGAGGGAGATGAAAGCAATTGCAGGCTTAAATGTAGTTTCTTTAATATTTCAGGTATGCTAGGTCTGGGTAAAATGACTCAGAGCAAAGGCATGCTTTCCTTAGAATATATTACCTGCCATTTGGAGACCATTCACTGTACTTTTGGACCTATATTTTAAAGCCAGACAACACTAAATATGAAAAATTACATATACTTACAGGCACTCAAGATTTATTTGTAGTTAGTTCTGTCAGAGGAGACTCCTGCAGGAGACTATGTGGCACCAAAAAGGGGCTGTTCAGAACATCATTGAAAATAGGGCTTTAAAAATGGAGGTGTGAAGTAGCAGACAAACTAATATGTGCTTAAATGTGTTCCCCCCCATCCCTGAGACAAAATACAAGAAGACAGAAGAAAATCAGTTTTTTGAGGTTACCGTTTTATGCCTGTATGGGGATATATGTGGCTTTACAGCATCCTGAACAATATAACTGAGAAATATGTGGGCAGGAGAGGTGGTACTGAAGTGGGTTTGGAAGCAGCAAGTTTGAGGCAGCAGCAGAGCTTGGAATAGAAGGACAGTAGAAGTGATGGCTGGGTGGAAGAGGCTAGTATGTGTCTGCGCTCCACAAGAGAGTCCTGGAAGCAGTAAGAGGTTGAAGAAGGGAAGAAAGGGAAATCAATAACAGGCGGAGTTTGAGGCCTGAGGCTGCTGAAAAGCAGTGAGCTTCCAGAAGATGCTGTTAACTTGTAACTTTTGATGTCTGTCCAGTGGTTTGGATGAGGCTGCAAGACCTTTGTGGGCCTCAAGTGGGTGGTCCGTGCCCACCAAGAAATTGTTGTTTTGATCAGCACTAATTCAAAAACCTCACTGGCAATTTGAGCAAAGAGATCAAAGGTGGAAAGACCACAGAAACAAGAGCTCTCTTTTGTCTGATTCAAGGATGTTCTTCCCAGGCATGCTGATGTGATCCTAAACCAGTGGCTACAAAATCTGTTCCTCCTTTCTGGAAGATATTTGCAAAACTTCTGTCTCTTCACCAGAATGGAAATGTTGACAATTGTCCCAAGGTGGACTCAAGAGTTGCCACAATAAGCATCTGGAGTGCTTGGCCACAGCTTCCTTTCTTTCATGCTTCTACATTCCTGCCCCTTCCCATGTGCATGTACGTATTTATTTGGCATGAAACCTGCAGCTTACAAGATGATTTAATGCTAATCTGCTTAGCACTCCAGAGCATCATCAGCTCTTAGCACACCCTGACTATACACTGGTGGTCTTCCTCACTTGCTGTTTGTCTTTTCCTCAGTGCATTATTGTTTATTACAAGAATTGTTGCTTCTCCCGAGTTACGTCTTCTCAATTAATAGAGCAGTGTTTAACTTCTGATGTCTGTACAATGTGTTCAGGAAGTGCTTGTGAAATTGATTTCAAAGACTTGTTAAGATGGGATGAATTGAAGTAGTCCTCCCCATACCTTAAAGACCAGAAATGCACAAAGCTTTTTGTTTGAGTTCACAAGCATGACATCTTCCATTGACTTTTGATATGTAAGTTTCGTAGAGTCTGAGGAATACAGGATGGTGTTACTCTTTCCAAAACTGGGATAAGAAATTAGTCTGAAAACGAATAGCATGAAGAGCATGCAACATGTAACAAGAAGTAACATCCTTAGGAATTAATAATTATATAATGAAAAGGAGAATGAATTTTTGTGTTTTTTTTTGTTTGTTTTTTAATATAAAATGTGTTATTTCATATGCTCTGAAACATAGATCCTGTAGAACAGGCTGAATTGTTGGCATATTGCTTACACAATTTCTTTCTTTATCAGGGTGTGGTGTTTGTAAGAGAATGATGCCATCTTATCAGCAGGCAGCCACAGAACTGAAGGGTAAATATGTAAGTGAGAAGATAAGATGTACATAAAATTAACAATAACTCCTTTCAACACTTTTTTTTTTGGAGGGGGGGCATATTTAAAACCACAAAGTGGGGAATTTTTACGCATGTCAAAACAAAACCAGAAATTAATGACCCTGTCCCAGTCCCTTCAGGATTCTTTCTCTTGGTTTTCATTCTTTTTAAAACTTTGCAGAATGAAGTGTTAACTCACTTGCCCTTTAATCCAGTGTAGTTCTTGCCATGGAAAAATGGGCTCTGACACTGTGCAAGTGTGTGGTTTAGCTACTGGTTTGTGAGTTTGTAGTCCTTCTGAGCTCATTCTGGTAAAGACAAAGAAATGTTTGATCAGCTTTTTGGCCTGATGTTTTACTACAGGGTCAAGGATGGATACCCTTACAGTAATAATTAATCCACTTTTCTTAGTGGAGAATCACAGTGTCACGGGAAGGGACTTTCCCTATGTAAGTTACTGATCATCCTCCTAGCCACTAAGCATAAGCATTAATAAAATCTTACAGTTTTACTTTATCTCTGTCAACAAAGTTAACATTCATACCGCATCGAAAGTTTTGACTATAATAAAATCCATCAACAGCAGTCACAGTAATTTAGTTACCTGTTTGTACTAAGAAGACTTAATTGATCTCCCTAAGCAAGTAAAAGGCATTTTTATAGTCAAGGTTTTATAATGTGCTTAATGTATATTTTATATGATACCAGTAATACATGAGTGACATAGCGTTGTTTCATGGCTTTAGCTGGATTTGGTCTGATCCTACCTGTTGGATCATTCACTGTCAAGTTTACAGGTTTCCTTGGGAGAGGTGACATGTGATGAGGAAAAGATGAAGCACATTGCTAGGGCACCTCTGACCATTGCTTCTTATAAACACTGAATGTTGTCAAACTGCTTCACTTTCTCCCAACTAGTTGCTTTTCAGAAGTGTTTCCTCTAAATCTTTGTTTGCTTAAGGCTGAAATGAGTGGGAGTTGTTCAGATTTATTGAGGACACGGTGTAACCCTTTACGGTATTTTCAAGAACGCGTTTGTCTAGCTAGGCAGCACTCATGCCATCTCCCCTCGGTGGAGCATGCAGTGCAGTCTTGGGGAAAGCACTCCTGTCTTGGACAGCGGTACATTGTGAGGCGTGGGGTGGGTGGGAATTTGGAATTTAAAGAGTTGCCTACAGAGGTAGTGCTGAAGAGAAGGCGTGCTGCAGAGCGCTGTGTTCTGCAGTTACCTCTTCCTTGTCCATGTGCAGTTCGTTTTATTAAATTCAAACCAGAGAATTTAAGCTCCAGATCTATTCTAGTTTGATTATTTCTTTCCTCACTTGGAAGTGGTTTCTGTAGATCCAGACTAATCCTTCACAGCTGAGCGACAGGGCTGTGGCACCGCTCTGGGAGTAGCAGTGCCTGTGCTTGGTGCAGCTCAGGTCAGGGGTGCTTTTTGGACAGAAGTGTTTTTAGTGCAGAATCGGTTCAGAGGAAAGTCCAGTTATGCCACTGCCACCCGTGTCTTTCACAAAAATCAGTCTCATTGTCTAAATTTGACCTAAAATTAGCTTCCTGAGTGCGATGTGTACACAGTTTGCCATTTCTGAAGCTAACTGTGCTGTACCTATGATAAATTAGAGCAGTGTTGACCTCTAGATCAGACTTTGCTGGAAAGTTTATGATTAGTTTGGATGAGCTGAAGGTTTGGCCTTTTAATCTGACCTGTCATTAGCTGTCAGGATGTGCCAAGCTCAAAAGCTATTATTGCTATTATATATCAGGAAAATGAAGCATGGTGTTGGCTGTTTAATAGGTCATAAAAATGGAAAGGTGAACAGTACCTGTTGCTGGTTGCTGTGTTCTCTTGGGGCTAGTTGTTTCTTGTCCCGGTACTGTTACTGAGAGGAAGGCAGGGGGGCATTTTCAGTGTTCAGTTTAGGTCTTGCAGTTCCATTACACCCACTGCAGAAGGAAAAAAGGGGCTCCAAAAAAGAAGAAGGTGGTTTGTTTTATCCTTGACACAAGAGATTCCTGTGGTTTGTGGGTAGGGTGGGCTCTGGCAAGTGACTGTCAGTGATGCACTGTGCCCCCGGCACAGGGAGAAAATGGTGGTCAGCAAAGCACTTCAGCATCTTTTTAATGCCCATGGACTTCATGGGTATGCCTGAATGCTTTGCTCAGTGAAGACTGGCTTGAGCACATGCTTAAGTGCTTTCCTCCTTTGGTACTTATATTTTCTCTGGTAAAACCATGGGACTTCAGAAGCATAAAATTCCTACACTTAACTTCAGATGTCAAATAAAGAAAGACTTTGTTTAATCTGTTCATTAAGTTTGGCTCTAGGAAGGCTTCAAGTGGTTGTGTGAGGTACCAATTTTGGAACAATCCTGTCATGAAGACTCAGAAGGGAGTGATCATAGTAGAACAGGGATGGTGAGAAGCCCAGAGACATGGCCAGCTAGGAAAGGTTCAGAGTTGATTCAGGTTGTAGGTAGCTTGGGGGAGAGCAGGTAAGTGTTGAAATATGTCAGATGTCCCTATGGAGCTGAAAGGAATAAACTGTTCTTCGTGTCTGCTGTGGATATTACAAAAGGTAGTGGACTTAAACTGAAGTCAGAGTCATTCGTTCATTTGCTAAAAACACATTAGCTAAACATCTGGCAGGAGCAGCTTAGGTATAGAGGGAGGATCCTGGCTTTGGGTAGTAGGTGTATTTTGATGGTCCCAGGCAGCCTGATACTAGGTAATTTTATGATTATAGGCCAGCTAAAGCTGTTACTTTTGTCATTAAAAACAAATCCCAACCTAATAGCCTTTTTGCTAATTATGCTTCATATGGTGTATGAACACCATTATGAATCCAAGTCACTGACTTTATATCAATCACCACCAGCTGGGTGGACACAGTGAAATTGTAGCAGAGTTTCTGAAATGCCTGGGAATGCCCATTTAGGATCTAGGAAGTCCTCTGAGAGATCGTGGCAAATGTGAAATCTGGGAGACTGGTGTTTATGAGGGAATTAATTAACAAACCTGGTTCGTTCCTTATAAAGCAACCACTGTGTCTTGATCCTGTTGAATTTACCTACCTGTAAGTGGTGACATAGAGGATAAGGGAAGGGGAGAATTGGGTCTAGATAATTTCTTTATATGAATTAAGTCAATCTGGTTGTTGGAACTACAAGGAAAAAAGTGAGAGACTTGGCTAGCCAGTATAAACCTTATTTCTGTAATTTTCTCAATTACCTTTCCGTTATCCTTTCTTAGGGTAGGGGAGAGAAAACAAAGTACCTTTTTGTGACTTTGCAGTACATTCTTAGAAAAGGTTGACCTTCAGATGAGGATTTTCTGCTTTAAGATTTATTTCATGCTGGCTCTGAGCACATTTGGTTGGCCTGTGCAGTTTGCTGCACTCAGGAATGTGGTATTAAATTCTGATGTAGTATTTCAGCTGGAAGGAGAAAATCCTGATTTTAGAGGGGGAAGGAGGAGGGGTTTGGATTAAGACCCTGCTGCTGAAATGATTTAAGCTGTCAACGCCATTAAATTTAAGTTAATCATGAAGTGGTATCTCAGCAGCTCACTGGTTGCAGATTTGACACCAGAGTGACCTCTGAGTGAATCCCACACCCACAAAGATTCAGAATCAGTCCCATCTTCAACTTTTCGGTCAGAAATTTTTGGAAGACAATTGGAGAAAGCACAGGATAAGTCACAGGAGCCCTGGGCCTCAGGCTCAGGGTCATGGGCTCTTGTGGAGGATGATCTGGGATAGAGGTAAGAAAAGGGAAGGAGAGGCTTTTTGTTTTTCTTGCTTGTTTGAAAAGCTACTATGCTTCTGTCCTCCTGTTTTGATATCTGTAGGATAAGGTTAATTCTTAACTCTCATTTATCATACCAGTCAGGTAAGTTAACATATTTAAAGTATATAAATGCCTTATTTCCTGGGCTCATGGAAATAGGTCATGTTTTACTTTAATATCAAAGTAATGCTGATTTCCCCTTGCCATTCAGTAAGTGCATTTTTGAATTGGAGCAACACCAGTGCTTGGTTGGCTAGAGCTTCCGGACATTAGGTGGGATTGTAAATTCATTGCTGGAGTAGAAACCAGAGAGATGAGGGTGGAACTTCTTGTGTCCTAGCTAATGTTTGGCTGCAAACTAAGCCATGTACTTGCAGAAGTGGAAAAGAAAAATCTAGTTAGGCTTGTAGCTTAACATCCAAATACACAAAACCCTTTGAACCTCTGTTCCCTTTGAACAAAACCAGAAAAACTTCACTGCCTTCTACAGAGATCTTTTTGCTTTACTGCTGTTATGATTGAAATCGGAATCTGCTCAGAGCTTAGTTGTTTTTACTTAACTTTTTCAGACGGTGGTCATGTTCCTGTTGTAAGACTCAATGTGATTGTGCTGTTTTTTCAGGTTCTTGCCGGGATGAATGTTTATTCTGCAGAATTTGAAAGGATAAAGGAAGAATACAATGTCCGGGGATATCCTACAATCTGCTATTTTGAGTCAGTTATGGTTTGCTACTACTTCAGAATTCATACACTCAACTATAATTGCACATTCTTATCTTCCAGGGCAAGGACTAAACCTTATTTTGTTGTTTTAACAGGAAAGGAAAGTTCCTGTTCCACTTTGAGAACTATGGTGCTACTGCAGCAGATATAGCAGAGTGGCTAAAAAAGTAAGGCATTGAACTTCATGCACTCCGCCTTTTATGTACTTCTCATTATTTACAGAATGTAATGGTTTAGGAGCCCATCTCTCCCTTGTTCCCTCTGCTCAGAAGAGCAAACAAAACTGCCTCGCTGAGATTGGCTAAACTGGTACAGAGACATTGCCTAATGTTTGTTTTTTAGCATGCATGCCTTGCATTTCACGATTGCATTTCTTCTGTAATAGGGGACTCTGGACCAAAATAAATGCAGATACACAGATCTCAGCTTCATCTCAAATGCCAGCTTAAATTTCCAGTGATCTTGAGTGTCTGAACTTGATAACCTGCAAAAGATCTGACTCTTGTTTTATTAAAAATGTGTATACTAAGTATGCAGTTCTCATTGGTTCTTAGCTGGAGCCTTTAAAGTGTCCTGCAGAGACAAACCGCAGATCAAGGCACCCTGGATTGCTAGTCATTTTTACCGTGTCTCTGTTGCCTGTCATGACATGAAGTGGTGTTGAAAGCATCTTGTTCCACCTAAAGAGAGTATTTGCAGTCATAAATATTTTGGGGGCTGAATGATCTTATGGGGTTAGCAGTTGAGAGAGAGAAACAGAAAAAGTGTGTGCATGTATAGCTGTTCTTCAGCTGGTGCAAATCAGCATAATGACAATGAAGCTGACAGAGCACCTGGAGAGAGCTAAGGTAGTCTGGTGATGGAGAAGTACTGTTAGCAGTTAGCCTTGGCTCTTGGGCATTATCATCTTTGTAACCCTCCTTTGTTTGCCACAGCCACGGAAATAATCTTGCTAATAACTAATAAAAGGAAACAAATGCGTGGAAAGGACAGTTACAAACTGTTGTCATAATGTGGCTTAGCAAAATTGGCTCAGAATAAATGTGTTTTACTGTACCAGTGGGGCTATGCTGTGGTCATACATACGATTGCAGGTCGTGCAAGGTCTTCAGCAGTGGTAGGCTAGGTGCTTCAGGACTGGGAAACAGTGAGTAAAGCTGCATCAGTGTTCCTGTTAGCATCAGGAGGTACAAGCACTGCAGGCAAGTACTGCCCAGTGGATCAAAGAGGAGGAATTTAGCTGTAGTCTTTAAGGCTTATTTAGTCCATTAAGCCTTCAGATATGGATTAATCAAGATGGTAACTCGAGCAGTGCTGCGATGATGATCAGCCCTTGGAGCGAGGATATGACTTCATCACCTGAACTTTATTATGCTTTTCAGTTTTGCAAGGATGTGATTATCTCTTGGCTACCATATGTGAAACATTAGATGTTTGGGGTGGGTTTTTTCCCTCTTGTCTGCCCACATATTATCCTGATAATCCCTGTAACATGCAGTGCCTTTGTATCAGTGCTGTGACAGCAAGTGAGCACAGCTACTGGAGGCAAAGCAGAACAGCTGCAAGCTCTTTCCAATGATAATCTCTGCTAATAAGCCACTGTGGGCTTTGGTTGATATTTCAGTAGTCCAGAGCTAAAGACAGCTGTTTGTCTTCACTTAGTGTTTGTGCATGGTTATTAGTTTCCCAAAAGATGATCTGAGCAGTAGCCTTCTTGGCCCTGTTTTTTATAATAAATAGAACTTTTAAGAAAACCATGTTGAGAAATTATGCGTACTTGAATTTTGCCAGTAATTTATGTTTCAATTAAAACCATATATGGGGGTAAATGTGCTACGTGCGTAATACTATGTTACTCTGAGGAATCTACAGTACAAGTAGTCAAATGGTGTGGCAAGGGCTTTAGGGAAGTCAGAGTGTAATCAGATAGCTGTATTGGGGATCGGCTATATTTCAGAACAGTATAATATTAAAATTGTTTTAGGAAGTGACTCTGATGCAGGGCATTGCTCTGCAGAACAGGGGCATGGCAGTGCCAGAGTGTACACGGTGAGGTAAGCCAGTAGCTTTTTATATTCTGCATGCATGTGCTGTCATCACAGATTCTAGAAAGAGAATCCAGCAGACATTGAGCCTTACTAAATGATCTATTTTTTGTGGATACTAGATACACACTGCAGAAAAGCAGTTGTTTTCCCTCTCCCCCTTATCTGTTTTTTCTCCTTTAAATCTTACTGGTGAAGTGCTGAAAGTGGTTTTTTTTTAGGGGAGGACATGATATAGCTTAATAAAGGTTAGAATTATTTAAATTATTGAATGGATGTTTTTCATGATGTTCTCAGAGCAAGAGCTGCTAGTGTGGAGGGCTCCAACACCTTTTCTTGTGCTACTTACTGAATGTGCTTCTTACGCTGAAGTGTGCTAATGCATCAGCCTTACAGGTACTTAATCTCTCTTATCTTCCTAATAGGCACTGGCTATTATTTTATGGAGTTTCAGATGTTTTCATGAGTGATAGAGGGAAACAGCCTAACTCCAGAGCAGCATTAACATGAGAGATGCTATCTTGTACATACCTCAATTCTTTTTTTCTTTCTTCTTAAAAAATCTGATACACAGCTGTGTCAATCTGCATGGTAGGCAAGCCAGACAGCTTCTTGCTGCCTTCAGTTAGCTGCTGAGTTTGTTTTATCTTGCAGACTTCTCTCAGGCCCTTCCTTAGGACCAGCTACTCAGTTAAATCAAGAACTTGTTCTCTGTTCTTAATTGAATTAGCTCTTGATAGCTCTTCCAGTCTTCTGTCATCCTGGTTTTGGTCTTTAGGCATTGGGTGTGCCTTGTCTCAGTTTTGAATGATGGTTTAGATTTTGCTTGTTGCTGCATCCAGGCCTTGAGGTGCTTCTCATCAACTCTTGTGCAGGCTTAATAGCGTGCATAGCATTGTACATTGGGCCATTTGAATAAATATCCTGTGCCATGCTTTATTAATTCCTTACTGAAATAGGTCGTGCCAGTGTTCCAGTGTTCTTCAAGTGCTTTGTAGCCACTGTGTCCATTTTCATCATGCTCTGCCTACTCAACTCAACTCCTCTTCCAGATTCATTAAATGTCATGGTGTTTTCTGGAAAGCCTTCACTCTGCCAGCATATCTGCAGGTTATTGCTCTCTTACAAGCTTGGCAACAAGCAAATTGATAATCTGCTGATCCTTTAGAAAGTAAACTCTTGCGGATGGGGACTTGCCTCTTTCTCTTTCTCAGCTGCTTGGCTGAGTGCAGCTCTGATCTTCACTTTGATGTTTGTTTCTTGATTCATTTATCAGCAGCAGAGGTGTTCATCATAGTTTTGCATGGATTGCTTAATATTCTTGGATCATACCCATTGCTTACATCAGCAGAATTTGCTATCTGAATCTGTATATCTCTCTACTGCTTTTTTTGTCAAAGTAGGCTTTCAGCCTAGAAACGAGCAAGGCAGGATAAATGAGTTATCATCCATTTGTCATTCTTTGTTCCAGGCAGTTAACACAATAATACATTTTACACAAAAATAGTAAATGTACTTTCACCAGAGATGGGGTCACATCCAGATCTGTACTTTGCCAAAGAATTTAGAGAATTTTGGGAGGGTATTTGGAACTCATTTTATCCTTGCCAGTTGTAGTAATAGCTTCAAAGTCTGTCTCCAAATGTTTGCGTGTTTGGGTGTCCTTTACATGAACACTGCTTTAATAAATAAATGTCAGCATAGTTTAGTTCATGTCTGCTGAATTCTCTTTTTAATATACATTAATAAAAGCCAAGAACAATTGTTTAGTGGGATGATGAGCACTGAACTGGCTCACAGGAGCTTAGATTCAGTTTCCAGATTTGCCACCATGTCTTTGAGCAGTCTCTCTGGCTCTAATCCATCAAAGATGGTTAAACTCATGTATAATCATAATGAAATTGGTAGAACATGTCACTTTTAGGTTAAGCATGCGTTTCAGTGGCTCTGCAGAATTAGGCCTACAAGCCCACTGCAGAGTGAGGGTATGATGATGCTTCCCCAGGTCACAGGGTTGTTTTAGGGTAAAACCATATACTCCTGGGCAAACAGTCTGTGTAGCTAGCTCATGGTCCCAGCACTGCAATTCCTTCTTTTCCCTGTCAGCTATAATCATGCTGTCTGTATTAAGGGTGACTGGCTAGATTGGCTGTTTCTGCTCACTACTTTTTTCTGTCACTGGCCATGATTCCTGTGAGCTACAAGGTGAGAAAGGGAGCATCCTGCTGAGGAGGGTGAAATAGTAACAGAAAATGCATTTGATTTCTATAATGTAATAACCAGGCAGTCTGGTTATCAGCTCGCTCCATCCCTTCCATTGCTGATCTGTCCTCTTGAGCTTCTTGTGGAATATTTTTATTCCTCTGGTTTTATCTGCATTTCAGCGCTTATGAGTACTGGGTGAGTAAAATTATGGAAGCTGTTCAGTAGGGTTAGTGGGTCATACATATCTGGTCGTCTGACTTGCCAAAATGATTGCTTAGCACCAGAGCTGTTTTTAAGCTGTGTCTGTTTTTCTTGTAGCCCGCAGGCACCTCAACCACAGGCACCAGAGACTCCCTGGGCAGATGAAGAAAATGTAGTTTATCACCTGACTGATGAGGACTTCGACAAGTTTATAAAAGATCATTCATCTGTGCTAGTGATGTTCCATGCACCATGTGAGTTTGTTTTCTGCACCCCGAGTCAAATCCTTGCTAAAAAAAACAGTAATGATTTTCTGAGGTTTCACAGAACTCAAAGTCCAGGCTTCTTTTGTTTGTGATGATTGTTAAATACACAAAGCATGAAATGTTTGTGAAGTTGCTGACTTCAAGTTTAGGACAGAGATGTGCTGCTGGAAGTGATGCTTTGTAAGCTGAGTCAAAACGTAACTGAAGAATGTAATGATGCTTAAATAGTCTGAGGACTCATAATTTTACAGCATGATTTCCATTTTCAGCTTGTCTTCTATGTTGTCTGCTTTCAAACCAGAGCTCTGGTTGATTGAGCAACTCGATAACTGTGAGTGCCTGAGTCCTTGTTCATGGCTGCTGACGTGTCATTTTGAGTATTTTTCGCTCTTCTGCTGCATTTTGGTCTCTGGCAATGTAAGAAGGGGTGATTGAGGGGTGGTTGTCATTGCATACTCTGCTGAACTCTGCCAAAACTGAGTCTAAGTTCAGAAAGTCCCCAGGGCTTTTGAAGACTAGTGCAGAGCTGAGCTGGTAGTGATGCTACTTACGGTTGGCTGAGAATGCATTGGACTGATTATTTTTATGACTTGCAATTTTAGTTTGAGCAATGAAATGGCAATGGGTTGCTTTCAGAAAGCTGTTCCAGCCATGCTGTCCTCCTGTACACTGTTGCATGGAAGAGTGTGCTTTGTTCACTTAGGATGGAACTTGTTCCAGCTACGTAGCTGGCTCTACCTATTCTTTTTGTCTGTGATAGAAGGTTCAGGTTCAGATCTGCTATGCTGAGTGATACACAGCTTCTGTCTCCCCTTGCTGCTGCGTTGGCAGTTGCACTTGGGTGAGATGTTCGTTTTCATGGGCATAGATTTGAAGGCTATGGCTCTGGAGGCAGACTGTGTGCTCACAGCTGAACAATGAAGGGTCATGGCACAGAGGCTGAAATCCTGCTTCCTTTTACGCTTATAGGAGCTAGCTCCAAAATTCCCTTTTTATTTTTTTTTTCCTGGGTCAGCTCATAAGACTCATTTGAAAAACACACTATAATGAATTTGCTTTGCCTAATGAAATGTCTAGGGATTTGATCCGCTGAAGCACGTGACTTGACTGCTGTGTTGTCACTGTGTTCTCTGGATTATTTACACTAATGAAAGTGGGACTGGAGATTAATGCCTGGTCTGAAAACCAAAGCACAAGTAGCAGAACTGATGAAGCTTGGTTTGCTCAGGAATTATCCTTCGTTACCCAAATCCTTCCTTCCCTAGATTTCTGTGCACCCCAGTGTGCAAGTGACAGCATGGGCTGCTGCTCCTCAGGAGCTGTATGCTTGCTGGTTTGGCTGAACAACTGCTGCCAACAAGAAATGTAACTGCTGAATTTCCCTTTTTTTCCCCTCTCTGCGCACAGTGGCCTGGGATGTGTTCTCTGTCTACCCCCAGATTTCAGGGTTTTACAGAGGTTTAGTTGCATTGAAAAGCTTTGCCATTTTTGGGGGTTTGTGAACAGGCAATGGAGTCCAGTCATGTATTTGGGAGGAGGAAGAGGGGGAAGAAATCGACAGTTGGCCTTGCAAATGTTATTTCTTTTGGAAGTCAGATTAAAGATAGATGAATACACACAGCTACAATCAGATTTTGTAGTAAATTTAAGTTAGTTATAGATCTGAACAGTGCTTTCTTTAGTTTGGGGTTTTTATAAGTATTTTCTAAAACGCAAATAATACAGTTTTAGGGGTAGTTATACTGCATGACCTGTTTGGAGAGGAGGAGCACTTTCAGGTAGGTATGTTTTGTATTAAGGGGCATTCTGTGCTATGGTACAGCAGTACTTTGGCAAATGCTTTAAAAGTAAATCAAATGCCTGAATCAGGCTGTTGCAATCTCCTGATAACATGTTCCACTGCTCAGAATTGGGATAAAGAATGTTCCTTGGCAGAGCAATTCAACTTTAAATGCAACTTGAATATTTGGGGCATTTTATTTACATTCAGGTGGTAGTGGTATGCCTGTGCAGAATCCAGCTTTTACATGTGTAAAAAGATCTGTGTTTGTAAGAATTCTCTCTGGGCATCGTCAGCAGAGAGTGTATGGCTTGCAAACGAATTAGCGACAGACAACTGTAATAAACAATTGTCTCCATGATTAAAAGATTTTCTCTTAGCACTTCTTAAACGTGCTAATGGAATCACCTTATGAACATTAGGACATAAATTACTCCAGTAAAACAAGTGGTAAAAATAGAGGACGTCTTACTTGTTTTAGCCTTGGTACCTTAGGATGAGAAAGTTTGTTTTTTTTTCATAAAAATTCTGTATTAATAAAAAAATGTTGACACAGATGTACAGAATAGGCCCAGAATGTAGGATATACATCTGTGTAACTAAGAATAAGCAAGGGATTTTCAATGCTGGCCTGGAATTAGCAACTACTTAAAAACCCTGTGTCACCATGCAGCATACATGTGACTTGGCGTTTTTCTAGGATAATATCAGTTTTGTGTTTGTTTGTGAGAAGTTCTTTTACTAGGGGGAGAATTATTTCAGTGATTCTTTAATTGCACAGTCAGATGGACAGTGCACTAATAGCATGTAGTATTAAAAGATGTGTGGGGAATTGGAAGCTTTTATTCCCCTCCAGCACCCCACAATCTCTGATTGCTGAAGGTGCAGCTGAAACAAACTCATCCCTTGTAAATGGCTGTGAACTGCAGAATTAGGCACTGTGATGGATGTGACCAGTTGGATCTCCATGCCTGTGGCTACTAATGATCAGCCCTGGGGACCACCCTATAATTATTTACTATCAGTAGCACTTACTAGCCCAATTAATGTCATGGCATTTTGGGTTAAGAGCAGCCTAGCATAACTAGGCTCAACTAGAGCAAGTACATGGGATTTAAACGCATCAAGGAGGTCTGCAGCATGCAACTTGAACCTCTTGCTATAAGAGATGCCAGACCTTTTCTGCAATAATTTAGCACAACTGCTGAAGAGAGGATGTGCTGCTACTGCTGGCCCTGAGAAATGTGGGTAAGTGTGAGTGGGCAGGAGGTGTTCATCCTGCTTTCATTTTGTAGGTCAGTAGGGACACAAAGCAGGATTTTTAACCTTCTGAAACTCCTTTGAAAAGCCCTTAAGAGGATGTGCAATAAACCTGAATATTAAGCATAGGTAAACAACAACCCAACCAGCCAGCAGTCTGAAGGCACTCTACCTCCCCAGCCATCTGTGATGGGTGTGTAGTGTTGTGTTCCTTACCAAGCATTTTGCTGAAATGTCATAGTTGCTGGTGGCAAGAATAGTGTTATCCTGGATATATCCAGACTGGAGTCTTGCAGACATCCAAAGTGTTTATTCTGTGTGTTGCTGTTGAACTCAAATACTTGAACTTAGTTATGAACTAAGATCTTCTGCATTACACAGAAGAACAAATAAATGTTCTTTTCCCAGGAAAGACTTGGAGTTTTTGCTTGGATTAATCACATTTGCTAACATGAACAAGCACAGTTATGTTAGCGGGCCTATTTCTGAGTCTGTAACAGGAATTGTATTGCACCAACTAAAGCTAATTCTGTACCATAATGTAAATGCACCTTTGCTGCTTATGATAGTCTTCTGTTAGCAATGAGAATGAAGACTGTTGTGCATGTATGTGCTGCTTGATATCTGTGCCTACAGCTGATTAATTTATTTAGTTGCCCAAGATAACAGCTGGGTTCTGAATGTCTCTAAATATGGGTTATGCTGCCAGTCAAGTGTTGTTAAATGCTTTAGTGACATGGGGACTTGCTGGTATTGAAAATGCTCCTGAGTCACTTGAGCAGAAGAAAGTCCTGTTTGTGTTTTTGGTTTCCCCACCAAACTGCTGAGTGTAATGCAATTTTAGAAATAATTACGTCTAAAATATTTGCCAAATTAGTGCAGGTCACAGCATTTCTGACTTGGATCTTGTCAAAGGAATCAAAACCCCACAAACTTATCTTTCTACATCTTTGCAGCATTTTTCTCCAAAGCACATCTCAGACTCTTGCACAAAATAAACCTAACCAGATTGCTGATAAGTCAATTCAAATGCTACTGAAGTGTTTGAAGTCTAGGATTGAAATTAAATTCAGAAATGGGTTCTAAAAGTGTCTGCTTTTCATGCACAGGAGTTACTTTTCATTATGTTCTGTTAACAAAAATGATACTGCTAACGTTTTAAAGTGTACCTGTTCTTGCAGCCTCATGCACGATAGTGCCCTGGTGCCACCAGGAGCTGTAGCCTCCTCATGTATGTTCAGCAAGCACAGTTCTAAGTAGTCTCTGATTAGTGGTGGTCGTCAGTCACCTCAGTTGGTTGCTTGGGTTGCTTTTTCCCTCTGTCGTACCCTGTCCGCCATAGCAAAGTCTGTGGTCTAGTACTGATGCCAGAGGTAACTGGGGGAAAAGGCGCTTTGGCTATCCTGTTAGTGTGATCATGTATTTGCTTTTTAAAGGGTTAAACTAGTCAAGTGTTTTTCCTGCAGCACTTCTTCCTTGTACCTGTTCTGTAGTTCACATTAAACCTGTTTTTCTCCCAGTCCTCTTCATAGGACTCTTCAGAGACTATGTAAGCTGCAATTGTAGGACTTCAGGTTAGAAAGTAGTACCTTTAGTGAGATCCTGGCTTTCCTCTCTTCAAAGGGAGGGAAGGCAGGGAAAATGTGGCCTCTTTTCTTTTTTTCTTTTTTTTTTCTTTTTTTCCCTTTCACTCCTTAATTTATTCTTGGAAACTGCTTTGGAAAGGCAGCCATGATACAGCTTTTCTCCCTCCCCCCCCGGAAATGAGCACAAAAATCAATCTGGAGACAATAAAATGCACTATAGTTTTGATGTTGTTGAAATGTCCATGAAATTCCTTTCCTGCCCTCAGATATTTTCTCTCCGTTTATAAATCAACCTGATAAATTACGCTGTTGGTGCTTTCCAAAGCCAGCTATTCAGCTGTGCAGGTTTTTAATTGCATAGGGAGCTGTTTTATCAATTTAGCTTTGAAAAACATCTTTTCACACCCTTCACTCTTTTCGTCCTCCCTCTGCTGTGTTAAAACCGAAGGTTTTAAGCCACTTTGTGGACTCATTAAGAATGCCAATCAATTAGCCCAGTACAAGATGAAGGCCTCCAGCTTCTAACCAAGCAGCAGACTTGGATCTCTCCCTCCCAGTGCACCATCATTGGTTTCAGTGGGCTTGTTTTTGTTATTGCTGCATGTGGTGAGATTAGAACGTAGGAATCCATTGCTTGCTTTCAATCTAAAGTAAAGCAAACCCAAAATGTGCACACAGAATCAAATCTGTTTTTTTCAAACTGTGTTTTACAACTATAAATAAATAAGTCTCCCCTTCAGATCCCCACTGGTTCCTTATGAAAGCTCCTTATGAAAGCAAGCTACCATTGCAGTGAGCACTAATTGGTATGTCTGCTGGCAGCCTCAACAGAAAGGCCAGAAGTTGAAAAGGCTGAGGAATTAATTTACTGTGCAGCCTGAAAAAAATAGCCTTTCTAGCACAGGTCAGCAGCAGCCCAACACTGGCAGCCTGTGATAAATAAATAAATAAATGAAAACTTAAGTTTTTGCATTCTAATTCATGATTCAGTCAAGGGTATTTTTCTTCAAAATGTAAGCCAGCACAGCTGCATGAGTGGAGGTTAGAGGTTTGTGAGTTATCCAAACCACAAGCAACACCAAATGTAGAATGGATGGAGATAGCCCTTAATTTTTGTTTGTCCCTGTCATAGCTGACATCGATGATTTCTAAAATAAAATGTTGGCTATGTTCGGTGGCTACATAGACAGCTTTTGGCACCTGCTTCAGATGTACTTCCTCTAGGATAAAGACACATGGTAGGTAGCTGGGAAGCTGTTAGACCTGTGCTAGGAGCCCCCTTAATTTATTTGATATCATCTGGCAGTAGCTTTTCATTCTGCTTATCTCTATTAATGGTATCAGTTTAGTTTTGAAGGAAAGTACTGTTTCGTCACCAAAGGTCTGCCTTTGGGCCTCTGCCTTAGCACCAGCCAAATCAGGTGTTTTAGAGAAAAGCTGTACATCTGCCTGGTGTCCTTGCTGAGGTAGCTTCCCAGGAGGAGCATCAGCAACTTTTGGTATTCTTCCACATCTGCACTCTGCTGTTGCTTCCAGTTGTATAATGTTGATCAGTCCTTGGTCAAAGACGTGTGTGGGAATAGCTTATTGAACAGCAGAAGCTAAAAAGAGGAGCCATGTTTTCAAAATGCACTTTAGCACAGGGAGCTGGAAGCCAGAACTTTGGCAGGATGTAGCCCTCAGTCAAGGGTTTGCTTTAGAGTTTCCTGAAAGGCCTTTATGAGGTTTGACAATTCAGCCTCATGAATGAACTCTGCTTTTGAAATGGGACTTTCTGGGCAGTGCTTTATAAACAATTGTGCTTGCCATTCAGTGGTGTGAAGGAGAAAAAGGCAAACAGTTCTGTGCACCTTGGCTGCAGTCTGAAAGGATTACTGGAATTTTGTAGTGTGTTGGGCAGGTCATGTATTTGTGTATTTGGAAGCTTGGCAGATGCTATATCCATGTGATGTAGCCGTGTATGCTAATCCATGAGGTGATTGTTTCATCTATTGTTTCATTTGAGGGAAAGGATAGTTGTTTAGACCCTGTCCTGCAGGGGAAAAAGGGTACCAGGGCAAGAGTTAGCAGAGCTCACTCACAGAGCTCTAGGTTAGATTCAAAGTGCGAGGGGGTTGTAGCTGGGTTTGAACTAGTGGGGCATTGTTCTAGTATTAATGAAGACCAGAAGGCCTCCCGCCTTCAAGGGTGCCCCTAGTGTGCTCAGCTCGCTCCCCGAAATGCCTGTACACCAATGCACGCAGCCTGGGGAATAAACAGGAGGAGTTAGAAGTCTGTGTGCGGTCTAAAGGTTATGACCTGGTGGCAATTACAGAGACATGATGGGACAGCTCACATGACTGGAATGTGGTTATGGATGGCTATGTCCTTTTTAGGAAAGACAGATCAGCAAAGCGAGGTGGTGGAGTCGCTCTTTATGTGAAAGAGTGACTAGAATGTATTGAGTTCTGTCCAGGGACAGATGAGGAGCAAGTGGAAAGTCTGTGGGTGAGAATTAAGGGACAGGCTGGTACGGGTGGCACAGTTGTGGGGGTCTATTGTAGACCTCCTGATCAGGACGAAGGAGTTGATGAGGCTTTCTACAGGCAACTGAAAGCAGCCTCACAACTACATGCCTTGGTCCTTATGGGGGATTTTAACTACCCCGATATTTGCTGGAAGACTTACACAGCCAGTCTCTCACAGTCTAGGAGGTTCCTCCAGTGCATTGATGATAACTTCTTAATGCAAATGGTGGACAAACCAACTAGGAGAGGAGTGCTGCTGGATCTAGTACTCACCAACAAGGAGGGTCTGGTTGAAGCAGTCATGGTCAATGGCAGCCTTGGCTGCAGTGACCATGAGATGGCGGAGTTTAGGATCCTGTGTGGGAGGAATAGAATACCTAGCAAGCCCACAGTTCTGGATTTCCAAAGGGCCAACTTTGGCCTCTTCAATCAATTGCTAAGGGAAGTATCATGGCAAAGGGTACTAGGTGGTAAAGGGGCTCAAGATAGTTGGTCAGCATTCAAGGACCACTTCTTCCAAGCTCAGGATCAGAGTATCCCAATGGGTAGGAAGTCAAGTAGGGGAGCCAGGAGACCAGCATGGTTAAACAAGGATCTGCTGGGCAAACTCATACGGAAAAAGAGAATCTATGGATTATGGAAGGAGGGGCTGGCCACTTGGGAGGAATATAGGACAGTTGTTAGAGAATGTAGGGAGGCAATTAGGACAGCTAAGGCCTCCTTGGAACTTAATCTGGCAAGTCGGGTTAAGGACAATAGAAGGGGCTTCTTCAAATACATAGTGGATAAAACTAACACAAGAGGCAATATAGGCCCACTGCTGAACGAGGTGGGTGCCCTGGAGACAGAGGATATAAAGAAGGCAGAGGTGTTGAATGCCTTCTTTGCCTCTGTCTTTACTCCTGCAGACTCTCCCTGGGGGACCCAGATTCCTATAGCCCTGGAAGGAGTCAGGATAAAGGAGGAGTTTGCTTTGATGGATGAGGATTGGGTTAGGGATCAGTTAAGTAATCTGGACATCTATAAATCGATGGGTCCGGATGGAATACACCTGTGGGTGCTGCCAGAGATCATTGCTGGGCCACTCTCCATCATCTTTGGTAAGTCGTGGGAAACAGGAGAGGTGCCTGAGGACTGGAGGATGGCAAATTCACAGCAGTCTATAAGAAGGGCAAGAAGGAGGACCTGGGTAATTATAGACTGGTCAGCCTTACCTCCATCCCTGGAAAGGTGATGGAGCAACTTATTCTTGACACCATCTCTAGACATATCAAGGATGAGGGCGTCATTAAGAGCAGCGAACATGGTTTTACCAAGGGGAAGTCATGTTTGACCAACCTTATAGCCTTCTATGAGGAAGTAACTAGGTGGATGGATGATGGTAGAGCGGTAGATGTGGTTTTTCTTGACTTTACCAGTACAGGTTGGGGGCTGACCTGCTGGACAGTAGTGAAGGGGAAAGCGACCTGGGGGTCCTGGTGGATAGGAGGATGACCATGAGCCAGCAATGTGCCCTTGTGGCCAAGAAGGCCAATGGCATCCTAGGGTGCATTAGAAAGGGTGTGGTTAGTAGGTCTAGGGAGGTTCTCCTCCACCTCTACTCTGCCTTGGTGAGGCCGCATCTGGATTATTGTGTCCAGTTCTGGGCCCCTCAGTTCAAGAAGGACAGGGAATTGCTTGAAAGAGTCCAGCGCAGAGCCACAAAGATAATTAAGGGAATGGAACATCTCCCTTATGAGGAGAGGCTGAGGGACCTGGGTCTCTTTAGCTTGGAGGAGACTGAGGGGTGACCTCATCAACATTTACAAATATGTAAAGGGTGGGTGTCAGGATGATGGAGCGAGGGTTCTTTCAGTGATGTCCAGTGACAGGACAAGGGGCAATGGGTGTAAACTGGAGCATAGGAGGTTCCATGTGAACATCAGGAAAAATTTCTTTACTGTGAGAGTGACAGAGCACTGGAACAGGTTGCCCAGGGGGGTTGTGGAGTCTCCTGCGTTGGAGATATTCAAGGCCCACCTGGACAAGTTCCTGTGTGATGTACTCTAGGTTACCCTGCTCTTGCAGGGGAGGTTGGACTAGATGATCTTTTGAGGTCCCTTCCAACCCTTGGGATTCTGTGATTCTGTGATACACATGGAGACATGCATGTGTGAAGCTGCTTGCTGTGGGCTTGATCCTGTTCCTGTCAGACCCTGCAAAAATGTTCTTGCTCTCAGAGTAATTAGAGGGTTTTGAATGAAGCAGACTTCCTGGACTGTTATGTGGGTTTTAGGCAGTACCGAGCTCTGGGTTTCTTGGTGAAGTAGTGCAGGTATCAGGATGGGTTGTTACAATGCCCTGGTCACTGAAAGATTGAATTGTTGTGCAAGCGCACTCAGATGATGAATGTTGCTGTTTAAGAGTCTGGACAGGTAGGTGAAGAGAAGAAATCTTCAGTTTCAGCATTGTTCCTGGCTTTTTATATCCCTTAGGTTAGGTGCCTTACTTTAATATTGCTTTAGTGCATTTTTAATGGAATGTATAATAAAATACTTCCCTGGTCATGTGTAAATTGCGCCAACTTTTTGTTTCTTGTATGTATGTACTTTTTAGCTGTATGTCACTGGCAGGCTACTAGAACAGATCTATTCTTCACATAAATCAGTTAGAAACAGGTAAACTTTTTAGGCTCCTGAATCTGCTTCCACTGAAGTGAGCAAGTTCTGACTGTTGATATCAGTGGGAGGGTGACTGGGACAACTCAGACTAGGTTCATCAATATTTAAAAGCATGTAAGTCTACAACAGGGTGTTGCTTGATATTACATATATTTGCGTATCATCAGAAATATCAGGGACTGTAAGCAGTACAGTACAGTGACCTGCCAGTGCAATGATCTGCTTAATTAATTACAGCAATGGTTTCAGTGGAGATTTAATCACACATTAAAACAGGAGGAGCTCTTGAAAATGCAGCAAACCGGGAAAATGGAAGACCCTCACACAGATTTTTCCTTTAATGACAATCCCACTTACGTTTCTTGAGGGTTTAAAACTAAAAAAATAGTAGGTTTTTTTTTAGTGGTACTTAATATAAATAGGAACATTGAGAATGTAAAAATCCTAATAACTAGCTTGTGCAGTAAAACTTAATTGGATACCTAATGAAAAAGGTGAAGACAGTAATGACTGAGTCCATTGTCTCTTTTATGTTGGTCTTTTGATTCTAGAACACACAGTTCATATAAGATTATTGTCTTTTTGAAGCACTTTGTGAAACAGATTGTGCTCTTTGAGCAGGGTAAAGTCATAAAAAAGGATGATCCAGTGATAAAAGTGATAGCCTTGGCCTGGAGGTGTAAAAGTTTAGTTCCTTGCCTTGCTTTGATTTAAACAGTAGTGACCCAAGTTGCTAAATATTTGTCTTTGTTTCCAGTCTGTGGAGATAACATTTCACTTTGCATAGGAGTTTTATCTAGCAAGCCTCTTCCAGACTGCAAGATGCTCCAGTATTGCAAGAATTGGGGTACAGAAGACATATGAACATGGCAAAGACTGGGTTAACACAATGAAAGTAGCATTCTACCTTTGGCATTCCCTGGCTTGTGGCAGACAGGTTTTTGGTCCCCAAGGTTAGGAAACCCCATCTGCCACTGGATGAGCACAGAGCTCAGACAAGATTATCACATCTATAGATACTGACTTGCAGCCTGCTCCAGGACTTGAAGCGGGGAGCCTTGCCTTGCTCTTGTCCAGCTTTGTAACAGAGAGTGGCAAATCCAGACTTCTGCAGTGTTCATGGCTACTTTGCCTTCAGGCTGCTTCTCGACTTGCTCTGTACCGTGGTGCTGTTCTGGGGACTCAGTGTGTACTCCGGATAACTTACTTGCTAGCAGCTGTGGGTATTGAGAGCAATATACAGGACAGTAGTAAAGCAGGAAAGAAAGGAGCTGAACGGTAACTACTTGGGTTTTGTGAAATTTGTGGGATTTGTTAAAAATGCATCGCTGTGTGCTTACCTCCAATAGGGAGCAGTTAGGTTCTCTATTAAAGAAGACATTTGTGAAGGCTGTTCCAACCAGGAAAAAAAAATCTTTCCATGAATGTGTGGCAGGTGGTGTGAAGGGAACATCAGTTTCTTTGGGGATTTGCCTGCCTCATTTCTCACATTACTGCTGCCTTCCCTCTCCTCTAACAAGTCCTTACTGACTAAACAGACTATTGCAATGCATTAGCTACTGCTGCTGTGGGGGAAAGGGGCAGCTGGGAGGTGGCAGCTGAAGGGAGATGTACCCCATTCTCCCCTTCTCTCGGTCAGTTGTAGATTATTTAGCTATTCATAGTGGTCTTTTGAAGGACTTCTGAAATTTTAGCTGTGAAAGTCCACATTTGAGAGTGGCAATTGAGTGATTGTCCTGCAAGCTTGACCCTAGTGTATGTATAAACCCTTAATGCTCTTGTGGTAATAGGAGTGAAGCATAATTTATTTTTATAAGTTTACTTCACTTGTCTCTAATGATAGGTTAACAGTAGGAATTAGCTCTAAGAATTAATGCACCAGGTTTATTTCTTCTGAAATTAAGTTTCTTGCCTGGATAAGCTTAATATGCAGTGCAGGGCTCTCACTTGGAAAATGCTTTACAGTATCTCTGCTACTTGAATCATTACCAACAGAGTTTTCGTTATCAAGTTTATCTTCTTAAATATGCCTTCATTTTTTTATTATCCTGTAGAAGGTAGAGGACTTACTTAAAGGGCAAATAACGGACAGAGAAACTTACAGTGAAAGATTGCTTGCCTCCCTGTCTGCTCCTTGTGCCCTTTCAGATGGTGACTTTGCAAGTGATTGCTGTCTTTCAGAGTTACTAATAAATGAATCCATTGCTTTGATACTGAGGTATTGTGCTGATGATGGAGGTGTCTTCTGGGGTCCTGACTGCTTGTGATGAGTGAGCATCCCATCAAACTTCTAAGTGGCTGAATGCATCTCAGCTGCTAACCACTTCTGCTCTGATTTTGGACAAAAAGCTTGTGTTCTGTGTAGTATCCTTGCTGATACCTTTATAGGTATCTTCACAGTAATAGCCAATGTCACCATTGCTTCCAACACCCTTGCCCCATGAACTCAAGTGCTTTGCAATGTACCTTTCTTAGGAAGATCTCTTTGCATAGCATCCATTTTTCTGATGTTTTGTACAGATTGCATCCTAGGAAATCATTTTCTTGCTATGCTGTTTTCCTGAGCTGAACATTCAAAGCTATCTTATCTAACCTCTGTTCTCTGTTTTTTTTATTGCTAAATCCAAAGTATATAGTCTAAAGTCTTCCAAAGGGGTAAGAGTGTGAGTGAAAGCCGTGCAACTCCTATTCCTTTCCCAAGGCAAAATTATGTTGATCATGTGGCAATGGAGGGGGTTGAGGGGAGAGAGAAGAGATCTTTTTGGATGTGGAATAATTATGGTTTAATTGAGAAGGAAACCTTCTGGAGGTACTTTTCATAAACTCTCAACAATTTCACCTTAAGGCAGTCATGCTGTTGTCTCTCTCACATTTCAATAGGGGAAGATTAATTTTAACACCTACTCAGGGCCCTGCTCCTCTAATCTGGTGTAGGAAGTGTAATTCATATCTCCTGATGCCAGCTGATCCACCTTCCTTCACTTTTTTCCCCACCCAAAAGGGATAGTAGGAGGCACCATCATCTCCAGCACTGATTTCTGCCAGTCACACCGTATAGTTTTGATCAAGAGGGTATATACATGCAGCATAATCTGCAGTAGTTGGAAGCTGAAGCTATATTTGGAATGGAAATAAGGAACCATGTGATTTTTGTTGTTAGTTTCTTTTGAATAAAGATGGTGGCTAGCTTAAAGATCATTCCTAGGTACACGCTGCAGTCTCTGCCATTGCAGATGGGGATATATTTTTCAAAGTCTAATTTCAGGAGCCTGGCTCAGCCAGGGATCCCTGTGAGGTTAAAAGCAGAGAGAGCACCCTGAGGGCAAGATAGAGCAAAAATACCTCTCTCTGCTTATCTCTGGCATCCCTGGGAGGTAGCAGCCTGTGACTGAGGTTAGCCTTCGAGAATATTCACCCTTTCCCCTGAGCCTTTACATCAAAAGAAGATATGCTTCAGCGTGACCAGAAATGAAGGCAAAACCATGTGTTACGCAATTCTTCAAAGCTGTTGTCTTAAATCCTGTGCAGGCAGCCAGCAGGACCTGCTCTGGGTTTCTCCCCCTGTGTGCTGAGCCTTCGCCTGCTGAGGTCTGTTGCTGGCTCAGGGTATCCCTTCTGCTGGAGCTGGCATGAATGCAGACAGGGTTCCCAGAGGATATGTTTGGTTAAGCTATCTTCTCAGTTTGATCTGATTTATGTAATGCAGTGATCTGACTATCTTTTAAAAAAAATAAATAATCTGAACTTGTACTGTAACTATAACATAAATCTGTTATAAATCTTCTGCTGAGCAGTTTCAGTGATGCTGGGGGGAAAACAGCTATGCCAGTGTGGGAAACACGATTAACAACTGGATTTCAGATGCTTTCACCTCTACAGCCAAGGTGATCAGGTAGGGGTGCGAGGCTTGGCTTGCTCAGTGTGCATCCTCATGTACCAGGCAGGTGTCAGGTAGTTCATGTGATGTTAGCCTGCTCCTGTGGCCTGATCAGGAATTTGTTGGTTTCTGAATCATTTGGTAGTGACCCATACTGTGCTATTCTGTTATTCTCAGTACCACAAGGCTTTCGCCCAGAGACATCTGTGTCTGCCATGTGTGCTTTGCAGCACATGCACGAGGTGCTCCCAAGAGAGACGGTGGCTGGTGCGGGGTCACTACTGCCTCAGCAAGTGATATGGACAGGAGAAGGGGTGACCGATTTGTAGTCATTTCATGCCTTGACTTCCCACTGAGGAGCTGGTGGAAGCAGGCAGGGGCTTTCTTCTGTGTGCACAAGCTGGGATTGGATTTGCACAGATCACTGTGTGCACAGATTGACTGCACTGTGAGTTTGTGGTAATGCCAATGAGGTGGTGATAATGGCAGGGACGAGGTGCTGTACTGCTCTCTTGTCACTTGGATGATCTGAGCAGCCCACACAGCTGAGGCGTTAGGCTGCAACCGCATAAATGTAGCATGACTGCAACAATCCAAACTGCTGAAGAATTTTCCTTCTAGTTCCTCAGAGTCTTTTCTATGATGGCCTTTCACAGACTTTGTCCTTGGTGAAGCCACAAAGCTGTTTGCTTGCCACTGATCCCTAAGCAATGTCAGACTTGCTCAGATCAAACCTGCCTTTAAAAGTACAGTAGTGAGGTGTGGGGTCTGAATTTGTGTACATGTGGGCACATTTATAGCGGTTGAAAATCTGAATTCAGTATCATGTTAAGGAGATTGAAGCTGCTCCTCCTGATCTTACAAGAGAGCATCAAGCCTTGAAGCATCTTTGTCTTTAAGTATCTGGAATTTTGCCTGGATGGACAATGCTGCTTGTGAGAAGGAGATGGATGGTTTTGTGGGAGGAAGTACCCAGAAGGAAAAGAATGAATAACATTTCTTGAGCTCCTGATCCTTCATAAGGTGATTATTTCTTCAAAAAGCAGAAACCTGGGTATCAGGGCATGACCTGATAGCTATGACCTTTATGACTGTTAAGTGAACATGCAGCTAACACACTTGCAAATTCGTACCTGTGATTATGGGGAGAAACATCTGCTTTTGTCATTCTTCCTTCATGCAAAATTTGTGATTTCCCATCAGATGTCTGCAATGCAGATGGCTAAACTATACAAGGGGATCTGCAGCTGTTGTAGTCTGTGCTCTCCTACACCGCTGAAAGAACTGTAAGCTGCCTTGTGTCAAACCTTAGAGTTACTCTTTTACATGATGGGTTTGAAGTCTTTGTGTATTAGACTTCCATGGCAGAAGAGAATACATTTGTGTACTCGCATGCATGATGAGGGATGAGACCTGTGTGTACCCTTGCTCCAGCTCCAAGGATTGTGTCTCCCTTCCATGTACATACTCCTTTTTTTTTTTTATATGCAGATATATGTTGGAACTTAACAACGGGGCACGCGTAAGGACTGGCTATTCTGCTGTGTTAAGAGGTCACTGCTCCTCTGGGATTAGGAATGGAGAAAGTAAAGGCGTATTCCCAGGTGTTAAATATTTAGAGAGCAAAGGTGCATCTGAACTTTCTGAGAGTTTTTTATTTGCCTTTTCTTGAAGTTGTCTGTAAATGTTCTGAGTGTAGTCTGAGCTGCCAGTTGCAGCTGCTGAAAGCAGGACATGCTTTGTGCTCCAAATTTGTTTTCTCATCAGGCTAATGGAGATATTTTTGGTACACTGCTGTAGGTGGATGTAGGGATGGCATGATACAGAAAATACTGGTACATGATAATAGTACTGAAACAGAATGTCAATGGCAGAAATGTAATGATTCTTTAAAATCTTTATTTGCAATGTAATTTATCTTGAGGGTTCTCCATGTCAGAAATCCCTTGTCCACAAGTGCCTGGGTGTTGGCTTTTATCTCTTGCTTGTCATGTACACTTCAGATCCTCAATGTTGTCTTGAAATGAGCAGACATGACCAAAAGCACCGTGTTTATTTATATTGCTGTTAATAACCTGAAAGATGCAAACAGTGAATGACAGTGAGGAAGATATTTATGTTCTGGGGACAGCACTTAGCATATACAGGAGCTTAGCTAGAGCTTCTTGTCTGGTTTTCTGCCTGTATTCTGCGGGCAAAACTTGGTTTTAAGAGTAGAAAGGTTTGCATTGAAAATGTTTGGAGCAACTATGCTTTGTATTGTGAGCCTTTGCTATGGTGCCGAGCATAGATATTTACTTGTAAAAAAAAAAAAAGTTGTTTGATACATTTGTTAACCTTCCCTTTGTGCTCTCCCTTGCATGTTAGAATTGCTCTGTCTGTGCTTGGCCTTTGCCTCTGCACTTGCATATGGTCACACTCTGAGAACGGTGAACTACTAAGCAAGCATTGTCCTCTGCCCTGTGGTGTATATTCTAGAGGGGAGTGACTTGTCTGCACTGGGGTGATGTGGAGACCTTTGATTACCATGGTTCTTGGGGTGCAGCTGAGTTAAGCTGTGAGACAGCAACTGCACTGACAGAAGGAGCTGTTTATCTGCCTGGCTGTGCAGTGCAAATGAGAAGATTGATTATAAATAAACTGTGAAAACAGAATACTTGCTTCATTTAGACATCTGTTTTAAAAATGGTTAGCAAGGGCCTGTCTTGTGCCAGATGTTATAGCACTGATTTTTCAAAGTTTTGACTTTTTTCTGGTCTTGTAACACTCCTTTCTATCTATTCTGTGTGCTGTTATCCATTCGAGCCTTGGCTCTTGCAGTTTGGGGCTTCTTTTGTGCAAGAGGAGCAAGGTAAGTCATTGAGAGGTCAAAGAAGTTGACCAGTTCAGAGCTGTTCAGCAAAGCCATGCATTGAACCCCAGCTGGTTTCTGCTGCTAGATGGAGGGTAACTGTGACTTGCACCTCCAGGGGAGCTACTTGTCTTGTGTGAGAAAAGACCAAGACTCCTGGAGTTCTCTTCTGTAGACACCTGTAAGTCCCTTGATGCTTCCACCTGCCATCACACAAAGAGGCTCAGAGGATGTCAGTGCTTGGAGTAGGCTGCAGGGCATCCTTGAGTTGACGCCGACCTTTCTCTTCTCACCTGGGATTGAACAAGTCACTTCACTTGCTTACTCTTCTGGTTTTAATGTCAGTGTACACTTGACATGACAGTGCATCTTCTAAGAGCCCATCTATCACAGGTGCTCACTAAAGACCTGCAGGCTCCCTTCCACTCTCCCAGAAGACCATATGCAGTACATTTGATCATCTGGGCTAAGGGCCTGTAAGGTTATTGGTATTTTCCCATTCATTTTATGAACAGAAAATGTCTAAAACTAGAGGAGCTCAGCACAGAGAGATACAGCTGCTGCTGGATGAGCTTATGTAGCAGTCAAAGGAGAGGCAGTGACCTTGGAATTCATTTAAATGACTTTTTCATTGGTCTTGAGAGTCTAATGGCAATCCTCACAGGATTATTGAAAGGTAGGATAAATAATCATAGGAGAGATGAATTGGTTTGCAGTGTGTAGGTCTGACTTCTAATTCATATCTCTCCTTTTCTACAGTGGTAGGTAGAAGCAGGCTGTAGCATGCAATAGCAGAATTATTATAAAGATGGGCAGAGAAGAAGCTTCATTTAGAGTGGGAGAAGCTCTTAAGATTTGTTGTCCCTTTTTCAGATTCAGTTTAATGTGGTGGCTTTTTTTCCAGGCTGGCATATTGTGCTGTCCTCTGTCAGGGGTAGAACAAGCATTGCATAATAAAGATTTGAGGGCTTCACTTTGCATTTAAGTGCCTTTAAAGATCTGATCCTGGTTCCTCTTTATTTTAAGCATGAGTGAGTTGGCTTTGTGGGGCAGTTGGTAGTGCTGTGTCTGTGTGGTGTTCATAAAAGAACCCAGAAGAGTCACATTTCGCAGTGTGGATGTCTTTCTCCAGAATATTACTTACATGAATTTCAGAGGCTTTGGATTATTTTTTTTTTCCTGCACAAAGTATGCCTAACTTGTTTGATTTATGTTGGGCTTTTTTCTTTTCCCCTCTGCATGGTTTTGTGAAAACTCAGCTTGTTTGATGCTGTTGGCTGGTCAGATCTAATATTAATGATTGTGGAATACAGTGTAGATTGTGTGGATACTCTATCTAGACTGCAGTATGAAGCTTGCTCTGGCTGGAGGACATGCTGTGTAAAGCCCACAGGGTGAAGCCACCCCTTCAGAAAATAACTTTTTGTACAAATTTGAGCTAGCTAATTCAGAGGTTTCCCAGGTATCCAGGTATCTGAACTGGGGACTCGAAATACCCTTTGTTTAGAACTGAGGAATAGCATGAAATGAATGTGAATAAAGTTCCCTGCTCCTAAAGAAGAAATAAATCAACTCAAGCAGATGTCAAAGGGAACTGTCAGCCCCTTCCACAAAGCCATATGCCTGTAAGTTTTCTGTGGGTGGCAAATAAATCATTTTGCCAGCCTCTTTTGTGCTCTTAACCAAGACAAACAGTGTTGAGAAAGTAGCTCTTTCTCAGCCTTTTCCAGTTTCTTCCTGAATTCACCTCTGAAGCTGTTGGATCCGGTTCTCAGCTTGGTGGCATGTGCTCCCACCACCATGTAAAACCAAAGCAAAGCTTCCTTTTCTAGCCGAGATCCTCTTGTTCTGCTGTGCCTACCATGTTAAAGCATTGGGGTTTTGCTCAGAAGGAGGACACGAGGCTTTTTAATACTGTGGTTGCTATCCTCAACATAAAAAGGACATGGAACTGTTGGAACAAGTCCAGAGGAGGGCCACGAGGATGATCAGGGGCTGGAGCACCTCCCGTATGAAGACAGGCTGAGAAAGTTGGGGCTGTTCAGCCTGGAGAAGAGAAGGCTGCGTGGAGACCTCATAGCAGCCTTCCAGTATCTGAAGGGGGCCTATAGGGATGCTGGGGAGGGACTCTTCGTTGGGGACTGTAGTGACAGGACAAGGGGTAATGGGTTAAAACTTAACCAGGGGAAGTTTAGATTGGATATAAGGAGGAAATTCTTTCCTGTTAGGGTGGTGAGGCACTGGAATGGGTTGCCCAGGGAGGTTGTGAATGCTCCATCCCTGGCAGTGTTCAAGGCCAGGTTGGACAAGGCCTTGGGTGATATGATTTAGCGTAAGGTGTCCCTGCCCATGGCAGGGGTGTTGAAACTAGATGATCTTAAGGTCCTTTCCAACCCTAACGATTCAATGATTCTATGACTAAGTGCTGTGAACCTTAGCTGGTGTTGGAACTGGAGTTTGGTCTGCAATCAACCATTTGGGTATTTGCTGTAATTCTCAGGTGGGATTTGCAGCCTTTATTCAAACGTATCCACCCTGTAGATAAACATGCCCTGAAAGTGTTTCGTGGTGTGCTGTTGTGCTTGGAGCTCTGCTGAAGTCCCTGTTTGCTGTGGTGAAGTTACACCTGGATGTCTTACAGCTTCTTGGCTGCAAATACTCTTTGACTTGTGCTGTATAAACCATGGTTGTCTGGTTCAGTTCAGGATTAGGTTTGCATCTGCTGGCTTCAGCAGTCATCCCATTAGAGGAATCAAAGCAGCACTAAGAATCACAGTCCTTGGTTTATTTTTTTTTGGACAGTGTTGCAAAAATAGCCCCAGCCCTGTTACCCAAACGCCTCAGAAATGGCTTTTGCTGAAGCTGCAGTGAAACAGACTTCTAGCTGTATTTTCGGGTATGACTTTCGAAAGCTCAGCAAAGCCTGGGCTTTCAAGTGCCCCTTCCAACAATAGCAGCTGAAGAAAGAAAAGCTGGCTGCTGCTGCAAACAAGAGGAAAAAGGACAGCAGGGAATTGCACTGGATTACATTTCACTGGGGCAGGGGAGTGCAGCATGTCTGGGTCATGCCATGCACCTTATAACACCTCTGCACATCTCTGGTCTGCTCACAGGAACCATCCCTCACCCTGGCCACGTGCCAGTCTCAGCCGCTCCATCCCTTTGCGCTGACCCTTCAGGTCCTTAGGGGGCAATAGTGTGGGGGGGAGGAAGGGGCTGTCCAGGAGGCCCAGCGTCACACTGGAGGTGCTGAAATGTAACTTCACATTGCAGCAGGAACCTCACCTGGTTCTGGAAGTTCAGCTTGCCTGGAAGCAATTGCACCAGCTGAAAGCAGTTTATTTTGCAGCCAAATAATTTATTTCAAATGTGCTTTTCTCGCTCATGCATGCATGTTACTTTATTGTAATGTCAACACTTAGCACTGAAGTAATGGCCGATCTCTGGAGAACTTCACACAAGCAAGAAAGCACCATTACCTTGGTTTTACAGGCCCTGCTTGTGTTGAGAGCCTATGTGGTGGTGTAATTACACTGATGTGATTAAATCAGTGCAAATCCTTGCTAGAGGGACATGCTGCACCACTGTAAAGCAGGGCTTATTATCAGTGCAGTTTAATTCAAATTATATTACTCGATTAAGCTGTGCTAGCATAAGCCTCTGTTTAAACTCGGGAGGTCACGTGAGGGCCTGTTTCTTTTTAAAGCAGATAAAGATTTGGAAACTAAAATGGGTGAGGTTGTACCTCGCCCGAGAACATGCATAGAAGTAATGCACCTGATGAGTGTTCATAGTGCTTTCTGGGAGGAAAGGTGTGTGGGTACAAATTCATGGGGTTTATTATTAATTTTTAATAGATTAAAATCTTTTTTAAACCATAGCGACTACTTTGGAAAGATCCTAAATCATACTAAAGCTTTACAAATAAATTAAGTAAAATCCACACTAAATTCTAGTAAGCCTGTACCACATGGTCTTGGATTTTGATAATGGCTCAATGGGTCAGGGAATAGCCATAGCGTGTACAACTTAATTGGACCTTTTTTTCTTTTTTGGCAGGGTGTGGGCACTGTAAGAAAATGAAGCCAGAATATGAGAAGGCTGCAGAGTTTCTCCATGTAGCCAGTGATGTAAGCTAATTTCCTTTATTATATCCTTCAAATAATCAGTAATAAATAACTGGAGTAATAAAAGTGACTTTTCTCCCTACAACAAATTCAGCTGTTCTCATCCTCCCACAGGACCCTTCAAAATGTGCTTCCAAAGTACAGTCTCATCGCTAATGCATGAGCCCTGCCAAACTCTGAGAAAGAACATTCTGTCTTGAACGAAAACAAAATCGAATAATGTTTATGTATTCTGCTGTAGGCCTTATATATAATATGATCAAATCCAAAATGGACTTTTTTTTTTCCCCTTTACTTAAAGATACTGAATGTGAAAAAATACAGGCTTTTATTTATGAATTAAATTTGGAAAAAAACCAAAAGGGGTTGATCCTTCTTTCAAATACTGTTTTATGGTTGCATCACTCCGTTAGCTTCATCTTAAGTGCTCCATCGGCATGGCCAGAGACAAGAGATCCAGTAATATTAATGTTATTGATTCAGTCTGTCACTGTGTATGCCATGCAAGAAGAGAAGTAGTATTAGTCTCTCCCATACTTTAGGCATCTTCAGTGGAGACGTAGCTGTTGGAGAAGGAGGAAAAACAAAGGTTAGATGAATCACACAAGCGCCTGCTCTCCTGTGACTCTAAAGGTGGTCCATGTAAAGATGCCTGCCAGTTAATGAAAGATGAATTTACCTTGAAGTAAACTTGTCTTTAACAATACTCATTTCTTCTGTGAGAAATTAGGATTTGTGGGAGAAAATGCCATTATGGGAACAGCTCGTGAGCACTGTAAAGTGAATTATGTAAAGGGAGTCTTGTCAGAAATGGGAGGAGAACACATAACACTCTGGTTACATTTAGCCCATAAGATGTCCCTGCCTGGTCATGCATCAGTCCTCTGTGTCTCTGTGTCTCTGTGCTGAGAACCAAGAAAGTGAGTTACTTACCTAGATCATGAGTCATCACCCCAAAGTCCACCATGTCCTGCTAGGGGAGTGTGTGTATGTTGCTGGGATTTACAGTTAGTGGTCTCTGTTCTAGAGCCCAGGTGTCCTTGCAGCAGTCGATGCTACCGTCAACAAGGCGCTGGCAGAAAGATATCATATCTCAGGGTTTCCTACTTTGAAGTATTTTAAAGATGGAGAGGAGAAATACACTCTGCCACACCTCAGAACAAAGAAGAAGATCATCGACTGGCTGCAAAAGTAAGTTTTGTGGATCTGAGAGAGTGTTCAGGTTCCTGGTTACTGGCTCCTGAAGATTGCTTTGGTGAGGAAGTAAACCTTAAACCTTGCCTTGCTAACAAAACTGAGCTGAATTCCAGTATTCAAAGCCATACAAACGTATTTTAATTATGGTCTCTAATACACCAAATCCTTTATTTGCTGCAGGGTTTTTCATAGTTGTCACAGTACTTCTTTCCCAAAATAAATATTTTTTCAGATATACCCTAAGCCTCTCACCAGAGAAGGAATAACAATGTCTCTCAAAAATAAATAGAACATTTATTGTTCCCTCTTTATACTAAACAGCAGATTTCACTGTTAATAACTGAATTTCTGCAGTTGTATTTTTCTACATGAGGCTGAAGGAAAGCCAGTGAGACCAACAAAACCAGCAACTTTGTCTGCACTAACCAGCTTTTCTTGGGTGGCATGCTGAAAAAAATAGAATTAAGTTTGATACATGATGAAAAGAATTTAATTTCAAAGAAGTAAATTGCTGGTACAATTCTCTCTAAGTATTCTGGAATAAAATAGGCATTTCCTTTAGGTACTGGAAGCCTAATGTGTTTTCTGCATTATCAAATGGGAAAAAACAAATCCAGGGGTTTTTGTGAAGTTTTAAATCATTTAAGTGTTAAGTGCAGTTGGTGTGAGGAATGTGTTCTTAGTTCTTCCCCTCGTATATGGGAGGGGGAAGAGGGTTTAATGGTGGCTTTTTGGTTGTGTATTTTGTTTTTTTTTTCTTTTCTTTTAAAAACTACATTTCAGAGTGCTTCAAACCAGGTAATAGATATGATCTGGCAACATCTTTGTAGCATGTTGGGAAGTTTTATCCGTATTTCACATTTAGACACAGTACTCCCTTGGCTTCCCTATATATATATATATATCTATATATATATCTACTCAAGCTCCAGTCTGCTGTGTCAATACTGGATTAGTATTAGTCGCTGTCCTAGTTTCATCAGTTTGCTGGAGTATTTGGAGTGCTATGTAATTTGTATTGAGTTACAGTCGGGTTGATGCTGCCTGTACATATTGGCAGGTGAATAAGCAGTGAGGAAGAGGGAAGGGGTGTTAATCCTTTCTGGATCCTGCTTTCCCTCTGGAACACTTTTGTCTGCAGCTTCAGGTAGTCAGCAACCTGGGAAATCCAGACAACTTGTCTTCTGCTCTTGACTGCTGGATGTTCTCCCAACTAGAGACACAATAGAGTACTTGAAAATCTTTGCTGACCAGGGATAAAATTATCATAGCTGCACTGAAGTTGGTGGAAGTAGGGATGCATCTGGGGTACAGGCTGGAAATAAAAGTACAGCTTGTGTAAACCTATCCCGAAGAGTGGTCTAGTCACAGCCATGCGGATTGCAGTTCATTCCCTCTGTGGTGACTGTAGTATGTACTGCTGCACTGGTTGTTACCCAGTCCCTGGGTAGGTTGTTTCAGATCAGCATGGGAAGGTCTGTGTGAGATGAAGTCACACCTCTGACTGTAACTGTAATCGATGGTAGCTCACACTGACTATGTTCATGTGAAAATTCAGACCAGCTGTCCTAATTCTTTTGCAAACAACAGGTAAATCAGTATTGATGGAAATACGATGGATATCCACGAGGTGACCTTGAGTAGGACTTTAAAAATCAAGTTTTTCTCCACCTGGTTTTTATGTACCTGATACATCTTAAAATAGTGTCATTCAAAGTGACAGGAAAGCCTGAAAAGCTAATTTATTACTAACGTGACATATGAAGGTCTTCATACAGTGGCACCATTCTGATGATTTTATATAAGTAGTCACTATTTAAGATACAGCAGGAATGAATTTAATGAGTCTGAGAGAAGTCTGGGAGCTAGTGAATAGCAGAAGTTTTGTTAGAGGTGCTCTAGATGTGTGGGATTGCTCTGATCTAGTCAGTATGTGCAGTCATAATTGAAACCTGACATTCTCATTATCAAGGTAAAATATTCCAGTTCAGTCCCCCCCGGTCTTCTGATTATTGCATCCTGGCTTTAATATCTGAATTCAAGAAGAGGTCATGAAATTCTTCATAGAAGTTTACATGATAGAGGTAAAGAGAACAAAAAGAATGAAGATGCTGTTCTGTATCAGTTGCCTTTTGATTCCATCTGCTTGCTGTTCTCAATTCATGACTATGAATTGAGTGATACAAGAGCAATGTTTTTTTCACCAAGATGTTGGATGCAATTTAGGAAATCTTTATTCTGCATTCATGTTCATATGCCTGAGTACAATCACTTAAATTATATTTTTATTGAGTTCCAGAAATTAACTTGCATCTTTTTTGTTGTTATCTGGTATTGGAAATATTAAGCACATTTTTCTACTGCACAGGCACCCTAAAGCATTGCTTGACCTCAGTTCCCTCATAGTAGTTATGAACAGGACATGATGCCCCTTTGCCTGATTCCAAAAACATTTTCAAACCAATCTCATTTCCTTTTCTAGTCCTGAAGCACCACCTCCACCTGAGCCTGCATGGGAAGAAAAACAGACTAGCGTTATGCACCTTGCTGGCGAAGACTTCAGGGAGTCCTTGAAGAAGAAGAAGCACACCCTTGTCATGTTCTATGCACCTTGTAAGTAAATATACCTCTCTATGTGGAACGGTTTTCTAACCCTCCAGTTTATGGAATCCTGACTTAATTCCCTTGCGGTCCGCAGACTTTTAAAGGTTAAGAGCTGATTCTGAATACAACTGCATGGGACCATCATTGGCACCATCATTTGTATCTTTATAAATGGCAATAAAACAGTATACAGTGTTTATTTAAAGAGTTATTGCGTTAATGCAGACACAAAAGCAGGCAGAGGCACAAAACCAAACCAGATTTTTTTCCTCTGCTGCATTTTATGGTCTATATAACAAAATGCGATCCTTTATAGTAGCACAATGGACATGGAGAACCTGAGTCGTTAGTGCTGCACTTCAGTAGTAAAATCGATATAGTGGTGAAGGAGGAATCAGTCCCTGGAGGCTGAGAACAGATTTTGATAGAGCAAGTTTTGTCTGTAATAAATCTACATTTAAATCTCCACTGGAAATATGGGCACATCTTCCTCCTCCCAGATTGTTTTGCATGCATCACACACACACTTTCTTTTGAAGCTCCTGAGAATATTTCTGGAGTTTTGAATGGGGCCTTTTCATAAATTAAGTGAATGGCAGGGATTTTTTCCTGTTTTCCCGTGTTATCCCAGAGATAGGCAGTCTTGGTACAGGTTCTTAACATTTGAGGAGTCTACCAAAGGGAGAAGATAATCCTGGCACTTAATATTAGGTGGTATTAACTTGTTCTAATAGCAACATGACTCAGGCCCCTCAGATGCAGGAAAAATTCTTCCCTATCACATGGCCAGCTCTGCGGTTAATGGATAATCTTCAGATAAGCAGTTAGTAACCTTTTCCTATTAAACTGAAGGTATTTTCCAGAAAGGGAGAAAAAGCTCAGGTCCTTAATGTTATGTTTAATCAGGGAGCTCCTTATTTTGTTTTTCTGTTAGAGAATTAAACATGAAGGCTTTTGGGCTCCCATGAAGACCTGCTGGATGTGGGAGAAAAGAGGGGGTGCAATTCAGAAGGGAGATTTCTGGAAGGTTGTAAAAGGAAAGGGAAGGGGACTTAACCCCTTCTCAACTCCAGTTGCCACCACATATTGACTAAAAATTGCCCATGTGACAGGAATTTTTGATTCATGGACCGTTACTGATTAAGAGCAAGCTGTAACTTCAGAATCAAATGATTGAATACAAAATTATAAGATTTAGGAGTTCAGCACTTCTTGAGTTCTCTTTACTTGATGAGTGACCTTCTGTGGAAGAGAGATTTATTTCCCTCTCAGTTTTTAGCTGCATCTTTTTAAGACACTTAAATTCTTGCTTTTTTTAAAGGCCATGTTTAAAGCAAAGACACTATGTGCAGTGAGGACGTAGTTCTTAGGGTTGAAAGTAGGATGGGCTAATTGTGATGCCATTGTTTGCGGGTTGACTTCTGCCCTTACTCCAGGAAGGGTGAATAAACATCAGCCTGGCCCTGTTTGTACAAAAGGGCTGTAAAAGTAAGGCTTGCATGATGTAAGACTGTTGGGTGCTTTGAGACTGCCCTTCAGACATGTTCTTCTTGCACAGTGCTGCATATGACTGCCTATTTACAGGACACAGAGGTGGAATCTCTTTTGGCTATCCTGTGACTCCTAAGACAGTCAGCATTGCTGTTGTGTTGTCAGTATGTGGGTCATGCACAGTTTCTGATTTGTCAGATTTGTTCTCTCGAAGTGTGGAAGTGTCTGTTCGCAGAGCAGAAAGCAGACACACAAAGCGAGTGCAATGAGCCTGCCCTTTGTTGGGTGTAGGGGAAAGTAGCAGATGAATATTTCAAATCTCTGGTTTCTGTGAAATGATCATTAATGCAATAGAATGGTAGAAATCATTCTATTTTTCAGCTCTTCTGCAGTGATAATGTGCCTCCTGCTAAATTTGATAGATTATCTCACTTACCATTTTGTCAATCTTGAAACCTTTTGGAGCTTATATTGCCAATTAGTCTTAACTTGCTTATCTTAGTGCAGAAGGAACACTGCTAAAATTGCCAGGCCCTATTATCTCAAATAATTTTCTTCTTCTATTCAGTTTCACATCTTAGGTCAGTACAGAATCACAGGATGTTGTTCCATTCACTTGTGACTCTTATGGCAATATTTGTTATACTTACACATATGCTGAGCTATTTTAAGATTGGGCGTGTGTGTATACATGCATATGTAAAGTATGTTTATGTATAAATATTTATGCTAAGAAATGTATCTCTCATCTGTCATTAGAATTTAAAGCAGCAAGTTGAATATTCTGACCTTTGTAAAGCTTTCAACTAGAATGACAAACCTTTAGGCAAAGGCCACGGATATATATCTCACATACAAATTAAAATGAGATCTGGCTTTTCGGTGGCAGTTTCCAGTCCAAATCACTTAATATGTATAGGAGAACCATCAATCTGCTGCTATGCTGATAACTCTGGACTGAGCTGAGCAGTGCTTTGATGGTACTGAACAGTGCTTCGTGGTGATTTAGGTCTGGAAGAGAAGACTGCTATATCCACATGGAAAAGATGGGGAACTCATTACTCCATCACTTTGAATGTGGGTGAAACATAAAGGTTATTCCTGGTGCCTGTGGAATATTTTAAGGTCAAAATCAACTCTTGAAATTACTGGGAAGAAAATTCCATTCCTGTGGACTTGACACCCACAGTGATACTCTTGATTTCAAATTCCCATTGCTTCCCGGTGGCATCTTTGTGCACTGTAATGATTGATTTGGGGCAGGAGGCAGCAGTAGGGGCAGGTCCCCAGTACTGACTTGGGCAAAAGTGCCAGCTGCAGAACAGCTAATGCTGCTTGGGCCAATAACTGCGTTGGGCCCGATCTTCATCCAGATGTCCATTGGGCAAGTCTGTACACTCTGTGGCCACAATGCTGCACAGGGTTGTAGTGCAGGCTGGCGCTTGCCAGTGCTTCTTAGGGCTAGCATTTGGAGCAGGCTGCTGGCATCCTGCACAGCACCTGCACAGCTCTTCTCTGGACCCTGTGGGACTCTTATGGTCTGAAGATGTAATTGTCATCCCGCTTCCTTACCTCTCAGTTCAAAATGCCTACAGTAGGAGGAGTACAATGACAGAGTCTGCTGAAGTGTAGAATGATGCCACAGGTGTGTGTTGTATCCTGGGGCCTCCCAAGAAGGGGTTTGAGGAGCATTTGAAAGCAGTAGTCTTATTGCAGCACTGGAGAGGTGTTTTGGGAGGGTTTATGGGACCAGTGTCTGTATTATTTCCATAGGCCAGTCCTTGGAATACTGCTTCAGGTCTCCTTTCCTAACTGCTTGGCTTCATCCAGAAATGGGGAGAGGATACAACTAGTCTGAGTGTGTTTGGTGTACACACATAACCTGGTATGTGGGTGATCAGTGTTTGGGGGGCTGTGAACCAAATCGGGAAGTAAGCCAAATGGACAAGAATGGATCCAGCATAGCCCAGTTAGACAGCAGTGCTTAACCAGCTTTGGCCAGAAGTACACTAGCTGCACATCTGACATCTGCAGCCAGAGCTTGTTTCAAGACTTGCAGCATTAAATGCCTAGTTTGCATCAGTGCCATGTTTGGAATCAGCACACACTGACTTTTCTTTCTTCTTTCTCTTATGTCGTCACTGTTCGTATATAGCTTATCTGAATGTGTTTTATCTGCATTTTTACTTTTATGTGCTCTCTCCACTGTGTTATCACAGATAATTGAGATTTGACTTTGCAAGTGCATTAAATCTTAACCTCCTACTACTATAGCACTGAAAACTGGAAAACAGAAGCAATTGGTTGTGAATAGTTCTCTGAATCACAAAGGGTAACAGAGTTCCAGTAAATAACGTGTCTTCTCTGTTGGAGATGGTTTTGCTGCATTACTCGAACTGAAATAAGGGGAAAAAAACGTGGTTGGAGCTGGGTGAGCATTTTTCAATGAAATAGGGAGATGCAAATAGTTCTTCAGGAGTGTACTGTGGTTTTAATCCGAACTTCTGCCTGGAGAAGCCCTTGGAATCCTACTTGAAATTTCTTGTTGAGCCAATGCAAAGACTGTTAGTCTTGAAATTAGTGACTGTCACATTCTCTAACTAAAACTCACATGGTTCCCTCTTCTGACTTGTTCATCCGTAGGATTTAATACGTCTTTCTGGTGTCAATTTGGTGTTGAGACTGTTAAGCTTTAGCTATTCTTGGGTGATGCTCCCTCAAACTTATGCTAGGTCTTTTCTGCTCTTACAGAAACAATTCAGAACAGGGGACACAAGTTCCATAGATGGGCATCCTTAATTGCATTAGACAGAGCATCACCAGCAGGTCAAGGGAGCTGATCCCTCTACTCGGCAGTGATGAGACACAGCTGGATTGCTGTGTCCAGTCATGGGCTCCCCAGTACAGAAAGCACATTGACATACTCAAGTGAGTCCAGTGAAAGGCCATGATGATGGTTAAAGGTCTGGAGCATCTGATAAATGAGGAGAGACTGAGAGGGCTGGGACTGTTCAGCCTAGAGGAGGCTCAGGAGGATCTTACAAGTATGTGTAAGTTCCTAATGTGGGAGTAAAGAAGACGGAGCCAGACTGTTCTCTGCAGCACCCAGGACAAGACAAGAGGCAGTGGGCACAAATTGAAATGCAGGAAATTTTGCTTAAACATAAAGAGGAAGTGTTTTATTCTGTTTTGACTGTGGGGGTGGTTGAACACTGGAACAGGTTGACCAGAGGGGGCATGGAGTCTCCATCTTTGGATATATTCAAAACCCAACTGCACACAGTGCTGAGCAAGCTGTTCTAATTGGCCCAGTTTTGAGCAGCAAAGTTGAACTAGATGATCTCCAGAAGTGTCTTCCAACCACAGCCACAGCTGTGTTTCTAGGAACAGTAATACTGGAGTTTGAAATACACAGTGGTTTTGTTTTGGCATTTCTTTTTGTTTTGTTGGCTTTAGTTTGGGGTTTTTTACCTTTCCCATCAACTTCTGAATTTCTTTAAATAGGAAAGGCTTAATAATACCCCCTATGAAGAGACTACAAATGAATCAACTGTGTCAGGAACAGGAGTTATATATAATGGAACAGTCATTAGCAGGTCCAAATGGCGGGGAGGGGGCACTTACTTTTTAGATCACTCACTTGTGGTGGAAGGGCTCAGCCGTCAGTTCCTACTTTTGTAAAAACACAAGATAATAAGCGCTGTTAAAAATAGACTTTCAACAGCAATGAGAAATAATAGGGGCAAAATGCTCCTTTTTAATGGTTCATAAGGGTGGCATTTGACAATGTTATTAACTTGCCAAATGGCTTCAATTTGTGGGACTGAACAAGGTTTGCAGAATGGGTATTTTTAATAAATACTTTGCTGGGAGCTGATTTCCGGTTCTCTGTTCAGCAGTGGAACTTTCATGTCTCTGGAAATTATTTTTGTCAGCTGGAAAAGGTTATTTTCTGGTGAAGCCTGACCCACAGGGGTTACCCAAAAACAAACCGTCCTGAGGATTATTTTAATGAGGTATTTTTGTATTGAGTAAGTGGCTGTACTGCAGAAAGAGGATGTGCAATTAGGAGACATCAGCCTCCTTGGCTCTTCTGTTTTTTTTGGTGGGTTTTTTCTTTCAGGTCTGCAAGAAGCGAATGAGTGTACTTAATCTGTGTTGCACCTGATAAAATCACAGAAGATTTTTGAGATGGTGTTTGAGCTGTTAAAAGGCTGTGTGTTGTTCTAAGTTGTTAGTGGGACATGGTACCTGGGTATTGTTTTTGTGGAAAACAAAGAGTTCTTTGGCTTCCAAGTCCATCAGGAATCTTGACATCATCACTGTCTGGTGGGTCCTCTCCTGGCCATCAGTGGGTAGTAAGAAAGAAATCAGATGGGGTTTTCTTCAGCAGTAAAAAATCAGGTAGGGGTCATGTTTCTTCAGTTCTGACTAAATCAGTCCTGCCCATCTGTCCTGGGTTCAGCAGTAGCAGTCATGTTTCTCCTCCTTGGTAGCTGGTGCAGTGCAGTGTTTTGACTTTCGGCCTGGGAACAGAGCTGATAGCAATGTTTTGGTTTGGCCAAGGACTTTGTGAGCCTCATGCTCTGCCAGGGAGGAGGGGAAGCCAGGAGGAAGAAGAGACAGGACACCTGGCCCAAACTGACCAAAGAGTTGTTCCATACCACAGCACGTCATGCCCAGGATGTAACTGGGAGTTAGCCGGAAGGGCTGGGAGGCTGCAGGGTTGGAGGAGGTATCGGTAGGTGCTTGGTCAGGCTGGGGTGTGAGTTATCTGCCAGCTGGTGGTGAGGTGTTGTATTCTCTTCCCTTGTTATTTCCTTTATCATTATTATCATTGGTGGTAGCAGTAGTGATTTGTGTTATACCTTAGTTACTAAACTGTTCTTATCTCAACCTGTGGGAGTTTCATTCTTTTTGACTCTCCTCTCCGTCCCTCCAGGAGCAGGGGGAGGGCAAGAAGGGGGGGAAGTGAGTGAAAGAATTGCCTGACTGGGTTTAAACCACGACACCATCCTTGTGTGTTTCATCAGCAGTGCATAAAATGCTGGGAGCTAAATTAAACCTGCATTAATTTTATCCACAGGCTTTGCTCAAAGTATTAATCATTCTGTATTCTGGTATACTCCTTCTGTCTTTTCACAATAAAAAAATGCTCAGTTTTTTCTCTCCAAGTTATGCATTGAGGAATATACAATGACAAAGAAGCACTTAGCTGAGTGTCCTTGTCAGAGTGGGTTTCACTGTGTGCACAGTGGGTGCAGATGGCATTTTGGCAATTAATGCTAAGAGCCAGAGGGGCCAGTGTGCTCCTCCAGCCCTGCTAGCTTACTTGTGGGACCCAAGCTGTCATCAAAAAGCTGTTCTTAAGAAAGGGGTAATGTTTCCTTTTCATGTTTCCTTTTCATGTCTCCCATTTTTGCGGGAGGCTGGGACAAAGCTGGTTGCACCATGTCTCAGCCTTTGCGCAGGAAGTTTTGGTCAGATAATGCTGTGTTCTGGCTAAGCCAGACTGCTGTAACAAAACACAGTGATTTTGGCTGACTGTGAGGCCTCAGGCCACAGCTGCTGGGTCTGTGATGACCAGTCTGGCTGTCAGTGCTGAACACACCTGGGTTGCATTGCCCTGTATGAAGGATGCGCAAAGTGGGCTGAAACACTCCTCAGTTGATTTAATGGGTCCAGCTGCTCAGAGACAGCAACAGCTCAGGTGAATTCAGTGTCCCATGATGGCCTTGTACTGGCTTCCACCAAGAGGCTTTCCTGTTGCTTGCAAGTGCATCTTGTTAAGTTTTCATTAGGAGGCTGTATCAGAGAGCCTGAACAAAATGTGTATGTTTGTAAATAAAGCTTAAGCTATCGAAAAATTATTAAAACCACGCTGAACAGAAAGAATGCATTTCAGGGCAGAAACCCTTGCAGGAAGGATTTTCTAGTTGTTGACTGAGGCAGAAGCGAGGTCTGGACCCTCTGATAATGAGGCTTTAAATCCTGCGTGGGCTGGCACTGCAGAATCTTGGTATGTTAGCCCTTCTGCTAACTGGTTTCTCTCCTGCATTAGTGATGCTGTTGCTACAGGCCTGTATTAGCAAGGTGCATTCCTGTTGCTGTAAATAGTGCTGATGCCACAGAGACCCTTAATAGGCTGCGTATGACAAAGGATGAATTTCTAGAGTGGTCTCTGCAATCGGGCTGGCAGAACTGCTCTTAGCCCCAGTATTAGCGCCGAGAATATTAATTAGCGCTGGGAGAGCAGTTAAAACTGCTCTCAGCTTGGAAGTTGAGGCACTTCAGAGGACTGCACGTAGCTGTGACAGAAGTGCTCGGAGGTGGCTGTCATGGAGCAGTGGCATTAAACTAAAATTTGTCGGGGTGATCCCGCCCCTCTTATTCAGATGACTTTGTGGCTGCTATAGCAGTTGTTTGCGTCTAAGCCTGTGGTTTCCAAAGGTTTGTTTTTTGTATCCCTCAGCTCCTCTGCCTATCCCCCAAGTACTGCACAAGAAGGAGTTCAGACAGCTTGGGAAAAACTGCAGCAAATGCCACCAGCAGGCTGTGAAATTGACAGTAGTTACAGCTTGCGAGGCAAGCCCTGGCTGACCTGATGCTTAACTGAAAACCTTATGACCTTTTTCAAATCAAAAGACAAATCCCCCTCCTTTCAATTACTAATATCTTGTGTCTTGGAATTATGATTACCCTGTGTGTCAGGTCATGTCATAAAATGAGCTTTGGTTCCAGATATTCAATTAAAAGGCCCTCCAATTCTCTACTGATAGAACAAAAGCAAATTAACCTTTCAGTAGCATCTCCGAATGCCTTTCTCAAATCTGCCTGTGGATTCAATAACTTCTGTAGCTACACAAGTTCTGATGGTTTAAGCAGTATACCCATTTTCAGCTCTGATCTGTGCAGTTACTGTTTGTGGCCTGTCTTTCCTTGATTGACCAAGTAATATTCGTGTTTTAATTCTAGTTAATCACTTGGAACTCTTGAAGTGGAAACAGGCTTTTCTTTAGTCTGCAATCTACAAGCTCCTGGGTTTGCTTTGATAGCTGTGCAGTGTACTGCTTTCACATGCTTAGAATTGCAGTCACTTAAAAACCAATAACGGAGGGCAGTATCTACCCCTGTTATTTAGATGGTGATGATTTCAAGCAGAGATGGGGAATCAGGAAAGTCATTCCCTGCTCTGCACTTTGCACGCTGAAGGCTCCATCCTGCCATGTGCTGAGCCCTCTAGGGCCCTGATGGTTTTGCAGTAGAGTGAATGGAGTCAGCACCTTGCAGCCCTGCTCCTTGTCAAGCAGGATTGTGAGCCCTGAGAGTCACTTAACCTCTTCCTGGCTCCATTTAACCTTGTGGGTAATGACAGAGGGGGATAATCACTTCTGTGTCTCTTAGGGGAAATTTGAAGCGTGATTAACTGGTATTAGTTAAAGCATTTGAGATCACCCGTTGAGAGGTACTAAAGGAAGCTGGGGGCTGAAGGGGGAGCAGAGCTCTTCCTCATGCTGACATAGACCACAGACAGCACAAATGCCACAGTCTCACAAATCACTGGGCTTTCAGATCTCCTTCACAGGGTTGGCTGGGACTTTGCTCTGAAAATAGTGACAGTTCAAGTTAGTGTATTTGGTGTGGAAACAGTTTGCAACATTAAAATATGCATGTTTAAGCATGTACACTGCTTTGTTACTTCACTTACCTGATTTTATTACGTACAAGATGCTAAAAGTACACACAGAAACAACATTGGTGGGGTTATACATCATTACATATTAATGATGGGCAGAAAGTATAAGGTAGTGATTTGTGAAGTCAAAATGCCTGATCTGAAATGTCTTAGAGCCATTTTAGTTGGAATTCTCTGGTTAGGGTCAGCAGGGGCTGTCGTCCTTGCTTGACCTGTGGGGCAGTGCTGGCATGCTGCAGCTCCAGGTTCCTCAGGAGATGGTGATACAGTAACAGCAAACCATATCACCTCTGTAGCAGTTTCAGCTCAGCAATGTGAGTCAAGGACAGGTTGCTTGGATCATGTGGAGAACCACTGCATAAAAGCACCTTTTTTAGAAAACCATTTCCTCTCAGACTAAAAATTCCTGGTGATGGGGAATTTGAATTTCCTGCCTGATTTGACTGGCTTCAGCATGCAGGTAGCTTCGGAGGTTACTTAGCCTTTGGCACCCAGCTTAAATAGCTTGTTTTAATAAAAGGTAGACTTTTCTCACTATCACTTCCTAATCTTTGGATTTAAGCTACTGACACACTGAGCTTCCTGCATGAAACGCCCCTACCAGTCCTGTTACTTTTCTTAAAGGCCTTCTGAGCGCACTGCAGTTTGAACTCGATTTGTGGAACAAGAACTGCAGACAGCATTTGGAAGTGCTATGCATAGAGGCTCTCTCCACAGAATTGTAGAATCATAGAATAGTTAGGGTTGCAAAGGACCTTAAGATCATCTAGTTCCAACCCCCTTGCCACGGGCAGGGACACCTCGAACTAAACCATGTCACCCAAGGCTCTGTCCAGCGTGGCCTTGAACACCACCAGGGATGGAGCATTCACAACTTCCTTGGGCACCCCATTCCAGTGCCTCACCACCCTTACAGTAAAGAACTTCTTCCTTATATCCAATCTAAACTTCCCCTGTTGAAGTTTTAACCTGTTACCCCTTGTCCTATCACTATAGTCCCTAATGAATAGTCCCTCCCCAGCATCCCTATAGCCTATAGCCATACCTACCTCATCTTTTCATTTATATATTCAGTGAAGTTCCTTTTGACAACTCTATCATTTTCTTTGAAGGCTGTATTTCTAGTATTGTGTGGTTTTCTTTTGCTTCTAATACATTTAAACCCCCTTATATACTTAAAACATCGTTATTACATCTGCTGACTGTAGGTACTGCTTTGATGCCCATTTTGCTTCCTTTATCTATTTTGTACAAGTTGTTCGCTTTTGATTTATATTCATTAAAAACAGCTTCACCTTTCTTCTATGTGCTATGCTAATAACAGCTTCAACTCTTCTAAGAAAACTGAATTAACCTTGTACTGTTCAGCTGTAGAGAGGTTATATTATATCATTGGACTTTGTAGTTTCAAATTAAAGAAAGAAGTAACTTAAAGGACTTTTTTCATATGTAAGCAAGTAGAAACCTGTGTTTGTTGGAAAGAGAAGTTGATTCCTTTAGGCAATTCTGAAAATTTCATACAATTTTGTTTTAAATGTAATAAGGTGACTGTTGTCCAAACACGGTGCATCTCTTTCATGCACTACTCTGGAGGCACCTTTATAATTGCCATCTGGTCCTAATACTTTTGTACACTGAAATTTTAAGAGTCTGTATGTTTTTGGTTTGACTCACTGTCATTGCTAAACAATTCACTTGGTTAAAAAAAAACCCTGTCCAATCAAAATTTCTCCATTTGATTGTAAAAAGATATGTAGGTTATTCACTTGATTGTTCCATTGCTTTGAAATCCTCTTTGCATCCCTTTGGCATCCCATGGGATCCTGCAATTATGGGAAACATTTACAATTCTGAATACAGGATATTATTTCTGTGGATTTATTGAATGGCTACCGCAGCATATACTTGATTACTCTTATGTTAGGGGCAATGTGCACTTGGTTTTTAATACCAGCTCCATGTCTGTCTTACCTTACCTGACAAATGGGTTTATTTTGTTTTTCCCTCAGTCTGTTTGCTTTTCATTTTTTTTCACTAGTTGAGGAGATGTGAGCACTTAAGTTTTTCTGTTTCCCCATGTGATGTCTCCGATTTCCATCATGTATACAAATGGTTTGTGGCATCATCTTGGAAACCACATCCAGCTCAGCCCTGCAGTTCTTTATTTCTTTACAGTTGTCAAAACAGTGTTTCCATGAGGATAAAGCCAGCTTCTGTACTGGCCTCTCCAGCACCTTCCTGTGCCCAAACCAATGCTGGTCATTGGTTCTTTCCTCAAAGACACCCAGAGAAGATGCTGCATTGCGTGATTGCTCTTGCTATCAGTAAATTCAGTCCACAGAAAATAAGTGGGGCTACATATTTTCCATCAGTTCATCTCCCAAAAGACCCACTAGCTTTCCTTTAAATGCTTTTCTAATTAGAAGAGATTTAATCGGATTCCCTTCCCCTGTCAGTGATAACGGGTCTAAGTGAAGCCTGCTTTTTTGCTTTCTCTTACCTGCTGTTCAGCAGCCCTTCCTCTTGAATTTTTACCCACAGGAACCATATTTTTCATGTAGTGGGTCAGTCAAAACCTACTTGGTTTTCAGGGTGAGGAATGTGCTGGTACTGCAGTGTGCCTTCCAAGCCCTTACCAGCTTCACAGCATGAGTGGTGTAAAAAAGAAAATAAAAAAAAAAAAGCCCTGTAGAAAATACTGGGTTCAAGTGAATTTTAAATTTGTAGTGCAAAGGCAAAGAGAACTTAGAATGCCTCTACTGCAGGTGTTCTCATGTTTCCATGGACCTGTGATTTAGGCAGGCAGATCTCATCCTCCAGCAGGTTTCAGTGGTCAGGCGGGGCAGATACCACCACGAGCTGCATGGGAGCACCTCCAGAGTGCAAGATTTTTAGTAGAGAGACAAGAATGTCTGGCCAGAGCTGTAATAAAGCTGTATCGTTTGCTGATTGGGAATGGAGAATGGCCTTAACACATGCTACTGCATGTGCATTATATGTCAAGCTCTCTTGATTTTCTGCTAGTTGATGCAAGAGTGTTTCTGCATTAGAAACTGAAGTTAGCTTGAAATTTGAGGAGGTGATTAGAGGTCTTAAGTAACGGTGCTGGGTTGCTGTGGAAAGGCTGGATGTTCCAGGAGCAGGTTCTTTCAGATTTCTCAAGTCAGGCACAGGAAATTACTGTTAAGTTCACATCTGCTGCTAACCCTGTTGAGATCAAATTTGACTATGATGTAAAAAAACGAAGAAAGAAAATGGGTAAAGCAAAGCCCTGCACCTACATTAGAAGGCTCTGCTCCCAGATGTACTACTTCCATTGCTGCTCAATTGGAAGTCCACCTCTTGGCCCTGTTGGAGGCTTGCGTGCTACTATAGCACCCAAATTATTCAACTAAATTAAATGGGATATATCCTCTGCCTTTTTTAGTCCTTAGTGACATACTGCCCTATAAATACTAGTGAGAACAGGCAGGACCCTTGGATTCTTGACACCTTACCACACCTTCATGCCACCAGTTTAATCTCTCTCTGTTGCAGCCTATCTGGAAAACAGTTTATAAGGAGCCTGCACTCTTCCTATCCTCATGTACAGTGCTCGGTACATTTCCTTTCCTTGCACTTTCAAATCTGGAAGATAGTGTTAACACTTAAAATAAATGTGTGATAGTGGGTGAGAAGAGGGAATGGGGAGAACAAGTTTTCCGTCTGTCAAAATGAAGACATCAACCTCTGCTTTTAGTTTTTTTGGCATGAGCGCTTTAAATAGAATGACTGCGTTGGGTGACTTCCAAGTGTTTGCTGCATTTGGCAACCCTTCTAAGTTGTAACAGATGAAGTTCTGCTATTCCATATGATGTGCTTCTTCCCCCTTTCCCGGTGACTCCTTGAAACTCCTTGGGAATTCAAGCTTAGCGTCCACATCTGTTCCATAGATGGATGTCCAAGGCTAACAAAATGCCTACTGGACTTGGAGTCAGCTCTGCCAAAAGCCATATGGGTTGTGTTTTAGTTTTGCAAGCACAGTGCAGTAAAGAAAGGAGGTTGGGCCATGGGAGAAGTGAGGGGAGGAGGGATGAACCTCAGATCAGTAAATGAAGGTAACTTTTTGTCATTTTGATTTAGAGTAGGAAGATGATCTCAGAGAAGAGGAAAAAAAAGCTTTGAGCATAAGTTACTTTATCCATTGTTTTTGAACTACATGGTATTCCTCTCCTCTGTGTGGTGGTATTGACCACGACCTAAAAGCATGTTTGGTTTTGCCTACCTTTTCCAAAATGCATTAACAGTCTAGATATCTGGATGCTTCCTTTGGCCTTACAAGATGTGCGTCTTTGCTGAGAACCATGCTCAAAGCCCTTCTTGATGCCACCTATTGAACAACATACAGCAATGTGCAGTGGTGACTCACTAGGGTGGAAGGGATGTTGAGCAGCTGCTGATGCTTCTCTGTGCTGGTTTCTTACCAGTCATCTGCTGGCCCCTATAACTTGGCAGTTTGCATTTTTAATAGCCATCGGGCTTCTCTGTGTCTGAAAGAATATGCCTGCTGTTTGTCAAATCATGTTCTGATTTTCTTGAAGAGTGGTTCATGGAGAGATCTCACCTGCTGCAATGTTAGTGGGGGCTTGGAGAGAGGGTTTACTGAATTCCCCATCCTTGGCACATCCAGCACCCATAAGGTGGGAAATACATCAACTGGTGTATCATGAAGGTATTAGGGAGGAGTAAGAAGACTGAAGTCTCAAGTTTCTCTTGAAATGTCTTTTATTGAGGGTTCAAGAGTCACCATTTTGTAAAAATCTAAAATTCAAGCTCAAGATCATAAGCAGAAAGGGGAACCTGTAAGGTTTAAGTTTTTAGGAGCCTTTATGTTTTAGTGTAACAGTTGGAAGTGCTTTCCAGTAAACTACAGCATGTAGATTAGAACAAGTGTTCTTGTTTTAGGGGTGCCTGATTTTTTTTTTTTTTTTTTGTGTGTGTGTGTGTCTTTGGAATTCTTTTTAGATGTTGTCACCAGTTCTGATTTATTTGCGTAGAGCAGTGTTAACAAATCAACCAAGGCAGTAACCCTATGGTATAGGAGATTATCCAAGTTGAGTCAAGAGGCAGGCTTGAAACCCGAAGGCTTTTCAGTATTAGGCAGATTGGACAGGCAAGTGGCAAGAGAGAAAAGGGGTCACTGAAATGGGCTGATGGATATGGCAGCAGCCTGGAATCCTAGCCATCTCTTCTTCCTCTTCCTCCTTTTCTTTCTTGACCATTTTCTCCCAGGCAAATGCTGAACAAATCAACCAAGTTAATGGTATGCAAGTTGTAGAGGACCTGCACTATCTCCCACTGAAACACAGCTGCCATTGTGATAGACTGCCATTTTACGGTGTAGAGTTTAAAGCCAGTAAGATGGATTTGCAGAAGTGCCTCGGTTTCCCAGGAAATGTCCCTTTGACTTTCCGGTATTCTTAGTTACTGCATAGATTCTCAGTGTATTTATATACATGTGTCATTGCAGTGCTTTCAAAATCCTATTCTGAAGAAAAGAATGCTCTCAAATTCAAAGCACTGCATGTAAGCAATGAAATAGTGTTTTATTGAAGATGAAAGGGGTGTGCAATGTTTATGCACAGATATGCTTCCCTTGTTAGCTGAAAGAGTGAGAGCAGTTTATGAGAGTGTGTGGCTGTGAGCCTCTTAAGGGCATTTGTTCAGTACTGACTCAAAAGTAACACAGCCACTTGTTCATCGTTGTAAAATACTGGTAAACAACAGTAGCATGATCTGTAATTGGAGCAACTCATCTGTGTTCTGTTTTGTTCCTATCCAAAAATAACAGAATGAGCTTTATTGCCTTTGCTAGTGTTATACAGGCTTGACTGAAGTGTGTCCATTCCTTTTTAACCTGGATGTCAGCAAAAAAATAGTGTACCGAGTTCCTACTTCAGAGCAACCTCCTTATGCTGTGTTTGGAAAAAGCAATTTGTTACGCATATGCAGGCACTTTCCTTTTCAAAGCCTTACTTAGTATAGATATTTTGAGAGTAGTTTAGATTAATCATGGACAGTAGACATTGCTAAGAGCACTCACATCTGAGTTCTGAATCAAGAAAGCATTTTGTTCCCCTTCACACACAACGTTGTGGGGTTCTGGTGTACTGTGGGATTCTTGTGTACTGTGGGGTTCTTGTGTGCTGTGTCTTTAAAGCTTTTCTGGGGTTGCCCATTTGTGGTGAACAGGAGGAAGGTCTCCAGGAAGGCCAGCAGCATTCAGCCTAACCTTGGACTGGACCTCTGTTCTTTGCAGTGGAAAATGTATAGCTTGTTGGACTTGCTTCTCTTCCCCTCCCTTGATGGCTTGGCTCTAACACAGGCAATTCCCAATCACTTCTAAATGCTCCCAGCAACTTCCTTTCCAACTTCCAGCCTCCTCCTCTTCACAATTGTGCTGTCTTTATTCCTATGTCCAAATGTAGCTCGTACCTGTGGCAACAGCAGTAATAACCTACGTGGTAATACCCATGAGGAGGTACAGCAACAGGGAAATAGTTTGTCTGTTTTTTGGTTAGCGATCTTAAAATGCTCTTAAGGGCCTGGCAATAGAGAAGAGCTCCCTGCGCTGTGGTCCATGTACGGTTTGTTGTGTAACTGTAAGTATATACTTAAACTGCTTGAAGTCAGAGGGATTTTAAACACGTGCTTAAATTCATGTGGCTGACACATGGTCTACAGATGCCTTGTCCCACTCTTCCCATAACTGGAGAACTTTTGTCTAGAATTATTCTTAATACAAATTCTCCACTAGTTCACCTTGTGTCTTGAGTTTGTCCCAGTATCTTATTCACAACTAATGTTTATGCTGTTTTTTCTTCCTGTGTCAAACAGGGTGTCCCCACTGTAAAAATGCCATTCCACATTTTACAACTGCTGCTGAAGTCTTTAAAGAAGATCGAAAGGTACTTGCTGTTAATTATTTCTGAGATACTTAAGAATGTTTTCCAGAATTTGTACTTCATAGGCTTTGCTTATTGATAAGGTGGTAGGTTTGCAGATGACATTGCTGTTACACTAATAGAAATGTATGTGCAGCTTAGGGATTGCTGGGTTACGCTTTTAACCTATTCTGCTTTCTTTAATTTATTGTCTTTTCTGTGTAATTCTTTGTATAAGAATCCTTTTCTATGAAGTGAAACACATTCTTTGTTATTGAAAGGTTAATAAAAGATAATTTACATCGTTTCCATTCCCCTTCAACTTTTGCCAGCTGTTGGGGTGCATGTGGAGAAACCATAGGTTGTGTGACAGTCCTGAAGACCTCATCTAATCATATAATTAATCTTTGCTTGCATAGCATAAATATGATATGTTTCTGTAAGTTGGCTGTCTTGAGTCCACGATGTTGGGCCCTTCTAGGACCCTTGTGCTTCTGTCTTGAAAATACATATGACGGCTGAAGCTCACCAGTTATTTTCCTTGCAGCAGCTGAACTATTTTAACTGAATGCATGCGTATCTGGGGTTTAAAAATAAAAATCCAAACACCTCAGCCACTGGATTTAACCAGATAATGAACTACAGACCTTCTTATTGTCTTGGAGTGAACTGTATTTCATTCCAGTCTCCGAATTTGTTCCAGCTTCACGATTGGTTTGTGTTTGAATGTGGCATGGAAAAAATTTGGCAATTTAATAGGGAAATTGCTCTCTACAGCTTACTCAGCAGGGGAAGTGGAGAGGGAGGTGTTGAGCTCTTCTCTGCAACCCTGGTATCCAGTGGCAGGATGAGTGAGAAGGGTTTAAAGCTGCACCAGGGGAGGTTCAGGAAGTCTTTCTTTACTGAAAGGGTGGTCAAACGCTGGAACAGGCTTCCTGGAGAGGTGGTTGATGCCCCAAGGCCATCAGTGCTTAAGAGGCATTTGGACAATGCCATTAACAACATGCTTTAACTTTTGGTCAGCCCTGAATTGGTCGGGCAGCTGGACTAGATGATCGTTGTAGATTCCTTCCAACTGAAACAGTGTTCTATTCTACATTCTATTCTAAAGGAAGAGATAATTCTGTAACAGTTACACCCCTATTAATCTGCCTGCTACCATAACAGAAGAATGTGTCATGTTTGTTTGTTTTTTTTCTTTTTCCTATTATCTTTTCTGTAACTCGTAGAAGATGCATCAGATTGTAAAGAAATAATTCTTTTATCATTGACTGCATAAAATTGGAAGTCCATGACTTATGCCCTCTGGCATATAAAAGGTTCAGAGGCATTCAGCTCTTGGTTTTCTTACTGCTATAAATTTGTGTGCTCAGATGCCTTTGAGTTACTTGTTTGTTTCCAAGATCTTTGAGAAAGTATCCTTGTTTTCCCACTTTTCTGGTCATTGCCAATGAAGCCTCTCTTTCCTAAACTCATTAATATTTCAGTCAGAGTCGGCGAAGCAAATGTACCAGTATGCAACTTGCTTATTAGAGCCCCAGGATGTATTAACAAGCAATCTGAATCATGGCACAGTTTATTGGACATGGTGGTGGTGGTAAACAAAGGCTTGTGAAGCTTTTAGTTCAGGTTATGAAGCGCTGTGAAGCTTTCAGTTCAGGTTATGAAGGGACTCCCAAGAGCAGAGCAGTGATTGACAGTTGCATCTCTTGACTTCAGTTTAAGGCTGAAGTAAGGAGATATAAAATGTAATGAGTTGGAACAGGAGAGCCATCAGGGAATATTAAGGCTGGTACAGTTTTAAAGAGGTGTGTGCAGTTAGGGAAAACGGTGTTATTCCACCCCAGTGACTTATGAAAGTGCCAGGGATTGATTATCTGGGGAACACTATTTTAATTGTGTGCAGCTATAACCTGCCAAGGTGCTTCTTGCTGCCAGTTTGTGCCATTGTGGAAAAGAAAATAAACCTGTTAAGACTGCAGAAGAGCACATGGCTGTTCTTGCAGGCAGCACTGGGCATATTCCCATGTTTCAAACTGGACTGACCCTTCAGACTAATTCATAGTTCTGTAGAGTTTCAAACTTCAATAAAATTACTGCTTAAGAGGAAAGAGATATTTCTTCTTCCAAAACCAGGGAAAGGTTACTAATTTTTATTTTTAGTCATGATGGTTTGGGTGGGTTTTGTTTTTTTTGTTTTTTCCTCTGGAAAAAGGTTTGTTCACTTTAACAGAATATGGTAGCATTTATACTGTATCTTCTTTTCAGTAGAGGTGGTCCTTTAATTAAGCATTCAATTCTGCAGAAGCCAAAGAACAAGCAAAAAGCATTCCAGCCTGGAACTGGTTATAAATGGTATCTTGAAAGGTATCCTTTAGGAGACTTCGAGTCTTTACATCGGAATTTTGAAGATGAGCAGAGCTTGAAGCTGTTAAATACATGTCTTTGACTCTACAGGTTCACTCCAAGGGGGTGGTTTTGGCACAGAAGCCTCCTCCTGCCTTGGGCTGTGTGTAATGCTGTGCACGTTTTCATCATCTGCACAGCTGGAGTTTAGAAACACAGCGCTCAGAACATTGGTCCCAAATGTCAGTTCTTGTTGGCCGCATCACTGCTGGTTGTTTTAGCAGAAATCCCAAGCCTGCTTGCTTGCCTAGGGCAGTCGTGTGGCTGTAGCAAAACATGGCTCTGGGTGTAACCCAAAAACCAGAGCCCCTGTGTCTTTCCATGTGCCTGGAGAAATAAGTAAGACCAGATCATTGGAGAAGCTAGTCCCGTGAAGCAGTTAGGATATTGCTTTCAGTTATTTAAAAAGAAAAAAAGAACAAGGGAAGAAAGACCCATCTGGAACATCCTTGCTTTGGAGCACTGTGGTCTTTGCACAGCTGCCAGCGGAATGCCTTTGGCCTGTGCTCCACAGCTTAAGTTTTGGCAATGACCAGTGTATGTCAGAAAACTCAAATGTGAGGATCGTCACTCCGCTGAACAGATTGAAGAGCAGGAAGGTATGTTCACTGACTGCTTCAGAGACTCTTGAAAGGGAACCAGCTAAATCTTAAAAAAAAAAAACCCTGCATTCTGCCTTTTGGCTGATCCTAAAGTTCAGCTTGAAGGAACCAATTTGTGATGCTCCAGCTTGGATTTGCTGAGGGAGAACTCTTGACTTCTCAAGGCCTCTCAGAAACAAATCTCTGGAACAGCCCCCAGAGGGGCTGCTGTTTGACCAATCTTCTCTATTTCCTCAGAAGACTGTTCCTGTACAAATGCACTGACCCAAATCAGAGCACTGCAACTGGGTTCTAGTGAGTTTGTACAGAAACAGCTGTGGCAGAGATTGCTGGAAAGGGTGCAGCTGATGGGGTGAGTTGGGGAGCTGCAAGACAGCAGTGAAACTGGTGAGTCCTCAATGTGTATTGCAAAACACGGGTTGAACTGTGGTTGAAAATCGTCATACCAAGCAAATCAGTGTACAGAGTTATCCAGATGAGTTAAAATTTTAGTTTGGCCAAAAATTTGATCCCTATTTGCTTAAAAAAAGCACGTGTTGAGTTTCTTTTAATTAGGGTCATTAAATATGGTGACGCTAGCACTGTACATTATGGTGCCTACTAATGAGTCTTCCCTTTGCAATAGGCCTGCTTTGAGAACAGTTGATGAATTGCAGCTATGATAATGCTGCTGTGGCACATCAGAGCAGCTAATAATGGATCTTCCATTTGCAAGGCCTTTCACATTGAGAACAGTAGCTGCATTGCAACAAGCTTTAGCAAGCCAGCTCATAAGTGCATTAGGGTCCAGAACAAGTAATATAAATAGAAACCTATGGAGTAATCATGGAGAAGAATGTACATTTGTCTTATTCATAGTTACTTTTAAGACATTTGGCAACTATGCTTTTTGGGGTTTTTTTTGTAATAATCAGGTACGTGTCATCTGGAATTGACTGTACTGTAAAAATGTTGCTTGAAAGCATTCTTTTCTGTGCTGCGATTTTAACTTTTTTAAGCTGATCATGTATCATTCTTCTCAAATCAATATTCAGTTAGTTATTCATTTCCATTTTCATAACAAAAGTCAATGTTAGCTCCAGCAGAGATGTATTTCCTTGAATCAACAAACCAGTGTGTGCAGTACATATTTTAACAGGAGAGTAACTAGGATCACGGGGAATTTTTACTGTATCATCATATGGTGACTGGGAGAGAAACTGTTAATATGAAGAAGGTTTAAGAATGGAAAGGAGGAGTTACCTTGGAAGGTCAAGGGATCCCACTTTCAATTTTCTGCACATCTATTTGAACCATTGGATGTAATTTTGTTTCTTACCTGCAAGATCCCTCCAGAACAAAAAGTTGTTTCGTAATTCTGTTGGAAGGTAACTGTGATTCCTGATGTATGATTAGATGACACTGCAAGTTGTTCTTTTTCCTTCTCACATTTTCGCAGCAAAAAAAATCAGGCATCATCTGTCTGTTACAGTTGAGGCACACAGAGATCAATGGTCATATTTTCCGCATAGCTCCACTTCTATTTAAGCATCTAAATGAAAAGTTTCAATTTTTGCAACAGCTTGGTGTTTTTAATCAGACCACTTCATCTGAACAATATGCCATGTGCTGTTTCCTTTCTTAAGAGCTCTTCAGAGCTGGTCATGCATTGCTCATGTTCTGATGCATGCAGAGTGAAGTTTGCAACTCCATAGTTAAGCTCCCTCTTCTTTGGTAAAACCATGAAATGTTGGTGTGAGACTTCCTTTTTCAGATAAAGGTATTTCCCAGTTCCAGATGTTGGTAGATGTGATAAACTATACCAACTATGGAGAAATGAGTACTAATCTGGCTTTTTTTTTTTAATTTTCATTATTCTGATGTATACTTGTTATGTATACTAACCTGGTATTATTATCAGCTGCATACCAGTTATGAAGAACTACCAATACAGTTAGAAAGCTGGGTGTACTCCAGGTAATTTTCTCTGGAGTCCACATTCTCTGATTGACTATCTTTTCATTTGATAACTATTCTATTCCTGGTACAGCTACTGAACAGGATGGTGATAAACCTGAACAGCCTCTGGAGAGAGAACTTGTATATAATGATGTATTGTCAATATCTAAGGGAGTGCTGATTTGTGTTATGGAGAATCCATAACCCCATGGAGTTTTCTGCATGTTGCAGATACAGCACTTTTTTTTTTCTTCCTGAATTGTTTTTTTCAGTGTTTTTTTTTTCCCTCTGGTTAGAGGAAAGTTTGGAAAACTGAAGAAATTACATTTTGGCCCTAACAATCAAAATCTCTATAAATCAATCTTGTCTTCCGAAAGCTGCCATGCTGAGGTTTTCCATAGTGGATATACACACATTTTAGCCCAGCCTTAGGAGAGTTTCTTGTTCTCACAGATTTTTAAAGGTGGTAATGGTTGGACTTGGTGATCTTAAAAGGTCTTTTCCAACCTAGTTGATTCTATGATTGTTTCCCTTGTGATGAGGGGAATTCATGAAGGTGATGCCGAGTGTCTTGGCTTCGGGATATATATCAGGGATGTTTTATATTTAATCTGTTTAATCTTGTTTTATGTTTAATTCTGCTTGAATAAAGATAGTGTTTTTACAAGACAAAGCATATAGGTCTTGCTAACCTCTGCTTTCCCATGAACTTCCATGTAACTTGGAATACTGATAGTTGAATATGAATATAATTTCTGAGAGTAATATTCTCCACAAGTCTTTAACTACATTTTGGTAGAATTTTTTTTTAGTTGTTATATTTTCTGACTTGATTTCCTTCTTTAGTGATGCAGAAAATGTGATCATTGCGAAGAAGATTGAGAATGAGAGGAAAACCTCCCTGCAATGTATCACTGCTTGCCTAAGCCAGGACTCAAGCGAAACCAGTCTTCTTGTGGGCTACATCTTTTTATGTGCATCCTTTCAGTATAGTCATGAATTAATTCACCCTAACTGAAAACTGCTGGAGGACACTCCTCTACCAGAAATTTATTTTAACATTTGTGGTCCATGAAAATGCAAACAGAATAAAGAAAAGGGCATTGGAGCTGTTTATTGAAATTCTGGTATTTCTTGGAGTTCGGCTATCTGAAGTTGATAGAATTGAGATTAGAATTGGTCCTCAGTCCAGAAGTGCATTTTGCTACAAGTGTTTTTCAGCATTACTTTTCTCATCTTGCAGTGCACTATGTTTGATCTTATGCTGTGAGACAGGCAAGACAATTAGGACCATGGTAATGAGTGCATAGAGATGGTAGCAACCTCTATATTTAGGCTGCCTTAACATTTCCACTCTAAAGTAATCACTCAAGCTCTCCTAAGTACTCTTACTCAGCTACTGTTGGCAGCAGGCATTTGAAATGCAGCTTCAGATACAGTCTTGGAAGTTAGATGTCTCTATGAAATTTTGCTCATGTCTGTATGAGTTACAAGGCTTTTGAAAACTGCTGTTCCTCTTCTCTTACTGGCTGTAAGAATCTACGTTCTGAAGAACTGGGCTCAAAAACAACATTTGCAGGAGCAGTGGGTGGCATGTCCATGGGGCTGTGTGGGAGCTTGCATCAGGAGCATTTCAGAGAATGACAAGACCATGGACACATCCTCCAAACACTACTCCAGTTGTACATGTCCCTCACCTATTAGACCTATTAGATTAGGAGTAGCATTAGGCTAATGTGACTGTTGTGGCCAGACTTAGCCTGGGATCTTTGTGCATTACTTCAGTGTACAACAGATGCACAGATGGACCAGCTTAGATTTCCATGTGCTCTAGAGGAGAGCTGTATCTCAAGCAGACTACTGAGCATTTTTTTCAGAAGTACCTCCTTATAGTTCATCAGTCATCTGTGAGCTAAACAACATTAACAGAGAGGCTTACGGCATTTCATTCCTCTGCTGCACCTTCTCCTTACTGGGGTCTATTCAAACAAAAGCCTTTTGTAAATGAAATAGGATTCTTTAGTCCAATCAAAGCCAGTCTAGATGTTTCCAGAGTGATACAGATAAGGAAGGCTTCTCTTCCTTCCAATGTTCTAATTTTCTTAATATCCAAGATGCTGTCTAAGAACAGATGGGTCATCAGCCACAACAGTTTCATGCCTCAGACCAGCTACTAATATCTGGATGAGTGCACATATACCTTCCCCTTTTTCTGGCTGTAATCTCTCCCTGTGTGATATTTAAAGCAGTGAGAAACAGTTTTATTTATTTTTCCTGTTTTCAGGGAACCAGGACTTCCAAGTATTCTTTCCATGTTAGTACTGTGACATGAAATAATTCTTCTCTCCATTGTAAACTTTCCTTTACACAGAAAGTAGACGACAGGGTTCTAAATTTTGACTGGCTGCTAAGGTCAGGAAGGCATAAATACTTAGATGAAACTCTTTTGCAGTGTATTATCCCTCACCTTTTGTTTTAACTGGCCCTGAATGAGTAGGAGTCTTTATGTTTACAGAAAGGAAAAAAACAATTGTGACCATGCATGTTTTCTGCAGCTCTTGAGAGTCCTGTTTCTGTAATAGCCTTATTAATGTTTAAAATGGGAAAAGAGAAACCAAATGTTTCAGGTAAGAACACTGCTTACTTTATATAGTGCTTTCCATCTGAAGATAGACCTAAGCAAGATCTTACTGAGTATTATCTCGTCAGACTTTCAAAGCCAAAACAAAGCAAGTAAATTAACTGAAGTTGGCTTTGCCAGTCTCTTTAATTACTGCTAGGATAATGTGATCAGGTTTTCTCATTTTGATAGTGTCACCATGAAACTGGAGGGCATTATGGAATATTAAGTGAACTTTTAATTATGGAAGAGCAGTTTAACTGCAACTCTAAAGTCATGCAAGCAAAAAGTATTTTGATCAGATTGTTTGAAGGAGGCTCCTGGAAGGGAAATTTCAAGTTAAGATGTGTCTGTTGCAAAATTAGCACTTGATACATTGTAACTCACAATTGCAAAAACAAAAAAATCGTTCCTCTAATTGGTTTGTGTTTCACATAGCTTGTACTTCAGCCTTCTTGCTCTGCAGTGTGAAGGCAAGCGTGCGTGAGCAGTGTACGTTCAGAGCCAGAACTGCCACTCGCAGGAACAGTCAGTGTGAAATCACATCAGAGGGCTGAGTTAGTTTAAGTAGAAGCTTATGAGTTGCATTTTGTTTCAACATCTGAAATGTTAAGTGGGGCTCCTCCTCAGTACTTCACAGATTCAAGTTTCAAATGTCAAATGCTCTAAACTAGGGTTAGCCTGAGCTGATGCTCTAGGGCTATGAGGTTGTGCTTCCTCACTCTGCCTATGCTGGGGCAAACAGGGACACAGAGGGTGTTGCTCTGTTGCTGAACAGGCTGAGAGCACAGCAGGCTGTTTCCTACTCAGGGTTTGTTTGTGAGACAGTAGCATCTCGAGGTTTTAAAAGGAATTAAAGCCCACTTTGCTAATGGCTGCATATAACATACATTCCCTACCTTAAAGGATAGACTGAAAAAAAGGAAAGGAAACTGAAACTGCAAGCAAGCAGCCTTCTTTATTTGCATTACTTGATGGACAATGCTCTGGCCTCTCACCCATCCCCCTTTGACCTTGGGAGAGCTGACTGGAGTTTACAAAAGCTATTTGGGTGGAAGTCAATAATCTGTTAATAGCTTGCATAAGTGACCAGCCACATTTGTCCAAGAACAGAAGAGGTAACTTTTCCAAGCATTAGTTATGCTACAGGAAGGAGGTTGGGTTAGGTGGGTCATTACCATTATCAAAGTCACCCTGACGCTGTTAATCACTTAAAACCAAAGTGCAGGAAAAATACTGCAGTACAACAGAGCTGTGACTGCTGTGCTTGGATTTGGTTTTACTAACAAAGCCTCTGGATTTCCCATTTGGAGTCAGCAGGGAGGCTGGGAAGGTGATTTTCTGCTCTGAGTTGAACACACCTTGCAGCCATGTAGACCAGGTGCTTTGCAAGTGGCACAGCATTTCTCTGGGAGGGAGCAGGTTCTGCTCTTCCATTTGTGTGGCTTGACCTGATGACCACACTCTGACCTTCCTCCAGAGCTGAGCTGTTACAGAACAGCAGAAGACTTGGGTCTCTTGTAGTGTTAAGTCTGAGCTGCAGCAGCATAACCATGAAGTAGAATCTTGCTTTATCTTCTGCCTCATGCTGATTTCTTGCATTTCAGATCGCCTATGCTGCAGTGGACTGTGCCAAAGGACAGAATCACGACCTGTGTAAGCAGGAGGGGGTTGATGGCTATCCCACCTTCAACTACTACAACTACGGGAAATTTGTGGAAAAATATACTGGAGAAAGAGGGGTAAGTGAAAGCAAGAGTCATCAGCTGATACAGGGAAGAAGGTCTCCTCTGCCTGTACTCCCTTGCAAATGAAAACCGCAGAGTGACTTTTTACCATGCTGGAAGGATGTTTTAACTGCTCCTGTTGCAGTCTTACATGAATGAATCATTGTGCACCACACCCCTGTACATCTCTGCATTAGGAACATACTTCGTCTTTTTTAGGGATGTGAGAAGAGGAAGGAGGAATAGATTTGCTAATGCTTTGTTGTATATTTTATTCTTTAAGCTGAAGTCTGCAAGTGAATTTGGACCGAGTGAAAGTGAAGGGTTTATTTCATGGGCTGCTGCTAGGTACAGAAATGCCAGGAAATACAGAACTTTCTCCTGTCAGTGCTGGATCTGGATTGCACATATACTGCAGACGTGTTACAGATCCACCAGGCTGCCAAATGGTGACAGACCATTGGTTTTATAGCAGGAACAAAGCTGTCCTTTGGAGATTGAGGGAAACTAAATGTCTCATTTGCCCTGAATCAGATTTCACTCCTGGAGCTCAGGATGGCAAGAGAAATTGTGCCATCTAGCCCATGGGCTGAAGTTTCATTCTTTTCTCCTGCTGTGGCCAGCTGATTATATGTTCTGAGTACAAGGGACAGAAATGGCATAATGCCTTCCGTGGTTGTAAAGTGCCTGAAAGTAAGGGAGCAATCCAATTATTTGTGTGTGGTTTTTGTCATAACCTCCTAGAGGGAGGTTACTCCTCAGCAGTGATTGATTGCCTGGAGAATGTAGGATCTGCAAGAAAAACTTGGGTCTTCAAGCCATCCAGTCATTTTGATAAAAGAGCCTTGCCTGGAAGATATTGCTGCTATTACAGCTCACCAAATTATAGAGCAGCATGAAGAAAAAAAGCCAAATTCTGAGGTTCTTTGTCAGGCAGAATCTTAGAGAAGTCTTAATGGAGTTTCATCTCCCAGTTTTCTCTAGCATTATGACCCCAGTAATTACCATTTTATGGTGCTGATCGAGGCATTGTTATGGACACTATGTTTAGTTCCAGTTGTGGATTTTTTTCTTAGAAGTAAAGATGGGTGCAGTAGTCAACAATTAAGTGAAAATTCAATGTCAGTTTTTGTATTTCTAACCCATACTTGTAGACATTAGTATGAGAGGAAGGAGCTGTGGTGGCTGATAAAAAGAATTTAGCAAGATCAGAGTGCTCTGAGGCCACAGCAGTTGGGAGATGATTACCTCTATGCTGGAAAGCAGACTGACTCATTCCCTAAGTGTGGCCTTTCTTGGATAGAATTAAATTCCCCAACAGGAACATCACAGTCTCTCTGCTACTGGGAACTGTGTTCCCTCTTCACTTCTCCTGCAACTTAAGGTCTTCTGTTTGTGCAGCATCAAATTAGGTTTTATCTCATATCATGTTAATGCTGGAGGTGGTTCTTGGCACAATGCCTTCCATGGAGATTCCATGTCTGTTCACAAATCTGCTTCAGCAACAGGGGTCTGCACCACTAAAGGACTTCTCACAGCATGACAACACCTTTTGAATCACCATGGCCAACCACCTCCTGCGCTGCCAAAGAAATCTCAGGAGAGAGCAGTGAGAGCCAGGGGACCTGCTTTCTATTCCTGATTCCGACACCAATGAGCATTTAGTTCAGTGTGGTCCAGCTGGTGAATTGTCATTTCACAATGGGAGGGAAGAGAAGCAATGTCAGCTATCATAGGAGTAACATGACAGCAGGAACCATGGCCAGTAGAGCAGGATCTCTCAGCTCCTTGCCACCTCATGCTGGAGGACTGGCTGTGGGGAAGAGCGTGACCCCCACTGGTGGCCTGTAAGGGGTCTTCCACACCTCCAAGGGAATTGCATTTCCAGAGTAGAGATTTTAGGGCATTTCACCCCAAGCAGTTCAAGCAAGGAAGAGTTAGGACATTCTCTGACTTGAATTGCCTTCCAGGCACACAGCTTTGGAAACTGCGGTCCTTTCATGGGCGCCATTGATTGCCAGATGTCTCCAAATGAAGTATAGCCCAAACTTGTCACTTCATTGTTTTTTTTCTCAGTGAAAAAATCGTGAATAGTTCTAGAAGAGTGTTTTGTTGTTCAGCCTTCTCAAAAGCCTCCCAGCTTTGAGGTTTTATTTTGGTTTAGTTTTATTGTTCCCCAACTTTATTGTTCCCCAGCTTAAACTTTTTCTGTTCAAATTATTCTGTACAAATACACTATTTGTATTTTTCCTTTTTATCACCAGTTTTGAGTGGTGTCTTTTGGGATGGCTTGAAAGTAAAAATGGTCAAGTGTTACTTGCCCAGGCAACTATAGTGTTGGTGTGCTAGTAGATAGTGTGTTCAAACAGGTGTTCACACCTCCACCTATCTGAGCCTTTTGAAATGCCTATGAGTTGTGTTTATTAGAACTTTCCTTGAAAAAGGAAATTGCCAGCACCTAACAGCCTTAGATAATAAGAAATTGTAAGTTGTTGAAATACAGAGGTTGGCATCTAGGCATCCAGGTTTGAAATTGCTTGGTGGTAATGCTGATAGTAACTTCAAAAAATGCAACTCCCATCAGCTGAACATGTGGAAAAGGACAAAGATCGTAAGCAATACTTTTAAGGGATGAGGAACAGTGGCAAATGTGTGTGTATAGCCAACAAATGATCACCAGCTGCTTTCAGAATGATACATGTAGCATACAAATGCAGCTTGAAAACGTCTTTGAGTGTTTTCAAGAAAAAGGAATGAATTGCATTTCTAGGGACAGATTTTACCTTGTCCTGTGAGTTTTAGGGCCTTTTTGTTTGTGCACCATCTCTTCAAAGTTTGACATGTGGAATCTGCATGGATATTTTCCCCTTGCATTGCAGTGTAGCAGCACTGGACCAGAGCACTGCATGATGAGGCAATGCAGAAGCAGTAACTGCTCCTTAGTTTATATTCTGTCATGGGATACAGAATCTAAAAGTGTTCTTGACATATTGTTTTGGTTCATTTGTAAAAATATGACCCCTATTTTTCTTTCTTCAAAACCAGGAGTCTGGATTCACCACTTTCATGCGAACCCTGAGAGAAAGAGACCATGAAAGAGTAGGAAAGAAGAAGGATGAATTGTAGTTTCTGCCTCAAAAGAAGCTTTCCGCTGCACTGTGAATGGTTCCAGGTCTTTTGTTAATGCACCTGAGACTTCACATATTCTCAAGACAGAGACTTTTTTTTATTAACAGCCATGGCCATTTTGTACAATTTTGAAATAAAGTGAAACACTTGATTTTTGAAAGAAAAATAAATTAGAATGTTGCCATAATGTTTTAAAGAAAACTTGGCATTTTCTCTCATTTTTGGGAGACTATGCCCACTGACACTCCTATGCAATATTTTTGTAGTCTGTAGCGTGTCTGTAGGTGATGTTGTTTGATAAGGTGAATTTTTTTTAAAGGTATTGCTGTACATGTGGAAAACAAAGGGAAGGGACATGGTTTTTTTTTGTTTGGGTTGTGGTTTGGGGCGGGGGGCAGGTGTTTTTTAAACCAGTGAAGGAAAGTGGGACTTGTAAGAAACAGATTTATCCAAATGCAGTTTTACATTCTTCTGAAATAGTTAACATGTTCTTCAGTGAGATTTGGGGAAACAATTTTAAGGTGCTCAGGGATAAATAAGGTATCTGAGTTAATGAAGACATTAACATGGACCAGTCCAGATCTGTTGATTTCATTTAAATCTCTCTGGTCTTTGAATCAGGACTGTTTACATACCTTTATCGAATGTATTGAGTAAATTAAGCCAAGTATCAAAAAACAGCAGAGCATGGGTAAAATTAAAGTAAACCCTCCTTTTTTTTGGCATCAACATTGTCAAATGCATCTGTAAGTTATGGCAGGAGTGATTATGTTACAGGGGTATACAGTTACCCTTATGGGGTATGCAGTCTTCTGTCACATTGGGCCATATAAAATATGTGTTGGAAAGTGTTATGTTCAACTGTCTTGATAAATGCATAATGCTTCTGATAATGCAGTAATGTATATTTTACGTGTTTACATTTCAAAGGTTTATCTGCAGTTGTATGTGGGATTTTTCCATTTTGCTCTTTAAGAAATTGCATAAACAATCTCTTGACGAAATCATCACTGTAAAAGCTGTATTAGCAGCAGCTGAAATCCGTTTCACTCCTGATGCTTTAAAAAAGAAAAGATTGATCTGGAGGTACTTATGTCTTCATAGGAGGGGAAAGGGAGGGCAGGAAGTTGTGACTCACTTTGAACTAAAAATAAATTTTAAAAAAGACAAGTATTTTTATCATTAATCAGCCTTGTTCAGCTTCTTCCCCACTGTGAACGACCGTAGCTGGCGGTGGTTTAGGAAAAGCCAGCACACATGCAGGATGGGCACCCAGCATCCCTTTGCTGGGGACAGCCAGTGACCAGGACTGTAGGGCACTATTGTAGGGTGCTTGGCAGTGCCTTGGAACTCAGCGGGCAGGCGGAACAGCTTTTTAGATTTACTGCGCCGGAGGTCTGAAATCTTCCTCTTCCTCCTCCGTCTGCCCATCTCATTTTGTTTTGCTAGTTTGAATCCTCAGTGAAGGCTGTGTTAATGGAAACTCAGTGCTGTGCTGCTGAGGAGGTGAATGGCATCTTACCTCCTTCCTGGATATCTTTCCCTCTTTTTCTCTCACCCAATTAATGGCACTGTATGTTTGGCACTTGTTAAGCTGCTGAAGCCATTAGTGTGTAATCTGGAATACTGGTAGCCTGATTGGCCTTGTATGGTAGCCAGCTTGTTAACCATGACATCAATTTGAATGGTGATGGAGCTGTGCCAAGTATTTTCTCTTATTAGGCACCTGATGAGTCTCTTCACTCAAAAATCAGCTGCCTGGTAGTACATAATATCCTAGTGTGAAAGTGGCTTAATTTATTAAGTCTCTTACTGTGGGTTTGTTGGGTTTTTTTCCTGTTGACATAGTTACTTCATGTTGTGTTTAGTACTTTTGCATAAGATCTCGGCAATTCTTTCTTTCAAGCCATCCTCACATTAGCGGCAAGCATTCTGCCCTGCATTTAGGAAATAATACATATTGGTGCCATTTGGTTTCAAACAGGAATTCTTTTGCTTACCAACAATCAAGTATGATCACTCCAGAACTTACTGCCCTTTTTTTTTTCTTTTAATCTCAGAGTCAAAGCAGCTGGCATTAAAGAAGTACAGTCTCCAGTAACGCTTGAGCATTTCTGTGCATGGGCTGAGCCCATGGTTGTGCTAATTGCTGAGAAACGTAGACTTAAAAAAAAAAGAAAAATCATAGCTTGCCAATGGTGACGTCACTAGTCAGGCTGATTCTGAATTATAGGCTTTAGTAAATGTTTAGGATAGGACAATTGCACACTGTGCTTCAGACCAGTAATTCCTTACAGCTGGTTACACCATAATAAAATTAAAATAAAGGATTCTAGCTTTCCCTTCAGTCTTTTGTCAGTTACTTCTTGGACTTGGGCATTCATTTTTTTTCTTGGCTAATCATGTGTTAATGCACAAATATAAAATATTTTAGAATAATTTACCTTCTGTTACAGGGTCATTTGGTTTATGGTCTGAATGGTTTTTGAAAATACAGCTTTGAACACCATAAATGATTACATGAAATGGCTGACACAAGCCTTAGTTACTGTGAACTAGAATGTACCATGAGCTTGGAGCTTTGCTTCCAAGCCCTTTTAATTAGTAGACCAGGTCTGGATTCCAATTACACTCTTGTAATTCTGTTGCTTCCAATAAAGCAAAATTTGTGCTTGTATTTGCTGTTGAAATCAGTTTAGGTTCATATCTGCATCAGTCAAATTGAAATTTAAATACATGCTTTTTTTTTTTCCTACAAACTCTTGAGTGAAAAGTATCCTATTGTAAGAGCTCTTATTTTGTGTAATTAAACAGTTGGTCATTTCATACATTCAGACTTTCCAGCATGTTGTGATAGATGCATAGTCCAGGTGTTCATAATCACATAGGAATTTCTGCCATGGTTAAAAGTGAGTAATCTGGCCTTTCAAATAACGAATCACTTATCAGCAAGAAACTTAATTGCTCATAAGAAGCGTTTTGCAGTGAATCAGAGATTCTGCTCGTGCAATTATGGGTTTGGTCTTTCAGCCATTTTAAGATGTGATCCAAAGGTCTTGGACATCTGCTACACAGTTAACCCTAAGAAGATTAAATCTTGTTGAGGAAGAGTAAAACGTGTACACAGCGGAGAGGCTGAGCAAGGATTGCATATCACTTTGCTCTTCAGTGTTGGCTTAAACAAGCTATAAATAGCCTACAGGTCTATGTTAGTCCCATTCTATATCTGGACCAAGAGACAACGTGTAGCAGGATGAAGAATTTTGTGGAGACTGGGTAGGAAATGATTTTCCCATCTAATGAAAGAGCCTGAGATGTTGGATTTGTTTCACCCGCTAAAACGAGGGAAAGGGGAGCCTGGACAAGATCTCTGGGATATCAGAGACACAGGCTGGAGTCCCAAGATGAACATAAACTAGTATCTCAGGCTCCTGCAACCCAAGAAAACAATTTAGCTTTGTTGTAAAGGAATTGCCCATTTGTGACCCAAAAACTATGTCCTTGTTTGTTCAAACTAGAGCAACTCCTGCAGGAGAGACTGGAAGAGATTTTTTTTCCAGTCTGAATCAGCAAGGGCAACCTTGCAAATCTGCATTCTCTCTTTCCTCCCCCTGCAAAACTGGATTCTGGATCTGATATCTCCATTGGCCCCCAAGCCCCTCTTAACTGGTTGTTGTAATTGGTGAAACAGCCTTGGGAATTTTTCTGAACTCCCACCCAGACCATATTAGCTCCCCAAATCTTGCTGACTTAAAATTCTCTCAGCAGTCATTCACAAAGATGGATTGATATTAATGGTGGAAAAAAAAAATAAGGTTTCTGTTCTTACAGCATTTAATTTTGGAGTATAAAAGCAGATGCAACTCTCATAATGAGTAAGCTTGAAGGGAATGTTTCAGTCAGAGTTCCATTTCAGATGGAATTGCTTCATGGGTGATTTTGATTTTAGATGCTAATGGCTTTTTCAAAGAAAAAGTTAAGACCTGGTGACTTAGCCCACAGGTGTTTTCTCTTTTCCTTTTTTTTTTTAAAAAAAAAAAAAAGCAAAATCCCTCTCCAGGTTCTTGATAGTGCTGTATTATGAGGAAAAAAAAAATGCTGCCTATATGAATTTCCTAGAATAATACTAAACCCCTGCCAGCTGCATTTTACAAAGTATGAAACAAGCCATTCACTCAAAACGACACTCGGGGGGGGGCACGGACTGTTGTCCACGTGCCCTTCATTTTAATTTAATAGGCTTACTTTAGTGTGATTGGGTCTGTAATGCTATCCTAGGATTGCAGGAGTAAATTCTGAAAGCTGAGGCAGGGGGAAATCAGCTTTTATCAGCAGGTGCTGAGTGTCAGGGCCAAACACTGGCATTTCCTTTGCTCTTGGCGGGCCCAGCATCACTGAGCATTCCATGGCTCTGCTAGAACTGCAGGTGTGCAGCCCTTTGGCTAACCCGGTTATATACATAACTGCTTGTGCTGGAACTGATTGGAAACCAAATTTTCTCTCATTATTTTCTTTGGCTGCTCATGAGAAGATGTTCTGCTTTCTCTGTGCATCCTGCTTTTATTTAACAATTAAGGAAGGAGAGTAGCTGGGTGTTTCTACAAAGGTAATAACTCCAAATACCATTTTATCTGCTGTCAACCAGGACTCCTGGAACTGCCTGACTGAGCAGCGCTGCTGAAATACTCCTTGCGAAGCACCTTCAACTGGCTCAGCTTTTGCCGAGGTTTTGGCAGGCACTGCATGATGCAGTTGTAAAAAAAGTCTGAGTATCTAAGGCAGCGATTTGCAGACGGTGGTGTCTGAGGAGTTAAGCTGAACTGTAAACTGTGAGTTCATCAGCCCAGTGTAGCTGGTTTTGAGGTCAGAAAAAAGATGGTCTGTTAGCCCAAAATTTAGGGAATCTCAGCTCCGATGCTGGCCCATCGTTAATGGCAGGAGGATGTCTGCGTGTTCCCATCCCGCTGTCAGACCTGGTCCTTGGTTTGTAAGATTCCTGGCCCCAGAAATCCTGTGTCCTCCTGCCCAGAGCACTCACCGTTCTTGTGGGGAGATGGTGCTCCTTAAGGAACAGTTATTCTGTGTTTGCTTAGAAAGCATCATAGGGCTAATTATTCTCATTAGCTTTGAGCCACTAATAAATTATCTTTCCTATTGCTCTTCCATCACTCCGTAATGAGAGCCATTTAGTGAGATTTTGCAGATACTGCTTCCTCCCTCCTCTGCAACACCATCCCCTGCAAGCATTCATCATAGGAAAAAAGCTACATGAACAAAATCTTCTCAAATTAGTCTCTGGTGCCCCAGTTAAGTGGGTGGCTACATCACAGGCATGCAGAAGAGCCTTCTTCATTAATATGTGCAATTCTGCGTGAGCTGATTAGCTCTTGCAGTTCATTTGGTAGCAAATGTGTAAATCCGTCACACTCCAAATGCCAAATATGTGCACAGCTAAATTATGGAGAAGTAAGAAACTGCAAGAGTAGGAAGTCTTTTCTTGGAAGAAGAGGTCCTTACCCCATGCATTAAATTGGAGCCCTGGATTTATCTAGTGCATTTGTCACTCCTCTGCTTTGTCATTTTTATGCTTGCGAAACAAGTAATTCTTCCTGTCGTGTTGATGGCCCTTTCAGTATGTGTGGGTGTTCAATTTTGTGCCTAACATTTGTAACAGATGCCTGATATCTAGTCTCATTTCCCATAAAATAACAATAGCCACAACACAATGCAATCTTCCTTACACAGTAAGTGCTGAAAGCAAATTAACCAGTTACTAACTATGTATAATTAATAACCCAGCCACCATCACTCTTCTTGTTCTCTTTTTGCTTGTAAAAAACTTGAGAAAGAAGCGGGGAGAATGAAATTAAGTTTTTAAATGTCTCTTTTTTTTTTTGCAGGGCAGTGCTGCACGGTTAAATGGAATAGTGTAGCTGCCAGCACAAGGTAAGCACTAAAAATGTCACCTGCCTATGGGGAGGGGCTGTACTGCTGCAAGCATTAAGTGCCCTGAGTCAGCTACTCGGGGACCAAACAAGGAAATGGGCCTTGAGAGCTCCTGATTTATGCATGATTTTATTTCTTTTCATGCCAAGTAGCTGCAGAGCCAACTCAGCCTCAAGGCCTGGACTCACCAGCGCAGGCCAGCCCAGCACCCTCCATTTTGCTTTCTCTCAGTGTACAGGAAAATTGTAGCGCAGACCCAGGTTGATCTCGAACAAGAGCAATATTTTGGCATTATCTTCTGGCCATACAGGTTGTGGGAAAAGAGCTTTTTACTTCCCAAAAATTCTGCTGTGGGAAGCTGTCTTTTTCTAAGCTGAGCATAAACTCTCTAGACAACATTTCCTAGAAAACGTGCAGCATAATGACAAAAGTCCCATCGTGTAGCCTCCAGATTGCTGGTAATGGGACACTTATTCCTGTAGCCTGTCCTGTGAACATGGAACAGGGTGATCATGTCCAGTGTTTTCTGTTGCATCCCCAGCATGTACTGAAACCTCTCCAAGAGTGTAGGATTTGCTTACTGAAAGGGAAAGGACAGCTCTGTGCTCAGGCTGGCCTGCAGTGGATATGCAGTCCTCCCCAGGGACAATATAGAAAAGAAACTGTGGGTTGAGGCCTTTTTTTCCCTCTCTTTTCAGAAAGGAACAGGCTGTCTTCAAGGCAGACCGTCCTCCATACAGTGGGAGGAGAACAGGCCCACAAGAAACCTACTACAGAAAGGCAAAGCCTCAGTGTGATGCTGCCCAGCTCCTTGCAGGTCCCTTAGGACTCGGGGGTGCACAACTCCTTCTACCTGCAGCAGACCCAAGAAGGATACCACAGGACTCCTAATTTTCCTAAAACCCACCTCTGTGCCCAAGCCTGACTTAGGCAAGAGAGCAGAACAAAGAAAGAGTTCACTTCGTAATAAAGTCATGTCTCCAGTGAAGTTCCACAGTATTAGGTGCATTAGGTATATTTTTGACTGATGTATAATCTTAATTGTTGTGTACTGTTTGTATTGTAGTCCCAAGATCCAGGTCCTCATTGTGCTAGATGCTCTACAAATATATAAGAGACTGTCATGCATGGAAAGGCTTTTATTATGTAAATAGGCTGTGAAAAAAGACGTAGTGTTATCTGTGTTTTACAGATGAAGCAGTGAGAGGAAGAAAAAAAAGGAGAAAGCATTTTGCCCAAGGACATGGGAAGTCTGTGGGTCAGTGGTGCACTTGAAAGTCAGATCTTGATTTAGTTTCTTACCAGCTTTTCTAACTTGTAGTGCCCACAACATAATTAAAAATTAAGCACAAAGAAGACAATACCATGTGTAATTTATCTCTATCTAGAACAATCACCCAGGATCTCTCAGCCAAATTCTCCCCAACTCTTCTGTTTCTTCAAAAGCTGTATTTTTATCATGTCCAATGCTCGTGCTCACCTTACAAGTCAAGTCACAGTACATGTCCTCTCATTTTCTGCAGGTAGGTCATGTTTGAGTAGGATTACAAAGCTGTTTGGGAAAAGACCCAGTCTGGGGGTCTTTTCCCAAACATGGAGGGATCCTGTGTGGGGTCATGTCTCAAGTCACAGCAGCCTGCTGAATTTATATCAGAATCCTTTTAAAAAGTGGTATTACCAATATTTAGGATAAAAAAAAGGATGCATATACATTTCTGACAGTGAATGTAGCAAGGCATCCAATATATTTATAACTGCTGCCCGACCCTTCCTGCTAGTCAAAAATACATATTGCTGTAACTACCTAATCTATACCAAAGACAAATAAAACACAGATTTCACTCAAGAGGCATAATATATTTTGCTTTGTGTACATCAAGGTTTTATGTCAGGCTTTAGGAAAGAATGTGGGAGGAGAAAATTATAGAAGTCATCACAGTCACTGGAAAACAGAGTAAAATTGAATTGGCATTTACTAAGGCTGACTAATACCAGACTAATTCAATAGCTTTCATTGATACAGTAAGCAATTAGCTCAACAAAAAGGGAAATCTTACTGTCTGGACTTCAATAAAGTAGCTGATGAGAAGACGTGTATAAAATCGTGTCTCCTACGTGGAGAAGTCTGAGATTTATAGAGGAACTGCAAGGTGTTACAATGAGAGAAGTTAAGATGTGTTGAAAGGGAATTATTCAGTAAGCCTCAATGTTGATTATTATTATTTTCATTAATGACCCATTTAGAAAACAGAAGTGCCTGATCATTAAAATGTATTAAAGTCACAAAATTAGGAGGTATTATCAGTGTAAAGAAAGTTTATAATATCCCACAGCAAGAACTGAATGTCCTTGAAGAGTAAGGCCACAGAAGTAGTGGGCTAGCAGCAGAAAAATATCTGCCAGAAACCAGCAACAACACTGAAAGGTTTTTAACCGTTTGCCCCAGTGCATGTGGACATGGCAAAAGCAACTGAAACTGTAAAATGCAGTAGCAGAGACATTTCCAGAAGAGCAAGGGAAGCATGAATGTCATTGTAGAAGACTCCAACAAGATTTTGTTTGGAATTAGATGCATTATTCTCATCAATAACTTTAAGGAAAGCCGAATTCTTAATGGAACAGGTTAAGAAAAGGGCTGCTCAGATGTGGAGGAGATTGGAGAGCCTTTCATAAAAGGAAGGTGTGTGTATGCAGCTCGTTTAGCCTAGCAGCTGCAGACCGAGGTATGGTTTTATTATTCTTTGTAAATGCATCAGCAGAGTAAATATGAAAGGCAGGCAATCTTGGCATATAATCAAACAGGTATAAATTGGGAATGAATAATTTTGATTCCCTACTAGGTGTTCTTTATCCACCTGCATAGTGAGGGCGTAAAAATTAGGGGGAAAAAACCACACCTAGCTCCAACATGATGCTCATAGAATGTGTTAAATGCATTATGCAGTCCAGTTGCCTGCAGTACCAGGGGGCTGGATTTGATAACCCAGAAAGTCCTGCCAGTCCTACATATTAGCATATCCCTATGTATCCCTATGTCTTAGCAGGTTTCTATTGTACTGAGCTATCACCTCCATCTCATAATCTTATTAGATATTATAGTACCTAATAATCCCTTCAGTCCTAAGAAACCATTTTATCTTTCTAAATTAAATTTCAAGTAGAACATCCTAACTGTGGATTACAAAGCCGTATGTGTTTTATTTTTCTTACTCAAGTAAGTTTGTTGTGGCTGTTATCATAAACAAATTCCTTAAGGGACCAAGATCTGAATATACATTATAGTGTTTATGGCACAACTGTACCAACAAATAATGATTTCCTTATTTATTGTAATTGTTTAAATGGCTCTTAATGAAAATTTTGGCCTCATGAAGTGATCAGCTTGGAATGACTTTCCTTTCTATGAAAATATTTAAATACAAACAAAGTCTGCCAATGTGTTCAATTACAGTCATGTAGAGAACTAAAGGGATTATGCGTAGTAGGAATGTATTCATGTGGCTTTCCAGATCAGCTGCTTCTACCAGAGAGGGAATGAAGTAAGTGGAACAGCCCCAAAGAGAGACCGTTACTGTTGGGATGGCTTGGGACAGGATCATCAGAAAAGCTCACTTGTGTTATTTCCATAAGACCACAAAGCTGATGGCCCTGTAAATAAAACTGCATTAACAACACGTTGCTTTTCAAACTAATTGAGATGCAGTGTGAAGATTACTTTTCAGAAATATGATGTTCTTTATGCAGGAGATCATGCTGGGCCCTGCTGCAACAAGAGCCATTGGGATAATGATGCTCTATTTTGTTCTAACATCTGCATTTATTACCAGTGAGATACTTTATGTGATATTATGAGGTGGCTTCAAACTCGCAAAGCCCTTGAGAATTTAACACTATTGTTCCATGAAAGAAATGCTTCTGCCCATCACAGGCCCTAGCGCAGAGGGCTTTTGAAAGAGAAACAAGAAAATAAACTGGGTATTCTGCTGATGATTTTTATGACCTTGCTCACACTTCTGCTGATGCTGTGTTAGCAAGAACAGTTCATTCCAGTGAATATAATCTTAGCTCTTGTGATTACGGACACAGGCTTCTCTAAAACCTCTAAAACTAGATGCAATTTTTTTTTTTTTCAGAGTGCGGAATTGTCAGAACGTCACAAACAGCTGGGTTTTTAGCCAGCACCATGACTTCAGCAGCCTGGTTCAGAGTTTAAAGCATTTGTGATGATGCTGGGCAGCAGTCAACACATTCATGGATTCAGCATACCAGTATTTTCATGGGAATTTCCATTACCATCCAAGAAGCAGGAAGCACACTAATGGATTATTAGCCTGGTTTTCAGCTAAAGCTCCAGCTTGAATAATAACTCCAGCTTCAAGCACCACACTTTAAGAAAGATATATAAAAAAAAAATCTAGAGAAAGGAGCAATAGAATTATAAAGATAGACATAAGGGGTTTGTGGTGTTTTTGTTTGGTTTGTTTTTGTTTTTAATAAGATGAAAGGCTCTGGGTTTAATTAGCCTAAATCAAAGAAGGCTTTTATTTTCCCCATAAAAATGAGTTACAAAGTGGATCAGCAATCTGATACATTCCACAGTTTAATCTGCTGTAGAGAAAACTGAAGTTGAATTTTCTGAATGACCTTCTGAGGGCCCTTTCAGACCTCTGTGCTTCTCCTGTGACTCCATCATCAACAAGCACAACTACTGCCAGCCTCTCAGGCTGGGTAATTTTCCTTGGGGAAACCTGATTTAAAAGTCCTGTTTAAATCCAATGGACAAAGCCTAAAGGTCGTCTTCCCTACTTTTAGTCATCTAAAAACAAGGTGTAAAAGTGCGGCTGGACATGTCTGCTCCCCCTGCAGTGACTGAGGAGAAATAGCGACAAAGAGCTTAACAGTCGTCTATTTCCAGATCCTTAAACTTTGGTGAGATAAATCCCATCCTAACTTGTCTCTGAGTATGCACTGCTGGGTTTTGCTTTCAGCTGGCTCATAACACATTAAGCAAGCATATGGCTTCATTGTTTTGTTGTACCAGGTAACATGCCATCATCTCTGAGGGATCTGACACCACAGGATCCTCCCTGTCCTCCTCTCTTGTCAATTTATGATGCTGTCCATACCCTGTCTTTTACTGCTGCTCACCTCCTCGCCTCCTTTCAGAACACCTGCATTCCTCTCCACTCTTTGGTTTCCCTTTGCACTGGCTGGATTTACTTCTTACAAATCTCAGTTTTATCTCTGGCTGCAGCTTTTACTGATTTATTCAGTGCACAATGCCCCTCTAACAATGTTTTATGGCTTCCATGTATGTGGGGACTCAATGGGACAAGACTATTTTAAGTGTAACTGGCTTGTTAGCCATGCAAATTCTTGAATAACAGGTATGATTTAGTGTTCACTGTGAGAGCTGGGAGTGCTGGATTAATCTGATTCTGCCACTATCTCTGTCACTGACCTCATGCAATTTATGTAACCTCTTGGGGCCAGGTCTACCTGAAAATAAAGAATACTGTCTTCCCCTAGGAATGTGTAAGTCTTAACTAGTATATGTGTGTATAGTTTTTGAAGTCCTGTTTATGTAAATGCAAAACCCTTCAAAACATTTACAAAGGTCAAGAGAATTTTAGGGTTGAAACATAAACAGTTCAGAACTAGAAAAATTAAAATTACACACGTATGCACTTATCACAAACCTTTAGCAGCCTCTAATTAAGTAATCACTCCTTCTCAGCATTACAGTAGATGCTGTCATATGCTGTTAAATTGTGTAGCAGCTTGTAATACTGTGCACTCTGTTTACACAGGATAAGGACTTTCTGGAAATCATTCAGAATAATGTATCATCTGAACGTATGCTGTAGTTGTGCCTACTCAGTCAGGACTGAGATGTTCCCATGCTCAGCTCTACAAAAACCTGTCAGGGAACGCTGTTTTTTCCTGACAAGACACTAACTCAGAGACACAAAGTTGCTTATTCAAACAGGCAGACCCTCCATCCCTTGCCAGGCTGAAACAAGGCTTTTTGTGGTGCACATCTTTGGCAGTTTCCTCCCAGCAACCAGCTTTCGCTACAAGGATACTCAGAAAAGAACCTTCTCCTGTGGTCTCCAGGATATCCTTTTTTTTTTTTCTTGAGCTTTTATGTTCAGAGAAAAACTACTCCACTAAGCACCTTCAGGTGATCTCTCTCCTGCAGTGGCCCCTCTGCTCACCTGTGCCTGCCTTCCTCTCCTACATCTCCATGCCACCTGCATCTCCTGACTCCCCGCCTCACCACTTCCCTGTCTCTTCCTCTGAAAACAATCTTTCTCTTATTTCCATCTTCCCTCCACCTCTGTTGCTCAACTCCAGAGCCATAGTCAACCTCATACCCCCTGCTGCAGCCTTGTTTGACACAGACAGTTTGACTCCTCAGCTTGGCTGAGCTTTGCTTGAAGCACAGAGGAGAAAGCCTGGAGGTTGACAGGGCGAAGTTAATTTCCAGCAACAGCAACTTAGTAAAGAGATCATTTTATCACACCTGGATCACCAGCATTTTCAGGGGCAGGGAGTGAGGTGATGTCTCACAGGTATCCAGGGTTGCCATAGGTGTCCACTTAAAAATAGTCTATGCTGCTTAGAGAAGGCAGACTTAAGGCTGGAGAGTGTTAATATGCATCAGTGCTATCCTCCTGCTTATGTTGCTCCTAAGTGAAGCTCGGTAGAGCCCGTAAGTCCAGAGTGCAAGGTACATTATGATTTGGAGAAAACTCCAGGAACAAACTCGCCAACAAAGTTTTCAAGTTGACATGGAGGTGTTCTTTATTGCGGTGCCTCCCGCATGGGGGATAGCTCCTCCTAACGTGTATCAGCATATTGCTACACAAGCCGTCCTTGCATAGTCACTGGGCATACATACCTATTCATGAGGCTATGCGTGAATTACATCATTTTCCAGAAAGTTTCCTGCATGCGTACAAAAATGTGATGGTGGTCTTTGAGGGTCGTTTACTTCTCCCAACAATCTTCATAACTTCTGGCAGTCTTTGAAGCACCAGCTTAATTAACATCACAGACATAGCAATCATCCTGTCCTTCTCCCTATCAGTTTAACTGCTCCCACCCTGGACATCTGCTAGTCCCAGATACTCCCCATCCCCAGGTCCTGTTTTTTCTATTCTGTTTTTCTTACACTTTTTGTACTAAGGTCCTGAGGACCTAAACCTATGTCAACTACCTTCAAGCATGGCAGTTATTTTCCATTACAAAGCCATCAAACTTAATGTTACTTAGAACTGATTACATTTTGCTTATTTGTGCCTCCTTGCCTCAATTACCTCTACCCTGACGCTGTTTGCAATACTATAAGCACTTGGATAGTGAAGTAGTAACAGATGGAAGGAGAAATTAAAAGGCGTTAGCAAGGAAATAAGCTGCTTTCATTTCAGATTTGAGCCAATAGACTAAAATTGTATGATACAGAAGGAAAACAGTAATGTTGAAGAGCAATAGAGGGAGAAAAACATCCTTGTATCGGTAAAGAAACTAGTTGTAAAATAGGAATGTCACTTTGGGATTAGTAATGAGATTTGCAAATTTTATTTTTTGTATCGCCATTTATTGCCAGAACGTGCCCAGTTGGTTTGCCTGGAGCAGCTGGTGTCATCTCTGCGCAGTTCTTCTAGTGACAACTATGACACCATCAACCCTACCTCCTCCCCATCGGCAGCTGTATTTGCTGCCTCATCAGAAAACAGCCAGTGTTCGTCTTGTGACTTACACAGCACATGCCGAGGTCTGTATGTGCCCACTGACCCTGGTGGAAATTACGTAACTACAGTTGAACACTATTACACAGGAGAACCCAAGGAGCACAATTACTAAACCTCAGTTCTTTTGAAAATGAGGCTAATTAGAATCAGTCAAAGAGGTGTGAAGCAGAAAACCACCACTACCGTCCGGACACACTGGGGGCTCCTTGCAACACCAGTGGTGCCGGGACACTTCAAGTCGTTTGACCAACGGCCACCAACCCAGCGTCCCAGCCGGGCAGCCCTGTTCTGAGGGGCGGAAAGGCCTGCGCCAAGTTCCGCCACCGGGAAAGACTGATTCGCACCCCGTCCTCCTCACGAAGCCCACGCCGCAGGACGCAGCCACGCCAAACACCCCGCACACCCTCCCGCAGCACAGCACCGCCCCGCCCCGCCCGCGGAGCAATAGTGCTTCCGCGTCACGTGAGAGTCGTTCCCCCGCCGGCGGGGCGGGCGGGTGCGTGCGTGGCAGACGCAGACAGTACCCACAATGCCCGGCGCTCCCCGGTGCTGCTGCCGGTCCGCTCCGGTGAGGCAAGTACCTCCAGCCCCTCCCCCGTGGGGCCGTTGCCAGGCGACACGGAGTGCCCGCCGGCGGCAGGGGAGGCGGGAGGAAAGGAGGGAGGCCGAGGGACGGGACGGGACGGTGCTGGAAGATGCTGCTACAGGGCCCTGTGTCTCCCCGCTCTACCCCGGGCCGCGGTCTCGGTTTCCGCCTGCGTTGTTCTTTCAGCTACAGTCACGGGAGTGCCGGGGCACCTCGTGGCCGTCGATGTGACGGTGCGGGCGCAGGTCTGCTCCTGCGAGGCGAAGCGACTTGTCACCGGTTGTTCCGCCTTCCGGCCGCCCTCCTGCTGGGGTTACTGTGCCCTAGGGTGGCAGCCTGGCCGCTGGAGCTGCAGGATGAGGGAGGGGCCCGGCACCGGGGGCCTACAGCCGCGTGTCTCGCTGTTTGCTCCTGGCTGGGTGCAGCAGGCAGGACAGGTGCGGGAGGACACCGGCGGCACCTCAGGCCACTTCGTAAAGGCCGTTTCGTTTCGTGGTAGAAGCCTGTTGTAGCAGGGATCTGTTGCTGTCCCGGTTTGCGGGGTTAGGCCACAACGTTTTTGGATTAAGTTTTTCAGTCTAAGGCAGTATGAACCTATTTGAGTCAGTAACCACATTACTTCTTTCTGCTCTGCAGATAATAGTGTCAAAGCTACCATATAAATAGGTGGTAGATGAAAGGGTCAAGTTCCCAAACTTGGGCATGTGGCTTGTTCTGTTCCCTTAGTTTTTCATAATCTGGACGCTTTGAGTCCCTCTCTTTTTCCTATGCCTTATGGGAAGGATTATGTGGGCTAGTGGTTTAGGATTATTTCCTTGTCTGATCGTAGCTGATGATGTCAAAGTGGCTTTATTTGTTATGTCCTTCTGTAGCACTTCAGTTTGTAATATGGATTTCTGAAGTATGCTGTAGAGTGGATAATGCAGTTGTCACAACCCTCAAAAGTGGGACAGAAAATTATCCAATACTACTATGTATGCTTGAAGTAAACACAGAAACTGTATTTTCGTTCTGTGTCAAGCAGGTGTGCGCCTTGCACCTACTTCCCAGTTTTATATTTTATGGAAGGTTGCCATAAGAGGCACATATCCTGACAAGAAGTGCCTTGATTAAGTTGCTGCTGAAGACTAGGCAGGTACACGAGGGTAGGCTTGCCATTGCACTAGATCTGTTTAGAATCTCAAATTTTGTAAGCTAGATTGTTTTTAAAAAATTGTAGTATCCTGAGCAAACCATGTTCACAGGTCATTTTCAAACACTTCCTTGTCAAAAAAGTGACAAGAAGATGTCAGCTATAAAACAATTACTGTAAGATCACAAGTTGGAAGACCAATTTATTACAAAGAAGTGGAACACATTCCACTTTCTAGGACTTTAGTAGATGCTGCCTCAGGATCAGATACCATCATAACATGAAAATAAACAAGCTGATAATTGAATATGTATTAAAAAAAGGACAGTAAACCAGATTCTGGTTTCCATCATCTGAGATTTCCCACTCATGGGAGGAAATTAAACTGAAGCCACATATGATAATTATTTGCAAAAGCAGGGGAGGTTGACATATATGGTAAGTTAACAGCTTCAGGGAGGGATGACCATTTTGGTTGACTGTTATCAAAGCTGTGGCCAGCTTTCCTCATGTTCCTCTTTCCCAGGAGCAATCCCAGCTCTTGTTTGCTGGGAGGGCTGTGAAATGTAGGTGTACGGGGAAATCAATAAAGATGAGTCAGAAGTAAGCACACACAGGGAAACTAAGAATAGCACAAGCATGGAGTGATGCTTCTGTGGTGTACTGTCCCTGTTAGTGACCCTTTGAGGGCAGAATCTTGCTGAGCAAACGGTAGTGTTTCAGTTTTAATCACCCCTGTAGTTTTTCTGTGAATTTTTCCAATTGCCTTTTCAATTCACTTAACATCTTAGCATGAACACATCCTGTGACAAGCAATTCCACTGTCATATTCACAAAATTGCATATTTTGTGAAGAACAATCTGTGGTAACCTTGAGCTGAACACCTGCTGGTTGCATATGGTGCTCCTCAGTTCTGTCATGGAATGAGATAGTGAACCCCAATCCCTGTTCATTTTTTGCACCCGTAATGGATTCATAGACCATTTTTTGGTGAAAGTGCAGTCTTTTGTCACCTTCAGGTGTTTGATGGATATAGATTTTTTTGGAGAAAGACCTATGAAATTTGTAGTAGAGTGGTGAATTACTGTGTGCAACTCTGTATAGATATATATAAGACATTTAATGACAGTTCTAAACCCACTACTGTATCTTTAATGTGCTTTCTTCAATTTCTACATGCATAAGTCTATATCAAATTTATCACTTGGCTCCTTCTGTAGAGCTTTATTGTTTTGAGAGCCAAGTACAATAGTTCTTTCATTTTGAAGATTTAGTAAACTTTTTCTCTATATTAATACATTTTCAAGTAAGGCTGAATGTTCTCTTGCAGTATGTGTATTACACATCTCTTTACATATGTGTGATCTTGCAGTCAAAGTGATTTTCTTTTATTAGCTGCATTTTTTAGATAGCATGCTGATTTCAGTGTTAGGAAGCTGAGGAAAAACTGCCCAGTTTCACTGGGTGGGTTTTTAAGGTGATGGTAATCAAGCCTGGCTGACTGGTGATCATAAGACTGTTCATCTAACCACCCTTTTTACCTAGTGTGATTTTATGGTACATTGAGAGAATTGGAAGGTTTTAATGGAGGCTTGTCTTCTGTTACAGAGACTAATTTCTCTACATATAAGTGGGAGTCTTGAAGCAAGTAACTCATTTTTGTTCTGTATTTGTGTGAATATTTATTTACCTATAGACATAAAAATTGAAAGAATACCTCTGAAGAGGTCTTTATCCTTTGCTTTGTCTGTTGTCCATGCATACATGCTGTTATCAGTGATATTTGTATTCTTTGTCTTTAGTTGTAGGAGTAAAGCAACTATTGTTAGATTGACTGTTGAAAATCTTAATGCTTTGAAAATAACAGTGGTAGTTGTATTCTGTTATGTTCCTGAAGTGTTCCCGTTTCTGATCAGAGGAGATTATAGATTAATTAGTGTATGAGGTAAATGATGACATTCAGAGTCAAAGGTTGCTTTACCCTGAGTTACTCATGACTGTGCAGACAGGTAACATATTTTCCCATTTTAAATGGCAGAAGTTATGGGACTTCTTCAAATTCACTTGAAGAATAGAAATTAACTTAAAAAATAGAAAAAATTTAATACGTATTCTAGTTTTCTTTTTACTTGAATTCATCTTGAGTAATCTCCCTGGGATGTGTTCAGGCCTTTCCGATAAGCATGCTGTCACTAAAAGAGCTGAAGAATCTTGTTAGCCAGTAAATACATTTATTAACTTTTTTCTGTTTGTTCTTTTCTCACCAGATAGCTCAACATGAACGTTAACTGTCAAGATCATTTTAAAAGTGAAGAGAACAGTATTTTTCCTTCTGAGAGCTGGCTGCAGGATTCTGAGTTTCTCCTGCAGTACTGTCCTATTCACTACCATTTCCTAAAGCGGGTCATGGAGCTATGTTCCGTTCTTCACGTTAGGTACTAATGAAGTTACTTGCTTCGTCAGTGGAAATGCAGATCCATGAAATTACATTTTGTGCAAGTAAGTTAATGAGGGAAATGTTAAACTTTGCTATCACATCATTGTTGTTTCGTTTATGTTGATACAGCTCCCAAAAGTCCATTTTAGCCTTGAGTTCCAAATGGTAGAGGAGGCTATTGATGGAGAACCATTACAATGTAAAGCTTCTCTGCAATTTTGTTGCGCTCTTGAGCTGCTGCTGTGGTTATGTGGTTAGCAGCATAGTTAAGAAGAGGGGTGCCAAGTGCATACATTTGAATTGTCCTGCTGGCAGCACGTGCACGAAGTCAAGATAGAAAAAAGTTTCTGGAACTAGTTTCTGTGTTTAATTTCTAGAATGCTTCCGTGCAGCAAGCTAATTTAGAGCAAGTCCTAAAGTTGTCTTGTTTTCTGATTTTCTATCCAACTGATCAAGTCATTTTATACAATAGGGAATTCTATAGTGCTGAAATAATAAGTGTACCTGGTAAAAGCCCAAAGTTGTTCAGCAGAGTGCAGGCAACAGTGGCTTCTGCTGCAGTTATGACTGGTGAAAGTCTGATATGCCCTAGAAGTAATTACAAAGGTATTAATGTGAAATTTTTTAGCTCACGTCATGCATCTGAAAGCAAGTTGAAGTTTGATTTGAAGCAGTTTGCTGATATAGCTGAATTTCTTAAGTTGAAAATTACAAGACATTAGCAATATTTTCATTATTATATGCCTCTCTGAGGAGTAAATACCCTTATAAAAACTTAATATTGATTATTATTCAGTAAGTACCCTGATGTATATGTAACCTGTCAAATAGGGGAGGTGACATTTCAGGTTAAAAAAAATAGCTATTTCCTCTCTTTTATGGAGAGGCAGTTCTATTTTTGGAAAACTTGGATTCCTAACTTTTTAGAATACATGGTAAGTCCTTCAGTTGCCAAGGCTTGAAAGCACGTTAATGTCATAGTTTGAAAGGTGCTGTAAACATGTCACTATTGCACATGAAAACATATTTCAGCTGTATTCAGAAATCTGTTTTCCTTTGCAGTTTGTGACTCTATGGAACTTGAGTAGCATCATCCGAGGAAAGCGAAAATCTATTTATTTTTTTTTTTTCATTATCTCTGAAGTGATAGGTGTACATGGCAGGAGTCTGCAGAGTAGTGTTAAGAGTTGAGGAAGTGTTTGCTTTTGGCTTCATATAAATTCTAGCAGCTCGCCCACTTGTAAGAGGACAAATTTGTATACTGAAACTTAGCGGATATATATTCCTTCTTTTAATGTTTGTCTTGCTAAACTTTTGGATGTTTTGATTTAATGTAAGATTTGAAGAAATTGAAGGTTTTAAAAATGTCTTCACTCTTGAAAGGCTGTCTGCAGGATATGTGTTTATACTGTTACATACCTACTATAAATTTTCTCCTTGTGATCAAGAAATGCTTAAATATACAACTTTTTTAAGTGATTGTATTCCACAAAACTTTAATTACTATGCTTTGAAAATTAAATACTGTGAAAACAGGTAGGCTTTGCGAGCACCATTTCAGCCTGCTCAGTGTTTGTGTGATACTGATAGATGCATTTGCAGATTTAAAGAAAGTGGAGACACATGTAAGGAAAAAAGGTATTTCATGTTAAAGAAATTCCATTATGGGTTGTGAGAGAAAGATTACATTCCTTGCTGTCCTCATCCTAGATTTCCTATTTGATAGTACGTAAGTTACTTAAGTCTCAGTCAGGGTACTTAAGCATGTACTCAGTTTCATGAAAGTACATTGATATTATTGCTTGATCAAGTCCTGGATCATTTTCCATCTGGCATATCCTTACAGTACAGTTTTCCTCTCCAGCTATTCTTCTTGTTTGTTTAAACTATAACATGGAAGGAAATAAACTATAATAAGGGAAGGAATGCCATCCAGAGGGACCTTGACATGCTTATGAGGTGGGCTGATGCCAGCCTCATGAAGTTTAACCATGCCAAGTGCAAGGTCCTACACCTGGGTCAGAGCAGTCTCAGGCACAGCTACAGGTTGGGCAGAGAAGAGATTCAGAGCAGCCCTGCAGAGAAGGACTTGGGGGTGTTGGTTGGTGAGAAAATGAACATGAGCTGGCTTCAGTGTGCGCTTGCAGTCCAGAAAGCCAACCGTATCCTGGTCTGCATCAAAAGGAGCGTGACCAGAAGGTCGAAGGAGGTGATCCTGCCCCTCTACTCTGCTCTAGTGAGACCTCACTTGGAGTATTGTGTGCAGTTCTGGTGTCCTCAACATAAAAAGGACATGGAACTGTTCGGAATAAGTGCAGAGAAGAGCCACAAGGATGATCAGGGGACTGGAGCACCTCCCGTATGAAGACAGGCTGAGGAAGCTGGGGCTGTTCAGCCTGGAGAAGAGAAGGCTGCGTGGAGACCTCATGGCAGCCTTCCAGTATCTGAAGGGGGCCTATAGGGATGCTGGGGAGGGACTCTTCATTAGAGACTGTAGTGATAGGACAAGGGGTAATGGGTTAAAACTTAACCAGGGGAAGTTTAGATTGGATATAAGGAGGAAATTCTTTCCTGTTAGGGTGGTGAGGCACTGGAATAGGTTGCCCAGGGAGGTTGTGAATGCTCCCTCCCTGGCAGTGTTCAAGACCAGGTTGGACGAGGCCTTGGGTGATATGGTTTAGTGTGAGGTGTCCCTGCCCATGGCAGGGGGGTTGGAACTAGATGATCTTAAGGTCCTTTCCAACCCTAATTATTCTATGATTCTATAATCATCTCACTAAACAAAAAGGCTCACAACTTCAGGGCTACAAGTGCTACAGTAGTACTAAAACTGAGTTATAATAGTGTTTCAATCTCCATAGGTATCTAGGTGAGCATTATGACAGTTCAGATAACAATATTTGAAAATGTGACATTAATGTCAGATGTGATACTGCTTTGTGGTTTGCGTAGACTAATATGTCCTGTGCAGTTAGGACTGTAATCTGAGTTGCAGTTGAAAACCCTCCCTGTGCCCTATTTTAATTTTGAGCCCAGTATATAGCTTGGGATGTTTGAATAATCACAGTTGACTCCTTTGTTTTTGTTTTAATTCTGATTCCTCCTGATCTGTGTTTTGTTGTAGGTTGTTGTTAACTCTGTTGGCAATGTCTATGATTTTATCTGCCTCTGTGGTCCGTGTGAGGGATGGACTCCCACTGTCCGCATCTACTGATTATGAGCAGAGCACGGGAATGCAGGAATGTAGAAAATACTTTAAAATGCTCTCAAAGAAACTTTCTCAGCTTCCTGATAGATGTACTCTGAAAACTGGGCAGTATAATATAAAGTAAGATTTTCCTTTTATGTATTTGCAACATTTCAGGTTGTGTCTGTCTAAGTTAAAAAGTCAACAGTTCACATTAGAAGATTGATTCTTGGCTGTACTGATGTATCAGAACTTGATTGAGAAATTACAGAAAGATCTGAAATCTACTCAAACTTTAGTGGAAATTCTAGTTTGAAATAGACAGTATGTTTATAAATATTTAAGCCCTTGACCTACTAGAAATATTTCTTTAAATTTCAAGGTTGTTTCTTACATGAAAGCGACCAGACTTGTACTTCATCATGCTAGTTCAACTAGTGTTCATTGCTTTTTCTCTTTTTAGTCTACACACATTTTAGAAAGTACCCAGATACTTTCATAACCCAGCATGGAATTAGGCCCTTTTATTGTACTTTCAGGATTTTGGTTGTCTTGAGAGGAAAATGTGCCCTAAACCCCCAGCATAACTCAATAATTTTTTGAAATGGCACACAAGGGAGTGCAGGAGTGGGAAGGCAGTGTGTAGTCAAGTGGTGAATGGTAGAATGGAACCTACCAATCCTGTTGCTTCATTCAGCACTTTCACAGCAATGCTTTTTGTTTTCACATTCATGTTTTGACTTTTTTGTTCTAATAACTTCCTAATTTCTTTAGCATGTCAAGTCCATAGTGTACCTGCATGACAACACTGATTAAGTACCAATTCAAAAGATGCTCTTTTTTTCCATTTCCAGTGTGAGATTTGGATTATTGTGAAATAACTCTTTGGTTTTGTTTGTGTGTGAACTTACTCCTTAGTATTGGTAACTAGGTGTTCCTGTGTGTAGTCAGTAATTCAGTTGCTCTTTAGCTGAGCTGAATTCTGATTCTAATTTAGATATGTTATTTTAAATGAGGTGAGTAATTTCATCCTAACCCCTAGCAGACATGTAGAAGTTACAGTGGTGAAAAGTATGCCACCTAAATGATCCTGTAAAGCGCTCCACCTTCTTCATGTCCCATTGGTAGATGTGAGTTTCCAGCTTTTCTCAGGATCAGGTCCAGCACACTTAATTTTTTCTAGTTGATGTGTCTTTTAAAACCTCAGCTGTAGTTGGCTTGTAAACTGATCACTTTTAAAGAAACTTTTAAGACTGAGGCATAAGATTTAGTCAGGAAGTTTTTATATTAGTTTTGGCTTTGATTACTTTTAATAGTATAGATTATGAAGAAATTTGAATGTCTCATTAAAATCAAATTGTTTAATGAATTGCCTAAATGCAATAGATATATGTATATTGAAAACTGTCCCTTTCTGATTTCGTATTTGTCATCTCTGGTCACCCTTCCGACTGTCTTTGGAGAATGATGAATCCTGTATTCTATAAAACAATTTTATTTGCTTACGTATTTTAGAAAGAAGCAACTGCCACACTTCCCTGCCCCAGCCCCAGTTTGAAGATAAGTTTTTGCATCTTTGGGATGTGCCAAATAACATATTCTGCATTTGAGATGAATGAAAAGCTATTATGGGACAAACCTACTGTTTTTATCCTGAAAGCTTTATGTTCTTTTCTTTTCCATATATGTAAGAGTGTGTACATATGCATACGCACACATATGCATATTCATACATAGATGTGTATAACATAGCTTCTCATATGACCGTAGAAGGTGATGTTAAATTAAAACATTACCTAAAAGTAGATTGTTTTTCTTCTACAATAATGTTGCACTTCTCAGTAAACATTAGTTCCCTTAATACCCCAGATCAGTTTTTGCTTTTCTGCTTATAGAATATGAAATCAGAGTAGTGAAGCAGCAAATTACCTGAATTCAAATTTGAAATTTTCAATTTCAGCTTTATAAGTTCTCTGGGAGTAAGCTATATGATGTTGTGCACTGAAAATTATCCCAGTGTCCTGGCTTTCTGCTTCCTGGATGAGCTTCAGAAAGAATTCATCACTACCTACAATATGATGAAGACAAATACTGCTGTCAGACCATACTGTTTTATAGAGTTTGGTAAGGATCTGACTTCTTTTTTTCTTGATTCTCACACTAGGACAAATGAGTATTTAAATAGATGTGCAATTTAACATACACAAAACAGAAATGTCCAAGGCAGTTTATAGCTGTATTTCAGGTGGATTTAGAATCTGATTTAACTCCCCTTAGAATCAATAAAGGAATACTTCTGTGGTCATTAAATTAGGCTACTAGAGTTTTATCCAGACTTGTATTTAATCTTTCTGTTCTTTCCAGCAGGTTTTGGTTTAAGCCTTGTGTGACTAAATCTGGAGTTCATCTTCTAGTTAATTATACTAGGAGTTTTTTGGCTTCAGACCTGTTGAAATACTTAATGCCTGTAAAGGCATTTAGCTTAATAAATTTGTCAAGTAAAAGACTGCAATTTCATATTTGCTCTTAGCTGTGGTGTAATTTTTGTTCAGTACGTGAAAGGGACAGATTTTTATTTGTTTCATGATATAGTGAAGCATTAAATCTTGTCATGCAAGCTCCAAATACAACTAATTTCATGTATACCAGATAAGAGGTGTTAATGGATTCCATTAATATCTGTAGCTTTAATGCTAAATGTTAGGCAGGTATTTTAAACATTCCTATAAAATACATTAGAGCCCAAAGAACTGCAATTTTAGAAATGTGGGGGAAGATATTCCAGTTGGTTAATTCCTGTCTATAATTCAGTCAGGCAATTTCTAACAATTTCTTACTTAGGAAGATTTCTGTGAATACTTAGGAAGATTTCTGTGAATACTTAGGAAGATTTCTGTGAATACTTAGGAAGATTTCTGTGAATACTTTCTATTTTCCCCAACGCCTTCTTTATTCTACTACTTGTTCAGTTAGAACGTAGATCTGTTACAGTCATTAGATGTGTATAATATAGTAATAATTTTCTCTGCCTGAATATTTTGCATGCATGTTTCATACTCAAGTAAATTTATACTTGAAGAATGCAGGAGTTAATATTTTCCTGAAGGATATTTACCAAACTAACGGAAAAGCTAGAATTAGTGCACTAAAATCATTGTATTTGCAATGCATTTAGTCTCGTGCAGAGAAAAGTCATTAGTTTATTCACAGTTATTATGTAATTAGATTTCTAGAGCTCAGTTTATTTTTTTAGTGCAGAATTAAATAGCAGAATAATACAAACCAGAAATAGTATTAAAAAAAACCAAAATAAACACAAGCATTTCAGACAACACATTTCAGTTTGTGAAGCGTGTTGTACATAAAGCTGCATGGTCTTGGATTATTTAATTAACAAAAGTCTATAAATATATACCTTTTTATTTAAAATTTTGCACAGATAATTTCATTCAGAGGACCAAACAGAGATATAACAGCACACGTTCTTTGTCAACAAAGATGAATCTTGCTGACATGCAGACAGAGATCAAACTGAGACCACCTTACCAAATTTCCTTGTCAGAACTTGGTTCAGCTAATGGATTTGCACATTTATCTGTGGCTGAATATAAGGGTACTGGTAAGATATCTGCAGGTAAGTTTCAGCCTTTTGGTTTTGTATCCTTAAGTGAGACAGGTGCAGGGTAGTAGAATTAATCTTTGATAATTTTTTCTTTACAAAAAACTTTTTCACCATGATGTTCTTAAAGCATAAAGCTGCCATGACCTTACATGTGTTTTACCTTAGATGTCTAAAGTTTTGTCCTCTGCTCGGTGTGCATATATTTCCAAGGTATTCAGAGGGAGAAATGGGTCTATCCAATGGACTGTTTTATTGAAGGGAAACAAAAAGCATACATGAAGATAAGCAAATGGGGATGAACGCTTAACAAGATGATTTTTCTTTTCCCGATCTTCTACGATTTATGTAAATGTTTGTTATTCTTGCCCAGTAAGACCCAGTGATTACGTAAGCAAGAGCATAGTTTCAGGACTTACAGCAACTGGAGGGAGAAGCAACACTTCAGGAAGTATCTGTGACTGTGAAAATCCCAAGAACTGTGCTGGCTAAAGGATATACACTCTAAAAATAAATACCTTGTGTACAGTGTTAATAATAGCAATTTTGTATATACTTGCCACATGCATTTAAGTAGTCATTAATTTTTTTTAAACTTTAATTTATTTCACGTAGGAGGTAAATATGGCATTCTGTAGTTTGTGCTGTTAAGTGACTGCTCTGAATCTGTTTGAGGCCTGTCTTCAGACGTTTCCCAGCAGGACAGATCTGTTAAAACTTACCAAGTCCTTGCAGTAATATGTGGAATCCACTTGTGAAACTCTGGAGTTTACTTCACATAATCTTGATTTCAGCCTTCTAAGTTTAGTGAAGCAGAATAATAAATAGAATAAAATGAAGGGTTGATTTTAATTTGTTAATATCTTCCCTTTTTTTCCAAAGTACCTCTTGTCTATATGGCTAGTTATCCTGGGCAGACATACATGGATGCTGTTCGCTTTATAGTGTTGGGATGAAAATTGCAATCATAAATCTAAACACTTCCTACAGTTTTGTAATATAAGAGCTCAGTTTAATTTTGTGCAGTTTATATATGCATGTGTATGTGTATACATGTACATTAAAAATAGAATCACTTTGTCAGTGTATTATCCTATTTGCTTTACTTACTTATAAGGATTCCTCTAGAAAATTAAAAACTACTTGGTCCTAGTCTGCCTTATGTGTGCTGCTGAGGCCTTGAGCCTGAGAATTCTAGGTGCTATAAGACAGTGTAGAGAAAGCCACATATAAGAATGTTTTTTACTGTGAAGTGAAATTAAACAATAATTACCAGATGATCTCCCAATTTTTTCCCCTACCTCTCCAGAACTTGACTTACAGAACCATTTCTGCTCTCCTCTTTTATTTCCATGTCAACTTTCTTCTGTTTCTCTTTCAGTTACTTGTAACTTCCCTCTTCCTCTGAATTCTGTAGATCTCTCTGATCAGTCACCCACTTCCTTCCTTGAATTGATGTAGAAACTCACCATCAAAGGACTGTACATTATGAGAGGTTTCCACTGTGCTCTTCCTTCAGCTTTTCAAATATTAGATGCTATTGAATATCAGAGTCTTTTCTAGCAAGTCTGCTAATAGTTTTGTAATTCTTTAAATTCATTGCTTCTCTCCACCGTTGGAAATAACTTTCTCTGGTTGTTTCCTACCCCCAGTTGGCTAGACTTCAGAATTTTTCCTTTTTCTGTAAGGACAGTCCTCACAAAAAGATCTGGTTTGCCTAGTGTAAATTCCTGAGTATGCCGTCCTGTTAAAAAATATGACTTGCTGCAACTGAGTTAAGTATGTTAAGTTGAGTAGCAGGCAGAGGGAGGAAGTTAGGTAGATGCAAATCTTGTTTAGCTATATGGAATAGCAGAATCTGATGTGTTAGTTTTGGCTATGCTGACAGGGCATTGTCTGTTACTTGCTTATACTTGTAATTGGATATGTATCCAAGTGCTAGTGTCTAGGCATCTTTGTTAAAGCAATTTTAAATAGCAGTTCTTTTCCCTTAGCAAAGTTGTGCTGTGTAGTGAGGAATAGGGGTAGTTATTAATGTGTGAAGCATAAGGTGTGCAGCTTATGGATACAATTTTGCTTCAAATGAATGTAGGTGTTGGCAGGCATTAGAAGTAGGGAGACAGCTGATGTGTGATGTTTTAAGTTAGGATAAATTTACTATTTTCTGAACTTTTTTTCAATGAAAAAACAGTTGTCAAATCAAGGTTACTTTTTGCCTGATGACACCATCATGTGTCACACAAGAACTTGATGCTGGTTTAGTGGTTTTTTTGCTGTTTGGTGGTTTTTGGTAGGTTCTTTTCGGTTGTTTTTTTTTTTCTTTTTTTGGTTTACATTTTGTTTTTAAATAAATGGCCTTACAAGTACTGCAATTTCTCACTTTGAGTAAATGTCCTAAATTGTTATTTAAGCATCAACATTTTAATTCAGAATTTGTGCTTTGTTTGATCCTTGGCTTGCATTAGAGAAGTTTTTGATATGACAGTTATAATATTTCTAAAATTTCTGTATGTATTGACTGAAGGTCAGCTGTCCTTACCCTGCCCTCTCTGATACCTTCTTCGTTCTTCTCATTTTGACTTTTTTTTTTTTTTTTATATATAGATGGCTCTTGTTGCTTTGATTGTAACACTGAAATTTTTTAAGCCCTGAAGAGCTTAATGCCATCGATAGTGGTTTGCAGTGTCCTTAAAAGTTTTTGGATTCGTTTTCCTATTTTAACAAGAGAGAAAAGTTAGTATTTTATAGTCCTTCATAGACTGTCTTGATTTGGCTGACAAGACTCTTTTCCTCCCATGGTTCTCAAAGAGGTGTTTTAAATGCTGATTTAACTCATGATGTTTTAAAGTTACCCTGATAACGTGGGGAAAATGAGATTGTCTGGAGAGCTGTGAGTGAAGAGCAGCAAACTAATTTTACCCACCAGTTAATGAAATGCAATTACCTTTGGCTAAAAACAGTTACATGCACCTTCAGCTTTTTGCCACTCTCTAGGTGAGATGATTTAAAAAACCCGAAACAAAACAACTGGCTCCGAGTCACTGAAAATGGATGGTTTGGTATTTGAATAGCATATCTACTTCAAGTGTGCAATTGCTGGTTGTATTCCTCTAATATGCACTACAGTTACAAAAGAAATAAGCTCTGAAAGTTAAACATGGGTTATGCTTTTGTTTAAAAAATCCCAACTACACTTAAATTCAGCACAAATGAGCTAACTGAATTAATTACATGTTTTATTTTTAATTTGTCACACACTTATAATTAGACAGCCCCGTCTGCTTATCAGTGTAAAATAGCTTTTGTCATTTTTTCTTTAGGTTCTGTAACTTCATAAACTGTTTGGAAAGCTTTTTTCCTGGATCTGTGCAATGCAAACAGCCAGAATTGACACCACTCTCCCTATTAATGTTACAGTTCATTAACCTCATTGTCACATCTTTACAGTTCATTGACTTGAACAGAAGGATTCAAGTACGGCTCAGTGGTCCTGTTGTTTTCCCAGTGTTGCCTAGACTGTTAAGAGATTGTTCATTGTTTTTTAATATTTGCGTTCTGTTATTAATTATGGAAGGGGACAGTAATGAGGAACATACACAACTGTTACGTGCTTGTGACCCTATATGAGCCAGAAAGAGTGCGTGTGCATGGAGAGAAAGCGTGTTTTAATTTTGATGTGTTTTGTAAGTCTTCTAAGTACTGTCACTACCCAGAAGGTGTGTATAAGGTTGTAATATAGATACTAGTAGTTTCAGAACTGTCTTTTTATTTGTGTCTTGGGTACCTCTGCCTTTTAAGGGAGGGGACTGTAATAGTTTTGCCTCATAGTGTTCTGTTCAGCAGACAAAATGAATCAGTCTGGCTAGCTTTGCTAATGTGTAAGTGTTAAAGAAAAGTGGAGGCTGTTGAGGGGAGCTCTTACTTGACTTAAGAGCTGGATGCTAATTGTGGACAAAATGTCAGTAGCAAGTGCATCAGTTGCCATTGATTTCCTGGAGTGTTTGAGCAGCTTTCAGTGTCATACTGAGTAAACTGTATGTATTGAGTTAAAGACTAAATATAATAAGACAATTATATATGTGAATTGAAGGAAGCTGTGTTTTGGTAAACCTTGTGTTGAATACTTAGAATGTTTCTTCTTTAAAAAAAAAAGATTGACATTCTGTGGTTTGCTTCAGTTATCTCTTTTAGAACTAGAAGCCACTGAATAGTGAGATTACTATTTTACTAAATTTCTCAAGATGTTACTTTGACCTTTGATACCTTGTTTTTATCTTCTGCTTTGCAGCTCTTCATCAGCGTCTGGAACCTGTGACTCTGCCAGGGATTGTCTCATTTGTGCTTAGCCTGTTGTGCGGGGCTTTGAATTTAATTCGTGGCTTTCATGCCATAGAAAGTCTTCTCCAGGTATTGTATGTGTTTATGAATTTGAGTGTTATGCATCATAGCAATCATAATATCACCTTAGAAGATGCTTACTGTATGAACTAAATCTTGCCAGTTTTGTCTTCAGAAATAATGCTTGTGAGGTCAGACCTCTGTTAATGAAGCCTGTGTTGATTGTGATCTGTGCATCCTTCTTGAGTGTGATGCATCATTCATTGAGGCTGTGAGTTTAAAAAGCAGTAGGAGGTGGGTGGCTGACCCCTTCTGTAGGAACCTCCGTAGCTGTGAGTATGAGAACATAATGTTCTGTTTTCTAGATTTATGGCGGGATATGAGGCATCTAATTTTCAGAGATGTTATTTAAAAACACTTGAGAGAAATGGTGAACAGCTTTGAAAATCTGACCTGTTTTTGTTTTTGTTTTGTTTTTTTTTTTTTTGAAAGGTCCCCAGGGCAGGGATCTTTAAACAGGTTTTGTAAAATCTTTTTAGGAACCTTTTTTTGTTTTTCTTTGTTTTGAATAAACCTTTTTTAAGTAGGATAGCATTTCTTTTTGTGTGCTGATCAACGTAAGGGAAAGTGTGATTTCTTCTAACTCCTGTTCTCCCCGAACACCAACCCCCTCACCAAACAACCTTCTCCACAAACATTTGTTCATGTGAGCACTCTGCTCTGTCCCTCCCTATAGACTTTCAGTTTCTTTCTATTCAATTTTTAATCCAGTTTCTTGGGAGTTGTATTCTCATTGCTACAATGTCACTAAGAGTGGTTAATGATCTCAAGCAATTCAAGTGAATATGCTGGTAGTGCTGGCAAGCACCTGCAGAAAGTTCATGTGTGTTACCACAAAAAAAGAGTGACTTAACATTAAGTGGTTCTGCTGTTATGGTGGTGGAAGTAGAAACTAAAATCCCTGTCGAACTTTTCTGAAAGAAAATGAGGATTCTCCTACTTGACTAATAGATAATATTTTTATTCAAACATATATCTGGACTTCATAACTGCAGTGCTTGTGACACATAAAAGATTTTTTTTAGGGACGTAAGGTAAAGAAGATGTATTCCAGTTGTCTGATAGAATTACTGATAATGTAAAGATTTAATAAAGTGGTAATATTTGAGGCCTCAGCGTTTCCTGAAGACTAATGAACAGGGTTAATGAAAGTGTTTCGTACTAGGTCCTAATTTTGAGTTGTTTCTTAAAGAAGAACCAAGAATGAATTAATGAACATACAGCTCTACTTTATCGCTAATTAGATATTTCTGTTATGCACAATTCTCTCAGTTTATAAATAGAAATTAATTTAAAGTACACTGTAGTACAAATAGTACTGAACAGATTTCTACCACTTAGTTTAATATTTCTAGAACTTGTTTTGTTACCTTTCTGCGGCTGATTTTTTGAAAAGAAATGCCAATGTTAGATAAAGCTATTTAAGTGATACTAAGGCAGCTAATTAATGTTACTCTATATGTTTGTGCATCTGGAGGTAAAAGAAGGCAGTACAGATGAAAGATGGTTTTTCAGTTTCTGAAAAACAAGGACACTAAAAATCCATTAAAATTTCTCTTTATTTTATTATGGAAAAACTCGCAAGGTTTAGTGAGAAATAATCCAAAATATGATTAATTGAACTTCTGAGGACTCATTCAAAAGCTTGTCTCCTTTGTAATCAGTGTTTTTATTTGGGTGTTAGTAAAACTGTTAAAATCTCTAGCTCTACCCCAGCAAATATATGGTGGCACCAAGGTAGGCTTGCGTACAGTTTAGGAGTGTACTGCATCATGTAGGTACGAAAAGTGCAGAAATGCAAACTTTTTCCTAGTCAACACTGGAGATGGCAATGCTTCACATTGAGCAGAAACATGTAATTCTGAATGGACCATCATCTTACCAAAATGATACTGGCCTTTCAAGGAAGAACATTTGCATGAATACCCATTGTTTTTCTGCGAAAATTTCCTATTGTTGCAGATGTTTGTTTGAATTATGGTTAGAATAATCAGTGAGCATGCAAATTTATTCTGCTCAACTCTATAGAAACTATAACAACCCATTTGAATAAATTAGAAGGAATTCTTTTTTGGTTTTTAAACACAGAGTAAAAAGCTCTTAAAGTAAAATTTTCCATCTTTTCCTTCAAGAAAACGTAATTTTCCAATAATCCTTCTGATAAATTCATGTGCATTTGTTAGCTCTCACTGCGATGAACAGAGCTGCCTGCTCTACTCTCTATGTAGAATTTTACCACACCCTAGTGGCCAGTTTGTTTTCTCCTTTTATCTCTTTTCCATCTTGTGAAGCTGGAAAGTTTTATTAAAGGTAGGTACAGTGTTCAGACTTGAATTTTCAAAGGCATCTAGAGAAGGTAAGTATCTGGTGCTAGATCTGGACTTCCTTTAAGGCTTTTGAAAATCTTAGCCTAATTTGTTTGTTGTGAATGAGCATTCTGGTCAGATTGCAGATCGCTGTCTGTTTTTTTTCCAGACGTAAATGTAAACAGCAATTAGTGCTAACGCTTTTGGTTTAGTGTAATACAGGAATTATTATAAATCTTCGTGTGAGACTGTTTTAAAGACAATAATTAATAACTTTCATACTGTAAATATCTGGTATTTCACTGAAACATTGTAAAGGCATGGCTTTTTATTCTATTTTATTTTCACAGAATGAAGGTGAAGATTTCAGCTATGTTATTGCATTTTTTCTTGGAACAGCAGCCTGTTTGTACCAGGTGTGTTCTTCTGCTTGCATAATTCACTGTAGAGTTTAGAAACATTACCCAGTCATGCATAAATGTCATCATGTTTTCTAAATGTCACAGATACTTGAATAGGGTGATTATAAAAATAATTTCTGCTCTTTTTTTTTTTTTTTTTTTTTTTCATTAGTTTGATACAAAGAGCTTCTGTTTGCTGGATTTTTTTCCTCCAGTTAGTTGATTAAGAGATTTGGTGTACTTTTCTGTCTGGAGCTTACAATTTATCTCTAAAGTCACAAGCAGTGGAGGTTGTATCATTTCCTTAGAGTAGTAGTTTCATAGTTCAAATAAGCTTAACCATCTGAACAAATGGCATGCTACTTCTTTCCTTTGGGAAAATTTGAAATAAATACAGTAACACCTAGATACTACACTCCAGAATTTTCATCTCTTTGTACACTATAGTGCATCTCCTTCATTCTCAAAGCTTTCAGTCTCTTTCCACTATGTTTTCTTTCTTCTGTCTGATATTTCATGTTTCCATTTCTGCACTTAAATTTGACCTTCCTATCTAATTTGTAGCATGGTATTCTGGTGCCCATTGGCATTTGTCATTCAGTAACACTGCTGTTACGTTTAGCTATGACTGTAATGTCTGTCATGTTCAATTGCTGTTACTATAACTCTTCTGACTTTTAATCTCTTGCATTTGTGGAGTATGTGGTTTCTACTTGTTTCCTTGTGCCAATGTTTAATACAGTGTCAGATCATAGAATCATAGAATAGTTAGGGTTAGAAAGGACCTTAAGATCATCTAATTCCAACCCCCCTGCCACGGGCAGGGACACCTTACACTAAACCATGTCACCCAAGGCTCTGTCCAGCCTGGCCTTGAACACTTCCAGGGATGGAGCATTCACAACTTCCCTGGGCAACCCATTCCAGTGCCTTACCACCCTTACAGTAAAGAACTTCTTCCTTATATCCAATCTAAACTTCCCCTGTTTAAGTTTTAACCTGTTACCCCTTGTCCTAAAGTAAAATGTCTCAGGATTTTCCTTTCACATCAGTGTTTCTATCAGTCAGCCTTTTATCCAGGTTACCTGTAATCTCCATTCTCTATTAGCAAAATGTACTCATAGAATCATAGAATCACAGAATGGTTTGGGTTGGAAAGGACCTTTAAAGATCATCTAGTTCCAACCTCCCTGCCATGGGCAGAGACGCTTTTCGCTAGATGAGGTTGGTCAAAGCCCCATCCAACCTGACCTTGAACACTTCCAGATATGGGGCAGCCACAGTATCTCTGGGCAACCTGTTCCCGTGTCTCACTACCCTCACAGTAAAGACGTTCTTCCTAATATCTAGTCTCAATCTGCCTTCTGTCAGTTTAAAGCCATCCCCCCTTGTTCTGTCACTATATGCCCTTGCAAAAAGTCCCTTTCCAGCTATTGAAAGGCTGCTCTTAGGTCTTCCTGGAGCCTTTTGTTTTCCAGGCTGAGCAACCCCAATTCTCTCAGCCTGTCTTCATAGGAGAAGTGCTCTAGTCCTCTGATAAAAATCTTCATGTCCCTCCTCTGGGCTTGCTCCAACAAGTCCACCTCCTTCTGGTGTTGTAGGTCCCACAACTGGATGCAGTACTACAGGTGGGGGTCTCATGAGAGCAGAGTAGAGGGAGAGAATCACCTCCCTTGACCTGCTGGTCACGCTCCTGATGCAGCCCAGGATGTAGTTGGCTTTCTGGGCTGAAGTTGACTATTGCCAGGTCACGTTTAGCTTCTAATCAACTAACACTCTGAGTCCTTCTCCTCGGCGCTGCTCTTAATCCATTCTCTGCTCAGCCTGTATTTGTGCTTGGGATTGCCCCAACCCAGGTGCAGGACACAAGTACAACTTGTGTTCTTCACCACTTGTTGACTTTTCATCAGCTGCTGCCTTAAATAATTCTTCAAATTGGTGTTAATTTTTCATGCCAACAATCTGCTCCATGTCATACGGAGGAGTTCCACCTTATTGTTCTTTTGTGGGGAAAAATACATATTCTTCCTTCCCCTCCCAAAATAGAAACCTTATTCTTAATATAAGTATTCATGTCTGTGCATTGAGAAAGAAGGACTTTTCTCCACTGTCTGACTTGAATAGAGATGTTTTTAAGAAACAATTCATGCAGCTTGCAGTATAGGCTTTTTCTTAATACTCAGAATATATCTGTTGATACTGCTGTTCTGCACCCTGTGGTGTCATTCCTACCATATGTAATTGTTCAGTTTTCAGAACTAAGAGAGCTCTTAGTTCTCTGGCATATTCTGGTGTTGTTTTGCCACATTAAGAGTTTGGGAGATTAATTTCATGTGTTGTGTGGCAGCACATTTTATTGTCATTCACCCATATGTCCGTAATGCGGTATTGTCTTATTGAGTCAGTAACAGCGTAGCAGCGTGTTACTCTTTATGGTTTCTGAGAAAACGTTTGTATCCTAGGTGTGCAGGCAAAAAATGGGACTTAAAGGGAGCGTGATGTTTTAGGCTTACTGTCATGTCTGGTGTTCCGCCATGGTTTCTGGTCTCTGAAGAAGAAGAAAATGGACAAAAGTAACAGCTATCTCAGTTGTAGCTGAAGTGTGAAGTGTCAGGAGCTAAGCCGTCAGTCACTTCTTAACATTTATTAAAAAAACCACACGCCAAATAAACAACTTCCCCCTCCCCCAAATTAAGTTCTTCTCTGAAGTAGCACAGAGGAGTCTTCTACGTAAAAACATGCTCAGTAACTGCCATACTAACACTTCCCTTTAATAGAAATAAAAAAAACAGCCTCAGGAATTTCATAATAGCACTTGTTACAGTGAGGTGTTTTGGCCTTTTGAGTGGTGCTCTGTTCTGTAACTGGCAAATCTGGCATTTCAAACCTAGACTAATGAAAAGCCACTGAATTCATTTAAAACAGATCTTCAGTAAAATTCGAAGTCATTCAACATCATGTTGCAGTAACGTTTTTAAGTGTCTGTAATATTTTTACCATTTTATTCATATTTATTAATGATTTTAATTAAGCATATCCTGACTCTTATTTTAATCTTGGTATTAGCTACACTTTTTCATATGTTGTCAGTGGAGGTGGCACTGCTAGAAGATTATCTGAACTCTTACTGCTGAGGTACTATGCCAACTAATTGCTCTTTTATATATGATTTATAAAACTGTCAGCACAAGTAGGTTGCATTTGCTCTGCTTGAAGTGGCCAGGCAAGTTCAGAGAAATTCCATATAGATTCTAAAGCACGTGGATTACTTTTCTCTAGTTTTACTTTGCTTTGGAGGAAGGATGTGCAAATCTTGCTGATACTGGCAGTACTCATATGTCTGAAGATACTTAGATATCCCCAAATTACAGGTGGTTTTGTTAACCTCAGTCACACTTACAGTGGAAGTACGTGCTTTATAAGAAAGTGGTTGAGTTTTGGATAGAATATAAAGTAATCTCAAATTGCATTGTTCAGTTGGACATGTACAATGCTTTGGCCCTTTTTTGAGGAACATGAAAATTGAAAAAAAAAAAATTAGCTTCTCTGACTGATAAAACGTGGCAGATATCCAAGAAGAACAGAAAATGATACTTAGATAGTCCAGTGATGGATGCTGTTATAAAATTTGTGTGATCATGGTTATATATCCACTGCAGACAGATTTGGAATACAAAGTAAGCTCAAGTGGTGTTGTTGCCTACCTTGAAGCACAGTAAAAGCTTTCTTCAGCAGACAGAAATGGCTAGAATCCAGAGTGGGGGGCAACCAGTTTTTTTGCAGAAGGAAGAAGTTTGAACAACAGCAGAAGTAAAAATAATGTGTATGTAAAAGCCATTTCCTTTTAGAGATGAAAACTCTAAAAGCAAGCCACTTGAACAGATTTCTAGTTGCAGTAGGAAGAAGGTAAAGTGGGGAACTGCGGGCAGTCCTGACATTTTGTGTTACACCATGAGGTACAGAAACTGACCCTTAAAATGTGGTGGAATTATAGTAGAGTTGTTGCGTATTTCTCTCCACATGTGATCCATCTTCCACCAGCCAAAGAAGGACAGTGGGTATTTGTAGACTCTTGACATCTCTCAGTTAATTCTCTGCATTAACCCTGGCAGGACACTGTGTTGGTATCTGTGGCCTTGCCTCTTGCTGAGTATTCCCAGCTGCAGGGCTGGGAATATTTTCCCTGTCCTTCCCATTGTTTTGTCTGAAGAAGACTGAACCCTGGCTCCTGGTTCTTCTCCGTTCCTTGAGTGGAACAGAGTGTATTTTGACCAGATTGCCAGGAACATCCACTTTCATTTGTCATGGGCCATTCATTATTGCAGGTTATAACAAATTGTTACGTTCTTAAAGAATGTTTAATGGAAATAAAATGTAACCTTGTATTGAGGTCAGGTACTTTTCACCCTTCCATGACTGCTGCATTAATACTGTTCTTACATGTTTGATTTAGACTTTTACTTGGTTTGGGTTTGTAATTTCTCAATGACCAGATAGTGTTTCTCAGTGGAAGTTACCTTACATGCGGTAATCAGATTTCTTTTTTATTTCCTGACAGTGTTACCTGTTTGTATACTACACAGGCTGGAGGAATGCCAAATCCTTCCTGACTTTTGGGTTAATTTGCCTGTGTAACATGTATCTGTACGAACTGCGCAACCTGTGGCAGCTCTTCTTTCATGTGACTGTGGGAGCATTTTCTACCTTACAAATTCGACTGCGACAGCCACAGGGAAAGTCCCCGGATTACAATGTCTGACAAGTCCTGGAACATTTAGAGGCAGTCTTGTTCCAACAGTTACTCACTCTCAGGAATGTAAAGCTGTTCTCCAAAAGAAGCTGTCTGGATGGGTTTTTCTTTATTATTATTGTTTTTTTTTAATAAAGCAATGCAAGATGCCTGTGGACATTTTTCACTTGATGGTTAAACTTTTTCTTTTAATGAAGGACACAAAATAATATGGGACTAGAGGAGGAAAATAGGTTATATCCATACATTGAAATGTATGTAGGGATGCTAAGTTTGGTGAATTTGATTGGGGGCATAAAAAAGCTTAATTCACAAGTATGTTAATGGAGGGAATGTAGAGAGTATGTGTTCTGCATATCATACAAGCTCTTTGCTTCCAAAATCAGTTTTGCCTTTGTGAGGCAGTAGGGGGTAGGCTAACTAAGTAATAACAATAATGCTTATTGCATATTGGCAAACTAGGTTTGGAATATGTCAGATACTAAATTTCAGAATGTTTTGTTTCACATTGACATATATATGAATGTTTTCTTAATTAAAATGTAACCTGGAAACTGGTTCTGGGGTTCACCTGTATGGCACCTGTGGCCCTCTGTTTACTGTTATAAGTAGTTTAACATTTTTCCATTTATGATTTCCTTTTAATTATCTTTGAAAGTGGTCTCTGTGGACACAGTTTCTTTTTAGCAATTATTCAGAAAGTTCTGCCACTTAACTGAAGATTTTTGCACGCTTCCTGTGTTTGAAATCTGGGAAGGTTAAAAGGAAATGGAGTGGTGAGTAAATGGAGTGACTGGTACTTGTTGGACTGTTGTTCTTCTTTTTATATATTTTTAGAACTGGATGAATAATTTGCTCAAATGTGAGATAAATAACTGCTGACAGGAACATAATAAATTAGCTTAAACAAGAAAAGACCAGGGGTTTTAATTGTTCTTCTGGCTTTATTGGTCGGAGGATTTGTGCTGGGATAGAACCTCCTTGATCTGGAGTTGTGTGTGAGAGACCATTGTGTGCTTCTGAAGTTAGTGAATCAACCAGCAAACCCCAAATGCTTAGAAAATAGAATAGCAACCATACAGTACCCCCATCAGTTAAATGTGGTTTTTGTTGTTGTTTTTACAATTATATGGCAGTTATTTATGATGTTTCAAATTAGCAAATATATATAGGTAGATTTTTATATGTGGCCTGGAATAATAAAAGGGTGTGCTGAAACATTGGAGAAAAAAAAGCAAGCTTTGATATGCTGTTTGTGGTGTTTGATTTGGGGATTGATGTAGAAGAAAGGAGCTAGATCTTTTATTCTGTTTTAAAATAAGTAGTATTAGTCAAGAAAATGATGCAGAATACCAACCAATAAGCATTAGAGAATGAAACTGTAATTCAAAGTGAAGAGGAGCAATATGTATTATATTCTTAATATGTGTGTCTCTGATATCTGAGATCAAGACCTTGAAGATAACCTTGGTGTGCTGCCTCAGAGGTTGGTGTTGGGGGTGATGTGCTCTGCAGCTAATTCTCTTCCCTCCCCACTTTGAGATAGAAGAGAAGAAGAATATATTCATGAGCATGGTCTGCTTTTGTTTTGGGAATCCAGAAGATGAGGAAATGATAAAATGGAGGACTGGATTGAAGCATACAAGAATTTTAGGAAATGTTTATACCATAAACGTTTCAAAAATCCAGAACAGCAGCCTGTTTTTTTAGCACACAGAGGTTTGCTTGTGTTGGCATTCAGTGCCTCCTTTTGAACTCTGGACATCAGAAAAGGTGAAAATCAGTCCTTGACCATTTTAAATCAACGATCGAATGTTTTAAGTATAAAACCAGGTTTTATCTTGCTCATGAAGTCTAGAAGAGTCCTTATACCTATCTTTTCACTTCAGCATTGCTGATTGGCAAGGAAGCTATTATGAATGCCTGAAGTCCTGCTTAGTTTTTAATTCAGGTTGTTGTGCACAAGGATCTTCTGTTGCATCATTTCTTCAGTTTATATGTTGGCAGAGAATCTTGTTTTCTCTGAGATACCTTCCCTTCCTGCTGTGCCTAAAGATACATTTTTAAGGAATGAAAACTTTCGTTGTCATAGCATCTGGAACCATTATTCCATTCCAGTTATGCTGGTGTTAAACTAATTGCTGATTAGCACATATAATGAACAAATGCAACTGCCAGAGTAATGGAAGACGGGGTTTTGTCTGCTTGTTTTTACAGCACTGATAAAAATCCCATGTCAGGATGAAAAGTTAATGAGCATGACTGTTCTTCATTACCTGATATTACTAGGTGCTAAAAGCGTGGCTGTTGAACATAGTAGTTCAGTTTGACTATAATATTAAACTTGCTGAAATTTTGTGTGAGATGAGAAACAAGATACACCAGGCCATTTTGGAGGTGAAAATTTACTGAAAATTTGCAGTATTATTTCTCATTTGCTTATACAAACTCAGCATTTGGAGAAATTGAGGTGCTTCCCTACTGATTTTACCAGAATCTTGAGTTACTAGACATAGGAAGATGAACTTGCACAAAATGACTGCTCTCTTGAGCAACATGCTTTATTTTCATTTGAATTGCACAAGGCCGTTCATACTTGCTCGATTTCTTTTCTGTGGGACTTAGTAGAAGCAGAGCTCCCTTCCTGCTGTATTTATAAAGTAAGCTCTCTTTGAAGTTGGAATGAGTCCACTCAACACCCACAATACCATATTTTTCTTTGAATGGTGTCACTATTTACAGTCACTGTCAGGAAGAGATAGCCAAAAGTTTGACTGACTTCCACAAGATACATGTAGTGCTGTCTGAGGTTTGATTACTTCAGAGTCCCCTATTTGAGGTCCTAGAGACTTCATCACATTCTTCTTTGTGTGTTTTTGTTTAATATCTGAGATTTTTCTTAGTGGATTGCTCTTTTGTGTTCAATGTCTGGGCTAATATCTAGGAAAAAGAACTAGTCTTGTTTGTGAATTGTCAGATTTTGCTAGGAAATAACTTTTCAGCCCCTGGAAAATGTATAGACCCCTTTCCTTTCACACTGCTTCACGGAATACTGACACGTGTATGAGAGAAAGAAAGGTGAGGAGTGAGGTGTAGAAAAGAATGCAGCCTTCTCCAAGGGAATGTATGTGTGTGTTACTTGGATTGATTTTTAGCTATATCAAAGCTAGCAGAGAACTAGGTGATGATGGTTTCCTTTACAGGCATTGTGATTACTTAACATTCACTGTGGATTCTTTAAGATATTGATAGTCTCTTTATCAAAGGATTGAGGAACATCTGTTTAGGGAGATTGCCTTTCAGCCTCCTCCCTTTCATTCCCCATTTCCACTGCAGCTGCTATGGTATGACTGGTTTTTGCTTTCATGGTTTGTATTGAAAAAAAGCAGCCCATCAACATTTGCAAAGACTAAACACATGCTATTTTGAATCAGCTTCTTGTCAGAATAAGTAGCATTCTAGAGAAGTGTTACGGCTTCCAGAAATCCACACATTCTGAATGTTGTTAGTATAAAGGGATGTCTTACAGGAGGGCTTTTCCCAGATGGGTAAGTGGTGAGAAGGGTAGCAGCAGGGGGACCGCTTCAGTGGCAGTTGCATTCCTGTGTTGACGAGAGTCCAGCTGATCTCGCAACAGGGGTCAGAGGAACCCTGGAGAATTCGGCTACGTGTGCAGTTCTTGTCAAAGCTGGTCTGATATTCCAGGTACTGTTTAATTTAGTAAGGTTAAATTGTCTCTCAGTATCTATACCAGCTTCTTTTACTTAACAAAATTGTGGTTCAACTGTATTGATCAAATTGGTTGCTAATAAATTTGATGGAGCACTTTTGGCAATTGCTACACCCACATTTGCTATCTTGACTTCACAGAGCTATCAAAAAGTTATTCTGACTTCTTAGAGCATTTACGGAGTCTTTGTTTCCCCAGATAACCTTTCTGGCAAAGCCTCCTGAGACAGATAGATGACAGGTACCTGTTCAGAAGGTTTTAAGGTACGCTTAGCAGGGGTGGCATAGGTGCTGTGCAGCTACCTGCCTCTGATACAGCATGCAGAGCTCCAGCCTGGGTGTCCTGCTCAGCTTGCATCAGGGACATGTGAGAGATGCTGTAGGATTATCCTGCTAACCTGTACACTGAGCAGAGTTTGAGAACATGCCCTAGTTACCAAGCATCACACAAAGCTTGAGAGCAAATGAGCATGTGCTCCATCTCTTGTACTGAAGCTGCTCTGGAAATACCATAAGAAGAGAGCAAGGGAGAAGGACATCATCAGCTGGGTGTTTCTGTGCTCACCTAGTCGGGGGTGTTGTGCCTGCTTTCCACATCAAACATGACATTAAATAGTTCCAGACCCAGCTCTAATCTGTCTTCCTCTTGCCCATTTCAGGACACAGACTGTATCTTTATAGTTCTACAGGCAACCTGAGGTTGTTTCCTAGCAAGAAGGAGGTGTGTAGCAACAAGATGACACTCCATAGCTCTCCTGGTGGTCTCTCCCTGTGCGCCAGGTGTGGCTACACTGGAATGCTGTGCTGTGTCTCTTACTGAGCAGCTGAAAAGGAAAGGTAGGATGTCCATTAGCCTGTATTTCATTTCAGACTGAATTGCAACAGTTACTTGAAGGACAGGAGAGGTCCAAGCATACCTGAGTGGTGAGAGCAGGAGAGTCCTGCTCTTAGCTCCTCAGTAAAGGCAGGAGTGAAAACTATTGCTCTTGATGGCACAGCAGGGTTGCTGGTAATGGTTTTGTCCGGGCTTTGGTTGTTGTGAACTCAGGGTTGTGTGACCAGCCCAAGGTTGTTGTGAACTCAAGGTTCACAGCGCCAGCTTTGGCCTTTATGGCTCCTGTTGGAACTTGGGCTGCAGCACGTAAGAAGGGATTTGCCACTAGGTGGGGAGGCCTTGTGTGGAGCCTTTTGCGGGCACCCTTGTAGCTAGGAGCAGCAGCAGCATGTACAGTAGGGTTCTGTGGTGCACTATTAACTGCTGTGCTGCTGGGGAGGGTGGTGTCCGTTAGATGGTGGCACACACAGCCTGGGGTGGTTATTTTTTGCTTATCTGTAGTTGGATTTGATGGTTTGTGTATCATCAGTTACTTTGGAAGGAGTGGCTGCTCTTAGGGGGAGACATGCCCTCCCTTTCCCCTGTGATGGAAGGGGTCTTCTTGTCTCAGCCTGAGCTTGTGGCACTGCTCAGCAATCATGGTAGTTGGGCTAAAACCGCACAAGTCTGTTCCAGTAGATGGCAATAGTTATTTGCAGGTGAAATTCTGTGTTTAAAGAAAAGATCTCTGAGCCCAGCTGCTTACAGGGGAAGCTCGCTTGCTCTGACTGTTCTCCTGTGGAGCTTTTTATTCAAATGGCACCTGTGCTGTGCCAGCATTGCCTCTGAGCTTGTCAACACTGGGTTCTCACCATGCTGTAATTCTCACCTGGCACCCACCACTTCCTTACCCGCTCTTCTTGGCACCGGCTTTCAGTGGGAGCTGTGAAGAATGGGGTTGGCACCAGCAGTGCAGCCTTGTTACCATTGCTGCAAGCCAAATGCCAGGGCAGAGCAGGGCGAGTGGGGACTGTGGACTGCTCAGGGGCAGAAATTGGAAAATAGAACCTTGCGTTATAGACAAGCTGCCTGTCTGTCACATGGCAGAAAAACAGTGCTGCTGCTGTCTCCCATCCCATCAGAAGTTCAGTGTTCTCAGTCCTGCCCCAGCCTGCCCAGGTGCTCTGGCTTTATCAATTGAAAATCCTGGGACCAAATGGATCAAGAGAGTGTAATCTGAGGGGTTTCATCTTAAAACAGTTGATCTGCACTTTTTCAGGCTGCATCCCAACCTTTCTCTCCCAAACTTCAAAGTTTGGGAGTGATGATGCCCTGAGGAGCAGTCAGAAAGGTTAACAGAATGAAAATACTTGCTCCATGGCATAGATGCTGGCCAGATGTTGGTGCCCACGTGTATTGTGTAAAGCACAGACAGCAAGGCCAGGGATACTGGCAGTGCAGGGAACACGTGTAAGAAATCTGGTGCGTCCCAAATGTATCATTCTATTATGTGCAGGCAGATACTTGAAGCAGCCAGCTTTGTGTTGGAGAGAAGTGGCTGAACACCTTAAAATTCACCAGAATGCTTTCTGGACAGAAAAAAATGCATGTAGGGAAAATCATTCAGCCTATCAGTGTGTGCAGCAACTTAAATGGGAGAGCAGAGCACTGGAGGCTACTGGCTTCCTTCCCTGGTAATACCCATCTCCAGATAGTTTCAAAAATTGCTTGTATGAGATGATGTCCTAAATTGCATGATTATATAAGATAATATATAAAGTATTAAATAGTTCTTCACCATCTTTCTTAGCCTGATACTTGAAGTATTTCATGGCTTTTTTGTTAACACAACTATTTTCTCAGTACACTTATAAAACCCCTCCTAGCAGATAGGAGCTTGCAAGTAAGTAATTTGTTTCTTAGTTGCCTATGGTCTTCTCAACCAAATAAGTCAGTTGACAGCTGCAGCTTATTGTTTGTCAGTTATAATTCAGGCTTCTGTTAATAGATAGATAGCATTATGTGGAGCATTTACTTCTACCTGTAAAGACTGGAAATGTTGCATGGCAAGCAGAGCTGCCACCTTCCAGGTGTCCTTGAGAGGACAAGTACCGAGGTACCTGGGGAATTTTTTGGTGACGGTGGTGTACTTTATAAACTACACACAATTTTTATTTTATTTTATTTTTTTTTTTTAATAGGACATAGACACAGAATAATTTAAGCTGTTCAGTTATACCAGTATATTTACCCACAGTGCCACGAGGCTTTGTCAGCTCTGCTGAGGCTACCCTTTCAGGGCAAGTGGGTGCACAAGAGGGACCCGGGGGATGTTCAGGGTGCAGTCAAGACCTTGCTGCTCTCTGTACTGGGTACTGCGTAGCACCAGTGTGGTCAAGCAGCCACCTGTTGATGCTGGTCAAGAAAGGGATGTTTCCGTTTGCAGATTCAGTATCATCTCCTACACAGCTTACATATGATCACTAGCCAGGTGCAGCAAAAATAAAACAGAGACACTTTACCAGTGAAACAGTGTTTAATATAGTTAAATTACTTAAATAGATTTCAATTTCCATGGGAAATCATAACTGTATCCATTTTTGCAAGATCCAGAGTAAAGAGTGTGTGAATACCCCTTGAAATGATCATGACGCACTGTCAACAATCACAGCTAGAGATACGGGGGACTTGAAATTTCATTGACAACACAACTTTATAAGATGAATCAAAAGTTAAGAAGACCGCAGACTTTCATAAAGCAGAAAGCAAACCTAAAACCGAGTTTATGGCATGAAGGTAATGAATCTGAGTGAGGGGGCAAAAAGGGATGGAAGGTGGAGAGGGGAAGAAAGGTGTAACAGCATGATGCAACAGAAATATTTTGCAAACCAGGGAAGATGTAAAGGAGCAAAAGTATAGTACAAGGGCAGACTTGGCAGTTTTACAGAAGTCAATATACTATACTTTTCAGAGATGTTTCCTAGTGGAAGGGAGAAGGAAAGGGGCGATGCCATTTAAGCTCGTGTTTAAATGGCTTAATGCTTAGGTTATGCTTAGCAGTATAGCAAATTAATCAAGACAGGCCCATGGATTTTCACTTCTTCTTGTTGAGTAGGAAAAAATAAATCACCACCACCATAGTGCAATCAATAAGCTGTTAGTACTACAGTAATTCTGCCCTGAGAAGAGTGGAAAAGAACTTTATTAAATGTCAAAAGATTGGAGTAATTTTTAGTTCTAGCCAAATTCAATATCAAAACTCTCCCATCATAGAATATAAAAAATATAGCATTTTTTAAAATTCTTTTTTTTAATAAAATATCAAGGGATTTTTCTTTAATAGTTAAAAAAGGTACATAAATGATAACAGTGAACTATTCATAAAGCCCCTATTAGTGATAAAGATGTCCAATACAATATCAATGGCACTGCATTTTAAGGTTGACCACCTCGTATATATACACTTGCCATCATAACCTTTTTTGAAGATCACCTAATTCCTGAAAATTGAAAATCTGTGACTCAGTTTAAATAAGTGCCTACTACAAGAAAGTCAACTGGATGCTGCAGGACATAGTTCCTTGTAATGTCAAATGGCAGTTATAATATCAGACAACTCTCGTATCAGCAGGATTCTGTTAAGACCATCTATGAAAAATCATTTTTTAAAACAAAAAGTTCGAATAAGCTAATTTGTTTTTCTTCTTATGAGAGCTCATGTTAGCATTAGTTAGAAGATTTGCTTAGAGCTCTTTCTGACATGTTTGACGTGATACCGCCTCGGTAGCTAAAACTCAAAGGTCCTGTTTCCATTTGTTAAGATGCCGCCTTCTGCTTGAACGCTGCATGGAACAACTGTGTGACTACCACGTTTGGGTTTTTCCTCTTCTTTGGGGTTGTAGAATTTTCTGGATTTTCATTTTAAAATGCGTCTGATTCAGGCTGGAAACTCACCTGTTTGTTGTTGGTTGATTGTATAGTGATAATCTGAAAACTGCCAAGTCTGTGTTCAGAGTATTATGCAGAAAAAAATTACACAAGAGTCTACAGGTTATATACACCTCCCACCACACCTTGGTGTGGCCAGCCTGCCTGCTAATTTATATATAATTTACAAAATATAGAATTTGGTATATCTGTTAGAGCTCCATGTTTTCAATATTACAAAATAAAAAATACAAAAAAACCCACAACAAATTTCAGGGGAGTTCCCCCCCACAAAGTGTCTCTTGTTTACATCTAGTCTTTCCCGTGTAAACTAATATATACCAAAGAAGAGCACAGAAGACTTTTTAATAAATACGGTTGTAGAGCCATCGTTCTTTATCTTGATCTTCCCCTTCATCGGATGTGCCAGGCTGACTCAGAAGAGCAGTCATTTAGCCATGTAAAAGAAGGGAAAAGAGGGGGCCAGGGCTAGGATATCTTTTCACACTAAACCATTACTGATGCCATTTTAAAAGGCCTTTTTGTGTGCTGCAACAGTGGGTGTCAGTTTTGAAAGCCATTCGAAACAGCTAATAAAAGCACAGTGGTACACTTCAAATAGCTGGCAGTATGGGATGGAAACATTATGGGAGTGCAAATCCATTCCAAAATAATGCTTTGTAGTGAATCATACATTCCTTCAACCAAGTAAATGTTGTGTTGCGTCAATAAATACTTAAATAGCTTCTTAGATCATTCTGTGGTAGCAGCCTTTTTAAAAAACTCCAAATTTATGTCTTATCTGTGAATTCTGTAGTACACATCTTTGGTCGACTTAGCACTCAGCCAGGAACAACTCCAAGGTGGTTTCTTTCAATTGCCTTTTGTGATGGGTGGCCAAAGAGTTTGCTGATATCAGCTCTAGAGTCATGGTGTGAAATTTCAACTGTGGTGCGTTTTCAGCTTCACTGCCAAAAAGTGATTCTTCTCCAATTCACAATCTCATGTAATGCAAATTCCATCTTTGAGTGATGCTTCAATCAGTGCTAACTAATTGGAGGCCCTTCGTTTAGAAAGTAGGTGGTCATTTCTCCTTTGCCTTTGACCTTAATGACCCCTCGATATTCCAGCTGATAGTTGTTGGCTACTAAAACCTGGTACATGTCTGTGGTTACCTGCAGAATAAACAAGAGTAAGCAGATGCTCGTCATGCCTTCCACACAGTGTTTTCATTCGCTTTTGGAGTAATCCATGCACAAAATTAAAGTAGGATCAACTAGTTTGTTTCTAAGTCAGTAGACTTTTCCAGATCAATCAGTAACTAAAAGGTTGGCACAAACTGCAGAACAAATGCAACCTTTGGAAACAGAAGCTACGTAAGTCACACTTGATACACAACTGGGGAGGTAAAAGGGGGAGGAATACATTTTTTGAGGCAGTCAAAGGATAAAAAGAAACAAATGAGTCACATTTTTAAAAACACAGCTGGCAGTTCAGTCTACTGAGATGCATTCATTATATCACTGGTAGTAGGAAACCAGGTTAAGCTTATATTAAAAATCATCAAAAAAATACTTAGAAATTACACAGTGGATGTGCAGTTTAGAAGGGGTCATTCAGAGGGGTGGGTTTTGTTTTTTTTTTATGAAGGAGAAGGTAGCAGGCAATGAGAAAGACTGAACAAATGAGATACAGATAACCTAGCCAGCATCCAAATTCTGTCTGCAGGCGCCACTCAAAAATAATCGCTTATGCTGCAGCATAACAGAGGTTTGAAGACCAGACTGCCTAAGATTATTTATTTATTGCAGTGTATTTTCTCACCCCTTTTCAGGTGGCTTTAAGTATTTCCACTTCTGGCTTGCCGTGGCTGCAACGTTGCTGTGCTGATTTGCTTAATTGTTCACAGACCATCTCGTAGGAAAGTTTAAAGAGTGTTGGATAAATATTGATCCAGTTAACTGACAGCTTAATTGAAAAGAAGCATGGCTTCCTCTCTTAGGTTTTACATCAGTTTAACTGTTTTTATATCCCTTCAGTACTTTCCCAACAAATGATAGTCTCTTACTGCGAACATTGGCTTAGCCAACTTGGAACAGTGGAATTGAATCACTGGAAAGGTCTCTGTCTGAAGGCCAAGGAGATATTTGATTACAAGATAGCTTCCATTAATCCCTGAAACCATCCTCTTTCTCTGGTTACATATCCCCATCCCACTGATGCCTGGATCCTTGCTAGCCTCAGAACGCATAGAGGATTATGAACAGAGAAGTGAATTACAGAAACACGTATCTGAGTCAAGTCCTTGAAAAATAAAACAGCCTACAGCTGCATGCAGCTGAACAGCAAAAGCGGCAGCATGAGTGAGTAAGCATCACAGCAGGACTGTTCTCATAGGGCCAGTGAGGCATGTGGGGAAGGAAGGTCAGGTCAACACTTCCACCCCAAAACTGCAAGTTTTTGACTAAAGGTTGCAAAGTTGGTCAAGATTAAAAGGCAAAACATGATGGTACCACTGGCATTCCTCAGCTGGCTTTTCCTTCAGTACTATGTATGTATGTTAACTGTATGACATAAAGGAATAAAATCAAACCAAAATTCCAATTCAGATCATGTTTCAAAACCCGTAAGTAAGTGACACAGGGCTGGCAATGTAAGTAAGTTATCCAGTGAATTTCTTACCTGAATCCTGTCAGGCACACCTGTACTGTCCATTCGGCTAGCTACATTCACTGTGTTGCCCCATATGTCATACTGGGGTTTGCGTGCTCCTATCACCCCAGCTACAACAGGACCAATATTGAGGCCTGGAAGGAGAGGAGAAATCCCACAGCTCTGAGATCCACATGAAGCTTGAGGCAAGTTATTTTTCAGACAACAAAATAGCAACCTAAAGTTCATTTGTTCTAACTGTGCTTTACCTGGCATGTAAAGCTATAGCCAGAATGTGTGGAAAGAAACTTCTAAGTTTCTTTAAGAAGCTTCTTTGATCCACTATGCCTGTCTGACTGGCAGAATGGGCTGGATCTGCTCAATCCAAAGCTACTCTCCAGTACCAGATAACAGGATAAGGTTTATTTGCTGTCTGGCTGCCAAGCAAAGTGCAAACTTGGAAGTCAGCACACAGCTACTGCGATGCTGGGCACCTGTGACACAGCAGCCTAGCAGCTTTCCAGAACAAATACCACACTCGACATCATCACATTTCTTCTCCTTCTCCTGTTCTCTTTTCATTCCCTGACTGGAAAGACAATTTAATGTCCAAGAATGGCAGAGCTGAGGACCACAGAGGGTGTGAGCAGGGAGCACATCACAGGTAAATGAGCCCAAGCTCAGCTACCATTTGAGACCATGCTGTGGTAAGAGCACAAGTCCAGATGCCATTTGAGACCATGCTGTGGGTTCGTTCCCCAACTGCTCCTAACTCTCTAGGGAGCCTCAGTAATAACGCTGCTATCCTAACAAAGCTGCTCTGATGTTTCATAGAAGCCAAAGTGGTCACCAGACACAAGACAACATCACTGTACAGCTAAGGTAACATCTATGGTTTTTACCTCCCTAAAATCCCCAGCTCAGAATAACCGCTAGCTATACTAAATCCCTTAAACACAGTGACATTACCTATCTTCATCTGGAAGTTGTTGAATGAATGTTCATTAATGTATTTCATTTGGTCCATTAACCTCATGGCAAAATCAGCCAGAGCTTTGATATGTGTCTTCCCTTCCTTGTCGTATGTGGAATCGTTGAGGCCTGATGCGGCCATGTATGTACTGCCGATGGTCTTGATCTTTTCCAGCTGCCGGAATTGGTCTTCACTTATTATCTGTTTCACAAGAGCAAAAGACGTGAATAAACCTTGACAAACACATACATGCTGCTAATGTCCTCGCCACATGTCATTCCTTGGTACAAGTACTACAAAGTACTGCGCAGAGCCTCCACTACTCAAAATATAGGAAGAAAAAGACTTAGATATTCAAAGAAGGAGCAACAAGGGAATGAAAGGGATTTTAATGTGAAAAAAGTAGAATTAAAAGACATCTAGAGTGAGGAGAAATGAACTGTGGCACAAGGATTTCAATAAGCCACCTTCCTCCAGGAGCTCAGCAAAGCCCAGCTAAACTCATTGATTCGGTTCACTCTGTCCACCCAGACTTTCTGTGACTTACTTCATCAAAATCAGCAATGATCTCGTTGAGCAGTCTCAGACACTCCACTCCTTCGTTATTGGCCTCCAGCTCCACGTAAAACTCTGAGAAGTTGCTTATGGAGGCAAACATGACAGCCACACACTCGCAGGACTGGTAGTACAGTTCATCATTTCGCCGCTCCTGAGCCAAGAAATGGGCTGCCACGTCCTTCGGCAAAATGTTGTGGAGGAGGCGTCTGTTATAGGCCTGCAGCTCCTCCATTTCTTCTTTCTCTTCAGTGGCCTAGTTTAGGAGGGAGAGACAGTGATGTGCTTACTCTTTTGGTAACTGCTCTGGGGAGGAAAAAGCTGAGAATGAATTTGCAGGGAGTGCAGAAGCAGAAGAAAGGGGGAAACTGCAAAGGAGGGCAGAACCAGAGATACACAGAAACTTGTGTTTTGCAGTGGAAGAGGGTCCATCTCTGTGTGCACACGTATGTAAAAGCAGGCACAGAATAACACCGAAATCCAATGTTATTGTATTTCTGGGCTCTGATTTGGGTAACCTCTACAAGGTCTGTTCTTTTTGGGGAACTCCACTGCCATCCTGCCATTCAGAAGAACACACATTTGGCTTTCCCAGTCAAGCACAACAGGTTTCAGGAAGAAAAAGACCATTGCTAGAATCTGATTGCATGAGTGTCATTAAATTACAATCCTCTCCCTGCACCCCCTAAATGCTCATGTAGCTGTACTCTCCAAGCCCCACCTGATGAAGGGAGAAGGGATAAACTCCCCACATCCCTTAACTACATGTTGGCATAAGCAATAATGACTTTGTGCTTGTGACTTTGCTTGTGGGTGCTGGTTTCTGAAACAGGACATCTGAAACTAGAAATAAGCAGGAAAGGACCCTTTAGAAAGTGGTATGTCTGGACAGAAGAAGGAAAATGTTTGGCTCTGCCTGGGGACACAAATGCTTTGGCCAACTGAGCCCAGACCTGGATCAGGCAAGTCGGCTCTTCCCTCCAATTGTAAATGAGGATAACAATGTTTATCTGCTTCCCAAGGAGCTTTAATTAATTGGTGTTTCCTCAGTGCCTCCTACTCAAACCACTGAGACCTGTTATTAGAATGATGTCCTGCCATCCAGAAGGTAAAATAATCTATATAAAATATTCAGTCCTGCAGTCGCCCAGCTGTGAGTCCTGGGCAAGGCTGAGACCTGTCCTGGTTGCTTGAGAATCACATACAATGCCCCAGTATCACTGGTGGACACAAGTAGCAAAAATTAACACTGCACCCAGGAACAGGAGCACAGTGTGGCATTATCTGTAGTGTCCTGGTTATCCAGTGCTGCTGCCTAGGGGCTAATGAAGGCTGGATATCAGGCCAGTTCCCACTGCTTAACAAGAAAGTGAATGAAAATGCAAATGTGAATCTTTCACAGCCCTGAACACAGCAAACTAAAGCTCACTGAACTCTGGGAAACAATTCAGGAGTGAATACAAGCCTCTTACATTTACAGATTGTGTTATATTACAGGTTCTTGCAACAGTGACAGGCTCAGTTGCCCAAAGTAATTACCCTCCATCTTCAGATCTACAACCCATTACTGTGGGGACCATTGAAAGTACATTTACAACAAACGAGGGGTTAAAGTAAATAACCAGGATAAGAAGCAGTGAGTATGCAAAGGACCACAGAAGAGGAGAGCCCAGGTATATGTCAGGTCCAGATTAAATTCAAAGGCTCTTTATAATGCTCCTCAACTTGATAGAATAGCTCAGTAGCTTTGTATTAACGCCAGTGTTCCTCCAACACAGCAAACAGCACTAACCTGGAGTTTCCAGAGGAAATCAAGCCTTGCAGTGGATTCCACTTGCTGGGCATGCAGGTACAGTGCCAGGACAAAGACCGTAATGATGACAGGGGTTACAATCTTCAGCGCGACTCGTGTCACTGCTGGAGAGCTGCAGCCAACGGAACAGCAGAATCTCCCAGTTAGTGTCAGAGTGGAGGAGCACAGCTTAGGCACGCTCCGCAGTTCCCACTTCAAGGCTAACCAACCTCTGAAGAAATGTCTTTTCTCTTTCCCCTCCAAGCATGTGTTTGGTAAATGGACAAACAATACCTGCAGAAAGCTGAGGGCTTGGCTCATAGGTGCTGATTTCTAAAGGAGGTCTTCGAAACTAAATTTAATCCAACTTCTTTAGAAGGGTTAGCAGCAATATAAAAGCCATTTTTTAGAAAATGGCCATACATGCTCAGCCACCACCATGCTTGGCAAAACCAAAATGCTGCCAGCTCTTTGGATTAGTCAGTGTCTCCTGCACTGGCTGCCGCAGCCTGCTAAGTCTAGAACTGTTCTACACTTACTGTTTCTGTAATTAGTCACTTCTTAATGGCCTTTGTTTTGTAAGTATTCTGTAAGTAAGTTCAAAAACCCATTAAGACACATTTCCATTTCTTCTGACAAGCAGGTCAATAGAACCTGTTAAATCTGAATTACAGTTCTACGGGATGAAAATACTGTTTTGATAAAACCTTTGACTTGTAATTACAAGTAAGCTGTATGAGGTTGTCTATAAAGCAAGTTGATACTTGTCCCACAGGAAAGAGGAAGCTCTGAGAGTAACTATATGTGCAAAAGGGCAGTACACAGTCCACTCACGGCATTTGCACTGTTGCACCAGGTCACAGCCATGCATAGTCAAATACCAGACACTGCTGGTGAGCCAGCATGCTGATATTGCACCTTGTGATCAGAACATGCCCACCAACAAAACCCCGTAAAAATATTTCATGCCAAAGTGACTCACCACAACGTTCCATTTGCAGACACGCTGAAAAAAACCACAAACACTAGGTTAGAAGAGTGTTTGGCTCCCTCCAGCCCTCGTCATGTAACAGCACCTTTGCAATGTGCCACCTCTAACACTACGTGGGGCTATAGCCCCTCAGAAGCAGAAAACTGCAAAGAGATGGGGTGGGGGAGAAAAAAGGTCTGAGCTACCCTCAAAAACCCACAGTGGCAGTGCAACATGGTTAATGTGGCTAGAATATCTGAGAAGCATTAAGAGTCAGAGAATCATTTGGGATTTTAATGTCAGTGTAGGATGTAGTAGCAAATAGGAGGATGCTTGGGCACCTGTCACTACTTCATTAGGTCAAGCTGGAAAATTCGACCTAAAGAAGGAAGCTTTGGGCTAATACTTTATTGGGTGATAGCACCTCTCTGCCCCGTTTATTGTAGCACGGAGATATGTTTAATCCCTTTAACTAGCACTACTGCCTTCTTCTGCAAGTTACTCATCTCCAGTTTTGTGCCTAGCTGTGGGTATCACACATGAGGGCACTGAAGAAAACCCTTATGTGGCTTGCTATTACTACTTACAATACTGTAAAGTACTTGTATGAAGCAGAGCTGCTGGAGAAGATGGAGGGTGTGCTTTTCTTACAGTGAGAGGATGGAAAAGAGCTTTCTGGTATGTAGTAGCTGTCTGAGTTCCTGACTGATTGCTTAGTGCTGCTGAGTTTCTTCTGAAGTGTGGGTGGCTGAGAACCATGTACATGGATCTCATAAAATACTAGTTAAGTGGAAAGAAAGAGATCAGTGGTAAAATTACTGTAGTGTCATTGATGCAATTACAGCTTTGCAGGCTACTAATGTGCTACATCTTTAGCCCAAGAATCTCACAGCTGTCTCGAGAGCTTCAGGCCGTAGTTTTCTGGGGCTGAAGGAACCTCTCGCTATAGAATCAGAGATAGATACTATAAAATCATCAAAAGAGATACTATAGATCATCAAAATTGAAATAGCCGAGGGAGCCTAACTGGGCATAAAATTAAGAAGTAAAAGCACAGTTACTCTTTAACCTTGTTTGTTCCGAGACATTTTCTACAGCTCCAAGCATGGAATTTCTTCTGACATGGATTTTGCAACTCACCATTGTCTTGCATACAATCTCTTGTATACAATCTCTTGGCCAGCTCCAGCACAGAACATGTGAGCTTGGACGTGGACCCAGTTTGGGAACCCTGGCGACAGTGACTCCCACCCTAAAGGTTGGATCTAGCTGGAGATGCTTCCCATGTGCAGCATGATCCCCCTTCTCCCTTGTATCACTACCTGGCCAAGAACAACTCACAGTGCCCCAAAATCACTCTGTCTTATGATGGGAGCCTGGCAGATCTCACCCTCTGCACTGGGGCTGCTGCTCACTGTGGGTGTTACATGCTCTAAAATCTTCAATAGAGATTATGGAGGGCATCAAACCCAGTATTTACAGTAATGCTTTGGTAAGTGAAAATGCCCAATGCAAGCAGTAATGGTGTTACATTGGTTGCTCCCCCATGGGACAGACATTTCCAGCAGCAGATGGCTCTTTAATTACTGGAAGGCAACACAGAGACAAGCTCAGCAAATAACACTCCTGCTCATTAAGTGCACATTTTTAGCAGGAAAGGTGATTGATTTTGGGGACAGCTCCCATAGGACAGGGCATCTCCCTTCTTACAGCCACGATGCCAGGGGACAGCCCTCTAAATTACAAATTGCTGGGCAAAGCTCTTTGGGCTTTGCAGAAACTCAACTTGGAAGATCACATTGGTCCATCACATCTTTAAACCCAACTCATTAGTTCTATGTTCTGCATAGGGAAAAGGTAGTATGGTAGCTCTGTGCATCTAGTTATACTTCGTGTGTCACCACGCTGCTGTGTAGCTGCAGTGAAGTCTAGCAGCTCCCAACGTACTATACTCAGCTTCTCAGTTGCTTGCATATTGGGCTGGTTTGTATACAGAAGTGTGAAGTCACATCCGCATTGCTTCTAATTAGTCAGTGTAGCATAATGGCTGCAGAGCAGACAGTAATTATGTAGAGGCAACGGGCACCAAATTAAAGTAGTATGAGGATATGTTGGTTTGTCTGTTTGGGATTTTTTTACTATCAGCTGGACAATAAGGTACAACTTTGAACTATGTGGTACATGCTGAGCTCCCATTTCCCACAACACACAAATGGACTGCCAGACATCGGGACAATAAATAGCTGTCCGTGGAGCTCTCCAGACAAAACAAATTGTCCTGCTTTCAGACGGGATAAGGCTAACTTTCTTCCTAGTAGCTGGTAGAGTGCTGTGTTCAGGATTTAGTGTGGGAATAATGTTGATAACACGCTGATGTTTTTAGTTATCATTTGTTGCTAAGTAGCATTTATATGAAGTCAAGCACTTTTCAGTTTCTTGTGCCCTGCCAGTGAGAAGGCTGGAGGGGCACAAGAAGCTGGGAGGGGACACAGCCAGGACAGCTGACCCCAACTGACCAAAGGGGTATTCCATGCCATATGATGTCATGCTGTGGGGAAACCTGGCTGGGAGACACTGCTCAGGGACTGGCTGGGCATTGGTTGATGAGCGGTGAGCAATTGCATTGTGCGTCACTTGTTTTGTACGTTCTATTATTACTATTAACATTATAAGTATTTTCTTCATTTTCTGCCCCATTACACTGTCTTTACCTCAATCCAGGAGTTTTCTCTCTTTTACTCTTCCAATTCTCTCCCTCATCCCACTGGGGCCAGGGGAGTGAGTGAGAAGCTGCGTGGGGCTTAGTTGTCGGCTGGGGTTAAACCATGACACAAATGTAATTTGTGAGAGATAATACAGTAACACATAAAGCTATTTCTGGGAAAACATGCTAACCTTCTGCACTTTATTACTGACATTTGGATTGTGCAGTGACGTAAATTATACTTCTAAGTGCTGTAATTTCGCTTAGTGCTTGACTTACAAGAATGAAATGATATTTGGGACATAAAATGCTTTTATTTCACTAATTGTGTTAGAATAGCTTCTGCTGTTGGAATACATAACATCTACAAATAAAAGTAAAGAAACCTCATTCTCCTCATACCTCTTCAGGAAGCTCCATGGGGTTTCCTACATAATTTAATTCACTTGAGTTAACAAAATGATTCAGGTGATTACTGCCAATAGCAATAAAAGCCACACCTCCATTAATTAGTAACGGGCACACAGGAATGCTAACATCATGGAATACTTATGTGAAGGACAGAAGTGACCAGGTACCTCTGGCTTGAATGTGTTAATGGCCATCAAAAAATTTGAGCAACTATAAAAGCTATTTCATGACATACAAGATAGCACTGGGAAGAACCATGGGAATCTTCTCAGCCACCCTCCTGTCTAAGATAGGAGCAACCACAGCCATCATCCTTGACAAATTATTTCATCTAAATTGGTGCTTTCTAGATCTCTGATGGTTCTTTTCTGCTCTGGACTCTCCATTATTGTGAACTGCCTTCTTGCTCTAAACTGGAAAACGTATTCCAGGTTAGGCCTTCCCACTCCCAAGTAAAACAACGGCCTACTTGTCCCTTACCAGCAATTCTCCTTATTATATATCTTAGTACTATGTTCATCTTTAGACAACACCATGATTCTACTGACTCACATTCAAGTACAATTGTTACCTACAAGAGGAAATCATCAAAACAAGTACTTAGCACAACAATGCAACTCCCAGGGAGAAATGAAACTTGTGGAAGAGGGTGGGATTGTGGATGTACCAACTTTCCCTCCCTGGCGTGACCTTCAGGAGTGGGGTAATCGTGTCAATGGAAGAAGGTTGCCAGCATGATTACTGTGTGATCTGGTGATGACAAACTACCTTTTGTAAGTAAAAGGGCAACTGTCAACTCCCGGTTAGCCCAGGCCCTTCTGTTGGGAATTGTGCTGAGACCAGCTATGATACTGACTTTTCAAATGTGGACATGGGTCCAACAGCAAGTGTCAGGTGATCACTAGCCAAGCAACAAACACCACCATTCCACCACCCCATCTGGGTTTGCTATACCAGATGTCTGAACATCTCAGTGGTTCATTATCACATCCCTGAGCCAGCTCAGGTTTGCTAGAGGTTTGTTGGGTTTTGCCTTTTTCCTTTTTTTTTAATTTTATGAGAAATGTCATTTCTATATTGGGAGTGTAATAGCAGGAGAATGACTAACAGCTCCCCATTTTTGGAAGAAAAAGAAATACAGATCCACTTGGATGCCAGTTATATTTTCTTAGTAGATAGCTCATTAGTCGAGTTCCACATTAAAGAGGCCTTAAAGTTTTGCTACTCTTCAGAGCAGCACAAAGACTTTAGTTTACAGCCATGCCTTCTCTGGTATCATGCACTTCCCATTCTTGTACCACTGCCTCAGCATTCATATCCATCTAATGGCACACTGAAATCATTGGGTGAAAGAAATGATGTGAAGATTTTGGAAGTAGCACTTACTAGGTGTTAGCTGTAACCAGGAGATCTGCATTGTCAAAAAGGTTGACCCCTGGCACTTCCACAATGAGAACATATATAAATTCAATGATTAACATAAGGATCAGTTTTCCAATACAGCTGATCTGAAGGAACACAGAGCAGGCCAGGAGACTCAATAAGACACTGTAGGTAAAGTACTGCATAAAGACAAAAAGGAAAAAAAACAACCAGAGATGAATGTCAACTGGATAAATCAAACTGAAAACAAAGGGAACTAAACAGAGGGATAGAAAGGGATTGGGATTTACGTAGTTGAGCTGACTGAACATGTAAACCTGGGGCTGCCTGTGGAATTCTCCCACATTACAAAACATTTAAGTGTTAAAACTGAACTGATGGAGAGGAAGACTCTTGCATTCTTCATCAGGTGTTATTTGCTTAAGAGGCATAGGGCTCACAACCCAAGAGTGTGATATAGGTTTGTCCTTGATGTAGATACTGAATTAGCAGAAAGCATCATCCAGTGATGCTGGAATAATTTGTCCAGTTCTAGACCTGAATTCAAATATCTGCACAATATATAGGACTATGGGTATTAGCAATTCACACCACCAGGACAGATACCCGCTTGAGGCCAATTGGAAAGTACTGACCCTGCTGGTGTGACATCAGCAATCCATCGGCAGGACACAAGCTGGACAAACTTTTACCAATGCCCAACACCACGACTGTTTTTCTGCCAGCAGGTGCACAAGTGGCAGCGGAGCTGTGGCAGCAGCTTCTGCCAATCTGAGAGCTGCATGCTTAGCATGACAGTGCTTTCAAATGAGACTGCATGTGCCATTTACGGCTCCTGTGAAACCTAGCATGGATGCAAAATGAGCAGAGGCATGTTATTCAGCTCATCACCTTCCTGCTGTCAAATCTGTGATGATTTAAGTTTCTACTCTGTCTGGACAGGCCTATTTCTGGCAAAAAAAAAGTGTATCAGGTGCCTGAGGCAATCCAGCCTTTCAGTTAAAAGCAAACCCCAGCTGAAGTAGAAATACGATTATGTTCTGAGCTCATTTATTAATAGTTCATCGCAGCTATATTAAACCAGAGAAAATAACTTATGCAGTTTGTAACTTGATTCTTCAGTTTCTAGAAAATGGGTGGATGTTCCCTGTGGCTGAGGGGTTGCATCCCACCATTTGGGAACAACAGACAATGCCTGTACCAGGTCCAATATCTGACCTGCAGAGCACAAGGGAGGGACTCCCCACTTAACCCACTGACCAGCAGGACCTGGTTCAAGGCTGCCATAGCACCCTCATCATACAAAATGGTTGTTCCTTATTGCTTAAAATCCCTCTGCCCTGAAACAGCATTCCTGATAATCTCGTGATGGGCGTAGACTGTTTCTAGTTCTCTGTTGTGCCAGTTTTTGGTCCTGGGTGTTTCTGCAGACATACTTTGTCTTTTGAAAGTCAAAGTAATGGTGTTCTCAGAAACCTCACTGAATCAGATAGGGATCATATTCCTGTTAGGTTAAATGGAAATGGGTTCAGTGGGATACCAGGACTTCCAGCAGCACCTTCAACATCTGGATAACAGATCAGCCATAAATCTGTCAGGTCCCCATAAACCCAGATGACCTTGACATAAGTTCTGCTTCCAATCTAAATGGGCTTTTTAGCTTTTCAGTTTCCAGTAGATAACACGTAGTGTCTACTCAGAGAAAAGTCTTGAATAGCTATATAACAACTTGTTTTTATGAACAATTTGCTCTGAAGAGGCAAGATTTGTATTTGTGAATTGAAACAGACCACTATCAGGGCTGCTAACCTGCCTGACAACTGAATCTACGATACCCATAGTAAAAACAAGTGAAGTTTTTAATCAGGATGTAAAACAATGGAGGGAAGGGTTGAATCTATGACTAGACACTGTTTTTTAGTGAAGCGATTTTCAAGTAACACTAAGCACCCACAAACTCCTTCGAAATGACTTGCAGTTCTGCATGCCATTAAGGACTTCATGGAGAAAAGCTACGTCTCCTGCTGCAGGCAGGATCCAGCAATTATAAAGCCTACTGATTATTCAGCCCTGAAGGAACTTAAACATTAATGCGGTCTCATGATAATAACTTCAGACACTTAAGTTTGTGCGCAGTAGCCTCTGTCATTCTATAACATCAGTCAGGAGCAGCCTTGCTTTCCTCTGACTCACTGAGATTTGTCACACAGGTTTTATAGCCCCTTCTCAGATCAAGCTCTACAATTCATTTTTTTCAAGCAGTACCTCTGGAAAGTTGCAGTTGGGCAAAGAACTGTCACAGAATCCCTGCAAGGTGCCCAGGCTGTAATTGGAAGTCAGGTTGCTGATAAGGCATATGTCCACCTGGTCCAGGGTGATGTTGTATTCTGCAGCCATGCAGCTGGCAAGATCCACAGTACTACACATGAACTGAAGAAAAAGATTGTATTAAACTCAAAGGCACAAAGAGAAGAAAACAAAATAGCTCACATCAACTTAAAAACCCCTTGGAAAATGGCTGTAGCAAAGTGCAAAATATGCAAACTTTAATCACCAGCTTCTGTTTTACTGCATGTGCAATGTCAATGGATTTATACGCCAACATATTAATTAATGAAATCCAGGCAGTGCACTCTAGAAAGTTAGTTTTGAGCTCAACTTCACATACAGCTTCACAGGCAGAGGTGCTGTAGATATTATACATACAAGTATATCCTGCTGTGTGTGATAGGGTCCTGGTGTTGCTCTGTTTCTGATAATGGGAATTTCTGAGCTGATAAGTTTCCCCTGCCATCACTGAAGCTTCTGCTGTGTGTCCTTCTACAGGGAAGACTTTTGCAGCAAGGCTGAAAGGCTGATGTGCTGTGTTATGCTGAGGAAGCAGCAGAGGCCCATTCTGATCTCCTCCACATGCTGCTCCATTTGTCCATTCTGCTAATTTTTACACTAAGTAGTTCATGACTGCAAAGAATCACACATTATGCAGAAAAACAAAGCTCTAATTTCTGCATGGTGCTCAGCAACCCACAGCAGCTCTTTGCAGGTGACTATGGGGGAAGGTGGTGGGGTGTCAATGCCATTGAGCTAGTGCCTCACATTCAAGTACTTCAATTGTTTCCTAAGTCTTCACTATGTGTACAGGGAAGCTGAGGCAAGAGCAAGTTGTAGTCTGATTTGGAGTACTGTGTGCAGTTCTGGTGTCCTCAACATAAAAAGGACATGGAACAAGTCCAGAGAAGGGCCATGAGGATGATCAGGGGCTGGAGCACCTCCCATATGAAGACAGGCTGAGAAAGTTGGGGCTGTTCAGCCTGGAGAAGAGAAGGCTGCGTGGAGACCTCAAGTACCTGAAGGGGGGCTATAGGGATGCTGGAGAGGGACTCTTCATTAGGGACTGTAGTGACAGGACAAGGGGTAACGGGTTAAAACTTAAACAGGGGAAGTTTAGATTGGATATAAGGAGGAAGTTCTTTACTGTAAGGGTGGTGAGGCACTGGAATGGGTTGCCCAGGGAAGTTGTGAATGCTCCATCCCTGGCAGTGTTCAAGACCAGGTTGGACAAAGCCTTGGGTGATATGGTTTAGTGTGAGGTGCCCCTGCCTATGGCAGGGGGGTTGGAACTAGATGATCTTAAGGTCCTTTCCAACTCTATTCTACGATTCTATGATTTTTAGATGTTTAGGCCTCTCCGTGCTAGTGCAAGTCAGTGCTGCCACAGCTGAGGCCATAGCAGAGGAGCAGAAGGCCATGTGAAGTCTGTAGTTAACTCCAAGCTCACAGCTTTAACCCCAGGCCCATCTCTCCCCCACTCCGCTTCCCTTAAAAGATCAAATAGATGTGTGCAAGGCAGAGAATATTGGTTTCTTTAAAAGACATTCCACCTTCAAGCCATTGGTACAAGTCAGAAACCAGCAGCTGCAGGGTTTTAGAGAACAGCCTAACTCTCTCCGAGTCTGAAATCATCAGCAGTGTTCGAATGCAAAGTCCTGAAAGTTCAACTCAAAACAAAGTCTTCCCAGTCCCTGTTAGGTGATTACTGTGCTCAGAGGAGGACACAGCACTCTGCAGAAGGCTGGCACAAAGCCTGTGCAACACTAAAGTGCCACTCAATACCGTGGGTGTTAAATGACACATCAGCCTCATGCTGGCCCTTCATGCAGGGGTACACTTCAGGCTTGGCTTATGTACTCAGAGCAGAAGGATTTAAAAAAAACAATATGGGCACAAGTTGGTGCCAGGCATATAATAAGCTACAGGGATGTGGCTTTTGGGCTCCGATTTGTTTTCTATGCCCAAATAGCAAAAGGCAACTGATCTCAAGATGCTGTAAGCATTAGGCAGGATTACATTAAACCCAAGGGCTGTAATAAGTAACCATGCTGCTGAGCACCAATAAGAAAACCATGCAGAACCAAAAAGAAATAATGCACATACCATGTTGACAAAGGCAGATAGAAAAACCAGGATAATGGCAAAGACTCCAACTAAGGTACTATTGGTCCTGGACTGTACAATCTTCTTAGAAAGAGTCTGGAGAGGAGCTGGGAAAAGCTGCACGTGAGGAAAAAAAGAAGATTAAATACACGTGAAGAATCATTGCTTGTTTTGTAGATTACAACCTGCATCTGAGCTGCCCACATCCTTCAGCGCGGTGTCTGAGTGGATGCTGCGCAGGGGTTAGAGAATGATGATGGGGGATGGCAGCTCCGGGACAAGGGTGAGCAGGAACATGACCGCCTCATGGCAGCAGGCCCAGCTGGCTCACCAAGTCTGCTCAGTCCTTCCTAATGGGAATGATGGCTCCTGAGCCGAGATAGCATGTCTCGCAGGGCTGTGCTCATCCTGTCGTGAGAAGCAAACCACAAGCCATCTGCAACTGAAACAGCCGGGAGCTTGAGCCTGTGAATTACTGGATTGAAAATTAAAAAAAGCAGCAATGAAAAAATCCATGTCATATCCTTTTGATCACAGGAGCGCATCATAGCACTTTCTGGTGCCATTGCAGAAGCAGGCTGCTAAAAAAACCAGGCTAGTCCTGTGATCTGCCAGACCCTCAGTAAAGGCGCTGGAGAAATCAGCTGGCCTCGTCTGGTATATGGCACTCAGCACCACAGACACATGAGACTAAAAATAACCGCTGGTAAGGACAATCACTGAGCTCCCTAGACAGACGGTCCCAGTGATTCACTACTACCAGAGCTAGTAGCTTTCTAATTGCTTTCTGACTGCAGGCCACCAGTGTGCTTTGCTTTAGCTGCTGCATTGTATTCTAGGTAGAAACAGTCTCTGTGTTAAAGCAGAGACTAATCAGGCACCCCTTGTGGCATGGGTCACCTCTCAGCACCACATGAGGCCTCTCTCCATTGCATTAGCTACAAGAGAAGTCCAGAAGACAATGAAACCAATGCTTTCTCTTCACACGTCACCGCCGCCCCAGCACAAACTCAGGGCTGGAGCAACAGGGGATGGAGGCCAGGCAGCTCCTGCGCACGGACACATTCCCTCTGGAGAGCACTGGCCCCAGGGCACCCCTCCCTTCCACACCATCATGCCGGGGCAGGGGGGCTCTGTTGAACACTGACAAAGTGTTTTTCAGAACCCAACTCCCCTTTCCCTCCCGCCATGTTGCGCGAATAACTAAGCCACTAGAGGGTATTTTTAGACACAAAGAAGCTAGCAGTGCAGCGGCACAGCACTGCAATTTAACTATGACTAATGTTGCTATTAAAAGTCTTGCTTTTCCCTTTTATCCTTCACTCTTACATCTTCAGAGATGCAACATTTTGTCAGTGCATAGCTTCCCACACAGCAGTCCTACAATGTAATTACAAAGTGTTTGAGCGGCCAAAGCACTGATTAGCTGGTGACTTTTATAAAAGGGAGAGAGAGGTTGTGGCAAGAGGTTTTAAAGAGCTGCTTTCACCTGCTACCAGAACACACACAAAAACCAGCTCACTCCAGACGAGAGGAGAGGGCAAGGCTCTGTGGGGCATGGGAAGAAAGGAGAAATGTATGGCTTATTTGTACTGAGGATTGATTGAAATTCAGTGAAAACCCATGCTATCCTTCAGGCTCATGCAGCCACTGTAAAACAAATCAAAACACCTCTCTCAGAAACAAACCTTGCTAATGTAGGAATCTTTTGTTGATGAACCATTAACCAAGCTATCTCCTTGTCCTACCATGTCCAGCTACATCCACACAGACATAAGCTAGCAGATCCCTGCCAGCAAAGGGATGTGGGAAATGCCACTGGGCTTTCTTCCGCCCTAACCTTTACAGGATTTGGAGGGAGAAGGAAGATTTGTATTGCATTTAGTTTTCTCATTAGATTAAGAGCATGACAAGTTTTCCTGCCACCCCTTTGTTTAAGCCTCAAAGCCAAGCTCCACAACGGTATGCATGGACCTAACCTCTTTCTGTAATCTCTGGAAAATCAGGCACCTAAATAAAACTTGGGAGTGCTTAGTTGTGGATCTTGGCTCAAGCCCCTCCTGCCAATGATTCCAAAAAAGCCTGACTTTGCATCAAGCCTGAGATATCAAGCAAAGCTATCAGTGAAAGACACTTTAATTCTAAGAAAAACAGGATTTCTTTGCACTAATCTAGGTTCTCATTACTTTGCAAACTAGAGAAAATTTTAGGTCAGTAAACAAGTACAGCTGGAAAAAATCCTGAAGAGGAAACAAATGCAAAAAACCATAGGAGGTCAGGATCGCAATAGAGAGCACAACGGCACAGCCATGCTGCTCACCTGAGGAACCTGCCTTGTGAGCGACACTCATGGAGGCTCTGTGACATAAGTAATGCTCTCCCCTTAGTACAGGGCAGATAGGGGCCAGGAATACTTGCAGCTTGGAGGACTTTGATGCTAGAAATTGGGGACCTGTCTCAGCTCTGATAATTCAGCTCCACTCTAGCAATTTTCCCTCCATAAAAAAATATCCAGAAGTCAGGGATATAACAAAAAAGAAAGAAAAAGAAAAGCAGACAATTTCCCCTCCTATTCGCCAATAAAATAAAATCCCTTCAGTCCTAGGAAAAGGAGCAGAACACCAGGGTGTTATAGTACAGTGAAAAGCCATGCACTGTTGATGGTTAGCCCATTGGTTTGTGCTGTCAAACACAATTTACCCCTCTTAATAGAACTAAAATCTTGCCTGAGTGAAGAACTGGACAAGGGAAGGTCTGATGAAATGGCAACTCTGAGCCTGCATATGCACTACTGAGAACAGGACCTGAAAGAAAGGATGTGATCCATTTGGGCAGCTGAGATTCAATTTTGGATTGCCACACAAGCTTGAGGTCACTCATATAAAGAGAAATAACCACAATAGGGGAAGGGAAATTGGATTGTACAGTCAATTCCAGCTCATTCTGCATTGAAATGCGAAAATGCTGCTGGAAGACATTATCTCTCAGAACAGAGAGACTCTGAAAGCATGCAGGTACTAATGAATATTGAAGAGGAAGGTAGGGCACTGCTGTACAGGTGAAAGTCCTAATTTAAAAAGTGATTCAACAAGTACTAATGTTACACTGAAAATAATGCACAACCTCCAGCCATTTGCATGACAAATACACTAAATAAAACCTCTACTTTGCAATAAGAGCTGATCACAAACAGAAGAGTAATATTTCTCCTTTTTTGGCTTCTTACCCTATATTACGGCCATGGAAATTTGCTTAGATAATTGCTGTTGTGTTGTGAGATGAAAAAGCCTATGAGGTCTTAAAGTTCTGATTTTTCAATTTGTAATAAAAGCCTTTGTATCATTTTGAAGTACATTAAGATGCTTCTGAAGTAAAAGACAACATCTTCAGGCAACTTTATGTTGTGAGCCCATTTATGTAACATTTCGGTGATTTATTAGTCTATTAAAAACGTACAGTTTCCAGAGGTAATTTTTCCCCTGCTTGAGAAAAAACCCAAACACTTAGGGGCATCTAGATTGGTTTTGAAGAAGGCTAAGAAACAGGTAAGCAAGCTGCACATATGTAGAGCGGCAGAAAATCTTCTTTTCTTCATAAGAATAACTCGAGATTTGTCTCATATGTTCTCTCAGGAACCTGCAAGAAGTTGAATTCCACACAGCAGTGTAGCTACCAGAAGTTAAGGATTTTAAGAAGAAACATAAACTTGATAAATTAGTAGCAAAACAGATGTCTGTCAGCAGAGTACTTGCGAAGGGACCCTGGTTCCCATGACCTTAGATTCTATTGGGAAGGAACACCATCTCGCACTGGCCAAGTCTTCATGGAGCATCAAAGTGAAGAATTGGAACTCTTGTTTATTACAGCTGAAGAAACTTGGAAAGCCAAGCTGGCTGCATTGGCAGTTCCAGGATCAACTTCTAGTCCATGGAGAATTTTATTGTGGAAGATAATAATGACAGCAAAAGAAAATAAAACACGATCAAGCTGCTCAGAAAGAGCCTGCTGGCCACTGTCAAAGCCAGAGATGGAGAGGCCAAAACAGGGAAGGAAAATCTCACATGAAAAGAGGAAGAAAAAAGAGTCACTTATCATGTAACAGCACAGCAAATGAGCAAAAGTCATGTTTATGCTGATATCCTGGGGTGAACACCTGCTTTCCAACTTTGTGTGTAATGAACCACTGGTATGTAAAACACGTGCTCTCCTAGCCCACATCCAAGTGGGAAACAAAACGAACAATGCTAACATCTTCTCTGTGTCTTAAAATATCATCTAAAGGATCTGCAAAAGTGCCTTGCTTGTGCATATGTGTAAAAGTGCTTCCTGGAGCGAAGTGTGTACAGAAGTAAGGTAACAACCATTAACCACGGGCTGGGTAAACCCATTGCTTAAAAAACTCTGACTTGAAACACCAAAATCTTCAATGACAGAAGTAGGCTGCAGCTACTGGGAGCTGCTGGCATCAAACAGGTAGCTGACAAGAAAGAAGTACCTGTCCCCTAAACAGCCCATCTCATAATGAGATGCTGTCAGCAGGGGCTAATTCGGAACATTATAAAAGGGGTAATCAGAAAGGTACTGGAGCTGCTGTCAGTATGTGGAAGCAACCTAAGCCTGTAGAAGCCAGTGGGTGACAAACAGCTGTGTGCCTTGAAATCTGTCTGGTTGCAAGTCAGCCAGCTCAAATACTTCAGAGCTCTGGGTGTGCCACAGCTCTTGCTCAGTGTTTGCATAGCACCAGCAGAGCTGGTGTGTTGGTGGGACTCTGCACGGCTGGCAGTGCGCTGAGATGTTGCTGCTGGTGGCCAAGCAGCATAAACAGGCTCCAGGACAGCTCTTCACCACGTTTCCAAGTCCTTTATGGCTATGACCAAAAGCTTTCACCATTTGTTGTTAATTAACTGCCAATCACATTAACTGCTGATACCAGTTTACAAACTAATGACACTCAGAAGCATTCTCACATGCAATGGACACGCCAAGTATAACCAGGCATCTCTGAGTACCATTTTCCTGCTCAAGGAACCCAAGCCTTCCTATTAGTACTGTTATTTCTGGCTTGTAATTCTCATTGCTGGTAATCAAGCCAGACCAATGGGATGCTGTGCTTATGAACTAAGCTCCCTCTGAAAGTGTCATAAGCCCAAGGGAAGCCCTGTGATTGAGTTGTTCAAATATAACCTCAAGCTTCTTTCACTCGGAACAGTTTGTTACTCTTATTAAAGCTTAATTTTCCAAGCTTAACTTTCAAAACTCAAAAAGACATGAAAGGTGCAAGTCTTGTCAAGAGCACCCACATTCAACTGTTGAAAATGGTACAGAAAAGATAATTAAAGTGAGGCAAATCATCTGCCTGACATAATCCATTACCCCACTGTTTCTTCTGCAGGAAACATAATGCTACTGAGGTACTTCATTCCAGGCTCTGAGGAACAAAGCTGGGTTTGGGCTTAGGAGCCTGAATCTGAATGTGTTCTACAATCAGACACTGCTAGACTGGAAGGATCCCCAAAACAATCCCCAAATACAATCCACTAGCATCAACATTTTAATAGGAATACCTGTGAGTGAAAAAGATGAGCACATCACCTTTCCCAAAGTGCTGACTGCCAATTTACTGCAGACTGTGAAGAATTAATGTCTTTGGGTTTCACACAATGTATTTCTTTGCCGACCAAAACCAGTTACAATAAAGAGCTCACCGAATATTGGAAGCTCTGTACACTCATCTGAGAAAGGCTGATAAAATTCTATATATTTATGGCTTTTACTTCCTCCCCAGGACATTTTGCCTCAATGATATTCTGCTTCTGATTATCTGCCTACCCAAACACGCATATGCAGCAGGGGCCAGTACAGAGGCAACACCACAGGAAGCTGACAGGGAAGAAATGAATGGTCAGTGTTTCGTTCCACATTGGAAAATGTGTTCTTATTATATCAATATGAGAGTGCCTGCAGGGGACTTAATAGACATGCAGATCCACAGAATGATTACTTCTCACTGAGCTAAAGAGATGCCAACCCTAACATCTGTTTGCAGTTCATTCTGTCTTATCAAAGGCTTTTTCTGTAACCCTTATCACATAGTGTGGAAAGGATGGATAACAAAACATGCTCTGTTAGTTGAAAAAACACATTGCTGATCGAGTTATCTTAGGCAAAGAAGCCACAGTACTTACCTTTACACAGGAGTAAATGACTGAAACAAACACCACTGTGGTCAGGATCAGGAAACAGGTCAGGTAAAAACCCAGCATAAATGTGGAGCTGAAATCAAGGAGATTATTATTATTATTATATTTTTTAATAAATGCACATCACACAGAATAGCTACAGCTCTGCTCTCCAGAACATGACATTTGTACAAGACATGACACACCATACAGGCTTTCCAATTAGGACAGCAGAAGGAGACGCGAGGTGCCTTGAATACCAACAGATACTCTGTCCTATTTAGAATTACTCATGCAGGCTGCAGAGCAGAGAATACTGCATCTTTTATAGCAATCAACTTCCTGCTGAGCTGACAGCAGAGGGACTGAGAAATATTTAATGTGCTCGAGGAGCTGATAGAACAACTTGTTACGACAGGTCAGCCACTGGCTGGCTGTGGGCAGGCTATGGGCAGGAGACCCCTGGGAAGGAAAGTGTGCTGAGTGTTGCAGTGTAGCCAAGTGGGAATAGTCTGAATGGGAATAGCTACCTGTCCTTGCCATGCATAGGAAATGTCTGTGCTGCCCCATCCTCCGTTCTCTGTCTTGTACATGGGATAGGAGTAAGCATGGCATAAGGACAGTCAGGGAAAATAGCATGGCCAGCTTGAGAGGTTCCTGTTCCTCCCGACTTTGAAGTACGAACAGGACACCAGGGCCAACTTTGTACTATGCATTTTCACCTGTTTTGATCATGAAGATACTCAACAACAATTTCCCAGTGACTGGTCTCAGTGTGACAGGACAGGCCCCCTCCCAGGAGTTAGCCTTGTCCATAATTTAAAGGAAGTATTCCTGCAAGATGACATTGAAGCCAATCACACCAAAGCCAGCTGGTCTCTGTGTTCTCTCATGACTACTAAGATAATTGTACTTGCTAATTCATTATTTGAGCCTTTGTGAAATTCATTGAAGCTATTACTCTTTATCATCATAAATTATCACTGCCATTTTGTCTTTAGTTTCAGATTCAATTTCCACGGTGTGTTTTTCATGAAGCTGTGACGGTGACACATATTCACCTGTGGTTTCAGTTGCTGCTTTACTGATACCTTCAATAAAAGACCCAAATGATGCAACTGAAATATAATGAAAAACAAACCAAAAGGTGAAGGAAAGTATACCTGACCTGAAGTTAAAACACAGAATTTTATTTACTCTTGAACCAAATCATCTTTCAGATAGGCTAGGCTGCCTAAGGACACTTCAGAAGTTACCAAAACCCCACCCTTATGGGTGGTGTGGAAAGAGACAGCAGCATGACATTTACACCACGCTGCCTTAAGTGATTGACTCCTGCGTAATACAAAGGAGTCAGCCATATGGTTGCCAGAGATCAGAAATCGTCAAGTTGTCATTTAAATGTTAAACTGGGTTTTAGATAGACAGCTTAGTGGCTGCTTAGGGAGTTTGATGAGCAACATAAAGGCTGGTAGAGGGCCTCTGCACATGCAAAGTCACAACAGCAGTATCCAGAGATACAAAGTGCAAGCTCTTGCTAAATCAATTACTCTTGAAGAATATTTTTGGATGTAATTAATAATGCATTAATTGTTGTGACTGATCTAGTTTCAACTTTGAGCCTCTTTCAGCTTCGGTTAGTTTCCCAAAGTGGATCTGTCTGTTTATACAGTGCATTTGTACTAGTGTTATTTTGTTGATTTAATCTTTCTGAGAGCAGAAGTGAATGACCTCTTACCTAGGACAGTGAATAACCTCAAACATCAGACTATGAGTTGTTTCTGTGACCTTCTGAATATCTGATCTCAACAGTACAAATCAATCTCTATTCTGAAAAGATCTGTGGTGTGAACAGAAGTAGAAAGCAGTTGTAATGGCATAAAATAGTGTTGGAGCTCTCTTTAAACATTCTTTCTCTTCTTGTAATGAAGATGAATTTGGAGCATTTTCAGAGCTTCTGTGATCTTTTTCTCCAGATTTAAAATTACTAACTCCGTATTTATTTCCAGCACAGCAGTGCTTAGTGAATGATGTATTATTGCTACTGAAGCAGAGCACAGGAAATACCAACATGCTTTAATTTTAAGGGATTTTTTATAAACTTTTTGAGAAGAAATACTACGTCTGCAGGGCTCACTGCTGGAAAAGATCTAGTGGGTTACTCTCTGCCTTTCAAACAAAGGATTTCACTGGAGTGGTCCAAAAGCACTGTGCCCAACAGTCCTGAGGAGCTTACGCTACTCTTGCCTGGGGAAAGAAATTATTGCAACCCTTAAACCTGGAGTGAGCTACTCGAAGCTTGGGCTTGTGTAGCTTGACTCCCTCTCTACCTTTTTTCTTGCATTGCTGCTCTGAGTCCAGAAGAATGAAAGTATGAATGGTTATGCCTCATTTGTTAAGCAGACTCTGAGACCTCAGTACTCTGAACTGTGATGGGTTTTACACCTCCCTGTCCCACTGCATACAGATAAGAGGGCAGCTTAGCCTCATGTTGTGAACACCTACTATGCCTTAGTACGCAATCCTTCCTACTTAGGGATATTTGTTTTCCACAGGCTTATAAATGTGCTGAACTGAATTTCCTCAGATGGAGGTGAATGGTAAGAGAAATCACACTGGGAAAAGAGAAATCCTCACGTGCTAGCGAAGAGGTTTTAATCTGCACTAGAAACAAGTGAAAACAATAAGCACCATGCATCACTTGACCATGAATTATTAAAGGATTTTTCTCTTCCCCTTGGTGCTCTAAATTCTCAAGAAAAAAAAAAAACAAAACAACAAAGAAAAGTAGGCCAGAATAGAAGAGGAGAGCAGATGGGAGCAAAGGGATGAAAAGGTACTCACTGTGGCACAATTATGATTTGAACAAAGCAGATGAAGAGGAAGACTAGGGAGGCACAAGCCACGTAGGCTCCAAACCTGTCATCCACCTGCTTGGAGTACTGCAAAAGATGCAAACAGGGTTATGTTAATGGGAAATTTGGCTGGCTGCCGCTTCTTCACAAAAACTTCTTGCTTATCTTCTGTTCAGGTCCTTGGAAAGCAGTGCTGGTAAGAAACAGCTAACATTACAAACTCCCCTTCTCCCTGGGCAGGCTATAATGGCTTGAACAGACCCAAAGACCAGGGAACAAACCCACACAGCTGGGTGGTGAGAGGAGTTACTGTGTGCCCCTCGCACAAGAGGAACAGAAATGTATTAGCTGCCAACAGCATTCTAGGTTACCACTGTCAGACCTAAACTTCTTCCATGGAAAGTTTCCTCCAGCAGGAATGAATATTGCTAATGAGAAAACCTTGTATTTGTGCAGACAGCTTGGCTTGTTCTAATGATAGTGCGAGGATGCTGCGGTTTTCACACAGTTACTGCTTCCAACTACTTGTCAACATATTGGTCACATGGGAGCTGCATCCGATTCCCAAAGATGCTTTATTTAGCCTGAAGCATGGTTCTCAGTACAGATGGTCTCAATGTTTGAACCACAAAATAAAAGGTGATTAGAACAGGTGAACCACTAATTTCCCTAGCAGTTTTCAGCTATAAAATTGAAGGGAAGGAGTGGGGGGAAATTACATGCTTCAGCTTTTATCCAGACCCCTTATTGCTTAAAATGGTCTCCCAAAAATGACCAGATTGCATCCTAATTAGGGCACCCCTAATGAGCCCTGTGGGACAAAGGGCAGGGAAAAGCCCATCCAGAGGTGATTTGGAGCTCAGGCAAGCTGAGGCAGGTTTCTCCAGTGATTTGAGGGAAATAAGAGGTGACTGCAATCTCAATTTCAGATGCCTCAAAGTCAGAGAAACAAATCTGGCTTATTCTGGATTCTCTTTACAGCTCATCACTGCATATTCATGTGTGTCTGACAGAAATGGCTTGGGTTTCCTGCCGAGTGCTTCCTTCAGATGACTGTGACTTTCTAGGGACATGTACATCAAGGTTCCCGTGAAGATGCATGGATTTTCTAAGACCACAAGCCCACCTCCAACACTTAAAACCTAGCTTTACCTATAGATATATAAGCATGACCTTATGCAGGAGAATAAAAACTCCTAACAAGACTGAATGATGCACTGCAATGAGTTTTAGACAACATCACCTTTTTCTCCAAGTCAGGCTCCCTGAATGTTAAGAGGAACTTGCGCACATGCTCAGAGCGTAACCGATCAATACTTCTGGCATCGATGGCACGGCCCAGAAACTCATCCACTTCATCTTCTGGGTTCATACTTTCCTGCGTATTCCTGAAGATGTCACAAAAAGGGAGCATAAGAGGACAAGATAATTTCCCCCTCTTCACCATATGTTATCATTTCACTGTATAACAAGCTGGAGGTTAGTGGCATTTTGCTCATGACAGCTTCAAGTTAGAAAACAGATTATGAGCTAAGAGGAAAATTGTATCTGCTCTATGGCTCATTGCCAGTCCTGAGACCACTAGTGAAAGGATTTGATTTACTTGGCCTTCTTCTGTGCTACATCCTTTTTCTTGCCTTGCAGTCTCTTTACTGTCCATTCTCTAAAACCATAGTCTCCTTCTATGAGTCCTCTAACTTATTTTTCTCCACACCTGCTCTGCTGTTATAGCTGTTAGTACCTGAACTGGCAAAATGATTTACGCAACCAGTCATATTTCTTGCTTCCCAACAGCATTTTCTGTGAAAATTTTTGAACTTGAGCAACAATCCGCTTTTGAGAAAAAAATTTTACAGAACAAACCTGTAGGAAAATAATGTGGCCTGACTCCCCACTGCCTCCCTTTCATGCAGTTATGTCTGAGTATAAAGCATAAACCAGGCAAAATTTTCTGTTTACAAGATATTTATATTTACTTAACTAAAGGAAAGGTTGAAAACGGTAGCAAAATGAAGAAAAAAACAAAAACCAAATTAGATTCTGCTTTCTAAAATTGTGGAACAAGATTTTGATATTGCTTAACACCTTTAGTATCAGTGCATTTCTGATGCTCAGCTACAGCTTCAGGAAAATGAGGCTGATTTTCAAAAACTGTTGAAAAAAATGACACTGAAAACTTAATCACCCTGAGGTATTTTGCACTGAGGATGAGGAAACCTGAAGCACCTCCCCAAACTCTTTAGCTATTTTAAAATCTAACAGGGTTTTTGTGACTCGATGCTGTTAATTTAATGGCCTGCCTTACAACTAGCTATAGACAGAAATTAAAAGCTAATCTTGAAGTGCTGTTTTTCTGCTTTGCTTGCATGATTGCCAAGGTTATCCACAGGATATGCCAATAGTTATCCACTGGAATACAGCCCTCACGTGCGGCATATGCCAGTGAATAACTATTTCTATGCGCTAACCTCATGACGGCAGAGCAACATATGGCTCATGCTGTGTGGCCTTCACCTTAGGCACTCTGGTGAAAAAATCCCAAGGTCTGACAAGTGGGATGAAAAGCTACACTGCTTTAGTTTCTCAGTTTTATCTGTACTGTGTAACAGTGCATAATGCACACTGTCTTGCAGCCAGCGGGCCCTTACAAGTATGACTGTGCTGCAAGCGGAGATTGCTCAATACAGCTTACAAACCAGAATGTGACTCTGTTTGAAAAGTTAAAGGTCCATTTCCAAAAGAAAGGCTCTTCCAAAGCTTTCTGCAAAACTGCACCAGATTTTCAGGAGCCCTCTGTACCCCAAAGCTACCATGCACCTCTTGCCAAAGGAAAAATAAATCAAGTCCATCTGCTCATTTCCATTCCACCCCCCTTTGTTCCAGCCAGTGAGCTGAATGTGTCTATACCTCAACTGGCTCATGATGACACACAACAGCAGTATCTATTTAGTGACCCTATGGCAATGGCAAACCTAGTTTGTCTCAAGTTTTTATCTATAGTTTAGCCAATCTTAATATTTCAGTGGGGTTGGACAAAAGTTTTTTTTTATTTTGGGGCTCTAGAATTATTTAATTTCTTCAACTTCAGTATTCCGCTTTGAAATTGAAAGTGGTTTTGCCCCTAAAAGGACAGGACATTCAATTTAGTTCTAGATGCTTCCTTAGAGGAAGCACATCTGCTTGAGCATTCAAGATGATGCTGCTTATTTTCATTCAGTCCTCATAATGTTTTCTGGACTGATAAAAATGAGCAAGGAAATCATTAGGCTTCCTATTTACAGAATGTCTTCCAAGATCCTGTGAGTTATTTACACATTTGGGTCATTCACATTTAGTCATTACATACCATGTATGAGAGATGCAATACGTTTTCCCGTAGAACTGAAGGAAGAGTTGGCCCAGCATCTTGGTGAACCTCAGTTAAATTTCAAGTACCAGTCTAAAAGTGTCACCCAGGAAGAGAGAGAGGAGACTGCCTGCTCAGGCTTTGGTCTTGGCTGTCTCCAGTTTTATAATAGGTCATTACACTGCTGAGGGTCTCTAATACTACAACTCCTGTGATTGCAGATTATGTAGAAATACCCCTGCAGGTTTTAAATTGCTTTGCTAGGTATTTGCAGTGAGGCGTTCACCTTCATGTAGACTACAAGAAAGCTTAGTTGCCTTGCATATACCTAGCTGGTCAGGTGACTTTTGCAGTCAGCTGTACCCAATCTAAAGTACTATAGTAATTTGTTTTTGTAATTTGTAAGTTTAGGTACATCTGCATGATTTTAAATTGAAATACAAAATTTCCCCATGCCTGTAAGTCAGAGCAAGGATTTCAGGCCACCCTGAAATTCCAAAAACACCTCTTAAAAGCACTGCTGAGATTTCTCCAAATGCAGCCACACAAGATTGTTGTAAGGGACAGGAACATCGTGAAGAAAGCTTGGAGCAACTTTAGCGCTCTGCGTGCAAATGTGAAAGCTAGCAGTTAACCCAGCGATGCTGGCTTCAGAGTAATCCAAAAACGTTCTGCTGATTTAATTACTTTCTACAAATGAAGAGTGTGACCACTGCCAAAACTACATGTATGCCATAATTTTAAACGCTTTGTGCCTAGTTTCAATAGCTAAATCTGCATTTAGGCACCTAAATGTCAGGTCTTGTTTCCAGATGTGTGTGGTGCCTACGTCTTCCTTTGAAAGAAGTACTGATGCTCAGTGTTTCTGCATGTGAAGGCACTGGGTTGAGCACTTGACAAGGTTTAGGTATCTGATTTTAACCAATATCAACATGAACATTTTCTGCCAGAGACGTTGTTGTATTTTTTTTGCCAAATCTTTGTTCTTAAATTAAACAGATTTCTGGATCAAGGGAATCTGAGGCAAGTAGCAGCTTCTTTTGGTGCTGAACAGATATGCAAAAATTCTGCAAACTGTATAATAAGATAGCATCGCACTGAGTCAGCACTGTAAATACACAGCTTTTAGCTATTGGACTTAACAACTCAAACTGCAGGACAGAGAAGAGACATTCAAACTTACACAGGTGAAGTTTAGATTGGATATAAGGAAGAAGTTCTTCACTGTGAGGGTGGTGAGGCACGGGAATGGGTTGCCCAGGGAAACTGTGAATGCTCCATCCTTGGCAGTGCTCAAGGCCAGGGTGGACAGAGCCTTGCGTGACATGGTTTAGTGTGAGGTGCCCTTGCTCACTGAAGGGGGGTTGGAACTGGATGATCTTAAGGACCTTTCCAACCTAAACTATTCTATGATTCCAGTCCTTGGAGCAACAGTGGAGATGCAGTTCCTTGACAGCTGGGTAACTGTTATGGACCAGTACTAAGGCAGTTGAAATTATGTTTTCTTCCACAAACTATGAGGAGGGATGTTATTTCATGAGGGATATCAACGATTTATGTATTTCTAAGAATTATTTTGTTGTAATCTGTTATGTCTCTTCTGTTCAAAGTATAACTAACATCAACTGAGTTCCCAGCAGCCATGGATGCAACAGGAAACCCTGGTGATTTCCCTAGACACCTTGCTGCTCACGAGAAACATCCCAGGGCGCACAGAGCTAAATGTTAACAAAATGGAGTTTGCATTAAAGGGCATGGGAAGAAGAGAAGGAGTCTTAATATTGCCATGTTCAAACTTATCATTTGCCTTTACTTTTAGGGAGTTGTTCTCAATGCTGAACCACCATAATGTGAATTTTCCCAAAGCTGGATACTTAGGGTTCACAGAAGCATTTAGCTGTCCCAGCTCACAGAAATCCACTTTGCCCTGACCAACAGCCCAAGAAAGGAGCTGATAAGAAGCAACAGCAACACAGTTTATGTATCAGTCTCCTCTACCATCACCTATCTTGTTCTAAGCAAGCTTACAATTAATGCCATTCAATAAGGCTGAAACACCTTCAGCACAGGAAACGTTTTTGCTGCTTCCAGCAGTAGAAGTTAAAAAGTGAACATGGTTTGGGCTTTTCTTCCAAAAGCAATTTTTCAAAATATCACTCTTGTTAAATCATTATTTTAGACATTTTTTAAAGTGCTATATAAAAAAAATGAAAATGCTGCTTTAATGTGGCTGCATTTTAGAGCATGAAAGTTTGAACTGACATTTTCGAAGAAGCTGTAATTTCTGAGTTCATTTTTATATATAGAAATAAGCAATATGTAACAATGATTAATATAAAATACATACAAATAAACTCAGAAACTCTCTATTTGAATACATACTTATCAGAGATATTCAAATCTTAGACATACTTTACGGGAAGATTTTGCTCTTGGGATATTTTCAAAGCAGCAAATAGCAAAGAATATTGGTGGCAAGGGGAAGAGCAGCAGAAGTAAGTTAATTATGAAAGCAAGTTAGAACCACACAAATACAAGTTTTGAGGGCAGTGGCAGTTCTGAGCACACATCACTCAATCCCGTGCCCTCAACTGGCTGTCCCTCCTGAAGACCTCCTGAAGAAACCTCTGGGGAGTCCAGGCATTATTCTTGGCTGCTGGGCATTAATTTTTGTCTTTTTTTAATATGAGAAAAAAAAACAAAACCAAATGTGCAAACATAACAGTGTATGACAGAAGTAAATTTGCTTACTTGTCCTTGGGGTCCTCAAAGCCCTGAAAGAAAGGAGAAGGACACAAGGGTTAGGAAACAGGCTGACCTTGAGAACACAAGTATCCTGAGAATGGCATTTCACAGAGGACTTTTCAGGGCACTCGTCTGTTAGGTGTGGATGCATAGCCTTATCCACCCACAACAATGCTTTGTGCTGCCATGTCATCAGGCAGATGGAGCAGCTTTAGAAAAATACATGCTTTCAGATATAAATTTGTGGAAGTGAAGATAAGGGAAATGGTTCAACTGACTGCTGGCACACTGTATTTCAGGTGTCTCCTTTCTTGCAGTCTTCATTACAAATGATACAGTAGAAATTATGCTGATATAACTGAGGTTGTATTTTACTTGAAGTGAAACTCAGAATGAAAAGATAGGTCAATTATTGTAGTCCCCAAGGTTGCACCTCTATGTCGGAACTTGGCTAAGGAAGCTGGATGTGTTTTGGTTTTCATCTTTTCAGGTGGAACCTCAAGGGGTCTCCTCTCTCCCTTCACCGCATGCACACACAAAACATATTTCCTTGAGTAAGATTTCAGAAATTATTTATAATATTTGTAATACCCAAAATGTTCACAATTGCTTCAGAGCCATTGAACTGAGTAAGTCGATGTATCTGTGGGTCATCCATAGTTTAAGTAGCTGGAAGGCCTCAGAGAAAAATAGGTACAGAGGCATATTTTATATGTTCAGCATTAACATACCTACTAGACCAAACTGCATCAAAATGGCCATTTTGCATGGGCTGAAACAAAATCTGCCCTCTGACGTCTTGGCTTAAATTTAACTGTCAGGAAAAGTTGTATGTTTGACAAGTAGGGTCAAATACTCAAGCGCGGAGTTTGTACCCTGTGTTCCAAAACATAAAACAAATGTAGCCGGGAGATAGGAAGAGTTCCTTTTGTTTTTCTCCCAGGGACCTCAGGCCAAAACTGCGAGAGCAGTTTGAGGATATTCCAGCTGCTGGATCTGCAGCTGCTACCAGGCTGGGGGCAGCAAACTGAGATCTATCCTGACTGCAAGAAAGCAAAAATCCTTGGGAAAATGTCTTCTACAGCTGCACTGTCCAACACCATCAGAAAGAAGAATATTGACCAAATACTAAACAAGAACAGATTTTCCCCTTGCAACTAGTTAGCAATATGGTAATACAGTGAGAAGCAGAGGTAAAGCTAACAAAGTCTCCCTGAACAGCATCAGCTCTGCAAGAGGGAAAAAGCGGGTTTTGTTACTCAGGCCAACAGCCAGGGCTGTGACTCACTGACAGAGCGACTTCCATTCTTACATACTCTGTTTCAGACTAAAACCACAGTTCTAAATAGAAATTGTTAAGTCCAACTTTACCCACCAGAAATAAAGGAAATCTCTCAGTCCCATGTAACAACCACCAGCACATCCAGTGGGAAGAAGGAAATGGAATGTTGATTTCAAAGTTAGCATGCCCACTTATCCAAGCCAAGAAACCCCATGTACTTTTTGATTTCACATTAAGGAGTGGTGAAGTGATCATTCAACTGTTGTTGTGTGGCTTTGTTTTTTGTTTTTTGTTTTTTTTTACCTTTAATCATTTTACAGTTGTCAGGAATATCTGATTTATTTATTTATTTATTTATCCTCTAAGCAATCCTACAACACAGTGCCAAAACTGAGAGCTCACTGATTAATCATGGAGACAAAATGCTCACTAATTTGTCTGGTGTCATAGTCAGTTAGGCTGAGAAAAAAAAAGATAGTCAGATGAACATAAATAGGTACCAGCCAAAAAATAAGGGGAAGGAATGGATGAGAAAACAGCCAGTACTCGCTTATTAGACATCAAGTTCACATTTTCAAGCATAGCCACATGGGAACTGGATGACTGACTGCAGAGGGAAAATCCCCTAAAATAGTCTGGTTTTCATGGACAGCATTCATCCCACTGAAACCCTGAAACTAGACACAGATCTCATACTCCTGCCTTCCAGGTGCACGTTTGAAGATAGATATCAACCAAAACACCTTAGCAAGCATATCCTTAAACAAATTCCCCAATATTCAAGTGTGGAAAAATACATAGGCTGCATATTTCACTGGTCATTTATATAGGCATTCCTCGATTAACATGGAATTTGACTCTCCCCTGCTTCTCTCCCCCAGCAAAACTGTTATAAGGAAAGTTTCTAAAATAATACAGAATTAATTGACCTAGCTGTTCAATTTAAAATTCTAATTTGTGCTTGAAACCCTGGAAATAATTAATGCCTGTAGCTCGAATTGAATTGGTATTTCGAAGCTAAAACACAAAAAGGGCACATTTCAGGTAAAGCAAAAAAGGAAAAGATGATTACATTTTCTTTCCTGGATCTTCACTTAACAAGGCTAAATATTTAAGAGTGACTTGAACTTTAATTAGAGAGAATCAGCTTAAAATTAAATGTAGTAGGAACCTGTTTAAGTTAAGCAAATTAAATGATTCACTTCAAACGCTCCTCTTTAAGATGAAAGGTTCTTCAAGCAGAATTGCCAAAAATGGAGTTGTTGTGGAGAAAGGTTGGCAAGATTATTTTAGGAAAAAAAAAGAAACAAACCTCAAACACAGCTTCTTAAATGCCGGTCATTTATTACAGGAGATCTTTCTTATTTGCACTATCTTTGCCAGGATACAGAGCAAATATACCTCTAGGATCTGACTGTGACCAGAGATTTTCTTCCCTATCTACTAAGTCATCCATGTTTCAATCACATACCAAGAAGACTTTTAAATGGAGGAGATGACCGCACACACAGGGCCATGCAGCCCACCCTATTTTGAGTTGGGAGGGAATTTTTCCCCTGGGTTTTAGTTAATGTGTTTTCACCTCCTCCTACTTTGTGGACACGCTTCGTCCACTGAAAAATCTGCACTTCAACGATTTCCTTCCCCTTGCATGAGGCTTGGGCACTAAAGACACGTTGGTCTTTTTTCTTCCTCGCAGCTGGCAAACAGTTAAGTTCCTTTAGGACTCAGATGCCTTGCTCTAATTCAAGCCTTTTGGGTCTTAAGGCTGCTCGCATGAATTGCTATGGTCTGTGTTCCACACAGGATAAACACTAAACACAATCAATCCTGCAGGAATGTGATCTACATGGATTTGCTTTCATTCCTAAAAGACTAACACACTCATGTTGTAACAGACATTCAAGCTCAAGCGGGAAAGTGAAATAACAGGGACTGGTGCTGCGAGTGTGTCTATAAAGCCACTCTCCAGCATCCCTGGGCAGCTGGGCTGGGGCTGTACCCAGCCTGTTCTGGTATAAAGAAGATTTAGAGCTGTACAAAGACATGTCAAGACTGGAATTTCTGCACACATGTCTAAAGAAATGTCAGAAAAAAACAGCTGATAAAAATGAGGTGACTGTTTTTTAGGAGAGGGGGATGAAGAGGGTAGGAAGAGAAAACAGCCAGTTCCTGGAGTTAAGTATATAAATCCCTTTTGTTTACTTATGGATTTGGGTCCAGCAGACTGAAGCAGTACCAATGGCTTTCTAGGGTGCTCGGGTGTTACGAAGAAAAGGCTAGGAATTGTCATCAGTGATGAAAATGGCAAAAGTGGTGATGGCTACCAGAATCATAGAGATTCACAGGAATTCAAGAATAGCTCCATAATCATGATGATGAAGTAGCTCTTGTTAAGGCCAAAATTCCTTTTCTGTAGAAGGGAATGTAAAGCAGGAGATAGGTCTTATGGCAGTGCAGTTCTAATGGACTGCTGCATATACGTCCTCCTACAATTTTTATTCAGTCTCGTTTCAAATATCCCTGATACTGGAGTTTTTCCCCTTCCCTCAGAAGGCTGCATTATTCTGCCATCAGATTGCAAATGTAAAGGTAATAGCATTTAATAATTGCTCTGAGACTAAGACAGCTCCCTCTCTGATTTCAGGAATATTAACCCAAACTTAGCTGAATCAACTCCCTTAATGGCACAAATACCAAAGAACAGTCCTACTCTTTCTTCTTTTCTACATGAGATTCTTAAAACCCCATAATTTTTATGACAGGTCAGGTGGCTCTGAATTTACAAGCATTTACTTTTAATGACTATCCTCAGTGGGAGTAGACATGTGCAGGAGGAAAAAAGAGGGAATTTTATGTTACTGCATCTGTCCCTAAGGCTTACTATTTTATGGGGGATATTTTATGAATATCTATTGTGCTAAAAGCTCATATGACTGCCATCTCTCTGCTTGACTTCTAAATTAACTAAGCTCTTTTCTTTGAAGATTAAAACTGATTCCTTAAATAGAATGATAAAGTGTTTGTCAAAGCCATGACAAGCTGACTGTTATACCATAATGCTTCAAATCAAGAACCATTAGAAATAATAATTCTAACTTTGAGAACATTAGCTGCAATTATTAACATATTGTAAATATGCAAAGAAAAGTGGAATAGATTTTACATCCTTTTAACTTTTAATTTAGTTCCAAAAATAAGACAGGAGAGTAGCTGATGAGCTCTGTGACCTTCTTAATGGCAACATGGCTGGAAGCATGGATTCCACCTTAAAAACTTCAGTGGTAACTCCAGCAAAGACTATAAGAGCAAAAATCATAGGGAAACTAATTTTTCTTGCCCTTTTTCCATCTCTAGAAGAAGGCTGAAATCAGACTTACATCGTGTTAAAGCAGAAATTGAAAGAACTTTAGAGTTAGGGAGAAAATGAGCTTTGTAAGAGGTCAGGCCAGCTTGAAAAGCAAAAGTGCTTCACAGAGACAGTGACCATGGGAAACAGAAAAGGAGAGTGACAGGCTGAATGTGGATGTAGTTAAAAAATCTGGTTTGGCCCTACCACAAAACTAATTATTCACATCTGTTTTCAGCAGTGTTATACATTCTGCCTTTGTCCCCATGGTCAATGAGACAAGGCTACAAAGACAGATACCGTCAGGTGTAAAAGCCGAAACAAAACTGCAGGACTTCAAAACACTCAAGCCAGAAATAACATTATTTTTATACCACTGTCCAGAAAGAACTGGCACAGAAAATACTAAGCCTGATAGGAAGGATATTTAACAAGCATCTAAGTCCAGAACAACAAACTGGCAGAAAAACACTTTATGAAACAGATTATATGATGAGTGTGCCTGCTATAGCTGGAGCACAGACTAATAAGCTCCAAAAAGGAAAGCTGAAGTGCTTCCTTTCTGCAGCCCACCCCACTTGATAAATACACTTTCATTCCTCTGCACTGCTCACAGATGGTGAAACCCGCTACTTCGTTCTACTCAGAATGATTTCGTACACAGCCCCCAGCTGGTATACTGGACCTGGCCAAACACATTAGTTTATCTGGCCCATCAGATTTATATCTATGGAACATAAGTGGTTGATTTTGAAATAGGTTTTCCCCTTTACTTTCAATTAACTTCTGGCTCTGAACTCACACCTCTGAGAAGTGCAGGTTACTCACACATCCCTGTTTTCTGTTAACTCTGAATTTAAATTACTTCAGTTCAAATGTCATGTTTTCAAGTGAAATCATAGAATAGTTAGGGTTGGAAAGGACCTTAAGATCATCTAGTTCCAACCCCCCTGCCATGGGCAGGGACACATCACACTAAACTGTGTCATTCAAGGCTCTGTCCTTGGTACATGGTACATGGTTCTGCTCCTCATGCCTGAACAGTTACCAGAACATGCGAAACAGAAAAAGACATACAAATAAGTAGTTCTAGAAATACTGAGATTTGGTTCCTGGCTTCCTAATCTCTGTCCTTTCATCTCTACGCTCTGAATTATGACATTCACAACAAACTTGTACAGAAACTACTGTCAAATAGCCTTCTAATCAGCTGCAGGCCTAACCAGCCTTAACTGAAATCACCCACTGGTGCTGACCAGAGCTACTCACCCTCTCTGAAAACAAGGCCCAAACCTGCTGACTTCATCCTTTTGTTATTAAAGCTTCATGTCTGGTTTAGGAAGCTTTGGAAATCGTTCCGGTCAGTGCCACAACTCCACCAGTGCAACACTGCCATGAACATGAAAGGAAATGTTTCTGTGAATAAAGGGGAGTTGATATCTTTATTTATTCACGCTTAACTTTTTAAATTTTTTTTTTGGTGGAAAAATGATCAGTGCAAGACTTCCAAGGAAATATTAAACTCCACTTTAGTTTCACAAAAGCATCTGCAGATTAGCTGCTGCATCTCGCTGGCTCTTATCCGTCTTTTAAAGAATTCAATCAAGAATGACTGCAAGCCCTGATCAACCAGAATTAAAGTTTGCACATGAGAATAAAAAACTGTATGAAGCCTGTGACAATTTGAGCAATGCACAGTGTTTTATATGGCTCCCACACTCTTATATGAGATCACACGGAACATGTGAATCAGGCAAATCCTCTTTTCAGAAGCACCAAAGCAATTATACAGCATAACTGCAGGATAGGATTCCTCCCCTTGCTGTTTGTGAGCTATCTAAACCAAATTGGCTATATAAATCCCAGACTAGACTAACAATTTCCTCCCAGGTCTATAGCAATATGTGGAGATTACAGCAGAGAAGATTGCTCGAGGGTTTCTCCCTGCTTGATTATGAGTTCAGGACATTCTGCATACTACAATAGCAGCAAAAAATAGTGGGTTGAATTCTTCTCCATTGGGTGCCCCTGTCCAGCTCTGCTGACGTCAGTGTTGCCGTTACCAGATTTAGCAGATGATTGCTGGAAAAGAGGATAATGATGACCTTAAGTTAAATGAAACCTTTAGAAGGAAGGCAAACCCTTGGTGCCTCATCCATGGCCTCAAATTCACTCTCTCTGATAGGGCTGCACTATTGACTGATGAAAACCTGCTGTACTGAGTTTTACTTTTTAATCACTTCTAATGTTTAAGCAGCAGAGTTGGCACAGAACCAGCTATAGTGTGCATTCCTCTGTTGCACCTGTTCCCTGACACTGATTTTAGAGTAACAAGAACATCTATTGTAAGTGCAACTTGGAGACAAAGGGAGGAAGTGAGCTGTATTTGCGATGCAATATGAAGAGAATTGCTTGATTTAGGACAAGGTGAACAGGATAAAGAATTATATTCTATGGTTGAATGACCGGACTTGTAGATGACTGTTTTTTCATTAGAAAGCTAACACCAAGCAATAAATATTATGTAGAAGACTATGCAGAGCTCTGAGCAGCCCCACAAGGAATCAGGCAGTGCCTACCTGAAAGAAGAGCTTGTTCTTTACTGCAGTAGCCATATCCCAGATGCATTTTTTAAACCTTCTCTCACATTTTTAACATCTGCATGCAGTCATATTTCCTACACATATATAATCCTATTTGATTTTATTTTGACTTTTTCTCTGTAAATAACATGGACTTCATACACAATTTCTCTGCAAATTAAATGCTTCATTAGTTGTACTCAGACTCATGAGAGAAGGAAGCATGGTCAGACTGAAATCAGTATTACAGATCTTCAGGGTTTCCTCTTTCTGTTCCTAAACTTCCTAATGTTAAACCTTTCCAGCAGCTGAAAAAATAAAAGGAAATATGCCAGGCATCTACAACCGGGCTCAGCAGTTCCGTTAGCCACTCTGCTCACATTTGATTGTAAAGACTCAGAAGTACCTGCTTCTGACCATCTAAACCTTCCCCCAAGTACGTATCTCTGTAACAAGCAAAGCAGCTCAGTCCCACTAGCCAGTGTAAAATAAATATGACAGTGTATGGCAGCCTTAAGATGCAACAGCAGGGCTTTCCACAGCTGAGCAGATCTCATGACACAACTAATGCTGTTTTTTTTTCCTGGGCAGCATTAGGCTGTGCCGACAAACATCTTTTGAGCAGCACTAATAAAGCCCCAGTAGGAGTTCTGGGTTTGGTGTGGGCACCGATGATGAAAGATAAGATTTCATCATCTTACTGATGAAATGGCAAGTGCTCAGAGGGGAAGAATAACCACTGGGCTTGAAAGCACCAACTAGGGAACAAACTTGATGAGGGAATCAGACCTTTGCAGAGACATGGTAATAGTCTTCAAATACAGAGAAGATAACTGTAAAGGAGAGAAAATTAAACTGTCCTCTATCTACTGTGAATAGCTCATGCATCACTGTGTTTTAAAACTGAAGTGAGGGAATGTGAAGTGAAACATCAACGAAAATAAACTGCTGAAAAGGATGTCCAGCAAGACTGTGGGATTTCCAGCCTTTGAGTTTTTTAAACAAGGGTAAATGCAGTTATAACTGGCTCCCTTACAATGGGTGAGAACAATGCTTCAAAGTTCTGTGCAACCTAGATTGGAAACTTCGTAAAATCTTTTCATCTATCTCATATTATTATATTCTTAATTTCCTAATAAATAAAATGTTTTCAGGAAAATAAATAAAATGTTTTCAGGAAAATAAGGAATTTCACAAGCTGCTTATACAGCCTATTCCTTGCATCTGAGCTTTTTCTTCACTTTAATCTTCCTTGCAGCAAATTAAGATGATTATTTTTAATCCTGCCATTTGCTGTCATGGAGGATGATTTATTACTATTTTCTGTCCCTACAAGGCTTCATGTATTTGAAGACTTTTGTTTCTAACCAGTCATCTCCCTTCTAGACTAAATAAACCAAATACTTCAACACTTCTTCACAGGTCACACTGCTGAAACTCTCCTAATTTGTAATTTTCTTCACTGGACTATGTTCAATTCATCCACATTCTCCTGAAGGATTGTATTCACAAACTGGATGTGGTTTTCCCACTACAACCTTAATGCTGAGCATGGTGAAAGATGCAAGAGAATCATTTGTCATCTAGAACAGACCTGTAATTTTCATAGAATCATAGAACAGTTAGGGTTGCAAAGGACCTTAAGATCATCCAGTTCCAACCCCCCTGCCATGGGCAGGGACACCTCACACTAAACCATCTCACCCAAGGCCTCCTCCAACCTGGCCTTGAACACCGCCAGGGATGGAGCATTCACAGCTTCCCTGGGCAGCCCATTCCAGTGCCTCACCACCCTTACAGTAAATAACTTCTTCCTTATATCCAATCTAAACTTCCCCTGTTTAAGTTTTAACCCGTTACCCCTTGTCCTGTCACTACAGTCCCTAATGAAGAGTCCCTCCCCAGCATCCCTATAGGCCCCCTTCAGATACTGGAAGGCTGCTATGAGGTCTCCACGCAGCCTTCTCTTCTCCAGGCTGAACAACCCCAACTTTCTCAGCCTGTCTTCATAGGGGAGGTGCTCCAATCCCCTGATCATATTTGTGGCCCTCCTCTGGACTTGTTCCAACAGTTCCATGTCCTTTATATGTTGAGGACATCTGAACTGTACACAATACTCCAAGTGAGGTCGCATGAGAGCTTGGATGGTATCAACATTTGCCTTTTTATTGCTGTTTACAACAAACCTCTTTCAGTTTGCAGTCAACTACAAACCCGAAATTGTGTTTCTTAATAGTAGTTTTGTTTTGCAAATAAAAACTGGCACATGAGTATTATTTCCAGAAGTCTAAAATCCATCAATATTTATAAAAGCACTCTGAAATCTATACTGGGAAAAGCAAAGTATTTTTTAGTGGTGTATAAATATTTTTATAGCTATAAATATACCTGTACTCTCAAATGCTTTCAAGTCCATTTATTTTTGAATTCTTCAATTCTTATTGCAATTAAGAACTGGACCAGAGAGACAGTGGGGAAGACAAAGGTGGCATATGGAGACTTGGTGGATGCTACTCCTTTGCATACATCATTATCAGTACAAAAGTCTGCATTTCCAAAGAGATATAGTTAATGGTCCTAGACTGACCACTTTTGTTCAAGAAACAAGAAAACCTGTTGTAAAAAATAGTGAAACCAGAAAGCAGCTGTGCTGCTGCTCTGCCGTTCTCTGGCTCTTTTCAGACTCTGTATACAGCCACAGACCTGATCCTGTCTAGGATTTGCTGCTTGCCTTGAGTGGGCAAGGTGACACTCCACCTGATTCCATGCTGGCAGCATCACCCAGTCCAACAAGGCTGGCTCCCAGGGCCAGGGCTCCAAGCAGAGCTGCCAGCTCACAGCAAGGTGCTTTGCTCTCCCAGTCCACTCGTACCTGAAAAAATACCAGCTTTTCAGGGGCATCCACTAACGCAGCGGCCCAACTCAATACAGTCCCCAGGACTGGCTTTCTCTGGGCAGCAGCTCCACCAGCTAATGGAGTTCAGAGTCAGCAATGGGCAGCCTCAGTGTCTCCTGGTTGCTGCCTCCCTGTGGAGGCTGTGCATGGCAAGAAAGGCCACTGCAAAGCAATGGGAGAGGAAAAAGAAGGATTTGGGATGGTCTGGAAGGCAAACTGGTGTATGAGGGAGATGGAGTGGCTGTTGGCAGGGTGGGATGAGCTGGCATAGTTGAAATCCCAGCTAGGGGACCCAGTTAGCTAGGGTAGGAGTAGGAAAATAACTCCAGTTTTCCAGGACATTTCAGATTACTGCTGCATGGACACACGTAATTTTTGTCTTATTTACATGTAAGTGCAAGTGCCTGAAAAAAAAGCTGTGTGCCCAGGGGACCAACTTAGGCTAGTAGCATCATGGAAAGGTAGCTGGACCCATCAGAGGTTAAGCCCCAAGCCACAACGCAGAGAGAAAGAAGGACCAAAGACCTCTCTATGCTGCGTGCCAGGCTGCCCTCCTACACAAATGCTGCCGAACACCCTGCTGACGTGCTCAGATACAGCAGCATGTTGAAATGCCATTAGAAAAGAGGGGGATGGGGGAAAAGAGTTTATGTCTACTTTTGATATTAATCCATGTCATCCAGGACTACTGCTCATATATCTAAGAACAGAGACAGCTACAAGAACCAGCATTCAAAGGAAAGAGAAATGGCCAAAATTCTGTTTTCTATAAAAGTTCCCTTCCAAAAATGCAATTCAAGGAACTTTAATATTCTCTTTGGGGGAATTTTAAGCAGCACTACAAAAAAAAGTCCTTCTTTTATTTTCTGGAAATATTGTCTTCATAATGTAAAATGTTCTAAGTTTATGACAAAAAACTGTGTCCTTTATAAACATCCATATCACTCCCTGCCCACAAATGTATTCATATCTACATATCAATATAATGCAACTGCGTATCACTGCAACATTATCTGGCTCCTGCATGAGGGCTATCTCACAGTTACCCTTGTTAACACTTGCTTTGAAATTATAAGGTTAAGTTGCTTCAGGTTTTAACAGGAAAGGCAACGTTGCAATGCCTGCCTTTGGCATCCTCCTTTGATTAATCCAACCTTACATGTTCCTAGTTTCCAACAAAAAGGCTTCATATAATTACATGCAGGAGGTCTGGGGGAAAGGTGGGTGACGTGGAACAAAGAGTACATTTTCAGGAGCTGTGAAAGCTAGTGCAGCTTACCAAGATCAATGACATGTCATCCCAGAGGAGCACTGAAAAAACCCTTTGTAGTTCTGCTCCCCTTCTGTGTTCTGTATTTCTAAGCAGGCAGTCTGCAAACAGTGTGCATGTGCATGCAGCCAACACACACTGTGTGTGCATTTAAACACACACAGCATCCATATAACACAGTGTTAGCGATTACAGGCAAACAAAGTACTGTTCAAAGGCAGGTGAACAAAGAAATTAATATTCAAATTAGAAGTTAACACAGAGAGAAAGAGTTGAGACAGGAGATGAAGAAATTGTTCCTATGATCTAATCAATAAAATGTCCGTCTAGGAGACGGTAAAATGGAGACGGAGGTCACAGAGAGCAGAATGTTTTCATTTTGACTAATGCAGCGCAAACATAAACCAGTGGGAAATACTGTATATATCATATTTCAAACAACAGTCCCAAGAACAACAAAAAGTCTAGTTGAAAGTAGTACATCTGAATCAGTTTTGAATTGGCTTTCAAGGAAGAGCCTGATGCATGCAACATCAGCCTCTCAAAAAAGAGCTTAATACAAGAGGCACTACAGAAGCCTATTGAGTGGAAAAGATTTTTCTGAGCTGCTGGATTTATAAAAGATAAATTCCATTACAAGAAAAGGTTCAAGATAAGGAGAGGAAAAAAACCAACCAAAAAACCCAGGAGAGAAGCTTTCCCTCCTCCAAGTGAGGGGCAGTGAAGTTTTTAGGACTCAGCTTGGTATTTCAATAAATAATTATGTTTTTCCAACTGAACAACCAGCTAGACATGGCAAACTGTAATTAACACCAAGAAGCATAATATCATTTGGCATGCTTACACCTTGTTTCTGAACAGGAGGCTGCAAGAACCCCTTAAAAGCTATTCAAAGAAACTTATAATTATAATTATGTGCTAGCGTGATTAGGCTCTTCTAATAATGTCATGCCTATTGAGTGTACTCTATTGAAAAGCCTACATAAAAAATGCACAGTTCCACTGATCTGTACTCTTATGTCAGAAGCCCTCATTTGGAGATCTGAGAAATGCAAGAAACATTACTATGGAGATTAAGAAATTTGGTTTAGCACTGTGAAATAATATTATGATTGAATGATATTAGCACCAACTGTTAATAAATGTGCCGGCATTTCCCATTAGAAGGCACCATATGCAGTTGCTTATAGTTATGCCAAAATTTTTAAGCTGTGGGAGTGAATCTCATGTTAAAAAGTTCTTTGAATACTTTAAGGCTTCGGTGACCAGGAGCAGAGCTTTGACTATGGGCAACAAAGTGGGTAACAAATACACACTTTTGACTGTGCACGAAGGGCCAAAAGAGCATTAGTAAGGTCATAGAACAAACTGATTATGCATGCAGCTGTACAGGTGCTAAATACTTTTATTATTACAAATACCCACTATAATAAAAACTCTCTTTGCTGCTTCTTTATTGCAGGAAACAAAGATATCATCTACAACTTCATGTAAAATAAGCCTCTTGGTCCAATTGCATTAGTAACTAGCTTTTGTTCATTTTAATTTAGGACGACTGAAAGGTATAGCAAGAAATGAAGATGCCCGCTACCTTAGGCCAAGTAATCCATGTACTTGAAAATGTATTCTCAAGAATTAAACAAGTGATGTGATTCCTGGCAATCCATCAGTATGTACAGGCACGTAGCTCATAGAAGGTGAACAGCATCTGGCAAGCTGTTCTTGCAAGCAAGAAAACTTTGCAGGTGCTGAAATTTGTAATGATCTAGTACAAATGTATGTCAGCTGCTGTTTGAATGCTTGGGTTACTGAGCAATTTTTGCATCTAATCACGTTTTCTCACACAGCCTGGACAAGTTTTCAGAACGTGGGACAAATCAGACAAAAGAGCCTTCTTTGTGCCGTTCAGCCTCCCTTCTCCTCTCAAACAACTCTGCACCTCATCTCATGATCACTCACCTCCAGATGTACCAATCGTTATTATTTCTGGAGTCAAAGTAGAATTTACCACCCACATTTGGAAAACGCCCTCAGGGCTGCAAAACCCATCAGACAAAGTAGGGAGAGATACATAATGATGTACCAAATAGAAAACAAATTAATGTCCATAAAGCAAGCCATTACCATTCTCTTCATCTCCTTGGAGACCTGGTGAGGTCCAAGGTGGTTATAAAAGGGCCGGTCAACACCCCAGTGTGGCGGGTTGTGGCTGATGGAATTAGCACGCTGACGGTTCATCTTGGCTATCGTGGCTTTCTCATCTTTCTGAAATACAAACAAGAGAGAAATGCAGAATAAATTTGGAAGTGTTTACATGGCAGTCATTCTCCAACCATCTCTCACCTCTGATCTCTCACTCCAGAAGTTGGCTCTGTGCCTTGAACTTTATGAAGTGCCTGCTGATCAGAAGCAGTCCCTATCAACCGCTTCTTCTAGTTTTTTAGAATACTTGCCCCTAAGTGGTGTCCACCATTTTACTTCTTTGCTTGTTCTGAATAACTACCATAAGCTGTGCAAACACACGGAGCATTCCAAAATGGAGACATCTGTTTTCTTTTTTAGTAAACTGGATCAAACTGAATAATTTCAGATAGGAAACAGCAGTTCCAAGCTGAGGTACTAACTAGAGGGTCCTCAAAAAAAAACCAAACCCAGCAGGCTCGTGCGTCTGCAAGAGAAAAGTTGCACGGAGTGATCTGGTTGAAGAACAGGAGCCTTGTTGATCCTTGAAGCTATGCAAATGAAGGAAACCTTTCCCTGTGAGTACAGGCAAATGATTTTCAACACTTGCAAGAGCACCTTCCCAGGCATGCTAAGGAGAGCATGTAAATCTTGCAAACAACTTAACTGTGTATTTGTTAAGGGTAGTGGTGTTGCAGAGTGTGAGAAAATGGTCTCCTGTACCCTAATGCTAGCTGCAAATTTTCATTGCCCTTAACTTTCCTGAAGTTTGGACAAAGTCTTTGTAACTGGAGCTTACTGCAAAGTTTGCACAGGATCTGTTGGAAAGATTTAATTCAAACTCAATGCCAGTTACAAGAGCACAGAAATGTAGCATGTAGCTAGGTTAAACAACAGGCTGGTTAGTACCTTATTTTGAATATATCCTCTAGCTAAAAAGACAGGCAGGTTTCTATGTGGAATGTGTTCTATGGAAAGACAGAAGTTTATTGCACAAGATCAAACCCTTTAAAATCTTCTTCAGCAAGGACTGCAGTGGAGACATGCTCAGTGAGGACTGTGAGATTTATCTATCTGTACTGACTGGGAAGGCAGAGGGGCGGCAATGATTCCATCCTTGCTTGGAAGAGAAACTCTGGCGAGGCTGGAAACTCAGACAGTAGGAATAGCTACAATTCAGACAGTAGGAATAGCTACAACTTGGTTGTTTATTACTTAAGATTAATTTTTTTTCAAGAAAGTTGCTGCTTACAGGAGATTACTTAAAAAAAAATAGACGTAACAGTTAATTTTATATTTCAGAAAGTATTCAGAGAACTGAATAATTTAAAAAGAAAGCACTGGTTGTTTTAAACTCCAGAACTTTGATTCAAATCTTTCATGATTACACAGGTAGGTCCGCATCTTTTATTGCCTGGAGTTTGTTTTCCCTACCTATTTATTTTGATTCCTCACTATTCACTGTAAGTTGTGCCTGTCAGGGGTTTGCACAATAGCTGGTGTTATTTCCATGGTAACCAGAGAGTTAAATGTCAAGTGCAATGTTGCCTTAAATTATTTTTTTTTAAAGAATTTTAAAAAAGCTCGCTAAGATTCAGTGCTGGGAAAGCTGCCTGATTGACAAGCATGGGAAATCATCATCTCTTGTCTTGCAAAAAAAGAGACAGCTATGATGACAACATTTCCCATGAGACCATGAGCTTACCACGCAGGCACCAAACATTGCTGGGAATGTAATGCTGCAGGCTCCACGGCCACTTTTTGGGGACACTTGCAGTGCCACTTGCAACAGGAGCCCTGTGCTGGACACCTGCCTGGCCCTGTGACAGTAAGTAGCAGTGATCACCACAACTTTGGGCCACCAGCAAAGATCTTTCTCCACTCCACTGGGATGACAAGTGTAGGATCTCAAGGAAACTCAGCGAGAGCAAACCTAAGGGAGCTGTCAGCTCCCCGGGATGTTTGCTGGGGAGAACAGTGTGTGCTCCCACACTGCACTCCTCCAGGACCAGTAAATGCCTCCCACATTGCCTCTTCCCTGTACTGAACCCACCACCTTTCATCTGCAAGAGCTGAAAACTCTGCAACTTAGCACCAGTTGAATTTCACATGAGCAATCATGACAGAGCCCCTGGATAACCTCCAGGGGAGCTGTGTTTTAAATGTTTCTAAAAATATGCCAATGCGATGCAACCCTGATGTCCAGATTTGAGTTGGTTTGAGGTTTTGTTTTTTTAAGTCACTGCTCTTTATGTTCTCTACCATCACTTGTAGAAATTTGTGTTTTCTGGGTGGGGTTTTTTTTTTTTCAGTTATGCAATCTTTTTCATAGTTATGCTTCTTTCTTCTCTGATGTGATGCCAGAAAACTGGTAGGAAATACAGTTTCATCATCTCCAAGGAAATATACATTGTTTTCAATAATAGAAGTGACACTGTCAGTTTGTTTTATTACAACTTAGTGAAGGGTTTTCAAGCAAAAGCAAAAAAACCCCAGATGCTGAAGCTAGTCTAGGGACCTATAAAGAAAAGCTATTTGATTACATTACAAATGCCTTTAACATTAACAGATGGCAAAAGATACATAGAACAGGTTTCCCACCATGAGTTGGTAAATTTGGTTAGAATTTGAGAAAAGCCTTAATACCAAAAATCCAAGCAGACATACTAACCCCTTTTGGCCAGTGAGTGAGTCTTCTACCTGCCGTTAGTGCTGGTGACTTCGAAGCATCACTTCATTAATTTCAAGGGAAGAAAAGACCTCATACGTGTTTACTGACACATCTGGTTTGAGGTAAGGGTGGGACAAATGTGTAAATAAGTTCATACTTCTGAGATCATTTCTAACCATGATGTCAGCCACCATAAATTCTCATGGCTGTATTTCCCCCCACTCCCTGTAGAACTTTTCCACTGAATTGTGAACAATGTCTCCGATCAGATTAAAACACATATACACAAAGCATAGTGGATTTTTGGTTTCCCACACTGCACTATATTATCTTGAACAATAGGGCTTTGTTGTTAACATCAATTCTTATTCAAAAACATTGTTTTAAACCTGATATTTTAAAAAGTTGACCTAATTTATTTTCTGAAAAATCACATGTTCAGTAAGTAGGTAATAATAATAACAAACCCTAAAAATGAAGAATTAGAATGATCACAGCTCCTCTGTGGAAATTTATGAGCATCCCTCCTCTGTTTCTTCTTGACTAAATGACAACATGAAGAACACTTGCACACAGGGCTACCCAAGGCATAACAAAACTGGAAAGAAGACTGAAGAAAAGCAGATGATAGTACCTTTCAGCCCTACTCATTACAGATACTACCAACAACAGGAGCAGGTGCAAAAGGTTCTGACAGCACTGAGATTTTCAGATTTAAAGTGGTTAAACTCCAGAAAGCTGTTGTGGGAACTTTTCAAATCTGAACTCACAAAGAGACTGTAAATCTTATTCCCAGGGGTTTAATAAAACACAATAGTGTTCCCACCACCGGTTCCCACACACTGAGCTAAAGCCATGCTACAGTGAAACTGCAAAAATTGCTGGGGTTTTCTTGTACTTATCAATTGTATCAAGAATGCCTGGTTAGTGTGAGATAGAATTTTCCAACATATTGATCACTATCAGCGCAAGAAAGCAGGGAAATCTAGTATGGATCAGCCATTACAGTTTAGCTACATATTATTCTTTAAATAGTCTTCAAGTCCTATTGACATGTGAATAATGTTTCTTGCAGTGTTACTTGTTCCAAACCATTGCCTTCATAAATCTACGTAGTGGAACCCTGCTGAGCTGTTATTAATGTTGTTAAATTGAGGAACTGTCACATCAGACTGATTGTGTTTTAGGGTGATCACATGCACAACATTTAAAGGACCATTATGTTTCTTCAGCTGGATGGAGTTCCAGGACACTATTTAGAAAAGAATGAGAATTGTTTTTCTAGGAGTTACAGCCAACGTTTCATTGAGCTGTTTTAAGGCCACTATCAACAGTCCTTTCTGAAACAGTTGTGTACCTGCTATTGTTAAAAGAAACAGCCATGTTTATTGCAATTGAAAGGCATTAGAAAAAAAAATATTAACATTTGTTCAATTTACCAACTTTGTGCACTCTGCACTGTGTTCTGTCATCACTATTGCTCATCTGTTGACAGCCATATTTTATTTCTATTTGTGTTCAAAGCAAAGCATTTTCCCACACTTCTGACAATGTTGAGGACATTAAAATTAGCTGTAAACCTAATTCTTATAGGTTTATGGACATTTAGGTCTGTTTCCCACCCTTCCGAACACATACTTTTCTACCCTTCTCAATGTGAGGATTTTACCAATGATTAGAAGTGGTGAGAAGAGTAGCTGTGATGGTCCTGCAAATTAGTGCAGCAGCTGATCTCAAAGAAGAGCAAAAAGTTGCCAATAACCACCAAATGATATGCTCCTGTACAAACTTCAGAAACCTGGGCAGCACAAGAACTGGGTCTACTGGATACTACAATAATTAAACTGAGTATTGTAAAAATAGCAGGGATGTGATAGGACAGCCGTAACAACCGGGACAGATGTTCTGAATAAAATGCAGGAGGACAGATATAAAAGCTGTGGAGGTGGAGGTACAGGGCTGTGTACAGACTTCAGGGTAAACTTAAAAAAAAGTATAACAAGAATAAAACAACACTACAGAAGGATAGAGACATTGTACTGACTACTGCTGGGTAGTTCACTACAATGCTTCAGAGTTAAGTTTGAGAATCAGTAAGGATTTGGGTAATAGTATTAGTAATTCTAGCTAATCACTGTTTGTCTGGAAATGCAGACTTTCAGATAATGAATGAAGATGCAGAACCACTAATGGAGGAAAGGCAAAGATCTTCTCAGAGAATTCCTGTATTTCACAGAATCACAGAATCGTTAGGGTTGGAAGGGGTCTCTGGAGATCATCCAGTCCAACTCTGCAGCCAAGGCAGGGCCACCTACAGCAGGTTACACAGCAAGATGTTCAGGTGGGTTTTGAATGTCTCCAGAGAGGGAGACTCCACAACCTCCCTGGCAGCCTGTTCCAGTGCTCTGCCACCCTCAATGTAAAGAAGTTCTTCTTCATGTTAAAGTGAAACCTCTTGTGTTCCAGTTTATGGCATTGCTCCCTGTCCTGTCACTGGGCACCACTGAAAAGAATCTGGCACCATCCTCCTGGCACCTGCCTTTGAGATATTTATATGCACTAATGAGATCCCCTCTCAGTCACCCGTTCTCTAGACTAAAATAGATTCATTTCTCTACACTAATATAGATTAATTTCTTTCATGCTAAGGTATTAAGTCCATTAGAAATAACTGAATGCGAAAAATAGCCAATGAGCACAGAAGTCACCGAGTGTAAGTCACCCTGCGTCATACAGGGATAATAAAACCTTAAAAATCTATATTACTCTAGAGGGAACTAGAAGGAATAACTGAAAGAACAGATTACTTCCCTTCAGATAATCACTGCTGCCACAGTAGAGGCAAAAGGAAAGAGGGATCATAAGCATAGGTTTACAAATGGAAAAAATGACTAAGCTGGAAGCAAAAATTAAGTGCGATGTGCTGAAGTCAGAAGGACAACCTCTAACCCACATCAGTGCAAAACTGCCAACTGCAATTTCAGTTCTGGTAACAGATACTTTTAATAACTATTTAGTCAGGGATCATGACAGAACTTGTAGAGCAGCAAATGCTGGGCTTGGATTAAGAGCCTTGACAGTATCCAAGTTATTCTGAACAAAAATAAATACAGTAGCCCTCACTGCAGCTTGTTTTTTTCCCATAGAGCATTTGACAGAGTACTGTTCTGGAGATCAATGTCTAAAACAGATGAGGAATATGAAGCTGGGTAAAGAGCTGGTTTCCAGCAAAATGGCAAGAGATGGTTTTGAAAGAAGAGGTATTAGGCTGGATGGAAGTTATTAGTGGAGTTACTCAATGAATAGTCTTGGGGTTGATTTGATTTTATTTTTTTCTTACCACAACTGGCACCAAGTATAGCAATGACAGACTTTGCTAATGAGAGAAGCAGAGGTAGGATTTGATAGGTAATTAAAAAAGGAGCATTAGCACCCAGTGTTTGAGGGCTAACATAGTAGTAATGGGACCTGAGACATTCAAGTGTACAAAATGCATGATCATCCACTTAGAGATTAAAATCAGAAATATCACTTCATTATTGGGAATCACAGAATAAGTATCAAACACCAAGATAATGCAACTGTGCCAAAAGTAAATGTTTCCTTTGGTGATCACAAAAATTAAAAGCTTGCTGTAAGAGCTTATGCTTATCTTTTCTTCATTGTGAGAAGACATTAGAAAAGTTTGTCTTAGGAGAAAAAAGGTTGAGAGGGAGAGAGGGGATACAATTGCTGACAGCAGGCACCAGACATCCAGAGCAACCAGGCACCAGAGCAACCAAGTTTTAGAGCAGCTCACTGTTAGCTCTAATGGGAGAAAACATACCACAGCAAAAGATTCAACAGACCTTTATGGTGGAGCATGGTAATTTTATGGCAAAGATTACTTTATATGTGCATATATACTTACATATGTATGCTTACATAAGTATATATGTGTGTATACATATATATATACACACATCCACACTACAATGAAATGCATGGCACCCTTTGGATCTCATAGAGTTTAAACTGGTTTGTATTTTAATTATCAAAATCCTGGCTTAAGGAATTGAAAGCAAACACAAGGAAAACAAAATTGGAACTTTGGATCTATTCTTAAAAAAAAAACCACAAAAACTTTTATCTAGGGGAACACAAGGCTGTGATAATAAAATCACTCCTGTACTGCTCTGTGGGGTATCCGAGCACTGCCTTCTTCACAAGCAAGCGCTCACCCACAAGAGCAGCAGCATCACAGGACAGAGCAACCAGAAAGGTGGAAGTGGATTTGGAGGTAAAGATGAGGAGAGAGAAACCTAAACAGACTGTATTTTAAAACCTCACAGTTTACTCTCTTTCAATAGAAAGCAACTCTTCTGTGTGCCAGATAGAAAACTGAACTACATTTGCAGCTCTAGTGAAGTTATTTAAAGGCTGACTGATCAGAATATAGCTTTTTTCCCCCTGAAGCTCAACTAAATATATTCCAGTTAACAGCATCCTTAAGAAAGAAAAAAAAAACTATTTTCAAGGAAGAGCAAGTCGGAGTTCCTGGAACAAAACTACTATATAAATATTCCTCCCATTTACTCTGTGCCAAAGAAATGACATGAATACGTTGAAAAAGTCAAATAAACAAAAAAAGACAGGAAATTCAAAGTTATAGCTCCCCATGGCAAGAGTAAGCAGAAAGAGTATGGAACAGATGCCATCACACTTCATGCATTCATCATAACTCCTGGTATTGTTTGATTTTGATGGCTATGGGACTAATGGACCAGGACCACAGTCTGCCTGTGTGAAACGAGGAATAGCTCAGGCAAACAGCTACTTGGATCTACTACGCCTCTGCTCTCAGGTCAGTGCAAATCCTGTGCCTTGTGTGAGGATAGCAGGAACCCAGACACGACTCACAGGAACCCATTACTAAGTTAGGTGCACATTTTATGGCCTTTACTGGAACAGACAGAAGTGAAAACCTGGCTAAATACCTCACAGGAAGTAATTAAAATCAAGTAGAAATGGAAGGAAAAAGTGAAGTGCTAGAACTTTGCCTATCATCAGGCAAAATATTCAAGACTGACTGATCTGACTATGGCAGAAAGCTTTTCTCACTTCTGATCTTCATATTAAGTGAATATGATTTTTTAAAGAGGGACAGAACTTTATTCACAAAGGAACAGAAAGTGGTTATGGGAACAAGTAACTTACAGCAGTATGGGCAAAGCAGGAGCCCCTCAACTCTAAACACTAATATCCTTGACTTTGGCTAGCAGTTTCTTTACGTTTCAATTTAGCACAATAATCACATAGAGCAGGTACATGTCCCAGTTGTTAGCTACTCTGGGATGCATCATGTTAGAGCAGCATTATAGTAGTGCCTAGAGACTTCAGCTAAGAGCTACACTGTGTAACAGAGCTGCAATAAATACATATAAAGCAGTGAAAGAACGAGGAGGAAAAACCCATTTTAGTTTACCATGGCAAATAAAAGCACAGAGATTCAAGTTCCTCAAAATCTATGTCTAGAATGGAATCCACATCTCTCCTGAGTCCATGTCCAGTCTCCTAGTCAAAAGACAGGCTTGTGCTCAAAAGTGAAATCAAGTCCCAAGTGCTTTGTGTCTCTCTTTTCGAGTTTTTGTCTAAAGCAAGGATCAGAACCCTGATCTTAGTTTTTCTTCTTCACTCCAGTGAAATCTTCAGCTCTCCATGCATACAGCTTGGTGAGTGCATGATTTAAGAAGTTGGTATAGCTTCTCTACCCCAGGAGATGGGGCCTGGCTGTAAGAGTGTTTTGGTTTATGTTCTTAAATCTTCCCAGCAAAAAGTGGTTTAGGTATAAACATCAACTGGCCCACTGACAGGCAGTGATGCTTAGAAAACAATAAACTTGCACTGCAAGCTCCAATCCTCTTTTGAAGATTGACAATTGTTAATGATATTTATCTTAAAAGCAGATAGAAAATAAAACATCATCTTCTCTCTTTAGCAGATGATACAGGATTTTCTTAGAGATTTTTTACATAATATCCATTAAGGAGATTCAAGGCGTCCATTCTCTCAGGAAACGAGGCAACACTCATCTTTATAAGTGTAGGTGTCATTTAAATCAACCATGCTACTGGAACATGTCACTAACACTAATTCATTTTATCTCATGGTAGTCATATTTACGGCTGTGGGAAGGTTTAGTTGGTCTTAGACTTAGAAATGAATTTCAATTACATTTGAAATTATTTTAAATTCAGGCCCTAGCAAAGTAGTGTCTGTAGTACAGAAATTACTTAGAGAAATATTATTGGCTAGGTTCAACTAGATGATCAAAAAAGATAATTTTCTAATATTACAGTCCACATTATTTAAAAGAATACAAACCAGTGATAATGCAAACCTATTTTATGTTATTGGCAGTACCACATAAAGAAGACATATTGGCTGAAGTCCACTTGAGTTTGATTCACTCACGTTCAAGTCAGTAATGCCCTGATAGCCTTATTGTGTGCAGCCTGACCTGTGTCATAGCAGTAAGTATGATCTTATCCCACTGACACATCCATCATTACAGTGGGTCAGATTTTCCCATCTTCAGAAACAGAGGCTGAAAAGTAATGATAATAACTACTCTAATCTTTATGGTCATGGCAATAATGGTGAGCAGGTGGACAAAAACACCTCTGACTGTAATCTTACAGAAATCTTTGTGGCTTTAATCTATTGCTTTAAGAACTTATACAAGTATCAAATTTAATTGAAAAAATACACATTTATATTAAAAACATTCTTCAAAATGATTTGAAAACTCAGGAGAGTTTCTTTGATAAAATTAGAAAGTACTTATTGCAGAAACCTTATGCAGAAGTTGTCTACACTCCCTTCTATGCAATCAAAAGAGGAGGGAGAAACAGGAATTTTTGTCATGCAGTCAACCCACCCATCTAAAAAGGCTGGTGTCCACTCTGCTTTGGTGAGTTGAAGACTATCTAGTTATTAAAAGTATCTAAAACTGCATTAGTCTGTTTGGTCTTACCCGTTTCTGGCTGCACCGCACAATCAAGAAGGTCTCAATACTGTGCTCTTTGAGATAAGCGTTGCGTTCTCCTCCAAAGCCCAGCTCCACCTCATAGTCTCCATTGAGATAGTTCAGGGTTGCTTTTGTTATGTGGATGCGCCTTGAATGAGACAAGAGACAAGCCAGTTTTGTAGGTTCCAAAAAGTTATCACCTAAAAAGTCAGTTCCCCTCAGTGACAGGTTCAATGTACTGGAACAAATAAGCAATAAATTCCCATTTATTTAGCCATGCCACTCGCAAATGTAGTATGGGAGTTTCATTTATTTCAAAGAAAGCAGGCCAGGAGCTATCTTCTTAGAGAGAGGTGTTCACATTAAGCATCTTACGCATAGATTTATAAGCACCTCCTTAGATATAAAGCACTCATTCATTTTGCTCTAACATACAGCAGATACATATTTTTGGTAAAGACAGGTCCTTCACAAGGACTTGTCAACTCAGCAGGCAAATGCATATATTGAAGAGTTTATCTTTTTTGTTGTATCACATTAATCACTGTGGCACAAGAGTACCTTGTAAAGGTATCCCATCAAGTACCATAGTTTTATGTTTTTTTCCAAAGCAGAAAAAAGATGGAAAGGCACATAGAAAAATGTAACTTGGCAGCAACTTAGATGGTCCATACAGGGGTGAAACAAGGACCAATTCTGCTCCCTCACAGGAACGATTCAAAACAAAAAGCTGGTCTGAAACAACACTTCAGACCATACATATTCATACATATGGATATTCATACAATATGAGTCTATTCTATGTTTCTAATATCCATAGATAGCTGGGATGCTGTCCAGCAAACACTGTTAACATACAGTCACACCTCTTTGTAACCATGACCAGCTCTGCTAGTGTTTGCACAGAACTGCTGATTTCTGTTGCATCTATAAATTTTGTTTCCCAGAGAAGGAATTCAGTTCTTACCACAGAAGAATATGCTCATTTGGGGATTTTGTACACTTTCTGTAACCAGTGACATGTACACATGGAACAGAATAAACTTGGTAACATTTGTACATGCTTAAAACACTACATCCGCAGTTCATTTTACCTCGTCTTCCATTTCACCTCTTCACTGTGACATGTCAGACACAAAACAACACATGGATTAACAAGAAAGCTTTGATGAAGCAACTTACCCAGCTTTGCCCCCTGCTTCCATGTGGTTGGCTAGTGTAACGTCGTTGGACCACACATCAAACTGCCACTTCCTAAGGCCCAAGACCCCACAATGAACTCTCCCACTGTGGATTCCAACCCTCATGTTAACATTTACTCCTGTCACTTCCCGGACTAGTCTGAAAAGAAATATGTAAAAAAAGGACATCCCTAAGAACCATGGTTGTAGTTGGTGACACAAACTTGCATCCAGAACACCAAAATCCATAATAACCCGTAAATTATTCACGCATACGCATGGTCCTGCTGATCCACATCAAGAGGATAGCCAAACAAAAGCAGACCAGGTGTACTGTTCTTGGTTGCCCTGGTTGGTCAAGAAGAGACCCAGTTAGAAAGGGGAGCCCTTGGAGTTAATCCATGTACTCTGAACTCACAGTCAAGTTAACTTGTGAAAAAAAATCTTTCAGGCAGCACAGGGAATAAAGTGCTGGCCTCTGATTTCCATACCAAAGCTGGACATAACCTGCCAGCATTTAGCCTCATTAGGAGGTGCATGTTGCAAAGCGAAAAAGGAAATGATTTCAGAGATCTTAATTTATGTGTATGGCACCAAGCATCAGCTCTTCCATGGATGAAATATGATATGTATGTGAAATACCCCACTGCAGCTGGAAAGCCTGAATAGGGCTTATAGCTGCAGTCAGAGCAGCAAAACCAGAGAACCACATCTATTAGAGTCACTCCAAACAGGCAGCTACAAATACTCCCAGCTCTGATTTTAATGAGGTTTTGGATGCTCTGCTTACTCCCAAAATGACCGCTGAATACTTTGTGGGTTTTGCCCTTTTAGGGCAAAAGTTAACTTCAAGAGCCGTTCACATGAAAAATATATTTAGGAATGTGGGTAGGGGAAAGTCTTGATGAGGCCATTGGAACAACTCTGCTTCTTGTTACTGCTGATCACATCATTCCCAGAATGTCCATGTTTCACAGACAAATCACCTACATCACGTAGTACAGTCCTCTCCTTTATTAGTTCCTTGCAGTATGAAGCTGTACTTTATCAGGTTTCAACCTCTTTGGTTTTCAGGTTCATCTGGTCTTTCTAGATAACATCTTGAGGATGGGTAAGTCCTCCCAACTTCCTGACATGAACACAGATCTAATATTTATACTTTAGTTACTAATGAAAAAGAAAGATTAACGATAGACCAGTTCTGGACTCTAGTTCACTCTTCACAGTGTAATAGGCCCTTTAAAAGACTGTTCAAGATGACTCCTTCTGAAACAGCTTTTGCCCTCTTACAGTTCTTTTTCCTTACAATCCCTATCTTACGTTTTATTACCTACTCACTGAAATGACCTTCATCATTTTTATTAACAAGCAGCGGATTCTCTACCAGGGAAGGGAAGCTGCGTATGGGTAAGATGCCACAGGTTTACAGACTGAAAGAGTTCTAATCATGACACTTAGGAAAGTAATAAGAACTGGGGTAATAAAAATGCAGCTGCAGCCATAAACTTTGCAAGGGCAACAGCAGCTGCAGTGTGGGTAAAACACTGGGGAGGAAGGAAAAACATGTTGCATGAGTGCTATAAACCCTACTGCATTTTCTGCCAAGCCACTGACAAGTTAGTGACACAAGACCAGGGAAATTCTCCCAGCAGAGTTGTTGATGAGGTGACTTCCCTTAGACTTTGCAGCAAACAAATGGGCTTGGTTATCCTTTATAGAGAAATGAAATATCCCTTGTTTCCTTCCTGTTGGTTTTTTTTTTTTTTTGTTTATACCAGCAGTACAGTGAATATAATTCTATCTTTCTGATCTGGGGTGACACTCCCTGCTGTTATTGTACACAGATGAAATCAGGCTGCCGGGAGGACCCAGTGTTGGTGAAGCCTGCAATCAAATGTTCAGTAGCTATTGGTTACCTTAATTATGAAACCTCTTATCTTGATCCTTAGGGGAGGAGAAGGTAGGGGGGGAAGCAGAGGTAGTGAGAACAGAGACACCTTCCAGACTTATTAAGAGATAAGACTGTCAAATGCATTCATCATTCATCAAGTGGGAAACAAGTTTTAAAGGCTGCTGAAGAGCTATTTGTAAACAAACACCGAGTGCACTTCAATTCCATGTTAATTTCAAGGAAAGGTGGGCTGCAGTTAATCAATGAAGTCTAGATTTCCTGGTGTTACTCAGCCTTGTGGGGTATTACACAGCAATGTGTCAAGGTCTCCAGATTTCATCAGGCCAACTACCGCAGAAAGTGAAACTTTTCTGGGCAATGTACACAGTACATTTTTTGTAGGGCTGGTGGCTAAGATTTGCTGCTTCATGTGTTTGACAAGATACCTTGTCACCTGCCACTTAATAGCATCCTTTCAAGGGCTACTGAAAACAAGTTACTTGAAACTCCTTTTATTTTGCATTTTGGGTACAACCCCCAAAAGGAGACTGTTGCAAAGTAACAGAGTTTAAAACCAGGAAAATAATGATAGGAAGTCCTGATAGTGTACACTGTATACAAAGCAAGGGAATGCTGCTCAATGGGGTCTTCTGGGTGAAAATACTGGTTTTCAAACTATCTGTGTTATGAAAATAGGGCTGAAAAGTGTGGGTGCATATTCATTTACAGGATATACTGTATCACCCTCAGCAAATAGGTAGCTCTAGTTTTTATCTCAATGAAGTAGAAACTCCATCAAGTTACTGAACGGAATGAGAGAACTGCACAGAGATCTTCTACTTCTTTGTTGATAACACTGACACTTTAGAAGATGCTTTCATAAAAAAAAAAAAAAATAGAAGGGAAAAAGAAGCAGAGTCTCCGCGCAGCAAGGATGATGTAGATATTAAGGTCAAGCCACTTACCATCCAAAACTGACTGAATTTTGTGCTTAAGTTTGCCTACACTCAAGATGACCAAATAATTCTTTCCTCCCTGAATTCTGACAGAATTGGCCTGTGACAGCTCATGTTTGATGCAAATACTATTCATTATTGTCCACAATTCCCCAAGTAATATAACTAGATATGAGTCTCATATTTGCTACTCTGTAAAGACAGGTGTAGTCTGGACAAACACAGGACTGCTAACCTGACCTCAGGGGCAGGCAAAGCTTCAGATTAGATTTTTAAAAGAAAAAGATAAAGATGAGGAAGTAAGTGGAAATAAAGGAAAAAGCATCACGGATCTGTCCCAGTCTGTGCCACACCAACTTTATGGGTTTATTCAATAATTAATTTAGCTAAAATAAGAAAGCCTTCAACCTGACCTTTTTGGCCTAGGGTCACATGGGGAAGGATGTGGCAGATGTACCAGACAAGATTCTGAAACCAGACAAGACAGACCTTAGCAGAGGAATTACAGGGTTAGTAAAAAGCTGGTTTAAAGACAAGTAAGTGAAGAGTGACTGAAATTTAATGGAGTTATTATTAATCCTCTGATTTCATATTTCTGTAATTCACTGGAATCCTCATTTGGGAATGAGACTTCCAGTAATTGCAATAACCTTTGCCTTTCTCATCAGGAGATTGAGCTTTTATATCCCTGTGGCTGTAATGGACCCAAATGTCTGTCTTTCTGCCATCAAACCTTTACTTATTTTGTTTTCTTGTTCCAGATGGTCTCCCTTTTTTGCTGGCATCAGTTCCCTGGTTTGGCTACCTTGCTAATAATGTAAAGAAGACCTAACGGGAAAGAGAATCTGGTTCTTATTTGTTCCAAAATTCTCCATGGGGAATATAGAACTTACGAGATAGCCTCTATCATATCCATTCCCATTTCAACACAGCAGTGTGCATGGTCAGCTCTTGCTTCTGGTAACCCGGACACACAGTAATAGCAATCACCCAGGATCTTGATACGTAAACAGTGGTTCTCCTAAAATATAAATAAATTAACAAAATAATAATAGTGAAGGAGAGAGAAGTATTCAGTCTATATTCATGCTTGCAATAGCTTGCCTTTTAGGGCAGTGAATATTTACAGAAACCCAGTGAACCAGCACAGTATGTCATTCTTGCAACAGGATAAGGAAAAAAAATCAGAATTACAGTAGAAAACTTACAGCTGCTAGTTTATCAAATCTGGCAAAGAGCTCATTCAGCGTCATGACCAGCTCCTGAGCAGTGCACTGGGAGGCCAGACTTGTGAAACCCTCTATGTCTGCAAAGAGGATGCTTGGGAAAAGAGAGGGAGAGAGAAAAAAAACAGAAGAAAGTGTCACAAAATTTGTTGCTGATATTTCTGCAAGTTCTGGGGTATGCGGAGGCATATAGGGGTGTCCCAGACCTAAAGAAGCAAGGAGAGTAGCACCCCTAATGCCACCTTATGATACAACCTCTATCACATATAAAGCCCTGAGGGGCACAACCTCATCTGCTCCAAAGATTAGAAAGGGCAAGAAAATCCCACAGTCCTTTCATCCTCCTATCCCTGCCCCATGTCCAAAAAAATTTACAGAACACTGGGAGCTGGTATAGCTCCCATGATAATGCTATCGGCCATCGTAAACAACAAAGCACTCCTACACAATGACTGGATTAGCCCAGCTATAAAATCAACACTTACCCATTTTGTTCACATTCCTCAGCCTCTCGGCTCAATAACATCACCTGTGTCTTAACTCTGCTGCAGAAAACCACACTCCTCTGTCTGCTTCCCCTGCTGTCAAAGTACAGCCACAAAATAAAGCTCCTCTCTAGTGAATATTCTGAACTTGCCTACCTTGGCTTTGGTGTTCAGCTTCCATGCACACAGCCCAACCCCATGACTGGCAGCACCCTGTCTGGTACCTTGTGCCTGCAATGTTATAAATGCACAAAGCCAGGCACAATGGCACTGAGTGCTAGCAGGGCAAAGGCTTGGGTGCAGCAGGGCTGGCTCGCCATGCCCTAACACACTCACTGTCCTGGGGAAGACTTACCATCAGACTTTCATTCTCTGGAGAAGGATATCTACTCTGAATTACTCTACTCATGTACATGCTTCTCACTCATTGCTTATTTTTTTCTCCTTGGCTTCTAAAGGACTAGAGAAATTAAACCTTCCATTTGTACCACACCTTCCAGCTGGCTTAGCCCCTGAAACACTATAAAAATACACACCTATAGTGCTCAGGAGCTCCCCTCAGCAAGTCTGCAAGCAGGCATAACCCAACCTTCTGCCAAACAACAAGTACAGTCCTTGCCAGAGGAGGCAAACCCCTGCTACTGCAACAGAGATACGGAATCACTCCCATCCATCCAGGATGGACTGGGAAAGCCCTCTGAAGGCAGCATGACTGTTTTGAAAGCACAATTATTTGAATCACAAGTATTAGCAATGATTCTTTGGTTTCAATTAATCAATTTTAATGCTGTTCTGCAAAGATTATTTTTTTTTAAAAACTGGAAAAAGATTCTGTCTCACTGATAACTAGAACACGGAAAACATTGCTCTGAATTGCACACAGCCATTATGCTGAATTTAAAACTGTTCAGTAAAACAAGCACCAGACTATGTCTATGTAGATTTAAGATAAAGTGTACATATGCACATACATTTATATAACTATAAAATTCATAAGCTATACTTGTATATTGGAATGTTTATCAAGTAGTTGATTTCTTCTTCGAAGTTGATTATTGCATCAAGATGTACTTGAATAGGAAGAGAAATTAGAAGTGTAAATAACAAGCACTTTGGATTAGTTTATTTATTTTTAAATAAAACTCCAACATATTTTAGGCAACTTGCAGAGACTGTTTCCAGTTGGAATCCCCCTCAATGTCTTCAGACAGAAAGCAAAGACAACAAAAATATTTTCACAAGCATTTTTTTTTTTGCAAAAATCCTGAAACACATTTCAATTCTGGCATGCTTTTCTTATTTTCCTTCTGCATTTCAACTCCAATAAATCATCAACCAAACATATCACATTAACTGTTTCTTTGTAAGCAAGACAGAAGCTAAAATGTGCAAGAAAAAAGCAAGATAGGAATACAGTGATGTCTGAATCAAAATATACTTCTCCATTTTTTAAACACTTGAGAAAATGCACAAAAATAAATCAAAATTTCACCTATTTACAAATAAAAGTAAACCTCCAAAAGAAATACACTTGAAACCAACTGAAATCTTAAGGGATGTCTGTATTGCTTGCTAAGCAACTTAAGCATGTGTTAATATGTAATGTTCAAATAGGAAATGTCTCCAGTTCTTGTGGCAGTAACAAAATTCCTGTTGCAAGAATGTTCCTCTTCCAGCATGGGACAAATTGCAGATTCCCCATAGCCATATGTTCTAACAAGAGAAATAAAGAGCGATTACCCTGACATCCAGATAGTAACAGGTATATCTGAAAATACTACACAGGGATGCCCTAAACTTCCTCCTTATGCCTGAATCAGAAAAATTACTGTTAGCATAGCATCCTAATAAACATTCCCATTAATATCATGCTAGATAAATGGATCGTACATTCCTAGAAGTTAAATCATGGCAATATTTTCAACCAGGCAAATGAAATAATTAGCAAAGACCTATGGAGCTATCCTACTCACAGATTTATGCCTTTTCAAATTGGAACTACTTCATTAAACCATTTTCTCAAACTTGTAACTTTCGATGGGTGGCCAGCACATCATTGCTCTTTGTTCAAATTCAGCAGCTGTCTCCTTCGTCTTGATCCTTGTCTTGCACTTCCAATGACTGCATGGTTGAAGCACCTCAGGTAGCTCTCTGACTGATTTCTAGATTACTACAATTATAAGCACTTCAAAAGGGTTCATTATGAGAATAAAACTCGGAAAGGTTGCATGATGGGAATCTGAAATGCACTGCACATGAGCCCGTAGCAATACTGGGAAGTTAACACTGATGCCCCTATTAGGAAGCCAACATTTACTACATGATATGCTCTTCGGAATGAGCATTTTGTTTGAGGAAAGAGGAATGCATGAACCAATTTCAGCAAAGCCAGTTTGATAACTTTTGAGAGTGAAGTCAAGGAAAAAAGAAGTTTGATTCTATCTAAAGCAAAGCAATAAACTGCAAGTATTTTCTTAGATGCTGCAAGTCTTCTCACTTTTGAATGCAGACATAACACTTGGCAATAAGGGGAAGAGCTTCACCTGGCATGCCTTTTCCTCTTTATATGAAAATCTAGCTAGAATTGACCACATGTTAAGTCCTCTGCATGACTCAGTTTTTGCACACTTTGTGATTAACATGAAGGTATCTACCTGCATGGTCCATTCCCTCACCCTTCTTCCATGGCAACTAACCAAGTAATGCATGAACCCCTTGAAGCACCTGAGCATATTCCCTTACAGGCTTCAGACAGCTGTAATGCTTTGCAACCAGAGAGCAACAGTATTAAATAAGCTATCAGAAGACACTGCCTGGGACACATGGGCTGCAGGGAATGGAAAACCTCATCAGGGTACAGAAAAGACCATATGGGAGATGGCAGAGGACAGAGCAGTGATTTGGGAACTGAAGACAGAGTTGAAAAGACACATGCATAGCAGGAGACTGGAGAAAGAATAGCACATGAATGTCAGAGAAAAGGGCTCTTGCAAACAGGGGCTCAGACTGAAGCTTCTGTCCTCTGCTCTGAGTAGAGAACTCTGAAGGCCACTAAATCATTTTACTCCTCCTGTCTAATCTGTTCCCTCCACACACTCCTGCTGGCACTACAGTTCCAGCAGCAGAGCCAACAACCAGGCTAGTCATTCCCAACCCTGCTAATGATCCACAAAGGAGAAATGGGGACTCGTCTACATGGTGTTGTGCTATGCCACTTCTGTTCCTTTTGTTACTAGCCCTAGTAACCCTTAAATTCACCTTTCTCCCTATAAAATAACCAACACCTCAGAAGCAGCTAGGAAAAAGTAGATTTCTCATACAATACACATCAGGCAAGAGCACAAGATCCTTGTCTTGTGTTTAGTCAGAGTTTTTCTTCAAAAATAAAGCCCACTATAACTACTTACACACACAACATGCATACAGTGAGGTTGCAGAAGCATCTCCCAGTTCTGCCTGTGCATCTTGTCTACGCTGGGAGCCTTAGAGTTTAAACATACAGCTTCACCACTGCCCTTAAGTCCTCACTCCACACTTCAGTCTTTCATGTCAGACTACCCTTAGCAATGAAAAAATTTCATTAAAGGATGATGGCGACCGATGATTGTGAAGAAAGGCACAACTCAAGCCAACTATCTGTCAGTCTTCAGAGGGCAAGGCATTTCCTTGCTGGTGGGAGCACAATACCAGCAATAGCCCTTCCTTGTGCCAAAATGTGCAGTAAAGGACAGTGGTCAACAAAAGGTCAAATGAAATAATTATTATAGCTATAAAATATCATGAGATAACTAAGGCAGTGGTTTAGAAGTACTATTAGCTGAAGCTGACTGCAAGGGATTGACCACACAATCTGCAGCCTGGGCATCATCAAATATTATCAGTCCTGGGTCCCAGTAACTTCATCTGGAAGGCTACTGCTTTGTGGAAAAAACAGTTTAGCATGTCATCAAAATGTTGTAATGGCTTCAGAGCTTTTGGTATATTTTCCACTCTGTCACTGCCTTCAGATTTGCCATCTGATTGGGTTTTGTCCTGCAGTAACCAGGGTATGACCTCAAAAAAAACAAAAAAAAGAAGTTTATTTCTGGGAAAGACAGAGAAGAAAAGGAGAGTTATTAATTTTATATGGGTTTTATTATTATTTCTGTTTATTTTTGGTTGAAAAGTACCACCGATTGTATTGTACAGTAGAAGTGAATATTTTCTTAAGCTCCTATTTCAACTCCTATTTCCAGTAAGGTCTGGCTCAAGATTTCATATCTGTACAAGGCAAGTTCAGTTTTATGGCTGTTGCCCTACATGGCTCATGACACTGACAGGGAAGAAAGATGAAAGAGAGCTTGAATAGCTTCCAGAATCTACTGTCCTCCCCTCTGCTTAGGACCAGTCTGATACCTGCCTGCTCTTGCCCAAGCCCCACACAGGGGAGCGGGAAAGGTGAATACACAGACTGGAGTATCCCTATGCCACTGGCTCCTGCTGATTCCAAGACCCCGGGGCAGATGGGCAGCAGAGGGCATTCTGGGCATGCAGCTCTAGCTGCTGCTACCACTGGGATGCCAGTTTCTGCCTGAGCTTGGCCCTTAGCATAACCAGCACCATGACTGTAGACTGCGAGACCTCCATGAGATGGATGTCTGGATTCTTTTTTTTTGCAGTGCTTCACAGAGCTGCAAAGGCAGAGTGAGGTGAAATGGAGAGAGAAGCAACTAAGATGCAGAGCCATGAAGCAGAAATTCCCAAAATGTTGAGCTCAGCCTTCCCATTTTTTTGGTCTGTAATGCATTCACAGAATAGTTAAGATATACATGGACAGGCACCTCAGGTACCAGTAGGAGCCTCAGTGCAACACCTCAGCTTTAGCCTGCCCAGCTTGGGCTTCTTTCACAGTCTCTGCTCAGGTCCATCCCACTGCGGGTTGCTTGAAACTAGCTCCTGTAATTCAGGTGATGTGACTACACCGCTAACATACCCTGGGGCAGAAGCATCACAGGATCTTTTGGACAGCAAAGGAGAAGGCTCTTAGCAAGAGTGCAGGAAGGGAAGAAATGTCGGCAGAAAGCAAAGAACAATGTAAGGAGTAGGAAGAGATAAGAACCAGGAGGGAAACAGGAAACCCACATGAGATATCTGAAACCACACACACTTACAGAGAATGATTTTGAAGTGCAGCCTTAAATGTCTGAAGCTAATAGAGTTATCAAAGGAGTGACATGACACAGCCAGGTTCCCCTGCAAATGCAGGATTATACAAAATGCTAAATTAAATCATCAGTGCTTCTAATGTAAAAGCAGAAAACCAGTTGTGTTCTATTTTGAGACATGTGCGTGCCATGCACGCCAGCCACAACATAAATCAAGTAATTTCAAGAAACACAAACCCTATCACCATCACAACGGTAATGCCAGTCATGAATATAAACACCATGTGTTACTGGAAACTGAACACCACAGGCACTGCATGAGAAACAGAGCAAACCCCAGACTCGGTGAGCTTTTAATGACTCAGAAAAAACAGAAAGTGCATCTAACTGCATGTGAATCAAAGCATGGTATTTTACTGCAACGAATGCTACCTGTAAGAGAAGAAAAAGTTAATGTACTGTAATAAAATAATCATTGTTCACTAAATACAAGCATTCATGAGCAAAGCTGCAACAAGCAAAAGCCATTTGCTATAGACAGTTTACCTTTGTCAGGGATTTCACTAGGCTAATCAGTAAAGACAGTGTCTCAGGGTGCTACTGTTATTTTACAATAAAATACCAGTACGGTTATTGGTGTCGCATATCATTAAGTCATGCTATGAACAAGGAAGAAGAAAAAGGATAGATTGGAATGAAGATGGCAAAATCCTCACTTGAAGAGTTGGGCTGAGCCCTTAACACCAAACTACGTTTTCACAGAATCGTACAATGGTTGAGGTTGGAAGGCACCTCTGGATGTCATCTTGTCCAACCCCCTGCTCAAACAGGACCACCCAGAGCTGGTTACCCAAACTATGTTCAGATGTCGTTTGAGTATATTTAGGGTGGAAGCTTCTCTCAAGCAGCTTGGTAGATTAACCAATTTTTGCACTTGGACATCTGTTCAGAAGTCAGTTCCCTGACAGCACTGTGAGCTCAAAAGTTACTTTCCAGCTCCAGTGGCATAAACATAGTATTAAGTTCATCTAGAAGTTCTTAAAATAGACATGGCATCAAGATACACCCAGTCTCTCTTTCCCAGCTATAGCTACTTGGGGGTGGGATGACAAAAAGGTCCGCTATCTGCTTTCTCATCTACTTACCCTATATACACACAGGATTTCAGCTTCCAGAGGACATCTCACAATGCTCGTTTCCTCCTGAGTTTAATAGCAGCAACAACAAAAGGACAAACCAAAGCAAAGTGAGGACAAGTATGCAGCAGTGGCACAGTGACCACAGTCAGGCAGCATAAATGTGAGCAAGGGCAGCAAAGCCAACCTAAGGAGGGTGAAGTGACCCACACAGATCATTGTGTTGAGTGACAGCCCATTGACTGGTCCAGCAATGGCTGCAAGCTGCTTCCAGACTAATTCAGGTCTCAACATGACCTCACTCTTGCTCTCTGGGGATGACCATGGCAACAGGCTGAAGTCTTAGCCTTAGCGATGCAAAAAATGTTCTCCAGAACAGCAGGACATCAGACAGACTAGAGAATATTTTAATATTTTAATATTTTAATATTTTAATATTTCCTTTTCCTTCAGTCATGGGAAAAACCCAACCCCAACAGTAAAATGATACGCTCTTTCCTAAACTTATATAGTCTTTTCAGAGAAGATCCGTTTTATATTGGAAATCACCTATTGTTTCAAATGAGCCATGGCACTTCTGTGACACATCAGCTGGCACAGCTCTCCCGCTGGCACAGCTCTCCCTTGGGAAATGGGACTTCATTGTGCACCTTGATAGTGTTCCATCTTAAGATCAGTCATGCTGGCTCCCACTTGCTCAAGAAAGTGAGAAGTCATGTATGTACTTAAATGATGTGATAATAACAAAAAAAAAAAAAAAGCACACAAAATCCCTACAAAACCAAAAGTCCAGAAAAAATGTGAGCCTTTTCACTTGTTTCTTCACAGCAAAAGGCAGAAAGACTTCTGTCCCTCTTCCAAAGTAACCAAAAAAAAGTAAACCAAACCTGCATCCATATTTGAGAAGGTCACTCTGCAAAACCACACCAAGTGAAACTGGTAACAGTTAAAACCGACAAAGAAGCAGGAGACCAGGTGACTCACGGAGACACTGGTGTCAACCTGCAGACTGCCATCTGCAGAGCCACTGCATGATGACAGCAAGGCTCACTGCAAAGATATAAACTGCAGAACCCTGCCTTTACTTGATTTTCCCATGTTTGCTCTCAAATGAGTGTTACCAGAGGTTAGAACTGCCTGGGGGACTCAGCTGAGAGACGCACATCTCCATCACATACTCTCAACATTTGCGGTTGCAACTTTGTCTGTGTTAGCAATGTGCTCCTAGGAATGCCCCACTGAGAGTGTCTGACACTGCTGGCACTCAGGGTCTGCTGAGAAAAATGGCACCATGCTTTCCATCATACTCAGTGAACTTCACATTGGTGCCTGTGGTCTCTTCTTCACTGTCAATGCAGGAAATGAGAAGAAATTAAGATCCTGAAATCACCAAGAGAAGTGGAAGACTGCACCAGTCATACAGGGAAAAGTTTTTTCCATGACCTTTCCTTTGTAGTTTACAAGCATGAGTGGCAACCCCAGTTATTGGAACTTAGCTGTAAGCTCAGTACTCATTTTTTTATTTTAAACATGAAAAACTTGCTACCCTCTTCCTCTACATATCTTGAGTTAAAAGATTTTCCTATTTCATCAGGCTGTATTTAACCAGATTAATTCTTCACTGGAAACAGGAGTAATAAATAGCTTTTTGGGAAGAAAAACTATTTGGGGAAAGCAAAACAAACATAGATATTCAGTGGCTACTAGCCAAACTATAGGTGGAACATTATAGATGTGGTGAACATATTATAGATGTCTTTCAGATAAGTGGAAGCAATTTTATTACTCCATCATCGCAAGCCAACTTAGATGCCTCTGGCTGTTGAGCATAAAAAAGAAATCCAAGTGGCCTAAATGAGATTTCGGGTTATTAAGGAGGAGGGACTTCAGACGTTCTTCATGTGTCTAAGAAGGACTGGTGGGAATGTGAAATTTTTTCCAATCATTCTGGTCAGGGGGAAAACTATGTAAATGATAAATATGCCAAATCCATTCCAACTCCAAGGAAGTTTAGGAAGTCAAACTGAAGGACATACATGGCCTTTTGCAGAAAGGCACAAAGGAACCATGCATACTGCTGACCCTGACCATGTGTCTTTGCTTTGTCTCCAAGCAAGCCCAGACTCACCCTTGTCTGCCTGACCAATGCAAAAGAGTTGGCAGGTCTGTCCAAACTGGAGCTAGATCCAGCCCGCACCAAAATAAATCAAATTAATTTGTCCCACAAGACAGCCTGAAATCCAGGCTGTCTGGATTTAAAACTGCATATAAAACAAACGAAAAAAAAACCCATATTATTTTCTGGCTTTCAAACTTCAAGCACGCGTTTTTGCTGTGAGCATTCTTGCAGACTGTTTTCTGGCATTAGAGCAATCTCTGATGTCAAAATTCTGCCAAAAATGAAGAAGAAAAATACAGAGTTAAGAGAATTCTTTAAGAAGGGACTATCTATTACCACTACAGGTGTAGGAGTCTGGCACTATTCCTCCCTGCCCCTCTTCCAGAGAACAACTTGCAAAAGTGACTGAAGCCATAAAAGCAAAACAGGAAAGAGAAACAACAAAAAAAATTACATATTAAACCAAAAGACAACCTGCTGCATAGAGGCTGTGTGCCAGGAACCAACCATTTATCAGTGAAGACAACAGGGTATATATAAATTTTGGCATAGACATATAAGTTTCACATGTATATCCTGGGAAAGGCACATGGGATAGATATTGAGTAAATTGCATCTAGCCAGGTTTGGGATGCTTTCTGTTATATATTGCTCAGGAGTTTGTCTTTGATGATGAAACAATGAGCTCTACATAGCTGTGCAAATTGCATTCAGCCTGTTCTTTTCTGGTATCACGGATATTCAAACAACAATGCTTTTGTACTCCCTAACCCAAAAGCTGCAGTAATTCTGCATGCAGTGGTCATTTCCTAACCTTACTTCTTCCTCACTCTCTCAATTAGCTTATCCAGGGTCCTGTCCTTTTGTGATATATTTACTCTGCAATTTTGGTAAGCCAGGATCTTCCCTCTGGAAAGTCACTACAGAATGAAAACATTACATTAGTATATAAATGTCATATAAATAATTTAAAATATTAAGGAACAACTACATCTTTCCTACAGTTACCTCATTTTCCCAAGGAAAGTAGGTACCAAAATATATAGACTGTTTCATGGGTAAGCTGAGAATGGACAAGTGATGTCCATCCGTATGCACAACTACCATCCATGTTTGGGAGCTTACTAGATCAATAATACTTAAAGTGGCCATTCGCTGGGAAAACTGATTGCTGCAGACTAGGAACATGAGTCTTATCACCCTTTTTGGAACAGCCAATGTGAGCTGACTCACTGCTTTCTCATTTCTATACTTCCAAACGTAATCGAGCAATTGTGTTTTCAAAATTACACTGATGAAACTGCAAAGAGAAATGGACCAAAAGCATTCAGAGAAATGTAACTTTCAATGCTTACTTCATGATGGCCTCTTTGCTGAGAAACACCAATGTGACATCAGTGAAAGAGAACTTTAAAATGAAGACATAATCCTGTGTTAGTTATTCTGCAAGGTAAAGTGGCTGGTCAAAGAAAACAGAACAGCTCATTAACTGAGGGACCAACTTGTTATTAATTAATAAACCTGATAATAAATTTCATAAGAAAACACATGATGCTCTCAGTGAGAAGGGAGATTGGCTGTAAAGTCAGAATTAAATGAAAAGGAAAAAATCCTGCAAGAAATTGAACTCATCTGGTTATTGTACACTACACTAATAATCCTTACCTGCTAAGAACCAGTAATTTATAGGTATCTTCAATTCATCAGTAAAATTCTCCCAGCTTCATGAGGGCTACAGTTTAAGGGATTTGTTTCCTTTTTAAGATGTGATCTACCATCACATCGCAATTGATCAATTGCACTTGAACCTATCTTTGGTTGCCTTTGGTGACACAGAAAACTCCAGCTGCCATGGAGTAACAATGTAAATGTAATGAAATTCTGTACAATCAATATCAGCAGTAAAAACATTCCACCTTAGAATACAGTATAGGTGAGCTCCCTAAATGAGCAGTTCTATGCAAAGATCATCCTTGAACAGGGAATATTAAATTCTATGCACCTGAAGTATGTTAGGGACTGACATACTTCATACTCCAAATACTTTACATATGTCCATTATTTTACAGACAGTAAGCAGTGTTAAATCTACTTTATGGCATTCGGATTATGTATTATAGGAAAACATTTACACCACTTTTGGTTTATTATGTTGGTCAAGATACTAGCTATCAAGACACCTCAAGTCTGATATTTGGAAGCCCATCATTTGATTCTGTGACCAGTTACATAGCTGGTTCTATCTCAAATTTATTTCTTTATAAAATAAAATGGACCATTATATCTCTTTGAATATGAAGTTTTCAAACTGGCATTCAGCAACTGTTGTAATGTTATAACTGGTGCTAGAAAAGCCATGCCATTTTGCAAAGACAGCAGTATAGTATAAAGAAAATACATAAAGGAGCTCAAGGTCATGGGGGAAAAACATGGCAAAGCAGGATTGTGAATCCTGGCCTTACGAGTCCAGGGAAGATGCACATAAAACCTATTCCTGAGATGCTGGAGCAGGAGCGTGGTGAGACAGGTCTGCCCACTGCACATGTTAAGACTTTTTAACTTTCCACTGAAACTCCAATCAATGGTTTCTTCTCATACTGAAGCAGGCATAACATTTTAACTTGACTTCACAGAATTACTGTAATTGCCACCACCAGAATAATAGATCTTCATAGAAAGAAATGGCTTCTCTCTTGCATTTTCCATTGGAAAATTTAATTTCTGTGTTAATGCATTAAGATATTTCACTAAGCCATTTGTTTGCTATTCTCAATATTTGCAAAATATCATCTCCAAATGCAGTTCTTGTAAATAGTTATTAGTTTACCAATGAACTAATGCCAATAAAATCAATAGAGGCTGACCAGGTCTTTTCTATAGCATAGAAAGGCACCTTAGAGACCATCTAAAATATGTATTATGGTAATGTGTCTCAGACCATAAAAATAAGAGGAAGGTTACTCTGTCAGATCTTTCTACAGCTATGCAAAACCAGTCTAGCTAATTTCTGTTTACCTTCTATGCCACTACAGCAGCAGCAATTTTGGCTTGAAGACTAAAAACAAGAAAATGAAATAAAACGCCTAGCATTTGAAAGGATGAGTTCAGTTCAGCTCAGAACAGCGGGTGTCCCACCTTCAAAACGTTTCTGCATATTTATCCATTATGTATACCATGAAACCACTACTTCCAGCAAGGATTGAAACCAGAGGCACAACTTGCCGGTGTCCCAACATCACGGTGGCCTGTCAGGAAGCCCCATGAAATGCAATTAAAGTGCCATGGAAGCCTTGTGCCAATCTGAAGGCTAACACAGCTGGCAACAAAATTGTGGCTAATGAGTCACAGAACAAACAGTTTGGGACTTTCCCTGTAGGGGGTTCAGGAAAGCCAGAATTAAATTCACTTGCAGAGCTGGAAGAAGTTTGAAAAAAACTGTCTCATGTGAAATGTTTTATAGAGTATGTATGCTAACAGCAACACTGCTTCTGTCGCTAGAACAGATGCATTCAGGTTTCTAAACAGATACCTTGGATTATAATCATTTGCTCTTGCAGGTAGGAGTAGCCACGACTGTAGTAAAGTGTTTCTAAAACAACCTATCTGTGCTCTCCCTTAGGGGGCTGTACTGTAACTGTACGAATTAAGGTGGTACAAGTTTCCAGCATGAGCAGGGCCCAGGGCTGTTAGGCAGATCCACAGCAATGGAGAGGGGAGCAACAAACAAAACACAAACTGTAAAGATCTTTGAAAAACTGGAATTTGCAAGATGAGCACTGAGGCAAATAGCAGCTGTGGTATTTGATGTTTGTATAGCTGGTTTTAATGCTCCTATAGCTCAGATATGAAGAGATGATTCTCTGTTCTTAAGTACCAAGTCACTCTCCGGAAGTCTGAAAATGCTTAGCAGAACTACTCTGTTTCTTATATACCACAACAAACAAACTTGCAAAGGAGCTGGATTCTAAAAGCCAGCGCAAAGAAAGAAAGGAAGGGAAAAGCAGCAGCAGCCCACACAGCATCAAATGCTGCTAGGCTCAGTGCTAAGCAGCAGATGATTCTTACTGAATAACTGCCCCAGATTCTGCAAACAATACAGAGAACAAAAATAGAAACCCATTTACATATTGCTCTTAATAACTTTATTTATAGTGTCACAGCAAGAGCACAATAACTGCAGCCACGGCTTAACTTGAAAGCCATTCACTGGGAAAGAGTCAGACAGATACTGTTCTCTCAGTTCTCATGCAACTGAAAAAAATCCTGCTGACAACACTCAGTCACCAGAATCCTCACAAACAGAACCAGAAAAAAAGTTAACAGCAAACAAAGGAGAAAGTAAATCATCCTCAGGAACCCACTAGCCTCTGCCGCTCTTGGTTGCTTCAGACATGCTGTGGTTAATCAAGGATCTGAGGCTAGAAAACTCAGCAGATAAATTTTCAATTCAGTTTGAGTCTCATGGTAGCATCTTACAGGAATGTTTGACTGGGTTTTGGGGGGTTTGGTTTTAGTTTGTTCTGCTTGCCCCCTTTTCTTTTCCTTTTTTTTTTTTTTTAATTAAGAAATAAGGACAGGGCTCAGGCTAAGTCAACAGCTACAATAAGAAAGGATATGTGTCCAGCATTTAAGAATATCCCTACCATATCCAAATCTTTGCTGGGAGCCTATAGTCCTGCCAGATAAAATACCAATGGCCTGTCACAACAGACTGCCACATTGTTAAGGAACAGAAACCTACATAGAAATCTGTATCCTTGATTCCTTAGTGTTCTACAAGTGCATGTTATAAAGTGAGAATGCAAGTGACGAAAACTCTCTTAAGACCCTTTGCCTGAGAAGTGAGAAAACATGGACCTGATTTTATCTCTGCCTGAATCCAGCTTGAAGTGGATGACAGGCTGTTTTGGTTTGGGAACGGGGGTGCCCTCAGGACCTTGTGCTGCAGCTGCTCATTACATATAAAATACCCTGAAAAATTAGAAGCAGAGACAACAAGCATCCCTCTCTGCCCTGCTGATTGCAGAGTGTTCCATGACATAGGACACTGGGATTCAAGCTGCTGCTCCAGGGTTTTATTCTTTCATATAAAAAATGAAACAGAGTTAACAAAAGAGAATGAGGATGCCTTCTTTGGTTAGGGCCTCTCCTAAAAGATGTGGCCTCAAATGCCCTCTAGCACACAGGAAAAACAAATCTGGATAACCTCTACTGCATGTGGAGCCTCTATGCTCCCAGATGAGCATGGCATACTTCATCACTGTTGTCTCCTCAGATCTTCACTACCTCTCTGTTTTACTCTCTGCTACCTGGATTGTCAACTGAATTAATTAATTTCTCTGGGCTGTCATTTTAGTGAGGGACAGAAAGATGCCCATTTGGCATGTCAGCCCAGCTGAAATGTAGCACTAATTCCCCCTGCAGATACAGCCAGCAGTCACGAGATGTCCCGAGCACAAAGAGCGTGTGTGTTTATGGACAATCCCTGCTTGCTCCTTCTTCGTAATTCCTTTGCAGTGCAGGCAGGGAAGAGCCTTCAAAGTCTAGTCATTACAACATTTCTGTAACAGAAGCCAGGCATTTCTGAGCTCTAATCAGCCTCACTACCAAGTACAATTAAAGAAATTGCTTTCAATCTCAGCTTCTCCATTCCCCAGCCCATACTTTTGTTGTGAGGCCGACTGGTAGCAGGGGATACTTACACAAGAGTTTGAGTGTAAGGCACTAAAAATGCAAGGATGTGTTTCTAGGCAGCACCCGTTATCCAGCAAGATGACTTGTATTTGTTCAGTTATTAGTAATACAATAAATTCTGTATCTGATATATGTAATGTAAAAATAAAAAGCTGTGGGACATGACAGACCAACAAAATACAGCTTTTATGTACTCCACTAGAAATCAATCTGCAGGAAAAATAACCTAAAAAATACACAAAATGCATTTAAATAAGGCAGTATATGTACGTATTTAAGTGAAATACACTGATCTAATAAATGCTAATGAAGTCCATATTGGACTTCTGCATTACAAAAGTGTAGTCCTGGATGAATCTCAGTAGGCATGCCATTTTATACTGGATGAATACTCCTATGATGCTCTCAGAATCAGAAGTCCCCCAAAAGTCACGTTTCATCCTCTCTCCCCCTGCCATTCCCCTCTTAACCCACCCCTCCCATCCCCCCCACCCTCCCAAGTTGTTTTTAAGCTTTCAGGAGACATCTTATTTTCAATTTACTCCTTCCACCTTTACATACTTCCAAGGAAAAGCTCAACAGGCAAGTCACATATGCAATTCCATGGTTTCTGGGCTTTGCAAGAAATTTGTAATCTCTTCTGATTTCAATTACAAAACTTTATTCAGTTTGCAGCTGACAATGGCAAAGAGTACTGGATCTTAAAAGCAGAGTATCACTTGCCATTTATATTCTGTAAAGCAACTTTGTCTCTGCATTAGAGCTGTCATCCTAAACTGTGACCTGCTGGACACTATTCTGCAGATTCTTAAGGAAAAAGGCAAGGACGATGTAGGTATTTTCTCCTTTTTAATTGAAACAAAGTTGAACTATTAAATCAAAAGGTCTCTTTTTTTCTCTGCCCTGAAAAGAAAAAGAATCTCACAAAGGGGCTTATAGTAGTTCTGAATGCAATCCAGAACAAAAGGTTCCAAACAAAACAGAATAATACTATTTTTATGGATCAGCATTTGGCTTCTGTTGAAGCTTGATCTGTAACTACAATTGCTCGAGTTCCCCTGAGCAAAAGCCAAACTTTTGTTTGCTTTGTTCTACAAATTGATTCTTACTAGCTTATTCTTTGGAAACAGCCACAGCAAAAAGCAGCAGTGCATTGGTGTGCATGCTCCCAAGGTTGGAGGCTCTCTACCAGAACTACTATGGCACATAGCTGTTCTCTATCTAAAACTGCATGCATCTGTTTTCCATTCTCTCATCTCCTTTCCTCCAATCATTACTAGCAATTGCTAAATTTGCTCCTTACTTTTGAAGGTTTTTTGGTCCTTCCCGTCTTTTTCGCCTACCTCCCCACCTTACAAGTATCTCATCAGCTATGCAACTTAGGTCTCTTGTCTCCTTCATGGTCCAGAATGTTATAAAGCATCTCTTCATATTGCTGCTGCATTCAGCACTGATGTATGGGTTTGACAGGCCTTGGAGATAACAGAAATGAAGTAGCTGTCAAAAGAAGAAGGGTTGTCCTAATAACCTCCTATTAGCAATACATTCCCCACAATGAGTAGGAAAATGCAGTATTATCAGACTCTGCAAAAATCACACTTAAAGTTAAAAAACCCACCCAAACCACCACCACCACCACAACTATTCCAAACAAGTAAGCCAACATGGTAAATCAACAAACTGTCACTAGCATATCACTGCCTCACACATTCAACCTTCCTGTTCATATGAGAGGGCAAGTTGTGCTTCCAGATGCTCTGCACAGTACTCCACAATGCTCTGCACTGATAGGGACAAACAGGCATTTACAGATGACCTCACAATTGAACAAATCCGTGGTCATCCAGCCTTCTGCATGCTACTTACTGGGAGATCTCTGCAATGGGAGGGTAGGAGACAATATTTTGCTTGTAGCCACACAGATTCAAGTTTCACAAGCAGTCACTACAGTAGGTTTTTGGGCTAGGGGATCAGCTTTGTAGAACTGGAGTTAAGGGAGCTGATTACAAACCCTGATGATCTTCCTATATATTTAAAGGGATTCATTTAGGAGTTTTCCTCAAACAGGGACATTGTTACTGCTCAAAAACATCCTTAGAATTCTCAGTGCCTTTGAGAACCTCTGATATTTGCAAAACACACATATGGCAACCACAGACAAAGATCCCTGCTGGCTGTGGCATCAGGGAAGATATGGAAGATAATATGTAAGCTCAACATGAGCTGGCAGTGTGCTCTTGCAGCCCAGAAAGCCAACCGTATCCTAGGCTGCATCAAAAAGAGTGTGACCTGCAGTTCAAGGAAGGTGATCCTGCCCCTCTACTCTGCTCTTATGGGATCCCACCTTCAGTACAACATTCTGGGGCCATCAATGTAAGAAGGACATGGAGCTGTTGGGGCAAGTCCAGAGGAGGGCCACAAAGATGATCAGGGGACTGGAGCACCTCTTCTATGGATACAGGCTATGAGAGCCAGGGTTGTTCATCCTGGAAAAGAAAAAGCTACAGGGAGACCTTAGAGCAGCTTCCAGTAGCTGGAAAGAGAATTTTTACAAGGGCTTGTAGTGACAGAACAAGGGGGAACTGCTTCAAGCTGAGATAAGGTAGATTTAGGTCACATATTAGGAGGAAATTCTTCACTGTGAGTGTGGTGAGACAGTGAAACAGATTGCCCAGAAGTTTTGGATGCCCCATTCCTGGAAGTGTTTAAAGCCAGGCTGGATGGGGCTTTCAGCAACCTGGTCTAGAAGGTGTCCCTGCCCATGGCAAGGGTTTTGAACTAGATGATCTTTAATGTTCCTTCCAACCCAAACAACCCTATGATTCTATGCTAATCCTGTATTTTGTTTGCTTTTTAAAGTGTATCACAGATACACTCTTTCCAGCTTCTGAAGACTATTTGCAAACTTCCAAGTCCTCAGAACCTACATGGTCTTACAAATTCTTGTTCCCTCCATTTAAAAGTATGGGTATCTTTCTAGGACTGGGTAACAGAAACACAAATGGACATAGAAAAAGTTCCATTTTTTAAAAAGAGCACCTCTACCATTCCACAAGCCCAATGCCCTACCAATGGTGCATGTGTGCTGAAATTCATTTAACCTCTTTGGTCTTTTGCTTCCTTTACTGTTTTGTGCACTCTTCTATTGCTTCTCATTTCTGTTAGCTCTGTTTCTGAAACAATGTGTTTGTAGCCCATTTTCTTATAGAAACACCATTTAGGGAATTATGCAGTCCGCACAGCCAGTATCAGCTGCTTCCTAACTTTTTAACTACTTAGTTTCAAGGGAAATTAATAAAAAAAGAGTTTAAAAATATACTATGACTTTCAATTACCGGAGGACATAGACTCAAGTGCAATGCACCAACTTGATCCACAGGATATCAGACCACTTCAGAGTTCTTCTCCAATAATTGGTTTCAGCTTTTGTCTCCCCTTTCTCATTTATCCAGTGTCAAAATTATATATAAACCAGTGAGAACAGATGCACAAATTAGCAACAATTGTTGAGGGATATAAATATAGCATAAGACAAGAGAAGTTAATCCATAACATCCAATCCTGTGCTTGTTTTACAGCTTCTGTAAAAAAGCTTTAAATAGTTTCACAAAGTTCAGTGTGTTACAGAATAAAAAGTTTAATTGACTTTTGCTTTTCAGTCATTATAGTCTAAGGAGGGAAAAAAAAGGTGGGATGATTTTAAGAAGAACCTCTTCAAATGTTATATAAACTCAATGTTCTTAAAACCACTTTTCATGTTAACTACATGACAAAGTAGTTCATTACCTGAAATTTAACCAAGTCTTTACAAGAAGAAAGCAAGTCTGTACAAGCAAGTCGTTACAAAAGTGAAGTTTTGGTCAGGGAAGACTTAATTTTTCTTGTCAAGGTTACTCCAGAACAGAGAAGACTGGAGGTGGATTAGTTTGCTAAACAGAATTTGATGCATTTTTTTTTACTGTAAGTTTGATACATTTGGTTTTACTATCAGACCAATCATCAGACTTACATTTATTAAAAAAATAATTTATTTTTAGTACTATTGAGAAAAAAAAAAGAGAATCCAAATCACCTTGATGTGTTAAAATACTGCTCTGTAAACTTCTGCAGGCACCTTCATTATTCTCTCCAAATTACTATTCACAGTATTTCATCATTAAAACATCTAACACTTCAATCCATCACCCTGTGAACTTCACAAACCCTTGTGTAAACTCAGAATAGCAGGGTGTGAATTATACATCACAGGCCTTTCCTAATTGCTGATGGCTTGCTGGTGGCTGCAGATCTGCTGTCACCTGGCATGCTGCACTTCTGGGATGTTATATTACAACACACATTTTAAGCAATGCATCCAGCAGGGTGTCTTGCAGCCAGTTATTTAATATGTTTTGCTCTTCAGAGGGTACAAGACTCTCTTATGCCCCTGAAGACACCAGGAGTTCCCAGTAGGGACCAAAATCAAAACATACTCCCAGTTCAAAAAGAAAGATCTGCAGACAGATTAACATTGACACATGTTACGAGGTATTTGTTATTTTTAAAGGGTGCTGTGCACATGCATAGAGAGGTAGATTTGATAAAATGTATAAACCTGCTCTATTCTTTGGCTTAAAAGTTTTCAAGACTGAACCATTGACACAAATATATTGTAAAGAGGGAGTGCTCCTGGATTGAAACACCCCATTTAATATTAACGGCCAGACTTACTGCACAGCTTTGATGTCAAGTTCAGGAGTAACCATGGCTGCAAAATAAGCAAATTTCTCTACATGCGGATTTTAGCTTGAACGCCTTTCTCCAAAAGACACGGATTTTTCCTCTCAAAATGAACAAATTGGATAAAAAGAGTCAAGTGATTAGTGGTAGAAAAAGCAGAGTATGGGTTTCACCCATAGGTGAAGCCTACTTCCACACTTCCTAAAAACTATTGCTAGCCTGAAAAAAAAAAAATGAATTACATTTTATGGAAAATTAAAAAGCTGAGATTCATGCCAGGAAGACATGGGTGAAGTTCCCAGAGCTGGGTCTTCAGAGGGAAACAGAAAAGTTTCTATGTAGGTAAAATTCACTGCTGTCATTTGGGGAAAAGTGTAGGAGTGCTGATTATTTCCCTCCTACTCACTTTTCCCAGCTTAAAGCCTCAATCAAAAGTTATGGCAATCAAATGCAGGAGGTCCCTGCACCCACATGAAACCTACGGTTTTCCCCACCTGAAAGCAGAAAAAGTAGAAAGCAGAAAAAGTAACTTTCTACTGCTTTTGGACATGTGCCTCAAATAAATGAAAGTAGGTAGAGGTTTTGATAAAACTTGATGCTGAGAAACAACCAGCCAACCACACTCACATTTTGGGAAGAGATCTGACTTCATGGACTGGGAGGGAGAGCAGTACCAGGCAGCAAGACACAGATAAAACCTGCTCTTGGGCTTCTTCCTGCTTAATGCTGCTTTTCCTCATCTTCAAACATAACCCATTAATTTCCTTTCTGCCTCACCCCCAAAAGGGAATAAGTCAAGGAGGGAGATGAATTATACAGTAAATATTAAAAAAATTTACTGCTCATGCCCTTTCCTGACAATGAGGCCGCCCATAGAAATGAAAGCTACATAAACTTTGGTTGAGAAATTTGGAGAATCTTTGAAAATGTCCATGGAAAAACTGTCAGAAATGTACACACGCCATAACATAGTTTAATTTATTAAAGATGGTAAAATTAAACTGGTTTCTTCTTCAATAATCTCTCATGAAAAAGCATGAAAATAGAATCAGGATGAGCTCCTGAACTAAACCATCTCACTGGTGAAACTACCTCCAAATGCAAGCCGCTGTCTGACCTAGGCTTGGTAGGATACACCTTGTTATAAACCCATTTAGTATTTCAAAAGCACTGTTAACAAGCCCCAAAAAACCCAGCCTCATGCCTATACTCACCAACAAGAATATACGACTAAGAAGCACATCGCTTTTCAAGCCACAGCATTTATATGTTCAGTTACAGCTGTATCCTGGGAACTCTCCTGCTAGCCATGATCAGAGCTCAGCTTTGTACTATATTTGTGTTGTTAAGTCCTCTAACACCAAGAAATATTAAGGCTAGATGTCCTGTGTACGAGGATGGTGGCAGGAGGGAGGAAAACAATATTTGCTTAGCTGAAATGTTCACAAATTTCATAGGACAAAATTACATAGCACCTTGCAATCTAAGAATTTAAAACACTTCATAAGCAGCTAATGATAGGTATCACAATGGCTATAAGACAAAGAAGTTTACATGGCTGGTCTGAATATCCTGATGCTCAGCCAAAATACAATTTGGTAATTTTTAAGGGGAAAAATTTTGGTGTTAGAACATCACTAAATGAGAAAACTAGTGGAAAATTGTTTTTGTTTACAAAGTTGATAGCAAATGGACTGTTTCACTTCTGCAAATGGTTTAGTTCAAGTTGTCAAGATGTTTAAAAAACTCTGACATCAGGTTACTGTTGTAGAGTACATGACTCATAAGAATTATGTGAAGGGGAGAAGAGAGGAAACTCACTTTCACCGCACTTGGATGCCAGCCCTAAAATAAACTTCTTGAAACAGTTCATCAAAGGAATTTAAGTGACAAAGGCAAGCTTTATCCCTTCAAGAGGACTTCAAACCTCCTTTTATAGCACAGAGATTACTGTATCTGGCCAAACCTAGATAAAGCCACTATCACTGCAGTGAGATACTATAAATAGAAAGAGTAATGTGAAACATTTAAAACTCTGCCTGGAAAGCATGATAGATAAACAGTATTATCTATGTGTATTTTAGGGTTTGTCTATCAGACATAATCTCATTCATGATAATATGAACTGATTCAGTTACATAATTCACCTTGTTTACCCAAAATTACTTGCATAGTCTTGGGAACTCCTTTCCTGATTGCATTTGACAATAGGCTTTATATTTAACACACACATATGTGGGAAAGGTCAAATCATGCTCTGAGGTTCTGGATTTGTCAAAGTTAATTCTCATTCAGTAAATCAGGACGGGAAACAGTTTCATTCTCTGTTTGAAGGTTCTGTTCATTTGCATAAAAAAAGAGCGTGTTAACCCCAAACCTCTTCATCTTACTTTTGTCATCACCCTAAATTCTTCAGAAGAACATAATCCTGAAGCAAATTTTGCTTCCAAAAATGACAGGAAATTATATTTTCATTGTGGATAAATTAGTCTCTGAACTTTACTTTCCATAACAATAAGCAGGAGATTATGAACTCATTCACAGGAAGTCCTGATAAGACTCAAAACTGATTTGCTTTACCCATTCAGGTCAGAAAGACCACTATATTTTGCGTAAAAATACCATTTTTCCCCAAAGAGAGAGATAGTCCACCCTCTAAGAGAAGTGTAACACAGTAGGCAATACCATGGTAGAGCTGCCCCTTATTAAAGGATCATGGGTGTGTTTTACGGACCTACTACCGGCACCTGAAGATGTTTTTTCTACATAGGTTTTGAATTGACTTCTTTTTTCTTAAATAAGAAGTGTGTGACCTTTTTAAAAAGAAGAAAAGCAGCCTGAAAACTACTGTCTGAACCTAAGCGTATCACAGAAAAACTGGTCCTTCAAAGACTCCTCATTTTAAAATAGAAACAAAAAAACCAACCTCTCAGTAACTTCACATAATTTTAGGTTTACAATTTCTGCTGGCAGTGTGGTTTGTTTTGTTTTTTTTAATTAAAACTAGAGGTGGCCCCAAAAGCCCAGACCCAATCATCCCTGAAAATGTGAATATTTAATCTTGTCTGGAACAGAATTTAGTAAGCCACTTCTCCCATACAAAATGTCAAACTAAGCTAAGTGCACGAGGCTGTGCTACTTCATCTTCCAAGTTCAAAGGGACAAAGTTAAACCCAGCTGGATGGAAACCTTCAGCTCATTATTTCCACGTTGACTGTGAAATCAGTAAGCAACCTCACTCTGAATATCCAGTAAAAATTAAGATCTCAGGTTGCAGTCCTTACGATGGCAATCAAACTTTTAAATCAATAGCTAATTAAAATTCTCATCCATTACGCTTTTTTTAATAATCTACCTTTTCAACTAATCTAGGAAAGTGAGAAAAGAGAATGGCTGGATACAGCTGATGGAGAAGGGAAACCTGCACCACTGCGCAGACACACAGACCTTCCCACTTCTATGAACTGTGGAGGAAATGCTTCTGCTCATAAATCATCAACAGGAAATCAGACTCAATGGCTGTGTACAGCACCCTCGCACAGACTTCACGTACTTCTCAATTGCCTTGACACAATAACCTTTAGCTCATACAAACTTGGATCTTATGACATTTTTGAATAGTGACAAAACCAAATCAAAATTGCTTGGAGCGTTCTCATCTCAAAAGCCTCCCCCTGAGCATTTTCCCATGAAAAGTAAAGAGCATGCTTGCTTTTATTCAGTCAGCTCGTTAGTCCACACCATTGAGATGCTAACCCTCCTCACCAGTGTGCTCCTGTGTGCATGCAAATGCTTCAAAATCATCTGCAGTCATTCCCACTAGAGGTGGTTTCAGTGCACCGAGGCAAGAGCAAAGGCTCCATGCTGAACTCCTAGTGTGAAATGAGTCATTTGTTCCAAATCATGTTTCCTTTTTTCAATATTCATACTTAGTTATTCATTTCCCTGAAGTACATGAAGATGAGATGTTCCTAACTTTCTGTTTGCTCTCAGTACATACACTATTTTATCCCTATTTCTTATCTCCCTTTTCCAGCCTTTTCCATGATCTCTGTGGGCTTTGATTTAGGAGCTCACAGGCACAGGCACAAAATCCATTATTTGAGGAAGATACCATTTAAGCTCTTCCCCCTCGCAAGATATTTTGAGACCTTGGCCTCATTTGCACTGGAGACAGTCCGCATGTGCAAGGGATTCCTAAACACTCATTAGCACAAGGGACAAAGTTAAAATCACTTTTGGGCTGCAGAATATAATCTATTACGGAAAGGTTTGTATTATTTGATAAACACACAAGATGTGAAAATTACATGTTGGCAAGCTACCTGCTAGCTACCCATCAAGACAGTCCAATGATTGATGCATTTACCCATTTATGTACACACGTTTAATCTTTCATTTTACTTAACAGCCATAACTGAAAGTCATAGCAAAGTTTTTTCCTATACTCTGGGTCATATGTTACTTTTTGTTGTATCTCTTGAGGTCACCATTTCTCCACACCAGCCATTATCTTTGGGCTATTTTCTCTGATCATAATAATTTCATCAGATTACCCTCTCCCTTTGAATTTAGTTTAGTATTGTTTATTTAGTTTTTGTTTATTTAGTGGTACACTTAAAATTCCAAGTAAGTATCATCCTAAAGTGATAATCACCTTTACTGAGATTTGATTGTACTAAACAACTTTCGAATCTGCAAGTAATGACACACGCAAATTGTTGTGAAAATCTATAATACTACACTGACTAGTCTCATGTCATATCTAACAAATTGCATTCAGTTTCAATGTCAGGCTGACCTTTGAGTAAATTAATTCACAAATGGCATCTATGACAAGAAATTTACACATCTTCTCAAACAAACTCAGTGTCATTAAGGAAAAAAAAATGTAAATACACAAAACTTAATCTAATCTACTGTGGCACATACTCTGCTGAGGGCACTCTGGATAGCATCTTCCCCTGTCCATCACCATATATATATATTCTTTATTTTTCATCACTGAACCATTTTTGTCTTTGATATCTGATAATATCTTTGTCTTCAGTATTGCTAGTGGATCTTTACCTATTTACTGAGTCAAAACCAAAAAAAATAAAAGCTGACTTGAAGTCCACCCATGCCAGCACATGGACTTGCCCTGGTATCAGTGAGTTTTATATAAGACTCTGCATTCAATAATGAGCAACCTGCTCCCAGTTTCTGCTTGTATATTACCTCTCCCCGCGACCTTTAATGCTAAGAAAAAGTCTTCAAGTGCTTCAGAATTTCATGTGAATTTCCCTCATCAACTATTGGAGACTATGCAGGCTGCAGTATATTAAACAGATAAGAAATCCACTTTGTTTTGTTGAGCAGCAACTACCAGAAAATATAATTCCCCAACATACTTAAAGCTATATAAGGGAGAAGGCTACACAAGCAGTTTACAGAAAAACCTCTTGTTGAAGAGGGAATACAGAGGGGAAGAAGGGAAGCTGTCCCCAGTCCTTGTGTCTCAGTAGAAGTATTTATAGACTGACAGAGCTGTTAGATAGCTCCTGGACCTATCTTAGCAGAGACATAATTGATCCCCAAAGAGGTCAGGTACCACAGTAGAGGTAAAACACACTGAGATTAAGTTTAGATTAATTTTGTATATGTAGCCCATAAAGCTACCAAACAACAAATGCACTACTTTATTTTGCCTCTTCCCTGGGAAGTGGACAGTGGGAACCAGGTGATGTGCAGAATTTCATGGGGCTGGACTACGCCAGCAACACTGACTGCGTTTGATTTTGCATGACTTTCCAGAGATTGGATATTAGTTTCTTCTGCTCATCTGGGAAGACCAAAGAGCAACACATTGCTGGGTGACTGAGCAGGTACCAAGGGCTGCCTGTAATTTTAATGGACCCCCTGCTTATAATTCCAGGTGATCTTAATCTCAGCTGGGCTCTGCAATTCACCCCATGGAAAGTGCTCCCAGTCTTTAATTTGCTTAGCAGAAGGGTGCTTGTATATTGTCAAAAAATAACTGAGTCCAAATATACCACCTTACCAAAACCACAGACTCATTCCAAGAAAAGAAGGAAAAAAACAAAAAATCTAAGGAAAGAGATCAGTTAAAGTTGCTTCTCAAATGAAGATGTTGCAGGAATGTGGGAATCCTCCTCCTGTCCTATAAATCTACTTTCAAAAGTCAAATGGTGACACTTTAGAGTCTTTACACTTACTTTGGATTAGGTGTTGCTGTCATCTTTGTCCCTGGGTGTTAAGTACCAAGCACTGGGAGGGTCCCTCCTCCCCAGGCAGCTGGGAGACAGGCTGCTCTTCTTACCTGACATTGTCATGCTTCTGGATGTAGATCTTATGAAACATCATATCTTCCTGTTTGGCATTAATGTCAGCTTTCATCTCCATGGCAACATGTCGAGGAAGTACAGAGAGCAGGAGACGCTCCTGTGGAGTCAGACAGATGAACCAATTAAAACACCTGCTGCCCAGTTAACAAACACACTTTGTTTCTTACTGGGGAAAAATAAGTCATCAGTTTGGTGAGAGATGAGTACCACCAAGCAAAATGGTCTCCAGAAATCCAGAAGTTGATCTCCTAACAAGTTATATGCAACTCTGTTCCAACCCTACAATAAGAATTCAGTGTTTTTGGAGGAAAAAATACTATTTTCATCCTATCTGCGCTGGGCTTGTGATTCATGGTTGTCAGTTCTTGCAAATAAAGAAGACATGCAACACAAAAAGTGCCCGTGCACCATTATTGGAAGGACTCTGATAAATTACACTGCCTGACCTCCCACACAGCTTCTCCTCACCACCATGAAGTCCTCTTTCACATAACACCAGAGGTCTGATACCCCAATGCCCTTGGGCACCATTTAAAATTCCTTCCTCTCCTATCTAATCATCTGAGCACATTCCCCCAGCAGGCACAAACCTGTTCATAGCACCTAAAAAGTCAATAGGAATGCCCCAATAAAACTAGAATGAAAATTTAGCCCAATTATACAATGCAGTATTATGCTTCTACACTTAAAATCACTATTAGGGCCCAACTGCATTAAGACCTGTAAACCCACCCACTCAACTACAAGAGTATTTTCAAGAACCATCTCTGCCATCAACAACTCACAGCTCTCCACCTTCATTTGGCACTTCTATTTACTGATAATAGCTTAGTATGACTTTCATAACATTATTTTGGAAGCTGTTCCACATATATTTCTGCATGCTAGGCAAAATGTATTTACATGGCAAAATGATGGCTTTCTGGTAATTTTCCTAAAACCTCACACAAAAGCCTATGCTTGCTATTATTCTAAACTTGGTGGTAATTTCATGCAGAAGGTATAGAATTGAAATCTGCAGGTAATATGTGCCCTAGGTATGCATTCATGTATTTCAGGAATCAGACATGAGAAATCCTGCGTCGACCTTCTTTTTATTCTCAGTCATGCCCCTCACAGTTCAAAAGAAGTTTTTGTTGTGGCTGAAGAAGGTGGGGAGCATCTCCTTTGGGAGCAGCTCCACTGTGGTTCACACAGGCAGTGATCTGAAATAGTTGAAGAATCCCAACACCTTATGCTGCTCTTGTCATTATTTTTCTTTAGCTACAGTGAGCAGAAGGAAGAAAAGGGCCTTCCTTCCTGACGACACAGACACAAGGTAGCGTAAAGTAAGGTCCCTAACCTTATCTAACAGCTCAGTACTTCTCAACAAAACGAGGAACAGTGGGGCTCAGGCAGAGTCCTGACTCAGAGGGATCAGCAACCCTGTACTAGTCACTCATGTGACCGAACCTATCGCCTATACTACAGTTACAGACACATTTCTGGTTTCTAATTTCTAGTTTTAACTTATAGTTCACCGTTTATTTCTTTAAGGAGACAGAGGAACTTTGGGGGAACCAGTGGAAGATGTATTCACTGGAAATGTGCCTACTATGCACTGAGACCTTTTATAGTCTGACACTGCACAGTATTTCATTCCCCCCCCCCTTTAATGTGTACCTTAAAGAGATCCTTGCCACTAGTCACTGAAGAGGTAGTAGTAACACAGAATATGATGTGTTGGAGGGATTTACATCTTTTCTGCTCAAAACTACAGCAGTCCTGACAAGATTGTTTTTGTTTTTTTAAAGTACTCTCACCTTCACTACCGTACTGTAGGTGCTAGCAGTTACATATCCACATTAAAAAAAAACCTATGAATCACGTACGTGTCCTCAGGCTTCTGTCATCTATTAGTACACTCCCTGAGTGCAAAAGCACAACACATTTGTATGCTTTTCAGAGTAACTGCTGTATATGCTGTTGTCATTTGCATATTATAATAGGCATCCTCAAATGTGTGAAAGCTGCTATTTTATGTGTGATTTTACACATCCTCTAAATAACTTGGAGCTTTATGGGAGGTTCAGGGGCACCCACAGGTTTGGAACATTCCCTGTGGGCGCTTGAGTATGGAGGGAGGCTTTTTTTACTTGCTTGCAAAATAAGGACACATTCAGGGGACTGAGTTTCTCTTAGTAGTACTCACAAGAGATTTTCACATACATTTCTGGGTGACATTTTCTTGAGAGGCCGCCACCCCTACCCTTCCTGCCTCCATAGGCACTTGCCAGATGAAATCACCAATATTTTCAAGACACTTGAGATCTCCAGGACATGAACTAACACTGCTCTGAACTTTCACCAATCAGGGAATAAGATGGTCTTATTAAGCCAACCTTACCTCTAAATTCACAGACGGACCTCTCGGTGGGTAAGGAATTGGCCTGATGGTCACACTCAGAGCTGCAGCCAATAGCTTGATGTTCAAGTAAAGATCAGTGACAAGTGGCATTCCTCAGGAGTCAATATTGAGACCGGTCATGTTCAACATCTTTGTTGGTGACATGGACAGTGAGACTGAGTACTCTCTCAGCAAGTTTGCTGATGACACCAAGCTGTGTGATTTGGTGAACATCCTGGAGGGAAGGGATGCCATCCAGAGGGACCTTGACACGTTTGAGGTGTGGGCCTGTGAGAAACTCATGAAGTTCAACAAGGCCAAGTGCAAGGTCTTGCACTTGGGTCAGGGCAATCCCAAGCACAAATACAGGCTGGGCAGAGAATGGATTAAGAGCAGCACTGAGAAGGATTTGGGCGTGTTGATTGATGAGAAGCTCAATGTGACCGGGGAATGTGCACTCACAGTCCAGAAAGCCAATCATATCCTGGGCTGCATCAAAAGAAGCATGGCCAGCAGGTCAAGGGAGGTGGCTCTCACCCTCTGCTCTCATGAGATGCCACTTGCAGTACTGCATTCAGCTCTGGATCCCCAACATAAAAAGCATGTGGACCTGCTGGAGAGAGTCCAGAGCAGGCCACGAAGATGATCAGAGGCCTGGAGCACCCCTCCCATGGATACAGGTTACGAAAGTTGGGGTTGTTCAGCCTGGAGAAGAGACAATTTAGGAAAGACCTTAGAGCAGTCCTCCAGTACCTAATGGTGGCTTATAAGAAAAGTGGAGAGCAACTTTTTACAATGGCCTGTAGTGATAGGACAAGAGGGAATGGCTTTGAATTGAAAGAGAGTAGATTTAGACTGGACTTTAGGAAGAAATACTTTACTATGAGTTTGGTGTGACACTGGCACAAGTTGCCCAGAGAAGTTGGTAGATGACTCAACTCTGGAAATGTTTAAGGCCAGCTTGAGCAACCTGGTCTAGTGGAAGGTGCTCTTGACCATGGCAGGGATGTTGGAACTAGATGATCTTTAAGGTCCTTTCCAACCCAAATCATTCTATGATTCTATGAAGTGAAACAAATGCATATAGCACATCCCTTCATGCAGCAACTATTTGGGAAGTTAAGCCATGTTGCAGTTGGACATTATCTTTATTCTGTTGGGATCATCACAATCACTGAAAATAATCTCTAAGCTAACAGGAGGAGCCTGTAGCAAGGGCCTTTATAAAGCACAAGCCATGTTAAAAGACCTCCAAACTAACAAAACTCCTATTTTTTATTTCAAATGAAACACATAAATGAAAGTCTGCACTAGAGTACAATTTTCATTTTGTCAAAATGACTAGAAAGTACTAGAGCCCCCATTGTAAAATCATTTACTATGCACTAGCGAGGTGACTAGAACTGCTGTTTTTACAAGTATAACAAGGCAGCATTCTGACCTGATAAAAAAAGCAAGAACAAATTCATATATAATTCTCACTTCAAAATAAGATGCAAATATAGTTCCACTGAATTATACATCAAAAAATGCATCCCGGGGAGCACTAGCCTCTAGAATAGGCACAGATGAAAGAGTACAATACAGATTTACTCTGTTTACATATATACACAGATACACGTATACGTGGGCACACGCATCCCTATGATGACTCTGTACTAGATAGTAATTTCAATAATTTACGTCATAACCTACCAAGATGATCTCAAAGCACCATAAATATTTAACGTCTTATGACTGTCTATTTGTCCTCAGGTTTAATAACACTTATTTTTCATCAGAAGTTATGTGATGTAGACATCAAAAAGAGAAGGAGAGAACAACTTTTCAGAGACAAAAGACAAGCAATGCTAGAAGTAAAACTGCAGAACCTATTACCCATCTCTTCATAGAATCATACTAAAATCTTAAGTATTTCCACACTACAGATTGTGGAGAACTTCAGGCAACACTGATTCCTGTTATGACTGTGGCACAGGCTATCTTGAATAATGAAATCACAAAAAAAACTCTCTTCTGCATTGGACATTCTGGAGTTTTATTAACTTTCATGCTAATTTTGGGTGCTGATAGATGCTTAATAAAGGAAACTACACATTCCTTTGCCTGAGAGAATCTGCCTGTCATTAACAGAGAACAGCACACAGCAGCACCATCAGATCTCCAGGCACCCAGCAATAACACTGTTGGGCTATGCAGTTGTGTTTCCCTCCACCCCTGTTTGAAGACTGGCTCTCCCAGATGTGGGCTGAGCTGCCCTTATTTGTGTCTGCTGTCACCTCCAGATTTTCTCAATACATTATGCATAAGGATACAACTGAACTGAACCTGGAGATCGAGGTCAGTGCAAGTTGTAGCAGCAAATCATCTTATTAGGAGTCCTCCTGCTGTGAGGATCCATTGTTACTGCTGGAAGTACTGGAGGGTATGTTAAGCAACTGGCTTTGACCCTTGTTTTTCTGATGTCCTGGTTTTCTTCTGTATGGTATAGTACTTTCTGGAGAGGGGGAGAAGAGAAAGGCATAAAGCTAGGGCATTTGTCAGGGCTTTTTTCATTAACTACTTCTAATACAGAAGCACCTAAACCCAGAACAGCACAAGCATTTGAGCCTTGCTGCTAAGGCAGTCTCTCAGCAGGGAGGACAGAGCTGTAATCAGTGAGTAAAATGGGGTATTCTCTTGGCTCAATCCTTTCCTCCATTTCAAGGTGTGGAAAGAGGAGAAAGCTGCTCATTTCACCTTTCTGAGACTACATTTGTTTTGAAGGAAAAAGGAGCCTTGAGCATGAATCTTTACATACCAGATACTACATACTACACATACTAGCAAAATAAAACACGTACAAGTTATTTCATAGTAAGGGTTGAATAGCAAGTATGCCAACCAGAACTACCTCATGAAACACTGCCAAAAGACAAATCCGTAGACGCAGATGGGCTGAGACATGAGGAAAATTAAGCTGTGTTGCCACAGAGATGCAAAGACACTACAGCTGATTCATTCCCCTGACCTCTTCTCCAAAGCCACAACAAGCTATGAAATATCTCCCAAGGGAAGAGTGGAAGCCCCATTTTATGATTAATTTCAAATTGGACTAGACAAACCACTATGAATTGTGCTGCAGGGCAGAAATGTGTGTTAGCAAGGGAATAGTCAAGCTGTCCCTAAAGGTCTTTTGTATCTAATTCTGAGGACACAAGAGATTCATTGCAAGAGAACCCACAAATAAATTAGGGGAGTTGATATGCTTGGTACCCTTGATAACTAGTCTGTATGCTTGCACCAACAGGTCCTTTTTCAGCAAAAATTATTGACGTTGGTAATGAATCTTACTTTTTTTTACAAATATAATTCTCTTGAGGTTTATGAGGTACACAGAAGTGTGTAAGCAGGTAGGAACCTTTGGGAAAGGCAGGAAGAGGACCTTTTTGGAAGCATCAAGAGACAGAATGTCCTGTCAGTGATTTTTTTCCCTCTCACTTCTGAAACTTGTCTTACAGCTACCTGCATTCTGTGCAATTTTAGTCTGCAGAGCATAGATCACAGGATTTGTTGATGTCTGTGGAGAAGTCCATCAGGGTATTGGGGAAGAAATACTCCCCTGAGCAATCTTTCAAACCTTTAAAAATCCTACCCTCTACCATCAGCATATTCTTACTTGAATTAGTCAAGAAATAAGAGGCCTGCAAATCCCATCCAATTTACATGCTATTTTTGCTGCAACAACTTCATTTCTTATTTCTCACTGTTGCTCTTACCTGCTGCTGGTTTTCCCTTTGAGAATGCAGCCTCGCTTGTATGCATTCCCTGGTCTCCTGGAAAGCCTGTCTTTGGGACACCTCTGCTGGGTAGTGGGTACACACGCCTACAATGTTTGTACAGGAGAAGATGAGAACATTGGAGACCAGCTGAAACAAAAGAAAGAAACAAAAAAGAAAAATGCTTGGTTACACTTTGGAAACCTGCCATCAGTAACAAAGCACCAGCCAGAACCCAGCCCCTTCCATGATTCCCTAATCCAAGCCATGTTTAAACCTCATGTTCTTAATTCCAGTGTATTTTACCCCTCTGGTCTTTAAAATACAAAATTTCCATATTTGGTCTCAAATATATGTTCTTAACATTGCATATTACTTCATTGGTAAAAATACAATTTCACTGGTAATTCTGTAATCTTGCTTTTGGTAATCCAGTATCTTGGAACTATTGTGACAAATAGTTATCTAAAAATGCATCACTGCTCTGTCAGCTAAAAGTCAGCAAAAACTTGTGCAGACAGATCTGGCAGAAGAGCACAAATATTTCCATGTTTGCGTACCTATACATCTGGCTTGAAAACATATCAAAGACACATTAAACCATCACTTTGATACGTCTGAAGCATATTTATACTGGACAAACACGAAGGAAAAGCTGCATCACTCTTCTGCTCTCACTTCGGTTATATTTTGTAATGAATCAATCACATAACTTCTGCTGAAAACTAATGTCACAATCTTCTGTTTCACAACTATTTTTCTTATTAAAAAGGAATAAAACATATCCATGCCCACTGGTGGCATTTGGTTCATGCAAAATGTTCAAAACTGATTCTGACAGTATCATGTAAACATTTCCCTTGATAGAGGTTAGTCACAGTATAAGTTTTTGAGAGTTGCACAATCTGTGCTGGACTTCCCTTGAGGACAGACTTATTTGAAACCCCTCTCATCTGGAGGAAAAGACTGTCAGACCTAAAAGATTTTAAAAATAGGGATCCTTGGTGTATTCCCGATGAGTCCAGACATACCCTATGCCTTTATTACATTTTACTGCAGAATAAAAAAAAAATAAAATAAAAGATTTCCAGACCAATTGATTCCCTGAAAAGAAGGGCCAGGCTCTGAAGGGCAGGAGGGGTACAGGGCAGCCCTCAACCCCTGAGCTCACCAGGGATGCTCAGGACTCCCCTAGACAAACTTGGTCACTATGTAGAAGAGAGAAGCTACTCCCTCTTCCCTGTGCCCCCCCTCCCCCCGCGAAAGTAAGAGCCTCTCTGAGAAACCCCACTAGGATTACTCTTAACTCTTTGGTTATATCCACATGCTAAGGACAGCAACAATTATTTTATTAACAACTCTGCCTTGAAACAGGATTTAGGCAGAAAAACCTCATCTTTCAGCTCAAAATAAGCAACACCTTAAGCTACAGCCAGCTGCCGGACTTCTCTCTGTGGACAGCTGCCAGTAGATGGCAACGCTCCAATTTCCCAAGCTCCTGCACCGAAGTGCTGCATTTTGGGCTATGTCCCTGCAGTGAGTTCCCACACTTAGATATCACGCTATAGTACAATAACCTGCAGGGTTACAGTTATCTACTGGTGATCATCATCACTGACAGCTATCTGCATTTGTAGGTAACTGGTTTCTAATGAGGAAATGGTTCTCATCCCCTACAGATTGCTCCCTCCTTCCAAAGTGTCCACCCTTCACACAAGAGAGGGTTATTGAAGGTGCAGGTTCATGCCTTCACATTAATTTCACATGAATATGAAATAAGCCCTAATCCTAAAATTACACATTCCCTTCACAATTATAGTCCCTCTCAGCTCTTTCTAAAGCTGGCTGGATTCTGCCAGATTTGAGGTCCTCCATCTTTCCCCCGACCTGATCATACACCAGCCAACTCCCATCCAGATCCTTCCCAGTTACCCTAACCCAGGGCTTCATCCAATAGGCATTCAATGATATTTTTTGCTGATAATGATAATTTTTAAGGGTGAAAAATGTATCTGTTATATCAAAACTATTAGTTCTTCTTATATTGAAGAAACGGCTGAGGAAGGGAGCTGCAATAGGTTTTTCTTTGGAGTTACTCTGATTTCTGCTCTACAGATGCACTGATTGAAACTCAGCTTGTAAATAACACATCTACAAGTTAAACATGGATATTATAGGCTCAAAGGAGTTAACACTAAACAGCATCTTTTGCATGGCTGGATTAAAGCAAGACTCACAGATCCTCTCTATTGGAGCTACTCAGTTGCACAGAAAGTGGAAAGTTTGTCTGAGCATGCAAAACAGCACAAGCACACATCATGTATCTGGAGTGGATAAAACTGAGGGCACAGAAGATTGGAAGGAAATATGCAGCTTTCCGATTTAATCACAAGACTCTGAGACCTAATTTCACTTTCCATCAATAGCACAAACCCAAAACAAACTCCCCAAAACAGCAACTGAACTCTTGCACCAAGAACAGGAGACAGCATGGGGTTTAGATAGCAGACCAACTTGACCAAGCAGAGAAGAGGAACACCTCAGTCCTGAAACCAACCTCCTTTTGGGTATACCTTGGTGCCAACAAAAGGTCCCCCCAGTGGGGCCCACCCACGAAGATACTGTTCTCACGATGATGCCTTAAATAGCCAAGCTGCACAGTTCCAGGCACACAATTCATATGGTGCACAGAGACTGACATTGTCAAAGGGGAGTACAAAAAAACACAATCAGACTTGACATTACTGGTAACATTTGTGGAATGCAAAGCAATTCAACTTTTTGGCACTCACTGATGTCACTTGACATAAGCCCAAGGAACTTTGCAGACTGATTTACAAGGTGGACTCACATGATCATGCTTCATCAAGTAGGAACGAAAACTATATTGCTATGTAATCTCTAAGTAGCAGGGGAAAGACAACCATATTCATTCTGTAAAGCAGAAGCTCATTTAATTCACAGTATGGCATCTTTGCAATACCCAGAAACATAAGGGAAGAAATTACAGTGTAATATTGAAAATATCAAAGATTTGCAGAGATTTAAAACTGAAGCTCCTATTATTTGCAGTAACACTTATTATGTGAGCATGTGAGCAAGAGCATTTTGTTCAATATCTCTTCACATGTACTAAAAAAAGTAATTAAGAAAAAAAATTATTGTAATCTCATTAATTTTTTTCACAGTCCTCTGTCTTAATAAAACAAAATTTCTATCCTATTTGCCAAAAGGTACTCCTTGCTTATCAGCTTCCTTGCCATTTTGCTATGGTAACCAGCCTCAGTCCCATGAGGAAAGAGATGATGTACGTATTAAAAACTGATTCCTTAAGCTCCATGGCCCGAAAGGTAAAAACATATTATGGCAACTATTTCAGACAGTCTATGCTTGATGGCACTGGGAATGGGAAAATATATTTCCCATTGCTTAATGGCAATGGGAAAATATAGTTGTTTATTTTGTAGCTGATTTCCTTCCCCTGTCTAGCTAGAGACTTAGCTAAGAAGACCCCTACCCTTCTGATTTTGGAAAACAATAACTTACAGAAAACTATTTCATTTACATGTAACTCCTAGATGTGCTATTAAACCTGCCTGCAGTATTGCCATGTGTGAGTATTTCATAAACTAACACATTTATTTTTACAGCATCTGCATTTGGCAGAGAACTACTATTATCCTGGTGTTACAAGGCAGAACTCTTTAAAGGTGATTCAGTACCTAAGGAAGGCTACACACCATGAGCAGTTTTCAAAAACCACTTCATAGTCCTACCAAAATAGTAGATCACTTAATCTCACACAACAAAACAGACAAGATGGTTTTTAGTCACTTTGATTTCATCGCACAAACAGAGCACTGCAATATTTCTGTTGAATCTCCTGCAGGAAACTGTTTTCAGTAGGGAATAAAGAGAGACATGGAAATAATTCCACATGTTCTAGGAGGTATGAAAACCTGGTATTACAAAATCAAAATTGAGAGCTAAATTTCCTATTGTTACAAAATTGATGTTTTGGGCATTTCAGGCCAGGCCTAGGAAGAACTGGAACGGTTCAGTGACCAGGGGCGAGCCTCCAGACCACCACAAGCAGAAGTCTTAGCTTGCACCAATATTGCCAAGCTTCCCTCTACTGTGTTTCTATTCAATTATTCTTCAAACAGCAGATACTATTCAAAATGCAATTAAGAGACAACAACATGCTTAAGAGGGATAGTGCTGTGGTAAATTGTTAGTTCCTTACCTCTGCCAGAGCAAACAAGGCTGCCTACTGACATGGAAGGTAGGCCATATTCCTCAGAATATCATGTATAAAAGTCAAATCTTCTGTTTTCTGCCAAGTTACTCTGCTTTGGTCCACTTTGCTTGCAGAGGCTCAGGATAATTTCTGTTTTGAGATCACAGCACTAGGCTATTGCATGTGAGATTCCAACACCACTAATCAGTATTTTGTTTTGCTATTTAGTTTTTATTTAAATCAAAATAATGTTTTGATATTTTCAGAAAGTCCTGTTTTTGAAAAATATTACGTTTTAAGCTTCTACTGTGGGGCAGTAAAACTGTCACAAGGAGAACAAAAACATGTACATGGAGATTAAAAAGTCATACAAAACAATCTACAGCAAACAACAAACTATGTATCCCTTCTTTCCAGAGTGTGACACTGCTCTTCCTCTGCTTTCCAGCTCTCATGATTCAGTAGTAATTTTTTGTTAAAGCGATTATCCATGCAACAGCGAGGTTATAAAGCAAGTAACAACTGAGACTACATTTGATAGTGGTTGTATACCGAATTGACAGATTGGTCCAATTATTAATTGCAATGACAAAGACTGAAATTAGCTTTACTTTTGAGAGTTCCTTTTTTATCTGTGAAAAATAATGATAAGATCTTCAATACTTATCTGCAACGATGTAAGAACAAAAATGTGACGGACTACCAAGATATTTCTACAGCACCTATTCATGCAATCCTGAATTGCAAGTACAGACGTATTCTAAAGATAAAATCACAAATATTATGAAAATAAAATAAAATAAAATATTGTTGCTATAAGGCACAGCTGGTGATGTTTTTTAAACACCTTCCCTGAATAGCACTTAACCCTCTATTGACTCTTTATATACTATCTAATAAAAAAACTGGAGCAGTTACAGAGCCAAAGGCAAAATGAAAATTAAAACAAAAGACATCAACTGGCTCCAAGATGAAATTACTCATGTATTTGTGCTGTATATACAACAACATCTTTCATTTCCCACAGCGACAACTAGCAGAGTACTAAGATAGAGAAAACTTCTGGATTATGCGAGAAAGATAATTGAACAGTTAGAGTCATACGGTCTTCTCCCAGTATTTGGCCAGTAAAGAATAGAGTAAGTACTAGTGAAGAAATTAGAAGGTATATTTTATTTTAAATGTGACAAGTACTTTTACCAAGTATTGAGAAATAACTGCAGCAACAGATTACATCAATACACCAGAGTCTAAGAACAAATTTTTGGAAGTTGCTACATGGTGCCTTTCCTCTCTATCTGCTGCTTCTGTGCAGCAACCGTTTACTTGGTTCTTGAACAGAACAGGAAACTGGTTACAGTCACTATCTGCCAGAGAATTCTAAAGAATTCCCTAACTGCACACAAGTAGTGCTACAGAAGCCAGCTCTGAAAGTTTAAATGCTTCCCTAAGGCACAGTACAATTTAACTATCCCAAAGTAGCAGAATTTATTAGAGAGCAATGCTCTAGATATGCAGTAGATCTCTTTCGCTGACGTTGAGAACAAAAGATTTCTTTGCAAAAATACTTCTGAAACTTTTTTGCATATTCCTTCTATTTGGGACACCTACAAGGAGAAAAAGCCATCTACTTTAATCTTTCAGCTAGATTCTGTATTTGGCATAAAGTTACCTGCTGAGAGTGAAGCAGTGGTGTTTTTGCTGAAAACACTAAAAACCCCTTATATCACTTGTGAATGTCTCTGTTCAAGAATTACAGTCAATAAAAACATCATACTGAAGCTATCCATTCTGTGTATCTCAGTGACTATCCCATCTTTCCAGGACTGGAATGCATTGATCTCATAGATGTGATGCTCTGTTCCCTCAGGGGAAAGCCAAGTAAGTATTTTGCCCACTTAAGTTTGCCACAGCTCTCAAGAGCAATACTGCACAGTGGGTTAGTCAGGGCTCACTTACACTGACCCTAGTAAAAATCCATTTGTATCATGACAGAATTCCCCCCCTGGAAGTATGTTTATTTCTGATCTGTAGAGGTACCTCTGTGTCAAAGAATTTAGCAACCAAATACAATCTTACTGAAATAAAAGCTCTTCACACGGGACTTCAAGCATTAAGTATATCTCTCTGAGGTCATGAAAGTGGATGAAAGCTCCTAGACTTTCAGTGCATGACTCACAGCTGCTGATGGGTAAGCATATTCACACATAAAGTATGTCAAGATAATTTTGAAAACTACAAAATTTGCCCAGTTCATGATAGCTTAGACAATTTAGACAATGACTTTAGTGAAGAAAATTAAGTACAGCTCTGATATCCCAACAAAATCAGTTATTCTACAAGCTACTGTAAGCACATTTGAGTTTGAGTTTTCTTCATGCCAATCCCACCTGCCCATGCGCTCACAAGACGGGAAGAGCTGTTCAGATAAGACACAATAGGTTTTCATTTAAAAGGTGTTAGTAGAAACCACTGTAATTGAATGGAAGTTGGATTAAGAAGCCTGGTTATGTTTTCCAGATATTCCACAATGCCTCTGAAACTAAAGGAAGCTGTAATCAATGAGGAGAAAAGTTGAGAAATGAGCTTAATTAATCTTTCTTATTCTGTTTCCTTCCCTATCTGGTGGAAGGGATGTGATGGAAGGAAGCCAAATGCTTAGCTTTTCTATCATGCCATTTTAAAATTAGTCCACTACATTGAAACACACATGAAATTTGATTTAATATATGCTGACTAACTCAACAAGCAGATACATATGCTGATTTGACTCAGGATGGGAGCAGGATTTTTTTTACTTTGCTTTTCTGCATACTTTTTGCTTGTTTGGATCCCATTGTGCCTAGCAGCCATACATGATCTAAGCAGAAGAGACCACGGTAGCCCATCCTGCAGGATCCCAGTTCTTCACAGTTACCTCTACAGTTGCTACTACCTGTTGCCTCCATCCTCCTTGTCAGGGGGTCCTCTGCCTTTCCCAATAGCCTACATGCTGCCAGCAAACACACTTCACAGAGCAGTACATTGTGGTTGCTTTCAATGGCTATGAGAAAAAATATCCATACCAAATAAGCAGAACTATGAAGATCAATGCCCCTCTGTCTCCCCCCACCCCATCACAGCACACCCTGGTCCTTAGTGTTCCTGGGAATATTTCTGGGAGCCTTGGACTCAGATATTGGCAGTGCATCACCCCTTATCTCTCATAGTCATTTAAGCACAGGCTTAAATGACCTCCAGGTCACTGGGAAAACAAAAATATTTCTCTAGTTACATGAAAGGTCTATTTATCTGGGAAAAAAAAATGTTCTCCAATTGCTCAGCAGGCAGAAATGAGTGCCCTTAATATGGTCTGTGAGATATAAAAATCATTATTTCCCAAGCAGTTAGAATGTGTGTTTTTGGGGGGTGGTGATTTAGACTGGGTATGTTTGCTTGTGTGGGAAGAAATGTAAAATTGAAGAATGGAATACATATGGATATTTTGGTTTTGATTTAAAGAAGACCTTCTTTTTTTCTTTTTCATTGCTGGATTTCAAATAAAGCCAGGCAGCTTACCCACAAACTATTCTCCTTCCTGTTAACATCCCTGTCCCAACATATATTTTTAATAAACAAAACTTGCCAAGCACCACCAGCAAAGTCTGAACTCTTGAATTAAAGCAGTGGCTTGTACCAGATGAGGTGAAGGAGCAGTATTTGTAGCTGATAGCAAAGAACAGTCCAGTGTGAGGTGTCCCCTGCCCATGGCAGGGGAGTTGGAACTAGATGATCTTAAGGTCCTTTCCAACCCTAAATATTCTGTGATTCTATGATTGCACACAGCCACCACTAATGGACAAGTCAATCTATGAGGGACCTGTCTGGATCACAACTGAATACTCTCCCTTAAAAGCTGATGTGCAGTTTTGCCAGCTGTTACAGTGAACTAAGGTTACTTGTGAATGAGAAATGTTGCAGAGAAATTCATGTTTTTGTATCTTATGGTCTGGCTGCTTGAGCAGTTAAGCATACTGATCTCTGAACAGATTTGGTTTCAACAACACAAAAACCATCAGAAGGCAAATTCCCAACCAAATTTTAACTGAGCGTAACGGACAGCTTGAAGGCACATTCCTTGGCCTTCATCTTCGTCATACTAAATTTGAGAGCTCTACAGCAATACAATCAAGATTTTATGGAGAAGCTCTAAAAGACTCTTCAGAATTGTTTACAAAGGCAAGTGTAAGACAACCTAACAACAATGGTTACAACTGCCTTTGTTTATAATACAAATTACAAAACACAATTTAGCCTGCCTTTATTTCATTATATACAACCCATCTTCTCTCTGCCTTTGAAGCCTTTGAAGCCGCACTACTTCAGTCTTCATATGCCTTTCATTCTGCCTTCTTTATACTCTTATTTTTACCCACCCTGGACTTTCTTATCAGCTTCCCAGTCCTGTCTTTCCCCCTAACACACACACAAACACACAGCCTCACGACTCCAGGATCAAACCAAATTATTATTTTTAAATTAGCCAAGATGAACCTCACTCTTTTCCTACAGCTCCAACAATTTGATTACACTGCTATTACATGAGCTTTTCACACCATATGTTACAGGGCACAGTAACTGAAGATGCTGTGTTTGAAGAAAAACAATTCAAGGTATACTTTTGAGGCCTATGTATTGAAAACATTATCCAAGTCCTGCATCATTAATTTCTGCAAGCATTATGAAATGGCAGGAAGCTGGATTCCTGAATCAAGTTATGCTATAGCTTAAGGTTATTTTTGCTAGGATCTTAAACCTGCTTTTTCTCGCTGTCAAATGTGTAAGATGAATATACTGAAAATATTTGTGTTATGATACTGTAAAAATTCAAATGTTTAACAGAAATAATCAAATCAACCTCACTTTGCTGGAAATGCACAGTTTGGAAGAGTGTTTTATTTCTGACAATTGAAATAGGCTGGTTCTGCTGAGAATTGGGCAGCATATAAAGAAAATAAATTCAAATTTCTGTAGCTAGTGGAAAAATTTGAGCCTGTAATTGAGCATGTACACTTATTCTCCCAAAGATTGTTACCAGAGATTATGCAGCTGAGTAGGTTTTCTGAGGTGAACTTAAAATAGACCTAATATCATACTAACCTCCCCAAGAGAATACTGTACACCACAGAACTGGGCATTGAAAAACAGTGAATTACAAATATTTAAAGTAACCTAATCTGAAAAAGACAGAAGAAAATAGGGAGTACTTATTTTCAGAACTTTTTGTAATATGACAAGAAGACAGTAAAGGACCTAGGAGACCTCATGGACTATGCAGTTCATTGCCCACTTGCCTCTTAAAAAAAACTGTTGCATCCAAAAATTGATATGACAATTCTATTGATGTTTAAAAGGCATTGAATAGCAGTACTTGCTTTTGTTATATTTTATACAGTATTTCTCTTAACATATCCCAAAGAGACACTTACGTTTCCTGGAGTGAACAATATCGATTATGAGCAAATTAGCAATCTACTATAAATACCATCATCACCTGTTGCATCACTGCTAAATATTTAGTCGTGGCATTAGATTTTTCGTTTCCAAGAACACATACCTGTGCATTTGGCCTTGGCTGGTAAGTCCTTCACAAATCAGCACTTGTATTATATGGCGATTTATTAGTATACTTCTAAACAAAATGCATTCATGAAAAATACTTCAAATGTGGAAGATGGCTGGATAAATACTTTCTTAAAAAGGAAAAAAAATTAGCTGAGAGAGGTTTTGCTATCTACTGAAAACTAGGTAGCATTACTGCCTTTTTGTCTGGGAAATGAGAGCCACATAAAAACAAATAAAGAATTTATCAAGGGATAATAATAATAAAAAATGGTACAAAGTGGTTTAAGATCTTTCAGAATGTGATCAGATCCACAACTGTGTTTTGAAGTCATAGATTGGTTCTTTGCCACACTACTGTAATGTGATAGCATTTGTTGGTCTAAATCCAATGGGGAGCTCCTAAGCCACTTTTGATATGATAAAGATATTAAATACAGTTCTCTATTCTTATCAGTTTAACTATATCAACTTATGACAGATAGAACTAGAAAAAACAATTAAGTATATCTCTAAGATCTTATCAAACATTTCTTAGTGCTTTCTGATAAACAGTCATAAGCAAATAAGAGATACCCCTTCAAAGTCAAAGCAGGTGGTCCTTGGCAGATAGCAGTGATAACTGATATATCATCTGGTGCACTGAAGGCCCAAGTGCTCTAATACACATCCTGTTTCAGAGCTGGTAAAAGAGCAGTAAACAGAAGTAGAAGGGAAAGGATGGTAAAAGTTTAATTCCAGATATGCAATGCAAAGCCAGGGGAATACAGAAACAGAAGAGACTAGAATGAAAGACTTAAATGGGTATTATCTGCCATTGAATTCCTTCATCCATTGAGATCACCAAGACAGTCTTTAAAAGTAACCAGCTTTTTTGAGAATGTCAAATACCTTTCCTACACAAAAAATAGAAAAGTTTCTGAAAATGGTTCAGTTAGAACTTCCAGAAAATAGCCAAACCACAGAATACACTGGCTCAGATATATGTTGTTTGCTTATGAATAAAACCCCTCCAAACCCGTGCCCTTTTTAAGAAACTGTTTCAGAAATTCATAGCAGAAATCAACTGATAAAACTAACTCTTTCAACAATCTGATGCTAAGCCACTGACATAATGCCAGGCATCACATAGGCATCACCAAGAGTACCAAACACAGCTAGGTTTGCCTAGCAATTCTGTTATGACCAGAACCTGGGCAGAAATTTCTCATGTGGTTATCTCTCAGTTTGTTTGCAACATTCATGTTTAAATAAAAAGTTCAAAATGTCTATGTAAGTTTTGAAAAACATCAAAAAATTAAAAAAAAGGCGGGAGGGGGAGAGAGAAGGGTGAGTGTGGTGGAACCGCAGAAGAGGCAGACTCCAAACCAAAAGGGACAGAAGAGCAAAATGGAGACGGAGAAGCAGAGATCAGAACAGAGGGCCAGGACTGGTAAGTTACGGACAGAGAAGCAGAAACATCTTCACTTTTCCTGGAATGATTACACATTTCTTTCTTATAGAACCTGAAATCAAACCACATTTTTTTTTTCCTCCATTGTTTTCTTTTGCCTTCAAAAATATTCTGCTCAATAACAAACTACATGTACAGTCCCTTTACCTGGCAGGTCTGCAAAGAAACCAATGGTCCCTGTTGCTACACCTTGCTGTAAGTATGAAACACTGTGTTTGTCCTGGGACTACCTTAAACATAGAAAGTGAATTGAGGTTGCAGAAGCCACCTAAATGCTGAATAGTGCTTATCAGCTCACAAGCAAGTTTTTATCAGTGTCAAACAAGGCTCAGTAGGCAATGTGTCACATTTCCTAACATGAGTTCCCAAATTCACAGATTCAATTTGCCTTTAAAATACCACTTTCACAGTATAATATTGCTATATCTGATTATCAGCACTGAACAGATCAGGAAGAACTGTCTTAAAACTGGTTGTTCAATTAGTTCGGCGCAAGCTGTGCTCCTTTCAAAGAGAAACAATTTACGAAATCAACACCAAGCTTATTGGACTTTCAACAAGTATTTGATATAAGCGAATATCCAGGACTCTGACTCCATGAAGCACATTTAGCTTCCTCACCATTTCCTACCACTGCAGACGAGTCAGATGATAGCATCTATTCAAGATTTCAACCCAGCTATGTACACATCAGGTCTAAACAACAGGAATTAAAATAGCAGAAGTTATCTATCTACAATAATTAAGGGAGAAAATTAGAGATCAAAAACAACAGAATCAAGAAAAAAAGGTTGGGTTTCTTCCCATGCCTTTGTTAGTTCAAGCAATGTGAGCAGGGTGATTTTTGAGGGGAAGTGTAAAGAAATAAAGACCTAAAGAGTACTTTGTCCTAAGTCTACCATCCTGCATACTATCATAAAAGCCAGTAGTAGTGGAAGTCAGTGTGGCTGACACTGAATAATAAAGAAACTTGGTTGATCATGAGGAGCCTCTTTGCAAGAATGCCTTCTCAGCCCTGCTCCTGCTTCTCAATTTGAATGCCTAACATCAGCTCCAGCATCAGAGGAACAAAAAAGGCACTTGGCAATAACAGCTTCCACTTCAGGGAGAAAAAGGTCAGCCCTTGTTCTGAACGCAGATAGAAATGTGCTCAAGTACACTGACTCCTGAAGTGTCTGGAAGCAGTCAAAGATCCCCGACATCGAAAATTGTCTTATTAACAGCAGGTGCGATTCCCTCAGGGGAGGTGAATAACCCTATGCCATAGCATCTCAATTTTTCTCCAGCTTTGCAGAACTGCCTCAGTCCAACTACAGTTAAATTTCACCCAGCAGGTGTTCGATCAAGCCTCTATTTAGCTACTTGGGCTGTTACAGCTGTATCAAAGAGAAAACACATATTTCTTCAAGCTATCTTATGATTAAAGACAGGTAGTCTACATCTCTGCTCATCTAAGTATGAAAGGTTTCTATTTCTGTGCTCCAGTGTTCTTTGACATAGCTTAAATAGTAATCCATCACCAGCAGGCACTAGGCAATTAAATACCTTTGGTCCTTCTAAACTATTTCCAGTTTCATCATGCCAAACTTCTGAAGACTTCATAGAGAACACAACACAGGAAGCAGAGCAAGAAGGACAAGATGGGAAGTTGCTCTGTTCATGAGAAAGGTTTTAGGTGAGTGGACAGTGGTCCCAGACCTTCACCTCTGTCCTTAATACATACCATGGGCATGTCCATAGTATTTTTAAACAACCACACTTGACACCTGCAGAGTGTCACCTACTGATCAAGGAACTAATACTGTTTCTATACTGTGCTGTCACTTGAAGCCAGGCCGGTCTGAGGGGATCCCAAGGATGCAAGGTATTGACAGAGCTCCTCTGTTACCAGAAGGGGCAGATTGAAGAATTTACAGGAAAGTCCTTTCTTCTCCTTCAAGGAAGGAGGTTGAATTCTCCAGCTCTAAGGCTGAACCCTTGCAACTGCCTACCCAAGGGAAGCTGGATGCCCATCCTCCCATGCAGAGTAGCTCTGATTTCCAGAAGCTCTCTGCTGAGCCGGAACAGTCTTGTTTCAACTCATGAATTATATCCTAAAACTATACCAGCTTTTAAAAAAGGCAAAATTCTGCTGCTGCTGAGTCTGCACAACTCAAGTAAGTACAGTAAGGGAGCATACTCCATTACTTAAGGGAGACACTGTCTCTTGCTGTTCTTATTTGAGACACTGGTGAGGTCCACAAGACTATTATGTTCTCAAAACAGGGCAAAAGACTGTCATTGAGTAGCTTATAATTAACAGATGTGTTGCCAGTACATGCTGGTTAAGGTATTAAGGAGTCAAAACCACAAATGGATGCAAGTTTGTTACTTAAGATGGCTGTCTTAAAGATTTTAATGACTATTCACTTTTGTACTCTTCTGTGAAGTTCACAGAATCACAGACTAGTTGAGATTGGAAGTGAACTGCGAAGGGCTGCCTAGTCCAACCTCCTCTCAAGCATGTTAGAGCAGGTTGTCCAGGACCTTGTCCAGTTGGATTTTGAGTATCTCCAGGGAGGGAGAGTCTAGAACCTGTCTGGGCAATTTAATCCACTGTTCAGCCACCTTACAGTAAAAATGTGTTCTCTTATGCTCAGAAATTGCTATTATTTGTTGCAAGAATGCCTTTCTAAGTGATTGTCAGATACATATTCTCAGTATAGTATTCTTTCAGGATTTTTAAAACTTCATTTCTAATACTTTCTTTAACCTGGAAATGATCTTAATATCTTTCATTTCCCTCCTCCAGAGTCCCATACTTCTGGGACAGAGGCTTCTTTATTGCCTCAATATCAAAAGGTGGAGACCTCATAGCAGCCTTCCAGTACCTGAAGGGGGCCTATAAGGACACTGGGGAGGGACTCTTCATTAGGGATTGTAGTGATAGGACAAGGGGTAACAGGTTAAAACTGAAACAGGGGAAGTTTAGACTGGATATAAGGAAGAAGTTCTTTACTGTAAGGGTGGTGAGGCACTGGAGTGGGTTGCCCAGGGAAGTTGTAAATGCTCCATCCCTGGTGGTGTTCAAGGCCAGGTTGTACAAAGCCTTGGGTGATATGGTTTAGTGTGAGATGTCCCTGCCCATGGCAGGGGGGGCTGGAACTGAATGATCTTAAGGTCCTTTGCAACCCTAACTATTCTATGATCCTATGATTTTCCCCTCAGTATGATTGCTATGCGGGTCTTTAGAGAAATAACAAATATTTGATTAAGTCTCTCTCTACCTTTTACCTCATGTAGTCAAGAAGTTTGTGGTAAGATTCATAAAATATTGACACCATCACAAGCACTTTATTCACACAGAACAGAATTTATTTAATCATTGAAGCTATCCCCACTAATTTTTACAACTATCATTGTTCCTTTTTGTTTTTTTTGTGTTTTTTTTTTCAGAAAACAGTATGTTTCTGAAAAGAACTTTTTTTCATACACCACAGCCTGCTCTAATCTGTAGGCCCAAACCACACATTTTTTCTGCCCACTTGAGTATAATTCTAGTCCTTATCTATTTGGACAAGGCATATAGAAAACGGAGTTACAGTCCAGACCTCTAGGATTAAGATCAACCATGATTTTAGCACTACTAGGATACCTTATATTCACCAGATACTATTAGACAAGGTCCTCTTTCATTTATATTTTGGTAAATCAGTCCTTCCTGTCTGTCATTTGGCTGTCATATCTCCCTTTCTCACCGTGGTAACAAAACCTACTTTTAATTACTCTACAGCACTTGATTTAAAACCATTTTGTGCATTTTCAAGGTATGCACATTGGAAATACTCTCCAGATCCTGTGCTGCAGGACTCAGTCATTAATCCATTTAAGCAGCATGAAGTGATAGAGAAGTCAAATTCAAATTCAAGCAGGAGCTAAAAAAAAGGTTGCTTTTTTCTCCTGGCCCCAGAGGGAAATAGATTTTTGGCATTTGTGCCCACACACTCAAAGATTTTCAGGCGTATAACTGTCACCAGTTTATTCAGATGCTTAGATGAGGTGGTTTTAGGAGCTGAAATTCTGTATCTGTATAAAAAGTTAAATTTCTCCAAGCACTTTAAACAAATGAGCTGCTCCTACAGTAAAGCTTAGTCTTTGGGCATCCAAAATCAAATGTAATTCGTGTACTTTTTTAAATCACAGAAAAACTTACTTCTTGTTCCCCTGCATGTTCTGGCCAAGCAATTATAACCCGAGTTTTGGTGGAGACAGACATAGAGAGGTATTAGCAAACACAGTGAGGGTCACTGTTCAGAAGTGAAGAGGCTGTTGATTTTATTTCCCAGTGGAATCTACTGGGAATAAATGAACTACAGGATTCCAGAAGAACAGCTTGTTCTCCAGGTTTTGCTCTGTTCAAACAGGAAAAACAGAAGTTATTAAAATACATACACAGCACGAGGACTGAAAACAGGCTGTGAGGTGTTCTCAAAATCACAAGCATAATTCTAGACCAGTGCAGGCCAAAGCAAATGTCTTTACTCTTCTTACTGATTTACAGCTCTTTGATATTATTCTTATTATTAGCAGTGGTGTGTCAGTATTGCTGGCCATGCTGCTTCCCTCATCATGCTATCACAGACTGCCCATATCTCAGATGTTTCCACTCAAACTAAACCTTCATAGTGGTTCCAACAAGGAAGCTAATGACTGAGTAAATAAAGGGTGGCAGTCCACTTTAAACTGGGTCAGTCTTTCAAACCAGCTCAGAAACCACCATGTATTGCTACCTCTGCTAAACAGGCAAAACTCCAATCCTTAGATTTCAGAGAAAGATACTTTAAAAATTCCTGCATTAGGCCAATCTATAACTAGAATAACACGACATACCTCAGAAATCACACTACTTTGGTACTGATTCTTCAGTATGATGGTTAATATTAATTAACTATCCTTTGCTGTAATAAATGCAACATGTAAGCAGGGGAGGAGGGAGCACTGATCTTAGGCAGTCTTCTTGGTACTCATTTGTTACAATCTTTTCCTTAGCTCCAAACTCTAGATTTAGTTTCTGCTTCTAGCTGTAGAAAGGATGGAGTTAATTTTGTGTCATGAGAAACTGCACTAACAAGAGTTACGTGATTTCCTACTTGATCATTAACATGTCAAATTCAGCATAATAAACCCTTCACCAGTTTAAGAAAATACAAAAGACTTGTCACAGTGATAATTTTAAGAACACGACAATCACGTATAAATTGAGAAAAAAGTAGTGATGCTACTTTCTACAGCTGGATCTACAAGAAATAATTTTCCACCTTCACGCAGTAGAAACAACTGCTTCTTCAAGAAGTTTTTCTTTTTTTTTTCTTTTTTAATTTCTTGAAACTTTCTGAGCTTTCAGTCTTGCAAAGAACTCAGCTGAATCATAGAGTCACTCAAAGTGACAATTCGATGCTTTTCAGGAACCAGGCAATGGTCTGGTACACATTAAGTTATGATCTATATTTCTTTGGTTATCACAACCTAATAAAACTATATCAAAAAGTGGTAAGGAGGCAGAACTAACACAGTCATTTTCCATCCACATTATGCCATCTCTTAAATGCCAAGCTTCTACTACCAGTGTATCTGCAGAGCCTGAGTATATTCAGTATATTGCAGTCTGAAGTGTAAGCAAGTTACTGCTGGCCAATTTTCTAATAGAGCATTCAAATGCAAGAGACAATGCCAGGATCTCTACAAGTGGTAGGAGGACAGTATTCCAGGTGCAGTTTGCACTCCTGAGTTTGGAAACATCCGCACAATCAGATAAAGAGCCTTTTATAAGCAGTACCAAGTTAATGAATTTCTCCAAAGTGTAAAGAGAGCCACAGAGCAGAGATCCTTAAGAGGCAGCACATTGACAAGTGAGGGCTATAATTTTGTGGGAGGAATTTCACTGTAACTGTTTTTTCTTCACCCATTGTTTCTTCTGGTGGATAGCTCCACTAGCTATAGCTTTCCTAGAAAGAGGGCCAGGAGACCAGCCAGGGTTTGCAGGCTTCAGGGTTTACTTGGCCCTGCATCCAAACCAGGCAATCAGTGCATGTTCAATATAATCTTTCTCAAGAGAAAGACATCCATTACAAAAAAAAGGTCAGGACTTAAGAAGAGAGAGTTTTCAAATATATTTCAGAAGGCTTCCTCTTTTCCTCATTCTGAAAAAAAAGGATAAACTAAGCCCTTTGAGTATTCATAGAAAGGAGGTGTTTTGGCAATGGACTGGGTATCCCCACTAAATACATGTTTATACAGCCAACGATTTCACTAGTGAAGTGAGCAGACAATACTTAGGTGGCCTTGTCTGATAGTGATGGACAAGACTGTCCTATCTTGTTCACTCACTTCTTCGCTTGTACACTACTTGATTTATTTGTAGTAGCAATACGTTAACATCATCTGACAGCTACTATTAAAGTGTCACAGGCATGTGTATGCAACAGCACAGACGCTCCAGGGAATCTGCTGCAGGCCACTATCTTCTCAGAGACAGAAACAAGAGGAGGGATGGGAAGTACCTTACAAAACAGAAATCTTCTACTACCCCCTACTCCTCTTAACAGAAAACTGACAAACAGGAAAAAATACTAATACGGCCAAACACATGCAGAAGGCATGGCAACATTCAGACAAAATGAACACTGCAAGTTTTCCCACCTGTATACTGGCAATTGAAACAACCCAGCAAAACCAAAATTAAACCCAACCATCAAAAGAGCACCATTCTACCCAGGTACCCAGTACAAGAAGCTGGGCAGACAAATAGTGTAGCTGCATTTAGTAGATGGGTGATAATGGGCTTTCAGAATTCTATAAGACATTAAAAAAAAACAATATTTTCTCTTTACTTTCTTTACAGCAGTCAACAAGTGTAGTGATTAAATGGCATATGTTTGGTTGATGACATTTCCTGCCTCCATGACTCAAGTACTTACAGGTCTATTCTTACACCACGCGCAAAAATGAGATATGTTACCCTCATGTCTCATATATACAGAGCAAGCAAAGAACTTGTCCAAGGTCACAGAAGAAAACAGAGGCAAACCCAAGATTTGCATACAGATTTCCCAAGCACCAGATTGCCCAACACTTTAACAAAAGCATTCACCAGCTTCTTCTCTGTCTCAGTCTCTGTGAGAACAGCTATACAATCAAGCAAAATATTCTTGCTACATCACGTGAAGTCAGTAGTGTATGGACTCTGAGAAGGGAAAGTGATTCCGGGTCCATAACTCATAATGGGATGGAAACACTTGACATCTGTGAAAATCTCAGAGAATGTGAAACAAAGCCATTGTGATCTAAAGAAAAAAAGCTTCATGAAAAGAACCAGAGAATTATTTCTGTTCTGCATGAGACAGAGCTTTCATCTGCAAGTATGAGGAGGACATGCAGGAACCTCACTGGCCCTGTTTCAGTCTCAGTGCAACCATAAAGCAGTTTTTCCTTAGTATCCAAAGGGCTATGGGTCAGAATGATAACCACTATATCCACTGGAATTCAGTGCACCATGTAACAGTATAATACTGTTAATTTTTCAAGGAGAGCTGAAAATAGCCTCCAGAAAGCGAATCTGAGCGGGGATGTTTATCAGCTGATCTGCCAAACAAGTCAAACCTCTTAAGACATCTGTTCTAGTAATAAAATTTTGCCCCTTTTTTCCCTACTTTAAAAAGTTCATACTGCAAAACATTACTTTCTATCATATAAATAAAGAAATAAAATTTAATCTAACATTTCTGTCGCTTGAGTGAATTGACTTAAGTTGGCCGGTGTGGTCTGCTAATCACAAAACGTAGCAACACTGATAATCAGGCAGGGAGTACAAAACAAGGGCAAAATAAGGTGCTGCTCAGTATTTATTGGTACCTGTGCCACCAGTGTGATGTGGTTTGCTATAGATTCCACCACACAGGGCCAATCAAATGTACAACTGGAAAGGCTACTACATTTTCTCACATCAAAGTACTCTTAAGCCCATCCTAACAGGGCACAGGTGCAACAGTTTTCCACAACAGTAAGGCCAAGGCAAAAGGCTGATTCGAAACATTTACCCAGGAGACTTGTACCTGTGGCAGCAGTAGTTTCTGCAGAAATACAGCAGGACAGGGACTAAATCCTCCTGGAAAAACCTGCAGCACAGTGCACTTTGCTTAGCCACTGCCATCACTGTCCTCCAAGCACCTTTTCCTCTGCCTGGCACCATCAGCAGAACAGCTGATACTCCCAGGATTAACAGGGAAACAAGCTGTAACCTATTAACTGCATAATCTACCTTCTCTCCCTTCAATGCCAATATGGTTAAAAAAAAGTATGGGTCAGATTTGCACAAGTATTTAGGCCAGATGTGCAGATAAGCAGATAAACTATTTAGACATACATTAAATCACATTAAGTGCCTATCTGCACCTTTTTAAACTGAACTTCTTTCCCTTTATCAGATTCATAGTAATTTAATAGAAGCTGATTAGAAATGAAGGTCTGCAGGGCCAAAACACAAAGTTTACTTCAGTTCACTCGAAGCCACAAAGCCAGTCATAAGCTACTTGTTGGTGTGTGAGCGGAGACCCAGTGCATGCATAGAGATGCAGGCAAGTAAACCAGGAAGGTCGGGACATTTGTGTCATGGGGGACACAAATTGTGAGTGTGAGCTCCACAGAGAAACAGGCAATGAGGCTGATGCTGGCTATGTTAGCATGCTGCAGCCCGCTACATTTCAAGCCGTGTCTTGGCTTTGAGTCCTGCTAAGGGGTAAAAGTGTACTAAAAACAAAGGCCAAATAAAACATGCTTTAATTCACAGCCATTAAAACCCCAGCTGTAAATATAACCGAAACATGTTTCTTTTTAAAGAAGCAACACAAGGCTTTCCCCCTCCAGCCCTGTTCACTTCAAAGGCTTCAAAAGTAACTTGATGCCAGGATGAGAGGCAAAGCTGCCATTAAGTGCAGACTCCTGCAGTCACAGAGCTTTTAAGGTCCCAATTTCTGTTTTGATTCTTTACCTTCAAATGAATTAAAACAATACAAAGAAATAAGAAAAATAAGATGGGATGTAGTTTCCAACATGGCTGGCTGAATGCCTGCAGGTATGACAAGAGCTGCTGTTTACAGGACATGATCTTACAAATACTTCTGATACCCTCCTGTGAGGACCATCACTCCTCACCACTGCAAGGCTTATCACACGCTATTTCTTAAGTCCCTGTACCCTCTTTTATTAGTTTATGCTACCAGTCTTGATCAAATTCAGAACCCACAGAAACCCCTTTTATAGTAGCTCCTTCAACACGCACATCACAGCCTAGTGAGCTTTGCACATCAACAGAAACTGAGTTTCTGCATCCACATCACACACACAGACTTGGGGACTCTCTGAATTCAGCTACAGACACTTGCCCTTATCCCTAATTTAGCCTCATGAAACCCCTTCTGTCCAGGTAAGATGGTAAGTTTAGGTGATTAAAGGCAATGGAGGAAAAGGGCACCCACCACATTGCACTGTAATGTGTCAATACTGCCAGCTCTTTTACCTTTGAAAATCAGCCAGAGTACAAGTCCCTGCATTGTCAGTACTGCACTCAGCCTAGCCTAAGAGCTACTGCCACATCCACGTTCTCAGCTACAGAAAACTAATAGCTAGAGGGAACAGGGAGGGAAGGAAAAAAATAGTACCAGAAAAGGGACTGAGCCCCATGACTATCATGTACTTGGATGAAAGATTGATTCCTTCCTTATGCTGATGATGTCTTGGTACAGACTGCACACGAACAAGGCATTCCAAGCTTTTAATTTATTGTGGTGTTCCTAAAAAGCAGAAATATAAAGTTACTTTTCAAGCTTTTTTGTCTCTGTGCATTTGAAAACAAAGAAGCCACACCAAACCTCCTTGGCCATGGCTGGGTCTGTGGAGAGAAGGATCAACCCAGACACCAGCCCCTCCTTCCTTTCCAATTCTCTATCAAACAAATAGGAATGTAGGGACATGAAAGATTCTAAGGACCAAACAGCTGAGCATACTCATGCCTTCAAAGTGAGCATTTAAAATGACCAAGTAACTATTCTTTAGATCAAACCAGACCAAATGCAAGTCTGCATATAAAAGTAACTCTTGTAAAGGCAGATGCTAATCACAAAAGCTTAACTTCAAAAGAATCACTCAAGGATGCTTCCCAATCCTGTCAGTGCAATACTCAGACATCTTGCAATCTTTCAGTGATGGCAATTGGGACAGTAGAGGACAGAGAGCAGACACTCTTGAGGAACAAGGCTGTAATCCAGCCACACTTGCACATGCATCTACACCATTCTCTGACCAAGAGCTGATGGAATATATTGAGCAGTTAAGTGAGAATAAAAATAATAAGATTTATTTATTTATTTAGCAGATAATGACTGCACAGAATACTTCAGCCCAGTTTACAGTTTGTTACTATGTTACTATATCACAACATCCAGCACAATGTAGCTCCAGTCTTAGTCTTAGGGACAGCAGCTTAACAACAACTCATTACAAGCAGCATGGCCCACCAGTGGTAGCGCAGAAAGGCTGGTGGAAGGCAGAGTATACATAGTGCAATTACTTTTCATAATTTAACTCTGTGGTCCTTTTCCTTGGGCAAAGGCTGTCTTGGTGTCAGTCAGAGTAAACACTTAATTTCTAAGAAAAAAAATCAATGCAATTGCAGCAGCATAAAGAAAGCTGTTTCCTGACATCTACCCCTAAGATTTCAAGCTGTTGAATCCACTCTACCACACCAAACTCCAACCAAGTTGCTAAGTTGCAATATGCAGCCATGAAGACTACCTTCAAATAGCAACCTCAAATATTACTTCTTTCTTCCAGGCCAGCATTGTCTTCCCCAGAGACGTATTTTCCTATGACAATGAATAAACCTAGTTTGTGTTTTGTTTTAAAGAAATCTGTAAAATAGAAACAGTGAAAATAAGTAACAAACAGACAATGGCTTTTCCCTTAAATCTTTCCAACATAAAATAGGAAAGCATGCGTTTCCAGGCCAGCAGAATTTTCTTGGTTTATTTGTTTATTTTAACAAAAGTCATTCAGAAAGCATGAGAGCAGGACGTACTGGTACCAACTATGTTATTACAGCAGTGCTGCAATTTCCCATAGCCTACACTATCTGCATGGCCTCTGTTTCTTTCTGGTCATGAATTCAGAAACAATGAAAAAGCTGAATAAAATCAGGCGCCTTGACGAAGAGCAGAATGTAGAAATGCTGTATTTGATCGGGGCTTCCTGGCTGGTGCCTATACAGAAAAAGCTTGGTGTGGGAGATGCCTTAAAAACATAAGTACTTACAATTCAGAAGTCACACAAAAATTGTCATGCCCTGAACCCAACCTTATCACCAGTCTCAAATTTTCCTTACTCCCCTTCATCTGCAAAGGATGTGGAGTGTGTTGAGTATGTCTAGAGGGTATTAACAGGCAGAACAAGTGAGCACCATGGATGATGCAGACAGGCAGAAAGCCAAGCAGGTGCCCCAATGACAATAGTGACCCTCCTAAATGGAGCTCAGGACCATGCAGCCACATGAATGCTAGCTGGCCTGGACAGGCTCACATCTGCCTGCAAAACATCTTTCAGATGTAGCCTAGTTCTCTCTGCTGAGGTCAGAGAGCTCTTCCGCTGCTGTCTGTTAACAGCTGGCCCTGAGCAGGGCACCCTAAACAGCAGGAACAAGAAATGTCAGGGTCTGACCAGCTGAGCCTCGCCTTCTTTGAAAGTCAGTGCAATTTCACATTGACTAGCAGCCCTGGATGATGAGCAAATGGCACACCTGAGAACATGCCAGGTTGGGCAGAGCTTTGGGTGGCATGGTTTAGTGGGAAGGTGTCCCTGCCCATGGCAGGGGGGCTGGAACCAGATGATCTTAAGGTCCTTCCCAACCCTAACTATTCTATGATTCTATGGTGGGGAAAACCCCAGAAGAGTTCATTTAGTTTTAAGCTATAATAGAGAAATCTGCATTTCCCTAGATCAGGGAAGGGAAAATGTGAAGGGATGAACCTACCGTACTCTATCATTGCCCAAGTCTAGAAGACAGCAAGTTAGCAGCAGCACAGTAAAGAGTTCACAGTGTAATTTCCCTCCAGACGACTCTAAACTTGGAATGGTTTTTTTTCCAGATTTATTGCTTCTCTGATTTCATAACAAATTAGCTCCATGTACCACTACAAGAACTGCTTTGCTGTCAGCCCTGAAGGCTTAATTTGGGGTCTGGGAAGCAGAGGGCTCTTCCCTTCTCACACATTGTCAACAGCCATACAAGGTTTTGAACACTGAGTTCCACCCGTGTCTGTCCTTGTACAACCCCAGTGAAGCCTTTCAAAAGGTTGGACAGGTGTAAAATGACAGGAATTGACCTAAAACAGCACTTAAAAGACAAAGCTGGGGAAAAAAAAAAAAAAAAAAGAAAAAGCTGTTGCTCTGACAGTACATATCAGACTTGACCTGACTGAGAGATCTTGGGTTTTGTTTTCAACGTATGAAATCAGAATGAATATAACTGAAGGAAAGGGGTAGGAGGAAAAAGAATTGCTGCCAACACTCAACGCAATACTACTGTTTTTATGGAGCATGTGTTCCCTTTAAAAGTGGCCAGATAAGCTAGTGCGACAGCCACCCTGCTACTCAAAAGCACTGTGAGAATGTAAAATAGATGGTTAGAAACTGGGACCCTGGTATCGCAGGCAGTCTTTCACAGATTTATGTAGGTGACTCTTGAATCTAATTATCTTTTCTCATCTGTATACGCAGATCTCTCACTGATCGTAAATACTATGCATCAAACTAGCACAGAAACAGCTCCTCTTGGGTGTCTGTTCTAGCTGTTGTAATGCTCATATCAGCAGGCAAACAGGAGTAAAGGCTTTACATTAAAATAATCCAAGTTAGACTTGGATTTAGTTGCATGCACTAACTGAAAAGATTGTTCCAAAACTGCAGGAGCCCTAAATATGCTGGGTTACGTGTGCAAGCAAGCATACTGTCATGATGCTGACAGATGATGCATTTGTGCAGTGAATACATGCAAGCAAGAAGTAGCTGGAAAAGTACTGTAGCATGTGCTCTACACAAATCTAATCTCCACTAATATTCCTAGAATTCTAGCTGCAGGCTAGCTGGGTGCCACTGAGTGACAACTTTGGTATAAATTTTTGTTTGTGACTAAAGGGCAGATATTTGAGGAGGGGCCAGCATAGGCTACCTTAAAATAACATTGTTCTGAAGAGGTAGAAACAATACTCAAATCTTCACCTCAAAATTACTCACAGCCAGGGTCTTTTTATTTTGTTTGAACACTGTCCTCTGGTTTAACTTTGTCTTCTCCCTTTCTCAGCTGTCTCATTTATATATAAAACAGGGTATACAAATGTCTTTTAAAATATTCAGCATTAGTTTTTTTGCAAATAAGGAGAAAATACTTTCTTTTAACTTCCCTTTGTGAGAGAAACCCTCCATTCCTCTACTAACCCCTTCTTCTTACACATCCAGTTTGAGTTAATTCCCAAGAGTGGCTAACCAGACCTATATGCAGTATTCCCATCACTGCAAAGTCTTGCTTGCTGTCTGACAGAGCTGCTAATCTCCTCTTGTATTGGGAGCACTTCACTGAATGCATCCCAGGGTCATACTTGTCTTTCACAGCTGCATCACTATAGCAGCTTAGTCATTCTTGGTCTGACTCATGCACTGTGGTCTTTCTCCTCTTCTGTCATTTCCAACTGATGAAGGCTGAGTGCAGAGCTGAAATGAAATCTAACATGATTGAACAACTATCAACTTGTAAGACCCTACTTCCAAGAAGAAAGAGTGCACAACCATAAAACAAGATTTAAGCCCAAGGTTTCTATCTGTCAACTGACATCGCAACTAAAAATCACCCAGAAAAGCATCCTGACAGTTCACTTAGATGAATTTTTCTCAAATACCCATCTATATTTCAATATCCTTCAGACCTATGGCATCCTCTCCAATATGATGCATTCAGTAAAATTCCTTGCAGTTCGATGTACCACTGTTTGCCTGGTTTACGATTTCTTTACCCATTTTCACTCCTCCCTCTATTTGAACATGCTTAAAATGTACATTTAGACGTGACAATTGAACCATCACTTCTACATATCTCTTAACAGTGCTCCTTTCACCTTTTCTCTCCCTCTCCCATGCTGATCTGCAGTACCGTCCCCAGGCAAAACAATTATTCACCTTTAATCCATTCCTAGGTGGTCTTTAACTTCAATCCAACTTGGCAGCTGCTGCTGTTTCCTTGCTCTATTTTTATCTCTGTAAATATGTTCAGGCAGGCAAAATAAGAAGTGTTGCAATTAGGTGGGTAGTTAAATGGCATGGTGTGATGAAGAAAGTCAAAGTTTGTAACACTTGAGAGTCTCATCTACTGTAAACCAGCATAAAACTGAACAAGGGGCAGAAATGCTGAGCCAATGACAGGTGAGGTATTGCTCACAGTTCTGCACAAGTGTGGTATCATTCCTAGGAAATAATGAGACACAGGTAGTGTGCTTGTATCATGTGCAGTTAGAAATAACCAGCTTTCAGTTCACCTCATGGTTTTCATTATTGCTCAGATCCATTTTTTTTTTTCTTGTTTTTTGCTTCAGTAAGGTCAGTTCTAAGAAATAATGAAAACTGATTCACACTAATGAACCGCGAAGCAATCACAGAGCACGGAATCTATTGGCAGCGTCTTTGGAATTAAATATTTACTGGACACATTTCTATTCCAGGGACTTCGCCAGAAGGAGACAGAAGGCATGTAAAGCCAGCCTTTTCCAAAGCAAGCACAAAACCTCACACATACAATGCCACACATCCCCCACTGAGAGATCACAGGAACCTGGCTGCCTCAGAGATTGTTCATCTGAAAGGAAAAACAAGAGTGGACTGGCAGGCTGGGAGACACATCAGACAGCCATCTCAGCTGTGGTGTGCCAAGGAATAGCTGATTTGACCCTGCCCCTTGCTCCTTTTTCTCAAGCAAACACTGCTTGCTCTGCTGAGGCAGAACTCCAGCAAATGTTTACATTACTGCATGATTAAGGTAAGGTTTAAAACTACCTTGTTGAAGATTTTACTCTACATGTGATGAGAGCTTGTGATTGCCACCATGCTCTGAAACCAGCTGCTTGCTTTTGTTATCACCTTCCTTCTCCCATAGCAACCCTTTCCAATCAAGTAATGCTAACTGATCTTGGAAATCAATCAAACCCCCATTATGTTTACACACAATAGACCACCATGACTCACTTTCAGTTACAGCCCTTGAGCTCCAAACACTTGTTTAAAACAGGCCACAGATTATTATAATCATGATTACACATGAAATATAATATGTCAACACGTCAAAATATTGTCAATATTTATTTGACATAAATCCACCCCAAAAACTGAAGCAAAAACTTAATGAAATATTAGAACTGAGGCAGGCTGGGAAAACAAGTAAAAATGAATATTTGAATTAAACACAAATAATTAATGGATGAAGATTAAAAAAGCTGAGTATCAAAGAGAGAGAGTTGTCCCAGATAAATTGGGTTGCTTCACAAAAAAACAGTAAGGCACATGAAGTGAAAATTTTCATGGGCCACAGAAGACATCAAGACCAAAGAGAAAGGATGGCAGACTGCCCTTAGAGTCAGGAGAGCGTAGTGCAGTGCACTATGTAGTCTAGATACATAGAAAACCAGCAAGTGAGTAATGTGCCTTGCTTTCAAAGGATAACAAGTTAAAACTAGATGGCCAAGCACCATGGCAAGATGAAGTATATATCTATGTAAGTGGAAAATGGACATGCCGTTTAACTACCATTCCTCAAGGAAAAAGTGTATGTATGTAGAAAGGGGTTACTTTATGTTGAAGGGCAGGAAAGAATCTTCACAAACAGACTAAGCTCATTAAGAAACTCCATGTTTCATCTCTCACTGAGGAATTATTATTTTTTTTTTCTAATAGAGATGGGGGGAAATTGAGCCAATTTCTGCATCATTTAGTACCTTTTCTGAGAGATTCTGCTCTGTCCTATGCAATGCAAGCTTGGATGGATTTCAGTGGGAGTTAGCAAGTGAGGCTTGCAAACAAATGTCAGGAAGGAACTCCATTTTATTTTTACTTAATCTTATTTTTCCATGTGAAGTCATCTGGGGCAGTTTTGTTCCTGCTGGAACCCTTCAGTCCATGGGAGTTTCAGGTAAACTGTATCTCAAATTAAGCACTGCACAAACAAAGGAGCTGACATACTTGAAAGTTAAAAGCCCTTACCTCCATGCCTAAGCTCCAATCTGTATAACATGGGATGCTACAAAATGAGCCTGAAGTGTTGAGGAGCCAGTTCCTATTTCTATAGCTAACTTTAAATGGTAATAATTTGTACTTTCAGTTTTGAAGCACTTCTCTCAGTTCTGTGAGCTCCCACTAAAACCCACTAAATGTGAAAAATCTAACACTAAGATGAATTCAGTAGCTCTCAAGGGCATGTTCAGAATGTGAGAACAAATAGATCATTAACGTTACTAGTTATCTCTTGTCTTCCTATGGGCTAGATAACATCTTTTGTTAGGAGTTTGCACAGCACTCACTACATTAAGATCCTGATCCCTAACTGCATAGTTATAGTGTAATGGAAAAATAAGGACTGTAGAGAACTAATTAGTAGTTATCTATCTCAGTCCCCACCTAACACACACCTAACCTTATATTTTGTGGGCATAAGATTGTTTCACAACATCAGTTATTCTTACAGTCAATCTCTGGTGTTACCTTTACAATTTACCTACAGAAATCATCTAAAAAATTTATCTTTTAATTACTAAGTTATTTTAATTGACTTTTGATCTTGTTCCCAGTTTCTCTTTCTAAAATTGTTAGGGTCTTCAATATTTTCACAGATGTAAGAATGCCTTTTATTGCCAAAAGAATTTGCAGCACTTAATAGTTTTTTACTCTTGCTTAAAGAATACATGCAAAATAGCATCCATTTTTAATTGTTTCTTGTTTAGTTTCCTTCTTATTATTCAAGTTTGTCCAAGTTGACAGTTAAAGCCTATACAGAACTGATTACCAATGAAAGGCAGCTTGATTTTGTGTTTTATCAGATATGAAAATACTTGTAATAGAAGCATACGTAATCAAGAAAAAAATCAATGCAAGTCTGATCAGTATTCAGTAATTTATCATGGATAGTAACAGATACAATAAAAGGTGCAAGAAACTCTTAAAAGCAAAATTAGGTGATAAACTGCACACAGAAGGAAGCTTCTTCCTAACCTCCACCACCCACCATAATTTATGGTCTAAAGCATAGAAGGTTTTCTCTATAAAGAAAAAAGTGGGAACCTACCAGTGGACATGTTCCAAACATTAGGTAGGCAGTATTTTGTTCAGTTCTCATCACTTGTCTAAAAAGGAATGCAGCTGAAGTAAAACAGAATCTGTGACAGAGCATGCCTGCTAATAATAATGAGAAGTATTATTTGCTATACTTTTCCCTGTAATTCTGACATATGTTCTATTAGATCACCACGACATACTGAGCAGACATGTGCATTCAGCTTCCCACAGTGGAAGCTGTGGGAATAAATATTTTTGTTCCCCAAAATATTTTTCCACCCACAAACAATGGTTGCTGATTTAAAATCCTGAAACACACACAAATCAGTCTTGTTACTCTTTGTTCTATGCCTAGCTTGTGACAAAAACACATTTCATGTGCCATCATGTTCATTCGCCTCATTTTGCCCTAGTCTTCCTTAATCTTCATTGACCTCTACAATTCTCTGTGATATTCAACTACTACCTCTCCTTCATCACATTTTCCCAATTACATTCATAGTACCCATGGATCACAACATGAAACACTGTACTGAAATCCCAACTATTGACTTTGTACGAAAGTGAGTATTCCTAAACCTTTGTTTCTTGTTACTTGGCAGGATGGTTGCCCAGAGAAATTGCAGATGTCCCATCCCTGGGAGTGTTCAAGGCCAGGTTGGGCAGGGATTTAAGCAACCTGGTCTAGCAGAAGGTGTCCCTGCTCATGGCAGGGGGGTTGGAACCATGTGATCTTTCAGGTCCCTTCCAACTCAAACCATTCTATGATTCTATGGTCAAATTAATCCCACCATTTGGAACAGCAGCAACTCAGAGGATAATAATGTTAGTGAGTAATTTCACAAGCTTATTCTGGCCTTTTATTCTTTTTATTCCCAAGTGCTGGCTTTGGGTAAGCCAGCACTATGTGTGCCCAGTCACCTCCTGGTCGTTTCATCAGCAAATACCACTAAACAGCAGCAGGGATGAAAGCGAACATATCCTTAAAATTCTCATTGCAATACAAATGACAGCTGTTATTCCTCCCTAGGATGAGACAAAGTTTTTAGCCATGCTATTTCTCTCATCTCTTTTAAACTCACACACCAGTACAATTTTTTCCCCCATAAATCTTCAGTTATACTTCGAAGCTTTTTATTTTAGAGCTGGATTCAACAATAAGGACAGCGGGTGCCTGCCTGCTTTTGCTTTGCTGCTGAAATGGTAACACATTTCAAATTACACTGGATTGATGGGCTTTAAAGCCTTTTCCTTACAAACTGAAGGTACGTTACATTACTTTGGCTTCTGAGCCTGGTTCTTAATCACAGTGTGTTCTGCACACATCCCAGAGCTTTACATCTCTTAGGAAACCATGACAGCCTTCAGTCCTGGATCTGTGCTTTGTGAGGGTCAAATCTTGGTTAAGTGTTTTGGTCTCAGATGAAAGATGATCTGAACACCCTTTTCTTTGACTTTTTTTACCAGTATCCAGTACAGATCATAATTTGGAAATAACTCTGAAACTAAGCAATTCTATGAAGTTTTAACATATGTCCAACTCTGTTAAAATTCTGGGTTTAATCTATAATTAATAATTAATCTATAATCAATACTCTTCCTGTTGCCTGTGGTCCAAGATGCACTATGAACTAGAGAAGAGAAAACCTTTTTCAGTTGCTTTCAGTTTAGATCATGAGATCTACATGCTTATTAATGCATACTTCAATTTGCAGACTTTTTCATTGGGAAAAGAATATTAAATTAGATGTGCCAAAGTAGTTTTATTCAGAGGGATTTTGTATAGGAAAATGAGTTAATAAAAATTTAAAGGAATACCTTAATAGGAAATGTGAAGTTTGCTCTATTTTTAAAAAACTATCTATAGCTACCTATGTTTTCTTTCTCTTGCATTTTTGAGAATTGAGGGGCATTTGCATTATGGTAATTTTTCAGTGAGAGCTAACATAGAAGCATGGTTTGCGAATATTAGTAAGATAACATGCAAGAACTTCATTAATCTGAACTTTTAAATTTGTTTCTCTGTTTTATTATTAATCTATTTTTCTATGCAATTTTTCTACCTGAAACTGAAGCTGACAGACAGGATGTCTGGAATGTTATAGTTCAAAGCTATGTAAGTCTTAATAACTCTTGTTTAAGGTACAGTAGGTAAGTGACATTCAACCTGACTGCAACGAGCTGTGTCAAGTGTCAACAGAGGTCAAACAGATGTCAACAGAGACAAAGTATGCTTGGGTGAGTTTGCAAATGCTGCTATTTAGAGTTTCATCTATGTAGCTAGACTGCCTGCTGGGATCTTCAGCTTCATCTCCATGTCAGGCTTAACAACTGTAATTCGGGCTCCCTGATGGCCAAAGAGCTACTAGAGGTTATCACTAGTAATGGAGCAAAATGGTCACATTCACTACACAGCACACAAAAAAACATCAACTTTGCTTCCATGTCAGGCTTCTCCTGTTCCATCTGCACAAGCATCTCCTCGAGGTTACAATGCTCTTCAATGCCTTAGTAAGGATTAAAAATCATCTGTTGATGACCAGTTCAACTGTTCTACCAGAACAACACTTTTCAGCTCTTCCACACTGACACCCTTTGGGCAGGAATAATGAGAGGCATGAGGGAAATAAAGCTATGTGAGACTCTCCCTTCAGCTTCCACAGAAAGATGAGTACTGTATCCCTTAAATTCTAGGCCTCTGATTCCCTGACATCTATCATCACTTTAAAAAATGTAAAGACACATACACAGCTTACTAGGTGAGTGTGCAATAGCTATTCATTAAACTTCTGTATTTTTCAGCTTTTTATGTCCACAACATGCAATACTTCTCTTTGTTGGCGTCACACACAGAGAAAATACCAGCTCTAGTTCTGTTTTCTGCACAAACGGTGCAATTTCCTTATGCATCACCTAGAATTAACTAATCTCATCACGACAACAGTGACACTCAGGAATTATCTTCAGCATCTTAAGCCATAAATCCATAAAAAGATCAGGATTAAAACTGACATTCATATTTCTTAGTCATGTTATAAAAATAACTTACCTAAGACATTTCAGTTACTCTGAACAGATGGCTGATGGGTAATTAACTATTCCTTTCTGAAGTCTGGATCTTTGAACATCAGCTGAACTTAACTGTGTAACTCCCAAGACTAAACAAAGGAATAAAACACCTGCCTATATGACAGTTTGTCCAACTGGCAACGCCCTGGTGTTCAGCAGAAGCAAACTGTAAAGTCTTGTACATAGCCTGCTTGGACAGTGGTGTATGAACAGAGCATCCAACAGTTTGCAAATTTCTGTAAAATTATATTAATAGCTGAAATTAAGCCGTGGAGTAGAATATGCTATATGTTAGAAGCTGGCCACAAACAGAGAGATGCAGGTTGCTGGAAGGGTGGAAATAACATTTCCTCATGTCTTCAGTGGCAGCAGTGATAGGCAGTTGCTCTCTCTTCAGACTAGGTTTTAATCTTAGGGTTTTTTCATTCAATGAAGTCAATCAACTGAGGCTGCGGTGCCTGTGGTGGGTTTATATATTCCAGTTTAACACATCTCAAGAACATGAGAAACACTGAGATGATAGAATCATAGAATCGTTAGGGTTGGAAAGGACCTTAAGATCATCAAGTTCCAACCCCCCTGCCATGGGCAGGGACACCTCACACTAAACCATCTCACCCAAGGCTCTGTACAACCTGGCCTTCAACACTGCCAGGGATGGGGCATTCACAACCACCCTGGGCAACCCATTCCAGTGCCTCACCACCCATGTCCAATCTAAACTTTCTCTGTTTAAGTTTGAACCCGTTACCCCTTGTCCTACCACTACAGTCCCTAATGAAGAGTCCATCCCCAGCATCCTTATACCCCCCCTTCAGATACTGGAAGGCTGCTATGAGGTCTCCACACACACTCTTCTCTTCTCCAGGCTGAACAGCCCCAACTTCCTCAGCCTGTCTTCATACAGGAGGTGCTCCAGTCCCCTGATCATCCTTGTGGCCCTCCTCTGGACTTGTTCCAACAGTTCCATGTCCTTTCTATGCTGAGGACAACCAGAACTGCATACGATACTCCAAGTGAGGTCTCACAAGAGCAGAGTAGAGGGGCAGGATCACCTCCTTTGACCTGCTGGTCACTCTCCTTTTGATGCAGCCCAGGATATGGTTGGCTTTCTGGGCTGTGAGCACACACTGCCAGCTTATGTTAAGTTTCTCATTGACCAACACCCCCAAGTCCTTCTCCGCAGGGCTGCTGTGAATAATACTAAATTACATTGCAAAGATGTTCTGATTTTCAACATAATCAGGGTCCAGATTTTTAGGCCAAGATTAAAAATGTGATGAAAATAATTCAGAGACCACTGTTGAAAGAATCACTTCACCTCATTAAGAATAAAGAAAACCACAATACTATAAGACCTTGTGAGACAGTCATTTATAATCAGTAATAAATTCAGAACTAATAAAGCACAGCATAAATGGTAAACAACACAGTTGCTACAATTTTTACTAGCTTTCTTCTACTCCAGCTTTGTATTGCTTCATTGTTCCAAGTCTACTTCCACCGTCATCTACTTTGAATGAGACTGGCTAAGCCTTGTATTAAAGACTTTTTCCTGAAGACAAGATAAATCAACCATTTGCAAAGTTACGAGCAGTTTCTTTGATTTACCTCAGTGGCCACAAGCAACTATGATTTAAAGAAGAGAAGGCCAAAATGTTAAAAATGTATTTACTAATGTTCCCTATAAGAACTACAGTAAAATTGTAATGTCAGAAATAGCATTTAAGCCAAAATAATATTCATTACCCCTTTACATACCCAAGCCAAATATTTCCATCTCTTTGTTTAAGCACAATATAATGTAGTTGATGTATGTTTCATCATATTAAAGGAGATTAAATGAAGTCAAATATTAATAAAACCACAAAAAATCTGGCACTGGTATATAAAAAGGAATATGGTCTGCATAACACATACAGCAGTGCTTTATTCTACCCAGCATTTGTTGTCCACTGCTCCAACAGGAGAACAACAAGGATGATTACAAGGATAGAAAAAACATCCTGTAAGAAGTACTACAGTTGCCTGACTTAGGAAAGGGAAGCAAGACTGACATGAAAATATATCCTTCAGTATGGGAAATGCTACTGTAAAAAGTTCAGGTAAATCATATGTTCTTCATGTCACTGTTAGCCAGGACAAGAAGTTTATTGCAAAAAAAATACCCCAAGTAGATCATCATCATTCTTTTCTCTTTTCTTTTCTTTTCTTTTCTTTTCTTTTCTTTTCTTTTCTTTTCTTTTCTTTTTTCTTTCTTTTCTTTCTTTTCTTTTTTTCTTTTCTTTTCTTTTCTTTTCTTTTCTTTTCTTTTCTTTTTCTTTTCTTTTCTTTTATTTTATTTTATTTTTTTCTTTTCTTTTCTTTTCTTTTTTCTTTTCTCTTTTTTCTTTTCTTTTTTCTTTTCTTTTCTTTTCTTTTCTTTTCTTTTCTTTTCTTTTCTTTTCTTTTCTTTTCTTTTCTTTTCTTTTCTTTTCTTTTCTTTTCTTTTCTTTTCTTTTCTTTTCTTTTTTTTTTTTTTTTCTTTAAAGAACAAACACAACTTTCTAAAGGTGAAAATAATTAAACAATGAAATAGATTGCACAGGGAAGTTGTGAAATCTCCAGCTCCAGAGATGTTACATAATCATTTAGGCAGGTCAAAAATTACATGAGCAGATACTTAATCCTTCCATCTTGCTTTTTTAATTATTATCGTATAAGCGTGACTTTCAAAATGGCAGTTTCTTAATAATATGGTGCACCAATTAACATGTCTCAGAATTGTACATTTCAGTTGGCTTATGCTGGGAGAAAGAAACATATGGAATAAATGCCCAAATTATTTATTAGAAACACTTATTTCCTAATTAAGAGGAAAATGCACTCTTGCTTGCATAACTACAGGATTCAGCAGTGTTGCAAAAGCGGCCAAAACTCTCACCAATTTCAATGAGATAGCAGTAATTACAAACATCACCATCTCTATAAGGCTTTCTAAAACAAAATCAAAAGAAAAAAACAAGCAGAACAATCTCTTGCTTAGGAAGAGAAAAAGCACCCTCATGCTTTGCCAGCAGAGGCTGGCATAGATGATGAGTTCCTGCTCTGAGAGAGAGCAATGTTCTAGCTTCTTCCTACAATGTGCTTATTTTCTTATTACATTATTCAAAAGGAGTTTCATTCCATCTGCTTTATTGGTGAAAATTCGCTTGTATTATGGATTTTCCACAAAAGTCAATTACACAAACATAACAGATGTGAAACAGTAAGACATACATGCAAAGAAGCACTCTATTAGTTTAAATGTTCAGGCTGTTTTTCATGCGCTAGTTTCACATTATAGCAAAAAACATGCTCATCTTCCTAACCACACAACTTACAACACTGGCTTTGTTCACTGCTAAAATGTAACCTCTTCAGACACCAAAGCCTTGATAGGTCAGAAGTCATTTATCTGCTTAAAGCAATCTCAGTTTTGCCATTTGGGTTCTGACCAGACTTTGCTTCATTGGGATCTTTGTATTTAATCAGAAAACATCTAAAATGAGAATTTTATAGCAGCAGGGTTTAAGGGCTGCTACAGGGATAGGGATAGGGAATGGATATCCCTCTATGGATAGGGAAACCCATTCACCTTCCAACTGATAAATACTCTTTTTCCATAAAGTTATAGCAAAGACTTCTATAAATCTGTGTTTCGCTCTCTTCAAGAAGACTACATGCCAACGTATTCCCTCCATTAAAAGACATCGAGGAACTGGAAAGAATTCAGAAACAGATGACAAATTATCAAAGGCATGGAAGAAGGGCTTCTCACACAATGACATGGAAAGTCTGGAACTGCTTACCTGAAATAAAAAAGCTACTGTAGTTATAGTACCATCACAAATAACCAGCCTACTGGATATTAGAATCCCTGTTCTCTCTCATAAATCAAATTCAATGGGTTATTCAAAAGTTAACCAAGTCCTTGGTAAAGCTTAAATAATTGGGAAATTTTAATGATGCTACTTATACCAAAGGCTGATCAAGGTCCAAGGAAAAACTGTACCAATCTTTGGACATTAGTCCAGAGAGATGTCTAGAAACAGAGTTCAGTCAGGGTGAGTGGTGGAGGAGTTACACATTTAACACGTCAGAGTTTATGTTAACCTTCAAGATACTGGCTTTAAGAGAAGCAACTTCCTTGGGCAGATTAATGGCTTTCTTCTGGGTTCTGTAAATTAACCTCTGAAGTACCTGGGACTGGTTACTGTCAAACCATCTGCAGATGTAATAACATATGCTTCTTCCTATGCATTGTTTCCACAAACAGTGCCTTGGAGGTGCCCTGAAAATGCCCACTTACTTGTATTTTTCCTCAAAGAAGAAAGTTTTTATGCTAAGTTTCCTCAAAAAGAAAGCTGAATCATTACCATTTGAGTAAGCCTGTGGTTAAAAATCAATGCAACATTACAATAATCAAATGTTACTCATATTATTGAACCATTAAACAGAAAGCTAAAAAGCTGAAGTTGTAATAACATCTGCATTGTAAGCAGGGTTCATGTGTCAAATGACTTCGTCCATTCTACTTTGTGACTGCATACTAAGTGGTGTTACAACATTTGGCCAGCAACCTCAAAATTATTAAAACCTCACCACTTATTTCAATGTGGATACTCAGCTGCATTCAAAACACACTCTTCCCATGAATTTCAAATGGACTAGTCCTGTATAATGCAAGCAAACTGCAGAAAGTTTTTACATTTTCAATTGGTAAGGAGAAAAAGCTTTTTCCCTTCCTTGCTATCATACAGCACATTCCTACACTTTGTGATAGAAAGAGTCTTTGAAAGGCAAGCTTTCTGCTTGTACAAGAATTGCTGCTCTCTGAAATGCAGTACACATACACTCAACCTCATGCTATTAGATGAACCTGTTGTAAAAGACTAAGGCAGCTCAACCACACATGGGACAGCAGAGAGGAGGAGTTGAAAAGTATCATCTAAGAGGGAAATTCCAGTGGAAATTAAGGTAGGTTGAATGCAAGCTGGTACTTAACGAGATCTAACATCTGACATTATATAATTTGATGAATAAATAGACCTTTGCCTATTCCACATGCACCAGAAATCCAATTTTCCAATGTTATGGAATATATTGGTCTCAACTCCCATTTTTCAATCTGTTATGGAATATATTGCACTCATGTTTAAATGGACTCAAAGAGGAAGGAACCCAACCCACTTTCAAGATTGGAAAATAGTTACTTGGGACCAAAAAACCCACGCCACACAAACTTCTGTAAATGGCCTTTCAAAAGTACTGGTATGACTGACAAGCTTTCAAACAGAAAAATGCTAGATGGAAAACTATCCAAGCATCAGTATTTCAAAGGCTATAAAACACTCTCTTCAGCTGTAAAATACATCCATCTAAAGCTTCTGTGTATGAATCATGGCTTTTTTGTTTGGTTTACTCGTATTGTGATGATGAGCTGGAAGACAGAGGGAGGAGACAGAAAAGCACAAGGGGCTCCTGTCTTACCAGCAGGCCCCTAAAAGAGCTCTTGGTTCATTAGAAAAGCCCAGGAGAGTCCCTTTCCCTCAAGGCTTGTTTCTCTGCAGCCTGTCAGTCCAAGACCAACTGAATGATATTTACTATGTGATCCTTTAATCTGTGCAGGCTAAATTGAACCACTGGGGGCTGGCTGAATCATTAGATTAATGAATCATTAAAGTTTGTGTTTTTGTGAGAAGCAAGTGTCTGAGCAGAAAAATAACTAAGAAAGGTAAGAGTTCTGAAGCATAGTGATCTCATGCTGGCTGCACAATATCCATCATCGCAGGACTTAGAAATCAAATGCAGGTCTTCACATAATGTTTCATACCACTCTGCATAAGGCAGTGGATAGGTCCCACCTCTCAAAGTCACGTAGGTCAAACTGTATTTATTACTAATTCAGGCTGAGCAGTGCAACAGTATTAACTTCAGCATGAAATACCACAAGCAGATGTCCAGCAACAACTGTTTTCCTACAAATAAACAAACTGGTGTGTTGAATTCTTGAGCAGCATCTAAAGGATACTAAATTTCACCCAGAGACCCAGCAGAGATCTAAAACAAAGCAAAGCATACTGCTGTGAGATGCTGAACTTCCTTATAGGGGCAAAAAATGTCTAAGAAAGTCAAGTGAAATCAAGTTTATGTCCTAGAAAGGAGGAGAAGGAGGAGGAAGAAGAAAATATCAATAGATTGAAGTAGATTATTTTATTGAACTCTGTGCAAACAAAGATAAGCTTACATAAGTACATCATTGCTCACAAAATGTTCTCAGAGTCAGTTAAGGAAAAATACTTCCATTACTGCTTTGAGTAGACGCTCTTTACATATATTTGTTTCAAGCACTATTCCCTAAAATCAGAGGTATCATCTTTACAAAAGGTGGGGACTAAAAGACTGAAGAATCAAATTATTCGCTTTGTTTAGAGCAGTGTGCTGAACTTTCATCTTCCTTACCTGCCATACATAGCTTTCCCATAAAAGGAAACCACTTTGGCTAACTTGAGGTCAGAAGTAAAAAAAAATCTTGTCGACCCTGACCCTAGCAGTACCTGCAGCAAAACTCTGAAAGAGTGGAAGATGCTGTACAAATTTCAGGATGAGGCCTAAACTCTCCCAGTGATGGGACACTGGTACGATGAGCTGAGCTGCAAAGGAGGAGTTTTCAACCAACAGCACTCGAGTGAAAGCACGGCTCTTGCAAAACTGCTCTGGGATTAACACCACCCACACAGAGCCTTATTGAATCCAAGAGGCTCCAAGCCACAGAGCAGTGGGATTCACTGCAGCTTTAGCACCTCTCACAGGGTCAGGATTGATTAACCCTACTGGTATTCTGTACCCACGTGCCAGACGAGATCAGGTTTCTACATTGTGCCAGCTTAACCAGTTTGAAACAACATGAGCAGAAAGTTATTAGTGCTGAGCTACCATGCAAGACACTAAAGTGCTCCTTGATTTATGCTTGGAGGTGCAGGGGATGAAGGTTGAGTTACTTCTTGTGTTCTTACCAATTTTGCTATATGCTCAGTTTGGACACTTCACTGTGCTAGAGTTTGTCACGATAATCAACAGAATAATCTTCACCTCCCATTGAGTAGGACACATGCTTTGAGATGGTGAGAAGCACAGCACATACTAAGTGCTATTGGCAAAGCTCTCTACAATCACTCCCTGCTGATACAGCATTTGGTACATTCATTGCTCAGTACTGAAATGCAGTACTATGATTAGTTACCATGTGCAGTCTAATGCCACTGGTTAACTATTTTCATGTTTGTGCCTTCACAAAAGCAAATATTTCCTCAAATACAATTCCTGTGTGTTCCACAGCTGTCTTGTGACCAAAGAAAACAATTGACAACTCCGGAGTCCTTTGCTTTGTCAGCGAAATGATACAGACTGCTATTGCTGCTACAAACACATCACACACTAATCACATACTTTTCCCCTTTCCTGCAAAAAACGGGGTGCTGCTCAAAGCATTAGCTGAACAAGCCAGATGCTCCTCATGTTTCACTGCCACACACTAGCCACAAACTTTATGGTTTGCCTACAAATGGGTTCTGGAACCTATATCCAGCCACCAATTATCTCAGAAACTGCATTGCAGTATTTTAACTCAGGTTTAGAGGTCACACACAAAAGGATCGTGTTCTGTATCAGTGGTACCAGTATCTCATTTAATACATGGGACTGCTGTTGAGTTAGACTTTTCCCTTGACAACAAAACAGCTGCTTGATTTCCTGACGCTCCTCTTTGAGGACTATGCCAAAGGCAAACTAGTTTGAAAAATAGCATGTATTGTATGTGTAATATGTCCAGGAAGAGAAAGAAAGAAACTAAGAGAGAATATCCTCAAGCTAAATGGTAAAGAAAAAACAATCCTATGCTTATTTATTTACAATGAAACCACCCAATTCAGAAAAGATAGATACCATCCACATTTACAGTCTTAAATATATATATATATATATATATAAATAAACAGTGCACCTGGCAGCTAAAGTTATTGAGTTTCTAATTCCTGTGGGACAATAAATGTAAATAAATTGAATAAGGTAATTTAAAAATAAAGCACAGGGAATAGAAATACAAGCTTCTGAGTTCAATTTAATGTTGGTACAAATAGAAGACAGATTTTATATCAAAAAGTATGAGAGATGTGTGTGCTGGAAAGCACTCCTAAAGGAAGAGATAGATCCTCTTAATCAAGGTTGTCTTGTATGTGTCTTCCTAAAACAGACATGATCAATAGGCACAGAATAAAATTGATTGCTGCAGCCCATTTCATTAGGTGAAGCAAATGTCTCCATAGAGATTAAGCATGTTTTTAATATCTCAAGGTGGTAACATCTGTCTGGTTGAAACTGTGAGCTCTTTGAAGCAAGGCTGAAAAAAGTCAACAAACCAAACTCAACCAGATTAGTAGTAGCTGCATAATTCTTACTGCTGTCTCCCCACTCGAAATCACCAAACCCCGTATTACAGAAATTATCCTTAGGGCTCTTATCGGCCCTCTGTACTAGCACTAAAAGTCACATCCTTCCCTAGCAACAGCAGCTAGGCTGAGCAAGGTCTTGTGTCATGCATATTTCTGCATAGCAGTCATTCAGGAGCTCCAGTAAGAAAGCAGCTGGAAGGACAGGAAAAATGGTGCTCCTATGAAACCAAGACAGGAAGGCAAGCAGGGGAGCTGCAAGCTGGAGGAGTGCTGGGAGGAGCATCTGCAGAGCAGCATTTGGTTGTGAAGGAACCCTGCCAGAGCAAGACAAACAGTGAGGAAAGTTATCAAGTAAAAGGCTGAGCACAGACCTACCGCAATCCCTGCTATGTGTGCGCCCTCTCTGCTCTTCCTCTTTCCTTAGTTTTTTCCACATTGCCAAGCCCCATTTTAAAAATAATGCAGCCAAATGGTGAGTAACCAACCAGTGAGAGGGGATGAGGAAGGCAGGCAGGAATGGATGGATGAATGGAGAGAACACAGCCCAACACAGTTCCCACATTTCATCACATTTGGGAATCTGACTTGATGAGCTTTGCTGCTGGCTCCAAAAGTGGTTCTTGGTTACTCTTTCGTTTTCACCAATCACCTCCCCTGTGCAACCAGGAATGTAGAAGGCAGAAAACACGTCTGCAGTGTGGGAAGTGTTTTGCAGCAGTGTAGATAACTAAATCCGAAGCCCTGAGAAACCAATCCCACCATTGTTTCATGTTTTTGTTTGGGGAAGAGTAAATAAAAATGCTTCTTGGAAGTAAAACAATAGTAAGGGATTAGAATGAAAAGCAGTCAATCCAGCATTACCCCTTCATCCTGCAGCTCCGCTGAGGTGAGAAACATAATAGGATTCAAGCTACCTGGAATGGCATAATGCAATTTTCTGCCAGCAAGAGCTCTCACCTGAGGGATTTATTCTGAATCCAGGCACAGATCCTTCTAGGGCTTTCACATAAACAGAGAGACATAAAACTTCCCCCCACCCATGTTGAAGGAATTGTTTTCATTGTAACTACACTCGCACCATCTGTCTGAGTTGCCTAAACAGTACCATGTGTGCAGTTTGTGCTGCCCTCTCTGTACAGATATTTACATACTCTTGCACAATACATTTGCTAAAAGATGGATGAAAAGAAAGCATAATCCCACTATGGCAGCTGCAGGGAAAAATTCGAGGGAGGCATTCAGACTTGGCATGGTTTGGGCTGTTCAGCAAACCATTACAACATTCTCATCAGTGACACACAAACACATCCACGTACACTGGGAAGGTAGGGGTCTGGGAAACAACATTCCCACTTCACCTGCTCCTCCTAAAATTTGTATCTGTTGCTGTCAACTAAAAGTTTAGGTCCTGTAAATGATAGCTGAAAGGTGGTAGGCTCTTCATTACATGCAGACTTTGAACTGAAAAAAATTCAGTCAATTTTCTCATATTGAAAGAAACACCACTGTAAAGAACCAACTTCTTTATATGGTGCCATTCCAAAGTAAGGCTTGTGAGCAATTTATCCTTCATAAAGCTCCCCTTTCCACATCATTTTGGGCGAGTATCAGGAAATAGAGTTGCTTGCAGTGATGCAGCAGGCCATCAGCAAAACCAGAAACAAACCCCAGGTAAGCTGCATCACAATCTAGTCCTCTGCTCATCAGGACACAATATAAGCAACACTTTACAGTTTCAACAGAATTTCGTTTTAGGGTTTCAGGTTTACTTCAAATGAAAATCTTCAGCAACAAGCCACAGGGAGGGATCCTCCACTCACCCAGCCTGCTCTCTCTGGTAACATGCAACTCTGTCCAACGCTCAACAAATGTTTAGCCAAAGTCCTGGAATATAATACATTTTACAAAACAGGACAGTTTTATAGAAGATATGATGAGATTAAAAAAAAAAAGCCAATACCAAAACTTCACTAACGACATATGACATAAAGTGATTGTATATTTGAGGAGGAAAGTCTTGAGTCAGCAGCCAAGGCTGTGCTGTCAATTTTTCAGAGTTAAAGAGTAAATTATTGCTTTCTAAAAAACAAGTATGTTTGTTTTTGCATGAAACTTTGGAAAAGCAGGTAACTAGATAATTAGGTTGGTGGCAAAGTGGATTGAGAATAAGACAAATCCTTGTACAAAACTCTCACAGCAAAAAAGGTGGTAACCTTATAAAAATAATCAGGACATATTACAAAATCAGCAATCTCCACATTCCTGGCTGGTTTTAAGACAGTTTTCTTTCTTTGTTTTCAAGTCAGGAAAAAAAAAAAAAAAAAAATTAATCCCATGAACAATTCTGGAAAACTCCAAACTTTTAGCTGAGCATTTGAATGTGTAGTTCTGGGCCAGGTCTTTATGCATGCATATGTGGGCTGCCCATGTTCTCACAGTGTTTCAACATGACACATCCCATTTTTCCTGTGCTCCAGTCTATGAAGTTATATAAACTTAAACAAAACAACCAACCTTTCAGCAAACAGTAAACTCTCTCTAAGTTATGCAGGTGATAAGCAGAAGCTGGTTTGTCTTAAAGTTTTCTGAGCCTGCTGTCAGATGTTGAAACATTTAAGTTCCCTCTGAGAATGTTCTTTAACAGGTCAAATCATAGTGAGTGTCCCTGAGGCATGATCTAGGTGCAGGCAGACCAGCAATGAAAAACCACAATTTGCACTTAAGCAAACCCCACACAGCTGGCATGGAAAGGCCAAGAGGGTAACTCTGAGCACCAGCCACTGCTCCTGGGGATGAGGTTTGTGTCTCCACAACTTTCAGACCTAAGAGAAATTCATGACAAACCTTTTCCTGGGTTGTGACTAATAATTTCCAAAGAAAGGAGATATTGGCCAGTCTTGTCTAAACAAACCAGATGAGGCATGTTTAGGAAAGGTGTTAGCTAACGTTTTAAACACCACTTAGCACCTACTTTAGGTAAATTTAGTGAAAGCAGTTGGTAAACACTGTTCACTTTTCTAGTGGGACACTGGCAGAAGCAGCTGATTTGTGCAGATTTTTACTCTGGCAGTTTATGCTAACAGCTGTTTTTCTTTAAATGATTCCTCAAATTCAACAGGCATGTGCATGAAGAATTTTCTCCTCAGGTGTTGCAGGGCTACACTACAGCATCAGTGGGCACATCTCTGCCATCCCCCTTCCCACATTCTATCCAGAAGCAACACTATAGGTTGCTACAGAGGTGGGATAAAATAAATCCAGCCTCTAAGACAAAGCAAGGCTTGTAATTGAGGTAATATGTTTCATTAAACTGACAGCAGGCAAAGCAGCTTTCACACACTCAAACAGTTCGAAAGCCCTTGTGTCTGCCCGTGGGCCATCCCACCTCCAGCAAAATTGCTTCCTCTAATGAGAGGAGATGAATTGTCCTTTTGGTACCTCTCTTTTACCGTTGTCCAGATGACCATCCAGAACCACTGCCAAGACTGAACAAGCCTCTAGGTATCTACTTTTCAGTATGTACATTAAAATAAAATGAATCTCAAACTCTTGATAATTTATTCGAAGGAGACTCACAATGGGACTTTGGTATCAAAAGAGCAGGAAATTACAATAGAAGTGGTTGTTTTAGATGTAATTCTGATTTAGAGAGAAGAATCCTCTGAGGATTCAGAAGGGGAAGGTGACTAATGTTATCCTCTGAGTGTGGGGGGAAACAATAGCAGTAACAGAATGAGGATGATGGACTTAAAAAGGCTTCAGTAAATTCAGAGAACCAGAAACTTCATCGGGAAAACACTGAAAAGCTGCAAGAGAGAAAGGCTGGAAGCAGGACAGTAGACAAGAAGGCATCAGCTGTTTAAAAATCAGAAGTTTTGAAAATCCAACAAAGAAGAAACTACTACTTTGCTAAGAATAAATGTAAAACAACAGCAAAGCTCTCCTGTGACAAAATCGGAACCTACGTCACAAGAGCAGCATCACAAATACTGAGGGAAAGATAAAAAGAGAATATTCTATAAACATGTCAGAAAAAAGTTACAGCCCTATTGCTTAATAAGGAAGGAGAGAAAATAATTAACAACTTAGACTAAAGTAATCCATGCTTTCACTGTTCCATGTCTTCACAAAAAAAGGTTAGCCATGACCAGAAAGGTCACACTATTCTAAATCAAAACCACACAAACCTTTGAACCACTGCCAATCATCTTCAAGAATCTTTCCTGAACATTAAAGACTCAGCAAAGTGGGAAAGTAAAATGCTGCAATTCTCTCTAGAAAATGAACGCATTGGGGAATAACTGCTAGAAGTAGAGAGAGAAAGACCTGGTTAGGAGAAAGGAAAATAGTGTAGTGCAGTTACTTAATATATGTTAAAGATATATAAAGAAGACAGCAATTAACTGTTCATCACATTTACAGAGTGAAAGACAAGTAGCCGGGTCCATTTGCACAAGAGAACATTTATTAGGACAGACCCTAGGGAATTTTTCCCTACAAATGGGCAGTTAAGGATGGAAACGTCCCAGGAATACTTGTGGAACTGCCTTCACTGAAGATGCTCACTAATAAGAAAATACCTATAAGGAATGTTTTGGGATACTCAGTTGTGCCACAGAAAAAGCAAAGGAGTAATGAAAAATCAAGCTACATAGTTTCTTGAAGTCCCTTCCAGGAGTACATTGCATTTCTGTGATTCCGTAGGGCTTCAGGAACAAACTTGAGGTGACGTTGGGAGGCAAGGGATAAATAAAAGAACAAACCTCCAAAACACAAAGAACACCACCAAGTTGCTGCTAGTCTCTCAACTTCTATTCTTTTAGAAAAGCTGAAATTATTTTGCAAAAGGATTCTGAAGAATATGCTTTTTTTGGACAATGATTCAAACCTGAAGCTGTGCTGTAGGTGCTCTGAATTGCCCCCAGAAAAACCTCCTACTTGGCTCATTAAACTGAGAAAACAGCCTTCACAGTTAACTTAACCCTCCTGAATACTACTGTCTCAGCTCCTGATAACAGCTAGACATCTTAGAACAATATTAACTACTTCACTTGAAAAACAAGCAAAATCCTGCTTGCAATGCAGGATAATACATGCACCCATGTTAGACGTGGACTGCATAAATGAAACTAAAGTTCTCTTTCTCTAAGTTGTCAGCAGCTTACAGACCCTTACATTTAATCAGCTACTGGAGCTGGGGAAAGGTTTCCTTTGCTTGCACATTGTTTGAGTAACATGCGCTGGAGTGAAGAAGGAAATTTGCACAGTGATTGCTACCAGCAGTTTCTGTGCCATGGCTGGGGTGGCCTTTAGAATAACAGAACAGAAACTCATTTTGCCACGGAGAGGAATGACTTGCAAAATATGCTCCAAGATAGCTTTTGATCATTCACTGCGAGCCTTTCCTCACAGGGATTTTCATAGTCTGTCCTCCACTTGCAGAACAGCTGTTGTAGTTGATAACCATGGAAGCAAGGACTGCCTTTTATTTTTGCACACTAGGGGCAGAGACAGGTAAAATTAACTGTGCAGCTTGTAAGGTGCAGTGCTAAAACATGGTGATTTACCAGAGAATAAATCAACTGATAGAGATATTTTTAAAAAGGGGAGAGAGAGGAACATGGATGCTTTGTTTGTTTGGATATAAGTAGGGACAAATGGGATAGAAATCAAGGCAAACAGCTACCGGGTCTAGATGCAACAACTTGACCTTCAGGAATAAAGTACTATATATCAGATAACCATGAGTTTGCTTGTCACATTTTATTTGAAGTTTCTGCAGGCCTCTCAGTATATCCTTGCCCTGAGGTAAACTTGCACCTGCCTACAGAAATACAAGCTAGGAAACAGGGAAAGTCTATACCTAAATTCAGCTTTTAAAATTTAGAAGGCATGCTGTTGAGAAGCTAATGTCCTTTTAGCTTTTAACAGTATGACATTCCCAGAGGAGGCAGATGATGCAATGAAACAGGAAAGGCTATCTGGACAGAGATGTGCTGTTTATTATTATCAGCCAGACAACAAAATTTATTGACGTACTCCTTGGTGGATGGACTCTAAAGTGAAACTTATTTTTCCTTTCCCAAAATAATATTGTCACCACAGTGAAGTTTGTTTTTTTTTTTTTTTTCTCTTGGTTTCTGTGTAATAAAGACAAATGTTTTTGCAAGGGGCAGGTTCCTGTAACAGGAGGAAGTGCATCTATGAGAGACAATGTACCTTATACTATTACAGTAAAATTACCTGCAACAAGCAAAGCTTCTTGTATATGAGTAAAGAAAAACACTGCTAATACCACCATCTGCTGCCTGCATTCCTTGTAGAAACCAGGGATCATCTTTGCTCTGCTCAGGAGTAGTAAATGTTTCTAATAATAGCTAAAAAAAAAATCCCTAGTACGGGGGGAAGCCTTCATCTGCTCTAACATTTATACTAGCTATACACATTAAAATGTTGGAGAAACATGACTCAGCAGCATGGTGAAACTGGCTCAGCAAGAACTGTTGCAGCAAGATTGTGAGTCTGATACAAAGGTATTTTTGAGTGAGCAATTGAAACCAGTCCTCCAATAGCTAGTTTGCTGCTCATGAAATTAATAAGGCATAGAAACAAAAATCTTTTGGGAAATTTAACTTCAGGATTGCTAATGTGGAAAGAAGAACACATTCCAGATGACTGAGGCTTTGGTAAATTTAATGTTACCCATGTATTGTAAATACTCTTTTATGAAGCCACACAGCTGCAACACAGTGTAGCGAATACAGACTGTGTGCCAAGTTTAACATGTTTGGTTTGTATGCAGATAGAACATCAGGCTACAAGTAAATCTTCTTAGTGTTCCCTTTCTTCTGACTGTTCTTATTGTGAAACACAATGAACTGAAAGCAAAATTGAATTACAGGCTGACTTGAGATCTTGAGATCTGTATCTCATTTTGGATCACTTAAGCTGCTCTACAGCTATCACAAATATAACAGTTCAAACTATGGTTTCTTGAGCTAACAAATTTTCACAATTCTTACACAATGTACAGAACCCAACTGCAGATATTCTGGAAGAGGAACATGGGGGCACACACTAGGCATTAAAGAAAGAAGCCCTACTCGTGAAATGCAGTTCAATGCAATGAGAAATGACAACCTACAATTAACACACCTTCAGGCTGTTTCATATTTTAAAACCTGTGCTAAAAATCCCTTGGGAGGATATGATGATAGATGTTTTCTTACACCTCAGGCTGGGACTCCAAAACCATCATTGTGGGATCTACTGAAGCCATCCCTCAGTAGTTAACCTAGAAAGTTTGCCGCTGCAAAATTAGTCCCTGTCACCTTTCCTTCAACAAGCAGCACACAGTTCATGCATCATATCAGCATCACGATGGTGGCTTTGATACCAGAGTAGTACAAGACTTAAAGCCAGATTTACTCAACTGTCAATCACTATCTCTGAAAAAGTTGAATTTATAACAAAAGTTTAATAAATGCTTTCTGTCATCACATGACTTCCAAATAGTTTACACATGTCTAATCTCAGAGAAGTCCTAAAAACTTTAGGTCAATATAATTCCTATTTTACAACTGCATATCAAAAAGCATAACCGAGTGAAGAATTCAACACAATTTCCCCAAATCTGTCAGCTTTGAGCAGTGTAACTCAACCTTTGAGTCACACCATTGGGAGATGCAGAAGCGAATTAGTTGTGAAGGTTCAGTGGTAACAATTATTTTTCTTTGTGTTTGCAGAATAAATTCTTGTTTATGAAAGCTTCCAGTGCATTCCCCAAGATCAGGAAAAAAATTAGAACTGAAGCTACAAAACAAATCTAGATGAAGATGTTTTCAGTTATGCACCTCATGCACAAGACATTGCTTATTTTTGAAAAAAAAAACACCAACACTTAAGATGAAGAAGAGACATTCCTCTCTGGCTAATAGAGTACACAGCATAGTATTAGTGGACTATCATCTTCCCTTAAGTTTGAAAAAGTTGATTTTATTAGCAGCACTGCTCACGGATGGCCCCCCATCGCTTTGTTCTCAAACAATTGCCAGGTCTTTGCAATTTGGAGAGAATTTGGTGGAAAACAGCTGCTAAAAGTTTCTGAAACTGGCAGTTAAAAAGCACGTCCTACAAACTTGGCTTCATCCTACTGCACCCTTTCTTGGAGGCCATGCCACTCATCCTCAGGCTAGCAGGGGGCTTCCCCATGGTGACAGTTGGCTGAGAAGTCCCATGGCCCTGGGACAGGGCTGGTGAGATTGACAGAGCAAGGGAGCGATACTTCTGGAGAAACAGCTGCAACAAAACAGTTTTGCAATGCTTAGAGCAAGCCACTGAGATCCTAAAGAGAAAACTGCAGTCCCAGCTCATAAAATTACCCAGCATTTTCAGGACACATCCTTTTCCCAGAGGTTGCATCTGCATGTAGCCCAACAGGGACAAACTCTCACAGTACCAAGGGAGCCACAGGCAACACAACAAATGACAACTTTGCTTTCAGCTTTCCAGGAATGTGTGAGGAAGGTTTATGCTTGCTCTGCTCAAGTCGTGCTGCAAACAGGACTTTCACATGACTGTCTCATGTCTCAGGGAAAAACACTTTACCTTCTAGTGGATGTCATGGGAACAGGTCAAGAGCAAGGATACCATTGTGTTCCTGCAATGCTCAGCAGAAGTTAGCTGCAAAGAAGCCTCATGCACCTGTGTTATTGCAATACTCTTACCTACTGCCAGAGGGTAACTGGGTAGTGAGGTGACACAGGGACCTCATTACACAAGCTAGGTTTTTTATCTTGTTAACATGGGTTGCTTAGAGGCTGTCTGATATCATCACTCTAACATATTTGCCCCCTCAAAGCTCTTGGTACATGAATTAAACTGTGACTGGAGAGGTATGCACTGGGAGGTCCTGAAGTGGCTGAGCAGCACCCCAAATCCCATTTCTTACTATCTCCTTCCCCCATAAGGCCAAGCTTCCTGTGAGGCAGGAGCAAAAGCCTGATTTTCAGTAAACTCAGCTCCTTATAAGCTCTGTATAAAAGCAAAGCACAGACACTTATAATGTCAGCTGAAGAAAGGAGATAGCCAAACTTCAGTACCCAAGTAAGGGTTCATTTACACACACATAACCCCCTGTCTCCTTCTCTTACTGTGGCACCCTCACTGCCCTGTCAAAGAAGGACCTGCTGGAGTTAGTTCACAGCAATGGCCACCACCCACCTTCAGTCAACTGCTGCTTCTGGTCCTGAGTTTTGCCTGCCTTACCCTCAGCAGGACATGAATTTGGATCACCTTCCTCTACCCAGATGCTGCTTTATGCAACTTCTGGGAGCCTTGCAACCTTTGTGACCTCTTCTGTGATGTCAAATGCAGTTGAAAACCAGTGAGACAGTTTAAATCTATTCTGGTGAGGGAGCAGAGTGAATTCACAGACAGTGTGATCACACAGCCTCATTTCCTTGGAAAACCAGGCTGAAATTCCCAAATATAAACAGAAGAGCTTGTCAAAGTTTTTCTGGTTTTCTAAGATCTACTTCAAGGAGAGTAGTGGGTGTGAAGAGGAGCTCCAGGAGCTGGCCTGGCTCCTTTCCCCATCCCACACGCAAGGCTACAGCTGAAGGTAAATGCATCTCCTCCTGTCACCAGCAGTACAGAGGCTGTGTCCCCCTTGGCCTGGCCCAGAACACAGAGTTCTGTGGCCCAGAGGAGACTCTCCGTGTTAGAAAATGAGCAGACACAGGAAGGGAGAGCTGACCGGGCTCCTCCTGAAGTACAAACCCATGTTCCTTCAGACACAAAACCCCCAGTGCTCTATGAGGTTTTTTGTTGTTTTCTTTGTTTGTTTGCTTGGAGTTTTTTGTTTTGTTTTGTTTTCCCGCTCCCCACCCCTCCCCATATATAAATAATGCACTTTCCCTTTTGAAAAGTGAAATTCGGACTGAAACCCAGCAGTACCTCATAATCCAGCAGACACAGAGGGACTTTCCAGTTTTGCTTTCCCCAGCCCTCCAAGGCCACCCCCTGCAAAGCTGCATCCTCCTCACATGTGCCTGCTCTTGGCAGAAAAAGTGAAGAAGAAACCCCCAGAGCCCAGGTGAACCCCACCACCAGCATTGCTGCACCCACACTCCAAATGGGACTACACACAAGGCACAACGCTGATTTGTTTCTAGTAGCGCACAAATGTATCAGAAAATAATCAATGTAACACAGGGTGAAGCTTCAGGGCTTCACAGACTATTGACTGAAATACAGCCACACTAAAAGGGTTTCACTTGCTGTTTAAGCATATTCAATCTCCAATTCCCAAACTCCATGTGATTTACTGGCATACAACTGACAAAACCACTCAGCTGCTTTTGCAAAAATTTCCAGTCCTCCTATGATGTTCCAGTTAGGTCTGCTACTAATAACTGTCAGCTTTGTGAATCTCACAGAATTCACTTGGGCAGAAATCTTCCCTACAGATCTGCAGCTCAAAGTAACCGACCATTACTTACTTTCGCACTGTACTACAGTCACATTTAATCCCATTAATTTACACCTTCAGTGCCCAACAGTAACACTTTTCTGTCACCAGCTGCCCTGGTGACACTTTCCTGTGTTGAATTACAAAAACACACAGGAATGTAAGTAGGTGGACTCAGGGCAGCAACTAATCATCTTTGGATACAATGCAACCTCTTTTGCAGCTGAAGGATTTTCTGAAGCCTCTCTTAAGGACCCTCTCCCATACTGTATTCAAGAGAGCATATCCACTCCTTAACTCTGATGTTATCAGAGCCTTTCTGCATTCTAATATAGGGAAAATGATGAAGAGTTGTCAATCTTGCCTAGACCAAAAAAAATTAAAGCATGTTCAGTGCTTCCATAAGCATGACCAGGAGCATATTTAATCTTACTTTTTGCAAGAGTAGCATTTTTCTCTACTTTCTAATTTACTTTGACTCAGAGGAAACACGTGACGGTCAGCGCAGCATGCAAAATTAAATGTTGGCCTAGCAATCAGAGACAAAGCACTCAACAAAAGGTGAAGAATCCCTTTCATCTTTCGGGTTTTAAGAAATGCATATCTACTCTGACTTTTAGATTGGAAAGCTTTTGATCTTGCAGTGCAATGGAAAGGAAACCTCAACTTGAAGTGTGCAGTTAATGCTCTGTTTGCAGAGAGCAAACTTTCCTTAACAGAGCAGGTGCAATACAGGAGGATCAGTCTTGGCAGTGATTTGTAGCTGTAGCCTGACATGTATACATATAAATATATATATTGTTACCTGCCCTGAACTGTCTCACAGTGGTGAAATATGCTTCTAGTAAGTGGCCACACTCCTTTTCAGAGGTGGGTGAAATGATTCATCTTCTAAATATAGACCTGTTGAAGTACAAAATGATGCTGATTTTTTTCCTTGCAGATGTTCTCAACATACTCTTCCATTTCGCATTATTAGGATTCTGAAAGGCTATGTTCAATATTTATCAGACTGAAATACAAGTTTGCTGTGCCATCCCTCATAAATGAAGATTTTAAAAGTTTCTTATCTTTACTGTAAAAATTTGATGATTCAAAACAAGAACTAGTCTAACAAGAACCAAACAAATTCCTGCACAAATAATTTCTTCTGTTTGCCAAGTGCAGTTTAGTTGTTCAAGGGGTACATGATTTTTTAAAAAAATTAATCCATCTATGTTTATATATAGTAATACATTAGAATATAATGGAATATAGTCAACAAGGTCAATCTCTTTTGTGTATTCTCCACTTGTCTGTAAGCCATCTGCAGCTGGGAAACCTCATTGTTAGAGGTCCATTAATGAGATCAATACAAGTTATAGCCACAAGAGATTAGGCAGCTCAAATGCTATTGAAAGACTCTTGGGTTCAGCAAACTGCTCTGGTTTTCATGTGCAGTTATGCCTAACCATGCTCCTCCTTTCCTTCTTTAGCAACCCAAAACCTGGAAATAAAAGCATTCCCATTTTTCCCCAATATCTTAGAACCATAGAACCGTTAGGGTTGGAAAGGACCATAAGATCATCTAGTTCCAACCCCCCTGCCGTGGGCAGGGACACCTCACACTAAACCATATCACCCAAGGCTTTGTACAACATGGTCTTGAACACTGCCAGGGATGGAGCATTCACAACCTCCCTGGGCAACCCATTCCAGTGCCTCACCACCCTTACAGAGAAGAACTTTTTCCTTATATCCAATCTAAACCTCCCCTGTTTAAGTCTGAACCCGTTACCCCTTGTCCTATCACTACAGTCCCTAATGAACAGTCCCTCCCCAGCATCCCTATAGGCCCCCTTCAGATACTGGAAGGCTGCTATGAGGTCTCCACGAGCCTTCTCTTCTCCAGGCTGAACAGCCCCAACTTCCTCAGCCTGTCTTCATACAGGAGGTGCTTCAGTCCCCTGATCATATTTGTGGCCCTCCTCTGGACTTGTTCCAAGAGTTCCATGTCCTTTTTATGTTGAGGACACCAGAACTGCACACAATACTCCAAGTGAGGTCTCACGAGAGCAGAGTAGAGGGGCAGGATCACCTCCTTCGACCTGCTGGTCACGCTCCTTTTGATGCAGCCCAGGATACAGTTGGCTTTCTGGGCTGTGAGCACACACTGAAGCCAGCTCATGTTCATTTTCTCATTGACCAGCACCCCCAAGTCCTTCTCCGCAGGGCTGCTCTGAATCTCTTCTCTGCCCAACCTGTAGCTGTGCCTGGGATTGCTCCGACCCAGGTGTAGGACCTTGCACTTGGCATGGTTAAACTTCATGAGGTTGGCATCAGCCCACCTCACAAGTGTGTCAAGGTCCCTCTGGATGACATTCCTTCCCTGCAGGGTATCAACCGAACCACACAGCTTGGTGTCACTGGCAAACTTGCTGAGGGCGCACTCAATCCCACTGTCCATGTCAGCGACAAAGATGTTGAACAAGACCGGTCCCAACACCGATCCCTGAGGGACACCACTTACTGGTCTCCAGCCGGACATTGAGCCATTTCCACAACTCTTTGCATGTAGCCATCCAGCCAGTTCTTTATCCACTGAGTTGTCCAACCATCAAATTGATGTCTCTCCAATTTAGAGACAAGCCCAAGTTGTGTGGGACAGTGTCGAACACTTTGCACAAGTCCAGGTAGATGACCCCAGCTACTCTGCCCCTTTCCGTCAGTTCTGTAGCCCCATCATAGAAGGCCACCCAATTGGTCAGGCAGGATTTCCCCTTAGTGAAGCCATGCTGGCTGTCACCAAGCACCTTGTTGTTTTTCATGTGCCTTAGCATGCCTTCCAGGAGAATCTGCTCCAAGATTTTGCCAGGCCCAGAGGTGAGACTGACTGCTCTGTAATTCCCCGGGTCATCCATTTTCCCCCTCTTGAAAATGGGGGTTATATTTCCCTTTTTCCAGTCATTGGGAACTTCACCGGACTGCCATGATTTTTCAAATATGATGCCCAGTGGCTTCGCAACTTCATTCGTCAGCTCCTTCAGGACCCTCGGATGGATCTCATCAGGTCCCATGGACTTGTGCACGTTCAGATTTTTAAGATGGTCTCGAACCAGTTCCTCTCCTACAGTGGGCCCAAGGTCTTCATTCTCACAGTCCCTGCATCTGCCTTCCAAGACTTGGGTGGTTTGGTCAGAGCCTTTGCCAGTGAAGACCGAGGCAAAGAAGTCATTCAGAACCTCAGCCTTCTCCAAATCCTGTGTAGCCAGTTCTCCCAAGAGCTTCCTGAGGGGCCTGCATTCTCCCTAGTCTGTTTTTTATTTGCCATGTACTTATAGAATCCCTTCCTGTTATCCTTAACATCCCTAGCCAAGTTTAATTCTAACTGGGCTTTAGCTTTCCTAACCTGGTCCCTAGCTTCCCAGACAACATCCCTGTACTCTTGCCATGCCACCTGTCCTTGCTTCCACTTATTGCAAGCCTCTTTTTTCATTTGAATTTTCCTCAGGAGCTCCTTATCCGTCCAAGCAGGTCTCCTGGCCCTCCTGCTGCACTTCCTTCTGGTTGGGATGCAACACTCCTAAGCTTGTAGCAGGTGATCCTTGAATATCAACCAACAGTCTTGGGCCCCCCTGCCCTCTAGGGCTGTATCCCATGGAACCTTCCGAAGCAGGTTCCTGAAGAGGACAAAGTCTGCTCTTTTGATGTCCAGGTCAGTGAGCTTGCTGCACGCTCTTCTCACTGTCCTGAGGATCTCAAATATCAACTTTCACATTAAAAAAAAATCATACAATAAATAGATTCAGAGATTCTAAATTTACCTTCAGTGGATGCTCTGGGAACGACAAGGGGTAGGTAAAAGGGAAGGCTCTCTGCCAGATATTTAATCTCCTGTATTTATTAACTGACTTTTTTTCTGCTTTCCTTCGTGGCTTGTCTTAGATTTAGTTAAGCTTCCACGAGTTCTAAGTTTGGCTCCTGAGCATGCCCAGCTGCAGCCACTGTCACATTTTATCAACAGCATTTAATGACTCTCTTGGACTCTCTACTCCAACCCAAGAAGTCATAACTTTTATTTCTGGATCATAATGGGGCAGGTGAAAAAAAAAAAGAATTAATAGAAAAGGACAATAATTTTAAAGGCATTCTTTCCATTTTCATCCCCTGGTATAAAAAAGCAGAAGGACAAAAACCACAGAGCTGTGGAGCACAGGAGTCTGCTTGTTTTTCTGGGGAAAAAAAGGCCCATCAAAACCATGTGCATTTGCCATGGAAGAAGGACTGCCTTTCTGGTTGTGTCTGACCTCACATGACAGATGCAAATTCATATAAATCTGCAGTTATTTATCACACAGATGTTTAAAGATAAAAAATTATAATCAACACAGTACCACAAATCCACTAGACCATGAAAACTAGTATTTACTCAATACTGAATACCTAATGGCCATGCAAGCCTCTGAGGAACCAGATTTGGTTACTGCTTCACTACTTGGAAAACCAGGGCTTCAGAGAAAATACGTGACTTGGATTTTTTACCAAGCTTTCCAGCCTTTACATTTTCCATCAAACAGTGACAGCACATAAGTTTTCCATTTCCAGATATACTGCATTTTCAGCACTTCAAATGCCAGCAAAATGGATTTTCACCTTTGCATTTAGTTTTGCATTGTTTTAGCACTGATACAGAGACTGGAGAGAGAAAGGGAATGAAGAACAATGCAAATCTTGGAGCAGACTCTCATCTGCACACCAGGAGGCAAGGAAGGAGCTGAAGGAAAGAAGGGCTCCTTGTTGCACCTTTGTCCTGCTTACAGCTTTCTTTTCCTGCCCTGGTGGCATTTCCTGCCTTGGCTTTGTGAGGGACAGCATGAAGAAGCCTCCACTGACTTTTCATCTGTTTAAGGAATTGACATGGCCATAAGCTTTAGCCATTATTATTTTTAATCTATTGTCAAATAATTTTTATCACTGAGATAGGGAGGCATTACTGAGAGACAGCTTTCCTCTCTGACCTGTTTCTGTCCAGGTACAGACACGCTAGCAGAGTGCACGGCTACGTAAGATGTTCCAAGCTATCTTAGGTACCAGGGAAAGTACAAACAGATCAGTGCCATTCTTTGCTTCATCAAATGTCTCATTTTCCATTTACCAGTTGGCGCTACTTTGTATAGCAGTAGCAAAACCTGAATTTGGAGAATTTGCAATTTTTTGAAGCAGGCAAAAACTGAGGCCAAACTCTTCTTATATGTTATTTGCTCAATTTCACCCATTATGCAAGGATAAATGCTATAAACAGCAGAAAGGAAGAAAGCTGCTTTGGGATGCTGGGAAATACTGTGTCAATAAACACAACAGGCTGTGTACATGGATAAAACCGGCAGAGTTTGTGCATACACAGTTATGTGATCTAAATTACCTATTATTACTCGGGAAAGAGATCTTGAAATCATAACACGGTGTTCTCTGAAAGCATTAAATTGAATACTCAGGAATGGTAGAAGGAAAAAAGAATGTCATGGATGAATACAAAAGAAACAGAGAACATCACTCTGCATATAAAGTGACGTTTTGCCCACATCTTCAACACTACACAGTTCTAAAATGGATTTAAATAATTAGAATAAGACAAGTAGAAGGAAAACATAAATTGAAAAGGTACAAACCAGCTTCTTTACAAGAGGACATTATCCAGAAGAGAACTTTTCAACATGCACGAGACATCACTGTGGAGAAGAATATGATTATGGTTTAGTATCGTGAATAGCATAGTGATAGTGAGTGGGAACAACTGTTCTCATGATGCTAGAAACAGGGGTCACCAAATGAAATGATCAGACAGTTATCTTAAAACAAGAGGGAACAATTTACTTTTTTTTTTTATTATTATACTCTATATAATTAAGTTGTGGAACTTACTGCCACAGGATGTTTTGAAAGCCAAAAGTATAAATGGATTAAAAGAAAAGCAATTAGACAAATTCATGGAAGAATGGTCCACCATGGGCTGTTAAATACAATGATGCAAACACAAGTGGTTCAAATAGTACCCAAAAGACTGACTGCCAGAAGCTGGGAAGGAATATTGCTGCTGTTCTGATGCTTATTAATCTCCAAATTTAATACCTTCCCTAAAATATGAGGGGGTAACCAGAAATTACCAGAAAGCTTACAAACAACAATTTAAGAAATGCAATTACTCATGCTTCACACTTTTGGATTGTTTTTATCTGGAAAGTACTACATGACTTAAAAGGCAGTCAAGCTAAACTTACTGCCACTTGAAAGCTTGCATGCAGGACAAAAGATTTACACAACACTACAATAATGCTTCTTTCTTTACATGTTCAAGATAAATATCTAGTTAAATGCACAACAGTTATTGTTTGGGGGGAGAGAGATCTATAAAAGCAATGAAAGGCCCCATCTTCTCTCAAATATATATATATAAAAAAAAAATCAACTGCACTGAATTTCTACAGATCAGCAGTGCCATAAAGGGCAGGATCACCACATAAAAGCCATTAAAGACATACTAGATTGTTTCAACAATACAAATTAACGTTTTTATTCCTGCAGGTTTCTCTAAGGGCAATGTCAAGTTGCAGAGAAATCAGTTATCGGAATAATACCTAATCAATAATTCAAGGTTATGCAGAAATTCATATGCACAGGGCTATAAAAATCACTGTCAACTTCTGGAATTCTTCTGTTTCTGCTTTAATACTTTCCTAGCATAGTTTTAGCATACTGAGCTATTCAGCTGGTTAAGGAAGAAGATGAAGCAATTTCATTAAAGTGAGATTTGTTCCTCCTCTGCTTTTTCAAAGAACAGGAGAGATGAGATTCAGGTAGGTGGACAGATTTGAAGTGAGAGCATTTTGCACTAAACGTTGTACAACTCTGTGAGAGTTTTCAGTTTGTAAAAAGAGTCCGCTCAACTTCTTTCAGACGCTCCTCCCAAAACAGGTTGGAGAGGGCCCAGTTCTGATGTATTCCACAAAACATTTGTGGGGGAAAAATACATGCAAAAAAAGCAAAATGTAACATCACCATGAAAGCATAGCTCTTAAATTCAAGATTCACACTCAAAAGAATTAGCATGGCTGGTTTTAAAAGCAAGTCCCTAAAATAAACCGTAATACACGAGACAGCTTAATTTATAATTGATCTTGACCAGTGTAATACTGAAACTTCTCACTATATAAACATGTTCTCAGCAAAGCGACTGAGGGAAATGAAGGTAGGAGGGAAATGGACACTACAATGAACACACCCAAGACGGTAACATCTTCATTGTAAAGATTCCAGAGGAGTCCTTATAAACCTGACCAAGGCTGCATTCCAGGTGTCTTCTTCTCACTGACGTCATCCCACTGGCCTACAGCTTTGACGGGGGAGGGTATTCAGCTTTACTCCTACATGCTAAATCACTGCACAGCAAACTGCAGCTCAGCACTCCTAAGTGACTGTCAGATCCCACCACACAAAGCATAGTGTTTTGTTGGTGGAAAAGGAATGATTTTGGGGTGTAATCAGCATGTTGCTTCCAATGAGAGGGAAAATGACAAGAAAATGCTAGAAATGAACAACCATTTTAACTGAAAATATATAAGCCTGACAAAAGAAGTAAAAATCCTATGTTTCCCTGGGTTAAGTAAGTCCTCTCAACATTGTGCGACAGAATAACTCTCTTTTGGCCATTCTACATATTTTTCTCTTTTCTGTGAAGTGACATGCTCCAGCAGAAAGATGGAAATGTTTCCTACCAGCTTGTTTTTATACTTAGAGATTATTGCAACTCTACTGTTGCTGAGAAAGCCACTGCATGTAAAAGGGGCAGCTTAACCCCAACTCCACCTTTTTCGTTTTTTTCACCTGCAGTGTAGGGCCTGCAAAGGGAGGTTGCACACACCACTCCTACACAGCCCTTGAGAGGGCTTCAAGCTGAAGACCTTGGATGAAAAGAGGAGTGTTTGGGCAGCCAGCTCCCAGCCCCCAGAGGGAGGATGATGCTCAGACACAACACTACCCATAGCTTTTCCTACAGGTAGGAGGTGGATGTCCCATACTCAGTATGACAATGATGCAGAGCTCATTCTCAGAAGCCTTACCTCATAAAGTGATGTGCAAGGGAGACTAGGAGCCCTGTACCTAAGTCTTCATTCCTCTGTGGGCTGAGGTTGTGAAACATTAGGTGCATAGTGCAAAATATGGGACCTGTAAGCTAGTGTCACGATTATTTTACTCATGAAAATATTGAAAGCGCAGTACTAAAGTAGATAAAGGTCATGATGTAATGTTCCCAAGCTTAAACAAGACATTGGTTGAGTTGTTGCTTCATAGTCTGAGCAAACGATCAGAAACACATAAGCTGCATGCCCTGCAGCTGCAAGGTAGATGTGGTTCTATTGCTAAAATCCCCACTGCCCACATAGCATCATGTGGTTTTCTGCAGCACCTTCCCAGCTAAGAGAGACCAGATTATTTTTTCCCCTTTACTCCATGATGAAAAATCCTTGCATCCATATCAATATGATTCAAACATAATGAACCCTTAATGTCAGATTAAAAAGTTGTAGTTAGGGACCATAGGAAAGGCACATCTCCAGCTTCCACTCTGGCTCTGGGTGAAATAGCTTTCAGTTACTGTGGGAACATATCTACCATGGTAAATGTAATCCAGCATCCATAAACAACTCCAGATTTGAACAGTTCACTCTCTCCTCTTGCAAGGGCACACAGAAGCATGCATGAACATGCAGGCAGAGACTGACAACAAATTGACTCTCCCTCTTTTGTCCAGGGTCAGATATGAGCAACATAGGCTGCCTTCTTCAACTTTCCCAGGCTTGAATCTTTTTCAGACTTGGGACAAATGCAGATAGATAAATCAGTCTGATCTCTGGAGTAGCTGGGGCTAACTGCTTGCTTTGTCTGGTATTTCCCTTCAGGTGAGTTATTTCAGGCTCTCTGTGCCTCAGATGTGCAGCGCACAAACCCAGTGCTTTTCCCTTCAAATGACATGGAGGGAAACATAGCATATCCTAGCCACAGATGGAAGTTGCCAAAGCCCATCATCCTGTTCCATAAACTACTGCAGCATTTGGGGGTTGTGGGTTCCAGGGACTTTGTTTGTTTGTTTTGGCACCATTGACATACATCTGCCTTCCAGTTCTGAGCCCCTGGCCATCTCCTGAAACAGCATATCCAGGGAGCTGGGAAAAATGCATGTAGAGACCTGACAGAGCTGATGAAGGTAGCCTTGGAAAATAAGCAGCACTTTGAATTATAGGATCTTTGCTGCTGCTGTCTGGAATGCACAAGTACAGTAGGACCAGAGCTACACACAAAGTGAGGGAAAATCTCAGGGAAAATGGTTTATATTTTAACCATCTAACTTTAGTTTAAGGACACCACAAACACAGATTCTCCAAAGGAAATCAAGAGGGTTAAATGCTAGCTAAGATAGGCTCTTTTGTACACTCCAATCTTGTTCTTGCAAAGGAGCCTGTAACTTCCCCAACTGATCATCATCATAAGAATATGAATGACTTTTTTTAAAATCTCTAGATAACTAGGGCAAATGTATGGCATTTAGGAGTAGCAATCATCCTCTGACCATCACATATTACAGCAAGAATCAGTGAAGTATTTAAATCCATACAACCTTCTGCTTTAAACATACATCTTATTTGGAAACAAGCATGGTTCCCCTGGAAGCTTGGAAATGTGTGTTGCGGGTGGGGAGGACAGGTTAGCCATAGCACACTGTATCCAGTTCATTTAGGACTGTACATCACACATTTGACTAAGGCAATTGGTGAGGGACAAGAGATGGCACAGGCTTCCAGTTGTTAATCATAATGAAACTTCTTCATCACGCCAAATTGCAATTAAGAGTATGGACAATTCAAACTGAAAAAGAAGCAATTTCAGGGAATCCTTGCAGAAAAATAATATTCACTATCACTAATTGTAGTGATTTATAGCTAATGAGCTACCTATCTCCAGACCTACAAGCACACAGATTATTAAGGAAGAAACGGTCTGATCCTAGACAGTGAGACAGGAGTACAATGACTGAGGGAAGTTACTTTATCAATAAACAGATGTCAGTATTTAGCACCAATTATCTACAATCCCTTTTATCTCTGTGCCTCATAGCACTTTACCAACATTAATTAGCTTTGTGAGATAGTTCTGATAGCCATTTTATGGGCACAAAGCAATTATGCCTACTTTATGGGTATACAGCAGTTAAATGGCACTCACAAGTTCAAAGAAGAGTTCCGGTACCCAGCCACCAAATTTGCCCAGCAACTGACTCCACAAGTAATATATTTAATCCTTATTTATTAGATTAGTTCCCATGCTCGGGTGGACCATCTGACTGAAGTTTAGGGGACCTGGTATTTTCCACAGGTAGATAGCTAAGAACTGCAAAGCATTGCCCATAGTGTAAATCTAAACCAATATCCCACTGAATGGCAAGTCTCAGAACTAGCCTCGGAAGCCTTAGAAATCTGATTTTTCTTGTAATTGCAGTCAACACCAGCATTTAATGGAGAACACCTAACACCATAGCGTATTCTTCCTGTTCCTAACCTTCAGCCACTAAATAACATTGACAGATTATAACCAGCCAACAACACTACAAAACTCAGTTTTGCATAAATGGTTGCAATACACTGTGGCTGAGAGGAGGTCAGAGAGTTATGACGGCATGAGAAACTAGTCTCACTACAACACTTCTGCTAAATCATGGCATAGGCACGAAGACAAGCTCTGCTCACTCTATCATCTACAGACAGGCGTTTATTGCAGAGACGAGAGAGAGCAGTGATCCAGAGACACCAATGCATGACATTTTCATTTCTGTCAACAGCTTGTGGTGTGACTTTTCATGTGCTGCTTTGCCTCTGTTTGTTCCTTCTTTAATAAAAACTGAGAGAACGGCTCTTTTTCCAAATTCAGCCTTCTCTGCTTTTCAGTTTGGGAGATAAGCTCACTGGATATTTAGCCACTCAATTATGTATTATGCATGAATCTAACAGTTGTCTTCTTTTTTTTTTAAAAAAAAAGCTATAATCACATAATAAAAACTTACCCAAAGATATTATTTTTCTCTTTTTGTTGAGGTTCACAAAGTGACTGTTTTATTATTATCTTCAGATTTCCAGATCCCTTTTTAAGACTCAGTTTGATTTAAAGACACCACTTAAAAAGAAAACAGAGAATGCAATTTACATCTCCTCTCATGCTGTTTTTCTCCTTAGACAAATATGAACAAATTATGGATGAGTCCAACAGCTCCTACTCAAAAGCTGCATTTTCATAATCCTTTTGAGCTTGAGAAGTTCACTAACAGTTTCCACCCAATTTTGTGTCTACTTACATAGAAAACAGAGCAGCAGTTAATTAGGCACATGTGACGTAACAGCTACTATGTAGTTGCACCATGTGGAGGTTAAGAGTATCTTAATGCATCACAGCTACCCAAACGTTTTTCAGAAAGCTTTAGCTCTAACATTCTGTAGTTGTAAATACATGATAGGCCACAAAACCTCTTCCATCAACCTGCAAGCACTAGCTAAACACAGGATCTCAGGCACATTTGCAGGTATGCCAAGCATGCAAAGTGCTCTTTAACTGACACATTGGAGGGAGGACTGGATACTATTATAAGAACAGAATATCTTTTTTTTTTTTTTTTCCCCTTGCAATTGCATCCCAGGTTGCTTAAGCCAACAAGGCCATGGGAAGATAATCTGTTTATTTAACCTGCTTAAATTCTGCAAGTGAATACGTATTCACTTCTTGTCTCCTCAATAACTGCATAAAAGTATGGTCTAAGTACCAGCCAGGTTCTCCCAAAGAGGAAAGTCTCAGAAAGGAGCAAGGCTTGAACACAATGTTTATAGACATATGACAGCCCCTCTTGAAGAGAACAAGCTCAGGAGCCCCTGGAAGCCATTCATCTTACCAACACCCAAGGGAGAGCAGCGCTGAGACCAAAGAGATGAGGAAAGAAAGGTGAGAGAAAAACACATGACAATAAACAGATACCAGTTCCCTTGGGGATGTTCCACTCTGTCCTACCCTTTCTCACTCTCTTTTCATTCTATGATCAGCAGTGACAGTTCAGCTGAGCTGGACAGGACAGCCTGATGACACCATGCCATGAAGTTCAAATGTCTTCCCACTGGGGCAAGACACCAAACTTGGGCTGCCATTTGCCTCATATTAGAGAAAGGCAGGTCAGGGAGCCACTGGGTGGTGGATGCTTCCAGGATCTTCCCGTAATCTGGTGGGTGCAGGGATTTTAGCAGATGAAAGCCATTCCCTGCTCTGCACTGTCATCTTCTACACAGATCATGCACAAACAAGGGAACAAAAGAGATGTGTTTGGTCCAGTTCTATTAGAAACACAAAGGCATTGTTTTGATGGCTAATTTGTTTGCTCAGGAAAGCTCATCTCAGTTGCAGAAGTAGCAACTGCTGTGAGGTTCTACAATTGATTTAAACAGATAAAGTTAAAAATCCCACACTGAAAGACACAAAGATCATAAGCCTTATTTATAACATCACAGAGAAGTGACCCTAGTTTGCATGTGCAACTACTTGACTTTCCCATGTAAGATAATAGAAATTAAAATGTAATGCTTCCCCTTAGATTAATTTGCACAGTCACTATGTTCATAAGCAGCTGCACGCACAATGGATACTCACCGTGCTTGGAAATGGGACCTGCACTAATTCTCCCAAAGTTTTGCTTGTGTACAAACAACATCCACTCTTTCTGCATTGCCTATCATGTGACTTGATCCTTAGACACACTATGTACGCACGTCTTACACTGTTTATTTATTTATATTCCAGACTTTCCAGATAAAAATGCATAAAATATAGAAAAACAAGCACAAGCAAAATTTCAGAAATTGTTAGAGCTGCTATTCAGTTATGGAGAAAAAGCAGTCACATCTGCACTACACAAGATGTGTTGGTAGACCAAGACACAATTATCTCATTGGTGGTTTAAACATAGCTTTCACCAGAGAGAGTTCATCTTCAGCCATGCTGTAAATTGGGTTAATTTTTCAGTATGCCAAGTGGCAATTTGTTTTCTGAACATGAATGGCTTTTGTAATATCAGCTGCAGCCTCACAATATTAACATCTACCCTTTAGAAGAACTCCGAAAATGAATTATTCACCCTAACTTGAACAACTGCTTCTGTCTCAAATCAAGCAAGCGATATTAACCCTAAATTATTCTGCATTACCGTAAACAAGAGCTGTCTGAAACAGGGATTAAGTTAGTATTTACTCCACTGAAAAATTAATCATCTGTTTAGACATACAAGTCTATGACAGGCGTTACCTATGAGAGTGAGAAGAGCTGAGCTGTGAATGTACAAAATTTTGCAAAGGGACTGCTCAGCTAAAAAAGCATTGGCTCAGCCCACATACGATACAGCAAAGTATGCATTTATTTAAATGAGTTGCAAAACTAGTGGGGAGTAGTTGGCAGTTATGTCCACATACATAGCAGAAACTGCATGGAGAGACTCCAGCCTGTATCACTTCGCAGGACAATGGTTAAGTAGTTTACACAGAAAAGATCTTTCACACCAACACATCCCACTCGCTCCATTAATACTGCCAGATGCTTCATAGTCAGTAGACTGACCGCAAAGAAAAATACACCAGACCTCTCCAAATTTTACATTTCTTTGCGGGAGACATGAGGGAAGGAAGTGGCAGAAACTGGTGAAAGGAGCTAGTCTGCATTTCTGACAAGGCAACTTGAAAACTAATTGATTTCAGTGAAAGTTTCTGCTTTCTAATTCCACCCCCACCCCCCCCCCCCTTCCCCTTTTCCCCTTTTCCCTTCCTCTCCCCTGTGGCAATCCAGATTCCAGAACATAATTTTCTAATAGAAAAATATTTTCTTAATGTTTTCCTTGTAGTTGCCTTATTCCATTCTCTGGTATTTTACCTTGCTTTTTTAGAGTGTGGTCATATTTGAGCACTAGGCTATTTTTTTGTGCAATGAGCTGAGACCCCTTAACTCTAACACAAACCAGATAATATCCTCCAAGTATATGATGCCTTCAAAATATGTTTGTAAATATTTAAGGACAACCTTTTCCTTCTCAGCACCTCTAATGAAACTACAGGTTGTTCTGGAGGCATTATTTGGCACCTAAGGAGCCTGAAAGCTGCCAGGTCCTCTTCCTCACATTTGCACCTCCACTTATACACAGACTTGTGCACCTGCATGGGTCTGTACAAGCACAGAGAGGCAGATCAAGTACACTTGCTCCTCATAAATCAAAGTTGCAAAAGGTGCAATACACTATTGCACAAAGGCTTTCCCTTCCTGACCCCACTTGATACTTTGCATGTGATACAACTGAAAAAAATTCCACATCCCACAAATTCTTACATTTCATCCTCCCTATGGAGCAGGGAAGAAATCAAGATCATCTCCAAAGGGTCTCTGAAGCATGCACTTAGACTTCTTTCCAATTCAAGTATTTCTGATCTCTGAGAGAGGAAGACTCTTCCTCCGCAGGAGACAATGGAGTTACTCTAAGCCACCTGTACATTTTACATTTTGTCCCGCCTTTCCCATTTAACAATCCCATATTTTCAGTATGACCAAGATCTACACAAATTGCAGGGAGCAGCAGTACTACCATCTCTCTGATAGAAAGACTGTCCTTCAAGACAGAAGCAGATGCAAACCTGGTGCCAGTACACTGTGGCTGCCAGACTGGTTTGGAAAAATTAGGATTATCTGAGCTATTCTATTTACAAAGCCACCTTCATCTGGGAAGAAGGGAAATGAATTATGCCAAAAGCTGACTAATGATGCGAGGTCAACTCAGTGCAAAGTACCAATTCAAACAACCTTCAAGGATTACTATTATTGAAGTGAAACTCTTCTCTTTCAGAAGAGTCCCCTATAAGCCATACCTCCTTAGACACAACACCTCACCCTTGTTTTGTTCTCTCCTGCCCATCTTGCTTTGATTATAGGTAAGTATACGTTTACACAAAGACTAGTGACAACAGGCCCTCACTATAATTCAATAACAGGTTTCTAATCTTTAGAGTCTGAGTAATTTCCAGAAACAAAATCTGGTTTAAGTACTATGGTTTAATCAACATTTTGCTTATTCAAAATGTAGAGCTCTATTTACAAGCTAATTAGAAGGTTTTATAGTGTTTAAAAAAAGTCTATTCCCACTAGCAAACCATCAACAAACAAGTCTTGTGCAGATCTCTAAGACATCCAACAGAAGTTGGCAGTGTCAATCACCTGTCTTCGTTGTCAGTATAGATAGTTTATTATTACTAAATTACAGTACTCAAGCACAGAAAAAAACAGGTTTAACCTAGGAAAAAAATTGAAACAAGCCATTTGAATCAACAGCAATCATTCCCAGATCCCAGAATATGCATATATTTAACAAAAATCTCAAAGTTCTACTTTTTAATCTTTTGTTGGTTTTGTTTGTGATAGAACAAGTTAGTGTAATATATTGACAGCTCTACAAAATAAAGCCCTCTTGTCCACCACAAGCACTGTCAGTTTTAAAGTCTCTCCTAGGCTAGCTCAACCTTGCAACTGACAGTGAACATATTTTAAATATGCAATTCCTTCTAGGTCTTGGGGAAACAAGTTAAAGTATTGACCTTGGAAACCCACCAGGAACCTGAAACATACATGTGAGTGGCAAGCCCAATCTCTAATTTCCCTGTAATGCAACTTCAGGTGTGATCCTCCTACCTGCAACCATTTGAGCATATCAAACATAAAACCAGATTGGCTGCTGTGCATTCTCCAACCTATTTCCTAGCATTCTTGGCTCTTCGCTGAGGGTAAGATGCCATGGTTGCAGAGTCTGACAATGGAGTTCTTACTATACAAGGCGAGTTACACTAATGTAGGCGCAGCTGCTTGGGTACCATTCTGCCCTCTCACACTCTGGCTATGATGTTAAGAGTGTATCAGAGCAGGCACCAGGTGCACCCTTCCTTTGGGTTACACGGCTCAGCATGCACAGAGTCCCCACTGGCAGCAGAAGTGAGTCTAACTGCTCCTTAATTAAAATCCCCTCTGGCAACACACACAGTAACTTGAAATGATAGACCACTGCACTGTAGCTACAAATCATCTGCATTGTCCTGAACTGTAATTTTAGCCTATCTGTTCGCAATGCAATCTGGGTCTGTGTAACAGAACCATTTTGAATCTATGATTGCATGTGGGAGGAGGTGTGGGCAGAGGGATGACAGGTGCAGTAAAATAAAGCCACAAACTAAGCACTGATGAGGTTGCCCATAAATAAAAAAGGTCTTCAGGTAGCTATATTTCTCAAGGGCGGTGGAAATCAACCAGCCGTAAACAGATGACCTACATTCCACTTCACGTACACTTCTCCCCGTATTTTTCTTACCCCATATTCAGAAAAAGAAAAGTTTAAATCCTCTATCCCAAGAAAATGAAGCTATTCAGTGAGCAAACAGAGTGCAAATTCAAGAGACAGCATTATTAATGTGCCCACAGGGCCCCCAGCTAGTGAGATCTGTGAGTACACCTGAACACAAAGATGAAATTGCAGAGTTTCCTATCACAGGCTGAGACACAACCACACTATCGATTTTTATGGTTCTCCTTCATCATTGTATTACAGGATGCTTGAAAGACTTTGTAGTGCAAACCAGCATGAGCATGGACAGTGGAACATAGTCCACAGAGCATTACATTAGGCTTTTCATGCCAGGGACTGTTGTCTCAGTCTGTTTCCTTTGCTTTCCCAGCTTTCCTCTCAGTCTTTTGGTTATTCCAATTTCAGTATTTCTAGGGTTATTCTCCCTCAGAAGGTTTATCTATAGAAAACCTTTCTTTTGGAATGAGGCATACTTTTAAAGTGCAATATCTATTTCAGAATATGAAATAAAAAAGTATTAGTGCAAAGTAGTTTATTTTGCAATAACTACTTTGGTCATCTTCTCCTTGAAGGAAAACTTACTCTGGTTATATAGGAAAGAACAAGATGAAGGAAAGCATCTACCCCCTTCCCATGCTAGAAGAGATTTCTTTGAAACTTAGTTCAAATTTAACTGCCTCAAAACCTTGGCTGTGGAGAAACACTAACTCTTAGAATTTGCTTGTTGCAATGAAATTATCACAATCTACAGCCACTTGTCACCGGGCCCTTCCTAGGTAACTCAGAAGAAGATCCTGTGGGAGCAGTAGGACAGCAGTGGCAATGGGTATCCCTATCTTCCCTCCATCTGTGGGGAGCCTATACAGATGTTCTCCATACCCTCTGTGGCAAAGGTGGCATGGCACGCATATGGGAAAAAGGCATGTTGCCTTTAACTAACTTGCATGCTGCTAGCAGCATACATAGCTCAGCTTGAGAACTCCTAACTTGCAGTCTTAGAGAGCTTCAGGGAGCACTGCTGTGTCTTCACTGAGGATGTAGTCCCTAGTCCCAAGGCAGATGAACTGCCTGGGCATGGCAGTGCTGTCCTCAAACTCCAGCCCTTTCTTCCCAACCTGCTGCAGCACTACAGGTCCAGGCATTGCCATCAGGTATTACCCCAAGGCACTTTTCACCCACGGAGCATACTGGATACATCCTGTCCTACAAAGCAGCATGAGAAAGCCTGCCTAGGATATCAAGTCAGTGGATGGAAGGAACAAAGACAACCCATGACTGAGTTTTTCTGTTTCTCACATGCTTCTCCACGGAACATTAAGTCACGCTGTCTCCTTTATAAATCAATTTAGCTTTCCTGCCATAACACACGGCTGTTCATTCCACCTTCATGGTAGTATTTTGCCTTTTTTATTTCCCTCCAAACATTTACCGGAGCCTGATAAAATCCCACCCTTCCAATCACCTCCTCAGCAGAGAGACTAGGATGTCTCTCATGCTTGACCTTGGCCCTACACAAATATGCAGCTCTGTTTCATTTCCCTTTTATGGTCTCTGGGCTTATTGCTGATGATGGTAATTTTAGTGTGTATCAAATCACAACTAGATTGGTATCCAGTACTGTTTACAGTCTTCTATAATGTATATTTTGGAAATGGTAATAAAAACAATTTTTGAAGAGGAGAAAGGAACAGCATTCAAATTGCTCACAGAGCGTGAAGAAAAGAAATACCACCTTGTCAAGATTAGCTGCAGGTCTCTAACATTATCCTTTAATTGCTATTGAACAGCATTGTCGCAGGCTCTCACGGTGGAAAACCTTTCTGAGCCTTCTAAAATTAACAACCCACTGTTCAGATTTGAAGTTTAGATTTGTGGGCTTTGAACCTGTCCCTGATACCCAGTGTGAACACTGGTTGCACATGAAAAGATTGTTTTCATCAAAAACTGAAACGGTCTTTTTGAGAAGCAACACGCCGCACATTCAGCACAGAGGCATTTCAGGGGATGTAACTGACACCTGAGAGGAAGGAAAAATATAGCTATGGACACAGAATAGCTGGATCCTATGCTCTGCTGCCTTTGAAAGGAATCCCCTGCACAGAGGCACAAGATTGATTACATTGTTGTTCTCTGTATAGAGCTCAAGGCTCATTTTTCAGTCTAAATTAACAAATAGCTACAGAATCAGTGCTCCTAAAGGAAACTTATGAACTGTTCAATATTCATCTTTCTCATTACAGATTTGTTACAGCTTATCACATAAATAATATTCCGGCTCTTAAGAGGAAAGAAAACACCATGTGTCAGAGAAAAATACCTTATTTTTTCACATACACTTAAACACTAATTTATTTAAATAGTAGGAAGTCGTACAAGTCACTTTAAAGCTGCTAACACAAGATGAGCTCCTGCCTTTTCTGTGCACAGGATTAACTTTTTAGGTTATGTACTGTCTAGCCCCTATCACAGTAAGGCTTTTGCAACAGTTTTGGCAAGAAATTGATGTAATTTTGTAGCATTACGCATTATTCAGGGAATGAAATAAGGGCAAGATTTCACTCTACATCCAGGAAGAGGAATGGTTCAGAATTCAGGGCCTAGAGGACAGGACAAACTAAAGGGACTTTGTGTCACTTGTTGGCACCCCTGCCTGTGCTTTCTTTTGGATATTTTGACCTTTGGGCCTTTCCATATTATGGTTATCTTGCAGAAAGTCCTATGGGCCACAGAGCCATTTGGAGTCTGTACTGCATTATAGATTACAAATGTGTTTAATCACATCAGCCCTGCCTATAAAATCACTGCTCTCTGAAGCCATTATACGGGAGGTACCCTGCTGCAGCCAACAAAAGGAATTAGGGCATTTACAGCTCTTGGTAGCAGCTTGAGATTGGAGGAGTGTCAAAGAGCAAGGATTTCATCCAGAAGAGCTAACAAAATGGCACTTACAAACATAATGCGAAGTGCTCAGATTGCCACTCAAGGAATAAAATGATGCTACAATTAAAAACTTATAACTTTGCATCAGCAAATACAGTCATACCTGTCCATGGAAATCTAACAACATATATGCAAACTGCATATACAAAAGCATAGCCTTTCTGAGCTATCTACTTAGCAAAATTGATTGTTAATGTGGTTAAAAATAAGAACAGTCACAGAAAATCCTGTCACCTGAGTTAGGCAGATGTTCTGTTCTTGTTCTGATTCAATACAGAATTTAGGCACCCTGAAATCAGCAGGTTTCCAAGTCCACCAAGCCAAAACTGGCTATCACCAGAACGTGGAAGTTGCACCTTCAGCAAATAAGAAAAGACCAAAACCATTACGGCTAAATGGAGACAGACATCCAGAACTAGCACACCTGGAGGCATATCACTGTTACTGGGGTTTTTGTTATAACACTGGCTGCCATCTGTCTTCTGGAGAGAAACAAAAGCAAAACCTTCAAACAGCCCTACTCTCCTGTGTCAGCAATAAGCTGTTCTGATAAAGGAGGAATGGACTATAAAAATAGCTTTCAGAGGTCTTCTAGGATTGAGGTGACTCTGGACCTTACAAGCACTACTGGATTAAAAAAAATCCCCTTACAAAGAAGGCACTGGACACCTAATATTAAAATTAACTTTGGCTGCACAATCACTTCACTCTCTGCCCATTATGCTCTCCTCTTTAAGTATAAACGTGACAGAACATACACAGCTTCTCTCTATGATATTGCTGACAGTGAAGACACAAAACTCAGATTTCAGGATCTTGTGGCTCTCAAGTGACAACAGCATGACGTTTAGAAATCATCCTTTAAACACAACAGTGATAGTTTCTACCCTAGGGAGCCCATAAATAGGCTTTCTTATGCCCAAAGTTTACCTGTCCAAAGTTGCTACCATCCCCAAGTAATTTTACATTCATAGACAGTTCACTATGAATCTTTGCTACCTTAATCAGCTGAAAGGTTTGATCTTAAAGAAATTGGTATTAAGGATTTAACTGGAATTAGAAATTGATCTCAGTAAGTCTACTCCAAATACTGTTGAATCTTTTCTAAATAAAATCAATTAACACTATTTTTTTCTTACCTAGAGGTCATCTAGTAAAACAAATAATTATTCATTAAAACTTCAAATATAGGTGATCCTTGATTATCAAACAATTTAAATTCCCTAGTTAAAGGATAAACAACATAAATCACTGGGGTTTGCCTGCTCTGGTATAAATATGCTTAACTAGATTACTAGAGCAGCAACTTTTTGAAAGTGAAACGAATTTCTCAAAGATATCAAACAGCATTTTCTAAACAATAAAAAGACCACAGCTTTCATCTCCAAAAGTCACAAACATCACTGGAAAGAGAAACCGACATTTATGAGATAAAGGGGTTTGTTAAGTGTTCAATAGTTGATGATGTTTGACCTTAGCTGTGTGGATCAATCAAAAAATGAAGACATTTTAAAGGATTCTTTTAAAACCATGGGCTCATGAGAAACCATAAGAAATTTCAGCTGTAGGATGTTTCTGTTTGATGTCCAGAATGTGGTTAAGTTTGCATGCTCAAAGTGACAAGCAGCTAAAACATTCCTAATATCTGAATACATTAAGTCATAAAGATAAGATACATAAAACTCACCAAGGTGCAAAAGGAATGAGGTTCCAATATATTTTTCTGAACAGCATTTATTTTTGAGAATTTAATATTTTTAGAACTTGTGACTTCCAGGTTATTTCAGTGTCTAAAATATTCACTCCCAAAAAATCGCTGTACGTATATGAATACAGCTCAGTTCAGCAAGCAATTAATCCCTTAAATATATTCATTCCTCTAGAGGCCCCATTCAAATTTTAGGAGTTCCAGCCAAACCTGTAGGCCACCAAACTAATATTGGTACTGTTTTTGCAGAAGTAAAAATTGCTTCAAGGTATTAGAGATCAAAATGAAGATTAATCTGTGCTGAAATACATGGTAGGCTTACTAAAGGCATATGAAATCTTGATTGGACTGTTAATTTTCATGCAGGATTTATCTTCTGTTAAAACAGGATCTTCAGTGTTAAATTCCTGTTTGCTGGTTTGAGGTTTTAAAGGAGATATGTCAATTATTCTTTTATTTATTTAGGAAACACACCTCTGAATGTACTTAAGAGCTTGAAAGGTGCTACTCTGTTTTATGAACTTGAATGAAGAACACCACAATACAAGATTTATGCTAGCTACACTCAGGTGTGAGATTCTTCTCTTCACCTGGAGCTCTGATTACTCTCTCCCCTCTTCATGTTTTTTCCTAGCTTTCCTGTATCTGTGCACTAAGTTTAGTTTTTGCTTACCCCATCTTCAAAATTTTTCTTACTTTTGCCACCTTCCTGAGCCAGCAGTACCAGTCCATAACACCTTTTCATGGCTTGAGGAGCACAGCTGACTGAAAACCTGCAAGAACCTGAGAACCTCACAGGAGCTGAAAACCACAATATCATTATGTTTCTATACAGATAGTGTTTTGGACAATGGGCAGAGCAAAATACTGGTTGTAGATTCTAATCCACTATCTTTCCCTTGGAAAGGATGGAATAATAATGATGGAGCATTAATCCATCATTAACCTTTGTCCTCCATTTTCATCCTTCTTTAAAATCACCGTAGTCACAACTACCATTGAGCACTGCTTTCAAATGCAGCTATGAACAGGGCTGCTTTAAGATAGTATCCTTCTTTGAGGCTAAACACTCTATTCTGGGCTCCTTCAGTTTGACAACGTTCATTTCTTCCTAAGCATTTTCTGGAACTCATCATTTGGTAAAAATAGTAAAGCGTTATTCTGAGGAGCATTTTCTCTTGTCTGTTAATGTATTTTCTGATAGCTCTGTCTTGTGAAGTTAAACATGTGCTTAGAAAGGAGTCTCTGCTAAAAAAGCTTCCAATAGCTCATCAGTTTGAAGCAGACCTCGTATTCATTCCTTCTGACAAAGTATAATCGCTGCCTGGAGCAGTTAGGCAGTTTCTTTATCACATGGCATATTGCACAGCAAGGCCAAACTGCTCTTGCTGGGTTCATTATTTTGACAGCTTCCCAGGCAAAATTAACTGCTTTGTCACCATATTCATTTTGACCTCCTCACAGATTCCAACCAGCAGTAATTACTTCCCACCTGTCCAGTGCTTCCATGGCAGTGGACTGTTTGTTCCCACACCTTGTGAGGTGCTGTTATGCTACTGCTGATGCAAACAGCTGGTCAGTTTTTACAATGGGTGAATTATCATCTGCTCTTACTGCACAATCTGTAACGTAATACATTTGATTGCCTTCTCTCCTGCCATCAGCAGAGATCTATCCATCACACTGCCCACACAAACTTTCAATTAGAAACACTTCTGCAATAAGATGATAAAGCATCATGACATAAGACAGATTAAGTGGCACGTCTTGTAACATGCAAAACCATATCCGAATAATGCATTTAGCCAGTTGTTATATGGCCCGATTTTCAGGGATCCTTAATACCACCCACAAACGATATGCGGATCGGTGTTTTGCAGACAAGCCATTAGCCAGGCCAGGATCTCACTATATGCCACAGGATAATAAAATAACAAGTGTCTCAATGAAGTTAGTTATAGTTTAATATATATGGTTATACAAGTAATAGAGGAGAGGTATATGCGCAACAGGGATCAAAGCAATGACAGGAAGCTTCAGTACTTAGTAAGCTAAAGTTAAAGCTTGCTAAATTGTTTTTCACTTCAAATGACTACACTATTTTGCAGTCACTCATGGCAAAGCACAGAGAGCTTGCTCACATTGGATGACGGTCCTGGGAGCTGGCTCCACTTCCCATTTGCAGTCACCACCCTGCACTATCCTAATACTGTACAGGAATGAGATTCAGGTGAAGCATTTGCCAAGTACAGTAAACTGAAGGCAGAGAAATGTGGGGAAGTAAGGAATGAACTGTGCAGAGACCAGTCTCACTGTGTGGTGCATAGCTCATCAGGGCAGCCTAAAAGCTTTACTCAAAATCAAGCTGGGTACCTTTTGCGCCATGGGAGGATTTGAACCAGCATTTCTGAGTCTACCCTGGGTTTCTCATGTTCTTAACGCTGGGTCACCAGTTCGCATTATGGTGGCTGAGTCAACGAGCTGAGGACAATTACACCACATAACACCATTTTGTGGATCAATAACTCATTCTAGTAGTGGATGAAATAGCACAGCAGGACACAGAGCAGGCCACAGAAAAGGATGCTTTTAGCACAGATTAACTAAACACATACGAAGGATGTGTTTGGCTGAACTCCACGGGCATGAGCAGACCTCTATTAAATGGGAATCTGGGTTGAATATAGTGAACAGCTATTCACAGTGCACACTCGCAAATTAACAACCCAGAGAGCTTCAGAAGCTCCAATAATCCCCATTTTTAACTTTCCCCTCTTTTTCCAATCTTGAAATTTCATAGGCAAAGGTCATAAAAATACCTTTTTACATAGCAAATGTCTCTTGCATTTTGATATTTCCATTGAAATCTGTAATATGCTGTGAAGCACAATGTTCTTTAAATGCCCTAAACTCATGAGAGACTGCACTTTGTCAAGAGACAGGCTTGTATTACTTCTGGCAACACACTTAATATAAACAATGTCTTGCACTTTCCTTCAAGTATGTTTATCCTATGCTTTCCTCTGGAAGAAAATGACCCTACAACATGGAAAAAGGTTACCAAATCCCAGCAAGTGGTTTACGGCTGCCTCATGCAGCAGAATTGCCCAGTGCAATTCCCCTATGCAGACACTGCACTACAACTCTGACAGCTGATCTCTGACATTGATCTGCTGGCCTAATTTCTCCCTGCAGTTTGTCCATAAAAAAAAAAACCTGGCATTCTAATTAGCAAGGCTGGCCAAGGCTTGAGTGGGTGTGGTAACTGAAGTTGCAGGGCTCATCGTTCCAGGTCAAGGCAAGCGCGTGTCATGTCACAGACATCTGAGATGGTCTCCTCTCTGTGCCATTTGTGCTGTGTCAATACAGTTAAACTTGACTTGCCAGGGAGCCTGGTCCAACACATGCCACAAACATTAAGAAAAAGTCATTAATATAAATTACAATCACAGCTGCCAAGTACTGGAAAAAGCTTTGTGGAGCTGTAACTGGTAATTGCATAATGCTATCAAAACAGTATCAGAAACTAGATTGCCACACACACCCAAAAAGGTACCCTGTTCCACCTCATTTTTGTGTTACATGGTGTGAAGAAATTGCGGTTTCCAAAGAAACATGTACTTCTTCCTGGTAATCTCTGTTGTGTTTAAACACACATACACACATCCAGGAATACCCAGGATTGTTTGTTTTCGTATCATACCCACCAGACAGAAGATGCATGCTGTACTTATCTACAGTAAGCAGAAGTACCAGCTTGCAACATAAAAGATCAATAAAGGTTATAACTAGATCTTGCAATCAACTGAATACATTTAAGCAGCCTATTGTTTGCCACTGGTAGAAGAACATTCAAAACTGACAGGAAAAATGGTTTTCATAGAAGTTATATTCTTAATGCAACTACTATTTGGGGAGGGGTGTAATTAACATTTTAATAAAAGCATTAGCATTACTTCTTTAAAACCTTATTTTTAGTAAGCTAGTGAATATTTCTCTGAGTTCTAGTTAGACAGATGGGGGAAAGAAACAGACATAAATTAAGGGGGAATATAAAGGATGCCATCACATCAGTAGACCAATACCGAGGTGTTTTCTAGGCATAAGGTGAACCATCAGGACTCTTCCTATCTTGAAGAAAGGTGACATTTTTAAATTCGCTCCCCTTAAGCCTAATTCCGTTCATATTTAGGCAAAAGAGAAAGCTCCCATTGATTTCAAGTGAGAGTAGATTAGGGACAAAACCAAGTGTTTCTGAAAAATATTTCCATGTTCGCAAATCTGGCCTTGTTAATATCACTCTCCTGCAGCCACTTGTGGATCATCATGAAATATCAATATTATATTTGCACCAAGAGACAGAACCAACATCAGGAACTTATCTAACATATCACGATTAGCTCATTCCTGGCCTGGGGAATTCACTATCTAAATGAGCAAAAGCTAAAAAGGTGAAGATTTTCAAGCAAATTATCCAAACTGGCAGGAGTCCGTGGCAGAACTACCACCACAGATTCATCCAGCCCTGGAGAGCCATGCTCAGTCCTCCTGTGTTCCACTTCCATCAATATTTTTTAAAATTACATTTCTACAAAGCTTTTTTTTTTGTAGCAGCCTTACATCTCTCCTTCATCTCGTTTTATTTCACAAAGCCAAATTATGATTTTAAAAGTAATGGGATTATGTTGCTTGAAGTCTGAACTGACATCAATGCAGAGCTACAATCCTGTGGATGCAAGATCCTTTATTTTCAGTCTTCTAAGCCAATTAGCCCCCCCGAAAAAAATTAGGAAATATGATGTTCATACGCCTTTTGCCAATTTTACACATTGTGTATGAAAAAACCTAGCATATCTCTAACACTATCTTAGACACTGACTGGTGTCTCAGACAGGCAGGAAGAATTGCCCTTTAGCAGTACCTCTTTCTCTCTGCACACTACTACAGAGAACCACAACTGAGCACTTCAATAGCTGACCTACTAGAGAGCAGTTCAACTGAGAAGGACCTGGGAGCATTGGTGGATGAGAAGTTGACTATAAGCCGGTAGTGTGCTCTTGCGGCCAGGGGGGCCAATAGCATCTTGAGGTGCATCGGAAGGAGTGTGGCCAGCAGGTTGGGGGGGGGAACGGGGTCATCCTCCCCCTCTACTCCACCCTCCTAAGGCCGCATCTGGAGTACTGTGTCCAGTTCCAGGCTCCTCAGTACAAGAAATACAACGAGCTACTGGAGAGAGTCCAATGGAGGCCCACAAAGATGTTTACAATCTGGAGCATCTCTCTTATGAGGAGAGATTGCAGTAGCAGGGCCCATTTAGTCTGGAGAAGACTGAGAGGGGATATCATTAATGCATTTAACACCTCAAAGGCAGGTGCCAAGAGAATGATGCCAGACTCTTTTTAGTGGTGCCCACCAACAGGATGAGGAGCAACAGCTATAAACTGAAACACAAGAAATTTCACTTTAACATGAGAAAGAACTTCTTTACATTCAGGGTGGCAGAGCACTGGAACAGGCTGCACAAGGAGATTGTAGAGTCTCCCTCTCTGGAGACATTCAAAACCCACCTGGATACGTTCCTGTGTAACCTGCTTTAGGTGGCCCTGCCTTGGCAGAGGGGTTGAACTGGATGATCTCCAAAGGCCCCTTCCAACCCTAATGATTCTGTGATTCTGTAATATCTTCATGCTCTCAGCATTGATAATAATTTCAACAAAAATGTCACACTTTTTCCCTGTAAAAACCAGGAAAGCTCCTTTCAGAAAGGAGTTTTAGCACCAAAGCAGAAAAGTGATCTGATAGAAGCTTGAGGAGCCCTCTCTTCTCTACACAGACACACTCCATAAGCTATAAAGACTTCAAGTTGGGACAGTCAGGACTGTCAGGTTGTATTGGATTACGTCATGCTCTGTCTCACCCATGCAGGCTCAAGTAGCTGAGCTACATTCCCAAAACTACAGGCATAGATAATACCACACAAAGAAGTAAACAAGAAAAATAAAAATCCACTTAGCTTCTTTGGTGGTAAAAACAAGAGGCTCCTAATGAAAAAGTGGCAGCTGCAAAGGAAGTTTATATTTTTTTCCCATCTAAAATCTTCAAAGGATAACGTTGCAAGAGAGGACAGAGTTTAATCATCAAGTCCAGTACCGCAGTTTGGAACATAAACCTACTGACTTTATACCCAAAAGACTTTGTGTCTTCCAATGCAATGATGTGCCAGTCCACTCCTTGGAAGCTTTCTCCTGTTCAGGGTTCTTCTCTCTTAAGCAGACTCTCAGGTTTAGCACATTTCCAGGTACAGCTGTGTTTCTGGCTTGTTTTCCTGCTGCCAACATTCTTGTGCTTCCAAGGGAGCCTTTGTAAACATGATGTTAGAAATGGTTTGTGAGACCATTTCCCCAGGTAAAAAGTGGCAGATATAAACCCAGCAAGATGCTGGCAAAAAACCCACTAAGACAAAACAAGGACAAAAAAAATATTGCTGCACTGCTTAAATTGTCAAGCAACAGTGGAGTCCATTATAAGACTTTCTCCATATTATTACATTACTCTCAGATTTCTCTAGATAAGGTGAATTTTACATTGAAAGAAATACCAGTGGAGAAAGCTGAATATTTATTTTTGATCTTCTGAATCTTACATCTTATGTAGTTAAGTGGAATAAGATGCAAATATCTATTTCTCTTATCATGCAGATACAAGGCATGTATCTCTATCATAGCAACATAAAAGCTATCAAGTACAATGTCTTGCGGAATAGAGTATTCCTTTGCATTTTCACCTACCAAAGTATAATCACTGAATGTTCTGATCTCTCTGAAAACAAGTTCCCTGTCTCAATTTGATAAAAATAGTCCAACACACCTTTACACACTGGCATGTATTTACACACCATGACCAACTGGTCCAAGGAGGCTCCCAGGACTTATTCAGTCCTTTCAGATTCTCCATCAGTGCTTGGAAGGCACATTCAGCTTACAGCTGTACGTACATAGGAGAGGTTAATGGGAAACGCAATGCCTCCAGCTTTATTGAAGTACGGTTGTAGGAGTTAGTTGTCTGATTCTTGAGGTAAAAGAGGACATTCACACAAAAATGACTGCCTTCTACTTTTCATCATTTCAGTTCCTTCCATCCTACTGTCTGATTTTGTTCCTGAAAGAAGTTACCAGCTAAGACTGACCGTGCATGGAAGACAGTACATTTACTGAAAAACGACAAAAAATGTGCATTCTACCTTCCCTCTCTAGAAATAGCCTTCAATTCTAACCCTGATAAAGACAGGAAAATAAATGGAAAAATAACTTACAAAACATACAGCAGAATGAAACAGAGATCACTGCAGATTGTATTTGACAGTTTTCTGCATCACATATTTTGTCACCGTACTGCTTGCTGCCTGCATGTGTGCTCCCAATAGTTTACAGCTACAGTTTACTAAACTAAAAAATAGATATATTATCCACAGCATTGGCTCAATGACCAGAATTGCTGGCATTCTGAGGCTGTTGATGTTTGTACAATAGTAACTGAATCTTAAGTCATTTCCAAGAAAATCCATTTGACTTCAACATCATTGGTAAGAGGAGCACTCAGACACACTCTCAGTCACAGTAGTTAAAGGTCTGATCTTGCAAACTTCTTTCCTGAGAAGTAAAACCTCCAGCAGAATATGCTGCTGATGAGCTCAGGGAAGTCTGCAGTACTTCTGAGCTGAGACTCATCCTGTGGAAATAACTCCTCTACTGTATGCCAGAAATTCCATTTCACAGCATTCGATCACAACCAACGCAGTACCATCTAGGCTTTCTTGCAAAACCACTCAGTATTTCCAAGCTTTTGAAGAGAAATAACAGGAGCTTACAGCACCTTAGAAGATTCTTTACAAGCTACTCTCCTTAAGGCCACTCTGCAGAAATTTTGAAGAGCAGCACATGATGGGACAACATAAATCTTAAACAAGATATACTTGTGGCAAAACCAATAGAATCAGACATATAATTCCATATTCTTTGATAACACAGGGTGTTTTTCTTCCTACCCATCCTTCTCTATATTTGGAATTACAGTGAAACATATGTTCCCAGTACCAAAACCACCACTGGATAGCTTTAAAACTTCAACATATAAAAAGCCTGAAATACACCAGCTACTTTCAAAATGACTACACCGAATTATTCCCCAAACAAGACCAGTCCTGTTTTATGGCTTATGAGCAAGTATAAGGATAACCTGTTCACAAAAGCACATGAAACCTATTAAGATATGTTCACAGTTTTTCATACCATAATTTTGACCTTTTCTTTTTCCAATTATTTCTCTCAGTAACTGAAAAGATTTTTTTATGATACTCATAATTTAGGGGGCCTTGGCAAGTGTGTACAGTACCTTTCAGCATTGTTAGCTAACAACCCGAGTTAAAGAATTAAATCAAGTCATGACTGTCCTCTGCTGATAAGCATAATTACAAGCAACACATGCTTTATAGCTTAAGGATACTAGTTATTTGTGTAATTTAAGTTCTACTGTCATCTGAGAGAAATGCACACAAAATATAATCACAAAGCAGCAGTGATGTGTTGCACAAACATGGCTAATAATTTTAACTTTATTGCAGTGCTTCCCATTGTGATTTGGAAGAACTTTGCTAGTTAACAATTGCAAGCACTGGCATACATCATCCAAAGAAAAATGAGGTAGAAGAACTCTTTTATTATTCATCAGGATACAGCCTACTCCTGTCATACAATTTATCTTCATTTCAGCTGTCTGAACTTTGGAAAAGCAAATACTTTAATAAATTGACACAAGGGCATTGTAGTGTCCTTGACACCTCTGTATGCCTCATGTTAAGGTCCAATCCTTCCCTTGCTCTTCTCCCATACAGCTGCATGTACTTCAAGTCATCAGCCCCTTTTTCAGTGTCACATTTTCATCTGAACAGACAGCAAAAAGGATGGGGGAGAAATGCATCAGCAGCTATCTGTATACTACCATGACTGGATTTATTCTGTGTGCAGCCAGCATGCAAGGACTGGCATTGATTTGTATAGTATCATAGAATGGTAAGGCATGAAACAATATGCAGTATTGTGCAAATCCTTTGACCTGTGCTGAGGCAAGCACAGCCAATCTGGAAGGGGCTGCTTTAGAAAAGCTTTACAAAAAGAAAGGTAGCACTTGTCTTCAGTGCCTCAGCAGCCTGACTTGCTGCATTCCTCTGGCTAACTTGTTTCTGTGTTGCTGAGTTCCCTGGTCAAGAAACAGTTCCTCACCCAACTGGGACTGGCTCTCCCTAAGAGATTTCCTCTTCAGCTTTAACTATGTGGATTTGGTGACTTCTTGTGCCAGCCAGAAGACCCACACAATGCAAATGGGAACAAAGAAGTGCTAGGTTGCATTTGCCCTGGCAGAGATGGACAGCATGGGCTAACATCAGGTAGAAAAGCAGCCTGTCCAGCATCCTGTCTCCCATTTCTATCTCAGAAGGTACAGGCTGGAGGCAGAGAATGGCAGTCTACCCATGTCAGGGCCTCAGGAGAATCTGTTTGCCAGTAGAATAGCTGCAACAAGGCACGCAGTGTAGCATAGGGACAGTGCTATGACCTGCCAGGGAAGGCCAGCATGTCTCTCCTAGGAGGGGTTTCAGCTGAATTCTCCAGTCCTGTTGACTGACTTTATCTATTGTCTGGCCTCCTCACACACCTATATGTCAACCATGGCTCCAAGGGGCAGTCACATCCCCTATAACTTGTCTTCTCTCTTCGTTACAAGGGGGCAGCATGAAGTGGGAAACTCAACAGATGGCAAGAGCTGGCCAACCCTCATCAAAGCTGAGAGCTGTAAGGTCACATCTGGAAAGGTTTACATGCTTTGTTACAAGATGAATAGAGACATTACCATAAAAGGAGTACTTTTATATCTAAAAAATGTTGCAAGAAGGGATCAGATTTTTATTTGCCAATTATGAAGACATTTATTTCAATCTCTAAATTCAGAGCAGAAAGATTCTGCAGCAAAAGGCATGCTGTTTCAGTGCCAGGAAGTTCATTTTTCTTCTTCCCAATGGAACATATTTTTTGTCCTGACACTTTCTGAATACAGAAATACGGATTAGAGAAAGCCTGGAGATCTAGCAAAATTCCATAGGACTGAAAAAGCCACAGCCTCCACCTGCTGTGAGGCTGCCCCATGAACTGGGGTACTCTTATCCAACTTCCCTGGAGCTTTCTCCCATATTTTGCCACCATAAAACCCCAACCATTGTAATAAATTGATTTCTAAGCAGCTCTTTATCTGGAGAGAAGGGGAAAAGGTTAACCTATTCATAGAAAGACTTGGGTTGAAAGAGTAGAAGCCAGGAAGTCCAACAGCAGAGGACAGATCTAGAATCTCAAACATAACCTTGATTTGCTGCAGGGCTTCATTTGTCCATGTCTCTGTCAACCCTCACCCATAAAACCAGGATTAAATCTTCTTTTGTAGAGCTGTTAAAAATGTATTGCCATTGACCATCTGTTCAACACCCTACTTGCCCAGTCTTGACACAAAAAAATCTTTCTCCTGGCTCTCAGAATAAGCAAAAGGGTTGCAAGAGTTTTTAAAGATTCTTCTTGAACATTACCATCCTCAAAAATTATATTAGCTCTTCAGAAAATTAACGACAATTAGTTGGAATGGAGTATAAACTTAGTTTAGGAGAAATACAGGCATCAGGGAGGAAGGTGATATTTTGCTTTTAAAAAATACATCTCCATTGAAATCAGGGCAAGAAAGTATTTGTCTGGCACTTTCTTGCTGACTCGACCACAATTTCGTTGACTCAACTCTGAATTCTGACATCACCTTGTTACAAAAGAAACATTTACAGCCACATGCTATTTTTCTACAGGGATTTGACTCATTCTTCCAAACTTTAATTTAGAATCAATTGTTTGCTGTGTTATTTTCACACATAAAAGGCAGCACTGGCGCTTATTACCCCACAGAGATTTTTAAAAGCCTAAAATATAGCTGTGGAATAAGTAGCTCCTTTATTTAGGGAGAGGAGAAACACAAAAGCACCTTCAATTGCTCTAATCACTTACTTAGCCAAACATCCTAAAGCCTTTCTTTTTGTTTCAAAGACCAATTCCCTTAGCCACTAAGGATTGCAAGTTCATGCAACTCAAACGCTACTAGAACCATTTGACTGTCATTTCTGAGTGGGTAGAAGCTCTCTTCTGAATCCATTTGGAAATTAAGTCACCCACATGTTTCCATACTTGATAAAGACCATAGGGCAAATGACCACCTGCCAGTGAGAGTGGTGAAAGGAGGTGGTAAGGGGGGAAAGAATAGAAAAGAACAAATCTAATACAAAGTTTCCCAAGCTGTATAACCCTGACAATATGCTAGAAGCCAACATTAAACTGCTTTTTGTTCCTCAGTAAACCTACTGAGCTATGAACAAGTAAATTTTTCATAAGGATTTTTCTCCATCTCTCAGATAGGGCTCACAGCTACAGGAAGACTTACTATAAAACAGTTCCAGAAACTCACCAAGGTCAGTACTGTGCCTTTAAGAGGTGTCTCAAGCATGGTTTTGATCTGGGAATCAGAACCTTACATGAAAAGGGCCTGGAGATAATGCTGCTTAGCAAATCAAACATCTTCTCCAAGTTGCAACAGTGCACACTGGTCAACTTTTTATCATGATGAGAAACGTACTGTCTGGAAACTCACAGTCAGATGAAGTGGCAAGATTACACACATTTGTATGTTGAACTGATAAGGCAGGGGACATCTTCCACAGGTGGGGTGCAGAAGATGCAATGAAATTCACTTAAAGAAAAAACCCAAACAAAGCAGACCAGTACAAAAATGCATATAAACTTTCCTGGAAATGTAGTATTCTCCAGTCTGCGCTGAGGATCTCAGCAGTGACAAGTGCCCTGTGCATATCAATGCAGTGAATGGCCAATGCAGGCAAAACCTGTGAGAAGAGCTGGTGGAACTGGATGCACAGTTCCTCTTGCATGGAGTTCTTGCTGCTCCTCCACTGCTATCCCCAGAATAACACTCAGTTCTCTTTCCCTGCAGTGGTACCTATAATCACTCAATTTGATTTTATCAACACAAACTGATACAGGTTTCTAGACATTTCCCATTTTATACATTAACATACCTTTTTTTCTTTTCCACAGTCACTTATTAAGCATGGCCAAGGCACCTAGCAGAAGGTCAAAGGGAGAGGTCTCTTGCTTCTGAAGGTGAAGATTATGACCTCTATACTATCAACTAAAATTTACATCAGGGTGCAAAACAGAAAATGCCAATTTTATATGAACAGAAATCCCAGATTTGAAGACTTTGGGCTTTAGAACAAGGTTGGGGTTTTGCTTATGTTGTGCAGCTGATTTCTTATAGTAACAAGATAGAACTAGGGCAACCTAGCTTGCTCAAGAAGTAATAATATCAAAAGCTGAAGCATCACTAAATTATGCTCATTTCTAAATACTGGATAAACTGTACATATATCCATGCTATAAGCTAAACATGCCATAGTGAGGTGCATATTCTTTTTATTAGCAGTTATTTAGAATATGTCACATTGAAGTTACTTTGCTGCTGGCAAATAATTCAGTTCTCTTAAACTTTCTGCAATAAAAGCTTTATGCCACATTGTTATTAATTTATGTAAAAAATTTTATTATCTTCAGGATGCTCTTCTTAATAACTCCTTTGAAACTGCAAAAGCTGGCTGAGAGCCAGCCATAGCAACACTGAAATTAAAAGAAAAGATCCCTGAAAGCTGAAACACAGAGCAATAATCATCAAAAGCTAAAGTAAAATGCCAGTGTTTTTTAGATGTTGACATTTTAAGTAAACCATGACCTTCTCTCTCTGGAAACGTCAATGTAATAGTTATATAGAACCAGTTCCCCATTAAAACTTCAAGAGACATAGTCATTAAAAACTCTAGAGAAAAAAACAGCCAGCTCATTCAGCATCAGAACACTGCATCTGAAAATTTCTCATGCCTAAATAATATAATTTGGTGACACCCACCCCCCCCCACAGTAGACTACACACTGTTTTCTGAGGCATATGCTCGTAACAGCTGGAGAATGATGCAAAGCCACAGGGAAAATAAATGCCTTCATGTGAAATAGAAGAGAGTAGTTACAAAGAAGTGACTAGGCAGTCAACAAGGTGAGACAAAGACCACATTGCACATAGGTCCTAATGTTAGGCTGTTCTCTAGGTATTATTACAAAAATGAAACTGCAAGTAAAAGCATGCAACTTGACAACATGTAGCAGAGCTTATCGCTAAACAAACAAGTGGAGAGAAATTCAGAAGACTTGGCCTTTCTTTCTCCTGCTTCTTGTTCTGTCACAGAAACAGAAGTCACAGATCTCTCCAAGTCCCAGCTTCTTGCTAATGGAAGTTAGAGAAAAAGCATCTCAAGAATGACTTTTTCTTTTGTGGGACAGAAACGACTCATGCTTATACCAGTGATGCAAGGCCGAGCAACATACACAGCTTGCTGAGCATGTGCAAGCACAGTTACATGTGCTTGGGCAGAAAGAGTAGTTCTTTCACTCTTGTTTCAGGACCTCTCTGCTTAGTTATGGTGAAGCACACAGAATAAGAATATAATCTGGGGACAGAGAGAAAGTGAGACTGAGTTTTGTTAGGGAGCTCATCAGGGAGGTCAAAGGGAGAAATCCATTTGTCCTCCTCTTAGGACTAAGAGCAGAAACACTGTGATTCTCAATCAGCAGAGATCAGCATAGTCTTACAAAACAGGATGTGGATAAGGCTGTGTAAGGCTGGCGGTGTCCAAGCAGAGAGAAGAGGGAAGGCTATTTAAAATATACAGAATCTGGTCTCCCCTCCACTGCTATGCAGGGATGACTTTTTAAAAGGTGAGGCTGAAGGAACTTCGTCTATCTTGAGCTCAGTAACAGAATGATGTCTCACACCCAATTAAATAATGGGGGATTGAGAAATTTTCCTCTCTTCCATTCAATTATCAACTGGGAGGACTGGAGACATAAATCATCCAAAAGAAAGCACTTAACCAGTTGTCACTGATATTCTGAGTGCTTTCCTTCTCTTGATGGGAAAGGTAAAAATTAAGAGTGTCTTTTAACAACAGCACAATAGGCTATGAAGAATCTCCCCGCTGAGCAATCTCAGTAAACACCAGCCTTTTGCTAACACGTCAAATTTAAGACAACTCTGATATCCCAATTTTGTCTTTCAAAATTCACATTCCTACTACAGAGCTTGCGTTCTTACAGAACCTGTTAACCAAGTCACAGCTAGAGCTGTGTCAGTCACATAACTGGTACATATGGAAACTGCAGTCAGAATGCAAAAATGGCTGAAAATGAATTTCATCAATGTGAACTAGGAGTGAGGATGAAGTAAGTGTAAGCAGAGATCCTAATCAAGTAAAGAGGAGAACTACGATATCATGAACTGAAGGAAGACGCTGTTTTCTCCTTACCAGTCCAGAAGGCAAGACTCTTCTCAGGCTGCCTGGGATCTACTCCAGGACGGGCTTAGATCTGCATGATTTTCAGGTGTCACAGTGGTGACAGTGAAACAAACAAAAGGAAGGAAGGCTAAAGAAATAAATAGTCATAGTAAATATGAACAGCATCTCTAGTTAAAGCCCCATATGTACTGTACACTAAACACTGCCTTACAGAGCTGTTCACACCAGCATTGTGAACTACCAGTGCCATTAAAATGGAAACCTTACCAGACACTGATTGAAACCAGCTTTTTCCTCACAAAGTCCTGTTTTACATAGCATTTTAGACCTGAAGCACAATATAGTGAAAATGTTTCTGCAAGTACATATAATTCAGTAGATAGAAACTAGGGGGGAAACTGGAGTAAATATCTCACAGCTTTTTTTCTATCTTTGCTGTGAGGTTTGCTTTTTCAGGCAGATGCCTGAAACTTGAAGACAGTGAGGCTGGATGAAAACCTGCAGATCACAGGAATTATTCAAAATACAAAAAAAGGGGAGGGGGAAAAACAAGCCAAAACCCATCTTTTGAAGGCTATGCGTCATGGAGATGAGTCTGTAAAGCCCAGGACTATCACTAGGATTGCTTCTGCCTTGAAAAATTGTCAGTTGTATTTCTCTTTTCCAAAGAATAAAGATGTCATAACAAGAATTAGTGATTGTAAACAGTAAGAACAACTGAAGGAGGATTTATTTGTTTGTTTATTTGAATGAGAGAGACAGCACAAACAGACCCAGGAGGCCCTTCTGAGATCCCAGTCTTGGGGTTAACTGGTTTCCTTCTGAGATCCCAGTCTTGGGGTTAACTGGTTTCCTGTCTAGCCGTCAACAGGAGTTCCTCACCCTACAGAGTATTGCATATAAATGTAATTCCAATGTGAGGCACAGCTATGAACACAGATATTGCTGCCTATTGATATAAAACTTGTAATTCCCCAACTACTGGAATTAAGGAAGTAGTTTATTGCAAATCTTCATTTCGGGGTTCAGTTATGTCTCACACCACAAGCTTTGAGTAAAGCTCTTCCCACAGCTGGAACCATGTTATGGGGCTCTGCCTTGAGCAGATTCTCTATTGTCCATAGGAAGAAGCTCATCTGTAGTAGCAGTTGAGACTTCTGTCAGTCTGTAAAAATTGGCTGCGATTGGCCAATAGGTTAAAAAAGGGAGGGGAAAAATGAAGGAAGGAAAATGCATGCAGAACCCGCTTCATCTTGTATGCTTGTTTCCTATGGAAACAAAGCTAAACCCAACACATTATAAAATGAACACTCAGTTTAGAGCCAGTTTCAGAGCTTAAGATGACAGAGAAACCTCAAGCAGTAAAAAGTATCTGTCCTTCACTGTCTCAAGCAGGAATCTCTGTAATAATTGCACTCATCCCTTTTAACATTGTATTTTATTATGGTAGTGCGATGGGGAAGGGAGAAAGGTGAGAGAGCAGATGTCACTGGATTTTGAACACACCATTAGCAGAGATACCACATCACTGAAGTACTGCTAAAGAGCCAGACAAGTTAATGATGTCTGACTGAATGGCCTAGATTTTTTTTCTTATCTCCTGTGCAGAAGTCATACAGCTTGCTCTTCACTGATGTGGTTACCATATATAAATAATGCATAGTACACGAAAGGAGAGAGTAAAAAGAAAATGTATGAAGATCTGTATTTTTAAACTTGCCAAGTGTTGCCATTTGCTACATGTACAGTTCTTGGAGCTAGAAAAGCACATGAAAAGCTCAAAATGCCCTTGCATTTCCAAGCATCCACCCTATTCTATGTAGGGTGACTCCTCTTTTAATCTCAAAATGAACCAGCATCTCTTTAAGTCAGCTGGACACATTCTATGTGAGAAGAAAGAGATTACTTTCCAAGCCTCTCCTAAGTCACTCGCTCTTAGAGTCATGTTAAGCTCTGATTCATTCAATACATGTAACTAACTTTTAGGGAGACAGATTTGCACAATAACTTAATTTCTGTTCTTCAGAATCAGCAAGAAGACATCTAAATTACCCATATACAGAAATACGGTAACTTCAACAGGCAGATAACCATCAAGGACTTAAGGACCTTATACATGAGCTTAAAGAAAAGTCTTTTAGGCAAAATTAAGAGCAGATGACAGAAGGTATTTAAGAGACCCTTGGTCTGCTTCTAGTCAAGTCACCAGCTTAGCAACTGCCTTTTGCAGACATATGACTTAGCTGCTCATCTGCTCAGGATAGAGACCAGAATCTACTGCCCATTTTCCTGGGGCCCAACACAAGGCAGCTTTGTTGCTGGCTTCCTTACACTACCAGAGAGGAGATTCTGGGATCTGCCACTAGATAGATAAAAACACCTTCAGGCTGCATGGAATTGCTTTGTTGCAAAGGAAATTTTGTCCAAGAACAGTAGCCCTTCAGTGCTCTAACGGGGTTGCAAAATCCTCTGAAAGAGGAACACACTGTTACCAGCACACAGAAAGAAAGGATGCTCACTGCTCTTCACACCATGACCTTCCTTCAGCAAGCTACTAGGCACTGCCACATCATCCTCCTATCTTCCTGCCTTCACCAAATACCTTTCAGTTACAAGCATAATTATTTCCACTGGAAAACACTGATGCCTCCCTACATTCAAGTCTGGCACCACATTGCTGGAAGTACTCCTACTTCCTTTTTAAGGGCTTCATGGACAGGAGATGATCAATATTTGGTCATTGGTAAAAAAAAATTTCTTGATTTGTTTGTTTTTTTTTTTCATAATTTCAGTTTCCTTTTCATCAGAGATTATGTTGTATTTCAAAGAGAGATGCATTCTACCTACCCACCAATCAACAATCATCCAAGATACTGTCTTAATCTTCCCTTTGGAAAGTTAAAGGACACCATTCTGACATACAAACACTGCCAAGAAACTACACAGGGTCTTATTTTCCAATAGAAATAGTAATTCACATGTTCACCCAGCTATCCCTAAAGATTAAACTTTTTTACAAGCAGCCACATTGTCAAATTGTAGAGACATTTGGCTATTTCCAATTTATTCTAGAATTTTACCAAGGAACTAAGTTGTGGTTTTAGTCAATAAGTTTTCACCTAGTCAGACAAAACAACAATCTGCAAAAACCTTACTTCTTTGCCCAGCAAAACACAGTTTTTAACAGCAATCCATCAAGTCATCCAGTAACAGGAAAGTCATCTGTAAGCCAAGGCCATTCTCTCCATTGCAACCACTAAGAACTGATAATACAAAGTAAGGACAGTCTAGGAGACGAGTAGGACAGTTGTCCACTTAAAACATCTGGATGTAGAAGGCAAGCAAGTGCTGATTCTAGAGTGCATTTATCATAACAAAAGTAAACTCCTTTTCTCCAGGGTGATTTTGAGACAAACAAGCCCCTAGCTGCAGCCCATTCTGAGAGACAAAGCCTTGGCTTCCACGTCATCTAACAGGAAGGTGTTGTCTTTTTATGGTGACACTTACTCACTAGCTCTCACCACCCACATCACTGCTTCAGAGGACTCTCAGCTCTGCAACAGAGCAGGTTTTCCCCCAAGCATGGATGCAAACAAGCCAAGGTGCTAAAACATTCAGAAGGAGAGAACTGACAAAACCTCCATTCAGGCTGCATACTGCCAGTTGGGTCTGGAGTGCTCAAAGCCCACTTGCTCTCACTCACGTGGACACTCGTATCTGGAAGCCTGAATATCCCCAAATGCCACGCCAGCCCCTGCCACTTCTGATCCTCCCCTCCTAATGCTGAGTTTTACATTATTTCAGACCACTTCCAATTCCCTCAGGATTCTGTCTGTGAAGCAGTGAAGTCAGTCACTAGCTGGGATCTCCTTTATCTGTCCTCTTTGACAGTAAAGGAGACCTGTGTGTTTGATAAGCCCTTAGCTTCAACTCAGCCAATTTAGGAAACAGAAACATATGTCTGGCTCCTGGCACTGTCACTTAGGGGAACCACGTATCTCAGAAAGGTGACACTCCAAATCCTCATGCCATAAGAGAGATTCCCCTATATCCCACTAAGAGGAGGTGTTTTGTTCAGGAATGTCTCTATGTCCCCATTTCTCACTAGCACACAGATGTTGAATGAGCACTGGATGTCTTCATGCAGCTGGACACGGAATCCAAGGCCCTTGCCAAAGAGATGCCTGACCGAGTAGGGTTCACTCTCAAGATTTTTTTGGCATGTCTGTTGAGCGAGAAGGAGGTCATGCTGTCCCTGCGCAGCTTTAATTAACAGTTTACAGTATTCAGCCAGGAAAATTAAAGATGCCCTACTCAGTTACAGAACATTTAAATTTATTGTACCCACCTACCTGCACTATCAGGCTGATCTGGACAAAGGCACTCCCTAAGTGCAGCTGGAAAGCAGACACCATGGGAGCAGGAGAACACCACAGCCCCATGGTAAAAATGCTGTCATGAAGTGGGAAAGCCAAGTGCAAAGTTTCATTCCTAGAAACATAAAGCATTTGAACTACATCAAGGTTCACCCAGCTCTCCTCTCTCTGGCGATGTGGTTATTGCAGTAGCACAGGCTGTTAACAAATCAGGACGGAAGCATGCAATTTTGATGAATGGAGGCAATAAACTAGCATGTGATGAATCTTCATCTTTTAAAGGCTCTCTCCATTCTTCTGTAGTGCTACAGATCTTTACATTAATGAGATGCCAAGATAAAAAACACTCCAAAAGCACTACTGAATACTATTTTCTCCTCTCTCCACAGCTTCAATTTATATTTCTCTCATTTTGCCAGTGCAAATCTTCTTATTTGATAATCTCTCTAAAATATTCTGAAACTATTTTAGAAACCTGAGTCAACTGGATGTTGAATTTTTACAAGCTTTTGAGACAAAGAGTTATCCTTAAGAAGTGATCCAAAATTTGGTTGTCTCATATATTTTGATTTTGAAAAGACTTGGCCTGTAAAAAACAGCCTAGATTTTCTTCAGACTTTTTAGCACATCAGTCTTACCCCAGAGACAGCTGCTCCCTTGTTAATAGCAGCAGAAGCAAAGAGACAAATAAGGCTTGGTGTAAGTCTTATGACTGATGATTTGCAATGCATCTTGCCACACATGCTCAGTGAAATGAGTTTCTAAGACCAAGCGTGTCATTAAAATCACCTTATAGCTCTGAGATTAGCACCTTTACATAAGGAGAAAGCATGGCTGAGAGAATAAGGAAGCATAAAATCACTGAGAGCATCTGGTAGAGCATCAGTAGTGCTGTGTGGCTATTTAGCATGGAGGCAGCATCTCAGTTGTGTTGCCCTGGTTGAGATACACAGGGAACTTTAGGAAACACCATTTTCACTGAACATTAAGTTAACCAAAGCCAAACAGACAAATCCCAGGATCCATATGTAAGTAAAATCAATATATTTTATTAATGTATGTGCATGAAGAAAGGAAACTGCAAAGAATATCATGACTTCACCAAATGATAACCTACACATGCAGTGTGCCTTTCGATGGACTGCTGGGAGTCGTCAGAGCATAGGAACTGCAGGCAGACTGATAAGAGCATCAAAGTAGTTTTTTAACATTTGCATTAATGTAACTGGCTGTAGCACAGGGATGTTGGCAGAAGATAACGATGACCGTAGTTATATTCATTCATTGCTCTTCCTTCTCCTCCAACAATTAGAGCAACACTATATACCTAAGACAGTGCAAAACTATAATCGACTGAATTTAGTTTACTAGCCCCAGCAGACTGTGTCTGTTTAGTATGTTGTCTTTCAACATGCAGCACAATACAATATCAGAGGCTTAAGACAGAAAGCAATAAACAGCATGGACTCATTACAAAGATTCATTACCATCAATGCTATTCCTCAGTGGAATTATTCAATGCCATCATCATTGTGCTCTGTTTTTTCCAAAATGAAACATTTCTTTTCTAGCAAGGGAAGCATAGCTATTTTTGTGGCAGGGTCCTATTAAAGTATCCTGCTTGCAAACAGCTCCAGAACATGCCAGGTCTCTTTAAATCCAGGGTTGGATAAAGTCACTCAGGTTTAGCTGGAAGGACTCATGATCCTGTTATCTGGGACAGCTCCTGCATTCTGTCAAGATGCAGGAGTGATGACAAAGTGGCTTGGCAACCATCTTGTCAGAAGCAAAACAACAAGGAAACAATAGCATAGCTTAGAAATAACAGAACAAACACACACCATTTCCACCAGTGTGACCTTTTCCTCACAAAGGCAGAGAAAGTGCTGTTATCAGGAAGATATTACAAGGGACCTTGGCAAAAGAGTGCTGCTTAGCTGACTGGTGGAGATTGTTCTGTCCTCATTTGAAGTGTTCAGAAAACTCTTAATTCTGAGAGTACAGCAAGGAATTCCTAAAAAAAAAAGAAAAAGGCATAATATCTGATAATCCCACAAGAGAATGAGGAAGGGTCTTTAGCTGAAGTCTTGCTTTACAAATCTAATTCTAGAATTTTAAACAAAGCAAGTACAAAATATGCCTTTGTCTGCAACAGAACAAAGCAACAAACCCTATATAGAGTCGAGTGGTTTATAACTTGGGGACTGCCACTAGCTCTCCATATGAGTGCCAGACATGTCCTTCATCTGCTTATATAACAAAAGAGTCATTATATAGGCAGTTTGCTGAAGCTACCATCAAAGTTAAATAACAAATGGAAAAGCTGAGTGCACTTAAGGATAACAACATACATCCCTTATGCTTTCATTGACCTTGCAGCAAAGACTAGAGCTGGTGCTTTTTCTGGATTTCAAAGGAAACTGTAAGTACCTGTGCATGTAAAAGCTATCTCACTTCATCGCAGCACAGGAAAAGGGACTCTGTCTGACAATGCTGGCAGCTCAGATGTTCCATTTAGTGCATTCCTTACCCTTACAAAATGACAGATTATTAGGAAATAAAATTCAATCATATATTGGAATTAAGAAAGCCAAAGAAATGACCTGCCCTAATTAAATCTTATGATCAGATCTGTTTCAAAAGTGAAAGTTGTTTTTTTCCCCAACTTGCCTAACTCATGCATTCTTCACCAGCCTCTTTTTTGTGAGGCAAAAAGCCTTGGATAATATTTAGATAGAATCAATGCTATTTAGCATGGTGATGTTCAAGTTATTCTTCCCGTGACCTGTGAGAAGATACAGGTCCTCAATAAGGTGCTTTCAGTCACTTTGTTTCCCCCTTCATATTACTTAATTCTGGATGCAAGACAGGAACAAACAATGAATTTCCCAGTAACTGAACCCTCAAAAGCTAAATACATGTGTGCCTTAAAGACAAGGGGCTCACTGACCCCATCTAAATCAGTTATCAACCAAGAAATATCCCTCTCCACCTGGTGCAGTTTACACTCCAGCTTGAAAACCAGCTGTTTCTGCTTCAGAAAGGTTTTATATGGAGTTGAACCTTAATGATCAAAAATGTAAAGGCTCAATTCTTATTTCTGTCAAAGCTGTTTAAAGGATCCCTATAAGAAGGTCCTGGCATTCCTTATCTAGAGAAAAACAAGACTTAAATGAAAATGCAACATCCTGGAAAAAGCAGCATTTGCTAACTAAATTTATTTCCAAAGTAAAATTCTAAGAGATGGGAAGCTTTGTCCATGTGTGAGAAATCTGAATGCCTTGGTGATAGTAGTGGAAAACAGGTTCATCCTCTATTAAAGCTTTGATGTTTGTCTAGCAGACTCACCTTGCACTCTCTCCAAATAGCCTGAATCCCCCTGAAAAAAAGGGAGTCTGGGGACTTGAGGTGAAGAGGTAGACATTCAAGAAAACATATTAAAGTAAACATATAAAAGCTCTAGCTTGACTGGTGTAGCTGGAACTCAGGGATGCTTTATCCAGACACTACTAACACAACAGATATAGAAATCTTAATGAGGGGAGCTAGCAGCCATTAACAGCTGCAGTACACAACTGAATCCAGACATTATGGACTACTTCCAGCTCTGCCACTGACTGGAAGCATGTAAAAGTCTGAGTGTGAAGGCAGTGTTACCCATTTTTGTTGCTTTTATACATAGGAAAGATCTCTTTGTGGATTAATACGAACAATGCTAGCTTGTGTTCCTGATGGTCCTTTCTGGTCCCCAGAAAGTGGCACCTGGTTTTCCATACTTCATATACAGAGCTTAAATTTTGCAGTATGCATCCTTTCTGTATTACCAAGCAGATGCATGAATACACCACATTCAGGATTAAGAGAATGACGTATTCCAGCCCCACCAAATACCTGGTTTTGTTCAAATGAAACATACCCCCAGCTTTAATAGCTAGAGAGGCAATGTAGCAAAATTTGGGGGAAATAGGGATAAAATTAATTTTCTTCACTATCTCACTCAGTCACCACCTTGTTCATATGTAAATACAGGTTTGTTTTAAACTCAGCTCTGGTTCAGTCACCATCCTAGTAAGTTCTTCCCTATACTTCACCAATGCTCTGCTTTCTCCCTCTATCATTTAAAATCATGGTCCACAGTTCTTAGGACCTTAATATGAGCAATTTAGTTACATTATTGCCATCAGTCTTCAGTTTGAATTGTTACCTGCTATAAAGCTGTCTAAACCCACAGGTGGCCATCAGAGGAAAAGAAACTTTCCTCTTTTTCAGATGCAGCAAATCTAGTCTGAACAACTACAGATAACAAAGTTGAAAGCTAATTTTTTTCTAGGTAATTCCAACACATTCAACTGTCTAAAATTGCATGAAGAAAGAGGAGGCATCCTAAAGCTAGTTCCTTTCCTCCTTTGCATAGTTCGCCCCAGCTTTTCTCTAGGAGAAGGGAAGGCATCTTGTAATTACATTGCACAAGCAAAATAAATTGTAAAAGTTCCTTGGATAGGCCAATGGGAACATAAGAGACACACTGCACACCCACTGTGTCCTTCTGCCCCTTTCTAGCAGTGCCTATTACAGAGGCAAAACATGGCAAACAAAATCTTTCAGCTAAAGCAGGAAAGTTTTGTGAGTTTGAGGACAGAGAACCTCTGCACAGAAAACCTAACAAACTTGTGCTCCAAGACCTGACCTGTGCCAGAACTTGACCTCTGTGAACACAGAGACAAAGTTCTCAGCTTTGTTAGCAACTGCTAGATGTCCCTAAGCTGCAGAGAGCCATGTTAAGCTCAGTGATGGTCAGAAGCAGCAAAGGTGCATTACATCATGTTTAATTGCTAACAGCTGTAGCCTACTTCTGCTAAGCTGAAATAGTTTACACTGCAACTCCGTACTGATTAGCAGTGTCCTGATTGAACATATTACAGATTTTTCGGATATAAGTGATTTTTGAGGTGCAGACAAAGCTATAGGACAAAAGGACTACCACTTTCCCCTTCATACAAAAAAAGAAATAGAAACAATTATAATCACAATAGTATAGTATTGTACATTAAGGGCTCAGAGAAATACCTGTAAATTACCTACAGGAGCTGGTCCTCAAATTTTTATAGTCTGGGTAAAAAAAAAAAATAAAATCTAGATACAAGCACTGAAGGAACAAGTGGTCCAAGCAGAAATCCCTTCAATATCTTCAGAGCAGCTTCTTCAAAGGTAATTTTATCACTGAAACACAGACATTATTAACAGACAATGTCTCTAGTGATCCCACTCGGAGCTGACAGCAAGACTGGGAGCCTACTCACTGTTTATGGAGTCACTGTACTGGACACTGAAGGAAACATAAAGAAATGAGCCTACATATAATTTCTAACACAGGAATTGAGCTGCTCATGACCTATTGAAATTTCACCACTAAATTCAAGAGGAAAAACAAAGCATAATTAAAACCATTGAGAAATACAGCTACTGCTTAAGAATTCTTCAGTGATGTCAACGCACAGGAGTGTGGTTAAAAACATCTAAATACATAGATCAGCATCACAAATGGGGTTTGCACTTCCTGCTCTTTTCTTCCAAATGGCTGAAGAGGAGGAATGCTGGGTGATAAATGTGTTTCAGACACTGGTTCTATGCAAATCCGCTGGAGCCAGGAAACTACATGCCAGGAGCTCAAACGCATTTGCCACCAGTTTCTGTTTCGTGGGTACCCACCTGCTCTGTAGAAATTAATCAGCAGTTACACTAACAGGGGAAGTAAACATGTTTTCCTATAGATTTACAGTTTGATTCTTTGAGATTTAATGATGTTGTTGATTTAAGTTTTTTTTGCAGTTCTCTTTCTTCTGTGAGGATTCTTCTGAAATCACAAAGGTCAATCTTTCAGTGTTATGGAATCACAGAATCATAGAATAGTTAGGGTTGGAAAGGACCTTAAGACCATCCAGTTCTAACTCCCCTGCCATGGGCAGGGATACCTCACACTAACCATCTCACACAAGGCTCTGTCCAACCTGGCCTTCAACACTGCCAGGGAGGGAGCATTCACAGCTTCCCTGGGTAGCCCATTCCAGTGCCTCACCACCCTTACAGTAAAGAATTTCTTCCTTATATCCAACCTAAACTTCCCCTGTTTAAGTCTGAACCTGTTACCCCTTGTCCTATCACTACAGTCCCTAATGAAGAGTCCCTCCCCAGCATCCCTATAGCCCCCTTCAGATACTGGAAGGCTGCTATGAGGTCTCCATGCAGCCTTCTCTTCTCCAGGCTGAACAGCCCCAACTTTCCCAGCCTATCTTCATACGGGAGGTGCTCCAGTCCCCTGATCATCCTCATGGCCCTCCTCTGGACTTGTTCCAACATTTCCATGTCCTTTTTATGTTGAGGACACCAGAACTGCACACAATACTCCAGGTGAGGTCTTACGAGAGCAGAGTAGAGGGGCAGGATCACCTCCTTCGACCTGCTGGTCACGCTCCTTTTGATGCAGCCCAGGATACGGTTGGCTTTCTGGGCTGTGAGCGCACACTGAAGCTGGCTCATGTTCATTTTCTCATCAACCAATACCCCCAAGTTCTTCTCCACAGGGCTGCTCTGAATCTCTTCTTTGCCCAACCTGTAGCTGTGCCTGGGATTGCTCCGACTCAGGTGTAGGACCTTGCACTTGGCATGGTTTTCATTTGTCTCAAAAGGGAACAAAGCATGGGATGTCTTGTCCTCCACCTGCCTAAATTCATGAGACTTTGTCTGAAATTGCTACTTTATCTTTGTCCTATTTGGTTGAAAATAATCCACAAGTTATGATGAGGAAGGATGGAAGTGGAAAAGATCATTTAAGCCTAATTTTCTTTGGAAGCCAGGCCCAAAATAGCACAAAACTATTCATATTAACATTTTATACTTCAGAACCCCTCCAGCTCTGTAAGCTGGTTCTCTGAATTCCAAGAGCATCCTTTAAGAATGCCCTAGAAATACAAGGCTTTTTTCAGCATCAAATATGTTAATTAGAGTGGAAGCAATTAGAACAAAATTAATTTACCCATTTATATTTGTTGTTCAAGCTTTCCCCAAATGCCAAAAGAAAAAATTGACAAAGTCAGCAGGCCAAGGAGCTATTTGTTGCCTGTCATACAAGGTGTGAAGAAATACATGGCATTTGCCTGGTTTCTCCTTTCCCTACTGAATTTGTCTGTAAGGATCAACCTATCAGAAAGGGTGACTGTCACTGACTGTAAACAGTAATTGTTTCTGATAGCTCATGCAGTGGTGCTCATATCACTTTAACTAAGGCATGTTGTCCAGACCAGCTGCAGACTGAAACTCCAACTGTTTAACAAAACAAAACAACTTGGAACTTAAAACCAAAAAATATCAAAATTTAAGGACCAAATCTGTGCCTGAAGTGTTTATAATGACTCTGTTTCTGTGTCTACTGGGGTGGTTTGTTTGATGTGTCCTTTCTTATGAGATGGGATGTCCGCTTGGTCAGCCAGACACTAGCTTGGTGGGGAGACATGGGGAATGATCAGGGTGACCAAAGAGCTCTGTAACCTCCAGGCCACCTCAATTCTTGACAGAAAGCAGGCCTGGTTAACCTAATCTTCAAATCTCTAATTCTCTCCTGGGACAAGATCAACAGATATTCGTCAGTGACTACAACCAGTTAGGATTTTATTTCTAGCCTTACAGATAGAAGCCAGAGGAAGTGTTCATCCCTGCAACAGCTCAGGTTCAAGGACAGGCTTGCTGTCTCACTGCTGTATCATAGCTAGTACTGATGGGTTTACATTTCTTCCCAGGGATTTGTCATCACACATTTGATAGGTCTCTCTCCTCTGTTAAATGCTGAGCAGAAGCAGACACGGGGACACACACACACATATATATAGCTATAAAATATTTCTCAATGTGCTGTTTCATTTGACAGTGAATCCTTTAGAACTGCACTAGGATGTACAACCATTTCACTCCGTCCTGCTTGACCCCATATTGGGAAAACACACTTTGGATGCTGTTTGCTTCTGAGATTGTTGTATGAGAGGGAGTCAAAAGCCAACCTTCAAGATGCAGGACATTATTACTATTATTACTGTTATTATCATATCTCTTACTGTGGTTGAAGAGGAAATGTAACTGGTTGGATGCCATTTGTTTTCAGCAAAGCCACTTTGGGTATTACTCATCTCTGTGTTACATCTCAGATGCTTGCACACTGTGCTATTATTTCTTTCATATTTTTCCAGGAACTGAAGTGAAGCTTGATGGATCTACAATTCCCTAATACTTCTCCCTGCCTCCACTTTTCTAAAAGGTAGGCATTATGTTAGATACTTTCAGTTCTTCCACTACCTCAATAACCTTTCAAATATAACCAGTACATTAACAAGTGGGTTTCAGCCACTTCTTTAAGTGTTCTAGCAGGCCTACTCCTGACAGCAAATTGAGCTTTTAAGAAAATGACTCCTACCAACACTGAGAGAATCTCCAATGCTCCAATGCCTGGTGCACAGATTGTCAACTTGAGGGTATGTCAAACAGTTTTCTGGTAGTTTCATCAAGCTGTTCTGCCATCATATGAGAGAGTCACCAAAGGTTTGAATGTAACACAGGGTCACATGGTTGCTCTTGGAGCAACAACTCTGAAAATCCAATAGCCTGGAGCAAAAGCCTTGTTAACATCCTTATGCAGTATATATAGCTCTACCACTCTCATGCAAGGCAGTGCAACCTCCCTAGCATGGATGAAACTATGTTACTATGAGTATACTTCAAGAATTCTATTTATGTACAAAACCACAAGCCTCTCTGTAAAAGGTCCTGCATACTGTCACACAACTGAATACAACCTAGAGCCATGTTGATATAAACCATCATCATACTTCAAAATAAACACTCAGCTGCTAGAAACCCAGGTATAAGCCAAGACTATCAAAGCCTCACAGCCAACAGCAACATTTAAATTATTTGTTTAGGTGGATTACTTTTTCTTTTAACTGTGACCATAGACTCCCACAATTTTCTTAACACTTCCATTTAAAATAGATATACACATTCTGTGTCCAACTTCTTATCTGTAAAAGAACAAAATAAAACTTCTCAAACTGATCACAGCAAGGTACCTGTAGAAAATTCACACCTAATCTTGATTTTAGAAGAACAGCAATTTGCCAACTATAATATTTAGGAAATCCTCCTCTTTCAGCAGAGGAAGTTTAAAAATATTTATCTCATAGGGTTCATGAAGTTCTGTACATCCATTTGTGAGTTATTCCTAGGGGGTAGAATTAGGAGAAGATGAAAATATGAGTTGTTTTGTACACATGTTATCCTGGGCTCATATAGAAGCCCTAAGGAAACCTGGCTGGTTTTCCTGGTAACTAGAAATACCTAAACACAGCTACAGCTGAGGGACAGTGCCTTGTACAAAAACAAATGCACAAACACAAAGCTATTTTGAAAGACTTGTAAGAAGTCATTGGAAAGGAGATTTTGTTATTTTAAGAAATCTGACATTGCTCTAGCTCTTAGCAGTTTTACCTTGATGAGCTATGGAAAAGACATCTAGGAAATGCAAGCCTGCTGTTAGTAAGTTTAAAATCCCTCCACAGTTCCCTTGGAAGCTGGAAACTTTCTCAAAGCCCTGAGAAAAATGGATGACCACTGCCTCAAACTATTACCTTCTCCTTGACTATGCTTTAAAGAGTACATATAGGTGCCCGTTCAGGAATATTTCTGTGCTCTGGGGCAAATGCATCCCCTAAATTAGGAATTTAAACATAGAAAACTATGCAAGCTTCTTTTCAGCATGTTATTTCTTGTTTGCATCTTCCTGCAACTTTCCTTGTACAAGGAGTCCATGACACCTACATCTGGGCTTCTGACTGCATTCTGGGGAGCAAATATGTAAGTACCCAAGACTTTCCCCCACTTGAACCTTGAGGCATTGGACCAGCTTTCACTTTTGCATTTTTTTTCCTGAAAAAAATGCAACTTTATTAAAATACTCTGCTATTAGGTCAGATGCTGCTACTTAAGGAATTAACATAAAGAGTATTTCTGTTATTCCAGTATTTCCTCATTTATTTTACAGACTTTGGGTTTATAATATTCCTATTCATGGTCTTAAGAACCATAGTAATTAAAATGTCACAATTCACAACAGCAGCATTTGTCAGTTATACCACAAAAGCAATAAAATACACTAGAACCTATCCAAAGCCTGTTAATTCAGTTGTATAGACAGTCCTTTGCTCCTGATAGAAGATGCTCTGTTCTTCTGAAAAAGCCCTTATTATATAGGTAGTTTTAGGTGAAGGTCCCAAAGCTCAAACTACTTTGGCAGAGATTATTATAGAGGAACAATTAAGGTAGACTTACACCCATGTGCAACCATTAAGAGAGAGTGCCAAACCCATGAGCTCTAAATTGGGAAATGGAACCTATGCTATTCAGCTCAGTTCCAAATTTCCATCTCCGTTCCAGCATACTGCTCCTTGGAGTAAACTAATGAACCTCAGAAATAGTAAAGGGGAGGAACTGTCAACGAGAACTATTCTGCTTTGCAGGCTAGACCAAATTCCAACAAAGGCAATGGAAAGATTCCTAATGGTTTCAAAAGGGAACTAGATCACACTTGCATGAAGCATCTGTACAAATCTGAAATAACTTCATGGATGTTTACTTCCTCAGCCTATGCAAGATGCACAGTGGCTTAGGAGAAGTTGCACAGCATCTTCAAATGCCCTTTCTGTGTAAGGCTTTCTGCAAGTTTATCAGTTTCAGTTAACTGTAACAAAGCTCACTGAGCCACACAACAATGCTGATAAAGATAAATTTCATTTTTTGACACAGGAAATAGGGAATGTTAAAAAAGAGACTCTGACTACTACAGCCTTTACTAATTAGCTTGTTATTGTCTTTTGCCTACAAAAGCTAAGAGTGAACAAGCCATTCTATAAACCAGAAGCAATCACAGGTACTTCCCTATGTCTCCACTGACAGCAGTGAAGTGCTGCCAGCCAAAATTTAGTTCTCAGTTAGGCCTTTGGAACACTATTACCTCCTGATCATTAAATGCAGTGATGCTGTTGGTGGCGATACACAAACAGCTGACAGCAGAATGGTAACATAACCAGGTATAGAAGCCACCAACGGTAAAGAAATTAAATGGAAATGACATTCAGAAATTCTAGAGAAACCTGCCACTCCACCTCTTACCAAAGGATCTGAGAATACTTTTCAATTAATTTATACATTGAGATAAATTAACAGTGCCTCAGTCAATATTGTTCTTTGATTACAAACACAGAAAAAAAATGGAAAATAAAGTGGACTTAGCAACTTGGAGCATGGACTTAGCAACTTCTTCCACAGTGGGAAGATTAATTGAAGAAGGAAATGTTTAACAGAGAAAAAATAAGGGGGGGGACAAGAATTTTGGAGTAAAAGCAGCCAAGTCTAATACAAAACAAAGGCAAATCTGACACACAGAGAAAGCAGCAACAGATGACAAGAACATTTTTTGTTTACCTCAACATAAATATTTTTAAAAGCTACTTTGTTTTTTAAACACTCAAATATTACCCCATATCTAAAAGTATTGCTCTCCAGGCAGTTTCATGTTTCACCTGACTTATAAAAGCTAAACAAGTTAATGAAAGGTAAACACTTTCAATTGCAGCTTTCAAACACATGTTCAGAGACTCTCATTGCCTCCCTTATATTTCATTAGTACAACGCCATTAACTGAAGAATCCAGTGCTAGTATCTAGCATCAGCTGCTGCAGCAGTCTAGCTGCATTCCACACAAAATCAAAGTTTTATGTTCTTCAAAATTCATACTTTCCTAAGTTCACCAGGACCATTACCACCGCTACCAGTGTACGGTAAGATAGAATAGACTCTTTTCCCAAATCTAGTAGGCCTCAGTAGGGAAAAAGTGTTTGCAATTTTCCTCATTTTACAGATCGGGCAATGAGCAATGATATACCCAATCTAAATCAGTGGGTTAGTGACAGTCAGCACAAGAACCATGGTCTTGTCCCACATCCCTGTCCACTGTAAACCACAGTTCCTCCCTCCAGGTCTGTAAACCACAACTATTTAAATAAAACTTCCAGCATCTCCCCTACTCCTATGGACTCTACCTACCTTCTAATTGTCAAGAGAGGTGAATCCATTAACGCAAAAAGAGATGGTGGCTAGAGGCATCAGGAAGACGCAATAGGGCAGGAATGACAGAACCAGGGAAAAAATGACAATAGAAACGGTGATCACTACTAAATAAAAACATCTAGTTAGAGGGAATGAGTCAGAGCTACTGGAAGCAACAACAACAAGAAGTAATAGCCATAGGACACAGCAATGATACTCCCTCCTCCTGTATGCAGCAACAGCTTGGTGAAGAGACAGAAACCGAAAGACCAGACCAGTCTCTTGGATGGAGGGGCGGTTAAAACAGCAGAGAAATAAGGCAAAACTTAACTGAATCAACAGAGAAAGTGGCTGCAACTCTGTCAAGAAAACAACGTGGGATTTGTCAGCAGAAATGTAGACAGTCGCTGCTGGTTGCAGTTGAAACGCTTTTGCCAAAGGCTATGAAGTTTATTTCTCTGCTGTGATGACCCAGCTTGGTGAAGATGGCAGCTCAGGAGGCTGACCACCATTGTTCTTTAAACAGCAAGGGACTCCAGAATGTGACATTGGTTTGGATGGGGTTATCCCAGGGGTTAACTGGCCCTCTGTCATTGCTGTGAGCTGCAGGCTGTGCCTCCCTGAGCTGGTCAGAACAAGCTGTTCTGGTTTTGTCTACTTGCAAATGTCTCCTGGTAAAGAGATAAGTGGGGGCTGCACTGCAGGAATCTCCAAGAAGATCCATCCAAGAGGGCTGGGATACATGGCACGGGGAAGGGTGTTCAGCCAGCTAAGCAATAGCCTTTCTTTCCTAATTACACTTTTTTGCCAAGATGTAATTTATTTGCCTGCTTCAGCTTTTGCTTGACAGCCTGCTGACCTCACAGTTACCACCCTGCATGCTGACCTGGCAGGAGCTCCTCTCTGTCCCTGGCATAGGGGTATTTTTATTTAAAGCCCTCATAGACTAGATATGGGTAGCTTTGCTGATTCAGTGAAGTCTATGATTCCTTCTTCTATAACTACCTTATATTTGGATATAAAATCCACTCAGCCCTTCTTCCCACACCTACACAAAGGATTTTGTTCCAGCTAGGCAGGGAATAGAAACTGTAAGTACATATTATCAGAATTATCCCAGACCCTCAGAAGTCAAAGAACTATTAAAGTTAAGCAGTCACTGCAGCAGTACCCAAGTACTTAACTATTACCTAACTGAAATGCACCAACTCTTTTAATGCATGGTTGCCCTGTGTCCGTGTTAATACCAGGGGAGCTGCTGCAGCTCATAGAGTAAGAGTTCCTTACACAAAATACTTTAGTCTTCTGAGAATTTGCGTTTAACTATTTCCTCTACGGTAGCTGCTGAACCAAAGGAAATCCATTACCTTCCAGGTTATGCAGGGTCATAACTAGAATTGTCCAACTTAATGTATTTCCACAGTAGGTCAGATAAATCAGACCAATAATGCTGCAGGCCAAGGAGGAACTTTTACTGTGGACAAAGACTCCCTGAGATGAGACCCACTCAAAGCTCTGTGCGAAATGGATTTGTTCTAGCTAGAAAGCAGCCCTTGCAATTTACTCACCCCCATCATTACCCCACTGAAGATCTGAAAGAAGTCTCACTTTTCCACTGATGTAGTATGTGCATCTGGTGCCAAGGGAAAAGAGTGTATTGCCCTGCCACTTCGGCTTTGTAATAGAAACTAAGGACTCTCCCACTAGGAGAACATTTACAAAGTGCTCAAAATTAACACTTGTTTTTTTGTCACCCTGAAAAGGCTACAGAGTTCCCAAGTACCAAGAGGCTCCAGGGATGCAGCTAAGGCCATTGATTTTCCTTCTGCATCAGCCCTTCGCAGGAGTGGTGCTAGTTTGCTCCTGCCAGAATAAATTCCCTCCCTAAATTTGGTAGCTGAGACCCCAGATTCCCTTATTGACTTCCCCCACACATCTGAGATGGCTGATTCTTTACGGCTGCTTTAGGCTGATTCACTTGCCTCAGAAAGATTAAGCACTAAAGTTTCACCCAGAGTTCACTTTAGCCTCATCCATGGATTGTGAGGCTTTTATACGAACAGTGTACAAACAGGACATGGTGGCTTCTAAATGCATGGTTAAAACAGGTTAAAAAAACCCCAAACAGATAACCCCAAACAGATAAAGAGAACTGTAATTCTAGCCTGTGCCAAATCACAGATCTTCCTTGGATGTTCTCAGCACCCTTCCTCTAAGGGTTCTTTGGCCTATTGTAGGCAGTGGAAGCTCACATCCTGCATTCCTGCAGCCAGAGTGTGTTGGTGTTAGGGTGTAGCTCCCCAGTTCACTACCCTGCCTCCTTCAGAAAATGTACATTCCCAGATGGCATGAAGTGGGCAGACATCTTGGACATTCAAGGGGATTTCCTCTCCCTCATTATCCTGTATCACCTGAGACTGTCCCTGGAGTTGGGGACATAAGTATTTTAGGTACCTCCTCTTCATTAGCTTGCCAGCTAACTGCCCCCCAGCTGTGAACAGCTTGTTTTACATTCTCAGCACCAGGTGAGACTACTGACAGACACAGCCCCAGGGACTGGAAATCTGAAAAGTGCATTCATCTTTGTTACCTTGCCAGTTCTCTAGGCCATGCACTACTAACACAGACGATAAAACTAAATGGGGGGAAAAGAGATACCATGACCAGCCTTGCCAGTGAAACAAAGGTACCATGCCCTAAACCAGCCTTTGCTGGAATTTCCATGCCTGCACCAGGTGTGTACCTAATCTGGGAATGTTTGATTATCCCATGCTAAAGATTTTTAAAGCCTGTGGGAGCTAGAGTTAAACCCAGTCACCACTAGCTCCTATGTGAGCACCCTTTTAGGAACATACCTACAGAAAAGCAAATCTGACCCTTTTGGTGGGTTTAAAATAGCTATCGACCAACTTGAGCGAAGCAGGGCTTGTTTGTGGAGTGTTCCTGGCAGGGCTGGGTGAGAAAGTACGGGTCTCCATTTGTACTTCTGACTTCTCAGCAGGAATCTCGCTGATCTTTGTGCGTGGATAAGTCCAGACAGCTTCGCTCTTATGGGCCCCTTTGATTCTCCAAAAAGGAGAAATCTCAACTCTTTTACTCTAAACTTTCCCACCTGCTGGCAGGCTGTTTCTACCAGAGGGCATGCATTTTCTTGGATACGTAAATTTCCAGATATTCTTGATAGTGGTAGCTGCCTGCCTAGGATTCAGATGGATTTCTTTCAGCTCCTAGAACCATAATGCTGTAAATACATGGCATGACAGAAAATGGAAATATGAAGGCATAGAATCGTAGAATGTGGTGTGTCAGCTCCTACCCAGAGATATAACTTGGGAGAGTGGGATGGGACATCACACAACGAGAAAGTCACCCCAGGGATAAAACTGCAACCCATGTAGCACTGGCAGAAAAATCGGATAGAACAGACCATGTAGTTAGCACTGCAAATGCCAGGACTCACTGGTTTCCTCCACCCTTGAATCTCGTGGCCAGCCCACTTGCTCCAGCTGTGGCTTTTCTGTGGTTTTGGCACTTCCAGAGTTTTTTGCTTGAGCTGATGCCCCCACCTTCACTGAGGGGTCATTGACACTGCAGCCTTTTGCTTCTGACTGGGTGCTCCCCCACAGTGCTGGGCTGAGAGTCCCATGTTCCCACGGTAGCCCTGGAACACACACCAGAAGGTGGCAGGCAAAGGGCACCCTCTGAGGTGGGGAAGGGAAAGGCGCTTTTCAAAGAAATAATCTGAACAGGACGACATGAGCACCATAGGCTGAGTTAACTTTAGATTTCAAGTGGAAGAGCTGCTGGCGACTTGCCCAGATTCCCTGGCCTGATGCCTGCCAAGTCCTCGGAGACTATTTTTATCATTATTTATTTATTAAAATTAACTGTCTTGGGGCTGGACCGCAGACAGACGGAATCTAAAAATGCAGACACTCAACGGAAAGCTTGCTGGGAGGTAGGGGGAGAGGTTAATTATAATATCTGGTCCTGTCCCACTGAAGAGCAAAAAAAACCCCAACTTCTAAGAGAGTTTGTGGCTTAACAGGCTTAAATTCTTGCAATTCTTCTAGGCACCACATTGCCTAGAAAGGTGCTGGCTCACCTGGCAGGTACGCGTGCCATTCCCTTACAGACTGGCAGACCGGGCAATAGCTTCTGAATTCGGAGAAAGGTCATGGAGTAGCAAGAGCAAGCAAACAATGCCATGAAAGTTGACAATCCACTGTACCAATACCGAGCAGGAGAGACCACTTCTAAGGAGCACCCTCAACCAGTAACTGATTTTCCACAATAAATCAGCTTTATCTGTTGTGATCCTCTACAAGAAAAAGGTACTCTGCATTTTTATTTTTTTTTTGGCTGCTTTAGACCACTAAATTATACCACACAGGTGGCTGGTAACTAATTATTCAGTGTAGCTTCTGCCGCTAGGTATGTACTATTTTGCTAGTGCCTTACAGATCCAGAGAATTCCTTCCAGCCCTTCCCAAACTGTGCTGGACCCAAGGCAAAGAGGTCATACATTCCATATTAAGCCCAAACCACACTCTGCTACTTGGAGAATGTAAATCCAGCCAAAGCCACAAACAAAACTGATTGTTCCAAAATGCATTTCCAGATGGATCACGATGAATGAAATACAGAACACCTACAAAGAGATTTCCATCTTCAAAAGGAACCAGTGCATCTGATCTCCCTGAAAACCAGGTCTGGGAATGGGAAACTATGGCAAGTGAAACTAATCCTTTCTACAGCAGAAATACTTCACACTCAGATGAATGCTTTCCACCCCCAGACTGTAAAACACTTTTTCTAAAAGCAAGCAGTATTCTGGTTTAACTCAGAATAGCAGGAGCAAGGCATGTAAACCACTTGCTCAGGGTCACGCAATACAATATGCTATTGTCAGCTCTTTGACCTTGCTTTTCCAGTGCTTACCTTGCCCTATTGTGCTGCCTGGACAATGTGTTGATAGACAACAGGCTTTCCAACAGAGCCCTGTAAATCACAGCTACCAGTCTGCCCACATCATGCCTGGGTTAAACTGAATCAGGAGCTGGTGGCTGTTGCTAGCACAACACCGATGCAGGAAACCTCAACGTATTCGCACATTAACAGCATGAACCCTGCAAGCATGACACAGCACACTGCTGTGAGTGCCACACAGAAATCAGAGATTCGCATTTGATGCTACTGGACAGCCAATGTTCCACAGGACTAGAGCATGGGTCTCAATAGTCCAAATGGCTCACGCAACTCTGTATAACCCCTTGGTTTCAGTGGGATTTCTGGATGCAAAAAGATTAATAGGTATAATGATGCTTCAGCATACTCGGGAAAAGCCAGGATGTGTGTGGATTATCTGTCAAATTTGAGGTCTCTCCTTTTTGCACCAGGCCTGGAATTTAGGTGCTCTTGTTAGGCAGGTTGAAATCACAAACCAAACCTCCGTGATGCTATCTATCAGTACAAGATTTAACAACACCTTAAAGACTATATACAAGTATCGCACTGAAGAAAGCTTCATTTGTAGTTCAAGCTTCACAGCCTATCAAACATAAATCACAAAATCTTCCCTTCTCCCATATAGAAGAACACTTTAGCTAGGAAGACCATTGCCATGAGATATGCACATGTTTCAAAATGTAAATATAGCAGGGCAGGAAAAGAAAAAGGACTGTTTGACTGCTAATGAATCAGCCTTGTTGAACGTTTCCTTAGGGCATTCTGCCATCTGAGTCACTTTGCTCTGTGTGCGTTTTAGCTTGGCTTTCTCCTGTCTTCATTCACCTGACATGCATCTCTCTTTAGCTTGTAGGGATATACACCTCTGCTTTTGCAGTTCTGTATGTTAGCTGGACAATGGGTCAATATGAGGCTACATTTCAATCATAGCTCTTGCTGTAAGCTTAAGTGGAGAAAAGCATTCTTTAAAATAGCATTTTTCTTTCAAGAGTAATCTTGATACAGTCAGAACAGCATTTGTATACCACTCCTCATCTTCAGGATAACTTTGCTAAACATTAACTAGTTGCTCCTCGTATCACTTGCGGCGTGGTCTCTATAAACACTCATTAATTTCCTCCTCAGTTTATCAAAGATGAGATTGATAAATTAAAACGAGTTGCTAGAGACCAAAGATTAAATTAAAGACATGCTTCAGGACTTGGGGCCTCCCAAGCCCTATGATCTGGCCTGTCTGTTAACGGTGGAAGTGTTAACTGCTCTGTCTTTCAATTGACCTGAACTGCATCAGCTAGACCCCATGAGTTAGATGTATTAAACCAGAAATAACTACCTCAAGAACCGTATTCTGGCCAGTTTCACTCATACTGAACCCATTCACAATTTCACCTATACAAGCACTAGCAAGCATGTTGTATGTCCTGCCTTCCCTGTACCATCCACAACTGTCCTCCTCTATGTTCCCCATGTAATTTCAAATCCAGAGAGTTCCCAGATTGGATCTCCGCCTGCCACAAAAATACTTGTGCTGCCACAGCAAACACTTCTTTTGGTGGCTGTGTCAGGCTATGCAGGCTCATTGTGAGCATTAAGCCAAGCCAGATTTCTCGTTTGCTAAGGAGAAATCACACCTGTACATCTCCTATCAGTGCTTTCTCCAACAAACCCCCTCAGAGTTCCCCATCTTAATGAACTAAGTTGTCACTCTTTCATTCTCAGCATCTCTCTCTCCTTCCTTCCACCTAACCCTGGCAGCTTCCACCTTCCTTCTGGAAGAAGCCTCAATAGGTAAAACACAACTTCAACAAAAGCATGAGAAGAAAGATGTGTGAAACATGCCCTATGCAAAGTCACAAGACCCCACAATCTTATAGCACAAGATCCCAATCCCTCCAAGTAACAGTTCTTCACTTAACTGCTGACCTATGCCACCAGACAAGGCATGCAGAAGCAAAAAGGATTCTGCAGAGTGCTTTCTCTGCTTTGCTGCCGAAGGTTTCCTGACAGGACTAGACATTGCAAAGCATTCTGCAAAGAGAAACCAAAATGCACCTGGTCAGCTGTTGAGCCTGGCTCACACACAGAGCCACACTAACATCCAACGTGGCTGTGGCTGAAGCGATACGCCAGCTTTGTATATTCATGGTCTGCCTGCTCCTGGCAATTTTGCATGGACAAGAGGGCACACCTTCACTACACTGTGGTTAGCTTGGGATCTGCAAATTTAACTTTGCCCAATTCCACAGGATCACAGCCTGGAAGAAGAGGTGATGACAGCAACACAAACACAGGCCACAGAAGCCTGCCAGCAGTTTGCATTAGATGGAAACTGATCCTGGGATGATAAACCTTGCTAGCGGTCTGCTGTGTTTACAGTTATGCAGCAGATGGTTCCTTTAAAACAGAAAAGCTCAAGAGCAAAACAGGAGGTAGCACTACCACTGACTTGTTTGGTGAAAGTTTCCTACAATTTTTCCATTGTCAGTCCCAGCTGAGGGATGTTTGTTATGGAGAAGTCACACGTCAAAAAGAGGACAAGCACATGCATGCCAGGAAACTTCAATAAGTGTTATTCCCAGCATAAGATCCATGGTGAGACACCTTGGGTCTCATTTTCAGAGTACCAATCTTTGTTTCTTCCATTCAGCCCCCTGTTTTCTCCTCCCTTCACCTTCTTCTTTGAAGCCTCCTTCAGACAATTTTGAGCAGTCTTTACCTGCTAGCCTGTTACTATATACCCACTGCCCCCTTCCAAGCCAGCTGCAGGGCTTTGGGCATAGTTGGTCCATTTTGGTGCCCCATCCCTTTGCCACAACCAAAGCTCTGTGCTTAACTGCATCCTACACAGCATGCTAGTAAACTGCTAAATCAGCCAGCTCATGAGAATTTTCTCATCACGCACTAAGAAAAACTTCACTATTCATTTTAGTTGCAACCGATTTGTAATGTTTTTTTCTGTTTGAGGGAGAGAAGAAAATTGAAGAATTGGTTGTTCTGGTCTATTATAATACTGCTGCAGAGCTAAAGCAACCCTTGCTTTCAAAAGAACAGAAACAAGTTTACTCTGAAAAATAACAACCCCAAGTGATGTCTCACAACTGCCTTTCCTCAGCTCCACACACCATCCTAACTCACCTTCCTCATTTTTCTTCCAGTCTGCTGCCCTTACTGTCTCCTCGCACACATGCTGTCCTTCACAGCCCATTTCCAGTTTGAACCTCGCCGGGCTCCCCAGCCATTAGGAATCTTAAATGCTTGCCCTTCATCTGCATCTGCGAGCAGCAGCATGGTTCTGAGTTACCAGCTGGGCTTAAACCACGACAACAGCACAGAACCTGACCGTCCTCTTCAGGCCAACACACAAAGTATTTTCCATAGTAACTTATCCTCTTTTGCTCTCCCAGCATCCAAATTCAAGGCTGTATTTCCACTGAAAATGTTTCTGTGCTTTAACAAGACCCAACAGACAGGCTCACCTCTGAGTCTGGTCAGAGTTTAGTCAAAGGCATTGTGAGACTCCTTTCTGATCTACCACACCAATTTCCACTGCCAATGACATAAGTAATCAAGGTGCTGTAGCATGCACCTCATGCCTATTCAAGGGCAGCTACATCCAAAAGCTTGACTGAACAGCAGGAAATACAAAAGCCCACAAGCTTATTATTTATTCTGTAGAAGTGACTAGAGGCAAGAGGAGGCAGTCACACTGTTTAGTTAATGAAATATGCACTTTAGGAAGATATTAGATGCTAAAATTCAGAAGACCCACTTGGGACCTTTCAAAAGCCTGAGGTGTCCAATGTTGAATGCCTAGACATTACAGGTAAAGGTGGCTTTGGAAACTGTTTCACAGGTTAACCAAAGCAAGATGATGCAAGAAGAAGGTCTTACTCCTTCAGACTTCTCCCCCCTTCCCTCATTACTGAGGCTGGAAAGCCAAGGACCTCAGGAATCCATAACCATTCCGCTTGTCTTGTGAGGCAGATGGGTCAAACCATTTATTCCATAAGTTCACTGTGACAAATACAGGATAGAATCACAGAATCGTTTAGGTTGGAAGAGACATTGAAGATTAGCGAGTCTACCCATTAACCTAGCACTGCCAAGTCCACCACTAAACCATGTCCCTGACATACCTGCAAGTGTTTTAAACAACTCCAAGGATGGTAACTCAACCACATCCCTGGGAGCCTGTTCCAATGCCTGACAACCCTTTAGCTGAAGAAATTTCTCCTAATATCCGGTCTAAACCTCCCCGGATGCTGCACAGCATACCAAAACTCACTTTCATCTGGCACTATATCTCCTACATGATCAAGACAGACACGCTCTGTGCATGCTCTTCCAGTAGGATCAGATCACTCCTCAAACACCTCAGTACAGAGAGGGACTCCATCATCTTAATGGACAGATTAAATGAACAAAACCTGGGATCAGACACATGATCACTGCAGCGGGCTAAAATACAGTCTCCCAGACTCAAAGCAAGGGAATGCTCATGAACACAGCTGTTGAGGGAAAAACATATCTCACTGTTCCATATGCTTTTACATTTAGACAAGTTATTCTAGTTGGGGGTGTGAGGAAGAGAAGAAAAAATAATATTAAAAATGTTGGATTTTGAAAAAGTCCAAACAAAGCACAGCCACTGCTTTCTATACCACAGTTTCATAAAAGCCTTTAAGGCAGATGCTAACATACAGCTGTGCATTCAATAGCCACAGAAATGCTGCAAACAAGAACCAGTTAGTTCAGAGCACGGTTATGGCAAAAGGTGCTGGCGCAGCTTCCTCAGCCGCTGCTGACAATGCTGTTTTGTTCTTCCATAAAGCTGTTTTGTTTAGGGCCCTCTTTGAAAATTCCATGACGACACACGTGCGAAGTGCCAGCATAGACACATGCACTCCTGCAGGATTGTTTTCACCGCAGTTAATATTCCACCCCTCAAGACCTCCTTAACCACAGTCTGTTCCATATGCTCATTACTTCATGAGCAGGGATATACAGTCCTGTCCACACAGTTTCTGTCTGCCTGTCCCCATTCCTCCCAAGTCATGAAGTGCTTCTGTGGCAGCTGCTTTTCATGAATTTTGGAGCTGGCTTTGAAGGCAGCTGCAATGATGGGGCTCGCACAACCTTTGTAACCTCTATCCACCTCTCTAAATCAAACAAGCTAGTGGTCCTGATGACACAAAATCACAGCTCAACGCACACTACTATTACAAAAGCATTTAGCAGCATAATAATGCAGAACCTCAGCACACAAAAAAGAAGGAACACTTGAGTATTAATGACAGCTAAGTAAAAATCTCTCCTTTTCCTCAGCAAAACAGCACTCAACCCACATTATCTAGAAACCAACAGCTTGCTTGAACCTCTGTCAAGCCCTACTTAGTAAGAAAAACTGACCCACATCTGAACTGTCTCAATAATCAGCAGTGTGTAAGAAAAAGGTTTGCAAAGTAACACCATTAACCCAATGTATCATCTTCTGTGGAGGGGTTCTCTTAAGGCAATTTTTCTTTTTCAGGGGCTAATGCTAAACTTTTTCTTCTTGCCTACTGCATCCACTCAGAGTAAAGCTGGTTACTCAATTCTCCTGTACAGAGCAATCCTCCCCCATGAAAAAAAAAACAAACAAAACCCCACAGCTTTCAGCTCAAAAATGCGTATCATAAACTATCAGTTTCCTATTGAGAAACATATTAGGAGACACTGTAAAGATATTACTTGTCAGGCATTCAAAAACCAAGCCTAGATGGGTGGTCCATGGTGCAAGGTACTCTGCTGCAATAAAGAAAGCCATACAAGGAAGCCTGCACCAAAACTTCATGACCAAATCAACATACTCCACCTACACATCCATGCCCCCCTCCTACTGTCAGTGACTTAAAAGGTCTCTTCTAGTATTTTAACCCCTTACTTTTACTACAATCACTGAGTATTCAACTGCAGTTTTGTTTTGCTATCCAGTCTCATTTAAAAAAATCTTCCAGAACAGTTAACAGTCTGGTTAAGAATCACATCATGTAACTCCATATAGATGGAGCTTATACACACACCGTATCTATACCAGCACACATATATCTATACCAGCATATACACACCAGAGAGTCATCATTGGTCACAAATTAGCACTGGCTATCACAGATATTTTAAGGCCCCCATCACCACGGTACCTAAGTCAAAAAGACAGCAGGAGACTTGCTCTGCAATTTCCCACAAGCGTATTTCTTTATCTGGCAATGCCAACTGCAGCACATTTCATCAGAAACCAGCCCAGTGTTCTACTGAAAAGAGGTCAGAAACTAAGTGACAAAGTATGTCAGGGAGTGATGGTGCTGGAGGTCTGCAAGGCCAAACTGTGGCATGTTGGGCAAGTAATGACCTGATTTGTTAGAACTGGGTATAGTTTCCTCTGCAGCACTAGTAGCAGGAACAGGCAGGTGGGCCAGGCTAGGCAGAAGAAGAAAGAGGCAGAAAGCCAAGGTAAGCCTGAAGCAAATTAAATATCAGAAGGCAGCAGGTTCCTTTGAGACTGCTTGGTTGTTCTTTTGGCAGAGGAGGAAAGCAAGCCATTAAAGAGGCAGAGTACACCCGTGTCGACTTCATTTGCAGCACTAATTGCCATGCACGTGCACTAATTGCCCTCACATGAAGTGCAAGGGAGCAGGCACTACTTGAATCCCATGCAGCAGGTGAGGCTTCCAAAGTAATGCTTGTTGGATCATGCTCTTATCACAACCTCCACTTGTACCAAAGCAAAATGCAGAGAACTGGGGCAGTGTCCTTTATTAAAAAAGTTATCAATCACAGTTTATTTAGAGACCAAAGAAGAAAGTTTCAACCAGACTGCTAGAGACATTCCATGCATTAACAAAAGTTTGGAGCCTCTTACCAAGCTAAGAGGAGGTAACAGCCACTAAAACAAACTGTTCTCTGGTGTCACTCACTTTGGAGCAATGGAGATCTCTGCAGCTGCAGGTAACTTATGCACTATCTCTCCTTTTGTCAGTAAGCACACCAGAAAAATAAGCACCAGCAGGCAGCAGAAACACAGAGGTGCACTGCCTGGAGCCTTCTCCTGTGGCTGTTCATATCATTGAGGAGGTGGAAACAAGGAAACAAGAGAGGAAAGGTGGGCTGCAGCAGGTGGAAAGACTTGGCCATCTTCTCTCCTGTTATACTAGGAGTTTCCTGGAAAAACAGCTTTATGCCCTTGCCTCCCGTGAAGTCTGAAAGCAGCATATGCTGCTATCAGGATGGTGTCCTTAACCTCCTTCAGCTGAATCTGTGTTTGCCCCTAGTTCCTTGACATCTACTTGGATGATACCCACCCCTCAGATCTGCCAGCTCAGGTGCATATGTGCACCTCCCAGACTATTTTGGTCCACACAAGTGGACTAACTTTGCTGGAACTGAGCAAAATAAATTTCAGTTACTGAGTTTGACAGTCTCTTTGGCAGGTATTGCTGCTAGAGAACACAACCAAAACTCTGGAAAACCAAAGCCTTAATAATCCATTATCACATGAGTAAGAGGAGGAAAATACACCTCTTACTAATCATTTTTTGCAGTATTTCTTCTCAAGGGTTTGTTTTGTTTTTTTTTCCCCCAGGACTACAAAGGAGCCAGGCTGGGCAGAGAGACAGGAGACACTGCAGACATCTTCCACCAGCATCTCTGAAAAATGTGCACTGCAGGGTGCCTAGTACAAGACAGATGCCTTTCAGTAAAGTGAGGATTGATCAGTGTAAATAAGTCACTATTGTTCGACATCAGCTGTCCCTTCATACAGAAAAGCCCTGAGGGAAGTTAAAGGCACCTTGCAAGCAACCATAGGGAAAAAGGTATTTTTGGTGATAGGCAGAACGCATTTAGATTCCAAATCACTTGTGGTGCCAAATAAAAACTAGACAAGGCAGCGAGGATTTAGGGTAAGGTTTGAACAGAGGTAAGATTCCTGTTAGATCTGGATAGGACAAGGAATAGCAGAGGGAGAAGGAGGCATCCTGGCCACTAGGAGTCAAAAGTTAACTCAGTCCATGAAATTGCAGCTCTGCTTAAGGCGGCTGTTAGTGCAGAAGGCACCTTTCAGGTTTTTTAACTCCTTACTTAGAGGAAGTCAACTCTTTCGCCCACTCTGCACAGTCAGAAGCACTAAGTTTCTACCAGCAAACCAATGCTACAATGCCACCCATTTGAATGGAGCACAATATTTCTCCAATAATCTTCAGCAGGAGGTTTGGTGAGTGGGAAGCTGTGAGCACCTTTCCCCATTAAGTTTTACATATAGTGTATATACTTCTGTTGCAGAAATGCACTGGCTAAATAGCACACACAGCATTGCAAATGACTTAAACAGAACAAGAGCTGACAGAAACCAAAGGAGCTTCTCCCAAAGAAAACACAGAAGACAATCAGCTGCCACTTCTGCATTTAACAATCTGGGATCCAAGATTGGGATCTACATCTTACAGTATATTGTCCCAGTCACAGCTGCTAAGGAATTGACAATGAAAAAAATTACTCTCAGGTCCAAACTAGAGGCCAGGCTCTGAAAGCATATAATTTATCTGCAAAGGAGGAGTCGTGAGCCATTGCAGCAGTCCCTAGCACAGAAGCAGTGCTTCTTTGTACGAGGAGACACTTGTGACCAGGCTTCAGAGAAAGAGCTTTGGTAACAGTGCCAAGGGCTGGTTGAAAGTGACAGATAAGCTCCTCTCTTGACTCTGTCCCTATCACAACCAGCCCAAGCCCTTGCTAAGGGGGTAAACACATAGCACAGATGGTGACACTACCTCTTCTAATAGAAAATGGCATATATATGCAATGCACTAATAATATAAAGTACTCCTAACTTACACAAGCTACAGTCTTACCCTGGCGATATTACACTAAAGATTCGTTTGCTCAGAAAAGTTAATAAAAATAAATTGAAGTAAATTATTTAGTTTTTTCAATTGTGTGAACTTAAAGTATGTGAACACTCCTTTTAACAAGCATGACTTTATTTAGTTTGCATTCCCTCTGGAAGTGAATTAAATTAACCATGTCCATTTGTATCTAAAATAAAAGAGTAAGGTGATTTCAGCAGTGGACTACAGTCTTCACTTAGTGGGCTCTATATTGTAGTTTGACTAATCAACCCAGGGTTACCTTTCTTAGGTAACATTACTTGGACAAATCTTTATAGTCATGACTACAGCCAGATACTCATTATCTACATTATGGAAGAAGGAAAACAAACAAAAAAAAAGTTCAGTCTCCTAACTTTCTCTAATGAGAGATGAAAATATTTTCAGGAAATAACTTCCTCAGGTATTTGTTCACAGTCACTTGGACCACAGCTGCAAAAAACATACACTTTAAAGAGCCTCTAGAGCAGCTCTGGAGTGCTAGCAAGTTCACTCAGTACACCTATCCTAACGGTTGAGAAAGACTAGGCACTGAAAAGGAAGTCACCTGAGAAAGGACACAATCTCCAAGTCTATTGCTTGTACTGCAGCGCTTTCAAGAAGGCCTCATTCAGGTCTGAGACCCAGCTGTCACACAAATGTACTCTTTGTTATAGAGAACTGCAGGCTTTGGGTGAGAATGAGAGATAGGTGAGAGAAGGAAACTAGGAGCCAGTTTCAGCTAAGAGAGCTGTAGTCATGAACATCACATTTTTACTACCTTATGTACACCTAGGGCTCTACTTGCTTTTTTGGTTAAAAAACAAACAAACAAACAACTAAACAAGAAAGCACATCAGTATCTTTGTGACCCCAAAGAGCACATACACAAAGGAGGGTGTATTTCAGGTGGATCTGTGATTAGTACCTGTCACAAATTGTTTAGGCTGACATGGTCTTGTCTTGCTTCAGTGGGATGGTATAGCTGACCTCTGGAAGTATCCTTCATCTGTACCATCTCTGGTTGTGTAGCTTTCAAATGTTATCAGTGAATCTATTATATCAAAGGTGTGATGCTTGCTTCAGCACACCAACACAACTAAGAAGGTAGAAGCCTGAGCTGTATTCCCTCATTCTTCTGGCTTGTCAACAGCCTTGCAAATCTCTCAGATATGATAGTAAACCCCATGTATACACAGCAGTTATTTGGTGGTGTATTGCTAAAAAGTCCAAAATAGAAATGGAGCAAAGAAAAATGCCATATCCAACATCAGTTTTAAAGGAAAAAACATAATTACCCAGTCAAAAATCTGGGCATGATGTCAGAGCCCCTTCACAAACTAACAAGACCATTTGTGTTATGTTTTAAGTAGATGTGGCCACCTTGAGCAGGAAATGCTCCTGACATCTTCCATCACAGGGTGTTACAATCCTGTCTTACTAAGAGGGGAAACGAAAAAAGTACTGGTTCAGTCCACCTTCAGTTCAGAAATCACTGCAGATTGCTTTTTCAACCGACAAATACTGTACAATTCAGCATTTAAACTTTTTTTTTCCTCCATACCCTGAGAACAGAAGAAATCAAGAGAAGAATTGTTGAACGAGTAGTGCTAAACAAGCTCAATCATCCTTCCTGGCCTCAAGACCCAGAGTTCACCACACAACAGCAGTTCCCACACTAGTAACATACTTCATGTTTAACGGTTTGAAAGCCTGCAGTTAGCTTTTAGCATGAGTGAGACTGACATTTTAATTGCACAGTCACCCTCCACACTGTAGAGTACCCTCCTTTCTTAGTACCACAGAGCATTTCTTCCTGTCTTCCTTTAGATTACTAGTAACGACCTGCCCAAGAAAAAAAAAATCCCATTCAGTTGGAAACATCTTCATTAATAACATATCCCATGGCCATCCATTTGTACAATTCTGTGCATAAATGCCCACACATTAAGCAAGAATACACACAAAGCTGCCGTTGGGTACGTCCCAGCAAACGGAAAGAGTTCACTCAGCAAGCATGTCTAAGTAGCTTTGTCATCTGTGGGCTGACCAGCAAATTACTGTTTTTAGAAATACTGATTTGAGTAGTCCCTTACCATATTGCTAGCTCTAAGAATTCAGTTTTCAGAGTCTGAAGGACACAGAGATCGGTGTTTGTAGCATTTAGTCTAGAGCAGGGAATAAAGGGAAGAAGTCATGGCTTTTTCTGGAAGGGAAAATACAGCTAGGGACCTGTCTGCATTAGCAATGTTTTGTGACAGATTCTTGCAAGCAATGCCATAGCCTTTTCTTTTGACTGTGAAATGAAACAGTGTTTTACACAAGCTGCAAACACACTTAAGGAATAAACAGTTTGCACAAATTGATGCTTTGAGAGATCAATTTCTAACTGGGGGTGGGGGGACAAGGAGAGAAAAAAAGAGGAAACACAAACCTTTCTTCATTTATATTCCTCCTCTGTTGCATCAGCACAGTCCTTTTTTTTACAGTCTGCAAAGATGTACTCTGATAGTAATGGAATGCGTATGTAAAATTTGCAGAGCAGCTTTAGTCCTCAACTCAACCTCCCAAAAGCAAAGTTTCCCAGGAAAAGGGAAGATGATAGCCAAGCACAGCAGTACCACAAAGGCCAAATTCACACTAAACATTTTTATGGGTTTTGCATGGATGTGTAAAACTCTTCCTGAAAAGTAAAGGAAGTTTAATATTTAATTTGAAAACTCAACACTCAAACTGCAGAAGAAACAGTTTAGCTAGGGGAGTTAAAAACAAAATCAGGGTAAGATTGAAGGTGCTTTGAAATACACTTCTCTTCTGATATTTGTGCTGCTATGAAGAAGGAGAAGCCACAAATGATGACCATGCAGTGCACACTGGATTTGCTCAACACTGTTCTGTTACTACAGACAGTCTGGATAACATCTTAAACACATAAACATTATTTGTGTGGATGATATCTGGAGAAGAGAGTAAGGATACATCATAATTGCATTAGTGACTTACAAATATGAAGAAAAAAGTACATAACGATATTTTATTTGCAGAACAAAGCCTGACAATACAATGAAACTTTTTATAATGCATGCTGTAACAAAAATCCTGCTCGGTATCAGTGAGGCCAGCCTGGCACTAGAAGCAATACTGTTGGCAACGCCAACTCTGTCCATGAATTCTTAAACTGTGGGGTTTGTTACCACATGTAAATTCATCATCACTGTGGCGCAAAAATGACCATCTCTGGCTGAACCATTTCACAAGGTTGTCTAACTACCAGGCTTCTGCTGGGATAAGGACTTTCTGCATGTTTAAATGCAAGGTTGAAAGCAAAAGGCAAGAGCTTTAAATTGTGCTCAGTCCATTTCTCCAAGTGTCAGAAGATGACCATTGCATGCTAAATTCTCCTGCAGCTCTGTTAAACGATGCCATTCCTGTACCTCCCAGCAATGAACCTGGAAGACTTTTCACCATCATAAACTATGAAGTTTACCTTAGTTGCAAGTCCTAAAAAGCAATTTGACTCTTGCCTCGGCCTGACAGCCATTTTATGTGTAATCTTATTAAGTACTAGAAGCTTCAAATTTTCTTATGACAAGGTGAGAACACTTCGGAGCTCAGGAGACAAACATTAAAATTCTTGTCTTTTTCTCACACCCCCTCATAGCTAAATTATCCTTTTTAATGTCTTTGGGGTTGTGTTTTTTCATTCACGAGATTTCCCCTTGGGTTTTTTATGTAGCCTGAGGACTCCATAATAATGAATCAAATTAAGTTTCTGGCAGCAGCAGAACACATCTCAGGTAAAGACAAAAACTTTTTTAAAGTATCATCACTGTCAAAACAAAACAAAAAGAAGAAAGAGCATCCTTTGGATGCAAGATATCACAAATTCAGATCACCAGGCTAGACTTCACAAGGAGGGAAGGAGCTAACACCAAGTATATCCCACATCAAAACACAGGACTCACAGGAGATGAAAAAGTCACACAGCAGTTGCACAAGAGCCCACTCACTTCCCAGAAGCCATTCCCTGCACACGCTTTGCCAGGGTCCTACCCTCTGGGCTGCATAAAAAAAAAAAAAAAAAGTAACACATTTTGAAATCATGTAGCAGCTGGAAGGCTCGGGAGAGACTCTGGCGCATTCCAGCTCCCTCTGCGCTGCATTTTCTGGGTACCTGAGCAAGGTGCCATGTAAATCCTACAGCATAAGACAGATGGGAAGATAAAGCTTGCCCAAGGCTAGTGAAACCTGGAACCCTGTATTCTACCTCCCCAAACAAAAGCGGGTATTTTCTCTGAACCGCACCCACCTGCGAAAGAAAGAAAAAAGAAAATAAAAAATTAAAATAAATAAAATAAATAAATAATAATTAAAAAGACATGAACTTTTCAAAGCACAGGTTCTCAGAAGCTACCACCAGTTACAGGGTGAACCACTTTACCACACACATGGAAGCTGCTGTCAAAATCATTTCAATTTTTACCTCTCAGTGTTTCAGCTGCTGCTGGAGATTTTTCATTACCTCTTCTATCGAGACAGAAGAAAAGTTCTTTTAGTTCGGTTAGAAAAGGAGAGTAATATCCACTAAGTACTAAAATATGAAGACAAAACCAGCTATTCCCAGAACACTGTAACTATTCCAACTACCGCAATGGCTAAAAAGTTAGCAATTGTTCCAATTGTCTTAAAAGACAGAGAGGGGAGTATGGTGCATGACTGAAAGATTAGCCAATCAAACACAAACTGAATGCATTTGGAGAACAGTCTGGTGCCCAAAGTTCACATTCCAGCTGGGCAGAGTCCCAGTCCTCTTCCACCCTGGACCTTGGCAGCACTGTCCAAGCAACAGCAAACTTGGAGCAGAAGGGCATTTAGGGAGTGCTGAGCCAGTCAGGCTCTGAGAGGGCACGACCAGTTCCACTGAGCCCTTAGCTCTAGGATAATCAACGTTTTGTTTTCAGTGCCATTCAGGTTTATAAATCATCTGAATGCTGTTAGTCGTAGAAGACATATATGTAATATGTCCTGCCTTGGACAGGTCTCTGACAGAGGAGTGGGGTCACAATATCAAACCAAGTAATTTAGCCCAGGACATTGAAGGACAAGTCACAAGTGCTTTGTCAGATTAGGGCATGGAAAGCTATCCTTCTGCCTCATGCATCTCAGTGAATCCCAACTTTTGTTGAAATACCTGCCCCTCTCCAGAAATAAGCAGAATTAACAACCCTGCCTTTTCAAGTGTGTCATAAAACATGCATAGAAGGACAAGCCTTTTGCTAGAATTAGTGCATCTGGCAGAGCAATGCACATACATTATCCCCATTAGGTTTCATCTTAAATTCACTGATTTCCAAGCCAGCTATATGACTTCAATTGCTACCACAAGGCTGAGAGAAATTAGTCAAATGGGTCAGTTTACCGAGACAATGAACCTATTAAGAATCCAGGAATGCGAGGAAATCAGATGCACAGCACTTAAACACTATTACACTAACCTTTTTTTATACCAGGAAATATTACAGTGCAATATCAAACTAATGCAGGGTGGTGGGAAGGAGGATAAAGCAAGCGAAGGAGATCAGAAGGTGGCCAGATCATAGAATAATTTAGGAGATAAGAAAAACAGATGCACCTTCCTAAACCCCAAGCAACACATGCATTCCCAAGAGATACAAACAATATTCCTACCAAGGACTAATTGATAGACAATACCTCAGGGATTTAATTAATTATCTCTTTTACAGAATTACACTAGGGAGGCAACTATCAACACAACAGTTACTGAATATTTCCGGTTGGCATTTGCCCCCATTCCCCAGACACAAGACTGCAAATCATCAATTTTTACTAACTTCAGTCAAACTGCTACTCAGGCAGATTCCTCAGTTGTTAGCAGTGCTGGAGCACATATTACTATACAAGAGCTCTACTGATACCAATGTTTATGCAGAACAGAACATTAAGTGCTGTTTGAGGCACACAGTATCTGGTCCTATGTGGCTGAGTGCCCCAAAATCGCATCCTAAATAAACATTACTTAAATATGTTTTCCAGGTGGACAAAAGTAAGATAGGCAACAAACAACCCTGAAAAAAGTGACACAGATCTACCTGCATTTCAGGTGAAATCTTCCTTATTTCTAACGTCAGCTTTATTTTGTTATGAATAAAGACCATTTGAAGACAATGAAAGCACAATACAGTGACTTGAATAATGCACCTCTGAAAATGTGCTAGTCTCAAAATCAGTTCATCACCTACGTATCTTAAGCAGTGAGGCTGAGATGGAACATACAGTACTACTCCTGCTATATGACTAGCTTCTCATTGAATGCCATTTAAATTGCATCTAAAAAGCATCTTTAAAAGCTGCTAAATGATATTCGCAAGATTCAAGTTGACATCCTATTGCAGTAATAAGTTGGTTTTAGACCTGCTAAAGTGACAGCTTATTTAGGGAAAGCAAAAAGAGACTGCCCAGGTTTTTGTACCAACATCTTCCAAGAAATAGTTAAACTGAAATGCTAGACTTTTGGGAGTGCTACCGTGCGGCTGCAGATCAATCATGTACCATTAATGTGGACTGACAGGGAGAAAAGCCAATCTTCACACAGTTCTCAGATGTGAAGGATGAAGAGTACTAATGTAATGTTATGATGGAGCCATATAGAAAGGGAGCAAGAAAGGAGCTCAACATCAGGAGCCTTGAATCATAAAAAAGAGCCATGTGCTGGGATAGCTGTTCAGAACTGTGCTATCAGAGATCCTTTGCAGAAGGTTTGCAGCAGTATTTGGGGAGGAAAGAGATCACAGCATTTCAGTTTCTCTTTCGATAAGGTTATTAACACAAGGCAAAAAAAAAAGTATTTATTTTCCCAAATTTTCTGTTTTCATGGTACCTTAACAGTCACCCACTCACACCAAGTTAATAAACTACAAAGGCTTGACTGTATCCTTGAACAAGGAACCTCAGAAAATTAGAATAAAACAGGTTTGGATGGGAAGCCAGGAATAAATCTAACCTCAGTCCAGGGTTTTGTTTGATGTTTGTATATGGCATTCTTATCCCTTACCCCTGGTCCTCCACCCACTCCCGCACACAATCCCCATCCCTTTTAAAGGCTGATTCAGAGCCCAGTAACTCTGTTGTGAAACTCCCTGTCCCTTAGCCCCTAGTCTTACAAAAATGCCAGTGCTTACTCAAGACCATCTGCACTGAGGGCAGCTAGTCTACTCACATGACTTCAGTTAAGCATCTGCAACCCACTGGAAGTTCTTGCCATGTGTCTGTACAAGTTAGTGGGTTAGCTAGGTAGTTTGTTTCATCTTAGTAACATCTTTATTGTGAATGCAAGACAGTTTATTGATAAATGGTATATGTCTTTCTCAGTTAAGTATTAAGATAGTCTAACTCACGCATAAAATGCTTCTTATACGCATCCTGGAGCTGAATGTATTTTCAGAGCCAGAAAGTATATCAAAACCAACACGTGGAAAAGGCTGGCCTAAAAAGAGACATACACACAAAGAGAGAAAGACATAGACTTGTGTGCATTGAAACATAATGGCAATCCAAACTGTTCCAGAATAACACAAAGACACAAACCTGAAGACAAATGCAGCCATCTTCTCCCCAGTAAACCCAAAATCAGTCCCTCTAGGATTAACACATAGGTACACAAAACAACCCTTCAAGAAATCAAGATTTGTAGTTGGTAGAGTGTCATACATTAAATGCGTTCTGTTTCCAACAGCAAGCTTTGGATGTGAGGCAATTCTCAAACACGGGATTTCTTTTTCTTCCCTCCCTTATCAGTGGATAACTTGTGACTATAATGCAGTGATTTGTATTAATTAGCATTTTTGTTTCAATCAAAAATCAATTCAAGAAGCCAAGGTCATTGCCTCTACCTGATCAGATTTGTAGAAGTACCGAATATACCTGCTGCTTTTGCTAGGGGTGCTCAGGGCACTCTTTCAAAAGACAGACTCCAGAATGCTCCAGGTAGCAAACACCTAGCTAAGACTGAAAATCATAGCTACCTTTACTTATGTCACCTTACTGATTCAGAAATATTGGACTGCCTTAATCCTTTCATGAAGCCTTTCTCCCCAAAGGGACATACAACTAAGAATTTCAGCCTCTTGAGAAAGAGAAGCAGGAAAGTTTTTAACAGGCTTGTGAGCCTCATAAAAGTACTCAGAAGTCTACGCAAGAGTCAGCCAGCTTTGAATGTTAGTGCATCATAACAAGAGTATATGATTTTTCCTGACTTAGAAACTACTGGGTGAAGATTAAAAGAAGAAAGCCTGCACAAAGAACTACCTGTGTAAGTATTATGGTTAAAATATCATTAAAATTGAGAAAAGGGTATACACATCCTAACTAGCCTTTCTTCTGCAACTGCCGTGGATAACGAACCATCTGGTCACATAGTCACAAATACATTCACATCCACTCCTGCTCCACAAAACCCAGGCTAATGTGACTGCCAGTGTGAAGTCACTGAAAACAACTTAACCCCTTCTTCTCAATTTATCTGGTTTCCGTCTGCCTTTACCCTTAGTAGTTTAAGGGGGGAAAACACGGCTTGATTGCATCAGTGGGATAGAGCTGAACGCAACAGATTTCCACGGCAACGAGATACAGCCTCAGTGAGGAAGGCCTGTGAATAGCTGTGAGGTGATGTGCTCGGCAGACATAGATTTTTCTATCAGGCAGCCAGAGATAGCAGCTCATGTTCATACGCAAATGTGCAAGGAATCTCATTCTTGGCCTTGTACAACCCCACTGAATTCAGCAAGAGCTACGCCAATGTAGACCACAGCAAGATAGAGATCAGCATTTGGTGTTAGTAGGAAAAATAAATGGCAATATGGAGAGACACTCAGCCTTTGAAAAAATAGGAGAGAATACTCTTAAGATATTCCTCATTAACTGAGCATATATTGTCAAATTACAGCAAAACCCAGTGCTACTATGAAAGGGAAAGCAACCATATAATGCACAGATTTGTGCATACTGTGCCATCACCTACTGCCCGTGCTTTTACCTTTGACTAGTGCACATTTATACACAAGTCCAACCTCTTACAAATAACCCTGCTGCATTTGGAAAGAGAGGGAACTGTAACTACCCCAAATTCTTTACCGAGTCAATCATTTGGCCTATGGGATTTAGGTTCCTTCCCATTACAATACAGTTACCATACTTTCTAGCATAACAATATTTTATGCACTTGCTAGCATCCTCCAACTTTGCTTGTAACAGATTGATGTCTTCTGGGCACAATCATGATGAACTTTGCTTTCATACACAAGAAAACACCCTCAAACACACTGAATTCAGTAGGACAAGTCACAGTTTGTAAAGTTAAGAGCACGCACAAGGCTTTGCAGGACAAGGAGGAGCTAAGGCCATTAGCAAACTTTTCCAAGTCAGGCAGAAAAATAGCAACTGTCCTGCTCACAGCGTATGCTTGGCTGGAAGTGCACAAAAAGCCATTTATATCAAGCCTAAGAAAAATATGCCATGTACTGTTTATAAAAATATCTGTAACGAACTAAGAACAAAGCCAGAAACTATCCAAGCAGGCTTAACTGGGCAGGGGCGAGAAAAAAGTAATTTCATGAGCTATTTTGTAGAGCAGAGCAGTGACAGCCGCATCCCACTGAAGTTTTATTTAAGCCCTGCAACTTTTCCTGATCCTGCATTAGGTAAAGCTTAAACCAACTCAGAAGACTCACAGCAGGCACTGTAAGCACAAGACTTTATTTTGTATTAGTGATAGGACTGATTTTAATAAGCCATCCCAGTTACAGACAAGCATCAGGGCTGACTTTGGAGCAGGCTCATAATTGTTCCAAGTCCTGTTCAACAGAAGGATGATGATTAACACATAGCTGCAACATTTTAAGTCAATGGTTTCCTGATTCCCAAGGTGTCTGGTAAGCTTAAAGCACATGAGCCCCAAGGCTGCTTGCTTCGCTTGACGAGTGGCGCCTTGTATTGCTGCTGTTTATACAGATATGGTAATTAAAAATTGCACTGTAATGCACTCAATAATAGTCTTATTGTTCCTGTGAACTGAACTGCTCCAGTTAAATATGATATCACAGCTAAACAATAATCTGCATTAATACTTTTTTTTTAAGCTTTTCTTTTTTTTTTTTTTGGCTGTATATGAGCTCTGGGTTTCTTCACTGTAGACATTTCCAGCAAAACATCTTCCTGCTAAACCAAAAGCTTACTGCACATTCCCATGGAGTATACTCTCTGACACCTAAGCAAGCACTGTGCTGACACCAAACCCAGACTCAGAAGCAGCACACAAGGATAACGTCTAGCTAATAAAAATAGCAAGACTTTCCTCACATTTCTCAGTAACAGGGCAGCACACAAGGATACCATTCCACAGGTGTGCTTAGTGTAGAGCTGTTTATATTAAATACAACTGAAGGGTATTAGCAGGGCTAGCTGACAGCGCTGGAGCAGTGGTCACAGGAAACCAGTGAGGCACATTTCTTAAACATGTAGAGCCTTAAGGGAAAGCAGCAATGACGAAACAACACAGCTGTTTAAAAAAAGCAAGATTACAGGCTAGCCACCACTTTGTACAACATCCCAACAACATCCAGTAGCAGGTAATCTAGGGGTTCAACTGAAAGCTCCGTCAGCCTTCCACCATAAGGCAGGCCTGTGGAAGCCAAGACAGCCACACTTTCCTCATCCTTTAACGTGGCAGGCAGGTGGGGGCTGCTAAGTGAACACCCGGATCGGTTGGGTTTCACATACCTGCTTCAGGAGGAACTTATCCTCTGCGTTGACCTTGAGGGAAATGGCCAGGTGGATGGCAGAGAGAACCACTCCACTGATGACTGCGGCCCTCATCCGCACCGGCAGCAGTGTGTAGATGCTGTAGATAAAGAAGACAGTCCACCAGATGCCCTCTGAGGCACTCCTGGGCCACACCAGCAGAACCCCTACCACTTGCACTGCCAGGATCACCAGGATGACAGAGTAGCACGCCAACCACATATGGTCCTGGTGGAAGTTGTTGCGGTTGCACACCATGCACAGCACCACCATCAGCAGGATGGCCAGAGAGAGCACCACGACGTAGGATACCTCATAATGGCCGCGTGCTGCATGGAAGATCAGCATGACCATACAGACCAGCACTAGCACGGCCATGAGCATGGTGAGGCTGCTCTGGTTCAGTCGGAAGAAGTAGCGCTGATAGAGACGTTCCAGCTTCTCCGACTGGAACTTCTTAGACCTGAAGATTTCCAACAGGATGCTGCAACAACTGCCCATGGAGAAGGCCGCCTCGGAGTCCCCCTCGTCTCCGTCCTCCTCCTCCAACTCTTCAATCTTGGCCTTGATGCGTCTCTCCTCCAGCCCCAGCTCCACAGATCGGGGCCGTACCTCCCCTTGCTCCCCCAGCTGTCGGGGGCTGGCATTGTTGGGGGCAGAGGGGGAATCACCACCAGGCGTGTGGCGGGAACGGTGACGTCGGCTGTCGTCACCATGCTCCTGCCAGGCAGATTTGGACCTAAAGCTCATCATCCTGCAGCCGCTCTCCCCGCGGCTCCGGCTTGCCTGGGGCTCGTAGTCTTCCTCGCTCCTCCACCTGCCCGACATGCGAGAGGCCTTCTTGCCCGAGGACCTGTTGGGAGCCGGAGGGTAGGAGTAGCCATTGGCTCGGGCGTCTGCTTCGCCCCAGGCTGACCGGTGCTGCTCGGTGCCTGCCCAGGGCGCGGGGCCGCCGAAGCCCGGGGGGCTGATGCTGTTCGACCGGGACATGCCCTGAGGGAAGGGGCAGCAAGAGAGAGGACAACCGCCGGGCAGACACAAGGGACTAGCAGCTGGGAAAAAAAAAAAAAAAAAAAAAACAAGAGACAGCAAGGAGAGAAGAGAGAAAAGGGAAAAAAATATAAAGAAAATAAGACAAAACCCGCAAACGCTCCCAAAGCCTCCGGAGCGGCGGCGCCCCAAGGAGCCGGGGTCTCCCCGGAGGGACCCTCAAGGCAGCGCTTTGGTGGCAGACGCCATCGTCGGCCCCGGGTGCTTCGACACCCCCGAGCGAGCTCGGCACCGCCGGGACCGGGACGCTCCCACCTCACGGCAGCTCGTCCTCAGCCGAGCCGCGGCGGCCCCGGGTGCCGCGGGGGAGCCGCATCGCAGCGCGCCGCGCCGGCCCGGCACCCGCCGCTCAGGGCCGGGCGCAGGGCGGGCGGGCGGCTTCACCGTGGGCCGGTCGGCAGGGAGGGTACAGAGGATCAGGCTCGCAGGGCCACGGCAACCAGAGGCAGCGGCAGGAGCATCCCCTGCGGGGGGGGGCCTAGGCGCGGCGGGGGGGTTGCCCGAAGCGGGGTGGGCTGCGGCAACCGGAGGAGCCCCTGCCTCGCCTCCCAGCGGCAGAGCCCCAGCGGCAAGACAGGGCCGGCGGCAGCTGCGATGCTCATGCACACGGCCGCCGCCGCTCCAGCTATCGTTCCACGCTACGCCGCAGTGCCTTCGGGTGGCGGGAGCGCCTCTTCCGCGGGTGCCGGGGTACGAGAGAAACGAGCAAATCTGACAGGAAAGGACAGAAAAACGGGAAAAAAAAAAAAAAAAGGCGATAAAAAGGCGGGGCTCGGTGCTCCCTCCCTCTCGCTGTCTGAGGAACGGGGCGATAGCGGCGCCGGCGCTGGGCTACAGGCAGCAGAGGCCCCGAGCGCACCTCTCGGAGGGACGGCGGCGGCAGCCCATCCCGGCCCCGCGCCTCTTTGTACTCCCCATTCAACCGGGCGCCGGCCGCGCCGGCCCCCGCCCCGCCCCCCGCCAGCCCCATTGGCGGGACCCTGCCGCCGCCCCTCGCCATTGGTGAGCTCTGCCAGGCGGCTCGCCAATGCGCGCGGCCGAGGGGCGGGCAGCCTCAGAGCGGCCATTAACTCCTTCAGCGCCCAGCGCCAGATGCTGCCGCCTCCTAAGGGCGCTCTCCGAAGCGCTTCCCGAGGGGTCATCCCCGCTGCCCGTCCCACCCGCCCAAGAGCGGCTGGGTTTTGGCCGTGCCCGCCCTCCACGTTCTGCCTCATTTTCAAGGCCGTTGTGGGCTCTTGTGTGGCAGCTTTCCCTGGAGGAAGGTGGGGAAGGGTAACCGCCTCCTCCTCAGGATGACAGAAACGACCATATCAAGCGGCGGATGTCAAAACATCGGTGAGCACAGGAAAGTAAAGCCCCAAAGAAACGTCTCCCACCCTTGATACCTATTACTAGAGCTACTACTAACACAGCAATTAAGGCTAAAATACAAATACAGGGTTTTGGATGTTGGAGGTTTTTTCTACCACTTAAAAACTACAGCTCATGCCTGCAGCTGACACTGTTGCGAGATAGCCTTGCTGGAGGGTAGGTTCTGTAACTTGGTTAGCTAGGCTGGTCGGGGGGCTTGGGAGGATACCGTAGCAGCTTCCAACACGTTTAAAGCAATAGACTATTCATATAGTGTTCTTTCAGATCATCCATTCTTTCTGAAGAAAGGAGCTTGCCAATTAACAATTTACAATGTTTTGAAGGTAAGCATCATGTGTAATATTACCGCATGATATTCTTTATCCTTAAATTATACAGATAGTAGTTACCTTTTCCTTTCATAACTTAGTTTCTAAAGAGTAACTGTAAAAGAAGCTTCTATAAACTCTAACCTTAGTCAACACAAGTGTTCTTTACATTTTCATATGCAAAATGTGAATACTTAATTGTTCTGTTCAAGAGATCAAACACAAAACCACAAGACTACCTAGTGTCAAACAGAAAACTTACAGTTCTTTACCAGAAATGCGAGTGTTCCACCTTCCGTTCTAGCCTGGCCTTCCCAAAGTCCATTCACCCAATCATAAAAGCTTTTTTTTTCTGGGGGTGCAGGGGGGAGCAGGCAGGGGGAGGAAGGGTAACAAAATTCCATTAGATACCTTCAATCATAATCAAATTCTGTATCAAAAAATTGAACCCTGCCTCTTTAGGCTTCTCTTTTTCAAAAAGTATTTCTCTGGTTAAAATAATACCTACATGGAAGTAGATTCATGGAAAAATTAGATAATGATAGCACAAAATTACTGGAGTATCAACTCCACCAGATACTTCAGGAACCCATGAGAGTCACAGAGCCAAATGAAGCACAAATCTGAAGTTCTCCAATGCACAAATTCACACAAATTCTGATTTCCTATCTAGCCTCATAAATCTGAATCAAAACATTTTTTACTTTATTATTATTACAACAGGTGCAGTAGACAAACATTAGCATTCTTCACATTATTTACTTAAAACAGGGAATAACATCAGAACACACATCACAAATTTCACTTTCATGGCCTTCGTGCACTACAAGATTCATGCGAGTATTTAATTCAGAACTCTAAATTATCTATACTCCCTAAATTGGTGAAGGTTTTATAAACAGGCTCTTGGTCCTTCCACTGGCTATTTTCGCATAGTCCAAAGCAGCCCTCTGAAACCCAGAGCTAATAAAAGAATCCCAACTCGGAGGCATCAAATAATGAAACCGAAGAAGGTGCTATTACAAATTTTCTACCCCTCTCATCTGATCATTCACAAGGAACACAACCAAACATATCAGAAACCTGTGAAAACACAAAACCTCAGCCATTTTAAAAATAAAGCCCAAACCAAACCAGCTTGACTCATCACACTGACTTTCAGGATTTTTAGGGGTGCACAGAAGCCTATCAAGACAAGGTGCTTACTGAATCAGGTTTATCAGCTTTTTCACAACAATTCACTCCAAATACAGAACTAAAAATATTTGCATTCTGATGCTGTTTAGGACAAGCTAGAGCTGGAATGCATATCTGCAACACAATCATATGCACACACGCCATACAGAAGGATTGCATCATGAAATTCACCATTAACACAAATAATTCACCGTTGACACAAATAATTCACCTGGTCATTCACAGGACTTCACATAATCCTGTCATTAAGAAAAAAGTAGCCAAGGATTCCAGTTCCTTACAAAGACTGTGAATGCAGCAGCTCATCTGTTAACTGTAGCCCATATATACTGTATTCAGCCTTGCCAGCTGACCTGCAGATAACAAAGCAATGTTAGCAGGACTGAAATATTTGTCCAAAGTGGACTCCTGCAGCCTGTATGAAGCTCAAAGCAGAACAACTATGCTTTTGGCACATATACAGTTTTAAGCTAGTTTATCAAACACTTTACAGAAGCTGTAGCGAGGCTTAGGCTTAAATTCCACTTACAAAATTACTAATCTTCAGTACAAGCACAAACAGTTAAAGGGCACCAACATTTAAGGTCAGACATACCTAAAATGGAAGTGTCTAGTAGGCACTAAGCATACCAGCAACCCATCAGCATCCACTACCAGGAAGCCTAACTTCAGGACAGCTGAAGACAGGGCCCAGAGTCAGGTGGCTTTGACCATCAAATTTAGACTGAAAAAAAAACGGACTGACACTGTCCTAATTATGTAAGGAACCACAAGAGGAAGCACAGAAAAGTGCTGTTCTGTGCAGGAAAACCTAGTCTCAAATGTTTTCATTGTATTTTCTGTATCTAACCTCTTTCCATATTCACTGACATGAGACTAGCAGATGCTGTAGATGGTCTGAAGCTAAGCACAGACACAAGTTGTTGGAATTTCTCTGACACTTCCACCCTTCTTTCAAATCTGATTAGTATCTTTTAGTGAACATAGTCCCAGTCAAGAACAGCTATATGGGTGAGAAAAAAAAACCAAACCAAAACAAAAAAAAACCAAACCAAAACAAAAAAACACACAAAAGCAAAAAACAAACAAAAACCCACCACAGACCCCCCCCCAACCAACCAACCAACCAACCAACCAAAATACTGTCTACCCTCTTTTCATGAGAAAGCCAGGCTTTAATACAGAAAACCAGACATTTTTATTGAAAAGTTATTGAGTTACACAACTTCGACAGCAATATATTGTATATTCATTATCAAGAATTCATATAATAGGACTCCAGTGAGAGTTTCTTATGCGAACAAGTATCGGTTTGAAACGTAAGAATAATCATGATTTTTAACCAGTGGTATACAGTAGTTTTACATATTTCCATCAGCAATTACTTTTTCAAAATCTGGCAAGTTATGGCCCAATCACATTGTCAACAGGAGCCTGGAGCACAGTGGCTCACAAATGCTTACAACTGGCCCATGTTTGTATGCACCTGTATGCTTCCACATATTTGATTTGACAATATTTTTTAAAGAATAATTCAATACCTTCAGATAGCACAGCTTACTTCTGGTAGGGCTTGGACAATATCAACTGTTATTTTTCCAGTCTCACCAAGTGAACTAGCTAGCAATGTTTTATTTTGATTTTCACATCCATTTTCTTCCTGATGTAAGAAAGCTTTTTCCACGGTTCCAGTTTGCTAACTTCACAACAGTTAAAGTACAAGCTGAGTAAGGAAATACATTTAATACTCAAACCAGTAACTTTCCCAGGAGTAGTTTATGCACAGGAACAGAGAGCTAAAACACAGCAGCTAAGCCAGTGCATCCAGTTCTCCAAACACCTGGTAGAGAGTAAGAGGGACTTCATGTCATCAGCACACCAGACAAACACTGTAGCATTTCCACTAAGCACTGTTATTCTGCCTTAAAGAAAACAAAAAAACCTAAAAAACAAACAAACAAAAAAAACAACAAACCACCACACATACACATACAAATCCCAAACAAAACCACAAAAAAAACAAACCCAACCACCACCCTCCCCCCTCCAAAAACACTCAACTACTGGATACCAAAGGAAGAAAGGAAGTTGCTAACCTCCAAATATTCTTTGGGAAACACAATGGTAGCTCTGTATCATCCAGTACCTCTCCTCTTCTTAAATCACATCTTTTTCTTGACTGTCATTTAGTATAGAAGACCAGCAGTCAGCATCTTTTTCTTACCCAGGAAGTGAAGATGCTGTATTTTACCTGAAGAAACCTTTAACTAGAAGGCAAACTGACTTCCTAAAAGCAATCTAGTGTTAGGCTGACTGGAAGGCCCTCCACTTCGACATCCTCCTCACAAAATTTTTTGTAGGCATGCTAGATACATGAGTAACAAAGGGCTGACTTTTAAATTGACATCAACTTAAAACTAATTTTAGAAAAGGTACCTGGAATGCCTATATATATACATATTCTTCAGAATATCACTCACTGTTTCTAGAGTGAACTCTAGAAACCCACTCTAGTGCCCCAGATGACACGGCAAATATGACTGTGTGAGTTCAAGTGTTCAAACTAGAAAATGTCACTATTAAAGTTTTTAACATAGACTTGTAAGTACTAACAGTCTGCATAATCTTCCGCAAACCATCTGAAGCAGGAGCCAAAAAGACAAGACAAAATGCAATTCAGTGTTCACAATTCAGCTGAATCTCTGCAAAAACTTTCACTAATGAATTTCCCGATAACAATATCCTTATGTAGTACCAGGTAATACAAAGTTTCTATATACAAAATATACAAAATTCATTCAATCTATAGAGAGGCAGCTTGTTGTGACAGTTTGTGGAAGTATAACTAGACATGGAAATGTTTCTAAATATTGTTAATTATGCTTTTATCATGTGTTGTGTCCTGAACCCAGGACATCATGGAATATGCATTTAGGTATTAAACCCCTAGAAAAATTAAGGTAGAATATTGACAGTTGCATCTCTTTCCCTAATAGTAGCACATTATCAGTATCAGCATACCAAAGAGAAAAATACATCTCTGACAGTACAAAGTCCAACTAATTTCTGAAGACAAAAAAAGGGCTTTATAATCTTTCTATCTGTAAAAGAAGGCATTATTCTAGAAATTAGTGACCAACAGTATTAAATGAGTTAGAATTTTCCATTCACATTTTTAATTCCAACTGTTTCAAGGTAGTATGAGAAGTCTTCTGACACACGTGGAAAAGTATTTCCACAGGAGACAGGAAGCAGAATGTAAAAGCCACTTAATACTGACTGGAAGTTCCAGACAGTTGCGTGGCTTGAATCAACCAACCAACTCTAGAAATGCCCAGTCCATATCAAACAGAACTGAACCACAGATATTCACATAATTTTATTTTTAACTCAGAACACCAGCACAGACCCTTCCTGAAGTCTTACATCAAGAACTGCCAGTGCTTTAAGATAAGCCTTAAGTACTACTGTGAGATTAATTTGCTTACAAACACAGAATCCTTATGCTTTTCAGACTTTTTAATGTTACCCTAGGTAACTAAAATTGTTTCCACACATACTGTTTTCAAAATGCAAAGAGGAAACAGAAATAATCATCAACAGTTATTCTAAGGCACATATGCAGCTCAGCACCACTCTTCACAGCATAACATTTCAAAGAGAAGTTTTTAATTACACAGTAGTGCTAAGTCACAGTTGTCATGCATTGGACATGTGCAGATAACTGGGCATGACAACGTTATTTCATCCTGTCTGCAATCAAACAAAAAAAAAAATCACTGTAGTTGTTCAATCTTATGACAAGCATATGCCTAGAGTAATAGAACCCACTCTGCAATTACTACTCAGTTCCAATTAGAGGATTATAATTTGTTATTTATGAGCATTAATGGCATCTAGGCACAGTATTTAAATCTCTCTAAGGAAGTGTTAATGCTAAGAATGTTGCTGTGGTAGCAGACATATTATATTTAATAAATGAACTCTGAAGTATCTGTTGCATTAGTTAAACATTCCACTATATAATACTCAAATGATTTTGGTTTTGTAGAAAACCATCACTATCTACAGTTCAGATAACCTCAAAAGAATAAAAAGCTTGCATTCTATAGAGGATCCTTCCAGAAGTTTTAAGTTTGAATGTTGACATAGTCAGTTAACATGCTGTTATGAATGCCTCTTTTAAAAGTGAAAAGCACAGCATTCATAACAGCTTAGAAGTTATGTATGCCAAAAAAATCTTGTAAATTGCAAGGTACACATTATATACAAATGAATAAAACCACATCCCTAATTGGCATTCATAAAGTATCTGCTTTTGTTCTTTAAACAGTAACAATACAACATCTTTTGTTCAGAATTATTTTATTTGGATTATAGCAATTAGTATCACTGATCAGTAGGCCAAATCCAGGCAGAGCACAGAATCCATTTCACAAGGCAACAACATGGACAAGTATTTTAGCATACAAACCATTTCACTGAATTACCAAGTAGAAATATCTTCCAACCATGCATAAAAAGTCTATGCTTAATCTTTCAGAGCTCCAGGTAATACTAGATTTCTAAATATACAAAAAATACATTTAACTTATAATAATCTTAGTGAATCAGACTTATAAAATTACAATTTTATTCTTCACAACATAGAAAAAATACAAAAATGGCTGTATATAGTTTTCACCCAAATTTCACTGACAAATATACATCAAAATGTATGATTTGATGTATACTTATGACATTTTTAAGCTGAAGTTTTAAAATGACACTGCAGATTGGTCCACACAAATGCCAACCTTTATACTGATAAATAAACAACAACCCAACCTTTGATAGAAACATCACATTGTGAAAAATTACAATTTACCTGCACTGTAGCCTGCATCTTACTGTAATTTACAATATGAACATTTCTATAATTCCAGTTGTAAACTATACAGTGATATACATCTTGGTCTTAGAGGGTAATGACTAACTCAGAGCCAGCATGGTAGAACAGGAAGTACTGTCGACTGCATCAGTGCACACAACACAGTACTTAAAGCAGAAGACACGGCTGCAGCAGAAGTTTGGTGATGCTGACAGAAAACATGCAAGCCAAGTAAATAGTCTGTGGGTAAAGAAGAACAACTCTAGATTTGTGACAGAGTACAAATCAAAGCTTCTATTATAAAGTTCACACAAACCACATTAGAATTTCAGTGACAGGTGAGGGAAAATTTGTTCTTACTTTATGAGGAGGAAAAAACCCACATGTGACCAAAGTTGGTGTTAGGGAAAAATTCAAACAGTATTATGGCATCGCACTACAGTTCTCAAGATCACCTTCCAGTGATTTCCATGGAAGCTAAACTTGAAAAAGCACTGCAAGCTGAAGTGAGGGAATTCTTGTACATACTAACTGCATGTTCATACTTGAGAATTTTTAAATCAACTTGGCTTACAGGATTTCTTATTATCAAAGCATTTTATTTTTCTTCTTAAAAGGAAAAGTAGCTCCATTTTCTTTTAAAAGGCTGTAGTCCATTTGCATTTGTGTGGCAAATTAATACTTTCAATAAAGTAAATATTCTCTAACAAAGCTTATTCAGTAAAGATGTGGGTTGTATAAGCTCTCTCCCTACTGGCAGCTCTATTTGTCCATAGTGCCAATGCTATCTAATACAGATCTGTACTGTATCTTTCTCATCAACAGAGCTATGAATGTTACACAGCCATTTTTCTCCAAACTGGATTAACACATCCGAAACCTTATCTTTTATTTGGGCGCAGAAATCAAATCAAGAAAAGTTGATGAGCTGAGCATATCCTCTATGAATATGCTCCTGATAGCACTCCTGATAGCAAGTATAAGTAAAAGGAGATGTTTTGTTCTGAGGTGGAAGCTTACACTGTTGAACAGTGTGATGTAACATTTCTCAGATCACAACAACAAACCACCACATAACCTAACGGAGAAATGAAATTGTTGCATCTTTGAAAGCAAACCCATTTTAGGATGTATATAGCCATAGAGTCTTTGAATACAGCCAATAACTGTCTCTAAAAGGTTTAAAATAGAAGCAAAGATCATTCCTGTCTCTTTTCCCTCTCCCTGCTTATAGTAGTCTTGTTTGTGCTGAGCATTAAAGGTGCTACATATGTTACTGAGTGCTAGGGAAATTCACTCAAGACTTTTTGATGGAGCCAAAAAAAAATTACTGAAAAATGCAAAGGCTGTTGGGTTTTGTTTTTTTTTTTTTTTGTTGGGCATTCTTAAATATAGCTTTGTCAAACATAAACCAAAATAACTGTAGATCCAGCTCTCCCTAAGTGCTAGAACAGAGAGCCTGTGCCCTTAGTACTTATTGGCTATGTTCAGGGAGAGCAAATAAATAACTGGGACACAGCTATGGGCCATATCCAGGGGGAGGTGCTGGCATGCACAGTACTAGGCTAGTACTGCAAGTACCATAGTACTGGTCATACCTCATTTATGCACTAAATCATGATGTTACAAGAGGGAAGCCAGAGAAGCCTGTGTATTGTTGTCTAGTGGCTCTGACTGCTTTAAGATAGGACTATTTGATAGAGCGAAAGCCATAACCTACATTTCCTTTCACCTTTGCTTGAATACCTGTTCATTAAGCTGCTCCCTCCCTTAATCCTTCCCATTTCCCACCCTCCACTCCCTGTCAACAGTTCATTTGTAACTCTGGGCAATGCTTGCCTAGCATTAGTGCTTTCTGCCTCGCTACAAGGTTTCCTCAGGTCTTTCATTTTGTGTTTTACCTTCCCAAAAGAAGGCTTAGCCTGAGAACCCAGAGAAAGCACCTATGAAAATTTAACTTTCTATGGCCTTCTGCTCTTCCAAAAGAGCACATGAGGGAAGGTTTGCCTGATCTGCAAATGCAGCACGTAACACATGAGATGATCCGCTTTCAAAGAAGGAGCTTACAAGTTTGCAACATTTCAGAAGCCGAGTGCCTGGAACTGCCTGCTTGGATGTGCCAGTGATACACTTCAGTCACTTGAGAAAAGCTAGGTTGAGGAACAAGGCCCTCAAATGATTCCACGGTAGACCAAATAGTCCTCAACACTGAAAGCTGAGTACCACTGAGTGGACAGTGATTAGAGATGATAATTTCAAGTAAAAAAAGGGGGAGAACTGCACCTGTTTCTGGGTGACTTGCCTCCTAATATTGTTTAGATTCATTACTGATATCACTAGAAATATTACAGTTAGGTTTTTTTTTTAATTAAAAAAAATTATCCAGGGATGCAGCACTTAGAGGAGTTTTAATGTTTCAGATAAGCATTACAACCTCTGAATTAACATTAGCATTTAAGTAATCAACTTAAATGAGATCTTCAGAGAACACACTCTGGTCAGATACCCTACTGTTTAAATTCCTAAAGAACCACATTCCCCTCATTTCCCGTAAATGTTTTCCTGTTCTTGTTCCCATCACCCTTTAAATACACAACCTACTTTTAATTCAGACACTTTGCCCAGATTACATTCTTCACTGGAGTCTCTGACAGAAATCATAAAGTATTCCAGAGCATATTGTTTGCTTTCACAGCAATACGTACAGTTTCTGGCATGCAGTCAAGCACTTAAAGAAAAAGAGGTATCAGTAATATAATCCCAATTCAAGCATTTAGTGGGTATAACTTCATCACTCATACTGCAACCTTCAGGCATTTAGTAATAAATGAAACCCTTTAGCACATCATTTAAAAAAAAAAAAAAAAGGAAAAGGCTAATTGCCAAGCCACAAAGTTTAAAAGTTTTCTGAAGCACTGCGAACTGAAAATTATTTAAATGTTTTACATTGTGGAATTTCAGTGAAATCAGATTTATTGGTTATTCTTGTTAAATTATTGGTCTTTTACCTCCGACTTATATTATCTTGGTATATTCTTTATAAATGTGCTGGGTATTGAAAATCTGCAGCATTTTGATGTTTGAAAAGTTCTGAAAAAAGACTTGAAATTACTCCGACTTCTTGTGTTCTTCAGCATGAGAGAGTACCTTTCGCCTCTGATGTAGCATATGAAAATACAGCTGAGGAAAGACTGAAGAGAAAACAGACTTAAGTAAAGTAAGAAGTGAGGCTTATGTATCAGTGTAAGATGTGCAGTCACATGCAGAAGGTCATCAATTCTCTATTAAAAGAAAACATGCTTATCTGCTTTTTGCTCAAGTTGTATATTGCCTTTTATTCTTTAAAGAGAATAAGTAGTACTGTCCTTAGGCTTCAGGTACTATTTAACTTTTGCTAGAGGAACTGCATTTTGAATTAAATGCAAAATGCCTTATTTAACTGTGCACGTACAAGCAGGATGACAAAAGTTTCCTGAACTGCACACACACAACAGAAAGAAAATACTTTTCAAAAGAATGAAATTTCCAGATTTGCTACATTTCTTTCAATTTTGATGACACTTTTTCAGGACTTAAGGAACTTTATACAAACCAGTGCCTCGTCCATCTCTTCTCTCCTTACCCTCCACACAAAGCTTTTTCCCCTCCTATTTCTAAGACTACATTACACAATATGTTTGCAGAATACGGTATGGAAAAGTTACATTTATAAACAGCAAAAGCTAAAATTGCCATGAGCCACTAAACTTTTGTGAACCACATAAAAATTAAGCAAGGTCAGCATTAGCCTAAATTTTATGTTACACATGCAAAATGTTAATCATAACATAAGTCAAATTCTATTTAATTTGTGTTTTGTTTTTTTTCAGGTCAACATTTTTTTCTTTTGGCTTTCTTTACCCTGTATTTGATTTCGTGATTGTTTTGTCCTTATCCTGATTCACTCCACTCATTTAATAAGCAAATACAGCTATCCAGAGACATAACAGAATACACAGCCACATGGTTTCTCCACTAGAAGTCTAAGTAATGGGGATGCATTATATGCAAATAATTTAATGACATCTTTTCTAGAAAAATATCAATTTTGACAGACACTAAATAAGTACTAATTCAGAGATATAAAGTGAGGTAAATGGTAAGATGCAAATATCTAGACTGTAAAAACCCCTCCACTTTTAACAACAGTTACCAAGATCTTCAGTAGGGTCACAGGGCATAACTCCTGTACAGGTAGCTTTTATGACTGAATAACTGAACTACAGTGTAATCAATGACTGCAATGGACACTTGCTTTTCGTGTATCTCAGGAATACCTTCAGATGAGAAGGCGCCTACGATCACTTAATTCCAAGCAGCTGGTTCTTGGAGTTCAGATACCAATTCACAATAATTAAAAAAATAATAAAAACAAAATAAATACTTCATTCAATGAACATTACATATCCAGCAAATTATAAAGGATCACAGAAAAGACCTCATTTAAGACATAGCAACTGTAATGGAGAAAGCAGGATGAAACGTACTTGGGTTCAAGGTGGGCTCCCCCCCCAAATGGCCTGTGATCTAACTATCACACAAGAGTAATTTATACTCATGGTTATTTTGACTAAAACAAAGTTCTGGCTGCCTGGTTAAGAACATCACCATTTTTGGAGGAGGGGGACAAGGAGAAACAAAGGCATGAAAAGTGCTTTTTCAAGAACAGATGGAAAAACTTAGGAACCTTGATGTCAGAATTACAATATGGTTCACTGAAAGTGTGAGTGCTTGTTATAGAGACAGACACCCTACTCAAATTTTTATCTTTGAATATGATTTATCATTCTTCACAGTGTTCACATGAAGACAGCTACAGATATAGCTAACAGCAGCAACATCATAACTACGTTATTCTACACGTTAGACTTTATTTGCACATTTAAATTTGCTAAACATTTCCATGTTCCTATTCTCCATTTCAAAGCAGCAAAGCCAAATCTTCATCCAATCTATAGAAACATCAACCAGGGATCATGTCAATTCAAGTTAATTCAACAGAAACAGTTCCCCGCCCACTAGTATGAAAAACAATGCTCCTCTTCCTGAAAAAGAACTGAATTTTAAGAAGCTGGTTTGAACTTTGTCCTCCTAAAAGTCTGGGGGGCGAATGATGTCAACATCTGCCAAAAAAGTACCACAGTAATTTTATATTCCAAGTGTAAGAGTAAAAACATGTATTACTGTTTTGCAGGTGTTGGTAGAAAAAAATCCTTGCGGTTTTAACTTTCTCTTTTTCCTTTAGATATCTTTCAGAATTAATTTTGAGAAATTAGTTACATGCATGTTAATCCCATAACTATTATTTTTTCCTGTTACAGCTCTTAATATTAAAAACCCTAACAAACTCATACTTACTTGGAATGTAGGAGATCATAACCAGGATAAGGAATGTATAGTAGTCAAAAGAAAAATTGTACTTGTTAGGTAAACTAATGGAATACAAGCCAGACTGCCTGACGAAGGGTAATGCAGCATATATTGTGAGTAACTCGCCTGAGACTCCCATTGGATACAATACGATAAACAAAGTGTACCTAGAACAAAACATTTATGAAAATGATTAAAAGTTATGACAACTTCTAACAAAGCACTTGCTAAATATTATGGATATTAAAATTTTAGATTCTCAACTCCCTTAGCTTTTATTTGACTGAAGTATGGCAAGGAATGAATGTTGTTGCAAGACAAGTATTCAAATCAGCAACTAGTTTCAATTACTTAAAGATCACCTTTGTGGATCTAAAAACTCCTCAAAACTACTGTCACCTACCCTCTCCTCCTCCCTCCTTACCCCCCTCCCCTTGTTACTCTGAATTTTAAACTCTTTGGTAGAGGTCATTATATTGCTTAAAATGAGGCCAAACGCAGTTGATACTAATCAATGAGCTTACAGATTGTTTCAAGTACAACCCTTGAATTCAAGGGTTACTGCTAAATGTCAATTTACTTATTGTTACCCCTAACTGTTAAATATCAGTTTTGACAATCACTTTGTAAACAGGGCAGAGTTCTGACAGTATATTCTTTCAGTTTACAGTGCAATACATACTTTTTTGTGCTGGAAAGAAGCTAGGAAGTCACATTCACAAACAAGGCAACTACCTCAAGGCAGAATCTAATTTTTATACTGCAACTATTTTACAAGACAAATATCCCTGTCAAATCAGTGCTTTAAGACTATGATTTCTATTATGCCACCTACCTGGCCCATTTGATGAGATAAGGGAGATGGTTTAATAAGCTAAACGTATAAAAAGAGTAACGGATTATCTCAGTGATTGTCCAGGCCACTACAAACAACAGGACACTATCTTCAGTTTGTACCTGTAAAAAAGGAAAAAAGCTCAGTACGAATTAAAGTATTACTAATTACTCACCAGACCCAAGAAAACCTCAAAGAAATCAATTCCCATGGGTTGCTTTACTGCATCATTTTAGATAACAGACTCCAAGAATGAGCTTAAAAGCAACATTAGTAACAACAGTTAAAAACCCTTATCATGCTCCATCTTCTTCTAGTTGCTTAAGAATAGCTCTGCCTGGTGATCAGATAACTTAAGATCTCCCATTCTGTGCAAGTTAAATCAGTATAAGAAAACCCTGAAATGCTGAGAACAACTCAAACCTCTTCTTATTACTATGTAGTACCAACTTCTACTTCAGTCCCTTCTTAATGCAGCAAGAAGAAAGGATGCTAACACATTACTCTAACACTTGATACCTATATTCTGATCCTAGTCCATGCTACTTCTGAGCAAAAGCACTCTACAGATGAGAAACTGGTCCTAATTTTGAGCAGCAGCAGAACACCACCAGGACACAGGCTAGGAAGAGAGAAAAAGCAGAAGTTCAGACTGTCACACCTTGGATAAGCTTTGCAACCACCTGCTTCACTACCCCTTGCTCCTTTTCTGCATATTATATCCAGCCTAATTCCTCTAATGTTACACTCAAGGTGTTACTATGTTTCATTGCTTTACACCTCTTAGAGCTTTTATTTCAGACACACATCACTGAACTAGCTTTTACTCCCTTCATATTTTGAAGGGTAACCTTCAAAAGATGCATTCTGAAATTTATTATTAGATTTATTAGACTTGGGAGCATAATTACGAGTTTAAGTTTCAGACGGAATAGCAGTGATGAAGTAGTCTATAGGGTCACATACGCGCACTACAAATTATTAAGAGTAAACATGATTTTTATGCAGCCTTTTGCTTCCTTCCCTCCTTTTCAACAGTATTCTTAACTGTGCAAATACTTTGCGCCCAAATTCAGAGGACTGTGGGAAAAAAAGAGCTCAGCCACAGGGCCCACTTTTTTTTTTTCCCTCCAACCCTTGAAAAAAGGAAAAAGGAAGTCAGCAGGTGTGGGTGGTACACTCTATTCATCTTGGGAAAAGTACACGTACAAACCAAAAAAGGAGCAACTATAAAGGCAATCAGAAATCTTTTAATAGGAAGGAACTGACCATGCATTTGTGTGTAAAAACACTCATGAGAATTACCCATAAAAATGTTTCTGTTACAAACTACAAAATCTAGAAATATTTATAAATCTTGGGATATCCTGGACTGTACAGCCGTTGTTAATCTACATTCTGCTGCGTACAGCATTTCAAGTCACTTTCACTGCACTTCACAGCAAATGCACCTTGTTCTTTTTCCACAGGAAACTCTGATAGTTTGCTTATATATTGATCTCCCTTGTGTCATCATAACAGAACAAAATCCAAAACTTACTTGAACACTTTCAAAAAAGAAACCAAATCTATTTTTACACTGCTACAGGATCTTAATCCTGTTTGGGGTCTGCTTCATAAGCAAGACTTAGTTCTCAACCTGGAAAAGTTAACAGCACTTCACAGATGTTTCTCATCTCAAGGAGTGCTTCACAAGCACTCCAGAGCTGCATCTTCTGGTCAAATCAGGAGTAGCAGCTTAGTCAGTTCATCTAAATGTATGAGTCACAAACTTCACTGTACTTCGAAACCACACTTTCCCTATCTACAGAAGTCAGTAAAACCAACAACCAAAAATTTGTAGCTTCAAGTAGCACCCGAGGATATAAGCAAGGACAAGAAACTGTGAAGGTGACAGTGAATGATACCCATAGAAACAGAAAATCTGGCAGTTAGAATCCAGTTCTATCACAGGGCTTCTGTAACACTGCCTTCACAAGTTTAGAAGTTATTAAAACAGTTCACACCATTATAAAACATCTACAACTCTGTTAAAGTCCCTTAAAGAATCATTGATTGTGCTTTTATAGCTTGTGTCCCTATTTAAAGGAGGAAAGGATACTGGAAAACAGCAGTAGTTTTCATTCCTATACAATTTTCAAATAGTTCCATTCTGTGCAGTAAGGAACAGAAGACTACTGTGCATTTTATCACCACATTTTACCTATATTCTACAGCTCATCATTAAAAAGAACGATTCTTACGAACTAACAGACCTGTCAGAAGTCTGTCACTATTAGAACACCTCTTTGAAGACTGAAAATCTTTCAATACATCAAATAAAGATGTCCAAGATGCACATTATCAAACCCCTGGGAACTCATACACAAAGCAGTCTCTCAAGAGTCTTATTCATTTAGGCACTACCAATGCTGCATTTGTATTGTTCTTGTGAGCTGAGGATAAGGGGACAGTACAGCTCAGAAACAGCTACGTACAGCTTAATAAACCACTAAGCCCACTTCTGCCCTCAGAACTCAATTTCTCTTCCTCTACTTTTTCATGCTAGTCTTTGAAGGAGGTGTTGGACAAAGTCAAAACATATTTTATGCTTTATCTGCAATTTATTTGTCCAACTGTCTTAATATGCCAGTCATACAATGAGCATATTTTTTGGCCTATGTTTCAAACCAGTTTATCATCAAGGAGGGTTCTAAATATAGCTTAGCTTATCTTCAGTATTATGAATAGCACAAAATGTTTGTTAAAACACAAGAGAACCCACAGCCTTTTAAGATGCAAAGATGACAATTGGGAATTGATGAAATAAAACCCAGGAGGTTTTTACTGTTCTCCTTATGCACAGAAAGGGAAATTCTATAGATTTCTCCACATTAAGAGTAACAGTTTGACAAATTATTTGCAAAAAAATTTCAGCTAAACAAATAACTAAGCAATCCAGTGCAGAAGAGTAAAACCAGCAACACTATGCAACTATAATGATGAAACAGAATGTCCAGAGAGAAAGCTTCACAGAAGGCACAAAGGCCCTAACAGACATTTGTGTTACACAGAATTACTAAAATTTTACATAGATGTAAAGCAGTGATGAATCAGGCTTTTCAACTGCACTCGCCCATTTAGAGTTCTGAACTTTGCAGCTTGGGCTTCTCTTACTACAACTTAAGTCTTAGCTATCATAATTTAAGATGTTCTTCCCCTTTTAACATGCTTTGTTACTGACTGAAGATGTCAATTCACAACTGCAGATACCAGAGTCTTAATTACCAGCTCAATATACTGTATATGTCATCTTCACACCACTCTCTCTGCATGTTCTAGAAAGGTTCCTCTAAATACATACTATACTTATCTGCAATATATCTATAACTGAACCCAAGTGGACAAGCAGTAAATCACTGCTGACATAATTTTTAATTACCCACCAGAACTGGGTGCAGAATTATCTATCAGAATGGAACTCTAGGAAGGCCTGATGATCTCATTGTTTACCCAAATTCAGAAAGACAACTTCAAACTGAAGGGCACCTCGTGTTGTCCTCTGCCTACTTTCTTCTAGCCCTTCACACCAAACTGCTCATTCTCTTTCCTCCTTTGTAGGAGAAACAGCAAAACTCACCAAACTGACTCCTTTCTGACGTAATGACAAAACAAATGCAAGTACTGTATTACATGCCAGGCCAGGCCCTCCACCACTAAGCTAACAGCTACTCATGATGGAGTTAAGGGGAATCTCGTTGCTACTCAAAGTGTGCAGTGCTTTAACATTTGCCATGCTTTAACATTTATTATAAATACTTTCGTATTGAATTTAACAACACATCAGCACTAAATTCAACAAAACGCACAAACATGTTAGTAGCAAGAAGCATGCTTCAAATCACATCACATATCCAGAAGTGTATTCTGACAGAAAGGAGAGATGCAATACACGTTTCTTCTTTTAACTGTATTATATATGAAAACAGTCTGGAAAAGCAAGATACTGAACAAGTCTCACTCAAAAAGTTAAAGAGGATAACTGAGTTTTATTTTACAAGAACCTCATCATGCAACTGCATAGCTTACAAGTTCCATAAAGCTGTGTGAGAATTTAATCCTGGACTTCACCATGGAGCTCACTTGTGCAGACAGCCCTTTAGAAAAAGTAGAACACTTGTGACACTTTCAATACAACTCTACAGGTGAGACTGTGTGCTCTCTGGCTGGGGGGGGAAGGGGAGAGGTTAGAATACAACCTCTTAATTTGATTTATTTTCTAAGTCACAGGTGAAAAACTCATCACAGGATTCCTCATCCTTACCATTCTTACGGCTACTTTCTAAGACATTAATAAAAATAAGACATAATCACAAGACTTTAGCTACAAGACTACACAGACGCGAGGAAAAAAAAAACCACCCTATGTGTAATATTGTTGAAAGAATCCTTGTTAAAAAAGTCCTTGCTTGCTAAACACTGAATATTGGGCTGAACTTGTTGCTCACATTTTCTCCCATTTTGCTGGTTTTCTCCAGTGAGAGTGTGGACATGAAGTTTCAAAAAACCCTAATCAACAATAATTTTACAGACTTGCCTTTGATGCCTAACAGACAACACAGGGAATAATCCTAATCCATGCAATCCAACCTTGAACACTTGGGTTACTTCAAAAGCAGGAGGCAATTCATAAGAAACAGATTACCACTGTTCATTACGAAGCACCAAGTACCCCAGCTTCATACAGGTAACAAGCAAAATGACAGGCATAGCTCTTTAAAAATTATTTTATGCATGTATCTTAAAATCTGTTTTGGGATTACATGGTGGGTTTTTTTTGGTCAAAATCTAATATTTATCTCTAGTAAATTAACAGAGGCTGGAGTACATTTATTTGCAGCAAAAGTGAAATCCATCAGAAGGTATTTCCAAGATTTTGGTGTGGTTTTTTTTTGTTTCTGTTTTTTTTTTGTTTTGTTTTTTTTTTTTTTTTAATAACATTCCTCCGCTTTAGTGTTAAACTATGGCTCCACAAGAACAAGCATCATAATATCAGAATGGGCTGTCAATTACTAGGAGCTACAGTGACTTATGTTACTCTACATGTGGATGGAAACTGATAACAGAGGAAGGAGTAAGGAAAAGAGAGCAGCTTCCCTGAAGACTTGGTAATAAGACAAGCTCCTTAAGACATTCTTCATGTCAAGTCACAAAAGATCTCATGCATGTGACACTAGAAGACCATCTTTTACTTCAGGCAGATATGCCGACACTGGCATCAAGACTGACTTCCCTCTTTAATAAGAAGAAAACCAGTAAAATTGGTTGGCTAAAGTAACACCACACATGCAGCATATCTGGGCTACTACAAGGTATTCAGATGACATGAAAGACCCAGCATCAGTTGTATCAATTAAAGCATGTTCAGATTTTAAAACAGCTGTTACGAATACTTTCCAAATAAGACAGCTTCCAAAAGATTCTGCAAAGGTTTGTATAAAATAGAGCAATGAGAAAAAATTCACAGGCCCAAAACCCCACCTGTGCTTGAATGCAAGAAAAATGAATGAAGGACAAGGGGAAGATTTTCCTGGAGAGTGGTAACAGAGAACATCCAGGCACTGCTGTGCACAAACAGCTGAGGAAGAGCTCCCATGTGCCATGGTAAAGAAAGCAAATTGTGCATGAAAGAGAGGGGCAATGAGGAGATTTTACTAATTATGGCACTGGTGAGATCAATACTAGAACACTGTCCTCAGTTCTGGGTTATGTATTACACACTGCAACCTCTCTAACTTTCAGTAAGCACTGCAAAACCTATTCAGGAGCTAGATGTCTTATGGTGAGCACATCAGACCTCAATCTATTTGACTGTCAATAAAAGATTATGGCAGATCTATTTCTTTTCATCCTCAAAAAGTCACATAAATTTCACATGTTGGGATACAAACATGTCATTTTAAAGAAAAAGAGAGCAACACTTGCTTTTTAGAATGGGTTATTAGTTTTTCTACCTATTTTGTAGCTTAACTTACCTCTTTCACACTATGTGTTACTGCCCACGTCAGGAAAACTCTTGACATCACTTGGAAAGCAGTCAGAACAACAGAAGAGGGAACAATGCCTGGAAGATATTTTGCAATTAGTAAATATTTCTGACTACTGGGGTGGGGAAATAAACCACAGCTAAGCCAAAGTCCAGTTATTTTAATTTCTTTGGAAGGAAAGCATTCATTTTTTTCAATTTGAGAGTATGAAGTCTGTCCTGTTACACTACATTAGGCTGCAAAAACATGTAACTGACAAGACTTTGTGCATCAAAATGCAAATAAAACTAAGCAGCCTTCAATCACAGCACATTCCTTAATACACAAAACAGCTGAATGAGATAACCTCAACCAAACAGCCTTGCTGTACAGTCTTTCAAATAAACCCTTTTTCACTGAACTATCCAAGATATTTTTTTATTATTATGATTTAAAGAATAAAAATAAAGATATTCTGCACAATACAACCCTCAAAACAGCAAGCAAAAGTTAGAACTATTTTGAAGGAACACTGATGCAGCTCATAGCCTGATAAAGTTCACAATTCCTTCTTAGGAATATAACTTAAGAAAAAAATAATCAACAAACAAACAAACAAAACCAAACCCAAACCAAACCCCAAGGAATAGCTGATGTGTTGTAGACACAGAAGAAATTTTAAGATTTTCTCAAGGAAGCAGATTTCACTGGTTCTTCTAAGTTCTGAGGTGCTGATTAAACTGATACTAAAAGGATCCTATACGTCCAGGTCTTCTAACATTCACAGCATAAAGTTTTATTTTCTTGTAATAGCATGTAATAGCATGTAAAACACAAAAGCAGATGCAGCTCCCAAAATACAGTAAAAGTGCTTCTATAATGCAAATCACAGCAAGCAACACAACAACCTCAGGAAGAAGTAAAGACAAAATTGGAAAGTAGAAGAGGAAGAAAGAAGAAGAAAAGCTAAAAGCAAGTTTCATTATTGTTAGTCACGCAGTCATTATGTTAATCTTTTAGAATAAAAGGTAGAGTAGCATTAAAAGTTGCTGAGGGCTACTCTGCAGGAAAAATCCTACACACAGTTCTCTTTGGTTTCATCACGAATTGTTCATAATCTAATTTCTGTTGTAAAACCTCAGGGCAGAACTGTTGTCTGTTACTTGGACAACGTGAAAAAGGGTGCTATTAAAACCTCACAATCTGTACACAAAGGCTCACTCCTATGATAAAACAGACCTTTCCTTTTATACAATTTAGATCATTCCTCCCTATGCAAGATAACCTAATGTTCTTGCAAAGGAATCTACAAATAAGCCAGAAAGACTGTGTATGAACCATCTAAGATTATCTCACAAGTTAGACACATAGGGGTTTTCATTATAGCCAAGACAATGCTCATCTATGCCAAAACCAGGAGATCAAAATAAGTGACTCATCAGCTGCAATTTAAATAAACATTACTTGCCTCTAATTATTTATTTACTGAAGTGAAAAGCTACCTGACAGTCAATTTTAAGCTTGGCATTTTAAAAACGCCTGTCACCACTTACACAACACTTCACATGCTAGAGCAGTACTTGACAGAGGGTTCAGGTCCAGAACCAAGCACCAGGTAAGCCATACCCAGACCTCTCCCAGACCCTGGACTACACCATCCAGAGGAGATCCTTCCAACTCCCAGCAAGCGCTTCCTCTCTTCCATGGAGTTCTCGCTGAGAATAGGCTGTATGCATAGCTTACAGGTAGAAGCCTGGTATCCTCCTAACTGAGCAGACTAACGTAAAGTCCACTAGTGCTGACTTTGGCTTACCAGAGGGTTATTGGTGAGCACTGCTATGGGAGGAACGCTGGTACTGTAGCAGTTCAGTAGGCTGGGCCTCTACTCACCAAAGCCTTCCTGCTTTTCTTTATTACTTTTGCAAAATCCCTGTACTACTACTATTGCTTCCACATTCTGGCAGCTCCTACCACCTTTTTTTCCAAATCAAGCTCCTTCAGGGAGAAGCTCTTCCATGCTGTCAATGCCATGCATACTCTTGGGTTCTGCCTGCTACACAAGTCAAGGAATTGCACAGTCACTTTCCATTTGCTTGTTTTTCAGTGTCTCCTCTTGGTCTCTGGGCTACATGTTACCTCCTCTCTTACTGTAGAGCTCTCCATTTTTTAAATCTTTGCCACATGCCAAAGTTCTGTTCTCAGTTGTGCTTGATAGATATATTCCCCTATCAATCTTTGTATTTTGAAGAACTTGCCTCACAGATGCTAACATTTCAGATTCCACTCAAAAGATGTGGAGAGAAAAGTTATGCTGATACACACAGCCATCTGTCACATATAAGCTCCTCTACTCGCAGAGAATTACAGCTCTAGTTACAGCAATTAGTGTAGTGGGGGCAAAAGAATCTGCAAATTTCCTGTTTCTCCTTGCACAGAAACTTTTACCGGAGTCAGTAGAACTACAGCAGACAGTGGCAGCATATCCAGCTGTGCAAAACCCCCCTCACTTTATTTAGCTGACAAATACTTCCATTAACAGAAAAAAAATAAATCTATGGGCAATTATAACAAGTGGGGATTTTGTAAAAAACTTTGTTAGGGAAAGCAAAAAGATAGAATTATAATGGTATGAAATGCTACAACATTCCACTAATGGCTCTCTTCACCAGTACTAAATTGTGCAACTGAGGATAACAGGGCTAAATGGATCCACACCTCAAATCAAGCGAGCCAGAATTATTGGCTTTGCACACAGCCAGGCTGCTACAGTCATCTTGTCTGCTGTTCTGCCCCTGCCTGGAAGGTGAAACACAGGATTCTCCCTGACTGGTGTGGACATATATTCTAATGTGTGAGAAAAAGATAATTCAACCACATTTTTACACTCTTTCTTAGATTTCATTGAAAAATTAGCAAACACTGGCATGTGCAGACAAGTTTAGAAAACAGTGGAATATTATAGATTCAGGATGGTAAAATAGCATTTTATCTGAAAGTGATAAATTGTCATTCTTGTCACTTGTTTAAATAAGATTTCTAAACTTTCACGTTATTATTGATTTTTGAGAATTTTTTAATGTAATTATGGTTTATTCTGGTAAAAAAACAGTGATTAGCATTCAGCAAAATAAACTGGTATAGAAAGGACTGCCTTGGCAGCACAGGCAACATATAGTGTACTCAGAAGACTTTACATCAGTTTGAAGGGTCATTCATTGATCATTCATTTCTTGAGATGATCTGTGAACAGTCTACTGGCTGCCCTTTATAAGATAACATTTTCAGAATAACTTAATTATTCAGGAAGGTCAGCACTACTCTATCGAATAAAGAATTAGACTGCCCTCTGCTGACAAAGGTATGTATATAAACTTAAGTTTTCCAGCTAACACATTTGGTTATTCAACAACAACAAAATCTTTTGCACAGAAATTCAATATGAACCAGCAATCTATTATACCCTCCAGTATGTAAATTATCTGCACAACACAGCAAGTTTATAGCTGCAGCTTTAGGAATCTTAATGCCATCTTACTCTTTAAACGGTGGCTAGCAAGCATTCAGGTAGGAGCTCAAACACACTTAAAATCACAATACCAACTACTTAAACATAAGACTGTCTCTTTGTGAAGACTGAATTGTTTACAAAAATCAGAGTTAAGCAAAGGTAAGCAGACAGGCAGTGCTCCCTTTCATAGCACACCGGCTTTGATCTTGCAGAAACTGCGACACATCATCCGTTCTGTGAATAAAACATGCAAATGCTGTGGCCAAACTGTTCACTACTCACAACAACTAACCAGACAGTCCTGTCACTCAGACATCAGAGGCTCTTCAGGATGACTGAACCATAACACTGCTACTCACCCATGGCTACACACACACAATTGAGTTCCTACTACCAAGCTGTCAAAGAAGTCTCACAGTACAGGCTATCAAGAAACGTCTAGTCAAGCCTTAAGTTCTCCCAAACAGTTCCATTAAAGCACAGCCAAATCCAGGATAAAGAGTGGTTACCCCTTCCTAATTTTACAACTTACATCTATGCTCTAGAGATGTGAGCAAAGTTACATGCTTGAAGTGTTATTTTTATCGGATTTTAAATTAGTTTCAGCTAGAAATATTTCTTGAAGGAAAGACAGCTCGGTACACAAGATTATAGGATGTAGAGACTGAGAGTAATGATCTACTATAAAACATTTATAAACTGCTCTAAGATTTGTAGCATTGGAAGGATCTAGATAAAAATAGAATATCAAGTAATTGAAAACCCGCTACACTATTTTCCTTCTTCTGATGTAACTTGTCAAATTATTTAGGAAAAAATTGGAATGTACTTCAAGCAAAAAATTAGTAAGTTATGCAAGAATGAAATCTGGCAATTCATAGATCATAACATTTTTTGTACTAATACACTGCTAAAACTGCAGTCTTCTATAAAAACAATAAAACTGAAAATTTATAAGCTTACCAAACGCACAGTGCAGAATCTAGAACAAAAAGAAAAAAAACAAATCACTAACATTTCAAATGAAGCAATTCAGAAACATACTTAGTTCTACCACGAGAGCTTAAGATTCAATATTTGTATTTCAAAGACTGAACTTAATATTTAGCTCTGCTGCTCAAGCTAAATAGCAGGCAGCAAGTTCCCCGATTGTTAAAAGGAAAAACTCAGCACTTGTGTGAAGGCATTCTTCTTACATTTACCTTCAGAACACTCTATAAACATGCTGCTCAACAAAGACTACCTTATTTCTACAAAACAAAACACCCATGCAAGTATCAGTAATGCTAGGGAAGAAGACTACACCTACCTCAAGCAAAGCTCCAGTTTGGAAGAATTTCAGGGGCTTTTCTATTGAATAGTAAAGGCTATGGTAGCTACCTTTAGCCAGGTATGCTCGAACTAGACCAACTGCAATAACAAGCCATCTGAAAGAGAGAAAGAAGCTTAAGATAAGGAGACATTAAGCAAGAGCATAAATACAAAGAAAGCTTTAACCCCTCTTTTGATACGGGAGGAAGCAACAGGCACAGAAAGATACTTTCTCCTGACCCATGCAACACAAAAAACATTAAATATTTGGATTCTCTGCAGATTTATCAAAGTTAAAGATTACACATTTTTTAAGCATTGTTCAGCACCAACACGATACCATTATCTTTAATGTCTAAGTTCATTTTTTTATAAGCTGCATTTAATTTAGTTATGGAAGTTTAAATAAGATAGGCATCATATTTTGTTTAGTTTAGAGTTGAAAATCATTTGCTGCTAGTCAAAGATCTCTTACCATACCATATGTTAAAAAAGTATGACATAAACAATTAAGATCCAGAAGGCAATAATTTTAATGCTTCAGTTCAAAATAAACCCTCAGACTTTATGGTAGACCATCCAGCTTAATTGCTAGCATATATTTTATGAGAAACAGCTATGGGTAAGTAACTGAGAAAACTGAGCCTGCTAAAGCCTTGAAGGCAGCAATGACCATTCCTGTCCCAGCTCTCCTGTTAAGCAACAAATATACCTCGGCTGGCAGAAGTAGTGCCTATGAAACCGCAGCTATACCATAAACCTGTGACCTGCTAACCCTGATGATTTTCCCCTCAGGCACTTTAGGAAGCAATCCTAAAAATTCTTCCTCCAGTCCTGGCAATACAGTAACGTCTTTCACTACCACAGCTGTCCACAGCCTCAGGAATTCTTCAGTGAAGTCTAGGACAAACTACAAAACTAAGGTGAGCACACCCTGGTCAAACACTTTTTCACTTGAACGTAGCATCTACAGTCAACTTTAGTTTCCAATTGCCTGTGGCAATGGAAATAAGGGGAGAAGGATTTGGTCAGCAAGTAGGAATCCTTACCAGCAGCTCCCAGACTTTTCACTGACAGGCTCATCCTGGCTGTCCTCCCTTCAGATACTCTTAATGCCACCCTACTTTACCACCACCTCCCTCCAAACCCAGAAGTGTTGTTACAAAGCTTGTGGTAACAGTCACCAAGCATCTCTGCTAATAACAGTGCAGCTCAGTGGAAGTGTGTGTATACATGTAGAAAGTCCATAACTATGCAATACCTTTTTACGCTTCAGAAAAAAAAATCCGCAGCTGTGGTTTTGCAACAGGGAAGATGAAGAAACTCCCTTAATTTATGGCATGTTAGATGCTTACATGTACCACGTTAGCTTAGGTATTATGAAGTATATAGCAACACTGTCCCAAGTGTAGTAATTGTTTGAAATACACTGTGAAATTCAGCTTTTCCAGTAGTAAATAACTCTGGCATCCAAACCTGTGTTTGTAACATTTGTTAGTACAACTGAAAAAATGTCATTTCATTTTTACCTGGACTTCTCAGAAGAAAAGCACCAAACAAAAGCAGCAGGACTGGCAAAGAGAAATACGGAACAAGAAAGAAGCCCCCCATTTTTTCAGAAGTGACAAGTTATTGCAGTTAAAGCTGCCTTGTGAAACCCAAAGACAAACATTTGCCAAGTAACTGCTGTTTACAAAGAAAGAATGAGATTAATTTTGTATTCGGACTTCAGCACAGAATAAACCAGTAAGGTTGCCACTGTCCTGTTCGTAGCTGTCTGTTTTGACTAACCTTCCATGTTTGTTGAGAAACTTTGCTGAATTAAGCAACTTCTCAGATTCCACAAGATACCAGTTCTCAGTTGTGCCTGCAAACTGTTCTCACCTTAACCAAAGGATTGGTAAAGTAAGTGGCTCCAGGAGGACCTACAGCCCCTTGCTCAACTCCACTCCCCCTGATGGGTCACTGACTTCAGAAAGACTGTACATTCCATTCCATTTACTGTCCTTCAAAAAGGATTTAATACAGGTCAAAGTATTAATGTGCACAAAATGAAAAGATGTGCCTAGTTTTTGTTGAATCTTTTAGCACCTCTGTCCTGCTTTGGTGATTCTTAAATAGTTCTTCACCCTCTACAACTAGAGAGAATGGAACAGGAGTAGGTGAAAGCAAGGAAGATCAACTGAAAAAGAAACTTGGTGAGAAGTTTAAAAGGGCAGGAAAAGGCACTACTGTCAAGTGGAAGTTTAGCTGTAAGTTAGGTTTTCCAGTTTTCTCTGTCCCACAGCTAAAGTCTACCTGATACACCAGCTGGAGTTGCATTTCATTAAATTACCATTGCCATGTAAACTTTAAGCTAGACTCTTACACTCTTACTCAATGAATCCAAACTAAGAAAAATTATTATTTTTTTTTTTTCTTCATTGCTCAGTCTTGATAGAAAAACTTCATGCTCAGGTCCTTAGTTTAATTCCTTTTATTTCTCTTACAAGTGATTTCTTATGTAAAGTTTACTGAGGTTCTGCATCATTTATGCAAGAAAATACAATAAAGCTATGCACTGAACACACCTGAAAAGGGAAAAATGTACTGTGACTCTCAACAAGCAGTCACTGAAGACTTAGTGAAACCCAGAACACTTTGCTCAACACTTGTACCACAAACCCTTGCAGATTCAAAGGCTACTACATTAAGATCCATCTTGTTAAGAGAAACACTTCTGAAATTCATTCTTTGTACCACCATTAGCTACTTCCACCCATTATGTACTAGTCAGTTACAGCCCTTAACTAAAACTAAGAAACACAACTGCATTTTAAAGCAGATTACCAAAACATTTATACTCAGCTAACAGCATGTGTCCCCCTCTCTGCCTTCTCCATTATTCACTGATTTTGGTCAACCATGGTTTTTAGGTAATAATTTCTATGCTGCAGCTATGCCTCCAGAATGAGCTTCCTATGCCAGGGCAGGCATGACTACATGACTTCATGCTGTCACAGGAAAATAACAGTCTGAATGCAAGGGAAGAAAGCTGCAATGCTTTCTCCAGCTTAACGCTTGGAACCATGGTTGAAAAAACGTGAGCGAGTACAGCTGAGAACTAACAGAAGGACTGGTCACTCCCATTGTATCACAGTGGTCCCTTTTCTGAAAGAAAACGCCCACACCATGCAAACAAAACAGTAAGTGCATGCCGCCTCATTTAGGCATCCACAGGTATATATGCTTTTCCCAGTGTTTTACTCTTTCAAAAGCCGTTGTATTACTAGGAATCCATATACTACCTCCACTGCAGTATAAAATTAGGAATAAGATCTAGTATTTTTAGAATCAGTATGTTTTCTTTAGCTAAGTCAAGATAAATGCCAGGTAAATACAATAATTATGCTGAGATTTTTCAATTGTTACTTGATCCATTTTAAATAAATAATAGATAAGGCAACTATGATTCTAAAGCATTTACTTTAATACCTATTTATTGCATCACAAAGTTGTGAGTTTCAGTTTAAAAGCCACCTTTTCGTAAAAGAATATGAAACAAACCCACTTTAAAAGAAGGAAAACCCCATGTGCTTTTAAAGCTTCACTTCATCATTTGGGCACCTTCAGTTTTCTTTCCAAGGCAGCGCTATCTGAGAAACCGAGTCAGCACTCTGATTGACTCAGGGAAAGTCATCACTGCCACCAGCTGCGTATCAAGTCTTTTCATATGGACAACGGAGCTTCAGAACTCCTGAAAAACTACCTTATGAAGTCTTTTACAAAAGAACTAAATTCAGTGTTGTGTATTGTTGAATTTCAGTAGTGTGCAGGGGAAGCACAAAATCCTCATCCATTTGAAGATAAATTATCAGTGACCTACCCTAAATGCCCATAAAAAAACAGCAACTCACATTAAAGCACCATAAGCCACATCCCACCCAAGACTGGAATTTTCCAGGAGATTCAATATAAATCAGAAAAATAGGTAACATTATGATCCAGTTTTACATGACAAGAAGCAGCTAAGTACAGATTTACGCTATTTATTTCTGAGTTTCTAATACCTGAATTGGCTTTAATTTTTTTCAAACTGGTGGGTAATTATCATTCCCCTCCGCATGAAATACCCTGCAAACATCACACAAAGCCTGAAGGCTGCTTAGCAGTTCCATTGCGCAGGAATATACCTATTGGCCAATAGTATAATGAGCACATTACCAAAACCCAGCTGTCCCCTCCCAGCTACCCTTTGTTCTACTTGAGTGTAACTATCCTGTAAACTGACATAGTACCAGCTGTCACCAGCAAAGATATCATGGCAAATTACCTTATTAAAATAAATTTTATCTATATTAATTCTTTACTACTCTTCCCCCAAAATAGTAAGCCTCTTCTGTTCGCCTGACTCCTTGCCTGCCAGGATTTATCTAGTGGAAAACAGGTTTATTCGTGATCCACTTTAAAGCCTCTTTTCTCAAATATCCTCAATCTTTCAAAGGATGGTTTTATTTTTATCTGGATTCCAATACAGCCTCAAAAAAAAAAAAAAAAAAAGAAAAAAGTCAAAAACAAAAAAGTCTCCTAAGTTTCCTTTATCTTGAGAGTCCCCACTTGACTCTATTTTTTATTTTTGTGCCTAAGAACAGACCAGAGCACACACCAACGGCCCCAAGTCTCCATTTCACCATGGGGCAAGAGCAAAGCATCAGGCAGGCCTCGGAGTTCACATGTCACGGGCAGTAGCTTTCACCTTCAACCTAAGTATGTGGCAGATGAAGGGTTCATGGGGCAATCTCACAGGGCTCTAAAGGATAACTGCTCTGCTTTCTGAACTACCACGGTGGATAAATCCCTGTGTTTAGGCCCACCTCTGTACTGAAAAGTGCTGGAATCCACACCACAGGCATGGTGAGGCCAGAACAGCGATCTACACAATCACCTAGATGAGCAAACTGTTGCAGAGGAAATTAAGGTGTCAATTATAAAACGCAGCAGTTCCCAGAGAACACGCACTTGCTCTGCTCCACTTAAGGCGACCTGGAAGGGGCGCAAGAAGGATATGCCGCAGACGGACTCGGCCAGCGCGGAGTGGGCTCACACCCAGCACGGGCAGGGCAGGGGCAGCACCAGGGCCATGCTGCGGGGTAACTCACCGACACCCCCGGGGTATCGTTATAGCGTGTGACAGAGAGAAACGCGAAAGCAAGCACAGCAGCCTTACATACCGGAGGAGACCAGGCACCCCCCTACAACATGAGAAGGGGGGAGAGAGATCCTTAGTCGTGCTCTTTGAGAATTACAGACAGCTAAGGTGTGACGGGTAACAGCACGAGGGAGCACTCGGGCTGCGCACCGTATGGGAGAACGGGGCAGACAAGAGAGGCAAAGCCACAGAGAAACCGATCAGTTCGGCTAGTCCAGCTCCTCGAGCCGCAGCGGGGCTCCTTTCCCAGCCAGCCCCGGCCGCCAGCCCGACCCTCACCACGGCGGGCACGCACACGCGTCCATGAACGCACACGCGTCCATGCACACACAGACGCGTACACGCACACACACGCGTCCATGCACACACAGACGCGTACACGCACACACACGCGTCCATGCACACACAGACGCGTACACGCATACACAGCCGCAGCCCGTCTGAGCCGAGATCCCCGAGCCGCAGGCTCCCTCCGGCAGCCGTCTGGGCACAGCGCGGAGAGCCGCCCTCGGGGGTCGCCGCTTCCGACGGGACGGGCCCCGCCGAGCCCTGGCCTGCCGCCTCCCTGCCCCGTGAGGCAGGAAAAGTTTCCCCCATGGAAGGGAAGGCGGCGGCCTCAGGAGACGGACGGGGCGCGGAGAAGGGCGCAGGCGGCTGGAGCGCCCCTGCCAGAGACCCCCGGCAATCGGCCGCACCGGGTGGCCCCTGCACACGTCCTTACCCCGCCGTCATCACCACGTTGTAGATAACGAGGTAGGCCGTGGCCAGGGCACCCGGACCCTTCCTCCGCCGTGGCTGCTGGCTGCTGTAGCCGTTATCCACCCGGCTGCCACCACTGCCAGACGCCGCCATGTTACAGTGCTCCTGCGGCCTCCGCCCGCTCTCAGCGTACGGCAGCGCCGCCGGGCGGGGCGGGGCTTCCCCAGTTTCTGCCGCAGACACCATCTTGGAGGCGGGCAGGACGCTCCGCGCAGCTGTTAGACTCCGCCCCCGGCATCGGGAAGGGAGCTCAGGGGGGTGCAGGTGAGGCAGCCGCCCTCAGCGCGATTGGGATCGGATTAGGAGGAAGTGTCGCATTCTCACAGCCGGCCCGGGGGCTCTCTGGGCCGCAGCCGGGTCTTCTGGTTCCCGCAGAATGGAGCTCGGTGTCGCTCGTCGTGCCCGCCCGGTAGGACTCTGTGGTGAGGCCGGCGATAAACGGCCTTTGCGGTCGCGTTTTAGAGCAGGTTGAAAGTGCCCCTCGGCGGGCTGACTGCTGCAGGCATACGGCTGTCACGTCCTTAGAGAACTGAGTAGCGTTAGCTGTCTAAGGTTACTTTAGGAATGCTCGCTGGGTTTTCATCACTTCTACAGTTGAGTAAACTGCTGAAGCCGAGTGCAGCTGGGGCTGTAACGTGCGTTCTGCTGAAGTTCCATGTAATGGCAAAAGCCTGGGTAGAGTTACTTGCACAGCAACACAAATTCAAGCAACCTCTTCAAGGGAGGTAGAACTACAACTCCCTTCCCAAAGAGCCACCACGATTATTTAACTTTCCTCTTCCCTCCCCCGCCCCCCGAAATTGTAAGTACTTTGTGGAGTTAACTTCTCAACGTCCAGAAGCAATTCTCAATATACTTTGTGTGCTGGTTACAGTGCAGTTCCTTTATGAGCAGTGCAGAGTAACAAGCCTCCCCCCCGTCCGGCAGGTTCTGCCTTCACAGGAGTATTTATGTGGCCTAATGGATCCATGGCGTTCATGGACATCTCTTGCAGTCAGAAGGGTTCAAAAGTCAAAGATGATTTACAAGAATTTCATTTTCAAACAGCAATGTTTTGGTGCAAAGTTTCAATAAATATGCCAAGAAATTTCAGAGAAACATGCAATAGAGAAAATGCACAAAATACATGTATGAAATGGAAAAATTTTAGAGATCATACATTATTCATGTATGCAACTAAAAGTACTTTCTACAGTTTAAAAGCCTGACACTACAGAGGCAAGAGCCATGAAGCGCTGTGCTGTCTTCCTTGTGAGCAGAGAGAAACAGTGACACTAAAGTCCCCATGTACCACACGTACAATTAACAAAGGCCTCTCCATCAACCAGAAATATGCCGAAATAGGGTTGGGCAGTTGGACAGGCCTGTGATTAAGCAAATTAAATTTCTGCAAATCCAGAAACCTGAGTACAGAAAAGCAGCAACCAGGCCCAAATTTTCCATGTCTCTTGAGAACTTGAATTTTGTACAGAAGAGATACAAGAAGAATGAAGCGGCCCATGTCACGCAGTACCAGTGTCTTGCATGACCTCTGCTACTGGGGAGTGTTTCAACCCAACTGCACCCCAGATGTGGCTTTCTGCAAGCATTATGTGAGCACAACCAGGTTTGTAGGAAGAAGAAATACCTTTTGTTTGACCAATAAGGGTGGCTGGCAAAATGAAGCAGGATTTCAAGTGTATAGGAGACCCTTCTTCAGTGGAAGTAGAATCCTATTTTTCAAACAGAAAATTCAAGGTCAGATACAGGTTGGAATCAGTTGCTCAGTGAATTAGATATGTATCACATTTTTCAAGTATAGGTCATAGTTTCCTACAGATTAGAAAGGATGTAAATAGGAGGCAAAAGGTAATTATATCCTTGGGGACAAAATAAAATCAGGAGTTATAGCCAGTGAGACGTGGAAGGACTAGTAAATGAAGGAAGGGAAGGGAAAACCTGTGCAGAAACATCAATACTGAGTCTGTGGGGTATGGTACCCAGAACATGCGCCCACAGACCAGGTCCTCAGAGCTGCATCCTTTGCCACATTATGCATATCTCTACCTGCCCAGAAACCAGCAATCAGTGGGTAAGGGTAGGTACATTGACAGGGCACATCTTGCAAGGATGACTGTCTCAAGGGCTGACATTTTGCTCAAGAAACATGTTCCTACATGCAGAGTATTTCACAGGCTTAGCTTTAGGGAGTTTCTGTGTGGTCCTGCATGGTCCATGGTGTCTTGGACTGTGCAGTAGAAGAAGTCCACATAAATGCAGCACAAGTGTATTTCTGTAAAGTATCTTCATTTCTATGGTCTTTTGGAGCATTGGTATAAGTACGCATCTACATTAAGGCTTCCCTGATTTTTTTCCTTTTGCTCTTAACAGGCTTTTCGAACTATACCTTTCCCCACCTTAAGAGAATTAGCTGTCAAAGAAGACTACAGCTGTCGTGATGCTCCATCCACATTTACACTTCTGTCCATTGCAAAGGATGTGATGAGGCTGGAGCTGTGTGGCAGTGCACATGGCTACAACCAGTGCCAGCATCTACAGCCAGGTTGGACCTCATGGCACTTGGGCCAAGCAGCCTCTGCACATAGCTTGCCTGCGCCATCAGGGTAGAGAAAGCACAGCAGCACCACCAAGATCAAGAAGGTTTCCCTGTTAACCACCAGGTCCATTTGTGAACCAGGGTGCTCTCAGGACAGAACAGAAGACCAAGGGTACTGATAGGCTTAGCCAGCATGAACACAGTGACGTCTGCAATAGAGTATACAAGGAGCATGCTTTGTGGTATTATTTATTTAGGAACTGTGTGTAACTACAGCCGTAGCATTCTCATCTTTGCAATTCTGATGGTTTAACAAACTGGGAGAACATTAGCATATTTTTATTAAGGTACAAAATACAGCCAATTTTTGCGTAAAACATAAAAAAAGTGTGAAAAGCTCTGTATGCTCTAAATCAGATTCAAAACCTTTCTGTATAAGGAGTTGTGGCAATACTGTGTTTAGTATGAGGGTTTCATCAGTCGAAAAGAAAAGACATGCTAGCAATCTGAATTTAGCAACAAAGATTAAAGCAGTTAAAACCCACCGTGTCATCCACATTAGTTGAGCTTTGAATGTAGAAGAGCAAATCATATGAAACATACACAACTAGGTAATATCAAACAAGCTAAGGTTGATATTGTACACACCTGTATGAAAGTACACTGACTACTTACTGGTGAGGAGTTAAGGTAACGGTTCTTTTAGAAGAGGTAATCTTGGAAATGCAAATGGTTGCACTTTGCACACAAAAAGTGGAAAAGAAAATCATTTTGGGACTGATACATAGATATAAGACACGCTGGTTTGGATTATGCATATCACTTTGCAGGCTCTGATATTACCTCTGAACAACAACAACAAAAATTAAAAAGTGCCAATACTGTGAAAGGAAAGCAAAGTTACTAAATCTGAGTGCATTAACCATTGCTGAGAAAAACCCTGGGGTTTGGGTGTTTCCATTTGGTTTTGGTTTTCTGCATTTTGAAAAAATGCAGCAGCCTTACTGGTGCAGGTTCAAGACAAAAACAAGACAGTCAAGCTCATAAAGTAGGAATAGGTCCTATATAGGTTAAGATTCTTTGGAAACTGCTAAGTATAAAGGAGTTTGTAATCCAGGCTACTAACTTTTTGGCTACTCCAAAAATCTGTGGGAGTTTCCAGCTTATCATCAGTTGAAATCTGTTTTGCAATCGCCAAATAAATGCAAGTAAAACTATAACCTGGTATTCCATTCGCACATATGCACATCGAAGTCACATATTGTGCAATAACCTGTTTTTTCACAGCAGCATACGTATGAATCATAAGTCATGATTAGACTGACCAGAACAACAGGAAATATTTGCAGTCTTTGTGTTTTCAGTCTGTTCCTTCAGTAGGCAGCTGTAACTGCACTGAAGTGACAGGTTCTGTGAGGGAAAGGCAACAAGGTGGGATCAGCTGGTTTGGTTACAAGCAGGATCAACAGTGTCTCAGGAGACCACCTGGATGTTTAACTTCAACCAGTGTTACAGCGGCACTAACAGCACACTGAGAAAGGGCAGTAAATGTGGTTGAAGTTCTGTTTGAAACAAATGAGAAATGAACCCTACCAATGTACAAATGGCTGTGCAGGTTGTGCTAGACCTTCCCTTACAGAAGACACTGCTCAGGGAGCAACCTGTTTCCTAGGACTGGTTAGATTCCCTGTGTGTCTGGCAGATGATTCCTTATAAAGTAGATCTTGGGGAGCCAACTTAGCTGCAGTTTTGGCTGAGGAAAGTGATGGCGTAGAGCAGTGAGCTCAGTAAATAGGCTGTTTCTCTTTAAGATGTTCAGAATATAATTGTAGACTTATTTTCCATAAATTTGATTTAAAAATCAACTGGGCAACTTCGCTGATGACTTGCTTAACGTAAATGCAATCATGCTAGCAACTTCAAATCACCTGCTGATTTGAATTAATGCCCATAGAGAAAGCACACAGGTATCAACTGATCATGCTGAAAAAACACCCCCCAAAGACCTATGTATCACACAAGGTGCTTTTGATAACTTTTTTTTTCTGAGCCTTATAAGGATAGTCTTTAAATATAATTTTATTCTTTTTTTTTTTCTTTGAGCCTTGTTTCATTCTTCCTCCTCTTCATCTTCATCTTCTCCTTCTTTTGCCATTGTTTCCACGAGGAGTTCTGCGGTGCATGTGGCTTCCCCAAGGCTGTTGACAGCTTTGCAGGTGTATTTGGCATCATCGTCCCCACATACTTCAGAAATAGTCAAAGAACAGTTCCCATCCTCATCATAATCTATCTGGAAGTGACGGGATTCCTTGACAGGCTGGTCATCTTTGTACCACATTACCTCAGGGTCAGGGTAGCCTGTAGCAGTGCAGAAAGAGAACAGCAATTACAATGAGTGAGATGTAATTGGTTGTTACTTTCAGTTCTGTGTATGGACATGCCAACATGCTTATACGCAAATATTTCATTGAATTCTATTTAAGATAAATGTAAATGATGTGAGGTGTGCTTACTTCACAGTTACCTGAAACAACTTTATTATGAAAAGCAAAAAATGGAAAGCTAGCACTGAGGTACTCACTGGATTCATCTTTCCACTACTTTAGCAGTGGCTGCAGACAGCTTTTTGTGTGTCTGGGACTGCTGCCGGTGAGGGACTCCTGACAACGTATTTGAGGCTTACCTGACGTTGCAGCTTTTGTGTAAACCACAGTTCCCAACACCAAGGTCTAGAATTTCAACGGTAAGATGTTTCAGACAACAAATTAATATCCTTCTCAGGTTGCTTTATTGTGGCTATTCTGAATCTTCCTCCCTAAAGTGCTGTACAGTGACCATGGTGCTCCCATTTCTGTCTGTGTTTGTCGGGATAAGCAAGGCAGTCTAAGAAAAGCATTTTGATTATGCATCTCAACAGGAGTTTTGGAACCTTTTGTGAAGCAAATGGTTTGCTGTACTCAAAGCCTCCAGAGCAGGGCTGTACAATACGTGCTGGAGAACAATCCCTTATACAGTACTCTTGGCTGCTGTAACGAATTGAAGGCTTGTTGCCTCCGCCAAGTTCTAGTCTGTGATGGGAGGATGACTTCCCACAGAGCAGAAATAATCCCTAATACACCATGAAGATTACATCAATACACTGAAAAGTCTGGAACATCAGCATGGTGCATCTATATATTTTATTCCATGCAGTACTTAGGCACATACCCCTCACGCTGAGCATCCATCAGCAACAATAATCCATCCTCACATCTCCGCTGTGAGGTGGCAAACACAGGCAGTGAAAGACATTAGGGGCACAGAAACAAACAAGCAGAAGGCCAGTGAGGCAGTTTCTGAACCTCATTTTGGGAGTAGAAATTGTCTAAAACATGCAGAATGGTACTGACTATTCATTTTGTTTTAACAGCTCTTCTCTTCCTAATTGCTAGTTTCCATCCATACAGCATCCATACAGCAGCTTCAATTGCATTGCAAGAGAAGTGCTAGCAGTCTTGGCCTTCAAAGTACTCAGCTGACCAAGCCCAAGCTCCTTAACTGCCTTCTCATAAGCTTACTCTTTCTATCTGCATATTCCAGTCTGAGTTTTCTTTCTTGAATTTGTAAGTTAAAAACCCCAAACAACAGTGCAGTATTTTCTAGGTATTATTTTTGTAACTAGCACAACGATGCTGTCGTTCCTTCTCATGCAAATACACTATTAGGGAGCTCTTTGCCTGTACTACAAAGTCTATATGGCTTACAATTATCTTGAGGTCACCTGAAAGTTGCCTGTCATTTCAGACAAGTGACTTCCTGCTTATTCTTGGTTTCTGGTTAGCATTCTCTAAGAGTATACTTTTGCAATTTTATGGTACTACATTGCATCTTGTTTTATTGTTTCTGCCCTCAAAAATCATCTTACTATGCTATGCTGAATTTGTGATTCACACATTGACTTTTGGAGTCCGCTGTTCTGTGGCAAGCACAGAACAAGCCCTTGCAGCTCTGAATAATTTCTGTTACTGTACCACATTCATGCTGTGACATGCAGATAAAAGCAAAATGGCACCAGCTCAACAATAATACAGAAAAAAAAACCCTGACAAAGTTAAACAGCAGCACAATGCAGAGAGCTGGCAAGGAAGGACAAAAAGAAAGAGATACGCTAATCAAAGTACCTTCAATTTTGCAGTCAAATCTAGCAGCACTTCCTTCCACAACCTCCATGTCAAGGATTGTTTTAGTAAAATATGGCTTTACATGGGGCTTTTCTTCAGCCACTTCTTCAAGGAAAGCATCTGGAGAAGAGGGAAGAGATAGTTAATGATTTTACAGGGCATGTTCTCAAAAAGATGCATTTTCATTTTTAATTACCAGCTGGTAATGAAAGCATCTTTTATTTTACTTAATTCTGTAAGGCTAATGGGATAGTGAGGGCATTAGCTGCTTAGTTCTGTGCCAATCTTTCGCAGCTGGAGGAAGATCCAGGCCATAAATAGAAGGAAATTGAAATGCAGGCCACCACACTACAAATCATCTTTATTTTTTTCCTTGAATTTGTTTGTAACCAAATCTGGACTTTTGCTAGTCAGAGGGGCAATGAGTTCAGCTTGTGTCAGGCCCGCAGTCTATGTGGATATGTCAAAGTGACCTTCTTGATTTTCAGAAGTGTCACACATTTGCACCTCTGACTAGTGCACACCACCAATCCACATTTCAAATGGAGACCTAAGGGAATAATGTAGACCCATTGGGGCTTTTTCTTAAAATGTCCCTGTGTGAGGAGCATGGTTAATGCAAAGTACATGTCTTGGTTACAGCAAGTGTTAATACTTCATTGCTTGCTCCCTTGCATGAGAAGGCAATACATCACTGTAATCTTTATATAAACATGCATTCCCAAACTGACAGAATGTGCAGCTGACAAATCTGCCTTAATTCTTTGGCTTTAAAAAGGCAAGAGTTTACTGCCTGTATTTATACAGGGGCATTTTCAGTAGCAGAACAATATGAAAACGATTTTTTTTTAATAATTTCTTAAAAATAAAAAGAAGTGGGGGGGAGAAAGAAAAAGAGCGAGAGAGAGCATGCACGAATAACTAACTTGCTGATTGGTCTCTAGTATTTTACTAGAAGTTTTAGTAAGACTGATTCAGAGAGAGGTAAAAATAGGGTGCAGCAAAATTCCTTACCTTCATTCTCTACTTTGTCTGCATTTATAGGGCTGGTGGGCGAGCTCCCAGAGGCCTTCCTCCCACTCATACCAGAAATCATTGCCATGGACGAAAGTCTTCCTATTGCTCGGACAGCATGGCCTGTTTTCTAAGACATAACATAAAAGGCTTCTATCAATACAGTCCAACAGGCATGTGATTTTCTGTAACAATCGTGCTTCGGACAAATTATCTGGGATCTCTGCAAACCTCGCTGGAATTGTTGGACAAACTGCTTATATATAGCTGTGTTGTTTTAGGAGAGACAGAGCAGGCTGGTCTGAATTACCAAATTTAGTTGCAGATATAAACTTCCTCTGATGAACTCATACCTAAATGAATGTCTCTTTTAGCTGTGGATAAAACGTACTGTGCGAGAGGAGGGCCAGCAAAAAAAGCTATGTCCTGTTTAACTGGAACTTCACTCTGGTGGCGGACAGCTCTCTTGACAGCCATATGGGCTGGACTGAGTTTCATCAAGGATGAATAACCAGCTAATATGAAATGAATGAGAAAGTACCATCTGCATGATGGAAGCAGACCTCTGACAGGCTTGAGAATCAACCACGAGGATACTAAAATATATTTGCACTACCTTGACTCTAGTACAGACATGTATATTTTTGGACAGCTTGCATGAGCTCCTAAGAAACATGTACAGTAGAATGTAAGAGGAAATGTAAGGTAGATTTACATAATTTAATGTTTTGTAGGCTACTCAAAAGGCTGGATCCAGGATTTTATATGTCAACTCCCCTAGCTATCAGAATGGCACAGATGAGCCTGCTACAACAGTTTCAGCATTAAGAAAAAAGAAGATATGAAGACCAAATACATCAATGAAAATTATAAAACCAATTTGACCAAATCCATGAGAAACTTGCTGCTCCAACAGGACATAACTACTGGCTTAGGAGAATGAAACTACCACAAAATGAGGTCGCTTTAAAAGAGGCCAGGTGGGTAAGCTTTTCCCTAGCTGTTCAGGTTTGTTAAGGATAATTTAATCCCCCAGCCCTCAGTGGCATGGAGAGGGCAGGGAGATGGCCAGACCCCCAGAAGAACAGGTAAAACTGTACTTCAACTCAGATGCCTTTAGTAGCCCAAAATGGAATCATCAGGTGTCACATATATACAGCTATGCACCCTCCTACTGCTCGCCTGTAGAAACCAAACCTGCTTTACTGCATTCATACTCTCGAGTTTTCACCACCAACAGAAACCACCTGGCATGACATGTTTCTCAGAATTATAAACATTAGAAATAAAGAGACTTATTAGGATAACTAGCCCAATTCTATGTCTTCTTCATTACCTGCCATTTTCTTCTGGCCATATATTTCTTCATCCTATCTTTGGAAAGTTTTTTGGCTTCCATGGTTTTGGTGTCTTTTTGCAGCCAAGGGTGCTGAAGACATTGAGTACAATTTAACCGACTCCTGTTTTTATATAGAAAGACTGGTCAGTGTTGCCATTAACCACAGCTGAAACTACCCGCTGTAACTTTATTTTGCTCTCTCTTTTACAAAACCTGATTTTTTCTGTTTCCTAAATTTAGCAACATAGATCACATGGCACTACTTTCCCAGCCATGCTTATTTCTTAAACTCACTTCCACAATTTCTGTACATTTTTCTGAGAGAAAACTGTGCATTTTTAAGTGTTAATAAAACATTATAAAACAAAGCATGAAAAGCCATATGTTTTAGGCGTGGAACACATTCAGCAGAGCCACAGTGGTAATGATTCAGCTGCCTGATGCTGGCAGAACCCTGTCCCAGATCTCTTCTCCGTTACTTACAGAGATTTCGCCTTTCCCTTCACTTGATACCCTCCTTTCTTGCAGCCTTGAACATTTAACAAAACAGTAATGTCCAAATCTCTACTCAAGCCACACCTATTCTTCACTTTGTTCATGGTACACAGATATATAATCTTCTGTTCTCCAGCCATCTGACTGCAAACTTGTTGGAAGAAGTATGTTTGTCAGAGCAATCCCAGGCACAGCTACAGGTTGGGCAGAGAAGAGATTCAGAGCAGCCCTGCGGAGAAGGACTTGGGGGTGTTGGTTGATGAGAAAATGCACATGAGCCAGCTTCAGTGTGCGCTGGCAGCCCAGAAAGCCAACCGTATCCTGGGCTGCATCAAAAGGAGCGTGACCAGCAGGTCCAAGGAGGTGACCCTGCCCCTCTACTCTGCTCTTGTGAGACCTCACTTGGAGTATCATGTGCAGTTCTGGTGTCCTCAACATAAAAAAGACATGGAACTGTTGGCACAAGTCCAGAGGAGGCCACGAGGATGATCAGGGGACTGGAGCACCTCCTGTATGAAGACAGGCTGAGAAGGTTGGGGCTGTTCAGCCTGGAGAAGAGAAGGCTGCATGGAGACCTCATAGCAGCCTTCCAGTAACTGAAAGGGGCCTGTAGGGATGCTGGGGAGGGACTTCATCAGGGACTGTAGTGATAGGACAAGGGGTAATGGGTTAAAACTTAAACAGGGGAAGTTCAGATTGGATATAAGGAAGAAGTTCTTTACTGTGAGGGTGGTGAGGCACTGGAATGGGTTGCCCAAGGAAGTTGTGAATGCTCCCTCCCTGGCAGTGTTCAAGGCCAGGCTGGACAGAGCCTTGGGTGACATGTTTTAGTGTGAGGTGTCCCTGCCCATGGCAGGGGGGGTGGAACTGAATGATCTTAACTCTTCTATGATTTTGTGTATTCTTCCCTTCTTTGTTCAGTCTGCTGTAAAGAGGGCTTGCCACTCTGATTTTTTTTTTTCTTGCCCAATTACTAGATTTGTAGGAAAGCTGCCTACTCGCAGGGACAGCCCTTAAAAGCAACACATGGAAATAAATCTGGTAAAATTGCAACCCATTCAGATCAAGATGTGTCATGCTAGAATCTGTCACACAACTGTGAAGATCACAGTAGCCACACAAAACCTCAGTGTGCATCTTGCTCAAGGGAAGGGAAAAGCAGAATGAGCAGGCGGTTAAAAGAAAGTGTTGCATTCAGATCCTGCGCCCCGCATGTAACGTAAATGAGAGCTGCACACAGAGACAGATGGGCACACAGAGCTCCTTATAAAGTATTGCCAGAGGTGCCTGTGTCAACATGGAGATTCACAGTGGGGAAACAAGAATGGCAAGTTCCACTAAATGCAAACATAGAAAGTGTATCAAGTCCGACAGCTTTACTTCATATCTTTCTTTAGTAGATTGCTGATAAAGTCCTTGGCATCATCAGAGATTTCATCAAAAGCCTCATCATCAAAATCCCACGTTGCTGAAGTAACATTGGCTAGGGTTTCGTTGTCGTTGTCTCCCATGAAAGGAGAAAGTCCACTGACCCTGGGGACAGAATAGATAGACAGACACAAAACAAACAATGTAAATTTGCAAGTTATCAGAGGAGCAAATTAAGATTGTGTGTGACATCTCTGCTGCTCTGCAGATCTTTATCAGTGAAAGCTTCCTTTAAAAAAAAAAACAACAAAAAGGACTCAAAGCTAACTCCAGATAGTTTTATGGGAAGGAAAACAGAGTTTTGACTGCAAAACTGAAAGGAAATTTTTGCTTTTTCTTTCTTTTATAGGAAGACATTTTTTAGGTGAGAGCTAGAATTATGTGGAAGTTGAGCCTACTAATTTGCTAAATGATTTGTCTAGTTCTGCATAGCTAATACTTCAATTTTCACACCAAATTCAGCTGAATAGCTCTTTTTTTCTGTTTTTGTTTTTGGTTTGTTTTTTTTTTCCTGGTGCTTTCAGAATTACTTTTGCTGCCTTTACTGTCAAACCCAGTTCTTTTGTACATTTTATTCTATTTACTCCTGCCGAGAGAGCCCAAGATGAAAGATGCGTAATGAAATCATGAAATCCATGGGATATTTTGTAAACAAAACCACCTTGAATTATCTAGGCAGATAAAACAGTGCTACATCACTGCAGGCTGTAGAGTTATGCAAATGCATCCAAAAGTAATTTGATCTTTATGTTCTCAATCTGTCATGATGATGCAAGAAATGGAAATAATACTCTCTTATAACCTAAATTGAGCTTCCAAGGCTTTTTACTCAACATAACTGATAAATTGCCACTGAAAGGCAATTTCAGAACATCATGGTGTCATTTTTGGAGAGTATCTTTCTCCAGTCACGCTCTGTCCTTTATGACACTGTGTCTTTCTTCATCCAGGTACTTTTGATTTCTTTATATATCATACTGTCAGTAAAAACTTTAAAGTGACAGATTGCTTATTCCTTGGAACTACAAATTACTTAGGTTTTCAGGTCTTCTTCCTGACATGCAATTTCCATAATAACCTATTCTTCGTGAAATTTTACGAAGTTTAGTTGCTTTCTCTGTACAATCATATTAACCAGTTAAAACAACCAGTTACAGTTCAACAGTAGTACATTAAAAAGAAACAGAAAAGTAAGTGGAACTTATTAGGGTTCTGTAAATACTATATGGACAAAATAATATATGAGTATCATGATGCTACTGAATATCACAGAACAAACTGGTAGAAAAAGATATTAATATCAAAGTGGGCTACTAGATTAATAATATAATCTCCTCCCCCAAAATTATTTTGCTACTCTTTTGTTACGAATTACATTCAAAATCTGATTTGGAATTTGTTCCTAAGGATTTTATTCCTATAAGCAAAGCAGAAACAGACACTGTTTGAAGCCTCAGACAAAGCAGATACTAAATCTTTTACCATTTCTGGAAGTTGTGTGCAGTACAGCAGTCTAGAAACTTAGTGTCTACTTCAGATACTTGATGGTAATAATACATGAGATGATGATAAAAAGTTTGTTTCTTCTCAGCCAGAAAAAGGTAAATCAGAACAGAAGGTATTTTCTGTCTTCCCATTATATGGGCTGAATTCAAATGCAACAGGAAAACACGAGTTTATAAATGTATAAGGTGGCATTTATGAACATGTATTAGCTGCGAATTACAGAAAGCTGAAAGATTAAGGTACCAAAAAATGTGCACATAAACCAACTTTATCATAATTGTTCTCTTTGACACTTACTTTACTGGAAGAGACAAGGTTTATGCCTGATAGTGCTGGAAAGCTGGCATAGCTGCAGCACAGAGAGACTGCTCTGCTCTCATGCATATCAGCTGTCATGGCCAGGTGAATCATTAAAGTGAAATATCTGTTCTGGAATCTGCAAAGTACTCCTTCAGGGCCTTAAACCTAGCTCTACTCCAATATTTAAGATTTTCCTATTTATGACAATGTCATCATTCTCTATAATGTTTTAGAAAGTGAAAAAGAAATCTCGTCCACACTGCAGTGTGAAGTTTTAAGAGTTCTGTCTGAGTACCAAATACTGATTGCTAAGTGTCTCATTTATGACTATCTGAGTAAGTATGATAATCTCAGGCAATTCAGCAGCTGCTTTTAGCATATACAATGAAGGGTATGTGAAAGTATTTCTTTAGTTCACTGTCAGTATAGGAGATGCACGTCTTTGCTTCATCCAGTTAAGCTTCCAGAGAACACACACTTTGGTAGCCAGAACAAAACCAATCCCATTTCCCTCCAGTACTTGATTGAAGTATGTCAAGGGCAACCTCTGCATAGTATTACCACAAATAGCATTGTGCAGCTCATGTGCTACATTAGATACATTTTGGCCTATTTCCAGAGATTGAAGCTGCAGTGTTGAGAGACCATTTCCATGCTAAAAAGACTGCTACAGGTAGAGAGACATTGCTTCTTGTGGAAATACCACTGCTCCACACTGCCAGAAGAGGCAGTGCTTAAAAAGACATCCAGCTTCCTGGGCAAAGAGATACTGCATGTCACACAGAGCTTTTGAGGGATGAGGGTAAATAAAAAGAGATTAGAGAGGAAAACAAACAAATAACTGTGGCTGTTTTAGCTGCCTTAAAAAAAATAAATTGCATGACAGAATTCTTTGCTAAAATCTGAAATACTATAGTAGGATTGACCCATCCCATGCATTTGGTAAATTACCACGTGAGTATAGGTTAAGCCTCCACTCACTTTGTTGCAAACACTGGTGTAACTGTACCCATTCAAATGTTTCAATGAACCTATTTTCATATTTCTGAATGTGCTGTTGCAAATGTATAAGGCTGAAATAATTTTTTCTCTTTACCACAGTTCCACACTGTGAATCAGTTGCCTTGTCATGGAAATACTTGAATGGAGAACTAGATCTTTGTCTGTAGTCAAAAAATAAAATCCAGCAACTATTGTGGATTATAAGCATAAATTTGTATCTTTAGAGTAAATTTTACAGACTCGAGTCTTTTTGTTCATTTCTTACTAGCCATTTAAAGTAATAATGGCCCAGAAACTTTTGACAGATTGTGGAAACAATTTCTTTTTGGAATGCTGAAGCTAAGTGATAAAGATGAGCTACTGCTACAGAAAATTAATATTGAGCTTACACTGCAAAGTTACTCTTAGACAAGCAGCAAGTTGTTTACTGAAAACATTTTTCCAGCTACTTAAGCAGGCATCTTCCTGGCATGTTAAGAACCATTTGTTTAGAAAATCTTACACAGTTTCCACTTCTAAATAAAGAAGCTACTTTACCCTGCAGAAGTTCCTAGACCATTTATTGGTCTGTTTTAACAAAGCTCTGAGTACAGATTTAGAAATGTTAAGATCAAAACGGTTCAGTGCGGTTGCTGGTGTCATTGCCTATGTAACAAGCACTTGGAAATCTTTGTATTAAGACAAGTTTGCTGCATAGCCAAAAAAGTCAGACTCTGAGCATTTCTTGCAAACAGTGCTTGCAGCACCAACTGATTTGGGTTGATGACAATTTGCATTGCATTAGCAGTGAAAAAAAGTAACATCTTAGTATGAAGAGTACTACCTGCTTCTGATAAATCTGTGCAGGTCATGTCAAATAAGCACATGATAATGCCTGCACCCTGGAGATTATGTAGTAATTGCAGTACTTTACAAGGGAAATAACGCAAATAAATAGTCTCAGGGTACTCTGTGGGGGATGCACATCCACTGGACAAAACCACCCTTTCCTTAGCTGAGGGCTGGCTGACTCCCACACTGGTTCAGGGAAGAAACAGGCCACTGAACCCAGGTAAAAGAAGACAGCTCATTGCTGGAGGAAGGGATGCAACTCTGTTCACACCCTTTTTTTATGTGCCCAGCGGATTAATGAGAAATCACAATTTGCCAGTGCCGGTGAACAAATAATTCATTTTTTGTTGAGCAGCATAGTCATGACATTAAAGCCCTCCTAACTTGCTTTATTGAAAGAACAAGGAGTGCTCTCTCATCTTTATATTAATGAGGCTTAAATTTTTAATGTGACATTGACCCAAATGTAAGCCAGCAGCATGGGTGTCTTGCCTTATCAAAGTCCCAAGTCAGCACACGCAAAAGATGAATGATGCCTGAAGATCTTTTAACCAACGCAAACTACCAAACAAAGGAGGAATAACAGCCCTGATGAATAACCCAATAGATAAAAAGGAAGGGGAATGTTTGAAGAATCAGGGTGTGTGTTATTAGGAAGGAGTTGAAGGAAAAGAGTACACAGCAAGATCAAATGTGATATTAAAACCCAGCCTAAGATACAGCACAGTAATAAAATATTAATCGACAGAGATCAACTACTCTGAAAAGATATACACTGCCTGGCACTGATAAAACAAGAAGAACTAGTAGAAATCAGGCAGAGGTTTGAATCAGCCACAGTCAAATCCTCACTGAAACAAGTCAGATTCTCCTGTGACAGAAGAAGTGTTATCCACTTTCAATGTACATACATGCAGGGCTGAAATCATAGACTGAAAATTGGCATGCAATAAAAACAGAACTTAGAAATTGTTTCAGATTGCTAAATATTTGAAACACTGGCTATCCAAATGGATCATCAGAAAAGAACTAGAAACAGAAGAAAAAAAACCAACCCCAAACCCAAATTCAGCAATGGCCAGATGAATAAATTGGACAGAAAGAGCTGGAAAGAATTCAGGACTTTTAAGCTTCATTAGATAAAGATTACTGTGAATGCAAAAAGAAGCACTGAAATAGACAGAGATGATATATACAAGCTATAATATTCGTGGCCTGTTACTTCAAAGGCAAAAGATGAACTTAAGTATTTAGGACAGTACTGTGATGCAGAACAGGACAGAGAACAAGATAAAAGTGGAAAAAACATGGAGTGGAGAATACAAATAGAGAAGTTTAAGGAAGAACAAAGACTGATGAAGAGACAGGACTGAATCAGTTGTCCACAAAGATGAAGAGGATTTAACGTGTAGCTTAGAAATGTGGAAAGGGAACCCATGAGCCGTAGTGTGGAATTAAGTCAGTCATGCCATAAGGGAGACAGATGCAACATCTTAACAGCGCAATATCTGTACTTGTGCCTACACACCAGAAAGCTGTTTTGCTGCAGGGTTTTGGAGGAGTGCTGTCACCCTCTTTCCTACTTGAGATTACATCCCACCCATTTATTCTTCTACAGGGAAAACCCTTCAAACACAGAGATCTCTTCAGCAGCTCCCTCCTAAACCTGGTTTGTATTCATTGTTTTACAGCACATAATGGAAACACACTGTCTTTCTAGGCAGGTTACAGGTCTCTCAGCACTCTAGAATCCTACCTTGAAAGAGGTGTTATGTCAAGCCATGCAAAGCATGCTCCCTGCTGCTTCTCTTAGGACGTGATGGACACAGCAACTTTTGGCCATGGAGACACATGGCCGTGCAGACCTGCATTTAAGCCCAGTGCTGCTGCAGTGCTTGCCTCTTCCTTCATGGCCTCACCATGTCAGGGGAGAGGGGATGCAAATGCTAAGTTACAAGCACTGTGATGGTATGTGAGACAGACGCCAAATAAGTGACTCTTGCACTTTGTGCATGACATTTGGCAGTTCTGAGCATATACTCAGAACAGAGAAGCAGAGCTGCAGCTAGAAAGAGATGCAGTTCTCAATGACTTTTATTTGCATTCTGTAAGGATGATGTGATGGTCCATTTTGGATAATGGCTCATAGTTGTGAATCCACAAAAACAGCTGGGCTTTAAAGAAGTGAAGACAGATTGGGAGCCTGTCACTCTGGGGTGGAGAGGGAAATTCCAAGTGATGACTCACGGGTCTTTCCTAACTTCTATTACTTTATTCTTGTGGCAAGAAAGACAAAAGCTGATTACTACTAATCATTACTGTGGCAACAGCTATGCATAAAAGGTGCATAAAAATAAACTTTCAATTGCATTTGGGTAACATAGCTTTCCAATCTTGAGATGTAAAATGAGCTTAAAGACACTTTAGCAAACAAACACATAATTTCATAATATGCTTCACAAGGCATATTGGGTCATCTGAATCAAAGGTAACAACACCCCAGCCCCATCAGCTGAACATTACAGCATCCAAATTATCTTACTTCTGGTGACATAGAGAAGCTGGGTAGAAGCAGTTCTGCCACCACTGGCAGACTGGTCTTTGGCAAGACATTTCACCTTTTCTCCATCTGTTTTGCCTGCTCCCTTTGCCTTGTCTACTGAGATGATGTCAAATGTTCTCCAGCATGTACCGTAATGGAGCAGCAACCCTGGTTGCATACCCTAGAAGCATACACAACTGCTATCACCGATTATTTGCCTCGGTTGTCTGGCATGTCACTGCTTATGCTGTGAACGCACAAAAACTGTCATATACTTTGATAACAAATGACAGTAAAAGACGTTAAACTCCCTAATGTGCGCCTAACGCTCGTTCATGTTTTATTCCTTAGCGGGTGAGGGGCCTCTAGGGGGCAATGCAGCACTGATGTAACTGTCGGGTTTTCCGTTGCTGTGCAGGCGGTCTGGGATCTCCATGCTCCTCTTCAGTGCTCTGTAACTCAGGAGGCCTCAAAAACTAGAGAAATAAATGAATTCGCCATCTGAGCACTGCCTGTGTGGTCTACATTATTCAGACTACAGAGTGACCCAGACGAGGTTTCAAGATCTAGAAAAAAATGCTGGAAGTGAATAGAAAATAAAGGTCCTGTAAATAAACTGGCAGAGTGAAGTGACCTTGAAGAGCGTAGCACACTTCACATAAGAAATAGAAGATAACAGAAACATTCAAAGTCTTTGCTGGGAATAAGAGAGTTGATGTAGTAGCTTTTGCGCAGGACAAGAAGGAAAATTATGTTGCTTAGTTTGGAAATGAGTATGAGAACTGACAAGGCAAGCAGAATCATGGAAGAACTGGGTAAAGATGAGGCAAACAACTGTGCACTGCCAGGTGCAAGAGCTGCAACTAACCATCATCTAAAATATTTCCATTCTCTTGATCCATGCTGCTGATAAATTGTATTAATCCTGTGGTTTGTTTTTAGTAATAAGTTAAAATGCACTGTGAACAGAGAGGGTAATGCTGGGATACTTCAGTCTGTCCCACAAGGAATACAATCTGAATAAGACAACCCCAACATTTCACCAAAAATTTCACACTGGGAATAAAAGAATGGAAATTATCATGCCCAAACATTTATTTTTAGCTTCTGTGAAGGAAAAAATAGTTTCAAATTAATCATAAAATACTCTCACATTGTCTTTTTAAATGAGATGAAACATTGCTGTTCATGATGTAAGATGTACAACACTAAATGACTGGATTTCCAGAGCTGCTGGTTCTGCAGTTTGCCAGTTGCACCCTTCAGAGAACAGAGAATTTTTATTAAACATGCTGGAGCTGTTAATTATAATAAAAAAGGCTGAAAATTGGAGAAGAATTCAGAAGTTGATGGAAATTTTGTATGTTCAGCAACTGTCAGGATTTGTGTTTATAGCAAAGATACTCACAAGATGTAGCAGATAACTCCTATACTCCACATATCTGTTTCGTATCCAATAGGTTCATAGTTTATAACTTCTGGAGCCACAAACTCAGGTGTCCCAAAGAGAACTTTTAGAGAACCTGCATTTTCTGTGAAGAATGCAAGAGAAAACATTAACTGCTACATACAGTTTTTCTTTAAATAGAAAACCCCCACAATTATTCCACAGTGACATGAAAACCAGTTTGGTTTCATATTTGTGACTTTGTGGATGCTTCTAAAAGGGTCTACAATAAAGCTAATGCTAGTAATATGAGCTGAAAGAATGAGGTCATGGGACATATGTGCTCACTCTTTCTTGTGTTGACCCACCAGTATTGCTCTACTGGAAAATACAGTGATGAAGGTGGAATAACCTCTTTATAACCTAGTATTACCAGTTTATGCTGCCAGTGTGCAACTGTGAATGATATGTCTAACTTGTAGTCGTAGTGCGAAACACAAGTCATTTAGATAGAAATTATTTAGGTAATGCAATTAGCAATTGCATTATGTTTATCTTTTGTGCAAGAGTTGCATCCAGATTAGGCACAGTAGAATCACATTATGAGAACTCATGCCTTCCCCTAAGAGATTATAACTTAACCAAACCAGATCTGAATGGGAAGAATTACAGATGTAACAGATTCCAATCCTGCTCTTGTTAAGGTTACCACAAGTGTAGAAATTTGAAGCACTATAATCAAAAGAAAAGCTTAAAAAGACCTCAAAACCCAGCAGATCAAAGTTTTGAGAAGCCTACAGTAGAAGCTACTTGTCCACAACACTGGAGCTTTGCAAAATACTTTTATTTAGCAGCTCTTGCTCTCCCAAGTTTTGCAACATAAATGCTGATCCCAGTACTGACTCTACACCTACAGTTACCTCCACTAAAACATTGAAAGCTGTTCAGCCATTTCATAAGATGAAACCATATGCCCAAGTTAGTACTCTTTCAAGGTATGCAAATCTCCAGTTTACCAGATGAAAATTGAAGATTATGTGAGATTAATAACTTGCCTAATAATTGAAGAGCACGCTTGAGACAACTTTCAAGCACTACAATGGTAATTCACTCACAGTCATGCCAGTTTCGCATTTTAAATGCTGTGAAATCCTTGCTCTTCTCAGGTATGGTGATAGTAAATTAAATACAGGAACCTCATTTTCACACATTATCCCTGCTTTCAGAGACCCCTCCATGCAGAAAGTACCCATTTCTAGAGACACAGACAGAAGAAAGCCAGGGATCAGCCCTAGGAAACCCCCTGGGCCATCCCGTGCAAGTTCACCAACATCAAGTCCTTCCTGCCAGATGTCTGTCTAGCCTTTAAAAAGCACATTCAAGAGCTGTTCCACAATATCCTTACACTCACATAACTAGAATTTTCTTACCCCCCCCCCAACCAAAAATAAGATTCTTTCCCTAATATCCAGTCTAAACTGAGAGCCTAAAACAACAGCAATCTCTTCTCCACAGTGTGTAAGTAAGTAAGGAGTGAGAGATCACCCTTCATTTTCTAAGCACAGACGGGAAGCCTGAGATCCCATCTTCCCATTTGCCTTCTCTTTAGGTCAACACCTACATTTTTTCCCAACTGTCCTTATGAAAAGTTATTGAAATTTGTCACAAAGTATCTATTTTCTGAAAGCTTCATCATGATCATCCAAATCTCAGGCTCAGATTTTTACATCCAAGTTTGGAAGCTTTTCTGTGCACTGTGTAAACTACCATGAGCCACTGTGTATGCAAAAGGCTGGTGTATGAAATGTGCTGCCCATAGGTCAGAGAAATGTTTTTTTGAAAACATGGCATTTGAGTGCAAGCATACAGCGTGAAACAACTGATAGTGTTTCTGTTTATAAATGAAAAAAATAAAGGAATAGACCTTTTCAATGCAATAATATGTCAAATCTTTACCCAGCCATTTAGAAGCTTGGTATACAAGTAAGATCTCTGTTTGGATATCCCTTAGTTCAGATAGAAAGCTGACAAGCTAGCTGGAAAGGGTTGCTGAAACTGTGTATAATCAACTGATTAGAAAAAACCTTTATAGTACTCAAAACCCATTCCCTTTTCTCCTCAAGAAGTTTATCTTAAACAATTTTCTGCATGTGTTCCTCAGCACACCAAAAAAGGTCAGGAAAATATCCCTCTGCAGCTTTGGTATTTCCTGACAGTGCAAGAGAACTAATTAGCTGCAGGAGATGACTGCAGAAGGAGCTGATTCTAATTCCTTTAAAACTGATCAAAACACTGAATATTTAGAGGCATTAATTTGCATGAGTTACAAAAAAGTAAATCTCAGAAGTGCAAAATCAGACACTGTTCCCTTCAGCAGTCCATTGGTTGAGCAGTTTCTGCTCAGTCAGGGTCAGCTCCATACTCTGAGGGACTGAAACCAAAGCCAAAGTGAATTTAAGTGCTAATTTCAGTATCAGAAAGCTTGACGGAACACAAGTGGCAGAATGTGCCCTCAGCACACTGCATAAGACAATTGGAAAGAAGAGGGTACTTTCTGAGAAGTGTTTTGTCAATTTTTGTAAGTAAATGAAAGAGTAAAAATTGTTTTCTACTTTTGGAAAAAATCTGATCTGAAATGTTACAAACATCTTCATGATTAACACAGTGCTTTTGCTTTATGGGCATGGCATGGGAGGATGCTTTCTCTTGCTATGGAAATGCCACATGCACCAAGTTATCCAGAATGGCAGGCTGATGAAAGAAACAGCAAATGCCTATAATTTAACTTTGCAAGAATTATCAACCTATTAAGCCAAATGAATGTAAATTATTGTAAGATCAAAATCAGTGGCAGTGCCCATAGCTCCCATCCTTCTACATCGAGAAAAGCTATTTATAGGTTAGAGATTTAGTACATGTCATGACTGCAGCAGCTCAGCAGCTAGTGTCAGCCATGCAATACACAGCGATGCCACAAGATTAACAGAAAAATCTAAAGGGTGATGGCAATGAGCAGGCTACTGAAAATAGGATCTTCCTTTTGCTAAATGTGTGTTGAACTGTGAAGTTGAAACAACAGTTGAATAAATTCCTATAAAAAGGCCATTCTGTGGTTACATTGTATGTCTTGTTGAAATCCACTAAGTTCAGCAGTAAATACATAGTTTTCAGGCTGACAGCTGGGACATCATGGGATGGAGTTTTTCACACATCTCTGATAAAAAAAAGTGCAGCACTGGAACTTACTTACCAGTTCATCTATTTCCTCAAAAAGAACAAAATCCAGTTCATGCTACCAGAAAACTGTTGGTTCCATGCTGGTGAAGGAACATAAATGGCAACAATCTCTTTGTTTTGTTGGTTTTGTTTTTTTAACGAATGAAATAAACACCTTATCTCAGAGCTCGCAGCGTCCCTGAGACCAAGATTCCTGCAACTTCTGGAGTTGAACATCATCTAAAAATCCCCTATTCATTCATTATACCATTTTTGGTTTGTTTTAGTAAAATAATACTCTTGGGTATGCAGTAGTCTGTTACTAAGTGTGAAAAGAAGTAGGATGAACAGCATGCAGGCAAGTAACAAAATCCAGAAGGTTGTAATTCCAAACTGCACTCTTACAGAAAACATTCATTGTTCTACTTTTTAATAAGCATTATTTTGTTTAAAGAGGGATGGCAAAAGACTACAACTAAGAATCTAGCTGTGGGCCCCTTTATGTAGAGAGCAGCAATTCATGAATTGTTCCAATCAATTTAATGGGAGAAGGGCCACAAATCTCAGCTCTCGCAGTGTGACAGGTTCATGAAGTATTTTAGTTCCTCTGAATTCGTGGAATGATTTTTTTCTCTTGTGAAAATACAAGATTTAAAAAAAATCAGCGTGTGATGTTGGTAATGTTTAACACTAATAAGCACAACTGAAGGGCTGCTTTTTAGAGCTGAATTAATGCTGAGCAATACGAAGAAAAGAACCCTCCAGGGTGTTTGGATTTCAAATTGCAGAGCACGGTGAAAGTCCAAAATGGATGATAGGAAGCAGCTAAAAACAACTTAGGAAGGAGAGGAGCTTGTCAAGTGGAACTCCCCCCCTCAATCCATTGCATTATTTTTAAGTAGCACTATTTTATTTTAAAATTTTGAGCATGAACAAAACACATCTCTTTATACAATTCCTCCCTTGTTTAACATCTCAGGTAATATGTTTCTATTTAGGATAAGAAATGATAAAACTAATGGGGAAATGTAAATTAAATGTAATTATCCCTATCTGAAAGGCTTCTAGAACATCACCTTAACTCTTATTGATACAAAATTTCAAGGATTTGTAGTATTAATGAAGATCAAGGTTTTGTTCTGTTTTTTTACAGTTAGAGAGTTAGTGGTTTATGGTTTCATGTAGCAGCTATAAATATTTGTTAACATTACTACTACTGTATATTTCACCTTGTAATGTACAGGGATACCCTAGCCATAGAAACAAATGAGTAGACTGTATACTCTTCACTGCAAACTCCTCTTGCAGATGAGGTGCCCTACCCTCATTCTTAAATATCTTCTTTTTCCGTTTTCTATTTTTTTCCCAAACCTGTAAATCTTTATAGGAAACATACTATTTACTCTTTATATATAAAATATACAAAATAATATAATAGGAAGTATTAATTACTGTTTGTCCTGCCCTTTTCCCCATGTCATATTGAAATAGGCAGAAAAGTCATTACCTAATCTTCTTGCAAGTCCAAAGTCAATGAGTTTGATACTTGTACCAGTCTTGTTGACACACATAATGTTTTCTGGCTTCAAATCCAAGTGGACAATACCCTGCTTATGGATGTACTGAACTCCTTCTGAAATCTGCTTCATATATTTAATGCACTCTCTCTCTGTCAGTTCAAAGTCTTCATCAATGATTCGTTCAAAGAGTTCTCCTCCAGAAACCCTATGAAAGGCAGAATAAAAAGAGGACTTCTGTAGCATTTTTATTTTGGGAGTAATCAAACTATTTCCTTTACAGAAATACAGATAATTCAAGCTTGCATTAGTCACTTGAGGACACAATCTGTGTTTTGCAATGGCATTTTCCATACACACAAGGATCACATATGAAGAATCACCTCCTTTGTGCAGTATAAATCAATAGATTTTCTCTATTCCGAATCTCTTTCCCAGATTAGGACTATGAAACACACACACCGGTATCCCAGGCAGGGATGTAGATTTGCATCTGGCCTTTAGGATTCAGTCACCTGCAGCTGGGAGTAAAGTGTGTGCCATGTGATTGTCACCTTGCTGACATGTGTTTAGACACTGCTTGACTCACTGCTTCCTTTCTCCCGATGTTCTATCACTGCAAAGTGCTGAACCCAGGACAGCAAGTAACATAATTAAAAAAAAACCCTAAGATACATGGGATGGGTCCCAGGGAAAGAGGACAAAACTTCTATTAGAGGAGCAAAAATTTGGGAAGAAGGGAGATTGGGAATGACAAAGAAAGGCTGAAGAAGGAAATATTCAAAAATACGGTTAATTGGAATGCAAAGCTTAAAGGGTAAATTATTGACCCAAGTGAGCTCAGAGGGAATTTCCTCTTTAGCTATGACAGGGCAAGGATATAACCCACAGCTCTTTCAGTGCTGGTATTTTTAGCTGAGCCATCATTACACTCTTTATAGATCAAAACCATTTTTATGCTTATTTAAGATGTGAAATAATTGGTCTTTCCAGGGTAGAAGCTCCTGGATTAAACTGTTTGTGGAACTTAAGTGGGACATTTTTAACCTAGACATAATCAAGCAAAATTTAAATCATGCGGGGGTTTGTTTGTGTGTTTCTTTTTGGTTGGTTGGTTGCTTTTGGTTTGGTTTGGTTTTCTTTTAATTCTGTGTAATCACTCAACTGATTTATCTGATTATGTCCAAAGATGGGAAATATTTTTTGTATGCAGCAGGTGAATGACCCATACAAAAAGGAGCAAATGGTGAAGAGCAGCTTTGCTTTTAGAAGTCTGTTCTAAATTTAAATGCTTCATGGTCTTTATATGGCTTTATATTTTGCAGCATTCACGCTTATTGCCAAATGTAATTGCATATTTCAGTTACAGAAAAAAAACACACAACTGCAAACTGGGCTTGCAATGTTTGCAGGTTGGCAGGTATATGATTATATCCTTCATGTGCTAAACTGAAATTGAAACATCTGGAGTTCTGGACACATATCTTGCTTTGGTTATAAGATTTCAGAAAATATATAATTAGAAATGGTACTGCAGTTTCCTATTGACATGAAAATAGGGAGAAGAGCATATGCTTGACAAACTGAGAGGCTACATTGAATTATAGCATATATGTAACATAAAGTCATTAATATGGTTAAAGCTGTTGAATAAACAATTCTAGTAAGTTGGAGATCTAGTATTTTGTTACTCCAGTAAGATATTAACAGTAAGGAGGTGTTTATGAAAGCATCTGCATGCAAAATGGTTACATATCTGGAGCACCCTGTGATTTCAAATGATAACCATAATAATACTAAGAAGTACCAGCTGCTTTTTTGACTACTTAACACAGAGAATGATGGCTTTTTTTTTACTGTAAAAAGTGCCATACTTTTCAGATCCATAAAGCAAAAAAATTTCAGAAGTTGTACCATTGTTTCAAGCACCACTTCTTAGCATACTATTTGGACATTGACTACTGTTAATAAATATGCATTTTTTTATCCTTGGATCATTAGATCCTCTGGTAGCATCATAGATTAAATTGCAATTGCATTTTTAGAATGCACATTTTGTATTCATATTCTGAGCCAAATCCAGTTTCATTTTTGCCAGGTTAGGAAGCTGAAATGAACCAATGCAGATTAGGTTCTACGTGTATACAGAAGTCAGCTTGCTTCCGACAGTCACAACTAGTTCAGAATCTAAATCTCTCATTCTTTACTGGATTCTCCTCTTTTCAGTTTTCTCTAGATGAGGAAAATATTCCTGTCTATAGAGTCACAGAATGCACAGTTTAAAAATACTTTATTAGAAGTTTTGGTCATGAAGGAGCAGTGGGAAGAATCTACCTTGGAGTTACCCAGGGCAAATACTCAACTGCATTTTAGTAAACCTCACTTCAAAAAAAGAGAAAACCCTTAGTGACTTGTGCCAGCTTAAATCACACCAGAGGAATGGAGTTTACTACTGATTTTTTTTCTTTAATAATCTTCATTTGCAATACAATAAACTTTTAATCTATGTCAAATTAAACTAACTTTCTGAACTATGTAAAAACTCTGAGGCACTTAGCTCCTGCTGCTGAATGCCATTCACAACATGCTGCTATTTTTCAGATGTTCTTTTTCCACTGAGATGCTTGTTGTGGAGCCAGTATATTGCCATATTTGAAAAGGAAATGCCTGAGATGTGTCCCCAGTTTCCAGCAAAAGGCAGATGGGGTGGTTTCCAAGGAAAAGCACATCAAGAATTTGAATCTTTCTAGTGTTTGATTTTAAATGAATGATAAAAAATAGTGCATTTATTATAAATATGAAATCAAACAGTATAAAATAGTGGCATGAAAAATATTAAAAGAAGAGAGGATGAAGTTCAAAAAGTTTTGAGAAATATATGGGCATAAAATTAAAATTAAAATCTTAGGATAAGTATCAGTTAGAAAAATCCAAAGGTGCTTTTCAATAATAGTGGAGGGGGAGCTGCTACATTCCAGTCACTGCTAAAATCTGGTTTCAAAGGAGGCTGATGGCAATTGAGCTTGATTTATGTGAAATCCGTGCATTTAGACTCTGATGGGAATAAGGAAAACAGCTTGGAGACTAAAAATTTTTGAAGGTATTTTCCACAACTTCTTTGATATTCAAAGAATTATTAGCTTAATAGCAAAACCAGAAATGATCCACCTGTGGCTGTCTAACAATACGGGTTCAGTGGCTGTGCTGGGACTGTGTCAAACAGGTATAGAGGCTGCCAAGAGTCATCTGACACAAAGATGCAACTGACTGCCCAGACCTGCTCCAGAGCAGGGACAGACTGCTACTACCTGCCTGCTGCCTGAAGAACCATTTCTCCTCCTGTCTTTGTATGGGGGTCAAAAGCCAGAAAAGTTGGCTACCCCAAACTAAAATCATACCCTAGTTAGACTGGTTAACAAAATCACTTTAGATTGCATTTTTCTATATTTTTAAAAGTAAAACCTCTTTGTTGGCAGGGGGTAACTAATGGAGTGTAAAGCCATATGCTATTCAAAGCTCTTTATACATTTCCTTGTTTTCCATTAGGTCTGCCAGATCCTAATTCCAGGCTAAGTAGGGCTCCCTTCCCTTACCATCAGCAGCTTGCTCAACTTCTGAACCTAAAAATAAAACCACTTTCTTGCACACAAGTTCCAAGGTTGTATAATGGAGATCCAGTCTCTAAAATGTGCTATAGGAGTTTGCACATAATCTAGGCAACTGCCAAGCGAGCAAAACAGACATATAGACTTTTGCTTCTAACTATTTATATCTTATTTAGCATTTCCAGCCAGCAAAACACCTGCTGCTGCTGCTTGCAGCAGACAGCACTTGAAGTAGATGTGGCAACAGAACAGTGACTGATGTAACTTTTTGGATAAAAAGCATCAGCACGGATCAGGATTTCATTTTCTTTCCAGCTACTACTGCCACAAGTACTGGAGTCATACCAAGCAGGTGCATTATGGATGATGTAAACATTGGTCATGTTGGTCATTATTGTTTATGAAGTCTGACCATTACTTTCCATCCCATGCTGTGCTTTTCTTATAGTGAATTCTGGTGCATGAACATGTTCTGAACCTTCTTTTTGTTTTGATAAGTAAGTAACTGCCATTTTTAAATACAAAGATACCCGTCACAGGCCTGTGAGGTGCTTGACAGAACTGCTTTAGTGGTGCTTTTCTGCTACTTCCCACAGTGGTGTGGAATAAGTAGGTCAAGGCAAATGATTTCTGGGAGGTAAAAAATAAGTGTTGCTCTCTTACTCAGCAAGAGCAAGGCAGCAACACAGGCTGTCTTCAAATGCAGCTTTACATAATTGTATAGCTTTGGATGAAGAGTGCAATAACTTTCAACTAAAGGAGAAATTCCCTTCTACAACTGCTGCACCTGGACCAGCATAGAGAATCTGTGTATTGACATTAGGGGCAAATCAATTCATGTTTAATTAGGGGTCTTTTGGTGGGAAACAGTCAGTGTAACCAGTCTTCCTGCATCTACTGGTATAGATGTAGAACATTCACTGCGTTCATCTGAGGAGATTTTTTAGACAGCACTCCTTTATTATAAATGGTTTGCAATTGGAGTATTTATGTTGTTGCAGAAAAACCACATCAGACTAATCCTTCAAGTCTCTTAAGAATATAAAAACTGGATATAGAACTTGATGAAAACTAAAATGTTCCTAACATCTCTTGGGCATTATAAATTTGCCTGGCTGAATTTTTCATGGAAATTCAAATATATTGTTAGAATGTAGCTTAAATGTTTGCGTTCCCAAGCATATCTTTCTTACTAGCTCTTGCACACCAACATTCAGTTCTCTGCACAAGACAACTTATCAGTGTTTAAGTGAAATTTGACATGAGCTTTTACAATACATGTTCAGAACTGCCTAAAGAAAGAAAGATTTTTTTCCTTAAACATATATTTGGTTCTAAATGAAAGCCCAAATTGCAGCTAACATTTTTGTCTCCCCTCCTAAGTCGGCAACAAAAGAATGAGCAGCAGAAAAACACCACAGGTACTTTAAAAACCAAACAAACTAGACAATAAAAACCAAACAAACTAGACAATAAAGGTTGTAACACATCTCTCTTATTTTTAAGAGATACAACACAGATTCACTTACACAGTTTAAACAAGTTGGATACATAACTGGAGAAACTTACAAGATGTGAAAACCATCCAGGCCCTGACGATCCTGAAACCTTTGACAGTCCCATATCTGGGTAAGTTGCTACATTTGCACAATTATTTTCAACATTATTTGCTTTGTTAATGAGAACTACTTTATACTTACATTTCCAAGACCATAACGATGTTGGCTTTTTCTTCAAAGGCATCTACACATTGGACAAGTTTTGGATGATGTAGACAGTTCATGATGCTGATTTCATCCCTTATGTTTTCTTTTTCCTTAGCAGAATATGCTTTGAAAAATTTTCCTGCCCAAACTTTTCCAGTCTTCTTTTCAACAAGCCTAAAGACTTGTCCAAATTTCCCCCTGAAAATATACAACTATTTCCAGTAAAAGTTTTTGCAATGTATGGGCCACCATAAATAGCAATATTTTACTAAATATTCAGTACAACCACTCCATTCTGAAATAAATATGTCTTCATATCAAATACTGTTCAGTACTGATTTTGTGCAGAGTAATCTGCAAGAATTTTTGAATGAATGCCACATTTAGAGACACCCCACTATACCAATTAGCAAGTTTTATATAAGAAGGTTCAAAAATTGGAGTTCTACCAGGCTTTAATTCATGTCACCCAAGCCTTTCTGCACAGTTTTCTATAGATCATACACTCTGAAGGGGCAGCAGATAGGAGACAACTCAGGGGCAGGATATTGGATATAGGTGAAATCAGAATCAGAATGCTAGAGGCTTCAATACTATTATTTCACATGCTGCATATGTACAATTCTACTCTTACGATACATTTATCAAGATTTATTAATGGCAGCATAGAAGATCTTTTGGCCTTCAGCACCACCAGCAGCACAAATCACCGAAAGATTATTGTGGCATGCAGTTCACATAACCATGAGTTTGAGCACTGAGAAACACAGCCAGGCTAATCACTGACCTTCACTGAGCAATACTGTTAATGCTCTTGGGATTATGACCGCTGTCAAAAGAGATTCTAGCCCATGGGCAGGATAATCTTATTACCACTAATGGATATAATGGAAATTCAAGTGCACAATGTGTACCTTTTTTTTCAGCTAGCTTTTAGAGCATTGAAAAACGAATGAATCATCTAGCATTATTCATTTTGTGGGCTCCATTCGCCTTGCCAGAGATGTGCATGGTGTCTATTTAAAATTATCAATTAATAGGAATAAAGGATGTTTATGGAGTTGGGGCCAACATATGTTAAAACCTATTTCTACTGCAACAGAGGAGCCCTGTTGGAATGTTGAAAGTGCAAGACACTGTCAAAGAATGAGTGCACATGATCTTTATAATTGACTGGTAGCCTTGGAAACTCCATGTCTTCAAAAGCACACCACAGTACTTACGATCCCAGCCTTTCTTCAATATTATAGACATCTGAAACTTTTTGTTCAGTGTTGATAGTAACCGTCCGATACTCGACCTCAGTTTCTTTCCCTTCTATAAATAAATATTAAGGACCATGATTAAAACCTCCATAAAACATGAATGAAAACACAGATTTTCATTTGTCCTGATTAAAATATGAATTTCTTACCATCATCAGATAACTCCACTTCATCCTCTTTAAGTTCTATGATGAAAATAAAAAGACATGAATAACTTATGTAGGCTATGGTATGTACATAACACAGTCAAATTATTCAGAATGACATGGGCATTAACTTCATAATTAAAATCTCTTCAACACTTCTATTTGGTTATTGACTACACAATCACAGTCTGGTCACCATTTCTTGATAAATCAAGTTAACGTGTTTTGCAGTACTTGTCTATTATACTTGCCTACTAGAAACAGCAGCGTACTCAACCAGTTCAAGGTCATTTAATAAGTAGCTTTAGGAATGCCTTAGTGAAATAGAAAATAAATTCAAAATATTAAAATCAATAACAACACTTCTGGTTCAATGGCACATCCTTTTCCAGCTTTTCTATGCATTTTTTTGGGGTTGCAAAGCTGAAAATAAAGCGAGTTTTTGCATGAAAAGCTTTCCTGCAAAGCATCCAGACAAAGTTTTCAGGCTCAAGATGGCTACAAACTTTGGACAGCATGCACTTTCCTGAGCATGGCTGAATTTTGAAATCCCTGATGTCCAAATGGAGCCTCAGTTCTGCAGACATACTCAAAGACAGGCAGAAACGTTGGCAAGCCCAGTGGCATAAGGCAGAGTAAAAGCTGGCCTGAGTGTCTTGATTTTAATTTTTAATTTTCGTGTGCATGAACTGTCAGTAGCACTGGTTTGTGTGTTGTTCCCTATGTTGCCTGCAGTATGAGGGGAAACGGGTTGCAGCTGGAATGATGTTACATATTGCTTGCACCTCTCAGGCTTGCTCCTAAGAGCTGTGGCTATAACCAGTCATTTGAAAAGCTGCAAAGGCAGTTGTACAGTGACCTGTAAAATCCTCACTTTAGCTGCTGAAGGTGCACTTTGCCATGGTAGAGTGCAAGCCTAACGAAGTGATTTATCCCCACTGTGTCAACAGATTTATGTTTTGAAACATTAATGCAGTACTCTGGATGCTGTTAACTATATTAGAGTATAGAGCTATATGCAGCAGCTGAGAAGAAAACAGCAGAAAAAAAGGGCGCAGGGTGAGCAGACAGCTGATCTGATGCATGGGCATCGCTTTTTCACATCCAACACATAATGCTGCATCTGTATTCTGGTAGCAAAGACAATCAAGTAGGTATAATCTGTTACTAAAGCCTGTCTCTCTTTTTTTCTGCATTTGCAACCCTTGTATGTCCCAGCACAGACGAGCTGGTGTGCAGCAATTTACCAGAAGAGCAGGGAAGGAAGCAAGCCTTCCCCCCTCAAGTGTAACTGTCCTCAGATCTTCCTCAGCTGGAAACCACACTTGCATAGAGCACATCACATTTTCCTCCCCTTTTAAGGGCTGCATAAAGGAGCTGATCCCAACCACACTGCCAGTAGTTAATGTCTGCCAAATACTGATCAGACAAAGAAGTCAGTTCGCTGTTCTGCAGCAACACTGTATTGAAACAATGAACTAGAAACATTTTGCTCCACCAGTGGAAGCCTAAATTAGATAATTGGAACATATCTGAGCTTGGTAAGTGCTGAGTAGCTGTGTTAAAACCTTTCCCAGAAGTGAGTCAAGGGTACTGAATATTCCTCAAACATGGCAATACCTATAATCTGTTGTGATTTACAGCCTTATGTGAGGAGCTGTTTTCTTTAAAAGTTAATCATACCTTTCTTCACCAAGGTTATAGTGAGATTGCTAATATGCACTGGTTACCTGAGTACGAAAATCAGTAATCAGTCTTTCTGGCAGCAACAGAAAATCCCTAGTTACTCAGATAAGTATTTACATAGATGGCAGCTTAAAGTCCTGACTTTGACAGGTGCTGGACACATGCATTTTCCACTGCCTTTAATTAAAGCACCAGTTCGCACACTTAAAAAATCATGTTTTATATGACTTGCCCTTTCTCAATGCTAGCTGCAGTATCAAGAATTGAAGTCAAGAGGTGCTGGCATTGAGAGCTCCAAGACAGCCCACCCTCCTATGAAAAGAATACATTTTCTTTTCACTCAAAACAGTATTTCCTTTGGTTGTTTTTTGTTTATTTGTTTGGGTTTTTTTGTATGTATCACAATGATTCACACACTTTCTAGCCCTTTTCTATTAAATCTGTATCTCAGTCTTAAACTCTCAGTCTTAAAAATGGCTTGTTTGTTTGATCCAGTACAATTAGTGCTTGTTCTAGGAAAAAACAAATGTAGGGAAGAGTCAGGTCCCTAACTCTAGAAGGTGTTTGTCCTCCATCCAAAGAAAGAGGCTAATGAAACACAGGTAATTTTATTATGAAGATCCAATACCATCTAGCTCCCTTTCAATTTTATTGTTGCTCTTAATGTAATTTTCTTCCCTTTGAAGAGAAGTTTCATCTTGATTTAGATCACATTTAAAATCTTTAAAATACAGGGAAGTGATTTCTCAGAATTTAGCTCTTGAAGAGAAATACGGTTTGCTTTTGTTTGGAAATGTCTCTTGAAAGGCTTACGCAGTTGTGTGATGCTGCATCACTTTGCTATCATTTTTGTTTTGCTGTGGCAATAAAAGATAACATCACAAGGGCTATGTGAGACAATTAAACTCCAAAGCCCTGCATACATAGGTAAGGAGAGAGATATACAACATACAGTCCACTCCTCGAAGACAAATGGCAAAATACATTATTCCTGGCCTGGGCTTTTTGGTATGGTATGACTATCAAAGTGATCCTTGCACAGTAGGTAGATGTGGGTGTGCAAAAAAATATTCATTCAATATCTGGGTTTAAAAAATAATGTTGATTTTTGTGTGTGTTTAAAATTTTAGTACCAGGTTCCAAATAATTTCTAAAATGCTCCACCTCTTCCATTAGTCCTTTGGGAGGATTTTAAGCAAAAAATAAGAGGCAAAAGGTACTGAAAATATTTTTACAGGTATGTGCAACTGTAATTAAAAACCCTAAAAAATATTTTTAGCACCCATCATGCTGCAAAACCAACATGCCTTGATCTCACAAGATTAGTCTACTAGGGGCAAAAAGACTGAGGAGCTCTATCATGCTGGGATTTGAAGCATGGGAACTACAACTAGGTGTGAGAGACTAATCCAGTTTCTGCTGCATATTCAGTGTTTGCCTGACAGCAAGCGTATTTACTGTTTCACAGCTACAGGTTGGGCAGAGAAGAGATTCAGAGCAGCCCTGCGGAGAAAGACTTGGGGGTGTTGGTTGATGAGAAACTTAACATGAGCCAGCTTCAGTGTGCGCTCACTGCCCAGAAAGCCAACCGTATCCTGGGCTGCATCAAAACGAGCGTGACCAGCAGGTCCAAGGAGGTGATCCTGCCCCTTTACTCTGCTCTCATGAGACCTCATCTGGAGTATTGTGTGCAGTTCTGGTGTCCTCAACATAAAAAGGACATGGAACTGTTGGAACAAGTCCAGAGAAGGGCCACGAGGATGATCAGGGGACTGGAGCACCTCCTGTATGAAGATAGGCTGAGGAAGTTGGGGCTGGGTGAGATGGTTTAGTGTGAGGTGTCCCTGCCCATGGCAGGGGGGTTCGAACTTGATGATCTCAAGGTCCTTCCCAACCCTAACTATCCTATGATTCTATGATTTTATTTCCAAAAACAAATTTGGGGTAGTCTTTATGGCTTGTTTTTCCATGGTGTGTCCAGTATAAACTGTAATGAATCTATGAGTAAGATTCAGGTAAACCACCAAACATTTTCCAACTGGGCATGGTCTGAATGTGTAACATATCTGTGAAAGGTTTCATCTCCCATTACTTCTGCACTGAACTACAGAAGTCTGTCAGCCAGCACTCACACAGCAAGCCAGTAGTTGAATTATTGACTGCTTTCACCAGGGGATCAGGCAGAGGTTTTGGATCCCTGAAGCCAAGTTTCCACACTGGATGCATGCAAAACTTAATGCTCAGACACGCACACTAAGTCTGCAAGGGGACTTTCAACACACTTACAGTCGGCATGAGCATTCATTTCACAGAGGCATACATGGAGTGTGTACAGCCTGACTCCACTGGGGAACTGTTAAGACAGAGCTTAATTGAACTTAGATCTATTTCTTTCCCTCTTAAAAACTAACCTTCTTGTTTCTCTCCAACTTTTACCAGCTCAGATTCTTGACTGGGCTCGCTGATGCCATACACGTTAGCAGCTCGCACACGGAATTTGTACTCTCGGTCAGCCTGCAGGTCCTGCACGTTGAAAGAGGTGCTGCGGCAGGTGGTGAGATCTGTCCATTTGTTATCCATTGAGTTCCAGATCTCCACAGTGTAGGACTGCACTGCACTTCCACCATCATAAGAGGAGCCGTACCATGAGAGAGTGAGGGAGGAACTCCGTATGTCTGATGCGCAAGGTGTTCCAGCAGGTGGATCTGGTTTATCTGCAAAAACATATCAAAGCAGATTGGATGAAGTCATGAGGGGAAGAGGCAGGACTTCCATTAGGGTATTACTGGCCCTAGGTAACAGGCTTTTTCTTTCCATGCCATTGCTCTGCTTCAGAGGTTTGTACTACAGGAAGAAGGAACAACTGCAATGCAGATGGACATACCTGAATTAGCTGACATAGACACCCATCCTATATGGACCTCAGCATGGGTTGTTCAGTTCCCTGGGCATCTTGGTCAGCCATACTGAAGCCTAATGCCCTTCACAGCTACCATTACAGAAACTATAGATCTCCCACAGTGGTGCAAACCACTCCTTGGTGAAATTCCTTAGAGGTTTACCCCTGTAACAATCACCATAGCTGTGACGCTCTTTCTCCAGCTACCTTCATCTGCTTCCATACTTCAGAGCCGCTACTAATTATTCACAGCCTCAGAATGTGCTACTCATCCAAATATACCTGGGTAGCAGAGATACTAATACCAGTTTGTTGACACAGAAACACAGATCTTGAAAGGTGACAACTTTGTCTGCTAACAATTTAGTGAACAACTTCACCTATGTGAAGTTTTTCTAAGCCTAGTGCAGTCCACACAGCCATCTCTGGAGAAGAGAAGGCTGCATGGAGACCTCATAGCAGCCTTCAAGTATCTGAAGGGGGCCTATAGGGATGCTGGGGAGGGACTCTTCATTAGGGACTGTAGTGACAGGATGAGGGGTAACAGGTTAAAACTTACACAGGGGAAGTTTAGATTGGATATAAGGAGGAAATTCTTCACTGTGAGGGTGGTGAGGCACTGGAATGGGCTGCCCAGGGAGGTTGTGAATGCTCCATCCCTGGCAGTGTTCAAGGCTAGGCTGGACAGAGCCTTGGGTGGCATGATTTAGTGTGAGGTGTCCCTGCCCATGGCAGGGGTTTGGAACTAGATGATCTTAAGGTCCTTTCCAACCCTAATTATTCTATGATTCTATGATTTTACATAATTTAGATACTGAGATTTTTTTAAATCTCATATACATCTTGGAAATTGCTGGGGAGGTGGAAGATCAAAGCTTCTGTTTATCCCCAGTTAGAGGCTTGTTCCTGCAGTCCTTATTTGCATGAATAGATCCAATATCACCAGAACCTGGTGTGCAGATAAGCAGCCAACCATGCAAACATCGAAGCAATACAAACCCCATGCAGGTATATGAATTTTTCAAAATCAAGTTTAATGATTACACAGTAACTGAAATAAATGTTTTTCTAGGGCAGAAGAATGTGACGTTTTAAAAAAAGCTACTGATTAAGAAACTCTTTATGGATGTTAAGTACTTCAAAAGACTTTAAAGGGAAGAAATATCTTCCTTGGGAATAATCCTCTCAGAAGTAATCTAGCAAAACCTACAAAATAATGATGATGTTGATTTGGCTGAACTAGTGGCCAAAGGTTGAATGAGAAATCAAAGGATAAAATGACAGAAGATGAAAAGAAAAAGACTGATAAGAGTAAGATGCTACAAACAGTGGTTACACTGGACATGGACTGATAAAATCCTTTCCCATTTTGATGGCTAAAACTGCTAATGGACATTATCACTTTCTCCTTAAGAAGGGCAGAACTGGCAAACCAGCCAAAAATACAGCCACTTTTTTAACAACAAAAACATCCAAATGCTGGGGAAAACTGCTGTGGACTTTGATCAAGCCTTACTCTGGTGGACTATATGCTCACTGGTAATTCTCATATGACCATACTCAAATTATCATCCCTGGGAAAATGACTGAGCAGACAGAAATAGCCACAGTTTGCCACAAACGTGCCTTTAGTCCTTGGACAGAAGGGCTTCTCCTCTGACTGTTGTGGTTTTACTCATAGAGAGGGAAAATGGGGTAGTCTAATCTGATCAAGATGGTTAAATATCAGTTCATTATTTGGAAGTGTGCAAGTTCTGCTGACCAATTATTTTCCTGAAAAAAAGCTTTTGTAATTCCTTTTAGCTCAGTTGTGATGGAAAATCCATCTTCCTCCATAACTTAAATGTAGTAGAAGATAATTTGCTAACTGTGAGGGAAAAGGCTGGGAGGGAAGGAGGTGGACACCAAGGGTTTGCCACTGCATTCTGTATGAGAATGCCCAGGCAGAAGAAAAAGAGCCTGCTAGAACATTGGTTATCTGTATTCATTTTGGCAACACTTAAAAAGCCATTCCACTAGGATTCATCATTATACAGTACCTCTCTTGTTAAACACAGATATCAGAGAACAAGATGTCCTTAACCTTGGTAATGGCTTATTGCCGTGTTTAGCTGTCACATTTTACTCACCTCATTTTCTAGTAGAATAAAAGGGACTTCTAACAAGCATGAATTTGTAGTGTAGATATCATGAACTGAGTCAGAGAAGTTAAGTGATTTGCCTAAGAATAGAAGGAGAGACTGTAACAAAGATGAGAACTGAATCTTGATCTCCTGGTGCCTTCCCTGTACTATCCTGTCCTAGCTGCCTTGGAGTTGCAAGAAGTGAGAATTTAATGCTTACACCATTCACAATATCAGAACCCTTTTACAATGCTACAGCAGCCACCAGAGAGCTGGCTGTATAGCACACATGGATTGTGTATGATTTTAGTCTAACAGCAGTGATAACAATCTCCTTTTCACTGCAAGTTGCTATCCATGCAGACCTTGTAGGGAATGATGTTACCTCTGTCCTCTTAAAAATCTGTACATAAAAAGAATATTTAGCTCTGTGTCTTGTTTTCTTCCTATATAATCATTCTTGCATCATCTCAAGATGCAGATAGAAGAACTTGGATAAGTAAACAGCTGATTTGCCCTAACTCCAAACAGAACAGAGCAGTTGCTGACAGCAAGAGTAAAATAGCTTTTGAATAAAAAGTTAAGCCAGTAGTCTGTCACTTTACAGAGGCATCTGTTCAGGTTTGTCAAAACAGTACAGATTCTCTGACATCTGCTCCAGCTAAATCTGGACTGTATGCATTAGAGGGGTTTCTGTTTGAAAAAAAAAAAAGTGTTAGCTTGCTCTAGTGCGCTGAATGTTACATTGAAGGAAGAAAGAACTCATATGCTTCTGTCTTTTCAGAGCACTGTCCTCTCGTGCAGGACATGAAAATACAGTCTCTGCTGACTTTCATGCCCAGAGTTTCATTTGGAAACAGCTTCATAATTTATCAGTTGCCTAGGCCACAGTTACCTTAGTGACCTCTCTTTCCATGACTCCCCTAGATAACTGCAATCCATTTGGCCAGCATAGTTTACAGAAGCAAGGCTTAAGTATGTGAGCACTGGAGAGAAAACAGTCATAGCCAAGGGGACATCAGTGCTGAAGAAAATCCTACATGGCTTCAATCTAATATATGCCAGCCAGGGGAATATTTCTCCTTTCCTAAGAAATTTTTCCCAGTAGGCAAAGACAAAAACCTGCAACCCTGGCTGGACTCTCTTGAGCCACAAAGATGCATATTTTTGTTTAAAGTCTACCACATGCTGCTGCCTGCAGATCTGCTCAATGTATAAATACTGGGGTAGTAGCTGCTATGGGAGATCATAAACAAGAATGAAAGCTTGATCTTCGCTCTTTCTTAGTATGACAGATGTACCATTTTACCATGCTTTAAAATTGTTTGATATCAGACTGGATGGTATCCTACAGCTGTGCACATTCAGAGAATTTGCAGATGGTCTCTCCATGTGTCTGTTTTGTTTCTCAAGTTTATTCCATGAGGATTTTAAAGGTTACCCTTTATTCATCTGCCTGTATTGAAAGCTAGGATATTTTGCCAAACTACATTCCCTTCTGGAATATGAAATCTCTATCAGCACAATTAACTGCTTCCAATAAAAATATCCAGTGGGTCAAGGAGGAGCATGGAAGTCAAGCACAATTCTCTATTTTGTCCTGTTTTAGTATTTAGTATACCGTTAATGTCCTTGAGCTGCTCATTTTCAGTATTTCATTTGCATGTCATGTGCAGTCTCTTACACACATAAACATACTTCATACTTAGGCTTATATTGTGAGGGCTTTACATAGGCTTTTTGGACCACAGTTTTGTTCTTCCTGTTCTGGACCAAACCATAGCCACAAGCCAACATATTAACTAGAAGGAAGAGAGTGCATCCAGACATACACTGCTGCTTGTGAACATTTCTACAGGGGAAGCAATTAATTTGAATAGCAAGCTGTAACTTCAGTTTTACTGTTACATGCAACAAAAGAAAACACATAAATATTCTCCACCATAAAATGTCTTAACTGTATGAAACTAACAATATTCCGGTCTTGGCTAACTTACAACATGCATGTAACACCAAAATCAAGACTTAGCTACACTTTATGATAGTCTAGATTGTCCCAGTCAAATTGGCTGTTTCTACACAGTCCTGTTGAACTTGGTCAAAATCCTATAAATTCCAGTGCCTTTGTAGCAGATAGATAGTACTTACACCTCTTTTACTAGGATGCATGATCACCTCGTTTGCCTAACAGTATGAATGTAGAGGCTAACAAGAAAGTTGGAGGTTGGACAGTTAAATGCTAATGGGGTATCAAGCACAAAGCTTCCTATGTAATATCATTAGGAATATCAGTAAGAATTGCCCTCAGCTGGCTCCCAAAGCCTAGGCAAGAAAAAGAGAAGGACAAGTAGCTAATTTGGCCTTAAGCCTCACTCAGGGACTGTTCTACACAGCAGCACAGAGACTGCATAAAGTGACTAACACTTGTGGCACTGAGGAAATATCAGTAGCAACTCATATGTGTTATGCACCATACATAGGGGAGAGGGGAGTGGAGGTGATGTGAAGGAGTGCTCTACTGCTTTCCTCCCTTTGCGCTCCAGCAAACTAAGCTCAGATTAAAAGACCCTGCTTCCCAACAAAGGGAGGTGTAAATTACCACTACCTCAGACCAAAGAGGTCAGATTCAAGTTTTTTCTTTGTTGCATGTGCTCCGTAGGGCAAATGGTAATGTAACAAGCTGGCCTCATATGAAATGTATAAACCACATTTAAGACCATAGCAGGACTGAAACATGCACTTATTAGTTACTTCCAAATTGAATTCAGCTGCATCCCTTCCTTAGACAAATTTTCAGAAATATTTTGGTAAACAGGTTTTGACATACAGCCTGGAGTAACCTCTAATTAAGTTGTATTTGTAAACTCGAGAAACATAAAGCATAAGCATGCTCAGCTTTTAATTAATTGCTGTTTATGAGACAAATTTGACTTGAGATCCTTGTCTTGTTTTTCAGTGGTGTGTAACCCAAAATTCTTCCTGATAAAGAAAGGGACTTTCTCTCTTTCTGCATATGTGGCAAACCCACAACTCGTACAGGACACCCATATAATATGAAGCTGCTAGCCAGATCTCACTGTCTTCTCCACATTGCTCAGTTTACAGAGTGCACAGAACACAAGCACCATTCCATGAGACCAAAAAAGGCAGAAATCTCCTTATCTGACTCAGAGTGCAGGGAAATGGAAATTGCTCTGCTACTTGATGTAAGGGTCAGGCTGAGCAAAAGCAAGACAATAGGGCTTGCTGCACGTTCAGAGCTTGCGGGGCCCTGGTGGCTCTTAAGCAGCAATGTTATTCCAGTAGAAAGCCTCTGAAAACTGAGAACAGCACAAGTACAGCATCTGAAAAAAAAAGTTATTTTTCTTTTATGAACAGAGACAGCACTGAAGCAACATCTCTGAAGTAGCTTCATCTGTTCTCAAAACTGGTTTGGTTTCTTTCTAAATCCCGTTATCATATTTCTGTATAATACTATTATTAGCTATCGTGATATTTGTCTGCCAGATAAAGAACAGACAGAACAAAACAATTTAATTCCATTCCACAAGCTGTTTAGCCAGAGAAGGCATTTAATGCGCTGCAAAAGCCAGTTGAACACTGTCCATGCCGACAGCACTGGCAAAGCCTTCATTTGAAATCCATCAGCAGGAGAAAAGCGAAACCATAAAAGGTCATAACTGAAGTCGGCATTATTGCTGACAGGGCTTGGGGTCATGGCAGACATCTCTGCTTTGCTTGGAAAACTATGCCCTGCAACTTTTTTCTCAAGGGAGAGAAGTCCTGAAAGTAGAGATATTATTACCCCTGAACACCCTGTAACAACCATTAACAACTCTGCTGGATGTTAGTATACTAGAGGTATTAAAGTATTCTAACTTTAGTACATATGCAACTTCTATGTCTTATTTTGCTGCAAAACAACACAGGAGTTGAAAATTTCTCCTAAAGAAGCAGCCTCCCCAGCACAGCTGAGGACCACATGGACAAGGCTAGTTAGCTCAGGGGTCCAGAGTCTGAAATTCACACCTTCCCTGTAATACATAATGCAGACTGCTGCTAACTTCCTTGAAGTGTGAACCATCACCATATTGCCCTTCCTGACAACTCTGACATAAAACTAGGTTGTGTAAAAACTGCCCTTTTCCTGCAGATAAAGTGTCTCATAAACACTGGAGGCCCAGAGCACTGCTTCATGCCATTGTTCCTACTTTGCCACTTGGGGTAACTGAGGCATAAAAGAGTAAAATGACCTTGCTCAAGGACATGCGGGAGAATGGAGCTGGGAACGAAACCAGAACTCACCACTCCCACACAAATGCCCTCAGCACAAGAACATCTTCTGCCACAGGCCTAATGGAACAAACAAATACATAATGCATTCTCAGGAGCCCTTTTTCTAAACTATCTGCTCCTGTGCCTGAATCAACAAGCTATTTGGACTACTCATGTGCTACATGTTATGCATCTGGTTTGATAATAACTGACTGAATCAGAGCTCCAATACCTGTCGGCTGAAAGACAGAATGAATTTTAGGACTTTCCCCTTAAGACTATCAACAGATTCCAAGTCTTTGCTGAGTTGAGTTTGGGTCCTTGGAACCCCATGTTTATGAGCTGGAGTCATGATGAATCATTTTTAACAACTAAGCCATTCATAGCATTTAACAGCAGGTGAAATACAGGAATTCTGAGGTAAAAAAAATACTGCCATGATGTTTCCTTTTCTTCATCAGGGGAAAGGTGAAGGTAAGTATCAGGAAAAATAACTAAGCAGGGAGTTCTGCTGGAATTTCTTCTAACAGAAATGACACTGAAACTAGATGGCTCTTCAAGGAATAATATCTGTATACAAGCACTGACGCATAGGGCAACATAAACCGGTTTTCCTCTATACATTGTTATCTCGCTGTGTAAATTTAGTTCTGATACTGCTTCAGAGTTTTGCCACCAAGCATTAGTAAGGAGGCTGACCGTGGAGAGTGCAACACTGTTGAACTACAGCAGCAGCAGCAAGAGCAGTATAAGACATCTCTTCCTTAACCACCAGTCTGGTTGCCCTTTAACTATAAAAGTCCTCCAGCAACCCAGAGGAATTTTAAAGGCTAAAGGTTAGAGACTGAGTCCACCCACATATTCTTAGAGGATTCACTGCATTCTTGCCCCTAACTGTAAACAGGGAATCACATGGATCCTGCAAGATACAATCTGATGCTTCTCGGAAGATGAAGTTTCGGAAGCATTCATGTTAATATTTCCAAGCTGCAGTTTTCTCTGTAGAAATGTCTATGGTTGTTCCACTTTGCTATCTGCTTCACAGATGGCTGCACGCACTTTTCCAGAGAGGGAACACACAATTTCTGACCACCTCTGGATCCACACAGTCTGAGCAGCTAGCACTGAGCCAGACTTCCCAGGCAGTCACAAAAAACACTGATATTTCCACTGTGAACTGTTGGCTATGCATCCACATTTCCTTATAACAGTTTCAGAGCAAAGAACTAATACTAATATAGCATGCATATATGTTGAACCAGGAGCAAGCACTTCATGAAAGCAATGAATAATTCTACCATTATATTGAATGACTATTGGAGTTAGTGATGATCTGTATCATACAGATCCTGCTAAAGGCATAGAAGTAATAGTTTCCTCACAGAAAGTAACTTCTCCATCCTAACGCAAATACGGACTAGTAACCTCATGCAGAGGAGCAGGCATTACTTAGCGAATTCATGTTCTGTGATTTGCATGACGGTATATGCAATGTGCTTATACATGTGTCTTTAAGTACTTGGTTTATTAGTTTAAATAGTGCATGAGGATGCAGCACACAGTATGTGCACAAATGCTTAGAGTAATAAAACCACTGTAACAATTATCTTTAGGCCTCTCAGGATACAATGACATCGCTGTCATTCTTCTGCATGTAACTGCCAAAGAGCTCACTAATTGCCATGATTTTTTTTTTTAATACATTACCACACCAAGAACAATACAGATCTAAAGGATTTCGAAGCGACAAACAGTCTGGGTCAAAATAAGCCCCCGGGTAGGTGGTACATGTGGTTTTGCTCCTTTATTTAAAAAAGTAAAAGATATCAGTAATATGCAAAGTACTCACCAAACACTGATCATCAGAAACCCACTGTATACTAGGCATGGAAACATGAAGCAGTTTGCCCAAAATCATGAAGGAAGCTCGTGGCATAGCTGCAGAACAGGCTAATTCTCTAGTGCCAAATTCTTCTTGAATACTCCATTATTCTTTTGACTCTTTGTCATAGTACCCAGATTTAGACAGCATGAAAACCAAGTTCCTTTTTCTAAGTGGTTACAGATTGGGCTAATCCTGTTACTACATAGCTAATATGTTCAGAACTGTAAGTTTGATAAGCCATGATATTTGAGAAATCATGGCAGTCAAGTGAAGTTCCCGACGACTGGAAAAAGGGAAATATAACCCCCATTTTCAAGAAGGGGAAAATGGATGACCCAGGGAATTACAGACCAGTCAGTCTCACTTCTGTGCCTGGCAAAATCCTGGAGCAGATTCTCCTGGAAGGCATGCTAAGGCACATGAAAAACAACAAGGTGCTTGGTGACAGCCAGCATGGCTTCACTAAGGGGAAATCCTGCCTGACCAATTTGGTGGCCTTCTATGATGGGGCTACAGAACTGATGGACAGGGGTAGAGCAGTTGATGTCATCTACCTGGACTTGTGCAAAGCATTCCACACTGCCCCACACGACATCCTTGTCTCTAAATTGGAGAGACATCAATTTGATGGATGGACCACTCAGTGGATAAAGAACTGGCTGGATGGCTGCATGCAAAGAGTTGTGGTCAATGGCTCAGTGTCCGGCTGGAGACCAGTAACGAGTGGTGTCCCTCAGGGATCGGTGTTGGGACCGGTCTTGTTCAACATCTTTGTCGCTGACATGGACAGTGGGATTGAGTGCACCCTCAGCAAGTTTGCCGATGACACCAAGCTGTGTGGTTCGGTTGATACGCTGGAGGGAAGGAATGCCATCCAGAGGGACCTTGACACACTTGTGAGGTGGGCTGATGCCAACCCCATGAGGTTTAACCATGCCAAGTGCAAGGTCCTACACCTGGGTCGGAGCAATCCCAGGCACAGCTACAGGTTGGGCAGAGAAGAGATTCAGAGCAGCCCTGCGGAGAAGGACTTGGGGGTGTTGGTTGATGAGAAAATGAACATGAGCCAGCTTCAGTGTGCTCTCGCAGCCCAGAAAGCCAACTGTATCCTGGGCTGCATCAAAAGGAGCGTGACCAGCAGGTCGAAGGAGGTGATCCTGCCCCTCTACTCTGCTCTTGTGAGACCTCACTTGGAGTATTGTGTGCAGTTCTGGTGTCCTCAACATAAAAAGGACATGGAACTGTTGGGACAAGTCCAGAGAAGGGCCACGAGGATGATCAGGGGACTGGAGCACCTCCCCTATGAAAATAGGCTGAGAAAGTTGGGGCTGTCCAGCCTGGAGAAGAGAAGGCTGCGTGGAGACCTCATAGCAGCCTTCCAGTGTCTGAAGGGGCGCTATAGGGATGCTGGGGAAGGACTCTTCATTAGGGACTGTAGTGACAGGACAAGGGGTAACAGGTTAAAACTTACACAGGGGAAGTTTAGATTGGATATAAGGAGGAAATTCTTCACTGTGAGGGTGGTGAGGCACTGGAATGGGTTGCCCAGGGAGGTTGTGAATGCTCCATCCCTGGCAGTGCTCAAGGCCACGCTGGACAGAGCCTTGGGTGACATGGTTTAGTGTGAGGTGTCCCTGCCCGTGGCAGGGGGGTTGGAACTAGATGATCTTAAGGTCCTTTCCAACCCTAACTATTCTATGATTCTATGATATTCATCCAATAAATGGCATGAAAATAATGAATGTTCCTTGCTATCACTGTAGAGTGAAGGAACTACCTTGCCTAAATCAGTCCTATCTTACCCTATGCTTATCACTGGCTTTTTTAATGTAGCTTTGGCAAGAGAAGTCCACTTTAATCTGACAAAGTGTCTGCTGTAATCATTAGCTCAGTCTCACATCAAGCCATTTTGGTTTTGGAGGAGAAACATGTTGCAAAATCTCCCTAGAGAGCTCACTAATGAAACTGTTTATTTAAGAGATCTGATTGTAACACAATAGAGAAGAGCTCAACATGGACATTTTGGGATCTGTCAACCCTTTAAAAGATGACATTGCTTAACTTGGATGTCTTGCTTCTGTGCAGGTCTCCTAGTATCAATTAGTGCTTGCACAGACAAAGGTACACAATAAATCAATGCTAAACTCAAGACTTGGTCCTTGTGGCTCAGTGCTGTGTATTCATCATCACACTGCACTGCCTATCAATTAACAAGTCTCCTCTAACCTATGTCTGTACTGGTGTATCCAGTGTGTGCACTGCAAACAGCTCCCACTGGAGGCTGTGTGTAATGGACATTTTTTTCATCAATATTCATTAAAATTGCAAAAGAAAAAAAAGTACTTAGAATAAAGTTGAGTTTCCTTCAAGAGCATCTTTTCCCATGGCCCAAACTGCATCAAATCGTATCATATGCAAAGTCTTTGTCAGAACCCCTGCTCAGTTCAGTTAGGTTTGCAGTTGAAGTCTGACAGTGTGAGAAATTAAATGTAAGACTTTAGGAACTAAATTCGCAGGATTTTTTAGGTAGCTTTTTTCCCCCAGCTATAGATTACAGTCTAAGACTCAGGGTTTAAATCACAGCAGGATCATTTCTGATTTAACTCCTGGCTGATAAGCTCAGTCCTTTGTCCTCTGGTTGGAGGTTAAGTCAATAATGTAATTTTTTTTATGAAGAAAGGTCTTTGACAATCATAAGTATAAAAGCAAAATGGATGGTCTTGAATCTCCTCAGGAAGGTCTTCAGACCTTCTGCCAGAAGCATGATCAGATATAAGGTCAGACTGTTCAGATGTTTATCCAGTGTGAACCTGAATACCTCCAAGGATGGAGACTTCACAGATTTTCTGGGCAACCTGCTCCCTGGCATGTGTTACTGTTAAAATTTATTTTGGGAAATCCTTATTGGAGTTTTTCACGTGAGAAGCTTGCACATCAACATGAAGACTTTGTAACCTACGTGGTTGTAAAAGGTAACAATAAAAGAAATATTTCTTTATTTCCATATTGTTTTAACAAATGTTTTTGACTTGCTAAAATTCAAAGCAGACAGCTCCATTAGCTAGCCCTTTGAGAAACATAGCTCCCCGTCAGCTCAGACACACTCCTTCAGAAAGCAGATGTTCTGTATTCGTTGTTTCCCTCAATGCATTCAAGACTTAGTTGTGGACTGTGGTCAGCAGAGTTTTGAGCACACAGCATACACATAGATGCCTTTTATAGGTAACTTAAAGGGAGGCAGCCCATGGAGAGTTTAGAGCCTTATTGTAAATAGCTGAGGCAAACAGAGCTGATCTGTAGCACCAGGGCTTTCTCCACAAATGCTTGTTATGAATGTGGGGTCAGAGCAGGCGGGGCAAATTTCTTCCCAGTACTTTGAACGGAGCAGAGAGGATGGACAGGTGAGAATTCAGGACTAAGGACGAGCTTTGGTAGACTAAGAAGTGTCACATTTTGTGGATTCAGAGTAGCATAGCTTCCCTATTTTACTGGAGCAGGCTTTGGAGAAAAGTACTTTCCAACTCTCATGAACATTTGACACCTTTAAAGGTGGACGCCTTTAAAGGATTTTTACCTCAGTGGTGCAGTTCTAACCCACTCCCTGGAAGGAAGACATTTTTCTCCCTTTTCCCATATTTTTGAGTACCCAGATGGAAGGATCTGGCCTTAACATGCGTCTGTAGCAAACTAGGAGTCTTGAGGCTTTGTCATGTGTTTGGCAGTGCTGACGTCAGCGAGATGTCTCACTGAAGATCTTGGCAATTTTACAAGAGGGGATTTATTCTTTTTTATTGGAAACAGACAGCTTGTCATCAGCCAAAACACATGGCAAATTCCAGTACATTGTAAGGATTCTTCACTCAACTCTCCCAAAAGCATCTCTGGGAATCCCACTGTTCTCTGGCACATTTCTTATGGAAGAGCAAAGGAGGAGGCTGAGATGTAGCTTTATAAGGTTATAGAATTCAAAGACTTTCAAACCAATTAACTCCAAAGGATATAAAGCAATGACTTATATAATAATGAGTCAAGGTTCACACAGTGACGAGATAATAGGAATTGTTGGCCTACTTCAGCCTAAAAACATCCATTTTGCCCAACAACCTGCTACAGTTAGCAGCCTGAAGCAGTTGCCTAGGAAAAAGGGAAAAAAGGGAAATGTAAGGAGTGATTAATCTCCTGCCATTCCTGTAGCTGCTAATAAGCAGTGTTGGGGCTTTGAAGTCAGAAGCTGTATCCAAAATGATGTATATGATGAGTATTCAAGGCCCAATTTTTCATGGTGTTCATTTTTAACCTAGCTATACTTCTGACCTGCACAGTCACTGTTGGAAGGGTTAGTAAAATTTATCAATGCATCATGAAAAATACTCATTCTATTTTCTTCTATTCTTGAATTTCTGGCACATTGCTGTAATCTCTTTGATATTTATGCAGTTATTTTTAAGTGCAACAAAAGCCACAGGTTAGATGAAGAGATTTCTTTAAATAATGAGGAAGCCTCTATCAACAATATGTACAGCAGTATGCAACTGAGTGATATTTACTCCTTAGCAGTACTTGAAAGTGTGATTCTGCTCATTAAACTTTGTAAGTTATTCTCTGGATTGCTGGAATGAATTTCCAGTCCAACTTGGGTTAATGGTATTTTGCCATTGATTTCTTTGGAGTCAGGAATAATAAATGCAATTATTCCTGCATTTTTTTACTTTCTCACTAGCCCACCTACCTGTTAGGACAGCAGAGCCAGTACAGTTTTGAGTGAGTGTTTAGGATACAGCTTTGCTAGTTGAACTAGAATTCATCCAAATGTTTGGGCAAGCTCTGCCCTCCCTTGCCTTGTGTCAATACTCTCTGCAGGCTGCAGATAACAGAGCCTAAAAATAGACCCATCCAGCAGACTAATGTTTTAACCAAGTTACTCCCTTTGCTTGTGAACTTCCCTAGGTTTCCCTGGAAATGATTTGCTGTGTATCCGCACCAAGGTGGGTTCATTATCCCTTTCAGAGCTAAATGTCATAGCTCTAGAGTTTGTCTGATACTCAAGCTAGCAGGTCTACATCGAGGCTGCAGTTTTATCTGCAAACATGCTGCAACCTTCTACCAGTCTACAGCTACCTGCAGCTGTCCATAGCCTGCTACAATAAACTTGGTGACTTGAATGTGTCATCTGACAAGGCTGTTTGAAGCTTTGAAATACATTTGTGTAAAGGCCCATATACAAAGGGCTTCATATTTAAAATAGAGTGCCTTTATTCACTGTTTTCTGTCACTATAGAACAGTAGACAATGGTAGGAATTTCAATTAAAAGGATAAAATCTCCCTCTCCCAAGCAACAGGATGTTTTCAAATTTATAGTCTAATAGAAACCACCTCAATCCTCCCTGAAATAAGTTTTAAAATTTGCAGTCTAGCAAACATCTGGATGCTGCAAAGATTAAACAGGAGAAAGAAGTCCTACCTAACAAAAACAACCCCAAGAGACAGGAGTTATTGGTTTTTTTTTAAGTCTGAGTTATTTTGTTCCTCCATCTGTAATGAATAATTTTTCAAAATAAAGCACAGAATGGCCCTACTGATCTTCCCTGTAGTCCTTATTACATTGTCCAGTCCACATATTTTTTAAAGTACTCATTTTTCATTTCAGTCTTCTTTACTTATCTGATTATTTTATTTAATTTTTTGTATATCATCATATATAAAGCAAATGTAGAGTGATGTCTGAAGAATAAGTATATATCTAAAAGATTATTATGGACTCACCAACAACTGTAAGGTTGACTTGTGCTTGTCTGCTGCCAAGTTTGTTCTCTACAACTAGGGTGTAACATCCACAGTGTTCCTGCTTTGTTGATGATATTGTTAGCTTGCTGGTATTTTCAGCATTCTCAATTTTGATATATTCATTTTCTTCAATCTGCCAAATTCAAAAAAAAAAAAAAAAAAGGTTTTATGGGACAAATTTCTTCATATCTGGAAGAGTTCAAATTACAATACAAGGTTATTATACTGGGTGTTATCTGCAGATCAGTCTATTACGGCATGTGCAGCTGGTAATGAACACAGAACATCAAAAAATGGAATGGAAAATTTTGATGGCTCCATTCCTGCAAAGGCAACAGGGAGTACTGGTGTTATTGGGACTCCACTAAGGAACAGGAGTTTCACTTTCTAACTCCTTTTTGACAGGCTGAAAGTGAAAACTGTAATTGGCAAAAGAACAGTTTGTTCTCACATACATATCTACAGAGACCACAGCAGAACAAAGGTTTAGCTCTAAATACCCTAATTCATTTGCCATTCCCTTTTAGAGGCCCAATGTGCAAAACTTCTGTAGCTGAGACTTTAATCCTCTTGTCTTAACCAGCCTTATTCTGTATTTCCACAGAAACCAGGGTAACAGTTTCTTGGGTTTGAACGAGTGAAGATGATGTTGACTGAAATGGAGCTGTAATGCTATAACTGTGCAGAGAGACATACAAAGAGCAAATTTAGCTCTCCTATAGCATTTTTATTTTCTGGAGAGGCAAAAATCAAAATCTCAGCTGAATACCATAGGCATATTATGAACTAGTTTTTAATTAAAACAAAGCTATCTTAGCGTAAATGGCTAAGGAGACTTAGATTTTAATCAGTATTAACTTGAGACATGACAGATTATTGAACAGCCTCATAATGCTACACTGCAATTACAGAAGCTGTACACTGTGTTCTTATGAAACAGACAACATAATGTCAATGCCCTTCTTCCTCCCACCACTTCCTTGTAAGATAAGTGACTCTTCCAACTCATTCTCAGAATTTCATTAAAATTGAAGGCTGTTTGCCTTATCTTGTCTCATATATTCAGAGAATAAGAAATTATAAGGCTAAAAGCAGGACTTTCCCTGCTTTCTTCTCAACTTAGATAGAACACATGCACTGCTATATGCCCAAAAGTAACCCGAGAAAGATGCTCCTACAGTAACTCGAATAGAAAGCTAGTAAATGGGATTATATAGGATTTCAGTTTAAATTATACTGAAAATTGTTCCCCCCTGCCTCATATTTTGTTCTTCTGAGAGTCTACACTGGCTTAATATTTTGCTTTATTAGAATTAGTCAAAGGTAATAGAAAAAAAAAGCCCAAAACAGTCTAGCAGAGCTAGATCCAAATTATGCAGAGAAAGCCCTGGAATGGTACTCAGTGGCTTGCAGTGGTTGTGGGGAACAGGAATTTGGATCGCTGTGTTCCCAAAAGAAAATCACTGATCATAGTTAGGAAGCTCTGATAATTGGCAGTGTTAAACAATGGACTTTGTTGCTCAAGTAACTCAGAGATTTTTCGAAGGCTTTCCCCTTTTTAGCTGAGGACAGTTCCAGCATCCTTCTACCAGACTGCCATCAAGTACAACAGTATGGGTCACAACTCTGAAACATTCCCTTCTTCAAGCAAAATATATTTATCCAGAATAGACCTGTGAGAGGCCCTGGTGGCTCTTTTGAACCTAAGAGAATGTGAGGAAGGAACATGGAGAGGACGAGTTTCTCGTGCATGCTGGAGAATACAGTGGCAGGGCTTAAATCACAACTCACCACTTAATGGATCTGATCAAATAACAACTACAAATGAACCCCAGGAAAGTTGTAAAAACACTTGGGTAATTTTCATTTTTAGGACTGGGAGCAGAGCAAAGTTGAAATCAACCACATTTATGGAAGAGAAAAATCCAAGAATAAAACAGTATGTGGTGCAAAAAAAAAAAAAGCAAAATAATGATGCAGCACAGTACATAGTAACTGGTTCCCCATTTAATTTAATAAAGGAAAGACCGCTGCTCTCACTCGTCCTCGTACAGTGTTTATGAGCCCTCCTGAAGTTTTTTCTTTTCTATCTGATTCACCTGCAATAATGAACCATTTAAAAATTGTCATTTAATGCAAACCTTTATATTGTCTCATAGTGAATAACTAAAGAAGAAAGTATAAAGATAGTAAAAAATAATATTTTACAAAGGAAAAAAGGTGTAGTAGAATCAGAGACTGTGGATCTGATATGGGTATTATGAGGTACTGGTTTCTGTTATCACATAGATTCTGTATATTAAAATGGCCTTGAAATCTATGTAAATAGGATCGTTTTATTCACCAATGCCCCCAGAATTCTGCATAAACCAGAAACTCACTTTTGAGGGGTTAATTTTTACCCACATATTACTACAGAGCTCAGCAAAATAGGCTCTGAATGTTTCTGAAGCTTCTGAGACGGATTTTGGTAGAAATGAGCTGACCACTTTTTAACTCCAGTCTTGAAACTTCAGAATTTTAAGAAAATGTAGGAGTTCAAAAAAAAAATCATTCTTTCTCCTAGAGTAAGGGGTTATTTAGGGTTAGCAAAGATGGACTCCGGAATACCCTTTGCACTAGCAAACTGTTTTGAATTCTTTCAATGAAATGCTGATGCATCTGGATTTAGAGTCTAAACTTGTAGGAGGAGATGTTTTTATTTATGCTCTATGGAGTGCATAATGAGTTCAGAATGAAATAAACAGAATAGCAGCTACAGTACATAATTATATCTGCTTTATCCTAACATGGCACTTCATCTTCTAGTTTGTACTTGCATACTGGGCTATTTGATTTAAAGTGGTTTCATTATTTACTAAAGCAACTCTCTTTAGAAGCTGCCCTTCCAGACACATATAACACAGTTCAAGGAAATTAGTTCAAGTAGAAGGAACTCTAAACTTAGGGGGTGAGGGCACCCACAGCTACACAATTGTTGTTGTGCTTTGCACGGTAACATTTGTGTTGTAAGACATTTCATTCAAACTTCTTATATGGCATTTTTCCCCTCTGACATAACTTTAGAACAGACAACAATGAAGAAAAGGTTATTTTTCAAGGACAGAAATGTTTCATGTGACAGATACTTTTCAGAAATCCACTATCTTTCACATAATCTATTGTTTAATTACATGGTCTAAGGCTTTTCTCAAAGGAAGAGTCATTTGTCATAAGGGGGTACAAGCAGCAGTGGGTTTAAACTGTAGCAAGAAGATTTGTGTTTGGTATTAGGGAAACAGTTCTAACACTACGGATATTTAAGCACTGCAATAGGTTGCTAATGGAGGTTGTGAAACTTTTATCACTGGAATGTTTTCAGCAGAGGTGCAGAAAACATCTGGCAGAAATGACATTGACCTTGCAAGTTCCCAGGGAAGGGAAATGGACAAGATGGGCTGTTGTTCTTTTCCAGCTCTACTTTCTCAGTGATTGTTAAAACAGGCAGAAAACAATTTACCTGCTTCCGGAATTTCATCCAGGTGCAAGTTATTGGTGCTGTTCCTACCACCTTGGCAAACAATTCCACTGATTCACCTGCACGGACTTTTCTGTCTTCTGGGAACTGAGTAATCTGAGGAGGAGCAGCTGATGGGGAAAACAAATAAACAAACAAAAAAACCAAATCTCTCTTTAAGTGACTGTATTTTTTATTTTTCATTGAATTCAAAACACGTGCATAGATCAGCGGTTTCAGAGGAGCACTTGAAACCCAGATTAGCAGTTATCTGTTGCTTGCAATAAAACAATTCTGTGGACATTGTTAGTTCTACTGTAGTAAAGCAAATAACAAGCTACCTGACATAAGTTTACTCATGCCAGACCAAAGTACAGAGATCCAAAAGCTGAAAGTGTTATGCCCTACTCTACCACTAATTCCAAATACACAGCTTGTGAAATTTTGTGTTGGGTTTTTCAGGAAAACCTTTTTCTTTTGTATTTTGTATTTTTGAAGACTGGCTCCAGCCAATATGTGTGTGCTGAGGCAGTCTGCAAACGTGCTCCTTAATGTCATCAACGGTATTCAGAGAATTTAAGACTCAACACCTGCCTATGAAGATTGTAGCTTCAGTAGCCAGATAAACATTATGTGGGACATATATTAGAGGGATAAAGATGGAAACTGATGTCTTTTTCCATCACACTCAATTTTCCCATGAGCAGTGACAGATCCTTTTGTTTGTGTATTACAGTGCTTCTTTTAAATCTTGCAATACCATACTCCTCCATTTCTGTATCAGGTATTTCCCTTCCCTCTCATTGCCTAAGAATCAATAGATGGCAGAACATCTATTTTGCTAATAGTGCTTCTTCCTGACTCTTGGTTGTGATGCCAAATGTGCCAGACCCTTGGTAGCTGCTAGGGCCAGATGCCAGAAATATTGCAGCCCAGACAACTCCAGAGTGAAACCTGTTCTGTTGCTTAATAAGAGCAGCATGACAAAAAATATTGGTGCAGATTTGAGGACATATTGACAGAAATGGTAAAACATATCCCTTAATATTAGAATGACCTCATTGAAAAATGTAACATTTCTCTCCAAAGCACAGGGCTACTAGGTGAGGAAAAAAGTGCTTTCTTTTTCTGTTCAATGCAACTAAAGCAGCTTTAAAAGTCTGACAAAGTTTTAAGATATTAAAAGCAGGTTCCCATAGAGGAACATTCTGGTTAACTTTAAATACAGACAGCTTTGCCTAGGAGAGTGCAAACACGTGAATAGGTTACCATAATGCCAGTTATGCCGAAAAGCAGAATCTATCAGCTTCTCTGTGGTAGCTACTCATGCAGAGGTGGCATTCTGTGATATGTAGAAAAATCTCTTTCACAAAAGGCTAAGGTGTCTTGTGGATATAGAAAAGGGCATGAGTCATAACACTACTGCTGACATTTGGTAGGATCTTGCTATAGTTTATTTGATGGTAACTTTCTTGCATGCTCATAGTTTAATTCTTAGCACAGTGTAACCTTATGAACAAGTTTGAAAAAGGGGCTTTGTGTATCCACCGTTTAATCGCTTATGCAAACAAATTTAGTAGCCAAACAGCTGTACTTAGAAATGTGGAGTCTGTTCTTTAGAACTGTATTGGTTTATTACTTTTTCCCATAGGATGACACATGCAACAAATCACCTGCTTTTGGAGGAGTCTTTGGAGCTGGTTTCTTCTTCACTGTTGCTTCACCTAGTTAAAAAATAAATAAATAAATAAAAGAAGTTAATTCAAAGGTGAGTTTTGGAAGGTACCAGATGAACTGCAAAGCTTACATTCATAGCAATGCTTTGTTGGTACCAGAAAATATAATATGTTCTTTCAGCATATTAAACTCAAGGATTAAAAATACCTTTTAAAAACACTTTTATTATCCTGAATGATCCTCATAATATTCACAGTTGAAGCTGGAGTTTTTAAAAGAACCAAAGAATTCTGCTACCCATCTCCTATAATCTGTCATACTCCGTTTCTTACAGCAGTTTAACTGGGGTGAAAACACTAGGCCAAGATCCATCTCATACTGAATTTCTGCTCAGATTTCCAGCATAAACAGTGGTGAATGAGCTCAGCTAAATCTAGGCTAGTTAATGCCACACACTGTTTCTTACACCACTTGTGAGCTAAGAAAGAAACAGTGATACACAGGCAGCAAATACTCTCCTCTGCCTCACCTGCTTTTTTCTTCACAAAAGAAAGGGTCATGGCACCAAAGAATATGGCCCAGAATTTGCAATCTGAGCACATAAATTTTTGGAAGACAATGTTCTGCAAATTGCAAATGGTAAGTAGAAAGAGAGTGCAGAAGACAGGTAGGTAGAAAATGGCTACTAACTATTTTTCACAAAACAAGAACTAGAGGCTACCCAATTAAATTGCCAGGCAGTAGGCATAAAAGAAACAAAAGAAGTGTTTTTTAAAATACCATACATAATCTACATTCATAGAGAACTGATGTTTTGCAAGACAGAAACATAAACAGGTTCAAAAGGAGAAAGTCATAGGAGTTAGGTGTAGTGGTAGCCATTAAAAGTAACAGTCTGGATGCCTTCAAACCACTGAATTCCAGAAGTGGAGGGGCTCATTTATTTTAGAGCAGTCTCTTTTTGTCTGCTATCCTGAGCATCCTTGTCAGAGGACGGCCTCTGCTGTGAAGGGACATTTGTTATTTTCTTATGCTCAAGTAGGCAGCTTGACTGAAGTAGTCTGGCTTTTAAGATGTTATTGTTTCCAGCAGAAGCAGTATCTGCTAAGCGCTTTTGAATATCCAGGGACATAGGTGCTTAGTGTTAGCCACAACAGTCTCAAAAGGTTGGAATTTTTTGGTTGTTTACTTAAATTATTTCAAAGTAGGAAGACACTGAGCAACAAAAAATCCTTCCAAAATCTACCAAACCAATAAAATGAGTCTTTTATTTTAACCCCCTTTGCTATAGCAAACTACAAGCTGCGTGTGATACCCAGGGAACACATCAGCTGATATCCCATGAATAAAGAGCCATGAATTGTGAAGCCACCATGGGAGTCTCATGTTATAGCTCAAGCAACAAACAGATGCGAAGATTGATTTTAAGTTTTAGAGTAATTGGAGATAGTAAGCAATGTGCTTATGGGTTGTTAAAAGACCAAATGCTTCAAGAAATATGTAATGGTTTAGGTGTCAACACCAGTGTTTATTCAGTTCATTCCGGAGAATGTTTCACTATGCAGTGAATATAGAAAAAAATTTGCCACTTTCTCTTTTATACACTTCCATTTCATAGCAATTGTTTCTCAAAGTATGGTTGACTTTTATATGCTCAGCCTTCATTGATTTTGTAGGCACCAGAATCATGATAATGGAGAGGTAGGATAGTCTTGCAGTACTTACAGCTAAGTCATAGAATCATAGAATCATAGAATCGTTAGGGTTGGAAAGGACCTTAAGATCATCTAGTCCCAACCCCCCTGCCATGGGCAGGGACACCTCACACTAAACCATGTCAGCCAAGGCTCTGTCCAACCTGGCCTTGAACACTGCCAGGGATGAAGCATTCACAAATTCCTTGGGCAACCCATTCCAGTGCCTCACCACCCTAACAGTGAAGGACTTCTCCTTGTATCTAACCTGAAATTTCCCAGTTCAAGTTTGAACCCATTCCCCCTTGTCCTATCACTGCAGTCTCTAATGAAGAGTCCCTCTCCAGCATCCCTATAGGCTCCCTTCAGATACTGGAAGGCTGCTATGAGGTCTCCATGCAGCCTTCTCTTCTCCAGGCTGAACAGCCCCAACTTCCTCAGCCTGTCTTCATACAGGAGGTGCTCCAGTTCCCTGATCATCCTTGTGGCCCTTCTCTGGACTTGTTCCAACAGTTCCATGTCCTTTTTATGTTGAGGACACCAGAACTGCACACAATACTCCAGGTGAGGTCTCATGAGAGCAGAGTAGAGGGGCAGGATCACTTCAAAAAAGAGCAGTTGTATATCTCTCAAAGAAGCCTTTCTTCAATGACTGTCAGTGTAACAAAATTAATTGTTTAGATTGGTACTTGTGAGGTGTTTATCCTAGTATAACTGGACCACCAGGACATGAACTATGTCCTGCCACATTTTCCATGTGAGCTTAACCCTGTTTAAATGAAGGTCTTCAATGAACACTACTGCTCATTAAAGGAATCTATTACTTTTCAGGCCACCAACAGACTGACGTGTACCCTAGATATTTGTAGTTAGTGACTACAAATATACTTCCAGATCCTCTTTCCTTCACAACGTGTGTGAGCAAAAGCAATAAGTAGTGTTTTCAAAGCAGCTTTCCTCTTTGTCATTGTATGGTTATGCCTTGAGCAGAAACTCTTATTTCAAGCTGTAGTCCCAGTTACGAGGATACTTATCAGATGCCAGCTGGAAGCTCTGTAGAGTTTGGCCTATCATCTGCTGTTAAATATCCCTATTAACGGAAATCATCCATTAGTTGCTCATTAGATGCAAACTAACTCAGTTATATAATTAAAAACCACGTAAACATTTTTGTGTGTGTGCCTGCTGTGTATGACATCAGATTCTGTGCTCTTCTCTAAACTGAGAACAAAATAGCTGCTGGGTATCTCCTCAGAGCTATAATGGCTTTTAATACAAGCTAAAGCAATTATATAAATTTGATTACTTCCACACTCAAGTAAGCCTGATATGAACAAAGAGCACCAACAATGGGGAAAACCCACCATCCGTCAACTGCCATCTTGGGTTGCAGATACTATTGCTATTTTTCAGAAATACTCATGTTTCCCTGTGACTATAAATATCCCAAATTTACTTTTTTTCTTTTATTGCTGGCTGACAATGCCATTTTCTGCCTTTGCACAACACATGCACAGAATGGATATCTGTATGCTCAGATACCTCTCTCACTTTTCTCTGCCTACAATCAGCCACTCTCAGTTCATTGCAGAAGGGACCCCAAGAAAATAGTTTGTTCATTCACAACTACAATTAGCGATGTTCAATTCATCACTGTTAAAGAACAATGTTTCTATACAGACTAGGATGTATAGTGAACCACCAGGTTATTACATTTACCTTCCTAGCCCTAAGGGCTATGCTTAAGATAGTTAAAGGCTTTCACTTCAATAAAGATCGCCATAGCAGAAAGCAAAGAACCATCACCTCATTCAGCAAGGGTACTACTTTTTACATGTAAATACAAAATTTTTATTAATTTTTAGTTTTTACCCAGCATGACATTACATTCACTTAACTGAGTATATCCAGACTGCCACTGGACTTCATCAAACCATGCAGGTTTCAAAGGGTTGCTGGAAGGTCTGGCTGAATATCCTGTCTTGCAGACACAAATAGCCCTGAGCAGAAATGAAAGGCAGGGGCAGTGTGGAAGGGGATGAGGACAAGGTCTATGAATCTAACTTCTTTGGCTAACAGCGTACACTCCACCGCTCTTACCTCTTCCTTAAGAATACCAGCTCATCTCATGCATCTTTTTGAAATACAACTTTTGTTTCAAAATCTGCTGGAGATAGCTAGTGAAAAAACAGAGTCTAATAAGATTACCCAAAGTTGACAAGGTCAAATGATTGTTTTCATTAAAATATTTGAGCCTCTTGGAAATGTTGGTTCAAGTCTGCCTCTGCTGCTTTTCTTTTCTTTTTTTTTTTTTTTAAAAAAAAAAGACTGTTTGTCTCTCTTTTGATATTTACAGTGAAACAGGGTGAAGCTGAAAACCGGCCTGGAAGAAAAAGGACATAATAATCTCTCCTTAAATGAATCTGCCTTCTAGAAACAACCTAATGTAAACACTATGAGGCTGGTATTTACATGACTTTATAGGCAGGTTTGCCTCTTAGAGAGCTTATGTCTGGATGGGGCATAAAAGCTAAAAAAGGGAAAGATCCCATACAGGCTGATAGCTGGGGGACATTTGGTTGTGCTGTTCTTCGCCCTGATGGTGAATTTGTGAGAGCAGATATGTTCAGAAACCTCAGTCTTTCTTTTTTGCTTCCCTTTTTTGGAATTTTGCTAAAAATAGGCATAGCCCTCCCCTGAAATTGCTGTCTGCACAACTTGCTTTCATAAAGCATGAAGTATAACTCTTACAGTCTGAAAAAAAAACATTGTGTACTCAAGATAACATTGCCAAACGGTCCATAATTCCTACTGTCTTCTTTGCTAAAAATTCTGCACGTGTGTTCTTTAGTGATAGATTTTAGCACCTGTTTATTTACTTTAATAAGTACAAGCAAATAGTCTGCTTGTGGAACAACCTCATTTTAGCTCAGGATAGGACAAGGGCTAATGACATACTCTAAGACTATGGTCACATAGGAAACCGTTTTCCCATCTTTTCAAGATTTCATCTTCTGAGACAAACTAAATTGTTGGAGTTTTGTGGGTTTTTTTTGGTTTTTTTTTTTTTTTTCAGAGTTTCCTTGAAGAAAAACTGAAAAAAAAAAAGAAAAAACAAACCGTGTCTGTATTGTGTCAGATATCATGGTAACTAGGCTATTTATACAGGAGATGGAAAACCCAGGTTCAAGCCTCTGCTCCTTCTTCCACATCCTACTTGAATGCTTCAGAAGTGTGGGATGTGGCATTATGGGGTCTCTTTCTCCCACATCACAGTGTAACCTCCTTCAGACCCTTCTGGGGATAAATATCAGGGCCTGAATCAAAGGTGACTGTTGTCTGTAAAGCTTCACTACTCACTGCTATGCTAGGAAGCATGGAATGGCTGACACCTTGAAGTACAGAAGAAATAAAACACTTGGCCTTGTGGATAAGGCGACAAATTATTCAGTTGTATCTTCCTTCTGTTGCAAACTTTCTTGATGATACAAAAACTTACTACAAGTATTACTCAGCACAGACAAGATGAAGTAGGAGAAAGATGATGGCTACAACTGTAGTAGAAAAAGACAACACATCATTACTTACTAATACATTCATACATTTGTGAACCTATGCTAATTGCTACAGAGAAAAATGACAGCCACAATGAACTCACACCAGTAGCCTGAAAACTTCATCAAGGTTTGACAGGTTAAACAGATTCTAAAATAGCAAATTCCTCTTACTGTTTCCAAATAACTGTTTATTATTTAAATACAAGAAAATAGAAAGCAACTCTGGTTTAAATTTGATGCCATGCAGAAATTAGAAAACTAAATGCCATACAAGTCAGTTATTTGAGTTTGCGTGTTTCAGAACAGTTTTTAATAGCTTTTATTTTTTCACTAGAAACAACTGTTATTTTGTTGCAACATCCCATATTTAGTTTCTAAATCATGCAGAGATTGTCCTCTAATTGAAAAAAAAAATCAAAAAAATCCATCTACCTCCTTCTCAAAATAAATACAAAAATCCAGGAAATGCTCACCCTAGCATTCCAGTCAAGAGAGAGCTAGCATATACTGGCACACTCAGAGCTTCACTAATGCAGTATAGTACCCTGAAAGTAATTCAGTATTTGAAAACAGCTCAGCTGGAGGAAGAAACAATTCCACAGCAGTATAGAAGCACAATGCTTGAGCAATTCCTGCAATTAAAGGAAAATTTGAGCAGTGCAGAAGAGATCTGGTATCAAATAGAGCTTACAAACAACCCAGGTCACATGAATTCCACTAAAAGCTCTGGTGGGAGCAAGACAACAATGCTAGTTTCTTAACTATGTATTTAATTTTAATGTTCCTCATGCCCTGCGAGAATATCTACAATTAGATGCCAAAATGCTGCACCTGGGTGTGTAGGAACAGGAATCTAAACTAGGTTACTAGCCTGTTACCCTGTCTGTTTTGCAGGATAATACTGTCAGGTCATTTGGACATTCAGGAGCTCCAAATTTCAGTGAAAAAAACTAGGTGTCATGTGCTTTTGCACATTAATTAAGCTAATGGATTTAGGACCCTAATTTATACAGAAGAAACTTTGGTCAATGCTTCTATTACATGCCTCCCATCTGCAATTTCTAGTCAATAGCTTACCTAGGAATTAATAGTACATGGCACTTCTTCAGTTCAAGGTCATGTTGGAAAACCCGAGTTCATTTTTCACTGCATGAGACAATCAATAAATATTTCTGTCTTCTTCTGTCAACATAGAGATATGTAGGATGGACTGTATGAAAAACACATGGAAAATACTGTTCTGTGCCAGCAGTATCTCAGAAAATGCCAGTATGGTATGAGCTGTAAAGTAACTTGGCAGAGATTCAGAATGCATACCCAGCACTAGCTAAACAGCCCTGAACTGGGCATCAAGGAGAGGTGATTTACACAACAAATTAGTGTTTCTCCATTGCTCTTTTTATATGTACAGTAACTGAATCTGTGGAGGCAACCAGCCTTCAGAGTCACCAAGTTAAACCTTATATTGCCTTTTTACTTTAGCATAACTTGGTTGTTAAGCATTGTGCCACACTTATTTACCCTTGGACTCCAATCCTGAGGAATTAAGTGAGCACCTTTCATTATTCAGTTACAGAGAAATCATCTGTAGGTCTTAAAAATAGCCTGTGGCAATTTTATTTCTATATACTAAGAGATGACTGTTCAGTTTCTAGTAGAAAAGATTTTCCTTGAAAAAGTTTGATCAGGGGCTTCCCTGACAAGGTAATTCATATTGTTCTAACACACTAAGTACTTGCACTCACTGTGCAGAAGACGTCTTGGTTCTTCTTGCAACAGTCCGTACAGCAGCATGGATCTTCTGGGAAATGAATGGGACTAAGAAAACTGGTTTGAATAGGCTCATTGACCCTCAAAAGCATCTCAGAGTATCCCAGGGACCAAAGAGTCCCAGGGACAACAACAGTCACCAGCTCACAGTTGCTACACAGTGCTCTTATTTCTGCAATTAAAAGAACATCTCTGACTTGATCAATTGCTTCCTTACTAACTGAGTTCTTCCTGTAGAAAGTGGCAAGTTTTATACTGAGGACAAAACTATCTGACATGAAATGAAGATTTTGAAACATTGTATATTAATCAGTGCCATGTTTGGTATTATATTGGTAGAATGGAAAACAAAATACTTTAAGTGTTTACTAATTTAGTTATATATTATCTAAACTCGATACATCAAGTTTAATGTTTTAATGACATTTTCTTAAAATGGTGGTTGCAGACTTGGATCCTCTGATAAGATTGTTTATTCAAGAGTAAATAACAGAACTGTGTGCTAATCATTTGGCCACTGCCTCACAATTTTTCCATGGTAATTAAAATGCTTGGAGTTTTCCCGCTTCCTCCCCCATGGAAAAGAATATATAACATGATAAGGAGTTCTGTCTGACATATTTACTTTTATGACACACTGTTCAGAGATGCCACTGCTTAGTCCTGCATTCAAGTACCAATAATGTTGAGAAATCAGATCTGGGAAGATAACAGAGCAGCCTTCCAGAGGATTTGATCTGGAAAGTGTCAGTTGTGACATTTTATTAATACTGTCAGCAAAAGAACGCATTGTTACTAACTTGATGTGTTTGATATGAAATAAAACATTTTATATAGTAGCAGATATAGAAGATTTATATCAGCAAGCTACCAAATACTGCTAATAATGCACTCTAGGCTTCTTTACTTGAAGATGCGTGGAAGAAGTTGTTTTCTTTGATGTAACTGAATTTTAACAGAGCAGAAGAACTTCTATTTGAGCAAACAAATTCTGTGCTGTGTCATCCCCTCAATGTATGTGATCTGGGTATGAGAACAGCGGGTTTAACAAGTGTTACTCAGACGAGGGAATCCAGGATATCCTGTTAGGTTTTCATACCACTTATTATGATAGGTGATAGCTGCTGTTTCTTAATATTTACTGGAAGTAGCGCAGTGAATTAGCCCTACAAAAAGCAGTGGCATTTCTTTCCAAACCCTTTAAAACAATGCTTAGATTTAGGAGGGTTATTTTCTAAAGCCTTAAAGCAAATTCTTGTCTCAGTAGCAATGAAGAGGATACAGTTTCTTCCTACTGTAGTAAAGTTACGTTGCACAGCTCAACTGTGGTGAAGTTTAAAAAATAGCATCTAATTGTTGTAATATGCCTTTTTCCTCTGCAAATCTTGAAAAAAAAAAACAAACCAAAACTTTGAAAAAAAATTTCTTTTGGAAGACTCATGTTTTATGCAAAGTTTTGGGATGTCAGTTAAAAAAAAAGTTATAGTATTTGGGGTATTGCATAAAAACTAGTAGTGAAGCTGAAGATCAAGAAAGTTGGGTTCTAGATCTGCAAATGAAAGTGCCTCATCTTGGGCTAATCACTCCAGCTATGAATAACTGCTGTTTTGGTCCTCAGATTAAGACACATTAATGAGAACAAAATATTAGGGATTGTGGAGTAGTAATATATGTTTTGAAAAAGAGATTTTAAAATTATAAACCTACAAATCATTGCGCTTAAAAATCTCAAGCAGCACTTTGATTTTTCCTCATTCTGTTTTAACAGAAAGATTTTTTAATAGGCACTGAAGATTTTGCAGCTTAGGTAATTGAAATAAGCAATTCCCTTTAAGCCTAATTTGAAGTAACTTCTAATATTAATGGGTATTGGGTGCCCAAATTCCTTTGCAGCAGATGCTTTCAAAGCTCTCTAGAGAAATGTTAAAGTGGTGAGAATTTTTGGCTTAGTACCTTCTGCTGCAGGGTTATATCAGACTAGAAGAGCCTGATATTATACACTGGTTGTTCTAGCATAGCATGGAGTATGCGGTATGGTAAATAATGAAAGGTTCTAATTGTCCATTGCCTCTGCTAATCTCTTATATCTGTGAAGAAGAAACATAACATTTTACTATTCTAGCTCAGTATCATTTCATACCCACCTAGCAAAGAAACAAGTGACAAAGCTTAAGTCAGTACAGTCAGTGAAGAATGGGCCAATTCTAACATTTAATAAGGAGGTGTCCCTCCTCCATGCTCCCTTAGGATTGATTTCAATCATCTGATTGAAAGATAGATCTGTTTGTTATTCTTAGAAACTTTATTATTTATTCTGTTTATCATTACAGAGCTGCAATTATTACTAAATTCTGGTGACACAATATTAATTGTAAGCAAAAACAAGTATAATTTTCCTAATTTGTTACCATGGGAACAATCTTTCTGCATGCAAACCCTGAACACATGCATTCAGAGATATTGTTAATCCTTGAATGCTACAAAGCTGTCTTTATAGATGTTTTTCTGAGAATAACTGCTTATTCTAAACCAGGGTCTAGAACATAATTTATTTCAAAAGAGGTAATGCCCAAAATTTTACTTACTGTTGTATTTCTGCAGCTTAAAAACCCCAAGCTTCCAGTAGTAAAATAATGTTAAAATGAGCAGTTAAATGATCTGGGTCAGCAACTGTTCTAACAGCGAGACAAATTCTATAGATTAACATAGTGACAACATTCATTCCCTTTCACAAAGAGAAATGTATCGATCCTTGCTTTCAGGAAGTAAAAGTTAATTACTTTCCTGAAGGTTTCTACTAGAGCAAAAAAAACAAGTATCACTTATAATTTATTTGAAGGAAGACAAGGTTGACATAGCTGCTAACCATGAAATCTGACTAGCACTTTTTTACACAAAATGAAAAATATGATTTTTTTTTCCCTGAGAAGTATTTCTTAAAATGACAGAGAATATGTAGCTTCAGTACCCCATACAGTACAGTGCCTTCTGTTGTAACTGAATTCACTATACAAAATTCAGACTCTATTCAGTGGGAATAATTGATTTTTTTGTCATCTATTTCTTCAGCATCATTCCTCACACTCTACTTGCCACTAAGACTGTTGGTTAGTTAATGTGGCAACAAAGACTGGAAGAGATCAAAGTAAAAATTCATCTCCTTATTAGATTGAGACATCTTAATCCATAGTTATTCTTTATTAACCTTCTTTTCGAGAGAAACACAGTAAGATGCACAAATCTGTGTCTTGTTAAGCCTGTTCCCTTTCAGGAAAGGAACTTAAAAATCTTTACATCCAGAAGGGATTTTAGTTTAAATTGAAACTATGAAGTTGATCAGTTTTTTATATTTTGCCCTTGACAAAAATACAAATACAACACTCATTTCAGGCAGATGAATACCTACAGTCCTCAGAGACTGAGATTGAGATGTTAAAAACCGCCTGTGGAATTTCTGCAGCCAAATCCTTTTAAAGTTAAATATGTATTTCCCAAGTTTTCAAAAACTATTCCAAAGTCCAGATTCCTAACATTCTCTCTGTTTACCTTGATGTTTTCAGTGCAAAATGGAAGAGGTTTCAAAGGTATTTTGAAAACAAAACTTATGAGAAGTTGAAGGACTTTAAACACTGATATAATATGCAGTGAGGCAACCTTAGGAAAACGATTCACCATTATGTGAATGTTCTTTCCCCAATCATTTCTGAAGCCAGAGCTGCTAGCTTCTGTTTTGCTACCAATAGCGTATTTTCACTAAAATCAACAGCAAGCAGTAATTACAGCAGGATGTGGATCAGGTAATATATCTGCATGTTTAGACTTAGGTCCCCACTCACAGTTTCTCCTGGGATTGATAATACTGCTGGGAGAATCAGAGGAAATATATGCATTTGTCTGCATAGAAAACACTATTCAAAACGCTATCCAGCAGAGCTTTAAATGGCTTTATAACATTCTGTTGATGTTCAAGAACAAAATGATTGTTCTTAATGGCTATTATTTACAGCATTTGAAGCTCAGGTGCAAAGGTGGAGTATGATGATCTGACCCTCCACACCCCCAAATGATTGGCTGGAGGGAAAATTACAATATTCAGCCAGCAACTCAGAAATAGCTGTAGTCCAGGGCATAGCTCTATGTAAGTCAACAGTTCCAGATTCATTAGCTGTGCTCATCAATCAGTACAGAACTGCACTGGGTCCTGCTGAAAGTAGGTGAAAATATTCCATGCTGGAAAATCAGATTATAGGTTGGGTTGGGGATTTTTTTTGTTTGTTTGTTGTTTTTTTTTTTTGGGTGGGGGGGTGGGTGGGATGGTTGGGTTTGTCTTTTGTTTTGTTGGTTTTGGGTTCTGGTGTTTTTTTGTTTGTGGTTTTGTTTTGTTTGGTTTTGTTGGTTTTTGCTTTTTTTTTTTTTTCCCAAGAGAACTGGATAAAATATTTCTTGATTTCATCAGAATTGCCTTTCATGTCTTCACATCTTTTTTAGGAACTTACATGATACACATCTTAGACAGAAAACGTCAAAGTCCAGTGTTTGATTTAAAAGATGTTTGTATCCCATGGACACTTAATTTCAAAAGTGGTATTAGGAATTTCTAAACCGACATTATGTAATATTGCCGACACATGGAATAATGCTGACTTTACCATTTAAAGATTCCTCTTAATCAAATGCATGCATGCAGAGTAGCAAACATGGGAATTTATAGCTGATTTGTTATTTCAGAAAGCATTAAAAGCAAAGCAAGTAAAGCATTTAAAAGAAGGAATGTAAAATTCACTAAACCACCCCTCTTGGTCATGTTAAAAAAGACAGATTAAGCTACTGGACATTTCAGTCAAGATATCTTTCCTACCAGTGGTAAAACCGTATCTTATCTACAGGTAACACAACATGACTTGAAGAAAACTACTCAAGAATTTCTATGCTCTTTGGGAGGCATCCAAAAATAAATCTGTGTCATAAGTTTATTGCACCATTATGGAAAACTGAGAATAGAACAGGCTAGGTGTGAACTCAGTTTCAGCACTCACTTCTAATCCCCACAAGGCAAAGACTCATTTCACATGACTTATGTGCAAGGATCAAAGAAACAGCACAAGCTTCTGATACTATGCCTGTAAACAGAAGGGAATGACCACAGAATCCCAGAGCACTCTTCTGTTTCCACTGAAAAGGAAGCAGTCAAAATCACTGTTACTTACTCTCTGTTGGCAGCACAGGAGGAAGTGTGGTCTTCGGCTTCTTGGTCTTCTTCTCAATAGGCTTTGAGGTCTTTGTGGATGAGGCATCTGCAATCAAAACAAATAACAATGCAAATCTTATTTAAAAATCAATAACAAAAAACCCCCCTGTCTATTAACATTAGATTGTTTGGGGTCTTTCTGCAAAGTTAGGGGAAATTGTTGTCCTTTGTCTTTTAAGACAGATTTTGTGCAAAGATTTGCTGGAGAATGTCACATTCTGAAAGGAAGAGGGAGAAGAGAGGGAGAAGTCCTCTATGAAAGCAGGAGAACTGAGAACCTGAGAAAGCAACTAGACAAGGCAACAACTAAGGTGATAGGTATATTTTAACTGAACATAACAAAGTAAAACGTGCACAAAGCTGCTTTAGGCAGTGTATGGAAAAGGGAAACAAAGGCATATTTGAAGCATCATTTCATCCAAAAGAATCTGTTGCCATGTCATGCTTCTGTTCCATTGTCTGTTTGATCTATATAGATGAACAAATTTTGAAAAGTAGCATTTCCTTTGTATGTTTAACTCTTTCCAAGAAGATTTCATTATACATTGGTTCATTCAAAATAAAAATGGCACAAAAGACACCACAGAACTCAAGTTTAATGGATTTCATTATTCTCAAGATTGCACAGCTCATACCCAGAAACTACACAGTACTGCAGGCACCCTGACATCTAAGAGACAATACAAGCTCTCTTCCATCTGTATCCCATATGACATAGACACATACAACTAGAAGGTACTACTTTTTCTACAGTAAGGTTTTCTCAGGTTGAGCATGTCATATAATGCAAGTCCTAATGAGCTCCACTTGTTAGATTATTTGATCCTGACATTTATCGTTGGGAGAAAGTTCCCAGATTTGGATTATGATCTCAGCAATAGCTGTATTAATTTATAGCTTTCAAATATTCAGCTTTCAGAGAAAAGATAATATAAATGTCATGTAACCACATATTTCAGTCACCTACTTCTAGTTTCCAGAGTGTGAAAGTTCATCTAAGTTTCCTAAAAAGTTAACAAGGAAAGACAGAACCTTCTAGATTCTGAAGTAATTCAGACCAAAGGCTGTGCTAGATCTGAGTTCAGACACTCAGATTCTACAAATTTGTCCCTGAACTAATTTGACAATGGAAGTCAAATATTAATCTGATTTGAGTCTATGGGACCAAAGGGAATATAGTATTTATGGTTACTTGTTGAGTATGAAAATCAGGTTCTAAGGTGCTGACATCACACTGTGTAGAAGGAGCAATTTTATTTGTTGTTTTAGATCACAGTTCTGACTTAAAAATAACAGTCATCCCCTCTGCCAGTCACAGACATGGGATATCAAATGTCATCTCTCCTGAATAGCTGGAGTTTGCTGTGGTGCCACTCTTCTCAGCTGTACAAAGCAGCATGCCAGTAAGAATTGGAAAAGACTGATAAGGTAGCCAATATCAAAGTAAGGAATGTGGTCATTCTGGTGTCCAACATTGCACGAGCAACAATTATATGTATAATTAATTCCTTTTCCAGCTACATGAAGACTGACTCTTACTGATGGATTTACAGGATTATACTCTTACCTTGTGTCATTCTACATTAGGAAAACTACGGTTTTCCTTTTTAGACTTCCTACCAAGTCTGTAAGACAGTTGTGAAGGCTTAGTATCCAAGATCTATGTTATTGGACTCGTTGTTTACTTTTATGTTCTTTTCAGTCACAATGGAAAGTATCAGAGTATTTATGGATGAGCTCACCAGAAGGTGAGCTGATAAAAAGCTCATTTGGTTACTTAAAGACTAAAGTCCATGTCAGTTTTAAGTCTGTGCTCTCACCTTAATGACAAAATATTTGCCCAAGGCCAAGAAAACGACAGTGTCATCAGCATGACTGAAGCTGAAAATGGGTACCTCAGTAAGCAAATTATCCGTGTTTAAGACTATGACATACAAGGGTGGTTGACTTGCTAATTTGTTTATTTTTTGCACTGTGCCATACATAGTCCTGAGGCAGACTGGTACCCAGGCTCACACACTGAATTCTTACATGCTCTTAAAGAATGAATACAGACCAGAAACAAATTTTCATGGGTTCAACTTGCTGCTCTACTAACCTTGTACAGTGGGTAGCAGGAGAACATACATTATTCCACAAAGCAGCCAGAGCCCTTGGCTCTGTACTGTCTCTCTGCTCATGCCCTTTTACAACAGACATCAAATTATGTATTGATGAAAAGTACAGAAAGGAAGGGGCAGAGTTCTTTTTTTTGTGTATGTGGTTCATAAAGGCTGGTATTAGGAAATAAAAGGGGGGAGAAGGAAGTTTTAAGGAATGTCTTTCCCGTATCCAGCAAAGTACTTACCTTCTACCAGCACTTTGCAAGCACATTCAGCTTTTCCCGCTACATTCTCAGCTATGCATTTGTATTCGCCCCCATCTTCAGGCATAGCTTTCTCAATGGTAAGTGAACAGAGTGTCCCTAATGCAAAGAAAAGAGAGATCAAAAGGATGTTATGTTGCAGTTCACAAAAAACCTTAGTGCTACTAAGGAGCAAAATGCATCAAATGATCCAATCCTTTACTACAGGTGATATTCACTGCTAGAATTTTATTTTATTTTTCTTTAAAAACTCAGCATCAGAACTGGAACCCTATTAATGCTAAAAAACATAAAACCACATTGAAAGATAAATGGAATCTTATTGCTGTTCCCTAGGATACTTAAAGCTGTCCCCTTAGCTCTAAAGTGGTTAATGGATGGGGACAGAGAAGACCCAGAGTAGAATCTCTGCTGCTGCTCGTCTTATAGCAGGGATAAGATGTCCTCACTCAGATGATTTTTTTATCAAAAGTGCTAGTAGTGTAGGACTACCGGGGCTTCTTTCAAGGGGCCATCTGCAGTATTTTGAGTCAGCCTTATCTCTAACACTCCTGTGAGCATCTACATGTGGAAGCAGACTTCACAAGCTTAGTGCACAAGTTTAAAAGTGGCACTGAGAGACATTTTCTTCTTGTTTGAAATACTTAAAGAAACAAGTGGCTGGTATTGTAAAGCATCCATTAGAAAGTTCAATATATCAGTGACAATCAAATTTGTCACTGCAACAAATCAGGTATCCCTGCCCACGGCAGGGGGGGTGGAACTAGATGATCTTAAGGTCCTTTCCAACCCTAATGATTCTATGATTCTAATTTCTTTTCTAACAGAACAGCAAAATTTGACTTAATTGGGTTTGCAGAAACAGGATGTGACATAAGCTCTGTAGTTACCAAGGGAAGCTTGGTATGACCCAAGGGAAATACATTTCCTCTTAAAAACTATAACTCTGTGAACCAAAACAGAAGCTGTTCCCAGTAGCTAGGGGATGAGGAAGCAAAATCTAATCCCTTAGGTTTACTTGCATTGCTTGGAATAACAAAGTACTTTGCTCCCCAGGGAGAACCCCAATTAAAATACTCAGGACTTTTCCCTTCAAAAATATCCCTCACCCACAGTGAGGGTGAAGTGTGGGGTTGCTTTTTCCTCATTGGAAAGCCTCGCCTGTCCCACAGTCTCAGAAACTGTGCACTTCCACCCAGTGCTGTTAGATTGTCCAGAAGTTTTCCATCCTTTACTTGTTTCTGCCACAGTAATGCACTCTACACCCTTCCTCCATTTACTTTTCTCACAGTTTCTCCTAATTAATGACAAGATTGGATAGATGATCTTTTTTTTTATACATTTCCCCCATGTCCTGAGACATAAGAAAGTTTCCCAGCATCTCTTGCTATTTGGCACATTTCTCTTTATGGTAACTAGAGGCTGCCTTCTGTCTTCCAGAGTGCCTGATCCCAGGCTCCTCATCAAATAAGTCCCTTGTGATGTGGAGATGGCACAGGTGACACTGGTCCTTGAAAAGGACATTGAAAGATCCTTGAAGAGAACAGAACTTCAGGAATTCACTTGCTCTCTTTTTCTCATTGTAAACCTGAGTGTTTATTATTCGAGACAAATCTTATAAAAACCATTCCAGAGGTTCCCAAAAAGTTTGGTTTGGCAGACACACATACAGGTTAGAAGAAAATAATTTTTTCTCTCCTCCTTGTCCTGCACAAGTTCAAGAAGCTCTACATAATGACTGTTTTCCTCCTGAGAAATTATGTGAAAACTATCTCAGAAGAGAAGCACTGACCCCTCACTCACATGTGCTGTGCTCAGCCAACCACACGGTGAAAAGAAAAGCCACACGCCTTTCCTGAGGCAACTCTTCTCCCTGAGTCAGGCTAGAGCCAAAAAAGTCACAAGCTGCTATTCCATTCCAAATGGAGGAGGGACACTAGAAAAGTATTCTTGCAGGCATCTAGCAAATATAAATTCACATGTCTCTGTTGTTTAGAGAGACAAATGGAGAGCAAGCCAAAGATAACTTTCAGTCGAAGAGTTTGGATAAAGCTATGTAAGATGGTTAGGAAAGATCACACATTAGAACCTAAAAATACTATTGCAAAGGAACATAAACTATGGAACAAAGACACATACATATGAAGAAGATCACTGGCCACCTCACTGCAGGAAGGAGTCTGGCTTGTAAGGACAAATGGATTGTTAAAGGACTGGAACAAAGAATTTACTTTAGTTTCTGCTGGAGTTGTCTACCTGCTCAAAAACTCTTCCTCAGCTCATTAAAGACTCAGGTGACATAAGGCCATTCGTCACCACTCACTGTTCCAGTGTTGCCTATACAGCATACTGCAGCAATGTAAGTGAACACCTTATCAGAAACACTTTGTATATACAGACAGAAACATCTGCCCCAGTGGTAAGTCATTCCCCACAGTTATACTACAATCTAGAAGCAAATGCTAGGGTTTTCTCATGATGATCCTTGACTTGCTATATGCATTCAGTGCTCTGTTAGTTTTGCTTTTCGTATCTCCACTTATTCACACTCCCCAGCAACTACATTGGAGCAGCAGAGAAAAGTAAATGGGGATTGCTGGGCTTGTTGCTACTACCCAGTTCAATGGCGGTATTCTCAGTGGAGTGAAGGGGAAATGAGGTAACTTGGGTCATTCTCCTTTATTTAGCTACTAGTTTTCATGCAACTGTTGACTGCTAGGACTTACCATGAAGTTGGACAATGGCTTAAAAAGTATGAACCGGGCTGGGCCAGAAGTAAGATGGCAGAATGAGGGACTACATGTCTGTAGAAACCTCATTTTCTTAGAAAGCCAGAAAAAAAAAACAAACCAAACAGGCAAAATGTAATGAGATTTCATAAGGACAGGAAACTCCCCAGTAGGCCTATGTTCTGTGATCTAGACCTACAGTCAATTCCCGGGGCTTGAAGGCCAAATGTCTTTCAATGAAGTATTTGGTATTTCCTTTGAAGAACCCCTTCATGACCTGAAAAAATCTTATTTTCTCACAATTACAAGAAAGCCCAGACTGGTTACTCAAGTTGGATATTCTGAATCCTGCCCCTTCACAAATCCAAGTCAGCTAAAAGAATCTGTTATCCACTTTTCCCCCCATCCCTCTAACATTTTTTTAGGAACCAGTCCACAGAGAGCCTTTAAAACACTGTCACAAATTGCAGAATTGGAGTAAAAATGAATACTGGGATCTTCCACTTAGACATTCGAACTGCTGCAGCTCTAGAAAAGACCTTAACAGCCACAGAAACTGACAGATTACTGAAGGCTCTGGTTTAGATACACAAAACCTTTCCCTTGAATTTTAAGCTATTAAAGGATTTTCTGACTTAGTCAAAAATAGTGCAAGCCAGTTTAAAATATCTCTGGGCTTCTGCATTCTTTCCATGAAACTCTACAGAAAGTCAACTTCAGATATAAAACTAATACACAAACCAACAAAAAGCAGCTCCTAAGTGTAATTCTCTGCACGGTCATCTAGCTGGCCAACCTCCTGACTCGTATCGATGGTACAGACTGACATTCATGTCTTTCTCATCTTTATCCCATGGGATAAAGAAGTAGTATGGAGGGTTTAGACAATATTAATAAATACTAGGCTGTGAGGAATTGTGCCTAGGAGCCATAATGAATTTGTTAAGGAACTTGTTGGCCCACAGTATTAATTTTCTAAGAAATCACAAATTGTCTGGGGAAGTAGGAGTATGTTCTAGTGTTACAGACTTGTTTAAAAATGGTAAGTGGACTGATCTGGAAAATACTGGCTATAGTTACAACAACAACAGGCAAAGCAGTGAAAAAACTCAGGTGAGTTTCAGAGAAGAAAAAATGTCAAATCCAATTCTTGGCAAGGGTTTTAAGCTTTAAGGAAAACAATTTGAGAAACTTACTTTCATTATTCATGAAATTACAGATTTAATTGGCAAATGTATCTGTGTAAATTGTCTTTACTGAAGTCTTTGTGTTATCTCACATTATTATGCTTGTCATTAATGCTATATCAGTATGTTAATTACATTTATTTAGGAAGACTTCAAGCTGCCAAAATAAAGATCTCATGAAGAACTCACAATAGGAAATCATCACTTGGTATGTTGCTGGTGGACTTCCTCTGTGATCAGACTAGGACCAAAGTTATTTATCATTTTAATCTGTGATGTAGAGGTATTCACAAATTAATTTTTAGGAACTTACAGATGATAGAAACAGTGTTGGAAAAGTTAAAAGACAGAAAGAGAAAGAAAAGAGGGCAGTCCTCGTAAACCATCTCATTTACCTGTTAAGCTGAGTCCTATTCACTCAATGACAAGCATCCATGGGCAGCAAAGGGATGGTCTGTTTTCAGAAGCTTTAAGGGTTTAATACACAAGTAACAAACATGAGCTTCACTGTCGTGAGGTTGAAGGGGGACTGATATCCTCTAGTAAACACACTGATAGGAAGGTGACCTCTGTCTCACTGATGGTGATACCAACATATGTTTCTGCTGCCTGTTTTCTAAGTAAGATAATAAAACAACAAATGGCAGCTGAAGAAGAGGTATTAAAAAGAAAAGAAAAGAAAACAAGCCCAAGCCTTCAAGGGCTTAGTAAAGTGCATTACAGAGAGAAAGTTAGTGACAGTTTTACTCGTCAAGTTTTGGACTCTTTAGTTTAGCAGAGAAAGGTAACAAGTGTATGGAAGAAGAAAATCAATAATTGACATTAGAATTAGACACTTTTTTTTTCGTGATTTAAAACGAGAGCACTTATAAGAACAATTAGATGCTACAAGAAATTACTAGTGATAATAATAAATGTCTTTTTTTCTACATTTAAACTTATACTACATGCATTTCTGGAAGAAGGATGATTTAGACAAAAAATGGCAGTACAGAGGGAAATTCTGTGGCACGTGACGAACATGAAGTTGTGTCAGAACTGATGGTCAACAATCTCTCTAGCCTTAAACTTTCTGAAGAAGCTTTTTGAAGCTGCAGAATCCACCTGCTTTCAGCAGTTATGTAATTAAACACCAAACTCTTGCTCAAAGTCAATTAGAAGGAAATGGAAAGAGTTCCAGATCCTCATTAGACTGACAGACACAGACACAGACACAGACTTGAAGAACTGACAGGAAGATTTAGGAGTTGTGTTGAATCACAAGAAAGTTGTTAAGGTATTATTGCTAACAAGATTACCAACTCTTTTTGCTGCCAAGATACTTAGGAAATTAAAAAATGCTGTCTTACACAAAGCAATACAAACTTTGGGCATTTTCTAAGCTATACCACCACTGCTACCTGAACCTATAGTAAGAAGTTCTTCTAAAACCTATATAGTCACATGGTATTAAGTCTACTCCCCAGAAACCCAGCAAGCTGGCTTAAAAAATGGCAGGTTTGCAGTTTCGGGCTTCTATTCATTGTCAATTCTCCTCAATTCTCCAGTCTAGTAAAGATGCCAGCTTCTGAACCCCTTTCACTGTCATCTTCTAGAACAAATTTTGAAACCATGCAAAAATTTTCTATCAATTTTCTATTCAAGAGTGTGTCACATAAGAGGGCACTAGCAAAGTGCACTGCTATGCTGAGTTCTATATAATATTAAAACAAAATGGTTCCTGCTCTCAAAAAGTTCTTTGTGTGAGAAAGCTTGTTCTACTCAATCCTTATATGTCTAACTCCACTGTAATGCCTGCTAGAGCCTTCTTAAAAACCCCCAGTACTCTCTCATATTAAAATTAACTGCTTCTTGACCATACACCATCTCACCTGCCTGTATAAATGCATAATGCTCTACTTTGTGAGTACCTTCTTTTGTCTTTTTCTGTACAGTTAATGTTTATTTTGAGATTTCACAGGCAAAACCCACATTAATATCAGTCTGAGGAATGTAGATAACCATGCTCTGACAAGTGCTTAAAAGAAGAAAAATACAAAATCAAAACATTAATAAACACCTACGAGATCAGACATGTTCATAAAAGAAAAATGGTGTTAGAGATCACTTTGTCATAAAAATGATACTTTAAGAACAAATCACTCATGCCATCAACTGACAGGATACTATTTGGGGAATTATTAAAAGACTGATATTTCAAAGGGAAACAAACCTGTATTAATAGTTGAAATGTAAAATGGAAGGAATGAGACTGATCTTAGCTATGTTGTGATTGTCGCATTCAGTATAATGCTGCCCAGATTCTGCCTTCTAATTGCTAATTTAAACTTAACCCTGGAATAAAATAATATATTGCAAGCTCTAGATTAAGTACTAGAATACAGCACAAATACTGCATGAATATGCCTGAAGATTAAGGTCTTTTTTGGAGCAGGAATTAATTTTCCGTTTGCCAAAGACCACACCAATCAGTAGTTATTCTGATCCTGGTGTTTGAATTCAGGCTTCTCTGATGGTACCAAAGTGGAGCTAACAGCCATCCTTCTGTTGCACACTAATGTAGTGTTAGCTCCTTCAGAAACAGAGGAGACACGTGCATAGAGTTGTTTCTAACAGGTAAAGGGCCTTACTATAAGCTAGGACAAATATGCCAGGGAAAGTTACTTTCAGTGGGTGACTACATAAAAGCACTAGTCATTTTGCCTACCCTGTGAACTTCTTACACACAAGTATCCTTTTAAGCCTGCCCTTCTTGGCGAAATATGCCACTTGTTTTATCAGGTGGGCATGTTCCCAAACCAGATTTTATGTATTTACCTTCACAATACATGTGGCACCAGGAGATCAGCAAACTGCTATCTCCTTTTGCTTTCTGGCAATGACAGAGAGGTTGAATTAAATTTCCAAAAGACAGGTACCTGGCATTCTGCAGATTCATGTATTACTTTCATTGAACAGTTTGTGGGCCAGTAGCCCACATTAAGATGGGCTTGTAGTATATGAAGCAGATAGACATGATTCACCCTAGATAGAGGATTTCCTAGTATCCAGCTCACTAAGAACAAGTAAGTCATTGTTCTGTGAGATACATCTGGAAAATTTTCCTTAAGTGAGAATTAGTGGTCACCAACGAACATCACAGTGGCACAAAAACAGTTGGTGAAATAGCTATAAACAGACCCAGTCTATACACTTTCATAGTGGATTTTGCTGTTGAACACAAGAGGAGCAAGGTCATACTAAAGAAATAAAAGGTAACTTTGCAAGATCTAAACCTGTAACTGTGAGCTCAGTCCCTTTGCTGTGAATTCCCTCCCTTCCCCACAGAATCAACCTTCTTTTAGCTGAGGATGACTCTAGGGGATTATCTGCAGAGCCCATTAAATACTGCTCTAAGGTTGGACAAAAGCACTGCTACTGAAGGATGTGACACCTGTGGCATGATGAACCTGTCTTTTCAGTATTTGGTGCAAAAGATAGAATCTGGGATTTTGGCATTGGGCTGCTGAGTACTGCATCTAGTTTTAATGTTCTCTATGTTTAAAGCTCCTCCAAAAAGTTTCTATGAGACTAATCCATACAGTTTCTCTACTGAACAGCATTTCCTGATATTCATCCTGAATTTGTTATTTCTCAGTTCTAGTCTGTAGCTGTAATTATTCCTTTTCCTCCCTTGGTTACTTCAACTTGAGAGGTGGACCTATGTGAACCTGATGTTGTTCAATGGGGCCAAGTGCAGGGTCCTGCACCTGGGTAGGGGCAATCCCCAGTATCAGTAAAGGCTGGGTGATGAAGGGATTGAGAATACCAGAGGAGAAAGACTTGGGAGTACTGGTGGATAAGCAGACAATGTGTGTTTGCATCCCAGAAAGTCAGTTGTATCATGGCTGCATCCAAAGAAACATGGCCAGCAGTTCAAGATAGGCTGATTCTGCCCCTCTACTCTGCTCTGATGAGATCCCACCTAGAGTACTGTGTCCACCTTTGGAGTCCTCAGTACATCACAGATATGGACCTGCTGGAGAGGGCCCAGAGAAGGGCCACAGAAATGATCAGAGGGCTGGAAACCCTCTCTTGTGAGGAAAGGCTGAGAGAGTTGGGGATTTTCAGCCTTGAGAAGACTCTGGGGAGACCTTATTGTGACCTTTCAGTTCTCAGAAGGAGCCTATAAGAAAGATGGGAAAAGACTTTTTAGCAGGGCCTGTTGTGACAGGGCAAGGGTAATGGTTTCAACCCAGAAGTACAGTTTTAAACTAAAAGAGGGAAGACTCAGGCTGGACATGAGGAAAAAAGGCTTTTATAATGAGGGTGTTGAAACACTGGAACAGGTTGCTCAGAGAGGTGGTGGCTGCCTCATCCCTGGAGACATTCAAGGCCAGGCTGGACGTGGTTCTGGGGAACCTGATCTGGTTGAAGAGGTCCCTGATCATTTTAGGGGAGCTGGACTAGATGACCTTTGAAAGTCCTTTCAAACCTGAACTATTTTATGATTCTATGAACTATTCATGTATTCCTAATTAAGGAAAAAGAAAAATCAATCTCTAAGAAAACTAGAACCTTAGTTAAACTAAGTATAATGCATACCTAGTTAATTACTTAACAGTTGGCATGAAAGCATCTCTCAGTGGGAGAGCAACAACACATTGCTCTTCAAGTGCCAAGGCTAGCAGGTATTGTTAGGAAAACCCTACTATGCTGACCATCATGCAATGCATCCCCTCAGTGTACCAGAGGGTATGTAGTAAGGTTTAACAAAAAAAAAAAAAAGGTCTAATCTTCATTCCATTTCTTTCCATTAAAGGAGAAAAATGTAGTGTTTACTTCCCTGTGTAGTATTTCTTTCTAAGATCCTCTGCAAATACTTGCTAAAGAAACCTTAACTTTGAAGTACTGGTAATACTGACTACCTAAGCATGATGCCTAGTGCAATAATGCAGGTACAACTCAAACATAAAGACAGTCTCTTTCCTCCTTGCACAAGCTTTCCTGAAACAGTGGATTCCTTATCCCTTGGTGACTTTCATTCTTTACCTTAGTGGAAAGCACTGCTAAAGTGTGACATCCTGACAAAATGCCAGCTCTGGGTGTTATGACTGTCACCTAGCCCAGACAAACTGGATGGGGTAAGTCACATCCCCGACTCAGGTAGGTGGTAGAGCATTTATGTACATGAGGATCACTTCACTGTAAACACAAATACAATGGATTTTCACCTCCAAGTACCATTTTATAAAGGGAATGTAAGTTGGGTGATTGTAACAGTCAATTATTCAGATTATTTCCATCAAGAAGACAACTTTCTGCAGCACCACAAAACTAAAGCTTCAGGAATTTAGGAGGCTCCACTATAGCTGAGAAGCTTTCATAGAGTGATGCTATCTATTTGATGTACTTTGATTGGAGACATGAAACCTGGAGATGCACAATTTCTTTTTAATCTGAGCAGCTCCAAGAAAACCCTTGACATTATGCTTCCAGTTACAAGGCTGATAAAATTGCAGTCTCCCACCTTCCTGATCCTATCAGTCCTTTTTACAAGGATGGCATTTCCACTGGTCAATCTCTTCTCATATACATGACAGTTATTATCCCTATTCTATAAAGTCCCCACTGGTGAAAATCATCATATATGCATAAATACATTTTTTATGCTACTTCAGACTCATGCCAGACACAATACACCTGCTACCAGTTCCTTCTCTCCATTTACTTCCTTTGACAACCCCTTAATGTAGTTCTCAGGTACCTTTTTTTTCCACACCCTGTCGGAAGGCATGTTGTTTCTGACTACATTCACTTTAAAAGAATACTCATGTTTCAATGCCTGGAACACTGCACAAAGATTCACTGGTTGTAGTGAACCATTGTGTGCATTCATTTGGTTCTCATTTAATAACACTGAAAATAGTCTGGATTAAATGAAAAAATATTCAAAATTAACAGTTCAGACCCCTTTCTCAAGCTATAATTCTTACTGTGAACATTAACTTCTGTAGAAGGACAACATGCAAGACAGTGTCCTTCTACATATAATGCCCTCAGTTGAAACTGATGAATCATGAAACAGATATGAAGCAAAGAAGTTTTTCTGCATTATTAGTTACCCTCCCTATTTTTGTCCCAAGGAAAATATGTTTTGTTTTAGATACAAAGGTAACTTTCATACAAAACTGGTATAGTAGGGTTTGGTTATCCAGAATGTTGAACATGAGGAAATCATTCAATTTGACTTTTACTAAACTCTGTACTGTTTTGAAATTAGTTAACAGTCATCAGGCCAATGGAGGTCAAATATTTCAGTGTCTGTAAAGGCAGCAAAAGCAACTGTATTGGGAGCATTAAATACACTGTAACTCAATTCCCAACTTTGATCTTAATTGTACAAATTGAAGTTGTAGTAGTTTCTTTCTATAACTCAAACCCTCTTTGCCTCTGTGTTCGTTACTGCAATAAAAAGCCTGAAATATTAAACATACAGAAGAATTAAATTAGGATATGTAAACCAGCAGTAACATTATTCTGTTTTCAATGTTCTAAATCCTTGAAGTTCAGCTTAAATAAACGTCATGTACCAGCTCCTTAAACAACATTAGCTATGTAAACAGCATTTAAAAATGCAAGAAGTTCAACTTTATAAAAATTACATCTGCAGGCTGTTAAAGGAGAATCTGCAAGAAATGTCAAACAATACTGTACCTTGTGTACTCCACTGAAATAACAAGAAAGATGCATCTGGAAACAGTTACTGGCAGGAGACTTAAATAAAGTATTGCATTACCTTTAATGAACCAAATATTATTAATCAAGAGCTGGATATAAGTGTGCCAGCCAGCTGGCTTGTAATTCGATTAATTTACCTTCTTGGGAGATGACAATGGACTTCGATGATTTGATGGTTTTGCTGTCGACAGTCCAGGTGACAGCTGCAGGGGGATCAGAGGAAATCCGACATTGTAAGACCAATTTTTCACCATCTACTACTTGAGCATCCTGAAGCTTCTCTGTAAAGGAGGGTGCTGTTCCTTTGCTTGCTGGTGGTTTGCTTGCTGGTGCTTTATTTTCAGCTTTTTGCCCAATTATTCTGCCATCCACTACTGAGCACCCATGTTCACAGTTTCTGTCATTCTTCTCTTCTTTTTTCACTGCTGGTTTGGCAACAGGGGCTTGAGAATTAGGAGTCATATTCTGGGCTTCAGAGTTGGTGCGGGCATTTGGTGCTGGGGTGTTAGCACTACCATTCTCTGCAGGTGGCTTTTTCTTTGAGCCCAGCACTGATCTGAAATCTGTAACTGCTGGCTTAGGAGGTGGTGCCTTCTCTGGCAATGGGGTTTTTGGGGTGCCTTTCTTGGCCAGCACAGAGCGAAAGTCTACCTGCTGAGGAGCATGAACCTTCCTTTCCTCCTCTGACAAGGTCTTGGGTTTGACCTGCCGCTGCAGGTTTGCTCGGAAGTCCATTTGCTCGGCTGGGATTTCTTTCAGTTCCTCCTCAGAAAAACTTTTGGTGCTGACTTTATTGCCTAGAATGTCACGGAAATCAAGTTGCTCAGCTTCCTGCTGCCTCAGGCTCTCCTCTGTGTGTTCCCGAGTTTCCACTCGCCTCTTCAGCACACCTCGGACGTCTTCCTGCTCTTCCTCAGCTGCTCTGGTTTCACTGCTGATCTTTTTGAAGCCACTTGTTCTACCAAATGTTAGTTTACCATGATCTCCACCATCTCTTCGCTCTCCAGAGCTGGCTGATTCCCTCCCACTATGATCCGAAAAAGAAAAGAAAGAGAGAGCCAGGAAAGGGGCTGGTTTAAAAATGTCAGAGAAGTATCTCAGAGCAGGAACAAAATGTGTTTATAGAAGGGGAGGTTGATTAGAGGAGCACGCTCCATTAGTTTATTGCATCAATGATGACTTCAGGAGCCATATAAGGGCACAAAGAAAAAAGATCTCTTTACTCTGGCTTGGTACAACGTGCTTAGCCTGTATGATGAAAACAATTTGTTGGGTCACATTTGGGGATTAGGTTGAACAGCAGCCAGCCTGGGTCTGTAAGGGCAGGGAATTAACGGAGAAAAAAATAGAACCCACCCATGCAAGTCCCTGGGAAAAATACTCACTCTCTGAGCATTTCTGCTGCGGAAGCTGAAGTCTCCCGCAGCATCAGAGACACCTGGCAGCTGCATTCTCCAACTTGGTTCCTGAAACATTTAAGTAAAATCAGAAAAGCAGAGGTGTCTCCCTCCAAAATTGTAACTTTCCTGAGCTAAGTGTTTGTGTTTTGCACTAAAGAAGTTCAAACCCAGTGTGGCATCTTCCTTTCCTATGCCCAGCATTGTGGTGGTTGACTGAACGGATTGGTTCTCTTATGTTTGGTGCCAAGCTATCTCAATTAGCTTTTACTGTTCTGTTGCTATCTACACTAGGATGAATATACTCCCTGAACAAAAATCAAAGCAATTTACAGAATGAAACAGCTGCAAACAAACAAACTAAAGGAAAACAAATAACAAAGCTGGAAAATCAAGGCAGAGGAAGGGGCTATTTTGCGAAGTTGAATATCTTTCCAGCTCTGCCTACTGTTTATTTATTCAAACCCAAGCTCATAAGTTTTCTAATGTTAAGATATTAAAAGCAGGGTCTCATTTCCTTCCCTCCCCCCTGGCCCAGCCAATCAGCAAAACCCATCTCATGGATTGCTCCAGCCTGTACATGTTTATATTAAAAAACATAAAAGTGTCACCATATATGGTGCTGAGTACTTATTCTTCCTTTTGCAGAGGAATACCATGGATGCCTTCTGGAAAGGGCTCCCATTAAAGAATTCATTTAAAGTGTTCCCCTCACCCCTGCCACTCCCTCCCTCCTGCAGATATATATCATTCTTCTAGCCCCAAATGTCTTTTCTCCACTTAACACAGGAGATGCCAAAAGCAAAATTTAACTCCCCCAGGGCAGCAGTTGTGTAACTCTTGCGACCGCTCGCTTGACTGCTGTTAAAAAAAAACAGACTTGAACTGATAGGGACTAGAGATATCTTTTATTAGTGAAAACTTTCATCCTTCCCAGTTTAAGTATAAACTTGTAAATGGACTAGAAACTCCTGGATGATTTTTGTTTTTCAAACAAAAATAGTTTTTGCTACTGAAAACATTTCCTGGACATGAACAAAACACATGTGCATTGCAGGGAGGAAGAAAAGAGAGGCTGGTTTTTCTAGCTGTGTTTTGCTTTCAAAAGACTTGCTAGGTAAGAGCACCTTCAAGTACCCCTTTTCCTGAAATTTAAAACAGACTCAGGAGTTCCTTTCTGTTAGATTGCCATAAACATATTTTCTGGCCTTTTTTTTAGTGTTTGGAAATACATTCCTAGATACGATCTTGTTTGGGTGAATAAACTATAATTTTACCCATTTGCAACTGGCAATGAAGTCACAGCAGGCACGATCATTAACGCAGATACATCCCTAAGTTATGTCTTTATAAAAGAAACTAGTGCCATTACCTTTTCATATAAATTTCCATTTCTTTCTTTTGCCTTAGAAAATGTACAAAAATCAAGCCTTTCATGCCAAGAAGGAATTGGTGGGGTTAACCGAAGTAACTGAATTGCAAAGTAAAGGCCCTGCTGGTAGAAGACCTCTTATTTGACCTTAAGATGATTAACAAAAAGCCAGAGAAATGTGCTCAACACACTATATCCAACAAATCTGAATATGTACACTAGAAACTGCCACTGAAAGCAATCCAAGCAGTGAAATCCAAGCAGTGAAATCCAAGCACTGAAAGCCACAATCAGACTCACTATCAAACAGATCAAGCACTTTCTCATTCACCAGCGCTACAGCGCTATCAGCAGGCTCCTGGTTTACCAGAAGATCTTAAAACCAATCCGGAGCTGACAAAGTAGAAGCCAGGCATGTTAAAGTATAGACAGTTTAGAGCACACGTCAAATTAGAAGGCACCACTGCTCAGCATCTGTCATGACCATATGGCAAAAATATTTGCCGACAAGAACTGTGTCACCAGTGGGAGAGGTTAAAGTAACAGAGACAGCACTCTCCCAGGAGAGGGATCTAGGGGTACTGAATGTGGTCCTGACCACTGTGAAGAATAATAGCATTTCTTCAGGACCCATTTCTGCAACGTATCTTTCCCTCTGCAAATTCTTCACATATGCAAAGAGCAAATAAGGAAAGCAAAGTAAACCTCCCTAAACTAAGCTATTTTTCACAGGGTTTGGAAAGTAAAGGAGGGGTAAGAAAACAGGAGAGCATTTTGTTCTTTCTATTTTTAAAACCTTGGGAAGCACTTACAAATTATGGCAACAGTGGGACATAGAAGTACCTAAATGGAAAAATGATTCAGAAGTTAGTTTTTTGATCTTAATTATGATTTTTGCTTCAAGTGAACACTGGATACAAACCTTGAGTCTGTGTCTAATTCATTATATCCCTGTTCAAAAGCATAGCCTTCTCAGGGCAAGTCCTGCTCGCAGTGAAATCAAGGCAAGTTACTGATTTGAGGAGCAGGGAGAGCATAATTTTGTCTCCGGATGCAGTTGCAGAGACTAAAAAGGTAAAGTTAATAGCACTGACCCACCTTGGAGTTCACTAGATGGAAAAAGAGAAACAAGCCAAGAAAAATTAAGAAGGACTGGATGGTTTAGATGCTAAATTCAATCAAGATTAATACTGGGAACTTTGTAAATATTTTTACATTTGCGCAACTTCAGAACCTAGACAAGATACATAAGAGCAGTTAGGAAAAACAGAGCTTTGTAATACCCAAGCACCACTTCAAGTCTTTCATATCTCTGCTGTTTTGAATCTTAGCAATAAAAATATTACTTTTGAAACTTGAGGTTCTCCATGTTGGCATTTTATCAACAAAACCACAGACAAAGACAGGTCTTAGTGGCTCTGTTATTGTAGAATAATGATAGAAATGGATAACACCTACGCTTAGTAGCTGTGCTGTAAAGTAGTGTCTGGAATTGTTGACTTTTGCAGGATTGTTCTGTAGAATGCCCATACACCGGACTTATCTTTAAAATGTTAAGGAATAATAATACCCCCACAGATACTAAAACCAAATAAAACCCCAGCTGCAAAGCCTGAAGCAATTTTAAAAATAGCTCTCTGTCCTATTGTGGGATCAGTTTTCCCTGGAATGGCTTTTATGTTCAAAATATCTTGAAATACTAGTTTCTTGGCAGAATCTCCTCAAATACTTTCACTGAACCTTAGATGAGACTTATTGTCTTTATGTCCCTAGGAAGCACCCTCTGGAGGAAGAGATAAAAAAGCGCTGTTAATTATAGTGTGGGGCATACGAAAAACTCCTACTGGCCTACAAAGTGTGAAACAGGTATTGCAGAGTAAATTACATTTTTTTTTAAGAATGAACTGAAAGGGGCAAAGCAGTTGATCCTTAGCTATAGTTGGTGCTTCAGTGCACGTAACTGGAAAGACTCAGAACGAGGTTTTGCAACTCTTTTGTGTGTTAGTTAAGAGAACGTAGAGTCCATGAAGCTTTAACCCCAAAGGATGCAACTAATCTGCTGGATCACAGCTTTAGCTGACACAAAGCAGAGCAGCCCCACTGACTTCAAAAAGGATGCACTGATTTACCTCACTTAAGGGTTTGGCCAAAAAGTTTTTATACCTGAAAAGCCAAACATTTTCATTTTACAGCACTAAGTGGGAGAATGAAACAGGAAGGAGTCATGGTTATCTTTCCTACAAATAGACAATGTGTTCATAGCAGAAAACAAGGTTTGCAAACTGTATTTTACAGAAAGATGGAACCATATTTACTTTTCAGTGTAATGCAATGTAAACTTACAACTGCTTTTTATATAACCTGAATTACAGAGTATTCAAGGTACCACTGATTTATAAGATAAATGTTTACCTCAGATTTTGATCAGATTATAAAAGTCTTTAAATAAGAATAATTAACACTAACTAGACTTTTATGGAAGATGGAGTGGGGGGGAAGAGAAATACTCAGCATCTGAGAAGACAAAGGTTAGCAAAACAGATGATTGTTTCATGGAGATTCTGACTGATTTGTTACCCCTCAACTGCATGGGCTGGAATTTTGCAGGCTGCAAATTGTTCAAATTTCAATAGATGAACTACAGTAATGGGTGAATCTGTTGTTCTTTTTATATTTATGCAGCACCATTCCTTGAGGCCTGAGCAATAACAGCCTCAATGAAGCATTATCAAGATAATTAAAATGAAGAATGCAAATGTGGAGAATCAGAGTTCTGTGTCTGAAACAAAGACCAGAGAAGTCTACAGTGATCATCTTTGTATAATTCACTCTTAGTATTCTGCTATGTAGTAAAAGGCAAAGCAAACACATATTCTAAATAATGCTGAGGGATGGTAAGACAGAAAGCCAACCAGCAGCCATTGATGGATCACACTAGGATCACCCTAGGCTACACAGAGTTGTCAGCTTACTCTGATGAAAGGAGACAGAACTAACAAGAGACAAGTAGATCTTTTGTTAAACCCAATTTTTTAAGATCAGAGTTTTAAATTGTGAGCAGCCAACACAAAGGAAAATTGTGGTGGCAGTAGAATAGAATTTAGAGCTCAAGAATAATGCAGAAGAAAATTGGAAAGTATTTAACACTGGTAGGAAACCATGGCCAAACTAAATTAAAGGAGTTGGAGAAAGAATGACTCCCTAAAGGCAGCTATGCAGCATGCTTCTAAAATTAACACATGAAAAGGAGTTGCACATTTATTTCAAAATAAAATGATAATGTTTAAAAATAGCCCACTGTCAACTTTTCTATAAACTCTTCAGTGAATTGACTCGTGGTTTTTCAGTTATTCCTTATTTTAAATGGACTTTGTAGGAGTTTTTGACAGAAAGACACTAAACACAGCTCTCTTCCTCTAAGGTACTGTTAAATTTGTTTCTAAATATATAAACAATTTTATATCAAGTATTCAAGACAACTACAGGCAGTTCAACACCTATTTAGACAAGACTAGTTGCTGCTGAAAATTATCTAAGCTCTATTGCAAGCTTGAAGTTATACAGCTGACATTTGATTCCTTGGGTATTCCTGAGGCAGTTACTTCTCTGTCATACAATAGTATACAAACAATGTATATGGCATATGGCATATGGCTTTCTTTTCCCCAAAAAGTACCTGTAATTTTACAAATGACAGCAGGGTAAAAAGAGGAATCAGTATTCTCCTTGCTCAGAGCGCAGCACAATATCTTTACTTATTATGGATTAGAAAAAAGCCAACATGATCCCCGGCTGTTTCTCCAGTAAAAGGATTAGGGAATAACTGAAACAAGCATGCTGCTCTCTAGCTACAACTTTACTTCTTCTTACCACCTCCCCCCCCCCCGCCAGATTGTTCTCTGCTAATTTTCTGAAATGATTTATTTTCCAAGTGTACATTCTGTATGTTCTAGAGTCATGATACTGTCAGACACTGACAAATGTCTTCAATGATGAATTTGGCCTGGGTAATCACCAGCTACACCTGATCATTAAGGTTGACTTGCTTAAGTCAGCCACAATGAAGTCCTCCAACAAAGTCTTCCACAAAACCTTCTTGGCTCTCCTTTGTTCTTCCTCTTTCCTACTTCTACCCCTGAAGTTTTGCTGAAATATCTCATTCTCTTTCAGTTCAAGTGACACCATCAGGATGTCCAGGCACACAAACCGAAGTGTGGAAACATGCTATCAAAAGGTAGGAATTCTCCCAGTTTGGCCTCCTCTGTTATGTAGAGGTTAGGGACCTTAATGAAATTGAACTGGTGTTTCTAATCCTGCCAGAAGTCGAGTGTCAGACATGCCACTGATCCCCAAAAATGCTTTTCTTAGATGCAAGGACATGTAGACATGACTAGCACAGATCAGCATTATGAATGTTGTAGATGACCTAGGCGATTGCAAACAAGCCAATTGTTCTGAAAGAAGTCATTTCACAATTTCATGAGGTTCTGAATGACTTCTTTGCTTCGGTCTTCACTGCCAAAGGCTCTGACCAAACCACCCAAGTCTTGGAAGGCAGATGCAGGGACTGTGAGAATGAAGACCTTGGACCACTGTAGGAGAGGAACTGGTTCGAGACCATCTTAAAAATCTGAACGTGCACAAGTCCATGGGTCCTGATGAGATCCATCTGAGGGTCCTGAAGGAGCTGGCAAATGAAGTTGAGAAGACACTGGCCATCATATTTGAGAAATCATGGCAGTCAGATGAAGTTCCCGATGACTGGAAAAAGGGAAATATAACCCCCATTTTCAAGAAGGGGAAAATGGATGACCCGGGGAGTTACAGAGCAGTCAGTCTCACCTCTGTGCCTGGCAAAATCTTGGAGCAGGTTCTCCTGGAAGGCATGCTAAGGCACATGAAAAACAACAAGGTGCTGGAAATTTTTTCCTCTAAGGGTGGTGAGGCACTGGAATAGGTTGCCCAGGGAGGCTGTGAATGCTCCATCCCTGGCAGTGTTCAAGGCCAGGTTGGACGAGGCCTTGGGTAACATGATTTAGTGTGAGGTGTCCCTGCCCACGGCAGGGGGGTTGGAACTAGATGATCTTAAGGTCCTTTCCAACCCTAACTATTCTATGAGTCTATGATTCTAATTTATTGCAGAGCACAAAGGGTCTAAAGCTACTGAGGAGCTTATTTGCAAAAAGGTTATGGTACATATAGCTCTACTTACATAGATGTTAGTAATAAGACCTGAAATTCAGTGCAGAAAAACTTCATTATAGGAAACCTTGCTATAAGCAGTTACATTTTCCTGAAGCACCCTTTTCTAGTGAAAAGTGAATGCCTCGTCTGATTTTAAATACTAAAATACACTGATGATAGTTTCTGGCTGCCTGTGGTAGTCTATGGAAACATACTTTAGAGCTAGGCAACTACATAGTGACATGTCCATCATTCAGGCAATGCTGACTGGAAAATAAAGTGTAACTATAAAAATAAACTTACTGTTTAGAGGTTAAATGGGTAAAATTTACTAAAATATGCCCTCCTTCCTTGGATTAGGAAGACATGAGTAATTTGTTTGCAGTCAAGCAAAGGAGAATTCAGTTCTAATTTTTGTCCTAGACTGAAGTATATGAAATTAAACTAACTTGTTTATAGCATGAAAAAGACAAAACCCACCATAAACCAGGCAAGTGCAAGCAGTGCAGAACTGCAGTGCTAACACTACTTGGCATTATCTGTCTAAATTGCCTGCCAGACTAGTCCATCTGGACTAAAAAAACTAGCATGTGGAGCAGAACAGATAATTTTCTTCCAGTGTAACGGATTCAAATGCCCATGATGGTTAAATAAATTCTAAGAAAGTCACAAATATTAGCCAAGTAAGGCAATAAATCTACATGTACATTTACACGCACAGTAAATAGCATAGAACAAATGATAACATCGATTTAAAGCTGTACACTAAGTTTTCTATAACCACAGAGGGAATATGTAATTAAGGCTGGAGGTGGAGAATGTTGTGGTACTTTCTACAAGGTAAAGAACCAGCAAATCTGATTCCTCAGTGTCCTGGACTCAGCTGTAACAGTTCTTTTTCTCCTTCTTAGCAGCTGGTGCAGTGCTGTGTTTTCCACTTTAGTCTGAGAACAATACGGATAAAACACCAATGCTTTTAGGTTTTGTTAAGTAATGCTTATTCCGGATCAAGGACTTTTTCAGTCTTACACTCTGCTAGTGAGGAAGGGCACAAGAAGCTGTGAGGAAGCAGAGACAGGACACCTGACCCAAACTAGCCAAAGGGGTATTCCATACCATAGCACACCATGCCAAGTATATAAACTGGGGGCAGTTACCTGGAAGTCCCAGATCACTGCTTGGGTCAGGCTGGGTGTCAGTTGGTGGGTGGTGAGCGGTTGTATTGTGCATCACTTGTGTTCATGTTTTTTTTTTCCTCTTTTAGTTTTATGTTGTCTCCCCTTGTTATTTCCCTTATCATTATTATTATTGGTGGTAGCAGTAGTGGTTTGTGTTATACCTTAGTTACTGGGCTGTTCTTATCTCAACCCGTGGGAGTTGCACTCTTTTGATTCTCCTCCCCATCCCTCCAGAAGTGGGGGTGGGGGAAATGGGGAGTGAGCAAGTGGCTGCGTTGTTCTGAGTTACCAGGCTGGACTTAAACCATGACAATCATTTAAAGAACAGTTATTTTACCACAAAATAAATAGACAAAATAAATTAAATAAAATTCAAAATACCTCTTCCAAATTCTGCAGGAATGACAACAGGTTTAAAGCATAAGCGTACCTCATTTCATCAGAAAAAGACAACTACAACTTCCACATAAAATTCAAACACGACCAGGAAGTCCTTTCTTTCCTCAGTGGTATGGATTATAATCTTGTGGAACAGCCCTTCCTGGTCAGATTGTTCCCATGGAAAGCATGGATCCTTTAAAATATCTGGAGAGATGTCAAACTCGATAAAAAATAGCTCCAAAATCATAAATGACACTGATTGTGGTTTCCCTTGCTTGGAATCTCCCCCCCCCCCCCCTTTTTTTTCCCATATTGCTGCCACAAGACTTTGTTTCTCAGGTTCCCAAAAGGAAACTCTGTACTGCTTTGTCCTTCTTTCTGACTTTTCTTGTGTTTCTTCTCTCCTCTTTATTGGTTCTTTATATCCCTCAGAAATATTTTGCTCCTTTAATACTCTACTGATTTATGGGAATGGGATGGAACTCGTCTTCTTCAGGTGGGAATTTCAACTTGAGGGTAAATATAACTAATTGTTCCAGGGGAACAAGCTGTTTTCATAGCAAACATACCTGAGCTGAATTTCATATTGCCCTGTATGGCGAGACTGCACATTCCTCAAAACCAGTGTGAAGATGTCTTCATTTTGCAGGATTTCACATGCTGTTCCCGGCATTATTTCTTGTCCATCTTTAAACCAGTGAACAGTGGGAAAAGGATCTCCAGCAATGGCACAGGATATAAGGACATTTTGCCCAGGAGCTGCTGTCACTGATCGTGGTTTGCTAATGAACCAGGGCTGAATACCATCCTGAGGTTCTGTAGTTTACAAACACAGTTTGCAAATCAGGAGAAAAGGCAAGCTTGAATGTAACTGGTAAGCTAACTAATTTCAGGGAAAACAATCACAGACAAGCAAAGTTATTTTGAACATGCAGGGTATAAGTTTATAATTGAAAATAAGTCAGGCTTTAATTTTGGGAGTAACTTGTGTTGGTACTAAAATTAATCATTTATTTGGCAGTTTACTGGCTCTAGCCAGGCTTATATTAAGAGAAAAACAAAGGGACTTTAAAGCTCCCCTAAAAGGAATCTTGAAGATTTGTCCTTATATAGAATACAGAGAATATTCACATGAATAGCCTTAAGGACAAGTGATGGTACTACGACAGCTGAGAACTCATGTAATAAACCATCATTAACAATTTATACAATTGCATTTAATATAGAAGATTGACACTGAGACTAGATTTCGGGGGAACAGACAGTGACAACAGACTACAGACCCACCCCCCAAGGCACAGTTCTCTGAAATCCTGGGGTTAAGATCCTTAACATGAAAAATACTACAAGTCTCCCACTGATTTATGAGAATCCTCAGTAATGGTGATGGGAAAATGTTGGCATACAGTAAGATTAGATGAAGTCCCCTGTTACGTATGTAGTGAATGCCCAATAGCTGGAAGCTTGTAGGCAATTCAGTGTTTATGGCGGGATTTACATTATATGTGGAGATTCAAAACCAGGTTTTTTTGCAGACAGTTCTCAAATTGCAGAAATCATGTCTTCCTCACTTGCTACCACTACAATGCTAATATTGAAGCAAGAATACCTGGCTCCTAGACAGCTTTTCCAAAACCTCGGGGCTTTAATTAGAAAGAAGAACATAATTAAATTGTTTATATTAAATCCACAACTAAGCAAGCTTTATAGTTATAATCTGAAGCTGCATTTAGCAGAAGTTTTGCACTGTCCCTCAGAACTGGATTCACGAATGCATTTTTGAAATAGTAACAGAATGTTCCACAGTAAAACCATTTTTTTTAAAGTTGCTTTTGCTCAATATCCTTTTTAATTCAGGTGCAGAGAATGAGTACTCCTAGCATCCTTCACAACAGACCTTATAAACACTCATGTACTTAAGTAGATACATCTTCTGCACATTTGAATAATTTTCCTTTAGCATTTCCTAAGGTGGAGAAGAACTTTATACCTTGTACTGTTAATGTAGCCTGTGTCTGAGTTTCTCCTAATTCATTCCAGGCTTCACAGGTGTATTTGCCAGTGTCTTCAGGAAATACTTCCTGGATGTACAGACTGTACTCATTGCCTTTCTTCTCAAAGTGGAAATCTTCTGTCTCTTGGATTTCTTTCCCATTGTGCAGCCAGATGATTTCAGGAGGGGGATTAGCTGAAAAAAAAAGAAACAATGAAAATCAGACACTCACAAAACACCACCATATATTGATTTACCAAATGAACAAGTTTGGCTGCTTTCTGCCATTGATTTTGCAATTCCATTCAAAATATTCAGGAATTTCATTAACTGCTGATGATGTGTAATGTGGAATAGTTATAAGTCTGTCTTATTACAGCTAAAATACGCATGAGTAAGGGAAGCATTTTTACAACAGAAAGGGAGAATGAGTTCTAGATCCCATAAATGTGATTACCAAGGGTTTCTATTAACAACATTCATACCAGGACTGCTCTTTCCTGCATCACTAATCTTATAGAGTCACAGAATAACAGGTTGGAGGTGATTCAAGGATCATCTGGTCCAACCTTTCTAAGGAAAGCATGACCTAGACTTAGATGCCCCAGCACCCTGCCCAGCCAAATCTTAAAAGTGTTCAGTGTTGGGGAATCTACCACTCTGCTGGGGAGATTATTGCAATGGATCACTGTTCTCTTTGTGAAAAATGTCCTTCTTGTGAGCAGTCAGAATCTCCTCTGGATTAATTTGTGCACATTACCCCCCATCTTTTCCATGCGTCTCCTTGCAAAAAGGGAGTTTCCATCTTCCTTGTAGCCACCCTTTAAATACTGCAATGTGGGGATAAGCTCTCCCCTGAGCCATCTTTTTTCTAGGCTGAACATGCCCACCTCTCTCAGCCTGTGTCCTGGGTTCAGCAGTAGCAGTCTTTTTTCTCCTCCTTGGTAGCTGGTGCAGTGCAGTGTTTTGACTTTCGGCCTGGGAACAGAGCTGATAACAAGGATGCTTTGGTTTGGCCAAGGACTTTGTGAGCCTCATGCTCTGCCAGGGAAGAGGGGAAGCCGGGAGGAAGCAGAGACAGGACACCTGACCCAAACTGACCAAAGAGGTATTCCATACCACAGCACGTCATGGCCAGGGTGGGGGGTGACTGGGAGTTACCCGGAAGGACACGGGCTTCTGGGTGGAACTCGTTTTCTTGGCCGGTGGTATCGTATTCTCTTCCCTTGTTATTTTCCCTTATCATTGTTGTAGTTGATAGTAGCGGTGGTGATTTGTGTTGTACATTGGTTGCTGGACTCTTCTTGTCTCAACCCGTAGGAGTTGCACCCTTTTGATCCTCCTCCCCGTTCCTCCAGGAGCGGGGAAGGGGAGAGTCCCAGGGCGGGGGCGGCCTCGATTGTTGTCAGCCTGGCACCACTCCCTGGGAGTGAGTGAACAAGTTACCTGACTGGGTTTAAACCACAACAGCCTGTCCTCATTCAGCAGGCTTTCCAGTACTTTGGTCATTTTTGTGGCTCTTCTCTGCATCCTCTCCAGCCTGTTCACATCTCTTCTTTTGACAAGAGGGACTAAAACTGAATACTGTTTAGTTCCAGGCTTGGTCTGACAAGCAGTGAGTGGGACAGTGACATCTTGATTTCTGCTAGTGATGCCCTTGCTCATGTAACCCACCATCCTCATGGCTTTCTTTGACACAGCTGCACACTGTTTACTCACATTAAGTTTGCTCTCCACCAGGACACTCAGGTCCCTTTCCAGAGAGCTGCTTCCCAGCCAAGTAGATCCCAGCCTGTGATACACACTTGGATTGTGCTTGCTTAGGTGCAAGACCTTAAACTTGTCCTTGTTGATCTTCATAAAGTATCTTATCCTTGCTGACATGAATTCAGTCTTGTTTGGTTCACAACAAAAGCTCTTACGAATCCACTGAGAGTTTCAGTTCAATAGCAGGACCCAATAATAGCATTATTTTTTGTTGTTGTTATGACAAAGAAACACCTGTACTGGTCTGAACACATTAACACTGGACAATGTTCATCCACTCTGAAGATCACATTAGACAAACCTAGCTTTTAGTTTCAAAATACTGGTTCCTGGAAGTATTATTTCAAAATGCTAGGGCACCTGCTAAAAGAAAAAGACAGTGGGAAAAAACAAATACTTTGCGACAGGACTTAAAATTTTTAAATAATACTGTTCTGTAGCTACGCACCTGATACCTCTACAGTCATTATCACTTGACTTCCATCCATTACTTTGAGGTCAGTCAGGCCTTTATGGAAGATGGGTGCAAAATTCTTGTTTAACTTGACAGCCTGTGAACTTTCTGTATTCTTGCTGCTCTTCTTTTCTGTGAAGTCAAGAAGAGAACAAAAGGGGTCTTGTACAGGAATTCCCATGACAAAATTTAACTGACCTAAGCTTCAAACCAATTTTGAGTCAGTGGGTTTGTTTCAGCTCTCAGAAGGCAAAAATCACTGAAACCACCCAATATAGCTGGTTTGCATTGCCAGTAGTCCAAGCAGAAATGCAAGAAATGGGAATGGAACTATTCTTCCTCCAGGGATCCTCTTATATCATGGTTAAGAGATATCTTAGAGTATCACACAGAAATTTACACTAATTTTCCCCAAGTACACATGCTTAGGTGCAAAAAAATCCCCAACAACTTGTTACCAACAATTCAATGCCTTTAATAACTTCTAAATTCACATAAAAATCTTTAAGATGTCTTATAAATTGCTATTCTCATGATTGATTAATTAAAAATGTAAACTCACAATAATATAAGATTTGCCACCATATGGAACTACAAACCATTTAGATTATTAGATGCTCAATATCAAATGGATTTGAGTTCATCATACTCCTCTCTTGTATCACTGATTGATGATGGGAAAGATCGAAACCTGAGGATATCAACATGTATCACAAAACAAACTGTTGGTTTGGAGCCTTTTTTATTTTTTATTTTTCATTGTTTTGAGGCTCTACAATCAAATTATGAGCGCTGGAGTTAAACTGATTACCTTTAAAAAGCAAGTCTATCTGTAATAGGTATGTAACTTCCAGTATCAGCAGTGGTCTCCTCCATCTTGGACTCAGAAGCTATGAAGCAACATCATTGATCTGTGACCTAAACAGTACAGTAGAGCAGGAAAGATATTTCTGCTCTAAAAGCCTAAGCAAAGACACTTCTGAAGACAAAGTGGTGATCATGACCAAATGTAAGAAGTCATAAATATTTATCAGTCACTTGGATACACTTCTTGTTTTGCTTAGCTTGAGTTCAGACCTCTTACGTCTTGCCTTTAAAATGCCACCCAACTTTCTGTCCATACATGAAAATAGCTTCATTTTACTTATTCCCACCTTCAAAAATTTCAAAGATATACCAAGATCATCCAAAATAGTATTACATCAACACAAAGTGCCAGGCTGGAACAAAAACACCATTCATAAAAGGACAGTGATTAGAAAAACTGTAAGCATCTCACTAAGCAGATCTACTGAACCTCTGGGATGCAAGAAGCTAAGCTTGTCCCAGGGTTATTTGAGCTCAATGTAAATTTGGAAGCTGCATGGAGAGGAAGTTTTCCCTCTTCTCTAGCAAAGTTTTTTTCTAGCCAAAATCTTGTCTTGCTGGCTTATATCGTAGGTCTTTTCTTGGCACTGAGCAGCAAGATATTGATGAATGTGAGAATGGAAATATGGGACCTGACTGAGACCGATTCAGTTTGATGTTACGGACTTAATACTCTGAAATGCCTGATTTACCATCAGGCCACACTGATCAGTCTCAGGGCTTCCTATAGCACCTGTTCCTAAGCAACTAATACTGCATAGAAAATACTCAACGATAGAGCTTCAAACAGCCACTGTACTAAGCAATATCAGTACATGCTCCTTCTCTACTCTAATGCCTTGCAGAAAATCCCTTTGTTCCTCAAATTGAAACGGACTCAGGAAAGAAAGCAGAAATCTATATAATGTCAAAAAGGAGGAAAAGAAGAAGAAAAGAAGAAAAGGAAAAAAAAAACAAACAAGACAGGAAGGAAGCATAGGAAAAAAATAAAGGAAAAGACAAATAATACATTTTTTCTGATCCCTTTTATTGAAATAATTCCTATAATTGCAAAACAATTGCAATTTATATAATAATTGAAATAATTCATATAATTGCAATTCATATAATTGCAAAACAAAATGCAATAAAAGGGGAGAAGGGAAAGGAAAATAAAAGCAGAACTGTGGTTTTAGACCAACAGAGGAACAGATTTGGGGTATGACTGGAGAAGTACAAGCCTTCAGAGAGGCCAGATAACAGAAAAATAAACTGAAACAGCTCCAATGAGAGAGTTAATGATGACCAGGAAACAAATTCACTAGTAGCTGTTCTAACAGCAGTTCTCCCAGAACAGACTGAGCTGCCTCCAGCAGAGCCCTGGTACAAACAGCATTAAGTACTCTACATCCCTTGCAACTGACTTTTTGCTTTATTAAACTGGCGTGCCTGTTCCACGTAGTCTAAATAAATGGATTTCTGTAATCAAGGAAGACAACACGGTATAACAGCCTCAGCTTATTAAAAAGAAATGGGTGAGCAGCTACAGAGGAAATAGAGCAAAATAATTTTCCTAAAGGGATTTTTCAGCAATGCTAACTCCTCTGAAATATGTGCTGAAGAAATAAGTTTCATATGCTGGAATAAAACCAGCTTTTTGCACAGAGCTGCATAAATATTAAAAGGAAGCAAGCATATAATTCACAGTAATTGCATGTATGAATTATAAACCCAACAAGATTACATGAAAGTTAGGCCTCAGTTTCTGAAGCTATCTCAGACAGATACATCCTGTGCTGGTGAGATCTACTAATATGAGTGACATTGAGGAGATGTAGTGGGGGTGCAGGCCCCTATCCCAGAAGAGTGACCTGCAGGATTAAAGAATGAAGAAAAACTTGTTACTGATCATTACTCATTATTTGTGAGTGAAAATGTCAAATTAAAATGAAGGGGTGGGGGCAGAAGCTACCTCACCATCACACAAATCTTCAAAACAGAGTTTACCCTGAATTTAAGCACTACATAGGTTTATGCTGACTTCTTGTATGAAGAGACTTAAGTAGAATATCACAAAAATTTTCTGATGTTTCCTGACTTTGCAGCAACAAGTAAAAATCTTGGGTTCTAATCCATAAATGCTATTTGTTCATTAAGAAACCGTAGAGGCTTATTTCATATAATATTTCTTCCTTTACTTAAAATTTTATATTGTGGACTTCTAGACTTAGAAAAAAAATAAACTGACCTACTGACAACTTCAGTTTCTTACAGATATATTACACAAGACAACACAGCCAGTTTTAGATATGTTACTTCGTTTTATTTAGTCTTACTCTAAAATCACTGCATTTTCTCAGAAGGGACTGATAGAATCATTCAGAGGCTAAATTACAATGACTGAATGTTAACCATTTTCAAATTCTTCTGAAGCTTGCAAATGTTTTTAGTTGTTTATTTATTGCATAGCACCATGTAATGACTCAGTGTTCCTCTGGTGAAGGCTTTAATATTTCACAAATTTACTTTCAGACAGCTGCACTGTGCATTTTCACAGTTTATTTTAAGGTATCTAAGCGCTTCTTCAATTTTAGCCTTTACAGCTCTTGTTTGGAAACATAGCAATCAATTTGATTTTGGAGGGTACTTGGGAAAAGAAGAAACTCTGCTCATTCAAGATTAAGCAAATAATTCCATGATTCCCATTTATGGTGAAAAGATACTGTGTGAATTTATTTCCTTTTGAAAACAGTTGGATGATTATTTTGCCAGGAAAGTAGTAAAGGGAATCCATACACAACAAAAAACCCAAACCCAGGCACTTTTTGCAAAAGGGTAGCTTCAGAAAGTGAAACAATAATAAAAGTTCACATTCCCTGGCTACAGCTAGGTGCTGGCTAGTTTCACACATCTGGAACAAAATCTGTAACTTAAACCAAGAACATGAAGGGCAAGGAGACAAATAAAACAGGACACAAATAAGGAAGCTGCACACAACAAAAAGCCAGTGTAAGAGCTTGCTCTTCATTCATTCCTCCAAAGCCCCTTTCATCACACAATCTCTTCTGGGGTTCAAAATTAGTGTGCTTTTCACTGACAGCTGGCTTCATAGCCCAAAGCAGGGGGAAGGAAGAGAAAGAAGAAAGCACTGGTACAGCTCCCAGGTCAGACACAGCAATTCACTATGCTTCTGGCTGAAACAATCTCTTTCATAACACTGCAGGGTATTTTTGCTGCCAAAACTTCAGATGATAAAAATATGGCACATCTGTCACCAGAAAGGAAATCTGGGACCTAAAGAAAATTTTGTCTGACATCAGCATAAGGGCATTACGGTTACATATCTATGTATCCCCAAGCTTAATCAATTGGATGTGAAAAAGAGGAGATCTGATCTCTTCCTATTATGCTAATGCGCTCTAATCACCTATAGCCATTTAACCTCTGCCTCACCACTTACTACTTATTACTATTTGTTACTTTCAAGTAGGAGTTGGTTCACCTCTAAGAATGAAAAAGAATGTAAGAGTTAACACACAGCCATAGTGACTAAAAAAACCTGCACCCCAGGCAGTTCATTTTCTCCCTCCCTTTCCTTTTCCCAGTCAACTTCTGCTACTGCAGTGAGTTCCACACAGGTGGATCACATTAAAGCAATTCATGAGTAACATCAGAAAACCCTACATAGGGTGGCTTGATAAAACACAGGTACCTAACAATAACTTGTTTGCAGACTATGCAACTAGTGTATTTTACAGTAGCCTATAAAAGCTGCCAGAATTTTTTAAACCACAGTTGTTGGTTTCATGCAGGTTAAATCATGCAAGATAATACAGAAGATACCATGATTTTCTCAAAGGCTGCTTACGGAGCACTGAATTCTCAAAGGCTCTTGTACAATGATGAGATCAAGAAGTTTAACAATTTTTGCAGAGATCTGTGGCCTGGCATAATACATAAGCCCAGCTGGGCATTATCTTGTAGCTGGTGGTCTCTGTCATTTCAACAGGCTTTCAACAGGGTGATGGATTTAAAAGTCCACCACAATGATCCCACTTACATAGTTCCTATGATTTTTTGCCTTTCCTCAGGCTTTAATATGCATGAATGTTGGGAAACAGCAAGTAATAATATGCACAGCTCAGTGGGAAACACAGTCCGGGACACCAGAAATAGTAAACAAAGCATTTGAAGGCTACCTTATATACCCACATATAGTTTCTACAAAGCAAAAGGAATGTAGACTTTTCCCACAGCATTGCCTTACCCCTAAGGGTTCTTTTTTTTTGTTAGAAAGATACTCTAATAAGTATCCATATCCATGTTTTAAAAAGCCACTTAGTGCATTAAATCCACAGAGATTAAGGAGAATTTAAACTCTTCCAGTTTCTTACAAAAATACAGATTTTCAGCATATTTGGATGGCAGTGTGAAAAGAGATATATTGCCTCTGATAGACAACTATTTCTATTAATCTTCTATTCTGTCTTCCTGCATTTGTGTAACCAACAGTAAGTTAATCTATCTACAGCGACCCTATCACACATCTGTTTTTTCTAATAACCTGTATTAATAGAAAACTAAGGTGATAAAAATGACTTTTCTCAATCAAGGATTTATAGAGTCCTTACTTAAATTTAACCACCACATATCTGAAGACTGGAAATTATTGCAAGAGGAGTCTTAATGTTAGCTGTCGGCCTAAGCCAAAATACACTTGAATTTTGTTAAACCTAGATGTGGATTGGAACACAGTGCTTGGACACAATTGTAAACGTCTTTATATTGATAAACAAGGGATTGTGTTGAGGGTGTATATATAAAGGAAAAAGTGGAAAATTCATGCTGAATAGTTAACCTACTACAAATCAATTGTGCAATACACATGTAACAGCTTAACTGCAAGTGTACAACCAACCATTTACTTTCTAAGGTGGAAGATGTAAGGTAAACCTATACACTCGGACAGAAGGAAAAAAGAATCAATAACCTCACTGTGGCTTTTCCATTTCCAGATATGATGTTAAATTTAGAGTGAAGAAGAACATCCAGATCAGGATGCAACTTTAAGAAGGTTTCCAAAGACTAACCTGGGTTTTACCTGGCCTGCAGTCAAAGAGTAGACATTTTACGGATATTATATATTTCAGTAAATTTTCTTGTTCATTTGCCTACCCAGATGAACTGAAGGCTTTTTAATGTGAGCTGCAGAATGCTGACATCTGTTGAAATATCATGACTTCAGCATGCTCAACACTGCACAGAATCAATCAATAACTGAGTTCAGAAGGGACCTCTGGAGATATCTAGTCCAGCCCCTGGCTCAAGAAGGGTCAGCTGCAGCACTGCATATATACACACTTTCAATGCAATAACTCAGCTGCACAAGATCAGAATTACAAGTGGTTACAAGCCAAGAATATGCAAAGAATAGAAAATCTGCTGCCTTATGTTCAGAACTCTGCAAACAACTTGCAGTGTTTAGTCTTATAAGATATTTAATTATACTCGAGGAATCTTTGCCAGAATCATGTGGTTAACTGCCAAATAATGCCTACTCTGAGCAGTGCGAAAGGGCTGCCTCAGCAACATTTACCATTTATGGTATTTAAATATCATTTTGGCTCAGAGGCTAATAAGTCAAGTGAGCTGAGGAGAATGCTTAACTAAAAAGCTGTCTGAGCAAGCCCAGAGAGAAAAGCAGCAGATTCCACTAAAATTTCTCCAAGCAAGACTCAGGTTCACACACAATTCTTGAGCCTGAAAAGAGTTTCACATCTCCATGTATTTTCATTGTAAATAAATCCAGCTTTTACCAGATCTCATGTTAACAATGGTACCAACTCAAAAAATAACAGATTTTATAGAGCAGAAAATTGGTATTAGGGCACTTGTCTCATCTTTCTTTCTTCCTGTAAAGTATTTTTCTGTCTCAAGCCTGAAGTAGTACGGTCAAAATATTTTCTACAAGTTTTCCAAGAATTACAAACTTGATTTATACTGGCATAAAAAAATATGAGACCTGTATGCTCTTAAGACATGTAGGGATATTTCTGCTTTATTAAAGACCTCAGGTTGGTATGCCATTTTGCAAACTTAGGTCATGAGAACTGGATGCTTAATAGCTTATCAGTGTTTTTTATACATCTACCTCCCATCATTTATTTCTGCAGTTATAACCTGTATTTTGTAAATGGAAGGCATGTTTTAATTATCCTGAGGAGATGCTGTCAATGAAAAGCAGGGAGAAGTCTGGATGCAGTACCTCCATTACATGCCTTGCATTACACAGAAAAACTGTTAACGTAAGACTGACAATTATTTAAGCCTATTCTAGTCAGGATGGTTAGGGATATACACAGGAGGCTGAGTTCTACTTTACCCAATCTGGCATTCTATTTATTTTACTGCAGGGTAGTCTTCCAGCCCTATCGTGCAGCTCCATGTAGGCTCCTTCTTTCTCGAGTCTTTCCCTCTGTATGGGGTATCACCAGGTCATCAGCATTTTAACCTGTTTTGTCTGCTCTAGTTTGTTCTTCAACCCGCAGCATTTGAAAGAGATGCCACCCCAGAAATCCCACTATCAAAAGGCTGGCTACACCAGTTAGAATCATGATTTGGGAGAAACAGGCAGAATAGAACAGGCTGTTTCAGCTGGCAGGGACTTACAGTGATCATCTAATCCAGCTGCCTGACCAGTTCAGGACTGACCAGAAGTTAAAGCATGCTCTTAAGAGCATTGTCCAAATGCCTCTTAAACACTGACAGGCTTGGGGCATCAACTACCTCTAGGAAACTTGTTCCAGTGTTTAACCACCCTCTTGGTAAAGAAATTCTTCCTAATGTCCGGTCTAAACCTCCACTGGGCACAGCTCTGAACCATTCCCACATACCCTAGCAGCGGATACCAGGAAGACGGGATCAGCACCCTCCCCTGCACGCACTTGTAAAAAATCTCCATGCAGAGAGCAGGGGACAGAGATATGAAGTAGCCAGCTGAGTTCACAGCGGATCATTCTGCAGTCGGCTGGCCAAACAGTGACAGCCTTACTGCGATTTTTTGCAGCAGAAGTGGTGCTTGCGTTTGCCTTCAGAACTGTCTGCCTTATTAATGACTACCTCTGTTATTTGCATCAAGTAACTGCTCTTTTGTCACTACCACTAACAGCAACTACATGGGAGGTCTGAGCACATACACCTGCTAAATCCATTTTTAAGGCAGCTCAGTTGGCCCACAGCTAACGCATTCACCAACCAGCATTAGATACTGACTAGTATCTGGTCTGACATGGAGAACTGCAAAAAAGGTGCTTCATTTTATGATAGATCAAGCCAGGTTAGCTCTGCAGTGAAAATGTGCATAGTGCTGAAGCAGAATTTCACCTTCACATGTACATTCTCAATGTTTTGTGAAGCTGCCCAGGCATAATTTGACTTAATTGCAGTGTATCATGATGTATAGAGATACCACTTCCACTAGGAAAAAACTGGGCTGTGCATGAGCTGCAGAAGCACAATAGGAATGGGCAATCACGTAAAGTGCAAGTGTTTGCTGAGGTTGCCACTGATATAAAAAGTTACATCTCCGACAGTCCTTCCTTTCTTCCTCCAGCAAATCCACATTGGCAACAGAATAGTTACCTGTGGTAGTATTTAAATAGTTCTGCTCACTCTGTTGAGTGAGTAAGGAAAAGGATGCTGTACTAAGCATGCTGTTAAGGAACCCCTCAAATCAGATAAATAAGACTCAGTTTGAGAGCAAGGATACATTTGAAGTTAGACTAGTATAAAGAAAAAAAAGAGAAAAATACAGCAATATTATGAAGTTGGTGTCAAACTGGAATTGTAAAGCAAGATGTGTTTGGCATTGATGTCCAGAAAAGATACGGTACTTCTAGTACGGCATTGTTTGTGGTCAGTTGTCTCTTCTTGATGAATTTATATTAAAAAAACCTCAAAATAAGACATTATCCTGAAACCACTCCTCCCCCCCAAAAAAAAAGCCCCACCCCAAAAGACCTTCCCAACCCCCCCCAAAACCTGTAAATTCCAGCATGGGGACCCTGGGCTTTTCTTATCAGCTTTGTTTTCAGTTTGGTTGGCCATACTAGCTTCAGCACTCTACGCTGCAACCCAGTTAGATGCTTGATCAACACTCTGAAGTTTTTAAGACTAATCTGAAGAAACCAAAAACACTGTCCACATGTCTGCTCCTAAATCCAAGAGAAACTAATAGAAAGAAACAAAACTCGCACTAACAGAAGTGCGAAATTACCTTTTTAAAAAAGCAAAAAAAGTAGACACAGCTATATCCTTAGAGTCTGTCTTATGGCCTCTATAATTTTAATTCTAACATTGAGAAACAACTTGCTTAAAAATGTATGTCATCCTTTGATTTGTAGTTTGAAGTCAAACATCAATCCTACAGGTACTTTACCATTTGTGACTCTTGCTTTGCCTAAGCATGAGGCACTAGAGACAAAAAGCTTAGATGTTAAAACAGGACACTTCTAGTACTTAGCCATTTTACCTGTGATGTGGGTTTTTAATTGTTGCACAATCACTCTACTGACTAAATTTTTCTTTTCTGGTAAATCCATCTGATGTATCATTAGACTGATGTATCATCATAACTGATGGTACACAAATGACTAAAATGTGCATTTGCCCTTTATCATTTGTTTCACAGTATTTGCACACCAGCGCTGGGCTTTGATACATTCAAGTTAACGTAGTAATCATGGGAAAGAACATCAGTGAAGCTGGCTTGGAAGTCAATTCACAGAAGTCACATAAGCTGGAAGAATTCATAGCTACATGAGAAAATGAATGCAGACAGAAATGATATTCAGTGTCAGAAACCAAGTCAATTTTCCTCCAGGAAAACAAATGCTACGTCTGACTCTCAAATGCTTCGGGACCAATTTTCAGTGATCAATTCTAACTAGGGCTTCCTCCCATCCTCCAGCTTGCCTACCTCAAACCCACGTGCACGACAGTCATTTCTGGAGAGTTTTATAAATTTAGCTAATCCTATGAGATAGCTTGATGGCTGACGGTTTGAGTTCCCATTAGCTAATCCACATCAGCTGCTCTTGGAAATATTCTGTGGGGTAACATCATGCCCATGCTTTCAGAATTACTCAGGCATATATTAAGTTACCAGTTTTTATATATATTTTGATGACTTCCACTTTACATCTGAAACTTAAGAGCATTATAGAATTCGGCAATCCAAGCTCGGATAGTTTGCCCCTTGGCCAATGCAGGGCCATTCTGAAGGCTATTACAATAACCATCTGGTTTCTGTCATTCTGGTACATCTGTTCATGGCCCTTGATTGCTTCACAGTTGAGAAGACCATAAGATGTAAGGTGGAGGGGTTTTTTTCTTTCTTTTCTTTTTAAAATAAACATTTTTTTTTTCTGTCAGCATCTCATTTAACTTCTGCGTCATTCTGCAAGCACTCATCTCTCATTTGCACCCAAAATTTGTTCCCCTTTTACTGGAAATGATTTATATCAAGAAGATGTCTTTAGAGAACATAATTTATATTGATGGCACAAATCCTATATCATTAAAAGGTCCCATGCATGTTTTGCTTTTGCTCGTCATTTTGGGTCTGTAGTGGCATTGTGGCTCATGTTTGGTGCTGAGGTGCTGAAAGAAGACAAATAAAAAAAAAAAAAGAACTTTAATCTTACAAGCTGTTAGTGACCCATAGGGAGTGCTCTGAACTAAGAACTTGGGAACATTATGGAAAGCACTGGAACAGAGTTTCTTTGATGCTCATGACAGCTTACCTCTGACCTTTTAATACCATAATAAAAAAACCCTCCCTTTCACTTAATCCTCTGAGGCTAATTCTTACATAGCCAAGAGGTTCCACCAGGTTACTGGTTCAAAATGCCATTTGGACATTTGAAAAGGATAGACTTGTATATTTTGGAAAGTCTTCTATAGTCCTTTCCATTTATGTAATGCTTGAAATACAGCAAAATGCTTTCAAATGAATAGTGACTTTTAAAAGCTGTTGCAAGTATTTAATGGCTGTAGGCAAGTAAGATGTCATACTTCATTTACCTTAGGCAGAAATATATATATCAGAGAAACAAAGCTGTAGCCTCTTAATTAAGTCTTGAAAGAGAGGTTGCTTATTGGAGAGATAACCTTCTTTGAAAGATTAATGTCTAAGGGAGGTCATTCTGAGATAGAAAGAAAAACAACACATAACCTAAAGACAGCATCTCTTATGACTAGAACAAAAGACTCCTACCTGAAAGCCTTTCTTCCACCTGGTTATATTTTATGGTCCCACACACACCAGAAGGAAGAGTGACAGGAGCAAAATTAACTGGTTTTCCAGAAAGCATCTTCCTTCACTGCTCTGATAAACTGGTTACAGCAGGGACTCTGACAGGCTTTCAGGTGACTCTAATCTGCTCGTCCAATGATCAATGAGTGCCTACAGTAATCGGATTGGAAGGAATACAGGCTTCCCAACATAGACACTTATGCTGGGGAGGCTGCACTAAAACAAACAAACAAAAAAGAAGTGTGAACAGAAAGCAGGGGATGGGAAAAAGGGGAACAGATGTGAAGTCAGGAAAGTGCACTGCTGCCAGGGAGGGAGAAACGAGGTCAAAAGACAATGAACCAGAGTAGCAGTATTTGTTGAATAGTATTTGCTCACCAAGAGAGGCAGTATTAGGCCTCTATTCAAAAAAGCAGTGAAGGCATTTGTTAAGCTGGATTTTCAAAGAAGTACTGCTCATTCTCTGTAGTTCATCTCTACCTGTATATCATCTGTAAGAAACTGCTGTCACAGGAAAGTAGCTGTGAGGATTCAATTTAGTCTACTTAGTCTTTTACAAGCCAAATTTAGCTTCACCTTGATTAACTTAAGATTCTCCATGGACTACCTAATGGATCCATCCCAATTTACGCAGCTATCAGATCATTTAAGTGACCTGAAGATATTATTTTCTTGTCTCAAAAAAACAGAACACTGTTTATTTTGATTTTTTTTTTTAATACCGTTGCATTTCTTATGCCCCATCCCATATGAAGTGTAGGACTTTTTCTGACACAGTGCCAAAAACCTCCTACAAACAGCTAAGTACCTTCAGTGTTTTTCATGCAAACCAAAGGAAAGACTGAGGTTACTCAGTGCTAGGCAGAATTAATAACAAGGAAGCAAGAGACAACCACAAATTAATCTGAGACTGATGGGTTAGAAGGAATGCTATGCCCCAGTAAGCCTAGCTAGTATGCAGGGCCCAATGCAAAGAGTACTGAAAGTACTTGAAAAAATCCCCCTCCTTGTGTTTAGCAGGACCTGGAACAGTAGTTCTTTATGGGGCAAAGAGCCTTTAAAATGTTGTTTCCTACAATAATCCCACAAAAGGAAATTCCCCTTGACAAAAACAAAGGAATAGATCTTCTAAAGGGCAAAGAATGTACAAAAGATGATCAGAAAACATAACATGTGGGCAGATAGCACCTGTAATCTACTAGCAGGTTTAAGTATCATCTTGTACTACAATTCATAACATCTGGCTTATGTTATGGCCATGTTTTTTTTCTTTGAACAGTTTCTCACTGTCTTGCTGCCAGGATGTATTGGACTTTTCTGAGTTATCTGTGAGCTTGATTTAATTCAGAAGGTGGAGCTTTTTGCCTTTAAAAATAAAACTGAGTTTTGCTGTTAAGACAGACAATTTACTTCACGTAAAGTTTCCCCAACAATCACAGCAGAGATGCTCCTCCATGAGACACTTTCTGTGTTAGGACAGCAAAGCCAAAAATGACAATATGAAGTGAAATGTTGACCCAGACAGACTAAGAGATGTGTCCAAGGACCACAGTAACAAGTTAAGGAAAAGCTGGCACTAGTCTGATACTGATGATGTGCCAAGAACATCCATTCCTTCTTAAATACAAATGACTTTTCACATAAAAAAGGAAAATATTTCTCTAGCAATGAATGAACAAACTGAGCACTGCATGGAACCTGAAAACCTTAAATAATTTTGGAGACAAAAAGGAACTGCAGAGAGATGGGTTACAATTCAGAATCAGATTTTACAAACTTTATTCCAAACATCAATGTCTGGTTAAGAGAGGATTTTTGAAGCTTTCTCTTATTTCTGCACATATACTGATTTCCTGCTGTAATCTGTGTTCAGAAGCTGAGCATTTAGAGAAGCCTTAGCAGCATCATTCAGAGACTCAGAAAACTTTAATGCAATATTATTGCATTATTGGTCTGATGGAAAAGATGTATGAATAGAGAAGAAATTTGGAAATCATGAAGGCAAATCCATATTGATCTGAGTATTGGAGCAAGTTACTGCAATCCTCATGGCAGCAGGGATATAATGAGTTTTAGGGAGGAAGTGGAGGGGACAGCTAAAGCTGTAAAAATGAACACATGCTTTTACAGCCGGTCACGCATGCTTTTAATTCTGTTTTTGTTCTTCCCTGCACACTCCGTAACTCCCAGAAAATAGAATGAGATGCAAAATAAAGGCACTAACTCTGCATAATAGTGGCAATGCAGCTTCCTAGCCCCAGACTAGCTAAAGTACAGGAGGAATCCAACTCACAACAGCCACTACATAGGCTTAAATAGCTCAGCAGAGTACACAAGCCCCGGGAAAGACGAGGTCACCATTGCTCCCACGTTAACATTGTGTGTCAAGCCTAAAATAACTCAGAAATTGTTAGCAAGACAGGGGCTGTCTTTTTGGTTTCTGTGTCCCAGTGAAGAATCAGCAGGTCCCATGTCAAAGACAGCTCCCTTGAGGTGGAATGCTCTCAATTGGCCCTTAGCTAATTCAGATGAAATGCTTCAGCGAAATTATAAATGACAGCTTTGAGAACAGATTAGTTTCAGGCTTATTTTAAATCAATGTTTTCCTACTTTATGCCTTTTTTTTTTTTTCAGAGGGGGAAGAGGAGAGCAATGAAGGTATGACTTCATTTCCAATTTGGTAATCAAGAATTAACTCATAGGTCTACCAGAACTGGTTTGTTTTCACTTTAAGCTTGTCTAGGGTTTCAAGTGGATCCATACAGACAGAATAAGGGCAGGCATATCACTCAAGTGATGTAGACAAATAGCACAGAACATTGGCAAATGAAGACAATCTTGGGATCCAAGGCATCAGGGTGTGTTTCTCATGAAGCTGCATGTGTAAATTTGGGGCAGATATTATTTGGTCATAGAAAAATGTAATAGTTCCCTTGGCAGCTGTCACTCAGCAGTCTGTTGGACAGGCAGTGCCAAACTATTATAACTCCAGGAAAAAAATCATTTGCAGATGTCAAATACCAAATACAGGCTGCATTGCAGAGAGAGGGGGAGTCTAAGGGAGAAGGACTGTAGAGGGAGGGAACTGATCATCTCCAGGCTATAATGAAATGCCTGTATAAGCTAATGCCAGGTGAGATTTTTAAGAATGAAGACCATAATACCGATTGATACTACCTCACTCTTCAATTTATCTGTGGGATTCTGCCATCTCTTGTCTGCACTGCGATTTCTGGTCTTCTAGACCGTGTTTGTACAGATCCTAGTGCAGAATTATGGCTTTCATGGACTTGCTTTTCTTGGAGCAGCGACATCTTTTCCTACAATGGAACGCCTCTTCCAAAACTTAACCTTATTGCGTTGTACCACACTAAGCCCTTCTTGGTAATGTCCAAGCATTAACACCATTTCCTGAAAGATACATATCACTTCTCATTTCACAGTACTAAAACATTTAAGTTGCAGACACCTCCAAGGGAAGAAAAGGTACCCAGCTGACAACAGAAAAAACTTAGAATCCTCTTATAATCACCTTTGTTAAGGATCCAAGACTAAAAAAAAATATAAGAAATATTGTGGCTATCTTTGCAGAAATAACAACAGGCTGAGATATTTACCTTTGACTGTGACCTGAGCACTGCAAGATGCCTGTCCTGTGCTGTTTTCAGCCAGACAGGTATAAATGCCATCATCTTCTGGTAGGGCATCTTGGACAGTCAATTTTGCAAGTCCATCTTCAAAAGTGGAATGGGCATACTGAATTGGCTGGTCTGAAGACAGAAAGGAAGAGAATTGTCTTAATACATTAGACTTAAATTTCAAAAGCGCTTCAGTGAAATCTGGGTGTCTAACCCCAGCTAGTATATTGAAGTGCAGAGCCAAATCCCACTCTCTGGTGCACAGTCGCTGCTCTCTAGTGACTACAAACTGCAGCATTCCAAGCACAAAGCAGGATACGATTGTCAGAAAGATTTTGGCATTAGGTTCACTGGGTGCTAGCTTGAGTAGCAGCAAGAGGAGAAAATTTTAGCTTTGTATTTTGAATAGATTCCCTTTCAGGTGGATAAGAAATGTCTAGTGTGTTTGTTTCAGAAATTGTATCCATCTTGTACTTGGCCTGAAATAGATATTAGGATTATTGTCTAGATGTGCAAAACCTGTTGGGCATGGAGAAGCACTTGAATTTGTCCATTAAATAATTCTTAGTGGAATACATTCCGAGACAGTAAAATCCACAATGGAGTCAAAAGGCTGATAGGCTGATTTACACAAGCAGTCAATCTACACTATAGTACTGGTAACAGACAGATACAATCTGATCAATGGTGACATGACTATTAAAGAAGTTCATTTTAAGAAACTGGTTCCTTGAACTGCTTTGGAACAGGCTTAAAGGCTAGTGTAGATGATTAAAGTTGCCTTGCTGTTCTTTCAGGAACTGTTTTCAATCTCAACCTTACTTTCTGAAATGCTTCTTCAACCTGTTTTCCCAATATTAAATAGTTTCCACTACTGACTCATCACTGGTTGCTCTCTCAGTGTATGCAATGCTTAAGAAGGCCTGCTATCTGTGTATAAACACCATGCTGGAAAAAAGAAATTAAGGTCATCTAAAAGAAGAAGGTGAAACTGCAGAGAAATTGTGTAGGACTGAATCAAAGATATCTGCCAGTTGTGAAATCTTGGTCAAAGAAAAGATCAAAATTTTGTTTCATTTACAAAATCATTTTAAAGGATTAGGACAAAAGCTCTATGGTTTCTAAGAACCAGCTTTGCACTATGACTAGGATAAATTAAATGATGGGACCGATTTTTCTCATATCCCAGATTTTCAGCACTGGGAAACTCAGAAGGCAGTCACTATCTATGCACTATCTATCTGCATACAAAGTTTCATTCTGAAACACAAATGTGACAAAATCAGCATTATCCAATACATTAAAAAATACAATAGATGTTATTTTTCCTTTATTTAAAGTTCATCTGTTTTTTCAAATAGCAAATTTTCTACCACATGAAAAACTGGACTGACTAATTGAGTGTTCGGAAGACTCCAATTTCATGATAAACTCTCTCCACCTTCTTCACAGGTCACATATTCTTATTACTTGTTCCTTTGAGCTCCCTTTCACTCAGTTACACACAGACTGTTGTAACTATTAGGTCTAAAGTTGTGGGAATTACATTACATTCAAATGTATACATGTAGAGCTAAAGCAGGCAAAGTTTTCTGTAAGAGGACATGGGGCAATGGACTGCTTTCCTGGTCTGACTGTATAGAACATGAGAGGGATCCTGTATGGGATTCTGACATTGAATCTACTGATGGTGTCTAATGACGCTGTGATGATAACCATATCAGAAATATACTCAGAATAAACACCATAACATCAAAACCAGAATGATGCCTTTTAATTTCTGTTTTAAATAAGAAAATGAATAGGCTAAGTGTTCTGTGTGGAAAAAGAAAATGTGATCTCCTTCACTATGTCTGCAAATTTTGTCAGGGCATCCTATTTTTCCCTCCAGCTCCCAATAAAACTGTGACTATTTTTTTAGCACTACTAACAAAATAGTGAATTCAAAGAATAGCCTTTTCATGAGACCTCAGAAAACAAATATAAATACATCAGCCCTGAGGAATAACCTGCAGCAAGATTCTAAGTTATGACCATTATACTTTTATTTTGATCTAATAAAAACAACTCTCACGGTAGTGAAATGTTCCCTTCTCCAGAGGCAAAACAGTCAAATGGCCATGACAGCTTGGCAGCAGGAACAATAACAAAAAATACCTTTCTGCTGCTATGTTATACCAGAAGAAAGAAAACTTTCCCCTGGCCCATTTATTAAAAGCTCTCTGGGCAGATCAGAAAGCTCTCCTAAAACCAAACACAATTCAGAGAATTGTTATGTTAAGTCACGGTCATACTCTCTTTAAACTCAGCAGAAAGAGGTTCAATTCAACTCAGGAAAAAAAAAACAACACACACAAAGAAAGCAATATGAAAAGAAAGATATCTAAAATACAGTCATATAGGCCTTTTTCCTGCAATTTAAAAAGAAGTTACCAAAAAAGCAATTAAAGAAGCTAAAGTAAGTCAGAGTTAAATGTTGAAGTATTGCCACAGAGAGCATGTATAACTTGTTGATAAGGCTTTGGCGAGGTCACAACTAAAATACAAGAAGTTTACTTTCAAGGAATTTGCTGGTAAATCAGTGAAAATTCAGAAAGGAAGTTAAAATAAAAGGCTGATTGAGAGCAACAGGACAAACAAACCATCTTGGAAAAGTTGGAAAAAAACTTTAAATTATTAAAATAGACAAAAAAGTATAAGAAAGAAACTGAAGATGGTAGAGCTGCAAAGAAGAGCAAGAGTTCAAGTGCTCTTATTTGTGCAGTGTCTTTGAATATGAATAAAACTACTCATCATGGATGCTATTTTCTGTCTTGGTTGACCTGAAAGAGAGGTCAATCTATATAATGGCTTGGAAGATGTTTTACATTTACACAGCTGGTAAAAATGCTCGGCACTTAAAGTAGTACTTGTTTGTAACATTGTGCAAGAAGTTACTGCAAGTCTTTTAGTTTTCAGACAGTATGGATCCTCAGAGACTGTGGGAAGGCAGACTGGACAACATACTGTTTGGTAGCAAGCACTGTTTCTCAAAACAGCCTTCTGTTCATGTCTCATGTGATCTGATAACTTGGTCTTTACATTTGTTATTTCACTGGGAAATAGATACTTTTCTGACTATTCCTTGAAAAAAAATCAATTCTAACTTGTTATCATTGTCATGCTTGGAAGACAATTTGCATTTGACATTCTCTTTTGAACTTTACATATCTGGTCCAATATAATTTTTATTTCTGTGGAGTTTTGCAAAACTGCTATATTTTGAACAGTAGTGTGATTGCTCTCAGCAAATTAATTTTTTTCTATGCCATAGCTTATCAGTTGTGAACGTAAAAAGCTTTGTGTTCCAAAATGGACTGCAGATTGTGACGCACCTTTTTAAAACAAAATTTCTCTGCCTGCCTCAAATTATATACTGTGAATATACTGCTTTCTTCGTATGGCCAGTTGATGAAAAACTCACTCCATCATGTAATTTTGCCAAAAGCATTGTTATGCCTAGCTGGAGTAATATTTCAGGACCAGAAACACAACTTTCTCTTCTATTTGGTAATGGATATAAATATGAGAAGTTTGTAGTATTTACCTAGCTAGTAGACAGGAAGGAAATGTTTGCATTCAAAAGAGTATTACAATAGGCAGTTTGATCCTTAGGTAAAATAATAACCCTAGGAGTGTACTTGGAATTATCAGCATTAAAAAACTGTTTATAATCCATTCAAGTTTGTATCAGAATAGTATATAAACAGTTATGTATCACAATCAGATGCAAGACAGAAAAGCATTAAAGTGGTATGTTTTAGGATTTTGAAATAAAAGCAGTGTGTTTATTTCTGTAGAGTAGTATATGATGTCCCTAATCTTTATTACAGTTTCTTATGCTTCTGTTAAACTCATCACTGCCTTTTGATTTAAGAGCAGAGTTAATGCACTGCCTTTCACATACAGAACCCTAATAGTTGGAAATCCAGCTTATCTGAAAAAAAAAAAACAAAAAAAACCCAACCAAAACCAACCCAACAAACAAATCACCCACTTTTACCTCCTTGTGATATTGATCCAACTACAATTAGAAGCTTAGATACAATATAAACATGGCTATACCTGAATAGGGGCAGACTTATTTGAGACTAATGAGAAGAAAGGTCAATGCAGAACAAACATGCTGGAAAAAGGCAGAGGGCACAGTGCTTACTCAAGGACTACATGCTGCTTATTGATCTGTAAGGTGACACTGTATCTATGCCTGATGAACTGTAATAGAGTCATTTGAGACAGACAACTGAGTATACTACATCATTCAATAACTAAGGGAACCCTCTTCCAGGGTATCCTCTGTGAGCAGGGGATACCCTTGGAACATGCAGATTAAATGACTGACCCAATGGGTCAGACTTGCTCCTTCTGGGTGGCAAGACACAATTCTTGCATAGCAAAACAGTGATTCTACTCATGTCTGCAAAGGAGAAACTGCAGAGTAGCCTTCAGAGGGAAAAACAAATTACTTCCAATGGGACAGTGTCAGAGCCTTTACTCACACGTTTCATGTTGTAAATAAATCAGTGGTCTTTCTATTCTAGACATGGGACTACTGGGAAGGGGAACAGAGCAGGCTGTGGGAACATACCAATCTCAAGGTTACAGTTTGTTTACCCAGGCACCTTTTTCAATTACTCCATTTACTCTGAGTAGCTAAAGAAAATCTGAGATCATGCACAAACACTTAATTTCAAAGCAATCCTGAAAGAAACATCTTTATGGCAAAGCACGCTATTCTTTGTCTTCAAATCATACAGACACACAAAGAGAGATAGCCTGAGAGAGCCCATGAAAAAATCAATTGCACTTCAGGAGTAACAGAGGTGATCACAGGTTAAGCTGAATAAATCTGTCTAGTGTTTAAGATATATGGCTTTAAACAGAAAAAGTCCTCAGTCAAAGCGTGTAGTCCATGGATCTCTGAAATAATTTGGAATCTTAGCAGAATGCTGATAATTGGCCCAGCTCTGATACTGAGGAGGGACTGTTAAGGAAACCTGCATGTTCAGTTGTGTAAAATAGGACAGGGTAGGACACTACGTACCTTGATAAAGTAAAACAGACTTTACTTATCTTTTTTTCTTTTATTTTTGTAAGCTTTGAGCAAGTTTTAGAATCTTAAGAAACATATTTCTAGTAGATAAACAACCAGAAAAGCTGTGATTTAAAGATCTTGGGGACATAGCTGCTAATACCAATGACCTGCCCAGCTAATGGAAGAATGGAATCGGTATGAATTTCCTTCCTGCCATAAAGAGTGATATACTGCACCTATTTTGCTTAGAACCTTTTATCCCTACAGGATCATTATGCCAACCCGTTCCTCTTAAAGCCTAAGCTAGTGCCAAAGGAGTGGGGGTAGCACAGGATTCAGCATCCAGTAGCAGCACAGCCTTTGCTGCAGCGGCGGGGAGAGCTGCGTTTCACAAAACCCAGGAGACCCAGCCTCGTACAATCTTGTCACCAGAGTCCCCTGCTGGACCTCCTGGAAAACTGCAGCAAGACAGAAAACTGCTCAAGAAAACCACTTTTCGTTCATATTATTTGCATATAAACTGAGTTTCTTCCAATATTCTCGTGCATTATACTACGGTGATTTAGAGTGCTTTTTGCAGTATCCACAGCCTTGCTATGTGCCGATGAGAGTGACATTTCAGACTCTGGGTGTACGTTAAGTGCTTGCATGCAAGTATTGCAGACCAGGGGATTACTTACCATTGAGAAGCCATGTGATCTGAGGCACAGGTACGCCTCCTACACAGCACTGCAGGACAAAGTCTTGCCCTTCACTCACAGTGCATCCTTTCAAGACACTGGAAAAGCATGGCGCAAACTCTTGAACTTTAGGACCTTTAAAACCAAAATGAAAACAGTTCCTTTAATCCAAATTGACAAAATTATCTTTTCCACTTAGTGACTATTTCTAGGTATGCTTAGGTGACTTGACTGGGCTAACCATGGTGAAGTGCTTTGTTGGGGAACAGAAATCATTCTAAGCAATAGACTGGGTTAGCAAACTAAAAATCTTTCTAAGCAATGGAAGGGGTTCTTCTATAATCTACAAGGAAGGCATTGACAGCCATCAGCATGTATCTTAAGCAGTCATTTTCTATGCCAGATTCCACCATTTGCAGCCAATCACTAGAAGTGCATGCAACATATTACCATTTTTTGCTCAGCGCAAAGAACAAAAAGGATAATTCCTCTCTTCCCTTGTCTGTCTTCTCACAGTCCCTCTCCCAAAATTCCCTTGTCTGGCAGTGAAAGAGGGTGGCTTGAGGATGCAGTTTACAGGTCTCTCATGAGACAGAGAGAAAATATCTTGGGTATTGTGGTTTAACCTCAGGCACAGCATATAGAAAAACACTGCAAAACCATGATCATAGCTCCAGGACAAAATGTAAAGCCAGGTGTAAAGATTAGAATTGAAGATAAGATTTGCTAAGAGGCAAACAAATCCTTTAGCCAGACCAATAAGACAGTGTCTTCAAGCTCAAAATAATTTGTCTCTGGGAGGTGTGTTAAATTTAGCAGAATGCAATTCTCATTCCTTCACTTTTCTTCTCTCCCTCTTTACTGCAAGGATTGGTTTGTGCTCACAAAACACTTCAGATACACAGTGTCCTATAGAAATGCTAAGCAACTCCAAAAGAACTAAATGCAGAAAACTAACAAACAAAACTTTGGCAACCTGTATTAAATACAAGCATTAATAGAAAACCTCAGTGGAGAACAAGCCTCCCTGTGTACAAAGCATTCCATGAGATGGTTTTATCTATAAAATCAACAAAACCAAAAGGTCAGAAGGGAAATGGATGCAGAAAATGTCTTGCCAGCTATTACATACCACATTATTCACAGAGCTGAGAATCAGAATTAACCTGCATTGAGAAGTCGTAATAGAAATGATGTAGTCATCACCACCTGACAGCTTAGAAAAGCCCAGCCACAGTTTTCAAAGTGCAGATGGGGTTACAGAGAGTTTACTTACTTCTGACAGTTAACAACCAGCTGGTGGAAGTCTGGCCTGTGGGGCTGAAAGCTGTACAACCGTATGATCCACTGTCCCCCAAACAGGCTTTCTTTAGCCATAGGCAATGAATTCCATCTTCTTCATATATTTGGACATTTTGTCCAGCTTTAATAGTTTCACCCTCTTTGAACCACTCCACGTCTGGTTTTGGTTTCCCTGAAACTAGACAATCAGGTATTTGAATTTTTAGGAACAGGTATTCCCCTTAGTGTAATTCCATTGTTTGCTTTAGTATAAATTAGGCATGATTTACACATACAGAATTATATAACCTTAATGAGCAAATGATACAGAGAACTTTCTTTAAAAAAATGGTTTGATATTTCTAATTTTCCAAAACCTCTAGGCCGGTCCATCTTCTTCTAAAATAACAAGTAATTGATAACTTGAAAAAACCGAAGCACTTCTATCTGAAAGTAGTTCCTCTGAAAGTCACAGACAAATAGATGTGATGAAATATTACAGCAGAAAGAAATTTCTCCCCATTCCTTCCTACCCTGCTAAACCAGTTTCTCCCACCACCTAGCAGAACTTCACAATCCATCGTACCTGCCACTGAGGCTGTTTATTGTGACTATTCAGCCTGGAGAAGAGAAAGCTGAAGGGGGATCTCATCAGTGTATATAAATATCTGAAAGCAGGGTGTAAAGAAGATGAAGCCAGGCTCTTTTCAGTGGTGTCTACTAATAGGACTATAGGCACTGAATACAAACTGAAGACAGGAGATTCTGTCTAAACATAAACACTTTCTTACTGTGAAGGTTATTAAGCAGTGGCACAGGCTGCCCAGAGAGGCTGTGGAGTCTCCCTCCCTTGAGATATCAAAAACCACCTTGACATAAACCTACTTTAGGTGATGTTGCCCTAAAACTACCTCCTAGAAAGACTGGCATTGATTACATGTGGGGAAATGCCAGACAAAAGAAGGGATGGACACTATGGCATGGAACAATTTGAAAATTTCATTGAGAAGAGTATTGTGGAATTAGCACAAGGCTCTGATTTTATTTCCAAAATGCTTTAAGAGGACAATTTGCAATTAACGAGGAATTGCTTCCCCACCTCCACAAAGAGAATAGGAACCTGATTAACCCCACAGCTCTGATAACTTTCACCCCTTTACCTCTGCTCTTGAATTTAATCTCCTGGCCTTCTGATGCTTCCAGGCTTTGTGGACAGCTCACAAACTGAGGGGGTATTCCCAGAGGCTCCCTCTTCTCCTCCATTACAGCTTTCCATGCTCCAGATCTGTTTTCTGCTTCTCTACTCCTTGAACTGACTTGCCCTGTCAGAGACGGAGTTTGTTGAGCTGACATCAGCGGCTGCATAGCCCTTTTCCTGTCTTCACCCTGTCTGATGAAAGTGGCCTGGGGTTCTGCCTTTGGTTCTGGTTGCAGTTTGACAGCCTGTAGTGTGATGGTGCTTGAAGTTTTCTGCAAGACCTGAGATCCATTTCTTCCTTCTTTAGGTTCTTGAGTAGATACTGCATTGGCTTCTTGGTGCTGTCCCTGCCTACTGTCTTTGGCTTCTCTAGCAATGTAAAAGGTCTCTTTCTTTGCTGCCACCCTGTCTTTGGTTTCAATCATGAGTTCAGTGCTGCTGGATTTCAGCTCTTTAGCAATCCCATTGCTAGTTGCCTGTTTGAATTCTGAATTTTCAACAGCTTTAACAGCAAGTGTTGTTGGTTTTGATGGCATGCTGGAGGAAAATAATAAGTATATGGCTATGACACTGTATAAAGACTAATTATTATTATCAGCAATAATATGATAAGTTTACAGATATAACACTGTATAAAGACTAATTAAAATATCAGCAATGACATAAATGCACAAGCTCTTAGCAAGAAGGTGAATTAATTAGCCTTTAGTTTCCTTTGCAGAGATTAAGAACATGGGTGAAAGAGGTGAAGTGAAAAGCTCTAAAATGTGATCAGCACTTAGATACTGTCTCAGCTGAGGAGTTTCTGGATATAAATCCACTGCTCAGGTTTGAACATGTTTTGTGAGTCAGACGCTAACCCTGCATACACTGCTTTACATAGGTAGTAACAAACTGAGATCCTGGAATAACTATGATGCAACACTACTTCATGCTTTAATAAATTGAGGCCATGTATAATTATAGCTCAAAATGCCACAAAAAAAAGTTCCCTACAGGGAAATTAAAATGTAAATTGTGCTGTTGTCTTGGGTTCAGCAGTAGCAGCCATTTTTCTCCTTCTTAGTAGCCGGTGAAGTGCTGTGGTTTTGACTTTCAGCCTGGGAACAGCCATGGTAACACCAATGGTTTTAGTTGTTGCTCAGTAATGTTTACTCTGACCAAGGACTTTGTGAGCCTCATGCTCTGCCAGGGAGGAGGGGAAGCCGGGAGGAAGCAGAGACAGGACACCTGACCCAAACTGACCAAAGAGGTATTCCATACCACAGCACGTCATGCCCACTATATAAACTGGGGTGAGCTACACGGAAGGGCTAGATCACTGCTTGGGTCAGTCTGGGTATTGGTCGACAAGTGGTGAGCGGTTGTATTCTCTTCCCTTGTTATTTCCCTTATCATTATTATTATTGGTGGTAGCAGCAGTGATCTGTGTTATACCTTAGTTACTGGACTGTTCTTATCTCAACCTGTGGGAGTTACATTCTTTCGATTCTCCTCCCCATCCCTCTGGGAGCAGGGGGAAGAAGGTGGGGGGAGTGAGCGAGCAGCTGCGTGGTTCTGAGTTACCATCTGGACTTAAACCATGACAGTTCTTCGTGGTGCCCAGCGTGGGGCACAAAGGGTTGAGATAACAACAGATCTGACTGGAGTGTGTCTAATCATATTTGTCACAAGCATTCATTATTTCAGATTAATAGTCACTCGTCACAACGCTGATTTATTGGCTTTCAAAGTTGTTGCTCTTGATCTCAGAGTTTCAGCATGTTGTCCCTTACTTATAGCTGGTATTTGATGTTTTAGTGTTTATTGGCTGGAGGGCCTGAGCTAAGGTTCTTGTTTTGCTGTACTTTATGGTAATTACTTGTAATACAATAGACTCATTGATCATGAAACTGGCCTGACTTGTGTTCTCAGCGTGGTCATCACCGCTGTACTTTGGGAGGTATATAATAGAAATGTTTAACAATTACACATCTTTTTTTCCCTCCTTGGGTGGTCAACCTATGACAAAGACATTCACTTACCTTCCCAGCCCCCCCACCAGACTATTTACAGAGAGTTCTGAAGGTTTTGAATGGCCTTTGAATACCCTTGAGACCTGCCTGCTGATTGTGAGGGGATCACCATGCTGGCACACGTACAGAGTGTGTTTTACTCATGATCATTTTGTCTAATCTCAAAAGAGTCGGCTTTGGGTCTTGTCAAGGGTTAGAGGATGATACATGGGGACCTAGAGATTTTCCCCGAGGCTGGACAGTCATGAGTGGCAGGGTGTGTGGGATAGTGTGGGCAAGTATCTAGGCCAGTGGGCCTCTCTAGTGCTTTAGAACTTCACCACTGAACGAGTGCAAAATCCAGAAAAATTAGTAAAACACTTCAATGAGGTGTGTTGTCATCCTGGTCATACCAGAGAGGGACAAATCATGGCAATGTGCTGGGGCTTGGCCTGTGCTTGCAGAGACCTGTTCAACATCGTCCAGCACCTTCAAAGGGAAAAAGATGTCTCTGGATCTGATGGCAAAGCAACTGACAATGCAGCTACTCCAACTTCAAGTACAGCAGCTACACCAACCCCAGTGACAAGTACAGCAGCTAAACCATGACAGCAGTGAATTTACTCTTTTTAATTATGGTGTCTTGTAATTTAGGTGATTTCAGAAGAGGGCTGATCAGGAAACTTGACTGAAAAGCAGAGGAGGAAGAGGGTGTGTTGTCAAAAAAAAAAAAAAGAAAAATTCAATTCACTGGACATAACATCAGCTATGGTTTTATTAGGAAGAGTTTCTTGGAATTATGATGGATCTGCTGCTCTGTACTTTAGGGGGACAGGAATAACTGATTAATTGTGGATTTTAATCTAAGTTTCCCTCACTGAAGTTGACTACCCTGACCATTAAGCTATTATCTGTAGAGCACTGTGTCTGTCTCACATTTCCAAAGCATTACTGCAAGGCAGAACTGGAATGTATTTGAAAAATGGGAAATAATTTCTAGCCCAGCTCTGTTTTGCAATATTTAGTCCCATTAACTTATTCTCTCAGGAGATTCAGGGCATTTCTTCAGCCCCAGTTAAATGCACTAGAGAAATAATGCCTGTGGGATTTGAAGCTACAACTGTAAGATTTTTACATTTTACAAAATACATCATTTTTTAATAAATTTTGTTTGTATATTCAGACACTAACAAAGACCATGGCCACACTACGTGTTGCTTAAGATAGCAAGAACAATCAGCTCACTACTGACAAAGTGCTTGCCATTTTTTTACTCCAAAAATGAACTTTGACCAATTTGTGCAGAATATGATTTTTCCTCACATAGTTTTCATTCAGATTGTCTAACTGTTTGGCTACGTGGGAACAGTGAACATAAGCCATCTAAATTTTGCTTTCCTGAAGCAGACCAGAATTCTATGTTGTCACCAGTTCTACCAGCTAATTTTGTAGGAGTCTATCAGGACAGCTGGATTTGGCAGTAAGAAAGAGTCTCATTCCAAGTAAACATTTTATAACTTCCAAATACAGACTGACCCCAAAATATTTATCACTGCGAGGAAGGCTCATGCAGTAAATGTCAAAATTAGTGCACTGCAATTAAATATTCTGAGAAAGTATTCCTGTTAAAACATACCACGGTGGCTGAGCATATGTGTCAGTCTTATCTGGACCTGAAATAAAAAATGAAACAAAACCAGGTAACTTATATATACAATACTGTAGAGAATTCCTGAATCTGAAAAATTTTAAGCAAAGAATACACTTAAGAACGTTCACTCTTCATATCCTCAATACACTGAATTTGCAATTGACTACCACATCTGAAATTTGGTATGGACAACAGCAAGCTGCTCAGCTGAAGACCAAAGAGGTCTTGGTCCATTTTGAGACTTGAGTTCACAAGTCCTTTGAGAACTAAAGGTTCTGCGAGCCTCAGAGGCTCCTTGTTGGGGAAGAGAAGTAAGGAAGAGATTCCAACTTGAAGGCAACTCATCAAATCTTATGAGAATGCCACTGAGCTTGTAGAAGTGGAGAAAAACAAACCATTAGTACTACACCTGAGCATGCCCACAGTGAAACAGCAGCTGTCCTCTGACTAAAACACAAAATCAAATTAACAGCAGTAAAACTTCCCCAAACCAGAGCTCACCTGTAAACTCTTACCAATTCATTTGCTGCATACAAAATACTGTCATCTTTAACATGAATAACACAAAAGCTAATGTATCATATTTCTTCACTTTGAAACACCACTAGGAAATCTGGGAAGATGGCCCAGCTATACTGATTTGCCAAAGTACATCATCAGCTGCATCAATATAACTTGGCGTATATTTGCCCACAGTCAGTCATTTAGTTCATATGTCTGTAATTCTCCATGCATTCTCCCAAAGCTTGACAGTATTTGTTTCTCTTGGGGACATCATGAAATAAATAGTTGAGAGGAGAAAAATACCACTCCAGATCAAGTATCAACTGCATCTCTCCATTTTTCCCTAGTTAACACTACAGAACGCATCTTGTCTCCTCCTGGTCAGATCAAAGTTGCATCTAAAATGTTGTTGAAACTAGAAACTGCAGTAGAAAGACATGTAATAATGAATTTGCAAGATAAGGAATCTTGCAAGTCATCAAGAAATACTCCATAAAAACACTTTCATAGACTTTGCCTTCAGGAAAAGACAAAAACATGTGATGGATGATACCCTGATTTCCACTGTGTTTTGCAAGCAAAAATCCACATCTAAATGCTGGGACTTGCCACGCCATCCAGAGTGACCAAAAGAATCTATTTATACACACACAAAAGTTGCCATGAGAGAGGGAAATGACTCACTGACCTCACTTCAATAAAGTTGTCAATAAAGAGTAACAGAAATTCTTTATGTAAAAAATAAAGCTGAGAAGAGACTGAATAAACACAAAAAGAGGAAACTGAACAACTACTGCTTGCAGACAAGACAATACCATGCTACCTTGTCAATTAAAAGAATAGTTTCCTCTTCCCTTTCCACTTTCCACTATGGGAACTTGGGGAAAAAATGTAGCTTTTGGAACACAAGTACCTATATATGAGATTTCATGGATTTTAAATAAAAGGGAGTAATTCTGAGCCACTTGATTGTCTGCTAGCATCTTGCAGCAACTCCTATGACCTCATTAATAGATAATGAAAGAATTAGGTATTATACATTGCGGCTAGGTAAGTGGAATCATCCGATTAGTCAAGTACATTGCAAGAGAGTGCCCTTTTTACTGACCTGTACTAATCTAAGAAAGAATGCCTGCATTATTCAGAGATGTGGTCAGCATCTGAAGCAAACATATACCACAACTGACTTTGTGACCCCAGTTGTGCACCATGTCTCCAGGCAGATGTACCCATTGAACAACAGAAAGCTCACCATTTCAGAGAGAGCAAGTAAGGATCAAATTTCATGTAAAAAAAAAAAGGCTTATTGAACAAAATGGCCCTTTCTATAAAACATGAGTTGAACAGGCAACCTGTAGAAGCTCCTTCTAAAATGGTTTCATCAGATTGGAATTTACAAATAAGAAGTACAGCTTTAAGTGGTAAAGGCTAGTTGTGGCTCTGAAGGTCCCAAATATAAATTCTCTTTTTATTTAGATTCTTGTTATCTTACAGAGTGACAACATTGATGTGAACCTAGAAATCTTGCATCAAAAAATTCCCTGCTGGGTGCCCATGTAAACCCCTAATCTTATGACTGCAGCTGAAGCCAGCAGCTGTTGGTTTAATCATTTAATTGGGTCCAGTGACTGCTTACCCACTGAGTGATGAAATTCTTTTTCAGGGTGGTTGCTGAAGGCTGTGTGGTTTTGAGGCTGATGCAAAGGGCACCCTAAGAAGCACCAAACTGCAAAATGAACTGTATATGGTAATGTGTATATGGAATAGAACATCCTAAATTATTTATGCAATTTATTTCCTTTAAGAGCAGTGAAATAAGTTGGGAGTTGGGGAGCCTGAATTTTAATCTTATTTAACTGTTTTTCCTCTCTTACAGTTTAGAATTATGTTCCTTTGCTTTACTGGTTCTACAAATACAGATACAATTCTGTTGCCCAAAAGGGAGCTGGTACAAATGTGCATCTGGTGTTGGTACTCAGCAAACACAAAATAAATTACTAATTATAATGACAAGTGCAAGGTTTCCATGCACTGAAATGAAAATCTATGTTAAAAACATATTAAGGTCAAAATCACAGTAAAAGTGAAAAGCTGATTTTAAAGAGAGTTGTTTCAAAGCTTTTGGATAGCATATTCCCCACTGAACCAACACAATGTTTTCAGCAGTAGCACACTCCAAGCTGTCACAGTATCATTTAATGGAGACAGAGATAACAGGAAAAAGTGAAAGCTTACACTGAGAACACAGCCAAAGATATTTTAAAGGAATGTCTGTGGTTTACTTGTTTTCTTTCCTGTAAACTCTTTGCTGTACCTTGAACAGTGAGCTCTGCAGACACAGATGCCTTCCCAGCGCTGTTTACCACTGTGCACGTGTAAATTCCTGAATCAGTAAGCTGAGCATTTTGAATTTCCAGGAACTGGATGCCTGTTTTTTCAAACATGTTGAAACGCTCATTTTGCTGCAACTGAAGATCACCCTGCAAATATCACAAGACACCATGAGACAGCTAGCTATTGTAAGAGAAAGGGAGCAAGAATTTTTTTGGTAAAACATCAGGTCAAAATACCTTTCTTCTACCTTTCAGCCAAATCCCTTCTATGAATAATACTCAGACGGTGCAAACAAAAAACTGTGTCCAAAATTTCTGTAATTCGTCTGTAGAAGGTTGTTTTTTAGTGCATTTTGCCACCCAATGATTTCAGTTTCATTTTGGCTTTTTCACTATCTACTATATCCATATTCCTAGAAAAAATTATTTTCACCATATATGGGCTCAAACCAGTTTTTCATGTTTGGTCCAGGAAATCAAACCACACTTTTAGCAAAAACTCCCAAGCTGGGGAATAGTTCTCTATCCCTCTGTAGCTCTTTTATGCTGTAACACTTCAGGAACTCAAAAGAATTCTGCACCAGAATTCTGCATAAAGGCCCTCTTCAGTGGCCAGGTGAGGGTGGCAGAAGGCACTAGGCATAGAGAGGCATCGATGTTCTTTTGCATTGCCACACAGGGGTTAAACGAAAAGGTATGGGTTTGAGGCAAGAAGAAATGCTTATAGTGTGCGCTCACAGCCCAGAAAGCCAACCGTAACCTGGGCTGCATCAAAATGAGCGTGACCAGCAGGTCCAAGGAGGTGATCCTGCCCCTCTACTCTGCTCTCGTGAGACCTCACCTGGAGTATTGTGTGCAGTTCTGGTGTCCTCAACATAAAAAGGACATGGAACTGTTGGAACAAGTCCAGAGGAGGCCACAAGGATGATCAGGGGACTGGAGCACCTCCTGTATGAAGACAGGCTGAGGAAGATGCGGCTGTTCAGCCTGGAGAAGAGAAGGCTGCGTGGAGACCTCATAGCAGCCTTCCAGTATCTGAAGGGGGCCTATAGGGATGCTGGAGAGGGACTCTTCATTAGGGACTGTAGTGATAGGACAGGGAGTAATGAGTTAAAACTTGAACAGGGGAAGTTTAGATTGGATATAAGGAGGAAATTCTTTACTGTAAGGATGGTGAGGCACTAGAATGGGTTGCCCAAGGAGGCTGTGAATGCTCCATCCCTTGCGGTGTTGAAGGCCAGGCTGGATAAAGCCTTGGTTGGTATGGTTTAGTGTGAGATGTCCCTGCCCATGGCTGGGGGGTTGGAACTAGATGATCTTAAGGTCCTTTCCAACCCTAACTATTCTATGATTCTATGATAGTTCTATGCTCTCTGTTACATACAATTGTTACAACAATTTTTGCCTTTAAATTCTACAAAATAATTGACTATTTGCTCATTTGTGAGCAAATCAGTGATTCTGCTTCAGCACCAGCCACTAAGGAGGAGTTTCTTGCTCTCAGACACGACAGCTTTTCTTATCCTAAATTTAGGAAGGGAAAGCATACAAATCTATGATTTGTTGAGATATGGTCAGTAAACATTTGGGAAACATGGCAGTGTTTTCAGAGACTGTAACTCCTGAAGTCTATCTGCTTATTGCTATTAGGGTGCTAGGAGTCCTATTTGAATTTAAAAAGCTAGTTCATATCATGGTTTGTGTTTTGTTTTTTCTTTTTCTGTTCTTTGCAACTTAAAGGGGAAAGTAAACAAGAATCAGAGTAAGACATTTACACAAAAGCTTATTGATTAGTTCTGAAAAGCGCAAACTTAATTGTTTATAAAGCTTCCATGCTGTATGGAAGGTGGTCATGTGTTGGCACTAGCCAGACGCGGTCCAGCAGCCATGTAAGTTCATTTCCACAATGCTGGGGCAGAGCTGAAATACTCAGCACCCTGCAGTGCCAGCCTGACATGGCCAGAAGAACTGGAGGCCTCACCTTGTTTGCAGCTAGCCAAAGCACATGCCTGATTACCTGTTAATCACTGCCTTATGACCATGCAAACACATGCTTCACAACAGCCTGCCAATAAAACTCTGATAAAGAGCATAAAGAGCAACAGTATTTCACTTTACAGAGCATGTGAATTATGGAAAGACAGCTTCATGGTCCTCAAAATACGTGCTAAAATAATATTGTAAAAGGCTAGAGAAGACCAATTTAACCAAAAGTGATAGATTGAGGATAGGTTGAAGAGCGCAGACTGGGTGTCTGCAGGCCAGCAATCAACTACTGAACCTCTGAACAACCCACCTGTGGTATTTTACAGAATAATAAATGCAGACCTGAAAGTGTTGAAATATGGTCTTTAAGGACATAAACATGAAGAGAACTCAAGGAGCTCCTAATAACAAGAACTTTGCATACTTCACTCATTTGATCAGACAGTGATTGACAGATTATAGACTGACATCATATAGAAGCTGACAATCGATAGCAAAATATATAACATAACCTTTAACAAACTGCAAAAACATGTATGAAGAATTATCAAATGTAGGTGTATTATCAAAGTGTAGATCCAAGCTGATAGGTTGCTAGCCTCTACTTGCTGTCTACGGCACAGCCCTGCTCAAAGAGAACTGATCGATAAAACTTTTTTTGCACTGAGTTGCATGGCTGGAAAACCTCAGCCTGTCTAGTGGGACCAGAAGTCCGCCCTTGGGGAGCAGCTGCACTACAGATTGATGAAGGGAGAAGCAGACTCTAGGTGGAGCCGCCAACTGCAGGAGATATCTAGTAAGTGCTTACACAGCAAGAAGCTGCTTGTTTTCTGAGATGTACCCTGGCATCTTTGTATTACAGACAACAAGGCTAAGTCTAAAATAAACCAGACGATGACTTGGAAGCATTTCCCTGCTCTAGGAGCAGATTTAAGGTTTTTTTTTTGGTTTGGTTTTGGGGGTGTAGGTTGGGGGGGGGGGTATTTGTTTGTTTGTTTATTGTTATTATTGTTATTATTATTTCTTCCCCCCCTGCCCTCATAAAAACTGGAGGCACCAAGAGAAAACAGAAGCTCTGAGAAGCTTTATTTTTTTAACTGTACATAAGTCTATTGTCTGTTGAATGCTGAAAGGGAGAATGATGCCAACAGAGCAATCATATGCTTACTCTTCCAAATTAAAGGAAGCAACTGTAATTCTCTAAAGCACTAACAGTTTCAGTAAAGATGGCCTAATAAGTGTAATATTTAATTATCACCTGAAAATTCCTTACTAACAACAACAACAAAAAAGTGGTTGGAGTTCTTGTGTATGCCCAAAGGTTCTACTAAGGCTTTTTCAATAGCCTAATTAATAATAAATATTGCTTATTATAAAGCCTTTTTGTAAATGAGAGATGTTCACAATTCCCAATTTTAATGCAGATCTGAAGATCTGAAGCTGACAGCTCAAGTCTCCTTTATTTTATGCCAAATGCTTTTCTACTCTCACTGTTTTAGCAGAAGTCAGACTAAAATAGTTGAACTGTTCATTTGCTTTTTTGTTGTTTTGTTGTTTGCTTTTTTTACTTTGAAAAAAAAAATAAAAAAACATGCATGCCAAAATCTGTTAATTTTTAATGATTCTCTTTTATTTAAATTTAACTTCTTTGCAAACATCATCTTCATTCTAATGTAGAGGTAAAACACAATCTGAATAATACAGAAAAAGCAGTTTATGATGGGACACTGACATGGATCTTGTGAAATACAGCTGTAACTTTCACAGCTGTCAGATACCCCTCTGTAACCACAGTCAAAGTATTAAATTCCCACAGACCTCCATAAAACAGAGAGGATGATAATATTCACATTTCCCATCCTTTGCCTATTCCTCTTATCTGGTTAGTAAAATCTTTGGGCAGGTATGTCCCATACCTGCTATTTCTTATAATGGAACCTGGATTTTGTTTGATGCTTTCAGATGATTTTTTTTTTTTTTGTACAAATATGTTCAGCGGTGATACAGACAAGGGAGAAGTTTATACTGAAAAGGAACACTGTTACTTTTATGTGTTTATTCAGCATAAAAATTAGGGAGAATATGGCTCTCCTTGCGTATAAATTCTCACCGTAAGTTGCAGTGGCAAGTGCATTTCATCCTTTCAAGTCACAACATTTCAAATGAGAAAGAAAACATTATTTTGGGGGGAAATCATACCTTAAACCAAGTTACTTGAGGCTGAGGTCGTCCTGTTATTTTACATGAGAATTTGCCAGTTTGGCCTTCACGCACAACAACTCTATTGGGTTTTGTAGCAAACTTGGGTGGACTCTCTCCCCAGATGCTTGGCCTATGCTCCACAGATGAAACAGTAAGTCTTGCCCTAGAAAGGCAATTGACATCCTGGTTTTACAGAAGAACTGGAAGCTGTTGTGGTTAGAGCACACTTCAAGAAGCATTTCAGACCAGTCAGTCTGCCAATAAGGGTATATAATTGGTGGTAATCAAGATTGTAGTTATACAGTATGTTTTTTGGCCACTGGATGAAATGGAAATGCTGGTGATGACTGATCTTGATTCCTCATGCAACCAAATAGTATGATGCTTCACACCCTCATCCAGCATACACATGACTCACATAACAATCTTGGGGATACTTTCAGCTGCTTATAAGCAGAGCTGGGCAAACCAAATGATAGTAAACACTGAAGCACTGTATTTCTGTTTTTTCCTGTTTCTTAGTTACATCCTCCTAGATTATTTGTGCATATTTGTTCACTGTTGACTGTTCTTTGTCATGTAATTTCTTTTGACCTAGAGTGCAATGACACCGTAATTTCTGATTTATGAATCAGCAACTTGTTTTTGCAACATTTCTGACATGTTCTGGTAAAGATTTTTATTTTGGAGGAGGCTTCTCTTAGGAATCTCATTCACTGCACTTTTTACAAAGCAAATATGAAAAAAGCACAAGACCAAAGTACACCCATCCCAGGTGAATGTCTGTTAAGTGTAAATGCCCAGCTCTACTTACATGGATGGCACAGCTGAGAAACGATATGGGGAATGAAACCAGAGTGACATCGGTGACTGCAGTCCAAACCTCTCAGTTAAAAAGCCATAAAACATATAACATCAAGCAGCATTATAACAAGAAAAAGAAAGAGGTGCAACTTCAGGTATGTAATGTCAAAGAAAACGCTCTTTGCTCTGAAGCCCGACTACAACAACACACACATTAGCAGATGGCAGATGGTGATTTCTTTCTTTCTTCTTTTTTTTTACTTTTAATTTCAAGCAAACTGAACCATTTTCAAGACTTTCTTTTCCAGATGGCCTTTTACCACATGCAAGTAAGATATGCCAGTACCTCACCATTTCTACCAGGTGTCAGGTACTAACAGACCGCCTCGCCATAGTCCAAGGTGCTGCCAAGAAACGATGGTTGCCATAGAGGCAGCTCGAGGTTTCTAAGTAAGAGATGATACGATAATGAAAGCATTTACATGGACAAGAGGACCAGCAGAAAGTCTTCAAAGGGAAGGATGACTGTAATACACTAAAATGGAAAATACTTCGTAATATAATTAAATACCTGATAGTTTTTAATGTCATCTTCCTCATGTTAACATTAAGAAGAGCATAAATGTGTATTAAAGAAGTCTTTTAGTGACCACCTTTAGGTGGTGTTTCTATGTTTATATATCTATACGCATATACTAACACATTAAAAGAACATCAACTACTAGCTAGCCTGCAGCTTTATGGCTATTTCCTAAAAATACAAAAAATTAAATGTGTATTTTTTATTTTTCTTTTTCCTCCTCCCTGTTTAGGTAAGACATAAACTTCCATGCCATAATATTATTAATACTGAATAGAAGTAAGCTGCGTAAGAATGAAAAATGAGGACAATCCCTCTAAATTCATGCAATGGGATTGATTAGGATAGTGCTTCAAAAAGTTTGACAGTGTAACAAAACCTAACAGCAACCTCAACTGTCCTTTCTTGCTTTGATTATTTAGCATGTGTGTATTTCTGTAGCACATTTGCAATACAGACTATCATGTAAAAGCCTTCCTGATGAATCCATTTCACTTACTATTTTCACTGCTTTAATCTCAATTAATTTTAAAATTCAAACCATACATAAACAATATCCATATCAATGACAAAATCTTGAGTTGTAACTACCTGCATGCTATCACTGACATAATCAGAAACATGTATTTTTGTCTGCATCCAGCGTAACTCTGTTCCAGGGATATAAATCAGAAATAATTTTGCTTAAATTCAAGATACTTATAAAGAAATGAATTCAGCTGTTGGAAGAATTAGGCCTGGGGCTTCTAAAACAGTGCCATTTACTTAATTGCAAATGCTTACTGAAGTGCAGAATGTACATGGCAGCAAGAAGGTTCTTCTGTGTGCCAGCGCAGAGCTCCCCATCAACTCATTCTTGCTAACAGTTACTCCAAACTGGAACAATTCTTTCTTCCAGACTGCAGTTTACCCACTGTATTGCCAGAAATACTTCAGCTATATGTGAGAGAATGCTAATTTCAGTTGCTTTTATTTTTTACTGATGACTTTTGAAACAGTATTTGCTCTGGCTTTGTAAGGAGACCGTCAGGTCATGGAAGATGTGCAGAAGGATTTCTGAATATCAGGAAGCAGAAAAAAGTAGTTGCAATGTTGCAGCAGGGGAGGGTGTAACACTGAAGATACCAGCAGAATGTTCTGTTTTCAGCCAGATTAATTCCTGTCAGTATGAAGGAGCAATAGCTGTACCAAACTGCTCCATTTTACTGCAGTAGCTCTCATAGCAGATATTCTCCTTGGGATAAAAGCGAAGTTGGAAAGCATTTGAGTTCACAAATATCAAAATATTTGTTTTCAGATGGTGCTGTAGCTGGAACTGCCCTGCCTCTGAGAGGCCAGCCATTCTTGCTATCCCCATTTCACACATGTGAGAAATCACGCCAAGCAGTTACTCTATTTCAATGCAATGCTGTGCAGAACTGAGTCATCAACCACCAGGCTTTGCTTTCCTCCATTGCCTCAGATTTTTGCATAGGTAGGGAGCCTTGGGGATACATTTCCAGTGAGGAATTACTGAGAACTGGACAAGAATTCAACCCTTTTTGACAGGCCTTCAAATTCACTGAGAGCTAAAGACAAATGCAAGAGGCACTTAAAATGCGGAAAAGTGGTTATTCTCTATAAAGAGTCATTTTACTTGTTTTCCTACCAAAAAATATTTAGGTGCCTGTTAAACAAGATCAAAAAACAGCGGACTTCTTACCCTGGGGTTTTAGCACAGGATGGCAGGCTGTATTTCTTCATGGGATTTCCTGTAAACATAGGACAAAAAGACAAGGAAGTCAGAAATCTTCTCAAGACCACTGGGAATTACAGATACAAAAAACTATGTAAAATATGCTTTTTCTCCAGGTTTTAAACATAAAGGAGGAATGCAACACCTGCAGTATCAGGTTATGTCATCTGTAATCCAAAATTAGGCTCTCCAACTTCAAAAACAAGTTTTAGCAGATTTACCATCTAACCCTTGGCCTCAGCAGTAACAACACTGCAGATTAGTCATGCAAAAGCATTTTTAAACAAGTGAAACAGTGTCTGGTTTGTACAGAGCAGTACTAAGATTAAGATGGCAAAAATAAAAAAAAATAAAAAAATTTAAAAAAAGGCTTTTGGACTTTGAAAGAGCTCTTACTTTATTTGTTTTTGAGTGCTGTACTAGCCCAGACTACCTTTTCTGTAAAATGATTCTTTTTGAAGCGTAGCAGTTCATCATGCTTGCTAATGCGAGCAACAAGTTGATGCTTACGAAGTCGTGTAGGCTCAGCGCCATCTACTGAACACAGAATTCATAATAGCTTTGGCACGTTAAAAACGGGTTGTGACCTGGGAGAGATTTAGAGTAGCAGCATGAAACAACCAGCTCTGATGGCTGTGAAAAGAAAAAGCCCTGTTTGAGAGCCTTATAAAAATCTGCATTACTGTCAGCTAGGACAGCCATGAAGGATGGAAAGATCAGATTGTGTTTCCGTCACTCATTTTTTCCAGTAGCAGTCAGCCCCACATAGCTAGCTTTGCTGAGAACAGAAAAAAATCCGTGCTTTACTATCTTGAGACATAAAGGGATTTTCAGAATAAAGGCAATGTAATTCTTAAACTCTAAGAAATTTGGTCATTGGTTACTGCCATGAAATTGCTTAGAAACTGCAGCAAAGCCTGGGTTAGAAAAACTGGTATAAAAACAGCTTTAAAAAATCTGCCACCTCCATTCTAGTTGTCACTCATGAAAGCTACCACAACTGAAAATGAGGGGGAAAAAGGATTTTGCATAATTTTTACAACAGGAGACAGTAACAATCATACCAGATCTATTGCATATTTCAGTATGTACTTCGATGGTATCTGTTAGAGATTTTGACTCCGTACAAATCCAAATGCTGATTGTTTCAGGACCACTGTGGATTTTTACTTTGCTTCAAAAATTCAACACAACGTTGTGACTTGAGGAACTTTGATACTCAGCAGACCTCTGACACGATCAAATTGCATAGGGAGAAGATGTACAACTTATTTCCATCCGTCTCTGCCTTTGTGTCACTCTGTAAATTTCAGATTTGGCAGTTTGCAATTATCTAATATGCAGATGTTCTCTTAAAAATTCCTGGGTTTGATCTTGGCTGTTTCCTGTGTGACATTAAGCATGCAATTACAACCAGGCTTTCAGCTTAGCAAATACGAGTATGCACAGAGAACTCCAAAAACCTATTGCTTCAGTGTGCTTATCTGATAGGCTGTGAAACAACCAAGATCACCACAGCTTTTAATGCCTGAGAGAAAATCCTAACTTTCCAGGCTTTTGTTTCTGTCCTTAGTGGTGGTTTTCATGAAAATTACCAGGTTTGTAGCAGTCTTTAAAATGATCCCTTTTGTTACCTGGCCATCACTATACACATCTGAAACCTAACACACACCTTATCTAGCTATAGATATGTAGTATCTATACTACATGTATATATGTGTTGCAGAATGACTTTAAGAGCAGATCCATAGAGTTCTGGAGGACTGTGCAAGCAAGGCAGGGGGTGGCCCCCACAGGTGGACAGAGACCGGACCTATATATGTTATGCCAAGAAGGAGTGGCTGAATACTACCACTCCTATATATGTGTGAACTGCGTCACAAATAAACCAGAAGTTGCTTATCACCCATATTGGGTTGGCCTGTCTGCTTCTCCTCGCCGCTTACATATATGTAGGGGACATGCAGTTGCCTGCACAGTTCCTTAAACTGTGAAATTCAACTAATGAATCTTACTCTTGTACTAGTGAGAAAGCCTGCGTGTACAGTTGTGATTTTAACCAGACAGTTTAACACTGCTTGTTCATTAATTAAACTCTGTAATCATCCCAACTACAGTGTAAGTATCCTCTTACCTTCCACTGTCAGTTCCACAGTTACTTGACGAACGCCACCATCATTTGCAGCCTCACAGGTGTATTTACCACCATCACTTTCCTGTACTCCTTTAATTATCAAGCTGAATATCCCTCGAATGCTGTGGTCCACAACGTAACGGTCTCCCTCTGTGACAGGATGCCCATTTCTGTACCACGTGATCTGAGGCTCAGGGTAGCCTCTGACCTGGAAAGATGTGAGAGAGAGTGGAGAAAGAAGAAAGATATAACAGATGATGGTATTAGGAAGAAATGTTGGACATTTAGCAAGGCAGTGGAAAGTTCCTGACACAGGAGCTGTTAAATACATATGCTCTGCAAGCCAAATGGCAAAAGAAAATGAAATGAAAAAACTCTTGGATAAATCATAAACTCTTGTTAAAATCATAAGAATAGGGACAGTCTTATGATTATTATTATCTATCAGGCAGATAGATACCTACACAGAAAAGTTTCCCACTAGAACGGTTTATCTGCAGAAGCACCATGACAGTGCCAATGAAGAATCACCGTTGTTCTGCAACTCAAGGGCAGTAGTGCTACTGTACCTCAAAGTATGCAAGATTGCAAGGTGTCTAGACCAAAAATTTCAAGTACTGTTGCCAAGGACTAGGCTTATATTGTCTATTTGTATGGAGCCATCTAATTTTCATATGTGCTGAGATACAGTAGCTCCTGACAATATACAGGTAAGAAGTGCAGACACATACCAAATTTTGTCTTGATATTTAAAAGCAGAAGACAAGGATTTGCAATTTGAGAAAGTGTCATTAGTGGTCATTCTCATGTTATGGTGGTAGGGGACTATAAAGACCTGGATGTAGTCACACAAACACACTCCTGAAAGAGCTTTGTGGTCTACTGGTAGCCCAAAGAAAAGTCTTCAACAAAACGAACCAGTCCTGTGCTCATTAAATAGCAATCATATTAATATATCCTTGCTTGCTATGACATTAATGATACCTTGCATGCGGGTTCTCAGTTGGTCTTTCAGAGGAGCTGTTGAAACCTGATGAGGATATGTGTGTTTCTTTCATAAAAAAATGGGGAAAACAGACACACACCAGTTTCGACCTAAGAAACAACTCCTCAGACACAGGTTCTTCCTCTTTTTTATGAGATGAGATGCCATCCTCTTTGAGGATTGCTTTAGTATGTGTGAACTGTTAGCACACTTCCTCAGTCATAACAACTCCTGGTTACAGTGCTTCCCCCTTTTTTTCTATTCTCCCCTTCTGATACATTAGCTTTCCATCTTCTGACTCTTTGATCCTTTGCCTACACATCATGAAGTAACTGAGTGGATCAAGATGATCTAGGATGAGTACTAGTTGTGCCTGTGTTTGCTCACTGGGAAAGGAGCAATGTTGCATTTTGAACTACGTTACCAAAACAGCAAGTGCCTTCAACCTCCAGGTGTGCAAAATATTGATGATCTGTCCTGATTTGAGGCAAGCTTGATTGTGGCTTGTGCAAATTCCTCCCACCATTCTCTTCTCAGTTTCCAATCCACATTTCAGCTCTGCTTTCTCCGGACTGCACAGCACTTACTTTCCAAATTACAATCTTTAAGCCAAACAACCTTACCCATTCTTAGGTTCTCTTATTTCAAATCCTTTCATTTTTAATCCAGCCCTACCTCACTCCAGCTGGGTTTTTCATCTGTTTGTTAGAACTTAACCTACAGCTGTCAGATATTTTTATCTTTCTCTTAACTCCTTGGGTATCAGTCCAAACAAATTAATTTCATCAGTGATGTGGCAACCCCTTCAAAAGAGCAGACTTTGGCCTCTTCAGGAACATGCTTAGTAAGGTTCCATGGGATACAGCCCTAGAGGGCAGGGGGGACCAAGCCTCTTGGTTGATATTCAAGGGTCACCTGCTACAAGCTCAGGAGTGTTGCATGCCAACCAGAAGGAAGTGCAGCAGGAGGGCCAGGAGATCTCCTTGGATGGATAAGGAGCTCCTGAGGAAAATTCAAATGAAGAAAGAGGCTTATAATAAGTGGAAGCAAGGACAGGTGGCATGGGAAGAGTACAGGGATGTTGTCTGGGAAGCTAGGGACCAGGTTAGGAAAGCTGAGGCCCAGTTAGAATTAAACTTAGCTAGAGGTATTAAAGATAACAGGAAGGGATTCTACAGGTACATAGCAAATAAAAGACAGACCAGGGAGAATGTAGGCCCCCTAAGGAAGCTCCCAGGAGAGCTGGCTACACAGGATTTGGAGAAGGCTGAGGTTCTGAATGACTTCTTTGCCTCGGTCTTCACTGGCAAAGGCTCTGACTGCACCACCCAAGTCTTGGAAGGCAGACGCAGGGACTGTGAGAGTGAAGACCTTGCGCCCACTGTAGGAGAGGAACTGGTTCGAGGCCATCTTAAAAATCTGAACGTGCACAAGTCCATGGGACCTGATGAGATCCATCCACGGGTCCTGAAGGAGCTGGCGAATGAAGTTGCGAAGCCACTGGCCATCATATTTGAGAAATCGTGGCAGTCCGGTGAAGTTCCCCATGACTGGAAAAAGGGAAATATGACCCCCATTTTCAAGAAGGGGAAAATGGGTGACCTAGGGGATCACAGACCAGTCAGTCTCTCCTCTGTACCTGGCAAAATCCTGGAGCAGATTCTCCTGGAAGGCATGCTAAGGCACATGAAAAACAGCAAGGTGCTTGGTGACAGCCAGCATGGCTTCACTAAGGGCAAATCCTGCCTGACCAATTTGGTGGCCTTCTATGATGGGGCTACAGAACTGATGGACAGAGGTAGAGCAGTTGATGTCATCTACCTGGACTTGTGTAAAGCGTTTGACACTGTCCCACACGACCTCCTTGTCTCTCAAGTGGAGAGACATCAATTTGATGGATGGACCACTCGGTGGATAAAGAACTGGCTGGATGGCTGCACACAGAGTTGTGGTCAATGGCTCAATGTCCAGCTGGAGACCAGTAACGAGTGGTGTCCCTCAGGGATCAGTGTTAGGACTGGTCTTGTTTAACATCTTTGTCACTGACATGGACAGTGGGATTGAGTGCGCCCTCAGCAAGTTTGCCGATGACACGAAGCTGTGTGGTTCAGTTGATACGCTGGAGGGAAGGAATGCCATCCAGAGGGACCTTGACACACTTGTGAGGTGGGCTGATGCCAACCTCATGAAGTTTAACCATGCCAAGTGCAAGGTCATACACCTGGGTCGGAGCAATCCCAGGTACAGCTACAGGTTGGGCAGAGAAGAGATTCAGAGCAGCCCTGCGGAGAAGGACTTGGGGGTGTTGGTTGATGAGAAAATGAACATGAGCTGGCTGCAGTGTGCGCTGGCAGCCCAGAAAGCCAACCGTATCCTGGGCTGCATCAAAAGGAGCGTGACCAGCAGGTCCAAGGAAGTGATCCTGCCCCTCTACTCTGCTCTTGTGAGACCTCACCTGGAGTATTGTGTGCAGTTCTGGTGTCCTCAACATAAAAAGGACATGGAACTCTTGGAACAAGTCCAGAGGAGGGCCACGAGGATGATCAGGGGATTGGAGCACCTCCCGTATGAAGACAGGCTGAGGAAGTTGGCGCTGTTCAGCCTGGAGAAGAGAGGGCTGCGTGGAGACCTCATAGCAGCCTTCCAGTATCTGAAGGGGGCCTATAGGGATGCTGGAGAGGGACTCTTCATTAGAGACTGTAGTGATAGGACAATGGGTAACGGGTTGAAACTTAAACAGGGGAAATTTAGATTGGCTATAAGAAGGAAATTCTTTCCTGTTAGGGTGGTGAGGCACTGGAATAGGTTACCCGGGGAGGTTGTGAACGCTCCATCCCTGGCAATGTTCAAGGCCAGGTTGGACGAGGCCTTGGGTGACATGGTTTAGTGTGAGGCGTCCCTGCCCACGTCAGGGGGTTGGAACTAGATGATCTTAAGGTCCTTTCCAACCCTAATTGTTCTATGATTCTATGATTCTTCCTGGCACTACTTACTCAATATATATATATAAAGGACAATATTTGCCAAGAGCATTAATATGCTGAATAAGCTGGAGAAACTTTCTCTTTCTGGTACAAACTTTGCAAGTTCTTTCTGAGTCTATCTTTACCTAAGTAAGAACCATGTTCTATGAAGAATACATTGTGGGATCTTTTACAATGGGGAGTCAATTGCTATTTTAAAAGACCACAGCATCATTCTAAAGCTCTTTGTGGCCATGCCTTTTCTTTCCTGTGCTTTCTGAAAAACTGCAGCTCCCACTCAACCATGCCCCCTAACATTATTCCAGCATATTGGTCTAATTCTTAGTCAGAGGTCAGGTGCCCAGGAATATCTCTCTGAGCACATCTCATACTCAGAAAAAGGGATTGTGTAGCATCAGTATGAGATTTTTATGGTAGTGTAACTGTTTAATTGATAATGTTCTCACTGGTACAGAAAGTGACTTGTAACAAAGAACCTTTTTGTACTATTAATTTGTCAATGCGCTCCTACCTATCCTTTCATTTTAGATTAAGAAATCAATGGAGAGATTAAGTGACTTACCCAAAGCCAGACAGTGTATTTGAATGGAGTTTCTAACTCTCATTTACTTCACTGGATATTAATATTTCCTTGAATTTGAAATATTTGAGGCAAAATGGCTTTGAAATTAGTATTTCAAGTAATAAAATACACTAAAATGACAGAGTAGGAGAATTGGTGTGAAGAAAGAACCACCTTTTCAGTGCATTACATCACAACCTTTTTACTATCATTAGTCTGGCTATTATCTGTTTACAGCTGTTTAAATTCTGGCCTGTGAATTCAAGTAATCAATCAAACGTCACCTAATATTTTTACTATTTTTTCCAGCTCACAATCATTCCTTCTGATGTTTACTTCTATGTATTGCTTAATAAAGCTTCAAAGCTCCCAAACATAAACCTTCCATCACTTATCCCAGGGAACAATTAAGCTTGAAGCAGTGGGAAACACCTTCCTCCCACTTTTCACTTTATCATATTCTTATGTCCCTCTTGGACCACGCAAGACCATTTTTGCTCACCTTTTAAGCTCTGGTAGACCATTATACTTGCCCTTCCAGTACCACATGCTGAGCCTGCATTAAGTATTTCCCCACTTCTTCCATGCGTGTTTATTTTATGTTTGCTATGTCTGTATTGTTTCCTTCATCCACACCTCTATACCAAGGAAATGCCACACAGAAAACTACAAACACAGGTGATCAGCATGCCATTTCCTTTCAAAAGGTTGTGTTGTTTCCTTCTTGTCTCTATATTTTTCCTTATTTTTTTTGTCAAAAATTACATGATGAGAAAGCAGAAGTTTACAGAATTGGTCTGTTGCAAGGATTAATTTCAGGTTTAGGTTTGGAATGTGTTTCAAACTGAGCCAGCTCTCTCTGAAATACTTGGGCTTGCCATAAAAGTGTCAGGGACCCTTAAACGAATCACTGGTTAGTAGGTTTTGATCCTGATGGATCAATTCCAGAACTGCAGCAGGTTTTACATTCCTCCCTAACCTTCCCAGAGTTCACTTAAAAACATCTGCCTTGAATAAATCCACAGCAAAAGGAAATTTATCTGCTTATTTAATGCCCAGCAGCAGAAGGCTATAACCTTTATTTACAGCTTGGCCTGTGTGAGTATTGCCAGTCCCAGTGAGGCTGCAGCTTTTCTTTACTTGCTCTACAACACTAACAAGTGGAAAATTGACAGCAAGCAGCAAATAACCATTGCATTACCACAAACATGACTTCTGAGTTTTTGTCTGGATTCGTCAAATGCTTAGAGCCTTCCTGGAAAAGTCTGCTAAAGTAAAACAGGCCTTCGGTTCCATGCATGAACAGAACAAGTGGAAAGAGCTGAGAGAGAACGTTTTGCCTGTGAAACTTCCAGAGTTAGGATTCAGTTCTGCGTCTGTGTCTATGTGAATGCTATGGAAAAGGACTATGCACTTTTCCATAGTATTTACTTCCCTCCCACCACCAAAAAAACAAACCAAAAAAACAAAACAAAAATCCCCATCCAAAACAAAATCTATTGCCCATATTTATTGAAACTGTGCAATAAAGCATATTCTTATTAAAAAATGTGCTGCTACAAACTATTGTCACAAACCAAAAAGCATTCAGTGACCATCAATGCCAAGTATATTCTGTGGCCCTTTTTTTTTCTTCAAAAGCACAGGAAAGATTTTTCTAAAACTTGGCATATATCTGTGCTCCAGGAAAGTGCTATTTATGTACTGCCATATATGTCCCAGCAGACAGCTAAGTACCACACAGCTACTTGCTTACTCCCCTCTCCCAAGTGAGATGAGGATAACAATCGAAAAAAGGTAAAACCTATGGGCTGAGATAAGAATGGTTTAATAATTAAAATTAAGTAATAATAACAATAGTAAAAACAACAATAATAACATAAAATATTATAATAATATGAGGGGGAAAAGCGTGAGAGGCAAAGACATAAAACCCAAGAGAGATAAGTGCTGCACAATACAATTGCTCACCACCTGCTGACCAATGCCCAGCCTGTCTTTGAGCATTGCACTTCCCAGACAACTCCACCTAGTTTATATACCAGGCATCCCCTTGGCTAGTTTGCATCAGATGTCCTGTCTCTGCTTCCTTCTGGCTTCTCCTACTCCTCCTCACTGGCAAAGCACAAGAGACTGAAAAGTTCTTGATCAGTGTAAGCACTACTGAGCACCAACTAAAACATCAGTGTGATATCAGCATTATTCTCAGACTAAAGCCAAAACACAGCACTGCAGCAGCTACTGGGAAGAAAATCAGCTCTATCCCAGCCTAAATCAGGACATACACCAATTAAAAAAGACCCCAACAAACAAACAAACAACAAAAAGAAAAAAAACAAAACAAAAAAAATTTTGCCTATTTATGTGCATCAGAGTTGCAGTAGCAGTTTAGGGCAATGAGATGCACTGCTCCGGTTCATGCTTTCAACTTCAAAGTCATATCCTGCTTTGTAATAACTACTCCTGGCTCCAGTGAGGTTAACAATGAATGCAAACCCACGGCACCCAAAAAGAGTCAGCCAGAAGTGACAATAAACCAAAGGGTAAGTAACTGTGAAACACTGATGGGGTGTGTTCCATTACTGAGTGTTACTTAGACAGTAACACCTGAAGACTATTAGAAATGATGGCAAACATTACGTAGTCTAGCATTACCTTCATTATGCTGGCTGAGGTGTTCAATGCTTGACGTTAAGGACTAGGTAAGTGTCCCATGTCGCCACTTACGGTAACATCACCACACAAGCAATGAGATCAGGAAGAAAACAGCTATTAAAAACATCTCTTGGTTTGCAAAATCCCCCCCATTTCCAACATACGTAGACAGGCACATCAAAAGTCATCCTAAGGCTGGCAACTATTATGAAGCTGCTATTCAAAACAACTCCCCTCGGAGAGATGATTTTATGTGCTGCAACATGAATGCCACTAATGACTAAAACTTTTCTCAAAAGACAATCCTCCCCCCATGAAGTCAGAATTTTAAAACATCCAGATTCTGTCAGCACATAGTGCTCAATTGTGCAGATATTTCTGTAGACTACCTTTGCCTTAATTCCACTAAATCATAGAATCATAGAATAATTAGGGTTGGAAAGGACTTTAAGATCATATCATTCCAACCCCCCTGCCATGGGCAGGGACACCTCACACTAAACCATCTCACCCAAGGCCTCATCCAACCTGGTCTTGAACACTGCCAGGGATGGAGCATTCACAACCTCCCAGGGCAACCTATTCCAGTGCCTCACCACCCTAACAGGAAAGAATTTCCTCCTTATATCCAATCTAAACTTCCCCTGGTTAAGTTTTAACCCATTACCCCTTGTCCTATCCCTACAGTCTCTAATGAAGAGTCCCTCCCCAGCATCCCTATAGCCCCCCCTTCAGATACCAGAAGGCTGCTATGAGGTCTCCACACAGTCTTCTCTTCCCCAGGCTGAACAGCCCCAACTTCCTCAGCCTGTCTTCATACAGGAGGTGCTCCAGTCCCCTGATCATCCTTGTGGCCCTTCTCTGGACTTGTTCCAACAGTTCCATGTCCAGAATTCAGACCTATTAAGACCCATCTATGTAAAGTATACAACCACTGAATAGATTAATCAGAGGTATTTGGGTGGTTCAACTCATTTAAAGAAAACTTAGATTTTGAATTTACTTTTGAAAGACAGAAATATTCCCTATTCAAATTTTTATATTTCACATGCTATTTAAAATGTAGCTTTCAACCCAATTTGCACATATCTTGCTGCTTTTGGGGAAGGTTTTCCTCTTTGTGGGATGTTAAATAATAACAGGGTATAGCAAGTAGCATTTAACACCCTAAAATAAGATGGTTTGCTGGTCCTGCAGCAAAGTGACAATGCCTTTCGACACCTGATTCTCAGTGGGAACTTCATACCATAACTGGCCATTTATATTTGAGATGAAAAAGTACAGAAAAATACACTTATTAGAGAAAATGTATGGAATTTTTGTTGCTTTAATTAACATGTACACTAATAAAGGGTTATGTAAAAAGACTTTTCCACTTGTCCTGAGACTTTTAGGGATATGTGGCCCTATTAAAAGTGATGCTTTTAGCCTGTATCTAATTCACTGCAACACAGAGAAACAATGCATTAAACCCCTGATGGTTAGTAGTGTAGCTAGCGTATTTCTAGACTGCAGTGTCTGGAAGCATTATAACAACATGAAAACAAATTTGGCTGAGCTGAATGGCAGTAACAAGAAATGTTTCCTAATGCATAAAGGTAGCTGCAAAGCAGAAAAGAATAAACTCCCACACCCACAGTGTGACAAGAAATGACTTGTAAAAGAAATTGGCCAGTGGCTTTGTAGATGATGTCTTACAGCAGTGACTTACTTTAGAAGAACAGTGGGTGTTTTGCTTGTTTTACAGCCTGCCTATCTCAACATTAAAGAACGCCAGAGAGAAGGGTAACTTTCTGAGAAGGGTTTGTAGCCTCTTCTCTGTTCCATACTTGAAGTTAAGACTCAGAAAAGAACAGCATATTGCACTTACACTTGAAATGTGGTGGAGACTTCATAGCATACCTCTTTTTCCTATGTCTAGGTATCAGCAAAAATGGAATATTACTTTATTGCAAGTTATGTATTAGATGGGCTTATCTGCAGGTCATAGAGTTGAAGGCTTTCATGCAGCCCCAAGAGATTCAATTCAAACAGTAACAGCTGTAGGTGTGGGTCATCTTAGGTCCTGAAAAAAAAGGGGTGTCTCCCGTAGTCGTCAGACTCTAGTCAGTGTCCTCTGTCTTTCTTGAATCAAGAGCCAATAGTTTTTGGATCTGGACTGGTGAGAAGAATGAAGTACCTGAGAGCGACATTAGCAAATGATGCTAAGAACCAGAAACACCGTAATACGTGCTCTGTCTATGGGGATGGAGCTTTGCTAACCAGAAAAAAACCTACTTCCTGTTGTAATAGTTCATACTGATGTGAAGTCTTAATGTCAGTCTCAGGAAAAAGGTACTACAAAAATGTGGAGACTACAACATGAACATTGTGAATACAGCCCCACTTCGTAGGTAGGATATTTCTATTTTAGTTTAATTTTTTTTTGTTAGCGCAGGTAGGAAACGATTCTGGCCAGTACAGCTCTTTCATAAGTCTTGTAACAAAGCTTCTGTTAGGATCAAGCTGCAGTTTGCTTTAATAAATGAACAGCAGATGTCCTTGATAAAGGAAAGTGGACATGATACATCGTTAAACCCCTTCTGAGACACACAAACCACATCTCAAGAATAGTTTATCCATTTTAAAACTTTGCTCCTAAAACAGAGAATGTGGCTGGCAAGGTTAAACATGAAAATGTTAAATATTTGGCGACTGAGCTATGGCTTTGCAAACTAAGCAAATAACCTACCTCTTCCATAGAGCAGTCTAGAATCTACAGTTACCTCATTTAAAGCAAAACCAAAATATATAGTAGGGCTAAACATAGCTCACTTCAAAGAATTACCTATTGCACTTACAAGACCAAATAATAGTCTTTCTGTAAACCTTGGGCTTTATTGCTTTTGTTTAAGTGCTGAACTCTGGTACACTACATCAGGTGTTTAGGTTTCTTGTTCCACAGGCACACAGTCCTCATAAATTAGTTCTTTGGGCGTAACCATAACTGGAACGCAACTCTGAAGACATACGTCTTCACAACTGGTGTGTACAATTATCTGTTTCTTCTCCCAAATGGTGGGAAGAAGGGAGAAAAAAATGTCAACACAGGCCTTCAAACAGACCATTGTCTTACAAAAAAACAAAACAAAACCAAAAAGACCCCAACCAAAACCAGCAGCAATAAAAAGAATCAAAAGCAGAAAGTAGAATCAAACATCTGCAAAGCACCACCAAATACTACAACTCATCCTTTAGGCATCCAAAAGTGGAAATCACTGCATTCTGTTCTTAGGCAACCTCAAAACATGCATAATTACGTTGAGCGTCTTCACAAGTTTTCACCGATAAACATTTCAAACCAAATATATTTTGCTTGATTCTCATTTGAGGCGTTGAAAAGAAAAATTTTCTAAATTGAACTTCTTGATACTGCTAATGTTAACATCATGAATGATGGAAATCTCTTATTCTTTTAGTCTCAAGTAGAAAGATCATATGCCACAGCACCAACATAGAATGGCTGAAAGATTTTTCATTGTTCTGTTTGCCCTGATGAGAGAGATGAAACAATTACCCCGAGGTGTAATTAACAGAACTCAGTGCAAGTGTAAGGAGACCCAGAAGATAAAAAGACTTAGCCCTTTTTACATATTAAAAGCCATTCCTTTAAAATTATTGTTTCAATGCAACTCTTAGTGTGGCATACAAAGTTTACCTCTTCCTAGTCCCATGGAAAAGCCTATGACGTAATTTCAGAAGAAGTTCAGTAAGATGTAGTTTTCACCAACTTAAAATATAACGGAGTGCTGCACACTTCTGGCTCACTTTGCCTGCTGTACCCAACTAGCAGGATATGAATGAAAAACAGTATCATCCAGTTTATTTTTAAAAGTCCACTAAACCCCCCACAGTATCATAAACCTACATGGATTGAGTTCACATTATGCATCCTGGATCTAATCTGTAGATCATAGATTAAAATTACAGAATTCAGGTGAGCAGAAGCTAGGGAAAAGTAAAGAGTTAAAGGGTTCTCAAAATTTTCACATGAGGGACCCTTTCATAAAGTCTCACTTTGCTGTCTGGAAATATACAAGGGTTTCTGCAGGAGTTTGGCAAAAAGTCCATTTATGCTAGAAAGTGTGGAATTATTTGATCACATGGAAGAATAAACTTCTGCTATGCTTCTGTGCTTATTCCGTTCCTGACACCAGTACTGACAATCTAGAATTCTGCAGCAAAAAGGTGCAAGTTTATCTTATACAAAATGTTTTGACTCTGATTAAAACCCATTAGATCTTGCTTCATTAAATCTACAATGTTCCATTTGGCTGGAAACATGCTTTCAATTCATAAGATGATAAACCAATGCTGGCATTATATGCACACTACTTAGGTAATCTAGAAGAAACATACGTAACTGGGTCCAGTGAACTACTAGCACACTTAACAATTTCTAATTGCCTAAGTAGGGAGTCTGGTACCCAAGGACAAAACTTCCATCTTAAAATGCATAAAGAAACACACACAGAGAAAATGCATACATAAACACAGTCCTTACAGTGGTCATGAGCAAAAGATACTACAAGAAAGGAAAGGTGCCCAAAATGGTAATGTACTGGAGAATTCATGAAAAACAGCAAGTGTAAGAACACTTTGAACCCTACATTTGTTTGAAGCTTTACAGGAATGATACAAATAAAGCTGGTTTGTACATTCCATCTGAAAATGTCAAGTTCCAAGATGGTCACAAAACCAGATTTACTTCATGCACAAAGTGGAAATTCAGGGAACAGCCAGGAGTCACACTCAAGCATACAAGCCTTAGCAAGTGCAGTATCTTAATACAACCTTAGGGCAGGTTTAGGAAGGCCTCCCAGACTGCAAGCAAGGCACTGTTTTAACCCTGATGTTTGACATTTTACTGTGCTTTCCTATTTTTTTATATTTTGGAAAAGAGCAAATAAACAGTCTTTATTCACTTTCATGTTACCCACTATTGTATAAACCTGTTTCAAATCCTTGCCTGCTTGTATGCTTCAAACTGAAGAACCGTTGTTTTTTAATCTGTGCTTGTATCAGAAGCCAGGAAATAAATACCTCCAATGATCCTTGTCAAATTTTCTGTCTCTTTTCTACTCTGAGATAAAGACAGAGCAGAACTGCATGTAGCATCCAAAATGTGGGAATCCATAGATTTCTACATAGAGACAACAGATTCATTTTTTGTTTGGGTTTTTTTGGTTTTTTGTTTGTTTGTTTGTTTTGTGGGCTTTTTTTTTGTTGTTTTTTATTATTATTATTATTTGGTTTTGTTTTTCCTTTTTGTTTTGTTTGTGGTGTTTTTTTTTGTTCCAAATGTTTTGTAACACTTTTTGCTATTTTTCCCACCTTGAGCTGATTAACCAGAGAGCTGTTCCAGGCAAGATCCCTCTCTTGAATAGTAATAGCTAATAAAAATTGAACTAAGTATTTGTTGTGGTTTAAACCCAGTCAGGGAACTTGCTCACTCACTTCCCCCCCACTTCTTGCCCTCCCCCTGCTCCCGGAGGGACGGAGGGGAGAGTCAAAAAGAATGAAACTCCCACAGGTTGAGATAAGAACAGTTTAGTAACTAAGGTATAACGCAAATCACTGCTGCTACCACCAATAATAATAATGATAAAGGAAATAACAAGGGAAGAGAATACAACACCTCACCACCAGCCAACCGATAACTCACCCCCCAGGCCCGACCAAGCACCGACCGATACCTCCTCCAACCCTGCAGCCTCCCAGCCCTTCCGGCTAACTCCCAGTTACATCCTGGGCATGACGTGCTGTGGTATGGAACACCTCTTTGGTCAGTTTGGGTCAGGTGTCCTGTCTCTGCTTCCTCCTGGCAGAGCATGAGCCTCAAAAAGTCCTTGGCCAAACCAAAACATCATTGTTATCAGCTCTGTTCCCAGGCCGAAAGTCAAAACACTGCACTGCACCAGGTACCAAGGAGGAGAAACATGACCGCTACTGCTGAACCCAGGACAATATTTTTTATGTTTCTACTTTGTACTCGTCAATGTCAAAGTGGCATTTGATGTTTTATAGTCCACGCACTAAACAGAATGCGATCCTTTTGCAGTTGGCACCCCACCAGTTTTAGTTTTGATTCTTTAAAGTATTTCTGCACTTTCTGCAAAATTTTGTCATCTCACTATTCAATCCTTTTTTGTAGATTGCAAAGTTGCTGAACACTACACGTACTACCACAGTTCTTCAGGGGTATCAGCATTTATGGTACTTGCAGCAGGGAAGAATTTATGACCTACCCATGAAAGATATGGTCTGCTAACTGAAAAGCAGACAGCAGCTGTAGATCATTTCTTCTTCAGTCTTCTACATTTAGTCAGATCTTCTTGTAAAACTTGGTGTGAAGAGCTCCCAGAGGTGCATGGAGCATTGGCTTTGTGCTCAGTCATGAGGGTATAGATGTTTGAATGACATATTGCTTTCCCAGATACCATAACATCTACAAGTCCGTTTGTCCTAAATTATTCCTGAAGTACTCAAGTGAAAGTTTAGAGCAGCACTGGGTGTCAAGCTGCTTTGAGTTTATTTCATTTCTAAGCTCAAACACCAGCCTCAATTAATGCACCTCTTCAGAGAATGCTTAAGTCCTACATACACCTTTTGGAATTAATCATATGCATAGGTGCTTTTCTTAAATTAGATTTTTTCTTCAATTAGATTTTATTTAAAGTTTAAATTTATTGTATTTAAAGCAATATTGTTATAGGAGTTTTCAGACAGCCCCAAAATAACCTAAAACATCACTCAGATGAAATACAGACTACTGCCAAGGTGGACTCTACTCTTCCCAGTGTAGCAGACACGAGGGAAACACACTGTATAGAGTTTTCTGTGTAGCTATAATGTCAATCAGCAAGTAAATCTGAGACTGCAAACCTCTTTTACACTAATGGGGGCATTTTCATACAGGTGTTGGAGTCTCAGAGTGGCAGTGTCTTTTTGATGAAACCTAATAAATCAGTCTACTAACAGCAACATCTGCCTCTTTACTTTCCCCACATTGCAGCCAGCTGACCTGTAGCCATTAAATGCATGAGGAAGTTTTATTTAAACCACACATATAGCTCACCTGGACTTTCTTTGTTTGTTTTTTTTTTTTTGTGAATGCAGGTTTTCTGAATTTAAGATGGGATTATAAACTAAGGGAATCTCTGTCTATCTTTAGATCTATATTTATACTTAGTCATTGTCTGATTTTTCCCCTTTTTAAAGAAGTTTGTCTGGGCTGATGGTTCAAAAGCCATAAACTTTGGATAAAGTCTAGGAGAACACCAAAGCTATTTCCCCCATTGCCACACAGACGCCATCCTATCTCCCTCCTACTCCTTTGAAGTTCTGACACATTTTTATGAGATGCTCTGTCACATAAAGTTGACAAGGTCTCTCCAAATTGGAGAAATTATGACACTTTGTCAAAGGAGGATTGGTGAGGATGTTGAGGTATGTACAAAACTGAGGACAATTTCAGTTTTAAAATAGGTAGCTCTCATGTGGGAAAGTGTCACTCTGTCCTCATAGCTGAGGATCTGAGACATGGAGACACTCAGACACTTTGCCAAACTCACACTAAAAGGAAATTAGCTATCCTTATTTAGGAATGTTAGATCAAATAATCTGACTGCATTTCATCCTTGCCAATAAATTCACTATTGCAGCAATCCATGCAAAGACTGAAATGAAGCTGCAGCATGGGAGGGCAGCTGTTTTTCTTACCCTGAATAACGACTGAAACCATCAGCCTGTTTGTATACAGGTATCAAAGGGCACGTTATCAAGTAGCAGTAAAGAGGGTCCAGACAGAATGGGTCCAGAGTCTTATCAGCAAAAATGAGAAGCATGTAAATCAGTGTGACAAATAAGACGTTAACTCACCATCATAGGAGAATGTAAGCAACATAATAAAATACGACTCTCTCAGCTCTCTGCAACTTCAATACTGTCATACTGTTCTACACAATAGAAGAGTCTGAGGAAGGGGCCAAAAAGATTTCAAAGGCAAGGACAAGCACAAGAGCTCTCAACAAAACAGGGAAGGTAAACTTTTTTAGCCCTCTCTTGGGTGAAACTCTCATCAGTTTTAATGAGAATTTTCTCAGCTTCTGAGTCTCTCCTTAAAGAAAAAGAAAATAGCAAACAGCAAGGAAAAGGCTTTCTTCCCTTGGACCAACTGATGTTAAGGCCTTTTAAGATGTGCTATAAATAGCTTAAAAAAGAAGAAAAAATTGCAAAAAAACAGCTGATTTATGTGCGTGTTATGGGTCATTTAAGATTTACAGTAGGAATGTAAATGAGTTCAAATGGAAACAAATGTGGCTGCTGAATAGAAATAAGGCTCTTGCTAACTGTTTCACATAGCCCATAAGCCCCTAAAATGTGCTCTTTCCCTACCCTTCTCTTCCTCCCAATCTTTAATGATTCTGAATCAATATGTCTATCAAATGTTACTAAATGAAGCAGCTGTTTTAAGTCAGTAGCAATGACTTTAGGAGCATGCTAGAAGTTTCCTGATAGGACCAGTGCTCAGAGCAGCAGTAATCTTTGCTACAGAAAACAAGATTTTGAAAAATCAGACCAGGCTTTCACTGTGTTGTGCTGTCAGAACAGGAGCATTTCATTTACTGTGTTTGATGCTACTTTCTTCATAAATTATATTTGGCTATATTGGAAGAAAGGCTGAAACTTGAAAGTTTAATGCAATCAAAACAAATTGTTGGGAAACAGCCACCTCTCTTCACACCACAAAAAGCTTAGTTTTTAACACCTGACAAAGAGTTTTACTTTCAGATGTGAATCCTTCATTCAGTAACAATTCAGAAAGGTGGATAAAGATTGTTTAGAGCAAGCACAAGCACTAGGAAGCCCCCTGGCAAGTACGGGATGAAATTAAGATCAACATTTTGCTCTGACATTAGCAAAATGTGTATATATCCCCATTTAGAAGGAAAAACATAAACATTTAGCTGTCTCACAGAACTGATCATAGAATCCAGACACTCTAAGCCACAGCTTGAGACTGCGACATTATCAGGCCAAAACCCTCTGCTAATAACATATAAAAAAAAAAAGAAAAAATGCACAGTATCCATTATTTTCAGAGCACCAATCTCTTCATAACAATAATATTTACGGTTTGAATTAGCAGTCACTTTTTAAAGATGACAATCCACTCTGTTTCTTTCCTTTCTCAAGAAAATGATAATGCAAAAAAATGATTTCTCCATTGCATATTGTTCCTGGATGACAGAAAGTTGGTTTGTTGAGTCTTTTTCCTTACTGATGTGAAGCTTCTGTCTTAATAGGATGTGAATTTCTTTTAAACGTCATTGAATACTAGTGGCCTTATCTCCTTGTAGGATTTGTGCCACTGACCAAGAGCTTTATAATTTCCAAGCTTGGGGATGCTGTTTCTAGGACTTTAACAACAATGCATGCTATCAACAGGTAAGGAATCTAAAAATTTACATGAGTAGAGAGTACGGATGACCTACTGTGAAAAATTAATAAAAAAAGAAAATACATACTTTGTATCTGTGCTCAAAACACATACCTACTGGAAAATAGGTTTGGAGCTATGAAGTTCATAATTAAGGGCAGCAATCCACATCTGGAATGTAAGGTGGTAAAGAAAAACACTGCTCTGGATGAGCATGCCTGTACTTTATCAGTTTCCAGCCAGACAGGATTTATTTCCTGCAATTCAGGAGTCTGGCAGTGGCCACAGAAAATGGTAAAACTGGAATTTGTTGCTGAGTTGACTGCAAAATTGTATGTTCATTTAAAGACTGCTGATAGTGAAGAATGCTGCTGGCAAAGGCAGTGCTCTGGATTGGTTATAAGAATTCTCAGCTACGTGTATCACTTCCTTGTTAATGCTACTTGGTAGGGCTAGCAAGCACACTGGGCATGAAATTTAATGTTTTGCATTTTGTTAAATAGTAGAACTGATGTGATTACAAAGAGGTATAAAATGTAAGGGTGGGTTGATATAGAAGATATGAATACATTAAACAGCCTAAACATCTAGCTTTTCTCATTGCATTGTTTATTCTGCTATGTGCAACTTGCTTCTATGCATTAAATAATGAAGACTTCCATACATAAGGCTACTGCAAAACTTCAAGTGTTCATTAGCAGCTGTCAGTGATGTTTGTATCATGTAATAATCTTTAAAATCTATCAACTTTCCAGTCTTCACACATATACTTTTTACTAACAGCTGTGCAGAGATAACTCATACAGTACAATATGAAAACTGCTGTGTTTAAAATAAAAATAAAAATAAAAATCAAGGGCTGAGCAACAACTGTTTAAAAGAAAAAGCCCTCAAAACACTAACTGAAATACTAAGTATAAATTCATGTGGTTATAAATTTCTAGTTCAACAGTTCAGAATAAATATTTATAGACATGCTGGGTTCAAGAGAAATTTTGTGGGCTCACCTCTTCTTTCTAATGCTTTCTCTCAAAACTAAAATTGCTGTGATCTTGGTAAGAACAACACACATGCACCCTCAAAAGTAGCTACATTTGTTTAGATTGTGGAAAAAGTGCTTACTCTGCATATGCTTTCAATAGAGCTCCACTTAGCTGTAGCTGCTGGCATTCCTATAGAGAGATCTGAACAAATCCAACATAATGTTTTTCATTAAACCCATAAGCATGTAATAGTCTCTTGAGCAGAAAAAATCTTTGTCTACACTTCTGTCCATTAGCATATCCTAACAGGCCAACAAACTAGCAGTTGCATCAAGGCACTGAGGAACTAATTCTGGCATTGTGTTTTTAGTGAGCGATGCTCTTAATCCAGCAGCACCCACCTAGATTTTGCTGGCATTTGCACCCACTGCAAATATTAACTTTCCCTTCCAAAATCCAAAGCTATATATCTCCAATAAGGATTGGTCCATGTCTAAGGTGATGGATGAGAATTGAACTTGTGGAAGACAACAGTTCAGTTCTGAAACCAGACATGTATTTCTGTGTGATCTTGTACAAACCAATAAATCTCATTGTGTCTCAGTACTCCACATGAATGTAGAGGGGTGTCAAAATGATATTTCCTCTGTTGTTTTAGCTAGAAACGTCATTAGAGAAGGACCAACTCTTGTCCAGCCTGTGAATATGTTAAATACTATCAGCAAACATACACTAGGACTTCAGTTGAATTAGGCTGTTTAAGGGGCACCATGAAATAAGCAAAAAGCAATACCACTTACCATAGCTCTTCCATCTGCTTTTGCAAGATTTTATCATAATTTTTCTACTAGTGCCCTGGCCTTTAACATAACTTCATTTTGAAATGTATTTATTTGCCTCTCTGTAGAGATGAACTACTGAGTTATTCTTTTATAAATAATTTATATAGACAAAAGAATCAAGCTGACATATATTGAACTCTTGCTCCAGGGTGTTCACAGAACAGAAAAATTCTTTGATGAGTATGGGAATGTGACCTAAATGAGCTAGATTTCAGATATGAGATACTAGACACTACCATGTGTGTGTGGGTGCTTTTATAAAATAGTGTGCATTACACTAATATTTCAAGCTTTGCAAAAACAATGTAAATAATACATGCACCATAACTATAGGCTTGCTTGTGTATTATGAGGCACATGGAAAGAATGGCAACCTCTCAAGCCACACAGCTACAATTTGATTCTACTGTGCAGCTAGAGGAAAATTACCATTCTGATTAACATGACTCAAGTACAGGGATGGATGAAATAAACTCCATAGTCCACCACCAAAGGCAAATTAACCATGAACAGAATTATCTCGTTTGTCAGTCTCTTCTTTTGCATTTTCTTTGGGCTACATGATCAGATTGCTGTCATATTTAAATGAAGAGTTCTTGTGTACATGACACATTGGCATACTATATGACTTTTAGTTAGTATTTTAGTAAGATCAGCTGTTGCATTTATAAAAAAAAAAAAATATATTCCATAGAGTAACATTTACTTTAGTATTTTGAAAAGGTGCAGAAAAGCAAGGAAAATTTAGAAAGGAAATAATTTATTTCTCTGTTTTACCTCATTCTGTATATGAATTACAAAGGTATGTAAGCAACAAGAACATGCAAAATTAACTCAGAATTTCTACCAGTTTTAGCCACAGTATTTTCAGAAGACAAGGATTGCTTTGTTCTGGCTGGCTGCAGGTTACAGCAATGCACTGATTTATGAGAATAAAGTTATCTTTATCATCAGAAAGCTTAGGAAAAAAAATATTTTTTTTTTTAATGTAACATTTCCAGGTTTTCATTCTCTCATGCAGAATGATGCATATTCTTAAAACTCGTCTCAAGAAGAATGCCATCAGAGCTTAAATTATCTTCAGAATCTCACTTCAATATATTTTTAATGTGGGAAGACTAGCCCAGATGTTAGGTTACTAACTTGTGAGTCAACAAATATGATTTATTTCTCAACCAATAACCTGGTTGTCAAGTTTCCTAGAAGAATAAATTCAACATATTTAGGTAGGGAATTCAAGACCCTTACACTGGACTCGTTATCTCAGGGGTGACCCATTAGTGGGTACCTTGATTTTCTGGCTCCTGCTAGTGCAGAGGGCTTTGAGACAGACATTCTGACAGCAATAGGAGTAGCAGTGTCTCCCTCATCAAGCACTACCTCAACACATCAATGTCTCTCCTCTTCCAACGGTTATTTCCCTCACGTAAGAGAGATGTATTCTTGTGATGCTGAGCTATGAACTTGGATGACTTGGCTTTAAAATCACGATGAAGGCAGGTTTATTCCAAAACTATGAACTATGAACTTGGATGACTTGGCTTTAAAATCACGATGAAGGCAGGTTTATTCCAAAACACTAAACAGTGAACTCTGGCAGCTTAGGCACAGAAATACATATTGTTTTAGGCACCTGCTAGCGATTCAGTAACCACAAGTTACTTAGTGATAATGTCGTACAGACTGAGCATTAAAAGATGAATACAGGGAAGGACAATCTGCCCTTGCCTGCTTTTGCTCCTGGCTGTACATTCTGGTTGGATCCTTAACCTGTTTTATTGCACGCCATGTTTGCAACCATCAGTAGACCCTGTCAGAACACATAGCACTTCCTGCTGTGTTAAGAGCTTGTGGGACTGCAGCCCAATGGTGATAGCACAACCCATGCACAGCTCACACCCAGCTCCTGGCTTGCCTTCCATTGAGGAGCAGCCAGCCCTTGCTGCTCCCCATCAGACAGACTGGTTTCTCTCCTTTGTGAGTGGGTTGAATTGTTCATGATTCACAGCAATGTTATTTTCTGTTCAGCATGCGTGTATATGCTAGGGAGTCCAGAAGTTGCATACGCAAAAAAAATATGTTGCCTGGTTTTGCCCAGTAGGTTTCCAGACTTCATACCATATCCACAATTGAACAGAACCAAGTAACATGTCAAAAGCAGAAATTTTTAGCTTTGGACTTTAGGTGCTACGGTGAGTGTGGACTGAGTAAAACCTCAATGAGTAATGATGTGTTTTGATTATAAACCTTTTCTGCATGTGGCCTTCTGCAAAGATTCTGAATGCATCATGCTTGCTGTCTGTTAATGACTACTTTCTTTTCCTACAAGGGAAAAGCAGAATTATACCAAAAAGTATGATTTGGTGTCATTTAGTGTAATTTAGGTCAAACACTCAGGGTTATATTGATAAACAGTCAAATGCATACGTCAGTATCTTACATGCTTTCATACTTACATCTGGCATTGAACCCCTCCCTAACCTTTGTGATTTCATCAGCTAGATGAAGGCACGGTGCTGCAGTAAAGTTTAAGCCTTGTTTATGATGGAAAAAGGCAAATATATTATTACCAGTTAGCTAAATGCATGTTTGATGCTAAGTATTCTACCTTTTGATTCAGCTAAAAAAAGGAAATTTGAAGTTTTTTCAGCTAGGGACATACTTCCTAAAAAAAAACCAAAAACAAAACAACCCACAACTCAAACCAATAAATAACAAATAGATTTTCCCCCTTTTCATCCCTCTCACACCACTATAGACTATTGCAGTACAAGGAAAATAAAGTTAATGGCACACACGGTTGCAGTTACTAGGTCTTCTTTAACTTCTAAACCTGTTACGACTGTGAAGGGAGCCAAATGCACAATTTCCCAAAAAAGCAAATTTAGAACATCATAATGATAAATTGGAGTCATGTTTCATGCAGTAATAGGAACATTTAATAAATAATAAATAATGCTACACATTGAGTTTTATTGCCAGTTGAATTGACCACAACAAAGACTTACGCACTGGCCCAGAGAGCAAAGGAGATTAGCCTGGAAAGGATGATGATATTTTTCAAATTAAAAGCAGAACTGAAGAATCTAATAAGACTTTGTTGAAATTTGAGAGATTCATGATTAACCATCATGGGACAAAAACAAACAAACAAAAAACCAAACAAAAAAAACATAAAAAGAATTAGACTGACCGCTTCAATCCTGATTTACACAATAGCTGTTTTTTTCTTGGGAAATAGCTAGATTTTCTTTTATTCCTTTTCCAGACATTTTTATCTTATCATCCCTAAATGGTGGACTTTATGATTAGTCATGGAATTTATTCTATCATTACTTTAGTGAAAGACTTACTCTCCTTTACACCACAATGTATTTTATATCTCCTTTTCTTCTGCAAATTTGTCAACGCATAATGTAAGAATTTTTTTCTCTGTTTTCTATTAAGGACTATAGAAAAATAGCAAGCTCAGAACTACTTATGAGGTAAATTTTCTTCGAAATCAACCCCTATGGATAAATCCTTAAACAAACACACTTGACTCCTTTAGCTAACACAAAACCATGCTTTATAGTGATACATCACAGCAACGGATGATTACAAACAGATAACTACAGTAAACTTTTCAGAGTCAACAGTTTCTTGGCTTCCCTAACTCAACCTAGGAGCAGGTAGATGCAATTAAACCATACAATTTTATGGTCAGGTTCCTCATGTTATTTTAATTGTTTCCATCTCAAAATCCAAAATAATTGGAAACATGCTGAAGAAAAAGTAAAGAAAAAAATAAAAATGGTGACCAAGATCAGCACAAAGGCATGGTCTGGCTCCAGCTATAACAATGCTGGTTTGGGTATATACTATACATACAATAATACACGATTCTCTTTAGCTCAGTATGTACGTTAGTTGTTCTAAAAATTGTCTATCATTATTATTATTATCACCATTATTATCAAAAAAAGAAATGGTTTGATGTTTTCATTTTATTGCAGTAGTTAGTACCAAAACAATGAAGAACAGGGAGCCAGTCTTTCTGCCATTGTACAGAGGAGCAGAGAACTCCTGACCCCAACTGGCTATAGATAAGCCATTAAGATAAGAAAGGAGATAGAAAGCAAAAAGAATATTAAATGTGATAGCAGCAAATAGCACATTTCTTCCACAGTTTGGGGTAAGTGGGTTACTGAAAACAGGCTTAATTATACAAAAAAAATCAACACTGTTAAATGGCAACTGAGAATAGAGATACTGTATGTCCAGTCTTCCCCAGTCATGGCCTCTTTCCTGCTTAGAAATTTTGTCTGGGTGGAATTTAAGGATATTCAGCCTTGTCTAGGATTTCTGAGTGTCTGGCAGATCGGAGCAACTCTGCAAAAGGTCAGACCAAACTTTGCTGCCAAACATCCAAAAATCTTGGCTGTTGCCTCCACGGATGCACAGATCAGTTGCATGTGACAGTGTTCTAAGTCCAGCAGTTTTGAGAATCATTACACACACTGCACACAGGATACACAAGGAATGCTTAAATACTTCTACCTGGAAAGTCACAAGTACATCTATGATGGGCATAGGTGAAAGAGAGAGATACAAAGTGAATGTATGAATTAAAGAGACCCAGACAGGAGCTCACAGACCACCACTCCTGTCTAAAACCTACAAATTTCTTGAGCAGCAACTTGCACCCCTGCAGTTTTTCCTAAATGACATATCATATGCGAGACAGGGTAAATGGGTGTCAATGCATTGTAGCAGTTAATGAAGGAAGTGCCTTTGAATAATTCTGGGTGTAGATGACACTGTGTGGGGAAGCAATTTTGACTGAATCCTACCTTAGCCACTTCGCAGCAGATCAGGCACTCCCATGTTGCCCTTGTCTAAAACTGAATCTCTTTTGAGCCACTGTAACAGCAAACATCTCATACCAATAACAAAGGATTTTGTGCCATGTCATCATCCTCTGTCATTATATGAGTTTCTCTTATTTCATATCCTGCCATCTTAAATCTAGACATACAATATAGTTAAGGCATACTTGTGGAGTGCCTGCTGACTAAAGCTTGGAAATGGCTGCTTCAAGTGCAAATCAAAGGGAAGATAACAAAGATTTTGCCACGCAAAGCTGGTACAGCAGCCACACTAAGACAAATTGGTTAGATCTCAGTTTTTTTCATTAATAGGTAGTTGAAAGGATTTACAAATGCTGTAGGAGTGTTTCCCTCCAATGCTTCTTTTAATACTTCCCTACTCTATCTCTTAACATATCACATAAATGGGTCTCCCCCCTGTTTCAGAACAGATGGTAGAATCACCATCAATCTTCCCATTGCCTCTTGTTTCTCATTGCCTGATCTCAGTTTATTTTCTCAGGCACAATGTTTCAAAGGGTACCTGTGCAACCAGCAGCAGCAAAAGCGGCCCTGAAGTTGGCAAACTAATGCACATCATTGAACAAATACAGATATGGTATTATAATAACAAGATGGTAGAAAGACAACCAGAAAGCACATTAAAAAGGGGCAGGATTTGACATTGACCTGGCTTGCCTTAAAATTTACCACCCATATCACTTACCTAGAGGGAGATGGAAAGAGAAGAGCAGAACCGTACCTACTTAACGGGCAGCAGACTGAACTAAGTACCCCAACATCTACTAAAACTATGAACAACATATCAATACCTGAAATCTATCTCCCTGGGATTAGAATACCAGGCTAGATTTAATAGTTTGATATCTTGGTTCTGGCAACGGACCATATATGATGGTTCACATGAAGCAGAAAAACAACCCATACTGCACTGTTGCCAACTGTGCAAAAGCTTTATCCAAGGAGAAAAATTCTTTCCTGACCCTTAGGCAATCAGTCTGTGGTCTGTAACAAGAAATTTGGCTGTTCCTTTCAAACAGAGCTATAGCACAAGTATTCTTTAGGTTCATAAAATTAATGACTGTCAATATTACCCTTAAAAATTATGTATGTGCTGCCAAAGCAAGCTGACTTAACTGCTTGCCACAATAAAATGCAGAGGTTAATATCACTCTGGACAGGGAAGGATTTGTTGGAAACCGGTAATTCTTTAACTTGACATTTTTTACGGCTTGACACTCAGTGACATTACAATAAAGAACCACAAGTGTTCGTCTTATATTTTTGATGCAGTGAGTCTATTGTTATTTAAGTTCAACAAAGTCATGTGTGGGCAGCTAATCACATAATTATCAATTAAAAATGCTTGTTTGGGGCTTTTTTATTTTTTATAAGCAACAACCCTGCTGAAGACTATTTTATTGGTCTCAGAACCCAAAGCTTAAATCAGGGAGGGAAAGATCAAGAGAATGCAGTTCAGTGGCTATAGAAGAGAAAAAATCTTTAAATTTTTGTTCTAAGCTTCACCATCAATTTGCTGCAGAAATCTAACTAAATCTCTCCATGCCTTGAAGTACAGAAGTTAACATGGACTAGGGAAACCTGGGTGACAACATTGACATTCACTGACTCATTATGTGGACAGTCACAGCACAGAGCTCTCCCGCGGCAGTCCATCCTGCTGCTCTATTCACCAGCACACACCACCAGCGTCCTGGTATTTTTTTTTTCTGCCACAGAAAACTAATCTCCTTTCTAAGACTTTCTCAAACAGTCATGAAACCTTTTCAGTGCTTCTAAACACAAAAAGGAAACCAGAGGGTTATCTTGCCATCTTAATACACACATGGCAATGATCACAAACCCAAGCAAAAGCTGAACCTGGGCCTTAACAGTAGGATGGGGCAATTCAGGCTGAGTGCAGTACTAAGCTGTGGGCATAGGTAGCTGTGAAATGGAGTCAGGTCAACATTTAAAATGTTAAATTTAAATGTTAAAATTACTGCTAGGTTCTACAGTGGAGACCTGTCTTTCCCTTGAGACAGTTGAAGTAGAAACTCAGAGCTGGATAAAGTTGTCAAATTTCTAAATGCAAAGGAGGAGGTCTTCTCAAAAAGGATGGAGATTGAGACAAATACAGGCTTCAGTCTCAATTCATTGAGCCTGTAGTCTCTGAAAGACCAGTAAGCAGGATACTTAGAAATCAGATAGGCACAAAACCACTCAAAGTTGTTGAAATCTGTGGCCATCCTCTGCCCATCACAAGAAAAAAAAACTTGTGCAGATTTGCAAATTCCACTGAAAAATCATGCCATCCTCAGGAAAGGTACAAAAGCTAGCAAAATACTTGGAAATGTTGGAAAGCTTTATTTCATTTGCTTGTACGGAAAATCATGATATTTGCATTCATACTTGCCTACCGTAATGTTTTGAACTTTTGCAGCTGAGTTTCGGAGAGTGAGTGAGACTGAATAAACTTACATTTTAAACTAGATATATGGCTAATGATCTTGTACTTATTGGTCAGTATGCAATATGCTCCACATTGTAATTAAAGTACACTGCAGTTTCAGAAAGTGAAATTTAGGAATAGCCAAAGTCTGAAAAAAACTGATAGGATACAATTCTTGGATTATGAATTGATCAAATGTTATCAGCAACAAAATACTACCTGCCTGATAATTTACAGATGCTTACTCAGGTGCTAGAGCTGAAAAGGATTTCCCTGTCCTCTCATGCGACACTTGCCACAGAAATCCCCATGATATTTGCTACAAAGAAAGGAATCTCCTTGATTAGCATGCCATTCACCATTATAACACCCAGTGATATTCAGATAATGATGTGAAAACACAATTTCATGTTGCAAAGCCCTGATAAATATTCCAGTGATTAATACAACAGAAACAAATAGCTTAAAATGAAGCCTGGTAATATTTTGGCTTGCTCTTGTTTTCCAAGAGTATGTTAAAGGCTGTGATGGACAAGCTACAATGCCTTAGCACAAGGCAGCAGATTATTACCCTGAGCTGTTCACCTCACACTTGATGTGCAATTGAAGAACAGTTTATCAGTCAATTCCTACAAGCTGGGAACCTGCAATGCAATTTCATAAAAATCTGGGATGGTTTCCTGAAGAATCACATCAGCAACTGATTGATGAACAGCTCACACATCCATGCAGGAGATGTTTGGGGAGCATGTAGGGAAAGTAACCTAGCCTTTGCCTTACTAAGTGCTTCCACTCCTCAGTCAGTGTTCCAGGCCAAAATCGTGCTCATACACCTGAAAGATAATGAGCTAATCTTTTATTCTGAGGTCACATTGGAAAACTGGATCTGCAGTCAGATACAGGTAAACTTGCTGAGATTTTAGTAAGAAAACCAGGGTGGCAGTAGGAGCAACAGAAAAAAATAAACTCACTCTTGTTAATGGCAACTCCAGTTCCTTTCTTTCTCTAGTTTTTAATGTTTATGGGCTGTTTCTCAATTTCTGCACTCTCCTTGATCTTGAACTGCTATTTCACACAAGTTATCTTATGTGCCACTGGAAAGAAAAGCAACAAGTTTGACCCTGGGGCCCTCTCTTCCTTGGTCGCTTAATGAGTGTACAGGATCATCAAAATATCAGCTTTATATCCTGTCTTAGTTTCTCAAAATATTTGTTCTTTCTGATAAGATAAATTCCACTGCAGAGGAACTCTTTGAAGAAAATCTCCTGTCTAGCCATTTTAAAAACTTTTTCCTTTTCTTTAGCCCGAGTCTAGTTTAATATTTGTACTATGTGATGAAGCAGAGTATCAGCGACAACCCATCATAACATCTGTAGCCTCTCTTCCAGGACAGAAAATCCCAAGTATGTTCAGAAGCTACTCCTATTACTAAGTCTTAATGATTTTTTTTCATTAAGATTGTCCTTCTGAACAGATATATTATCCTTCTGAGCCTCTGGAACATTAAAGCAACACAAGAAGCAACATTGCACTAACCAGCTGAAGATGGACCCAGATGACATGAGCTGTGCAGGCTGCTGCAGCTTTAAGTGACAGTATCCTTGCAAATCGTACTGTTGTGCTCCCCCTCATCCTGCCCACACTGTTAGACTAAGAGCACAAACAAAATACTAATTTGAACCTACCAGTTAAAAACAACAGAACCAAACACAATCTCACACACCGTCTTACATTATAAACAGATCATAGCCTCAATTTTAATAGTTTGTATTGTGATTACTAACCTAATATTTCCTGCATAAGACAATGAGAACACGATGTGCTCTATTACTCTCTATGTCCAATTATTTCAATGTAGCTTGTTCCCTCCAAAAGAAAAAAAACTAAAATAATTGCAAGTTTTTATCTGGGCCTCCAGCTAGGATGGATTCCAGGAACTTTGGAACTAATTCACAACAATGAAGATTGACCGTTTATCTCTTCAGCTGTTACATATTTCTTCACACCCGTGTTACCTGAGAGAGGTAAAACAAAACTCCTCCAGGGCAGCAAACTGGACTGAGCAAAACACAGGCAATGCTCCATGCATAGCAAGAGGCTGAAGTGCCAAAGGCAACGGCTGTAATTGCATCATCTTGGTTTGCCAAACTGTTAAGGCAGGCTACTTGCTACAAAGTGCAGATCTCACATGTATTTCAGCAGTTGTGCTCTAATATTTGGCATTTGTGAAACCACTTTGAGCATTAAAAGTTTAGTTCAGCTATATGACATGCATGCAACTAGTATATTATCATCCATATTTTGAGATGGAAAATTAAAGACTTCAATCATGCTCATATACCAGAACTAGAATTTAGATTTTCATCAAGTAGGTTCAACCCAGGACTTCAATCAAAGCTTTGTTCCTCCAATGAACTTAAGCCTGTCAGTTTACTTAGTACTGAATTTGCTTATTTTTTCCAAGCTACTAAAAAGACTGCAAACCTCAGACTTTACCCTTACAGCCTCCAAACCGACCATAAAAAGGGGATAGGTATCCCTGAAAAATTAAAACCAAATCTTGAAAAAATGCAAAGCACTGATGGCACTCTAGCTTGTTGGTCATTACAGTTGCTTCCATTTGACTAATAAAGGTCTGCAGAAGGCACTTAAAATGGGAAATACCCCACTTGAGCTTTGAATTAGGAAACATGAGAAATGCAAAAACAAATCATAGCAACATCACATGCTTCAACTTTGATCTCTCTGTATTTTTACTGCCAGTTGCAGTGGTGTCTGGAGGAACCAGAGTTCCTTAGAACAGTATTGTGCATAAGTGTCACATGCCTCAAGCAGCAACATGTTGCCATTTTTCGCTGTGTCTGAAAAAAAGCAGGGCGAAATAAAGAGAACGGGGGGAAAGGATAAAAACAGTATGAGAGGGAATGCTCACTGCGCCTGGCCAGTGTCATACAGATGGAGGGTTTCAGACTGGTGCCTTAAAATCACACTGGCTGTGTGGTTTGGTTGATAATGCTGGAGGGAAGGAATGCCATCCAGAGGGACCTTGACATGCTTGAGAGGTGGGCCAATGCCAGCCTCATGAAGTTCAACCAAGCCAAGTGCAAAGTCCTACACGTGGGTCAGGGCAATCCCAGGCACAGCTACAGGTTGGGCAAAGAAGAGATTCAGAGCAGCCCTGCAGAGAAGGACTTGGGGGTGTTGGTTGATGAGAAAATGAACATAAGCTGGCTTCAGTGTGCACTCGCAGTCCAGAAAGCCAACCGTATCCTGGGCTGCATCAAAAGGAGCGTGACCAGCAGGTCGAAGGAGGTGGTCCTGCCCCTCTACTCTGCTCTCGTGAGACCTCACCTGGAGCATTGTGTGCAGTTCTGGTGTCCTCAACATAAAAAGGACATGGAACTGTTGGAACAAGTCCAGAGGAGGGCCACAAGGATGATCAGGAGACTGGAGCACCTCCTGTATGAAGACAGGCTGAGGAAGTTGGGGCTGTTGAGCCTGGAGAAAAAAAAGGCTGCGTGGTGACCTGACATCTGTTATCTGAAGGGTGCCTACAAGGATGCTGGAGAGGGACTCTTCATTAGGGACTGTAGCAATAGGACATGGAGTAATGGGATAAAACTTGAATAGAGGAAGTTCAGGTTAGATATAAGGAAGAAGTTTTTTACTGTAAGGGTGGTGAGGCTCTGGAACAGGTTGCTCAAGGAAGCTGTAAATGCCTCATTCCTGGCAGTGTTCAAGCCCAGGTTGGACAGAGTCTTGGGCGACATGGTCGAGTGCGAGACATTCCTGCCCATGGCAGGGGAGTTGGAACTAGATTATCTTAAGGTTCTTTCCAACCCTGTCCTTTCTATGATTCTAACTGCTATTTATGAAAAATGCCAATTTTTCTTCAAAAAAAGTCAAATCCAGGAACTACTTCCAAGTTTACCCTTAAAAATGTATATACTCTAAAAATTGGTTGTCTGAGCAGCTCCCGGCCTGCTCTTGTGTAAACAAATAATATAAATATCAGATGCCCTCTACCAACCCTCTGTTTGAGTTTCAGAAGTTATGAATTTCCCAAATTCCTTCTAGCCCTTACTATTGTTACAGTAAATTTGCAGCTTCCTGCCTCTGTCAGACAAGTCCCACCACTTCAAAAGATTAAAAGTGCAGTCAGTTTGGTGATATAACTGTCAGCATACAGCGAGAGCATTACGTGGACAGGAAGAAGCTGAAAGGGCTGAGAAAGAAAACCAGCAGCTCCAGGAAAAAGACTTGGGTCAAGGGTGGAGAAAGGAAGATAGCTAGAACAAGGAAGGGATCATACCAAAATTGAAGCATGAAAGAAATATGGATGCCAGTAAACACAATTCAGTGTCTCAAGTATGATTGGGACAACCTGGAATCCACAATACACTACACTACATACCCTTTAAAATCCTTTGGGTTAACAAGTTTCCTTGAACAGATCAATCTTTCCTCTGAAAATTCTCTACAGATTCCCAGCTTGACTACAAGGAAGAACATGCCATAGCTGGATTAGATTTGTGTTACACAGGAAGATTCCTGAGCAGGTAGATCTGAGATGCAGGCAGGTGAATATGCAGGGAGAATAGGTACTCTCTGATTAGAGACAGCTCTTGAAGCAGTTTTTCACTGATACTAAGCTCAGTGCCTGGCATACTCAATTAGGTTACACTTAGCACATGCTCAGGTTTTGCAGCACTCTTCTTTCAGAAACAGTCCTGTAATACTCCTGCCTCCTCAGAAGGGTAATGACTGGTGCATTCTGTTTGAATAAAGGTTCTGTATTGCAGAGGTAACTTCATTAACTTTGCAGCCTACGAGGCACCTTTAAGAAATAGCAAAAATAAATGGAGAAGTGCTCCATCATCTCTGTTTCTTACCTTCCCCTCAAATCTTGCAGTGGCTCCCAGCTGCACTCGGATATTCCGAGGAGGAAGAGTAAATGCAGGTGCTTCAACAGGAACAGGGGGACTGAGTGTCAGAGAGGTTTTGGAGACTCTAGTAGATGTCACCAGTTTCACATCCCCCATCATGTGGACTGTAAAAGAGAAAAAAAGAGGTAATATAGAAGTTATGAGGAATAGTTACTTACTGTACAGTAACAGCTAAGAAACAGATCAGGAGCAGATTGTTCTGTATGTTCACTATATTTGTACACATAATATGAGCCTTTGGCATAAGGTGACAAGTGCTATCTTCTGGGTGGACAACTAAGACCAAGGAAGAATGCCTGGTGTGCCTGCAGTTGCCATCAGGGTCACAGCCTTCAGCTGAACTCAATTTGAACTTTCAAGTCCCGGACCAGAGCCTTAACCATAAAGTCATCCTTTACAATTGTACTGAAAGGTAATAACATATTTCAGGAGGATATTTTCACAATGTGACTTTGATTTTCCTGGCTTCAAATACACCAAAATCAGTAAGTCGCAAAAGCAGAGCCAGCATTACACAAGTACTTATGAAATAAAGAGACCTCTGTTTGCACTGGATTTAAGTTGCAAGCGGGAATGTGGAAAATCTGATTTTTCATGCCATGCTTTCAAAATCTTAAGAAATATCTGGATCTCTCACTCCAAAGCACTTCTAGTACATAACAAATACTTTTGCAGAAATTTCAAGTCTCTACTGCAAATCCTTTTACAGCACATAGACCCGTAAAATAGCACAGAGACCTAATTACACATATCTCCCCTTCAGAGGTGATTCTTCCGCTACACGTTTTATGTTTCCCCAGGAAAACATTATTGTATTCTCAAAAAGCAAAATTTCAGATTTTTCTGGTGAAGAAAGTAGTAGCTGACCCTAACACTAATTCCTTAAATCATCTACATACATTAGAAGACCCACTGTAAAATGTCTATTTAATAGACAAGTCTGACAAAGAAAAGAACCTAAGAAATGGCTTCAACCATCACTAAGTCATGTTGTACCAATGAAGAACACTGAGTTTTCAGTCATAACCCTCTGCCATACACACCAATCCATGGTAGACTCTGTATTTATTCATCTGGTTAAAATAAATAATACTTGAGTAAACAGTGAAACTTCAATTTGTACAAGAAAAAAAAAATCAATTAAACTATGGTTTAGAAGGCAAATCCTTCCAAGATACCAGTTACATTCTGTATGCACACAGCTATCATCACTGCAAATAACAACTGTTAACTGTCAATTAACTGTTTGCTCATTAAGGAAGCCTCCAAATTCAGTTCTCCACTCAGCTAAAACTGTAGTTTATCCCAGCAGACCTTGAATCAATGACATAGCTGTAAACTGATGCTTACTGAGTCTGTATTTGCTAGCATACTTCTAAACTTAATTTTTCTTTGCACATCAACAACAAACATTTTTCAACTCTCAAACTGGCATAAATATCAAGTGTGATCTTTTGTCACTTTTAGCATGTAACATTTTGTATCTGTTATAATTTTGTATCTGTTTGCCAATTGTAAATTAGCCTAAATCCCATTTTAGGGTTAATTTCTAATTTTCTTTTTTTCTGTCCTCATTCTTAAAGTGCTTCCTTGAATTTTTGTTTTTCACAGATCATCTTCACTTTTTGACGTGCTTAACTAGCTACTCAATTGCCGGTTTTATTTCTGTCCTGGGTTCAGCAGTAGCAGCCATTTTTCTCCTTCTTAGTAGCCGGTGCAGTGCTGTGTTTTTGACTTTCAGCCTGGGAACAGCCATGATAACACCAATGTTTTTAGTTGTTGCTCAGTAATGTTTACTCTGACCAAGGACTTTGTGAGCCTCATGCTCTGCCAGGGAGGAGGGGAAGCCGGGAGGAAGCAGAGACAGGACACCTGACCCAAACTGACCAAAGAGGTATTCTATACCACAGCACGTCATGCCCACTATATAAACTGGAGGGCTAGATCACAGCTTGGGTCGGGCTGGGTATCAATCGGCAAGTGGTGGGCAGTTGTATTCTCTCCCCTTGTTATTTCCCTTATCATTATTATTATTGGTGGTAGCAGTAGTGATTTGTGTTATACCTTAGTTACTGGACTGTTCTTTTCTCAACCTGTGGGAGTTGCATTCTTTCGATTCTCCTCCTCATTCCTCTGGGAGCGGGGGAAGAGAGGTAGGGGAGAGTGAGCGAGCAGCTGCGTGGTTCTGGGTTGCTGGCTGGGCTTAAACCATGACAGTTCTTTTTGGCACCCAACGTGGGTCATGAAGGGCTGAGATAACGACAGATTACCCACACAATGCTCTCCTGTACTAAGGTACATGTTTCCATAGCCTATAAATGCCAAAATCTGCAATGTCTCTCTAGCTATGAAACTTTTAACTAACAAGTCAGTCTGCCAATACAAACCAACAATAAATTCTTCAAACCAACAGTAGTGACAATAATACACCAGGTATAAGTACAGGTGCTAAGAAAATCTTCTTCAGTCTGAAGACATTGTAATGCATTTGATTCCATAAGAAGCCAGTGACAAAACCTGTCCTTCCACATACATCAGTATCAACTTTACAAAGAATTTACAAAACCAAAACAACATCAAAAAAAGTACATACCACCTAAATTTTGTTTCAAAAGAATACTGTAAGAGTAGTAAAATTATAAACAAAACAACTGACATCCAGAATCCAATTCAAACTTGATATTCACCCATGCAAATGGAACTCAGTTTTGGTCACTGCCATTACGGTGGCTGAAACAACAAGAGAAAACTAAGTATAACTCTGCAGATGCTCACAGGAATATTCTGTAGGGACAAAATCCTCAAGCATCTGTGCTTAGGGACAATGCACTGCTTCTGCACGGTGACTTTAAGGAACATACTTGGCATAACACCTGCTTACCCACAGAAATCTCCACACTGAGGATGCTACAAGACCAAATTCACCAATTACCTGAAACAGAGCCACCGGCACATGCCTAGAGAAGACACTGCTCAACATACACTCATCCTCCAAGAATCACTAGGCTCAGGTATATCTAGAGAGCATTGAATGAAATGTCCTGTGGCTGTGGAGGGAAGAGGGGAAATGGGAGGGGAGAAGAAAGACAAAGAAAAGAGGGGAGGGAGAAGGGGGAAGAAAGATAAATGGAAAAAAGAAAAGAAAGAAAAGATTAAAGGAAAAAAGGGAGGAAAAAAAAAATGGGAAAAGGGAAAAAAGAAAAATGGGAAACAGGAAACAAGAAACAAGAAAAAATGGGGAAGAGGAAGTGTCCTGGGTTCAGCAGTAGCAGTCATTTTTCCTCTTCTTGGTAGCTGGTGCAGTGCAGTGTTTTGACTTTCAGCTCGGGAACAGAGCTGATAACAAGCGATGTTTTGGTTTGGCCAAGGACTTTGTGAGCCTCATGCTCTGCCAGGGAGGAGGGGGAGCCAGGAGGAAGCAGAGACAGGACACCTGACCCAAGTTAGCCAAAGAGGTATTCCATACCACAGCACGTCATGCCCAGGATGTAACTGGGAGTTAGCCGGAAGGGCTGGGAGACGGCAGGGTTGGAGGAGGTATCGGTCAGAGCTTGGTTGGGCTGGGGGGGCGAGTTATCGGTCGGCTGGTGGTGAGATGATGTATTCTCTTCCCTTGTTATTTCCTTTATCATTATTATCATTGGTGGTAGCAGTAGTGATCTGTGTTATACCTTAGTTACTAAACTGTTCTTATCTCAACCCGTGGGAGTTGTATTCTTTTCGATTCTCCTCTCCATCCCTCCGAGAGCAGGGGGAGGGCAAGAAAAGGGGGGGAAGTGAGCGAACGAATTACCTGACTGGGTTTAAACCACGACAGTTCTTTTTGGCGCCCAACGTGGGGCACGAAGGGTTGAGGTAACGACAGATTTGACTGGATTAATAGTCACTCGTCACAATGCTGATTTATTGGCTCTCAGAGTTGTTCTTGTTGATCTCGCAGCTTCAGAATGTTGTAACTTACGTAGAGCCGGTATTTGCTGTGATAGTGTTTATCAAGTATGGGGCCTGGGCTAAGGTTCTTGTCTCACTGTGCTTTATGGCAATGGCTTGTAATACGGGCGGGCTCCAGCAGCAGGGCGGGACGGACGTGGCCGTGGACTTGTACCTGGCCGTCCGGCTGCTCTTCACCGTCCTGGCCCTCACCCTACTCTCCATCTTCGTGAGGCTGCGGGGAGCCGAGGGGGAGCGGCCCCGGGAGCCGGCGGCAGCCGAAGCGGCCCGGGAGAGCGGCCCCGGGGACCAAGCGGCGGCGGGAGCGGAGCCGGAGGCCGCGAGGGGACGGCTGCCGGTGGAGGAGGTCGAGGCGGTCGGGGAGAGGAAGGAGGCGGCTGCCGAGCAGCGGGAGAAGGCGGCGGAGGAGCCGAGCCCCGCGGAAGAGCCGAGCCCCGCGGCCGAGCCCAGCCCCGCGACGGCCGAGAGCACTTCCCGGAAGCCGCCCGCCGAGCCCCAGGAGGATGCAGGAGACCACGCAGCATTTCCCAGCAAGGCAGAGGAGGAAGAGCTGGACTCAGGAAAAGAGAAGCTGGCGGTGGGAGAGCCGGCAAGCACAGCAGCTGCACCAGCCCCAGTGACAAGTACAGCAGCATCAGTTGAGAGTTCTGAAGGTTTTGAATGGCCTTTGGGTGTCCTTGGTACCTGCCTGCTGATTGTGATGGGGATCAGCATGTTGGCACACACACAGGCTGTGTTCTACCCACGACCATTTTGTCTGATCTCAAAAGTTAAGCAGAGTCAGGTTTGGGTCTTGTCTGGGGTTAGACGAGGATATGGGGGGACCAAGAGGTTTTCCCCAAGGCTGGACAGCCAGGAGTGGCAGGGTGTGTGGGACAGTATGGGCAAGTATCTAGTCCACTGGGCCCCTCCAGTGCTTTGGAAGCATTGGAGATGGAAGGCAGCTGTATGGAGTCCCCAGCAACAAGCTGCAGAAACTGCTGAAGGGGACAGTGAATTATTTTGAGCCTGGTGGGCCCAATGCACTTCAGGCCATCAGAGCAGAGATGCAACACAGAGATGGACTCATGATCGAGGGGTGGACTTAGCAATGGACACTATTGCCCAGGTTATTCACGAGTGTGAACACTGCACACAGTCTCTCCTGCTCTGGAAGACTGTTACAAGAGACGGAGCCTGACATCATGGACCAGATGGACTCAGCAGCTTTATAGGGACTGGTCCATGCACTAAGATAAGAGTGCACTGAGATAAGAGTGATGGTATATTGAAAATGTGGGATCTGAGCATGACGTGAATGGTATGGAATAAGGGGTGGATAATGTCCTGGGTTCAGCAGTAGCAGTCATTTTTCCTCTTCTTGGTAGCTGGTGCAGTGCAGTGTTTTGACTTTCAGCTCGGGAACAGAGCTGATAACAAGCGATGTTTTGGTTTGGCCAAGGACTTTGTGAGCCTCATGCTCTGCCAGGGAGGAGGGGGAGCCAGGAGGAAGCAGAGACAGGACACCTGACCCAAGTTAGCCAAAGAGGTATTCCATACCACAGCACGTCATGCCCAGGATGTAACTGGGAGTTAGCCGGAAGGGCTGGGAGACGGCAGGGTTGGAGGAGGTATCGGTCAGAGCTTGGTTGGGCTGGGGGGGCGAGTTATCGGTCGGCTGGTGGTGAGATGATGTATTCTCTTCCCTTGTTATTTCCTTTATCATTATTATCATTGGTGGTAGCAGTAGTGATCTGTGTTATACCTTAGTTACTAAACTGTTCTTATCTCAACCCGTGGGAGTTGTATTCTTTTCGATTCTCCTCTCCATCCCTCCGAGAGCAGGGGGAGGGCAAGAAAAGGGGGGGAAGTGAGCGAACGAATTACCTGACTGGGTTTAAACCACGACAGGAAGAATAAGAGGAAAAAAGAAAAAAGAATATAAATTTCATAAAAATTAAAAAAAAAAGAAAAAGGGAATGGGGAGATAGAAAGAAAAACATATTCGTAACAACCAAGCCCCTCTTACAGGTCAGGTTCCACTTCTGTTTCATGTTGGTAAAATGCCAAAACCTGTCAACAAATTGATGGTTGAGACACTAAAGTACAAACCAAATAGCTAGTCTGTTCCACAGGTACATCTTTCACAGAGTTGTTTTTCTAAATAGAATGTCTAAATGGGATTGAATTTACAAATGAATATTAGTTCAAATCAGCACAAGCAGTTTTCTAGCAACACAAGCCTCTAATCTCCCCCATTTAGTAATCTGACTTTAATTAGCTATGTGTGCTGAAGATGTTTCTAGTAGATGTATAATTAGGAAGTATATTTTTCAGCCTAGAGGATGTTTATCAGTTATGATCCTAAACAAATAAATAATTCCATGTTGTGCAGTCTGAAGTTACTCTGGAAGTACCACATCCAAATATTTTAAAGAAATAATTGTCCCAGAGAACAAATCTTGTCCAAGCTTAACATTTGGTAAAAAAGGAGAAAGCAGACGCTTAAAAGTAATGGAATGTACCTGAATTGTTTTGTTTTATTTAAGCAACTTTTTAGAATGAGCCTATCCTTAAAATCTTTTTCTTAGGCATGTCAGACTTGCTGCTGAGTAAGATTTCAAGAATGCTACATGAACTCATACCATTCAATTTCACACGCTGTGTGCACCTAGACCCATGGTCCTTAAACAAAACCAACAGTAACTGAAGTTGTAATACAAACACTGCGGTATTAAACATAAAAGCAAACCACCATGCAAATGTTGGCATGCAGGGTAGTGATGTGGTTAGACAGCATTTCTAATCTGGATTTTTTTTATTCTTAATCCTTTCTAAAAAGCACATAAATCCTTACAAATTCTCACAGTGTGCCCTCTAATCTTTCTAATACCAAAGCAGACTAATGCTTCTCAAGCATTTTCTACTGAGAACAAATCTCTGTCACTCAATACTCTCCTCACAAAAATAAACCCAAAAAGCAAACACTAAGAAATCCACCTCACAGTTTTTTCTCCTCCACTTATTTTATATAAGTAAATACTTACCACCAGCTTCCTACATAACCATTTAATTATACTAATTTCCTATTACCAAGTCCTTCCTCCAAGGCAGAATTGAGTTGCAGAGAGAGCATGTATCTCCGTATGTGAGAGCAAGCTCACACAATTGAGAGGAAACCAGAGCTGCCAGCTGAAAAAACCTTTGCTTGACTCAGTAATACTGCAACTCTGCACCTAAGTGGCACATTTTTACCTAGTCCAGCTATTCTGTCATTTTAACCAGACTGCTTTCAATAATCTCTGAACCACCTCTGGATTCTGGATAGAACCTTTTGAGCTCTTTTAAACATAGGAGAAACAGGACAGACAGCCCAGGGGCTGGAGCATTTGCCTGCTGTTTAGAAGTCCTGGTTGAATTCCTTGCTCCTTAACTGGGCTGCCTGCATGACTTCAGGCAAGGTACTAAGCCTCTCTTTGCCATGGCTCCCCATTTGTAAATGGGGATTATTATTCTTCCTTACCACAAAAAAGTGCAGTGGGGATAAACTACATTAGACGGTGGAAGTCAGGCTACAGTAATAGGACCACACAAACAGAACAACTAACAAAAAGCACAAAATCATCATGAGCTTACAGGAAGCTGCATCTCATTATAGCTTTCATTTTTAATAAAACATCCGGGGGAGAGAAGGGGGTGTTTTCAAAGAGCACACATTTTAAAGCATTAGGTAAAATTTATTCTCTTACAGAGATCCCTGAATTCATCACAGTTTCCCTAGGCACTAAATATTACCCATTTTGCTTCAAAACCTTCAGTACTTAAAAAGTTTCTTTGATTGCTAAACCTGCTTGACAGCTTCCCTTTTTCACATGCCTTATTTTCTTTCCTACAGATTCTTTCTTTACCACAAGCACTCACAAGCAGTTAACATACTTCTATACAAATCTGTAGCTGAACACATTCTCCACAGAGCTACAGAAATGGATTTTTGCAGCCCTAATGACTCGTGGCCATCTTTTCAATCTTGCCCTACAAGATCACACAAGTAAGTATCTTGCCTCCTGTCAGCTACTGTTATCCAAGAAGCAGCATGTGGGGAGAACAATAAAGGATCAGCAGAGGTGATGAAGTCATCTGTAGATTTAGCAGACAAGAAAAGAACAGGAAGCGAGGGACTACTAACCCCACCAATCATAGTCACATTATTCCAGGTAGCTTATCCTTCAGACTCAGAAATTATAAGAGATATTGGCTTCTGGTAAAGGAATAGCAACAAGATTATACTGTTGCAAGTAGGACAAATTTGATCTGGACATGCTATTAATACAAGAGAAATAGCTCTTTAATTTTTCTAATGAAACAATAGGGTACTGTCCACAAATCATTTTTTCATGATGTTCAGATCTTCTTCTGCCTGTACTCTGCTATATATAGGTCTTGCTAAGTGTTGTGGTCAAGCAGAGCCCCCAAATGTGTCCTGACACTATGGGACAAAGTGAGATTTTGTATCAGTCCTGACTCAACTAAGGTTTCTTCCTCTGACATCTCATCCATAAATGACCATCAGCCTCTCACTTGTTCTCTGCATACCTGGTTTCTAGAAAAGCCCTTTCATTATAGGAGTTTTCAAGACGTTTTCACTCCAGACCCCTAAATGTCCAATTCCCAGTAAAATTTGATAGTGATTATTACACATGGCAGTAGGAACAGGATCAGATGCCAAATCTTCACACACAAGTCCATGATCCAGAAATTTTGCAAGCTTAAGTTTTGGCAACACCATGCATGTAAAATCCCTGGATAAGTTCCACAATATGCATTTGCAGAACTGTCCCACGCAGATGGGAATTACAGGTCAACTTGCAATTTGTGCTAAAGCTTAGGATCACTAAAGTGACAGCAAAACACGTTCCAAACTAAATTACAATTTCATCTGGGACCATCACATCAGAGATTTTCCCAGAAGTATGCAAGTTCTTCAAATCCCATAGTTACAGTGCTTTCGATTTTACACTCAGCAAGTCAAACACGAGGCTTTGCATTAGCAGGAATCTTGCTTGTACACAGAAAAAGGAAAGAACAGGATCAAACTCTCTCAAGGAGCTCATTTTAACAAAATACCATTGCAGCCTCTAAATTTTAATCTGATACAGTTATGTTCTTCAGGCTGTTTTCAAAACTGAAATAGCATCAAACTCCTACAGAGATACACACGAGACTGTGATATTGATTTTTGAGTTACGACGTTAAGTAGGAGATTTCTGAAACGAAGCTAGGTAATTTTCTTATGTAGCACTGTGCAATATCTTCTGTGAGTTTGGGTTACTCTGTTTGAGATAAGAGGAGAATGGAAGTGTTTTGTGGCAGATTTCCTTTAGCATCCTTGCAACAAAAAGGACGCTTTCTACATATTCTGTCAGGGATTCTGTGATGCTGAGTTCATATGTGTTGAATATGCAAATCGTGACGGTGGCTACTGTTCATAAGTAGAAGTGGCTAATCTAATGTGACTAAGAACAAACTTTACAATTAATATTCAGCTGACAAAAAAAGACAAAAAGATATTATCATAAAGCTTGTGTGACACACACCTTAATTCTTTTTAGCATGTCAGAGAGAGAGGTAAGAAGACAATCTATTTGTCCAATCAATACATTTGGTGCTTTTATTATATTTCACAGAATCATAGAATCGTTAGGGTTGGAAAGGACCTTAAGATCATCTAGTTCCAACCCCCTGCCATGGGCAGGGACACCTAACACTAAATCATATCACCCAAGGCCTCGTCCAACCTGGCCTTGAACATTGCCAGGGGTGGAGCATTCACAACCTCCCTGGGCAACCCATTCCAGTGCCTCACCACCCTAACAGGAAAGAATTTCCTCCTTATATCCAACCTAAACTTCCCCTGTTTAAGTTTGAATCCATTACCCCTTGTCCTGTCACTACAGGCCCTAATGAAGAGTCCCTCTCCAGCATCCCTATAGGCCCCCTTAAGATACCAGAAGGCTGCTATGAGGTCTCCACACAGCCTTCTCTTCTCCAGGCTGAACAGCCCCAACTTTCTCAGCCTGTCTTCATAGGGGAGGTGCTCCAGTCCCCTGATCATCCTTGTGGCCCTCCTCTGGACTTGTTCCAACAGTTCCATGTCCTTTTTATGTTGAGGACACCAGAACTGCACACAATACTCCAAGTGAGGTCTCACAAGAGCAGAGTAGAGGGGCAGGCTCACCTCCTTCGACCTGCTGGTGACACTCCTTTTGATGCAGCCCAGGATACGGTTGGCTTTCTGGGCTGTGAACACACACTGAAGCTGGCTCATGTTCATTTTCTCATCGACCAACACCCCCAAGTCCTTCTCTGCAGGGCTGCTCTGAATCTGTTCTCTGCCCAACCTGCAGCTGTGCGTAGGATTGCCCCGACCCAGGTGTAGGACCTTGCACTTGGCATGGTTAAACTTCATGAGGTTGGCATCAGCCCACCTCACAAGTGTGTCAAGGTCCCTCTGGATGGCATTCCTTCCCTCCAGCGTATCAATCGAACCACACAGCTTGGTGTCATTGGCAAACTTGCTGAGGGCGCACTCAATCCCACTGTCCATGTCAGCGACAAAGATGTTAAACAAGACCGGTCCCAACACTGATCCCTGAGGGACACCACTTGTTACTGGTCTCCAGCCGGACATTGAGCCATTGACCACAACTCTTTGCATGCAGCCATCCAGCCAGTTCTTTATCCACCGAGTGGTCCATCCATCAAATTGATGTCTCTCCAATTTAGAGACAAGGATGTCGTGTGGGACAGTGTCAAACGCTTTACACAAGTCCAGGTAGATGACATCAACTGCTCTACCTCTGTCCATCAGTTCTGTAGCCCCATCATAGAAGGCCACCAAATTGGTCAGGCAGGATTTCCCCTTAGTGAAGCCATGCTGGCTGTCACCAAGCACCTTGTTGTTTTTCATGTGCCTTAGCATGCCTTCCAGGAGAATCTGCTCCAAGATTTTGCCAGGCACAGAGGTGAGACTGACTGCTCTGTAACTCCCCGGGTCATCCATTTTCCCCTTCTTGAAAATGGGGGTTATATTTCCTTTTTTCCAGTCATGGGGAACTTCATCCGACTGCCATGATTTTTCAAATATGATGGCCAGCGGCTTCTCAACTTCATTTGCCAGCTCCTTCAGGACCCGTGGATGGATCTCATCAGGTCCCATGGACTTGTGCACGTTCAGATTTTTAAGATGGTCTCGAACCAGTTCCTCTCCTACAGTGGCTGCAAGGTCTTCATTCTCACAGTCCCTGCATCTGCCTTCCAAGACTTGGGTGGTTTGGTCAGAGCCTTTGGCAGTGAAGACCGAGGCAAAGAAGTCATTCAGAACCTCAGCCTTCCCCAAATCCTGTGTAGAAAGTTCTCCTGAGAGCTTCATGAGGGGACCTACATTCTCCCTAGTCTGTCTTTTATTTGCTATGTACCTGTAGAATCCCTTCCTGTTATCTTTAATACCTCTAGCTAAGTTTAATTCTAACTGGGCCTTAGCTTTCCTAACCTGGTCCCTAGCTTCCTGGACAACATCCCTGTAGTCTTTCCAGGCCACCTGTCCTTGCTTCCACTTATTATAAGCCTCTTTTTTCAATTGGATTTTCCTCAGGAGCTCCTTATCCATCCAAGGAGATCTCCTGGCCCTCCTGCTGCACTTCCTTCTGGTTGGCATGCAACACTCCTGAGCTTGCAGCAGGTGATCCTTGAATATCAGCCAAGAGTCTTGGTCCCCCCTGCCCTCTAGGGCTGTATCCCATGGAACCTTCCTGAAGAGGCCAAAGTCTGCTCTTTTGAAGTCCAGGGCAGTGAGCTTGCTGCACGCTCTTCTCACTGTCCTGAAGATCAATGCAGCATGGGCTATAACCTGAAATGGTTTCCTTTGTACAATCACATAGCTGGGTGAGGAATTTCATCCTGATCTTCTACAGAAGAATAACTCAAGATGATCTTAAGTGACCTACATTTAAAGATAGTGTGGGCTCTGATAAAGAAGAAACCCCTTTTTTTTTATAAATTACATAAGACAACAATTCCCAAATGTTCTTATGAAGGTAAAAGAAAATTATGCCCTCCCTAGTCCTCTGTGCTGCCTACCAAATAATTCACTAGCAAGGATGTGACTTTCTTGCAGATACAGACAGTTGTAAACATCCTCTAATTTTCTTATGTTTAATAGCGCTGTTTAGGGTACTGAAGATACCAGGCCCATTTGATTCATATAGATGCCTTAACTTCACCTAGTCTCAGTAGTCATTTTGCTGCAACAGAACACCTGTAGCATGAGTCCTGATATGTGTCCTTGCACAGTTGCACCTTCAAGGTTTATTGATATATTAAATTAGCTGAAAAGGGTATATCAGTTACAAGAAAGAATGTGGAAAAACATACAAAAAAAGAGAACTGGATGTATACCTTATAACATATACTCATCTTGATTATAAGCAGACATGCTACATTGTTCAATTATTCCATAATCACAGAGTGTTAAACTTTGAGAAAAAGCATGCCCATTACAAAGCACCAGGACATATATCTCAAAAGAATGCAATGACATTTTAAGGCTCAAAACCATGCATGTTTAATTTGAAACATCAGATTAAGCAGCAGTAAATCAGAAGAGACCACAAGAAACACAGCTTCTTTGCAGCTGTTATCTTAGAAGAAATACGAGTAACTAAATGTGACATGCATTGGGCAGGTTCAGTACAGCCTCTATACCTAAGAATTATGTTATAGCAGCAAATTGAAACCAGAGGGAAACCCAGATGGCAAATAGGATGCAAGCTGGATTTGTTCCTGCTGATTCCAAAGTGGCTTCCTTATAGAAGCACGCTGGGGAGGGTAATTCAATCTGACTTCAAAACCTGCTACAATTCTAGTTTACAAGCAACATTACACCCCCATCCCCCAAAAAACACCAAAAAAACACAACAAAACAAAACAAAACAAAAAAAAAAAAAAAACAAACAAAAAACCAAATCAAACAAATCCCCGAGACCTACAGAAAGCCTCTCAGTGTCCAAAGCAGCAGGTCCTGGCAATAAAATTCTACTGACTTTTCTTTAAAGGACCATTTCTAATGCTCAATATAAACCAAAATCCAAACACCTTATTCTTGGGAAGGTTTTGACTAAAATCAAATTTCTGAATTTCATCTTTGATAGCTGGCCTTGTAAAAGAACAAACTTCTAACAATACATTTTCTAGACCTTAAAGAAGGATTTTCAGGACATGTAGACCATGTTCTTATAATATCTGAAGAGACATCCCATTTGCCAAAAAACACGTGTACTTAATTTACACCTTATATGTTATGCTTTACAAGCATGGAAAATAACTGGGAGAAGTTGCTGTTTATAATAAACATGCACGTGTCAAAGTTTAGGGAGATTTCTGGGTGTGGGATGACCTTTATCACTGAATAGCAGGACCTGGGCTCCTATTTTTACAGGAAGAAAAATGATTTTCCCAGTGGTGTGCTGCTTTCAAGACATACACTGATGCCAGTACCAGAAAAATCTGTGGGAAGGCATTTGCTTCAGGTCATCTTCATACAGCAGATGAGAATTTCCACCCTATTTCCTCCCTCCAACTCATAAGCATGCGGCATCAGTGACTGAACACCATAGAATACCTGAGGTTTAACTGGGAATATCAGCTGGCCATGTGTCCTGGGTTCAGCAATAACAGTCAATTTTTCTCCTTCTTAGTAGCTGATGCAGTGCTGTGTTTTTGACTTTCAGCCTGGGAACTGTGCTGGTAACACCAATGTTTTTAGTTACTGTTCAAATGTTTAGACTGACCAAAGACTTTGTGAGCCTCATGCTCTGCCAGGGAGGAGGGAAAGCTGGGAGGAAGCAGAGACAGGACACCTGACCCAAACTGATCAAAGAGGTATTCCATACCACAGCACGTCATGCCCAGGATGTAACTGGGAGTTACCCGGAAGGGCTGGTGCACTGCAGGGTTGGAGGAGGTATGGGTCGGTGCTCGGTCGGGCTGGGGGGGGGTGAGTTATCCTTCGGTGGGTGGTGAGGTGTTGTATTCTCTTCCCTTGTTATTTCTTTTATCATTGTTATTATTGGTGGTAGCAGCAGTGGTTTGTGTTATACCTTAGTTACTGGACTGTTCCTATCTCAACCCGTGGGAGTTATATTCTTTTGATTCTCCTCCCCATCCCTCTGGGAGTGGGGGGAGGGCAAGGGGGGGTGTGTGTGAGAGAGAAACTGTGTGGCTGACTTGCCAACAGGGTTTAAACCACAACACCATGGATTTTAGAGAACTTGGGAGAAACATTAGGAATAGACTCTTGAAACCTTGAAATGTAACTTGCAACTCTAGAATAACTTTCAGTGCCAGTGGCAACCATGTGTAGGTGAAGCATGTCAGTATAAGCTGACAGTAGCGTGAAGTTTCTAGTATTCAAGCACAAATTTGCAGCTGCACTTTGGCTTCAGACCTTAATAGTCAACATACACAAGCCCAATAATAATGCTTTGATAACAGCCACACTTAGCACTTACACACTATCTTCCATCCAAGCATATTAAAGGCTGTTTGTATGTATTTACTCGCCCACTATTGAGGAGGAAGAATGATTCAGTGCTTCAGTGATGTAGTATAAGACTATAGATCTAGGAGACAATTAAAAAAAAAACAAACCAAAAAAAAAGTAAAATCAAGATGTCAGAGATCCCATGACAGAAAAAAAAAAAGTTAAAAAAAAAATCTTATTTCCTATTTATTTTGTAAGGGAATTCCTTTTATCTGAGTACAGCTTTCAGCAAGGCTTCTAGCAGAGCTAACAAGTTTACTTCTGCGGAAAGATAGCATAGGGCAAGTTTTGCTGCTATCATTTGATTTAAGTAAAAACTTTTATGGAAAAGTCCTATTTTTACAATGTCTCAGTGGCGGTAGAACATTATGCTAAATCAGCAGTTTATAGTGAAGTTGTCTGTTGGGGCTTTGGTTGTTTTTGTTTGGTTTTTTTTTTCCCTCTTCTTTTTGGGTTCCACATTTCAGAGACTAACCACATTAACTTTTCCTCATGTTGCAGGTGGCCAATGGGTATTGCCCATTTCCAAGCCAGTAGGGCCATAAAATTGCATGAAAGGTGAGTCATGGAAGATTTGTGGTTCATAAACCACAGAATCTTTAGCCTCTAAATTTTGCTTTGTGCTTTAGTTTCAAATACAGCCAGAATTCAAAAAACAAAGACAGACCCAAGCCTGCCAAGTTCTATGCCATTTGGGAAAATGAACACATGCACTCCGCTGGCTGAGGTGTGTGAACCCTGGGGTAAGGTTGGAAAGAGACCTGTCGACTTCAGCCAGAGATAGACTGGGCCATGGATAAACATCACTAAGTTTCAAATTATACTGCAAATACTTAATACTAAAGGAATTAGGTTCTTTGTTTGAAAGAGCCACTGGTTCTTCATGCTGAGGTACTCTGCACATGGCCAAATTCTGTGCTGCCTTCCATTCTAAAAAGTCCTATTAACTGTCAGCAGAAAACGTAGCCCATAAGTTCTCCTACAAGTTTATTTTTTCTGGAAACAGCAGTCTGTTCATGTATGCAAGCCAGGAAACTCCAAGAATCATTGATTATACATCAGTCCTTAACACTGTATTTGGCACTGTAAAGCAAACAGAAACACCACCTTGCTGAGAAAGTTATAACCTAGATCCAAGATGATGAAATACAATGACAATACCTTTTTTCTTCATTAACAAAGAGTTGGTTGTTTTTCATAAGAGCACTAGATTGCATGCAAAACTTACTGCTGCAAGACACTCCAGTTAGGCAGTTACAGCATTGACAAGAACATCTACAATTAGATTGGAGAAGAAATTTTTCTACAGCTCTCAAAACCTCAGGATAAAGCAATGTCTGCTAGAGAGAATGAGCTTATGGTTGGTCCACAGCGCCCTCAACACCACATTATCTATCTAACACAGGGCAGCTTCCTGTGACCTTCTTCCTGTCTTCATGCATAGAAAGAAAGAAGTGAAAGTTTTAACAGTGCCATCCATCCAGAAGAACCATACCAGAGATCTTCAAGAAGTTAAAATAGCCTTCAGATGATGAGCTGGAGACATCTTTTCTACTTTACGTCTACTGTACCGGTTTTGGCAATGATGTAACCAAACAAGACCAACTCCTAACACTGAAGCCATCTGTCTACTTTTGTCACAGCTAGTAAGGTTTCACATCCAGTGCTGTATGCTGCTCTCCAAGCCTGAACCAGCTGCAGACTTTGAAAATAAACAAACAAAAAGTGGTAGCATTTTTATAAATTCTTGAACTGAATAATACCCCAAATGGGCCCCACTAGGTGGAGAAGTTAAGGTGGTAACTATATTCAAACACTTAACAGCTTGCAAAGAAAATGAAGGCAAATTTATTTTCAATATACATGGAAAATGAGATGTGACGTTATAAGCTTTTAATTGTACCATGGACAATTTAAATATTAGAGGAGAAGTTTCATAAATAAGAATTGAAGTAGTCCTGGAAGAGATTCCCCCAAGTTTGTGGGGTCTTGAGTGCTGGAAGCCATACAAACGTATGTCAGGAATGACATGTACAGTTGATTTAGCCTTGGACATGGGAAAGACTGGATTGCCTTCTGAAGTCCCTTCCAACACAAGGCTGTATGATTCGTCTGACAATTGATGTCAAATTTGGACCTCAATATAGGACTTTCACATGCTGGATATGGGCCAGCAAGACAACTCTTACTCTGTAGAGAACACTAAATCTGAAAAGAAACAACTGTTACAAGGCGAAAAAACATCAGCCTCTGAAAACGACAACAATATTGATATATAAATCATTAATGTTACAGAGTTAGTGAGGAGGCAGCAGACAGAAGGAATCTGGTTTAATCTTACTTAAGCACCAGTTTGCAAATCTCAGCCAAACGTCCATTTCTGATAACAAGTGAACACTACCTTCATTTGACACTGTAGACAGTAGGTCATACAGGCAAAGAAATCAATACCTTTAAAGACATTTCCATTTTCAAACATAAATTGGCCTGTTACAGTCAAACACCTTACTGCATAAAAAAGTTTTTACATACTTTTTCTGGGTTTGTAAATTCAAGTTGCAGCAAGTTACATAGATCACATCACATTTGTTCAGATATGTTCTATAAAAGCACACAATGCACATTCTCCAAGCCTTGAAATGTGTGTAAAAAGATCCAAATATGAAACTGTTTTGGAGCCTCTTCCCATTTCAATGGGGCTAGCATGAACAGAAGAATGGTTGGACTCAGTCTGAGGTCCAAGTCTGTCTTGACTGCCCTGTTTCCAGCTGGGAGACAAACCCAAGAAGGACCCATTTTACTTCTTCTACATGGAAATTTGTTAGACTGGCTCTTCTCATGAAATTTGGGCCTCATCCAATCCTCATCCCCTATTTACACAGTATATATGTTCAATGAACATATCAGTATTTACTTTATCAGGAGGGAGAAAGTGGTAGGAATAATAAAATCTTGCCACCATGTCCACAAAGCAGAAGTTTTCCTATCCCCTTTTAAAAAGCCAGAATTGTACAAGGCATAGCAAGACACCTTGTGAAGATGTTCTCTAAGGGATTGATCCTGTCAGTCACATCAACTTGTCTATCACAATGAGAGCAACTGGCCTAGGGTTACTCACAGGCAGTGAAAGATGGAAGGTGAATCCCATTTCATGCCACTTCTAGGCAGAGATGATCCCTGACAATGGAAGAACAGAGAAAAAAAAAAAAAAGAAAAAAGAACTGAGATTAAAAATTAATAAAAAAGAATAAGAAGGAAAGAGAAACAACAGGAGAATAAAAAGACAACTCTGAAGTGCAGGAAGGCACTGAGAAACAAGGAAGAGTATGGTCACACAGGCATAGAGAATATAATGGTCATCATATGATGAAGGCTGTCAAAGGCCAACCAATATTCAGCTGTACTGGCAGTATGGTTGAGAATCGTGATGGCTCCATCATTGAATTTTACAGCTTTAACTGAATGAACTTCAGGATATTTTCTTTGACACCCTACCTCCTCCACCCCATATAAGGACAAATAACGCAAGAATGGCTGACCACTTTCAACTGACTTGCACCCACAAAGTTGAATGTTGAAAACTCATTCCCCCCAGCAGTGCTGTTTCCATTTTTTAAGCTTCGTTTGCAAAGTGTTTTATATTTTTCCCCACACAAGTGCCTCAACCTGTCTAGTTGCCAGTCTAGGGCAATTCTCCTTTATATGGGATCACAGCAACTGCTCTGTATGCCAATACTGAAAGTGAGTAGGTCAGAAAGAAGCCAGTTATTCAAGTGTTTACACAGATGTGAATAAAAATGTGTGACGCTGATATTAGAAACAGAGACATGCATTCTCTGCCTTTTTTTCTCCCCACCACTTTAAGATAAAGCATTGAAGATTTAAAAAAACACATATGATAAAAGCTCCTTCTACAAATGCTGCTCACATTTCACATCCCATTACCTCTACTTTTATATTTCTAGAATATACAAAAATTGTTCATGCTGTCTCTATTCTCTTTTCAGTTCCTTTTTCAGGCAGTTCCTAACAGATTTCTTCTTTAATGATAGGTTAAACAAATGATCCTTCTCCTCCCCTTCAAATAGCTATCCCACTACCACAAAGATACTTATACCTCGTAAGGGGCCAGCATATCAAAATCATGATTGAGATTAAAATTTGATTTCTCTGTCAAATTCATTCTGACAAGCGATTTCAGCCATGGAGGACAGAAGGCAGAACCCAGACACTTTCTGTGGTTTGTTTCCAGTCACACATTCCATTCCACAAGTAGTATCTCTGAGGTGGGTGACAGACAAAATTATGTTGGCTCACTTCAATTTTGCTGAAGTAGTAGGAAGACTGCCAGTCTGTTTAGTGAGACTTGAATGGCAAACCAGGTCCAAGGCAAGCTCTTCATTTACAAGCAATTGCCAGAAGGCTTCTGTGTAGTCAATATAGAGCTCCACAGGCTCTGAAAACCAGTTTAGAACTGGGTGCACTTTTAAACCCTGTGGAGAAGCTCTAAACCAAATGTGCGTTGGGATGTTATCTGTCAATTAAAAAAGCAACAATATACCTCAGTCCTAGGAAGTGTTCATGAATCAAAGGTTCATAATTAACTTTGAAATAACAAGAGAAATGGGAAACCTGGTATTTGATTAGTATAAATGAGATTTAAAAGTTCAAAGACTTGCATAAACTTAGGGAAGGGGTTTGATAAAATATCAATAAAATCCATGCCATTTTCCACTTAAGCAGAGTCCTTTTTCCTGTACAAGGAACAACCAGAAAGTTACCATATGAAATCATCACAGGAAGTGTCAAATTGGAAAGAGAGTTCTAAAAACCACAAAAATCTCCTTTTAGACAAAATATCTTCACATCATGAAGTTAGAAGCCAGCACTGAGGTAAGTGAGAAGGTAAGAGAGGACAGAAAACTGCTTTTCCCAGGGGACCAACAGATGTAGCATAAACACAACTCTAGCAAAGGGCAATTTGGCCACTTGCATAAGATTTTATTTTCTCATAGGGATTATTAAAATGGTGTTTTTACAGTAAAAGACAATTATAAGAATAATCTATATCCACAACCAATAAATAGGGAATAGAAATCATTGCACTGAAAATTGAAAAGGTACACAAACAAAGTTCATCAGTCTTCCTGAGGAAATTCCTGGAATGTTTGCACCTCATGTGATACATTTCCAGGTCTGCTGATCAGGAAATGCTTAGGCTTCAATTTTAAAAGACGCCTCGAAAATCACATGCAAAATAATTGATCATTGGAAAAGTTTTTTGAGCATAAGCACTCATGAAGAGAAACCAAGCAGGTAAGTACCCAACTATTTCAGCAAGAACAAAATGACATCTAAAGGCATCAGAATGAGGATTTGTAACTACCTCTAGCACCGGAAGCTAAGATAGCAGTAAAAGCACAAAGATCTTAGCAAGCGTAGCAAGTGAGAACTCTGTAGTGGAACTCCTACTGTGCCACAGCATCATAGCTCATATCACCCAGGCCCAGCAGTGCTGTACAACAGCATAATAGCATAAGGATGTTGCATGTTAGAGGTTACAACACTGAAAGACTTCCCCTACTTCTCAAGTATCGTTCCTACTTTTCAAGTAACCACAGTCATTTCACTAGTATTTCCACTGGCCATGGATCCCTTCCCTGTCAACATGTCTCCACATTTCCCAGCTAAAACGAATGCTGCAAAATATTTACTTCTTAATTGAATCACACATGTCCATATGCTGCTGCTTAGCCAGTTTTTCACAGTATTATGCTCCTGGCTACTATAATGAAGCCACAGTTCTGTTAAAGCCACAGTTTGTTTTTGGGATTTTGTGTGGGTTGTGGTTTTTTTGTAGTTTGTTTATTTCATCAGCTATATCTCTCCCATGCATCTTTACCAAGCCAGCTTCAAACCTGAACTCTGAATGACTTTAGTGAAGACATACACCAACTCCATGTAAGAAGCAGGACCCAGTTCTATTGCTGTCCTTGGTCTCTATGAAATGATGTCTTTCCTCAGTTCTTAAGCAGCAGATTGTGAAGTGATTTGGGAAGTTCCAAGTCTCCATGTTTATTATCTTCTTTCCAAGCACATCTTCATGGCAGCATTCAATCTATTGGACTCTGTTGAAAGGCTCATCTCTGCTTCCTGAGGCTCTGGTTTGGTTTGCTTATGGGTTTTTTTGAGGATGCAAATATTCATTTTCAGCTTAGAGGATTTTTTCATAGTTATCATAGAATGGTTTGGGTTGGAAAGGACATAAAGATTATCTAGTTCAAGCCCCTCTGCCGTGGGCAGGGACACCTTCCACTAGACCAGGTTGCTCAAAGCCCCATCCAGTCTGGCCTTGAACATTTCCAGGGATGGGGCAGCCACAAATTCTTGGAGCAACCTCTTCCAGCTCCTCATCACCCTTGCATTAAATAACTTCTTCTTTATACCTATTCTAAATCTCCCCTCTGTCAGTTTAAACCCATTCTCCCTTGTCCTGTCAGTACATGTCCTTCTAGAAAGTCCCTCTCCAGCTTTCTTGCAGGCCCCTGTAGGTACTGGAAGGCCACTATAAGGTACCTTCAGAGCCTTCTCTTCTCTAGGCTGAACAACCCCAACTTTCTGACCCACTCTCCATAGGAGAGGTGCTCCAGTCCTCATCATCTTCAGGACCCTCTTCTGGACTTGCTCCAACAGGTCCACATCTTTCTTATGTTGGGGTCCCTCAATTTTTTTAATATGCTCAATACTTTCTTGATCTCCCACATCACTGCTGAGATTATTTACTACTTCATGCCTCCTTTGTCCCACTGCATCAGTGACACAATGTTCCAATTACATCACTGTTAGGTGCATTTTAGCTGCTTGGAAGTACAGTGATGCATTCTATGGACACTAATAATGATGACTGAAACAATAAATACGATGGATTTTGATGCCCTAGACTACTTAAAATCAAAGGTAAAGCCTAGAGGCCAGACAAGCACAGGTAAATAATGCTGTTGTGATTACTAATATCATGTTTTCAGAGGAATGTCTTCAGATAAAGAAGCTAAGTTTTAAGCTGGTATAAATCAGTCTATTTTCACAGGGTCAGAAAAGTGAACCAGTTTACACTGACTGGCTAGAAATCTGGTAGCACATCTTTCTGTAAATGCTTTGGCAATGTAAAGCCCTTAACCATGAACTACAGTGCTACAGCTCTGTGAGATCTGTAATCACTGTGACCCTGCATTATTTATGCTATTTCTTATCTGGCAAGAAAAACTAAACTCCAGGAATCCGCCTGGTGAGGTACAGGACAATAGATGGTTTCTGCCTCTTAGGCAACAACCTCATATTTGGAATGAGTAGGTTATCTGAAACCAGAGGTAGTGCAGCTAGCAAGAGTTTTCTTCTTTAATTAAATAGGATGTTCCTGTTTTCAAATAGTGGAGATATTTCAACGCATTTTTTCATTGCTTTAATAAAGAACCTTTAGCAGAGTAATCCAGGCAAATTCCACATGAGATCTAGTAATTTAAAGAGATGACAGGGAACCTAGATTCCAGATGCTGTTTCTGATCTCGATTCCCTCTCAGTTTCTGATCTTTTCCCGCCTCCATTCCCTCAATACATCTCCTCGTTGGTACAAGAATGCTACTGATCTTAGAAAAGGCTGAGAATAGTTTTTTTTAAAAAAAGTGCATGTGACAACTCTGGATGAAAACCCGGCTGCAAGAAATCGGGAGGGCCTGAGTCTCTGGGTTTTAATAATCTTTACTATTTGCACAGTAAGTACCATTCATGTCAACTTTGCATGAGCACTAATGACAGCCAAACAATTTCTACATAAAAAGCCCTTAGGAAGCAGCTGTTTAGGCATTTGGTTTGCTGTAAAATTGATTATAGAAATTGCACAATTTGTCATAAGGTGTCTACTGAAGCTTGGTCATTAAAGCAGACACCACATCCACTTTAAAGTGCATGGGCAGATGCAGCTTTGTTGTGAGGACATTTCAGTCCAAGCGATCAGAGGCAGCAGTGTTGCTCATGTGTGTTTCTACAGCACAGTTGAATGATTCATCCAGTAAGTGACAAAGAAAACATCTTTTCTAGGATCGTAGATGATGACATTACACAGTATGTTCAGCAAAGCATCAGTTATTTCTAACACACAGAGTCAGAAACACAAAGAGGAAAAATAATCCCCTACTTTAGGAGTTAAAAAAAGAAAGAAATAAAAGTAAGGGCAGTTCCTACAGTCTGGACAAACACATGATTCCTGCAGCTTGGCAGATATAGTCAGGCAGTAGACTTGCTAGTGCCCTATTTCCTATTTTTAAATTTCTGATGTAGAATAACAGCAAGGAAAATAACAGGATGCAGCAGAATTCCAAATAAGAATTGATTTATTGGTTTAACTGACAAGAGAAACTTTTCCCAGCACAACTATCTAAGCCCATGAGATAGCTGAAACAATTTTTAACAGCTTACTACAAGGAGGTAGTTCTGTGCTGGAAAAGACAGACTCTCTCTGCATGTATTGGTGCTGTGCATGAAGAGAGATCTGAGAGAAAACATTAAGTAAACCAATTTTTACATGTTTTTGATATCACAATTGGAAATCCTTAGAACAAAACTTGAATAAAGAAGAAAATTGCCCAATTTGAAATGGTTTCTTCTATGTGTAGCGCTTAGGCCAATTTCCTGAGGTTGGCAAACATTAGGTTATCATTGCCATCCCTAATCACACAAGTCTTTCCTTCCACTATTGGCTTGTCTCTGAATTTGAAACCCAAGCTTAATGCAAACCCACATCAAGCAGAAATGGGACAAAACAGATCCATGCTGAGTCTGTATGGATAAAGCTGCAGAGTTTCTTGCTGCTCTAGTCACAATAATAATTTTTCAGCCTGAAAACTACTGGTCCAGTTCAGCAAGTGATTGCTTTGCTCCTGCACCACACATAGCCACAGAAAAGTGAAGTTTGCCTTCTGTTAGCTTTTTTTAATATATGTTAGTGAGGACACAGCAGCACAGAATCTTAGAAGCTTGTAAAATGAATTAAGCAGACAACTACAATGTATTTGTTTTCAGTTCAATAGGAGGTTCTAATATTGAACACATATGAAGGAAGAGACATGCTAAATTGAATGAACCTGCAGGCTTAAAGTGATATTAATTCCACTTGCATTCAACCATGTGGATCCAATGATCAAAGGGATTTAGAAGCAAGAAGGGAATAATGGAAATATCAACACCCGGCAATATTCTGCTGCCTCAGGGCATCACAGTACAGTAACAGATGTCAGGAGAGCAGCAGGGCTATCTCCTCTTAGATTGGAAGGAGACAGGAACTATAGTCACACAGGATTTTCATGCAACAACCTCAAATCTTTAAGATGCTGTTATGAAAAGGTGGCAATTGCTCTTCTACCCTTCTGCTTTATAAATTTATAAGCTTTCTATATAAAGCACTACTAGTGATGGCTAATTCCTTTTAACATGACTTTGAAGAAATGAAAGAACATGAAAACACCATGGTAGTGACTGAAAATTACCAGACAAGCCTTTGAAGAAATCAGAAACAAACTTGTTGAGTGAGCAACAGCTTATTTGAGAAAGAACACTTTGCCACAGGACAGGAAATCTTTAAGCTGTTTAAAAAAAGCTTTCCCAGATCCAGTATATGTATTTCATATTATCCAGAAGCAATAATAACCTAAACAAGAAATGCTAGCTGATTTAAACAAAAAGGCAAACTACCAATAATGATAAAAATATAAAGATTCAGAGGAACTTTTTCCAGAAAGTTCCTCCACTAGCTTACAAGAAATCTTCAGTTATTCTTATTGCATGTTACTCTGCTAGCTGTTTTCCCAAGAGAAAGTGAAGTAACTCCATTGGTATAGATAATCTAGATTTATAACACCATAACCAAATCATAAGTAATCAGGATTATATGTCTGTTATTGCTTTCTTCCTGACCTATATTTCTGCTACATATATGGGGGGTAGGAAGATCACAGGAAAACGTTCTAGGAAAGAACATAAATTCCTTGTAAATAGAAGGTGCTACCTACAGGGATTAAATTAATACAGGTAAGTGACTAAACAGTTGGAAGACTAAGGGGATTTAGGACAGCTATAATAGCCCATTTTATTTATTTTTATACAAAGTAGAAGCTGAGACTGCTAGTCTTGAAGTGACTTGCTGGCAAACGATTGAAGATTGTCACAGATTTTATTCCTTGCTTTGCTTGCCACTGACATAAGATCTAACATAGACTTGCTGACAAATGATCTTGGAGTGTTTGCTCCTCAGAATGTTAGAGAACACAGGTTTTCTATACAGTTGTATAAAATATGATGGTTTTATAGTAGCTGTCTTGCAGGAGATAGTCTTCACCAAAAGGCTAGCCAGGCATTGGAAAAGGCTTCCCAGGGAAGTGGTGGAATTGATGTCCCTGGAAGTGTTCAAAAACTGTGTAGATGAGACTCTTAGTGACATGCTTAGCGGTGGACTTGGAAGTCCTGGGGTAACACTTGGACTTGGTGACCTTGCAGGTCTTTTCCAACATAGCTAATTCTATGATTCTGTATGCTTCAGTGTTTTCTACTTGCTGCAGGGATGTAAGTGCTGATGGCTTCATGTAGGAATATGATATAGTTGGGCAAGACAGACAACAAACCTAAAGTGGAGATTTTGGACCTCTAAACATCTCTTCCAAAGGGCTGACCAGCTTTCTGACAGAGCAGAGCTGCACAATGGCGGTTCCTTAAAGGTCAAAAGGCAAACAAATATATTTGAGGAGGAAGCAAATCACTTCATAGATAGAAGTAATCAAAGTAAAAATCTCATCTACAGGCCACTTCTCTGCCAGTCCTGATCATCATGTGCTCAGGTTGCTAGGGTTTGCTGGAAATTCTCCTGTACGCCTTTGTGCATAACAGTAAACAATAACAAAGCTTACACAGGAACAGTTTCAGCCAAGTTCAATATGATTGCACTTCTGAATCAAACTAATCACGAAAGTAGGTTTTCACAGTCTCAGGGCCTAAATTGTTCTCTACATTCTTGTAGAAAGACAGATCAGCTGAAGGCTGGTATATTACTATTTTAATAATTATATGCCAGGGCTTAATTCTGTCAAGGAACAAACCTGATATCGTTATGTGCTGCAAGTTCAACACTGATAGTCAAAACTAGCCATGTAATGAATAACTTCATACTTAGCTTTAGTATTTAACCTGCCTCAATTTAAAATTGGGATAATAACTTGCATTCAAGTCTTCTTAAACTGAATGGCAAGGTTCCCCCAACTTAACAGACTTTTGATCATGCCTTTTGGCAAACTTCATCAGCTACACTCTCTCAGATTTTTGTGTGGAAGACATCCATCCAGAGAAGCAGAAAATATTCTTGCAGTAACTGGAGTTTGTTGGAAGAGTATTTAATGAAACACTCCTCCCAAAACTGTTCATTTTGTTTTATAGTAGCAACTGTTTTGGAGCACTAGAGGATTTAGGTTTTGTTGGTTTTAAATGTTTAAATTCTTTGCCTTTATGCCCTAACTTTTCAAAAAGTGGTACTGATAATTTTTCTGATGTCTTGCTGCATTTTTTAAATATTTTAAATTTACTTTGGGAAGGTCCTGTGGTACCTTATAAATCTCCCAGAAAGTAGAAAAGGATTTCTGTGGGCTTTCTTTTAGCCAGATTTCTCCATGCTATGTATATTTTAACTGCTACTTTCTTTAGACTGAATTGCCGCCTGTGTTTTAACCCCTCTTATTCAGAGCTGCTATATCTTCTGCATGGAATGTTGGGATCACCAGAGCCCAAAATGCTGTTAGAGGCAAATCCCTTACATGTCATTTAAATAACTGTTAGATATCCTTATTGTTCCAACAATCTAAGGATTTTAATTGTGCAAAATAAACTAACAACAAGCTCCTCAAAGGCAGGTAGCTTCAGGAAAATAGGTGAATGATAAAAAAAAAAAAAGAAAAATGACTTCTAGCTTCTTCAAGATGTCTGTGCTGTTAAAAAGTTATTTCTTTCCCCATTCTTTGGAGACCACCAAGCTGATTTTGAAGTGTGATCTATGGTAGGGTTTTTTAAAATAATTTTAAATCATGGAAAAAATCAGTGAGAGATTTTTATTGTTAAATAAATGGAACAGATAAATGCAAACCACATAAAGCATACCAGCATGCCTTCTGGTCTGAAAATAACCAGCCACTTTTCCATAGTGGAATGAACCTCTAATCCAAACAACAACAACAACAACAAAAATTATATTTTTCTGCTCTTGTGAATTTTGGCTATTCTCTCTGTATTCATATTCTTTCTTTATGCCTGTAAAGACATCACCCAGTAATAGGGAAAATGGAAATTCATTGCAAGCTTAATTCACAGTCCTTTAAAGGACACAAGATCGAAACTGCACTGAATTAATAAATTTACAGGAATGGGGCTGTTATCTTCATGAGTTTTATGCATGTTATTTACAGGTCCAGACACACATGAACAGTGGAAAACACAGTAACTGAAAACATAATCATTTACATCCCTTTAACCAAAAGAAGGCTATACCAGATTAAACTTTTAACCTTAAAAGGAAGAAAAAGAACCTCAGATCTTTCAGTAGTTTAAAAACTGATAAGACCTTAATTTGCAAAAATGTTTTAATCTAGAATTTTCATGTTTATTGCACATAGTAGTTCATTGTTTTTCCTTTTATTGACTACATAAAATAATCCTGTTCATCTAACAGTCTTTGGGGATTTCTGAATCCATTTGAACAGCAGCTATTCATGAGGGGGGGCTGGAAGGATTACAATGACTTGCATCAGTTTTTTGGAGAGGTACAGTTCCTTTAATATAGCCTCTTAAAGGGAGTCTGTATTCTTTTTATTCCTCTGTAGGGATTTTTGATGGGGGAGGGGACAGGGAAGGGAAGTCAAATCACAAAACATAGCACTTTCCTTTAATCAGGATTTAAATTAATCAGAGCTGAGCCATGTCTGGTAAAAAAAAATGCCACTCCCTGTATAGAAACAAACCTGAACCACTGCTTGGCCCTATGAGATTTTTAATAACTAGAAATAAAAAGCCTTTTGCAGTGAGTTCCCCAAACAACTATTTTATTTCTTCCCTGAAGAACGGTGAGGAAAATTGTTTCCCACTTCTAACAGCAACCCTGCCCACAGAAGAGTCTTTCCTCCCTCTCCATTGTCTCGAAATTCCAAGACATGCAAGTATACAGTGCATTTTCATATCCACAGATAATGTGCCACTGCTTTATTTTAGTTCTTCAGCCATTCTCTTTACCTCTAGCTCAGACCTAGACTTGTTTTGGTGCCTTGCTAATGAGTTGAGACTTGGGATTAGGCTAGTGCAGTATCATGCCCCATTCAGAGCTAACAGGTACAGAAAAAAAAGGTACAATCCAGCTTCCTCTTTTTCTTTGTAAGAGCTAACACAGGTTAAGATGCAAAAGTGGCTGCTACACATAGAACTTAAGAAAATATACAGAAAGTGTCATGAGACAACATGCTTGGTAAAAAAGTAAGCATGTTGGCCAGAAGCAGACTGTCCTGTATAGATTACCAAGGAATCTGCAAATAGAGAAGGTAGGAATGTTAGACAACAGATTCATGTGTAAAGAAATCACTACAGATTAGTCACTGTTCCAGTCAAGCTTGGTGGTGTTAGGTTTATGATGCCCTCCAATAATGAATACAATTCACCCTAAGATGCATTGAGCACAGAACTTTAATTATGGGTACCCGTCTCTTAAGTTGGAACTCAGCAAATTTTCGGGGTTACTGCTTGTATGTCTGAGCTTTGTGAACACAGATGAAGCAAAAAACTGTTTGAAAACATGTTGACCATCCCCTTCTCTCTGGATATTTCCAAGAGACATACTAAAAGTCTGAAAGAAGAGGTATAGAGACTGACAGCATAAATAGAAAAGAATTTGCCACCTCCCTGAAGATTATTTGCTCCTTAGAATGCCCAAGAAAGCATGAAGCCTTCTTCTACAAATATTGCTAACTGCAATTTATAAGCCTAAATTCTTCTCCACTGTGGTAGTCATACTATTCAGTTCCTATGGATCTGAGAGAGACCAAGGCCATTTGCAAACAAAGCAAATAAGGTAAAGTTCACAGCTTTCACCCAGGATGATTTGCATATTTTGAAATAAACACAGTCTTCTGAAATATGGTTACTTAAAAAAAAAAAAAAAGAATGTGTTTACATGAAAAGCACTACACAGGCCAAGGTTTCATTCAGTGGTGGAAATACTGTACTGTTACTCTTGAAAATTTTGCATAAAAAAGCCTGATTGCTTTTCAGCCTTTTTTCCCCTTCAAATTTGGATTAATATATTCTTAACTAGATAGGCTTACCTGCAGCTGATATGGGGCAACTCTCTTTAAAAGACTGAAAATTACTCCTAAAGTAAGTCCTTTTTGCACAATACCATACATGTTTTCATTATCAGTAGCTGACTCCTGAAACAGACTGAGGATAAAGAGAGCTTATTCTTCTTTTGTGTTTCAATTTGAGTATGAGCTGAGGAGTGAGGCATTTTAAAACATTACCAGTTTTCCCATAGCCCTGACAGAAAAAGACAGCAGGCCTTCCTGTGGCTGACACACCTAACAGTAATACTACCCAGCTGCTCTTTGTGGCTCTCTTCAGTCAAATTACTATTACTCTTTTTAAAGGTCGTGGCTACAATGGAAAAAAAAAAAAAACAACCAAAAATAACCCCACCAAATCACCCTCATGAAGCTTGAGTTTTCCCTAAGTTTCTGTTTCACTCAAAAAAAAACCCCAAACTAACACAAACATCCCTTGCTGCTTCTACACAAATCTCATACTTCAGCATATTCATTCTAGGCAGACACGCTTGTGCTTACTCACTGGTAATATTTTTGACCAAAGTCAGTTCTCAAATACTCTGAAGTGGGATTAAAGCTCAAAAGTTTGTCTCTGCCCTGTGCTCTAAGGCTGGCTGTACACTCCCATTTTCCCCTGGGTTACTTGTGCTACAGTACAGAGATTCTAGTCTTTGTTTGGTCCATGAGTCTTTCAACATGATTTACAGGAAGACAGCCTGCTGTAACTCCAGAGTTAAAGCAATATGGTAACAATAGAGAAGTTAACTATCAAAGTCACACAGCCTCTTAATGAGGTTTTGCCTTGGCACCAGTTAGGATGCTTTATAACTTACCTGTCCTCCAAAAATCAGACCACACTAATTAGCTTCTTCATAGGTCTTCAGATAGACTATAACCGGACTATGAACAGGAAGTTTGAAGTTAATTCAAACTGGGAACTGAGAACTTGTACGAAGTTCAGAGTTAGAAGAGATTATTCCAATCATTTGGTCTGAGTTTGGTGAGACAGCCCAAAGAAATCACTCAAGAATTCCCCCACTTATTTAAGATCCTTTAGAGAAGACATCCAGACACCCTAAAATGTCTCTAAAGCCATATTTAGCTTTTTGTTTTTAAGATCATTAAACATTTTGCCATCTCAGTTCTAGTGAGAATAAAACTCTCCTTCAGATTCCAGCCTTTGGGTCTATTTATACCATCAGTAACCTCCTGTCCAGGTAGGTACAATTATGATCAGAGTCACATTTTTAACAGACAGGTTTTTTAATCTTTGGCTTCAAGGCATTTTTACAGACAACTGATCACTCATTTCTTCGCTGAATCTTTTCCGATTTCAGCCTCTTTCATGAAGCTTGGCTACTAGAACTGGATGTGGTAAGTGCATAACTGTTTCTGCAGTGTTACCACGAAGTAACATCCCCGCCTCTCTTCCCCTTGATGTTGCTTTCCCTTCTCTGTGTTTGAGTAAGGGCTTAATCAGATGTCTAGCCTACAGCATCCCAATAACAGTCCTCATTTCCTTGCTTTTCTAGTACTAGCCCAAAATGCTTCCAAAGCTGCTTTCTCAGATGCAGCATCCCATTTTCTGTGACTCACATTCTGCTCCCATACGCATGATCTAACACGACTGTTAAACATGAGTTCACCTTGCAATAAGATCCAAATTAGCACACGTAATATGTTCTCCTTACAATATTGGTTAAAAAAACAAATACAAAACCAAACAAGGAAAAACCAACCAACCAACCAACCAACCAACCCAGTCTGGCCCACTAAGGCTTGCATGGTGTCAATAAATACTTAGAATTAACCACTCAACGTAGAAGCAGAACATCATGTACTGCAGTCAGGGCACTTTTGATACGAGGGAGTTTCCCCTCAGATTTTAGTAGAAGCAAAGGTCGGGAGACATTAATGGATTTGTTCATGCTGTAGAGAAACACTAATTTGAAACACAGTGTGGATAAAAATAAATATTGAATTTGATCCATTTCCACTGACTCTTGGAAATGGATGCTGTGTTTTTACTGATGGATTAATAAATGAAGAAAATCCAGCTCTGATGCAGTTGATGCCAGTGATGGATTTATTTGGAGCATTTAGCCTGCTAAACACATCAGGCCCAGCTGATATAAAAACCATCCCTAGAGATGTCACTACTTTCCCTTCCAGAAATCCTAAGCTAGTGAATGATTTAGGGATTTTCCATACACATAATTTATACAAATCTCCTATTGCTCCATCCTAATGACAGTCAGACAGGTAGCAAATATCACAAACTGGGAAAGCCAATTTCAGCAGAAAAAAAAGAGCAGGGATTTTGCTAAAGCTGTTTTCTACTGAAAGGCTCATAAATGGAAAATTATTTGGCACCTTTGTTGGAGCTGAATTGGCAGAGTAGGATGGAAAGCAGCTCTGTATCTCATTACTGCCTCTACTATCACTAACTGGAAACTCTGGAAAAAACAGGCCCCTTTCTGTTTAGATACAGCCATGCTGTTGCTGTACAGCGTGTCTGGCTTTCTCTTTCCTTCTTCTTAATACGGATGACATCTGCATAGAAAGGCTCTTTGTCTTTTTAAGGCTTTACCTACTGCTGCTTATTTGCTATCTGACATTATTTGTGATATCATAGGCATTTTCTAAGTAATGATTATAATGTCTGCAAAAGATGGATCAAATGCCACTATACAGATACATATAAATAAGTGTTCCTGACTTAATTTCAGTTTAACTTGGTACAGTATATATTTCCATTATGGTTAAATGCAGATAAATCTAGCTTTCTTAGAAGAGGACTGCAAAATAATACATATTACAAGCAATATCAACAGCTACCCAACTTTCAATTGAACCAAAACAAGACCTGTATTTAAGATGAGCAGTAAAGGTTGGGAAGAAGCAAGATGAATAAAAAACCCTCTGCTTGCATGTTAGGATTCCCCAGAAATAAAGGATGACAGGGAAAGAAATCAAAAGCCGTCATATGTGCTTGACTGCAGTAAGAGAATTATTTCTAAATAGCTGTGTTGATAAAGGAAACATAACAGCAACTTTAATAGAACAGGAAAAGCATTCTTACATCTCATGTAAGCTTAATCACGGCAGTACAGTATTCTACAGACATATCCAGGCCAGTTCCAAGGCTAAAATAGCAGCACAAGCATGCTAATCCACTGGACTAATTATCACTCTTGAGACCTAAGCCAATTTTTTCAGGTGTTTCTTGTATAAGATGTATCAGGACAGAAAGCAAAACTGTGGACTTCTTTTTTTTTTTTTTCCTTACTTTTCTAGGTTGGGAAATGCAGTTTCTATCCAGGAGTGGCAGGAATCTGAATTCCATCATTATACTGTTTAGAGCCTGACACTGGAACGACAATATGGCCTAGCAGGCAGAACAATCAAGTAGTAGGAATTCAAACTGACACTATATCTGTATAAACCCATTTTGTTTTTCTTTACTATTTTCTTCTTTTTATCTTTGGCTTATATATTGAAATTCAGTGCAAAGAATCTGCGTGCTTGTACAGAGCCTGGCACAATAGCATCACAAGCAGTCTTTTTTCAGTGCAACAAAAAAATACTACATCTTTTGTTTCCAGGTTCTCACAGTGGGGTAGGGCTCTCTCTCACATGTAAAGATGTCTGGAAAATGGAATACTATATCCAGATTAACAGAGAAAAAAACAAAAGCTTAAGTCAGCCACATAGCACAAAAGAGCCATAGTGTCTTCACACACACAGCCTTTATCTAATTATTTCACAGCTAACACTGGAAATTAGCCCCCCACCATATCTTCTCTCACTATTAAATTGACTGATTTCTCTTAAAGTCACACACATTCAAAGGGCACATTTGTTACAACTGTGCTGTGTGCATTCAGACAAAACTATCTCCAGTCAGATTGGGCTCTTTAGACACAGGGAGATCAAACAGCTTGCAAAATCCTTTGATGGAAATTTAATTCTTTAAAAATATGCACGAGGTAATTGAAAACACATTTTATGATATTTCAGATTATAAACAGTAGATCTCTGGCTGGGTTGAACAAGTAACATTAAGCCTTTTTCTTCCTTCTGAGAAACCACAGTGCTTGGTAGCATGAGGCAATGATGTGTCTCCTGTACCAGCACAGGGAAACCAGTGTCTATAATGAAGAGCTTGTGCTAGGATGCAGATTGCACCCAAACAGAGGAAACTATCTATAAATATCTGTTATTGTTCATTCAAAGCCTTTTTGTGATATTGGCATGTTTTTCCGAGATCTAAACACAAGGTCTGGATTTACTACATTCCCCCTCATCCTTAGCACAAGTCTTCAGGAAAAGGCAAAAGTAAGCCTCCTTTTCTCAAAATCTCCAGTCTTATAATCAGTTTTACTTACCCTGAAATGCAGAGATATTAAAAATTGTGAGATAAAAGTTCGAAGTATAAAATCCAATTCAAGCTTTGCTCACTTGATATTTAAATCTCTTTGTCTTTGCTAGTACTGCAAAACAAATCTGTAGGCATGCTTTATAAAACAACAGCTACAGAGGCAGTCATGCTGCTTTATCAATTAACTATCACACCAAGATCTGTTTGGTTCCAATGCTAGTATTTGCTACATGAACAAGGAATCTCTGAACAGCATATGCTATAGATAGTCCAAAACTTTAGCACTTCATGCTTCTAGACTACTCTAACTTTGCTTCTATTTGTGCAACAAGGCAGAGCCTTGTGTTAGGTGTCAGAGATGCCACATGTAAGAACTGGACAACAGAATTCTCTTTAAGTTCCTCTGAAATAGACAGGACATTAAGGGGGTGGGGTAGGATGAACAAGGACTTTTCTGGCAAAACTATTTAAGAAAATGATACCTTTGTCACAGCTAAAGCATTTCATGAAAAGATAAAGGCTAGTCTGAAAGAGGTAATTTCTCAAAGAAAAAAAGTGCAAAACCAGATGTAATTTACTCAGAAGGAATCAGGACCCAGGTGTCCACAGGTATTCAAAGCCTGTGGGAAACTCTGCTTCAGACACTGCCAGAATCACACACCAGCTATGAACTTCATGTCTTCAACATGACTTAATGTATGAGAAGTGCATGGGAAGTGTCTCAATGCATTTAAAAGGTCTTTAAATTGTAAGACTGTAATGAGTCTGTCTTTCTCCTGTCCTCAAGGGTAATAGAGGTAGGGGAGATCCAGAGCTATCTGGGGTTCCTTCTGTGCAGAACCACAGAAAAATCTGCATGCTCCACACACTAGGAGTCAGGCTTGATTTGAGTGCACATTGCTCTTCACTACCTATTTCATTGTTGACAGACTTTGTGAATAACTCAGTCCCTACACTTTCTCCTCCAAGTAGAGATTAAATTACTTCTTAAAAAGAAACAGCTATGACTTTTATTGAGAGTTGATGTTTTATTGACAGTTTATGATTCATTTCATCTTCCAAATCAGTGGCCCTTGAAAAATATGGAAGTTTTACTCCTGAGTTGGTTTGAAAACTCCTGAGTGAGAAGGTTTGAAAAATGGGCCAAGACTGATGCAGCCTTACACTAAGGTAAAGCGCACCTCGTTGCTTGCAGAAGCTTCCTTGCCGCTTGAGCCACAAATGAGAGAGACAATTCAAACATTTGGTGAAACAATGGTACTCACCCACTCTCTCTCTGCTTCCCCTTCTGCCTACTTATGCAGAAAATAGTCTATTCATTGTGTGTGGGTTAAAGAAAGCCCTTTATTTTATGGAAAATGCTTCTGCAGCTCAGAAGCAGCAGTTGGTGTTTAAACTAAGGCTTCCTGGTTTGTTAGTTTCACTAGAACACATACAGTGGATAAGAAATCTATGAATTTGAAATGGTAGGGTATCATCTGTGCCTTAAATCAATGTTTTGTTTTGCTTTGGTCACTGAAACAATGTGCTGTCCTTTGTACAGCAGGAATAAGAAATTAACATGCGAAGTCTAAAAGGCTCCAAGCTTCCATAAACTCTTTTTAAGGGATTCATTGTCATAACTGAATTTCTGAAAATTGAAACAATCTAAAAGTACATTGCGATGTAACAATAAATCAAGCTTTAAAAGGAGAGCACTCAAACTGTGCAGGAATTGCAATTCATTATGTAGGGAGGCATCTGCACCTAGGTAAAACCTAGCAAACCAGTGGTAAGGCAAAACTGAATAGGCTGCTTATTGTTCTATACCACTACCCTTTGGTGAAGTGAAAGTACAGGAAAATGAAGTCTTTCCTCCTCACAACTAAAGATAGAACAATACAAATCCCAGGGCAGCATTGACTTGTTAAACAGTTTCTGCTGGATCTATTTTAAAGCTCTAAAGACTTTGAAGTGGAATTGTAAACTCAATTGATTTCAAACAAAAGGCTAATGTAATCCACTTTCAGCACCAGTACCATGCTGGCAGTGAATACATCCTTCTCAGTAATAGAAATTACTTATTAGGGTTTAAGGCAATTCATTTCAGTGTTTTCAAGTCACTTAAGAAGTTGGGTAGGAATGGATCTTGGCTGAATTCAGCCACAGGGAAACAAAGACAATCTCTGGTCCTTTTTTACTGGGGAGACAGTAAGGCCTCCAAGAACACTAGCATTAATACCTGACACAGTCATGTCAACTGCTTTCCAGGTATTATAGTTTTATATGCTGTGAAAGTTCAGAAGGTCAGCAAGATCAGTTAGGGCAGTAGTAGACACAGCATCAGCTTAAAAGGACTGAGAGGCTGTCAGATTCAGACACTGGAAAATGAATGGAGAGTTGGGAGATACTGGCTACCATTGAACAATTTTGTAACAGTTACAAGTCATGAAAATGAGCCAGTTCAGGAGTTTATGGCAACAAGATCAGAAAAATGGAAAAATATCTAGGAGGGAGAAACCGGCTCATGGCCTGGATAGGTCTACAGTGGGTAAAAAACTGGCTGGATGGCAGAGCTCAAAGAGTGGTGGTAAATGGTGTCACATCTAGTTGGTGATAGGTCCCTAGTGGTGCCCCTCAGGGCTTAGTGTTAGGGCATGGTTCAGTGGTGAACTTGGCAGTCCTGGGGTAAAGGCTGGACTTGATGATCTTACGGGTCTTTTCCAACCTAGTTGATTCTATAATTAGAAGAACATGGGACAGACAATGGAATTACCAATTGTGGAGAGTTTGAGAAAAACGGGACAAGTGCAACAGAGAACAAGTCAAGATTTTAAACCTTTCCAACAAGTTTCACAGCATTTGGCCCCTTCTTTAGGAAAGTAGGTGATGCATCAGGGAAAGTAATAACTAAAGGCAGAGTGTTAAACTAAGCAGACTTAAAGCTGGCCCTGACACAGTTTTGAATGCACATATGAAAGCCCTACTGCCCACTTCACTGTGGTTTTGAATTTCTAAACAAAAGGTAGGGTATGTGTTAAGAAACCCATGGATCTGGAATGGAAAAACCTAAAGCATCATTTTTGAAGGCCAGTGCTTGGCAATGGGCACCCAGAACAACTCAAACCCAAAAGTGATTCATACTTCCTGGGGGAACTTCCTATTCAAAGCATAATGAATAGAATTAAGACAATTTTGTCCAGAAACATATTCTGGACTAAATCTGCTATTTGACCTTCCAGGCCTATCGGCAAAAAACTGCAACGGCATTAATGTCCATATGGATTTGGACAAGGAGAATCTGCAAAGGGAGAGGACAGTCTAAGAAGATCTTGCTATAACTAATTATAAATATTCATATTAATATTCCCATATTATGTACACTTTCCAATGTCTATGTGCTTTTGACTTTTGGAGAATTGACTTCCATGTGAATCTAAGAGTTCTACTTGCTGGATAATGTATCTACACAGAAAATCTTGGAAAGCTTTACTACTTTCCTTTTCTACTTTCATACCACTTGACTTCTTTCCAGACTTTGAAGTCATTCCAGCTAGCAGTCTTTTCCCCAAATCATGATACCAAATTCCTTTAGCATAAGAGAAATTTGAAAAATATCAATAACTACCTGTAATTAGAGCAATTAAGTCAATGAGTGTGATACAGAGAAAGGAGATTTTTAGATGCATCTCAGCCCTTTAGAATGGTTATTTAGCAGCTGGAACTGCCTTAATATAAAAGCTCATACAGTAAATTTCTTCCATGTCTCTAACTCAGGCACAAGCCCATTTTTAAAGGGCACACCAACTCCTCCTGAGCGAGACTACATAGCAACAGTACTCTCCCCTCTCAAACGAACCATTTTGTTCTAAATGAAAAGTGGAAATTATTCTTTTGTCAGCAACAAAACACAGCATGCAATTCCATATCTCATAACCTTCTACTTATCAGGTAGGAAGCATACTTAGTCTTTCCTCCTTCAGGATAGATAGGTAACAAACCGAATCCAGGAAGTAAGCAAACCTTTTTACATGTCAAGGGTGTCAAAGAATTCAGTGAGCGTGAGATTGTCAGCAGGCAAATACATGACTAACTCCAGTTGAAATGTTATGACAAAGTTCCATTTTCCCTTTCTCTTTCTTTACTTCATACTTTTCATTGTTTACTGCTGCTTATCTATAGCTAATATTTCTTGGGCTGCACAGACACTCAGAAGCCAAGTGTTTAGCTCACCTTGTGCTAAGACTGCCCAACACAACACTACTCACCTTCATTACATCCCCTCCCATTTTCCTTGCTGCTTTGATGCACAATGAAACAGTTAATGTTCACCTTTAAAGCTGTATCAATGCCACTAGAATTAGCCATCCATTGAATGAATGAGAGGAATTTGGACCTCAAGGCTTACTGTTTCAGGCTGCCAGCCAACTCAGGTGACTATTGCTGCAGCAGTTACTGCTGTCTTTGAACAGTTTCTTCACAACTATAAAACCCAGAAAGTTAGCTTGAAAACTTCATAATAGTAGAATATAACCAGTATCTGTCTAGCTCCCAGACTTTAGGCTAGTAGTTTTTAAGAAATCCTGTCTCACTCGCTTAGAAGTCCTGTGTTTAATCCACAGTTCTTTCATTTTCTGAGGGCAGCATTTTTCAACGTGACATCCTTTTTTGGAAGGCACAACAATTTCCTCAGCTCCCTGAAGATGGCTTGCCTAGAGTTGCATACATTCACAATGTATGCAGGCTGTATTTTAAAATGCATGGCCAGGGAAGAAAGCAGTTACCTCTGCACCCCCAGAGGAGTGTGAAAGCTGGAATATTACATAGACCACAAAAATGTGCAGTGAGCCAGAAAGGAATGAGAATTCTTTTCTTTCTGGCAAGAACTTTCTGATTTCCTATTGATTGCAGTGGGAGATTCCCAAGTTCCTACTCCCAGTCTCTGGGACAACAGCAAAAATACAAACACTTTCTGAGCACACCACTACAGAGGTCAACAAACCAGTGCACCCCTGCAGCTTTGCTGCACTGGCTAACAGTGAATGTGACATTGGCATTGACCTGGAATTCACTCACGGCCGTTACAGGATTCAACAACCAAAATCCAGAGCAACAAATTCTCACTTCCCTTTTGCCCGTGTGAAATACAATTGTCTGTCACTTGTCAAAGGAGCCTTACAGCACTAAAAGTTTACAGTATTGCTTCCTTCAAATTCACAAACATGAACCAGAGCTCCACACTTCCACCCTTTCCATGACAAAAGCAGGAAATTCCCCCCACACATTATTTCAAGGTAGAAATACTTAAAACTTTAAGTGGACAAACAGAAAGGTTAGTGGCTGGAAAGAAGCATGGGTCCTAAGAAAGCAATAGCTACATTACCTAGATAACAACAGTAAATAACTTCAATAAGCAGAAGTGGAGAAACCTTCCAAGATGATTAAAGTGACAGCAAGTGAAGCTGGAGTGTAATAGATGCTGCAAGAGAGACAGTACAGAATCAGGACCTCACAAAGCAATAATTCAGAAAATTCATGGAACCACAATGAATAGGTAACAGAGAAGTTCCTGGATGATGCTCTGGCAGACAGAGCTACTGTATACCTTGACGTACGAAGAGAGGAGTACACAATAAATATAAGGTTGTAGTTTGATCATTAAATGGAACATTACTGGAGTATCATGTCTGTAAATGGAGTCAGACAGACAGAGATGTTGGAAAGCAAGCCATAAAAGTGACCCACTGTCTCATTCTCATGCATATCCTATCTCCAGTGACCATCAGTAGTGCTTGCCTTGAGAAAGAAAACAAAGCCAGGGTAAGCTTACAGCAATTCTTCCCCAGATACACCATCCTGACTTCTGGCAATCAGTATTTTAAGGACTTAAGAAGCCAGACCATTGGTGTTTCATAGTCCTCAAGTTTAACCTCTATGAATTTAACCTCTTCCTGAACCCATTTTGGACTTTGTGACACTTTATTGCAGTGAATTCCACAATCAACTGCACATGCCTCATATTGAAACAAACAGAAAATGAATTGTTTTAAGCTCATTGTCTTAGTTTTACTGAGTTCTCCCTTTATGCAAAGGAAGCTATGACCAATTATTCCTTGGTACCTTCTCCACACCATTTTTAGTTTTACAACACCCTCAGCCATCAACCAAGATTTTTTCGAAGCTAAAGAGCCTTACTTTACTCTCTGGATCTATGGGTATCGTTCTCTACCTTTGATCTTTCTGCCTATCTCTGAAACCTTCTCAGTTCTATCGACCCTTTCTAAGTTATACTCAGGGCTGTAGGTACAATGTTTGAAAATGCTAGAATAAATGTTTCTGGTTTATTCTTGTATTATAATTCCTTTGTTATTTTCCTACCCCAGAACTGACAACTTGAAATAATTACTATCCATAGTAATGCCAAAACCACCTGTTCTACATAAGAATTTAAATTACATTCTCCATTAGTATATTGCATGGGGATTCTCAAATCCTCAGTTGTATTTATTAACATAATACATTTTTGATAGTTAATCTAGAATTTACACAGACACTATGCTTCACACCACAATGTCTCCCTAATGCTGTGAACATCGGAAAATGCGCATTCCACTTCAATAAAGTTTTCAAATAGAAGGTTGTTTTGGGAATAAAACATACTATGAATTAGTCTCATATCATCCCTAGCATTTACAATGTTTGACAAAGAGCAGAGACAAAAAGATTTAAAAAAAAACAAAAACCAACACCCAAAAAACATTCACTCAGTTTCTTGAAAGTCAATCTATAATGAATAGAAGCCTGAAGAAATGCTGTGTGCTTGATTCTCACCCTCAGCACTCTTGCTTTCTCCCCTCCTCCAAGAGCATGATATGGGTACATAAATCAGTGGCCTCAATTCTTCACACACCCACCTCCCAAGTTAACAGAAAAGATGAAAACCAGCTGCCTCCTAATTTGCCTCTGTTTTAAGAAAGGGATTCCCACATTTATCAATATTTCATCTAGCTATTTTTTGGCACCCACATTTTCCACATCACTCAAAAGAAGAGGGGTGACTAAGGATGGGAGGGACGAACATAAATATAACCCCCACAAAAAAAAGAGAAAAACCCCAAACCACTGGTGTCAGGTTTCACAGTGGGGCACTTCCTTTGAAAGATTGTTCATTGTCTTTAATGATTTTTTTTCCCTTGCAACGTGACTAAGTCATTTTCTCATTTTGAACAACCAGAACAAGAAAAATTAATACAGATTCCGTTGGAAGTAGAAGAAAGCTCCTAATTCACTAGTTCTTTAAAGTTAACTAAGACAAAGATTGACCAATATTAATAAACTCTTAAGAAACAAATAATCATTCAGTATATACCTCAAAAGATACTTGGTAAAGGTTGCTTTTTTCTCACCCACTGAGAGCTTCCGGGTTCTGTGCATGCAACACTAGCTTCCAAAACCACAACTGGTTCAGGACACTTCTAAGATACCAAATCCACAGGTAGAATACTGCTTGCCTGCAAGTGAGAGAAAATTATTACCAAAGGCCCTTAGAAGGCAGAACTGTAGTTTTATGCTGGGCATAGAATATGCACACATACTCCTTCCACAGCCCAGGTAAGGTCTCTACCAGCTCCTTGGTAACTGACTGTTTTGTTGACTAGACTGCTAGAAAACATTAGGGAAAGAAAAGCTTGGCTTGCTAGTAATGCCCTGAACTCAGAAGGCATTGGTGAGCCACTGTCTGTTTCTGTGAGAAGGTGCAACTACAGTGACCTTTGTCAAGGTACCTCATCTTTCCAGGACAGAGTTGCTTGTATAAGGATGGCACCTTTGCATTTTTAAGTGGAAACTCCTTAGCCCAGGAGCTGTGCCTGTTACTGCTTGTACAGCAACATGAAAAGGTTTCTAATCTTCAGTCTAGAGAGAAGTTGGACCAGCACTTGAAGTATCAACTGCTACCAACAACCACATTCGCCTCCTCCTTCCCATTCCCCTACTCCCTGTTCTCATATTCTTACCCTTCCCTTTCTAACTCTAGCATTCACCCAAGCACAGTGGGAACTGGATCAGGACTGAAAATAAAAATCACATTACACTGAAAAGGACCAGAATTTGGAGTTTGAGTATCTTATTCTATTCCAAGATGCAACATTTCAAAGGTCCCTCCTTACTTAGATATGCATTCTAGGTTAACTTCACCATATTCTTTATTTAAGAAGATGACAGTGTGGACGGTGTGGAAATGGGTCCACTATGCCAAATTAATGTCTAATCTCAACTAAAAGCTGGTAGCATGCTTCACTAACTAATCCAAGCCTATCTTTGTGTGCAGTTCAGCAGTCAGTTAATGTGCTAGTAAGAGTGATGTTTTCTCCAATATCAGGATAGATAGAACATCCTACCACACAATGAGGTAATAATTTGGTCAAAGAATGGTAAAATTTAGATGGCTGCACCTTGCCTACCGAAGTGACAACAGGACATACAAAGAGGCAGGAAATGCCCATGTACAAGCAAGGAGAGGCAAAATTACCTCCTTCTGGACTGTCAGGCAACCTTCCATTCTCAAAGATATCCCAGACATGACAGGTAAAACTCACAAGCTACAGCAATCCAAGTTTCTTCATACATTAGACAACTGGATTGTCAGAATTAGAGTGTAACATTCACTTCCTGTTTGTTAGAGAAGATTTGATCTGACAGGTGAGTATGATTTTTCTCAGCTTTTTCACCCGTGTCTTTATAAAAATCTTTCTAATAGTATTACCTATTATGGATTTTAAAAATCAATATTTGTGTTCCCTGAAACTGAATTTAAAGTAGCAAGGATTAAAGGTAAAAGGCACCACATTCTTATGGAAGCAGTAATCGGCCTTAAAACAAGCATGAGCATGACAATGCACTTGTCATCCTCAGCTTTCTAATACATTTCTCCAATATCCAAAAGATACAAGAGACACCTTTAGTGAATTGCACTGATAATGGAGATGTCCACACATACCTAAGTAAAGTATCAAAACAAGGGTCATGTCAGAGAGCTTTACTGTTGTGGAGGACAGTAAAGCTCAGCTATAGAGATTATGACAGTAAGTCTGCTCAGACTCGGAAATTCTGTGATTCTAACTATACAGGAAGCTAACCCAAACCAGCATGTGGATTATTTCTGTCATTACCCATTTAGTAACAGACTTTCATAGACTACAGGTGTAATTAGATGATTTAACACGTATCTTCTTCACAGGCAAGTATTCGGGTGCAAAGAGCCAAACTGACATAAACAAAACACAAATGCAAGCTCCAGAGCAAAAACTAGAGTTATACTACTTTTGACTCCAGCCAAACATGTAATGCTCCTTTCATATTCAAACAGAAATTACCCAGATATTATAGACGCAAACTGCTGCAGAAGCTGTACAAGGCATGCAGAAATTTCAAATGCAACTATATTCCTTCTACTATAGGACTTTCAAGAAAAATACATGCCACAATGAGGAACACAACATTGAATGATATTACTACTTTTAAAAATATATGTTATTTCACAGTCTTTAAAGTTGGGAGCACTTTATACCCCAAACAATTAGGAAAATACTCTATAGATATCATGTGGAGTTTTCAGAACATGCATCTTTAGGCCCACAGAATATAGCAGAGATGTAGGACATTTTGAATTCCAGGAAAGATCAATAAACAGAGATTTTCACACCAGAAAAAAAACACCCACACAAATGAAAATGTGATAAAAATGTAGCATTGCTTGCTGAGAACTTGGGAAGTTCAGAATCAGGATGACAGAGACAGCTTCGTAAACTTTAAGTTTGAATGCACCGTCTAAATGTATAAGCTATGAACCAGTACCACAGGCAGACTGAGAGGTCACCGGTTTTGGAAGAGGCTGTGAGGTCTTCATTTTACTAAGGGATGAGGGTAAAAGACTGAAAGCTAATAAACCGATAACATTGTGGCAGAGTCCCAGAAATGTTAGCCGGGACGGATCTTTCCACATCAGTAACCCAATATCCCACTTGAAGCAGAACTGCTATCAACCACCAATCAGATCAGCTGTGATTTTGTTCAGACAAGCCTTAAATACCTCCATAAACTGAGGTGTCACAATATTTCTGAGTAACCAACCCAAGTACTACATTACCATCCTAAGATTCAATGTGAACCACTCAAGCTACAACTTGTGGACACCGCCCTTCATTTTTCCGTCTGCCACTATTAAGAAAAGCTAGTCTGCTTCATCTTTGTAACTCCCCTTCACTTAACTGTAGGCTGATATTTGATTGACAGCTCAATAGCAAGACTATATATGAAATCTCTGAAAAATCTGCCACTGGAGTAGGAGACTCCAGAGAAATCTCTTTGGAAAGGAAAGTGAGCCTGGATCTTCAGAGTTCCACTAATTTACAGAATTTAATATAAAATAAAATAGTACAGAATAGAACAGCATCTTTCATTAAAAGCAGAGTTTAGTTAAAAGTGACCTTTTTCTTCCATCCTACTTAGAGAGAAATCTTTTGCCCTAGTGTCTGCAATTCCTGGATCATCCCAACTTGTCCCAAGAAGTAACATAAGAAATTTCAATGTAAACTTCTTTTTGTCCTTAAGATAGGGGTGGGAAAGGGGAAGAATTTAATGAGTATTATCTGCTCTGTTGGCACTCAGAAGGGTTCAGACTGAGAGGAAAAAAAAACAAACCAAAAACCAAACCAACAAAAAACAAAAAAACAAAGCCATGGAATATGGAAAAACTGATTTAAACACAAAATACAGTTTCTGCAGAAACATCCATTTTAAAACGTATTCTCTTCCACATTTGTTGCCATCATCTTGGTCTAAGTTAGATACCCAAATTTATGCTATTACAGGACATTTGTAGTAGCCTGTTTCCTTAACCAAAACAAACACACAGTCTAACTAGAATAGTATGCTAAAAGTTACCATGGTCATGCCAAGACACTGCACTTTCGCAGTTATTTGCCTTTTTTCCCCTCTGCTTCTGAGCACCTTTGGGACATGTCTTCATAAAACAGCTATTGAATTAACACACAGAAAATGCCATATGCATTCAAATTACTTTAAATTACTGTAAAGGTAAAATTTAGGCCAACTAATCAATTTAGGGGAAAAAAATAATCCATTTACTGTACTGAAGCCAAAACTCTCCCCTAGGCAATTCTCCCTAACTCCAAAGGTCAATGCATTCAATGCTTACATAATATTTCAATTCAAACTGCTTGTATTCTTAGAGGGTAACAGGCTAATGATCAGATCCAGACTGGGTGCGATTCCAATGACTCTATATGGTCTCAAACATCTTGAGAAGAATAGTCATGGTAATGGTAAGTGCCAGCTAATCCATCTATAACATGAAAATGGTCATGTCTGAGAGCTGTCTAAAAGTGGCCATTCTCAGAAAAATCAGCATTTCTATACTGCCTCAGTCTTCTATGTATTGAACTTCAGCTGCTAAAGAAGCACGAAGAACTTTTCTACTGTCTTTCTGTGTAATTTTTTATTATTAGGTTGTTTATTCAGCTTGTACTAAAAAATTCAAGTTCAAGAACTGCTGCAGTTTTATTTAAATAAAGATTACTTTTTAAAAAAAGAAAATTTACCATAATTTAGGCAGACACATGACTGGTATGCTTTTCATCTTAGAATATGTTCTATACAGCTATAACTTAAGGGGATTGTTCTTATTTTCAGAGTACACTTAGCTAAGAAAAATCTGCAGAATGGCAATTTTGAAGAGAAAAATGGAAGAACTCCAACACCACAGTATTTGTAACATGAAACAGGCTTTTTTCTAACCAGGACTTGACCCTGCTTTTCAAAGGGAAAAGCATCAGTTATGAAAAAGGTGATGCTTAGTGAATTTCCCAATGGATATAGGATGATTAGGACAGCGGGCAACATGAAATACCTAATATATGATGCTACACTCACACTGAGCTCACATTCAAGTAAATGGTTCAGTTGCACAGACATGAAAACACGCATACTTAAACCCCACACTGGTATAACGTTGTGTTTGCTTCAGTATAGGCAAGCAAGGGGTGCCTATTTCTTTTTCGAAAAAGACCTGAATGCAGTTTTTAACAATTGCAACAGTCAAAGTGAAAGTGAGTGGAGAGGGCATGTAAAACCCAGAAAGCAGGAGCTGGAAGGAAGCAGAAGTCTGTCAAGCCAATTATTTGTGTAAGCCCTTGCTTTTCTCCTTGCCACCAATTTCACAAATCCAACTAATAGGCAAAAACATCAAACAATCAACAGCCAGTATCACCACTGGAAGACTGGTATCTTCTATAGAGTTCAGCTGCAATGGTATTCATGTTCCTTTAAGCCTCTGTTTGAGCAATATCACTATGGAAACAGATCGGTGATGCCCTGCACCTTATCAGCCCTTCTCTATTTAAATCCTTTTCTTGTGTTTTCAACAAAGCCATTCACTGAACCTCAACTAATGCAAGATTCTGTCAGGGGTGAGGTTTACGTTTGGCTGTGGGTTTGGTTTTTTTCTTTCATTACCCTGTCTCTTCCAGAAGGTTCTTTCCCCCACTAATACAATCTGACAAGTTTTGTTTGACTTGCATCTCCTCAGTCCCTAGCTCAAAACATTATGGCTGTATTTGTTGCCAAAGAGATTCTATAGTCTTTGTACAGCCCTCCTCAAGTGACATAGTTTTCAATGAAAATTCCACTCATTCAACAGCAACTTTTTCATTTTGGTTTTAGCTGCAAAGAATCTGCCTGCATCTACATCAGACATGCCTGTAAGTTCTCACTAGAGAATTCCTAGGTTAGAGGTGTAAAGGGTTACATCTTTGTAATGCCAATGGTTTATCAGTTCCAGATGCACATGGAATCCCAAATCCTGTGTTTACAAATTCCAAATATTAGAATACTTTTGGGGAACACAGAACAGGAGGGGAGCTGGGTAGCTTCAGCATTGTTTTATGCAAATGGAAGAGGGCAAATCTGGGTTTGCCCTTACTGCATCCAAAGCTGGAGCACAGGCAAGAACCATAGCAGTGCTTTTGCAGATGAAGCAAACACTACAGACTCTGCAGAAGTAAGTGAAATACACATTATAATCCTCCACCTAAGTAGATAACAAGCCAAACATTCTTTAACCTTTGAGTTTTTGTAATAATGCCCATAACTGTAATTTAAAGCAAGGCTACGAGACATCTGTAAGGGAGTTTTCTGGTACTTTCCAGTGGGGGGGGGAGGTGGAGTCTTATCAGTTCACAAGAGAGTTTTGTGAAGAGGAGGATGCGAGTTATAAAACAATTTTATTGTATTTGCCTACTACCTTCAATATTATGGGTCGGCTGAAGAAGCAGAAAATATGGCAACACAGTCGCCTAAGACAGGCTGTTGCTCTGAGTTCCCAAGGTGGACTGATATAAATTGCAATTAACTATTCAAATGTGCTTCACAATGAAGAGCTATATCAAAACCTTATGACTGTCACTGGGACAAAGCAACTGTATGCATGTTAATGCTTTAAGCAAAGGTGAAATTGGAAGAAAGCCTACAATTCAAACATTCCTCTCAAACTTTTATACAACTCAAACTTTGTATGTTTAACTGCACTATTTCAAGGCTTTTACCAAGCAAGTGGTCAGGTAGAGGCAGGAGCAATGCAATCTGCAAGCAGTACTCTCTGGGGTTCACCTACTATTCCAAATAAAAATAAAGACTCTTAGGAACTTCACCGCAAACCAGCTTTTCATGTCGTCGCTACTGCAAATTTTTATTTTCTTTACTCCTATCATAATATACAACCTACCAGCTTTTCCTGATGCATAAACTCCATTAGTAAAATGTACCATGTTTCAAGTTGTATTTTCCCTGATCCTTGCATATCTTATTTTGGTTTCCTGAGGAACAAGTTTGAGATAGGCAAAGGAGATAGCCAGGTAGATGACCTGCATACCTAAACAAACCTTGTGTTAAGTCCTTCAACCCAAAAAAGGTAACCACTCACATTTTTTCCATGCATCTAACCATGGAACAACCACCTTGTTTCGTATTTCCACACAGATCAGGAACTTGCCATTCTATTTCAGCCCATACCCAAGAGAACCATGGCAAAGCAGGTAATGTCCCTGCTCCAAAAATATCGCTGTTGCCTCCTTAGAGAGTTGTGACAGAAGCAGCATAGCTCATAGAGAGCTTATTTTTCAGAAGGTTACTCAGATACCCTGTGCTAAATTCCATTGATGTTCAATGGAACATAGGTACTTCTGAAAAATGCTACTAACAAAAAGCAAACAAGTTAGAGAACAAATAACACCCATTCCAGCTTCATCCCTAGTGCACTGATGGAAAAAAAAAATCATCTTTTTTTATTTATTTATTTTTAGGAACCACTAGAATTAGCACAAAATGAAGTGTTATTTTGTGTTACCCCTCATATTCTCAGACTAATCAAACTTCGTAAGTCAACTCGGGCAGCTAATACTCTGACCCATCATATTTTGCCGTTGAAAGACTAAACACACTGTTGATTTTCAGTGACTTAAGTTGTGATATAAAATGAGGAACTGGGAAATACCATGTCAATTTCTTGCCACCTTTCTCTGTGTAATATCAGGGCATTTCTAGGGACTGTGAGCATAAGACCATCAGTGCCCTCCAACCTCCTCTTGCAACAGATGGCAAAGGAGCACAGCAAGAGGTCAGCTGCAACTTTGGAGAGCAGTAACTCTATACCCAAAGCTAGAGTTTTGCAACATAACTGGGTTAACTTCCGCATCTACATACCCTCTTGGCTCATTTGCTCACTGTAAACATCCATCTGCTGGGTTTTATCCCCACTCAATAGCATATTGCTAACAGATAAGCTAACAAAATCAAACAAAAAAATACATAAATAAAACAATTCTGACTCACAAGGGGCTGGAATAACCAGAGATATAGAAGTCAGAGGTGAAAAATGAACAGTGACTATATTTAGATTAGAAATCAGAAAATGCTTCAAAAAATGGCAGAGGAGCAGCTGCCCACTAACTAAAGAAGCAAGCCTAATTTTCACTTAAAGGTCAGAGTATTAAAGAGGTTGTATGGCACAGCTCCTGTAAATAAGGCTGGACAAGCCCACGTGGACCACTGGGTCTCATTTCCTGCAAGGACAGTACTCGTGCTGGATTCTTCTGTGTACCACATTATCCTTTCATTATGTCATGCAGCTCCTTCTGAAATTAAGTTGTGCTTAAAATTCTGAAGGCAGATCTGGGCAATTTGCCTCTAGCCTCATACCACTGAATACACTTCCCTTCCTCCCTCCCTGCCCACAACTTAAAGAATTAAGCTGGGAACATAAACCTCTGTGCCATATTTCTTTGATTTAGACAGACTAAGTCAAGGCACTCCCTGCCCCAGTCGAACATCTATAGCAATGAACCCATTTTGGAGTAATTTCGTCTTCAATGGAAGACACTAGTCAATGACATTGATATGTATTCTCACATTAATTTTGTAATACAAGCTAGCAAAAGACTTTGGTTGTTTCTGTATTCTTCAGGCTGCTGTGGGTCCTCAGAAGACAACAGAAGTGGTGAAATGATTTTGGAACACTGGTTTTCCTCAAAAGTTTTCTCACAGAAAGCTTTAGTGATCCTTGCATTAGAGATTGCTCACCAGACAGTTGCCATTAATTACTGCATGGGAACATTTGGCCAGATACAGACAAGACAAATTATGCATTAGGGATTTATTTGGTTTAGAACTATGGCAGAAGTTGGCTTTCTCCCATTATGTGTTGCATGCATCATTTCAAATCCCTATGGCATTTTTACTGGCCTGGCTGTAGACAGAAACAGGGAGGACTCGGTACTGAAGCTAATAGAGGACAGGCCACAAACTGAATTTAAGTGAGGGAGATAAGCAGAGCTTTGCCAAAAACACGAACCTTGCTCTGCTATACCACACGCTACCAACCTAGAGGTCGTAGCAAGTTTAAACCCACCTTAAACTTGTATCTAAAAGGAAGAATCTGTTTCCTGTTCTAGAAGAAAATTAATTTGGTGATTAAGAGAAAAAACAGAATTACGGCCTTGTTGGCATAAACAGTAGCAGAACCAGCTGCCAGTCCTCTTGGAATGAGGAGGCATATTGCAATAAAAACCACATTTTCAGTAAGAAATCTCAGAGAACATTACTAGCAAGTTGTCTGTAACGTCTCAGATTTATAGCATGGCCTGGCTCAGAACCACTGCAATTTCAGGGCTTCCTCACAACAAAAGCTGTTATTAAAGTTTGAAATTCTGTCTGGGACTTTTATTCCTATAGCAGTTTATTATATCCTTCTCTTCGAGTGCCAAAAGTCCAACATCACAATGGTATCCCTGAGTTATATGTTAAAACATGTGCATCCACCTTCCAATAAAGTACTTTCTGCACAGGCCAGAGGGGGCATGTGAGGTCCCAAGGTCAGCAAAACACATCACCTCATTCCATCTTGGTACCTTCTGACACTAAAAGAGATCAACAAATAAGAAAAGCGTGTCCCTAGGTAGAAAAACACATTTGTGTGGATGTGGTATTAAATATCAACACAGTGAAGGTGGAAGAAATCCAGGCAATTTTCCATCTCATTCCTTCTAAGTTATGATGCACAAAATGTTTGTACGCTACTGCTTGCACAGATAACAGCTCATCTAGATACAGTTGAACTGGTTTTAAAATGAGTTAGTGACAGTGGAACAGCATAGGTTGCAAATTCTGCCAAGAAAGTGAGCTACTTTTCAGTTTATTAGGATAGGGACTTCCCACTGAATCCAGACCCTTTCCCTTCAGAGAAATGAAACATTTTTCTAGGAGCAAAAAACCTTAGATCCAAAAGAAGAACTGCAGATGATTCTTCTGCCCTAAAAGTCTTTACTTCATATATTGAAGAAATATAGTGAAGAAATCCCCTTGTAAAGAAAAAGAGGTTAGAGATTAATCTTTGCTTTAACAATAAAAGTAAGAAGCCACTTCACAAACCATTTCAGTCTCATGGGTTAAATGAAACCAGCTGTATATGTGGCCATTGTGCAAACAAGACGGTGTGTCAATTAAAAAGAGCTATTTCTTGGCAGCACAGAAAAGTGGATAGGACACTACAGTGTTGTCACAAAGGGGCAGGGAGGAGTATTAGAAGAGTCAGTTCAGTCATTTATTCTGACCCACAGGATACTGTCAGCAATTCAGTTTAACCCTTTCACACCCATATCAAGACTGCCTGGGAAAAGCACAAAATAGAATCATAGAATAGTTAGGGTTGGAAAGGAACCCAAGATCATCTAGTTCCAACCCCCTTGCCATATGCAGAGGGATACATCAAACTAAAACAGGAAGACAATTCTTAAACAGTGGTATCTCAAGAACTTCTAACAGCTGCTGCCTGCTGCACTGACTGAAGTCTCTGAATTATGTCCTGTAAAATACAGTATTTGTCCCAAGAAACATGTCTGGGATTATCCCATGGATTCCACATGCACAGGATACATGCATCTTCAAAATACAGCTCCCTGCTGGCTGAAGGAGGAGCAGGTATTACAGGGCTTCTATATCTCTGCAAGCAATATAGATATCATATCCTTTTACTGTATTGCTCTATAGATGGCAATAAATGTACAGAAGACTACTGCTTTTCAGAGCGACTGACCCAGTGACTGGTATTTATTTGCTGAGACAAGCTCTGTAAAAAAAAAAAAAAAAAAAATGGGGGGGGGTGGGGGAGTGGGTATGGGGTGAAAGTCACACTATTTCCCCTCAAAGATGACATCTTGCTGCCAATTGGCCTGCCAGAAAACCATTTGGAAACAATATCAATACCACAGTCTATAGGCATCCCTCCAATAGATTCGTCAGGTCAGAGTTCAATAACTGGCAGCATCTTTAAGAACTGGAAAGGATAAAGCTGTGGTAATAAGGCACAGTCAAGATCATTCCCCAGGGCCTAGCTAGTTCTTCCTCTCCTTTGTTTTTTTTCCTGTTTTCTTGAAAGGACATACACCATTAGCATTTTTTTCCCCAACATTGTTTGGATTTAGATTTACTATTTCAGAGAGCTTCAAAGTGTAAGGAAGGCCTCTCAGTTTGACACACATACACACACGAGATGAAAAAATGTTTACTGTCTCGCCAAATCAAATGCAAGTCCTCTAATACACAAGCCAGGAAGAGTCACAGGCTTCTGCCTTGACAGTATAGATATTAATATAAACCCTTAAAAGGGCATTGAATAATTCTAGAGAGAATAAAATGGGGTATGACAATGATCTGGAGACTGGAAAAAATATGTGAACATATATATATTAAATATATAGACATGTATGTTAATTACAGAAAAAAAAAAGTACAAAGTTCAGTTAAAGATGATTACAATGTTTCTTAGCATGCAGAGCAGGTTTTATCTCAGAGAAGGACATACCAAAACCCAGTGGCTGGAAGCTGAAGCTGCCGAAATCTGAGAGTGCATTTCTTCTAAAGCATGAGAAAAGGTTGCAAACCAGGAAGAAGGTTTTGGCCTCCTATCTTTTTCTCAAATGATAAAACAAGTAGTTTTCTAGGACATATATTCAATAACTTGTGTTGTTAAACCATAAGACCAATGAAGGACACACACTTCTGGAAAAACAAGGGGGAAAAGCAGAAGCACCGCAATCCCCCAAGATTAAAGAAACAAACAAATCAAACCTATTCAGTTCTATCGGTTCAGTAAAGCTCTCCAGAAAACAAAAAATTATATAAATCACTGCACTGGAAGCAGCTGTTCATTACCTTGGACAAACCCTTTGGGGACAGTGACAAGTGTTTGCACAGCAGCTGGCATAACACAACTCCAAGTTAATTGTTGTACCACGTAACTGTATAATACAAAAGGGAACCATCAGCCCTTGTTTTGAATTTAAGTTAACCAGAACTGTTCTAAATATCAACATCAAGTCCTGATACCAAACTTAAACTGGGGTTTTGTTTTCACTAGTTCAGATTCAATATCTGTCAAACAGTTCAGATTCAATATCTGTCAAACAGTTCAAAGCTTTTTATTTTTTGGAGGAAAAAATAAAAAATAAAAAAAAAAAGAGGGAGAGTAAGTGAATAACTTTATGATCTGGAATGGGGAAGGTACTGGTGAACCCTGGAATAAGTTTAAGGGTGATTAAAAATGTTATTTTTTTAGGCTACATATTTCCAAAAGGAAGCAGTTAATAGCTTCATGTCCAGTTTATAAGCATTTAAAAATCTTTGTCTGCAGATAGGGTGGAATAGCTATGGAGAATAAGAAGTCAGAATTAACCTCTGAAAACTTTACAGTTCTCTCATGGTGCAAGAAATTAATATTTTTGGCTTGCCACTAAATTAATTAAATATGTTGAGGTAATTAATACATCTGAGTCATCGGATCTAATATTAATGCAAGTACAGGGCAAAAATCTTACACAAGCCTCCCAGAGAACTGGACTAAGACAATTCACCTAAAAATAATTCTCCAATGAGCTCCAGTAATCCTGCATATAAAGCATGCAATTTAAAGTTGACAACTTAAACACCTGATAACACCTAGAAACCCTTGTGGGTTCACGTGCATTTATAAGTGACTTTCCTGTTTGCTTTTTATTTTTCCCCAGCACATTAAGCGAAATCAAGACTAAGCCTATAGTATAGGTAATGCAAGTGTATACAGTAAAGCTTTATTGTGTGAATTCCTAAACTGATTTTAGTTAGGATAAGACAACTTTGCATTCAGACATAGAAGATTCATCTTGCTTACTTCTTTTCAGGCTTTAGAGAAGTCCTTTCAAATGCTTTTCCCTTTGATACTTCCTTATAAAGTGTTTTGAAACGTAGTGATGAAAGTAGTAAGAATTACATATTTGGCCATACCATTTGAAAAATGAACATTCTAGTAGAAATCCCGAAAATTATTTATATTAATGCATGTATTTTACAGTTAGAGAAAAATTAATATGCTGTTGAAATTACTGATACCTAAATATCAAACAAGTGAAGCCTGGCTGAAGTAGTTACAGAACCCAGCAGTCTAACTGTAAAGTAGAAAATTATACCTAGATATAATGAGCAAAATCTTTCTGAAGCCTGGCACCGAGAACAATTCTGCAGTTACATACCTCCACAGAAGCCAATGATTACAAAAAATCCTGACATCCACTGAAGTTTCAAATGATAAGCAATCACTTAAGAGAATGGATTAGTCAGAGACAGGACTGTAAGAAGTTTTCTATACCATGAAGTTCAGTTCTTCTTTATGACACACAATCGTTTCACTTAAGATAGTTTCCCTTGCACATATTACAACAAAGTGATGAGGTGTGGGTTTTCAGCACAGATGTTATCCCTGTCATCTTTGATGAAGAAATTGCTCTGGACAATTTAGCTTTTTTTTTTCCTTTAGTTACTATTAAAGCATATAACTCTACTTCATTATTTAGCTCCTCATTTGATGGGGAACTCCTGCAAATGTTCAACAAAATCATCACACAGAGACAGCATATACGTTTCCGACAGCTCTCTGGTCTAGACAGGTTACGTAGAAGGCTTGAATCCAAGACCTTCAACAACAAAGCATATACACATAGCTAGATTTGAAGCAAGATTGGTCTAGCACTTTCAGGGTGAGTAAAGGCTCAAACAGGAAAATTCTGCATATTTAGGTGTTTCTATTTATAGAGTGCAATGTGACTTCTATTACAGGGGATTTGATGTGGTCCGGCAAACAACAAAACACAAACCAAACCAAATACTCCAGTCCTGTGCTCCTAATAAAAAGAACATATGTGACTTTACTGATACTGTGCAAAGAGAACAGTACTAGGTTTATGCAGCTATCTAGGTGTTATTCGTTAATATAAGCTTTGACTAACTAAGCAATATTAATTAATAATGACTTCTTTGTATATCTAGTTTCAATGCTGGATTGCATCTATGAAAGCAGCCCTTCAAAGTGCATTTCTAGAGAATAAAATTCTGTACTGCTCCTTCAAATGCATGTACATGCCTTATGGAAGAAGGACAATATTCCAGTAACTTCACAGAAATTAATATAAATACACTTCAGCTCTTGTAAACATGTCCACAGGGACCTCTCATACAACCGCAGAGTATTCTTCAGTTTTTTTCCATGTCTGCAAAACTGGAAAAGTGAGGCCATCTTCTTCCTGGGTGCTTTAAGTGCAGAGGTTTTGAATTTTATGAAGTTAAATATGTATAAGTGCAAAGTTTTAATCATCATTGCATATACTGTATGCATGCAAAAGGTGATACACATAGCTCCATTAGAACCCAGAACAGCTTCACATCCAGCTTGTGCCTCTCAATTTTATCAAATGGCTTTCAGAGTATTACAACATTAATAGCTGCCATGTATCAACAACACACAAGGACATTCAGAAATACTCAGAATTTGCTCATGTGGAAAGAAAGGCAGGGTATAGTGTCAGTCATTATTCTAGATCTGTATACAGTTCTCCAGTGGAAAAGAGACTTCTAAGTATAGAGTACAATCCAAAACTGAGAAATCTATAAAGGTAACACAAAGAACGGCACTAAGGGCCACCAACTGTAGAGATATTCAATTTTAAGAAAGGGACTTATACAAGGATATGGCAAGAAACAAACAGGATACTAAAAAGGAGCAGTTAAAAAAGCAAGAAGCCTTAGGGAGAGTTAAGAGAGTACTGAAGGGCATAGGTCAGCTCTTCAAAAATGGACTGCTTAAGCAAAGACAAGGGAAGCCTATTGTCATGGTTTAAGCCCAGCCATAACTCAGAACCATGCAGCCTCTCTCTCACTCCTCCGACCACCACCACCCCCCCCCCCCCCACCCCCCCACCTCCTGGAGGGGCGGGGAGGAGAATCAAAAGAATGTAACTCCCACGGGTTGAGATAAGAACAGTCCAGTAACTTAAGGTATAACACAAATCACTGCTGCTACCACCAATAATAATAATGATAAGGGGAATAACAAGGGAAGAGAATACAACTGCTCACCACTTGCCAACTGATACCCAGCCCGACCCAAGCTGTGATCTAGCCCTTCCGGGTAACTGCCCCCAGTTTATATGCTGGGCATGACGTGCTGTGGTATGGAATACCTCTTTGGTCAGTTTGGGTCAGGTGTCCTGTCTCTGCTTCCTCCTGGCTTCCCCTCCTCCCTGGCAGAGCATGAGGCTCACAAAGTCCTTGGTCAGAGTAAACATTACTGAGCAACAACTAAAAACATTGGTGCTATCAGCATTGTTCTCAGGCCGAAAGTCAAAAACACAGCACTGCACCAGCTACTAAGAAGGAGAAAAATGACTGCTACTGCTGAACCCAGGACACCCATAAGACATGGCAAGTCAAATGTAAGCATGAAATTCAGAGGGCTAAATGACAATTCAAAAAGTGCCTGCAAATGAAGATCACTGTGCTATAACAGGAAGCCAGTTAGGAAAGCAGTCAAACTGCTACATGTCAAAGGTGTAAAAGAGACAGATGGGGACGATGATAAAGCTGTAGAGAAGCTCAGTGAATTTTTTACATCAGACTTTACTGCTGAAATCTTTAGAGAGATTTCCACATCTATTGCACTTTCCTGAAAATCTGGCAGAAAAGCCAGGTCAATCTGAAGTAAATTCAGGAAATACTAGACCAAACAAGGAAGTTAGATGTTAATAAATCACTGGGGAGAACAATGGTCACACAAGTTCTGAAGAAACTCAAAATATGAATTTGAAGAAACACTAAGCAAGGTGTGAAGCCATCATTACAGAGAGCCTCTGTACTGAAGGACTCGTAGATCCTGCTTGCATAACTCTCAGCTACAGAAAGGGCTATACAGGGGGACCTGGGAACCACATTATGGCAAGTCTGACTTGATTCCCAGAATGAGTGAGCACATGAGAAAAAAATAAGAAAAAGGATAGAGATTAACAGACACTTTTTAAGATGGAGAGGAATCAGCAGTGCAGTACTTAGGATTAGTGCTGTGACTGGTGTTACACAGCATGCTCATCAATGACAACACTAACAGGGAAAAAAGTTGGCAGGTAGGCTTTAGTATAGATAAATTTCAAGTAATTTATCCAGGCAATACCAGCTCTAACCATTCCTACTGAGAAGATGGAGCCATTCTTGACAGTTCTCTAAAGTCACTGGTTCAGTGTTCAATAGCAGTCAAAAAAGCCAGCAAAATATGGGGCATCATCAGAAAGAAAGCAAGACAGGTCATTTCCGCCACAACTTGAGTGCTGTGACCTGCTTTCTACATACCAGGAAAGACATAATAATGGTAGAGGGATGCAGAAAAAGGCAACGAAATGGAAATGGAACAGATACTTTACACAGAGAGACTAAAAAGGCTGGGACACCTCACTCAGCTTGGAGAGAAGGCAGCTGAGGGTGCATATGGCCAGGTATAACACAAAAGCTACCAACTACTCAATGCAAAACTATTATTTGCCAAATCCTACAACACAGCAAGGCAGTATTTGCTGAAACGACCAATAAAGCCATTTATATAGAAAATATTTGTTTACCCAGCAGGTTCCAAGCTTCTGGAACTTGCTGTCACGCAAGGCTGTAAAGGCAAATGGTGTCCATAGGTTCAACACAGTATTAAACTCCTGGACAACAGGTCTATAAATAGACACTTAAAGTACTAAACGGGTATGTATCCTTTAATATCTTAACAGAGGGCTGTGGAAACTGGAGAGGTAGGGAGGGCAGTAGATCTCAAAACCAGCTGTTGAAGAATCTTCTGTTAACTTGTCGGACACAATGCTGGGCTAACTGGAACAGTGAGGCGGTTTAGATGCTATTCATTTTTTAGATAGATTCAGCATTCCCACATGCTGCACCACTTCCTGAGGATAAGCAATGACCAAGATCCATCACTCCTTCAGAAAAGGACCTCCTGCCACTGTGACAACCAGTCTAGAATTCATTGCATGTTTTAATACAGGAATATTGTCTTAGACATCTGCTTTCTCCCAGTATGCTGACCACTGTCTGCTAGTATTGAATGATAACAGCAAGCTGTGTGGTTCAGTTGATACGCTGGAGGGAAGGAATGCCATCCAGAGGGACCTTGACACACTTGTGAGGTGGGCTGATGCCAACCTCATGAAGTTTAACCATGCCAAGTGCAACGTCCTACACCTGTATCACAGTATGCTAGAGATCAGCAATCCCAGTGTCAGAGCAATCCCAGGCACAGCTACAGGTTGGGCAGAGAACAGATTCAGAGCAACCCTGCAGAGGACTTGGGGGTGTTGGTTGATGAGAAAATGAACATGAGCCAGCTTCAGTGTGCGCTCACAGCCCAGAAAGCCAACCGTATCCTGGGCTGCATCAAAAGGAGCGTGACCAGCAGGTCGAAGGAGGTGATCCTGCCCTTCTACTCTGCTCTCGTGAGACCTCACCTGGAGTATTGTGTGCAGTTCTGATGTCCTCAACATAAAAAGGACATGGAACTGTTGGAACAAGTCCAGAGGAGGGCCACGAGGATGATCAGGGGATTGGAGCACCTCCTGTATGAAGACAGGCTGAGGAAGTTGGGGCTGTTCAGCCTGGAGAAGAGAAGGCTGCATGGAGACTTCATAGCATCCTTCCAGTATCTGAAGGGGGCCTATAGGGATGCTTCTTCATTAGGGACTGTAGTGATAGGACAAGGGGTAACGGGTTAAAACTTAAACAGGGGAAGTTTAGATTGGCTATAAGGAGGAAATTCTTTCCTGTTAGGGTGGTGAGGCACTGGAATGGGTTGCCCAGGGAAGCTGTGAATGCTCCATCCCTGGCAGTGCTCAAGGCTGGGTTGGATGAAGCCTTGGGTGACATGGTTTAGTGTGAGGTGTCCCTGCCCATGGCAGGGGGGTTGGAACTAGATGACCTTCAGGTCCTTTCCAACCCTAACTATTCTATCATTCTATGATTCTATAAACGATGCAGTAAGATAAAATACACATATGGCTGGTATTCTTTCTCCTGTACAGCTTCTGGATTAGCTTCTTTATTTCTGTATTCTAACATCAGCAAAGGAGCAAGTTGATAGAAAACAAACATATTCATTATCTCTCATAGCAGTGATGGGAGTGGGACAGGAACAGATATGAACAGCAAAGAAAAGGACATAAATCAATTTAGTTACAGGTGTCAGAACTCTTTTTACACTTCTTCCCCTGAAAGAACCTTTTATGTCTCTAGGTATGGTACAGACATCCATAAGTAATTATTTTATCAATCCAGGTAAACCAAGATTTTAATTTATTTTTTAATTCATCACAAAGTTTCATTTTATAACACCATCTTTGAAGACAGTAAGGTGTTTATACCTCAAAAAAATTTTAATCAGCAATGCCGTATTTCCTGTCTTGTAAGTGAAATGTAAACTTGGACAGAATTAAAAAAAACCTCACAAGAAATGTAGTGAGCTTGTCTTCCAGACAATAAATCCTTTGTTTGGAGGCTCAGTTTCATTCATTACCTTATAACTCTTACAGCTTTAAAAGAAAATACTTTTGTTTGGTTCCTGGGGGAAAAAAAATAAAAATCTGTTACACAGAATAAAAACTAACAAAGTTCAACAAAGTTAACTCTCATGCCTGCTCTTGACAGCCTGCCTCATAAGCTATGCTTGTAATAAAACAAGCTAGAAAGGAACTAGCACTGGAAAGCTATATAATGAATTCCATTCACCACAGAACAGATAACAGGCATGAACACACACGAAATACCACACATTTTTCTCCTTAATTTGGTGAAAAGCAGGCTATGTTACTACAGTTCCATACTCCACTATTAATAATGCTACATTGCACTAAAATAGTATACAGGTACCTGTCACACATACAGGATGCTGCACGGTGCCCACGCACTGAGGAGCAGTCACAGCAAGTTCAAAGCAGGTTACATTAAGTACAAATTATCTAAGAAAACCCCCCAAAACAATATGACATCAAGTACTAAAATATATTTACACATTTATGTTTACTTTTACCATCTTAGACAAAGCAAAAAGGATAAAGTGCTAGAGAGTTTGCAGTTAAAGGATACTACAGTAAGTCTAAGGTCAAGAGCACGCAGGTAGAGAAAGGAGTAAGGTCTGCACTATTATACCTGGAAAATGATTTGAACATCTCTGACTTTGTCCTTGCTGTTGAGACGCCATGTGAGTTTGAAACCTTTGCAACCTCATTTTCTGGGTGTCATCACAGGCCGGTCAGGAATCGAAACCCTATTTCTGCTCATGCTAACCAGGACTACCAATTTAGCCTCCATACCTCAACATTCAGAGCTACAGAATGAAAATAGCTTGGAGAAGGAATGTAACTTCAACTATAACTCAAATATAACTTTGAGTTTCCTATCAGATAAGAGCTAAATAGACTGAATGAGACCTAAATACTTAGTCACCTCAGACAAACTAGATAACGGCACAATTTCAGGTAAAAGGAAGGAGCAATACTCCTGCTAAGTTTGGAAGCATTTCAAGAATACCAATATAAAACAGCCTTTTAAACAGCCACAGAGACTTTTACTCTTTTTGAGATGTCCTTAATTGATCAGTAAGTAGCCCAGTACCTATGTTCAGCTTGACTTAAACATGTAACTTGAGCAAAATTCCCCATCAGTTACAATAATGCTTCAGTCACACAGGTCAGGGTTGAGGCAAAAGTGGAGGGAGTGCTGTTGAGCCTGCCTGGGAGGCATTCAGGCCAGCCATGCCTGCAGACACAGCACAGCTCCTGCCTCTCACCTGCACCTCAGTGTGAGAGGATTCCCACACGGATACTCACTACCATCCCACAGCCACATCTTTATTCACAGCCCACAAAACGACATTGCAACTGGTGTGAGCGACGGGTTGCACAGTGGCACAGCCTGTCAGGCGGCCGTGAGCCATCCCGAGCTGGTCTCATCTGGTTCCCACCAGCTCTGGCACTGAGGGAGGCCCCCATGCACTAGAGCCTGGTCATGGCACCAAAACATCAGTCAGCCAGAGAAGTGCCTGGATACAAGAATATGGTACTGCTGAGGGCTGGAGACACTCTGTGGGGTCCTCCATGGCAAAGGGGCAGGGACACCCCCCAAGGGACAGTCTACCTTAGCACTGCTGTGATTATATAACCTGTAGTGTTGACGACGAGGGAAAGGGATGAATAAGTATTTATGTAAGTTACTTCGTTAATCATTTGTGGTGGTCTTGTTCCTCAGTATCTGAGTTAGTGATCAGAAGTCTGTACTGATTGCCAAGAATAAAAAATTAAATCATCTGACTCAAGCCTGTTTTGCCAGCAACACAGAGGTAGCTTGCCACAAGCTTTCCTGCATCAGTACTACATGCTGTTAAGGCACATGCCTGAGAAGGGCTGAAGGAAGCACAGAATGCAAACTCTGCAACTCCCGTGGGAATGCTGACTTAATTCAGACTTAAAAACCAGACAGCCTCTTCCATTCAAATATGTTCACTCACAAGCACAGACATTTTCACAGCAATATGAAAAACTGCTGTACTGTAAAGAACAGGAAAGTGAGTAGGAAGAAGAAAGGGAAATAAGAAAATGAAACAAATGTTCTTTCACCACTCCCCTCTCTGTGAGAAAGATGCATCCAAACATGCATAGACACACAAGCCAGGATCTCTTCCTAAAAAAAAACTGCTCAGGTATCTGCTTGCCTTTTACTGATAGGAGTTCAGTCAGTGTGAAATACCTCCAGATGGTTTCAAGTTACAGCCAGGGGAAGTAGCACCGTAACATTCCTCACAGCCACCCAAACCATTACTCTTCTATTTGATTCCATGTGGGGTCATCACACCCCCTCTGGAAAGCTTAGAGGTGTGATACCACCACAGGCATCTTCAGAGAGAGCCTAACAATGGTGTATTATGAGGCTTGTTGTAACATCCTTTCAATATTCTTAAGGTCCAGTGATTTAGAGAAGAGGGTCTTTTGTGTCTCCTGTCAGTTCCAGGAAGCTCCTGTCACTGGCATGGAGACTGCATATGGAAAAGAGCTGCTAAATAGACCGGTTAAAAGAATATAGGCCCAGTTTCACTCCCACATTACTGAAAACCATGAATGCTGCAACTCTGTTGAGGTCAGAGGAATTGCACTGCTCTGATGCTGGGGGTGAGACACCCATGCACCAGCTGTTACATTTCAAAGCCAGGGCTCCCTCTGCTACGGTCTCATAGGCTCTGCCTGAAATGCACCCCCTGAGGCCACCAATACCCGAACGTCCGTGCTGAAACAGCAGCAGCATGTGCACAGGCAGATCCCACCAATGTAACCCACAACAGCACTGGAGGAAACTTGCACTGCACAAAATAGTAAAGGTTTCTTGCCTCCAAAACTAGGCTGGGCTTGAATGAGTGATCCGGAGTGCTAGTAACAGATTCAGACATGAAGTGTTGACTTAATACCTTCCTCTTCTTCCACAGAACGAAAGGGATGCTTATGATCATAAAAGATCCAAGGTAAATAATCTGAGTAAAGCAGGCCATTTTTAGTAAATTTCTCTCTCCAGTGTATTTTAAATGCAGCCTGCTTACTGTTTCTGTTTTGTAACTTTCCTTCTGATATAAGCAACACTATAAGGTTATACAGATAGTCGTTCCCTTAGAACATGCCCTCACACTTTTTTATCCAGTCAGACTGTTAAACCTTGTTCAAGAAGCATCATCAGTGATTTCTTTTATTGTTTTTAAATAACTCTGCTTCCAAATACATGGCATAAGATAGAAGATGTGAATGAAAAAGCCTTTACTTCAAGTTTTAACAAACTGCTTGCACCATAAGGAAATAATAGAATGATATACTTATTCTGTTAAGAGACATCTTCATAAGAGTTAATGCAGAAACTATGATTACATAACTATGCACATTTTATAATGGAGTATTAAAGCAGGCATCCTTATTATTTGCACTGCACATTTATATAGTAAATGAAAGTGTGACTGTCACTAAGTAGATGTGGAAAAATCTCACATCCCCATCTTACCTTGTTTATCTACTGTTTTACACCATGAGTATTGATAAGTTTATAGCACATATGAAAACCACACCACCTTGAAACCAAGTGCAACATCCTAAGCAGAACTAAAAGCTGCTAGTTGTAGCTCCTTTAACTCATACTGTCTGCAAAACACAACTCTCACAAGCCATAAAAGCAAACAGGAAACTTGCCATACTTCCAGGCAGATAAGAACAGCTAACTCACAAAACCAGGGATCCTTTCATTATTGGAACAGCTCAGAGCATGTTTATGCCAGACCAGGGACCACTGTGTCCCTCCAGCCATTCAAATCCTGATCCTCTTTGTAAGAGTATTTGCAACTCAGTCCTTGGTCTCCCCATTACCCACTCACCCCTTAATATTTTACTGAGTTTAACAATCAGGATAGTGATTTTTTTTTTGTTACTTAGCAGCATTTCCCACTGAAAGCTGGGTTACACTGGTTTAAACAGTTTATAAAAGGTCTTGGAATGAAACTACAGGCTTGGCAGTCAGATTATCCTTCAGTACACAGTTCCAGTATCATTTTAGGCACATCTTTCTGTACAGACATTGTCCTGTCATTCTGCAAATACTCCAGATCACAAGACAGCTGAAAAATAGCAGAAGCAGCAGTACAAGGCAACTCAGAAAAAATAGTATTAACCTGCTGTACAGCAATTAAAAATAAACTGCAGTAGGCATGTAAAATGGCACATGCCATCACTCACTTTCCTCAGCCAGGAAGTCTGCAGCTTAAAACCACCTGTGGACTCTCAGCAATTATCACATTTCTCAAGGAGAAGCAGCAAGTGATGCACATCTGGCAACTAGACCATCTCTTCCTTCCCCCACAGGTTGTATCTTCTACTTTCAAACAGAATGTGCAGTGTGCTTTCAGTCTTTCTTGACTAAGAATACAATTGAAAACATCCCTTGGTGACAATTCCATATTTTATGGCACATCTGCTGCATCAAAAACCCTAAAAATACTTTTGGCACCAAGAATCCTGTGCATACAAAACAGTCCTTCAGTCTGACTATTTAATATGCCATCAGCTGGCCATGCAAACTAATTTAATCCAATTACAGTAGAGGTGATGAAGTCAAGCTGACTCTTAACTGAAGAATCATCAGCAAGAATTTCCTCAAAACACATGACACTGCAACTTGCTAGACTTATTTGGAGAGCTGATACACCATAGTGAAGTTTGCAATGCTCAGACTTGTTATAACAAAGGTAAGTGCAAAAAAACTGCTTTGCACCAGCAAGTAGAAGAGGAAAGGGATTCAACAAGAACACACTTTGTAAAGAACTGTAATCCTAATAACTTAATTGCCTTTGGGAAGTGCTACATCCCATTGCCTTCTCAAAAGTAATTTTATCTGCAACTTGATGCTCAGCGCTACAGCAATGAATGGAGTGGGGGAGGAAAAGAAACTGAGGGAACCAGTGAGAGAACTAAAGCTATCACTCTGTCTGATATATAACGTATAGGTACATGCAACGCTTGATCTACACATCCGATGACTCTGGAAAACTCCCATAGAAGCAAATGGAGACTGACTCACATCCAGGCTCTTTAAGCACCTACAGAGGCAGGGAAATTTGTTTTTGAATTACACAGCTGTATTTATACTTCAGTATTTATGTAGGAGTGGCCTCCTACATTGAGTGAGGCCCTACAGATCAGTATAAATTTGAAGGTACAGCCAGAGTTTCTTTTCCCTGTCTGCTTATAATGCAGTATTCCCAAATATTTTACAATATGTTAACCCCAGCTCATTGTTCCCACATAAATGGAAAACTCAAAGGTAAATAATGCACCAAGCCTCTTTAATTAAATAAGGAGTCTGGGGGAGGAGTTTCTGCAGACCCTTTTAAATCTTAAAGCCTGCCAACTGGATGAACAAAAGGTAGATTAGGCTCACATGATAAATCCCAGTAAATCTAAAAAGCCTTTGTTAATAAGTCACTAAGAGATTTCTTCCACCCCCCCCTAGAATTTCTCTTCACCAGAAGTGAGAGTTAAGATTATTTTAGCAGGTTTGGTTTCCAGCAGCATTAAATGGGTATATGCCTCATGGAGCTCTAATCTCCTCTTTTCTATAGAGCTCAATTCTCCTTTCATTCCTGCTAAAGGAGAACAAGTTATTTCTAGCTTTTATGTACGGAGCAGCTGCTGAAAATTCAGAGGTGAAAAAAGTTTATGAAATTGGTCAAGATCACAGGAAAATTAAACTGAAATTCTATATCGCTTTAATAGCAACGGCAACAACAGAGGTACAAAAGTATTTTCATTTCATTTTGGTATTTCTTTCATGTAGCAGGTTGCAAATGAGCCTTTAAAGTTTTCATTCATAAGTTAGTGTTCAGTAGCTTGTTCACAGAGGCAAATGACCTGTTAGTCTGGCAATTAGCATACTCTTCTGTTTGCAGTGAGACTTAATGAAGACATTATTAGAGACAGACCTTACTGAAGCACATTCAACAGACCTTTTACAATTGCTCAGCAAAGACCCAGATTTTAGCAAAACCAATACAATAACCACAGACAACATAGGTGACATTTAAAGCTGTGATAAATTTTTAAGAAGTTCAGATCCTATGTGGAACCATCTGGCTTCACTAATGAATTCTTTCCAACATCATAGATTAATCATATCTTCTCTGTGTGCAGTGCTGAAATCCAAACAACATATGTAATCCTAATATACATCGTGGAAGCATTTCCATCAGTTAAGGGAATGAAAGCAGCTGTACAAGACTTAAGATTCTTTCTGGAACAGTGGAAGCCACTGTCGTCATTCAGGCTCAGAAAAAGTTTTAAAAGTCCATTGCAACAGATAAGCAACGTGTTTTTAGAGCAATGAGAGAAAGGATATCCAACCTTCCAATGGAGGGTTAAAAACGGTCAATTTCACATCAAAGAGGGTATTAACCAGTCAAGGAAAAAACAAACAAAAAACACAAATAAACAAACAGAAAAACAACCAGAAACTACCTTTGTTACCCCCTAATTCATACCTGTGGAATAAAGTTTGGAAGAGCTTTTGAGCACAGTTCTAAACACAGCAAAAGCAAACAACTGCAGTATGTTTGACAAGTTTATGAAGGAGAGGAGATGAGCCTTTCTGCAAATGCAGGATGAAGCAGTCCAGGATACCTTCCAGCCCAACCTCAGGCCTGAACCCAAACTACCTAGAAGACTCTAACAACCATAGACTGTGGTTCCCAGTTCTCCAGAGTCTAACCAAAAACATTAAACCTCTCCCTACATGGCTCTCAAACAAAGCTTCTGAGCACACTTTCTGGATTTGTACATCCACAATTTTAAGACGCAGCATTTGGAGCAGTTCTGAACTCTATTTACATCTGCATTTTGTTTTAGGAGTGCTCTGAAAACAATTTGTAGCTGTTGGTTTATAGCTTTTCTAATACAGTGTGTTTGGCCTGCGTAAGGATATTGGTATGGATTTTGATTGACTGTAAAAATCGGATCATCGCCCAGAGGAAGTCCTAATGATCTTAAAGGAGGAGTCAGGGAGAACTCAAACCAGACCAAAAAACTGGTGAAAAATCATGCGTCTGATAGATTTAACTTAAGCCAATAACAATATGTAATCACTGCTTATTTCAGACTTTATATATTCCCTTTCAGCATTATACAAGTGAACCAAAAGAACTCCACTGATTTATTTCCTTCGTCCTCCTTTGCACCGTGTAGCAAGGCAAACTAGAGCTATGAAGAGATGCTTGCAACACTGAAGTATCAGATTTCTAACTTTCTTTGCAGCAGACCTTGTAAGATTTCCCTACAAGAGCAATAAAAATTGGGTCAGTGATGTTAACAAACTGTGAGACTCCCACATTCATACAAAATCCTAGCTGTGATACATATTAAACCAGGCATTTTCTTTCTGCTTATGTCTCTCTAAAAAGGTTAAACACCATTAATATAACACACACCAGCACAGGACCTGCTGCCTCCACTTCTAATGGATGGTCCTCTGGTAGCAAGCATTCACCTACTACAACCAACAGAGTCCAGTTGCTGCTGAAGTTAGAACACTTTTCTTGTAGTGTTAGAATGCAAAATGCTAAGGACAAGTGCATCCTGGAAACATTTTATATGAGCACTATGCTAGCAACTACATCATATAGTGATTAGCTACAGATGAGCACTATCATTTGAGGAAACAGAAAATATTGTGGGTATGTGCCAGATGAAAATTAACTATTTGTGCCATTTGACAGTTATTAGTAAATTTAATTCTGGTTTAAAAACAGAAGGCTCCTAAGATGCGCTCTTATAGCCTAGTTCCAGGAACATCTCAGCAAATATAAAGTTGCACAGGCAGACACATCCCATATTTGGCAAGTAATAATGCAAGTCATTAGGAAAAAAAATAAAGACGTGTAGGAAGTAGGGGGAGGGAGACAGTCATTCTGTTTGGGATTTGAAATGCGAGAGGAATTAATCCTCCCCTTACAGCTTCACTGACAGAAATGGCATTTCCAGCACTTCACTAAGAGGTGGCATCATTTTGGAGAGTCTTAGTGAGGAGCACACCTTCTAAATCCACGCTCCCCCTTCACAGAGTTCTGGGCTCAGAAACCCTCAGAAGCAGGATGTGTGGAAGCAGATATTTGCATTTACTCTCTCAGCTGTCCCTTTGTAGAGAGCATAATCTAGGCTTCAAAACAGTTTAAATTTTATTTCTGACTCGGGATGAAGTATCCCTATGGATTTACTCTGCAGAAGAAAAGACTGGGGTTACAACGTATCTATAAACTGTAAGACAATCTTTCCCATCACTTCTCATTCTTGGTCTCCAGCCCCTGCTCATCTGCTATGCCACTCCTTCCAGCTTGAGCACAGGGAGTGGTGCCAGGCCAGAGTTCCAGATGTGCACATATAGGAAAGAGGATTATATGGCAAAGAATCCCCAAAAGCATACTGCTCCATAGCCCGAAAGCAGCATGCAGAGAAGTGATTTCACATCCTCTCCCACTCCCACAAGTTAATGATTTTAAGCAGTCACCTCCTTTCTCCATCCTTATGTAGGATGTTGAAGTGGTGTCACCAGGATTTATTCTTCTTTGAGACCCTAAACACGTTGTGCAACGCAGTACAAATTACTTTAAGAACCGCAGAATTTAAAAAAAAAAATAAACAACCCCCCCCAAAACAAACCCAACAAACAAGGAAAAAAGAAGGAAAAAAAAAAAAACAACCCAAACCAAACCAAAAAACAAACAAACCCCCCAAATCAACAAACACCTACATTTTGTCTGAAGCATGAGAGATGTAGACATGCAGCTACAGAACATTTCTACATGTGCCTCCACATACACAACCTTATGTTTGAAAGTCCAAGGGAGAGCTAAAGAGACAATCATTTCAGCCTAACTTACAAGTGCTCGTTCTTAACTAACCTGAGCTACCTGCCAACAGAGAACAATAAGACTCTAACAAATTACACATAAAAGATGGCAAATACTTACTAGGCGGTTTACTTGCTCTCGGGCTGACGCGCTCTGGGAGGGGAGCAGGAGATGAGCTCTTCTCTCCACAGAAACCCAGCAGCCGCTCTTGCTGGGGACTGGGTGAGAGCTGGGCTGAGACACCCTCTGGAAACCCGTGGCTCCGATGCTCCAAGCCCGGCATATGCCCTCAGCCCGCTCCGCTGGGCTGGCCCACTGCAGGCGGCTACCTCGTCCCTCCGGAGGAGCAGGTTTCCCTCCTCCTTCCCCGCCTACTCCACCTCCCCGTGCAGAGGATGCCCCCTTGCCCGCCCCCGGGCTTCCCGCCGCGTCCCGGAGCGTATCCGCCACAGAGAGTCCCGCCGGGGTGGGCAGTGCTGCCGGAGCTCCCCCGGCCTCAGCCCACCTGCCGCTCAGCTCGGCTCGTAGCCGCTGCTCCGGGAGCCGGCGACGCGCGGAGCTGCGGGGGAAGTGGTGCCCGGCAGCGATACGTGCTGCGGCCAGCGCGACTCCCTTTAACTCCTTCTGCCCCGCCAGAGCGGGCTGCCGGCCGCCTCGGAGCCTTATTCGGCAGCGGCCGCGGCGCTGGGGGAGCCTCGGACTAGCCACCGCCAGCGGCTGGGCTAGCACCTGTGGAGTGCGGCTCGCCCAGGTGGGGCCGCTGCTATGGGGACCTGCCTGAGCGGTATAGACCCGTGTACAGGATGGGGGGGGGGGAAGGAGTGTATAGGGGTGCACATCGGTGCTATTCTGAGCCAGGCTGGATGGCGCTTTGAGAAACGTGGTCTAGTGGAAGATGTCCCTGCCCATGGCAGGGGGTTGGAGCTGCTTGACTTTAAAGGTCCCTTCCAACCCAAACTATGCTGTGATTCTATGATAGAAACGTATACAGAAGAGCACATAGGGATGTGGTGGCTGTGTAAGGTGTGTTTGGGGGTGTAGACAGTGTGTGTAGGGACTATATGGGGTGCATGAGTGGGGAAGCATAGCAGGCGTGTGTTTATAGGTTTGCATGGAATGTCTGAAATGTGTGTGGGATGTATATATATTTTCTGGGCTCAGTGTATGGCTTGCATATAGGGGGAGTACATAGAGGATGAATGTAAAGGTCTGTATGGGACTTGGATAGGATGATTATTGGAGGGGGATATTTATAGGGGTTTGCATAGGAGTATGTATAGAGTGTGTAGGGATCTATATGGAGTTGTAGGTCTGCTACACACTTCCTCGATTCTGGGGCACTCTCTGGGACACATGGGAGCTCGGGACAGCCCTTTGTCTCCCCCAGCACCCTTTAACCTGCCTAAGTCTGGTGCTGTGGTGCATCTGCCCAGGGACGACCAAATCTGGGGCAAGGGATTTAGTTTAATAAACCATTTACAGCTAATTGTGTTAAGTGCTAAAGTAGTGTAAAAGGAGGAGCAAAAGATAGATGGAGACAAACTGAATCCTCTTCAATACTGTGACCTTTGAACTGCTATTTTATAATACAGAACTAGAGACCCTGAAGGGGAAGGCTAGGGAAATCCTGGTAAATTGTAGGGTTAGAGCTTTTTCATTCTAGTACTTAAAAAAGCTTTTGTTTGCACATTTGAAAACAAGCAACAAAAAAACCCCAACACAACAGACTTTTTATCTTAGATGGATTTATAGCACACATGGGAACAGACGCACCAAAAACCCACGTTCTATAAATAAAGCCTTTCCTTTCTGTCATCTTGCTTTTTCTGTGCTCTAATCAAATTACTGCTAGGTATCTTAAAATGTGATACTGAATGGGTATGAAAAAGTGAAAGCTGCAGAGAACTTGAGAACTTGCCTCCTCAACAGGCTCTAAAATGCCTCTAGGGGTGATGGAGCAAACCACAGTCTGGGCTCTAATTCTTTCTCTCCTTCACTCTGTTTCCACTCAACAGCAGTCAACTCAGACAAAAGTGGCCAAGATAAGCTAAGTCACAGCAAAGCTGTACTTTGCTGCAGCAATGTCAGGAGTTTTATATTTGCAGAGACCTCAGTGTTTTTCAGTTTGATTCCGAGGTGAATTTTTCAGCCATTTGATAGAGAATGTGTCCTGCAACCTGAGGAGGCTTTACAAGGGCCTTTTCCTGCTACATCATTTGTCTTACTGAGCACAAGCCTCCACAAATGGTGGGAGCAGTATGAGTTCATGAAAAGTTATAGCCATCCGTTTTCACTCTTTCTCTTCCGGGTGCAGTACAAAGTGAGTGAAATAGGAGGAACTGCTGCTATCTCTTCAAGGGGAAGTTTTCTGCTGGCAATGATACTTTACATACTTCTAATTCCCTTAGATAGACTATCTGCTAGAAGCACAAGACACTTTTCCTGTTTTAAAGGCTCTGTGACTTCGAAAGAAAAGATAGAGACTTTATGAATATATTTAAGACTGAATCATTGAAATGGGAATCCTAAAGACAATTTACTTTATTTTCAGAGGTTTGAATACCTCAATTCTCACTGACTCTGTTGGACATCTCTCTGCAGGTTTTCTTTTCTGTGAAGTCACAGTGGAATTTCAAGGAAATTTTAAGAATATCTGTAAAGTAAAGTAAACCTATGAGTTAGTACAAATACATTTTCAAGACAGCTATTACCTAGTATACTTCACAGGTAATCTGGTCATTCATAGCATTAGCAATCAACTGTACATACATGCTATGCTCATTACACGTAGCTGGGTTACTATAACACATGGCACATGAGCTGTTAAAAGAAAGGTGCTTGTTATATGAACATTTTCTTTCTGAGATAAATCTTTATTTGGCATCACAATACAGAGAGAAAATGAAATCTTAAGATAGCCACACAGAACCCAGCACAAAGTTGCTTTGACTTTCTCCATGCCACAGCTGACTGAAGTCTTGTAATGGCAACACCTTTTCGGAAAGAGTTTTCTTCTCAACATTTGGAAGCATTTATTCCAAGATGCTGCTCTGCATCACACTTGTGCTTTTCTTTGCTGATTTCTAGCCTCGACTTCATGAAACTCCTTTCTTGTAAATGCTCTTATGTCTTACCAGTTGGGAATTGCTGCTCTAGACAATCTTCTAATAGCATCACTGCCTCTGCTTTCAATTTAAAATGATTGCTCAGGCCTTGAACACTCACAAAGAACAAGGCCCAGTGTTGCCAGTGAACCCGCATCTGCCTTCAGCTGAGAGGGAGGAGTAGGAGACACTTGAATTGGGCTGAAAGCCACTGAGCTCCATAAGGAGAGCAGACGGTGCCCCTGCTGGGCTTCAAGAGATTGACTCATTCTCGGCAGAGCTCACATTATTTCTCTCTCTTTTTTTCCTGGGTTTTTGGGTTGGTGTTTTGTTTTTTTGGTTTTTTTTGCTTGCAAAAGTCATATCAAGAAGGGCTCTCGCATCCTATCCCAGTAGAAGCCAGTATGACATAACACCCCATGTCCAGTCACAGTTTCTCCCCAGAGTCCTTGCTAAGACTGTTTATCTTCTAGTTGGGCCCTTATCCTGATAGCGCTCTAGGGTGCAGGAAGTCAACAGTGCCTCTTCTTTAGATGCTGATTCTAAATCAGATCAAGCTCAAGATAACAAATGTTCAGATATGAGATAATGACATTTAATGAATGCTGTTGGCTAGAATAATTCTGTATATTCTTAACTGGTTGCTTGAGGGGGATTTTTAATTGTAAACATTCTTCATGCAGCTGCTCCAGGGATATGTTTAGGAAACAGCGGCTGGCTGTGTTTAAAAGATTTCAACTCATCTTGACCTACATTTAGAGTTTTGTAGCTTACAAGCCGTGGACTGTAACCAGCAAAACCCTCAGAGAGTTTATATAGCTTCTGTACAGCAAGGCACAGGAAACAAATGAAGGCTGAAGTTACGCAGCTGAAGTGTCTGGAAATGTGAGTTACTGAAGTTAAACTATAGGGTTCAGATGATTATCAGGTTATTAGGAATAAAAGAAGCAGATTTGTATAAATGGTGTAAAGATAACCTCTCCTTTTGCCTTGTTCTTTCTTTCTGATTTGTTCTCTCACTGGAAAGTTTCTGTAAAATCTTTTAGGATCCTTTCAGGATAAAGTTCAGAAGCTGCCTAACCACAGTTGTATTTTTATATGTGTTTCCTTCTCACTTAAACTTCTGCTCCAGAAATTGCTTAAGTATAGGGTTTGTTCCCTATTATGACCCCTTATTAAGTGGGGAAACTGGTAGAATCAGATGCTTAGGAAGTAAATTTGTTGGCAAGGAACACATTAATCTGTTTGCCAAAGCTTTATTTTTCTGGCATGCTAGTGCCTGTTTCTGCAGAATATAAGCATTCATTTTAAAAAGCAAAGCAGTTTCTAGCCTCTTGAGATTAGAAGATAATCTTCTAAAAGTGAGCCACTGTAATATCTTCCCAAATCTGCAGGCAGGCTAAATTATCATCCCCAATCCTGCTTGAGTCTTTGCTACCCATGAACATAGAAAGCATTGAGAAGCCTGTGAGTTTCATACTGGAAATAGAGATTAAGTACTTGAGGAGGGAGGGAGCCAAGAGGTCAGACACTGTGTGGTACTAACATCGACAACAGTAGTTCACTCAGCTCAGGAGCAAGAAAAATTAATTAGGTGTGTCTGCAAAAGACCACATAAGCAGTCTATGCATATCTGGTAAGACATGCAGGTATCCGAGTCTTTACACTTTGAGGTTTGTTGGAAAAGAGGAGCAGGACTATAAGCATTTGGTCGTTGAGGAAATAACAGCTTTGGAAACTCAGCTGTTTTATCCTCTTGTATTTAGAGGTTGGAATAATGTATAAGCTAGTGGCAAAAGCAAGAAAAAGCTAGCAGTCATGATACCAGTTAAAAATGGACAGCTTCTGTTTCAAACAGACAAACTGTTCAGATTAGCAGATCAAGTATTTGGTTGGACTGCAAAAATTCTGCATCATCATGCTTCTAGAGCCACTGGCAATGGCAGAGAACCTCCATTTTCATACATTAAAGCATTAAAAATGTTAATTATTTGTATCTTTGTTGAATGAAATCAATCAGCAGAATACTATTGGTTTTCATGCAAGTGATGGATAAAGGGAGTGGTTACTTCACATTATGCAAAACGGCATTGAGAAACAGGTACCTACTATGGCAGGATTGAGCCTACAAATGAGTGGATCACTATAAAGACAAAGACAATATTGCCACCCTGTATCGCATAGTTAGCTTTATCTTTTTCTTCATGAAATGGAAACAGTGCCTGCACACATGGGGAAGACATAGCTTTTTGTCCTAATGTTTCACTTCAGCAGAACTAAGTCCCAGTTGACGTGGGGAGGGGATGGAGGTTGAGATGAATTAGAGGCTGGAAAATTTCAGCAAATATGCTTATTAACCATTTCTACCAAAGCATAGCTATAATCTGCTCAAATAATAGTTGAGAACTAGAGAGCTTCCATTATATATACCATTAGTGCCTGTTCCTGTTCTGTCCAAAGACAGCCAAGTAAGCTACAGAGTATAATTTACTTTTTTTACAACCTTCAGTCTCTAATCTCAATTTTTAGCCTAAAGAAAGAAGTACTGGTAATGGCTATATGGCTACAGCATGATTACAGAGACACAAAATATGCTTGCTTTTTTTCCCTTTCTTTTTTCTTTTTTCCTTAAAATAAACCTAACAAAAACCAACCAAACAAAAAAACCCAAAGCTTTAGAATGCCATGCAAATAGTCTAACCTTTGTGAATGAAAGGTAAGAGCAGTGTGATGGAAACAATTTCTGTAAGTCTTATATAATACAGATTTGTTACCCTGAAGAAGCGAACATGATAAATTGAGAAGGTATATTTATGGCAATAAAGTTGTCATTAGATGAAGGTCAGATTATGTAAATTCAACAGTTATAGAGAGTAACATAGCATTTGTAAGTAAATGTTTTTGCCAGGAAATTCTGTTGCAATTATCAATCAGTACTCAAACAGTGGAAAAGTAAGTAGATATTATAGTTACCTGGAAATGCAACACATGCCTGACCATGCTTCAGTGTACATCTGGGATTTCCAACCACCCACAGCAGGAGTTCCACACAAATAGTTCACCATCTATATTTTGGAAGCTAACCCCAATTACACTGTAGATACATATATATAGGCTTCTGGTTTTGGAGTCAGACCTCTGTTGCAGAGCAGGGGAAAACATGCAACTTGTGGAGGGGGAAAGCTTTACACAGTAGTTCCCAGATAGTTCCAAAATAACTATATTTGCACATCATTCATATATGGCACAATGTTTGAAGATACCATATAGATGTAGCTGGCACAGTTTACAGATCTAGGGAGAGAAAAAATGAGTTCTTTATTTGTCCCCTTCCTTTTTTTTTTTCTCCTCAGAGATAGAAATAGTTTTTCTTACCAAACATAATAAGAGAAACTAATCCTGCTATAGCAGTGCCCTAGTTGAAAGTATTGTCAGCAAATTCCATCTAGACTAAAAACTTTAAGTCCCTGAGGTGTGTCAAATTTCTAAGAGTTTAAGTTAAAAATGAGTTTGAACAGATTAACTAGCTGGGACTTGAAGGTAAAGCTGGCTTCTCTGAAAGAAATGTGTTTTACACAGTGTTACGTGTGCTTGGTTGTCCCTTTTATTCAAAGTAAGAAAAGGAGTTTTGTGAAAAGAGTCTTGAATAGGGTCTTTTCCTTATAAAACTGTGGAAGGGTTCCAGCCAGTCTGTAGCATTGGCTTGAACTTTGTTTTTCTCCAAAGCAAGAACCCTTCAGTTTTCAGTGGCTTCTACATTTTTTCCTCCTACTTTTGTAAAATGTGCCAGTGAAGTCAAGTGGGTTGCATTAACTTAACATTTTTCCAAACATTCACACTTACAACCAAAAAAGGGAATATTTAATAAACATAACCAGGAATATGTTGGAATGTTGCTCTACTGATGATCAGAAGAATTTTCAGTCATAAGGTCTAATTAAACATCCCAAGTTGGAAATCCTTCCAGTGACTGTTACATCTCCTAGTTATCTGGTCAAATATTTTTAAGTCAGCCCAAGCGGCTTCTGTGCCAAAGTGATATTTTTAATGTGACTAATACACATGCACAGAAGACCACATTAAAATTCACCTAGGTTAGTGACATTTTGGCATCTCAGATTAAATCTGAAAACATCAACCTATCTTTATGCACGGGGGCTAACTGGCAATGAGACAGGTCTGCAGTAGTAATCGTATGTGTTTGTTTATAACAAAACTTGTTGTTCTATGAAAAAAATGTGTCTGCATGGTCTAGTATGGGAATTTGGACTACCATTGCTGACATTCTTAAAGTTTGATGGTGTGGGATTAAAGACAAGTAAAGACATCATGTGAGACATTTTTCCAAAAGTACCATGCAATTTTGTTATCCAAGAATAAAGCATTTTTGCCAAGATTAAATAAGGAAAACAAAACTGAAACTCACCGATAACAAATGACTAATTAACCACTTCTTCTGATTAGGAGCAATAGAATTCCAGTAGCACTCAGAGCTGCTTTGTATTAACTGATAGAACAAAAAGCATTTGAAGAGACATCTCATCTAAGTAGAAAAGCCAGACAAAGGAATATCATTATTTTAGAATTAGGGAACTGAGGAACAGAATAATTGTCCTGTCTGCAGCCAGTCTGTGGTAGGATAGTAATTGAATGCAGATCTCCTTACCACATGCACATTCTCTATCTATATTCCAACTGGTCAGCTGAAACAGCCTTTCATTACTGCTCTGTCAACATACCAAGAATTACACAAGACCATGAACATTTCACATGTTTGCTTCAAATCCACTTCTCCCACCACATCATTTAAAACTTTGTAGTCAGCGAGCAAATACATACCATAGACACAGTAAGTTCTCAAGCCCAGAAAGCAGGTTGGAACTTTACAGTCCACAGGGAGACACACCTCCCTGCAAAATTCCCAATGCCTTTCTATTTTGGACTCCAGCTTCCTTTTGCAGGAACAAGTTTTTCTTTAAAAGATCTTTAAAAACATTTTCAGGTTTTCTTTCTATAGCTAGAAGAGGAAGCTTCCCTTATTTTAAACCAAGATCTACCTTCTTACGGTATTCTTACCGTACCATTCCTCATACAGGGAAGGGCACTTACCTGTCCTAACACAATAACAGTATTGTTCATAGAAATAGTAAGACCATCACCTAAAAGTGACCTAAAGGTGGTATATACAATTCTCACCTCTACCAGCAACCAGCAGAAGTCAGGAATTAATCCTATTTGTAAGTGTCAATATAGTCTTTGGAGAAATTAAGTAAGGAAATAACTACAGGAAAGTTTTGGGAAAATTGAAGTCTGGCCACTTATTTGAGTTCATTGACTTCAGATAAAAGAGGCAATTCACAGTCAAACTCCATTTCTAGGCTGTAACACAAGGACACAAGGTGTTCCCCATCTTCTGCCAAAGCAGTCTTTTATTTTATAGACCTATGAAAATACCACACCCAGTGGGGATTCACAGTACAGATAAGCGATTGCCCAAAGTCAAGCCATTTGTCTTGCTAAACACAACCTTCTCCAGAGCATTTTTGTGTTACATATTTGTGTATTTTATTCATACACATCTTAACCTACCGGGAATGAGGGAGGAGAAAACACTTGAGAACTAAGTGTGAAGGCTTCCATTTACTCACAAGACAAAGAAGCAGCTATTTAAGACCTTTGGCACATGAGCAGTGATATAAATGGCATTTCAGATGCTTAAAATGAGGAACAGTAGTAATAAGAAGTAAAAGCAACAGAGAACATTCTGGTCCCTGCTTCTTTCTGCTTGAAATCTAGAATTCGCTTGAGCTTACATTGCATAACAAGAAGCTTAGTCAGCCCAAGGGAAATTTTATCAATTAGGAAATATATCTATTACTTCTTAGATACCTGAGCGTGCCAAATCAGTGTTTGATAGCCTCAGAGCCTTTGGGGTAATGGTCCAGGTACAAGCTTTAACAGAGGGCTATTATAGGGTTTGCCTATGCCACACTGTGAAGAAAGAGCTTGACAGAGAGACTGCCAGGGGAGATACGCACTGATGATGGTGCAGCCATGTTAACACAGAGCTGTGCTGCCTACCTGGTACTTCCCATGGATACATTCAGATTCTTTCACGTCATGGTAATTCTTTGATCCCAACTTTTCCCATGGCAGGGAGTTCCATAATCTAGCCTTGTGCTGAGAAAATGTATTTTAAATAAATATTGGCTACTGCCTGTCTAATACAGCTTATAAGAAAAATGAAACAGAAGAGCAAATTATACTAGCTTAAATTTTGTTCTTTACAAAACCACTCTACATCCTTCTTGCATCCCCTCCCCGGGGAAGGTAAGGGATGCCTGCAATCTGGGTGCAGGGCTGAGAACTACTGGAGTCAAGTTCTAACGCATTTTTTTTGTCATGGCAAAGCAATGAGTAAATTACAGTCATCATGTTCCTTATTAGTAAATACACGATTAATACATCCTTCTGCTATCAGCATCTTACACCGCCAACGAAGGCAGGTCTAAAGGATAACTTTAAAAAGTGTAATTGTTTGCCATAGCTCCAAGGCATTAAGGTATTACAACTCCTCGTGTAGAAGGAGAACATGTTTAACAGTGCCCTCTCGTGACTGATGGAATAAAAAACCCAGTTACAAACCAGGCGGTCTGTGAGATCTGGTGGGCTGCGTCGGCAGAGAAGATGTAGGGCAGTAGGCAGGTGAGCTAGTTTTCATTATGGATAGAAAATGAATTAACTATACTATAAATAAAGTCATTCCCTGCTTAGACAACTTCCAAAGCAGCAACTGGCTGACAGAATATATCAGTGCACTCCATTTACCAGAAAATAACAATGATCACTGCTTGCTACACGACAATTTTTATTATACTGTTTTCAGTTGTAAAGGACAGTTGTATTTTTAATGAGACAACTAGGAAACATTTTCGGGGTTAATGATCTACTTTGCATGCCTGCAAGTCTGACACACTACTATCAGCGTATGCACAGCTGAATTTTCATTCGTAGAGTTAGATCTTCTCCTCCATCTTCAGAGGAAGGACTCCCTTTTCTGCTAGAAGTGGAACAGGGCTCTCCAAGGAGAAGGAAAGTAAATGAAAAGCAGCTAACTGCCCCGTGTTCACCCTTAAGCTCAGTGCAGAATGACTTCAAGAGTGTCTCAGAATTTGGGGCTGAAAATGTGGAGAGATTGAGCACAAAATGAGTAACAGCCCAGAGATATTCCTAGTAGCAAAAAGAAATACAACTACTTTTGTCTAAGATCTTTCTTCATTCATCTTCCTGGTCCCATCCCACATGCTTTGTATAAAATATACCATTTCTGCTTGCACTCGCTCTCAGCACTGCTCTTCTAGTACAGTGTCACTGTGAATTACAGTTCCAGGGGCAGCTTCTTGATATCAGTTATGCTTTTCCTTTCACCCATGTTAGGAGAAGAGTATTTTAAAAATAGCTTAACTGTCTTCCTTGCAGTAGAGAATCTGCTGCAGACTTCAAAGTTGGCATCTCTTTGCAGTCTGCAGTGAAACATTGGGTATTCAAGTCACCTCTGATCAAAAGAACTACTTTTGTCATGAGCTGCTTTATGCCCTTGCAGTTCCTAAATTTTTGGCAGCCAAATCCAAGTGAGTACACTTATAGTAAACATTGTTTTCACATAGCATTTCTGCAGCTTACTGTCTGTTCCAAGCTGTGCCAGCTCTGCAGGCTGCCAACCCCAGCTGCTGGCAGCCCAGCATCAGGACAATCTGATCCCTGTCACACTGTGGTGTTCCACCTGTGCATCACAGGATGCACTGCTGGTTTTCAGCAGATAAGCAGATTAATTCCCTGGGCATTAGATTAATAATGTTTAGGTTGCTGTCTATCTTCATTTCTTGACCAACTGCAATTTCAGATTCTAGGGTTTGGTTGTTTTGTTTTGGTCTGCTTCCTGCAGAGGGGAAATTTTTAAGGGATCTTTACTGTGTGGATTCTTTAATCTCAGACTACATTATTGCATCAGGCTTTCAGGGCTATCCAACTCCTAATTTTCACAAAACTTGTAGTAGCTCAATGATCTTCTTGTTCTCCCACTTCTGTCACATTAGCTTGAAATCAGACGACAAGTTCAAAAGTCATTAAGGGGACACAGACAGATACCAGGATCATCTAAGCCTCATTTCCTTAGTAAACTAAATTAACGTTTCAGATGGTGTCTGGTTCTCATTGCTCGCAGTCTAGACAAAACAGGCATCCACAAAGCAAGCATTGTATTAGAGCTGAAATTCATTTTTATCTTTACTCCATTTTCACAGAAAAGAAATTGTAACTTCACAATAAAAATAATTTTAAATGGTTTTGGAGACAGCTGAGGAGAATGGTTACAGAAGTAGCAGCTTTTCATTTCTGTGTTTCCAGATTTATTCCAGCATAGGACAATACTGATCAAAAGCCAGGAGTGTCTACATGTAGGTCTCATTAGATGGATTCCCACTGCAGACAACACTGCAAAGCCATTTTGATTCTTAGAAGCTATCTCGAAATTGTCTTTTGGGGCTAACCAACCTTCCCAATGGTTACAGGTGATGAGGAAGAAACCTGTATTAAGACATTAAAAAGTAAATATTATATAAAAGTTGCAAATCAGCCTATAGGTGTATGTGTGGTGGCAGGAGGACATGAGCATCAACCTGCAAACTAAGTTTGAAGTGGGGGGGGCGGGGGGGAGGGAAGCGGGAGAAATGCAGACAAAGGAGTAGCTTTGAAGTACTCTCCAGTGTCACAGCTGAAGGATGCAATCAACAGAAATCAAAAAGGAACATGGATGGATATTGCTTTATAAGTGCTCATAAAAAATGGATGTGCATTGAGACAGCTATAACAAGCTGAATGCTGTGAGTTAATCCATACTTTTTTCACAAGAGCACTGAAGCTAATACATACTGGCATTAGCTTCAGTAATTACTCTATGCAGGTGCATACATTTGCTATGCCTGTAGAGAGCTTTGATGCTGCTCCAATAGAAGTTGTTAGCTGGGGAAGAAAAGCAGCTGTGGATAGGTATTTTGTACCTGGCATTCATTAAGACATTTAGTATATACCTCAGCTGGAGAAGCTAGAATTCAACTCTGGTAAAAGTATGTACTCTGTGGCTTTTGTTTCTGGAAGTGCTTCTGATACAGAAGACTATTATTCCACCATCAGGATGACCAAAATATTAGTCTTTTTAAAACAATGTTGTGGCTGTAGGATTTTTTTTTGCCTTTAGATGTGCATGTAAATATACATATGTTTTTCTGTGTGGTTGTATTTAGCACTAAGGCAGTATTTAGTTGTTAAGCAGAAGGCTGAGATCTTTCCAAGCCTTAATCTGGAAAAAGACTGCTAGTTTGCCTCTCTGACCTCCAAAACAGACTAAAATGTCACTGCAATGCAGACGTCAACTATGATTATTATTTTCAAAACCAATTCCTTTGAATGAGCTTGAAGTATTTGAAGATTGAGGACTTCGACAGCTCAGAGGGCTAAATATGTTTTTGGTGAACTACAGAAATAAAAGAGTGGAGCAGAAATATCAGAACCAGCAAATTCTTCTATTTTCAAGCTTTTTGCAAATTTTCAGATATGTATTAACCACAGCTTACTTACAGCCCAGACCTCTGGTGTCATTTCATCAGGATGGATATTTATACTGGAGTGTTTCAAAATGTCTACCATAAAGATAAAGAAATAAAACCAGGCCCCCAAAAAGACAATAGGAAAGATGTGAGATACAGGTGAATTACGGCAATCTATGGCTGTTTATCAGTATGCTTGCTAGAACAAATAAGATTCAGTGTTTTTCCCATACTCAGAAACTTACTTCTACACAGAAAGTGTCTCATTAAAGATACCTTGATAGTTTTATGAAGTAGGGTGTGGTTTTTTTAAGATCTAGAAGTATTTCTGGTACATGCTAATAATTCCTAAAGCAGATTATTGCTCAGACTACTACTCTCACTGGTAGTACTGATTTAGCACCCTCATGGTCCGCCTTCTCAGAAATGATGAGTGTTTCAATAGAGGGAACAACCTTGCCAACTTACTATAGTTTCTAGGTAGGGGTGAGAAGCATGGAAAAAGAATGAACATTTCTATATGTCAACAGAAAGCGTTGAGCTCCAGGTTTGCCAATTCCCAATCCTTTCATAGACATTAAACAAAACCAGTTATAATTTTACCTCTGAATGAAAGAGGTTTTCTACCAGCTGTCTTTCTCTGAATACAGATGAATTGGAAAACATGCTCTCTTCAGTTGACACACTGAATTCATTTCATTCTGAAGCATCCAAAAGGCTGATCTTAGAAACAATCCAAAAAAGACTCCAAAATCAACCCCCCCAAAAAACTGCTGGAAAAAACCCTCTTGGCATATATGTTTTGCTGCTAGAGTTTCATTTTTCAACTGAAACTGTTTGACATGTTTATCTGTTGCACATATTGTTTTATCCTGGAGTACGTGTTCATTAGCGACATAAATGTGTCTCTCGTGTTAGCTGAAAAATTGGAAATTAGAGGTAGCCTAGTCACATCAAAGTGAAATATTTTGACCAGATCTATGCAACTCAAGAAACATTTAAATTTCTTTACTGCAGACTTTTACAATATAATTTGATTTGGGCTGCTTTCTATATCTCAGCTTCCTTGCTTTTAAGTGGAGGTTCTAACAAGAATTAATTACATATGTTGTTTGCCCATTTGTACTAGACCTTCAGGATTACAAGATTTACACTGTCTTTTCCTTTACTCATATCCCTCATCTTCTAAACCAAAGAATCTAGTTTGCAGTCTTTCAGCCTCATCACAATACATATAATTATGTTGACCAGAGTCACACTGGACTCGTATTCATCAGTAGAGTCATTCAAGTGCTAAATGATTTGTAACAAATCTTGTATTTAAAGCTTTAACGGTTTCTCTTGTGCAATAGATTTTTTTTTCTTTGAGAACATTTCAAGGTAATTTATTATATGACTAAAGAACTGAGCATGTGAGTGACTTTGTGCAAGGAGCTATGGCTTTTAATAAGTTAATCGCATTAAGGCAAATGTAATGATAGGCTGAAAGCAGAAAGTAGTCAAATAGATCCAAAACCACATGCTAAGCAAAAAACCTACATGCTGTCATTATATATTGAAAATCACCTAAGTACTAACAGATCAACTGTTGTTAATACCTCTCTACCTGAAGCTTTAGGCTCTAAAGCAGCTATTGGAAAGCCTATTTCCTCTTTACACACAATCTTTACCCCAGGCATAAGCTTTGTCCAGAGCTCATTTGGCTTCAATAAAGCTGAATAACAAATGTTAGTATTTTTACGCAAGTAACATAATCTGCTTTCAATGTGGCTATGCATGTGTGCAGTCTAAGATCATTAAGAAGGGATAGTAGAATTGTGAAATTGCATATGGTACTAAAGAAAGCATGTCAAGTTCTCCCATTATCTTGCCTACCAATAAAAGACTATGGAATATCAACTGAAACTTCAAGGCAATATATTTACAATTCAACAAGATACCACTTATTATGTCAGAATACAAATAGCTTCCAAAGTGCTCTGTCTCATTTCATTGAAGCCAAAAGGCTAAAAGTATAAAAAAAAACCAAAAACCACAATTAGCTACCTGTTTGGGTGTTAAGAATTTCTTTAGTTTTGTTACAGATTGTGTGTGAGTGCTCACAGGATATAAACTCACAGTTCAGGATTTACCATTAATTGCATCGGAGCACTATAGTCAGACTGAAAGTTCTTTAAAAGTCAGGAAACAAAGATGCTGTGATGCAGAGCCAAGCTAAAATTTAAAAAAATATATAGAGGGAGAGAAAACAGAAAAATAATTAAGCTCACATTGATGGTACGTAGGGAATTGTTGCAAAGCAACTAGAAACAGGCCTAAAAAACAATGAAAGAAGGAAAACGTAGTTTTGGAAGATATAAATTGATAGGTCTAAGAGAAAATAATATTGTCAAGAGGTAGGAAGGACCTTGGGAAGCTTCACTAGTAAAAAAAAACAGCAAACCAAACTTAAAAGTTTTGTTAAATAAAAATGAGAAAATAAAATGCAAAATAAAATGAGTAATCTGGAAAGGATGGGGGAGAGAACTGCAAGGGTAAAAGTGAGAGAATTTGTGAGCTGAGATAAAGACAGTTTAACAGGTAAAGCAAGGCACACAAGCAAAGAAAACAAGGCATTCATTCACTGCTTCTTATCATCAGGCAGGTAATAAGCCATCTCCAGGAAAGCAGGGCTCCATCAAGAATAACAGTGACTTGGGAAGACAAAGCCCCATCACTCGAAATGTGCCCCCTTCTTCTTCCCTCAGCTTTATATGCTGAGCATGACGTTATATAGTATGGGGTATCCCTTTGGTCAGCTGTCCTGGATGTGTCCCCTCCCAACTCCTTGCATATCCCCCAACCTATCGCTGGTTGGGTGAGGAGCAGAAAAGGCCTTGGATCTCTGTAAGCACTGCTCAGCAATAACAGAAACATCCCTGTATTAATCAACACTGTTTGCAGCACAAATCCAAAACACATCCCTCTACTAGCTGCTAGGAAGGAAATTAACCCAGCCAAAATTAGCACATGTGGGTAGAGTGTCACTGCCAAGGGAGGCCTGGTTCCCTAGATGCCTTGGGGATGGCTGTCTCTGGAGTTCTGCATTCAGGTCTGGGCACTTTGATCACTGCTACAGAGCTGAAATCTTGAAAGTGTATCAGAGAAGATTGTGTAGGAGCTGGAACCTGACTCATGAGCAAAGGTAGTAAGTTACTCAACAGTCTGGGTAAATTATGCCTACTGGAGCAGTCAAACAGTCACTAGCCACATTTAAATAGTCTTAGAAGATGACAGCCTAGGGCTTCCTCATGTCACTGGCTCTCTTTTCACTTTCTGACCCTTGCCTGAGGGCATTATTAACATCTGGCTTCTCTGTGTCTTGGAAGGTGATGCCACTAGTCTCCAAAGTGACCTTCACAGACTGATGAGAAATTATCCCATCTCCTAGCATCCCACATACATCTTACATTGCAGGCACCCAAGGGCATTATATCTGCACTACTGTTTTAATTAGATTTGACGTTTCCAAAGAAACAGCATACCTCTTGCCTGCTAGAGCTAACCGGAATCCTTTGTAGGGCCAGTCATGCTTAAACAACAAAAAAAAAAGGCATTCTAGCAACAGTTCTTTGAAAATACAATTGCAGATGAGAAGCCTAAAAGTAATAGAATATAAATTGTGATGACACCTAACTGTGAAGTTGTCCCTCAGGTGTTTCAATGACTCAAACATCCTGGAAATGGAAAGACAGACAATCTAACCAGACACTTGTTTGCTGCTGTGGGTTGTGCAGAATGTTTTTTCCCCCTTTATCTAAGAATGAAATTTTCTCTCTATTTCACCTCTCACTCTCTCTTATCTGTTTCTAATCCCAGCCTGACTTTCACTTCCATTCACTGTGACTATAATAAGTTGGGCCCATGCCCTTTACTTGAGCAATGAGGGAAGAGATGGTATTCCTAGATATGTATCTCTCTAATAAAACAGGCAGTACTATCTTACTTTGCAATCTTTAGAGCATTCATTCATGCTTATATGAGTTTTCAGATGATCAGAATGATACCAGGAAAGCAACAAAGCTTCAAAAGTCCTAGAAAAAAAAAAGTCAAAGCACGTAAAGTCACATAACATAGCAAGGTTTTACTGTATGTATGTCTTACAAAATGTACAATCTTCACTTTGTTTTGAGCTTTTCAGGAAAATTGCATATCAGACGTAATGATGCAGGCAACAGGTCCAGCATCAGAGCTCAGCAGTGCAGGAGGAAGACCTTTCCCAGGCATCTCCAGCTCTACATAGGAATTTCTCTTGAGAGACCAGGACCATCACAGTCACCAACTCGCACCTTCTCCAGAAGTCTAGAGCATCTTTTTAAGCTTATCTTTCACCAAAACATATTTATTAGTGTTAAAGACAATAAATAGGACAAAAGCATGATTTCCTACAAATGTGTTTGGTATATCCAATGCTCAGGTAAAAGACTGCTGCCAGAGTCCCACTATCAGACAAACAATACAATCATATGAAGAAAAATGCTTATTAAAATTACTGCTGAAAACAAGTTTAGCAGGATGGTTAACCATAATTCCTTGCTCGGCCTAATTAAGAAAAGTGAGAATGTTCAAGGAACTCCTTAGAACAAGTAATCTAAAGCTACCAGGAGCTGTTCCTGAATGCTAACTCCTGGGAACCTATAGCTGTGTTGCCATCTGCCAGTCAAAATAGAATGTGGTGGAGTGAAAGTGTTCTGATTTATACCTGTCTCAACAAATAAACCTAGGCTTTATTTTATGTATTAGTTTGTAGGTGTGGTTTAATGGTTAGCAAAAAGATGAAGGTTGCTGCAGTTAAAGCTTGCTTATGATTTTCTGACTTGTTTTATGGGTACAATTTTAGAATTCTTTCAATTACTATTCTGTATTCCTTAGGTCTTTGTCTAATCTCCAAAGACTTTACTTCATTGAAAATATATAATGTAATGATAACTCTAGTGAAAAGTTGTCTATAGTCTTACATTATATATGAAGCCTTTTTAGAGGTATAGTGATAAATTGCAATGACTTCATTTTGAAATGCGTAAGAGGAAACTGTTCATTTTGCTCTCACTGTTAAGTATATTCAGCTTTATATAGAGCTTATGTCTGTGATCAGGGCTAAGCTAGTGATTTGTGTTTCTCTTTACGTAGTGACAGAAAAAGTGGCCAGGAAAGCAAAGCTTTCATCTTCAAAAAATCCAAAGCAAGTTCTATAGCTTGTAGTATTGATGCCACATTGCTGGGATGATTTTTACAGCATTTCTTTAAAACTGATTTCCTGTTACTGGACACAGGTTGTAGCTGGTGCATAACTGAAAAGGGGGAGAACGGGTTGTTTTTTTTTTAAATTTAAAAATCATGCCTCAGTTTCATATCTTTTTGGATTGTGAGTAGCTTCACTAATAAGTATCAGTCCTTGATCTGACTGGAAGCAGATTCAGAATATTTGTGCAAAGGCAGCCCTTCAGTGTTATAATAAATGACTGATCAGAGTATGTGTCTGACTGGCAAAATGCTTTCTTTGTTCCAGAAGCACTACACACAAACCTGCATTTATCACAAAGTCTCAAACCTTTGTTCATTTTTGTTAACCGTTTCTGTACATAGGAAAGCTCTCTCTTGTAAGAAATGGACCAGGAGACATCATCCTGGTACTGATCCCTCGGTGGAAAGAATATGATGATAAAAGAGTAACACAGTGATTCTGAATTAACACACAGGTCACACATCTAATGGCTGCACAGATTTCAGTGTGGCGATTATTGCTAGTTGTGCTCTATCTGTAGATAAAATACCTGCTGCTCTCAGCAAAGGAGGCTAAGGACTATGAAGTTAAATCTTTCTCCTTATCTATTTTGGGAGGACCCTTTAAGTCCCCAAGCCTCTGGAAAAAAAAAACACTTTTCAATAATATCTGGTTACCCCTCTAGTCATAGGACTAATACTATCTAGATTAATGGAAGCCTTCAGTGAACACATTGGGACTGAAGCATGAAAATATTGCAATTATCAATTATGGGCAGAGTAGGAAGAACAGAAAAACTGCAAATTTAGTTAAAGCATCCCTTGAGCTATTAGTTTCTCTATTAAATAGTGTAAGCACTGAATAATCTAATAAATACATGTTCTGATGCTAAAACTGAGATGCAGAGTTGCCTTTGCATGCTTGGAACCAGAACACACTGATTTCAAGCACAGAAACCTCTATGAGCATTCTTTGGGGAACTTGGCTTGGAAATAGAGTGACCCTGGAAGTTAGAAATGTGATTTATAATGAACTACCCACAGACATTCAGATGCCATTACAGTAAGAGTTTGTTTCCTTTGATGCATAACTGAGGAAGACTTTTATCCCAGTAAGGGTTTCATTGGAAGAAAGGTGGAAGCAGAACCATGTACAACATGGTATTTTCAAAGGAAGAAGTTCAGCAGGAAGGAAAGGCAGAGGCTTTAACATATGAGCATAAAGCCACAAAGATTAGACCAAGAAATGCACAACTGTTCCAGAAAAAAAAGTGCAGTCTTCTCAGTGTTAACAGAATGATGTTTCCCAGTTTCATCAAACCTAACTGCAATAACACATAGAAGGAGTGCACGAATTGTAATCTTCATTTGTCAGTGTTTGCAAAAGGTGGATGGGAACAAGACTAGTTAATGTCCCCTTAAACTGTCAGAATAATTTCTTTAAAATCTTGCAAAACCACAGTCATTAAATCTTTAATGACTAGGCATACTACACAGCCAGACTGTCTAGCGCATAGGCTGAGAATGATCAACTTCAAACCCTGTGACCCAAGTAATGAATCTTCTTGCAAGCCTGTAAAGTAATCTTCAAAAAGAAAAGGGTGTTTTTTTGGAACCCTGATTTTTGAACAAAACCCAGGCACTGTAAAATGACTTCCATTTGCTGTCGTCCCAGGTCTCTGTACAAGGAAAACCAGTCTTTCAGTAAATTTAGGCTAGGTATGTTCCTATTTAAAAGGTAAAGAAGCTTCTGCTCAGTTACTTCAGCAGAGAAGATCAGCCAAAGAAGCCAACTGGGGGGAAATTTCCAGACTTTTAGAAGTGGTATCTGGATTTTAGAAGCAAAATGTTTCTCATTGTGGCTTCTGTGGGATGAAATGACTGATGAAACAGTGTATTTGGAAGATGTGGCCAAATCCAAAGTAACCATTTTCTGCAGCATGGCTGGATGACAACAGCTTTTGTTGTAGCTGGGTAAAACTGTGTTTAGAAATGCCCAGAGCTGTTTACAAAGGAATAAAATTAAATCAGCATCAGATAACTTTTAGAAATGGCCCCTTTTGTATTGTCACAAAATGTAGAAGTCATGCAAGATCATACTTGAACACCCTTAAGCAAGAAGGGGCTAGTACTGCAAGGACTATGTCCTGTCACTTTTGGAACCTTTGGTGGAAGTTTCTGAGAAGACCAACAGAATAGACTTAACAAACATCTCAGTAATTTGAAATATTAATGGTGAACATGTGGTGTAACTGCAGTTAATTAAGCGCTGATAAAAGAATCTGAGCGTAAACAATTACACACTCCCCAGAATATTTCCTGAGTGGCACTAACAATAGCAGCTCTTCCATACATGGCCTGAGACAGTCTGCATGAACGGTGTCAGTGGGTTTGTGGTGATGATTCCTGCTCATTCCCACAGCCAGCTGCTAGGAGAGAGGCTCTGCTGTAGCAAATGTGCTGTGAGCCTGGCACTTGAAGTGGTGCTTTCTCAGGGGATGATCTTAACCCTTTGGTGTTGGGTACACTATCAGATGGCAGGGACAGAAGTGAAGACAGTGCTAGCCTGCAAGGGGGTGTTCTGTGTGTGTTCATCAAACACAGTAAATGAATGGAGCTGGGCCATTCCTCAGTCCATACACATGCTGCTGGCTATTGTTTCAGCGGGCATTGCTGTCGGCATTGCTGCCTATGCTTGCAGAGGGAAGGTAGGTATCTGTGACTCCTTGAGGTGGGACATCTCAGAGGCTTCTCAACAGCACAGCAGTTGTTGCAGGACCCTGTTCAGGAATGCTCCTGCGAAGAACTAGGGAGCTTGAACAGGCAAATGCCTACATTTGCTCAGTATATGTTACACTGGGCAAATGGGATTGTTGATGAACAAGTTTTTTAAAAAAATAGTGCTTTTGAAAGAACTCACTTCAAAATCTGATACAAACTTGTCATTCCTTAGTCAATGGCTGCTATGAAAGTAATCACAAGCCCTGGCCCGGGGACCAGTGTGGGAGATAAAAATGCCATGGTGAAAAATTCCTTGAACAGAAATGCAGACTTTGGTTGAAGACAAAGGGCTGGAGAGAGCTCAACATCATGTTGAACTGCTGCATCCCTGCAGACTGGGAGGGAAAGGGGATGAAGGTTGAGGAAATGTACGGGAACATCTGCACAGAGCAATAATTCTGTGTTGTCTCTGTGAAGTCTTGGGGTGAGCAGAGCAGAGCTCCTGGCCCTGCTTTGCCTGTGTTTCTTGGAAAGGGGGCATTAGGACAAGGGTGATGTTGGGATGACCTTAGTTCTGAGACTAACTATGAATGAGAACTGGCATTCCCTAGAGGAATAAAGAGAACCTGAAACTGATGATAAAGCTATTTATATTCTAGATTATGCCAAGAAAAATATTTTACACTTCGCTTAATAACGTAATTGCAAGTCCAAAACCATCACTACAAGTTTCTAAATACAGAACAGAATCTGGGAGGAGGCAATAAGAAAATATATGTTTTGGCTGTTTGATTGCAGCAGACAAGTGGCCAGAATTCATCATGGGCTTGGACAAAATCAGGAGTCTTAAAAGAAGCAATACTTCTAAGTAGTCTTTAGACATGCAAATACTTAAAGAGCCTATAAACACCATAATATCAACTGTAGCACAGAAGGTCACTACAATTTAACTAGTTTAAGCTGCTCTTTTTCCAGTCAGTAAAGCAATGTTTTAACACTGTCTTTGGAGAACAGTGTAAAAACTTCAGTAATGGATGCTCACATGCATGCAAAAGGAGATTTTCAGCACGTGTCGTTGCTGGTGAACTTGCAGTACTATTGGTGTCACTTCATGACTAGAGGTTATTCTACGGCTGTGCACCATGACAAGTCTTGTGTGTGGCCAGGGAAAGCATTTAAGAGTACAGCTGGAGAACTTACAGAATATTCTCTCCACTCTGTGTCCTGATAAACATAATACATTTGCAAAAGTATTTGGTTTTCCATTCAGTTTGGTGTTTGGTCTTCAAACTGCATAGAACCATTTAGTTGGAAAAGACCTTTAAGATCATCAAGTCCAATCATTACACCAGGACCACCAAGTCCACCACTAAACCATGTCACTAAGGGCTTCATCTATAGTTTCTGAACACTTCCAAGGACAGCAATTCCACCATTGCCCTGAGCAGTCTGTTCCGATGACCGACCATTCTCTCAGTGAAAAAATCTTTCCCAACATTCAGCCTAAACCTCCCCTGGTACAGCCTGAGGCTGTTACCTCTTGTCCCATCACTCGGTGGTTGGGAGAAGAGACTGGTCACCTCCTCTCTCCATCCTCCTTTCAGAGCTGTAGAGAGCAATAAGGTCCACCCCCGGGCCTTTTCTTTTCAAGTCTAAACAACCCCAGTTCCCTCAGCCATTCCCATAAAACTTGTGCTCCAGACCCTTCACCAGCTCTGTTGCCCTTCTCTGGACCTGCACCAGCAACTCAACCCTTGCTAAGGATGCTGGCATAAGTTGATGACTTAAGAAAGGTACTTGAGGCATCAGTAGCAATTACTGTTAATTCCATAAAATGCAGAATGAGCTGTCAAACCTTCCTTCTATACAGAGGTAAATGTTGCCATTTGTCAACATATGGTGTCCCAGGTAGCTGATTTACACACACAGTTGCAGCACTGGCTTCACTTCAGCAAGTAAGGCTTCTTTGTTCCTTATGATATCTTTGACTGACTGGGACACAGTTGTAAAGCAGCAATCTTTTGTATAAATATTCTCCAATTCTTTGAATGAGACACTGGACTATAGACAATCATTGCTCAAGAAGTCAAAGCAAGGAATTACATGGGTTAAACTCAGGTACCCTGGATTTTGGAGCAGTGCCAAACTTTTCCCTATTCCATAAGGAAAAGGGTTTGCAAAAGGAAAATGACTGTTAAGAGCTTGATGAAATGTGTTTTAAGAGTTGCTTTCCATATCACTGGAAAGTGCAGATGTCGGCTTCACAGAATATGCTTTGTAAAAATGAAACTCCTGTATCTTCTCTCTTGTGGCTAAAAGAAAAACCTAGAAAAGGCTACGTGAGAACTCAAGTTACAGCTGCTGGGCTGTTCCTTGCAAGTTAATCCTTGGAACAGGAGAGAGGTTTCACAGCAGCCATTACTGAGCATAGAACCATGATTTTATATTGAATATACAAATTTCCTATAGCCCTCATATTTGGAGACTGATAGAGAGACGAACAGAACCAGACACCAGTTTTGCTGACCAAACTGGAAAGTTCTTCTGAACAATTGTCTGTATGAGCAATTAGCTTCTTGTAATAAGAACTCCACAGCCCAACTAGTTGTGCTTTTTCAGCTTGGCCTCGTCAAGTTCAATTTGTAAATACTGAAAATACACTATAAGTTATAATTACTTACAATAGAACTGTATTAAAGACTCCCTTTTCCTGTTTCCTTTTTTACTTCTCCTCCCAAGAGAAGGATACATATTACAAACCTCCTCATATCCCATTACCCCAGAAAGATTTTCCAGTAGTCATCTCACTCTTTGAACTTTGCAACGATGAATAGGACACAAGTAAGATGGTGTAACATCTTCCCCCACTGAGATAAAAGTGAATGCAAATGCTCTCAATGAGAATATGCTTGGACATCTTGACACCACAGCTGCTTTAAACAGATTGCAACTAGCTTTGGCCATCACAAATACCCTCATTCAAATGGAGTCCTAACTGCAAGAAGAAAACTGAATTAGTGTATCTACTAATGACTATCCTTCCAATCTTTTCTCAGCCTTCTTGTGAGTTTTAAAGACTAGGATTTATTGTAGCTTATCTTTAAGCCATACCAGAATCATAAATTCTTTTCTTCTACACTGAAACTGCTTGTAAGTAATTAAAACCTGTTCACTTTCATACCATCAACCTTATTTTGAATTTGAGCATGAGTAGTGGAAGAGTACTAAGAAATCCAGGCCAAGCCTTAAAAGCATTCTAAATCACTGAAGTCAGTATTTAGTCTAACTTTCCTTTTTTGAAGCAGGAGTGCCAGTTGGCATCTTTTGCAATATGTGTTGTCTTCATACCTTTTTATTGCTCACTTACCAGTAACTAAAATAATCACAGAACTGCTTCACAGCACAATGCATGGACAGTGCCCTAACTTTAAAATGTGCTAATTCAAGCAAGTAACCGTGGAAGAAAATAAAATACTTCAAAGTAGTAAAACTTGGGACTTTGTCTTGCATGGAAACATAAAAGAAAAGGCCAGTACCAGGAAGCACATTGTTTTCAAGGAAAACAAATAAGCAATGCCACTGAAAAAGCAGTCTTAAATTCAGGTCCTTATACTGATGTTTACCCTGAAGAAACATGAGACACAAAACCCAGCTTTTAAGTGATGCAAGGGTGCAAGAGGAAAGAATGATAGCAATAACACCACCCTCCCACACCTCTAACTTAAAAGCTTGCAAGACACATATTCTTGACACCAAGATATGGAAAGCCCTGTCACAAATAACAGACTGCATTAATTCCCCTCTCACCTCCTGTTTCTGTGGGAGCCAGTTTGGGTGGCTCAGTCCAGACTTTCTGTATTTATGCCTAACAAATGTCTGACACCTCAACAACTGTGGCATTTCCATGACTTCCTCACACTGTATATTCTAACACTTTGCTAACTGTACTGGTTTGCCACCTTTCACTAATGCCTAATTTTTTTCTTTTGTGTCAGCTGAAGCCTGTTACTGCTTCTGTTTCTCAGCATCAGTCTGTTCTGTGCTCATCCACGGGCACCATGTTCTCTTAATTTAGATAAAATCAAACATTTGTAGAATCCGTGACCTAAACCAGAACTGTAGAAAGGAACAGATCATTGATTGTTCTTTCCTTCCCCTCACCTGGACTCTCCATTTAATCAACTTCTTTCTTCAAGAACAACGCTCAAAACTGAAATCTAAGTTTCACCAGGGATAAGTGATAAAGGATTACTTCATGTATGTTATGGGATATACCATATACTGCAAATCCTGTATGGTGGCTGCATTTTTCTGGTGGAACAGCATGGTCTTGACTTGGCACCTGTAGCTCTCAATGTTCCTGCAGAGGTACTCTGTAGCTAGCTCTTCCCTGACCTCCACCTGTGGAACCTCTTGCCCATGTATGGTACCTTCCAATTGTTCTTTGGGGAAAAGAGAAGAAAAAATAAAGAACTAAACCAGTAACTAAGGACATTCAATTTAACCTTCTGCACCCACGTTCCTCTTTAAAAAAAGACAAACAACTCTGAGAGACCCATCTTGTCAAGGCAGGACACTTAAGTTCAAGACATTGACTCACACTGATCTACCTTAAAACCACAGACTGCTGTGAGGTGAAAGCTGTGTAGAAATCCTACCTGTGCTGAACCAGTACCCCTGCAACCCTTCACATATATACTGCTGTTCAAGTCTGAGACCAAGACTAGACCCAGCAGCACCTAGGCTCCATTCAGGAGTTTAGAAATTCAGGGGATCTACTCCAAACCTCATGACTCAATGGGTGGGTCTCCCTTACCCTTTTGTGCCTTTGGTTTCTGTATGAATTGTTTTAGCTTGATTTTACCTCCGTTTTCCTTTGTATGTTTCATCCATGCAGTAAGTAATAGAGTGAACCTTGCCATCAAACATTAAGTCATGCTTTTACAAATTCATATTAAACCTACTCTATTGTAACTACTGTAAAATTATTCGCCTTTGATGGTGATTCTTCGGGCAATCCTAAACCACTCAATTTTGTGTCAAAAAATATTTTTTGTGATAAAACCCAATTTGGGAGCTGAATAAAACAGTCATATTCACCTGTTTCTTTGATGTAGACACTACTGTTCATTGTGAACCAGAGGAAGGAGCTAGTTTCTTGAAACACAGAGTCATAGCCATGGAAAATAAGTATGTTTCCAATTTTGTAACAGTCAAACGATAATGAAATTAAGATTTGTCTTTATCACACCGGACTTCAAATCTCTACTAATGCTGTTCTTATTACTTTGAAAAAGCACATGGAAAAAGCACACAGGTGTACTTTATCATTTAATAGAAAAACTGTACTGCCAACAGTACACTGGTTTCTTAAACAGCTATAAAGTGCTATGCTAAGACTTAATTTTGCAATTAAGGAGTATAAACCTAAGTCATCATTTACAAAAAGGCATTTTTCTACACACTCAAACCAGTGTGTAGGTCTAAGAATTAATTTTGCAATGAAAGAGTATAAAACCAAGTCATAATTTAGTTATTATATCTAGTTATCTCAAGATGTACACATCAAAAGAAGCAGCACCACAGCTTAATGAGGAACAAATCCCATCCATAATTTAAACAGCTAGAAGCCAGTCATTTAATATCAAAAATACAAACACTTGTAGCAGTTCCATGCTTGTTAATACACTTCAGAAAAAACTAAATAATCCAATCAAGTGCACCCCATTTTATTTCCTCATACTTATTGCCTGATCATGCTATTTTGCAGAGTTCTTTGTAACTTAGCTATGTTGGCATCCAAAGCTGCTAAGCTGTTCTTAAAGTCCTCTTCATCTCGAGAAGTAAAAGTTGAGTAAGAGGATGCACTCCTTTCAGACTTCCCAGATATATCATCAAATGAAATGGAACTGAGATCAGCTATTTCACTGCCTTTTTTCTGAGAAATTTCTTTCAGAAATAGCATTGGCATGCAAGGGTATCTACCAGGCTGAGGTTGGTCTGCTTTATCTGTGAAGTCTTTCATAGCTCCATTTGGAATGCCTGTTGGCCTCATCTGGACTTTTTCTCCTTCTGGCTTCACTTTGTCCCCTGTAACTTCAAACGAGTTTTCCATAGTCTTTTTCACGTTGTACCCCGTACTTAATTTATGCAGAAGAGTTGGACCCTTTGAGATCTCATATCCATCCTGCGGCACAGAGTTAGAAACCTCACAGTGGTAGTCCAACATCTTAGAAGACCCTCTACTCCAGGGTTGCACACCAGTTCTTTCAGAGGTTGGCTGCTGTTTTATAGAAGCACCACTAGTCAATGCAATATAAACAGTCTCATCCAACTTGTTTTGGTCATCTAGTAAAGTCCCAGAATCACTGGCTGTTTCTGCATCTTGCTTCAGTGAGGTTTGTTGTGTTCTGGGAGTTGATGCTCCTTCTTCTGAGAATGCACCGTTTATTTTACTTCCTTCTACAGCAAACTCTTCACAGGCTAAATTTTGGATTTGTAATTCTCCAATTTTATTTGACAACTGAGGTTCTGTATCTGGCAAAATATGATCCATTTCTAATTTTTTAAGAAAAGTGATTACTGAAGTACTTCCAGGAAATGGATCAGGTTGCATCTGCTTTTTGTAGTCTTCCAAAAGGGACTGTGAGAGACCTTTTTCAGATTTGGGTCTAATGTTGTCTGCTGTAAGGTCAGAGAGAAGTTTGGCCATACTGCCCTGCAAGGTTCTGTTAAGATCAATTAATCAAATTTAAAGATAGTTACTAAAAGAATAAAAAATTAAAAGCTTTTATATAACACCGAAAGTTTAGATTTATCAGACTGCAGCAAAGCTAAAATTCTGTTGCTACACATTATAAAATGAAGCATAAATGCAGTGCATGACCAAATTCAAAGTTTAATTTTTTTTCTGCAGCTCAGCTCAATGTGCCTATAAAGTAACCAAAAACAGCACAACCCAATGATGCTCTTGGTTTACCTGCTGTGAGTACTACAAAATGAAACAAACTGGTATCAATAAACTGTTACAAAGCGTATACAAACAGTTATCAAAATCAGTAAGAATGTTTTTCTGAATTATTCTTCCCACTACACCTAAATTAATAAATAAATTCTTCTAATTTTCTGCTTTGTACATCAAAATAAATGAATGCTTAAATGTTTATGTATATAGTATATACATATACACATAGTAAGACATCACTATACTACCATCTGGTGGTCAGTGTAGTAATCACAGAACTGTGTGATGGGTCTGAAGTTCTACTACAGGATCTCAAGTGTTGATTTAAAAATATTCTGCCATTCCAATCGGTATCAACAATAAAAAAGACAGAAACAGTTTCACTTCCTGTGCACATCAGGTCCAAACACGATGTGTGTGGGGGAAAGAAAGGGAAACAAAACACATGACATGTCAATACCTGGTTAATTCACGCAGTCTGTCAACTTCTGCATCACGCTGACGTAACGTTATACCCAAAATCTTATTTTCTTTCTCTGAAGCTTCTAGCTTAAACTGAAAGCTCTTCACGTTTGCTAGTGCCTCTTCCAGTTCTAAAACACCAAGAAGAATTTTCCTTATTATTTAAGTTTTAAAACATTAAATGAAGAATAAACAAATTCAAAACACATACCAATCTTGAGCCTGGTAGAATGAATGTCATAATGTTGTTTGTTTTCAAGCAATTCTACTTCTTTATCTTGAATATTTTTTGCAAGACGTTTATTTTCCTCTTTCTGACTTTCTATTATTTTAAACAGTTCTTCATTTTTTGCTTGCAGTGACTCAAGGCCTTTCAGTGATTCTTTCAATTGACTCTGGAGCATCATATTCAAGGACTGCAAAGAAACTACTACCAAAAATAAAACAAAGTTTGTTTTGTGCAGTACAGTTTGAATTTCTAAATCTGAGTTTTAAAATAATTTTGGCAATATGAATTTTGCTTATAGATAGAAGGGGTTTTTGAGGCAGCAGGATAAAAGTAAAGCTTCCTTCTTAATTATCTGTTATCTTCATTTTAAGAGGAACAAAAGGAAAGATAATCTTCTCAGCAGCTGAAGAGCTGTCTCGCTATGTGGAGTCTAAAGAGGCACAACAATACATGCAAGTGCAGTCACCTGATTAGAACCACAACACTTAGTTCAATTACCACTAAAGGGCACAATACATACTGTTATTTTTTTATTTTTATATATATATCCTTATATATATGTAAACAAAGCTTTAACAAAAATGCTCCTAACAAGCATCATCTTCTATTAGTACCTTACATTCATAGTTGCAGCTCTGTCCAGGTATCTTTTCACTTCTTTCTCGTTCCCCAAGTTGCTGGTTTAATATTCTGAGTCTCCTATATATGAATTGTGAAAAAGCACAAATGTAGAGAGTTCAGAATAAGTTCAAAACTGCTGCATTTTAAATCAGTTTGGTAAGAAGTTGCTATCGAGAATTAAATGTCACAATGTTTCAGAAATATAAAAGTTTTAATAATGCATTTTTCTTACATTCCTATATTTCTTCAACAAAAAAGACCCTTTAAAAATTCTGGTAAATGTCTTTCTGTTCTTAAACAAAATGCTACCCAGTTATGCATTTGAGAGCTCCCCTGAGAGATTTTTTTGCCTTTGAGAATCCACTACAAAAAGAATATAAGCAGGCTATCTTGCTACTGCAGTTTTCAGAGAGAATGATACATTGATCCCACCCAGACAAAGGCCCAATAACAATGTAACTGATGCTACTAAAACATCAGTATTAACCAAAGTCTTGATATGTGTGAATTATTTAAACAATACAAGCTTACCAACACACGTTCTAATATATAAATACTGAACAGACAAGAATGAAAGCGCTGTAACACACGTAACAATAAAACATTCAATTTAGAATACCAGTGAGACACTTCAGGTGCATTTGGAGTGAATACAGAATCCTTGACAAGTTACTAACCTACGCAGCTGTGCATTTTCACTCCTGAGAGGCTGTAAAGTTAGGGCTATTTCAGCTTGCACATTTGTACTTCCCACTACAGCTGGGAGCAGTGATACAGAGTCTTCAATTTCACTCATCAACCTTAACATTTCCAAATCATCTGCAAGAGGTGAGGGGAAATAAAAGACATATAAACCTGTAATATGACAGTAATATTTTATATAAGACTAAGCAGTTTACAAAGTGATCAACTTTTTTTCCATGAATACCTCCTCTTTATTTTAACTGTATTTGTTTACGTACAATTGTTAAGCCTGACTACGAAAACAGTCCACCATCTCTCTGACCAACTTGGTGGGACGGCTGTTGCAATCTGTCTACACTGCTCCCATTCTCAGGCGAAAACAGTGTATATGAAATAAAAACATTCTTTACTCTAGATGTTATGAAAACATTCAAATACTCCAAAAATGATTTCATACTTATCCAGAGTGAAATACAAAGCTATAGCAGTTGTGGAAAACCACTGTAAGATGTCACATACCAGACACGTACCATTTCAAAAAACTGAAGGGCTCATTCAACACAGCTCTTGTGTTATTTGTATGTAATCAACCTACTACGTAATGACAGTGTCCCTCACCTTGATCTGTTACCAGCGCTCTGAGCTCTCCCAGGAGATACTTTACAGTCTTAACTTGATGGGCTGTTTCTTCTGGACTCTCTTCTCTACAGTTTGGAACTTCATTCACAGAACTTGTCTTGCAGCTTGCATCTCTCACTGGGGCTACATCAAGTACATTCAACTCATCTTCTTTTTTGACCATATCCTCATTGTGTTCTTCAGAAGTATCCTCCTCCTCGTTACTTGAGGCATTATGTTTTGCTGGACAGTGACAATGGCACTTCTGTTCAGTCCTGCCGTTCATCACGTCATGTGATTGTAAGAGGGCCAGGTGAGCTTGTATGCATCGGATCAAATCTACTTCTTTTATCTGTTGTTTGTGGTTTGGGATCACCTCTCCATCAGAAGATGATGGGATCAGTGCAGGCACTGTAGAGTTACTTGATACACCTGATGCTATACAAGGGATCACACTAGGATGAGCAGTAGCAGACTGTATTTGCACAGCAGTAGTAGAAGCAGCAGAAACTACTGGGCAAACCACAGGTCCTCCCATCTTTGGAATACATTCATTGCCACTGTCTACAGGAACATCCTACATAAAGAATATTTCTATTAAAAAAATTAACATGATTCTTTTTTAAAACTTAAAAATAAAAACCAAACAAAACACTACCTTTGACTCTACATAGTCTTGATCAATACTTTGCAAATTGTAAAAGCAACTACAACTCATTCATTGCATAATTTCCCAGTATATTAAGGAGTAATTAAATTGTAAATCTAGTTTAATAACCTTTATCTTAAATATTATTGGCAACATTAAAGCACAATTCTTTTACAGCTGTTCTGTAAAGACAAAGCCTCAGCAGTGTTTTGTTGATTTTTTTTCATTATGAACACTCATTTCTTGAATCAAAGCAGAACATGGAAGAAATAAAAGACAACACTGTTACCTTTCAGTATTTTAATTAGATGAACTTCTTAAAAGTCAAGAACAGCACTAGCTATACATGGACTGCCTACAGATGGAAGGGATGTCTACAGTCTTACAGTTTCAAAGTGCAAGCCCTTTACCACATTTCCCAAGGTGGTTGCTGGTACTCTCCATTAGTTCTATGCTATACCCTGAAACGTACAAGTATTTTAAAATGATACTCTAAGATATTACAGTGTCTGAAGAAATAATCAACTTCATTATTGGCAGGAAAAAGCTACACATGAAACATTATTTATCAGGATTTGGTTAATACTAATAAACGTGCATTACTGAGAATTATTAACAGTAATGAATTATTTCCTACACCTTTCATGTTTGCTGTCCATTACAGAATTCACCACAAAGAAACAATCAGCCACTTGAAATGCCTCTACTTTCATTTTTTGGTGTCTATATGAAATGACTTTAAATAGCAGTATTTTCTCTCATTACTTATTCAGTTCAGCACTAGAGGTTGAAATATGCAAATATTTTCTTTAAGGAAAATTATTACATACACCCTAGAAAACCCATGCACTTCACTGCATGCATAAATAAATAGGCAGTGCTAATTTTAAATGCTTATTAATAGTCAGAATCAAGCTTTTACTTACTGACTGAGTAGATAAGGGATGAGCTGAATGCTGAAGGGTCAGGGCTGATGTGCAAGTAGGTAATTGATAATTAAAAGCTGTAGCATTTTGACATCCTAAAAGAAAATGACACTCATCTATCAGGGCAATTTGGGGCAAAATTTATACAGTAAAACAGAGGGCTCTGCATTCGTACTTCTACTAACCGTGATTTGAGGTAAGAAAAGGAGTTACAGGAGGAGTTTTGTTACTGTTGTGTGGTGGTTGGCCAGTTATCAGAGACATCTGAGTTTGCACATGCTCGCACGGTTTCTGATGCAACACAGGAGAGTACTGACTGCAAGGTGAGTGAATTGGTTGAATCATCTGGTTCTTTGCTGCACTGGGAAGTTCTCTCTCAGTAAAAGGTGTAGTGGATGAGGCAAGTTTTCTATTTGATACTGGCACTATAGAGAAAGAAAGAACAAAAAACCCAGCTGAAGCTGGCCATCTTCTTGATCTATATAAACCCACTGTGTTGGCAGGCAGACTCTGGCAGGTTCTTTTGAAAAAGTAAAGCGAAAGATTCTACAGCCTAAGATTCCTGTCAAATTTTTACTCACCAGCAAATTAACCCATCATTTCTTATTTCCAGACAGAACAACCTAAGCCAGTTGGACAAACAGCTGTCTTTGAAGGAAGCAGAGAGACCTAATCCTACAAAAAGTTGGTTCCAAAACACAGTTTTTAAAATCTCTGCTTAGCTGCATCTTAGCTTTTAAACAATTTGGAATAGCCCATGCCAAAGCACTTTCCAAAAGTAATTTTTTTTATGTTGGGTATAACTATTTTTACAGTGCTGGAAAGATACCAGCTATGCAATCACCTTCCACAATTCACAAAATGGACATTCTGCTACACATGTAGTCTACACACCCCTCCTGCCTACTGGAATAGATATTACACAAAAGAAATGGGGTGGAGAGACAAACGCTAAGAAAAATTGAAATATTTCAACCGAGAGCAACCTGACCTGCAGCACTCCATCTACCTTTCTATTTAAACACCCTGGCCACTAAACCATTTGAGTTCTTACTATTTATTGCAACACTTCCCTGCTTCCAGAAACTGATCTTTGAGAAAAGCCTGCTGGACACCTAACTCCAGGACAGTTTATAGCTGTGTATCCCAAACAGAGACTAAGCACTCTAATGCTTCACTGTCCAAAAGAAAAAGGACATGGGTATTATCATTCTCTACACTTCTACCAGCTAAACTTGATGATGTTGGTATTTGTAAACACACTCAATTTTCTTCCCTGTATATGAAGATCAAACATTTTTGAGTTTTAGTAACCATTTAAGGTTTCCTTTTGTAGGTTCAGCCATGGATCATTCCATAACAAATGACAATTATCTGAAGCCTTGTTCTTGACATGTAAGTTGAGAAGTCTCTCAACGTTGTTTGAGAAAAAAACAAGCCCAAGAAAGCCCACTTACCAACATCTTTTCGGATGTGTGAAGAAGTAATGGGTTTTTTCAACCCTTTCTTCTTGGAAGCATTTCCTTTAGTTAGCAAAGGCTTGGAAGTAATTTTCATGGAAGTTCTTTTCCCAGCTTGTTTATGCATAGCCTCCCTTCCTAGTATTAGTTGAAAGAAAACTAGTTAACAAATCAAAACAGTCTTACAAACAATAAAAACATAACAAATTTTCAATAGGTACAACCTGTAGCCTCGCTTTGCAAGATATTCTTCAGTAAGGCTGCACAATGATCCAGTCCATTATGAATAGTATCAACCTGCACAAAGAATACTGTGGTCAGAAAAGAAGTACCACTGTTTTCTTTCAGTAAACTAAGATACTATTTTAGAGGGGAGTGCTCCCCACACTGTCACCTGAAAAAGAACAACCAATAACCAGCAAAACCCTGTCATGTTCCATGGGTTACTTTTTAATTACAAGCAAGTTTACAAACACGCAAATTTTGAAAATAACTGAATTGTGTTGCTGCACACATGACTATTTGCTGGATTTCATGCTTTGGTAATTGATTGTATATGGTTTTATTCTAATTTCCATTAAGCTATTATCTACAGCCTATTTCTATTTGGGAGATAACTGACTTATCACTACACGAAAAACAGTACTGCAGCACTTACTCTATACAACTCACTCTTTTCAGCACAAAACCTAAGAAATATGGTTATATTTCTGCCAGGGTCAGCCCTTGCCTGTAAAGAGTGTGTTTGCAAAATATATCCTCTGCCTTAATGAGATTTGTCAGAGCCAAACTCACTGCACACAAAGCTAACTTGCTTGTATCTGCAAGATGCAGTGTAGGGATGCTCTTGCTTAGCACTGTAGGAACTATTTCTAGTACAGATGCAGCAGTATCTAAATTAACTCATTTTCTATTATTCAAAATATTCTGATTTCTCTTCTCTTCAAATAACAGAGATGACTGTATTAAAAGGTCATCTAATTACCTGATTGCCAAAACCAGTGGAATAGACAGAGTTTCCAGAATTCATATCAGAATAACTTCCTTTTTTTAAGCCACACCTGAAAAAGTCAAATCCACTGTTTATATCACCTCCTTAATACACAGCAAAGTAAAAAATTTACTTTATTCAATAATACAAGCTAAAGTAATTTTATCTAGAAACAAAGCTTTCTTTTTCTGAACACTCTGCATTGCTGCAACAAATACTTAGCAGATATTAACAGCTTATGTCAAATGGGAATTCAGCCTTTACTCAACAGTCTAACGCATGGCTAATAAGTATAAATATTCAATGTTTTATACATAAAACATGCAGAGAAAGTCAACCCTGTGTTTCTACAGAAAAAAGTTTCTCTTCTCATGAGCTGCTTAGAACCCGGCCGTACTGCCTTGCCACTGAAAACATATTCTGAAATATACAAAGAATTTCTGGCTAGTTGTGAGCTGTAAGTATAAGGTTCCCAAACACCAAAATGTATGCTGTCTTAGCACTCATGATTAAGTTCTTACTGTTTTCTTCCATTTGCTAATTTAGCTGCTCCTGTTAGCCTTCCAGAAGACGGTACCTGTTGATTACAGAAACATACTCTGATTTTCATAAAGTACTTTCACAGAATAACTGAAGACTACCACTACCCACCAATTCCAAGAACTTTTGCCAAGGCAGAACAGTTAAAGACAACTTACTCCTCTCAGACCAAGGAGGGAGCCCACTGATGGAGTTACAGACTCAATCTTGTAGTTTTCTTTTCACAAAACATACATTTACAGCATGAAGATTTAATAATTGCCACAGCATTCTACAGATATGCTAATCAACTACAAGGCCAAGGGCTGACATAACAAACATACATTCCAGACTGAAACTGAGCTCGGTAAATATACACCTGAACTCTGGGGAATTTAAGCACGAACTACGGCCCCAGCACAAACCTCGCGCACACCCAAGCCCGAAGAACCCCAGAACAGTGAGCTCGCTGCGACACACACAGACCCGCTGAGCTCTGAGGAAAGGCTGCTGGGCTCAGCCCAGGAAGCAAAGCCAGTGCCGGAGGCCCCACTGCCCCCTCAGCAGTCTTTAAGCCGACTGCGAGCCCCGCAGTCGGCGGGGACACCTCTCTCCCCGCTCCGAGAGAACCAGGAGCGTAACGCGGCCGAGCCCGCAGGCTGACCCCAAGCCAGCCACACGCACACACCTCACAAAACCGCAGCCCGCTCGCCATAACCTCAGCAGGGGCCGATGCAGGGGCGGGACCACTCACCGGCCGTCTCACGCCGGCCAATCCCGAGCCTGCCTGGCTGACGGACGGGACGGGTGTTACAGAGGGGCGGGGCTAACACCTCCCAGGCTTGTCCCGCTCGGCGGCTCCTTCCTGCGCGCTGGCGGCCGCTGGCGCGGGAAAGGGAAGGAGTTGCGTTAAGGAGCGCGGTCGGGGATTGGTGAAGAATGAGCGTCGAGGAGCCAATCGTAGGAGAGAATAAAGAGCGGGCGGGGGTAAGGCGCGCTGTGTGGATGTCAGTCACTGTGGCGTGCTCGGGGTAGACGGTTCGTCTCACAGGATCAGAGAATAACCCAGGTTGGAAAAGACATTTAAGAGCAAGTCCAACCCTTTACCCCAGGACAACTAAACCGTATCACTGAGGGCCTCATCTACACGGTGTTTGAACACTTCCAGGGATGGTGATTCTGCCACTGCTCTGGGCAGCCTGTTCCAATACCTGATTATGCTTTCTGTGAAGAAGTATTTCCTAATATCCAATCTAAACCTCCCCTGGTGCAGATTGAGGCTGTTACCTCTTGTGCTATGATTTGATACGTGGGAGAAGAGACCAACCCCACCTCACTACATCCTCCTTTCAGGTAGTTGTAAAGAGCAATAAGGTGCCCCCTAAGCCTTCTCTTTTCCAGACTGAACACCATAAAGTCCCTCATAAGATTTACTCCCCAGACCCTTCACTGGTTTCATTGACCTTTTCTGGACCTGCTCCAGCACCTCAGTGTCTCTCTTGTAGTGAGGGGCCCAGAACAGAACACAGGATTCTAGGTATGGCCCAAGTGCCAGGTACAGTGGGATTCAGGACTTGGCTTTCCTGCCTTGTTCCCGCTGAGCAGCCCCTCACCTGCCCCTCCATAAGGGAAAAAGTCACCTCCCATAGCTGGATCTTCCCCTTCCAGCGCTGTCCTCCCAAGGCATGCTCTCTGGTGCATTATGGATCTTTTGTGAACAACAGGGCCTGTGGGGCAGAGGTTCTGTGCACTCATAAAATAAAATACATGGAAAAGTGGACAGTGCAGATGGGTGGGCTGCCCTGAAGGAAAAGTAGGGCATCACAAGGGATACTGCTGGTAAAACTACCTCAGGGCCTCTGCTTGCTTGTACAGTCCCTGTCCTGCAAGTCCTCAGGGGCACAAAAGCTAAAAGCAGGCTGGTAGCAAGTCCAAGGGAACTGTTGATGCTTTGTGTATAGGCTAAACCTGGCAGTCCTTTGTTCTCCACTCTGGCTTTCAGCTAGTGTTAAATGTCCTCTGGCAATCCCTCAAAACACCAGTGTACAGGGATCATAAAGGATGGTGCCTCAGGTTTCACACACACACAGAGTGGCATATTAGTATTCTGTGTACCTTAATTTTTATTAGCTGAATAAATAGACCTTCTGAAAACATATCACTGAAAGCAATTACATTTACTCAGGCTGAAATTGCTACATTACTATGTTATTAAGAGTGCTATAGCAGAAGTGCCTATAAATATTCAACATCTGTGCTCTCCCAATGTGTAAATTGTATTGTTATTAGGTATTACTGTGTTAATATTTGCATTAAAACTATGCTCAACTTGAATTTAAATTATATTATGAAGATATTTGGGGAAAAAAAAAAAAAAACACAACAAACCAAACCAAACCAAACCAACAACAACAAAAAGCCTCAAACAACAGAAACGTTTTCTGGCAAGAATTTGGAGACTGCTTCATTTTTTCTCTTTGAAAAATTTTAAATAAGATCGCTATAATAGAGGAACAGCTGAATTCTGTTCCTTAAAGAACATCTAGTTTTTTAGAATTACCTTAAAGATCATCTACTTCCAACACCTCTGCCATGAGCAGGGACACCTTCCACTAGACCAGATTGCTCAAGGTCTTGTCTAGCCTGGCCTTGAACACTGCCTGGGATGGAGCATTCACAGCTTCTGTGGGCAACCTGCTCCAGTGTCTCACCACTTTCACAGTAAAGAACTTCTTCTTTATATCTAACCTAAATCTGCCCTGTTTAAGTTTGAACCCTTCCTGAAGGATGGAATATAAACTAGAAAAATTGAACAAGATGAAAAGAGCTCAGAAAGATGTGTGGCAACTATCAAACCAGTGTCAGAACCATTGATAGACTTTTTCCTGAAGGGGTTTTATGGAAGTTTATGGGTAAATTGAACTCATAGATGTAAGTGAAATAGATGTAAGTGCAGTAATTTAAATAGTTAAGGAAGAATTATGCCAAGTTGTTTAGCAACAAGTGACAGATATAAAAAACACAGTCCCTCCCAAAACACAACCCCATCCTTTCATTTAACATATTTGAGGACGCAATAGCACAACGCTTCATTTTTTCATCAAAAGGAAAATTAATAGAGAAGGCCATCAAGTTCCATTCTTGTCAACTGAACCATATTGAAACTATAAATGAAATAGCAAGATTGCCTTATAAATAAATCAAGAAAATGCAACTATAAAGACAAAAGAAAAGCATAAATAATTGAAATTCTCATGAGGTCACTGACCTTCAAATGGTCAATCTTTCAAGAAAAGTACAAGCTGTCAAGAGATTAAACAGAGTTAGTTATCAGAAGAGCTAGACATTTTTTCTGACACTGGCATTCTTCATTGAAACAGTGTGGGGAGCTATTGATTATCTCTGAAACTGTCTTGTTATGGTAAAATTGTGATTAAAAAAAAAGCTTATTCTGTGTCTTACAAACTGAAATGCTTCAATGCCATGTGCTGTATTCATACATATTATTACATTGTTATTCATATTCATGATCAAGCTTTTTTTCAGAGGGAAAATTAAATTCCATTTCATTCCATTTTGTTAAAATAATTTCATCTTTTCTTTCTGTTTGACAGACAACTAACATTCCCCAAACATTTCCAGGGACATGGTTTTGGATGTGTCTGAGGCCAGGTTTGCTCTGCCTTTGGGAAAGCAAATTACGGGTTCCAACACTATTTGGTGTAGAAATAATGCTAAAGGCAAAAGGAATCCAAAACAAACCAACCAACCAAACAAACAAAAAGCCTGGCAAATGCAACATAAATAGAAGTTTCATGATAAGCAGAACTGTACTGAATATATGACGTGAAGTTATTGTATTTCCATGATTTATGTCAACTTTGATGTTGTGCCATATCTAAAGAATTAGTTTATGTAAAGAAATAAGGATTACACTGTTGTTAGTGATGAAGAATAATAAATTGTTTTTACAACTACCATACAATGATGTCCACGTAGTGGAACAGAACAAAGTGTGAAGTGGGATATGATACCTTAACACAAGTCATCATGCATTGGACCATCTATGCAGAAAAAACATATTACAAGCTAACTGAATATTAACTAACTGTGACGAACATGCTCTCCCTACCAGAAAGTGGTTAAAAAATTGGACATAATTTAGACAATAAAGACAGGACCAGTGCAATGCAGGACAAAAAACACATGTGGAGGAAAAGGCTCAAATCAATAACCAGGAAAAAACTGCCTGAATGATGAATAATTAAAACATATATGTAGTTGTATTTGCAGTCTTAGTGCTTAAGGATCTGTTTGTGTTGCATGAAGCGTCACTGAAAATAACGAAAAGCTTATTCTTACGCTTGGTAATTTCCAGTTTAAGTTAAAATACCAGGGTGATACAGCAAACTTTATACAAGACTGATATGCTTAATAATGACAAAGAAATAAATATACTTGGAACATAGCTTTTGAGGACCAAAGATTTTTGTGGGGATGATTCTCAGATGAAGTAGAAAAAGGTCTTTTGTTTCAGGAAGGAGAGAAAACAAATAAAAGGAGACTAATAAACAAACGCAAGACAAGACATTTGCCAAACAATCCAGTTTCATCAGAAAATGGGGCTTTTTCAGTGCCTGCTTAGGAAAACCAAGTCGTGTTCTCATTCAGTGTAAGTTCTGAAAGTCTTCTGCTACCAGTACTGAAAGGTCCACTGTTTTAAGCAAATACTAACTAAGCATGATCAAGCACTAGCACAAAATAATGTTAAGCTTTCCTCTGAATGAGTTATAACCAAAAATTTGTGTTGTCTTAACAAGGGAGTATTTCACAAAATAAGGCTCTTTTTGTGAGACAAGTAGGCCAAGAATATCAATGATAACTGACTCTTTTGGTAGATGCCCAAACCCCCATAAATGTATAGTTAAGGAATAAAGCTACAACTTAGCTGATGGAAAGGGAATGAACAGCTTTTTTATCTACCCACCTATCCTTCGGTCTATGTATAACAAACAGAAAGCGGAGAAGAATAGCACTGATTATGTACTTAAGAATACAACCTACAGAAACCAAGTACTTCATTTGTCAAAGACAGGCTTAAGGGATGTCTTGATCACAGTAAAAATACTATTAGAGGAAGCAGAAATTTAGTAGAGAACTTTTCAGTTTGATAAGCAAAGATATAATGAGGAGATTAAGCTGGATACTATGTACCCTAGAACTCTGCTGCAATTCTAAAATATATTTGAAAATAATGTACAGAGTGTTCTACTAGATTTTCAATGTCTCAGTCATAGACAGGCTATGTATTGAAAGCTACAGCAGGACTCACTGCATGGAAGACCTGTGTTCTGTGTGGTTCAGAAGGCTTGCCATCAAATTTTGATTTTTTGATGTATTCGGAATGAATAGGTGTATAAGCCATGAATTTCTTATTCCTAATACATAAATATAATGGGAAAAGTCAAAACCACTTACCTATGTTTTGTCTGTCCACATTTAAGTGAAGAATTTATGCAGAGCACATTAAATGCTCTTTACCTTGAGAAGCTCTCACAAGGACGAGATTGTAAGGGTATTGAATTATGACTTGTAGGAAACATCAGTACGATTCAAGTTGTTTTGACCTTTTTGAGCTGATGACAGTTTAAATAGCAATCCAGAGTTTTCAGAAAGCTGGCGATATTACGCTGCGCAACGTACTTGCGCCTGAGCCTTGAGTCCCACATGATGGCGCCACATGAACGTAAAATAATAAGCACTACCTTTAAACCAAAAAGTGGCTCGTTATATCCGTAAGGAAAATCGATGAGTATATTTGCTGAAGTAACATTAGGACAATGCCGTTGCTATTTCAGAGTCTTTCAAGCAATCCTACTGATGCAATTAATGTTTTATTGGTGAAAGTGTGTGAAAATAGTAATTTTTGGTTAAATCTTCATGACACTATTGCTCTACTAAGTATAAACTCTACTGTAATATTAAAATGACCTTTAAAACACAAATACTATTTTCACAGTATGCAAGCTTAATAGCAGATCTAGAGTCTGATGGCTTTAGGGGAAGAGCAAACTCTTAACAACAGATGAATTTCTCAAAACATTTCTCATTTTTATTCCAAGTTAGAAAAAGAAATTAATCATGAGAATAACAGCAAATAACATATTTAAGATAATTGTCTCAAATTAGAGTGTTTGTCCAGATTTCTCATGAGGCAGGCTTTGCAATTAGTACTAGCGGTGAGGGTATTGAAGGCAAGGGTTCAATGAAGTTTGTCCCACCAAGGTTAAATCATGTATCTCTTGTTGTTTTAGGAGTAGATTCATAGATAAGCAAGTTATAACATCTGCAAACAGCCAATAGAGCTTTATCCACAAATTTCTGCTTGAAGTTTCATTTGAGCTGTGCCAGATCAGATGATCCCAGAGGGTCCCTTTAAAGCTAAGTGGTTCTGTGATTGTGATTTGGAACTTTTTTTTTTACTTCTTTTTTCTTTAAGTCCATTCTTGATTACCGCAGTGTAATCTATTGCCTCACTCACATCCATGGCCTAATCACATCTGCATTAAAGCTTTCAGCTAGAAAATACAGTTGATTATACCAATATAATAACAGTGTTATAACCAGCCAGTGCTCTGGTAACCTTCCAGACAGCCCCACATATGAATTGTGGAACTATGCAGTCTTCAGTATGTAAACATTTGCCCAGCACTGGTATTTAGGATGAGAGAAAGAAGTCCTCTCCTAAGATCTGCAAGTGAATCAATCATACCTACACATCTAACTAGTCACATCAGCTCAGTAACCTGGTTGTCATCCACTGGCTATAGAAAATCACAAATCCATTTTCCTTTCTCTATTAAATGGCTAAAAGAATTGAAGAAACAACACATTTAAGTGCTGTGAGAAGTGTGTAGGTAATTTTCTGAATCCATAGTGAAATCTGTGACTTTATTTGCTGTGTTCTCAGCATTAACTGATGGGCTTTTACATTCCAGTTTCTTGAGGTTATGTGAGAAGACTGCAATCTATCAGTTGCCATTAGGTCCAAAACCACTACCTGCCATTTGGTTTGCTTTGTATCTGAAAACACATGTTACAGTACAAGGTTTCCCTCATATTCTTGGGTTTCTTTGACAGAGATTGTCTGAATATTATGTAGTGTGAAAAGATGCTGATCTGTTTCCTCTGACACAAGAAGTTTGATCCAGTCTTCTACATTAACTGTACAAAATCAGCATAAGTGAGGAATAGCAAGACAGAACCAGGATACCTTTAATCAGTCATATCTGCTGAGTGATGCTGAAAACAAAGGAAATTTTCAGGGCTTATTCTCACAGCTACAGCATAGCGCTATAGAAACAGCTTTATCAAATTGTTAGATTAATTTTACAACCTTTCTTTGTCCCTGTCTCTCCAGCTGTCTGTCCCAGGACTTAGTCTGTTGTGAACTGTGTGGAAAGGAAGAAGCTGAAAAACAGCCTACTGCAAATATTCCTGCTCCATTGATCCCTGAAAGAATATAGTTAAAGTAATTCCCTTATTCTTAGAAAAGATTTCCTCCTGACTTTAAAAACAACAGCTGGGTGAGTGGTTAGCTGGTTAAAATGTGATTACTTGGTCTCCTTTTTCAACATAAACATAAACTCAAAATCAGAATATACAGCATATTTGTCCAGGACAACATGAAACTATGAATAAACTTACAACTCCAATCAGTTTACATGCCAGAGCTAAAAACTTCAGCCACTCAGTTTCTCAGTAAAACGTCCAACATTCATTACACTTGCAAATAAGTCTTGTGGGAGATTCAGTGCCTCTCACATGTGAGCCAGTCCACCTACATGCATTATAGTTCCCCTTCCACCTGGAGACAAGCGCATTACAAATGCGTCGCAGAACAGTGCATACTATTTTGCTTTCATTCAAAGAAAGACAAAGGTTTCTGTAACCCAGTATCACACCCAAAACACTTGAATTGGGCTTGATCTAGGCTTCTCTTTTTGAAGTATGCTGTGGTGATGAGAGGCTAGTTAAATAGGGAGCATCAGTGATACTAGACTAACTGAATGCCTGAAGCACAAGTTTTGTGGGTGCAGTTAAGAAAGATTATAGCAAAAACACTTCATAAGTAAAATGGAAGGAGAAAGTGGAAGCACATAATAACTACAAGTTACAAAAATACAGGTAAAATTAACAGTATGACTACAGGAAAGAACTACTTCTGTAACATCTGGAAGGATGTTAATTTTACAAAAGTGTAACCTGACTACAGTTTTTAATTTGTTAGTGGATGTTTATGCATGCATATTCTTTCTTTGGCAACAGTGGTATGACTTGGGTGAGCAAGTGATCTGAGTATGAAAACCATAAACTTTTAGGGCCAAAGGAAGCACAGCTGAAGAAATAATGTACTTTCTACTATATAGAAACAGCTAATAAATTAGTATTCTCCATCCAGTATATTTATATTAACCATATAGAATATTTATGGACATAGGGGTGAAAGCAGGATATCCAAACTGAAAATGTAGTCAGTGTAACAATATTATTGGATATTAGATATAATAAAAATCTATGGATGTATATTATCAATGTTTTATATATTTGTCCGGAAGCAGGGAAGATATTTCTTGCTCTTTGATTCAGGACCTTTAAGAGCTCTGGTGTGATACCTCTCCATTCTGCCCTAGGCACCCTTCCTGATGTCTGGGGGACCATTGTCACAGCAGATGTACAATAAGATGCACAGATCTATGGCATCGAACTTAAGATGTCTAAAGAAGCCAAGCTTAGACGTCATCTGGTCTTTCCTTCTGCCCCAAGGCTGGATCAGAGATGTCTGTGCCCATCCTGCAAGGAATTTATCTAGCTTGCTTTTGAAGACCTTCAGCCTTTCCAGTGGGACAGGCCCCGGATGGCAGGGCTGTGTGCATTGCACGTGGGTCTTGGATTCCCACCCCTGAGGGAGCAGCTGGCCCCCACTGCACTCTGAGCTACCATCCCCCTGAACAATCTGTTGCAGTGCTTCACTGCAAAAAACAGTGTCTTGCTGACAGCTTAAATCTTCCCTGCTGCATTTTAACCTACTGTTATATTTTGTGTTCTTGAACTTATGGGAGCTTCAATTCCCTTACTTTGCAGCAGTGTTTTAAAGATTTGAAGACAATTACTATGTCACCTTTGATATTCTGTTTCCTATGGTAAACAACTTGAAATTGCTAAATCCTGCCTGCGCATTTTGTTTCATAAAATTTTATTTACGCTCATCTGGAGTCTTCAGCTGATACACATCTTTCTTGAAATATGATGCCCAAAACTGGACAAAACACTCCAGCTGAGACTCTACCAGTGCTAAGAATAACAGAAGGATTACATCATCTGTCTATAAATTATACCCTGTTTATATTTCTCAGTACAATATTTTTCTCTTTTGAAGGAGCACAGTATTGTTAACTGATGTTGAACTTGAATTTCACAATAGTCCTCAAAACTTTCTGCAACAGTATGAGGTATCCAGTTATTCCATATGTTGTGTATATTGTTGCTGAATCCTGATTTACTGTAGAATTTTGCATATTATTGAATCACAGAATAGTTAGGGTTGGAAAGGACCTTAAGATCATCTAGCTCCAACCCCCCTGAAATGGGCAGCTATCTATTTGGCACAAGGCTTCTCTAATTTGTTAAAATATGTTAAAGGAGTTTTTAATCTAGGTTCCATCCCCTACATCCTTGAGATTACAGTCTGCTCCCTTTAATCTACCCATATGTAGCTGCCTCTCCACACTTCTTGTATCAAATATTTCCCCTTCCTCTCAGAGAAATAATTAATAACACATGCATTCAATTATCATTTTGATTCAGTGTTAACAAACAGCATAGTATGATGAATAAACTTTGTCAGAAGACTTTGTCATGAAACTTCAGGGTATTGCGTCATCTGGTCTTCTCTTTGATTATTCAGTTTAGGGTTGCTGCTGCAGTGGCTTGGCTTCAGAACTTGGCAGTGGGGTAAGGGAGAAACGGGTTCACAACAAACCTTGTACATACCATGTTTCTGTAACTTTTACTTATATTATTATCGAATATTATTTTTGTCAATTTGTGGAATTAACTGATATTTTAAAAAATGCCAATCTTCTGCCTGTGAAAATGATGAGCTTTAGTTATCTCTCTGATGAATCAGGTAAACATGGGCCTGATGCTTCAGTCCATTTAAAATGGTATCTCAGCTCAGCCAGATGCGCGATTGACGTGTATCAGTACAAATCCATTTAGCCTAGAGAGGAAGCTGACCTGTGTTCTCTGTTTAGCCACTGGGAACCTTCTGAATCTGATTTTATCAGAGGTCTAAGTATTTTTCGCTCTTTTTAAACCTTAACCTACAGCATTTGAAATAATTAGGAAACTTGTTGTTTATTTAATAGCAGTCTTGGGATGATTCCCTTTAAAAAAAAAAATAGTGTTGGAAATGTATCATTATCTGCTTCCTGAATACAGGAAATGACTGAAAATAAGTATGTCTAGATCTGTCACTTCAGGCACAGAATACATCAAAGGATGTAAGTAACAGCTTTAAGGGAAAATGTTGTCTCAAATTATTCAGTAGAAGTAAAGCGTATTAAATCATCAGTATTGTCATCATGGCCTTAATTATCTTACCTGAAAAAAAAATTAAAAAAAATTGATGTAAAGTAGACCTAAGTCACAGAAAAGCATCTATCGTCTAAACCAGGGTTTTCCTAACCTGTTTTATAGAATGGTAAATATGCTTCACATTTTCCTCATCTAGCTCCAACAGTCTTTACTTGTAAAGTCTGCTTTTGATCTTCCATTCAATTTCAATATTTCTCAGCTAACGTTCTCAAGCAGTCATTTTTGCTTACACTTATGGAGCATATAAATCCTTCAGTGACATTCTCTTCATTATACTGTTTAGAAGTTTGGGCAAATACTTAACAAAACCTTTCTGAGGATCTGTATCTCTGTATGAAAAAAACCCCAAGCAAATCACCTAAAAATCACTAAGTTCAGTTCTGCCCAGCCTGATACCAAAAGTGATTGGAGATCTTTTTCATGACTATTTGACTATTTGTTGTCTTACGAGAAATGAATTTAGTGATCTCACTTTGCTTTCTAGTGAGTATGTTAGCATAATTTATGACTCCCACAGTAGAGAAGGCTGAAAATATAAAGACTTGAGAACAGATTTTTCTTTTACTAATATAAGTCATCTCATATTTCTGCTGAGTGACATCGCCTGGTTTAGGCCAGGGAAGATTGAACTCTTGGTGTCAGTGCTTCTCCATATGAAGACCCATAAAGAAGCTATATAGAAGAATTTCTCTAGCACATGCTTAGTCCTTCTGCAACGGTTTAGTTGCCAATATCAACTTTAAACTCAGATATGCTATAACACTTGCTATATCATAGAACTGGCTGTGTTATGAGCTCTGTGAGTCCTGCCTCAGGGGAACAAGGATTTCCTTTTTAATTAGGCAAAGGTGACCTGCTATCTTGGTCAGACAGAGGATGACTGGATTTTGAGTAATATCTACTGCATTTTTTTTGTTACCCCTACTGGCTTCTGTCAAGATGTTGATTTTCTCCTTTCCTTCTCTTTTTATTGAATTCCAAGGCTATAACTTATTCACAGCTTCAATTGCAGTTTCATTCTTAGAGATGGAAGTGGTGCCCTCAGTCTTATCACATGTGTCAGGACATATGAAAGATGCTTGCTGACTTAGAATAAGCTGTTTCTGTGGTCAGTGTCTCCTGGTGAATCCCTCATTTTCACTCACAATGCTAACCCCAGTCTGAATTCAGAAGTTGTCACCTCAGTGTATTTCTTGGTTGGTTTGTTTCCTTTTTCTTGCACTAAAAGTGTCAGCCCTTTTGTTACAGTGGACCTACCTTTACAAGCTTCAAGGCTGTCCTGGCTTTATAAAGGCTGTCTTGGCTTTACAAGGCTGTCTTCTTGCTTCCTGTCCCATTTGTTCTCCTCCAGAGATGAGTGTGACCTACACTGTCATGCTGTACACTTAGCAGTGCAGTATGTATAGGGATAGACCTTTAAAAATATCTGGCTTCTTAATGTGCTTCAATTCATATTCATTACCTTAGGCTCAAAATGTAGGATTTCCAGAGCCTGATATTAAAGATACATTTTCCTTAAGAACAAAGTCAAGAAGGTAGAACTATTTTAGGTATTTGATTTAGCATATGGATTATATTTCTGCATGAAAACCAGAGGATGAAACTGAAAACAACTGTTTACAGTCTTGGAACATCCTCATCTACTTTTGCTGTTCAATGTGATAAAAAGTGAAATGACTGAAAAATAAAATGTTATGATAATCTCCCAACTGGTTACTAACAGACAAAATTGGGAAGTGTTAGCTCAAAAAAAGAAAGGATGAGGAGCAATGGCCATAAACTGAAACACAAGAAATTTCACCTCAACGAGGAAGAGCTTATTTATGTTGAGGGTGGCAGAGCACTGGAACAAGCTGCCCAGGGAGGTTGTGGAGTCTCCCTCTCTGGAGGCATTCAAAACCTGCCTGTATGCGTTCCTGTATAATCTGCTGTAGATGGCCCTGCCTTGGCAGGGAGGCTGGAATGCATGATGTCCAGAGGTCCCTTCCAACACTAATGATTCTGTGATTCTTCCAACCCTAGCCATTCTGTGAAAAAAAACCACTTCTGAAGTTGAATTCTTACTGTGCAGAATGCTAATGAAACTGGTGGGTCAAGAAATCATGCCAAGAAAATGGTATTAATTTCATGACGATTTGTAAGCCACACTCAAAAATTACAAAAGATGATATCCCAAAAGCTTGAGCTTCTCCAGGCCCTGAACATCTATATTTCTGCACTTGAAAAATTACCACCCGATATTGACTTTACTACCTATATTCTTTGCTCTTCTTAGTGGAAGTTCCTGAGTATAAGTGATGATTCCCACCTTGCTGTTCTCAAGTCAATTAGCTCCTTTTCCTACTCCACCCCTTGTTCTTGTTTCACTTCCTAGTCCTTTGCAAGTCTTCATCCTGAAATACCTTCCTGAACTCTTAAGCATACACACAAAACTGTTCTGTAGCAGATAATTTCCTTCCATTTCATGATCAATGTCCATGCAGATATCCTACCTTTTCATAATTTTCCCACCTTAACCACCCTCTCTGCCACTGTCCTCTGCATATTAAGTTGTTCCTGCACCATGGTCATCCTTACTCCAGTTATCTTCCACCCCACCTGCCTGCCCATCCACTGGCCCTCTCTTCCCATATCCAAGCTCTTCCCCAGTTTCCATCATTAACAGAGCTGAGGTTTTTCTCCATGGAGCTTGGCAGGTCTTAAGGAGAGGAAACATTGGACCTTGTTCTAGAAGCATCTCTGTGCTGTAGTCTACTGGCAGGACTGAGGCTTCTCTTTCCCTGCATCCCTGTGTGAATCACAAACACCCTGATCCCATCAGCTATGTGTTGCCCAAGGAAAGGTGAAGCTGGGGATCTTGGACAGGTCACTGGGGCTCCAGAAAGAAGCTGTTTGTAATCATGCTAGGCATCAGCAGAGAAGAGAGTGTTTGAATGCTTCAGGGTGGTCACCTCGAAACACTGTGACTCTGGGGACAGACAAGGTGCTCGTTATGCATAGTCTTCACTGCAGAATGCCTATAAGTACATGAGGTGTGTAAAAGTAGTGGGGTGGCAGGACACCACGTACAGTTTTTCAGGGAACTTAGAAACGCATTCATGCAAATAGTGGCTCGTTCGTGGAGCTCTGTGCCCAGGAGACCAGGGCTCCACTGGGACCAGGAGGGATGGGAAAAAAGTGAGAACAGACTGCAGATGTATTTCTCGACAAGGATATGAACCTATGTGTGACTTTCTGAGGGGACAGTAGCACAACATGATTAAAATGTCTGACTGGGTTGTCAGCTTTTAGAATTGTATATTTAAATTAGGGCCTGGTTTATGTTAGGATATATATATTCCCAGCGTTTGTGTATCCCCCAAATCCCCTGTTTAAAATCATGATTCAAGTGGAATGATTTTAGGCAGACAGCCTAAAAGCAGTAACTCCAGGAGGTCATCTGACCTCTGAAACGTAAAAGCTTTCCAAGGAAAGGCAGGGTCTTGGTAAAGGCCTGGTTCCTATCTGTTTACCCTAAAATTATTTATACTATTAGTTTGAAACCAACAAACAAGTATACAAGTAGCTCCCATGGATTGCATATTGCCTTTGTAAATTGTTTGGATGCTTCAGTCAAAACCCTTCAATTGCAAAACATCTTAAAGAATAAAGAGTTAGAGTCAAGAAGCACAGTACATACCTTCTGAATTATGCACTATCAGCATATAACATAATAGATACAAATATATCAATGTAGATACAAACTAGATGTCTGGCAAAAAAAGAGCTGTAAAAAACATTACTATGAAAAGGGATCATTTTGTAATTAGAGAAGAACAATCATAGAAATTGTACATTTTTGTAATTATTGCAGTAGAAAAACTAGAAGGCTTTTCTATCAGAATATTATCATTCCTGCAATCTTCCTTCAAGTTTATGGAAGGCTGGAGCCTGTGTTCAGGTGACAGGAGCTGTGAGGTATGTAGACTACAAAGAGATTTATCCAGAGGTGAATCCTAAATAACTTCCAGTGGAAACTGGAAATACTTCTTTATGTGGCTTTAGTCTGCAAATGAAATAGAAATGGTTATTTTATTTCTATATACAATGTTTTTTCTCCCTTCCCGATGCTTTTGTCTAAAATTACATCTTGGCATATCTTTGAAGGTCAGGAAGTGCAGGGAGATAGCCTGCTGCTTATGGAAATGAAACAATGTGAATGTACAGCTCTCTTTTTTCCAGCAGGGTGTTTTTTTTTTCACAGATATAAGAACCTAAATAATGTTGCTAAATTGTCATTCACTGAAGCGTACTGCTGGGTTTAGCTAGCTGAAGTCTGTGCTGAGCAGGATGCCAGCTCAGTGAGGATACTTGATGGAGTTCTTATGCTCAGATATATGTTCCCCCGTGTAACTGTTTCAACTTGTGAATAGGTTTTATATGTCCCAGAGAGATGTGTTGCTAACCAATTAGCACCAATAATATTACTTTCTCTTTCCTATTGATGTCAAAATAGGCTTTTGTACTGAAATGTCGTGGGAAGAGGATGGGCATCTTAATTACTGAGGGCTGGATCTTGCTGCCTTGAAGGAAACTGTGGGAGGGATACAAAAGTGAGTGAGATTCCTTGATCAGAAAAGAAATAGTAGAAGGGCAGTTTCTTCTTCCCTCTGCACAGGAGGTGCTGGGAACCCCATCTCTAACAATTGTAAACAAGTCTGCAAGAGACGCAGGCCTCAGCAGCAGTTGGACTTTGTTGTCTTCAGGTTGGCGAAGCACTGCTTAAATAAAACGTCATAGGACCTTGGTAGAAATTAAAACCAGAAGACTGTTTTTATCTTCTCTGTAGACTTCCCATAGTACCTGGGAAATGAACAGCTGTCTCTGGGCTTCCACACCTTCAGGATTCTCAGAAACCATTTGAGTCATCTGAAGATATTCACCCTGACTGCCTGTACATACTTATTTTCATCTAGGTATACATATTTATTTTTAAACTTACTGTTATTTAAGCTAGTTTTAACAGGCAGGTAATTTTAAATCGTGTTTTATGTGCTGTAATAAAGCAGAATATAATGACAAAGACGTTTCATTCTGTTTTCCCTTTAAGACATTTTGTGATACAGCATAGCCCCAGGGTTGACAAAAACCACAGCAATAATCTGTAAGTATTGGACATACTGTTGAGAAGCTTAAAGCTTAACAGCATTTATATTACTGATGAGAGAGTAAAACTGCAATAGAACATAGGCACAGTAACTTTTTTTCTGTGAGCTGGTAAGAGCAGAAACTTACCGAGAATGAATTAAATCAGTCTGAGAAACTGCAAATATAGATACTTATTTCTTGGAAAAAAAAAAAAAGAAACAAGTTTTCATGGGGTTTGATTAAATAATCCACGTGATATTTGTTATGATTCATATCTTTATTATTCTTTGCCATCATTTCTTACTATGCAGAATAGTTAATAAACCTTGTTTAATAGGAATGTATTCAGCCTACAGAAAAACAAATTACATCTTGATTTAGCGTAGCACAGTAATATTATGATTACAAAAAGCTTAATAATGGTAAGTGGATCAAGGTGTGCAAAGGAAGTGTCTCTCAGAAAGCTTCTGTGAGGTAACCACATTACCACTAATGGAGGTAAGTCAGTCAGCAGGAAGTTACTATGGACATACATGCTGCTAGCATTAGGAAAACTCTGCTTATGCTTCTTCCTCCCCCAGTTTTTTCCTCATGGTTCACCCTTCTTTAATGCATGTTTTTATAAGAAGGTGAGCAGAGAAGAGAGGCTAATCACTTCTTCAGGGTTTGGAACACTGGGATCATGTGACTGAAACAAAAGCAAACTGCGTGGGCAACGGAGGCATGCTGTTCTGGTATCCTGTCTTTCAGATAGAGCACACAGTCTGTGAGAAATACAGGAGAAAGACAATGCAGAGGAGCTTGCTGGTTTTGTATCACCATATCCTTAAAATAGAGAGGGGAGACTTGAATGCTTATTATTATTTGGCCATAGCCAAAGGAAACAATAGTCTTGCAGATACAGCCTTGCATATATTGTCTGCTCTTGGACCTTATTAGGGTGCAATATGTATGTAGGTGAATACATTTTTGAAACTCAAATATTACCATTTTCATCCTGAGGATACATCTTTCAGCAAGCCTGTGAGATCTAAATCAGTTACTATAAGTTCCCTCCTTGATCTTGTTTTTTTGCCATCCAATCTGACAACCCAAGCACAGCAAAATTCACTAGGGCATCTCCCTCAGGCTGTGCATTTTTCATTCCCTAATTCTCTGGTGCAGGTGGGATGACACAGGGATGGCACATGGCCATGGATAGAGCCAAAAGTTCTCTCACTCCACCTGAATGACCCCTGAGCCTTTGTAGCCACCTACTGCAACACTGGCTGCTCTGACACTTGGCAGAAAAACTAAAAAATCACAGTTATGGCCTGGTTGCTGGGTTTTCTTATTTCATGGCCCCTAGGCTTACCTGGGTGGTGGGAGGGAGACTGTTTATTACAGCTCATTTGGATCCTGTCAGTCCTTCCCACCCTCCTGAAAACTCCATGCTTCAAAGAGAAACAGGTAATAAAGCAGACAGAATAAGTAGTTTCTTCCCTGTCCATGACCCAGGCAGCATCCAGTAGAGAAGCTGCTATTCACCTGCAGAAGGGAAGGGATGCTGGCTCTGACATCCTCAGGTATACCCTACAGCTCCTTCCCAGCTTAGCTGGGGAGTAGGCAAAAGAGGTATTGTGTGACAGGTTGCCAGCTACAGTGATAACAACTGATCCTATCAAAAGTTTCCATATTTTCAACTCCTCATCAAATAATCATTTTTCTTGAGTCAAATCAGCACCACAGGAACTGTAAGTCCACAGCAAGGTGAAGGCACAGCACCTCTGACATGCTGGTGTGCAGACACATTTCCTTTCTGGCCTTGGCTTCAGAAATTGGAAAGCAAAGAATGGAGGTCAACATGAGATGGAGGAAGGAGATTCAGTGGATAAACTGTGGATAAAGGATGGCATTTGGGATCTTCACATGAGTTCTGTACACCCACTTCACACTCACAACTGTTCCCTGCCTTTCAGTCTCTCTTCTCTCCACTGTGGAGTCTTCGCTCCCCTTATCCGTACCTCTCTTTTTCAAGGCAGAGACTGCAATGTCCTACTGCACCTCCCCAGGTGCTCCTGGGCACAATAAAAAACAAAACAGCCCACTGGAAATTTTTTCCATAGAAGGGTCTGTGTGTGACGGTGATGGTGATTGCAGAGTTAAAAGGTTATATGGCAGCTTGGGAGAGCACATTCCTGGGAGGAGATTTACTTTGAAGACATCTGTGAACCATATATCACCCCATCAAAGAATCCACAGAGACTTCGCCACCAAGGTCTCTGCTGTAATTTCTTCTTGGGCTACTTGGCACATGATCAGGAGGTGGAAGAGCCTCTATATCTACTGATATGACTGGTAAGAGTACTGCCATGCCCTGAGCCACAGCAGGTGAAAACAGGTTGGCTTTCAAAATTCAGCTGTGTGCCCATGTGGTATCGGTCTGGATGCATTTGTTCAGGTTGCTCCCCCCCCCCCCAGTCCTCTTCCCTCATCACAGCTCACATTAAAAGATTATTTACTGACAGTATTACAGTAGTGCCAAGAAATTGTTGATTCTTTGGTGTCAGAAGTTCAGCAAGTACAACATAAGAGGCCTCAACATTTTAAGTAGAACTCAGATATCCATCTGTGTTTTCTCTTCACAGAGGTTTAAGCTAACATGATTTCTCTCATGTTTTTCACAGGTTATGTGCAAACATGAAGAATTGCTTTGGTGTGGTTGTTATGCTACAACTTACTAAACCAGAGCAATCTGGTCACAAATCTTAAGGCAGATGGTGATGTACATCCAGGTGGTGTTGACAGTAGGTTTTAGAGCAACCAGTCGTATCCATGGTCAATAATCTAATAACAAAAAGAAATTGCCAGCAGAATTGCCACTCCATTACAAAAAAGAAAAAGAGGCTGTTTTAAGTGTTGCTGAGCACACAACCTTTCTGAGACTGGTATCTTGACCTTAGACACACAGTATGAGCCAGGAAACCTGTGCTCAGAGACTGGATCAGACAGCAAGAAATGGAGAGCATGTGAATTCATTGAGGCTGTGCCTTGACACAGTTCAGCAACAGAGCTTCTATGAAACATCTCCACCATCTTAGGCTTGCTGCTACAATTACCTTGGAGGGCTTTCTGCTTTTTGGAAACCTAAAAACATTTTTTTACATGTATCTAAGCCTTTGTGTAAGCCATGTAAGGTCCAAGCATGCAGCTGGTGCTCTGACATTGGGTTGGACCTTGGCTTGTGATGAGGCATGTCTGAGCACTGGCTTGTGCAGAGACCTCACTGCAAAGTGCACCTTGAAACTGGCCCAGCAAAGTACATGTGCTGTGCCAGGAATCACACACAGGCAGATGTCTTCATGCAACTGAAGTCAGCAAAGGGAGGTTAAACAGGGGTAAAAACAAGGCAGGGAGGATGGGAGCACAGCTACATTTTATTTGCCCGAAGTTTTAGAGTTCTTTTTTCTCCCTTGCTGTGGCTTTGGTAAAGCTAATTTACCTGTTCTAGCCATGATTTCATCTTGAGTTTTAACTGGAACTTGCTGGCTGGTGGAATCCTTAAGACCAACAGGATAGTTTTGCTAGTCCTTGTTACCAGTAGGAGAACTCAGTCTGCTTTCCTTCTTTAGTAGGAAAAGCTTTCAGCTTACCCTACTCAAATTTGAAAGAAACATGAGGATGAGGTAAATTCCTCTTCTGCCTTTGTAGATCCTTTGTGGGATTGCACTGAGTGGTTTAGGCAGCCCACACTGATGAACCTCTGAGCTAAATGCAGCATCTGCCCCTCATGTGCTGCATGATGAAGGCCATTGGCAAATATTACATTCCTGACACTTACTCTCCCATTGTGCAGGTTGGTCAGTCCACTGCCCACCGACAGAGATCTACCAGTTTGGATAACCATCTCCTAGTTCCTAATATAAAGAAACCAGAGAGTTACAAAGAACAGTACATAATGGCAGATTATGTATCTGTGTGCACCCTTGTGTACATCTACATCTGTACATAATTTTAGCTAATATCAAATTTTCAAAATTTATAAAGGATTTAAACTTGCTCTGGCTTTTAATTCCTTTCAATTCCTTCAATCCTTTACCATGTAACTCAAGCTTTGATATTGCTGCATCAGTATACAGTGAAGTGGAAAATCCCAACTGCATTTCAATAGAATCCATACTGAAAATTGGAAAATAAGATTAAAGATGACATTTTTGAGTTCTGAGATTTATCAAGCTCTAGGAAAAAATTTACATTTTCAGCCGAAGAGAAACTGGGAATCCAGAGCACAAAGATGAAGAAAGATTAAAGCAGTTGAGAAAGAGAGGAGGAGGTGAATGAAGGAAAAAGAGATGGAGAAAGTATGAAAAGGTCAGGTGGTTTACTAGGAAGGCAAGAAAAAGGATCAAAGGGTGGGAAACTAAAAAGGAAGAAGGAGCAATTATAGTTTTGAGCAGCTGGGGAGAAGACTTGAATAGAGCAGCCTTTATGGTGCACAGTTGGAAAAGGAACCTGAAAGGTACTAAATCAAAAAATGAAGGTAAAACAGAACTTCTTCAAGAAACAGCAGAGAGGAGGAGAGAAAAGTGGTTGCTAAATGGGGAGGCATGCTGTCGTTTGTATCGAGGGATGGTGGCATAAAAACAGTCATAGCTTCAACTTCAGCTGTTCTGTGAGAGGTGTTGGAGATCCTGTTGCAGCAGTGCAAATTAAAATATACTATCAATATTATGTTCAGCTGAGCATCTTCAGCAAACTGGTGGGAGCAATTAGCCCAGCTGATCAGTTTATCCTTTGAATACTGGTCTGCTGGACCTATTGTTGCTAACATATGATATTTACAAATATTTCTTTCAAGCCATTAAGGTATAAATTGAGAAATTAATGAGAAACTCCTGGTAAATATGACTCTGCTTTTAAGCAGACTTGAGGTTGGTGGCAAGGGCTGAATTATGATCTTCAGGTGAGAACCTGTTGATCTTCAGGAAGGTCATCAGTGGGAATGGGAGAGAGTGTGATTTTCCTCGTTTTCTGACTTGCTTTTTCTGTATCAGGTTTTATTGCAGTCTTTTTCTGCAGATATTAGATTTGGGCTCCTTATGATGGGATCCTGCAGCAGAATCCATAATATCCTTAGATTCCGTGCATAATTAAGCTGAAAGTGAGAAGCAAATCCACTTTCTATGAATAAGTTTTCTTTTGCTTACAAGTATTTTTTCCTACTGTATTTTGTAGTTATTTCTTCATTCTCTACTATGTGACAATCTTTCATGAGGGTTTTATCCCCATATTGTTTCAACTAATGATCAAGATATTTAGCATCTATTCTAGATTTATTCTAAAGTAAGAACATGGCAGAGCAAAATAGGGTTGTCCTACCTCTAATTTCTATGATGAAAGTAAAAAAAATTCCAGAAAAATTAGGCATAGACATGGTGTTTTCTCTGGAGAAAGGAAAGAGGATGCCAAGAGAGAAAATATATGGTTTTAAAATAGGCTCTGTTCACTAAATGATAATTACTGATGAGATTCCAGCCTGTTTTCAATGAACTGAATAACAGTATTAATATTTGCAGTTTTAGTGCTACTAATGTAAATGACTGAAGACCTCCAGTTCACACTCCCTCTGCACAGTGTTTTGTCCCCTGGCAAGGCAAATATGTAAGGGATGATACATCATCAGAGAAATACAATAATCAACCTCAGTCACAAAATATTGAAAATTTGATGGAATAAATTATCTGGCATGCAGGCTGCAGAAAGGCCTCAGAGGCAGTACAAAAAGTCAGTAGTATTGTTCAGTTCTGAACTAGATCCTTTAGCATCTCCACAGGACTTTCTTCTAAGGGTGTGACTCAGTTTTGAACACAATCCAAAGTAATGAAATGTCAGCAGAGTGCACTTTGTGGGAAAACTTTGTTGCTTCAGATACTTAAAAGAAAATTGATTGAAGCAGAAAAAAAACTGTTGGAGAATCATGCATCCTAAAAATGAGATAGAAATAGTATTCTTAGTCCTTGTGCTTGTAAAAACCCTCATACTATTCTGATGGTAAATATGGGCGATAAAATGGGAGAAATTTATGTGCATGTACAGGAGGTGTTGTTCCCTTATTTATCTGGTGGACATCTTGGGAATTTGTAGATGTGTGTGCATATAACACAAAGGAAGAGAACAGTTTCACAAAACTCAAGATCAGAACTGCTTATTTGCTGTCACAGAAAGAATAAGTAGACAAAATATTTAATGGATATTCAGTGGCAGGCTGAAAAAGAAAAGACCATTGCCTTGGAAAGAGCCTGCTAATTTTCTCCTTTTGACCTCTTTTTGTGTTCACCTCCAGCTGTGTGCCTGTCCCAGATCATGAGGTATCCTGTGTAGATGCATGAATATACAAGAACTCTTAAATAGGTCTTGCTTAAACAGCATTAAGAAAAAGTACACAGAAACTTGTCACATGTTCTCGTGAGCTATTGCATGCTGTAGCAAGTTTCTATTAACATGCTGAGATGGGCATGTGGCAACTGAGGCTGAGAATGAAAAACCCAAGGCTTCCAGCCACCTTCTGCTCAAGAGGAAGCAGCACCTGGAGAGTTTTAGCAAGGGCTTCCCAAATGCAAGTGCTCTGTATGAGTAATCTGGGGTTCAATCCTGCCTCTGTAGCCATCAATGACCCCTTTGGTGCTGCCATCTTCTTGTGATCAGGGCTTAAACTTGGGAACTTATCCATGGGTTTTGTAACCTGTTCATGACAACCTGTAAGTAGGATATTGTGTTTTCAACTCCCTGCTCTACAACACGTTTTTCTGAAGTTCAGGTGTCCCTACTGTCCTACATTTTGCCCAGTATGACTCTTTGTTGCCCAGTTTCAAAACTCTTAGATTTATGCAGCCAAGGCTAAGGCCCAGTTAGAATTAAACTTAGCTAGAGGTATTAAAGATAACAGGAAGGGATTCTACAGGTACATAGCAAATAAAAACAGACTAGGTAGAATGTAGGCTCCCTCAGGAAGCTCTCAGGAGAACTGGCTACACAGGATTTAGGGAAGGCTGAGGTTCTGAATGACTTCTTTGCCTCAGTCTTCACTGGCAAAGGCTCTGACCAAACCACCCAAGTCTTGGAAGGCAGATGCAGGGCCTGTGAGAATGAAGACCTTGGGCCCACTGTAGGAGAGGAACTGGTTCGAGACCATCTTAAAAAATTGAACGTGCACATATCCATGGGACCTGATGAGATCCATCCGAGGGTCCTGAAGGGGCTGGCAAATGAAGTTGCTAGGCCACTGGCCATCCTATTTGAGAAATCATGGCAGTCAGATGAAGTTCCCGACGACTGGAAAAAGGGAAATATAACCCCCATTTTCAAGAAGGGGAAAATGGATGACCCGGGGAGTTACAGAGCAGTCAGTCTCACCTCTGTGCCTGCAAAATCTTGGAGCAGATTCTCCTGAAGACCATTCTAAGGCACGTGAGAAACAACAAGGTGCTTGGTGACAGCCAGCATGGCTTCACTAAGGGGAAATCCTGCCTGACCAATTTGGTGGCCTTCTATGATGGGGCTACAGAACTGATGGACAGGGGTAGAGCAGTTGATGTCATCTACCTGGACTTGTGTAAAGCATTCCACACTGTCCCACACGACATCCTTGTCTCTAAATTGGAGAGACATCAATTTGATGGATGGACCACTCGGTGGATAAAGAACTGGTTGGATGGCTGCACACAAAGAGTTGTGTCAATGGCTCAATGTCCGGCTGGAGACCAGTAATGAGTGGTGTCCCTCAGGGATCGGTGTTGGGACCGGTCTTGTTTAACATCTTTGTCACTGACATGGACAGTGGGATTGAGTGCGCTCTCAGCAAGTTTGCCGATGACACCAAGCTGTGTGGTTTGGTTGATACGCTGGAGGGAAGGAATGCCATCCAGAGGGACCTTGACACACTTGTGAGGTGGGCTCATGCCAACCTTATGAAGTTTAACCATGCCAAGTGCAAGGTCCTACACCTGGGTCAGAGCAATCCCAGGCACAGCTACAGGTTGGGCAGAGAAGAGATTCAGAGCAGCCCTGTGGAGAAGGACTTGGGGGTGTTGGTTGATGAGAAAATGGACATGAGCCAGCTTCAGAGTGTGCTTGCAGCCCAGAAAGCCAAGCGTATCCTGGGCTGCATCAAAAGGAGCATGACCAGCAGGACAAAGGACGTGATCCTGCCCCTCTGCTCTGCTCTTGTGAGACCTTACCTGGAGTATTGTGTGCAGTTCTGGTGTCCTCAACATAGGAAGGACATGGAACTGTTCGAACAAGTCCAGAGGAGGCCACAAGGATGATCAGGGGACTGGAGCACCTCCTGTATGAAGACAGGCTGAGGAAGATGGGGCTGTTCAGCCTGGAGAAGAGAAGGCTGCGTGGAGACCTCATAGCAGCCTTCCAGTATCTGAAGGGGGCCTATAGGGATGCTGGAGAGGGACTCTTCATTAGGGACTGTAGTGATAGGACAAGGGGTAATGGGTTAAAACTTAAACTGAGGAAGTTTAGATTGCATATAAGGAGGAAATTCTTTCCTGTTAGGGTGGTGAGGCACTGGAATGGATTGCCCAAGGAAGTTGTGAATGCTCCATCCCTGGCAGTGTTCAAGACCAGGTTGGACGAGGCCTTGGGTGATATGATTTAGCGTAAGGTGTCCCTGCCCATGGCAGGGGGGTTGAAACTAGATGATCTTAAGGTCCTTTCCAACCCTAACTGTTCTATGATTCTAAGACAGGAGTTTCTTGCTCTGTCATGCTGGGGGAAGAAAGATGTTCTGGAACAGTGGAGAAGACAACTGAGGGTAAAGGGCTGCTTTGTTTCCCAAGTTAGGCACAGGGCTCATTTCAGTAAGTGGCATTTTAAATGATCAAATTAGAATTACTTCATTCTTACCATGTTATTTTTAATGTGATTAAGGTTCAGAAAGACCCTGGAGCTTCTCTTTGATAAGCAAGAATAAATGCAAGATGACTGCAAACTTTTAGTGAACATAAAATCTTGCCTCTTCATGCCCTTGAAGAGTATTGTAATGAAATTCCTTACCAACTCAGGTACTTACCATAATAAATCCTATAAATTCAGAATGTTTGTCTCCTACCTTTGCCTAAACAAGATGAAATCAAATAAGGCTCTTTTTAAAATTTTGCATTAAGCCTAAATTATAATTCCCTTGAATAAAGATTAGGTTTTGAAATGGGGCACAGAGCTAAAAGTAGACCAGGGTGGTGCCTAGGGTGCAGCAGGTTGCTACAGGGCCAGCAGGAGGTGGGGACAGCACTGGGAGAGGAACCCTGAGGTGCCTTGGTACAGAGCCATGTGGCAGGGGAGAGAAAGACCACTCCAGTGGGGCACGTCCTTCACTTCAAAGATGAGGTGGTCAAAAGGGCACAGCTGCAGTCCTGCCTTTTGTGATGTCTACTGGTAGAGAAGCATTGCAAAACCAACTTCTGCTTAAAAGCAAGGACCCAGAAGTTTTAGCTATTGCCTTCAATTGCTAACAAGAGAAAAGGATAGAGTTTAATATGGGTAAATAACAGACAAATCCTTCTGTACAGAAATTGTTTGCTAGTCAGTAAGGCTTTAATTTAGAAAAAGAGCTGATATATTTGAACACACAGTGAAACTAGAGAATCATGTAATCATGTCATTACAGATCTCAGCCCTTCTTTTGTCTGCTGGTTTTATCTATCATTTTTCTCTTTTGGTTCACTTGAAAATGAGAGCCTGATTTCTTTCTGGCACTGGAAAGCCCCTTCATGTGAGTCCATCTTCACAGGTCTGAGGTGTGGTCTTCCCATTGTCTGTTGACACTGGTGGAAGGAGCAGTGTCTTCTACTTCTCCTGTAAAGCAGCTATCACTGTACAAATAGCATAATGACCACAGGATGAAATGACGTGGCAGTTAAAATTGGAAGGAAACTACCTTTAATTGAACTAAAGAAAAACCCAAAAGGCCACTGTTCTTTGGAATATTTAGCCTACATTCAGCCAAAGTCTGTTTTTTTCCACTTTTTCCTTTGCAAAAATAGCTTGGATTTCTTACAGCAAATAGAGGCATTTGTTGTAAAGACAAGTTTTTAGAAGCATAGCTCTGCCCATACCTTGCAAGCACCATCTATTATGTATCTAGGGGAAAGCTATGGAAGCATAAGGAATCTGCATCTCCATGGTTTACGTACTGTGACTTCAGTCCTCATCAAGCATTTAAAGAAGCATCTCCTCAGAGAAAAGCAAATGATGCTAGTTGTGCTATGCCAATGGAAGCAAAATTCCTTATTGACTGAATCCGATTAGTTAATTTAGTTGTACCCAACTAGAGAGCTGTCAGAGTCCCTGAGAAGCATGTGAAAAGGCAAGCTTTGGATCAGGTTAAGAGAAGGTGTATGAAGCCATGAAAAGGCATCACCTTGATAAGTCATAGCACCTCTGAATTAGAACAGCAGTCATAACGACTAAATCAGAGTCCTGAGCTTTGGACATACACCTGACAAGGAGTCTTCTTTTCTTATAACCAAAAGCTTGTGTCTGGAAATCTTTTAAGATCATTTACTTGAGAACTATTTCTGAGTGATGAAAAAATGCCATTGCCTGCCTAAGCAAAGACCAAATAAGGAATTCAATCTTCCATAGCATTACAGTGTTGTAGCTGTGATGATCCAACCTAAATGTATAAACAAGGCAAATGGCATAGCAAAAAGTGCTACATTTCATCAAATCAGATGGCATTACTGGATAAACCTCTTTTTAGGAAAAAGTATTGCAAAAGCCTGAAGAAAGACTTCTGCACCCAAAAGCATACCTGGTGTTTCCCAGTTGTACCTGCTGAACTAATAAAAAGTATTCAGTGGAAGGTCACTGTTTTCTAGCTGTTCTGTCCCCCCAGCAAGGGCTGGTATAGTTGTGAGGTTTTGGTAAAAGCCTAAAGCAAGAGGAGCTTTAAGGTAGTAAAAGCCACTTTGGCATTGCATCTCACTTTCGTTTTTTCTTGGAAAGAAAGTGGAAAGGATGTGCATGTAAAGAAGGAATTCTATATTGCCTCTCTGTATTTTAATATGTATTTTCTCTTTGCTTGAAATAAATGGCTTTTCAGTGGTTAAATAACGAAAACTTTCAAAGCTAATTTTAGACAATAATCCTTGTGTCTAAAGAGAAGCACACCTGCATCCCAAACCTTTCTGGCCATGTCACAAAGACAGTTTAGAAGCAAAAGTTTTGGAAATAATTCCAAACATTGCCTAGTCTTACTTTCACGCCAAAATCCTCATTGGTCTCTGCGGATGCTTTTCATTTTAGTGTGGTTTGAAATACATGATTTTTCCTTTTATTTTTTACTTTCTTCCTCAATGACTTATTTCCTTCCCCCGTAAAATTAAAAACCTGGGTGGAGAAAAAGCATGAGTAATTGTATGTGCTCGTTAATCCCTGTGATTCTAATTATCCACAGGGCAGGATAATTGTAGTTTGAAGTCAAAGCTGGCTGTACAGGTCTCACTGAGTTTTAAAATACCTTTCTAATAAACGGTTTTGATTAGATTCAAGTGATGGTGCTGCTATTTTGGGTATGTAATTTTCACAAGCTATTTGTGCAGTTTCAAAAGAAATAAAAAAAGTTTTTTAACTTTAAAAGAGGTTTCTGTCCCTAGGAAAAGCTGTCCTAAGAGTGGATGGTGACACACTTTAAATATGCAGTTATGGTATTTCCTATTCTCAGTCATGATACTGTCAAATTCAGTAATGCTTAAAACTGATATTGAACTTGTGTTCTCTTTTACTATCTCTGAAATCTTAGGCTAATGATTCACATTCATATATTTTAAACTAATGCAGATTTATGGGTCTTCAAACACAAGGAGGCATATGCTTCCTCAAGCAGCAGAGCACGGAGTGAATGAGATGCTTGAAACACACCCCCTAAAGTGCCTGATGACATGCTTTCTTGCACAAAGGAAAAGAAATCTATATGTTAAAATAAACAGTTGCTATTTCAGATCCTTGAAGGCTGCAGAGTGCAAAGATCTGGTCTATAGCTCAGCTAAATTAATAAGGATTTTTCTGTTTATTTCAATCGGTGGTAAAACAAGAAGAGGAGCTTTGTCCAAACTGAAGAGAATGTGTTAAAACAAATTGGCTGAGGAACTTTATCCTGCAAAATTAAAATTGGCAGAAAATGAAAGTTATCTCATTCCTTCCTGTAAAGAAATATTTTAGAGAAAGGGTAAAAGGGCAATTAACTTTCAAATTACTCTCTAAATAGTTGGGAAATTTAGAGGTGTATGAATCTTCTCTGTTCTGTGGCTCTTGGAGATCTCTGTCAAAGAGGGTGCTGCCTGTGCAAATGCCAGCCAGGTCCAGGGAGGATGTTCCTGCGCATGCCAGCCCTTGGCCCCTCCTTCTCTGGACTACCCTTGCTGCTTACTGCCCTGAACCATAGCAGGGACAACAAAAGAGGGAAGACAATTTTAAATTGCCTCCCAGCAGGTATTTTGTACAAAAATCTAGCAGCTACATTGTCATTCTCCATTACTGTAATACTGCAGAAAAGATGGAAGAGACTTTTAAATCACAAATCTGTACTTGTAATGGAATAAAGGCCCTGAAGAGTGCAATTTGGTGCTGAGGCAACTTCTTTCTGTCCTCTGCCCAATAGCGATTTAATTTTAGGGGTTTTGGATAAAATTGCATTCCTCTTTGGTCTTTGACAGAGGATCAGAGCTTGTTTGAAGATTTTCTGTGTAAGCCCGGCACCTCAGCAATGAGCGCATTTGGTTGATGAACTGAGAAATCAGACAGTTCTGGTAATGAAAGGCTGTGTGTTCTTCAATAATCTGCTTTCCCATGTGCATAGAGTTCAGCCCTGTAAATCTCCTCATGAATCACCTCCTTGTTTATTTCCACTCTCCCTGATTAATTCTGTGAATTCCTCACTGCCAATGTTCGTAATGGGAGGCTGTTCAGAAGGTCAAAATACCTCTCACTAGGCCCTTATTATTTCTGTTTTCCCTTTGCCTCTAGGAAGCAAGAGCGTCAGCAGCAGCAGAGGTTTGCTCATGTGTTTATTTTATTAAGGTGATGGATGCAACTATCTATTTAATGTTTACCTATGACTACAGCTAGAATTAAATCAATGGATACCTTGTCAGTGTTTTATAAATTTAAAAAAGGCATCTTATTTCACTGGATATTCTTTCAACTACATTACTAGGGAATTTAATAATTTGGTTATGCCGTTCTGAAAACATGATTTTTTTTTGTTGCTGTTTTTTGATTAGTTGAATCATTTTAAATTACTTGTATTGTTTCACCTGTAATAACAAATGATAAATATTTACAGTAGAGGGAGCAATAGCACTATTACTGCTCTATTTGTCTTTGGCTATCTATCAGTTGTGTTATAGCTTTATACAGCAGATATACAGAAAAACAACAATTATCTACATGAAATGATGTGGCATTTTCTGTGGTGAAGTTTCCCTCATGATTCATAGTAACTACTGAAAGACTACTTTATTTTATTAAAAACCAGAAAATTTTGCTTAGGGAGTTGTCTGACAATACAGCTGGGTGAGCTGAACAGCAATACTCTTTCCACCTGAGAGAGATTTCTTTTTTCAATTGCTACCTTAAAATTATGCTCTTATCAGGAATTTTAAATTATGATCAGTATTTGGCACCTTCCTTTTGAGGCTTGCAGAATGGTTTAAAACCCTTGTGAGTGTTGTGCTACCTGTGGTTAACAAGACCCTTGTGGTGTTGCTATGGAAATTGTGAGGTTACAGTACGCAACACTGGATCCTCTGCATGCTCAGTGGGAGTGGGAGAGGTGATGGTGGTTCAGCATCTCTTTGTTCAACCACATGTCCCTTAAGCAGGAGGCAGTCAGAAAAAAATAGGAAATTATATGGGAAAAGACATCTTAACACAGGATGTATCTTAAGACTTCTATTCAATGCAATGTGCCTTACAGGCTATTTGTAATATATACATCAACTTCCCAGATTGGACTTTAACTGCAGGTCAAATAAAAATCAATGCCATTACTGGCCAACCCATTTCACTAATCCTTTGGGTGGTCACTTGAGACAGATTTCTGTATAGTACAATATGTTTCCTTACATGAAAGAGCCTCTTGAAAAGGAAGAGGAAGATGGTTTTGGCACTGAAATGTCAGCTGAAGTTTTTGTGAGAGGCTGCAGTGGCTGAACACCAGCGTAAGATTCAAGCTGGTGCCTCTCCAAATGAATAGTTCTGGACAATACAGCTGAGAACAGAAATGTGCCTAACGCTGGCTTGAACTGCAGCTTCTGCAGCATCTTCACTTCAGTGCAGTTACAGGAAGGATGTTTCTTTTATATGGATTGGGATTTCTGAACAGATTGGCTCCTGCAACATATGATGGCTTATTTAGGGAAGAGGTGTGACACATCATGGGAAAGAGTTCAGGCCAGAGGACTAGTCATAGGTGAAAATGAAGCAGTAAGGAATTTGACCTGAAAGAAAAAAAAGAAACAAAATTATATTTTTCATAAAATGGAAGAAAAACCAAAAGTAGCAAATCCAGAATTTTCCTGTGGGGAAATTTTGAATTTTGGAAGACTGTTTTTCCTTAAAATGTAATATTATACTGAAACTGTCCCATGAGTTCTGTTCTTCAAGCTGCACACTATTCTAAACCAGGAACTGTCTGGACATACAGTCAAGATAGTACATGGCAAGATACAACTCTGATCTTAGCTCAGTCTCTAGATATTACAGTGAAAATGAGACATTATAGGCAAAAAAATGTAGGCATAGAGTTTTTCTCTGGTGGTCACTTATAATGAATAAATATAGATCTCCAGAGTGCTGTCTTTATGAAACCACTCTTCTTACAGGAAACTGGAAGTTGATTAGAGGAAAAAAACAAACAAAAAAAAAACCCTCATGGTTCAGATGATCTTCTTGCCATTCAAGATGAACTGTCACAACCCTGTCATTTATAGAATCATAGAATAGTTAGGGTTGGAAAGGACCTTAAGATCATCTAGTTCCAAACCCCTGCCATGGGCAGGGACACGTCACACTAAACCATATCACCCAAGGCTCTGTCCAAGCTGGCCTTGAACACCGCCAGGGATGGAGCATTCACAGCTTCCCTGGGCAACCCATTCCAGTGCCTCACCACCCTTACAGTAAAGAATTTCCTCCTTATATCCAATCTAAACTTCCTCAGTTTAAGTTTTAAGCACCCTTGTCCTATCACTACAGTCCCTAATGAAGAGTCCCTCTCCAGCATCCCTATAGGCCCCCTTCAGATACTGGAAGGCTGCTATGAGGTCTCCACACAGCCTTCTCTTCTCTAGCCTGAACAGCCCCAACTTTCTCAGCCTGTCTTCATACAGGAGGTGCTCCAGCCCCCTGATCATCCTTGTGGCCCTCCTCTGGACTTGTTCCAACAGTTCCATGTCCTTTTTATGCTGAGGACACCAGAACTGCACACAATACTCCAGGTGAGGTCTCACAAGAGCAGAGTAGAGGGGCAGGATCACCTCCTTCGACCTGCTGGTCACGCTCCTTTTGATGCAGCCCAGGATATGGGTGGCTTTCTGGGCTGCAAGCGCACACTGCTGGCTCATGTCCATTTTCTCACCAACCAACACCCCCAAGTCCTTCTCTGCAGGGCTGCTCTGAATCTCTTCTCTGCCCAACCTGTAGCTGTGCCTGGGATTGCTCCAACCCAGGTGCAGGACCTTGCACTTGGCATGGTTAAACCTCATGAGGTTGGCATCAGCGCACCTCACAAGTGTGTCAAGGTCCCTCTGGATGGCATTCCTTCCTTCCAGCCTATCAACCGAACCACACAGCTTGGTGTCATCAGCAAACTTGCTGAGGGCGCACTCAATCCCACTGTCCACATCAGCGACAAAGATGTTAAACAAGACCGGTCCCAACCCTGACCCCTGAAGGACACCACTCATTACTGGTCTCCAGCCGGCCATTGAGCCATTGACCACAACTCTTTGCGTGCAGTCATTCAGCCAGTTCTTTATCCACCGAGTGGTCCATCCATCAAATTGATGTCTCTCCAATTTAGAGACAAGGATGTCGTGTGGGACAGTGTGGAATGCTTTACACAAGTCCAGGTAGATGACATCAACTGCTCTACCCCTGTCCATCAGTTCTGTAGCCCCATCATAGAAGGCCACCAAATTGGTCAGGCAGGATTTCCCCTTAGTGAAGCCATGCTGGCTGTCACCAAGCACCTTGTTGTTTTTCACGTGCCTTAGCATGGTCTTCAGGAGAATCTGCTCCAAGATTTTGCCAGGCACAGAGGTGAGACTGACTGCTCTGTAGTTCCCCGGATCATCCATTTTCCCCTTCTTGAAAATGGGGGTTATATTTCCCTTTTTCCAGTCGTCAGGAACTTCATCTGACTGCCATGATTTCTCAAATAGGATGGCCAGTGGCTTAGCAACTTCATTCGCCAGCTCCTTCAGGACCCGTGGATGGATCTCATCAGGTCCCATGGACTTGTGCGTTTTCAGGTTCTTAAGATAGTCTCAAACCAGATCCACTCCTACAGTGGGTGCAAGGTCTTCATTCTCACAGTCCCTGCATCTCCCTTCCAAGACTCGGGTGGTGTGGTCAGAGCCTTTGCCAGTGAAGACTGAGGCAAAGAAGTCATTCAGAACCTCAGCATTCTCCAAATCCAGGGTAGCCAGTTCTCCCGATAGCTTCCAGAGAGGGCCCACGTTGTCCCTAGTCTGTCTTTTATTTGCAGTGTACCTATAGAGTCCCTTCCTGTTCTCTTTCACATCCCTTGCCAACTTTAATTCTAACTGGTCCTTAGCTTTCCTAACCTGGTCCCTAGCTTCCTAGACAACATCCCTGTAGTCTTTCCAGGCCACCTGTCCTTGCTTCCACTTATTATAAGCCTCTTTTTTCATTTGAATTTTCCTCAGCAGCTCCTTATCCATCCAAGCAGGTCTCCTGGCCCTCCTGCTGCACTTCTAGTTGCGACGCAACGCTCCTGAGCTTGTAGCAGGTGATCCTTGAATATCAACCAACAGTCCTGGGCCCCCCTGCCCTCTAGGGCTGTATCCCATGGAACCTTCCGAAGCAGGTTCCTGAAGAGGCCAAAGTCTGCTCTTTTGAAATCCAGGGCAGTGAGCTTGCTGCACGCTCTTCTCACTGTCCTGAGGATCTCAAATTCGAGCATCTCATGGTCGCTGCAACCAAGGCTGCCCTGGAGCGTCACACTTCCAACCAGCCCTTCCCTGTTGGTGAGCACGAGGTCAAGCATGGCACCTCTCCTTGTCAGCTCCTCTATTACTTGCAGACAGAAATTATCTTCCACCCAATTGAGGAACCTCCTGGATTGCTTGTGCCGGGCCGTACCATTCCTTACTGTAACTGACTCATTGAAAAAGTCAAATCACAAATGCATAAATGGCTTTCGTTCATAACATGGTGTCCTGGGTTCAGCAGTAGCAGTCATTTTTCCCCTTCTTGGTGGCTGGTGCAGTGCAGTGTTTTGACTTTCAGCTCAGGAACAGAGCTGATAACAAGGATGTTTAGGTTTGGCCAAGGACTTTGTGAGCCTCATGCTCTGCCAGGGAGGAAGGGAAGTCATGACCCAAACTGACCAAAGAGGTATTCCATACCACAGCACGTCATGCCCAGGAGGTGACTGGGAGTTAGCCGGAAGGGCCGGGGAGACTGCGGGGTTGGAGGAGGTTCCTTGGTCGGGCTGTAACTGAGTTATTGAGGCTGGTGGTGAGATGATGTATTCTCTTCCCTTGTTATTTCCTTTATCATTATTATCATTGGTGGTAGCAGTAGTGATCTGTGTTAAAGTTACTAAACTGTTCTTATCTCAACCCGTGGGAGTTGCATTCTTTTTGATTCTCTTCTCTGTCCCTCCGAGAGCATGACTGGGTTTAAACCACGACACATGGATTAAATGGAACGTCTCTGATATTTTTTTAATTTGGACATCATGCCATCTTTGTAGAATTGTGTTGTTGGGACTTCCATTTTCTTGTTAAAGTTTGCTTATTAATGATTCACAGCATTGTCCTTTCATTTCACTTTGACAATCCAGCATTGCCTCCATATGTGCATACTGACATTGTTTCATTCTGGTATCATAACATCATCTTGTTAGAACCATGGAAACATTGTTTTGTCTCCAGAACTGTGTTATAATTACATCATAATGTCTTGAAGCAATTAGCATTACAATATGTTACAAAAAGTATACATGATGCGTGCATAGTAGTCTGTGCTCTAGCATTTGTTAGGATTGTATGAAGTTTGTTTGCAGGCCTCCAAAGAGTGGTAGTTTGTAATAAATGTTTACACACTAATTAGTGTTTGGGTATATTTCTGAAAATAAAACAAAACAAAACAAAACAAAAAAAAACCCAAATCACCAACAAAAACCTTCCTACCTTGTCAGAAGTAATTGCCTTTTTCTGTGTTAACTCAAAAAGAACTGACTTATTAAAGCTATTTTTAACCTAGAGGATGACCGCAAGGTTGACAATTTATGAACCAATTAACTCACCACTTTTCTTTAGCACTCCTTGAGCATCTCGGAACACTATAAACTGGAATGTGGGCTCCTTGCCACTCCAGTTAGGTAAGTATCATTATAGCCATTTTACAGAAGTATAAGAGAGGCACAGAACTGTGAATTGCTTGAGGTCATTTTGCAAATCCATAGCAGGATTTTTACAAGATGCAGATTCCTATGAGTGTATAAGAATCTGTGTGCGTGTGTGCACACACACAGTCACTCATACATGTGCAAATCACCCAGAGGCTTTATGTGGGAAAATATGGTAGTATTTTAAATCTTATAAATAGCAGAATGTCTTTAAAGCAAAAAAAAAAAAAAAAAAGAAAAAAAACTCCAAATCTTTGTGCTCATGTTCAGTGAGTTCCTCCTGCCCACACCTACTTTGTTTCTCCCCTTTGGTCAGTGTAACTGGAAGGCAGAGAAAGCGCACAGTTGTTGAGTTTTACTGATAACCCCCAATTCCATTTTTTGTTTAGATACTTTGTCTATCACTAAGATAGTAGAAAAGAAGACAGGAAAATAACATTTCTAAAAACATGGGTAGAAAACTGCCAGTTGCCCTAATGAATTGGAAACTACAAATACTAGTCAAACCCTGCAGTTCTTCTCTGTTTGAAATCTGGAAGAAGGCCAATGGCAATTTTGTTTTAACTGAGTGTCGTGGTTTAAACCCAGTCAGGTAACTCGTTCACTCACTTCCCCCCCTTTCTTGCCCTCCCCCTGCTCCCGGAGGGACAGAGAGGAGAATCGAAAAGAATGCAACTCCCACGGGTTGAGATAAGAACAGTTTAGTAACTAAGGTATAACACAAATCACTACTGCTACCACCAATGATAATAATGATAAAGGAAATAACAAGGGAAGAGAATACATCATCTCACCACCAGCCGACCGATAACTCGCCCCCCCTCAGCCCAACCAAGCTCTGACCGATACCTCCTCCAACCCTGCAGTCTCCCAGCCCTTCCGGCTAACTCCCAGTTACATCCTGGGCATGACGTGCTGTGGTATGGAATACCTCTTTGGTCAGTTTGGGTCAGGTGTCCTGTCTCTGCTTCCTCCTGGCTTCCCCTCCTCCCTGGCAGAGCATGAGGCTCACAAAGTCCTTGGCCAAACCAAAACATCGCTATCAGCTCTGTTCCCGAGCTGAAAGTCAAAACACTGCACTGCACCAGCTACCAAGAAGGAAAAAAATGACTGCTACTGCTGAAACCAGGACACTGAGAGTATTTCCAAAATTAATAAGGAAGTGACAGCCCTGGAGCTTGAGCTGTCTTTCTGTTGACTTCTATGAAAATTATAGTTGGCTCTGGAGAAGAGTGTGTCTTTGGCTAGGGGGTGGACAGAAGGTGAGGTCTGTTGTGTAGGTTCAACTGGAGGTTTCTGAAACATTTTCATGGATCAATTTCTCAGAGGCCACAGAAAACTCTTTTCCAGAGGGCGACTTTGGAGTTGACTCCTGTCAGTTGGAAGTTCACAGCAGATTCTGAGTCAGTAGCTCCTCTGCCTGATGTTACTGTCTAAAAATGTCCACCCACACTGTTATGGACAAAACTATAACATAGCAAGAAGGCAGCTCCACGCCTTGGCAAAGTGTGGCAGATACAGTCATTTCTCTAGGGATTTTTAGAATTATTTTCATGGTCTTTGGCACTTAACTTCTGCATAACTGTAATGGGAGTGGAGTGCCTAAGTCTGCCAGGCTCTTGGCATAATCCTATGGTGGTGATGCTTTCCTTCCCTCCTCTTTTCCTTCTCACTTATCTCTCTCCCCACCTGGGTCTGCAGAAGAAAGGTGGCAAGAGCTCCTTGGAGGAAGGAGAACATGTCAGCAAGCAGTGTCGGGCTTACAGTGCTCTTCCCAGGTACAAGGAAGACTAAGGCAAATGCAGGCACCACTGATGGCAGCAGTGATACTCAACTACTTTGCATGGGAGGGTTTGGATGCATCAAGCTCTATTTTAAGTGCGTGCTGTTTGTTAGTGTGCTATAAACCACATGAAATATTATTGGGACTGGAATAACAAACCAGCACACCCCTGGTGAGGATGGGAATTCCATCTCGCTTTCATTTTCTTTTAGGACATATGTTGGAGTATTTTTCTAATGCTTTCATGGTTGTGTTTCTTGCACTCCTAAATGTATCACAACAAAATCCAATTCAATCTTAAGAATAATCACTTTGTAGTGTAACAAATATACTTTTCAATACAATTTATAATGAACTAGAAGATTAATTGAATAATGAGGTGGTGAAAATAAGCAAGAAAGTATGGAGTACTGGGAGGATGCCCAGAAGGATTTAATAAAACTCGGCAATATGGTAGCAAATAAAATTCAGTGAAGATAAACACATGATAATGCATTGAGGGAAATAATTTAAGTGCTCATGTGCACTGATGAATTCTGAATTACCTGCAACTTCCCAAGTGAAAGAATTTGGTGTTATTGTGGGCAGTGCAGGGTCTGATAACTGATGCAGAAGAAAGTAGTGGGGGAGATCCTGGAGCACATTAGTACAGGGTGGAAGGATAATTTTCTGAGCAATACCGTTTACTGAAAACATAGAGAATGAAACAAATGTTGAATTTAATTCAAGTAAGAAAAATTGCTCCTGACTAAACTTCCTAAGATTAGTTCCAGTTTCACCACCTAAATGGATAATGAGCTGTGTTGATAATGGTATTTGAACCTGGGATTTTCAGCAATAAAAACATCTTATGCTGATCAGACTGAAAAGCATTTGGATAAAATCTGGTCTCCTTGAAGTTAGAGGGACTTCTGCTTTTCATTTCAATGGGCCTGAGATTTTACTCCAGTTCCATAGTTCAATTCAACAGCAGATTTATGACTTTTATGTACACTACTGGCTAAAATTAAATGCTGTTGTGCCAGTGTTGCACATACAAGGCATAGAAAACCTTTATAGTCTGAAAGGTTAGATAATAGCCTTTGGTAAATAAGGAAAAACATTTAGTAGAGAATTTTTATCTTCATTGCAAAATTGTTTTTTAATTGGTTCCCCACACTTCTTTAAAATATATATATATATAAAAGAAATGTGTGTGAAACTCTTTATTATTGGTGGGGGAGAATAGGCCCAAATATACATGTTATGTAACATACGTAACATGTATATAAAGGGAGCAGGAAAGATGGCCTTGGCAAGAGATTAAAATTAAATAAATAAAATGCCATTACATATAAACGAATATGAATTCATGGATTTCAAATTATATTTGACTGGGTGAATGATAATAATGACTGCAGTGTTTACTTCTGTTGCCTAGGAAAGCTGCATATGTTTACAATATTGACATTTGAATCTTAAATTCATTTGTCATGTTGTGCTGTTCCGTTTTATAACTGGTAAGAGACTTATCTTTGAGATAAAAGCTTCCCCTGGCAGAATTTCCAGTCAGATATTATTTAGTGCTTGCAGAACATCAGACTTGGAGTGGGGGTGGGGGTGTTTTGGGTGCTTCTGTGAGCAAATTGGGACCAACATGGTTCTGGCCCAGACTGTGCCTGTAGTGCCGGCTGGGAGGAGTAAACGGAAGCTGGGAGGGGAATGTGTGTCTTTTGGGTACCAGAATATCCTGCTGTAGCTCTATACCACCCACTCTAAAGGGGAACGTGGAATTCATCTCTGTGAAAAGGATCCACCAAGACTTCTCATAGGAGTAAAATCCACCCTGAAGTAGTGTGTCATTCAGCTGTAGATCTATGAATATTTCACTGAACCATAATGAATTTAGCCTTTCCCTGAAGATAAGAATACACTATAGTCCTGTTGCAGATAGGTTAATTATTATTTAGAGGGATAATCGTTCTCTGGAACGTCACAGTTCACAGAACAAAGAAACCTTGGATTTGAATCTAGGAGTCCTTACTCCCAGTATTTGTTTCCACCTAATACATATTTGTTGTTCTGGAATAAAAGTATTTTTATTTTGGCTACTTACCACACTGAGTATTGCTGAGCATGTACTACATATACACAGCTTCAGAGTTTTTCCAGTAGCCATAACTGCTTGAAGGTGCACTGACACTATGTATTTGTTTCACTTTCAGGATACTAGGCTTGTCTTTAACCACCAACCATTTTAAACAAAAGTCTTTGAAACAAAAACCCCCAAACATTTTCAGAATCTAAGAGTCAAAATGTCAAATTTTGTAAGAAAAGCTTTCTGAATTCTTTCTTGCTATTTTTAGCGGAATTGTTTCAGTCAGTTTTACCAAAGCTATGTGTTACAGAAAATTTATTAGCTGTTAAAAACAGATATTATCCCAACTCTGCCTTGCACTAAAAGAAGAAATGTTGCCTAGCCTTCTTTTTCTGATTATTTGCTTGGTATCCAGAGCTCCCTGTTGCTGCCCCAAAGAGCTATACCCAAGAAATGAAGTACTGATGAAATGAGTTATGCTTTCTCTAATCACTAACTACTGTATGAATGCCTTTGTAGACTTCTGTCTATGTTATACACAGGGCTGCTGGTAAACCCCCCTGTTCTACCAGGACCAAAGAGGCTTGGTCCAAAGATGCTGGATCTTGATAGCCAGAACCTGTGGCTCGGACTTCTCACAGCTCTGGAGCATGAGCTGTGTAGTGCTGTCTATGAAATAAAGTGTGCTAACATAACGAGCATGGGTTTGGTCTCTTTCGGATGTTCACCAGAGTACAGCGGATGGCTGACATGACATAGTCAAAGAAAGGAAGATGGTTGGTACTTGTGTACAGTTTCTAGATTATTGTATCAGACACAAGGATACAGAGAGCTTGCTTTTAGCAGATATCAGTGTTTCTAAATAAATCCAGATGACCACTGAAGGTTCGTGCTTTGAAGCAAGGGAGCTCCAGCAGCTGTGAGGCATTATGTTTTCAAAGATCCTCAGAATCATGTGTGGTCCTTAAGAATTTATAGCACAACTTCTCTTAATGGCAATTTTGACACCAGCCTCTATCAGACTGACAGATGGGGCTGTAGAAATACCTACCTTGAAGACAGCCCTTCTACTGCATCAAGTATGTCAGCCTTACCTGAGTCATATAAATAACCTCCATCTCAGAGCAAGTATCACACTGGAACAATATTGTTTTGAAAACAGTATCTTCAGACACTCTTTTCCCCCTTCTGCAGAACAGTATCATCCCATCTGGTTCCTAATTTTATCTCTTTCTAAGCTCTGACACATCAGATCTGCACATCTGCATGAATCTTGGTCCCATCAGCACTGAAACTAAAAATACAAATATCAAAGTAGCAATTTTTACTGAAAACCAAAATTATACAGAGGCTTTTGGGCCTCTCTGTGGTACTGAGGTTCTTCCTTCGATGTTCTGCCACTGAAGCATCTCTGGCAGAGTCAAAACTGCTCGTATCTGCAGTCATCAGAGCTGGCACAAACCTCATCAGGAATCTCCAGTGTATCATATGCACATTATCATCCCTATCTGTCTGTCTGTCTCCTTGTGGACCGTGGGATCTGTCCCTGACCTTTTAATGCATGCAAAGTGTAAGATACTTCGAGCAAGGTGTGGTGGCAGTAGAGACCTACTTTTAAAGTTCAGAGCTAAGCTGGGCTTTGAGCTGTGCGAGATACAAAGTACCACTGCAGGCAACTAAGCACTAGGCCTGTAATTGTTGTGGAGTGGGGTGGTGGGCTCCCCTTCAGCCCAGGGGGACAGGAAGCACAAGGATGTGACCAGCTGAACTCATCTTCCTCCTTGCCTAGTTACTAGTATTTGGTTGCAGTCACATGTGCTTCTCTTATACTCCGAAGTATCCCAGTACCTTCACTCCTTCACATTTGTCTTTAGCAAGCAATACTGGGAGGAAGCTGGAGCTACTCCCTGTTCTTGGGAGCCTGCTATTAGATGGAAAAGAGAAAGCCAAAAGGACAATAAATGAAGAAGGATCTCTGAAAACTCTCCAGCCATAGCTATAAGCCAGGCTGAAAAGATATCTGGGGAAGGTGGCAGAAGACTGTATCTGCTCAGCAAGACTCTTAAAGCCCTGTGGAGAAAAGTAGTTACAGGAGAGCAGGGAGATGCTGACTGACCCACCTGTGCTCCTGGTGTCAGGAAGAGTTATGACTACCCCTATGATCTAGTGGAAAGAACAGCTGTGTGTGGTTGCAGGAGTGCAAGTGAAAACTCTAAGTCACTGAATGACCCTGGTGCATCAGCTTTGGCCTCAGGAGATTACTGATTGCTGCCTTCAGTAGCAGTTAATTCTATTTTCAAAAAAGTACAAGATCCAAATGCCTCAAAAACACAACTAGGGGGCATCTTGTGCCACTTCCTCATGTGAGGCTCTGCAGATAAACTTATCCAAATTTCTTACGAGTGATACTGTGATGTTCACTTAAAAGCAAAACAAAATTTATTTGTTCAACCTTATTCACCTGGGTGATTTGGGAAAGCATTCCAGTTACTGGGTGGAGTCTGGTGTGAACATTACAATGTACATTTTCAGTGTTACAGATATTGTAAAGCACTAAGCAGGGTAAACAGCTGCCAGGTACAGGGTCTCTAAAGATTGCTGGCAGGTTTTATGAGAACAGTATAGAGGAGTAAGGAGGTCTGGGGGATTTTGAAAGGTTGTCAAAGATGACACCATCTGATCCAATCAGAATACAGGAATCATTTGATGTCCTAAGTATTCTTTCAATGTGTTAGCTGATTAATTTTAGGTTTACTAAGATTAGGAGAATCAAAAAAAAAACACCAACATTTTAACAGATGTAGAGATCCAATCATTTAGTTTCCTGACTTTTTATTAAACAAAAAACCAACAACCAAACCCTATTAAACCACCTGAGCTCACACTGGTCTTGTTTTTTGCATACAACATTGCTACTTTTCTTTTATCCCAGGAATAAACTTCTTTCTACTTCATACTGGTGAAATACTTCTCACTAATTCATACTGGTTAAATGGAAAACAGGTTAGCATTTATGTCCAACCATGTGTGAAATTAGTATCCTACAAGTGCACTGAAATGAATGCTTGTGGTAATAAAGTAGTAGTCACTGTTTAATTTTAATGCATGCTTCATCTTAAAATTGGTTTTCTGAATAGCTACTATGTACGTCTGCATTCTTAACCAAAACACTTCAATATTCAATACTTCCTTTTTTTCTGGTCTACTTCTGTAACTCTTTCTGCACTGGGCAGAACTCGCCTGCGAGGTTGCATGTCGTTTAGGAGCTTGTGGTAAATAAGTACTGCTCAGTATTGCTAAGAATCTGGCAAAACTGCGGAATCAGGATTAAATGTTTGCAAGAAACTTAGAATAAAATGTTCCAGCTTAACAAGTGCTTAAGACTGATGTTCTTCATGTATGTAAAAGCACAGCACAGACTTGGCCAGCACAAGCTTCTGTTTTCTACCCTGCTGTAGCAAACAGACCCTGGCTGAGGGATACCACCTCTGTGATTAGATTTTTTTTTATTTTTTATTTTTTATTTTCATTAGTTATCAGTATCTGTGATTCATTAGCACTAGCAACGTCTTTAAAACATGTATCCAAATAGTTACTTGAGAGAAAAGGGTTTTCAGTCACTACCAACATTTTCAGATTCATATCTGTGAACTTGGAGAAAGACCTGTATCTTGGATGCATCAGCTGGTCTGCTTGCTGCTAATTCAGTTTAAGCTTCTGTGGCCAGAGTGGCAAATGCTGTTCTGTATCTTATGGAAGAGGCACATTTGCCTGTTTGCTGATGCTGGCAAACCTGTGCCACAGTGATGAAACTACTCTAGATTTTTTTTATTATCTTGCTAATTGATATCACTTTCTTCTGTGTGGGGTGGTGTTTCTGGAGAGGGGTGATTATTGCTCAGCTTCCTGTCCAAGTCTGGGGAAATTTGAACTAATGTAAAGTATGGAAACAAGTGACTAGATGGCAGCTGAGTAGACATTCCCACTTCAGCTTTGATCCAGATGGGGAGAATAACAATAGCAGGGGTGATGCTGGGACAAGGACTTTGGCATGGGATTAGAATTTGCTCTATGCCTACCCATACAGCTGTTCCACATCTGAGCAAAGGGTAGAGCTAACATACATGTGTAAACATTTATGTAGGTGCTGCAAAGCCAACCTTGATATGCATGTGCTGTCTAAAGTGCGCAGGAATCATCTTTGGCATATATGTGAGCATTTGTGTCTAAGCATATGAAACATGCCTTCTGCCTTCTCCATCCTGCCCTAGAGGCTTCTCTGCACACAGTGTTTCTGAGAACTTGCAGATTTTCCCTCCCAGCAATCCCAATTTTCTAACATTTGGTTGGAAACTTCTACCCCCTGTGCCTAGTCCCTTTTAAAAGCATAATAATTTCAACTCTAATACCTAGACATAGGGCTGAACAGGTCTCTTCTCACATACACCAGAATGTAGTGGCAAATAACTTATTAACAAGGTGGCCTTAGGTGATTTTAAGACTTATGTTTTTCTGCTCTGTTATTAAGGTTTTCTGTTTGATCCTACCTATTAACACTCTGTATTTAGACATTGCTGTGACATTGAAAGGGACTTTCTGCACAAATAATGGTCCCTGAAGCACCTTGCTGAGGCTGGCAGGATGGTTTTCTCACCGCCCCTTTCTGTCTTTTGCAGCACTTGACTCCTGATCCTTTGTGCAGGACACTCACATTGCATGTGCTTTCTCGGAGGGCTGTACTGTTTCCAGCACTGCAACTATCCTACAGCTTTCAAATACATTTCTCCTGCCTTGGAAAGATGAATTTTACTGATTTCTTGTTCAAATTCTTCTCACTCCTCCCATCCCATAGTTTGCAAGCTTGTGAGAGTTAGCTAGAAAATGTTTCAACTCAGATGCCACCTATTCCATCCCATTGGAAAACCTGACTGTAGCAGAAGCCTTAAATCAAAAGTCTGTGTGGCAGTTTCTGATCTTTGAGCAACTTTAGGAGCTGTCACAAAGAAAAATTCTTGTTCTTAGTTAAACCAAGTTGCTTGGTATGGATTGAGGCATTTGTCAAGTAGAGCCATACAAAAGATGAAAGCAGTGTCTGTCAGTGAAAATACTGTATTTTGGCTTATGTAATTCTACGGGGGTTTTCTGTGTTTTGTTTTTCAAGGAAACGGTAGGTGCCTTCAGCATTTTATCTAAAAAGTGAATTATACATTGCAGAAAGCATTTCATTCTAAATTTAACAGCTCTTCTTTGAACAACAGAAAATGTAAACTTGTTGCTGATACTTGAACTGAAGTCATGGTGGTTCCTAGTTGTTACTGATATTTTACAGTGACAGCCCTGTTCTGCTTACAAGGTTAATAAAAATAGTAGCTCACTTAACATCTGATGTTGCACTAAAATTTACTGATATGTGAATGTGCTGCTCCCCATCCTGCATTGCCATGGTGTGTGCATATGAGAGGTGTGTGTAAAATGGAATAGCAAGACTGTTACTGCAATGATAATGCCATGCAAACAGTGAATTTATTGTGCAGGGCTTCCCTGGCCAGTGGAGCTGCAAGCACAGAAGAACAAACTTGCTGTGCCTTGCACAGCACAGATGGGGAACAGAAATGCATGGCTAAGTCTTGATACACTTTAATGAAAGTGGATTAAAAAAATCCAAACACTTAAAAAAGTGGAAGTTCCCATTTGTTTCAAAGTATGAGAGACATGGGACCATTCTTGTTCTAATTAAGTTGTTCTGAAAAAAAAAAAAAGAAAGAAAAAAACCACCTCAAAAACCCTCACACATTTGTTTTCAGAAGATATCAGTGTTTTATATGGTTAAATGTAAGTGTCTTAACTGGTTTAATCATTAACCAGGATTCCATGTTGGTATCAGGACAGCAGGTCAGCTACATGAATGTCTTTCCCTCAGCATTTTCTAACGTGTTTGATCATGTGTTATACAGACAAAAAAGTTTTCTGTAGCCTATATGATTTCTACAAGTGCTGCTGTAGGCCATGCCAGCACTGTTCGTAGTGAAAGGGGAATATAAATTTATCTGTCACTGACAACACTGATTTCCTTTGGATTATACTAAACCTTCCCGGCTTATGGGTAACTCCTGTCTGGCTTGTAAGGATGCTCCTGAAGGAGGAATTCTTTAAGAACCACCAGATTATACCAAATCCTGAGTGGATTCAAAGTGCTTCATGAGGAAGCCACAGTCTCCCCATCTACCAAGACTTTAGCCCACACTCACAAATCAACCTGTGTGTAACAGTCTGGGGTTAATGAGGGTTAAGGAGGGAATATGGATTGTGGGTAGTGAGTGTTCAGAGATGATCTTGAGACAGAATCTGAAATGTTGCAGCTTGCTTAAGTCTGTAAGATGGAAGGCTTTTCTACATTGTGGTGTGATGTGGAAGAAGGGATGAATGGTCACTGAAGAAAGTCTGGTGCTTGAAAGACTGTTATCAGGTGCTTGTACTGTGGTAATGCCCCACTCCTGGCTTTCCTGTGGTGATCCTGGCATCCTGGTTGTCCTAAGGAGCTAGGCTCAGAGGCAACACAGAGGTCTGCAATGAGCTTCAGCAGCCTGCACCTGGCTTTTGTGTTGGTATTTTCTGCAGACAGTTGTGAAATGACCCTTTTTACCTATAAATATAACAAGCTAAACGGCTTCAGTTAAAGCTGGCATCAGGCTTGGGAAATGGGCATTAGATTGGAGATCAGAAGAGAGAGAATAAGGCAATCAGAGGGAACCTAATGCTAGATAGAGCTCGATTAGATATTTGCCCTTATTTCTGCAGTCCCCAGGCATGACATACGATTTGCTTCTCAATTCTGTTTCAATTCCAGTAGCAAATAGCAAGGTCAGAGAAGATGTGACTGGGATCTCTGTGCTCATCCTGTCTGGTCAATGCCAATTTGACAGTTAAGTTTCTGCAGGGAAATTTTCAGCCTTTTTATCAAGTGCAATATATCTAGTCAGTGAGCACACATCCAAATCCAGACTTCCTCTATGAACTCTTGAGAAGAGATCAGATGGAAGAAATCCATGTTCTTCTGTTGTCTAAAATATTCGGGGCTGAAACAGGAAAGGTTCTGCCAGCCTCAGCTGCCAACCTACCCAACAGATTGAGATCTGATCCAAACAGTGTCACTTACTACCAGCTGGCTTGTAGATTCCTGCTATTCAGAGTATTTTCTTTCTGGAGATGCACTGGGACTAATACTTAGCTGTTATGAAGTGCTCCAGTCCCTCTGTGGTGACCAGGTTCCCAGAGATGTTTTGCCCTCATCTTCTATAGCTGATTTCCTCCTGTGCACCTATGGGGTCCCTTGAGCATCATAGTTTTTCAGTGGCTAAGGACTGGTGATTGGGCATTACCCCTACAGGGTAATGGCCCTGAGGGCACAGCAACAAGGTGGCTGAAAGACTTTTCTTCTTGAGAGTGGGAGATATGATTCTGAAGCAAGGATGGATTATCCAACTGAGCTATCCAACCAGTCAGTGTTATCCAACTGAGCTATCCAACCAGTCAGTGTTATCCAACTGACTGGTAATACAGCAGAGGGGTGATAATTCCAACAGTTGTTTTTTCTTTCTTATAGTAAAGGTAGCAAGGACGAACAACTGTGAGGTGTGAGAGTAACACTCCTGTTTTACAGCAGTGTTTTGAATAGGTGGTACAGCAACATTTCTCCTTAAGGAGGCTGCTAGTTTTAGAGCTGTTACGCTACTATAGAAGAATGAGGAGCTGGTAAGACTTCAAATAGGTGAACAGAAGAAAATAAAGTGCCCAAATGGCAAACATCTGCCTTTCTGCCTATCTTTGCTTGTCTGTACTTGAAATCCTGATAGCTGGGCTCACAGAGTAGTATTTGACTAAGCTGCTAAAAAACTACAAACAAGTATTCCTCACAGGACTCCTTTTGAGACACCAATTATTGTCCCAAATCACAAATATTGGAGCTACAGCAAAGAAATCAAAATCACTGAGCTAGCTGAATCAGCGTCTGAGCTGGGACCAGTGTCTTGGCTTTTCAAACTCCTTTTTGGCTCCCCAGTCACCTAGGACTGTAGAGAATAAAACATGAAGGAATACCTGCAACAACATGCAGTTTCACTGATCGTTTCCAAAACAATCGTGCCCCACAGCCCATGAATAAACAAAACCAATCCCCAAAGCAGGCCCCCACAGCCCGAACCCATGACCAAACCCCGGAACAAAGCAAAGATTTATTTTTTTTTTCCCGTGTAACACACCGGCGTTCAATCTGGGCACCGAGTACCTGCCCAGCTGACAGCCGAGCGCTGCGCCGTGCCCCCGCGGCCCTTCATCAGAGGGGAGACGTTGGCAGCGGTGCAGGCGGGTGATGCACAACGATACGGCTGCGGACCGCCCAGGGGTAGGAAATAACACCCCCGCGCCGGGGCGCCCGAGCTCGCACCTGTGCCCGGCCCGCCCCGCCGGCAGCGCTGGACCCGGCCCTCGCCCTGCCGAGCGCCTGCCCCAGCGGCGGGGGGCGCGCAGCCGGCTCGGCCCGGCCCGCCTCAGGAAGTGCCGGTAGGGAGGCGGCGGGGGCCGGGCCGGGCCGGGTTGGGCTGTCAGCGCGGCAAGGGGCAGCGGCAGCGGCGGGCGGGGAGCGGAGCAGGTCGGAACAATAGCGGGTGGAGGGGAGGGGGCTGGCGGCGGCTAGGCTCGGCACCGGCACCCCGCCCCAGGCCGTGCCGCCCAGCGCAGCCCAGGGTCAGCGCAGCCCAGCCCCGGGGCAGCCGCCCCGCAGGCACCGCGGAAGGGATGATCCTGGCGGCGCTCTGTTGGGCTCGCTGCTAAACGCGCCTCCATCCCTCCCTCTCCTCCCTCCCTCTTTTTCTCTCTCTCGGCTTTCCTCCTCCCTAACTCACTGGATATTGCCAGCCGCCGGGCTCGCCGCTACCTCTCCCCCAGCCATGAATCCCGCCGAAGGAGCGGCAGAAGAAGGCGCTGTCCCCGACTCCGAGGTGGATGCTTTCTTCCGAACAGGTAGGGTAGCCGCAGGGGAAGGGGTCGGGGCAGCGCCGGGCCCTACCTCCACCGTGGGATGCGGGGCTTGCGGCGGCGCGAGCACTGCCGGCAGTGGAGCTGCGAGAAGGGGAGAGGAGAAGGGCATGGCATGGAGGGGTCCCCAGCCCGCCTCCTTGCTTTGTCCGCAGCAGACCCTCGGCTCGTCCGTGCCCCGCTCCCCCTCCCGCCTCCGGGAGGATGCTACCGCGGGGTTACGCGCCCGCCGCCGACCTACTCGGGAGGGGAGTCGCCCCGGGCATGCACAAAAGCCTCGCGGGGATGCTCGGGGAAAGCAGCTGCGTTGCCGCTCCCGCGGGAGGCTGCACCGGCTGGGCCCTGCCTGGCCCCCTCCCCGGCGGCGGCGGTGGCCGCCCGGGTACCGGCCGATATTTGGAAGCGCAGCCGGCGAAGCGCTGGGCGCTATTGCTGCCGCTCTCGGGTGGGTAGCAAGGGCAGAGGCATTCGAGGCACCGGTTGCCTGCAGCCCTGCTGCCGGCTGGGGACGCTGACCTCTCGGGGACGGGCTAGCGGAGTGTTTCAGGGCTGCATGAGGAGAGCTCTGTGTTTCGCTCTCCCGTTTCAGAGGATGCTGAAGTGGAGCAGAAGTGTAGCTGGGCTACAGCAGAGTGTGGTGGGGGGCCTTCGCTAATGATACAGTGGTTAATTAAATTCTGTGGGCAGTGGATACGTGCTGGGGTCCTCACTGCACCACCTGTTTGTGGTGTTTGTGTGGGAACCCCCAGTTCTGAAACGTGGCTTTGCACCGTATCAGCATCTCAACTGAAGCAACTCGTGGTCTGTGTTGTGTCCGTGTGTCGTCGTTGTCTCTTCTCCCTCTCCTCCCCCAACAAGATCTTGAGGAAGTATTATAGGTTTCTTGGTAGATTTTTAATTTAAAAATGTAAAGGATTAAATGTTTATTTCATAAGGGGATTGACCCTTTTAGGCTAGGCTGACACTTATTGCCACAGCTGCTTGTCAACACTTTGCTTTTCAGCTGTTTTCCTCCTTCTACCTGCTCATTAGCTACACACAGTGCTTTGAGCCCCAGCTGCAAGAAACCAATTATGTAATCACCAAAACTTTAAAGAAGTAAAATCCTGAAGGCCTGCAGCAGCTCCCTGCTATGGTAGACTGCACCCCACTTATGTGAAAACCCTTTGATCTAGAGGATAACTATAATAAGGTCTGGCTGTGCATATCTTGTGATCCACAAGCCATTAAGCCATAGGATATTTGCTTGTTGATAGCCTACCTGGTAACAAGCTATTTTCCAAACTCTCAACAATGACAGATGTGTTTAAAAACTAGAAAAAAACCCCAAACAAAAACCAAACAAAACCACAAAAAAAAACAACAATCCCAAAACCCAAGGAAAAATAGTAACTCACCAATTTTCCTTTTAAAAGGAACCAGTTAATTAATGTTCTCTCCATTTTTCTCTTTCTCCCTCTCTCCCCTCCTTCATCCAAAGCTGAATCATTTCTCTGTGACACTGCCTCCTCAACATAAGCATGTTCGCAGAATTGGATTTGGACAGTCAAGTCTGTCTAGCTTATATGAAAAAAGTATTCCTAAATGAGGCAAAAAGCATAGGAACCATGTGACTGGACATTTCTCCCAGTCTGCCTCCTTCACCTGAAATATCACCTGTAGGTCCATGAATATATTTGTCACCTAGAGAGCTCTGGAAGTCTTTTAAAATCTCTGCATGTGGAGGAAACAAACTCACAGGAACCTTGGCTTGAAGGAGGTGCCTAGGCCATGTCCTGCCAGTGAAGCATAGGCCATCACTGAAGGTTGTCTCATCTACCTTAAGCTTCATGGAAGGAGATGTCAAAATTCTTCTTTCTGTGCCGTTATGGAGCATCCTGTGTCTGAAAAGATGACATGAAGAAAAACCCCAACCTAACCCTATTAGTAATTAATTTTGGTTGTCAGCTGTCACACTGGCCAGGCAACATCACTGGGAAATGGGGAAAAGCTTGAGAGCAGGCATGACTCACATGAAATTGCACTGCTGGTTTCCTGCTTGTTTGTGCACTGTTCACTTCTGGGGTGTGTACTGCTGATGTGCCTGACTGAAGTTGGTTTTAACGGGTGGCAGAGAGAACTGCTGGTGTGGGACACTGGGAAACAACTGCAGGTAGAACACAACTGACCGTTCCACTTCTGTTTTCGGCTGTCAATGGTAATCTTGCCTGAGTAAGGACTGTGAGATAGGGTCTGATTTATAAATAGCTGCAGAGGCCTGCATTGACTTAGCATCATTTTCCCCTTGATGTTAGCTTTTTTTTACTATTCTTTCTGTCCTGACTTGTATTCTGAATTTGTAAAGCATAACCATTGTGGCTTAAAAGCCCTCATATATTCACATCAAATAAAAAATGAATCTATCTGGTTTATTAGCTGCTCCAATAGCACAATTGTACACTAAAATGCCTAAACTCTTCCCAAATTCACAGCTACTACATGGAAAAACATGAACTTGTTATTCTTGGGGAAAAAAAAAAAAAAGAAATTGAACAACTAGTATCTTCCTCTGAGGCTTTTAGCACCTGGCTGGGCTTTGCACTGTGCTGGGAGGATGCCTAGGCTGCTCCCTGGTATCAGCAGAAGAGCCTGATGCTGTGAATGGCGCCATGTGCAGTGTTTCCCCCAGCAGCACCCAAACACTTAGGGGTAGTAGTCCCTTATCAGCCATGACAACTGAGATAGTAGCTCTCTGAGCTGGATCTGGAAAGTTAAACTGAAGGAATTAACACAAGGTAATAAAGGAGGCTCTGTTCTGGTGCTTACTGTGATGAAAACTAGGAATGACTTTTTTAAAAAGGCTGGATTTAACACCTGTGTGCTCGATGCTGGCAGTCAGTCAAACCTCCCTGGAGACAGGCAGGGCTGGGACTATTCTGATTTTCACGATCAGATATATGCAGGGAGTAATTCAGTCTTTTAGAGAATCACTCCCATGCAAGTGGGCTAAAAATTAACAGGCAGAAGGACCTTAAGGGCAGAAATGACTATTGCAGTCCCCAGCTCTGATTTCTGGGATAACAGTGGCTGCTGAATTGAGGCAGTAATTTCTGCACGATGTCTATCACTTCTGTTTGAACTTATATTTGAGTAAGAAACCAAATATATGCCTAGGTATGCCTTATTAAGTTTCTAACATTTATTTTGGTGACAGATAAAATATGAGCAAGTTCTCTGGAACTCTCAGTCTATATTAAATGTGTACTGAGACTTTTATATTGCATGGAATTGAATCCAACTACTTGTTGTTTCAAATATAAAGTAAGTCACTTTATAAAGCATACAAATGACAGATACCCTTTGGATACAGAAAAGCTTTTCCTTCATGCCTAACCTGCAGGAACTTCTGCAGTGTGTTTTCGAGGCAGAAGCGAAACATACAAGGAAGTCCTTTACAAAAAAATATTTATAGAGGTCAGTGAGAACAATTTAGCAAACTACCAATTACTGGCAAGGGTAATCATCAATAAGAAATATCCACTAGAAAGCACAGTTTTATTTTCCAATTTATTTTTCTGGCACTTAAGTTAACATTGATTATATCTGATACGAAAATGCTGACTTTGTCATCAATACTTCCTGTGAGTTGAAAATTGATATTGTTCCATCTCCTTTGACTGTGATGAATTATTCCGTTTGCTTTCTGCTTTCCACTAGCTGGTTATACTTCCAGTGTTCATTTGTGCATGAGTGACTGGCAGTTCCGCTATTAAATAACTTTACAATGACTGGCAGTGGCCAGGCTGTTTGATCAATAGATATGCTTGAAATGATGTCTGCAGAGAAGTGCTCCTTGAGGTTGATGGAATCAAGTGTCTTCTAAAGCACATAAATTGATTCAGTTGAGTTGTTACTGGGGAGGAGGTGTTCGCATGACTCCTGGCTTCCTTACCTTGAGGCTTTATAATTTATAAGGCCTGGTCTAGTAATATGTCCTGTTGTAGGAGACTGTTGTAGAAAAGACTGTCAGGTTGTGCCTACCAATTGGAAAGCTCCTGTGTTCTTTAAGGTGATGCTGCTAATTAAAACCTGTACTGCTCTCTGGAGCCTTTGACCTCTGGCCCTGTCAGGAATATGAGTCCTGTTCCTTTCTTTACTTACTGTCTAATATAGGTTTTTTTCATATGATTGATGTTGGGAGAAGGACAGTTATGTCACGACATGTGGCGACCCAGCTCGTCCCAAGCCTCTGTCATTGGGTGCCCATTGCGTAGGGAAGGCTGCATGGCTCTGCCCTGCTGTTATCCCATCACTGCCTCCTCCCCAGGACTCTTGGAGGAAGCTTTGCTAGTCTGGAAATTGACATGTAGACGCGGCAAAGCACATAGGTGATTGAGAGGTCTTGGTAGGTATGTGACTAAAGGGAAGGATCGCTTTCTGTCTTTTCCTGGAAGGAAGCAATTTTAATTGGTGATTTATGTTTAGAAAGGCATTTCTTTCCTGTACCTCTTCCTTCCTCCACACTCAGAAGTACATACAGGGCAACGGAGGTGACATCTGATAGTCATCTACAGTGTCTTTCTTCTGGATGAGATTGCATTGTGTTATAGACCAGTAGGAAGACATTTATTCTATTTGATATTAATTCAATTTATATTGAGCAGAATTACTTCCAGAGGAAGCGGCCCTTCACACCTAGCTTATGTTTAGAGCTTGTACATACTGAAGTTCACAATCCTTGATGTCCAAGACAGGGTGCAATCAGGTATAATATGTATAAGCTTATAGCACAGACATTAGTAAACTGTACATGCAATACAGTAAGCTTTATATGGCACCTACAGAAGTCATTGGGGGGAAACTCGGAAAGAAGAAGTGTGTTATCCCAAAGTCATCAAGGAGGAGTCCTGTATAACACTCTTAGTACCTGTGTAGACCATTTTGCATGTGGCCTTTAGGTGGCTGTGTGTGTCTTGAGATAATGAGCTGTATGGATACAAGAGAGCATCCGACTTGGCTAGGCAAATATAACTATTGCTGTTTCCTACCACCTGCCTCCAATAGTGTAATTTATCAAGTCCCATAATAATAGCCTGCTGGGAAAAAAAAAATAGGGTTTAAAAATGGGAGCAACTTTGATAGGTTTGGTGGGGGTTTCTTTTTGTTTTTTATTTTCAAGCACACCCTCGTGTTAAGAGCCCACTAGGGAGTCTTCTGGCTGGACAGGTGCTCTGGGCCTCTTGAAGGTTGGGGCATGAAGTATTCTGTTGTTTCAGCTGCTGTGACCTTATGGTCCCTAGGAAGGTTGATTATGGATGTATAGCAACTTTACTGCTCCATGGCGACATGTACCATACAGTACCCAGTGGTATTTTAAGTACTTCATAGTTATATCAAAGAAAATACTTATGGGGATTTAGGCCTTATAAACCCATAGCGCTGTGCATTTTATGGCTGGAACTTAGAGTAAGCCATGAAAAAACTTAGAGGTATTTGTGCTTTTGTTTGATTTGGACTGGTGTCCTGCTTTTACTATTTCTTTGGATAAACAACTCCTGTTTTACAGCCTTGCATGGCACATGCACCCTGTGTTTAACAGAAAGAACTTTGCCACTTGAGGTATTTTGCCTAGTGAGTCTAGCAAGGATAAGAACAAGTATTACAGTATATGTGTTGCAAAAGAAAGCTGGATCCAAAAAAGAAGTCAAATATGATTGGATAGAGAATCCTGAAGCGTGGAGTGCTGTAAAAGAAAAGTCACAATATTTTGCATTTTTTTCAATCAGTTCTGGGACAGATTGTGTTACTGTCATGCAGATCCAGAGCACTTTGGAGGAATTGTCTGGGAGTTTTCATGGATATAACTAAAAATAGACCTTGGCCCAGGCACTGCAATGGCAATCATAAATCTAGTCACCTGAGTGATACGAGGACTGCAGTGTGTTGAAATGGGATTTACAGCGTTTTGTGCTAAGAATAGAGTAATATTTCAGCAAAATATTTAAGTTTTCATGTTGTAATTCATATTTGGTTCAGAATGAGTCCACTATTTGAATCTATGGCAGATTTTATTGTAAGTTGTTGTGAAAGTTGTTACTTATGGGGTTACTGTGGAATAACATCAGTTTCAGTTGCCTTTTATTTACTTTAGTTTGAACTATTCAGTGAAGATTCAAAGTGGTATATTAAAATTATGTGTGTTCAGTGCTGGAGTGTAAAACATTTATTGAAGTTTAAGTAATTCCTGTATCCTAATCAAGAGCTTAGGAGATAATTCTGTTTTGACTTTAAACTATAAATATTCTTTTTATTTCTTTTTTGCTCATTTTTTATTAACTAGTGCCTAGAACAAATTGTGGTTTATCAGGGTTCTTTCTCTCTTATCAACACGTGTGGCTTTGTTATTAAAATCTAGGGTTGTTTTCTGTTTCTTCTAAATTACACAGTATAATGACTGGGAACATTCAGGTACATAGGCCTAATTTGTCACATTCCCACTTCAAGGCAACAAATTGCCTTTAAAACTAAAAACAAAATTCCTTTTTTTTTTTTGTAACCTTAATTGCATGAACCAGCATTTCAGCTTCACTGATGAAACAAAACTACCATAATTAGGCAGACTGTAGTTTTTAGCGTAAGGTCACATCATGCCTTGCTGAGAATAATAAGAGGAAATGGTCCTCAATTTAACATCCTGGTGACTGGCAGACCAGCTGCTGTGGTCATTTCTTGTAGTGAAGTGGCCTTGGGAAAAAGTGTGTGTCGTTTGTGAGAGAAATTAAATTTACCTTGTTGCATAATTGGTATCCATATAGACTTCGTGGAGTTGACAGGCTTTTTTGAACTGTTTCGGTATGTGTGTGTGGAGTAAGCTCTGCTGAAGTGGCAGAAGACATGCCTTACCTTTAAGTAACAACAAAAAATGGTTACAAGGAAAGATTTGACTCCTGGGGATTGTGAGCCTTTCTTTGCAAGGTGAGTGCTTGGTAAAGCACAGTAAAGGCATAGGTCAGGCATGCTGCAACACAGCCAGGTTATCAACAGTGGTAGTTGGCCCAGGTTGGTTAATTACCTGAAATTAGATTATATATAGTGAAAAGAGCTTTATATAGGCTCCCTGGTAATACTGGCACTGCTGGCGTGGTTCCTGACTCCTGGAGTGTACCCTCATGCTCCCTCTGTTTTAATGGCAACTGGCAGCCTACATTGGGAGCAGCATCGTCAGCTGTAAACAATAGTGTCTGATTCTTGTTTGTCAGCTGGGACAATAGCCCTGCTGATGGGCTGTGGTGGAGGAGAGGGGGCTTCCTTTGTATGGCAGTGCAGGCATGGCAGATGGCTAATTGGACATGATAAACCATGAGGGCAATGGGGGAGAAAAAGATCTGCAGGGATTATCAGCTTCTATCCCCCATGTTAGGGGGTGGGAAAAAAAAAAGTACTTTAAAGATGTTGTCAACTTTAGTTCTTTGCCATGAATATATTATTTAATAACAAAGAGGGGGGATACCCTGACTAAATACTTTCCTTAGCTGATGTGAAGTCCATTTTATTAGCTGATAGCAATTCACATTACTGTATGGGAAGGTAGGTGAATGCATGGCCCCCAGAGATGCTGGCATAGCACTTAGAAAATTAGCAGTGCATCTTTTTCATCAGTCTTGTAAGTGAATGTCAAACTGTTGTGCCGAACAGCATTCAAGCTGAAAACAAAGAGCTTTGGAGCAGTGATTTTTCAGGAGTGGAAAGTTACACTCTGCCATAGTTTGTTTTGTTACAGATAGACATTCACAGGTGTTGGAGCACTAAAAAGCTAAGCTGATTGACAAAGAATTTATTTATTTAAATGTATTTTATTAGACTTAATAGAGTATACATTATGAAGCTGAAACCTGAGGCCCTTGTACAAACTCTTGCTTATTTAAAACAGGTTAGTGAAAAATGGAATGAGAGCTTCAAGTTTAGGACCACAAAAGTAATCAGAGGGATGGAATGAACACCTTTCCTATGGGGAAAGGCTGAGAGACTTGGGGTTGTTCAGCCTGAAAAAGAGAAGGCTGTGGGGAAAACTTTCAGTACTTAAAGGGGGATTATAGGAAAGTTCGGTAGGGTCTGTAGCAATAGGACAAATGGTTTTAAACTAAAAGAGGTTAGATTCAGCTAAAGACAAGGAAGAAGCTTTTTACAGTGAGGGTGCTGAAATGCTGGAACAGGTTGCCCAGAGAGGTGGTGGATGCCTCATCACAGGAAGCATTCAAGGTCAGGGTGGATGGGGCTCTGAGAACTTCTTCTATTTGAAGATGTCCCTGCATGGGGTTGAAAGGTCCTTTTCAACCCAAATAATTACATGATTCTAAGGTATGTGTCAATCCTAGGTAGTTTTCAGTATGAGATGTGCAGGCTTAGCTGGGGGATTTGGTGATTGCAGGATGTGGGCCTAAGGCTGTGCAGCTGCTGGTAGCAGCAGGCAGAAGTTTGTTCCATTGGATGCATTTTAATCCCAACCCTGTCCCCCCATTTGTGAAATTGAGTACGCAATTTTTGTTCATCATCCCTCTGTCCACAGAGGACGTATAAGGAGTAAGCTGAAAGGGGGTTACGTATTAGTGGCTGCTGCAGTGATTCTGCAGTCATCACTAGCTTTAATTCCCTGTTCTGTAAAATAGTACCACGTGCCTAGAATACTTTGCTATTTTAGTGTGTCTCATAATAATAATGTTATGGCATATAACAGATACGTTTAAATTGTAGTAAAAATAAATCTGCAAGAGGTTAAAAATAATAGCTAGAAAGAAATATGCAGTACTCTGTAGAAGCAGATTTACTTTCTGTGGAAATGTCTGGACTGTGTTTGACTTCCACTGTTTACTACTGTCTTTTCCCATGGGACAAGTTTAGTGGAAACTCCAGCTGAAAAGTTTCAGCAGATTGCCTTTGGTTTCAGCAGGCCCTTCAAGTGCTGTACCTGTCATTCTGTGTAGCTTTTAAAGCTATAGGTGCAGGAGACCATTCCAGGGACTGTGAGGAGATGCAGTATAACTTCCAGCAGGGCTATGCCCCTATAGGGCCTGCAATATTCTCTTTATGTTACAGTGGTTCTCTACCAGAGCTTATTATTTTTGCATTACTGTCTCAGTCATGGATTAGTTCCTTCTGAAGCAGACGCTGCATGAACACTGAACAGAAAGATGATTCTCTGCCATCAGGTGCTTATGATAACAACCATCAAGTGGATTATGAATTCACTTAACCAAAGGCTTGTTTTCTCCTTTGGTTTGACTGTCCTGAAGGACAAGGCAGAGGAGTTAGAGAGTCTAGCACTGGGTGTGGAGCAGAGGGTATGGCTGAGAATAAGGTACAAGCAGAAGAATAGGGAAGAAATGAGAAAATTGTAGGGAAACTTAAAAAAAACACCCATGGAACAAAGCTATCTAGCAGAGCACTTTAGCGCTGGAGGGCAGTTGGCTGAGAAAGGGATTGCAGCCTGCATGCCTGCATCCTTTGTGGAAGGGAAATGGGTGATGCCAGAAGCCAAATGAAATGGGAAGGTCAGAAGGCAAATGAAGTCACAGAAACAAGACAAAGAGGTTTGATTAGAGTTGGGATGGAAACCCAAAGGTAGGTTTTCTGACATATGAGAGAAAAAAATTGGCAGACTTTGTCTGGGTACATAGTGAAAGGAGGGAAGAGCCAAAGACTATGCACGTACCGTGCTCAGAATGGGGAAGGCAGCCATAGGAAGTACTGCAAAGCACAGGAAAAATAGCAAGATTTCCTCTTCTATAGGAGATGCTCCTCATCATCCAAGACCATTATTATCACACTGCAGTCTTTTAATGGTGACTGTACCAAATACCTGTCTTGCTTTCATACTGTGGAGAGAAGGCATTTCTCTACGAAATGAAGACACAGAGCTAAAACTGCTGGGTGTTCTGCTTTACATTTAATGCCTCTTGTTCACAGAAATATGTCGTGAAGAGCCAGCCTCCTTGCATTTGACTGCCACTGTGTTCGCAGCAATTTAACTTCCCTTGCTCTGCTTTTCTGTACTAAGGGAAAGAGTTCAGGAGTGGTGCTAATAGAGTATGTCTGAAGCATTCAGATAAATTGAGTCTGAAGGTGCAAGTCAGGCCTACCAGGTAGATAGTAATGATCTTGTGAGCTTCAAGGACTTACATCTACAGTGTGTGAATCTCCTGTTAGCAGCTTCCTCCTGTTCAGCTCAATTCTGCTCAAAAGTTAGCTGGAGTGTTAAATAGGTCAGCTATCTATTACAGATCCCTGTTAGTCTGTAATCTGTTTGCTGCTTCAGGTTATTTATCAAATTCCTAATGAGATGGTCTTGAACTCTTTGAGGCCAGGAGAAAGTTGTTAACACCGCATTGGCTTAAAACACCTCTGCTGATAAAACCGAACTCATCTGACCTTGTTGGTTAGATGAGTTCAGATCAATTAAAACTGATCTGTATTGTCATGGGAATTTGTAAAAATGACATGTCCCAGAATGTAAGCCCTTATCATGGGGAAAGATTTATTTATTTCTTATTTAAAGAGCTGCTTGTCTTCATCGAGTTGTGCGACAAGCTGTAACTGGCAGCTTGGGCCTGTTTGCTGTGAGAGAGCTTGATTGCAGTGCTTGATCCAGCTTCAGCTGTCATGATGTTTGTGCTTAGGAGCCTTAGGATGCTTATGTGCAATAGCTCAAAATCAATAGCTGTTAGGTTTTTACTTGGGTAGTCAAAGGACAGGTTTCTACAACATCCACCTCTGAAGTCAAGCAGTGCTCAAGATGTGCAGGATGAATGCTAGTTGCTTTGCCTGGCTCAGCCATCGTCATCCTCAGTGTGCAGTAGTAATGGAGATAATAGTAATTAGAAATAATACACAGAATTAGTACAGCATTTCAGAACACTTATATAGTCACAGTCTTTGTGTAGAATAGGGAAGTCTCATCAAACCCATCTATAAGAAAAAGGGGATAATCAGGCACAAAGCTGTAGTAAGTGGTTTTATTGAGGTTTTATGGACCTTGTGCATGTGTATCTCAAAAACCTGTGTCACGGTGGAGGAGCAAACCCTGGCAAAGTGCTGCATGGCTTTACCTTTTGTCAGCAGGGCATGGGCCAGGAAAAGCACACCAATCCTTTTTTTACTGTAGGATCGTCAAAAGTCACAGCTGAGGTGACAGGTGAAATCAGAGAGATGTGCAAACACTTGGCTCTTCTTAAACCACTTGGTAGGTGTGCCTATATATGGATGCAGGTGACCTACTTCAGACAGGTTGTATGCCTTGGCCTTAGTCCTGGAAATGGGATTAACACACCTTGCCTATGTCCACACCAACCAGTCAAACGGTTTTAAGATTTTATTACACTGACCCTATTTTTAAATATACGTAGGTCAGAGCCACATCTGGTATGAAAAATGGCCCAATGCCGGTGACAGCAGAGGAGCTACAGTAATTTACACAGGCAGAAATTTTGGCCTCTGTTCAGCTGACGGACTTGTGTGGGGATGTGGCCAAAGAGGACTGGTAGCAGAATAAAAGATACTTCTAATTTAATGTGTTAAGACACCCAGATAATTTTGCTCGTCACTGTGGTACCTGAATGCTGACAAAATGAGGCACTTGGGCTCTGAGTCTGTTATGCTCGCTATTTGGTCTGGTCCCCCGTGCCTTTTTGTAATGAGTGTGCTGCTGTGAAAGTTATATCTATTAAACATTAAATGTAAGAGAGATTTAATGACATGCTATTAAAAAGTTCCACCTACCTAAAAATGCTTTGCTTTGCTGCCCAGGTTTGCTAATATATTCCATATTTCACAGAGAACTCCTCATGAAAAGAATGTTGTCAGGAGCCATTTACAGCTCTGATCCTGCTTTTGTTGTCTTTTGTAAGTGCCAGATTCCCTTTCACTGCAAAGCCAACCACTGCCACAAAGTTTGTGCTGTGGATGTCTCCCGTGGGCACGTTAGTTACTTGGGGCATGAGAAGAAACCTCCTGACTGGTTCCATACAGCAGATTTTAACAGAGCTATAACTGTAGTATATGATTTCCTTTTCTTGGTTTCATTTTTTCCTTAAACTTTTTCCTCTTGGAAATATATCTAGCAACTGTAAAACCTGTGTGTCACTACTTCAAATTCATCTGTTTGCTTAATGTGTCTTTGTCCAGGGTAGAATAAATACCCATGGCCTTCTGAAGAGCACTGAATTGATTGCACATACCGCCTCTATTGACCAGTAACATTCCCCATGTATCCTGTAAATGAGAGAACTGCAGAGAGTTGTAATTAAGTGCTTCTCCAAAGAGTAATACTCACACTGAAATGAAATAGAAAGTCTGTTGCATCTACCTGTGTGAATATATAGACAAAGGAAAGTTTCCTCTTTGGAAGCTGTCTTTGTGTTTCTTGTCTTTAAAGACAGAAGCTGTGGGAGGTATATCACAGGCAGTGGTCAGTGGTCTGTAGACTGCAGAGACTGGTATGGGAACCCTCTCCCCCTGTAAATGCCTATGGTGGGTTGACCTTGGCTGGACATGAGGTACCCACCAGGATGCTCTATTGCTCCCCTCCTCAGCAGGTTTGAGGAGAGAGGCTGGAGGGAGGCAGAAAATAAGACAGAAAAAACCCTTGTTGGTCAAGATAAAGGCAGTTTAATAAAGTAAAAGCAAAGGTCATGTACAGAAGAAAGGAAAACAAAGGATTTTATTCTCTACTTCCCATCAGCAGGGGATGTCCAGCCACTTCCCGTGAAGCAGGGCTTCAGTTTGTGTAGGTGTTGCTTTGGAAGACAAATGTCATAAATAATGAATGCCTCCCCTTCCTCCTCCTTTCTCTTAGCTTTTATTGCTGAGCAGATGCCACATGGTATGAGATATCCCTTTGGTCAGTTTGGGTCAGCTGTCCCGGCTGTGTCTCCTACCAGGATCTTGCCCACCCCCAGCCTACTGGTGAGGGGGAATGTTGGAGAAACAGACTTGATGCTGTGCAAGTACAGCTCACCAGTAGCCAAGCACTGATGTGTTATCACCACCTTTCTAGCCTGTTGTGTTATCACCACCTAATGCAAAGCACAGCACTATGAGGGCTGCTGTAGGGTAAATTAGCTCCATCTCAGCCAGACCCAATACAATGTCACTGCTCCTTCATTGCTCCCCAGTCCAGTGCACAGCCTTTTTTTGCTGGCTACAGCTTCCGAGCAATGGCTTCCTTTGGCACATGTATACCTGTAAGATTTAAGGAGGAGCAAACCTGCTCCCGGCTCTGTTATCCACATGGCCCCAATCCAAACAGGCCTCTGTCATGTTGAACTGAGCAAGGGAGTTCTGTGGGGGGAGTCTGTGACTCCTTTTCCTCTTGTTCTGCTCCAGGGGTGTGCAGTGACCTCTGTCTGCATGCCAAAGACCTGAATGTCAAATGGGTAAGACAGATAATTTATGCAAGTTAAAGTGAAAATCTTGAAATGAGTAGGTGGGTGCGGAAGGCAGACTTCAGGGTGCCTAACAGGCATGCAAAATGCATGGACAAACAAATCAGGACTATGCTCCCATCTCCCCCTTTTTTTTCCTTTATTGTTTTTTTCTTTATCTGACATGTAGCTACATTAACAGCTGCAGCTAATGACTTCTGAAGGGATCTCCTCTCCTGGCTCACTCTTTGCTCTTTCAATCTATGTACGTATTTTCTTGAAGAGCTGTTCCAGGAACTGAACTAAAACCTCCCTAGTCATTACTTCTCCTTTTGGTGTGTGGACACCCTGCAAACTGTAGCTGGAGCAGCAGCCTGAAGCAGTTCAGAGGAAGCCAACTATAGCAATCTATTTTTAAAAGGTTATTTTAATGAATTGGATGTTATGACCTGATTTGAACTGGTCTTGGGCACCCATGTTTTGCATTGGTGCAGCCTGAGCTCACAGGAGTGTCACCATTCACTGTTTTGCCATTGCGATCTTAGTCTGTATCAGACAGCAACATGTTATTCTCTCCATCCTCAATCCTTCTTGTCCAGTGTGTTGATAGTGGAGAGCTGCGGGTCTTTTGCTGGGCAAAAGAAAGCTATGCTGCTCATACTGCAGTTTCTTGAGTGTCCTGTTTCCCTTCAAGTGGTGAGAGTCTGGATTTGGAGCTCTCGTCTTCTGTGAAACACTATTACACATGTATTTTGACTATCTGTAAAAAGTTATGTTAAAATTCTCCATAACCAGTGACTTTAAGCAGGAGTTGGCATAAGTTTCATCCTTAGCTTTGCTGCAGAGTTACAGATATAGGTGCAATGAAAGACCTTAAAACACTGGAGTTAAAAATACCCACACCTCTTGGCTACAGTAAAATAAACTTGAACAACCTTGATCTAGAAAGCCACAGGCTATTGCAGTATCAGTCCCCAATGTCTTGTCTGGACACATCCTTGAACAGTTCCTGTTAACATCAGTGGGACAGAAGCTTTACAGTGGGACTTTGGCAATCACTGGCCTGGGCTTGTACCTCCTCATAGGAGGCATTCAGCATGTAAAAGTGAATATAAATCTTCTATTCAATCTCTTGAAACTGTTTCAATATTTCTATTGTGTAATTCTGCACAATGTTTCTGTTGTGCTGAATTAACTGGAGTTTATTCTCCCTCCAGAAACAAATGGGAAAGCTGTAATAGATGGCTTTGAATTATGTACTGATGCTCTAGAAGGCTGTCTTGAGTGTCACACTTTTACACATGGATAAATAAATGAATGCATTAGTTTGGAAGCTTAGAAATTGCCATGGAGGTGTCCATCATACTGTAGTCCTGCTGGGACTTTGCAGATAAATGGGATTTTTAGATAGAAAGCTTCCATGCATGAGTAGGTGCTGATGGCTCTGTTGTTGGCACCCATCCATTTGAGCCTCTAAATATTAAAACTGCACCTTTTTTTTTGAAGTTAAGACTTGAGCACCATGGTTTTGAAGCTATTGGTGCAACTAAGGAGCCCCCTGAGCAATTTCTGGAAAAGAAGGCTGCATTCCTAATGTCCTGGCCAGATTCCTCCTGGGATAGTTGTATTCTCCTCTTGCTTTTCTGCGTTTCTACTCTGAGGGTATGCTTTGCAGTGTTGGTGTGCATGAACAGTTGCTGAATTTGATTCTATCAGTTGCTGCATTTTAGTGTTGAAAGGTAATTTGTATCTGTGACTCTTCCATAGGGCTTCAGGGTAAAGGTCCTGTTATTCTTAGCACCTCCACTGTCTTTGCATAACCTCTCTTGCTGTAGGCAAGGTAAAACTGTAAACAGAGTCCCTGGCAGCTGTGTCAGGAACAGCACGTGCAGACACCACGTCCAGACACCCCATCCTTCCCGGCTGCTACCAAAGCCGTCCGGGAACACACGGGCTTCCCCTGCGTCACACCCCAGCCTGCGTGCCTGAAGTAAACCATCTTGTATCTTCAGCTCTTCCTGTCTGGCTGCATGTGGGTCCAGCACATCACAGCTCATTGTTTAAGATGGCAAAGTGTGTTGCAGTCCTGCAGCATGAGAAGGGATGTAAAATGTGAAGTGATGTTATTGTTAAAGAAATTTATAAGCTGTTAAAGACCATGTGCTGGTCAGGCAGAGCTTTCCTGTTTCTGCTGCTTGATAAGAGGCTTGTTGAGCCAGCACCTGTTGTATGCACAGAAGGGGAAAGGCAGGTTCTGATTGTCTCCAGTGTCTGAGATCAATGGGTGCTTTTTCTGGTGCTGTCTGGAGCCAAGTTCCCAACATCCTGTCCCTCTGCTGCTTTTTGGTGTGTAACGTTCATATAGTGTCAAATGCAGAAGCTGAATTGCAAGCTTTTCTGACAGGAGCTCTTGAGCTTCTGCATCCATAATTTACCTGAGGCTCCCATAGGTAAAGCCTGGCATGCTTTATCTCAGACAGCTCAAATAAGATTTCTAATGGCTTACTCTGCTGGTGTTCGTGCATTTAGGTGCATCTGGAAACTTTCATTCCAAAGTTGTAGGTATCCCCAAGTTATATTTACAGGTGGCAATGTTGCAATGTTGCTGCCTCGGCAGCAAGGCTGTATGATACAGGAATAAGTGTTGCATCCCCATATGATGAAGCAGTTATGCCTTTTTGGGTAGGAGCAATAATTTGGATACAGAAATCTTATGTGCTAATATGGTAACTTTTACTGGGCTTTTAATTTTATGCCTCTTATCTTTTCTGCTCTGTGTCAGACCAGAAGGTTCCTTAGTTATTTCTGTTCATCTTAAATACCAATTATCCCCTGGAGTGAAAACTGATCCAGGGCAGAGCAAGAATTTGGTGGTGTGGTTTGGTTGTTTTTTTTTTGCATTGGAGTAATCCTACGAGGGAAGGTTGCTGCTGTGAAAAGCAAAGCCCTTAGTCTTGTTCTGTGCACCTCTTGTTCATCATTATAGCTTCTCATGTAGGACTGTGAGCAGCCCACATCATTACCAGCTTTTGCTGCTGCTGGAGCCTGCAGTGAGTCCATAGTCCTGTGTTTACCATCACAGTGTCTTCCCATACAGTGTGATTCTACAAATCTAATATCGTGCTTTCTCTGCAGGAACAAGAGCAAGAGGAAGATAGGCTGCAAATAGCAGTATTAGCACAAGTAAGCAGATATCCCATTTTTTGACAGTGCTGGACAAACAGCAAGCAGATTTTCACCTTGTAGTGTCAAGGTTTTAGGTATGTTTAGCAGACAGTGTACAATTCTGGAGATGCAGGTCCTGCTGCTGTGGCCTAATGGATGATGTTAAGCAATTAGCGTTGCTTTGTACCTCAGTTTCCCTCTAAGAATTGGGTTATTGGCTACAGATGAAAAGACCTATAAAATAATAACACTTAAAACAGTTCATGTAACAGTTACTAACACGGAATGCTGTCATCATCTCCACTTTATAAATGTGAGGATCTGAGGCAGAAAATGGTTTGCCAAAAGCTATTGATGTAGTTGGGGCAAGAGTCCTCATTAGACCTCTGGAGCTGGCGGCTGCTTGACCAGCCTGCAAGCTTCATGCTGCTCATCACCATCCTGCCCCTGGCTTTGAGTACCACAGCACTGGTTAAATGCAGAGGACTTTGGTGTGGGGAACCGATTTAGGCTCATTCCTTTCACTGTTCCTGTTGAGTGAATTGGAAAAGTAATAAATAAAATGTTTTTTATCTAGGAAAGAGGTTTTAGAGCCCTCGGTTATTAACAAGCATACGTTAATAGTACAAAGTATATGGGACAGCATTGTCCTAATTAGTTTTCTGTTGAAATTAACAGCCCTTGTGTTCAATAGGAACAGATTTAGGCCAACACAGTGTCTTTGAAAAATTCGCAGGACTTTTTGTCCTGTGGTTTTGAGTGTGAGCTGAAGCTTCAACATCATGGAACCTCCTCTGACCAGAGCCTTACTCTTCATTTAAAATGTTCTCCCTCTTTAAAAGCCAGCTTCTTAGTGTAATTTGAATCCATCTTATTTTAGGGTATATATTTAGTATCCAGCTGATTCTTTCCTCCTAAAGTTCTTGGATAGCAAGCCCATTAAGGAATCTCAGGGTTGCCAAACCAGTTTAAGACATTTGGAACTTCAATTAGCTGCTGAACTCTTAAAACGTAATTTGGTAATGAAAGCAGTGAATGCATTCTGCAGTGTTTAAGGATTGCTTACAGAGATAAAATGGTTTTGGCTACATATGAGATAAATACTTTTATGCTGAAGCATATGTGCAACCAGTTTTTCTACTTTTTTTTTTTTTTTTAAATGCATCTGAAGAGTCTTAATTCTTCAGATTCATTCAGATCTCCCCCAGAATTCTGGTTACTAGATCCCGTGTTCTTAAATGAAGATGACTAGTTAGGTTTTGCACCTAAGGAACATCTTTCATCGCTGGATCTTGATGTATTTTACTAAACCAGATATGTTCAGTCTAACCAAACTTCTGTGAAACAAGAAAATACCATTTCCCACTTTACAGCTATGTTAGTCTGCAGGAGGACCTGATCTGGCTCTCATGTTAGGCTGGTAGCAGAGATTGCTCGAATGAGATATGGTATGGCATGTCTAGGTAAGAAACTTGGGGGGCAGATTCTTGGAGTATTGCTATTTTTGACACTGACTTGAATGTGATCTTGGACACGGATCTGATGCCTCTTTGCAGGTGAAAAAAAGAAGGGTGGAAAAAACTGTTTCCCTCTCCCTCTGAATTGCAGATCATGTTTGCATGGGTCCCTTGGTGAGCTCTGCTCATGGCTGGGAAGCCAAGCAAGGGCTCTGGTGTGCAAGACAGTGGCTAGCGTAGGGGGAGAGAAAGAGCTGAACTATGCAGGTAACAGATGTCATACTGCTTATGGGAGAGAAGCTTCTCAGCTCTTCCAGTGTGATTCTATTTTAAAATTAATCTTGCTTGAGTTGGGTTGGCTAAAACAAATACAAACTTAACTCCAGTTCAGGAGGTGACTGAAGCCATGCCCTGTACTGTGAGGTGTATATATCTCTGTGTGTGGCTATGTAGTATTAAGAAGCCAATCCTAGTCACCCTAAAATAAAGAATTTAGTTGAAAATGAAAACCATTAGTACCACCATTGTTTGGTTGTTGTTTTTTTTTTTTAATTGCAGTAATGGAATATTTCAGTAATCTGAAGCTGAGTGGTGTTTCCTATTAATCATACCCTAACATTTTACATGCCATAGTTTGTCTATGACACTGAATGAAACTTCATATGCCATTTTTTTTCTGAACAGTATCTGCAGCTGTGGCCAGATGTGCTGTTTGGCTTGCAGCTGAGCTGGGTTCAAAGGCTTTAACCTGAGCCAGGCTCAGAGTGGTGGGGCACTGTCCCCAGTGCTGCAGGACTGATATCTGCAGGCATAGCTGCACGTGCAGTCCTTCTCTAACCCAAATCAGTCAATATTATCTGGGTTAAAGAAAACCCTTCAAGCTTTTAAATAGTAAGCCAACCTGGATCATTTTGACACAACCGGGTTAGGGAGTGACTGTGTACAGATATAGCGACAGATTGGAGAGGGTGGTAACCCAGCTCTGCAGCAGCCGAGCTGTGGGTTGGACCACAGGCTGAGTAGTGCTAATTGTGGTGATGAGTTCACTAAGCTGCCCAACTTTTGCTTGCTCTATACAATAGCTTTGTTTTATAGAAAGTAATGAAATAGTTTAAGGGCTAGGCTAGAGATGCAGCTGGTGATTTCCAAGTTTGACCTCTGATTATCTGTTTATAGTCTGATGCCTTCTATAGTAGATGTACATTCCTGTCCAGAGGCCTGGTAGTGGCTGTTTTTTTCCCCCTTACAGGAAACTGAGAACAACTTCAACGTTGCTTTGCTTTAAACTGCACTTGCTTTCATGGGCTGTAAGGAAGCTGCTACCCTGGCAATATTTTCTGGATAACAGCAGTGATTTTCAGATGTTTATGCACATGACTGACACACGTGTAGTGTTGACATGAAAGGTGCTCTGTGGGTTTTCGCAGCCTTTTAACATGCTGATGAGGGGCAGATATAGCAAGACTTTCTGCAAAAACTGAGTGGAAACATTCAAGATTTTAGTTCACAGAAGATGGTATAAAAATCCATGTAATGTTTTCTTGGGCAAGTTTGTAAGTATGCGTGTTTGACACTGGACTTGACAGTGATCTCATTGATTTCTCTGTGCTGAAACTCGGTTACCCTGGTTCAGCATTAGTGTGCGTGAGAGCAGTTAGGCCTGCTGAAAGGATGGATACTCTTTCTTTTCCCTTGGGGAACCTGTTAGAAGTGGTTGTGCAAGTCATGTCTACATGCTATGACCTGTCTGCACAAAAAGCCATGATTGTGCCACTTGCCAGCAGATATTTCCAAGATATCCTCAGCTACAAAAGAGCATCTTCTCACCCCATCTCCCCTCCTCAAGAGATATGATCCTCTTACTCCAATAGCATACACACTGGATGCTGTAATTCAGCACCTCAAAATGTTCTTGCCAACATGGGACCTGTTTCAGTTTCTGGTGGAGGCAGTGGTAATATATATTTTGGTGTATATGCTCATTCAGAATAGTTGAGCATCCATATGGAGGAAGCCCTGCTGCGGTGAGGTGTATGTTGCGTGGTCATGAGGCAAGGTGCCTGGGCCATTGGACAGTGTGCCCCCTGAACACTGGGGCCCATCTCATTGCCTTCAGGAGTCCCATCTAGTGCATGTTGCAGGTGTGTTGATGATGACATGTAACAGCTTCATGCCTTCTAGCCTTCAAACTGATGACAACCAAAGAGAAATGACTTTCCCTTGTTGGTGTTTATTTCCAAATACATCACAGTGCAACTCAGTGATTCTTCTGGCTGTCTGAGGTGAAGACTTGACCTCTCCTTCTTTCAGTTCTCTTGACATTTACTTGTAATGAACAGACCAAGATGTTGGATTATGTTTTTCTGGGTCATCGAATGCATTATATGTTTGTCCTTCACAGAAGGAATACAGTATCTTTCATCTCAGCCCATCAGCTTCTTTTCGTTGGTTTTAATTTTGTTGTAGTCATTTACACCCAGTCATTTTGTCAGTAAGCATTACTCTCATGTGGGGAGCAATGCATTGATTCCCATATGCACTCCCTTATGCGCACACTCACACAGGGCTGTAACACCAGGCAACAGCCACAAGTCCAACTCAGAGGGCTGACTCTGCTGCTGGAGAATCTGTGGGGTTATTTACACATGTGGGGCCAGGATGCAGAATCCTATGGCAGTACTCAGACACCAGTGGGGCTGAGCAGTCCCAGAGCAGAATCTGGCCTCAGCTGGTTGCATTTGTCAAATTTACAATTTCTCCTGTGTTACAAGCGTGTGCTTCCAGTCCAGGTCCTCCTGCTTGCTGAGCTATATGCAGAGACAAGTCTATACTAAGCCTAGAGGCTGTCCTCAACATTTTGGAAACTTCTGTGGATGAATGGTTTATCTGCATTTCTGGAGATGAGCATGATTGACACAAAACCACAGGAAAAGCTGCATCCCAGATGGCTTTGGTATGGTTTCATTGTGTTTTCTGTGAATACTTGGCATTTATAGTGCTGTCTGGTCTCCTTCAAATCATATACCTGCCTGGAGGCCAGTACTCTCTGAGCTTGTGGCTTGAGCTGGAATTGCTACCTTTAACCTTAAACACCACTTTTCTGCAACAACTGTCTCTTATTTGTAGAATTTCAGTCCAATTTCATGGTATTCAGGCCGTTCACTTACCATTTCTCATGCTTTTTTCATGCTATCTCTGCATCCCAGTAGTGCGATGGTCCCCACATCATGTCATCTTGAAAATTTTGGTGGTAGCAGTAAAAATGTCCATGTTTATTGATAGTTCTAGGAGAAACCTCTTGAGCTTTCAAATGAAAACAGGTAATTTGATATATTTGGACAAAAGCATAATAACTGAAAAAATTTGTTTGAAAACTTCCCAGAAAAATAGAATAGAAATTGTTAGTTTGTGAGCAGTTTACATTTTCCAACAAAAATATATTTCAGAGTGAAAAGAAAGTTTTTCTGGAAACTCCTTTTTCAGCCCTGTTCTTCCAACTAGTTGATCGGCATCTCCTAAAAAAACATTCTTCTTGTGTCACCAGTAATCACCAGGCTTTCATATTTATGTTCAAAATGAGACTGTGAATTAATAAAACACTAAAAAACAAAGAAGCAACCAAGCCTGTAACCTGCATGTGCTAGGAGTAAATGTCAGTAAATGGACCTCTCAGCAATGTTCGTGCCATAGTGATTGATGGGTGCTCTGGTGGAGTGGCCTCTTCTCTCTCTCTCTCTCTGTCTTGTCTGCATGTTAATGCCTCCACTCATTGAATAATGATGCACTTTAGTACAGATTTGTCTTATTTTTGTTTCTGATTGCTGGCAGAGCTGGGTCATGTCTGTGTTTCTCTGAAGCACCCAGTGTGCTTCTGGTCAGTTGGAATAATTCAGCAGGAAGAATTTTATCTGGAGATGAATATGGCCCTGCCTTATGGGAACACCAACCAGTGACGCTAGTTGCCATGTTGTATTTCAGTGAATCTCCAGATTCGGTACTTGGGGTAGATGAGGTCCGTATCTCAGAGCACATGATTGCATGGATGAGTGTGGGTATGCCTGGCATTTTGGCATGGTTTCAGTGTCATGAAGGTGTAGGTTAGAGGGTATGAGGAGCACACAATGGGCTGTTGGTGTGCTTCTTGTGGGAGTTTCCCGAGACAGCTCTCGGGGAGCACCATGTAGACAGCAAACACACAGAGCTATGTCTGTGTTGTACTTGTGTCTGTTTTTGAGTGAACTTCTGAGTACTGATGTGAGTGCAACCGGTGGAGTTGAACGTGATTCCCTTGTAGATATGCTGGCTGAGTTATGCCTTACATGTTGTATGCACTTGGGTCTTACGCTTTATGTATCGGCATCTCAAGCTCATGTGACCATTCAGAAGCAAAAGTTTCTCCCTACGGACATGATTCCTTGTGGAAAGATGTTCATAATGTCTTCAAAAGAACCCAGAGCTTTTCCTTGACACAGCGATGCCCCAGATGACTACTAATTCACTTACCTGTGGGATGAGGGAAGATGGTTTCCCTGATGCAATGTGTCTCCAGTTTGTCTTTCTTGATCTGACTGTTTTTAATAGAGTTCTTGATGGTAGGGCCAGCTCAGCATGTTATTAAATTTACAAGCCCTTGGTAACATCGTTAGTAAGAATAGTATTTTAAAAGGTAGGAGCAGTTTGCAGCTCCTGGGTTAGGTGTAGTAATTTAATCAGCGAAGGCAACTGGTACTCTGGATAGCAAATACAAAGACTAGAGATGGAACAATGTGGAAAGGGGACTTCAAAGACCTGTGCTACCACTCTGTACAGGATAGTTTCAGAGACTTCAGAAGGACTAAGATATTTAGATCAATCATTGCCTCTATGATTACAATGTGTGAGGAAGGTGTATGAGAAGTAGAAGGAAAAGCAAGATTCTCACTAACAAAACATAGTTAGTTCCCTGCATCTTTATTATATTTATTATATAAAACTATTTATAGAATTTTATTTTGGGAATTTGGAGATCCTGGGGCTGCTGTCTGTGTAGGATACTTGCAAATGAGTAGACCTGAGGATAAGTAATTCTTTCAAGATGGCAATCCCCTCTCACCCCCAGCTTGTTTACTTCAAAGATAAAGTCTTGAAATGAAAGAAAATCTGCTCCCATTGATGAATATTGTAGAATAGAACATGAATATAAAGTGTGTGTGAGTGGGAAAGTGCAATTTACCATGTAGCTGCAGTCAGTTTTCTTGCTATTTGGAAGTTGTAAAGTATCATGATTCCAGGACAACAGAGGCTGCAGTTTGCAACTCTGCTCCCTCCTGCTCTCCCGCAGTATTTATTCACTGGACTGTGCCAAGTTAGCCATCAAGGCAGTTTGGGATTTACCTCCCTTGCTTGCTTTGTTTCACTAAGGGGTATAGAGCTTTTATCCCTTCATCAACCTACTCTGGAGAGGTTTAGTGTTGCAAATATGCCAGTGCATGGTACAGCTGTCATATTCCTGCTGCTCAAGCAGAAATTTATGGCAAGGAAAGACAGATACATGTGGTGTTGGGTTATGAGACTGACAGAATTGCTGTCATGTCTCATAGCAGTTTAGGTATGATAAAGCTGGTTTTTATTTGTTGTTGTGGAGTGCAGAACTTGAGCAGAAATAAAGGATGTTTAACAAGTAAATGGAGCCTAATTCTCCTACTTATTGCAGTAAATTTGGAATTTCTGCACTGACTACAGGTGATTAAAAAATTAAAGCTCACCTAAGTGACTCAGAGTAAGGAGGCACGAGGTACTAGGCTGTGATAACCACAACCTCCAGCGTGCTGCGGATGACATTCCAACCCTCACCTGGGATGTGAGCAGCACCAATCTGCAGTGGGGCTATCACAACTTTATTGAAATTGTTTTCATGTGTGAATTGTTGTCTTTCTTCCAGTAGCTGTCGAAATCCTGCCTTGGGTAACAACTCAGAGCAGTCTGATTCTGCTGCAGGAGGCCACCTGAGCCTGGTTCCCCTGAGAGCGTGTTACACACGGCTGACTGCATGAAAAGGTGTGCTATGCCACATTGAAATGAAGCAGTTAGGGAAAAACCTGGAAATTTTTTTTTAAGCCAAGATTTTGAACAGTTGGTACCAACTTCTTAAATTTTCTCAGGCCCACTGGTAGTTCGCAGAAGGGCATTTAGAAGCTGGTGTTAGTCCATGCTGTAGGACCATACCATCTTTTGTGGTGATTTTTGGTTAGAATTCATGTTCTGAAGCCTTATATGTGACTGTTAATGTCAGAAGCTCTTGCCTTAAGCAGACCAAATAGTGAAGTAAAGGTCAGAACTTCCTTCTTCTCATCTGTACTTTCACAGTAGATTCGTATCCCCATAGTCTGTCTACTGAATATGATTTAGGATGCCTAAGAGGAAGAGGATATTTTTCCTGTATATATGAGTGATTTTTTTTTTTTTCTATGAAGTAAAATGTGAAGAATTAAAAGGGAAAAAAAACACATTCATTATGCAATTTCCTCTCCGACTTACTGTGTTTGCTTTGAAAAATGTAATCCCTATGGCACTTGGATATTACAGTGAATTTGTTTTAAAAATCTTATGGGTGATTCCAAATACTTACTACTTCCTTAGTGGAAAATCAGTTTCTAGAGACTTCTTGGCAAATGTTGCTTGGTTTTTGTTTTTTTGTCTTCTGTTGTTTTATTTTTCCCCTTTTCCCCTACATTATGGTCATACTTTCTTGTCTAATTCATTGTCCAGCTCTTCAGAAATATAAATGAGTCTAGAAGGGCTGGGTTTATTTGCTCTGCACCTGGTTTGGGTATCATTCAGCCTTGCTCCTCTTTGGATAGTTCCAGCTTTTTAACTTGTCTTCGTGTCCTGTTTGTTTCTAGGGGTGGATTGTGTTATGCTCCTCAGTGCTGCTTCATGTGTTTCAGTGTTCACACAGGAGGGCTAGTCTGGACAGCACAGCATAAAAGGGTGGACAGTTGCTGCCCTTGTCCTGGGAGGGTGAACAGAAAGAATGAAGAGAAATACTGGAAATTGTGCTCTGGAAAAGCAACAGTCTGGAGTAAGAGAACAGTGACATCTACATTTGTATGGCTTGCAGAAGATGCGGAATAGAAATCTGATTTATTCTAGGAGGTTTAGTTTTGCAGTATTTTTTGGCTTGTCACACTGGCGTGACCAGAGCCATAGAGAGAACATGGAAGTGGTTGTGGCTTAAAGCATCAGAAAATGTTCTCCAGCCTTCAGGCTGGGATGATTCCTTTGAGATTGCTTAGAAGAGTTGGCCATAGTTGTAGCCCCGTATACTCTGGACATGACTTAGATGTGCACATTGGAGTGCCTTGGCATGAGTGGAGATTCTGCATTTACCACACTGCCAGGGTGACACGATGTATTGCTATGAGCTGTGTTTTGTAACACTTCACTCTGTAGGACTTCTGCTGAAAGTACTTTTTTTTTTTTCCTTTTGTCTTATATGTGTCTCTGTGTCCTAATGGGAAAGCTGTTCTGTGGCTAGATCTTAAATAATAGTGCTTTTCTGATACAGATACTCAGCCCTCTGAAGAGGACATCACTCTCTTTTGGTTGAAGATGATGTCCTAAAGAGGGAAAAATATAACCTTCATGATTGCTTTGAAAATCGTGACATTCACTGCCATTTTTTAGTGAATGGATTTCTTAGATGCCTTTGCCTATAGAGGAACAAGAACATGAATGTCTGCAGTATTTACTTCCTTTTATTATGTGTGTTCTGGTGTTGGGGAAAAAGAAGTCTGAGACTTTTTTTTCCTTCTCACCTCTGAAGTTGTCAAGCTTTGTTTAAAACCTGAGATCAGAATATGTTGAAATTTCCTGTGCCTTTGGTTGTGATTTGGCAACAAGTCATACTGTGCCTTGTGTGCAGCATTTTGTTCTTACCTTTCTGAAGGCTAATTTCTGCTTTACCTGGAGTATTCCCTCAGCTATTGTAGGAGTTTATGGTTGTCTGTCCTTTTTCCTTTAGACCAAAAGGAATTGTTAGACATCTGAACACCTTTGAGTAAAATATTAAACCTCATTGCTTCATTCACTAGGCTGCTGACATGTACATATGCTGGCAAATTACTGTATTGCTGGGAGCCTTTACTAATATAGTGTGTATCACCACGTCATTGAACAAAACCACAAACAAGCAAACAAAAACCCCAGACTAGCCCTACTGAGTACCTGAAGTAACCCAGTTGTTATAAGTACCAAATACTGCAATTTGTAAGCAACACATAAAGGTCTTCTCCATCACTGTGAAAATGACTTTTGATACATGAGTTGAGCCTTATGGGTGTTTGGGCTAAAATATTTGGATTGCAGTTCCTAGTATTAGCCATATAAGTACATTTTGGACTCATACATGAGGTGAGACTGCATTTTGGAAAGGAACAATAACCCAGCTCTCTCTGACTTCTGCAGATGAAGTCACTTGTTCAAGAATGTGAGAGGTGTCCAACGTTAAGTAGCCAAGATATTGGTTGTAGCTTTCAGGGTGTATGAGATGCAGAGTAATGTATATTGTTGGTTAGGTGAAGCATCCCTTCGCCCAGTGTGGAGGCAGGACTTGTGAAGAGCAGTGTGTGGTGTGGGACTGAGTGCTCATGCAGCACAAATGATGGGGTAATTTTGTCTGTTCAGAACAAGCTGAGAAACAGAAATACTTCTGGTCTGATTCATTAATAGTGGCATGTTTGAGCTTCCACACCAAATAAGGCTGTAGTAGCAACAAAAGGTCAGTTTTCTGTGACTTTTGCTATCCATGGTTGCTGTTACTGCTTAGTCTGGTGATCAGGTGCTGTGATAGCAGGGTTCACTTAATGTCTTAGACATGCAGCCTAGAGCCTAGTGCAGATAAAATGTGAGAAGGAAAAATACATTTTCTCTAAACAGTGCAATTAGGACCTTTGAATGACAAATGCAGCTCTGGCAAGTATTAAAGAGTGTGTCTCAGACACTTTTCTGTCCCAGTTTCCTCTTCATGGGGTGATTTCATAACCAGCTAAAATGTCAATGTTGTAGAAGGTTAATATCCTTTAAAGAAGCAAGAATCAAGGCCTTTGTAGGTTATTAAGTGTTAGAATCTGGGTTCCTAACACATCTAGTGTAGCTGTTTTCAATAATCCTCCTTTCAGTGAAGTCAATGAGAGCTTTGCTGCTGCCTTCAGGTTAGTTTATTCTACAGCAGAGAGGAACAGAAAGAGCAGTAGCTTATTCTACAGCAGAGAGGAACAGAAAGAGCAGTAATTTACTGAGCCAGCCAGGTTTGCTTCAAACACCAAAAATTCTGTTTCCTGTAATCGCCCCATCCTTTCTTTCATTGCTCTTCTAGCAGAGATTAAAAACAGTAGAGTAGCAGTGATATTGGAGGCTTGCTCAAATTCACATATGTCTGCTGATGTATCAAAGACTGTCTGCCTTGGTATCTGCAAGCTTTCCCCAAATTATAAAGTGTGCACATACAGAGAGGTTTCCCTTCGTCTCTCCCCAGTGCCATCTGGGCTTTGTTTATCTGTATGTGAAGTGGGGTTTTTATGTGACCTCCTTGTGGATAGCCTAGTGAAAGAAGTTGCTTTTTCATTCTGCGCTGGAGGTGCTAGAGATCATGATCTTTTGCCTTTATTATTATTATTATTATTATTATTATTATTATTATTTGGTTTTCATTTTTTTACTTTATTTTTCCCCCTGAGTTTCCTTTGACTGTGACCCAAGGGAGCATTGCCTCCTGGGGAAGCAAGGCCTTCATTTGCAGTGGATCAGAGTGTAATCTGGGATGAAACCCAAGTGCCCAGGCTCGGTGTTCCTTGTTGCTGGGCCATCCTAGTGCATGTGGACTTGGCTCACTGACACATGAAGTAACCTCGGTGTTGTGATCATGTCATAACCCTTCAGCACTGCGGCTTTCACCAGGAAAGTGAAGGCTTAGCATGTGCCTGCTGGGTTTGGCTCTGTCCAGCACCAGTACCAGCCTCAGCTGACACTGAGCCCCCCTCCAGACCCGGATCTTTCCAATCTTGAAGATGCACTATGGATAGTTTTGGGACTGTTGGGAAGGCAGCTGAAATGTTTGAGCCTTTGTCTGGCATTTTGTTTTCTGGTGAGCCTAGATATACTCAGCCTTTTTTCCAGATCTATCCATTGCAGTTTATTCAAGTAGTTGTCCCCCTACAAAATAGCCTATGACAGATTACACAAGCTGATGAATTGCTCCTGTCTGTAATTTTGACTTTGCACCATGTCACACAGTGCTTTTTAGACCAGTTGAGGACCAAAAAATAGAACAGAATGTTACAAGAGGCCATTCTCTGTGTGAAACAAGGGGCTGCCTGTCTAGCCCTCTCATTGTGTCTGTAGTGTTGCCCACCCTTTTGAGTGCCAGGGCTGAAAAAGTGTGTTCTTGCTCTGCAGTGGTTCCTCTCTCTGTGGCTCCATGCTGCAATGGGAAGCTGCAGTAGGAAAGTTGGAATTGAAACCTTAAATCACATTTCTACAAGGTGATGATACGGAAATATGGAAAGTGAATTATATTTATGCAGTGGTTGTTACTTGTTGACTATGTCTCTTCTATGGTTTTTGTTCGTTTACAATAAATCCAACTGCAGTTTTTCCAAATTCTTGACTCTCCAGTCACAATTTCTGTGAAGCAGCATATTACCCAAACTCGACTGCAAAGTCTGTTCTAGCAAAAGCTGCAAGGAAACTATGTGTGGTCACAAACCCGATCTTACTTGAGATCATTTGAGATCTCACTTTACCCCACCATTCAGTCTGTCAGACTTCCATTACAGATGATAAGAGAAATTAATTTCACTTGATTTCCTGCTTTGAAAGGAGCTGTATGTTATGGTGACATTGTTTGATTTTGTTGAAATGGTGACAGGCGCTGGACATTTCCCAGGGTCCCCAGTGTGGAGCCAGCAAGCTCTGCAAGCCACTGTGGAGCATGCAGTTCCCTCTTGGAGGGTGTGTGGTGCCAGGGCAGCCAGGCACGCAAACTGCTGTGGGCCTGAGGATCCTGGCATCACAGGATCTGTGGCTCAGGAGCAGGCTGCCAAAGCCGCTAAGGCCCCATTTTTCTTCTGGAAGAAACCCAGGATTTTAAATACTCAAATTCTGCATTAAGCAGCAGCCTTTCTCTTCCCCGCTCTACTTATTCCTGACCCTGACAAAAGAGGACCATCCAAATCCCCTTCTCTAAAGCATTAACTATTCCTTTGTTGTTTCCCATTTATGTATTTGTTTAATGTACTCCTTTAAATCCCAACAGAAGGAGATACAGCCCAGACAGTGTGAGAGAAGTCCATTTAGTCTGAGACAAATTGTATGAAAACTTCTCTTGGTTATTCCATTAAAAAATTCTGTGAAAGTACTGCTACTGTTTCTTATTTTTTAGAATACGCTATGGTTATAAAACTGTTGCTGTCTTCTGTCTAGGAAGCTGGGTGAAATATGTAATATAAACTTGCAGTTTATGTGTGCAGGCTTATCTGGTACAACTGAAGGATGAAGGCTTTGGGCTGGCATAATCATGACTGTTCAGTACCAGTCCAACAGGAGACATAACTGGAATCAGCAGTAGGTAGCAATACAGCAACACTCATTAAAACAGGGTGCAAATTATATATTGATTAGAAGTTTTGTCATATCCAAGAATGTGGCAGATGGTTGATTTATAAGTCGGGAAAGGTTATTTGCTTTATTTATTTCAGCCATTAAAGCACACTCAGTTGCAAGACCTGGAGAATATGTGTGGTAATTAATAAGCTGACAAAGAAAAGGGGTGATGTTGTGTATGTCCACTTAGCTCCTGTCACCAGTAGCAAAACACTGCTGAGCCCTGGTGAGTTAATTCATAGGACAGCTGTGAGATGTGGGGGATTATTAGCATCTCTGGTTTACAGATGGCACTAAAGCATAGAGAGGTGGATGAAATGCTGGGATTTGACAGTGGTGGGGCAACAGAAACGGATCCAGTTTTCTCATGCTTAACTGCAGGACCCTTTTTCTCTCACCACAGCCTCTTGTAATAAAAATTAGAGCCTGGTTCTGACATGATCCAAATTTTGCTTGAGCATTTTATCTGATGCTGTGAGTTAGTAGTAAAGGAGCACAGGGAGAGGCTTTCACAGAGCTGGAGCTCAAGTTTGAGAGGGACTACTAGCTTGTTAATGGGTTGGATTACAGAATCCAGTGAGAAACCAGTGAGAGACTGGTTGACCTGCCCCCATTAAGCTTCCTCCTCCTGTTGCCCCAAGCAAGCAGAAAGCTGCTGGCTGTGTTAGGTGAAATAACCCCACAGTCAACTATGACAGGCTCTGGGAGAGTAATGGTCAGAGAATCTATATGCATTTGATGAAAGTGAGAACTGAAGGGAATGTATATGCCTATTTTGGCAGCCTTACATGCACATTTCCAACAGAATGAGGATTTCTCCTATGTGATACACTTATGCAGGTCGTAACATCCTGAGCCTGTTTTGTTGGATTTCAAGGAGAGGAACAGAAACACTACAGTAATAATAGTTACCTTTATGAGCATCTGCCAGGCTGTCAAGAAAGCCAGCACTAAGCCTTCACGCTTCTCCATTACTCTGTGTGCACTGCCTAGACTCCTCCATGAGCTTACTTGCCTCTTTTTCTCTAAAAGAAGGCAGAAGTCCTTGAGAGCCTCACTGATGGTGAAATCATTATGCTTGTGGTTTAATGGCAAGCAACTTGATTTATTTGTTTATGGCACATAATTTGGGGTCCCAGTCGCCTGTCTATGTTGATCATTCAGGTGATACGTGACAGTCTGTGCCAGCAAGTGTTGAGCTCACCAAATGCGTGAGATGGGAGAGATGAAGGTGAGCTATTCAGATGAGTATGGAGGGATCCATGAAATGGTGTACATACTGGTTGTCTAAATGAATGACAACTTGTAGATAACAGTGATTTAAAAACCTCATCATCTCTGGGAATGCATGGTTTATTCCACAAGCTTACGTGACTGCCTGGCATAACTGTGATAAGCTATGCTCTGTGGTTTTGTCTTTTTTTTTTTTGTCATCACTCTTTGGATGGTGTCCGTGTTTCCTTAGTGCTAGCATTAGCAAAGCATGGTTCTAAACAGTCATTGTATAAATAGGAGGCAGTGATCTCCAGAGATACTTGCCTTAAGAAATAATAACTTTTATGGAATGACATATTGGATGTCCCTCTAAGCTTGTCTGACTGGAGCATTTGGCATGTATGAGTGGAGTTCTGAGGTTCCACTTAAGGCCATTTCCTTCACCCATTCCTCAGCATTGGGACCCCTGGGGATTCCCCTCTCTTTCCTTTTCTTTGTTGTTGTGTAGTGAGTTTCTTTGTATACTGTGCATATCTGGCCTTTATACCACTGACAGTTTTGGAAGGTGACTTTTGACAGCTAAGGATCATCTTCATGTCTGAAGAGCTGGTGGATTAAGAGCTTTTGACAATCTTTTAAAAGGGCTGTGATTCCCCAACTCTAGTTTCAGATTTCTCTTTTAGACAGTGATGGATGAGATTTCTTGTTCACCATGTGCTGGTGCATAATTCTAAAACCAAGGTGATGGAGGTACCCACTTTGCTGATTTTCTGTGTGTATGATAAATTTAATCCCCAATTTGTGAGCTCCCAGCTTCAATTTTACAACTTGAAAATAGTTGCAGTATAGTTTGTTCAGCACCCTCATTAGGTATTTACACTTATAACTGCTGATTTAAACAGATTCAGCTTGCAAAGGGCCTCAGAAATCTTCAAAGAGTATTTACCAAAGGTCCAAGACAACAAAGTTGTTCTGATTGTATCCTAAATTCAGTAGGGATATTATGCTACTGGTTTAATGCTGAAAATATTATTTGTATTCAGCAAGAGAGACACTTCCAATTTGCACATATATTGTTTCTTACAGTGCACAGTTGTTTTCTCAGGGTATTTCTTACCTTTGCACTAATAAATAAATAAATAAACGACCAAACATATCTTGTAAAATGGGCTGAGAAATAAAATTTCTCTAAAAAATACAGGGAATGCCAAGCCAGCTTGTGTGTGGGCTAGGTGCCAATAGTGGGTGGTGTAGAGGACTAAATGGTAGTGTAACAGATCCTTTAAAACAAAACTACTCTTCTGATCATAATTTTGGAGAGATTGTACTGCCCAGAGTGTAAATTCTATAGCACTGCTTTAGTGATTGCTTTTGTCTGTCCTTGAATTCATATAAAACAGCTTAGTCACCTTGAGGCATTGCTACAAGAAGTACAAAGGCAGTTTTGAATGCACATCTTCATTTGCTTTGTTGGAAAGTATAAAGGTCAAGTTAACCGTATGATGTCATAAGATGATACAGAAAAGATACAGTAAGAGAAAAGAATTGAAAGCAAGTACGCAATTACTTGTTCCCATCCACTTTGTAAGTGGTAAGAGAGGGATGAAGTAATGTCATTAGTGCACAGTCACTGTAGCTGTGAATGAGATACTTCCCTATGCTGTCATGTTGAAGCATGTAGGTTAAAAACCAAACCAACAGAAACCCACAAAACACCAACTTTGCAGCTAGGTAAAGCAGATTAATTTATATTAAGTGTTTGGGAATTACAGGTTTTAGCAACTGAAAGTCCTTTCTGTGCTGCCTTTTCCTTATTTTGGTGTTACAAGTGAAAATAGATGTTACATAGCTCACAAGAAAGACATGATAGAATCCTCAGGCTGATTTGCAAATGTAGAGCTGCTTATCAACTCTTGCATCTTCTGAGCTGAGTATGAAGGTCTTTCTTATGTCCCAGTGAACATCTCAGAGATGCTGGCTTCACCCAGCAGTGATTTAAACCAGAGAGTGGATACTGTGAGGAATTACCTTGAACATGAGAATTTTCCCTCCTTTTACTGGGAAAGCTCAGCAAGCATTTGCTGACTAGTTCTCTAGTGCCATTGGAAGGCAACCATCAGGGTGATATCTGCCTTAGAAAAAAAACAAGGGGAGTTTCAGGGGGTGGCATCTGTCTTAGGGAAAACAGAGCAGCATCTGAAGTGCATTGCTTGACAAGGTCTTTGGCATGCTGCATGCTTGACAGATCCCAATAGACATCTTCTGAAAATTGGTCCTTTCAGTAGTTATTTTGTGAAAAGGTATAAACAAGGCTTGCTTGTCAGGATTTTACATGTGTTTCTCATAAACTCTGTGTCCAGGTATCTAAGGAACAGTTTACAACTTAGCAATATGTGAGAATGGAAAATATTATTTTTGTTGTAAGTATTATTGGCTGGGTGACTGAAGTTTCTCATAAAGCATCCAGTGCTTCTGAGGTGCCTGTGTCCCTAAGGAGCCTTCATGCTCGGAAATGGATGTAACTTGTGACTAAGGACTGATGGCATCACACATTCGGTAGGAATTTGAAATTTCCGTAGGAACTGAAAGACTTTGTCATTCAAGCTAGACATTTTTTGGCCTTTTGAAAGTTTTCAGTGCACACAAGCTGGGTCTGATCCTGCTCTCATTAAGGCTAATGGGAGCTTTGCCATCAACTTAATAGGAGTAGGAAAGAATCTGTCACAAGCTCTGCCTGTCCAAGCCATGGATTATTCTGTACAAGCCAAGATATTTGCTTTAGTTGCTCTTTTTCATTGCTAGTTTTATCATTAGTATTTGTATTCCAAGTGTACCTAGAGACCCTGACTGAGCTTTGCCATGCTGTGCACTGTACAAACAGGTACTTGGAGGAGAAACTGCCCCTAAGAGCTTGTAATGTAAATAGGGAGATAAGGGAAAGCTGGGAGGCAGAGGAAGAGGGGGATGTGTTTTGCAGAAGGGACATAGCTCGCTCTGAGTGAGAAGCAAGAATGAGCACTGCAGCCAAGTGTCTTCAGACTAGGTTCAGTTCTCCCAAGTGCGCTGCTCTGTTCTGTGCTGGGCTAGTTTTGGATCTATTTTGATGGAATTGAGGAAGTTTTCAAACTGATTTCATCTGGAGCACTTTCTGCCTTTTACTGTCTGAGGGCAGCAAGAGAAGGGGCAGACTCTTGTCGAATGGAGTATTACAGTGCATGTAATCACGGGGAACAGAATCCACTTAGATCTTTTGCCTTTGGCATATCTGGTCCTGTGAGTAACCATTTGCCTTCTCAGGCAAGTTGTCCTGATGCTAAATGGTTCAATGTGATGTGGGGTAGAGTGCCAGTAAGATAAATGTAAACTGAAGTTTCTCCTATTGGCTTTTCAGAAATGCCAAATATCCTTGTTACAAGAGGAGGGCAGTAGGGCTCCTGGAAACAAAATACATCATTAACATTAGTCTTAAATGTTTTGAAGGTGGCTGTGGTTTAGGTTTCTTTATTCTTTACCTTTTGATGGAGAGAAGGAAATATATATTTTAATTTGGTTAGTTATTAGTGAAAGTTCGTAAACTTCATCAACTGCTGTGAAGTTTATTAGTTTCATTCCTGTACTTGCTTTTTGTTTTCTGTTGTTTCACAGGGGCTGGTTTATTCTCTGGACTGGTCTTCACTTGTGGGAGAAATGTATTAGGAAAGTTTAACAAGTTCTGGGCTTGCCTCAACTAATTCATTTAGTCTCTTCAGGGCAATATCTCAGGTGTTTTCTGGCTATACGGCAAACCTGGTATCTGTTTAACACAGGAGAATGCAAATTCCAACTGTGAGCATGACTACATTGCCTGTGCAGGTATATTTATTTTAGATATGTTGGTACTGGACTTTATGCTGGGATGAAAATCACTTCCTGCTTTCGAAAGTTTAGAAACTGCTGAAAATTCACTGCTAAAGTTGGTGTTGGGGGACATTTTTGGGCTAAATTTTAAATTCATTCTTGCAATAAGAAAGATTACAAACCAGTCTGCTACCTCCCTGTATGTAGCAGAAGTCGCCAACATGTACAACATGACAAGTTGGTTATTGCTCTTAGGAGCTTTCTTCTGTATGTGATATTATTTGAGAAATTGAATGCTATGGTGTATTTAAAGGCTGTGTTGTAAAATGCATATGCACAGGGGGTAAAATTAAGGTTGCCTGGGCAACCTTAATTCTGGCATTTCCTGATTTTTTGAATGCTATTTTGTGCAACCTTCTCGTTGCCTCAGAGTGGTGCTTGCACTGTGTTCTATCTATATGCACATGGTATAAACTAAAATAAGTATTTTGTAACGTTAGTGTTGGATTTCAGCTAGTTAATTGTTCTTCATTTCATGCTGGAATTGTTTTGTCTTTTGGGTTTGGTTTGAACATTTGTAACAGTTAATATTCAAAGGGAAGTGTTATCGATTTTGTCCTTCCTGTACTGAAGATATCTCTTTTCAGTTGGACCTGGCTGCGCAGGGTAAATCAAGAAAGAATTTCGCTCAAGCGATTTTTCTGTTTCCTTTGGTATTTTTCTGCCTGTTTTGCAGTAGTTCTGTATGCAGCAGTATGAACAGTATGTTTCTCCTACAGTTTCACTTTACTAGAGAGATCAGGATGGAAAACATAACATCCAATCAGTGATGTAATCTCCTAGGGAAAAGTTTCTTTAGCCTGCTATAAGTAGAAATTACATCTCTTTTTAGCAGGTCTCCTGGATCAGTCTGTTTAGGGCTTCTACAAGGGAGACAGTGCATCCAAATGGATTTTGTCCAAAGTAAAATGTTCCTTTTTTTTTTTTCTTTTTTTTTCTTTTGGCTGTGCTTTTAATAGAAAAAGTTATTTTAGCCCTCATTAATTTCTAATAAGTCAGAACAGTGAAGTTCACTGAATCATCTGCAAATGTAGCTGATAAGTAGTCTTGAAAGTCAAATAGAGGAAACAGGGGCTGCTGTGTAACCTGTGATGTATGGGGAACTCTCATGGAAGCAAAGATGAATGAAATGAATTTTATTGGAGGTGGGAGCAGGAAGGAAGCAGGTGGGTACAGCTAGCTCTAAATCAGATAGTTGTAAATATGGTCCAGCATATTTTTAATGCTATGCCACTGTTTCTTCTAATGTTGGGGAAAATATTTTGACTTCCTGAGCCCCATTGACTGAGCAATGAAACAAATGTTGTTTGCAGCCCTGACTGATGGTGAAGTCAGACTTGCCAGATAACTAAGGGAAGAATCAGGTCATTTATTAATCCATCTTGACTACCAAGTTCAGCAAATCTCATTGCCCTCTTGAACTTAAGGAGTGAGGGTGGGTAAAAACCTTCCCAACGGTGTAGAGGGGTGCAGTGCAAGGGTAGCACCACCATCCATGAGTTCATGGCTTTCAGCAGCCCTGTGTCCAGCCCACTAGACATGACCTCTTTCTAAAAAAGTTTGTTTGTACTGTGATTTAAAATTAACATTACACCCCAGCACATCATATGATTTTCTAGCAGGGGTAGAGTGAATAAGAGTGTTCAGGACACTCCTAGTATCAGCTGTTTTAATCTAAGTATAACTAAGGAGGGGTTCGATGTTCTTCAGACCTGCTTTCTAGGCTGGAACATTCTGTTCCTTTCTCCCATCCTGAGCTTTACAATATACTTTGGGCCAAATTGTCTGCTGAGGTAAACAGCCAGAGTACCATTTGAGTTTACACAATCCCAGACAGGTCTTCCTCCCCATGGGGGCTGGGGGAGGGTAGGGGGTATTGTACCGTAACTTCCCCAGTTCTAAGCACTGCAAGCACAGGGAGTGTGGAGTTAAGGAGACTTTTAAAATAAATCACTATGGTATTACAAAAAAAAAGCAAAATTAAGTCAGTCAAATAATCTACTTTATACTAATGCCCTGCAATAATGCTAAATATGTGATTAAGGCATTTTAGTGGTTGTGGTTCTAGAATAGATGCAACTGATTATAAGGCATATTTGAGTTATTTCTTCTTCTCCTTGTGGTGTCTCGTAAGGCAGAAACATTTTCTGCAAGACAGAGGAACTGAATCCTTGATTTAATTTGCAAAATGAAATTCAGCCTAAATACTGATTTTCTTGGAGTACTGTCATAGTAAGATGGTGCAGTGACTTGTAGCATTTTGTGCCAGCTTCTGTTTCCATCAAGATCACTGCGAACTTTGTCACTGACTTTACTGGGAGCTGCTCTGGGCTGTCTGTGCGTACTTGCAGTGCTAGCACTCCTACTTACCACAGCCGGAAGACAAGCTGGTCTTGGAGGTGACAGTTCATTGCTCAGAAAGCAAGCGGGAGAGATGCAGATTTTTTGGCATGAGGTTTTCTATCACATCTTGGACCAGTTGTAACCTCAGTGCTGTGTGGTTGTCACCACTGAGTGAGCCTGTGCCCATCACAGCTCTTCTGCCTAAAGCTCCTTGCGCAGATGCACCTCTACCAGCACAGCTGCCCTCATCCTGCCCTGAAAAAGATTAGAATAAATGTGACAAGCATTTTTTTTACTTATAAATGCTTTTTTACTTATAAACGCTGCCTCCACAGGAACATCAGCACAGTTTTCCTGGTTTAATTGCATTGACTTAAAACTTTTGCACTGGCACAGCTCTGTGACCTGGAGCAAAGACCTTGACGCATTCCTGACAAGACACAGTGTGCAGGCAAAAATATGTGGGCATTTTTGACGACCCCTTTGTGCTGCTCTGCCTGCTCTTTCCTGTTTCATTTTCTCCAGACCGTGATATCCTCGGTGATTAAAATACAATTCTTTGTGAAGAAATGGCATAAGCTGGTCTTGCTCTGAAGATTTGCTTACTGTATACAGTGGAACTCAAGTCTTTGTTACTCTGCTCTGCAGACTGACTAGAACTCTGACCTAAAACCCTGAAACTTTTCCTAGTTTATACATTACCGGAACTAGTTATCTGCATTTATATTGCAAAGCCACCTTTATAAACTCATTGTCTTCAAATTTACTAACTCATTGTCCTCAAATAATGCTCCCAGTGACACGTGTGCAACCCCAAAGAAGGAAATAGAGTTGGCCAGATGACACAGGAGGCATAATTCACGAGTAATGGATTTATGCAGCACTGGACCTGAAAGGATTTGTATGATTACCAATGATGCATGAGCCAGAAAAAATTTAACCTGACTTCCAACTTAAGGTGAAGTTTTCAGCAGTGTTGTTTTACTTTCAGTCTCAGTGTCTTGCTGTGGTGGTTCTTAATAGCTGTGAAGCTGCGTAGACCCATTGTACAGAGTCACAGCACAGGGCTGAATGACACCACACAGGAAGACAGCAACTCTGAGCAAAAGGAAAGCTCTTCCTAAAGATACAACAGTCCTCTGATGAGGAAAACAAAACTTTTTTCCTTTTTTTTTCCCACTCCATGGAAATATGTGATGGAATCTGAAAGTCAGGAATTCTTTCCATCTCCTAATTCACAACTTTCAGATCAACATCACGGAATGTCATTGTTTGGAAAATTAATAGCTTCAAGCTGAGTTTTGTCACAACATCCACAAATTCTCTTTTGCAAAAGCACACAGTGCTGGTTAAGTTGCTCTCTTAGTCAAGTCTTCTGGTTTATTTACTTCAGCATTGTTTAGTTACTAAATGTAATTTGGGGCCTAAATTTTCACTGTTAACGCTTGGGTTTGCTCTGTTACAATTCATTTGAAGCCAGTGATGTTGTATAGTCATAAGGATGAATTAAAAGAAATCTCTCACTTCAATCTGAAGTTATTGGGTGCTAACAGTTATGAGGAGAAAGGGCCAATATTTTCAAGGCAGCATCCTAAAAACTGTAGAGATTTAAATCCATACAGGGACATCCCATTAACACGTCTGCTTTTAGGCATACGGAATCTCTGCAGCCCTTGTTGACATAAATGGAAATCAAGAGTTTTGTTGCTTATGCTCATGTAAGGCTTTGGGTCTGCTTTACACATGTGCATGTCTGGTACTTGAGCATCCAGGACTTTGAGCCAGATGTTGAGCTCCCAGCTGTCTGGGCTGGGTGGGCTTGCCATGCTGTCTTCCTTTTTGATGGAATTCCTATACCAGCCCTCAAAATCTGTGAGCAAATAAACCAGCTTGAAAGCACAGAAGTCCATGACAAGGCTTTCTTCAAATCTCATCAGTGCTTTTCCTTCTCATCTAGTTTCTAGCTCCCAGGCCATAAGACTGGGGCCAAAGTAGGCTATTGCTGAACAAGATGAGATGTATCCTTTTGTGTAATAAGCTGCTTCTATTGCCTTTTGATTACTCTCAGCCTTGGGAGCAGCAGACAAAGGACCGTTATTTAGATGTGGCTTGGCACAGGGTTGTGGTCACAAAGCTTCCAGGCTGGCTACAAGTTGGTTCAGTTAAGCAATATTATACAGTGCTAATGCAGTTACTCCTTTTCTTCTTTTGCTTGTAAGAGAAGAAAAAAATCAGGTTCTTTGAGCTTGATTGGAAGAAAAATGATCCTCTACTACTGGATTTACCAAACTGCCATGTAATCCAAATAAATCTAGATGTGACTGAATTCCTATAAGAGGTTTAGTGATATCTGAGCCATTGCTTTAACTTAATGCTGTCTGATGGCTTGATTATACCTAGTGCTGCAATGCTCAGAGGTTTGTTTTGTTTGTTAAATTGTGGATGATGAAGTTCATTTGAAGATGAGGTCCCTGTCATCTCTTTTAGAATAGAACAAGTCCAGTAATTGTTCATTTAAGGAGTAACAGCTTGTGGAATGTCTCACTACATGGGCTTTTCAGGTTGCTTTCCAAATTTGCAAATTTGTGTGTAAGGCATGATGGTCTTTTGATGTTTCGGTTCTTTGTTGCAAATGCCTCTCTCAATGGACGTCAAATTCCTCACTTCCACTGCTGCAAACTTACTATAAAAATTACCCAGTATAAAAACTTCCTTACTTTCTAATTGTAATGGGTGAGTTTCACTGGCATAATGTTTCTTGTTTGTTCTTGGCTAGTGCTATGATTTGCTGAATAATTACCTATAGCTACCAGATCTGAATTATGTCTTCTTACGCGTTGTGAGGATAAAAACAAGACAAAATATTAATCAGAATTTTGACTCTGAAGCTGTTGTTAGCAAACTGAAACTGTAACTCTGTGTAGATCTTCTATCTTACAGTAAAGAAATTTTCCCAAAGAACTTTGCCATCAGCTATTGGCAGGTGTCAGGAGAGTATTATAAATTGGCATCTTTATAGCTGCAGTGCCGAAATCGTGCTCCCACTCATGTTTGATGTAAACAACCAGAGCAAATTCACAGCAGAGTGACAGAATTATTAAACACTGAACCAGATTGTGTCCTAGTTATTGCCATCGTGAACGTGTTTTTATAAAGTGGGTATTCTGGACACGCATCCTTCTGGTCTTGTGGCAGGAAAGGCATGTACTTCATGCCTGTGCTGGGTTCCCAGCATCCTGTCCCAATGCCAGGCTTGTCCTTGAAGCGTTGGATGGGAAAGAGAGAATTTTGCATTGTGAGGGCTCTGAAATCACAGGGTGTTTAATTATAATGTCACCTGGCCAATAGAGAGTTGATACCAGTGTGATGCATGCAACTGAAAACCAGATTGAGTCTGAAGAACAAGGCAAATTGATTCCCCTTCTTGTGCAGGTACCTTGTCTGATATTTCAGTGACATTTACAGAGATTAAATACATACAGAGGATCTGCAAACCTGTGATTTAAGGCTTTTAAAAATATATTTTTAAAAAAGGTCATTGGGGATTTGGAAGAAAGTCTTTATGATCTCTTTAGTTATCAGAAGGAGAAGACTTCGTATTACACCAGTTTATGAGAGACTGGCCTCATGGCGTCTTCCTGAAGAAGTAACTGTTAGCTATCTCAGACATAGTTTGAACTAACCAAAAAAGAATTGCACACTGGGGAACTGCTCTTTCGAGTCTTGCTTCTTTCTATCATTTGCATGAATAATGCTGTATTACGTGTTAGCATGATATACTCCCCATGTTCTTGCCATATTTTGAAGCATCAACTTGATCTTTCTTTCCCCTCTCTTACACCGTTTCAGTGCTGTTGCGTTCCTGGTGTTTCAGATAGATCCCATATGAGCTAGTGACAGCAGGCAAAGTTGTAATTCTTGTAATTCTGATAATTTTATTTATTTATCATTTGGTGAAACCAAAAACCTCAGGGAGGGTCTGAGGTCTTTCCCAGGTCCCATACAGGTGCCTGCTGCCTGGCTTCCAGATTTGAAAATGTGTTGAAGCACCTTTTTTCTTTAGGCTCCTAGGTCCCTATAGAAATGAGTAAGAATTTAGGGTCCATATTCATTAGACTATGTAGACTTTTATTTTAAACTGATTTCAGCAATTTGAGTCTTTATATGTAAATGCTTACTAAATCAGGCTGTGACTATGAAGTAAGTTGTATGGATGCAGGTTATGGAGTGAGCACTGTAGCCTCATAAGTATTTTGATCAACAGTCCATAAATAAAATCTTAATTAAGGAGTCACATGTCAAAATATCTTTTGAAATCTGTGCTTTGCTGCATTAACTGCTTCAGCTGAGGCACACGATCCTCTCCATGTGGCCTGGAAGCACAGGGGACAGCATGCTGAGTTGATTAGTTACCTCCAGAAGTGGCAGGTCTTTCCTTGCCGTAACCTCTACACCTGGACACTAGTGCTGTTATAACTCCAACAGAAACATATGGAGCTAGTTTTCCAATTGGCAACAGCAGCTTATTTTTTATTTGATGGTACTTGAGTCCTAAGTGGGGAATATGCTATTATTAATAACTTACTGAAAATATTTTGTAGCAAATTTATCATTAATGCAAAATGGACTTTTTTTTTTTTGGAGTAGTTTCTCTGATTGCTTGCTGCATACTGATGAATATGAGGCAATGGCCTATGTAGAAACTTGGATTCATGTTACCAATTTCTTCTCTGTGATTACACTGGAAATGTATTGCTTTCATTTTGTCATTATTATTAATGTGAATCTCATCTGTAGCTTCTAGTTATTCACCAAATGTTTTCATAGGTACTGTAGCCAATATCTAAATTTGGTAGGGAGAGGGTCCTATCCAAGTCCCACAGACAACAGTGAGGTAAAGATATTGTTGTCACACACACGTAGGTTGCTGGTATTATGATATATATGAGCAGCCACATTCAGAGCCCTGTTACATTAGCGGCTGCTCGTTCATGCCTGGCACAAGAGGTGTAACCCTCACCTACTGGGAGGAACTTTATGTCTTAATACACAAGGCATACAAAGTGTAGGGAAGGGGGATTGTATTATAAAGCCCTAAAAACTGTCAGGTGACACTCCCACTGTCTGTACCTCTCTGAAGTATTTTGTTTAAGACTCAAGTGTGATTTCAGGGTAGGATCAGGAGATTTTAGTTACCAGCTAACCTTTGAAGGGCAAAAATAACCTTCGAAGGATAAAGTGCATATTTCCCATGTGCTGTGCATCTACATGCTGCTTCTCAGCAAGTTTTTAAGAGGGGAACATATGGTATCTCTCTACCCCTGCCTGAATTGATTCCTTTAAATTTGTCTTGCCACAGTCTTGGAGTTGCTGCCCCAATTTCTGTGACACCAGAGTCAGGGCAGCATAGCATATTGTGCGGATGGGTAACCATGCCTCACCAGCTGTGGCTGCCCTCGGATGGGCTTCATGAAGGCCCTGTGACCCATGTTACATGGCACAGATGCTCACCAGGATTTCGAAGACATTTGTTATCCATTTCCCTTTATTTCCAGGAAGCTCTCAATGCTGTTTTACCTTCCCTTGCTCACTTAGCAATTTCACCAAGTCCTTTCTAAGCTGGGTAGAGGAGCTGTGCCATGCAGACAAAACCAATGTTTCATATTGTCAAGCCCAGTATTGTTCATATTGGGCTGAGGTGCAGACTGAGTTAAGAAAACGTAACAAAACTCCATTGATATTTTTTAGTCCTAATAAGCATTTTTAATGTAATCTCTCAGGCTGCTGGAGGAAGGCACTGAGATAAAGCTAGTGTACAGTCTTACGCCTTTGAAGGGAAATAAGTAACTGTGCCCAATGAAGTAGACTGATACCCAAATGCGGTCAGTTCAGTGGTTGAGAAGTGGTGTTTTGTTACATATTGAATCTCTTCTGTGCTCTGAGTTGCAAATTCATCAGCTCTTAGTTAGGTTCCTGTGCCATCAGGTGCCTCTCAAAGCCTAGTGCTAGTTTTGATGTCATCACAGCAGAGCAGTGGTACCCACACCAACAGTGGATATCTGGGGCAGCCTCTTCAAACACAGCCTCAAAACATGCAACCCTTTCATGCTGGCAGGAGAAAAAAGGACCTTGTAGGGTCCTCCATCACTCCTGCAAGCAATAAAATTAGAGGGTCCCTGTGTCATTACAAATAGGTTTGTTGTTTCAGGCAAAAGAAGTCATTCTGGAGACCTCCCCTTTCCACAGACATTAGTTTTTCATTAATATCAAAGAGACTGTGCTTCTCAACCCAAACATGGGGCCAAAGTGATAACTGCTCTTATGCTTACAAAATACTTCAACCAGAAAGAGGAAATGTCTGAATTTGTATAGACCTGCTTTGAAAAAAAAACATTTTTATTTATAAGAAGAAAGATTTTGTGTCAAAGGAGAAATGAAAAACATTCACAGGCCTGGGTAAGGCTCTTACATAAGCCATTCTTTCTTTTCAGATGCCCAGCAATAAATGATGCAAATGAAAAAGATACAGCGTGGGGAGTACTATTTCAATGTAATCTTCCACCTCGCAACTGATGACTGAATGATTTTATTATAAGAACAACATGGTTTGGGGCACAGTGTCAGAAAGTCAGCACTTGCCTGGAGCACGCATTTGAATGTGTGTAACCCCTCTTTTGCCAGTTGTCCAGAGAAATCCCCTTTCTTTATCTTTCAAAACTTTCTATCTCTCTTTTCTGTGCTGAGTTGTACCACTGGATTTCAAACACAAACCCCCTGAAAAGGGAAATGCCCTCCTGTGGACTGGCTTTAAGTGGCATTACTAAACAGGTTGTAACATATGTGGATTACTTCTTGTTAATGTACAATAGTACTACGTGTCAGTGTTTGCAGTGTGACTGCGTCTTACCAGGTTGTGACCAGAAGGCTTTGCCATTGCCACTTGCTTCATAAAAAGCCTGCAGGTTCTCTTTGGGAGGTTGCTGTGTTAGGGAGAAGTGCATAAGGTGGGCTAGAACCATGGTCTGTGGCACTGCAGGCGTGGGGTGGTGAAAAGGTACTGCAAAGGTGGCTGGGATTCAGCCTTATCCTAAGAAGGGTTTTTACTTCAGAGGAGTGTGTGCTGTGTTGGTGCTGCAGGAATAGTTTACCCACTTCAGGGAGAAAATACAATCCCCGAGATCATGTGGTGGGATGAATGAGAAGGTAAACCTCAGTGAGATTTACCTTATCTAAGCATACACAAGGCAGACTGTCATTGTTCTCTAGTTTGTGCTGTCCTACAGCACAAAGCCTTTGTCCTATGCCAAGCCTATTTATTCTGGGATAAGGACTTCCTATCTTGACCCACATGTGCCAGCCATATTGAGGTATATAATTAATTTTTAGTATGTGGTCAGTCCGTAACATATCTTACCTTGAGGCCAGTACAGAAGTGCTGTGCTTGAGTTAGAGCCTCCCACAGGGAGTTCCAAATGGGTGTAACTCAGAAATAACAACTTTCCCAGGACAACAAGGGCCTGTTCACCTGCAGCAACTTGGGTTAGCCCATGATGCTCCCTGTTCAGGACATGGAGATGCTGACCTGAATTCTCTGTCATTGCTTGTTGTCTTATTTCAGATGTTAAGTTCTCTGGAGTAGAAACTGTCTTTACTGCTTGTATGGTGGCCAGCTCAGTTTTGGTGTTCCTGCTCGTGGCTCTTTGTGCATATTGTACAAATTGAGCTTTAAAGACAACACAGAAACATTTTTTTTCTTAACTCATTATATGGGTATTATTTGGCAAATTATTTTAAGCAGCAGAACCTTTGAGAAAATTGGCAAGGTTTTGTTTGAGTAATCTGTAAACATAATTAGAGGTTTAACTTGGGAAGCAAATTAATTATTCTGTTGCTTTTGCTGATCTCTGATTTTAGGCCAGGTAGTACTATTTTTGTAGCTGATATTGCTAATGTACCTTTTTAAATGTCATCATGCCTTACTGAACCTTGTATGTCACCTGTACTAATGTAATAAGTCAGTGTGTTTGGGTTTTTTTTACCAAGCATGGGAAAATACTGATGTATAAACATCTTGCAATCTTGATTTCCTTTACAGCTTCTTTAAGTGCTTAACAACTGTAAAAACCCAACTTCAAACACTTCCTGCAACTACTTAGGGATTAATTTGAATTAAGATAATTCAAGTGTTGGCATATAAATATGAGTCAGGCTTAAAAAAAAAGATCTTTGCAAAATGAAAGGATTCAATTTTTTTCCTAATAAAAACAAACAGCTGTTTCTCCCATATGGTATTCTCTTGTAAAATATTTACATTTGAAAGGCGCCCAGGCTCCTTGCAGTAGAATACAATTTAAACAATGAGTAAGTGAAAAAAAATCTATTGTGGTCAGCTCTGATCACAGAGGTTTTTAGCATGCACCTTCCCCCTTCTGACCCATCTGCCCTCAGCATTAGGCTATTTGCCTTACTGTTGGAAGATTTTCCTTGTTGAGTAACTCAGTATTTTTCTTTCTGAAGAAATAATAATTTTCATCAAGTTTTAACCTGGTGTAGGTCAAATAGTGTGTGTGAGAAGAAGGATATTACAAAAGAAGTGTGTGGGGGGGGAACTTGACCAAATGAAAAACAATAAAAGATGGGAATGAGCTATTAGTACATCAAGTTTAGTAATGGTTCCCTACTCTGAACTGCAGAAAAGTTGGCTGTAGGAGTGTCTCTCTGGAAGCACCATCGCCCCTTGGTTAGTGGAAGCAGTTTCCTTGGTTGCATGGCTGCCAGAGTCTCTCTTTTTTTGCCTACTGCAAGGATGAATGTTAACTTTCCAGCTGGAATTGCTCTGTTTGCTTTCACAGTGAAAACAGAACTAACAATTCTGGTAATGTTATTAAAAAATATTTGTCATGTCAAAAAGTCTTGCTGCCTGTAATTATGTTTAAACATCCCAAACTGAATAGCAACATTCAAACTCAGCTACAGTATTTGATTAGACTCGGTTAATAGTTACTAATGGGTGTGCAGCTTTTATAATTTGAGGGAGAGAATGGGGAAGTCAATGGCAAGCTTATTTGGAAGGCTGTGAATGACTGAAGAGCTACAGGGTCTTGACCCTCATACTGTCCTGTGCTTGGGGGATGGGGGGAGATTAGTGCCAGGCCTCATTCGTAAAGAAAAGGGTCTGATTTTTCCAGATTAAGTCAAGATCTGAGTAGAAAACAAAACAGTTTTCACATGTGATGAACGTGAGGGTGATGGGAGCTTGCTTTCTTTTTTTTTTTTTTTCTTTTTTTTTAATTTCAAAAAAGTTTCTGTTTTATCTCAAGCCCACAGCAGTCTCTTTGCTGGCTATGTTTGCTGTTGACGTTATCCTCTGCAGAGCAATGGGGACCTCAGTCTGTAGTATTTCAGCAATGAACTATGATTACAAGCTCTTTCATGGTGTGGGACACATCATCTCCTGAGTTTGCCAGATACCCACAGTGGTTTACTAAAGCCTTGTTTCTTGGGGAACTGTATCACTATTAATACCACCAGTGCTACTAAAGTAATACATTTTTAGATAATCTAACCACTTTTGGATAGTTAAAGGGGCTTTTCACAAAAAGGGGTGTTCCCCAGGACAAGTTCTACTTACATGAACAGAGGTGAGCACTGCACTCATCCAGTGATGCCCGCATCAGAGCTTACACTGGGGCAATGTATTTATATCTGTTGGTATAAAATCACATCTCTGGCCAGCAGTCACACATGGAGGAAAACTGTGCGCAGACCTGGCTTTGGTAATTGGAGAAAACTGTGTAGTTTCACTTTTCATTTCATGCCATTCTTGTTTACTAAGGCCCCTTGGCGTAAGCCTCACTAAGCTTCTCTGCAGTCCATGAAGATGTGTAAGTGTATTATGGAGAAAGCTTTTTACCCTACGCAATGTCATCATGACATCCCAGAGAATTAGTTTCAAGCACAGCTTTGTCCTTTCCCCTATTTTTCCTGTTCTTCCCATTCTGAGTGAATGCTTTCCTAGTCATAGTAAAAGAGTATATCCCTTTTGAGTTATTTATTGGCTCCATCCGGGGTATGTTATTCTTCAGGAATAAATACGAACTCCTGATAGAAAGATAGTTTTATGCTTTTTGGCAATAAGCCACAAGATGGTCCACAAAAGCTGCATCTTTTTATTATGCGCAATGTTTGGACTTTGGGAATAGTTTATATTCAGAAATAATATATTGCTAGTGCTTGGAGAAAAGCCATGAGACTAAAGAATGCTTGGGGTTTTTTGCTCAAAAAAGATTGTAAGGGTAATGTTTATAGCACATCTGATGTTTGAGATACATTTGTTATTGGGGTGTGAAGCAGCATGCTGGTTTACTTGCTGTTTTGAATGGAGGAATTCAAAGTTCTGGGTTTATAAATGCTTTTTTTTTTTTTTTTTTCCTTAAATGAAAAAGAGAATATCAAGAAGACAGAATACACGAGCGGGTAATCTGTGTGCTAAACTGATGGTGTCTGAATAAGTCTGGAATGATGTGTTTCTGACACGAGTGCTAGAAACTAGTGAGCATTTGAAAAGAAACACAGGAAAGGCACAGTTATTTTATGCTGGAAAGGAAAGCACCTGGCATGTTCACTTTGATTTCAGAGGCCTATGTCACCCTCTGTTTTTTTGGACAGGTCTGGAGGAGATGGTAGGAAGATGATAGCAAGCTCAAGGGGTGCTGCTTACAGCAAAAAATCCCAAAGCAGCTTTTTTAACCCCTTGCTGGCTGCTGCTTTTCTCTTTTGCCAGTATTTCCCTGGAACAGCTGTCAGCAGCTCTGAGCACACCAGGCTTAATGCACACAAAGGCTCAACCACACGGAGGTTATGACCTAATGTTAATAGTGCTGCCATTTATTGTGTGGCAGCCATGGGACTTCCCCTGCTTTGTCTAATATCCTGCCTAACCTAATTCCCTTTAAAAGGCTTCCTTGCACAAGGAAGAATTATGAAATCAAACTTTCACTTTTGTTATAGCAGCTTGTGTTTACTCTTGATGTGCTTGCTCAGAAAAGGTATTTTTGGCACCGCTGGGGAAAGGAGAGTAGGTTCCTGGGCATCCTGTTTAAGCAGAGTTTCAAATGGTTGTTTTCTGGGGGACCAAAAAAAGGAAAAAGGAAGATCAGCAGTCAAGGGATCTTTTTATGTGGCTGTTGATGATTTTTATTCTGCAGGAGTCATAATCCAGATGAGAGGCAGAAATACTTGGGGAAGGATCTCTGGCTCTGTAGAGTAAAAATGTTAAGTGTTGTTGCAAGGCTGAAAGTCTTTTTCACTTGAGGGCTTCAGTGTATTGTAGTGGTGTAATTTTTCACCATAGATTTTTGCCTTCAAAGTTGCCTGTTAGAATTAGTGTGTAAAGTCTACTTTAGAGCTGGTTGGTTGTTGCCTCCTACCAATCAGATGGTGGGAATCATGTATTTGTTGCATGCTTGGGAGGTGTGTCTTATATTCCTGCAACAATAATGTGAAGAAATACAGCAGATCAGCTATGATTAATGGTGAAGATGATATATAAATATTAAAAAAAGGTCCTTACATATCTAGAAGATATCTAACTTCTATGTAAATAAGCCTAATTCCAAAAGACCACAAGGATAGAGCATTGTTCTGTGGTCCCAAAAGCACAAGCTCTTTGCTAGTAACATCTGCTCAGATTTGTCTGCAATTATTAATTTATAGCTGACCTGTAATACATGTTTGGCAGTCCTTTTTGATATAGTGAAGGGCAGTAGCGCATATACATGCTGTCCAATTCATTATAATTAGTTTTTCAAACTGGGAAATCCAGAAGAGCAAAGGTTGATTAAGCACAGGATAATTGGAGCTGCAGAATTTGGTAAAATACTATTAGGTTTTTATTGTGCCCAAGGGATACCTAGGGAAGCAGATTATAGATACATCATGGTAGACACAATGGGATACAGACCTGTCCAGAATTATTCCCAATGTTTTTATTCTGCTGTGTAGTTAAACTTGGCCTCCTATTAGATCTAATTTGAGATAGAAGTGCTAGAATGAGTAATGTGTATTTCAGGTTCTTGTACCTGTTGTCTCTAGCTGGTGCCTAAAACTGAGGCTCCTGAAGTAACTATGTACTTGTTAAAATCTTTGTCAGTGTTTCATTAAGAAAATAAATGGATGGGCTGGAACAGGAAATGTTTAAGTCCTATGAACATGAAAGCCTCATGTGGCAGTAGAAATAGAATAATGGCTTTTTGGCAGATGCTGAGGACAGATGCAGGCCCTGCGCACCCCCACAAACTTGTGATGCCAGTGCTCAGCCACATGGTGAAATTCTAGCTCGCCAACTTTGTTTCATTACTTGGAAAGTATGTTTCAACTTTACTTTAAAAAAACAACCCCAAGCCTCAACATATTAAATATGGCTCATTACCAAGCTTAAAGGGTATCTGTAATGGATATTTCTCAGACTTTCAGGTAATGGAGGCTACCCTTTGGAGAGTTACCTAAAATGACCCTTTGCATGTTTAAACCATTTGCTTACCAGCACTGCAAAATGAATTATAAGGGTATTAAAGGAAACATATATTTATTAAAAGACTTCTGGGATCCTTTAGCTGTGGTTCAGATTTGTCACAATGATGATGCTGTCAGATGTCTGATGTTTCTTAATTGAATGTAGCAGAGGGGGACACTCATGTTTTATGCCACCAGAGGTATATGCAAGCCACGGGTGTGGCCTGCTGTTCAGCATCAACATACCACCTTTTGAAATAAGAAAACCAAGGATGCTGTGAATGACTGAAGAGCTACAAAGGTCTTGAACCTTGTCCTGACCTATATGGGGTGTGTGTGTGTGTAATGCAAAAAATATGGACCTCAAATGATTGTCCAGTCTGTTCCCTACTTGATGGTGGGGATAGTGACTCATGTGGCAGCTTCAGCAATGAGATGGCCACAGTCCATGCGGTGGTGTCTGTTTCAGTACTTCACTATGCTCTGTGTTTTCAAATATTTTCCTAAAACTTTGTCGTTTGCAGAAATCTAAACAGGAATTTGAAAGTTTGAAGCTGTCCTTTCATGAATTTGTTTGAAAACCCTTAGTGTGTCTTTTGTAGTCCTCTGTGATGAAGCAACCCTAGTTCTTTCAGTTTTTCCCAGGAGTTTGTGTGCTTTAGACCATTGCACATATGCACTCTTTTCTTCTGGCCTCGCTCCAATACATCCATATCTCCGTGTGGGGTTTTTTGTTTGTTTTTGGGTTTGGTTGTTTTTGTGAGTGGGGAAGATACAGATTGTTTGCAAACAGTTGACTGGGTAAAATAGAAGGCAAAAACTGAAGAATTAACATTTCATTATTCAGCAAATTCAGCTTGTTCCAAGTGGCCCAGTGCCAATTTAATGAATTTCTTTTAATTCTGAAGCAAGTGATTGGGAATCCCTTCATTTCCTAAATATTGTAATTAATTCTTTTTATTCTCTCCTGCTTCATTGTGTAGTATTTATTTGCTGTTAGTTTTCAGATGGGATTTTTGAGTAACTGAGAATGGAACAAAGAAATCCAGCACAAGAAAGTGGAAATTTGCTGACTGCTGTGTTCCATCCCATCCCCATGTGATTTATCTCTATCTTAATCTGCAAACCAGCTGCCCTCTCTTCTTTCTAACTTTGATTCAGTCATCCTTGCTATTGTTGCAGTAGTCTGGGACATGAGAAAACTTCTCACGTGTTTCCTTGCTGTCCTAAGACTGTTGAGGTTATATCTTTTTCTTTGCTTCCAAGAACAAAAATTTTAGCCACAGAAATAATGTGAACTTCATTTTCCTGTGTTTTGTGAATGTAAATCTTGGATAGCTGTTTGCTGAGGCCAACTATCCTTTTGGCTACAAATGAGAACAGAATATGGTCCTACTTGTTTATAGAAAAAAAAGAAAACCCGCATGGTTTGGGCTTTCAGTGATGTTATCTTTTGGTTGCTGATCTGTCCAATGGTTTTCAAATTATAATTTCTAAAAAGTTACTCATAAGGCATCTGCTGAAGGATTTTTGGCCTAAGCAGTCTGGTAAAGTGCTGATTTTATGGGATCCGTGTCTAGGTTGTTTACTGTTGCTGCTTCTACTAGCTTATCATTTCTATGCTGATTTGCAGCTCTGAGTTGTGGTTACCTGTGGTAATAACTTTGGCCCTTTCCACTGAGCAAATAGCCTGGATTCAGAAGTAATGTTTCAGAGAGGCTGCAAATCAGGGCCACATGTATAGACTTAATATTTGCAGGAGTATGGATTATAGGTGCATTTATGTCAGGGGAAACATGCCAAATGGGACAGAATCTCATGGAGGCCAAAAGCTTGGTTCTGCTGTGAAAATGCTTCAGTTGCAGTGATGCTGAGATGACTTGGACGAATAGCTCTTACATATGTTGGCAACAAGATCATGTTAAAAACATCTCAAAGAGCATAGCCCTTTAGGAGAGAGAGGCAGCAGCTCTTATAGTTGTGCAGGCCTTTGAAACAAGTTCCTGTGGTGGCTTCATGTCTTCATCATGTATTTTGCTTTTGTAAGAAAATGTGAGAGAAGTTCTCATTAGTACTCTAGAATAAATTGCTGTCATATCTGTGTGCAGAAAAGAAGAAAGAATCAAAAGCACTGAACTTCCCCAAACCTCAGTGTCTTGGAATGATAAAATGGATGATAGAAACCTGTGCAGGACTGTTTCTTCTTCTGCAAGTTTAGTAGCCACAGGGTGCAATGTGATGGTGACAGACATTTCCTGACTGGAACTGTAATTCTTGGTGTATTTTCTATGCCTAGAATAAGATAAGATTTGAATGTCCTCCTTTTATAGCTGAAGAAAACCATCTATCTGACCAGTCATTTTGTTCGCTTACTAGTGCTCAGCACTTTCCAATCCACTGTCAACTAAATGATACAGAATAGATAGATCAGACTTAGTCTTGAAAAAGGCAATTTGTGGAAGGGACCAGATGCTGTTTCTGCTTGTGTTGCTTAGGATACTCAGAAATGGTGAGGAATCCCCAACTGGTACATGCTGCTACATGTATGGCAGCAAATAGTATGAAAAGGAGTGAATCTGCACTGCGAAGGTTAGTGTGGAGGAGCCAGTGTTTGCACATTGTGGATTTCAGCTCTTGCTTTGGACTGGCTGTCTGGTTGCTTAGACCACCTGTTTGTGGTGTATGTGCATCAGCCACTTGAGTGTCACCCAAAAGGGTGCATTTTGTGTGCCCATAAGACCCCTTGGCAGCACAAATCAAAAGCACAGTAAGAGGGAGCGGTTGGGAATTTTCTTCAAAAGTGCATTTCGGTCCTGCACTGTGATGCTAAAGCAGCTGAACCTACTCGCACCCTTATGAAATGAAGGACCACTGCCTGCATGGTGAGTTTACGACTTCTGTTCCTCTAGCCATCAATAATTATTACTGTGGCTTTGAGGGGTGAGTGTACTTCCAAAACTCTCTTCATGTTCCTCTTCCTCAGTGTAACATGTTTACCTCTGGCATCACCTGTAAAGCTCTACCTTGCAGTGCAGCCCCTACCATCCACCACATAGGCTGAGCTCTGCCCACTCAGACAAGCAAAGAGCAGTCATCCAGCTTCCCTTGCCCAGCCCCTACACCTCCATCTCTCCCAGGGACATCCATGCACACATCAGCACAGCTCCCACTCAAGTGGTTGCTATTTTGGAAAAGAGCAGAGAGGATATCAGCCCCTGTGTAGAGCATTTACTGGAAGTGCCTCACTGACTCACAGCAATTACTGGGGTATCTGAGGTTAAGGGCGTGATGAGTAATTGAGGTATTTTTCACTTCAGGGATGCCAGATCTTGTCTCCTCCTGCATCCTATGGACAGATGTAATTTTGAAAGCCTTAAGTAAAGAATTTATAATAGGTGAATGTCCTCTCTTCTCTCCTCACCCTCTCCTCCCCAAGACTAGCAGTGTCTTTAAAATGTCCCTTTGCATTGGCTGGAGGTGTTAGCAAGGGCAGGGAGGGTTACACATTGATTGCATCTTCCAGTAGAGGAGTGCAGGGCTGTGGTCTTTACCAGACCTGGAAAAATTGTCCTGAAATCTGACCTTTTCCTGTGTAACCCCTAGGAAAGGTAATTTTTGAATCACATACAACACAGCGTCATGCCCAGAATTTACCTCTAGATCTGCATCTATGGAGCAAGAGCCCAGTGAAACTAGGGAGGATCAGATTCTTGCTGCTCATCTTCCAAGAGTGCCGTGTGCCTCTTTATCAACTGGTGTGCCACATCCTCAGCAGACTAACAACTGATGCCGGATAGCAGACGTTCCTGGGAATACAAATCCCCATGCTGCTGTGTTATGCATTCATAAGGCAATTATCAAAATGGAGGTGATCTTGCTGAGCGTATGATTTGGATGCTGAATAATCTCACTCAAATGTAGTATCGGTGCAGGGTGAGGGAAGTGTTTTTCATGCCTGAATTTGTATATCTTAAAAAATAAAGAGAATGCAGCCTGGCAGATCTGGTAGCTAAAGCTTGTTGGTACTGTGCACCCACAGTCGGAATCTGTTTACTGCAATTGCCTCACCCATTCTTCCTGAAGCAGATTATGTTGTAGTAATGCTTATCAACTTATTTGACACTATATATTCCTATGGATTATTGACTCCTGTATGCAGTTCCATCAGACGTACCAGATGATTGCTTCTCCTTTTCTTTTTAGACTCAACATGGTTTTACTTTGGGCTTTTCTGCGTGTCTAAAATTCAGAGCACGTTTGGTTGTCATTAGTCTCTTGTCTGCCTTCCATCACCAGCTTGCCTTCCCTTTGTCGTGATGCCTGCTGTGCCATCTCCTCCTGGAGGATGCCTGCCACGAGGGACTGGAGCTGCAGCCCATACACATTTAATTCTTGAACTAAAAATACATAGATGTCATTCTAGTCACTTTTACCCTGAGGGCAGACAGGCTTGTGGGGATTTTTATCATGTAATGAAATGCTTCCAGTGACACAGTCTAAATGAAGAATAATATCTTATGCATCTTGCAGAAATAAATTCAAAACTGAAATGTAATAAAAATTGCTTTTAAAGGAGGACAAATCATGCTGAACAAAAAATATGGAAAACTTCTTTTTAAACACACCCTTTTCTGAAGAATGTTGAGTTTTGGTCTGATTCATTGACGTAATGAGAGGCTTTCAGTGATCAATGTTTGTCTAAAAAATACTGGCTTCCAGTTACATAGACCACATGCAACTGAGTGGATGAAACCTTTCACTGGAGAGCAAGTCTTGGTATCATTGTTTAAAAGGAAGTCAGGCAAAGAAAGCTTTGGTTGAATATATCCTTCATCCTAAACTCCAGGCAGAGTGGATCTAGGACTGAACAGTGGCTTGTAGGGCTGCAGGTTCATCCTTTCTTCTTCCTGGGTTCAAGACCCAGTGTCCTGTGGCATCACACTTTCCAAAAGTTTCTGAACTTGGAGAATCACACTTATAAAATTTGAGATCTAAACCCAGAAATGAGCCAAATCAAAGTATTCTAGTTTTTCTTGGTGCTGCTAAGACCTGGTTTTACAGGGTTTTCTGTCTCTAATTTTGCGGGCTTAAACCAGGGGCCCACCACGGCCCTTGGGCTTCCACCATACTGAGCAGGGAGCAGGGGCACTGACCCTGGGCAGACCCAGCTTTCTGCACCACTGCCCATTCAGCTGCAGCCTGGTAATTGTGCAGCCAATTAGTCTTTGTTATGAGCATCTGTGACAAAATACACTTTGTTTTAATAACAATCATTATTTGAAAGCCACTAAAAATTAAACCAGATGCAGCCATTATGTAGCTGCTTACATTTGCGTGGCTCTACCCGCTTTCTTCAGTCATGAGTGAAATTGTAGCTTGTTCAGGGAATATGACAGACCCTTAAATATGGTGATCAGGCAAAATATTTTCACCCGGCTGCCTTCACACAGAGGAGCTCACACACGCCTGTGCTCCCAGTGGCTCAGGGTGAGACAGTGAGTTGACAGATTTCTGAATTCAAAATAAATTCAAGTCAGCCTCAAAGGCAGCGACGGGAGGGAAGCCTGCCTCTCTCTCTCCCCCTCTTCCTTTGTGTGAGTGTTAGGTCTTGGTAAAGCTCCAAATTAAAATATGCATGTTATATTTGTGTGAGTATTTTTGTTCTTTTCAAAAATACCCTCTCAGGAGCACAATTAAAATAAAAGATAATCTTACCTCCACCTGTAATCGTGGGAATGTGCTTTCTGGTAATAACAGCACCAGCATTTACCATTATTACACTGTTCAGAGACCATCTGTTATTTTCAAGGGAAGAATGAGTAAGAAAAAATGCATCAGCTGAACTCTTATAAAGCAGTATGAGAAATACTGTTTGAAAATGTCTAAGTCATGATTAAAAAGAGAGCAGGGTCGCCTCAAAGCCAGTGATTATACTCTCTCTTAACGTGCTCATTATCAGATAATGCTGCTGTACATCATATAAGGAGCACTTCTATCTGCTATGAGAAGCAATGGGGACTTGTTGACTGCTTTCAGTATATCGTTGTCTGGAGAATATGGGACCAGGAGAGGACTTACATGAGGGAGTTTGTCTTGCTTTTACTATGACCCACGCTTGCTTTTTCCATGTTGGCCATTATTTTCCCAAAGTTCTCTTCCTTTTGGCATGCAGTCCATGCTGTGAGCTCCTATGAACAGCAAGGTACAGCGACCTTCATTTGCTAAGCAGAAAAATAATGGTATTCTTTTTCTAACCTTCATCGTTCCTGTCAGATCCTTCTTCAGAAATCGCTCTTCCTTACCTATTTTTGTTGCCTCTCTTTTCCTGACTGTTCCCTGAAGTTACAATTCTCATTAGCAACCATTAGTTACAGACAAATTGCATGACAGGGAACACCAGGATAGGTAAAGAGAAGCACATATCATGGTCTTTAGTTGTTCCCCTTCATAATCCTTTTCTTGATATTTCCTGCTGTGCTGTGCGCCTAATAGTGTCCAGTTAAACCAGTACATGAGCATTACTGTTAAAATCAGTGAGATGGGTGGTATCAGCAAGAACTAGTCACCTAAAGGAGATCTAAAGTATTACACTGGAATTGCAAGTTACATCTCCTTAGGACCTACTGTCTTTTATTTCTGTTTCCTTAAATTTGTAAGGTATAATAAATGCTGGTGATATCAGGGAGATGAATTGAGGAGATAACAGTCCTGAGCAAATGTGAGCGCAGAATCTGTGATGTCTGACATCAGAACACAGAGGTGATATGATGGAGTTGGTACTGGGTCTGTGCCACATCTTCCTGGAAGGGCTGTCAGCCACAAGCCTGTATCTCCTATCAGTGCTGCTCCTGTTCAGGGTGTTGCCAATCTTTTGTGCAGAATCTTTGCAGTGGGAAAGAAGCTTCTTCAGTGTTGTTCATCCAGATCATAGAATCACAAAATGGTCAGGTTTAGAGGGGGCCTTAGAGATCATCTAGTTCAAGACCTTCTACTGTGGGCAGGGACACCTTCCACTAGACCAGGTTGCTCAAAGTCCTGTCCAACCTGTCCTTGAATGCTTCCAGGTATGGGGCAGCCACAGCTTCTCTGGGCAACCTGTTCCAGTGTCTCACCACCCTTGTACTAAATAATTTCTTACCAATATCTAATCTAAATCTACTCTCATGTCAGTGCTTAAAAGATCTTTATTTTTATTTAACAAAAATCCAATAGAGGAAGAAATGGATACACAGAGAGCATAACTTTGGAAAGTTGATTAGGGACAGTAGAAAATCTGTTATATTAGGAGACCTTAAATCACAAGGACCTTTAAATAAATAAGTGGTCTTAACCTTGGTTTTGTAGAGGAAGTTGCTGAGTAGAAACTTTTTTCACATTTGTCATGTGATAATCTGGGATGCAGTCATGTTAATGGACTCGTCCAAAACGCAGCCAGACAGTTTCAGAAGGAGATTAGCAGAGCAGGAATTCCTGGCTCTTGGCCCTATGTTCAGACCGCTTGCCCTAACGGAGAAGAGGAAACCACAACACACCAGGCACTTGGAGTATGCTCCATTAAAGTGAATATGAGACTTTAAAATTAGGCCCTATTTCAGCAAGGTGCTTTCAGCGTGCACTTAATGTGTGATTTATGCAATGAGTTCAAATGTTTTCCATGGGGTTACTTACACTTAATGTTGTTTGCTAAATCAGGGCCTAAATCAGATCTTTTTTTAAAACTTCCTAGTTAATTAGTGATCTCATATTATCTTGTGCCCAGAGCAGTTTCCAAATTGGCATTTCAGAGCCTGTGGGTAAAGTTAGCTTAAAGTAATCAAGATAAATGTTAGATTTGGAATGCTAGTCCTATCCATTTTGCATCTTAACTGTAAAATACTGTTTGGATAAGCGCTGTTGAATGCAAATAATATTAAAGAACTGAACTGGCCCATGAGTACAATTCAAGAGATGTTAAAAATCAGGAATAAAAGAGGGAATAAACAAGAGAGCTACTGACATATTAAAGAATAAACCACTTATTTCTGTCAGATTTTTGACACAAGGTTTTCTAGTAACTAGGGACCAGTTCTCCAACTGTTGTAACTTGGCTTAAGCTTAAGGTTAATTTGTCAGTTAAAGTAAAGGTGTAAGATGGTGAAGAAAGAGTGGTAATGTGTTTGTACTACGTGACAGAAAGTCTGGGTTCAGTTGTTCTCCTTGTCATAAAAGTCCTGTTGGACCATGCACAAATCTCTTAAGCTTTATGGGCCTCAGCTCTCTGACTCCTGCTTCATTTTTTATTTATCCTGTGGTTGCATATCCAGAGTTTGGGCTTTCCAGAAGAGAGCTCAGCGCGTGTATACAATTTTAGCATAATGGGCACTATATCAGGTTAATATATGTAGGTGTTTCTGAAGTAGAAATAATAACATGCAATTTACAGTAGTCAGACCCTAAAATGATATAAACTACAATGTTCTGCCATTTTTGTTTGGAAAAAGTAAACGTTACTCTCTCAGCCTCATTGCTTCTGTGATAGTGTTATTCTACAAGAAACAGTGTTGTTTCCCTAAGAGATATTTTGAAGTTCTCCCAGCCCATCCCTGTTACTACTAAGATGACCTGCTCTATTCAGGGCTGCAATCTCAGACACTATGCTCCATTGTTTTACTTCAATGTGAGCCTAGATCACAGCCCAAACTGTATGTTTTGTTTAAAAGTATGTGGTGTGATCAGTACATAATTTTGTCTTGTTCAAAATGCTTTTAAGCATTAAGCGCCACTTTTATTTAAGGTGAATATTACATTGTAGAAGTAATTACTATTGTGTGTGGAGCTGTGAAACAGATGATTTTTCCTTTGTGTATGCTTTGGACAGCATCTTAACGTTCCTAAAAGTTCTGCCTTTAGGGAAGATTTGTTCTCAGGACTCATTGTTATCCATTGCCATAGTTCTTTATGTATAAAAATAAGCTTGTTTAGATGGAAAATACGTGTTTAGATCTTGGGATATAGAAATAACCAGAAGCAGTGTTAAAACTTTTTCAGCTTCAAGAAAACCTACACCTGCAAGAACCAATAGGGCTGATTTTCTGTAGGACATTTGACTTAATTCCTCCCAGTCCCTGTATAGCAGGATTGAACCAGTGTACAGTTGTTTGGTCTTACCTTGAAATGGAGAGAAGACTGTCCCCTTGTCATTTGTAAGATTGCCCATCTCTATTTTCTTTCAAATTGGTTGCTTGAAGGAGACCTATCCTTTGAAACTATATAATCCCAATTGCACTTTAGAAGTACCACAGAGTAAGTTCAGGTGAAATGGTTAAATAATGAATGCTATCTCGTCATTTTAATATTTTTGATATAATAATAAGATTGTTGCTTGGCATTGGTGCAGACAATACTGTTATGCATTAACTCTAAAAGCATGAGGATGCATTTAAAGTTCATCTTTATTGCACAGGGTTTCAATTTCAGGGTGATATAGCTTCCAAATCAATTAGGAAGTATGGAAAAATTTACTCACTGAGTTGGATTTGTCTATTAATTTGAACTGCAACAGAAGTCTGTGTAGTTGCTTTTAATCTTTATGTTACCAGTGGAGTAAGATGGCGTTTTATGATCTGCCAGAGTTGTTTGCATTTTTGACACAGACATGTAGCATTACTAAGGTTAAGTGAAATGAACCTGAGGGACTGAAATCTGGAAAAAAAAAAAATACGTAAGGCAGAGAGAAAAAACGTTCTTAGTATATATAAAATGACAGCCACCCATCACTGATAGTCAGAAACGGCAATAGATGGACTTCTTTTTTCCTAGAGTTCTTGCAAAACAGCCTTGGAACTTTCCCAGACTATTCAGGAAATCTCTCTATGGCAAGAAGTACCAAATGTATTTCTAATCTTGCACCGCTTTTCAAGTTGTCATATTAAGAATTTCAAAGCTATAGAGAAGGAATTTCCAAATATCCTCATTGTCAGCCTACCTCAGCCTCTCTGACTGTTGGAAGTTTTACCAATGATATCTGTAGGGAAGCCTGACCAACAAAGAACTTAGAATGCATACTTTTCATCTTATATGTTTAACTTATAGATAATCCCAGTGCTATTGGGTCATGAATATATATTCAGACATGGCAATACACACCAAAAAGCATTGCATAATGCATAAGGCTCCGCTTCAGTAGAACTCTTGAATGCCAGTTTAAGCAAAACATTTTTTTATTTCTATTTTTTGGGGGGTATATGAATATACATTTACAGGAGTTGCAATATTTGGGCTTTAGTTATTTGGCCAGCAGTTACTAGAGCAGACCTGCTCTAATGCAGAACCTAAAGCGTGATTTGCAGAATTGGAAAAATGAATCTGTGGCTTTTATATCTGTATATTAATCAGAGACATGTAAATACCTCATTTGTAGGTTCGTTAAGATCCAAAGACAGCTAAATAATTTTTGCAGGTATAAAAAGGTACTTAACAATATTCCAGGAAAATACAGAAATAGACCAGATGCCTAACTAATACAGCTTGAAATTGTAAGTCTTCAAGGTTTACTTGACAGTCCATTGAACTTAATGGAGGGATTCTCATTGCATTATCCAAGTCTTGCATTTAAATGCGAGTGTATGCCAATATTTTAAAAGTGTAAAATACAAATAATTGTCAAAGGAGCATGACAATGAAAATACAGTAAACAGTATAAAAAACTGGTGAACAAATAATGATAAGGGGATCCTCTAAAGATTCTCTGTTTTGTGTTACAGTGTTGGGAGTTTGGAGGTAATAGTAGGTTAGGTATAATTAAAAGGCTTTTCAGTTTAATGCTTCAGAGTTTGAGGTCTGCATGGTAGCTTATCAGTCACTTAGCCCAAATTTTACTACATGCCTTATATAGCTTAGCAGCTTCTGAAGAATACTAATTTAAATGCTTTAGGGTGTAACAATGCAGTTTTGATTTAATGTATAACCTATCCAGTTTGAAGATAGAGAGCAACCTTAGCCTCTGGTCTTTTTCCTGGACTCCTGTTGCCAGCACATGAAGCAGTCATTGAAATCAGCAAAGTTTCATGGGCAGAACAAGTGCAGGGTCCACAGTGCTGCTCCCCAAGGGTCTTTCTGGTTTTCAGGAGACTGATTCTGCCATTTCATAGAATCATAGAATAGATAGGATTGGAAAAGACCTTAAGATCATCAAGTTCCAACCCCCCTCCCATGGGCAGGGAAACCTCATACCAAACCATCTCACCCAAGGCTCTATGCAGCCTGGCCATGAACACGACCAGGGATGGAGCATTCACAACTTCCCTGGGCAACCCATTCCAGTGGCTCACCACCCTTACAGTAAAGAACTTCTTCCTTATATCCAATCTAAACTTCCCCTGTTTAAGTTTGAACCCGTTACTCCTTGTCCTGTCACTACAGTCCCTAATGAAGAGTCCCTCCCCAGCATCCCTATAGCCCTCCTTCAGATACCAGAAGGCTGCTATGAGGTCTCCACGCAGCCTTCTCTTCTCCAGGCTCAACAGCCCCAACTTTCTCAGCCTATCTTCATATGGGAGGTGCTCCAGTCCCCTGATCATCCTCGTGGCCCTCCTCTGGACTTGTTCCAACAGTTCCATGTCCTTTTTATGTTGAGGACACCAGAACTGCACACAATACTCCAGGTGAGGTCTCAAGAGAGCAGAGCAGAGGGGCAGGATCACCTCCTTCGACCTGCTGGTCACGCTCCTTTTGATGCAGCCCAGGATACGGTTGGCTTTCTGGGCTGCAAGCGCACACTGAGGCTGGCTCATGTTAATTTTCTCATCAACCAACACCCCCAAGTCCTTCTCCACAGGGCTGCTTTGAATCTCTTCTTTGCCCAACCTGTAGCTGTGCCTGGGATTGCTCGAACCCAGGTGTAGGACCTTGCACTTGGCATGATTAAACTTCATGAGGTTGGTATCAGCCCACCTCACAAGTGTGTCAAGGTCCCTCTGGATGGCATTCCTTCCCTCCAGCGTATCAACCGAACCACACAGCTTGGTGTCATTGGCAAACTTGCTGAGGGCGCACTCAATCCCACTGTCCATGTCAGCGACAAAGATGTTGAACATGACCGGTCCCAACACCGATCCCTGAGGGACACCACTCATTACTGGTCTCCAGCTGGACATTGAGCCATTGACCACAACTCTTGCATATGGCCATCCAGCCAGTTCTTTATCCACCGAGTGGTCCATCCATCAAATTGATGTCTCTCCAATTTAGAGACAAGGATGTCGTGTGGGGCAGTGTGGAATGCTTTGCACAAGTCCAGGTAGATGACATCAACTGCTCTACCCCTTTTCCATCAGTTCTGTAGCCCCATCATAGAAGGCCACCAAATTGGTCAGGCAGGATTTCTCCTTAGTGAAGCCATGCTGGCTGTCACCAAGCACCTTGTTGATTTTCATGTGCCTTAGCGTGCCTTCCAGGAGAATCTGCTCCAAGATTTTGCCAGGCACAGAGGTGAGACTGACTGCTCTGTAATTCCCCGGGTCATCCATTTTCCCCTTCTTGAAAATGGGGGTTATATTTCCCTTTTTCCAGTCATCGGGAACTTCACCGGACTGCCATGATTTCTCAAATATGATGGCCAGTGGCTTCGCAACTTCATTTGCCAGCTCCTTCAGGACCTGCGGATGGATTTCATCAGGTCCCATGGATTTCTGTACGTTCGGGTTTTTAAGATGGTCTCGAACCAGATGCTCTTCTGCAGTGAGCCTAGGGTCTTCATTCTCACAGTCCCTGTGAATAGTCCCTTGAATAAAGGCATTACCAATGGGGAGAAAACTCTTCTCAGTTTAACCTGTGTAAACTAGTTGACATCAGTCAGGCTAAGTGAGATTTAACTGCAGGTAGCACTTGTCAACAATGGGAAAATTACATGGGAAATAGTAAGTTTTGAGCTTGGGATTAACTGATCAGGCCTTGTGAGTTTTGACTGGTAATTTTCATTAATCAGTCTCCTTTTTCTGCCTTTGAAAGATTGGTTATGATGACTTGTACATTTTTTCTTATTTTGTTTGGTGCAAAAGATTTCTTCCTTCAACTGTGGGGTTTTTTGTTTGTTTGTTTTGATTTTGTTTTTTCTTGTTGGTAGTTTTTTGTGTTTGTTGTTTTCTTTTTTTTTTTTAAACCATGTTGCAAACGTTCCCTGCAGGGGGAAGTGGTAGTGTCCAAATACACTCAGGATAGGCTTTTTGGGCAGTCATTGACCTGTGTGTAGTGGGGATGCTCCCTTGTGCAGAGAATGTTCAGATGCCAGTGCAGTTGTGCAGGTGTGAAAAATGTATGTGTGATGTGTAAGTGGCTCAAAACAGCCATTCTTTGATAAAATATTTACAGATCCTTCTTTTGCATTTAGTGCTATATCTTATCACTAAGGAGATGCAAAAGGTTGTTGCCTGCAGTTACAAGGGCACTAATGCTCATGGGACTGAGGTGGTAAGTGTTGACTTAAGTGAGTGAATGGACCAGATAGTGAAGGGCTTCTCTGTATTTCTGTGTGAGGGCTACAATAATAATTTGCATTTTATTTTTACTTAGAGAGAAACCTCCAGTTCCTGAGAAAGTGCGGTTACTGGCACCGGTCTTATGACAAGAGTGCGATTTTCATCATTCCCCTTAAAGAAGGAGGGGTTCGAAAAACTCTAGGTCTTTGTAAGCAGCATTTCATGCTGCCTTGCAGCTTGCATATGAGCACTCAAGGTAGACTATGGCAAATCAACAGGCTTAATGTGAAATGTTGTGTAATTTGCATGAAATCAGGTACGGGAGGCCTTGAGCAAAGGGTTAGTGTTGAATAACAGAAAAGTCTGTGGGAAATGCAGCCAAACAGCTTTAAGGTGTTTTAGGGGAAATGAAGGAGGTTGTCAGTAATTGAAGAAGTTGGGAAGTTTTAATAATTTAGAAATGTGGGTGGGACTGTCATCACCAGCCACCACTGACCATAAAAGCTCATTCTTTCAGCCCTTAGGCGAGGCTTTCCTTGCCTGAAACAGTTGTATAATCACACCTAGAAGGTCCCATCAGTGTTAATGTCTGGCAGGTCTTTTCACGAAGTAGCTTTTGGTTATAACTACGTAAGCATCTTTGAGCTCCCAATAGCTAAACATTATTATTAGCTGGTGTTTAGGAGCTTATATCTTGTGTTGCCTGTCCACAGACCAGACTGAATGTATTTACATTTCAGCACAGAGGCAAATTATATTGGGGCGCTTTGGTAAGCATTTATAGATAGGCTAACAGCTCCCATACGATCAAGAACCACATAAAAAGGCTGGTTTTGAGATGGCCCACACAGTTACGTCTGATGAACTCAAAAATTTTTTGCATGGAGAGACCTTGCAATGTTTTGTCTAATTGTCACAAAATACTGATGATATATCCAAATTGCTGATGTTTTCCAAAATACAGCAGTAATAACGAAGAAGGAATCAAATCATTCTAGAATCTTGTAGAATGATGTAATATGTTTAAATATGTAAACTGTGTAAGTGGCTCTCTGAATGATTTGAAGCAGGCCTATAAAAAGAAATCTAATGTTACCCTTGTTTTCCATGCAGCAAGGGTCCTGCTCAGCATTTTGGTATGCTTGGGGTGGTCACCTGTACCTGTGGGATCCTCTCTGGCTGGTGTGTAGTGCTCTGCTCTCTGTCTCAGAGGTTACATTGATGCGGAGACCATGCCAGCTGATGTCTTTTGAGTGTCCATCATCCACAGGCTGGCTGAGATGGTGATTTGTGTTGTTAAATATTAGTGCTGGTGAAAGCTGTGGAGGCTGAAGTCATTTATTTGTTCACGAAGCCATCCTGCACATAGTAGTGCTGTGTCTGGCCCCCTGTGAGGAAGCACCCAAGGTGGCCTGCGTGGGACACAGCAGTCCTAGGTGTCCCGATGACTTTCTGACGTGGACATGTGCCCAGAGAATCTGGCCAAAGGCTGCTGGCACTTCTGCCATCCACCTGCGGTTCCCAGGCCAAGCTGGGAGGATGCTTGCTGGTGGTCCCTTGGGATGGGTGACGCACAGCCTGGAGCCACGAGCATACTTCCAGCTGCCAAAGGGCCTTGTAGGGTGGCTGCAGAAACACTGGAGTTTTCCAGTGGCTGGAGTGGTCATGTACATGAATGGCATGGGAGGTGTCCCCAAATGACAGCAAAAAGTAAGGGAATTTGGGAAAGTCTGGAAAACATGGATGTTATAGTACAACCTTAAGGCAGCATAGGGATTTTGCTCCTGGAAGAGCTGAGACAGACTTGAGCCAGTAGCCTGGAAGTGACTGCTCACTGCTCCCAATGCCCTGAATTGTCCACTCCACCTGAGGAATTGCTGTAATATATATTGGTATTTGTCATAATGCTAGTAAATATTTTCCAAGGTCAGGGACAGACAGGAAGTATAGTTAATTCATGGGTTGCTTTTTTAGTTTGTCCACTCCATATTCCACTTCTCACTGGAAACAAAGATGTTTACAGTCAGGCTGGATTACCAAACTGCCACTGATGTTATCAGGAGTGATGACTTAGCATTACGAAGAGAGATGGACAGTGATGCTTCTGGCAATCCGCACCCACTATTATTTAAAGGAGCCAGTCACAATTTCATGCAATCGTGGCTTCTTGTTATTGTCTTGAAAAGCAATTAAAGGTTTAATTAAAATCAGCACTGACTTTATTGGCTACAACTGTAAATATCCTAAAATGATCAGACGTGTCTGCAGCCTTTGGAATTGTGAATAGTGAACAGTTGCCAGACGCTGAAATGAAGGAAAGTGTTGGCATGCATTTAAAACCCATATAAATGCTAAATTAAATCTTTTCGATTGGATAATAATCTCCATATTTTTCAAAAACTATTTTAAGTATATCTGTCTCAAAATAAAGCAAGGAGGCAAAGGGAACAACATATACTTTAGACAGAACATTACTCATCAGACTTTTAACTTTAATGATCGCAAGGCTTTTAAAAGAGTCTCTGTGCAATAGTGTAATGTAGACCATATTTTCAGCTGAATATTTAGCACAAACAGAGTCAGTTGCTACAAGACAGAATTAAGCCTCTGAGAATAAGCTTTTGAGAGGCCCTGGGACAGCACCACGGTGGGGAGAAGCTGGTTACTTCTCATGTAAGTTATCTTCTCCACCCCATTACACTGGAGCCCTGACTTTGAGTTCAGTAGATTACAAAGACAATTACTTTTTAAAACTGTTAATAGATCTTGTTGAATTCATATTTCTTCTATTTTAATTTATGTCTTTAACTTATGGAGGTTTTGGCGTATATTATAGACAAAGTCTTACTCAGGAGAAACATTGGTTTGAGAAGGAAAACTCTACCAGCTTGGCCTGGGTCTAAGTGAATCCAGATGTAAGATTTAAACTAATGTGGATATACACCAGAAAACATCCCCTATCTTGCTCATTCAAGCTTAAATCACAGGCTCAGTAGCTAACCTCTCCTTGATTTGCATTCATGAGGTGCCAGGCTGTTAGCAAAGTGGAGGAAAGAATCAAAACAGTATCAAAACAAAAATTATTTTCTTAATGTCTCTTCTGTTTTGCATCCTTTAGTCTGACAGTGTCACCAGGCCTGCAGGAGAGGAGTCTTCTCCACTTCAAAACAGCATCTCAGTGTTACACAACAGATCTCATCCAGGATGTTGTAAAAGCCGTTATGGTCCATGTTGTGGGATTTAAAGCTGCAAGATGCTTGAGTGTTTGCCTTGCTTGTTGTGGGTTGTTTTTCTTGGGTTTTTCTTTCATGCAAAATGGAAACCTCAGAAGTGTGCATAATTACTAATATATTAAACAGTCCGTGTGTGGTAAAAATAACATTAGAATTTGGTGGAGTTACAGCCGCAGAGCTATACTTGCTGGTAACAGCCACATGCTCAGTCGCTCCACCAGATTATGTCTGCCAAGAGCCCAACTATTCTGCAGTCTATATGTACATAGAGACTGTTGCTGTGGACATAGCTGTTATTGAAAAGGCACAGAAATCATACTTTCTGTTTTTTTTCCATCCTATCCTGAAACTGCCCTCCCAAGTGCCCACTGCAGGAATTGGTTGGTTGAGAAGTCAGAGGCACAGAGAGGAAAGAGTCTGCATTTTCTTTTCTGTACGTAGGTGCCCTGCTCAGGCTAGTGGTTGATTGCAGCAAGATAGTGCTGTTTTGTCTATGTTAGAAAGTGGTGGGTTGTTGTTTTTTTTCCATTAAATACATGACTTGCTAACAGAGAAGTTGCCGTTGCTGAGGCAGACATTCTTCAAGTATTAGCCCCATTCTACTGGCCTGATTTTGTTAATCATTGTCATAAAAATTCCTAAATGGGCCCAAAACCTTATCTTTCAGAAATGAGAAATTAGCAAGTTCTTATGGTCAGTGATGCATAGGAAGAAACGTGAACAAAAATCTTGAAATTTGGGAAATGTAGAGGTGTGTGTTTTGAAACATGCATCCTATATATGCAGAGTGCAAAAGAAAAACTGAATTTTAAAGGAATTCAAAATCTAAATACTAGTTTTGCAGTCTGGGCTCTGAGCTAGCAAAGTTTGCTCCCAGAATGGGCTTCAGGCAATAAGTTTGGTTTAGCATAAACTTGATAAGCATCAGTAGTGTCTTGGTACCAGGATAAAAGCAGTAATAGTAACAGAATAGGGTGTCCAATAAAGGAAACACTTAAAAAATATCTTTAGAGTTCCATGCTCATAGTTATAAACATATCTAAATTGAACCTCTGTTTCTTATCCTTTTATCAGTAAAAAGATATCAGAATGCTGTTTAGATGTGTAACATTTCATCTAACTTCCTGGCACATGATAGGGATCATTTAATAAATGTAGTTAGCTGGAAGCCTTATCCAATATTGTGAACTTCAGGCTTTCAAAAGTGTGGGTTGGGTTCCCCAATGCCTCAAAAATGAGATTTGCACACAGTATATGTTTTGCTTGATTTTTGTATATGTGTTCTGGACTTTAAAGCCTCTAGGATCTTCTTTTTAAAGCTTCCACAGATAACCACGTTTCCAGGAAAGTTTCAGGAGGCTTGTGGTAAAATCAGGAGCAATTAAATCTCTGTTTTATGGTATGGTAACTCCAATATGGATAGTAATACAGAACTAAAGTTTTACATAATTTTCTCTTTTAAGTAATATATGTACTTCCAGATGAAACACAAGTGGGACTTGTTGGTATTCATCCAACACAATGCACTGATCATAATTTAAACATATGCAGTAATATTTCACAGATTTTATTGAGATAGAATTTTGGAGTTTGGAAACAAATTAGTCTGGCTTATTTGAACACATTCAGATAGACACTTTGGGAACCTGCAGAGCTCCGGGTGTTTTCCATTTCTTGTATAATCTCCAAGGCAAATTAGAGCAGAATGCATCATTAGAAGAGCGTACAACTGCCCCAACTGTCTCTCACCAACTTGTAATTACAAATAGTTTCCACTGATATACCCCACTGACCTCCAGTGAAGACAAATGAGCATTTATTTGGCACTGGGATGCAAATTGTCCTGTGTGGTTCCTGCTGTACATTTAACTTTTTATTTTTTCTGCTTGTTTTATTGTGGGGTTTTTTGTTTTTTGTTTTTTTTTGAGTGGGTGGGATTTTCATGTTGTGTTTGTCTAAAAGTTTTAAAACCAGAAGAAAGAAAAATACCAAACTGAAGAGGGAATGTGTTGGCAGAAAAAATCCATTTGAAGCCACTGGGGATTCCTACTGTCACTTGAAATGGCTGCTGTGGGGAGGATAATACAAGGGCCTGGGTTTTTAACTGTGATTAAGATAGACATGCAGTGTTTCTTATCCTTGAGCTGGTTACAATCTAAGCCAAGCAGCTCAGTGAAACAGTGCATTTTTGGCCTTAATTGATATTTTTAATAATAATGCACAGTCTGGAGCGTTCACATTTTGCTTTGACAGCATGAAGCATTGCGTGAGTTTTCATCTGTACCACTGAACTATAAACATTGCCTTAGCAACCCACCGGAGCTTGAACATTTGAACTGGGAGCCGGCTTGCCGTGGGAGCGGGAAGGAGCTATTTTTCTTGCCGAGAGCAGAGTTGTCAATGGTGGTTTGAGGGGACATCAGCAGGGGCTGCTTGCAAGAGTTTTAGATTATATAGGTTTGATTCTGTAAACTGCCAGGCTCTGAACATCCAGGGGAGCAGAATCTAGTTGTGTCTGTGCGAAAGCCAGGTAGGCCTAGGCCCTGAGATAGTTTTTGTGGTGCAATTTCAGTATTAGCTGTGAAGCAATTCTTTAAGTACCGATGGGTGGTAAAGCTCCTGCACAATGCCTATCACAGTATATCCTCCCTGGTTATTCGCTTTAAAAGTCTCAAGTCCATCTTAATTCTTTTCAAGTCTGAGGCTGAGGTTTTGTTGGAATCCCTGTATAAGACCCTTGCCTCCACTATTGGGGTGTTACTCCTCCTGTCTCTGGGGCATGTTCATCTCCAGCCAAACAGGACTTTTGCCAGAGGGTGTTCTTACTCAGAGCCACCCTACTCTTTTTTTTCTGCAAATGCTGCAAATCCAGGTTTTGTCTGCTTGCTGCTGTCCCCAGGCTGTAGGGAGCAGAATGCAACAACATTAAAAAAACCAACAAATCAGGAAGGGAAGATAAGGTAATTTTCTGTTTGTTTTTGAATTTAAAAAAAAGATCAAAATTTCATAATGCTGTAAAACCATGTCAGTTTTATCTTATTTAACCCAGTTTGTTTATTTTTGGTAGAAAAAGCTTTCCCTTGTATTCACTTAAACTAACTTTTTTTAATTATTATTATTTTGGTGTACTTAGTATTTTTATGGGGCTACAGGATAATGGTGATGACATCCAAGCACCATATGCAAACACTGCAGGCTCCCACACCAGCATTCAGTCAGGGCTGGGCTCTAACCAATTTAGGACAATTATAACTCCCACTGAAGTAATTTATGCCATCCAGTACCTTCCACTTATACTGTTTTACCTTTAAATCTATTTGCAGCATGCCTGAATTTGTCCTTTTAAAACGAATTTCTTAGTACTTCTCTTTGTTTTCAGAAGCATGAGATCATTGTATTTGATCATTAAGAGTTTCAAAAGAAACAGAGCGTGCTAATTTGCTTCATGTAGTTTGTTTAAAGAACTGCTTCATCTGAAATTCGTGTATCTCTTTTACAGACTTTGGTGGCCTAAAATTATAAGTAACAATTTGAAGTTATTCTGCCTGTGGGAAAAGAAAACTTGGGATGAGCTGGGAGGAGCTGGCTGTGCAATCTTCAAGCCAAACCTACAGCATCAAATGACAGGTCTTAGAGCAAACACTGATGAGCAGAAAGGGCACATAAGCCACCATTGGGGTGGAAAGGCATGAAGTAGGTTAATCTTTAAAGCTGCTGTTCATGAGAGTAAATGGGAAATAAGATGTGGAAGTGCCATACCTCTGTGTCTGTATGAATGCAAAAGCAGTTTGTCTCAATCCTAACATCTCACGTTGACTTAACGGCACATCCACATGCATCCAAGGCTGGTCTGTGCAGGGGAGAGCACTGGTCCATTACCAGCTTTTTTCCTTGCATCCTTTGCTGCTTCCGTGAGAGGAGGGAGGCTGTGTTCCTGGTTAGTCCCATCACAAGAAAACTTGTCTAAGTAGTGCTGAGTTAGCTATGATCTTAAGAAAAGGAATAGCTTAGATACATGTATTTGCATCAAAGCGCTCATACTGTGCATGTTCTTCTTTTGCTTTGTCTGTAAAGCACGGAGTGTCTCTGTGCTTCTTCTTGGTTCATCACTCCCAGTGTACAAGTGTTTCGATTCATTCAAAATAAAAAGTCAGAAATCCCCCTGGACGAGTTCTTACTTGCTCAGTTACGTATATAGTAAAACAAAGGAAAAATGGTACTATCATGTGAAATGCTGTGCTCACTGTCTCTGTGCTGACTCTGCATCACAGCCAGCTGGCTACTCAAGAATAATTTTAGTCCCCTTTGAAACCTGTGAAACACTTCACGAGTTCACACAGTCTCAGTACCCAGATCTTGCCAAGGTTGGCTGGGATCCACACCACCTTGCACGCGTGTAGTTCAGCATGCCATACTCCTGAACTGTGTATTTGGAGCTGGTCGGTGATTGTGTATTTACCAAACAAGCCTTGTCTGATTATAGTAATCCACATCCTCTTTGTATGTCACTATCAAATGTCAAATTAACTGCTCCTTAGTTTCCATGACAGCAATCTGCTCTGGGATGGGGAGCAGAGACATCTGTACACAAACTCAAGGTCTGCTGTCCAGCGAAAAACTGTCTCTTTACAAAATCTTCCAATGTCTGTCTTAATTCCATGCCAATGAAAATCCCTTTCTACTGTCTGGTAAAGTCCGTACTGATCCAGGGGTCACTGGGAATATGACCATAATTTTGACTGCAAAAGACACTTAATGCATTGTACCAGGTCCTGGTTTATTTCTTTGAAATATTCTGATCATCAGTGAGGATTGGTTCCCTGCATATACCCTTTATGACATGGCTTTCCAGAGGGCAAAACAACCTGGCCAGTCATCTGAGCAGAAGCTACCCCTGTATTCCCCCTACCTCCTGCTATCAAGACATTGCTGAGCAAATGCAATACACTACTTTAGGCCTGTGTACTAGCGAGGAAATAAAAAATACTACTACTTCTCTTCTGGGATAGCCAGGGACAATTTGGGACTCCAAGCTCACCTATGCACAGTATCCCAGCCCAGGGATCTTCAAGAAAATAAGAAAGCTCTAACCAAAATGGAATTCACAGCCCTGACACAGTTAAGACATTTTGGCTATTCAACCTCTGGTATTTGCACTCTGCAGTTTCTTACAGTCATTCTCTTAACCTGGATTTAATCTCTCAGAGGCAGGGCCAGGCTCTGCACCCTTCATCTCACCAAATGGATATTGAATGGTTTTTTTGGAAGTAGGAACTCACATAAATATTCAAGACATCCTCACTGGCAGCAGAAAAAGCTCAGTTATATATGCTTACCTGGCAAGGTAGGAAGGGATTTCAGTTTGGCTCACTGACATCTTCTGTCTCCGAAGCACAGAGGCAAGGTGTTCTGAGTCTGCCAGCATTTAAGAAGTCAGGCCCCCCAACAAGATCACCAGAAGTTCTATTTTAGAAATGGTCTGGTTTTGAGTTCTGCAAAGATAAGAGTTTGAAATCATTCAGAAAGAAACATGCATCTTCTTGGGCCCATAACTCAAACTTGATGAGACTTTCGAGACAGATTTTGCAACTGGTGTCGTTCTTTCCATTCCACTTACAGGTGAATGGGAGCACTATGAGGTATTAACAGCAGGGCTCCTTTCCAGTCTTTTAAAAACATATATTGCACAGAGGCCTCCCAGCTATCTATCAAAAATGAAGTTAGAACTCCATCCAAACTGGCCAATATATCCCTCAGTATTCCTTCCAGAAACTGAACATGGAAAAACTAAGCTTAAGAGACATTTGGGTACAGTGGACTTTCTACAGACAGGTATTTTAGATCTACTCGGCTTTTTGCACCTTCTGCAAAAATAATAATAATTAAAAAGTGCCTATCTATGTCAGCATAACGTAAACTAAGACCAGCTCAACTTGCATTTTGGAGAAATCCTCTTCACCAGGCAGCTTGTGACACATGCAGAGCTCTGCACAGGTTGCTTAGAGGACCAACACTTCCCAGGGTGTCTTCTGCTCCAAGGGTGCTCATGATTGGGAAGCCCTTGGTCTGTCTGCAGGGGGTTGTTAGAAATCCCTGAGCTAATGTGGATACCAAAACAGTTATCACTGCAGCAGGCTGGAGTTGCCAACAGGCTCATTTCTCAGAGTGAATTCTGAGTAGTCTCAGCTTTAGTGGTTCTGATACTCATGCTATCTCATTTGCACTGCAGAAATGTTCTGAGACTTCTTTAGGCTGGATACAAGTTTGTAAGAATCAGACACAGAAGCAAATGCAATCCATGAACTATAGTGAGTGTGTGGTAAATACGTGTTTAGATTTACTTTGGTAAATTATCAGTTTAGTCATTTTCTGTTTGTGGAGAGCATGAGTCATAACTGAGCTGATCTAAACTATTCACTGCTATGTTGAAATGTCCTTCCTCTGATCTACATACAGATCATGGTATCGAAATTGTCCCAGAATAAAATTTATTTCAAGTTGTTCATTCCTCAGTTGTCCTCTTTTGCTGGCAGCTGCACAGAAAAGAAGACAAGAATTGGTAGAAGTTAAAATACATACTTGTGATGGTTCAAATTAACGCTTAGTTATGAGTTTGTGGGTGGTTTGGGGTAGGTATTTTCCCCACTTTTTTTTTTCTTTCTTTTTACTCAAGCAATCTATCATAAAAGCATGCTTGCTTAGTGCATTTCAACTATAATCTGTGATAAAAATGAAGGTTGTTTTCTTGACTCAGGATCAGCTGTGGTAAACTTCAGCAGTATGTGCGTATGTGCATGAGAAAGTGAAAGAAAAAGGAAATTTTGAGAGAAAGACTTAATGAGTGGAGAGCTATGAGCTGTGTTGGTTTCAATACAGTAGCCCTTTCACTTCAGACAGAAGTGATAGAGACTGGTGAAGGGTAGTTGGTTGAAGAAAAAGACCCTGAAGTTATTGAAGACATCCAGCAAGTGGGTAACATCTTTGTTCATGGGGATGCATTTCCCTAAACCAGTTTGCTTAGTTGTCTGCTAACAACTCTCTTTGTTGTTTGAATGAGAAATGGGAATATTTAATTTGTGTCATCAGAGGTTAGATAATGCTAAATCAAGGCGACTGTACTGACAGATGGGATGCTTAGTCACAACCAGCTGCTCCTGGAGGCTCTAAGTCTGTGATCTATCAGCACAAGTACATTTGTTTTCTTACAAATGATAAGGGAACAAGAGACCTCTACAGAAGCATTGATTAGATACTATTTTCTCTCCTAGTGCCTTAAAGTTCATCTGATCCTTTATAAGTATGTGTGTCTACTTACCCTATTTAATTCAATTTAAGCCATTCAAGTTATCCACAGGTAGTGCAGAAGGACTGATAAAGAGCTGATGTGTCTTTCAGCAGCAGAATTTTTCTATTTTACCGAGGCTTGGAAGAGAAATAGATGCTGACACCGAGAGGAAAACCCGCTGGTATGTTGCATGCATTCATGGCAATTAGTCAAGGAGCTATCAGCAGGAATCCTTACATTTCTTTTGTCTGTGGCATCTTGAGAATATCCTTTCTCAAAGTACAATAGAATCCAGGAGGGAAAGAATGCTACAAGGAAATTCTAGATATGAAATACAGTGTTCCTTCAGTGCTATGATTTGGGCTTCTGAGAACATGGAGACTGCAATGCTAGATCAGACCAATAATCCCTTTAGTGCAAATTTCTGCTGTTTTTTTTTTTTTTTTTCTTGTGCCTTTATTCTTTTGCTTTTTCTGGGTCTTTTTTATTTATTTCATCCCTGCTTATTAAGAAGGAAGTGCATATAAAACATGTTACTAAAGCAGTGGTGCTGTTCTATTTCAGGGTGCTTAAATTTGTCATATAATTATCAATGTATTTGCTGAAAGTGCTTCATAGCATGCTTTGTTTGCAGCAGCTATTGAGAAATTGAGGTTTCTATCAGCTTATATGTCTACTTCTTTTCCTTAGTGATTGCAGTCTTCTGCCATTGAAATTCATTGTAAAGCTAAGTTAATCTTAGTGGAAGCAGGATTTCACCTAATATGTGTATGCAGAAAGATCTAATCATATGGCCTGATAAGACACACAATGAATACATTGACACAAGGTTAGGATTCATAAGGAAAGTCTCATAAAGGCATTGTCAACTTAGGTCAGAATTTGAACAATTTGAACTTTTTTGAACTGACATCCTCCCTCCCAAAAGCCACAAGAAAGTTTTCAAGGTCAAATGATTTGTCATGAAAAACTGCATCTGACCGCAGTCTGGGCTTCCCTGAGCCAGGATTGCTAAGATGGCCGCAGAAGCAAAAAGATGACCTCCTCCATTGTTGGACATTTTCAGAGGAGCAGGAGTGGAAGGGAATTTGTCTCTGAAGAGGAAGAATTTTCTGGAAAAGAGAGAAAGGGAACAAATGAATTAATTACCAGAGGAAAGAAGGGTTAACCTATGGGCCTTGTGGTCTCCTTTGTTGATGCATTTAGGGGTTTGCTACTGTAAAAGCTGCGATGGGTACCTGAGCGTCCTTTAGCATATATACAGATGGTGGTGTAGCACTGTATCCAGATGCTCCAACAGCAAAGAACTTCCTTCATTATTGTCCTCTGAAGGCTTTGCTGCTGACTGAAATGGAATTTGGGTTCATTCCTTAGCATACTCTTTTGCGACCTCAATTAAGAAAAAATTCAAGCAAAAGCTGTGTACACAACCGCATGAAAAAGCCACTGTGGCCTTGAATCTTCCTTCCCTCTTCAGATGTTGCTAGGGATGCATTCTTTCAAACACTGATATTGTGTTGCTTCCAGACTGAGCCATTTTAGGATTGTGGTTAAATACCATATTGTTGAAATTACTGCTGTTGATATTAAATTGGCTGAATGGTGACTCTTGCTTGGGGTTAGCACAAGAATAAATTCCTTCTCTAACGATTGCTTTCAGGTTCAGCGCCACTAACATTGTGCAGCAAATCTGTTCTGAATGTGCTTAACTAAACCTCTTGGCATTAACAGATGTGTTGCTTCCACTGGTGTACACAAAACAGATCTTGCAGAATTTCTTTGTTTTGGGAAATCTGGGGTCTTGAAATCAGAGGGCTGAACTGAATGTTTAAAATAGATTCATATATGTTTTAATTCTTGCCCTGTGGAAATACTGTCTCTTAGATGAGATACTTTTAGATTTACATCCAGTAGCGTTGACAAGATGTCTCTTAAAATTTGACATCTCACTACAGTGCCACATACTATTTCAATGTGAAATATTTTTCACTCATTTTATATTCATTTAAAACCTGCTAGTGCCAGCAAAGAACCCCTAAAAAGAAGCACTCTGCCAAAGTAAGCTTGGAGATACACAGGGGATACAGCATGAGAAGTGCAGTGCTCTGCTCTACCATTTCTCATTTGCTTATTAGAAACATTTCTATCTTCATTCTTCTGTTTGGGTTGTCTGATGGATGTGGATGTTGCTGTGTATTTATTAAGCACTTACAATTTCAGAACACTGTATGAGATGCAAATATCTGAATAATCCCCTCCTCAGGGATTTCACAGCCTAGAAAACAGAAAAACAACATAAGCACCCAAGTCAGTTCATATATAAGTTGCCCAATCTAACTCAAGGGGAGAGAGCAGTCCTATAGAAAACTTATATGTATAGGTCAAATGTATGTTCTGATCTTGGAAAAGAAATAAGCCTTTTGGAGAGGTCAGTATAAATGGGGAACATGAACTGTCTGTACCAGTGTTTGGGTGAGGGGGGAACTTGATTTTTTTCTTGGTAGTAGCAGAGCATGAGGCAGGGATGCAGACTGGGATGGGAGAGGTGGACCCTGTATGTGCTTCAGTTTCTCAAGCACATGAAGTGAAAGCAAAGATGGTAGGTAGGCAGGCAACTCATGGTAGGTGGGCTGTGGGGTAGCCTCTTGTGGTGCACAAGGGTGAGCTGTCCTTGATATGATGGGTAGTGGGGAGGCCGTGACTCAACATGAGGGCAGGATAACCATGGTCAGGATTGGATGTCTGCTCTAGGCAGCATTTTAGACATTGTTTAGCTCAAAGTTCCCTTGAGGTAATTTTGCAACCTTGTACCTTCTAGCAAGGCTCTGTCTTCTGAGCAGAGAAGGGCTGGATAGGAGAGGACCATAAAGCAGACAGTGATTTGTTTTGATGATGACTTTGTTGCTTACACAGTCATAAACTGTGATACATAAACTCTTTCCTATCTTCTCTCTTTTGTACCATCTGTAATATGCAGCATCCAAGTGGCACTGGTTATGGCTGTTTAAACAAACTCTTATATTCTGCCCCTCTTACAGCTTTGTTTCAAGTCTCTCTTTTCTTATGTGAGATAGTACTAGTCTGACCCCAAAGGGGAAATAATCTCTAGAATTATTCTTGGTGTCTATAGGGGCAATGTTGGAGTCACCGTCTTAAAAGACCCTTCTGGAGACTTAAAGCAGTTGCTTAACTAAGAGGGAATCAACATGTATGCTATGCACAGAGGGTGATTTTTGCGGTGTTCTCCTAGTAGGAGAGATTGCTTCATGACAAAGGCAGGCTCTGCTATATGAGTTCATTGTGCATTAAAAAGCATCAGATTTTTATTTATAATGTGAAACTGAGTAATTTGCTTCTTTTATTTAACCTGTAAAAGTGCAGTTGCCAGAGGTCTAACAAAATCAGCACAGCTGAGGCCTCCCTAATAATTATAATCAGTTTAAAGCTTTAATTTATGAATAAGAAATGTGATAGTATTATGTGTAAATCCATTATTAACTGCAAAAGTCTTTGTAATTAATTTTCTGCCTTCTACTAACACTCTTTTAGCCTTGGTCATTTGCATGATAAATCTTTCCTGCAATGCCATGGGTTTAAATCTTTAAAATTGAATGTAATTAATGTATACATACGTCCCTTTGTGTTGTACACAACACTAGGAATCCTGACTGAATAACTAAACAGATCTTTTAATTCCTCTGTTGTTACTGGACTACCAAACACTGTCAAGAATTTTAACACCATCATCCCTAGAGATGGAACTGATGTAAGTTGCTAGACAAAAGTCTTCTTAAAGCCTAAGTTTTCAGTTGTGTATATAGTCCTAGTTAGCTATTCACAAAACCTTAATCAGTTCAGATTAACGTCTGGCATGTTTAGAAGTACCTTGGATGTGCAAACTCTGACATCTCTATAGAGAGCAGGAGAAGATGCAGAAAAGGCTATGCAAAATATGTTGATAAGCAACTGAAAAAATCCAGTTTCTTTCTTAGCCCAGTTTCTGAAAGACCAATGCCATTGTGGTGGTTGAGAAATACTGCCAGTTCTCTGAATAAAAAATTTTGGGCCCACTGGGAAAAGGCTGGGTATGAACTGAGTTATATCGTTATTAGACTGCAGAGAAGCCCTATTGTAAATGGTGGTTCTGAAAGCCTGAGCTGTAGAGAAGGCATTGGATCAAAATGTGTTTTACACCCCAGGGAACCCCTCCGCAAGACAGAAACCCATAAGAAATGGGTATTGTTAATACTAGTGTTGATTGTATTTAATTAGAGGATGAGGCTGGGAAGCAGTATGTCTGTTTGTTGGTTCTGTTTTTTCCCTAACTCTGACCTTGACTTGCTTCAACTCCTTCAGAAATTTCTTTTTACCCATTTGGATAATCTTTAAAAGGATTAAAAAGTTTTGCTGTCTGTCCTACTTGTGATAACATCATGCTTTACACAGAGAAATGGCATTTAGCCTTTGTGTCATCCAGACCCCCTTTTCAGTACTATGACTCTCATAAATGAGGATGTTCCTGGATGCTGCCTTATTTAGCCAAATGAGAAGGGCAGCACTGCTGAACTTGGGTACTTACAACTTATTTCATCCTCCAGAAAGCTTGATCTAGCATTAGGCCCTTTCAGAGGTTGGAAGGGCCAAAAAATGCTCTTTTGTAATGTCATATTATTTCTAGGGAAGCACAAACACTAAGCCACTGTTAAGGTTAGGGTGAAACTTCTGAGACAATGGAAGCTTTGCCAATTGCTTTGGTAAACCCAGTCTTTTAAGATACTGATTAATTAATGAGACAAAATCCTCACAAGGAAACTCAAGAAGCACATTTGGTACCTTGAAAGATCAAACTCAGTTTACACTTTGATGAAAACCAGAGAATGTTAAAAAAAGTTTGGAAATACCCACTAGAAATCAACTAACCATAAGCTTCTGCTGATTGTGCTTTTCATCTATACTTAAGGCTGTTAACCTAATAGGAACTCATTGATAAGAGCATTAAAAACCTATTGATAAATTGATGAGAGAAGTTGTAAAAACCAGACAGGCCTGGGAAGACTCTCTTCCCAGCTGCATATCAATCTGAAGATAGTTTCCAGCCTTCCGAGCAGCCAATCTGGAAATCCATTTACTTTCAGACATTTCAGAATGGAGTTCTAGCAGCTGGAGCTGAGTGAATAATTACTTCAATTAAAATACATTCAGCAAGAGATCAGTGAGTATTTGGTGTAACAACATATATAGTACTTAGCAGCGCAAATGTGTGCAGATTTTTCAGCTATGTATATATACAAAGTGTCACTTTGGGCCAGTTGTGAGAAGCTCAGGGTAGCGGCCAGGAGGTCTGGTTTTTATGGCTGTGCTGGTGGTTGTGGCAGGGGCCAGCAGCCACAGGTGAGGCGCTGCCCTCCCTGGGACAGGGCTAAGAGAAAACTCAATCGCATGTCTTGGGGTTAGACTGCAGACTCGGTGACACACGAGACATTCTATATGTATACAGAGCACGCAGCTGGGTTGTCCTCTGTTATTATTATACAATAACTGCACAAAAATGCTATTAAGCTACACGTGAAATTAATTGAAGATAATATGGAACAGACGCATGAACTGTCTCCATAGTCTGTCTGAGACACCATGGTCTGGTATCCACAAATACGGATTTATTTCTAGGTCTTATAACCCATTTTAGTTGTGCCAGGTAGTTAAGGCACCTGACAGGGTGCTCAGGGGATAGCATGTCCTGTCCTTGGTCACCCACTTGTCCTATTTGTGAAGTGGAGATATTAATAAAGACCACGAATACTTTATTTAGATGGAAAAATATTTTTAATTTGAAGCATTTTCCTTTCCTCTTTTTTTAGCCTTTCACTATGAGTATCCCTGTCCCTCTTTCTGTCTTTCAAATTGAATGGTTCAAATTCAGTGAGTCTGCAGCAACTGAAGGGCAGCAGGGTGGTGCCTAGGTAAGGGGCCCAGACCTGAATTGCAGCAAGTGCACCCAGTTCCCATTAAGTCATTGAGGAGTCAGTCTCTTGTGTGATGAATTGAGGATCCCACCATTATGTGCTGGATTAAGTAGGAGACTGTTGGTCAGAATGTGTCTCTTGACTTTCATGCTGATTGAACAACTTTTTAAAGGAACATATTTTGTTCCTAATGGCCCCTCAGCCAGGATCATTAAAGATCAGAGCCTTAGCAATTCACTTGGATTTGGATTTTGATTTTTTTTCCTGGAACAGAATCCTATTTAATATAAAGATAGTGACAACTCACTCTGAAGAATTGACTTAGGTCTTCCTATAGTCAATCCTATGGCAAATCGTGCTCCTTCTAATCAGAAAAGGGTGATATTAGACCCTGTAATGTAGTCAGATGTTTTGTTGCTGGTAAACTGTAAACTAAGCTTTTCAAAGTCCCAATTTAAGATTTTTTTTTATATATATATGTATATACCTTCTTTTTTTTTTTTTATGGCAGTTTTCTGCATCTGCTCCAAAACTGTAATCTCAGTTATCACTGTATCAATCCTGATTATAATCTGCAGTAGTTTTCCAGTTCTTCTTCCAGTTCTCCTTTTGAAGTCCTGTTTGCAGATCCCTTTTGTAACATCACTGAACAAAGGACTTGGGTGCAGCTGCTGTAGCACTTTAACCTAAATTCCTTCAGAGCTGCTGCCTTCCAGAGACAAGTCTCACTTTCCTGCACACATTGTTTCTTGATTAACTTTTCACCTTGCTTTGTAAAAATACATGGGTTTGGAATGGATTCCCAAGAACTCAGATAGCTGCTGTTGGATTATTAGACTGTGCTTCTTTCATCACCACTTGCTGCTTTACCAGGCTCTGTATCAATCAGGCATTAAATCAGCAGCAGAGTTACTTTTACTTCCTGAACACTGATGAAGATGTTCAGTGGCTTTGACAATAATCATAATTCCTTAGAAACTTCAGCAAACACCCATCCCTCATTTGATTCCCCACTGATAAATATTTTTGAGATCTGTCAGTTAGCAAGGTCTGAATTCATTTAATGCACCACACTGAATCAAACAGTTAATAAAAAGGTAAGTGCACTATATCAATACAACCAGACTAGGGCAACCAAACCTGCAACCTCATTAAAGAATGAAGTCAGGTTTGTTTGACAAGGTATTTTGGTGATTGAACTATGCTCTGAGGTATTGACCATATTCATCTTTATCAATTGCATTTTGTATTAACTTGTACATTCATCTGCCTGAGGTTGATGCCAGATTCTGTAACTTATAGTTGTCCTAATTGTCTGCTTGTACTTTTTCAAAGCTGGCACAGCATTAATTCTTCGCTAAAGAGTTTTCCCTAGAGTAATTTGCAAAGAGGGCCTACATAGTTGCTAGGATTTTGGTTGTGAGGGTTTCTTTTTCTATAGAAATTTATATCGAAATTTAAAGTACAGAAATACAGCTGAGGAAGAATAATTTACCATAGGAAATAGATGAACACTCCATTATTACAGAGTACTCATATCTAAAATGAAAGTTCAACTTGGCTTTTGGAGCAGCATGCTGAGTAGTTTTTCCTTTAAAGACTTTTCCTTCTTTTGCAGGGAAACCTCTTCATGTAGGGATTTGCTTCCTTGAGAAGGCTCATGCTGCTTAATGTCAGTAGATACACCCACGACTAGTCAGGAGGTAGATGTCAGAAAGGCATCCTGCCAGGTCTGGATTCCCAAGGCAAGCCTGGTGCCCTGCTCAAGGGCAGGAAAGAAGCTGAATTCTGCCTTATGCATCAGCCAGTAATTTTCTCTGGTTAAAATGAAGCTTAATGCCTTAACCCTAAGCCTGCTTGAAATACTACTTTTGTTTAAAAGACATCTATCACTATTGTTTCAACTGCTTGTGCATGGCATAAACCGAAGCAATGCATTTATTTATTATAAAGACCTGCATTATTGTGACTTGTATTTGCGTTTTGCTGTTTGAACTTTTAGTCTTTGATGTTATTACAGTTTGTAACAGCATAGCCAGTAATTCATGTTTCCTTCTATCCTATCCAACATTTGTATACTGTGCTCATCATATCCAGAGTTAACTGTCTTCCAGTGGCACGTTAGGCAATCTGAAGAAGAGCTGAAACACGTGAAAGCATTTCTACAGCTTAAGGAATTACTATGATTTAATGAATAACTGACTACCACAAATAAGCAGTACTTCCAACCTCAATATAAGATGCTGTCAACAAAATATGTGCAGAAGCCTGGGCATTTCTATTCAAGAAAGGTGCTAAGAAGGGCTTCTAGGATGATCAGAAAACTGGAGAAGATGTATATGAGAATCTCACTGAAAACATACTAACACTGTGGCTTGTTTGTTTATGTAAAAGATTGAAGACTGAGGGTAGATAAGGTTTGTTTTCCTGTAAATACAGGAGGAGATAATCTATTATTCCACCACTAAAAGAAATTGAGCTCCATATTCTTGTCTAATCCAGATTTTCCCAGGATATTAGGTCAAGTTAGATTGGGTTAGTAGCTGGTCTTTGAACTTTGCTATGAGTTTTCTAGGAAACAGGAAGCTTGAGCTTGGTCATTATTTGTAGGAATGTTGTGAAGCTTTTCAAAGGTCCAGATACATCCTTTCAGATCATGTCCAGTGTCTAGTGGGCTCTAATCAGGTATCTTGGGGTAACTTCATTTCCTGTGGCTTGCAAGCATTCTTTAAATACTTTTAAAGATAGACAAAAGCAGATGATGGAGGGTCCTGTGACCTACTAGGTACAGGTACTGCATGGCTTAAATGGTGCATGGACGTGACTCTTGTTTCAATCGGCATGTACAGAAAGTGGAAGACTATGGAAACCATAGGTGGTTATTGCCTAAGAGAGAAACAAATCTTGGGCTTTGGCCTAGTAACCCTAGACCCAGGAGCTCTGCCTTCAGAGAGTGTGGCTGGTGTTGCTTGGCAAAGGTTGCAGTTATGGTTGATCCTCCTGTACTCCCTACATCCCTACAGCTCTTATCACTGCTGGGAGCACAGAAAAAACAGCCACAATAGTTTCAGTGAGAGCAGCTTTACAGTCGTCATCCAGTTGGTCATCTGCCTTCCCTGTCAATGTTTTCTGACTGATCAGTAATTTGATAGATTCAGGATGATCCTGGAAATACACTTGGAAGACTTTTCTGCCTTTTGTTCAAAGAGAAATAATTAATTTCCCTCCTGCTGAATTAAATTCTGTTGCAACTTAGTTTTTATGCCTCATCTTACCACTTGACAGGCAAATATGTTTGTGTAAGAGCTAGCTTATTAAAGTGGGATAGCCCAATAAACCAGAAGTAAAGCCATTGAATCCCAGTAATATCCTTGCCTAACAAAAGCCAAATCCCATGCAAGTGCCCTTGTCTTTTGTTCCAGATTACATAAATTTGTGCCAGCCAGTGATGTGAAATAAACTCGTATTTTTCTTCTGATATTTGAGTTTGTGGGTAAAGGAAAAGAGGAAATATTCAGCTCTTTGAACAGGAATGCCATCTAACCCCAACCCTGAGGTAGAAACCAGATGTCTGGATGCTGTCTGTGTGCCTATCCTGGAGGTCCGTGGGAATGTGATTTCAGGGCAGAGATGATCGAAACTGTTGGACGCCACATAGCTGGATACTGGCCACAAATATTCAGTCACATTTGGATGACTGATGTTTGTATTATTCTGGAGGTAGGTGTTTCTTTTTGTCTTTTCCTACTGCCAGCACTTTGCCTTCTTATGAACATTCCCCTATGGTGAGGGGGAGGCAGAGTTGTTGGGTGCAGCAGGCCAGCAGCAATGCCATCATTTGGAGTAGTCTCAAGCTGTTTGGAGAGAATAACCTTCCTTTCTCCTTATTAAATGATAATACTACATTGGCTTTTGAAAACCTTGCTTTGCTTGGGTATTTGGCTGGCATCTGCGAATCCTGGTATTGTATGGAGGCGGGCTGAATATTTCAGTAGCTGCAGAGTACTGTGTTCCCATAGCAATGAGAAAACCTTATTACCTTGCACAGGCACTTGGATGATTCATAGTAAGGAAAAGCAATTGAGGGAAAACAGTGGTAAATCCTTCACAGCCCTAGTTATTTGGGCCAGTTCATGTATCTGTTCCTTGGTGAGGGGGAAATGCTGACGTGGTACTTGATGAGTTGATCAAGCTGAAAAGAAAGACGGCTGATATGATTTTACATACTGGGGTGACAGTGGTCACCTGGATACATATTTAGTATCCTGGCTGTTCTATCGACAGGTGACAAAAAGGCAGGGTTGTCCCATTTGTACCTGATCCCCACACCTTGACTGAGAAGGAATCAGCATTTTCTCCATAGTGCCATTCTCCATTCAACCTTCCTTTGAATCAATGTAGAATAAATAAACTATGCGTTGCAAATACTTGTGCACTGAGCTGTTAAGCAAGAAGCTGCACAATTATGGTTTTGCCAATTTACAGCAGCAGCCAAATTTGGGAAAGGGTCTGACAAAATGAATTGAGACAGAGAAGTGGCCAAGTATATTTTCTGTAAAATAATCTGTTATTTTTATAGTTTCTTTGCTTGATAAAACACAGAATCAGAGAAGCAGGGAGAAAGGGAATCTGGATTGTATAGCCAGATCATCTTCTGAAAAGTGGATCTTAACCCTGTGAAGGCTGGAGAGCCACCAAGACTTCTCCCTTAGTAGACTCTCTCTCTCCTTGGGAAATGAAGTTACAGCTGTATCACCTAGGTTTGGTAGCCGAAAGGGTTGCTCAAACAAGGACATCAAGGAGTGGACGCCATCCAGTACTTGAAAGCAGGTTAGGGCAATTTGTGCCCTAAAAGGAATGCAGTGGGGTTGTGCCAGGATGCGTTCCTCAGCTTGCCAGACAAAAGCAGCCAAGGTTTTGCATGTGTGATTGTGCAAGAAGGAACTTCAAGGATGTCTAGAAGACACGACCCTTGAGACCACTGCTATAGTGACTTTCAAGATCTGTGAAAAGAAGACTCTGAAATGACCCATGAATACTTAAATTATATGATACTGAAGAGTTATTTGATTAGTAGGAATGGGCATATTGAGATCCCGTCTCTGGAAGCAGAAGCCAGATAAACTGAAACAGGAAAGATGGGTGACACTTCAGGAAACAGGGTTATAGTGTCTGCAGTAGCTCATCAGCAGATGTGGGAAGTTCTTAATTACCTGGAATATTTCAATAAAGATTAAATATCTTTCTGAAGTAAATAATCTAATGTGACCACAGCATGTAGCTTCATTTCTCAAGAGCTGCTAGAAAGTTTCTGCAACTTTTTTGAAATGGCAGATCTAAATTCCTGTGCTTGTGATAGTCTCTTCTTGCTTCAGGACATAGGTATCTGTGCTTTGATTATTTCTGCAGATATCCAAGTAATAAAATTAAAGGGGTTGATAAGGCAATTGATAGACACCATTTTCTGGACTTTGTACTTTCAGACCTAAAGAATTCTCGGGATGAGTTTCAAAACATTTTTTGACTCAGGCATATTTATTATGTGTGCCTTACTGATGAAAAGAAAACGTGCTGAAATAAGGTGCCTTGCTTAAGGTAACACAAGATCTGTGACATGACTGAGACTGGAAACCTACCTTGATTTTTTGTAGATATTTTTTTAGCACTGAGGAATGGCTATAGCACTGTACTGCTACATTCTGTCCAGTTAAATTAGTTCAGTAATACTTGATGTGGTGGTCGAGAGATTGAGAGTTCTCTGCCTACTGCAAAGAAATAATGGAGAAAAAAATCAAGACACATTTCATTTTGCATCCTATTCCTGAGCTTAAAGAAGGGTTTAGGTTGTGAAATTAAATCATTCTGACCAATACTCTTAGCTGGCTGGCTCAATGTACCTTAACAGAAGTTGTAGCAAAAGCAGATGAGAGATGTTGAATGTTTTTTTTCTACATATAACTGTTGACCATCTGTGCAGGTTTACTGATAGAGTCTGTCAAAGGCAAACCAACAGAATCATCATGTGCTTGACATTTTTTGTATTTAATAACATGCTATTTTCTCTATCAAATCACCAGAGGTGAAGTTTGAAGCTCTTTCACAGGCTGCCGATTGTGTTGCTAAACAAAAATGCACAATCGTTGCTTTTTGCTACGTTAATAAACAGCAACACAATGGGAATACATATAGTGCCTTTTTGACTTTCAACTTTACAATACTTAAAAAAAGGTAGATAACCTTCTAAATTCATTCAGAGGGAGAAAAATAAAGGTGAGAGCCACGAAACTCAGTGAATCAAATACTGCTGGAGATGACAACAAAGTTCTTCAAGTTACAAGTCATTGTCAGCTACCAGTAATCAAACCATTCAGTCATTACTTGTAGCTTTTGTTTTATGATGTGACTAATGACAACAGAATGCATGACTTGAGCTTATTTTCAGAGTCTGAGCAATAAACAATTTTAAAAGCAAGTCTTCTTAAATGTCTCTCAACATCACCTCCCATTTTAAAATATTCAGGCCTGTTTTCATCTAAGTGTTGTTGATCTCTTTGCCTTCTCAGGAAAATAACATGTACTTTGGGGCTGATTTCATTCTGAGAAAAGCCAAGCTATCATAATCATTCTCTCTAGGTGAAAGAACATGTTGTTAACTGAGCTATCATAGGGATGAGGTTTAGGTTTTTGAAGAACTTAATATAAATCTTGAAACATATCAGAATCAGCAGAACTTACCTACAGCCTTCTCAAAGTTCCCCTTTAGTGTTCACTCTACTGAACCTCTGCTTCTGAAGGTATTTGAGTAGTATGAGAAATCACATTCTCTTTTTACCGAAACCTCCCTGATTTAGCCCATGAGCAACAGCTGTGAAAATCAGTAGTCTGCTGGTGTCAAGGAATAAATTACATTGGCTGGGTTTTTTTAGCAAGAAGGGGAAAAAATTGGTTTTAGAGTAAAACCAGAAGGTTGATAATGCATTTCTGGTGCACTAACAAGATTTCCTAAGAGCTTCTGCATATATATGTACAGACAGATTGGTGTAATTCTTAGCCCAAGTGAATATTAGAATAAATATTTAATCAAACCACTTATAATATGAATCATAGCGTGAAACATGAATCTCATGTACAAACTTTCTATTTCTTGCTCTGAATTTTGATGCAATATTTATTGACTAGGATCAAGTTAAATCATTTTGTCTAGCATGGCCGGATTTCCAAGACTTACGTGTACTCCGCTTATCATTTACCCAGCAATCCGCATATGGACATACCTTGTTTGGTGTTTTTCCTTCAGGAACAAATGAAATAATAAATCTCCCAGTATTTTTTATTTCTGCATCATGAACTTAACAATGAGTAAAACTAAAAGTAGAGACAGTGTTATTAGGTTGCTCAGTAACAAAAGGAGAAGAAATGAAACCCAGCTGTAATTAATTGACATAATATTTGTCTCAAGTATCTCTTCAACAGGTTGATTCTGATTTTATAGGCCAGTTGTGCTACCTGCATTGTTACTAGACCAAAGGGACTTTTAAAATGAGTGTTTCAGGAGACTGGGCTCTCCCTAAGTTGTCTGTTAGAGAAGGTAGGACATTTTGAGCATCTGTTGATGTGGTCCACTTGAAACTCTTGGTTTCATAAATCTATAGGCAAGTGCCTTTTCTTCCTTCCCACTCTTTGATACCTGAAGATGTTTCTGTGGCCTGGTGCCTTAGGTCTCTTTTTGGGCATATAAAGTTCCCAGTTGTCTGCTGGCTTTCTGGCAGTATAGCATCATGGGCTTTTGTGTTTGTTTGGGTTTGGGGTGGGTGGGTGGGGTTGGTGTTGTTTTTTGTTTGTTTGTTTGTATTATTAATGTCTGTAATTTGAGATTTAAGCAATTGTCTGTAGTCAGTTTCTTCTAGAGATGTTCTCATCTATGTCCAAAGTACTTCTGGTTTGGTCCCTCACTCATAACAAGGCAGATGGTCCAACTACTGCGAGGATACAGTCACTTTCCTGATGTGCTGCTATAAATATATAAAAAATAAACATTTTTTGCTACTTCTAAATGGAACCCTGAGACTACCCTTCACTTCCTGTAGTGCTGTCACCCTACTGCTATAGGAGAAAGGTTGAAACTGGATTTTTGGTGTGAGGAACTGAACCTGTGTGGAAGGCTCCTGAGTGAGCTGGTGAGTGTGTTTGAGTGTGTTTTTGGCTGTAAGCTGTCCTGGCTCCTTTGCTATTCAGATACTTTATTGATAAGCATAGCATAAGCATTAGGATCAAGAAGTTAGACAATCAGAAAAGAAAAGGAAGCTGAAGAAAGAATTTTGGGCACTGTGGATAAAGAAAGAGCTTTTAAGTGATTAAAAAATAATTGTTTCTGAGCAGAGGGATCTGTACTGGGTTTGAGTTGCAAGGTTTTGGTAACAGGGAAGGGACCAATACTGGAAGAGTTCATGAAGAACTGCAGCCTGTGGGAAGGACCCATGTTGGAGATGTTCATGGAGGACTGTATTCTGTGGGAGGGACCCCCCACTGGAGCAGGGGAAGAGTGTGAGGAGTTGTCCCCCAAGGAGGAAGGAGCAGCAGAGGCAGCATGTGATGAACTGATCACAACCCAATTCCCTGTTCCCCTGCACCACTGTGGGGGAGGAGGTAGAGAAAATGGGGAGCAAAGTTAAGCCTGGGAAGAAAGGAGGGGTAGGAGGAAAGTGGTTTAAGACTTGGACTTTTCTCATCATCCTACTCTGATTTTGATTGGTAGTAAATTGAGTTCATTTTGCCCAGGATGGTAATTAGTGAGTGATCTCTCCTTGTCTTTTTACTGATCTCCAAGCCTTTTGTTGTATTTGCTCTCCCCCCGGCCCTGTCCAATTGAGGAGGGGAGTGATAGAATGGTTTGGTGGGTTCCTGGTGTCCATCCAGGGTCAACCCACCACAGGATCTTAGATACCAGATTTTGATTGTATGTTTGTGCTGCATAAAGCACAGATTTGACAAAGCAGCAGTGACCAAATGAAAATGAAATCTCTCTCTTGTCATCGAATCATAAATAATCTAACATGTGCATGTAACCACAACCAGGATTACATATATACAGCAAGCCAAGGGAGAGCTGTAACATCTATGCTTAAAAAACCAGCAAGATCTTCTCTGTTCTGTAGGGATGACATAACAGCATGCTCATTTTACAAATATGTTTGTGGTCTTAATATGGCAGCTTCTGTTCCTGTTGATTTACTATTGTCTTACCTCTCTTCTTGACAGATGTTTGACCTGGAGATCCTTAGTTACATTGTCTGCAGGACCTGGAAAACTCAGGATATAGATGAAAGGCTAACATTCAAAGCTAGGTTGCCCTCAAATGTCATGTATGTACTGCTGAACTAAATACGGACTGTGGCAAGGACTGAGCAAGTGAAAAATTAGGAGAGAAGGAAACTTGTTGACAATGTAACCAAAATGGTAGCAAATCTGTGATTAGTTTTGTAAGTGCTTTCTTCACTTGTGACCAAATTACTGCATAGTTCACACAATCATAGGATGGCTTAGGTTGGAAGACCATCTAATTCCAACACCCCAGCCATTGGCAGGAGCACCTTCCATTAGACTAGGTTGCTCAAAGCTCCATCCAACCCATCCTGTTTGCTGTTATTAAAATGGTAACAAGGGTACCACTCTTACATCTCTACTACTAGCTGCCCAATGGAGAGACAAGGAATGTCTCGTTTAACAGCAACTGAGCTTCTCATTGCACATATTATTACTGACACTTATCCCTTAAAAGTCACATATATATTGTTTAAGCATGCAGGGAAAGTCCACTGGTTTTCTTTGCTGCCTCTTGGAATAGAAGAATTAATTTAGCACTTAGCTGCTATTAGGAGAGGTGGCCAGCTTGAAACTCTTCCTTATACAAAGGTCCCTCCCTGGACAACCTCATGAGTCCAAATACATCCTGCTGGAGAAATACCTTGCTCTTCCTGTTGTCCTGCACCACTTGGCAATGCCCTTGGTGTGAGCTGCTGGTCAAGGACCACAACAGCAGCACAAAGGAGCATGAGAAAGGATGGAGCCTCCTATTCCCATTGATTTAGAACACTGCTCAGAAACTTGCATACTTTAACTCCTGAGTATTTTTGCACCAAACCAACTAATGTTTGCAGTTGTAATTTTTGAAAATCAGGTACTTGTTTGCATTTCTGGTCATGATCACGCAAAACGGGGAAAAAATAACAATTTACCTTAAGTTTTCCTACCAGGATAAGGTAGGCAATTTTCCCGTGCAGCTTAGCTGTAACTCCTTAGGGACTAATAAAAATTACAATACTGTATCTTGTTTAAATCATTAAGTAACTTTATCCGGTTTTGTAGCAGAAAATATTGTCAGATTATCTGTCTGCTTTGATGTAGAAACTTTTCCTTGGGTAAAGCTTTTTCCATTGAAATCTTATTCATGTCACTTTTATTATTTTATTGTTTTCACATGTGGACCCTATTATCAGCTTAGGGATGAAATGGTGCTTCTATATTCCTTTAAATAGAGAGTTCAATGAAAATATTATTAATCTTTCTGAGATATTTACCCAGCATTATGAGTAGCATATCTGTGGCGTCAGTATTAATGATTTTATGTAGGAAGGAATGACATCTCTCTGTTGACCCTAAAGCACTGTGGATTTGCCAAGTACTGTTTTGCAGTGCAGACATCTACTACTGATTACTGTGGTCCCGTGAAAGGGTGTATGAGCATCGATTTTTCTTGTGCTTTTACCAGATAGAAAAAAAACGTGTTTGCTACAATTAATTTGAAGGATTATCAAGTTATTTGCATTCCTCTGTACTCAAATGTCTTGCCTTCCTAGGTGATACAAAGGTGGTAGCACAAGAAAAGATAGATTTTTCAATCATGAGCACTGAGTGAAACTTACTAAGCCTGCGCTGCCTCATTCTATGGGAACTGGGATGGAAAAGAAAAAGTTGGCCTTCCCCAAGAAAAAGTAAAAGCCAGGATCTGAAATGGAGGGGAGATAGTGTGAGCTGATGTGGCCGCCTGGCCAAGACCTGATCACTGTCCAGAGTGTAGGATGCCAGAGAAATGCTTACAGGTATGCGTGTCCTCTGAGCAGATCAATTCTTGAAGCTGTAGGAGGCATGATGGGCCCCCAGTGCCACAGTTTGACTCTTGTCATGCCATCAGGCCTGGATCTGTCTCCCAAGTTTATTTTTGGAAGTGATATGACAGAGAAGTGCCAAGACTTGCCCTTTCCCTGTGGAGTGGATCTCTGATTATCCCTTTAGCTGTGGCATTCTTGTTTGGCTGTCTCTAACCTATCTCTGGAGGCGTTTCTATACTGCGCTCATTATGGTGGTATGTAAGCACTTTGTGCAGTGAGTTGAAGAGCCAAGTAAAAACCAGAAATCCCCTGGGCAGGATGCTGCACTGTGTTCTGTTTCTCTGTTTTTCAGGAGGTAGTGTGTGTGGGACTGTTAAGTTTGCCATACACTTTCTGTACCTTCTGTATCTGGCCCCAGGGTGGTTATTGCTTGATGTGTTTCCTGTCCCACCACCATGTGCTAGAGGACTTATATGGGGCTTTCCACCAGGACCTATAGGTCTACCATGCCATAATGACATTGACTGTGATGGGGCTACCACAGCTGTGCCCAAATAGTACCCTTGAGTTGCAAACCAACAGTATTTCCCATTAGCAGCAGCATGTTTACTCCTTTGGACCTTTTCAGAGTGATGTGATTTTTAGATTCTTTATTCTTTGAACTGCTGATTCACCCTCTTTCTCCAGCTTGGACAGCAGCATAGCTTCTCGTGACTCGTGTCGTTTCCCTTACAAACAGGTCTGTATCTTTTCCGCCTAGTGAGCCTGTATGATCCTTTAATTATAATGCAGTCTGCCCATGCTAGGGTTTAGTCATGAGACTCTGTGTTTGCTTTGTATGCTTAATACCTGGAGGACAGTGGGTTTTGTGCTATTCCTTGGAGCAGAGGTGAAATGCTGCCAGGTATGAGGAGTGGAGAAGAGTCATGCATAGAAAAGTAGAACACTTGGTGGCAGCTTGACATGTTATGAAGGGGAGGCTGAATAGTGCTGGTTTGGCTTGGAGCCTAGGTCTCCATAAAATGAAGTTCACTATGATGACTATCCACCCCTGTTCTTGGTGCAGCTGAGGTACCTGTTGTCTTCCCAGCTACACTTCCTCGTGCAAAGAAACATACTTGTCTGTGATGGTTCAAACGCTCTGGTAACTGCTGAGGTGTTTATTTTTTATTCCTTTTGGCAATGGATCCCTTTGAGGTGGAATACTTCTGTTTTCAGCAGCGATGGAGAGAATAAGAGGTACTCGTTCTCCATCTGCTGAGCTCCACTTAAATTGTTACTCCTTCATGCTTTCTCCACACTTCAAAACATAAAATTGGCAGAAACAAATGAAGCTGTAAAAGAACATCTTTGAATTAATAAAGCTTAATTATGCCAAGTGCTGTTAAAAAGAGCATTGCCCTCAGTATGCTCCTAGCACTTCAGCTGTTACAGCTGCTGGGAAGAGAGGAAAGTTGTTCATTTTTACTTGCCAGGATACTGTGGGGTTAATAAAACCCCATGCTATGTCTGCCAGTGTTAAAGTTGTTGTCTGGAACAAGTGGAAATCCTGTGGAAGCAGCTATGAATACAGTTGAGCAGCACCAGCTAGTAGCCTGGCTGTTAATACCTGGATCTGTGGGACTGCCAGTGGAAATACCCAGAAATGGGTGGGACTGCCTAGATGAAAAACCTAGTAGGAGCATGCACAGTGCTGCTGGGAAAGGGATGGGATTTTTGTTTGAGTCATCAAAGGCTGATGTGTGTGCCGTGTCTTTTGGGCGAGACTAACTGAGCAGTGTAATGCTGATCTATCATAAACATTTGTTTTAAAGTCTTCCAGGAGACTAACCCAAGACCAGGCAGGGGTTCCAGTGCTTTAGCAGACTTTCAAGTAAAATTGCTTTGTATTATGAGGCAGGTAGCAGCGTGTCTGAAAATCTGCCAGATTTTCTATTTAATTATCAATGAGGGCTGTTTCCCCATTAGGGCTGTTTCCTATTTTGCATTCTCTGAGGAAGCACAAGAGCAGGCAGTGACAGCGATGCCCATGAAAAGTGGCTTTGCTTGAGCTGCAACTGTTAGGAATAGTCAGAAAAACTGACAGAGCCCACGTGCTGTGGATTGAAGCTGAAATGTTTTGTGGTAACATACTGATCTCATGGATGTTTTTTAAAGGAAGGGTTTGGGAAACAATGTAGACCTTGATTGCTTCTGTAAAGGAGAAAGAAGGTCTCCATCAAACCTCTCACCTTTCCTACCTTGAAATAGGTATTTTGACTGTACTGGTTTTCCTGTAAAATTTAAAAAGGTTTTCAGTCCTGTGATGAACTCAAACAAAAGAAAAGAAATTATCCCTTGTTTGTCTCTAGGTTGTGTTAGGGCAAGGAGATTCACAGGCCAGCACATCTGAGAAGCAAAAGCCCATCTTTGTTTTTCATCAGAAAGAGAACGCATAGGCTGTGAAGTACAGGCTGAAAAATCTCTTTAAAGACCCATGCTGATTTTCACTGAGGCTAATGTGTTTTGTTTTTTTTTTGTTTTCCTTTGCTTATTAATCATTGGTTTTCTCTGAGGTAGGGGAAACTGGTAAGGGAAACACAGAGCCATAATCTCAAGCCTGTGCCTGTCAGATAAAGTTATGTGATTAATTGGCTGGAACAAGAAGGGTGTCTCATTTAGATTATTAATTTGGTGATACTGTCATGGGGCTACAGGTGAGATAGCTGACCAGCTAAATATAGCCACCTAAAGATCCTGTAGCAAGACTCTGTTGCTTATAGGTAGCAACGGGTCTTAGAGCTGCACTGCACTTCTATTTGCCAGTCAGGTCTGTGCACTAACATGATTTATTTGGAACCTCATGGAAATATTAGACAATAGAATAAAATGAACAGATCTATTTGCCAATGTTCTGAGTTATTTAAAAATTCAAATTAGAAGTCTTTAGAGTGCAATGCTCCCAAGAAGCAGTAGCATACAGGGGAATAAATCAAAAAGAGCTGAGCTCAGATTCCTGCTCTACCACTTACAGTGGATAGTGCTGGGAAAACTATTTTCCTTAAAATTTTTCAAAGGTGGATGCTTGCATTGGGTGCAGAAGCTGATGTGCTGTGTGCTTGGTTTTCAGTTCCAGAGCCAGAAACTGACAGAGCCAGGAACCAGTGCAAATGCTTAAGGCTCACCAATTGTTAGAATTTGCCATGGCCATTCTCATATTTGATGAGAGGACGTTAGATCGCTCAGAGTCATGGATACCTTTTGAAAACTCTGGTGATGGGCATGTGTAGAATTTGGGTAGCAGCACATGCTTCAGTGTCTTTCAATCCCTTATACAAGTACTGAGGAAAATGGCAGATTAAATGGAGAAAATGGCAGAAAGGTTTTTGGTGCTGTAAAGCAAGTAGAAAGATGAAATTTGTAGAATTTACAGTGGTTAAGCCTTGAAAGCCTTTGGAAGCAAATAGGAAATGCAAGATCTAGTCACTTATTCAGGCAAACCAAGTTGCCTACTCTTTCCTTCAATAAGGGTGTTAGTCAGTGAGCCTTGGTTCAAGAAATATATCTTAGGAATGAATTTTTCAAGTCAGAAAGGAAAAAAAAAAGGTTTATGGACATGCATGGAAATTTAGGCTGAGATCAGGTCAAGATACAACGGAGTCACTACTCTTTCCCTGCAACTTCATACTAATTGTTGGAAAAATACATTAGCAGATGCTGCAATTTTCTAAGGAGAGTGAAAGATTCAATAATTAAGAGAGGGCTGATGTAATATTTAAGAGTAATTTGCAATTAGTGTTCGTAAGTGCTGTGCTATATTATTAGTTACTTCTCTCTGTCTTGATCAAATGCAGTTGGATAATCTGTGAATTAAAAGTGATGGAAAAATCACTATGAGTACAGCTCTGGTCCTCTGGACTGAAAATTGCTCAAAGAGAAATTGGCAGTTTGCTGCTCTGGTTGTAGGGTGGCAGGGCAGTGGTGGTGAGACACTGGGGCACCATCAGCGTGAGCACTCTTAAAGGAACTTGATGTCTGGGACTTTTCAGCCAGTCCAAAGTTGTGATGGCAGGACTGTGAGGGAGGGGATTTGTGCAAAGCTCCTGTGGGACTGCATTTCTACAAACACTTCCTAAGGGTGTAATCCCTGCACAGCAAAAGCAGCAGAGCTTTGCTGCCAGATCTTCTGGGTTTTTTTCTGGAAGAGAAACTCGGCTGTCCCCAGGTCTCTCATCCTTGCCTGTGCATTGGGCTTCTCTCCTGCACCTGACTATCCCTGTGAATTCATTGGAAAAGGTCATGATTATGCTTCAAATGCCCAGTGATAATTAGGCAAATGCCAATGACTTACTTATTTTCCTTAAGGTTATTTGTGTTAAAAAAAAATAAATATCTCTTCCAGTGCCCATGCCTCTCCACTTACATGCTTTAAGACCACAGAAAAGTTTTCTAAAGTCTGCTGGAAGCTCTTTCTCTATATAGACAGGAGGCAGCACATGTTGCCACTGTCGCATAATGACAAATAAACAAGTCTCTTAAGCTCTTTGTTACTTTCTTGCACTGTCACATTTTCTTTTCCTTTGGCAGATTTATCCTTGCAGTAGCTATGGCTGAGAGTGATCAAATATAATTGATTATTTTAGTCTGTTCCCCATTGTTCGTGGCTTTAATAATGTGATAGGAATATAAAGTGTTCAACGTGGAATGTCAGCACAAGAAATTAAATATTTATTGTATGTATGGTATTCCAGGTAGTGATTTAGAAATTATTAACATGTAGATTTTCATATAGGAGCATTAAGAAACCCCACAAAGTGGACCATTAATTTCTAAAAAATATATACAAACACTTGTTTTATTTCCAAATTTTCAGATATTTGTGTTTAAAAGACACCTAAAGAATTGTGATTGACACGATCCTATAATTCTGCTGTCTTCAATGTACAATTATGCTGTGTATCCCCTAGGGCAGTTTGGGTGTATCTATGACTGTCAGTCTCAACCATTTCTTTCTGAGTTATCGGAAGGTTTAGTTTGAACTGGTGCCACTGTGAGCACATAGTCTTTCAGCTAACGGAGAAATAGTTAATTTGCATGGCTGGAAGCAGTCAAGTAGCTGTGGCTTAACAAATCCTAGTTTATCGGTCAAAACATGCTAATCTACTGTTAGTGTGCTCTTAGCTTGCTCCAGTCACTAATGTGGTGGGTTTAAACCTCCATGAAACAGCTGCAGATATCCCCTGAAGCACGTTTTCAGCAAATGTATTTTATTTCAATACTGAAGTGGGCTTCAAGTGCACACATAGTTACTGCAACTCAGTGGATGGGCAGTAAATTGCTGATCTGTAACAGCTCAATCATTTTTGGTTATGGGAATGTACCTACACTTTTTAGTTTTATTAAGAGTTTGATTTTTTGTTACAGGCCAAATTTGACTTGGCAATGGCAAGCTGGAAATGCTTCTGATTCTTTTTCAAAATCAAGCAGAACTTCACTAGCAATATTTTAAAGTGTTTTATATTCGTTGTCACTAGTGCTACCTGGCTCTGTAAGTGGAGCCTTCTAGGAGCTCATTTCTTCCATCCGAGCAAATGAGCTTACTACCCAAAATAGAAAACCAGGAGGATTTTAAACCCCTCTTCACTCAAAGGATATTTCAGTCTCACTTGTGTTTAGGCTGGCAGTCAGTGAGATACAGACCTGAGAGCTAAAGACCTGGTTTTTTTTTTGTTCTCTAAGCTGGGTCTGTTAGTGCATTTGATACTGGTCTTGTAGAGCTTGCATTGAATCCTGCTGTGAACCTGGCAGTTCTTTTGCAGAGACCACGTCCCACTGTCCTGTTGGAGGTTACAGCCCATGAAAGTTGTGTCAGTTCCGTAGCTCTCAGTTATCTGTCCCTCTCTGGAAAGATAGGAAGAGCTGTCTTTCATCCCACAAAGCCCTACAGATATTACAGGGAAATACAGAATAGAAATAACTTACAGATATTGCAGTATCTACCTTGTCATCAAATTTGAAGAGAAAACTGTGGCTTTGAAAAAGCCTTTTGCATTTAATGGAAATAAAGAACTGCTACTGGAGTCCCCCCATTATAGCTTTAATCCTAATAATAACAATTTTCTTCATGTTTGGAACAGTCAGTGTGGTTTGAGATGTTTAAGAATCATAACTAGCCAAATTTCCATAATCTCTTTTACCTAGAATTCCCTCCATTTCAAGTTTCTCATCGGGGAAGAGTGAGTACCTACCAGTGACCAGAGGCCCAGAGATGCACCTCGTATTACCTTATTTCCTGTCTTATGAGCAGTATTGATTCTACACAGTGGCTTCTTTCTTTCTGAAATCCAATTTCCCCAACAGTTATGAGGTTTATGCATTGCAATATGACAATACATAAATGTTTCTGCTTTCTTTTGTCTTCTAAGTGTTCAGAGCACTAAAGTGATATGATTCTGAGAGTTTGGTTATTAATGATACAGTGATGCTATTCTGAGGATTAAATTAGATTCAAGGTAGAGTCAACAATGCCCATTCAGTTTCTGACTTTCTTACAAAAATTCAGACTACTGAGGAATGAACCTGATAAAGAATTATCATCTGTATGTCTTACTTTGAGCATGATGGGGTAGCATGTTGCTGAATCAGCTATTTTTAGAGGTGAAATTCTGTTAAAGGAAAAATAAAAGAAATGGAAAAGAATAAAAACATGAACTGAGAGTTGAAATGTTTTATGAAACACATGCTAAATCTCCCTCTTTTAGGACCAGTGGCCTACAATGGAGCAGAGCACTGGGCCAAAAAGAATAAATCTTACTGTAAATGACTGAGAAAATTTTACTCACAGCATGAATTTGGAGAGGGGAAGAAGGGAGGAGGCCACAAGACTAAGACAAAACTTACTAGGAACAGAAAGAGGTAGAATATGTCTGCTAGAGAATTTAGTCATAAAAGGAAAGAGAAATTGACACAATATGAACAAAATAAGATGAACTCACTTTTTTGTTCTACAGCACTTTGTCTTCCATGTCAAAGCCTATTATACCATTACATCATTTATATGCTGAGTACTAAGCTGTGATTTCATTGGGTCATATGTTGTTCCCAGGAACTTTACTACCAATTCAGATCACCTCGAGGCTTGATTTTGTATTATGTTGATGACACTGGGGTTAGTCTTGATTTATATTGCTCTAATCATTAAAAACCCACACTTTATTGGTAACATTTAGCATTTCTGTAGAGGTTATCATTCATTGATCTCAGAGCACTCTGTGGCAGTAAATAATGATCATTTCCAGCATGTGGCAGATGATTAAAGAGAAAAAGGAAAGCACAGAGCACTTGCATGTTTTGCCTGTGATCACATAGCATGGCGGGGAACACAACACAGATCTCCTGATGCCTTGCCTATGAGATCATGCTGCCTCCCTAAATAAAATTAAAATGGAGTTCTGCAGTAAAAAGGAATGACTCTGCTCTGATACCAGTCTTAGTGAGATCAGCAGTGGGCCTCTACTTAATAACAGCACATTTCTGCTGGGTTCACTGGGAACATTATATTAGATTCCCTCAGTAACTGGAGAAGAAAGTGCCTGAGCGTTGGTTATCATCTGTACACAAAATGCTGTAACGTGCTGCAGGAGGAGCAGTTCAGCGGGTGAAAAAACGTTGGTCACCTCACAGTTTACATAGCAAAGCAAGTATTTGGTATATTAATTCAATTTATATCATAGCCCCCGGCGCCCCCCCCCCCCTCCCCCCCAAAGAAATCTACTGATTTTTGGTTTTTTTTTGTTGTTTTTTTTTTGTTTGTTTGTTTGGTTGGTTGGTTGTTTTTTTCATTAAGGTGGCAGTGCCCCCATATTTACCTGTGACTTTCTAAGGCTCAGCTGTCTCTAACGGGATGCGTGTGTATTCCACTACCTCTGTCCCTCTCTTTCTACCCCATTGTGATTGGAAAATGTGTTTTTAATATCGTGAAACAGAGGTGGTGCTTCCATGCTACCAGTACCACAGCAAATTTAGCCCTTACTGTTAATAGAAAAAGTGATTTCACATGGAAGGAAGTGCAGCGTGCACAGGAGCTGGTGTGGTATCCCACTGTGGGGATGCGAGGATGTGGGAGTTGGGCAGCAACGGCCATTGGCAAAGGCTTTAGCCATATGGAAAATACACTGCAATAGGGAAAAGAAAAAGCAAGAATCATATAATACTAGGTTGGAAGGGACCTCAAGGATCATCTGGTCCAACCTTTATTGGCAAAGCATGATCTAGATTAGATATCTCAGCACCCTGTCCAGCTGGATCTTAAAGGTGTCCAGTGTTGGGGACTCCACCACTCCCCTGGGGAGATTATTCCAACGGTTCACTGTTCTCATTGTGAAAAATTTTCCTCTTGTGTCTAGTCAGAATCTCCCTGGGAGTAACTTGTGCCCCTTACCCCTCCGCTTTTCCATGTGACTCCTTGTAAAAAGGAGTCTCTGCCTTCTTTGTAGCCACCCTTTAAATTCTGGAGCATGGTGATAAGAATAGAGATCAGGATGGACGTAGAATCATAGAATAGTTAGGGTTGGAAAGGACCTTAAGATCATCGAGTTCCAACCCCCCTGCCATGGGCAGGGACACCTCACACTAAACCATATCACCCAAGGGTCTGTCCAACCTGGCTTTGAGCACTACCAGGGATGGAGCGTTTACCACATCTTTGGGCAACCTGTTCCAGTGCCTCACCACCCTCACAGTAAAGAGCTTCTTCCTTAGATCTAACCTGAATCTTCCCTGTTTAAGTTTTAACCTGTTATCTCTTGTCCTATTATGAGTATCACAGTTCTCATGAAGCAGTTGGGATGGCTGCTTACGCCAGTCCTAGTCAGTCTGCTCAGTTGGCACAATGTTGCTGCTGTATGGTAATGCTTCATGGACAAACAGAGGTGCCAGGGTCATGTTGCGGAAGGACACTGAGTCTGTAAATTGGTTCTTGACACTCCAAGGTGTGAATGATGCATCCGGTAGCCAAGGCTATTTATGACAGTGTTTCCCATGGAGAAAAAGAGATTTCCTAGAGAGAAAAAGAGGTTACTGTTTTGCTACTTGTAGGTCTACCATTTCTCTGATTTTCCCTTCAAATATTCTCTTTTTCTGTCTTTTTTTTTTTTTTTGTGGTTTTTGTTTGTTTGTTGGTTGGTTGTTTTTTTTTGTTTTGTTTTGGTTTTTTGTGGTGGTGTTTTTGTTGGTTTTTGTTTGTTTTTTTTTTTTGTGGATTTTTTTTGTTTGGTTGGTTGGTTTTTTTTTTCTTCCCCTCAGGAAATACATTATCTCAAAAGGTCTGGACAAATGGTCCTAGCAGATGTTTAGGCCATCTTGGTGCACATCTGTTTATTTGTGTTGCACCTGTTGAGCTCTCTGTGGTGTGTGAGACCATGGATCCTCCTCACCCTAAGCAGAAGAGTTTTACTTACAGAGAACAGTCTCTGCTCCACGATGCAGGCAGGACTCTGGTTCTGCTCACCTTTTCCCTGTATGTAATCTGTGGCTAATTGTAGAGGCACGAAAGGGCTTGAGGTTTGTGTCAAGCAGTCTGACCCCCAGTTATCTGCTGATGACTTCTGCGGTAAAGCTGCCTGGTGTCAACGCAAATGGGAGGGTACCCTGAATTAAGATGTAATTTTCTGGGAAATAATAAACTTAGGGGCAGTGGAGCCTATGTACATGAACTTAAAGTAGCCTGTGACAAAAGGCAGGGCAAAGGCATAGTGCTGGTCACTGAAATGGACTGTCTCTTTTTATACCTTTAGAAAATACAACTGATTCATCCTTGTGGGTTAAGGTTTGTGATCCAGAGAGGAACATGTAGGAGTCTGACCATGAAGTATCTTAATATTGCAAAGTTGACCTGTAATACTGAATTCCTGTGATGGCATGAAGTGATCTTTTGCACTTGCACATGCTTCTTCATGTGCATATTTGGGTCTCTCCTGAGATACCACTTTTGTGATGACCTGTTCAATGTGTGGCAAACTGCATCTGCAGTGGTGCTTTGCAGTGACTGACCATGAGGGCTGTGTTTACTTAAAGGGTTGTAAAAAACACATTTAATATGTTTTCTTGATGGCAGTAAAATATTTTAATTGCTTTAAAACATTGTAATAGGTACACAGAGCAACTTTGAAGTTGTTTCCTCTGCTTCAATACTTCAAGTTTATACAGAAAAGAAATACTGGTTGCCCTGGTAACTGCTTTTTCACAGGTTTGTCCTGTGTAACATGCTGTAGATCTTATGTGTTAGATGGACAAAGAAAAGATGAGGTAAAAATCTATATTCAGAGTTCAATGTATGGAAAGGTAAGTATCAAGTGTGTGCACCTGAAAGTAATTCAGGCAGTGCAGAGTACACAAACTGGCAATCTATGTGTGTACCTCTTTCTCTAATGTAATTACTATTCCCCTCTTGGGAATACCTGCTTCATCAGGTCGCCTTTATTCGTAGGCCATCCAGTAGAACTGAAATTGTGACGTTATGGCTCTGTCATGTGGCTCATGGTTTTCTTAATAAGCATTGCATCCATCTATTTATTAGTGGGATTTGCACAAAGCAGAGTGATAAACAGTGTTTGTGATGACCTCTGTGGGAAATCATTACTGCCTTGCAAGGCACTTAGTGTCCCATAAATCAGTAAGATTATAACTCCTGTGCTGTCCACAAAATGCAGCTCCTGCTTCCTCTGTTGCCCTGCTGGGCAAAGTAAGAGGCTTCTGAGTGAAAAAATATGAACTGGTTTATTAGCATTTGTCCCAGATTTTGATGCCATCCTGGGAGCTTACAGAGGAGTATGGAAAAAAGCAGTCCTTGGTCACACACTGTTGTGGTGCTTTTGCAGGCATTTCAGTACCTGACATTCATGAGTTTCTCTAGCTCACCTCATCTTTTTGCTGTTTTTCCTTTGTGAGAAGTGTATTCATGGTGAAATACAGCATGGGAGACAGTACACTAAAACATGGATAACTGGGAACATAGTGCACTTCTCTGCAACAGGTAGATCAAAGCAACCCAGGACCTCCAATAAAAGCCTGGCTTTCTGCTTCTTTTCTATTTTTACTGGTGGCATGAAAGCCTAATGGGTGCCTTGATAGAAAGAAAACACATGTAGCTGTTCAGTTTTGTCTCTTATTTAACAGATACTAAAGGCACTTTTGCTAGAACTCTGAATTCTTGATCTGTGCTTCAGTGGTTTCGTGTAAAGAGATCTGACAGCTGAAATACTGGTTTCAAAGGGTGTCCCATGTTCCTCTGATGGTCTGCACCACTACAGGACCACAGTAGTTGTTACTAGTGAGAACTTTTTGCCAGGCAATAAACTGAGCCGAGGAAATTACCCACATATTATAATTAGAAGTGTTGTGGTGGATAGTAAATATCTATATTGCTTTCACTTATTCTGGACCTAGGGAGCACCTTGGAAGAAAACTTAAGTTTCAGACTCTACTCATTGAAGGAAAAAAGTTGGACAATGTCTGATTTTGTTTACATTGATTTCTTTATCCATTAAGCTTACATACAGGAAAGCTTTTATGAATGATTATCAGGCTGTAGGTAGGCAGCACGAAATCTGCTAGCAGGATGCTTTCATTGTTACCAGACATGCTATGGATGGCGGCATCAATTGCCAGGAAAGTATTGAACAGTGAGACAAATGGCTGGCCTTATAATGGGCAGTGTTAGGGACTTGTTATGGACCATTTCCTCCATGAGTCAGGCACTTTGGCACCAGTCTGATCCCCCGTTGACACTGAAACAAAAGTGCCTGAGAACCAGAGCTGACCTTGCTGCTGGGCTGTTCCTGGCATAGGGCAGGGTCACTTGCTGAGATTGCTTGGAAGCTTCTGTGTGTACAAAGCAGGTGCTGTAGCCTACGCCAGATCCCAAAAGTTTGATCCTTAAATAAGGGTGATGAATATTAATAATTAAAAACTAATCATAATGTGCATTATAAAGAATAAGGTTGCCAAATGGTAGAGCAGCGGTGGTTGTGTCATTGAAGACCTTTAAAAACTTCCTGGGTGCTTAGTTTTTTCAAGTTTCTAAGAGTCTGGAGTCCCAAATTATTTAATTGGCACTGAAGCATGCAGGGTGTGCTGCAGTCCTGGTCATTCAGTGTGCTGGAGCATAACTTGGGTTTCCTGAGTTACCAAGGTTTTCCTCCAGTTGAAAATGGGACCTGGAGAGGAGACAGTGGGACTTAGCACTTGCCCTGACATTAAGTTGGGATGTGGCCAGAGTATACATCCAGAGGAGCTGGGAAAATTTCCCAGACACCATAGTTTAGAATTGCCCATGTAAACACTGTCTGCTTTTCCTGATTTATTTGACGGTGTCACCTGGATAAACTTCTACAATGCTAGGCAGTACCTCTGAAACTCAATCTCAAATAGGGAATACTTACATCCCAGTTGTAGGCATTTGATTTGAGTACTTCAATCATCAACTTAGGTGATCTGTATAAACTCACTGAAGTCTACAGAGGCAGTTCTGAACCTCTGAGCATCAAAATAGAAACCACTTCTAAAGGGCAGCGGTTTTGTATGTGCCTTTTTCTAAATCTGAAACAGTGTAATAATGCTCTTTAGCTGCATTGTAGGAGTCTTATAAGAACTCACTCAGTGACAGTTATGAGAGACCTGGGACAAAAATATAAAAACCCATCTTCTCTCCTACCACAGCTGACTGTATTGCAGCCAGATGGAGGATAATTCCAGTTAACTATGTCCCAAGAAGAAGAGCATTAAGTTCCTAGGTGGTTTGATGTTAGAAGGAGCAAAGCACAAGGTGAAATTAGTATCAGAGATGATGAGGATGTTGACTTTGAACATGTGCAGCAGAATAGAGATGGTAATTTTCTTGTGGTTGCATAAAGCCTTGTTAGAAGTGAGACCTTCTGTCTAGTTGACGTCACTCAGTTTCTGTGTTAAGAGATGAAATCTTATGCAACTTCTGACCAGCTTGAAAGGTTTCTTGAAGCATTGAATATCTTTTCAATCTGGGTCTCATATGGGGCATGGCTCAGTGAAACCTTCATCTAGAAAGGGATCTTGGGTTGTCACTGCATGCAGTTCATGCACTTCTTGACTAAAATGTCCTGAGTTTGTTCGCATTTGATTGAACTTCATGTAGAAGTTCCAGATACATCCATGATTTTGTTAGTAAGAGAACTAAAACCAGTTTACGAACAGAAGGCATCCTCTCCTCCTGTCATGATTATTTTTAATACATCAATAAAAGACAATAGAAAGTTTTTCTAGAAAACATGTTTTTCATTCACTGAAGCTCACTCTAACAGTCATTTCTTCAAAAGAAAAAAAATACTTTGGTTTTGCTGGGTGCAATCATCAAATCATTACCATAAAAAGGATAAAGCAGCAGTGAAATGGAAATCATTTAAATGAAACATTTAAAGATTTATCTTGTGTCTGACTTATTACTGTTTATCTGCCTCTTTTCTAACTCAAATCTATTGCAGATTGCAAAAAATTGAAAGCTATTCTTCTTCTTCACTTTCTAGACGTCTGTATGGCCGGCAAAACTTAGAGGTGGTACATGCACAAATTGTTAATAATTTAGCATCCTATTTGATTTTAAAGACTCCATCAGGAAACAAACCAGAAATAGTCAATCATAATCATGGTTTTATATGTAAATTACCTGCCAGATTTCCTCAAAATAAGGCTTAGTCCCAATGAAAATTACATGTCCATATCCTCATATATCCAAAGTACATAACAAAACCTTTCCTTTAAACCTTTATAGTGGTTGAATATAAGGTCATTGTATTTTTTTGAAGCATCTTTAATTGATTGAAATTACAGAAGTACGACAGTGATTCCTCTTTTAGGAAAGTGTGTTGCTTTGTGTTAATCATACTTGGTTGCAGGGAGAAGAGTGGGTGTGACTTTTCAAATTAAGCAGCCACAGAGAAAAACACTTAGTGATTTTCTTCAAGTGAGTTAATGTTTTGAGAATTCTTTTCATTTGAAAGCAAACAATTTTGAGATCTGGGTTGGAGAAGGAGGAGTGATGTTTTATTTTTATTCTCATTTAGTGTTCCAGCCTCTTCTTTGCCATTTTTGTTTCACTGAAAAAATTAATTAACTTAATTGAGTTCTTTTGGAAATAGTAACAGAAGGATGACAGACACGTTTGTTGCCCCTCTCCCTAATGAGGGAACATTGTCTCATTCAATAGCTGCCCAGTGCCATGCACGAATGGAAGGAGTACAGTGGTGGTCCCACTCCCTCTGCCTTTTAATGAACAGAAAACATCCCCCCTCTTCATCAACAGTCTATAAATAAAAGCTGCAAAGATGGTCCTGCTGGTTCCCCACTGGGGGTGCAAGGACCGTCTCTCTTGCGCCTGTTCTCTACCCGTCCAGACTGAACAACTTTTAATAGGACAACATTCACTGGGAAAAATAACTGAGATGAAAAAATAAAAAGGGGCGAGGGGGATGTTTCCATCTGGAGGCAGGAGGCGGATGCCTCAATCCTCCTGTGCCCCCACCATCTTTGAGCAGCAGGCAGTTGGCATCACTGCTGCAGGCCCCCTCCAGTCGTGCCTTTTTTAGCTGTGTGTATTTACAGTTGCAAGCTCTTTATTGGGCTTTTACTGTGTCTTTACACAGTAACATGCATGCTGGCTCCTGGTTTGTATGGGCCTTCATGTGCAACTGGTCCGTGAGTAGTAATTCTGTACACCTGAGTAAAAAGGATCACTTGGAACAGGCGGTTCACTTGGAAGGATCCATCCAGTGAGCTTTTACTTTGTGCTGGGACCCCAGACAGAAGACTGAATCTGTCAGGCATTTTGTCTTTTTACTTACATGGAGCATCCTTTTAAAAAAAGGAAATAATTTTTCAGTTAATCTCAAAGCTGAAACTGAGGTCACTTTTTTTACTCTCCCTGTCTAATCACAGATGTTCAAGAAGACAACCCAGAACTCAGGAATTGATGCAGGGGAGTCCTTTGTGGCACGTCACCACCCAGGGATTAAGGCATACCCCTTCTCATCCTTCTTATTCTCCTCCTCCTCCTCCTGATTGCAGTTGAATAGCTCAGTTGCCTACGTTGGGGCAGCAGTGCAGGCTTGGGCAAAGGAAACTCCTCCATCAAGCCTCACATGAACCTCCACAGGTTGAAGTTTGTCTCATCATTTATACTTTCAGCCTGGGTGTTGTAAACATCTGTTGACCTGTCCACAGGCATGAAAAAAAAACCAGAAGGATTTATGTATTTTAGTCAACTTGATTTAAAGGAGTAAGAGTTATTGTGAGACAAGGAGGTATCAGCTGTTCTTCCTTGTAGAGGGAGAACCACCACATGGCCACAGTAGACTGTTTTTGGCAAGCACTGCTGAAGTGAAGTAATGTGCGTGTTTCCTATGAAACATGGGGGATCAGCCGTGAAAAATGCCAAGCAGCTCTGCAAGGGCAAGATACACTTGACTTTCCTCACTGCTGAGCCCCATATCCCCAGGGTGCTTCAGCTTCTGAGACTTCGGTTTGCCGCACCAACCCTGTGCTGCAAAGCACAGACACACATGCTTGATGTTAAACCTACTCCTAAGTCTTATATAACTCATTAAATACAAGCATATACGTTTAAATGCTCTCCTGAGTGACACCCTCACAGCACATGCCAGCAAGCACGTATTTAATTTCATGCATTTGATGAAATGTTGATTTTGTTTTATTTATTTTTGTGCCTGGTGAGAAGGAAAAGGGGTGGTTTTTTATTCACATTTTCTGCAACTTTCTGTGTAGGGAGTGTTGAAAAAGGGACTCTGCGCCATCAGTTAGAAGCTTTGCTACTTACTAAATTTAATTACTTCCCTCTGTGGTTTTTAAATATCAGTGGTGATTTCTAAATGAGCATAGTATGTAATAAATTAGGTTATTTTCATGACAGCTTGTATCTTTAATATCTGGCTACAAAATAAGAGGTGTTAATGATTGGGCATGATATGTAAAAGAAGATGCATCGTTCCCAGTGCCCAGTATACCTTTGGCAATGAGTTACATTTATGCATTAGAGAAGGAACATGTATTCTTGCAAATGAGATGCTACCATACAGTCCCAGCTCAGCAGGAAACATCCTGGCTTTGCTCAAGTGTTGCATGAACATGGTTTTATTGGAGCACGGGAGGATTTTGAGATTTCTTTTCTTCCCAGTTAACACCAGCTTCCCCCTTGCACGAGGTGTGTAGCTTCCTTATTTAGATTGGATTGATCATTACAGACTTAGTTCAGCAAAGCTTTTAAACACATTTTTAACTTCAGTGTGAATGTGCTTTGATGCTTGTGGATTCATTGCTGTCCTACCTGCCCCTCTAATTTGAAGCAAGATAAAACTGTTGCTGAAGCAGGACAACTACCATGCTTCAGATGTGTCTGGGTCTGACATTCCAGGGATTGTGTGTGGACCTGCTCAGCATCTGCTGCCTCGTTGTGCTGCATGTGAGTGGTAAATTTGGTATGTTCAAAACACCTCCTGGTAGTCTGTCCTGGAAATCCCATGCAGGAGTGTTAGATGCATGAAACTCAGCTGTTGACATTTCTGATCTGCAAATGAATGGCAGTAGGTGCTGTAAGAGTTGAGTGGAAAGCGTGGTGTGTTAGATCTCACTGCTGGTAGGTCCTCTTTCATATTTATATCAGCGCCAGAGGAAGGAAACTTTGGCCTAATTGCTGGATGCTAGGTATGAGCTGGCAGCTTGCCTGTCACTGGGAGTAAATGTGTTAAATTTACGTCATGAACTGTTACAGTTTTAAGAAGAATCACAGTGTTAGTCATCAGGCAGCTGAAAAAGGCCACTAACCAAAGTCCGTACAGCCTTTAACAAATGTTAGAAACATCACTGTAAAGCATCCAACCTTTCTACTGGGAATCTTGCCTGCAGAGCTGATGATATTTTATAAAGGGTGTCAGTGTGATATGTGAATGTGTCAGGTCTGGTCCTTTAAATATTCTCTGTAACATACATCTGAAATAGCTTCAAAACAAGTCAGTGCACGTGAAACTTGTGTGAGGGAAAGATTGGGCCACCAGGGAAGGATTGAGAGGAGCCTGCAAGGGCTTGAGTATATGTGGTTTGGGACCTGTGGTACTTCAATATGCAAGATCACATGAGAGGGTGCCCATTCATCTGGGACACTCAGGGAGAGGTTTGGGTTTATCATGTATCTGAAAATTCTGGGTTTGAGGTCTCTGCAAGAGCTTTGGTGTTAATCTAACATAAAATATTTTCCTTAAAATAACATACTGATATCTAGAAAAGATAGGAAGAACCACAAAGGAAAAGTGAGAACTTTTTTTGACAGTATCACAATGATAAGAGATCTTAAATTAATACAAATGGGCCAGTTTGTATCAGCAGTGGTTTTGGCCTTGGGTCTCCATGGGAAAAGATGAAATGCTTCTACTTCCTAAAAGTTACATTACTGGATTAGTGAGATTGTTGCCTTTATCTTTTTAAATCATGTCTGCCAGGTCTGGAAAGGACCCCCCCTTTCATTGTTTGGTATGAATGTGCAAGGTGGTTGGTGAACCATGATGATTGAAAGTGCTCTTTCTTTAGAAAGGTTTCTGAGGACTGTGAAGTACCAGACAACATAATTGTTACTAATTTTTAAATGGTTAATAGATGAACTGGAAAACTGTAAGCTAGTTTACATAACATCTGCTGTTAGGACAGGAAACTTCTTGAAAGCTTTCTCAAGTGATGTGGTAAGAAAACACCTGGACAAGCAAGATGAGTGCTGGCTAGGGGAGGTCAGGCTGAGCCAGCTTTCTTGAAACACTAAGATATTAGTGGCTGTGGCAGAGGAGACAACATTTTGTAGAAGAACTGCACATAGGCCTAATGGTGGTGGGGGAAGGAAGAAGGCAGGTTTTGGAAAAAGGTCTTGCATGGATGAACAGTAGCAGAGGAACAACTGCTGGAAACAGGCCTCACGCCAGTAAAAGATCATTGTAGATGGAAAATTCAAATTTGAGAGGCGTCAATGGCATGGAGCCCTATGGAACATCTCTGCTCATCCTCATCAGCTGGTGAGGCAGCAGGATATGGTAGGATGTGTAGCAGGGCTACCAGGCCCCCAGACCTCCAGCAGCTATGCTTCTGATGGTCCTACAGCTGGGAGTCCATCATGCACATGGGACTGGCCATGCCTCCCCCGGGCTGTGTGATCGGTACTGAAAAGTACACTCAATGGTAGTAGGAGTGAGAAGTTCTCTCCAGGTATCATTGCCTTTATTAAAATAGTGTAAATAGTCAAGATTCTGTTTATTTATTTATTTAGTTTGTTTTAGGGGCAGGGGGTGCAAAGCTTCAAATTGAAGCAGCCTTAAAACTCTCCTATTTATTTTTGCCATTCCGCAATGAGAAAGAGAAGGTGGCTGTGATTTCTTACACTCAAAACCTATATTGGTATAAATGCATGCAATTGCAGATATTAATCTCTTTTGGACACAGGGGGAAACTTGTCTCGCTAATCTTTAAAGGTCATTCTCCATACTCTGACTAATAACAAAATATTAATTAGGGTAACTCGTATAATCCTCTTTTATCCCTGAGAGTCTTCTCAAGCTTGCAGAACCTTGCAGACTTACTGCCAAATTCTAGTGAGTGCAAAAGATGCCTTGGATTTGTGGTCGTGATCATTTCTTGTGCTCGAAGAGAATGAAATTATCAAAATGCACAAGCAGCATCTGACACTAATTGCCTGAAATACAGTTCTATTGAGAATTAAACAGAAGAGAAATTCACTGCTGGAGACTCCTTGTCTTTAAGATTGATGGTACATGGGACAACAGTCTTAAAGTTCATTATTTAAAGTTCACTGGAGGGTGCTGACAGGGGAGGCCATCTCAATGAAATGTACTCTTCACGTGGGATTTCCAGGTTTCCCAAATGGGGCTTGGGCTTTAGAGAAGAGTGTTGTTAATAGAAGATAGTTCTTTTGGGTTTCCTGTATGTTCTCTGTAAAGCCTAGCAAATCTGTGCTGCTGTCTCATGTTCTCAGTTTCAGAAATCAGGTCATGCAGGTATAGACAGGTGCTTAATGCACTCTATTTAAAAGATGACATTTCCATTCCTGTTTGGAAGCAAAAGCACTGTGAAGCTTATTAGTGCTCAATTAACATAATATATTGCAGTTGTTATGCTCAGAATGACACCCGACATCCCCCCTTGGAGGGGGTAAATTTGATCCTGGTAACTGGCATTTAAACAAAACTGGAAACCAGCACCTAATAATGGGCAGTAAAAATACAGAATATCATTGTTCCTCTTCTGATTTCAGTCAAGTCTGGTTGCAAGTGAAGAATAAACCTCAGACTTCCATCTTTTCTTAAGAAAAAGTAAAAAACCAAGAAAACCTTAGGATGAAATAATCATTATACTTTTTAATGTGGTTTGCTGTCAGTACAGAGTTTAGAGAGAAGGGGGAAGGTTTTATAGTCCTCAACTTAGCACTTGATGGACATTTATGGACTTTATCAAGCATTACTTCCCAGGCCCTGCTCTCATTTTCTTATAAGACAGGGATAATCATTTTTTCAGTCTGCTACAGTCTCCTAGACCTCTTAATATGATCCTTTACTGCTAACACAGGGAAAAAAAAGGTGTTTCCGCTAAAGCTTAAGGCAGAATCCTCTGTTATATTAGTCCAGTGTTATATTAGTGCCTCAGAATGCAAAATCGAATGGCTGCTATATTGTCCACAAGTCATTATGATTTTCAGGCTTCTGGACAGAGCTTGGAAATACTTTGGTATTGTAATGAACATTTGACGTGAAAATCTTTATGTACTTCTTTTTTTAACATTATCCCCAAATCACATTCTTTTAAACCAAATCATTTTTACAAATACAGGAAATTTTAAGATATTAAAGTGAATTGCATTTGACTGGTTCTTCCTTATACCTAAAAGAGAGGTTGCCATGGCAAGATGCCAAAGCTGTGTATGTAGAATGGTTTGCCCTGTAGGCCTAGCTTACTGCAGAAAAAACTCAGGTTGAGAATGACCTGTTGCTTCCATTAGAGAGCAGTTGGGTGAGAGGTTTTCTCCTTGCTTCAGCAGTGCCTCTCAATTAAGAACATTAGACATAGAAAATTTTGGAGAACTATCCTAGATTTAAAATTTAGTCCTTTCTAGAAAATGTCAGCTGGAAAAATTGTCAGTTGGAAAACTGGAAGCTATACAGGGAAAGAAAGCTGAGTTGCAAGACCTGTTAAAGACGTGGGGATTTATGAAGCAGGAAAAATGGTAATGGGTCTGAGCGTGTTTAGTTATTTTCATCACACATAAAACCCAACTAAAATAACTTTTATTAGGTTATTTCATGTCTAACCTGAAGTAATTATGACAAATAGGGGGCAGGGAGGAGCTGCCTTCACTGGCCAGTAATGACCACACTCTCCTGTGTACCACACTTTTTGCACATCCTTGCCCACCACACATTCACATTCAGCAAGATGCTTGAGGCCATGCTTATGCCCATTAAATCCCACTTAAGCATATAATTCAGTGTTTTATTTAATAGAACCTTTTGCTGTATTGAGGCAGTTGGTACCACTCAGCCTTTAGTCTGATTTGCTGCCGTCCATCCCATCCTCAAGGCTGTGTGCCCTCAGTGGAGCTGATCCCCTTTGCTGTGCAGAAGCATCACAGGGTGTTGAAGGCTTGATTAGTGTTTGTGAAATGGTCTGAAATCTGTGGAAGGAAGTTGTTGCAGGAAGGCAAAATGTTACGGAATACGTCTGTTCTGGTGTGCTTGTTAATAGGTTCTGGGATCCCTTGGAGATGGAAAGTGTTACATAAATGTGAAATTTTAATTATTTCATGTAGCATTACTCATGCAAAGGTGCTGCAGACCTACTTCTATCCGATTAACATCTGTGCTGTTTAATTTCAAATATGTTTAAATATTGTTATTAGACAAATTGAAACTACAGACAAATCCTAATTTGTTAGTTTATATTGGTGAGAAAACACCGTTTTTATTTTTATGTAACTTAAAGATTATGTGCATGTAATAATTATAAATAAAACGGTACAATAGAACGGGTCATAAGTGTCCAGTATTTCAGCAATTAAAATAACAAAGCACAGTGGAAAGAAACATAAATAAATTGAGACCCATTTTAATTAATATCAGCCTCTTTTGAAACATGTCATGCAGGTCTAAGAGTGGTGCTGCTGATGTCCATTGCAGTTTAATAGCCTCCTTTGTGTGGTTCCAATTTGCATGAGATTTACTTGGGAATTGATTCTTCTCCAGCCCTGCTAGCTGCTATTTTGGGAAGACAAAAGGGACCAAGTATGGTGCTGTAGCTCAAGCAAAGGGCAGGATTTCAAGAGCTGAACCTCAACAGGCTTTGTATGGCTGTCAGGCCTTGTTTTCCTGAGCTGCTCTGGTCCGAATGCTGAGTTTGTGAGCTTTCTGTCTTACAGAATAGAAATAATAATATTTCAATTATTATTTCTAAAAAGAGAAGTGAGAGAAAGTCCAATTTTCATTGGATCCCAAGCATTTAATAATCTTTTAATGCTTTCTGCAAGTTCTGAAGGTGGAGAATTGCAGCTTCTTTAGAGCATGTAAAGCACAAATAGGTGTCTCTATAAGCTCTTTACTCTTGCCCTAGCAGCTCTGTTCCCAGTGCAAGGAAATGGGCAGTGGCTGAACCCTGCTGGGGTGGTTCTTTCCCTACTTGGGAACCCAACTGCCTCCCCAGGGTTCTGCAGAAAGGGTTTGAAGTGTGTTGGATAGGAAGCAAGGGCATATAAGGGATATGAATTTAGTAAGGAAGGCGTGACTGTGTATTTGGCATGCTGCAGTGTGACCATAGCCCACAGGGCAGGCTAGAGGAAAGGCTGTAACACTGAGAAATCGACACTGAATTATGCTCATGGCCTTTCCAGCTCCAGGGTTTTGTGATCTGGAGTGAGCAAAGAGGGCATTGAGCCACCCAAGGCTCCTCTGCCCCATTCATTGGCTGTTTGCTTTGTGCTGCAGGTCCTAGCATCACCTTATTGAAGTGGTTCTTCATGGGCTGCTCAATGAATTTTATTTCCATGGGAACTGCAGTTTTCTGTTTAGCATTATCACTGGCTGAAGCTAACCTCTTATGTAGGTGTGAACATGGCTGTGTGTGCATGTAACACCAACATAACAAGCTTGCGAAGGGGTGCAGGTACAGTACCAGTAACGTCAAGGGCACCATTGAACAGAAGATCAAAGGTAGGAAATGTAGTTTACACCGTAGCTCTTGGCATCTCTGTTGAGATCGCAAAGGTGCCAAGCAGTTTTGATGGTAAAGTGATTTTTGTGATAAAAAAATCTATTTAGCAGCATCAGCACAAAAAAGGTTGCATATTTGAAGTGACTGAAGAGGTAAAATCTAAATAAACACAAAGAGTACTCAGCTGAAAAATTGAGGGTGCTGTGATAGGGTCTCTCTGCAGTCTTCAAATTAGAAACATAACTGGCATCATCTGAGTCTGTAGGAGAGGCCAATCCTGCATGGTCCAGATTCTTGTAGGAAGCAGAGTGTTGGTGGGAACTGAGATGACAGAGCTTCTGGCAGGATGAGACCAGGAGCTTGCATGTTTCACAAGTGGCTCTTTTTGCTGTTAGCAACCAGCTCTTCCTTGATGAGTAGCAAAATGAAATGAGTGATGTGCTTTTTTGGTTCAAGGAAGAGTTTTAAAATGTAATGGAGGGCTGCCAGGATAGGAGCAGCACTCCTCCCTTGCTTTGCTTTTGATGTACAGTGAAGATGAAGGCATTGCCTTCAAATAGTCTCCTGCACTGGGCAAACAGGAGATGAAAGGGGAAAAAAAAGTGGGAAAACAGTCCTGGTTTATACCATGGCGAAAGCAGTGTACAGAATAGCCTCTGTAAAATGTGTCATGATAGGAAATCAATTTTGAATTACGCTATGTGATGCATACTGTATTTTCCATCCTTCAGTATGAGCAAGAACGCCCTTACATAATGATGGCTTTTTAAGAGATTGCCTTTGGCTAAATTTATTGCCAGACTGATCTATCCCATGGCATTTAAACTTCATAATGCTACAAAATGTGCAAGCTGGCTGAAGCGGTGGGAGGATGCTTGTAAAACTTCATGCCAGTGAGGGCCATCTTTCTTTTGCTCTTATGACTTATTGATCTCTTGCAATGGGTGAAAGCCAACACAAATTGATGCCGCAGATCTCTTGTAGGAGTTGTTTCACCTCTCTGTTGTACTGCAGCAGCAGCAGCTATGCTGCTGTAACAGGAAAACGGGCTTGAAGTCCAATGTCCATGTAGCATGTCCTGCATGTCTGTAGCAGTGAAGGCTGAATAGCTTGCATGGCTGAGCATGCAAAGATAGTGACAACTGTTAAAATAAGTCTTTGCACAACACTGGTAGCTCATGCTATCTGTGTGGAAATCCTGAATGATTTAGAAATGCCTTACTGAAAGTTGTTGGCATGCAACGCCCGCAATTCTACATCCCTCCTCAAGACATTTGGGCATATCTTCCAGTGTTAACCCTATTTTGAGGCTCAGTAGGGGCTGAGCTGGGAACAAACAGAGGGTGAGACATGCTCATCTGCCAGGTATATATGCTTCCTCAGCTGAGGATTCTAGGGAAGAATCAGGTTGTAATAATGGCTTTTATCATGTGGACATCTGTCCCTTCCAAAGACTGTGCATGGATGCATGGACAGAAGAATGGATAGATGGATATCATTTTATGGAAGCCAGATATTGCATGTGGATACTAACTTTCACAGGCTGGATTTGAACTAGACCACTGAGGAGTGACACAGTGGAGGTGGTTGGTTGCTACCTTCCAGCAGCCAAGCAAATGTACTTTTAGCTGAAATTGCACTGAATTGTCCTCATTGTTTTAATGTGTATTCATAATGGACAAGACAGAGGAGATTGTCACATTTTCCTTGGGGTTTTTTTATCAACTTTCTTTGTCAAATACTATAGTGAAATCCCTTCTCTCTTCTTTTCTTTCTAGAAACTGAAGTAATATTTAATGAATACGAGCTCCCATTCAGCTTGAGTGACATTTTCAGCAATGCCCAAAATGAAGCTCAGTGATTTATTTACTTCTGGAAATTTTAGCTGGGAATTGCTAACCATCCAGAATTCACCCTGGAATGTCAGAATACTTCTCACTGAGTTATTTTATAACCCCACTTGGCTGCATGAGATGCTGGTTTTCTAAAAAGAGAAAAACTGAGGACCAAATCCTGGTTTTATACAGTGAGTTGAAAAGATAAACTAGAAATAGTTTTCAGTTTCCATATTGGAATCTAACCTGGACTGGGATTATTCACTGTTTTTGCAAATTCGTTGACAAATGCTGGTATTTATTCTGCTCTTGTTCATTGAAATGAGGAGGATCTCCTGAGTCTGAGATGGAGGAGAGGTCCCTAGTGTGGAGCCTTGTCCTGACAGGCATGCAGGAGACCTTCGAGGTAAATATCCTCTGCAGTCCTTTCTTACTGGCTCTTTAAGGGTTACTTCCCTCATGTTGAGAAGGTCAAAACGCCAGACGGAAATTAAACATAACTTCTTGACATTTGAGATCGTGAATTTTCCTTGTGAATAAGAGCAGTAAATTTGCAAGTTAGTAAGAATAAAACTCCTAAACCCTTCAGATGTTCAGACGGTTTGGGGGGGAGGCTCTAATTAAATCCTCCAGGTTGAACAGTCCTTGCTCATCTGGGTTGATTTTGGTGAGCTGCTTGAGCTGCTGTTTACAGAAGTGTGCCACTGTTTGTTTTGTTTCCCAAAGCACAACTGTTACAAATCCCCCAGCGACAATAGCGGACTTGGACATGCTCAGCTGTGGCAGATTGATCATCTCAGCTTGCCCGTGTGCTACCCTCTGAGTCACTGGCTGTTTGCTTAGCACGTAGGGATGGATATGCAGCATTCTGTCCTTTAGAACTGTGATGAGCTGGAGCTCAGCAGCAGTAGACTCAGGGATGCTGAAGTGCAGATTTGGTTTGTACCTGAACCTTTCCTTTTCATGTCATCCTCCCTGTCCTCTCTGTGCCTTTGCCTTGTCTCAGCTGGTCCAGATGGCTGTGCAGTTTGTGTTTTTGTTAAGTGATGGGGGCAGGACTGTGGCTTACTCAGCAAAATGTTGTGCAGTCTGTGCAAGGCTGCTCTCTCCATCCTAATGTAGACAGGTTTATATACCTGAACTCTCAATGAGGAAGTAGAGCCACCACCAGAAACCAGTGTCCCTCTGTGCGTGTTTACATGAGGTGAGGCGGGCAGGGTGACCAGAGTTGTCTGAAGAGAAGCATGAGACCAGGGCTTTCACCAGTCTGACTGGGATCAAAAAGTGCTGTGCCAATGCCGAATAGCGTGGCTATTTTATTAGAATTTTCCCAGGGAAACATGGAACAATCAGTGAGGGTGTCTGGAGGCAGAAGTAGGCTCTGTTTGATCCGCTTGTATAAACAAGTGGTAAATCTAAAGCCAAATTCAGATCTGGTTTGCAACATATAATCCCCTTTGGCTTAACTAGTGCTAATGAGGACTAAGCCTGGCCTGGTAAGGGTCTTTGAGAGGTTCCTTCTTGTGTCTGTAACAGACCACAGATTCTGCCTTGCTCACTGATAATTATTTTAACGACAGTGCTGGGTCCAGAGCCAGGATATCTATTTCTTCTACATAATAGAACAACTTCCCAATTTATATATGTTACTTTTGTCAATACTGGACTTATCCAGTCTCTTACAGTTCCAATTTCTATAGGTAATTGCTGTACAACTGTATTGCAGATACAAATATGGCAACATTTCTCATACTTGTACTGCCTCCTATATGGGGTTTCCTCAGTCTTTTGTGTGAGTTTTGTTATCCCTTCCTACACAGGGTATGTTCTAGCTGACAGTCTTCACTTTATCTCCTTAGCTCTTAAAGGATCTTTGGTCTGTATCTAAGCAAAGCAGAGTGTCTTCTTGGCTCATGGTCCAATGTGGGAGCCTAGGAATATTAGGCACCTAAATGGGACAAATATTAAGTTATCTATTTTCGAAGAAGTAGTTCTGTCTACTTTCCTTTATAGTGTCACATCTTCCAAGATTTTAACAACTTTTTGTTGGTTTTTTTTTTTAAAGACAAATGTTTCCTTTCATTTTACATACTTCGTGAAGCTTTTTAGAAACACACAAGTGAGTTTGAGACACCAGCTGTTTCTTTTCAAAATCTCTTTGAAGGTCCCTGGGCTATGTACTCCTTACTCAGCTCCCGGATAGCTGCAGGGTCCATGCTTCATGGGGACTGCAAGGGAACAGTTCTCAGACTCTGCCTCACCCAAGGGTACCTGCGGCTGCCTTGTCTCTGGCTTGTGACAATTTAGTCATCCTGGTTCCACCGTGGTGGAAGCAATTAATGTGTATATGACTGTCATTGATAAAAATTCCTGTTTCTCCTGCCTTGTTAGATGTGTCTTCATGTTTGAGAGCAGCAAGACAAAACATTTATTGACAGTGAGAAAATGCATTCCCATGCAATTTGCAGTCAGAATTTGGATAAAAATTGTATAGGAAAACTGGATATTATCATGACTGGCCTGTCCTAAAGAATGAAGGGCTACAGCAGATAAAATGTGCTTAGCCTTCAAAAAGTCTAAAGACACCTGCTGAGAGCAGCCATTGAGGAACTACACTGAGGAACTACACTGAGGAACTATAGATTTGGTAACACCAGACTTGCTCCTGGAAACATCCTTTCACATGGGAAGACTATAAATGGTTGTCAGGATAATGTCCTGACTGGCCTCTGGCATATTTCTGGGCATGCCCTGCATTTGGGGTCATTACTGGGATGCTGGAGTTTCCCCCCATGAGAAGTACTCCCACTCCCGTGACAAAGATGTGGCTGATGTCCCCATTGCATTGGCACTGCCTTTTTGCCTGGACACAGCCCAGCATCCTGGGGTGATTGTTGCTGTAGAGGTGACCATCTGTCCCTACCAGCTCAGTATCAAAATCTTCTTACAGACAAAAGTCTTGAGATGTCTTTGAAGCTGAGAAAAGGCAGACTGCAACTTAGTCTTTTCATGAAGGGGTGGCATTGCATGGGCAGGTCATGGCGTCCCTGGCTATGCTGTGAATATTGGCCTCCACAGTTCCACCTAATTCCTCCCTTTGTCACACAGAGAAGATTTGAGGTGCTCTGGCTACCTCTGTCCAGATGCAGCTCTGCAACTCAGCCACTAATGCCATCCTGGCACCTGACCTCTCTCTGAAGTTTGCAGCCACCACAGGGGCATGGGTTGGCTGTGTCCTTGATGATATACCTGTCACCATGCAGTGCAGGGAGCTTTCCCCTGAATAACGATCCATTATTAAGAATATTAGCACCAGGTGTAACTATTAAAGCATAGTTATGAAATAGTTGTTCTAATGATGAATTCATAGCATTGCTTTTTCTGCTCTCAGCAGTGGTAATCGCTTGGGTTTCTGGAAAGCCCTGCAGCTAAGAGATAACCATGGCCTTTCCACTGCAGATATGCCTATGGGTAACTTTTTATGCATATGCAGCCTCATTAAGCCATCTGTAGAAAATTAGACTGCTTACTGCATAATTGTTTGCAGGAATAGGAACTGGGTTCATCGCCTTTCTAACAAAAAATGTCTATCTGTCTAGAGACTGATGACTTTATTTTAATTTGCATCAAGGCCATGGTAATGAAGTAGGCTTGATGAAAATGAAAAGCAGACTATGAGAACCTGGCATCAGTAGTGAACTACTGATAACATGGTCACATTTTCAGTTCATCTGAGCCTGGGCTGTGCTAGTGGTGGGAAAATGTCAGCTCCTTCCTTGTATCCCAAGAACATTAGTCTTTTAAAGATCTGTATACCAATACTGATGCTATGTTCTCACTCCTTACACTCTTTATAGAAGTACTTCCTTTTTACATAAAACATTTATTAGAATGTTAGGGTTGTTTTTTTTTTTCTTTTGGAAAGATAGTACTTTACTTGAATAGTTGACTATATTGCATCAAGATGGTTTAATTCCAAGCTTTTAACCTGTCTGATACTGCAGTTTGCTCATGGCATAAATAGGATTGTGCTTCTTCCATTCTCCTACTCTATGTGTATTTTCTTTAGAGATTGTCTTGTCCTTGGGAAGTGTTAACTCTTCAGGTTCCCAGCTGACACAAGCAGGGGATGCTATGACGCAAGCAGGGGATGCTAAAGGATGGCCAGACCCTCATCACAAGTGTAGTTTGGCTATTCTCACCTGTGGACAAACCTCTAGATGTGAGGCTGCTGGAAAGCAGAGCTCATTGGCGACCACACTGTTAGGCAGTGTGCAGCACGCTTGAGCGTCTACTGTGTTTTAGACACCCAAAGTTTTCCAGCTTAGGTTAGCCAGAGGAAAGGTTTCAAATATATGGACAGTTGTTACACCATCAGCTTTTGCCTAAACTGTTGAAAAATTTTCCTTCACGCCATAAAAACCTGTGCTGTTTTCCAGTCTTCACCCTCTAAATCAACATGTGTTGTGCTATTTGGCCTAAATATGTTGGTTTGCTACTAATAGCCAAACTTTAGGCAGAGGAAACTCAAAAGACACCCAAACAGCTCAGCTCTGAAGGTGCTGTGGGTGGGATTGATGGATCCTACTTCAGAAGTTTACAGCATTTACACCTGCATCTGGGCTAATCAGGAATCTCTTTGTTGTTAATTACAAGATGTAGTCACTCTTAGAGAGTGATGCATCCAATTTTTTTAGACGACGTCTTCAAATAAGATGAATTGCCCCCTGTATCACCGTATTTCTCTGTTGTCTCTTTTGATTCTGTTGTAAGCCATTGGCAGCTGATGAAGGAAAACCACCCAGTGCTGGCCTTTCCAGTTGTCTTTCAGCACCCTGCTGCGAAGGGAGAGCTTGCACCTGCCAGGGCCTTATGCAAAGTGAACACTCAGCAGGAGCCCAAGACTTAGGAGCGCTCCAGAGTGTTCTTAACTGAAAAAAACAGTGATTGAAACCCATAACTCAAAGCATTCCCGAGCCTGTGCAGTATCGTAAGGCTTTACTACTTCTGTGCAGTGCATCTTTGCAACCTACTGTGTTTCCCTCACTTACTTTTCTCCTGATTTACTTGATCAAGGAGCATCTTTAATTTGGAAGGAAACAGTGAGAGACCACAATCTTCCACTCTATGTGTTATTTGCAGCTGCAAGCAAAAAGAAAGCTTCTTGAGGTGGAAACTTCCTAGCTTGCATTTTGCCACAGCACATAGCCATATATTACAGTCAGGAAAGCAGATACTGCAGATGTGGTGCTGATTTATTTTACACCATGCTCTTGTGAGGCAACTGTGGACTGAAGTGGAAGCACACAAATAGACCAGCGCCATTAGAGTGCCTTAATAAATATTAATACAAGCACATACTTTCCTGCTAAGAAAGTGACTGGTGAGCGCAGTGCACACTGGCAGCTGTGCACAAATTAAGCTTGAGCTTAATTTGCTAATTTGCTGAGCTCATGCGTAGCCATAGAATTACACAGGGAGAGGACATGCACCGAAGTGGGCAGAGGAACTCTTAACATCGTGACTGGGGGGTGCATCCAGTCTCTGTAATTAACACAAGAAGTAACTGTGTTTTTCATTTTTACTTTTTGATCCTTTTATGAGTGAGGCTTGGTTTGATATTATTTAGTAAACTTTAGAACATGATGATTTGCCCAAGTACATAGTTTATACCAAATCTGGCAGGTTTTTCCAGCCAAGAGAACACATTATACACAAATGTAAGTAATTATATAGCTTCAAATTTCTTTTTAATATTTTCAATTTTGAGGCTTTAATTGCTTAGAAAATAATGAGAAACTTTATTTTTGTTTATCAACTTTTCATTCATGATTTATAGCAAACTTGCTAAGGATGCAAACTGGATTTCAGTTAAAATACAGAAAGCCTGCACTGTAAAACTGCTCTAGTATTAGTTAAGTAAAGCTACTTTACTTGTGCTGGATGAAAGAGTTTGGGTTGTTTTGGTTTTGTTTTCTGTTGGTTTATATTTTTTTACTAATCTAAGTATACTTGTATTTTAAAACATTTACAAATATTGTTTGCAAGTAATAAACTAGAGTGCTTATTTTTGGGCAGCTGTCCTTCTGAATTATTAGATCCCGGTTTTCCAACCCCCCCTTTTTTTTCATGTATCAGATGGAGAAAACCCATCTTCCTGTTGTTTCTAGTACTCAGTCCTTGCATAATCTGGGTGAACTGGTTATACTGACTTTATTGAACTAAAATAACCTAAACTAAATGGATCATTTAATTGAGACAGTAGATTTTTGCAAGGGTGGCAGAATCTGGCCATAGTGATAGATAAAGCATTATCAAAAGGAAACAGATTTTAACATTTCCAGCACTTGATGATTATTTTCCAAACCTTGAAATGTTACAGTTTTCTGTAAAACTATTTGACTGAATGCATAACTCAGTCATTCCTGGGTCCCTAATAATCAGTTGTGTGTTATTTGTTATTGATTCCCAGTGATTCTTTTGATCTAAAATGGAGAAGAATTCATTTCAGAATGATATGCAGCACTTTTAAATTATGTGAAAGTTTTGTTATGTACAGAAACACTCGGAGATCCAGCCTAAGTGAATAACCATCATATGATTTCAGACTTGGATAGAAGTATAAACTGAGAGACTTCTTATTGCTAGCAAAGATAACAGTTGATTTTTAAACAGAATTCCAATTATTTACCTTTAAGGTTTGTAAAGCTATGAAGTATTTATACATTGAAAGTCAAATATGAGATAAGTGTTTTGTATGCAAAAGTAAAGAATACATGTAAATATATTGGGCTGGATTTAGTTGAGAGAGGTTATTAGAATTATTCAGTTCTTCTTGTGATACTTCCATAAATAAAGTCTCATTTTCCAGTATGCAGCTGATCTCATTAAAGGGGGGAAAAATGTCTTTAATGTTTAAACCATCCACTAATTCTGAGCAAATCCCGAAGAATGTTCTAAGGAGAGAGAATTCTTAAATCTCTGGATTTTGTATCCTAATTAAATCTCTTGACAACTTTCTGCATTATGTGGCTCAGTGCAATTCAAGAGGTGGAGTTCAGCTTTTCATAATTCTCCTTTTTTTACAAAATAAGGCTTATATTTCCTTTTTATTCTCTGTACTGAGGAGCCCCATTTCTGGGTGATCCAAATACAGTTACTCCTTGGAGGTGTATGTTTGCTGATTTTTTTTCTTGGATGGGAAAGGGGGACTGTTCAAAGGAGGGGTGGATGTTGCAAGTAGCGCAACAAATTAGGAGGAGGAGTGGATCCATTTTTGAAGTTGTCTTAAGAATGAAGTATGGGATTTGACTGATAGATTTTTAACTATAAATGGATTAAGCAGAGTGTGACTAAGGTCATGTATGAAAAAGGAGCAAGCTAATTAAGTCTGAGCAGTACTCCAAATGCCTTTTGTACTGATGACTGGAGATCAAAGCCTAGAGCAAGTTTTTAAAGATTGTATTTCTTTAAATGAATAAATGAGCCTTACTAAGAATGGACAGGGCATTCTTTTCAAAGAACAGACAATCCAGGCGTGTTTCCTACCTGGTTGATGTGCTTAAAAGTGTCTGTTTTTTAATTGATGCTTGGTTATTCAGGTATATTATGCTCCCATGTATTACAGCAGAAGAGATTAATATTTTTGCATTTTCATACTTTATTTTAATGCAGGGATTTTTCTCCTGTGCCTGGGGCTCAGTTGTCAGAGATTCTGGAAATTGTGTTTATAATGGTTAGGCTGTGTTTATCATGGTTAGATTCTAGCTGCACCAGACCAGGAGTTGCATATGCCTGCAAGACTCATTCATCCTACCTGATTTCAAAAGATGCAGTTAGGTATTCTCCTCTACTCTATCCCACTTCTCTGCTGTGTGTTCTCCTTTCTGCTGCTATGTGGAAGATGGCTATAGAGACAAACCCAGATTTGAGGTTTGTAGAAGTTTACCGGGGCCAAGTTATAGTCAACTTGTATCTCTTTGTGATGTCGTTTAGGAAAAAACTACACCCATGCCTTTTTGGTTTGCACTGGGCCTTTGAAGGCTCACAGATTCAAGGCAATAGTAATGCACAATAAAATGTATCTCCTGTTATGTGCGGAATGCCTGTAAATCAGTACTGAAGTCAAGGGAAACTAGAGACACTCAGCTCAATACAAAGGAGCACTGAATGCTGGTCAGGATTAGTAACCTAAGTGCCACATTTGCTTTTTTTTTTAAATTCCATTACTGCAGTTTAAATAGAAATGATGATTTCCTTGAGCAGAACAAGCCAAAGCCAGATACAATCTTGTGGAAGTCAAGAGCTGGTAGCAAGGCGAGTTTGGGCAGAGGGCTACTTGTATACCTCACTGAAAACTGCTTCCCTCAGTCAACAGTCACAACAAGCCCATTATAGTTTTCATATGTTGTGTTTGGAGATGTTTTTGCGCAGTTATTTCTCATATTTTGACCTGATATAGCATGGTACTTACATGTTAACTTTGGCGTTTGCACACACACACATGATGCAACTTTTCTGTGAAATTGAGGGTATTTTTTTCTTCTAGACAAGGAAAAGGCAAGGAGCGGGCTGCAAATTTTTGACAGCTCCATTCTGAAATGAGATTTGGATTTTTAAGTGAAAAGAGTAGGGGTTTTGCCACTTGTGGGGATGGCATAGACCAAATGATGTCTTGAGGTTTGATTTTGCTATGTCTTATAAGTGACCTCACCATTCACACTATTGAATTCATGAGGTTTATCCTTTTTCTGTCCTGTTGCTCAACTGCCAAAATTTAAAGGATCATTTAGGACAGTGAGAGTCACTGGCTGATGCCCAGGTGGAAGTGCAGTCTCCTGCTGAGGGTGTTGAAAAGCTGGACAGCAGATGAGGTTATAAGATATTGCTCCTGGCAGTCTCATCGGTCAGGTTTAGTCTGACGTGAATGGGATTGGAGGAGGATTTATTGTCCTCCTGCCCTGGATGGCCTGAGGTGGAGTGCTGTTCTCCAGTCTACAGATAGTTCGCAACAACCCTGTTGCTTCCCATGCATCAGAGCACAAACTGCATCAGTCTCTAATGCTCTTAGAGAAATATAACCTTTTGATGACAGTAAACATTACTTGATGGATACTCCAGAAGAGATTTTATTGACCTCTGTGTCTTTTTATATTTTCTGATTTGTTTCTTTTTTTGGAAAGTCGTGGCTGGGAAAATCCATTGTAGAACTATATAGTTTCAGAAATAAAAATAGCTGCTAGCTGGAGGCTTGAAAGCATCTCCTATTGCCAGATTTGACCAGCTACACAGGAAAACAGGAAATAGCTGGTTCCTCAGCTTTTTCTTCCTGTGTGCAGAATGAGTTGATGTTTGATGTCTTTCAGTTCTCAGCACTGGTTTAAGCCAAGAAGAGCCTCCATCTCAGTGGAATTTGGACACTGGTGAGCCCATAGCAGAGCCTTTGGGATGGTGTTTTTAAACATGCTCAATAGCAGAGGGGCCCTTTGAGTATTCACATCAATAGCAGAAATCCTAGACGTGAAAAAAATCCTAAATACATCTAAGGACTGATCTGCGTACATTGAAACGTAAGCATTACCTCGTATGTCTTGCCAAAGCCACTTAAACAGCTTTCCTATATCTGGAAGCAGTTTCTCTTTGGAAGACAGATGAGTATCAGCCAGTGCTCAAGCCATATCTGCCTTTCTCAGGGCCTAATTAAATGAGATGATGCCTCACAAGCATTTTTATTTCCAAATAAAAACTGCTAGAAAGCATATTATGGACAAAGGAAGAATTCTTTGGAGAGGCAGAAGGGGTATTATGCCTGTTCATAGAAATTTAAACTCAATATTCAGAGGGCCACAGCATGCATACAACTGCCTGTATTATAGAACATTATTACTGTGTGTAATAGAAACAAATTCAAGTGCTATTAGGTAAAAACATGATCATATCTGTTATTCTAAGACCAATGGCTATTTTTCCCAGTTCAGGTGCTCTGAAACAGTGCTGGAGCCACTCCAAGCGTATGAACACATTGAAGTGGCAAAAAGCTGTTGCTCAACTGCTTGTCACATACTGAGGAGCAAGTCTACAGTAAGGTCTTATGTTCAGGTGTGTACATACTGTAAGCAAATCTGTTATAAAATTGGGATAGTATTTCCACTCTTTGCAGAGATGTTAAGTGAAAGTGCATTAGGGACTTTGAAGTCATCAGGAGTTGCAGTGGAAAGGACAAATAATTTCTATGGAAGAATACACTATTACTCAGCCCTTGGAATGAACCATGTCCCTCACAAAATCTTAATCAGCTGGCAGCTGAAGAGTCATGCCCTGGATGCAGCCTGCTGCTGGACATATGGCACATGCATCTGGGGAGCCAGAGCAGCTCACAGTGAGTCTATGTCCTGTGGAAAACCAGATAACTCACAGAGATGGATGGCAAAGCAAAAGGGGCAGGAGCATATCCAAAACTTGTCTCAAACAACTCCTGGCAGAGTTGCACTTCTTTTATATAGGCTGGTAATCTGACATTTTTATACTATGGATATACCACACATATACCACCTATGTGTGTGTACATATATACACTTACATAGGGTTATTCATATTCATGGTTTAAACACACATATATACACGCAGTTTTCTCTGGCTGCCTTTTACAACTCTTGACTTTTGCAAGTGCACTGTTCACTACATTTACAATTCAAGTTACGTTCTTTCATAATTTTTTTTTTGTTATCTAGGTGAGTTTCTGAGCTGTGCTTTCACTGACTTCTCTGAGCTGTGCTGGTGACTAGGAGTTTGCTTTAGCAAGATATGGGCAGAAACTTGAGTTTGATCTGTGTAGCAAATAGTCAAAGCAATTTGAAATTATTGCACGGAAGAGGTGATGTTTAATGGAGAGCACTTTTGAAGCCCTGACCTTTTCTTGTGATTCTGAACCTCCTAAATGAATTTAGGGTGCAGAATATTCTCTAGGTCTTTGATTTGCAGCCACACAGAAGCAGAAAGAAACACAAGTATTCAGCCTGGCTCTTTCTTCTCAAATGCTGGCATACATATGGGGCTGCCCTAATTATGCAGGAAGCAGTAATACACCTGCAAAAGGCAATCCTCATTTGAAATCTAGCCCTGTATGAAATGCAAGATGGAAAGGAAATCTGTTTTTTTCAGTGAATTGGGACAATGTAGAACTTAAGTCGGAGCAACTGCTGCTGCTGTTTGTCTTTCACAGGAATAAAATTTAATATGAATATGTTTTTTACCACCTCATAAAGCCAAGCAGCATTTTAGAGTGGAGTGAGTATCTTTGATGGATTGCTTTCCCCCATTGGAATGAAATCCCAGTGAAAACAATAACATGTTTAAGGAGTCCTTTGGGAGGCAGAGGATGACAGGGCTGGAAAGCATTCTGCTGTTTCACACCAGCCTGTAAAAAGGGGAAGTTTTCCAGCTAGGAGCTGGAAGCATAGGAAGGTGGATCTTGCTCTCAAGGCATGCAGGCAGCAGGGAATCTCTCTTTGATCACTTTTGAATGGTAACTTCACTGACTTCTAATGGACACTGGCTCTTCACCGTTCTTGTTCTCTTCAAAACATTTTGATATCTTCAAATGGAAGGTGCTAAAAAGGTGAACAGGATTTTCCCTTCTGTGCCTACTAGAATGAACTTCTTTTTGTTTGTGATTTGAAGAGTCGTTTCTGTACCATTTGGTAGATTCATCATCACAATCTCTTCCTATCTATACAGAAATATAGGTAATTTGATTAAACCCCCCCAACAAACAAAAATAACCTTCACTGGTAGTCATCAAAGGTGTTAACAAATAGAGCACATAAATATTGCAGTAACTGTCTCAAATATTACAACTCCCACAAGATAAGCTTCATTATAAGAATTGACCTGTCTGGCTGTGTGTTGAAATTTTTATGGAATTATAGCAATGTCCTGATCAAGGATTACGTAGGGAAAACAGCTTAAATTACCTGGAGCTTTAAAGATCTGCCCCCCCCCCCCCCCAAAAAAAAAAAAAAAAAACCACAAACCAAAAACAAAACACAAAAAACCCTCAACACCCAAACCTCCAAAGCAAAACCAATAAAACAACCCAACCCAAAACTCAACAACAAAAAAAAAAAAACAACAACAACCAAACCCCCAAATCTATTGCTGCAAGATTTATGGTGTTGATAACTTTATAACAGGAGAAAATTTAATTAAAAAATTGGGCTTGGAGGCAGCAGCTGAATCTGATTTGTAGTCTGAAGATCTAGGGCACCCCCGCATCTCTTCAGTCTGGATCTCTTACCTGTTACGTGTTAGGAAAGGGATTTTTTGCAACAAACAATAAACACCAAAGAAATAACCCAAAACCAGTGTAGAGCAGTGAGCTATCTTGCCCTGGCCCTTGCTGAAGGTCAGCTTTGGTTGAGATTCCTATCTCCTGCACTCTCGCATGCGATCACTTTTCTGTTCGGCCTCTCAGAGATGTACCTTTCTTCAGTAAACACCTGTAGTGTAGAAGTTAAAAATGAGAATCTAGGTGGTCCTCTCCTCCGTCTGTTCCTTGCAGAGGTATAGTTGTAATTTGCTGCTTCATTATGTTAAAACTGCAGAAGTGGACACACTGCTGGAGATGAAAGTAATTTGAAAGTGCTGTCATTCAAGGTGTTGAGTCCTTATGTCCGTTAAAGTCAGTGGGAGTTGATAGCACTTAGCACCTCATAGGAGGAATTTAACATCCCTGAGGGTTTGAGTTGTACATTACAAAGCCCCTCAGGGAGGGATTCTGTCATGATCTATTTATCTTTGAATCTCCCAAGTCCCCCGTGGTGCTATATAAATAACAACATGCTTCTGGAAATGCCATTCACAGCCTTGCTTAGCTGACCCACATATCTTAAACGTCTTAAACTTCTTTGCTGCTGTTAGGCTTGAGGGTGCAGTGTTTGTGCTCTCAGGATGCTGAGCGGGGTGATGCTGCTGGAGATCTGAGGCACCCAGCCCAGCAGCCACACCTTTAGCATCACCCTACAAAGTAGGCATATGTCGCAGAGCATACAAGTGCCTCACTCATCGTTAAAAGTTTAGCTGGAAACTAGTTTATCAAAGAGGTGACCTGCAAACACTGAAGAACAAAGGATTTAGGACAGTGTTTCTCCCGCTTGCAGCCTATGGTGGGTTGTCACTGTCACTAAGTGATTATGTGGGCTTTGCCCTGAGAGGTTGGGTCGCCTCTGGTGATCCGCACAAGGTGCATCACTGCTCATTTCTGCGAGCCTGAACAAGCAGACATGTCCCCAGGTGGGAGCGTGTGAGACCCACTGTCTAGACTCGGAGGAGGAAAAAAAAAAAGATGAATCTGGCATCTGTTCTGTGTCAGATGTCCCCCTTATCCTGCTGCTCAGCACGTTGACTGAACTACAGATCTACTGCAGAGAATGCAGGTTCCCCTTTTAACACAGCCCAATTGAGGCAGATTTAGAGGGCTAATTTGCTAGCTCCTCCAGACAGAAAGGTCAAATATTCCTGTGTTCATAGCAATTGAGTCCTCAGTGAGCACAGAATCCCTCAGAGCAGCGCTGGTATCACGCAGGGTGGTGAGGCAGGACAGTGGCCCTGTAGGAACTGGTGTGTGTCTGTGGAATTGCATGTGATGCGTTTTTGGGTTTATGCATTTTTGTATTGGCTGCAGTTTGTTCTGACTGCAGGGGCAGGATTTCAAGCTCAGGTCTGCAGGTTGAGGTGACTAAGCTCTCAGTTAAGCATGGTAGTTTATATTACAACCCAGGCGGATTTAGTGATGTCAGAGTAAACTTGGTTGCTGCTCGCTCACTCTCAGCTCAAGACAGGGCTACCTCGTGGCTTGCAGCACAGCAGTGAACGCAGCCTCTCAGGAAGCACTTGTTTTGCATTTTTTTTTTTTTGACATTTTTCATTCCCCAGTTTGAGATTTCCTGGCCCTTTGTTAATTCAATTTTTTTTTATTTTATACGCTGCTGGTTTGTCCTCCAGGGCTGTGTGGAGGCTGAGCAGAAGTGCTGTTTTCTCCCAGCCATAGCAGCTCCTCCGTTTCAGCAATGGTAGGAACTCCATAAAAGCTTTTACGCAGATATTACGGGAGGATTGCTCCATACTAAAGTGCTTTCTGATCAATGACTATCAAGGTCAGCTATTACTGCATAGAAGCTTCAAATCTACGTGTTAAATGAGAAAATATTTTAGGCATGCAACTGTGGAAGTGCTGTGGATCGGGTGTGTACAGTCCTCTGGTGGAAAACGCTTCCAGTCTAATTCAGAAATACTTACATCTGGTTTTCAGTTGTTTTGCAGCTTTCTTTTTCTTTTTTCCTCTTTTTTTTTGCATGTTCATCACCATGAGAATCTAAAATCCAAAGGTCACTTCTGTGGTCAGATGATTTTTTTGTCTCATGTGAAACAGTTTTGCTGCTAAATGTGTTATCTGCTGTGGGAGACAGAGCTGACAGGCTCTGGGCTGGGAGTTTGACTGTTAAATCCCACCGACAAGGTTGTTGATGACTTTGACAGATAGCATGGCTTTTATGTTATGGCTCAGCTTCGCATTCAGATTTTCTTAACCTCATAATATTGAAATCTTCTCACAAGGAGATGCTTTGACAAGCTGAAATATTATTTCAGTGATTGTCTGCCACACACACCTGCTTATTGAAAATAAATCCTTTTGGCTTTCTCTCTAATTATGCAGTTGGACAGGAAGGCCCAAAAGCTGCATGGGACATCAGAAGTTGATGAGCAAGCCTCTTGATGAGGGTTTTTTTTGAGGCTTGACTTTGACGTTATTCTGGGAGGGAAGTCAGGGCCACACAGATCCTGTGGGTGATGTGATACCCAATGTGTAAGTGCAGAAAAAGGGCCTGGGGTTCACCCATTATGGGTTGTATACCTTCTTCTCCATGCTGAAGAGCCCTGAATAGCAAGAGCTTTTCTTCGTTATGCAAAGGGATGGGTTCATCCATGGATTTTGGAGACACTTATCCCCCCAGAGCCTGGCAGCCATCCCTTGCACAACCCTTCTTCTCCAATGGCCATTTCAGTTCCATGGCTGGTGGCTCTCACCCTCAGCCCTGAGCATCCTGCAAATGCCCTGTTTGCTGCAGCATCTGCACTGCCGCACACAGGGGTAGGTGGTCTTCCAAGGGTCTGAACGGTACATGTTGGAAAAGCAACACGATGACACCCAGGGAAAACCACCAAAGTGTGGGGACTGGTCCATGAAAATATCTGAGAGAGGTGTCATGATGGCTGTCCAGGCCAGTATTGCACAAAGTACCTTGAAGTTCATCTCTGCCTGTGCCATTACTTCCCAAGTAGCTCACAGCCTCCTCTGGTTATTACTTTGTGTTGGATTTTGGCGAAAAGTAAAAAGGCTGCTTTTTCTGTTCTTTTTTCTTTGTAGGGGATTCAAGTCTGTAAAACGCTGAGTTTTATTTAGGACTCACTTGTGCCAGTGAATGAATTAGAGAGTGGTGGTGATGCAGTTGATTTATATGCATTGGACGCTGTAATGTAGAAAAATGCATAATATTATTCAGAGCAAAACCTGGTGCTTCAAAGTCTGAAAGGATCCCATGTAGGGGTTTATGTCCCCACCCAAATGCAGTGCAGGGTTGCACAGCCAGGTATCAGCTCAGTGGTCTTTCCTTCCTTTCCTCCCTCTAAAGTGTCAGCCCCTTGTGCTGCAAAGCCAGATGGCAGACTCTATGGCTCCACAGCCTTGCTCCCCAGTGAAGCTGTTTCCCTTCTGATGTGATCTCTCTTGTACTATGGGCCAGATCCTCAGCTGGGACAAATCATAACAGCTCCCTGGATTTCACTGGAGTGATGTGAAATTGCAGCTGCTGACTCCAGCTGCTAAGGATCCAGCCGGTACCAAACAAAGAGACCAGTGAAAACCTTAGCTCATGGAGATGGCTACAGAAATTCTAATAAATCGCAGTAGATCCAAAAGCAAATCTGGCTGTGATATTGCTCACCATCGTACCAGCGCTTTGAAACCTGATGTTGCGATAAATGCAGTGGAAATGCTGGCTATGCCTGCGCAAAAGCCTGTCCAAACCCAGGGCCTCACAAGTCTGCGCCAGACATACCTGGACTCAAAATCTAGCATTCGGCTTTTCACCTCATGCCTTTGCTGGTTACTGCTGGCTTCCTTTGGCAGGCACCAGCTGGCACTTTGCCTTTTCCCTGAGCTGGTTTTGGTGAGCAACACTTTACCTCCATGCTGTAGGTGGACAGCTGGTTATGATGCATTTATTCCTGTTGAACTGGTGAAACACTCAAATGGGAGAAAAGTCTGCCAGTCAGTTTGGTTTCTCATGTTGTGCCATTCCTGATGTAAAATCCACAAGTACCCTCACACCTGCAGGAGAGACCCTAGGAAACAGCTTTGTGCAGGGTTTTGAAAGATGCCCACCGAGCTGCAAATGAAGGGCTCCAGTGGATTTTAGTATGACTTTGGTCCCAAAGCATCCAGGGTTTCTGGCAGCAGCCTTCTTCCAGCATCACACTTTATATATATGCATAAATATATATATTGGATCTTACTTAGTCGTGTTTTCCTTTTACAGGAAGGAGGAGGTGCGCAGAAAGGAAATGTAATGGCTGCACATAGCAAAAATGTTACTTTCTTTGGCTTTAAGAGTTTAGTTCATACTAACCTCAGGAATATTCATCCTCCCACAGGGAGAGTCAGGTTTTGTCTGGGTATCATGTCGTCTGTCCACATTTATTTTGGATCCAGAAGAAATTATTAAAAGTGATTGAAAAATCAGGCTTTGAAACAGTTGGTATAGAAGTGTAAGGCCTGTCTATCACCTTCCGTCAAGGAAGTCCTGGCATCTCTCTCTCCATCTGACAGTTCCCCTCATCCCGCTTCTGTGAAACAGACATGCTGGCTGCTTTGGTTGGGGAGCACAACCCTAGTTGATACTGGCAGACATGCTGTGCTCGCCATGTGACCTGTTGGCAAGTACCCTCGTTAGAAAGTTAATCCTTTTAAAAGAGAATTACAGAGGCTGGAGGCTACCACTGTGCCCTGCAAAACATATTTGTCTCTGTGTTGTCTGTTCTTCATCACTGGCCTGTTTTTTGGTTGTGTTTCTGTTTTTTTGGTTTGGTTTGGTTTCATTCTTGTTGGGGTTTTTTCTGTTGTTGTTTTGGTTTGGTTGGTTTTGGTGTTTTTTCTGTCACCAGTAATGCTTCCTTGGTCAGCATCCTGCACTGTCATCAAGGGATCTGGGTTTAGCTCTTTCAGCTATTTGTTTTCTGGCATTATCCCCCCCACGCTTCTGTTCTTAGAAGTGAGCGACTCACCTATTTTCTTGTTGCTTCATGTCTCTGCATCCGGTCTTCCCCTGTGTTGTTATTAGCATGCTGAAGTGTCACTTGCTAATCTAGGAAAACAGCCCTGTCCCAGAGAGGCATAGCCATATGTCTGAGTGTCATTTTGAGTTTAGACCTGAATCCATGGCCTTCTCCTGTTGTCCCTTGCCAAGAGAGAGCTGTTTCCAAATTAGGACTCCAGTCACAAACCCAGGGCCACTGCAGGATGAGTATGCAGCGAGTTTGGCAGCCCCAGGCTGTGATTAGGTTAGAGATTGGGATTCAGAGATGGTAACTATGCTGCTAAACAGCTCATAGGCAGCTGAAATGCTGCAACATGGGAGCAAGCAAACTTGGGCTTGGTGCTGACACAGCCTTTCAATAACCAGATGTCCTGGGCACAGAACACCTCTATATACAAGAATACATATACAGCTTCATATACAGTGAGGAAAATTAGACCACATAAGTTACTTTCCCCCTACCTGATAAGTTAACCGTATATCTACACTGTCTTCTCCACTTGCTGTCATTGATTATAAAGATGCCTGCCGAAAACTAAGTCAGCGTGATCGGTTTGTTCATCCTGGGTCTGTATTTGTTGTCACCTCCCTATAGGATAAAAAGTCTGTCCACCTTGTTATGCTTCCTGTGCATGTGTGGCACTCTTTATTCAAATTAATGCTGGTAACTTCCCAGAGCTAAGGCCAGGCTCAGGGATCCTGTTGTTTCCCACTCTGTCTTAAGCCTGAGCTTGCCTAATCTCCTGTCTGTTCCTCATGGGGAGTTACAGGGCTTCCACCATACAAGTCTCCCTCAGACTATTGCTCCTGCCTTGCTGATCCTCCTGACCCTTCCAGAGCATCGTCTGATTTTAATTGTTCAGATTCCTTTTTTTGTTCACTTGACATACTTGAGTGTTGCCTAGCATTTCCTTAATTTTTCATTTTCTGCCCCCGGGAAATTTCTCTCCATTTTTGGCATGTTTCCCTCATTCTCCCTGCAGAACACTGAGTCAAAGGAATCATTTAGTTTCCTAGCAATATCTGCCTCATCTGTCATTGAGAGATAAAATTACTAAAACAATGAACAAAAGGTTAAAAAAAACCTTGGATATCTCCAACTGCCAGATTGTAGGTCCCTGCAGTCAAATACTGGCTCAGTATTTTCCCTGTATACCTTCACATTTGCCTCCTGCCCGCTCCCTCTCCTGTGCTGAAACAGCTTGGTTTGATCCAGTCCATCTTTCTTGTCTAGAGAACAGGGTGGAAACCTTGCCTGAAAGCATCATTTAGCTGATGGGGCAGCTGGGGGATTTTGGGAGGATGTCTCTTTGTTGACTGTCATTAAGAGGAAGTGTGGAGGGTTTTGTAGCACTAGAAGTTTTATTGGGATGCTTTTGAGTAGGAATGGGCGGCCCCTTTGCCTTCTCTAATCATGCAGGTAATGCTGAAAACATTGGGCACAGACAAAGTCAAAAGTAAGGAGCAACAAGAACTGGGTCTGCTTAGTAGAAAAAGAAGAAATTCTTACTTTGCTCGTATTCATACTGTAAAGGAAGGTGTTTTTCCTGGCCAGCAGATTATACACAACATAGTTATTATTAGTGCTGAGTACAAGGATTTGCAAGTGTATATGCCTGCTGTGTATGGGTACAGAAACTCCTTTGGATGGCAGTGGTTTACACAGGCTTGATGTATGTAGTGAATGATTGATGGCTTCCTCTGGTTTACCTTCTGGATCTTGGGGAAGTAGTTGTTAAATGTGGTGTGGTGCAGGTCCTTGTGGAACTGGGCATGGGATAAGAGTGCCAGGTCTGGGCTCTGTCCTCTGTTAGGTAGGTGCAAACCCGCAGGTCTTGGGGCAGTTACACTGTATTGCAGAAGATGTGCTTTCGTCTAACTGGGAATCTTTCAATCTTCAGAGATCTTCAGGTCTCTGGAAATTAACTTGCATGTTTTTCACAAGCAGATGTTGTGTCTTAAATTAGTAAATTTGAACAAAAACTTGTGTGAGTCATCTAAAATCTGGGGAGAACTTGTTCGGGAGAATGACACTATCCAGTATGTTTCAAACAGCTGCCAAGCCAAGGCTTGCTTTTATCCCAGAAGCGGGAATTTCCAGCAGTGTTTTAAACTGGATTGTTCATTTTCAGAGCTGTATGAAATTCTTTCCTGCTATTGCCATTGAAGGAAACAAATAAAGATAAGGCTCGGGGTTGTGTGTGTGTGTTTGCAGGTCATCTGCTTCCCTAGAGTGATTGTAGACTAAAGCTTCTGACAAACAGACTCTGTGCAATTCAGATGATTTTTTTGACTCTGTGCAGTCAGATTTCCTTTATTGTTGCATATGATAAAAGAAATAAAGGGGAAACCCCTCTAATTTTGTGTCAGTTTTGAGACTTCTGCTTTGAGCTTCTGGTAGTTTTGGTGGTTACTTTAAAGTCTGAATCCAAAAACTGTAGAAGTATGTGATGGCTTTGTGGCATGTTAGTGCCAGCCAAAGCCACCAACTCACCCTAGCAAACGGAGAAAGTGTATTTCTCAGGGCTTGACATCAAATGTGTTTGTGGTTTGTGTTTGAGCTGTGTTTCGGTTCGCATTCTTTGGAGATCTTCTCCTCTGTGCTCCTCTGGGTATGGATTTTCTCTTTTTATGTTACCAGGAACTTTTCTTGATTGAGAAAAGGTCACGATGGTATCCTTACAGTCCATTGCTTTCTGTACTGTTTAAGCACATGCTTAAATAACCCCATGGAGCAGAGAAATATTACTAAATCATGACCTTAATTTACAGACTAAGTAAACATTGGTATCTTGAAGTCAGAGGAAAGACTTCTGTCCAGTCACTGATTGTCCAGAAAGCATGTGTGTGGTCTAGCCTTTACAGCTCATGGCTGTACTCTTGTTATGAATTTGCCAGAAGAATCAGTCTTTTTAAGAAAGCATATTTTTCCGAACTGCTATGGGAGCAGTCCTAGACCACTTTCTATCCCATAACTCAGGTTAGTAAAACACTGTGAGTTTGCTTTTCTCATTTTTAGCTTGATGACCTGCGATGAACAAAAATTGAGCAAGATATTCCAGTTTATTTCCCATGTGCATTTTAATTCTGCATCTAATGCAGGTTACTCCATCAAATTATATTTTTCTTAAAACAAGAGTTGCTACTTAATTTTTCCAGGTATTTCAACTGTTTCAAGTTTGTTCTTTCAAATGCCCACTAAAGCATTAGAATGACAGTTAGTCAACATTTAGAAGCCTGTCTTATGGAAAATTCTGATATTACCAAATTTATTTTCTTTCAAAATTAGAATAAAAGAAACCTTGTTTGAATTTCCCTTTGGAACAGAATTTGTAAAGCTATAGGTGAAATACCACTCCTTCCACCGGAATTAAAACTGGCAGAAGGCTAGAAAGGCTATGGGAATCAAAACCCGTCTATTGGCAGCACAGAGGGTACTTCACTGCTTTCTAGGAGGTGAGGGAAGCAGAGGGATTGACCAAGAGGCTTGAATTTTAAATCCATCTCCATGGTGTGTGGTCATTATTGCTATTGCTTTGTTGCATTTAGCTTCAGTGTCCATCAAAGCCCACTCCCTGTCCCCACAATCATGGCAGATGGGGACAGGGACCTCTTTCTCTCCCCCTCTTTTTCTTTTTTTTAAAGAGACAACTCCAGTGAACTGTAGTATGCATCACCAGATAAAAAATATATGACTCCTTTTATGTTTTTATTCAAAGGAACTGAGATTCTAAGGTGACATTTCTGGCAGTCTCTAATGAGCAGGTTTATAACATGCAATAGCATATGTATCCTCTAGTATAAAACCTCTGCATCATGCTGGGCTCCACATGACTTCACACTGTAAATGTCATTAGTGCTTTGTATGTTAACAACTGTAATTGTTTTCAGTGATCCGTTGTGAATTGTTAACTGAGGACACTAGGTCTTAACAGGAGAAGTTGCACTAATTACCCAGTTTTCTCAGATTGGCTAAAATCTGTTGGTCTTTTGAAGTTTTTTTGTGTGTATATAATCTTTTGTTAATGGTGTGTAGATCAATAATAGGGCATCCAGCTGTGCTAGCATCCTCTAACAGGGACTACAGACCTTAGTGGTTACTACCAGTGAGTTCCTGGGAAGAGATAGCCAGATGATAACGTGACTTTGGCTACACTCTTATGTTCAGAAGCTCCAGTAAAAAGATGACACTACAATATCTCACAGCATTTGTGTGAACCCTTGTTAGCTTTGTATTATTTGGGATCTGGTTTCTTGGAATCTAGGATCCCAGTATACAAACGCACTTCAGCTGTATATAATTTTTGCAGATTTGTAGAAGTGGTTACAAAAACCAGTGCTCTGAAGTGGTGAAAGTCCTTCTTTGGTCCTTTAAATGATGTCTCAGTTATTTGCAGCTAGTGAAATCCAGCTATAAAAATCCTTCTCTTAAGAAAAGCAAATTCTGTTGTAAACAATTTTGACATCTGTAAAGCAGTCTAGAATAACAGACATCTTTAAAGGAATGTGACTCACAAATTTCTGGTTACTTGGAGCTCTTTCTTCTTTTCTTCTCAGAGATATGGTATGCAGAAAGCCAAAATAACTTGCTGCTGATCTGACCCTGCAAGATACATTTTTGCAGTTTCAGGATGAGGGTCATGACAAAAAAAGCTATTTCAGCATGACTCTGAGCTTCACCTCCAGTGTTTGCTGGCTGTGGTGGCTTCAAGTTGATGTCATAGTTGGGTGCTATTGTATGTGCGTGTTTGTTTTCACTTATGTCATTGCTCAGGTTATCGCTGTTGGCTTTCACATATTTTTTGAGGGGGACAAATTGCATGCTCTGGGGTCTCATATAGCAGAATATGTTGATCCCTCTAAAGAGCATGCACTATTATCAAACAGTTTCTGAGAGCTGGTGGTAATTAACCAAGCCTCTATCTATTCATATCAGTTCTTTGAAGTTATTACTGCAGGTTTTAGGTAGGTAGGATCAAAAACCAGACGGAAATGTTTGTGAGATGCACTGATGAAGTGTGAACATTTGTCCTTGTATCACAGAATTTCTGCCTGGGAAGATGATCCAGGATGGTAGAGCCATTAACAGGTAAAACATGATGACCGGTTCTTATTTCTCGAATACAGCTGGGAAGGGATTGTCTAATCTTGGCTCCATAGGTTGTTCCATTACTCTGGACATGTCAGTGTAAGGTTGCCATGAGAGTAAGGGGATTTTGGCCAGAAGAGCAGGAAAAACAACTTAGGGGACAGTACATATTTCTCTTGTTGAGCACCTGCTAGGGGGAATGCCTCTACTGCCAGGTTCAGCATTTTCCCACCATATGGTAATTTTGTCCTGCCATATTTAACCTGGCCATAAGATCCCCTGAGCTGACCGTGTAATGGTGATTTCACTGCTGTTCTCAGTGTCACTCCATGCTGCTCTGTGGTGACAAATAGCAAAGCTGGCAGGAGATGCCTGTACCCAGGGAGAGCCCTTCTCAAGCAGCCATCCTGGGGTCAAGGGCTGCTGGAGGCTGGGGCAGGATCACAGAGAGAACATGCCTGTGTGCTGGGCATCAGTCTTCAAACAGCAGCCTGATGGTTGCAGGCAGAAAACAAGCCAAGGTTCAGGGGACTCTTCTGTTTTTAAAGTAATAGGGGAAAAAAAAAGTCCTTTATTTTTGGCAGAAATTTGGGTTATACTCAATTTCCATCAGCCTGTGTTAAAAGAGCAATTGTGACTCCCTCGTACATGTTGCACAGATTTTTTTTTCTTTTTTTTTCCACAGAAACCAAAAAGTGATGGATTCAGAAAGTGTAAAGACTTTGCACTGCTTGTGTTTTGATTTATGGCTTCTCATGGTGAAGGAAGCAATACTGCATGTATAGACTTTTTGGAGATCAGAAAAAGTTGTAGGGAAGGGGAAAGTGGGGGAACAGGAGGCCACTAAAGAAATTTGCCTAAAGAGGCACCTGAAATGGTTCCTGTTTCCCTGTGGAGGGCTGGGATAAAGTGTGCGGTACTGAAATGCAAGAACGCAGGTCCCAGATGTGTGTTCAGCAGCGCAGAAAGAGGAGGTAGAAATGGAGAGCATAAATGTTAAAGAGGGGGAAAAGGAAGATGTTTGGGTTTTCTATGGAGAGAGGATTTTTTTTGGGTGTGTGTTATGTTTTGGTGCTCTTTCAGAGGTGGGAATTATGAGGCTGGTACCACAGCAAGTCTATTGAGGACTCCAGTCTGAACCAGTACTTTAGCTTTCATGATACATAGACAGAACTGCTGACAGTCCATTCAGGAGGGCAAGTGAAAAGGACAAAACTGCCCTGTGTTCTGCTCAGCTGCACTGCTCCCTGTTTTGGACTAACAGAAAAATTCCGCTCCAACAATAAAAAGAAACTAACATCACAGTGTAAAGCCTCATTCTCACTAGCAGTGGTCTCAGCGAGCCTCTGATATTCCAGCTGCTGAAGTGTGGGATAGGATGTCAGAATGTTATGCTTTCAGAATTGCAGGTTGAAAGAGTTTGTCATTCTGTAATAAAATCTATATGATAGTCTTTAATCTCTTTTCCTAGTGGAGTCATTAATACACAGGAATGTTTGGCAGAGAAATGATGGAGTATGATATATCTTATTTTGGGAACTGACTTTCCTCTTTAATAACAATTTCCACCCATCACTTTTGTGACTGACACAGAAGATGTAGTAAAACTCCTGTTCAGAAGTGTTAGGTCAATCTGCAGCATTTCGTATGTACACAAACAGCTAACATTGTTGTCTGGATAAACTCCTCAGATTTACCACCAAGTGCTTGTCCGAACTTCCCAAGCATACCGAAAGATTGGTTTTAGTGGGAACAGGACCTGCTTGCAGCACTGACAAAAATACCTATTTGCTTTAGTGGGAGCTGGAGGAGGATGCAAAGGGGGTCAGATACAGAAGGCTGTGACTGATGCAACACTGGGAATGAGATTTTACCAGCGGAAGCAGACGTTTTGAGGGTTTATATTTTTAAATTACCCTACTGGAGCCTCCTAACAAGAGGCTAGGTTTAGAGCATGCTTATTGCTTTTCTTCTTGAAATCTGTACTCTTTAAGAGGTTTCTTACAGTTGCTAAGAAACTAGGTTCCCCAAATGGACATCCTTTTGAAAATCTTGGTCTATTACCAGAAGCATTCACAGTATTTCAAAACAGCCACAAAATGCTCAGCAGTGCTTTTTGTTATTTTTGGTTTGCTGCTATAGGCAAGAACAAAGAAAGAACCATCGTTTCTCATAGAGATACCTGACAGATGAGAAAATTGGCAGAGGAAAGGATGCCGAGCTTAGGAGGATGTTGTTTCATAATACAAGTAAATCAGTTCAGGTACACAGAGCCAACATAACACAGTCCCTCACTCAGACCTCTTTTCCAAGCCTACATGGTTAATACAGCTGAGGTGGAAGTATGGGGACAGAACAAGGAGCATCTTCATCCTGAAGCTATATCCAGCCATTGCTGCTCGATCTCTACTTTTTCACTGCCCTGAGTATCTGTTCCAGACCCAAACTCCTCCAGCGAGCAGGCTCAAGGAATTATTTCTGGATAGTAGAACTGTTCATGTGGCTACAGTGGCAAAATGAACAAGAGATTGGCTCAAATGGGGTTAACTCGAGCGCTAGTGATACAGCAGGCTGTGTCAGTCATTCCCTTTGCCTAGAAGATGGGAAACGGGTCTGCCAAGCTTTTTAATGTGGTAGTCTCTCAAGTGCCCTTATAGCTGCTTGATTACCTGCTTGCTGTTTGATGTGAAGACATCCTTATGTGAAGTGTCCCCAAAACTCTTCTCTGCTTCTTCACTCTGCACTCACTGAAGTGGAAAAGCATCACTACCCTTTGCACTGATGTAGTTTTGTGTTCTTCCCTGAGAAAACAGCCGTTGCTCGAGCTTGTCACCAGTCTCTAGCTTGCTCCATTTTATTTTAAAGCCATGTTATGCTCAAAGCTACAAATGAAGGGGCAACTTCTCTGATTATACATGCTACCACCTCGTCCTGAATCTATAATCACTCCATGTCAAGACTTCCCATCTCCTTCAGAGGGTGTTTCATGCATGGATTGTATGTATTGAGTTTCCCTTGTAATTATATGTTTGCTTGCAGTATGTTATTTAGCTGCTAGTTATCTTTGCATATTGTAGAGAAATTCAGACAAGATTTGCTACTTGGTAAACAAGAAGGCAGGGTAGGAACCAAAGCCTTTTTATTAATGTCAAATCCTGTAGGTTTTTTCTTCAATACCTTCTGTTTCAGAAAACAGTGTGTGACAGGAGTAAAATGGGAACAAAGCAATCATGAATTTTCAGATCGGGCAAAAAATTGCATACTGCTTTTATTCCAGAATCTGGATTTGAATGGTATCTTGTCTGGAAAAGTTTGGTGAGGTTTTACTGCCTAATATCAGCACGTTCTTATCAACCCCACACCCTGTCTTCTGATCACCATGGAAAAATGGATCAGTCAGGCCTGTTTTGTATCCAAAAAGGCAGTTTATAACTTGAGCAAGTTAGCCTTTAATAAGGAATTGTGGTTTGGATGTATGGCTTCCTCATCTGCATGAATTTACAACTTCCGTTTGAAGTGGCACTGATTTATAGTCTTTAAAATCGCACAGGGCATTTAACTGAAGAGGACTGACAATATGCAAAGAATAATAGGCTGTGAAAGGAATAATCAGTTATGAGGTTACATTTCTAGAGGTTTTCTTTTTACTTGTAATTTGCCTTTGAGCCTAAGTTAAATTTCCTTTTCTGTTCATATAAGATAAGCAGTAATTACTGGTCTTATTTGAAATGATTTCTTGATTTCATTAAGGATATAAATCATCATTCCAGAAAAAGAGAGGCACAGGCACTTTGCACAAGTCACACTGTGCCAAGACTGTTGAACTGTAACAGTCCTTCAGCCTCAGACTTGTGGATTCATTCCTTGGTTTTCAGATTTCCTTGCTATACTGGTTCCTTCTCTTAAATTCTCACCCATCCCATCCCTCCCCCAAAGAATAATTTCCACTGTAGTATCATCCTAGGATGTCCACTGGCTGTTGGGTGTCTCTCATACAAATATGTCATAGGTCCTATCCATGCATCTTAAGAAAGTGAGGTGTGAATAGTTTTCAGTGAGTTGGATACTGGGGCAGAGCTGTAGATGGTGACCCAAGTAACCAAGAAATAAGTTACTAGTTGCTCTGTAAACAGAGAGAAAGGGGCAGTTGTGTTTAACAAATTATTCTGAAGTTTTTCTGCATCATCTTAATTGTTGGTTCCTTACAATTTCCTTCCATAAGTAATTATGAAGGAGAAAAGTCATAAATTATAACTTAATTTGCCCCAATTAATGTTGAATGATCTGTGAAGTTTGCAGAATTGAGTGATTCAGCTGCACTAATAGATTGTGGCTCAAATGGGTTTCTGTCACATTATATAATGCCCTGTTATTGTCTTTAGCTCAGCTCATGAGATGCTAGAAAATCTCTTGTTTGTGCTTGCTTGGAAGCTAGAGTCTCTCTAAGTTTGCCAAACAAATTATGTGGGTTTTCTCCTCAATGCTGTTACCAGGAATCCTGACAAAGTCCAAACCAGGAAATGGCTGGATTTCTTATTCAAGGGTTATCTTTATGACAAAAAACCAGTATGAACTCATTATACAGATAAGTGCATTTGCTATATCCTTCTCTAAGATCATGTTCTTACATATTAATTTCCAGGACTCCCAGTTTCCCAGCTGTTTGACTGAGATCTGCAAAAGCCATTGATAAGAGTTTATTTCCTGTTATGGGACTAGACTGTTTCCAATTATCGTCCTACAGTTTTAAGTGCAGCAGATCACTGACTATTTAGAAGGCAGGATAATAAAAAATCTGTATAAAAATGTAATTCTTTTAACTTGTGCCACATTCACATTTTCTTCTTTTGATTTTTAATTGTGCAATTATCAGGCTACTATTTTTGTAAAAAAGCATGATAGTCTTCTTTTCTCACTTTCTCTTTTTTTGACTCCTTGTCCTTATTTTCACTGATGAACTGTGTGTTTTCACCGCATTGCACTTTCAGCTGGAAAGGCCTGGCAGTTCTGAGCTATTACACAATCTTGTTCTTATAGGAAAGTTCTATATATTCCATTAAATTCCTGTAAATTCCAATTGGGTTAAAGGAAGAACATGGGGTAGTTGGATTACTCTGTTTCCAAGCAATAATGTGTGTCTGTGGCTTGAATAAAAAAGTATGCAGCCTGAATAAATGATAAGCATTGTCTCCCAGATGACACAAGTTCTCTAACAGGAGTCTCCTATGAGCAGACACGGCTACAGCCTGAAGAGTTTGGAGATGAGCATGTCTCTTTATGACTTGCTGACTGGCTTTCAGTACAAGTCCTCTCACAATAAAATCCAGGTCTTGGCCTAGAAAGGCCTTGGAATGGCCTTGGAATTTGGCCTTCTCTGCCAGAAGAGGATGTTGCTGGGACTCGTTGTGGTGGAGATGCATCTGAGATTTCGGATACTTCTGTCTGGAAAAACAGATTTGACTCTCAGCTCCAAATCCTGTATGAGACCTGGTTTCCCTCACGGGAAAGACAAAGGTCTAGTATCCTTACATAAAATTTCTCTGCTGCCCATTGCCGTTTTCCCCCCACTTTTGGTATAAATTTCTTTTGAATTTCTTCAGTCACATTATGGGTTAGCTGATCCAATTTAAAATCACAGACTCCATCAAGCCCAGTAATTCTGGAGTAGGAAGCTATCGTGCTTGTGATGAGTCTCCTCTTCAGCAATACTGGTTTTGGTCTAGACGTGAAACTCTTTGACTGGAAGAAAAGGAGCAGGGTGAGTCTTTCTTTTCTGAAGCCATCTTTGGGTTTTAGCCAGATGCCAAACATTGCTGACTTCTAGCTTCCTCTCCATGCCCTGCTTAGCATCTCATATGCAGCCATATGGGATAAGCACTTTAAATGTGAGGTAATTTGGTGTCAGTTTTGTCTCACCTAAGTGGAGATCAACAGCTGATGACTCCAGATATCACTGTGTAGGTTTTCCTATTGACCAAATCTTCATCCTCATTCCACTGAAAATCCCACATAGAGTTGTGGCATATGTCTTGAAATACGTCTTGAAATTTATAGTTTTGGTGACTAACTACTCTTGCTTCTGTAAAAAAGTTTTTACAAAAGGCTTCTGCTTGTTGCCCCACACTGCACCTCTTTTCTGCAACTGTGGTGGCAGCTTTCAGGCTTGTAGGAAAAGAAATTATATGCTCCAGTACTGAGGCGATTAAATATGTGGTTTTATATTTTCAAATCTGCCAGTTTTTGGAACTGTTACTGCTCAGAAATTTGGCGCAGTCATTGTCAGATGTAAGGAAGGCTTCAGGAAGAAGAGATCTGGGCTAACACACACTGCACTTAAATGCTTTTTCCACCACCCAGACTCCATAACTTCTGAAGATCTCTACTTGCTGTGGTGGGAATTTCAGATCTAATGAAATGTTTGAAAGCTCAGAAGATTGAGAATGTGTAAACAGACTCCTGAGACAAGCACCTCTTTAAAGTGTTTAGTAAAAACACCAGTAAACATCTGCAGTGTGAAGGATAAGCAAGTGACTGATTCAGTCCTGGTCTTTGTCAGGGGCAGCAGTGTGGTGCATGGCACCGGACTCTGTGCAAGGGGTGAGGGGCTTATCTTGATAACCCTATGCATGACCTCTGTGAGGGACTTGACTTTTCCATGCTGCTGTACATTCACCCACACAATAGATGCACTTTGTCTCCAAGCACACCCTTCTTCATGGTGGCTGCTCTGGGATACCAGTGAACCTGCTTAAAGATACGCATGTCGGAAGCTCAGAGATGACTCAGACAAGCTGATTTTCTTTCTGAATGCAGTATTCTCTGCTTTTATTTCTCATTTACTCCACCAAAATTTGGTAGGTTGCACCTGAAGGTCTTCACTGGGTCAAAACAGTCCAGTGAGGGAGCTGAGAATAGCTCTCTGTGCTGGAAACGTCCTGTGGCGTGGACTGATGGTAAGTCAGATTACACTCAGTATAGTTCAAGCAATCATCAGACTAATTGCTTAAGGCTCTACTTGGCAGCAGTGCTAAATGTGTAGCACTTGAATATTTTCTCAGTTTTCTATAGATGGGCATGTTTTCTTTCAAGAATAGTATTACATCTTTTCTTTCTGCTTCTTAATTTCCCTTTGAGCAAACCGTACAAAGAAAACACCCACTTATCACTGATGGTAAGAAATTTTCTTGGCCAGTGAAAAGAGAAGATGCAGCTTCCAAGCTCTGTGGCTGCTGTCAGGAGGTAAGGAAATGCACTGTCCCCAACAGATGGATGAACCAAGATGCAGGAAGAGTGAACGATTTGCGTGCAATCGCACATTATGTCTATGGATAGGATTCAAAACCAAATGTTTCAGGCTAACCCCAGTAACCATTATTCTTCCTTATCTTGGGTCCATCAAGGAAAATGTCAGAACTTCCTGGAGACCAGAGCTGGCACAGGAAGACCCAAGGCAGAGCCACATGGGGCTGTGGAAGGATCTCACATATTGGGCCACCTGCAGCTTGTATTATCTTTGCTATGACATGGGTTGCTTCCTTCACAGACATTCAGAGAGGGTACACCAAGGAAGAGAGGGCTGTTCCCTTTCAAGGAATAAAAAGCAAGTGTGGGTTCAGTGAAAATTTCTGGAGAGCTCTCTTAAGCCACAAAAAGGGGTTGGGACCTTCACTGATGTCTGGGTTTTTTCACTGTCTCCTATTTTTGCAGGAAAATAGGTAAATGAAAGGTTAAAAACATCCCATGTTTATGAGGCAGTAACTGCTTCCTGGGCTAAATTAATTTATAAGCAACTTTTGAGTAAGATATACAGCCTGAGGCTTTAAACCAAGAGGTTGTCCATGGTGGCTTTATTGCCAGATTAATGTGGTATAACTCCATGTTACTCTTAGCAAACAGATATGTGGTCTCCTTTTTCTCTTCCTAAAATAATTTAATGAGAGAAAGGTAAAAAATGAAATGGGCTTTCAGTGTCAATTTTATCTGCAGCTATCAGTAGTACTGCATACTAGCCATAACTTTGCACTTGTTCCCTGGCTCTCTGCAATGTTCTTGGTATGCTTTAACACTAATTTCCATACCTTAGCCATCTTGGTTTGCTTTTAGATTTAACTCAGCTCTGAATTCTCCCACAAAAGGCTACTTTTGCTTTCAGATATCTGAATTTACTCAACCTAAATTCCAATTTAATTTTATTTTTCTTGGGAATCCAAGCAGTGAGCTTTCAGGGCTGAATCAGTAGCAGTGCAATGTCCTGTGCTGTAAATGGCAAGGCAAATCTGTTTCTTCTTATAAGGAATTAAAATAATTCACAGAGAGGAAAGTCATACAAAAGTGTGGAACTGAAGGATGGTTTCAGCAGTGTAAATCTACAGTTCTCTGAAAACTGGGTAGAGCTGCTCCTCTCTGCATTGGCATGGCTAAGAAGAGGGTTTATTCCAAAGTCTAAAGCTATTAGTATTGATAGGACTATATTTTCCCTGCAGCACAAAGCATTTAATTACTACCATCCCATCCATACAAGGCCCCTTCCCCCCAACATCGGACAGCCCCTGGCTCCCCAGGACTCTGCTCCGCTTGAAGCATCGTGAGGGAAGCAGAGTTCTAAGCCTGCAAGCAGAAATCCTATACTACAGGTTGGGAACTATTTGCATTCTCAGATGAGCATGACTGTGACTACACGATCTGTGACTACATGTGAGTAAAACATCATCCGGAGGACGGAGTGAGCCACAAGTACGCCCATGCCTTCTCACAGTGCTTGTTTCAGAGTCTCCCTGACATCTTGCAAAGTCAAGTCAGCAGTGGCTTGTTTGCAGGAGCAGCAACCTTGTGTTGCATGGCTATAATCTCCAGGCAGATTTTGTAATCATGGGCAAGACCTTGACTGGGGCTGGAGTGGGAAAGAATTGGCAATTGCCTGGCACTAAATATCTGTATGATTGTAAGGGGCCCTGGAAGGAGCTCCTTGGGACTGAATATGTCCTAAGCACAGTGATTAGCATTTGAGGCTGCACTTTCCTTCACTTTACACCTGAATACATAAAGAGAGACAGAGAGCAGAAATGCATCTCTCGGCACCATAACTGCTGTAATTGGCCGACATTACATTGATCACAGTGCTCCTTAATGACGAAAGCAAGGCAAAGTGCCTTCCAAATCAACATTTTTACACTTAGCTAAAAATGCTAACATTTGTATTTAATTAAGCATCCTTGCTAGTCCTTGTTGGAGGGGAATAGAAAAGGGAAGAGAGACACAGCAAAGCTACAAGTATGGCCTGGCAGAACTGACTCTGCAAGCAGGCACTTCCAGCTTGGGAAACCGGTGTGAAAAGGCTGGCTGTGTAAAACTGGCTAATATTTTGGAAAGTTCCTTCAAACTTGTTAACTCAGTACATCTGTAAATGCTGGCCATATTCCCAGCCTGTATTTTCAGCCCGCTTATCCTGTAAGCATTAATGTAGTATCTCTTTGGTTGTTATCAGACTTTGTCATTAACTCCCGAAGGTGTAAGGCAGGAGGAGGCAAAGCCCAGATCCAGATGGAGTGGTCAGCATTAATATGGCTGTACCATGGGGCATAGAGGAATGCTTTGTGATAATTGGTTAACGGCGCAAACATTCCCTTAGATTACCCTCAATAATCTGTGTTTCTCATACAGCTGTTACCTAAGGGTCCTTCAAATCCTTTGCAAGGCTCAAGACAACCATCATACTGGGGTCCAAAGAGCAGCACTGGTGATATATGTTTGACCAGTGGCATCCAAAACCATTTGGCACAGGAGCACAGAAGGAAAGAGCGGGACATGTTGGGGTGGGTGGTGAAATGGGGGGAAGCAAAGGTGTGGCTGAATAGTGGAGGTTTTGCTGTAGGGAACTCATATGGGGCATGACAAAGGGTTGGAGGATCTGTGTGCCAACATGGTAGGAAGCTAATCCATAGTAAAAAACAGGTTTCAGGGGTTTCTCTGCCCCTAGAACAGCTCTGTTTCTTTCATGTACATGATAGTGGGGTTCAGAATCTTGATTATGACCTGTAGGAGCTGCCATGAGGGAAACCTGCTATCCCCTACAGTGCTGAGGTTTTACAGGCAGACAGCTGGGGAGTGCTCAGGTCACACGTATGCACATGTGTCTGTGTAAGCAAATTGGTGATGCCTGTAATGCAATAATTTGCAACTGTCTAAGAGTTAACATAGCTTGTGGACTCATAAATTTTACTTTAACATGCAATTCTGCTCCAATAAGTGTCTATATAAAAATAGCACCTTCCTACTGAAGTGATCTGTTATCTGTGTGCGATCACATGCAAATCTGATTAATTTGCTGACTAAATTAGGGGGAATGGTTTTGAAAAATGGGTGCCTAAAGTTAGGTACTTATTATTTAGGTACCTAAATATTCAGTAAGACTTTAAGTGGTACTTAAGTCTTGTCACTTCGAGTTGCCCTTGGAGTAGCTTTTAAAATTAGATTACCTTTCTGGAGCCCTGAAGCACAGAATTAGATAAGTGGGACTGAAAATATTGTCTTCACTTTTATTGCTTATTATCTCTGTTGAAGCTGGAAATACGCAGCCACTCCGGGAGTGGGCGAGCAGAATTCTTTTTCGTTCCTTTTGCAATCATACAAGCCAAAAAGATGACAAATTAACTTCCAGATCACAGCATGAATTTGTAGACCTGGTAGCTGGAAAAACAAACCAAACATCATTTTTACTTGTGAACTGACTGCGTTTGATCTGGAAATCATTGAGATGCAATAAACATGAACTCCATGATCCTGTTTTTATGGAGTCAGTTTTCCGAGTAGAACCACACTTAACAAAACAATCATTATAATTGAGTAGCAGTGCTTGAGAAAAGGGCTGGATTGAAAATACTGTCGACAGGAGCCTTCTGTTTATCCCTGGAAGAGCAGAGACAGTGGTAGTGTAAGCTACAACACACTATTCTGCAAACAGTTGACACCCAAGGGACTAACTGGTTACAGCTTCAAGTGCACTTTTTTCACAGGTACCTGTTTTCTAGCAGTGGTGGGAGCACCTGAGTTAACAGTAGTGAGTGGTAGCATAGCCATATTGCTGAGCAGGTAGCAGTGACTTAGGGCACTTCACATTATTGGCACTTATGTAGCTCCACGATTGCTAAATAGTGTCTGGAAGCAAAGGGGTGAGGTGGTAGCTCAGTTGCTATTTCTTATGTGGTCTCCACACACAGGCTTACTACTGTCCTGTCAATTACTTCTGGCTGTGCAGAGCTTGGGCTTTTTTTCCTCCTTGATCTTTTTATGCTGACATCTGTCTGTTGGACATCAAAGTGCAATCTTTCAAAGCCACAAAGTCATATGACTTACCGAACACTTAAGTGATGATCTATACAAATGCAGACAAGCTTGCTCCTGGAGGAGGCATTCTTCTGTCTTGATGCGTTAAAACAGCTCTTTGTATTTGGGCAATAACAAAGATTCATTTGAACGTATTAGCTATCATCAGGGCTTGACCTCTTCAGAAAGTATTCTTTAGCGAAGGTTTTACAGTGGATTTGGAAAGACAGTTATTCTTGTCCTTGAGTAGAATCCGGGCAATTTATGTGCTCAGCTGACCTGCCATTTTGGCTTCAATGGATATTTATTCCCGTAACGTAGGATTTCTGTGCATGGTTGTGTTGCATTGGCTGAGGATGATGGTAATGGGCAGATTAAATGCGTGCAGAGAGAGATGCTGCTCAGGGTGACACATCCTTAATTGTCAGTAGCCTTACAGCAGGCAGTGTGCTCTGTACTGTAGCTCTTCAGTGCAGGGGAAGAAGAGAGTATTTATCTCTTTGTTTTTCTCTCTGTGTGTAAGTTCACAGAACATTTCCAAAGAAGCATCTCATGGCCATGAAAAGGTTGTTTGTATCATTTAGGCCAGTAATTTAATTTTGTACCTCTCCTGCATGGTAACTTTCTTCCCATAATATTTCAGTATGCATTTTTTTTATTCACAAGCATGTCATTATCGCTTTATCCTGCATTAGTAGTCAGTGTCATGTATCTTGACTTTCTGGAGTTAATGTACACCTTGCTATAAATGGATATTGCAGCATTTTATAGGGCTTCCCAGGAAATTGGTAGAGAGGGTAGCTGTATTTCTGCAGACTGCTTTTTTATCAGATCACAAAATTTAAGCAGGCAATACCAAGGGGATATTTTTCTGGCACTCTCAGTCCTATGTAATTCCCTGAACACTGCTGGTGGTCACTGGGCCAGATCCTGCAGTGGGATCCATTGGATGGGGTATAAAACAGAGATCGGTGGACTGATGAACATTTCCATGATATACTCCCCCCTCCCCCCCAATATTGGAACTAGACAATCTTTAAGGTCCCTTCCATCCCAAACCATTCTATGAGTCTATGTTTGACAGGAACAAGACTTCTGGCTAGAAAGTCATAGCTGCTTTTTCAGTGTAAGTTTGTAAATGGCAGGTTTATAAATGTTCTGCCTGGCCTTGACACCTGAGCTCCACCATCACTCAGTTGCCATGAAATACAGGAAATGCCACTGTGTGTTTGATTGCCTCCAAACCATAGCTGGCTCTGGCTATTTTAGACACTTTAGAAAATGCTCTCCCTGATGTGTTTGTGCAGTCCCGTACCAGTGATGCCGACTGGACCCCACAACAAAGCAGGCTGGAGGCAGGCCTGGATGCAGACGGAAGATGGATGGTGAGGGGCATCAGCACAACTACTATTTGTGATGACTGACACATGCATGTTGCACCAGCTGGTAGTGGCAGAGGGGTGGAAACAGATCTTCTTAATGTGCACCTGCTAATATAAATTAATTATTATAATAATGGAACCAAAGTGTGATGAATCTGTTCTTTCCAGCCTGCCTTTCATTCTGCCTTTGCTTTGGAAGCAGGCAGAAAAATATCACTGCATTTCTTTCTTTTCCTTTGTGCAGTTGATTTGCCATTTTTGTTTTGTCATCGCTCCTAATGGTTCATCGACTTCTGGCTGTGACTTGTCATTTATTCAAAGATGTATTAGCGTGGTAGTGCCTAAGAGTTATTGAACAACATAATGGACAAGTCATTCCAGCAGCAGAGCTGGAGTTTTCAGAAAAAGGTCATGGAAGCCCTGGGCTGAGTTATAGACTGGAAACATGGCCACATTTTTGTCCTTTCGTCATCAAAGCTAGAACCAGAATACAAGAAGGTGCATGTGGCTGCACATTTGTGTTGGAGAGCAGGGATGCCTTGCGTGAGATGTGTGTGCAGGATAGATTCGTGACTGGAGAAAAAGATTTAAATGGATTATTACAACTGTTGCAGCCAGAAGAGTGAAAGTAGGAGATGTGGAAGAAAGGAGAAGCTATTTTTTCCCCTCATCTCTAATTTACAGAAGCTAATAAATGTGGGTTTTTTTGTCTACTTAGCTTGGTTTAGATTAGGGTCTGCTTCTCAGTATTATATTAAAATAAGGTTCTGCGCTGCCTGTGGCAGCATCCTGGTAAGGCACAACAGGCTGCAGTAGGGCACCTGTGATCAAGGTGTAATTTCATTATCTTTCAGAGACCTTTCTAATGAACTTTTGGACTGTTACTGGCTCTTTGCATGTGGCAGTTCCCTCATGCCTGGAGCTGCTGGTTTTTGCAGAGTGTGCAGTCAGTGAAACTGAAATGAGGGAAACCACCAATCAGTAAAATCCCTTCAGAAGAAGGGAAGATATGATGGGAAAAGGATTTTATAATGCAAGCTGCAAAATTAAAAAAAATATTGCCAGTATATTATACTTCTGCCACCTTTGTTGAAATTAAAAAATAAGGAGACAAGGTCAGGTCTGTGGCTTCTGCATTTGCAACCTGGCAGTGGGCTAGAAAAAGGGGCCCCAAACTACATCCCTGTGTTTTAAGGATGAGTTGGATTGTCATTTCACTCCAGCTGTCACGGGTCTATAGAGCAGCAGCTTGCACCCTCTGGAGATCAGTCAGATCTCATTAACCTGTAGCCAGTGACTTGTGCAGCTCTGACCTCCCCCTTAGTAAAAGAGAAGGCAATTCACTGCATTTAGGTGATAATCTTGTTAGACCTGTTTTAGCCCCTTCCATAAAGAAAGGTATGTTTGGGATGAAGAACATATTTCTGGTAAGTCTGGTGTCCAGTCTCAGTCTAACGGGGTATGCAAAATGGAATTAAATGTGTATCATTTGTATTTGAAGGCTGCCCAGTGACTTTGTGTAACTGCCTTCTGGTGGCTGTCATTTCAGCAAATTTAAGGATTGCTTGTCCAGGAAGAGATCCAGATAGTTAGTGAGGCTTTAATCCTAGTTATCTCTTTATATGTGTCCTTAGCTGGAGCAAACTAAAGGAAAGCTGCACTTTCAGCCCACTGGTGATCCTTTTCTATTCAACATTGCAATAATATTGCAGGGTGTTTACCACAAAAATGTCAAGCTTCTTACAGCAGTAAGTCTTAGGGCTATAAACATTTATACTAGCATGCTAAAGAGATTTGGGCATAGGGCCTGTACTGGCATTAGGGAGCAGCTGAAAATACATGTAGGCTAACATTAGATTAAACAGAGGCAATTTAATTGGCATTTATACATTGAGAGAAGGAAAAAATAGCAAATGTGCCTAGGAAGCTTTTAGAAATCAGGGACGTAATTTGCTTTCCAAAATGATTCACAGCATCTCATGTTAGCAGGTTTCTGCATTTAACAGCAGCAGGGTTAGGACTCGGTGGGGTAGGTTCTCATCGATGTTTTTGTTGTTAGGGTCTGTTCAGCCCCCTCAGTGCTTTTGGTCTGCTCTTTGGCATCAGAGTTACAAGTGGCTGCACTCCGCAATAGGACCCAGATGAGGGTGAAAGTGGCAGGTGGAGAGGCAGGAGATTATTCATTGACTGGCATGATTCAGTCATCCATAAAATGATTTTCGTTAATGTTTAATGCGTGTCAAGAATGTCAGCATCCGTACGAGAGGCAGATAAATTATTTAGTCCTATGAGTGTCTTGTCTCCCCCCTCCTGCTGATGTATGTAAAATGTTTGCCCTGGTTTTGTTTAGATTTAGGATGTTGTTGCAGAAGTTAAACCAACCACTGTTACACCCAGAGCATTCCTTTGTGAGACCCTTGGAGGAGCTACTGCTGCTGCTTTCCAGGTCGGTGCTTCGTTAGAGAGGTCTGGACAATATGAAGTCAGCTGCAAGTGGGTTTTTAGATTGGTTTGCAGAGGAGTAGACCCTGGGAAACTGAAATAAGGACAGAAGAGTAGGGTGTGAAAGGAGGCCCTGCTCTCCTGTGGGGATCTGCTGTCAGAGCAGCCCAGCATCCCAGTGTAGGCCATGAACCTTTCCTGCACCCCTGCAGGGCTGTGCTGCACCTGATGTTAACTGGCATGCTTTCTTCTGCCATTCTTGCTACCTTGGTGTTGCTAGTTTTGTCTGAAGGTGCATCACTTAGAGACCTGCGGCCACCTCATTTGGATGAACTGTGTCATCATCCTCAGCGGTGGGCACTGCCTCTGTGATCTCAGCAGGACTTCGTACCCCTCTGCAGGGCTGGTTTCTACTTGCGGGCCCCGTTTCAAGAGTTTAGGACATGGACCTTGCTTTATCCCTAAGTGGAGAATTTGTGCTTAGGAAGGGAAAACCCCCTTTGAGTTGCAGGTTTGGGGTTTCACTTTGTTGAATTTTTTAAATTAGCTTCACAGGATGACGCAGTAGTTGCAAGCTGAAATCACAAGTCCTAGCAGAAAGAGGGACCAAAGGGGATGAGCAAAGGAAGAAATGAATCTGATCAGAGGGGTTTTGAGGGGAGGTGAGATATGGAAATATAAGCCTAATTAATAGTGAGGCTGTAGTTTCTGAATATTGGATGAACCCCAATCAAAAATTACTAATTTAAAACCCACTCTGACACTCACACTAGACACAACCATCCTTCCTGTGCAGGGATTTTTCTGAAGGCAGTGGGCACTTTGTCAGCCTGTGTGTCTGCTTGGCTGAGGCATGTTGAACCCTGTCAAAAATGAAAAAGAGAACTCTGCATTAAAGCGAAAACGTATGGATTGTTTTTTAAACACGGGGGAAATGGTATTGCTTTGTTTGGGATTTTTTTTTTTTCTTTTAGGGAAGTCACAGGCCTTGGGACAAGGATCTCAATGGGCCTCTAATTAAAGTTGCTTTCTTACTGTCTGGCATGAAATCCCCCTGAGAGGCAGATGTTTGCAAAGCACACTTGAGGCACTGGCATATGGTTCCTTTGTAAGGCTGGCGTTTCAGCAAAGTGCCTCCTGAATGTTGTACATACTTAGATATTTTATTTTATTTCTTTGTCCTGGAGAAGTTACTGGCGGCTGGGGACCTCCAGGGTCCAGGAGGGAGGCTTTTTGAGAGACACATGGGAAACCCTAAGCACATCACTGATATGTGACAGATGCAGGCAGGTGCCCTGGTGCAGCTCTGTGGAAAAAGCCTATTGACTAAACCATTGCCAGTTAAAGGAAATTATTCTAACCTACAGAATTTAATAAAGGATGAAGACCCTGGGTACCCAACCTCTGGAATCTGACAGAAGACTTGCATCCTTCTTACAGGAACCCATTAACAGGTCTAAACATTTTACAGGATTACAAGCTTCTGAGGAATGTTTCCATAAGGAGTCCAATTGTAATTAGGAGGGGACTGAAATTAATAGAAAATATTCTTGCACGCTGGGCTTGGGTAGAAACCATGGCCGTACTTAGAAAGCGGCCTGTAGCTCTTCATTAACACCATAAAAGACTGTTGCATCTGGACTGTCACTGATGTGTAGTGCAATCTACAAGACACTTAATGACTAAAAGCTCAAGGTGCTGAATACACTCACCTCCCTCTGGGGCAGCACATCCGTGCCTTGCACACTTAAGAAATAAACCACCAGATTTTGTCTCAGATGACCTAATTTTTTCCAATTCTTTTACCATCTCCCTTTCCTTCCCCAAAAATTCTGTGATCACCAGAGCAAGTCTTTCCTACTGTCGCTGCCTCATTTTTGGCTATCTATAAAAGCACACTGCAACAGTTCCCTGCCTCAGAAAGGCTTTTTGAGACAAAATTAATTCATGTACGTAAGGTGCTTTTGAGGTCTGTGGAGCTGACTGTGCTTTACTAATGTGGACAGTCATTATTTTCATTCTCTAGAGAAGAAAACCAAGATCTAGCACAGTTAAAACAGCTTGTTCGGGATCACAAGGCAATTTAGGAGCTGAACCACAAATAGAGCCAAGTCTTTTGACTGGCAATCAGATGTTCTATCCACAGGGCTACCTATAATGTCTAATTATTTTTCTAAGGGTAAGAACTGAAAGATCTCAGCCTGATTCCAAAGTCCTGATGGAAATAGAAAGCAAATGCATAAAAGATTGACTCACAGTTGTTGCATTCTCTTAGCATCTCTATTAGTGTATGTTTAAAATGGAACAAATAAAATTCCCTGTGGATAGAGATGAGGCAGAGCCTTTGCCGCAGATTGTGCATTAATTCGGTATCCTTCTGACCCTTTGAATGGTTTTATGGCATGTATCAAAAGGCAAAGCCTGGCTGCTGGCTTAGGTAGGATGCACAGGATGCAGTGTTTTAGGCTTCAGGTGCTGAACACAGCTTATTTGAGGCCACGTGTGCACAGCGGCTAATGAAGTCTCATGCTTGCTGCAAGCGGCTGTATCTTTCTTGAAGCCTTTCCTATTTTTTTGGCATGCTTACATGCTGAGGCTACTGTTTAAATGTGTGGACATTCAAAGGCTGTGCTGGGAGGCTCGATGCTGCCAAGTACCTCGTGGAAGGAATAACAATCTCATCAATTAGCAAGCTCCCCCAAAACCCAGCCCTGCCTTTCTGTATTACAGGCAGGGGAGGGAAGTGGGCTGTGCAGGGATTCAAGCAGTGGGAAATCAGAGGGACCAACCTGTCCATGTAAAAGGCAGTTGAAAAGCAGTTGGACCTCTGACAAGCACTGGCAAAACTTGGAAGTGGAGGTAGCCTGTAGTATTGCCACCCAATAGCTGTGGCCAGAAAGATGTTGCAGCAAGTAGTAGTGGTGTATAATGAATAAAAGGAAGGACAGAATAAGGAAACACAGAGAAAATATTAGTCCTGGGCTGACCCCAAGTAGTACACATATAATATTACACATATAATACAACAACATTCATCTTTTCATTGTAGAATAAATGCAGCAATGTAATGAATATAACTTTTGTTTCAGCTGGGATAAAGTGCTAGGCATGTGGTGCTGTGCAGACCATCTATTCAGTGTCCATGATTCTTGCAACTTTTGAAGCCATGGCATGGGTCTGTAATTCACATTAAGAAGAATAATAACCTTTGTTAGTTAAGCATATAGCTCTGGGTTAATCTTCAGTAATAGCTGGTAATGAAACTTACAGATTAATTTTCTATTTTTTTTCTGGCAGGGGCTGCCTTTAGATTCAGTTCAATGCAATCCTTCTATCGTCTGCGAAGTCAAAACTGGCTCTTCTGTTGCCTGCAGCGGGGAAGTGTGACAGGAGAGCCTTACAGGCTCCTGGGAGGCTCAGGGCATTAAAGTCTTCTTTCTTTGTATCAGGGATCACGCTGTTGTCCACAGAGGAGCGATCGGCAGATGCAGAGTGTCCAGCCCCATTTATCTCTGCCAGATGGTGCTAAAATGCTAGTCCGGAACACATGTTACTTCTGTTCTACCAAATGCTCATGCCATGCTGTGGCCTCTCTGCCTCTGAATCAATGAGCCTCAGCCAGCAAAATCCCAGCAGCAAAGGCCCCGGCAGCCCCTGGCTAAGCCCCTCTCCATTGCTTGTAGAAAATCAGAGAAATCTGTCTAGGAAATCTCACAGCCCTGCAGGGACAGACAGTAGTGTGCAGGAGAGGGAGGAAGGGGTTAAAGAGGGTTTAGCGCACACACAAGGTAAATATTTGAGGCAGAAATGCACAAAGAAAGAATAATGGGGAGAGAAGGGCAGGCGGAGGAAGCAAAAAGTGAAAAGAGAAGAAAACAGAGGATTATATTCTGCCAGAAGACAAAGGGATGGTTGTATGTGAGAAGCATTGGGGAAATGAGGGTCCAGCTCTGCGCAAACTTTCTGTCTGACACTGGACAAGTCAATCTTTCTGTGACTCAGTTTGCAAAGGCTACAATGGGAATAATAAAGTTTCCTTTGTTCTGCCTTTCTCTGCTCACATCAGATGTCCCTTCTGTTTGTATTTTGTAGAAAGCCAAAATGCACTTGGCTTTCACTGCAAACACAAAATCCATTGAGAATTTGGGAGGAAAAAGAAGAGGTAGGAAGCCAAGAAGGCGATGATAAACCTAGAAGATAACTGCTCCAAAAACTGGGGAGGCAGAGGAGTACAAGAGAGACCTTTACTGAGGGAGGAAGAAAGAATATGGACCGGATTAATGCTACTATTGCCTCCTGGACTCCAGCACAGTTCCTTGAGGTGTGGGTTTAGCCCAAGGTGTTCAGTTTTGCTTGGTTAAAGAAACTTCATGCTGACATTTTTAAATAGTCAAAGCTGTTCTGAGAGCTGAGAGAATGTGGGCTGCCTTTCCTGAAACATTGCATGGGACTTGGGATGAACAAATCCTGCTGAAGGCATCAAGAGCCAAGTGATTAAGCCCCATGCGGTGCTCTGACAGGAGGCCTTCTTCTTGCCTACGCATACTTTTTTAAGTATAGAAAGTATTTCCATATTTCCAGCAGCTGATCTTTATTCGAAGCCAAGAGCTGCATTTTTCATATTAGAGCTGAAGCTTTTCTAGGAAAAGCCACTCTGGAGGAGACCATTGGTTCATGTAGCCTAAGACAGTGTCTCCGACAGAGGCCCTGCTCCCTGCTTAGTGAAAGAAATCCTAAAGCCCACAGGACTCTCTCCAGGGATAATTTCTGTTTCACTCCAAGAGTTAGAGTTTGGCTTTCAGTTCAAACTCTGTAGGCTGATATTCTTTCCAAAACTCTTGCTTATTTTATTAATCTTTAAAGTTCCCTGGAGCTGTTTGCTGTTCACAGGTCTGTAACCTGCTTGGGAAGCCCCTTGAGCTGCTGACCTCCACATCAGCAGCAGTTAGCTCCCTAGGCTACCTGGGACATTTGTGTGGGGAAAAAGGAATTTTCTCAGCTCCAGGTTTGCTGCATTCAACATGGACACATGTCTTAAGCTTCCCTTTTCACCCAGCTGGCTTCTCATTATAGCATCTCACCTAAAACTGTGAGTTGTTTTTGCCATGCAGGGAATCCCTGCTGGGAGACAGGCTGTGCATGTGTGACACTGCTCTGCCCTGAAACGTGACTCAGCCATGCTGAAGATCCACTGTTTTAATATTTCAGTGCTTCCGAGTTAACAGGAGTATGTTATTCTGTCAACTGCTCCAGCAGGCATGGTGTATTTTTCTTGTGTCACTGGAGTAATAAGTTTGTGGATAGTCATAGCATCCTGGTAGGTGGATAGCACATTAAGCCAAGGCATGATAGAGGTGTGAGGGGCTGCAGGGTAACTGAGACATGGAACCATGTCAGCAATTACAATGCTCAAGCTTCTTTGAAGACCGTGGTGAGACTTGCAGGTAGAAGGGCAAGAGGGGCACTGTTGGGTAGTCCCATGCTTATGATGATGGTGAGGCAGAAATCAAGTGCATGGACAGTGCGCAGCATGGCTCAGTGTCCATTCCACCCTTCCTTCATCCACCTTTTCTGTGTACTCCTGCTGCAGAAGGGCTTGTGTCTTACAGGAGTAAGAGAGAGGTGTAGGGCAGAATACAAAGCACAGCCTTTGTCATCATCTAGTAGCAAACTGGCTAGGTGGTTGTATACCCAGGGCTCTGCAGCAAAAATTACATGGTGCTATGCAGACATGGTTTTGGGTCCAGCACACAAACAAGCGAAACAAATGTATTAGAAACAGCTGGGGAATAGGATGAAAATGAGTATTATTGCGGTATGCTTATAACAACTTATGAACTGGGAAATGCATCATTGCTGCTCTGGGCCCTCCTGGAGACAGATTTGATGTTGCTTTTGGAGCCCTCATTAAAGCCATTGCTTTTCCATTTAGGCATCCCTTCCCTGAGCCTTTGCTGGAAAACCTGAGAGCATGCTCTGAGATGTAGCTGCTAGCTTGAAGATTTTATCAGAAGCTGGAGTGACCTCTGAAAGCAGTGGTCATGGCCTCAGCTCTGGGTCATAAGCTGCTACTTGCATGAGCACATACATCACCCACGGCAGGGGCGTTGCTTTAAGCACTGACCTACCTTCAGGAGTTTCCTCCCTCATCCTGAGGGACATTTTGCATCTCATCAATTTTTGTTGATTTCCTGGCCCTAGGATGGCCTCACAGCTTTCTGATTTGTTCATCAGTTTGCAGTGTGTCTGGCCTGTCCTGGAGGACACTGAGGAAGGCAAAAAAATCTGCTGGCAGCACTGTCCCCATTTGTATCTTCCCTTGCCTTTCCTGTCAAGCCCTTTGCCTGCATCCTGTCCTGCTGCAGCTCAGGAGGTGACCCTCTTTAAAAGTCATACATTTTTCTCCTGGTCTCCATGCATATTACCTGATGCAGTTCTTCCTTGTGGGGGAGCATCTGAAATTGTCTTTCAGCCCTCAGTATAGTGCTTCTTGCTAAGAAGTCCTTACTGTGTGGTTTGCATATACGTATACCAAAACCACTAATTTTTTTTGGTTTTGTTGACTAGACTTCAGTTGTACAATGTCTGCTGCATAGTTAAGTGCCTAAGAATTGACTTTGCTGTTTCCCTGACAAATTTAACAAATATTGGCCAAAACTCAGCTTGGACTGACACTGCCAATCTTGCAGCTGGAGAAATTTGGCCCAGTGCTCCTCTTCAGTGTCTTGGAGCCATTGTGATGTGTCTAGCATGCTGGCTGTTCTTGTTTGCTTCATGGTCGGATGAGATGCTTATATACAAAGCTTCTTAAATTCCAAACGTTCCCTGTGGCTGAATGGTTCCTCCATTTGATGTGAAAGCTAGCCAGAGCCTGGGATCTGAGACATTATTCTTGTTAAGAGGATAGGTTAATAGCAAAGTCTCGTATATTTAATACAGAGTGCCAGAAGTCCTGGTTACTTTAATGCAGAAGGAGTTCAGCAACCAGGACTAGTTTCCCTGGTCCTCAAACACTTTACTGACACAAAGCACTCTTTAGGGATCTCTCAGGACTGTGCTGCAATGCCTGTTTAAATTGTAGTGACATTGGTCTTGGCTTTAAACTGAATTACATCACTCCTTTCTATGCTGATTTTAGTGAGTGTAGACTTAGTTGATGAGTTTGCTCATCTTCTGGAGCTGAGTGTTACAGAGGTGACACAGGCTCAGATGCAGGTGAAAATGGCTGTTATGGTCTTCATCCCATCTGCTTCATATGTGTGCATGCATCATAGAATCATAGAATGGTTTGGAGTGGAAGGGACTTTAAAGTTCCAACCCCCCTGCCATAGGCAGGGACACCTTCCACTAGACCAGATTGCTCAAAGCCCTGTCCAGCCTGGCTTGAGCAATTCCAGGGATGGGACATCCAAGCTTCTCTGAGCAAACTGTTCCAGAATCTCACAACCCTAATAGTAAAGAATTCCTTCCTAATGTCTATCTAAATCTACCCTTTTTCAGTATAAAGCCATTCTCCCTTGTCCTATTACTACGTGCCTTTGTGAAAAGTTCTCCAGCGATCAAATCACTGTACCCTTACAGGCTGCATGAGGCAAGAAATATATGACAATATATAGGGAGGGCTTTTATTTCCATTCCCGTTTTCAGACCCAGATGTTCATGTGTCATCTGCTGTGTTCAGCAAGAAAGACATGGTGGCCAGAACAACATTGCCATATTTCTAGCCAGTCAAGAAAGCTGCTTAGTGAGCAGACTCTCTTGCCCTGGTACCATCCCTGAAGAATGGTGGTTACTGCCTTCCTGTGAAAGGTAGAAAGTGAAAACACGGGGTTTCAAATATGTTCAACTCTTTGATAAGCTGGAATAGATTTAAGGCCATATTGAAGATCACTTGTCATGATGAGTATTCACTACCCAGTGATGGATGAGTTATTTTTCAGGCAATTCAAGTATGTTCTTCAAATCCACCTTTTGTTTTGTAATAGTGCTGATGGAATAGCAGTGTCTGGCTTGTTGAGGAGCGATCCATTACTGCTGGTCTTTTGCAAAGCAGAAAGATGCTGCTGGTGGCTGTGGCTGAGAACACTGGCAGTTCTTTTCCTAAGGCTTCTAGAAGAGTAAAAGTCTGGGATTTCTTTGGTGAACTTTCAGGAAACATGAAATAATGTGGCACTGCAGGGAAGGCAGATGGCCTGTGCAGGTATATTTAACATGTAATCAAACAGCATGTATTACATAAGGGTGTGCTGTGGCTTCAAAACACCCCTTACCCAGAGGAGACTTTGACTGGCTTGTAAGCGTGTCCTTCCTTTGAGTGTGGTCCCCACCTTGAGACCTTCCATTTCCAGCTGTACTATGTAAAGAGGAGAGGAAGGGGAAAAGCTTTTGTTAAGCCAGCTCCTGTGCAAATCTGCCTCAAGGGGGCTGATGCTAAATGGGTATGCATGTGCTGTAACATTCCCTGTAATTTTGCCTGGACTGTGTTCAAAACTGTGAAGGGAGAAGGCTCTTGGCTGAGTCTGCAGGCTGGGCATCTCCCAGGCTTGGTAGTATGGTCTGTGAAACAGGCAGTGGGGCTAAACCTGCTTACTTGGTGGGAAATGTGTTAACCTTTCAGAAGTTCTGAGAGATAAAGTGATGAGCTGATTCTCTGTATTTTCTTTCTACAAACATCAATATTTATGCTACTTGTGAATCGGATATTGGAGTCTGTTTCTTGGTGCTTTTATGTGATTTATAGACTTCCTCCACCTGATTTTGAGAAACATGGAGTGTCCATGAAGCTGGGAACAAGGATATGCTCTCAACTAATGTAGCTTTCCTGTTTTCTTTTTTTATAGGCTCTTTTCGAAATGATGGTTTAAAAGCTGCCGATGTTCTTCCTATACTGAAGGAGAAAGTGGCCTTTGTGTCAGGTGAGCACATCTTTGCTGGATCCCTGCAGCCTAACATGAGCACCATCTGCCATGTCCTGTTTTTTACGGTGCTTCAGAGTCACAAGGGAACAGTTTTGTGTTTGGACTTGATATACTTAAATTAGCTGTTCTGCTAAGAAAAGGGCTGTATGGGGAACAGGGCTATCCACTAAGACTGACAGTGTTGGAAACTAGCCCATGTTGATTTTCTTCAGATTCTGAGAAACAGGTAAATGGGCAGCATGAGTGGGATGAAATGCAGCTTCTTAGCTCCCGCCCAGACCTATGCTGCCTCAGCTTTCAGAACGGTTCAGGGATGCTGCTTTGGGTTCAAGGCCAGTGAATATCAATAATTCCTGTTTGTAGGAAGTGCTCAGACCTGTAAAACCCTGGTGTTTCAGTTGCAATCCCAATCAACTTGCAGTTAAAAGTACCATTCAGTTGCATTTGCATAATAACTCAGATGCTCAAAGGTCTCCTGCCATCCCATACAAAGATTTACAGCCTTCATTTAGGAGACAAATCTCAAGGACCTGGGGGTGGATGAGGACTAGACGATATGGAAATGTCTTTGAGAATGGTTTGGATGATATTGTTTCTGGTGTGAATTACAACTTGTCAGGGAGAGGGGGAAGAGAAAGTCTGAACCGATCCTAATCTTCAGTGAAGTCACTCAAATTGACAGCATAAAACCAGGGTATTATCAAACCAGGGCAGCATAAAACTGGGGTATTATAAAACCACAGACACACAGGGCCAGTGTTTCTGATGATTGCAGACCATTAAGGCTGCTTTCGGTGATCTTCTCTGTTGTAAAGAGAAAATCTGAATCAGTAATAGCTGCCCTTCTTGTTTGCAGTCTGCTTTTGTTTCCTTCATCTTCTCAGTAATGCTGACTGCATAGGGGAGTAGCAGTGAGGCTGTTAGGTGCTTGGACTCTTCCTCCCAGCTGCTGGAGCCAGGCTTGTGAGGATGATGCTTGTCACCCTCCTGAGCCATGGAGATGTCTTGCCAGGCAGGAAAAGCTTTTGCCTTCACTACTGATTGGTGTGTGATGTCTTCCCATGTAGCAACAGTTAAATGGTCCAGGGATCACGAGTCCTGCAGTGACTTGAGCAAACTATTTGTGGCTCTAATAAACCCTATACTTTCTGACTCATGATGTGACGATCCAGGACTTTGAGGGAAGTTTGTAAGAGACCAAAAGCCTAATGTGAAAACCCAAGACTATCCCAACTGTACTTGCATGCAGGCCTACTTTATCTCACACTGATTTTTCATTCTGAATGCCCTGAAATGTTTTACATAGTTTTTGGCTTTCACTGCTCCAAAGATGGGAATGTATTCATAAAAATACAGTGTACCTGCAGAGCAGTTTGCAACACAGAGACTCTGCTGAAATTTGGTTCTTGGCTCTTGCTGTCTCTTCCCGTGGAAATGACTGCAGGATCATTTGGTAGTTCATGGAATATTTAATAATGACAACCTGTCTGGATCGTTTACATAGCCCCTTCCACTGATGGTGCCTGCATTCAGCTCTGAGCCAGAGAGTCTCACACCAAATCATCAGCTCATTAGATGCTGTCCTGGGCCAAGCTTGTCTTGCAGCAGGGGGCCAGGGTGGTGTTGGTGGTGGTGGTGTGGGGGGGGTAGGTGGCATTAAACAGGAAACACCAACGTGATCCCCTGGGGTTTCACACCATGAACAAGGGACAGCTCGCTCCATGTAGACTCACCAGCCTCCAGCCTTGTAGCTGCTCAAATGTTCCTGTTATTGACATAGCTAGCTAGCTAGAGATCCTAGAATTTACACCTGCTCTCCACTGTTGCAACACCTATGGGCAGCAATTGTCAGGAGCCTTTGCAGATAAAATGCTCTGAGCTGCTAGTGTCTTACTGCAATAGCCCCAGCATCACCCTCCAGCCCAGAGTTTTACGTACTGCTCAGTCTTCCCCTGGCATGTAGTAAAGCAGACTAAGAAAGGGATTTGAGCACTTCAGCTGATGGCTAGCTTCTTTTTAATTAAAATTGAATAACTTCCTAGAGTATGCTTTGAGCCCAGAAGACAAAATTTTTTGCCAAAATAGAAAAATCAAATAGCTGGACTTTGCAAGATGAAAAACCCCTGTTCTGTAGCTAGCACAGGCTGTGGGACCACATTGTGTTTGTAATTGGGCTCTTGAAGAAAGGGAGAGTTTTATTGAGTCCTCTTCAGAGTTTAATACTACAGTTAATTTTAACAATAACAGCACAGTAATGTTGTCAAGGGGGGTTCTCCACACACCAGCAGAATTTATCAGCATGCACAAAATCTCAGCTGAACATCTCTGTTGTAGAGTTTGTTTCTTTTCTCATCTGTTGTGGCTCACCAGCTTGATTTTTAGTCCGTGATTCAAGAGGAAGGCTGCAGAGAACAAACAAGCTTCTTCAAGCAGGGACTATACTATACCGTGTGTTGTGTTTCAGTGTTGTGGATGCTCCACACCTGGACCCTGTGGAAGAGCAGGGCAGAACAGGCAGGGAAGTGACACTGCTGCCTGCTCCAGAGCAGGCACAACAGGACCTGCCTGCAGAGCTGTGTGATCTCAGAGGAGCACTCAAGCTTTCAGAAGTGCACTTAATTTCAGAGTTGAAATACAGCTCTAACTAGCTGGGCATGGATTCATCCAGCCTAAATACCGTCTGGGGCTCTGTGCCTGGTGCTTCCCCTTGGCTGGCTCAGCTGGCAAGCGAGCAGCAGGCGCAGGGCTCTGCATCCTCATCGCTGCGCTGCAGGGGAGTTGAGGAATGGATAATGTTGAGATTTTTTCCTGGAACTGGTTCTTGATTTCTTCCAGTGATGTCATGTACAAGCTAGACTGAACCCGAGCAAAGTTCATGCGTATGTGTGTCTTAAACAGCACCTGAAAATCCCATTCCAGCACTCATAGGCAGAGAGATGGCCTGAGCAGTTGTGTGCGCGGTGCATCCTGGCCATCGCCATGATATGCTTCCATTGCTGACCTGGTGGAGTCAGATTAAGCAGGGAGTTGGCAGGGGGGAGGTTTTGGCCACCTGCTTGTTGCCTAAATCCTAATAAAATCTTGGCTTTGCCTGGGTGGTTCACTGTGTTGCTTCCAGCAATGGAATGGCTTTGGGAACCATTAGGTGTGAGCTACAGGCCAGAGACTGATTTTTTTATATTCTGAGAAGGAGATGAGTGCAGAATAGAGAAAATAAAACAGGTTGTAGATTATTTTAGGTGGAGTTTTTTTCAGTGAGAGGTGATGAAATATTTTGGAAGCTGGCTTATAGTCTTTCCTAGGAAATACAGATGCTGTTTTAGAAGAGTGGTTTAACTTGGGATGCTGTTCAGCTGCTTGATTATTTTTATAAAGATTTCCTACTGATCTGTGTAATATGGGAGAAAGTATATGAGACTCTCAGGAGAGAGAGAGGATGGTCCCTTGGTCCCTTCCCATGCATGGACATTTTCATTCAGTTAGGCTATGAAAAGCTTGTTAGTTGACTAATGCAGTGGGTCTCACTGAAAGCATTTCTGCTTTCCCCGCATCCCACCCAGAAGAGTTTCCCAGGATCCTTCCCAGTCCCTGGTGGGGTCAGACGAGCAGCTGCACATGGGCTCCTGCGCTTCTGCCTGTCACTCAGGTCGTGTCTGCTGTCTGCCGAGGCAGGAGTACAAAGCAGGAGGCTGGCCTGGTTTTTAAGAGAGTGGTTGAGCATGGAGGAATCTACAGCAAAAGGTTAAGGATAATAAGCCAGTGAGCTGCTGCAGCAGGAGAGCTCCCAACACACATTCAGCAAAGTGGGAGTTTTTTCTGTGGACTTCAGCCAAAAAAAAAGACATGGGGCAGAGAAGTGGATGTGGTAACAGTCTGGCCATCTCCACCCTTCAAAAGCCCACCATCCCCAACCTCCTATGTCTCAGGAGCAGCCTTGTGAGCTGGGTCACAGCGACATCTGAGCCTGGTTGAGAACCTGAAGGGAAAAACAGACATTTCCTGAAAGGTCTTTTAGAGGAGGTATTTCAGTGTAAGTAGATCAGAAGAAAGGACAACTTTGCAATTAGATTTCATTGCATTTAGGACAGCAGGGTGAATCAAAGATGAATGCTCAGAGGGGGAGACAATGACCTTCCCAAAGGTCACAGGTCACTTACTGCCACAGGTACATGGGACCACATGTGCAGGGGCATTTTTTATATATTTTTAGTGATGGATGCACTTCACTCTTCAGTGAAGGGGTTGAAATGAAACCCCAGGACCCTCTGGGCACTGGAAGAGTTCAGATCCAGGTTACAGGGAGTCTTAAACACTGATTTGTAGACACTGGAATTTGTATTGAGTTGGGAATAGAAATAATGAAAATACTTAATTTTTGAATGATGTAAACATTTTGTATTTGCACAAAAAGTTTTGATTTAAATTAAAAGTTTCCATTCTCTCTTTCCTCTGGAATGAAAATTTGAAATGAAGCATCAACAATTCTTCTGTATTTTGTTACAGAAAAATGTCTTTCATTTTATACTATTCCCTGATGTAGTTTGAAATCAATGGAAATTCCGAAAAGAGGAAATAGGCTATTAGAAAAAACACAGCATTGCTTGACTATTGAATTTTCCTAGTGCTTTTGAGCCATCATGCTTTCATCTAAAATTTGCTGCTGCATTGATTCAGTTTTTTCTTTGAAGAAGAAAATTAGGAAGTTTAGACTGTGACGTTTCCAGGTCTTTTGATGGCATCTGGGCCGGGTGGGTTTGTTTTTTCTTTCTTTTTTTTTTTTTCCTAATTGTTTTTTTTTTCATTTTGTTTTACTAGGGTGTTCTATTTTTGAGGCCAGTGAAGAGCCTTTACCTATGGGGGTGTTTAGATATCCTCACTGGGACTCTAAAGTTAAAGCAGAAATCAAAATGTTTCCTGGGATTTCTGATTTAATTTACTGTAATGTGCACAATCAGTTGCTGTATTTCTTTCCATATGTTCTACTGTAGCCATGGACTAAATTAAACAATTTCAGTGGAGAATGTCTAGTCACTGCCAGCACTTACTGTCCTGGCACTTGGACACAGCAGCTTGCCAAAATCCACCAATATCTCCTTAGAGCAGGGAGATTTCTCCTTTATGTACTTCCTTAATCAGTGTGTGTGAGTAGTAATGCAACCTGTGCTGCGTTGTAGAAGGGCAGAATGGTTCTAGTGCCTAACAAAACTGGGGAAAATAATCAACCCAATCAAAATTTCTGTCCAAAAAAACTCCACAAAACTTGTGGGATCACAGGTCGTTGTGTTTCGTCCAAACACACTGCACTCTGACCACCTCCTGGTTGATGGGTCCCTACATCCTGTCACATAGGTATAGCTTCTCAATTAATGATAGGGACTTCCAAGATAACAATAAGAGGAAGGAACTGTGCCTGTGAAGCAAGAAGGTCTGCATACATCCTGTCCTGTTCCAGCTGACAGGGTTTTCTCCTCCTTAAAGACACAGTGAGATCCATATGTATCTCAGCAAGTCTTGTCTTCATTTATGCAGACAGTAGAAAGTTGTCCGTATATAGAAATCAAGGCTGGGAGCTTATAAATGAAGACAAGGACCCAGGTAGGTGATGGTAGCATCTGAGATAATTAATCTGATAAAATCAACCATTTTGGTCATTGTGCAGTAAGGGGAGCTCTTTTGTCCCAGTAATGAATCTCATCACCTCTGAAAGCTTCTTCATTTCTGTGAAAGCACTTTGGTTCTTTGGCTTATGTTTTTTTTTTTTCCTAAGGAATGAATTTTAAGTGACAAGAAGCACAGAAATTCACAGCTGGACATCCTCTGTATAAGCAATGGTTGGGGTCTTTTAATCCTTTCTTTTTTGGGGGGGGGGAAGTATAGGCTATTTGAAATGGAAATACTTTGATGGAATGTGCAATTTCAGAGACATTTTCATCTGTGAGTGTTTTCAGTCAGCTGAATTTATTCTTAAAACCAGAGGGGGAAAAGACTTCCTAATAGCAATTATGTAAGTCCAATAGCTTGAACTCTTCTCTGAACTTTCATTAGTTTGAAAGATCATAGAATCATAGAATGGCTTGAGTTGGAAAGGACCTTTAGATCATCTGGTTTCCAACCCCCCTGCCATGGGAAGGGATGCCTCACACTACACCATGTGGTCCAAGGCTCTGTCCAGTCTGGCCTTAAATGCTGCCAGGGATGGCGCGTTTGCCACTTACTTGGGCAACCTGTTCCAGTGCCTCACTATCTTCTACTTGGCTGTAGCTGTCAAGCTCTACTTAGCTCATCTGTAAGTCTACTTGACTTACCTGCTGGGAATGTGGCAAACCTGAACAGCCATATTAAGTCAGTTTAGAAATATTAAAAGAAATATTAAGAAATATTAAAAGAAATATTAAGTCGGTTTATCACATATTTCACTTGGCTGATGAACATCAGAAACTCTGATGTTGCCATTTTCTCTGTGTTTATCCCAAATGAGGAAGACAAATAATATACGATCAGGATGAATATGGCCTCTCTTTGTTTCTCCTTCTTCTGTACAGCTTCTAACATTATGCCCAGTGGTATGAGTTTGGAATGCTTGTCAGTGCTGCCATCAGCAGCGTGACTGGCATCTCCACGTGCTGTTTTGATCCCTTCCCTTCACCAGAGGTGTCCTGGTTGCAGAGTGAGCAAGTGCTGCATGGTACTTAGTTGCCACCTTGGGTTAAACCATGACAAGGAGCAAAAAGGCTTGCAGTGGGGTGTTTTGCTTTAGAAGATTTGGGGTTTATTTTGTTCTGTCTAGTGTTTTATAAATATATACAGCTATTCCCATACTTCTGCAATGGAGGAGGTGAGATCAAATCTAAGCCAGCAGGGTTTGCATAGGTGTGCATAAGGGTCAGCGTTAAAGAGAGGGGGGTATTGGTGCTTCCTTGGTATTTCACAGCAAACCGGCTTCTTCCAGAGGAAGAAACAGGCAAATGTGGACTCTTGTCTGGAAGTCTTGCTTTCCACACAAGTAAGCTCTCCCTTCATTTTAATGAGTTTCCCTTGTCCTTGGTTTTGCTTTGCTGGGGCAGCGGCAAGTAAACATTTAAAATTAAAGAAGTACCCCAAAATACTTACATAAATCCATGAAGTTGTATTGCAAGCCACAACAAGTTGTCTCTTCAAATCCATGCAGTGGCTCTGGGTGATTGCAGAACAAATCTACCTGGTGGGAAATGGGATCCTTAGTAACTGCGTTGAGCATCCCCTCTGCAGCCTCTGATTTGCTCTGCCAAGGGATCTTCTGATGATAGCATACAGCCTTGGTTATGGAGTCATTAACCATAAGTGTAACCCTGCAAATATTGGCCATTTAGATTTGACTCAAGCAGTTGACTATGGGATGCTGCAAAGAGCTACACACTGGGGGATCAGACCCTGGTGCCCACATTGCAACTCTGTAATTTGCAGGTGGACTTGTGGGAGCTTAAATTTCCATCACTGTTGCACTGGAATCACCTGCTTTGGAACCAGTTGAATTTGAAGGTGGACACACAGATAGTCCTATATATGACCCTTGCAACATATTATTCCCTCTTGAAGCTGGAGGATTTTTAGTATAGAGGTCTGTTCACAAGAGGTCTGGTAGCCAGCAGACTCTCACACTTCAGCTATGGAAGAGAAAGGAAGATAATTTTAAGACTCTGGGTACCAATTCCTTGATACTTTGCTTTCCTAGGAAGTCTGTCAATTAGATTTAGAAATCCAGAGCATATTGTTCATCAATTTATTGAGGCGCCTGACGTCATCTGAGCTCATTCTGTCTCCTAGTTCTCCTCATTATCATTAATTTTTTCACTGTATTTTGGACTGAAATACCTTTTGAGAAGTATTTCAGTTCCTCTGGAAACTCACGGTCTCAGCACAGTCTGCAACATCAAGATTGATCAGCTTATGATCTGCTGGGGTCAGGTGAAGCAGCATATTCATTTGAACTGCAGTAGACAATCTGAATGGAGGCCAGAGACACTACTACTCCTGTCTCCACTGCTGATGTGTTGCAGGACCTTAGGCAAGGTATTTGAGGGCCTTTACATGTGTGGATATTTGCCTGTGTCTGTGGTTAGTCCTTGTGAATTTATGCTTATAGCATGCAGCAGGAAGCAGAGGGCTTGAATCCCTTAAAAGTAGATATATGTAAGCAGGTAACTATCATGGTAGAATGGCTGATAGAACTGGAGAGATGCTGCTTGAAAACAGAGCTCAATAAAATCGTTGTTGTATACAAGAAGTATGCTTTAAAGGAGACTCATAATTTCCTGTCCTAAACAGGATTACACAAAGCTGGAATTTCAGCTTTTTGCTCACATTAATACTACTCTGGGTTGGCCAACATCTTAATTTACTTGTGGGCAGTCGGAGCCATCATTTGCACCCACCACTAGGAGGATTAAGATGCCAGTTCAGGCATCAGATCCCTGTCCCTGCCAGGACAGGGATCTTGTGGCTGGAATCTCTTTCCTCTTCATTTGAAGCTTGAACAGAAAAGTGGTCATCAGAAGGTCATTGCTCCCTGCTTCCATGCATGTTTCCTGAGGGTTTCTTTAATGCTTTCTTTTAATGTGGTATGTGTCATAATGCCTTGTGCCATCACTGCAGTACCCCCTATATGATTAGTGGAAGGAAAATCATAGAATCGTCGAATCATAGAATAGTTAGGGTTGGAAAAGACCTTAAGATCATCTAGTTCCACCCCCCTGCCATAGACAGGGACACCTCACACTAAACCATGTCACCCAAGGCTCTCTACAACCTGGCCTTGAACACCACCAGGGATGGAGCATTCAGAACTTCTCTGGGCAACCCATTCCAGTGCCTCACCACCCTTACAGTAAAGAACTTCTTCCTTATATCCAATCTAAACTTCCCCTGTTTAAGTTTTAACCCATTACCCCTTGTCCTATCACTACAGTCCCTAATGAAGAGTCCCTCCCCAGCATCCTTATAGGCCCCCTTCAGATACTGGAAGGCTGCTATGAGGTCTCCACACAGCCTTCTCTTCTCCAGGCTGAACAGCCCCAACTTTCTCAGCCTCTCTTCATACGGGAGGTGCTCCAGTCCCCTGATCATCCTCGTGGCCCTTCTCTGGACTTGTTCCAACAGTTCCATGTCCTTTTTGTGTTGAGGACACCAGAACTGCACACAATGCTCCAGGTGAGGTCTCAGAAGAGCAGAGTAGAGGGGCAGGATCACCTCCTTCGACCTGCTGGTCACACTCCTTTTGATGCAGCCCAGGATACCATTGGCTTTGTGAGCTGCGAGCCCACACTGAAGCCAGCTCATGTTCGATCTCTCATCAACTAACACCCCCAAGTCCTTCTCCGCAGGGCTGCTCTGAATCTCTTCTTTGCCCAACCTGTAGCTGTGCCTGGGATTGCTCCGACCCAGGTGGAGGACCTTGCACTTGGCATGGTTAAACTTCATGAGGTTGGCATCAGCCCACCTCACAAGCGTGTCAAGGTCCCTCTGGATGGCATTCCTTCCTTCCAGCCTATCAACCGAACCACACAGCTTGGTGTCATTGGCAAACTTGCTGAGGGCGCACTCAATCCCACTGTCCATGTCAGCAACAAAGATGTTGAACAAGACCGGTCCCAACACCGATCCCTGAGGGACACCACTCATTACTGGTCTCCAGCTGGACATTGAGCCATTGACCACAACTCTTTGTGTGTGGCCACCCAGCCAGTTCTTTGTCCACTGAGTGGTCCATCCATCAAATTGATGTCTCTCCAATTTAGAGACAAGGATGTCGTGTGGGACAGTGTGGAATGCTTTGCACAAGTCCAGGTAGATGACATCAAATGCTCTACCTCTGTCCATCAGTTTCGTAGCCCCATCATAGAAGGCCACCAAATTGGTCAGGCAGGATTTCCCCTTCGTGAAGCCATGCTGGCTGTCACCAAGCACCTTGTTGTTTTTCATGTGCCTTAGCATGCCTTCCAGGAGAATCTGCTCCAAGATTTTGCCAGGCACAGGGGTGAGACTGACTGCTCTGTAGTTCAAATAAAATAATGTAATCTGATTTCTGGGAACAAATGCTGAATTTAGCAATGGTTTCTGTACAGACTAGAATAAAAGGAGATGGGAAGAACCAGCAAGCAAGCCACTGATAGGCAAGACCATCAACAAAGGACTTTTGAAGGAGGAATGCAAGACATATATGTCTAAATATTTGTTCTATGTGTACTCTGTGCCCTGAAGAACATGTGTTTTTCTGACTCCTTTTTCCAGTGCTCTAATAACTAGACCATCTGCTTGCCAAATCAGAGCAAAGCTTATGAAAACCCACCTTGAAAAACAATTAGAAATTATCAGCTGTTTGTTTTAACATTTGATAACTGTAATTAACAAACATAATGACATGTTTGATTATTGCATCCCATTTCTGTGAGCTCAGTGGGAGGCAAGAGATGGGACCTATTGATTAGAGCAATTGAGACTCTTCCATTTTTTTATTTTCTTTCAAAACAATATGCTGGATAGTTCTCTAAAGACACTGCATGTAAAATTGATGTTGAGATCGTGGCTGACTTGGGGCTAAATTAGCCTCCTTGGGTGAATTACTAACAACTAGAGGCAGAGTTTCTGTAATGTTTTCAGTTGCTAACTTTTAGCACTGTGAAGCTCTAACAGAGTGGACTAACAGAAAACCTCATTTCTGTTCATGGGTCTTAAGTGACTTTCTGTGGGGTCTGGGCTGAATTTCTTCCCCTCTCTGTACCTCTCTATTCTTCTCAGTAAAAAAGGAGATAATAATAAAGAGGGGGAATGGCATAGACTCCCTATACAGCCAATGCCAAAAGATTTTCTTCTTTTTTAGTGGATATTTCTACCTGTCTGAAGTCTGCATTAGAAGGGATGAAAGTCCAAATATAGGCATATTAAGTGTCTAAAATCCAGTGGTGATATTATCTCATTTGGTCTGCCTAGAAAAGCTGAGATTTGTGGTTAGAAAGTGCAGTGGAAAAGGTACATATTATTAGTATTTAGTTACTGAACTCTGGAAAAATCTTATGGTGAATTAAACATACCATGGTTTGTTCTGGATGAAATTTGATGTTACTCCATATAGGCTCTTCATAAAACTGTAAATTATGCAGGCATTCATAAAAAATAGGGATTGCTCAATAATTTGGATTGAATTGAATTGAATAGTTTGGAAACAAGTGAAGGATTTTAATTTGTATGATGCACTTGTAATAATAATTTCACCCTATTGCTCACAGCATAGAGCAGTACTTTTATCACAAATGAGAAACATTTGTTTGTAAACCTCATATTTCTTGAGATTTGCCCCATGTCTCCTTGTTCTTCCATGCAATAGGACTAGAAGGAGTCAGTCCAGTTATTTATTTATCAGTCCATCATCCAGAAACCTCCAACTGGGTCATCCTGTAACCTTCCTCCTTAAACAAGAATTAACCCATTTTCTCCAGTCCGTCCTGGTGACTTCTGACTCTGCAGTACAGCCTCATTTATTCTGCTTCCCTGTGGACATTCTAGATGAATTAGTGAGGGATAATTTTTATCCTGAAGCAGAGACAGGACAGGAATGTTCTGGACCCTGTTTCCTTTCCTATAGCTGAAATCCTTGTGTCATTGTTAGTAATAGGGTCAAGAAATTTCTGATTTAACTTTTTCAGCCTACCAGAATTTAGTTTGTTTGCAGGGAGTGTGGGGGAGGTTGGAGCATTTTGGTGGTGGTGGTGATTTGGGTTGTTTTTTTTTGGGGGGTGGTGAGAGGGGGTCCAGGGCTCACTGTGGAACTGTGGGTGGGAAAGGGGTCCCTGGCCAGGAACACAGTTTTTGGTTTACTGAGCTGAGGCAAATGGGCAGCATGAGAGTGATCAGGGCTGTGTGAAACTCATGGCCCTTCCCAGGTGTTTCATATACTGGCAGAGGATTTTAACTCTGGGTTCGGATGTCTCCTGATCTCATCTCTTAGTGCTTTTCCACCTTGTAGAGATACTTAAATACTTGGGAACAGAGGAGGAGAGAAAGCCCGACTGAATAGTGGGTAGCATGTTCTTCTGGGATGCAATTCAAGTTTAGGTCTCTGCTTCAGTGAATATTTGGAAGCTTTTGAAAGCCTTGGTTACATCGTGATACGATGGGAGATTTTTCAAAACCTTGAAAAGTTTCCTGTGTTGAAAAAATATTTCCCTCCAGCTTCAGTTGCTACATCGGTTTGCTGCATCGGTTTGCCATTCTATAGGCCGGCTTGCTTTTCTGTTGGACACATCACACATCATATAATGGTTTTGGCATTGTTATGGTGCATGAAATAATCTCAACAAAGGGAGAATGTGCTTAAAATGAGGACTTTTTTTGTAGGTCTGAAAATAAAAATTAGCCTACTTCCTTGTAAATTGAATCCTTGTTAAATTACCCTCCCTTCCCCCATTCTCGTGCTTTGGTAGAGGAATGGATCAGCCAAGGTGACACTGGACATTCTCACCTTCAAGGTGTGAAGGCAAAAGCAAATACCAGGCACAGAGATCTGGGTGGAGATTAGGCAGGACAGGTTTTGTACTCCATATGTACCCCTGGCTGTATGAGGGCTCAGAATGAAGGTGACATCTCTTGTTTGCCTCTCTTGTTTTTACCCCTGGACAAATCAGACATGACTTGGCTCCAATGAATAGTTGCATAGTGTTGCCCTTAAGGTATACAGCATCCATTGAAAACTATGGGAATTTCAGTGTTGATGTACTGTAATGCAGGGTAACACTGGCAGCTCTATCCATATAGATGAAGTTTATGTAATGGACTTTGATTTGTACAGTCTCCAGTGCTGTAGAAAGCTCTATAGAATCATAGAGCAGTTAGGGTTGGAAAGGACCTTAAGATTATCTAGTTCCACCCCCCTGCCATAGACAGGGACACCTCACACTAAACCATGTCACCCAAGGCTCTTTGCAACCTGGCCTTGAACACCACCAGGGATGGAGCATTCAGAACTTCTCTGGGCAACCCATTCCAGTGCCTCACCACCCTTACAGTAAAGAACTTCTTCCTTATATCCAATCTAAACTTCCCCTGTTTAAGTTTTAACCTATTACCCCTTGTCCTATCACTACAGTCCCTAATGAAGAGTCCCTCCCCAGCATCCTTATAGGCCCCCTTCAGATACTGGAAGGCTGCTATGAGGTCTCCATGCAGCCTTCTCTTCTCCAGGCTGAACAGCCCCAACTTTCTCAGCCTCTCTTCATACGGGAGGTGCTCCAGTCCCCTGATCATCCTCGTGGCCCTTCTCTGGACTTGTTCCAACAGTTCCATGGTTCCATGTTCTTTTTATGTTGAGGACACCAGAACTGCACATAATGCTCCAAGTGAGGTCTCAGAAGAGCAGAGTAGAGGGGCAGGATCACCTCCTTCGACCTGCTGGTCACGCTCCTTTTGATGCAGCCCAGGATACAGTTGGCTTTCTGGGCTGTGAGCGCACACTGAAGCCAGCTCATGTTCATTTTCTCATCAACCAACACCCCCAAGTCCTTTTCTGCAGGGCTGCTCTGAATCTCTTCTCTGCCCAACCTGTAGCTGTGCTTGGATGTAGACAGGATGTAGAAAAAAAAAATAACATAAGGTAATAACTTTGCTACTTTTAGCTGCTTCTGTGTAACTCTGGTCATGCAGAGACACAGGTGGTTTGTGCTAGAAGGTGAGCTTCTACCTATCGTGGCATCAACTGAATGGACAGTTTCAGAATAAAATGGACAAAGGGGTATGTTGTCAGATGAGAGCTGAATCTACAAGTGGTGTCTTTGTTCTGCAAGCAGGGCCAGCTGGAAAACCTGTGCCTTGGGGTTCATGCTTGTATCTCTTCACTTTGGTTTCTGGCTTGCCCACCTGCAGGAACTCCTGCCATATGAAGCAGTTCCTTGATTCCTGATGTAAATTCTGCCTAGAGCATTTCTTTGTCCTGTGGTGATCCAGGATACTGTGCTCTCACATTGATCCAGCTGTTACATCAGAGTCTCTTTGACTCTTCCTACTGAATTAGGCTTTTGGTTTTTAGGACCCATACAAAAGTCATGCCCCACATAGCATGGGCATCCTGTGTTCTGCATGATGAAGTGCACTGTGGATCACCAGGTTGGACAAGGCCTTGGGTGATATGGTTTGGTGTGAGGTGTCCCTGCCCATGGCAGGGGGGCTAGAACTTGATGATCTTAAGGTCCTTTCCGACTCTAACTATTCTATGATTCTATCTGTATGTCCCTGTGTAGCTTTTTCTTCTTGTTGGCCAGGTTAATTAGTTCAGAGAAGCACACTGTTTTACATTCTCAGAAGTGATATTTCTGTTAAAGGGATTATGCTTTCCATTGAAAAACACAAACTCATCTGCATTTTTACAGTTAATTTGCAAGGACCTTGCAGTTCTGTGCTGGCTTTTTGAACTGTAGTTTTGCTGTGACTTTTTCCTAGATAACAATACAAATGTGTATCTAACAACACACAGTTCCTGAAAAAATCCTGTGCTAGTATGAGAAGAAAGAACTAAATGTTAAGTGAGGCACTGGATTCCCGTTTCAAGCTTGTTAACTTTGTTCACAGCCGAGAATAAAATAAAGTGCTGTAGAATAGATTGTATTCATGCCTGTATTTGTGATTTTATAATTGAGGATAGAGTCATTTGTTTATGGTTGAGCCTTTTGCTGTAAAAGATGAAGTGCTAGACACTGGCAGTTTAAAAGGAGTGAATTTGAAGACAGGAAAGCTACAGGGAAAAAAGAACAACAAACCCAAACAAACCAAAAGCCATTCTAATTGCCAGCAACACTCTAAATAGAAAGCACAGGAGGCATGAACTCCTAATCAAATTTTCAATTCCTAATGAATTGCCAGATAGATTAGGACATATGACTGCTAACTGGCAGGACATCGTAAATTATCTGTCAATGAGCGATGCAATAGGCTGAGTAACAGTGAAAATACTTTCACTTTCTTGGTGTTGACTAGTTTCAAACTATCCCCACAGTAGGATTTCATTAACATTGCGTGCTTGGATTGGCAGTTGTACTAGATTTGATGGGATTAGACAAAAGTCAGAAGAAATGCTACTAGCAATTCTCCTTGTTTGTTCTTGGGGCTTTTTTGTTTGTTTTGGTTTTTAAGCTTTTCATTTTCCCCCCTTCTGAGCTCCAGCAAAGGCAAGCATGTCTTCCTCAATGAGGCAAGCCTGAAAGCTGCGGAGAGTGCATGGGCTCTTGATTGTGCTGCAATCTATGTTTATCAATTCAGTGCACATAGTTTTTTTGACATGTGCTTCCCGCCTGATTTTCTAACAATCCTTTATTTTCCGCAGGTGGCCGTGATAAACGAGGTGGTCCTGTCTTGACCTTCCCAGCCCGCAGCAATCACGACAGAATAAGGCAGGAAGACCTTCGGAAACTTGTGACTTATTTGGCCAGCGTGCCAAGGTAAAGCTAGAAAGAAAACACTTCAAAGCTTAGGGTGGATGGGTGGGTGGGGAACTTGTTCTTGGCAATTGCTGATTTCCAAGTATTAACATTTAGTACCTTCAGTTCTTGTGACGGAGGAACAAAAGTGTTCCCTTCCTCCTCCTGTGTATGCTCTCATGCAGCAAGGCAGGAGCCCCAGAGCGGAGGCAGTGTGAGCAAACCCAGGCTTGAGGCTCATGACAGAAAGGAGGAGCAGCTTTCGTTCCCCATGTGGCTCTTCTAAAGGAGTGGAAAGGGAGGAGAGTGCTTAGACGCCTGCAGTTAAATATAGCTGGAGCTATATTTAAGATGGAGAAATATTAAGCTATATATTAAGCTGGAGAAAGCGTGCTGTGTGCTGTTGCCTTTTAATGCCTTGTGGGAGGTTCAGGAGAGCTGGGGTAGGGGACAGTAGTGGCTGGCAAGGAGAGCTTGCCCCATGTGAAGAGGATGATCTTCCTGCTCCAGCACTTCCCAGAGCCCTCTCAAGGCTCAGGAAGGAATATGGGTGGATTAAGGGGGAAGCTTTCAAAGAAAAACGTTTCAAATTTTTCTGCATGTAAACCAGCACCTTTTCCTGCAGCATTACTCCCCCTGTCCGTTCTCCCCATCCCTTTCCCAGGGGTGCTGGAGGAGAAGCCTGTTGCCAGTGCACATTTAGCTTTGCGAGACAGTTTATAGGGCTCAGTGCCCAGGTAGGTATTTCTGTGCCACTGTTTAATGCCTCTGAGAGTACAAGACTGTGTACGTCCACATCCAGCTTCCTTTCCCTGTTTTCAAGCTTGCCGAATATCCTTGCCCAGTAACCACTGCACCGGTTACTGAGGTAACTTACCCAAGGGCAAGTGAGGGGCTGAGAAGGGATGTTTGGGGTTGCAATAACATACCCTGTGTCACCCAGGATTTCCTTATTTTTTAAACCCATGGTATGACCAGTTAAACAGTGCTCCTATTTTTGCAAAGAGTGTGAAGTTAACACCTGAAGGGCAAAGGGGTTGGCTGCATCTGGAAGTTAGGAGTTAAGGGTCTTGGAACACAGTTTCTTAAACATGCACTGTGCAGAGAACAAAGGTCTCGTGTTTGGTATGGATGAGGGCTGTTTGAAGACTTATCACTTGGCTGCAGAGAGCAAGGGGCAAACACAGCTGCATGTGCCAGATCTGCCAGTGCTTCTTTCCTGTATGTCACAAGTCCTCTGGCAATGCATTTTTTGCTGTGTTAGACTTCTGCTCATCAAGGTTTTACTAATAAGCTGTATTGGTTTGGTTTTCCCATCACTCCCCTTTTTTCCCCTCTAGCCACCTCTATTTTCAGCCATATTGTGAGAGAGGTTACAGGCGTGCTGTGGGGCTGAGAGAGCAGTAGGTCACTCCCTGGGAGTGCATGTCCCAGGGCTTTACAGTCCCCGTCAGGCTGCTGCAGTAATGAAACTGCTTCCTTCTATCTTATCTTTATTTTGCATGGTCACAAATACAAAAAGATACCATTGGTTGGGGTTGCAAGCAGTTGCAAAAATTACCTTCTAACATGTCAGCCTTTTCTATTAATTTTTCTTCCCTCATGGAGGTGGCAGCAATTGCAAGAAAAAGCCCTTCTGTTCCCCACCTTCACACAAATAAATCGATTAGCTCAATCTTTGATGCTGCTTTTAGTTGCCTCACTCTGAATCAGTCCAGCAATGATTTTCTTTGATGATGCAGAAGCTGGGGGACAGAGGAGCATGCTGAAGGAGCTAATGCAAGACCCAGTTGCTTTTCTCTCTAGAAACACTAGAAAAAATTTCCCCCTTCCGGTCCCCACTGCAAAGCCTTGTTCTGTCCTGATGTTTGAAGCTTTTGATGGGCATCTTTGGTTATATCAGAGAACATTCCTTCCTCTACAGCACAGCCTCCCATCATGAAAATATGCCAAACACTGTGATACTGGCTACTCATGAAGCACTTCCACCAGTTTCTCAAGGCTCCTTGCAGACTGGTTCTGTGGAGACATTAACCAGAGTACTGTCTCCTGATTGGGATACTACACATGGAGGTGTGTGGAGCAGAAAGCAGCAAGAGTGAACAGAAGTCTAGAAAAAGCACCCTATAAAGGAATGATTAAAAGAGTAGAGGTGGCTCAGCCTAGAGAAGAGAGTGACAAAGGTCCTTGAAAGCATTTTGTGATGCTGCAAAAAGATTCATAGAGCTGGGACAAGAAATAAAAATGTTACACCAAAGCAAGGGAAGCTTAGGCTGGACATGAGGAAAATATTTCTAATGGACTCACGGTAGTCCTATAGTAAGTAATCCGATTTCTTCTTAAATTCCTCCATAACTCTATAGGCAAACCTCTGGCACAGGTATAAATATTAGTGAGAGGGGGTAATGAATTACGAGGTGACTTATTTAGGTTCCTCCAAGTCCTGCTTTGTGTGGTGCCACAGCTGTGAACCCAGTGCTGTAGGAGGGAAGCATGACCAGAGACTTTGTGGGTTTGGCATGCGGGATTGTGTGACCTGTGCAGTGTGAGAAAACACTGAGAACTCATTTTCCCTAAACATTTTGTTTGCTTCAACAAGGGCAACTGGCAGTGCTTTCAAACCCATTTACTTTTTGGAAACAAATATATGGAAGGAAAGGTTTGAATTCCCCAGCTGGCTCCTTGTTCATGCTTGTTCCAAGATGAGTGCTGTAATGAGTAACTACATCAGCCATCCACCCAAATAAACAGTTTCATTAGCAGAGACTCTGAATAAGATGTTAGAAGAAACTGCTCTGATGTTCAGAGTGTTGAAAGGGGGAGAGTTTTCTGTGCTAGTTAAAAAACTGGAAGTTCTTCCTTAGGAAAAAAGAGACTGTAATTTATCATATTGACACCAGTATAGTAATTCTCTTTTTATTCCCAGTGCAGTGGTTCCTGAGTGAGACATATTGCTATCCACACTGATACTATCTATCACTTAACCCTTGTTTTATATCTTAATGGAAGTGGCAGAGGTGGTGCATCGGTGGGGAGCTTTGGGCAGGTATGAGATTGGTGATGAAATATGATGATAGATTAGTGTGAGTGAAACCAGGGCCTTGCTAGCAGTTTTCAAAGATTCTGATCTGACTTTCCGCAATTTCTTTTCCAAAACTTGAATAATAATGTGGGTTTTCTGAAAGCAGCAATGTGTGTTTGAGTTAGAGCAGAACAGTGAGTGCTTTCATGCAGGTGCCTGCAGTCAGTGGGGTTTCCTATATGGCTGAGGATTCGCACCTGGTGGTTAAGATATCAGACCTAGGAATGTGGTTTATTCATATCCCAAAATGGTAACCTTGCAGTACATACTACCTGGGGTGATGTAAGGCTCCTGGAAGATTAAAAAGCCCAGTCCTGCAGTCCTGGGTTGTAGGAGAAGGTTGCAAGTGGGTGTCTGACAGCGTGGACAAATGTGGTCCTGGGTCGGTGCTGTACACTGATTCTTCCAGGCATATCACAAGGTCCTTTTCTTCAAACAGTTCCACTGTAATTAGTTACTAAGAAATGGAGATGCTGTTCATTAGATTTAAAGATAATTGCCACAGAGGCCAGGTTCCTACCACTTTGTCATTTTCTGCTTGTTTTACGTTTACGTTCATGCTTTCTGGATAGGTGAAGCTGTATTTCTTGTAAATCAGGATAGCTCCTATTTACATGCAAATTTAAATAGGCAGTGATGTTTAGAAATTTGGAGGGCGTGACTGAATCTAGGATAACATGGTGTTTATCATCAGGGAAGCTGAGGGGGAATTTTCTGGCCTCACTAAGGATGTTATTTTTTAACACCAGTGCAGTACCGTCTATTCCGATAGACTTGAGTTTTGATTTATATGTGTGTAAATGAAACTAACACCAGGCCAATCTCCTCTGTGAGCCCTTTGCAATTAAGAATTAAGTTATGCATAGGCTATATGAGGATAAAAAGCAGACAGAATATTATTAGCCTGAGTTATCTCCTTGCATGGTGAAGGAATACAATGAAGGAAATGTTCTCTGTCAGCTATAGTGAGTCTTCCGGCCGAATACGTCCATCTGTTTTGCAGCCAAGATAAGCAGTCTTCTGTGCTCGCTCCAGAGGGGGAAACCTGAGATGCCTCGGAGGCCTGTATTTCTAAAGACATCTACTTTTTATTTGTCCTCTGTTTAAAAACCTGCCCAAATAATTCCCTGTTCTGGGGAACATCCAGGGCCCATAACAGCAGTAAAATGTTTCCAAGGGACAGCCCTGTTTGTTTGAACAGCTATTCAGAGCTGCTTGAGTTCGATGAAAGGTGTGAGGATTGGTAAAACAACTCCAGTGTCTCTAATAATTACTTCAGTAATTGGAGCTTTATAAAAATAGAAGAACAATACAGGGGATGGCAAAATGTAGCAATACTCACCCACTCCTGGATTTATTTTAAGCTCCTCTCTGATGACCTGTGGTATTGTGTATGTTAGCTTCTCTGGACAGGAGTAGTGTGAAACTCATTTTGTTGATTGATAGGAATTAAACCCTAGGGCTCCACTTTCTCTTACATGATCCTAGCACAAAAAAAAAAAGCTTTTGAGGATCTTTTTTTTTTTCCAGAGGCTATTGTAGATCTACAAAAATAACTATGCATTTTAAAAATAACGCCAGGGATTTCATACTGTTTTTAATAACTAAATATCTAGTGCCATCTATAAGATAATTATTCCACCATACACTTGTATCAAAATGCCACAGTTAAAATGAAGCGAAGCTGGTGGGGCTAATGGGGGTTTAGTTTTTTTTCAGATATTTCTTTTTTTTTTAAATGAAAAGCGCCTTTTGGAGAAAACAGCTCATTAGGAGTATATAACTCACATGAATGCTAGTGAATTTAAGAGCCCTTTACCACTCAATAGACAGTTCAGATCCAGCCACCATTTTACGTGCTATTATACATGATGTTATTATCTACATCTGTTAAGGATTGGGGGAGTTATGTAGAAATAGTTGGTGGTTTCACCTTGTCCTGTAAAAAGGTGTCTGACCACATCACATGCTTACTGTGTCCCTTTACTGAACACCTCAGGACCAAGTTATGTGTTTACCTCTTGTGGAGATCAGCTCTTCAAAAGAGGGTCTCTGATTTTCCTCCAGCTGTGGTAACAATCTGGTAACAATCTGTTGAAACATTTCATTCCTAGATAAGTGGACAGTGGCTGTAATTGACTTAGAAATTCTGCAGGAAGTGTCTACAGCTGCCAACCCAACAAGCTCCCATTTACCAGAAGCTGCTAGAAAATGTGGACTTCCTAGAAGTACAGAGGGAGCAGAGAGAACCATCAGAGCCTTGGGAGCAGGAGTCATGAGCAAAGATTGATGGTGTTGGGGATGCTTTTGTTAAGATAGGAAAAGAAAAAGTTACATGATCACAATCCACTATGCAAGACTGAGCTGAAGGAAGCAATTCAGTCTCAGTGTACATGGCAAATGGGACAAAAAGAAAAGGCTTGAAATCATAAAGTGAAAAAATGAAGCAGGTTTCTGTAGCATTTTCATCTTGGAGATGCTCTTAGGAGGTGTATCAGGAATGAGTCAGGTATTGTCGCATTTGTCTTGCATCAGAGGGCTAAAAACAAGTGTCTCCATCTCTTGCAGCACAGTTTTGTATAATTCTGTGTTTGGTTTGTTTGGGTCTTTTTTTCAATAGGTGCAAGATTTTCATTTCTCGTGTTTGTTTATTTTTAATTCCTGGGTTTTATTTTTTTTTTCTTTAAATTAGCCCAAACCTAAGGTAAATGGGGGCTTTCCAGTTTCCCAAGTACTTCCTGCTTTCATTCTGTGTTGCTCTTTTCCTGGATAGTGTATGGACCAATCTTACACAGCTCTGGACCTAAAGCAAATGTCCTCTAGTCCTCTCCCCTCCACAGGAGCTGTGAGCTCTCTCAGACTGGTTCCAGCTGAGTTGGCTGCTGTTCTGCCTTCCAGCTGGATAACAGTACAAGTGTTTTCAGACTGGTTTTGTGATGAACAACACAAATAGCATGATACAGCCTTGTAGTTAATGGACTGTGAATTGTACAGCTCATGTAGCCTTTTTCTTTTAAAGACTAGTAAAAGGCAGGGTAAGCTGGGCTCTGCACATCAACTCTACTAGTGATCATCAGTATATTTTACTTGGTCTAGCAGAAGTATTTCTCATCTATTGTAAAATGGAGGCAAATGAGAGTAATGTAATGCCAATATCGAGACAAACTCATATGCATATTTGATTGTCTTGTTTCAGAACCTGAGTTCAGGGACTCAAATAAACAGATGAAATGAAGGTTGATGTTATTTCAAGACTGAATTCTTTATTTGAAAGAAATTCCTTAAAGGACATAAAATACTTTGCAAATCTCTTTGTAGGTTGTCTGTCTTGTATCCAAAAATATCTGCACCATTTTTGGAAGACCTGAAAATCTGTTACTGTTTTTTTTCACACTGACTTCTTCAGTATTTCTATAATCTTAAGTAGCAGCTTGCTTCATTTTATTATCTATTAATTGTATTGCAATAAATAAGTGAAATTACTGATTGCCTCATGCAGAGAAACTATGATTTCAACTTGCCATTGTGTTTTTAAGCATTCTATTCAACACTCAATATCTGCTTAATTTTAGAATATAACTCTGCAGTTGAAAATGGTTAATATGAAGGAATCCCTCATTTATTGTGTCTGAATCGTTTCCAAGGCAATTGTTCTTTTCTACAGGGAAGAGGAGGCAGTCCAGTTTTCTCTTACTGCCAACCATGCAGACTCATGCTGAGATTTCAAAGTCATATAGGGCTCTTTCTGGTTCATCTAACATGACTAATATAAAGATTCTAAAGTGGGTTACTCATTTGAAGATTTAGGATTGCAGAGGTAGCCCTACAGGCCAAGTTTTATGCACAAAGAAAATGCACAGGTCTGGAAGAGAAGCTCCTTTTTCCAGTACCGTGCTGCTTTTCCAGCCCAGTGAGAGCTCAGTCATGCCTTCTTCGGTGGAGTCAGCGGAAAGGGCTCAACAGGGAGGACAGATGCTGTGAAATAAAAGGTCACTGTTTTATTTTGTGTTCTTCCCAGCCAGCAAATCAAGTGTCTGTACCCAGTTCATGTCCAGTGCTCTCCTGTTCTATTGGTTTGGCCTTTCTGGCTCCAGCCCTGCCCTACCCTACCAGCTGCAGGCTGTTCTTCCTCATCACAGGGAGTGCAGTCAGGCTGCAAGTTCAGAGCAGCCAGAAGGACAGCAGCAAGTGGAGTCTCTCTCCACAGCCCCTATTTTCTCAGGTACGCTACACAGAAAATAGACAACAGGCTACTGCTGTTGGGCCATAGTTTCACAGCATCACTGCACTTGACTTCTCTCTTTCTCAGTAAGACAGGAGGGACTGGAGGGCTCCTAAAACCCTCTGAGCAGAGGTAGAGATGCCTGTGTCAGTGCTTCCCAGCAAAGGCATGGTCAAGGGGGCTGACCTGGAATCAGCAACCTCCTTTAGGTATGGTGACCCCATGCAGCAGCATCACCTGAGCCTCCTCAAAGTGTCCTGTGGTGTTGGTGGCACAGGGGTCTGAGCTTTCCTGAGTCACTGAAAAAAACCCAGCTGTCTTCATGGGGGAGCCTCCGCTGCTGCTCGGCTCCCTGGGAAAGCTAGGTGATGCTGATCTCTGGCTTTCCCACATAGGATGAGTGCTTGTCCTGCGCAGCCACTCCCTGTGTCATTGTATTTCTGTTAGCAATGTTGTGGGTAGTGTCTGACTGCATTTCCAACAGAGAGCTCGGGCTTGGAGAGATTCTTCTCAGATTTCTCCAAATCTGGAGCAAACAGCAAAACATGCCCCTTCCCCATGCACATCACCACTGTGAGAATGCAGGAGTCACCGGGACCAAGTGACACCCTATGGCGCCAGCAGGGTCTGGAGCCTGATCCCATCCCCTGACCTGTCTCACGTAGAGCTGCACTGCTGCATTCTGCTTTTTGAGCTCTGTCCAAACCCTCAGTCTGGGGATTAGATCAGCATTGTTCCTCCTTGCTAAATAGCTTTTGCATGTTGATTGTACCAGCATCTGCTGCCTGGGAGAAGGAGGTGAGGTGATGGAGAAAAGGCAAAAACTTGTAAACTATATTCTGTACCCGTTCAGTGCTGAGGGAGCTAGCAGGCACCACAGTCTGATGTAAATTTTATGCAGAGCATCATTTTCTCCATCCTCTTCCTCAGTGGCTCTCTGACAAGTGGTTTGTGAGTCTCTGCAGCACACTTTGCTGTTCTTCTCTCTCAGGCCTTTTCTATGCTTGTGCTGATTCAAGCTGCTGCATGCTCCTCATGGGCTTTTTAACCATCAGATCTGCTCCTCATGGGTTTTTTAACCATCAGATCTGCCGCTCCACAGTACTCCAAGAGGTCCAGCAGTGACTGGAGACTTCTATGGAGAAGGCAGGTTTGCACTAATGTCAGTGGTAATTCAGAAGAGCTAAAATTAGCAAACAGAGACCTTTTGTGGGAGCAGCACACTGGCAGTAGAGCTGGCACCAGCCACGTGCGGTTCCCTCCTGAAGCTGTCAGCAGCTGTCAGCAGAATATGCAGTGGTTCAGCCAATCCTAACTTTTATTTTTGGTGCTCTCTTTCCTACAGTTTTTGCAGAGGCTGTAAAATGTTTTTTGTCTCATTCCAGCAAGGATGCTTGTGTTCCTCATCAGTAACTCCAGTACGTGCTACATCCTTTTCACTCTTAGATATTATAATTTGGAAACGAATTATGCCACCCTCTTCATGGATGTCATTAGAAGCAGGAAAACAACTGCTGTGCTTTGCAGTCTGCTTTGTAATGGGAATATTGTCAAAGGTATCTTAATGGCAGTGGAAAGCTATTTTAAGCTCCCGTGGAGAATGGATGAGACTTTTACTGTGTGCCAATATAAAGCAAATAATGGGAGACACAGAAGTGGAGTCATCTCAGTCTAGACTGCTTGGTTCCTATCCTCACTAGATGGATGCAGGTGCTGTAGATGTTGCTTCAAAGTCTGGATTTGTCAGTGCACAGCTTGGTAAGACTGAAGATGTGTTTTCAGGAATATAGCTCTAGCCTTGTCTCCAAATAATAACTTGTTCTGTCAGTCACTGTTTAAACCAAATCTGTCAGAGAAGACTCTCAAGAATATTAAATTTCTACAAATTTAATGAGAATAGACAGCTGTGTCAAGGTGTGTCCGCAGAGAGGGAATGGTGGTCTGAACTCATCCCCTCTTAGAGACTGGAGGTAGAGGTGGTATCTCCAGAGCATATAAGAGGCAATTTCTTTATTAGAGAATCAATGTGCAAACCACTACCAAGGGTTCGGCAGTTCCCATGCTCATAAAAATGCATGATAGTTTATGGTATTAGGGAATTGGATCATACTAAAATAGAACAATGACCAATTCATGGTAACATATGGTATTGAGCAAGCTGATGCTCTCATAGTATGGAAAGTATGGGTTGAGACTGGCAAGATTTGTCTTAGAGGTCAGGATGCTCAATTCCCTGCTGTTTGCGAAAGGGAATTGGTATCCAAGTTTGGTAAGCAGTTGTAAATCTCATCAATGGTTTCTCCTCATTTTCCACAAGGTGATCCTAACCAAGTCAGTCTGCGGTATTTTATGTTTTCCTTGTGGATCCTGGAACTGCTGCAGAGCTCCCTGTGGATTCTGTAACACTGTGCAGCAAAATATAATTGTAACTATGAGGCTGTTGGGCTACTTAGAGTACGGGAGAGAAAGAGAGAGAGAGATACCTTAACACAAAATAAAATCATAAATATGAAAAATATTTCTCGAATCTCTCCTTCTCCCCCCCCCCCCCCCCCATCCCCAAGAAAAGGCAGAAGAGTGTAACTCAAGTATGCTTTTGGCTCAGCAGATACTGTCTGGTCTGCAACGTGTGCCACAGTATACTTTTCTACTATTAACAAGAGAGCATTGATTTCCATGCCTGTGTACACAAGACTTTACGTTTGAAGAGAAACCTTTGTCTCTGAAGAACTTTCCAGTGATGTAATATTTGAGAAAATTCCTTTGTGGTACTTCACCAAAAAAAGCCAAAGCCTGAAAAGCTTTCCCTCGCCTTGTAACTGCATTCAGAGAAATATCCTGCACCTCTTCCACATAGCCCTGCCACAGTGCAAACAAGAGAAAGTAGGAACTTGCTGCAGGCTCAGTGCAGTATTTACAATGGACATCTTTGCCGAATGGTCCTTTTTGTAAAAGTCATTGAATAGAAATTGTAGTAAAGCATTGGCTTTGTAAACTAATTGCCCCTCTCTCTAAAAACTGTAACAGCAGCAGCAGTTCAGTCAAATTCAGACTGGTTTCATATGCCTTTTCTGTGCACTACTCAGTGGGTGTGTTATGTTCATACGATGTAGCTCTCCTCTATCACCCTGTTTCCCATGGAAAAACAAGAAGAAATGACAATCTCTAATATCTATGCAGTGATATTAGCACTTAGTCTTTCACTGGAAGTATGAGTTAAGTTTGGTTGCTTCTTTATTTGAGTATCTGGAAAGCCAGGTGCTTCTGCTATTGATGTTGTCATTGAGGATCCAATAAATATCACTTTTTGAAATTTAGTTTGAAAGAATTATTCATTAAAAAATTTTGGTTGGTAAAATTCAACACTTGTTCCTCCCTCAGTCCTAAACCAGGATCCAGCATCCAAGCAATTATTAAATGTATCTTCTGGGACTCAGCAGTTGACCACCCTCAGCAGCTCGGCTTAGACCACCAAATAAGGACTACGTTTATTAGCAGCTCTGTTTGTGTCTTTTCTGATCTTTGTAGATGGAACCTAAAGTTTAATTTAGGTCACATTTGCACTAAGGTAGGTGCCATTCTGGAACATCAGGGAAGACACACAGTCAGAGATTCCTGAATTTTAGTTCTAGACACAACACTGAGTTCTCTTCTCTCTTGGTTTAACTGTATAACCTGAATTTGCCAGTCCATACAGAAGACACCTCACAAAGTTTTGAGAAACCGAATTAGCTGATCTTTTTCATTTTGAAGATAGAATACCCTAACTGGTTTTAGTATAGTTATGCTGCGTGAAGCTGAAATACAGGCTCCTTTACTTAGGGATTAGATTAGATTAGACCTCTTATTTCAGGGAAACAAGGTCCTTAAAGTTGCATTTCCCAATACTGAATTGGGAGCACTGGGTAAGAAATTGGCCATGTGCCACCATGACACCTTCTGTCACCTCTTTAGAAAATGCACTTTACAAGAGTATCTCACCATTTTGCAATGCAGTAAATCTAGGAATTAGAAGAATTTATAGAATCGTAATTCCAAAACACAATCTAAATAAAAAGCTGGTACCTGTTAAAATAGTGGGTGATCTTACGCATAGGAAGAATGATTGAAAATGCTGCCTTGTTACTAAACTTAATCTAAGAATCAGATAGACAATATGTTTGTTTTCCCTTAGACCTCTTTTTCCTCCATTCTCTGGACAGAACTAAACTCTTACAATACTGATTAATCACATCCAGTCTTGTGATTATGTCCCCTTATTTCTCCATTCTTCTGTTCCTACAACATTTGTAATTTAGTTCAGAAGCTGCATCTGCAGAAGCAAACATCTCTGGGATCATGAGATTAATTTAGATTTTGCCTCCCACTGGAGATTTGTGGGTAGGAGCTGTGATTCCATTCCAAGATCTAATTAAAAAGCAGGTACATAGCAAAGTAGCGGACAATCTTACCCATAGGAAGAATGTCTGGAAGCTCTGCTTCGTTAATGAACTGTTAGACTAGGAATCAAATATGCAAGCAATATGTGTGGGATTTTTAAGGTTTCTTTCTTCTCCATTAACAAAGCAGAGCTCAACTATTATATCATTCCACACTTACCAGACTTACTGGAAATCTCCATTTCTCCTTAATTTCCAGAACAGCCACCCCAGTAATTTTGCGGTGTCAGATGGTATATGGTAGGTGACAGGAAAATAAGGTCAACTTAAAAGCCTAAACCTTTCTAGGTTTCCTGGGATTTTCATTTAGGAATGAATTCTGTAGGACACTTCATCTCTGTAGTTTTACGGACTGTTAAATCGCATCTGTGGTATATTAGCATCGGCAGATTTTCCTGGTGACTTGTGGGGCACTATTATTAATTCTATGAAAAAGGCATACAATTTTGTTAGGTAAAATCAGTTCAGTGCCTTTGAGAAAGAAGCCACTTGAGGGTCTGCCTGCTCTAACTTTGACACTAGGTTTACAATTTTTTGCCTTAGTGGATAAGATGCTAATCGTCCTCATGTTAAAATACATATTTCATACATTCCCAGTGGCACTTGGGAAACTGAAGTAGACATGTTCGAATAAAGCACAGAAAGTGGAGCAGTATAAATCAAATAAATGTATCAGATACAGTACTAGTGCAAAGATATTTTGATCTCCACTTCTGGGCTTTCAAAATTGGTGAAAAGTCAGTATTTCCAGAAGCTGAAGTCCATCTTGCCAATATTGTGCCCACTTTACCCCCTTAGAAGTAATTGACTTGCAATTGTTTTTACAAATGAAAACACATTTTTGCCTTTTTTTTTGTGGGAGGACACAAATGCATAGAACTTTAACTGTGTTCATGCTGCCTTGAAAAGATGCCAAAAATTAGATGTGTAATTAGGGATTCTGTTAAAAGTTTAATTCCTGCACCTGTGAACATTTTTTGGCATGCAGCTTTTGAAGTCCTTGCTTTTCTTCTCATATTTCTCATTTTCTTGGCCAAGAATTAAGTTCCTTTTCAAAGGAAATTGTCAGAGATCTTCTGGGGTGTATTTTGTTCTTTGTCTAAGTCCTATACAAAAAGGCAGATCCCTCTGCTTTTGTTGTTGAGTGAAATTCTCTAAAGCATAATACTAAACCTTGTTTTATATAACACCTGGTTATTCATGGCAACGCTCTTTAAGATCCTTCAGGATGAAAGATGATACAACACGTTATGACAGCATTCTTACAATGTAGGTTTGTTCTTCCAATGCTAAAATTAATGTAAGACACTCTTTATGTTTTGCAGCATATAGGTTCAAATATTGGTCAAATTCTAATAAAGCTGATGATAAACTATTTTAGTTACATGGGCAGGGAGAAAAGCAAAGAAGTCATTATCTCCAGATAATGTAACAGAAATCTGTTTGTTGGATTGTAAAGTAGTTGTAAACAAATGAGTATATCTGGTAATTTTATGAGTGGGTCTGGATCAATTTATCAAACCATTGATTCTTCCTACTTTTGATAGGCACCTCCTGTGAAAATCACAGGATTCATCTGTTGGTTCTTCCAGGCTACAGCTGGCTTCAACAGAGTCTGAACATACTGGAAATACATACCTGCTCTGCAAACAGAATCAAGCAAGAAATGTATCTCAAATTAACAGGCTACAGAGGATCTGTCTCGGCAGCCTTTCACCAAGCCTAGGACTTTTCCACAGCTCTCTTACATCTTAAGGCACAACGAAGATATTTCATTGTGTGAATTGGCAGGGACGTAATGAGGAAATCATCAAGGTTGAAACATGCATTCACTAATTATCTGCTCTTACTCATAAATCAAAGGAGGATATCAATACTTTTTTAGGCTAACACATTAATTTGCTAAAATAAACATGGAAATTCATGTAAGAAGGCAACTGAAGTAGTAAAAGGCCTGCCTGGCCTGCAGGCTTCTACTTCCCGTGTCCTTTTCTTAATTCTTGTTTAAGTACTGTTATTCTCCTCCAGAAAAGCAGTCAAGTGCATACATAAGTTCATCTATGTCCAGCAAGTGTAAACACGCACCATCATAATTGCTTAATCAAGCTCCCTATATTGTGAGGCACAGATGGAAGATATTTTTAGCAGACAGACATTAGAATTAAAGAAGCATAGTCACTGAACATCACTGTTCTTTAAAAACCCATCAGGATATGACCGCGTCTGTGAAGCATCCCCACAGTGTGATAATTTGGGCAGCAACTGGTGTCATAAACTCGGACTCAGTCTTACCTCTATTTTCAGATATCGACAACCTGTGTGAGCTTGCTTGATGGACACACATTATTAATGATTTTAGGAGAACTTATATCCAAGAGGGTTGAAACAGTTTTTCATGTTTGTAATCAGTAATTACAAAAAATGCAGGAATAGTCAGTTCTTTTTAGCCACTAGTTTTGTGGGTGATTTTAGCATTGAAGTGCTATGGATTGATAGGTACAGCATCACTCTTTTAAGAGACCAGTGTAGTACTTTTATTATTTTCAAGCAGTAGGAAACAGTCAAAGACTTATTTAAGCTATGTTTTCTGTGCTGTTTATGAAGCATGTCATAGCAACAGAGTTTTTAATCTGTTTTCCTTAGTTTTATATTATAAAGCACATAAAATTATGGATTAGGCTAGTGCTCCTGTGGGTTCTACATCTAATCCAAAATGATTGTGGTTTTACAATCTCTTCCACTATAAGTTTCTAGTACTAGTTGTCTGATTATACTTTTATCAATGCTTTTACTCCACACATCAAAAAAAAGGAGCAAAAGCCATGCTTATAATCAAAGGCATATGTATTTGGCCTGGTACTTGCCTGGTCCCGACTGCCTGAATTGTACAGCATGATTATCAAAATGGGAAGAGCTTATGTGAATAATTCAGGGCATTGACAAACATCTGCAGGTTTGTTGGCAAAATTAACAGCAATGAAACAGTTAAGAATCATGGTCTTTAAGCAGTCAGAATTGGCTTTTTAGTTAACACCCCCATAAGATGAAGGGTGCAAGTTCACCATTCTACTAGTCTCATTGTTTCCTTCTGCTGGCTGCATTAGTTTATATTGTCAAGGCTATCTTTGCAAGCAGATGGGCTGGAAATCTAATTTAAAAAAACAAAAGCTTTGATTCTGGGAAAAAACAGTAAAATCTGTGGGACAGCCCTAAATCCTCTGAATGAAGTGGATGTTCTATGTCAATGTGGTTCTATTGTTCCACTTTATAAATAAAATATGAAGGGCTTTACATTCACATAGACCCATAAATGTGCTCATTTATGAGTTTAATAAAGCATGTGTCTTCAGTACAATCAGATAAGCATATGTATAGAGCAATAAATGCTCCCTATATAAAATCAGCACACGTGTAACAGAGAATATAGCCTAGCATTGATAAATAAGCACATGCTTAGATTATTAAGTGTTCTCTCTTAAACTTTTGTGAATTAGCCATGAAGCAGCTGTGACAATTTGCAGTTTGTAGTTTTCCCACAATTATGTATCCTACCTGTGTCTGAAAATAAGGTAAATATATTTATTGGAGGAATACATTAGCCTCAATAGGAAAAGTACAGTAACACTCATTTTAAACATGTTAGAAAATGGAGCTGGAGTTGAACTGTAACACAGAAACACAAGAAGAAGACATGTGACCCAACTAGGTTCACCTGACTTTCAGTCTTATCCCCTGGACTGCAGTGCTCCAGTCAGGTGTACAAAAGGGATAAATTATGGAACTATAATTGAAAGGAAGACAAATTTATTTGTGTTATCTCAGTGTCAGGGAGATATACTTAGTAGGCTTTTCTTATACTGGGTGATGTGTCTTGTGTGAGGCTAGAAGTTTACAGAGCGGCTGTGAAATGCTTTCTGTTTCTCACCAGTCGTTGTCCGGGGGGGGCTGACTGTGGTGGTTCAACTTGTGACAGAAGCCCACTGCTTTAGGCCCATTTCTACACAGGATGTGATACTACATTAGTTTAACTCACTCCATGAATCTGCTCTGTGATTTTTATTACCATGGTCTGGTTGATATCTACAATAAATTTTAAGAGTTTTCTGACTAGCAGATTCCTGTCACTCCTGTCATACGTTAATTTATCAATATAATTTTCAGGCTTAGCAGCAGGAAAAGCACCACCTGGGGTATGCGGTCCCTGAGATGAATAGCATGATGCATGTTCAGATGTGCACTTGTAGATGAACTTGCCAGTGAAGTCTTGCTGTGCTTTTGACAGACAAGCAATATAGCTAATAGGGGAAAGATATTGAAACGAGGAAATTATTTTTCAGAGCATTTATCTGAACCTGCTTTAGTTGATGAAACAATTGCTCTGGGTTTTTCCTATTAGTGGTGACTGATGGGAAGAGGTACTGATGGAGAGCTAAAATTACTGGTGGTGAATGAACTGTGATGAAAATTCAGGGTCGTAAGAAACCTTAAAACTGGGTTGGCATGACAGCAATATATGAGTTCCTATCAGTATGGCAAAGTGTCTTGGTATGATGGACTTTAAAACTGAGGGGATGGCACACGGGCATCTAACATTCTGACTCCTACAAAGGTGAAAGCATCTGAGGCTGGAGAAGTACCTCAAGTGCTTTCAGGAAGACAGCTTGTTAGCTCAAGAGACTCAGTCAAGGTCTGGATGGTTATTGCCAGGTTTTGGTTGCATTATTTGACTGTTGCATTCATCTTTGTTTTCCAGAAGCTTTTTTGGATCCAGCTTTCTCACTCTGGGCATCAACAGTGTCTTTTGGGTCTTCTATTCCATTTGAAATACCAAGTTATTGTCTTGTTTGTGCTCTGTCAGCATCAGTGATTTTGATCTATACAGCTTTATGTCTCCATACAGATATAAGGGATACCTCGCATGCAGCAGCTTCATTGACAAGGCTAAGTCCCTCTTGCTAGAGAGAGTGATAGAATCTGTACACAGGAGACAGACTGAAAGAAAATCGCACATGACCTAGGTGTTTTGAATATGGATTGTGAATAGCACATCAGTATCCACTGTCTCTTGAGGACTCAGTAAAAAGGACTTTTTCTCCCCTCAGTGGCATCAGGGTAGTTATTTGAAAGAATTAGTAAAGTCTGCTGCGTAAAGGAATAGAGAAAATTGATTTTAAGATTGTATCTTACAACATAGGTTGATTCTGTAGCTTCAGAGCAATCCCTTCTGGATGTAGTGCCATAAGCAGTCTTCACCCATCCTGGCATAAGTATCTATCTGATAAGTGAACTATTTTGGGTAGATCACTGTGCCCAAAAAACCCACTTTGTTTATATATGGGTGGAGCTCAAAAAAAACCAAGTGCCACTGATTTATTAGTCATGGTCGACCCTCATTGTCCAACCTGGGAAATAGTAAGGCGTCAGCTTTTAAATTGTATACTCCTAAAGAGAGCTCAAATTCTCAATAAATTCTCCTTCTTAGCAAAACAGGCTCATTGAAGGGACCACAGAGTGTTTCTGGGGTGTAGCACTCAGCCTCTCCTCCTAAACAGATGCACGTAAACCCAGTGTGTGCCCTTACATAGAATCATAGAATCACAGAATAGTTAGGGTTGGAAGGACCTTAAGATCACCTAGTTCCAACCCCCCTGCCATGGGCAGGGACACCTCACACTAAACCGTGTTTGGACTCTGTCCAAAACCTTGTAAGCCTCAAAGAGTGGTTATATCACTTCTGCTTAGGAGATGAAAAGTGCAAAGCAAATATGATGTTGAACTCTGCACTGCAGTTGGGCAGAAGCTAAGTTACTTATTTGTGGAAGAATCTGCTATTTTGAAGTGCAGATTTTTAAATGAGAAAAAAATCCAAAAGCATTAGAAATTTCTCACAAAAAATACCTCTAAAATATTAGGTCAATCAATATATTTTGTTTTGATGAAATTCAAAGTTTTGGGTTTTTTAATGTTGCCTGGTTAAAAAAAAAAAGAAGAAAAAACCTAAGAAACAAACAAACAAACCAACAAAAACAAACAAAAAAACACCCTAAAACAAAAACAAAAAAAAAAAAAACAAGAAGAAATTAAAAAAGACATTTCCTCTGAAAAGGCTTAAACAGAATATTTTGCTGCTATAAAAGCCTTTTTTTAGTTTTTAATTCAGTACACACTCTCATGAGAACCTGCACTTATTATGAAACATCTTATTTTGAATTAATATGTAATTTCTCATCTTCTCTCCTTAGTTCCTTGTTTTAATTACAGCTTCTCTGTAAATGTATGTACCTTGCTCTCCCCTACTGCCAGTGCTTACTGCAAGCAATGTCGGTACTACTTTGAAAAAGTGATTTTAGCATCTTTGGAGTGTGTTTTTTCCTATGCTCATCTCTGAGCCAAACAGCCCTGCATCAGATGTACTAGTCCCAGAGTGCTTATGCCTGCTTACATCAGGACTGGATTTGGCATGGTGTCTGCCTCTGGACATATATTGAATTTCACCAGGTGCTGCTGTCTACTGTCTAAACTTATCTTAATCATTCTTTGCATGAGCTGAACATGTTTGCAGGTTTATTTATGCTATAAAATGTCTTTTCACTACGGGTAACTGCCTCTCACAACGCATTTCAATGAAATGTATGTATTTGCAATCTGGAAACTTTCCGTTCTGGGGTGGCACTGTTTTACTGTGATGACTGGAATTCCAGGAGCTGTTCGCTCTGCTCCAGTCTCTCACTTGTTAAGTCACTGATGCCTTGAACTGATAAATCAGGATTCCCGGTCTAAGAGCCCCAGGCAGTCATTGCCCAGATGAAGTATCCTTTTCCTTATGTGAAAATCTGTCAGTGTTGACTGTAGACTAAACTTTGTAGTGACTGAATGTGAAATGGACTTCATGGTCTCCCTGCTTGAACTACCAAAAAATGCTTAACGTGCAGGCAAAAAGATACATTTATTTTTTTAAATCCTACTAGTTTGACTGTGCTAAGCACAACAGTATATATTTATTTCTCACCTGGAATCCAATGGATTTAAATCTCCGAAGAAATGCTCAATAACCTCTGCTCATCCAAACTTTTTTCCAGAATGGTGTGTTTATATTTCAGCACAACTCTAATATTTATTTTTTCCAACAAATGTCAATAACATATAATTTTCATTTAGTAAAGCTTTTTTGGTTTTGTTTTTGCTAAATCATCTCAAATAGAAGACTTTAAATGCTCAAGAGAGAGTTGAATGGTACTTACTGTTCAAATGTTTCTTCGTTGTAGTAACAAATCTTTAAATGTAGCCCTGCTCCCACAAGAACAAAGCCCTGATTAATTTCATATTTATCTCAACAGCTGTGTGAAGAAAGACCTGCCAGATATTGATCCAGATATAGTATATGTGCAACAATAAAAGGGGAAGAGGGCAAATGGGTTTATACGAAGACATCATTTACCAGCAGAAACTTAATAGGAATGTGAAAAATTATAATATTCACTCTCCAGATTTGGCTTTAACAGCTGCAATCATGCATTCTTGGACACAGCTGTGTTTTATATCTTTGCTATTTGAATGAAGACAGGAAACTTCTCAAATAGTGTTTATTTGCTCAATTAAATAGGAGAGTGAATGCCTGCAGAGCTTTGGGTCCCATTTCTGGCCTGGAGTGTAATGATGTCGATCAGGATTTTTACCTAGGTACAAGACAGCACAACACAACTCTGTTCTATCCTGACAGTGATACCATATGGGACTTACACCTCTCACAACTCTCAGGAGTTCACAGGATCACAGTTCATATTGGGAAAAGGTTCTTACACATAGCTGATGGCCGAGTTCTTCCTAACTTACATCACTTTACAGCAGAATTGCTTTTACTTTAGAGCCATTTTTCTTAGGAGTAAAAATTGAATACCAAAATAAGTTACTTGCTGGAGAACAGCAGAAGCACCAATTTTGGCACCAATTAGATTCTGTGAAGATGTCTGGTTTTTTTTCTCTCTTTCTGTTCCCTCCTGTTGACATGGGGCCAGGGGCAGGGGTTGAATGTGGACATTGCGCAGCCCACACATCTGCATTCTTGTGCCATTTGCAATCACACCTCTTGTCCCCTAAGAGCAGTGGCTGGAAACCAGAGACAGGAGGTTTGTCTCTGTCCAGAACTCACTGGCTCCAACTCTTTTTATAATGTCACTGAATTTTCTCTATTGCTGCTTTATGTCCAGATCCAGCCAATGTGAAACTGGCTTTGATTTCTTTCTTTCTCTTTCTTAAAAAGAGAAGTGAGAATGAGTGATTCATTTTCATTGCTGAAAGGGAAGAAACAAATTTAGGTCACAGTAAGGAAGAAAGGATTAATTGGAAATGGAGGCTGGATGACTGTTTCTCCTCTAATTATAAAAAAAGCATTGTGAAACCAAGTTAGAAAATGTAAGAAGGAAAATTCAGGATGAAGTCTGTCTACTTACAGTCTTTAAGTAGCTGAAGCTTTCTGGTGGGAACTTTCTGTGAATTGCTATTCCAGAGTAACGGTGCTCTTGGGATGTGAATCACTAACTTTGTTCGCTGGTCACTGATATACCAGCGCCTAAGGGAGATGTGAGGATGAGCAGTGACAAGTGTCCTAGGATCTTCGAGAAGACAAACTGCCTCCTCATGCTTAACGGTCACAGTTGCTAGTGAACGTGGGTAACAACTCAGACTGACAGTGTCAAAGCTGTCACCTGGTACTGATAATTATCAGTTACCAGTCACCTGGTAAGTGATAATAAGCAAAGTACATATTGCTGAGAAATATTAAATGGAGTAAAATATTTTATCAAATAATGCTGATTGAGGAGGGCTTGACAAGCATGCTAGAATGGACTTTATCTGGTCCTCTAAATGCATTGGAATGTATATTAGGAATGTAGATGGCTATTTCTATTGACAAGGTGATCTTCAGGCTCAACATGGGAACCAAAAAAAGTCAGTCTGTAAATGCTGATTATAAACCTCCATGTCTAGCTTCATTTTCAAGCTGAGTAAACAAACCACAGACAAGATAAATAAAAAATTTGCAACTGATCAAAATATTAACACGTAAGTTTCTGAAGTGATCCTTGGCACACCTCGATATGGAAACTAGGCAGCTGAGTTAGTTTAGTCTCAGTATGAAATGAAGCCTTTGAGATAAGAGTCTGCGCTTGGGGGCTTTCACATACCCACTTTTCTCCTCTCCCTTTTCCACAATCAGCTTGTGAATCAGCGGACTGACTCCAGCCACATTTGTCAAAGGAATGGTGATCTCAAAAATAATTAAGTTCCTGCAGATTTTGTGTTTACAAACTGATGCTCATAGAGCTACTTGTTATGCTGAGTGTGTCTCCTGGCAAGGTTATGCTGACCCACCATAAAGGAGATCTTGCTCTCACTGTTAATAAGTCGTATTTTAAATGAGGTGCTGTACATATCAGATCTGTGCTTTTAGTAGTCCAACAGGTATGCTAAATGTGCTTCTTTGTCATTAACTCATGAATGCAAAATGGAAGTGGAAATGTGTTATTTCAGCTAATCAAGTGTTAAAGCTTCTAAATGCCAGAAGCTTTGGCCAAACCATAAGGATGAAAAAAACACATAATCAATGATAGGTATTTGAAAGATTAATCAGAAAGCATGAAGTCCTTAAACTCATTTGGTACCCAGCGAGCCAGGCTTTGCCAAAGAAAATACAATTTAGAATGTGCCTGAATTAAAGAGGAAATTTGAGAAAATAAGGCTATGAAAGTATCCTAGAAACCAAAATAAAGGCATTTATTTTGATAAAATTATCACATCTGTTTCTGAGTTTTGATTTTATGCTTCTTTAAAAAAATCCACATTGTAAATATTGTTTTCACAAATATTCTAGGGTTTTTTTATCGAAGTTAGAAGCTGGTCTTTGTCTTTGCTCAAAAGCAGTGTAGCAAGTGAAATGACATACCACCTAAGAAGTATTTTGTGCTCACCACTGCAAATTTAGTCCAGATGAGCACAGCCAAAAGGCTGATGGATTGTCTAAATACCTTGCTCTGAGTGTTTTCTCCAATTTCTGATCAAATATCAATACCGGAAAAAACTTAGTACCGCAATCATCATTAATTGCCATTCTAAATGATTACTTTTGTGTGATAGGTGGATTGATGTAGCATCTGGGGAGCCAGGGATAAGGCAAGTCTTGCCTGGAAAGTGTGGAGGAAGCTTGATTGCTACTGATGCTTTTCCTGATTAATTGCTAAACTGGGAAGGGTTTGAGTTGTTGCGTTTAAACAGTACATTTAATAAGCATGGCTCGATTATTCAAAAGGAACCTAGGGTCATTCCTCAGTACATGTTGAGGTAACTGAAGAACAGTGACTGACTGTCAAAGATGACAAATCTTCACAGATTGCTCTGACTCACCAGAGTTTAAGGGTGCTTCATTATGTGTACGCACAGCCAACTTTTTTAGGACCCTATCAATAGCTGTAACATTTAGATATTACAACTTAAACTTGCAGCTTTTTTAGTTGTATTTTTGTTTTGTTTGGGTTTTGTTGTTTTTTTTTTTTAACTAAATTGCCTGTGAGTTGTCCCCACATTTTTGTAAGCTTTTAATGCTTCCATAGATGTGTTCAGCTTTTTTCACCTATAATTTCCTGAAGAGTATTTCGTGTGTGTGTGTGTGCGTGTGTGTGTGTGTGTGTTCGTTCTAAAGAGCTGAATACTGTAGTGTGAATGTAGGTACCTGGAGACCACCACCAAGGCAGGCTCCTTAGACAAATGCATCATGGCAGATGGTCCCTGCCCTGAAGAGCTTAAAATCTAAATAATTGTCTTCTCCCTGTCTTCTTTCTCTGAGGTATTAGTACCTGATTAGTATCCAGCTGCCTGCTTGTACAGTATAAGTGCTCTCAAAGTCACTCCTCTCCACAGCATGCTCAGCAACTGAAAGCAGAAATAATGAATAGACAGCTTTCTGGCTTGCCACAGTTTAAACACTGTTAAATAATAGGTTTTTTTCAACAAGCAGGTTTAGAAATCAGGTGTTAATTTTCTGCAAAGAGTCAGAGAAGGATGTGTGGAATTATCATTATGACAGCAAGATCATATTCTGTAGGTGAGACTACAGACCCACAGGTCTTGTTACAGGTTAGTACCATTGATCTCATTAAAGAAAAATTGCAAGCAGAGCCATTTCTGCAAGATTGTGAGCAGGGTTCTTGAAACAGAGCTAGAGTTGCTCAAAATGATAAATACCATCCATTTTTACCTTACCGTCACTGTAATTGAAAAGGGGTACCCATCTTTTCACTTATTTCATACAGAAATTTACATGCCTATGTGACCAATCAAGTAGGGAAAACTCTGTAATTAAGAGCATTGTACTGAGTTTTGTATTATTAGTGAAATAGTTGTTGATGTGTTTTGAGCCTAAGAAATCTATGATTATTCTCCTTTCTTTTCTCCTCCTCCATCCCTGCATCCTATCAGTTTCATACTTGAAAGTAATAAATTTTTTGAAAATTTGGTCTAGTTACAAGGATGGTGGATATTTCTGGTAGGGAATGACTGCTTATTGCCTCTTCCAGGACCAGAATCAGGAAGCATCTTGACCCCTACCCAGGGGCTGATGTCCCAGCCTGGCCTGCAGGTTCAGTGGCTGTTCTGTGTCCTCAGAAAAAGCTGAGGAGTCATTACCCTTACTTCTTCCTCTGAAAACACACTGTGAAGTCTCCAAACACCTGAAAGCAGGGTTTAGGGTGTTGTAGAACATTTTTTCGCACAGGCATGTTTAGGCTTGGTGTGCTGGTGGGAACAGGCGGCAGTACTGTCTGCTCCCTCCAGTGCTTCTCTGCACCTCCAGGGTCCAGAGAGGCAGATCAGTCCAGTCATGGTGGTATGTAATTGTGGGTATCAAAATGGTATCACACTGTCTATTCTGCAAAGCTGGGGCTGTGGCAGGGTCTGATTTTGAGACTGTCTGGGTCTAGGACCTTAGTTCAGGTTCATGAATAGAAGACTTTAGTCCATCAGGACATACCTGTTCTGCTTACCTAAGGAGGTTTTTCTGCTATTCATCAGTAACTATTAAACCAATCTGTTGTTTTAGATCAGATTCGGTAAGTTGGCAGGTTGGCAGCAGCTGGGGGGAGTTGGAATAACAGTGATTGCTGACTTGGCAGAAGTTACTGAAGACCCTATAAAGCTTTCAAAAAAAAAAAAAACAAACCAAAACACAAATCCCCTTCTATTCATCCCTTTCTGATTTGATTCTTTGTCTCAGCTCTTATTCCAAATAGCAAGAGGCAGTAGCACCACCCACAAAGTTGTTTTTACAGCCTTTTTTGGCATTAGTTATGGAAGGATCAGATGTCTGACCTTTCAGCAGTAGGTAAAAATTGAATAAAAAGATCTATGTTCCTGACAGTGTCTGGAAGTGCTTGGTCTCCTTAGTTTTGTTTTGCACTGACTGTTGTATGTAGTGTGCTAATGTTAAGGCATAAGACCAAGGTTGTTGGCTTTAACTGCTTCTTCCTGGCACTAAGTTGAGACTGTTCAAATTAGTGAACTGTCTTCATGTGGAAAAAAATGCTTTGCTATGGGGTAGTCTATCCGTGCACAGATCTTTCTAGATACTGCTAAGGTCACCAAGGACTTTAATTTTTAAGTTATATATGTTAATCCAGTGTGCCTTCTATGAAGGATATTCCTGTCTGTGTTCTAGCCCAGAAGCCTAGTTGTGAGCTTTATAGAGTTGTTTTCAGTGAGAGATGTAGGAGCTGAATCTTATTAGCAGACAAAGTGCTTCAAGAATTTAGAGAGGTAGAGTACAGTGAAAATCATCTTGTCTTTTTGTATACCGAGAGTATGTGTGTAGAGGCTGAACAGACTCTTACAATCTCTGCATTATACCCATACATAATTATGTCTGTCCTCAGCATATTTCAGATTCATTCCAGTGATATCAACACTTGATATTTTAAATTACACTACATATGAGTTTATGTACACATTATTGATCCTATTTATGTGTTGATATGTTGGTCAGTTTTCAGAAAAGTTGAAGGTACTGTATTCATGTATAAGAGGTTTTCTTGTTCCATACCTCACTGTTATATCTGTTATATTCATTATGCAAATACTCATTCTGCTATGTTTCTCCTCTTTCTCAACTGTTCTGTTTTCATCTTTCCTTCTTCTTTCCACAATTCCTTTCTTCCAATAGCTTCTCCTTCTGTGAAAAAGGCTGTGGCCTCCATTCCACCTTAAAAAAGAATAAAATAAAATAGATCAGTAGGTAGACCATTCTGGCATTTTTTGTGCATCACTAAAGAATTTTACTTATTTACCATGCCAATAATATTACTGGTGATGGCAAATTTCACATTTTGTGCAAGTGCTTGAGGGCTAAGCAGGCACCATAGCTCTCAAGACTTCAACATAGTGCATGGGAGATATATTAGCTGCTCAGTCAGAAGAGCAGACACTTCCTAAATCTCATCTAATTTTGGATGCTGCAAATGGAGGATGACAGTTCTGAACCATACCTCTTTTTCTGAGGAGCAATACTATGTCCCTGTAAAAGCAGTGATGAAAGCTGCCCAGATTTGACTTGTATCAACATGTCATTATGTTCTTTCTTTTCTCTTCCCCTGAGGAAAAAGGGAAGATGGGTTTGCAAGACAAATGCTCTGGTGTTTTGGGGCCCCATGCTTTGGCAATGACCAAGCCAGATAACTTTCTTGACCTTTTGAGAAGGGAAGAGCACAGGGTAGCAGAAAAGTATGACTGTGGATTGAAAAAGATCCTGCAACATTTGGAAGATCAGACAGGAGGGAAAAGAGCCCCAAATTTAACAGTCCACATACTGAGTCACAAGAACCTTCCTTGCAGGGAATAATTGCCAGGCACTTTTCTGAAAATTACAGTTTTTAAAAAGCCCTTAAAGGCGCCTCTAAAATGAAGACACGCAAACTTACAAGTGCCCAACAATATTAAGGTACAGGACCCTTCTTGCTGGCTTGAATTCAATACAGTGAAAGCAGGACCTGCTGCCTGTACACATAAATAGCTTTTATACAGGTATATTTGATTCTGTTTTCAATTGTGTGAAATTATGTATGTTTTCAGTGAAAATTTGAATTACATGTATTTGGTAAATTAGAGCTTAAACTGTAATATATACACTTAAATTTCATGTAAATTAGATTATGGTAAAATTAAAATAGCCTTTCAGATAGCCTTTATGCTGTATCATCTTTTAGGTATTATTTTGAAGTATATTATTCCTTGCTTTGCTCTGAAGCCCTGCAGACTAGCAATAAAGTTAAATTTCAGAGTGACTGTCCACAACATTAATTATCTCAATATGCTTTTATTCTTACAGTGAAGATGTTTGTAAGCGAGGATTCACTGTTATTATTGATATGCGGGGATCCAAATGGGATTTGATCAAGCCTCTCCTAAAGACCCTTCAAGAAGCCTTTCCTGCTGAGATTCATGTCGCCCTGATTATAAAACCTGATAATTTCTGGCAGAAGCAGAAAACGAACTTCGGCAGTTCCAAGTTCATCTTTGAGGTGAGAGCCACATGAGAGATGTGTGATAAGGCATTAGCTCTGTTGAGACTTTCTTCAGGTAAAACAAAAAAATTCCCAAGCCCTGTGACTAAGGGACAAAAAAAGACATTTGAGGCCTGTTTGAAGGAGTAAGCTGATGCCCTGGCATCAGGTTGCCTCCTGAGGACACTGGTGGAACAGGATGCATGTTTCATTCCAGAGGTTCACATACAGCAAACTTTGGTGACGTTTTTTTTGTGCCATTTATTTTTGGTAGTGTTGCATTCAGTCTTTCCTTTGTTTCTCTTAGAAAAAAAGCCCCACCGAATCAGTCAATACACTAAAGATGATGTTCTGTAGATGTTATAGTGTGTGTTGATTAGTTGACCTCTACCCACTTTGGGAAGTGGCTTTTTTTATAAAAGACATTTATACTAAACTCAACTGTGTATTGTCACCACTTTAATTGTGATTTACAGTTCAGGGGTAACATTAACAACTTCGGTTAGTGATAAGGTGCCTCAAGCAGGTTCTTTGAGAAGTAACCAATATACAACTGTGTAATTAAAGAGAATTTTACTACCTTTGTCATTGGTGAGGACAACCTGGCTGTGTTCTCTTAGTGCACATTAGTTTTCTGTAAATTTCATATTCTTACCCAAAGAGAAGCAAAGCTCAGGAGCGTGAAATGCTCATACATCAATCATGCCCGGCCATGAGTTAGTTATTTGCTGTTTTTTCTTAATTTGCTGGGAAACAATTCTATCATTGACTGTCTTACTTACCAATCTGTTCATTCAGAAATTTTACATCCCTGGAACTCAGAAGAGAATTTGGCTATAGTTCTTATTGTTGACTGCAGTGAAAGACTATATTTAATTATACATTTAAGATATGTTGCAGTCAGTGTGTGATATAAATATGTTATTATTTTCAATTTCTTCTTAAAAGCACTCTTGAATTGCAATGGACAACTAGATTGGTGTTAAGCGTTAACAAACTTTTACTTATCACAATTTAAGTATTTGTGCATTTTTTTCCCCTCTGTCTCACAATAAAACCAATGATTTCATAAATGTTGGTATTTAATAGGGTCTTTACCTTCCTTGGCTACCTATGAGGGCTTAGGCATCAAAATAGCCCCACTTGCTATCCCCTGTGTGCCTTTAAAAGCAAGGCTGCCTTCAGTATAGCTTTATGTCACCTCCAGAGATTTCTCACACTTACTAAAATCTCTGGCCCTGGCAGAAGTGGCTGCCATTACAGTGCAATGAGATTGGCAGTGCTGCCTGTTTGGAATGAGTGGGATCAGGGCAGTGGGAAGGAGAAAGGAAATGCACAGGTACAAAACAGAAGAACATGGCAGGGGGGTTGGAACTAGATGATCTTAAGGTCCTTTCCAACCCTATTTTATGATTCTATTGTAAGGGTGGTGAGGCACTGGAATGGGTTGCCCAAGGAAGTTGTGAATGCTCCATCCCTGGCAGTGTTCAAGGCCAGGTTGGACAGAGCCTTGGGTAACATGGTTTAGTGTGAGGTGTCCCTGGTTTAGTGTGAGGTGTCCCTGCCCATTGCAGGGGGGTTGGAACTAGATGATCTTAAGGTCCTTTCCAACCCTAACTATTCTATGATTCTATGATTCTATGAAGCAGGAGAGGGCCTGTGCATAGACCAGAATAGCATACGAGGATGTGGAGCTTCTATTTAAAATACATAGGGGCACTAAAGGGTAGTACCAGGGAAGCCCAAGAAAAGACAGATTATGCTGTCCATCCAACACCGGATTTCAGTCCTTCAGAGCTTTAGTAAACATAAGTAATGTCTTCCTAAAGCTTCAAGACCCAGAAGTAAAGTAACAGAGCTCAAATATGTATTTTTAGAACATCTGTTTGTTTTTAAAATTAAATTTTCTGGAGTTGGTTTATATCTTTTTATTGTGTGGAGTTGGTGTCATGACAGTGAAGAGTAAACTGTGATCAAGCTATTCTTCATAGTTACTGCTCTGAGTCTGTATTGTGTTAAAAATTCTGGACTCATTTGTTGTACATGCTGGCAGATACTAAGGGTATTTTCAATTTTGTGTGTGCACCTTTGATCCTTGGTCTGTATTCTGGGCTGTTCACACGGGTGTTTGTGATGGTTCACAAATGTTTGGGCCAGAGAAAGAGAGTCAGTGCTTTTGCTGTCTATTCGGCCACTTGCAGACAGCCAGAACTGACGAGTCTTTCAATTCTATGATTTTAATGGGATTTATTAAGCTGTGGTCTACTTTACAGTAGATGACCTGCAATATAGACACCACAATCCAGGAACTTCACTTTTAAAGGTTTCTTGTGGATGCTGCTGGGTATCTGCTAAGTAGGCTGAGGCTCTGGGGCAGCTCATGTTCTCTCATAAGAACTCTGAATATCAAATAAGCATTTGTCATGGTTTAAACCCAGTCAGGTAATTCGTTCACTCACTTCCCCCCCTTTCTTGCCCTCCCCCTGCTCCTGGAGGGACGGAGAGGAGAATCGAAAAGAATGCAACTCCCACGGGTTGAGATAAGAACAGTTTAGTAACTAAGGTATAACACAGATCACTACTGCTACCACCAATAATAATGATAAAGGAAATAACAAGGGAAGAGAATACAACTGCTCACCACCAGCCAACCGATAACTCGCCCCCCCCTCAGCCCGACCAAGCACCGACCGATACCTCCTCCAGCCCTGCAGTCTACCAGCCCTTCTGGCTAACTCCCAGTTACATCCTGGGCATGACGTGCTGTGGTATGGAATACCTCTTTGGTCAGTTTGGGTCAGGTGTCCTGTCTCTGCTTCCTCCTGGCTTCCCCTCCTCCCTGGCAGAGCATGAGGCTCACAAAGTCCTTGGCCAAACCAAAACTTCCTTGTTATCAGTTCTGTTCCCAGGCCGAAAGTCAAAACACTGCACTGAACCAGCTACCAAGGAGGAGAAACATGACTGCTACTGCTGAACCCAGGACATTATCCACCCCTTACTCCATACCATTCACGTCATGCTCAGATCCCACATTTTCAATATACCATCACTCTTGTCTTAGTGCATGGATCAGTCCCTATAAAGCTGCTGTGTCCATCTGGTCCATGATGTCAGGCTCCATCTCTTGTTAACAGTCTTTCAGAGCAGGAGAGACTGTGTGCAGTGTTCACACTCATGAATAACCCGGGCAATAGTGTCCATTGCCAAGTCCACCCCTTAATCATGAGTCCATCTCTGTGTTGCATCTCTGCTCTGATGGCCTGAAGTGCCATGGGCCCACCAGGCTTAAAATAATTCACTGTCCCTTTCAGCAGTTTCTGCAGCTTGTTGCTGGGGACTCCATACAGCTGCCTTCCATCTCCGACGCTTCCAAAGCACTGGAGGGGCCCAGTGGACTAGATACTTGCCCATACTGTCACACACACCCTGCCACTCATGACTGTCCAGCCTTGGGGAAAACCTCTTGGTCCCCCTATATTGTTGTCTAACCCCAGACAAGACCCAAACCTGACTCTGCTTAACTTTTGAGATCAGACAAAACGGTCGTGGGTAAAACACAGTCTGTGTGTGTGCCAACATGCTGATCCCCATCACAATCAGCAGGCAGGTCCCAAGGATACCCAAAGGCCATTCAAAACCTTCAGAACTCTCACACGATGCTGCTGTACTTGTCACTGGGGCTGGTGTAGCTGCTGTACTTGCCGGCTCTCCCACCACCAGCTTCTCTTTTCCTGAGTCCAGCTCTTCCTCCTCTGCCTTGCTGGGAAATGCTGCCTGGTCTCCTGCATCCTCCTGGGGCTCGGCGGGCGGCTGCCGGAGAATGCTCTTGGCCGTCGCGGGGCTGGGCTCCTCCGTGGGGCTCGGCTCCTCTGCCGGGCTCGGCCGCCGCCTTTCCCCGCTGCTCGGCAGCCACCTCCTTCCTCTCCTCGACCGCCCTGACCTCCTCCACCGGCAGCCGTCCCCTCGCGGCCTCCGGCCCCGCTCCCGCCGCCGCTTGGTCCCCGGGGCCGCTCTCCTGGTCGCTTCAGCTGCCGCCGGCTCCCGGGGCCGCTCCCCCTCGGCTCCCCGCAGCCTCACGAAGATGGAGAGTAGGGCGAGGGCCAGGACGGTGAAGAGCAGCCGGACGGCCAGGTACAAGTCCACGGCCACGTCCGTCCCGCCCTGCTGCTGGAGCCCGCCCGTATTACAAGCCATTGCCATAAAGCACAGTGAGACAAGAACCTTAGCCCAAGCCCCACACTTCATAAACACTAACACAGCGAATACCGGCTCTGAGTAAGTTACAACATTCTGAAACTGTGAGATCAAGAGGAACAACTCTGAGAGCCAATAAATCAGCATTGTGACGAGTGACTATTAATCCCATCAAATCTGTCGTTATCTCAACCCCTCGTGCCCCACGTTGGGCACCAAAAAGAGCTGTCGTGGTTTAAACCCAGTCAGGTAACTCGTTCGCTCACTTCCCCCCCTTTCTTGCCCTCCCCCTGCTCCCAGAGGGATGGATAGGAGAATTAAAAAGAATGCAACTCCCACGGGTTGAGATAAGAACAGTTTAGTAACTAACGTATAACACAAATCACTACTGCTACCACCAATGATAATAATGATAAAGGAAATAACAAGGGAAGAGAATACATCATCTCACCACCAGCCAACTGATAACTCGCCCCCCAAGCCGGACCAAGCTCCGACCGATACCTCCTCCAACCCTGCAGTCTCCCAGCCCTTCCGGCTAACTCCCAGTTACATCCTGGGCATGACGTGCTGTGGTATGGGATACCTCTTTGGTCAGTTTGGGTCAGGTGTCCTGTCTCTGCTTCCTCCTGGCTTCCCCTCCTCCTTGGCAGAGCATGAGGCTCACAAAGTCCTTGGCCAAACCAAAACATCGCTATCAGTTCTGTTCCCAGGCCGAAAGTCAAAACACAGCACTGCACCAGCTACCAAGGAGGAGAAACATGACTGCTACTGCTGAACCCAGGACAGCATTGCAGGTCAATATGACTCACATTGATTTGATTTATGTAGGGCAGCACACAGCTACCCTCTCTGCACTGAACTATCACAGTGATTTCCCACAGTTGTGAACAAACACAAGGTTCTTGGCAGGAACGGACTGCAGTGGAAGACAATGGAAGTCTCTGTTGAATTACTCCATCTACAAACTCAGCACTAACCAGCATCAGTTTTAAGGCCAGATTCTTCTTTTAAGCTTAATGGAAGCATTATGCATGTGCCAGGATAGTGTAGGACCCTTAGTGGAGGCTAATGATCTGGGTTTTGTGTTGTGAGACTCTGGCAGAATGATTCTGTGTCAGTCCAGGGTGAAGCATGCCCTCAGATCATCACACAAAGAAAAGAGAAAAAAAAGGGTTTAGTTGACATATGTGGACTCCAAAACTTCCTGTCATTTTGAGGAATGGACCAGGCAGCTTAGTTAGCATTAATTCAGAGGTGCCTTCACGATTATTTTCTTTTTTCTGCCAAAAATGTTTAAATAGTGGGCAATGCTTTTCAAAGTGATTTCTAAAAGAAAGACGGGTGATGCCTGACAGGCAGTTACTCTGTTTTACCACCTACCTGCCTAACTATGGTTGTTTTCATGAGAGTTTCAAGAACTTTGAGAAGGCTGCATAGAGACCTCATAGCAGCCTTCCAGTATCTGAAGGGGGCCTACAAGGGTGCTGGGGAGGGATTCTTCATTAAGGACTGTAGTGACAGGACAAGGGGTAACGGGTTAAAACTTAAACAGGGGAAGTTTAGATTGGATATAAGGAAGAAGTTCTTTACTGTAAGGGTGGTGAGGCACTGGAATGGGTTGCCCAGGGAAGCTGTGAATGCTCCATCCCTGGCAGTGTTCAAGGCCGGGTTGCAGAGAGCCTTGGGTGAGATGGTTTAGTGTGAGGTGTCCCTGCCCATGGCAGGGGGGTTGAAACTGGATGATCTTAAGGTCCTTTCCAACCCTAACTATTCTATGATTCTAACTCCTTAAAGAAATAAATCTAAATAAATAAATATGCTGCAGAATTCATGAAATTAAAAGCCTTTCTGCTCTACCACATCAAATTCTGTTCATGATAAGAGGAGTGCTTGCATTAGCTTGACACACTGCAGCTGGCATGCCCAGGTACTAGCTATGAAGAGAAGTCTTTTCCTGTTAGGCAGTTTAACTCTAAATTGGATTATCTTCAAGGGGTTAATATCCAAGTCAAGAGGTTTAGAAATTTGAAATTACTTTCCCATTTATTTGTTGTCTCTGTCCTTCCCCAAATCATTGAATGTTCCAAGAAAGTTTTAAAATAATCCTCCCACTGGTCGTTAATTCAATCCAATGCCAATTTTCATATGTTGCAGAATTCCTGATATTTTTAGATGGATGCAATTGGAAGAAAAGCCTATTATTAACTTTAAACCAGTGGACAGCCTGCTATTTTGGGCAAAATTCAGGATAATGGACAGTACTTGAGGTTTCTTTGTAATGACTTTTAAAAGATTGCTGTGATTATTGGGTGTCTCCGCTTTTGAAGAGCACAATCTGACATTCTTTAGAGGCCTGATCTTTAGGGTATAGATGTGCAGTCGCTAATGAACATCACAAGCCTCTAAGGGCTGCCAACTTGGGTGTTAACGTGACAACACTGAAAATCTCTAGTAACTCTATAAATATGAAACCTATGCTCATATTTCAGGGAAAACTATTTTTACTAAAATAAATGGGAACAGCCATCAGTCGTTGCATCCTTAAACTATAATCTGCTTTCCAGGCACCCAATGCATTTCTTGATCACTGATTACTGAGTATGAATGAATTAAAACCATCTCTCATTGATTGTGTATGATTCATGAGCAGTACTTCCTATTAGCAATAAATTCTAATTGTTAATATTCCAATGACATTTCACATTTACATTGATTTTGGCTTAATTACATTAGAAATTACTAATGTGAAAGAGGTCTGCCTGTGGCAAAAGCCAGCTAGAATAATCTGGAAGAAAAAAACAGCATATTCTGTGTTTTGGTAGGTCACAATACCTGCTTCAGTTCGTATGCCTATAACTTCTGCTGCTCTTTAGCCACTAGCCTGAGTGTAACACAAGTAGTAGGATCCCTGTAATACCACATACATGTTTATTGAACAGTCATGTCCAGATATCCAAGAGGTGCATTAAGAAGTCTTCAGTGTCCAACTAGCTTAAAGTAATATACGACAGAAACATTCTCATAATATGATTTTGATCGTCAGGTCAGTCCTCAGCATCTTTTACAGAATTCATTCAATTATGTATTGATGAGGAAAATGGTCTCTTCATGCTATTTATGGATTGCACTGTTGTTTCTGATTAGAGAGTCACTGATTCAAATTCTGTTATTTTCCCTTCCTTAGACAAGTATGGTATCAGTGGAAGGCCTGGCAAAACTCGTAGATCCTTCTCAACTGACGGATGAATTTGAAGGATCCTTGGATTACAACCACGATGAATGGATAGAGTTGCGCGTCTCCTTGGAAGAGTTTTTCAACAGTGCTGTCCATTTATTATCAAGGCTGGAGGATCTCCAGGAAATGTTGGCTAGGAAGGAGTTTCCAGTTGATGTTGAGGGCTCAAGAAGGCTGATTGATGAGCACACGCAGCTTAAGAAAAAAGTGATTAAAGCTCCTGTAGAAGAACTGGATCGTGAGGGTCAGAGGTTATTACAATGCATAAGATGCAGTGATGGTTTTTCTGGTAGGAACTGCATTCCTGGAAGTGCAGATTTTCAAAGTCTTGTGCCAAAGATCACCAGCCTTTTAGACAAACTACATTCTACCCGGCAACACTTACATCAGATGTGGCATGTCCGCAAGTTGAAACTGGACCAGTGCTTTCAACTTCGACTTTTTGAGCAGGATGCTGAGAAGGTAGGGAATAATCTGTTGCTTTCATACTTTAAGCAAGACTTTATCGAAAGGACACTGTGACCAATTAGCACTATGAGGTATTCATCACAGGTGTAAATCTCATGTTGCTAGCAGATGGACTTACGTGACTCTCAAACCAAATTCACTGAACTAAAATTGCTGGATGTAGCAGGCATGATGATATCCAAGAATAACTTGTCTGTGTCACTTTTGATGAAAGTTAATTTGCATTTTTGTGTCACAATGGGTATGTTTGGTAGACATTAGCATGAGAATCAGACTTTTTTTTTTTCAAGTTTCTTTTACTAAGCTTATGTATATGTTTGTCTGCATATCACAGCACCTAAAGAAGAATGATTTTAGGGTTTGATTCACTATGATTATTGTTTTCACTTCTTGTGATTATATGGGAAATTTGTAGTTTAAGTCCTACAAATTGTTATCTCAAACAACATTTTCAGTTTCCCTTTTGTAGGAAATTGGAACAGGATTTGCAGCTGGTAAAATCTTTGGTAATGGCTTTGTACAAGGACATAGCCACTTAGTTCCCACAGTGTGAGATCTGAGACTGTGTTTAGGTTAAACATATAAATAGACCAAGAGAAAGTATTCTAAAATGGCAGCAGCATGTAAAACTCAGTGTGGCTGGTTTGCGTTAAACAGCACTTAAGGATGTTAGTTGAATTCATACCTGACACTGAGAGAGCAGCCAAGATTCCTGTTCACCAGCAAAGACCTTATTTGAGAAATATTTAACATGAAGTTATTCCATAGAGATTGCATTGCAACTTCTTATTTCTTAGACGTTTGTAAGGTAGTGTATCAGCCTGAAAAGCAGATAGGGTTTCTCAAAATGAAATACAATGTAAAAAAATACTTAACAGTGGTTGAAGCCGGGGTATGTAACAGCTTTAGGAAACTGCAGTTTCAAAGGTATGCAGTATCATCGAAGTGTTACATTGCCATACCCTCCCTCTTCAGAAGATACTCATTCCGGAGCATGTTGATAGGGAAGTCCCCTGCAAGCAAAACATAGCAGTTTGTCCTGTTTGTTGAAAAGACTGGCTAAAAACCCACCCGAGTTCCCTAACCAGGTCTCATACACACCACCACCTACAAATTTCAGTCATACACCATAAAGCAGGCTTTTTACTACTTCTAGTATTCATCCGCTGTTTGCCTCTGGAAGTGTATGAAGGCACTGATTTTGGTGAATTTATTTTAGAAAACTGTGTTGAGCTAGAGTCTTGGCAGTCTCACTTCCTTAACACAGATGTACTTGACATCTTGTTACGTGGTTTTGTGAGAAGTCGTTGCTGCGAATTTTAAATTCTAGGCCACAGAAGTAGGGTATTCTCAGTGGAAGGTATTGAGCTCTCAAACCCATGTTTATCTAGTCTGTGTATCTGTCAAAATTACCAATATCTGAATCTTCTTCGCTTAATGTATGATCCAGTTGTTTCACTAATGTGTCTGACTGGACCCAGGAGAACAGTAGAAGAAATGCAGGTGTCATCTGCAGGGGAATCTCACTGAAGATGATTATTTTTAATTACTGCATATTAATATTATTATTAAAACATCAGGGAGAAGCACTTTACTGAAAGAAATATAATTCTCAGTAGCACAGAGCAAGACACAAGACATTGGTTTTCAATACATGTACTAAATATCTCTAAGGGATGCAATGACTAAAAAGGCTTCAAAATTGTATACTCAAGCCTCCTGTTGGAAGAACCTTGAATTCAGATGAGTCTCTCTAAAATGAGAGTCACTGCAGTATCACTCTAGATTGCGTAAGAGCAGAGTGTGTCTTCAAAATGCTACAATTTCTTATTCTTCTTCTCCCTTTCCTTTGTGTGTCACATGCTATAACGAGGTCACTCACTGCTGTCCTGCCCATCGGTGGCTGTATTTCAGTCAGTGCTTTGCTCTGGATCTTCATTTTCTTTAGGATTGTTCAGATGACCAATATTTACAAACATAAATTTTCCTTTCCTTGACTACTACATTTTCATAAAGAATAGAAAATATTTGGTTGTTTTATACTCTCAAATTAGTGGTTTTAATCTTTTCAGTTTGAGAGTCCCTATAATTCTTCCAGGGAAGGTTGCAGACCCTTTTACTACACTTTTCACACATGTAGAGTGATATAAAAGATTGATGTTCTTATTCTCCTTAGCTGCCTTTTGCAGATCTCTTTGAAGTAGTCTGACTCCTTCAGTACTGCAGTACTCAGAGTGGAAAGTACTTGTCTCATAAAACGTTCAGAGCTAAATCCAGTCGGAACACTGTCTCCACTGTGTAAATAGCCACCACAGTGTGTCTGTGTATTGAATTTTAAAGTTTCCTGGTACCTCCATTTGCTCAGTTGCACTCTATCCTCTACAATTAGTTATGGTAGCAGAGCCAAAATAGTCTTCATCTCTTGGGAAAAGGCACAACTCTTTCCATATAACCTGGATATGTCATTTAGTGCTAATCAAATGTCAACTCTAATACCCTGTGAAAGCTCAAACTGTAACATAAAATTCTGAATATAAATAAGGTTTTAGGGCCTTTTAAAATATCTCTGTATACTCATTGGGTGATATTTTAGGAAACATGTTCTAATAAGGAGAAAATGGTCAAGGACGTAGATTTTCTGGACATCTCTGATTTAAAAAAGTTCACGTGTCCTTATTGCATGAAAAGTTCTTAAAGATGGGATAAAAAAAAGGGACACAAGAAGGAAAACCTCATAGTATTTTAAAGTAGGTTAATTTTTAAATCCTTGGTATTAAAATACCCTAGATGGTCAAAGCAAATCAATTTACTTTTTTCCCTCCTGTAGATCCCCTCTATCAGAACATTTATAAACTACAGTCACTACCTGGACACAGGAATTATACTTATTTCAGGTATTACAACTTACAGAAGGTCTCTGTAGTTGTTGCTGAGCAACTCATATTATTGGCAAAATAAAAGGAAGGGGAGGGCTTCTCCCACTCAAATCAGTGGGAGAGAGCAGAGCTGTCTGTGGAGAAACTTTGTCTCCAAGTCAGGCCTTTAGGGTTTTATTTTCCTGTGCGGAGCCGAGGGAGATGAAAAGTTGGGCTACCACATGGGCACAAGCAGTGCAGTGAGATTGAATCCCCAGATGGAGACTGGAAGCTCCTTGAAGCTCAAGTCAGCAGGCAGGTCAGCCATGTGGGGAGCTTTGGCAGAGTGGTGTGAGGAAGTTCACATGCTGTGCAGTGCTGACTGTAATGTTCTGCTGATAAATAACACATTTCAGCTGCTGGTGTAGCCCTGACCCTCACTGTTCAACAAATTTATTCCTTACCGAGTAATATATACGTATATATGTACATATATATACATAATTTTGAAACTAGAACTGAGGTTTCACTGTGTTTTTACTGAGTAACAGGGAAGATATTTTTAGCCATCAGTAACATGAAAAAAATGCAGTCTAGTCTAAACTGAATATTGTTTAAAACAAAACCCCCACAATCAGCATAGATCCAAATATTACAGCTATCTGAGAAATGTTAATTGGTTGGTTGAAATCTGGATAGGGAGAAGTATTCAGGCAAGAGTCCACATGTGTTGCACTTGAATAAATCCCAAAAAAGACAAAAAAAATATCCTGATACTCTGCACTTTCCAGCTCTTCTGGAAATAATTTGTAACTGGCACCCAACTTGACTTTTGTAGGAATTTCCCCATCATTTTGGGCTTGTTACATATCAATTTTACTACCCTGGCATGTGCGTGAATGAAAAACAGCTATCATGATGTAATCAGTGTTGTCCATGTTGTATATAAACAATGTAGTCATCAGCTGGACTGAACTAAGTATCTCAACTGTTAACTTGTAAAAACAGAGCAAAGAAAAGGGCAGGCTGCTGTAATATCATAGGGGTCAGCCTCTAATGGGAAGCAAAGTAGACTTTGCATGTTCTCTTTGTCCTCACTTCCCCTTTTCCTTCCTGACTTTTCTGGAGTCCACCACACAAAGGCAAACTCCAAAAGATGGCAATGGTAGTTAGAAAATGCCATGAGTGAATTTCACTGGAAGCTGGTGGTGGGAGAAGCATTTTATTTGGATAGGTCCAGCTTTGTAGAAAGTCTAGTGGCAAGCCACAGACCACATCTAGTCTTTAAGGACCAGTGAAGTAGCGGGCTTGCAGTCAAAACCATCTGCTTCATCCATACAAAAGCTTCCCTTTGAAAAACACATCTCTGCCTGTGATTTTTCCCTGTGGAGCAGGCTATGGGAAGCTGTGCTGGCTGATGAAGGCTGCCATGGTAGTGCTGTTCTGCAGGGGGCTGCAGCTCCTACCACACAGCAGCTGTTGCTCCTTTTTCTCAGGTGATGTGACCAGCCTGGAATGATAGAAGGATTTCAGTGAGTACAAGAGTGATTAGAATGTGATAATAATGCAAAATTCATATTATAGAAGATGAGTTTGGAGAGGGGGGAGTAAGCAGAATGGTTGAGAGGGAATAGGGTGGAATAACAGTTGCTGCAGCTCTCCTGTATCCCACTTCCTATGCAAGTGTGGGCAGTGAGACTGTGGTACCAAGAGCACACACTGCATCCCTCCCTTCTCTCACACAGCACTGCTTTAGGCCTCTTTCTTGGTCTCCTTAAATAAAGGAACTGATAAGGCTTCTGAAGAGGGAAAATCACAGATACACCAGCTGTACTAGCCTCCTGTCCTATAAGCCTCCAGTGTCCTATTCCCATTTCTAATGTAAGTATTGGGAAGACTCCTAATGATTTTCAGCAGAAGCACAATATACATTAGTGCTTATTCTGAAGTGCCAGATTAAATTTAGGAGTTCCTGGTTTAGAATCTACCTTAACACCAGACAGAGTTAGTCTAGAAAAATACAGAGAAGCTCTAGCTCCACAGCAGTCAGTGGGAGACAAGATTATCCAAGAAGTACACAATCTGAGTATCTGAACCATGCTCATGCCATCACTGGAGTGTACCTGCTAAAGGTTTATGTTCCTCAAATGCAAGGAATGCTCTGCGAGCTATTTTTTGTCTAAAAAGATGCAGGATTACTTTGATGGGATAATAGAATGCAAAATGTGGAAATTTACCCTGTGGCTTAGTGGGTGTGTGTGTGTGGAAGATGGCTTTAAGAAGCATTGATGTCTTGACGTTTAAGAAAGGGGAAAATATCAGTGTGTTTGGGATTGTATGATGCATATCCACTTTAACGGTTTCAAAATTTACTTCCCCTTGCACTGCACTTAAAAATTCTGATGTTATATGCTCTGTAATAAAATGCATTACAAATCTGATGATATGCCTCTTGTGCTAATAGGAGGTAGTTTATTTTATTACGGTCCATTAGGTAGAGCAATTGTAGTTGCTTCTTTAGTCAAGTGATGCTGTGTGGGGAAGCATTTCTTAGAAACAGGTCTTAGCTGACTTTCTCGAAAAGCAGCTTAAAAAAGATTAGAAAGATCAGCAACATCTTCAGTTTCTTCTTTGTTTCCCATCACTTCTACATTTTCTTCTAGTACTGGCAAAAGACCCTGGAAGTTTTACATAAGCAGGTGATAGTTTGCCTATTTAAAACACGTCACATTAACCCTTAAGTTTTTGTGTAATGCCAGAAGACATGGCATCTGGGACAGACAACTGACTGAGATAAAATACACTTTGTGAAGGACCATTTTCCATCTTCTGTTTCATTTGTGGAAGTGCTCAGTTTCTTTGATCTGTTCTGTGTGCCATATATACAATTACCTCCAAGATTTTGTGTAAAATGTAATTTCTAATTTTGGCTTAGAAATTACTGTAAAGAGGATGTGACCCAGGGAATGAGACTGGGAAATGAATGAGGACAATACTGAGAAGCTGATGGAGGGACTTGTGAAATAAATACAAAGCAAATGAGTTCTGAGGAGGTGGATAATTAGAACTGGGGAGGAGGCAGGAAGCATATTAAGAAGGGAAAGAACCAGAATCAGGATTAATAAAGAAAGCACATCCTTAGTGTTTTGAACCAATGAGAAATATGTATGCCTTCTATGCTCTTCCACTGCAAAAGGATTTGTTACTGAATGAATGGTATTTAACAGTTAACAGTAATAATCATACAGGCATAATAAGCATGGATTAGACATGGATTTTTGCATAGGATTTAGATTTAAGTTACATGGACCCCGCATTGGTGTACAGAGCTCAGCATGCCTTGAATTTTCCATCTAAGTATTTACACTATGGATATCACAACAGCACAGTAAGTGAGCATCACAGTAAGGAGCTTTCCTGGAGATTTTGAACGTAGGGAGTGTTGTTAGACCTGAGGTAAGCTCCATAAGACTTCCACAATAAAAGGAGTCAATGAGCTTAGTGTCTTCTGCAGAGGCATTTGACTGAGTGTCTAAGGGAGGCTTATTTAAGCATGTTGCTTTCATCCTTAGCCTATTCCAAATGTCTGTGCAGATAAAGGACAGATGCCTTGGGGTACAGATACTGACTGGGAAAGGCACTGAACTGGGGGCTGTGTTTGTGAACATGCATACGTTTGCAGAGAGCTTTATAAGAAGAGTGATCAAGAATTTACTGCTAAGTACAAATGAAATCCCTTATCCATAGTCCTAGAAAAAGAGTTCTCAGAGGTCACAAGGGCTCAGTTTGCTTTTGGTACCTACCTATTTCAGCCCAAAACTACTTCTGTCTTCATTGAGTGAAACAACTGAATTTCAGGCTAGTTTTTGCTGCATCCCCTGACCTGATGGAATTTTGGTGCTTGTGGTCCCCTTGAATTTTCTACTAAAAAGACAGAGGCCTGGTCCTGTAAAGCAGGGAGGGTCTCAGCTTCTACTCACAACAGTGGAAGACTCATGCCCATTGTAAGAGTTCCCACTGAAAATACTCAGTGAGCCATAGGTGTTAGAGCCCTACATCCAGAAGCTGTGCATCTACCCTCTCTAGCTGCTGTCTCTGGCTCCAGCCTTACTGATGGCAGGGTTAGCAACTTTGCCACCCACTTACAGAAATGGGACTTTATTTCCAGCTGTTTGTGCTGGTGTCTCCCCACAGTATTACAATTATGTCAGTACACATTTGCAACATTATGGGCAGTCTGATTTGCCAGGGCTTTCAATAGTCCTAATATAAGAAAAACAAGCTTTGAAAAAGTTCCTGACACAATTGGTCCTTATTTTTAAGCTATAGAAGAAATAGACATATCTCTGTATTTATAGATCTGGGATAGACATTGCTCAAGAGCAGAAAGAGTATTTTAAGTTGCTTTAGCATATTTTTCTCTGTCTTTTCTCATGCATAAAGACTCTTGCACAGAGCAAAGAGTGTCTGTTCTCTCCTGAAACTTTTTTCCATATCTGGTGTCTACTCTCTCATACTGCCAGTGAAAAAAATGCTTTCTTTTATCATCTGAAGTTACCCTTAACATATGGTGCCTTCTTTGGTACAGAGATTCTCACTAGATGTCTGTTCTTCCCCATTGATAAAATAAGACTTGGGAAGCCAGTGCTGGGAAGGAAAGTCAGCTACCAGTCCAGATAAGATGCCATGTGAATAGGAGATCATCCCCTTATACCATCCTTTCTACCCACTCTGAAACTAAAACAACAGAGAGAACAAGCCCTGTGTTCAACATGAAGTTTTTGCTCTGACACAGAATTTCTAATACCAGTCCAAACACAGAGAATAGGTCCCTAATTGTTGAATTGACAGGAAATATCTTACAAATTTAGATAAACAGTAGTTAAGTGCATGTTCATATGGCAGCTAGCACATTAGGGTACTGAATCTGGATTCGGTATTGACTATTTCCAGCAAAGAAATGCAGATTTGCAGTTGAAAATCCCCGTGGAGATGTAAGGTTTTGGAAACATTCCTACTGCATACTGTGTATACTCACAGGATTTGGGTCGCTTTAGTATAGTACTGGGAATATTCTGCTTCGCCTAGGATGTTTTGTGGAAGACCTTTCTAATAGCATCAATTAAGGACAAAGGATCAACATTGGAAATTCATATCAAAGGGAGAAACTCTATATCCATTTCTTAAAAATCTGTGTATTTCCCCCAGTGAACCTGTGCAATCTCTAATCACATTTATTTAATTACTTGACACATCTTAGAACAAAAGAGGCTCTAATAAAGCAGGTGAGAATTGAAAGCATGTAGCAATAACTATTGTAACAGTAGTTTTCAATTAATTTTCAGTGTTTATTCAAATGTGTTCTCTATCATGTTTCTTTTTTCTTTCATTAAAAGAAAATAATTGAACTCTTGATGCTGAGTACAGCTCCTGCTTTGTCTTGAAGCACAATAGTGCTCTCTGTCATGGATAAACCACTGTGAGGTGTTCTAATGCAGCTGAATAAACAGTGTGATGCTCTGAATGCATCTTTACTGATTTTTTTTTCTGAAGCTCGGTGGTAGCAGACCAGGGATTAGGCTCATGGGTTCTCCAAACCACTGGGTTTACCTGATCTCAGACTAATTCCTTTTTCTTTTTTTTTTTCCTTTCTTTCTCTCTCTCTCTTTTTTAACAAATAGAAGAGCAAATTTTGCCAAGAAGCAGAAAAGATAGAACAAGGGCAGAGGGTAGTTGTGCATACAGTGTGAGTTGACAGTTCCTTGTGGTGCTGTAAGCATAGATGTCATGCTAAAGAGACTTCAGAGTGGGATTAGCACCTTTTACTTTGGAAGGCTCTGAGAGTGGCAGCTAAACCGAGTCAGATCTGCAATCCCCCTCACCTAGTCATGGACACAAAAGAATTCTTGGTAAACAGTGGGATAAATCCTGTTCAGCATCTGTAAGGGTAAAGGGCGTACAAAACCCTTCATCTTTAGCAGGAAGGTGAATCATGCATTAGTCTGTATTTCTCGCTGCATACTGGGACTCACAGTCTTTGCAATAGCTTTTAATTAAAGATGTAGCTATCTGACATAACACTCTGTTTAATATGAAGTGGGCTTCTGACAGTTGCTAATGCTGTCCACAATTTGTTGTCCCCCAATCTAAAGAGTTGTCAGAGAGGGAAGAAATCATGGGGTGCTCTGGGAGAACTGTTCATTACTTTGACCGCTGCTAGTCACGCTTAGTAAGAACCTCTTCTTGTTATCTATAGGAAAGAACAGATTTTTTGCAAGACCAGGAGATCATTATAAAGTTTTTTAACTCAAAGCACAAACAGACCTCATTTCTACTAATTGGATTATAAAATCGAAAATATCTTCATTATTACTGATAATATGATTATTATTTTCCAAAGGAGCTTGCAGCTTTTAGTGTCAAGCTCGTATCCTGCTACTTTCTTACCTAAGGCCACAGGGAATCTTCCCCTGTGTACCAATAGCTTCATGAACATTCACTTTTCTGCCTGGGGACAAATCTAGTAACAACAGGACAAATTAACAAGTACACACCAACTGCTTTATGCAGCCCCTACACCTGAAAGCAGCTACAAACCCAGTTTTGCCATGTGGTTTGAGGAACTGTGGGATTGCCTTGCCTGCTGAGCAGAGCAGTACAGGGAACTGGATAAATATATATCAGAATCCTCTCCCTGGTGGATGATACTCTAGCAGTGAATGTCACTTACCTTAATGTAAACATCGTTTCTTTCCCTGTGGAGGACGGGGCAGGACTCCTTTGGAAGCCTACCATTGACATTTCTGTTTCCACTGTAATGAATCTGTTGCTGGTTTGACAGCTCTGAGGGTACAAACTTCCTCCTGTTACTCTTCTATGACAGGAGTTCAGACTCCACAAGCAAAACACAAGACTCTTTCGAAGGCATTTGTGGTGCTGATTTTTCAGATATGAACAGCTGTCCCTCAGGAAGGACATTTATCTGCCAAAGGTAATTGCTGTTGAGCTGGATTTGCTTTGGAGCAGTAAAACAAGAGTACAACGGATTCAAAGTTCAAAGCTAAAAATTGGGAATTAAAAACCACAGGGGTTAACTTCTCTGCCTTCTGTCACACAGGAAGCCTGTCCTGCAGTGGGAGTGCTGATCTGATGTGTTAAATAGGTATCTCAGTAGTTTCCATCTTTCTTTATCATACATTCCGCCCTGTAATGCCAATCTGCTTTTCTTTTTTTCTTTATTTGGGCAGTTAAATATATTGCCTCTACAGCCCTTGGAATTGAACCTGATCTGTTTGATGGGAATGTAAAAAACAATAACAATGCCTCACTCCACTGCTACAGCTAGGGATGAGGAAGACTTGCGCATTTCCTTTGTGCTAAGTGTGCCCTATAGCATAGTTACGGCGGTCTGGGGCCACTTTCTGTCCTATTTGCATGGGATCATGCAACACGCTTGTGACCTTTCAGTGCGAGAGGGCAGAACGTTATGTGAGTGATGGCGTGGTTCCTGCTTTATGTTTCCAGACTCTGGCAGCAGTTGGCTTACAGTCCGTCCACTCCTGACTGTAAGGAAACTGCTCTGAAGCCTGTTACTGCTGAAACTGGAACATGGTGTGCTGTGCTATTTGTAGTTTCCTGCCGCCGACACTGGATACGCAGTTACTATTCCTCTTGCTTCCTCCATGAACATTAGAATGGGTCCAAAAATAATTGAAGGCGGTATGTTCTGATGAAATATTTTTGCATTTGCACAAATTTCCTCATTTTGCTTGCCAATTTTGATAGGGAGCATTTTGAGGTTGTTTCAGCTTCTTCAACTTGGCACTGCAGAGAGGCAGAAGAATGCTCCCCTGATCAGCAAGGCAAAAGAAGGTGTTCTGACATCTGAATACAGGCTTAAAACGCATTTTTAAGAATGAATATAGCATATGATAAATGGGGAGTTCTGCTTTAACTAATGAAGACAAGAAGATCTAAAAGCTCTAACGGACAACAGAACCCACACATCTAGAAAAAGAGAAGAAAGAGGCCCACACATACAGAAAAAGAAAAGAAAGCTGCTTTTTTTTAAAAAAAATATTTATTGCTTTGATCCTCAAGAAGGTTAGGTGATAAGAGCCTAGCTGTCAGGAAATAAAGTAATTAAACTGTACATGAGGTTCACAGACTTACTGTGCAGCATGTTTCAGATGTAGCTATGTGATTATTTCTAAATGAATGTCTTCCTGGCCTGGCTGAAATGCTTTAAATGGCCTACACTTGTCTTAGGGTCTTAAAAGTATATCTTAAATTAACCTTCATATCTATTTATAGGGAACACGTAAGGGTGGGTGTGCAGTTAAGAGGTTGCCTCCTCAGGAGCTGGTGATGGTTTAAGAGGTAAAACAGGGAGCATGGTCTGTGGATCATTTCCAAGAGTATCAGTGTCATTGTAAACTGGGTCATTCTGTCTTTTCTTTTTACATATCATGAACATTCTATAAACTAATTAAACGTTTTCCTCAACCTTCCTGTGTTGCAAAATCCTTCCATATTACTTGGCATTGAAATCCTGGATGCCTTACATCCTACACAGAGCTGAAAAGGGTCACAAAAACAATTCAATCTCAAGCTGAGGAATTTTGCTCAATTTATTGCTAATCAACACAAATTTCTGATCTCAATTTGGGTGTTGAGAGGGAAAAGTAGGACACATTGCCATAAACAACTATTCTTCCCAGAATGTGTTTCCCTGATTTTTGTCATGGTTTATACCCAGTCTATCAAAACTCATCTGGTGGGGTGAAAGGCAGTGGGGGGTGTCAAGGATAAGGAGTCTCTACTGCTGTTCCAGCTGTTCCAGCATGAGCCACTTTTCGTCTCTTGTGGGGGTGTCCCTGCCCCTTTGCCATGGAAGGCCCCACAGAGTGTCTCCAGCCCTCAGCAGCACCATATTCTTTCCCCAGCACCTTGTATCCAGGCACTTCTCTGGCTGACTGATGATTTGGTGCCATGACCAGGCTGTAGTGTGTGGGGCCCCCTCAGTGCCTGAGCTGGTAGGAACTGGCTGGGACCAGCTTGGGATGGCTGCCCCACTTCTGCACAACCCATCAGTTGTGCCTGTTGCACAGGGGAATGCACAATCACCCCTACACCCAGCCAAATCAGCTCTTAAAACCCTTTAAGCCCTGGGGAACCAGAAGGCCCTGTGAGGGGTGAGTTGGATGTTGAGGTTTTTACCAACAAGCCTGTTCACTGAGGAGGGCCTTAAGGCAGTGCCACGGAAAGCAGGGGTGCTGCCAAGAAAACGGTGAGGTCCAGTGCCACCTGTGGAGTGTGTGTCCCCAGGTGGAGACAGGAGACCCTGTCCGCTCTCCTAGCTTCCCAGATTGCCAGCATTAAGGGAAAACATTGAACATGTTGATTCATGGGATGAGTAAAGAACTAGGACACAGGGGTATGGCATGTTGGACACCCCAAAGTCCAGCAGAAAGCTGATATCCTCTGTTTTGCATCTGTGCAGAGATCCCAGCTTGGGCACCAAAGTGTGATGACATATCAGAAGTTTAAAGCTGTAATTACAACAGAGCTGTATCTCTGCACCTCAGACATGGGTGATTTTGGTAGGGGAAACGCCACGCTTCTGATACAAAGCAGAAAACATCTGTCTGGCTGTTTTGTTTTTAATGGCAGCTATTTGGAGTCACAGGAATGTCACACATTAGGCTAGGAATAGAACCAGGGTCTGTAATAATCACCAAACTCATACAGCATTTTCAACTGACTGAAGTTGTATTTCTCTCAGATTCTGCACACTGAAAGGAAGACCCCTCATCTGGGAACCCACTCTGATCTTTTCATAATTTACACTGTTTTTTCTATTTGTGAGACTGTTGTCTATTTATCTCTTTTAGTATTACCTTCCCTATCCAGCCAATTAATTTATTTGCACTTGGACAGCAAGCAGTTCTCTGTAGATGATCTGTGCCCAGGAAAGGCCATTTCCATTTTAAGGAACAGAAAATCCTTTCCATGAATGCCTGAGTGTTTGGTGTCACTACATTTGGTGGAAAAGTACAATATTTCAAAAAGCAAGCAAAAAATGCAGATGCATAAAATACGCCCAGGTATCATTAGTCATATTTATGTGTTCAGGATCTGTAATTTTCTCCCACTTTCAACAATAAAATTATTGCTTCTCTGTTCAGCATTATAGAAATCACATGCCTTACTTTGTGCGTGGCTGTGGCTTGATATCTGTCAGGAAGAAAACCACAGATCTCTTACTCTGGCATTTAGTAGGAACATTCAGCGTGAGGATGTTGGAAAGGGTGCTCTGATATTAATACAAAGCCATTTGTCACATCACACATCTAGCTAATTTTCTAGTGGGTTGACAGTTGGGCCCATTGTCTGGAATAATTTAATGTACTGTATCTTAAACTTACTGTACTCTATGAATCATATACACAGATATTTATAATGGAAAATCTGTGTTCATGCAGCATTGAGGTTACACAAATACAGCTGTGGGTCTGAACCTTCAGCTGGTGTAAATTGGCCTCATTGGAACGACACCAGTATATCCTGGCTGTAGAACGTGCTGAACACATGTGAAAGGGAAAGATCTGGCAGAAGTATCGCCTTGTCCGTCATTGTCTGTAAACAAGAGACAAACACAAAACCAAACACAACTTCGTGTTTAGGCTCTGGCTTAGCAAAGCATTTAAATGTACACTGAGTTCTATTTTAAACCTACAAGTACTTTGATTTAATTAAGGCTGTATTTATAGAGCGGTGTAGAGTGGTGATAGGAATTACAGCCAATTGGGATTTTTTTCTGTTGAAGCAGTTTTCATCAAATTTTATGATTCATGACAAAAATTAAATCTGCTATCAAAGTTTTCTTTAAGTCCAAAATTTATCTTGGGGCCAGTATACTCCTGTCAAGAACAGCCTTTTTCCTAGTGACCCTTCATGTAGCTAGCCCAGTATCAGGCCCTGATGGGTGCTCATGGCCCTGACCAGCTTCACCTGCAGCTTCCCCATTTCCGCCCATGGGCCAGGAGCCCCACTGCAGCTCAGCTATATATGTCAGCCTCCAGCCTTGCTACAGTGCTGCCTTGGCTATGGGCTCTGATGAGTGGGATACTGATCCATCGACTGATTTTCATGCATTACCTGGGACCTGCCCTGGACTTGTGCTGTGATCATGGGATTATGCCTGAGCCTAGTTATGTGTACTGGACCTGATGCTGACCAGCTGATTGACTTCATAGCATGATCTTGGACATGTCTTGTCACCTACAACTTGCTGATGGTCTCTTGATTAAGCCTGTTTGCTGTCAGACCTCGGGGGCTGTGGTACAGGCTCTGACTAATGAGGCCCCTGTCTTGCTTGTTGGGCCTTTGTTTCTGGCTCTTTATTCCATAGGGAGCAGCTAGCCTGAACAGCCAACTCCAGCCCTCTCACAAGCTTGAGTGGAGGGATTTTTCCGTATTCCAGGTAAATGAGTCTTCAGATTGCTGGCTCTTTTCATGTATAGCTTTGTGGAGATGTTGCTCTTCTGTTGGCCTTTTCCAGATGCACAGGTGACTTAGGTATGCCTGGTTCCAACTAAACTGTAGTTATGACTCTCATCTAGAGGTATGAGGGGATGTTCTTGATTGATTGCCTTTCATAAATGTAGCTCACATGCAAATCTTTCCAGGATCAGGCCCTTGCATATCAGTTAATACTGTGTATGTACCACAAGTCTGTTGCATAGTGTTCTTTTTTTGTTGGTTTTTTTTTGTTTGTTTTGTTGTTGGGTTTTTTTGTTGTTGTTTTTTGTTCAAATACTGGTAAGTTCAACTGCAAGAGATTTAAGGAACATGGCTTAATTTATCTTTGAGTTGTATTGAATAGTTGTGCTCAATGAGATAGGTACAGACCTTGCAGCTGGAAACTTCGTAAACCTCAAGAGAGGGACTCTAGCAGGAACTATACTGAGTGTATTACAGTAGAATCATAGAATAGTTAGGGTTGGAAAGGACCTTAAGATTATCAGGTCCCAAACCCCCTGCTACGGACAGGGACACTTCACACTAAACCGTGTCACCCAAGGTTCTGTCCAATCCGGCCTTGAACACTGCCAGGGATGGAGCATTCACAATCTCCCTGGGCAACCCATTCCAGTGCCTCACCACCCTAACAAGAAAGAATTTCCACCTTCTATCCAATCTAAAGCTGTTTAAGCTTGAACCTGTTACCCCTTGTCCTGTCACTACAGTCCCTAATCAAGAGTCCCTCCCCAGCATCCCTATAGGCCCCCTTCAGATACTGGAAGGCTGCTATGAGGTCTCCACGCAGCCTTCTCTTCTCCAGGCTGAACAGCCCCAACTTTCTCAGCCTATCCTCATATGGGAGGTGCTCCAGTCCCCTGATCATCCTCGTGGCCTCCTCTGGACTTGTTCCAATAGTTCTATGTCCTTTTTATGTTGAGGACATCAGAACTGCACACAATACTCCAGGTGAGGTCTCACGAGAGCAGAACAGAGGGGCAGGACCACCTCCTTTGACCTGCTGGTCACACTCCTTTTGATGCAGCCCAGGATACGGTTGGCTTTCTGGGCTGCAGGTGCACACTGAAGCTGGCTCATGTTCAGTTTCTCATCAACCAACACCCCCAAGTCCTTCTCCGCAGGGCTGCTCTGAATCTCTTCTCTGCCCAACCTGTAGCTGTGCCTGGGATTGCTCTGACCCAGGTGTAGGACCTTGCACTTGGCATGGTTAAACCTCATAAGGTTGGCATCAGCCCACCTCAGAAGCATGTCAAGGTCCCTCTGGATGGCATTCCTTCCCTCCAGGGTATCAACTGAACCACACAGCTTGGTGTCATCGGCAAACTTGCTGAGGGCGCACTCAATCCCACTGTCCATGTCAGTGACAGAGATGTTGAACAAGACTGGTCCCAACACCAATCCCTGAGAGGCACCACTCATTACTGGTCTCCAAGTGGACACTGAGCCATTAAGCACAGCTCTTTGCGTGCGGCCATCCAGCCAGTTCTTTATGCACCGAGTGGTCCGTCTATCAAATTGATGTGTCTCTAATTTAGGGAGACAGTAAACCCTCCCTGACCACAGTCGAAAGGTTTAAATACCTGGGAGGAAAACTTTTTCAACTTAAGGGACAGTGTTGACTTAAAAGCAAATGTGTATAAACTGGCTATGAATCTGGTTTAGGTCAGAGAGTATATGAAGTTTTCCTTAACAGGAGTAGAAAGTTTCTGGAACTGCTTCTCATAGGAAGAACTGAGTTGTGGTACTTGTTTTCAGGTGGAGCTTCGTCCCTTTGTTGAAGGAAATTGTATACTGTGGTTAGCTGCCAAAAGCAGTGATTGGACTTGACCTGAATGCCCCTTTGGGACCATTTTCTTGATATGTGCTCTATGTTGTTCTTCAAGATTGTGTGGTTATAATGGTTATCATTCTGACCTTACCCATATGAGTTTGATATTTATGGCTCAGAACATACAGAAAAGATGATTTGCTACAAGCAGGTTCATAATTAATTTCAGTCCTAATATAGTATTAGCTGGATTTGGGTTTTATTATTTTTAGCATGTATAAACAATTTCATTAATGAATATATTCAGTTCACTAGCTGCCAAACCCATAAAGGCTGAAATCTTCTCATCAGTATTGCTTGGTATAGGGTGTACTGCCAGCTGTGTGATGGAAACATCATCCTGTGCTGCTCTCCAGCACTGTTTCAGAATCCAGTGCTAATGCTCCTCTCAGTGAGCTCTGATAAAAGCTGGAGAGCAGAGGTTATTTGAAATGATGTTATAAATCTCGTTTTACCTGAGGTGGGGCTAGACAGCACACAGCCTGCATACATGCTGTTCCATATCTGTGCGTTTCTTCTCTGTTGTCAAACAGATGTTCTCTCCTTGTACTCACTAGCCTGCCAGATGTTACAAATCCAGGGAAAGTATGGACTCACATTCTTCCTCCTTAGGACTTACTCATGACCAGCTTGAGACCTGCTGTATGGTCTAACACTTAACCTGGATTTTCTAGTAACTCATCATCTATGCTGGCAATGCAAGAGATTAAGAACTCATTGTTACCAGCACAACTGGTATCTGGGATATGATCTGATGCTTTCTCAAGTAAAGTGGCCTCAAGACAATGTGTAATAATTACTGGCACATGCATGACCATTAATGTTGTTAGGTTAGATGCTTTAGCAAAGTGTTGGGCAGAGACTCTTTAGATCATTCTCAGTTCTTCCAACTCTTTCATAAGAGACTAATTTTCATAATTAAATGTAGTACTTAACATTTTTCAGGATATGCATTCACTGTCCTTTATGTTTTCTTAGAAAAGGGGACTACAAGAGATAATAGCATTAAAAGTTTATCTTTTGTTTTAAGTATGTTTGACCCCTTTCCCCAGCTACTCAGCCACTGGAAAACTGTTAAACTACTTAATTGGTCTCCAGTTTGTCTACAGCAATGTGGAGAAATGCCAGTCTGGGAGACACTGAGGACAGTCAGTTCATGTGTTTTAAGTACTGTAATATTCAATCTTGGTTATTCTGCACTCCAGTTTAGTGTGAATTCGTGGCTGCAGGAATGATTAGCAGACTTAAGAGAATTAACTCCCTGGCAGTCAGCATGACTCCAGCAAAGAAATAAGTCAAAGGAACAATTAAAGGTCGGTTAATTTTATGGTAATCACTAGGCTGGGTCTGGTAGGGCAGTCTTTTTCATGAATGGTGTGAGATCAATTCATACAGTGCTATATAGCAATGTTATAATGACACGGAAAATCTCAGCTGAGACACTGTGTATCTGGTTTAAGCTGATCTCATAGTGCACATTCTCCAGAGTCTGATATTTACTGTATTAAAAACTCATTCCCTTTGATAAGTTAGTTTCCCTGTCAGTGATGTTGAGCATTTTTTCCAGGAGCCCAACTTAGCTCCTTGAAACTGGGGAGGCCCTCACAGGATTGAGTAAAATAGCAATTGTTTTGGGGTTATTGCCATGCTCACATCCTTAATGGTGTGCTTTAATTAAGCCAACTGGGCAGCACACTCACTCCAGGAACACAGGAAGCATCAGCATTTCTCATGTGGAAAACAAACTTGAAAGCTTTCAGGAAATAGTACTAGTAATATGGGTCAGGCCAGACAATGTTCACAGACCTTCATATTGAAACCTCTGGCCACACAGTGCAGACTCACAGCCTCATCCACCATCTGTTATTTTCAGAGCCTCAACTTCCAGTCATCTTATTATGAGAAAATTGTGTCAGTCCACTTTAGACTTTGTGGTCAAAGGAAAAAGTTTGAAAACACAATCCATTAGCTCTCAAAAGCAAATAAGAACTTGCTGGAATGTATTTATTTAAATCCCATGACTGTTGAGCAAATCTCATGATCTGTGGGACTGTGAGATACTGTTTTCGTGCATCCTTGATTAGGAGGGTGAAAATACAAGGTTTTCCATGATTCCAGATCTGTGCAGTAGAGAAAACCCAATACTCTCTTCTGAGTGCGTGGGGAAAATGTCTACAGTTAAGTAAGCATTAAACAGAAATGCTTAAGCAGTTTCTGAAGGAACCAGCTGTGGAAACGAGCCATGTAGACAAATCCAAGCGGTACTGTGCTGTTTTGAGGGTCAGTTAGTATTCCACACAGCACTGGACTGCGCCATGCAGAGGTACCAGTTCATCTGGAAGTTATTTGAGTATGCCCTGTCCCTGGCAGTGTTCAAGACCAGGTTGGATTTCAACCTCATCTATTTGAAATTGTCCCTGCCTGTGGCAGGGCTGCTGGAACTAGGTGATCTTTAGGGACCTTTTCAGTTTGGAAATCACTCTATGATGATTCTGTGATCTCAGATACAGTAATGCATTGCATAAAGTAGATGTGTCTGCAGTCTTGCCGAGCCCTGGTCGCTGTGTAAAATGCGCGATTATAAATACTTCTTATTATTCGTTAAGATCAGAGCAGTGAAAGTTTTTATAGAGTAAAGTGCATCATTAACCCTACTTCAGACCATAGTGAATCTGCATCTTTTGACTGCACTCATTCCTAGGCATCTTGCTTTATTTTCTCCCTGCTACAAACCACACGAAACTCAAACATCTTGATTCTCTGTGCATTCAAGTGAGACTTCAGAGCATCAGGGAGAGACTTCAGACCATAATGATAATTTGCTACAGGTATAGGCCAGCTGAAACCAACATATTTTTTTAATGAAGAGTTATCATAGAGAGATTTAAAGACTAAACTGAAATTGAATCTCTTCTAAAATCTGCCATTGTCTGAAGTTTTAAAAACATTGTTTTGGAAGGTGGTACAGATCTCATCATTAAGGTCTGTTCAGTATTCTTCATAATTCTTGAAGGTTATTCCTTCAACTGCTATTGTGTATTTCAATTTATTAAAGAAGACAAAAAGGCTAATCATCTTTTAAAAGTCCTTTTTTCTTTCTTTCTTTGATAGTTTATTATTATATTTTAAAAGACAGAAGCATGGTTTAACTTAAGCTAGGTTCTCATCCAATCGTATATGTATAGATTAGATGGAGGAAATGTTCCCTATCCACAGAATAATAGATTACTTCTTAAATTACTTGTCTTAAAAAGATCCTGATTTGGCTTTGCTGAGCATAAAATATTAGATTTACTGTTTATTTTTAGTGGATTGCTGCCAGTTTTCTTCTCCCTGAATGTCTTTACATTGTTTAAAACATTAAAAAATGTTCACAACATGTATCTGCTTACAAGAAATCTGTGTTGCCTTCTCAGCAGAGATGTAAAAGCTTGTTGTTGGGATATGAACTTTGCTGTCATGGAATTTTTCTTTCCTTATTGGCTTTATAGCTTTTTTTGGTTTTTAAGCGCACAACTGCGGCAAATTTGTGCTAATGCTGCTTATTAAATCTTAATAAAGTGAGAAAAGGAAATCCAGTGAGAAAGCTTTAGGTGTCTCTTCAGGTTATAGTATGTTGTTTCATTCTGCTTAATTGTCAGTAATATTTGAAACCTCCTATCCTTGTAAAATCTTTTTATTTGTACTTTTGGAAGAAATGGAGATGGGCCTGATCTTGGTCACCTCAATGAGTACAAATAGAAAGTAACTGTGTCAATGATATTACTTTGGACTTGCACCTTTGTAACTTGAACCAAATTTGGCCTTTAAGACTATTCATCAACACAAAATACAAGCTACTGTAGGCTCTGTAGTTGTACGTGTATTTTCATAAACAAAAGATTAAGAAGTCAGGTGTAAGTGACAGATTTTTTGGGGACTAGGTCAGTGTAGTGTGTCTGGTGACATTGGAGCACTTGCAGGGTTTATTTGCTTCTCAATGAACGGGATACTCAGTGCTCTTTCTGCAAATCCCCTGCACAAAGCAGTGCATTCCCATGCTGAATTGAGTGCTTAGCATGAAATGCTGAGTTTATGGAAGGATTCTTAGGTGACCTACACAGGGCCTTTACTCTAAGAGTACTGTCTCTACCAGGAGCAGTAGCTGACCCTGAGAAACTATAGCAACATACAGTGCCTGAGCAGTGAATTCTGAGGTTTCTTAAGCTGTCACAAGTCAAAAATTATCACTCATTGCTAAACAACAAAACAGCTCTTGACTGGAGAACATGTAAATGTTAAAACAAAGATCTTGACTGATCCTTTGACTGTAAGGTAGTTGGTTAGAAGCTGCATTTTCACCCTTTCTCTAACACCAGGAGCTGACCTGACCTAACCTCCACTGCCCCTCGAGTTAGTTTTTTGGTTTGTTTTGGTTTTGTTGTTTTTTTTTTTTTCTTATAATGAATTAAGTTGGGCTGGATTTTTTTATCCTGAAAGAGTCCCTATTAATGTACCCAGCTTGCTGGGATGGAGATGAGGGAACATGGTTGGAAGGGACTTAGTAACAGAAATGTCAGTAGAAAAGAAGAAATTGGAGAACGTAATGCCCACAGAGCCGTAGGCAGGAGTAAAGAACGAAAGTTTCTCACTTTGAATGCATTTAGTCTCTAACATAACATGGAACAAGCCAAAACATAAACACACTATCTTCTAACTGAGTTGTGACTGCTTATAATGACTGAATGTGCTGCAGATTGAAATATCACATTAATGTGCTGCAAAATAAAGAATGAGTTTCATCAACTTTATTGAATGTATTCCCTTCTGTATCTGAAGCACTCTACTACACCTTTTGCTTGGAAGAAGTTGTAATGTGTACTCTTTATGGATATTAATAATACTTTTTTATTTTTTTTCTCCATCCCTAAAATAAGTGGAAGATAGACTGGGTTCTGGCTTTGGAATTACAAATATCTAGGAAATATAAGTGTAGGAAGTCAACTGGCTACTTGAATGAAACCTTTGAAAACTTAACATATAAATGAAAAAGAAAGGGGGGGCGAGAAAATAGCATCAGTAATATTTACAGAGGTTTGGGTCCATTTCTGGAAAAGGGCACGTTATGAACTGCTAGGTTTTCAGTCAGTGAAGCAACCCTTGATTTTTAAGTCCCTTTGCTGCTATCTTTCCATGCACGAAATTCCCATTACTTATAGGAAAAGACTATGGGATCAGCCTCCTGAGGAGCATACTTTATGAATTATGTTTCCTGACCTATCATTCTGTTAATAATGAAATATAGTGATAACTTAAATGCTTCCTTTGCTCAACAACATCTTATTTTTATGAGAAACATAGAGGAGGGTTTTTTTTTTTTGTTCATGCTGCATATACATCTGCCTTGAAACTCTTGAGTTTTTGCACTGTCTCTTGTTTATTTTCATACCTAACACTTTTTTCCTCTGTCCTGTACAAATACTTCTAGATGTTCGACTGGATCAGCCACAACAAAGAATTGTTCCTGCAGAGTCACACGGAGATTGGTGTGAGCTACCAACATGCCCTTGACCTACAGACGCAGCACAATCACTTTGCCATGAATTCCATGGTGAGTTGAAAGCACAATGGGTCTGTGCGCATGAGTGAGGAAAGGGCTGGCACATGCGGCCACCTCCAATTCAGAGATCACTATGGATCTGTGGGAGGTGAAGTGAGAAGAGTCAGGCTGGGCTGTAACAGAAGCCCTCTCTCCGGAAAAGTGTTGCTCTGTTCACCCAGACACTGCTATGTGAATATTTCCTTGACTTAACAGTAGAGCAGTCCTGTGGAGCTTGTTTACACTTGGAGAGCAAATACAGTATTTTTAAAAGTTTTTGACATTTCTTTGACTAGGAATTAATGAGAGCTGTAGGTGGTACCTTAATAATTCCTGCTTCTCCCCCCCGCCCCGCTAAGGTACTTTTCAAAATCTTGAAAAAGAGACAGTTCTCAAGTTGTCAGTTGTGGCCACAGTGGGATTTTGGCTTTTTCAGCAGTGAATTGGTCAGTCTTTTTGAATGCAACTCATTTACCTTAGGGTTTTTTAAAGAGAAAAAAAAAAAAAGTGTCATTATAATTTATAAGTCCTTTGCTCACTTATTCTTTCCAGGTATAAGGTGTTAGTTCTGGAAACTGCTCTGCTTTCAGCACAGAAATGAGGACAGAATGTATTGATGTTTTAATTATTTCACTGGGTTAGAAAGATGCGTGCATACCCCTGCTGCAACTGCACAGTATAGAGATGACCCCTCTCTGAATGCTCTCTGTCAACTACACAAAAGCTTCCCCTGAGTAAACCAACTCCTACAGGTGTACCTTGTCATGCTGTACATGGTCAGACTGAAGTTGCACTGGGGCTGAGACCTCAAAAGTGGTGGTTGATGTTTAAGTTGGTGATGTAAGTCACTAGACCCTCACCATACTATGACACCAAAGGGCAAGGTAAAAAAGAAGCCTTGACTACCTGAGGTCGTTAAAAACTGCACACTGCTGTCATAAGTTTACAGGTGTTAACCCTGGTAGTCTGGCCCAGTTCCAGACCAAGTAATTAACTTCTGTGACCTAAATTCCATACACTATTTCCACCTACCTAGTTATTCCTCACTTAAGCACTGTGGTTCACTAGGGCATTGCTTAACAGTGGAACATGAGAAATGTTTATAATGTCTATTAATGTATCCATTGTAATCATAATTGAGAGGAGTACTGAAAAACAGGCTGTAGGCACCTGAATCTTTAAGCTTGCCATCGCAATGCCACCCAACAAAATACAGCTTAGCACTGCCTCCATATAACACTGCTACTCGGAGGAGCAAATAAGCATGTCCTGGAGGTTAGTGCATTAAAGCCATCTGGCTTATGAAAGATGCAAAGTTGGTCATAATTCTTCAGAAAACACTATTAGAAGAGCCAGGCTGGAGGACCTCCCCTTATCTTTTTTCCATTGCTGTCTGGTATTATTTTCTTAAAATAACTGGGAGCTAAACTTGGAGAGAGAGAATTGTTGTTAATAGAAAATTAAGGAGTGACAGGGAGGGTCTAACTAATGGAAAAATTATTTTCCTCCATTATTCTTCCCTCTGTCCCCAAGTGAACTTTTTGGGGGGAATTGGAGAAATGCATGGAGGTGAGACATTTCCAAAGATCTTGGAAGAAGTTCATGTGACAGAGACCTCTCGGTGGCTGCACTGTGGCTTGTAGCTGTGCCATCTCACCATCTCAGTGGTGTCAAACTCCTCTCTAATAGAGCTGTCTAGCAGAGAGACCTTTTTGGCTGAGGGGAAAGCGCAGCAGATGATGAGCCTCCCTTTTTGTGCTGTCTCCAGTATAACCCACACATATAGAAGCCCATACAGTCAGCATGAATCAATCTGCAAAGAAGATTGGCTCCTCCATCTCTTTAGGAATATAACTCAAAGAGAGTAGTACATCTGCGTGTTATTTTTCGTATCCTACTTTTCTTTAGGCTTTAGTTGAATTTTAGACCTAGAATCCCCTCTGATGATGGGGTGATGTCCTCTTGTTTTGGATCAACATTGATTCATGCAGCAAGCAGGCAAAGTTAATTCAGCTTGGGTTTCTATTTTAAACAATTCTTGTGGTATGCTCTCTCAGTAGGAGCTTTTTAAAAAAATTCTTCAACAGATTTTGGTTGTCAAAGGTTGTGTAAGGAACTGTGGTATTGCTGTCAGCAGTAGGGCAAAGTCAGGCTAAAAAAGACTGGCTTTTGGGGCTTGTTTTGTTTTGTTAATACATTAAAATCAATATTGAGAGAAGATACAAAGAAGGGCAATGTAGCTGTGGATGGCTGCATGTTTTACAGAGAAAACCCTTACAAACTTCAATGGAAACTGGGTCGGATCTTGCATCTCTAAGGTGTTTTGCTTTGATTGTTTCTATTTCTTTTTTTATTATTTTTTTTTTACCTTTAAGCCAGGCATAACTAATAATAATTAAAATATTTCCTTCAGTTCCTGTAGAAAATACACTCTCCAAATGTTTATTGGGTCATGCCTTTTGCACATGCCTTTCCTATACTTCTCTATAGGCATGCTGTGACCGCAGCTTCTTCTTGGGAAAACAATTTATTACTCTGTTTTTTACAATAATAATTCTTTTTTTTAAATGAACAGTGTGGGATGTGGAGAAGTTGTGTATTTGAGGTAGTAAACTGTAGTGGGTTTTTTTTTGTTTTTTTTTTTTTTTCCTGTGACTCAAGGCAGTGCCTGTTTTCACTTCAGTTTCAAAATAAATTATGTTAGTCTTTATCACAGCTGTACAGTGTTTATACTGAAACAATAATACTTTGCACAAAGACAAATCTTCAGCTCCAGTGCTTCAAGTAATCTTAATCTAATAAATTCACTAGAGAAAATAAAACCCTGTTTCAATACGACACAAAGCGTACTGGTTGCAGTTCTGCACTTGGATACTTGGTATATGTTTCATTTGGTCTGAGTGAAATTATTTGCATTTTCTTTCTTGGAATTGTTTATGCCTGGATCCATTAACCTCCTTAAAGAATGAGTTATTACTTTCCATGGGATGTGTGTAAAAATGCGAGTGTTCAGTGGTGGCATTGCTGCCTATCCTGCTGTCCCAGAGTTAGCTATCTGACACTAGATGGAGGTGCATGTTGTCCTAAGGAAAGTCATAATAAATTTCAAGGACATTACAATTATCGTGTAAAGGCTAATGATGTCTATTGAAAAGCCCCAACATTTGTCTTGTATGAACAGTATTTTTCTGAATGTAGGCTGTGTTCAAATGCCATCCAATATTATTCTGCAACAGACTACATATAATTGGTCTTCTTAAAAATACTTAAAGGTCTTAAAGATATCTCAGGAGTTTATTTTGTCACTTAAAACCTTCTGCTTTGGATTTACGCATTAGGTTCATTTCACAGATGGTTTCTAAACTAACAGTAACAGAGTTCAAGCTGGTTATTTTTTATTTTATTTCAAAGAACAACTCTTCAACAATCAAATTTCACCTTCAATTAATCTGCAAATCCCTTCCTTTGCAGCCCACCTTCACTGATTGCCATCACAGTATCACAACTAGTTCTGTAGGAAATGAGATGAACACAAGCAAATTCCTTGTAGATTTAATGCTTCTCACTGTTCGTTTTTCTTTTGTGAGTGTAAGGTATTCTTTTTATGCATATATCAGAAGGAAGTATTGTGCCAGCTACAGTTGGAGAGTTTAATTAAGATGGAAGGTCTCGCAGCATGCCCTCTAGATGATCAGGACTGAATTAGTGTATTTTCCTGTGGGAAATCGTTCCGCAATTGGAACTCCACAGCGGTCAATGCGTATTCCTGAGACTGAGGACTGTTATCCTACCAAGTGTTAGGAACCTTGGCAGTGATTGCTTACAATAGAAGGAACGCCTGTGTTATAGACATTGATGATCAGAATCAAGGCCTTGTTTAGGTGACAGAGATGGACAAAGAGGGGTATGTGCACTTGCAAGGCATTACACATCCTTCCTAAACTGTAAAAGAAACTCTTGTGATGCTGACCTACGTGTTGGGAAATTTTTCCTTTTTTTTTTCTAGTCAAATGATTTTTACAAGGCAAAGATCCTGGGTTATGACTCAAGTTTCAAAATTTAAATACAGTCAGTGAAAAATTACCTCTAACATGGAAAGTAATTTTGAAAAGTCTGCTAATACATGTAAATGAAAGGTTTATCAATGATAAAGAATATATATTAGCCAAAAATTGGTTGTATACTAGTGTCACAACAACAGAATGTCAACTGAAATACTTTTAACTTTACTTCTAGACATTAATATATTGTTTTCTCATTGTTTGACCTTGTTGATGCAACCCAGAGACACTGGACAGTCTTATGTGCAGTGTTTCTGCTTCACTGAGGTGGGACAGATAAAGCAGATGTACAGAGTGCATATATTGGAAGTAGGAAGTATGTCCACTGCACTACCTGATGGAGTTATACAGAAGAGCACATCACATGTGATAGTGCACCTGAATCCATTTTTTCCTCAGAAAACAACAGGGGAAGCTCAGGAATCTCTGTTTCCTGAGCCAGTTTCACTTGATGCTATAAGAATGGATGTGTGAACAGGTAACTCCCAAGCCGATCCTTGCTTTCTGCTGGAAAAGCTATGGAGTTAGTGGGATGGCTGCAGTGGGTTGGTACTCTTCCATGAGAAATTCTCATCTACAGAGGTGAAATTTCATCCATAAAAATTCTCATCTCTGTGTAAGAATATAACAGACAGAACAACATATAAATCTCCTTAGCTTAAACCCCAGAACATCTGCTGCATTTCAATTATTCTTACTTTTACCTTTCTGCTAGTTAACACATCTGTATACTGTAGCTGTAGGGAACTAAGTTGTTTTTCTCCATGCTCATTGTGTTGCAATGGCTGAGATAATTTGGGGGTGGGGGGGGGGAGTAAATAAATAAAAGCAAGCTGAAAGCAACAAATTTTTACATGAAATTAAAACTTCTCCAGCACCTTTTCCTTCAAACACAGCAAAGTTTCAGGCCTACATTTGGCACAGCTCATCCAAGCTTTAACAACTGTAGAGATGCTGCTAGACTGCTTTCAGGTTAGAAGACTGGACCTGAAATGTTGCACATGATCTTGGCTGAGGCTCAGTCATAAAGATTTTCTGGGAGAAAGGCTTAAATATTTAGTCTAAGTTCTAGTTTCTGATCTAGAGGGACACAAAGAAATGTTTGACTGTGGGTTGTGGTCAAATTTCCAAACTTTAAACTCCACAACAATTTTGATCAGTTTCTCTAATTGTACTGGAAAAAATAAATTATTTAAAATAAATCTGACAATTTTGAGCCAAATCCATTTTTAAGAAAAGGATATGTAATAAGGGGGGGAGTGGGGAAACAAGCTCAAAAGTGAAGACTGGGTATTGCTATAGGTCTGTGTTATTTATGTGACAGGTGTTGCAGTCACGGTTCTATCGGGGGAGCGGAGTGGCTCTAAAGGCTGTGGCCCCATCTTGTTTTCCTTTAGTATGTACAGATATGATGAGTGTACTTCGTAGTTATCCCCCACACTTTGCCTGACACACTTGCCCGACATACTTAGTTTGAACCTGTGCTTGCCTTGGCAGTTCTCTGTTGTGTTTCATGTTTGGATTGGCAGATACTTTTCCACATTGTGCTCCCACTCACTATGATGAGATCCTGCTCCAACGAACATTTCCACCTGTGATTTATTATTTGCCCATGAGTAATACTGTTAAAATCATCAGGGCTGTGCCTGTCCTTGTTCATCAGCATCTTACAGATTCTACTCTCTGAAATTCCTAAAGCCCTTTTGAAATACTTTTGTGAGACAAGAAAGTGGTGAGTCAACATTAATAAAACATCTCAAATTCTGGGATGCTCCTTTCCTCTGGTAAGGAGGAAAGAGAAAGAAGTGTTTGCATCAAATGATGTTCCAGATATCTGCAAGACAGCCGTCATCTGTCTTTGATGCTGCATCTTTGTAAGACATTGTCATTATGGCTATTTATGTTTAGGTTTATGTTCCAGTGTGGAATGGGGATGTTGTAATACAATTACATTGCTGTCCACAATTCAGTTTGAAGAGAAAACCCTATCTTTCCACTACTTCAAGGCTGAATAAAAACTGTTGTGGAAAATTCTTATGAAAGAAACTTTTTTCAAAATGTAGGCTTTTTGAATCCTTCTAAATTCAGAATATAGTTAAATGATATCTCTGCTGGAGAACAGCTTACAATAACCTGCAAAAAAGATAACATTTTAACTGAAGAATATAATTTAATAGACATTTCTGTGGGAAATCTTATGTTTCTATAGAATATCCTTATGAGCTCTTTTAAATTCTATAAGACTTTTTCATTTGTTGACACTACATGGCTATAAGGGATTGTCAGGTTCTCAAAGGACAGAAAGCAAACATTTCACTTACAAATATGTGGATCTAGCATCCAGAAATATGAAGAAATGAAAGAGAAATATCAAGAATAAGATATAAGCAAGGAGTAGACCTTAACAGGTGAGTAAATAGCTAAAGTATGACAAATTAGTTCTCCATAAATAAATTAAAGGGGAGAGGGGGAGATAACAGTGGTAGATAATGGCATAGATGTGCAAAAAGATTCCCCAGGGATGTGTTATGCCTGCTATTCACGCATATTTAAGCAGGTAGTTGGTTGCTCTTGTTGAACTGCTAGGCTTTGCTCCAGCTGAAGGTGTTTGGAATGTGTAATGAAGGCAGAGGGTGGTCACAGTTCTTTCTTCTCTTTATGTGTGCTTTTTAATTTCCAGAATGCCTATGTCAACATCAATAGGATCATGTCTGTTGCAACAAGGCTTTCCGAGGCAGGCCATTATGCTTCCCAGCAAATCAAACAAATATCTAGCCAGCTGGATCAAGAGTGGAAGAGTTTTGCTGCAGCTCTGGATGAACGCAGCACCATCTTAGCCATGTCTGCTGTCTTTCACCAGAAAGCTGAACAGGTGAGCTGCTTTCATGAGTAACGAAATGATCCTCTGCTACTTAATAATGATGATGCTTCAGTTAAAACCTAATGGCTTTTGGCATATATGCAATGAGGTTGAGCCTTGTTACTAGTGGATCAGTGTCTCAAAAACAAATAGTAATGCTTGCCCTTCTCTCCAAAAAATGGGTAAGAAAATATGTTTATGCCATAATGATGAGAGAGGATAACTGACTGAAGTGCACTAGTGCAGTAACATGCTGCTTTATTTCTGTTGCCTAATATTTCATCAATGCTGTGGTTAAATTCAGGATTACTGTGGTCAGAGAAACAGTGTGCATCTGCACTTACACGTATATGTGGTATGTGCACAGGAATATTCACACATATGACATAGACCCATACAGGCAGACAATTTCTAGGAGTCAAAGCACATTATTGTCAACGAAACTTACAGAATTCATTCCACTATCTACTCCTGCAGTGCCTTCCGTAGGCCCAAACTTTGTTAGACCTCACATAGTATATATTTCAGAGACAGCTAAATCCGAGAAAATTTTCCGTGTCCCGGAACTCTAGTTTGTGTCTTTAACAACTACCAGAATGGTTCCATAATTTCATAGCTACAAAAGATTTAAAGTATGTCAATTAATAAAACTTCTGCATTTTTTACACCTAATGGTGATTGTTCAACTTTGACTATATGTTGATTAGATTCGTTTTCCAGTGACAAACACTGCTTTGAGGCTCTCTTCGGTATTGTTGTGTTGTTTTCCAAGTAGTTAATATCAAAACTACTAAGTGTGCTTGATGTTTATAAAATGACCCATACTTAAGGTGACTGAAGAAGTAGTTATAACTAATAAGCCAGAAATTGTGCCTCACAATTCAGAATAGATGTATGGAAAAGTTTAGCTCAAAGATTTGCATTATTGTTTGTTTCTGACTGTAGAATTGTAGTGAATTTTTCCTTATTTTGTGTTTCCTATTGACAACAGGCCATAGCATAGAGCAATCACTCACCCTACTGGGCACTTACTCATGTAAGCACACTCAGTGGCTTTGATGGGACTGGTACACTAGGATGATGCCCAGTACAAGAACTTTCACTGAGTATGATGGGCACTGTAGTGTTTAGGTATTGTCTTAATGTTAATAATTGTCAGTCATCATATGTTTGTAAAGAAAAATGAAAAAAAAGAACTTCTATACAGTCTGTAGTCACAATCAAAATGTTTAAAGTTTATTAATTAATCAATTCTTGTTTGTTTGGGGTTTGGGTTTTGGGGTGTTTTGCCATTTTTTTTTTAATGAGCAATCCCCTGTTTTTCTGAAGTGTCAGTCTTGTTTGCAATTTATGAGTAGTTGCTGAGGTATTGTATAGCATCAAAGTCAACAAAACAGAAAGCTGTATTGAACTGACTGTGAAGCTAGAAGTGAGTATTTTTTTTCCACTGCCTTCTGAACTGTCAAAGCGGATATTTTGCCTCAGCCATAACTTCAAAAAAAAAAAAGTTACACTAATGTCACTTTCAGCTTTTGGTCTTTTTTTCTTCACAGTTGTATGGATGGGTCTGAAAAACCCAGTCATGCTTTGGCATAAGGACTCCTCTTCATAAGGAACTTAAGAAATTCGTACTGTGTGACAGAAGACAGTCTTACATTACTAACAGGAGAATTTGCTAATTACAAACAGCAATTGATCCTCACTTGCAATAAGAGAAAATTCAGTGGAAAAGTGCTAATGTGAAAGCTGTAAACTTTGGTGAAAAAAAAAAAAAAAGGAAAAAAAAAAGAAAAGAAAAGTAAAAATATGGGAGCCAGTGTGTATCCAGTAGCCAGAACTAAAATTTCAGCTTTGATTTAGTAACTCTGGTAGATAAACCAATGACTTGAATGCTAATAATTTGGTCATTTGACCTCTGTATGGTATAAAGTGACATATTTGGGATTAGGTCTGTAACTTACTCTGTTGCCTATCAAGCATTCATTCTAAATGTGGCTATTTGGTATCACCCAGGGTTTTTTTTAAGTCAAATCAGGGCTTCATTATTTTGTAATAAATAAGGTTTAAATCTCTGAAGCAAAGATGTAGATAAACTCACTATTTCCTCTGTCACAGATCAAATCTCTTTTCACTCCCTTTGTTCTGTCAGTAAAGGTAATCTTGATGTGGATTCAACCATATTTCCCACACTGTACCCCTGCTTCCCTCATACGGATCGGATACACAGATTTTCTTTCCTTCTCCAGAGTGATAAGCTGCTACAGTCTCTTTGTTCATTCCTTCCTATTGATTGAAGCTCTCTGTGATGCCAACAGGAAGCAAGTCTTTTAGGACCGTAATCTTTCAGCCTTTGGCACACCCCAGACTGCAAGGAAGTTGTTGGCTTGGGTCAGAGATTTATGAAAAGCTCTATGATCTCTATAATGCGCAAGCTGAGCAGGAAGCAACTTGTTTTTCAAGGTCTCTTCCTAAAGACCCCACACAGAAAATTGCACAGAATACAATTTGTCTGGCTTGGAAGGATAAAAGGCTGAGTCAACCCTGCTGAGAATTGAACCTCACATCTGTCTTCATGTGCCTCAGAATCACGTTGCTTTCCTGGCTTTTATTGCAGATACATGTGGCATGTTGAATGGGGCTTAGCTGAATGAGTTCCTGGATCAAAGCGCTTTTGGTTTGCTTTTTTTTTCTCTTTCTTTCTTTTTTCATTTTTTTTTTTGTGTGTGTGTGCACGTGTGTGTCTTCCTTGAATTTTTTAAACACAATTTGTATATACTAAACCATCATCAAGAAGAGAAAAAAAGGACAAATTTTGCTAACTTAGCTTAAAGCCAGGCTTCCTTCAGCACATGTGTTTGATCAGAAGCCAGTAAACTAAACCCAAAACAGTGACTATGTCCAGATCAAGGTGCAACTCAGGATATTCGATGGAGGTGCTTTCCAAATATCCCTCAGTTCCACCTGCTACAAATCTATTGGTTGGTTGGTTGTTTTGGGTTTTTTTTTACTTCTTTTTTCTCTTCACTCCCTTACCCACATGCTCACATGGAGATATCCTAGTGTAAAAGACAATCTGCTTCTGTATCTTTAGGTATGTCTGAGGCTATTCAAAGTTGCAAGAGAACGTAGGAGAGCATGCCTTATCTCATTGTGATTTCAAGAGAACTGTGCTTATTTACTCCAGATGAGATTCCAGCTCACTAACTGCCAGATGGGGAAAGCAGACATACCAGGTGTCCTCCCTTTCTTGGATGTAATCTCTGAAAGTGTGCTAAAGTGTTCATAAGATGCTCACTCTACAGATTCTGTCAGAATGAACAAATTAATATCTTCAAGCAGCCAAGAGACCTCAACCAATTAATTCTGGGTCAGGGTCTACTCTCAGACATGCAAGAGCAGTAATACTATTTAAAGTAGTAGGTGATAGGTGCACAGGCTAGACATTTGTGCTGATTCTCTGAAAAATGACCCCTGACCATTTGTTTCATATTACAGTACTCCCCAACCAGGAAGACTACTGGTTCTCTCATCTCTGCCTAGATTTCTCTAAGCACATCCTGAACTCTCGTATTTGAGGAAAGGAAATGTGAAAGGTGGGGGGGGGAGGGCAAAAGAAGAGGAAGAATGTGAGGAACGGGAGAAAAGGAAAAGCCAGTTGATATCTGGAAGATGCAGGGATAAGGCCACAATAACTTCTGCATTAAATGGGAAAACTCCAGAAACAGCAATAGGAAACATACAAGTGGCCTCATACAAAATGTTCAGGGCACAAGAGATATAGTTCACTGAGGGAAGTGGTATCATGGCCTTCCTTCCATATTTCTCCACAGGCATTCTGGAGCATGAAAGTTTGGTTTTAATTTGTCTGTGGCCTATACTACCCTGCTTATCCTGCAGCTTCCCCACAGAGGCCTAGCAAGCAGTAAGCAAAGACTGCAAAAAACGTGGAGAAATGTGGACTATAAAATGTCTGAGCTGTGTTTTGGAGTAACCACGTGAGACAGCATAGCAGTCCCTGAGTAAAGTTACTAAGAAGTGCTCTTGAGAATATACTATTACCTGGCCTAATACAGAACTTGCGACTTAGTGAATAGGTTGTGACTCAGGAGTAAGCATAGGTTGTTTCTTTAAAGTTACTTTTGGGTTGAGTCAGAGGCACAAAGGTACCTTAGAGACTTTTTTATTTTTTAGGGGAATTTTTTCTTAATCTCTCCTGAAGTCTTGGAAAGCATGGGCAATTATTGGAGCCTGTCATTTCAAATCATATTTAAGCAGCTTTTATGTTCCCAGCAGGAACTATTCTAGTCTATGGGCTAACAAGAAATTTAAGCAATTAATTCAAATGGTATTTAGTATCCGGTGGACAGTAACAGCTCCTATTTCGACCCAACAGTTAGCAATTTAGAATTTTTAATGTATCTTTTTCAACTCTGTCAAATAGTGATTTTGTGATATGAATATGTTTCTAGCATGAATGCTTACATTTAGTCTTTCTCTGTGTTTGCCGCAGTGTGTGACAACTAAAATTAACATAGAATCAGAATAGTTCAGGTTAGAAGGGACCTTAAAGATCACCCAGTTCCAGCTCCTTGCCGTGGGCAGGGACACCTCCCACTAGATCAGGTTGCTCAAAGCCCCATCCAGCCCTGCTCTGAATACTGCCAGGGGTAGGGCAGGCAAAACATCTTGGGGTAACATGTTCCAGTACCTCATCATCCTCACAGGAAAGAACTTCTTATATCTAATCTACCCTCTTCCAGTTTAAAGCCATTCCCCCTTGTCCTGTTACTACGTGCCCTTGTAAAAAGTCCCTCCATATTTCTTGTAGGCACCCTTTAGGTACTGGAAGACTGCACTAAGGTCTCCCAGGAGCCTTCTCATCTCCAGGCTGAACATGTCCAACTTTGTTGGCCTGTCTTCATGGGAGAGGTGCTCCAGCTCCCTGATCATCTTTGTGGCCCTCCTCTAGACTTGCTCCAACCGGTCCATGTCCTTCTTATGTTGGGGACCCCAGAGCTGAACACAGTACTGCAAGTGGGGTCTCAGAGGAGTGGACTAGGAGAGAAACACCTCCCTTGACTGCTGATCACATTTCTTTTTATGCAGCCCCGAATAGGATTGGTTTTCTGGGACATGTAGCTGCTTTTTTCAAAATGCCCTAATCAGTAGTCCTATGGTATCAACTAAGACTTTACGAAAGTCTTTAAAAAAACCTGTTTGGTCTCCCTGTGTGAATCTATACACACACCACAGACCACTATACACTGTCTTAGGATATTAAGTAAAATACTGACAGGTTGCATTTCTTAAAACCTTTTAAAACAGATGATGCCAACTGCTCCTGCTAGTGGCAGAAGTGAAATTACCGATGTAATTGTTGATGTGGCATTGTCTATATACAATAGATACACAAAAGAAAGATGTCAGACAACAAGGTGGAAATGTGGTTATGTGCGTAGGATCTTCTTGAGACTTCTCTCACCTACTGAGCAAATCAAAGTCTGGGGATATGGCAGTATATAAGTGAGAAGACTATAAGAGCTTGTACTAAAATTGGTAGAATTCAGCAGTTTTGATAAGAGCAGTAACAGTGTGATTCCAGCAGCAGGAACAGTGGTCTATGATGTGTAAAGGTCTTTTGTTCACTCTTTTGACCAAGAGGTTCATATAACAGTGAGAGAAGGGATTGATCTCAGCTCTATGCTCTTAAAACTGTGTAGGAAATGATGTGAATTCCACTACCTTGGCACAAAAGATGATGATTTCAGCTTTATGCAAGGTGTTTGCAGATCTCATCTAAAGACATTCAACAGATCAGGAGTCAAACCAGTGCAAGAGAGCTTGCCATCCTTGCCTCTGGTGTTCTAGAAATCAGTTTTCACTGTTAGATTTGTACTTTGTAGATGTGAAAGTTTAGGAATTCATCTTTGTCACTGAACCTTTGTGCACTGAAAAGCGTTTACGATGCAAACACTTTATAGGCTTGATTACACAGCAGCATAGTGAATAGCTTTAAACTGCTAATAAAAAAGGATGCTGATGGCAGAGTCAGAGCTGAATTGAAATTCTTTGCTTTGAATCTCGCAGCCCCTCATGCTGTGAGTGCTTTACTAACAAGCCACAGGTGAACACTTCATGAGTGCATAAAGCTGTGATCCTGGGGGTGGGTTTGTGGCATTCTATGTTCACCCTACAGGGTACTGCATCTGTTGTATAATTGGCTGTTCTTTTTTTATAAATAGCCACAAAGTACAGCAGGCTGGTTTAACAGAAATGTGAAGGAAGAGAAAATATTAATGAGAAGTAATGAGGTGGCATTAGGCAGTTAGTATGGTCAAAATATGAACATATGAGCTGTGTCATTGAACTAAGTCCTTCTTAAAAGAAAAGCAGGATGGGAACCTTAGAGACTAAATTCCTCTTTTCTTTTACAGAACAAGCAGCACCCAAGAGAGCTTCCCTAATTTGTTCTGCCAGAGTGCATCAGCACTGCCCTGGAGGCCTTTAAGAGTGGAAAAATATTTTTTTCCATCCCCCTTCTCCCCAAAGCCATTCAGTTTCTGGCTGTTTGTTAAGGCTTTCAACCAAGGTGCTAACCCATATCAATTGCAATGGCAATGAATTTTTTCTCACTGTTCATGGATGTCTGCCCACCAGGAACTGGACTGAGACCAGCAGCTCATTTGGCATTGGCTGCTTAGCAGCCATCAGATGGTAATGGTATCTGATCACTGCTGACCTGGGCCAGAATCAAATGTGTGAGCGAGGGCTTTAAAGCCTTGGTATCCTATTAGCAATCCCACTGAGCTGGCCCTGGGTTGGAAACTGCTCAAATACAGACTGTCTGCCTTTCACTGAAATGAATGGTAACATTGGTTTTAATGGGAGTATTTGTTTGCTTAAATTAATAGTGTAAAGGACAGGTAAGCAACTGAAAGAAGATTGACAGCTGGAGACAATGCCAAATACAGCTGTAACCATGTCTTCTGTGTTTCATGATGGTCTTTTTTTTTTTTTTTTTATAAATATGTTGCAGCCTCCCTTTTAGGACTGTAATGTTGTAGCCTCCTTGTGTGGTAGGCAGAGATTCCTAGAATGAGTGTTTTCTGAGCCTGGAGCATTTGTTTTTAATCCGCAAGAAACAGAAAACATTCCTTTGGATCTTGGTGTTCTTCAGGTACTTCAGATACTGAAGAATACACTGTTCTAGGGTACCCAAAAGGACTCTTTTATAACTTCTTTTCCTTAGCCCTTGTGGCAGTCATATGTGGCACTGTATAAACCAATTTTTTCTAATGTTGATGAGATGTTGCTCATTGTTCCTGGAATTTTTCCAGTTCCTTTCAGGTGTGGATGCCTGGTGCAAAATGTGCAGTGAAGGAGGCCTCCCCTCAGAAATGCAAGACCTGGAGCTGGCCATCCATCATCATCAGACCCTGTATGAACAAGTAACACAGGCCTACACAGAGGTATGTGCTTCCCAGAGAAGAATGTGAGTATCTGTTAAGTGATAACAGATATTTGACTGCATTTTGGAGCTTAGCTTTTCTAAATGGGATAGGTTCTGCTTTCCATTTCTGTGATTGTTTCAAGGGAGTCAGATCTAATTCCAGGCTGTAGGAGGTGATTCCCAGCAATGTGCTTGTAAGGGCATGATGGGACAAATCTGAGGGACAAATCACATACAGAATTAAAATCTAGAGCTAGTGTTGGCACCCTAAAGAAGAGCTGCTTTTGCTGAGCAGGGAATCTCTAAGCCACCAATAGCTTTAGCCCTTTTACTTCTGTGAATGAGTCCTGGCTCTAACACAGGTATGCTAATGGGAACAGAGGGTGCCAAAAGCTTTTTTTTTCAATATACAAAACCACAGAGATGTCAGGTCCTCATTACAATAAATGCTGAAAAAAACCTGTGCTTTAGAATCATTTAGGTTGGAAAAGATGATTGAGTCCAGCTGTTAACCTGACACTACCAAATCCACAACTAAACCATGTCCCTAAGCAACATCAGCTATATTTGTGTATACTGTTGTCAAATATCTCAGGCCTAAATAGGGTATGTGGTTTTTGTTTTCCTTTGAAATAGGGTGCCAAGGATGCTAAGACTAAACCATATTCTCTGGCATTTCGTCAAAAACCCCATAAAATTCTTAACTTGCTTTTTCCCCTATTAAGGCTTTAGCATGCAATAAAAGCTACTGAAAGACAGCCAACGTTCAGTACATCTGACCATACAGACCAGGGTCTGTGTTTAGTCCACTTTATTTTGCAAAGGGGCTGCAGGACCTCTCTGGCATCTGGGAGTACTCTTCTAGGAATAAGGCTAGTCTACCTGTTTACCCTAGGCATGGGCCAACCTGCAAATAACCCTGGATTGAGAAGACATGTCTGTTATCTGTTCTATACTGTTATCTGTGTCTCCAGGACTCAAGCTTGTGGGAAAGTAATCCACAGATCACCTGAATGCTTGGGTTTAGTTGTATTTTTCATTTCCCTGCACTGTGATGTGTTTTGACTGTTTTTCTGCATACCAAGCAATTTTGCTCCTTCCAGGATTTTCCAAGCTGGACTGTAGTGCTTGCTGCACTTAGTAAATTACCAAGTGAAGGGTCCAGAACACAATATAACAACCTCCTCCATGCTCAGCTCTTACTCTAGTCAAGACGTTCTTGGAAAAATCTGTAGTATAAATATAAGAGAAAAGAATTTGCTAATCTAGGCTTGGTGATAGGCACTCATACATGTTCAGTGAAATTGTGCAGATATCCTGATGATGAATGTAAGGTGTCTCAGATAGAAATCTCTATTTTCCAAACATCTGCAAGAATTTGGGATTTATTCAATTAGAATGAGCAGGTCCAGGCTGCAGTCACAAAGAGCAATTCCTTATTTGATACTGAGATTTCTCAGGAACAGATTGTGTGAGCAAATACAGAACAGTCCTGTTGATCTCCAGTTGCAACTGTGAATTTTATTCACGTGCCTAGTCAGGTGAATATAAGTTTTTTGATTGTATTTAAAAATTATTTCTGAAAATTAATTGAATTATGATTAAATAAATAAAGTTTGAAACTGGCATTTTATCAGTCTTAGTTTTTGTGAAACGAAAATTCTTTTAAACTCATAACTAAAAGCAGACTTTTAACATGGGTATTGCTTTTGCTGATGCTTTGTCAGAAAACTATAACTCATCACAAACACATCTGCTTAAAACATTTCTATATTATTTTACGAATAAGTACATTTTTAAATAGTATGTAGAAATGCCAGAAAGGTTATAGTCTGTTATTTTGGAAAGGTTCATCCCTTTTCCCACAGCTACGTGGTGAGCTGAAAAGCCTTAGGAGTCCTGCCTCCTATCCACATGCCTGTTTCTTCAATCTAGATAATGCCTCTTGCCCATAGAAAATAATGTTCCTTCCCTCAGAGGTCTCTATGGTGGAATGAAAATTGTAGCTTTTTCTTTCCTTTCTTGTCCTTCTGAGTCTTTGAAAATCTGTTTCTATTTGTATAATTCTAAGAAATTTGCAATAAATGGATAACTATTTCATATGGATGTTTAATAGGATATTAATTAACTTTACTAGGATATATGGGCCTATTGTCTTCAGTCACAGAGTATAACAAAGCAGTTCAGAGTCACTGCAGGAACCTAAGAGATTTTTCTACCTTGTCATGGCTGTAGCCATAATTGTCTTGTTTCCTTCATTGCACTTGAGTGAATCTCAGAAATAGCAGAGACAGAGACCACAGACCTGATATGCGATGCACAGCTAAGTAATCCTTTTCTGCAATAAGCCAAGCTGCTGGCAGAGCAGGCATTCTTTCTTCTGAGAATCAAGTGGTGCTCTTGTTTTCACTTTGGGTGGAACAATGCTGGAGGGAGGAGATGCACATGAGACGTATATCTTTAGCAAATTCCCCTCTTGCAAGAAGAGTTCTTCTAGATGACTCCATCCACAATGTGCTTATGGTGCTCCACCAGTGTTTCTAGTGGATTAACAGCAAGAGACAAACTTGGGACACCCTTACTGAGAACTGTACTGATTTGATAAAGATAAGGAGGGAGGAAGAGAGAGAAAGGTTTTCTCCAGTCAGGCTTGATCCTGGCTGATTATAAGAGCGTCCTGTTCACTGCAGTATGATTAACTGTACTTTATTGTCTGTTCTTAGAGGCATGATATATTTGCTGTAAAGACCAATTTTTTTTCCCTAGTGCAAATTGTAACTGTTTCACAGATGGCACTATTAGTCCAGTCACTTGCAAAGGCTCTGGAGGTCTTTCTGACCCAGTATATAGGAGATCTGCAGATTTTAACTTATTCCCTAAATACATATATGCAGCATCCATGGGGGTTATTCCCCTGGCACAACAAAATCTTTATTTTGGTTCACCCAAGATCACATAACTTACAGTAGCATTTGCCTGCTGCCCATTGTAGCCCTTCTCTTACCGTGAAGACAAAATGCAGGAATATCACCATATGACTGGAGTGTATGTGTGTTGTGCCAGGTGGCGAGTTAAACCTTCCCAAAGAGTCTAGCAACAATTACTTTTCAAAATAAGTGAGAAATGGTCAAATTCACATTCACAAACGCAGCTCTGGGACTTACACCTTACAGAGACTGCGAGTCATGCTGGGTGCAGGTCTGTTAAATTTAAGAATTTTGCAACACTTCTTAAAAACACAATGTGAGATGTAAGTGAAGTGATGCAGCTAAAGCAGGTTGGTGATGCTTGCCTGGTCTTTGAGAAATTCAAAAGATTCACATGAAGAGATTTGGTGATTTATTTTTGCAGTTATAAGGAGAACAGGGGTATTACTGAAAGAGCAAAGTAGGTAGGTTCTCAATTTATGAAGTTGTTGCCTTCCTTTCTGAAATCTGTTCATCTGTGAACTCTGACAGCACAAACCTTCTGTGCCCATTGACTGGGAATGCAGTAACGTTCACTACAAAAATACTTTCAGAAAAGAAAACTTTTAAGCCAAAGAACTTCAGAACTGCAGAGGATACAAAATCCTGGAATATATATCTATGTAATCCTTGCAAATACTGAGTACCGCTGGTTACTCATTTGCCACTGTGTTCTTTGCCAGAGTTACTCCAGCACGATGGGACGAACATGTAATTTGGAAAGCAGGAGAACACTTCTAACAGCCTCTGATTTGCGTTAATTATTATTAGCAGGACAACACAAGCACTTCAGGTCTGGCGTTTACCTCTGGCTGTGCAGAGAATAACTAGAAGGCTATGCCCATCAGGGAAAAATCATAGCTTCTAATCTCTGAGGCTTTTTAGACAACAGGAACAAATTATCATGCAATAGATGAAAACCTAAAGCCTGTAGAAGAAAAAGGAGTAAGAGAGAGAGCAGAAATATACTCACTCTTTCCCTTACACCGCAAATATGGGAGAACATTGTCCAGTTTCAGCTTTGGATGAAGTAGGGGCATACAAGCTGTTGCCTTTGAAACAACCGTTTTGTTCTGCAAACTCTCCTACCACTGAGAGTTTTCATTATAAAGGCCTTGCGGTCATATTCACCCACTAGGCAGCTCTGGAAAAGCACTTTTATGCAAGATGAATTTTGTCTGGTGTTTTGATCTGTTATGATTAGTATACCAAAGGATCTGAGCCTTTGAAATGGAAGAATTTCAGGTTTATACCTCCAGGAGGCAAAAAACTAACATGCAGGATCTGCACTTGGGAGATGGTGTAGGTATGAGTAGGTCTATGTTATGGCACAAAGTTTCCAGGAAACTAGTCCTGAGTAAAGAATGTCTGTCATATTGTCTGTGCAGTCATGTGTCTTTTACTGATAAACTTTTAAACCTTTATTGTTAGTTGTGATTCTACCAGTGTAAATCAGCAGTGACTATACTAAAGCATTGTAACACAATCCATGGACAGATTCCGACCAACTCTAAGCCCAAAGGCCTGTAACAAGAACATACTGAATTCACACAGTGAATTAGGCCAGCGCAATGAGTGAGTTTCTGCTTCCAAGTGTGTGCATAGCCTTGGTTTTCTGTTTCCCTGGTTAAATTGCTGCTGATTATCTTCCCACAGATAAAATAGAATATAGCATGCCTTGTCTCCTTTCCTGTCTAGAAGCTGCTGTTTCCTGCCCAGCAGCTATTGCCACCTCCATAATGTTGCCAAGTTAACACCTGTGCTTCAGAGTTTCTGCCTAAATCCTCCCTCGTATCACCACCATCCACTGCTGTTGGTGAGTGCAATCATTCCCTCTGTGACCCCAGAAGGCTCCAGCATGTGCAAATTGTTCCAGCTGGTCTTCAGCTGCAACTGAATTTGAGTACGGAAAGACACTCCCTATGGATTCTCCAGTTATTTCCTGACCTAATTCCAAATTGCCCTGAATATTTAAGAAATCTCCAAGGATCTGCCTAAGCCCACCTAATAGTCATTAATGTGATGAGATTTGACTCCTACTTTTTCCAGTATAAATCTCAAAGGCTCTCTTGATTTCTCTGAAAAGGCACCATATATATACTGCTACAAAAGACTTGGACATAGCATGGCTTGGCAAAGGACACAGGTTTGGGTATTAAAGGATTGAACATGCTACATTTGAACGTGCAACTTACAATACGGAATTAAATGAGACTTGCACATCCTTGAGATGTGTTTTAACTTTGACTGATAAAGTTAAAAATTAAAACTGGATGAAAAACATTCATTAAGCCGTTCTCTGGCAAGACTGGGGATTGTGATTGTGTAGAAATAAAAACACTTTTCAGGAAATCTTGTCATTTTCACTGCAGTTTGTTTCAGAGGGAAAAGCAGGTTGGGAAAAGGAGAAGGATTCCAATCATGTTCTCATTTACCATTTCTATTGGAAAAAAATATTTTAACTTTGCAATCTGCAACTGAAAAATAATTCAGAAAGCCATTTTCAGAGAACCAGCGCATGTGCACACACTTGTTAATAGCAGCTTGGGGTTTATGGTTCCATTTTTCATTTTCCCCTGCAATATGAAAATGCTCCAGGAATATTCCAGGAAAAAATCTGGCATTAAAAAATCTGGTGTTCTGTGTTTTTTTTAATGCCCAAATGCCTTTGCATCTGCAAGTGTGTTTCAGTATGCTCAGAAAAGATTGCACATGTGCAGAGGGCTTTGCATCTGTCAGCAAACTTTGTAGCCCATTGCATATGGAGACTGTAGGTCCCTCTGAGCTGTTCCTGGGGAAGAGAAGAATCACTATCATATATTAATTTATTTTTCACTGCCACTGAATGAAATACAGAATTGGAATGTCACAGGTCCCAATGTACATATATACTTAGTAATCCGATGATGAAAGGACTCTCCCTTATCATACAGAATATGAATGACTCTGCCATCTGTGGTTTTCTAAAAATGCCACCTCCTCAGAAAAATAGGCATGCTATTGCAAATGCTACCTGTCATCAACTAGTGTATGTTAAGAATTTTCAGTGCCCAAATGTCAGATTGTAATATAGTCTTGGGTTCTCTGTATTCAGTCTGAGCAGTACAGTATATGTGCTCCTGCTGAGTTACACAGCAGGCCCACTAGGAAGTGAAGGCAAGTGCTGAATGTGTAAGTACAAGTCAAAAAGAGATACTATGAGGTCTTTCTTCTTTTTTGACTAAAAGAAGGAAAACAGAAGGGAAAAAAGTCACCTAGACTGTTCTCTGGTAGCTATTTGATGTTTAAGTACCAGTGCAATGAAGTAGACCTATTTCTTCCTTCAGGTGAGCCAGGATGGAAAAGCCTTGCTGGATGTCCTGCAGCGTCCCTTGAGCCCTGGAAATTCTGAATCCCTCACTGCTACTGCAAACTACTCAAAGGCTGTTCACCAGGTGTTGGATGTGGTACATGAGGTCCTGCATCACCAGCGACGCCTAGAGAGCATCTGGCAACACAGAAAGGTCCGGCTACACCAAAGGCTGCAGCTCTGTGTTTTCCAGCAGGATGTTCAACAGGTAATATCATTACTGAAGGAGATAAAGAATGGTCCTTTCCTTGCAGCCATAAAGATTGTTTGCTGACTCATCTAGAGGATATTGCCATAAGCAAGATTTCATGTGCAGCTGTATCTATGCTAAAATCCTAATGCACATTTTGGTACCTCTTGTTTTCATGTTGGAAATCATCAGTAAGTCTGTTAATTATTGATCAGTCCATTCCCCCTGAGAATATTGACACTATTTTCAGTGGTTAATTCTTCACAAGTGAGCAATTAGCAGTAGGTACTCTACTCTTCTTGAGAAAGTGATGTTGAATAGAAAAAAATTTCAAGTGTAAAAAGCAATCAAACTGTGGTATATTTCACCTTCCTAAGTAGAAGCAGTACAGATACAGACCTTTTAATGGTGGTGTTTAGATGATCTTTGCATTATTACCACTTATGGAGTCTATGTACCTGTGCAATGAATGTGCTGGCTCACATGTATCACACATTCCAAAATGCAGAGCCCACTTCACAGAAATACAGTTTATACAGTACAGGCTCATCTCTGAGAGCTTAGGCTCCAGGTGAATAACTGTTCTCTCCCAAAGGAATCCATCTGAATACCAGCACAACAGTGTAACTGACAGTAATGTATGAGATGCCACATTAGTAGCTGCCAAATAATGCAAGCACAATCAACAGATGTTATGGAACTCTGCTCATTCAGGATGGTGTGGTTTGTTTAAGGGCCCCATTATGGCCTGAAGCAGATGTTGGTAGCAATATGGTACTTGCTTTAAATGAAGAGGCTGAATGCTCTAATCATGTTTATGGAGCATTCTAATATCCCTGGGGATCTCTATGCCATTGCCTTCCTCCAAGTGAAAAATTAGGTGGAGATGGAATGACAAAGCTGTCACATGCAAAATAGACATGAACTAGCAAGGACAGGAGACAGGCAACTTTTATTCAACATGAAAATTTGTGGACCTGTTAGTGCCACAGTTGAAGTACACCAGCAGAACTACAGTTGTAGATAATCCTTTACAAATATGTATGACCATTTCTTTGTCAGTCTTGAAAAGTTTGCCAGAATTTCTAGCTGCTCAATTTTTCCTGCAAAACCACACAAACATTTATGCCATATATATAACTAAAACTGGGACTTAATGTAACAGATCCTTAATTTAAGCAATTTCACTTTTGTTATGTGTCAGCAATCATACTGCATGGTAATGAAATTCATAAGCTATATATCAAATAGAGCATGTACTTGGAATTCAGTTAGAATACTCCCTGCAAACTGTATGAAGTTCATACAATTCCAGGATTAAAATCTCAAAAATCAAGGATTGTAAATTGTGATGATGTCCTTTTTCCAGTGGTGGAATATAATGTCAATAGGAATCCATGTTATGCTAGGTATTCTTCAATCTTTCCAACCCAAAACTTTCTCTCTTACATCTTCTGAATTCAGCAGAAGTGTATATGAATTTTCTTTATGAAAACCATTCAGACTTTTACTTCCCACATAAAGGCAATGAGGCTGTGTCACTGGTTTTCAAAAGAAACAGGTCTTTTGCACATACTGTGACTTTTAGTGAGAGCAAAAGAAACAAGCAATAATAGTTATGGAGTACAGTCACTTTAGAGAGCATTACTCTGTGTGAGTTCTGTTGGCCGCAATCTTCCAAATTTTTTCTCTTAATGGGTAGTTATTATCTGAGAAGCAACAACTTAATGACAGGCATGATTCTGTCCTAGCACACACTGGAGGCATCTCTTTGTCTTAGCAAGCAGAGAGGAAGAGATGAATCATTCTGTTCACTAAACATCTGTACTATTCAAGATAAATGCTTTGTAAGTCATAAATGAAATTATCAGCTACATAAAATATGAAGTGTAGATTCCATGAGGAGGAGGAAGATATCCAAGTATGTTGATGTTGTTTTGATTTTTTGTTTTGTTTTTTTTTTAGATAACCACCTCCTATATATCTGTCATGCAATTCCTATTATACTTATTTGTTAAATGCCCATCAGTTGGCAGGTGAAGCTGTCTACCTGTATGTTGTCACTAATCATAAATAACATTTATCTTTAACAATTTGTTGTCTTGTCAAAACTTAATAACCTTTACTGAGTTCTTCCTGGTTTAAGTCTAGAAAATAAAGATGTGGAAGAACAAATCTTGACAGGAGAGCCTTAAGTTTATTAGACTTTGCTGTCTTCTAGATAAGTAATGATACAGTGTAGTTTCAGTAAGGAAGATGCTCCTTTTCCCTTTTCACCAGCTCAAAATTAAGGGTGTTCTCACAGATGCAGTTTTCTTGGTCAGGATGTCCTGTGGCTCGCCCTCTGCAGCCAGTGTAGTAGAAATGCTGGTGAAACATGATCTCCATGTCAGAATTTATACTCTCTCACTTGTTTATCTGTACCTTTCTTTTCATGTCAGCTGTTCTGCATCAATCTTGTCTTAAAAGCAGAAGTGCATAGGAACAGGTTTTGTTATGCTGCAAGTTCTTAATACAGTCTCCAGAAGTACTCTGCATCCTCTCCACCTGCCATTAACGGCATTAATAGCTGCTTGTAAAGACACATCTCCAAGAAGAGATTCTTATGAATCTTGACAGATCAACAATTCCTCACCTAACTAGTCTAGTTACTCTTGCCAGGGGGATCAAGTATTTAGGCATAGAATATCAAGTGTTCATAAAGAGCTCTTGAAAAACTGGCTAGCTAGATGAGGGCTCTTCAGTAGGCCAGTTGTATGCCTTATGAATGGATTTTAAGGGTTAAACTGTATTGAACAGGGCTAATTCATATAATTCCTGATGTATTTTGCACCATTTGCAAGGTGTGACTACATTCTGTATGCATTACTTGCAGGTCAGGGCTATGTTCTCATATAGTTTCACACTGTCAAGGAAATAATTTCTATTCTAGCTGGGTCTGAACTGCATAAAACCTGAAAACATTAAAAATGATGGATTAAAAGAAATAAAAGTATTTTTTTATTCTAAGACAGAAAGTCAGGCATCCTTAGTCATGTCAGGCACTGGAATAGGTTGCCCAGGGAGGTTGTGAATGCTCCATCCCTGGCAGTGTTCAAGACCAGGTTGGACGAGGCCTTGGATGACATGGTTTAGTGTGAGGTGTCCCTGCCCATGGCAGGGGGGTTGGAACTAGATGATCTTAAGGTCCTTTCCAACCCTAACTGTTCTATGATTCTATGATTCTATAACCAAAATGCAAGTTGTGCAGTAGGAAAAAAAAACCACCAAGTTTAAACACTGTGGATTGCTAAGTTACAATGTCCGTGTAAGAAGTGTTCTACTATAAAACATCATTAAAAGTAATCACTACCTCACATCATTAGACATTTTACAAGACTATTTGCTGTTACATCTATGTATTAATACAGTTATATCAATTTGCACATGTGAACCAAGGTAAATAATGATGTGCTAAGGAAAATGAGTTATGAATATGTAGCCTTTTAAAGAAGGAAGGAAAATAAATTGTGTGAAACGGCATTTGCAGCCTTCACAGGAAATGGAGCACCACTCACACAAAAGGGGTAGCAGTTAAGACAATTTGTGAGCTGTTACAAGGCTCTATGCAGGCAGGAGCTGATAAGGAACTCTTAACACCAGAAATATTTAGGATCATTATTAAAATGTTGGGTTACCAAGTGTGTACAATACTTCATTGCTTCATTTAGTTTTTAGAAGCTCTCTGTCATTCCAGATAGGGAAGAGGTGCATTGTTAAATCGTTTTAGAATACAGCTGAGGGAGGAGATACTGAGATTCTGTCCTGCAGGAGAGGAAAAAACATCCCTTTGACATTCAAACTGATACTCTGTCATTGCCGCAGATGCTTCAGCCCATTTTTGGTAGTTTTTCCTTTTTGCCCCTCTCTGCTCTGGGTCTTCACTTCTGCAGACTATTTAGCAGCAAAATTATACCATTTCCATTTCTGGGGAGATTTGAAATTGTTCTCATGTTGTCTCGAATTTCCACTGCTTTCCACTGTTGCATTCTGCTTTACCATGGCCTTACTCATGCCTCTGCATGCATCTCTCTGCCCTCATATGTTTTTTTTGCCCCCTTGAACAGCAACACTGTGAAACAGGAAGGGTAGCATAAGGGTTGTACCATGCACAGATGTTACCAAGCAGCCTTAGAAATAGCTGAAGTAATTTTATAATGCCGTTCTTAACCCCACTGCCTCCCCCATCTCCTTTGTTTCATATAGGCCAGAATTTTGTCTGAATTCTTTCACTTCATAAACGTGTTCAAGTAAAGCTGTAAAGGCCTGAAGTGTACCTATTAAAGCAGAAGGAAAATAGAGACCCATCAATTCATTATTGAAATGGTCTGTACAAGCGCTGAATTTCATATTCTAAAGCACTTTCATGGCAGAACAGTCAAACTGCTATTCTTATTCTGCAGGCTTCATTCCTTCCCATGGGAATTCTCAGTCGTCTCCATACATACACACAAACACTTAGGAGACGCAGACAGCCATTTTCTCCACAGATGCATATGATTCTTTCGAGGTCACTGCTGGTGCTGATTCCTTCTCTCTTGACTTTGGTTGTGATGGTCGCCTGTAAAGGGAAAGCTTGAAAATAGGTGAATATGATGGAAGTTTCTTGACTACATACAAAGTGATGATTCTGCATGGCAAAGTGGAACAGGCCCATCATGTCAGATGAAGACCAGTTGTAAACAGCTAGATGACACTAAGAAACGCTTACTGGCAAGAGGGTAAGTATGTACTAAGAAGGCTGGGACTGTTGCCATACCAGCTGTAATGATGCATCAAATCCTCTTGGTACTGAAAAGGTCAAGCTAGACCAGTGTCAGATTCACCTGGATTTTTCTGAAGTTGTGGATTGTGTTCTGTTGGCTTCATGCCCAGGTACATTAATGGACATAGCTCTGGTTTCCTTGTGCAGTTATCTGCTTCTGGTGATACATAAAAAGGCCATGCAGGCATAGTGATATCATTACATTTACCAGCTGCCATTGTTGTGGGAAACTGCAAAGTATTGCAGAGGAAAGGCTGTCTCTCTTCATAACCAAACACTTTAACTTGTAATGTGTCTGGCTTTTACTGGCCGAAAAAACAGATCAGGGCATGATCCTGACATCGCTTATATGGAAAAATGTCCTGCCAACATCTGTCTGTCTCCATACACTCTCTGAGAATGCTGAACACTTTGTGTGATGCATGTGATCTACGTAAGTCCATTTGTAGAAAAATAGTAGGATATTTGAGGCAGTTCATGATTCATTTAGCTCTCACACAAGAGGATTAGGTCTGTACACACACCCCCATATGTATGCATACACTCAGTTCTTTTGATCACTTCAAGCAATGAAGAGTTCTTCAACATTCTGTAGTTCTGCAACTTATCATAGTTTGTTTCAAAGACAGAAGAAACAAGGCTATATATCACTTTTTATGCTTTGTTTGCAATGATACCTTCACTGGGTCTTGTAAAACAAGATATTTATTTGTAAACAATTGCTAAGAAAAAAGAACATCATAATCAAGTCAAGATTATATTTACTACCATATGACTTCAGCCACAGCACCCTGCAAAAGTGCACCACATGGTCTGTGTTGCATCTAAGCAGATTTAGCCTGTAATTACCTACCACTGACAAACCATTAATCAAAACATTACAGTTCAAAGCATCCTAGAGAATTGTCACAGCCCCTTTGGTAAATTTACCAAGTAATGAGATGCACTTAATGTTTGTCACTTAGATGTTTACATTTTCAAAATATTACTCCTGTACTTTTTCTGAGCTTACAAGATATATATGTGACCTTAAGCCACATGATTGAAATATTACTAGACAGCGGGTAGAGGTTCTAAATATGTTTGTCTTGTCCCTACATATAATGAAAAAGGATTTCAGGAATCAATACTGGTAACACTACTCCCAGTAGGATATAAAAGGAGAGAAAACAATCTCTTGTTATCTGTGATTGAAAGATAAATACCTCTATTTTCACTAGCCCTGCCCTTGCAGTAACTGTTGAGGCCAGTGTCCCCACCTGGTTTATTATCTGATATAAATATCTCACCACACAATTCTGATAGATCACCGTACAACTTTTACCTACCTAGCTCTAAAGGACTAATTTAATAATATGTACATGTCCGTACTCATGTTATGTCTCTAATAGCCTCTTATTTAGTGCTTGTTTGCTCTATTATTTATGCAGTAAAGGATCATATGTTTGGAGTAAAAAACAAAAAATAAAATTGTTTGTTTCCATCCACTCCTCATCACAGACCATGCAATAAAACATCTTGGCAACTGCTTCCTTAGAGCAATTTTCATTCCATTCCTTTTGGTCCTGCCAAAGGAACTGGCATGTTTTCAGGCAACGTGAGTGCAAGTCTAAGCAATGAAGAGATTTGTATCCCCACTCATATTCTGAAGTGGACTAAGAAGTAACCGGCACTGAACACTGGTTTGAAAGTAAAGTGGTGGTATATATAGGCTGATTAGTATCCTGCAGGTATTATGAAATAAGTTAATAATGACATGGCCATTTAAATAACACAGGAGTTGCTGAGCAAGTTAGTTGCTTATTTTGAACTGTTAAAAAATGACTGTCATTCCTTAATTTGAATCCACAGTGGCATGGGATTGTGCAGGAGTTGCAGATGATTTCTTCTTTCTACATATGTATCTCTAAGCGCTGGTGGTAGCAGAGAGGGCAGTACAATAAGAAATAAGAGCATTCTGCACAGCTCTACAATTCGTATTACTCAATGACCAGATTGTGTTAATTTGCTGCACAAGGCAGCCATACTAGGAAGGAGAATATAGCCCACATATTTTTTCAGTTTCTGGTGATTTCATACGGATGTTTCTGTAGTTTCTTTAGCTTGCAAAGACATGGGGCTTTTACAGATAGTGTGCTCAGGGTTGTCCAACCCAAACAGGACAGGGTTCTTGGAAAAAAATGGAAGAAGTAACATTCATTTTTCCTCTTTACCAGTGATTCCAGCATAGAAATCTGCCCTTCAAAGGGCTACATGAAGGTATGCTTACCAAGTGAGGAGTGCTAACATTGATATTTGAGCATGTTCAGACAATTGCTGTTGGTGTAGAGCTAGGCTCTGTGTTTCCGTCCAGGCAGTCACATTTGCACCCTGTAACCAGTGATCACTGTATGGTATGAGAACACCTCAGAGATATCTCAGGCTATCAGCCTAAGAAGCTAATTGCTTGTCAGAGAGAGGGAGCTGTGTTCTGAGCTTCTGACAATTCTCTTTAAATATAGTTCAATATTAGCTCGTAATTTTTGTGCCAAAACTCTTCACAAAGAACTATAGGTTTAAATTACTACATTTTCATTTAATGATATTTATTCTGGAAATTCCTTAAGGGTTGCTGATAAACAATGCTCTATCCTCATCATAATTTAATTGAAAGTGTAAACTGAAATTATCTGCAAACCTTTGTGTCTTTCTTCCTTCATATAATTATTAAACCAAGCAGACAATTGTTCTTTGTGCTTTCAACGTCACTGATTAAAAAATAATAATGATCATGTTTTAATTTAGACACGGATCAGTAGTGCTAGGGATATCAAACTTCAGGGGCCAGCTTCAGTTACCAACTAAAGTTTACTTAGCATTGATGTACAAGCAGTGTGAGAACACTTTGATGACCTCCACAGCTGTCTTGGGAAATAGGATCTGAAGAAATCTGAACCAGCCAGCTTGATCTCTGAACCTACTGAAGGGAGAAGAGGAACTGAAAAAAAAAAACAAAATCCTTTGTGCCCCACAAAGTGTTTTTCTTGTTTAGAGCACTGTCCGTCCTTCAAGGTTCAAGGCCTGGTCCTTTCAGATGGTCTGATTTGCTATGTCTTGAACTGCAAATGTTTGGATTCTTACTGAGAGTTTAGGAATCTCTAAGAAGGCCTTCTGAAAACTTCCTGAAATCCTACTGACTTGATGAGGTTTTGAATCTGCCTCATAGTGGATAAAGAAGACATAATTCAAAGTATGAAGAAATTAAAAAAGTGATATAGAGATGGTTCTCTGTAGGTAGATGCAACTGTCCATGGTCTGGATTTATCCTGCCTGTCTTTAGGAGTGTAACTGAATCATCCAAGTCAGAAGCCTAATGCATAGATTCCTTTTATAGTCAATGAAAAGACATTGGCATCTTCAGAGAATGACTCTGTCTAGGATCTCAACTGTACCCTGGATACTTCCCACTCTTACTGTTGATTGTCAGGGGAATAAAAAGGTAGGCTCTTCAGACAAGACCTTCATTTTATTACGTAATTTTGGGTGAGATGTATTAAGATGCAAGAATCCAATCCTGTGTGGTTCAGAGCACTTCTAGCCATCATGCAAGGCCCCTCAGTGCCTTTCTGATCCAGGATTTGCTTTGCAGCAAACTACAAGTCAGTCCTAGGGGGACTGCTAAAATTTGCTGTTACACTGAGGCAGAATCATCCTCCTTGTATATCATATCCTCATTGTCTATTTCAATCCCAGGATTGTCTACATGTCAATGTCCCTGAAAATACGATGTGTAGTTTATTGTTTCTGAAAACGCATTGTTGGCTCTCATTGTCATAGGAAAGGAGAATAAAGAATCGGACTTGTCTGTTACTGATTACCCCTACAAAAATAGTAGGGCTGCAGTGGTGCAGGAAGAGAAATAAAGTAGTTTTCTCCAGAAATACATATACTTTTTGAAAGCAATTACTAGACTGGGTAGTCATCACCAAGGACATGGAGAAAAATAAGGTCTTTGAATAAATGGACTAGACTGCCAGAAGGCTTTCTCCCCTGTACTTTCCAGATGCAACAATAATAAGTAGTACCTCTTAGTTATTATGGTTACTTTCATCTCAAGATTATGGGTTTTTCTAAAAGGCTGATTTTGAGTGAATTGCAGAAGGTCACTGAAAGCTTCTTGACTAGAACTCTTCATGTCAGGATGTCTGATTCACAAACTCCTGCTTAGTCATTGGTACTCCAGTTTTACCCCTTATGAAAAAGTGTTACGGGATTTATTGGGACTATCTAAAAAGGAAATAAGTCTGTTATGCTGAGAAATAAATATGCTATTTAGGCATTGCTTTAGGAGTCCAAAATAGTCATTCTTTTCTAATCCATTTGTTTCTCTTGATTTTTCCTGCTAATTATCTTCTCACATGGCCTTCCCAGCTTTTTTATGATCCTGCCTGTCACTTGGAGTGCTCAATCCATATTGTGTTTGAATGATGGCAAACAAAAGGTATTTTCATTGAAGTAAGAAAAAACCTAAGCAGACAACAAAGAGGATAATGATAGCTAGTTCCTATAGCATAACTATAGGAATTTCACTGTGTTTTCCTCCACAGAGCAGCTGCTCAGCCAGCTGGTTACTTTCCCCCTCTGGTAATGAACTGTAGTCATGATTTGAGATTATTGTGTCCTGCTGGGTAGCAAGGCCCAAGTTATGTTGAGCTGATCTGGCATCATGACCTGTTTCTGGTAGCTGCTACTCTCCATGCTAGTCATCTCCACTAACAGTTTTTCCTCCTTCTAGCAGCTCTACCTTACTCCATGCCACAAACTACTTTTTCTGGCTTTGCCCTGTATGCCTGTGCTCTGCAGCAGTTCTTTGCTCTTTTAGCTTCTCCTGTTGGCTGTGTGTTGTTTCAGTAGTTGCCTTACCTAACCAACTTGACTGAAGAGTTCTAGGATTTCTGTCCTTGGAAGAGAAGTTGCACATTATTTGGGACGAAAGACAGTGGTTTAGCTCACAGGAGACTTTTAAGGAACTTCTTTTGTTTCATATTCCTCATAGGGAACTCTTACACAAAGTTTCTTGCTTGCTTTTTAAAGTTGTAATCTTTGGATTGTACTTCTGGAAGCTATTGCCTAGGCTGGGGTGACCCTTCAGGCACATTTAGACAGAGCTGGTTGGCTCAAACTCCTGTATACTATTACAGCCATAAACTTTCTTTTATGTTACACTATGGTTCATTTTAACAAAAATGTCTTTTGAATGTGGAAACATGCAAAACAAACATATTTAAAGCCTGCTCATTGGTCTTTTACCTTTCTCCTCCCTTTGTTTTGATAGTTCTTTACTTGTTTCTTTCCTGCCTTTTAGATTATTTTTTTTTTGCATGAGACATGTGTTGAGAGATGGAGAAAATCACTTTTATTTTTGGCTTCAGCAATGTACCAAACGCTCTGACCTTGAGACAGTTCCCTTCCCAAATAAGGAGGAAAAGTTGGAGGGGAACAACAAAATAATTTTTTTTCTCTCCCCTCCAGCAAAAAGTAACTTTAAACAATCAGAATGTATTTGGGGGTATTGTTTCTGCTTGCTTACCTCCTCAGGTTTTCAATGTGTGTGTGGTGTCAGGAAAGCAGAAGAGAAGAAAGTTCAGGAAGAGGGATGCCATATTCTGGGAGCCACCAAGCTAGGAAAAAACGTAAGAAAGAAAGCAGTTTTTCACAGAAAACTTGAGGTTTTGGGAAATGGAAGGTGCTCTTAGGAGAAGTCCAAAATCACTTTTGCCCCTTATTCTGACAGTGTCTCTCACACCTGGAGTGTTTTAGGTACTTCTTCTCTCTTGAACAGCTCGAAGTTCTTCCTTTCTGAAAGGGCTTTTCATGAGTCTTGTCCTTCTTGCTTGCACATCTGTCCTAGTTTATCACTGCATTACCAGCCTCCCAGGGGACTCGGCATCTGTTTGTTTGCTTCCCCACAAACAGGTTCCCACTGCCATTATCCATTGACCTCCTTTGGTATCTCTGTGAGGCCATTGGCCTTTCACCCTTGAAAACCCTCACAGGATCCATTTCTGCTACAACATGCAGAAGAAATCAGCCACACAGATATGGGTAGAGTACAGAGTGATGCAAACATCCTGGGCTTTTTATTTCGGCTTGGCTGCATCTCACATACTGAGTGCCTAGCTTAGCATGGGGTCTGTGTGCAATATGTGAAGCTTCTCACACACCGCAGTAACTTAGCCCTTTCCTCAGTTGCAGTCCTGAGATATGACTTCTCTGCCCTGGGACACCATGTGTCAAACGTGCTGGTTTACCTGAGCAGTGACTGACAGGCAGTGGAAGCAGAAGAGATGTTGCAGTGGCCCTACAGCAGGAGAAATGCTGTGGTGCAGGTCTGAATACCTGAGCTGTAACCAGTGGCAGAGGAGCCCTGCCAGGAGGTCAAACACAGCTTTGCACCTGCATTCCTTTCTCCCTGTTCACAGCCTGACACAGAAGAATATCTTAAACTGGGAGAGAAAATATTGGAGACATCAGGCTATTTATTTAAAAGACAAAGAAGAGATCCTAGAAAAGTCCCTGATGGAGAATAGCCACTCTTGGCATTCAGGGCATTTGTTTCATCCTTGTTTTCCTACTTCTCCTTCCCCATATGGTTTACACTTTAATGTCTTGCCTCTAGTCTCAAATTAGATCAGAGCCCCAGGTGTGAGAAAACTTGTTTTCCCAGCTAAGAAAGTTGGGGCTGTTCAGCCTGGAGAAGAGAAGGCTGCGTGGAGACCTCATAGCAGCCTTCCAGTATATGAAGGGGGCCTATAGGGATGCTGGAGAGGGACTCTTTGTCAGGACTGTAGTGATAGGACAAGGGGTAACGGGTTCAGACTTAAAAAGGGGAAGCTTAGGGTTAGATAAAAGGAAGAAGTTCTTTACTGTGAGGGGGGTGAGGCACTGGAACAGGCTGCCCAAAGAAGTAGTAAATGCTCCATCTCTTGTACTGTTCACAGCCAGGTTGGACAGAGTATTGGGTGACATGGTGCCAGGCATCCCTGCTCATGGCAGGGGGGTTGGAACTAGATGATCTTAAGGTCCCTTCCAGCCCTATATTCTGCGATTCTGTAGTTCTATGTTGGCATAATGCTCAGCCCCAAAAGGTTCTGACCTGGCAGGGGTGGTTAAGCCTACTGCAGCATTGTGCCATCCTGGTAAGTTTCCATATTACTGAAATGAGATTATATACCAAACCCCATTTTTCCCAGATGGAATTTTTTCTCTTATTAAACCTGTCTTTGCTATGTGCTGTGATTTTAAGCCTTGTTAAACCAAGATGACTAAATCACTGCTCCCACCAGTAACCTAAAGCAGTGCTTTATTTTATATCCTGGTCAATCAGCAGTTTTCTCTGTGGTGGAGAACTTGAGCTCAGTTGGGAGTGTCTATAGGGGCCTGGAGCATCGTGCTTGTATTAGAGGACTCTGTTGTAAAGCTCATCCTTGCTTTATCAGTCTTTTCTAACTGTTAATTGCCTTGTTTGAACTAGTTGTTTAAACAAGTACCAGTTTAGGTAGGTTGATACTGTCAAATTGTAGACAGTAATGTCTAAATTATGAGTGCAATCCTGTGTTAGTACAGTGGCAGCAGTTCCAGACAGTGACCCAGAGCACTGAAATTAGGAGCCAGTCGGGTAGGTTGCTCTTTTCCTACTGAGTAGACAAGAAGTGTATTTCCCAAGGTAGGTGCCTACATAACTTGCCATTGCACTATTATATTGGTGCCTACACTAACACAATTATGCACTAGTTACAGCTGGAGCTGAAAAAAAACAAACATATAGTAAACGTTTTTAGGGTTTTAATTTGTGGTTATTTGTGGGTTTGTTTTTTTTTTCCCTTCAGAGTGTTTAGTGGCTACAACTGAACATTTAATAGTAGCAGAAATTATATCATTATTTTAGTCTAACATTACTCTATCAGTGGATTTCTTTCTTTGTTTTACAGACAGGGAAGCTGAGGCACTGAAAGGGGCCATAAAGCAGATCAGGGTTGGAATTAAGAAGCGTCCTTTTTTTTTCTGAATCTTTATCCCCTCTGCATTAGTTTTCTTTTGTTTCTTGAAGCCTGTAGGCACATCTGTCACTTGCAGAGTTAAATCTGATTGCTGTATTTACATATGTGAGGATAATGTACTTTTCTAAAGAGTTCACATAGCTCCTTCTTTTCCTCCTGTGTACTCACTGTATTTCTTGGGGACTTTTTACATTTTGAGCAGTCCCACTGAGGAAAAGAAATGAAGCAAACATATTCAAGGAAAATACTTTGCAAGTCACAAAAGGGCTCTATAGGATCAGAATACTTTTCCTCACAAACATCAAAATCAGGACTGTAGTGGTGTGTTCACGAACATGAAAATTAGCTGTGATGATAGCTATCATTAGTAACAACCACTTGGGGATCAACACCTTGGAAGTCTAAATCAGAGCTTTCAATCAGAAATCTAAATCAGCTGGGTCCTGCAGTTGTCTCTACTTACTATCAGGTCTGCAAATGCTGCTGTTCTGCTGTTGGTGTGATGCCAGAGAAGAAAAACAGTTACTAGAGGTAGGAGGAAACATAAGATATTAAATAATTGTTAGAATTTAGGAATTAAAAAAAAAAACAACCAGCTAGTACACATGGTCGTGGCATAGTCTGAGCGTTGTTAACTCAGCATGCAAGAGGTTTCTAATAATTAGGATATTGTTTCACCTGTTGGTACTGAAGAGATATAGAGAACCTCTGCTTCAATGCACAAGAGGAAGAAGCTGTGCTAGACAATGAGTATGTTCAGGCATTTCTTTTCCTAGGAGCTCAAGACCATAAACGGCATGGTGGAAATAACCATAAAGGAAAATGAAAGGGAGGTTTGCTTGAGCAAAATATCAAGAGCTTTTCAGGTTGCCTTTGGTTCAGTGCCCACTCTGCCTGGAACAGATATTTTCTCCCATTCCCTGGAGCTGTGAGATAGCTGGGATATTCCTCCAGAAAACTCTGATTATGTCCCAGCAAACCACGCAGACTGTGGGGGACAGTCCTAAGACTAGAACCAGCCTTAGTCCTGACCAGTCCAGCAGTTGTGCCATGTAAAGCTGATCTGGAAGGATGAACATCCGACAAGATTAGAGACCTGGGGAAGGCATTTTAGCCTCAGAAGGAGCAATATCACTATTCTAATTAGTGCTTTGGACAGCAACAACCAGAATTTTCTATATGGCCTAGGTATTAAAATATTTCTGTATTTATGAATATTACTTTTGGTAAGGGACTGACAGATCTGATTAGTTGTATTGCTAATTCATCACATTACAGTTAGTTGTCAGGTATGATTCCTTAGCATTGGACAACAGACACAAACAGCAACACCAGCAGCATAACTGCAAAAGAAATAATTACCTGCCAGCATTGAAAAGCCTCATGCAGAGCACACCAGCATCTTTCTATGCTGATGCAGAGCACATTTTCTGTGTCTTGTACAGAAGGAACATGCACGAATATGGTTATTTATAGCTTCTCCACCCACACAGGGCTTTGAAATTTGGCTCTAAAAGAAGTTCAGCATTTAAAGAATACAACAAGGGTTTAACCTGAAGATGTATTTTATTCATTATTTCCTTAAAAACAATATTCTGGGAACATTAGTAATGATCCAGGCATTAAGGAAGAAATATTAGTTCTTCATTTGTCTGTCTATTGTTCTCTTACTTGGAATGTTATTGGAGAGTCAGTTGCCAAATTTTATCAAGTAAAATATTTAATCAAGAAAATGAAAGATAAGTGGGACGCATTTGATGAATGGGAACTTTACCAAAGGAAAGCAATGTTTAGTTGAAAGAAGTCCTTTCTCAGGCTAAGAGAGGCATGTGTTTTCCTACTCCTTTTGGTGAGCTTGCACCCTAGATGACAACATTTAGTGAAGGAGCAGGTTGGGGCTGTGTGACCTCAGCCAATGCTCAGAGGAAATGGGCAAGTACTGCTCTCAAAATGCCTGACCTACACCCAGTCAGCTCTGCCAGAGCCCTGAATTGAACGTGCTATTCCCAAGAGAGACGTGACTAAATCTTGCATCTCACGAATTACTAGGGCTGGGATCAGATTTTTACATAGAGTGAAGGTGGATGGGGCCAGAACACACCATATTCTCCATTGTAAAATGTTTATAGACATGAAGAACTGTATAAGTACATAATAGTCATCTGCAGAAAGCAGACTCGGGGTTATTTTTGCCATACAAGCCTGTGAAAAGGTAAGCAGTTAAGCTGGAGCAGCTGTGGGGTAGACCGTGCACACATCATTGCATGACGTAAGCAGCCAGTCTACAGTAATGTGAAAGCTCTTGGAGTGGGGTGAGGAATGGAAGAGCAATGCTACTTCAAGTTAAGGCCTGAGTCAGCAAGTTATCATGAACTTCTGAGATGGTGCTGGAGAAGTTGAGAATAATCTTGTTGGTGCTCAGGCCATTGCTATGGAAGGTATTTAGGATATCTTTGCTTAGTCATACCATTCACTTTAGAGACCTTTCACAGCTGTTTTTGAATACTTCAGCAAAAGAAGCTGCTAAGAATGGGTTAGCCATGAGGAGCTTTTACTCCGTTGTGATTTTTACTGCAGAAGCTGTTGATGAGCAAGAATCCTATTGCAGGGACTGTCTTGTCTGGATGAACTGCTACAGTCCTGTTTCCAGGTGGGCTTGTAGGATATCTATGGGTGCTAGAAGCAGGGAGGAGTCTTGAGAAGCTATGTGCTTACATTTCTGCCCATTCAGCACTTTTCTGACACACTTCTAAATTGATAGACCCACATGTCTCAGCAGTTGTGTAATTTACTCGGATGCATTCACTATTATCAGCTGTGTTTTGCAAGGCTGTCCCCACTGAAAAGAACAGAACATGGATGTTCTGCTTTTGGCAAACTAGCAGTATTTTTAACAACAGAGGTTAGATTTTTGTTGTTAAAATGAGAAATTGTGCAGAGGTGAAGCTTTCACATAATGTGCAGGAAGCTTATAAAAACACCTAGAATCTGATTTCATGGAGTCTTTTTTTGGTTGAATATAGACAAGGGACTAAAGAAAGTTTTTTAAATGTTGTAATTGGCTCTGCATTTAATTCCCGTCGTTAATTTAGTTGCACTACACAGCAAAATACTGATAGGTCTGAAAGGTTACTTTTCCCTCCAAGGGCAAACAGGACTGTGTGCTTTTTTCTTTTGAAAAGATCTCTTTAATTCTTTGCTGGTATTTGGAATAACTACAATTAGAAAGGAAAAGCAAGGAGTGATTAAAAAAATCATATTTAATAGCAGTTGCATTAGTTCTCTGGCTTTTGAAAGAGACCCAGCACAGTTGAGTACATACATACCACACAAAGGAATTGTGGTGAAAAGGAAAGGCAAAATGGAGGTGATAAATTTCTGACTGATGGCAGGAAAGGTCTTCTGTTGTAGCATTTTAAGGAAGATCTTCCTTGAGAAAGGATTGAAGTATGAAAACCCACTTTTGTCATCCAGTCCTCAGACTGTTAATGAGTGTAGCTCGTTCGCTCAATTCCAGCTGTTCTTTAAAAAAAAAAACAAACAACCCAAAACCCCCCACAAATCCCTGAGACCTCAGATTGCTTGCCTGGTGATAGTGGGATACACTGATTAGGTCTCAAACCAATTTGAAAGTGACTGTTTGAGCTGAATTAAATACAGAAGAACCCAGTTGGCTGGCTATATTATTTTCTAAAAATTAATTAGTCTTTGCCACACAGACAGGTCAAGCTATGGAATTTCAGGATTTATAGCTACATCCAAGTTAGGCATTTTTACCCTGTGAATTTGGAGCAGCTTCCACCTAATTTTAAAGCGCCACCTTTGAATGGATTGCCTGCTCACTTTTGTACAGCTGCCATGATGTTTATTATATTAGTATGTGTCTGTATGGGAAAAGATTCCTAGAATCCCCAAATTTGGAGCCACGTACTGGTAGAAGCTGCAAAAACTTGAAGGCAGCTTTCACTCCAAACACTTTATCAGCCTTGCTTGTTTTGACTGCAAGTGTGGTTGATGTCATTTTAGAAATGAGAATGGAGGCAGGGAAGTTGAGTCATTTGCTGAACTGCAGTGCTGGGCATTGAACCAAATCACTTAAGTTGCCATCTACTTTTGATATGAAAGCCTTCTTGCGTTTTGCTTATTTTTTAGAATGCCTGTATAATTTGACATGCTTAACCAAAGAGAGTGAACAGTGAGGCACAGTTCCCTGACACTGCTACTGCACTGCATTAACAGAGCTGTATCTGTACGAGTGCACTTATCTGCATGTACCTATGCAGCTTGTAACATGCTATCATATGAACTACATTTGTTCAGAAGTTGCTAAATGAGAACTAGAACATGGTGTTCAGGCATGTGTCTGGAGGCTCGGATTCTGCTGGATACGTAACTAGTCTGCTTATTACCTTTATATGCACAGGGGCTTTGATCTACGTTTACTGAAGTCAGTTGAAACTTTGCTGTGGATTTTGATGAGAACAAGATGTGGTTTAGAATCAGGCATAGATGTCTCTGAAATTAAAAGCAATGTCGTGGGAGCCAAAGATGATGTTTGTGCTTTAAACATGAGGTGTGATCCCCTTCTTAAAAAAATGTTTGTTTTTTTTAAATACTGTGCCACCAACTTTTAATTTTAATGAAGAAAGAAGTGAAAAGGGGAGCTCAGTTTTTATTAGGAGTTAAAAACCACAAATAAGAATGGTTGAGTTTTGTTTTGGTTTCTATTATAAACTATTAATAATACCAGGAAAAGCCAGAGGATAAGTTCCTTTGTATTTTGGTGTATTTTCTCAGCTAGACCTTTATTTGACATTACCCTGCTGTGACAGGACCAGGATAGGAGGGAAAAGAAATCTATTTTCAGCAATGATTTGGAATGCAACAAAGAACTACATTTTAATTTAAGTCAGACATGGTGTGCATTTTATTCGTTAGGATTAGGATTTAGTAAGTCTCCTTGACTTGTTGTGCATTTGGGGGGCTCTTTAGTTTTGTTTTTATTCTGATTCTCGGTGTTTGTTTTGTGTTCCTTGGTACTGTTGCTGACATCAAATTCTCCTGAAGGGCCTGGTAGGTGGCCAGGGCTGAGGCTGGCAGTGGCAGCCCACACAGAACAATGTGCCCCAGCAGAGGTAATTCCAATGGAGAGAAGTTGACAATCCCCAACTGTCTGCTGCCTCCGCTCAGAGATTGTCGCCTCTCTGGCAAATGTGCTCTCTTTATGGCATAGAGGCCCTTTTACCTCTCAAGAAGGGAGTGCCTACTTTGAGTTATGTTGCTCATAAATGCATATATGATGTGTAGCTTCTAGTTCATCTATTGTAAGGGAATGAATTATCTTCTGCTAAAAATTGTGTGTCTTGTACTTGCAAATTCTAGTTCAGCCAGCGTTACTAACTAGGCTTGTACAATTTTGAAGGGCTTTAACAGAAAAGATGGGATTTTGTTGCTATGTAGTATAACAAAACATTTAAAACAAGTTTTGGATGTGAAGTACCTGTGAAAGCATGATCTGAAACATGAACCTTTTAACTACACTTCTTGGTTACAAAAAACATGGTTGGCAAACGCAGAGTTTGTGGAATAAAGTTTCAGACGTGCAAGGCCTTGGAAATAATGGACATCTGTAATAACAGCTACAGAAAAGGTAGAGATACAGTTTGATTCTTGTGAAAATGGTGATGAGACTGCAAACCCGCAAGTTTTAAAGTGTCACGTGAATTCCTGGTATCACACCAGAATTCTAGTTAGCCCATAGCATCTCAAGAGCAAGCCATAAAGTGCATATAGTGGCAACTTGATACTGTTTGGCTTCCTTTCCCTGGCATAAACCTAACGGACTTTGAAGGCTGTATCCATGTGTTTGAAGTTAGGCAATGCTTATGCACCTATTTGAAATGGGGCCTCATTTAAAACAGCATAAATTGGGTGTGCTTCAATGGAGTTGCTCTGGAATTTATTACAACTCTGCTGGAGTCACCAAAGAGTTAATCTAACCCCTTTGAGTTATGCCAGATTTGTACTAGTTTGCGATCAAGATCTGACTCTTAACTGCTTAAAGTGTAAAACAGTATAATTTATTTTCAGTTTTCAGAGGAACCTAGTTTTAAGAGTCACTATGGCAACAACAGTGGGTCTTAGAGTAACAAAGATTAATGATTCCCTCAGCCAAGGCTCTTCAGTGGGTCATCTCGCTCAGGAACAATGAAACTGTTCAACACGGGCCTGGGCCAAATGCAAAAGTCAGAGTGCCCTGTCACTGCTAGCACAATATGCTTCATCATAGTAATGATGGTTTAATCACCAGCTTACAGTTCTCATCTCTTTCATGTAGGATTCAGTGATTGGTATATTTAGGCAAGCCTTTGTGTTCAGATTGCCCAGGGAAGTGGTGGAGTCACCATACCTGGAGATATTTAAAAGACCTGTAGATGGGCTTAGTGACCTGATTTAGTGGTAGACTTAGCAGTCTTGGGTTTATGGTTGCACTAGGTGATATTAAGGGTCTTTTCCAACCCAAATAATTTTATGATTCTTATCCAAGTCATTCTCATTTCATCTTCATTCACTGCTGCTATAAGAAATACAATTTAAAAGATGTGAAAATGCAGTTTTTCAAGTAGTGTCAACAATGGCTATAGTTCCTTAAAGTAATGCATTTACTACTACTTTCATGTTTTGTATTCATGTAAAATGGGACCAGAGCTTGGGGACTTGGTGAGAAAGAGTTGTTTTCCAAGGAGATTTTATTTTAAAGTCAGATAAACTTATGAGGTGCTTCCTAGTTTTCACATTTGCTGATTAGGAAAGGTACTTACAGAAAGAGGCTACATTTTCAAAGACCCACGTTGAAAAAATCTGCCCTTTTAAAATAGTGTCCATTGCTTTTTTTTTTTCCCCTCTCCCTAATTTAAAAATCAAATTAACTTTCTAAGCTATTAAAAAATTTGACCTTAACTGCACTAATGAATCATCTTGCCATATTGCCATCATACAAATTAGCCTAGAGGAAGAGCAATTATCAACCCAGAACTTTGCTTAATTATTGTGTGATTGCTTCTTCAACATTTTTCCTTTAAAACTGTTCTTCCACTTCTTTCTTCCTGTGTTTTCCTACCCTGTCCCATACAAACTATCACCATTCCCTGCAAATGGAGTACATTTTTCTCTGACCTTACCTGGGCGGTATTTATTTTGCCAGTTTAGGTGTGCCACCATAGGTCTTAGGGTTCCCATAGGCAAGAGTTCAATCATCAAGAAGATGAAGTGTGGAGTGGCCTTTGGAAGCACCTGTTTCCTGATGCTGTACTCAGATGAAACCTGACTGAATTGCCACTATTATTATTTTTTGCAGTTGCACAGATCATTCAACAGGTACAGCTATGGCTATTCTTCTTCCAGGTAGCATTTTGAATCTTGTGGTTATCCAGCCATATAATAACTGTAATAGTTAGCCTGCTGTAATTTTACTGGAGTTTTATTTAATTTTCCTGGTGACCTTGGTTTGATACTTATTTTGCTGGGTGTGTAATTGTGCCCCTGAGGAGATAAGGAGACAGCACATGCACATCATGATAGAAAGAAGATAATGCTTCTACCACTTTTGATCTTGAACTAGATGAAATAAAAACAAGAGATACTAACATCTTCTTTTTAACACTTACATGTAACCTGTAGCATTCCCACCAACAAATGTTGCTGACATCAAATTTGTTTCTTGAGCATTTGGTTTATGTTATCCCACTGTTAACAGGTTACTAGCAAACATTTAATGCCTTTGAGCCTGATGCTGTATAAACTTCCAGTAGCTGGGAATTAAACACGGAGTTATGGATATCCATCCAGAAAAGAAAGGGAGCAGCCTTCTCACTTCCTAGGCTCACGTGCACACTATCTGGAGTCCCATGCAAGCTACTGTTAAAGTGAACAGAGCAGCTCATTTATTCCTTCCCATGGACTTCTTATGGGACTGTGAAAAGAAACAGCAGAAATCTACCCAAATCAACTCACCAATAGTGGCTGGGTCAGTGAGGTGTGGGATGGGAATTTGCTGCAGGTAAAGGTAAAATACCAAGACTATTATCCCCCAGCCCTTTCAGAAGCTGTGAGTTAGAGAATTTCCTAGGTGACTCCAGGGCAGCTTCACCCGTGCTTGGAGGTGTACCTTGAAGTTCAAACTCTAGCTATGTTTTATTATTGTAGTTTTATCTAATGGACAGCAGCCTGCATTGGCAAATGCTGCCTGCATGAACAGCGGCTGGCCTGTTTTTAAATTGCCGTCAGGAAGGATCAGGCTTTACTTTACAGGAGCTATAGAACAGGAGGGAGGTCCTGGCCCCTCTCCTGAGCAGCTTTCAAACGAGTGAGCTGCAGTAGTAAATGAGTACTAGAATGAGATTTGTCATATACCGGAGTTGCAAAATATATTTTATGTTTCAAGAAACACCTCAGATGATGGATCTATCTGTAACATAGTATTTTCATTCCAAAGAATTCATGACTTACAGCCTTTTTCTAGCTGTTTTAAGAAAACAATAGCTTGGCAATAAAGGACATTTAGGAAATTTGAAGATGTAATTTGGAAAACACTCTTAACTGCATTTTAAACAGCATCTTCAAGCTGGTTACGTTTTTAAGGATTAATTAAATTATTTGAACTATGGCACTGTAACTTCAATGGCTAACTATATCTCAGGATGTTAATTTTCAGCAGTAGAGTAAGTTATACAGTCTGTGCTCTCAATTAAAATGTTAAGTGTTTATCTTGAATTATTACACAGTTACACTAGTTCTAAAGACATTTCCTTTCTTCAGTGTAAGGGAGAATATTTCCAGACATGCTGACAGGTAGATGTTTACAAGTGCTGGTGATTTCAGGTTTAATTGTGACCTTTCAGAGTTGCTCCTGCATTTGCCACAGGCTAATTGCTTTACATTTTGCCTTGTTTTCACTGGGGAGTAAGTGCTTTGAATCCAGCTATATTTATGTTCTTGCTGTTGCTTTGATCACTCAGTTATTCCCATACCTCTTTTCATTTAGTGCAAACTTTCTGTGCCTTGTATGATAGAAACAAAGATGTGATATTTCTTTGTGTTTGCAAATTATTAGATGGCATATTAGCTGCTCATATAAATGCCAAGGATTCCTTTGATAGTTAGGACTATTGGATTATCAGTGCCTCATACTAACATTATTTCTTCTGCCTACTTCCTGGGACACCTCAGCAGTTCACTTAGTCTCTTAATATGCATATACACACATAGTATTTCCCCCCTCTCCCTTCCACGCATAATTAAAATTTAGCACAGTATTTTCAGTCCAACATTTATGGATTTCATAAAATGGTTGCTAAAAGAAATGCATTGAACACTGCAGTGGTCAAATATGTTAACGTGGTTTTCAGAGCTGCAAAAATTCTGTTAAGGAACTTAGTCTTTAAAAAGTCATGGTTGTTTCTTGTGGGAATCATGGCAGAAATAGAGGTTATGGAACAGTTTGAACTGGAACGTTTTAAAGATTAGGTAGGGTCTATGAAATCTTACATGTGGCACTGTAAGCATAGAAATGACATAGGAAAGCACTCAAAAAGGGTGTTATAGCCAGTGTCATTAGTGGATGGTTTATAGATTTATTTTTTTTAATCTTGTCATGTAGTGTTGATTTATTAAGTGGATGTACAAATTTGTCACCTCAAGGGGTATTTTATATTTAATCTTATAAATGAAAGGATATGGTAATCTAATCAATACTTGCATAGATTACTTCAGAGGGAAGCTTTCATGTTATAAGAAGGATTTGATGAATCACCACGTAGTGCCCTTCTGCGTCAGGCACTATGGAATAACTGCTTGAATGCAACATGAGACTTTGCTTCAAGAGTTGCAAGCTTTTGGATCAGTCCTGAACAAAGGTTTATTCCCAATGGATTAATGTTCCAACTCTGGTTGGTTTTTTTTCGGTGTGTTAGGATTTCTGAAATGCAAGAGGCAATCTCTGTCATCACTCATCTAACAGTGACTAAAGCAGCCCGATATAACATTGGTTGGGATAAAATTTTTATTTTTATGTGATTACTACTTGAAAAAGCATGAAAAAGTTACTATTTTGCTGTAGCATTACAGTGAGTGGCTATCAAATATTAATAAATAGAAAGTACATACTGCATACTAACTTCATATGAAACACTGCCCAAATTAAAGTTGTTTGCATTAAAAAATATTTTAAAAATGAGACCTGATTAAATGAGATGTTTTCAAAATTGAATTTTAATCTGGTTCCATTTTTAATAGATAAATTGAAAACTCCTGACAAGAGTAAAGAGGCTGTTAATGGAATTATTAACAGACTGTTAATAACACAAATTCTAGAAGGCATTTACCAAAGCAGATGGAAGACAAGCTGATCAGAGAAAGGGAAATGGGAAGTGATGACTGAACTGCCAACACACCTGGTCTTGCTTCTTCATCCCCACAGTGACACTTGAGCCTAACGTCTGTTGGCCCTGCAGACCATAAAGTGTGTTGATAGCCTATTTTGTGAAATTATTTGTATTCTGTGACTGAAAAATACTTGTAAGAACAAAATATTACTTAAAAAATGCTTTTTTTCCTGCAAAATAATAGGATTGGGAAATAAGTGTATGTATAGAAAACTTTGTTTGTACTTGGAGCTTCCTACAAAAATATGCTTGGGATCCAGCAGTACAGAAAAGACTCAAAGACCAGGTGGTTTAGATTCTGTGCAACCAAGCCATGAAATAGCTTTACTTGCCGGGGGCGGGGGGAGGAAGGGGGAAGAAAACCCCTACACACACATCTTTAATTTCTCCAGTCTTAGATTTCTGGGCTTAGTCAATGATATCTGCTTATTTATCAGTTGCACACAAGACAAGTGGCTGCTTGCACAACAGCTATCTTTTGCCTTGGTTCTATGCCCTGCTATGATAGCCCCTTTCAGACGAAGCTGCCACAAGGTGTCCTGCAGCCCCTGCCCAGCATCCCTGGGGCCCATGCTTGCTGCTTGCACCCCAGTGCTGCGCAGAGACGATGCAGCTCTGAGGCTGTTTGCAGGTGCAGCGCTCTAGTAGTATTGCTATCCTGGGGACTCTTGTGGTGTTTACTCCCTTCAGTGTGACAGAAATACCAGCTGTTGTTTGCTAGTCCATGAGTATCAGTAGCAGTGAGGATCAACAGCTCCCTGTGAGCCCAGGGCTTCTTGTGGAGTGGAGTCCTAGCTACTTACACAAATACCAGTATTGATCTAGTACTGTTTATTCTCTTAGCCTCTGTGTATTAGCAGAGTTGCAGAAAGGGTAGAGATCGCATTCTGAAATTTCCCAAGCTTGTAAAGTTAATTTTTTTTTTCTTCAGCTTATAGTAGACCTTGAACAGAACTAAATTTTAGTGCCAGTGTTATTGTGAGAAGGAGCTCCAAGTGGATGGTGATCATACAGTTTAATTTTTAAAAGAAAATCCTCTTTAACTCTCAAAATACCAGACTTGCCACTTTACCCTTCCATAAGGATCAGTTACATTTGGGACTGAAAACCTTAAAGACTTGGAGGGTGCACACTGTCAACGTTTTACAGCCTGCAGTGAAGGCTTCTTAACCTTTTCATTCTAGGTACTCTGATAATGCTTTCTCCCCACATCAAAATAAACTTTAATTGATCCTTCATCATGCTTTTGGATTCATTTAAGATGCTTCGCATTAAGATCTGCTGTTTATGCAAAATCAGTTTTCACTGTTTCCAGTGTACACAAGGAGCTCTCAAGAGGGAAGGGTACTTGCTGCAAAAGACACCAGATTTCTGATTCCTTTCCTCAAAATTCTTTAAGTCAATGTTTGCTATCTGGCAGGCTCAAATAACTAAGCTACACTTCAAAATAAATTGAATAGTAAAAATCCAATAATTCTAATTTACCAGTAACATCTAGAAATACTTATCTTCTATCCAGATGGAATGGACTTTGACAGATCTGCATACGTTTAGCTGTAGCAAGCAAAAGCAATACCTCTGCAGCTGTTTTATCCTTGTCCTGAGAATTTCTCTGTGCCACTGAGACAGTAGAGGTAATTGGATGTTCTTCTCTTCTGGCAGGTACTGGACTGGATTGAAAATCATGGGGAAGCCTTTCTGAGTAAACATACAGGAGTGGGGAAATCTCTTCACAGAGCACGCGCACTGCAGAAAAGACATGATGATTTTGAAGAGGTAGCACAGGTAAGAGCCTGAATCAGACACTTCTGTTTTCTATCCTGATTTTTGTTACTCCTCTTGTATATTGAGAAAAAAAGTATTGCTCTTTTGGGTCACACTGCTGTCTTCAAGTATTTGGAGATGTCTCCCAGGTTTGAAAGTTGGCATGCACGCTGCAGAACATGGTAGCAGCAGGACTTACAACCAGAAAATCACGAGATTGCGTTGATGGGAGATGTCAAAACCTGGGGGAAATTGCAAGCAGTTCACAGGACGATAATGCAAAATGTTGGGAAATAGAAGAGGATGGTTATGAGCAAGGATGATAGAAAAAAATCAGTTTTAATTCCTAGAGTGGAAACTGAGGGCCTTGAGAATGTAGTGGAAAGCAGCAGCTAGTAAAGCAGTAGGGAAAACACTGGAGTATGTTTACAGTAAGGGCAACTACTCTTCCACTCTTTCCAAGAATACAGTGTATTATGTGGAATGAGTCTTTGTTTCTTGTGGAATAAGGGGCAATCATTTTTTGGTTTTAGACTTTAGTACTCTTTTTCTGTAGTACCTTTCACATGTGCTGGCCTAGTTTAGTTGAAGATGTTTCCAGAAACAGACACATACCTCTTTCACTGTGCCCTCAGGGAAACAATTTCACTGCCTAATGGCAGCTACTGGCTAGATACTTTTTTCCTTTCCCTTGTATTCAGTTTGTATTTCTCTTAATCTCTCTTCCGCCGCCCCCACCCTGTTTGTGTCACTTTAGCCTTACTTATCTCTCTTAAGGAGATAAATTCCAGGAAAAGAGATTAATTAACAACCCTGAACAATCTGTAGAATGTCTTCTTCTATGTGCCTCTTAAACATGTTAAACATATTTAATGCTGCTAGCATGTTCTTATCAATCCCTTAAATAACTTCCGTTACCTACTACTTTGGATCCATTCAGTTGGCCAACATCCTATTAATTAGATGTTCAGCTCTTGATGAAATACTCTATTGCTTGGCTTGCTAGTGAGCTTCAGTGTTACCTTTCAGCTGTGACTGGATGTCTTTGCATACCATTGACAAATCACACAGCCTGAAAGTAGCAGTTCTAGATTGGTGGGTCTCTAAAATTTCCAGGGACTTTGTATGGATTTGAGCCTTCTGGTAATAGGCTTGAATTTCTAGAATTACCTGTTGCAAATGTATTAAAATGAGTTTAGGCTGAAGATTACAAACCACAGTTCTACAAACCGTTATCCAAAAGCACAAGTTAGTGTGAGGATTCATGCTGAAATCAACATTAGGTGCCTTTCCAGAAGGTGTGCTCAAGTCACCTGTTATTGGATGCAATACTGGAGTAAGGAGTGAAAATGAAAACCATGTAATATATGGGAGCTGAAACTAAGTGATTTAATGTCCTTTGTGGCATTAATATTTTGTAAATCTCCCTTCTCTATGATACATTAGCTTCATAACTCCGCTTACATCTAGCATTTTGGATCACAGTTAGCTTTTTATTTTTCTTTTTTACCTCCTGTTTGAGTAGTACTCCAGTGGAGATCTAGGAAACAAACTAAGAACAGGTGAGAAGACAGAAAAATAACATGGTCTTGACAATAGAGATTGAAGCAAGCTGTGTAATTGTCTGCACATGGAAACAACAGCTCACTTAAGGCTTGCTCTACTGGATGATGTAATTTGGAGATAGATCCCTTCACTAGGGTTTGGGAACCTTTACAAATGTGCAGCTTGCACGGGTAGGTACTAGGTTAAGTCAGAATGGAATTATTTCACTTAAGGCTTTTCAAACCCCTCTGTTAGTCCTCCTTCTGTATTATTTCAGCATGTCTGTCTGTGTATAACTTCAGACGAATTTCATTTCACAAGGCCAAATTTAGAGCAAAGATTGTTCACTGGATGATGACGTGTTCTAATGAACGTGGGTGTCTGGGAGGAGGATGGAGAGGAAAGGGAAAAGTATAGTTTGCGTGGGTGCAGAATCTCGTACGTTTCTCTGAATCAGATTCTTTTACATCTCATGGCATCGATAAGTGTCTCATTGCTCTGCCCAGACAACTGAGAACAGTCACAAACAGTCCTGCATTCTGAGTATGAAGTTTATGGTGCCTCCAAATTAGTAATCACTGACACGAGTCAAACTTGGTTACTTTCCCCTGGCTTTGACAGAAATAGTTTCCTCTGGTGCATTCACACCAGAATATCGTTGCTAATTTATGAGGCCTGTCTGCAGTGTGACACTGGAATGTGATGCTGGCAAATGGACATGGGGACATGCACTGAGGGGAAGTGAAAGGAAGCTCAGGCTTTATCTGAGGTCAAGGACTTAAGAATATAATACTCTGCTTTGGAAAGAGTAATGGCAAGGGTAGGAGGGGAGGCCATAAATTTATCACACCTGGAGTTCTCCTGCAGAAGCTTCTAGTGAGGTCGATTTTGTGGTTGGAGAATAAATCTCCCTGCTCTAATTATGACCAGTTTTTATTCTTCTTAGCTCCCTTCTTGATGCTTAACTCTTTAGAAGCATTTTTCTCCACTTACTGAATATCTCTGCCATGGCGAGGGTGGGTAACTAGCATTGCTTATTCCCAGTATATCCATATAATAAAGCACATGTGCTAAGATCCTGAAACAAACTGGTCAGTTTACCATTCCCCTCATCGGGATGTTGATTACTGGCATTAACAATAGAGTTGTGTTTGTTTTTCTTAATAAAATAAAAAGTGTAGTACTAATATAACTGGTAAGATTGACAGTATAAGCAATAGTATTTACTATTGGCAGTTCTCTGAAAAAAACCCAACACTTAGCCCACCATGCATTATAATCTCTAAAATCTACTTTCTTTTGGCTCTGATATATTTGCTTTTATCTCCTACTGATTCAGGAAGGCATTTGCAAAGGTCAGACTAGGAGCAATTTTCATGACTTTTCTTGATATTTTCAACATTGGGCAAAACATTCATGTCTTCGAATGCTGCTTAACTGCATGTAAAGAGTAGTAGTGTTTCTGGGATTGCTGAGAAATGCTCTGATTGACTGACCTGCCAAGGCACTAGATTGAGAGGCTGAACATGCTCCCTCAGTGTCTGATTAGAAACTCCACAGATTTATAAATCTAGATGTAATGATTCAATCAGGCATGTGCAAAATAGATCACATTCCTGCATACAGCTATGCTTGGAAAATATCAGTGATTTTAAAGTGCTGCATTGTGGGCAATAGGAAATATAATTCAGGGTCCCTTTCTCTCATAACTGCTGCTTAGACAATGCTCTAGCAGTTTTTCTGACTGTATTTATTCTATATGGAATGCACAGATGGCAAATGCTTGAATTTGGATTAAAAAGCCTGAGCGCCTGGGAGGGAGGCTGGTATCTTGTACATACCTAAAGATGTTTCTCAGCCAGTGCTGATGCTGTTCACAGGCTGGCACCCTGAAAATGACAACCTTAGGCCCAGTGCCTGCCACACAGTGAAATTTAGCAGTCGGGCATTGTCAAGATATCACCAAAGAAATACTGCTGTTTATGTAGCTGCAACATTCCTGCAATGACAGCCTCTTTGCATGGCTGGAATTATTTTGTGCAAATCAGATAACCATAGTTCAGCCAGTTATGATTGTAAAGCCAAAGATATTTTCAAATTTTCCTTAGAAAAGGGCTTTTATCCTGGAAACCAGTGTGCCTTTCAATTGGAAAAGTCTCCCCAATGCTTCAGTGCAATAGAGTTTAGTGGCATGTGTTGAAAATCCTTCTTCTGTTCTCTGTATATGAAGAGAGGGGCCTTAGACCATTCTCCTCCCTTCTGTCATTCTTGGCAATCAGAGGTTAAGGTGGCTATCTCGACATTCTCCTCTGCTTACAAAGAGCATCACTGCATTTGTGCTGGTGCAGAATTAGGAAAGAAACTGGGGAAACTGCTCTGTTACTCCCTTGAGCTCTGCTGGTGCAGGACTTAGTGGTTTTGTGTTTGAATGACCCGGAAGAAGCATTTCTGTAGTCTTTCTGCATTTTTGAGTTTTTTCCATCAGATGTGCTGTTAAGATTACCCGCGGTGCAGGCTCACCCGCATTTTTGACACCAGTACGTGTTTCCACCTGCAGATGGCACTCGCAACGCGCTGTACAAGCCTCCAGTTTTGCTAAGGGTCAACAGAGCTGCTGGTTGTAATCCAAACTAACCAGTGTCTAGAAGTGAAATGAAGCAGAAGTGGAAGTTGTTTCACACAGTGTCCCCGTGGTGTTCTCCCACCCCTGCCAAAACCCACGTTGTTCAAGGTCACACAGAAAAACAACTCTCCTGTTTTTATTTTGTTTTTATACACAAAGCTGGGCGGTCCATGCTTTAATGCAAGGCGGTGCTTGTCATCTGTATTTGTGGGATAAGCTGCTCTTGGATCCGTGGAGCTGCTTTCAAGGCTCTTTGGCTACAACACAATATGCTTGCAGCTACAACTGAGTTTTGTATTTAGTAACTGTGTGTGTATTTGCATGCAGTAGTTGGTATATTTTTCATAGTAACCCAAAAGCACTGATGTTTACAAGGTGAACTGTCACAATTCGAGCATGCAACAAAGCACACATTCTGAACAGCCTTGATTAAAAATGTGTGGAATTGTCCCTCATTATCAGACACAATAAGAAAGTTGACTGGCATCTGAGCTGTGGCCATTGAAGTTCAGGGGGTCTGTCTGTATGCCCAGTGCAGCAGCTCTTGGTTCAGGCTGGTAAGTACAAGTTTTGATTTAGGTATGTGTCTAGATCTTGTTTTCCTGACTCCGAAAGCTTTACAGGATCCATTTTGCCAGGGTACACATGCAATGCAGTAGACTATTCTTGAATTATTACAAAGAAGGAGTGCCAGACAAAATGCAAGTAAAAATGCTGACCTTCACAGTACACCATTTGGGAAACTGTTCAGTTTTCCTATTTGGGGGTATCTATGTTTGCTTTCCTCCAAAGCAACTTTTAGAAGATGATGGTTAAACACCTGAACACTGGCTTTGAACCATTAAAGTTAACCTAATATGTATCTATATAGTTCTTTAAGGTTCAGCTCTTCCGTTTATTCTTCTCAGTGAAATAAATGCATTTTCTGCAAGGGAAGGCTTTCAGAGGAGACCTTGGAAGCCAAGAACCTGTGTCATCATCTAGAAATCGAAGAACAGGTGATATTCTTCATCTGAGAATCAATTTGTGTTCCAGTGTTCCTGTCTAGTGAATTCCCTTCCTCCATTTTACTGTTACTAAAATGCTGTCAGTTCAGAGTTTTCAAAAAAAACTCTTATTTAGAGATAAAAAGAACTTTAAATGTAAATATGTTGAAAAATGTGAAATATCCAGGGGACTAAGTAATGGAATCCTGCAGGTGAAAATGGTATTTTGTGATCTCTCAGTCCCACATAATTTCACTTGAACTTCTCTAGAACTAATGACGTAATGGAACAGTCAGGCCAAAGCTGAATTGCACACAGCTACTTGTTTGGCCTTCAAGATAAAAACCTAGTCCTTTCCCATACAAATTCCAGCAGTGTTGGATGTCATTGTTCTAGAGTTTGGCATGAAGTTCGTTAGGGATGTAAAACAGCTAGGCATAAATTAGGAACCAGTGTTGATAATGATCACTTAGGGAGCATTGTCCCAGGGTGATTTTTTTAATTTTTGACTCTTATTACTTTTTAAAATGTTGTGACTTACCTGGCTGTTGAAAGGAATAGCTCGCTGGATTTCCCTTTTCAGTTGAGTGATTAAAATCCTATGTAAGATGAAATACTGGGCCTAAATAGGGAGAAAGCAGATAATTAAACCCAGTAAGTGCTGTGCTCAAAGTTAGCAATAACAACTGTGGTTTCAGTAATGCCAAATGTTTTTTAAAATAACAAAAACATGAGACAGGCAACCAAAAATCAGCCCTACTCTTGTCGTCATCATCCTTCGGATGGTCATTAGCAAGTTCTGAAGCTATAATCTGCAGTTTCTTGTTCACTTCGTTTATGTAAATGTATTCACTTCTACACAAAGAGGACAAAGTGATCACTGGCAGAAGATTCCACAGGCCTTTGTACTGTGGTGCAGGAGCTCTAGGCTCCAGAACTCTTGGTTTCTTCTCCTCTCTGGCAGCAGGCTGCATCTGGAAATCACAGGCAGCAGAGAAAAATGAAACTGCCTGTGTATGGGTTGTCTGTGAAGGTTATCTTGGGACTTCTGGATCTCAAAACTTCTGACAGCATAGCTGAAGAACCAGATAGTTTATCATGGAAGCAGTAGTATAACTTTGTGCATGAAGTCTAGCAGCTTCTGGGTGATTCAGGACATACCTGCATTGCAAATGCAGAGATACTGAAATTGTTATGCACAGCCTAAGCCAGGACCCAGGAAATCTGGGAAGGGCTGAGCAGTATAACAGTGTTCAATGTAATGCCATGGGGAATTACATCAGCTGCCAGACCTAAGTCAGATGTAGGTCACGTAAGACATGTTTTACCTGAGAGTGTGGTACTCTGAATTCTGAGTACACTGTGGGTATCGATACTGAGCTCCATTGCATGATCTGGACATGCCCATGGAGACTTCATCAGCAGGAGCTGCAAAAAGACCATCTTGGCTAATGTTCTGGAAGCAATGTAATTCAGTTGCTGGCTGTTGGTACTCCATGATCTAACAGTAATGGGGGACCTATTTTTAGAGAGGCCCTATAGTGGCACAGAAATCTTCCTGGCAGTGGTGCGAAGAGCTGTGCCTATTGCACCATGTTTCTGAGTTTGCATTTCTCCTCAAGCTAGAGGTGATTTTCTTTCCTATTTCTGCTCTTCCAAAATCACATGACAGCTGGATCTTTTCATTAAGCCGCCTGCAGCATGATTCACAATCTAAATGCGCCCTATAAAATCTCAAGGCTTGGCAGCACAATACATTTTTGACAATTGCCAGAAGTTAGCTTCCTATCACTGGTTTTATTTGGGTAGGTTTATTTTTGAGCCTTTAAAATACGTTCCTTTAATTTGCCTATAAATGCATAATGTTGATTCCATGGCAGACTGCGAGACAATGAAGCTATTCAAGAAATACATATTTTTCATTCTAGAGGTTCTGTAAAATGGAATTTCTATTGTGTGTGGAATTCTGAGTTTTTGAATTGATTTCTTTTCGAAAAAAAAAATAATAAAATAACCCACCAAAATTTCCTAAAAAAAGTAGAATCCAGGAATTTGGGTTTTTTTCCAAGCCCATAAATTTCTTAAAGAGAACATTATAAAATTATAACATTGAAGCATTATATAACACGCATACTAAATATATTCGGTATGGTACTGTTGTCTCAGTGACATGAATAAACATGTAGTTGAAACAGAAGATATTTGCCATTGATGGTTTCTGTGAAACACACCCACTTAGATGACCCATTGCTGTTTTGACTGACCTATTTTTGTTGGTAAAACCCATTGTCATATAAAGGATTTTGATCCCCTCTGATCATTTTTCTTTGTGCTCTTCTCATTGGCAGGTCAATGGGTTATCAACCGTACCTATTGATTCAAGAAGATTAATTGCAGCAATGTCCAAATCAAGTCAATTTCTTGTACCTATTGATAGCAGGCAGGCTTTGGGGGGAGGGGGAAGTGACACTGTGAATCTGGTCTGTGTTTTTACTTTCTGATTTTGTCACAGGGCAGTAGAAGGGGCTGCACATGGCTGCGCTGCTCCTCTAGGGCAGTCAGTAGTGTCTTTAGTAGAATGGTGTAACATTAGCCACAGCAACTGTATTATGGAATTGCTGCAAACCACAAATATACTGCTTTGCAGACATTTCTTAAAGGAAATGTCATGTAGATTAAGCCAATACGAAAGAGAATTATATTCAGTAACAGAGCAAAATGATTTTCAAGGATAGGTTTCATTGTCGTTGTGCACATATCCTGGGAATAGACTAACTGGGTCCAGTTGATCACTCCACTGCACAAGAGTTACAACAAAATCACGCTTTCAGTTTCAGAGAAATTACTTACAATGTTTTAAGGAGTGGAGAATCCCATTCAATGGCTGTATTTATATAGCAGGGAAGCTGCTTGGAAGTCTGGTTGTCTCTCTCTTTTTTCCTATTACAAGACCACCATTGGCCAGGATGTTCTCTTTATTTCCACATCAGGCAATTGTCTAAAAACTACACTTGCATTATGAGACTATTGCAAATGTTTTATACTGATTATATGTAAACAGAAAGTATTCAACCAACATTTTATTGCATAGAAACTTATTTTTAAAATTTATTTCCCTGGGGTAGAATTCAGATCTCAGTTTCCCCTGTATAGAAATAGGGCAACGTCAGTGGATTTATAGAGGTCTTTTGGAATTAGATGTGTGAAAACAGGAACAAAAATCCTAATCTGTATATAAATGATTCACTTGTTGATTTGGTGCATGTAATCGAGCCATTAATATTGCCCTCCATAACTGTAGTCTGTGAGGTCTGGTTCTGTATAACAAAGCCCCAAGTAAGCACTGGTTTGTGTCACTGTGGAACTGGCATATGGTTTGAGGCATTCAGGCATCTTTGTTTAGTGTCTGTTTCAGAGCACTACCACATGCAGAAGTGTAGGTTCCTCTCTTTTTCTGAGCTAAGGAGAGAAATTCTAAGATTGACATGAGAAAAGCAGGCAGAATCAGCCTTCTCATGTGACTACACTTAAAAAAAAACTTGTCTGGGGAGAAAGGAATTGAAGAATTTGCAAGAAGTCCGGAACTGAGACAGGAGGTGTTTCTGAACTGTCAGTGAGTATGTGCGCATGTGTTTTCCTAGCATGACTGCCTATATTAGTATGCAGCTAATACAATAGAAACCAATATGTGCTCCAAAACAGTGTGACACCATATCCTTTTAAAGTGCAGCCCTCATTGTTATTAGAGTGTGTTGTTCAGTGCATAAAGGTTGTTTTTTCTGTGCCATGTAGGTAACCCCTCATGACATGAGTGAGATCCACAGCTATGCCGCAGAGAGCAGAGACTGCTTTTGCCTCCCCTGGAGTAACATTAGGACTCAAAGCAAAAGTGCACAGCATAAAGTAATGTTTGTGGCCCATTAATATTGGGGAATGGAAAGTGCAGACTTCACATTAAATCTGTCAACCTGAGAGTTGAAGCGAATGCATGGAGTGTTCAATGAAATGTAGTATGTTTCTCCACAGAGAGGAGAGATGGTTGGTGACTGGGTCCTGGCTGTTTTGTCTTTGGCCAGGATTTGTATTGACAACCAGAACTTGGGCTTGTCAATACCCACACATCAAAGTTGAGTGCAGGAAGGACTTGAAACCTGCAGTGCTCCACGGCTGAGAAAGAGAGAGGTCTAGAATGATTTCATTGTTACCTTCTGTGGTCTTCTAGGGTTTGTTTTAAGTTCTAAATGGACCTGGTTGAATCCTTTTTAAAATCTGAATTAGGTGTTTGTTCCCACCACAGAAGTGGCTCAAACAAGTAATGCCCAGCCCACACAATTCCTCCTCTGTAAAAAATAAACCTCGCTTTTTTTTGGGTGGCAAGCTGTCCCTCCCAGTTCCAGACCCTTTCCCAAAGGATTCATAGTTATATCTGTGCTAAAGCATGGTTCCTCCATGCATAACAAGTGATGGGCTCCATTCCTGCCTTGCTCCTCTGTCATGCATTGAAAACCAAGTGGGAGAGAAGCGGCCCTACAGCACAGCCAGGACTGCGCAGCCATGCTGAAATATCAGTTGACTCACCAGTGTGTGTACTCCCCCTTGGGATTGGTAATTGGGTCACTAGGGCATTTAACTATTGTAAATTTAGTTTTCAGTATAGGCACATGTAAATGTGGGACATAAAAAAAATGATACTTCAGAGCATAGAGCAGAATCCGTTTTGTGTGCTAAAATAGGAACACAAAATAAGGAGATTATTTGGGGATGAGAATGATGAGGGGAGTGTGGATTGCTGCCTGGACCTGCTGGGCATGCCTCCAGGGATGGGGGCAGGTGCCCAGATCCTACTGCTTGGGGTTTGGCACAAAACTGGGGCTCTGGGATAGCAGGCAGAGAGAGAGATCAAAAGAAAAGTCAGAGAGAATTTCTCTGATCTTTGTTTTAATCTCTTACTATGTCCAGTCTTATCCTTTGGGGCCTGATTTGAGATTTTTGGAGGGAGAAGGACTGGAAAGGATTTGGCAACATGAAAGAATACATAGAAATAGAAAGATCTCAGGATTTTTTTATAGTAAAAAATTGGCAGACATTGACTAGAGAGGCAGTATCTAATATGCCTGCAGTGTTCTTGGAGATCTACTACATGCCAAAAATCAACGCATCATATAGCATGAAGATTTCTGGTGAGAATACTGTTCTGTACCAGATCTCTCATGTAAGTCATTATTAACATTTATCTCAGATCATGTGTGGCTGCCTAATAAAAGCCAGAAAAAATAAAATCAAAACATCAACCTGTTACCTTTCTAAATCTTTGTCGTGATTATGCATAACCTGAATTGAATTTCACACAGCAGAACACATTTTTAAAATGAGCCCCATATGAATGCTTCCTGACCAACATGAAAAATATTGGTTCCTGTCTGGAACTTTTCTAAAGATTTTGAATACATCTGGTGTTAAATGACTACATAAGTAAAATGGTTTATTACCTCCAGGGTAGTGAAACCCCTTTTATTTTCCCTCATTATAAATATGCAGTACTTCTCACTAGCTGTTACAGAAGTTCTTTATATTTTTAAGTTTTAGGGAAGACAAAGCCCTTAGTGCATTTTGCTTTGGTGGCACCTGTGAAAAATTAATTTGATGGGTAAGCCATACAGACAGTTCACATGTCAGGGAAATAACAGTGGTGAAAAACTGGTTTATAAATCTAACAAGACTCAGAGAATGATTCCTGCTCATTTGAAACAAATTCCAGTGTGTAATCCATGGTGGAGAGCTGAAATAATGTTGACAGTGAAGAGATTCTGAATCCAAAGGGACCATCCTGCTGACCTGCTCCTAAGGATGCTGAGCTGGAACAAGGAGATGAAGTAAAAAGTTACTTCAAGTTTAACTGAAGCTGGGGAGGCTGCTTAATTCTTGTTGGGGGCAGAGAACCATCTGCCACCAAATTAGGTGAGGTCTAGAGGGGAAGGGGGTGGGGGCAGAGTTATCTGACTGGTGGGCAGGTGATCATTCTTGGTGGCAAGATATATTGAGAAACCTCCTTCTGATGAATGGAAACATCTAAATTGTCAATAAAACAGAGATGTTGGTAGGTTTATTTTTTATCACGTGTTTTGTCTCTGGCAGGCAGTGTACCGAAGTGTAAGGTTTGCTTTGGATGAAAAGACCAATTTTTCAGTGCATTTTTGTCACATATTACTAGGCAGAAAGAAACTGGAATTGTTATGGGATGTATACATATGGAGTACTGTGTTATGCTCCAGACTGCCTAGGCTTTACACTTGTCTCTATAGGGGTTCTTAAGCTGAAAGCTCTGAAGAACTTAGGTCAGAGTTTTGCTGAATTTATTTCTGCTAAACATCTAATTCTATAAACAGTCCCTGTGCTTCAGGAAAGGTGTTATAACCTGTCTCAATTGAAATAAACACATGGCTGAGGCAGGGCAGTGATTACTGGGGAAAAAGGGAGAGGAAGTGTTTTGCTGTCTTATTTAAAGCTGGTTTCTAGACACTAGAAACAAAGCCAGGCAGTTTATAGAATCCACATCCACACAAGTTTATTTCTGCCTCTTTTCAAGGCAGCAGGGCTGCCAGTTGCATTTGGTACTGACTTTTCCAAGTGACGTTGACAGTCCAAAGCCTTTTAATACTGTCATCACTGTGTCTTTGAAATCTCCACGCTGTGAGCATGATATTAAACCCAGAATGCCTGAAGTTACTTCATTTCAGGAGACCAGCAAGACTTGATAAACCTGTCATGATGGCACTCATGTCTGCAGGGCTCAGAAAAGATGTGAGCTGAGCCTTTGGGATAGAAATCAATACTGTCCCCTCCCAGACTGCTGTTCACCTCGGAGCTGCCACGTGTTTCTTTATTTCTCCAGTCTTCACCTTTTCCCCCTATCACAGAGAAGTTGTGGAGCTTTGCTGTGAATTATCTGGGCTTTTTGATGATATTTATCATTTGAGAAGCTTTCAAAATGCTGCATTTCATTCCTGGCAATTTGCTGTCTTGTGCTCCCTTGCCACTTCCACAAAAGAAAATGCTTTAGAATCACAGAATCATAGAATAGTTAGGGTTGGAAAGGACCTTAAGATCATCTAGTTCCAACCCCCCTGCCATGGGCAGGGACACCTCACACTAAACCATGCCACCCAAGGCTTTGTCCAACCTGGCCTTGAACACCACCAGGGATGGAGCATTCACAACCTCCCTGGGCAACCCATTCCAGTGCCTCACCACCCTTACAGTAAAGAACTTCTTCCTTATATCCAATCTAAACTTCCCCTGTTTAAGTTTTAACCCATTACCCCTTGTCCTATCACTACAGTCCCTAATGAAGAGTCCCTCCCCAGCATCCCTATAGCCCCCCTTCAGATACTGGAAGGCTGCTATGAGGGCTTTCCTCACCTTTGCTGAGTTTCAGAGGCTCAGTTATCTTGCAATTGCTTGAGCAATTCTCATTCATACACTGCTAATTACCCAGTTATGAAATCATTGCACAGTGATAATACTGTTTTTTCTGATACACTTACTGTATAACACTAACCAGTATCAGGGTTTTTTTTTGCCATAAAACCAGTCTGTTTTCATGTTTGCTACCAGAACTAATGTATAATGGCATCTCAGTCTGCTGTCTTCATTGTTCTGTTCTTGCTGTTGCTTGCTTTCATATGCCTGTTATTGTGCAAAGATCTCAAAAAAAAGGATCAAAGTCTTCTCATGGATATTACCAAAGATTGAATACTAGGATAAAATCTGGCCAATAATCATCTGTTTGAGATATTTTGCCTAATTCTTGTAGGTCCTTGTACAATCCATAAAATATTGAAAATATTGAAATGGCAAGAGGAGTATTTCATCATCTCATTTCAATGTGCTGTTTAGGTATGCTTCTCCCAGAAGAGCATTAGGGTGACAGTTAAAAAAAAAAAACAAAAACCTGTAAGCACAAAATGAGCCTACATATCAAGTAGATACTGGTTTTATTTACTGTGCCTTAAGGTGACAAAAGTGAGATATAACTCGTGGCTTAGAAGGGCCGTGTGACCACCTCAGTTAAAACTGCCAAGTTTTTCAATGCAGATTTTTTCCGCTGATGGCTTTTAGTTTGTGAACACAGTTGTTTGTTTATTAGACCCAATGCATGAGCCTTCCTGGGCAATGCTGCTTTCTCAGCCAGCAACCTCTCTTGGTCTCAGAAAAGATGCCAAAGATGGACTTTGTGGGACTAAAACTTCATTATTATGCCCAAGGGGTGTTATTTGAGTTCCTGTTTGGAGCTCTGCTCTAGATCAAAACTTCTTAAATCACATCTTACAAAGTATAAAGGTTCTGATATTTTTCAGCAGTTTAAACTGCAGCTTCTTCAAGGCTGTGTATCAGACTCCAGTGTAATCCTGCAATGATATGCCCTCCTTATAACATGAAGTATGCACATTCCTTCCCTGAAAAGGGTGGGATTTACTTACCTCATATTAAGCAAGTCTTTAGTGGTTTATTTCATAGAGGAGATTGAACATATATGCTAATTAAATTATGGAGGAAAGGAGAGGTTTGCCAGGCTTTAGGTGAAACCTGTGGTGGGTGCAAACTTTCTGCCTACAAAAAGAAATAAATCCCTTGTCTTCCCCCTTGCAACCAAAATAAATTAATCTTGCAACTTAAAAAAAATATAATAAAATAAAAAACCCAAACAGAGCTTTGAAAATTCTAGATCTTTGCCAAACATGCTTTTGAGCATCCTGATTTAGAAGAAGTAAATAGCTCTGGCATCATTTAAAGTGAAGTCCTTACGTAAATAGTACTCTTTAGTAGTCATAGTGTCTAAAATTCAGTGATAGTTAAGGTGACCACACTGAGTTAAAAAATTATCTTGTTCTTTGTATGTATGTGGTATGTGCACACCTATATGCATCTATGTATCTTTGCATACTTATTAGTATTAGATGTGATGTGTGATATTAGATGGCACTTAAAACATTTTGCTATATGTTTTACTGGCATTTCAATGAATAATGGTTATGATCACACAGGAGTTAATTTGCATGATTATACTTGTATGAATATTCTCTGCTTGATATATGATTGCACTCCTGATTGAGCTGAACAGTTGTTGTGATAAAATATATTATAGGCATCATTTTTTTAACTTAAGGTAAGCATTCAGTATGAAGTAGCACAGAGAAGAATTCTTTTAGCTAATGTATTTCTAGCTATTCATTCTAATCTTGCTTATTTATTAGTTTGAAGGTCTAAGGTAGCTTTTAAACAGTTTATCTGGGGTTTCAGCATTTGATGTAATGTGTAAGTGTCACTCTTTTAAATTCGATAATAAATTCACCTCAGTTTGTATGTGAACCATGAGGGAAAATCACAAATAAAAGATAACGCTATATGGAAAAATACATGGTTCTTGGCAATGGTTCAGGGGGATGCTGTGTCATATCCACCTTGGTATTCCTGGAAACTGTTTATTTCTCATTCATGCTGAAAAATCCCTTATGTTAATATACTTCACTGAAAAAACAGAATTACTGGAGGTTTAAAATAGTAACTGGTATCAGCATGGTATCATATATGGCCTTTTGGACATCTGAAATGGGAGGAAACTCCACATTCCCCAAATCTGTGGATGTTTTTGAACTGAGCTAAGTTTCAGTCCATAGAATAGTTTGGATTGGAAGGGACCTTTAAAGCTCATCATCAGGGACATCTTCAACTAGGTGAGGTTGCTCAGAGCCCTTGTCCAGCCTGAACTTGAATGTTTCCAGGGGTCATCCACCACCTCTCTGGGCAACCTGTTCCAGTGGTTTACCACTCTCACGATAATGAATTTCTTCCTTAACTCTAGTCTGAATCTATGCTTTTTTAGTTTCAAACTATTACCCTTTGTCCTATTGCTACAGGTCCTACTCTCCAATCTTTCTTATAAAACCCCTTAAAGTATTGAAAGGCTGCAATAAGGTCAAAGATGTCAGTAAAGAAAGTAGCAATACATCAGTAAATACAGATGCTCAGTTAGAAAATGTCTGAAGAAAAATAATTTCAAACACTGTGAATGAGCCATGGTCTCGCTATAGTAGATGAGAGGCATAAGGACCTTTCAACCCCATGTATCAGCTGCAAAGATAACTTTTCCAGAAGCTGGAAGAAAGCTTGTCTATGCAGTGGTTGTCTGCTAAAGCATAGGTGACGTTCCAGACACTCTGGTTCCTAGACTGGGTTTGCAAATAGGTGCAGTTCTGATAATAGTAGCAGTTTTGTTGAAATTGTCGAGTGGCCCATACTTGGACACATACTCACATGTGCTTGCACTCACAAACTTGTGACCCTCATTTGTTAAACTGCTTAAACAGATGTAATTCATTCGTTTAAAGGTAGGCATTCTCTTATGTGTTCATCAAAAGTTAAATATAACAGGCTGTAGTATTTGAAGACCTCAAACTTCAGTAAGGACAGTGCAAGGAGAATTAGAGCAAGTTTATGACTAGAAAAAGTTAAGATGAATTGCCATGTTTAAGGGAAGAACTGTCTGCAGAAGAAGGTGTTGGAAATGTGATTAACCTGGATATTTAAAAGGTCTGAAGAAGTTTCCATTCTATTGTACAGTAGGGAACAATACTGATAGACTGAGTGGCTGTGTGACCTTAGAGAGGTGTTCTGCCTTTTCCTTCTGTAACTGTAATTCCTGGTAAGCCTGTTTCGAATTAGACCAATAGAGCACAAGTAAGAATATAGGTCTTGATTTGATTATGTGAAATTCAAACTGAATAAAATCACATCTTACATTAGATCATCATATGTATTTAGCCCTTGCCCTGCTTAAGGGAGGAAGAATTTTGACAATGATGGATGCTTCCTTAAAGTGCAGATTTGTTTATCATAGAAATGCTTCATTGTCACTTATTTTAGCTTTAGAATATCAAGTTACTAAAGATATAGTTCTTCACAAAAGCCTAACTGTGAGATCACTTAACCTAAACAAAAAACTGGAGCTAATTTTAACAAAGTGGCTTGAGCAAAGAATCTGATAGCAGTAACTGAGCTTAAAAATTAAGGGTAATAGTTGTTTATAAGGATTGAGGAGAAATGCAGAATCAGCTTCATAATTATAATTTTGCAAATGTGAATCTTGCTGTAGTTTTTGTGAGGACAAATGCTACCCCCTGTCTATGTGCAGAACAAGGGTACAGGGCCTCCGGAGTTTTATTTTTATCCCTTTGTCATTTTTTGTCTCCTCCTGATATCTGGAGTAAATGTCTAGGGGGCTGAGCCAGTTCTCACTGAAGTCAGTAAGATTGTTTTTTACTGTTTTCAGTGAGAGATGGATCAGGCTTTGAACTTTGTCTTGACATCCTATCTCCACCGCAGGAGTAGTAATACTGAGGTTTCATCTTTGATATTGAAGAGTCAGGTCACGGCTCTAAAGAATGTAAAGGAGATATCACATCAGAGAAAGCCTAACAAGTCTCCTAAACTTCAGCCTGCAGGCATAAGATGGGATTCACATGACTAGTCTTTCGTCAGGAAAATCAGATCTAATCTAGTCATCTAAGCTCTCTCTCTAGTCAGTACTTAATGGCCTCTGGAGATGCCATCTCTTCCATGCCTTTTACATGGTAAAACCAAGGTGGCAAAGTTCTCTGAATCAATACAAGGAGCCTTTGCCTGGAACTGCCTTTCACAGCCCCAGAACTTGATTGATACAGAATAAGGCAGATGAGTGCTGCCTCATTCTCATTCACCGTATATGAGCATCTACTTAGAAAGTGCACTGTCTGGGGTATGTAGTGTTTAATGTGATAATGTATCTGATCACCTGCTCTGTTCCCCTACCTCATGCTTCTCCTGAGGTACACAACTAAACATTTTTCTGGCATTTTTCTTGAACAATCTGGCATTTTCTCAAACATTTTTCTTGAACAATCAGCATTGTTCAGAACACACTGGAGATCTCAGTTACAATGAAAAACTCTCAAATATAATAAACAGCTGTCAAGTTCTGTGCAAGGAGAGATATTTCTGGGAAAAAAAAAGCCCAGATTTAGGGCATGAATTCTGCCCCGGTATACCATTGGACACAGCTATTTTCAATGTACTCTATCAACAAACATGCAGCAACAAACTAGTTACAAGTGTAGTTGCTAGGAGTAGAGGGAAAACTACATGGAATCGTTTGCTGAAAATGTACTTGGTGGTTCAAAATCAAAATGTAGCACTGCATCGATCGATGCCTTTCACTGATGTCAATGAAAACACAAATATATATGATTGGCATGTTTGTCTAGTTTAGCGAAAAGAAGGCTGAAGTGTGACCTCATTGCTCTCTACAGCTTCCTCAGGAGGCGAAATGGATCAGGAGGTGCTGCTCTCTTACCCCTGGTATCCACTGATAGGATGCATGGGAATGGTTTAAAGCTGTGCCAGGGGAGGTGTAAACTGGACATTAGAAAGCATTTTATTTATCTCACAAAAATGGGAGAGGATGGTCAGACTCTGGAACAGGCTTCCTGGAGAGGTGTTTGGTACCCCAAGCCTGTCAGTGTTTAAGACACATTCGGGAAATATCCTTAAAAACATACTTTAACTTTAGGTCAGCTCTGAATTGGTCAGACTATATAATGCTTGTAGGTCCCTTCAAACTGGAATAGTCTATTGCATGCCATTCTAATTTGTTTCTAAGTGACTAATATATTGGACTTCTTTAGGTTGCAATATATATCATAAATAACAAAGGCAAAATATTTCTGTTCTGCTCCCTCCAAGCTTGCAACAGTCCAAGAATTAACTGATGCATTATTTGGTATTTTTCATTTAAATAATTTAGTTTGAATTAGAAAAAAAAAAAAGCCAAATACTTGCAAACCAGAATTGGGACCCTTTGATTTGTACTGACTGCAGTGCTATTTTCTGTGTAACAGATGAGGCCAAGCACAAACTGCACTCAGCCAGTGGTCACTGATGTTTAGAATCCATATAACTCCAGGGTTAAAAAGATTTAGAGAGAACAGTCGATGAAACTTTTCTCCGGCACAAAGATTATGAACAAAATAATGTTTGTTCTGACTTCAAGGAAATCTCTTAAGCAGTTTGCCCAAAGAGCTGTGTTTAGATAGTGAGTTTCCAATGCAGTGATGGCTTCATATGTGTTAACCTGGAGGCACAGTGGAATCTCAGCTGAGATCTCCTACCTGAGTCAAAGACAGAAATGGATCCTGATGTTTTGGGCATTTTTTGGTCCAAAATGGAAAGGAAAGTGTAATAAATATAACAAGCAGATTTTTCATAACCCCCCTTTTTTTAACTTGCTCAAATGGTTAACAGCTGAGGAACCAAAGTTACAGGGAATCCTGGTAGTATATACTTCCATGGGATAAGATGACAATCACTTTCAATTCTGAATTGTGATAGGGATGTTGTATAGGTTTGTTAGTCTGGTTCTTTCCATAATTGTGGGAGGTTGTTTTGGGGTTTTTGTTATTTGCAAAAAGAAAAGAGAGCTGAAAACCTTCTGGTTCTGTCTAAAATAAACTCCAAAAGCATATATATAGCCATTTCCACTCTGAAGGGTGCAGTTTCATTTTCTTATGTTTGCAGATTTTATGATTGAAATAGGTGATTATGTGAAGATTAGTATGGAAAGATTATTAAGAGATTTGAGAAGGAATTTGGTTTTGTGCTTGAAATGGTGCACAAGTATTTAATGCCAGTTAGCAGATCACTGAGAAGTTCAAGTTCACATGACAGTTCTCTCAGGGGTTAATACAACAACAGGAAAAAATGCTATAGAACCCTGCAATTTCTGAAAGCATGTAATTTTGTAACTCATAGGTTATTTTTTCTGTGAATCTTGTGTTATCATTGTTTAATAGGAACTAATTTCTACAGATGCAGAAGAGCAATTCTTCATGGGATATCTCCTCTGGAGGAATTAACCATTTTTGGTGTTGGATTCCTCAGGATGGCACAGAAAACCTTCCATGGATTTGCAGTTTGCAGTAAAGTGGGTAGCCATGATTATCCTACTAGTAGCAAAAATTTCCTTCCATGGTTGCAATTAGCACTTACCTTCTTCCAAAGTTTTTAGTCTTGATGCCAGTTTGGAGTTGTACCTAGACCTTGTGCTCCTGGTAGATCCTGCCAGATCTCAGAAAGGCTGGGAATCTCAGGTAACCTCTTCTGGCTGAGGGCAGCAGGACAAGGAGACATCATATACTTTTGTTCATCATGAGACTTAACGTTATTGGATTCCCACCCTGCCTGATCCAAGGTTAGGTCACACCAAAACAGTGTGAAGTGTTTCAAAGAAATGAAATAAGGGTCTATACTTTAAACTGCTTACTAACAAGAGAGCAAGCTCAAGATGAAACTGTACAGAGCAAGCAAGCAGTACAGCATTATAGTACCAACCAGAATGAAGCTCTCAGGTTCAACATAGCTTTAGTTCAGCACTTGCAGAGAAATAGATGCACATGAAAATACTTCATTTGTGTAACAACTTCTGATATTATTTATGTGCACTTTAGGCAAATGAACAGAAGAAAAGTAGAGCAGGCCTTCACCCTATAAATAACCTCTACCTTATTTGGCTTGTACGTGTTTATATCTCATCTGACAGTAGGCGACAATCCTTTCATGAATAAGGCAAACTCTGGAGTCCAAGGCAAGTGTGATTAACTCCCAAATGTGGTTGCTTATCTGAAATGTATCTAAAACTCTTAAATCTGCAGCAGTGAGCTGGAAATCTCTCAGCACCAAGCCTTCTAGAATGGCAGGGGTAAAGATGCTAGTGTTTTTCCTAGCATGAACTGCGCCTGACTGAACTTAGTGGGCAAAGACAGAAAAAGAGGTGAACAAAAATTTCACCATACTTGAAATACCCCCAAATCTAGGGCCTAGCCTACACCCTTCTCACCATGCAGTGGTTTTATATCTGATGGTGAACTCACCTCATCTATACGTCATCAGGTACATCATGTGTTGGAATCAGTAAACTTGTAGTGGTTTTCAGCGGAGATGTACAGAAGTATGTTAGGTACAAATGCAGCAAAGCTGTAGTCATACTGTATTTCAGCAAAGGTATTTGTGTCCCAGATGTGTCCCATAAGCAGAGAGTGAATGCATTTAAAGGTATTCTAAATGTTACAAATAAAGTCAGGAATAGCCTTCTCCGCAGGGAGCTGGACTGGTGTTCGAGCCGTTGTAGTGGTAATGTGTGAAAAACCCTTGAGTGGAGTAGACTTTGAAAAATAGTGCTAGCTTTGGCATTTGTTCCAAATACTATTGGAAGTGGATCATTCAGAAAGGATGCTGTTAAGTGAAACTGGACCCTAATTCAGGTCATATTAAATGGAACATTTTTTACAAATTCTCAGCTGAAGAGGTTTCCAAAAAATGATTTTTAAAACATAACATTTTGCTGCTGTTAACAACCTAACCATTATAGCAGTGGCCTGAAAGTGAGGGAATAAAATTTACTATTGGTAACAAAACTGTCTAGAATATGTTCTTCACAGTCCAAAAAGAGAAATGCAAATACCGTATACTTATAGTCAGCCCTCAGAAACTGGGAAAATGAACCATGAATGAGCTGTTTTCTTTCAGCTTTTTATAACTGGAAATATTTTCTCTCATTAAACACTTGGAGGTCAGTCTTCCGTCTCTGTATTGAATATTTTCTCAAGCAACAACTATTGATTACAGCAGGATATTATCTAAGTAAGAACAACATGACTTGATTCATGGCTTTTATGTTTGACAGTGTTACTTTAATACTCAGAAGTACGTGTGCGTGTGCAGTGTTCAAACGTATTTTGTGTATAAGCATCAAGTTAATGCATTTTTTAAACTGCAGAGGATTCTCAGTAGGATTTTTGAAAAGGAAAGTGCTACAATTCTGCTTCTGTTAATGGGGAGGTTAAAATCCTCAGTGGGAGCAGTCTTAGGCTGACACTGAGCATTTCTGGAGATCTCACCTGGGACTGACAACGCCCTTAAGCTGGTATCTTTGTCCTTATTTTTGTGTTAAACACCACAGAGCAAGTGAAGAAAGCTTTTCTATTACAGCAAAGCCTGGCTATGTTTAGTCGGCTAAACATAGCTGACTAAACATAGCTCCATGGCTATGGAGATGATTGCAGTCCCTTTCCATTTTTGCTGTTATTTATGAGACTCTGATGTATTAGTTTAGTGGTGTTTTCCAGAAACATGAAAAAGGGAGAGAAAGGATGGGCAGGTAGTTGGAAAGCTGAGGTAAGTTTGAGGGAATTCACCTCTGTTCCTCCACAGTCTGGCACAGTCTTGGGTACATTGCTTCACTTCTGTGTTCTTCTGTTCCTTCTCTGTAAAGTGGGGATAATACATCACATCTTGCAAAAGCCATTTCTGTGGGGTAAATCTATTCAGGATGGTGAAGTGTTCAAATTCTTGTGTAATGGAGGGCAGGCACGTGCCCCCGTGCAACTGGAAATGTTACCCCTCCAAAGCAATCTCAGCAATACCTACTGGAATCTGCAAGCTAATCAGATAGACTACTCCATTTAGAAATATGATGCAGAACAGTAGATGAGAGGAAAAAATGTAGAAGGAACTTGAAAACACAGTCTTTTTAAGTTATCTCACAAAAGCCAATGAAAGGCAAATGTTTCTTGAGGCTAAGACGTATCTGGCTAACATGATTACATGCTGTAATGTGATAGCCATTGTGAGTCCTTTGCAATGAGCTTGTAGCCGAGTATCACGTGGTTAGTCCCACTTGCTTCATTACATTATCTCTGAGAAATTCCAAGGAACTTGGAAATAAACAAGTGGACAGTCCTGTTACTATGCCCGGCAGAATTGGGATGGGGTGGTGTGTTTCAAATAAGAAATTATTTAATATATGTGGCTTTATACATTCCCTTTCCACAGAAGGCAGTGCCAGTAGGAATTACTACTATTGTTTTAAAACTCTGGTAATCACTTGCCTTTCATGCCTTTGAAGGTATAAACAGCCTGTCTCAAGGGTTTACTTACCACAGTTGTATTGCTCATACTCTGTTTCTTGCTTTGTTTGCTGGTAGAATACATACACCAATGCAGACAAGCTTTTGGAGGCTGCAGAGCAGTTGGCTCAGACTGGAGAATGTGACCCTGAAGAGATCTATAAAGCAGCCCGGCATCTGGAAGTACGAATTCAGGATTTTGTCCGGAGGGTGGAACAGCGGAAACTTCTCTTGGACATGTCAGTCTCCTTCCATACCCACACCAAAGAGGTAAGATGTGCATGAGCGAATTTTTCTGTGTATTGCAAAGTGCTGCAGGAGCCTGACTCTGAAAACTCAGATGACAGAGAAAAGGCATCTTGTCTGCACAGGGCTGATATCCAGTTCATTTGATGTGTATGACTGTTCTAAAGAGGAATAAAATATGAATGAAATGAATTATATAGTACACTAAAATACAGGGACAGCATATCTAACATATCAAGCAGTGCTTAATTCTCAACTAACATGTATTGTTATAAAGCAAGAATTATTTTGTAAAAGCAAGAGTTGATATTACCACATTGGGTATAAACATGCTAGCAGTGTGATACGTATCCTCAGAGGGCTTCCATTTGAATGTAATGTTAATTAATGTAGCCATTATTACTAAGTGTTACTGGAAATCTTACATTTTTTAATTAGGTAGACTTCACTTTTTGAAATTATGGTTAAAGAGCAAATAGCCACATACTGATACAGTGATTCAGTGAGGACCTGAATAAATGCTGCTTAGTGTAATTGAAAAATATCCAGAGATAAGCCTGTCTTGTCAGAGATACAGTGGACAGGACATCAAATGGGAGGCCACTGGGGATGTAATTAAAGCATACTTCACATTTTTCTGTGGACCAAAGGCCATTCAGTGATGAGTGACTTTTAAAGACAGGGTTTCTGCTAGGAGAGATGGAATTAGAATAGCTGTTTTCATGCTCTGCAGTATCTATTAGGAAAAAGCACACTTGATCAGAAAGATTCTCTTAGAAGCTGAAAGCTTTGCCTGTGTTACAATTTGCATGTTACAAACAAGTTGTATAGAACAGGCTTCAGCATGTTGGGGAGCCTCCTTAAGTAGAAGGTGTAAGAACACGTACATGTGTGTGTATATATATATATATGGAAGATGGAAATACATTGTGTCTATTATAGTTATTGATACATAAAAGTTTTCCTTTTACATCCTGCTTTTGCAATATACTAAAATGTAGTTACTAGTTACTGTGAATAGTACTGTTGTTTCCAGAGTAGCTCAAATGCCTGCAGCTATGCTGGTTATCCACATGGGAAACTTGATTGGTTATTTCCTCAGTCAAAATTATTTCATAACAGTTTCCTACTGTGATTAACCTCATTTCACCTACGCAGGTGGTGACTAGTAACACAAAGATATGCATGACTTCAGGAAGTTATCAGTATGAAATATTTTCTATAATCTAAATTTCTTCTGATGATTACTGGTACTGTGTGGGCTAATTTGGGTTTGGGAACTAGAGCTTCCCTGCTTGAACAGGTTTGGTTTGCAGTGCACTATACCTGCTTCTACCTTTCTTCAACAAGAAGGGAATTTGCCTACTCCACTCACCTGGTTTTAATGAGCCCTCTTTCTGTGTGTAGAAATGCAGATGTTTATAAATGCACTTTTTAGTTTTTAAATTATTACAGATACAGTCTTTTGTGACAGGAGCAATGCTGTTTATTAGATACTGAGAGTAAACCCTAAATCTCTGCCTCACTGGTGTTTACACATGGGACAGATTGGTGCAGTGATGCCTTTTTGGAAAGCTCAGTAAGTACTTGCTGTCAATTTTAGGGAGCCTGAGAGTGGACAGACTCCGGTTGTCCCTCTCTGCAGAGGGACATTCGAGGGAGCTGTGGCATAAAACTATCAGCAAAGTCAGGGTGGACACAGGAATCTCCTTTCATCAGAAAGAATGACAACTGTTCAGTTGGGTGTAAAGAGGCTGCTAAAGTCTGCCAGGGGGGAACGAGTGTAAGGAGCAAAGCGTTAAAACAAGAGAGCCTTAGCAGGTGTTTGGATCTCTATTTACCTTTTTATGCTATAAATAGATTGGCTCAAGTAGAAATGACTCATTGCTTGGCCTTGCTTGGCCCTTCATGTGTATTATAAAATGGCAAGTTAACCACTATAATTGTCATTCTTCAGTATGAATATTAAAACAGATAGCTGGATTCCTCAAAAATCAAGAAATACATTTTTGCCTTTTTTTTGCCACCATACCTGTGACAGTATTATGTCCTTTCCCTGTTTCATACCAACTGATCTCAGTTGGTTCCTCCCTGGGCCCTGACTAGAAAATGTGCTCAGGCCCAGTGTGGCTTCCCAGTCTACCGGGCTTGGCTTGACCAAATGCAGGGTCTTCCCCACTTACCTACTTGTCCAGGTCAGATCTTCACCATCCAAGCTCATTTGATGAAACTGCTTCAAAATAAATTCACTGTATTTACAGGGATTTCAGTCCCAAACAACAAATATAACATTAGATTGCAATTTTAAAGTCAGGATTTATCAAGAAAAAATCCCTTTGAGTCAGTAGCAGTTTTAATTGAGTTAAAGAGTCCAGTCAGATTTAAATTATAGAAGGTAGCAAGGAAAAAAATCCTTTTGCTGCAGCAGTAAAATATAGGGGGGGCTGGAGATCCATTGCTGCTGCTTTAGCAGGAAGCATTCCAGTTATAATGCTGACACATGTCTTTCTGATGAACTTTGCCCCTCCTACTTTCTTGGTGCTGGACTGTACTGTGCCCATCCAAACCCATCACCTTGGAGTGTCTTAGGATGAGGAGAAAGCAGTTTAGCTGGCATGTTAATGGGTTTAACACCTAACATATGTTACATGATTCTAGAAGGCATTATTAGTTGATAATAACCATCATTATTTACTTCATCCTTTGTAGTTCCTAAAACCATTTCTTAAACTATTAACAATTGTTTCTCTTATGTCCTTGAAAATGAATAAACAGTTCCCTTCATGTTTTCTTGGCAATAATGGGGGAAACTTTGGCCTAGATATATTTTTCATCTAAGCTTCCAAAATTCTCATTATTTCTTGATATATTAATCTATTGAGACAGAGCTGGTGAAAGGGAGAATTAAGTAAATTAAGTACAAAGAATTGGTCTTACTGACGTGGTCTGTATGGAAACATTCTAAATGCCTTCCTGCAGTGAATATGTTGCTTCTGACAGTCTTCCTAGCACAGATGAATAGCATTTGTGATGTCATAATTCCCAGGCATGGATGAGTACATTGATTGTGGACACACTGCTTCACCTGTACTCTGCTCTGCCCACCTCTTCATCTCCACTTGTGACTGCTCAGATTCCCAGCACCTGAGAGGCTTTTAACAGCTCCCATTTTTAAAGAGTGATCTTGTCAAGGAATGTTTCCTTTTGTAATCTGCCTTGCTAGAATTTCTTGAGGACAATGTATAGTGTTGAATTAGAGAGTTATTTAAATCCAGATATCCCATGAGCAATGAAAGTTAAGAGTGGCTTTTTAATAGTACTTGCATCATTGCTCATTCAATGTGAATGCATTATGAAAGGATTATAATGTGTTCACAGTTCAATAATGGGTCAAGCTGAACAATGACTTACATAGTTGAAGGAATGTGAAAAAGACTGCCAATTAAGCATAACAATAATTTTTATTATTTATTTTAAGTGGCCTTCCTTACTTAATGCATGCAGTGGTCTGAAATGATGACTTTCTGGTATGGTAAAAACATTCTAGAGGCATAGATTTATAGCAGTTCCTTAAGTGATTGTTAGTGTCAGAATTTGTGAGTAATGTCTATGCCTACAAAAGAGATGTTGTGCTCCCCACTGTCCTACAGTAGTCATGACACCCTCTTAGTTTATAGTCAATACCTTCACCTTCGTGCCCTTTCAGGCCAAGGCATTCCTGATTGTGTGAACAGAAACCTAGTACACTGGAAATCAATTCCAGTTATCTGTATGGCAGGGTAAAATTATAAATTATTATCAGTGGGATAAATGTATTCAGCAGACTTGTACCTGAGTAATTTCTCTCAGGATTAAGTGTGATTCAATTCAGGTTCTTACTCCAGATCTGAATCAGTTACTGGCAAGATTGTCAGACCACAGTCTCATCATAGTTGATGATTTTCTGTGAGCTTTCAGCTGCAAGAATCAAATGATGACACCAGATTCTTGGCTGTCATTTCATTCTGTTTAAAAGACAATAGTATTTGAGCCTCCTACAGAAGAGGTTGCAGATGTGATATAATCACACCCTGAAGACTCGAAAAACTCAAGGCAAATAGAAGGATTTTTTAATTCATTGTCTGGATCTTAGTATTTTACATTGGTCTCAGTTTTAAACTTAGGGTTCTGAAGTGTGCTTTACTTTTCTAGATATAAAAATATAGACACAAAAGAGCACTGTCACCATTTCAATATAATTAAAAACATTAAATCCTCTTGCATAATTAAAAGATGACTTAGCATCTCGTAAATGTCTTTATTTTCCATACAGATTTTCTTTTCTGTTTAGCAGTCATAGTTTTGTTTTACCTGGCTTAAAGTGGCAGGAAACACAGCAGTTTCTGATACAGCTTCAGTGCTGGGGGTTTAATCAACAGTATAGAAATGCCTGGGAATTACTTCTTTCAAGTAAATGTTGAGGTGAGGCTACAAATATATAGCTCATGTAATATCTACATGCAAATAAATACTTGGCTTCATCAGCAGGATTTTATGCTTTTGGGATTAACGTAGGTGTTTAAGAGCAAGTATACATACCTTAATGTATTCTCTGTATTACTGAAGTAAAGATTTGTTGTGTTACTTCTTGTATTGGCAGATAATGTAGTTGCTAAATTAAGAAGAAGCTTCACTGAAATTTGCAGTGTATGGGGCTTTACTGAAATATGAAGGAGTTCTGCAATTGTTTCATAGCTCTTTGGGGCATGAAAAGCATGTTTTACCACCCCGGGGTTTCTCATTTCTCATCTGAGCCCAACAGGACAGCAGCAAAAAGCAGAAGCAGTCCTGTGGTTTCAGGTCATATGCCTTGTGCTTTGTTGGCCCTTTGTAGGTCAGAAGAGCAATAGAAGAGGTATTCAGTGCGGTATTCAGTGCTTCAGTTCCATGTGGAGCCTGCAGGTCTACCTAGACCAGAGAACGGGGATTATGCGCAGGAAATATTTAATGTTGAGAACAGTGAACTGCCATACTCTTTTAACAGGTTCTTACTGAACATATGAACTTGGCAGACATGATCTGAGTGACCAAATTTGGGCTAATTTTCACAGGGATGACATAATGTATATTCTCGACATCAAGGCTAAATGCTGCAAAATTTCAAACCCTTGCTTAAAATTGTGGACTGTATGGAGCATCTCATGTGAGCAGAAATAAAACTCCTTTTCTAACACAGGCAAAGTAACTCCTTTTCCCCCTTCCTCTCATTCTGAACCTTTTGTCTCAAAATTTGTCAAGTAAAGCCTTAGGCAGATAGCTGGTATGGAAAGTTTCACCCTAAACAGCTTGTCTGATAAGGCCATGAGAAACTGAGAGCAAAGTTCTGGACCATTAAGTGTCAGGCAACTTACACAACCTAAATTATTTGTGGTCAGCAGGTCACCTTGGTCACTCCATAGATATCAGTGGGATTACTCAAGTGAGTAATGAGAGAGAATTTACTCTGTCAGTCAGGGACAGTACCAGTGTTTTATTGCAGGCATTACTAACTTCATTTTACTTGATAACCAAAACCTGTGAAATTAAATTCTCCCTGCTTCAATTGAATATTGTGATTAGAAGATTATTTCAGTGTAGGTCACTAATTTTGACAGAGCTTGGCCCTCACTTTGTGGGATTGTTGCTGGGAAGAGGGTAGCAGAAAGCTCATGGAGCTAAAGTCAGCTACTGTTGACTCTCATCAGAAGACCTGACAGAATGTCTCAAAGTTAATCATGAAGCAAACATGACAGTGGTACTGGGATATGCTATATAACCCTGTCATTCATTGTAAACTGACCATGATTCAAAGTTAATGTTACTGAACTTAATAATTTGACTTTAACTGTTAATATTGACATCTCAGAGCAATCACCCCTTAGATAATAAAGACTTGTGGAGAAGGGGATAATCACTTTAGTAATTTCACTTGCTGAAAACTTTTAAAAGTCCTGAAAAGGTCTTGTTCTCTGAGCATGTCTACTGCAAAGTATTTGTCTTACACACTTATACACTACTTATACACTGTCCTAGACAGTGGTTTTGTTTATTTTCTCATATTACGGTCAGATTTAAAAAAATAGCAAAGCATAAAACACTAAAATAACCCAAACTTGCTCTCTGAACATAATATATTCACTGACTGGCCTTGTCACATCCTGGCACTTTCTTTAGGGTTAGAATGAAGCACCCTGTGCCTTGTTCAAAAACTAGAAAATATTTTTCCTTCAATGGGATCAAACTGACAGCTGAGATAAGTACAGAGCAGCATACAAAGTTGAACTTTGAAAATATCTGCCCTTCCTCTCACTGCAGGGCTGTGAAACATCAAACCTTAAGTTTATACCTCTTACAAGTACGAACACTGGTTTTGGTGGGAGCTGAATCAGCGTAGTTTAGGGGAAGTATTACGAGCAGAGAAGTCTCAAGACAAAGGGGTGGAAAAAGCAAATGCTTTTATAAGGGATTAAGGAAATGCTGATGTAAAAAAGAAAAGGAAAGAAGAAAGTGCTCAGTTCCTAAACATTCTGATATTCCTATAAGAGTGGGATTTGCAGGCAGAGAGCAGAGGATATGGGAAAAGTAAACTACCAGAGCTGCACATATAGGTAATGTGTGCAAAGCTTTGCCTGAATGGCAGATTCTTTGGAGAAGGCAGATACTTGCCAGTTTACTGCTATCATTCTGATAACTGGGACTGTAGAGAGGGTTCTGCTGTTATAACAAGTGTTATTCTTCTGTGATGTGAAAGTTCACTCTCAGTGATTAGTAATTACCATGAAGCAGCAAGAAAAGAACAAATCCCCCTCCAGCTCAGGACACAGACTGTGGCTTTGACCAAAATGCAAACATTCATGAGTCATTAACATTGGTGGTTTCTTTGCAGAGTTAAATCTTGACTGTAAAGCTACCAAGGATCTGGGATGGAGGAACCAAGACAGCTGGGGTGGTGCAGGGTGCCCCTCTGTCCTGTCTATTTGTTGTCTAGAAGCAAGGTTTTTTCATGAAGGATTAAGAAGCTGGGAATGAAGAGAGCTGTGGTATCCTGGCAGCACATCCTGCTCTTGAGCAGGGAAGTTTGAAGCACAGCCGGGCTGCTAGTGAATAAAATTCTGCCATCTGTGATGGCAAAAAAATGTGAGACAGAATCAAGGTAATAAGAATTAAATGCTTTTAAATGCAGCTGCATAAACCAAATGTCAGGAAGTCAAACCTACAGCAGAGCAAGGGCAGGCGCACGTAAGAGAAGTGCTTCCCATTATTCTGCCAAGAATTCCTACAGACTACATTTGAGTTAACACTTGTCTATCCATATTTTATCCATCCAAGCCTATTATCCATATTTTTCAGGCCATTCACTGGGATTTTGACTGACTGCTTGGTTTCACTCAAATATTGTCATTGGCTTTTCAGGGCCCTGGCATGTAGTTCGTGTGTTACAGAGATGGGTTTCCAGCCTGTATGCCTTGGTCTCCATATAACAGAGGTTCATTCTGCAGCTAGAAGGCTATTTTATGAGCACCTTTAAATAGGATGTGCCAACTCACATAAAGTACCCTTTTATTAGTCATATTACAGCCCATTTTCCTGATTTCCTGAAGCTGGGGAAGATGAGCTTCTTCCAGTACCAGTACGTGGGCTTGCAGCTTTTACTGCTGTGTACAAAGGCAACAGATTGGGCAGCCCATGATGATTTGCATACTGAGTAAATCTTCATCAAGGCTATACAGGGACGCTTCTATGATTCTTGCCTCACTCAAAAGACACATGCTGTTGCACCTTAAATACATATATGCAACAGAGTCTACACAACTAGTTTCAAATGGTTAGCGTCAATGTAGTGGTTCAAATTGATGAATCCAGTAAGACACTTTGATTAGAGAAAGGTCTCACAGTCTGTTTAATCTTTAGCAAGTTTCAGAATGATTCAGAATTGTCACAAGTGATTAATTTCTGCAATTCCTGGGACATAGTGCACAAAGTTGCAGAAAAAACTCAAAGCGGCAAATCAGGGTAAGTCTCCAATAATATGACCAGTCACTGGAAAAAGCACAGAGGGAAGAATCAGTGCAACTCCCATTTTAGAAGTAATGAAATGTTTAGAACCAGTGAACAACTCAGAGTAAAATGGAATGGTACCTGCATTTATTTAAGTAAATTGCTGAATTTGTACTGTATATATATACTATAGAAAACTCCTCCTACACTGTGTACTGTGTTATGCTGGTGTAAATCTGAGTGAATTTTCTGATGTAGGAAGAACTTCTCCAAGCCTATTATCAGTATGATCAAGTGCAGAACTTGATTTGCTTAGTACAATTACTGCAGTTAGTTACATCCAGATTCATGATTACAAATAACTCATATTAAAATTACATTAGAAGAGGAACATGTTTTTGCAATTCATGATGGTAAGAAGCACAGAACATCTGATTCTTCAGTTACAAGCCAACTTTTTCTCCTCCAGCAAATAGTCCCTGAACTACATTTACATGACCTTGGGCTGGGGATCTGCACACTCCCTCATGTAAGCCCAGCTACCCAAATCGTGTTTCCCTTGAGAGGAGATTATTTTGTGCTATATCAATCTGGTCCATGCAGGTCTTGGAAAAAGCATCAGATGTTTAGGCATTGCAAATCCTTTTGCCATAAGCAAGGTTAATAATTAAAAAACGTCAGCATACAGAAGCACCAGATGCAGCCCAACGAAGGATGAATGTCAAGAAATTGGTGAGGAACAGGGAAAAAGCAAGAAAGAGGTTAGGAAAAGATCAGATGGGTTTTTTTTTACAGAATGTTCCCTTTTTTTCCACTCGTCATTTCTTCCCAATCAGTTTGGTGGTATCCGACAACATTTTTTCTTGCAGCAGGCTGTCTCATTGTCTGTACTTTACGGTGGAAGTCACATATTGTGGCATTTCATATTCCATGTCTGGTCATAACCCATCTTGTCACATTTTATTAGGTATGCTGTCATTGTGTGGCACTTCATTGGTGGCATGTGGTCACACTGCAGCTCATCATTACATACATTGTTTTCTAAGGTTCTGTTGACATTTACACGAGACCTTGAATGTGACTTTGGAAAATGTTGTGAAATATGCTTCCAATTTATAACAACCATCAGCTCTTTCAACTGAAACAGCAATAGATGCATTCTAAGTGCAAATAAACATCAGCTGATGAAGGTTGATTGTGCCAAAAAGTTTTATTTTCTGCACCATGTTGGTGTGGGAAATCAAGGTAGAAAAGGCAATTTCCTAAAGGGTCAGCAGTGAAGCCAGATTCACAGCAGCACTTGAACAGGCACTTAAAGATAGGCATGGGCTGAAGTCCTGCCATAAATTAACCTCAGCTTGGGGCTATGTGACTTACTAATGCATATTACGAAAAAGGTAGGTGTTACTGTTCAGAGTAGGTTGGTGTAAGCCTGGCATAATAGCAGAGGAAGACAGGGTTAATGGACATCTGTCTCTGGAGCAGTTCTGTTTGTGATGATCTTTTATTATTTTTTTTCTCAACCTGACCTTGGTTCTCTGCACACTTATGTTACAACTCACGGAGTGGGAGCAGTGCTACCTAAGTGGGAAAAGAAGGTCCCCATATTTCACTGAATTCTTCTGCATTCTGCTCTGGCCTTCGTCGCTGTGATGGATGTTCACTTTACTGAGTTGGCATGAGCTTCCTTTTAGGACTGGCTCTGCAACACATGATGCTTCTCTGACATAGTAAAGGGGTAGAACATATACCCTGGAAAGTTGCTTGTTTCCATTGACATCCATGTTTTGAACAAGAAGCAAAAATGTTGTACAATGGTAATTCTCATGGATTGAACTGACTGCTTCTTTACTTTTCATTGATTTCATTACTCTGTGTTTTTAAACTGGTTTTGAGGGGATTAAAACTAATTTCTGGCATTTGCAAACACTGGTTTTGAGGGGATTAAAACTAATTTCTGGCATTTGCAAACAGCAGCATATAAACATTGGATGTTCAATAGTTATTCCAAACACGCAGGCATGATTTTCTTAGCAATCTCTTTAGGTTTTAGATTTTGTTTAAAGTGGTCCCTTATTCTAAGTCAGAAGCATTAATTTCTAGGTAACAGGCACAGATGAAGGGTATTGCATCAGATAAAATAGCTGGGGAAAAGAGCTGTATTGTCTCTTGGATGGAGGGAAACTGCCTGTGTTTTACATCCAAGAAAGATATGGAAGTTGTTACAATGCATGAGAGGTGCCAGAAGCTCCCCCAAAAGAAGAGGGGGTGAAGTGGTGTCATTCTTCTTTTCCTCTGGTCTAGTAAATCAGAAAAGAATTTTTTTTCTTGTTTAAAGCCATGGTTACCTTGACAAATAAAACCTCAGTTCTGGAGCTTCCAGGGACCTTCAGTGTGGATGTTTTAAGGCTCAGTATTTGCTTCAGACTTCTGTGTAGCTGACAACTATAACATTTTTGGACGTAGTTTGCATGAGTCAGCTGTGCGGCTAGATCTCTTTGGTGGACTTAAATCAGGTTTTACCACTAATGCCTTAGTATTTCCTTCTCCAGTTAATCATACCAAGGCACAGATCAATTTGAAGGAAGCACAAAAATTATGTTTGTGTTACTTCTTCATTGTTTTCAAGGTTTAGTACATATTAAATAATACAATGCAGACATTATCTCCTTTTCTGGACATGTACATGGCAAGCGTAATAAAAGTCACCACAGCTGGATGTGGAAATACTGCGTTAGTATTTGAAATGTCTGTGTACATCTGCATATGTGCATATGCACAAGTTGTGTGGTGATATGGGGCTTTAATAGTCAGGATTTTTTAAAATCAGTTGAATAGTTGCATAGGAGTTAAACATCCAGCCCTAAGAGGGACTGATTTTCCTGAGCTGTGACAAAAAGGATGTGGTTTCTATTTTATGATTAACAGTTCTTCTGACTCTGGTGTTACAGTGACACGGAGTTCATCTTTTCATTGCTGTGGCATTCACAAGTGGGGCTTAGTAGTGATTTATTTCAGGTGCTGTTAGTTGTACCATATAACCCAGGAGGTTTTTGAATTGGGTTCCTATTGTAAATAGTTCCTGAAAGGTCTTCCTAATCTTATTAATATTGACTGATTTGTATTAGGATTCCCAGGGATTGGTGGAGTATAAAGGATTAAAAAGGATGACCTAGATTCTGATAGATTTTTTTTTATGCAAATCCTTACAATCAGAGGTCATTAATGGAAACAGCTGAAGCTAATGTGAGTTACTATATTTGAGTGCTCTCTAAAATTAATGAGTGTTTTGGTTCCAGGTGAGTACAATACAGTTTGTTTAAGTATTTCAAAACTGCTTTGATTTATACATGTACACAGAAAATTACTTAGGGTCTTAAAGTCAAAATCCTTTTAGCTGCTGAAAGTTGGGTTCTGGAGACACTTTTGAAAATAGGGTTTCCTCTGAAGTCACAATGGGGAGGATCAGAAACTTTCTTCTCTGCCCTTTCTAGCATGATAATTTCAAGAAAACAGCAGACTCCTAATAACGAAGCAAGCTCTCGATTTGATTTTCATTTTTATAAAGGAAATTCTCCGAGCTATTTTGTTATCTTCAGTGGAAAAATGAAGTATGACAAAGGACATTGAGAAATTAAAATACTACTGGCTTTCCTAGCTCAAAACAGAAGGCTGATTTATGCACATGGCCATTTTTCTCTTCTGTGTTTACAATGTGCTCTATTACTTGAAGATCTGATAAGCAGAGAAAGTAATTCTGGCCAAATCAGTCCTGCCTGTTATAATCCAGCTGTCCCTGCTGTTTGAGTGCGTGCAGGGACCAGATCAAAACCAGAAAGATTCCGAGTGTAATTCATACATAAAGGCATTAATTCATTTTCCTTTATGGTGCCTTCCCAAAGTTTAGCATGTAGACCTCAGGCCACATATGAAAAAGCTCTCTATTTAATTCTTTAAATATGTTGTTATTCTTTCATCTATGTCTCAAGCCTGACTACTTAATTATATTTGTTTCTTTTATTAATAGTTGCAGTTTTAGTCATGCCTTTCTCCTGAGAATATGGAAATATATAAATAACCTGAGCAAAGACATTCCACTTGAGGCCAGTAGTAGGATAGACCCTTATGATGATGCTATTTATGAATAAACAGAGGTGTTTACCCAAAATATTCAAAGCTGACTCTAATTGAAAAACCTTCAAATTAAGCATATGTTTTAAAACTTGTTTGTGTAAGTCTGTTAAACAAGAAGTCGGTGGCAGAGGTGGAAGCAGAGCACAGGGAGCTGCGTTCTCCCTGGTCTGATACCATGAGCAGTGCTGGGAATAAGTTCTGATGTTTGTTTATTTCAGTTTAGATCAGGGTGATACCCTTGAAGTCAGCAGCATGTGTGTAGTGTAGCATTCAGTGACCCACCTTAGGTTTGGAATCTTTGAGAAGGTTTGTCAGCTGGTGCTCTAAAATGTCACTCTCCTCCTCTCATTTTACGTGGACATGCAGAATTTGCAGCCTCAAAACAAATGTTTTAAGATGGGGACCCAGTGCACCTCATTTTGAACAGGAGTGTTTTTAACAGCTCTTTTGCCACCCCCACACAGCATCTGTCATCTCCTTCATGTGTACCTCTAGGTCCCTTTCAGACAAGCTGCTCTGCAGCTCCCTGAGACAGCAGGCAGAAGTGCAGCCCTGCTGCCAGCAGCACTGCATCCTTTTAACGTTTCCCAGTGCAACGGGTTGTTTCCCACTCCTGTACTTCTCTGCAACCTCGCAGAGTTTACCAGCAGAATGTGGGTTAATGGGGCAGGCATGGCACAGAAAATAGTCTCTCTGGTGGAGCTGTTAGGATTTGCTGGCACACTGCCAGCTCGGTGCAATTACACACTCACTTTTCAGAGCAACCTTAAAGGGGAAACCGCTGTTTGCTCTAAGCCTTTACTGCCAACGGGAGGCTGCTGGGGCTTGCCTGCCACTGTCCAGGTCTCTGATGAACAGCTGGCTGGAGATTCTCGTCTAAGCACCTACTCAAATGATTTGTTGTTGTCTGGAAATTGGTAGTCAAGACTATTTAAAATTTATGGGATTGATTGGTGATATTGCTGTCTCCTGTGTTTGGATTTTCCCAAAGTTGAAAAGCAGGGTCTGAGGTGTACTTGAGGAGGGGATTAAGTGGCAGAAACGCACAAAAAGCTCAAACCAAAAAAAAAAAAAAAACACCCAAAACAAAACGTCTTCAAACCAAAATGAAAACCCTTCAAAAACAAACCCTAAACCCTCCACAAAACCTTCTGCCTGGGAAAGCATAGCTGAGCAGACACAGCTAGAGTTCAGCCAATGCCATACATACATACCAAAGATTTTTAGGTCTATTCTGCAACAGGCTTCAGCTGCATGTGAAATTAATAGCAGCTGATAGCACGCAGCTCCGGAAAGGGTTAGCTTATCACAGCTGTAGGGCATTGTAATTTGTTACTTGTGTAAAGAGTTAATCAGAATAATATAATTTGTTATTGTTACATAATAAACTGAAATGCAGATTAATTTGGGGGAAAAAATTGATACCAAATTTATTTTACTTTGCTGCTTAAGATGGAATTGCATCAACCAGAATTAATAACCAATGTATCTTTTTTGGTTTTAGAAATTTTAAGTCAGTTTTCGTGTGAAACATGCAGCCCCAGTTAATGCTTACTGATGAGGAATTAGAGAGCAAAAGGGTTAAATCTCAATCCTCTCTGATTTATATTTCCCTCCCCTCCTTCCCAGCTGTGGACATGGATGGAAGATCTGCAAAAGGAGCTCTTAGAGGATGTCTGTGCTGACTCTGTGGATGCGGTTCAGGAGCTTATCAAGCAGTTTCAGCAGCAACAAACAGCTACCTTGGATGCTACACTCAATGTTATTAAAGAAGGGGAAGATCTAATCCAACAGCTCAGGTAAGCATCCACCTGGAGGACAGGTGTTAAGAAATGTGATGTGTACTGTGGTTTAGGCATGAATAAATAGGCAACTGTGAGTTAGGATTAATTGGGAGAGTTATCAGTCCTTTGCTTATTTATGATTCTTCAAATTCTTTGAGTATTTTATTGAAATTGCAGGGAGTGATTTGTGTGGAGTGATTAGACTAGTCTGTGGATCAGCACTAGTTCCTGTTTGACAGAGAGATTATTTATAAGCACAGTGAAGTGAATTGAAACAAATGTATTTCAGGTGAATTTTTTTGTTGGTGTTTACAGAAGACTGTTAAATGGTTGTAGCTGAGGCCTTGTGATTTATATGGTTACTCCTGATGTAGGAGAAATGTATTCCTCTTAATAAAATATACATGTGTTTAACAATCTTCACTCTTTCATTTTGCATGCAGCACGCTTCTATTTATCTTTGTCCATGTGGGGTTTATTCATAGTATCAAAGAGGGTCCTATATTGCCAGTTCTACTCACATTACAAATTAAAAAGCTCATTCTACCCAATTTAAAATACTTGAAGAGACTGGCTGTGCAAAGTTGGGGGGTGTTTTTTTTTTTCTTTCTCAATCTGTAAGCATAGTAAGCTAATGTTTGCAGAGTAAGCTTACACAAAACTTGTAGTTGTGAGATCTCTCTTGTTTGTTCTTATTTTTCTGTGGTTTTCTGTGGCTTTAGCTTTGACAGCAGTGGAGTTTTCCTGCCTTTTAGTGATGTTACTGAGCTCAAAACCAAGTCCAATACATCTTTAGATGTTTGTGTCATTACAGATTCCCCTTACCTACGCGTACATAGTGTATATGTTCTGCATACATATGTAACATGTAAATCTGCCAGGTGTTATGTGCTTTAATAGAGATTGTACCAGACAGTTCTGTTGTCTTCCTCACCCTAAGATTTCCTAATCTGATGCCTTCAGTTGTCACATGCAGAAAACCATGAGCTATGGTAGGGAAAGCCTAAGGTGCTATAGAGCACAGCTGGAACTAGATTATCTTTAAGGTCCCTTCCAACCCTAACTAGTCTATGATTCTATGAAGGGCCATGGTGGAGCTCTGCCCTTAAAGGCCCTCCTGGAGTCCCTGAGGCTCCTACTACAGCCATGTGCTGAGTTTTTCTCTATACTTTTTCCTGTCACCCTGGATGCAGAGTCTTCTCACTTACTTGGGGGCAGGGAGAGAAAAAAAAAGGGGGGGATTAGAAAGGGCTTCCCTAGGTTCTGATTGTCACTGAGCCCTAGGCCCTAAGCAGCCGCTGAAGGGAGCCTGTGTAAATTCCTAGTTTTGCTGTATGTGGCTTGCCTGTATCACAGAGGGGGAGAGCAACAGACTTGAGCTGTGGTATTGCTTGCTGAGGTCAGAGTTGGAAAGGCAGGATTAGGAGCTATGCTTCATCCATCCATTCATTCGTCTTTGCTGATGAGATAAGTAGGAAGGAAACCTTCTGTGTTTGGGAAGTGAGCTGGCAGAAGGACTGGGGTTTAGATAAGAAAAGTATGTATGACAGATCAGTCAGAGGTCTGCATGGTCTTTTCCCTTTATGCAGAAAAACTTTTTGCGAAGTTTAGGGCATTTCTATGAGATAACAAAAATGGCAGTGAAATTCTGGACTAACAATTTCTTTGTTGTTCATCCTTCCTATTGGCATAACAACATTTCAGTGTGAACGCCCATGGAGAAGAGCCTAAAAGGGATTCTGTATAAGCCCCTTAGGTGGAGCGTGGGGTGGTTTGTGGAGCTGCAGAGTGTCTGTATTGAAGGAATCCTGATGCTGGCTGTGGGATTGGCCTAAAGGTTTTTTGCCTGCACCCGAGTCACTTGGAAAGCATCACACAGAGTTAGAGAGTGGCCAGGGCAATATTAGGAGCATCAGTATGAATAGCAGTTCTTGGAGAAAGGCTGGTGTAGTGCCTGCAAGATCATGAAGAAGAAGAGGTGAACTGGGAAAGAGCTTGGGGGACTTCACCTTTTTTTAATGTACACTTAGTCAATTCTTAGTTTCAGTCTTTGAAAAGAAAGGGTGGTCTCAGGTTTGAGACCTTTTTTGGAGTTTTTTTAGAACAGTTTCGGAACTTTACTGAAATGTCAAGACAGATTTTGTGGAAGCTGTTTAACAAAGAAATGTTGCGTTTGGGGTCTGGCTTGCATTCTGGAAAGTGAGCAAGATGAATCAGGGTAAACATATTTGTGCAAAGTGATCCCCTGCTTCTGATAAAGCTAAAATCAAACACAGAGAGAAGAGTCATCTGAAGGACAGAAGCCCTGAACACACGCAAAGATTTGTAGAGCTGAACTGTCAAGACAATCTCTTATTCAAGTGTTGGTTTTGACCACTCTTAAGTGCAAAGCCTGTAATGTGATTCTGGACTCTCAAAAAATGAAGCAAAACTGTGTAAGCAAACCATAAAACACCTTTGTGTGTGCCCACTCCAACAGGTTTTGTGGCTGCTGGCAAAAGTAAAGAACACACAGATAAAGTAAAGGAGGAAAAATAAGAACTGCTGCAATCTTTCCTTAACACAACATTGCATTTCACGGTGTAGATCACTTTGTACCTGCCATGAAGAACAGCTGAAGACTGCAAACACTGCAACAATGAAGAAAATGAAATACAACTGCTCTTATCAAGTGTATCATAGCACACATTAAAACAAATGAAACGAATGGGGCTTTGAAATATTTTGTGTTTCTTTATCTTTGAGAGAAGAGATATTGGTTTAGGGAAGATCATCTGTGTAATAGCACTTTGTGTCTCCTCCAGATCACTTAGGAGAAGCTCAGCTCCCTGAAGTAGTTAAATGTAATACCTGGGACTGCTTTTCATAGAAGGTCTTCAAGGCCTTCAGTGACTCTTCATCAGGAGACCATACCTGCCAGGAATAAAACAGGCCTGGCTAACCACACTTTACATGTCACAGTTAGCATTGGAAACACTTTCTTCACTCTTCCTTACCAGTGTTTTACTGAGGTGATCATAGTTCTCTGCAGTCAACTTGAAGCAAATTTTTTGAACTTCATTTCTGGGAGTGCTACTGGGGAAATCTTTCTGCACATCTGTAAAAGGCAAAACAATGACTTGCTCTAGTGAGGTGTGAAAGAACAGGGATGTTATGGGCAAAAAAAAGTACAGTGAAGAGTTATGTATCTTGCCTTCTTTACAGTAGCTCAGTATATGAGCTGTTGGTAATGAGTATGTTTCACCAAGCTTTCTCCCAATTAGTTCATTGAAAGTGGTTTCAGGAGCACTGTGTTACTTCGGACCAAACTCAACAGAGGTGCACTAAGACCAATTTTATGTTTCCCAAAGTTTATTTTGTATTTGTTTTGCCAATAATTTCTCTGCATTTTATAACTCTAATCCATAACCAGAGGCATAAAAGGCTAATAAGGATCTTTTATGAATTCTTTCCCAGAATTTCTCATCACCAGACAGAGCAAGAAATCTTGTGGAAAAAAAAAACAAACTCAGAAGTGTCTTGTTCTGGAAGAGGATCTTTCTCAAGCCAGACTATGTAGGGATTGTCAAAGCCTTATGTGAGGAGACTGTGGAAAAAATACCAGATTATTACACTTGAATTCTTGTATTGCATCAGCCACTGAAATACACGTGTGGCTTGATTTGAAGAGTGAAATGTTTAATGAAAAAGTATTTCTAAACACAAGTGTGTCTCTAGATCTCATGAGAGATTATTCAACACCAATCTTGAATAATTCATTGCATCATTTAGATAATATATGAATAGTAATAATCCTGCATTTGAATGAGGACATATTTCATGTCATAGAATCATAGAATAGTTATGGTTGGAGAGGACCTTAAGATCATCTAGTTCCAATGCCCCTGCTAGGGGCAGGGACACCTCCCACTAAACCATGTCACCCAAGGCTGTCCAACCCAGCCTTGAACACTGCCAGGGATGGAGCATTCACAACCTCCCTGGGCAACCCATTCCAGTGCCTCAACACCCTCACAGTAAAGAACTTCTTCCTTATATCCAATCTAAACTTCCCCTGTTTAAGTTTGAACCCGTTACCCCTTGTCCTGTCACTACAGTCCCTAATGAAGAGTCCCTCCCTAGCATCCCTATATCCCCCCCTTCAGATACCAGAAGGCTGCTATGAGGTCTCCATGCAGCCCTTCTCTTCTCCAGGCTGAACAGCCCCAACTTTCTCAGCCTGTCTTCATACAGGAGGTGCTCCAGTCCCCTGATCATCCTCGTGGCCCTCCTCTGGACTTATTCCAACAGTTCCATGTCCTTTTTATGTTGAGAACACCAGAACTGCACACAGTCCTCCAAGTGAGGTCTCACGAGAGCAGAGTAGAGGGGCAGGATCACCTCCTTGGACCTGCTGGTCACGCTCCTTTTGATGCAGCCCAGGATACGGTTGGCTTTATGGGCTGCAAGCGCACACTGAAGCTGGCTCATGTTCATTTTCTCATCAACCAACACCCCCAAGTCCTTTTTCGCAGGGCTGCTCTGAGTCTCTTCCCTGCCCAACCTGTAGCTGTGCCTGGGATTGCTCCGACCCAGGTGGAGGACCTTGCACTTGGCATGGTTAAACTTCATAAGGTTGGCATCAGCCCACCTCACAAGTGTGTCAAGGTCCCTCTGGATGGCATTCCTTCCCTCCAGCCTATCAACCGAACCACACAGCTTGGTGTCATCGGCAGACTTGCTGAGGGCACACTCAATCCCACTGTCCACGTCACTGACAGATGTTAAACAAGACCAGTCCCAACACCGATCCCTGAGGGACACCACTCATTACTGGTCTCCAGCCAGACATTGAGCCATTGACCACAACTCTTTGTGTGCGGCCATCCAGCCAGTTCTTCATCTACCGAGTGGTCCATCCATCAGATTGATGTCTCTCCAATTTAGAGACAAGGATGTCATGTGGGACAGTGTGGAATGCTTTGCACAAGTCCAGGTAGATGACATCAACTGCTCTACCCCTGTCCATCAGTTCCATTGCCCCATCATAGAAGGCCACCAAATTGGTCAGGCAGGATTTCCCCTTAGTGAAGCCATGCTGGCTGTCACCAAGCACCTTGTTGTTTTTCATGTGCCTTAGCATGCCTTCCAGGAGAATCTGCTCCAAGATTTTGCCAGGCACAGAGGTGAGACTGACTGGTCTGTAGTTCCCCGGGTCATCCATTTTCCCCTTCTTGAAAATGGGGGTTATATTTCCCTTTTTCCAGGCATTGGGAACTTCATCTGACTGCCAAGATTTTTCAGATATGATGGACAGTGGCTTAGCAATGTCATTTGCCAGCAAATGTCCTTTTAAGAAGACAGGTGCTGACTGAAGGAAACAGAACTTGATTTAATGTGGCCTCAGATTAAACTGCAGTCTCATTATCTCACCTTATTATCTACATTCATCCTTCCTCTGTACAGATCCAGTGTCGAGGCAGAGACAGAACTTGTGGTCACCAAGAAGGTGAAAACACAATACTGACAGAGTGGGGCAGAAACAACACCACCTGAGAGAGTAATATTGATGTAATATTCCGTAATAAGCAAGGGAAGTTGCTAGTACTTGCTTTCAGAATAATGTTGGACCATCTGAAATTCAGTGTATCAAACATAAAGCATTTGAGGAAAAAGAGGGGTCCAAAGAGCAAACTACTATGTGGTTAATAGTATTCTGTACTTTTAATTTTATTCTTAGGCTTCAGCTGTTCAGGCAAATGCTTGTTCTGTTCCTTCAAGACACATAATGAAAATGGAATAATAGATGTGTTTTGTTGCCTTAGAAGCAAAAAGGTGTGTTTTAAACTATCCAAAATGACTCTGTATGTCAGTGCCTAGTTTCAGTTTAAGGCATTTGCAGAAGGTTATACTTTTTTCTCAATTATGCTCACTGACAGTGTTCAATTAACATTTAAGTTGACAGTACGTTGTTTTGATATGACCATACGTGACGATAATTTGCAAAGAGCAAAGCACGAGCATTTCAGTCAAGTTCTGTAGAAAATAAGAATGCTTTGCCAGATGTTTATGGAGAGAAAATTCAACCCAGGAAAGGGAAATAAAAACATAAAAATTTGGAACATCGTAGCATTTTTCTACAGTGGGGTGACTCTGTGAGCACCTGCATGCAGCAGCCCAGGTTAGCTGGCCAGAAGAATGGCTCCCAGCCACATTTGTGCCCTGTGGGACAGCGCAGTGACCTGGTAGCATTACCTGACATTTCACTTGTCTTTCAATATTGTCAGTTGTTCACAGAACACGTGGGAGTTTGTTGATGTGCCAGTAGTCCAGTATGTACTTTTGGATTTGTATTTCAACCCCCTACCTTCTCCAACACAGAACTGGAGGCTGGCATGATGATGTTAAGACCTGCTGGTTTACTCACTTCATCCTCTTATCCTATCAGTGCACAGCTCTTTCCAAAGTATATTTCACAGGGTTTTCAGTTGGTGTGGTTTAAGTATGTCAAATAATGCAGCTGCTGTCACACACCTTTGAGAAGGACAGACAGGAAAACCATTGCATCTAAATCTTGTTTTAGCTGAAGTACCAATGCCAAGATTACATAACAGTTTCAGAAACTGCTTTCTGCTGCCCCTATATGGAAGGTGTATATGGATCAGTATTTGACCTGTCACAGTCATGTCTCATTTCACTTACCCTAGTGAAAAGACAAGTCAGACTGTCTTACAGTGATTGAAAGGTGTTTTTCTTCAGTGGAATTTTTTGTGCTATATGTTGCATCTATTGCTGTACTAAGTAATCAAGAGGAAATCAATGCATCCCTACCCCTTGGTCTAAAATGATAGTAATTCTGACTTCCATTAGCCTGTCAGTAATAAAGCAAATGCACAAAATTAACTTGTAAAGGTTCACATGGCTAAATAGCATCTCTGAGCTTGTTGAGTGTAGGCTGTAGCAGGTCACTCTGTAGGATTAAAGGAGATTGCCAGCCAGTCTCCTCAAAAGAGCCATTGAGATTGATGTGTCGTTCTCCTCCTCTGCCCCTTCCAAGTGTGTAAAGTCTTAGAGTCACAGCACAAGAAAGGATGATCTCCTTGTTCAAACTTTGTGGAGAGCTCAGGAGCTGCAAGATTTCAGCGAGTAGAAGAGTGTTGCACACACCTTCCGTCAACCCTTTGTGCTTGGGTTTGCTTCTCAGCAGCATGCAGAATCACAAACGTGTAGTTCTTGCTCTTTTGCCTGCCCTAAAGCTCAGCTTTAACCATGCTCTCTGCCTTGCTACAGGGACTCTGCTGTTTCCAACAATAAGACTCCACATAATAGCTCCATCAGCCACATTGAATCTGTCCTTCAGCAGCTCGACGAGGCCCAGGTACAGATGGAAGAGCTCTTCCACGAGAGGAAGATTAAGCTAGACATTTTCCTTCAGCTCCGGATTTTTGAACAGTATACCATTGAGGTAAGAGCTGGATGCATGATCTGAGAAAGTTAGACCTTTGGAGAAGGAGTATGTGTAAACATACTCCATTAGGACACATCTGGAGCTGTTAGGTTGTGCTCAGCTGTCCAGTGAGGAAGAGAGTTACAACCAGTTTTAAATTTGCCATGTTAAAGATAAAAATATGCTTTAGAAGCTAAAAATATGCTAAAAATACTGCTAGAATGCACTGAAATAGACCTGTGTCTGCTTAGCTGGCTGTACTGAGAATCTGCCTATTTTGCAGAGAAGCTTTATAAGATGCTCCTGTTATAACTCTTTATTGATAGTAGTCACTCAGGGATTTGAAAGTTCTGTGTCATTTATTAGTGAGATTTGTCTCTTCAGAAACAAACATAGAAGCATGAAAACAAATACATGCTTGGTTTTAAACTATTGAGTGAAAAAAATTTGTTATGCATGAAAGTAAAGTATATTTAAAATATGGGCTTTTTAAGCATCAGAGTGGATTTATTTAGAAGGGAAAGGAAAAAATAAACAAGGGAAAGTTAAAGTATATTTTTATGTCCTCATGCAAAGTCAGTTCTGTTTTGTACTTCTGTTTTGAAATCAAAAGCACTGGATGGAAAAATCATCAAAACATTATTAATTGAGGTATTATTCTACAAAGAAATTTTAAAGAGACTCCAGCCAGTCTCATTAAATACTTGCTGTAATTCTGATAGCACTTGATGCAAAAAGAACAGCGTGTAACTTGTGCACAATATCCATGAAAGCCATGTGTCCCTTCTTATGTGCCTTCTGGGGTGTGTTCCTCCTACTGCATCCCATTGGTGCTTTTTCAGTTCATGGAGCACCCTCAAGTGTTTTATGATGATATATTCCTGAAGGTATTGTTTGTAAATCAATACAATATTGTTTGTATTGTAGGTAATCTCAAGGTGAGTAGTGGTAATTAATGGGAGCATTAGAATGCTGTGTTATATTTTGTGTTTATTTTAAGACATGGCATGATGAATTGTAGTGGAATAAAAGGCTGGAAACAGAGGTTTTTAGGTGTCTTGATCTATAACTGGATACAGAAATAGAAATCAGTGAGGAGTATCTGATCTTTCCTGTTGTGACTGCATAGCTGGGTATTGTACTATAGTCTGTCCTACAGTGCTTGATATTTATGTAAATTAGAGTAGTTTCATTTTCCAGTTATATACAGCCTCCTTGATATTGGAAGACAGTATTTTTTGTGAGTGTAGGTATAAATGTATGTATATATTTCATGTCAGATAACATACTTTGCCCTAAGAATGCTACCTTCAAAATTCAGAAGCCTGCAGTAGCTGTGGTATCTCCTGTATTTAAAAAGAAGATACTTCGATGCATATACTTTTACATACCTATAAATGGCACCTGTGTTTTCAAAAAAGAAGGAAAAAACCACAACACCCAACACCCACCCCCCAGTCTTTGCTTCTGGAGCACCCAGGCATGTCTGTGGGCAGAATATGGTGAACCCATGTGAGTCATTCATCAAGATCGCATCCTGTTCCTAAGTCTGAACCTAGAATTATGACGATTTAAGTACAGATCTGAAGGAAAAAACAAAACAAACAAACCAACCAATACTGTTTTCAAATTCTTTTTCTTTCTACATCGTCTTTCAATCAAAGATCTCAAAGGCTGTTACCACCATGGATTGCTTTACTGATGTGGCAACCAAGGCATCACAACATAATGTGACTTACGCAGTCCCCTCCGTATGTGGTGCCAGAGATGGGAATACTATGTGGTTCCCTCCGTTTTGTTTCAGCATGAATCCTCCTGTGTATTCACAGATGCATTTGGAGTGGCTGTGATACATTAAGATATTTAAAATTGGAAATGTGCTTCAGAGTTTTCTAAAATCAGATTAGCTAGAAGGGATTTTAAAGAAAATCACTACTTAGTTGTCACTGTAGATTTGCTATTTTTTATCATAAGAACTTCTGAATTCCCTTTGCAAGATTAATATTAAAAGGAAATCTGAGAACATGTTTCACAGGGAGTCTGTGGGCAGATGATTTTATTTAGAAAGCTTCTTGTTGAAAAACATTTTTATTTAAAGTAATTATGATATTTAATTTATAACTAAACACAATGAAAAATATATCCAGGTCATTGTCTTAAATTGTCTGTTTAGTGCTTAAACAAGAAAAAACAGTTTTATGGTTAATAAAAAGAAAAGCAGGTTGAAATAAATATTAAATGACACATGTATACTATGCATTTCAAACAACAGCTGAATTAGCTCAAATTGACACAATAATGATCTTAAGAAAGTAGATTGCAGTCAGTTGCTTCAGCTGTATAATAAATATTCCAAGTCAGTAGGAAACTATTATCAGAATTAGCAGAATTACCTCATGCCATGTTGAAAAGCAAGATTTTTTTTATCACTATGAAGCATTTGGTGTTTCTGAAGGTTGACTATTCCAACCTTTTAAGGGAAAAAGACAATGAGATGTAAACCACAAAATTAAGTTGATTTTGGGTTGGTTTTTTTTTTTTCTACCAAAGGCAAGTAGCTTCAGCTATGACTGGAAATGTTTTAGGTTTTAATTTGCCATAATATCCTAGATCCTGCATAGATTAAGAATAGTGAAATAATGTGTTTCGGTGTGATTGTCAAATGAATTTCTCCTTTTCTATGCTAGATAAGCCCCCTTCCATCTGTCCAAAGTGCAGTGCCATATTGAACACATCCCTAATGAAACCACTCTACCTGCTGTAGCCATGTTAATCTCTCTCCTTCCCACACTCACACAAACCATCTGTAAAAAGTGGGCCCTCCACCTCCCAGATTTGAACACCTTTGTCCTCTTTGCTGCTTCTGTCTTGTCAAGCATTGAGTTTTGTGTTTTTTCCCCTCAGGTCTGTATTCTCACCCTTGGTTCACAGGTTCTTGTGCTCCAGGGGATCCCATATGATGAGAACCATTCCCTGGGAACTCTGGTGAGAAGAAAAACTTGCATCTCTCTAGTGAAAGCAAGGAGGATGCAGCTGTGGGAGCCCACCTGCTTCCAATAGCTTTAGGGAAGGCTGTGCATTAGAGCTCGGTCTAGGGAATAGTTACATCTTGTGTTGTCCCTCTCCACCCAGTTTTGATACTAAACATATTTGGTTCTGTTAATTTTCCCTACTACCTTCTCTCGCTCCCATTTCTAATTAATAATGCAAACAAAAAGTATGAGGAATTTTTCAAACTCACAAATGGCAATGGGGTGATTGGCCTCTAGTTTATTTAGAAAGTGTCTAACTGCCATTTGTTTCTTGGAAACTTTCCAGCTTTTACTGTTCTCCCCAGATGTTGAAATCCATGCTATAGATCACATAACCCTTTCCTTTGGCACTCCTTCCTAAATTTGCACTGTACTCGTCTGCTTGGTAGTCCTCCTGGTTTTTGAGCTTTTATATAATCTTCTCGACAGAGCTCTGGAGTCCAGACAAACTTCTGAATTAATGATTTCTGCACGAGCAGCACTTCCATCTATTTAGGCATCATTGGACCTTTTGTCGTACTTCAGTGAAATCAGCCAACTATTGTTGCATTTTGTCTTCAGGAAAAGTATTTTACATAAAGAGAAGCCACCTGCCTATTTCTTTCACAGGACAGACCAGCTGCATTCATTTAGGTCTTCTAAGGACTTCTAAATTGCACAGGCAGCTTTTGTGTTGTGCTTGAGTAAAGGCAGGTTTGGCAGATATGAATTCAGATACAAATCCACAGGTATGTAGCATGTGCTGCCTGTTCTTTCTTGCCTTAATCTCTTTATATTGACTGATATTTACACTTTGGGTTTTTCGGGTAAATTATGAAATCCAAACTACGACAACACCTGGAAACAGACATAACAGAAACATGATAGCGCCTAGCTATCCCCGTGGGAGGCTATTCTGTGTTAGGTTGTAACACTGTAAAATGACAACCATTTTTTATTTAGGAAACATGTCTAGCTTTGATGGCTGATATGTTTTATTCTTTTACCAAGTCATTGTGGATTTCAAGGCAAGATGGGATCATTAGTATTATATGGTTGGGCTTTCTATATGATACAGACTTCAGCTGAGTTTGTGCAGCCAACCAGATAACTCCGGAGATGTCATGCAATGTGAATGTGGTAGCTGATCCACTACAAGGAAACAGGGAATAAGACTCAAGAGACGATAGCTGGCAGACGATAATGGCCGTGCTGGCACCACACTGAGCACATTAAACATATGAAGCACAGCCTTATTCTAGTTACATCCTCAGTAAAATCAGTCAAGTAGATGTTGTCCCTTGCTTCAGAAATAGTCATTTAAAGGCTTATTAACCATGATTTAGAATAGTTGGTAAAAATGATGAGTAAATGTGTATGAAACGAGAGGTAAAATGTACTTTGTTTGCAACCCCTAACAAAATTAGGGCCATCTTGAGTCTTTCTGCATGTTTTTTCTTTATACCTTTTGTAGAGAGATGACCAAATTCACCTGTAGGACTCTCTGAAACCCTGTGACTGAGAAGAGGAATGATCTTGGCCAATACCTGTCTGGCAACAGTTGTTGGTTACCTCCAAAGAAACTTCCCTTTCCCAGAGCTGCCCAGCTCCTTCGCTTCTGTGTGTTGTTTTGTTTTCTGCCATGAGTATGGATCTGTGCAATGCTGGATTGAGCCTGTGCACTGATGTGTTAGGGCAACGTGGTTCATAGGCCAAGATATAGTCAAGGAAGGGTATAGGGGTGTTCCTACTGTACAATATAAATTTGATCTTGTATGCTGTTTGTTATCTTTTATAAATCTCCATGATCACTAAAATCTTCACCTGCTGGATATCTGTTTTCCACCATTCAGTCTTGTTGACTCCATCTCACGTGCTAATTTAATTTTTCAGCCTTGGTTTCACTTGCTGGCTCTTCTGGCTGCTCTCATCCATCCCTGAGCACAAGTTTAGAAAGGAACAGGAGCCAGCTTTCAAAGTAGTTTACTTCACTGTTATTTACAACTCACTTGAGCTTCCCATTCCAGGTTTATAACATTAGCAAAATCTTTCAAGTGAATTAGCTGCCAGAGTGATGGTACAAGGTGTTTTATAGCCTCTCACTAACTTACAGCTGACGCTCAGATATGAGCTTCTTCATTAGAAATAAGAGTTACAGAAAGTTTGAGATACATTTTTAAAGAAAGGGAACGGTAAGAAAAATCACAGCTTCTTCTGTTCATAAACTGGAATACTATCATGTCTCATGCTTAGTGAGCTTTTCTGTTTCTTATATACCTAGTTTTCAAGCTACACATAATTTTAAGAAAACGCAAGGACTAAGCTGTCCTGGTCAGCCTGTCTTTTGGAGCTGATTTTCCATTGTTTCTCTTAATATTTTGGAGATTCAGGAGCCAAAAGCACTGGAGCAGAATCATCACTGTGACAGCATTTTCACACTTCAGTGGCCCAGGTCCCCACTAAGCAGTGTGGCATCTCTGCCTGTTGTCAAAAGATGGGTGACAGTATTGTCATACTGCACAGCATCAGCCCAAACTGAGGCCTGAGAAGGAGGAACAGCAAACTTTCTGCTTATGTGATCTGTAAAGTGACAGTTTCATTCACCCTTTCCTACCTGCACCTCCTCTACCATATACCTTCAGTATTAGTCTGCTCGTAGATCCACTTATACTGTCACATCCAGTCCTCTGTTCTTCCAGCTTGCTCTGAATGCCAAACCAGAACCAGGTGCTGTTGCCCCTGGCATCCCCGATGCCCAGTGTCTAGTGTGTGACTTAAAGATCTAGTCTCCCTTGCTCCATTACCCCTTTCTTTCTGCACTCACAGACTCTTCCCTCAGCATCCAGGAGCCAGAATTATTTTTTTTTAATTTCCTTCCTGGGACATAGCTGACCTCTTACCCATTCTCACTCTCTGTTCATCTCAGCTATATGGTTGCCACTTTCTTTTCTCTTGAACTGAGGCAGATGTTCTCTTTTCTTGATTCTGAGCTCTGTACTGATCTCCCTTGTGCCTATTTGACTGTTCTTCCTGTCCTGCCTCATCCCCATTCTCTACCCACTCTTCTCGCCTTTGCTGCTCCTCCTACTTGCACCATCATTTCTCTTGCAACCTGCTTCTTACATTTGCTTGTTCTTCCCAAAAGCCTTTACTCTTTTTCAGATCTCTCTATGAGCCCACTCTCTTTGTGTTGATAGCTTCTTCTCCCAGGATAGAACTTTCTTTCCCTCCTCCTCATATGCCCTTCCTCAGCCCATACTTCAAAATATCATCTCCTGTGTGATTCATTCACCGTATAACATTTCTTTTCTTTTGCTTGATTCCTCATTTTTCCTCTCCATCTCCTTCAATTGGCAAACAAAATTTTCTGGTTGGCATTCAACAAGATGACTTGAGGTATCAAACACAGAATTAAGGCCAAGCAAGCAGCATTCAAGGCTCAGAAGCACCATTTTGTAGAAAATCTCAGCAGCATCAAAAAAGGGTACTTAGGATTTAGATGTGAAATTATTGCAGATGTACCGTTGCCTGCACAATAGCTGTTACGGCTCAGGTAGGCACTTTGGGCTAAATCACAAGCAGGCTGCAATGTAAGCATGAGATGGCTGGACTGCTACAGTTGTTATTCTTACTGCTATTACTTTTCACCTTTGTACCTCTTCTGTATACATCCCCTCTTTCTCAAGGATTGAAGATGATCATGTCTCTCTCCCTTTGGTCATGTTATCTGCTGATGTTGCAACATGATAAATCCAGGAAGCAGCACGTGCAGCAGCTTTGCAGCAGTGGGAATTTGGGTATATTAAGTTGCTGCTTTAGGAGGATTCCTGCCCAAAGAATATGTGGTCTAGACTGTGGTTGCTGTGTCTGCATGGAAAAACAGACCTGGCTGACATAGTCTGTATATCTATTACAGCCTTGTGATAGTAGCATGGAGCTCAGCACAAACTCAGTATTTATACCTACATGTTCTTGCTGAAGTTAACCCTTACATTGCCTTAACTGCTCTGGTGATGATATCTCAGGTATCTCATTTAATACTAGATTGGGTTCACTACTAGCATTAGTCCTCTTCTGTTACGATGGTAGTAGGAGCATCTCTTTCAGATAGAGTGGGGAAATGTGCTTTCTAGGCTCACTGTCAATCAGTAGCTTTCTCATCTTTCTCTTTCATTAGCACTTTGGGTCACTTGGCCCTCCTTTAGTAATAGGGACCTGTTTCTGGGCCACCAGCCTTATATGACCTGCAAGGAAGGAGCATGGCTCTTTCTAAGGAGTCACTTGGCATGTGGCTAACAATGAGGTATGTGTGTAGCTTTCCTTGGAACAGTGTGGGCACCTGGGGATAAGTCTGCTGTTTTTGCTAATGTAGACCTGTGCACTGCTGCTGTTGCTGCTCTCATGACGCTTCTGCTTTGGTACAATTTCTCTCTCATGCCACAGCAGAGCAGAACAAAGCTCAGGGCTTTTACTGCAGCATTTCTCTCAGGGCATGTGAGGGATGCTAAGATCTCTTTAGAATCACAAAGCAAATAAACATAAGAAAAGCTGTCAGTTCTTCCCACCAAAAATCTAGCAGATGAACTGGGTAAACTCTAATCAGTCATTTTTCTGAGTCAAAAGGGAATTAACCAAGTTCATGGCCAAGTGATCCTCATTTATGAGGCAATTCCTGACATGGGACCAGTGAAACTGACTCTCACCACAGCTTAGGAGACAGGGCACTTTTGTCTGATGTAGTCCAAGCTTCACCATAAATGTCAATGTCTGACCAATCTGTGAAACCATCAAAGTTCTTTTTTAGACTGGAAACATATACCTCTGTAGTTAACAGATCTGCCTAATTACAGCTTTTTCCTGAAGAAAAATAAATCATTTTCCCTATACCCAAGTCAAACCAGTTAGGGACTCAAATTCAGACTCTGGGACCATTTCCAAATGGTCCAGTTTGAAGTACAGAAGATGCTGGGATTTTGAGGCATTGGCTGTACAGACAGTAAAGGAAATGTCTTAATGAGATGTGCAAAGCGGCATTGTCGCTGGGATAGGGCACCAGACTGGGATTCAGGAAACCTGGGGGTTTATCACAGCTCTGCTATTGCTTTTTTGCCTTAGTGTGCTTTGGAGTCCCTTCTAGCCATCTGTTTGCCTGTTACTCAGAGCAATGTACCCAGCCTTCCTGCACACACTTTGGCTGAGAGATTTGGTGATGTTCCACCTCTCGCCGTGCCTGACACCTCTTCCCCTAACCCAGCACATGAAATGATTGTTACATCTTCATCAGCCCTCACTCAGAGGCAACTTCCTTTCTTCCTTCTGCTGATGGCTGTGCTTGTGGCCCCATCAGGGCTGGCACTGCACTAACAAGCTCCACTGGACCTGTTCAACCATCCAAAACCACTTGGGTGCAGTCTTAGCCCCTGTTCTCAGTCCTGGCAATGTGATGTGGAGCACCATGGGCTGGCTTTGCTTCCTGTGTTGTTTATCAGCTCCTGTCCCATCTGCCTGTACTGTCCTTTCCTCTTTAACTGGAACTACTGCTTTCAACTAGTGAGTGTCGATAATGGAGCATAAACCCGTCAGGTCCTTGCAGTGGGCTGATAGGACAGGTAAATATTAAGGTGTAGCTCATCCTGTGTGGCGATCCTGGTGGAAGTTGGTTGCTAACACAAGCATGAGGAGCACTGGTTGCCTGGGAGGCAGTGCTTCTCTTTAGTGTTTGTAGATGCCTCTCTGCTTACAGACTTGTCTTGGACACCCAGGCCTAAGGAGCAAAAAGCAGCACAGTCAAGAACAACCATTTCTCTGTGCTCAAATGGAAATGGACGTAGATTTAACTATAAAAACAATGCTGATCAGTGTCCTTTCCAAAGCCAAGTGGAAAATTTACTGAGAGAAACAGCACCACAGCTGAGAGATTTACGCACACATTTTGTAGAAGTGCTAGATCTCAGCACACCTCTGAGAACATTTGTTGATTCCTTCGTATGTCCGTTGACTCCCCTGAAAGTTCAACACTCCAAAAGACTTGTGTTTTCCTGTCCTGGCGTTGATGTCCATAGATGCAAACAGGATGAAGAGTTTTTGTTTTGATCAGAAACCTCCAATTGTAGCATCATCGCTGTCAGAGCAAACTAATGGAGCACATTCTTTGATTGTTTTAATATTTTCTATTTGTGTCACTTACAAATGCTTTTAGACATCTTCCTGAATGCACATGCATGGAAATGTTCACAGGAAATTTAGAAGTTCTTTCTGAACCCTTGCAAAATTTCAAATATGTTTAGCAGGCTTACAATCACTGCAATGAAATCAAACAGGCAGTATTCTTAATAACTCATAAGAATTAAAATTTTCTGGTTCAGTTATATCACATGCCTTCCCAAGAGCAGAAAGTGCTTTGCATTGAACTTTAAGTATTATTGTCATGCCTGCAGGAACCTGCACTTAATCTAAAATCATTCCGTTGTTTGTAGTTTGATACAAGGTCAAGATTACCTCAGTTCTGATTACTGTTAGCTGAGGATCTGTCTGTAAATGTAAATGTGTCTAGTAAAACCTTTCTCCAGCATCTACTTTGACCATTTCTCCATAACTGTTAAATCTGTCAGTAAGTCTCCACAGTCCAGGGACTCCAGCTATAATGTGTGAATGAATCAGAGGCTGCTGGAATCAGGAATGGGGCCAAAGAGGCTGTAGACATAGCTGTTATTTAAAGGTAATTGCGTGGAATGGGCAATGGAACAAGCTGAAGAAAAATAGAAGCCCCTCAGGATATCCACGCTCTGGCTTTCACCTTGCAGCTGAGGTCCCAGGCTCTTGGTCAAGTAAATCTGCTTTTCTATTTTTCTCTCAATAAAGATACTAGAAACTGGTGTGGTTTTTCCCCTTCTAATGAAAAACCGCACATTACCATCTATTCTAATGTCAAGCCAGGGCAGAAGGGCTTAGAGCCAGTCCATTTGAGTTGCTTTCCTGTGCCTGCATTGGATATAATGTATGTTTTCTGGAAAGCAAAACTGAACTGAAAATTTTGAATCTTGGCTGCTTCAGAAGTTAAGAATCTCACTGCACACAGGCCCTGAAGAACACTTTTAGTGAGAAACAGAACTTTTCACTAATTTATAGCATGCACAAGTGGGAATTTAGGTACCTAATTTTAGCTCTCCTGAATCTAGCTATGAGGAATTGACCTATAAATCAGAATTAAGGCATTTATTTAATAATTTTTAAATACTTAAGAAAAATATGTTCTCCACAGTACTCATCCCCCCTCACCCTCATCCATTGTCACTAGTACATTCCCATTTTATTGTCTGCGGTAGCAGAATCTAGGTTCAGGTGAGACTGTGCTGTTTGGGTGGAGGCTAGGTCTTGCTTTAATCAAACAAGCAAAACCAGAGAAAGACTTTGATACATGTTGGCTACTTGTGGGCTAAAATGTAAAGTACAGAAAGTAGCATGAATAGGCTGCTGAAATCATCAGACTATGCGTTAGTTAATTAATTAAGGAAGTAGAGAAAGCAACAGAAGATTTTGCCTGTTTCCAGGGATTATTGGCAGGTTATATCGGTCTTTGGTTAGAACCAGGTACCTTTTGTGATTCTGCTGGTGATTCACCTAGCCCTTGACTATAATGTTTCTGTGCTGTAGAAGTCAATTATTTATATTCATTGCCCAGTGTAAAAGCTTTCAGGTCCACAGGAGAAAAAAGTTATACAGGGCCTGTTCTCAAGTCCACTGAAAATAACAGAAAGACCCTTATAAAAGACAGTAAGTCCCAGAAGTATGGCATAGCACGCATTGTACAACTGCAGTCAAGGCGTGGGGATTAACTCACAAATGCAAAAAGAAATATTTAGCCTCATGATGCATTCTCTGAGAACAGGGGGTAGATACTGTTCACAATGCATTATATCAATAATGATTTTGAAAATGTATTACTTATCTTTGGCTTAGGGTTTACTGGAAGCACCTTATAATTTCAGTTCTATGAAGCTAGAATAAGTAGTATTTCCATCTTTAATATGTAATGTACAGCGTGTTGCAAAATGTTTTTGGAAGCAGGGTCATTTTGGGCTTATGTGGTCCCAGGTGATACAAATTGTTTTTCAATTCTGTAAGCATTACTTCATTTAAATATGAATTTATTCAGAAACACTATCTCTACCATCCATGTAAATATAGTGGGTCTTCTCTTCTAGTGCCTTTTGGAATATGTAAGGGAAAAAGAAGCTGTCAGATTTTTGTTGTAAAGCTTTTCATGGATTATTTTTCAAGCAATATCTTAAGCATGACCATTAAATGAGCAGGATCGAGAGAATAGTGAGACTGTGGTTTGGATGTTTCTGGATCAGAGTCAAAATGTGAAGTACTTTTGTGATCCAAACACAGTTTGAAAGTAAGATTTTTTCATTAATCTTGAATAAATATAGTGTCTGTCTTCTGCCTATAAAGGTTACAGCAGAGTTAGATGCCTGGAATGAAGATCTGCTGAGACAAATGAATGATTTCAATACCGAAGACCTCACTCTGGCTGAGCAGCGTTTGCAGCGTCACACTGAGCGGAAGCTGGCCATGAACAACATGACCTTTGAAGTCATTCAACAAGGGCAAGATTTACACCAGTACATCATGGAGGTCCAGGCTTCAGGTGAGCAGAACAATTTGATCTCTATTTTACATAAGAAAAAACACAAAACCCAAGAAAAGCACAAAACTCATATCAAGTGTTCCAGTATATACCAAATACATTGGCTTTTAACATAAGTACCAGTAATACCTGTCTCTCCACTCCCAACTCCCAGAATTTTTCCACAGGTTTTGGAATTCTTTGATCCACGATTATATGCCAAAAGTTGCTGTTTCTTTGACACTGAAACTCACTGAGGAAATAAAACTGACTTTCAAGTGTCATTCACAAAGTTTCACAACAGCAAGATGGAGTTTGTGATCGTTTCTACAGTGCATGGAGAGGGGAGGGCAAGACAAGTTACACTGGTAGGTCCTTGTCCTTGCGCAGCTCAGAAACAAGCACTGCAGAAAATCATGAGTTACAGGTACATGAGCTGGCCAGTTAGACCTCTGGTCTGGATAAAGTCTAGTCATTCTAGACTCTTAAGCTTGTTAACCTTTATGCAAATAGATACTGCCAAGAGGCAAATGGACCAGATGTCCTGGGTTCATTCTTCACAGACTTGAATACCTTTTCCCTTGGCCACATTTCAGGGTGCAGACATGCCGAAGGGGAAGAGAGGGGAGAAAGAAGCTAGTTATCCAAGAGCCCTTTGGGGAAGAATCCAAATATGAGAGCCTTGAAACCAGTCATGAAATGGAGCTCTTGTTTCCAGCCAGGTCTAATTGGAATTATTTTGTATAAAGAGGCAATATGATAAACTATAGTGTGCACTTTCTGTGAAAATTGAAGGTAGCAATTTGGATGTAAAAAAACCTTTGGCATGTGCTCTTAAATGACAGACTCGATTCATGTTGATAAGGAGTCTGATACTTTTACTCTGCTTCTCAGCAGTAGGATCCTATTTCTAAGACATCCTGTGAATCAGGATTTTTGTATCCTTGCATTTTGCATTTGGAAAAGGAATATCATAATTCAGTTTAATCACTGCATAAAGTCCAGAAGCGAATGTTACTTGTGTTTTAACCTTCTTAAATGTCTGGAAAGAGAGCAAAGTGAGAGCAATTCCTGTTCTTTCCCTCCCAATTTTTACTTTCAAAATAAAAGAGGAATTTTATGGTTTTATTTTTTGGCAAATATTTTACCTCCAGGGCACCCACCTTTAAAAAAAAAAGTCTGGCAGTATTCAGTCTATTTGGCAAGCTGAACTCAACAGAGTCTTAAGGACTGCTACAAGAGTATGTCGTGAACTAGACAATCTGGTGCACTGTGTGAACCATGTGTGCAAGGTTCTCTGAAATCTCCCCACACTACGCCTGGTCCTATGCTTCTGATCCCTTGTTTTCTGGGATAGAAAAATTGTCCTAATATGTCAGATAAGATTCTTCCTGGTTTTTCTTCCCCCACCCTCCATCCTGAAAGAATCTTAATATCAGTAGGAATTCATGGCAGATAAAGAATGTGATCCAGAGCAGAGCACAGCCAGGAGTCTCAGTGACTGATTTTTAGGGCAGGGAGGGGAGCGGGGGGAAATCTGTGTTTGTCAGGAAGTTAAAAACAACAACTTTTGGATTGCAGACAAAAAATTAACAACTAAATGAAATTGCATTTAAAATGTTTTTATAAGATTATCTAAGATCACTTTCTATGAAGCCTACCCAATAAAAACCTATTGTTCCCAAAGGAAAGGAAGCAGAAGCCTCATGGGGATGTAGAGTAGCTGCAGTTAATCAAAGGTAATGGTCATGTCTGCCATGCATGGAATGCTAAATGCTGGGAAAATGGCAAAATAAGGGAGAGAGATTGCTCTTGGGAGCCTACTGTTTCTTATTTCAATAAAGGACAGTTATACTTCATAAAAAATTCATTTAATTTTATTCCCTCTTCCTGAATCCTATATCATAGTTGTTCAGTGCATAAGTTAAGGAATGATTGTTCTTGCTGCCGGAGCTGCAAGCTTGCAGAGGTTCTGGGAAATCAGCTGCTATTGCTGCTTCTATTGTACAATGGCACCACTGCTGCAATCAAAACTCAGCTGTAGTCACAGAAGGAAAAATGTGTTTTTTCAGGGACATTCTACCTAAACAGCCACTCTTAATTGACCAAGTTTTTTCCCTTCTCTGTAATTCCCTTTGAGCTTTATTCCTTTCATCATGTCGTACAGGCAGTTGGTTTGATTTGATCACTCTTGCATTTGGCTTGGAGATCTTTAAGCTAGTTAAGTCTGTCAGAGAAAATTATATCCAGGTTTTTCCATGCATGATACCTTTTTCACTTGGAAATTTTGTGCAGGTAGAAAAATTCACCCATGATTTTTGCATGTCCCATGCAGATTTGGAGCAGTGATTCTTACCAGGCTGGAAATCCCTGTGAATATTGTCATGTTGGTATAATAAATCCGCGGGTCCTGCGATGCACCATATCAGACTCTGTGCCACTATCTGGGGCATCTGTGCAAGTCCAGTATTTCCAAAGCTCCATACAGCTCAGAGTTACATCCCTATGATTCCTTCCACTACTCTTAGCACATGTGGTTGAACCTGCTTTGGATTAGCCTGATTTCACCATCAGAATAATTTTTCTTTAAAGAAATACTTGGTTTTAGTAGGAGATGTGTAAGATCTGGAGGTCAGGGTTTTTTAAAAAAAAAAGTATTTTTTTTAAATATTTTCAATTCATTATCCTTCACTTGGTATTTGCTGCTGTGGTTGAGACATTAGAATAAAATGGCAACCAAGTTCAGTTTATCAGAAAATCAATCAGATGCACTTTTCTGTCTATAAAAACACAATGATTATATGTGTGAAATTATTCTGAAAACAAGGCTTTCTACTCTGCAAACCAGTCTTTGAGAAGAATAAGTGCTCTCACCACATGCACTGGCACTGCAGAATAAATCTGCGTGACATATGACAAGCAAGAAAGGGCAGCTCATTCATCATAGGGAGCGCAGGCTGCCCTTGGATAGCATCCCAGGCAGTTCACTGGTTGCTGCTGATGAGCTAGCGCAATCAAAACCATACCAGCTGAGTGTGCATGAAGGAAAACTGTGCATTTAATATCAAATAGGTGTGGTGAAGTCAAGCATACAAAAAGCCATCATGTCCTGAGGATACAGAACCATATGCAGACTAATTGTAGCAACAAGGCCTGGTGTCTGGCAATTGAAAGGAACTTCACTCCCAAGAATATAAATGTATATTAAATTTCCAGTTATAAATGGGAAGCCAGGGGGCATTCCACTTTATTTGGTAATGAAGAAACTGTTTTGTTTTGGCTGGGAAAGGAAATAAGTCAGTCACCTGCATTCACATGTGTTTTTTCTGATAAAACCAGAAACGAGGAAAAAGGGGATAGGATTGGTCATAAAGTCATATGTATTTTGTGTACTGTCCTCTGTGTAGAATCATAGAACAGTTAGGGTTGGAAAAGACCTTAAGATCATCTAGTTCCAGCCCCCCTGCCACGGGCAGGGACACCTCACACTAAACTATGTCACCCAAGGCTCTGTCCAACCTGGCCTTGAACACCGCCAGGGATGGAGCATTCACAACTTCCTTGGGCAACCCATTCCAGTGCCTCACCACCCTTACAGTAAAGAACTTCTTCCTTATATCCAATCTAAACTTCCCCTGTTTAAGTTTGAACCCGTTACCCCTTGTTCTGTCACTACAGTCCCTAATGAAGAGTCCCTCCCCAGCATCCTTATAGCCCCCTCCAGATACTGGAAGGCTGCTATGAGGTCTCCACGCAGCCTTCTCTTCTCCAGCCTGAACAGCCCCAACTTCCTCAGCCTGTCTTCATACGGGAGGTGCTCCAGTCCCCTGATCATCCTTGTGGCCCTCCTCTGGACTTGTTCCAACAGTTCCATGTCCTTCATATGTTGAGGACATCAGAACTGCACACAGTCCTCCAAGTGAGGTCTCACGAGAGCAGATGATAGATATCACTGTGAGAGAGAATGGAAGTCACAAGTCTCTAAGGAGGATAAAGGGGGATGAAAAGACATCTTTCTAAATGAGTTTTAAAAGCAGTGTCCAAACCTTTTGTACAGTAGCCTTTAGTTAACACATTCTTTTTTTAACGTCCTTTTATTCCATTAAATCAAATGGCTTTGGAGAAAAGTTTAGTGTTTTCTCAGCACTACTGCAATCTGATTATATTAGGTTCCTGATCCTTCCTGTATTAAGGCCAATGGCAAAATTCCAGTAGACGTCCATAAGGGAGGAGACAGGTCTTTATTAGTTTATAATCACAGGGATTATAGGAACATGGGATGACATCATATTTCCTCCAGGCCAAAGTTTCACAATTACATGGTAATGTACTAGCAATGCTATCATACCAATGTAATAAAGAAGGAAGATCATGGGTGACATGGTTTAGTGTGAGGTTTCACTGCCCGTGACAGGGGGGTTGGAACTAGGTGATCTTAAGGTCCTTTCCAACCCTAACTATTCTATGATTCTATGTGAAGCTCAGCATTGTATTTCATGTAACCACTACACACAAGGCTTGTAGGGTCATAGGAACATTCAGGAGCTAGGAGGTGGCTCGACACATCTCTATTTCAACCTCCTGAGCAAGTCAGGATCTGCTATGAAATCAGGCCAGGTTATTCAGGAGTTTAGCAGTTTTGTGCAGAATGCAAAGACGGGAGTGTGGTACTATGCCACTTTTTCTCTCTGGTATGTGAGGATTGAGTGAAAGTCAGTCTGTGTAGTAATTCTGAAACAACTAGAGGCTGGTTTTAAACTAGATTGTTGTTAGTGATCCTTTAAAGTGCACACATGGAAAAAAGTTTGCACTGTGGAGCTCCATGCACTTGTATCACTCTGGTCACTAGAGTTTACTTCCTATATTTCACTTTTCTATTTTCTTCCTCATCTTTTTTCTCTTATAAGTTCTTTTCAACATGCCTTTCTGAAGTATAAGTTAATTACTGTAAGAAAGTGAGGTTTTTCTGTCCCTTTTTTTTAATTCAATGTTCTTACAAAGTCAAATCATGTCCTACTAGCGAGGTGCTGATGGGTGAGCAGTGAGCACCGGAGAAGCACCACCTTGTAGAGAAATGTAGTGATGCAGAACAGTAAACTGGGAAAGCCAGATATTACATGTGAGAAAGTTTAGTGAGGAAGTTGTCAGAGAGTTGCAAATCACTGCGTTAGGTGGCAAAAATCTTTGAAGCTTACATTTGTGCAACAATTGGAATTTCAAATAAGTGCAATGATCTCTTTCTCTGCATGTTGCAGGCATCGAGCTGATCTGTGAAAAAGACATTGATCTTGCAACTCAAGTTCAAGAGCTGCTGGAATTCCTTCATGAGAAACAACATGAGCTGGAGCTTAATGCTGACCAAACTCACAAGAGGTTAGAACAGTGCCTACAGCTCCGGCACTTACAAGCTGAAGTCAAGCAGGTGAGAGTTTTTAAACACACATAAGGGTCTGAAATGTGTTTTCAGCCATTACATACATGCAAGCTGTTAAATCAGCTTCTGCCAAATCACATACATTTAGGTGAACAATCTGAATCCCCCTTTCCTTAACGGTACTTGATTTCCTGACAGATTGCAGCATGACCCTTTACAAATAATGAAGAGCTCTGTTCCCTCTAGTGTGCATATATTTGTCTTCATGAATAGTTATGAGAAGTTTGCAGAGAACTGACCCCATAATTTTTCAACTGGAGAAGCTGCCTCAAACCCCATGTGTTCTGGGAATATAATGATTTGATTTGGAATACTGTTATAATACTGTTTGGAATACTGTTTTAAGATGTGAAGAATTGGCCCAAAGCAAAGGATAACTGAGCTGTCAGGTCTGATATTACAGTAGTTTCACCTTTTCATTTATTGCTGTACATCTCTTGACCTGCAGAAATCTGTAACATCTTCTGGGTGAGATGATAAGTTCTGTCTGTGGTCTCTAGATGCTAGGGCTTGTTTAGCCATCTTTGTATTGTTACATTTCTTCCAGATTTCATCCTAGCGTAGGCATTCGTGTTCTGCTTCCCTAAGTTTCCCCTGATACTTAATTTGGATGCCTCAGATTTCTTTGGTTTCCCTTGCTACACAGGATAATCCTATGCTTCCAGCTTCCTAATCCATAGGTGGCTTCCCACTTCAATGTATGTCTGGATTTCAATGGAATTGGCTTGATTTCATTAGAAAAACCGGAAATACTTTTCCAGACACCAGGTTTCCATTTTACCGGTACTGGGGCAAGGGGGTAGTTCACTCCAAGGTGTTCATGAAAGAGATTTGTTTCTTTGTTTACTTTATATATATATATATGTATGTATGTATGTATAAATATATATATTCTGAGTGTTCAGTATGCATGATCATAGTTATTCTGTCTTCAAAAGTGAATATTTGAGTGACAATTTGAATTTTTTTATCATTGCTGGGAGAAAATCATTCATTCTCAGACAACTCTCAACCTAGAAACTGGCAGCACCAACACCACTGCATACATTTTCTTTCAAAGTCCACTTTGATGTAAAAATTTTGCAACCCTAAATGAAAGTACTCACCTAAATTTTTATTTTGAAAATGTAGTCATTTTGCATTTCTGATATTTGAAAGCCAACTGCTCATGAAGCTCCACAGCTCTGTAGTCTGATTTGCCTGTAAGTATCACAGACTCTGTGATATAGTCACTACCTTACTATGATTATGACGTATATTCTTTTTCCCATAGGTTCATAAAGTTACTCACACACAGCTAAACTTGGAGTTTTGTGTTATAGATTTATGATGAAGTAGAGGCATTTTAACTTACAATAGAAAATAGAGAGGAGTAATATGTGTAGCAGAAATGATAGAAATGCAGGTTACTGCTATCTGACCAAGTGTCACTAGTCCACTCGACCAGGATGCCAGTTGGTCAGCCTGTGGCTGCTTTTGGAGCCATACAGTGGCAGTGCAGCATTCTCTGTAGGTACCTGATGTTACTTGCTTCATTATCAAGTATCAGCTGGGCCTTAATTATTTTACAAACCAAAATCTAACCAAAAGAAATACTTACTGTGTACTGAGCTATATAATACTGTGGGAGAAGAAGGGTGCCTTGAAGCAGTATTTCCTTAATGGATCTTAGGACCATCAGAGCTTTCATTACTATGTGACCCCTCAGCAAACCAGTAGTGAAGACTAGTTTTATTTGTTCAGCTGAATACTCCTTTGCTTATTAACATATAAATTACCAGAGCTAGAGTTTCCCTTAGAAAGAGGCAAATTAAAATGTATCTGTGCCCTATCTGTTTGGTTTCCTTTAGATGAGTCATATTCCCAACCATTTAGTGAATTTGGGAAGTATATTGATTTTGGCTTTTAGTTCATCTCCAGTCCGATCCAGATTTCCTTCACTTTGATTTCAGTGCATCTGAGACGATGGATGATCTCATTACCAAATTGCTCTCACTCTTGTGAATCAGATGATATGTGGTTGCCGTAAGACACCTACTGTAGTTCTGCTGACATAGTAAAATTGGTCAAGGCTGCTACGTGTACATATGTTTGCATTTTGATATAATGGCTCATGGAAATACAAAGTCTTTTAACTGTCTCTATCTATTTAAGTCTCATGTACCAGGGATTTCTGCTTTATGTCATATGCACCAAAGCTTTGAATGCCAAGACAATGAATGTAAGTTTGCAGCCATTATAGCAGAACAATTCCAAATGAGATGTTCTGTGAACTGGTTTAGAGTGGAAAGAGTATAGATCATTGATTCACATACGCTTTGTTATTAAGAAAGATCCTGGCCAAGACTGATTTCCCCTCATTTGGACCCCACTCATTTTTGACAGAAACTACAGAGCTTGGATTGCTTACATAAAAGTAATAGGAGAACAGATTTGAGGAGGTTAGTTTAAAAAACAAACTCTCTAATGCTGTGGTTGCAGCTGTTTGGCTTTCCTATCCCCTTATTGTACCTTTGTATGTTTTATTTCTGGTTTTCATAAGTGTTGAACTTGCCCTAATTTACTCCCAGACATCCTCACAGTGTCCCACTACACTTGCTTTCCAGGTTGTTTTGAAGTGCGTTTATTCCTTTTCATGTGCCTGTTATCCACCCAGTTTTGCTGTTTTGGCATTAGATTTCCTTCCAGGTGAATGTGCCCAAAGGATGACTGGAAGTAGTCATTTTAGAGACACTGAATATATTTAGTTTTTTCCCAATCTAACATCACAGAGCTGCTGGAAACTTGATGCAGTTTTGAACATGGCTAAAATTGCCAGAAGGTGTTCTTGCTGGTGGTTGTGTCTGTGGTAGTAAGAGCCTCTCAAAGAAGCTGCTAAGGGTCCAGAGATACAAAAGATTCACTAACGTCATTTTGCCTTTAAAACTTAAGAATCTTTTACCATCGTAAAGGGTGCCTTTTTATTTTTCCTGTAGCATCTGATTCTATGCTCGGTGAAGATAGCGAAGTTTCAGGGTATGAATTTTAAAAGAATTTGATACTGTTATTTAATTACAGAGAAGCAGTATACAAAATTGTAGCCTGATTTAAGCAAATTGGAGTCAAAGGTAGGAGTTGTCTCAGATCTGACAACCCATGCCTTGAAGTGAAATTGCTCTCCAGCATCAAGTGACTTTTATCTAAGATGCTGTCAGTGTGTTTCTGCTTCTCCATTAAAAAAAAAAATAGTTAGGCTTTTTATAAGTCTTTGGAGATTTATTTATCTCCAGAATTATTTAATCTCTGCTTCTACAAAGTTGATAAAATCTGTAATTTGAAGTAAATGACTGTTTAAAGACATCTTTTGCTGTTGGCCTTTATGCACATAGCCAGATAATGGTGAATCTATTAATACAGGAAATTATTGGAGAAGTGTCTTGGTGCTTAATTAGCTCCTATGCATATTTCAATGAAAAGTTATTAAGTGCCATATAAGTAGGAGTCAATTTATGTGCAGGTCTTGTAAACCAGATAGAAGTGTGTAAATGCTCTCTTCCAACCATTTCACAATCTCCTTCCAAGCCAGTGACACAATGAAAGGCTCTGTAGGTGACTGGTTTTTGCATTTAGACTTAAGAAGCTTTGGGTATGCAACTGAATTTTTCTCATTCTGAAAGACATGCACAAAAGAAGAGGAGGAAAACAAGCTAAGAGAAAAACATGACTATGGAAAAAGCTGGTGCAATCCCTGATGAGGTTCTGACATTTAAGCATTAGACTTTTGGAAGTGGAATGGGGTAATTACTTAAGTTCTTCCAAACAAAATTTGCTAGTGCTTGGGTGCTCACTGGGCCTGGAAGGGGAGTGTAGGAGCTCCACAGTGAGCATCTGAACCCGCATTTTGGGGAAAGGAGAGAGGGGAACAACTCAGTAGTGGCAGCAGCCTTAGTCAAGACTTGAGTGCTGTAACCTTTGCTGACAAGATGTAGCCCATAAAAGCCTGACTTGAACTGCTTTACCCTGGGTATTTTTGGAGTCAACAAAACAGCTGTACGGAGGAATTAACACTAGAGGAAACCTAGTTGTTTGGTTTCCAACCATAATCAGTTGTTTGGTCTCTTCCTCCTTGTTCGAACTTGTTACTATTGGCTTTTTACTTATCAAGTTGCTTTAAGACTTGAGTTTTCGGGTGTGTTTCTTTTTGTTGTTGTTTTAGTATTTAGAGACTCAGATATTTGTGTGAAATCTGTGTTCAAACCTCTGTGGCAGCTTTTGAAAATTTCAGCTCAGAAAAGAAAAAAAAAAGAAGAGAAAATAAAAAGCTGCTGCGTTTTTAGCTTACCTACTCAGTGTTTTCTGCACTCTAAATAGCCCAAGCCAGGGTATATACCATGGTATATAAAAAATGAAAGCATGTCTTGCTTGATCACATCCTCACTTCAAGTCTTTCCCAAACACTGTGATCCTTTGGTTAACTTCAGATTTTGGTACCATGTAGTTGGTAACAATGTATTTTTCTTGTCTGATGGATTATAGAAGATGCCAGCCAAAAAGATTGCCATATGATAACCTGATTTCTTTTCCTTTAAATCTTCGTCGCGTTTCCCACAACAACAGTAACACCTGCTGATGAAAGAGAGAAAGCTGACAAATGAAATCTTCCACACTGTTGTACTGAGCAGAATGTAATTTTCAGCAAATTAGGGTCAGCTATGTGTGTAGATGGCTTCCCTTTCTTCCTCCTAGGAAAAACTCATTTTCCTACCCTACAGGGAACTGAATGGCTATAATGAGGGTGATACATGATGGAGGGATAAAATCCAAAACAACAAAAATTCCGTATTTATTTCAGGCAATTTAATGTATCACTTGGTGAAAATGATGTACAAAAGGGAAATTATTATGTAGAATATTGCATCAAAGTCAATTGGGAGCTTTGTAAGTCACGAGCTATATTTAGGGCAGTGATTGGGCAGTCAGGATTTCCTGTGCATCTGTGAATTGAATTCAGCAACTTACTGCTTTATTGGAATAATTTCACACCTAAACAGGTAGAAAATAGGCTTTGAAACAACACAGCAAAGAACTTGCATGTGTTTTCTGGTTGCTAATTTTCCAAACGTGTCTTAAAATAGCAGAAAATGTTACTGCTTAAATGAATAAGTACAAGCTTGATAGATTAATTATGCACATTTAGGATTTGACTCTGTAGTCATTACAGCATTTTTGGCATGTCTACAAATAATCTGAATATCCCTGAAGTAAAGCCTCTTGACTAAATATTAAATTCAAGACCTGGGATTTCTTCCTAGCTGTATGTGCAGGTGGAAGCTCCAACTGCATCTTAACTCTGTGTTGGCTGAAACCAACTGTGTCTTCTCCCTCCTTAAGGCTAAGCTCTGACTTTTGTGTGGAAGAAAGTCAGGGACATGGTGCAGAAAGGAGTTGCATGGTCCATGATGCAATTTGGAAATTTGAAAGAAAGAGAGATCTTTATGTTTAATTTCAAATCTCCCTTATTGTACTTTCTGCTTTTGCCCTGGGTGTTTGTGTAGGGAAACATTCATTTTTGTAATCAAAACTTGGAAATGAAAGCTCTTTGCTTTTTGAATGTCCATGTAAATACTTTCGGAGTTTAATTCTTAAAGCAATAACTTCTTTAAAGCGTCTTTGCCATCTAAAAATGTATGTTATCAAGTCCTTACCTAGGCTTTCTTTCCGCTCACTGATTCAGCCTGAGACCACACTGAGCAAAGCACCTTTCCGTTAGCCAGATCCAAAGCTTTTTCTGATCAGTGACTACATAAACCTTTGTACTGAAGCAACCTTTCCATAAGCACATCCTTTCTTTACAGGTGCTTGGCTGGATCAGGAATGGTGAATCGATGCTGAATGCAAGCCTCGTCAATGCGAGCTCCCTCTCTGAAGCTGAGCAGCTCCAGCGAGAGCATGAGCAGTTTCAGCTGGCCATAGAGGTAACATGAATAAGTTAACTTAGTTTCTCCTTCCCAGGTGAATACCATACAAAAGGTTACCTATTGAGCGCCAATTGTTGCTTGCTTGGAGGAAGGGAAGGAATAAAAACTTTAGAAAATCATCATTAAACTTGTAATGCTGCTGGAAGTTAATAGTGAAATAAATAACTTTATCATTTGCAGCTAATTCTTCCCTGTCAGATATCAGCCTTTCCATTCATAAAAATGGCACTCATGCATCTTCTGATAACTTCTTTGGTAAAAAAAAAAAAAAGATTAAACTTCACAGAGTGTTCTGAAAATAAGAAAACTTTGTTAAGTCAGTTTCTTTCCATATCCATGATCCACAGATTATTTCTAAGTGTTTATATATGAATATCTTTGTTACTGGATAATGCTGGCACACGAAATCTTTGTTTCATTCAACTGTCCTTTTGTGGACAGCAGAAGAGACATTCAAACCCACGTAATGTTGAAGAAGAGGCAAGAGGGTCAATTTTAAAAAATTGCCTGCTAAACTGAGCTTTTGCCCTTGCTTGCCCTGAAGTAACACATCTTCGACATGGCCCTCAAAAACTAGCTGTGAGCCAACACATTTGCCTCACTCACAGGGCCAGGACATGGCAGGAGGAGTGGCACCTGCTTCAGGCTGCTTTGCTTTGAATGAGAAGGTAGTGGAGGGCTCTGGACTCCCCTGATTAGAGCACAGGAAGATTTGTAATTAGGCTTATTATTTTATGTATCTTTGTCATTATGAACAAACCCTACGCTCACAGGTTATGCTCACTCCAGTTGCTAGAAAGGGGATTCATTGCTTTCTCCTGTTCCTGCTCAAGAGGGTGTACATGCTTCCCAGATTATGTTGTTAGCTTTTTACAGACCAGACAAGTTGGAAAATCCCTTTCTGTGGTTTATATATGTTTGAAAATAACCAAAACTAACCCAAACTTTAAACTTTGAAAATAATAATTCCATAATGGAGGTTTTGGGGGATGGGGTGTCTTTATGTCTCTGCTGAACTTTAAGTAAGGCAATATGTATTATAGTGTTCCTAGTAAGTGCAGCGTTTAAATCTCAGCTGATGGCCTGTTTTGGTCCAGCTCCACTCACACTAAGAGCAGCTATTGCAGCTCCTAAGGGAAAGGAAGAAGTTTTCTATCAATTCTGAATGAGTTGACTGGTACCAAGCTGGGCTGACCACATCTTGGCAGCCATCACCAGACGACAGTGGGGAATAAGACACCCACTGGCTGTGTTATTGCAGCTTGCTGCCATTGGGAAAGTGCTTGTATTTGGTGGTAAATGCAAATCACAGATAGAGAAGAGGGTTATGCCACAGTAAGGGAAAAATAAGTTTTCAAAGGAAGAAATCACAAGATTAAATATTTAAATTGTTTAAAGCTCAATATGGGAAAGCGATCAGTAAAGCACACAAGGCAGACCATTCTCTAAAGGCATTCTAGATGTGGGATTGATTTTCAGTTGAAATCCTTTAAAGTCTATTTAAAACAAGTATTACAATTGTAACATCAGTAAAGCAGCTGGATATTAAATTTAACCAGTTGTTCTTGAGCATCTTCCTAGATGTTTCTGCCAAGTATTAATCCTTTCTTTACTAATAGCTTTCTCTGCATTACATTATTCATCAGTGTATTACCAGATGATTTCAAGCTTCTTTCCAGGTTCAAGGATTAGATCATAAAAGTATCACATGAGAATTTGTCAGCAGCAGTTACAAATGGGATGCTGAACAGAGGAGTCTTTGGGAGATTTTAGGGCTTCTGTTCAGAAGATTAAAATCAAATATTGGACTAAACCGTGCCTCAGCACAGTTACTCAGGAGGCTGTGAAGGGCCAGCGGCTATTTTCCTCTCAGCAGCTCAAACAGGAAGGTGTAACCATCAGGAGCTGGTGTAGGCTGGGGAATGAAGCGAATAATTCAGTCCTGTCTGTAAAGTGGCTACTGAGTAAACTGGGGAACAGTGGAGAAAAAACTCCCCACAGATCTGCCCTTAAAGGTAGCACGGAGTAGCTCCAGTATGAGTGACCTGACTTTCAGAAATATATCTTGTAGGGGCTGATATTTGTGATATAGTTTGTGCCTTTTATCAAGGCATCTTCATATCTTTTGGGGTTGGTGTTTCGTGTCCTGCAGACAGGACAATTCATGCTTAAGTGAAGCTGCTGATGGCATCAAACTGCCTGGCAAGAGTCGAATTAGGGTGATTAGGCCCATAGTTTGCACACTCTTTAGTGTCTGCTTTTGTATCTGCAGCTTGTGTGGAATGCAGTGAGCACTGAGTACAGGCTGGGTGGGAGCTCAGCACAACAGCTCCCTGCATTGGGGTTGTCCAAACGGATCCAGCAGAAACCCCACCCCAGGCTGTTGCGCAAGGGGCAGTAGCTGATCAGTGAAGCTAACCCATTTAAGACAGTGTTTGCTTGTCCCAAGCTTTAATAACATGTTGCAAATGTGTGTGAATAATTGAAACTAAAATGCTTTGCAGAAAGTAACTGCTAATTGAAGATAACTCTCTGAAAATCTTTCACTCTCTCACATCTCCATGCTCACACCTCGCTTCGCCTTTCTACCATACATCTGGCACATCTATACAACCCCTCTTTCCTCCCCTCATACACAGTCCCTCTTTCATGCCACTTCCTTACAGAAGACACACCAGAGTGCCCTGCAAGTCCAGCAGAAAGCTGAAGTGTTGCTACAGGCTGGGCATTATGATGCTGATGCTATCAGAGAATGTGCCGAAAAGGTGGCCCTGCACTGGCAGCAGCTGATGCTGAAGATGGAAGACAGGCTCAAACTTGTCAATGCCTCGGTGGCCTTCTATAAAACATCTGAACAGGTGAGCTGAACAGTGTCATATCTGTGCCATAGCATATCACAACAGCCTGGGATTTAACTCCCCGTACATGGTGAGAAGGTGTTGCTTCTCACCAAGATTGCACAGTGTTAAACTGTTCCAAATACCTCCTCTGATAATACCACTAAGGAGCAGTACTTATTCTTCTCCATTTTCCATGAGTAATCCTAAAAGTAGGAAGAGTGTGGCTTCAGTCAGCCCTGCTTACCCCTAAAAGCTGCAGTTTGTATTTTCACATATGTTCACATGTCTTCATCCACATATTAGTGGATACAAACCTTTCTGTCACCTGAACAGGGCCAGTGTTGAGCCCTCAGGGGATTCCCAGCTCATCAACACTAATGTGAGTGCACTCCACAGTGTAGCAGTGCTGATAGGTGTGGGTTTTCTACTGACCCTGAGCACAGGGGGTCTTCTGCCAGTAAGCGATCTCACAGCATTGGCAAAATTAAGTGACAGGACATTTGTTCCACTGGCATAGCAATGGTAAGCCACATATGGAAAATAGTTTGAACTAGTCAAAACTGTTTCTTTGACAAGTATTGTAACAAAAAGGAAAATGCAAAACCTACCAAACAAAAGAGAGGAACAATTTGCAGTGACTTTCATCTTAAAGATTTCCGTGAAAAAATCTAAGTCCTTAAGGTATTTTAATTGTCCCCTTTCCAAAGAGGCAACATTTCTGAAATGCCACCCTTTTTTTAGGATATCAGAGTTAATTTTGAGGAATATAAATCTGCTTTTTCTTGAGAACTGCGTGCAATTACTTACTTGTTACTTTGTGAGCAGTACTAGACAGAGTTTTCACTAGTTTTTCACCACGGTGCCAAAAAAGATGCCAAGATATGAAGGGATCTTTCTTAAATCTGTCTGCAACACAATTACAGCAGTATCCATTATATGTTGACACAACTTTACTTCATTCCAGGTGTCCATGAATTGCAAAATGCATTCCAGTTGATTGCTGGTACAGTGCAACTATTCATCCCTTGTGCAGACAGGTGCCATTTATACTGTAGTCAGTGAAAATTATTGTCACAGTGTGGGTACTCGAACACTAAATATATATTAGGGTAAGAGATTATTTTTTCCTTAGCATCAAGGCTGTAGATGACCTTTGGGCCACTTTTTGGTGTCATTTGTTTAATTTATTTTTAAGATTGTTTAATGTCTTTCACTGTGAAGAGTTTCAAATAGATTTACGTTCCCTGATGCATTCAAGATTGAAATGAATTACTGCTAGTGGAGGATTGTGAGAAATGAAAACCATTAACAGATTCATTAGTGCTTTATAGACAGTCAAATGTGCTGATCAGAATATGCATAGCCAGCAATTTATTAATACAGTCTCTCTTCATGTTTCCAAGTCCTAGACAAGCATCCTGCAGTGCCCACCAGTTCATTTATTAGTTGTGTCTATTTGGCAAATGTTTAGGGCAAAGATTATTCAGTCTTCAAATGCTTGTAAACTCACTGCTGCAAGTAGTCTGTCATCTTCTCTTGAGCTGCACAGCTGATCTATGGTCCTTAATGGTCTGCTCCCTGATGGGATGACAGTGGATTGAGTGATTTACTAGATCCTGAATTCTCTGAGAGTCTACAAAAAACATCTAAAAGGGTGGAGAGACTGACACAACCCGCCAAACTTTTTCATGCCTGTCTTCCTCAAGTATGCTACAGTTTTGATATAACTGGTGGAGCCCTGGCTTTCAAATAGCCCAGTTTCGCTTTGACTTCATTGACAGCCTATTTTATATTAGTTTCTCTCATCATCTTAACAGAGAAATGGTACTTGCATGTTCAGGGACCATCCTTTCCAGAAAGATGTGGATCGCAGGCAGTCCATATACTTCCATATTTTATGTCACTAAAGCCCAATAGAGTGCCAAAGTTTTTAAGAAGTAAAATTGAAATGCTTTTTTGTGCCTAAATAAGGTATGGGGCACTTGCTCTCCCTTATTGTATGAGGGTGAATGCTGGATTGCATTAAAACAAGATGACACGGGGAATTACAGAGCAGTCAGTCTCACCTCTGTGCCTGGCAAAATCTTGGAGCAGATTCTCCTGGAAGGCATGCTAAGGCACATGAAAATCAACAAGGTGCTTGGTGACAGCCAGCATGGCTTCACTAAGGGGAAATCCTGCCTGACCAATTTGGTGGCCTTCTATGATGGGGCTACAGAACTGATGGACAGGGGTAGAGCAGTTGATGTCATCTACCTGGACTTGGGCAAAGCATTCGACACTGTCCCACACGACATCCTTGTCTCTAAATTGGAGAGACATCAATTTGATGGATGGACCACTCGGTGGATAAAGAACTGGTTGGATGGCCGCACACAAAGAGTTGTGGTCAATGGCTCAATGTTTGGCTGGAGACCAGTAACGAGTGGTGTCCCTCAGGGATCGGTGTTGGGACCGGTCTTGTTCAACATCTTTGTCGCTGACATGGACAGTGGGATTGAGTGTGCCCTCAGCAAGTTTGCCGATGACACCAAGCTGTGTGGCTCGGCTGATACCCTGGAGGGAAGGAATGCCATCCAGAGGGACCTTGACACACTTGTGAGGTGGGCTGATGCCAACCTCATGAAGTTTAACCATGACAAGTGCAAGGTCCTACACCTGGGTCAGAGCAATCCCAGGCACAGCTACAGGTTGGGCAGAGAAGAGATTCAGAGCAGCCCTGCGGAGAAGGACTTGGGGGTGTTGGTTGATGAGAAAATGAACATGAGCCAGCTTCAGTGTGCACCTGCAGCCCAGAAAGCCAACCGTATCCTGGGCTGCATCAAAAGGAGCGTGACCAGCAGGTCGAAGGAGATGATCCTGCCCCTCTACTCTGCTCTCGTGAGACCTCACTTGGAGGACTGTGTGCAGTTCTGGTGTTCTCAACATAAAACGGACATGGAGCTGTTGGAACAAGTCCAGAGGAGGGCCACGAGGATGATCAGGGGACTGGAGCACCTCCTGTATGAAGACAGGCTGAGGAAGTTGGGGCTGTTCAGGCTGGAGAAGAGAAGGCTCCATGGAAACCTCATAGCAGCCTTCCAGTATCTGAAGGGGGCCTATAGGGATGCTGGAGAGGGACTCTTCATTAGGGACTGTAGTGATAGGACAAGGGGTAACGGGTTCAAACTTAAACAGGGGAAGTTTAGATTGGATATAAGGAGGAAATTCTTTCCTGTTAGGGTGGTGAGGGACTGGAATGGGTTGCCCAGGGAGGTTGTGAATGCCCCATCCCCTGGCAGTGTTCAAGACCAGGTTGGACGAGGCCTTGGGTGACATGGTTTAGTGTGAGGTGTCCCTGCCCATGGGAGGGAGGTTGGAACTAGGTGATCTTAAGGTCCTTTCCAACCCTAACGATTCTATGATTCTATGATTCTATGATTTCAGATGGTTAAATGCATAAGGTTCTGTTAAATGCATAAGGTTCTTGAACAGCCTGGCAACAGGGTAAGTTGATCAGTTCACCTCAGCTCACTGATTTAAAACCAGAATTTGATATGTTAATGAATGGAGTTATATGAAAATGTGTCTGCAATAGTGGGGTGGATGATGCTGGAGTCTCTTCCAGGCTATGCTCTTATTCATGTGGGAACCTCTGAGTTATAACTGTGTTCATATAAAAGTTGCAGGAGTGAGCAAGGAAAGGGTGAACATGGTTAGCTGGCCTCCTAGCAAAAACTGACTGGATCTTGAGTAATCTCAACATTGGAGTGTGTAGGGAGAGCTAACTGGGAAACAAGAGGAAAGTTCCACTTGCAGTTTTTTCAGTGTCTCCACAGGCTGCTGCTGTTCTCAGGATCTGTAATGTATAAAACTCAGCCTTGTCTGAGGCCAATGCACACACAATTTTCAGACTGTGTTGGTTTATTTATGTCATACCCATTTTTCTACCAAGATAGAAGATATGTGTGTAAGCCCTGTGCAGTGGAACACCTGCATCCACCTAGGTTGTGATACTGATTTAATGTCTATTGGTTTCCATCAGTCTTTAGAAAAGCTGTATGGGGAGCAACTAACATGCAGCTGAAAAGAATTAGTTCCAGCTTCAGACTTTGTTTCAGGAACCTATTTAAGCATGTGTTTTTCTTTAAGTATGTGCTAAGTTCCTTGACTTCAGTAGGATTTAAACACATCTAAAGCACCCTTCCAGAATGCGTATTGTTTCCTGAATGATCCACTGGGGCCAGACTGACCTCTGCCTTAATTCGGAGTTTTGAGTTTCTTCCCCCTCATTATCCATTGGAAGAGAAGAAGAATTCACCACCCTTAAACCAGATAAATTATATCCCAAAGAGCAGAGATCCCTACGGGTAAGAAAAGCTGCTAGATCACTCTGTCCAGGGCCTGTTTCATACCCAGTTATCCCCATGCCATGGCCCACAATCCAAAACATTTAGATTTAAAATGTCATTGGTCATAGACTTTTACTGAATATGTTTCTCCTGATTACGACTGTAGATAACTGAATTATTGTGCTATGGGCATGTTTCAGGTGTGCAGCGTATTAGAGAGTCTGGAACAAGAATACAGACGGGATGAAGATTGGTGTGGAGGTCGAGATAAACTTGGACCAGCATCTGAGATAGACCACGTCATCCCTCTGATCAGCAAACACCTGGAACAGAAGGAAGCTTTTCTCAAGGTCTCATTTTAGTTCTCTAGTAAATCAGAATAGTTCCTCATTAAGTACTCAATTTAGAGCAGTGTTAGTGAGTTTGAGAGGAGGCCCTGAGGTATACTTTTACTTCAGCTACTGGCTGGCTGTATAAATCCTAAACCAGCTTTGCACTTTTATAGTAGGGGTAATAAGCATTATCTTTAATGCATATCTCAGATGTCATCAGGGCTAATTAGGTGGCATTTGCATTGCAGTTGGAGGATGTTAATTGTTGTGCTGGTTCAAAGTTCAAATACTCAAAATTGCATATGATGAGCATGATAAATGACAGGTATTACACGTCTTTTTGGTGTTGGCTTATACAAACCATCCAGCATTTCAAATTTTGTTTTTGAAGCCAATAACTGAATAACTACTAACAACTGAAGCAATTGTGTGTCTGCAGGGCAGGACCAGGGTAGAGACAGATTTCCTACTGCCTTCCAGGTGCTGCTTTGTAAGAGCTGTGGAGCTGACAGGCTGACAAGTCAACTGATAATCAGCCTCCCACCTTCCAAAATTGATACACAACATGAAACTCTGCTTGCAAGCCCAGCTTAAGAAACTATGCCTTTGGATTGTACATTTTATTGAAACAATGAGTACTTTTCCTGAGAGATGGGGTTAGCTTTGATTAGATTGAAAATGTTTTGTACTAGCTCTTTATGACCAGTTGGTTTGTTATTGCCATTAATTTGCCTAATAAAACCATCAGCCATTATATTCAAAATTACTCATGTTTCAATACATATATGAGTCTGTTCATTTATTGGCTGAGTTTATTGACTATTAGCCTCTTAGCTGAAGCTCTCATGTTCCCAGACAAAAGAGAACTTCTCCCTGCAAAATGATCAGAGAACTCCCTTGGGTCCCCTTTGCTTTCTTTGCTCATCTTCACTGATTCTTTTTGGTTGGGGGCTGTTTTTCTTAGGCCTGTACACTGGCACGAAGGAATGCAGAAGTATTCCTCAAGTACATCCACAGGAATAATGTCAGCATGCCTGGAGTAGCAAGCCATACAAGGGGGCCTGAGCAGCAAGTGAAAGGTTAGTGCACCGATCCAGTGACAGCATTGAAGGTTTTTGTTGCTTCTCCTTCTGTTGTGACGTCATCCTAAAGTTTGTGAGCATGCTGAGAAAGCACCTTAAGTTTTTCTATCCATTGTGACTGAAATGATACATATGCCTGACACATTTAGCAATGGTAATGAGGCATCTCAGAAAGTGATCCTTCTCTGCTAGGCATGAGTTCTTATACAGAACTCTGCTGCTGCAAGTGGTAGTGGACTGGAGAAGAAAAAGAATTTGAAACATGGGTGCTTTCTGGCTTCTCTTGTCAGAAGAGTCCCAAAGTTGTTTGCCCCTAGGATGGATCTGCTATTTTTTTGTCCCTGGAATTCTGTTGAATGTCATACCACATCAAACAATCACCAGCAAAAGTATTTGACTGTAGTTACTTTCCTTTAGACAGAAGAGAACTGTTTACAATCAGGAGATACATCTGAGATGTTTAAAAATGTTTTCATTTCTCTGCTTAATTAAAAATTAATCTCTGCCTAGAAATGCTGCAAATGAGCTGAGTGATTCTGCAAAAATAAAACATTTTTGTTATTATTGCATTCTTACAAGCTGCAGAAAGATACAGGTTAAAAGCAGTGTGATCATTATATATGGGAGGGATGGGAGCTTGGGTTTTACCCAAAAGATGAAAAAGGTGCTACTGAAGAGATTATTTTCCTTCTTTTCAATGCCAGCTCTTCAGTGTTAACATGACTTTGCTCAAATTTCCCACGCTACTATGTCAAATGCTTGTTGTTGTGAACTGTTCCCTATAGTTGAAAATCATGGGAAAGTTAGTTAACCCCTGAATCAGTAAGCCCTTAAATATGCACCTGATAAAAGCTTGTGAGTGTTCCTCACTGAGCTTATTTGAAGTTACTCACTTAAATAAAAATCAACTTCTATATTAATCTTTTCCTAAGCCAAATATGTAATTCTTGTGATTGGTGACTCTCTCCAAAGAAAATCTTTGAGTGTGCACTTTAGTTTTGTAATAAACCAACCATATAGTAGGATACTTACTATGCTTCCAAGCAAAGTCATTAATGCAGGACAAAATTAGGTTTTTTTGGCATAGACTGGACTGTTTATGCAGAGACCTGATCTAGAGCACCCATGACAAAGTTCGAGTTTCTTTTGTCATTCAAAGTTCCTGTTGTCCTCAGCAGCGACTAGGCTATGTTTTGCAATTAACTTAAGTATTACAGATTTTTTGACCTAAATCAGTGTTACACTTGTAAATAAGGAGGGATACATCCAAATCTGTTTGCTACCACCAGTGTTGGTAACATAAGCAATGAATATCAGTATATTCGAGAACCGCTTAGGATGAGAAAGGTTGTTAACAGGTGCTGTAAATGATCGTAAGTCACTGTAAGTGGTTGAGAAACTACGCTCAATGTTCTAATAGAAGAGAGCAGCTGCTGCCCTGGCTGCTTGTGCCTAAGCCCCCTCTAGTGGACGCTGTCTTGGCTGTTAGGGCAGGAGGGCTGCCATGCCTTACCTGCCAAGGGGGACCTGAGCTCCATACCCAAACAGAGCTGGGTGAACCGCACTGCACATGGCTTACCTCAGTTTAAATAGAAAAAGTCAGGTTTAACTAAGGTGTATGTTAGTAACATACTGTAAATCTCTTGCACTCTCTCTGCATGTCATCTTTTAAGTTAAACACATGGTACTTTGTAAAGAGTCAAATCACACCCTTTTATCAAGTTGATAAAGTCTGACTGAGCATTTGGGTTTTGAAGGAGAACATGTATGTCGTAGACTCCAGGGAGTAGCAGGTCTCCTGACAGTCCCTTCCTGAATCTGGGTGTCTGTCACATCCCCCTCACACAGAAAACAGTTTAGAGGACCAGTAGCAGACCTCAACTTAAAATCCTAGCCCAGCAGTAACTTCATAGGGAGCACATAATGGGCCATCAGTCAGAGCAGCTGTACAAGAAACCTTATCAGGTATTTCAAACTGAGAGGTCAGGTCTGAATTAAATTCAGTCATGACCAGAGCTCTGCATGGGACACTAGGCTTTGGTGCCAAGTACTACCTGTGGGCAGAGCAACAGACAAGGCAGTAAAAAGACATTTTTTCCTATGTCAACCAGTACCAGGAAGGACTAGAAATTATGTACCCCAGTGCAGCTACTGGCGTAAATCCCAAACGCTGTTCTAGCATCTTCTCCTTTACCAGATAACCACACAACTGCACTTTTTTGTGTGTTGGGGTTTAGTTTGGTTTGTTTTTTTAAGCTGCCCCTTTGTAATTCTGAAAAAAAAAAAGGCAAAAAAAAAAAAAAAGCATGGTTTCAACCTCAGGGGCTCTGCTCTTGGGAATGTGTTCCAGGCAGAGTGAGTAAATTCAGCTTTTTATGGCTTATTTCTGTAAGCACTCAGAGAATAACTAATCATGAAGACATTTTCCTTTGCCCTACAGCCATTCTGAGTGAGCTGCTGCAGAGGGAGAACCGGGTCCTTCACTTCTGGACCCTGAAAAAACGAAGATTAGATCAGTGCCAGCAATATGTTGTCTTTGAGCGCAGTGCCAAGCAGGTAGTGTAAAAACTCTACTTTGTCTTTCTGTCCTGACAGCGTGTAAGTATTTCCTGTATCTGCTTAATTAATGCCTCTGTGCGAGGTTCCTGCTGCAGCCTCAAGCTATATTTAAAAACTGTAACTTTTGAAAACATGGCAAAGCTTTTTAGAACAATTCAAGAAAATTCCAAAATCCAGCAACAAAACTCAGTATTTTTGCCAGGCCAGATTATTTTCTGTGGGTTTTTTTTTTTTTCATTTGCTCGAAAATAAATACAAGAGCAAACTTGTTTTATTGAGCTACTACTGAATGAGAAAACTGCTTTCTCTGCATGCATATTTATCTGTATATAAGTAGAATTCCCTATGCTCCTTTTTCTTCTAGGAAACATACACTACCTTTTGTATCCTCTCCCACCTGCTTTGATTACTATATTCTTCTTGTGTGTTCCAGAAATTGTTCTAGTATACACAGTATTAAGTCCCAATAGATTTACTATCCTCTCTTTGGCAGATTTGCTTTTGTCAGAGGATTAGTTCGTGAAAGACAAAGACCGTTTGTTTCGATTTTCCTTTGTTTTTGCCTTTTCTTTTTCTTTTTCTTTTTTTTTTTAACATTCACAGGCCTTAGACTGGATCCAAGAAACAGGCGAGTATTACCTCTCTACTCACAACTCCACAGGGGAATCAGCAGAAGAAACTCAGGAACTCATGAAGGAATATGGGGAATTCAGAGTACCCGCCAAGGTAAACAGTGACTTTAATCTAATTAAAGCATCTGTCTTAGTCTATGTTTATGATCCTATTTCAATGCCTTAAATCTCTGTAATAATATTGTCTTGATTTTGTTCTTTCCTCCTGACATTTCTAGCCCAGAAGATAAATGTCTTTTGAGAGCTGTGATCTTTCATTTTTAGCAAGACATAGGCACAAAAAGATTTTCTGCCCTTGGTCTGCACTGATCATAAAGCATTTTTGTTCTGATCAGAAGGAAGAACTCCTTTGCATACAGAATTCACAGTGATCTACTGAGACATGCCCTAATTCCATCCTCAATCAATCATATAAGAACGGAATAAAGTAACTAATAAATCTGAACATATCCATGTTCATCTTGGATTCCTTCTTTCTTCTGTCATTACAACCACAATTTGTTTCATTAATTCCAGCTGGGTTGATCACAGATGATAATTTATTTCATTACAAATAATCTGCTGATCCCAATGAAATACTTCAAATAAATGGGTGTGTTAACTCTGGGGTGAACTGGTTTTAATAAAAAACTGCATTACCAAGGATCTATTAATTTCTATGGAGCAATTCTGAGAAATCTGGTGGTGTTTACAGAGGAATGGTGATTGGATCTGCTTCAGACAAATTAATTCAAACCATAGGTAATTCACAGACAGTAAATCCACAGTGGTATTAAAAGTCACTGATAAGGATCTAAATTGCAGTGTCAGACTACAGCAAGACTGTGGCCTTGTTACTATGTAGCCTCGTTTCACTGTGTCCTGAAATTGATCTTCTATAATCCTTAAATTCTTCATTAGGTTATCCATACTTGCATGGGTTTGATTCACAGGCTTTGTGGTGTTCTTGTCCGCTTCCTTTTTGCTTAGCTTGCATGTTTGTGAAAATGGGAGATAATTAGCAATGTATGGAAGTTAATTTCATCAGACAGGACCTGTGCAAAATTCCTTTAATGGTACTTCTGGACTCTAAACATCCATAGTCAGTCCTCCTGAAATTATGTTTCAGTTTATAAATCAGAATCGTAGAATAGTTAGGGTTGGAAAGGACCTTAAGATCATCTAATTCCACTCTGCCATGGGCAGGGACACCTCACACTAAACCATGTCACCCAAAATTTAATAATCCCAATTCATCATGAAGTTTCCAAAGTATTTCTCACCCTTAGCCTAGGACTGAGTTTTATACCTTGTTCCTTATTGACTGTTACTGACTTTTTGTTACACTGACACATCTAGTCTTGCTCCCTAGGGCTCTAGTAAATCACTTTCCTACTGCTGACCTAGAATGTTTTCACTACCATGTGCAATCTGGTAAATGCATGTCACTTCCAGACTGATGTTATTCTCAAATTAAGCTGTAACTGAAAGCCTTCCTGATCCCAATAACTTTCTGACTTAAACAACTGTTTGGAAAGCAAAAAAGCCAGTAGCTTTTGGGAATGAAATGCCCTTTAAATATTAGAGGAAGTGTGATTTTAACTTCTACACATCTAGCCTTGCTTACATACTCAAATACTTTGCTAAGATGACCTGTGATTCAGCTGTTAATTTATTTTGCTGGTGAAATTTTTTAAATTCAGTTCTGTGTTCGAAATCTGATGGATGTTTTCTGGTCTGACATCGTTTGTCCATTTGTGCCAAATTGCTGATAATGTCAAGTACCTGACAGCATGTCTTGCTTCAGGCAGCATGGAAAGTTCTCCCCATCTCTGAAAAGCACCTTGCCAGTAACTCCGGGGATACAACTGATTCCCCTTTTGCTTTTAAGGATTAACATGTGCATTACAGTTGGATGCAGTCTATACAGTTGCTATCTAAGGGTTTTATAACATTTTGTACTAAAGCTGGCTTAAACATATTGTCCGGGCACCTTCAGTTCCTGGGATAGATTTGGAATCTAAAATAAAACTTATAACTAGCTCCTTTGTGCCAGATTTGCACGAAGTTCTTCAACATGGAAAACCACAGTGACTAAGGGGCAGTAAGACTACAAGTGGAAAAGACTTCTGGAAGGTTTGGGGGCTCAGTGGATGTTTTGGAGTTCAGGCATCTTATAATTTGTAATGCTCTAACTGGAACTAAAATACCAATGAAGGATTTTATAATAGACCTGGAATTCAGATTTAAATTCTGTTTGTTTCTGAAACAGAGTAGTAGTGACTCAAACTCACTTCCTGGACTGATAATGTGGTGTATTAATGACCTGCCTACGTAGGTCTGCAGAATCACCTATGTGTAGATTCAGAGTAACCTCATCTATTTTAGGAGCTGTGATTTTTAAATCCTGTCTTCTACTCCAAGGCTCACAACAAATAAGGTTTTGGTTGTGGGAAGGAGGCATGTCTAACTTCCAACATGTTTTCCTTGTGTGTTTGTGTGTGTGGTTTCAAAATTTGACTTTTTGAATCTCATGCAGCTTCATAAGTGTCCTTACAAAAATGTAATTCCTTTCCTGTTTTCCTGGGCAAAGCTTAAAGAGTTTGATTCTGTATAAGATGAAGTACAGACACTCTTTAATGATGTATGAAAAATTGTGACCTGCTTCTGACTGCTGTGTGAATTACAAGCAAAGGAAATAATAATAATGTAACATAACAGATGACCATATTTTGGGCAGCAAACAAAGGAGAAAGTGAAGCTCCTCATCCAGCTGGCTGACAGCTTTGTAGAAAAAGGACATATACACGCCACTGAAATTAGGAAGTGGGTCACCACCGTTGACAAACGCTACCGCGACTTCTCTCTCAGGATGGGGAAATACCGCTACTCCCTGGAAAAAGCCCTTGGAATCAATACAGAGGTACCGTAAGTCCGTGTCCTGCTGGGGTTTCATAACAAAGCTGAAGATCACAGAGGGAAGTGATGGATATGGTATGAATGCTGCAGGTTATCGTGTGTCCACTAGAAACTCTTAAAATCCAACCAACTCAGAACTCAGCTCCAATCCAAGCTCAGAACTGTTTCTGTAGAGAAAATGTTCTTTTCTGGCAGATCAGTGATATGAGAAAGAGACAGATGAAGATCAAAAGGATTTTCTAAACAAATGTTTGCACCATTCTCCATATGATCATACAGCTACTGGGAAGGAGGGGGAAACACATTATTTGAATAAAAGTCTGTATAATTTTAGCATAAACCATAAATGCTGTTCCCGTGCTGTTACCTTGACTCAAACTCAGGCTTTGGCTGAAAGTTTCCATTCTCTGGTCCTTTAGCTAAACAAAAAAATGATCCCTGACCTCATCTCTCAGCTCTTTTAGGTCGAATAAAAAATTTTGTACAACAGTAGGTTTACAATGAATTTAAAATCTGTACTGTCACTTTTTTTGTAGGATAACAAGGACCTAGAACTAGATATTATTCCAGCAAGTCTTTCTGACCGGGAAGTAAAGCTGCGAGATGCAGGTCATGAAGTCAATGAAGAAAAAAGAAAGTCGGCCAGAAAGAAAGAGTATGTCCCCAGACCCTCACAGTCTGCCATGATGCATTATCTAAGAATGATGCTATGATATTTGTGTGACCAGAACTAACTGACAGCCCTATAATTCCTTCCAGTTGTGAAGTTATCTCAATAAGTCTACAGGTGTAGGGCAGACTTTGTAGGCTAGAGAAATTCAGAACATACAGGTTGAATTTATTTTGGTTTTAAGCAGAAGTTAACTTTTGGAAATGGAAAGGAATAAGTCAAGCATTTCAATTAGAGACTGATGTAATGGAGATACTGTCATTATTTCTTTTTGGCTGTATGTCAAAAGTAAAATGAACAGGAAAAACATTGAAGGCATCTTTATATATCTAGGTATTATCTAAACTTCAGTGATGTCCTGAGGAACTAACTGGCTTTCAGTGACACACAAGTTCACTTGAAGTTAAGGTTCAAATTTTGGTGGGTGGAGAACTGGAAATATTTCGTACTAGAGGAAATATTTTGAGAATGCTTGTTGCACATAAATCTAGAAACAGTCTAATTTCACAGTATTTTGTCTTAAGTTTTGTGTGGGAATATTCTGTAAATCATTTGTGCGTACAATCCTTCTCAGTTCTCTGAAATTGTTACCAAGGGCATAACCTTGATAAGAAACTGTTTCTGCTTTAGGAAACAGCAGGTTTACTTGATCTGCCTGTAGCACAGGCACAAAACATTAGGCATTTCAGCTTTGAGATGCCCAGCCTCAGACAGTACGGATGTAGTTCTTGGGCTTCCCAGTAGTCTAGATTCTTTCATTGGATACCAAGCTGTTGAAGCCTCTTCAAAGTCATGGTGTCTCCCAGTCTCTCTGTATTGCCACTGAAGGTCAAGTTGCAGGGTCCCTTACCACTGACTGTTAGGGAAGATGCACGTTTGTTGGTGAATCTCAAGTCTTTACTCCTGGGGAAAAAAATTCTGAGAATCAGTTAACTGTTAAGGATAGCCATGTAGATAGTAAATCACAGCTCAGGATTGCAAAAATACAACTTAATAGGCTTTCATTCAAAACAGATATTTAGAAAATAACCCTAAAATGGACTAGAGTGTGTAGTGGCTTTTCATTCATAGACCCGGAAGGTGCCAAGTAAGGTAGCTGAAAGTTTAGAGTGCAAATGCTTTAATTAAGAAAACAGAAGGATATTTTGGTTTCTGTTCATTGGACGGTATAGGCATTTGTACAAAACACCTGAAATACTGTTTTTCCCCCCCACAGATTTATTATGGCTGAGCTGCTTCAGACAGAAAAAGCTTATGTCAGGGACTTACATGAATGCTTAGAGGTAAGTTACAGTTTAGTAAGTCTCCAGCATTTTCAGGAAAGACACGGTATCCTTTGTGGATATTCACTGTACTGACTGTCAAGAGTGTGTGAAGGTACCTCCACTGATGACTAGCCTCAGAGCTGTGTCCTGATGGTGGAGGGTGCTGGGTGGCCAGCAGAGGAAGTTTGTCTCCCACTGGCTTGAGCCATGCCCTGTGTTCCCCATGCTTGACCGAAAATGTCTGCACCTCCAGGGACACCTGAGTGTGCCTTTATTTACAAAGCTGCACTCACCCCTCAGAGTCAGAGCAATGGCCTAGGGCTCAGTAAAAAGCAATATATTTGGATGTTGACTCAAAATTTGTTGGTTTATATGTTGGTTTTGGGTTGTTTTTTTTTAATCATGGAGCATTTTCTTAAGAATTCAAATCTGTTCCTTTGGATCATTTAATTTCATTTGGATCAATTTCAAAGACCTGAATTTGCACAGTCACGTACATTATCTAGCTCTACAGCAGGGTATTCCTGAAGGAGACTGTAATATTCAAGGCAAAGAACAGTGAAACCTGTCAGCTTTCACATTCCTAAAGTCTGAAAGATTTTCATGTGTCTAATGCTACTGAAGTGGCAAGTACAGCTTATCTTGCCACTGTTTCTGCCTGCAGTTTTTGGATACCATCAGTTGGACAGCAAAGACAGGTGTTGTTGGCATGTTTTTCCTTAGACAGCTTCTAAGTGTCATCGCTTTGGATTTCTCTGGAGAGCTTTCTGCGACACTGGAACATTTAATTATTTTTATTTTTTTTTTTGCCTTGTTTGTTTAATCTCAAAGTACGTATTTCCCTTGTCAGCCTGTGCCTTTAGCAATAGAACAGGGAGATCTATTCTTTTTCATTGCATTTATTCACAAAGTTAAGAATTGCTGGTGTCTTCCAGACTTACCTCTGGGAAATGACAAGTGGAGTGGAAGAAATACCTGCTGGGATCCTTAATAAAGAACACATCATCTTTGGCAATATTCAGGAGATATATGACTTTCATAACAAGTAGGTTTTCCTGACAGTTCTGTTAATGTTTACTGACTAAGGAAACCAAAGGCATGTGTATACCTGTACAACCATATGGTGTCTGCGCTGAACATCTACAGAACAATGCACACAAGAGTGTAAAGTAATTGATCTAGATTTGCAAAATAACGTTTGATTTTCTTTTACAAAAATGAATTGCAACTTATTTAAAACGTTTTCTACAGCTGATTAACAACGTTAAAGTCCTGTTATACCTATGTTTTGTAGTCCTATACATGCTTTCCATCTCACAGCACAAAATCTAGTCTGGAAGCTTGCCTGTTAAAAATATGAACTCTTGAAAAGCATGGGGCAGGAGTGGTGGTTGACATGAGCTGGGTTAATAAGTAGCTTTTCTGCAACCTGGAGACTCTGTGTATTTAATCTGTAACTAACCGCACTCCATTTTATGAAGATAAGACAATCAGATCAGCTTAGAGGGCATTTTTTCCCTGCTATAATGTGAATGCAATAGCCATTATAAACTTAACATTTAGGGGTGATGAATCCCACAAGTTCAGTCTGAATTTCAGTCTGTCTTCAAGTTACACGTCAAAACCAAAGCAGTTTGAAAAAACAAACCAGAAAACCCTTCCTTGTTGAAGTTCTGGGAGACTTTGAGTGTTTTAGCCAGATAAATGCACCATTCAAAACACTGTCCAGGAGAGGCTGCCATATGCATGCTTTTGTGCAAGCAGCTTCAAAGAGTATCAGGATAATGTGTTCAAATTGCATACTACATTAAAAAGGCCTTTAAGTAACAGATGAATGAACTTCCAGACCACAAGAATTGCCCTCTCTTCACTTCCACCAGCATCCTCCACAATCTTCTTTGGCTGGTGATGTTAACCCATACCCCAGCCTGATTTGGGGCTGGAGCATGCAGTTGCTTTTCCTTCAGCAACTTCTGTTTCACGCTCCTTTTTCCACCCAGGCATTGTATAGGGCTTCTGCTGCAAACAGAGATGTCACTCGTTGTACAAGGTGTTAGGAGAGAGTTGATTACAAAATCTGTATTTTGGGAGTATACTACTCACCTATGAAGTATCAGTCTTGTTTGTTATCCTTTGTCCAGTGTGCCAAGTTTGGTGTTGAAAAGCTGACACCTTTGGGCTTTAATTTTTGCTCTTTCTCTGAACCACTGAACAACATCTTTTTAAAGATTCGTGATCTGGTCACTGACCTGCTATTAGGGATTGTTACCTTTTTCTTTCTGGTGGAGTTGGGCTGACTGCGCTCAAAAATCAAAGCATACCTTGGCAAGGAGACACTTTTTCCACAGGCAGGACACTTGATTAGTCTTGTAATCAAGATACAAGTATTGATCATTAGCACTGGTTAACTCATTGGTCATTCTGCTTCTCCTGGGTATTTGCTGTAACTAATTATTTTTGTGTCTTCTTTTTTCAGCATTTTTCTAAAAGAACTAGAAAAATACGAACAACTGCCTGAGGATGTGGGCCACTGCTTCGTCACCTGGGTAATGAGGCTTCTTTTCATTATTTATTCAAATTAATTCCTCCATCACAGAGGGAAACAAGCTAGGAATTGGAGCAAGGGTTATATCCTTAGTGATAAGTGAGGTTAGGAGCTAATCTGGAATGACTGCTTTGTCCCTCACCTCTCAGCATGAAAGGTCCCCTCCCTTAACTCTGTTCCTAAGCAGTGGAGTGAATGCTTTCTAAAGCCTCTCTCCTTGTCCTGCACTGACTAGCACAGCTTTTACCTCTGCTGGTTCCTGTTTAATAGTATATTGTTAAACCAAACCTGTATTTAGGTATGATCTTCTTTGTGAAGGGTCCTGGGGGAACAGACCTTTCAAATTTTAATATGCCTTCCTTACAGAATTATAGTTGTGCCATGAGGACTCTACAAAGGCGTGAACAACATATTTTATCAACATTTTCCATCATAAATTACTGTCAAATGCTGAGCCACTGTGCTCTCTCATTCTATTACCCAATGCCAGAGTAATTTCCAACTGGACTTTGAAATGTTGATGCTAAGAGTCTTCATGGGTGTAGGAGGCTCCGGGAATTTGCTACAGTGGTTTATCTGTATGAAAGCTGGTCTCTTTTGAAAATATTTACCAAGCAAATCAGCCATCTTCATGTTTTCTCCTCTGGTTTTATTCGTATTTCAAAGCTGGGAATTAGTATTTTAAAAGTCATTACAGAAATTGTCACTTAAAAAAATGAGCATGTTTGGGTGATTTCAAAATGGGCTTTTAATTTAAAAACATGACACAAATATTGGTGAAACGGATTCAGAAGTGTTTTTTACAAAGAAGACATTAAATATTTATGAAAGATGAACACATTTTATGTATCATTCTGTGTAAAATCTTCATGGTACTTTTAAGACACTACCACAACATCTCACTAATAGTTCATGTCCAGACCTGTGTGTATGGTTACAGATATACATAAAAAGCTGCCTGCCCAATTGTCCTGTTATTTAGATACCTGGTATAAAAAATGCAATAGTAATAAAAGAAAGCTATCCTCCTCTTCTGTTTCCCTGTGTCTTTTGAGACCAAAGTTCAAAAATGCAAAACTGCAGTAAGGCAGGAGTGCACAGATGCTCTTAATTTCCCTTTAAAAATAAATAAATTAGGAAATTAAATGCAAAACACTCCTAGCACAACATAAAGTTTGTGCCGTTAAAGACTGAACCAAGATAAGGAAGGCAAGTCTGGGCCAGGCATCACTAATCTGAGCCAGTCTTAAGCCAAAAATGTTGACTCAGTCCAATTTAAGCTTATCGAGTCTCTTGCCCAGTTTTTATACTGGCTTTATTGTCAAGCAAGTGATAGAGCCAACACTCATGACTGGATTTTGAGACCTGCAAACTTCTGGATACAGTCCGTTTAATTAGAGCTCTTAGAAATTATTTTATATCTGGTTTAACTTTTTTGACCTTCCCTTTGTATCATTTGTAAAGAAAGCCTCCCATAGGTGTTACATGGTGCACCTCATTCTCCTCAGAACTGCTCAGGTAAGGTAAGAACTGGCTGTAAGTCATCTGTTCTTAATTTACAAATCTTATGTCTCTTTGAGGGTAAGGTTTATCACCTGTATTTGTCCTGGTGAGCCTTAATGAAAGACTGGGGGAGCAGAAAAATAGCTTATCTTGCTTTTCCCTTGATGTTTGTTTTCACAGGCAGATAAATTTCAGATGTATGTCACCTACTGCAAAAACAAGCCTGACTCCAACCAGCTCATCCTGGAACATGCAGGGACTTTCTTTGATGTAAGCAGCCACTGCCATTTTCATTCAGTGTGCACAGGGCAGCTGAAATACTTCCTCTTTACATCTGAGCAACGGATTCTTTTTTTTGCTTTGGGGTTTGGGTATTTCATTCCACTGCAGATTTTGCATGCTGTGAAAACTGGTAGGCTGTGGTATGATGTGTGATCTTCATCAGCGTGGCAAGTCATTTTTAATAGAGAGATACACTTTCTTATGGGAACCTTTGTGCATTTTTTAGACCAAATCCTTTCTAAAAATATGGTTTAGATGTACCCTCTGCTTTGGAGTTTAGTGGTTGAATGAAAAGCAGATCCTATTATATTTTCTCACTTCAAATCCCTTAGCCCAAAACAAGATCCTTCCCTCCTGTTCTGCAGATTTTACCTACCCTGTTTACTTCGTCATGCTAGTAAGGAGCTTCACTGACTGCAGTTAGACTATTTCCCTTACAAGCACTACATCAGGTGATAAATATTTGCAGGCTCCAACCCCAGTTTTGTAGGCTGAGAAAAATCTTTAAAGTTTTTGAGTACTTTTAAACTAAGCTTTCCCTCTGATTTTTGGAACTTTATCCATTTTCCCGTGCTTGACTGCTACCGTATAGCTTTAATTGGTTGCCTTTCTGAAAAAAAATTAAAAAAAAAATAAAAAGTAAAAAAAAAAGCCAAGACCTCTTTTCCAAAGCACTGAAAATCACCTTACAAATGTAACCACTCAGCAGGATTCAACCTGTGATGTGGTTGGCAGCTGATGTGAATCAGCTCCTCTGGGTTTCCTATGTGGCAATAGTTATAGCATTTCAGTTAAACTCAACACTGAAAGATCTCGCATGAGCCAGATGAAAAACGATGAACTTTTCTTTTGCTTTGTTACTATATGGTCTGCAAGTGGAATTGAATTGAAGGGATTTTCCAGGAGGTGGCGCTTGAGCCTGTTGATTGGTTTATCCTGGTTGGTGACGCCTGGAGGGTGTGAGCCTCCTTAGGTGTCTATCAGTGTTGTTTGCAAAGGTTAAAAGTGTTTCCTCTGCTAAGCTTTTCCACTCCAGGTCTATATATGGGATGGAAACCTGTTGCTTAATAGTGAATATTCAAGTTTTAGTATCTGACATCTGTTTTGCAAGAGGAGATGTTTTCCTTCCATTAGTAGGAATTCTGCTGTGCTATCCAGTGATGCCTGTGCAAAAAGAAAGCTGCGTATCCTCCCCCCAGAAAAATCTTCTAAGGTAGTGCAAAGTACCTGTAGATCCTTCTCACCTTGGTCTTGGACTGGCAGTGGTTCAGTGGCAGGACAGGAAACAGTCTGGCCTAAGGAACACAGAGAAATAGCTGGTTCTTTCCTTCCAGGCAGAACACGGAATTTCGCGAAACACCCTAATGGTGAGAGTGAGTTATCTAGAATAACACCCCTTGATAAGAAGCCTGCCTGAAGATCAGAAGTTTACAACTCCTCAAATTGCATAAACCATAGAAAGCCATCTTTGGGATGAAAACAAGTCCCAAGTCCCAGTAATCTGTTTGAACCCTTCAAACCCATTGAGATTTTGCAGCTTCAGGGCTCATTGAAAGGGTTAGCTGATTAGGAGGAGCAAAGATAAGTGACATGTTGTACGAAACTATGAAAAGAATCAGTAACAGTGCTGTCATTGCTGGGATGTTCTAAGAGCAGAAGTGAAGCCATATATATAGGGAAAAGCAGTTTCTCTTCTAAGACCAGTTAATACAGATGGAAAATTATGCACAAACTCTCAATTATGAAAACTGTCTGGTTTATCCTATAGCATTAGTCTAATGAAGGATAAAGAGTATCATCTTCCCTCCCTACAGATCATGCTTTGTTTATAAAATTCATCAGTTATGGGTATGGTTATATTAGCTGGAATTTGCATAGGGAATGAAACTACTATGCTTACTCTTACCTGTCTGCAGTAGACTTACAAATCAAGTTCTTTTATATCTTTCTTGTTCAGCATCTGAGAGTATTACTGTGTTTCAAAGATAAATGATGCCTACCATATTTAGCAATCTTTAATATTTGTAATATCATATACTTCAGGCGAGTAAGATGTATTTTTGATTGCCAACATGTGTTGGCCCTCAGCTTCAGCTGGTGGAAATCAAAATATTATTGAGGTGATCATGTTGATTTTATTGTCTGTTATTTAAATGAGCTTTTGTCCTAAGGACAAAGGCAAGGTTTGTTTCAGTTATCTACATGCTGCTTCTATTGTGAATATTTATTTTCTTTAAATCAGTTGTTATATTCAGGAAGCCTCAGGGCACCTTTAACTTGCACGACCAGCATGGAACATGGTAAAAGCTCATTGACTTTTGTAGCATTGCAGATTATTGTCTTTCTGCATGGATGATGTTTCTTAGACATTTTCTCCGCTGAGCTGGAGTGTCCCTTAGGAAATGGGGAGAGGCACAAGCAGAAATATTTTTTTCTGAAATTGCTCACCAGCCATTCGTGTCATGCATTACAAAACCTAAATGTTTTGTGAGAGCTTTAGTGCTGAATCAGACTACTCAGCAAGCCATTGGTCTGTATACACAGTTCAGGATGCAGTTTGTTCTCCAACTAAACAATTGTACACTGTTAGATGACTTACCTTAATTTGTGAATCTCTTTAGACATTTAATACAAAATCTGGGCACTTTATCATTGTTTCATGGCAAACTCAGCAATTCTTACGGTACGAAATTGTATTTAAGTGTTCCTGTCTCCATGTTGTCCATTCAAGGTCCTCTGAGGGTCCTGTGCTGCCCTGTGCAGAGGACGTTCTTGGTGTTTGGGATTCTGTCATTGAATGTAAGATTACACATTGATCCTGTTCTGCAGCTCATCTAGTTTGCAATACACAACTGCAGCACATGTTGCCTTGTCAGATACCTTCATGTCTTCTAGGCCTTGGAACACTTTTCCATCAAGAAATAACTTGGGTCTAATAATGAGCCATGGTGCAACTATAATGTGAATGAAGCTTGCTTTAAACAAGAAGCTGGGCAAAGCAGGAAGCACAGAGCCCTGTGGCTAGCCTGCTTCTGAAATCTGCAAGCTGCTTCAAAGATAGCTCAGAGATATCTGCGCTTCATGTTACTTAGAGGTGTGTGAGAAATGCCTGCACTACTGAGCTCTGCCCTGCACAGACCTCTCCAGTTTCCATCTCCACCCGCATTACATCCAGACATCTCCAGATGTTACAAATTCAACCCAAGACATGCTCCAGCAGTCTGCCATCTTACTCCAACACTTGAGGGACCAGAGGGAAAAGCTGCAGGGAGAATGTCGCTTTCCAGCAATGTACTTATTGCCTTCCTGCTGCAGGTCACTCCGCCAACCCTCTGTCTCTGCACAGTATGACCAGGGAGCATCCTGGCAGAGCAAGGAATGCCTGAAGGGGTGGTATTTTGCTGGGAGCATGTCTTGCTATTGAGAGAGCCAAGAGGAAGGAGGAGAGCTAAATTCATTATTTGGATCCTGCAAAAACAATTGTACTTAGCTCCAGGAAGTTCACAGACATGGCCGAGGGCTTGCTGGCTCCTGCAGTTACTAATAGAGTCCCAAGTCGTGCTCTGCAGGCAGTGTCCCTGTTTGGTGCCAGCCATGACTCAGCTTCATGTAAATTCCATTAACCCACACATGGAGCCACTTCTCTTTTGGGTCTTTTTTGCGGCACCGGTGTTATCTTTTTTCCTAAGACAAACTTACCTAGTATAAAAAAGTATGTATTTGTTGGCACACTGTGTGAAAAGTGGCTATTTTTATATCCAACCATAAACACTGGAGCTAAAAAAACCCAGTAACCTCCCCAGTACTCAGCAGAAAATCAGACTGTATACAAAAAGAGAATCTCTATTCTTGGCAGCTCCTCGACCTTCGTCTTCTGTGACTTCTTTACAGCTCCAAATTTACCCTCCAGTAGCTGGAGATAAGTGCCGTTGCTCTTCCCCATCTGCTCCGGTAGGAACCAAGGATTTTTTGATGTCCAGGAGCAAGGGTAGGCATGCCCTGGTGGAGACAGAAGGAATTACAACCTCTTCTATTTCAGCAGAGAATCTGCCCCTGTAGGGCTTAAGTTTGAAGCCTTCTAGAAGGCTAAATATTCAGTTTAGGGTCCTGTAGGATTTTCAGGAGCTCCTGACTCCCACTGGAACCAGCAGGAGGGAGGCAGCAGGGCCCTTTGCAGACCTCACCAGATGCCTATTTGCACTGTCTCCAGAAGTTCACGAACACACCACACTGATCAGCACAGACATTTTGGTTGAGATTCAGGTGACAAAACAGAAGCATTCAGTGCTGTAAAAGTTGTCAGAAGGGTATCTCTCCTGGGCGCCAGGTGCCACCTCAGAATACCGTAGATCTGTCATCACTGTGTCAGACCTGTTACTTGCATGTGGATATTTCAGCTACCCCAGGGTTCTCAAATGGTATTAGACACTGTTTAGACAGCTAAATTGCACCCTACGCATGCAATTTAATTTAATGTCACTCCATTTTAATTGGATGTTAAGACTCTGCTTTCAGCCTTCATAGCTAAGAGAAACCAGTTGACATGAAAGATAAGTCATATTTAAATTGAAGCCTGTGTAGTTTACTCAACATAGCCTTAGCTTGACTTGCACAAGGCCCCTGCAGTTTAAGCAGCCTTAGGAGGACTCTGCAGTTTATTGCCAGCCTCTCTGAAACCGCAGTTATTTGCATCTGAGCTTAAAGAGAGTTAAAAAACTAAACAAAGCCAGAGATCCAGAGCTAAAATTAGTTATGGGTGGGTCTGTCTGGCAGTAATTTAATAGTTTTCCCTGACTGACTGCTGTTTTTATCTCTTCTAGGAAATTCAGCAAAGACATGGTCTGGCCAACTCTATCTCCTCTTACTTAATCAAACCTGTCCAGAGGATCACAAAATATCAACTCCTACTGAAGGTACCATAGTGAGCTGCCCAAATCAGTTCATGCTCTGCATGAACATGCACAGCAGTTCATGGGTGTAATGAATTAACCTATTCTTAAGGGAGCTGTTTCATCACCTGTTCATGACCTGTTAGCAGCTGCTGCTGAGCTGCTGCTCCTACTTTCCACACCTGAGCATAGCAACAAAGTGTGAAATCAGATTGGGTATTTGGGTATTTTAAAGGAAAAGACTCACAGAAAGAAAAAAGCAAACAGTAAAAAACTGATCACCTGTTTCAAGTGTTTATTTGGAGGAGGGTTGTGTTCAGGATGTTTTTGGTTTGGTTTGGTTTGTTTTTTTTTATCCAAGTGTACTTAAACCTAAAAAGTGAGAACCGAGAAAGGGAAATTTGAAGGGAAGACAGGACTGTTTACTTTCCTTCTTGCTAAAGGTTATGATATGTAATGTTTTGATTAAACACTTCAGTGATAGAACTTTGGGAAATTTCACTGAAATGTGACCGAGACTCCTTCGTTTGCATTAGATTCTATTTGGGAGCTAAAATGTTTGCCTTTGAAAAACAGGGAAAAGCTTCATATACAAAGCAAGGACTTCTAAGTGAAACATTCACATTTCACATCTTTGTTGGTTTGTTGTAAGTTGGTTAAAGGTTTTTGCAGTATTTGTGAGTAGGTGAATTTTAGATCTAACTTAGAAGAAAAAGCATCTGGGAGGTAAGGGAAGAGACAGAATCTGACTTTGAAAAGCTAGGATGAGATGGGATGCTTGCATCTTTTTAAATCTGCCTGTGTATACACCAAAGGACTGATGTATTGTACTAGGAAGGTACTTTACTGAGTACATTTAATATGTTAACAAATTTGTGCTTTGTACCAGTTTACTGAAGCAGCACACAGGTATATCATAGTCTAGTGAGCACTGTGGAACAGCAAGCCTGCAACTGCACAAATCATCTGCTAATGGGAAGGCTAAACCACCCATTCAGTCATCACCCCTTTGGTTTCATCCTCAGGTGAATCTTTCCTGAAGGGATCTCCCTGCCCTGAGCACAGCACACTGCCAGCCTTGCAGTACTCATGAGAACTGCAGGATCAGGCAGGGGTCCTGCAAGCTGTCTGACCCAGCTGTACTGACTGATGACTGCAGCATAGACATAAATCCCCAGGAATCTGAGTGCACAGTCTCACTTGAGAGCACCTTGTTTTGTCATGTTTTATAGTCATTCCCATTTAATCCCCACTATCTGTGAGTATCCACAGTGGATTTTGATGCAGTTCAGCTTTCTCCTGTCACTGTTAGCAAAGCAGTTGCATGTACCAAGTAACACATTCAGATATCAAACCGGTATGTTGAACAGTTTGTTCATAGGTGTTCATTGCTTCTTAGGAACTGCTGACCTGCTGCGAGGAGGGCAAAGGGGAACTCAAAGATGGTCTGGAGGTGATGCTCAGTGTCCCAAAGAAGGCCAACGACGCAATGCACGTCAGCATGCTGGAAGGTAGCAGATGGGCAGGTGGCCAGGGCAGGGGAGGGACCTCCAATAAATGAAGCCTCTTGTGTAGAAAGTTAGTACAGGCTGACTGTAGCAATACTGTTGTTTGATCATAATTCTCAGGTACTTCCTAGCTCATTTCTGATATTTCTCCAAAAGTCTGGGAAGAATAAAGCTGGCTAGGAAATCTTGGGTATTTATTTATATCTTGTGTGCATGTATGTATGTATTTATATGTGTGTATGTATATGTGCATTCACGTGAGTATGTCTACATATACAGTGTATGTATATATTTGGTTAAGACATTCTTACTTAATGAAACAAAAAACCCCCTCATGAAACAGTATCAGTTTAGCTGTTGGCAGCTGTAATGGTTATTGGATGAAAACACTTCTAAATACTGTCTCAATATTTCAAAGGGAAAAGTTCTGATTTTCTGAGTCAAAACAACTTGTGTTTGAAAATGTTGGTATAATTATTCCAAAGATTAAAAAAAAAAAGGGCAAAAAGTATTATTAAAAAGTATTTCAAAATGATAGAAAATATTTTGATTGCCTCAAAATTAAGTCTTTGGTGGATTTTAGATGTGTGGAGTATTTCTAAAATTTAAAAATTTTATTACAGGCAGAGATGCTTTATTGCCTCGCAAGCATTTTCTTGGCCTGGGAAAATCATTTCCATCCTGGCTTGAGTCAGAACCAGGAAACAAGAAGAATATTAAAACAGTCAAGAAAAAAATGGTGCCAGTAGCTAAGCAGCATTTTAAGACCAAGTGGTTAAAATTTCAGGGGCAAACTGACCCAGCATAGGCTATAAAGATGTTTTTAACTGTGGTGTCTGGTGAAGAGCCAGGTTTCCTAAAGTAATGCCTAGATAATCTGTCCCCATGAGAAGAACAGCACCATGCAATAAGAAGAAGCAGGGATGACTTTGTTAGGGTAGGCAAACACTTAGACAGTTGTCTTCTGAATAAAACATAATTCCTGAATATTTGGAGCAGGGACCAGGGCTCTTTGCTGATCTCTCAGGGCTATTTGGCATGAGCAACAGTGGGCTGTTCTGGTGAAGGAGCAGTGCCCACCTCTGGAGAGAAGTGTGACCCCACAAGCAGCTGAGACAGTAGCTTGGAGGGCACTTTGCACTAGGGACTTCCTTTTCCCTCAAGCATTCCAGTTATGTGGAGGTAGTCTTGTGATCCTCAGCCATGTGGAGGTTTTCGACATGCAGCTTGGAAAATGAGTAACTCCTGGAAAGCTTGTTTCAGACACCATACCGATTTGCTCTCAGATGTAGCTCCCCATGGCACTGCTGTGGACTTACAGCCCCCTGAAGTTTGGGTTAGCATGCTTGAAGGCATCATGGTATGAGGGGGCACTTCCAGCCACTGCATGTTGCATTTATCTGAATTTGTATTAACATGCAGAAGATCTTTTGCATTGCAGTTCTGTGTACAGTAACCAGCACTGAAATCCTTAGAATATTTAAGTAATTACTACTACACTTTAGCTGCAGTCTTATTTAGCACATATGATTTATTTGCCTTTAGTGAAATAAATACATCATTGCAGCAGGAAAAAGAAGAAAAATATTTTCATTGGGATAATGGTTGCCCATTAGTATCCTTTCAGAATATGCATTAAAAAAAAAAAAGAGCAAGACCCTTTTATTTCAAGTCCTTACTGCTCTGATGTTTCTGGGCATTACTGGTCCCAAGAACAAATACAAGCTAATGTGTTTTATGTTTTCAGGGTTTGATGAGAACCTGGATGTCCAGGGAGAGCTGATTCTTCAGGATTCCTTCCAAGTGTGGGATCCCAAGTCTCTCATTCGGAAGGGCCGTGAGAGGCATTTGTTTCTCTTTGAAATCTCTTTGGTGTTTAGCAAAGAGATCAAAGATTCTTCAGGACACACAAAATATGTTTACAAGAACAAGTTACTGGTAGGTGTGGCTGCAAAGAAAATGTTCTGGGTGTTGTGTTTCTTGTAGGTAGAGGCCAAGTTTGGGGGATGGCTCATATGTCCCCATGCTGGGCTGGGGATACCCATACCACCTGGAAGGACTGGCTCTGGACCCTGTGGGGCTCACCTGGAAGCTAAGCTTGTAGTGGGTCTGGAGAGATTTAAGGCAGTGAGATGTAAAGGGTCAGTGGGAAATACAAGGACAATCACTCAACCCATTCATTTCCCTGCCATCCCCTGGTGGTTTTCTGGTTCTTTTTTCTGTGTGTAGCAAATCAGAGACAAGATCTCACTTCTCTGTCCACCTCTGCCTCTCCACTTCTCACTACAAATGTAAACTTTTCTAGACTCATGAGATTTCATATATAGGTAATCTCTCATCATCTCTCCTCCATACTAGACCTCAGAACTGGGAGTGACTGAACATGTTGAAGGAGATCCCTGTAAATTTGCTTTGTGGTCTGGACGAACACCATCCTCAGACAATAAAACAGTGCTGAAAGTAAGTCTTTTCTCCTTGTTTTCTTTGACTGTAGAGCTTCTAGTTGAGACCCTGGGAGCACTAAATTAAATGTCAGTTTCTTCCCTCGCAGTATTCATATAGCTTCCATGTCTGTCAGTAGGGTCATGCCTGCATCAAGAGCAATTCAGCTCTAAGGCCTCAATATGAATCAGGATAGTACAGTTGTGCAGCCTTTCTGAAATTACTTTCTTCTTGCAGCCTGGGTTGAGCAGCTGCACACTGACACAGGGCATGTCTCAGGGTGTCTGGAAGGTGTAATACTCTTAGTCCTTTGCTACTAGGCTTATCGATGGTCAAACCTCCAGAGCTGACAGCCATTTCTGTCAAGTGAGTTTCTAACGAAGAATTTGTGTTACAGTTATGTTGTCTGATAACCTATTTCCCCTCTACAGAGTGTGCTGTATTGCTGGTATTAAATGTTTTTATCCAGAGCTTAGCTGCTTTGCTGCTGCCTGCCAAGTAGGTCTGGTAAAAATACCCTCAATTCTCAAGGGGTTACCAGGTACTTCAGCAGCTAAAACTGTGCAGCAGAGAGGAGAAACAGTTAATTGTGCATTTTCAACAGCCAGCCATGATTCTTCTACATAGGAGGTGACATCCTGGGAATATTATAAAGTCTCCATCTTTCTGCCTTGTGGAATTTTAGGCATCCAGTATTGAAACAAAACAGGAATGGATCAAAAACATACGGGAAGTCATTCAAGAAAGGATTATCCATCTGAAAGGAGCTCTGAAAGAGCCAATTCAGCTCCCCAAGACACCAGCAAAACAGCGGAACAACAGTAGAAGGTAATCTCAGTCATTCTGTACCACATGAAATCACAAGGTTTTTCTCAACCAACAGCAGTGTAGTGTCTGTGGGCTTTTTACTGGATTCACTCACTATTGTCAAAAGCAGTTTTCATCGTGTTTGCTTTTTACATGTTGTCTTGGCAAAAGTAGCTAGAAAGATTTTCTATGATATACATACAATGGTGTTTTATTTTAGTAATTCAAAGTGTTAGAGAGACATGAATGATAAAAATTCCTCGGACTCCAAGGTTAGTTTCTTTCCCAAAGTAGAATTTACTTCTTCGTACTTGAGTGTTAGGAGATTTTTTTTTATTTTTTTTTTCCCTTGTTTGGCATTTTGAATTGTTTGACAATGAAAATCGCAGCTGGTCATAACAATATATCACTGCAGTGGAGAGTTGATGTTTCATCATCAAATGCAAATTCATTTCAGCCTGCGAGGTAATATTAATTTTTTTGCCAACTCTTTTGAATCCTGAATTAAATAAGAATTGTAGAAAATTAATTGTTCTTTTGCTGTTATGCTGGTATTCCCAAAAGCCACCTACAATTTCAACATCTCCATTTCCTCATCAAGTTTTATCACTCTTGCTTCAGGCTGTATTATAGAGGCATCCAAAGCATGAGTCACCAAGGTCACCCAGGAGACTTGTAGCAAGGCAGAGATCCAAACATTTCTTCCTGGAGACATGCACCAATACAAGAGTTTTCTAGTAGAGAATGGAAATCTTACTTATTTTTTTCTTTTCCTTAAATACGTATTTTATATTATTTAAAAGTTTCTTTTGAAAGATCAGTAAAAATTTAGGAGGATTGTATCTATACAGCAAAAAGGAAGAAAATACGCTCTGTTAGCAGACTCATGGAGTTAGGGTTCTGAGCTCTATACTGTCTTTATTTATGCTTGTTTGGATATAATTTTTATGGCTCAGTATTAAATTTCTGAAGATGTTCCTGTGAGACAAGAGAAATATCCCTTTCTTCAGTGCCATATGTAGCCTGGGCTGAATAGTTTAGGTTAAGGCAGAAATCTAACTGAAGGAAAATTTTTGCCTGACACCCTCATTACAGAGCTATTTATGAACACCACAGTTGTCTTTGCTGTAAACATGCAGGCAGTGGCCATCCTGTTTTCAGCAGCAAACGTTGTTATTATGTGCTAATCCAAACCCTATAGCTGAGGTTGACATCATTTTAAATTGCAAGCTACATAGCAGCATGGGCTGCATCAGTGAGGTAATTTTAGAACAAAGCCAGCTCTGGCACACTGACTCAGCACTTCTCAAATCCACTTATAAAGTTGTGCATATTCCAAGGTGGTATGTTAACTAAGCATCATTGTTTCCCTATTATGTCTTGTGCAGAGATGGAGTAGATGATGCAGATAGCCAAGGAGATGGCAGCAGTCAACCTGACACCATTTCCATTGCATCCAGGACATCACAGAACACAGTGGATAGTGATAAGGTAGGACTAAAATGTGAAAATAGACTGCAGCTAATCACCCCGAGAAAAATGTAAGTGAAGAGCAGAACAGAAGGCAAAATAAAGCAACCTGTCTAGGTGCTCATTAGCATTGCTGTTTTACATGGTAACATCTTTGTTGCTGCAGCTTCTTTGTGGTTAATGCACAGAGGTTGAATTGACTCTGAAGAAATGCAGCCCAGAGCAGACTTTTCTTCCCTAGTAGAACTTGCCCTGTGGGAGTCAGGTTCTGGATCAGCAAAGGGTTATGTTCCATATTTTCCCTCTGAGCTAAAATCAGTAGTCTGTTGGAGGGAATACAGGTGCTTACACACCAATTAATACAGCAAAATTGGGATCCTGGCTGGTATCTTGAGAGCCAGCCCTTTTCAGAGAGTGATTCTGGACCTCTCTTCTCATGGACATATGGTGGAGCATATGGATGGCCCCAAGATGCGCTAGATTCTGTTGGAATGCTGCGCACTGTTGGCACATACGTACTTGCTGTTTTACTTATCAGATGATTTGAGCCCAGATTCCCAACTCCACTAAAATGTCTGACTTGAATTTGTCACCCTGGTACCTCCAACTGTGGTCTTCAGCTGAATTGGCAGTTGGTGGCTGTTAGTAATAATTTGCCTTAGCTACACTGATGGGGTTTGTCATATCCGCTGAATGTCTATAGTCCCTTCATGTGTTGTTTTGAAATCATTTGTATCTTACTGCAGAATTCATCCTTTTTCACCATCATGGATTTATGTGTTTGTCAGGGCTTTAATTATGCTGCCACTTACACAAGGTAGAAGGGTGTCTTCACAAATCAGAGTTCTGATTTCAGACACCTGTCTTTTCTGTTGTAAAGTTTGTAAGTAGGGTTCAGCGCAGACATTATTTTGAAAGCTGGACTCAGAAATAGGATTTAATTGCAAATAAGTTAACCTTCGTAAGACCACATGTTGTATTTATCTTAAAGGCATGTTCCTATGCATTTCCTTTACGACCACTAATGTGCATTAGAAAAGTATTAATCTTCACAATCCAAAGGCCACTGTAACGTATGCAAATACTTTGCCCGAAGTTCAAGAAGTGTTTTCTTATGTCTTCAATCCACAAGGAGTTGCCTTCCTTTTCCTTGTTTTTCACATTTATCATTCCTGAAAAAGTCCCTGACTTAGTAGAGTACTTGAGCTCGTGCTTTATTTGAAGTATTTGCATAAGCTTTGCTTGTTTGCTCCAAGCTCATGGACTCAGTTGCATGAATTATGCTAGACAGGCAAGGTATAGGTAAGATGCTCCATATTGCATGCTGTAGCTGCATATAAGGTATATAGTGCCAACAGCACAGGAAACTGTGTCTAATCTGAAAGACAGCCCATCATAGCAACAGTTGGTTTAAGGATGCAAAACCTGAAAAGGTTATAGGAATTTCTATGCAAAACCTTGTTTGAACTTAATACTGAATGTGTGTGAGATAAATTAAGCATCAGATCATACAGGGAAAAAAATCTTGCCACTGGGGAAAAGCCAAATTAGTTCTAGGACTCTGTTATGTTTTGGGGGGGGTTCACTTGCTGATTTAAGGCTATCTGTGTGTTCTTGTGTCCTTATATACATTTAATGAATAGAAACAAATTCCAGTGTACAGCTAAGTTTAAATATACTTGCATGTGCTTTGTGAAATCTGAGCAACTATCATCACTGGATAGAGAGGAAATTCTTGCTGAACAGTTTCAATGCGTTGAGCTTATCTTCTAGGATGGTCTGAGTGAATCTTGTTGGACTGGGAAGATTTACCTTCTCACATAGACTGGTACTGAGTTACTGACTGGCACTGGAAGACTGTACCAGATCATGCTCTCTAGTTAAGGTTTCTTGGCTGAGTTGGTAGTGCTTGGTAAACACTGTAAGCTATGTGCTATAGTTAACTCACATGGTACTGATAACAGCGCTGACAGGTATTCAGGAAACAGTGGTTCCCCTGCTTATTTAACTCCAGCGTAGTCAGCAGTTATTCCCAGGAGTTCAGAATCAGGCACTGATTTTTTTTGAAGTTGTAGCCTCTGTGTGTGCCCAGCGAGATCTCCATCCACAGGAGCCAGGAGAAAGAGCTCCTGCTTTTAAAAACAACGGCTGCTCACAACAGCTTCATTTAGAGACACACTCAAATAGCTTTGAAGTGCTAGCAGTGTGCCAGGATAGCAGCAGATTAATCCTGAACTGTGACCACCTTTGTCAGTACCAGAAGCAATTCTCAAATATTTAAGGGTTGATACTACTCTCTGAAGGCAAAAGAATTCAAAGATTTAGTTAACATACTTTGTCCTTTCCCTAAATCTTGCTATTACACTCAAGGATTACCTAACACAATAGCTGAATCTTCAGACAAGAATGCCAAACAACGTTTTAGACAAAGCAGACCACAACCTCTCTAAAATTCACAGCTTCAGATAGCACTGCTGCTTAATAACACTCCTTGTGCCTCAAGTCATATGTATTTCTTTCGACCTATTTGTGAGCCATCTCCTTCTGGGTTCCAAGTTGTGATTTCTGTCTCCTCTTTCATCATGTTGCAGCCCTAGAGCAAAGCTTTACCTTTGCATTTGAAACTTCTAAAAAAACAGAAGGGTTTTGTTGTTAGGTGGGAATGGGATAACATTACTGTAAATGCACCAATGATTTTGCTTTCTCTCAAGATAGCTGAACCTAGCCATAGCATTTATCATTCGAGGGATCATTTGGTGCAGAGGATAGAGCACTTGACTGGGGACCAGAAGAGCTGATTCCTAGTTCCAGTCTGCCACTCACATATTGGATTGCATCTGATGGCACATCACACTTGTCTTTATTTTTATTTGTTTGGATTAGGAATATGGGGGAGAGGAAGGAACTCTTGCAAATGTATTTGTACATTAATTATAGCATTATCCTGTGTTGTCCCAACACAGGGTACAGACCCAAATTCAGAGCCATTTTTATATATTGAAGGAAATTCACTGCAATCTTTATGGTAGCAGGCCCTGCTTTGAAAATATTCTGAATTATATGCCTGACTTCAGAGGTGTTCCTAAGTTTTTAAATATTCAGGCTGTCCTGGCTGCAGACCCTGTTCAGGTGATTGTATGAGACTCTTCAGATTGGAGAAAAAAAAAAAAAAGTCCAAATATGTTAAGGAAAAAAAAAAAAAAAGAGAGAGAGAGAGAAAAAGAGAGGATTACTCCTGCCTTTTACATTAAATACCTGTTTAAGTAGCTTCTTAAACTCAGTCTTAGCCCTTAACATCTTAAATTTTCTTGGCTTTTTCTCTCTCAAAAATACATAAAGCAATTATCCCTGGGCTCAAAAATCTCATTTTCATTAAATAATATATAGTAGAAATGCAGACTTTGAGCAAGGTCTGTAGATCTGCTCCTTTGTAAAAAGAAAGACAAAGAGAACATACAAAATGGTTCTTTTTCCATTTGCAAGGTATGGCTTTTTCATATGCAAGCTGTAATCGAAAAGATTTCATAAACAGAAAAAGGATTATTTGGATTGTCTTTTGGTATTATATAGAGGGAGAAAAGTGGGTTCATGAACTGAACTCAGTGCTGAAGAATCAATAGATAATGAATGCAATTACAGTAAATGTAATTCCCATTGAACATCCAAGTCAGGTCCTAGGTAGCCTACTATGCAAAATTTCTTCATCCTTCTCCAAAAGGCAAACTATACAGCTTTTGTTCTGTACAGTAAGCCCTCTTCAGCATTCTACCTAAAAACCTCTCCTTAGGGACAAATCCTTGCGCTATTCAATTCACCACAGACAGGATTTCAGTCTTTATATTTGAATTCAAAGCAGTGGGGAATTGCATAAAGAAAATGCCAGCATGCAGGGCATTCTCATTTGTTAAGCCCATTGATCTTTTGGCTTGCAAAACAGCTGTTTCTGGCGATACTGGTCCATCTTCTAATGGCTGTTATTTTGTTGGCTTTTGCAGAATGCTGAAGAGAGCAGTTCTCCTTTCCTCCTGTTGGTTTGGATGAGGAAAAAAGCTCTGAAATGTGAACTGAAAAGTTTTCACTCTCTAAAAATAAATATACATGGTATACTTTTATTTTTTCCATTAGATACTGAGCTCAGCTCATCTTTCTGAAGTCATGAGATTGAGATCTTGACCTTTTCCGTATAGGTGGTATCGGATAAAATCTGAAAATAATTATTTTTCTAATTGAAGGTAATTGGTGTTAGAAGGGAAATTTTAGAATTAGGGCTTGTTGGGACAAGTCAGGGGTAAATTCTCTTTTCATGAACGGCTTCTAATCAAAGTGAATTATTATGATATTGTTACTGAAGCAGAAAATAGGATCTGAAGCAGGAAGTACTGCTTCAGATTCTTCCTTAGGAAGTATTCTCAGTTCTTTGGAAGTATCTTCTCCAAGTAACGCAGATATAAAATGTGCCTTGATCCCCCACTTTTTACCCCCCACTTTTTACCTAGTGACTACTAATCATTTTGAGTTTGAACTCCAGAAAGTTGTGCTCCAACATGCTAAATGTTTTTCTAAATAGGTCGTATTTCTATGAACTATTGTCTAGTGTTCACATGTGCCGATTTAAATAACCAAAATCACCAAATGGAAATGCCCACTAATTCAGTAGTAAAGGAAACTTGTTCTGTTACATACCTCACAAGGAGGACACAAGGAAAATTACTATGTTTATTAGTTGCCACTATCAGCATATACAGTTCAAAGTGGTCAATCATTGCTTCACAACATAAATTAATCTGGAGATTAATTACTGAAATTTAAGTGCCTAAAACCAAAATTGAAAAGCCAAAGATCCCACTCTGACTGGACAGATTACAAAGAAAGGCAGATTACAAAGAAATGGAGTACGTTAAGGTGAGCAGGAAGTTTATAATTACTTCCTTCTCTGAAACTGTTGATCCCAACAGCTGGAGTTGAGCCACTTGCTTCCAGCAGTGGGAGTTGGAAGGCTGACTACAGCAAGTACAGAGCTCCTGGTTGCTGAGGGCCGGCATCATTCCCTAAATGTTACTGAGGGAAGCCTCCTCCCTCACTCTAGCATGAAGCTGACCTAACAGCCCAGCACAGTGCGTACCCTGCTCTCCCCTTAACAACACATGAATCCTGCAAGTAAGAGGTGGGTTCCCATGTGGTTTATATTGACATGAAGGCACAGGCAATTCTATTTGCAAATTTGTATTTACATGCAAGCTCAGCTGCCTAGCCACTTGAAAGGGGAACTAGCCCCTTGGAACACACTAGCACTGCTGCTATTAACCTTGCCACTACCAGAACTGCCTATGAGGTCTGCCTGGATCATAAAGCTGATCTCACCAGAGATTTCTGTGGTTCTGCTACTAATAACGCTCTTCCGTGTTCTCAGACCGGCCTGGAATCAGCAACAAGCCTAAGGCTTCTCTCAAAGGTGGAATGACTTGGAAAAGCTCAGTTAAAGAAATGAGAACATTTGATATAAAATAAAGAAATAATAATAATCGTTCAATGAAAATACCCTTGAAATAAGAAAATCAACATAAGGAAAAATAATGTAAAATTTTGATGTCAATATAGAATCATAGAATAGTTAGATATAGAATAGTGAGGTATCTCCCTTTTCAGAGAGGGAACTAGAGGCATAGAGAAAATAAAACAATACCATAAGGCAAATGTATATGTTAATTTTGTTAACAAGAGCACTCTTGCTGACTGAGCTGACAGCTTAATTTCTACTTAGTTTCTCAGCAAGGGAAATTATATACCAAGTAGAACTAAACTATAGAGCAGGTATCTGTCTCTCTCAAATGCTTTTGTCTCTCTTCAGTGTTACTAAAGTATTTGGTAGCTTTCAGTTATATGCTTTATTTTCCTGAAACATTTTTTTTTTTTTCCTTTGGACCACTGATACTAGGCTTTCTAAAATAATGTCTAGGCTCTTATGAAGTATTTACACAGTTAGTGATCCAAACCCCCTATCCCTCTGTCATTAATGTGGCACAGTGTGTGCATCTCATTGTCTGAGTTCTGCCCATCTTTGACAGTGTGTTGTGTCATACACAAGAGACACATTTCTACTGCAGCAGTAGAGAATTTTGAGGGACAAGAGCTGTTGAGCCCCAGCAGTGGTTGTGTGTGGTCAAAACATGTATCACTATGGTGTGAAGTCTATGCAGTACTTGAGCAGTGGGACTGAACTGAACAGAAAACACATCAGTGGGAAATAACTCTGTTACTGGCAGCTATAGATGGTAGCTGATGAGAAGAAATTTGTAAAGGTACGACATAAATGTTGACTATGGTAGAACTAAAGGAGAGCATGATGATGGAACTGTGGAGCGGGTGGTAAAGCAGGTAGTCACTTAAATACAGAATCTGGAGTATTTCTTTAGAAATCTTCCTGTTTCCTGGTGCCCTGTGAAAGATGATACACATACAGTTAATTGTCTGTCAGATGAGGCTAGGCATTGACTAGAAGATATTTCTTCCTCAAACCTGTATATTTTACTCTCAATAAATTAGATTATATTTAACCACCATGAGTTTCTGAAGGGCAAAGGAAGGGATTGACTTGGTCTCATTTACGTAAGTATTGCTGTGGTTATTCTGCGCTGATCCTGTGTCAGGCAAGCAATGTACCAGAATTCAGTAGTGTACTGTCTAGAGTGCTGCTCCCTTATAGTAACTGATGATGAATTATAGTACCACAAGTAAAATTAAATTTATAAAATAGAAAATGGTTGCTGACTGTTAAATGATTTTTTTTTCTTGTAAAAATATGCTAAAGAGGAGTGAATTATGACTCCAGAGGATATATTTCTATTAATTGGACACTGCCTAGCATTAGTGCAGTTGTCACACTGAGTTCTTACTGCCCTCACCTGTAGAAAAGGGAGAACATGATATCTATCAAAAGAAAACCTGACATAAAACATTTTGGCACTTTAATTAGCCTTCTTGAGTGCTCACACAGGTTGTTAACTCTTTTTGAGATACTGTTATGTAGTAGCAAAATGCTTGGCTTATCAAGGAAATCAGTTGTTCAGCCAGGAGCTGACATCTCTCTCTCTAATCTTAGTTTCTCAAAATTTCCTTAGGCTTTGAGAGACCTCTCTATTCTTGCTCTGAATCTTGGCTAGGACCCCTGCAAGTTCAGCTCTTCCCTGGATAAAATAAACAAATATATGTGTATCTTTTTTCTGTGAATGGTTCCCTGAAACAGAGGTCATTGAAGTGACAGAGCTGATAAAACTGCTTTATCTCTGCTGGCAATGCCTTCTTAGAAGTAAAGCTGCCTTTCTAATCATTCAAGCTCAGTAATATTACTACAGATTTTGGTTTTTTTTGTTGTTGTTGTGCCCTCTCTTTCCTGAGTATTTCCCTTTGCTTCCTGTATTTCTTATAAGGAATGCAGCGCTGCCAGCATCAGGAAATGTTCCAGCTTTTGAGTTGCAGGGCTGTCTCCGTTTGAGATATTTCAGTCTTTTAAAAAAGTATCTTGATGCTTCTGGAATGAATGGTATCACACTGAGACTTCCAAATGAGGTCCACCCAGGACTGATGTGCTATACACACCTTGTTTCACTCACTGTGCAAAGTTGCATAGACACCCACAGAAAACTGAACCCCAGAGGTGATCCAGATAGTTTAAAGTGTCACTAGCTCAAAGAGTCAGTGATAAGCCTATGCTCTGCCTTGGCCTAACTTAATCTCATGTTTCAGGGACTTGGATGATAGGTCTTACATTGCTTTTTTTTTTTCCTGTACACTGGTCACTATGACTTGTAGCTTTACAGGAACTTACCCACCTGTCATCTACAAGTGGAGTCAGTCAGCAGCTCTCTTTTTGCATGTATAATGCACGTTACACATGATCTCCAGCTCCTCAGCACAGGTATTAATACTGGCACTGCGTACAACATCAACCTCCCAGAACAATTCTGGGGCCTTTGGCTCTTTTTCTCTCTGAGAACTTTAAAAAAATGGACTTTGGACTTCACTGGATTGTAACCAGATTTCAAAATGAGGGAAAAGCTAATTATTACCAGCCTTGGTTTTCAGCCAGGTTTAATCCTGTCTTGAATTACATGTTCTCTGTCTTTTCCAGGACCCATTTCTAAATGCAACGAATAGATGATCAAACAGTTTACCTCTGAGAAGTGACCTGTCAAGGGTGCAAGTGCTGCTGAGAGTAGGGACATTTGCTTTCTTTTGTTGCCAGCAAGCATTTGTTGCAGCTGTGGGTTGGAGATACTGCTGCAGACAGGCTGTCTCATTTCAAAGAGCTTTCTCAGAAAAGGTGTATGTGTTCTTTTGAAAAACAGAACAGGAGCAGCTGCTTTTAAAATATGACATTTGTTGGAAGCACTTGCAAACTTTGCAGTAATTGCTTAGGGAACTTTCTCTAAAGTCCTAACCATGTAGTGGAGCCTTATCTATTTCTTACTGTACTGCATGGCTGGACAACTTCTCCCACAGCTACCTAAGAGATGATGACAATGGTTGAATCTCACCAAAAACTCCCTTTCTTTATCTGGTTTTGAATTTTAGCAAGACATTTCCAGGCGATTTGAGTGTTTTCCATAACCTGGCTTACTCACTGTGAAAATACAGCAAAGCCAAAATAAAGGAAAGACGGTAGTACAAGATTTGCAAGATGTTCTTTCTTTTTCACCTCAAAGGACATTTAAAGTAATATGAACAGTGTCGGATTTCTAATTATATGATATGAAAAAAGTTTTAATTGTTTCAAATTTCCCTAATTTACTCTGAAAGAGGAAAATAAAAACCAACACAAACAAACACCAAAACCATGCTGCCTGTGGGGAGTTCCTGCCTACAGGGTTTGCTGACTGTGGAGCAGCCTGTGGTTTCATTTCATGGATGAAAATAAATGACTATCTGGAAACACGGAACAACTGTAACGTCCATGGATGTAGAAATCATATTGATCAGTGGGTAATATTCTTGGAAAATTACATCAGACACCATGAAATTTGCCATGCATCTTAAATACCTCAGCTGGGAATTCTGAAAGCAGTTTGGAACTTCAGTGGGACCTCTGCTCTTGGACTGCTTGAACACAATTCTGTTCCCAAAAGAAAAGCCATTCCTGTGAGCGTCTGTGAAGGGTAACTGGTCAGCAATCACAGGTTTATTTCCAGACCAGTACAGAAGCAGCAGGTATTTCCTTAGCACATCTCCCAGTTTTTTATTTGCAGCTATAATTAACTGCAGATATGAATCTAGATTCACCTGGGTGATCAGAAGCTGAAAACAGATCCAACTAAAAATCCCCAAAAGTGCAGTCCTGGGGAAAGAGAAGTATGGTCCACTTTATGAAGTGCATTCTTTTGTAAATTTCCATTTCTATTGCTGTCCATTTCATGAAGAACATTTTTTTTTTCATAGATTTTCTTTTTTCAATTAGGAAATAAGGATCAGTGTTCGTTATACTTTCAGTCTTATATCAGTTCAATCTTATGTGTCTTTTGGTGAAAAAAAAGTAAATCAGTAACATTTGAAAGTATAAGTCAAGTCTCTCTATGATAAAACAAGTGTATGGAACTTTTTCAGGCTGAAACTCTCCTAAGAACATTGTAGAAGGGCCAACACATTCATGTCAGGGTATTTATATATAATGATATATGACTGGCAGCCCAGTCAATATCTCCTTTCTGTTCCTGCAAGCAGTGTGAAAATCAGATTTTGTACTAAGGTGCTGTTGGACACAATCTCTGTACAGGTTCAAGGCATGCAGCTAGGGGTTGTCTTAGTTGATATGAGTATCCCAAATTCAATGCAAACGTGGTATCTCTCAATCACAAGACGTTTCTGAAGAATATGTGATCCTGCTTACATGGGGTGGCTGGAATTTTAAAGCATACAGCAAAAAGGTGCAGAATTGTAAATATTATTGAAACTCTACTGTGGGCTTCACGATAGTGTTAAATGACAGGAAATCAATCCTGCTCAGTATCAATAAATCTGTATTACCAAACAAACAACAAAAAAAGATGTTCTGATGCCTGCTGTGAAGAAAGAGAATGTTTAAGTTATGGGGATGTCTAAGTGAATCAGTTTGATGCAATCAAAGCAGAATAAGAAGGAAGGAAGTGCAGTAAAATCCCTGTCTTTCTTTCAAAGACATCACCAACCCGACTGATTTTAAAATAGAAGGGTTCAAATAAATTACTGATTTGCACAGAAGAATTAAAGGATGTTCTGTTTTTCAGCTCCCAAGAGAGACCAGCTGTTGTTTGACTTTTATAAATGTGCTATGATTTTCAAAGAATCAGATGTTAAAGATTTATTGCCATTTATGTTACATCAGAAACTGAGTTGGACTTCAGATGGCAGAGGAGCTTCTAAACCTGAACTGATCTTTGCCTGAGTGGGAAACATTTAAAATTGATTCATGTTAGTCAAAAATAGTAATTTTTTCCAGCAGGATTCCATCTGTAATGGTTAAACAAATATACATATATTAAGAGTTGAAGTGGCTGAATTCCTTTTTCCTCCTAGTATGAGGAAAATGAGAGAGCCAGCTACATTGGAAGCCATTAAAGGCCATTTCCTCAGTAGTGCTTATCAAAATTAGCATTCAGTGATGTATAAATTATTCACTAATTCCTATTCTTTCTTCTCATGAACAGCTCCTTTTCGCTTCTGTTCTTGCACTTACTGCACAGCATAGAATGACAGTCCTGGGCTATGATACCAGTGAGGTGATTCCTCAGGCTGCCCTCAGACTTGTTTGCTTTGTAACATCTGATGAGAGTACAGTGCCAGAGTACCCTGCCAAGTCCTGTGGTCTGAAGGGTTTGAGACCTGCTTTGTAAACAAGACTGCTCACGACATGAAATAGATACTTCTGGCTCAACATCAGACTGTTTTTCAAATTTTTCTGTTCATGGATGGGACAGAAGGGTTAATTAAAAGTGGATATATTATATGTTCCCCCACAAAAATGAGGACATAAATAGAACAGGAAGCGTCCGTCAGTGTTCTGAGGTTGTCTTTGTAGCATTCTTTGGGCCAGGCACTAAATCATCTGAAGCGCTAAGCTTAGAAAGGAGCAAGCAGGATTCAGAACTTGTTTTTAAGAAGAGTATATTTTTTCTTATTATTTCCTCTCAAGTTCTACCTTCCATGTTGTCATTAAGCAAGAAGCTGTTCCTCACCTAAACTTGACCATTCTCCTCTTGTTCTTCAAAGAACTTGAGTTCATATTTATTTATTCTGTGCTATTGTTTTGAGCTGTTTTCTGAGGTTTCGTTCTGGTGATTACAGCATGTTTGTTTGATTTGGCTGTACAATATTAAATATATCCCTCTGGAGGAACAATATGTTTTCTTGTTGGCATAGATTTTTTTTTCCTTTTAGAATTCATCAGTTTTGTGTGGTTAGCGTTTATTAGCTGAAAAGTGCCAGGTTTGTTGAAGAAACTTAGAAAACCTTAGAACGGCATGGTTCCAGCTAGAAAGGGCAAATAGGGATAACACACAATAATTGTCTAGAAATGAAGAAAGGTTCAAGTGAGATCAGAAATTAGTGTTAAGAATGGGTCTTTGAGCAGCACCATTAAGTTCAGTGATCAAGGACAAAAGAGGACATTGGAGATCATCCAAGTTCAAGCAAAGAGGTTTGATATTGGAAACAAAACTGTGTGAAGGAAGGGGTCAAAGGGAAACAGTTTCAAATTCCTTTTTTCTTCATAAAGGGGATCAAGTCAGCAAAATACAGATCACAAACAGTATTTATAAGAACACCTTTAATTCAGAAGTGGAGAGTTGTACTGGTGTGCAGTAGCTCTTAGGTAGGTTCAGAAATTCTGTTGAAGGGCTCTTTCTTTAATCATGTGTATATGTATATTTGCGTGCAGCAGTCACTGCGTTCTTGGGTCTAGTTTGAGTTAGACAACCAGTTGTTGATGCTAGTGTGTACTGGTGGCCTTGTCCGGATCTGGCTGACTCTTGGTGTGCTGTATTTGTCAGTTCCTGGGAATTAAGCAAGATTGCTTGTCTCTGGAGCTGATCAGTTCTTGGGAAAATTTCACCACCTACAGTCTCAGCTCATACTTTTCTTCCCTTCAACTTCCTGTCTGCTGGTAACTGTTTCTCCATCCAAACCTTTGTGTATAAATATACAAAACTTATATAATACTCATTCACACATTGTCATGTGGAAGAGGCCTTTAAGACGTGGCCTCATAAAAAGTGCAATGCCTGATTATGGGCAATAGGGAGCAAATCGACAGTGAATTAAGTGATCTTAACTCTCTGAGCAAGTCTACATCTACTTCAGTTTTGCGTATTGCCTGGCCAAGTACAGCTGTGAGCATGGAGGACCACAGAGCATCACAAGAGCATAGATACTGGAATGGGAGGCAATAGAAGGACACAATGTATCATTTTGTATTCTTTCCCATTAGATCCCAGTAAGGGTTACCTCTTCTCACCCTTAGGTTTAGTAGGGAAGTAAAGGCTTTAAGTTATGGGAAGGGCTATTTTGGTTGCTTCTGCTAATCCACATACAGTCTTTTCAGTAATCTGAGGCAGTATTTATTCTGGAGCCAAGTATGGTTGCTACAGGATGCCCCAGGAGGCACTTCCCTGCCTTGAAGTCAGCATTCTCCCCACCTTGTAAACCACATGCATGCCTTTCTACTGGCAACTTACAGCTGAGAGACATCCAAAGCTTCCCGCAAGCCTCGGTTTCCAGAACCACAGTGCTGCTTCTGTCCAGACCAACTTTATTTTTCTGTTTGGAACTTCAATTAATTCAAAATCCATCAACAATCAAAATCAAACTCACCCTCCTTAAATGTGTGTGGGCAAGAAACAGAGGGGTGTGAAACATGTGGCGCAACTCCACAACCCCTTTTCTCCCTGGGTTCATTTTCCTGACACTACAGCATCACTTCCTGACCGTACTTGCAAATAAACAATTATTGAAAGAATATGGCTGGACCACACATGCTTATTTTCCACTCTCGTGGAGAAGAGCTCTGTGTTGGCTTGTGGTTATTTATTTTCACAGGAGGCAGTGGGTTTGTTGTCGTGTCTTTAGGGCACCATCTCTAGAGGTGCTGAGCCTTCTCAGCTTGCAGAGACTGCAGGAAGAATTGAGGGTGGGCACCAGCTGTGCCCCACGGGTCTCAGGCCTTGATTGATGTATTACTTCTAAAAGTTTCCCAGTGTTGATATTTACTGCATGATCTTGAGGAGTCAGTAGAAAAGGATGGCAGGAGGTCTACCAGGGAAAGGAACACTTTCCTTAACCAAAGCATGTGATGTTCCTTTAAAATTGGAGATGGCGTTTTTAAACCATCAGTTAGAAGCGTGACATTTATATAGAGAGAAGAAAGTAAATTGAAACACACACAAAGAAACTTCAGCTTTCTGGCTTGCTACAGATAATGCAACAAGAGCTGTTTTTTCATTTGAATTTAACTGATTCTCCTTAGAAATGTAAAAGACCTCATTCTGTATCTTTTGCTACGTAGAAGATGTGAAAAGGGGCATTCAGCAGGCTGGTCTTTGCCTTCACAGCTAGGCAGTGAGCATCATGAAGCATCCACTTCCACTGTGCAGCCTGCCAGTGTGTCTGGGGCAGTTGAAAGAGTGACAACACCCCGTCTCTGCTGTCCCCATATGACCCCAGCAGCAGACCAAGACAGGTTCACAACCTTTCCCCAGCTTTGTACTGGCAAACAGCTGCTGACTTCAGGGTACATCTTAGGGTCTGAGGGCTGCGGGTCATGAATCACCTTCTGAGTTTTGTTGCCCTGGCTCAACAGACTGCAGCTGCATTCCCCCTCCATCTGCATCTGAAACTTAACAGAGGTGTAAACCAAGTCTTCAGGGGTTGTTTTTTAGGGGTTGCCTTTTGAAATCTCAGAGGTTTCACATTCTGTCAGAGGTTCTGGTCTCAGTGGTACATGCAGTTACTTTCCAGAAACTCTCCTCCAACCCTGAAGTTCTGCTGCCCCCCCTGAAAACTGGAACTTTGGTACCCTTTGCCTCTATGAAACCTCTGCCCTTCAAGCTTGCTCGGAGAGAAATTTGAGGACTGAGAAAGGACTTTAAAAATCAGCCCTTTCCCAAGCTTATCGAGTTGCTCCTTTATGACCTTCTTGTGTGATGCCTATGTGTTATTTATGAGCACTTGGCTGCTCATTTCCACGTAAAAGATAATGCTGTTGAAGCTGAAATGCAATTAGTTATGAGGTACTGCAAAGAGGGAGAAAGGGGAGGAAAAGAGCTATTGCACTGGGTTAGGCAGCTGCTAGGGGTCAGAGGTGCAAGGCAGAATAGATTAGTCACTTGAAGAAATGGAAAGAAAACAGGACGAAATGTAAGTCAGTTTTGTTTCATGAGGTCAAGGAAACCATCTTACTGTGTGCTAGGTGAATATCTGTCACCGAGCGTCTCGTAGCTCCACACCACATCCAGCCCTTCAGGAATCCATTGTCTGCTCAGAGTTTTGTTTCAGCAGTAGCAAGATTTGCCTCCAGCCTTTGAACAAAACACTCTCCCTGCGAGGGGGAACAGAAATGAATAAAAATAGTTCAGTATGAGCTGGGCTAAAACAGATGTCTTCTAAGCAAATATACAACTTACTTTCCATCTGCTGACTCCCAGTCCTTGGTTGCTGTGAAAGACCAGCACTGCTGCATTTCAGGAGAACCAGGATGTGCCTCCCAGGGTGCAGATCTGAATGGTTGCCACTTGCATCTGTGAACCTGGTATTTTTGTTGATAGGAGTAATATAGTAACTGCTAAAATTGATCCCAATAAACGAGAGCTTTCCGTTGCATTTCTTAATGTTAGAACTGATAAATTCCCCAAAGAATTCCTCTGGGCATCCCATCCCTATCTAAAGACTACAGCCAAGTGGCTTAATAGGATAAGTGCTTTATAAAGCAGCTGTCTAATATTTCAGTTGTCTTAATTCATTTCAGTAGCAAGCATAAGGGAAGCTAATGTCCCATTACACAGGGATTTGCAGTCACCATTAATGGAGATAATTCCCCTCATGGGAAACAATATAAAATACCATTGCAAGAGCTAGAACACTTTTCTAGCTTTTCTTTTTAATCACAACAGATTGGGTCTCTCTCGCTAGATCTCTTTGTGCTGCAGAGGAAAAAGTAAATCTAGCAAAGAAAAGTTATTTTAAATCCTTAAGTTAAACTCTTGATGGGGGACAATAAATGAGAGATTTTGAGTGTCCCAAGACAGCATATATATGATTGAGGAAAATTAAATATAGTCATGGCAGTTATTAGCAGTTTAGTGAGTTTTAAATTAGTCCCGAATGATGGCAGAATTAGGAAGAATTTCTACCTTTTCAGAAGCATTGCTACATTTTCCACATTATCATCACTAACAGAAGAGGTCTCACTTGCGCTTTGTTCTATTTTGATGGTAAGTCATGTTTTGATACATATGCAGACAAGCTGCTAAACGGCAACTGACTTCAATTGCATGCATGCCTATCTTACACTTTCAAATATATTCATAGATCTCAGTCTACTGTAAAGCAGTCAGAGTCATTTTATGGCTGAAAAAAAACAGGTCACAGTGCAGTGATGTGGTTTGCCAGAGCTCATGCTGCTGCCCCAGCATGAAGAAAAGTTCTGTTTCAGTCCCACTTCATGGGCACCCATTCTTATGGGAGATCAATGGGCAGTACTTGGTCAGAGATTTTCCTGACATCTTTATGGTGGTACAATTCAAAATGTCATTTGTAGGCATCTTGTCTTCCCTGCCCTTAAGCTTGGTCTGAAGGCAGGGAAGACAAGTCTGAATTGGCCCGTTTTCTTCATTCAAGTTCTAGTTAGGTTTTGCGTTTCTGTTTTGAGAGAGAAATTTGGCTCATTTCAGGAAGGAATAGATATTTGCCCCATTTGGAACCAAATTATCTGCACAAGGATTGTTAGGGTCTGTGTACTTAGGATCCATTAAAAGCTAAAGGTAAGCCATGAAATTATTTCTGGATCCAAGTGCTTATTTTCCCAAGATCCTAGTCATTCTAGGCTGGAATTTCAACTCGGCAAATAAGATTAATTTAGTTTAAAGCCTAACTTTACTAAGGAGTGATAAGGAGTGATTCAACTTCCTGTAACTGGGCCCGAGCAGCTATGGGAGCAACTAACAGCAAGGTTTACAAGCTAGGAGAAGGGTGTTCTCCTTGAATCCTAAGCAACTGATGAGAGCCTTGGTATCCCATGCCATTGACACCACATGTGACCCATACAGCAAAAATTAGAAATAGATTTCCTATTTTACTCTGTTGGAGGAAGGGCAATGAAAAGTGAATCAGACAGTTGCTTTTTTTGTTTAAATCCACATTGAAGTTTTTCACCGAGATAGAATTTCATGTGAAATTCCTTGCGTTATGCTTAAGACAGAGCTGAAGCTGTGCTCTTACCTGCATTTACCTGTATGAAGGGCAAATCACTTCAGCCATCAGGTTTGTAGAGCCTGTTGGCCGCCATCACTCCACCATGGGGTCTGAGGGAGAATCACTGGCATGTCCTACTTTTTCTTTTTTCCAGGTACTTTATGTTTTTTAAAAAGTTCTGTGCAAGTCTTGGTTTGACACTTTACATTTAACCGGAAGTCTCCAAGTATAGTAAGAATCTTGTTCCTGAAAGCATTTTTGAGCTGGGGGAAAAAAACATCTCCGGGGCTGAGCACCAGCTTATAAGTGACATGTATGTAAGAATGAGAACATACAAAGGAAGGAGAAGCCTTTAAAAAGCTGACTTAATGTTATTTCTTCTTTCTTTTCAAAATGCGGAAGCAGCTTGCGGTGCTCAGAAGCTCACAGAATCTCTTTTTCATGTCTAAAAAATACAGCAGTAGAGATTAATACATTGGTTCATTTTTAATGAAGTGAATCGTGGTACTGGATTTGAACATTTGCTGCAAACTCTTTTATTTAAATGCTTTCTTATTTATGGTGCCACGCTTGGACTGCTATACATAGCATTATCTGACTGTGAACTCTTACAGCAAGATGGATTTCAGGATTAAATGCCTTGTGAGCATTCCACATTCCTTTTAAGTTGCTGGACCCCAAAAGGGTAGGAGTGTTAGATTATCCAGCTGCAGCCATTCCTTCTGCAGAGACCAGTGGCACGTTATAGGGGCTGTGGTGGCTGAGCAGGAGAGAAGTCGTCACTGGAAGCAGCAACTGAATGTGGAGCTTGAATTGCACATCCTCTACTCACCACATAGGGTAGGTGACCAAACTGTTTCACATGCAGAGAGGAAATGGTGGCCTTGATTCAGCACAGTGTAAGTAAGGTCCCTGCTGGGCATATATTTTTCATCCTTTGAAGTCAGTCAGATTTGAAAGTTTTGTGTTTTGTTTGCTAGGTTGTGGTCAGTATGCCCAATTACTTTTCTGCATTGCCGGCTTAGAGACAGCATTATGAGCTGTTGTAATGTTCAGGTGATTATTCCACCAGTTGTTTCCATTACGTGACTGATCATGATTGTCTTTTTGGTGCAGAAAATTAAATGTTTCTTCTCATTGACTGCAATATGGCAAATACAGAACTCACTCACGTAAAAGCGTTGTGTAAAACTGCATGTCTGAGCTGCTCATCACACATGTGTGTTCCTGCCCCCACTTTTGGAAACCAGTTATGAATCCAGGCCAAACCCTGTCTCTTTTATGTGTGTGGGGACTGACATTAGTGGGATCTGAATTTGTCTCCCCTCTCAACCAGATTATTGTTTTGAACCTTTGTGCTTGAAACTGGAGAGTCTTGTGAGACTGATACTGGCTTTGAGCCAACACTGACCTTTAGTCAAGCAAAGAAGAATCATGTTTTTAGAACATTTCTTTCCTTCTGTCATACCTATTTCCATTGAAGAGTGTTATTTGCACGAAGAGGTTCTGTCATTTAAAGTCAGCTGATCCTTAGAATAACTCATCTTCTGTACACTGCTCTCCAGCTTCTTCTGAAGTGTGTTCTTGGGTGAATAAGTGTATGGAAACAAACTCCTAACTGGGTGATAATTTCCTTACCTGATCTCCAATATTCATGTATTATCAATGTCCGGCTGGAGACCAGTAATGAGTGGTGTCCCTCAGGGATCGGTGTTGGGACTGGTCTTGTTTAACATCTTTGTCGCTGACATGGACAGTGGGATTGAGTGCGCCCTCAGCAAGTTTGCCGATGACACCAAGCTGTGTGGTTCGGTTGATACGCTGGAGGGAAGGAATGTCATCCAGAGGGACCTTGACACGCTTCTGAGGTGGGCTGATGCCAACCCCATGAAGTTTAACCATGCCAAGTGCAAGGTCCTACACCTGGGTCGGAGCAATCCCAGGCACAGCTACAGGTTGGGCAGAGACCAGATTCAGAGCAGCCCTGCAGAGAAGGACTTGGGGGTGTTGGTTGATGAGAAAATGAACATGAGCCGGCATCAGTGTGCGCTTGCAGCCCAGAAAGCCAACCGTATCCTGGGCTGCATCAAAAGGAGTGTGACCGGCAGGTCGAAGGAGGTGATCCTGCCCCTCTACTCTGCTCTTGTGAGACCTCACTTGGAGTATTGTGTGCAGTTCTGGTGTCCTCAACATAAAAAGGACATGGAACTGTTGGAACAACTCCAGAGGAGGGCCACGAGGATGACCAGGGGACTGGAGCACCTCCTGTGTGAAGAGAGGCTGAGGAAGTTGGGGCTGTTCAGCCTGGAGAAGAGAAGGCTGCATGGAGACCTCATAGCATCCTTCCAGTACCTGAAGGGGGCCTATAGGGATGCTGGGGAGGGACTCTTCATTAGGGGCGGTAGTGATAGGACAAGGGGTAAGGGGTTAAAACTTGAACAGGGGAAGTTTAGATTGGATATAAGGAGGAAATTCTTTCCTGTTAGGGTGGTGAGGGGCTGGAATGGGTTGCCCAGGGAGGTTGTGAATGCTCCATCCCTGGCAGTGTTCAAGACCAGGTTGGACGAGGCCTTGGGTGATATGATTTAGCATAAGGTGTCCCTGCCCATGGCAGGGGGGTTGGAACTAGATGATCTTAAGGTCCTTTCCAACCCTAACTATTCTATGATTCTGTGATTCTGTTTTCCTGTCTACTGCATAGTGTGCAGTGGTTTACTCCATCTTCATTTTTGCTAAGAAAAAAATGTAATTTCCCATCTTTCATTTCTCCATACATCTAGGATGTAAGATTCAACATCTTTGTTGCCTAGGAACTTAGATCACTGATGCTGATTAGTCAATGAAGTGCTTTAGTCACATCATCAAGTTTTAATTGCACCAGTGATTTGGCTGGATGAAATGACTGGCACAGTTACTCAGGTCGGTACAGCTCTATTGCACCTGGAGGCAGGTGGTTTTTTTTTTTGTCACAAAGTGTAATCAGGAAAAAATATATGGTTTATCTTATTTTATTACTTCAAATACAGCAGAAATCAGCATCAAGTTAAATGTCGTTGTTGAGTAAGGCTTTTGTATTAATGGGAAAGGAAAAAGAACAGGAAGAAGGAGGACAGTAAATAATGAGTTGCTCAGTTACACAGAAATGCCAAGAAGATGTGAATTTAAGTAAAGGAGAACTAGCAGAAGGAGGAGAAGGTATCAGGTCAGTCTCTTATATTAGTGGATAAATTCAGCATGTTTCAGAAAAATGGGCAATGGGAAGAAGTAATACTGTGACTTTCTGGTTGGTTCTGTAGACTTGAACAGTAACATGCCTGTTTCGTCTGAGATTACCTGTAAAATGGAAAGCGCAGGCTATTTTTGACAGCCCTTTGGGCTGACCACCATGGTTGGTATTTTGCAGAGATCAGAAATACTCTCAGGCAGTGTGACTGATTATCAAGAGGTGTAAATGAGGAATCATGCCTAGACAACAAAAGGTGAGGAAAAGGAGAATGGGAATAAATCCTAGAGATGGGGAAAAGAGCAGGGAGTGGAACAGCCCCAAGCAGTGTATGGGAGTCCTTCATAAAACAGAGGAGTGGGCAAAGCCCCACCATGTCCACAGTCCTCTGAGAACTGGCTGTGCCAAGGTGGCCAAATGGGTCTTGTTTGTCTGAGGGGAGCCCCAGTGAGAGCAACCCATGGCATGGGATCCATTGTGACTTGATTGGCTGGCTGCAGCTGAAAAGGAATTTGACACCATCCAAAGGTGCTGGGAAGCCTGTTGGCTGTTTCCTTCTCTAGAAATGAGATGGTATCACTTAAAGATACCTTTAGTGCTGTTGTGCTAATGTATCTCACAGAAGAGTAGGAGAAATGCTGGAATAGTGTCTTTTGGAGTAGGCTTATTGCAAGTAAATTACAGACCAGGACTAATGAATGCATTTGATAGCAGAGCTTTTGATTTTACAACACATTCATAACACCTTGGAGCACTTAGTACCTTGTTAACCCAATTAGCATATGCTAAAACTGCCAAAGCAATCTGAACAGCTATTAATCACATGCCAAACTGTCCAAGATCATGCTTTGTTATTACTGCAGAGGCAGCTAAGAGTAGATTGGGAACGAAGCATCTTTAAATGTCTAAATGCACAGACAAGTGATTACAGTAAAGCCAAAGAATACTAAATCAGAAACTGAGACAATAAAGCAAACCATCATACCATAGACTGTCTTGCCTCATAGGCAGTAGAAGAGCTATAGTAGTGTGGAAGTGGAAGTACCTTATCCTGAAGCTGTAAGAGTCCTACACGATTTGTGCTGAGCAATCACTGATAGTACTGTTCCATCCTGAGGGCTGTGCAGGTTGTTTCTAGCATGTTGCAGAAAAAGGAAGCATTAGCGAAACATGACTGCAATGTGCAAGCAAACAGACGTGGACTTAAGTAATTGTATTGAGCAACTTCAGACTGTACACATGGTGAGTCATTTTCAGTCTCTAGGGTTCAGGGCTAACATTGAAGTACAGTTCAGCTGTCAGGCACAAGTGATCCTTTACCTCTGTTGCAATACAGCTTTTAAAGGTGTTAGTGTGGTGGGACCATTTGCTCCTGTTCAGAAGGAATGGGACAAGGGATCTGTGTCACAAATATGCTGCATTAGCATGTCCATTAGGGAGTTGCTTTCCAGTTTCTGTTCCAGTTCCCATAGCAGAGTCTCATCTGCTAGAAGAGTTGTCTCACCTGCAGTAGTCAGAACTGCTGTGGTTTCTAGTGACATAGTAATGGGTATCTGTGTTCCTGCATGAGATATAAATAATACAAAGAATCCTGAGAAACCTTCAGAAAATGCATTTGACCTAAAAACTGAAAAACAGCAAGAGGATTCGTAAATGTCAGATCATTCTGTTTTGTCTGTGAACTGATGGAGAGATTACTGTTCTCAAAATCTGCTATGTCTCATTTTTAGTTACAACTGGATTGCAAACCTGGTATATATAATGGAATAACAATGAAACTACAAATAAAGAGCATGAGTTAACGATGGATTAAATCCAGCTCATGTAAGCAATGCCAGTTAGCACCTGTTTATAGATAATAAAATTAAACTAGCTTGGTACTTTTTAATGAGGTTATAATTCAGCTAATAGAGGAAATAGTGTCTCAGGGATAGACTTTTGTGGGCAGTTGATTTGGACCACATGATATTTTTACTAACAAAGGAGAACAATAGAAAATAAACATGGCATGTATTAAATGAATCAAAACCAGGCTAGTTGACAGGTATAGATATAAATAGAATTATTATAGGGCAGGCAGGTTTGTAGAGAAATCCTGAAGGGATTTGTCCTTACCCATGTGATAGGAGAAAGTTTTAAACTTAATTTTCTAAGGAAATCAGGTTTTCTTTCATGGTTTCCACATCTGTTTGTGCTTTGCTCTCTAATAACTTTTGTACCCATTGGACAAATTTCCAGCAAATTGACAGAAGCTTCTGATCTTAAAAATAATTTCTATGGAGATCAGCATAAAAGGTAGGGAGAGAGACCCAGAAGCTGATCTAATTAAGAGAAATGCAGTATGAGCATATGTATTTATGGAAGCACACATTACTAGAGAATCCACATGCATAGATGCTTGACCCTCAGGAAAAGCTGAGAGACTGACCACACAGCCCAGATCTGTGGGGAGCTAGCCTACACTGGTTCTGCTGCATGAGGACCCCTAGTTATCTGTGAGAAGCTGGAAAAGATGAAAATGTGCCAGTAATGTCTGCAGCGGGGTGAGCGGTCAGGAGCAAAACAAACAGCCTGCTAATCCAGATAGTTTGGTAAGTTTGCTGTAGGCAAACCGGACCAGCCCTAATACGTGAAGATCTATAGAGGGAAGAGTATCAGCCACTCTGTTAAGCACAGGGGGTAACAATGGAAGACTTGTGATTTTACAAAGCTGTGGTGGTGTTTGCCATGCTAGAAATGTGCTAACCCAAGCTGCATGTTTCTTGCAAAAAAAAAAAAACATTAAAAAAAAAACACAAAAAACATTAGTTCAAATGCAAGCCTGTATTCTATCTCATGAAAATATGACTGACACTATCCCTGTTTTGTAGACACAGAAGGGAAATAAGAGAGTGAAGGGGTCCAAGGTAAACACAGGACAAGAACCAGAGTTGGAGTTAAAACCAAGAACATCTAGGTCCCAAGCAGTGGCCTTCTGTTAGGTTATTTTAGCTTCCGTATCTGTGTATTCCCGTCTTTAACCAGCAAAACAAACCATGTGAGCATAAAACAAAGCACCTTCCTTATATGAAAGTTCATAACAGTTTTGGGGCACTCAGCACTCTTGAGACACAATTATGCAGTGCTCTGTTGCTAACTCTTTAAGATTTTAATCATTTTGGGAGCACATATTTAACAGGATATACAAGAGCAACAGGATAACAATAACAATAAAGTTGTGTTGTATTCTTGGTATAAACTTTTTGGTTTGGGGTTTACAATTTATGTGCTCTGAAACTGGATTATTGCCTCATAAAACAATGCAGCAGCCTTTTCTCATTTAGTTAGCCATCCATTTTTATTAGGCTGCTCTATAGAATGCCTGCAATAGTATTGTAAAGGTGCAGAAGTCTCATTATTTCACAACAAGCAGCTAGCCAAGACCATTATTATTTTTACAACAACTGGGCTTGCTATTGAAATATAGTTTTGATTATAACCTTTTTTTTCCCTCCTCCCTCTTTCTCTTTACCAAAAGCAGAGATGTGCAGTTGTTGCTTTTCAGACTGCTTTTCTACTGCCCCACAAACATCATTTTCAGTGAAATGGATGGATTATAATGGGGGGGGTATAATGGGAACAGATCAGTGATAATGCATTACAGGAATACAGCCGTCCTTGAGAGATCTTATAAAAACGTCCAGTCTTCCTAAGCTTTAAAATCTGCAGTTTGGACAGCCTATAGCTCTACTATGGAATCTAGTTCTGAATTTTTCCCTCACAGTTCTTTGATGCTCAATTATTGTTTGGGTTCTGCCCTCCCTGTCACGTTGCCATGCCAACTCCTTGCATAAAATGCAGGATTCAGGCAATAACAGCCGCTGCTTTGGAGCAGGCTCCAGGCTCGTAAAACTTGAAATTTTTGCTCAGAGAGATTACTGAAGATTAATGACTGTGCTCCGAACACCAGGGAGCACATTTCTGAAAATCATGGTAATTAAATAAAAAATACATGCAGGCGATGTGTTCTCTGAGTCAGGAGTGTTAACAACACCTGCTGGGAGTGTTGGAGTTGCTGTAACTCGGTAGTAAAACATTGGTGAGTATTATATAGTTTCTTTATGCTAAATAGCTACAGTGTTTAATTGGCTGTGGTGGTTTCCCTTTGCCTGTTCTCTGGTTCTAAATGGAACATATTGACCTGGGCTTGCCCCTGGGGCTGGAGCAGGTTGTCTTCTGGGCTGGTGCTGTGGGCCGTGCTCATTCAGCCTAACGGCCCCGCTGATGAGACCAGTGCTCTGTTTCCTGCCACCAGCCTCTCATGATTTCATGGGTGCATTACTGGTCATAAGGAAGATGAATACAGAGCTGCAAATTGCTTGAGCTGAATCATAAAACAGGACTTGTTTCATGAGCCCATTAAGCACATGCCCCTGATGTTAAGCATATGCTGTGCTCTACTCAACAGGAATAGAGTTAGCACTGCCTTGAGGTTAAGTCTATGTTTTTAAGTCCTGCAGTAGTTTGAAGGTCTTCAAAGTTGTGAACCTCACTGGGACAATGAATTAAATACACTGATTATATTTGCAAAAGTGTTAGCTATTTTCATATTCAGTAATAGCATCTTTACTATTACATGCCACATTAGGTGTAACCAGCTGTCACACAGCAGGATTTAAAATGATCTTAACAGGAGTCAAAGAAAGGCGTTTTGTCTTCCCCAAAGACAGCAGTACGCAGTTGGTTTGGAGTTTGCCTCTCTGAAGGTGAGCAGCATTCCTCAGGGTAGGTTCCAAAATTACATCTGTTCAAGAGCAGTATGTTAAAATGTTATGTTACTAAAATCAGAAGAAACGTGTACTAGGAAAGGCCTAGCTTAGCAAAAAAAATCTCCTGTATTCTAAGGGGATAAAAATATTAACTCAAACCAGATGCATAAAGGCTAGGGGCATCTTTGTTCACTACAGCAGACCTTTCAAAATGTGCTTCAAATCAGGGCTGTCTGCTGCATCAGAACTCTGCTTGTGCCCATCGAGAAACCTGTAAGTACGAAGAATTCTCAAAAAATTCAGAAAGTGTCCATGATGCCAAGCAAAGAAGAAATATATGTCATCTGAAAGGGAACAATAATTCATTTTGAGATCTAAACCTATATTTAAGCTAGCTATTTGTATGTTAACTTCCTCAAATAGAAGCTTAGCCATCTGTTTCAGTTAATTGGTTAGCCTTTGGCTGAAGTTTAATCATTGTAGGAGCAAGAGGTAGTGGAATCAGTAGTCCTGAAGGGTTCTCAGGAACTAATCCCATGAGACTGAATTTAGTGTCAAGCCTCAGTCCTTAAATAAAGGGTGAATTTGCATTACTGAACAGGGTAAAATCCCTGCCAGGACCAGCATGGCAGTAAGTCTGTAGGAAAACATACTTTGTTGCTCCTTGAAGACTCTTTGGTTTTGTTTCCATATCCAGGACATAATCCTCTTTGAGGACTACTAGGTTCCAGTGAGAATAGTAATGATAATAATAACTAAATTTGGACCTGCAAATTTGCCAGCCTGGTGTTCATGGCTGACCTAGTCTGGCCTTCTCCTGCTCCTGGTGGGCTGTAGACCTGGGTTAAATTGTAATGAAAACCTAAGCAGCGTTCGAGCAGCTGGGTCAGCCTTTTCCTTTGGGGTTATTTCATGTCAGTTGCTGCAGATCAGTTTTGTAGTGTGTGGGTGCATGCGCACAAAAATTTAGCTTCCTCAATATTTATAGAATATAAAGCAGTCCTCCCAGTTTAAGGCTAGGATGAATGTTTCTGTCACATTAGGAAGGCAACCCTATTTTATTCTGCAGCTGCTATTTAAACATGACGAGATCTCTTTCTAATCTTAGGCAAAGTTCAAAATGAGATGTTTCAAACATCTGCAAACTATTACTGGCCATGCCTGCTAGTGGAGGTAGTAAATCATAGCCAAGAAGAGAATCAAATGTCTCAATAGTGTTTTTGTTCATTGCGTCAAAGTTTGTTCTCTTTCAGTGTTATCTGTTCTCTTTTTTAGTGCGGTAGTCATCGCCCCTGCAAAGAAGAATGTGTTGTGGGTGAGGTGGGTGGGATCGCAGTGGGATGAAGGTGACACCCTTTATTTTAAGTTAGGGGAAAACCAGCAAACACCGTGGCTTCTCTTTTCCAGAGCAGGGGGAAATCTAAATCAATCACAAAAGCACACCCTCTGTGCTTTGTGCCAAAAACAAGATGGGTGGTTCTACCAGAATATGGGCGAGAGGGCATTTCATTTTCCTCCAAAGGGGAGATAACAGATCAGCTTTCTCGTTTGTCATGGAAACCTTTTGTCAACCCAGTAACAATGACGTCAAGGTGGCAGCGGCACAGTGACAGGGTTAGTTAATGTAGCACACACCTGTTGAACTGCCAGAGGGGAAGGTATGTTGGCTTTTACATTTTCCATCCCTGATTCTCAACAGCTTTGGGTGAAGGTTTAGAAAGTGTTATTCAAGTCCCAGGGCAGTTTTCCTGAGCTGTAGCAGATTCATACTGTGAGCAGGTGGTGCTGGAGCTTTCACTTGCAAAGAAATCCAGCTAAGAAGCATTAGCTCATGAAATGCCATTCTATAAACCATCCTATTTGGGGTATTCTTTTGGAGGGTGGTGAAAGCAGACTTGTGCCTCAAAAGAAGGGTGCCAAATTCCTTCAGTGTATTTGCTTTGCTTGAGATTAAAGGTTTTGCTAGGGATTACCAAAGGGACTTTTTAGAAACACTTCTGTAAAAAGGGAAAATCAAACCTATATTCCTTACACCACTTCTGTAGCTGTAGATATGCAGCAGTAAGCTGTAGCCTGTTTTGGGAATGACTATTTTCCCACCATTTTTTTACTGTTAGCTTTTGTGTTTAGTGTTGTTGACTGGCTACTTTTTATTTTTGCAAAATTACATTAGATCAACCTTTCACTTCATTCAGTGTTGTTTTTGTGACTGCCTTCCCATTTTTAGTAATTAAAAAATACTTTAAGAATTCCTTTAAAATTAAGCTTACTTTTTTTCACAAGAAAAAATGTGTTAGCAGGGGAAGCAGTTAATTTTTGTTGGAATGTTCATGTTTACTAGCAAAATCATAGATGATGTGTTTGCAGAAGACTGAATCATTTAAAAAATTGCACTGTGTCAATAGCTGATTCAGTTTTTGTTACCATGGCTAAAACATGAATTTACATTAGTTGTATTTCTTGTCTGTGATAATTCATTAATTCAAATAAATTAAAGTGATCCCTTGTTACTGCTAAACGATATGCATGAAACTTAATATTTCCTATCATATAGTTTATAAAAGCAGAAGAAAAGCCCATGACGTGGATTATGATGCCAATTATATTGGGTTGCAAAGTGGAATTAAAGCTGAGAAAAGAATGGCATAAAATGACATATGGTGATCAAAAAAAGGAAAATGGAGTCAGCCTATGTAAATGACATTACTACACAAACACCCACCAAATGTGTGTAGTGGAGCAAGTGAGTTGTAGAAATCTTTGCAAGAGAGAACTATCTGGGAATGTAATTTTCCAAATAGCCAATGAATTAAGATAACTGGTCAGCTCATAATCCAGGGCATCCTAATAGGGACAGATGATGTTAAATGGCTGGCAGGTTTCAGGGAGGTAGAAAAAGTAAAATTAGGTGATAAACATTTTGTATTCCATAGAAGATGAAACTGACCTTAATGCGAAAGAAATAAGATTTAGCTACATTAGTACTGTTGCCATTGTGGGGAGTATGTGTAAATAATCTGGAAGTATCTATGAGGAACTATAATTCTCTTCAGCTTCAGCTTGGAAAACACTGTAAACTCCTCTACATTATTTTTAAACCCATTACTGGTAATTTCAGACTGACAGAAAGATCTTTCATGTGATCTAAAGTCACCATAGCATAATATAATTTTATTTGGGACTTTGAGGCTGGAGGACAAGAAAAAGACTTTATAGACAGTCTTGAAATACGACTCAAAGTTCTTACTACCACCGGTAGGGAAGCTGAGACATGACAAAATCTGAGGTCTAGTTTGGAAGGTGTTCCTTTTCTCTTCATCACCCCATATCCATGAGATGTGACTGTGGTCTCTATAATGAAGTTTCCATGTGCTTGATGTAACACAGAGAAAATAGAGACAGGGAAGTGGAGCTAAGTCACTTATTTCTCAGTGACCCACATCCCCCTTTCTAGAAATAAAATAGCATCCCACCATGTAAGATACTGCAGAATCATGTGATCAAATGATTTCACTGAATACTTAAATGCTTCTTCATTTTTATGGACTACTTCTTGTTTTGTCCTGATTGCAAGTATTCACATCAGTCCTGACTCACAAAAGAACACAATTTACAATTTAAGTCCTATTGATTTTTACTGAGCTTGTGCATACGTGTGGGTGTTTTCCTGAATTAGACCTGTAGTTTGTGCCTCTTGCATCAAATTCTTTGAATTCAGGGAGGAGCATGAAAGAGACATTTGTCAGAATAATGAAAGCTCCATTTGCCCCTCTAATTTTCTTTAAAGCTTTTTGTGCCAAACTATCTCTTTAAATTCTTCATTCTGGGGATTTTTCTGAAAAGAAGAAAAACTTTGGCAAAAAAAAGCACCCCATATTTTCCTGATTTTTTTTTCTGTCACTGCCTTTTTAAAGCCCTTCTAGCTAGAAAGTGGATAGAAAAGTTGAATTAGTGCAACAGAATTTATTAAGGGAGCATAATCTGACTGGAAAAGGAGATATTCAGCCAACAAAGTGCTCCTTTTGGATATTCAGTTTAAGTAGGTGTGATAATATGATGTTAATAGCATGCAAACACAAGGATGGCAGGCAGGCTGTGGATGTTGCAAGTAATAATAAATGGAGTTTAAGAGAGTGCAGCAAAGTTTAATAATTTCCACTTTCATTTTAGATTTCTCAGTTATGCAGTTTGAGAAATTAATTTACTCAAAATGAATTAGGTTTTTTATTGGAATTGTTCTGTTTTGTTACAAGTGCTGATCAACAGTAAGGGCTGTTTGTTGACATAGCTAGTTGCCACTGCTGGTATACACCATCTTATTTTGTTCAACCCCAGGCCCCTGTTTTGTCATCTGTCCTGCCCCAGTTCTGACAAAGCCCTATACTTTTCCAGTGCCTCTGTCCCTCCATGCATGGGCTCCCATTGTCCCTCATCTACAGTTAGGATGGCACAAAATTCTTTGCTATTCCGGCTGAAACAAAGCAAGTCAGATTAATTGTCAGATCCACTGGATTCACTGTCCTTCTGCAAAAGAATTTCTTACACAGTTTATTTCCCAGTTACTAGCAAAAGAAGCAGATGTAGCTCCCCTGAGCACAGAGCTTTGTATTTACCAATTAAGCATAAGATAGAGATTTCACCTAGTATTTTCAAAAGAAACCCAAAGGAAGTAAATTCTTAATTCACACTGAACTTTACTGTCTTCAGGCTCTATCCCTTCTCTGTGAATCTGAAATCCAGCAATAGCTCTCTAATTGAGCTGCCCTGAACATGATCTCCATGTGGCTATAGAGACACATTGGATATGGTAATGTCAAACATTAAGTATACTTGGAGTTCATGCTGAAAATTTTACACTCAGCTACCAAAATATATTGTTTATCCTGGACACTGTTGCGTTTCATGTTGTCAAATACCCCGAGGATGTCTTAAGCTTAGTTCATATCTCCCTTGTCTGCATGTGTTGTGTGTAAAAGAGAAATGTGGTTTTGGGGTACAAAAGGGCACACGCATAAGTGTTGTGGATAAACATAGGCATCTATGAAAATTGAGGCCTCTATTAAATGAACTGAGTCTAGCAAGAACAAAAATGGGCATATTTGTTCAGGATCTTTTTACATGTAATAGTGATTGCATAGGCCAGAGTGTTTTATCTCAAGCGCCTCCAGTAAAAATAACTAGGCAGGAGCTGGGAATGTGCTTATCAATAGACCTTATTATTCTGCCCGTCCTTTGATAAATGAACACAGAAAGTTCTTTCAGGCTTCTCTCAATCTTCTATTTGTTTCTGCTGGACTTCATTGGTCCGTATTTAGCCATATCTGATAATGTGACGTGACAGCAAATGTAAATGGTAAAGTCAATGAGCATTGAAACAAAGCAAGTCAGATTAACTATCAGACTCTTTGGATTTATATTCTTGTTTGAAATAGAATTTATTACCTCGTTAGAAACTAAACCAAAACACACACACAAAGCGCGTGCAACCATTTTTTGTTATAGTAGTTAAAGAAGTAAATTTTATGGGAGGAGGGTCCTCTGGACATGCTCCAGCCAACTCTATCAAACAGAGAGGCCAAGAATGATAAAATCCAAAATGTGCAGCTGCTGGTTCCTTTGGGAGTCACATTACAGTAGTACAAGCAACAGTCTTTCATTTTAAAAAGGGAAGCATGCAACTGCAGCCAAAGGCCTTTCAATGCTATTTTAGGTAAGCTGATCTGCATAAAGGCCATTGTAATCTCCTGTGCTGCTCAGGTTTTAGGCGATATTTTCATTTCATAATGCCGTTTCTGTGAAAACATCTGCTTAGACGTGCCAGGCTCGATTGGGCACCCTGTTACATCACTTGGCAAATGAGGTCATGTCAAGTAAATAGCGGTATTATGGAGAGGAGAAAGAAAGCCCCAGGATTTAACTGCTAGGACTCAAGCTGTGACCCATCGTGATGGCTGAAGATCATGCAGCAATGCTGAAAAGGATCAGTGGGTGCAGTGGACAAGGCGAGCTATAGGAAGGACTCATAAGTAATCATCTCCCTCAAGTTCCCTTTTCCGCAGGGCCACACTAACAGAGGGTATGGGCATGCAACAGTTTTGCAGACTCTCCTGCTCCAGGTGGGCATTGCTTCAAGTAGAGTTTACCCATGCAGCCTATCTGCAGCAATGTATGGGTTTTATATGGTGATTAATGGGAACACTGAGTAAGAGACTTATATATAACAGCCAGTAAACTGCAGGCCTTAGAGAAAGCAGCTTGAGGGAGAGAGAGACCGGTCTGTGGGGTTGCCTGCCTTCTTCCAACTGCTATCATGCTAGCTGCAATCACCTCGTCCAAACAGCATCTGGAGTTTATGTTGCAGCCCAAGCCTCTTAAAGTGTGCTCTAAATTTACCAGAAACATTATCACTCTCAGCTGGTGAAAAATCATGGACAATGCTGGGTGCAATAGAAATAGGCACTAGACACCCAGGCTGTGCTGAGCCCAGCCATGTGCCCAGTGCAGTGCTGGTGCAGGGCAGTACCCTCAACCATTACACGTTCTTTCAGCCTGAAGCCTGCCTGGCACGCAGTGCTGTCTAACAATCATGTCAGCAACGTGCCTGGGTTTTTCTAGTATGCCCTAAATCCCCCTGAAAATTCCCGCTCTGCATTATGACACATACAAGAGGAAAGTTAGCAGGAAAAGTGCCAGCTGGTACCAGGTCTTCCTTCAAGTGAGTAGTGTTGAAGATGAACACTACTCACTGTCATCATTAGTCCTAATGAATTTTCTGTCATCTCAAACCTGCATTTCCCTTTATGTTCTGTTAGACCAACCTACTACTGAAAATCATTAAAAGTAACTTATCCAAATCCACCTTTGAGTTAATTTTGGGCCTAAGGCTCTGATTTATAGTAATGGGACCTAGGGACCACCAATAAAAAGAAAAATAGCAGCTATTATATCTGTAAAAAGGAAATTACTTGGAAAAGGAGAGGGATGCCAAGCTAGCCTCTCCAGCAATGGCAAAGGGGAATGAGACTTACAGGACCATATGGCTTAGACATTGTTTGAATAATCTCTCCCAATTAAGAACAAAGCCAGTTTTATATAAAACATCTGTTCTGTGAATTCAACAATTTGGGCAAAAACATCAGGGGATACTTTAAATCCTTCATCATGTTTTTGGTTTCTCTGTTCTGATTCTTAGCCATTTTGAGGAGCTAATACCCCTGAAGGAGGAGTGTTGTGGTTTCCTATGATGCTACCAAACATCAGTGCAGGCTTTTCCATTTCTGTATGCTGGGCTCCTCGTCCACGATGCCTTCATAGGTACAGCCTTCACTTTTAAGGTCTGTACATATTAGGAAAGTCCAGATACCTGAGGCAGGTCTGTGAAGATCAGCAGAGGATCTGCAATGAATGGGCATCACTGGAGCTGGGCTGCGCTGAGGCACGGGAAGGTGGATCCTCCCATCAGCTCTGTCTGCTGCTCATAACAGTGCTGGGAGCTGAGCATGGCTGTCCACTGGGGAGGGTATCTGTCTAATGTAATCAGGCTTAGGTATATCTAAAACACAGCGGTAGTTAGCCACTAAATTCTGGTTGCTGCATACTTGCAGAGGTGAAGTAGAGAGTATAAGATTATCCCTTCTGTGCCTTCAAGAACTCGCTTCTTCCAACAGTACTGTAGCAAGATAACATAGCTTCAAAGCAATCTGCAACTGCTTGTGTTGAAAATTTTTGCTTTCTGTTTGACAAAGGGGGGGAAATCTGTTGCTGGTATTGTTTCAAATTATATAACTTCTCATAACTGCATTAGAAATGTAACTGTGCAGACAGCAAAATACCTGTCTATAATAATTATCTAGATCTAAAAGGAAATACAATCTGAGAATATATATATTGAGCAAATCTGATCCAGTGTACAAACTAAGATCTCCTTAGTTCTAAAGCATCTGCAGGGTGATCTTATTGTGCTTTTCCTCTGAGTATCATGTGCTTCCTTCCCAAGAGGGCGTCAGTCTGAGGTCTCTCCTCTGGTTATTTTGAGCTGTTGTTCTTCAGGTAATTGTTTTTATTTTGGTGTAATTTAAAAGCAGGGGTGGCTAATCAGGGGCCTGTAGATCCTCGTCATTCCCCGATGTCGATATCAGAAAGCTGTAGGTTCTGTGATAGCAACCAAATAGTGGAGGTTGTACTCATCTGGGAACACTATCTGAGGAGGGAACAAGGCTGCAGGAAGATTTTTGATTCTTCCCTTCTCAAAACTCTGGCCACACAGAATGCCCTGGTTAGATAAAGACAGATGTGCACATCGCCCACACTTTGCAAGGGCTCATGTGCTTGTCCTTTTTCTTTCTAAAGCTTCTGTTGGACTTGAATTCTCCTTCTTCAGTGGTACCAGGTATGTGATGCAGACAGATGAGTTTCTATTTTTATTTCTGTTTAGAACTCATCAGCTGTGTAGACTTTTGTGCACACTTCACCTGTGCTGTTTGTACCTGAAGATCTTCCACAAAGTTCCTGGCCAGAATACATGATTCTGTGTACTTGCTAGCAATGTCTTGGGAGTTAATGTTTGGTGGATCATCTGTTGACTGAAACCCTCGACCTCCCAGGTCAAGACTGTCTGCTTTGCTCAGACCGTGCTGGACATACGAAAGAAAGCAACTAGTCAGTACTCCCTGATTCCAACCTATTCTTGTGCTTTTATTAACCCTGGGTACGTTTAGAACACCTTGTGGCTGTGAAAGGCAGCAGGCAGAGGTTTACATTGGAGGGTTTCATCTGTGTGCCTTTCTCACCCTCTGCAACAGTGTCAGGAAAGGGTTTTGGAGCCAGTTGTGCTGGCTCTGTGTCGCTGAGGAAACACAGATGATATCTGCTCCATTTTGTGGTTCTCCAGGGAAGGGAAAGGAATGGAATTTGGGCAGCAGCTCTCTGACACAAATGCCATGAGGAAACCTTCAATCTTACAGGATCAGAAACCAACTGCTGTTGTGATTCAATTTGTTGGGTGAAACAAAGTGAGTCTGGTCATCTTTATCTTCAAAAGCATTTTTTATAGTTGGGTGTGCTGTTTAATTTGGGTCGACTTTAGTCTTACTTTCTGGATAAAAGGCTCCAGAAATATTCAGACAGCTCTGTTCAAGCTGTTCTGCAGATGTCAGCAGATGCCAGAGTCCAAAATCCAGCAGAGTTGGGATGTGGTTGTGTAGCAGGGACTCCAGCAAGAGATGCTGGATGGGAAAGGTATGTGCTATTTGAGACCGTAATACCAGATTTCCTTTCCATTAGCATATTTCTATGTCCAACGTGCCATCTCTGCCTCTACTTCCTGCTGTGGAATAACTTACTGTGTCTTGATTTATAGAATGCTGCACCTCCAGATGCCTCTCTTATCTCCTTGCTGAGAAGAGCAAAGACGGTACATTTGGGCTACACCATGTCACCATTATCCTAGCCATGTGTCTGACTAATTGCTTAAATACAAAGAGACCTTCCAGTGAAGCTCAAGCAGTGATCCCCTCTGGTCTGTCAGACAAAACAGAAAGAGTGGGAAGCACCAGTTCCATCTTAATGGAAGATGGGTAGAGGGATCTGAGGACTAAAAAAGGCTCAGAGATGAGTCAGGTATTTACCAAATTTCTGATTCTGAACTCAGTTTGGAGTAATTCTGCTGACCATAATAGGATATTAATGGTTTACCTTATAGCTCCTGAAATAGTCTGTCCCCATACAAACACCGCCATACAGATGCAATGAAGCATCCACCAGAATTGCCAGAGCTCTCAGCTCAGCATCCTTTAGAGCTGCAGAGGCATTAGAGGGAAAAACATGAGTGACTCAGTGTTTGCACTCCAAACAGAGCCTGTTGCAAAGTAAGAAAACTAAAGCAATTCTCTAGTACTGAAATTCCTCAAAGGCTTCTTCTGAATTTGATACCTCTCTCAAAACTCCCAGTAAAAACAAAATCTCTACGAAATTACAGGAATTTTCAGAAAGAACTCTGCAGGAGATGAGATTTCTCATGCCTGTCCCCCAGCTAGAGTGACAGCTCCTGGATCTACTTCAGCACAGACAAAAATCAACATCTAAGCAGTTTTATTCACTTTGTTGAATATCTTGATAAGAATGCAAATCCCATTCTCGCTCCTGCTGCCTCTCTCACCCACTTGAAATAGGCTGTTTATGGTGACTAAATGCTTCTGTCCAAAACTGGCTGTCATCCAAAACCAGATGGGCAGAAAGCCTAAGATCAACAGAAAACTAGCAATTTATATTAGGGACACAGTGCCACACCACACAGAATGCTTTGTTTAAACTAGCAGAGCTCTGTGTCCTAATGAATATATGTAAATAAGCAGCTAGTGTGGATTTCTACAACAGTGTTGGCGTATTTCAAAATACTTAAATACACTGAGAAGTTCTTTTGACCCTGATAGATTCATTTTCCATTGCTGATTCTTTGACTGCAAATCATATGTTGTCTTGAGATTTGTACTGCAGAATAAACAACTTCTTACCTTTCTGAAATATATTGGTTTCTACCTACATCTGCGGATGCTGTGCACTGCTGGTTCTGCTTCTGAACATGATTTTATGATTGAAAAATAGAATGAAGCAGGAATTGGAAGCAGGCTTAAGACCTTAATTATGAAAGGACTAAAACCTTAATTATGGTGCTGTGCCACAGGAGGGAAGACCAAGCACACTGATATTTTGCATCCTTGTAAAAACAGAAAATTGAAATGCCTGCTACATTTGCCAGGGCAGCTGGCATTTATTCACTTATGCTGACACAACCACCACAGTATCACTATTATCCGTTCTTTGCCTCTCAGATCTTGGGTTTATGATTTAGAACCACTGTGAAAGCCATTGTGATTTGCAGTATATACCATTTAGTTACCCATTTAAGAAGTGGCAGAGGAGTCTTTCTTCAGACACCCATCACCCAAATCCCTGCTCACCCTGTTAGAGAACTATTCATTCCCCCTTTCCTTTCAACTAGAGTAGATTTAGTACTACTGAAGATCTATTTTAGAGGAAAGGAAGGCCAGCCTGCGACCTGATAGGTGTTTTTCATCTGCACTATAATGATCAATATGCCTCTGGTGTTCAGCCTTGCTTCCTCTGGCTGCTGCTTTCTGGCTGAAAACTAAACCGATGCAGCAGTGGCCATGCATGCATACTGTGATATAGGAAAGAACATCTCATCGTAATCCTGCACTAACCAGTATCTGCTGGTTCCTGGAGCTGAGCTGGCTCCTGCACTTGGAGCAGCCTGGGTGCCCGTGCAGCAGGATGTGACCATGCCTGGGATCATTTTGGCTGCTTGCACTTCACCTTCCCACAGCTGACAGGCACTCGGTTGAGTGTTCCCAGAAGCAAAAAGGCTCATGTAAGTCATGACAAAACTCATGCACCAGAGTCCATGGCATAACTGACATGAACTGCTCTGATCAATGCTCAGAGGTTTGTGAGCAATGTCCTGTGTTAGAGAGGGGTTTTCAATGGCTGCACGGTTGGGTCCCTGCCTGCACTGGTGGCATAGGGCAGGGCTCCGTTCTAGCTCAGATTTTATACGTTTAGAACATCCTGATGAAAACACATACACACTGAATGCACAGTGATGCTTTCTAGCCCAGGAACAAGTGAACACAGATGATGGGAGATGGTTTGCTGAAGGCAGGCACTGTGGAGACAGGCTGGAGCTCCTGCTAGCTTCCCTCAGGACATATGGCACATTCATCCCAGATTGTTTGGGGCCTTCCTGCTTCCTCATTACATTTTGCTATTTGCTTCTATTTCCTTTTGTTCCTGATTTGAAGGCTGTTGCTTGCTGTGTAATTCATTAGACTTGTCCCTGTGTCAGGTCTTTCAGTTATGCCTTGTGCTCTGCAGAGGCATGTTGCATTGTTACTTTTATTTTTATGTCTCTCCATGATCTTCTTGTGCCATACACAGCTTAGACTGTTGTCTGGGTTTTAAGTGTATCCAGTCAGTGGCTTTAATGGTGGGTTTTATCACAGGAATAATAAAAGTGAACATTACATGTTAAAACATGAAGCCATTTACCTGTGAAGTTCAACTTTAAGGGCATTCTCTATTTTCTTTCTCTTTCCAAATCAAATGCAATATGTGTGAGAAATCAGCAGCCCATCTGTATTCCAATTTGCATGCTCCAATGTAGAGAGAAGCATAATGCACTTCTCTGAGACTGGAGGATTACTCTTTAAGAACAAATGAAGTACTAATAGCTTGAGGGATCACTTCATAGGTGAAAGGATTTCTGTCATCAGGAATCAGATGTATTTGCATTATTCTTCAGTGGCTTACAAATTGTATATGTATTAGTATTATATACCTTTCTAGAGGGTTTATTTTGCTGTGGGTTAATTTATTAAGTAAATGTTCTTTGTGGTGTGGTGATACGTAAGACACAGAAGAGGCATGGCAAATACTTGGAAGTTCTTGGGCAAAAGGAAAGAACTCCTTTTCTGTTCTTTGTGGCTGGCACCTAAAAATGATCTATGGCCCCCCACCTGAGCTATCAGCTTGCACCTACTACCTGCACCTGTAAAAGGGAACCTGCTTAATTCCTCCTGCCAAAGAGGGGTTCTTTCCCTGAAAATGCATGATTTTAGCACTGCCTCCAAACAGCAAGTTGGAGCCTGGAGAAGCCCCGATCCATGTTTCCATCCCGAGAATGTTGGAGGAGCAGGTGGTAGAAATTCATGTGGCTTCTAGGAAGCTGAGGGAGGTTATCTCTCTCCCTCACACATCAAAGGTAGGCTTCTAAAGCCAGTGTGTGTGCGCATCTCTCCTGCTGAGGAAGAGTTTGATCACACTGGGTGCCAAGCAGTTCCTAGAGGGGATGATTGCTTCCAGTTCTCATTATATTAAATCACTATTTTCAATGAATCGGAGAAAATATGAGCTCAGGGATAGATGGTACCTGAGGGTCACGGAGCACACCTGCTTCCTCTGGGATAACGCTTATAGATGTTGCCCCAATCGAAGCATCTGTTTGTACCACAGATGTTGAGTTATTTGAGAGGGGATTGACAAAGGTCTGTGATGAACCAATTTGAGGTCAGCTGCGCCTCAGCCCACAGTGAGGAGGGCAGCACTGCAGGCAGGGAGCAGGGTTCCTAGGCTGATGCTCCCTGGGAAGTGCCTTGTTAGTTTGAAATTGAAAAGCTGCCTTCACTAGGCCTTTTTTCGTGGAATATTTCAGGGCTCTTTCACCTTTCCTCCTTACGCAATAAAAATCAATTATTTTTCAAAAATCAACACAAACCATCTGAAGACTTTTATTTTTCTTTTTATGTTCCCGAACATCCTCTGCCTATATCATTGGAGGTGGTGGGTCTTGGAATCCTGTCTGAACAAGCTTCTTCATGCCCACACACGGCACATCACACTTGGTTATCACAGTATCACAGTATGCTAGAGATTGGAAGGGACCTCGAAAGATCATCTAGTCCAATCCCCCTGCCGGAGCAGGAACACCTAGATAATGTTACACAGGAATGTGTCCAGGCGGGTTTTGAATGTCTCCAGGGAAGGAGACTCCACAACCTCCCTGGGCAGCCTGTTCCAGTGTTCCGTCACCCTCACTGAGAAGAAGTTTCTTCTCAAGTTTAAGTGGAACCTCTTGTGTTCCAGTTTGTACCCATTACCCCTTGTCCTATCATTGTTTGCCACTGAGTAGAGCCTGGCTCCATCCTCGTGACACTCCCCCTTTATATATTTATAGACACTAATAAGGTCACCCCTCAGTCTCCTCTTCTCCAAACTATAGAGACCCAGCTCCCTCAGTCTTTCCTCATAAGGGAGATGCTCCACTCCCTTAATCATCTTTGTTGCCCTGCGCTGGACTCTCTCCAGCAGCTCCCTGTCCTTCTTGAACTGAGGGGCCCAGAACTGGACACAATATTCCAGATGCGGTCTCACTTTAGCATATGGTTAAGCACTTCGAAGGCAAGAGAGTTAATTCTGTATAGCAAATTAGTTTGCTGTGTAATGGCAAACACGGACACCTAGTGGTACTGGAGTGCAGGACACGTAGGTGCTTGAAATACACCTCTGGGAGAGTAGGTACAGAGGGTATTTGTTCACGTTTTCTCCTAAAAGAACAAGAGATAATTATTTTCAGAGAAAATATATATAGCATAATGTGGTGGATAGAAATATTACCTAGCATGGACTAGAAGAAGAATTAGGGGAAATTCATTACATTTGGTAAGATTTGTCAGTATATTTACCAAGAAGCAATCAGTTTTATTCCTGTGTCTTAAATATCTCATACCACAGTAAATCAGATACCATATTGGATCAGAAAGATTTTCTACTCCTCAAATCAGTCCACAGCAAAAAACCCTCAGCAAATATTATAGCAATAACTTATTCTTAGCATACATGTGAATGCTTGTATTCCAGTTATGGGGAGAGTATGTCAGTGTGATGAATGGTGGGTTTGCTGATAAACTGCATAGCTAGGTGATAAACTGATCTCTTGTGCACTTTCATCAATGCACTGAGCTCTTTCTGCCAGGATTAATGCCAGCACTTTGTCTGAATGACCTGGAACAGCTGCCATGGTTTGTTTTGTTTGTGTTTTCTATTTATTTACAAATAATCTTTCAGAGAAATATTTCCTTCTTCTTCCCCAAATCTAGCATTTCGTCTACGGCAGAGACACAGGACAGGTGAGAACCAGTCCTTGTCCACTGATCCCTTTCTGTAATTGTAAATGTCACCCCTGTGAATGGAATTTCTTTCACCCCTGCACTGGACACACAAACCCCTATGCCACTGAGTGGGGAGGCAGGCTGTTTCCACAGGAGTGGGCATTCAGGGCTGTTTGGGCTCAGATGAGGGATTTTGTGATTGTACCAGCTGAAGAGTGAAGTCTGTGGAGATGAGAGTGCTGTCATCAAGGTTTCCCCCATTCAAGCTGATAAATAAATCCCAGTTTCCACAGAGATACTCGGCATCTTACAAAAGTTTTCCCAATTCAGTTGGATTTACAAGTTGTTCCTTTAAAAATATTTTATAATATGCTTGCGTTTAGCCTCATATCCTAAGAAAATGAGATGTATGCTATTACACTGTTTTGAAGCAGCTTATTTACTATTCTTATATTAAAAACTTTTGCATCAGTAAAATAACATCTATCAAACTTGACACTGGAATAAGAACCTCAAAGATTCCTGCATGCTTCAGGGAAGCAGGCAGCACATACAGGAGAAATACTGAAAGGAGGGTCCCTAGTGACAGGCAGACACCAAAAATCCACATTGTAGTGGAACATTAAGAAAGGTTACACACACCAGAAAAAACTTAGATTTGTGCTCACACCTTTTTAGACACCCAAGAATCCAACTCTGAGATCCAAAGCCTGTGAAAAACTAAGCTTTGTTACCTCTGCTGCTTATGCAATCACTGCTTCTGTTTTGTTCTGCTATATGCCGAAGTGCTTATATATCTAGTCTCTGGTTATATAGAGGCTATGATTAAACAGAGACCAGAATTGTTCATCAAGAGGCAGAGCCGGGTGTGGGCTGAAGAAAAGCAGCAGGTTGCCAGTGCTCAGTACGGAAGTAAGATGATACATTTATTCTTAGATACAAATCCTGAGAGTCAGCACATAATCAGTCACTCTGCGTTTATGTATTTACACCTCTGCTTTCCATCAGAGAGAAGCTTTTCTGATCTGCCCCTTCAGGATTCTCTAGTCTCCCAAGAGGTCCCTAAAGCAAGTTTGTGAAGATGAGAGCATGTTTCTTGCCTTGCAAAAGAAAAAACTAAAGTGTAGCTGTTCCCTCACTACTGTGGTAGCATGGGGGAATGAGTCTAACTCATGCTGTAGAGGGGTGAGCTGGGATTTGTCCTGCCACGAGGGACAGCATAGAGGCAGCCTGGGCTATTGCCCGTCTAAGAAGTCACCCCAGAAACTAAAGCAATAAAAAAAAAGCAAGGTTTCTGATGGGCAGTCACAGCTAGAAAACTGACCCGCAGCTAGCATTCAGTACATTACTGGGTGGGTAGCTTTGATATCTCACTTCAGCCCAGCAGAATCAATAAGAAGTAAAGGAAACCAGTGCCACAACATGTTGAACTTTGACAAAAGAAATGATTAACTTGGCTTCTAAGGAACACAAATCCTGTCTTTGCCAGTGTAAATATGATGCAAAGATGATTGCCTTCATCCTACCCTCCCTAACTTCTATTCATGTTCTTTTTTTTCCCTGTTAAACCTGGGCAGTTGTCTGGAGGGTGTGAACTAACGGTGGTGCTTCAGGACTTCACCGCAGGCCACAGCAGTGAGCTCAGCATTCAGGTGGGGCAGACAGTGGAGCTTCTGGAGAGGCCAAGCGAACGGCCAGGCTGGTGTTTGGTCCGGACCACGGAGAGGAGCCCGCCTCAGGAGGGTCTGGTCCCCAGCAGTGCTCTCTGCATTTCCCATTCCCGCAGCAGTGTGGAGATGGATTGCTTCTTCCCTTCAGGAAAAGGTAGGACCCAGTCTGGAGGGTTTAAAACCGTTTTGGATTTCCCCTTTTGTATCATGTAAGTGCAAAGCTGCTTGGGCTGCTCTTGCAGTCAGTGTGGGTAAAAAGCTGTTTAGTCATTAGTGAGTTTTGTTACCAGATCTCTGTGAATGGGCACAGTGCTAGCCTAACTCCATTTCCATGAATCAATGTTTGTACATGTGCGTCTTTTGCTGTGTGGTGGTCATTATTGTCTGGAGATTCTGGATAAAAATAAGACCTTTAAACAACAAAGGGACTGTTTTCAGAGCCTAAAAATCTACAGGGAGGGAAAGTCATGTTGTATACGCCCCAAATTGTGGATATGCTATTTTATGAGTGCCACAATGCACACTAGTGCATGGTCTTTTAGTATATCCCTGTTGCCTGTCTGTTATTGCAAAGGAGTGCAAAGAAGCCACCAGTGAGTACTGGTACACTATTGACATGTGAACTGGAGACATTGTGTGTAATGGCACAGTACAATGGGGAAAGACTCCTTTACAACTAGCAACAAAACATATCCCTGCTATTATCCTGAGAGCGTGGGCTTCACCCCCAACGAGTGGTGAAATATTGTTTGTCTCTTTGGTGTCTGTAGCCTATTCAGTTGATGTTCTGTTCTGAGCAGTGTGTGTCCCGTATATAGCATCCACGCAACCAGGCGTAGGAGACACTTCAGACTAATAGACCAGAACCAGGCCAGTTCAGGGCATCCAGAGCAGGTCTCCTTTTGGTTGTGCCCTCATTTTTGGCCATGCACAACGCAAGTAAGGTCTCGGGAGGAAAGGCTCCAGTTACCTCACTCCCGACTTCAAGCCCCCAAAATGAACTGGCTTTTAAAATTATTTTTGCCTCTGTATTAAGGGAAATAGAATTCAATCTATTCTTGTTTGAGCAAGTTAAGCTTGGTGGTTTTCTTTGTTTTGAGAAAAAGCACTGAAACTGGGCTGTAGTCCATCCTTGCTCCTTGCCTGCACTCCCACTGTGGAGGCTGGGAGTGGGGCTCATCCCCAGGACAGAGCAGTGTGGTAGGGCCAGGGTCTGCAGTCAAGAGTTTGCCTTAGAGAGCCATCTGATTTAAAACTTGGGGAGGAGAGCTCAGCTTTTGCTCTTGGATTTGACCCTCTCAGCAGGCCTCATTCGGTTTGGTGCTTCCCTTTGCCCTGTTTTGCAAGAGGGAGGAGGCGAAGGCAGTGCTGGCCATCAGCTCTGTCTGTGGTGCAAACTCCAAACTCATCATGCACTTCTTAGACCCACTGCTGTGTCTCCTCCCTGCTGCATGCCAGAGCCCTGCCCTGCTTCTGCTGCCACAGGAGCCTGTCCTGGTCCTCAGCTGTCTTTTGAGAAGCACTGCAGTTGCTTGCATGCAAATTAAATCTGTGAATAAACAGAAGGGTTGGGTAAAACTGAAAATCAGCCTAGTCTGCGTAACAGTAATCACTACCTGGCATGACTCACAGGAAGCCAGAGACGTGTCTGCTGTGTGCATGGTCCTGCAGTCGGACCTGTGTCCTCTCTGAAGGACGCTGTGAGACACCACTCAAACTTCATTTCAGTGTGCTAGGTTGTAGAGCTTTTCCTCAATTGAAATAAAACTGGAAATTACAGGAGTAGGCTGTGGAAAGGGATGCAGGAAATGCTGAGGAGGTTGGAGACAGTGCTGCAGGGGGATACAAACTGGTAAGAGACATGGGGACTCTGCTTCTGGCAGAACTGCATGAGCGTCAGGGCTCAACTGCACCACAGGTATGGTGTGACAGGCACAGTGCCAGGCTGTGGCTGGTGGACCACAGCCGACTGATGCCTGGAAGTCACCAGGCTGCATCAGCACAGCACTGCATCTGCGCTAGCACACTGTGCCTGTCTGTGGGGCAGGTTATCTCATGTAACACGCAGTGACTACTTCCAGGTTGGAGCTGGCTCTTGTTCCATCATCTCAAAGCAGGTGCAGAGTCAGCCTGGTGCCAGCTGGCTCCAGCCATGTATTCATGTTTCTTCCGTACGTCTCCTTCCCACCCAGCCTCAGTTTTCTTCCTGCGCGTACCAAAGCTGTATCAGGGAGCCTCAGTATTAATGGGATCTCCAGAAGTGCTGCTAGAAATAATAAAAATAACCACTCTATCCACAATTTTGGCCAGAGTTCAGCAAATAGGTTCTGTGTCTAATCAGTTCTCCCCTATTAGAAAAACAGGAAATTGTTTAAACTGAATGAACAGATGCTGGGAAAAAAAGGAGTGGTAAGTTTAAAGGGGAAAATTCAGTAGCCATTGGAAGAGCCTGCTGGTATCATGAGATGCTGGAAGGATTAGCATGATAAATGGCTTCTGACTACTGATATTTGTGTCCTTTAATACTTTCAGTAGCCTTAGGCACATGCTGGACTTAGAATCCCACCCTTGAAAAATTTCTGGCCTTTCTCTACAACCCAAAACAAAGGCTGGGTCATCTTATAAGAACATCAAATAGTGTCCCCTGTCTGTTTCAAGTATACATACACAGTTGCAGAAAAGCAGGTTAATTTTGCTTGCAGTTACCAAGAGACATAATTCTTTGCTTTTACAAACGCTGTAATTTCTAAAACAGAAAGTATTTATTCACAAAACTTAACAATTCTAACAGCAGAGTTTGCCATCTATGATAGAAACATGCAGAGGTTTTGACAAGTATTAAAACATAGTTGCATCTGCTTAGTGGGAAATTACAAATCACTGTGTTCTATTATAAGTTATGGTGGACTATAGATCTAAATGATGTGGCTCACAGGATCTATCTACCATCCTTAAAATGAAAGAATAAAGAAGCTAATAGTAGCCAACACCTGAACAGATGAAGGCTTGAAAGATTTGGTGGCATCACCAGAGCATTTTGTAGAGCCTCAGTGCAAGTCCTCATCAAACAAAAAAAAAAATCCTTTTTAAACAGCCTCACTGAAAGCCACTGGAAATGCAAACCCAAACTTCACAACTGAACTTGTGCTCTGCCACTTCCTCACTTTTTTACTCTATTCATTTGAAATTAGGTAAAGAATTAACACAAAATTTTGCAAAAGGAAAAATGTGGTGCGAATGTAAGAGAACAAACCTGAAAAGAGAACACTTCCTACCTTTTGTAATGAAATATCTTTACAGATTTCTCTTGAGGATGAAAACAGTAAAAGTGCAGAGACTTTAAGGACTGCTCTCCCAGCCTTCTGTCTGACTGCTGGCTGTGTTCCTTTGGAGGATACACACTGGATTTTTTCATGACTTGGCTACAGCTCAGAGCCCAAGTATAGTTCTGCCTGTCCTTCCTTTCACAGAATCATAGAGTAGTTAGGGTTGGAAAGGACCTTAAGATCATCTAGTTCCAACCCCCCTGCCACGGGCAGGGACACCTCACACTAAACCATATCACCCAAGGCTCTGTCCAACCCAGCCTTGAACACTGCCAGGGATGGAGCATTCACAACTTCCTTGGGCAACCCATTCCAGTGCCTCACCACCCTTACAGTAAAGAACTTCTTCCTTATATCCAATCTAAACTTCCCCTGTTTAAGTTTGAACCCGTTACCCCTTGTCCTATCACTACAGTCCCTAATGAAGAGTCCCTCCCCAGCATCCTTATAGCCCCCTTCAGATACTGGAAGGCTGCTATGAGGTCTCCACGCAGCCTTCTCTTCTCCAGGCTCAACAGCCCCAACTTCCTCAGCCTGTCTTCATACAGGAGGTGCTCCAGTCCCCTGATCATCCTCATGGCCCTCCTCTGGACTTGTTCCAACAGTTCCATGTCCTTCATATGTTGAGGGCACCAGAACTGCACACAATACTCCAAGTGAGGTCTCAGAAGAGCAGAGCAGAGGGGCAGGATCACCTCCTTCGACCTGCTGGTCACGCTCCTTTTGATGCAGCCCAGGATACGGCTGGCTTTCTGGGCTGTGAGCGCACACTGAAGCTGGCTTATGTTCATTTTCTCATCAACCAACACCCCCAAGTCCTTCTGAGCAGGGCTGCTCTGAATCTCTTCTCTGCCCAACCTGTAGCGGTGCCTGGGATTGCTAGGTGTAGGACCTTGCACTTGGGTCCTGATTGGTTTCTGATGACCTGAGAGTGTTTGCAGTTACCCTCTGAAAAAAGGTTTCTGGGATTCACCTTTTGCAAGCGATTTACAGATGATTGTGTAAAAGAAACTCATCTGCAGTCTCTGTTACTGTACTTGAGAACTTATGGGATGAGGTTTTTTCTGAGTAGCATTCCAAGGAAGAAAAAAGACAGACCTGTGACACTAGGAATGTAGCTCTGATTGAGCTATCCAACATGGCTGATTACAGGAAAGCTGTGATTTTTATTCTTCTCTTTTACCCTATAATTGAGCTCTGAGGTATTCAGTTATTAATTTCAAAGAGAAATCCACAAGGATAGAAAGGAACGTAATGAGTTAGCCAATATTCATTAAGCTCACTGTGACAAACATATCCCTGGTGTCAGCCTGTTAGCTTTGACTGAGTGATTCCAAATTTGAATTTGGCCCACAAAACATTTAGATGAAATCTTGATCTTAAAATTCTTGTCTTATGAGCCCTCACCCAGCATTTTTCTTGTACCATCAAAGTCACAGTGTAACTCAAAGAGTAACCGAGAGTAGTTCTTGCAGTAATTTTAAGCAACCTCCATCACTAAAGGAAAAAGAGAGTTAAAACAGAATAGGTTTTTATGGCACTTGTTTTGGACTGATGTTATGCAAAGGGATCCTGTTCAGGGCCCCAGACCAGACCCTGCCTGCAGGATACTTGTGTCTGTACATATCTCTGGAGGAGGGGAGGAATATATTTTTTTAAGATGCTGTGTAAACATCTTGCTGTGCAGGCAGATGGCCACTTAACAGCAGGGCTTTGGTGGCAGTGGTGGGTCCTTGTAACAGAGCAAACTGAGAAGCAGTTGGTTCTTTTCCAATTGAAAAGGGAACATAGGTTTCACAGGGTGTATGTTAGTGGGGTGAGCATCTCGCCTGCGCTTCCTAGATGGATGACATGGGCCCTGGTGGAAGAGCACCTGGTCAGGAGGGCCAGGAGTTTTGGTGCTGCTCAGGTGATAGCCTGTACTCTTAGGGGGCTGTCTTCCTGACCCTACAGCCAGAGAGAGCCTGAGACTGGTAGGTGTGATGGCAGGCTGGGCTGTGAAAGAAGGAAAAATAATAAGGATTTAACAAGTCTGGTGAGCAGAGTGGCATTGATGAAAAAGAGATCATGCAGAGACCTGTGGATTTGTAACTGCTCCTTGACGGAAGAAGCAGATCATTTAATGGACTAGTGTGCAAAGCTGGTGAGGCTAGTCTAGCTCTTGTTGGGGTTGGAAATCTCTTTCCTCCAGTTCCTGATCTCAGAAGAGTGATCTGTGTAGGGAAAAGCATAATTGTTTCTTCCCACATCCCTGTTTTTAAGAACATCTTGTATTTTAGTGGGGGAAAAGAGTCTAGGCTGCTTTTATTGTGTCCTTGTTCCTGTTGAGTATTAAATTGTGATCTGCATTGGCTCACGCACTTTCTCTGTTGTGTTTTAAACAGTCTCTGGTGTGAAACATGTTAGATGGCAATGACTCCTGATGTCCCGCGGGGAGCTGTGTGAGGACAATTCAGAAGTTTTAGTGCACTGCAGTAAACCTTCAGTTGTTCTCCTAGAGGCTGAGAAATTGGTTTCATTTGTGAAAGTCTTAATTAAGAGCAGTCGATTAAAATGTTTTTAAGGCTCTGAACTAAAGGAAACATTTCATTAGGTAACACAGTCGATTCAACTGGCACATAAACAGGTCATGGGGTTTCTGTCAAGCAAACGATGTTCAGCCTTCCATTGTCAATATAAATACGAAGCATTTAAATAAAAAAAACAAACCCTCACCTCTGTTCCTAACACCATTCCAACAAGTGTGTTCACAGTCAAAATTTCATGGTATAGACTGCCTTTCAAGAGAGATCATATCATGTGGACCCCTCCTACCAGCATTTAACGTCTCATGGCATCCTTGTTACAAGCTCAGGGTGTGGCTTATGCAGAAAAATCACATCAGGAAAGGTTTTGCTGTGTTCTACACCTTTTCAACTATGATGGAGCAGCTGGAAACAGGCTGGCTAACCAGTGTGGTGTAACACGGCAGCTCTTTGTGGGCTGGCACGAAGGGCTGCTGGGGCCCAGCTTGGGACTACTGCTCTACCTCATTATACAAATGTGGCTCTATGCAGCCGTGAAAGGAATGGGAATAGAAAGATGAAAGAACTCAAAACCACTTTGCTATTTCAATCAGGTCACCCTTTCCCTTGTTTTTTTTCTCCGCTGTGTCTCCTTCCTGTCTCTCACCAAACAGTGGCTCTTTATCTTCATTTCCATGGGCTTTGCAGCTTCTCCCCACTGTATCATAGAATCATAGAGCCATAGAATGGTTTGGGCTGGAAGGATCCTTAAAGATCATGTAGTTCCAGCCCCCCTGCCATGGGCAGGGACACCTTCCACTAGATCAGGTTGCTCAAAGCCCCTCCAACCTGGCCTTGAACACTGCCAGGGATGGGGGATCAAAACTTCCCTGGGCAATGTCTGCCCCAGTGACAGAGACCTGGCAATGCCTCCCTCCTGTACCTACTAGTATTTTGATCCCAGACCTCTGTGTTTTCTCCTGCTTCATTGTCGCCCTGTAGAAAAACTCATACCCCTAAAGTGGTGCTGTCCATACTTGCATCTCCTCATGGACTCTGCTATCTCCGAAATAATAAAAAAGTAAAAAATATCTAGCAGCATTTGGCAATATGGGTGATGAGATCTGATTTTGTTGTTTCTAAGAGGAGAGCCAATTCAAGCCTGAGAGGATGAGCCATACCAGTGTAGGGGTATTCATGTCACTATGATTGCAGCTGTACCAGAGATTATACCTGTTGGGTATATCAGTATATCAAGACAAAACTATAATCAAGTCCTTGCACAGTCAAGCCCTAAAGGCAGTGTCAGTCCAAGCACCCCCAGAGGAACTAGATGAGCTAGGCAGCCTGACCAAGCATGGCAAATACTTCTTTTCCATGGCAAGCTGCTGCAGCTACAAGTCATGGGACACAGATTGTATGCAGGCTGCTGGAGCCATGTTCTGATGGCTTGTGAATACCTGTATTTCTCTGACATGGTATTTCTATCTCATTATCTTTTCTTATTTTCAGTATGGCATCATTAGATATTCCAAGCTAGTTTCAGGCATGTGGACTTGTTTAGGACATATCAGTAAAGCCAATTATACTCATTGCATCAGCTGCTTTGTTATCTAATCAAAGTAAAAGGCCTCCAGTGCTCTACCTGGAACTTTATTTTTGTGTAGAAATACAATTTTGATGAATGCTTTGATAAAACAGGAAAAGCTATTTTGGGGGAAGTTGCTTTGCTTTTGGACAGTGGATTTTTATTATTTTAAACACATGAGCCTTTGTTTAAAAGAGAGAAAGCCTGCACATTTTCTTGTTTACTTTGCCTTTGCTTTCCCTTCTGACAGGGGGTAAAACTTCCTCAACCTACTCCCCTGTGAGCTTAACCCCAAATTTCACTGTATGATGTCTGTGCTGTTCTTTTCACCGAAAAAAAAGAAAGAAAAAAAAAGGGGAGGGGGGGCAGGGTGGGGAGGGATTTAAAATGCTGTGGCCAACTGAGCTCATCAAGGATAACAAAGGGTTCAGCACTAGGTCTGGCTTGGAAACTTGGGGGGAAATTCAGCAGTGACACTGAGGGCTGCAGAAGACGGATCACAGCTCTAAAAAGGCTTTTTCTTGTGGGCTCTCTGGACCTGTTTCCTCTTTTGACTTGTTTTATTTCTGTCTATCTGAGGTGTTGAGAGCAACACTCAGGCCGATGTGGCTAAGCATTTTAAGATGAGGCAGAGAAGGCGAGTCCAGTCACTGAGACATAGCCATGCATTCTCCCAACTCTTTGATGTTTCTCTGAGACTCTCATGTCCTGCTGAAGTTTGCTTGTAAAGTCATTGTTAGAAGGCATTTTCATGCTTCCCCACAGGAAAAAAAATAATGTAACACTGAGTCACTTTGCATTGATCTCAGCACCTCACTTCCTCCCACAGCTTCTGTGGAAGACCAAGGTCATGAATTCTCTATGCCCTCCTGGCTTTCCAGACCTCTTTGCTAGGGCCAGCCCTTGCTCTCCAGGACCAGGTTAAGCCCCAGATATTCAGCGCTTTGTGCAATTGGATGGAGTTGTACCCCTCAGTGCAGGTGTTGAGAAGCCCCAGAGCACCCCTTTCCCTATCCTGCAGAGAAGAAAGAACCTCCCTCCTTGGCTGCAGCTCACTCACAGGTGAAGGGGAGGTCCCAGCCAGTCCCTGCTGCCAGGACCTAGATGCTTAGATGATGGGTGGGTGGCCACAGCCCTCTCCTGGCCCATTCTGAGAGAGGACAGTCTGAGAGCACTTCAGCTGTGCACACCTGGACAAACAAGACTGCACTGGTCTTTTCTCCCAGCTTGTCTTCAAAGACATGCTGGAAAAGGAGTCTTTATTTTTTATTGTTCAGATATTGATGTCCCAACTGTTGGGACGTCACAAAGGCCAAAGGCAGTTCTACTGAATAAATGAATGGGTGAATGGTCTGAATGTGATGCCTGTTTCTTTTTATTAAGTGCACAGGAACCTTACAGATGCTTTCTGTTTCTTCTCCTCCTTGGAGCTGTGGTCCCCCAGTGCATTGCAGACACCAGAGCAACAGGTAGAGTAGAGTTCAGTTTGTAGGATGAGGTTTTGTACTAGCCCTGACCTGAACTATAACATTTCCAAGCCTCTGCCCCACCAGTGAGAAAGAAGCAGCCTGGAGGAAGGGTATAAAAATAGCTCTTTGAGTAAAATCTATTTCCTCTGTATTTAGTTGTGTGTCTTGAAATACATGTAGTATGGTGGGAAGGGGGGAGTTGTTCTGTAGTGCTCGGCCCATCAAGCTAACAGGAAGGTCATCCTGAAAGAGCAATTAGGAGCATGTGGATAGCTTGTGTCTTGTGTTTCCTCTGGGGCCAGTCTAAATTTAGCAGCTTCACAGATGGATGTCAGACTGTAATCCATCTGGGACTATGGGGGGAAGAGTAGGATCTGGGTTGTTTGCCTAGGCTTTTTTGCTGTATAACTAGCTTCAGTGAGCCACCATTCATTGTTATGTTCCTCGTGGTTTTCTACTTTGCTCAATACACTGCAACTTACTGCCTGATCATTTTCCCTGAAATGCTTAAAGTTTAAGCATGAAGGAAAAATAAACTGCTAATTCTGGGTTCATACCTGAAATCCCTTCTAACTTTATGTCAATTTGTGGATGTACATTTTAATAGCATCCTGACAAAGGTTGACCCTATAATTAGTACTTGCAAGAACTGCAGTAACACAAGTACTTGATGGTTTCAGCTTCCCCAAAATGTTGCCTCTTCACTCTTTCAGATTCCAGACAGTTAAAGGGACTAATCCTATATGCAGTATTTGCATCCTGAAAGGCCTGTTCACTGCTGGGCTGGTCCTTCCGTTGCTAATCTTGAACAAATATTTTATGAGTATGTTTTGAAGTGAACTAGCTCTGCTAAAAATCCCATTTCCCTGACCAGTCTGAGCCGGAGATATGCAAACTGCAGTACAAAGCACATGTGTATTAAATAATGTATTTCAAGTAATTGAAATCATGTTTATGTATATTTGCTTCAGCACACTGCCCAGATTTGATATATCGATCCTGACACAAGAAGCCTGATTTTCCTGTTATTTACGCAAGCATTTTGTCAAAGCAGTTATTCCCAGGTTACGCATTTTGCAAAAGAGCCTTAACCAATGTAAACTTTACTTAGTTCAGATTAATCCCAAATTATAAAAAGTAGAGTTAATGTTATTGTCACATGATGGTCTAGAAGGCTATAGCAGGAGATTATTTACATAAATGCCAATGTACTTTTTCTGTTCCTATTAACTGGTCTCACAAAATATATTATCTCTTCTTACAAATGTTGCCTTTAACTCCAGAATTGTATTTTTTGAAGTTTTTTTTTGGTTGGTTGGGTGGGTGGGGTTTTTAAGGCAGGGTCCATACTTGACTATATTTTCCTTAAATCTGTTTAAATAAGTCTCTCACAGTTCAGAACAGGTTAATGGAGGTTAAACCAATCTTGCCTTTGGATATCCTGAGCATTTATTAAAAGGTGCTGTTCTACATATGTATCATGTATTCTGCATAAATGCACTAAATAATTATTGATTCTGCAGAATTGTGATGCAATGAAATAAGTACTTTTTTCCTTTCTAGAGTTTGCAAAATATAAATTGAATTTTCCACTATGTAAAAATAGCAAGAGATAATCGTTTGCATGTTGCAGGAAAGGTTGGGATGACCTCCAGTCTCTCTAAAGGTGCGCCTCCCAACAGAAACAATAGTAATGGACTCTCCAACACTTCATGTGATAGAGCAGCCTTGTCTTCTTATCTTAAGCAAGACAATTTACAGCTCACGTGTGTTGATGACTCCTGTTTTTATGAAGTGAACCTAAGGTTCCACAATTCTCACCAGTAATATTAAACTGCCTGATTCTAAACTATAATTTTTATTGCCCATTGCTTTTGTAAACCAAAGGGATTATAAGTTTAAAAGGAGCACACAGTGTTCATATTTCAAGGACATTTTTCTATTTTCTAGATTAGGGAGGAACACTGAAATCTTTCAACTCAAGATACACTTTAAGTAAGTATTTTTAGGTCTGCATACATTTCAGTTTTACTCCTTCCAGACTTCACCCAGCTCTTTATTTTCTCTGTAGATTTCATATTTCTTCAGATTTTTAAGTTAATAGCTGCATTTTGCCAAGGAATATATACCCAGTTTCCTTGGAAATCTATGGGAATTTCATTTAGGCATCACAGAACGGATTCTGGCCTTAAAAGCCAAATGGCATTCTTCAGAAAAACATTGAAGAATTAACTCTGCAGGACTCTTACTCATTGAAATAAAAACATTTTTCCTTCCACTGACTGCAAAAGTCAGATTAAGTTTCATGCAGTGTGAAGCACTCAGGGTGCTCTTGATGCAAATGAAGGCCATTCAAAACCATGAAAAAGCTTAGTAAAAGAAAGTTTTGTGCATGGATGGCAGGGGAAGGTAGTTCAGGCTTTACACCCAGTAGTCTTCATGGCCATTGCACATCTGTTCAGACAAATCTGCTGTAGTTGTGCTATGCATACACAGTGCTATTCCACAGGAGAACTGCTTTGTACATAGTCTTCACCTGGAAGCTATATACATATATACTGCAGTGTTCAATCTGCTACAGCCTTTCCTTATTTTGAAGATGTGTCTTCACGTAAAGATGCAAAAATCCACATTCCACTCCCCGTCAGCTTGCTGATTGCCATCATAAAACATGCTACAGGACATGCAGGCACAGCAGAGACGGGCCTGATCTCAGCAGCACTGGGGCCTGGGGCTTCTCTCTGCTGAACAAAAGATAGTTGGATAGATGGAAGTGCCCATTTTGTCTCATTAAAGGGAGGCTGAATGCCTTTGAGCGTCAGATATGTGTTCTCTGCCTACCCAAGCAGCCAGGATCTACCATAGAGAGTAGGATCACTGAAATCAGGAGATAGTACAACAGTACAGGTGACACATATGTCATGCACTTTGAGGCTTTTGCAGTAAAATCTGAACAGCAATGACAGGAGAACGAAGGCAGATCACAGAACCCATCTGGGATAAAATGAACTTTTTTTCCACCCTAGGTTAATTTTAACCTGGATCAGTTTGCAGATCAGATTCGCTGTAAGGCTGCACAAACATTTCTGTTAGCACAGGGGAAGCAGCAGAAAGGAGCAGGCACCTGGGAGAGACAGACAGGCAGCAAAGGGTTTTGGCAAGGCTGTTGGCTCTTGACAATTCAAAGTGCTCATGGAACTATCATATAATGTGGAGCTGTTACATACCAAGAGATTGGCTGAACATAGGAGTTAAAAAATACTCCATGACATCATGTACTCATCCCTCTCACAGAAAGACAACAGGGTTTTCTGTCTGTGAGGGCTGGAAATGCAATTGTGTAGAAGTCCATCTTTTGGCAATGTCTGATGGTATCCAGCAGAAGGGGGATTTCTAGAGTACTTGGTCTAGACTAGCAATTGCTCACTGATGTTCCCAGGAGCAGCATTTCTGTACTGGACATCAGCAGACATCCTGTCTGGCAGAGAGCTAGCATCCTAATAATGCCATTATTGCTAGTGCATGGCACCAAAGAATGAAAGCAGGCAGAGGTGCTCCACACTGATGAAAGCAGAGGGGTTGTTTTCTAGCCACTTATTCCGCTAGCTAACAAATAGTTTGGTTTTTTTTTTTTTTTAGTTCTCTGCACTAAGGCTGCCTGTTTTGTGTTTCCTTGTTATTTATACTCACCGTTAAGTTTCAGTAACAGCTTTACAGATTCTTTTATGCTGTCTTAAATCTGGTATTGTAAATCAGAAAGCTTTGCCATCTTGAATATTGCCTGGTAAGAACTTCTCTGCATTTTTACCCTATTAAAAAAAGGGAAGTGGAAAATGCAGTTAATGCAATAATTTTGGCCCAAATAAAGAAAAGCTTTTATAATATTGACATTGAATTTTATTTTAATTCCAGTCCAATTCCTGTAGACTGGCCAAACAGAGGAAATTTTCCCTCTAACTCACAAATGATGTGTGCTGCTTTTGTAATTTTAGTTTTAATTTGCCTTGAATCATAATTGTGTTGGATACTAGGTAAGGAGTAGGTGATGAACAGAGCTTGCGCCTTCTGCAGAACATCTCAGGAAAATAGTCTGAATACTCTTCCTTTAAAAAAAAAAACAACCAACCAACCAACACCACAACAAAAAACCCCACACAAAAAGAAAATGCTCAAACCCACAACCAAACAAGAAAAATAAAACACCAAACACCAAAAAACAACCAAAACAAACCAAACAAAAAAAACGCAACCAAAACAGGTAACAACTTACTCTAAGGGAGAAGAAATGCCATTTAGAGAGAAAATTAGCTGTGGTTTCTACCTTCTAAATAGAAGAGCCTCAGGGAAGTTGAGACCGGCAAGTCAGGAATACTTTTGTTATACTATTAGTCTGTAGTTGCTAAAACAACAACTCACCTTTGTCATGCACAAGCGGGTGAGGCTCCTGTTTGTCTTGGAAAGCAGACCATGATGGGCTGAGATAGACTCTGCTGAGGCCCAACACAGTAAGACAGGAGCCAGAACATGTCCAAAAGGCAGCGCTTTAATGCTTTGTGTCTCCCATCACTGGGTATTGCAGGAACTACCAAAGATATGTCTCTGCTCTAATGGAGATAAGTGCTTCAGGAAATTAACACAAAACCTGCTTTAAAGTTTTATTTCACTTTTTTTCTGCTGAAGGGTTGGGTTTTTATTCTGACCAGCTTATTCAGGATGCGTCCACCATGCAGCATTGCTCTGCAGCTATGTACACTACTAACATAACGTGGCACGTAGCTTCACTTACTGGATCGCTCACGTTTAACTGGTTTGTGAGATCAGGCTCTTTGCTGCAGCCTCGAGTGTAACTCATCTGGTGGTACTGCTGGCCAGTCAGACAAGTCCACTCTTGCTGAAGCAGTATAGCCAGCCCAGGGCAGGTGAACTTACATTGAGACCTTGGAGGATGGCAGCAGGGTAAGACTGTGCTAGCTTCTGTTTTCTTAAGCAACTCACTGTCAGAAAATGGTTACTGCTTAAGAAGCAGCTGTATATGTATATGGTCCTGTGCTCAGGAAACCAGAGGGTATAGACAATGTAGGAATCTGTTCTAATATATCTGAGAGGCAAAATTAGGCTGGAGGTTAAAGGGGCACATGTGTTCCACAGGTCTGTTCTGCTCCCAAGAGTGAATGAAACTCTTGCAGATTATACCTACATGAATATTTTGGGGGCAACTCTAAGTTCCCTTGAGACAGACTGAACCACATGAAAGCGAGTTTATGTTTCTTATTCTGCAGTCTGCTCTACATCCGTCTAACTCGTGCTGTTTATGTGATGATCTTTTTAAGAAACTTCTGGGGGTAAGTCTCCAAGTAACTTGTTTTTTTGTTTTTTTGTTTTTTTTTGTTTGGTTGGTTGGTTGTTTTTGTTTTTTTTTGTAGGCTCTTCCTTCTTTCTAGGATGGAGAGAAATATAAAAGATGGGTTGTAGATTAGGAAAGAAAGGTTAGGCTAGTGTTGGTAGGGGAATTCTGATGTTTGGAGGAGATGGGTTGCACAGCATAATGGTGAGGTCCATCTCAGCAGAGCAAAGAGGTCTGGCTATGGCTTTTAAGGCTCTACAGTAGAGTTGGTGGGCCAGGATGTTGTTTGTTTCCATATACCCATCCCGTGCTGACGTTTACAGCAGAGGGATCAGGAAAGATATATTCTAACATTTGGTGAATATATGCCTACATCACAGTTCAGCATGGAGTTTGTGCTGGACTGTCTATATTTCTTCTTAATTTGTTTGTTTTAGCTAGTTGAGAATGTTCTTTTTTTACCTACCACTGTGCTGAAGTGAGGAGCCAAAAACCTCTCTTTGGAGTTGTGCTCCCTTGCACTGGGAGGGAATATGACTCTTACTTATTTATTTCTTTTATTTTTTCATTTTATTTTTTTGATTTTCTTTTAAATTATTTTCAATTTATTTGATCTGGTTTAGTACCCAAGAAAGTTGTTGTTTTTTCCAACTGGCATGACAAGGCCCTGGCTATTTTTAAAGAATGTGGTTCATTTGATTTAATCTAATGAATGTTTAGTGCTGTTGAAAATAGCTGGAGCCAGAGCCAAGAATAATGTACAGAAATGTGCTGGTTGAGCAAGGACTGCTTCACTCTGCCAATCTGCTTTCCTCTCAATTATTCAGATTTACCTGGTTTTGCAAGTAGCATTTGCAGGCAAGACATATTGATCGGGGTGCTTTTTAATACTGAATCTAAAGGCCAACAATATCAGAGACATGTTTTGCCACACTCATTTCAAGACATATCAAACAATAACAGCTCTTCTTGTTCAGTGTAGGGTGTCTAATCTCTGTTTCTGACCACTTTGAAGGGAATGTGAAATGCTAATATCCTTTTATCGTGCACAGGAAAATTGAAGCATGAAATGGTGATTTTTTTTCCTCTAAAGTCACCCAGAAAGCAAGTGAGAGAATCAGTAATGAACTAGTCAGCTAGTGGGTTCCTTAAGCTGCTCTGTAACTCTTGATTTCTCCATGAACTGACACAAGACCATAATCAGAAAACAAATCCTGTATTTAACTCCTTGCTCCTGGTGTTTCTCATTGACTGGCTCTTGGCACATCCATGTTTACTGTCCTGCCTGCATCTTCTGAATTGCTCTGCAGAGCTACCTAACTCTCCCTATTAACAAAGCTCAAATTTCATACATTTCTTTGCACTATCTAAATATCATAGAATCATAGAACAGTTTGGGTCGGAAGGGACCTTAAAAGGCCATCTAATCCAACCCCCCTGCAATGAGCAGAGACATCTCCAACTAGATCCGGTTGCCCAAGCTGCATCCAGCCTGACCTTGAATGTGTCCAGGGATGGGGCAGCCACCACCTCTCTGGGCAACCTGTGCCAGTGTTTTACCATCCTCACTGTAAAAACCTTTTTCCTCACATCCAGCCTAACCTCCTCTCTTTCAGTTTAAAACCATCACCCCTGGCCCTGTCACAACAGTCCCTGCTGAAAAATCTCGCCCCATCTTTCTTATAGGCCCCTACTAAGAACTGAAAAGTTACAATAAGGTCTCCCCAGAGTCTCCTCCTCTCTAGGCTGAACAACTCCATTGAATATGTCTCTGCAAATCATAATGTATATTTAAATGATATATTTAAAACTCTACAAATCTCTCTTCCTTTGCCATCCATGAGTTATTTCTGATAGATAGCTGGTTTCCTATTCCTTCCTAAGAAATGAGTAGTTAATACTTAAGCTTCATTGGATTTAAAAAATAAATCAGCCATAAAACATCTTACTCTGTGATTGTAGTGCCCGTAGGGATGGATTTTCTGCAGAGATCACTTTACACCCTAAAGCACAATGTATGATTGACTTGCATAAGTAACGAACAGATGTTCCTGACGGTTATTACATTATTCATCTCTCTGTATATGTGATGGGGGAAGGAAACAGCACCTGTTACTATGGGAGAAATGTTGTTGCTGCTGTTCTGCATTAGAGACCTCCAGGGCAATCTGGGCTGGGCGTATTTCACTGCATTTGTGTTGACCTAAATGAAGCCATGCCAATTTACATCCACTAGTTATTTTGTCCCATGTTTTCCTCAGATAGGTCCTTCAGTTTATAACCTAAGAAAATTAAATAGCTGATGCAGGCATGAGGAGACATTGCACTGGAGACAGTGTAAAAATTTCTGTGTTCCATCTTTCCCCTCAAATTTTGCACAAGAGGACTGGGTAAAAGTATTAGAATTTATTTCCCCTTACAGGAAAAATAATTTCTACAGACTCTCTCAGATTTCATATGAAAGCAGCTCTTACAGCTGGGGACTTTGTAAAGTTGTATGTAAAACCAGCCAGGACTAATTTCCTCATCATCCTGACAGACTGAGATGACTTCACTTCCATCAGCTGCATTGCACAGGGCAGCACACTTGACCTGTGGCACAGGCACACTGCTAATAGCCTTAGCTTCAGATGCAGCAAGCCAGGACCCTAAAATTTTCTCAGCCACTCCACTGCAGATAACAGCAGTTATGTTTAGAGTGTGGTGCCAGGAGATGTTTCCTTGACGAATACCTGCAACTAAGGCACAGGTTAGAGCAAGGGCAGGAATGTTCTCTTTGCCAGGGGACATGCACGTTTTTCGTGGACAGAAGACTCACACATTAATGCACCCTGTCCAATAATGACATAAAAAATATAATGTGAACATAGAAGGTGATGTTAAGGATCCTTGCTAGTCCCACCAAGAGCCTTCTCATCCATCACCCAGGGCAAGTGGGCTGTGCAGATTTTAACCCACCCCATGTAATCTCTGCAACACTGCTAATTCCCAAAGGCCAGACTTCCTACTTCAAGCTAAAGGCTCAATGCAGTTGGCAGTGCAGCTCCCCTGATGATGATGACAGAAGTCTTCCTCATCCAGGGCTGAAGCTGAGCTAGACAGTGCCCCTGCATGTCTCCTCTTCTGCTTTATAAGATCTGATAGGACGTGATTATTGAGAATATGTCTTTCAGTCTTATTTTGTGAAATATTTATTGCATATAGAGTTTACCAGTAAGTAGGCATAGATATATGTGGTTTTAAAGAATGACTTTTTAGGTATAGCCTTCACAGTATCACTAGAACTGTAGACTGGGGGGAGATGGGAAAAAGGAAAGAAACCTACTTCCCCCCAGAATGGTGACTTCAATTCAGGTTTAATTAAGCAAACAGGTTTCAGAGCCGAGATGGAACCTTAATTCTGTTTCAAAGATTGGCTGTAATTATAACTTCACCATCTAAACACTGTTTTACTTAAACTTCACCCCCAAGTAGGGCCCTATTGCTGTGTATTTGACGTAACATACACCACATTTCCCAGATGGTCTCCCTCGGCCCGATGGCCCAGGCCCTCCTTGAGTGAGATCGGCCAAGCCCCTCCCTGCTCCCAGCAACGCAGCCTGCTTCATCTCCCATGGCAGGCTTCGCGCTTCGTGATGGCGGGTTTCGCCCCCTACCATGGCAGGCTGCGATGCCAGGCCTGGCCGCTAGATGTCCCCGCCCGCCGTCCCATCCGCCCGCTCCGCGGGACCGGCGGCGGTAGGCCCCGCACAGCCCGGGCTGCTGCCCCCAAGGTGGGCGCTCGCAGCGGGCAGCTCTGCCGAGAGCCGCGGGAACTTAGAGGTGAAATGCTACTTTTAGGGTGTTTCCTAGTTCCCTCTATGAGGAGTCTCACAGATTTCCTTATGATGACTTTTAAAGCCCACCACGAGCAGGGCGCAGGCATACCGTGCACTGCACAGGGAGTGCTCAGAGCCCATATTGCCGGGCAGATGCCCCAGGAACAGCGAAATGACAGTGAAGAGCATGTTCATCTCACCCCTTTTTTTCTGTTTGCATGAAGCAGGCTGAGTTTAGGTGGGAGGCAGCCAGCCCCTAGGGCAGATGGTGGTCATGGTGTGAGGGAGGGGATCACAGGAGAGAGAGGTGTTCTATGAAGCAGAAAGCAGTGGAGAAGTGAAGAGCCGCCTTCTCAAAAAATCCCTGCTACGAGTTCCCTGAATCGTTTGGAGGCCCTAAGCTGGTGCTTTCTCACTGCCTGGCACCTGAAGAGTGGCTGCCTGGGGCACTGCGGCAGAGACAAATGGTCTAGGGGAAAGGGAGAGATGCAGAAGGGTGGGGGTGCCCTAGCTGGTTCCCATCCCACCTCTTCCTTCTCCAGCAGCAGCTGCGGTTTCTGCTCCCGGTGAAAAGTATTATCACCCTGCTACAGGCACCTTGCATCTCCCAGATAGGCAAAGACCCAAGTCAAAGAAAACACTCAGCAAAGTGGAAACAGAGTTAAGGTTCCTTTCTTTCTTGAACATTGAAAAGCACCTTGGTGCTCAAGGGCATTGGCAGGAAAACTTTGTGCTCCTGGCTTGTTATGAGGTGAACAGTCTTTGCAGTGTGGCTGTAGTCGAAGAACAGTTCCTACAGCGCAGCCAGAAGTGAAGCAGGAAGGTTTTATTGGTTATTATGGTGGAGGGAGTCTCTTGGGGAGGGTCTCTGGCATGCTCCTACCAGGTAATGGGGTCCTTGTACCAGGATGGCTCTAGGGTCCACACGGTGCTGCCTGGCAGCTACATGAAATCATCCACCACAGGCCACTCTGGGCAGGAGCACCCACTACATAGGTAGAATCCAGGGTGGGTTTGTGAATGTTGTGCTGGAGTCGCAGCCCTCATCTTCTGTCCAGACATGGCCCTTGCCCCTTGGCCCCATGGCACTATTGCTCAAAAAAAACATTATGCAGAAAACTGAAAGCCTTAATCCAGATCACCATTGGTACAGCCATGCCTGCTCAGGCTGAAGCCTTGGCACGCAGAGGCACAGAGCACAGTACATCTCCCTTCTGCTGTTCCCTCTCAGCATGGATTTCTGCCTGGGAGAAGCAGCTCATTGGGTTTGTACAGCTTTAGTGCAAGAGTGCAAAACTATGATGCTGCCACTCTGGAATCCTGCCCGACCTCTCCTACCAGCTGCCTCCAGCAAAGTTCCAGAGGGTTTTGGCACATCTAGTTTTCTATGCTTTAGGTGGGAAATCCTAACACAACAGGCTGGCACCTTCCAAAGCAAGCTGTACTTCTGGGTCTTAGGTGTCCGTGTGTCAGAAGGGTAAGCATTTACCCTGCAGTGCCCCAGGCAAGTCTCCTGGAGAACACAGGCAGAACCACTGGGATCCCAGCAGGCTGGTTAGTATTCTAGTTAGTATTTTCAACTAGTTGTAAAAAGTTTTAGCTGTCAGAGCCTTGCGCTAAAGAACGGGAAAGGGGGGGGGGGGGGGGGAGAAAAAGAAAAAAGTTGTGAACTTAATTAAAAAAAAACCACGGCAATGCAAGTTTTGCCTTTTAAAGACTTCGGAGGAGCCCCCTCCACGACCTATCAGAGCTGTAGCAGACTTCCTCCCAGGCAGTTTTTATGTCTCTCTCCCGACGTCGGAAGTCGCCCGCCCGGGCGCAGCTGCAGCCCCTTCCCGCTGTACACCCGTCCCCTTTCCACACAGCGGCGGCAGCCCCGGCCGTCCCGGTCCCCGCGGCCGTGCAGCGCGCCCCGCCCGCCACCGCCCCGCTGCAGGAGGCGGTGCGGGGTCCGAGGGCCGCCCCGCCCCCGAGGTGCGGCGGCACGGCGGGAGCGGCGGCTGCGGGCGGCGCGGGTGCTTATCGCGGCTATTTTTAAATTTATTTTTTTTTTTTTTGCCTTAGGCCTTTTTTCCTTTTTTTTTTTTTTTTTCCCTCTCTTTAATTCCTCCGTGCTCTGTTGTTTTTCCTAAGCGGACCGGTGGCTCCTTGCCATGAGCAGCCCGAAGGCAGCATGAAAGCGGGCAGGCGCGGCTATCCCGCCCGCTCCGGTGTAGGATGGCTCTTGGCGAAGTGCTGCTGCTGCTGCTCCTCTTGCAAAGGTCGGTGGGGGCCGGGGCGTGGGGAGCTCTCCCCCAGGAGTCTGGGGCAGGCGCTGAGGGGCCGGGAGCTCGGCAGTGCCCCGCCGCCAGCCCGCCCTGCCCGGGGACGCCGGGGGAAGGGGCAGGTGAAGGCGGGGAGCGGCTGGGCCGGGCGTCCCGCAGCCCGGTGGCCCCCGCAAGCCTCCGGGAGGCCGGCCACGGGCACCGGGAGGGAGAGGTCTGAAGCTGACAGGACACTTTTTATCGTTGCTGGTAGGAAACACCTTGGGACTGTGAGGTCAATAGGGCAGGGAGAAATATTTGCTTAAATCCGAGTTCTGTTTTTTTTTAGTCTTTCCAGTCTTTCTTGGTCTTGGATAGGAGCAAAATGCTTTGAGAACATCTGTTTCTCACAGTTCGCAGATCTGTGAATGGTGAATTGGGAAGGTCTGGGGAAGCTGGCTGGGCTGAAACGCTCGGAGAGATGTGGGAAAGCCGCAGCAGCTAGAGGGGCTTGTAAAAATAAAATAGAAATCTGGCGTTTACAAGGAGCAGGGCAGTTCAGATGCTTTGACTGGAGATTTCCCAGCCTGTAGTCTTTATGCTGTGATACAGCTCTTGAACTTGTTCTGGATAATATGAGTTTGTTGAAGATCTGTGTGCAGCATTTCAGTGTTTCCTCTTCTCTGAATGGCCAAGCAAAAAAAAATGTCCCAAAAGAAAAAAAAAAACAAACTTGCCTTTTGTTGTGGGTCGTTTTTTATTTTTTTAAATGAAAGCTTTTAAATACATTTTTTTTGTACTTGTGGAACCCATTTGTACATCACCAGATAAAGATGACTTTGAGGATGGGTGGGTTTATTGATTTCTTAAGGCACACATTTGCAGTGTAGGAGCTCTGTTTGCCCAGTTACTGAACTAAAGTCACAGTTATGTGGTGACAGCAGCAAACTAGGTGGTGATAGAGTTTGCTATGATTTCATAAGACATTGATCTTCTGCAGCATGGGGAAGACACGCTACTTCATGCCAAAGAAGTGGCTCGTGAGGTCAATGTACAAAACCTTGCTGTCTTGAAACCTCTAAGAAAGACTATGTAACCTGGTTGTAGGGGTAGGGCTGCTAAGAGAAGGGTTGTGGTACTAAATTATTACCATGAAAAAAAGCCTGTGCTTTACTGGCTCTGGTCTTTAAAATGTTGATTCTAACAGATTAAAATCTCTCTGCTGCCTGTCATGCCTGCAAGCATGTCTAGAAGGGGGAAGGGGAAACAGCTGGCTCTTCTCTCTCCTTCTGAAATGTTAACTCTGCAGTTCTAATTTGCCAGGATAGTGACAAAAAGTGTTTTGAGATACCAATTGCTTTACTTCTTTCTTGTCCTCAGTAGTAAACTTCAGGCAAAAAGTTGTAAAAGGCTAGCTGTTATGCTGTAAGTATTAAAGAAAATCAGAGGTAGTCAGATGTGGAAATACTACTCCCTGAATATAAGCAGGTACCAAACCTGACATTTGACGAGGGATTTGGGTGCCCCAAACTACAGCATCACTGTTCTCATGTTGGCAGCTTCTGCCATTAAGCTTGGAGATGCTTTAATGTGTCAGCTAGACCTTTGAGGCTCTAACTTGATATATTCTGCATTGTCAGTGATCATCTTTGCTTCTGGGAGACATTTAATCCCAGGGCTTCTCAGTGATCTCAGACATGCAGTGCAAATAGGTGGCTGTTGTTTGTGTTTAAAATGGATGTGAAGCACCTTGGAGCTGTTCTCACTGCTGCCCCATACATGACCTTGCATTTGCCTTTGGAAATGTGGCTCTGCCTTTACCTGGTGACAGATGCCTGATGTATCTTGATCTTTTGTATCAAATGAGTAGAGTTTTTTTGTGTGCCAATATGAACCCTTCAGTGAGAGGAATTGAGAAGATGAGCATGCACTCTATGCCCAAACACAGGTTGTGTCAGCACAAGCTGTGTCAGTGCTTTTGATGCTGTGGAGCTTGATGGTGATGTGGATGCTTGATTTCCTAAATAGCAATAATAATAAGGAGCTGGAAAAAATGAAACTCTGGGTCATAAAATGTAAGTTTGGTGTAACTAGGCATTTCTCTGATGGATTTTGACTGAGAACTCAAACTCCTCTTTTTCATCAATCTTATGCTGGCTGTTGCAGCAGTGGAGACCTTGATACTGTTTTATTGCTTGTTTCTCTTGGTGATTTTCAGTTCTCGTCAGCCTTGCCCATGTACAAAGCTACTGGGATCTATCCAGAGAAAGAAACTGACACTTAGTACCATTTGCAGTTTTGCTCTGACCCTGATAGTCTCCTGTATGAACTAAATAAGGACTACTTGTCTGTTGTGAAGTATGGAGAGATATGAATCCTAATATAGGAGTGCCTCAAAGCAAGAGTCTGTCACTTGCTTTCAGCCATAAAAAGGGATATTTAAGAGCCTAGACTTGCACAGCCTTTAGGCCAATGGCCTTAATCAGTCAAGAGTGGGCAAGAAAGGCTTTTTGCTGTACCTCCTAAATGCGCAAGTGCTAAGTGACCTTGTATAATGGGATGCTTCTTAGGGCTGCAAAATTGGCCCTGAAAGCAGACTAATGGGAGGGTTTGAATTCAGATGGTCTTCTGATAACTAGAAAGTTGTTGAACTCTTCTTAGAAATCAGTCAGCTGCATGCCTTGAGTGGGACAAGGTCAACAATTTGTTGCCTTTAAACACAAAGCAAAGTCCAGCGGGTGAGTGCTATTGCTCTGCGCTACCTACTGCACAGAGCTCTGAAGCTCAGTGGTGAGTGCATGGAGCTTGGGTCAGGTGGAGACTGAACTCCAGGCTCTGATGTACAGTAGACCTGTAAAGGCTACTCAGTGACTCAGATTTAACCTAGATTTTGTGTGCTGGACTGTACCCATGCTCTTATTTAGAGGACATTTCTTTGCAGTATCTGAGCTCATCCAGTTCTAGCTCAACCTAAGGCACACTGCGGTTTTGTTGCCCTAAGGGGCACCAGAGGGTGGAAAGCACTAGCAAGGTGTAGGGAATGCTTTTCTTTGAGCACAAGGAGGGAGATGTTCTCATCTACTGGATTTGAGAAGCTAGCTATGGATGCATCTGGTACAACCCAAAGATACTCTTAACCAGTCTGTGGTTAAGAGTAGTCTATTATCAGCATGAGTTTACAGTGCAACACCTTACACCGTATTCTAGGTAATATTACGTGGCTGCAGAGTGGCTTCAGGTGAGAATATCAAACACTTTTTACTTGAGGGTAGCCAGAAACAGGGAAGGATTTAAATGGATGTACCAATTCAGCTTCAGTAAAGAAATGTACCTCTGCCTCCTTCAACAGTTGCCGTTCTGAGCAGGCTGTTGTTCATATGATAACTTTTAATTTCAGAACAAAAGAAACTTAATCAGAATATCAAATCTTTAATCTCATTATGTTAAAAATGAGAGTGGGTTTGTGTCTGTACTAAACTCGTATTTAAACTTGTAAAGCTCTTATTTAAATTTCCTGTGGCTTATCCTATCTCCTATAGTTTTGCTCTTCCTTCTGGATTTTTTTTTACTGTCCTTGGTTTTGTTCTTTCCTTCATTTTCCTCTTCCTACTATCGTTCCCTGAGTCTTTGATTTGATACTGGCTCAGTCTGGTGAACCTCTTTGCTGTAAGATTAACAGAGTAAGCTTCTCTTGACAGAGTGATGGTGATACAATGACCTTGCATATCTTTGCTAGCTGGTCAGAAACAAAGCCTTAACTGGAAGTTAGGCAAACCAGCATCATTACAAGGGTTGTCAACAGCATGCTAATAAAAGTTATTTCTTCGTTAGGTAAAAAGTGAGATCTGATGGTGCTTTTTATAGAAGGTGCTGACAGTGTTACAGTGAGCTGCAGAGCTTTGCTAAAGAAACTGGTACCTTTGTGCTGAGTAGTAGCAAGAGGGTGATCTGCAGTAATATATTCAAGCCCATAACATTTCCTAATTTGAACATATTTTATTTAGTGTTTCAGGCTGAGCCATGGTTACACTGTGTAAAGCATAATGGAATTCATGGCCAAAGCAGTTCCGTCAAACTGAGGCAGAGGAGAAAACAATAGTAAAATTGAGGGTGTCAACCAAAGCTCACTTAGTTTCCTGGTCCTTCCTGAATGAGAAATATGAGGAAACTCTTACCTTCCCCAAACTTCACTTGGGTGAAGTCCATCTGTTGCTCATTAGTTGCATCTCAGTGGAGTCAAGAGGATCAAGTGTACTAGTCTTCTGTGGGCAGCCTCCCATGCCAGAGTTGTGCTCAGCTCTTTCTCCTGGCAGGTTCACAAGCAAATGGCTGTGGTGAGACTTGGGAGAGTTGTTGTTATTTTTCTTCTAGAGTTATTAAGAGAATACTGGTAAGCCCATGACAGGAACATCTCTTCCAAGTCTTGTGTTTTCCCACTTCTGCAGGCTGAGTCAGAAGTCAGAGTAGGTCATGACAGATAGTTATCGGAAGGGACAAAAAAGCTGATGAAAACGCTGCTCAGTTGAGCAGGCAGGATTAACTCACAAGGCAGATACTGTCTGCAAAAAACAGCCCTGCTCTTTCTGTTAGTGTGGAAATGTGCTTTCCCGCACCTGCTTTACCACGCTTCTGACAGTCCAATGTTAAGCCTGTCCCAGAAGCATGCCTGAGTCCCCCTGCCAGTCTTCTGCAGTAAATACTAACTGATCTGAACCTGTTAGTATTTGAGTATGTGGCATGTCTGTCATCCCTTGAACATAGCAATGAGATGTAGGAGGATTTCAGCAGAAGTCATGAGGCTGATAAGCAGCCTCTGAATGTGGACAATTGAGGGATAAGTATGGTCATGGCTCTGTTGGCAGGCTGGGGGAACAGTGAGGTCTTTTTAGGGTTATTTAGTTCTAAGTGGTTTTATATCTTACCTGTTTGCAGCAGGGTTTTTTGAGGGTAGAAACCTTGTTAGGGATACAAAAGGTCAAGTTTTCAGTAGGTTCATGTTACTACAAAACACAAAGTGTCCAAGACCACAAAGGTTTGAGGTTTCTCAAAGAGCTGGTTGCTGCACATGACTTTCTGGTCACCACTGTCATCTTCCACCAGCCAAATCTGATGTTTACCATATCGGTGCCAGTGTTCGGGATGCTTTAGCAACTTTTTCTTGGTTCCCAAGATACAAGTAATATTAGTGTTATTTTTTTCTTTTTTGAAAGTTACATGCACACTGCTAGACAATTCTAGCTCTCTCAGTGCAAGCTATCCCCTCATCCTCCAGCTTTGTGTCTCTCTTTGTGACTGATCTTTCAGCTTTATCTTTTGAGATGTAGTTTTATACAGGATATGATGAAAGTACAGAAAAGCTTTCAGATCTTGGTTCATATGCGTAAAATGGATAGCAAGAGCTTCTGTAAAGATCAGCTTTCACTTACTAATCTAGGGGTGAATGCATGGTGGGGATCCTTATTATTTGGATTGCTGCATTGTTTTCAGCTTTCATAAATTCATCCAGCTTTAAAGAGACATGGGGTTTGCTTTTATGCAGGCAAAGCTCATAAACTTCCCATTCACTCCAAGGAGCATATAAGAATTCACAGGGCTTTATTCATTTTGTCAACAGCCTGAAGGGAGACTTTATTCTAAGGGAAAGAGAAGAGATAATTGTGAAAAATATAGCTTGGACAACTCCCTGTCTGCTGCAAGGAGCACAGGGTAACTGAACGTGCTGCTTTCCTATAAAGTAAGTGCCAGATAGATGTATTGTTTAGGAACTCAGTGTGCAGATGCTGAAATAAAATCTGTCAATTTTGAAGTGAAGCAAAGTGGGCAGTTATTTTACATGATCCCAGAAGGATTTTGTTGTTTGTTTGGTTTTTTTTCCAAAACTGTTATGTTTCAACATACGCCTTGTTAAAACTCGTGTATGTATTAGGAAAACTAATCTATGATTTTAAAGTTAAAAAAACCCAAACCTCAAAGTGTTTCTGTCTAAAAAATAACATCAAGGTACTTCGCAAACACACCAGAACACTGTTACGTTTCAGTGTAATTCTTGTCTGTTAACAGGCTTTATGAAAACATTTTCATCTTTGGCAAAAGCTGCAGTTTCTTTTCAAAAGAGAAGAATTGGTTGGTCCGTTATTACAGCAGGGATCTACTGATGTGATTTTCAATTCAGAAAGGAAATCCAGTTCTTTGACAGTATAGCCACTGCATATCAGTTGCTATTGCAGAGCAGTTCAATTGCTAATATTGCATCCCACAGTTCAATGTCATGTAAAGGTACTTTTAAAACAAGTACAGAAGCACACCTGGCTATTTCCTTGAAAAAGATCTGTAGATCATAAGTAAGACTGCAGCACATGTAAAGAATTGTTAGAAAATACCCAATGAGATACGCTCGAAAACTTCTCCCTTGGCTAATGTTCTTTGCCATTAGAAAACCACAAACCAAACATTAACCTGTTTGCTTTCAATTTTGTAATGTTTGATGTGGCTGATAATGCTTAAATGCAAACCATTCCTTGGATTACAGGTATTTAGTGCAGCCCATTGGGTCTCCTGTTGAGTTTGACATGCCTCTCAGTCCATCGTGGTCCTCTATCCTGGACCAGCCCTGTAGTCCTCTCCCTGGCAGACGGAGAACACGGAAATCACACGCGGACTTCTTTCAGATAATTAGGACAAAATATGAACATTTCACCAGAGAAGTCCAAACGAGATGAGAAGTAGAACTTGCAAACTGAGTTGCAGCAGTTTATAGTAGAACAGCCCTTGGGGTTTCTTCTGTTTGATGAGAAGAGAGACCAATTTTATGTACTCGTTGTATGCTTTTCTCTAATGTAACATGTGTAACACCATGTTGCAGGAAGCCCACTATAGCTCTGACTGGTTTCTTACCTCCCAGCACTTCCCAATGCTTACAGGTGCTCCTCAACTATACGGTGGTTGCTTAGTACCTTTGGAAAATGGCAAAAATACTTCTCCTGTTTTGTTGCTACATGTTGGCACATGAGGAGTTAGTAATTACTATTCTGTTGCCCTTATTGCACCTCAGTGCACTTGGTTATTCCATATATTACAGCCATTGCTAGTCCTGGTACAGCTCAACAGCTTTGGAATCTTGGATCCCTGCAAATATCTTCCAAGTTATGCAAGACTCTGAAGTTATGTAAAGGGGTAAAGCTTGGGAGCCAGACCCGCTGGGAACCCATTAGCAGATGTGATCCTGAGGAACCAGTAGGTGGTTTCTGGTGGAGACAAATTATCTTTTGCATTGGAAGGTTGCACATTAAACATGGAAATTTACTGTTGCTCTGTACCAGAAAGCACAAGTACAGTTTATATGTCAGGTTTGAGCAAATAACCCTTGTTCGCTAGCACAAGACAGCTTAAACACCTAGGAAAGAGGTGGACTCTTAACCTGTGATAAGGAGGGACTGGATTTAGTGATTCTGGAGGTGTCTCAGCTGTTACTGTTTCTCAGGCATTTTTCCATGTTCAGATTTCACATGGAGCAAGCAGCCCTGAGCACGCAAGGAGAGCTGGGAGTGGTACATTGCTAGTTACAGATAAATCCACTGAGGACACTTTGTCATGCAGTTTAGGCTTGCTGGCAATTACAGCTACAGAGTAGCAGCCAAGGATGTACCCTGTTACACTGTGTTGGGTTTTTTTTTCCCTCTTCCCTTCATAATGCATGTGCCGCTTTAATGAAAAGAGGTTTCTTACAGCCCCAAGACATGCAGTCTTAACCTGTCTCAAAACACATTATAACCTATCTTAAAAGACATTACAGTTCAGTGGGTGCTCCAAAACTTTCTTGAAGTCATGTAGGTAATTGTTGACAAAATGAGTATCCAGTAGTCAGTAGTTATTGCTTCCAGTTTTATATCTACCAGTTGATTTCAGCCTTTTTATAGGCCTGCATGTCCTGAGAAGCACATCACACATGTACACTCACATCAACTCATTCAGTGGCACCAGTTAACTGTGGCCAAGCCAACACCTGCTGCACAGCGGGGAGCAGCAGGATTGCATTAGGGGTGAAGGCAGCATCTAGGTGGTTGTGAGGCAGAGAGCATGACCCAGCATGTGTGTTCCTTCTCACTGGGGCTCGCTGCGGTCCCGAATCAGTTTTGCCTGTGTTGAGCACTCCTGACGAACAAGGCCTCAGCTGTCTGCTGCTGCTTTTACAGTGCCAAGGCAAGCTATGAAAAGTGTTGCACAACCCAGTATAATTTAACCACATGCTGAATAAATACACTTTTGAGAACTTTTTTGAAGAGATGTTGCTTAATTAGTCCTGCAGGGGGTATAATACGTATATTTTTGAAATCCAGTTTTAGCATCATGCAATTAGCTTTTATGGCCTGAGGATTCTGATTTAAGACATTCTTTAGTCACTAATGGTAATCTGTTTTAATTAGAAATGCAAGTGTATTTTAGATCCAAATGTATCTGAGTGGTACGATGTAAAAAGATGGTTCACAGCTAATACTAGTGAAGTGCCTGAAGTCTGGCATTGTTTGTATGTTCTGTAGTTTGAACCCTGAGTATCAACAAAATGTTCAAACACTGTGCTCAGCTGAAGCATGGGGAGACTGAATAGCTTCCTTTAGGAAACAGAAGTATTAATCATCAGGGATCCTTTCTAGGGCAGCAGGAGGAAAATCATAGCTTTAGGCAAGAAGGAAGCAAACACTTTGAATATTACAGTAGTAACTTCAGCTCCACAATAGCAAAGCACAGCTCCTGCCAGGGCGCAGGTGCTGAGCAGACAGCAGCATCTTACTTGAATTTGTCTTAGTATCAGGGAAATTACTCAGGCTTGAACCTCCTGGGCTGCTCAGGGAGGACTGTAGCTGCTCAAAGCTGTGCTACTGTAAAATCTGGTCTGGTGGTGTGTCTAAGAAATGCCTCGAGGCCATCTAAAGGCTAATGCTTGCTGAACATTTACCACAGTCACTTGTCCTGGAGCTACTAAACTGTCAGGCAGTTGGGTGTCTGTGATCTGACATCTTACACTGCAGTAAGAGATCACACATACTTGACAAAATCTGTCCAGAAACAAACAGCCTCTGCTGGTAGACTAGTCCAGCCCTTGCTGTTGTGTTCAAGTGTTTCTTTCTCTTAATTACCTTGAAAGATGGAGCCAAAAGAAAGCAGCTACTCAGCAATAGTGAAGATGGCTTTTGTAATGATAATCACTTATTAGACATGTTGTTTGGTAGAGTGTTTTTATAGCTATTTGTGATTAGACACAGAGATGCAGCTGGGGATGAAGCAGTGCAGTTCATAATCAATGAGTTTCTCAGGACTAGCCTTACTGGGGAGGCTGATGGCTGAGTCAAGGCACTTGCACAGCTTCAGAAGGCTGAGACCTTGACAGGGTGCTGCAGAGAGCTCTCCTGTTCCTATACAGCAGGTGCTCTCTGAGATTTCAAGTGCCTGTCCCATCTTTCTTGCTGACGCAGATAGAGTGCAGTAGTGATTCATCACATGAAATTTGATAAACTTGTTGACTGGCACCATGGAGAAGGTTCCTCACAGAACTGCTCCCTACCATGGAGAGCTGTCAAATGAAAAATCAAGATGTAGATCGTGGGGGCCTGTTATGTGAGATTGAGAGCAATGTTCTGATTTTCCTACTTAAGCCAAGTAAATTAAAGCTTCCCACAAGTCTGATGGTCTTAAGTGTGCAGTTAAAAGTCTCCAAGCTGCTTAGCCATTTCCCTGTGCTGTGTTCGAAGAGCAAAACATCACAAGCACCAGCAGTTCTTATCTGTGTGTTTTATTTCCAAAACACTGTTTGCATTTATTTCATTCATTACTTCCTTTAATTCATCCCAACCAGTACCTTTGCTGTGAGCTTGTATTTCCCGCTGGTATTTCTGGAGGATGAGCGCATGGAGGAAGCTGCTTTGGGCTCTAGCCTTGGAGGCTCCAGCTGCAGTGTGTCTGTCGTCAAACACCCCAGCCTTGTTGTTCTTGGTGGTTACGTGGTGTCCACTCTCGCCTGCACCACTTGCAACTTATTCTTATTCCATTCTTTTCTTTTCAGGGGCTGTCAGAGCCTGAATAATTTAAGAGTGAACAAATGAGAGACGTTCATGGAGGACTCTGTTCTTACCTAGGCACAATTTGTCAAGCATGTAGATTGCCTTGGGTTTCCACTGCACCTACCACAACTTTACTAAGAGAAAAGCCCCCTTTCCTAGACATCTGTGTCACTCTTGCTTAGTAAAGTTATTCAAGATCAGCGCCTTTGGAATTGGTTGGTAAATGGACAAAGACTTTCTCTTTGCCCGGAGCTCCTGACAGCCTCCAAGTACCAAAGAGAACTCCACAGCACTAGAAAGCAAGAGACAGCTGCTGAATGTTGGAAGCTACTGCATTTGGCAAAAGAAGCTGACGCTAAGATGCACACAGTTGTGTTTGTTTGTTCTGCTTGTTTTCTGTGCTTTCTGAGCCCTATGTGTGCCTGGAAAGTTTAATGACCAATCTCTTCTTTCTCAACATGCAGTTTTCCTTCCTATCCCCAAAAGCTTTTGGGTTCTGTGCTTGCTTTTTTTCCCCCAATTTCAATTTATTTTGTCACTGGTAGTCTTCTGTTGTTCCCGTGAGGAACTGTTTGGGTACATAGTCACAGTTTCCTTTGAAGTAGGGGACAAAATATGATATTCAAATGTCGTCTTCCTCCCTCCTTTCCCCTCATTCAGAGTGGTCCACCAGCAGTGGTCCATAGAGGTTGCTCGCTTTAAGCATAAGGCAGAGCTCACCTTAGCAATGAAGTCATTTAACTGACAAATGACTTCAAAATTCTTGCAGTAGCTCAATTTGGGAGCTGCTGAATGAAGCTGACCCTTGACACTTTGCAGAAGAATAAGGCTTGTGTTGTACTAACAGCTGCTTGGAAACCATGTGTAATAAAGTTTGGTTTTATGCCCATTACCAAGGTAAAAGATAGTATTCACCTACTCTGGTACCCTTACACTCCCAACAGAGCAAAGCTGCTTAGATCAAAGTTTAAAAGTCTGCTTCTATGTGGGTGTCTTAAGCATTTCACAGTTCCTTATGCTAAAAGTAACAGTATACTTGCAAAGGCCAGCAAACGCTGCTGCTCTTGTTCAGCTTCAAACATGACATTTCCCCTGTCATCATAGCGTATAGGTGTCCATAAAGGTTCAGGGTTAGAACTTCTTTATGGAACATGCATAAGTCTCCTATCAAAATATATTGAGGGGCTTTGTGTTTGGAGCTTTGTTCTTTTTGCTCTAGTGCCGCTTATTCTTGAAACTTCAGGGTCGGGAATTCATTTATTTTTGTCACAGAACGAGGACAGTGTAAATACAAAATGTAAAGTAGAACTTAGAGAACTGCTTCAAGGATTTGTTTGACTAAATTGAAATAAATGTTGATTTGTTCAAAAAAAAAAAAAAAAAAAAGCATGCCCTTTCTGGATCTTATTAGTTGTGACTTTTTATTTCCTTTCCTTGCTGAAACAACATGCATGCCTCTGGATTTCAGAAATCTACTCTCCAGGCTGTGACGTGTTACAGGAAGGCTGCTTCAACGTGTGCTCCCAGCAGATGTATGGGACTTGCTGTCGCTTTGCTCTGGGCTGGTCCAGCACATGTGCTGGGCGCAAACCCAAGGCACGAGAATGGGTGAATGAAATTGAGTGCATAGAAATACTGTGTCTGGCCTCAAACACTACCGTGTGGAGCAGCTGCTCTTTTTCTGAGCATTTCCACATCTTTCTATTCACTAAAAATCTATTCTAAAAAGTTACTGCTTTGCCGGGGAGATAAGCAAGGTTCCCTTGAAGGACTTCAATCAGGCCAATAACATACCTATTTCATAGTATTTTGGGATAGGATCTGGCTAGGAGTATCTCACCAGTGGTTAGTGGATTCACTCTGTAGATGCTTGTTCTCTTATTTTTCCTGTCATGAACTCACAGCAGCTTATGCAAGGGATCAGATGGGACTCTGGAGCAGGATGAATTTTTAAAAATCATAAATGGAGAGAAAAAGGCTCAAAACCTACCTTCAGAGAAATCGTAGATACCCATCACAGTTGTAAGCTTATATGGAAACCCATTTCTGAGCGGGATACCTGGAGAAGAGGACTGCAGGTGTTCCAGTTGCTATTTAAGGGCTTGGGGCCGTGGAGTCGAGTTGCACACTTCTCCTGCGAGTTTCTTCAGAGGCACAAAGACACATTCTGCCTTTATGTGCAGCAGCTCCTCCGTTAAATGCACGCCTCTAGGAGAAGAGACCCTGCCCTGTATTCATCTGAGGACTTGCCTTCCTCTTTTTCCTGTGTCCTCCTTAGAGTCACCTCTGACAATAATACAAAGTCCACATAAAGCAGCAGATACAATAGAGATGAATTCTGTAGCTGTTCCTCTTACAAGGAACTCTTGAAACAGTAACAAAGTCATGTTTTATTTCAGCAGGCTGTCTCTCTGTGCATTCTCCTTCTGCTGTTTTTCTCCCTGGAGACCCAGCTCGCTCATTCAACATGCTCTCAGGATTTCAGTAACTTCTCTTGCAAGGTCTCTTGAGACCATGTGCCTCTGTGCTGTTTCTCCAGGCTTTTGGTTTTATCTCACTCTTTGAAACTTTCCCAGAACTGCAGTGACTTTTCTCTGACCTCCAGGAACTGGAGCTCTCAAGCCCTGACACTCCGACTGGCACAACCAAGACCTGGAGACTACTTTGGGATGTCAGCTTTCCCAGCACATGCTGGATGAAAGCTGCATCTGAGCAACACCAGCTAAAAATAAAAACTATTCAACTGAAGCTAATGGCAGGTTGCCATGAGTTATTGCTCATTAAAGTGAATTGTCAGATGCTTAACTTCTGCTAATCATTTCCTGCTGCGAGATCGGCCTGGTATGAAACATACTTAAATGTGGGAAGGGGATTCGCAATAACTAAATTTAGCTAAGGGTGTAATTTCCTCAGACTCCCTCTGTAGTTAATGGAAAGAGAGAGGCTCCTACAGGGTTATTGCTCTGCATCACCCTAGGGCACAAGTGTGCAGAGCTCCTTGACTGCTGAGAGCATGAGGTGAGCTGCTGCCAGCAGCAAAAATGCGCTTCTCCAAGTGACAGTGTTTGCCCACCTCAGCTAGTCAAATGCTTGTTTTCCCCAGCTTAGGTTTTTACCTGGAAGTAATGATCAGGAAGCTGAATATTAAAACCATTTTCCAATGGCAAAAACCTACAAGCAGAATCCTCCAGGAGCATCCTCTGCTCTGCAGTGTAATTAAAGGGAACTCTGCAGATCATTCTCTAACTCAAAGCAGCTCTTCTTTCCTGTTTCTAAGAAATATCAGCTATTAAAAAAGAAGCAGTGAGTTCTGAACGTTGTGTGATTAATTTAGTTTTCAGTCCTTCTTTTTTCCCCTGTTCTCTTTGGAAGTTAGTCTTGTTTACATGTTGACAGAAAGTCAAACGTTGAGTTTTTACATGACAGTGATTATCAAGTATGTCTGCTTTTAGCAGTGTAGGCTACTTTCTCTATTGGACTAGAAACCTTTGCATAAAATATTAACTCCAGACCACTCTTCTTGAGTTTGGAAAGAAGTAATTTCATCCACATAAATGGAATTGTGAGAATTCTGCCAGATTGATTTTTGCCTTTTGATGTTACTTCCAGCTTGAAGCTTCAAATGATAGTCCAAGACACAACCAGAAAATTCAGTTGAACTTTCTCAGTTCTGCTCATTTCCAGGAGATTATAAAGTTAGGGAGAACATTTGAACCTCTGAGAATTTGCATTTGGATTTCAGTCATGTAGTTTGAATGTGTCTTTACCCTCTGGTGTGAAACTGGGTCCTGTGTAGTCTGTTCTCATTTTCTGCTCATGCCAAAGTATGTGGTAGGTCTGCGGTGTAACACACATACAGCGGCTGAGCAGAGGTGGGAGCAAGTGGGGAGCGATGGAGGATTCCAAGTCAAGTTTTGCAATTCCATTTTGAAAAGAAACGAGCTTCCAATATAAAGAGTTTTTCAAGGAACTTGTCCTCTATCTTTGTGTGACATGGACCTGAAAATTTCCTCATGTTCACTTACATTCTTCTCTGGAACCTTTTTTGGAGGCAGTGCCTGAGGAGACAATTTATCTGTTGACATTAAAAGTTGTCAGATGCATTATTTATATTGTTATGAAGTAGTGTTTTCACTTGAGAAATAGCTGTAAAGTGACTTTGTATTATCCAAATGTTGTCGCCTCCCATATTTTTGCAAATCCATGACAGGTTTTACAGGCAGAGTAGGCTCTAACACTAAAACCAGGATCGGCACTGTCATCTGCCTAAGCCGCAAGGTTTTGTAATCCTGACTAGTGCCAATAAAAATGTTTCACTAAGCGTGTTTTGGACATTTAATATAAAAGCACAAAATAGACCAAATATGCAGTTTTCAAAGCTCGTTCTGCCATCTTTGCATCTGTCAAGTACAACTTAATCCCTGAAGCCCTTGAGCAGATCCAAGATGGCTCTTCTAGCAGCATTTCCCAAAGGAGAATATAAAGCCTCGAGGAGCTGAGAGCTGTGAACTGGAACCTACAGTCTGCATGGTGAAGGAGATGCTCTTGGAAAGGGCAGGAGAGGGTGCATTTTGATGGTTTACATAATTCCTATTGGTTTACGTGAAATAATGTAATAGAGGCTTTGCTTTGTCATAGGATGGGTCTAGATGACACCTGCTTTCCAAGATTTCCTGGTACAGAGATTCACATTCTCCAAGCAGTAATAGCTTGACTAAAGACCAAGTTAGTCTTTCACCCGCATCTGATTCAGTTCCATCTTTGTCAGAAATGTTATTTTACAGGAATCACTAAATATGGAAAATGGGCTCTGTCGAGCACAGCAGAGCTGATTTATGTGCTCATTGGTCAGATTGTCATTATTGGCTTTCATTCATGAATGGAATTATTTCTGCGAAAAATGTTGATTTAAATGCACATGCTAATAGGATTACAGAGTTCCCATTCTGGCTCATCATATTTGACTTCTGTGGAAAAATCTTCTTCTCTCAGGCTGTTTTTCTGGGATAAGAAATGAAGCCATACATAAATCAGAAGATTTGCCTCACCTAAAACAAGATCGTGCCCTGCTGTGGTAACTTGTCATCATAGCCTTATTTTGTATTAACTTCTGGTTATGGAAGCATATTTCCTTCCTGTCAAATACAATCTGTGATTAATGTGGGTCAAAAAAGAGAAGCCTGATATTTTCTTCTGAGTTGCTCTGTAAGAAGCCTTTCCCCGTTAGAGATCTGAGTCCTGTAGATGAGTCCACTGCTGCATGAGCCTGATCAGAAAGACCTCCCCTCCATGCATGCTCTGGGGAACAGGGAGGTAAAAATAAAATGCCTGGTATTTATGTTCCAGCAGTAATTCCTACTGACTCAAATGGGAATATAACTGTGCCTCTAAAAGGGATTGGTGAGATTTTTGGTTTTCCCTTTACCCAGGGTTGCACAGAACTGCAGCCTGCCGTTTTTCAAGTAAAAGAGCTGTGTTTTTATAGATGTCTGTTCATTTGAGCAACAACAACAAATATTTCTTGCCTCCAGCAGTGCAAAAGCTCTGAATGTTAAAGCTCTTCAGTCTGGCTGAGTATCTGTCACAGACCTATTGCCAGAGGTTTCTTGGAGGTTTGCTCAGGGGTGTTTTGGAAACCATCATTTCATCTGTCTGAATGAATGGTTTGGCCAGGAAGTCAATCTAGCCACACTAGTCTGCTGACCTCCCTACACCCACTTTGCTTCACCAGATACCTTTTTTTAGATATGTGTGTCCTAGGACATTGGTGGCAGGACAGCTGCTCTCTGCAGCTTTGCTGAGCTCTGAGGTTTCTGCAGACCCACTGCAGTGTGAGGGCAGCCACTGCTTTCCTGGTTCCTGTGGGCAGTGGTGGCTGCCTGAGTTACCATGCCGTGTGCAGCTGCATCTTTTCCACAGTGCTCTCTGGCTTTTCTTAAGTGAACTTTCCGAACTGCTAAACCAATACAGTTTGCAAAGTACATATGTGCTAGTGCTTTGCAAGAAGAACACAGTAACATGTCCTCACCTTCCGCTTGATCCACCTGGTGTCTGGATCTCAGGCTAATATCAAGTGTCATGATTAATGTGTTTGTAGCTGTACGTGCTGTGTAAGCAGTGGAGCACACACAAGTACGCCTTAGGAGGCTGTCTCCAAAGTCTCTCCTGGCAGATTTTTTGTGTTGCAAGTTTCTGTCTCTCATTTCATGAGCTCTGCTCGTCTTTGAGCTCTGGTCCTGCCTCTGCAGCCATGTCAGGGTGACCTGCTTTATATGCAAAGGAAATCGTTCTCAGCACAACTGGCAAACAGCAAGTGTGTCTTGGTCACAAATGTGCTTATATTTGCAGTTCCTTTAAAAAGGAGAAAAAGTTATGAATACTGGGGGGAGGGGGGGGGGTTATTGGATAGTGCATGTTTGGCAATGGTAGGAAGTGGGACAGTGGAGTGGTTTGTACATGCATAGGGTCCTGGATAGAGCAAACTCACCCCACCTTAAGGGGCTGTTATGGTGGGTGAGGAGCTGGGAGATTTATACCAGATGTTCTCTATGCCTCCCTGCCCATCCTTTAGCCAGCAGAGACTACAGTAAAATGTAAGGGCAAGATAAAGCCATGTTTCCACTCTTGGGCTGCATGGGTCAAGCGAAGACTGGGCTGTCTCCCAGACGCCTTAGAGTGGTTAGCCAGGACAGTTCAGCAGGCAAGGAGAAAGAAGGAGACTTCATATCTGCCAGGGCTGTGTGGAGCATGGCATGACTGAGATTTTGTAATGCCTTGGTAAATATGCTTTTTCATCACCAAAGGCATGACCTTGAATGGCAAAATCCAGAGACTTATTCAAGTGAAATCATTGCATAGGGTAACATGCTTCCCTCTGGAAATGTTCAGGTTGGCTTTCATCATAGCCTGATGACTCTGGAGGCCTGATATTTGGTCTGATGATGATTTCCTGGCTCTAGGTTAAACTTTGAACAATATCCCTGTAAGCCAGCAAGGTGGGCTGTGGGCCAGCTCAGAACTTGGCCTGTTTCTGCCCATCTGCTGCCTTTATAGGGAGGACAGAGACGATGGCTGACCATCACTTCCCCAGGACAGGCTTGTGCAGAGTGCTGCAGTGTGAGGTGCTGTGTGTCTGTCTGTGCCCCAGCCCAGGCTGTGCTGCCTGGGGAAAGGGGAGGGAGGCAGCAAGGCCAAGACCTGGCCCTGCTTGTAAAACCAGGGGCATTTCCTGGTGGAAAGGGAGGTTCTTGACCCTTACATCGTGAACTTTTGGGTTTGGCTCTGCCTTGAGCCTGCCAGGCTGAGGTAGGATTCTGTGTCTCAGGAGCAAGTCCTGAGGTTGTCCCAGGCTCCATTAAGCCTTCTATCAGCTCCCTTTCCTTACTAAAAGTTAAATTGGCAAGGTGCCACTGACTGGTGGTAGTGGTTTGGACTGTGTTACTTCTAAGCTGTAGTAAATCCTCTCTGTACTTTAATCAACCAAGATGTGGGAAGACCAGCTTGTCCTCAGTTCTCTGCAACCTCACCCCCTGAGCCCAGTCCCAAGCAAAGACAGTGAGTCCATGATACAGCTGCTTGCCCCAAATCCTCCCTGACAGTAGCAGCCTCCACAGGGTGATCAGTTCCAGCATTTCTCCTTCCATGACTTTAACCCAACTCCCTTTGCACCAGTAATTCCCCATATTAATCCTCTTGCAGTGGCAGTGGGAGAACAGGTACCTGAGGGCACCCTCCTTGGTGGAGCCCCTTGGCAATGAGCCCTCAGGTGTCCCTGGTCACCTGTGGGACTTTTGGTTCTGCTGGGGGGTTGGAGGGGTGAGGGCACTTGCAAAATCAAAATCTCTGTCACGAAACCTTGAATTTTGCTGACACAGGGAGTGCCAATAAACTGCTAGAGCATCACATGGAGCCTGTGAGGGACACTATCTAAAGCCTATCTAGTGGAAGATAAGCTGGCCACTGACAAATATTATCTTGCACTGGTTGATTTAAAACCACTTCATGTGCATGAAATAACATCAACAAGAGCTAGCTAAACCCAGGCCTTTTTTGAGATAAGGCTGTTACTATGCCCTTATGGAGGAATGTCAGAAAAACCTAGGAGCTCCACCTGGGATCCATCCGTGGCCCAGACCCTCTCACACTCGCTCCTCATGTCATCAGAAGACAAATGGTTTGGATTTTCTTCCTGTCTGGAAAATGAACTTTGACTTCCTTTAGCTTGTTACAATTATTTCCGTATGTTCTAAAAATCTGACTTTTGACCTCAGGTATGTAATAAATTATTGGTTCCACTCCTGACTGAGGCTGTCTATGGTTATAAAATATTATAAAATATTGCAACTCTCATGGTCTGCAGTTTGCAAGCTGGCAGACTGAAATCTTTGCTCAGTACATAGCCCGCAAGGCAGGCTGCAATCTCTGCTCAGTGCATAGCCCGCAAGGCAGGCTGCAATCTCTGCTCAGTGCATAGCCCGCAAGGCAGGCTGCAGTCTCTGCTCTCTGAGCAGCAGCTCTGCCCAGTGGGGTAGGAGCTCTGCATGCAGTTAGCAGAAACTGGCTTCTAAAACAATGTATGTGATGATTCTCTGGAAGAGTGGCTCTCCCTCCACATGTGTACTAGCCAGTATCTCTGACGATACTTATTGCTGAACTGAGAATGGCTAGAGGCACCAGGCTGTTTTCGTGTGTCATAACTTAGGGTTTTATTTTCTGCTGGGGCAGGTAAAAGATTTGGAGATAGCCATCCAAAAATGTTTAAAAACCTCAGCTGACCGCTTTCTGATGCACAGTCTGAGATGTATCTTACAGGAGGGTGACAATTTCTTAATTCTGTTGAAAAAAAAATAAAATAAACCTTGTGGGATTCAACATCTCAGTCCCTGATTGCTCCTGAGGAGGGAGGGAGTTGCCTTGCCGTGGTTTCAGAAAGGTGAAGGCAGGGTGCTTGTTCCTAAAGGACAGCTGAGAAATCTGTGACTGTGACTTGTTTGTTTTGGTACTAAAGACTTCTTGACATCGGCACATCTTTGGTCTGTTGCTTTTGCTGGGAGTAAGGGAGGTTGCACTCATTTTTAAAGTGCTAGTCTGAACATGTGTATCAGTAATTGGCATTGGATACAGTTCAGCGGATCCTCCTGCTTGGATATAATGGAAGTCTTTTTAAATTTTAAGCCTCCCTTGTATCTCCTTCTTTGGAGTTTCTTTCAGTTTGAACAATTTGTCACTTTTGTAAGTGTTCATTCCAGTTCCTCAGTTCTAGGGGAAGTGTGAAGTCTTCTGACAAATTGCTTTCAGGGGCGAAGGAGGTGATTTTAAGGTGCTTCAAATGACCTTAAAAAGTTAATAACTAGTCTAACTAGCAGTCATGTCATTGGGTCTGGCAACAGCTGAGAAATATTTAAGGACTTGGAACTTGACAAAGTGTTGGTGACTGTCAGGTTTCCTTTAATAATCCTTTTGTGCTTATTTTCTTCCTGGCAATCATGATGAAATCTGTGGGAAGAAGATGAAAAGTTCAGCACTTTGCATGAAATTCAAGCTTTCATCAAAAACTAGATAACTTTGCTGTCTGTGGTCTTTCTAAGGACAGATAGTGTGGTGGGAAATGAGAAGAGTGTGTTTGTGAAAAATGCCTGTTGCAGGGCGTATTTCTCTCTCTGGTGCACAATGAAGTCACAAAACCTTTCATCAAGGCAGCTTTTATTTTCATGCTTAGGACTGCTAAGTGCTTGATGTGCACTAGGAAATAGAGGAGGTGCTGGTGTGAACTCTCACCTGCATTGTTTTCTTCCAGACGCATATTCAGTCTCTTCCAATGACAACGGAGGCAAGTCTGATTCAGTGGCCAATTTACAACCTCAGCCGTCCCTCAACTCCATCCAGAGTTCTCCTGGCCCCAAACGGTCAACAAACACCCTGAAGAAATGGTTGACTAGTCCTGTGCGCCGGCTGAACAGTGGGAAGACCGAGAGCAACATCAAGAAACAGAAGAAGGTGCGAGATGGTAGGAAGAGCTTTGACCTCGGCTCACCAAAGACTGGAGATGAAACCACTCCTCAAGGAGACAGCGCAGATGAGGTGTGTATTGGTATTTGTTGAAGGAAAGATCATATCTCTGCTAGTCTCTTCTGTGGTGTGCGAGTCATGCTTGAGTAATCAGTTCCTTTAGTGTCTAGAGAGAGCAGCGAATCATGTAAAATTGCATGGATTGAAGCTGTGTTGCAAATAGCATTGTTATCCAATGAGCAATGGAATATATAGGAACAGCATTTCAAAATCTACATATATTATTGTCATTTGACTAGATTTTTTTTAATAGCCTATTAGAAAGCTGCCAAGAATAGGAAGGAAGTTACTCTTGAGCAGCTGTTATTACTTTTTATGATCACTGAGGTTCATATCAGCTTTATCCTACCATGGCAGTGTAGTTGCTTATTGAAAGAAAACACTCAGAGAAATAGTCACGTTTCTGTTTTATCTGCTATGTATTTGTAGCCACAGTTTCTCTGCAGGCATGTTCTTTGCCAGAATGGCTCTTTCCTGATACAGCGAATAAAGAATTACAAACCAAAACTGGAGAAGATACCAACTGAAGACAAATAGAGGAGCACATTTAAAACTGTACATCGAGCTGTTCTCATTTACATAAGAAAATACTTCCCATCACCACACAGACAGCTGTAACTGCCTTGGCTGCTTGGGTTACCTGTAAATTGTATTTCTGTAACTCTTAGAATGCACCAGGGTTAACCAGCAAAACCTTATGTCTTTGTTGCTTCTCTTCTGCGATTCCTAGCATTACCTGCAGTTCTCTTCACCCAGTGCAATATTGAGCCAGAATTAGTATTAACAGACTCAAAGCCTGGTGGTAGGGCTTGGATATCTAAAAGGATAAAAGAAACCTGTCACTGCTCCTAATTATATTTAACTTTTCTTCAGAAGAGCAAGAAGGGTTGGGGAGAAGATGAACCAGATGAAGAGTCTCACACACCTCTTCCTCCTCCTATGAAGATCTTTGATAATGATCCAACCCAAGATGAGATGGTAAGGCCTCCCCTGCTATATTAATTTACTGTTTAGATGCATTTCTTGCATAGCTGTCTCACAGTGGTTTTGCAGTGGTCTTCCAGTATCCAAGGCCTAGACTTGGGATTTTAAGAGACTCCTATGAGCAAATCATAAACTACTACCTTTCACCAACTGGATTTAGAAATAGTGTTGGATAAGCAATTTAGCCCTGGCATCCCGTTTCATGACAGGTCAGTCATGTGTTGTCTATGGTCAGAAGTTTCATTCAGGCTGATAACGCATGTTCTTCTCCTCTGTTTTAAAATTGCTGTTGGTGTTTGGCAGTAGCAACAAAACCAGCATTTGGTGGCAGGCTGGGCCTGAGGAGTAGGACAGATACTGGAGTTGGCTTGAATCCAGAAATACCACCTTTACCAAGTGTTAGATAGCTTGGACTCTCTACTCAGGCTTTGTGTGTGATTGGGGTCCAGGAGCACTGGCAGTTTATGCCCCATGATAGATCCTACATTCTGAAGTGCTTTAAAACCTGCAGATGGAAAATCCTACTGAGTGCTATCATTTGGCATTTTTGACATACGTGGCTGATCATCATTGAATGTTCCATAAGCTCCAGTTAGTTCAGAAGCCCACAGAGCGTCTGAAGTCCCTCTTGGGACTATGGTCTGGCCATATTTGTGCACCATCCTGGTGGTGGTAGTTTCCTGCTGTTAGCTAGGATGTCTTGAACATTGAGTTGGAATTTGCTGTGGTAGATATGCAGTGGCTTGCAGAATCCTTCAGTTGGTCTTTTGGACTTAGGGTGAGAATCTGTGAATATGGCTGCATATTCACATAAACGGTGGTTTGCATTCACAGACAGTGTGGTCCTGTCTGCATGTGTCCTCCCCCACCCTTTCCTGGTGCAGTTGTCTCCCTTGTAGAAATCCATCCTCCTGTTTCCTGCTGACATCTGTTTTTAGCACTGCCACTTCTGTATCTCTATCCTCTGATTGTAATTACTGCATGGAAAGAGGGAAGGGTAGGGGAGATAGATTAATAATTGTCAGGAAAGAAAAACAACCCAGAATGCTCTTAGGGAGGGTTCAGGCAGGAGTTTAGAAATACAAAGAGAGAAGGGTGAAAATATTTCTAGGATTCAGGGAGCAAGAGTGATGGAGGAAAGGGTTTGGGGGCTTGCTGCTAATCTGTCAGGAAATATTATGACATTGTGGTGACAGCAAGACCAGAAGGATGCAGCTGGAGTTGCGGACTCCTGCCCTCTGAGTGCTATGTGTGCTGCTCTTTGTCTGATGAGGGGCAGAGGCGAAAGGGCGGGGAAGCAGAGCCGTGGTGGATCTATGCCCAGCACAATAGCAGTTGCTCCTGGCTTCTTCCCGGCGCTGCTTGACTAAATGTTTTGGAGATAGTTTGCTTAGAGAAACAAAGTTGCTTTAGCTTGGGTCACTGTTTTTGATTTTTAACAGGCCATGTGATTTCAGTGTTTCTTAAATACATTTATGACAGCGTCAATGTTGTGGAACTAGTTTTCCGCTCCAGATGTCTGAGCTTTATAGAGCGTTTCAGCATCCTGATTCTTCACCCCCTCCTAAACCAGGAGATTAAATAGAGCAAGATGGAAGCCTTTTTCTATCTCCTTTTCTTCCCCTGCTCACTTTTCTTCATGGGGAGGAAAAAATTAAGCTCACAAACATGGCTTCAGAATTCCCTGCACAGGAATACAATGTTAGCAATGTTTGAGCTTTGCTGGAGCCAAAAGCTCTTTGATGGTGTTAACTTGGGCCCAGTTCTCTGCTCATGCCCTACTGCTTACAGGCACAGGCTTAGGTTGGACCAGCAGCAGCATGGAGAACTAGCAGTGATAGATATGAGGTGTCTACATGGTGCAGGAGGTGGCACCTTTCTCTGAGCCCATTGGCAGAACAGCAGTAACCATGCTTTGCTGCTCCAGGAACCTCTTAGAAAGGCGAATTGGAAGATCTCTTCATATTAGAAAGTCAAAATTTGCTTCCTGGGAAGCAGAAATACATTTTTTTTTATTTGCCCCAGAAAAGCCCAGACTCTCATCAATCACAGAAGAGTTTTATTTAACCCAGAAAGACTTGTATGCAGCAAATGTTTCCGTGCTTCCTTCAAAATCCTGCAGTTATTTGCTATTCAGAGATATTGAGCAATTTCAGTTAAAAGAAGTGAGAGCAGCAGCTGTTTAGTGCCTCCAAAACTGGGACTCCTTTTGCTAGAGTGGTTATATTTGAGAGTTGTTGTCTATGTATTTGTCCTGTATCTCATCAAAGTCCCTATTTTCAGTCTTTTTTTTTCCTAGACACGTCTGTCTGCATTGCAGGTGAAACAGGCTGTCTGAATTTTTACATTTGTATGAGATACCTACATTACCAGCTTAATTCCTCAGTTACCAGCTTGATTACCTGTAGTTTTTGTTTCTGTAATTAGAACTGTTAATTAGATGTATTATTTGTGAAAGATGAGTTGATGAGTGGCAGGCTGTTCACGCTTCTGATCTGTCACAAGGCTTGTGGTTGGGATTGGGGTCCTTTGCATTTTTTTTCTCCTGCTGGGGCTGTGTCACTCAATGCGAGCAACCTCCCCAAGGGGCCACTTGAAGAGGTGGCCAGCTGCCTAATTCCTGCCATCACATTTCCACATCTCACTCCCCAGCACTATTTAATCTCGGTTGCACTTTCATTGGCACCTGCACAGTGACTTCGCTGAAATAGCTGCTCTCCAGAAGATCTTTATTAAGCAGCTGAGAGATGAATAAGCTTTTAAATAATTTTAATGCAGAATTTAGCCACGCTTTAGTCTGTCAGCCTGCCAAAAGCAGGTTATCAAAGGGCTCACAGTTTTAGTCAGTGCTTGTATTTCATTCAAAAGAAATGTATATACAGGTGAGCTAATGAATAGCAATTCCCATAGCTATCGGGTGAGTTTGGGTTTTCAAAGTGAGATTTCTTAGGACAAAGACCAAGGAGTGAAGAGGCCCTTATAGAGCAAAAATGTTAAACTAGAATTGAATAGTTCACACAGAGGCTGATCTTCGCAGCACCATGGGAGGTGCTAGGCTACCACACTGAAGAGTCTTGGTGTTTCTGGAGATGTGTAACAACCAACAGCTATTAGCTGTGTCTGCCTGGATGTGGAGATATCCAAAGACATTACATGATGCCAGGCACTGAAAATGGAACACCTGCAGCCAACAGACAGGCGTAGAGAAGTGAGACTGAAAATATTCTACCTACAGTCCATAGGGAAAACTAAGCATCTCCAAGGAGCGTTTCTGCCCTCCTGTGCCAGGTAGCTAAGATAGGTGAGATATGTAGGGGTATTTTCTCTCCACTGATTGAAAAGCAGGGAGAGGAAAGATACACATTTTAGATGGCTAAAGTTGCATGAATGGGAGGTGTCATCTGAGTTCACTTGGAGTTGCAATTGATATGTGGGGAAGGAAGGGGGAATGATTTGTTCCCCCTGCCTCCTTCCTCTATTGCCTGTAGCTCCATGTGTACCTGCATTTATTAAATACGTATGTGTGTGGGAGGAGTAATTTCTTACATCCACAGTAAGAAGATCAATTTTCTGGAGCCTGTGAGACCGTAGATGACTTAGAAGGAAGAACCAACAGACATTAAGAGTATTTTAGCTTTTTGCAAATGAATATCTGTTCTTTGACACTCTTCCCAGCCTTGGAATTGCTGCAGGGAGATGTGCAGCCAGAAGCGGGTGGCAATTCTGTGCTTGCCTGATAACGGCAACACCCCCTCACCTGACCATGCATATGGTCCTCTAACCCTCCTGCTCCCTTTCCACATTTGTTCTCCTGTCTCAGAAGCTGCTTCACTGACTGCTGGCTTCCTCCTCCCTTCTCATCCTGCTAACTTGCTTTTCCTTTGCAACCTGGTGTCTTGCAGTCCTCTTCTTTGCTAGCTGCTCGACAGAGCTCCTCCGATGTCCCAGCTGCTGCGGATCTTGTCAGTGCAATAGAAAAGTTGGTCAAAAGTAAGCTGGTAAGTTTAGTGTTGTGAAAACTTTGTGCACAACAGGCCTAATATGACTCTAGGGAAGGGCTTTAAAGTCTGCCTATTGTTTCTGGTTTCCTTGCTTTCCACCTTCACCTGCTATGCTTTTATTAACCCTACATGCTCTACTTCTCAGTAGAGTGTCTAGTATTTTAACTCCTCATGTGAGATGAAGCCTGTATCTCACCTTGCCATGTGGACTCTGCACTGCATAGTCAAAACACACTTCTGGAGTGGGCTTTGCAGAACATGAGGTACTGTATTGTACTCTTTCTGGGGTCTTGTTGGTACTCAGATATTTTACACAATGGGATGTTCTGTTTGTTTTGTTTTAAAGCTTATTCTGAGGCACAGGAGTTCTACTACCCAACATGTGAGCTTGCTTGGTATTCTGCCTTCCCTAAAAAGACTCTCTAAAGAGTAGAACTGCCTGAAGTATCACAGCTGTGCTTTCATTTTACGAAGATTCTTGTGTCGCTTTTAATCTGCCTTGTCAACTCTTTCTGACAGGGAGTGGAGTAAGCAATAAGAATGTTCTGGGTTTAATTTGTTAAAAAATTTCAGTACTGTGTGCTCTTCGAGTCTGGTCCAGCATCTGTTGGACAAGGAGTAAATCCTGTTTCTATCTTGGCTTCTCTTAAGTTTTCCCTGAAACAGTTCAAAATGCTAATATCAAAGGTAAACATGTTTTGTACATGTCCCAGGACCTCTAAAACTAGATAAATGCTTGCTTTGAGCAAGTTTAACTTAATTAACCAGTCAGGACTAAAGCAGGGTTATAATGAGCCTGCAAAGGTTCATTTCCTTACATATACTGGAAGGATGAAGAGTGTAAAAATGGAAGAAAAGGCCCCATGCTGATCATTAAATTACTGTAATTCTTTGCACGTAGCTTTATCTGTCAGATCATTTCAGAGAGTTTTGGTATTTTCTTGGTTCAAAATGTCGAGATGACATAAAGATAGTAAGCATTCATAGGGTGCTTGATAAGGAGTAAGTGGTGAAGAAACTCTTTGAGACATGGGAAACTGAGACGGACATTCCCAGAAAGTTTACTCAAAATAGTTTTATTCCATTGAGGAGCTAACAAATTGAAACGTATTTCATTAATCCAGTTAGATGTATTTTCAGAAAATATTTTCTCTCCCCTGCATGCAGGCTGTTAGGTCACTTGCAATTACTTTCCAGGGATTTGGTGGAAACTAATTATTTTGGAATGTTACTATGCATCCATCTGTTTCTGTTTCATGTTTTACTTTACTGTTGAAAAGTCCTCATCTACTCTTTGGCAGAGAAACGCTGACCACGTGTAGCCTAACGCTGGTTCTGACTGAGACACCATGGTATTTTCAGGTTGTTTTGAAACTGGAAGAGTGTTCTCATCCTGTGGCTACTGGAACATTTTTTTTCCACCTTCTACCAGAGGACATCTCTGTTTTAATGCTTTGGGAGTGGGTGTCTTACATCAACTTAAAACTAGTTTTGTTGTATTTTGCTAAGTCCTGCAGGAAAGTTGCTGAATACTCTGCTTGGTTTTAGACTACAGTGTTGATTGCAGAACTGACTTGAAACAGAAGATAACAGTGATGCTGGAGTTCGAGGATAATGTTTATTCTGTTGTTCTTTGGGGCTTTTTTAGACCCTTGAAGGAGGATCTTATCGAGGAAGCTTAAAAGATGCCACTGGCTGCTTAAGTGAAGGAATGGTACCTACAACTCCCCCACGAAACCTTGAAGAGGAACAAAAAGCCAAAGCAATGAGAGGCAGGATGTAAGTTGTCTTGCTAGTTTGTCTTTCTGAAATACACACCAAAGGAGGACACATAGCTGCACTGAAAAAATACCTTGTAGTCAGTGAATGAGCATGGAACTGAGAGTAAAACTGTGTTCTGCTTGCTTTTGCTTTCTTAACCTGTAAAAATAGTTTTAAAAAGCCCTTTCACACCCAGGAAGTTCATCATCACGCTTTTAAATGTACAGCTTTTACACCAGATAGCAAATACCTGTTCCTGTAAAAGCCTCTGAACAGCTAGACAGGTATTACTGAGATACTTACTTTGGTAATTACTGCATTGCCAGAGGTAAAATCAGCTCTTAAATGAGGATATGTGGTTAACCTTGCTAGCTACCCTCAAGCAAAAGAACAGAGAATCCCACTAGGATTTTTTCAATGAGAGAATATTTTTTTATCTTAGTTATTAGCAAAGGTGGGGCAGAATTCAGATGCCTTTGTAGTGGAAACACACCACTGAAGAGGAAGTTTCATTTGGGAAACCCTCACGTTCATTATAATTGGAGGGGAAAGGAATGGTGACAGCTTCCGGAAGTTTTTTGGTTATTTTTTTACATTACCAGTGCACTCCCTTAAATGTAACAAAAAATAACACTTATGCCTTCAAAGCTTATGATGATCAAAGCATTTCTTAAATGCATAGTTCAGCTGAAAGATATTGGAGAAGTAGAATCAAGAATTATATGGACAGCTGAGGTAGCTGTTTCCTTCGTACTGCCTCTTACATTAACAATGGCAGATTGAAGGGAAAAGTAGTGGTCCATGCAGGTCTCACTGGAGTGTGGGAAGGTAAGAGGTGGAAGAGCAGCAGCCCATCTGGGAAAGCTGCCAAGCGGGGAAGGAAACCAAATCAGGGGAGAACAAGGAAGTTGTTAAAACTAGAAGAGGAAGTAGGAGCAGTGTTGGAGGACTGTGAAAGCCATCATTTGCTCCCGTAGTTTGCTGTAGGAAGCCAGAGAAGCAATACAATGAGGGACTTGGTCAACTCCCAGCAGCAGGCAGGGACATGGCACTCCTAGGTGTGTTTCAGAATAGGAGTTTTCTGCTAGGGAGCCATCAGCCTTCCTGCAGGGACTGCCTCTGCGCACACCTGTCTCCTAGAAGCCTCTCAGTATTGCAAGTTCTCGGGTTTCTCTGGTAGCAATTCATTAATTAGATAACTGGCAACTAACTGCAGGTCACAGTTTTAGCGCAGAGACCTTTGCCACTCTAGGCATAGATACAGTAAGGCTTTCTAGCATGCCATGCTTCTGGTGGGGGGCCTGGTAGCGTGTTAGGTGTAATTAGTGACTGCCTACATCCAGATTTCCTAAACATCAGGATGCTTAGGAACACCTGCTAGTGGCTTTCAGCACAAGACATCTGTCTCCCTTTTAGCTCCTATGTGTCTGTGTTCTGTACTTTGCTGGATTTAATTTCGTAGCCATATGAGGCAGCTTAGCTCCAACTCAAGCTGTGAGCCCCCACTGCCCACAAAACAGCAGCTGAATCCTTGTACAGGCATGGGCAGCATGCGCATGCCAGCAGTTAGCCCCGGTGTTCAGAAAGCCCAAATCCATCAGGTTTGAGTGCTGCATTTCTATGAGCAGTAAGGCAAGAGTCTCGTTGAATAGTGTTTTTCAGTATAAATTTAATACAATATTACAAAGATATCTAGATACTCAGAAGTGAGGAGGCTCTACCATTGTTCCAGTTCATGCCATTTTAAATATAGCTGTGTAGTTAATACATGCTGGTGAACAGGGCAGGCACTTCCCAAGCGACTGCGTGCCCTTGCTTCATGTTATCAGATGAGGAGAAGAATGAACTTAAAATCTGGTCATCATGCATCTTAGAAATCTTAAATTTTGGAGTACCTCTAAGGTACCGTGTCAGGTAGGCTGCAGAGAACTCATAGAGATGGTCAAGGTTGATTTTTCTGCTGTTAGAAGAGGGGAGCTGGGGAAATACTGGTGCTGAGTTTAAGGTAAGCAGTCGATGTGCAGACCCTGGTTTCTAATAGAGGTGTAAATTTGCAGGTTTGGTCTGTTCACCTGGTAGACAGACACCTGGTCACTGCACTGATGTGTAATTCACACCCACCTGTCCACATGTCCTGCAGCATTATGTACTACAGGTACCAGCTGCTTCATTTTTAGAGCAGGATTTTGCCCGGTGGGCCCTTGCAGTACCTCAGACCAAAGGAGTGTCGGTGGGCAGGTGGGAGAGGTTCTCCCCATTCCCTCAGCAGCTCTCTGTGTCTGTGGGGAGTGATACAGGCTGAGGTGGTTGGAGCCAGAAAGTAACCTCTCAGCATGCCTCCCCGGGCAGAGAAGACACGGCAAAGCCTTTTGCAAAGGCACAGTAGGTCAGCCAGCTAGAGGGATTGTACAGCATACACTTGCTAAGGCCACATGCTGCTGCTTTGTAGAAGAGCAGCCTTTTGCCCCATGCATGTTTACTACCCAGGCACAGAACTTGGCAGGGCACTTTGGTGAGCAAAAGCATCTGGCATAGCTGCTGCCAGCCCTGCCTTCTGCCAAGGGGGCTGGATTTCACTCTCAAATGAACAAGAAGCTGTTTGACCTCTTCCTGCCACATGTCTTACAAATCTCCTCTGCTCTGTCCGAGCAAGGGACATGTTGGGAGCACGGTGGGAGCAGGATTTATCTTCTTAGTAACCTCCTGTAACTGATTCTCTCATTGCAAGGCCAGTCTACTTCCCTCCTCATCCACCCCAATATTTTCAACCAGGTTTTTATCTTAGCGCTGTTTGTCCTCAGCCTTTTTATTTCAGTCTGCTGACTGATGCGAATGGAGTGATATTAGACAAGAAAGTATCCCTCTGTCTTGTTAGCCTTGTTACTGCTGCAGTGAACTTGAGCACAGATGGAGTTTGTCACGTGCCAGATCTATGTCTTGGCGTAGTTGAGAGGCAAACTGTCTGCAGCAAGCTGTAACTTTTTGAAATTGTCCTCGAAAGAACATTATGTGATTAATCAGTTTGACTTACAAAGGAGGAGCTTTTTTTAGCTTGCTGTTGTTTACATGCATGAGGCCTTCATTAGATTACTCTCCTACACAGGGGTTATTAGCTCTCAAATCAACATGAAGCATTTGACACCCACACATAGATTACCTAGTCTGAAAGATTAAGCTCTTGGTTATGATGGGAGATGGGATTTGTTTTCCAAGTGTTTCAAACTGCTAAATTAAAACTTAATTGCTGAAACCTGGCCAAAGCCAGAGGGACTGGGGCAAGAAATCCTCTCCTGTTTGATGCAGAATGAGTCAGTACACATTTCCATTGCTGTCAGGGGTGCTGCATGGGGGGTGGAGGAAAGGACTGTGGGGAGAGGTAGTTCAAAGTACAGGCAGCTGGTTGTGTTGCTGCTCTTGCAGCACCCTGGGATGTGGGGGGGGAAGAGGGGTAGGAGGAAAGAGTGGTTAAGACAATTGGAACTACTCTGACCTGAACTGTGATGTTTTTGTCATTTCCATTCCACTGAGCTGTGAGAGAAGAGTGATTTGTGTTACATGACCTGGATGACAGTAGGGTTTCATGAGAGGTAATATGTGATAAGAGCAGCAAACAGTAACATCAAGGAATAGGGTCAAATATGTGTGTTTTCTGTTTTAATTTAGGTTTGTTTTAAATGAGCTGGTACAGACTGAAAAAGACTACGTCAAAGACTTGGGAACTGTTGTGGAGGTGAGCTGAAGCAAACCCTTCTGTGCAAAATGTTTTCCCACCAAAAAGCACCATGCTGACAAGTGACAACAACAAAAAGTATAGCATGAGAAACAAACTGCTTTATTTTGCACTCTGCTTCCATGGTCCCCTTCTCATGTTGACAGAAACAAGAAGAAATGCTTTTGGAAACTGTTTTTTTTTCCATCTAACAAATGTTGTATTTTAGGTTTCAACTCCAGTGTACAAAGATTTTTCTTGGCTACCCTGCTTGTGACAAACTCTTTCTGCCATAATGCAGCCTGGATGGCAGTGGTGGAGAGTAACTTATGCTCCTACCACTTACTGTGTGCGTTTTCTTGTTGTCACGTTGAGTAGCGGTAACATGTACTTTACTCAAGTTTGCACCTGGATTGAAGTCCTGTGTCTGAGTACCTTTGCAGAAGCTGTGTTTGGATCTGTGCTGAAGTGCAACTGTGGATTATTGTTTTACAAAAATAAAACCAAACCCCAAAACAACTTGAGATAAACCAGTCTTTTAAGCTTCAACTTGTAAAGACCTGGCTGGTCGCTAGCAATCATCTGTCAGAGCCAACTCACATGCAGGATCCAGTTTTTTTCCCAGCAGGGACTCAAAACTGGAGGCACATGATTAAAGTGGGCTTTCAGCTATGATTTTGGCATTCACTAGTCCAGGGAGAATTATCAGCCCATCTAACAGTGATTTTCAACAGCTTCCAAACTTGAACCACTGGCAAACCTGGGCTCCAGTACTCTAAAGGCATATAAAGAAACTCTGAGGAGGTGGGACAAATCCTGTTCACATGGCTCTTTAAACTTTCTGTTTGGCTCTGTGCTCCCACAAAATACTCCTGGTGATGAATAGAAGAAATCTGTACAGAGTCTGTCTTCTTCCCCCTCTCTTCTAGAGAAGCCAAGAGCTTGATAAACTACTTTTGTTTAACTTTTATGTCCTAATTACACTTGTCACTTCATCTAGTAACAGTTTGTATAAGTATTGTAGATATTCAGAATAAATCCTTTAAAGTTCCATTTTAAGCAAACTGTGTAATTTAAAGTATCTCGGTGGGTTTCTGGTTTAAAATTATACAAAAGGTATTTTAACGATTTTCAGTTTAAAAAATCCTGACCTTAAACTTTTGCTTCTTTGAAAAGAGTGTAATTATGCTCTCCCCTTCATACAAACCCTTTACTAATCACTGGTCATTAATCCTAAAGGGCTTCATGAAGAGGATAGAAGAAAAAGGAGTTTCTGAGGATATGAAGGGGAAAGACAAGATTGTATTTGGCAATATTCACCAGATCTATGACTGGCACAAAGAGTGAGTTTGTTGTTTAGTTCCTTTTTAAGCACCTTTCTAGCCACTCATCTATAAAGGATTGGGGTATTATGATGTCTGTATGTCTAAGCTGCTTTTAATTGGACATCAGCAGGTCATTCAGGGCTGAACTTCCAAAGGACGTTGCCTCACTTTAAATGATCTCTGTTGGTTTGTAAGTGCTGCTTAATAGCTTCACAAATCATGGCTACCTTGACTCCTGAGAACATGTTCTAATTCATGTTCTTTTAGCCACAGTTTCACAACACACTAGATCCCAGTATAGGGCTTTGTCTACCCAATCAAAACTGTTACAACTGCATGATGAAAAGCATTGGTCCTGCATATAATCATTTCTCCCAGTGAAAAAAACTGATGGGCTGTAGCTTTGCACTGCCTGGCTTCATGGGAGAGTGTTTTTCATGCTGTCTTTGATCACAGATACAGCTTTATGCTGGCTGAAACACCACGCCAGGAGTGCTGGTCAGTGTGACAAAAACGTTATACCCAAGAGAGTCTGCTCTGTGTCAGTGCTGTGCTGCCAGTGGCTCTGCCATTCCTTGCTAGGAAGAGGGAGCCACAAGAGGCTCAAGGGAGATATCACTTTGGTACATCCATAGCTCCTGAGCTACTGCTCATAAGTAGTCCCAACATGACTCCCAGAGAGTTGCTGGATCCTCAGAAAAGCTACTGAGGCTGCCATAATTGTGTTTCTTGGGTCACAGACGTAGGTTCAATTCGTCCCACTGATGAGCAGTAGCAATGCTGGAAAGACACGGTTTATTTCCTCTGTCTCGTTGTTCTCAGCAGTATGAACATCTTCACATGTGGCTGATAGGATAGTGAAGGGAGACCATACCAGTAGTATTTGGCTAGTATGGTGATAAAATGTAAATCATAGAATCATAGACTGGTTTGGGTTGGAAGTGACCTTAAAGATCATCTAGTTCCACCCCTCCTGCCACAGACAAGGACACCTTCCACTAGATCAGGTTGCTCAAAGCCCTGTCCAGCCTGGGCTTGAATACCTTCAAGATACTTCTCACATGAAAACCCTGACATGCTTCGGCCTAGTTGATGAATTTGAGTCTGAGTTAGGAACTCTGTTCCTTACTCATACAAATAGCTTTCAGAAAGCTGCAGGAAACACAAGGCTTATTTAAAACCCTGGACCATTTTCCCTGTAACTTTAAGAACAGCAATGTTGCTTATGGACAATATGGTTATCATTTCAACTCTGACACTCAGAAATACTCTACAGCTCCAGCTAACTAGAATTTGAGCATGCATGTGAAGACTTGAGCAATGGGCACCAGGCTGGATCTTCAGCTCTGGACATTTCCCTTACGCAGGAAACACAGTATCCTTCCCATCATGTGTCTCACAGGTGTTTATCTCATGGCTTGGGCCTCTCCTTATGTTCTGACAAATGCCCTGTGAGCACAAAACAAAAAATGTCAGAAAAAGTTTCGCCATGTATCAGGTTGATACCACCAACAGAGTGATTTCACCAGTGCCACTCATTGTTTCAGTGTGATGATAAGAGTTTTCTGTAACACATGAGGAGTGATTCCCTATTTTTAGTTCTGCATATCTGGGTCAAAAAGTCTGCTTAAATGCAGATGAATTTAGTATTTATGGAGGATTGAGTTATGGAAGCAGCTGTATCTGATGGTGGTAGCAATAGGGATGTTTAGTTGGCACAGCTCTCCAGCATACATCTTTTTTGGGGGGTTCTGGGATTTCTTGGGACCAGACCATTGAAAGCATGTCCTCTCACCAAGTCTGGCTATTATAGCAAATCCATGGAGGCATTTGTGACAGAAATCCTGCAGTGAAAAAGGAAGATAATCATGGAAAGGGAGGTTGTCAGGACTTGCCTACCAGTTAGAAAAACCTACCGGTATCTCTAATGTTCAGTTTAGCTGCTTTTACCTCACTTTTAGGCATTGCAGTATATTCTTGGTAAGGAATGACATTCAAGCTAGAATGAATTACATCCCCAAAGGGCAGGTCAAGATAGAGACAGTATTTATGAATTACTGTTATGAATTACAGTATATTACTGTTAGTAATATACTGAAAAACATTGAAAATCAGAACATACCAAAACTCTACCAGCAAAAACACGTTGATGTGTTTATTCAAGAAGAAACTTCTACATCTCTTTCACATTGACCAGTACTCCAAATACGCTCATGCAACTGAGAACTCCTGGTAAAGCTTCAGTTGAGTTTTCACAAACATTTTGGAAAAGTTTTACTTTGGGAGTTGTCAGTAAATGGAAGCAACTAGATAGTAATTGGCACTTCTTGAAAATTGAAACTGCTGTAATAGTAAAGAAGAGCAGGTAGCTTTGCAAGGCAAGACCTCCACATATCACAGCTCTCATCTAATGTTTTAGAAATCTCACCACTAAGGGCTGAAGCCAAGCTTATCTTCTCATTTATTATTGAATACTCTAGCTAAAATTGCACCAATATATCTGAAGGACAGCTAGCTTGCTGCTGGGATGACCTAAAGAAGTATCCTTAAACACTGATATTTTTTTTTCAGCTTTTTCCTGGCTGAACTAGAAAAGTGTCTTCAAGAACCTGACCGTTTAGCACAGCTTTTTATTAAGCATGTAAGTTTTATTTTGTTACCTATCACTAGTATAATTGTCACCTAGGGTGTGATGACTTATTTCCAAAAACATCTGTTTGTGTCGACTTGATACTTTTACATGTCTAAACTTAAGTATCCCTATAATTAATGCATCTTCAGTGAGCAGCTGGATTGAACTAAAGCATTAATCATTGCCTTCTTGCAGACTTCTTATTTGGGGGAAAAATAGATGTGGCCACGGACATCTGCCAAAATATAATTATGGCAGGTACTTGCCAAATGCTATGATTGACATGTTTATGTGATATTAGCTAGAGCACAATTCTGTAGGAAATTTCAGACCTACCAGTGTGGGGATGACATCTCTAACTGGCTACCCCCCTGGAAACCTCGCCTTGCCTAAGGTGCAGAAGTGGAGAATGGAACCAGTTACCAATTTACCTTTCCTACTTCAGCAAACTAAATCTTTGATTAAACAAAAAGTAATGACGATCAAGCAGAAGGTGATAGCAAATTTCTGCCAGCTTTTAATAACAGAACAGATGATAGCAGGATCTCACCAGGCTGCCTCTTGCTTTCATAGGAGCGGCGATTACACATGTATGTGGTATATTGCCAAAACAAGCCACGATCTGAATATATAGTAGCTGAGTATGAGGCATACTTTGAGGTAAGCACAGCTCATACGTTACTGCTACTTACAGCTGGGAGTCCTAGTCAAGTAGACTGTTCTGTAACCTCTGGGGTTTGCTGAAAACAAGCCATAGAAGATTTTGATACTGCATGTGCTGCTAAAGTCTCTGCTATGGGGAAAAAATGTTATTGTTTAATCTATTTCAAATTTTCATATCGTTAATTAATAATAAGTATTTAATCCAGTACTAACTGTCTGTGGCCCTCAGAGTGCCACAATTGCCTTGATATGTCTTCAAAATAAAACAAGACTTTTTAATCTGTAGTCTATAAACAGGGAGGAGGTAAAAGTTGTTGGATCTGGATGGTGCCTGTCATAAATTCCCAATAACCTTGTCTGTTTCAAGAAATCTTTGGACTAGGCATATTTAGATATTAATGTGAAAGAAGTTAGTTTAACAAGGGAAAGATGTTTCGTTTCACCCAAGGGCATGTGGCCAGCTCTGCAGGACTTGTCTGTGAGCTTATCCCCACTGCAGTAGAAAAAGTAGTCTCCAGACCTTGCAGTCCTGCTCAGTCAGCTCAAAGTGGGAAGGGACCTTGTGCCTTCCAATGCCTTCCAGCTTGTTCATGACTTTTGCCCAGTCCTTGCCTAAACAGGGTATGCCAGATTTTTAAATCCTCTAAAATTCCCTCTTGCAAACAAAAGATTAAGAACAGACCAACTTGCTGTGGAAGTAAGTCTCTGCTAAGATACTTTATCATATTCTCTGTCTCACTCTGTGACTATTTGCAATTGTTCTTAATCCTTAATTTTTAGGAGGTTCAACAGGAAATTAGCCAACGGCTGACCATCAGTGACTTTCTCATCAAACCCATTCAAAGAATAACTAAATATCAGCTTCTTCTCAAGGTGAGTGGAAAGATACAATTTAGACTAAACTGCATTTTGAATTAATTATTTTATATTAGCCTTAGTTTTAAATGAGGAGTAACTTAATCAAATTAAGAGAAAAGAAGAGTCTGCTTAAGCATGGGCGTACAGTGACACAGTCCCATGGAAAATGTCCAGGGAGCAGGAGGGCCACATCTGTGGGAGCAGTTTACAATGTAGGATGATAAAAACATTTTTTTTTTTCTATTGGATTTTCTTTTCTAGAAGAGTGAACTTCAAATAGGAATTTTCTTACTGTAAAGTTTCAGAGGAAACTAGGGTTTTTCTAATTGCAGTAAAGATGTGTCAATAAAGCGTGTCTTTGGTGCTGACTGGTATTCTTCTAATAAATGCTATAGCCTCCATTTCTAAATAGCTCTCTTCAAATTAGCATAAGAAACTTATTTCCAGAATATTCTGCTGTCTGAAAACCTGAGGTGCTCACTGCAATTTTTTCCCAAGGAGTGTGACCACTTTGGCCTCTTGCTGACTTATATACAGTGCCAGTTATTCAGCATCTCTGGAAATTCATCCCTAACGGTCTCAAGCTAATATTTAAAATTAAGTGTCTGAACCCTACCTGTAACCTCCAGCAGTATCAGGGTGCTGAGCTGGTTTCTTCTCCTTTTTGGGCTAGTCTCAAGCAAGATACCATCAGCCCACAGCTTGGTAATTACACACTAGCAAAGACACAGCAGCATGTTCTCTGAAATGCCAAAAGGAAAAGAAAAATCTTCAAGTGTATGTGTGGTCTTCTGGCTTTAGACAGAGACCAAGTAAGCATTCCCAAGGGCTAATCCCAGCTTTGTCTTTTTATTATGATGTTTTCAGTAACCGTCCATACCCCTCTTCCATATCTACAAAAGTGGTTATAACATTGGGCAACCTCTGAAGATGAATTTATTAATATTAGCAGTTCCTTCTCAGAAAATCTCATGCTGAATGTGCTTTTCCAACATCTTTTGTTTTCTCTTTCTGAAGTGCCTTAATGCAAACCTTTCTGCTTTCTCCAGGACTTCCTGAGGTACAGTGAAAAAGCTGGTCTGGAGTGCTCCGATATAGAGGTACATTTTCGTGTCCTGGACAATAAGGCTATGTTATCTAATGGCACTTTATATGCAGGAAAGAAAACTCCAGTATTTGACAATAGCTGAAGATCCTGCTGGTTTTCTAAATGTGGTATTTCTCTTAGCTTGTCAGAAGTAAAAGATGAAAGTGCAGTCCTGCACTGTAGGTGCACCATCCTCTTTTAGACACTACTGTACATCTTCAGTGCATGAGGGCCTCACCATGAATAACTGCTATCACACTGTTGAAGTTCATTATTTGACACTTTGCTTTTAGAAACCCTCTGATCCTCTTGTAATAACACAACATCCTTTTTCCTTAACAGAAAGCAGTTGAATTAATGTGCCTTGTACCAAAACGTTGCAATGATATGATGAACCTGGGCCGCCTCCAAGGCTTTGAGGTATGAATTTGCATTCTGCTTATAATAACAACTAGGGAAGAAAAGGTATTTTATCTTTCTATGATTGTCTCTACAATCTGACCTACACCAGGCTGTTTATCTAGTTCTTGTTCTTCTCCAGTGCTGAGCTGCATCCTTTGGTGAGGTTTTGAAGGTGGGGGTGGTATACCTCTCACTCTAAACTTGTGACAATATGTCTGTTGTTTCTTCAAAATGTGAGGTCTGTAACAGCTTCAGCAACCTTGAATTAAACTTCTTGTATCTGTTGCCAGAGAAAAATAAGTGGTGACCCAGACTGCACTGACTATTAGTAAGGTAACCTAGCATTAACATGTTAACAGCTCCCTCTGAGTTTGGCAACATCCAGGAGGGGACTTGTGAGTTATAATCCCACAGGTTATGGCTTGTGGTTTGTAACTAAGCCAGGATAGACTTTGGCAGTCTTCGTGAGATGTCTTATCTCCAAAATAAAGTCAAGTTTGTCTTACTATCTTATGCATTGTAGCATTCCTGCAAACAGGTAGATCCTGTTTCTCTGTACCTTAGGTGTTGTGTCGTTGACTACTGTCTTAGGGAGTGATGGAGAGCTCATGACTAGAGGGAATCCAAGACACATTACAATAACAAACTACATAATGGGAATGGTGTTTGAAATGAAGTATACAAAACAGTCTACTTGAGATCTCTTGCTTTTGGTTTTATATGCACAATCAATAGCAATGAGAACAAAGAAAACCTGTTATTTTTCAAGATTTACAAGATTGCTGCTTTGATAACTTACAGGAAATAGTCTCACATGTATTCAGTGTTGCCTGGAAAACTTGGACTGCATGCAACGTAGACTGTCTTGCAGGATCATGGTGGGTCAGGATTTGTAATGTTGGTGCCATGCCTTCTTCTCAGGGCAAGCTGACAGCTCAAGGAAAGCTGCTGCAGCAGGACACCTTCTACGTGACAGAGCAGGATTCTGGAGTTCAATCTCGACCAAAGGAGCGTAGGGTGTTTCTCTTCGAGCAAATAGTTATCTTCAGTGAACTCCTTAGAAAAGGATCTTTAACTCCAGGCTACATGTTCAAGAAAAGCATAAAGGTAAGATAGACACAGGAAGGGAGAGGCATGTTCTGTTTGATGGTCATATAAGTTTGCCACTTATCTATGCTGAGATTGGTCCATCCTGTCATAGGTGGACAACAATTTGCAGAAAACATTTGCATTTACATTTCAGTGGATCAGAAGCTGTTTAAGACCATTTTCAAATAAAACACTGGATGTCTAAATTTACTGCATGATTTTTACAAGGAACAGTCAGGGCATGTCCTCTGTCATTCATAGCTCTGAGTTAGCAAATATTACTACAAAAGCCTGTAGTAGTCAAAGGAAGTATACAGTTGTTGATTTAAGCATGATCATAAAAGGTAGGAGAAGGTGTAGCATCCAGAACAGTCATTTTAGGCCAAATTGTAAGTAAATACTAAGCCTCTATGAGACATTACAGGAAATAATCTCCCATATTGGGGGAGGGCTCTCAGTACAGATATGAATGTTGCAAGAAGACAAAACTATTTCAAAACCAAAGAAAGCCACACATAGTTCTAAAAATGCAGCTGTTAGGAATCATAAAACCAGCTAAACTATAAAGAAAGTTTTAAGACATTAATTTTGGTTTTAAATAATCTTTCCACATTATGGGGCTGGGGCTAAAAGTGAAAACTGAAAGTAGCCAGGGAAAATACTTATTTGTTTATTTAAGGGGTTTTATTCTTGTTTGACAAATGCAAAGTTAACCTCTGAAATAGTAAGTGAAGGTAAGTGAATGCTGCACTTCTGGTAGAACAGCCTTTGCTGTGCCTGCAGAAAGAGCAAAGCCACTGTTTCATTTGAATGTCTTGATTGTTCAAAGCTGAGAAAGCAGTCTGGGATTGATTTTAACCACCAAATTGGTTAAAAAAAAAGATGTGGGAGAATGCATTGTGTTTGCTCTAAATTTTAAATGGTACATTAATATGAAAGGGAAGAGAACGTTATCAGGTGAAATAATGCGTATTAACTATGTATAACTAAACAAATATATGATAAACAGCGTATTTACTGAAATGAGGACATCTTGTTTGACAGAAATGGCAGCATTTACTGAAAAGCCTGTATCCATTTGCAAGTCAGTGTATTTCAGAGTTTCCAACCAAATAATAAGCTATAAAGGAAAAACCTAAAGTGTACAAATAAAAAATCATCTTGATTTAGATTATCAGCTTTGATTTTATTTTACTGCTGATTTAAATCATTATTAAAGTTGGAGATGGAAATAATAATTTTTTCTTCAGTTTATTGGATGTATAACAATGAGGCTTTTATCTGCAGGAAACAATCCCTGAATTGTATATTGTAAAGAGAGAAAAATAAATTTCTCCTAATGTCAATAAAATGAGCTTGTCTCAAGGGTATGAGTTGCTTTTCTACTTAAACAGCCCATGAAAGTAATGTTGTTCTCACTGCCTGAGCTTAAAATTTTTGTGTGATAGTTTTCCAGCTCCTCTTTTCTTCCATTTGGCAAACAGCTTGTTCTCCTGTTGAGTGCCTGCGGCAAGTGTGGGATCCCCCATGGCTCCATCTGCATCTGCCCCACTGCAGCGTGGAGTCTGTATGCCGGCAGCTCTCACACCCTGCCTCCCAGCCCCTACTTCAGCTTCTGGCTGCTTTTGCATTTCTCCCGTGCTTTCCCACAGAGATGAGCTGTGGCCTTCAGTGGAGCAGGACCATTCCCTACAGCAGGACCATTCCCCTCCTCTCTGTGCCCTGGGCATCTTCATCTTACAGTGGAGCCTCAGCCTCAGCTGGGTGATTCTCTGGCAAGAAGCACTTTGTCCAAAGGTGTCACATAAACAAGCTGCCTCATCACCTGTCTTTCATAATCCTGCCCTAGAAGTAGTCATCCAGAAACTGCATGTAGTCTGAGTTTATGGGACAGAATTTGAGGAGGTTTTTTATACTGTCAGCTAGGACCAAGTTTCTTTGACCTTGGTTCAAGTGCTGACAAGATCCTGCTGGGCAGGTTGAATGCCTCTTTATGGTAGTTATCAGTACTGACTAGCCATCTCTGGCTAGCTGGGATACCATCTGCAGTCATGGTTGTCCAGTTCTCTTGGAGACATTCCTGAGAGAAGGAGGCTGTTTCCCTGCTGGTTGCATCCTCCGACACAGCAGAAGGACCTAGCCAGCATAAGATATTCCATTTCTTTCCTTTGTGTCACAGCCACTGCTAAGCACTGAAGTATCTCCGTCAGAGTAACAAGTACATATGACTTCAGATGCAGCCATTCTGGTCAGGGAGATGAGGCTTCTAAATACTGCTCTCCAAAGTCTGTCACATTCGAACTATGACAGAAGCTTTAGCATGATGTCCTACAGTAGCAAAGAACCTTTCTTCATGCGCTGAGGTAGTTAGCATTCAGAAATTGCACATCCCTTCTTGGATGCTTCTCGCTTGTATACCTTTCAGACTCTGTAAACACCTAAGTGGGTAGCCTTGGCAAATGCACCTCCCTGAGACACAAATGGGTTAGGGACTGTGACCTGTAAGTCGTCTTTTTCCTGGAGTCATACCAGGATTGACTTGCTTGCTTTGGCTACCAATCAAAGGAGCAAAAGCTCAGAACAAGAGGAAGGGTATTGTCCAGACTCACTGTCTGTCTCTCCTTGACCTCATGTCAGAGGAGTTCCTGCATGTCCCTCTGACTTCACAGAGACCCTCAGAAGAGAAGGAAGAGGTTTCTTCCATCTTGCAGTTTGAATCCAGAGCAATGTTCAGATGTAGAGTGAATCTCTCCATAGCTTGACAGATATTTAGAGCAACTGAAGATAGACTTCTAGAGGGATGTTATTGCCTTAGTCTTTGGAGCTGTCTACTTTTGATATGAAGTCTTTTTTTGAAAGGCTGCGGCAACCTATTCATGTTTACTATCATAGATATAAGTAGCTTAGGAAAAGTTAAAGTTATGGGTGCACTTAAACAGAGGGCTCACAAGGGCAGGACATCAGCTGAAATTGCCATCCATGAGATTTCAAAAAGAGTATCTGTGACTGCAAACAAGTGAAGTGATTGTGCACACATGACTAATCTGCTAGAAAGAAGAAGGTCTTTTCAAGCATCAAGGGAGAATTGCTGGTTTTGTTTTTTTCTTGGTATATCCCTGTGCACAGCCCATTCCATTTTTAAAATACTCTGATGACTGAGACTTTCTTTTCCATGGAGGATAAGAAATGTAAACACTTATTTAAATTGGAGAAATGTTAGACTTTATTAACATCTTAGTATGAACATTTTAACTGTATTTATGGCTTACAGTATATTTTTAGCACATCAGTCAGGTCTGTTACCTTAAAACAGAAGTTATAATTCAAGACAAGGCAGGCGCATGTCTAGTACCTCTGTCATATTAAGCATAATATTTAAGATCTATCTACCTAAACCTAAATGAGGCGAATTCTTCTGATGATGATCTGGCAGTCTGTTATTGGACTCAATTTTCTTCAGAAACTTTTCACAATAATTTTATTCTGATTCTTGAGTGATGTTAACTCATGTTCCATGTAACATGCTTACCTTGGCTTGTTTCAGATGAACTACCTTATCATTGAAGAAAACGTGGACAATGATGCCTGCAAGTTTGCTCTAATGAGCCGGGAAACATCAGACAGAGTCATTTTACAGGCAGCTAATCCAGAAATTCAGCAAGCTTGGGTACAGGACATCAACCAAGTTCTGGACACACAAAGAGATTTCCTAAATGGTATGTACATTTTGCTCTTTTTCCTGATTTTGCTCTGTTTCCCGAACTGTGACGCTGAGTGGGGTATGGAATCTTTGTGTCTTTGTTTGCTCTATGAGAAAAATATTCAGCAATTTTTCATAAAGGAGAAAACTGGAGCCCAGTGTGCCTGTTACTAAGCACTGAGTCAAGTGGTATCCACAGTGTACATGGGAAAGCATCGTAATTTACAGCTGGTCTTTGGAAAGAGACTACCTCAGTGCCACTGTGCAGAGGTCCTGCATGCCAGGTTTGCCTGGTGAGAAGGTGAATCATGGGAGGAGGGCTGGGCAAGCCTAACCTGAACTGCTCTGTAGTCCTGGAGCCCACCCTGAGAAGCTGCTGGACCTCATCTTGCATTAAAGACTGCAGGTCACTCTGGCCTGGTTTCTTTAGCAGCATCTCATGGACTGTTTCTGCCAGCCTATCTGCTGCCTGCTTAAAAAGACTGTTTCCCTATGCAGTTGCTGCACATGTTATCAGTCAGTTTCATGTTCAGGTCTCAAGTTCCTCCATCAGTGATGTCTCTTTGGAAGTACTTTTGTGCAAGACTCTTCAAAAATGCTGGGGTTTGCAGGGCTGTATCACCTGGTGCTTTCCATTCTACAGGGAGATTTTAAATCTAATCCCTTCCCAAGGCCATATCAAAGGCAGGTTGCCATTGTATCTACAGTGTCTGCCACTTAGAGCAGGGCTTATCCCCAAGAACAGATAAACAAGCACACATGATCTACAGAAGTGTGTATTTTGAAAATGCAAAGGACTCAAATTCAGGTAACAATTTTAGTTTGTTCTTGCTCATGACTGGATGAGGGAAAGAGGAGGAACCAAAACTAGACAAGAAAAATCTAAAAATAGTATCTCTTTTGTTTAAGTGGGAATAATTACTTTGGATAGTTCCAAAGTGGTTTTGCACTATTCGTTTCAAAACAGCCTTTTTTTACAGATCTTCTATTAGAAAAGAGTCCTATATTTAAAAGCTTAATACATATTCAATAATGAAGCTTTTTTTTTTTATTTGGAATGTTTTGGCTTGGCACAATCTGGTAGCTATTTTTGAATTTTGGCTTTTGGTGTTCAGTTTTGTGGATTTTTCTGTTGCAAAATCTGAAGATTCTCTTTCAGTTCACATCAAAACAAAGGTTCTCTTTTCTTCATCATGGAGATTTTTTAGATTTTAATTCAGCTTAGTTTCACTTTTCAGAAGTTAACTGGGAAAGGATTGCATGCAAAAGCTGTTTGTGACAGCTAAAAAAACTGTGGCTGAGCTGAGAAGGGAAACAGAGTTTCACCCATGATTCCAAGACTTGATATTGGGGTTTTGTGACTTGCAATAGAAAGGTCCTCCTACAACCACTTCTAAAATGATTCATTAAATACTTCAATGAGCTGAGCAGTCTCAAATTCTCCAGTTTGACCATTTGGTACCAAAACTTGCTGGTTTTGTGTCAGTGCACTTGGCTTTAAATGAAGGATTACTGGAATAAAAATAAGTTCCACCAATGGTTACCTACAGAAATTTTTTTAGACACTGTGAGAACTCCACAGACACCAGTGCAGGGGTTTTCTGTCCCTTCCACATCTTTCTTACTCATTATTTTTATCCTACCAGAAATTGCTGCCCTGTGAACCCTTTTTTTCTACTGAAGCATCTTCATAACCCCTATTTAGCCTATCTTCTGTGAGGCTGGCAAAGAATTTGATGGGTTAGGAACATAATCGTCAGTATCTCTAAAGCTAGAAGTAAAAATAGATTTATATTAAAACAAAGGCTTAAGGACTCACTTTTAAACCTATAAATAAGATCCAAGAAAATGATATTGCATCCAGTAAAGCCTTTCCAGTCCAGAACAATTTAAGTGGCTTTTAGGATGTAATCTTATTGAGGCTGACTAATCTTTAAATACGTTCTTTAGCTTTGCATTTCATTAAAGCAGCTGTTTTCTGCCTTTAAAATCATATTAAATCCACACTGAGCCCATGCTGCATAAACTTAATAATAAAATATTCCCTGTGTGTTCTTGCCCAAGCTGTCTCTGTTTTTCTCTCCTCAACAGGGAACCCGTTTAGAGTATGGCACCATGTACAGAGCATAGTATTTGCATCCACAGTTCATGAATATGTAAAACCTGGTGCAATTCCGCTGTAATATGCAAACTTTTCATATTTTTCCTTGGACAAGCTAAAGCTGCTGAGCTTGAGAAACAAACTGTGCCAAATGATTGACTGTAGGGACTGTTCTTTCATTTTGCTCTAAGAAGCAAGCTGTAAAGAGAATACGTCACTGATGGTTGTATTTCATAAGGAAAACGCGATTGAACTGTACCTTTTTTAAAATCATGTTTTGTGGGGGCTTTTGAGAGAGAAAGAGAGCACACAAGTTTGTGGACAGTGATTTTTGCTAGAAGCTTGTAAGAATACTAACAGATGTTGAACAGGAGGCTGGAAGCCAGGCCTTGCTGTGATAGTTTATGGTGGAATTAGTAGTTAAAGTGAACACTTGCCTAAATACCCTTTAAAAGCACTGAGTGGGATAGATTGTTTGAAGATAGATTAGTAAGTATTCATTAAGATCTTACTGCTAAAGATCTTGCAGCTTAATGTACTGTATATACTAGAAGGTTGTCACCATAATTGTCAAAATCATTGTCAGAGTTCTCCCCAACCTTCCTTTTTCTCTGTGCCTGATCTGCAGCAGCACCAAACCATTCTCAGCTGCAGCTGAGGTGGCAGAGTTACAGTGTAGCCACTGTGGCATAAATACAAAGCACTTTTGTGTCAGGAGTCACTGTGTAGATTTTGGAGCCAAGTAATCTTCTGGATTGCTACAGGTCTATGTTTGTGTCCTTTTGAAGAGAATGGTAATATGGCACCCTCCTTGATTTATTCTTTTTTTTTAGTCTCTATTCTTAAGTATTGAGTGATTCCTTGTTGGAGTAGTCCTGCCTTTCCCTGGAAGGGGAATGCTAGAGAGTATGCTGTGTGGTATTGAGCCTTTCTGTTTTTCTTTCCTTTTCGTCTTGTTGTGAAAGACATTCCTTCTGTTGTGGTTCCCTGGTTAGGCTGATGCTGTGACATTATGTCCTCCGTCTGCCTCTTGCTAGACTAGTCTCTCTGCATTCCAGTAGATTCAGTCTGGCGCACGTACGCAGTATTAACTGACTAGATATCATCCATTAAAGCCACATAACATACAAAAAACAAACCCATAGGTCTGGGGATGGTAGTCTGGACCTAGCAAATCTGCCCATTTTCCCATTCACTGTGAGTCCCAGCCCTGATCCCTTCACCTTCAAACATAAAAATATTTTCTGTTTTTACCATCTGTATTTTTATCCTTCTCCCAGCATAAGCTCTTTGCATGGCTATGAAAAGCACACTCTCACAAGCAGATTTTTTTCTAAAGGCTGATGAAGTTGTTTAGTGTTGCTTGTGGGTGTTTTCTCGAGAGGTCTGTATTGCTAGGATTAATGTCTTTATACCATCTATACTTTCTCACTTACTGGTAATTTCCAGCAGTTTCCTTGAACCAAAGTAGCTAATATAGAAAGTACATAGAGAGCCAAGTTGCAGTGCCTTATGTCTGAAGAGTACTTAGTAGTTACACTCTCTGGGGAATATGCAACTGGAATTTAACAGTCCTGACCTGTGTTTTCTGATGATAGCAAAATTCACTGTAAATGAGCTATGCATCTTTTATCCAGGCTTTCATTTATTTTGACTACAGGATGTGAGTTATTTGTTATTTCAAAGAAAATTAATGCAATTACGCTCCATCCCTGCTAGTGTTCAAGGCCAGGTTGTGCAGAGCCTTAGGCAGCATGGTCTAGTGTAAGGCATCCATACCCATGGCAGGGGGGGTGGAATTAGATGATTTTAAGGTCTTTTCCAACCCTAACTATTTTATGATTCTATGTATGCTCTAATGGCAGATGTTTTAGCCCACTGTGCTGGTTAGAGAAGTTGTTCATTGCAGTAGCATGGAGTACTGTGTTCAGGTCACACGTAGTACAGTGTAACATGCTTGCATCCTGTCTAGCCATGAACGCGCCAAATGCTTCCATGGTGGCATCTCCTGTTACTGTTTGGTTTGCAGTTCATGTGTCTGTTCTGCAGCCCTTTGCATTGAAAGCATACAGCTAATTCTTGTCCTCTTTTGCAGCGCTACAGTCTCCCATAGAGTACCAACGCAAAGAAAGTAGCTCAGCAGTGCTGAGGCCCCAGACCGGTAGGGTCCCTCAGCCCAACAGCAGACCCTATTCTTCTGTTCCAGTAGGGTCAGAGAAGCCTTTGAAGGCTACAAGCCGTAACCCATCTCTTCCACCCCTGAAGATATCTACCTCCAACGGCAGCACAGGGTATGAACACTCACAGCCAGGAGACAACTATGAACAAAACAAGGTACTGAGCTCATCTGATAAAACATGATCTTACAGCCCATTTCTTATACCATAGACCATCTGTAAAGTTAGCTTTAATTATCAGCTAACCAGGTCAACAGGAACCAACATACTGAAGCAATGGTGTAAAATGTGATTTGGAATTAAACAGACTGCAAAAGCTCTGGCATTCAGATGGGTGGTACTTCAGCTGGGAAGTGGAGACAGAGCCACTGTGTTTGCAGACTTGGTGAACTCAATATCTATTTGCAGTACTCACAGCAGCAACATTCAGAGTTCTCTAATATCCATTAACCACCCATTCCTGAAGAGGTCTGCTCTGGTGGTGTAGAAGAGGTTAGACCTTTTCCCACGTTACAGTTTACAGGGTGCCAGTTGAAGGTTATAATTTGAATGCCTGTGCACTGCACACAAACTGCCAGAGTCAGTAGCCATCAGCAGTGTTTGGACCCTGCTGCTGCTTGCGGTTGACCAAAGCCATGTTCCAATATGACCTATACTTAAGATCATGAGATGTGTGATTATTCATTTGGCTTCTAACATTGAGCCTTCGTTTGTCTTTCCCCCCATTTGTCTCAGCACAGATGATTCATCTGTAACACCATACAAATGAGAACATGGCTGGGGCATCATCACTCACAGCTGTGCAGTCTAATATGAAATAGGAGTCTGCTTTGTATCATATTACTGCCGCCTTTCAGATCCTTAAAATCCTTTTCTACCAATGTGAACTGTGAAGTGTTTTGTATTTTTAACCCTGGTACAGTTAGGCTGGAAATGAAGTAGAGGGATTGATGCTGGGAAAGTCAGGTTCCTCAGCACCACCTGCTCACTGGTTTCTGTTGTGTCCATTTCCACAGACTGATTTGGGAGGGTGCAATGGGACCTCTTCCATGGTGGTGATTAAAGATTACTATGCACTGAAAGAGGATGAGATCTGTGTGAATCAAGGAGAGGTGGTTCAGATCCTTGCTATCAACCAGCAGAACATGTTCCTGGTGTACCAGCCTGCAAACGATCACTCTCCAGCTGCTGAAGGATGGATCCCTGGCAATATCTTGGCTCCCCTCACTAAATCCACTACAGATAATAGCGACGGAAGCATCAAGTAAGTGCTTGTTGGCTTCGCTGGGAGCACTATGTGGATATTTGAGGAAAGAGAAATAATAAATCAAAATAAACAAACCCAAATGGTAGGGAATTCCTGCTGATTTTTATCAACAGTGCCATTGGAACAAGCTGAGTGGTCAGTCTGCAGCATCGGGCATCCATGGTGGATAGCTTGGGTTTTGCTTATTTTCATTTTGTGGGGTTTTGTTTGTACTTTGGAGAGAAATAAAACCATAGATGGTTAAAGATGTGTTTTACATTACAACATTTTACACCAACATGGACCTGCTTGGACTGGACTTATATTTATGTTGTATTAAGTTACTAATCTATATATTGGTTATAACAGCATCTAGCGAAAAAAGAAACACAAAAAAAATCCAGGCCCTGTGTTGGACTGAGGTTTGCTTCTCAAGGAGGAGAGATTTTGTTGTCTATGGCAATTTCCTTGTACAGCTTGTATCTTTTTTTTATTATTATTATTTTGGTTTGGTTTGGGTTTTTTTTCTGTTCACAGTAACTTTTGTAATATATTTTTTGTTTGCAAGACCCCCAAACAAGTACATTCCTGTATAAAGTATTTTGCACTATTTAAAAAAAAAAAAGAAAAGAAACAAAGTCAAATTGATGAAGTCAGGTTGTGCAATATAATGGATAGTCGCAATGTTCATCATTGTACCTGTAATGTAACTAATTTTAAATGTACTATTTTAAATATGTAAAATAAATTTTCACCATGAGCATGTTTTAATGAGGTAAAAGAGCTAGTTTGACCCTGTTTTGGTTTTGGTTTGGTTTTGTTATTTCTTTTTTTTGTTGTTGTTTATAGCATTTTGTCGTTTATTTAACAAATGTGTGGATATATATTTTTCTTTTCTGATTTTTAGAAATTTGTCAGTCTGAAATGACTAATGCAAGAAAGTGGGTTTTTGGTATTAAACACAGAAGGTACAACCCTCTTTTCAGTAATACCTGTTGATTTCTTTTAACATCTAAAATGACTAGATGGTAATGCATGATGTATGCTACAAATTTTGCTACCTTACACGGTTACCATGAGGTGCAGAATTGAACACAAGGAAAGATTTTCTGACAGATCCACTAAAAACAATAACTTGATCTCTGCTGCGGTTTCAGATAAGAGAAATTATGATTTTACCAGTCATTCAGTAATGAATGCTACAATGAATTGCATGTTAAGGCAAAGGAATTGCTTAGCACGTCTCTTGCACACCCGCCACGGCCATTCCCAGGTTCCTCTCTAACCACAATATGCAGCTATGCACCCTTAGATTCCCCTGCGGCACCAGGCTCCTGGTGAAGACACTGATTTCATGGCATCTGTACAGTCAAATTCTGTGTCAAATTATGTAGTTGGATGAATTGTTACCAGGAAGGCATAACAGAATTGAAAGACACATGCATTGCCCTTCCCTCTTTCTTACAGCAGTGAGATTTAAAGTCTTAAATCATGTTTTCAGACTCAAACAACTAGAACAATCCTGAAACCTAAAAGATGCTTGAATAATAGAAGTCCTATGGGTACAAACAACCTGGAGCTGGTGTTACCCTCAGCCCTGTATAGTCTGCCAGATCATATTCACTAATTAGTATGAGTAATAAAACTGTTTCTTTTGTTGACAAATACTGTACACAAAGTATGTGGTCAATTCAGTAGTGCTGGCACAATGTATTATTCACCAGTAGATCAGGGAGGCCACCAGCCACATCTTTGAGTCTTACCATATCTTAAAGGAAAACATAACGGTCCTGCACTGCTGGATAACTTCCACTGCTCTGCACATCTAATTTGGACCTCCTTCAGTAACACCCAAACATCACTGAGCACTCCCTGTCTGGCTGAGATGTGCAGGGTGTTCCGGTGCTCCTTGTGCCTCGAACATGACTTCCCATGCCAGCTTTTTGAGCGGAGACCCTAATCCTGGTTACAAAAGCAGTCTGTATGACCCAGTTCAGTCTTGTGTCGATGGCAGCCAGTTCTGTTAGTTTACTTTTTTGTTCTGGTTTGTTTTTTTTTTTTGTTTAATTTGAGCTACTGTACAGCTCCCACCAGGTGCTGATGTGTAACCAAAAACCTCTTAGGAATCAGATGCAGCGTTCACGGGGGAGCATTGGCTGTGTGGGGCATCCTTTGAGTCCTACCTTGCTAACATACTGCGTTTTATTGGCATCGCAGGTGATCGTTGGATTACATGCAACTTGCTATGTAAAATGTATCAAGGTACTGTAGACATGACCTGCCAAACATTGGGCTTAAACATGCAAATCAAATTTGCATGACTTAAAGGTGGGCAGATGCTTTGAACCTTGATCATTGCACTGCTGTTTTGAGAGCTTTCTGCTTTGGACGACATACCCCTTCCCCAAATCTCTCCCAGCCTGTCCACTATTTAAACCAAATGAAATCCATATTGAGAATTGTTTTGTTTTTTTCTTGATTTTTTTTTATGTCTGCTTGATATGCAATTTCTGTTGTCAACACAGCATTGCTCTTACAAAGGGCAACATGGTCTATTACTGTTTTTTCCAAGAGTAAGGTTGTGAGAGCAGCAATGAGGGCAGAAAAATGTACTGGAATTCATGCCTGCTGTGATGCTATCTAAAACCCATGAACTGACTGATGTCCTCTCTAACTGAACTGGCAAAATCAAATGGGAAGTTATTGGTCTTGAGAGGCACAGCACAGTTTGTCATTCTAGGAAATTACTTACCTCTTGGAAATTTAATCATGTAGCTCCTATTTGTTGAGTTATTCATGTTCTGAGCAACATACAGGGAGCAAAGCCTTGAATTTCTAATTTATTTTTATTTTCTTGCTCTACCAAGTAACCTATTAAGACCATTCTCCTGTATTTACTGCTTTTAACCAACAACACTGAGGACCAAATTGGCCTTTTAACTGTAGCAAAAATAAAATCAGTTTCTATTTGTGGCCATGCAAGACAACAGATGACCAAGTTCTAGTTGCCTGCTTCCATCATGGACATTTTTTTCCTTCTCCATACATCTAAACAGCAAGCGTGGCACAACATCTGCTTCGCAGAACTGTTTGGTTTGGTTTTTAACTTCAGCTCTCATTGCTCAGATTGAGATAGGCGTGTTGCCAGTGGCTTTCACCTCCTAGGGAATTACAGTAATCGCAAATGTGGATGCTGGTTCCCCTTTCCAGATACTTCCTTCCTGCTATGATTTGCTGTTTGATTGCTGCGTTTTTTGGTACAACAGGAAGTCATGTTCATGGCATACCCTGCGCATGAGAAAGCGGGCGGAAAAGGAGAGCAGTGGCAAAAATGAAGCCAATGGGCCACGTAAATCCAAGGATATTCTGGGGAACAAAGTCTCAGTTAAAGTGAGTAAGGCCATCTGAAAGATGTGTGCTGCTCTCCTTCTTCCCATCCTTTTCACCCTCTGTAGCATCCTCTCCTGAGAGAGGAGAGGGGACAGTGATTTTGAGTTTGGTTTTTATTTTGTTTTTTTATATGTTTGGGGACTTTTTCCACTTTAGGTTTTTTGGGGGAGGGGGGTGATTTTTTTTTCTTTTTTGTAATATCCATTTTAGCAGGATTTTTGCATGCAAGATAAAATGCAACCTTTGTTTTTAATTTTCTTTTTTCCTGGCATTCCACATGCAAGTAAGTAATCTTCATTAAAAAACAGGAGTACATACCGTTAAATAACTGTTCTTAAAATTGGCACAATGGTGATTTACTGACATCTGATCTAGCCCAATCTACAGCTCCAGCAGAGCAGCTGCAGGGATGGGAAAGCCACTGGGTGGACCAGTGGCCTTATTGAAGTTGATGAGTTTTCTTTAGGCCAGTATTTCACCACATGCGAAGATAAGAGGTTCTCAGCCTCAAGATGCTGAAGATTTTTGATCTGGGGAGATGGTCTCAGTGACCTTTTCTTTCCATATTATTAGACAGTGCAGAGATGGTGAATCTGTCTTGCCAGGAGAGGGTCTTGTGTGTGTCTGTGTGTGTGCGTGTGTGTCTGTGTCTGTCTGTCTTTCTCTGAGATCTCCCAGTATGGAAAAGGTTGAGAACTGTGGGGTTAAGCTCCATCTTCTGTTCTGGGTGCCTGACTGCTGTGCTCCAATTCAGAGGATCCATCCCTATAAAGCGACCATGAGGCCTGCTCCGGACAAATCTGGGGCTTTCCCTCCCAGCAGAGGCAAGCAAACACTTGTTGTGATTTTGACACAATCAAAGTCCAGCCTTGATTCAGGAAACCACTTGAGCATGTCCTTTGGATCCACCCCTCCCCAGGACAGCCCATGATTAAGTGTTTTCCTTCGCAGAGGCTTTCCAGTCTTGTAAGCCTAGTGAAATAGTCATGGCATGTGCAAAGGGAGGAACCCTGCCACCGCAACCCAGGTGCCCTGGCACCCACTGCACAGCTGCCCTGCAGCCCTGCTGCCAGCCGGGGAAGGACTGGGCCTGAGGGAAGCAGCTGCTCCAGCATGGTGGCCAGTTCTTCCTCCCATTGCTTCCTTGCTGTTTTTACTACGTGAACGACCTGCAGACTCCCTGTGCTTCTCTGGCAAAAGCATGTCTTTGCCTTTGCTTCCCTTGTTTTGTTGTCAGTTTGGGTTTTGTTTGATTTTATGAGAGCATTTTCTGTACTGTTACCCATTTCCGTGCTGCTTACAACTCCTGTGATGCTCTGCCCTGTCTAACCAATCTCTCTTCTAATCTCGTTCTCTTTCTTCCTCTTCATGCTGCCAAACAAGGAGACAAACAGCTCAGAGGAATCAGAGTGTGATGACCTTGACCCCAATACTAGCATGGAGGTAGAGACAATCATCCTTGTAATATGTCTTTTTCCAAGAACATGCGCCCATTTTGAAATGCCTTTGTTGAAAGGGGAGCTGGTGGGTCTGTTTTGCTCGTGGACATAGGTGCCAATTAAGTGTGAGTCACACAAAGCACCAGTTCTGGTTTTGCCAGGAATCTGGGCTGCCTTTGTGGTGGGAGCAGTGGAGGAGCAAGCTCCTTCTGAGCTGGAGGCTTATGTAACCACCCTCAGTCTCCATTTCCCACCTGGGACCTCATTCAGTGAGACAAGAGTGCATGCATGTCAACTGCTGATAAACATAGCAGCTTTCTAAACACCTCTTGCCCTGGCAGTACGTGCTGAGCTGCTAGTCAGGCTTCTGTTACAGATCACTGGAGCAAATGTCATTGAACCCAACTAATAATTTGAATTATCTAGAAGACCAGAAAACACATCTCTTTTCTCTCCTAGTGGGGTGGGAAATTGTAGTTCTATAAAGGTACAAAAAGAGAATGGCAAAACTGGTTGCATGAGTGTACCTGTGTCACAGAACAAGGCTGATGCAGGTAGGTGGACCCAAATTATGATATATTGCACTGCTCTTTTTTTCCAGTGTGAAACCACCAGTTCTAGTGGAGTGACCAAGACAAGCCACATTTTAAGAGCCTAAAGGATCTTAAAATCATCAAAAGTTATATATCTGGTGCTTCTCACTTAACGTGTTGCAGGATCCCTTTTTTTCTGCATATACGGACCACAAACCAAGCATTTGTGTACATTGTACCAAGGCTGGAAGAGCTTCTGACTGAAAGAGGCAGGGACAAGGTTCAGAGAGACCTGAATCGAAGTGATTTTGTAGAAGTGACAGGGCAGATCATTGGGGAACAGGGATCTGTGTCCTGAGAGATCCCTGGGATGCTGTTAGCCAGGCTGCACTATAAGCATACTGCAAAAGAAAGATGATCTTCCTCCAGGAGGGGTTAAAAAAACAGAGGGAGAAATGTATTGAGATACACCACCTCAGCTGCTAATTTGAAGGGTCTCTTTTATTCTGTGTTGGTGCAAATAAACACATCTCTGAGAAGGGGATGTGTACTAAAGGAAAGCTTTTGACCCAGCTGACATCCTAGATATTGGATGATCCTTACCACTGAAGCTGAATATTTTCAGGAATGTGTTTGCATTTTCAGAGTATTTTGCCCATCACAGATGCCACCTAGAAGCGTATGTATTTGTTGCAAGGCAGTGCCCAGTTATAACATGTGAGTCTGTGTAAGCTTTAGATCACTGGAAATTGCTCTACGGAGTAAAAGGTGCTGAGATACAGGTATATTGTACAGAACTCAGTGAGAATCATGATTTTTTTTCAGAGAATTTCAGTGTTTTGACTGTGCTCAATAGGAGGAAAACCAAATGTTTTGAAATCACCAGTGGAAGGTATCTGGGTCCTTAAACATATCAGAATTTCCAGTTAGTTCTAGCATACTCCACATGGGTCTTTTTATTTATTTGATTTGAGGTTTTTAACATGGTACAGTCATTGTTCTAGCCTGCCTCTCTGAAGTTCAGGAGTTAAGAGCCTTTCTGTTTAAACCCAAAGACTAGTGAAGTCTTAGCTGTGGTATGAATCTGCTATCAGGGGTGTAACTGTGTGTCTGGTATGTGACTCATTTACACTCAGAAACCCCATCCTACATCTCCCAGTTCACTTATTGGAGGTGGCACCATCACTCATAGAACTGCCTTGCATTTCCCAGGAGCCACCCTGTTCCTTATGGCTTGGAAAGCTCAATTCTGCTTCTGAGCAAAATTCTACGTTGCTCAGCAAATATTTAAAATGTCAGAGGGAGAGAAAATAAGAGTGCAGTTGTGGGTTGACTTGCTAAGGTTACACTGCCCTGCAAGGAGCAGCACGGCCCTTGCTTTTTGCTGGTTTTATTGCATGGGCAGTTGGAGACAGGGTGACTGGCTGTCCAAGGGGAGAGAATGCCTCGTCCTCACACCTGGGTCAGCTCTTGATGGACTTTATGGAAACTGGGAGTGCTGGTAAGAGAGCTGTGTGCTGGCCATCAACATTCAGAGGTACATGAGGCCCTGCCTGTGTCATTAAGGTGGAGTCGGCTGTAGCTGTTATTATAGACAGGTAATAATAGAGCAAGTCACCTGGCCTCTCCTATTGGACTGTCACCCCTGACATCTCTCTTCCTCCCATCACGCATGAGAATGTGCACCCACTGCTGGAAGAGAGAGAGCAGTTTCTAAATGCAAAGCAGGCATGTTAATACTTGGAAATGTTTGTGCAATTTGCCTCCAGCCTAGTCACTGTGCAAAAAGTCAGTAAGCTGGTAGTAACATCCATGGAGTCCCACAGCCGCTGTGGTCCTTCAGATGTCGCTTTGCTTGCTATTTATAAAATATCACATATCTATTCAGTAGATCCAGATTTCTGAAGCACTTTGCCTTTGTTTCAAGAGGGAACATAGAAAGAAATGCAAGAAACATATGTAGTGAGAGCGGGAAACTGAAATTCTGGTGATCGTTTAAAAAAAAGCTAAAATGCTATTACTGTGCTTTTGCCCACACAGGGACTTGCCAGCCCTGAAGAACTCTCCATTCACTGTAACTCTTGACTAGAAATAGTGTCTCTTGGTGGCTGTTTCTTTTACCTTTGTTTATTAATATGTACTGAATGTGCATAATGATGGAAATGAAATTTGGGGGTCCTGCTTTGCCCTGTTGTACCACAAAACAGAAGGTGCAAACTCACCTGTTTGTTAGGCACGTGAGTGTAGGAGCAGGCACTTAAGGAACATAGGTAGCCATGTGAGGGATAGGAGTAACCTGTATTTAAGAAAGGTTGGAGACTCCCTTTCCACGTGTCTGTAGCTAATTGCACAGGGACAGGCAACTCCACTTCTGGGAAGAAGGTGTATGCCCTTGTGAATCAGTAAATATACACGCCCAAGTCTGGGGTCCTGGACAGTGACACAACTAGTTGTCCTACAGTTCTGTGTCGTAACATCTCATGGGGTTTCGATATCGCTGAAGAGGTCTTAAGTCAACTGTGCAGATCCCACTGAGCTACCGCTCTTGCTAAATGAATGTCCTTCCAGCAGTCAGAAGACCTGACTGAGCTAAACCTCACTAAGTTCAGCAGCAGCTCTTCTGGGCTTTGGAGTGGACCCCACATGTTGAGGATCTGACATGTCTCCAGATGTCTTGTTTTGCACGTGATACCAACTGCAGAGTGTTACAAGTAATCCTGACCAGCACACAACTGTCACCCAGTGTCTAGTGTTTGCTCCAGTTTCTTAGCTGTGCAAAGGCGAGATGAAGTCCAGGCCCACCCCAAGTCAGTGGAAGTGCCATCATTAGATTAGTGAGCTGGGCTATTGCCAAGGTACGTAAGTTGGGCTTCATAATCTATTTTTTTTTCAGTTATGACATTTTAGCATGTTAAGAACTACTCAGAGACACTTAGAGCAAGATAAGCAATAGGAAACATCCTATAGGGAGAAATATTGTGTTAGCAGCCCCATAGTCCAAATGGTTGAGTAAGTAATGGTTTGGTGGATACAGCATTGGCTCCAAGTCAACACTCAGCTCAGGCCAAGAATTCCCAAGTGCTTTAGGCAAATGCCTTCATCCCTGCCTTGAGTTGTCCATCTCCAGAGCAGTTCTAACGTACTGTCTTGGTGAGATCTTGTACAGTACTGGTAAGAAAGTCTTTCCTGGCCTGTTACCACAGTATGAACTGGTACCATCCTGAGAACCTCCTGTGTTTCCCTGGGGTGGCCTCCACAGGTGACACTGCTGTCCTGCTGCCCTGAGTGGCCAGGGGTTGCTGAGACTGACCAGGAAGGTGGCTCATCAGGTGTGACATAGCTGGAGCTGGCTGCGCAGACGCAGGGGTTTAGCTTTTGGAAAAGGAAGAAGTGACCTACTTCATCTGCAGGAAGGGGGTGCGGTGCTACAACACGGTACCCGGGGTACCAGAGACATCCCACCAGCTACAGGCATGGAAGCACACAGCTATTAGGGCCTGACAGGAGGAGCATGGTGAGGGCAAGAGGACTTATGCTTTGCACAGGTGCATGTGGAACAGTCAGCACCCTTTGTGGCTTCTCCATCAGTCTCAAAGGCAGCGAAACCCATCCGTGCTGGGTGCCAGAAGGCATTCCCCATCCCCGCTAAAAGGCTTCTGCTGTGGGATATTTCATCAGATACCATTCTCCCATTTAAAATTATATTTTCTCTTCGGTATCATCTGTCCATAGGCAGTGGGATCCTTACTTGCTCCTTTTATCAAGAAATTTCCTTGTTTCTTTTTTTTGAGGGAGGTGACACTGTGAGCTTGTGACACCCCCCCCCCCAAAAGTCTCAAAGTAGAAGGTGACCCAAGTCAGACATGGGTTGATGGATCTTTTCTTGCAAATTTGAGTTGGCTTAATTCCTCTGTAACTCATTTCATTTTTCTCTGAGCATCTTTTCAGTGTTTTTTGTGTGAGGGAGCCAGGAGCATGCTGCTGACTCTGCTGCCAGCATGTGCAAATGCGTCAATATTTTATTTTAACTCGGTGACCAAGAGGTGCCATGAAGTATTTACATAATGCTGAGCTGCTTGTCTTGGAGTAAACATGCCCTCTGCTGTTTAGATAAAGAATGGATCTTATTACAGAGGGCTTGGTTTGCAGCCTAGCCTTATGATCTGGGGGAAAAAGTATTCTCAATCCTGGTTTTGATGAATTCCCTTAAAATGGGACTGAAAGTGGACCTGGAATCTGGGCATTGGCTGAGCTTTTCTGTGCATTGCATGTGTCTGGGTTGGGCTCAAGGCTCTTTCAAGGAGGTGGGTTAGACATGGCGAGGACATCTGCAATGGAGAAGCAAACCCTGGCCAAGGCGAGGAGCCCTCGCAGGCAGCTGGGCTGCACTTGCAGAGTGTTTCAGACTGGCCGCTGGCATTGCAGGATGGTTTCTCGCTCTGCACAAGATACAGCAGGTGTGCACAAATGAAAGATAAACTCTTGCTAAGAATTAGGGCAGTCTTAGTCACTTTGCAAGTGGACTTTGCTGCTACTGCTGCAAATGCCTTTCTATCTTTATAACATGAGCTTAACAGACCAGGAAAAATGTGGCCCAGTACTGCAAAATACTGAGCACGTATGCTGCTTTTCTAAAGTCTGATTCATCGAATCATAGAATCATAGAATCGTTAGGGTTGGAAAGGACTTTAAGATCATCTAGTTCCAACCCCCCTGCCATGGGCAGGGACACCTCACACTAAACCATCTCACCCAAGGCTTCGTCCAACCTGGCCTTAAACACTGCCAGGGATGGAGCATTCACAACCTCCCTTGGCAACCCATTCAAGTGCCTCACCACCCTAACAGGAAAGAATTTCCTCCTTATATCCAACCTAAACTTCCCCTGTTTAAATTTTAACCCGTTACCCCTTGTCCTGTCACTACAGTCCCTAATGAAGAGTCCCTTCCCAGCATCCTTATAGGATCCCTTCAGATACTTGAAGGCTGCTATGAGGTCTCCACACAGCCTTCTCTTCTCCAGGCTAAACAGCCTCAACTTTCTCAGCCTGTTTTCATACAGGAGGTGCTGTATGTATACGGGATTGCCACACTAAGTTACACTTAAGTTACTTAGATCTAAGTCACTTAGATCCCTGCAGGTCCCCGAAGGTATTCAGGTATACACCTTGTGCCTTTCTTAGTTTGAGCCCTGAAACAGCACAGGCTGAGGGAGGGAGAAGCAAGGTCTTGTGTCTGGATTTTTTGCTGAATAACCTGACCTGTCCTCCCATTTCCTCATCTCACCGAACTTTCCCTCCAGCTCCCTGTCTTTGCCTGGTCAGTGTTAAACCACAAATCACTTCTGTAGAGGCCATTTCATGGTTTACTTCTGCCACCTTGTGTGGGGTTTTCATTTTCAGCTGTCATTGTATGTGAAAAGGAAACTGTGGCCAAGGAGGGAGCATTACAAGTTTCCACCTATCCTGGACAAGGCTTCAGACATTTAATCCAATGGAAAAAATAAATCCATCTCATTTCATCCAAATTTATGTTCATAGAGAAAAGAGCCAGCTGTGTTTCTTACCTTAGGAGTGACTGCATTGCCGACTGAGTTTCACCCCTTAGGGTTTGTGTTTGCCTGCTGTGGACTGACACTGAATATCATGTGAGAAGTTTTTGCATTTAGTAGTTCTATCCCACGACTTTATTCACTCTCAGACCAGATCAGGAGCCACAGTGGTGCAATTGGTGTTTGCTGGGACTTCTTCAAGGAGCCCTTGTCAGTGTCAGACCCAGGCTGCCTTCCCTGCTCATGGCCCCCATGGCCAGGAATGCTGGGCTGAGGGCTGGTCTGGGAGATCCTTGTTCAAACTGCTTCTGATTGAATGGGGTTTCAGGGCTGAGCCTTATGTTGCTTTTCAGAGAGAAGAAAAGCAAAACCCCACAAAAACCACATGACCAGCAGGCGTTTTTTTCCCCACATAGTAATCTCAAAGTAGCACAGAGCATTCCCTGAGAGAGTGATGCACAGAATCTGGGACTCCTGCATCACCCCCGTAAACACCACTGCTGCTCTTCAGCTTGTGTGGGAGAAACCAGGGGCAAGGAGGGCTTTAAAAAGGGGGAAAACTTGCTGGAGAGGGTGGTCTTTTACCCTCTTTTCTCCGAGGGAAAAGTCCCTTGGATTTGGATGCTGTCATTGCCCATGTGAGCATCTTTGGCAGCATTATGTGCTGTGGGTGCAGCATGCTGGCCCCTGAGCCTCAGTGGCTGGGGGGGAGAAGGAGAGCGGGTGTGCTGTCCATGTCCATATGTAATACCTCACCCTGCTTGCCAGCAGCCTGATCCTTGCTGGTAGAGATTTCTGCTCTTCAGAGCAACACAGCCTGGCTTTCATCTCTGTAAAAGTCCTGGGAAAGAGGAAGAGAATTGGGAAGAGTAACTTGCAAGGATTTTGACAGCTTTTCCAATTTTTTTTCACACAATCATTTTGAAGAAGCTGTGGGAGGTGCTTGGCAAATCAGTCCATTAGGGAAACCAGCCCTGGCATTGGTAGGAGGCTGTGCGGACAAGCGGTATGTGAGTTGCTGTCCTCCGAGGGAAGCAGGGCCATGCTCTGGAGCCCTTCTCTCCACCCATGGGGATTAAAAACCTATTTAGCAAAAGAAGAAATAATCTCCAAAGGTCTTGCACTTAATCTAGAAGGACTCTGTGGAGTCTGTCATCTCCTGCCAGGCACCCATAGCCTGGAAAGCCAGACAGACTGCAGAGAGAAGCAGCAAGCCCCCAGGGCCTGGAAGCGGATGTGTGAGCCCGTGGAGCTCACTTCTGGCTGCAAATCTGCCTGTGAACCTTTGCTTTGCTATTTCTGCCCTCTCACCCTGACATTTGACCCCTTCCTTCAAAGTAGACCAAACCTTGTTCCCTAATTGAGTGATGTATTAAATCACTTTGGTAGCACTTAAACATTCTTGTGCAAACAGGCTTTTATTTTTGTCTAAGCTTACAGCAGGCAAAAGCTGTGATGTGGCTGTGGGGATGTTAGGTAACATGCTATTAATTAACATACTAAGTTTCAACAAAGGAAATGTAAATTTTAACCAGAGTCTCATTCAGTATTACCTAGTGGCGGTAATTTTCTTTCTGATATTCCCATGGTGAGGCAAGAGGAAAAAAAAAACACTGGTAAGGCAATTATTATAAATGATTGTGCCTTGGAAGTCATTAGAAATGTAGCATTATTTATTTATAGATATATCCATTACATTTATCATTGTAGCTGCATCTTCTAATGAATCCTTTAAAGTTATAAAATTAATATGAAGTGTTAGGAGTGTTTCTTTCTCCTGATCTTTAATCTTACAATGATGGAAATAAGTGAATAATAATGGAATTTAGTGCATGCTGCAGGGAAGGAAGGGGAAGGCTTTGGAGGACAGATGTGTATTTTACTTTAGCCAAAAACTACAAAAATGAAGATGTATGTGCAAATGAGCTGATGCCTGGGGTTACTCAACTGATAAGTAGATGGTCTCATTGATTAAAAAATGGCAAGCAGTGGTTATCCACAGAACAGCTTTGCCTTCCTTTGCTGTGTTGTGGGAGCAATACAACTTAGTCACAGAGATCCATCTCTCCTTTCCCACAGGCACAGATGGGAGAGATGTTTTTCTTCACCAGTGCCCTGTTGTGTCCTGATTTTTTCCTGCCTACAGGATCCAGGGGGCTCTCTGTGGATCCTGGACCCTGTGGAGCAGCAGTCACTGCCTCTGAGCCCCTCACACTCTCATTTGGGCTTCCTGGTAGTGATAAGAGAAAGCAGACCCTGAGGTCTCAGTGCTGGTACCAGTTTTGCCTGGGCATGAAGAAGGGCTATGAAACCAAAATGAACCTGAATATGCTCAAGTGCCTTCTTGAATGGCACCCTGAGCCATTCACCTTGGAAAACTATTTATAAAGCCAAAATGTAAATATAAATCTGGAAGATGTATCTATGTTGTTTTGAAGGGTTATTGCTTCTTCTTTATGGCCTGTTTTCTCAATCTCTAAAAAGCTCCCACCAGCTTTGGCAGCCACAAATTAGGTCACTGCTTCATTGGCATCTTCCAAAATAGCTCTGAAATAGATAGTAACAAAGATATTTAAAGCAAGATAAATCACACTGGTGCTTATGGTGCTTGATAGCAAATTATGAGTTTGGTTTTGGATAACAAGGCCTTATGAGATTATTAAAAGAGTTAATGAGGCTAAAACCCCTATACTACTGTACATCACTATGTAGTTAGGGTTGCTTCTGTATGTGTAAGAACTTAGTGGCATTGGTTTTGCTCTTCCCAGGTTTGCTTCAAGGGTTACATGAGGTAATTGGCATATATAGGGCACAGAGAAACAGTAGCTTTTCAGGTCTCTGCTAACGATCAATTAACTAGGTAGCTAAAATAACTTTCGGTTATCCAAACCTAGTTGCTAGTTGGAAGGTTTCCAGCAGTCCAATGAAGTAAGTGAAATTTTACTCATTATGATAGACCAATATTGTTGCAGGACTGGTACTTGCCAGGAGGCAAAAAGAAGGCAGTATTTCTGGTTTAGTGCTTTACTTTTCTTTCCTGAAGCTGAGCAGATGTTGAAAGATGTCTCCCCAAAGCTGGTTAATGGCTGGTGAGATGCCTCAGGTGTGTGGTGACTGCAGGTGCTGGGTGGGTGGGTATGGAGCTGGGCACAGCAGGGCACAAACCACCTCCAGGAAGAGAAGTTAATGGCTTGAGCATTCTCACCCAAGCAGAGAAAGCACTTCCACCCTCCTCAGCCTTAGTGCTGTGCCTGTTACCTGTGATGCTTTATCAGAGTTCAAGAAGCCATAGCTTTCTTCTGTTTTCCCAGCTGTGCATGGGCTTGTTCTGTGGTCACTACAGCTTGCTGCACCTGCCAGCTGTTATAGAGGTTGCTTGTAGCCACTGGTCAGTGCTTCTGCAGTTCTGGTCAGGGTCACCATGGTACCTTGTGAAAACAGATGTCTCTGTCACTGTCCAGAAAAATAAATGCTTTTATTTCTTTGTATTTTACAGATAATCAACCCCAATTTCATTCAAGAAGGTAAGCTAAGGACAGCTGTGCACTGACTGGCACTGAGGGGCAAGTCAGCAGCTGTGATTTATTCTGGTGCAACAGCATGCTCTGCACCCACCCGTGTTTGCAGCAAAAGCAGCTCTCCACTGCTCAGTCCCCAGGGAAAGTAGTCTTCCTGCTGGCTGCTCAGCTGAGAGAGCCTGAGGCCACATGTGAGCCTGGACCTCAAACCTGCCTTTACACAGTCTCACCCTCCTGCCAGAGCACAGGGCTGGGGGATGGATAGTCCCTGCTGCCTCCTTCTCTGAGCTGCCAAAAACTGCCTTTTAGTGAAGGGGGAGTTTTGGTAACATAATACCAGGACCACCAGCTGTTTGGGACACAGATCCCATCACTGGTCCTACGATGTATTCTCTGGACTTGTATGGGGAATATCCTCATCTGTGGATTAAAACAAGGTGTCATGTGTGTGTCCCATGTTTTTTTCCAGTGGCTCCAGAGTTTCTTGTGCCATTAGTGGACATCACCTGCCTGCTTGGTGACACAGTGATGCTGCAGTGCAAAGTCTGTGGACGGCCCAAACCAACTATCACCTGGAAAGGACCAGATCAAAACATTCTTGACAATGACAACAGCACAGCCACTTACACAGTGTCATCCTGGTAAGGACCTATCTGTGGATCCTAACACAGGTAGTCATGGTGGTCATGTTGTCCTCAAATCTGTAGCACCAGCCAGGCTACAAGACTCATTAGAAATGTAGTTAATCAAGTCTGGCATGGCATATCAGCGTATCAGTGCACTACATATCAGATAGAAAGGGTCAAACTTTGGGGTTCGGGTAGCTCTATCATTTCCTGAGCTGTCACAGGGTATATCCACAAAGTGTGTTGCTGGCAGATGTGTGCTTGCTCCTATTGACCTGAGCCAGCTGTAAGCCAGAATGTTTCCAACATACTGACTTGGCTAATACTGCCTCTGTGTTGCTGAGGCTTCTCTGCTCAAGTTTGATGCCATGCTCACCTTTGGAAGCAGCAGGAGTCCAGCAAAGCAAGCCTTCACCAACTTGCAATACCCATATCATGGGGAATTTTCTCATCTCAGGGGCAGAGGTGGTAACTCCTGCAGTTTTCCTGAGCCTTTCCTCAGCTGTTTCTAAAAGAGCCTATGTGTGTTCCTGGGAAGGCTATATCTGACTGTCCTTAGACAGAAAGATTCTTGTCATAATGTTCCAGCTACGGGGGAAGGAAAACCATCATTACAACAAGCACTGTGAAGATCCAAAAGATCTGGATTTGAATTCAGGTCAGGTAGCAGCTTGCTGCTGGATGCTCATCTGCAGATTATATAAGCAATTTGGGCCAAAATGTAGTGGAAATCTCCAAGAGGTAATCTTTCATACAAATTTTTCAGCACTTCTGTCCAGGGAGCACAAAGTCACTGCAAGTGAAAAATGAACACTAAGAAGGGATTTCACATGTTCAATAAAAAAAAATACATCTGATCAAGAGCTTCCTTCAGAGACCACTGGCTTGTGCAGCCACCCCAGAGCACCCAAAATCATCTCTTAGCCATTACTCAGTAGATCTCTAGTGCCTTATCTTCAGGCTTTGGCTGGGGTTGGAATGGGGAGATATTTCTGTGCAGGGTTCTGTTTTCCATCACAGATTTTTGCCTGTGCATTAGCTCCCTGCTCACTATCAGCACTTGTATTGTCTTGATACTTGTATTTGGCTTTCAGTGGAGACACTGCCTGTGAAGGAGAGGCCCAGGAGATCAGTGGCTGTCTTAGAAATCTTGCTGGCTTGAGTGTCTGGATTGTAGGGGAAGGGGATATTTCTGTCCTCTTTTAAACCAGCATAGTTAGACTAGCAAAAGCCACAGCATCCAGGCAGTTATACCATCAACCATGTACTTCTGGAGTTGCTGATAGATTACACATTCAAGAAGTAGACTACTTTTGCCATCAAGGAAATTTATTGTTGGCTCTAAGCTGGGTCTCCAGTACAGCTAAAGCACTTACACAAGCAAAATCCTTTAATTCAGGCCAACTTCCTGAAACTGCATATTGAAGACTGCAATGTGCAAACAAAAGTGACTACGTAATACATAAATTCTGCTATAAAATTCACTAGTCTGCTAGAAATTCACCTGCTATACATTTATCAGTCTCTGTAGAGCTGTTCATTTTCTCAGAGAGGCCCAGAGACTGTCTCTCATGAACCTGGTACTGGTGCTCTTTATCCCTAGTTGTTGTGAGATGTCCAGTCTTCTGACTTCCTAGCAGCCACATTAGATCAATGGCACATGCTCCAGGGGTCTGAAACTCCCCAAAAATGTCAAATACCCTGAGCTGTGTGACTGCCTTCTTCATCTGCAGGAAGTCCAATTTGTCCGGCATATGTTGGACTTAACTCAGAGGCACAGCAGCTCAGCAGTTCCCAAGACAGAAAAAAAGTGCCTGGAGATAGATTTCCAGGTATAGGAAGTCTAAGCATCCAGCTCTGGACAGGCACAATAAATGCTCAGCTCCTGGACTTTGCTGGCTTCTTAAGTCATCTTTCCCCATTTCCTCTATGGCCACAGCAGACAAATAGATTTGCCTGGCAGGCAGTTTGGATCATTCTGCTCAAAGGATTCATTAACAGCTTAATCCTGACATATGGAGATGTGGTAATTAGGTACCAGATTGCTGGAGGGATGTGCCTTCAAATGAGTTCACATAATTTGTGCACACGTGTGTTTGTAATGATGTGGGACAGGAACTGGTATAAAAAACATTAGCAAATGAAGCAGCACTTTATAACTGGGGCTTTCTTGCAATCCACAGTGACTCTGGGGAGCTCACCTTGAAGATCTGCAACCTGATGCCTCAGGACAGCGGCATTTACACCTGTGTGGCAACCAATGAACATGGAACTGCATCAACCTCTGCAACCATCAAAGTTCAAGGTAGTGCATCTGACCTTAACAAGCAGGATTCTTCCTGTATGGGCTCCCTTGGTGGGGGCTGGGAGCACACAGGAATAGCCAGTGCAAAGGCAGCTGGATGTGGAGTTGTGCCAGGGGAAATGAGACATTAAAATCATAAAACCATTCCTCAGCCAAGACTCCCACTGATGGCTGAAGGCACCACAGACTCTGAGCTTGATTAAGTTGTCTGATCATAAGTATCACATCTGGGAAATGAAAATGCGCTGGCACTGGTTCAGCTCCTGCATCCTGCTTGCAGTGCTGTTCCCCAGGGGCTTGATAAGGTCAGCGCGGAAAGTGGAGCTCCCTTAGGTTGCCAAGCCCTTGGAGGGTGACACCCCGGCTGCCCATAGGGAGCTCAGGCCTTTAGAGTCTGCCTGGAGCAGAGGACCTGGGATACAGTGACATGAACTTTCAGCCTACCCTGAAAGGAGGAAGTGAGAATAAGATTTGGCTTGGGTGAACTGTTCTGCAGGGATTCAACTCAGAGACACATCTCTGAGCCTGAATTCTCAGCACTGTAATTAGTGACCCATCTAATTGTAATGAATATGAAATAATGAGTTGATGCTTATGACCTCCAGCTCTAGGAAGGGATCTGTTATCATGAGAGATGGAGGGTATCTGCTGTTTTGAAGGGACTGGCACAAAGACAAATGTGTAACTGGTGACTTACAGATGAAGGAGTGTCACAAGCATTTAGAAGTCAATTTGTTTGGTCCTGCAAAGTGCCCTAGAGATATAATTTCCCCAATTTATCCAAGCAAGTTAGTGGCTATGTTAACTACTCCTGTGCTGAAGGAAGCCCTGAGCAAAGCACAGGAGAATTACTGGTCATTTGTCAATCTGTTGCCAGACATACCAAGTGCCATACACACAGAAGCCTTCTGAATGCCTTGCTTGTGTCATTTTTGGACACTTCAACAGTAACTACCTCCTCACCTGCAGAACCTCCCTCGCTGCTTGGTGAAGTCCATGTGGATATTTGTTTTCCTCAGTTCTATGTGGTTTGCATCAGGAGCAAAATACAGCAGCAGAAGGTGGCAGGTGAAGATGCTCTGCCTTTACAGCAGCTGAGCTCAGACAGATCCTCGACACCCAAGGAGTGATTCACCCAGCCAGTCTTGCAGGGAATTCTGTGGGGCCTCGCAGTGCAGCTGACCACCTGTGAGGAAGAAGAAATTCCCCCTATACTGTAATACTGTGAGACCATGTTGAGTCAGTGAGGCTTTCACGCAGCATGGTTCTCTCAAAATGGCTAGTATGGAAGTATCAGACCCATGGGGGTAGGTGAATGGGACCATGACATTGCCTTTCCTCTGGCTGTACTGGTAACCCACTGTAAACAAGAATGCTCCTTCTGCAAGCAACAGCTGACCTGATGTACCTGATACACCTGATCTTCAGAATAAAGCACTAGCACCTGTTGATGCTATGCTGGATTTGGTGCTTGTTTTCTCTTCCCAAGGTGTCCCAGCTGCCCCAAATCGCCCCATTGCTCAGGAGAGAAGCTGTACCTCTGTGATCCTACGCTGGCTACCGCCATCCAGTACAGGCAATTGCACCATTTCAGGCTACACTGTGGAGTACAGAGAAGAAGGTAAGTGGTTTCGTAAGAACAAAGTAAGTCTCCTTTATGGCACAACAGGTTCCAAAACCATCTTTGCCACCACTGGGGTGCCATTAGCTGTTGTTCACAAAGTCTAAGGCCAAAAGAAGCCCTTCTATCACCCAGTTCAAATTCTCATATATTGCAGACCTTTCTAGTTCCTCTGGTCATATATGGCAAGTAAAGAGTGCTAAGATAAAACGTATCAACCACTAAGGCATCACTTCGTCATTTGCATTCTGCCACCATGGTATCCGTCCTTCCTGGTGGATGTTTCCTGGGCATGCAAAATCAAAGCAGTCACTTTTCTTTTTTTTCTTTTTAACCTGAATAGTGCTGCAAATTCCTGCATACTTTTCAAGCTGAGCTCTGAAATCCATTTGTTCTTAAATCCAATCATCCTTTTCCCCTGAAGAATTAAAAAGACATTAAATGCATTCTTTTCCCAATACAGGCATATGCTCTTGAAAAGGGCATGTGAAATGATTTACATCCCTTTTTGTATTCTTCCTGTGAAGCTGAGAGGGTCTCTGGGCAGTAAAGCTTGCCTTAGGTTTGTTGTCTGGTTTTATCTCTTCATCCTTCAAAAAATCCTACCTCATGTTAGTAAATGTGCAAACTTAATCACTCCATATTAATGCTTTTTTAGCAAATAGTCTGCCTTGACCCTCACTGTGCCATCAGTGTGACTGGCTTTTTTGTGAAAGAATAAAAGTGCTTCTGTTAACAACAGCCACCAAAACAAACGGAAGAAAGGCAGCAGTGTTTTCAGTTTTCAGTATTGCTCCTACTGCAAAGGAATCACTGACTCTTCCCTGTAAAACCAACTTTAACCTTGTGAGACCTGGCAGTCAGAATTTGCCCATAGTCAACACAAAATAAATGGGTTATGGTAAATAATAGAAAGGTAAAAAGCCCTGAACTTATGAAAATAAGGTAAAATTTTATATATTCTATAAAGAAATAATAGGCTGTGACAGGCCTTAATGTACCAGGGGTCCTTTTCTGTTCTGTGACCCTGTGCAGATGAATAAAGTATTGCTTATTTGGCTGGCACAGATTAGGCAATAGTTGGATTTATTTCTGTTAGGAGCAGAAACACATGACGAAGTCACACATTTCTTTGCTGCAGTGCTGCTCATATGCAAAAATCCCACACCGAACCTCAGAATGCTGGTTCTCCTCCTGCAGCTCCTGGTTTCATTGTAGCCACCACATCTTCTGAAAAAGATTTCTTCTGCAAAAGCACTTGGATTGTACTGACTCTGTCTCAGCTTCATATGCAACTCCCTTGTCCTTACTGTTTTTGCAGTATTTCTGCTACCGTTTCTCTCACAGCAGAGCTGTCACCAAATCAGCCCTCCATTCCTGTCTTATCACACTGCCCTGAGACATCGCTTGTAGCACACAGCCACAGCTAGGCTGCTGGAGAGATCAGCTTCTGCTTGGGCTGTGTTTTTTCCATTGCTATCGGTCAAGTGAGGGGCATTTCCTTCTTCCCTCATTTAGCCAGACTGGAAAGTGGCTGCAACACCAAATAGCTTCCTGTGGTCTGGTTCAGTTTAACAGAAATACATCAGTCTACTGTAACATTACCTTTTAAAAATCTGTGGATTTTAACCTCCTAGGGTAGTGCGTGAGTTGGGCAGAGAAAACCACTGCTCTGAGTTAATTTATTGAGAGTTCCCTTTAATTCTCCTTCTTTCTCCCTACAAACGCAGGCTCACAAGTCTGGCAGCAGTCGGTAGCCTCCACATTGGACACATACCTCGTCATTGAGGACCTGGCCCCAGGCTGCCAGTATCAGTTTCGAGTGAGCGCCAGCAACCCCTGGGGGATCAGCTTGCCCAGTGACCCATCTGAATTTGTGAGACTCCCGGAGTACGGTGAGTGGGCACAGTAAGGAGGGGTTGATGCATGGTCTGCAATGGTGTGATTTGATGGATCCCAATAAAAACACTTATCCTGGACCTATCAGGAATACAAGAAACCGCCTAGGAGATGCTGAGAGCCAGCTCCTGCCGTTAGAAAGGTTTTTCATTTCTGCTCCTCTCACAGGGCTCACAGCCTCCCAGTGTCACAGAACTTTCTGCAGTTTCCTAGCAGGTCCCTGCTCTCTATCCCAAGACTACTTGTCTTTACCTCTGGGCAACAGGCTCCATGTTCTGGTTGGTGTTCCCCTTGCCTTTCCAGCAGTGCCAGCAGCACCAGCAGCTTCTGCTGGGCAGCCCAGCTGGGGTCTGCAAGTCAGTTCGCAAAATGTAGCCCCCAAGCAATGCAGCCAGCATAAGAAGGCTGTGATGGAGGCAAGCCCCCAGCACATGGTACTGCAGGAATGTGGGTGATTTCTCATGAAGGTGAGGTGAGCAGAGCTCACATTTCCCTGTGTTTTAGCAGCTCTAATGCATAACTAGGTGTGCAACTGCTTGGATAGCCTGTGCCAGATGAAAGGAGAGCTCATACAGCATAGCTCTACTTGCCAGTTACACACAGATGTGCCCTTAGACTGTCTGTGTGGCTCTTTTCAGTGCAAAATTGCAAGGGCAGATTTGAATCCACTTTATTCATACCTTCCTCTGGGGAGCTCTGGCTTTTAGTGGTCCAACACATTGGAGCTGTCCCTGAGCAGTAGGAAACTGGACCCCAAGTGATAATGTTTGCTGTTTTAAGTAATGCAATCTCACATAATTCTAAACTATGCTGTTTATAGTCCACAGGAAACTGTCTTTAACTTTATGCTTTCCTGAATGTACTTTGTTCTCTCAAAGACTCTGCTGCTGACGGTGCTACTATTTCATGGAAGGAAAACTTTGACCTCGCTTATGCAGAGCTGCATGAGATTGGGAGGTAATATTAACCCTGCTTATCACTGCAATAAAACACCGAAACAATGGCTTGAAGCTTTTTCTTTGGATTAAAGTTTAAGCTGCCCCTTGTAGTTAATGTGAACAAGGCTGCTGCTTTCAAAGAGCATTGCCCATTAAATACTGATTAAAGTACTGACCGGTTAAAATACTGAGTAAATTTTGGTTTTTGAGTTCAGTTGTGATTTGAGGATTGCAACTTGGCAAACTTGTGAACAATTAGGCAGCTAAATCTCTGACAACCATTGGTAGTTGTTGCTGGTATCTCTTCTGCCACCTCTGATTTGATGCAAACTTTTGAAGTCATGACGATTTGCTGGTTCTGGATAAGCTTAACCTCAAAGCCTGACTTCGCTGAAGCACTTAGGCATGTGACCGACTTAAATCACATGCCAAAGCACTTTGCCAGTTGGGACAGTCAGCTGACAGGAGCCTAAATAGAAGCTGCATATGTTATCAGCCCTCAGTGCTCTGCAGAGACAGCAGATACGGGGCATGCAAACAATTCAGGTTAATGCAGTTAGATCTTCAGCTCAGAGATCAGAGGTGGGCAGCCTTACCTCCATCCCTGGAAAGGTGATGGAACAACTTACTCTTGACACCATCTCTGGACATATCAAGGATGAGGGGGTCATTAAGAGTAGCCAACACGGCTTTACCAAGGGGAAGTCATGTTTGACCAACCTTATAGCCTTCTATGAGCAAGTAACTAGGTGGATGGATGATGGCAGAGCGGTAGATGTGGTTTTTCTTGATTTCAGTAAGGCATTTGATACCGTCTCCCACAGCATCCTCATAGATAAGCTAAGGAAGTGTGGGCTTGGTGATCAGGTGGTGAGGTGGATCAAGAACTGGTTGGAAGGAAGAAGGCAGAGTTGTGGTCAATGGGGCAGAATCTAGCTGGAGGTCTGTGACTAGTGGAGTCCCTCAGGGGTCGGTGCTGGGACCAGTGCTGTTTAATATTTTCATCAACGACCTGGATGAGGGAACTGAATGTACCCTCAGCAAGTTTGCTGATGATACTAAACTGGGAGGAGTGGCTGACACACCAGAGGGCTGTGTTGCCATTCAGTGAGACCTGGACAGGCTGGAGAGTTGGGCGGAGAGGAACTTGATGAAATTCAACAAGGGGAAGAACAACCCCATGCACCAGTACAGGTTGGGGGCTGACCTGCTGGACAGTAGTGAAGGGGAAAGGGACCTGGGGGTCCTGGTGGATAGGAGGATGACCATGAGCCAGCAATGTGCCCTTGTGGCCAAGAAGGCCAATGGCATCCTAGGGTGCATTAGAAAGGGTGTGGTTAGTAGGTCAAGAGAGGTTCTCCTCCCCCTTTACACTGCCTTAGTGAGGCGGCATCTGGATTATTGTGTCCAGTTCTGGGCCCCACAGTTCAAGAAGGACAGGGAATTGCTTGAAAGAGTCCAGTGCAGAGCCACAAAGATGATTAAGGGAATGGAACATCTCTCTTATGAGGAGAGGCTGAGGGAGCTGGGACTCTTTAGCTTGGAGAAGAGGAGACTGAGGGGTGACCTCATCAATGTTTACAAATATGTAAAGGGTGAGTGTCAGGATGATGGAGCTAGGCTTTTTTCAGTGATGTCCAGTGATAGGACAAGGGGCAATGGGTGTAAACTGGAGCATAGGAGGTTCCATGTGAATATCAGGAAAAATTTCTTTACTGTGAGAGTGACAGAGCACTGGAACAGGTTGCCCAGGGGGGTTGTGGAGTCTCCTACGTTGGAGATATTCAAGGCCTGCCTGGACAAGTTCCTGTGTGATGTACTCTAGGTTACCCTGCTCTTGCAGGAGGGTTGGACTAGATGATCTTTTGAGGTCCCTTCCAAACCTTAGGATTCTGTGATTCTGTAATTGTGGGGCTGAAAGGACAGGAGTCCTCTGGTTCTGCAGAAATAAGGGTGATGTATTAATAAGAGGCCAAGTTCAGCACACGGTTTCACTGAGTAGTTTTACTTTCAAGATCGGTACTAGGCACTAGTCTGTAAGAGTTTTCATAAATGCTCTCCTGCCAGCTCTTTCTTAATTTCTTACTGTACCTGAAACATTGAGACAAAATGATAGGTTAGTGATTATTTAACAAGGCTTTTCTTTTAGTTGTCTGAGAAAGTTTGGGCTCTCTATTAAAGCAACTGGAGAAGGGAGACCCAGAGCTAAAAAAAAAACAACAGATAGAACTTGTAGAAGTGGCAGCAAATTGAACCCAGGGGAGATTGTTAAAGGACATCAGTATGACTGCACAAAGCAAAGTGATACCGTTTGCTCTCAGTGTTTGCTAATCCCCAAAGAATCTTGACATCCAGGGTAAGAGACGGAGGCTCTTTGTTGGAAAAGGCTATGAACAACTTGTTAAATCTGATTCCTTGTGAAATATCAGTGTGCTGAATCAAACAACACTTTGAAAATGAGTGTGTTATTGCATTTAAAATTAGATGTGTTTTATTCCTGAGGCCCCTTCATTATTCTGGGGTTTTTGTTGTTTCAGGGGCCGATTCTCCATAGTAAAGAAATGTGTTCACAAAGCCACACGGAAAGATGTTGCTGTAAAATTCATTAGTAAAAAAATGAAAAAGAAAGAGCAGGCAGCACATGAAGCAGCTTTGTTACAGCACTTACAGCATCCTCAGTACATCACTATCCATGATACCTACGAGTCCCCTACTTCTTACATCTTAGTTTTGGAACTGTAAGTATGTGGAGCTTGAATTCAAGTGTATGGGTAGGAATCACGACTCTATTGAGCCCAGGATAAAATTCACCCTGACTTCATCTGGGGAAAGATGTTGTCATGTGGTTTTTATTGATTGTGATATCAAATGAAGCAGCCGTTTTCTGCAGAGCTTCTACTGCCTTTTCTTTACAGTAAATATGATTCAGAGGAACAAATGAAACTGCTTTCTGTTCTGGTGAAGCTTGGGTAATTGTATCAGCAGTTAGTTTGTCCCACTGAATAGTATCAGATTTACTTGGGCAGTTTCATCCACTTTTTACATTCAAGTAAATGTATTACAGCTAGATTGAAGCCTACATTGTGAAGCCTTTTGGTGAAAAGATCTGTGCAGCAACCATGCTTGCCCCTATAAGGAAAAATAGCAACCAAAATCCAGAATGCTTCTGTGTTACAGTATATCCAACAAAATATATTTGAGCTATTTGATTGTTTATTTATGCAGATAAATAAAGCTAGGTGGAAAACTTTTATGGGGTTAGTTTTCCCACAGAACATATTACCAGCTGAAAAGGTCAATGATTTTTTTTCTGCATTATGCAACCAGCTCTATAAATAAATAGATGAATACAAATAATTAAGAGGATCTGTTTTCAAAGGAATTGCCTCTGTCTATTGAATCCACCCTTAAGCAAATGTTTGAGACTGTTGCTAAATTTTTCAAGGACCAGAGATAACAATTGAGAATTAATCATTCTACCACTTCCATGGCCTGCAGTATCTTGAGATATCATTAAATACTCCTCAGATCTTGCATTTTAATTTCCTCCATTTTTAGGTCATGAAGTGTCCATTGCAATTTTGTTTTAAATATTAACTGTTCCTAGAGATACCATGTGATCTTTCATGTGCAGGGTTTGATTTGTTTACAGGATGGATGATGGGCGTCTCTTAGATTATCTAATGAACCATGATGAACTTATGGAGGAAAAGGTTGCTTTCTACATAAGAGACACAATGGAAGCCCTGCAGTATCTTCACAATTGCAGAGTGGCTCATTTAGACATAAAGGTAAGAAGAAAAGAGAATGCTGCTGTTATTCATTGCCCTGGTACAGGGAGCTTCCAGCTGCTCAGACAGGGAAGAGGTGCAGTCTGTACCCTAAAGAGATGATCACTAAATGGAGAAGCACTACCTTTCAGACCTATTGACTACAGAAGGGACTTCCTGACCTACAGTGCAAGGTCTTTTTGTTCCTTCATACAAGAAATGCACCTATTTCCTTGATTCACTGGTTTGTTCTGAAGGATTTTCTGGATTTAATGAAGGAGTGGGAGGATGTCTGAGGCAAGAGTAAGATGTCACTAGCACCTGACTGAAGGGGAATTACAAGATAAATACATGGGGTATTTATTTGGGCTCAAACCTGTACCAACTTAGCTACCAGGCTTCCTGAGCAGAGCTGGCTTGTGCCCATGCAGCTCAGGGCAGGCCAAAAGGAGCATCCGCAGCAGTGCCCTGGAGAGACCAAAGCAGAGGGAGAGGAGAGTGCAGGGGAGTGGGAGGTGGGGGGCGCTGTCAGGAACAAAGGAAAACAGCGTGCTGCATTATGCTGCAGAGCCTGAGAGGGGAACTGGGTGGGAAATACACCCAGGGAGAAGATCAGAAGAACAAGCTGCATTGTGAAGAAATTCAGGCATTCTCCAACATCATGCTCAGTTATATTAGCACAGCTTGTACCAACTTTTTTTTAGCAAAGGGAGGTACTGTACTGTCCTGGATTCAGCATCGTACTGCTGTCCTCGGCAATATCAAAATTATCTTAATGACAGAGAACTAGTGACTGAAGTTATGATCAAATGTTTTGAGTTTTGTGATCTCCAACACTGATTGCCAGGGATATCAGATTATCCATAATTTTGTTTCAGATTTAAATGTCAATTAAAAATGGAGAATGAGAGATGAATCTAACTTTCTTGTATGGTGGACAATCCAGCTACAAGGAGGTCTCTTCTCAACTCTCCAACCCCCAGGCATGTCAGATGAAATGATGCTTTCATTCTTCTGCTGCCTACTACCACTACCAAAAAAAAGATTCCTTTGTGCAGTACCTTATGTAAGCACTAGTCCCAGAAGGCTAAATCACCCTGGTTTCTTCTAGCAAGATTGTTTGTATTTTCTGCTGTATTTATAGGACCTGTCAAAAAAGTAGGTATCACTTGGAGATAAGAAACTGCACTGAATTCTCTGTTTGATCATAAGATACTTCCCAGAAACAAGGTGGGAAGCAAATATTCTGTGACCTATTTACAGTTCTCCCAAATGAAGGATGCTAAATAAAACACCTTCTGTTGCTAAGCAGGAGATGCATTGGTAGTGACAGCAGACCTAGCCATGGACTGTGTTGTACCAGGATCCTGCTCAAGAACATGTTGATTTTGTCAATGCAGACTGTGCAAGAGAAGAGCAAGCAGAGAGTTTTGAACAGCAGTGCAGTGAACTTTGCTTTATATAGAAACCCATGAGGCAGCAGTAAAATATTCATGAGGATTAGGGGCTATCAGACAGAAAAGTGAGTCCAGAGAGGGTGCAAGACATAAATTCAGAAATCATCAAAAGAAGCAAAACCCACATTAAGTTCCCAGAGCAGAGTGTGTAGGCAGTGCTCAGTATGTCCCACAGAAAGGGAGGGAGATCTTAAATACTGAAAGAGTTGATAAAAGAGAGGGAAAACCAACGGGGATGAAATACAATTGCAGTTTGGCTTGGAAGCCATGACCGTGTGCTGGTTCCCTTATAAAAGGGAACACTGGAATGTTAACTGTCAGAAACAGTAATGGCACATACTAGAGTCCCTCCCACGATACCTGGTAGTATTTACTTCATGAAGAGCATTTCAGCTACAAGTTACGTAAATTTATGTAGCCACTTGCCATATAAAGAAATGAAATAAACTGATCACAGATATAGAGGTCATATAAAAATTTAAAAATCTGTCAGTGCTTCTCATCTGTAGATATTAGTTTAGGAAAAGAAACTGTGAGTATTTGGGAGAAAGTGCAGAATCCCAGTGTGTTGTCCTAATGCAAAAGAGGATGTTGTCATTGCAGCTTCAGCATTGATCTGAACTTACAGCAGTGTAAGCAACAGCTGAGCTGGTTCCTTGTCATTCACTCTCTTCATCTGTACCTTGCACATCTGACTAAATGGAAGTTTTGAATGGCTATTAAACCTAAATAAAATCTACATATTTTATTTGCAAAAATACAATGTAATTAAGTTTTCATTATTGTTTTTTCAACAGCCAGAAAATCTGCTCATTGATTTAAGAATCCCGGTACCTCGTGTCAAGATCATTGATTTGGAAGATGCAGTTCAGATCACAGGTCATTACCATATACACCACCTCCTTGGAAACCCGGAGTTTGCAGCTCCTGAAGTTATCCAAGGCCTTCCTGTCTCTCTAAGCACGGATATCTGGAGCATTGGAGTCCTCACCTACGTTATGTTAAGTGGCGTCTCTCCATTCCTGGATGAAAGCAAAGAGGAGACTTGCATCAATGTGTGCAGAGTAGATTTCAGCTTCCCGCTGGAGTACTTCTCCAATGTGAGTCATGCCGCCAGGGATTTCATCAATGTTATCCTCCAGGAAGACTTCAGGAGAAGGCCAACAGCAGCCACTTGCTTGCAGCACCCCTGGCTGCAATCACACAATGGCAGCTATTCCAAGATCCCACTGGATACCTCCCGCTTGGCTTCCTTCATCGAACGCCGCAAGCATCAGTATGACGTGCACCCGGTCCCCAGCGTCAAGAGTTTCTTGATGAGCAGGATGAGCCCAGGCACATAATGCCTACATGCCTGGGGTCCTACACTGCTGGTCCTGAGGCGAGATGCAGTGAGCAAGCAGGCACAAAGCAGATCTGTCTGTACATAGTCCCAAATTCAGCATTTGCGTTTCATGTGGCTCCCCTAACTGCAGGGTACAAATCATTGTGGAGGTGGCAGAATCTGCCCAATTCCTCAGGACCAGAGCAAAGGGGGTAACAGTGGCAGGTGCCTGCTCCCTCCCCTTGAGGGGCTCCTTCTGGAGCACCTGGTATTGTTGCATCCACCACCAAAAAAGGACTGTGGGAAACAAACACCAACTGGAGACGCAAGCCAAAACTGCAGTTGCCTTAATCTTCGTGAGGCAGCCTTACATGAAACCCTCTTGATCTTGCAAATGGAACTCAAAATGTACAAGAGACTAGGAGTAGGATAGTTGGGGGAGTGAGACTAGGCTGACCATAGCATGTTCTGTAGAACTGGACTGAAGTCTTTTTTGCTGAAATCATTGCAAGCCTGCTCCAGGTTAACAGACAGATTCTGCATGCCCCATATGCCTGGGTCTGCCATGATTTCAGTGGGGGCTTTGCCTGCATAGGACATGCAAGATCAGGCACTAGTCACTGCTGGATCAGCTTCTGTGGTGGCATGGCTTAGATGCGCTCTTGTTGCATTGTAGTGCTCAGACCAAAATCCCCCGTTAATCCTTGGGCTTTCTGCTGTGTCAAGTCAACATCCTTTTGGAGCTATGATTAAGGCAAGGAATTCATTGGAATATACGGCTGGTTTTGACTAAGCACAAAGGGACCATGATGGGTTTTTTTAAATGCATTTTATACACACTGTACAGAATTTTTTTGCAAAACCTGTGCATTGAGAAAAGGCTGTGACCAATTTTTGCAGTATCTGTAAACTAGATGATGATGATGAAGACAATTTTTTCTATCACAGGTTTTCAGTATACATATATTGTATCATATATATAAATATATATATATATATAAAGGACCCTGTTCCATTTCTAGATTCAGAATTGCTTGGCCCAAAGTCCATCTAAGCCTTTCAGAGTGCAGTAGGAGTGGTGAGTTCAGCCTTGTGCTTACAGCTTGAAAATAGTTTTCAGTGTTTAAAGTATGTCATTTGTTTCATTTCCAAACTTGTAAATATCTCTCAGCCACCATTAGCACCTCATCACCAAAGCATTTGTGAGGATATTTTTATGTCCAAAGCCTAATTTGTCATAAAATAAAAAATATTCACAATTAAAACATTTCTCTCTTGCAAGCCAAGTTGCAACATCATCACATTGATGTTACAGTCATGGAGGCAGCCTTAAGTACAACCAAGGCAAGGGAGTGTGTAGTGACAAATCAGCAGTTCGTAGGCTGGCCAAATCTTCCTCTCTAGCAGTGGGCTGGGAGAGAAAACACCTCCGTGGCCGGGACTTCCCCATCTGGCTGCCATAAACTCTATCACCTTGTAGGGTGACGATCAAAGAGGTTAGGTTTTTTCCCCTGGCATGCAAGGACTTTGTTTCAGTGCTGAGTGCTGTTTCTGTGCCTGTAATGGGAAATGTCAGTTGTTACCAAAGGTTTTCATAAGGAAAAGGGCTCGATCTGACCATGTGTACTCAGTTTCGACTCTCTTGTAAGAGCAAGAGTCAAATTTAATTTACCATCCAAGTAACTCAACTGTGAACCTACAGTAATGTATCTCTAGGAGCAAAAGCTGTCTCTGCCAGCAGGTCATAGAGATACTCTGCAGGTACTGTTAAATTCTCAGGGCTCTGCTAGCCCATATGTTTTGACCCACTTCCGAGCTCAGTTTCATGGCAGGCAGGAGACCTAGCCCTTCTCTTTGGCTTGCTCCACCAGTGTGCTGGAGTGGTAGTATTTTAGTAGTGGAGAAGAAAGGAGGCACATTAAAAAACAAACATTCAGCACCACCTGCATGCCATACAAGAACAGACCTTGAGTTCAGGGAGCTACAGTTAGAAAGGTGAGTCTGGGTGCCCAAGCAGAGTCAGAAGCAGTGTGCAAGGCCATGTGACTCATGGAGAGAGATCTAATACAGGGGTAAGTTTGGGAAAAGCTTGAAAGAGATGGTGTTCATGGAAGGCTAAATCTTCTGCTTGAGGTAGAATCTATCTCAGTCCCCCTCTGTAGCACAGCAGCTATTGTTCTAAGCAATCCAGCAGCACCTCTTAGACAAAGACCAGACTCTCATCCTGAGCAAGAGTGTGAAGTATGCAATTTCTTAGCAACCAAAACTTCTTCAGACAGAAGTCATCAAGGGGTGTCTTTAATTAGCATCAGCCTCAGGTACTTTATCACTTCAGGACTGTTTATACTTCTTCCAATTTGTCAAAGCTGGATCTTTGTGCTGTGATTGTGCTGCTCTTAAGAAAATGTTTATGGAAGTGTGGTTCAGAAAACCCACAGCTTTTATTAGACCTGTGGGTACAGTTGAAGCCACAGGCTTTCCGCTTGGCATTAATACAAAGAAATTCTCATGTATCACGTGAAATCTGGAGTTATTAGCATTCTATTTTCCTACTTCCTGCATTCTCATCTCAAACTGCAACAGCAGACACTTTGGACGCACATGGGGTGGGTGGGAAAGCTGGATTGTTTAAGGGAGTATTTAAGCCTCTCATTGCTATCAAGTAACAGAAAAAATCCCCTAAAGGCTCAAAGAGGATACATGTGCTCAGATTCAAAAAAGAGATTCCTCATCAAGGGAGAGAGCTGGAGGTGTTGAACTCTGAAGATTTTGAATGATTTCCTTTATGGTTCTGCTTCTTCCATATTCATGTTAGAGAACTCTTCCTGAGCATTGCTCTTCCTACAGCACATTCAGGAAAATCTGAAAATGTTAGTACTTGCAAATACATTTGTGGTTATCAACCCTTTTTGCATTTTATCTCAAAGATTTCATTTGCTTGAATAATAGCAAGTTGAAATGAAGTGCTGCTGTACAGAGGAAGTACACCATGCTCGCTTGAGGTCTTTTTCAGACCTTAAGAGATGTGTGGCCTCTCTGCCAATCCAGCAGGTCCTGTAACTGTGCTGTAAACTGCAACTCTGTTTTAATAGAGAGATTAGAGAAGTAGGCCTAGAGTAAGCCCACTAGGTGAGAGGCACAGGAGCCATCCCCCTTTGCAGCACTCTCCAACTACTGGGCGTTTTGTGCATGAAATACTTTCTGTAACAAACACAGTGAAACAGTTTCTCATAAAGCTCTCTTGGGCCTTTATAAACCTCCCAGAAGAGCAGCTGTGTCTGAGGGGAAGATTTCCACCTTCAGCTTTACCACCCAGAGTGTTCCAAGACCACCAAGTGAAGGTATGATGGTAGCTGCACCTCTAGCTTCTGCAGAAGCTTCAGACCAGCTAGAATGACCAGCCGTAATACTACCAACAGAGCACCTCAAGTTCGGTGCAGACTGGCACTTTACACACCGCCACCACCTTCAGACATCTTCACGGTGCTCTTCCCCAGCACCGACATCAAAGTACACTTGTTCACAGTGTCCCTGGCGCTGGGCACCAGTGAAACAGCACATGGAGGGCATGGTGATGTGCAGCACTCATTATTTAAGATGGCTACATTTAATAAACATATGTGGCGATGAGTAACTAATTCGCCTCTTTCTGCTCCACTTGGAGCAGGCAGGCCAGGCCGTTTCACTCTTGGCCATCAAACAGGAAATCTGATTGCCCACATAACACAGGTGTCTGAAGCACTTGCTGCCATGTAGGAGATCCCCACCAAGCTGCCAGCCCCCCTACGCATGTTACTACAGGGATGACACACAGCCAGTCCAGGGTTTTACACTTTAGTATTTTAAAGCAATCCAGGATGTAAAATTTATCGAATTTCTCTCTTCCTACTTGTACCTGCAAGTTTTGTTTAGTCTTGCTGCCCTTTTATTTTAAATTAACTCTTTTTATTTTTTTTTTTCCTGGTAACATTAATCTGTAAAAGTGTTTCACTTTTAAACGACATTAATGCCGAGACAAAGTCTGTGCCCTCAACTGACCCGTACAAGTGCTGTGGCTTCACTGGAGTTCATAGCATTTCTGACAATGCTATTATGCCTTTGTTATGAATACCATGACTAAAGGCTAAATGCAGACCCACACATTATGACCTGACTATATATAACCATCCTTTAATACCCTTGCAATGAGGGGACTGCATCAAGTGACCTGGGATAATATAAACTTCAGAGACAGATGTAAAGGCTAGTCTGTGTATACAAAGGTCTAACAGATAATTAACACACACAGGGGATAACCGCACAGTTTTGTTTCTGTTCCTTTCATTGCAGAGGTAGTCTCTCCTCTAACATAGGGCATGGGTTTATTTTCCAGCTCATTCTTTCATGTCCCATAAGAAAATGGTGCTTTCCCAAGGAAACAAAATCAAATCCCATTTTACTAGGCTGACTGCACACTGCCATCAAGTGATGAATTCTTGTTCTGGGATCCTTATAGTGGTGAGTGTTACCATAGTGTCAGGATTCTGAATGTTTGCTGTAACTGTAGTCTTTATTACAAAGCTCGTGAAAAAACATCTCTACACAAGCCATATTTCACCTTCATGCCCAAATTCTGATGCCGGTGCTTTTACTTCTCTTTCTACCAAACTGTTCAGCATTGCTCTGCCACTGTGGCCAATTTGACTATATTTGATAACTTTCAGAAAGCAAATGCAATAGAAAGTGCAAAAAATAAATAATACACAAATTAAATCTCAGAGTTACAGAGATAAGAGCAAGCAGCTGGAATATACTGATGCTTTTCAATCTTTGCAACAATCAACCGAAGGAGAAAAAAAGGAACAGTATGGCTAACAGCTCAGCATTTTCAAGGTGCAAAGTAATTCCACAGCCTTAATTATTTCAGTGTATTGCTGGTCTGCCTTAAATGTATTTTCAGTTTTATCGCGGATTTCATTTTGTATGCACACAATGTTGTTTTGTAAAGGTAAGTTTGTAAATATTTCCTTTGTAAGTCTAATCACTCGTGTACTGTTGTGAGAACCTGCTGTCCCCCGTTGTTGTTACTATACTGCAGTATGTATGATCATCTACAGATGTAGTTTCCAGCTGTACATCTTCTGTCCTTGCATTCCTATAAATAGAGTATACTAATAATTCAGTTTCTGGGCTTTTTTGATTAAATACAGTTGTTCAGAGAGGACCGGGTCAGTCTCATTTCACACATATGGCAACCTGTCGGAGGCCTCGGGGACTCGGAGCTTCCTGACCACTTTGTACAGCTCACCTGTTTCAGAGGGATCTCGGGACACTAGAGCGAGGACTCTCGCTCCGTGCAGCCCTTAGCCTTGCGGGCACCAACCCGGGAACCACGCTGCCGTCTGGGCACTCACACCGAGCGCCGCGGGACAGCGAAACCCCCGGCTCACATCAAACCCACCCCGCGGCAGCCGTTTCCGCTTCCCGGCGGGAAGCGCTGCTGCCGCCCGGGACCGGCACCCCCCGAGCGCGCCTCCCGCACGGACGCCGAGTACCGAGGGGGAGCTGCGCCCCCTGCCGGGCGGGCTGGGCTCTGTGGCGCGGTACGGTAGGGCAGGCCGGGCCCGGCGGGGAAGAGCGCCGCGCTGCCCTCCTGCGCATGCGCGCAGTTCTCTCTTCCCGTTTCCCCGCTTCCGTCATCTCCCTGCGCGCAGCGGGATGTCGGCGGCGGGGCGCGTGGCGGGGGCGCTGCGCGAGGCGGGCTCCCTGCGGTTCGGTGACTTCGTGCTGAAGAGCGGCCGCGCCTCCCCCGTGTACATCGACCTGCGCGGGCTCGTGTCGCACCCGCGCCTCCTCCGGCAGGTGCCCGCCGCTGCCGGGGCTGACAGGCTCGTTTAGCTGAGGGAAGGCGGGAGGCACGGGGCCCGCTGGGTGCGGACGTTGTCTGTCCGCTCGCTGCGGGGACAGCGGCTGCCCCTGGTCCTGTGGAGGGAAGAGTTTCTCATGCGTTTGCGTTGCTCTTCTCGGCAGTGCGTTCCCTTGATCACGGTCACACCAGTCTGATTCCTTAAAGGAGCGTTTGGGTTTCTTTTTTTCAGGTTGCAGATCTTCTCTTTCAAGCAGCCAAAGATGCCGGTGTGCCGTATGACTGCGTGTGTGGTGTCCCGTACACTGCGCTGCCGTTGGCCACAATTATCTGCTCAGAAAAGCAGGTTCCGATGCTTATACGGAGGAAGGAAGCAAAAGACTATGGTAAAACTTTCAGATCGAGAATTTGTGTCTACTTCTTGTCTTGTTTGGGCAGCCTGTGGCTCTCTTGTAAAATGTGCAGCATCTCCATCCCAATTTAAGGTTACTGCTCTAGTGCAAAACGGAGCTCCTGTTCCCCCTCAAACATGCCTCCCACAGCGCCCCAACCTGATAGGGCTCTCCCAGCTGGTTGCTGATGAGGCTGCAGCTTGAATCCTTGCTGTAGTGTGTTTGGAAACTCTTGAGGAGGGCGATTTTTGTCTATTGGGGTGGGTTTTGTTTGTGTCTCCAGCAGCATCTTTTTTCCCCTTAGCACCACTAGCATGCTTTTGGGTTACTGGCCTCTTCTAGAGACCAAGATATGTAACTCAGTTTCTCTGATATGCTGAGAACAGTGACACATCTCATCCCCAAACAGATTTTGAGTACGGACAAGAGGAACCTCTCTAGTCTCTTCAGAAGCCATTTATTTGCTTTTGATGAAGGAAGAGGGAGAAAAGGCTGAAGTGTTAACCTACCGTAGCAGCTGGATTTCTACGTGTGACAAGACCTATACTCTTCCTATAGTATTTAATTAGAAAGTATGCTTGTCAAAACAAATGTAACTCCTGTGTTCATGTGCGAGGCATGTAAACGTTTGCTGTTCCTTCTTGTAAATGAAAAGCCAATTGTGACAACAATTAACTGCCAGGCACAAGGTTTCTGGTGTCACATGTGTTGCAAAGCTGTAACACACTTGTTTTCTAGAAAGGCTGTCATGGTCTAAGCACCACACTCCCTGCATAATGTTCTCCTGCTGCTTGCTGCTTCCTGAGAAAGCATACATCCTTTGTTGTTGCCCTCCAGGAGGTCTTTCATGGATGTGTGCCTGTTGTTGGTTAAGGCAGAGGCATTTGGGGCTCTACTTGTAATTGTTCTAACAGGCATATTAAGCACAGAATGCTGCCTGTGGAAAATCGGGAATATGCTGAAAAGCACCAATAACTTGGCAACTTTAAAGACTTCCTAATAACTGGAGAGAACAGTTTTGTAATTTGGAGCATTCAGTTCATGGCAATACTAAATTGCTGTAGGCATCTTATCCAGAGATTTAAATTTCTGCAGTTAACCGTATGTCAGTTTTGTTAATGGAGCATAACTTCTGGAACCCAAAGAAATACTTTATTAACTTGGAGAAGTAACATCTTGATGAATTGAATTACAGATCAGTGACTGAGCTGTGATAAGACCTGAGATAAATGGTATCAGGTAATAACTAAACAAATTATCGCCATATTTACAGTGAATGTGAAATTCCTATTTTCTTGAAATCCAGTTTCATTGGACACTCAGGATATGCCGCAGTGTAATTTGAACAAGTTGATCTCAACATTAGCGTAACAAGTTAAAATTTAGATACTTTTGTGGGGTCTTTTAAAGTTTCTTTGTTTAGTGGAGTGTTTGTTTTTTATTCTTAAGGTACTAAGCGGCTGGTAGAAGGCACGATTAATCCAGGAGAAACATGCTTGATCATTGAAGATGTGGTAACAAGTGGATCTAGTGTACTCGAAACTGCAGAAGTTCTTCGGAAAGAAGGATTAAAAGTCATGGATGCTGTAGTGCTCTTGGACAGGGAGCAGGGTGGGAAGGCCAGGTTAGAGGAATGTGGAATTCGCCTGCACTCTGTGTGCACATTGTCTGGGGTGTTGGAGATCCTCCAACAGCAAGGAGAAGTGTCTGTTGAGATGGTTGAAAAGGTGAAGAAATTCATTCAGGGAAATGTATTTGAGCCAGTGGCTCAGAATGGTCCTGCTCCTTTGAAGAGGCTGTGCAAAGAGCTGAGCTTCAGCGCTCGTGCCAAACTGCCGGGGGTGCATCCTATTGCAGCCAGGCTTCTTGCACTCATGGGAAAGAAGCAAACAAACTTATGCCTTTCTGCTGATGTCACTAGCTCCAAAGAGCTGCTGCAGTTAGCTGCCACCCTGGGTCCCAGCATTTGTATCCTGAAGACTCATATAGACATCCTGAATGATTACACCCAAGAGGTAGTAAAGGAGTTAAGAACACTCGCAGATCAACACGAGTTCTTGATTTTTGAAGACAGGAAATTTGCAGACATTGGAAACACAGTGAAACATCAGTATGAAGGTGATTGTCATCAGCCTCGATTTACTGTAACTTCACTGTGTAACTGCAGTGCTGGCATGGGTTGCCAGGACAGATTGTGGAATCTCCAGCCTTGGAGAAGACTCAAGGGGACAAAGCCCTGAGCAACCAGATCTAGTTTTGAAGTTAACCCTGCTCTAAGAGCATGACCTCCAAAGGTCCCTTCCCTCCTAAACCTTTTTATGTATCTATTGTTGTGCTCAGTAAGCACTTCTGACTAGTTGTTTGCTGTGAGAAAACAGTGTGGCTTCTTGAGGCAGCCTGCTATTTTATGCTTGTGTGGTTGTTATGGCTGTCATTCGATTCTGCATTTGCAACTGTAGAAGCATTTTTTTCTGTTCCGTATCTCCCAAATGATCTGCATACTGTATCGAAGGGTAGCACCCGTGATGGTGGATTTCTAGGTTTCCATAAACATCTTGGTGAGCATTAAAGGTGTGATGCTGAAAAGCATTTGTGAAAAGTAAAACAGAGATTACACTTTTTGATTAGGCAGCTGTCAGAACTGTCTGACACTGAACTCGTAACTGTCAAGCTTGAATAGTAAAACTGTCTTCTAAAATGTGAGTGATTAAGCATGCAGCTTGTTTTTGTTTAACTTGTGTTTCCTGTTTAATACATTTCTAATGAGGCTTTGCCTGTGTCTTTTATCCATGTCCTCAGGGGGTGTGTTTAGAATTGCATCCTGGTCAGACATCATTAATGCCCATGTGGTTCCCGGCTCTGGAGTTGTCAAAGGTCTGAAGGAAGTAGGTCTTCCTCTCCAGCGTGGCTGTCTTCTGATTGCTGAGATGAGTTCCCGTGGGTCACTTATAACGGCTGAATACACAAAAGCTGCAGTAAGTAGGCAGTCTTTTTTGGGGTTAAAAGCTTGTAAAGTGTTGTGACAGGGAGGTTTTATGGGCTTCTAGTATTTGTACTTCCAAAAGTCTCTCCAGCTCTAACAGTTACAGTTGTGTTTGTTTTCTCTCCTTGGAGACTCAGAAATCTGACTGGTGGTTAAAGGTTGCAGCTGTAGGCTCGTCTGGGGAGGTGGTCACAGTTCATTCTCTAAATTCTATTAGACACACCAAGTTTGCTATTAACACCAGCCCCCAGACCTCTCCCCCCCCCCCTTTTTTTTCATGAAGTGATAAATTTCTAATTGGTTTTCATTCTTCATTCACTGTAGTATTTATAACATAGAAAAAAACTAGTAACACTCATATTCCTGGCTGCAGGTGCAGCAAGATCAGTGGGGGGTGAGTTAGCTCTGGGTGACTTTGTATTGGTAAAGTAAGAGCAGGTGTTTGATGCTGCTGCCTTGCACAGCTTAATAATGTGTCAAAGGGTGGATGAGAAACACATTGCTAGTCAAGGTTAATTTTATGTATATCACTTGTAACTGTTTGCTGATCTGTTTCAGGTACAGATGGCTGAAGACAACTCTGATTTTGTGTTTGGATTCATATCTACATCTAGAGTTAGTAATAAACCAGAATTTCTTCACTTAACTCCAGGGGTGCAGCTGCAAACTGGAGGTAATGTCTTCTGAAACATTTATAGTCTGTCTGTAAATACAGTAAGTGATTTAGCCTTCAGTGAAGAAGTGACTTCTGAAGAAAGTTTGATTGCGGATTCTCTGGTGGGAAGAGTCTCTGTTTGCCACCATTATGGGCTGCCTTCTGCATTTCTGGGTATGCTGATCTGAAGGGCAGCCAGCAGACTACACAGCTTTGTCCGTGTGCTGAGGTCTGTGCATACTGTAAAGCACAGTCCTTAAAACATGTGAAATGTCTTCAGATAGGTTACATAATCACATGCTCAGTAGGAGTAGAAGAAAAGGTTTTTGACAACTACAGAAGTTTGTTGATGCTGATGTAGATGCAGCATGAATGAACTGGAAGTGTTACACTGATGTGACAGGTTATCACTGAACCAGGTAGAGGAGATGTGTTTCTCTGCAATACTTAATTCTTACAAACCCCGAAGTGAAATTAACAGGCTTTTATGTGAAAGTTTTGGGGTTTTGCCTGTTTTAAGCAAAGTGACAGCTCATTTCAGTAATCCTGGTAGGTGCTTCTTTGCATACCAGTCACAACAGATAGAACAGTTAAATCATGAAAAAGGAAGGTGCCGTCTGTTAAATTGTGTCTGTGTAACAGGGGGTTCACTAGTTGGAGTGACAGTTCTAGTTACATATTTGGGTTGTTAGGGTGAGAGCTGGAACAGCATACCTGTTCTCTGTTCCAGCATCTCTTTGAAGGTTTTTAGTAGATACGCTTTCATAAAACTAGAAAAAAATGGTGTTTCTGTTCCAGGTGATAACCTTGGGCAGAAGTACCTAAGCCCCAAGGAAGTTATTGGCGAAAAAGGTTCGGATGTCATTATTGTGGGACGTGGCATCTTGTCAGCTTCAGACCGTCTTCAAGAAGCAGAGAAGTACAGAAAAGCAGCTTGGGAGAGCTACTTAAGCAGACTTGGTATTCATGCAGAAGATTGAAAGCAGCCTGCTTTGCTAGTCCATAAGCAAAGCTGAAGGAGCTTCAATCATCGTGAGACTTCCAGTTAAATATATAGACACTTCAGCCAGTAGAAAACTGCCCTTTTGGAGAACTAATTAAATTGTTTTTAATTGTTATCATACAGATTAAGTTGTACACACCATGGTTGTGTTTTTTAATAATGGAATATATGAAATCAAAAGTTGATGCTCAGTCTTAAAAAAGCTTTTCTCTGTTGAAAAACATTGCATGAAACACTCCAAGCGTATTTGGCTGTTGTTGCTTTTTCTTTCTTTTCCTCACCCTCAAATTCCTTCTGGCTATGGGAACAGTATTTTAGTGTTCTTAATAAACTTCCGTTGCAGACCTGACCTGCTGCCCCACTCTCACAGGATTACTCAGCTCTGCTATTTCCAAGGAGCAAGTATGGATGGGTCTTAATCCGACACTGAAATTGAATAATGTGGTGTTTAATAAATACTTTTGCTACTGTTTTCTTTTCATTGGGTCTGTAAGTCTTTCTTCTGTGGCACTGTTACATACCATTTTCAGAACTCCAGTATTACAAAAGTCACTCTAGTATGTTTGTGATTGCAGGAATTACTCATGCTTCTGTTTACAGGAGTTACAAAGAATTTTTCAGAGCAACTAGTTGTTGTGTGCTTAATTACAGTTAGAGCTGTTGATTCCTTTAATGAGAGGAAACTGTAGGCTAGGAACAACTGTATATAGTGAGAAATGTTTTCTTGGCATTAGTACTTGCTTTTAACTAAGCCTTTCAAAATAAATCTGAGTTACGCTGAAGTTCACAAAGTTTTTGTTGAGTGTTGGTTGTGTTTAATCTATACAGAGTGTGTAAGACTGAGGGATGAAGACTTGGTCTTAGACTTGGCCTTAGGCTTCTTGTATTTTTGACGCTGTGGTCTGTAGCCAGTCAGGGTTCAGAAACAAACAACTGGATGACTTTCCTGGCTGGCTGTGTTGGAGATGATGACTTTACCCTTACATACTTCATATGCCCTGGAGGTGTGCTTCCACTCATTTTGATGATGGGGCTGCTTATGAGGCCTAGGAGTTGGTTAGTGTGGAGAGAATGTTGAAACTTAGTCTGTGTGTGTGTGATTTGTTTTCCCTTCAAGCTAACATTTGGTTCAATAGTTGTCTTATGTATCATAGTTTGCCTCTGGAGAACTCCATCCAGGGAAGATAGAGGCTCTCTGGCCATCTTTCACAGCTAGAAAATGATGAAGGTGTTGTATCTTGTGCAGCCACCCTGCAACAGTCGTGAGTCTTGGTACTTGACATCAACTTCTGAGAAGTTCCTGTCCTTCAAAGTGAATGGAGGATTTGGAATTTGTTTACTGTCTCATCCTAATCGTATAGCGGCTTTGAGGCCTGTAGCAGAAACAAAACTTTCTCAAACTGTTTTGCAGGAAATCACTTGTTCCACCAGAGGGAGCTAAGATCCCATTTTTGTCAGTGCAATCGATATCCTAGTTCTTTTACAGCTAATTTCCAGTGATGATGGTACCAACTCTTAAGTATGCTTTGGATGAAAATCTGCCTGGTTTTCAACCAGTCACACCTATTTAAAACAGTAGAGTTTACCAGAATGCTCCCTTGGGCTGGAGTTCAGCGCTGTTTGTTGTTGTAGGCTCACTGTTACAGTGTAAGCAGATTTTTGTGAGTTTGGTATTTTCCACTAATTGTGCTGGATCCACATGTTAAGCAGCTGACATCCATGCAGCCAAATCCCTGAGCAGACTCTTTAGAGAGCTAGTTTATCAGGCCTTTACCTGGAAGAATAGCCACTGCATTTGGAGAGATAGATGTGATTTAATATCCAGTCACTTAGAGGATATGTGCTACTGATTTTCTTCACAAAACGAGTTCTGAGGAACAGATCAATTGGAAAACGTAATTTCACAGTCCTTCGTTGTGTACTCAGTAAATCATCCAGAAAGAGCTGTATTCTGGTGCTTCATCTGACACCAATGTTGCAAACATTTCAATTAGTGAAACAAAAACATGTTACCTCCTATATGCATTCTTCTGTCAGAATGATTATAGAAAACAAGTGTGTGCACTTCCTTTGAGGCACCTGAAAGTGATTAAAAAAACATTTCAAATTAAGAACAAATGTTAATTTCCTTTCTTGCCCCTGCTGCTTACATTCATCGCATGGTTCCTGCTGTTGGTCCCAACTGTTCCTAACATGGGAACTAGGTCACAATTTACAAAACTCATTTGCATCATAATATATGAATCTGAAAGTCTTGCAGTTCATTCTCTGATCTGATTGAGTCTGGGGTAGAGGCGTAAGGCTATATTTAAATTACTAGGTTATCACATGATTTGTATTATCTGCCAAGTAGGCATTTATATGAAATTGTCATCCTTAATCCACCCTGGAGTATGGTTGCAACAAAATGAAAGGGTATCATGCTTTTCATAGTGAAATAAGACTGATCAAGTGTTGTCAGTGCTGGCAGCAGGAGGAAGGCTGACTTACTGCTTTTTCAAAGCAGTGTAGCAGGGACTGTGTGAGACACCAGCACAAGCTGGAACCATTAAGGAATTGTTATGTAGGTTTTGATATTTGTATGTAAAGTTCACTCTATCTCTCTGAGGTTGTGGGTATCTCTTTCTAGCACAAGGTGTGCTGTGTCAAGGGAACCCAGCCTGGACACTTCAGTCAATGTAACTGCATACGTACAGTGCTTTACTCAGACTTAAAATTCTTCCAAATCTTGATAAACCCAGCACTGAATTAAATATAACAGGATTAAATTTTTTGTGCTTAAAAGCATTTGTATGTCACAGTATCAACATTGCAATAATTGACAGGTCATACTATAGTTTCATTAGCCTTTTCTATGGAAAGTTTATTCAAGACTTAATCCCAGAAAAATAACTGAATCACTTCCCTTTATGTGGAAAGCTTGTTGCTGTGGATTTTTTTAGCAAGTGACATAAACATTGCATTTAGGGAACAGGACCAAAGAATGTGAAACACCCAGAGGAAGTTTCCAGATCTGAGTTTTGGAGGTCACTGTCTCAGGGAAATGCTCTGTTTTGGAAGACTTGTAACTGGACTGTGGGCTAGACAGGCTGGGTGTTTTGTTTGTTTGGAATCACTCTGTTGGTTCTTGGTCAGCCTGTACCACAGTGACAAGTACAGCTTCATGTCTGAATGATGCAGCAAATTAAAACTCAGCCTGCTCCAGCTTCAGGTTTTCCTCTACCTCTTTTGGCAGGCGTTTGCAGGCTGGGAGCTGTGACCATGCCTGCATGTCTGGGTTAACATTGTCCTCAGTCTTGTTTCTCTGTTTCTACATGATCCATGTTCTGCTCTGAACATTTTCTCATAAGCTGATGCTATCCACAGTCAGGCTGTGAAAATGCAGGGTTGTAGATGGAGGCTGGAATGTACTGAGAACAGGAGAAAGCCCGAACAAGGCTCTAACTATGAAGTTCTTGCTTACGGCATGGCCTCCCTAGCAGAAGTGTGATGATATGCCATAGGCTGCATTTAGCCCAAATAGGTATTGCAGAAGGAGAAGCCAAACTAGTGCAGTCACTTTTGATCTGTTCCTGAACAACTAATAGTAGCTATACAAAAGAGAGTTTACAGAAAGGACTATTTAGATGGGAGAATTCTGCAGTGTTCCCTGTAGCTGGTAATTTCTGCTTTGCTGAGAGGTATAATTTTAGGCTGATGATGGGAGCAGCCATAAAGGCAACCTGAATATAAGGGGGAAAATACTGAACAGAAGAAGACTGCTCAAAAAAATGAGGAAAGAAAACTCCTGCCAGCCCGGGAACCAGAAGCGTCCCTGAGGAGTGCAGCTGGCAGATTTGAAGTACAGCTGAATACCAAGAAACCAGAGCTATCCTGAGACATCATCAATGCAAAGCACAAAACCAAGGAACTGTAACAACAGCTTATCATCTGGGAAGGTGAAAAAAGCCAGTCTGGAAAAGAAGGAAAACATCCTGAGAAAGGACGAATCAGTAACTGCTATTGGTTGTCCAAACTCGCAGAACAGAAAAACAGTCTGCTAAAACAAAAATTGGTCTGAGAGAACAGAAACCATCATCAGTTGGCTGTGCCAGGTGAAAAATAGAAATTAGCAGCATCTATTGGCTGTTTTGGGAGGTGGTGTCCTACACCCCTTTATGTCTCTGTAACAGAAAAAGGACTTACTTTTCACCCAAAATGGAGCCTACATCTCAGGAGTGTCGAGGTCAGCCAGTTCTTTATCCATCAAGTGGTCCACCTGTCCAATTGATGTCTCTCCAATTTAGAGACAAGGATGTAATGCAGGACAGTGTCAAATGCTTTGCACAAGTCCAGGTAGATGATGTCAACTCCTCTGCCCCCGTCCATCAGTTCTGTAGCCCCATCATAAAAGGACACCAAATTGGTTAAGCAGGATTTGCCCTTAGTGAAGCCATGCTGGCTGTCACCAAGCACCTTGTTGTTTTTCATGAATAATCTTTTCCATGATTCTGCCAGGTGCAGAGGTGGCACTGACTGTTCTGTAGCCCTGGGAAAGGCAAGAAGGGACTCTGGGGCTCAGATAATCTTTTCATCAATCCTCCAGGTCAAGAGGGAAAGCCTTGAAATGAGTAGGTGAATCTAGCAGGTTTAACAGATGGTTAAAGGGGTGATGCTGTAGTCAGGGTTTGGTTACTTAGACCATGGGAACTGCTTTGGGAAGCCACATCTACTGATGGGACCTGCCTGACAAAGGGGAAGAGCTGCTCTGGTAGAAGACTTGCCACACCGGTGAAGACAGCTTTAAACTAGATTTGCTGGGGGAGGATGAAATGATCAATTACAACCCTACCAGTGAGATGCTGTAATAAACGCTTGGAGTGAATATAGAGCTACTTCAGGCATTCCAGCCAATGAGTAGGCTTAATTCTGAGATTGGCTCAGGTGCCTCTATACAAGCGTCTATAGTATGGGGAATAAACAAGAATTAGAGATGTGCGCACATCTATGGGGATATATCATTGGAATCACAGAAACATGGTGGGATGGCTCCTATGACTGGAGTGTTGGAATGGAAGGTTATGGGCTTTTTAGGATAGACAGGCTGGGGAGATGGGGAGGGAGAGTTCCTATTTATGCCAGTGACAGGCTGGAGAGTATGGAACTCTGTCTGGGGACAGGTGAGCAGTTAACAGAGAGCTTGTGGGTCAGGATCAAAGGGAGAACAGCTATGGGGGACATGACTGTGGGGATCTGTTACAGACTGCCTAATCAGGAGGACTCTCTGGATGAAGCACTCCGTAGACAGATAGGAAAAGCCTCACGCTCACAGGCCCTTGTTCTCATGGGTGACTTCAACCACCCTGACATCTGTTGGAAGGATGATACGGCCCGGCACAAGCAATCCAGGAGGTTCCTCGATTGTGTAGAAGACAACTTCCTTCTGCAAGTAATAGGGGAGCCGACAAGGAGAGGTGCCATGCTTGACGTTGCGCTCACCAACAGGGAAGGGCTCGTTGGAAATGTGTCTCTCCAGGGCAGCCTTGGATGCAGCGATCACGAGATGCTCGAATTCAAGATTCTCAGGACAGTGAGAAGAGCGTGCAGCAAGCTCACTGCCCTGGACTTCAGAAGAGCAGACTTTGGCCTCTTCAGGAACCTGCTTAGTAAGGTTCCATGGGCTACAGCCCTAGAGGGCAGGGGGGCCCAGGACTGTTGGTTGATATTCAAGGATCACCTGCTACAAGCTCAGGAGTGTTGCATCCCAACGAGAAGCAAGTGCAGCAGGAGGGCCAGGAGACCTTCTTGGATGGATAAGGAGCTCCTGAGGAAACTTAGAGGGAAAAACAGAGGCTTATAAAAGGTGGAAGCAAGGAGAGGTGGTCTGGAAAGACTACAGGGATGTTGTCCGGGAAGCTAGGGACCAGTTAGAATTAAACTTGGCTAGGGATGTTAAGGATAACAGGAAGGGATTCTATAGGTACATGGCAAATAAAAAACAGACTAGGGAGAATGCAGGCCCCTCAGGAAGCTCTCAGGAGAACTTTCTACACAGGATTTGGAGAAGGCTGAGGTTCTGAATGACTTCTTTGCCTCGGTCTTCACTGCCAAAGGCTCTGACTGCACCACCCAAGTCTTGGAAGGCAGATGCAGGGACTGTGAGACTGAAGACTTTGTGCCCACAGTAGGAGAGGATCTGGTTCGAGACCATCTTAAAAATCTGAATGTGCACAAGTCCATGGGTCCTGATGAGATCCATCCGAGGGTCCTGAAGGAGCTGGTGAATGAAGTTGCTAAGCCACTGGCCATCATACTTGAGAAATCATGGCAGTCAGGTGAAGTTCCTGATGACTGGAAAAAGGGAAATATAACCCCCATTTTCAAGAAGGGGAAGTCCACCACTAAGCCATGAACCCAAGTGCCACATCTACACATCTTTTAAGTGCCTCCAGGGATTGTGACTCCACCATTTCCTTGGACATCCTGTTCCGATGCTTGATAACCCTTTTGGTGAAAAAGTATTTCCTAATATTCGATCAAAACCTCCCTTGCTGCAACTTGAAGCTATTTCTGAAATAATAATTACTGATAAGTGTATTCACTACTTTACTAGTGGTAACTCTGTAATAACTTGTAAAATTGAAATATATACTTGCTACTGATATTCATTGCTGCTGACATTGATTTCTGCTGCTGTCAACTTCTGTATATTTGCTTGTGCTGGTTTTGGCTGGAATAGAGTTAATTTTCTTAGTAGCTAGTATGGAGCTTTTGCTTTACCTACTAACCTGTCTTTATCTCAACACGTGGGTTTCCTCACTTTTACCCTTCTGATTCTCTCCCCCATCCCACCAAGGGGGAGTGAGAGAGTGGCTGACTGGGGCTTAGTTGCCAGCTGGGGTTAAACCATGACAGCTGTTTGGTAGTAGTTTGTAGTATAGCTATACTTGTTTTGTTAATCGTAAGTATACTTGCCTTGATAGAGGTGACCTGTAGTAAAATGCAATGGATTAATTTAGGAAATAAAGGCTCCATGTCCTTGTGTATACCAGAGTTCTGTGAATCCATGCTTGCAGTCTTTGTCCACCCCCCAGGCTGGGTAACCCTTCTGGGTCATGAGAACCAACTGGAGAAGTTTCTGTTGGGCAGAGTCCAGTGGACACCAGCACTAAATAGTGGGCATGGAGAAAGGGACAGGATGAAATAAACCCCCACGTCTCTGCTGTATTGTTTTGTTTGGCTTTTGGTAGGCTGGCAGTGAATATGAGGTGGAGGAACAAAGTCAGTTCCAGTTCAACATGTGTTCTGATATGAAGATGATGTTGGGATATAAGGGCCAGGAGATGCTGCTGGGCTGCAGATGGAGTCAGTTACTTCTGGTATTTCCTGCCAGGCATCTTGGTGACCCTTACTCAAAACACTACGTCATTTACTTTCCACGTGGCTGGAGAAACACAAGGTTAAACAGGCTCAAGAGTGTGGGGCATTCATGTTTGAGAGCTTGGTCTTTGCCTGCAGCTATTGAGTACCTTCTCACTCCACTATAAGGGGCAAATGGGATACAAAGAGGGCATGCCTCACTCTGGTTTGTATTACAGCAAAGGGTTACAGTGTACCTCCACAACCGACAAAGCAAATAATGCTGCCATTGGTCTCGACTTTTCCCAAGGCACGATATGATGCTTTCTCCCCCCGAAACACCAGCAGCACAGGGAAAACGTGCTGGCAAGCCCCACTCCCAGTGGCCATACAGCAGCAGCCGCCAGCTGTGGCTGGGGAAGCAGGAGGAGTTGATGTTGCAATGGCATCCGGATTCCAGCTTGGCTAGACAAAGCACTGACATTTTTCCATTACATGTGACCCACTGATGCCTTTTGATGGAGTTTTCATTCAGGAATGCTAGCTGTGGTCAAGCTGCCTCTATTTAGGGACACAAATGAACTGCTGCTGACTGAAATACACCATTCCCATGACTGTGCTTGGCACTAACCTTGCAAGGGTAAACGCAGATCTGCTTACACAGTAAAGCAAAGCCTTCTTGCTCTTAGCATCACTTCCTCTTCTTTTTCTTTAGAAGCAACTTGTAAAGAACCTTCCTGGTCCAGCACCACATGCAGCAGGATGCTCTCCACCAACAGCATCAACCCTATTCCCGTCTTTTTGCACACTGGCTTGGGTGCCTGGCCTGTGATTGTCCTGGTCTCTCAGCACTAACCCAGTGTGCTGGGAAATGCCATAGCAGAATGGTAATCTGCAAGGGAAAGGGTGGCAGGGAGGCACTGCCTGTCCCTTTCTTTTCAGAATGCAAGGAAATAAAGCAAAGGAGTGGTTTTGTTTTCAAACTGCTTGGTCCCTTACGAATTAAGAGCAGCAAAGCTGTGTTCAGAGATTGCTACTTTGGGTGGCAAAGGTGGTTTGAAACATTCCTGGCCTTCTTTTCCCTCCATTTTCCTTCCTGCTCCCTCTTTCCATGCTGGGGCAGTACAGCTTGTGTGAAATAGTCACTTCTACCAAGTCTAACTTGTTCTGTTTACTTGTGCTGATTATGTTTTGACTGTTTACTATCATTACTTTTGTGATAGTAATGAAATCTACCTTGCCAGTCTGGCACTAGGCAGTGGGATGGTCACAAAAACTGAATGTGCCCCATGGATGCTCCTTCCCAGGTGGCAGTGTTAGTCCCAGGTATTCGATACATAACATTTCAGACTGCAGACTTTAGCCTGTACTTCAATATTGTGTAGGAAATACACCCTCCTCCCCTGCTAGGGCAGATTTAGTGGAATCAAGTGGGAAGACAAAGTACAGGCTTCATTTGGTCTGGGTTTTGGGGTTTTTACCCCAACCTGATCAGCACTGATGTTGCTGATGTGCCACTTGCTGTGCTCCTAAAGTTCTCCAGTTTCAGCTATTTTTAGTGTGCGCTGCTGCATTTCTTCAGTGCTGCTGCTAGGAGCAGGGGGGACCATAAAGCTCTTGAAGGAGAGCTGTTTATACTGAGCAAATAAGAGCTTCTGTTTATAGAGGCAAAACCAAATAAAGTAAAAAAAAAGCCCGGAAGGATGGGCCCATGGCCCTTTTCCAATGAGAAGAGCAAGTCAAAACAATGAACACCATTTGTTTTTGCTTTTCCCTGGCAAGTTTCCTTCTGCTGAGCATTGCATGATCTGTTCAGGGCAAAGAGACAAGAATAAAACCAAAACAAAGGGAAAAAAATAAAGAGCAGCAGTAGCAATTGCTCCGGCTTCTCTCTCCTGCCAGTGGCTGCAGCCTCACTGCAGACTGTGTAGGTCTAAAACTGCAGCTGTCAGCCAGGGAAACCCAAACCCCAGCTCCAGAGCAAAACAGATGTGGCTGGAGAAACAGTTTTTTGGGGGAAAAACCCAACAAACCAAAGCTGGATGTATGCTGTGAAGCAAAAACACAGGGTTTTGTCCAGCTCCCATTCCAGCCAGAAGCTCAGGGCTTCCCTGCTTTTCCAGTTGGGCTCCCCTAGACCCCACAGCAGTAGTCTTCTGGTAAAACGGCAGAGGTCTGGATGAGGTGCTGTGTGCTCCCAGCTGCCCTCCTGCAGGCACCCAGACCAGATGCTTCCTTGCCCACCCCAAGGAATGGTGTTTAATTTAGTTTCCTCAGCCTAAACTCCAATTTCCCTTGGGCTCCCACCAGCTTCCTGTCTGTTTAACACCTCCGGCACAGAGCAGGAGCTCCTTCTGGCACTCCCAGCCCTGGGTCAAAACCAGGGTATTAAATCAACATACCTTCTGCAGCAGTCACTGAGGCTCCATCTCCTATTTTTATAGCCATGCTTTGGCTGATAAGGCTTTATTAATAAAACAATCAGGCAGCACCACTGTTGCTTGCAGGAGCAAGCCTCAGTTTTGGTGGGAAGCTTAGGAAGGAAACAATGAATTCTACTTACAGCATCATATATGCACAATAGTTTTATTTTGGTTTTTATATAAAAAAAATCCTAAAGACTGCAGAACTCCTGTATCCTAATTTCTTACACAAATGCTTCCAAAACCCTCTTCTTTTTAAGCTAATTTCCCCCTAACAACTTGCAATGGCATGGGTTCCCCTGATTTTTGACCTAGTCACCCTTTCTAAAGGGATATGTCTAAAGCTGCAATATGGCACTTGGTTGACTTAGTTGGCAGGTTTAATATATCCAGAAAGCTGGGGTACGGAGTCGTACGCGGCTCGGAGTCCATCAGCACAGGCGGGGAGCCTGTCTTTGCGTCTGTGCCTCCAGAATGAACCAGACTTTTCTCCTTACTGTGCAAATATCAGGCTCTGGTCATCGACCAGTCCTGTCGTAAGGGATTCTCCACCCTGAAGAGGATCCCATCTTCAAGTGGGGAAGCAGCACGTACAGTCAAGCAATTGTCCTCAGCAGTCTAAGGCACCAAGACCCCATCAGTCAACTGTACCATTGTAAGACTTGTTGAGCTTGTTGAACGTGAACTCTACATTATGTGTGGAAATAGGCTTTCGGTAGAGAGGATTGGATGCCTTTGGAGAAATAAGCAGACAGAAAGAACAAAGATGAGTAACAAATTCCATATCTGGTTAAAATATATCTAATCCCCCTTTCATTTTCCAGTTAGTTTGACTGAAATGTGCATTTAGATCCAAAAACAGTACTGTTTTTCCATAGTTTGCCTATCAGACCTGCCTTCTGTCCTGTCTGCAGGCACAGGTAATATCCTCACATGCTGCAAACCCCATCTCAAACCTCCCAGAAACGCTCCATCATAGACCAGACCAACCCGGCTGTCACCAGTTGGAGCCTGGTCCCCGCTCCCCTCCCTCCTTCAGCCCTTCAGTACTGCTGGGGAATACATGATGAAACCAAAGGCTGAGTATAATTTTGCAGAGCATTTGTAACTTTCCAAGGGGAAGGGCAGTGCAATGTGCCAGACCCTGAAGCCCTGCTGCGGAGTATGAGCACCCACATTCCCCACACCTGCCACTGTTCTCCATCACTGCAGAGCTGTTTGCTGCTGGTGCACCGCAGTAGCCCTCTGATACACCAGCAGCATCCCTACCCTGGCTCACCATTTCGTATCTGGCCCGGGAACGTTCACTCTGGAATCGGTCGAACTCCCGCCTGTCGTGAATGGTGACGAGCAGCTTCCAGAGCCCCAGCAGGAGGATGCCGACCAGGACCACACTGCCGATCACTGCCAGCACAATCGTCACGGTGCTGGGGGCTGAGCTGCATGCTGATAACAAGGGGGAGGAGGTAAATAGCCCTGGTGCAAGTGTATTCTGGATCAGAATACCAGGATGTAAGGACCTGGATGGCAGCCACTGAGCACATGGCCTCAGGGCAGCCCTAGCAGCAGTGACTAAATAAAAAGAAGCAACAGTCCTCTCTGAAGCCAAGAGGATGTTTTTTAGTTAAAAAATTCCTGGCTAGAGGCAGGTCAAGGCACAGCTCTCATGGATGTCACTGGGATGTCACACAGCGCTTCGGGGAAGAGCAGTGCTGTAGTGCCACCGTCCAGCAGTGATGCCTGGTTTTAATGCCAGGTGACCCATGCGGGACACAGAGGATTAGGGTGCCTCTGGCAAAAGCCAGCTCATCTTCTGGGCCACATGGACAGAGGTGATCTCTAGGCACATTAAATAAGTACATCACATCAGCTAATCAACTGGTCTTTCAATTAAGTAAGTGCAAGCTGCAGCACCAGTTAAATAAAACATGTGGTATCTCAGTCTTTCCTGTACTGGCCTGTGCCTCTGAAGACCAGAGGAGATCGCAAGAAGCTGCTGCTGGGTGCTTGCCAGTTTGTCCTGCAACACCACGTGTGGTTTGCTTTGGGAAACCACATTGCACGTGACAAAAATAACACTTGAAAACACAGCTGTCTACAGTAGCCAGGGCACAGGGGCAGGGACACAGCCCTTACACTGCCCGGACCAGAAAAACTAGCACTTTGGCAATGCAAAAATCCATAGGTAGTGTGGAGCTTTCCTAACATCCTGACTTAACCAGCATCATCAGGTTCTCCCTTCAGATATTTTTCTCCAGTGGCTCTATCACCAAACCAGTACATGGCATGCTTTTTGCTATAAAAATAGGCTGGGTTTAACTTAACCATCCCAGGCTGGCAGAAAGCCCTTCAGCCAATTGCTAGCTATGCTGGCAGCTCAGGTGCATATTTCACTCTGAGACTCCTTTTTTCACTAAGTTGGGAGCATTTGGATCTGGGTTTTAGCACTGTAAACCATGTTACTTTAAATCATCCCAGTTCATCTGCTCATGTGTGCCTTTATGCAGCCAGTGAAAACAACTTTCCGCAAACCTCCAGGCTCCCCACCAGCCCACCAGCTCTCCCAGAGCACCCTGTGCTATTAAAAGCAAACCCAAGGGAGAACCAACCTGGCTCTTTGAGAACGGTGAGGTTGGATTTCCCACTGGCAAGCTCCAAGTAGGTGAACTTCATAACACAGTTATTCACTGGGTAGGCGCAGAGAATCGCATTCGGGTCATCTGTTTCTGGAATGAAATGCAGAGTTGCGGAACATTTTATTATGTTTTAAATAAAAAAAAAAGTCCTAAAGACTGAAGAAGTCTTGTATCCTAATTTCTTCTTTTTAAGCTAAATTCCCCATAAGAACTTGCAATGGCATTGGTTTCCCTGATTTTTGACCTAGTCACCCTTCCTAATGGACACGTCTAAAGCTGCAATACGGCACTTAGGTTGACTTAGCTGGCAGGTTTAATATTAAAAATCAGCACAATTCTCCCCTACAAGCTGAGCAGGGCTTCCCATGAGCCTGGGAGAGGAGGAACAGGGAGGAAGCCTGGAAAGCAGAACCGTTTGATCACGATTTGTGCAAACTCTAACTGAGCGGTGTCCAGACTTACTGCTGGAGAAAATGTGGCACTCAGCAAACACTGCATGGCAAGCAGATGCAACTTCACGCACTCACACCACCGTTTCCTTTCCACAAGTCTGTTTTGGCTATTAATGGCATCTTCTTAATTTGCTACATTTCTTGAAGAGCGGAAGCTGAAGAGAAAGTGAGGGGCTCAGGCCCAGCCTGTGAGACCACAGACAGGGCCAGCGGCAGCAGCAGCCCACAGCTGGCTCACGCTTCAGCTGTGCTGAACGGCTCCAGCTCCAGAAACAGCTGAGAAGTTTTTAAAGAGTGAGATAGAAGAGGAAAATGGGGAGAGGAGGAGGGAGGGAAGGGGAAGGAAGGAGTTGGTTGGAGGGGAGGATGCGGACATGCAGGAGTTGCAAGAAAGGAGACTATTTGATTCCCATGGCCATACGGGCACTCTATGTTTGCCTGTTTAACATACCAGACAGACCAGGCATACCGTACTGTGACCAGAGCCTGTCACTGCTCTGATCACTGTAAGGTGCTTCCTGAGGAGGTCTGCTTCACAAAAGCTGTTAAAAAGTTTTATCAAAGCCATCATCTGAGGTTTGCACCTCTAGCTCTAGGGATGACTTCAGCAGATCTACTGCCCTGCATGGCTACACTCATGGGGTGTCCTGATGTCCTGGGTTCAGCAGTAGCAGTCATTTTTCTCCTTCTTGGTAGCTGGTGCAGTGCAGTGTTTTGACTTTTGGCCTGGGAACAGAGCTGATAACAAGGATGTTTTGGTTTGGCCAAGGACTTTGTGAGCCTCATGCTCTGCCAGGGAGGAGGGGAAGCCGGGAGGAAGCAGAGACAGGACACCTGACCCAAACTGACCAAAGAGGTATTCCATACCACAGCACGTCATGCCCAGGATGTAACTGGGAGTTACCCGGAAGGGCTGGTGCACTGCAGGGTTGGAGGAGGTATGGGTTGGTACTTGGTCGGGCTGGGGGGGGGGAGTTATCGGTTGGCTGGTGGTGAGGTGTTGTATTCTCTTCCCTTGTTATTTCCTGTATCATTATTATCATTGGTGGTAGCAGTAATGATTTGTGTTATACCTTAGTTACTAAACTGTTCTTATCTCAACCTGTGGGAGTTGCATTCTTTTTGATTCTCCTCTCCGTCCCTTTGGGAGTAGGGGGAGGGAAAGAAGGAGGGGAGTGAGTGAATGAGTTACCTGACTGGGTTTAAACCACGACACCTCATTGTAGTGACAGTGCCTGGAGGGAGACGGGGCAACACCTCCAGCCATGCCAGGTATCTCTGCAGGGGCACATCTCTGTAGGCCTGCTTGGGCTGCAAGTTTCAAGGCAAAGGAAGGGATTTGGGCTTTCAGTCTATCTGTCCAGCAAAGATGTGACCTTGGCTTAGGCACCTGGAAAATGCTTCCCATAGCTCACTGCACTCATATCCATGCCTGTCTGTCATGCTGAAAAACTATCATGCTAACGACTACTGCTGTTTCAGCCCCTTATCTCTCTCCTGTCTTTCCTTTCAATGCCTTTGACTTGCTTTCAGTTGAAAGATTAATACCCTCCACTTCAACAGCTCTAAGCCTAGATGCAACTGCCCCTCTGTTGAGTCCTGACAAGGTTCCTGGTGTGGACAAACCTCAGGACGGAAAAACATGCTCTACCTATACAGTGACATCAAAGGCAGGCTGGGGAAGTGCTGACTATTACAAAGCAAGGTACTAATTAGATTAATACAGATAAAACTTCCATGTTTCTTGACTAATGCTCTTCTGAATTGAGCAGCAAATATTAGCTCCTCCAGGCCCATCTGCTTTCAATCCCATCCTTCCACCATTATTCTTCTAAAAGATACAGATGAATAAAGTCTTGATAGTAATTATTTCCGTTGGTCTTCACTGAGTTTGAGAGATCACACATCTACAGAGAGAGGTGCTTTGACTGATGTGTGCTGTTGGCAGGTTCAGCTCAGCGCTGGACCTATCATGTTCCCCTCATGAAACCTCCTCCCTGGAGCTATCAGGAATGGATATGTAATACTGCAGAACCAAAGGAGATCCTGCAAAGTCCAATACAAGTCATATAAGCCTCCCAAAATAGATCATTCTGGCTCAGATTCCAAGAGATGCCTCTGCTCTACAAAGCTTTGAAGCACTGGTTGCTTCATACCCAGAGCCAAAAGGCCCTTGGGATCTTCCAGGGTGTGTTCATCACAACTTGGTATTTAAGAAGATCCCATCCTCCACTGCCAGGACAATGCAGACTTATGTCTTCCATGACAAATATCAGCGTCTGGCCTCTCAGCAGGGACTTCTAAGATGTGCTACATAACACAAAAACACTTGAGCACCAGGATTTGGCTGAGTCTGCCTGTGAAGAAGTCCACAGTTCCCAAACGGTTTCTCTAGGAACATTTTGCTTTACCCCTTTCTCTAGCAGCCCTGATCTCCAAGCCATAGGGTGCCCTGAGCTCCCAAGAACTCAGCACCACCTGCAATGTGACTGCAGTAGCTGAACTGAAGAATAAGCATAATTCTCAAAAATGTCTTAAACCAGAAACCTGGCTGTTTTTTCTCTGAAAGCCATGTAGGGGGTCAGCAAATCACAGCCCAGACTCACCTCCCAGTGTGCAGTCAGCACAAAACCTGGCTTTAGGAATGCTGCAACACCCAGGAAGGAGAACTGAGTTTTAATCCCCAGTATTTGGTGGCTCCTAAGAAACACAGGCATGTCAGACATCAGAAAGGAGCTTTCTATGATTTTGAAGTGCCTTGTAACCTCTCTCAGGGTGCTCTATAGGTGCACTCCCTGCTAAACTGCAGTGAGGATGGTGAGAACAGCAGCAAATCTCCCAAAGGGAAAGGTAGGAAACCCTACTGGTTGTAATTCAAAACCTAGACACTGGATACAAGAGGAGTTGATGGGAAAAACATTGCCTGCAGGCAGCTTGGGAGGAAGGGAGAGAAAGGACAAGTAAGGTAGAATACTCCTACCTCTAAAAACTATGGGAAGAGGAGGAAATGTCAGATGTGGACAATAATTTATCCCTGCTTGATCTCCATCCCTCTCTCCAAGGGGTATCACTAAGGCCAGGGTCAGGATTGCAATTAAAGCTGTCACAAGTTTGGATCCTCTCTATTCCCCTAAATAACAACTAGAGCCTCCCAGAATGGAGCTTGAAAAGAAGGGGTAAAAGTCATCTGCTGAAGGATGCACATTTGGGTGACCTCTAGAAGAGAACACAAAGGAGAGGAGCTTGCCAAAGAGGCTTTTAGCAGTCAGTTCCACCAAAGCAGAAACCATTGTCTCCAAAACAGCTTTGCTTTCTTACAAGCTCACTTCTTCTAAGAAAAATTCTCAGAAGATTAGAGAACGTCTTTTTGGGGTGATACTTTGTTCTTTTGCAGTTTCCCACGGCTCATTTAATCTTCTCTCATCTGATCTCATCCCACTGTCTTTGCTCCTTGCACTGGCATCAATGTTTAGATATGGTAAGATGTTATTTAGAATCCAAGGGGTTTGACCTCAATGTATATTGCAGCCCATAGGGAGGGTCACAAATACCACATATACATCCTATATACACATACATTTTAAACCCCTGAGGTTCCAGATGGGTCTTGGTCTGGTTAAGAGGAACTAAATGCCACAGTTGCTGGCTCTCACCGCCTGCAGTTCTGCTGCTGCCTACTTACCAAGAACATCCACAGTGGTGATGATCTCATCCTTACAGTGCTTTTGGCAGGTTTGGTTATCAGCCAGTCTTCCTGAGTTAAACAGCTTGCATTCAATGCAATCCCTGCAAAAAGACACATGGAGAGGAAGATGAAGCACCCATAGGAAACTACATAAACACAGCGATTCACCCCCGGGAAAGTGACTTCCTGGGTGTCGGTCTGGAGAATGCACATCTGCACTATAAAGAAAAAGCAACTTCAGGGCCAAGCATCTCCATCTCAAGATTCTAGGAATAGAATCAATGAGGTACAAAGCAGCAGGTAGGTTTGGGGTCTGTTTGCCCTTTGGATGTCAGGAGCTTCACACCAGCTATGGCAAAATCCATCCTGCCTGACATCAAGGCATACGGTATTGCTGCTCTGCGCCAGACTGAAGCTGATGCCCAGGGCTCCTCTGCTGCTATGAGGGAGGCAGGCAGTCATACCCATCCTCCCCTCCTCTGCAGCTTGCAGCTCTCTGGGCCCAGACGTTTGCAGATGAGGGTAGAGCAAAACTGGGGCTGCCAGCCTTTCCTGCAGAGTGGGACAGCACTGGAAACAAACAGGGACATGAACCTCCATGAGGACTTGGCAACAACACTTGTTGCTCCTCTGGGAGCTCCTCTGGGATACTCTCAGGTTGCTTACTGTGGGCTTTGAGCTGCAGCAGGCTTGCCTGGGGCTCATCACCCCTGTTTAATGAACCAGGAGTAACCCCTTAGCTGCAAAGTCTCCCAGGAACCAAAGTGCTGCCCTTCCCACCAGCGAGACATCCCTCCTGACTCCACCATGAGTACCTTTTAGTGCTGCAGACACCTGGGCAGGTGGGACACTTCTCACACGTCTCTCCAAAAGCCCCTGGCTCGGTGCATTGGCACTTCCCACAGATGCAGCTGCCCCTGCCGCTGCACATCTGCCCATCGCTGGACACACAGCCATCTGTCTCGGTGGAGCAGTTGCAGTTGTCCCCAATGTAACCCGCATGGCACTTGCATTCCCCACAGTGACACTCTCCACGGCCTGAAGGCAAGAGCAGAGGGGAGGTGTCACCAGCATCCCAGGCAGGAAAAGCTGCTAGAGACCTTGCATGGCATAGCAACAAAGAGATGGTGACGGTAAACACCTAGATATCAAACTATTATCTACATTTAGCAGCAAAATATACCTATTTACCAGCTTCTGCAGCTTTCTTCTATAGTAACTAAAGACAAATGGGCATCTCTCCCTTCCTGGGAACAGGAGGCTAGAACAGGTGACCATGGGGAGAACAGAGCAGCTCCCTTTCAATCAGACAGCCCTCAGCTGGGTGAGATGACTTCCACCCCAAGTCCACACACGGAACAACCACCTACTATTGCAGACCTCAAACACAATTAGGGTAGAGACTGCATGCCCCGGCCAGGTGTCACACTTGCTACCTTCTTATTTTTCTCTCTCCAGATGAGGGCCCCCAAGTATCCTCCTCTTTCCAAGGTGCCATTTTACACCCTCCTGGTTTGTCCCCGGTCAGTGCTTGACACCACGAAGCAAACATTAGCACCTGGAAGCACGTTTTGGCAGCATGTTGCCATGAGCTTTTCTTACCCACAAAGTGAATATTCCCCACCTCTGCCCCTTGGTGCCCAGCACCTCATAACTGGGCTTTGCAGAGCGCTACACCATCCGCCTCTGCAGAAGGCTAGCAGAAACTCTATCACTTGGTCCCTAGTGATTGATTCTTAAGCATCGCATGACTTCACTCATGCACCCACCTGAAGGTTCCGGCTACACTAGGAGGGTTATGTGCATCACCATGATTTCCACAGCCACTGGAGTAACAAAAGTATCCAGGATGATGAAGGGGATCTGCAACAGCTTTTGAAATACTGATTCTCAAAGCAGGTATGTCCATCTCAGAGGCATGACACTGGGCAGATGAATACTTCGGGGCACAAGAGGATGTGGCAGAGTCAATGCGGTCTCACTGCTCAGCGCATGAGGTGAACAGGAGGTGGCATAGACAGACTGCAGCCAGTGTTCTGCTCAGTCTTGCGACAGGTTTTGCTAGCAGAGCCACCATGATAGTAAGTAGGGCCCCAAGTATTGCTTCCAGCCTAGCCATCTCCAGGCCACACCACTCGACATGAAGTTTTCTCCTCCTCCACACTTCCCTGCCCTCTGTGGACTCTGAGCTCTGAAGTTCAGTATTACTGCTGAGCCTCCAAACCAGTGTAAAAGAGGGAGCTCCTGCGAGGGCTTCCATGTTTACTGGGCTGGATGGTGTTTTGTATGAATTAATCTATTCTTTTCTCTGTTACACCAAGAGATAGGAAAATGCAAATGGAGCTGTGCTTCCTTGGAGGTCCTGAGCCCAGGGTGCAGCAGCAAAAAGCCTAACAGGTCGGTCATTTCATAAGGTTTTTCCTACCCTTCTTTCCTAATAGGTTTACTTAAGAAGTACTCCCCCAAACCTTAAAATACCTTAAAAAAAAATAAATCAACAGCAATGTCTCCTGTGTCCAAGCAAGACCTCTGTGTCCCAGGCGTACCATCAAGGTTGCTAGTACCAGCTGAACCTAGAGTAGCTTAGGGCAGCTCACAGCAGAGATGGATGAAGAAACAGATCCACTCCCCTACTGAAGTATCCCCTTGCAGCTATGGGTTTAGTGACTGGCTGAGAGAGTCAACAAGCTTCAAGGCTTTCAGTGATGGTAAGTGGAGTGGCTCGCTGCCGAGCATCTGGTTTCAGAAAGGCATCCATCAGCTCATTGGAAATACTGGTTGAATTCCTCCTTGGTCAGTCACAGGAGCAGAGATGCCTTTGAAGGCACAGTTTATAGAGCTGAAGGGCTTGTATACGATGCTCATCAGCAACTTAATTACAGCTCAGCTTTCCCACTGGAAACAACCTCAAGTGCCTCAGACAGGATAAATTATATGCATGCTCCTTTCATCGACACAAACCCACTGATCTTCCTGCCTCTCCCATCACTCCAAGAGCGGCTGTGGATTGTCAAGCTATATCCCTTGCCAAAAGTCATTGGAGCACCTTCTGTTTTACTAGGCATCTCATATGCTCCAGCGCATCACAAGTTGCCCTCCCCTACAACCTCTTTTGCACTCCCACCATTTGCTTTGGATTCAGCCTGCAAACTCAAACATTACCAGACAGAGGAGATTATGTTAGAATTAAACTTAGCTAGGGATGTGAAAGATAACAGGAAGGGATTCTACAGGTACATAGCAAATAAAAAACAGACTAGGGAGAATGTAGGCCCCCTCAGGAAGCTCTCAGGAGAACTGGCTACACAGGATTTGGAGAAGGCTGAGGTTCTGAATGACTTCTTTGCCTCGGTCTTCACTGCCAAAGGCTCTGACCACACCACCCAAGTCTTGGAAGGCAGATGCAGGGACTGTGAGAATGAAGACCTTGCGCCCACTGCAGGAACTGGTTCGAGACCATCTTAAAAATCTGAACGTGCACAAGTCCATGGGTCCTGATGAGATCCATCCGAGGGTCCTGAAGGAGCTGGCAAATGAAGTTGCGAAGCCACTGGCCATCATATTTGAGAAATCATGGCAGTCAGGTGAAGTTCCCAATGACTGGAAAAGGGGAAATATAACCCCCATTTTCAAGAAGGGGAAAATGGATGACCCGGGGAATTACAGACCAGTCAGTCTCACCTCTGTGCCTGCAAAATCTTGGAGCAGATTCTCCTCGAAGGCATGCTAAGGCACATGAAAATCAACAAGGTGCTTGGTGACAGCCAGCATGGCTTCACTAAGAGCAAATCCTGCCCGACCAATTTGGTGGCCTTCTATGATGGGGCTACAGAACTGATGGACAGGGGTAGAGCAGTTGATGTCATCTACCTGGATTTGTGTAAAGCATTCGACACTGTCCCACACGACATCCTTGTCTCTAAATTGGAGAGACATCAATTTGATGGATGGACCACTCGGTGGATAAAGAGCTGGCTGGATGGCCGCACGCAAAGAGTTGTGGTCAATGGCTCAGTGTCCGGCTGGAGACCAGTAACGAGTGGTGTCCCTCAGGGATCGGTGTTGGGACCGGTCTTGTTCAACATCTTTGTCACTGACATGGACAGTGGGATTGAGTGTGCCCTCAGCAAGTTTGCCGATGACACCAAGCTGTGTGGTTCAGTTGATACGCTGGAGGGAAGGAATGCCATCCAGAGGGACCTTGATACGCTTGTGAGGTGGGCTGATGCCAACCTTATGAAGTTTAACCATGCCAAGTGCAAGGTCCTACACCTGGGTCGGAGCAATCCCAGGCACAGCTACAGGTTGGGCAGAGAAGAGATTCAGAGCAGCCCTGCTCAGAAGGACTTGGGGGGTGTTGGTGAGAAAATGAACATGAGCTGGCTTCAGTGTGCGCTTGCAGCCCAGAAAGCCAACCGTATCCTGGGCTGCATCAAAAGGAGCGTGACCAGCAGGTCAAAGGAGGTGATCCTGCCCCTCTGCTCTGCTCTTGTGAGACCTCACCTGGAGTATTGTGTGCAGTTCTGGTGTCCTCAACATAAAAAGGACATGGAACTGTTGGAACAAGTCCAGAGAAGGGCCACGAGGATGATCAGGGGACTGGAGCACCTCCTGTATGAAGACAGGCTGAGAAAGTTGGGGCTGTTCAGCCTGGAGAAGAGAAGGCTGTGTGGAGACCTCATAGCAGCCTTCCAGTATCTGAAGGGGGCCTATAGGGATGCTGGAGAGGGACTCTTCATTAGGGACTGTAGTGATAGGACAAGGGGTAAGGGGTTAAAACTTAAACAGGGGAAGTTTAGGTTGGATATAAGAAGAAAATTCTTTCCTGTTAGGGCGGTGAGGCACTGGAATAGGTTGCCCAGGGAGGTTATGAATGCTCCATCCCTGGCAGTGTTCAAGACCAGGTTGGACGAGGCCTTGGGTGATATGGTTTAGTGTGAGGTGTCCCTGCCCACGGCAGGGGGGTTGGAACTTGATGATCTTAAGGTCCTTTCCAACCCTAACAATTCTATGATTCTACGTTTACATGATCTCTAGAGGTGACCTCTTTCCTTGCCTACATCTGATGGAGATTAGAAGTCTTTCCCTCTGTTTGCCTTCACAACGACAGCCTTGCTCTTTCCCCAGGCATCTGTACAAGCAGATTTGGTTTGCCCTTCCCTACAAAGCTCCTTTTTTGAGCCTGTGGATACAGCTACAGTCACCACTGCTGCTGCTCATGGTGCAGCTGCAGAGCAGGGACGCCTGTGCCCTCTGCTTCACAAGCAAACCAAATGGGGTGGCTGGCTTTTATTCACAATTAATTCAGGCAATCAGGCTCTCACACACAGAATTTTGTGCCTCCATGGCAATTAAAGTGTCCAAATTAGCTATAAATCATGGTTTTATTAAATGGGCACTATTTCAAGGAATCCAGAGCAACTGGCCTTGGGAATCCATGTATATGGCTTCTAGTAAATATGCTCACACTTGAATTTGAGCTGTGAGAGCCATGAGAAGTGAGCTGATTGCATTCACATTGCCCCATGGTCTCAATCTGGGTGGCAGCCACCCTCTACTCTTGGGCAGAGTCCCTGTACCATCAGCTTTAGCTCAGTCCTCCGACAACACCACAGAGCCTAGCACAAGATGTGAATTCGTTAGAAATACGTCTCTGGACCATAAAATGATTTAGTTGTTAAAGCTGTCAGTGCCAGTCCAGTATAGGAGGCCATAAAAAAGGAGGCACATCCCTTCAATTCCTTGGCAGGCTGGGTATGGAGCCTGAACAACTGTCCTGGGGAAGGGAAACAGCCATTTCCAAATAATGCATCCTATTAAACCACTGCTATTGGAAAAAATAAGAAACATAATCTTAAGGCAAGTGTTTTTGTTTACTGAAAGGTATGAAGAAAAAGCCCTCTATACGAGGGCGACTAAGTGTGGGGTGTGAGCTTAAAATTTAAAAACATGTTGAAATGTGTTTTCTGCCTTGGCCACACTGGCTCAGCAGACAAGAAGTCACTGGCTGAAACTCATCATGGGGCATGTGCCAAGAGTGGGAATTTCCACATTGACCTTTAATGGCAAAGATGTTACAATCTTCACCGCATCAGCATGAAAGATTACCTACTCCTGCAAGTGCCATGATCTCCACTTCTGGTGCTCTCCATCCACCTCCCACACAGCTTGAAGACTGGAAATACATGGTTAATGGCACACATTTATTCCTTATATGGCTGTAGCAAAAGTCATCCTACTTCTCAATGTCCATCTCGAGCACGAGAGATGGGACTCCACTCCATCGTCTTCCTCAGGACACAACCCAAGAGGATCCTTGAGGCAGTGAGCCTTTTGGTGATGGTGACCCAGAGCTGAGGTTTACAGCATGCATAGTGCTACCTGGTACTCGTATTTTGCAGAAAAATGTGCTGCACGTTGCAGTCTCAGCTATCCTATGGTCATACTTTGTGCTGATGTAGTTAAGCAGTCTGTATGCCATGTAAGATCATGCCTGCAGGAAGCCTTCCATCACTGTGCTGATGATTAACCTAGTTTCACTTCCTAGTTTCATTTCCAACATGAAAATGAGTCTTCAAGGAGGGTGTGTTTCAACACACCTCTGCACCAGAAGTCTCATGGTGCAGGACAATACCCTGTACTTTAACCCTCTTCAACCCTTTGTGTTTGCATGTTCTCTGTTAAAGCTGCTTTTTGAAGCCAAAAGACATCAATTATGTTCTCCAAACATAACAAGAGGTATTTTCTTCTGTTCCCATCCTTGAAATGAGACAAGCATACATGTTTAAAAGATCCAGATCTAACTGGGAAATGACATGCTCCCTCTGAATTTGATAACATACTTTCCAGGCAGCTCTTGATTTCGGGGTGGGGGGGGGCTAACAGGAAACACATGTTAGGCAGGCTGCAGAAACATGCTGGGAGGGTGTAGCAGAAGAAAGCAATGCTTCTGCAAGGGGAGAGCAGAAACAGAGAGACTAAGTTTGGACTAGTCTGGGATCCACAGGGGAGCAATGGGGTGCACCACTGCTTGGAGGCATCCTCTTCCCAAGGGGGCCACGAAGGTGGACTTAGACCCGCAGCCCAGCTGGCCCCTCTGTCTCTCTCTGAAATACATCCCCATCCCACTGCCATGTTCTGGCTCCGCAGCACATCTCACTGTCACTCAGGCACCTTCTATCATCAGGATGTCCAGCTGTCCTCATTTCACCCCAGCTGTCTGCCTCTCCCCCTCAGCTGCCCAATGGGATGACAGCTGCAAATCCTCTCTGCCCTCACCCCGGCACGGTGCAAAGCTGGCTTGGCAGCCCAACACCAGCACTGTGTGCTGTGGCCCCAGTCCCCGAGCAGGGTTGTTGCTGGTGAGTAGGAATTAGGGCAGCAACTTCGGGCAGAAATTCCCAGCCTCTGACCCTGATTTCATCCCAGGCTTCCTGACAGTAGGCTGCAGAGGGTGACCCCACAGTCGCCGAGTGCTTGGCGGGACAGACTGTTTGCCTTTTAAGAACTGCACAGACCACTGCTGCACCAAGAGGTCTAAAAGGCACTAAAAGCCTTGTCACTAGGTCTTTGGATAGGAAGTGGTTTACCTAAAGCCCCTTACTTCTGGGGACCATAAAACTGTGCAAAAATACCAGTTTTCTTTTGAAAGAAATAATAAAAATAAAAGGTACCAGCTTTTATGGAGGGGGAGAAAGGGTTTGAAAACAAGCCCCTCCAACAGTCCTTTTTTCTCCACCTTCTAGAAAATTAAATTGATGTGCCTATCACACAAGAAAAATATAATCCTCAGTATTTTTAAGCCAATTTCTTGGTTTCTGAGCACTTGGGAGGGGAACAATCAAAGTGCATTTTGTTCCTATTAATTCAAGGCAGTTATTTTTGTGCCTCTGGGCTCACATACAGGCTTTGGGTCAGGACCTTTGAAATGCTGGGCTCTTGTCATTTTTGGTTACTTGAACAACTCATTCAAAAAAAAAACCCAACAAACTCAAACCAAAAGCAAAAAACCCACAAAAACCCACAGGAAAACCAATAGAGAGAATTGAGTTACAGCAAGCAATTTCCAGAGTCCTGCTACCACTCCTTTAAGGAGACCTGGCCACCATAACCATCACCCAGAGAACCCCAGCGCAGAAGCCACACATCGTACTCCCCAGAGACAGATGCATCCAAAAGGTCTGCTTGTGAGAAAGTGGTCAAACCCTACTGACACAGGGCATGGCCTGAATATCAGTTTAGTACCAGACCAGTCTCTCAGCAAAAAGTGCTTGGTGTCTGCAGCGGAGGCTCCGTGAATGGCACATTTTGACTGGGAGGAGGGAGGGCAGCGGAAGAAGGCTCTCAACACTTGGAAAACATAGACCTTTCCATTTGGGAAAAGGCTATGGCAAGAGAGAGTGCCTGCTTAGGCAAATAAATCATCGACTTTCCCACTAATCCCTTTCCATGACTCAAAGCAGCCAGAGCTGCACTTCCAGGGGCCAGGCAAGGTGAGGCAGCCTGCCCACGGCACAGCTCTGGTTCACGGCACAGTTCTGCTGCCAGATGGTTGGCACCGTTAGAAGTCATGGAGAGCTCAGGAAGTTTTAAATACTGGGGCATGAGTAAGGATTCATTCCCCAGGTCACACCAGTCTGACAGGGAAAACAGGGGTGGCAGGTTGGCAGGAGCATCCCCAAGTCCTGGAGCCTACAAACATAATGACCTCTTGTGAAAAGGAGGTTACTATATAAACAAAGCCAAATGTCAGGGGTCTAAGGTTTCTGTGTAAGCTGAAATGCATCCACCGACTGCCTTCATTCACACCAGAAAAGAGCTCGCCCATGCTCGTTTATCCACAATGCAATACTGAAACAACAAAACCAACGCTAAGAGGCTAGTAATAAGTAAATAGTTCTTTTCTGTGTGTTTTTTACACCAGATGCCATGGATCTGTGTGCATCTTTCCAATGTATTAATTTCAACAGACATTTATATCCTGAAGCATATGGGTTTGTCCAAGAATTGACAAGGCTTTAAATAAGTCTTGATTTCAATGCTAGTGCTGGTTGAGCTCACCAGTCATCAAAAATAGCACCAGATGTAGCAGCCTAATGAAACCAAATGTGAAGGAATAAATACATGCTTGAGCTGCTTGGGTACCACAAGCCCCATCACCAGCTCCATATTACTGCCAGCATCCCCCATGTTGCAGCACTGCCATTATAGAAAAAGCCCTCAGCCCCCTAGTTTCTCACTCACTTGGGAACTTCTAGGTTAAACGAGAACTGGGCAGGGAAAACAGGGCTTTGGAAACTGCTGTCTCATGAAGGTAGCTGAAAGTGACCAGGGGCAGGCGGATTTCCTGTGGCAGCCCTGGCCAGCCTTTCCTCATTTTCCTTCTCTGCTGCAGAAGGGAAGCTGAAACACAATCACGAGATATGGCTGATGATCCACCAGAAAGCCAAAACTGGCAGCACGGAGTCATTTCCTGAAGGAGACCTAAAGCTGCATTGCTTAAAATAAGCCTTCCTTTTTTCTGGTCTTTTTTTTTTTGTTGTTGTTTTTTTTTTTTTTTAGGTAAGCTCAGCACTCCACAGATCTCCTGACTTTTGCTTACGTTAGCGCCTCAGCTGAGCCTGCCACACGTGGCCTTTTGGACAGGGGCCCAGACCTGGGAACCGGAGCTTCTAGGTGCTGCTGCCAACACTACTCCCAATGCAGGGAGCGATACAGGGTGAGAACTGCTGCCAGATCCTCCCAGAGACACAGCTCTTCTTCCCAAGTTGGGGCAATCAGGATAGGTGCACTGATTCCTTTTGAGCCGTGGGTCCAAATACCATTCCACCAAATTGGGCACATGCTCATCCTTGGTTTTGTCACCCCTTAAGAACCTGACATGGAAGATACTGCAAAACCTGCTAACACTTCATACTATTCCTTAAGCCGGATAAGGTGTGTTTGTGTGAATCCTGTTTTTCCCTCTCCTTTAGCCTTCCAATTCTCTAACTGGAAAAGGGCTCTGTGCCACTGTCCTCTTCTATCAACCTCCATCCCTTCTTCTGCAGGAGTTTATTTGGCCTCCCATGGGATGTACCAATGCCTTTTCCACTGCAGTGCTCCTCTCCCCAGCCACCTCCCCAGACCCCTTACAGATGATACAGGTGAGAGCTGCTTGCAAAACACTCTCAGTGCAGCTCCCCCCATTTGTTTATTTTCTCCCCAAAAAAGCCTGACAAAGAAAACTGTTTGACAAAGAGCAATTTCCACTTGGCTCTCTCAACCCTGCCAAGATACCACCATCAGCCATGGGTTCAGAACCAGAAGCTTTTCCCCTAGTTATATACTTTCTTGGCCCATCTCTTTGCCCAGGTCTGTTTATACAACTCTACAGTAAGCCTTCAGCTTTTGACACCATGAAGGCTCTGGAAGATTTAGAAACATGAGGGGACATACAGTGAGCACACAGTTAGATGAAATGCAGATAAAGGTCTTGAGAAAAGCTATAGTGCCACAACCCGTCCACCAAAGTGTGGTGCCTCCAGGAAGGATGAGCTTCATCCTCCCGCCCAAGTGCCTGAGCAGGCTCCTATAAGCTCAAACCCAAAAAGCCTCCAGATTTGTTCTTAAAATAAAATGTGGCTTCAAAACAAAGCTGCACAATCACAAATGCCTGAACTCCAGGGCCAAATTCTATGGTTCAGGTCCATCCTTCAAATGAAAAGCAGGCTAATTCCCACCCTGCCAAAGCCCAAGTGGGCTGAATGCCCTTTGAGCTGGACCTTGTTGAGAGGAGTGGGCTCCAAAGCAGAGAGAGAGTCTTTCTGTACAAAATCCAGTGCCATGGGAGCCTTGCCCAGTTCTGTGTTTGGATGCAAACACATAATCTGGTTCAAGTTCACCAAAGGTCCATGGTTTTGGAACAGATTTCTTCCTTTCCAAAGAAGCTGAAAGAAAGTAGAATATCATTCAAAATATGACAAAAAAAAAAAGAAAGAATGAACCTTCAGCCTGTGCTGCACTTCTCTTTCAGGTCAATTATTTACATTTAATTTTTTAAACCAAATTAAGCAAAATTCACAGGTTGTCAGTGCATGTCAACAAGAAATGCAGAGGCCCAGAATTTCACTCACGTGCTGCTCTGAGGCTTTCATCTGCCTCTAAACCCCCAATACAGCATTCATTTCCAAATGTTTATTTCTGTTAATTACTGTCATCAGAAGGGTCAAATGCAAACGACAAACTCAGTGAGCTGCTGACCACAGAGGCAGAGCATTTAAGCGAGTTTGTTCTAAGACCGCTCTCTGGGGAGCAAGGAGGTGATGAGCTGTGTTTTCAAAGTTCATCTTGGTTTTACTTTGGAGCTTTCTACTTTCTGAAATATGTGATTCCTGGCTGTGGGAGTGGGCAGCTGCAGCAGAATAGGGTGGGCTGGGTATATCTAATGCATGCACTATTAGGTGACACCTCTGGTTGTGACCCACATGCTGTGCCTCTTTAAGAACAGAGACCCACAGACAGAGCTCTGGCTCCTGTAAAGATGTCAAAGACGTCACTTCTTTATTCTTTAATTCTGCCCTGGCATTTAATGCCTCATTAGCATGCATTAATGCTTGCAAAAGGTCCGCTCAGGGACAAGGAGAAACCCCAGTGAAAAGAGGCAGGAACAGCAGCACTGTGTGCTGGTTGGTCCTCAAAGGAGCTGCTGCCAGATTTGGGGAGAGCTGCAAGACTTTGACAGCAACGAGGGTCAGGGCAAGGGGAAAGGAGGGGTAAGAAAAGGCGGCTTTGCCCTTTCATGCCAGGAATGGAATGGAAACTCTGCCAAAGCAATATGCGATATGCTGGGAAAAGAAAGTTTGACTCAGTTGCTGTTTCAGTGTGAACAACCAACACAAACGGTTGGGGTAAGCAAGGTAGGGCAGGCAAGGTATACCTGCTGCCAGAAACAGAAAGGGAGATGAAGAATAAACACATCACTGAGCAGAAACACAAATGAAAAACATTGGTGTTCCCATGAGAAATCCATGCAACGATCATACAATATCTTGAGTTGGAAGGGACCCATAAGGATCATCATGTCCAAATCCCAAATAATCATAGAATCATAGAATGGTTCGGGTTGGAAAGGACCTTAAGATCATCAAGTTCCAGCCCGCCTACCAAGGGCAGGGACACCTCCCACTAAACCAGGTCACCCAAGGCTCTGTCCAACCTGGTCTTGAACACCACCAGGATGGAGCATTCACAGCTTCCCTGGGCAACCCATTCCAGTGCCTCACCACGCTAACACTAAAGAACTTCTTCCTTATATCCAATCTAAACTTAATCAGTAATATTTAACAGGCAACTGTGTAACTGTAATACCTGGTGGTATAATACCTAATACTGCATTTATTTATTGGGAAAGAAATCCAGAGGAGCGTATACATGAAGCATTCTAGCTAAGAACCATCCACCTGCACTGAAATGCAGCCTTCTCTAACCTAAAACATTCATTAGCAGAGCAACCAGAGGGGGAGCTAGGCATTTTTATATGCCACAGTTACAAGAACTGGCCACGCTTTCACAGGTCACGGCCAGAGGGCAAGGGTCATCCCATGCCATTTGCCCCAGTACAGCGGCTATTTGAACCCCTTCAGATCCTCAGCCTTTTCAATAGGCACAGGGCGGGACGGGGAGGTGCACGCTCTTGGAGGAGGGCAGCACATCTCAGGATTACATTGGAAGGAGAACAGAAACCAGGTCAAAGGGGAAAAAATAAATTTGGAGAGGAAGTAGAAGAGAGAGACTGGGGAAGGATGGAAATGATGCCCTGGAGGGGAAGCAGCAGGGAGGTTTCCAGGAGCCTCCCAAGGACTGGAGATGTGAGGAAACACATGCGTTGAGTCACCTCCATGCACCTCCAAAAGGCCACCAAGGATCTGTGTGCAAGGGAAATAGAGACTTCATAAAGATGAAATTTGGGGTGCAAACACCTCCCACCCATCTCTCAGCCCCTCTCTATGAGCCACAGCTCGGGGAGATAAGCACACCCAGAAATACATGGGACACGCTGCTGAATTTGGTAGCTTAAGGCAGAGAGACTTCAAAACCATCTGCAAAGAGTGAAGGAGCTCTCAAGACTGAGAGGCTGGCTGCAGAGACACCAGTGAGACAGCATTAAAGACAGGCCCCTTCTGAGACGGTGGTTTGCAGGGTGCCCACCTCTCTTGATGTAGGACTGCCAAGAGGAAGAAGCTAGTGCCTGAGCCAAAGGCCATTCACATGACCCAGAAAGCCTGCGTTAGTAGAGGATATGTTTCAAATGAAAATCCTCCCTATCTTCTCTGTTACATATAACAAACAATTCATTGACACATGGTGACAGGTATCAATAATTAGCGGTAACACATCAAGGTGTGAGTTCCCCCATTTCTCTGCCTCTCTCCAGCTCTCTAAAACAATAATGGTTGATGCTCAGTTGCCCTTTGCTTGCAAGAAAAAAAAATCAAATACTGCTGAAGAGGGATGATGAAGCCAGCCAGCCACTCGAACAGCTCCTGGGGAGTCTCTTTCCACTCTTTCAAATTATCTGGGAGCCTGGGGCTGGACATCAATGCTTCCCATCACAGAAGGTGCCACCCCAGCACAGGGTACAATGCAAACACAGAGCACCACGCGCTGCCCACAATGGGTAAGCATGTCCCATACGCATTCCTGTGATTTCTCATCCTCTTCACACTGTGTAAAGAATGGTAAGATTTTCAGTGACATTCCCCATTAAAGGCTGAGAGGTTTCGAGTGTTGGTCTCAGAACTCACTGTTTCCAGGTCAAGCATGGCCAGACTTGGCCTTTCAGGAAGGCACCGTGGGAAGCAGCCTAGGATGACCCCAAGGCTTGTCCACCAGCTCCTGTTGCCAGAGCCCTAAAAGCCAACATCCCACACGTGACAGCAGCAGCATGCTCCTCCACAGTTCCTTCCCTGCATGTGGAAATGTTTTCCAAATCACTGCTTCAGCAATCACACCCTGCCTCCCCAGAATGTTGCAATGGCAGGGGAGCCCCCACCCTCTGCAGGAGGTCAAGCAGGAATGAAGGAATATCAGCAACTGACATCAGAAAAAATCTGGTTTATACAAACACACTTTGAAAAAAAAGCAATAAGGACTTTTTTAGAGCTAAGATACAGGCAAATTACATTGGACACAAGGCCAAACAGCATCTGCAGGGAGCATGTGTGCAGGGTGAGAGTGGTGTTGGTCAGAGAGGGATGCAGGTGAATTCAGTTAACTGCTCTTCCAATTAATCCCCATCTCAGCCCTGCCACCTGACTTGGACCTTACACTTCTTTAAGGTTGACCCACAGGATGTGAGCAAACAGAACTGACCTAAACCTTACATTTCTTCACACTAATACATGTGATAAGAGTAAGTGGGACACATTCAGCTTTGTAGTTTAACCCTGAAAAAAGAAGAGGACAGCAGAGGTCTCCCATTTGATTTGTTTTTTATTCAATGTTTGCAGTCTATTCTTGTTGAAACAAAATGTTTCACAGGTGGAGGGGGGATGTCAGCTGGCAAGGGATGCCAACCCAGCAGGGACACTCCCATTCTTGACCACATCTTAAGAGAGATGCTACTGCAGTGCCATCTCCTTTTTATTCTGGCCATAAGGTCCCCCCGGGCTGCGCAGCAGCTCTGTAGGCAGGAGACCTCAAGGTGCCTGGAACCAGGTTTGTTGGCTGCTAAGAAGGAGCAATGGGTACCCAGTGATGCACGAAGCGTGATGACGCTCCTTTTTCTAGCCCACCCTCAGATGGCTTTCAGCTCCCTGTCCTCTACCCTGCTGTTTGTTGGGGAAAAGGGACACTCATAGTCCTATAATCCTAATGGAAAAGGTTTGGGCTCAGAGACTTTACCAGGTTCCGCTCACCCCAAACCACTCTCCCATGCTCTGCAGTCCTGACAGCACATACAGCCACTGCCTGGCCCCCCCTCATGAGCTTCTCACCTGCTGCTGATAACTGGGACTACTAATGAAGCAACTGGCAATGCAAGGTTGCACCACAGTGACCTGAGCTGACACTGCACCCTCTATCACCAAAATAAGCCTTAAAATGCTGGTAGAGGTATGCTCCCAATCCTCCTCCAGCTTGGGGACCAGAGCAGGACTGACCTGTGGGGTAGCTGTCCCAGAGACAGGGCCACATCTCCTCTGCTGCTGCATGGCTCACAGCCACACAAGCAGTTAGTATCAAGCAAAGGATTATTTTTAACCTCCACATCTTATATGGTCCTTTTGCCTCTCCCCTTCAGGTCCTTTTTTAGTGGGCAATGCTCAGATGCCAACTTTTTACACAATCTAAATTAAAAAGAAAAAAACTAAATTCCCCAGATCAAAAGCCTAAAGATGACAAGACTTGACATGACTTAAAAGAAAACATTGCAGATGTGGTTTAGGCTCTGTTCCCTATTATCTTTCTGCCACAAGCCACTCTCTTCCCTTCTGGCAGCGGCTAAATTTACTTAATGCCATCCCCCACTCCTTGGCATCACCACAGGCAGTGGGCACAGGCAAGCTCCCCTTCCTCCGCAAACCACATTCAGCCCCTAACCTGCACGTCAAAGGTTAATAAACCAAGTATTACCCATTTCTTTCTTAACAGCAGCTTCTGGTAAAAACTTTCACACTAGGAATGAAGAGAATTAAGACAATAAAAGAAGTGTTAAAGCTGGATCACCTTTATCCTCACATCTGAGCCTTCAACTGCACACCAGCATCCTCCAATTCAGGCACTGTCACTAGGTAGTTGAATAACAGTGTCGTGGTTTAAAACCAGTCAGGCAGCTAGTTCACTCACTTCCCCCCCCCTTCTTGCCCTCCCCCTGCTCCAGGAGGGACGGAGAGGAGAATCAAAAGAATGCAACTCCCACAGGTTAATAGCAGTCCAGTAACTAAGGTATAACACAGATCACTACTGCTACCACCAGTAATAATAATGATAAAGGAAATAACAAGGGAAGAGAATACAACTGCTCACCACCCACCGACCAATAACTCGCCCCACCCCACCCGACCAAGCAACGACCGATAGATACCTCCTCCAACCCTGCAGTGCATCAGCGCTTCCGGGTAACTCTCAGTTACATCCTGGGCATAACGTGCTGTGGAATGGAATACCTCTTTGATCAGTTTGGGTCAGGTGTCCTGTCTCTGCTTCCTCCCAGCTTCCCTCCTCCCTGGCAGAGCATGAGGCTCACAAAGTCCTTGGCCAGACCAAACATTTGAGCAGTAACTAAAAACATCAGTGCTATCAGCACCATTTCCAGGCCTAAAGTCAAAAACACAGCACTGCACCAGCTACTAAGAAGAAGAAAAAATGACTGCTACTGCTGAACCCAGGACAAACAGCTACAAAGATAAGTATGGAAAAAAGTCTATTTCATAAGATGTGTTCATGGGCACAGTGATTTGTATGGTAACAGAACCCACTAGAAACATAAAGGTACAGCAGTGCCATCAAACCTGAGTACTTCTCTCAAAGAGCGGGACCCTATTGCACAACGAGAAACTGCCGTGCCAGCACTGAAGTCATCACAGTTCCACATCATCCCACAGACCTCCTGTAAACACAGTGGTGCTAAACACTGCTACAGTGCCTACGACAGGGATTACCAGAAACAAACTGCAGAAGCAGGAGTGAGATTTCTAGTTTGAGGCTGTGTTAGACAGAAAAGCCTCATCTCACTGGACCTTAGCACAGGCTAAAACCTCACAGCGATTCCCCATTTTATAAAACCAAGAAAGGGAAGCATTCAGAACAAATACTGAAGACTTGTACATCCTCAGCAGTTTTCGAAGTGGTTTCTGCAGGGTAGCTGGAGCTGCATTGCAGGTCAGTTTGGCTATTCTCTGTGAAATAAGCCACGGATTATCAGTGAGCTGTCACTTCCTAAATCCCATTTCAGAAGTGATTCTGGTACTTGCGGGTATTTGCAAATTTGACACCTGATGGTTTATTGCTGACCCAAGCTTTTTGTGTCCCTGAAAGCCCTGTACCAGCAAACAAGGCCAGAATCCCAGTTTCTGTGCTCTGAGGCATCTCCATCTCACTATGCTTTAGCCACCTACAATCTTTAGTCATTTTAACCAGTTAAGATGTTAGCAGATGCTTAAGAGCTAGAGAGAAGTTGCAGGGCTTGATTTACAATCGCGGAGCATTTATAAATCTGATTTATTGCCTAATTCTAAAAAAAATGGAGAAGCCACAAAAGACCTGACCTGGCAAAGCTGCACCAACATCAGCAGTTGCTGTGTTACTTGGACAGTGTGGATTTTCAGGATGAGATCCTTTGTATTTAGGGGGAAACGTTCTGCCGCATGGTGAGTGCTCTTTACTCTACACCTCAGTAGCAATGTTCCTGTGCACAACTACAGTCCTGGGCTGACGAGTGCACAAATGACATCCACAGAGGGAGACAGGTGACAGTGTCAATGGTTAAAGGGAAATTTCTCCAGAAGCACCAAAGTAAAGACGATGCTGTTCTGTTCTGCATAGCCCCCTTAGAGAAAAAAATAGGTCTGCAGCACTGAAGCTAATGAAGCTTGTCCTCCAGTGAATCAGTCTCTCTTCATTAGAGGCGAACAAGTGATGCCCTCGCTGGGGCCTCTCCTCCCTCTTGACCTCTTTTTATGGGACCTTCAGGAATGCAATTAGCACTGAGATGTTTCCTCCTTTGTCAAACTGCCTGGCAGGCAGCCAAGGGGTTCAAAAAGCTGCCGGGCCACAAAGCCAGCTGCCCCTTCCTGAGCCTGGCTACCACAGTACTGCTCTCTTCTCCTGTCCCACAGACACCCATATTTCAGAGAGAGGCCAGAGAGATGTACCAAAGGTCTCGGTGCATGAGGACAACTTCTGTGTCCAGAGAAAAACTCAGAGTGAAGCATTTAATGGTTTGGAAAGTAACTGCCTGCTTTCTTAGAGTATGGTACAGTGGATAACCTGGTTACATCTTTTGGAGGAACAGAGCGCTGCTGCAAGCCGTCCCCAGTGACCCAAAGTTAGATTAATGGTTTGAAATAGATACTCTGGAGCTGTTAACTGGACTCAGGGAGCAGCAGAACAAATGCCACTTATTAGTGACCACGTAGCACTGACTAAGAGTTGGATGCAACTTGAATCAGCATTTACAAGGTGTTATAAATTACTCCTTTTCCCAGTCACCCCACAGATGCAGGAGGCACGTTAAACCTCCCACTGACAGGAACTAAATACTTGCTTCTCCTTTAGATTATCTCCCACCTAAAATCTGCTTCTCCACTTCCTGGAGGGCTACAAAAGGACAGGAGCCATATGCAGCAGTGTCTGCAGTCATCACTCCTCTCAAACACTGACAAAATGAGGCGCCAATATTTACAAATGGACCCAGGAATGAAAATACTTTTGTTGGCCAAAGGGCTAAGCACCAAGAGACAAGAAACTCACAGTTCATCTGAAACGATTTCAACCCACTGAGGCTTTCACTAGGAATGCAGGATGCCTGAATGCGATCTGCCAGCCAGCCCTGTGTCATGGCAGTGACTCAGTGGGAATAGTGTCACTCTGGATCATAAAAGGAAGAAATACCCAGGCTGGTTGGTGATGGGCTCATGAGGTTCATGATAAGCCTCATGATGAGCCTCATGACATGCACGCAAAAAGCACAGACACGTACATGCAAAGCAGTTCGCATGTGTGGATTTTCACTCCTCAGCTTCAAAAACTGTGCTTTCCTCCTGGTGCTCCCCAGATGTCGGGTCAGGTTGGACCGGCTGCTTCCCACCTGCTCTGTTCAGGATGATCACTCAGGGTTCATGACACTATCATCTTATTCAAAAGCTTAATCAGGTGTAAATGCACTTAACCAGGGACACCACAGCTCACGTGCTCAAACTGAGGTTGGGTTCCTCTGGGGTGAAACCACTGTTCAAAAAAACAGTCATCCGAAATGCACCGAGAAGCATTAAGCTCCTTCTACACCACCAGAAGGTTAATGCAGTATAAATAAAGCCCTTGACAGGAGTGATGAGTTCCCCCCATGGGTCCAAGCCAGGCAACTCCCAGGCAAGGACAGAGACAACAATGATCTGCAGCAAAATGACAGCTCCCACATGCTGCTTTTTTGGTTTCTGCGCTTGCTAAAAGCTGTTGGTCTCCCCTTCGTGGTGGGATTGAGCCTGCAAGAATGGTGGGCACTGGAATGCCAGGGCTTTTAAGGGGCAAACACTGTGTCCAGGAGAAGACATAGGGAGGACATTTCTCCTCCTTGCAGGAACAAAAGCAGCAGCTGGACCCCACCCTGGAGGTTACCCTGAACCCAAGGCCCTGCAGCCAAACACCCCTGGCTGCCAAGTCTACCTGTGCTGCCAGAGAGGCTCAGCGCAGAGCTAAACATGGTCTTTTTCAGGAAGACCCCATCTGCAGGGAGGGAGAGAGCATGGATCTGATGAAAGCCACCAGAGGTGCTTATGTGGCAGAGGGCTGTTTGTTAGGGACAGCTGTGGGCACAGCCCTGCTGTGAAAGCTCAGACACTTCTGTGGGGCTGGTGAAGCCCCAAGCCTCTTGGGCTGGCAAAACCACCTCAAAATGTTATGTCATTCCACAGTGCTTGTTGCAACTCAGATTTAGCAGCAGAACGACTGGAATTTCTTCAAAAAAAAAGAAAATAATAGCCAACAAACCAACAGCAATAGAAATGCCAGAGGCACAGGGAGATCCAACCCACACAGTCATGCCAGACTCCATCCCACCCCTGGAGCAAAGAGGCCACTTGGCCTCAGCCTACCCTTTGTTTTCTTTCATAGCTATAAAAAGGACTTTCAAATGACTTTAAACAACTCTGGCAAATCCCAAACCAGCTATGCTGCCCTTCCCAGCACCAGAAGCCCTCCACAGGGACAGAAGAAAGCAGGTGGAACACAATTTACTTTCCTGTGGGGCATCAGAGCTCTGGCTCTCCTAATGAAAAGGAAATATGAGCAAAGCGGTGTCCTTCTCTTGCAGTACCAACCGCTATACCACTAACTTCCAACCTCTCTTTATAGCACCGCTGCCCTGCTTGCTATTAAATATACTCCTTTTGGGTGGAATGATGCTATTAAAACAATTTGGTCATATGGAGTCAGGCAGTACTTCACCTAACTACTTCACAGTTTAGGTTATTCCCCCCAACCCCCCTTCTACTTTCAAATACCTTCTTCCTACTTGCTCACCCCTCTTTCTGCTCCTGCATTATCAGCAGGGACTCTCCCAGCCCTCCCAGCCCTGGGCAGGACATGTTCACTGTGGGAGGTGGTACCGGCTTTTCTCACCCCCTCTGCAGTGGGGAGCCCCAGAGCAATGCCAAAGACTGGGTTATCATCTGCCCCATCTTCAGCAGTGCCAAAGCATCACTGGCCAGGCTACAGGAAAATGAGCATGAACATTCTCTCCCCACCTAATGATATGACCATCTTAAACATCCAGAAATCTGCAACCAAAAGGCGCCCAATCACTTATTGCCCAGCTCAGAAACACGCAGAGTGAAATAAACAGCAGGGGTCAAAAAACACTACTTCCCTGGAGAAAACGTTAAAAATGGCTATTTCCAAGCTTACGACCAAGATTTTCAGTTATGGAAATGTTTTACTTGCTTGAAAGCAGGACAATTTCAAAGGATAACTTTTTGCTCAGCTCCAACTGAGGGAATTATGTCTGAGGGCTAATCCAGGCAATTACGTGCAAGGTAAATTATGTGACCTTGGACTGAGAAGGAATTAAAGGCATTTTAGCAAACGCAGCTAAATAACTCCACTACCTCTGCTTAAGCAAAGCTGACTGGATACATCTTTCCCAATGAATGACTTGTTTTCCCAAGAAAAGTCTATACATAAAATACCTCTAGGAATCTTTAACACAGATTTTCTGTAGTAAGTAACAGACTGAAGCATAACCTTTCCTTTCACTGCATTGCACACCCTTCATGCACCAGCCCAGCAGCCTTCCCCATGTTGGGGTAGTTTCCCCATCCCCACTAAGCAGAGGGCATGAGGGGGGAAAGGCTCCTACCTGAGCAGAGGACTCCCTTGTACCTGGCGCAGGAGAAGTCATCACACTCGCAGAAGGGCCCGTAGATGTTCCCAAACTCACTCTTGTAGCAGAGGCACTGGTTGCAGCTGCACTCCCCTCTCCCACTGCAGAGGGGCTTCCCCTCCGCCTCCCGGCACATGGCCTGGTGCACGTCCCCGCTGGCACCCTCCTCACACTCGCACCTTGCCCCCAGGTAGCCAGCGTCGCACTCGCACAGCCCGCAGGTGTAGGTCCCGTTGCCGCTGCACTTGGCACTGGCTGGTGCGGCATGGCTGGTGCAGCCACAGAGGCAGCTGTAGGTCACTGCCACCTCCAGCGTGTCCCGAAAGCCGGCGGGCTTGATGGTGAAGGTGTGGGAAGTGTCCTCAGCAGGGCAGCTCCGTGCCTCCACCACCACCTCAAAGGAAACCTGAGGGCACAGGTTGAGATGTAAGTTAACACATACAGCCACAAAATGCCCCTCAAGATTGCCCTGGGGAGAAAGGCAGGAGAAAAGGGCAAATGTCCCAGGGAAAAGCCACGGAGCGTTCCCTGGATCATGGCCATGCTCAACACGTTGAACTTCACTCCCAGGTGCACAAAACCCCCAAAACAATTCTGCTCCATAGCTCCATCCCTGGAAGTGTTCAAGGCCAGGTTGGATGCGGCCTTGAGCATCCTTGTCTAGTGGGAGGTGTCCCTGCCCATGGCAGGGGTTGGAACTAGATGATCTTAAGGTCCTTTCCAACCTAATCCATTCTATTATTCTCTGATTCTGTAATTGCTTATCTAAAGATGGCATCTGCAGCTCAATGCACTGACATTTGCCAGTCCCCCTGGCAACCTTAACATTTAAAAACTCTTCACTGTCAGCCATTAGCTGTAATTTTGCCTATCAGAGACTCTTGGTTTCTGTGAAGCAGGAAGGTACCTGCCTATTCCCATGAAATAAACACGGCAAAACTCTGGCAAATAACCCAGTTTTCATGCTATTGAAATAATAAACTCTGTTGGAGCCAAGCACTACCAAGAACACAGCACAAGGGCGCAAGGTGCCTGAAGATCACAGGTTTCAAAGGTTTTACGGGAATCCTGATCTGCACATGGAGCTGTGCAGCAGTTACACGGTTCCAAGCTTTTAGCATGCTGCTAACAGGCCAGTTTTGATGGATGTTTCTATTAAGATTGGCTTCAGAAGGGTTATACTTCATTATATAGTTATACATCACACCCCTACTCATTTTCTGTTGCTACAATTCAGTATCAGGGATTTTCTCCTTGGGAAAACCAAGGGCATCCTATGGCCACTTGCTTGGCCCATGATTTGATCCTGCTGTTTTGCGGGGTGGGGGCTGGGTCTGGGGCCAGCCAGTGCTGCCTAGACCGGCTGGTTAGCAAAGAGGATTATCTTACTCCAAAGAAACAGGCCCCTTTCCTTGGGATCAGGAGTGAATGATTTTTCTCTTGGGACATTTGGAGTGACACGAAGCTCTGGCTGCCTGCACCATCCCACCATGCGGCACCACAGCCAGCCCCAGCCAGGGCAGCTGCACCCCCAGGAAACCTCCCCTGACCTCCTCCCATTCCCAAGACCTGAAGCAATTAGCCAAAGAGCTCAAATTACAGACATCAGAAAGCAAGCTAAGGGAATCAGGGTAATCTTGCTCCCTTTCACCACTGCCCCAGGACTAAACCCCGGGAAATTAGGACACAGTGCCAGCATTATTCTCTTTGCAGAAACTTTCTTAGCAGGAGTCAAATCTTGATCCATGTGGAAGCAATGGGGCAGACAGCAGCCGAACAAGAGAGGATGGAGGAACAGGACCCCCATGATCCTATGGCACATCTGCCTGTGCAGACACCTTGATACTCAGGTGCACCTAAAATGGGAGAGGTACCGTGCCAGCTCCTTGCTGCACCCGGCGCCAAACCCCTTTATGGATGAGCTACAGTGGCTGGAGCGACCACCCGGCTTGTGCCAAAGCCAGGAGCCCAGGATTAAACACCGGATTAACTCTGCTACCTTGGAGACTCGCTATGCTGTGGGAACAAGGAGATACAGGGATTGTTTTTACCTGCCTATCACCCACTGCAGATCCAGGAAAGTCAGCTAAAAAAGCAGAGGCCACCTCCCTTTTTAACACTTCGCTTAGTCCTTATTTGGCAGGGGAAAAGCACAGTTACTGCTGACTCTTTCAAACTATTTTTATATGTCTCAGGGCTTAAAGCTCCAGTATGTTTGCAGAGTCACTCTTCTCAAATAAGGCAATCAGGCTGCTAACAAACTTGCACCCGCATCCTCACACACAGAAAAAGACTGAAGAAGGGGAGAAGACTCCCCACTAACTGAGCCTTCCTACCCCATTCTGCAGTCCAGCAAGTCATTTATCTGTATTTCTATACAAAGCAAACAAAACAAGCAAAGCTTAGCTTCTCTGATTTCTTATTAAAAAAAAAAAAAAAAAATCACAGGATGGATTATGCTGTGTATACAGTCAAATTTAAGGGCCAAACTGTATTTTTATCTGTGCTACTATCCAGTAATCCTAGGAACGGAACACACGAGAGGATGGTTGCTGCCTTTCCGAGTACCCTGTCTTTTTTTGCAATACCTCTAAAGATAACCATGACCTCTTCACACCAGGAAAGACAAGTTTAGATTAGAATCACAGAATCATAGAATCATTTAGGTTGGAAAAAGCCCTTAAGATCACGGAGTCTAACCATTAACATATCACTGTCAAGTCCACCACTAAATTCTGTCTTAAAGTGCCACATCTACATCTTTCAAATACCTCCAGGGATGGTGACTCAACCCCTTCCCTGGGCAGCCTGCTCAGATTCTTTGCAACCCTATCAGTGAAGAAACTGTTCCTAATATTCAATCTAAACCCGCCCTTTTTCAACTTGAGACTGTTTCCTCTTGTCACCAGAGACCAGTCACCTCTCTCCATCCTCCTTTCAGGTAGTTGTAGAGAGCAATAAGGTCCCCCCTGAGCCTCCTTTTCTCCAGACTCAACACCTCCAGGTCACCTCATCAGACTTGTGCTCCAGACCCTTCACCAGCTCCATTGCCCTTCTCTGGATCCCTTCAGCAACTCAACATCTCTCTTGCAGTGAGGGGCCTGGAACTGAACACAGTATTTGAGGTGCAGCCTCACAAGTGCCGAGTACAGGAAGACAATCACTTCCCTAGTCCTGCTGGCCACGCTATTTCTGACACAAGCCAGGATTCTCAAACAATAACAAGAAAACCTTAAATATTTAATGGCTCAGGAAAAGACCAGCAGACCATGGCAATAAAGATGTCACAGATGGCAGTGTGATGTGAATACATGGGATTAAAAGAATAAAAAAGCGCCCTTTCTTGACTATTGTGTCCTGCTGCCTGACCAAGACCCTTTGGCTCAGGGTGCTATAGACAAGACATGCATGCTCCTTCCTTCCTCACAGCTGACCTTAGGCTGATCTATACCACCCAGAACCACTTCCAGCAGAGCCACTCTCCATGGGTTTCTCTATTAACACGGCACAAGGAGAGCAGAGGAAGATGAGTAAAGCTGCATTTCACCACCCAGGACCACTCATCAGGAGAGGTAAGCATCTGCACAGAGGGTGAAACAATCCCTCCAGGGGGCAGACTGACAGGCACACTCACCGTATCTCCTATTTTGAGATCCCCACACTTCCTGAGCCCAGGATAGGATAATCCGTCCTGGCATGTGGCAGTGAAGGTCAAGCCAATGTCCTCAGGGCTGTCCCAGACTGTGAGCTCCACCTTGGACCGAATACTCTAGAAACAGAACAGGAAAGCAAACTGTCAGGTTCCCAAAGGCCAGTGGGTTTCTTCTGCTTCAGTCTCTTCTCCTGATGTTTCCAGACAGTGGCTAGGACATCTCTGCACCTATATGAAAAAAAAAAAAATCACCCCTGCACACACACTGACATTTGCGTTGGGCATAAATGGAGCACCTCTGAGCTAATGGTCAGAGTCTCATACCCACATCTGCACCGCCTCCTCCCCATAAACCAGCCCGTTAGTGAAATGCAAAGCCTGATTCTCCACTGGCAGTCTTCCTGTGACACATGTCATTGTCCTGGGTTCAGCAGTAGCAGTCATTTTTCTCCTTCTTCGTAGCTGGTGCAGCACAGTGTTCTGACTTTCAGATTGGGAACAGAGCTGATAACAAGGAAGTTTTGGTTTAGCCAAGGACTTTGTGAGCCTCATGCTCTGCCAGGGAGGAGGGGAAGCCAGGAGGAAGCAGAGACAGGACACCTGACCCAAACTGACCAAAGAGGTATTCCATACCACAGCACGTCATGCCCAGGATGTAACTGGGAGTCACCCGGAAGGGCTGGTGCACTGCAGGGTTGGAGGAGGTATGGGTTGGTACTTGGTTGGGCTGGGGGGGGCGAGTTATCGGTCGGCTGGTGGTGAGGTGGTGTATTTTCTTTCCTTGTTATTTCCTTTATCATTGTTATTGGTGGTAGCAGTAGTGATTTGTGTTATACCTTAGTTACTGAACTGTTCTTATCTCAACCCGTGGGAGTTGCATTCTTTTTGATTCTCCTCTCCGTCCCTCTGGGAGTAGGGGGAGGGAAAGAGGGGGGGAGTGAGTGAACGAGTTACCTGACTGGGTTTAAACCATGACAGTCATATAGCACGAAGAAGCTGTAAAACTGCACTGACGCCGTCCTGCTTTCTAGATTTCACCCACCTGGTCAGAAAAATGTATTTTCCTTCTCAGGAGACAATGCCAAACAAAAAGTACCCTTTCAGATGCATCAGCTGGAAACACCCCCATGGGGGGGAGGGCGAGGAGACTCTTTTTTTTTTTTTTTTGCAAAACTTTTCAAAATGAAAAGTGTTTTCCATCAGAGAGCTTTTGGTGTGTTCCTACCCCCTTTCTTCTGCTTCTCATTTCTCCACCCTGCTGCACACACAGATTTTTAAGGTCAAACCAAAATGGAGTTTATAAGTATTAATTCAATTGTTTTGTTTAACTCTTCCAACAGCTGGAACTGATTTTTTTAAGAGTGGTGTCCAAAACTGACAAAGGTTTGCAAAATGGGGCTTTTCGTACATTTATTTTCCAAAGCCAGCCTGCAGCTTCATCCTTCTCCTCCTTGTCTCCAGCCCTCACCGAAGTGTCCGGATTAAGGAAAAGTGCTAGTTCAGACCTTTTGCCAATCCATGTGATAACAAACCTAGGGTTCACATGCCAGCAAAGAGCTGATGCTTTTGGAAAGAGAAAGGAAATAGATGAGTTTTCACTAGGTGAATCTAAACAGCCCTTGAGGAAAGCAAGGAATAATTTCCTATCTCTCTGCTGTAGATGGAGGAGCCACTATAGGGTGGCAATTTGGACCACACAGAACATTCATTGCCTGTTGGCTGAATGCTGTGTGTGCCAGTAAAGGAATATTGCTCTGCCCAAAATTATCCCATAGAAATCAGCTGTCACACTGATGCACTCTCCCAACTTCTTGCCCAGAGCATCTAATCTAGGCAGAAGACAGGACACCACGCCAAGGTTTTTTTCTCAGTGAGGGCAGAGAGAAAAGCAGTCCCTGTTTTCTGGAGGATGAGGGAGAGGTGACATGAAGAAGAAGAGATGGGGGAAAGGGATCTCAGGGGTAACATAAGCCCTGAGCAAGTCTGATGTATGCATTGGTGGAGGGAAGCAAATGAGATTGGACCAGAGATGGCCAAATTACTAAAGTGGAGAGGCTGAGCCCAGGAGGGGAGAGCCTGAGCCCAGACCCAGAGCACCAGCCACTGCCACCCTGCAGGGGAATCACAGAATCACTGAATGGTTTGGGTTGAGAATGATAGAATGATTTTTGGTCGAAAAGAAGATGGTCCCCACCACATACAGAAAGTTTCTCCAGGCTCAGTTCCCTTTTCATAAGGAATATAAAAAGGTTCGTTCCTGCTTGAGAAACAGAACTTTTAACCTTCTCCTTCAGTGAGAATTCCTCCTTCATTTCAGGAGGAAAACAAAGCTACCAAGATGAGACAGGCTCGGTGGTACCAGGTTTCACGCAGCCCCAGGCTGCCCACAGCAGAGACAGGAGCTGCCAGCTCCCAGCAGCGTGCCCAGGGGTCCAACCCATACCCACCCAGCTGAACAGGCAAGAAACCAGCCCCAGTCTCAGCAACAGCAGGTCATCCCACACAGCTCCTTCTTTGGGGGACTTTGGTCTCAACATCCTAGTGGTTTCCAGCCAGCTGCACTGGAAAGCTCGCAAGCAAAGATAAGGAGGGAGCAGGGGTGGGAGCATCAGATCCCTGGCAGTTTTCATCAGCTTATATCTATCTGCAAAGGCTTAAGGGGTGATGAAATGGAAGTACAGATGCATGTAACAGCTGGAAAACTGAGGCTAAGTTAGGTTTTCATGCAATGGCACTGAGACTGTATGCAAAGCCAATGTGGAGTGAATGTTCATTTCTTTCTCCCCAGCAAAGCATCTTAGTCACAAAAACCTCCTTCCTCAAGGGAACAAACTGTGACAACTGGGCTTTTGTTTTGCAGGATCTCCAAGGCCTCATTAGCAGTGTTAGCTGCTTATTGCCTTTCCTCAGAGGGTGCAGCTTTGGGAAGCATTCTTCCCAAGGGCACAAACAAATGCTGCTTTAACTGCAGGGAGATGTAGGGGAAGGAAAGATGAATGTTACAGGTCACACAAAGCACAGCACAATCCTACATCACCTCTGGATGTGTAAACTCCTCCAAAGAAGTACTTCCTCACTCCCTTGTTAATGAATATAGTACCAAGAAGAAGAACTTGCAGCCGTGTCAAAAACTGAAGAACTTTACCTGAAGGCTGATAATTATGGGGTCAGATCTCCATGCCCAGCACCAAAACAGCAATATCCTTCCAGAAGCATGAAGAGCTGACCCATAAGAATTAAAGGAGAAGTCAACAGAAATGTCAGCAACTAACTACCAAAAAAAACGTGCAACTTAGCTGCTTCCAATTGAGCTACTCCTCTAATTTCCATGGAGATGGACAACATCAGGTCAGCAGTACAACTGCAGGTCCTTGGCTGTCTTCCATAGGACCCATTGCAGCACGCCAGGCTGCACTGGCAATGCCACACAGGCAGAGCTTGTTTAGAACCCAAGGAGATGGTGATGCTCATGGGGTTCTGAGAACCAATTTGTGCTGCATGGAGACCAGCAAAAGGCTGTGACTTTAGCTGAAGCCTCAGGAGGCCTCTGAACATCAGATAGCAAAGAAATAATCTATTTTACCTATTGGTAGGGTGCTTAGAGAGAATTGGTTTAGATCAGGACTGTATTTTGAGGGTAATTGTGCACACAAGAGATGTGGGGTGAAAACTCTGCTGTGCTGAAGGCTCCCTTGGGTATCCCTTGCTCCTTCTCCACCTCACACACCTTGTTTGCATCCCAAGGGTGGATGCCCCAGCTCCAGCAGTGTGCAAAGGACTGTGGAGGGAGGCGGCCAAGCCAGGTGGAACATGCTGGGGAGAGGCAAGCCAGCAGAGCTCTTGGCACTACACATAGCAGCAGCTGTGGTATTAAATGCACTTACATTGTAGGCCTTGACGATCAGCTCGATGATGTTCTTGGAGTCTTTGTGCAAGATCTCCACTGTTGTCCCAGGAATCAAGGCAGTGAAGTTCTTGGGGGAAAAATATAAATAATTAAAGAAAATGCAGAGATGCAGAGAGTAAAGCAGAGGGTGAGGAGGGACCAACCCCATGTCAGGAACAACGGCCGCACATCCTGCCCCACTGTCTGGTGGTGTACACTGTATGGGCTGGTTCCCGTTAAATGTGGAGCTTTTGAAAGCACAGCATAGGTAATGCCGCAGGTCAGACACTGAACAAAGCTCACAGCCACGGGACAGGGACTAACAGACGTGCATCTGCTGCCGGAGGAGGCAAGACCCAGCAGCTGTGCACCCTGGAGAGCCGGCACCACAGGCAGGGAGGTGCGGTTGTCCTGTCTTGCCTCAGACCTCGATCATCCCTGGAGAGGGGGTGGAGAATGAGCTCAGCCCTCCTGCTCCCCGCCGGCGAGCAGCAGCATCTCAACCGTAGCAACGCGGCTGCTTGTTGATTTAGCTCAAGCCTTGAGAGCTGAAGCAGAGGTTTCCGAAAGTAACCCCACCTCAAATACCTCCCCTGCACTCGTGTAAGAAAGAAAGCCCATAGGGCAGCGCCAGACACAGGCTCACATCACCTCCTCCTTTCAAAGGGAAGAGCAGGCATGGTGAGAGAAGTTCAAGTTGTATGTGGCACGTCAGGGCCCTGGACTCTGTGATGGAAAAACACAGCTGGGCAGAAACTCTGCACGCGATTAGGTAATGGGATTAAGTCACTGCAGAATGGGCTGAACAGGTCTCTGCTCTCTCGCACGCTGCATAGCTGGCAGCCATCCGAACATCAGGATTAAGCTGGAGTCTATTTTAGGTTTTCATATGCTCACTAACATATATATCTGTTTGCTCTAAGAAGCTTTAGTACTTTCTGCTGGAAGGACTGTGGGGATGGACAGAGGGCTGAGCCTTGCCTGCCTGCATCTGCCTGCAATTGCCTGCATCTGCCAGCCCTGTGGGCAGCATGTGGCCATGCACACATGTATTTGCAGCTGCACACATCTGTGCTTGTGGCTGCACACACACATGCTTGCAGCTGCCTCTGCTCCACAGTGCCAGGCAGGAAGATGCTTCCAAGAGGCTTTTAAATCCTCCCCTCAGCCCTGGCAGCTCGGTAGCACTTACCTTGTACAGGATGTAATGACTTTTTGTAACCGCGAAAATCAGGTGGATGTTGTTTTCAGCAAGTTTCTCCCCAAGAAGTGCCAGGGAAGGATAATCCTAGGTGCAAAAAAAGGGCAGGAAAACTGATGGGTTACACAGAAACAAAGACTAATTTTATTGCTCTTCAACAGGAAAATTCATACCAGACACATGGCATGTTTCACTGTGGGATGAAGTCCCTGATGTACCATCACGATTCCAACTAAAATAGCAGAAATTCTGTCATCTCTTTGATATTTCTGGTTCACCCTTCAGTAGAATATATGACTGACAACACCATCAGCTGGATTTCTTTCTTTCCTCTTTCTGCTTTGCCATCAGCAGACTCACGTGTAATAAACTGGCTACTATCTTCATTAAGGGATGCTATCTTGCATCAGGTGATGCAAGGCAGGGATCTAGGACTGCTGTAAGCAAAAATGTATGATTTTTCTCTCAAAGTGGAAACATCCATTGCTTGCTCTTTCTGCATACTGGAACCATAAGGAGATTACAATAAGCTCTTTAATTCTTCAGACTTTCCTTTCAGAGAGGGTGGCAGGAAGATAGGTGCTCTAGCTACACACAAGCAACAAAATAATGAACCAGGACTCTGTTTCAAGTGACCAGCTTGAGTTTAAAACCCCCAGCTGCTTCTCGAGTGCCTTCCTCAGGGAAAAACACCTCATTTCCTTGCAGACTGGAGAGGTGATTGGCAGCCTCCAAGACTCAAACATGGACAACACTAAGGCAGCATCCCCACATCAGCTTGGCAGCATCAGCTCTGTGTCAGTTTGGCAGCTGTGCTCCCTTATGTATACACTTGCTAGGATTGCACAGGTGGGTGCAAAGAGGTTTCTCATGGAGCCTAGCCTCTGGTCATAATACAGCCATTCAGAATGCACCTCCCCTTAGAGGGTGACAGCCATCCAGAAACAAAAATCATAATTAGTGCTTGTGATCTGCTGAGTAAAGGACCATTCTGAAGAAGGATGTGATAATAAGGCAGCAAGCAATTACTCATTCATCCTGGAAGTGTTCTCCACTGAGTTTAAATGAAAACCAAGAAAGGCAACTTTGCCTATTTGCTACCAAGACCTATGTCAGGGAGAAGCTGAGAGTCCACTGGACATCTTAGAAAAGGGATGTCATTTTTTTGTTTCCTTTATGCTTTGCAGGCAAAATCTGATGCTCTTCCGAGTTACTTTTCCCTCCCTTGCAATAAGCCCTGGAGGAACTCAGTAAGCTCTTAACTCACAGAAGCATTCACTGCAGGGGATGCCCAAGGGGAACAGCAAATTTTATCTGCAAATTGCAGAACCAGGTGAAACCATGCTGGTCAGGCACTATGTTTGCCAGAAGCTACAGGAGTCAGGAATGGCTGTTCTCTAGAGAGATCCACCAACACCCCAAGATCTTCAAGGGCTGGACCACATGTCCCTCCTCACCAGCTGGCTGGATGCACTGTACTCGTTGGCTTCATTCAGGTGGCACTGGCCATCATGGGGCTGCACCAGCCCCCCCAGCTTCCCATCCAGGGCTATGTGGGGCACATCATCTGTTGTGAAGACCAGCAGGTGAGACGCCTCCTTACGCCAGCCAACTTTCTCCTGGGGAAAAACAAAGCCATGAGACAGCAGGTCTGCCCCCGCCAACCCCACAACTCACCTCTCGCCCCACACATGATCCCAGACACATGCCCAGCCAGCAGCAGACCCATTAGCACTAATTAGAGGAGTACCATGCTCCTGTCCACCCAACCCTGCTAAGAAAACAAAATGTCAGGGGCCCAGTGAGCATTTCCCAGCATCTCCTTCCAGGACACTTACTTAAAAAGGCATGAGGAGGTATGCAAACTGTCCACCAGACCTTCTCTACCCAGATCCAAGAATAAGAATTTCAGCTGCTTTTATAGCCAAAGGAGACCTGCCAGCTTCCTCCACACACATATATTTAATCTGACCTTTTTTCCTCAGTTCTGTGGAGCAGCCAAGGCAACAGCAAGAACTGCAATACCCCCACTCAGCATTTTCATTACCACCAGCTTTTAAAGGCAATTTCTGAGCTGTGATGCACAAAGTAGGTTCCTGCCTAAGGGGACTAGCTTTGGTGCAACCACACACATGCACAGGCACGTTGCTATGGTCCCTTTCTGCACACATCTTCTGGAAGCCATGGTGTCTCCAAACCTCCTGCTTTTGTTGTGCACTACTTCACTTGCCCCAAACAGCTCAATCTCCTCTGCCCCACAGCCCAGAAGAGCAGGGACACACACAGCTGGAGCACAGTGCAGCTGTAGGACCTTTGGCAGTGGCTGACTGCACTAATCCAAGCACAACTGCCCCCCACAGCTCTGCTGTGAGCAACTTCTGCCTATTTAGAAACATGCTAATTCTAAGCCATGCTCTGGCTCCCTATGAAAGCACCGAGATGTTAAAGACAGCACAAGGACCAGATATTATCACCATTTTTACATGGAAAGAGATGCAGGGACAGATTTTTTCCAAGTAAAGGAATAAGACTTAGATATTAAACATTTCTGTCCCATGGAGCTTCCCCAGGTTTCCAGCTTTGCATTGGCCTGAGAAGCAGATCTGTACCTACAACAGCACACTGAAGCAGTTTGTTGCAATGGAATTGAATGAAACAGAGAAGCGTAAAGGAAATTTTTGGAAACCACAGCATTGCAGTACACTCCCCTGTGCTCTCTGGCTGCTCCTGCTGCCAGCTCCTTGCCAAGCCAGGCAGGCCAAGGTTGGCTCCTGCCATGGCAGAGACCAGAGCCAGAGAGCCCAGTCTCCCACAGCTTCCCCTTGGGCTGGCTACCCTACCAATCTGCTGGCAAAGATGCAGCCCCAGATCTTCCCTCCCCACACACATCCAGCATCCCCCTCCTTCCAGCCCCCAACTCAGAGCAACACAGCACAAATCCCTTGTGAAGGGATGGAGGAAAAGCTGGTAAAAGCTTACTGACGGGAATGCAGCACAGATGAATATAACCAACTCCTCCAGAGCTTACTGCTCAGCTTATTCAGCAGATTCTGAACTCTGCCTTGTTTTACAGTAAGATACTAGCTTATGGGCTGCCACAGCCCAGTTGTAAAGACACTTCCTACATGAAGCGTTGGCATGGGCATGGCAAGAGGGCAGAACAGGCAGAAGGGCGCGGAATCACACCCACCAGTACGATTTTCGCCTGCAAATGTGAGTCATAGCCCAAAGCTTGTTGATCTTTCCAACAAATACAAAATTCTTGCTTCAAGGACACTATTCCAGAGTAGATTTATTTTTCCTCTCTAATGCAGAAGGCATTTTTATTTTAATGGCATTTTAAAGACCCACACAACACATAGCCCACAGGAAGAAATCTTTGGCAACACACATCCTTTGCCATATACCAGCACATTACAGTCCAGCTCAGTGTGGAGTGAGGGCTTTTTTGCTCTGGGAAGCAGAAGTCATTCTACTGAAGTGACCCCACTGCATAAAAGGCAAAATCTTCATCCCCAAATGTAATTTCTTAAGAATTCATCCAAAAGTGATTACAGCCCTCACAATGCAAGAGGCAGCTCTCAGTCTACTCAGCCACCAGCATATCGAAAGCTGGTTTGTTTCTTTTCTTAATGATTTAGGCCAAGAAACTCACAAAGAGATTAAAAGGATTAATCTGAGTTTCATTTCCTTAGAAATGAACTATGCACAAAGAAAACGAGCTGCACTGAAGCAGCAGCTATGAAGCCACTTCAGGTGTGATGCTGCTGTTCACCTGCTTGCTAAGTCCACCTTGCAATCACAGACAGACAAATTCTCTGTGCCTCCAACCCACAGTTTCATATGTAAACAACATCAAAACAACTTTGGTTGCTCAATTCAGCAACTCAGCTTCCAAAACCCAGCAAGCACCCACAGTTCCAGTGCCAATATCTGGGCACTGAGAACATTTGATGGCTTGGAGCATCAGACTGGGGTGTCTCAGATGGGGTGGCCAAGTTAGTGTCAATGCCACGCTGAAAGAGCTGAAGACCTATGGAAAACATGCCCAGAGAAGCCAGCACGCCAAGGAGCTGCACATCTCACTCTGCCTCCATCAGCAGCTTCCAGGTGTTGGAAAATACAGCTCTTCAGCATGCAATTTCCACTGCGAAATCCAGAGCAGCACTCTGCTCTGCTTAAAACAAATAACCAAAAAGACTTCCATTTATTTTTACTGGACTGGGATTGTTGAACAAAAACCCCTGCATTGACATCTGCCCCCTCATCTGGTTTTTGATCCTTGTGGGATATAAAGGATTTTGAAAGCAGGGGTGGGACCTGACCCAAAGCAGGGTGAGGTGAGAAGACATGTCTCTGCAGGGCTGGGCACGCTATAAATTCTGCCCCTACTCCTATAACCAGCTGCAGTTGCCTCCCGTACCCCAAAAGAACAGCTTCTCACTTACAGCCAAGAGTGACTGGCAAAACTGGCACAGCTGTCTCAGCCCAGCCCTCTAAATCATTTTGAAAAGGCTGCAAAACCCTGCACCAGTATTTCCAAGCCTGACCTAAATATCTAAATTTAGGCTTTGGGTGCTGAGTAAAAACAGCTCAATTGTCAAGACATCAACTGCCAGAAGACCCCCCTGGATTCATCAGTATGTGTAAAACCCCAACTCTTTCCCAGGTGCAGACCTTTTTGGAAGGAAGAAACAGACAGAGGTACAAGACAAGTATTCCTTAGAGATTAAAAACCAAAATGTTCTTCATTTGGCATAGCTCTGAAAGACACCTCTGTGTCTCCCAGATGTCTTGGCCATCTCCATGTACCATTCTAGGAAGCATCAATCAAATCTATTTCAAAAGACACTTTATTTTCTAATACAGCATTATCTTCTTGCTGCATCTTCCTATGTAAGGTCTGAAACTTATACATACCACTGAGCCATATGATGCTTGCACTTAAAAAATGGCAGAGGACCGAAATACCAGAGATAGAAAATGTAATTACAGAAGGTTGATTAATATCCCTAGCTTACCATTTTAGCATCAGGATAAAGGCTTATTGTCTCTGGCTCTTCACTGCCTCCAGAATAACATTTATCATACCTTCATCTTTCAGAAACAAGCCAAGCCCTGGGCTTGCTTGTTAGTCTGTATGAGCTGTACAAACTTTCCCCACTCCTTGGGTTGAAAACCAGGCCAAAAAAATTATTTGATCACTACAGAGCTCTTAGACAGCTCATGCAGAAGAAATGCTTTATAAGAATTACAGTATGTAAATACCTAGTCAACAGAGTAGGTATTGTTTCTGACATCTCACTGCCTGAAGGGGAGGAGAAGACCACACTTGGACACTGTGGCTTGGAAACAGCAAGACTCTGGAATGCCATGGACAGATTTCTCTGGGATGTCCCCCTTGATGCCATGCACTCTGCTGCTGAACACAAAGTACCTCATGGTCAGCACCCTCCTTCACCCTGAAGGCAGGGCACTTCCTAAGGTCATAACTGCCCTAAATCTTGGGTTCTGAATATGATAGAGAGGGTGAAAGCTGGAAGAAGCTTGAACATGCCAGTGAGATGCAATGGGGTGCCTCAGTAGTGATGAAGAAACCCACCCCAGAAGTCACCAAGATATCTCTATGCTGCTGTCCCTGCATCGGGGGAAAATAGTTCCTGACTTACTAGAAACTACTGTCTGTGCAGGGTTTAGTCACTATGATGCCTCCTTAATCACCACTGGATGCAAAGATCATCCTCATCAGGAAGCAACATTTCACTGCCACCCCAGATGTCTGCCACCTTCATCGCCTGGATGGTGCTGAGCCCCACCACAACCCACATCTGCAGACCAGTCTGGGCCATTTTGAGGGAAATAAACCACTAAGTCCCCATTTTGGCTATGGAGCTTAGGAGGTCAATCAGCTGACCTGAAATTTTGGCTGTTCAAAGTCTGGATGGACAGAGCGTTTGTTGCTCACGCCAGTGATTAACAGGCAGCTGCTCCACCCGCAGCAAGGGGCTGCCAAGGCAGCACAAGTCATGACGCAGCCATTTCTCCTGCCTCGCACCCCGCTTCCATGGACTTTCTTTTCCACACCCAAGCTCCAATAATTAATTAACTGCAACGGCTGCAGAAATTCCTCTGTCATCACCTGCCACATCATGCCAAGAGCCATGGAAGCGCACACACTCACCTCTGCTCACCCTTCCAAGAGGGCTTCCAGAATTTAGATGGCACGTGCATCTAAACTTATATTCTGAATTTAGTAGGGACCAGGCTGTGCACTCAGAAATGACAGTAGAAGATTTTGGTCCTTACCAGCAGTTTAAGATGGCACAAATGTGCAGAAATCATCTTGCAAGTCTCCTGTCTTCTACCACCACCTCCAAAATGAGCCCGCATGGTAGACACCACAGTATTTTTGCACCATAGAACAATTTTGTCCCATTTTTGCAATAACATGGAGGGAGGGACCACAAAATCTACACAGCGGGTGGCACAACTGAGTCACCATCCTGATAAGTCTCTGCTATAACCATGAGAGCCATCTCTGCAAAACTGAGAAGCACATTATGCCCACAGTATTGGGAGAAGTGCTGTAGTTGTGCCAACAATATCTGTGCCAGGCTGGGAGAGGGAAGTTGACTATTGGGTGGCACCAGATCCAGTGGAGCAGGTTAAGTCCTGCCGAAAGCATGAAACATAAATGAAGCCAACCAAGGTAAGGGAAAATCTGTTTTCCCACAAGCCTGCATCCTATCACTCCTGCAGACGATGTTTATCTCCTGGCTCCCAAAATCCAGACCCAGAAGAAAACACAGCTAACAAAAGGACTACACAAGGCTGGATCAAACAAAACCCAAACTTGACTGTAATCAAGAAGGAAAAGAAGCAACCAGAGCCATCCCTGGCAGGCAGGGATATTCAGCCACACAGTGAAGGGGAGCAAACTCTTCCATTCCTGATGCACAAAGGGATAGAGAAAAACCCACCTACTTGTTCCAGAAAGATCTTCAAGCAAACATTTAAAAAAATCCTAACGATGTGGCTACCATTACACCAAGCTGATGAACTCTGTCTTTAATCACTGCTAATAGCTCCAGTTTTGCTGACAAAGAGGGAGAGCAGGCTGTCAGTGCCTGGAGGTGGGATCATCCTGCCCCACACACAAAAGGGGCAGGTACGAGCAGTAGGAACCAGCTCCAACCCTCAACATGAGTCAACCACTGCAAGATCTGTTTGACATGTGGTTCAGAAATGCATTGAGCTGATGCACAGTGCTGCTGCACACAAGTACACGTGAACCGTAAAGGATTTCAGCTGGAGTGCTCAGGGATCAGTGCCCACAGGTCTAACCATGTGGTGAAATCTCAGCCCTAAATTTGCATTTGCAAAAGCTCCATTTTTACCCACTTTAAAGAAGAAAAAAAAATTAACCGTTTTTTCTTTGCCTGTTCATGTACAAAAGAGCATGAAAACAATAGCCTCTACTTTTCAAGGCATTTTACTGGGTTTTGCAAGAAAAAATAAGTAGTTACTTCCAAGAAATGTTATACTGAAGCTCCATCCTGGTAAAAGAACAGAGCAGAAGAAACTCCCCTCCTCTTTTGCTTTGTTTAAACCCACAGAAATCAGAGAGACTCACCTTGCACACAGCAGCCTGCAAAATTGCATCGAAACCACCCTCTGGAGCATCTCGGTTGCGGGAAACCTTCTGTTTCTGAACTTCTTCATTGAAACGGTCGACTTTATCCGTTAGGGACAGGAGGTGGCGGAAGCCAAAGGATGGGACACAACTGGGGAACAGCTTGTAACTGCAGGAGGAACAGAGGACTGGTCAGCTGGAAGGAACCACACCAGCAGCCAAAAGCTGCAGAAACTCTCAGCTCTACCAGGCTGGTCACCTGATCAGAGGGATGAAGTAGCTCCCAAGGCTCCATGTTTTGGACACTTTTATTTCTGGTTATTTATCCACAAACCCCCACAGTAGAGACCCATTTGTTTGTTTGTTTCTCCCAGGATCTTTGAGCAGCTGAAGTTCTCAAAGATCTCACCAAGACCAAACGTTTCTCTCCATGTAAGGTGTGAGTGGAGACACCAAGCACCAGCCTGCCCTGGGCTGTGTGGCTCTGCTTTGTCAGCACCCATAAAGTAGTTTTCACACTGGGAATTCACAGAGCAGGATACAGAGGGTGTGTTTTGGCAAAACCACCTTCTTCTGTAGCCTGGGATGGTGGTGTGAGCTGTGCCTCACACCAGCAGAATGGGTGGGCTGGTGTCAAAGGGCACCACAGAAGAGCATCACTGCCAAGAGCTACTTTTCCCCTGTTTTTCAATGTGCATTTCACTTTGTTATCCAGTTTTCTTGGCAATACATGCCACTCACTGCACATCACCAGGCACCTCGAAATTGCTCAACATGAGTTGCGTTAATAACTAGCATTATCTCATGCATCCTCCCACTCTGACTGATGAGCAAACACCATCTCCACTTTCCCGAGTGCTGCTGAAGCAGAAAGGTAGGAGGGGCACCCTAAGGCAAGGAAATGCCTTAGAGGCTTACCAGGAAAACTTCTTTTTTCCGTGCAGAACTATCAGGAGGCAGCTTTGGTGCTCGCCACATGGTGGGGAGAGCTCAGCAGAGCAGCTCCCGTGGTGTGGGAAATTAGTGGAGGGAAGAGGGAAGACAAGGGTTAAGAAGAAAATGTGTTTAAAAAGGAGTTGGGCTGGCACTAATTCACTCTTATCTTCAAAGATAAAGCCTGGAGAACAATTAAAGGCCTCTGCTGACACATGACCCAGTATGGGTAAGTTGTAAGAGGCATTTTACACAAAGAAGTATTTACAATTTACCACCGCTGGGAACTCAAATCCCTCACAAAGGACCCCGCACAGCTATGCACACACCTAGCCACCGGGCAGGTCCCACTGCCCTGGGCCCAGCTGGCTATTACAGCCATCCCTTGTGATCAGCACCTTGTTCAGACTTGTATCCTGCTCGCACCTAGGGCCAAGGCAAGGAGTTTGCAGCGTCTGAAACCTCTGCACTGCAGGGTCTCAGCAAGCAGCCCTTAACACACATGATACATCTGGGTGCTCACTTTGCCAGATCCCTTGTGCAGAAAGAAAACACTGACACACTACAGGGTTCCATCTCCAATGAAGATGAATAACTTAATCCTTTTTCCTTTGTTTTACGCTTCAGGTTTGCTGCAGAAGCTGCTGGCAGCAGCAGAACAGACAATGAATATTGAAGTGACTACGCAAGGGGATGCAGAAGTGCAGGTGGGTTATCTCGGGCTGTAACCTTCACAGGGTGTAACACAGATAGATGGGCAATTAGGTCCTCAGTCTAACACTGTCCTTGTCCTTATCTTTTTTAATTTAGTGTTTGCTTCCTTTGTATTATCTCTTCTCAGTGATACTGTGGCTGCAAGAGGCCACATCCTAGCTCCTTGGGAGGTCTCAGCTGGCATGCTGAGCCAGCAGCAGGGGCAAGCAGCAAGCTGGGGTAGATGGAGGAAGCACAAGGGATCTCAGCCAGACCTGCAGGACAGCCATTACTGTGAGGAGGACGACAGAGCCTGGACAGGGGGCAAAACCTACCCACTGCAGCTCATGTTTATTTGCAGCTTTTCTTAGATCTGAGCAGGCCACTGGACAAAGTCTGCTTTGACACTAGAGACAGCTGCAAACAAACCACACCTGACAACCCACCTCACCACCACATCAGCAAGTCACCCAGCAGTAGTGACAGCCTGCTCCCAAGGCAGGCACGGGATGGTGATGCCACCAGAGAACAATGGGTAGTCAGCATAGAATCATAGAATCATAGACTAGTTAGGGTTGGAAAGGACCTTAAGATCATCTAGTTCCAACCCCCCTGCCATGGGCAGGGACACCTCACACTAAGCCATCCCACCCAAGGCTTTGTCCAGCCTGGCCCTGAACACTGCCAGGGATGGAGCATTCACAACCTCCCTGGGCAACCCATTCCAGTGCATCACGACCCTAACAGGAAAGAGTTTCTTCCTTATATCCAATCTAAACTTCCCCTGTTTAAGTTTGAACCCATTGCCCCTTGTCCTGTCACTACAGTCCCTAATGAAGAGTCCCTCCCCAGCATCCCTATAGGCCCCCTGGACTGGGTGAAGAGGAGACAGATGGCAACAGGAATGGAAGACCCATCAGAAAAGCTGTACTGGGCAATCCTGTCTAAATGGTTTCCCAAGATCAGGTTGGCTCAGTGTAACACATAAACAGAAAAGCAACCAACTGGGTAAAACCAAACCAATATGCAATTAGCCTGATCACAGTGGGAAAAGCTCAGGCAACAGCTCTGGATGCCATTGATAAAAAGGCATTGTCAGTTTCAGGCCCTGCTGCAGAGTTATCTAGCTCCATTCTCTCCTCCTCTCTCACCTCTCCCCTCCTCCATGTGTCACTCTATTTCACCCAGCAAAAGCCATGTCACTTCAATTAAATCATACACCAGCAAAACATGGTGAAACCCAGCCCTCAGCCCCTGAGCAGCGTTAGTGGTTGATGAAGACTGATGATGATAAAGATGACTGAGAACATCCCTCTAAGGTCATGGCAAATCTATGGGGGAAAGAGCTATGAAGAGCGTGATATACAGTGCCATGGCGGCGAGTCACCTTGGCTCAGTCAACAGCCACTTTTGTCTATGCTTCATGGCCAAAGCACGAGTTTTCAGTGTTAAAAATCCATGTGACTCTCCTCTCTCAACAGAACTGGTAAAAAGAGAATACAGATAATTTTGTCTGGTCAATAGTCAATGTGCAATGAGATGCCAAATGCTTGGTCAATGCTTGGATAGCCAAAAAACTCATAGCTGATGCAAGCTCTCTTTATCTGTCTCTCATACAGAAAACTTACAGGACGCATGTTCACAGAACTTGGCATTGATTCCTGTAGTGATCTGACAAGGTAAGTATCCACAAATGGCTCAAATAAAAGTGCTAACTTTACTGTCCTTACACGACTAGAAAGCACCCCAGTGGGGAATGAAGCGTAGATAGGGACCACTAAGGTAAATGCCAACAGTGACATTCTGCCAGGAGGGCACTTGCTGCTGTATCCATCCTTTCATGCCAACTTCTATATCTGTCTGAGCCTGAACACCCTTCATTACACCCAGTTTCATTCTCCCATAATCCCCAATTCATTGGGCTTGAACCCGATTCTGGTGGTTAAAAGGCAAACAAAAAGACTCTTGCAAAGACACTAAAAATCAGGAAGAAAAAAAAAACAAACAAAAAAAAAAGGGGGAAGGCACTGATATCATGCAAAGCAAACCACATCATTTGTGTCTTTTGCAACTGCCAGTCTGCTTTCCTTCCACAGAAATAAAGATGAAAAAAACTGCCTGACATCGTCAAAACACTTTACAAGAACCCATTTATCAGTATTACAGTCACAAATCAGTTCCTCCAAACACTTCTGTTGGGAAAAACATACATTGCTTTAGTCTGCTTATCTGTAAAATGGAGACAAAGAGTGTAATTGATTTACTCAAGGCCAAACTATGACTCAGAGCTAGGACCAGAAATCAAGAATTTCTGGCTCTTCCTCCTTTTTCTTAAAGCCTGTAAAAAAGCCTGCCATGCCTGCATCCTCTTCAGGTATGTAAAAATAACTTCAGGCTACTCACACAGCAGTTTCCCATCTCTACCTGCAGAGACCTCCCAACAGCCACTGCAAAACTGTAAGTTGTCCCATTTCGAATCACTCTGGAGCATCACAATGTCAGCCACAGCTAACCAGCGTTCCCAAAGCTGGGGCTTAAGTGTGGCTCATTATTTAAAGCAAGAATGGAAGGAGAAGACTGCAGCCAGGCTCTGTGCAAACACAGGGCTTGTCTCTTCAAGGGTACACCTACCACTTACCCAATGCAGGGATTGTTTTGGTATCTTGGTGCTGTGTAGGAGAAAGGAGAAATATTTTTGTCCACAAAAGATCCAAACCCCAGCCGAAAATTGCTAGTGAGCTTTCGCATCTCTTCAGCCAGCTTTGTTCCCAGATTGCGAATATTATCTAGGTCATCGTTCATTGACAGGGAAAGATCCATCAGGTAGTAGAGGTCCACGGGATAGTCCTCAACTTGCCGAACCTGAACACGGAAGGAGGTCTTGTCACCTGCATACACACAAGAGTTGAGTGCAGTGAAAAGGAAACTCCTAGCACACGTATAAAACAGACCACATGCTTTCTCCCTCTCCTGCTGCAGAGCGGGTAGATGACCTGCAAAAGAAGAGGCTGAGGGGAATAAGCTTTTCCAAATCCATCCTTTGGGAGACTATCAGGAAAGCAGGTAGTGACTATGGGTCCTCTTAAGCTATGTACTGTGCTGGCTGGCAAGGAATAGACACATTTATGAAGTGTATGCCTCTATTTTACTTTGGAGATATGGGAAAGGGCCTTTCCATCCCAGTTGAGAGAACATCTAAGGTGGGGGACACATGAAAAATGCTGCTGCCCCTGACTGTGTACAGGCCAGAGGAGACTTCCTATAAAACTGGAAAGAAAAGCAAGCAATGTGAACCTCAAATGGATGTTTCAGGGACTACTGGAAGAGGGACGCTGCACACGCTTACTTGGTTATGTCCTCAAAGCAAACCAGGAGCAGTCCAAGCAGTCCTGCACAGAAGAGAGAAGGAGGTGGAGCAGGAGAAGGAAGAGGGTCAGGAGAAAACAGACAGTGTGAAATGAATGTGAGATGTCATCTAAGCAGGGAAGTCAAGTTAAAGCAGACACAGAAGAAACAGCTTTGAAAAGGACCTTTCCCAAAAAAATGACCTGTGCCACAACAATTCCAGAGAAAGCAGGGCAAAAGTGAACTGGAAAAAGAAGGTTGTTAGCATCACCTGATGAAGCACTGAGGCAGACATGAAGCTTCTGGAAGTAATGAACACAAGGGAAGGAGCAGACAGGGCTGAGTCACAGGCTGCGCAAATGTGGAGAAGAGCAGAAGAGAGCCTTTCCCCTGGCTTTCCCCTGTGCCAAACTACTTTCACCAGAGATGCCTCCAGAAGAGGTGCTGTGAGGGGAGGCCCCTGCTGGCACTGCCCACATCTTGAAAAAGGTGAAGTGGCTTCAGAGTGAACACAACTTCCCACCAGATGGGCCCTAGTGGATGGCAAATGTTTGCCTTATGCTTTGCTGAGAGAGAGGTCTTAATGGAAACTCCAGACGCAGCACCTTCAACCCAAGGATGATTTGGAGACCCCATGACCCCAGGTGCCACCACAAATTGTTTTCCAGATAAGTGGAGTGGCAGACCCAGAGACTTGGATCCTCTCAAGACCAAACTCCCACTCCTGCCCTTCCCTCCCGGATCTTCAGGGCCAAGGCTGAACTTCAGGCATTGGCAGGTTCTGTAAAACACTTGTGACTTCCCCTCTTCTTATCCAGAAATGAAATGCACATATTTTAGTATTGTGAAAGCATTTCCCTAGCCATTTTATTGTTCTCCTCATTGTGTGCAGCAGCACAGCTGCTTCCACTTACTTCCAGCCCAATGACATGCAACAGCAGCAGCATCCCAAAACTGCTGTGCTGGCAAGACATGGTGTGAGGGGCTTTTCAGTCCTGCAGACAGGAGACCTGGCACCTGCGGTCATGCTGTGTTGAGCTGCACGCAGAGCCAATACATGCCCAGCACACCCGCTCGCTGAAGGAGCCAGGGTCCCAGCACCCTTGGGCATGTGTCAGAGCCTGCCTCTTTTGCAGAGCTGTGAAGGGTTTAGGTATGGATGTGCTCTTTGCTCCACCACTTCTCTGTGTATCTCAGCCAGCTCAGTGCTGGGTACCAGAGGAGTCAGCTGCAGCACCTAAACCAAGACCTCTCTTCTAATGATTTCCCAGCACATTTAGATCAAGGGTACTTCCAAGCCAGGTCTTCTTTTCTTACAGATAATTGCTCCCCTCTGAAGCCTGATCCAATACCACCCTACAAAGGCAAGGCTCTTGAGAGGCACCATGTGCATACATGCACACATAGGTATTGTCCAGAAATCAGCTGTAGGAAGGAGGAAACTCTTGACGTCAATATTCTTCCTTATTCTCCCTGGCTTTCTTTTCTGACAGGAGCAGGACTTTCCTGGCACAGCACTGAGGTGTTGTATGCAACTCAGCACTGGCCCAACAGTAAGCAAAGTTATAGAGGCCCAACAGTAAGCAAAGTTATCAGGTGGGCCTGATGCTGTACCTGGCGTGCATTTGTAGGGGAGCAAAGAAGATCATAATTTATAAAGTGCCAAACTTGTTAGCACTGAGTGCAGGGTAACAGTGATTGCTAGCATGACCTTAATTCAGTTCTGCAAAGAATGTGTTTAACTCTGGGAAAATTCATTATTATTTCCTATACCTATTTTTTCCATTCCTACTTATTGTTCCCACTGGAATACCCAACCCTTCCAGAAAAAGAAGAGGTATCCTTCTGCACTTCCCAACATTTCTGTTTCCAAAACACTGCCCTTCATGAGCAGGTCCTAAGATGGGAATTCCTGTGGCAGAAAGGGTACTTGGGAAGCTCTGATCAAAATTCTTAACAGTTACGAATTCATTAGTCCCTGAGAAGCACCAAAACTAACAGGACCCTGGGCCTGGTTCTTCTTTCATTCCTATCTGTACAAACCAATTAACTCACAGAAAATATTGCTAAGGTATGTAGATGTAAGTGCAAAAGAATTTATTATTCTCTGTGCACAGTATTACTCTCACACTTCTAGGGATAATCCAACCCTCTCCTTCCCCACATACTGTTACCACTATCCTCTCCTTAGGGTTTTACTTAAAAGTTTTAATGTCAAAACTGAATTCAGAAATATTTCTTGGATACTCTCACAGAGGAAATGCAGAAACTGTAAAAACTGCTTTTGGCCAATTTAAGAGCACAACCTCAACAATCATGCTTGTCCTTTTCTGCTTGGTGAGGCTTACAGCTTGATGGGCAACACAACTTCCCTCTATTCAATTTTTTAATCCCTTTTACATTACTCATAATTTTCATTTAACCAGGATGCAGTGCTTTATAGCTGGACCCAAGATTAAAAAGCAATATCATAAAATCTAAATGCTCTATCTGAAAGCTACCCTGTGAGGACACCAATTTAAGACCCTTGGAAATTAGCTGTGGGCACAGAGATTTGGGGATGTGACTTCTGCCACAGGATGATGAGATCAAACTGCCTGGGTGGGAACACAAACAATTGACAATACATTCCCTTCTGCTTCTGCTTAGTGGTCTCAGTATAAAAGATCAGCATTGCCACAGACTGGTGTGTCAATTCATCTTTGAAATCGTACACCCTTCATGCTCAAAATTAAATCAACATTGTTTCCTTTTTGTCTTGGGTTCACAGGGTGAAACCCATTCTCAGGCTCAAGGATTAATGGATAGTTTAAACTTGGGATGGTAATACAAGGGTTTAGGAAGTCATCAGCCCTAAGACAGAGTGCTGCCCAAGGTCAAAAAGAGAGCAAAAAAAGGAGATGCTATTGCAAACATCCAGGTATATCACTCTGCAATGACTTTGGTGCTCTGCAAGAGGAGCATGGGGAAGAGAGCTCACCATGGGTATCACTGCGGACATCTTTGGGGTGATTCCTGCAACTCAGCCTAGACATGAAGGGCTTTTCTGCTGTCCAAGGAGAATCAAAGACGGACACAAGCATGGTCCCTGCGAGGGCTGGCAGGACCAGCACACCAGCCCTGTGCAGCCCAAAGCATTCAACAGCATGGGCCCCAGGAAGCCGGAGGGACATGGATCCCCACACCCTGCTGCAGACTGGAGGGATGAGCATCCACACCTCTGGCTGGATGTAACTGCCCAGGACTGGGAAAGGAGAATTTGCTAAGCACCAGTCAACATGCATGAAGGAGGATCTCGGGAGACGGTATGTGGAAGCTGAGCCAGCCCTTTCTTCCAGGAATTCCCTCAAGAAACAAAAAACAATTTGTTATTTGTTTTGTAATAACAACTCCCTTTTTTTATGGGAGCAAACCTGTTTCATCAGCAGCATTAGGTTACAGAAGCCATGCATCCAGTGATGACTACCATCAGGTATCTGTTTTTAAGGCTGAGGCAAAATTTCTTTACATATGATGATCTGACTGATGGCAGCAAGCGTACTGCTGAGGAAGCATGTGTGAGAGACATGCTATCCAATCCATAGAATTAAACCAAAAAATCCTACAGCTACTGGTAGGCTCTGAGAGCACCAATAGCATGAGCAACAGCACAAACTCCTGTTTTTCTTGGGCAAAAATCACATTTCATTTTTCTGTATGCTCATGAGAACCATCACAAAACTATAAGCCTTAGAAACCCACTCTAATTGCTTATAATGAATTACGCTTTTATATTTGCTTAACTTTGCAATAAAGAGCTTTTTTTCCCCCCCTTCAGAAATATCACCTGCCAAAATTTCCCCAAAATTCTGAACCCACATTAAAGCCTCCCCCCACCACGAAAACATTTTTGTTAACAAGCATGCCCACATGGCTCAGTCCAGCCATTCCCTTCTATTTTTTAATTAAAAGGAAGAGACTGAAGAAAAATGATGGCTCAGGGGAATGAAACAAGGATCTGGCTACAGTCCAAGGCCTGAGTTACAAGTTCAAATCTCCATCTTCTGCCTTGATCCCATGGCTGTTTTGCATACTGACAGAAAACATATTTTTGTTTCCAATTTATAGAAGGAGCTGTCTCAGTTCAGAGTCAACCACTGTCAGTTTGGTGGGGATACAAAGCTATTTTAACTCCTTCCATCCACTGACTACATTTTTAAGCTAAGCAGGTTCCTCTCAAACGCATGTAAGGGTGAAGATTAATATTGGTAACAGATATGGGTGGCTTTGATTGACTTTGCATGATAGCAGTGTCCTCTCACAAACGGCATACACCTCAGTACCAAACCTGTTTCTGATGCACCACCAAAATTCATGGGCTGTGGAAGGCACCAGCAGCCACCTGCTTCAGTGGGCTACAAGGATATGAGCTGCAACACACTCTTGGCATGTTCCGGACACCTTTTCTCACCCGCACACCCCCCAGCATTCACTCAAAGCCACTGGGGACTCACCAGGACGAAGATTCAAGGCAACCTTCTGAGGTGTGATCTGTGTGACATCCAGGTGAGTCTGGCCCGAGCCCTTGCTGCTCAGAGGGACGTTCTTCACCACGCTGATGCTGCTGCTGGGGTTTTCAATGGCTCCAGCACAACCCTTTGCAATCAGGTTCTGCAGGAAGTCGCACCGTGATGTGATGGACTTCGTGCTGCCAAATTCCTGGGGGTGAAGAATGGACAAAAGGAAAAGGGAGGGAGCAACATCAATGCCACAGCAAGAGCTTTGTTTTGATGTGCTGGTATCTGTAGCAAATAGGAGATGACAAGGAGAAGCTGTTGTGGTGGCTGAACTCAAAAGCAACCTGCACTGAACTTTTCAAAGTCATCTATCAAAAAAGAAATCCTGCACGGATTCAAAAATGAATTTGCTCACAAACCACTGCAGCAGAAAAGTAAGCCTGACTTGATCACTCCAGCTACAATTCCCAGCCCTGTCTTGGACCATGTGAAAGCAAAGCAAAAATGTTTGTTTTGCTGCCTGGACAGCCAGTTGCCGTATCTTCAAGGGTAAAACCAAGAAGCTGTTATCTTTTGCACATGCATCGACTCACAGGAGCTTTGCAAAAAAGAGAAGAGAGGACAAAGAGGTGGTACCAAGGGAAGTAGAACAAACCCACCAACCCAGAGAGCCAAGTCAAGATGTGAAGCTGGAGACTGAGGTAGGGTGGCTCCAGGGACCTGTGCCCTCTTCCCTGGGTGAGACCACTGCACTAGCACCACGTGTCCCCCCAGCCTCACACCTCTGCACTGCACCATCACATGGGGACAAAAGTGACGGCAAGTGGTCCCTGAAGTGGAGCACAGGTAGAGCGGTTTGATGTGGGCAGGCTGTCCTGGGCAGCTTTGCCAGACAATAAGGGAGGTAGGAAAGCTTTCACAGGAGGTGGTCAGAAGGCAGCCCATGCTTGCTGCAGGCAGAGAGGCGCAGGCAGTGGCTTACTCCCAGAGGACAGGATGCCATGGCAGAGAGTGTCCCAGTGCCCATCCCCAGAACTCCAGCCCCCCCTGCAAGCCCCGTGTGTGGTGCACAATGCAGCCTTGTGTGGGACAGCACTCAGGAACAACCGGCTGCACAATGCAGCCTTTTGCAAGGAGCCCATTTCTTAGAATGCCTTTTTAAATTTTTTTCCCCCAGAGCACCGAAGGGAGCAAGTCACATGCCCCAAACTTAATGGATTTCCAACAGTCAATTCCTACTTATTTCTGCACTACAACAATAGAGACAAGCATGTTCTGCTCCAGGGCTGATGGACTAAAGTGACATGAAATAATGCAGAGAAGATGCTCACAGAGACGCCAGCCCCTCCTTCAGCTGTACAGCCAAAAAAACAGTGCAGGTCTGAATAAACCTCACATTTTGCTGAAGCTCTGGCATGGCAGAGGATGGGGGAGACATTGAGAACAAGAGGTCATCTGACAGATCTTGCTTTCACACCCCACGAGGTGCCCTTATGGAACCCAAGGAGAGCCTCAGATGCGGGGCCCCGGGACACAGGCAGAGGCTGTCTGCTGCATTTTCTCACCATGAGGTCCCAACGTTATTTGAAAAATGCGAGATTTGCATTCCAGCATCCAGCGGCGGGATCCAGCCAAGGAGATGGCACTTCGGAGGGATACCAACAGAAATTTCCTGGAACACATCGTGTAAACAGATGAAATTCCAGAAAGGGGGGCTGGGGCTATCGGAATCACTGCCAGCATAATGAAATAAAAATCAGAATCCCTCACAAAACCAAAGCCAACACCCAGCCTTGCAGAACAGCATGTTTAAGGGAAGTCTTGGAGGAAAGTGTATATCAGATGTGCTTTGATCTAAAAGTCAGTGAAAACCTTGTGGGGTCCAGGCACACTCCTGGGCTGGTCCCCCCAGCAGCAGGGCACCTGTGAGGAGTTGCTCTCCTGCTCTCCTAGTACCTAAACCATGGTTCTAAATGAGCACCTCTGCCAGACCATTTCTGCTGCCATCTATTAGAAAGGACATGCTGGTTGTGCAAAAAAATTCCCACAAACAGCACCAGAAATGCCACTGGGAACCTTTAGTTATTCCCCAGGAATTAACACTGGAGAGAAGCATTCAAACAGGATAGTATTTAGGGCTGCCTGTGCAACTGCAGCCTTTATCAGGTACTTCTAATTCTCCCCGGTGTCGGCTCCAAAGCTTCTTGATGTGAACGGAAAGACTCGCCTTCAAAGGACTTTGAATTAGGGTTTAGTTTTCCGGCTGGGGTAGTAGAACAAGAGCTAGGAGGGGCGGGCAGCCCAGGGAGAAGAGGATGCTGGCTTCCTTCCCCAGCTGCTACTCTTTTGCAGTCGAGTTCATAACGCCACAAGAAACAGCTCTGGGTATGGTACTGTTTATACTGATGTTCATCATCCCAGCAAGGGGCGTACACGAGAGCAGCATCTGCACGCTGAGAAGACAGTGCCGACACACAGGGCAAGGAGCACACCCGTGTGGGACCTGATGGGGGCTCTTTCGGGGCTGGGTGCCTGTGCAAGTGCAAGCCTGTCCATTTGCATGGCATCAAGAAACCTTCAGTTGCTGTAATGTGGTTTTCTGCAGCCTTCATTACAAAAAGTTCTCCAAAGGAAGCCCAGGGGATTGGAGGAAAGCCCCTACAAAACTCCTGACAAGTGCTGCACAAAGCTTAGGTCAGCAGCACCTCTGCACACTTCCAGTTCTTAGGTTCCCCTCGCTTGACCGAGCTATTTTCTCTCAACTTTCTCCTAAAATGGGCCCAGAGCACTTGCCGCAGGGCAGCAATTGCTAAGCTGCAGCTCAAATCAAACCCAGGTCTTTGCTTATTTGGTAAAATGGAAAAAACACCCCCTCAGGGGTGAAAACACCCCAGGGGAAGGGGTGCAGCTCAGCACCCAGGGGTGCAGGACTGACCCATACTGCTTCTGTTTCTAATCCAGGAAGAGTGACACCAAGCAGGACAGTGACAGTGGCCTTGGGAAAGCCCCAGCAATCACCACAGCGTCCTGCAAACAAACACCCCTCATGTGCACCTGTAGGTCAAAACCCAAAGCCCAAACTATGGCTACCAGGGACAATCCAACTCAAGTGTAAAGTTTTCTGCGACAGAGAATACTGAGGCTCCTGGAGGCTGAATTAAAGGAAAAAAGCATGAACAGTTTTGAGGGGTAAAGAGTATTATGGAGGTCCAAATAATTCACAAGCAACCACGCCGAAAGGCAGCCCCATGCTAGCTCAGACGTGGCACACTGGTTCAAACCCCAAATCCCCCTGAGCAGAGGACACCTCACAGTCGGCTAAACAATCTGGTGTGCCCAAATACCCACCAACCATCTGCATGCCAGCTTCAGTGAGATATGCAGCAGTTACCCCATGGCAAGCAGGAACCACCCCAAGCCCTGCCTTGTGCCCCAGAAAAGCCCTAATTCAAGAAGATCCCACCTAGACCTTGTTAGTAAAATTAGTTGTTCACAGCCCAGTGGGCACTGTGCAATCCAGCCTCTGCGCTAACAAGCTCACAAAAGCAAACGCACACAAGCAGACAGAGTGAATGGAGACAACAGTGTGACAATTACATGCTCATCAGTTTGACAGTTTTAAGACAAATTGCTTGATTCATGCTAAAAAAATGGAGAATAGCACCGACTGTATCTAACAGACTATATCTAACACCTGACTAGATACATCCCTACCATTTTTTGCTTTAATCAATCCAGTTCTGCACTAATTCAGTCTGAAATATGCTTACTTTCTCCATTAAAAAAAATAAATATTTACATGCTCCCTCTAGGAACATCCTTGATTTTCCTTCCTTACTCTCCAGGCACACATTATAGAGATGGGGTAAAAGCAACCTGATGGAAAAGAGAGGGTGCCATTGGGGAAATTTCAGTTCTATTTATAAAAAAAAAAAAAATTCAGTTTAATTAGCATGTATCTCTATTTCATGTGTACACACATAAAGGCAGCCACATAGGTAACGCAAGGATGAGAACAAGGTGTACACTCTTAGAAACACGAGGAGCCTCTGCACATTGGTATGTTGCTCCCCAAAGCAGCAAATGAAGGTAACAGGAATGTAATGACATAATTTCCCTCCTTGTACTGGTACTCCCAAATCCTTTTTTGGAGAACATTCCCCCTGCAACCACCACAGCTGAGTTTATCATGAGCAAATCCCCCACCTGCCTATCACACCCCACCTGGCAGCTCGGAGACAGCACTGAAACCACATCCAGAGCCCTCTGCTCCCTCCAGCAAGCCCAGTAAGCTCTGCTGAGCCTGGGCAACCTGATGCCACTGCAGAAAAAGCAACAAGCATCCTCCCCTCCCACCACAAAAACCAGGCTGCCACAGAGCAACCCCATGGGCTAGCATGCATTTTCTAGCCAGAGTCTTTCACCAGCAGTGTGCCAGCAATTTCTAGTCGTTTCCAGCTTCTTCTGTAGCTTGCAGGAGAAGCTGAGGAACCTTCCCAGACTCCAGCACAGATGGAAAGGCTGCAGCAGTCTCCATTGTCCAAGAGTTGTGTGTTTTCCCCAGACAGCCCTGTGCTCAAGGCATGTTCAGGCGATGTTAAGGCCACACATTCATACCTCCTCTTTTAAGTACCATTTAAGCAGATCACCTCGTTTAAGTCCTACCTTTCAAGGTATTCTTCCACAGGACAACAGATTCGATGTCTGCTTCCAAATTTCCAACAGCCCAAAGACTTGTGGTTAGCTCAGCAGCCACTGGGGGCTCCAGGGCTGCCGCATACCAGAAGCTGCTATCATCAACTCATCCATCATCATGCTCTTGGATGGGAGCAGAGGTGCCAAACACAACAAGAAGTGAACAGAAGCTGATTCAAGCCAACAGAGCATGATGCACACTGTACTAACAGGTTAGTAGGTGGTAGTCATAAATTTATAGCATCTTGACTATTCTGCTGTAAGCATTTATCTATATACATTCTCTTACCCACAATTCAAGGTAACATAAATACAAGTAACCTTATCCCACTTGGAAAACTATTGGGATAGGGCTCCTTGTATCCACAGAATTGTTTTCATGCCCTCCTAACCCCTACTTGCAGTCCATGAGTGCTTGAGACTTTCTGCTCCTTTGTGGTCACATGGAGCCTGGATCTAGGAGTGCAATGGGCGATGGAAAAGGATACAATCTTACAGGAGGTTGCATGAAGCATGACCATCTCTGGGAAACAGCACAGCTTTTCTGCTCAAATTGCTCCTCTCCCACAGCCGAGGGGTCCCTCACAGCACTGGCACTGTTGGGCACTCAGGGAGACAAAGAATAAATGGGTATGATGGCACCCCAAAGTGATGTTATTCCCCAAAGGAAGGAGTATTACATATGAGAAGGTACACAATTCCCCAAAGGAAGGAATATTATATATGAGAAGGTATACATACACAGGAAGATATATGTAAATATGTTTTGTTTATAGATACTATAAACGTATTTACACTTCCTGTACATGTAATATATATACACATATTATAATATATATAAAATTACATTGTATATACTTAGACTTCTACTATACACACTTCCTGACAAAATTATTAATTGTTGCCTACAAAGATGACAACTGGCCCAATTTGCTCCCAAACCCATTAAGTAAATGCAAAGGGAGCAGACTAATCAGCTGATCACATTTTTAAACCAACATAACTAGCATCTGTGGAAATCTCTCCAGTGTCTTAGCTCTGATACTGAAACAGCAGCAGAGCTATAGAATTTGACTGGGATAAATGCTTCCAGGCAGCATACATAGCAAATGACAGCTAATGGAAATAGCTAAGGCAAACAGCCTAATGGCAATTTAATAAGCATACCTGACTGAGCTGCAGCAGAGGGACGGGAAATAAGGTTGTGAAATTAAGAGTTTATACTGTCACTTTAAAACTTCTGAAGTGGAAAACCGCTCGATATCTTTCACAATCCCATTACCTCACCTGATGATCTCAGTTAAAGAGAAATAATTGGTTTCAAACAATAAATTCTAAAAAAAAAAAATTAAATACAAAACTAGAGTAAGAACTTGCTAAATTTTAGCATGCAGTATGTAATGGGGACAGCAGCTTCTAAACACGTAGCTCTTGGCACAAAACACCTTGAAATGTATTTTTAAATTGCTACTGCAGGCTAAAGGTCAGGAAGTATTACAGCACTTCCCTGTAAACACCCATCTTCCTTCTTGGCCCTTCTGTTCCATTCAGAAATATATTTTTTTTTTTTTCCTGGTAATTCTCCTGTTTGCAAGGTAAGAGTCAGGCTGCCAGTCCCATGAGCTGACATAAAATTAGTGGTCACAGTGACCACCAGATAAACATTTCCACTGGCAGCAGTTTGCTAAAAGTTGTCTTTTGATGCCAAGAAGAAAAAAAAAGCCAATAAAATAAACAAAAAGGCAAGCTATTGGATACCCATAGCTTAATAGCCAGCGTTCCTGGATCCAGTCTCACCACCGCAGATGAGATGGCTGCAAGGGGAGCTCTTACAGCTGTTTACAAGATGTCTCAAAAGCAGGATCTATTGCTTTACTCTTTCCCTTCTCCACACCATTTGCCTTGCTGTGAAAACCCCCATGAAAGCCATTATGCTGTCAGGTAGCATGGTGCTAGCAGCATTAGGATGGTTTCCTTGGAAAGCTGCAGCTGTGCTTACAAATTAAGTGAAAATCCAGTAAAACAGACCTGGAGGATCAGAGGCTGGGGTACCTCCTGGAATGCAGCCAAACCACAGGGCTGGGGACATCCCTGGCCTTATGCCCATCTCCATCCCCATCCTCCACCCTGACGGGATGCAGCCATCCCAGGCAGAGCTGGCAGGAGGAAGGATGGCAGCATCAGAAGGGCACATGGACATCACCTACATCCTCAGCTCAGCATCACCAGCTATAGCTGGAAGGTTCAGTGTGTGCTGAACCCCACAGCTTACCTCCCCGAAAACAGCACTGGGACAGCCACATTAGAGGAAAAAGGGTCAGCAGGAAATAGAAGAGCATCATGCCACCCATGCTTGTCTAGAAGTTCAATACCATTCACTGCTCTGGGCTTTGTCACAGCCCAAAGCTGGTTCCTGGCACAGCACCTGTGCCTGCAAGTAGGCAGGGTCTTTCCCTACCTCTGTAAGCATCCGCATTTCTCTCTTAAATACTTAGGATGGACACAGGCAGTATGCAGACAACATCTATCTATGCATCAGACATTATCAGGTCTTTCACACACCTTGTTCTCCAGAAATCATTACATGGTAAGATGTGTATTTGATAAGATATATATGTATACCTAAACTCATAAGCAGTCCTTAGGAAGCAGGGAAAGATATTTACAATTTATCACAAACCAAGGAAGCCAAATTAAATTATAGGTGAGCAGCTTCAGCACCAATGTAAGGATGCATTTTCACTCTGAAGAATGCAGTTAAGCTGTGTAACTCATTGCCAGACCATGGCGCGAATGCCAGAAGCATGGTCAGCCCCCAGAATGACATAACAGATTCAGAAAGGAGAATTATCTTCATTACAGAGAACCTGTGCCATGCCAGGCCACACAGCAAGGAACACGTAGCATGACAACAGTGGGGGACTTAGGGCTTTTTAGGGAGAGAGCTTTCAAGCAAGGCTCCCTGCAACATGCAGGGACCCAGCACCCACCAAAACCAAGAAGGTAATTGAAGGGACAGAAGGACCCAAGGAACAGTGCTGCTCTGTTGAGGATGTGAAGGAGCCAGCAGGGTCAGGGACTTAATTCCTGTGGTGTCAAAGAGCTGAGTAGTCACATGCACCCAAAATATGCTCAGCATTGGAGCACCCACCGCCCTCACCCACCCCTTCTCGAATGGAACAGTCAGGTGGAATAGCTCCCTTCCTGTGTTACAGAGAGTATGCAAGACAAGCAAAGTCTGCCCACTTACCTCCTTGGAGCACCAGGCACACTTGGGATGGATGAGGAGACACTCTTCGCAAGATGTGGCGCTTCCACTGGTACACAGATTGAGACCTTCCGCAAGAGAGAACAGAACAGAGTGGGCTGAACTGCACTGCAAAACAGTGTTCAAGGGGTTTCTGAGATATTCTCAACACTAAACATACTATAAGTTCAGACAAGAGCAAAGGATATCCAGGAGCTTAAAAGGCAGAAGGCATAAATCTCTCTTCATCTGCAAGGAGATCTCGCTTTCTTTTCCTTTCCTAAGAAAAATGAAAAGGACAGAAACCTGTGTTGGGGGACTGAGAACCTTTAAAATATTACTCTGGTATTTTTTCTTCCTTCTTTTTTTCAACTGATTTCTGGTTAATAAAAGAGTTCAACTATTCATCTTCCTAACAAAATACTTTAATCACTGTGAACAGAAGGCAATAGGTGTTTGACCAGCCTGAAATATGGAGGTGGCTGTCCAAAATCATTCCAAGATACCAACTTTCAAAGTCACACTAGGAACATCTCAGTTTTTCCAGCTGAATATATGAGGCACCCCTCCCCACAATTTTCATCTTAAAGCAGCTTTGGAAGATACTCATCTCCCTCCTCCACATGGGTGATTTCCATAGTGGACTTGTTACAGTAAATTACTTTTAATTATTATAAGTGTCATTTCCACAGGATACCCAGGTTAAGCAGGGCAGCATGTTTGCACTGGGGCACATCCAAGGCTGGCTGGGATGGAAGACACCACGCTGCAGCTGAGGGCTCTCCCCGTGATGCTGGCAGGGGCTCTGACCCAGACAAGGCAGCAGCAACCAGGGAAGTTGTGATGCTCTTCACTCCTGGATTGCTGGTGTCCAGCAACACAAGGGGTAACAAACAAGTTTCTCTTGCAAAATCCACAATTTTAAAGTTTGGGCTTTAAAAATGAAGTGGAACCACACAAGTTAAGCTGAAGCAAAATCAGTGGTATCAGCTTTGAATGCAGCAATTTGGTTAAGCATGCCTGTGGCTATGAATGTGCCCTTCGATACCACCGATGCCTCAGCTCTCCCGGGTGCAGCTATTAACTTCTACTGTCAATAACTGATTAAACAAATCTTCAACTGAGGATTCAGCACAGAGGCTGCACACTCCCAATGAAACGCCTCTGGCTCGAACTCCCTGTCTGCTATTTTTTCCAACCCAAATGTCAATAAAAGCATTGTCAGGCCTCTATTTTCAGCCAGTTGCATCTGCAGATACCAAAGCACCATGCTGCTGCTGGGTGTAACTTGCAGATTGCGCAGATTTGCCAATGGCTGGTGAAGAGCCACATGGAGTTTTCTCCTGTCCCAAGGACTTTCTGCCCCAAGATCTTTGGATAAAGGATTTTTGCTGTATCCCATGTGATTATTACACTGAAAAATGAAAAGCGGTGGCTGCCTGGGTCGCTCCCATATGGGGCTGGGCTGTGAGTGCAGGAAGCAGTGAATCAAGCTGGACAGCTGGAGGAAAACTTAGCGTGCCTTAGGCTAAAAGCAAAAAGAGGATAAGTAGGTCCTGTCAGTAATTCTCAGTCATCGCCAAGGCATGACTGTGTCAGAGCCCTGTACTGACGGGTCTCTGCTGCCCGCAAGGTGGTTAACTCTAACCCGGGAGCACGGCGTCCTGGACCTTCTCTATGGCTCTCATTCAGATGGGCTGCTTGGGCCCATTCATACTGAACAAGAGCCTTCTTAGGGTTTTTATTTTTTTGCTGGCTGTTACCATGTAGCAAGGCATTTCATTCCTTGTTCACATTCAGAAGTTATATTCCAGCCCCTGGATGTTGCAAGAGCTCAAAACATGAAGAGGTAATATAAAACGAAACATAACTTGTTTCACTGAGTTATAATTTACACAGAGATTAACACTAGCACACATTACAACACAGCCCAAAGCCTCTCCTCAAGAGCTGCTGCTCTGGCCATGGTGCACAGGGTAACACAGCAAAAATAATGGGCTTTATAAAGCAAACACTTATGTTCATAGCCTGGCTACCTAGACCTGGCTCTCCCACAGCTCCACTTGCCCATCTGCATGGAAATAGCATAATATTTACCTCCATTCATGACTGCTGGATTTTTGAGAGTTTACTTAGTAACAGTAGTATCTGAATGAAACCCAAAGTCTCCTCTTTCCACCCACTGCCATAACCAAAGCAGCCCCCGCTCCTGTGGCCAGCCATGGGGTGACATTCCCCTCGGTGGCAGCTTTTGAAGTTTCCAAGTATGCTTTTCTTTCCACTTTGGAGCAATACCAAACTGTTTCCAGCATTGTTGTGAAAACAGAATTTTGTGAAGCCCTCTGATTTTGGACTGAAATCTGAGCTTTTTGGGTTGGAGTTAAAACACACAGGATTTTCCAGATGCGTGTCTTTGCTGCGCTTGATTCAGCATGGTCTTTCCTGAACTGAGCAAAGGAAGGACCTGAAGATGCCCATGCTAGTCCAGATCCTTCCAGATGCTGGGGCAAGTTACCTGGTAAGACTGGAAGAAACTCAGTCTGCTCCTTGATTCTGATACATTCAATGAAACCACTCCTGAACATCAACTAAACGTCTTATAATGGGGAAAATTCCATCCAGGATTTAGTCTGGATTACTCTAGAGGAAAATAACCCACCCCTCTTGGATTGCTGAGCTCAGTACCCCAGGTCTGTCACACTGATGCCACAGCGTCCCAAGCTCTGCACCCTGTTTAATTTTGCAGAGCAGTATCCACCAGAAAACTGAGACAAAAGGAGTCTCCAGACAGCACCTCTCCCTTGGGCTGAGCCACAGGAGAGCCCAGCAAAGAAGAGGAATACAGTGCATCCTACTATACAGCTGAGATTCTGATACATCAAAATACTGATGCAGAGCAAGATAGGAAACTTTCATGAAAGGTACTTAATAAATTTACTTATAAAGATGCTCGAGGCATCTTTATGAGTAAACCAGACCTCATTCTAAACCTGTTCTGCAGGAAATCCTAGTTTGGGGCAGCTCCTCAATCTGAGATGAATGTACTGGCTTGCTTGGGGGAAAAAGAAAAGAAAAAAATTGATGTACTTTGTTCTTTCTACAGCTAAGTGTGAAAAAAAAAGTCATTTTATTTATATAATAAGCAATGCAATAAGCATTCGAAAAGCCTCATGCTTGGGATGATCTGATGCACTCTTGAACCATCAATTCTAAAGATCAGAGTTACAAAATAAATAAATCAAAAAAGCCGAGAAAGCCTGTTCTGAGCTTTTTGCAGTCACGTCACAGCACTCTGCAATGAGCCTCTCCTTAAGATAACTCATGAGAACATTAAGCACTGAGAGCAACTACCAGAATGGAGTACTTAGGCATTTGGTGGGGATCCTTCATATAAAAAAGTTTCCCCAAGTGTTCAGAGAGGAAAGGAAACACATTTCCTGTGCTATTTAAGCAGAGTCACAAACCACACTGTGTCCAGGAGTGGCGCGAGTATCCCCACGGGGGACAAGGATCGCTCTCCAGGAGCGATGGACGCTGGGGGAAACAGTATAAGATGAGAGCGAGGGAACGATAAGGTGAAAGCGAGAAGATCGGTCCCGAGCAGAGCAAAGGCTAGTGGCTTTCTGCTGCTGTCCTTCATCTAATCAATTAATACACACTGCTCAGACAAACACCCCAGGGAAGTGCTTCTCCCTGAACAGAAGTGGTTATAGCTAGTTCCATTAAAGTTTCTACATAGAAGTGTGTGTATAGCTGCCCCACGCTTTTTAACACGAAGGTGTCAGATCCCTTCCAGCAACACCCAAGGATGTGGTCCATGCGCTGCTGCTGAGCGGGTCCCCCCGCCCCACAACAGGGGGCACGGCTGGAGGGGGTGTGAGAGGTGCAGCCCGCCGGCGCGGCCCGGGCCCAGAGGGGAAGCGCAGAGACCCGGCACCAGCCGCCCACGGGGCGGGGGGCAGCGAGCTGCGTCCCGCCGGCACCGGGGCTGGAGGGGGAACGAACGGGCGCACACGCGAAGCTGGAGGGGGAACGAACGGGAGCGGGACTGGGGCAGGCGAAGACGGGGAAAGAGAGGAGGAAAACCTACAACCCGCAACAAAAGTGCACCGGAGCGGGTCTGGGGGATAAACCGCCTTCCGGGGAGGCGTTTGCAGGGCCCGGAGCGGGGGGGGGAGCGGAGCGGAGCGGCCCTTACCTCTGCCGGGCTGCAGCGGGGCGGCCAGGAGGAGGAGGCGGAGGAGGAGGAGCGGGGGGGGCCGTCGGGAGGCGGCGGGGGCCGGCAGCCCCCCTTGGCGGGGCATAGTCCGGGCGGCCGGGGCGGCCGGGCAGCCCTTGCCGGCCGGGCCCTCCCCGCCGCCTTTTGTGCAGCCGCGGCGGCGGAGGAGGAGGCGGGGGCGGCGCCGGGGAGCTGCCCCGGGAGCGGCGGGACGGGACGGGACGGACGGACGGGACGCGTGTCCGTGTGTGTGTCTGTGCGCCGGTCGCGCTCCCGGGGGTGCGCTGCCACCTCCCCGCCCCGCCGCGCCGGGAAGGCGGAACCCCGTCCCGCGGAGCGGGCACAGGCCGGCACGGCCTGGCCCACGCACAAGTGTGGATGTGCGTGCACAGGGACGGGCGCACACGCAAGCTACATAGGCACACACAGTCGCACGCGTACATGCGTGCCTGCACCACATACATACATGCATGCACATTCCGTGCACGCAGATGCATACACCCGCCTGCATACACACATATGCATGTGTGGACCTGCCCACAGATGCCTGCACATGTGCACACGCACGTGCATACCTTTCACAGACACACACACAGAGGTGCACATACAGGGGACACCCCAACATGCATCTACGGGCAGATGTGCACAGTGTGCACAGACACATGGACACACAGATGACACACATGCGTAGGTATCCAGAGGCACACCAATAATGTGCGTCCTCCTCTCCTGGCTCACAGCAGGGCTTGCACCCATTTCCCCACGGGTCAGTGGCTGCTCTTAACATGGCATTTTCCTGCTTCAGGGATTTTCTCTGTGCAAACAAGCTGTGGCCATCTGTTAAAGGGCTCTCTAAGCAAGGGCATCCAGGCAGCGCTGCCCTGCCTGCCGGCTTTTTGGCATTTCCCACACACCCGCCATTTGTCCCTGGTGGGATGGGATGTCAACACTGCAGATCTAAAGGAAATGGCAGATTTATGACTGTGTTTGGGTTGGTAGGGAGCTTTCCATTCTGTTTTTAAAAGAAATCATAAATCAACCATACAGCTCATCACTGATTTTAAAGGCAATTTATAGTAACAGTTAACTACCCGTGGCCTGCAGCCCTTCATGCCACTTTAGCATAATGTCTACTAGATCTCACTGTTAGATGCTGCTTAAAGCACATGGCCCTCAATCCAATACATTGCTTTGCTGTTGTCAGAAAGAAATGATAAACTGTAATGCCACCTGCCAAAATTTCCCCTTATTTGCACTACTTCCAACACTGCTGTCATAAACCTCGCTGATTTCTTCAGCCTCTCCATACCCCTGGGAGATATCAATTTGGATTTAAAGTGACTATTTGCTGTCTTAGGAAATACCTGCTACAAAAGTTGTAACATTTTAAGTGACCTGGTGCTGCTAGATCAGAGTGACTTCTCCTGTGCCTGTAGGAGCATTGCAATACTGTTTGCAGACAGAGCAAAAATATTACTAAATGCCTCACCAAAACTGCTGCTGCGGTAGCAACGTGGCGCATGGGCCAGGCTGTGACCTACACGTTGCTCTCAAGCTGACGGCTGTGTGTGGGGAAAGGAACAGCATCAGCTCTCCCTCCTATCCCAAGAGCACAATAAGGTGCATCCCATCACCCTTTATTAATAATAAAACTAATACTGCTCAGGTTGTGACTGACCTGGAAATGCAAGATGTGGTGTGCAGGGACTTCAAAGTGGGATCTTCCTCTGTGGTCTATTTTTAGTATTCCTGTGAAAAGAAAGAAAATGGAATGCAGATCCTGTATTTGAATGAGATAAAGTACCTGATGTAAGCCTTAATGATCACAGAGTACCCTCATGTAGACCTAGAAATCCCTTCTCAGATCTTCTGGCCATGATCAAGTAGCCTGAGACACAACATGTACAAACATACCTAGACAGGCTTGTGTGTGAGAGCTTTAATCACCCTGGTCTTAGGAGCAGGGAGACCCCCATTCCTTGTCCCACCTGTCTCATTCCTCATCCTTCATCCTTGTGTCCTGCCATGCTGTCTGCAGAGTGCTGGGGGAAGGAGCAGATGCATAGGAGCAAGTGATGAGTGAACACAAGGGAGAAAGGCAAAGCAGGGGAGGAAGAAACTACTTGGAGGGAAGAAAACCACCTTGCGAAACTTGGCTGTGGCATCTTAGCTAGAGTAGCAGGGAAGAGGATTTGAGGAAGAGGACAACTTTCAGAAGGAATGTTCTGCGGAAGGACTAGAGCCAGGAGAGGCATAGGAGCTCACCAATCACCAGTTATATTTAGCTAGGCTCAGAAGAGGTTGAGCACCTGCCCTTGCTTTCTGTGGGTGCCCATGGCACCATTCCAAGTACCCGAATCACAGGCTGACCTCACCCTGCAGCCCCCATGAGAAACCCCTGAGTGAAGGCAGAAGGTCAGGAGCTGCTACTACACAGCTTTGAATCACAGGCTATTGTCAGTGCCCAGCATTTGCTGTCAGTCATGTACTCTTATTATCGTACTTTTCAAGCCAAACCATTGTGAAGGTCCCACAGATACACAGCTGTGAGACATCACGTATGTCTCATCCCAGTAGACCACTGCTGACCACCAGACCACAGTGTGGGCTAGGGCTTTACAGGGAAAGACTCCTCAGAGCTTCAGGGGAGGAAGTATTGTGGCTTGCCCAATAAGGACATTGTTAATATCCTTTTCTGAAGCCAGCAGTGCACTCTTGCCCCCACATGCAGCAGCAAATGGGGATGCAATTGCACTGGTGACCAAGTAAGCAGCTGTAAGCTCAAGAGGGAGATTCTGTGGTGGTTGAGCATGGGGAATGTCCACTAGGGGGTGGGCAGCTCAGCTTCAGAGAAGCAGGCAGCTTTGTGTCCCTGAGGTTAGCCAGGGACCAAGAACTGAAGCATCACCAGAGGTACTGTATGGCCTGAAATGAGGTCCCTAGAGAAGCTTTTTGTGTAAATCCTTCCTGCTTGCTGGTGATGAGGGCTCTGGAATGACATGTACTGGCTAGTTATTTGGAGTCAGGGATGAGGTGGCAGTAGATGCCCCAAAAGAAGATTGCCTCCATGCATGAAATCACATAAACTCTTCATCTTCCTCCTGAGATTCCCTTGTGCTGAATAAGGGACTGAAAAAAAAACCTTTTACTGCCTGTGTGTTAACAAGATTATTAAAGACAAAGGGATCATAGAAACCAGCAGAATAGTTCGAGGCAACAGCACAATTTTGGGATGGGAACCTAATGAAGATCTCTATCTCCTGGGGATTGTGAAAGGATGAACTGCAACAAAGTCATTCTTGATCTCCAGGAACAGCCATCAGCACTGCCCATGTCTTTTCTCTCTTGACCGTCATTTCTCCTGTCCACAGAATGCCATTCTGGATGGGACTAAGATCTCTCAGATTCCTGTAAGTATTTTGTACCACAGAGACCCTTGAACTTGGGTTGAGTACCGCTGCACTGTTCTACTGGAACAGGGATTGGAAAACCCCTGGGCTGGAAAGGCCTGATCTATCTTTGTGCTTGCATTCTTATCACTTGCATTTTAAAGCTATGGTCAAAGCAGGACATAAACCCAGTGTGCCTGACCTAGGCATGCATTTGCAAGTGGTGCAATTATAAGATAGTTCTTTGGCTCTTTTATCATCAGTCAAAACAAATAAAATGCTTTATCAGTGATACTTCAGGTGGTTTAAAGATAGGTTTTCATTATCGTGTCTTTCTCGTGGCAGGAAGGGTGGATAAAAGCATCTGAGTCATGCCTAGATGTCTGCCATGGCACTGAAGAGGTTCTAAATCTTCAATGATGACTCCTTTTTCTGCACCAACCTGATCAAAATGCTGGTCCCGGGGCCCCAGCCCATGGCCACAGCCTGTTTCAGGGTGACACACCACCTCTGCCTTAACGTTTCACAAAATATTGACTCGATCCTGCAGTAAAATCCTGGGACATCTCCAGCTTTCTCCCAGTTCTAGACTCTGTTGCATTAGGGTTGCTACTTACTAGTATCTCCATCTGGAAGAGACATCTCCTGACTGGTTATAACTCATTATAACTTCATTACTGGATATAACTCATTCAACCACTGTATCTGCAGTAAGTTCAGAAGCCAGAGGATCTCAGGCACAGCTCTCTAGTGTGCCAAAAAGACCAGCTAAGATTACCTGTTTCCAGAAGTCACACTGAAGCCGGTGATGGCTGAACGAGTAACCCAGATGCAGCCTGGCCTCGGGCATTGCCAGCGTTCAGCATATCCTGAATGGCCCTCAGTCTTTTGGTCCAAGCAGCTCCCCATACAACAAAAGATGGGCAAAACTGGAACCTATATGATGATGATGAAGCTGGGCTGATTCAAGGTTTTAATAAAAAGGAGTTTTGGGGGAGCTAGGGTCAAACTCGGGGATATGAAAAAAAACAGAAACTTTTTTGAACCTTGGGAGTCTTCACCATGTTACAGTTTGTTAACTAGGAAAACACTTTGTCTTCCTTTCCAGTTCCTTACCATGCTGTTTGCCAGATCCTTTTGGCTGCACTGCGATGGCAAGTGAGAGCACAGAGAGACACAGGCACTGTGCAGTTTTGCCATCCTTATGCTGCCTTCCCCCCATACCAGCCCACAGACTTGGCAGCTGGGGTTTTCACAACCATGGCAAAACTTTGTCTCTTGATTTTTCCATGAAAACTACAAAAAATTCGAATCCACAAAAAACTCTTGTCAGTAAGAGACAAGGATCACATGCCAAAAAATGGCAATCATGAATATCATCCTTTCTTATGTGTTATCCTCCTGCTAAAGAGGTAGCACATGCTGTGGCTGCCTGCTACAAAAATAGATATAAAAATATCTGTGTTTCCCATCTGAGGGCCAGCCTCTCTTCTCAGCTACTCAAGAGCAATGCTCTAACTCTTGATCTGCTGGGAAGCAGGGAATGGCACCTAAATTGGCTTGCCAAGTTTTGCGTCTCTCCTACATGAAAAAAAAAGGAAGGATTCAGTATAAATCTTTGTGCAAGTCCATGCCTGGAGCTGCTGAGCTGGAAAGCGAGGGAGGTACATGGGGGAGATTTTCCTCATGCCTCTAAGGTGCATAAACTTGAGTCTTTCAAACCGTGATGGTGGAGCAAGCCCAAACTTCACAAGCTTTGTTGTTTCTACAGCTCCCGGCACAGGCTGGGGGCCACTTGGCTGCCTGAATGGCTGTTTTGAGGAGGGGCTCACTGGCATACTGCAGGGAAATGGGTGATGAATGTCTCCAGCCATAAACAACCTCTAAAAATATGCTCCAATCCCTGGAGTTAAGAAGCATGCCATCAGACAGGCATGAGGATGCCCAAGGCTGCGACACAGGAGAGGGTTAAAAATTAGCAGCTCACTGGAAAGCTGACTGTGCTGTCTGTTAAGGGTTAGCCCCATTTAAAATGTGCTTATTAAAACGTTTTGCCTTTCGCGTAGCTTTTCCTGCAAAAGCAAAGAGCCAGCTCCATCTTGTGGCCAGGAGCTTCGCCAAGTCGCAGAGAAGAGGGAGTGGGAGGAGGGTTTGACAGCCTAAAGGTCCGCCCCTACCACCCTGCACGGTGTATTAAATATTCTCTCTTCCTGCACATCTGGAGAGAGACTTTGTAGCGGTGCCTGTTGCGATAGGACGAGGAAGGGTGGGTTTAGACAAATGAGGGGAAATTCAGGATGGATGTGGAGAAAAAAATTTACAGAGGTGGTAAAAACCTGATCTAGATAAAACACTGGCACAGGTTGCCCAGAGAGGTGGAGGATGCACCATCCCTGGAGACATTGAAGGCCAGGCTGGATGTGGTTCTGAGCAACCTGATCTAGTTGGAGATGTCCCTGATTATTGCAGGGGGGGTGGACTAGATGGCGTTTGAAGGTCCTTCCAACCCAAATTATTCTATGATTCTGTGACCTTGCCTCAAATAAACTGGACCCAATTGATTAGTACTCAGGGAGAGCCACAAAAGCCAGCAGTATTTACTGGGTGCACTTGGCAGAAGGTTTCTCATAAATGGAAAGCCCAAAGAGATTCCCTTTGTGTGCATGTATGTGGGGGTAACATCATTAAATATGATTTAATATGTTAGCAGGTAGAGACAGGTAGGCTTGGCTTCACTTAGATCTTTGGCAAAATTTCCCCTGAACAGAGGTCCCAGGTGCCTGAGTGAGCAGAGAGCTCTGGAGGTATGAATGTTTTTCCGAGAAATTCACCCTAGATCTATGCAGTTTGAGCCTCCAGTGCCCCATGCAGCTTTTTCAAATCTCAGCTGACACTTGGCTATTTAATCACTACTGGAAATAAATCACTGCACTCTGGTTTTTTGCTTATTTTTCTGGTAAATGGTTTCTGCCCAGCATGAGCTTGCTGCAGAGCCTGTTCACACCAGCCTTGGAAGGACAAAGCAGTTGAGAAATGATGAAAAGTCTACAAGGAAAGACCTCGCTTTGAGAAGAATAATAACATACTGTTACCTATGTGCAGCACAAGCCTTGTTTCATTTCTAGGAATGATATATAGGCACAGGTCCACAATTCCTCCCCAAGGACCCCTATTCCCATTAATATCAGTACAAGTTAGACACCAAAATACCTGCCTGGACTTGACCCCTGATTCCCACCAATTTAAACATTCCTCTGTTTGAGAGGGAATTAGGTACCTTAGCACTATAATAACCTCTTGAATTCGTTGGCTGTCCCAGGTATGAAACATTTTTTATATAATTTTTGGCTGATTTACCCCACAAAAGGCTCTGTATGGATAAGAGACTTTGGAGAAAGCCACTTTTCCAAAGTCTCATTTAAGCAGCAGACTTTCTTTCCCCAGCTACATCAGAATATCCATGATGAAAAGAGAGGCAGAAATTCCCCAATGTTTAACCAGGCTTTTCAGCAGGCATGGGGCAGGCAACAAGGACACCCACAAGGGTCTAGGGGAGCCATCTCAGAGGGCTGAAAGCTTTCCTCACCCTCCCCACCCCACCAAGACATGACAGATACTACTCTGGGAAGCTGTTAATGTCACTTTAGAAAATGTACTGCCAAAGCAATAACCAAACTGTGAACCCAGCTGGGAAGAATGTCCCTCAGGGTGCTACCAGATGGATTAGTGTTTCAGAACAGGCTAGGTAAAAAAACAAAAAAAAAAAAAGAAGAAAATGCCTGGTTGCCATAGGTGCCCCCCAAAAGCAATGCTGGTCCCTCCACAGCCCTCTCTGGAGTCATGGGCAAAACTGCTGACTCCTGTCAGTGCCCTATTTTCTTCCTTTCTGGCCTTGCAAGTCTTTCAGCTCCCCTGGGGAAATCTGCAATGTTTGAGCCACAGCTGGGCAGAGATTTTCTCTCTGCTCCCCTTAATGTTGCCTACCTTGGAAGGTGCCATAGGGGTCACCCCAGGGGCCTGGGGACACTGCCAGGGGACTGGGACAGAGAGAAGCGAGGCACAGATCCTTTGCAAACTGTTTTGCTTCCACCAGGAGGCGGAGGGTGGGAGCTGTTGTTCTGGGTTTACTTTTCATGGAGAGAGGAATGGACTTTGCTCTCCAGAGGCTGCTTTTTGAAGCTTGCATGTGAAGGCAGCACCTTCCCAGCTAAAAAGCCGGAAGCATTTTGCATTTTTTTTGAGTTACCTGCTTGCGAAATTTTCCCCTTGTTTCTTTTACGAGGCTGTTTTTATATAAACAGTAAGAAGCCCCGTGTACAGCACCTTACCCTGCTCTCCATGGTTTATGAACAGCCTGGGCATAATTAGGGTGCACAAAACACACTATGTACTCGCACCCCAGGCATCATCGTTCAGGCTGGGCTGCCATTGAATAAGGCAAGTCATGAGTTCAGAAAGTGACAAATGATCCCCTGGCCCAGGCTGTCCCTCCAGCCCCAGGCTGTGCTCCAGGGCCTGCAACAGGAAGGCCTATCTTGGGGGCCTGGCTTTTTCTACAGCACCTTCCTCCAGCATCCCTACTTTCTCATCCTATTGTTAGAGGGTGCACCTCTGTGCGTTTGCATCCTTGAATTGGCCTAATCTCTTTCTGAACATGCAGATACAGCATCCGTAACCCCTGTGGCACAATGTCCACCACCCATACCTGCATGGTTTTTAGTGTCTGCTGAACACTGACCTCCTTTAGCTTTGCATACCCCCAGACCGGTGAGTGTTTGGTTGCCACCCTGAGTCAAAGGGTAAGAGAGCCACCAATGATGTCTCAGCACATCACAGTGAGTCTATGGATGTGACTGGCTGGCTGTGCCCGGGAGCACAGCTGGGTACCACAGCCACCTGTGTCGCTGGGCTATGCTGCTCCTCTGGATTTCCTGGGTCAGTGACACCTGGTCCTGGTCACTTATTAACAGCCACTTTATCTATTTGACCTTATATTACCTGTTACCTACTTACTGCACTTACTTTCCTTTACTCCTGCTACCTCTTTGCTCCATGTTAACTTTTTACTTCAGATTTCTCTGGCTCCTCCAGCTGACCTGCTGCAATGTCACAGACCTGGGAAGGTCCCCAACAGCTTCAGCTGCAAAAACAGCCACAGACAAATCACTGAGCTTTTCTGCTACATCTTCATCATCCCCATCTGCTCTTTTTATACCCTGGTCATCAGCATTCCCACCAATTTCCTAAGCTGCCTTTGTGGCTTTGATATATTTAAAGAGCCTTTTATCAGCAGTTAGAGCATCATTTTCAAGGCAATTTACTGCTTATTTTTAGTTCTATTTATTTCCTGTTGCACTGTGACCTGACATGTTTTACAGGTTTCCCTGTTCTTTGACCACTTTAGGGTTTTAGGGTTGGGTTTAGGTGTTTTTTTTTCTGATTTCTGCAAAAATCAGTATTTTCAGCTCCCACTCCAAAACCTGAGAGAAATCAATTTAATACTCCTGGGAACCCTCAAGAAGCAAAAGCTGCTTCATCTGCAAACACCAGACACAAGGCTTCAAAACAGAGAGCATTACTGGGCTAAAAAAAAAAAGGGCGAAGGCTGGGAAATTGAGAAAAAATAGCATTGACTAATTAAAAAAATTGCTGACTTTGCAGTTGTCAAACTTGGCGAGTGTCAGTCCTCCTCTACAGGTTAGCAGATGAAAGAGGCAGTGCTAGGTGTGCCTTGCTGGCCTTTCTGTGCTTGTTGGCCCTGGGCTAACAGACCCTGAATTTCAAGCAGGATCCTCTGTCTCTGGGTTGTGCCAGAGACCAGTCACCCTCCTGAAGCCGAGGTGGTCCCCCCAAAACCAGCTAAGGACAGTGATGTTCACTGGGGCATCTGCGTGAGTCCCTTCAGCCCTCACCTGAGATTCCCTAAAAGCTCTCTGTACCCATGGTTTCTGTTGGGGAAGCCATTCCTAGAGAGCAGGGGAGCGCTTCTTGCTAGAGGGGTTTCTTTTCCCTTACCCATGTTCCTTGATTGGAAGGAGTGCTCTCATTCACCTTTAAAACAGTATCTTACCGTCATTGCTCTTACTTGTTTATGCCTCCAGCCTGGCATGTCACATGCAGGATCTACGTATAAACAGTCTCATAAAGGAAACAAGGTGTGGTTTTCACCAGCAGGTCATCAGAAAAATGCAAAATGCTTCCTGCTTTCAGGCCTGAAAGGTGCTGCCTTTCACATGCAAGTTTGGATGCTGGGCTTTGTTGAGGGGTGTGTGGTTGCAGAGTTTTACATCTTATTTTTGAGCTGGTTTCAGGCATAAGCAGTGCACATGGTACAAGAGCCGGCAGGTCTGATTAAGCCCATCTTTACCCCACCATCCTGCCATGCTACTGTGGCACAGCTCCTCTGAGACAGCTGCCCAGGCCCAAGCTCTTATCCCACCACTATCTACAGCACCATACCTCTCCACTGCCACCCCACATCACTTGAGTATGCTCGGGTGTATCCAGTGGCATGAGACTTAAGTAATCCCAATGTATCCATACAAGTATGTGCTATAACTATGCAAGCTCTGTCCCAGCTCTGTTAATGCTATTTAGTACATATCCATGCATATGTGCAAAGCAATTACACTCTCCAGTGTAGTTTTTGGACTGGGATAAAAGCAAGTGGCAGACTAGAGCGGCACCATCTTCCACCATCCTCTGTGGGTCACAGGCCAGCAGGACATCCTGTGTCTCTGGGGAAAAGACGGATGAGAGATCCCAGGACATGAAACGAGTTTTGGCAGTTCTCTGAAGCCTCTTGCCCTGGATGTGGGCATCTCGTCTCTCACACTGACAGATGAGGATAGCATTCAGCTCCCCTTTCTCTGGATTTTGAAGGATGGGCAGCTGAAACAAAGCATGAGCCAAATGGCGGCAGTCATAAAACACCACAAAGACTTATTTTCCATGATCACATTTCCCGACAGAATTACACATTGCTAATAGCCAAACGAAAGAGAAACATCTGAAAGTTTGCCTTTTCAGCACAGAATTCCAGTCCAGATAAAATAACTGTAGCTGCCTTTGAAATGCCAGAGTAGTATGGTTACCTCAGGATCTGATAGCCCCTCCCCACCACAGGCTAAATGAGACCCGATTGCAGTTGCAGAAGTTAGCTTTGAGCTAGTGCAATGAAAATTCCTACGCAGTTAAATGACAAAAGCACCTGACTCTTTTTGCTCCTTTTATTACCAGTGACAGCAGATAATCTAGGTATCACATCCTCAATAAAGTTTTGCTGCATTAAAGTGTCATTTACTGTTGAGCTTTCAGCTGCACTTCCAACCGCTATTGGTTTGCAGAAGAATAAGAGATAACACTTAATAGTCTTTCCATGGGCCCCTGCAGCAGGCTACTGTTACATGTATTTTAGGGATCCTCTGCACTAAGCTGATAGAACCTGGCAATTAACTTCAATGAAAGACCATGATGTACGGGCTTTTTCTTGATAAAGAAAAAATCTATTAGAATCCATGTAACCTTGAGTTTCAGTCTGCTGTATTAAGTAGGGGAGGAGCAGGTATCTAAGCAATAGCAGCTGGCTGAAGCCAGTAAATCTACACTGAGCTTTGTGACTCTTTTTTTGCCATTTGTTCTGCCTGTATCCCACCTATTTTTCAACTGGAAGAAAGAAACAGTGAAAACACAGGAAAAAAAACAGAACTAAAGTTACACCTTTTCTCATCAGGCTACTTCTGAACTACTGCCCATTGCAGGCAGTTCAGAGAGAGCCAGGTCTATCTTCCTTTGCTAGAGAAGCCACATGAGAAAGATCAGGACTGGTTAGTTCTCAATTTTCAACTGCATAGCTGGTGGATGGGAGCCGGTTTTGATCACCGAGAACACTGGAACAACCCATCTGCATGCACATCCTAGTAACTTCTTCAGCTGCACACAGTGTTTTCTACCACTGGCCCCAGATTTGTCATTTAAGCTGAAAGACACTTCCTTTTTAGCTGTGTGACATTAACAGACCCATACACACAAAGCTGCCATCACGGAGAGCAGCTTGGCCAGCATTTTCAAAGCTGACCAAGTTGCACTAACTACCCAGTTCGAATCAAAAAATAATTACAGAAAAATGGTGCCAGCCTTAAAACACTAAACACCTTAACTTCGTTAATATCTAACACTATTTCTGGTCAGAACCTCTGACTGAAAGCTGGGTGCTGATGAAACCAGTCTGTGCACACTTGCATCTAAACGCTGCACAAGTTGTAACATAAAACAGTCTCTGGAATTGTAAAATACCCCACTTACACCACTGGGAAGCAATATAAAAAAAGCCTTGGTACTGTGAAACAATAATGTTTAATAGGAAAAATTTTAATAGGAAAAGTTAAAAACCAAAACACAAAATATAACATGGAATTAAGTGATGATGTAAATGGGTTTAACCTTTAAATATATGTAGATATTTGTGCATATATATATTATAAATATATTCACAGAAATGTTAATGCTAGTCAATGGATAATTCATACTCAGTAAAGTATGATAAAATGTGGATTCTTTTACGGATTTATTGAGAGTGTCTGAGTAATAAAAAAAAAAAAAAAGAAAAAAAGCCCCTCAAACAAAATCATTCAATGAAAACACAAAGAGTATAAGAGAAAAAAATGCTAACACTTTCCACAGGAACTGAGAATGTAAAATCAATGTGGTTGTGCAAGATGAAGAACAATAGTGTTTGTTTGAAGATGTTGTTTCTTGTCATTGTATTGGGAAGGAAGGCTGTGTAAAAGATCAGACAAGTACCATTGTCTCTCACAACACATGTCAGCAGAGATCTGAACAGAATGCTTTCACATAGGAAATTTTAGGGGGGTTGAGGGGGGGGGGGGGAAAGACTGTATCTGATGTAGTATAAAGAAAAAGGTTAGGTTCTCATGAAGAACAGTTTTGATCTTCCCAAAGCCATGCAGGCTGCCTCTAGCTGAAATAGAGTGAGCACAAATGTAGGCAAAGATCAGGGCGATGACATTTGCACTATCACACATATTGCCTGGACCATCTTCCAGAAGAACTGAAAAACAGCAGGTTAAACCCCTGCTATCTTGTCTACACTCACTTTCTTGCCATTGTACTGGCCTGAAAGAATTCTGGTGTTCACTGGAGCCCCCTAACTCTTGTGAGAGTCATTGTTTTCCTCCTACCCTCTGCTTCATTTTCTCTTATTTCAGAGAGTTGTCCATGATCTCTTTCAAGCAGGGGTTTTCCTTTAGAAAATCTTCAGAGAAGCTGGGGCTGTAGATTTTGTTGTCTCTTGTGCTGAAGTATCTGCATTGGTGAGAGGCTGTGAAACGATTTGGTCTGACCCATTGCTGTGGTGGTCATCCATCTTTATACCGCTCTGGTCACTTAATATTTGCTCTGCATCCTAAAGCCGTCATGCTCCCGTGATATTTCATACTGAAAAGAATTTGGACAAGAAAAGAAAGAAATAAAGAGTAACTCTGGGTCAGAAAGCGCCTTTCTCAGAATAGTTCAGCATGTAGCACACTGCACGATAGCCCTCTCTCTGTGGCACACCAGTTCTCAAGGACTACCAAACAGGCAGATTTTTGTCAGTGAAAAGTTGACATCTTTGGAAAGTTAGAAATGCTAAAATCTATGTGAATCTGACCAACCAACTAACTAAATAGATGTTTTTCTTCTCTTAATTGGCAGCTTTTTAAAAGGTGGGGTTTTTTTTTAAACATCAGGTTTCACTTGGAGTACTGTGTACAGTTCTGGTGTCCTCAACATAAAAAGGACATGGAACTGTTGGAACAAGTCCAGAGGAGGGCCACAAGGATGATCAGGGGACTGGAGCAACTCCCATAGGAAGACAGGCTGAGCAAGTTGGGGCTGTTCAGCCTGGAGAAGAGAAGGCTGCATGGAGACCTCATAGCAGCCTTCCGGTATCTGAAGGGGGGCTATGGGGATGCTGGGGAGGGACTCTTCATTAGGGACTGTAGTGACAGGACAAGGGGTAATGGGCTCAAACTTAAACAGGGGAAGTTTAAATTGGCTATAAGGAAGAAGTTCTTTCCTGTTAGGATGGTGAGGCACTGGAATGGGTTGCCCAAGGAAGTTGTGGATGCTCCATCCCTGGCGATGTTCAAGGCCAGGTTGGACAGAGCCTTGGGTGATATGGTTTAGTGTGAGGTGTCCCTGCCCATGGCAGGGGTGTTGGAACTTGAAGATCTTAAGGTCCTTTCCCACCCTAACTATTCTATGATTCTATGATGGTTTAGGCCTCAATTCCACAAACTGAATTTAAAACAATTTAAAACAATTAAACAGTTTTTCTTCTCTAAACAGTAGATTTTTGCACCATAGAGGTGGAGTTAAAATGTCATTTCAAATGGGACAATGTTTTTCCCATTTACTCGACACATGTAGAATCCAGCAAATTAATCATATCACAGCATAGCACTTCTCAAGACCTTGCTCCCTCAGCAGCAACCTTGCAGAGTTCAAAGATAAAACAGGCAGTTTTTTTTCAGAACACACGGTCCAACTAATGACATGCCTCTGCTGAACAGACTCCCCTGGGCTGTATCAGTGCCAACAGCTGTGCTAGCTTTTTCATGGCACTTCACCCCTTTGCAACGCTGCAGCAACTGTAGAGGTTCTTGCTGTGAAATAGGCAGTGGCAGAGTGGGTGGGAGAACAGCCACCCTCTGGACAGCTCTGCCAACTTAAGCTGACTCTAAATCTTGCATGAGGTTGCAACCAGGAAGTGCCACTGCAGCACCTATTGACACTACAACTGGCTTAAAAGAAGCACAGGTTGAAACAGCCTGTGATGCTTGCATGTGCACCTGTGCTGAAGAATGTGTTCAGTCAACACAGACAGATGTCCTAGAACACAGCAGACCACTTGGTAGCCAAACTGTTGCTTTAACCCTTGCTTTTCACGTATTCCTTCTGAGACTCGAGGATGACTACTGGGGCTCTAGAAAGGGCTTCATAAGATGGGTGCAGATCTCTGTATTAAGGGATTTTTTTTCAGCTTCAACTGCGTCCTTCATACCACTTCTAGATCAAGGGAGGATGGACAGAGTGGGGTTTAGGTTCCAAACATGTCTGTAGCCCACAGTGTTACAGTTCAGGAACACAATTCCTGTAGGCCTCTGTGAAACACTTACCAAATCATCATATTGACCTCTGTTTGTTGAACGCATCTCATACGGGTTGTTTGGCTGATACCCTGGGTTCACATGGCCAGAAGTGGTCTGGACTCGAGGGAACATCCTGGTCTGTCCATCAGCAGAGGTATTTGAGTTGGAATATCCTGACTTTATCAGTCTTTTCTGTTCTGGATCTTGCCTGTGCTTGTTTCTTCAGAGGAAACAAAAGAACAAGGGAGGTTTTAAGTCCCTTTAGTATGCCTCACTTATTGAGTAAGTCTAACTTCTTGAATTGTCCACTCCCACCTTAATTTGAATGTTCAGTCCTATTCTGAAACCTGAAACAGATTTTTCTAGCATACCTATTGCAAAACCCTTGTTTTCAATGGTAGAGTACAAAGTTTGGCATCTCTTATCACAGACGGGGCTAATCTACCAGGAGGGACAGAGGGGGACTTTGACCTCTTTCAACTGGTTCCTAGAGTGAAGAGGTTTCCTTCACCACCACTAGCTTTAATTGGCTATTCAGAGGAAGAAATGAGGCATTCCTTAGGCCCAGTTAAAAAAAAGTTGCCCTCATGCCTGCAGCCAATGCTGGAGACTCAAATGATGCATTTGAATTGTCTGTGATCACAAGTCCAGACATTCCACACACACTTGTGCACCTGCTGGCAAGCTGTACTGCTATGGGCAGTCTTGTAAGCACCTTTAGGTGGGCAGCACTGAGGAACTGCTTGAGGATTTCTGTATTTATGGTATGCAACATAGTATTTCTATATTTATTGTATGCAACATAGTATTTCTATATTTATTGTGTGGGGGGAAGTGAAGAAGTGCAACTGCAATTGGGAATTTGCCAGCACACCAGGAATAGCAAGCTTTAAAGAGATTCTTGACTGGAAATGTCACCTGTATTGAACTGAACAGGGCACGCCAGGCCTTGAGCTGCAGTGCTAGCAGGGAAAGCTGCAGAGGGTCTGAATTTGGGCCACACAGCTTTCTGATATCAACATCTTTCTTCAGTCTTATTTAGATACCATATCAGAACTGGCTAGGGCAGGATTAGGATTAATGTGTTAAGGTGTATATTTTGAAGACTTGGCTGAATCTTTTATAGTTGATTTCACAGCAAGAAAATAAATACTTCTGGGAAGATCACACAGGCAAAACCAAATTCTAATGGCTACATGACTTAAATGAACTTGTCTGTCCAACTAGGAATGCAACCACATTCGCAACCATGGCCCTCTCTAAATTTCTGCTTAGTTCTCTAGAAACATGCAGCAATGCAGCTTCTATTCAATTGTAAGAAATACTCTTACCTTGCTGAAACAATAGAGACTGCTATCAGCAAACTCAGGATTATGGCTCCAAGCACTGTACCCACTATTATAAGGATGAGTTCTGTACCTGGGAAGAGAAAAACAAACCACCAAACCAAACAAGAAACATCAACTGAAATCTCATGGTAAATATTGAAAATTAAGTCTTTGCCCTGTCATCTTATTACGAGGTGGAGTGGTAGAGGAAAGAAAGGGGAGAAGGGGGAGGAAAGGAGGAAAGGAGGGAGAGAGGAATGAAGAGAGGAAGTGAAGAGGGAGAGGGGAAGGACGGAAAGGAGAGAGGGAAGCAGGCAGGCAGGCAGGAAGTTTATTATTAGCGTTTCTAAAATTTGTGTTTAAATTCATAGTGTGTTGATTTTGTGCTGATTAGCTTTTTCATTTGCTTTATAAAAAAGGTCTTAAAAGTCCCCAAATTTCACTAGAAAAATATGTTCTATGTGACAAAAAAGTGTCTTTCCTTCCAAACATTTACACCTGGTAAGATTCACTGTGCTGCACGAAAACTACCATTCACCAATCTCCAACCTCTCAAGCAAAACCAGAAGAAAACCCTTGAAAATCTCATAGCCATGGAAACAGGTATGTTAAACATGGATAATTTAAGATTAGAACAGTGTGAGACTCCAAAGGGCCACATAGGTAGACCATCTGCTCAAATAAAGCCAAAGGAAGTGTGAGAAGTGAAGAATCATAATTATTTGGTTTTTAACCTTTCTTCAACTGTATTAGATGTTCTGAGTTTAGGCATATGCAAACAATAGAAGACATGAATAATGTCCTCACCTAAACTAGATGATGGTGGAAACTGGCAAAGTTGAAGCAATCACCTGCAAAACTGACTCAGAAAAGGGAGGAAGTTTTGGAAGGTCCATCTGATTAGCTTTTTCAGATGGCTACAGTTATGAGATAACACAGAGTCATCATCTCTTCACTGGTATAGAGTACTAGGTACTATGCAGTGCTTGCAAGGCAAAGAACAAGCCAGAACCAGTAGCTAGATATTAAAGCAGAAATATTTCAAATGAGAATAATCCACTGACTTTTTAGTAAAGATGGCAATTAACTACAGGACAAACAAATCTATTGGTGCTGAGTTCAGCATTGCATAACTTTAGATGAGGACTAAATGTTTTTCTGTTAAATAACCTGTGTTTGTTAGACTTAAAACTACTCGTCTTAATGCAGAGGTCTTAGAGGAAATGCTACTGTCTGCTTGAACATGAGTTTCAAGAGGATTTTTACTTCCAGGCAACAGTGGAATTTCATAGAATCATAGAATAGTTAGGGTTGGAAAGGACCTTAAGATCATCTAGTTCCAACCTCCCTGCTGTGGGCAGGGACTTATTCAATTTTACCACAAAAGAACAAGCAACAACAGTAAGTGGACTGTATAAGTTATTTGTAAGCATGACATTAAATCTTTTAAAATAGCATCTTTTGAATTATTTCACATAGCTATACAGGGTGGAAGAAAGTTAATACACCTTTTAAAACATTGTGTTAAAGACTTAATTTGCCAGCATTCAGCTCTTGAAATTTCCTGACCCCAAGAATAATGCCAAACTGTGGTATAAATATAGAAAGAGAAAAGACCTGGAAATGGGAGAAAATCTGTACTGATATTTGACTTGGATAGCTCTGATATTTATTGCAGTAAGTTCCCATCTTGGGTGTATAGATGGCCCTCTTCTTTCTAACATTTTCCTGCTATCAATACAGCATGGTGGCAACCCTAATAGGGGATAGTGGCACCTCTCATTGCAGGCACATCTCAGGCAGATTAAACACTACCAGGTTTTATTCCATGCTATAATTTAAAATCAGAAATTCTTGTACTTACTGTCCTTGCAGTCCTCCCCAGAGTAGCCCACTGGACAGCTACATGACAGCAAAAATTAAAAAGGGGAAAGAAAAGAAAGATAATATCATCAAGCAGATGATCTTTAAGGTCTTTTCTAACACAAACCATTCTATAATCACAAAATAGCGTAATTCCACATTTTATAAGCAACTTCTCCACAAGGTGTGTTCGTTACAGTTTCCTTTTTAATGCTATCTTTATATTGAATTCTTTAGTTTCATTGTTAGAGTAAAACAGACTGATATTTTCAGAATGATTGGTGAGCCGCATACTCAAAGTTTTGGGTTCTTAGCCTGAAAAATGTCAAGAGGGCCTAATTTTTCCAGAGAACTAACCACTACATCTCTGAGTCACTTGGAATTCCTACCCACTGTCTTTAACAAAAGTGTCAATACAAGGTTTATAAGGACTGGCAGGTCTTAACCTTCCTCCCTTACTAGTTTCTCATATTTAAAATACATTGACTTTACAGTAACAAGTGTTCAGTGTGTAGCAGCAATAACTACAGAAAGAGCTGAATTAATGGATATGGGGAGTAAGGTCCATCTGCTTATTCACAAGAGCAGAGCACAACCAGTCACTTATTCAGCTGCACCAGCAAACAATACTGCTCTGTTCTGATCCTGAGCTAACAGAAATTCCTGCAGAGAGAAAACCAAACCAAAATAACATAGGTCTGAAAGTTATCGGGAAAGAGAGTCCTCTCTGATATCAGTGGAAACTGCCCAGGGATTTGAAGTAAGTCTTGCTTAATGCCTGTTGCTTACTAAATGCTTCAGCATACCAGTTCCTATGGCTCAGTTACTCTGAAGGAGTACATCTTGGTTTCAGCTGGGATAGAGTTAATTTTCTTCCTAGTAGCTTCTGCGGTGCTATGTTTTGGCTTTAGCGTGAGAATAATGTTGATAACACACTGATGGTTTAGTTGTTGCTAAGCAGTGCTGACCCCAAGTCAAGGACTTTTCAGTCTCTCATGTTCTGCCACTGAGGAGTTGCACAAGAAGCCAGGAGGGAACACAGCCAGGACACCTGATCCAAATTAGCACAAGGGGTATTCCATACCACAGCACATCATGCTCAGTGTATAAACTGGGGGGCAGTTGGCTGGAGGCACCGATCATTGCTCACAGGCAGGCTGAGCATGGCCCAGTGGGTGGTGAGCAATTGTATCATGTATCACTGTATTTGGGGGGGTTTATTTCTTTTTCTTCTTGTTGTCTCCCTTTTCATTACATTTTTTAAACAATTTTCATTATTGAACATTTTCCAGCTGGGGTTAAACCATGACAGAATAATTCATGTTTATGTGGGCAACTCTCAAAATAAGCGTAAAGTAGCTTATCCTCTTCACTGGCTCACAGATGACCTTGAATCTCCTTGAATTTCTCCTCAGGTATTATGAGTGCACACCAACAGCTAATGCTGAGCAGTTAAAATGCCCTATCTTGTGACATCATGGGCATTTGTCCACCTGCTAAGGCACCTCTCTGACTCACATAGCTGCAGCCTGTTCTTCAAGATTGAGGGTGACCCCGTGTTAGATGTTCTTTTTGCATATCTTTGCCTAGAATACAGGAACACAAGAAAAAACTGGCTACTCACGGTACACAGTTATCATTCTTCTTTTTAAAGTTAGCCATGCATTTGCATGTTGGAACCGCTCCTACTCTTTCACAGTACTTGTTTTGTTCTGAAGAACAGCTTTCACTGCAGTCTGTATTTTCAGAGGGAAAAAATACCGAGTGAATTGAAGGTAGCCCCCAAAAAAATCAACATTGGAGAAATCTCCCCTTCCACCAATTTTTTTTTTTTTTAATTGTACTGTAAACACACACAACTTTATTGCATTTCAAAGCACCAAAATGGCTTTTTTAGGGCTATACCTGTGTAGAACAGAAACTGAAATACAAAAGCACAAAATTAGAAGCAAACAGTCTCTGTTTAAAACCATAGCTCCATCCACAGGCAGCAATGACTTGCAATTTGATGTCACAGCAGATGAGTTGTATTGCAATTGATCTAAAACTGGATGAGATTCAGACAGGTTAGGGTGCAAGGGCCTACAATGGGCCACGCTTACACTGGGTCACATCTCACTGGACTTTATTGTAGTCAGCTTTCGTGATTTAATCATGAGTGTTTGTAACATTTGTTGTTTTTCCTAAAATCTCATATCTCAGACTTTTTTTCTGTAGTGTGAAAATTTTAGTTTTCATGGGAAGAAAATAAGGTACATCTCACATCTGTAGAAATATAACCACAGTACTCATTAAAAGATTCAAAAAAGCAAGTAAATAAAATCCCAAAAACTAACAGTTCCTAAAAATCACATAAATCATTCTTCCCACAAAAACCCAGATAAACACAGATAATGCCATTTTATAACTACAAAAAAGGGACAGAGCTTTAAGAGATCATGTAGTCAATCGTGAGACTTCCAGCTCTGTCAGTCCCCACAGCTGCCTCCATGTAATGCCTAGAATTTATTCCCAAAATGTGTCCTGGCAGAGAAGGCTGTAAATATTGGATTCAATTTAAATAATTCAATTTAAGATCATAAAGTGGTCTGGGTTGAAAGGGACCTTAAAGATCATCTAGTACCAACCCCCCTCCCATGAGCTGGGACACTTTCCACTAAGACAAGGTTGCTCAAAGCTCCATTCAACTTCACCTTGAACACTGCCAGGGATGTGGCATTTTTCCATCCTTTACCTATTTAACTTTTGATTCCTACCAAGAGTTTAAGAATGCATTTAATGAGTTGCCTAGTCCCTGGTTTCGGTGATAGTTTTATCAGGCTTTAGTATTTTATTCTACTAGGACAGAATTATGGGTGTGTTTGAAGTGAAACATGAGAATGTGTTTCTATGGTTTTCTTTAAAAGACAAACATTCTCTGATTTTTAGAGGTTAGCACATTTGCAGAGCACCCTTTTCAAAAAGGGACTGAGGCAGGGAATAACAAGGTCAGCCTTCCAGGGATAGATAAAGTAGCCAGGTTCTTACCTGAACAAGAACGTTCATCCCATTCTGTCTTTGCAAAATCATCCTGGCATAAGCATTCTGGATACATAGCTTCTTTGCAGTATGTAGTTTGAGTATCACATTTAAAAGCAGCACAGTATGTTGCAACTTTAAAAGAGAAACAGTCAGGAAGCAAACCTGAGCACTATTAGTATGATTTCACAGAAAGGAGTGCACTTGCTCAGTAAATCATAAACCAATTATTTAGTAAGTTCAAAAAAAACCCCAACTGCAAGTCCTTTTTTTGGGAAGATCAGTATCACAGGTATTTGGACAAGTCTTTTCCCTAGCTCTTTACAAGTTAAGGTCCTGTTTCTATCACATCTTCTGACCTTGTTTGCCAGCATTCTACAACTGCCTCGAAACCTTCAGATCTCCCAGTCCACCACACAGGAAATTCTACCGATAGGTTCATATTCTGAACTCTGACTTTTTGACTTACCTTAAATCAACTGTAGAAAATACCCAGCACTTATCTTTCTATGACTAAACTGTGAGTCCATATCCCGTGCAGTTCTACGTAGATACAAGTATTTACAGGCATGCAGCTCATTTCATTATCCATATTATCACGCTGTTTGCCCAACATGTTGCTATTTAGGTCCATGTCCCAGTGGTGGGAATGGTTTACAAACCTCATTGGGTGGAATACAGTGGAGGGATGTGATTGTCCTGGTGCTTTTTTTTTTTTTTTTTCTGTTTCCCTCTTAGGTTTAGGATCAGCACATAGGAAATGTCATGATTGAAGTGGACACAGTCACCTTTAGAGACCAAACTCAGGCTATAAGCCAGGAAATGGACTCCTTTAATTATTAGCTGCGCCTTTTACAAAAGCTGATTTCAAAGTATGAGTATATTTAAAAAAAATAAAAAAAAAATCAGTATTTCATTTAGAAAATCATTCTCCAAGTATTACACTTTTAGTTATGTGAGACTTCACAGGTTTAGAGCTATGAATCACTTAGTTCCTAGACTAATGAGTGAGGCCTTGCTTCAATTACTACAGTTAATTATGGAAGAAGTAATCTAAAGAGAGTTTCATCCTATTTTGCCGGTAAAATACTGGCTTATTCTCAGAAGCACAATACATGTACATATTCAGTCCTGATTTTTCCAGCTGCTTAACATTCAGCAGGTTAAAATCAACATGCAACTTGGGAATGAGTATTTTTTTTTTTTCTTCATACAAGAAGTAGAAAGCGTTAACAAGGCAATAAAGCCCAGCACTGAATGGTTGAGCCTTCAAAATTACCTAAGATTGAACATTCAGCTCCTTAAAATCAACAAGGCTTATGCCCTGATGAGCTTTGATGAGCACACTGAAATGTTCTAACCAGCTTTGAAGACAGGAAACTCTGTTTCTGCCGATTATTTACTTCACAGTAAAGAATTACATACCTGTGTATGCAGAGACATAGTTCGATTCATTTATTTCAGCATATATTGCATTAGTAACTGTTACATTGGTTACATTTGAGTTGTCCTTAAACAGGTTTGTCACTGTTACACTCAGTCGAGAAGAAGCTCTGCTTTCTTTCTGAATCTGTCTGAAAAGTACAGATAACACCATTTTAAAGTCTTATATTATCTATATGGATAGCAAGCTACATGCAAACACAAGAGAAGACTTCTGCCAAACTTTCTTTTCTCCCCTAGCTTCCTTCATCCTAAAATGTAAGTAGAAGCTAGCTGGATTGGGTTCAGCTGGAGAGCACCAAATGCACAATGAGATGCAACGGCCTTCTATAATGAGGATATTTCTTCAATTAAATTGGGAATCCAAGTTGGGCCTGTTCACTTAACTATCACAATTGCAGAGCCATGTTAGATACCACAGGGAATGCTAGTTATAGCACAGTGCAATATGAAGTGTGCTAAAAGTGAAACATCTGCTGCTGAGCTGTTTCAGCCAGCACACTTCACAGATGTATTGGAAATCCATGGGGTAAAAATAGGGCCAGCATCCCAGGAACTTTAAAACTACAAAAAAAAACAGGGGGCATACTGAACTGAACTCATCCCATATTCTTTCTTGAACTAGGTACTCTGTGGAAAACATTAAAATAGGGTGTGTAGGAAGCTAAGTGTGCTAAAGTCAAACTCACTGAATTTCCACGATGACAGTCTCTGCAAAGCCATCTAAATCTTTGAAGGCATCCTTAAACTGTAAATAAGAGCAGTAAATGAATTGGAGTTACAGGCAAGCAGAAACATAGACCAAAATCACATAAACCACTTAGGCTTCAGCTGTAAAGTTTTAATCCAGAGCATGATACTATCATTACAAATAAAGCAAGTCGATCTGTAACATCCACTGTGCAAGGTATAGCAGAAAAGATGCAGTGGGGTGGTGATGCAGAACAGGAAATACGGGAGAGCAGTTGAAGGATGAAGAGACATGAGTTGGATGGATGTCAGGCAGTGCACTAGAGTTGACCGGCTGGATAGCTACAGATACTCCCTTGCAGAGCCATTACTTAGAAGGGTATCTCTGTGATACCAACCTAAGAATAAGTAAAGGGAAGAGGGAGAAGTAGACATCCTTACAGATGCCATGCGTCACTTAGATGTAGTGAAGTGGGATCATCAGGGGTTGATCTTGATCAGGGGAGAAGCACAGCACTGATGAAATCACTGGGGGTTGGATAGGGTCAGTAGAAAAGTCACTGTTCTACCTCATCCCTTGTGAAGCAGGGAACAACTGGTCCAACAACTTGTGTGGCAGCTGCCTCCAACTGCCGCACAAGCAGAAGGCACAGTGGGAAAATCCTAAGATATCTAAGCCAACTGAAAAATAAATTATCCTTCTTTTTAATAACATTAAAACTCTTTCCTATGCTACTTTCACTTTTGCATACTATTACATATCTATTCTAGTGCTGCAGATAAGGCACTTCTGTAGCCATGTCATGAAAAACTGTTGGACGAAAAGGCTGATGAAAATCTTCATTTAACATTCTGGAGGGACAATTTTTGATTGCTTCCTGATAAAACATTCATAGCAAGCAACAGAATATCATGAAGAATTTGATAATCATTTTTTTATGAATTGTGATTAATATTTGGTGAATATTTTTTGAGCAGCTGTCTGGTAGAGGCATACCTCTTCTTTCTTACTTCCAGAAATAAATATACTTGTTTCAATGTGGCAATATAAATTTATCCAGGAAATCCATTACCAGACTTTATCCATAATGATAAAATGCTCAAAATTTGTAATATCCATTTCACTAATAGTATTAAAATTCTAATACTGGTATGCTTATGGAAAAGGTTTATTATTTAAGTATTTAGACACAGCTGGACAGCCATTCTGAAAAGTCTGTGCTGTGTGGAAACAATTGTTGGGTTTTTTTTAGAAGAAGTTCATTTTTACTCATACCGCTGAGTATTACTGAGCCCTCAACAAACAGCTGAGATCAGAAACTAAATGCACAGCAAAGTTTTGCTCAGCCCCATGGTTTCTGGAGTGGGAATGGTGAAAAATACAGAGCAATTTATGTGAGAACTTCCCAGAATAAAAGTGGCACTTAAAATGCAGATCTTACTTATTTCAGGTACATATCTTCATTTCATCAAGAGTCATGCATGTACTAATCTGAGGGCAAAATTCAAGTATTTTATGAATAGCTCTAAACTAGTGTGAAGCATTCTTTGAAAGAAATATATTTCTCAGGTAAGAAATTCTAGGCTCCACACTACAGACAGCGTGTATCCCCTCTGTCTGCATGACATTCAGGGTGGATTACATACACAGAAAAAAAAATCCCCAAACATCGTTACTCACCCATATTGTTATATTTTTTAACACCTCTTCATATTCCAGAGAATTTACAGTTTGAACACTGCTACTGTAAGATCCTGTCAGTGTAATGACACCTGGGAATATTTTCCCTGGAATGAGAACAGAGAATATTAATTAGTTGCAAAGCATTCAAGCAAGTTGCGTTCACCTTAGAGTTCTCCAGTCTTCAGAGATTGGGAAATACAATGCAGAAATCAATCAGTGTTATTTTTCATACACTGCAGGATTTAGTAGCGACAAATGTTTGCTCAATCAATTCAGCCACAATGGGGGACGTACTCTCACTACCTGGGAAGCAGGGAGGATCCTGTACTCAGCTAGACTGGCCGGACTATGAATAATGTTAAACTGTAAGCATGACCTGGAGCTAACAAAAGGTGTTATAGCGTTTAGTTTGAAAATACCCATATTAAGAAAGCCAAATCTGCAGCCACTAAGCAGCTAATGTGGTTCACCATATCTGGGAAAGCAATTCAATGTCTAAGTGCTTCTTTAGGTTCACAAGTCACTCTGACAATCCTGCTTGCTGGCACTTAAATAAGAATTCCTATTTGTTCACACACATGGCCTTCAGCAGCATCTCAGAGCAGAGATGCATTTCAACAAAACTGTGATGAGTATTTAGCAATAGAGAAAATCAATTATTCAGAAGTCTTCATGGGTTTGGGTATTTTTAAACCCTAGCCATTAATATTTGATGTCAGGTTTATACTTTCATTTTCCCCTGCTTTTTACTCATTTTAATCTCCAGCAACCCCAACGGAGAACTTGCCTCTTTTCTTAGCACATTAACCTCTTTGTCTCTTACTGTTTTGTGAGATAACGATCTAGGTCATTGTAGCAGTGGCTGTCTGCAAAGCAAGGCATCATTCAGCAGTCACTTTCCCAGACTGATTATGTTTTCAATTACAACATGAGAACAAAGGATATGGGAAATAAAATTCACCTGAGCAGTTATCTGGGAAGTAAATAAAAATATAGATTGCCCTTCTGTAACTCACCTGCATGACAATTCCCATTGCTATAGTAGAATCCATATTGGCACTGGCAGGTATAATTGCTATATAAAGCAACACAACTAGCCAATTTTTTTCCACAAGGGTCTGGGTTGCAGAAGTCCGTTGCTACAAAGATGAAAAATATCAGGATTTCTATGAAATTGCAGTAGCTACTTCATATACAAAGTAGATCATACATGAAAGGGTTTATATCTACTTCTACTAAAGGAAACTACCAGGAATATTTTTATAGAGTATAGGTGCAATTAAAGAGCACATGGCTATGTTTTGCGTGCTTGGTGTCTGTATAGTAAGCATTTTCTACACACAACCCATCAGGATACCACCGTGAGGACATAGAGTAAGGCTGAAATTCATTATCTCTCATACTAAGCGTTCACCATTTAACTCTACTTAATACTACTAAGCCCCCCAAAAAGTATATCAAGGGTTGCCAAAATCAGTGATTAAGAGAAAAAGGCAGGCTACAATGGCGTGTGTCTTTAATTGTGCACTGGTATGCATTTGCCTTGTTAAAATAAAGTGTCATGGTAGTGTCCTTACCTTCAGACACATTAATAAAATGAAAGCTCCTAAGTTAATCATCATAGTATGCATACCTAAATAGATACCAGAGTATGCTGCTAAGACATTTGTTGCAGGGCTTATAACTGTCACCGTATAATTAATTATATTAACTGGCCACTACACCATACTTCTTCGGCAGTTAAACTTCACAGATTTGTGCTGATTGCTGCCTTTCACTTACTTGCTGGCGTTGTTGTTGAAGATGATGTTGGGTTCGCTCCTGGAAAAGGGAAAATAGTATGTCAGCCATGTTAGTGTCTTGTTACACTGAGGTCATTGAACACAGCATGGTATGATGCCTCCAAACCTTTCCTGGACCCGCTTCTACCTTGCCCTGCACTCTAGTCAGTGCCTTGCCCTCATTTCCTGCAACCTGTTGCTCAGTGTGATTTACCCTGCTTGTCTGCCTGTGATATCTTTTCCCTGGCAACCTCTCTCTCCACTTGATTTGCCCTCTCCCGGCAAATTTTCTTTGTCTGAAAGTTCTGCAGGCTCTGCATATCTCTCCTTCTCCCCCAGTGCCAAGTTAGTCATTGCTACCCAAGACTAGGGCAAGGTTCTTGTTTCCACCCTCACAGCATCTTAATTGTACCTGGAGTATCCTGTAGCTCATGCCTCTGTCCTGAGCCAACCTAGGTCCTCTTAAAGACTTATAAGATCAGTAACACTACAGGAAAAGGTCTAGTTAAACCTTCCTTGAAAATTAACCAGAGAGAGCCTAGCCTAGAAACATGCACAGCAATAAGAAACAGAAAACTCATAGAAATATGAGATAAGCAAATACACCAGAAGAGAGATTTAGCAAGCAAAAGGACATTGGAATAATGTCAAATATTTAAACTTATTTTTTATACAATAGTCTTTGCCTAAAATACAATCACACAATTTCTAAATAATTACATACTATATAAGGATTTTAAACTATGTATTTCAGCAGTATACATAATTTATTAGTTTAAAAATAATTGAAATTTATCCAAATCCTGAGAAAACTGAAGTGCTCCCTGGGACTAGGTCACTACAATCTGGCTTCAGAAGGGGCTGAAGGATCATTTTGGCTCCTTAACGTCACTTCCTCGGGTTATCAATGCCATTGTCTCAGCAATTCTATCGTTATTTCCGCATAAAAAGGAGATGGGAGCACTGGCTAGTGTTTTGTGACAGAAACATCAGGGGTAACTTTGCAGACAGCAGACAGGCACAATGGAGCAGGGGGGTGACAGCAGGAGGGACATGCTCATCTGAGCCTACCATAGAGGACAAGCTGAGGGCAGCTGTGAGAAGGCTTCCCCTCCTCACAGTGACCCAAAAGGAGGTATGATGCACCTACATAGGACATCCAGCGCAACACAGGCACAGGCAGCTTAGCCAGGTAACATCCCCTGACATGGCCGCTCACATTCAGCTTCATGCTGGTGTTTTCCTCCATTTCCATGCTCCAAAAAGCCCCAGGACAATTCCCTGCAAGGACCAGTCTCGGCCTTGCCCTGCACACCTCCTCTGCAGGAGCCTCTTGCACCTGGGACCGGTGCATGAAGCAAAGGCACAAGGCAGGAAAGGAGCAGCCACTTCAAATCTTCTGCAAGACTTTGACCTGACAGCAAAGGTCAGCGGGGAAAGAGGAACAGCTGGGGAGGATTTGCAGCATTGACCCAGGCACCTTTGTCTCCCCTGGGAGAATAACCTGGGCAAATCCAGTCAGGGGAAGGTGTCCCTGTCTGTGCGGACGGTATTGCTCCCTTGGACTGGGTAACTCCTATTGTGCCGTGGAAGGGGCTGACAGAAGGTTTTTGCTCCTTACCTTCACTTCCTTCTGTTGTCTGGCGTTGTCTCAGGAGCTGTATCATTGTTTCCTGATGAAGTGAAAAAGAGGTGGGAGCACTGATTAGTGTTTTGTGTTGGGAAACTGGGTCACAGGCAGGTGTGATGGGAAACCAAGTCCGCTGTGGAGCACAAGCTGAGGGCAGCCATGGAAGGGATTCCCCTCCTCACGGTGACCCAGCATGTATGACCTACCTGCATGGGGCATCCAGCACAACACTGGCACAGGCAGCTTAACCAGGTATGGAGCATCCCTCTCAGGGTATGCTCCATCATCCCCTGACATGCCCGTTCACACTCAGCTTCATGCTGGTGTTTTCCTCCATTTCCATGCTCCAAAAAGCCCCAGGACCAATTCTCTGCAAGGACCGGTCTCGGCCTTGCCCTGCACACCTCCTCTGCAGGAGCCTCTTGCACCTGAGACTGGTGCATGAAGCAAAGGCACAAGGCAGGAAAGGAGCAGCCACTTCAAATCTTCTGTTTGACCTGACAGCAAAGGTCAGCGGGGAAAGAGGAACAGCTGGGGAGGATTTGCAGCATTGGGCACCTTTGTCTCCCCTGGGAGAATAACCTGGGCAAACCCAGTCAGGGGAAGGTGTCTGTCTGTGCGGATCCCCTTTGGAGTGTTTCATGTGTTTTTTGCTCCTTACCTTCACTTCCTTCTGTTGTCGATGGCGTTGTCTCAGGAGCTGTATCATTGTTTCCCGATGAAGTGAAAAGGAGATGGGAGCACTGATCAGTGTTTTGTGTTGGAAACTCTGGGGTAACTGCGTGTGCAGCAGAAACTCTCAGCTGGGAAGTGGGGGACCTGACGGGGTTTAGCTACCAAAGTCCTGGGAACCCTTTCCCAGCCTTTTGGATCTTCCTGGCCATGATGCCTGTGTAGACTGATGTGCCTGCAGTCCTTTCTCCCTCAAATCGCAGTGTGAGCACGTCCCCACACAGGCACTGTATTGTGCCAGCTCAACTGCACTCGCTGGACACAGCTGCCTCATCCATTGGCACATGTGTGACTCCATGCAGGAAACCTATCTTCACCTGCCCAGGTTGAAGGCTGGAGCCAGGACCAAGTGCCAGAGCAGGCTGAGTGGTGCCATTAAGATGCGGATATCCAGCAGAGCCTCTGCTCCCATTGATGCTCTTCTCCCCAGGATCATTTGGGTGAAAAAAGAGGAAGCCGTTCTGTGCGAACGGCAGTCAGGCATAATGGGGAGCTGGGGTGCTAGCAGGAGGGATGTGGTAGTCCAAGCCCAATGTGGAGGACAGGCTGAGGGCAGCTGTGAGAAGGCTTCCCCTCCTCACAGTGAGCCAACAGCAGATATGACCCACCTGCAAGGGTCACTCGGAACCATGATGGCATAGGCAGCCTGGCCAGGTAGGGAGCATCCCTGGACACAAGTCCTCACACTCAGCCTCATGCTGGTGTTTTCCTCAGTTCCCACCATGCATATGTTCAAAAAAGCCCCAGGAGCAATTCCCTACAAGGACCGGTCTCGGCCTTGCCCTGCACACCTCCTCTGCAGGAGCCTCTTGCACTCGAGACCGGTGCATGAAGCAAAGGCACAAGGCAGGAAAGGAGCAGCCACTTCAAATCTTCTGCAAGACTTTGACCTGACAGCAAAGGTCAGCGGGGAAAGAGGAACAGCTGGGGAGGATTTGCAGCATTGACCCAGGCACCTTTGTCTCCCCTGGGAGAATAACCTGGGCAAACCCAGTCAGGGGAAGGTGTCCCTGTCTGTGCGGACGGTATTGCTCCCTTGGACTGGGTAACTCCTATTGTGCCGTGGAAGGGGCTGACAGAAGGTTTTTGCTCCTTACCTTCACTTCCTTCTGTTGTCGATGGCGTTGTCTCAGGAGCTGTATCATTGTTTCCTGATGAAGTGAAAAAGAGGTGGGAGCACTGATTAGTGTTTTGTGTTGGGCAACTCGGGTACCTCTGGGGTCAGCAGGCAGGTGTGATGGGAAACTAAGGTGCTAGCAGGAGGGATGCCCCTGTCCAAGTCCGCTGTGGAGCACAAGCTGAGGGCAGCCATGGAAGGGATTCCCCTCCTCACGGTGACCCAATAGCATGTATGACCTACCTGCATGGGGCATCCAGCACAACACTGGCACAGGCAGCTTAACCAGGTATGGAGCATCCCTCTCAGGGTATGCTCCATCATCCCCTGACATGCCCGTTCACACTCAGCTTCATGCTGGTGTTTTCCTCCATTTCCATGCTCCAAAAAGCCCCAGGACCAATTCCCTGCAAGGACCGGTCTCGGCCTTGCCCTGCACACCTCCTCTGCAGGAGCCTCTTGCACCTGAGACTGGTGCATGAAGCAAAGGCACAAGGCAGGAAAGGAGCAGCCACTTCAAATCTTCTGCAAGACTTTGACCTGACAGCAAAGGTCAGCGGGGAAAGAGGAACAGCTGGGGAGGATTTGCAGCATTGACCCAGGCACCTTTGTCTCCCCTGGGAGAATAACCTGGGCAAACCCAGTCAGGGGAAGGTGTCCCTGTCTGTGCGGATGGTATTGCCCCTTTGGAGTGGGTCACTCCAATCATGAGCTTGGAAGGGGCTGACAGAGGGTTTTTGCTCCTTACCTTCACTTCCTTCTGTTGTCGATGGCGTTGTCTCAGGAGCTGTATCATTGTTTCCTGATGAAGTGAAAAGGAGATGGGAGCACTGATCAGTGTTTTGTGTTGGAAACTCTGGGGTAACTGCGTGTGCAGCAGAAACTCTCAGCTGGGAAGTGGGGGACCTGACGGGGTTTAGCTACCAAAGTCCTGGGAACCCTTTCCCAGCCTTTTGGATCTTCCTGGCCATGATGCCTGTGTAGACTGATGTGCCTGCAGTCCTTTCTCCCTCAAATCGCAGTGTGTGAGCACGTCCCCACACAGGCACTGTATTGTGCCAGCTCAACTGCACTCGCTGGACACAGCTGCCTCATCCATTGGCACATGTGTGACTCCATGCAGGAAACCTATCTTCACCTGCCTAGGTTGAAGGCTGGAGCCGGGACCAAGTGCCAGAGCAGGCTGAGTGGGGCCATTAAGATGCGGATATCCAGCAGAGCCTCTGCTCCCATTGGTGCTCTTCTCCCCAGGATCATTTGGGTGAAAAAAGAGGAAGCCGTTCTGTGCGAACGGCAGTCAGGCATAATGGGGAGCTGGGGTGCTAGCAGGAGGGATGTGGTAGTCCAAGCCCAATGTGGAGGACAGGCTGAGGGCAGCTGTGAGAAGGCTTCCCCTCCTCACAGTGAGCCAACAGCAGATATGACCCACCTGCAAGGGTCACTCGGAACCATGATGGCATAGCAGCCTGGCCAGGTAGGGAGCATCCCTGGACACAAGTCCTCACACTCAGCCTCATGCTGGTGTTTTCCTCAGTTCCCACCATGCATATGTTCAAAAAAGCCCCAGGAGCAATTCCCTACAAGGACCGGTCTCGGCCTTGCCCTGCGCACCTCCTCTGCAGGAGCCTGCACTCGAGACCGGTGCATCAAAGGCACAAGGCAGGAAAGGAGCAGCCACTTCAAATCTTCTGCAAGACTGACCTGACAGCAAAGGTCAGCGGGGAAAGAGGAACAGCTGGGGAGGATTTGCAGCATTGACCCAGGCAGAATAACCTGGGCAAACCCAGTCAGGGGAAGGTGTCCCTGTCTGCATCCCCTTGGACTGAGAAACTCCAATCGTGCCCTTGGAAGGGACTCACTGAGCAGTTTTGCTCCTTACCTTCACTTGTTTGTGTTGTTGATGGTGTTGCCTCAAGAGCTCTATTGTTTGCTGATAAGAGAAAAGGAGATGGAGCACTGATTAGTGTTTTGTGTTGGGAACGTCTGGGGTAACTGCGTGTGCAGCACAAACTCTGAGCTGGGAAGTGGGGGACCTGAGGGGGGCTGAGCTGTCAATGCCCTGGGTAGCCCTGCCCTGCCTTTGGCCTCTCGATGACATGCCCATTTAGGCTGATGTGTCTCTGGTGCCTTCAAAGGCACTGTATTGCTCCAGCTCAGCTGCACTTGCTGGAGCTGTCTCATGCACATGTGTGTCTTTCCTCACCTGGCCTTCCTGGAGCCATGCTCCAAAAAGAGCCCTCAGGACCAATTCCCTTACAAGGACCATGCTCCAAAAAGCCCGAGGAGCAATTCCCTGCAAGAACCAGTCTCGGCCTTGCCCTGCGCACCTCCTCTGCAGGAGCCTCTTGCACTCGAGACCGGTGCATGAAGCAAAGGCACAAGGCAGGAAAGGAGCAGCCACTTCAAATCTTCTGCAAGACTTTGACCTGACAACAAAGGTCAGCGGGGAAAGAGGAACAGCTGGGGAGGATTTGCAGCATTGACCCAGGCACCTTTGTCTCCCCTGGGAGAATAACCTGGGCAAACCCAGTCAGGGGAAGGTGTCCCTGTCTGTGCGGACGGTATTGCTCCCTTGGACTGGGTAACTCCTATTGTGCCGTGGAAGGGGCTGACAGAGGGTTTTTGCTCCTTACCTTCACTTCCTTCTGTTGTCGATGGCGTTGTCTCAGGAGCTGTATCATTGTTTCCTGATGAAGTGAAAAAGAGGTGGGAGCACTGATTAGTGTTTTGTGTTGGGAAACTCGGGTACCTCTGGGGTCAGCAGGCAGGTGTGATGGGAAACTAAGGTGCTAGCAGGAGGGATGCCCCTGTCCAAGTCCGCTGTGGAGCACAAGCTGAGGGCAGCCATGGAAGGGATTCCCCTCCTAACAGAGACCCAATAGCATGTATGACCTACTTGCATGGGGCATCCAGCACAACACTGGCACAGTCAGCTTAACCAGGTATGGAGCACCCCTCTCAGGGTATGCTCCATCATCCCCTGACATGCCCGTTCACACTCAGTTTTGTGCTGGTGTTTTCCTCCATTTCCATGCTCCAAAAAGCCCCAGGACCAATTCCCTGCAAGGACCGGTCTCGGCCTTGCCCTGCGCACCTCCTCTGCAGGAGCCTCTTGCACTCGAGACCGGTGCATGAAGCAAAGGCACAAGGCAGGAAAGGAGCAGCCACTTCAAATCTTCTGCAAGACTTTGACCTGACAGCAAAGGTCAGCGGGGAAAGAGGAACAGCTGGGGAGGATTTGCAGCATTGACCCAGGCACCTTTGTCTCCCCTGGGAGAATAACCTGGGCAAACCCAGTCAGGGGAAGGTGTCCCTGTCTGTGCGGACGGTATTGCTCCCTTGGACTGGGTCACTCCAATTTTGAGCTCGGAAGGGGCTGACAGAGGGTGTTTGCTCCTTACCTTCACTTCCTTCTGTTGTCGATGGCGTTGTCTCAGGAGCTGTATCATTGTTTCCTGATGAAGTGAAAAAGAGGTGAGAGCACTGATTAGTGTTTTGTGTTGGAAACTCTGGGTAACTGCGTGTGCAGCACAAACTCTCAGCTGGGAAGTCAGCTACCAAAGTCCTGGGAACCCTTTCCCAGCCTTTTGTGATGCCTGTGTAGACTGATGTGCCTGCAGTCCTTTCTCCCTCGAATCGCAGTGTGTGAGCACGTCCCCACACAGGCACTGTATTGTGCCAGCTCAACTGCACTCGCTGGACACAGCTGCCTCAGCCATTGGCACATGTGTGACTCCATGCAGGAAACCTATCTTCACCTGCCCAGGTTGAAGGCTGGAGCCAGGACCAAGTGCCAGAGCAGGCTGAGTGGTGCCATTAAGATGCGGATATCCAGCAGAGCCTCTGCTCCCATTGGTGCTCTTCTCCCCAGGATCATTTGGGTGAAAAAAGAGGAAGCCGTTCTGTGCGAACGGCAGTCAGGCATAATGGGGAGCTGGGGTGCTAGCAGGAGGGATGTGGTAGTCCAAGCCCAATGTGGAGGACAGGCTGAGGGCAGCTGTGAGAAGGCTTCCCCTCCTCACAGTGAGCCAACAGCAGATATGACCCACCTGCAAGGGTCACTCGGAACCATGATGGCATAGGCAGCCTGGCCAGGTAGGGAGCATCCCTGGACACAAGTCCTCACACTCAGCTTCATGCTGGTGTTTTCCTCAGTTCCCACCATGCATATGTTCAAAAAAGCCCCAGGAGCAATTCCCTACAAGGACCGGTCTCGGCCTTGCCCTGCACACCTCCTCTGCAGGAGCCTCTTGCACTCGAGACCGGTGCATGAAGCAAAGGCACAAGGCAGGAAAGGAGCAGCCACTTCAAATCTTCTGCAAGACTTTGACCTGACAGCAAAGGTCAGCGGGGAAAGAGGAACAGCTGGGGAGGATTTGCAGCATTGACCCAGGCACCTTTGTCTCCCCTGGGAGAATAACCTGGGCAAACCCAGTCAGGGGAAGGTGTCCCTGTCTGTGCAGACGGTATTGCTCCCTTGGACTGAGAAACTCCAATCGTGCCCTTGGAAGGGACTCACTGAGCAGTTTTGCTCCTTACCTTCACTTGTTTGTGTTGTTGATGGTGTTGCCTCAAGAGCTCTATTGTTTGCTGATAAGAGAAAAGGAGATGGAGCACTGATTAGTGTTTTGTGTTGGGAACCTCTGGGGTAACTGCGTGTGCAGTACAAACTCTGAGCTGGGAAGTGGGGGACCTGAGGGGGGCTGAGCTGTCAATGCCCTGGGTAGCCCTGCCCTGCCTTTGGCCTCTCGATGACTGTGATGCCCATTTAGGCTGATGTGTCTCTGGTGCCTTCAAAGGCACTGTATTGCTCCAGCTCAGCTGCACTTGCTGGACACTGCTGTCTCAGCCATTGGCACATGTGTGTCTCCATGCGGGAAAGCTCCCTTCACCTGGCCTGGGTTGAAGCCTGGAGCCAGGACCAAGTGCCAGAGCAGGTTGAGTGGTGCCATCAGGCTGCGGGTATCCAGCAGAGCCTCTCCTCCCCATGCTGTCCTTCTCCCCTGGATGATTTGGGTGAAAGAAGAGGAAGCTGTTCCTTACACTCAGCCTCATGCTGGTGTTTTCCTCCATTTCCATGCTCCAAAAAGCCCGAGGAGCAACTCCCTGCAAGAACCAGTCTCGGCCTTGCCCTGCGCACCTCCTCTGCAGGAGCCTCTTGCACTCAAGACTGGTGCATGAAGCAAAGGCACAAGGCAGGAAAGGAGCAGCCACTTCAAATCTTCTGCAAGACTTTGACCTGACAACAAAGGTCAGCGGGGAAAGAGGAACAGCTGGGGAGGATTTGCAGCATTGACCCAGGCACCTTTGTCTCCCCTGGGAGAATAACCTGGGCAAACCCAGTCAGGGGAAGGTGTCCCTGTCTGTGCGGACGGTATTGCTCCCTTGGACTGGGTAACTCCTATTGTGCCGTGGAAGCGGCTGACAGAAGGTTTTTGCTCCTTACCTTCACTTCCTTCTGTTGTCGATGGCGTTGTCTCAGGAGCTGTATCATTGTTTCCTGATGAAGTGAAAAAGAGGTGGGAGCACTGATTAGTGTTTTGTGTTGGGCAACTCGGGTACCTCTGGGGTCAGCAGGCAGGTGTGATGGGAAACTAAGGTGCTAGCAGGAGGGATGCCCCTGTCCAAGTCCGCTGTGGAGCACAAGCTGAGGGCAGCCATGGAAGGGATTCCCCTCCTCACAGTGACCCAATAGCATGTATGACCTACCTGCATGGGGCATCCAGCACAACACTGGCACAGGCAGCTTAACCAGGTATGGAGCATCCCTCTCAGGGGATGCTCCATCATCCCCTGACATGCCCGTTCACACTCAGCTTCAAGCTGGTGTTTTCCTCCATTTCCATGCTCCAAAAAGCCCCAGAACCAATTCCCTGCAAAGACCGGTCTCGGCCTTGCCCTGCGCACCTCCTCTGCAGGAGCCTCTTGCACCTGGGACCGGTTCATGAAGCAAAGGCACAAGGCAGGAAAGGAGCAGCCACTTCAAATCTTCTGCAAGACTTTGACCTGACAGCAAAGGTCAGCGGGGAAAGAGGAACAGCTGGGGAGGATTTGCAGCATTGACCCAGGCACCTTTGTCTCCCCTGGGAGAATAACCTGGGCAAACCCAGTCAGGGGAAGGTGTCCCTGTCTGTGCGGACGGTATTGCTCCCTTGGACTGGGTAACTCCTATTGTGCCGTGGAAGCGGCTGACAGAAGGTTTTTGCTCCTTACCTTCACTTCCTTCTGTTGTCGATGGCGTTGTCTCAGGAACTGTATCATTGTTTCCTGATGAAGTGAAAAAGAGGTGGGAGCACTCAGCAGGCAGGTGTGATGGGAAACTAAGGTGCTAGCAGGAGGGATGCCCCTGTCCAAGTCCGCTGTGGAGCACAAGCTGAGGGCAGCCATGGAAGGGATTCCCCTCCTCACGGTGACCCAATAGCATGTATGACCTACCTGCATGGGGCATCCAGCACAACACTGGCACAGGCAGCTTAACCAGGTATGGAGCATCCCTCTCAGGGGATGCTCCATCATCCCCTGACATGCCCGTTCACACTCAGCTTCATGCTGGTGTTTTCCTCCATTTCCATGCTCCAAAAAGCCCCAGGACCAATTCTCTGCAAGGACCGGTCTCGGCCTTGCCCTGCACACCTCCTCTGCAGGAGCCTCTTGCACCTGAGACCGGTGCATGAAGCAAAGGCACAAGGCAGGAAAGGAGCAGCCACTTCAAATCTTCTGCAAGACTTTGACCTGACAGCAAAGGTCAGCGGGGAAAGAGGAACAGCTGGGGAGGATTTGCAGCATTGACCCAGGCACCTTTGTCTCCCCTGGGAGAATAACCTGGGCAAACCCAGTCAGGGGAAGGTGTCCCTGTCTGTGCGGACGGTATTGCTCCCTTGGACTGGGTAACTCCTATTGTGCCGTGGAAGCGGCTGACAGAAGGTTTTTGCTCCTTACCTTCACTTCCTTCTGTTGTCGATGGCGTTGTCTCAGGAACTATATCACTGTTTCCTGATGCAGTGAAAAAGAGGTGGGAGCACTGATTAGTATTTTGTTTTGGGAAACTCTGGGGTAACTGTGTGTGCAGCACAAACTCTGAGTTGGGTTGTAGTGGGTTTAGCTGCCAAATCCCTGGGATGGCTTTGGTCGGTGCCCAGGCCCCATACCTCTTTGGTGTCTTTTTTTTAACTTGAAGCCTTTCTTCCATACCCTGGCATTTGTTTCCTTCCTAGTTATTGTAGTTTTTTACTCTTTCTGCCTTTCTTCCCTGCGTGATTTTGTCCTGCTTCCTTATAGTTATATGCTATCTCCATGCAGGGATGCTCCCCTTGCCTTCCAAATGCCTTAGCATTCATCCTTTGCTGGATGTCAGAGCATTTTCAGGTGATCCCTCTCACAATGCCTATGTTCCAACCTGAGAGCATAAGCAGCTGTGCTCTGACCTTGTGCCAGTGTTGCCACTTTCTCCTGCTACATCAATTTGCTTTTAGCATCCCTACAACAGCCAGTTATTTTATCATCATGCATCTTCATTGCTTGTTCTGCATTTCATCAGATTTACATGATATTGCACTCCACTGTTAACATGTTCACAGTGAGTTTTCAGATTTTGCTCTAGACCTCAGATTAATCCACAAAAAATACTTTTACTGCAAGACACATATATAGCTTTTTTGCAGCTTGGAAGATGTTCTCAGTAGAAACAGCCTGTAAAATGATATATGGACTCTTTCAGAGCAGTAGTAGAGTAATGATCACATTTTCTATCACCCTCTCCTATGGTGTAACTATTGAAGTGGACACTGAAAGCAGAGTATTTTTATTCAGAGAATGCATATATTGCTAAAATATCATCGGTGATATCAAACCCTCTTTCCAGGACTACACTTCCATGCCACTATGGCAGTTACATACATTACTTTTCCTCATTCTTTCCATCCTTGTTATAATTCTTTCTGCATAAATAGAAACCTGGCTGATACCAGAGAACAGTTGAAGAAAATTTTCCTCACATTATGGTTTCAGCTTTACCTGTTACTATGTTTACTTTTCCAAAGTGTCTACTTATTTTAGGTTGTTTATTTTATATTCAAATTGTGTCATTCTTAACTCTTGATACAAGGAATGTTTTGGGTGTTTTTTTTGTTTTCTTTTTGTCTAGAAATAAAGAGAACAACTACTAAACCAGCCTTGCGGATAAAGGCTGACAAATGGCCAGTTTGCATCATATTTACTCTGAATTAGTTAATACATGAGTTAAGAATAAACATGTTTACTCTGAGTTAATGCCACTGCAATCATAATTTAATCTGAGTCATTAACAGCATGCAGCTGGAAGATTAATGTATTTGTAGCTAAAATCCTTGGCACTAATTCACTCTTATAGCTAGTATATTAAAAAAACACTGAAATCTTAATAGACATTTGAAAAATAGACTTCACTTTTCAAGAGCTTTGTAGGGCTTCGAAAATCCAAAGTGAGGCAAGTTTTATGAACTTCTTTCTTCTGATCAATAAAGCTGACATAGAAAAGGCACATCAAAAAGACAAAGCCTGAAGTAAGCAAGCCATTTGTATTTAGGTGAAGGAGAAACACCAGTGCCAGTTTTTTGACAAGTTTTCTGCCTCCACTGGTCACTGAGTGAGGACACTCCTAGCTGAACCCAGGAAAGTCCTATATGCAGCATTGTTTGTTCCTCAGTCAATGAAAAGAAAGGTACTTTTTTCCTACAGTGAGGATAATATGAATCTATGCTGTCCACAGACCATGGTTTTGGAGCATTGTTTATACTGCCTTCTCAGTCTAGATCTCAAGATCCTGTTTCAGGATCTTGGGGCAGTAAGCTTTTACAGAGCTAATTCTTAGTCTAGAACTGTTAGCCTTGTAGAGGCTCTGGCTAAGTTGTCCATGAGTATCATTTGGACTTGGGAAGAATCACATCTGTGGTGATCACAGAGCACATGAGATGCAACTGAACCTTGCTGACCAGCTTGTCAAAGGTAACCTGAGCAAAGGTGGTTATTTTATGGCTCTATCTGCCTAGACCCAACCTGCTGTGTTAAGAGACTTATGTCTTTACTATAGAGATAAAGAAATGGAGATCATGGAATAAGAGAGACTACCTGCAGAAAAGGGCAGGGCTTTTGCCAATACTATTCAAACAGATACATCCTGCAAAGCTTTTACAACGCTTGCTTAGAATGAAAAATTGTTTTGGGCAGGCCCATCCTGATGCAAAGTCTGTTAAAGTAAGTGAAGGACTCACATTGCTTTCATTTGCTCTTGGGTCAAGATTTTTCACATCATGATGTTACCCACAATCCTCGAATCAGAAAAACAACTGACAGTCTTGAAGACTTACATGCTTATAATTTATAGGTAAAAATTGGTCTGTAGCATGTTGTAGTTGTTATACATATGTTCAAATACATATATTCACTCACAGTAGTCAACAAAAAACAGTCCACAACCATGTCACCTGTTGCAAGCTTAACAGCATCAGTGAGGGTCTTAATTTGGCTCATATTTCTGTAGCTTTATTTCCGTATGAGCTGAGAGTTCCTGACCTCCCACAGCTTCAAGTCACCACAAAACTTTTCACATAAAAGCCTTAACTCTACTTCCGCTAATGCCTTCTCTCCCTTGTATCTGTCACTGAATACTGGAGACAGCCAAGTTTGTGCTCTGGCCCAGGGTCCAAGTTTGTCTCAACACCAGGAAAAATAGCTTAAGAAATGTCACCTGCCCTTCAGTTCAAATGGACCACGGTGCAACCCTCTGCCACCCAAGTTGGTGGTGATGATTAATTTTAATAGGAGGGGGTGAAAGGTAGTAGTGCTGTTTTCCAGGCTGATTGCTTTAGGAGCCCTTGGCCAGAAAGCCAGTGGCAGCACTCCTTTCCCTGGGTACTGGGGTGGAACAGTTGCACCTTTTGTTGTGACGGTAATAGAGCTTGAATTACCTGGGTTTAGCGTGCAGGTCCTGAAAACTGCTCTTAGAATGGACTAAATTAGGTTAATCACAAGCACCACTGGTTTGGCATTGTTCTGTGAACAAGGAAAACTGTGAAATTTTTTGTTGCTAATTAATCAAAATCTAGGCATGCTGAATTTTGTAGCGCCACTGACCTCCAGCTCCTCAGCAGCTGCTGAAAGTGCTAAGCAACCCATTCACTGCCACAGAATAGCTGAACCCAGGACACTGCCCTGATAAATCCCAAAACAGAAGATAGTGTTTCTTACCTTTCGAAAAGAGCACCAGACTGAGCAGGACAGCAAGGACTACACAGCACCTCATTGCGACTTCTGTTGCTGCTGCTACTTGCTGCTAAACTCAAGAGAAAGTGCTTTTCTCTTCTGGCGTCAGCTCGTTTAAGGTCCGAGCAACAGGTGGAAGGTTCAGCCCCAAGCTGACGTCATGGCAGCAAGCAGCAAATGACAGATCCAAGCTGTGTTTTATTTCTTCCTCTGGCTGGGAGGAGATTCCTGGACCTGCAAGGCTTTTTCTTCCTTTAAGTGATAAATGCTCGAGACCTGTTAACAAGGAAGTTACTGCTAAATAAGCTGACCTGGGAACTGACAGCACACAAGCTGTCCTTTGCCAGGTCTCCATACTGACACCTTCAGTGCAAATTAAATAGAGGGTGTTTTATAATCTGTTCTTAAAGTGGAAGAAGCTATCCCATCCCAAGGCATGCTAATTATGCACTTGGAGCAGAGTACCTGGGACCGACATGCTCACTTCCCTTGCAGTAAAGTATCAGTTCAGAAGTGTTCTATGCCTCAGACTCCAATTATTCCTTCCTTATAAGCAAAATTCTATTCCAAAGCACTTCTTGCTGCCCAGCAGAGTAAAAAGGAACAGACAACACCTGCATTTTTGACATCAAAGAAACAGTATTGACCTTGGCCTTTCTAGCAGTGATTATGGATGTTTTGTTTGCTGCCGTCTTACATGTGTTACAAGTTCACCAAAGTGGTGCGGCAGCAGAAAGGGGAGCAGGCAGGACAGATGCTTTTTGACTTTATCTGGGTGGCAGTGCTTCTTTCTTGAAAAGAAGTTGGGGGGACATTTGGAAACAGGTATGGTCAGGCTGAAGCAGGGTGCCCACAGCAGATCTAGAAGTAAAAAGTAGCCCAGAAGGCCATGAAGCTGGTAACACAGCTGTGACACAGGCAAAACAAGTGGGAGACAGATTTTCTGATATTGCATCCCAGGAAGCCTCTGAAAATTGCTAGCTAGAGACCAAAATTGGAAAAGTCTCTGCAGGCAGGATCTGGTTTTCCCAAAACATCTTATTTTTAGGTGCCTCGCCTGCCCAAATTCTCTAGCTGAACAGTGTGCTTGTTCTGCTCTGTGCTCCAGTAAAACGTGCTGCTTGAGGCCATTTGAAGTCGGACGGCCCATGGTGATTTCCAATTCCTCCTCTTCAGGCAAAGCTGTCATTTCACTTACTCTGAAGGCCTGGGTGAGCCTAGATCCTGCCACAACTGCCAGTAAAGTCTTTCTATGAAATGAACACAGCCTATCCTGCTGTTATCAGATATGGACAAGAAGGATAAGCAATGCACTGGGGTACCCCCCACAAAGCCACCTCTAATGGTTGTGCAGCTGGTCTCCTATGGCACACTCCACTGCCAGCAGCACTGGCAGGTTATGAACACATCTCTGAATGCAAAATAACAGCTCTGTGTGTTAAATACCTCACGTTCTTTTGTTTCACCTGCTGTTTTAAGAACAGCAGTTGTGTGTATTAATCTTGTATATTCAGAGGGTGGCTCTCCTTGTATGGAGGGTGTGAATGACCAGAAGAATTGCTCAAGTCATTCCTGATCTGAGGGCTGTCCTAAACTTTTAACTTGTACTGAACCAGGAAACATTAGTGACTTACAGACAGCAAAAATGGATGGATGCCTCTCTGACAGTACGTGGAATGAGTGGCCTCATCCCTCTGCACCCTGCCACGCGGTCCTGCTCAGGATGCTGAGTCCAAACCATGGGGTGGTTTATAGGCATCTTCCTTTGCCCCTCCAGCCCTGAAGACCCTCCAGTGCAGCCTGCTCCCCACACCTACCCCCAGTCCTCACAGTGACTCCTGGGCAGCATCTGCATTGCCCTTTGGCAGCCTGAGACTGGCCCTCAGACCTGGAGGGAGCCCCATGACAGCCACCCTTGTGGTCTCCAGGGTAGTTATGTGGGGTGGCAGAAATGCCAAGCTCTGAAGGGAGACGAAGACGGGGTCTCAATTTGCCCTCCCTTTCCCAGCCTGGGAGCTCAGTGCTGGGCCCAGGTCCAGTCATGGGCACTGTCCCCAGCCTTTCCCATGGCAGTGGGAGTCCTGTGGGGGATCAGGCCAGGCTTAGGGAGTCCCTTAGGAGCTAGAGCTAGGGTCAGGAGAGCCTGGGCTCAACGCAGTTCATGCTTGCTGTCAGGGAGCTGCATGGCTGAGGGTGGCGGGGGACCAGGAGCAGACAGAGCCTGTCCCACTGCCCCTGCCCAGGGAGCAGGGCTGGCCTGCGAGGGTGGCCAGGGTCAGAGCCAGCCCCAGGACTGCGGGGAGTGTGCTCAGGCCCTCCACAGACCCCTCTCACTCCAGCTGCCCCCTGGGCCATGCTGAATCCAGCTCCTGCCCCTGTGGTGGCTCACTCTTGTGCCAGTTGCCCATTCCAACCCATTTGATTCCTCTGGACTCCTCCTTAAAACACTCCTTTGCCAAGGAGCTGGCAGAAAAAGGGAAAGAAATGCCTGTGGAGTGTTTGTCACCAGAGCACTGTACCACCCTGCTGGGCAGCATCTGACCTCTGCCCCAGGCCTCCACTGCCCTCCCAGCTTCACCTCATGGAGAGCAGGGGCCACCCAAAAACTGAACCCAAAGTCTGGTTAGAATAAAGCATTTCAGTCCTGAGAAGACTGTGCTGTGGGACCCCAGCAAGACCCAAACCCCTCAGATACCAGCCATTTGGGCAGCCACAGCATGTGCTTCAGCTGGAAATCGGTGTGCAGAGGGGAGGGAGGCTGTCAGGGTGTTTGGCGGAGCTGTATGCCAGTGGTCCTCTGTCAATATCCTCCCATATTGTCAGGACTCTTCAATCCTGACAATATGCCCTGATTTTCCAATGCTGCCTCAAGGCGCAATCAGAATAACCCAGGTCTTAAAATCTCACTGTGTTGGCTATGAAGCAAGACTATAGGACCAAGAGAGCTTCCCAGATGATTACTGAAAATGAGGGTCGGGTCTTCAGCACGTGTAAACGGTGTAGCTTTGCTGGCTACACTGGTATCTACTGGTTGGGTGTGTAGTCCCACGTTAAAACTATTCTCTACAGTGAATGCACATCAGGGGCTGGCGTATTACCTGTATTTTTAGAGTTCACTTCCACTCTTACCTGGTTGTTCTTGTTTATCATGATCACAGTTTGGGAAGTGTGAATTATTTGCAATGCAGAAGGCAGCAGTTCCCCCAGGAAATAACGTGCTGAACAGACATGCCCCTGCACATATCAGATCTTTTTGTCTCTGCTTGCCCTTCCCTGTCCATTCTGTGATGCACCAGTAGTCACAACAGGCTCTTCCCAGGAAGAAGAGGGATGACAAGCTGTGTGTGCCGCATTGCTTGACAGTTTGTAGGGGAATTAGTAATGGAGTCTTGATGGTTAAGGAGAAGAGACAGAGAATTACCTGAACAGGAGAACTGATGTCTGTGACACATCAGCAGCTCTAATGCAATTATTAATGACATTATTAAGCACATATTTAAATGATAGTTGACTGTTAATCCAGACTCAAATAGCCACAGCAGTTGTGAAGTCCTGTAAGGAATTACAGAGAAAACTCTCTTCCAGATATAACTAAATAACTCTCCAGAAGCTATAAAGCCAGAGCTGTGCATCAAGGCTCAGACATGGCAACCAAGAGCATAGACATTGTTATGGATTGTTATGTGATTGTTGTGGAATAAAGTATGCTGTACTTAGTAACAGAATTTTTTCTCTTGATCTTTGTTGATGGCAGGAAAATGGAATATCAAAGGTAAAAGGCCTCATTTATCTATTAGGAGGTCCATAGTCCTTTGCGGCCTCATTCAGCTGTAATTTGCATGTAATTAAGGGGCAATCACGCTGCCAGAAGACATACATTCAAGTAGGAGCAAGTGTCTTCTATACTTCTTTATAGCATCTACCTACAGACAGATACTACAAAGTATCCATCAGACGGATACTTTATTCCTCTGTATTTTTTTCAATCCTATTCCTTACTAAATTCCTATATATTTTACTACTACATATGTAATTTGGTTCATCCACTGCACATTACATACACAAGTAGAAATGTATGTTTCAATTAGCTATAAATTTTAAAAAAACCCTCCAGAAAGTCTAAATGAAAGTGCTATACATGCAGATTTACCCATGATCAGGGGAAGCAGATAAATACACTTCGACTTCTTTTCAAGTGATCCACAAGATGGTTGAGGGCACACACTGGTGGTCTCAGAGGCACTGGTATGCAAATCTGAAGTGGGAAGAACTGTTAAATCATGTTCTTGTCTGTATTTGCAAGGGTCTTTTCCCTAGTCTTATGACAATGCTGTGACCAGTTCTTTTGCACTGCCAATTTGCTTAAAAGACATGGATGTCACACATAAAATAGAACAACTTGCAATGGTATTGGTAACAAAACTGAGGCACTGCTAGCAGTCCTTCTCTTGCAAATGAACAGAACCTCAGGATTTAATCATGTTACTCTCTCCATTATTTTCTCACTGGAGTCTTACAGGACAGGGAGCAGGCATATAACACAATTCTGTACTATATCCAAGTAAAAAGTAGACTATAAGTTTCAGAATGTAGCAAGATTACCTGGACTTTTGCAAAGCATTTGACACTGTACGTACAACATCCTTGTCTCTAAGCTGTAGAGACATGGATTTGACAGATAGACCACCTGGTGGATAAAGAATTGGCTGGATGGCAGCCCCTGAAAAAGTTGTGGTCAACAGTTCAATGTCCAAATGGAGACCAGTGACAAGTGGCATTCCTCAGGGCCTGGTATTGGGACTGGAGCTGTTTAACAACTTTGTCAGCCACATGGACAGTGGGATTGAATGAACCCTCAGCAAGTCTGCTGACAACACCAAGCTGTGCTCTTATAAGAACAAGTAGTGGCAGGACAAGGGGGAATGGCTTTAAACTGAAAGAGGGTAGATTTAGATTTGATATTAGGAAGAAATTCTTCACTATGAGGGAGATGAGGCACTGGAATACATTGCCAGAGAAGCTATGGCTGCCCCATCCCTTAAAGTACTCAAGGGCAGGTTGGATGGGGCTTTGAGCAACCTAGTGGAAGTGGTCTAGTGGAAGGTGTCCCTGCCCATGGCACGGTGTTGGAACTAGATAATATTTAAAGTCCTTTCCAACCCAAACCATTCTATGATTTTATTATTCTATGAAGATACTCTAGACTCACCATTTCTCTGCAAGTGGCATTTACTTCATCTAGGACAGCTGTCTAGTGTGGGGTCTTGTGACACTACTGTCAAGGGTGAAGGTTATCTTACCATGGGGGCAGCTACTCTCTGCTAATGCTTGTATATTTTCATGTCTACTAGAGGAGCCAAATGGTTGGTTCAAATAGCTTCAATCTGCCACCTAAGTTTCGATAAAGCAGATGAATCCCACCTTAGTCCCAGATGAGCATACCTGCCATTATTCCAGATGCTCTTCCACATCACACCTCTTCCCATCAGGCTGGGCTGGACATTGTGCTCATTTGGATTCAGGGTATCCTCTTCTTTCTTCCTCTAAGAGACACTAAGATGTATATTCTTCACAGTCCCCTGTGGAGCTCTCTGAGGCAGGACTGATCTCACTGTGGTCAGGTCCAGTCCCTTGCCCTTGCAAACAGCTATGCTGCACCGACCTCTCCTGAGGTTTTCCTCCTCTCCAACACACAAAAACCCACAACCTCACTAATTCTCTTGCAATTCCAGTGAGATGAAAAATTAAATTGATGAAAAAAATAAACTGAGCTGCTTAATGCTACTTAATTAGCTTCTTAATGATAAATGTATCAGAACACATCTTGTATTTCAGCTGAGTAGAAGCTCATTTAGCACAACTAACAGAACATACTCATTTCTTCTTTGCTTTTCATTTTAGGTATTCAATCACCAAGCACGACAAGAAGAGCAAAAGAACTATAAAATTTCTTGTTTTCTAGATTATATTTCCAATTATAGTTGTGTATGAATCTCTTTACAGGGAAAGCTAAAGACAATGAAAAAGCTGAGACATTGTAATATTCATAGCTTTATTGTATCCTTTTGCAATACTGACTAGAACGCCAGATTTAACAATATTGGATGAAGGTATAAAAATAATCCAATCCTTAAAAATTATATTTTGCCACTACAGTACTGTATAATTAGTGGAGTCTGAAAATATGATAAAACTTTAAATAATACTGGTTTGAAAGATGTCCTCAGGACCCCAATGACTTGGAAGCATACATTTAGAGATACAGAGAATGTAACAGGGCAATAGCATGAACATAAAGCAGGTTTACACTCAGGTTGTTAAAAGAAGCACAAACAAATGCTGAAAACTTACCTTTTGAAATAGAGCTTACAAAAGGTGAGCTTTACTACTGCAATTCTGAAAGCTGCTCAAATAAACCATTAAGATTTTACACACCAAGTTTTGACCTTCTGTTAGGAAACCTCAAATAAACCATTATGATTTTACACACCGAGGCTGACCTTCTGGTAGGAGGAAGTCAGGTAGAATTTAACAGGTCTTAAAACAAATGACTGAGTTTAACAGAATTTCCTTTAAAAAAGGAAACTATTGAGTATTTATTCTGTTGGTTTTTTATTTGTTTTGTCGTTAAACTAAACCTATCCTAGCTGATTTTATTTGAGACCTTTTATGTCAGGTGAATTCTATGGCACTGTTCAACAGAAGTGATCAGATTTTACTGTATTCCATGGGACTTTTCCATATAGGATTCTGCAGATCTGGGAGCTGCCTGCTGCAGTCATTAACCAAACAAGGCTCTCATCCCTTCTAGCATTTTACCAGAATAAAGACCAAGGGACTTAGCACTTACATCCCACTTCTGAGGAGCATCAGGCACCCTTTCTATGTTTTTCCTCAACAAGGATATTATGCACATGCACAACAAAGTAGACACAGAAGAGGTGCTATCCGACATACAGACCTTACAGTACAGGAGCCACACCCACTTCAGATGTTTACTTCTGCAAAACACAGTCATATTCCTTGCTTTGCTTCTTTTTTTTCTTTTTTTTTTCTTTGTTATTTCTTAGCCCTTCATGGATTTCTGTCCTGATTTTAATTTCAGTAGTACAAGGGAATGAAGAATTAAATACACTTAAATACACATTGCAAAGTTCCCAAAATCTTAGAGGCACACAGTGAATGCCTCTTTTGAAACTGAGAGATCTTGCTTCACTTCTTAAGAGACAAGTAAGAGTGAACTGAATAGCTGTTTTTATCTCTGACTAAAGAGGAAGCACCTCTACATCCCTAGAAGATCTTACACAAAAGGCAACAGGTTGGCTGATCAGTAAAACGACTACAAAAAATTCACATCCACTCTCTTCTCAGGAAGGTGTTTCAATCTGTTTTGGTCAATCTCACATAATACAGGTCCTGCTACAGTAATAAGTATACTTTAAAATATAAATAAAACATGGAAAGGCAGCAACAGTATCACAGAAATAGGCAGAACATGGAGCTAGGGGAAAGCATATATAACACACAGGTGGAATAATTTAGGCCTAAAGAAAAATCGATTACAGTCCTTGTGAGAGTTACCCCAGCCACTATAATGAATGCTGGATTAGGTCCTTTGTGTGTAAAGAGGAAAAAACATTAGCCAGCATAGGAGGAGTATATAAGTAAAATGCATCTGTTCTTGTTAATTTAAGGAAGAAAACTGAAGATTAAACATCACTATGAGAGAACGAGAAGTCCAGCTGGATTTGGAACGGACATGGCTATTGACCAGCATTAGAGACAAGTCCTAGGGAAGTGCTTGGTGTCTGCAGCAATGTCCAGACCTGCTCTGCTGCTCACTCAGGTGCCAGCAAACACCCTTTAAAAGTACTAGCACAAACAATTACACAATGACAAGCACCTCCCTCTAACTCAAATTTATTGCTATTTTTAAAAGGTTTTTACTACCATGTAGTGTGGAGGCAAACACCTTTTAGAAGGCTGGTCACAAGGTGTTACTCAGTACGTGACAGTGAGACCTACGGGAAATGCTGCAACAACGTGATTCATTGCTGCTGTGTTACATAAATGCTGTAAATGTGGAAAGAAAAGGGTGTCAAAATCCTCTCTTCATATAGCCTGATTCAGGACTGTGAGGTTTCAACAGTACGCGAAAGGCCTCTCATTTTCCCAGTGCATCTGGGAAGGCTGGCCAGAGAGCGCAGCAGTGCATGGCTGACACAGGAAGGCTGCATGTACGAGCGTCCCTTTTGAATGGTCCCTCAAATCTGCATTTTGCGGCTCTGTTCCCTGGGATTAACTCTCCTAGGCTTACTGCCAGAGGTATTTCTGTGGGTGAAGGGCTTTTGTTACCACAACTGGCAGAGCACCATAGTAGCAAACACGTGCCTTCCACATCTTCTCCTGTCAAGCAACAGAATTAGCATTTTTTCCAAAGTTAATCAAAAATACACCCACACAACTGCCTATGGGCCCTTGCTGACTTCTCCCCCAGCTTTCCACAGCTGACAGGAGCAATAGAAAATTTCTATGCAGTGTTGGTGTAGTTTTTCTTCCTTTCCTCACATCTGGCTGAACCACTTGCATCCTCCTTAGAAGAAACATACCACTTCTATCTTGTCCTCTTGGATAGTGGAATAAAAATTCCCCTTGGCAAAAACATCCAGTGTGCTCAAAATTTGAAATTTGGGGTAGCTAAAAGTAGTCTAAATAGTCTAAGATGCATTTATTTGGATATCCTATGGGAACTAAGATACTGAACAGGGAGGCATCTGCACTTAAAAATAGTCTTGAGGGCACATGGAGACCCTTCTCACATCTGACAGGAGCTGTAAGCCCCACTCCACTGCCAGAAGGTGTTTAGTTTATGGGAGACAAAGAGGAAGCAGGCAAATAGGATCCTGGTGGCAGCTTTAACAGAGGCAAGCTGTACAGAAACAGGTCACATACCTGCTGTGGTTGGGTGAGCCCATTGCTGCTGGAATGTGTTAGTAAACAACTGCAGTAAAATAATTACCGTAAACTAGCAAAGCACACTGCAGTGTACCCCACCCCTTCTACCCAGAAACACTGCAGTGTGGGACGTGGGAGGGCTGGTAGAAACCTGGGGATCTGAATCACCTGGGGCTGCATCTGCTGGCTCCACAAGGATTTCCTGGTTCACATGTGGGAAAGCACCTGCACTCACCCAGGTGCTGACTTTTGCCTAAATCCTTTCCTGTCCGCTGAGCGGGGCCTCCTACAACACCGAGAGAAGGTGCTGCAGGTCAGGAGAGACCCTTTTCCTCCTCCTATGGACTATGTAGTGGCTCCATGACTCCTCTCTTACCAAAGCTAAAAAGAAAGTCAGCCTGCAATGGATAAATTCTCATAAGAAATTTTCCAACATTTACCTGCTTTGACAGAGAGAAAATTTCAGTGCAGTAAAGGTCTCTGCTTTGGAAAAGGCCAAGTTTTGCAGTCCTCAGTCAGAAAATCCTGCTGTGTTTATTGAGACTCTTTCATTCCAGATACAGCTTTAAGGATTTGAAGATCGTTCAGAAATTAAAAGTAATTGCTTGCAAACTTTTGTGTGATCTCAATAAGGAACAGTCCTATCTTATTTCCACTCAAATCCCTTGAAATTTGCTGTGAGATACAGACCAGGAATTTTGTTCATATAGTCCATGTTACTCTTTAAATGGAGGGATTGACCTGCAATGTGAGTTGGTATTTCCTACTTTGTACTTGGCACACACAGGCACGTTTCGCAGTCTTCAAAATAACCAAGCAGTTAAACGTGTTTGCCTATAAGCATGTGTTTAAATTCTTCAGTAGCTGACAAAATGCTGGCATGTGGTTAAATCCTACCATCATTGCTGGGACACTCTTCCTTTTTGCTCAGCTGCTTTAGTAAAGATGGACAGAGCCCAGTGCTCACCTATATGCCTTGGACATAGACTTAACATGAATCCCAGCTTCCCCTTTGCTTCTGTAATACAGACAAAACTGTCCTCCATACCATGGGAAAGGCAGTCTTTTAGGTCCTGGGAACTCTCAAAAACAGGCAACTCACTGGCACAGAAAGACCCTGACAATGTCCTCTCTGAAGGATCCTATAGCGCAGCAGAGTCAAGCCCTGAGTTTACATCATACAATGGGTCCTGTGCAGCTAAGATATCAGGTGCTAACGAAAGGAAGAACATCATTTATGGACTGGAAACACCGATCAGCATGGAAGGGAACAGCTAGTTCTTCTGCCTTACCTATTACACTATTTTGGCTACTTAACTAGAGTTTTCCTTAAATACAGCTCCTTAGGCAGCTGCGGTTCCCATGAGCATCCATTCATTTCTTCCCTAAAGTTGAGATGAACAGGTGTACTGACACCTGCAAGGTTGATTATGGATCAGACAAGCATGAAGCTGCATGTGCGGTCACCAAAAGATTATGTAAGTGCAAAGGATAAGGATACTGCCCTAGGCATCCATGAAGATTTTTTAATTTTTTTGCAAGCTCACACTACTGTTTCTACATAGTAGATAAGGGGTGAGGTATAAAAAGACACTGTGCTTGTATGCTATGGCTGGTGCACCAAACTGTGTCTTCAAAGCACATTTGTGGTGTCTCTCCTGTCTTGCAGTTTTGAGGAAACAGAAACTTCTTAGCCTTCACAGCTAATAGATGCCTAGTGCTAGCTAGCTCCCCTTCCACTGGGTAGCTGTTGCTCACTTTTGATAAAGAGCACAACAGCCTCCAAAGTACTGGGAAAGGATCTGAAAACTCACACCATCTGTAGAACACGAGTACCTGCTCCCTGGTGGAGGGCTCCTAATCACCTCAGGTTTGCCTCTGGCGAGTGACCACACAACATATCTGAACTGCTGTTCGTACTTGAGGTTAGGCACTTTGGAGGATGCATCCCATGATCCTTAGTGCTTCAGTGAGTTGAGCTACATTATGAACTTGTAGGCACTGTTCTTCAAGCATAGTGGGGAGAAGAGAATATCAGTGGGTATTTGCTCTTCAGTGAAACCAACTTATGTACACACTAGAGAGATGGTGGTTTAGTGGCTAAGGAATTGTGCTATTTGTTATCCTCATACAAGCACAGTCACATTAAGGGGAAGGATCTGTATCTGGATGGGTTTGGATGTCAGGTTAACACTGCATTAAAGGTAAGCGGTGCATACACTTCCTTATACTTCCTGCAACCCCACGAAAAAATACAGCCTCAGCAGAGAATGAATTCAGGGAAGGACTTGGGGGTGTTGTTCAACAAGAAGCTCAACATGAGCCAGCAACATGCACTTGCAGCCCAGAAAGCCAACCACAACCTGGGCTTCATCAAAAGCAAGTCAAAGGAGGTGATTCTCCCCCTCTGCTCTCAGGAGACCTCACCTGCAGCACTGTGTTCAGCTGCAGGACACTCTAGAGAGATGATCTTCAAGGTCCCTTCCAACCCAAATTATATGATTCTGTGATAAGTAAGATCTCTTTTTCAACACCTAGCTCGGAATACAGCCCATTACTGTTGAATTTTATCTTTGGTGAGAAATATAATAACTTACATACTTCAGCTTTTGCCAAGACGATTAATATGAATTAACATGCCTGGGTGAGGAAATCTGCCTGGTATGAATCATTCAAAACTGTGATGAAAGCAAGCAAAACACTTCAACATAAGTGATATTTGTTCCACTAGGATTGAAAACATACTATTTTTCTCTCCCTTGAATACAACTGATTGCAACGAGCCTTATTTTCCACAGTACTGAAAGCCTCCACAACTCCTACAGAAGTCAAGGTGGGCTGGGGAGGCTTGAAAACTATGTCCTGCCTGTAGAGCCCAGAATTCAGGTTCCACTGCCAAACTAGGGCTATAGCGTTATTGCTCCTTCCCAGATTCTAAGGAGCACGCTGAATTCACAGCCCTGTGAGCAATTATTTAACATTATATTGCTGTTTCTAAATCCCTGCAGAGAAACAGAGTCCCATAAGTTCCTATACAGAAGCACTATGATGATATATAGTGGCATCACTTCTGAGCTATGCTGGTTGGCAAAACATCATACTCGTACTCTTTCTGATATATGGAAAGTTTTCAAAGCAGTGCATAGGATCAACTTTGTCTTTTTTCAGTTAAAATTGTAGTGGTATGACTAACTTTCCCATACTCCTTGGAATCAACCAGCTCATGAATTCAGTTTACATTAACAGGCACCAGACTTCACCAAGGACCCAGCATTTTAAAGAATTTCTACCAGCAAGAAGGTTAGGGCCAGAGGACAAGCCAGCTTCCCTGTTGTATATGAAGCAGAAAGCAATGCAGCAATGTAAAAGGGAGTGGACAAACTTGCCCTACCAAAAGCAGTTGCACTTTGCAAAGTGAATCTTTGCCTAAAGGTTGGCTAAGACAAGCACAGTCAACAGAAAACAAGATCTGTAAACAAAACGCTCTTTAGTGGTATTCAGTGAAGAGTGCTAGGCACAGTTCATCTGCCTATGCTGATCCATGCTTGCCATGTAGCGTAAAGGGAGCAAAGCAGCATCACAGAACAAATCTGGAGTACATGTATTAACTTCCACCTGGGTCTTTCAGTGATGTGCACCTTGAGCCATTCCCTCTTCCTCCTTGTCCTTCCTTCTGCTGCTTAGGGAGTGCAACGATTCCTCAGGGCAGCAATGCTCGGCATGAAGTTCAAAGTCCTTCCTGTTAAATGGGAAGAGTAAGACTGATATGGGCTGAACTGCCCAGGAGACAGATTGTACCTGGGGATCAAGGACCACAGAACTGTGTCAATCTTCCACTCCCTTTCCACTCCCTGCTAAAAATAGTCTCTTCTTCTGGTTTCATCACTAATGAAGGATGGATTGTATTGTCCAGGGTAGATGCATGAATGTCGAGATCCAGGCAAACCAGTGTAGGGAGGATAAAGTCCATTTCTTTCCAGTTCAGGATTTCTCAGTCCAGTTGGCTGGATTAGCAAAAAAATGAAATAAGAAGGGTCTTACTTGCACACTCAAATCCTCCTTCAGACACAGCCTTACCAAGTTTCCCAGCAGTTATTTGAGTAGCTAGAAGGAATAACATGATCACTAATGACCTCTACAACCTAGAATGATTTTTAATGTGGGAGCTATGCATTGCCCGAAGGAGCTTTTCTGATGCAATCTAGATTCAACACCTTGCCAATTAGCAGATTTGAAGTTTACCTGCCTCCATCAAATGCAGTCTAAGTGCACAGTTAATTTTTAATCCAAGGATTGTGCTGATGAGATCAGGTATGGAAATGACTCATCAAAAGGATATTGTCCCAGAGCCATCCTTGAAGGAAACACTTCTAGAAAATCAAAGTTAGTCATCTGCTTTGAGTATTACCTGGGAGCACTTCTCTCCCAATTAACCATAGGTACCTACTATCCCAACACAGGGGCTTGGATTATATGTCAAACACAAAGTGATCTGATCTCCCTTTCTCTTTCCTTCTCTTACTTAAGTAAATGTCCTGGGGACACTTGGTTGAGGAGCTTTGATGTCTAAGACCAAGACTGTACAATCCTTTCACCTAGTAAATAACATCAAGGCAACTGGTTTGATCTGGTACCGAGAAGATCTATACAAAACCCTGATGACCTACCACTTTCTGAAAAGCTCCCTTTTCTAGTCGCCAGCAAAATAAAAGTCTTTAAAAATGTTTAAGGAATGCATTTTTATTTCCAAATCTCCCATTCTTACTGGAGGCAAGAAGGAGAAATATTTCCATTTAGGCTGTGAAATCCAGTAAACTTGCTTACTGGAAAACTTAAAATACAAGCCATTAAAAAAAGTATTGCTTGCTGCTTTCTGCTCTGGAAAGCAGAAGTCCAGAATGTGTGACTTATGTGAAATTCTGCAACCTTCACTCACATGAGCAACCCACACACACCTTAAGTACTTCCAGTATGTTGCTGCAGATTAGTGACAGATGATATAAAAGCATCACAGCTCTGAATACAGACATTAGCAGATGGTACCAACTATGACAGCAGGTCTTGTGCTTGTGATTTTCTGTGCCCTACACAGCCTATTACTCCTCCACTACTTCTTTCCTGCCACTTCAGAGCTTGAAGGGACACTCCTTAAACCCCCTTTCTGCTCCAGGAAATTGCCTGTACACTGAAGAAAGGAAAAGTGGAAGAAAAGAGGGGTCCTCAGTGACCAGCATCTGCCCATATTGGGATGAAGTCCCCCAGGCAGAGGTCTCAACTTTTCAGCATCATCAGTGAGGGCAGATGTGAAAAAACTACCCACAAGGATACCTAGCAGTCTGCCCAAAACCTTTAACTGTCCTTCTTTAGGACTGGGTTTTTGGGGCATCTACCAAAATGCTCCTAGACATTTCCCTAGCACTCTTCCTAATGACATCTCATCAGGAATGTGTCTTTGCTGTGTCAGGGACAAAGAGTTAATAGTTAAGCTATGGTTTAATACCGAATAATATACATCTGTCATCTGCAACAGGTTCTTGGTGCTCCCATTCTCCTGCATCTCGATGGTCTCTCTGCCCCACTCCTGTGCCCGGGGATTCTTCGGATATTCAGCATATGGTGACATCTGGAAATCCCCACTCTTGAAAATGAGTTTACTTATGTCATTTTTATTCTTCCTGTTTATAAAAGAATGAAGGAAAATGAAAACATACAACTTATCCTGCTATCTTGCATGCTTCTCTGACATGATCTCAGAAGACTTACTTCTGTAATAAACCTTGACTGGGAACAAAGATCACTTCAGAAGGGCTGTAGTCCAATCCTCTGTTCCAAGGCAAAATTAGATATGAGGTCAGATTGTGCTACTGAGGGCATTATCAGGTGGGATTTGAAATTTCCAAGGATAGGGATGGCATATCCTCTCTGAGCAAGTTGTTCCACTGCTTCACTGTCCTCTTGGTGAAAAAGTTTTCCCCTGCATTCAGTCTGAACCTCTCCTGATCCCGCTTATGCCTGCTGTCTATTATAAATGTGGGTGTCCACCTGAGTCAATAAAAAAGTAATGGAAATCTAGGAAGAAAGAAAAACATATGGACGCTCCCATGGTCTTCAAGTCTCCAAGTGCTCACGTATAGCACTTCTAGGCACTATGTCACTATGTCAACTCCTTAGAAGGAAAACCTAAATGGGGCTGGCCTGAATGACACCAAATGCCCCTAACATGATTACCATGTATGAGTGGACTTTGGCGACATTTCCAGTTCAAATTAGAGTACCCTCCAGGAAGTCACATAACCTGCCAAAGGCCAAGACTCATGAGAAGATCAATCCATCCCTGCAGAGATCTGGCCATCACACCCTCCCGGCTGGTCACCCCGGCTCAAAATACAAGGGAACTAGCATATACCACTGTGCCAACCAATTTACTGCCACATCTGTGTTACTGATAAACCCAGTTGATAACTTTAATCAGAGAGCTTTGAAATCCTAGATTTGGGGGCTGAAATGAGAGGGAGAGGGTGTTACTGCAAGGAAGCCCTTTTCATGATATATAAATCATGAAGCGGAGCTTCCTTGACAGGCTTCTAGTCTGAATCTTGCTTCCAGTCCGAATCTACCTGCTGGTATGGGAGCTGCATGTGTACATGCATGTGTGTGTTTGAGAAGGAGACACACAGAGTAAGAGCACATGCAGGACTTGTCCATAAAGGAAAATGAAAACAGCCTTAAATACACTCAAATACCACTTCAGCAATGGCCAGTAATCGCTACTGTTGACTAACTTCTCTTTTCTACTTAGCTTGCATTTTTGGAGACTTATTGCTGCCTTACAGCTCTGAGGGGGAAGGACTCTTTTGAATCTCCATCCTTAGACAATGTGACTGTCAGGCACATGCTTAAGAGACACAGAGTTCAATTTTTTTTAGCCTGGTTGGTGGAAAACAGAAATATATGTCCCAAATGAAAGCACAGTGCAATACTTCAGTATCTGATTAATCCACTTGCTTAGCTATCCTGTGTTTTGGTCCATCAGGGTTCATGTGTAGAGCATTAAGTGTGGCGTGACCCACTGAGAAGATGCCATGGAGGAGCTGGGGCTTCTGGTGGTACCTACCGGCAGCAGGTGACGATAAGTGCTACGCCCATGATAAGCAGAAGTCCACCTCCTGCAGCTGCAATCACCACAGTGATAAGCTGATATGCTGCAGACAAGAAAGACAGAGACTCACTTAGAAACGGCAAGGTAGCTGTAAATTCTACTGTAAACATGTCCACAGTCCTCATGCAAAGGGACTAACTATTTATTTCCCATCTTTCCTCCCTCTGTAAGCAATATTGCCTTAAATTTCTGAGTGAAATGGATGGAGTTGGGATCTCCTGCTAAAGGGAAAACAAGGTCATGTTTCCCCAGAGGACAGATTACCTTTACTAATAAGTCAGAATAATTTAAATGATATTTCATGGATTAACCTCTGAATACCTTGTTTCAAGAGGGGGGTTGGACCAGATGACCTTTGAAGGTCCCTTCCAGCCCAAACTATTCTATGATACTAAGAGTGCCCTCTATACATGATATCATGACAGAGTATCCAGAGAAAAGGACATCTTCCTTTAGAAGATAACACTGACAACTTTGACAAAGAAGGTCAACAAAATAATTCTCAGCAGAAAATGAAGAAACAAAAAAACCTGACAAGACTATTCTGTACCTATTGCATTTTAGACACAGTCATCTGCAATTACTTGCCTCAAATCTCCCATTTCTGACACTGTAGAAATTAAAAGAAACAAAATTTGGTACTTACGGTTTCCACAGTTGAATCCACCTAAGCCAAATGGGCAGCTGGTAACAGAACACAACATGGAGTTTCAGTGGTTTAGTTGTGACAACAGGTCACCAAAACAATATTCAAAAGACGTGGACTAGGAGGAGAGAACAGTCACCATACCTCACACAGGTCTCATTTTCCAGCTTATATCCATCTTCACAGGCTAAAAACACAGAAAAGAGAAGGGCCATGAGCACCACGTAGTGGTGCACGGAAGGCATTTCCCATCGGCGCTTCCCGCGGCAGCCTCATCCCGGTCAACCCTGAGACTGACATGCCGGTCTGCGCTGCTGGCACAGAAGGAACGCCATGCACTCTGACGTGATGCAATATTTGCTCTGGTTTAGGCGAAACACCGTGCACTTAAATTCACCTCCCGCTGGCTTTGACAGGACCATTTCAGGACTTCCTGGCAGAGCTAGCCCAGAGCCTGGCTCAGGGTAGGCGGCAGGTAACCTAATGCCCAGCGCAACCCCTTCTTGCCCAAATGGAAACCCATGCACACTTGTACTGTTTCCCACAAAAGAGCAGTGTAAAATATCTGCAAGTTCCTCCAGTTTTTGTTTTGAAAGCTAGTTTGAACAGTGTTATTTTAGAACTGATGTGCGTTATTAATTAAATTTAAATGTTAGTATTGCAACAAAATGTTACACAGACACAGTTAGGATAACCTGAAGCGATATGTTTTGCTTCATGCCACCTTTTTTCCTGTTGTTCAAATTTGCAGCTAAATCAAATTTTGAAACGTAATATTTTACGATAGAATGGAAATAAAATGTACTAGGCCTAAATAAGCCAGAAAACTGCTATGTACAAAATATTAGCAAAAAACCTAAAACCATCATTTTGAAATAAAATCATTTCTGTGCTTACAGACAGCTATCTCATCACCTGAATTATGCAAGAAAATTATGCTACCCTTCTGATGAACACTAAATGTGATTATAACATTGGACATACATTTATAAGGGCTCCTGCAGATCTGCTGCCTTTCACGGAGGCAGTGGTCACTCAAAGACCTGAGTAGGAATGACACAGACAGAGTCGTTTTGGGTAGAGGGACAAGGCAGGGCTAGGACATGCAGCAGCCCTTGGGGTCTGCAAGACATCACCCAAGCATCTGGGAAAGCCCAGATTGTTAACTGAAAACAAAAATGCTCATGGACTCCCCCCCCACTATAAGCTTAAAACTGGCGAGGTGGCACCTCCCAACACTACCTTCCCTCTGCCCTGCTCTCTAACTATAGGGAAAACCCAAAGCCAAAAGCTCAGCCACCCCAGCAAGTGTGAGGAAATCTGCGGGGAGAAGAGGGGCCTTCCAGCAGAGGTCTCAACTAAGCGGCAAAGCCCTCACCTCCTCCGCTGCTGCTCTCAAATACACACCAAATGCCTTTTCGCCTCTGTCACAGCCAGCAGCTGTATTTTCAGAAACACTTGACACAGACAGGGAGGAAGGAAGGAATAAAAGAAGGACAAACGTGCAACACTGTCCATTAGGATGGGCTGTTGTACCATAGTAAACCGAGAGAGCACTAGTGTACTGGCTGGATTCAGAAGTTTATGGTTCTTCCAGCACCAATAACAAGTGATATTGATGCCAGCAGGGAGCAATGCAACTGTGAACTCCCCTCATAATACAGGTCACAGAACTTCCCTAAATTTAATTCCAGTTTCAAATCAAATAGTTGAACTGGAGCTACATTTTGGAGAACCATCCAAGATTGATTCTAATATTTTCAGTTACAGACAATCAACCATAACCCTGGGTCAGATGCTCATGAAGTTAATTTCCCCAGTCATGAAAAACATTCACCTTCTTTCTGGTCTGAATTATACCAGTGTCAAATTCCAGCTTTTGGATGTTTACTTGCTAGATTGGAAAAGGTTACATGATCACATTTCTCCTCCTCACCGTCGAATCACTACTTTAATACAGCCAAGTACACAGAGATCTCTGACTCTCCCTAGTTATTGCAGCTTTTCTCTGAACGCTCCCAGGTTTTCTTGGACCCTTTTGATCACTGATTCCCAGAAATAGATGTCACAAGCCCAGGGATAACAGAACTTCCCCTCTTCTGCCTGTCTGTGCCCCCTAAATGCACCCAGAGACCATATTAACCTTACAAGCCAGAACTGGGGACCTCTTCTTTACCCACCAGGCCTCCTTCACAGCTTTGCCCCAGTCTCTACTTTCCAGGCGACACAACCCAGTGTGCCTGGCACTCTGCTCATGGTTGCCTTGCCTTGCTTGCAGTCATGCTGAAATACTGTTTGCCTGCACACCATCTAAGTGTCTTGTGTCACTCATGGTGTGTGGACTCAGATGAGTGATGAATTCACATCAAGAATATTACTGCTCTAGGCCCAGGCTTTGTATGGCAACTGGCATCAACAATGATGAGGGATTGCTGTCAATGGCAGCTGGTCTTGCACTCCTTTCTCTGCCCTATATATCCCCACTACTCTTCCACTAACTCTTGCACTCCATATATTCCCCCAGAGCTGGGGATGGGGAGGCTAAGGCTCTTTGTATAGCCCCCTGCTGCATCTCATCATGATACTTTTTGCACTGGATTTATTTTTCTCTCTTTAAGATAGTTTCTTTGAAATCAAGGAAGAGTTAAGAGCCTCAGCCAACAGACAACTAGGACAAAGGTAGTAAATCCCAAAGGGTCTTTGCCTAGCTCATTCATAATATGGAGGTATTAGAAAATGAGACTGGAAGTGTTGCTCCTTTCACTTGCTAACAAAAGAAAACCAAAACCATTATGGATCAAATGTTTTACCAAAGCAAGCCACAAGATCAGGCAATAAGGAGATCTACAGTAAAGGGGAGGGAAGAATCACCTCAACAGCTCAGTGGAGTTGCCTTCCCCAGTGAGCGCAGCAGTTGCATGTTCCCCAGCCCCAGCCTGTTGCTTGCACATTGGAGAGACCTGGAGGAGCCTGCAGGTAGATAATGGAGCCCAACCTAATCTCTCCTGCTCAGTAACATGTGTGGGACACATACAACTCAAGCAGTCTCAAAGCTGGAGTTGTGCCTTGGGCAAGCACAGCCCTGGGACCCCATGGGCACACAGCTCCAGGCCAGGAGGCTATAGGGGCAATAAAGAGGAAAAGCAAGATCCTGAACATGCATATCTCTGTCTTACTTAAATGCTTATTGCTTATATCTCTTCCTCTCCTCAACCCTGCCTTTTCCTGACACTTTGCTTTCTCCTCTGGCATCTTTCCTGCTCCTTTGAACATGCTCCCAGGAGAGCTCACACTGTCACGCTCGCTCAGCAAGCTTTTAAACATGAGCAGGGAATGGAGGAAAGGTTTAAGTGTCAGGGGCCAAGCAAAGCTATTAGGTTGTGCTTTTTTTTTCTGGATTCCATCGCCTTTGCCTTCCTGAAAGAGACTTGGGTGTCTCTTTGGAAACCTGCTTTGCTGCTCCTTGTTTCACTTCAGTAACACTCACGCTATTAAAAATAGCATGCTGTTGAAAAGATGGCACACTGGGTTTGTTGCTCTGTTTCTAAAACAGCCCTGAAGATACCAGGAAGGCTGAAAATCATCAACGAGCCAGAGGCAGACGAACTGCACACAAAGAGGTACCACGACCAACATGTAGCTCAGAGGCACAATTTTTCCTTGGTCCAGGAGGTGGTTTTTCAAGCATGTCCCAGGGGACAGCCACTGCAAGGCAGAGCAGAACAATCCCCGAAGGTCAAGGTGGCTGATCCTCCATGTCCCAGCCCCTCTCCCAGCCACACTCTCCTTCCCACGGGTGAGACCGGACAGGGCAGCACAATAGCCATTTCCCTCTTTGCAAATACTATAATTGGAGTTACTGTGCCACATTTTCATGACCCACAATGAGGGTCGGATGCTCAGGAGACCTCAGTTCCTGTTTAGTCACTAAGAGGGCAGAGATTTTCAAAGAAGCCTGCATATTGTATGCTATGTTTATCAGAAAATAGACCTAAATACCAAATGAGTGCTATAGCTTGGCTTTTGAAAAAGCCTTTAAAAATCCCAAACCACCTGGTTTACCCAGATAGGAACAAAGTGATGCTGTAAATCTGGTAACTTGCCAGAGCATGGCATGATGCAGTCGGTGCTACCCTCGCTCTGCTGCAGCCTAAATTCCGCATCAACCCTGTCCCTCAGACACTCTCAAGCTAGTCAATAAGATGTTTCTTACTGACAGCGCTGACCTGAAGGTGGAACTGAGGCCTCGCTATATGTAGGTAGGGATATTTTCATATTTTGCACAACAAAAAATACCTGTAAGTAGGAAGTAACCACATGTTATAAGACGTTAGATCTCTTACCCCTCTGCAACCATCGCATCTGAGTGCCTCACAGCCTTTCAGATATTTATCTTCACAACACTCCTTGACAAGAGACACGGACAGGAAAAATGGAGTAATTTGCCCTTGGGTTCCCACTGTAAATGATGGAGCTAGAATTGAGCAAAGCCTCCCAGATTTCAGCTCGGCTCCCCACTCACTGAGTAAGCCCTTCTCTGCCTCTCAGGGTTCAATGGAGATGGTCAGTGTTTCCTAATAGAAATCCTTCTCCCAACATACAAGATGAAGGGAGGGAATTAAAACACGAAAGAGAAAGATTTTGGCTAGAGCCATAGGGCAAAGGAAGGTCACCATGGCCTGGAACCTATCTCTGTGATGTCCATACCAGAGCCTGCAGTCCATGAGTTATTTCCAGGCACATTTTTCTCACTCTCTGATCAGATTTGGAATCAATAAAGCATCTCCTTCTATTTCAACAGCAACCCAGCAGAAACTGCCAGAAGCAATATATAATCACTACTGCAATTCTTATTGATATGTCATCAGAAAATTGCATTTCTTAAGAAGACCTGCAATAACTGCTGGAACTAGGGATGGACACCCTGATCCTACAGAAGTCATTCTGACCATCAGCACATAGACAAAGACCTTGTTTAAAATACAGCAAAACTAGATTTCATTATCTGAAGAGCAGCTAAATAATAATATAGTACTTAAGCTTAAAATTTCTATTAGGAGCCCACCTGAAAAATAAATCAATAACTTTCAGGTACTTATTTTAAAAATATTGATGATGTCTTAATATAGGCTTTTGAGTTCAAAGCACTTCTACTAAGTTCGCTGAGAGTTCAGACAAAATCAAAACAACCAGAGGCACACGTCATCTCTGCTCTGTGCCACTGAACTGAAGCCCAAAGCAGTCAGGCCCCTTTCTCCCTCTTCTCAATCACTGTGATTCACAGCATGCTCTAGAAAGAGATAATATTATTCCTAGAGAGAGACTGTATCTTCAGTGTCTGCTGAAAAGTCCCCTAACTAAATAAAAGAAACTTGAGCTGCTAATATTTACTCACAATATTGAGCTTCTTGCCTTCATAGTGGCACAAACACACTCATTTCTACTGGAACAAAAAGTTTAAGCAAAATTCAGGCAAAACGCGCTGTAGAGAGCCATACCTCTGCAGGAGTGGTCCATCTTGTTGTATTTGAAGTACCCACTTTTGCACTGGCAGAGCGCAACTCCATCAAAGTCAGTGCATTCAGAAGTTTCCTTGTCACATTCAGGGTCTTTCTGCTTGCACAAGCTGCCAACTGTCAGGAGGAGGTAGCCAACATCAGTGCAGTTCTCTCTAAACCCACCATTACATGCATGTGCTTTCCTGGCATCACATTCAGCTCATGTGTTGCTTTAATCTCCTTTCTTTTTTTTCTTTTAAGTAGTATTTTTTACACTAGGAGACAGTCAACATGACTGTGCCACCTTTTCTTGCATATCTACCATCATTTGTAAGGGCCAATAGAAGGAGAGAATAATAAATGTTTCAGCTTGGAGGCAGAAGGGGAAATGAAAAAGAAAAATTTGGTTTGGCTCAAGCTGAAACACATTCACCCCTGAGATAGTTCAACAAATCATTTTTTAAGCTTATAGCAAGCAAAACATTTTGCTAAGCCCAAAGCAATTTTTTTTTTCCATTTCAATCTTAAGCACTAGATTTTTTTCATTTTTCAAACAAAGAATTTGTCCTTTCATTTACATTACTTCAAAGTAGTGTTTTACTTCAGAAAGTCAGACTTACTTCAGAAAGTCAGATTTGTTACAACAAGCATTCAGCAAAACTGTGGGTAAATGATGAAAACTGTGTCACCAAATTTACATTTTTTACTGGGAGGTCAGACTAAATGGAATGAAGAAACAAAAAAAATATTCATGAGAAATAGGATTTTATGGAATACACGTCACTCATTTGGCACTCACCTTTTATGAACCTCTCCCTGCTAGATCCATCATATTTTTTTTTTTATCTGACGTCTTTTCTTGTAAGCACTTACACAAGTACATAATTCGTTCCTTATTTTGCTTATTTCCAGTTAAAAGTAGACTTTAGCAGAAGCATTGTAATCAGAGGAATGGCTAGATACAGTCTGAGAGAATCTACCAAAATAATTCAGGTAATTCAGTCCTTGGTGGAGTGCGGCTTTAAAGCACAGCCTGTTAAAAGCGCATGCTAAATTTCTCATCTTTGTGTTTATTTTGCCAAAACAATCTGTGGGGTTTCCCACTACACCCAGGCTGAGTGGTGCTGCTCTTTATCCACAAAGCCTCAAACCCTGAAGTCACAGAGCTCCATGAACAGAAGTTCTGTTGCAGTAGCCTGCCTTTCAAGGGTGCTCATTCCCTGCATCCTGCTGGTACCTCTCGCAGCTAAATCTCCTCTATCGCTCCCTCAGAAAGCAAGGACCAGGAGGTACAGGGCACAGGGCCAGCACCAACAATGGGGTCCACCTAGAGAAGGTCCTGCACAACACTCACAGAATCATAGAATTAACTAGGTTGGAAAAGACCTTTAAGATCAAGTCCAACTGTTACCCTCAGACTGCTGAGTCCACCACTAAACCGTGTCACTGAGGGCCTCATCTACATGTTATTTGAACACTTACAGAGATGGTGATTCCACTACTTCCCTGGGCAGCCTGTTCCAATGCCTGACTACCCTTTCTATAAAGAAATATTTCCTAATATCCAATTTAAACCTCTCCTGAAGCAGCTTGAGGCCATTACCTCTTGTTACTTGGGAGAAGACCAGCCACCTCCTCTCTCCATCCTCCTTTCAGGTAGTTGAGGAGAGTGACAAGGTTCCCCCGGAGCCTTCTCTTCTCCAGTCTAAATGACCCCAGTTCCCTCAGACATTCCTCATAAGACTTGTGCTCCAGACCCTTCACCAAGTTTGTTTCCCTTCTTTGGACCCGCTCCAGCAACTCATTATCAATCCCATAGTGTGGAGCCCAGAACTGAACACAGTATTCGAGATGCAGCCCCACCAGTCCTGGGTACAGGGAGATTATGACTTCCCTAGTCCTGTTGGCCACACTGTGACAACACTGATGTGTTTCTCAAGTTCTCTGTGCTACATCCACATTCCTCTTTGGCAGGTAAGGATTTGGTAACAGAAATCAAAAGCTCTTAATTGTGAGTCATTTTTAGACAGGGCATCACTGAAACTGGGCAGTCAGGAGAGCAGAGTTCCCCATATAGCCTCCAGTGGTTTCAATCAACTTCACTGAGAGGGTTTGTCTCTTGGCTTTCACAATGTTTCCCTGCCTCCCAGCTGCACCGGTGGAATTAAGACTTACGGTTTTTTGATCTGGCTGGGGCCCAGTGTCACATCCAAAAGATGAAAGGCTGCCCTACAATGCCTTCTAATCCCGTGTTGTGTGATGTTTTCACAGAGGAACAGATTTCTCACACATGTGGCAAAGATAAGGCTCAATATCTGCATCCCTTTCATACCGAGAGTCTCTTAAGATGACTCCCATTTAAATAAGATAAAAAAGATTCAGGGGGGGTTTTCCAAATGCCAAAATCTTTCTCTTTGTTATAGAAGAAGCCAAATAAAACACCCCTTTCCCCTCCCACCACAGTCCCTCCAGATGCTATTTACCTCTGTGGAGCGGCTTCAGGCTGGAGATGAACTGGCAGGCTTCAGTGGGGGATTTGCAAGCTCGAATGTAGCTTTTCACACTGCTAACAACGTCATAAAGAGTCACATTGGATGCTAAAGAGAATGTGGATTGCACTGAAACATGCACAAAATTCGTCTCCCTAACAGAAAACAAAACAAAACAGCCCTGAGTACCACAGGTCAGTCTGATGTCATTGTTAGCACCTTATACATAGGACTCTTATTAATGCATATTATACATAGGCATAAAGCAAGCGATGCTTATCACAGACAAATACTGCATACATACTGGAACAGTCATGCATTGTAACAGACCTCAGAAACAGCACAAACTTACATACAGAGAGGTTAATTTGGGGCTGGAAGGGGTGCTGGTAGCTAATTTTGAAACCATCCATAAATCCCTCCTGGGCAGCTCACAGGCCCATCCCCAGGCCCCTCAGTCCAGGAGGGGATACCAGGAAAGCCACACAAGATGATCAAGCATTCCCCATGCACTGACTACTGTCAGGTCAGATTACATCGAGCCCAACACCCACTCAGAATGGGGAATGTGGATCTCAAGTTGAACATCCTAAATGCTTAGGTTTCTCATTCTTCCCCCAGTAGCCTTAGCCTTACCTGGTTGCCTTAACTGTGGAGTGATGGTACCCTGGTAAGCCGGACAGTGATGCATCAAGCTGCAAAGAAGGAGAGAGCAGCTATTAGTGGCCATGGGGGTGAGGAGGGATTCAGCCCCGTGGGACACAGCACAGGATAGTCCTTCTGGGTCACCAATACCACCCCCTGCATTCACCAGAGCTGTCTGCTGAGGCCAAGGGGGCTCTGAGCATCCCAGCACTTCATCTGCTCAATAAGAAAAAAGTGTCATCCTGTTGCCAGCAAGGGATGGCTGAAGTCACCATTATGCCGTCTTGGACAGGAACAAAGGCTTGGGGATTTCAACATGAGCATCTGCCTGGAGCCCCACTATGCAATGACCACAAAGTGGGGCTTCTGAGGATGAGCCAGAAGCTAGTGGGAAGAGAGCCTTGTGCGAGGCCAAGATCCAAGTGGCACCCTCAGAGCCTGCACATCTTCCAAGGAGCCTCCTTCCCCTTGGATCCATGTGGCCATTTGTTTTCACTCCCCAGCACAAGCCAGGCAGGCAGCATCAAGGCAACTCACTCCATCTCCCCCCTACTTTTGTGGGATCTCCAAATCACCTACTCCAAAAAAAGTTGGGATGAATTGCAGCCAACCCAGCAACTGCTAACAGGTCAAATTCATGCATGCAATGATCTGGCTAAGAAAACGCACAGAGATGTACCTATCCCCAGCCCAGGGTTCTTTTTGGAGCAACTGATGGCACAGCATATGGGGAACTAATAGCTCACCCACCACTTGCTCCTAACTGACTGAAAGCCACATGGCTGTGATAGCACGGCTGGGAGCTCTACAAAGAGGAAGGTATATTTGGGTGGGTGCTGCTGTTGAGTTTCATCTCATGGGGTTTGACTTAAAAGCAAGGTGTCACCAGCTGCAGTCCAACCTGCCCCAGTACCTGTAAGATATACTGATGAACAATGAAACCCAGAGTTACTGTTTTAATGTTTGACCTTAGAAGAGCACTAATGCCCTTTCAGGGTTTGGAGAAGGCAATGCAGCCAGCGGGCACTAGGAGAGAATGTAGGCTACAGAAGCATGAACCCAGCCACATCACTTCACAAAAAGGGCTGCAGGATTTTCTGGGCAGATATGTTGTCTTAAGCCCCATAGCAGTCAGATCTCTCTGCTGCTGTCTTGACAGCCAGGGCAGAGAAGGGGAGAGAAGCATGATGCAGTTTAAAAGCATGCATCTTGCCAATCCTACTAGCTCCAGACCAGGATGGCTCGATGATTAAAAAGGCTAAATCCACACTAGAGAGTCTCATGGCTACCCATGACAAATGTAAAAGGAGCAAAGGGGACCTGTCTCATCAGCATTGCCGAAGTCCTGACAATGACACTCACCATCGCCAGGATCTCACCCTCAACGTGGAGGAGCTCTGCATACTTTCCATGGGTAATATTAAGTTTCAGGGGCACCTGGCCAATAAATATTCTTACTAAAAAGGAGAATAAGACAAGTTAGTCAGAACACACATCTCCATACCATGTGTAACTGTGGTTTATCCACATCTCACATTTACATGACCGCCTGTCTGCATGGAAAACCCCTTCACACAGTGGACAGAAAACTCACAGCTTATAGTCACTGCCCCAGTAAAGCAAATTCCCAGCCTTGGGATTTTTCCCAAGGTTTACTGCAGTGTTCCCACATCCCAAGTCAAACTCCAGAGCTCAGTGCTGTTCAGCCAGCATTTCACTGCAGCATTCCTACATTTCATATAGAAACACAGACTAATTTAAAAGGATCCCTGAGCACAGACAGAACTAGGTAAATTTAGCAACAAGACAGCTTTAGGTACCAAAGCTATTTATAATAATTTTGGGTAAACATGTCAAATATCTCACCCACCCCTCCAATGGAAAGAAAGCAAATGAGCAAGTCGAAATAAGGCACTGGAAAAATGACATTTTAATTTTTCAAATTGTTGGACAGAATGAGCAATGACATTTGAAAAGAGGTCCAAAAGATGCATTTTTCCATTCTTAGATTGATACTTGATTCATGGCAGCAGAATTCAATAATCCGAGTTGTCCAGACTTGGAGAGATAATACCCCTAAATCTTGTACGAAGTGTCATGAGATACTCAGTGGAAATGAGAACTCAAGAGCTCAGAAAAACAGAATACCATTGCACACAACGTTATAAAGCCTCCACTTCTTTCCCATTTTTCCTCATATACAAAGCCTATCTTCAGCACAGATTTTATATCAGACAGCTATAATGTAACAATTCTCAGTAAAAAAGAGATGAGAATCACCCTCACAGTGTTTATATAATCTACTCATATCCCAGTTCAAGGCATAATCAAAGCAACTCTCTAAATTAGAAGCTGACACATTCCAGCTCGAAGAAATGTTTCAAAACACCCTTAAGGGACACCTCACCCATGTCTCCTTAGCAAAATTTCCATTCCTCTAATCCTTGCTGATTAAGGGTCAGAAGAAACCCTAGCAAAACAAATTCCACTTTACAATGAAACATTGTAAATCCTTGAGATTTAGAGTCCTCTAATAGAAAGGAGGGGGTCAGAACCTGAGTTCCAACTAATAATTGTGTTGCATGAAAAATGCTAAAGGTACAAAACAAGACCTTGATCTTACAAAGACTTTTCATGGCTGCTTAACTTTCCACACATGGCTGATCCCACTGAAGCCAGGTTACACAATAGCCCATGTCACTTCTCTCAAGCCAAGGGCCATCCCCACTGTTTGTAGGGCTTCGAGCTATGAGAAGCTGCTGAATGATTTCTGGGGGTTGTAAAACACATGAGGAACAGAAGGGGCACATCTGTCCTTAGTAACAAGCCTGAGCCCGCCACTCTGTTGCTGTTTTTAAGAAACTCTGAGCCATCACCGTGCCTGCTCCCCAACACAACAGCCATTAGACACTGCACTTGTATAAACAGTAAAAAGCTCTTGTTAAAACTGGTGGCTGGGAGCAACATTAAGCTCCTGAACTAGTATGAGCTTCAGTTAATTTATTTTAGAAGATTACAGATAATTACTTCCATCTTTTTCTTCACTGTTTTTTCACTTTTGTTTTCTTACCTAAATTGCACTTTCCTTTTTCCAGCTCATAGCCAAGAGGACACTGACAAATATAAGAGCCATGGGTGTTGTTGCAGGTGGCCAGTGCAGGACAAGGGTTGGAAAGACATTTATCCACATCTACAAAAGCAGAAAAAAAAAAAACAGGTTATAGTTACAGAATCACAAAAATCAACTGCTGGGTTAAAAAAGATCAAGTTGGCTCCTCTTCTCTGACCCCCTGAGCATTATCAGATTCTATATTGCATCATTTGCGCTTACTATTTATCCTGATGGAGCTTACTTATTCTGTTGGAGCTGAAAGAATAAACACAAACCACTTTCTCTTGAATATTCATTCAAAAGCCCTTGGGATCCAGTGTTGATGCATGTTAATATGAACACCCAGCTTGTCTACAGCGCTGCTCATCTGCAGATCTCAGAGTATTTTCCAAAGACAAACAATCTTACAGTTAAGGATGGAGAGACAGTCAACGATAGACTTTGGACCATGGACTCCTTTACCAAAGTCCTGCCCTTTTCATCTAAGCCCTGTTTCCATGATCCAAAGCTAGTGCTTGAACACTGGCGCAGTCTGTAGGCTACCCAGTAATGGTGGAAGCAGCCTTAGCTGCTGTCACCATCTTTACCAGGGCTGCAGTTTCCTCCATGCCAGGCTGGGGTGGCCACAGCAGCGATACCTGCCTGTGCCATCACTTGCAATGCACATCCTTCTGAGAGAGCGAGGACTTGGGGAGCACACACCAACTGAGAAATAAGGAGTATCAGGGGATTAATGACTATAGTCTCAGATGCTTCATAGATGAATCAACTTAAACTGCAAATTGAGGAAGAGAGCTAATACTCCCCTTTGAAAAAAAAACATGTCCTGGTCAAAAATGCTCCTCTTGCTCTGCCTGTGACTCACACAAGCACAAACACATCACACACACATGCAAGGGCAGATCATAGGCAGGACTGTGGACTTGTTGGCAACAAGGCAGTACAAGACAAGCAAGACAGCTTACACCCCAATTGTAACTATTTTGCGGTTGCTAATGAGGACTGCAGCAGAGGCAAGAAGGATGGGCTTTGCAATTAAAGCACAAAGCATGAGAGCCAAACCCATGTGTGTGTATCTGACAGCACTGTGATCCCCATGGCATCACAGAGGCCGCGCAGACCAGAGTCCTGAGCCAGCCTCTGTGTTAGGACACGCTGTTGGACGCAATTACATGTCTCAACTAGCCTGGCACGGCTACTCCAGCATCAGCAAGGAGGAGATTTGCTGCTTCTGATATAAGCAGCCAGAAATGAGTGGACATATTTTAAAATACTGACTTTTCGTTTTGCTGTCCTTCAGTTTGTGCTTTGTTCCATGGGGACCAGTGCAGCTTCTTCTCTCACGATGGTGAGTGCCCATGTACAAAGCACTATGTCCAAGGTAGCAGAAGACTCTTTTGCATTCTGGTAAGTGGGAAACCTCAGTACTTAAAGAAAAGAGTAACTTGCCTAAAGTGTGAATTGCTTGATATAAAGGATATGCTCCCTTAATTTTTTGATTAAAAAAATCCATTCCTCTACAGTTTTGGGGTTTTGTTTTTTTTTTTTTGTTGTTGTTGGGTTTTGTTTTTGTTTTTTTTTTCTTTCATGGAGCTGTAGCTATAATTAAAACCAATTAGCTTGATAAGTAACCTTTAAATACTTAATTATTGGATGGAATATATACCATTGCCAGTATTTCACTGAGATTAATCCAATTAGCACACAACAATATCCTACAGTGGCATAAGGGCCAGGCTCCTGAACTTCAGACACACAGTTGGTTTCCACTCATATAAAACTTTGGTCAATGTATTTACTTGAGAAGATAAGGAGCCTGGCAGCAGTTATAAATGATTGTAACAATACACTCAGCAAGATGTACACCAAAGGGTAACGGGTTAAAACTTAAACAGGGGAAGTTTAGATTGGATATAAGGAAGAAGTTCTTTACTGTAAGGGTGGTGAGGCACTGGAATGGGTTGCCCAAGGAAGTTGTGAATGCTCCATCCCTGGCGGTGTTCAAGACGGGGTTGGACAGAGCCTTGGGTGTCATGGTTTAGTGTGAGGTGTCCCTGCCCATGGCAGAGGGGTTGGAACCAGCAAGGTACTTTCCAACTCTAACTACTCTATGATTCAATGATTCTATGTAGCCTACCAGAAGAAGCAACAGGCCCTTGGGTAGGAGACGATTTAGTGATGTGGGGAGAAAACTACCATAGATCGTAGTAACAGAAGTTCCAACACAAATACCAGGTGCTGGCCAACTGCCTTTTCTCATGAATAAACTAAATATTGATTGATATCCAGCAACACTGCCAACTGATCAACAAATATAGAATGCATCCTACTCTTACCTAAAAGGCCAGTCAGCTTTATTTTCTTAAAATTTTCAAATTTCAGCTTACCATTTATAACAGAAATGTTCACCAGAGTGCTCACCCTCTTCCAACAGTTCAGCTTGATTGCTAAACACTTAGCTTAAAAATACCAACATGGAGACTGAGTTCTTACCCTCAAACCCTGCTGCCAACAGGCTTGTCATACATACATACATAACCCTTTGGAGACCCTTAAAGGGGGAACCAGGTGTTCCTGGTGTCCCCACCACTGATGAGCACCACTAGGCACATTACCTGTTGCTGGAGATGACATCCTCAGCCTGGGTGTGCTACCTGATGGAGGAACAGTGGTTGCTTTGGTAGCAGCCAAAGTAGTTGCAAGGCTCACAGTGGTCTTGCTGGTTGGAGAGGCTTCAGAAGGACTCGTAACAAGGACGTTTTCCTTGGTGACTTTACCAAGCCTTGCAGTGGTGGGATCCACAGCTTCTGTGCTTTCACTAATGGTGTAGACACGCTTAGTGGCAGCCGGCGTTTGAGCTCTATGGTCTTTCGTAGTGCTGGCATCACCTGGGGTTGGTGGGTGACTGGCTGGTGTTGTCAGCACAGGTTTCACTGTGGTCCGTACAACCACAGGGATGATGATGCTGTGGTTTGTGGCACTCAGTGAGGGGGTATGGGGTGCCTCTGTTGGCCCAGGCTGTGGGGCATCACTGGCTGTGGTAAGCAGCGGCGTTGCCTTCCCAAAACTGCCCCCCTGGGAAGTGGTGACTCTGGGTGAGGTGGTCTCTGTTACTGTCACGGGATCAGAAACAGACATGAGGTGTCCACCAAGCTGCTCCATAGGTGCTGTAGGAAGAAGAGACCCGGTGGAGGTAAAGGTGGTGCTGTCTCGGGGCTGGTGCGTGACATTGTGCTTTTTGGTCTCTCTGTGTGAGCTCCCAGCCACGGCAGCTGTGGAGGGCACCCGCCTGACCACAGTCGTAGCTACAGAGGTGCTTGTTTGATTGCTATCATTGGACTGTGAGACTGATGATGGCGACGAAAACAGAGGCAATAAAGATGCTAACGAATAAGATGGGGAAAACAATGAGGAAGTGGGCGAGGAGGATGACAAAACCTGCAGAGGGGATGAAGATGCCATTACAGAGGACAAGAGTGGCTCAGATGACTCCGATGATGTAAACAGATAATTTGGTGCTGGTGTTGATGACAGTGAGTGACGCAGAGATGACAGTGAGGAAGGGGCTGGAAATGCTGATGAAGATATAGATGACCTGCCAGTGGTCAACAACCCAGAGTCAGTGTTGAAGAGAGTTGTATGTTGTACGCTGCCTGCAGAAGCAGAAGTCAACTGTTTGGAAGAGTGTACCAGCAACGGCTCTGTAGATGGTTCAACAAAACTGCTTTCTCTGGATGCATTATTCCTCCTGTCCAGTGCCACAGAAGATTTTGATGGATCAGAAGGGTTGGAAATTTCAGGAAAAAAAGTGGAACTTTCTGAGGAGTCAGCAGAGGTGCTGCTATTCGAGATAGACAGGAGGGTCCTTTCTCCTCCTCTGGTATATGTGGTTGAAATGTATGTGCCATCCGTATGAGAAACTGAGGTCCTTTTCTCAGCATCGATGCTATTGACTGGCTGATGGCTGCTTGAAAAGCCTGGAGTAAAAGAACAAAATATATTAGAAAGGTGGAGTAGTATGAAAGTATTTTGATGTCATATTAAAATAATTTGTTAATTACATAAAAAGTTCTTGTCTGTGAACTGGCCCATGCTCTTAAAAAAAATTAGAGCGCCATCCAAACATAGGTATTGAATTATGAGCCTGCATTTAATTGGTTCTAAAATGGTGAACTCAGACAGTCACAAGGCTTCTGTGAAATGCATAGGTTTCTAAAACACTGTTCTTTCAGTATTGCTTTTCTAATGTGATTGAGCGCTTATCATTCCATGATATTTTGTGGCAAGCTAAGCAGGAAAACATATCTGTTCTCTTTATCACTTGAAATTTATGAAACTCATATTCTCTTCTTCTTATCCTCCACTCCCAACTAAAGAATATCCATCTTCTTCTGCTGATTTGTTTTTAGATACAGTGATCTTCTTGCCTCTGCAAATGAATTTATTACATTATGTTACTTTGCAGCCTATCATGAACTCACTGATTGAAAACTGCAGTCAGGAAATCCTAAATTATTACCACATTGGTCTGCAAAAAATTCAGATTATCTACTATAAAAGACGCAGTCAATTTCAGGATGTACAGCTAATCTCAGCAATCTCTAAAAATAAAAAATAGAGTATTGAAAACTTGATTTAATTCTACTATTAATTTAGGTCATCATGAAACACTTGAAAGCATCACCCAAAAGAAACCAGTTAGGATGAAAAAAAAAAATAATGAGGACATCAAAACAAGAGAGTTTCCCTGCTCAGGTTCATGGCTTCGCTTCTGGAATGATTCCTAGCTAGAGGGGTCTGGTTTTGAGACCTTTGGTAAAAACTTTCCCCTGAGTGAACCCACAGGTGGCATTGCATGTACTAATAAATGAGAATTTTGTATACAACATAGATAAATGCAGGGCAATATGAACATCCCCCCACCTCAAATGTACACTGGGTGTACAACTCACTAACTTACTTGTGAGATCGTTTTGGACAGAAGAGTAAGTGGGTAACTTGGAAGAACGTGTGAAGAACGTCTCCGTCGCAAAGCCCCTGCTGGCGGAGGCATTGACTGTCCCACTCTGCTCCGCTGACACTGTCTGAGCTGGCGCTGGAGAGCTGTCAGTTTCGGCATAGGAAGCAGAGCTACCGGCGCCGCCAGCCAACACACCATCCGTCACTGAGTGCAGTGTCCTCTCTCCACCCCCAGCAGACCTGGATGAACTGTACACAGGATCAGTGATGGGGCTGGGCATCCTTTCCTCAGCACTCAAGCTGCTTAGGGAGTGATGGCTGCTGGCCACAGCTGGAATAGGATCAAAAAGCAGGCATCTAATTTTTATCATCTCAAAGTAGATAGCACTTGTGAGTTCTACAATAATTCTGCTTGGAAATGCAGATTAATAAAATTGCACAGATAAAGATTAAATACAGATTAAGAAGATCTCACATATATATCACCTTAAATGTGGGTTTTATACAAAAAGCTTACTCTAAAGAAAGAGAGAGAGACAATCAGTACCATTAGAGTCACAATGGCATATAATTATCACCACAACCCACGCAGGCAGTGGATGTGTCCTGCAGGAGGAAGTTACACATCTCAGTCCTGGGATGTTTTTGTTAAGCATCAACAGCTGCAGATACACAATACCAAGCAGCAGAATCACCACTGCTTCTAAATCCTCATCACGATACCCACAAAACTCTGACATGTTTGTGGTCGTATCAACCCCATGGAAGAGGGGAGTGGAGGGGCAGTACTGTGTTTTCTATTTCAAACTCCATCCCAGAGTTGAATAAAACTCACCTGAAGGTACACGGGTAGCTGAGAAGTAGGTGGAGACCCTGGATGAAAGGGTGACCTTGGGCTCTGGATAGCCTGCTTGGCTGGATGGGACGTGTCCTGCTCCAGGCCATGCTGTGGAAGATGGGAGGAAGCTAGTACGGGGCTCCCTGGCCATGTCTGTGTGAGACATGGGGCTTTCTGCTGCTGTGCTCCACGTGCCATGGTTAGCTACAGCCTGAGATGTCCCCTCCTTGTGGCTGGAGAGTGTGGTCGAGATATATACAGTGTCAGTAGGAGCACCAGAAACTGTTCTCCCTCCCTCTGGAACTGCAAATCAGATATACACATAGAATTATTTAAAAACGTTTATTTTGCATATTAATAATACCTTTGAGGACTCTTCAGGGACTAAAATCTGAATATGTCGATCCCCACAGTGAAGGTGTTACTTGGTGACCAGCATGACTTATTTGCTAAGTGGGGTTTTCAGGCAGCCTGTACTTTCCCCCTTTACTTTTCTGGCATTTTTACACCAGAAAAATTAAACAGATTGGGGTGCATGGTGTTTCTGGAGGAGAATGGTGGCAGGAATGTAGGAACTAGTCTAGAAGGTTGTGCAGAAAATTCCCTTGGGCAGATCAGTAGCTTTCATACCTGCTCTGGTGGGACAGCAGAGCTGAGCTGAGCAGAGCAGAGCTGAGGCTGAAATACACAGTAATTGGGATATGAGGAATGGCAAAAGGTCCACTAATTCCTTGCCATGTCTCATGCCAGGCTTCCCTGGTTTGAGTGCTCAGGTCAAGGCTACATGACAGCTTTGAAATATGGCCCAGAAGAGCTGCCTGGCTGTCTAGTTCCCAGCATAAGGAACACTGCCCCAAACGTCACGAGGCAAATAACTCACCAGCTATACAATGCTAAAACACCATTCACTATAAACCAGACTTACTAAAAAGGCAAATCTAGTTTAAAGCTAGACAACTCGGAAGCTCAGGAGGGTGGCAAGGCACAGGGATGTCCTTAACAGCAAACCTGGAAATCAGAAGACCCACCTGAAACACTTGGTTGAGGCAATGGGACTGAAATGCTGGGAGAAAATGCAGGCAGTGGCTTTGTTGGAAGTTCAGCAAGTCCAGCACCACTCTGTGAAACACTGCTCTGCCTCCCAGGCTCTGTTGCTGATGAGGATGATAGAAGAACCACATCGAAGGAGCTGGTGTGGGGCAAAGCAGAAGCAGAGCTCCCTGCCACATTGGATGCTGCATGGGTGTCTGACACAGGCACTGTGCTCCTCTCCCCACCGTTGGTGGGTATCACTGAGCTGGGTGTACTGGTGAGAGGAGTATTGGGCAGGCATCCTCCTGTTGCCAAAGTCCCTTCAGCTGAGAAAGAGCAAAGCAAAATACAATTATACACCCTAAGCTATAAACAGGTGGGTGTGCTCTCTTCCACCACCACCCTTAGGCTGATGGCAAAGATATGATGGAAAAACCAAACCTGGAGAAAACACTAACTGTGAAGACATAACCCTTTCCTGTGCAAGGAACTGCTGCTCATAAGAGAACAACTTGAAAAGGGCACCAGGAACAAGCTGCAAGAGCTCTATTGGTTTTGCTTCCCTTCAGTGCTGCTCCAGCACTACAGTCCAGCCATGGGAACAGTACACCTGCAGTGCCACTGTGGGTTACAGCAGCACCAAAGTCCCTGGTACTCGAAACAAAGCATGGCAGGCTTGTGTGGGATCAATAAATACTGCATTTGCATCCCACGGCAAAAGTCTGGAATGACTAGTGTTATGTGCTGTTTGTATATACACAGCCCACAGGGCAGTCTTGAAATTGTGCTGTCTCAGCAAAGCACACCAAATCTGAAGGCCAGACTGCTCTTGTAGTAAGGCTGTTGTTTTTTTTCTGGTGACTAAATGTGAAAAATAGTTAATGCACTTTTCTCTGGAAGTCGAAATTTTCTTCCATGACGACCAACACCATTGTCCAGCAGTTTTTTGCATGCCCCTACTCCTCCATTCAGAGCAGTCATTAGAGGTCTATAGGAAGAAGCCCCATGGGTACGGTCAGAGCTCACCTGGGGAAATGCTTTCTGAAGCAGGTGGTGAGCCTGCGAGAAATGGGTCTGTGGATGACACAGTGGCACTTCTGCCACCACCACCCTGGGCTCCCAAAGAGGGCTGAGTATGGTCTGGAGAGCTGACAGATCTGGTATCAGTGGTGGAAGTCTCTGTTGTTCGGGCCAGTCTGGTGATGGCTGGCAAAGACCTTAACGTTCTCCCTCCACCCTTGGCAGCTGTTGTGGAATCAGAGGTACTGGTGGTAGGGAAATTGGTTCTTCTGTCTGTTGCCAGGATGCTGAATGATGCATGGCTGCTTCCAGTAGCTAAGAGGTGATAAAGAAATAATTTACGTTTTTACACATACCAAACTATAAATAAACAGATGAGCTTTCTTCCAGTAAAACCCAGAGGCAGCAAGTACATACACAATTAGTAAATATGAAATCCAGAGAATCATCCACAGAAAATAGGAAATTTCCAAAGACATTAATCCTTCATACAGAAATTTGCCTTCTAAAATCATGGTTTGATGCTGAGAAAACTGCTATTATATAAAAACTGTTGAACTATTAACACTGAGCACTTGATTTCATCATTATGTGCCTGAGTGCACTCCATGCTGCTAGAACAAACAAATACTGTAACAACACAGAAAAGCCTGGAAATCAGTTCAGACAAGGCACTACACTGAGTAGTGTGATGGTCTTCAAGAAGGACTCTAAAGAAATGGGACTGGGGGATCAAACCCCTTCAGCACCCCAGTAAGGTCTTGGACTGAACTGCGACGTGAAGGACCTCAGAGACTACATTGAAAGTTGCCTTAAATTCGTTGAGCTGGTGCTATTTCTGTGAAGCAGCATGGTCCAAGGGGTAGGACAGAGGGCAGCACTGAGGTCTGTCCCTGGGACTGCAGGCACATGATCTAATCCTTGATCTAATGCTGAGTTCTTTTGCCTATTAAATGGAGAAACTTTCCACATATGTGCCCTTTCTGTAAAAGACCCAAACTACATTGTTTGGTCAAGCAAAAGCTGAAAAGGTTCAGACACACGATCACACTGTATCCTTCCAAACAACATATTCTGAGCAGATGAAAAGAGTCAGGCAAGCGTGAGATACAGTAACAGTCCTCCTTTTACTTACAAGTAAAATGGTATTTCACTTCTAACTTGAGCTCACCTAAGGAAGGACCTTCTGAAGGAGAGCGAGAGCGTGTTAGCACAGAGTCTGCCACCCACTCGGTGAAATCCGTGATTTCTCTGGACTCATGAAATCCATAGGTCTCTTTCACAGAAGATGTGGACAGGGATCGGATTGTGCCCAAGGTCCTGTACATGCCACTAGTGGCCGTGGAGACTTCTGCTGTCCATCGGCTACTGCTGGTGGCAGATCTTGGGGACCTCCCACTGCTGCCTGCGGCCATGGCTGAAAAGAAAGTGCTGGTGGGAGAGGAAGCACGGGGGTTTTTGTTTGTTGCTGAGCTGTCAACTGGTTGGTGGCTGCTTCTGACACCTAAGACACAATAAAAGCAGTTTGATTTATGCATCTAGAACTAGACATCTAGGGCTTGTTTATATAGCACACATTTCTATACTGTTCATTGAGAAATTGAAATGACCAGGTTCTCAAGCTGGAAAAGGCACAGCTCTGGGAAGAGTTGAACCCTTCACATCCAAGCATATGTGGCTTAAAAAAAAAAAAGCCATGAAAATCTCAACTTGAAATCAGATTTTTGAAGTGCAGGCTGTGCACAATACCCAGTTTATACGTTTAAGCTGCCTTTGAGCCTGTTTAAAACGTCAAGCTAAATCTAAAGGATGAGCTAAAACAGTCCTGACTTAGGTTTTCTAGTGACAGTCCAGAGAGCCAAGCTGCCACCTCAGTGGTGGGCTGACAGCACAGCTGTGGGGCCGAGCGCCCCGCAGCACTGGGCACTCAGGTCATGCAGGGCAGGCCACAGCCTCACCCACAAGATACTCAGAAACACCCCCATGCCCCAGCCTCATGTTCAGTGCAGCCTGATTTATCCTACGCTTAGCAGGCATGCTGCCCAGGGCTCTCCCATACTGCAGCGCTTGGGATGCTGGTATTTCACCAGCTCACCAGGAGCAGGAGCTGCACTGCAACTCACAGAGTGACGGGCTGAATTACGAATTAATAGTGAATGGTGGAGCAGAGCTCATCTGGGACCACTCCAAGGGCATGGGACAAAACAGCAATGTTGTAGCTGTGGGGACTCTCAGAACACTGCCTCTCTTACAGATCAGCATGGCAGATGCAGTGCCAGATGATGGCTGCAAATCCCCAGCAAAAGTGTCTCTTGGCAGGCAGAATGTGCATGCACATATTTCTGACCAATGACTGCTTTTCCCAGCACAGGAGTTGCATTAGCAATGAGGACATTGATGGTTTTCACTTTTTCACCCAAAAGCTGAGATGCACTCCCACCCTTCCCACCAGCCTCACTGTCAGCCCAACACAGCCAGTAATAAGAATATCCATGTATCCAATAACAACTGATGGACATATGTAAGAGAAAACAACATAGGTATATGAAATCTTGTCCAGCCCCAAAGCAGCCAGCTTTCAGACTTAACAAATTTACCTCTGAAGGTACTTTCGGAGGCAGAGAAGGAGCTTGTGAGCAAAGGCTCCCTGGGAGGCATTGGGAGATCAGAGGTTTCCTGTGAGCCACTAGGATGGTGTGTCCTGGCCCCTGAGGAGGAGAATGTCTCCCCTGAAGAGCTGGTGGGGTTGGTGTTATTGGCAGATCTCTCTGTCATGCCAGTTGTGTGGCCATTTGTGGGGTACCCTGGTGCGCCTGCTGCCATACTGGGCAAGACAGCACCATGCGTGTCTGAGCGCAGCATCGCCTCTTCTGCAGCTGGGACGCTCTTGGGATCGTAATTGTTGCTAAAGGCTAAAAAATTGGAGAAAAGAACTATAAAACTGCATGCACATAAATGAAAACAGCTGGGTAGGTTTCATCCTGCTATGATGTAGACAGTAGATGCAGATAATGTATGTGTGAATATTCTATATGGAAATATTTCATACTGGGAAATCATTAAGACAGGGAAAAATTGTCTCTCTATAGGAACTGCTGAAATTATTGCTTGCAAAATTCAACTGAAAATTCAAGGAAAATCTATCCTTTTCTTCCAACAAGAATAATATTTATCCATACTTTCATTTCTGTGAAATGTTTTTAAATGTACAGAATGTGCCAAATACAATATTATTCCTTCTTTCTTTAAAATAAAAAGGATGTATTTTGTTTATAAAGGATCCTTAAATAATGTTCTAAGTTATATGGCTAGCTATCAAAACTCACCTGGAGAAGTGCTTTCCAAAGCAGACGATGAGCCCATGAGTGACAAGTCTGTGGCCCCTCTGCCACCACCATACTGGCCTCCCAGAGACATCCCAAGGGACTGGCTCTGGGCTGAAGAGCTGGTCATTTCAGTACCAGAGGTGGAAATCTCTGCTGCATCAGCCAGCCTGGTGCTGGCTGGCAGAGACCTTAACATCCTCCCTCCACCCTTGGTGTCTGTTGTGGAAATGGAGGTGCTGGTGGTGAGGAAGTCTGAAATTCTCCTCTCCGTGGCTGAGCTATTGGATGGCTGGTAGCTGCTTCCAATGGCTACAGTACAATAATAAAAAAAAAAGATTCATATCATACATATGAAATTATAAACAGATGGATGCATTATCTTCCCAGATGCTTAGAGTGCACGTACAGATATTAAAACATAGGAAGTTTTCAATCTGGACAAAGTACTCTTCTGGAAAAGCATAAATCCCCTCACTGCAGGAAGACCTTGCACAAAACCCGGGGCTCACTGCCAGGACAGCACAGCTTCATGAGAGGTGGCGTAGCTCGGCCAGTGGGAAACCCCATGGGATAAGGACTGCAGGGACTTGCCTTTAAATCCCACCCAGTGGAAATCAGTCCAGGCTCTCTTAATATCTTTTTGTAGCTTGAGCACAGCATCAAACAGCAAAGGGGAGAGACCTGAGCATGGCCACATTCCTGCGTGAGCCTGCAGCTCAATTCACATCCCAAGGCTTAACAGAACACGGAAAAATGTTTAAGGAAGCACAAAATAGGGTAAAACAACAAACCACAGACTAACCAAGCTCACCCACAGCAGTGCTTTCCAAAGCTGGGTGAGAAGGGGCAAACCCATGCTCTGTGGAGGGCCTGGGGAAACGTCCCTGTGCCAGGGCCAGCAAAGAGGTCACCAAGGCCAAGGGCTGAGCTGCTGAGCCAGGTGCTACCCTTTGGATACTGGACCTCAGGTTTTCTGCAGCCCTGATGCTGCTCCCAGCAGCTGTGACAGAGGGAGAAGACATATCAGGGTGAGAACGCTGCAGTTGTGTTTGCTCCTGGCAAGCCCCGCACATGGAATAAGGAGTAGGTAACACTTGAGGCTTTCAATAAATTTGTGTGGAATGGGGTAAAGCCTCCAGTTTTGAGAGCTCCGGGAACTAGTTGCTTGCAAAGCAAGCGAGAGGAAGCCACGAAGACCAGGGCTCTCATGTTTGCTGTCCTGTATGGGTTGTTGAAACAGAGGCATCTCTTCCTGTCTAGCCGAGAGCAAATTCCCCTGGCATGGTCATGAGTATGGATTACCAACTTCATGCAGCACTCAGGTGGAACACACAGCTCAGGTAGGGCTGCGACCTCACTTTTGCTCTGCAGCTGGCACTGAACCAGCTGAGATATTTCACAGTTGCAGATGCCCGCCCTGCAGAGAACACAACAATAAGGTCCAAAGGCCTTTTTTATGTTTAATAGAAATGTTGGACCAAATTATGTCTTCTGTTGTTTTTTCCTGCTTTCAGCAGGAAATTTCAGCTAACCATCCAAATAATAACAAACAGAATATATGCAAAACGCATCATCTTCTCTGTTCCAAGAAAATAAAAGCTATATAAGGGCTTTTTAAAAGTATAAACCAAGTCTGTGGGCCAGCAAAGCTCACCTCCGAAAGTGCTGTCCATGGCAGGTGATGCTGTGCGTGAGGGGCTTGTGGAGTTGCCAATGACATTCCTGGGGTGCAGCATGACACTGTTTGCAACAGTCTGGCTACTGGCTTGTGGGGAGGACTGGGGCTGTCCTGGAGAGTCAGGGAAGGGAGTGCTTGGGACGGGCAGCAGCGTCCCCCCACTGCTCCCCGAGGGGCTTGTTGAAGTGGCTGCAGTGCTTACAGGAAGGCTACCAGATGGCTCCTTGCCTATCCAGCTGCTCAGCAGTTGCAAGGGGTCACTGGTGCCTGCAAGACAATGGGGGAAAGCAAATGAGTGCACAGAGACAGGCTGAAATGCCCACCCAGCATCCTGCATTGCCATTCTCTGCCTACCCCCCACAGTCAGGGATCCCTTTGCCCATACTCTCCTATAACAACTTTATGTTTGGGAGCTGCACCAAGTAATTCATAATTTTCAAGACTAAGAGAAGCCACACGGATCCTTCTCTCCACTCTCATGCATGAAGCAAGCCAGAAAACTGCCCTGAGCACATGGTGAGGATGGAGGGCCAGAGCCAGTGTACAATGCTCTAGCAATGCAAGGGGAGCCAGCCTTAACTGGTGCCCAGTTTCTCCAGGTAAAAGCATCCACCTTGTTCCCAGGCTGAACTGGGATGGCTCACCTGAGCGATGAGTCTCTGCAGATGAAGGTAGCATTGCTGTCATGGTATTGTCAAACCCCGCCACACGCCAGGCCCCATGGGGCTCACCCAGCATCCTCTCAACCGAATCAGTGCTGATGGCTGCCAAAACTGTACTCTCAGCAGCTGCTAGGGTGCTGGCAGAACCCAGAGCCTTCCTGTCTCTGTTCCAACTGCCCACAGAATGATGATGGCTTCCAGTAGCTGGAAAGCAATGCAGGAAGGGTCATGGTCTTTACTGTGAGAGTGGTAAGGCACTGGAAGAGGTTGCCCAGAGAAGCTGTGGCTGCCCCATCCCTGGAAGTGTTCAAGGCCAGGCTGGACGGGACTTTGAGCAACCTGGTCTAGTGGAAATGGGTTTGGGACTGGATAAGCTTTAAGGTCCCTTCCAACCCAAACCATTCATGATTTCCCCTGGAAAAGTTATTTTGTCTCTGCTGGAGTGGCAGCAACATCACTCACAGTGGTACCCACCCCTACCATATGCAATAGATAGAGTCACAGCTGCATCCCGTTTCCTCTGTTTAACACTGAGCACACTGCAGTAGGGACTGCTAGGAACAGAGGGTTTCTGTCACAAACATATAGCAGTATTTCAAAATTTGTCCTCATTTGTGTATGGCAAAAGAAACCCAGATTTAAAACACAAACAAAAACAGAACAAAAATAAACAAAAAAAACCTCAAAACATTAAAAATGCAGACGGCAATAAGGAGTTTATGTCAGGACAGCCAGCTGCTGGCACCCTGGGCACCTCCAAACTTTTTTCCCTAAAAAAAAAGAGGAATTATGAAATTAAATAAACCCTCTGTGCTCATATCTCAGCAAGACACATTTCATCCAGGGATATTGAGAAAAAAAATGAAGTGGGAACAGGGCAATTAGCACAGCCTTGTCGTCCTGGTGTGGGAAAAGGTTTTGATTTAATGCATGCTTAAAAAAGTACATTGGTTTATTCATGACCACAGTCCCACCAATGTGGTGAAGATTATGAAGAAGTCCAAAGGTAAGTGTTCACTTGCAGGATTTGCACATGAGGACCTCAGATACAAATCATGATGCAGCTGGTCAGATATTTTTATCCCAGGCACTTATAAGCTAGGTTGGGTTCATGATGGGGTTCAGCTCCTCCTTGAAAGAGGCATGGGGAGTTGGGAGTCTCCACTCTGCGTGCAGCCTTTGAGCTCCGTGGATGGGCAGGACTTTTGAAGGTGATGCTGGGTGTTGAATAATGACAGCAGCATCTCCCAAGAATCGCTTTCATTGTAACATTCAAAAAAATCAGCTTTTGATTTCTTCCAGAAATCTGAATTCCTAGCACTGGGGATGGGAATATTTCCTAACCCACTGGCTATGCTTGGACCATGGGCTGAGTATGGCAAACAGGGACTCTGGCATCAATGAAACTTACCACGATGATGGCTGTAGGCAGGCAGGTGTGTTGCTGTCCCAGCAGATAGGCTCTCTGGGGGTCCTGCTCCCAGTGGGGTGATATCCCCACTGCTGGTGTGGGGACCACTGTGCCCCATGACCCCATTCACTGCTGGCACCATACTATGCCTGGCAGGCAGTGATGCATGCTCCCTGCTCCCAGCCAGTGTAGTCATCAGCTCCACACTGTCCATGAGGGCACCAGAAGTCCTTATCTCTGTGTACGAGCTTCTGCTTTCCTGATGGCTACTGTCAATGACTGAAAGGAAAAACAAGAAAAAAATCAAAATCCCATCACCAGTGCTGGACGTGCAGGCACGGCGAGCTGCAGTAACACTACGGCCAAGCCCTGATCTCATTTACACTAGAGAAAATTCTGCATAATCAAAACACAGACATGAAATTTATTTTGGATTCACACCAGTGGAAATTCGATTGGCCTGTGGGGACAAATGCTGAAACCCACCTTTGTGCATAAGATTAATTCAATTCACACCCCCACACTTTTTGTGTGCTAGGAGAAATAAATCTTTAAAGTAGCAAAAAGAAGGTCTTAAATATTTTATGGAGATAGGTACAGTGTAGAGCTGTCTGGGTTTCAGCTGGGACGGAGTTAATTTTCTTCCTAATAGCTGGTGCAGTGCTGTGTTTTGGCTTTAGTCAGAGGACAACGCTGATAACATACCAATGTTTTAGCTATTGCTCAGTAACGTTTACCCTTGTCAAGGACTTTTCAGTCTTTCATGCTTTGCCAGTGAGGAGGAGCACAAGAAGCTGGGAGGAAGCAGGACACCTGACCCAAACCAGCCAAAGGGGTGTTCCATACCACAGCACATCATGTCCAGTATATAAACTGTTGAGAGTAACCCAGAAGGGACTGATCAATGCTCAGATTGGGCTGGGTATCAGTCAATGGGTAATGAGCAATTTGTGCATCACTTGCTTTTTTAATTATTTTTCTTAGGGTTTATTCCTCTCTCACGCTTGCTCTTTTTCATTACTATTATTATTTCTTGCTATTATATTTTACTTTATTTCACATATTAAACTGTTTGTGTCTCAGCCTACAGGCTTTACCTTTTTTTTTCTTCCAATTCTCCTCCCCATCCCACTTGGAGTGGACGGAAGGACTGAGTGGCTGCATGGCACTTGGTTGCCCAGCTGGGGTTAAACCATGACAGGAGCCCATGGGAAGAGTGTGTATGTCTCCAAAGCTAATGGCTGGCTGGAGCCCAGCACAGCCCATGTGCCCCACCCCAAGGGCATAATGGGAGTGGGGAGGGCCCCACAGCTCTTCTGCTCTCTCCTTCAGCCAGCGCTGATGGGATGCCTAACTTTAAATCCCACGACCACCAGAGAGGTAGCATGAAGCTGGCAAAGAACTGCAGAGCAAACAGGACTGTTGGCATAACCCATCCAGCCACCACCAGACACCAGGACAGAAGGGATCAATGTATGATGTGGGTTACACTGGCCATCCAGGTGCTGAAACACCCCAACGTGATAGGCATTTTGGCATATTTGACATTATGACATTAAGATAAGACATTTTAGAACATGAGAAACAAGATAGAGAATTTTGTACATCTGCAGGTCCATTTTCTGTGTGCAAACGTGGCCAGAGCCCCTGTTCCATCCTAAAAGTGTTTGGGTCTCCTCTCTTGCTCCTGCTACAAGGCTGCTCCAAGCTCCCACCTCTCCCATCATCCAGAATCATTTTCTCATTTCATTAGAGAACGAATGAACACACTTACAGAATAAATGTTGGTTGCCAAGCCAGCATTACCCTTTAGTTTAGCTATTCCCCTCCCTGTGCTTCATCCCCACCATGCCGATGACTAACAACAGCAATCTCATCCCCTCTTTGCACAAGTTTCTTCTGCATTTCTACCATCTGCTGTATCTCATGGACCCAAAAATTACTTCTTCCAGGGATGCAAACAGGCATTACATGCTTTATGGGATCCCCAAAATTGCACAGATGGCTGTGTGCATCTCTAGAATAGAAATGTGTTCCCAAATAGAGCCCTAAGCAAGGACTGAAGACATTACTCAGTAGACAGCTTCTTGGCTTGCTCATTAACGCTGACCACCGGCAGCAGCAGTGAGACTCAGTGAGATAGTTGTGGCTTTAGATTTGGGTCTGCCTGGAGCAGGGCATCTAGTGACAGCTGCTCTGAGTGGTTGCAGTGAGATTTGCTGGGGGAGCTGGGGTTTCCAGTCCACAGTATCAGGCAGGGCTGCACAAGGATTTCCCTGCACATCAGTCACGAAAACAAGGAACAACCATCCCTGCCAGACATTATAGCCCCAAGGCTTGGCTGGCACTGAAGCCTCAGATGCTCTTCAAAGCCCACAGCAAGTCAAAGCAAGTGCAAATCACAGTGGAATCATCTGAAACAGCAAAATCCCAGTTTTGCCCACTTTTCATATAACCAAAACACAATCTCCAGGCTGGAATAGCCCTATGCCCGCTCCACTTGTTGAGTAGGCAGAATGGGAGCCTGGCTAGGGAAACTGAAAAAAGTCTGAAGCCTCTCAGGAAACTGAGAAAAGTCATATATTTTGGGAGGCAAACTCGCCCCACTTTGCAACTTTGAGATCCAACAGGCTATGTGGAGCCTGTCACACACATGGCAACTCTAAACAGGGCTGCTGACTGTACACAAGCAGCAGCTAAAGGCACAGCTCAGACTAACCAAAACTCCAGTGTTGAAGGTTAAGCCCTGCATGCCTGTCTTTGGCCTCCAAGCATTTTCTGTAAGAAAGCTGTGCCTCAGAAAAACACCCATGGGACACCTACTCCTCTTTGCCTTGCATGTCTCCTTGGGGTTTGCTGTACCTGTCATGCCAGAGGTGGCAGCTTCAGGCATGGTCTCCTCTATCCATACAAAATAGTTTCAGAGGGAACTCAGCAAGAAAAAAGATACATACAGATGGGACAGACTGCACTTCATCCTGGGACTCTGAGCATCAGGAGGCCTAAGGAGACAAGAGTTTCAGTGGAGCAGGGCCCCTTGGGTGCTTTTAGTGACATCCCTAGCCATGGCTATGATGCCAACCTCACCAAGCACACCAAGCAGCCGCTGCCATCTGGAGCCTGCTGTGCGCAACCTCCTGTCCCATCTAACAAGCTGCTTGTTGTCACCATTTGGATGAGGGGATGTGAAGTTGCAGGGGACACTTGCCACACTCATTTGCAAGCCAATATCCAGCCTGTAATTGTAGCCCACAAGTCCATTTATAGCAGCCCCCAAAAATTTGGGTGTGCTGGAGGGTGGTGCAGTGAATTTCTCTCCTCTCTTGCTAAAAGCTTTCAGCTGTGCAACCCATGCTTACTGTGCCTCAGCAGCCAGAAGAAAGAAGGCAAAGCAGCAGATGCTCAAAGAAATCCTTAGGGGATGAGTATAGACAGAGGGAAATTTGCTTTCTTGTGTTGCCAAGTCATTTGTCAACAAGGGCTCCAGCAAGGCACTCTAAAATATATAGCGGGGCACCACAGCAAGGCATTTAATTGCCACTTCTTAAAAATAACCCTGGAAATGCCAGCAAGCAGAGCCTTCAGCTATGAACCTTGATTGAATGCAACCAGTTCAAAAGCAAAATGCTGCTGGTTGCTTATCTGGTTGTTGTTCACCCTACAAATCCACCCTCATGTTTTCTCTATCCTCTTTTGGCTTTGCAGAGCTTTTGGGAATAAACCAAAAAGAAAACCCTTCCCCTTATCATGGGCACCAGCAAACCTGGCTTTGAGTGCAGCCAGAAAGTGGATGGGCTGAATAAGAAGGTATTATTTACACAGGCTTGTTAGAGTCATCTGGCATATTTAACTCTGCCGTGCAATGTATGCCAGGTCCTAGAGCAGGGAGGAAAACATTGTGTTAGCACAGGCTCAAGTCCCCTTTTCAGTAGGCACAAAGCAGGAGCTGTGCTCAACAATCAAACCCACAGCGTGTAGTAAGGAAACCTGAAAACAATCAGGCTGTTCAACAAAATAGACATGAAATCTCAGCTCATCACACCACCATCAAGCCTGCCAAAAGTTCAAGACAACTGCAGTCTCCTCTGACTTGCCTACGGAAATAAGCCTTCAAAGAAAACCCTTTGTTGGAGCAGATGGACCAGATGCAAACATCGTCCAAAAAGAAATACATGTGGGACCATCTGGCCTCCCCTGATGCATTAAAGGTTTAAAGCAGTGGCCCTTTAGCTCAGGTACTGATTTGTCACTAACAATTTTGTCATATCCTAAGCTGGCAACTGCCTTCCACGGTTTAACTCCACGCAGCTGCAGCCATCAAGAAATATTTGACTACCAGCACAAAACTCTCCTGCCACCCACTGAACCGGTGTTTTTCTTCCCAGTTAAAACTAGCAATGATGCTCACCAGACAGGTTGAGGCTTGGACTTACTTTTTCCCTCGCAAGCATAACAAGCCCACGGCTTGCTGGGAGCTGAGTTATAATGCAGCCAGGACAAACAGATGAGGTTCCAGCTGATATCTCAAGGCATTGGGCTTGCTCCTGGCAGCCCAGCTGGATGTCTACCTTGTGAGACTCCTGAAAAATCCCTTTTGGACCAGCCATTTTCTGTCTCCATCCCTGGGTGGATGCCAACACTGGCATTGCCTTGGCCAGGAGGTGGCTGTTGCTGGGGCAATGTCATGGTGATGCTCAAGGCTCAACCATGGGACAGCACAGCACCACAACACAATACTGCTAGTTTGCAGCAGCAGCTGTGGTCGCTCGTGGACATTTCAGGACAGGGAATAAGGAGGAATGTATCTTGCTAATGCCAGGGGAGAAGGATCCTTGCAGGAGTAGTGCAGCCAGCCAGGGTTCCCTATGAGGTATCCCAGCACCACTGCTTTCCTGCAGAAGGTATTTTCCTCCTCAAAGGGCAGAAAAATACTCTCCTGACTGGGGAACACAAATTTAATCTGTGTTTGCACACCAGAAAAACCAAGAGTGGTTGCTTGGCTGCCCAGAGCAGCCCTTCACCCCAAAGCAGTCCTTCCTGAGGAGAGTAGCCTTTCCCTGGAGATCATTCCTTGTACAGCTGCTCATGCAGCGGCTGCTTTACCAGGGCTACAGCCATCCTGGGAGCATCCCATGCTGAGCGGAGCACGAGTGAAGAGAAAGCAGGCTCCTCCCGAGGACAGACAGCTATAATTATAAAGCCCACATCTGTTAACATTGCATAATCTTAACATCATCCAAGGCTCACGGAGGGAAAAATCTCATCTCAACTTTGAAAACTACTTGCGGGTTGCAGGGAAGGGTTAGGAAGAAAGGCATGCTGCGAGAGAGAAGAAGCGGGGAGCAAAGCCAGGGCTGCTGGCCCCACAGCGGGTGGCACAGGTGGCTGCTGATCCCCACCAGGGCCAGGGCCAGGCTCTGCACCGTGTTTTGAACGGCTGCTGCGGATGTCGGGATCATGGGTGGAGACCGGTTAGGAGCCAAGTGAGTTTGTGCGAACAAAAGCTACAGCCCTAAATCTGGCCCATCCAGGGCTCTCTGGGATTTTCAGTTTCCTTCCTTGTTCTTGCCCTGAAAGAAGCAGTTCGAGGAGGGAGGGGATGCGGGGGGGGGGGGGCTGAAATGGAGCTTGAAAAGAAGTTTCGTACTTGAGACGGGTCAGTTGAGCGTAAACACACTGATAATATTGCTTGGGGAAGGTCCCTCGTGTACAAAGCATGGGAAGAATGCAAGAGGTTTTTAACCACATGTGGTCAACCCTTTTCTGCTAATTCTTTTTATATTAATGAAAGAGATTATTCAGGCTGGACAAAGAAAGGGGACATGAGAGGGTGGATGGGGAAGAGGTACAGGAGCCCTGCCATTGCCTTCTGCTCTGCTGTGGGGCTCAGTTTGCATGGGGTACCCTATAGACACATTCACCACCAGTGCCTTGCTCTGATCCTCGTGCTGCTTGCCCTCTCCCCACTGAGTCCCACACAGAGCAGGACTTTAAATCATTTTAACCATAATACAAAGAGTTTATACAGCCACCAAAGGTGACTGGAGCTCTAATATGCCAGCTCGAGAAAGATGATGAGGGCTTATTGCCAGCTAGAAGACTCTGCAAGCTCTGAGTGACAAGGTCCAGGTTAATGTCTACTTGGCCATTACGGGTAATGGACGCCCACAGCACTGGGGACATTGCCATGTACCTGCACAGGGACATGCCTCAGCCCCGTTTATATCAGGCCATGGCACTTCACTTGCAGTGCTGCTTTACGAGACAAAAAACACACTTCGCTTCTGCACCACCTCGCCTCTGGGATCTGTAAAACCACGAATGGTGCTAAAGGCCATTTTTGCTTCATACCCTTTTTTTCATGATCCCAGAGCCTGATGCTCAGAGATGTCATAAGAGAGCAGAAAGGATCCAATTACTATTCTTAAGAGCATTACCCTTAAGCAGAAAAACAAGTACTCCAAAATAGAGTACACAGAAACCTGTGGTTGTTTCCAAAATCATGGGATGCATGCATATAGCCCACCTGCAATTAGGGATAAAACCTGCACAGTGCAGGGACAGGATATTGTCCTACTTAACCAGTGGTTTCCAGCCTCTTAATTTTGCTGTCTTAAACATTCCCCTGGAGAGGTGTAGGCTTTCAGATCACCGATCAAGCCTGTGAAACCCTTACTAATCTTTCTCAGATAGTTCAGGTTCAATACAGAGATCCCTGGGACCTCATGGAGCCATGCTGCCTGAAAGCCACCAGCCCAGAGCTCAGAGCAGCACCTTAAACCTCTTCTCATGAGCTGTTTTTAAACAGTTTTTGGCAATTGAATTTTAAAAAAAACCTCCTGTTGTACTGTCAAGCCTTTGGAAAACACATACAACTGTAAGTCCACTTCCAACAAGGATAAAACTGTTTCGTGACTACTGATACTCCTAAAAAGCCTCATAACCAAGGCTTCACTAAAATCCCAATCCATCCATTTATACAGCCAGTGCAGAGGGGACCAAGCCTCTAGCCCCAGAGAGGCCCCACAGGGCCTTAGGATCAGTGTCCTTGTTGCCTTTCCTGAGCAGAAAGCCCAGATTAGCTGTATTTGATTGCTTGCCCACTCATTTATTTTCTACCTCAGAAGTGTCCCCTCTGGCATTGTCTCCCAGTGTTAATGTGGGAAAAGCCCCTGCAGCCCCATGGGGTGTGAAGGCAGTTCTTCCCCAGCACCAGCTGATGGGCCCCGAGGCACTTACCAAAGGGATTTCTTTCTCACAGTTTCCAGTAAATATTAATAAAAATAAGCAAAAAAAAATCTCCTGAATGGTACAGCAATCTGAGCACTCAGACCTCCTCTCCTTCCCTCTCCTACCACCCTGCAATGCTGAAACGTCTCCAACCACCCTGACTGCACCATGGATTCCAAATGCTAAATCCCAGCACCAGGCTTTTCTGTAATGGCCTGCAGAAATATTACAGAAAATATGACCACCATGTAGCACCTCTCCTTCCTTTGCCGAGGTTTGTAAAGTCCCTTGGAAGCTTTATCTGGTGGGAAGCCAATGGTACCCTCGCTGGCACCCGTGAAGCCAGAGCAAAAGCCATTCAGGGACCCAGCCCGGTGTCATTTTAACTTCTGCTCCCTTCCGAGGGCAGTGCTGCTGGAGACTGTCAGACGGCTCGGGGAGGAAGTCTCCTGGCAGGGCTCCACCAAAGTGGAGTTGCTAGGTCACTGGAACAATAAAAAGGCAAGAAAAAACATCCTGGCTGCAAAAAAGAAAGGGGAAAAAAAGGAAAAAGCCATGGCAGTGTGTGCAGTCCTGGTTAAGTGGAAAGAAATAGGGCTGGAGAGAGCAGGACGATGCTGCTGCTGGCTTTTGTAAGCACAAATCAGACTTAATTTCTAACACGGACTTTTCTCCAGAGCTCTCACATAAATAATTCCAGAAACCTGGAATGTTTCTGCAAGGTTTGCAATTGGTAAAAATCACACATGGGACGGTATTTCCAGGGAAGCTAGCTTGCTGCTGCTATGGAGAGATTAATCATCATTTGCATGTTAACCGGGGCATCACAATCCATGGTGTGACCTCCTCGTGCCATCACATGCCCCATCAGCTGCCCACGTTCATTTAAACTGATAATATAAGAAAACTGCCTCCAAGCAGGGCTGTACTTGGTGATAAGGGGATGAGCAGCCCCACAAGGTGCAGAGAACTGTGCAGCTCCTCTGTAAGGAAAGGTGTCAGAAGCTTAGAAGCTGCCGGATGAAATTTTGCTTTCTGAAAAGTTTAATTTCAATTCCAGAAGGGAGCATTAGCTCACTCTGCCTGACCTCATGTATAACCGAAGTCATTCTGTGCAGCTTATTTACTACAACATAAGCTCAGTGACTTATATTTGACTTAAATGGATACTGCAGACAAAAAAAAAAACAAAACACACCACCCAAAAAAACTATTGTTATTTGTGGTTATTTGGGATTGTGCTTAAACCCACAAAAACTATGGGCTGAAATACAGATTCTTCTGCATAAAACCTCAATATGCACCAAAAAGTGATGCCCGGCAGTGGGAAGAATATGTATGGCAGGAGCCATCCTCTCCAGAAGCTGGAGATTCTGGCCCTTTGGAAACTCAGAAGAAAACAAGGCTGTATTTTCATGTCAGACTCTGGAAAAAAAAAACACAGGTCCCTGCTTCAAAGTGGTCTGAGCCCAGGGGCTGCTTCCCACAGCCAGAAGGGGAAAATAAATACTGAAAAGATGGAGGAGAGAGTAGGAAAAGGGGTGCTGCCACACTGAAAGGCCACACCAGGAGCAGCCGGGGATTGCTATGTGTCCCTTGGGGCAGAGAGATGCTGCCCATCACCACACAGTGGGCTTTGATCCAAGTATCTTGATCAGAGCTCCAGCAATGCTCTTAAGAAGAGCTCCCTGGGGAACAACTCTCTGTGCTTAATGCTAAGCATGTGCCAAAGAGCTTTGCTGACCAGTGGCTGCACCAGAAATTATGACCAACCTGTGAACTGAGCAACTTCTCAAGAACACAATGGGGATAAGAAGGGTGAAGGGCTCTCTCAGATGCAGGAAAATCACAAGGCTGCCAACAGATGAATGCAGTTTGGTGACACACAGATACAAGGCTCGCTGGATTCTTCCTTCCTTGTAGACTAGCAAAATCCAAGCCCACCCCAGAGGAAAACTGACAGCAGCCCAGCTGAAGGCGGGATGCAAGGCGTGGCGTCAGGGCAGTGGAAACCATGGATGTTCTTGTGGCTCCTACTCTTCCAGCAAGAGATGGTGAGACTTGCGAGGGGATGGAGGAAAAAACAAACTGGCAAAAAAAAAACCAACAAAACAGCTTAAAGAGAAATTAATCCCCAGAAAAGATAAGGGCCCCCACCTCCCTTCCCCCATCTGCTGCGAAAGGATGATGATCTAAATCGCATTTCCTAGATGACACCACACCGATCTGCCACCGGAAGCAGTGGTGGCAGTGCTCAGGATGGAGCCAGACCTCCTTCTTCCAGGGGACAAGCCAGGTCCTTCCCTGCTGGCACCCACCAGCTGGTCACCACTGTCACCGCAGAGGAACAGCATGCCCTGAGGCAGCTGGAGTAGGCGTCTCTCCCACTGCCCCATCGCTGCTCTCCCACTGCCTCTGCAGTCACACATTTCCTTTCTGAGAACCAGGGAGGAAGAGATTTACCACTTCCAATGCCTTTCTGCGTGTGTTTTGGGAAGGCTGAAAACAAGACACCTTCTTCCGGCTGCATGCAGGTCTCTGCTCTGCAGCAGGCATCCTGTACCTGAGCCCTGCAGCCAGCAGTGAAAACGGGTGATGGCGAAGGGCAGGATTGGGCTGTCACCCTCCGAGCTGTCACTGAGAACTCACAGGGAGCTAGGGTCAGGTCAACAGGCTACCTTGATGCATACAGGTACTGTGTGATAAGCAAGGCAGCGCACTAGATTAAGAGGCCAGAAATCTCCACCCAAGCCCCATCTGCCCACACACTGACTCAAATTACCCAGCACAGAGCCATCTCACACCAACTGTCTTGGCACGTTCTTGACATCAAGTGGCCATCAACTTTGGTCTTAACCTAACATGTGATGTGGCTTACACAGCACCATGCAATCTCCAGGCATACCAGCAATTTGCAGGACAGGATTATAAGGACCTCTGTCTGCACAGTATGGACTGTTCTCAGAAGCCACAAAATTGCTGGTACTCTCATTCTCCAGGTCAGAAAACTCCTGGTCATCATTTGGCTTTCCTCATGCTTCATATTTGCTCTATGCGCCTCAGAAAAGACCATCTTCATGATTATCCTGCACTCTCTGATTAAGTTTCCTTCCTAAAAAACATCCTTTAAAAGGGTTTTTATCTACAGGGTTGGCCACAAGTCTGATACTGCAGCCCCATTCTCTATTTGCTGAAAGAGCTGATAATGTCCTAAAAAGAATTAACATTTATATGTTAGCCCTGTAACTGAAGCTGAATCAAACAATGATGACTGTTCAAATGCCTAAAGCTACTCAGAGGTATTTTCCTTTAAGCTCTTCCAAGCTTGTACCATGGGTAAGGAGCTTTCTAAAGATGCCTTTGTGAGCACCAGCTACTGAAACCCTTCTCCTTGTCTCTCCAGACACAGATACAATTATACCCTGCTCCAGCACAAAGATAAAGGCTGAGTTACAAGGGCAGTATTATGCTGCACAATCAGGGTCCTTGATTCCAATTGACAAGGAAAGCAAATCATGCACAGTTGGTTTGCTGATGTTTCCACTCCTGGAAATTCATTCCCATCAAAGGGTAGAATTAGTTCAATACACAGCATTACCTTTTGGATTGACTCTCCAGATTGCTGAATTTCCTTGTCAGTTTGAGAGATCTTACAAGTTATGCAGGGTCAAACCTGGCCACCATTTGCATGGGATATCTTTCTTTGCAGAAGATTTAACTACCATCTACTACAGTTTCCCAGATAACAAGTGTTTTCTTACCCATGATGGCATGGACGTAGCAAGTCAGCTATTCGGAGGTGCTGTGAAACCCTTCTCTGGAGGAAATTTTTTAAAACGTGTTAGATAAATATCTTCTGGGGTGATCCTGTAAGGGGAGACATCTTGAAATCCCTTGGGAGACATCTTGAGACCGCCTTTTGTTTTTATAGATTGCTCAAAACCAAAGCCAAATGAAAAACCTCCCAAATATCTAAACTTCAACCTCCACCTCACCAACTTATGCGTACTTCAGAAAGTGCTGTCCTCCCCCCAGAACAGATCCTGTCATACTGGCTGGGCAGTAGTACCATCCTGCTAGGCCACCACAGAAGGTATTCTTCTGATAATATATCGAAGCCAAATCTTCAGCTTAGTGTGATTCACCCTGCTTCAGCAAAGTTCAACAGAACGTGACGTTTCATGTCAGCCCTCAGGGCTTGAGAGATTTTCCACAAGAGGAAGGGTGTTAACGCCAGCATCCTAACAAGCAGTGACATGGATGATTGTGCTCTATCAAACCAAATTCCTCTTGTCACTGCAGATGCAGAAGAGCCTTTTAGCATGCTCTTCAAGAAAAATAGAGCCCTCTTTTGGTCCCAGTAACCCAAAGGAGCTTGCCCATCAGCCCAAAACTCCTGTGCAGGGTTTCTTCCATGGTCTGGAGATTCCTAAGGGAATCTGGGGGTGGTTCTGGTGGTGGAAATGACAATGATGTCTGTTTGGCTATAGAGGAAAGAGGTCAGACTGATTCCTGTAAAGGCCTTTAAAACCTCTGCCATCACAGCATGCTGAAAAATGCTGAGAAAAATACCCTGAACATATGTGTGCAATACGATGTCCTCTGGGAGATGCAGCCTGGGCTGCACCCTTGGGACAACAGTTAACCCTGCCCAGTTAACCATTCAGGCACACTTTGCACAACTTTCTACCAGACCACTTAAAAATCCTCCTCACTCTTTCCCAGCTGATTTAACCTCAGAGCTAACTTAGCCCAGGGTCAAAAAAGGGTATTTTTTTCCAGGCTTCAGCTGCAAGATCCTTCTTGCCATCTACCCACTGTGCAAAAGGTCCCTCAAACATCTCTGCACTTGCCTTGGTGAAGGGAACACAAAGGTCATGGCATTTCCAGAAGACGTTTTGCAAGGACTGACTTGGGAGCACAAGACAGGTTACGCACGCAGATGGGCAAAGGGAAGGACCTCCAGCATTTGGTCACATTGACAGTGACAGTTACCCTCAAACAGTTTAAACTGGCCAGACCACAGTCAGGACACTGCAAAAGCAGTTTTAAAAGTCCTTGTAGCTTCACATCCTTACAAAGGATGAAAAGGCAGATGGAGCTTGCTTCTCCCAGCGGAGAACCAATCTGCTAAGGTCAAGGCGCTTGCACAAGGTATTCAGACAGCTGGACACAAAACAATTGGATTTGTACCCAATTCCCCTGCTGCACTGCCCTGCACTTCTTTGCACACCCTCTGTTTTCCTAGCAAAGCAAGCCGATTAAGATGGTTGCACTTCTCCTGCAGACACACAGGCAGAGCCCTGCCAAGCAGGACTGTGTGAAACAGCCTCTCTGACTGGACTCAAAAGCCTCTGGATCAGCTTTGAACTAGTGGTATTGTTAAATACAGCCAACCTGGACTTCTTGAGTGTCTCCTGAATTTGCAGTTCACTTTTTCAAGGGGTTTTTATCTACCACCTCAGTAGCCAGCTGCTCTTCTTCTCACCCTCTAAGCAATTCTCCTGTAATGACAACTCTAGGAGTTGGGGTTTTAAGGAAAGACAGCCAAATCTTAGGAGGCTCTCAACACAGATCCTGACTTTTGGCAGCAGCACTCCCTCGCCCACAGCCGAGATGCTGACTGCAGCTCAGGATATGCTTAAGTAACCAACTGCAAAACTATTTATTAAATTACTCCAAGTCAAGGGCACAGCAGATGCAGAAACAGATATAACCCTCCCCAACAGCCCTGCCTGCACAGAGGACAGGCAACGGGAAATACCTTCATCCAAAGCCATGCGAGGGACTGCAGGCAGCAGCATGAGAGCAGAGACAGGTTGTAGGATGTTTCCTACGTAGGAAATAGGTTTGAGTTTGCATTTCAGGCACTTTATAAATGTTGCATCTTTTGTATTTTATACTGGTTTCTGAAGAGGTAAAGCTTCTGAAACAGCTTAATTTCTCCTCCTGTATCAAAACAACTTAGCCTGGAAGGCAGAGAGCTCCAAGACAGCAGGTTGCTACAGGTTTTATGAAGACCAGAACTTAAGGCTGTAGTGGGTGTCTGACTTGGGAGCTGCTGAACCCAAACCAAGAAGGGTCCCTGTGGTTCATTCCACGCCCTGGCCATGGGATCTGTACTCACTCAGCGTTCATGGAGCCTAAAATAAACCATGGCACACTATAATGCCACCCACCATGGCGAGCAGAAGACAGCAAACCAAAGATACTGCTCACAGAATAACTTTACCATGTGTCCCTCTCTTGCATGTGTTTGCACAAACACTGGCAACACTAAAAATGAGCCTCTTTATCCCCTGGTTTTACACAGCCAGACTTTTGACCACACCATCGCAGTGAGTGAAAACCTCACATCATTACACCTTCCTCCAGTTGATCCCTCTGCTCACCCTGGCTCTGCCTACCCCTTCTCCAAGCTCTTCGGCACTCATCCTGCACCCAGCTGAGATAAAACCCAAATTAATAGCAAAGAAATTATATGACCCAGGATCCTAAAGTCTATATAAGATAAACCTCACAGTATTCAGATCCTACTGGAGGTCCTCATTTTAGGTAGGAACTGGTTCTCAATCCCTTTTTCCCCTGTTCTCTCCTGAGCACTTCAGTACACTGGGTCTGGCAGCAGCGTTACTATAACACAGGCAACAGCTACGCTAACAGCTTGGAGGAGCTGAAGTTTACAGAGCTTCCTTTACTCAAGGGAATTGCATTTTTCTAAGATTATATTATTACTTGGGCTGGTTGCTCAGCAATGCAACATCATTTCCCTTTTGGGTGGGAAAGTTCTCTCCTTGTCCTCGGACACAAATGATTTCAGCCTGAAAGGATGAATGCAAACTCTGCATAGTCAAAGAGCCATGAAATAACCATACCCTTGCTGAAGCAGCAGGATGTTATGGTATAACACCTGGGCATTAAAAATATATGGTGATGGGTGTACATGCATCAACTGTATATATAGAATCATAGAATCAACTAAATTGGAAAAGACCTGTAAGGTCATCGAGCCCAACTGTTACCCCAGGACTGCAGAGACCACCATTAAACCATATCACTGAGGGCAAAATCATACCCCTTATGGCTGCCCCTCATGATTTCCAGTCACAGCCACTCCTCATCTGCCCCTTCATAGTGTCCCACACTGTATAGCTGCCGCCTTTACCCCTCATGGCCATCCCTCATAGCCCATGGCTGCTCCTGCTCTCACCTCACAATCTCCCCTTGCCCCTCATGGCCACTCCTCCTGTCCCCTCACGATCTCCCCTCACAGTTGCCCCACCACTGCCCCCATGATCTTCCCTCATGGCCAGCCCTGCTCTCCCCTCACAATCTCCCCTCACCCATCATAGCTGCCCCTCACGACCGCCCCACCTCTTCCTCATGATCTTCCTTCATGGCCGCCCCTACAGAAAAGGGTGACAGGGAAGGGTGGCCAGATACGACAAAACCATTTTCCCCGGATAGGCTCTCACAGACTACATTCTTTCACAAAGCCTGTGCTTGTGGCCTTCTTGTATCTGCTCTGGGTGAATACCCCAGCAAATGAACCTCTAATATTTATGGGAACACCAGGTTATAATGCAAATGTCGCAAAACTGCTCAGAGAAATAAAAATTTGAATTTGTAATCGGTTCTGCTGCCACTGAAAATTGGATTCTGCCTTTTACGCTCAGCTGATCAGGAAAGAGAAAAAACATATTGTATGACCTACATCTTCAAGTGAATGTAAATAGCAGGGCCTGTGGTTGGGGTATTAAAGCCTGGTGAGGAGCTTGCTCACAAGCTACAGACTATGAATCTTGTTGCAGACATTATCAGGGGAATATTGCAATCAAACAACCTTTAATTCACCTGGAGCACTTTCTGACCCTCTGGCTGGTCAAACTGCCCGGAAAGCTTCTTTGCACCATTGCAACAGCAGGAAGATGCCCTAGCAGGTGCCAGGATCTGGCCATGCCTCTTTCCAGAGAAGCTCTATGCATGTCTGAGTGGATCAGCCCAAGCATGAGCAGTGCTGTTCATCTGCGTAGAGACCCTGACCAATCCCAACCCTCCTCACTCCCAAACCTGAGGAACAATCTTGAAACTGATTCTCACTGAAAGCAAAGCCAGAACCCAGAGAGTTTACAGTGGCTGTCTATGATCCATCCAGCTCCAGATCATCCCCCAGGGTACTGAGGAGGTTTGCAGTCCTGCCCTGAGCCCCCCACACATGGCAGGGGCAGCTGGACTGGGTACAGCATGCTGTGCCTTGTGCTGCTAAAAGGCAGCAGGCTCAGCCATAGCTGAGCCCTACCACTCTGTACCTATCCATATTTTGGAAATGGCATGTAGCTACCAGCAATGGGGAACCCACAGGACCGGCCAACTAGTCCAAACAGCTTGGAAGCTCAACCACAGAGGGTTTCTCACTGCCAGCCCCAAAACTGGGATCTGTAAGAGCAGGTGAAGGAAGCAAGTTGTCCCAGAAAACCCATGTTCTTCTAAACTCTCAGTATCTGCAACTTTCAATACTGAAAATAACATTCCCTAAGGAAGGCACCTCTGCACCAGCAAAGGCTGGTAGCGGCTCCCGCAGACACAGCAGCAACCACCCTTGTCTCCCTTCTCTGCCCAGCCACAAGAGAAAACTAAAGCAAATTAAATTATCCCTCTGAATAAATTGTCCCTCTGCAGCCAGAGCAGAGTGCTCTGCGAATGCCTGTGGAGTGGGCAAGGGCTGGCTCTCATGGTTTGCTACTGGGAAATTACATTTTGCAGAGAGCCTGATAACAGGCTTTAGGTACAGCAGCTAACCCCTTACCCACTGTGCCCCGATCACAGCTTTGAGCTCACATTCACTGCGTATAGAGGTGTAAATCAATACACATCCCTATGTGCTCCCTGCCAGCCAGGTTACGCAATTATCTCTTAGACCATATTCATTTACCACTTAAATATCACACAGAGTGCTTTTACAGACTGATGCAAATCCAGCTGGTCAGCACAAGACCCTTGCTGCCTTCAGGGGCTTGGAATGGGGAACAGGCAGGAAATCTGATCTCATATCTCCCTCCTTTTCTGAAAGGCTTTTTTCCTCCCTTTTATTTTTTTTTCCTTTTAATTACATATCCCAAAGGAGCAGAGCTAAATCTATAGAACTCCAGGGACTTCATGTTCACAGCACACCAAACAAATCCACTTACAGCTCACAGAGAGGAGCAACGAAGATGCCCAAGACAGGAAAACCCTGCAGCCTATCAGTCTTCTGATAGCAATGTGGAGGCACCGGAGGTAATCTTCCTTGTCCCTGTGCTGCAGGGGCAGGAAGCATCCTTCCTGCACCACCCACAGCCACCTGTAATCATAACAAAGCTAAACAGCAGCATCTTACACCTCTGCATTGGCATGACTGCACAGAGAGCTGGGCTTCTGCCCCACAGGAGCCACAAATACGTACTGTGAAATTTGAGGCAGGTTTGCAAGCAACACCATACTTCTGTGCAAATAACCATCTTCAGCATCTTCTTCCCTTGCTCCTAAATTTGCTTCTTTCTCATGCAGGAAGTTTCAAAAATAGAAAGTTATAAAAATACATAAATAAACAGAGATGATTCTGCCCTTCCATGAGGGCTGAAAAGTTCCTTCTAGCAGCCAGCCTAAATCCCTGTTGCAAGCTAAGCTGATTTCTTCTCAGGTGATTTCACACCTTGTTCCCAGGGCTCCCACCAGGGAAGCGGAAAAGAAAGGCAGCTGGCACAGGAGAGAAAGGACAGAAGGACAGACACAGATGACAGAAAAGTAGATCAACTTCCCAGGGCAAGCTCATTGCCGGTGGTCCCATGCTGTGCTGGGCAGCATGGCAGGGCACCAGCGCCGGTCAGAAGTAAAGAGAAAAAAGACACTTTAGGAACACGGGGAGAACCCAGCCCAAGTGACTTTGTCAGGGGTTTGGTGCCACTTCCATATCACCATGGAGTCACTGGAATTATTCCCATCTTACAGATGGGAAATCTGAAGTAAGGAGACCGGCAGGAGGACAAAGCCGGTAACCAAACGCCCACCTGACCCAGGCTGGCAGCAGACAATGCCCTTCAGCTAGCCCAGTGCCCATGTAAAATAGCTGCCAGGAGGGATTTCATGGAGAGGTTTGATGATGCTTTAACTTTACTGTCACCATTCTTGCTTTCTACTTCACCTTTTTTTTTTTCCCCTCTATTCCTCCCCCTGGGTTCAGCCTGTGCTTTAAGGAACATGCGACAGCCATCTGTCCTCCTTTCTTCACCAGACAACCCCACAGTGGCTTTGGCAGGGAGGGGCAGCAGATGTAGTCTGAGGAGCAGGCAGGCCGGGAAGGCAGTGAGGCTCCTCAGGGCAGCCCGCCTTCCGCCCCGCTCCCTCACCCCATGCTTTGTGAGAGACTCCAAAGTCCCATTTCTATACCCCCTGCCTCACCATCTGCTCACTAAGCCTGCCTGAGAAAGGGCTTTTGTTGCCTAACCTCAGACTCATTTCAAACAGAGGTGTAATCTTCATTTCCACGTTCACAAGTAATGGGTTCACAAGAAATGCTTCCTCCCCCCACCTCATCCTGCCCTGCTTCAAGCAAGTGCTTTCAAAGGTGAAAAGCATCTCAGAGGGGCAGGAGCGGTGATGAGACAAATGGATTTCTCGAGCGTCTGCAGCTCAACCTGAGAGGGATTCAGGAGATCTCATCAGCCTGCTCCCCTAACACTAAACAATTCCCTTGACTGACAAGCATAGAGCTGTAGCTAACAGCCAGTGAATTGCAGCTGTCAGGATCCAGTGTAATTCATGATGCTGTTTGCTAGGGAGCGAGCTACTGCTGGGCTATTTATCACTCCATGATGCATCCCCCACTCCTTCTGGATAGGGCTGACATAATTCATGAGCACCTGTAGCTGCTGAGCACAGGCTGCGTCGAGCAAAGCCTCCTCCACTGAGCTGGTTGTCCAGGCACTGGTAGCCAGACAAATGGCTTTTCCAGCATGTGGACAGATAGTTCTAGCTTTTCAGACTTTTAACAAAGGAAATGCATTCCTCCGCTGACTCTCAGGAGTCATCAAGGTCACAGGAAAAGATGCCAGATTGAAAGCTCAGATGAAATTAAATAGGTTTTTTCTGTCCACTGAGGAATTTGCACAGCTCTCATCAAGTAATAGGCGAACACTTTGGTGGCAAGTTGCAGATTTTATCTTCACAAGGTTGATAGCAGGTAAAAACAGCATTATTCTCTCCCGGTTTGGAGAGTAAACTGACACTTGGAGTGGCACAATGAAGTGCCTGAGCTGGGAACAGACCCAAAGCTCCTTCATTTTGGTGCAGTATCCTAGTCACCAGGTTGCTCTCACACAAACACTGTTCATTAGGAGCTTTATAGTCCACTGCAGGGTACATTCCAGTTGACATTCTCAACTACACTTTTGGTCCAGTGTGGATACATCTTACAAAGGCACATCCTGGGTTTCTGAAGAAAACTAAAATGTTATAAATGTAGTTTTGTCACGTTTCCTGAAACCATACAGCTCCATGAAAGTAAACTTAACCCGGAGTACCAAAGCATGATATTCTTTCCACATCAGAAATTAAAAGACAAAATTTGACGGTCAAGCCCAGGCAGGCAAACAAATCCTAAAACTTATTTAAAGTTATTTAAAGTAAAACTTATTTAAAAGTACACAGGACTAATTCGGTGTATTGGATTTCCTTATACCACCTTCAGACACCCAGTGCTTTCCAAACTCATTGAGAATTCACCATCCTTAGAGCTATGTGTCTTCTTTGGCGAGCAAGTGAACCAGTTTACTGGCTGACACTTGAAATGAGCCCTGCTTATTCTGGGAAAAAAATATGGTTTATCCTGTCCTGAAACCAAATTCAGCATCATTCATAAAGCACCAAACTACTCATCACTCCTGATAACGACACTGAAATGTGGCATGCAAGGAAAAATGTTACTTCACACATGACTAATCTGACAATCTGTAGGTGATGCAGAGAGAAAAGGTATTTATAGAGAGATGATGGTATCTGTCCTCACACCTGCATGTGGGACAGCAACTAAGGTGAGATGAGGGCATGTCTGTAGATGAGCAGTAGACAGCTCAGGAAGATCACCTACAGAAGCCACCAGTTTCCCACCTGGAAAGCATTTTGGTGGGTGACTGCATGTTGGCTGTGCTCTGGTACCCACCAGCACCTTCCTCATGCTCCTGTATGAAGTTCCATTGCTGACCTTCGAGTTAGTTTCCCACCCACTACTACCGTTCCAAACCTTCACTCAGCAAAGGGTCTGCCTGTACCACGATGGGCTGGGCAAGGTTTAAAATGGAGAGGGATGCTCAGCAAGGCTTGGTCGTGAGGCAGTGGAGAGTGAGTGGGATACCGCGCACCCTCCACCGCCGGGACCAAATCCCATCCCATCCCCATCCCTATGAGCCACTCACCCGGGCTGCCGGCGTGTCCCGCGGCGGGAGGCGAGGAAGGGCGGCCGAAGCGGCTTCGGGACGGAGGAGGAGGAGATGGAAGGCGCCGTAGGGAAGCGAGGGGAAGCGACCCGGTCGGCAGGACCGGCCCCAGCCCCAGCAGCAGCAGCAGGGTGCAGGCTGCCGGCATGGCGCTGGGGGTGGATGGAGGGGAAAGGGGGGTGGTTGTTCACATGCCCGGAGCGGGGCAATGAATAACCACGTAAATAGGGATTTTTAACTAATTCACCGTGCCGCCGCACCCCCCCCTCCCCTCCGGGGCGGCACAGAGGGCAGCCGCCCCGGCCTTAAAAGTGTAGGGTGCCCATAGCGGAGGGGGTAAGGGGGGGACCCTGCCAGCAGCAGCGGCGGCAGCCTGCAGCCAAGTGCCGGCGCCCGAAAGTAAAAGGGCAGGCGGCGGAGGCTCCTCCTCGAGCCTGACATCACCCAGCCGTGGCTCGGCTCGGCACTGCACGGCCCGGCTCCGTATGCCCCCACCCCATCGGCCCCCCCTTCCCGCCCCGCGCAGCCGCCGGGCGGCCCTCTCCCTCACCCGGCTGCGAGCAGCAGCAGCAGCAGCATCGTTACCATTAGTTAAATTATTTTTACTTTTACTTTATTTTTCCTGGTCTTCTCCCGCCACCCCGAGCCGCAAACCGCCGAGGGGCTGCCCTAGCGCACAGCGTTATCGCTACCGAGTTTAAATGCCGACAGCGCGGAAATCCTGCGCCCCGCGCAGCGGCCCAGCCGGACTGCGTTCCCCAGCTCCCGCACGGCCGCTCCCCGCGCATCGCTCCGCGGCAGCAACTGCCGCGCTAAGGCGTTTCTCTATCTAGGGAAGCGCTGCCCTGTTCTTTTTCCAGGCCCCAGGGGCGCTAGAGGTCAGGGGGTGCCCGCGGAAACAACCCAGCCCGGCTGCAAGAAGGGCGTCCCAAACACTGCCTGGCCGGGTCCTGCACAGGGCTGCGGGGAAATGGGCCCCGTTAAGCTCCCGCAATCGTTTTTGAGCTACGGGGGAACGAAGCCAGCGATCAATCTATTGCGTCCTGTGTCACGTTTCTGTCTTCGACCAATGCAGTTTCTAAAGCAGATGAAAACCTGACGGTGTGCAGTGCTCCGCACCGAGAAGTTTCTTTCCAGGTGAGTGTGGTGAGAATTAGATAGCCCCAAACTGAATTGCCATCGATACCGAGTCCTTGCCAGCTTACTTAAAAATCTTTCATTGGTTACAAAGCTAACCTGCTCTCTTTTAAATGCCAACTGCTGTGTTTGAAGCTGCAGCTTCTTGCCATGGTGAATTTCCCAGCCTGGGCTGTATGGGAGGCAAAGGATTTCCCTTCATTGTTCTGAAATTCCCTCTCATAATTTCATGCTCCTGATTCTGCAAGAGACCACACCACAGAGCAGCAGGTTGGGCCTCGCTGAGGCTGCTGGCATCACAATGTGCCAGGTTTAGGGTCCTGGCAGAGCAAACCCTCCTCAGGGAACATAAACCCATCCTCTCCTGAGGCTCTCGTGGGCCCTTTGCTTTTCCCTTGAGCTATTTCAGAGTTAGGCTTCACTTCCACAAGCAAAAAAGAATCTGACCTTTCAGAGGGGTGTGACAAGTGATGCTACACTGCATCCAGATAACCGCAGCCAAGGACAAAAGATGGTCTGCAGACCCACTCCCCATTTTTCCCTTCAAACACAATGTCCATGGCCAATAAACACACTCTCCTGAAAGCCTCTTTCCACCCAAAAGGTGGCACTGATGAGCCCACACCAGCATATTAATGACCTCTGCTTTACCCAGACACAAGACCTGGTATCCCCTGGACCTATGCTTTTCTCTCAACATGCAGGTGCTTTCTGCACCATCCCGCACAGCTTTGCCATGAAGCACACTTGGAAACCTTCACTCTGATGCTTTCATAAACATAGATGAAAGCCCTGGAAAAGGGCTTTCCTCCCTTCGAGGCATTCCTCTGTCCACCCATTCTACTTCCTGTAACTTTTGGCATCTTCTTGCTTCAGATTTGCTTAAACTCAAGGAACAAGTCAAGCTAGTGTCAGTTCGGGACATGAAACACCAACAGAGCCCAATGACACTTTAATTATATGAGTAAGCATCCCAGTCCTGACAAATGGGGTGACCCAAGTGGCCCAGAAGGCACAAGCAGTTACCACCATGCAGGGCATCTTTAGGTTCCTTCAGCCTATGTCAATGTACTCATCCATTCTGTATGGAATAGGTTGTGTAAAAAAAAGCTTCCTCATTGACAAAATGGTGAGACCAATACACAGTCAAGTAACATGCCACGGGACTGAGTTGAAGCTCAGGTGAACAGCTGTGAAGTATTTTGATACTTTAGGAGATGGCACAGGATGTGTAGAGCAGCAGCTTGGGGATGTCATTATACGTGAAATGCAGGACTTTATGTTACTGATTCCTAAGATAATAAGTTTTGGCAGTAAAAACTATGATTCTTCAGACAGTTTTGTTAGCCCTTAAACAAAAGTCTTGTCAGCAAGCAAACCCAACTCTTTCCTACACCCTTTACCTATGTGAGACAGGTGAGGCAGCAGGGGCAGAGAAACCCCAGCAGGGCTGCATGGGGCAAATCAAAACCAAACCCAGCCCTGACATGAAATGGATGCTCTTGTGTCCATTCACTCTCAAGCCTGAGAGTCTAACACCAAGACTAAAGGTCTCATCCCTCTCTGTTCCCCTTTTCCAAGAGATTCCCCCAACATCTAAGCCACATAGCAGCTCCCCACTCTTATTGCATCCTCCCAAGCTGTAAATCCAACCAGAAGGAAGCACAGTATCGAATGCTTTTCCAAAAAAAGTGTCAACAAATTATTTCTACTGTTTTACTCAACAGGCACATCAAGAGCAATAACAGAAGCAGGCAAGTACAAAACAAACATTACTGAAAGAACAATGAGTGTCCATATTCATGGAATCATAAAATAGTTAGGGTTGGAAAGGACTTTAAGATCATCTAGTTCCAACCCCCCTGCCATGGGCAGGGACACCTCACACTAAACCATGTCACCCAAGGCTCTGTCCAATCTGGCCTTGAACACCACCAGGCATGGAGCATTCACAGCTTCCCTGGAGAACCCATTCCAGTGCCTCACCACCCTTACAGTAAAGAACTTCTTCCTTATATCCAATCTAAACTTGCCCTGTTTAAGTTTGAACCCATTACCCCTTGTTCTGTCACTACAGTCCCTAATGAAGAGTCCCTCCCCAGCATCCCTATAGCCCTCCTTCAGATACTGGAAGTCTGCTATGAGGTCTCCACGCAGCCTTCTCTTCTCCAGGCTGAACAGCTCCAACTTCCTCAGCCTATCTTCATACAGGAGGTGCTCCAGTCCACTGATCATCCTCGTGGCCCTTCTCTGGACTTGTTCCAACAGTTCCATGTCCTTTTTATGTTGAGGACACCAGAACTGCACACAATACTCCAGGTGAGGTCTCACAAGAGCAGAGTAGAGGGGCAGGATCACCTCTTTCGACCTGCTGGTCATGCTCCTTTTGATGCAGCCCAGGATACGGTTGGCTTTCTGGGCTGCAAGCGCACACTGCCAGCTCATCGACTAACACCCCCAAGTCCTTCTCCACAGGGCTGCTCAGAATCTCTTATTTGCCCAATCTGTAGCTGTGCCTGGGATTGATCCAACCATATTAAACGGCTCCATCTCTCCGTGCCCCTATGGTGCATCTGTTGCATGACCCACCACACCATGCCACTGGCTATAAAAGCAGTGAAGACCCAGATTAACCATCCCTGGGAGAAAAGGAACTAAGACCCTCTCCCAGATTGCCATTAAGCCTGCCAGAGCAGCCATAACACTGCATTTCTGAATCAAACAAGGCATTTGGTGACCACAACAGGGGTGACCATGAGTACCATGCCCATACATACAGCCAGCACTGGGAAACAGTGATCAAAGGGCCCTGCGCTGCCCTTGAACCAGATGCATCCCACCAAAATACAGGTGAGAAGACACACTACCGAGCTGGCTGGTGGGGCTGGGGATTGCCCATTGCAGCCTCTGATGCACATGCCTTTGTCAGGCCCAGCAGAAGCCCCACAGTGCGAACCCATGCACTTATACCAGTGTTTACCATCAGAAAAAAAATCTCTCACCTCTCCATCATGATTCCATTAGTGAGAAACACATTATTCACAAACACTTTGAAAGGAAACACCAAGAATCAGCCAGTTTTGGACTTCCCAAATGCAATCCCTTCCTCACCAAGGTGCCTAATTTGCCAAGATTTAGTGCCTGTAAATGTAAAGGTACTGTGTTTTTTTCCTGCCATGTTATTTTATTCCTACCTTCATCACTTCATAAGGAATATCCCTGCACTGAAGAAGTCAATTTACAACTGGTACATTTGAGCTCCAGCTCCAGCAGCCGCATGAAAATACGGGGAAACCGTCAAAGGATGAAAGTGGCTATGCTGGAACACAAGCACTCAGTGAAGGCCACCGGCACTTGGCTTTTCCACATGTGGTGCTGGAGTTGTTTATCCCTGTGGCATGATTGCACGCTTCACTGCCACATCCTACTAATACTGGTTACAGGGCAGGTCTGGGCCGAGGGCTGCTCCCCTCCCTCTCTGAGAGCACGAAACTAATGGGAGATTTAAATGCATGAAACCGTGCCTGAGGAGTTGGATGGGCCAGGCAAAGCCTGATATAAAATAATGGCACAGCATCCTCCTGATATAGGCTGTGACCTCAAATGTCTCCCTGAATTATGTACAAAATGCATTCAACTCTTCCACCTGAAAGCAACCAGCACATTTGATACACAAAGGAGTTAAAAGCAAGCAAACAAACAAATCCCTCATCAGCATAGGAAGCCTCTAACATAACTGTATAAAACAAAGGTTGATATTGCACAGTGATTAATTGAAACCCAACCTTGTTTTGGGGGAGGAAAAACAGTTTTTTTTATTTCACCCCGATTTCCATTTTCCACATTGAGGGGCTAGAAATGTGACTAAGTTTGCCCAGCTCTGCATTGTTTTGGGCTGAAATCACCAAACCCACAAGAATCTGTACAGAAAAGGCATCTCTGCAGCACTTTGTCAGGATTACATTGACCGGTCCCTTCCCTCTGGTTCTATAGGAGATTTTCGCTGCCCTGGCCAATGTCGCTAAACTCCTGCAGCTCCCTTGAAACTCAGCCCAGATCTGTCCAAAACTTGGATCCGGCTCATAAACTTCAGACAAGTTTTAAGCTGATGATGAATTAAGGTACAAAGTGAATATTTTCTACTCCTGGAATTTCTTATTAAAAGTCCTGAGTTTCCGAAGTGGACAGATAGTTCCCAAGTAATTAATTACCTTCCCCATCTCCTCTCAATGCTGTAAGCCATCCACTAATGGATCCCAATCATCCAAAAGACACTTAGTACCTGACCATTTTTCTTGAATTTTTTTTTGGGGGGGTGTGTTTTTTTATTGATTTATCTTTACAAGAACTGCTTGCCTTGTTGGAAGCAGTTTGTTCCGGATACTTGACATTTGGAGATCAGGATGGATATAGGTCTTGTGATCTCTTCTCATCACTCACAGCAAAATGCACAACACATTAAAATTATGTCGTGTTTTGAATCCTGTCACTGGAAATAAATCCTGTATTGGGGGGGGGGGGGATAAAAATCAGCTATCTAAATCTAGCTGGGAAAAAGCTATTCTAAATTTGAGATTTATTATTTTTTTTTTTAGGACTCCTTTCAGCCAGTTCTGGTTTGAAGCAAGTCAAGAAAAACCAGGCCATTTTAGAGCTAAGCAAAATACTGCACAGCAGCGCCCTTAAAATCCAGAAAAAAAAAAGCCCCTACCAAAGTTTACAAGCAACATTTGGATCAGATAATGTTACAGGTTCACTCCTTGACCGCTGTTTCTGTGAGTGCACCCATGCTTCCATTCACTCTCACATGAGGGGGGCAAATCCCAGGTGCTGAGGGGTTTGTGCATGAGAATTACATGAAAAAAAAACATGAAGAGAAGAAGGCAGAAAGGGAACGAGCCCCTCTTGTGCCATATGGGTTTTAAAGCTATTTATTTCTAGCCTGGAGTTTGCTGCTATTGCCTCTCATACAGACCTTTTAGGGCTGTTACTGCTGAGGTTTCACCTCAACTGGGGTTTAAATGATGCTACGCCAAATTTAGGTCTCAGCAACCCACTACTGCAGAATGTAAATAAGTCCATTATATACCACTTTTGTATGAACTTACCCAATTTATAGGTTGCCTACAAAATTTTCTCTCTTTTATCCCAGTAATTGCTTTTTCTGAAGTTCACCATGCAATGGCAATAATTCAACCAACCTCAATTTCCCACTAACCTAAATGTCAATCCTAGGCTGGCTCCTGTGATTCAGCAAATCTCTTCTAGCCTTTGCAGGTGTAAGTATGATGCTGTTTGAGGAACTCTGCTTGTCTGAACCAGAGGTGCATGGGTGAGAGCATACCAGCTCATGTGGCACAGAGAGCCCTGTGCCTGAATTCAACCATGAGCAGAAGCATAATTTCATATTTTGTCAGCATTCTTTGCCACTTCAGCACTGTGGTCATGACTATCTGCTGTGAATAAATGATCATGGCAGGTGTGTGATTTTTTTGGCCAGTGTACACCACAAAGACCATCCAAGGAAACTCAAAGATTAAGAAAAAGCCAAGAGGGAAGAGAAAAAAGATGGGTTTGAGCTAGGTTATAGAGCTTGGTTCTCCCATGTAGAGTCCTAATGGGACACACAGGCAGACCTAGGGGAATGATGAAAACTTATAGCAACTGAGGAGCTGTCTCACAGCCAATATCACAATAAAACTGCACTTTCCTCGTGCTCATTCTTAGTTTTGGCTATTGTCCTGGGCTTAAACCACAACAACTATTTGTGCTGCAAGTTTCTGAGGCAGAAGATTCTGATTTTGGACCTGTTTGTGCTGCGGGATCACAAACACAGCATGAGCTTTCAGGCAATACTGCAAGGCATATAATAAAATATTAATCCTTCCCTGCCTTCTGTGCTTGCATGCTCTGCAAAGGAAGCCGTCAAAACTAGGGCCACTGATCTACAGTGTTGTTAACGCAGAAAAGGAGCAAAACTGAGGTTTTACATCCACATCTCTCTCAAAAACAAATGTTTTCAGACCCTGAACCACTGCAAAACCTTTTCATTTCTCACATACTTAAAAAAAAAAAATCAAATTTCCAACTGAAAGGAAAATAATTACAGATGATAATGAAACTTACATGGCTTAGGAGATAAGGGGGCCTTTTCATAATGACATTAACCAAACTGAAACCTATACTTGACATACAATGTTCAAAGCTAGGTCCCAAACCTTCCTTCGGGGAACCTGAAGCTTCACAAAAGCCTCAGCATCTGCCAGCATCAGCCTGGCTCACAGAGGGGTGAAAGCATCATGTTACCACTCACAACAGCAATCCCCACCTATATTTCTTCCCTTCAATCACCAAGTGTGAAGCTGATAGATTCCTATCCCTAATTTCACTCATTTATTTAGAGGGCTAAAGAAACAACTGACATTTTTGACATGACACCCCAATCTTTGGCAATGCAACTGCTTTTTCTTGCTGGAAAGGCTTGATGTGCAAAGCCATGCATACCCCTATCGGCTTTAACTCATCAAGTCTCCAGTGTTACCCAGTCTGTGGGGTTACTGGTGCTAAAACAAGGCTTCCCTCCCCTCTTGCCGTTAAGTACACCAGAGCTAACACTTCAGGAAAGATCAGCATGCCCCTTTCCAAGCATTAAAGAGGAAAGCTGCTCTACTCATAACCTGTAACAGCAGAAGGAAACCAGCCCTATGCAATGCATTCCTCCCTTCCCGTCAGAATGGGAGGAAAGGGCCAGGTGCCCATACATACCAGGTGGTGAAGGGAGCTGGTTCCTGCTGTGTTGGTGATGCCAGTAGAGGAGGTGGCAGAGTTTCTCCAGCAGCAGCACACGAAGCACAAAGATCAGAACTCCCCAGAACTATGACCTCTGCAGAGCATCTCCTCTGCTGCCAGGTCCCCATAGCAGCTATTGCCATCCCACACTGCCAGCCCTGTGACTGCCTTTTTCCAGAAATACGGAGGCATGGACCATCCTGCACCCCAGAACCCCCTGGACAGCCTCTCACTGGGCCCCTGAACAGCATGGTGCCTTCCTCCAGCAGCCAGCAGAGATTTCGCAGGTGAACAATCACAACCAAAATTGTTCCAGAGGATGTTCAGATGCAAAAGGCTGCTGGAGCTAAGGGGTCAGGACCATGGTTGCAGGGGAAGGGGACAGCTGCTGCAGACTTTGTTGACGGAAAGCAAAGCTGTGGGGCACCTTCCCAATACTTCTAGACCAGGAGAGAAGCTGCTTGTATTTCTGGCCCATCACATCCCAGTTTTGGGAATGATCAGGGACCATGACATCAGAGAGACAAACACTCCCACACTCCCCACCACCAAAGTCATCTGGCTTCAACCAGCACAGCTCCTCCGGCAGCTACATGGCCAAGGGAATCTTCCCCATCCTCCTCTACATCTCTTGTTTGCTGCCTTACTTTAAGAAGGGAACTAAATTATTTAGGAGCTAACAAAGAAGTTAACCCAGGAATTTCTGCCCATTAATCACTCCATGCCATGTTCTGGGGCTTTCTTTTGTCCAAGCTATACAGAAATGTGGGGCTGGGCAATCCCAGCCTTAGGAGGGAAGGCACCCCACAATATTTTAATGTGACCGGACTTTATGAAATACCAGATTTTACAGTAATGGCATTATGGTTGTGTATCACACTGTAACAGGAGATAACACAGCACAATGAAGCTTGCCAGCAGTGGATCAGCACCAAGGCATGTTTGAAGTTTGCACAACAGCAGTAGCTGCCAAGGTTGAGGATGCTACAAGCACAGGGAGGACGATGGAGCCACTGGTCTCAGGGAAGCCCGGGGAAGCTTTAGCATGAAGCCACATCCCCACAACAGATCCAGATTCTTTGGAAACCAAAGGCAAAAGGCAATAGAAATAAAGAACCCTGGAAGAAGTGTTTCCAACACAGAATGACTGACTTGAAATGGTTCAGCTGGACATGCAGCATAACTTCCTTCTTGCCTCTACCAAGATAATTAAGGTTAGAAACACCCAGTAAAAGACCTGCAACCTTAAAAAAATTAGTCCACTTTCTGCAGTGCACCAGGATTGCTCTCTTCTTCATCCCAGCAGAAAGTCTCCTTTGCCTCCCTCTATAAGAAAACTGGAAGAGCCAAAGCTACAACTGGTCAGACCATGGGATGGGAAGGAGAGGGTCCCCCATGGCTGGTAACACCAGGGCACCAAGTGCTGGCAAGTGGAATGATGTTCAAAGGCATCAAGTGCAACCACAGCAAGCACAGAGAGAAGTTCCTTGTGTCTCAAGCTTTTATTGCACAGAAGGAGAAATAAATAAACTAATAATCAAAATAATCTAAAGGCTGAAACAATTAGAGATGAAATGAAGGGAAAGGCAGCGATTTCCCCCTCCTGGTAGCATCAGAACTGATCTGTGGTGCTGCGGCTTGCCTCAACCCAGACCCCTCTCTCTCACCTCTGTAAATCTCTGCCAAGACTGCTGCCTGCAGGCAGGACAGCTCTCAACAGAGGGGGTTTTCCCTGGGAAGCAGAAGCGACAGTGATGGGGGTGTCCTTTTTAGACCTTGCCCCACAGCAACTGCTCACACACTCTAAGGTCTGCACAGGAAATCCTGCAGCATCCCCGTGTGAATCTCTGCAAATCCCAAATCACTTCAGCAGGAGGAATGGCTCCTTGTAGGAGCTCATTACGGGATAGGCTTTAAGCAAAGATGAGGCTAAACATATTTTGTTAAGGCACTTCTGAGCCATCTATTCCTTCAGCCAGGAGGTACTCTATTTGGACCCAGCTATGTTGTCAGGTCCCAGGTATCACATCCGAAATGATGTGGGAAATCACTACAAACAGCTGCTAAGACATCATTTCACAGTTTTACAGTAGAGGTCATTAAACTGCATTACTGCATTTAAATGTGCAATTCCAGTTGTGAATGTATTTCATAATCACTTGCCACTGATTCTGGCTTATTGTCTAATGCCTTAAAGTAGTTTCTAAGACCTTTGTTATTGAAATGCTGAGGTAGAAAATTACTGTATTAGAAGCAGGCAAATTCATGCCGAGAGGAGAAGTGAATTGACCTGGAAGGTTGCATCCATCCATGGCACACAGCTGGGTATGGGGCACTGGCTCCTGCTGGTGAGGTCACCACTCTCAGGCATAAAGCGTCCTTGGTCACCCAGAGGACATTTGAAATGGGGTGTTGCACGCTTTTATAGCGTCAATGATCTTTAGAGCTCAATAGCGCTTATAATTGAATCCTTTAACAGGATTATATTGTCCTCAGTAAGTCATCACTTCCCTGGACTGGCTCTTTCATTTGCATTTTTTTCCCCATTTTGGATAAGATTTGAAACTCAGTGAGGTTGTAGTACGCATAAACAAACAAGCCTTGAATATATCAATAACTATTCACATCCTTTTCATATATATTCGAGTATTTCACATGGCACTGTGGCAGCCATCAGCATTTCTAAATGCTTTTTGAAGTGACAGCTTGATTTCTTCTCTGTGTCCTTTAATGGAAATGATTCTCAAACTCCTCTCTGCTGATAAGTGAGGACTGGTGATAGCGGTCCCGTGAGGCGAAGTCTGCATTCTCCTCGGTGAGCTGTGTGGTCGCCATGCCAACTGTTGCAAAGGACGGTGTCACCACGATCTGCTCCTTGGGGGATGGCCTTCTCCTGCAAACAGACAAGCAGAAGCATCTACATCACCCCTTGTTTGACATCCATTAGTGGTCATGCTCTCCACTGCGCAAACAAGGCAGGGAACTTCGAGAAGAGTCTAAGTCCTTCCCAATGCCCTTGGAAGGCATACAGCTATTCTGCAAACATTTTTCTTAGAAGGCACACAAAAAATATACTCCCTTCCCCCAGCAAACTCTGGAAAACATGTATTTTTCTTAACAAGTAAGTTTGCTCTTTGGATGCTGTCTAAGGCAAACACTTTCCACACTGTGCAGAAGAAGGAACATGAAATATTTCTCATCATAGAATCATAGGACCAATGAAAAAGACACTTCTTAGAGTTTCCTAAACTTTAATGTACGATTATTTTTGTAACTCTTTTAAATGAAAGAGGAGATCTTCCTGCAATTTCTTTGTCCCAGAGGCTGATTTTAAGAAAACCTTATTCCAAATCAAAACTGTAAGAGGTGGTAGCACCAATTCAGACCTCACTGAGCATCTAAGAGCCTTAGAGGTGTCAAGGATCCTTGGTTGCCTCCAACTCTCTTGCAATCTAATGGGATTCCTTTACCTCCAATTCATTAAAATACTTTGCCTGGATTTCAAGAAAAAAGATCAGAAGAAAAACCTGTAAATTACTTCAATGCACTTTCTTGCAGTGGAGCAAAGGTGGGCTTCAAAATCACCCACCTGACCCCCAAGCAGAGCCAGAATTGCCTTTGTACCAGCATGAGCAGGAGCATTAAGATAAGGCAAACAAGCTGGCTGGATGACCCAGAGATTGCACATGAGGAGAGACTCAATAGGGTCTGTTTCTGCCTTGGGCACTTACCAGCTCCCAGCTCAGCCCTCCTTGCCAGGATCGTTCCTCATTGACTGCACTGAGCGAAGCTCTGACGACTGTGCCAGTCTGATAACCCGTAAGATAAATCCCCCTGCGACAACAGCACCTCTACCCACAAGAAGCAGGGCTGCCTCTCCAAAAGGAATAGTTTGTCTTTTCCAGAGACAGTTAATTGTCCACAAAGCCTCACATCTCAACCAGCCTTCTGTGAGGAACCTCTGACGATGGGCAGGAGACAGGGCTGAGGCATGCCAACAATCAGGAGCTGCACCAAGCTAAAATGACCTGCCATAGAGACCTAAGAGAGGTTCCATCAGCCCCGGCTTTTCTCTCAAACCACCTCTGTTTTCAAAGGCACGTGGCCATGTTGTAGGGACTGTGGGCAGAGGCAGAAGCTGGCAAGACAGGCATGTGCCAATGTGCATGTGCCAATGTACTTAAGTGCCTGGACTTTCATTTATTTTAAAGGAGCCATCAGATTTGCACATATAATGACTGGCAGCTCATCTTCTGCCGTCCTTACTACAGTGATCACACACTGCAACAGAAAAACCCAACCCAATACACTGAGAACCTCAAACCCCATTGCATTGCAGAGGCAGAGATGGTCATGCCCTGCTATGGGAAACACAAACATAATGGAATTAATAATTAATAGCATCAAAGCAGATTAAGAAATCTAGTTAGTATCCAACCAAACAAAACTCTTAAGGTTCAGGGAAGTAAAACCCCAAGACAAAGCTACTGCAGTCCCATACAAACTCAATACTGAATGGCTCCTTCACTGAAGACTTTGTTTACTGATTTTGCCCCATAGCTATTGCAGCTTCCTCCCAAATTTCCTCTCTGAAACTTGAGCACAGCTGCCATGAGTGCATGTTTCACCACTACCACAATAATTTACTTTCAATAAATGGTGGTGGAAGAGATGGAATCTCCCATTCCTCATTTCCTACCAGATTTTCCTGTTCAATCTGAGCCATAGAGGTTGAGCACAGACCTTTTGGGGTAAGATAAAACTTCAGGCACCAAGATATCTGACATCAGCTGACATGTCCACACACAAGACAGAGGAGATTCTGTCACTTACATGGCCAGCCATATGCAAGGCTTATGAAAGCAAGGAGTAATTTTTACCATTAAGTGAGAAGAACTTTGAGTATGCAAGGAGAGCCAGACAGCCTGGTTAAGGTAATAGGCAAATCAATTCTTCTACCCCTCTCTGTCCACATTAGTGGGCCACAGGAACAACAATCACCACCTTTCTCACTGCCAAGTGACTGGTACCAACCTGCACAAGGTGATCAAAACTGACTTAATCCAGCCAAAGAAGCTGAAATTCGCTGCTGTTCCTACAGAGAAAAGGCACAAGAAGTCAGTACACTGATAATTCTCTCATAATAGCATTACACCACCGAATTTTTTGCATAAAATCTCAAACCAACATGCTTGTTATAAGACTTCAGTACCCAAAGATTTCATGATGGTGAGAACACTCTTGCAGTCTTCCCACATACTGTGGCTTTTAAGCCATTGTCAAGAAATTAACTCAAATTTCACATGGGGAACAGCTATCCCTTCCCAGACCAAGGTTTGTTAAACTCCCATAAAGCCATGAGCATAGCATAGACACCCGCTGCAGTACCTTTTCTCTCCCCAGACTGCGAATATCATTCACACTGCAGGGATAGGTGGAAGAGAGGAACCACTCAGACCATCTCAGCAAGAGTGGCTGTGGTCTCACCATGCATTCCTTCTTGTCTGACCCCATGGAGAGCTGTCTTTGCTTATTATACCAACACTGATTTCTTCTGATCTCACTGTAGCTAGTTTCCTGCACTGGCTCACTGCAGGGGCAGGGAAGTGCCAGAGCTGGCAGCAAAAGCAGCAGAAGTTTGTGCTGAGGGACAAGGAGGAGACTAGAGACCCAGCAGCTCCTGCTGGCTTAGACTGCTGAGGAGAAAAAGAGAGGAGAAAAAGTATTTCTGCTCCAGAGGTCTTCATCTAGTCCTTAATCCAAAGCATCTCTCAAGCTAGTGTCTCCCACCCTTTATAGACAGAAAGGTCATTCAGTCCTTTGGAGAACATGCTCACAGATTGTTGGATGCCATGTGACCACGAAACAACGTTCACTCACAGCCAAATAAAAATCAGGCTGAACTTTGAGGGTTCATTTCTACTTTTTCTTTGCTGTGCATTGTTTGACTGTATGCATGGGAATGCATGTACAAAAGAAACCAAGAAAAAATGTCTAATCATGTTGCTATTTCTCAGATCACCTTCCAAAATCCTCTACATACTGACTGAGAAATGCTTTTTAAGTCATTTTTGGTACATATTTCAAAAGCAGATAACAGAGATATAATACTATGAATACACAAAGGCAAAGTCCAAAGTCTGAAAACATAATTTGTGTTTTTTTTAACATGTGGGCCTGTAAAACATTTTGTTAAAACTTAGATATACCTCAAAAGATACAAATTAGCAAGAACTATCCACAATCTCAGCTCTTTTCTACTATTCCACACAAATACATAGAAAAGAAGTCACATAAGAGTAGAAGGAGGAGAACGGTTGAGCTGTGTTTTGATGGCTACTGAGTGACAACTAGTTTTTTGTTTCTCATCATCTGGGTTTTAAAATCTAGTGCCTACTTAACTGGTGCCTAATAATCTTTCACCTAAATAAACCTGGGCAGCTATTTCTGCATTGCCTAAAAGGCACATGAACTCAGGCTCTTTTGACTTTTCTCATCTTGGACAAAAACCTGCACATCCACATGTGCAGGTACTTAACAGATGCATGCACCTACATATGTATGGGTGTACCTACACATGTATGTATGCATAAGTACATGAGTATGTGCACACTGTGTGCATATCACCTTCTCCCTTCAGAGACACAGACCAACACAAACCCCTCCTATGGCTGTGCAAAGAAGCTGTAGGCTCTCATGAGATTCTTTCTGAATGTGCTTCACTGTTTAATTTTGAACTTGTTTAAGCCGATCACATGAACAGACCTTTTTAACACCCTCTGCCTTAAAGTATTTTCCCAGATTACATTCCCAACATAGTCAACCTGTTTAGTTCTGGAATCAAAAGGCTCTCTTGTTCTGCAGTTAGGAATGTTGAGATTTAATGAGATACTTGTCATAATTCCCATTTTTTCTCAGGTGGGTTTAGATTAAGTTTATTAAAACGTATTTACAGCAGATTTTTCTCATTGCTGTGACACATTCACAATCTGGCACCCTTGTTAAGTCTTAGTATCTTGTTTTGCCATTTCAAGTACATTATAATGAAGCAATAAGCACAATGTTCAAACTATCAAACCAATGTCAGTTACAGTTAGAATCCAATATAAAAATAGAGAGAAGATTTATTAAAACCAGCAATGAAACAAAACTTCATCATTCACTGTGTCACCTGCATATTAAACATCAGAGTCTCAATCCCTCATTAAGTTAAATTAAAGCTTAATGAATTCTTAAGCAGATTTAATACTACAGGAAAAAAATAATACTCACCAAGGGGGAGTCCTGGGCTCACTTGGCCAATGTAGAAATACACAATAACTGCTGCACCCAGGCTGACAAGGGTGTAGATCCACTGAATCACAAACATTATGATGAGACACACGATCACCTATTGGGAAGACATGCTTTGGGGTTACCCCAGAGTCTGTAAGCTCACATGGCAATGACAGCCTGACAGTTCTTTTCCTGCACAGCCCAGTGGCTCCACTGACTCCTGCTCTGGCCCTACAGGAGAGCTGGTAGCGCAGGTGCCTGCGGATGACTGTACACCTTCAGACACAGCCTGACACTGGGTCAGCAATTTCATAGAATCATTGAATAGTTAGGGCTGGAGAAGACCTTAAGATCATCTAGTTCCAAGCCCCCTGCCATGGGAGCATTTTTTTCCTCAACCTGGCAAGAAGAGCTTTCATTGCCACTCTAGCAGAAATTCTTTAAGAACTGAGGCAGTGCTGCATCTTTCAAGTTCTCATGAGACCACCAATAAATGCTGGGTTTGTTGTGGTTTGGTTTGGTTTTCCAGAAATGCTGAATCTTGGTTTTAAATGCATATAAAACCAGTGCTTCAATGGCATCTCTGCATCTCCATCTTTCTCAGGGTCTTCTTGGCAGTGTTGTGTAAGAGACATACACAGTCAGGACCCAGGACGCTGCTACTTGGAATTATCCTTATGAGTGTTTCCTTTTAGGCATCTCCCTCATAATGTCCCAGGATGGGACGCAACAGAGACTCTCCTTGCACAACGATGCCAGCTGCAACTATGTGGGTAGTTGGACGTTCTTTGGTATTGGTGGCGGAGGCTGGTGATGCAGCAGGACCCCTGGGGAACCATGTCATCTCCTGCCTGCAAAACATTCCACAGTGTGTGGCTTTTGGCCACATGCAGAGCGTTTCTATCCAGTGTTCTCTGAAAAGACTTGGTATGGCATGGCTGAGGTTTCTTGGTAATGAGGTTCTTGTGTGATAAGAAGCCTCATTTGGGCACACTGTTAAAAGGAGAGACAGCACAGGTTTACAGCGTCATCTTCAGCAGCATGGAGGTAGCTTTCACTGAGCTACCCTGAGTCCTAGAGGCAGCATGGGTCTCTGCTTGAAATACTCTAAGAGGAGTACCCAGAGACTTACCAACTCAGGTGGTAGGTTTGGCTGAAGGGGCATAATAACGGGGGCAGGGGTAACATCTTCATTGGCAAGCTTAGGAAGAGGAAGGGGCAGCATGCAAAGAAAGAGCTCAAAAAGCTCTGAGCCCTGCAGAGAAGGACTTGGGGGTGCTGGTCTATGAGAAACTGAACATGAGCCAGCAGCGTGCGCAGGTTAGATATAAGGAAGAAGTTCTTTACTGTGAGGGTGGTGAGGCACTGGAATGGGTTGCCCAAAGAAGGGGTAAATGCTCCATCCCTTGTGGTGTTCAAGGCCAGCTTGGACAGAGCCTTTGGCGACATGGTCCAGGGTGAGGTGTCCCTCCCTGCCCATGGCAGGGGGGTTGGAACTAAATGATCTTAAGGTCCCTTCCAACCTTGACTATTCTATGATTCTGTGATTCTAAATGAGTCCAGACTGACACAGCTGGTGAAACTTTAAGAGAGAGAGCAGAGGGAAAAGGAGTCAGGATGAATAAATGTATCTGATTTTTGCTTCTTTGATTTCATTTTGCACCTTTGATCCTTCCTCAGCTCTGCTGCAGTTGAAAGGAAATCAAATCTGCTTTAATGAACATGTCAGTCATCTCCACCAGCAAGTTCCCCTGCGAAGGCAGAGGGCTGACCGCTCCTCAATGACACGTGCCTGGGAACCCCCTTAGTTACCAAGCCCAGAGACAGCATCCATGTGCAGCCTTCTAAAGATGTCATCACTAGAGAGAAGCCTCCACGTCCATCCCACCCCAGTGCTGCAGTCCAGTGGGACCCCTCACCAGGAGCTGGCTGCTGGCAGCAGCAGCAAATTTGAAAAGTAAGTAAGTGTCAAACTCCATCTGAGGATTAAACTTAAAGGGTCCAATGTGTCATTTGAGTGGGTTTGTTATATTTTACACACTGCCATGAAATCCCCATTCATGCAGTAAGACCATATGGTTCATTCATTATGCATATCTGACCCTTTCCCTGTCATCTGCCCAACAATCCATCTTTCCAAGGTAAATTTAAATGTCTTAAACTCTACAGCAGCTTGAGACAGAAGTTATTTAGAAGTTATTTATTCTTTAAAGCAACATGCTGGTGGAATGCTACACTTTCCTCCCTCAAAAGATGGAATTTCACAGCTGGGCTGCTGGTATCAAGAGGTCACCACTAATGAAACCCCACCCTGAGCCTGCAGAAACTGGCTCATAAATGAAAGTAACATAGTACTGAAGCTGATGTCTCACTCTGTCCCACAGCAAGAAAAAGCAGGTTGGCACACAGTGAAAAAAGGGACACTGTTTTTTTTCCCAGCCAGCCACGCACCTCTAAAGTCCTAAGATGCCAGTCTTGGAATGTGGATCTTTTGGGGTTGGGTGGGTTGGGTTTTTTTACTGTTGTTGCAGTGGTTTTAATTAACACAGCATCTCGCTTTCTCTGAATTTGAACTGCTAGATGCATGGTACCTTGAGTACTTAATTCAAGTGACCTGGGATATTAGAATCAAAAGCCATTTTAAAGTACTAGAGTGTATTACACTGCAGTAAATGATGAATTTCCTTCTGTTTTCTACAATCACAAACCAGTGCTCAAAATAAAAGACAACTACTTACACCAGCAAAGGAAACCCAGTGATTGCAGAATCTGGAGTACAAGGATTCTGGTAACCGCTGAATTCCCAGCTCTGGATTTTGTTGCTTTATAGACAATTCTACAGGAAAAAAAAAAAAAAAAACAACAACAACAAACAAACCAAAAAAAAAAAACACAGGAGAAAAAAGATTTAAAAAAAAAAAAGACATTAGAGTGGAGCTATAATGTGGTGTTTTTTCTCTGACTTTCATTACCAGATTCCAGATAAACAGAGGACAGCTGGATATGGCAGAGTTAGATTGAAACCTCTAAAATGAAATATGAAATGCTAGAAAATAAAAATCATAAAACGGGAAAGAAAACTTGCCAGCTCTGGTACTGAGTCCATTTGAAGGCCAAACCTGCCTGTCTCTGCCTCGGTTTCCCTAATTTCATGGGGATTAAAAAAACAGAAATAATACTTTTCTCCTCAGGGGCGTTTATGAACCTTAACTGACTAATGCTGATAAACCTCTACAGCACTGAGATGACAAACTCCAAGCAAATGCACAGTTATCAAATACCCACATCACCAACAAAAGAAATTCAGACTCTTAGCTGTGGATGTTGAATTACAGACTCCTCCTGTGGACTGGGGTCCACCGCACTTTCACAGCCTCAATTTTAGACTCACGCAGCTCCCTCTTACCGACCCACCAGGATGAAGTAAATCCCAAGATATACTCAAAACCTTTTAATGTGCAGTGTTAAGCATGCATGTGTATAATAATGAGCACAAAGTAAACAACCCTACAGTAAGTATAGTCCTGCCTGCTTTCCTGTGATTAATCTTCCATAGGAAATTGCGTTGGAACTTCTCCTGTGATGCACTGCGATGAACTCTTACCCTCACCTGGAATAAATGATATTACTGCTATGAATCACTGAATGACAGCCCTGCATAAAGCTAGTTTCACACCTGCCTTCAGGAAAGCATCAGGAGGACTAAGGTTATAAACCATTCTCCTGTGAACACAGAGATGTCTATCTGCTACAGCCCTTACCTGCTCCTCTCTGGCCAGAGAGCGCTGGCACTTCACTGCAGAGCTGCTCTCCCTGCTCCAGCAGCCTGTTTTTCCGCTGGGCATCCACAGGGGATGATGAGCATGGACCTGCATCACACCAACAGTCCTGCTTAGCCAGGTCCTCACAGGTGTCACTGTGGGGCTCTGTGGTCTCATCCCAGCCGTACTGAGCTGAGGGAATATCGTGATGGAGATCCAGCAGAAAGCTGTCTTGTAATGTCTGCTTGGCTGGCTTCTTTGCCTTCTTTTGTTTGACCTTCTGGGTTAAATTCTTGGCTTCTTCATTTTTGCAAGCACCTGGCTCACTACGAAATGGTTTAAAAAGCTGGTCCATGTCTTTTGAGAATTCCAGCAAGGTGCCATTTGATCTGCTTTGAATTATTCCATCTGCTGCACGGCTGGAGGGCTTGTTGAAAATTAAAGGCTGGGAAGAGTGAGCAGGTCTAGCATTTTCCATTTGAGTCTTGTCAGGTTTCTGTTGAATGTCGTAGCTCAAGGAGACTGAGAAATAGGAATAGTCTACAGCAATATATGTCAACATGAAGTTGATGGTGACTATGGGAGCAAGAACGTTCACTTGCCCAATGAAGACAAAAGCCATGGTGATGAGACTTGTCAAGCAAATTGCAGCCACTGGAGTCTTGTTGGGTCCTTTCTAGTTCATAAAGAAAACAAACTTACATTTAAAGCTAATAACCATAAGCCTCGCTTTGAGGATTCCCACTTGCTTAGCTGCCACGGGTGGTTACCTGGGTGGTCTGCAGCACTCCCTTAGTCATGAAATTCACGCATGCATGTGCAAGCAGAGGCTCACCAGCTTAGAGTGGAAGCCAAAACCTGCTGAGCTCCCACCTCACCTCCGAGCCTTAGTCAAGTTTTGTCTTTGAAAAATTCATCCACTCTCACTCCGTATCTCCATCGTAAAACAATGTCATTAAAGCAGCAATAAACCTTCAGAAAGATTTGTGAGGCTTATGGGACATCTGGCAATAAAAATATTAATGAGGGTTAACTGCTTGTCTCTAATTTCTCTTCAAGACTCTGTATCACTGGCTACCTACAAGGCTCCCTTATGCTGCCTTTGGAAAGGCTTTGACTGCCAGACACAGTCAAAGAAGCTCTGCCTCTATGGAGCAGCTTCTGGCCCTGCCCTGACATGAGGCTGAGCTAAATCCATGGTCTGCTGAGCCTCTGCACTTGGGGTTTTCTGAGTTGCATTCAGCCCAGTGGCAGGAGGAAAGCAGCAGAGAGGTTAGGCAGATGAGGATGCTGGAAGGCAGGAGTCAGCCCCCAGTAATGCTGGGAATGCATCAGAAGGCAGGTAGCCAGGAGAAACACTGCCTGCTCTCCTCCTTGGGGTAGGGTGAAGGCAGGGAAAGCAGGAGAAAAAGAGAAACAAAGCAAAGGGCATCAGGAGTGAAAAGACTTGACCCTTCAGCTCATGAGCTTTAATCCCAAGTCTAACATGCCCTACCTTGGGCCAAGCACTCTCTTGACATTTCAGTACCCAAGAAGCTTGTGCATAAAGAAATCACTGAAAACATCTTACAAGGGACCTTACAAAACATCTTAGGTTTTCTCTTACTTCATGTGCTTCTTTAATAAACACAAAGCTCAAATGGAAATTACTCCTTTTTCTTCTGCTGTAAATTAAGCTCAGGTTTAACTGCGCAGAAAACACTCCTGTCCTTCCCATCAGCTGGTGTTAACAGTGATCACAGTGCTTTCTTGAACCACAGAAAAGAAGAACTGATGTGGAACAGATAGGTAAAGGCAAACTTAACTATCCATAAGCCAATCTAGACAACCTTCAAGGTGGCAGAGAGAAGGAAGGAGCAAGAGTGATCTGCCTTTGATTTCTCACCTCTTTTTGAGCCCTGCCCATCATGGCCCTCTGCCTCGGCAAAGTTCAGAGCAGATAATATGACACAGACAGAAAGAGAGGGAATCAACTTTGCAGTCAGGTTTGCTACATCCCTGAGAAATTCATGAGGGTTGCCAAGTGGAGAACAGCCTGTTCTGGGATCACCTGACAACTGCCTGCAGGAGGTGGAAGCTTTTGCTGTCGTTAACTGCTTCTCCTATAATTTTTACTATTTATTATTATTATTGCTATTATTATGACTTTAATTTTAGAAAATTACTTTGAGAAACATAAAAAAAAAGATAGAAAATTATTATAAAACACTTAACTATTTTAAACATTCAGAAATACCAATATAGTAAAATATTTCTGGTTTGCAAGCTGCTCTGAAGGAGTAAAACATTGTAAGGTTTCCCAGCCACTGAGAGACAGCAGTGAGGTACTGCAGGTTATTGAGAGTGATGGAATTACTTTCTTTTTAGAAAGGGAAGAACATAAAAAGTAGTTTGTGCTGAATGTATAGTCCAAGACCACAGAGTCCTTAGTGACTGGTACTTTGGTTGATCTCAGTAGAACATCTCACATGAATGAGGATTATTTGTGAGGACAAGGAAAGCCTCTTGTCATATTCAAAACAAGACAGTTTCAAAGCATATCTCAAGCTTAGCAGCCCCCTAACTTAACTTTTCAAATCTATTGTTTGGTTTTATTTTATAGTGTTCAAAAGGCACCTTATCTTACACAGAAGTGTCCTCTTCTCCACTGCACACAGGCTGAATCCACAGCACCACAACTAGTCACATACTCAGCTATGAGTTTACCAAAGAGGATAAGAACAGCTCAAGGAAAATGTGCATTGAAGAAGAAAAAGAAAGAAAAAAAAAGATAGAGGTAGTTACCATCCATTTCATTACATGCTTGGACAAAATCTTCAGGCTTCTTCCCTGGACAGGAGGGCAGAGAAAATCTAGGAACCTCCCTCAGTCATGGTTAGGGGCAGCAGCAGCATAAATAATGCATTGGCAAAAATCCCCATGGGCAAAGCTGTTTAATGAGTAGTTGTTTTACTGGGGACATCTCAAAGAAGTGGGTCTGAGGGAGGGAGGGGACTGACGGCAATCCAGGAAGGGCTGTCCATGCACAGCGGTAGGACAGAGCCCAGGGCTGGAGCACAGAGGTGGGTGAATGAGATGCTGGAAGTGAAGCAGGGCTGTTCCTGCATGGGAGCCCCATGGAAGAGCCTGGGACAGAGGAAGTGCAGCACAAGGGACAGGCAGGCAAAGGACTGCAGGCAGCTGGCCTCTTGGTTTTATAATAAAACCACCCATTCACTGGCTTTTCTGCACATGCATAAGGTACCAGGACCTAAGCCTTCCCCTCCCTGCATTTCATGGATCCCCCATCTCACCCTACAAACGCATAGCCATCCTGGGTTCTCAAATCACCAGTTTTCCTTCCGGTGAAGGTTTGACAGCAGTATCAGAGAAAGGATGACTAACCCCATGTCCAAGGAAAGCAAGCCTGGGTATCACATTCTCCTGGGCAATGCACTGCAGGATCCTGGGTGCTCCATATAGCCCTCCCATGCAGGAGGCCAGGGATGAGATATACAGCCCTAGCAGAAACAAGAAACCCACCAAGGATACCTAGAGGAAGCAGAGAGAATGAGAAATTGATTATATTGTTCTTTAAAGACCCCCAGGCAGTCTTAAACACATGTATTTTAAGAGATCACATGTATTTCATAACATTGCTAAATGAACAGAGAGAGCCTTGGGAAAGCAGCAATTTATCTGGTCCGTGGTATACAGTGCAAGCAATTAATACAGGAAAATTATCCCATAAAAGTAATTTAATACTGAACATCCTGTACCGACAGAGCCATTTGACAAGCTCATATCCAAGAAATTCTTTGCCACTTGGAGCAATTGCATCAAAGCAGCAGCTATTAGATTCCCCTTAAGTAACTGGAAGTGAGTTTATTTCAGGAGAGATCACTTATATACAGTGCTCATCATACAGGAAAAGCTGCCCAGGCTTCCAACCATCCAAAACAGGAAGGCAAACCCCTGGGTCCCAGAGGGGAAAACCAATCCTGAAAGAAACCCACAGTAAAACCAAATCAAAATTGCCGCTTAAACAAATGGCATCTCAAAACGCTCTGAAGGATATAATACAATGACCTTATTTTCCTGTCTTCAATGAGAAAAGAATTTCCTTTGGCCAACACAAAACTTAAATCTTTAAAACCACATTGCTAACAAGGCTGAATTTATTTCTGGTTTCTATTGAGCACCCTTTCAAATCGGGAGCATCTCCTACAGGCATGGAGGGAAAGTTGGGTAGCTCATGGACTATCACACAGAATGGGGACTGGGGTCCCTCTGCACAGGTCCTCAGTGCTGCAAACACAGACAGCATATCTAAAAAAAACCCACCCAAATACACAAAACCCCACAATATGAACACTGTTCAAGAAAGCCTTGAAATGGAAGTGCTCCTGGTGCCATGGTGTAAGGACGTGAGCAGATACAGCCAAGCAGACTAAGGTCTGGGGTCGCCTCAGCCGTCCCCCAGTCCTCAAAGACCATACATGTCTGATAACCAGCAGCCAGCCACAGAGAAAGGCAAGGCTGGGGGGAGTAACACCAACAGAAACACCAGGCAGGGATAATACCCCCAAATTTCAGTCCAGACCCATCCTGCCCATACTCATTGCAGCAAGCTGTTGGAGATCCAGACAGACATCTGTGGCAGAGGATGTCACTGAATGCAGGTCCCCTGCATTGCACATGTCCTTTGCTCCCAGCCCTCCTTTCATGGAAAATGAGGGCTAAACAAATATGGTCCCTCCCAGCTTCTGCCCCTGTTGAAGTCAGGCAGCACATGCTTTTTTAGAAAGAATTACAAACATATACATGGCTAAAGATGATTCAAGCTACATTTGCCTTTTCCTCATGTATAAAATCTGCACAGAGCAAAGAGGAGATTGGATAAAAAGCCATAAAATGCTTGTTCTTCAGTAAAGGCACGTAAAATTAATGTTGTGGTCCAGGATCGCACAAAACTTCCTACCACAACGTTTATTTTCCCCATGAAGTCCACTTGGCCTTGTGAATTTTATCTTGAGGGACAGAAGAAACTTGAGGCAAAGATAAGCAATTATCAGTTTCCACTAGACCAACGGACAGAGACTCAATGGGGAATCTCCCCTTCCCTCTCCTCTAATCATGCCCTGCCTTGAGAAATACTTGGAAGACACAAACAGTTGTGCTAGATACCACATATTATTTTAGCTGCCAAAAATGCTTGCATTTAAATGTACTACTTGGCATTCAAATCAGGGGAAGAGGGGAAGAGTCCTTTTCACCGAGGCTGATGAAAGGATTTGCTGGGGGGTTTGAGCATGGAGAGTGTGAATACTTTGTAAGAAATTGGCACTTGGAGCTCATTAGAAGTGAAATTACTGAATCTCATTTTTATGTTTCAAAAACCAAACAAGTATTGTAAGGGAGAAAAGCAGCCAAACACTCGCTCACCTGTGAGTGACAGAAAGGGAGCATTCGGATGTGTAATAATCTCTCCCCACCTCTCTCTCTTCAAACAAAGTCATTAAAATCTAAAGCAGCTTGGAATAACTCAAAGAAACAACATGAATATTGGAATTGCACCACTGTTTTGGTCTATTCTAGGGAAAAGGAAACTGAATTTGCTCTTTGGGGGCTTGGGTTGGTTGGTTTTTATATTTAACATTATTTAATATCTTCACATTCTTTACTGTGAGATTTTTCATCCATTCCACAACCCCATGGGTTTTGAAGTTAAACCACAGCTTTAACAGTCTCTTCAGTGGATTCATTTAAAGCTGATTCTTTTAGTTACTGTACTTTTCACCTACTAGGTCATTAACATACAAAGACATTGCCTTAAAGAAGGTAGGCTCATTCTTTTTTTCCCTGAAACAGAAATGATTTTTGACTTTAGCAGGAGCCACACCAATAATACGGAGCTTCTCTGGGGGGCTGGAGGACTTCTAGAGCTACAATTACTTAGAAAGAAAACAAAGCCAGATTTTCAAATTTACATTTTAGCTACAAATTAAATAAATGGCAAACATCTCCTTTTTAAATTAATCACAAGAAACAGTGTCAAATATGGTGAAACCATGATTCCGGATAATGCTGAATAACAGAAATGTAGCCCTTCTGTATCCCATCTAAAGTAAGACAACAGCACACAGCAAAATCTTTTGCTCTCTTTTTCAAGGCCTGAAATGATAAGGTTCATTGCCTGTAACACTGCAAACCTCCCTCGTGTATACACACCCATGTGGAATGTCTCAAATTTAATAATCCTGTTGCTGGCCCTGCAATTATAGCCCACTAGATGTGGAAATGTAAGTTTTGCTTGACTTAGTAAAGATAGGCAGCAGGGTTCTTTAGAGATTTCAATCTGATTTAAGCTTTCACCAAAGAGAAAGGAAACACTGAATAAAATACAGCATTTATCATTAGACCATATTAGCATATTTTAGCTCTTAAAGCTATTGCTGGGTGATTATGCCAAGATTCAGCATTACTGGACATGCTGGCAAATGCAAAATTATACAAATAATTGTGCACTGAGATTTGCAATGGGAAAATCCCCCTGAATTTCTATGAGGGATGTGTACCCAAATTCCTTAGGCTTTGGAAAGTTCAATCATTCAGTGAGGCAGATGGCCACTTGAAAGCACCATTATATAAAACTACACTGGGTTATTTGAACAAGTTACCTTCTCTGCTATCATGAAGTCATAGCGGAGCGACTGACGGGTACAAATGGCTCCCAGCAGAAAAACAAAGACCATGTACAGAAACCACCTGCAAACAATAAAAATACAGTCTTTTTTTTTTCCAGTAAGACAAGACCATTGGTATTTCTGCTCATCAGCAGAGACAGGAAACAGTCAAGCACCAGCAGGCTGTGTTTTCAATCACTCTGCATGGGCTGTTCCTGCACTATTTAGCCTCAGGGATAAATTTAACACCAGTCCATGTTTCTTACCCACTACAATGTACCAGGAACAGTTGCAGCATGACCTTACAGTACCCCTGAGGGGAAGCTACCTGAGCTATTGATGTGTGTGGGGGAGAATAACCCAGTCCTGGGGACAGACTTTTTTGATAGGGCCTGTAGGAGTAATGTTTTTAAACTGTAAGAGGGTAGATTCAGACTAGACATAAGAAAGAAATTTTTTATGATGGGGATGGTGCAACACTGGCACAGGTTGCCCAGAAAGGCAGCAGATGCCCCATTCCTGAAGACATTCAAGGTCAAGCTGGACAGGGTTCTGAGCAACCTGATCTAGTTGAGGATGTCCCTGCTCATTGCAGGGGGGTTGGACTAGATGACCTTGAAAGCTCCTTTCCAACCCAAACTGTTCTGATTGTGCAGGTACAGTGATCCCCTCATCTGGCAGTAACATTAAACACTGCAGCCAGCCTGCTCTACAACCCCAGCCATGATCCTCTTCTGGTGTCCCTGGCCTTTCCAGTACTCAGGGGAAGGGATAATCCAGTCTGTCTGCAAAGCCTAGACAGCAAAGATGTAAATGGCCACAGTCCCTCCATCTGTGATACTTCTGTATCCTACAGAATCCCTTCACTTCAAACAAGCACCAATTTTGTCAGGAATCCCTCTAAATTGTGAAGATCCTTTCTGTCTAAACCTTGGTACACAATTAAAAGTAATAATTTCGAAAGCAATTAAGGTGGCAATGAAAACAGTCAGGAAAACCTACTGAGGTTTGTGGGTTTTTTTTAATATGTAACAGTATTTTACGCCTGGAAAGCAGAATTTCCTGGGAAGAGAACTGCTTGGGGAGGAAGGGCTCCTGCACTCCTCTGGCCTTGTAGGGTCATTTCACCTGTCTTGGCCTCATTTTCCCATAAAAATTGCATTTTTTATTTTTTTATTATTTTCTATTTATATAGAAAAATAAAGCACTTCAAAATGAACAGTAGTAAGTGACAAAATCACACACCCCAGGCCTTTAAGAACTTTGATCCTGTTCAGGGACAGCCAGGCTGCAGCAGCACAACTGCTCTAGCAGCAACACAGATCCCACCCAGCAAAGGAAAGACTGATTACATCTGCATTAACGAACCTCTTCTCTAACCCACCCAGAGTAGGTGGTTGTAATGGATAATAGTTTGAATGACAGCCAGCCTTTAATTTTCCAGATGGCTTAGTAATAATAGGCTGATGGGAATATGAAATAGATTGGTCACATCCAGAGCAGTCTGCAAAGAGGAAATTTTTCCCAATTAATGACTTACGAGGTGCCAATAGCAGCCAGAGACCCCAGGGGGATGTTGGTAGCAGGCTTCTGAAGATCTCCACTCATATTGAACCCAGCCATCACACCTGTATAGATGCAATTTAATCTAAGTTATAGCATATATAATAGGTATTACAATATGTCATATAATTTAATCAATCAGTTAACTGATTAACCAGTAACAATATCACTTCATTGCACTGCCTGGTCTCCATTGATGCTTGGTAAGAAACTGTTCATGTCTTTGAAGCAAGGCACCAATACCACATCTACAAAGACCCCTTTGTCCAGTTTGAACAATGCTGGGTGGAAGCAGAACAAAACCCATCTTATCTTAGTGCAAACCTCACAGAAGACAGTGCTGCCTAATTGTTGAAAAGATAAATGCTACCGTTCATCACAGCAGTGCATTCAGCAGGTGGTACCACCCCCCTCCAGACCAGATCCATTACAGTTCCCTGCATTCATGGGGGACAACCACCATTACAAAATGGCCTGGCCTGTCTGTGCTTAATGACGATCACATGCGCATTTAGCAGAGGGAATAACAGTGCTCAGCATGTGGGTGGCACCTTCCAGCCAAGGGATCTGCTTTGGAAGTAGGCATTATCTCTACTTTGCAGATAGGAAAAAGAAGCGCTGAGAGGGCAAGTGATTGTCCCAGCAGCATGTAGAAAACATGGTAGGACTAAGAATAAAGTACTGAACTGTTATTTTTGGCCAGAGTGCAGGGTATTGTACAATCAGGAATGGTCCTTAACCTAAAAAATTGCCATCTAAGATGCAAGAAAGGGAAACAGGATGAAGCAATGGATTACAGTCTCCATATTGAGGCTAGGAACCCAAGGTACAAACTGGTTGTGAGGCTTTGCCCGTACTTAAAGGAGGAGTCATACCAGATTTGCCAAGAAAACACAACTTTTCTTGTCACATTACCTGAAAACTTTTCCTAGAAGACTTCAGATACCTGCTATAAATAATACAATACAATACAATACAATACAATACAATACAATACAATACAATACAATACAATAAAATAAAATAAAATAAAATAAAAATCTGTGATTTGGAATCCTGATGAGAATTTGGACAATTTGAAGTCAGGACAGAAGAGTCTTTTTAAGACATTAACTTCTGTCCATTGCTATCTCACCCCTCAGATGTCAGACTAACATCTTTATAAAGGCGTATGGGCCAGGTGCCAGCCAGCAGTGCTCATGGGATGGTCCCTGGGAGCCGGGGTGAGATCACCACAGAACAACAATGAGAAGAAGGATGCCAGCACCACGGCACTCGCAGCATCTGCCAGCCATGGCAGCAGGGAACCAACCGCACATCGTTCTGCCACTCAGCTGCCAAGTCCAGCAGTCATCCCTCATTTTCAGAGGGCACAAGACTGATGAAGGCTCCCAGGTGGCGCATCTGAGTGACAACATCTCTAAAGCAGCAACACCCCATTTCATTTTAAAGCTCATTGATTGCTGCTTGGAAGAGTTTTCTCCCTTGACAAAGGGTAGGAGGGAGCCATGGGATAAATCCCAGAATAAAGGGGGCAAACCCAGCCCAGCCAGATGGATCCTTCCCTACAGACCATGGTTACTGATAGGCTGACAATAGGGAGCAACAACTGGGTTGCTAATCGAGGAACAGCAGCTCATCTCCCTGCTCTATCCCAGGTGTTGCTGTGCATCTTTACAGCTCCATCTCCTTGTCTGCTTGATGGAAATTTTAACACTTCCTCTCCTCACTGTGCTGCCATGAGAAGAGCCAGTTAATGAGCACAAGGTACTCACATGTTGCCAAACACATTGGCTAAGCATCCAAGTCTTTATTTATTCATTATTAACATTTTTTCCTTGATCTTTTCTTTCCCCCCTTGATCATTCCATTCAGCAGACATCTTTTGCTGTCCTCTTCTCCACCACAGAGCCATAGCCCCAACAGCTACTCGCCAGTCCCCATGGCCCCGGCACTCCTCAGCTCCTGGAAGAGCTGTTTTCCAGATTCAGAGCAGATTGAAATCCTTGATACCATATTGAAAACATTACAAATCAAAATGAGCCCTTAATTTTCTCCTGGAAGACTACTGTATGGATGTACTTCTGAACAGCCCTGCTAAAAGCCTGTCAATTGGTGTGCTTTTCCGCAGATAAAGCTTCCAAGCACTGCTTCTCTTAAACAGCTACACAACAGGCTTAGCTGGAAGTGAGAAAAGTCAGGAAGGCAGAAGTTGGTGGAAATGGTCACAAACATCATGCTACATGAAGTCTCTAAGAAGCACTCTTGGCATGCTACTTTGCAATTCAGGGTCAAGCAGAAAGCTAAGGATACTCTGAATTTTTCTTTCAGAGGGTGCAAACTATTGTCAGGACTGCTATTAATCTCATGTACCTCTTGGCCAAGTTTCCCAAACATCTAGCACTACCTCTGAATCTTCCAGCTTGAGCTTGACTCACCTCTTCCTCATTCAATCTCCTGCCTCAGCAAAGTGCAGGGGAAACACCAAAATGGGGTTTGCTGAACTGGATATGAAAAAACCTAAAGACATGTGAGTCATCAGCACAGCGGTGACTGCACAGCCCAGTCCGCCTCAGTGCCTCCCTCCACAGACCCACGTGTATTCAGGAGCAGCCAGGAGATCACTTGCCAGAGCCCCCATAAACAGGATCTTGACACCAGTGCCTGACCTCCTGCCTGGCAGCAGCTAGGGGTCAGACCCAGGCCAGTGCACACCATTAGCTTCTGTCAGCATCTCCAGATCAGAGGCTTCCATTGCCAAAGTCCAAGGCCACCACAGAGGGAACCAACACAGATTTCTCAGCCACTCAGGCCAAAGCCATCTTCTCTGTGTTGCAAGTTCATCTCTAATTCAATCAGTGCAAAAGCATGGACAATCTCACAGTACAGATGCATGGACAATGCCAAAGCCACCTGTCCACCACCTCTCAAAAAGTAATTCTCCAGACATGATGAGAGCTGCCAAAGAGCAGTACTGACCAGGTCTTTTGTGTGCAGCACACTGTCCACCCCACTTTTCAATGAAAGGACAACCTGGTTAGTTTTCAAACAAAACAAAGCAATCTTCACCATCCATAGCCTCTGCCACCAACTGCCAAAGAACCAATCTGGCTTGTGAGCAGCCACAAACAGCCTTTCCAGAGACTCAAGCTACTCAACAGAAGAAAAACCCTACACTTCCATATAAAATTCAATGACGCAGAGAAGTTGGGACATTCTTTCCTCCAGACACAGACCTTTCCCTAGGGAAATGGCGAGTCTATTCTGAGCTCAAGCAGTCATATCTGCAGGTTGTCCACAGAGAAAATTATCCACCTCTCTGTTTCAATGAGATAGCAGGCTGGATTTTCCACACTATTATCTCAGACAGCAGCAGATAATGACAAAGCTTCTGGACAAGGGAGCATGAAAAAATGGTCAACTCAGCCAGGAAATTATAGCTGAGACAGTCTCTACATTGCTGCTATTCCCAGCATAATCCAGTCCTCGGCATCATCCAGGGGCTGGATACGTGCACAAGGGGACCACCTACACTGTACATTAGGCACAACCATCACCTCCAGCTCTGGCTTCTAACTCCACCAGCCATGGTTTATAACTGTAGATATGACTACCTACAAACAGCCAACGTGTTTTCCAGTGAATTTGCTATAAAATGTAAAAGTTTTGGGTTTGTTTTCTTTTTTTAATTCACCCAAGACATGAAGAATGGAAAATCTTAGATAAGAATTGTAGCTAATTTTTTTAAAGGGCCACATTCTCCACTGATGTAAACTGGCAGCTTTCCATTGACTTCAATGGAGTTGTGCCAGTTTACATCATCTAATAGCTTAGCCCAAAACTTCTAAATCCATTTGCTGTCATTTTGCAAATGCCAAATACAGTTTATTTCAGAACTGGTTTCAGAACACTGATATTTTCCACTAACACCACTTCAAACATCATCTTACTTTCTTGTATCACATGACAACACACTCCTTTCATTAGACAGGAAACCTCAGGGATTTAGTAGAAAAACATTCTCTGCACAACAGAAACAACGTGTGACTTCATTTTAAAAGTGCATTGACAGTTGCATGGCTGCTGCTAGGAGGTGAACATGGGCAGGCAGCTCCCAAGACTCCTTCCCCATGCAAAGCCCTGGTTAGATGGGCAGCTGGCTGTTTGCATATCACAGTGCAGCAGCAAAGCATGTGCATCAAGAAGGTGTTTACAAACACAAAGAAAAACATCTGGTTAATGCATGGAATCTCTATAGGGGTTATGTTCACATCAAAAAGTCTTTTTGATAGAAGACAGCAAATACAAGTCTTCCATGCCCATTCTCTCCCATTTAAACCAGCTCTAGAGGTATGTTTTGGAATGCTCAGCTACTTCTTGATTATTAAATTACAAACTTGAAGGAATAAAGCCAGCTACACTGCATATCCAGCTGAAATGGCTTAAACAGCTATTACCCAGGAAGCAAACAGATCAGCCTCTGCTTACTACTGCTCCACCATAAAACTGGGATAACTTCACTTGTGTTGCTGGAGTTGTACCAATAAAATACAGAGAAACAGAGGAAGCAACTCAATCTGGAGTAAAGCAATCCAAGGAGGATGCTCATAAGAGGCAGCATGTTGCTACCGGCCTTTGAAAGGCTGGCAAGACCATCCTATTCCCTGCAGCTGAAGCACACTCAGCTGCTCCTCCTGCCCATTCAGTCTGTCAAGGGTCTCTCCTCAGGTCCTGCTCCCTTTTCCTGAAGTGGCTGCCCCTTTTTGCTTTTACAGCTACTAGCCAGCATTTCCGTAGTTTCCCTTTCACTGCTATTTCTGGTGGAAAAGGGCAACTTAAACCCACTTTTCAGTACATCCCAGAGACCAAACTTAGATCAATTCCATTCAGATAACCATATCAGAGGGCGAGGAAAGAGCTTACCCCAAAGCGATCAAAAGAGTTTCACTTCAAAGAGGAACATTTCATACCAAAAAGGCCCAACATCTTGTTTCACTATTTCCTAAACATTTTTTTAAAAAAACCTTCCTTATCAAAACAGCATCTTAGATTGTAAACTAGCATATGCTAAAAATTAAGAAGAGTAAACAGAACATTTATTTATTACAGATAAACAGAATGGTTTTGGGGGTCAAAGAAATGTTTCAAACTGGCTTGAAGTAACCCCTTAAAACTAAACAACATTGTTTTGCTGAAATTCTCCCCAAATTTCTGTTAACACAAAGGATTTCACTTCCAGTGCTCCAGCTGGGTCACTGCAGGGGTTTCAGCAGATAGGTACCACTTGGGGATGGTGCTGGGGAGGAGCAGGAGCACAAGCTGGAGGTGATAACCTGGGAGTGATGTTCACATGTCCCTGCCACCCCCTTTCATGTGGAGCTGTTGGAGTCTGACACAGCCGCTTGCTCACAATCTGTATCACGCTGCCTGCCCTCCACCAGAGGCACTGGCAATCCTATCGCATCTCTCCAGCCTGCTATTAATTCCACTGCCAAACCTATCCCTAAAGTGTCATCTTCGATCTTGTGGACCACCTGTCCTGCTGGCGGGCTCGGGCTGCATCCAGGCAGCACCTGCAATGCAGTGGGAAGCAGCTCTGCTCCAGCATGTGGGACATTGAGAAACCAAGGGTCCCATCTTCAGCCTTAGCATCACACCCCCATCGTGGAGAAGAAGGCAAACTAAACCAGCCTGGGTCAGGTGGGACATGGGGGAACCAGCCCTCACCCATTGTCCCAGCCCTGGGAGTTGTGGGCTTTATTCCCAGAGCTGCTGAAATTGCACTGGGCTCCCCAGTTGTGATCTGCAGCACAGAAGTCTTGATGCCCACCATAAATATTTCTTAAGCACATCACAAGTTCTTCCAGATAGAGCACTGAACACAACCCTGTGTTTTATGAGGCTCCTGAACTCCACAGTGCTACAAACAGCAGAACAAGAGCAATAGCAACGTTATATAGTACCACTGGCACTGCTATTCCAAAGGAATAACTTAAATCGCTTAAATAACCAAGCAATTAAAAAGTACACATGAAAAAGCTGTGTAGCAACCAAAGTAATTATACATCAACCCAAACTTTATTTTCAGAGAATATTTAACATTACTACTGGTATTACTACTGCTAACTAGCAAAGCAACAGGCTGCCAGGGCTTTAAATAAATTATATCTATTAGCTTTGGCATTCTTCCTAGCAGCCAAGCATTAGCAGTGATAAAGAACCATTTAACATGGCTAATCATTGCAATTTTCTGCACAGCTTTGTCATAACTATGCCTCTTCTATAACCAGGGAGCTGGAAAAAGACTGCTTTCCTGCATCACAGGGAGGGCTCATGAGAAAGGTCTCTTTCTTTGGCTGGGGGACTCGCTTGGGCCAGGTAGAAAGAACAAAGCAACTTCTCCATGGTGCCAATAGTTCAAGCAGGTGAGTTTTCCACGAGGATGTCTACAGCGAGGCAATAGCCAGCCTCATAAGCTGGGAGAGAGGATTTCAAAGGAAAATTTGAAGTCCTGCACTGGATGCACCTGACAATGATTTCTGCCATCAGTCCATTCCTCCAGTCCCATCTGTTTCACAAAACCCTTTATTTTGTCTCTCTGTACCATAATTCTATGAACAACTTCCACTGAGTTGCTTAGAGGTAATCCTCTGAAAACTCATTCTGTAATCCAATGATTCATTGCTATGGAAACTGCTTATAATTGGTACTTTTTATAGCTTAAAAACAGCATCAACAAAAGATATTAACTTCAGTTAATAGTTATTTTATTCCCACTGGAGATTGCCAGCTTTGGAAAGTGGACATGGATCTTCCCGGTAATTTAAGGGAATGAATAATATGAAAGTATTCAATTAAGATGATAAACGTGAGCTCTGCTACCATGCAAAGATGCATCTGTGACACCGTGAAGAGTGGTGGGTCAGTACCATGAGCAACGGCATCAGCCCAGCCTGGCCATCTGCCTGTGGTAAGGAAAGCCCTCCTGTGCTCTTCCTACCCTCCCAGTGCAATCAAGTCATAAGGCTTATCTAATAAGATAAATCAGTCTTTTTACAAAGGCTGGATACCCTGTGGCCTGATAGCATTGGCTCAGACCAGTGCCTGAGCCTTTTCCTTGGCAGGGAAGGATTTATACCACTCCATCAACCCATAGCGTTGTCCAGCAGTTTCCGACGACAGAGAGACAGAAGAGCACATTCAAGTGAACAGAACAAGACTGGGTAAAATTTGAAGTGCTGGAGGAAAGTCTGAGCATTTTTTACCAACCACATGAGTCTGCTATGGCCAAGTACCTTCCCACTCACCTTGCCTTTGCTTCTGCTCATCTCCAAGGTGTGACAGTGGAGGGAAAGAGAGGGAGGATAAAACTTAACTGTACCTGTGGCAGCTGGGAAAAACACTCCAAAAACTGTGAAGAAGGACTCTCCCTGGCTGTAGTCTGGCAGCGTGTTGTTGAACATAAGCTCTTCAGAGTAGCCAACGAAGCCATGTTCTGCAAAGACACACAGGGTGAGAGGAGAAACCACAGGGAGTGCAGGAGATCCTCCAGCCTGCTCTTGGCAATCACCCACCCTCTACACATATGCAACACCAGTGGCTGTTTCCTGGGACAGACTGAGAGGATGAATGTCGTCAACTTATTTGGTGGAGGGAGAAGGCAGACAAGAGGTCAGTGTGGTTACAAGGGTGCAAATGCCATAGAAAGGTGCCACAATGCAGGCCAGCACTTCAAGAGGCACCACCAGGCTGGGCAGCTCTCACCAAGCCAGAACATGGATCACACCCAGCTCTGGCTGCAAGCAAGCAGGACAGCTTCTTGTAAAACCTGTCCATTGTGGTGATCAGCTAGTATTTATACTCATTTATCCATGCCACTTTAATCCTCCTTCCAAACAGAGCAAAATTACGCAGCCGTAAGACAACTGCATCCCTGAGCAAGCCCTCACACCATATCCCAATCCTGTGTTTCTGCCAGTCAAGCTCCTGTACAGACAAGACCTGAGATGGGCCCACGCTGTGAAGCTGCTACCAACACACTCACCTTATACACTGGTTGTCAATGAGGCCAGAGCCAGTAACACCAGCTTGTTGCAGGGCAGGCTTTCCCCAACAAGATGGGTTTCCCAATGAAGAAGGAATAAAGTGCTCTAAAACTTCTCACTGCCGCTTGTTGCTGCATTATTATCCCCAAACCAGGACTCAACTCAACATGGGGCTGTGCATCATGACCAGCTGCCCCCCTCCTAAATCTTTGGCAAACATTTGTCACGGCGCAACAAGGAGTAAATACCAAGAACTTGACCAGCTTCTGCCAGGTGTTTCCAAGGTCACATACACACACAAGCTTTACTTTCCAAATAAAAAGTTTTACAGAAGATGGGGAAAGCAATGCGTAGGCTATCAACCTCTTGAAACTGGTTTACTGGGTATGTAACGGAGGATTCTGATCCCTCATTTCTCGCTAGAAAGACAAGCCAAATTCTTCCACAAACCTCGATTTGTTAGGAGTAGCTGAGCCCAACACCTGACATGCTAACTGGGCATTAATCAGGAATGGGTATAGATGCTTATAGCCAGAAAAGGTAACTCATAAAAGCAGGAATTAAGGAATTCATGATATGTCTATGAAAATAATTATTTCATTTTCAACAGATGTCCCTGCTTTTTAATGGTGTATCTCTATCTGTGGAAACATCTCCTGCCTGTCAGTAATCCAAATGCTCGTGCCAGCTGGGGGTGGAAGGTGAGCAAAGTCAGTTCATTTTTCTCTCCTGCCACTCCAGTCTATTTCCACAAGACACGTGACTGCAGTAACTTGAATTTTCTCATTAGCAGGCAGGATGCTGTTTATGGCTGCACGGGGTGATGGCCAGAAATTAAAAAAAAAGACTCCATCAAAGCTGTCCCATGCCTCAAAGACAACATTAATGATGTTTGGACAATAGATTAAACCGGAAACCTAAATCAGAGCTCTGAACGCAAGACATATCCATTTAAAGTCTCAGAATATAACTAACCACAGAGCTTTGAAATTGCCACAGAAAAAAAAAAAAACCTATAGATAATCAAAAGTTTCCTACTACATCTGCATTCATTGTGTTGCCCAAACATGGATGGAAACACACTGATAGAAGAGGTCTCCTGCTGCTAGGCTTTTTAAAAGCACCAGCTATCTTCATTGGGAACAAGTCCCACATGAGATTTAAAGGGAATAAGCTCAGCGCAACACACTGATCTCTGGTTACAGATGTCCACAGAAAGCACAGCTTCTAGAGAAATAAAGGGGAGATTTGTGTAGGCTGTATGCTCCTATTAGACCAGACCTGAGCTCCTTCAACTGGAATTCATGCACACAATAGCATGGCACATGGGCTGCCTGCAAAGCTCCCATCAAGCTGTTTGAAGAGAAGTTTGGTCCCTGGCCAAGAGTTTTTTCAGAAAGCACGTGCTCCTCATAGAAATGTTAATGTTTCATTAATGAAACAAAAGGAGTGGGCAAAATACTCATCTCACCCCAAGGAGATTTGCAGACCTTCTCCAACCTGTGCTCTGTAGCAGCCGGAACAAATATATCTGTTACCCTTGATGAAGGTTTGCCCCACCAATTCTTAAGTCTCCTGTGAAGTGGACTCTAGCCTCTCTTGGTGGTTTACTCTCATGTTTTCCCCATCTCTATCATTTCAGTTTCCCCTGCTGTCTAACCCAAATCACCCTGTCTGCAGTTCATGATGCTATTTCTTGCCTGATCCATAAGCTACTTGCATTTTTTGACACCGTCTTTTCACCTACTGGAAACAGTCCCATCCTGCACTGGCATAGTTGATAGTTTCTGCCAGGCTGTAGGACTTTGTCTTCATCAGCCCACAAATCACCCTTTTCACATCACCTTCCCCAGCTTGTGTGAGGTCATCTGGAAGTCTGACCTCCTCAGTGAGGCTGCTGGGAGCCCTTCCCAGCTGGGGGTCACCTGCAAATTGAATCTGCATATTCTCTTTTCCATCACCTTGGCAGTTAAAGGAAGTGCCAAATAACCATATCAGACCCTTGCAGAACCTCATCAGGCACAGCATCTTGCTTCACGAGTGAACCATCTTCAACTCTGGCCTTCCAAATGGCTTTTGGGACTACATAAATTCAACAATGGGCTGACCTAGGCCCTTTGGGTACCTCAAGTCTCCAAGTATACAACCAGACTACATTTTCTGTGATATCATTTTGGCCATACCATGGCCAAGAGTCCAACATCTAATCTGCACCTCCATGCATCTATCCCCTATTAATTTAAGAAGCCAAATGATCCCTTGTCCTCCATCCATTTGTCTGCTGCTGCCTTTCCCACTTTAGTCCCCCAAATATAAATTGTGGGTAGAAGAAACAAAGCCCAAAACAATGGCAGATATCAAGGGAACCACAGAAAACAACAGTGTGGATTTGTTGAAAGAGCCACAGGATGTACCTACAACTCTATCCCACTTCTGCTTCCTTTCCTTGATGCTCTGGTGTGCGAGAGGAAGCCCAGGCACTCCACATTTCCCTTTATACAGAACCAGGAGCTTTCTTGTCTCATTAAATTAAAATTCATCCAAAAGTTATTTGCAACCATCCAAAAGCTATTGCAACCTTATTCCTCAGTCAGTCACCCTATCTGTGTGAGAAACAAATCTCACATCCCTTTTGATCCATTTTACACCAGGATTTGCAACTGCCATCGATTTAAGCAAGCTTCAGCACAGGACCATGGAGCTGAGAACACCACGCTGTGAGTATCTCCTGGCTGTCCCCATGCCTGTGACCAGAGCAACTCATCTGTTACCTTCCAGATGTCATATTAGTGGGACTAATTGTAGCTGACGGGGCAATTGAGCTGAAAATCATCCAAAACAAAACAGGAATCAGCAACTGAGACCAATCGGTTAAACCAACAGAGCAGTCAGCCAGTTGTTCACAGAGTCAATTATCCACATCCCATTGAAAGTGCACTTCAAAAGGACGAGCTTCGGAAGGAGGAGGGAAGGAAATGTGATAGGGTCTATATTTGGCACCCTGATCTCCAAACAAGGCAAGATCATTTTACTAATTTTTTTAATTCTTCTTATTTTTTGCAAGAGGATTTTTTCCTCCAGCTTACTGCTGGGTACCTGAGATCCAGGCCAGATGCCTTCCTCCTCACTCATTACAAAGTGTTTGTCTGACAAACTTTGCTCCCAATTAATATATATGCAAGCCCACAGCCTCTAAATCCTGCCTTTAATGATCCTGCTCTCAGCTGGCTTGCAGAGGGCTGGAGCTGAAGGGCTATAAAACAGTCTTGCCAGGTTCATGCTAGAAGGAAAATAAACCAGTTCCTTCTCTGTGCTATACCAACCTTATGGGAAATGCACAGTAAAGATGGTATCAATTTATTTTCATCATTGGATACTCAATAAAGAGCAGGTAAATAACGGGTTTCTGAAGTGGTGGAGCTGAAGTAAATAAGAGGGGAAAAAATTGACTTAGAACAACATCTGAATTATTCCTGTGATTTCTGACAAAAATAAGTCCTTCCAGTTGCCCTTACTAAAATGATGAAATTAACAATAAAAAACACCTAGCAAGTTTCAAATGGAAGAGCTTCCAGGATGAGCATCCTCCATTCACAAGCACAGGGGTCACCAATGGGCTGCAGATCAGCCTGATGCAGTTGGAGAGAGAGGAGGAGAAGGAGGGTGGCCAGGATTCTCACATTCCCCAGCCACCACAGGTGCTTGGGAGGAGGTACTGGCCTTCACCTGGTTGCCACCACTGCATTCCCCATTCACACCAGCTGGTTTCCAGCTTTGAGGCTTTCTTGCACTTTCTGCCACCTCTCACCCCATGGAAAAGGATGAAAGCAGCTGAGGAGGTTTTCAGCACTCAGGACACCCCTTAGCAGGGTGGCCCCTCCATGAAGCCCAGGTTTTCAGAGCAGGCTCAAGGAGGTTGAAGAAGGGGCATGAGGCAAAGCTGTGGTTACACGAGGTCAGGCCATTATGCAACGGCACAGAGGATGATGGTGCTGCCAAGTTCCAGGCAACCTGGAGCTCATTACAGATTAGTCAAGTCTTGGCCAAATTCAATAAGCCCGTTCACAAGCTTAAGGTTAAATAAACCCTGGCACTGAGGCAGGGGCTAAAGAGTGCAAAAATGGAAAACCACCTTAAGAAACAGCTCCCTGAAGACTGTCACGTATTGCACTCTGCTTGCGATTAGAGATTTTAATTATGAAGGTGAATGCTGAAGGCTTAAAATGGTGAGATTTTTCCCTTTTCCTAAATAAGTAAGGCCACACATTCCTGCCTAGAAGGTACTTGCTGAGACTTGCTTTCAGAGGAACAGCTGGAAGTGTTTGTCCTGCAGCACATTTCCCAGGTCTGACCCCAGCATTTTCAGGATCCTGTGCGATGTAAGACATGGAAAGCCAAAGAGCAACTATATATTGCTGGCATAATTATCTCTCTCTTTACCATTTCTTTTTCTCCTCTAACCCCCACCTGGCATAAGCTCCAAAATCCACTCATCCCATTTGGACACCAGTCCAAGAGCATATTCAGAGTGGGGTCCTGGCGCAGGTGCCAGAGATACCTGGACACACCAGTGTTGAGGAAACTGGAATGGTCCTCACAGTCTGGTCCCACAGCTGCTATCTCACCCGAACACACACCTCTACAGTAAGATAAAGTTTCACTTCCTCCTATGAAGATCTGGAAGCAAAACCATGAATGTTGTACAAACCCCACCATCTTTTTATCATTGTGTTCCCCACACACTATGCAAATACTGAAATCTAATTTAAGGTAACAAGCAGCGCAGGGTCCTCTGACATAACAGCTCTGAACACTGCTCTGCACTGACACAGCTATGCTCCAGACGCCTCTGCAGAAGGGGGTACTCACACATGCCAGAGAACGATGTGGATCCAGCTGACCACAACCACAGCCCAGCAATACCATGCAACACAGTCAGCGAAAGTCACCAAAAGCAGTGCACCTCTTCAGCGAATTGGCATCATCAAAGAGGTGTGAAAAGGGCACCAGGGTCATGAATAACCCTTGAATCGCCTTTCCCAACAGAATAAAAAAATCAAAGCAGCGCAGTCACAAGCCCCATGCCTCTGTGTCCCTCCGTGCACATGCTTGGCTTCCTGTGTTGGGCTTGTTTAACACTGACATTAACAATCACATTTCCAACGTGCTTCCAAGGCTGGGCCGCTTCTGCAGCCAGGCCTTTACACCTTCCCAGATCCAACTCCTGAGGTCCTACCCGCATTTTTTCCCAGGCAAGTCCAACACTACCACTGCTATTCCCAGGTGCTGCCCCACTGCTGCCAGCCTAGTATAGGGCAGGTGGAGGCAGAGATCTATGAGAAAAACGTGGAAAGGCTGTGAACGAAAAGAGCGAAGAAAAGCAGGGCTGGAGGTGGACAGAAGACAGTATGGTGGGTTTTCCGTGCCACCGGTCCACTGCTCAACTTGTTGTGAGACAAATGAACAGGCTTTCACCAGAAAGCCCCAGTCTTCTCAGAGACAGGGAACTGGTGAGTCATGAAAACAAAGCATGTTAACAGGCAGAGCTGCACTGGCAGGCACAGAGAATAAATATGATCTTTGCCGAACCTGTATGGAGGTACAAAAATGCATTAACTTTTTCCAGGACATCTCCTGTTTCCCCTCTGGATATACAAGTTTTGGCTGGAAGACTGGGAAGAAACAGAAGGAAAAGAGAAGAGCTACAGGGGAGCAGGGGAGCAGAGATGGAGGGAATGAGGAGACTGGAGAGATCAATGTCTGTTTCATGACACTTACCACTGGACTCATCTACCAAGGGGACCACATTCACCAAACCTGGTTGTCCTTTTCTGCAGCTCCCATGCAACACGTGTGCCATGTGAGTCAGCACGGATCAGCACACATTTCCTACTAGCCAGGAGCTCATCTGCTCCATGCTGGACTTGTGGGCAGCAGCACAACTCCATAGCTGGAGATGGGGTATGTGCAGCCCAGCCCAGATAGAGAAGAGCAAACACAAGACTTCTGATACCTGACCTTACAGATTCACCCTCTGTACGTCACAAATGACTTTACTCCTTGGGTTTGCCTCAGTCCTCCAGGACACATCCTACCTACTGACAGCTCCCACAGCCTCAGTATTTCTGCTCCGGGAGTCTTAAACTAGGCAAAGGAAAACTCAGAGAGGAATGTCTGTGTTAAATGCATGCAAGTCAATGATTATGCAGTGACAAAAGGGCAATTACAGTGATAGAACATGGCCACACTGATGGATCAGTGCAGAAAGATGGCAGAGCATCTGCTTAAGCTGCCAGGGCACTGACAAATGGGTAATGCAGGAGCTCCCCACCCCAACCTATGCCACTGCGGGCAGCCCTAAACACAAAGTACTGGGAAGAAGAGGAGGTGAGAAGAGGAAGGGACTAAATTCCCTCTGTAATTTCATCCCTAAATCCCAGTTAAACACACTTAGAATCAAAACAGCCCAGAGCAATCACAGACCCTAAGCCACGGGCAGCAGGAGTGAAAGCAGCAGTTCAGCTGGTGCTGTTTCCCCAAACGGCAGGGTGGTGCCAGCTGAACATTAAGCGTTGGGTGCCTTGGCCAGCACCTTACCATGCCTTACTGGCCACAGCACGTGGTATCCTCAGAAATGCCAAACCAAAGCTGAGCAGCAACAGGCAGCCTGGAGCAGGGAGAGGAGACCATTGCTCTTTTTCCACTTATGGCAAACAAATAAGCTCCTGTTGTACCACTAGCCCTAGTGAGATGGTTTCATAAATTAGGACAAACAGCACACATTTCAAATTCATCAGAGCTGCAAGTAGCAAAAACCAGACAGGTTTTAGTGGTGAAAAAAATGGTAAGGGGGTAGGGAGAAAGGGATCAGAGCAATTTTAAAGAAAGAAGGAAAGAAGTTCCCTTGCCCAAGACATTCTCTGCACCCATAATAAGCCTGGCAAACCCAAAATGAGAGATTATGTAAAGTCTGTAATTGAAGGAGTGAAAGCCACAGTTAAAACAATCTAAAAAGGCCAAGCCCTGTGAAAGGCAACTAGAATCCCTTATCTTTTGATGGAAAAGAATGTGCTCCCTGAGATTAATGACGTGTTTACCCAAAAGGAAATCGCCGCCCTTCTGAAGCAGCGAGTGTTTGTTCCTCCCAAGTCCCTGTTTTCTGCTCCAGAGCTGATCTCCCAAACCTCCTGTTTAAAGTCAACACACAATACAGCTTCCTGCTGCCATGGGCTCTGAGGGATCCCACCATTAACCCTCTCCCAAAAAACCACCCTCCACTGCACCTGCCAGTCCTAGCCACCAGCAGCACGGAAGAAAACAGGGTATTTAGATCACACTTAGAGCACCAGCATGGAGACAGGCATTGCACCAGTGGCTGCCAGCAACCTTGCTGTAGGGCAGGGAATCACCCCATGCATAAATATTTCTGAGCTGAGCTGACACATTATCAAGTGTGTCACACTGACAGCGCTGTAGAGGGGAAGGACTCACTGCTTTCCTGTCTTGCTCTTCTCCAAAGTCTCTGAAGGCAGCCAACAACCTCTTCTCCAGTTGCTCAGGGTTTTGGCAGTGCATCCTGCAGACTGACATGGGAAGAGGTTTAACACCAGCCAGTGCAATGGTCTGTCATGTTTCGGAAGGCACGGAGGAGCATGGGATTTGTGCACTGAAACCCCCAACTGAGTAGGAAAGCCTAGAGCAGAAGCGCTGGGGGGTCATCTGTTTGAAGAAACCTGCAAAAACCCCACTCAGCGACCATCCGTCCTTTGTGTATGTGGCAAAACCAAGTATTCACATCCTCCCTGTCTGGTAAATGCATCCTCAGTAAATGCACTCACAGTCCATCCCTGATTTTCTTCATGGAGCACTCCAACCACGACAGCCATCAGGTCACAAGCATCCTCCTCTTCCTAAAGCCAATAGACCTGCAATAAAGGATGCTGGCCAACAGCTAAAAATAGCACAAAAGGCAGAATAAACAAAGGGAGCTGCTTATATGAACGTCTCTGACATTCAGATTTAGCTAAAGAGGCAATTTTCACTCGCAGGATACCATCACCTCTCTCAGATCATGAAGCAGCCTATGCTCACCCCGAGCTCTCTCCAGCCACATCACATCTCCTGTGGGACCAGACTTGCTGGGAGGAAACACTAATTTCTGCCAATCTCCACATGTACATGTGTTATCTCCACCTCAGCTTCTCAAGAGGATGGAGAAGTGGAAAACCAATGGGCGTACGCAGAGCCCGAAAGTGCCGACACAGGCAGCTCCTCATCATGGAAGCCCAGTGATTCAGCACTGCTTAAGTAAAGGAAAACTTAGGAATGTGCCTGTGGAATTAGCTCGTGGAGCTGTTTGGCACTTATTCTGTCTCTACAGGTTGGTGGGGTTTAATTATTCTTGGAGAAAAAAAAAAAAAAGCAAAAAAAATTGATGTTTTCTGCAGGTGGAAAATCTGAGATTTTGGTTAGGAGAAAAAAAGGAAGGGATTTTAACATGGGTATTTCAACGTTACAAAGTCTACTTATGGTTTATATCATCTAAGTACCAGGCTTGCCATAATATATAAAATCCTTCCATTACTCTTTCATTTTTTGATGTCGTATCCACTACCTGGTTTGTTCAGCAGTATTCAAACCAGCAAGCAGAAACTGTTTATTCATTACAAAGAGGATGAGCAGTAAAACGTCCCTTGCTTCATCCTCTTCTAGGAATACAGTTTGCATCAATGGGATATTATTATTAATTACAGAGTGGTATTTCTTGGAAGTCATGCCCAGAGTCCCTGGTTGTGGGAGGCTCTGCAGAACTTCTCTGATGAAAACCCCAGCCCTGATTAACCAGAATTCAGGCTGAGTCAAGCCACAACAATTGGAGGAAAATGAATGGCAGTTAAATGGCAGCAGCAATGACACACATCCTTTGGACACGTTGGGGTGACCTCCTTTCTAACTCAGGCTACGCCGTGTACTGCTTGGGACAAAGTCCAGTCTATGTGGATCAAATCCCATCTTTCAAAAGAAATCAGTTAACCAAAATGTAACATAATGCATCAGACCCTACTATGTTCTACAGAGTCTTCTGCCATATGTGACTAGAGCATCCCGTACTTCCGAGTTATGGATCTATTATCCAGATGACAATGGTATTTCAAAAGAAAACTATTCCATGTGTTAATCTTTTGATTCTGTGTCCAAAGCAATAGTTTGATTTTACTTTTGGGAGGTTTTAATTATCCTCTATATAACACATAAAGCTACAACTTTAAGTCTAGTCTCAGACTGCAAATTAAACTGAAAATCAGTGTGTGATTTTGGAAAGGTTAAGCGAAATGTTGTGACTTGAAAAGATTCTTTTGTTGTTGTTTGAAACTATTCCTTGAATTCAATTGAAATCAGAGAACACATTTTCCCTACCTAAATCACATTTTTCAGTGAATGCATTTCCCTTGGAGTAGAAAAGAAAATCAGCAAGAACCACTGGGCCATCATTCAGGCCAATGAAGGTATGACGAGGCTAAAAATCTCTTACCTACAGCCAAAAAAGGCCAAAAATTGTTAACACAAGTCAGCAGAGAAGAGGACGAGCAGTAGATAAGGACCCATGTCCCACACAAAGTTTATAGCCTAGGAGAGGAATGCAAACTAGATGCAAATTGGCTGGAGAAAGAATCTAATATCTAGAAATTATCTTCATAAACTAAATGCCTAAATAACGAAAGATGATTCAGGGCACAGCTGAACTGTGACTAGAATTAAACACTGGTGGAATGAAAAAAAGAGGAGGTAAAACATCGCCATCATTTGAAAAGACTCATGTAGTGGCACCAAAACAAAAGAGAGAAAAAAAATCAGTGCAATTAAATAAAGCTATCCCATTTAAACACAGCAACAGGGAGAAATGGAGAGATTATGGGATTATATATATCTTCTCCAAGCCAGCTGACTTTATTAGGTCTCCAGCATTAAACAAGTTGCTGCTGAAAAGAAGGCCTACATGGGAGGTTTTATGGGTGGAGCATGTGGGGAAAGCCCATGTGAAGGCAGCATCTAGCAGGGGACGAAGTGAGTGAGGAATTTCAGGGTTTATTTACAAGCTCTAGGAAGAGGAGTTTAGCATTGCCTCGCAGGGAAACAGCAAAGAAATTAAAGGTACAAAATCTTCTGTATAAATGAGGAGCAGTGTTACCTACTGAGCAAGTTTAAACCTGTGACAACCTCAGCAAACCTTCTCCTGCTCCAGGGATGGACCCAGCCCAGTCCAGTCCTGACGGCACTGTGCAGTAGCATGCTTCAGGGTGTCACATGAGGCCAGGACCCTCCTCATCCTCAGCAGCATGTGGCCAAGGGCACCTCGCTCCTGTGCCCCATGTGGCTAGTGAGACAGCACAGCCTGGAGAAGACTGAGGAGGAGCACAAGAAGTCTTCCAAGCAAGGTGGTTTAATGCAGAAAGATATCAGCTGGTCCTCAAGCGTTCAAGGGACCCAAATGCTTTGGCTGCGGGAAGGAGGGGTTAGACTGAAATAGAGCAGCTAGAGCAGAATCCCCAAGGACATAGTGGAGAATCTGCCACTGCACATTTTTAAGAGCAGGTTAAATGCAAGCAGCATCCACAGCACAGCCCAGAAACTGCATGAGGGCAGAAACCTGCAGGCCCTGAGCTGTCCTCCCCTCCTCCTTACTCACCTCCTGGGAGATGCTTCAGGGCAGCGCGCTCAGACATCCTGCCTGGCCTCAGTGGAGCTGGGCACAGGGATGCCAGCCCCAGGCCCTGATGAGCAGCAGCTGTACTGACACCTGAGCATCTGCCAACAAGCAAGACCACTGCTCCTCAACAAAGTCCTACTACCAGCTGTCCTCCAAAGAGAAAACACCATGAAAACCTACCTATAAACAGGGCAGCAGAGTGGAACCACACGGGAAAGTTATAGCTCAACCTAATTATTATTTATTTTTTAATAAACCACTTTAAATGCCTACTTCAGAGCGCCTGGGCAGAGTGGTGCAGCTTTCCTCTCACTATCTAAATAAGGCCTCTAACAATGTTATCACTTTTGAAAACACATCTGTCCCGCAGCTCCTAGCCCAGACAATTGGCAGGTAACCAGTTAATAAATGTCTTCGCCAGACTGTTGAATAGGCTGGCCCTGGCTCAAGAGTGATGTCAGGGCCATTCAATGCACTATAATTGGAAAAACCTGGAGAAAGCAATCCTGTGTTTTTTAATAAATAAAGACCGCATTAGCAGCCCTCTGCTTTTATTCACCACGGTGTCTACCTTGCTCAGTAGCAAAGGGGGATTTTTTTTATACTGCTGCTCACTCAGTGATTTCGACTTGGAATTTAATGCCAGTTTCCAGATGTGTCTCAGGCCAGGAAGCCAGCAATCAGCTTGGATAAAGCCTCTGGGATTAGCTACAGATCATCTTCTGACACACACATCCTTCCTGCACCCTCTCCTGTGAAATTGGAGCACACCCCTTGTGCCCAAAAATAAAATAAAACAACCCAGAGCCAAGCAAAAGCCCCTGATTAGGATGCTTTGATCAGTTTCATGTTAAATGTGTGGGAATAGATTTAATTAATTCAGTCCATCAAAGCCCCCAAGGCACTGTTGGAGGGATCTTCACATCACCAGTGTTTATATACATACATCACTTTACCAACTGCAGGTTCCCTGTCTGCAGGAGGAGCCCCAGGTGAAGCCCATCTCCCACAGCTCCTCACCAGGGGTACCTACAGGAGAGCATCAGCTCCCCTGGCTTGCCAAGGAGGGTGAATCCTCCAAAGGACTCACCCTCAGGGGAAGAAGCAAGGATGATAAATTGATAAATGAGTTTTCTGGGCTCTGTGTGAGCATCCTCGGGAAGCTAAACCCCAAGCTGGTGACATGAAGGATGTGGTTTGCATGGAAAATAATCCCAAGCAGAAGCATCCTGACAGCAACGTGCCTTTCAAACCTCCCTGCATCCCTGAGAAACAAATTACCCAATTTTCCCAGCCCTGAGGAAAGAGGCTCAGCCCCATGCAGCCAGGCTCCACGCTTGCCCCAGCCATATGGTATGTGCTGCAGGACAAGGAGGGTCCCAGCCCAAGGGGACCCAATTATTGAATTCCCAACAAAATAATTTATTTCTTTTTCCTACCAGGCATTTAAGAGGCTGTTGATGGGCCCCTTCTGCTCATGTGGTGATTCCTTTCATCTCTCCAACAAAGCACCACCAAATTAACACCAGCCCTCCTCCCAGCATTCACCCCCCTCCATGTGCTCCCGCAGCCGCTCTGCTGTAACAGGGCACCTGAGAGCCACTGCCAAACAGGAAAGCAGGCGCCTAATTGAAAGGGAGTATTTGGGAGTCACCCTACACAAAAATTAGCAGAGATATGCTAGGAAAATACAAGAGTGGGCATTAACAGCGGGCTTATCTTCTTTTTCCGTGACTCTAATGTTCAGGATGTGAAGAGGCCAAAAAGTTTCTGTTCCGAGGAGCTGATCACAGAGAGGAGCATCCTCTCCTTCATGTTCACTGCTCCCACCAAAATAATTCAGGCTGATTTTTTGGTATGGATGTCCAGAATTAAAATGCAAATGCACGCAAGTCAAGAAAACCCTGCACTGCTACTGTGCAATTTTAGAGCAAGTGCTGGCTCTTGGTTATGGGCTAAGAAGTCAAGTGCTGCCTGATTCCAAGTCACCTGTGTTAGATTTGGCAAAATTGGGAAGCTGTGCCTAGGGAGAAAGAGAACACGGATGTTTTCTGGCCCACGGAAGGAGCACGGGGGTCTCCGTTTCTGTAGGTGGGACTGAATTTTAAGGTGAGTAGCCAAAGATGGCTCAAGGAGGCTGGTTTCCAGAAGCACAGGGAGCGCCTCTCCCTGCTACCCACCCCTAGCCAAGATCCCAGCCTGGGACCATGACTTGTCCTGAGGGAAAGCACTGGCCAGGGCCAAGAGGAGGATTTAGGATTAATTCCATAAAATCAGCCAGTCCCACCCCACCCTGCAGGCTGCCTGCAGAAAGGAGCAAAAGCCCTCGGAGCCAGGCAGAGGGACTCTATGGCAGGGAGCAGGCAGGCCTGCCTGCAGTCTCACTGGGGTCAACAGCACCAGAGCACTCCTGGAGCTTCAGTGTAGCTGGAGCCGTTTAGCTCCTCCAGCCCCAGCTCTGGGCTCCAGAAGCCCGGCCGGTTCTCAGAGCAGGAGTAAGCCACAGCAATAGAGAGAAAGAAAATTAAAACAAGGAGAGAAAGCAGCGGGAAGCCCTGCTGAGAAGCCCCCTTTTGTGTAAACATGCTCTGTCCTCAGACTAAAAATAAAGGCAAACCACAGGAAGGGAGTGAGTGCTTGGACAATATCCGATTTGGTGTGTGCCTGGGTGTGAGTTGAGGGAATGGGGAGAAGAGCAGGGGACTCCACCCAGTGCAACCACACAAAGGCAGCCGTTTAAGACCTTCAAAATGGACAGGCATTCCTAGAGATTACTTAAATCCAAATAACTGCTGCTTGGCAGTTGCTCAGTCCTTTGGTATGTGCACAGCACTTGGAAATGTAAGTGAGGGAAAAGGCTGCCATGGCAGGAGAAGGAAAGGCAAGATGACGGCACGAGGGCTGTTTTATAGGTTCGGAGACCAAGACCTGAGGCTGTGAACTGAAACCCCATGAACCTGTCATAAAACAAGGAGGCAACCCAGATAAAATGTTAGCTGAAATCTTTCCAGCTCACAGGTCTGTCCTCAGAACTGACCTCTCCCCGCACACTGCCCTTCACATCTCAGTCACTGCTGCAGCTGAAGAACCAAACCCAAAACAACTGCACACACATGCGGGCTGTAGAGGGCTGATCAGTCGATTGCCCACCCCACAGGGGTCTCAAATGCTGGGCTCAGACGCAGCGCACCCCAACGTTACCATCAGCCGACTCTCGAGGGTGGAGCTTCACCGACACCTACCGCAGGCTCCTTGCAGGAGGGATGCTTTGCTGACGAGCACAATCACACCCAAGAGTAAAGCATTCATCCATGCCCTGCAGCAAGCCTGCAAGGCAGAGCGAGGAAGCTTCCTGGAGCCCAGTGCTCACCGTTGATGCTGACACACCACTCAGAGGCCTTCTGGGGAAATGCAGGATTTAGGACTAACCAACTCGGAACAGTTCTCTCACACAGAAGCGGTTTGTAGAAACAGAAACCCACAGCTCTACCCAGCCAGCCTTATGGCTGCAGGTCCCACCATACGGGCAGGGCTGCTCCGGGGTTCTGCTGTTTGGGGCTACGATCTGGCCACCATCAGCCCGATGTTCTTCCATGCACTGGAAACCCTCCTCTCTAAGCAGCCATGGCTAAGCTGCAGCATCTGCAATGCTCATCCGCCTTGTTTCCCGTCTTTTCTCTATTTTCTCTCAGAAGAAGATGGCACAGTGCTCAGTAGTGGAGGAAATCAAAGATGACTACATCAACCTCAACTCGGGCATGTTTCCTGATGACATCTGTACTATAATTCTCTCCTCCTGATCCCATATTCACCCTCCTACGATCAAGTCTCACGCCAAGCATTCATTTTCTCTCTACTAACAGAAAGGTCTCCAGGTCCACATTAAAGGTCTCCTCTGAGCACAACTAAAATGCAAACTCCCCTGTTTCCTTTAGAAAACAACTTCCTATGAAACACAGCTGTTAGGAGCAGGTCAGTGGCTTTCTCTGTTCAAACACACCACACTGAGCTCAACCGTCCTCCATTCTCCTTCGCAAGTGTCTACTGAGACTTTCACCAGCTTCCATTTCTTACATGCTAAGTGTAAAATGCAAACACCTTTCCACAAGGCTCTCTCCAAGAGGAGTGCAGCAGCTTCTGCCCTCACCCCACTGGCCTCGCACCCTGGACTGGCAGCACAAAGTAACACAGGAGCGTAAGACAGCTGAGCCATTGCTGCTGTGAAGACCTACATGACCCCCCTCTTGCCATCGGCTCAGCACCTGAATCCCAACTGTAATTCCCAACTGAAGATCTTTCCTTTAAACCAACTTCAGCCAGTTGCTCGCAACCCCCCAAGGTGCTGATGGACTCAGGGGAAGCCAAGAAAAAGGTGACATCTTCCGTTTACTCAGCACTTTGCTGCTGCTGGAGTGACCACTGTGGGCACTCACGGGTCCTTCTACTGCAGCTCACCGAGCCTGGAGATGTGTTTTGCAGTGAACACCTCTCGGGGATGAGGATGGAGGGAGGGGAAGGGAGCTCGGGGTGCAAGCAGGGCTGCAGGTGGGAGCCTTGAATCTTCACCTTGCCCAAGCTGAAGCTGCCACTGGAGGCTGAAGTCGGCCTGGGGAAGGTTAAAGGGGGAAGACCTGTACTCGCAGCTCCTTGAAATCCTAGGAGGGAGTCACCTGCCCAGCCCACCCAGCTCCCTCCTCTGCTCCTCAGCATGGTCCTGGGCAGTGAATGTAGCGGTGTGCAGCCCAGCACAGTCTAAGTAACCTCAAGGATCTCTGAGGAGAAGATCTCCTTAATGCAAAGTCACAATCCTCTGTTTTCATGAGCACTATGCTTAATGCAGTTAGCAGAAGGCTACAAAGGGTGACTGCAAACGCATTCAGTCTATGTTGTTAGCAAACCTCTGAGTGCAATACAAGTGTAACAACAGCACTCACTGAGAGTTCAATTCTTGAGGTTAAACACCCAAATTAATAAAGCATCTTCAGTCATGCCCTGGAAATACTTACTCCTTGCAAAATTACAAGGTGCCTCTAAAAGTTCAGTAGCAAAGGACAGGGGGCACATCTGGAATCACTGAACTCTACCTCTGCCCAGATGTTTAATTTCACAAAGACACCAAAGGAGAAAACCTGGGAGACTAACACCTCTTGATCCCAATGTGATGAACCCTCCATTTTACCAAGATCAAGGTGTGTAAAGGACCCGATGACAAAGTCCAGTGTTGAGACAGCCAGTAGGAAGAGCAGCAGGAGCTGAAGCCTGATGATCCACTTCACCCCAGCCAGGTTGATGCCCAGCAGGCCCAGCAGGACAGCCAGGGAGATCCCGCGCACTGCCCAAATGTTGCTGAGGCTCAGGACATCTGCTATGGACTCTGCGAAGCCAGTGATGTACATGGCACCTGCAACACACTGAGGAGCAGAGTTCTGTGAGTGCACCATGGCAGAACAAGGGATCCCTGTTCACAGCTTCCATGCTGGGCTGAGGGGTCTCTGTTCAGACAGATAGACATGTGCTGTCACAATACAGTCTTCAATGTTACTCTGGTCTACAGGGACTTAACCTTACTACAGTAAGACAGCACACTGCTAGAGCAGCATACCTGCTGCCCAGGTAAACAAAGAAGGCTGGACACTAGGGCCGGTAGCCCACCAACTTCCCACTGGCTTTAAAATTTACCCCCCATTAATGTTCCAGGAGAAACCACACTGGATTCTTCAAGGCAGAAAAGGATGAGTCAACCTCTAAGTCTCTTCCCTTCTTCTGTTTCCCTGAAGGAAAGGGTCCCAGTCCAACACCTGCCTGAAGAACAGCAGTTTGCTTCTCCCTTCATAGCCTCCCAGGGTTATTTTTAACTCGGTGTTTAGTTTGGATGTAAAGTCTGATGTTTCACTGGCTCCCCATCTCGCTGCTGGAATGGAGCCTGCACTTTTGAGGATGGTGCATTATGCAAGCCATGCCCCCTGAGCTCCAGGGATAGCTGCTTGTTTGTCTAGCTGCAGGACTGGACATGCGCAGCTCAGAGTCAGGCCTCAAACCCCACTGCAGGGCAGCAATCCTAAATACCAGGACATTTCCTCCAGAGGTTCCCATTAGCTGACATTTCAGCAACAACCCTTTCCAGTGCATGGCATCCCTGGCAAACCAGCTTGGAGCACACAGCTGCACACTGGCATGGGTGGTGTGACCTTGGGTCCTGCAACCCCATTATCCCTGTCCACAGATGAGGGATACACAGCACAGCTCCACATCCCAGGAGGACAGCAAAGCCCAGCTGGGTCTCAGCTCACCTTGGCTGTTGCAGCAGGAGCTCATGTCTGCAGGAGCCCCAGGGCACTGAGACACCACTCACCTCCCAGGGAATGTGGCCAGTCGTTCCCCATTTCCCTCAGTCAGATCAGGGAATGGCGAATATCCCCATTTCTGCCTGGACTCGCCTTATGTCTGAGGTTACAGTGCTCCATGAGCATCTTGTAGTGGGGAAGCAGCCTGCAGCTGGTGCAAAGCGCTTTGGGCAGAAAGCAAGGCCAAAGAGAAGGGAAAGGCATCAGCTTGCAGGAGCAGGCAAAGTGTTCCAAGCAAGCTGCCAGCTCCCACCCCGTGGCCCTCATCCACACGGGATGCCTAGGCAGGGGCCAGGACTGCCACAGCACAGCTTTTACAACCCTCAGGACAGGCTGCAACCTGACTGCTTTCCCAGGCACGGTCCGCTCGAAGAGTGGAAAATATGACAGGAAGGATTCTCATGTGTGGCCCATTTCCATATCTTGGCTTATAACTGTGTTCAGTTTGTGCTTTATGGACACTTGCTTTTAACATGGAGCAAAAGGAGAAGGGGGGATTGGTTTTGGCTTGGGCATTGTTACCGGTTTTTGGAGATTGTTGTAAGCCAGTCAGTTAAAACAAACCTCAATTAAAAATGCTTCTCTGCTCACCACATTTTATACTGTTCATAACATCTTTATGGGGGCAGGGGGTTAAGTTACTGCGGGTTTAAGATATTACGTTCCATTCTTTATGTTTACTACTTGTGTATTTCAGTGCTTCACCACCATGACAGCTCCTTGGGACCTTTCAGAAAAGCCAGAACTGTGACTTTCGGACCTCAAGAGGTCAATTAGCTGCAGCCCTTACCGCTGCCCTGACCTCCTCCCACACCAGCTCCACTGCTCCTAACTCCCGCAGAGAAGCAGCCAAGGTGTATTGGTCCTTAAGGGCATGGGGAGCATGCCAAGGCCAACCTGCCAGCCCACAGCCTCTCACTGTGCTTTAGGTGGCCACCCTGGCCTCTCCCACCCCAGCTTAATTTCAGTCTCCCACCAGCAAGGGCATGTCCTGGCAATGGGGGTAATTTGGGATGGGAGGGCATGTTCCACACAGTTTGCTTGCTTGGACAGCCAGTTCCTCCACTGCTGTGACCCATGCCAGGTAGCGTACTGCCATGTGCAGGCTTGCTCTTGGGGAGCACAGTGGGGCTGGATGCACCCTGAGGTGCTCTCATATGCTGTCCAGCATGGTGGAGCATTACTCAGATTTTACCTGGAGCATTGCTTCCTGCAGCAGGAGAGCACATGATCAATATCTGCATTGCAAAGTTTGCAAATCTTTAAATAATTTATTTTAATTACCTGTCCGAAAATATAAAGGAGGCCAATGGTGCCCCCTACTTGACCTCCAAGGACAGTAGAAATCATGGAGTAGACCCCTCCACTTCCAATGCTGCACTTCTCACATACCCCAATTCCAGATAAGACCGTCACCAGGGCAACCAGGATGACAAAGGACACCAGAAACATGCCCATTACAATGCCAGTGTTTCCCTGGAATGGGGGGAAAAAAAATCAAATGATGATCAACTTACACCAACTCTGTTCAGACAGAAAAAGGACCTGCCCGCTTCTAGTCTTTGACTCTGGAGTCATTACAGAGTAAAAGAAACACAAACACACACACACACTTATCTAAAGAATGCCAAATTCACAGTTACTATTGGCATTCTTCTGAAGAAGACCTGTCATGTCCTGGGGCTGCCTGACCTTTGCATAAGCTCCTGCTCCGTGACCAGGCTCCTGCATGAATCACTGGATTTGTGCTCTGGTCTAAAAAGAGCAGGTCAAACAATTCAGCCACCATGGGCAGCGGATCACCACGTATTTGCATGCTTTAGAATGACATGCTTGAAAAAATCAGAACACTTTCATGACAAAAAGTAGTTTCATAATTGAACCCCCGTGGTTTGTGAAGCTGATTTATTAACAGCTCCAAGCTCACATTTTAATTTTTCGGAACACTTACCTTCAAAAGCTCTGATCCTCCCAAACAATGAGATACCAAAGAACAACACCCCAGAGGCAACACAGCGTGGAAGACAAATAACCCTCTCGCAAACCAGCACACGCTGGCCCTTATCTACAGGACATATACCGAGTGGCAGGTGGCTCTTGCTCACCCTGTACTCAGGGCAGTTTCCTGCAGGGGATCCAGTCCTACTGAATAAAACCCGAATGCTTCCTGCTTGGACAGAGGGAGGGTGCCGGGAGGAGCTGATGCACCAGCCACGGGCTCACCATGGCGTGAACAGCAAAAGCCTCTGAACAAACCCAGCCACAGGTCCCTGTTGGCAGCTTTAAGCACCAGCATAGCCCTCATTTTGAGGGTTCAGTTTGCCATTTAGGTCAGATTTTCAGGAAGAGAAGGCATTCAGTACCTCCAAAAGCTCTTAAGCGCCTCTTTGGAGCTCGGGACCTTCCACCCCCCTTGCATACGGCTGTAATTTATTTTCCAGAGTCAGAGGTTTTCCATCCCTCGCACTGCAGCCCATCTTCCCCTGCTGACAAACCGCTCAGCCCAGCGCAGTGATTCCAACTATACGATCAGAAATCTCCTCCAGTGCCCAGCGCTTCAGTAACGCCTGGCCTCCCCTCCCCTGCCTTTACTCGTATTACAGGCCATGTCCTCATCCTTTCCAACCTTGCTCCAGCAGTGCTCGTTTCTGAGGTCGTGCTAGCCTTGACAGGGCTTGTTTATCACCTGCACTGAAAGGCTGCTTCCCAGCTTTGGGGTGGGTTGAAATCCCAGCGTTTTTTCTCGTTTCTCTTTTTTTGTGAAACAATAGAAAATATATCCAGGACGTTGCTATCATCAGAAGATCCTATTTTGGTTCAGCATCCCGCTGCCTTTGACAGTGGCGTTATCTGGTCAGTAGGGACCAGAGCCAAGGTTTGTTATAAACACAGCTGCTGGCTGGGTCAGCACCACAGCCTGCTACAACCCAATACTAGTCTTTAAAAGAACAATTGTTCTTTTTCTTCAACAGCTTACCCTCAGGTTAAAAGGGTTAATAAAACTGGCATGTGTCAGAAAAGGAAATGAAAAAGCAAAGCACACATACACAAACATACACATAGCCTTGGGCTCTTCCCAAATCTGCTAGTGGCACCAGGCTATGGCAGCAGCTAGGTAATGGGCAATTCCATGGTTTCCACAGAAGAAAGGGTTAACACAAAAACCAGGGAGGAAAGCTGGACTCACAGCAACAATAGCAAATAGAAAGTGGAAAGAAAGAGCCCCCATTAAACACTGATGCTTACTTATGCATGCGTGCTGGAAGGGGTTAGTGCAGAAGCACAATAGTTGCTGAACATTTTGGCCAGATTAGGGTGCTCTGGAATTGCAAAGCTTCACCATCCCTAGTCTGGAAATTTATAGCAAAAGCCTGACTCTGCGAATGGCTTCACTTATGCCTGTCCTCTGCCAGGGATGCCCTCTGCCAACCCCAACTTCTCCTCCCTTCCTTTTATGCTGTCTTCCAGCTGTTTTAGATTTTCTTTTATTTACTGGCTTTATTTGTATTTGTGTTTGCTTCAGCAGTAACTTGCTTTCAAAGGAGACATGGAGGAAGTAAGATCAGGAGAAAAAGGGAGCTAGGAAAATCACTCCAATTTCACCACCACCATGACTGCAGCTCCCCTCAAAGCTATTTTCAATAGAGAGTGCAAGTGTCTTCCTGCTCCTTTTGTCACCACGTCTGTTACATGAACTCATGCCTGTGACATGAACTCTGCCTGGAACTAAAATCCCACATGTCCCTAGGGGGACTTTCAATGTTTTGCATCAGGAGTTGAAGCACAGACGCTCTTCCAGGCTCTGACCCTCAGTGAGATGATATTCTGGACGCATAAATGGAAATCGCTTCAATAGCGATGTCAGTTCCACCCGACTGAGGAGTCTCCACATCAGGGACTCCAACACTGACATATTTGGAAGAGACCTCCTTTAGTGGTGTTGGGAAGAGATTGAGTAGCTGTAACTACAGCACTACACCTGAAAAGCAGTTATTTTGTCTCAGCAATACAACACAAGGATGTCCCTGTTCACTGTCAAGGTTGGTAGTTGTGTTTTTCTTCTTTCCTAAATCTAAAATAGACAGCCACTTACAAAGACCACTTCAGCTTTACATTTTAGTGGAACTTTCTGAAACACTACAAAATACCAGAGGTTGTAAGCAATGCCTACAGTGAACAGCACAGAATCCAAAGCACTTGGGTGGTGATGGAGATACAAGGTTATGAGGTGGGGAGGAAAATGCTTATTCATACATTCAGCCAAGTCAGCACTCACCACAAGCCATCCTGTCCTCAGGAAAAGAACCACTCCAAAAATGTTGATCATGCAGGAGGTGAAGACACCATCCCATGTTCCAAAAAGCACTGGCTCCCACATAAAGAGCTGGATCTTCCACCAGGGCTTGGTCTGTGTTTGACATACCTAGAGAAAAGCAAAGCCTTTGTTTTTACCTCTTGTATTGTGTAGGCAGGCTGCAGAAGAGGTGCAACAGCCAGACACCAGCAGTGGGATAGCCACCAACAGCTGCTAAGGCACTACTTTGCTGCAAGATGTCTCTAAGGTGAAGGGGCAGCAGAGCTGCTGGGAAACCTGGAAGAGAGGGTTCCCTGTAATACCCTATTTATACTCTTGTAGGATAAGCAGCAATAGAATCCTACTCAGCCTCAGCAAATTTAACCCCATTGATGATATTATATGAACCAAAGAGACCAGTCAAGAGGTCCTTTACAGAGCCTACAGCTATACATGGTGCTTCTCCTAATGTCCCTGCCAAGCACCCCATCAAGACAAATGGGGTCCTCAGTTCACTAGAGAAGTCTGTTAGATGAGATGACAAATGTGGCTGATCCAGCTGGGACTGACAGAGTAGGTTAAGGTGGTCTTCCCATCACAGAGTCATCTCTGATCAGAACATGACATCCCTGGAGGAGACATGGTACACTAGGGGCACACAGTGAATTTCAGAGCTACTGGAACCAAGACCTGAAACTCCAGCAAAACTACAATTTTCCCATTGCAACCGCTCCTTCCTGCCTTCTGGAAACCAAGTCTCCTCTTTCCCTTTCTCAATAATATACCTCTGGTTTACACAGCAAACCAAAGGGCAGTTTTCTTACTTTCGGTAAACACCAGCCACAAAGGTGACCAAGAGGTGCAGAGACCATGGAGATGGGAACATGGGCTATGAAAGGAAATGGCCCACTGACATACCTGCTGTGCTTCCTCATGGAACAACTCTTGGACATATCCCTCACTTCTGGCACCATTCAGGCTGAACATCATATCCTTTGCTTTGCCTCGGCCTGCCCAACTCACAGCTCTGAGACTAGGAGAAGCTGGTCCAAGAAGGTCAGCTGTTCTCCTCAGGCAAATTCTTGCAGTGCTGGATCCGCCACTGTAGAAGATTCATGGTTTTATTGCACTTTACTGTGGAAGCAGGAAAGACAGAAAACACGACTATTGCTTTCTTAGTCTGCAGAAGCACAAGGCAATTACCCAGACAGTGCCAAGAGCAGCTCGTAGCAGATGCTGAACCGCAGAGTGACACCCCAGCAAGCAGAAATCAATAGTCCCCCAGCACCCTTCCAGGGACTGCCTGCAGCACAGGCTCCATCATCAGCCCTACATTTAACAGCCCTTGGTGGCCCCTTCCGAATCCATCCACACCGCTGGTGTCCCCAGCATCCTGCAACACTAGCTCCACAGCTCCACGGTGTGACGTCTGGGAAATGCATTTCCTTTTCACTGGTTTTAAATCTGGTGCCTGGTAATTTCATTGCATGCCCCTGTGCTCCAGTGACACAGGACACGTGGACTATTTACTTCCCAGCACCAATAATCACTCTGCAGCCTTGATCACATCCCCTTCAGCTGTATCCTTACAGGCTAAAGTCCTGACAATGTAACCTCTTCCAACAAGCAAGCTACTCACCCCACTCTGCCTCACTCAGCATGATGCAGAGATGGAACTGGAGCAGCTGTAGGTGTTCACCACCACAAACCCACACTCTGTATTCCTGATGCTCTCAGCTACATCCCCTGCACCAATGTACAGGAGGAGCCTTTCCTCATGTCATACCCATCCTCGGAGATACAGTTCTCCCTGCAGTGGCCTGACTTCAGATTTATACCTGCCACAGGCAGTCTCCAGCAGTGGGTCAGGCTTAATTCAACACCATGTAAGTACCAAGAAACCAGCATCAGGCTAGATTTCAAAGATAAACTAGCACACCTCCACAGAAAGGGAAAGCTCGCACAAGCATTTCTTTGCCCAAAACTGATGGTTTCTCTCCCTATTGTGGTGTTTTTCATATGAAGTTCTCCCACTAATTGCAGAGAATTGCTTTTATCCACCCCCCTCCAGCTAGGTGCAAGTCTTAACTTCCCCCAGATGTTCTTGTGATGGCCACCAACCAGTTACCCACACTCTCCCACACCAATTGACAACAGAGCCTTTCTGGCCATCCCTAGGCTACAGAATGTCTAGGTAAGACAAAGATGCTGCAGCCAGCAGGGTACAAGGCACACTCCATGGATGTGGAGAGGGCAGACTGTCTGGACCATTGGCTCTCCTGGGGCCGGTAGTTTCCTGGCAGTGGAGCCCTACATGTTTACCAGAACCAACCATGATCACACAAGGTTTGTACCAATGGCTGGACACCTTACCTGAGACCAGACATCCAATTTACCACGGGCACAATGTAGGAATCTCTGATCCCTCAAGCCTGCAAGCTACAGAGACAAAATAACCAACAGAAATGTGCTTTTTCTATTGCTCAGGGACAGAGACATACAGAAACCACTTTGGGTCCCGAGGACTTCTGCATCAGGGTCTGAATCCCAGCTCCCAGATCAGCACTTTCATCATCCCACTTCTATAAATCTACTTTGAAACACTCAATAATAAACAACCAGTGCTGCCACTGTGGTGTTTCAGCTACAGAAGGTCTCCTGCAGCTGGGGTACAATGGACAGAACAGGAGGGTTTTCTTCACCTTGTCCACATGGCCGGTTAGGTAGCACCAAAGCCCTTAGAGTTCATTGATTCCCCACTGTTCCCTTCCCCTTCTCTGAAGCAAATAACCCTTCACAATATCATAAATGGCTGCTGTTACAGGGACACTGCGGCTTCAAGCAGGGCAGAAACAGCAGGAGTGGCCAAACTCCAAAGAAACGTATCTCATGTTTTTATGCAAATAGCCATAGTAATAAAACGAGGGAGAAAATGCACATGAAACAAGATTACAGTTGAACAGCCATATTTTCCTACTACTTCCTAATGCAGCCCTTCCTTGCCAGAGATGCCACTCAGTAAAAGATCCACTATGACATGTCATGCACACCAGTTTCATCTGGATGTAGAAAGAACACGGAGGCTGGAGCACTTGTGGTCCTGGCTCCCCTAAACCATACTACCATGGAAGCCCAGGAGTTGGCCCCAACCCTTTGCAGCAGCTGAAGCCGCTCATTCGACATGCCTGGTGTGCAACCACGGGTAGGTTGAAACTTGCTAGATACAGAAAGAAGGGCTCCAAGCACGCATTTCAGACCTTGCGGGAAACGTCACCCTCCTAGACATTTAAACCCCCCTATCTCTAAACTTCCTTCCTTTTCCTCAGGGTTAAACCCCTTCTGCTGCCCTTTCCACTCAGCCCGGCTCTGGCTCACCTTGGTGTCAGCGCTTTTTCCCTCCACAAATGCAGGAAATTGCCTCTCCACTATTGCTCCTCTGGGGTGTTTCCAATCGCCTGAAATCTTACTACCCAGTTCTGCCGCTGTTTACATCCCTCCGCGATGTATGGATCTGTTCAGCCCTACAAGGCAACCGCAGCAAACACAGGAGTGGGTATAAAGCACAGAAGCCGGAGCTGAGCAAACATGCCAGGACAGCTGCTGTACACGCAGCCACATCCCAATCCATGCGACGTGTGCCGATTTTTCCTATTTCAGGTCTGAAAGTGGCGAGTCCTTGGGGCAGGAGCCTTCCTCTTGTTCCATGCCACATGCTACCAGCACAGCGTGGTTTCAAAGTTGCTGCACAGCACAGGGATGTTTTCAGGCAGTATTACCTATCCAGGTCACCAACCCAGCGGAAGCTTTTTCTGCTCTACACACCCATCTGCCAAGGAAAACCAAACAGGCACAACTTTCCTCTAATATAAGTGAGCCTCTAACTTTAATTGATATCACTTTTCCTAAAGTTCCTGCCAAAGACATTAAGCACTCCATAAATTAAAGAATGGCTGTTTTAATCTTTCCACACCATTTAGGGCTCAAGGGAGCAGAAGAGCATTAGCAAACCTCCTCGCAGAAACATTACAAAAGCTCTCCCCCTTCTCCTGCAACACTTCTATATTTAATTACAAAACCAGATTCCTATGGATGAAATATCCGTGCCCTCTGCATCCTTCCAAAGCAGTAACATTCTATTAATCGTCACGCTAAAGCCATTCCTGAGCTAAGTGTCACTGCCCCGAGCTGCTCACCAGCTGCCTGATTTTAAAGAGGAGAGGTTAACGCCTTCCCGAGCACAACTGCGTGTGGTCCCACGACCTCCGAAGCCCCCGTCCCTGCCAGAGGAGGTAATTCCAAGCCTCCCTCCCTCAGGAGACACAGCAGCCAACAGCGTGTTAGTTTTAATAAATCCCCTCAACTCCTCTCCAGCTCAAGTTCTTAAAAACACCTAAGTTAGGGGACTGAGGAAGGCAGGAAATAAAGGAGAACAAGGCAGCCGTCAGGGCAACAAAGGTAACGCCACGCATAGAAGCACCTGGTTATCCCCACCTATTCCCGGTTACTCATTCACTGCAACAGCCAGGACAATTACCCAGCTCTTTGGGGCTTTACGTACCCCTGCGGCGTAACTAACGCTGTGGAACACGAGAGCCGGGAAACACGGCCGGGCTCACCCCGGCAGCTTTAACTTCCCGGTGCGCCCGGAGAGCTTCAGTATTGCAGAGGCCACGGCAGGGACGGCACCGCTCCCCAACACCGCTCAGCCCCTCGCCGCACCGGGGCTGTGGCCACCCCTGCCCGGGAAGTGCCGCCAGCACTTGCTCGTGCCTCCTTCCTTCCCTTGCTGCTGCTTTCCTTATCTTTTGGCTTTTTTTTTCCCCCTTTTTTACCTTTTGGTGTTTCTTGCACTTTTTTCCCTTTTAAATTTACTTTTAATTTTCCCATTGGCTTTTTTCCATCTCTTCTTTTTTTCTCTCTGCCTTTTTTTTCCCCCTATTTTTGCCCCCCTCTCCCCCCCATTTTTTTTTCTTTTTTTTTCCTGTGGTTGTTTCCCCCGTTTTCTGGTTTTTTGCTTTTTCTTTTTTTTTTTTTTTTAATTTTGCCTTTTTCTTGCCTTTTTATTTGCCGCCTTTTGCCTTTTATTGCGTTATTGCCTTCTTTTTGTCATTCTTGTTTTTTCCCTTCGTCTCTTTTTGCCCTCCCTTTTCTTTTTTTTTCCCCTTTCCCCCCTTTTTATATACCTTTCTTTTTTTTCTTTTGCCTCCCCTTTCCACCTCTCCTCCCCGTTATTTATCTTTCAGCTCTTATTTCCCCCGTTTCGCCCCCCCGCCCTCGAGGGAGCTACTTCAGTGCCGCAGCGGCAGCAGCCGCGGGCACAGCCACGCAGCACCGAGCCACCTCCACCTGCGCTGCCCCCACCGCTGCTGCCCGCCCCACCGCCCCGCCCCGGCTCGGCTCGGCTCGGCTCGGCTCACCCCCGCGGTGGGGTCGCGGGTGCCGCCCTCGCCCCTGCCCCACTCACCTGGCGGCGCCCGGGCCCTCCCGCTCCGCCACCTCCCCCGGCCCTCTCCCCGCAGCGCCGCCTCCGCCCGGTGCCACGTCTGCCCGGGCAGCGCTGCCCCCTCGTCCCGCCCCGCCGCGCCCCGCCCCGGGGAGCCAATGCCGCCCCCGCTCGGGTCCGGTGGACAAGCGGGTGCCAAAGCGAGCGGTGTCGGGTTAGGAGCGGACTGCGTCCGCCGCATCGAACCTCCGGGAGCAGGGCTACACACACACACACATACGTAACTTGTGCAAGTCGCGGCTGCCGGATTTCAGCGGCAGGGCAGGCTGCCCATCGCGGCGAAACGACGCTCCGGTTCCGCACAGGAGCGGCTGCAACCTGGCTGCAGTAAGAACTCAGTTCAGCGTAACTTCCCTGTTCGGGGCTGCCAAGAAACCCCGTGAGCAGGTGTAGACAAAGCTCCAGCTGAGCTGAAGGCCCGAATCTTGGATAGTCTCAGTGTAAACAGGATCAAATCTGAAGCTAGACAACCATCCTTGGGGCTGAAAAGCATTCACTGGCTTCATGCACTTCCAAAATGAAGTAAGCCAAAATGCTTTCAGGCTGTTTTAATTCTCAATAAAGTACCTGTACAAGACATCCATATAACTTAGTGAATGAACCTGCTTTCTAGAATGTCCTGCCAAGCGTGAGCAAGCCTTTACTCATGGACATAAACAGTGAGGATGAGTGAGAGGCAAAAAAAGAAAAGCAAGAGCTCAGAGAAGACAGGCAGGCAGAAAAATGCAAGGGTTCAGTGAAGACAGGACTACTCAAAGGGGATGATGTCTGAGGCAATCAGCAGATACTCCCCACAAGATACCCCATTCCTGGAATATTTCAGAAGTTCTCCTCCAGATCCCTTCTCTTTAGACACTTTACAGCTACCAGGGAGCAAGTTTAGCCAGATTCCCTCATCTTGAGGGCATGTGCAAACTCTGTAAGTACTGAAGTAACCATCTTCGATTTGCTGCAGAACTGGTGAAGTCACTAATTCTTGAAAGACAGTCCTGCAGGCACCTCTACCCCCACAGACACATCTAAGCAACAGCAGTTTCCCGGGGCAGTTGTCACAGCCCACCCAAACACTGCTGAATGAGACCCTGCCTCCCCGCAGGAAAGAACAACCCTGCAAAAGGTGTTTTCACAGGGATCACACTGACATATTAAGATCACTGAGCACTGCTGTTGAAAAAGCACTTTGAGGAGAGTTCAGTGTAGGTTCCTGTCTGCTCCGATTTCAGTCATGGCTATTTTCAACATCTTCCTTCTTGGCAAGAGAATTCAGTCAGCAGCACATCTCCAGCAGGACTGCATGCATTTCTGAGGAGCACACTGCTTTTCCATACTCTGCACACGAGCAAAACCATAGACTGACATACACCATCACATCTCCAACAGCAATCAACAAGCAGCAAAGTGGTTTGCTTCCTTTAAAGTACAGGCTTTGAAAATGAAGAGGTAACCCAAATGCAAGAGAAGCAGCTCTCACACATATCAAATCTGGGATGATGTGGAATGTTGTATGTTCCCCCATATTCCCCCAATGCTGGCTCTGTGACTCACAGCATGTCTTCACATGACCTGTCCTCTGCACCACTTGGAGGTCTGCACCACCTTCCAGGAAAACCATTGCAAACCATTTGATTCCTAACTAAAAGGGCTCTCCTCATGCTGAGCACCTTAGCTCTACTGTGGAAAAAGCAGGGGGAGGACACAACTAGAAGCTAAAATGGTTTTTCCAAAGTCCAATCCCTTGGTGGCTTCAGGGCTAGCAATGAATGCTGTGAGTTCCACAGACCAGCAGGAATCCTTTCCTTCTGGTTATATAGGTCCTGGCACTAATAGATGGAGCATCCAAAACCTGGCAGACCCAAGCATCAGACATCCTGGACTGTGATCTGAGAAGACGTTTGACATTCTATGGTATTCAGTGGAAATTGGTCTAGAGGGCAGATTTAAGAGAGTGAAGGAGGGGAAAAAATGTTACATGGGATAAAACAAGTAAGGAACAATACAGAGTTGTCAAATACATAAAATGCGGAGCCGAGAAATGGAAAATACCAGCTCAGAGGTCAGTCAACAAAAGAAGTGAACTTGAAACATCCACAGGTCTGAACCATCCTGTGAAATGTGGAGAGGATTGATTCTTAGGAGAATGGATGTTAATTATCACATACCTCATCACCATTGTCTTCAGTTCCCAGAGACAGAATCATAGAATGGGAAGGGACTTTAAAGATTGTCTAATTCCAATCCCCTGCCATAGGCAGGGACACCTTTCACTAGACCAGGTTGCTCAAAGCGCCATCCACTTCCAGGAATGGGACATCCAAAACTTCCCGGGGCAGCCTGTGACTGTCTCACCACCCTCACAATAAAGAACTTCTTCCGAATGTCTAAGCTAAATTGACCCACTGTTACTTTAAACCCATTCCCCCTTGTCCTCTCACTACACGCCTTTGTAAAATGTCTTTTCCAGGTTTCTTGTAGCACCCCTTTAGGGAACGGCGTTCTAAGGTCTCCTCGGAGCTTTCGGTTCTCCAGGCTGAACAAGCCAAACTCTCTCAGCCTGTCTCCATAGGAGAGGTGCTGCAGCCCTCTGAGCATTTTCGTGGCCCTCCTCTGGTCTCGCTCTTGTGTTGGGGGCCCCAGAGCTGAACACAGTACTCCAGGTGGGCTCTCACAAACACAGCAACTTGCAAACTGATTCCCATGTCCACACGCAGCACAGGCTGTGAACAAACTACACCATTTAGCTAATCACATCACTTAATAATCAACAGATGGACCCTAGATCAACAGTAAAATAGGCTATTTCACATAAGGAGTATATTCCTAGATTAAATGAAGAGCCAGCCTTTTTCTATTCATGCTTGCTCATAGTTGTAAACTGTAAAATGCTCTGCTTTTAAAATGCATTTTTACCTGATTTTGTTCAGCGCATGGGAACATTTGTTACTGATACAGTACCTGAGCATCACCACAAACAACAGTCTTGCTTCAATGCCTTAAAATGGACTTACAGGCAACAAGAACACCCTGTTTGGGAGCCAATGCTGCCAAAGCACATACCCATACCCAGCGTGGGTAAACCTTATACTGTAAGGTCTGACATGGGACCTTATACTATCCTTGTGGTGCATTTCCAAGTAGGTGCAACACCCACCACTCTAGCTACACGTTCCAACTAGGGGACCAGTCATCCCATTCACTTGCATTTGAGGACTTCCTTTAAGCTAACAAATGCTGTCTTAAAGACGATCCTCCTTTCTGAGTTCCAGTTTGGAGGAAAAGATCGCTGTGGCACACTGGTATCTTTGCACTTGCCTATCTGTCCTTCCAAGCTGCAACTTTCTTCAGCTGTTCTGAGCTGTCTGTAATTAGCTTTATAACAAAGATGATTTCAGGAACTGGCAAGACAAACTGAAGTAAACACAAGATGAGAGAAAACAAACAAGTCATCCTTTTAGCTTCTGATTACATCCTCTTGTTTTGTTCTTACAGATCACTGCATGGTCAAGATTACCTTGCAACTGCCCTGAGCATACTCCCAACACTTGTACTCATTGCTTTATCATCTCTTGTGACTCAGTTTATCTTGTGACAAGACAGGCTGATTAAGGGCGGGCTGCTCCTCAAGAGCGTTCAGAGTATAAAAATTATACATTCTGAACAGGCATTATTCATATTAAAACACATCATTTTTTTTTTCATACATTACACTGCTAAAATAATGGTATCCCCTTGGTTTCACTTAGGCCAGGCTAGTGATTTAGATTTAACAGCAGTTATATGAGCTCTGCTACTTCTGCCTCTCTGAAATGGCACTAATGATCACATCTGACTGTGAGACTATTATATGTAAATAAAAGTGAAAACTAACATGTTCAGTGACAAAGCTTACATTTCCATAGCTAAGCCAGCTCAGCTATATTACCTCTCTAGGCAGCTATGGACAAGTTACTGCCAATGCACTGACCTATGTCAGAAGATACCACCACAAAGCTTGGTTTGGGACTAGATACATTCCTAGCTGAGAGGCTTGATAGGTGCAGCCACTGGCCAAAGAAAAGCCAAGCCACTTTGCCACCAGAAGGCAGCAGCATACAATGATCACGCAGCAGCATGGCTCTCCTGTGTAAGACAGGTAGAGCTGCCCAGGGAGATGGACTCCAAATTGAAAAACCACGAGTTACTTGTACACCCAGCAAACATCCAGAAGCAAGCACAAATAAGGAGGAACTGGATCCCACGCTTCTTGCATGATGTGCACAGCTGCTGACTCTGCAAAAAGTGATATAGTTGACTGGACTGCAAGATGCACACACACATACACACATTTTACCGTGGAACCTCACCAAATCCAGTGACTTGTACATACATGCTTTTGACTTCCTCTGAAATTCAAAAGCTAGGGTAGATGCTGGAGCAGATGCTGGAGTAGGGATGTTACGAACCTGAAGACCAGCCCTGATGTAAAAGAGGAAGAATGCTGCGGTGGAGACAACTTACCTGAATGACTAGGGCAGCGCTGCTGGCTTCTGACAGGACACATGGACTCCATTTTAACCCCCTGTTCCATTGGTAAGGCTCTCTTCTTTAAACACCGTATCTTGAAAACTAAAGCAGACAAAAAAGCAAACAATATTCGATAGGAAACTCTCTTCCATTGATTTGGCAAGTACTGTGCAGAAGATAAACAACAAGTTGGACACTCTGCCAGACTACCTCCTTAAACCAACCCCACCTCCAAATCTCTCCCTACTTACACACACTGCTGCCTGTCCTGGAACTACAAAATAGTTTCTCCTGTGCAGTGTAAGAAAAATACTAATTTCAGAGAGAAAGAGTGAGAAGAGAGAGAAATTTTTTCGGCCCTCTAAATAATGAGTCATTTTTATAGAAACTGTTTCCTTCTCCTAGCACAGAAATAAAGCTAAGCTCATGGACTGTTTTTCTCACTCACTCAACACAAAATGTAGGTTCTGGCAATTCTTTTTAACATCAAAATATTGAATTATTTTCAGTATCACTTTACTATTTGACAATCTTAATTATGAAAGTCAATAAGCAGAAACTGTCAGTTTTGATTTCCTATTTCTACTGCATAATTGAAACAAATAAAAATCAATATAACTAACGTAAATGGATGTAACAAAGATAAAGACAGACAGGGTGGCCAAGTACACAGACACTGCTTGCTTAGGCATATTGCAAAATTCTCCCGCAGTTTAAGACTATTAAACCTGAAACCATTAAAAGTAGTTACACTATCAACTGCATGTTAACATACCATCCCACATTCCTGCCACTCTATATTAAAAAACAATCCCAAAACATGCACACTGGAGTAATATTGAAACAAAGTCATACCAAGTTACTGTGTTGACACTTCAGAAGTATGTGAAAGCTTTATGGAACAGCAACACCTGTGGCCTCACACAGCTGAGAGGGACTGGGTAAGGACAGCATTCCTAAGGCAAATTTCAGACCTGTCTATGCTGATTTAATCAGTTGTGGCCATCCCGGCTAATGCTGCTGCCCCTGGGCAAGGCACTAGAGCAAATCTCTTGAATGGCCTTTCTCTGCTACTGTGCAACTCCAATCAAGTGGGTTAAACAACCTCAGGAGGGGTTAGGCTGAGGCCAGATGCAAAGCTCCTCTCATGCACCCACTGCTGCCCAGAGGAGGGCTGGTAAAGAATGCGTAGGTAGTGACTCTGTGGGCTCCAGGACTGAGGCTGTACCCACCAGGTGGGCAGACACTGGCATCTAGAGCCACACTGCTCTTTCTACAGTGCTCATGTGATCATGGCTCAAGTCTTTAACAGAGATGTCACTAGATTTTTTTCTCTTTAGAAGCTATTGTGCAACTTTTAACATTTTCATAGAATCATAGAATGGTTTGGGTTGGAAAGGACCTTAAAGATCATCCAGCTCCAATCCCCCTGCCATGAGCAGGGACACCTTCCTCTAGACCAGGTTGCTCAAAGCCCCGTCCAGCCTGGCCTTGAACACTGCCAAGGATGGGGAAGCCACAGCTTCTCTGGGCAACCTTTTCTAGTGTCTCACACCCTCACACTTCTTCCTTATATCTAATCTAAACCTACCCTCTCTCAGTTTAAAGCCATTGTTCTTACACAAAGTAAAATCAACAGAGCCAAGCATTTCACAAAAGTCAAGCCTTTCTCAGTAGGGACTTTACCCAAAGAATCAGGGGAATAAATGCCTTTAACACATGAATGAAGGTGAGAAAACTAAATTATCAGTAATTAATGCACATTTCTGGTTTTGTAAGTGCATGCATGCTGTAATCTTCATTATCTTTTAAATATTTGCTGCAATGATAGAAAAATCTAAGTAACCAATACTCTGTATACAACACACACTACAAAATGATGTAGTACACACATGGCATATTGCTACCAAACAGTCTTGAAAACTTGAATAATCAAGTTCACCTTTCTCACAACTGAGATTAAAACAAAGTCCCGATTCTCATTTACATGAAGAATTGCTGGCACTGAATAAATTCTCTCTAGTGCAAACAAGAATCACAAGAAGAAAGCTGGTCTAATACTAGGTGTTTCTATTAAAGTGATTCCAGTGCAATCTTCTAAAATGACCCAGATTAAAATTAAAGTCTTCCATTAGGAAAGGAGGCCAGGAGATCCAAAATGGCAAGAAAATCCAGTCAGTTTTGTATGTCTCGAAACAAGTATTTAAATATTTCATTTAATCAGTTCTTGCACAATGGTACGTATCTTTACATGCCTTCATCTTTCTCCTTGAGAAAGCAGATTTGAAATGATCTAACATGAAAAATACTGCTAAGTCTATTCATAAAACAGTATTCTATATTTTTATTTTTCAAACAGCAAGTGACCACATTTAAAATGCATCATTTGCAAATATAAATTACCAAACTATTAGTTTAATTAAAAATAAAGCAAAACCATAACTTCCCTTAGTATCACAATACAGAGAAAGGTATTATAAACCCCCCAAAACTAAGTTAACCATAAGAAAACAATAATGTCAAAAGTGATGAAACTCATTAAGACACTTAATGAATAAACCAATCCTAAGAATACAATACCATTCACCATGATTATGTTAAAAAAAAAAAAAGAAAAAAGCAATCTTTCATTGCATTATACAGATAAAACAATCCAATCCTTCATGCCACATTTTGTAAACCATGATATAAATTACACTCACAGTCAAACGAACAGGAAGAGTAACTCCCAAAATATTTTACGTTGCTTTTAGGGCAGAAATAAAGGCAGAAATAGAATCATTTAAAATATATCAAGTTTAACCAAAATTCATTTGGTCAAGCCTGCTATCCAAATAGTTTTGTTTCCTGCAAAACTATTTTTGTCTTTTTTGAATTATGAAATTTAAATGTTTCTTTTAAAATTAAATGCAAGTCACACTGAGCTACATTAAATCCTTTTATACTTGGATCATTTTTGCCTTGAGACCCAAACATCTTTCATGTATCTACACACACACAGACACACAAACACACACACACTCTCTCTCTCTCCATCAGGAAATTCCTCATTTCACAGGAATAAAGAAACACTCACATACTGATTTCTGTCAGGAACATAAGAAATATACAAATTCATACTTTTCAGGTTCCTACAAAACCATCTCTCACCTATATACAAACTTTTACTGATGGAATTGAGGCTACAGTCTTTGATAATAAAAGGACGGAAAAGATGTTGTAGGATAAAGAAATACTGTACAATCATTGAAATAAACCTATTATCCTAATTTTATCTGTATGCATTTTTTTTTTTATTAATTGAAATACAAAGAAGGCATATGGACTTCTGGAAAATAACATTATATAGGAAATGCACTGTAATAGTGTTCCACTATATATATCATCAGGTTTTCATAATACAATTTCTTCTGTACTCTAGATTTTGTACTAATTTCTCTGTCTTCATCAATTTCCAGATCCAATTCAGCACTACATAGTATGCCTTCAAAATAAAACGAGGTCACTTGCTTTACTGAATACCAAGTTCCTTGCCAGACAGCACTAAAAAAAAAGACAAGACTACACAAAGTCCAGTATAATTCATTTCTGACAATGAAAATTTCAACCCCTCATACTGTTGTAAAATTCCTCCTACTGAAATGCTTTACTACAATAATAATAATAATAATAAAAAGCATACATTACATATAAAAGATACCAGTGTACTAAAAGTGACAGAAGTGGACTAGCAAATCCTTCAAAGCACATATTATATAAATGACTAGCATTTAAAAACATTTTTTTGTCTATAAAATGTAGGTCATATACATTTATAAATTGGGGGTAGGGGGTTCTAAAGCAGTGATGACTGTTCAGATAGTTATGCTGCTCTGTACATTCTGTTATCTATTCAATTCAAACTATAAGTTCAACATATAGATTATTTATTGGAATATACCCATCTCATAGCTTGTAATTTGAAAAATACGCAACTCAAACGAAGAGGTGACTTGTAAGTTAACTGTTTATCTGCATATCACATAAGAAGAGAACTACTCCTTTCTACTGGAGGCCAAAGTCTCATCAGTTCAGTACCGGGACTTAAAGGCTCCAGATTTAAGCGGAGGAATTGTCAGGAATCGGCACAGAAGCAGAATAGTATCTCTCATCCTTTAGAGACACAGCTATTCAACTTTTGCAGTCTTCCTCAGCTTGCAGAAGTGCAGACAAGCCATTCATTTCTTACTCAAAGTGTGTACAGATGAAGCCACAGATCTAAAGACTGTCCCCTATGTGACTGAAATTGTGCTGTGTAAACAATGTTATATACTCCAGCAGGAGGACATCTGAATTTATTTATAAAAAAAATGATTAAGAATATTCATTAATTCAAACAAGGCTATTAACTCCCAAAGGTATTTTTGGAACTTATCCTCATGCTACTTGTAAAGTTAGCACTGTTGTGTATTATTGCTTACAACCAGTACATCATCATATGCCTTCTAACAGAGCGGTACTGTGATCAGTTCGTAGGTATTTACAGGCTTTTTTGTTTTGTTTTTAAACAAGCTATAAAAACATTACATACTTTACAGACAATACAAATACTCAAGTCGAACAAATGGAATGCATAACAATAAGAAACGTCAAAAAGGAAGACTGACATAAGTCCTTGATTGTCAAGACACATTTATATTTATATATAAACTCTAGCTGTGCAGAATCAAAGATTCAATCATAGGTACATCCTTATTTGATAAATCATATTTACAGCATGATATTGCATAAAAAAATAAAATAATGTTGTTTACACAATATTACCTTTCCATCCATTGGATTAAGGAAAGCAAGAAACAACTCTTAGAAATGTTTTCTTGCCTCAGTTTGTGTTTCCTACCAGAAGATGTAATTTTATAAAGGAAACAAGGTTTTATATGCCAAGTAGAGCAAAAGCGACTATAAATTTATTGCCCTGACACAAAGCAAATTAAAACTGGACAAAAATTTAAATTTTAACTTAAAGACATCTTTCCATTAGCAGTAATACTTTCCTAGTACTTGTCCTTTGCAAAGTGAGTTTTAGCTAAATGCATTACATGCCTAACATAAACATGCATTACTGTAAGTTGAATGAACTTTCAAAGTTACAAGGCTTCATTTTAGTAAAAAAAATAACACTAGGAAACTGTAACGTTATTTGTTTGCTTCAGTACCAACCATGTAATTTGAAAGTTCACATGTGGACTGGTACCGAGTTGCATAAACATATTTCTGCCCGTTAAAATTTTCAAACGGATTCCCAGGAGTATTAGGTTTTTCCCTCTGAGTTGTAATGGTATTAAAACAAGCAAACAGAGAATAAAAAAAATCAAAGCTCTCAAAGCCAAGAAAATTCAGTTAGCAAATATACATACATAAAGTAGTCCAATGCTGCAAAATTCAGAATGAATTCATCCAAATATTCTGGTTCATTTCAAATAGTTACTACATATGATACAAATACTGTAAAAATATTCTGAACAAGCATGTTATATAATGTATCTGTCCAGGTGGAAATTTTTCATAGGAGAACATGTATGCTTTAGAATAAACTCCAAAAGTTACAGTAGAACCCCAATAATTTGCAGCAATGGCTTAGAAACCCTTTACAAATGATAATTCTGAAAATAGTGAAGAAGCAGGCAATGAAAGCAAGGATGTCACATCATAAAATGTACTTTGTTCATTTATTTTGACAACTGTAATTTAGTTTTCAATACTTCTTCTACCTCCCAGTATACTTGTATAAATTCTGTAGTATACTTGGGTGAAGTCATACAGTATTTCTAATATCAGACCTCACTACAGTACTTTTTAGACTATTGCAGAGAGGTGGGGAAGAGATCATTGGGGATGTATAAACCTAATGGAGGCTCTGATTAGCGGTCAGCGAATTAGCAAGATTTTACTGTACTTCTCAATTAACAATGAAAAGCTCCCATCATCCAAAAAATTGACAAGTATAATCTAAAAATAATACAAGTGTCATTTCACATGAATACTTTCTTGTCCTATTTTCTTCTTGAAACACCATTTTCCTAAACACAACACTAGGAGACACAAGATCATAAACACAGTTCTTTTATCATCCAATTTAAATTGTTTAGGTTGATATTCGTAAACCAACATACAGTAACACATATGGTTAATCCTCCTCCCCAAACCTTGTAATTTATGATTAATTCATTCTCAAATCAAATGAAGAAAATGTAATTGCCTATTAGCATACCATTACAATTCCTTCATTGTCTGTTATATTAATGGTAAAACATATCAATGGGTTCATGCTAAAAGGGACACTGTCAAGTAATTTAGGACCAAAATATGGTCTATTAATATGTGTGTGTGTATATATATGTACTGCACATATAGTTTGGTAATAAATGTAATCAATTTCCTCCTTTTTAAAATCATCATTGCTCTATCACTAGGAGATATCCCCAAAAAATTCCACCTTACACACACACAAACACACACACACTCTCAGTGCTTGCATGACCTTTAAGTAAGAGCGTTTGCTGTTAGATCTGTGGAATATAAATGCTCACCCCAGCTTTATGCGGACTGACTGAACAGTATCAGTCTATGAAAAGAACAGAAAAACAAAGTTGCTTTTTCCGAGATACAAACGGAAAACTAACAAAAATGCGCACAGACCAGATCAAAATGAAGAGTGTGACTCTGTAGCAGATTAAAAACAGCAAAACATCAGCAGTGGAAAATGTTACTAAGTAATGTGATTATTAACAAGCAAAAACTTCCTACATAGTTAAACCTCCCAGAACTACATATACACTTATTTCATAGTAAGAGGGCATATGCTTGGGAAATCATTGCTGTATACAGTTGGCTATCTCCTGCAGTACAGAAAGCTTCAAGTATCAGTGGATTAACTACTCGCACCACCGCTTTAATTGTACACGTGGAAGAATCCTATAAGACAGTCCCTTTGGGGTAGACAGGGACTTCAACACCTATCCTAAGGCACGGAGTAGAGCTGTAATGGCTCAGCAGCAGGCTAGAGAATAAGCTGCGACATAAAGAATAACTGTTCCCCAGGTGAGTGCCACTTTGTTCTGAGCAAGTTCCTTCAACTCTTGGAAGCCAAGAGCGCTTGTTCCCTCACACACCCCAGAAGTAACTCCCAAGTCTGAATATGGCATGGAGTGAGAACTACTCCTTCCTACTCCTCAAGTCACTTTCTCACAGCATACTATCAATGTAGTAACTTTTGAAAATAAAGCTGAGTCAATCTCCTCAGGGAGAAGGAAGTTTTGTTCCTCTGACCTTCCTATGGGGCCAGAGAAGTGCAGTAATCATCTAGCTATTTTTTTTTTTTTTTTTTTTAGCTTTTGCTGCTTGTTGTATTTAACAAATACTATTATTAATGGCCATCTACTTGCAGCAACAGGTCATTAGAACAATGACGCCAACACAGTATTACTCAGGCAGCACAGGCTAGGATGTCATGTAAATGAAACACTGAAAACGAAACATGCATTACAAGAGGTGGCTTCCAGGGATATTGGGGCCAGATGTATTGTGTCTGTGCAACACAGAATGGAAAGTCAAAAAACCAAACTGACCATAAAGGAAGAAAAACAGAGAGACATGAACCAGTTTTAAAATATCCTTTAAAGAAATTTCTTTACACATATCATCAATAATCCATGAGAAATTTACTTTTCTCCCTTGATGCTCATTCTTCATAACTCAGGGCCAAATACTCGGACAAAATTACTGGCAAGTCATGGCATGCTGAAACACCTTCCTATATTATACACAGGATCAATGAATCAAAACAGAACCTGCTTTGTTATACAAAAGTATTAAGAAGTTTACATAAATTGTATTTCTTGTCAGTATAAGAAGCAAGCAATGGATAATAAACATACTTTCTCCCTCAACTGTACCAGGTGAAGGAAGCACTTAAACAGTGCTACCATTAGGGAAAAGAGATGGATCAGCTTCCTAGTAATGAAATTAAGAAAAATACTGCTACTGCTTTGGGAAGAGGTGGGAACTGCTGTATGATCTTCTAAAGTCCTTTCTTAAAAGAAGGATGTATTTTAGCCCCTTGAGACGCAGTCTTTTCTCCTAGCTGATGGCTTCATCTGAGAGATACCACCTAGCAATAGTGCTATAAAAGGATGTATGCAATCCTATTTAAAAAAGAAACACAACCACCATATACATACATACCTATATATATATATATATACATGTGTGTGTGTTTTTCCCTGGTTAATCAGCCTAAATTAGGCTTAAACTGCCTTAAACTACCAGACAGTGTCCCTTTAGGGAAGGTGCAAAAAAATGAACATACAGTTCAAAATCTGTAACTTGTTAACTTAAACTATACAATAGTTATGCTACTCAAATATTACCACCTTAAAAATGCACACATAACTACTTATCGTACCATACTGTATACTTCAAGACAAAGTACTATTCAAATAAACATATTCATGGTACAGGGATAAACTTGGTAGTTTATTTATACGGTGAAATGCAATGAAAAGTTCTGATCACTTGCCTATGCTGGAAAAAGAAATCCTGTTCACTAGCATTATTCAGCGGTTCTGGCTGGTAAAACTGTAATGACTTTCACTAAGCAAACACTAAAAAGGTAGGGAATTTGAATTGAATGCCCACTTCTTCAGCTTTCAGGGGGTACTTCAATAAATTTAATTATCTCAATTGTCAAAATTCTAGAAAGAGAATTAAAATTTTTTTTACGGAAGCTAAGTGTACCCAATCTCAGGTATACTGAAAAGAATTACTGTATGAGATGAAAATGATGCAACCATATCAAACCTAAAAATGGTTTTATTTTTTTGAGAAATTAGAACTATGAAGTTGACTAAGTGCTCTATGTTAACCATTATGAGTATGTAGGGTAAGGTACAATTAAGCTTTTAAATCCTGGAATACACAATTTGTGTAAGCATTACGCAATTGGGAATGTCAGCTACAGAGTATTTTAACTAAAACTTCAGAATCTTGGTATCTGTGTATGAAAAAGTCATTAAAAAGTTACATCTAGATTCGGCTGTACAAAGAAATACACATTACTTCAGGAATGAAGTAAAGGCTTTAGCAATTAGGCATTTTGCTTTAAAAAAAGTGTTTAAAATATTTTAAATTAATCAGACTTTTAAACAGTAGTCTACCAAAAATCAATTTTTCCTCCAAACCAACTCAAGGTAATGCAAAGCATAAATAAAAGGGCACATGGTCTATAATTATTTTTGAGAGAGATGGGCAAACGATTCTTTCTTTAGAAAATGCCATCTTTTAAAGCCGTATTTGCCTGCCTTTGAATCTTATTGTTTATTCTGTGTGTTCAGTACATGTTGATTCCCTGCTGAAGAGCAATGACTATGCTGACAAGCTTAGAAATGACAATATGAATAGTGTCAGACAATAAACTGTCCTCCCGAAGCATAGAAGGAAACCAGTAAGGAAACAATCATGGGGGAAAGTCTTACCTGGGGATTTCGTTTATTTAAAATTTCATAGAAGGTAAAATATTTTCTAGATTCAAACAAGTGAATAATAAACTGCTTTTGATAAGGGCACCAACATCAGGCAGTTCAACAACTGCTGACTAACAAGATAAAGAAAAAAAAGAAAAAAAAGAAAAAAAAGGAAGCAGTTATTGGTCTTGCTAATATCAGCTTAGTTTTAACACAGAGCTCTTAAAAGCTGTACAGAACTCCATTTTACACAGAGCAACCCCCTTTTGACAAATGTGTTCTAAAGTGCCAGTATTATTTACAAAGGTTTCTCAGCCAAAAGTCTGGCCTGTTGTGGCATCAGGTGAAGAAGTCATCCCAGCTCTGCTATCGTTTACATTCACCAAGGGAAATTCTGGGAAATCAGCACTTGTCCCTGGTCCCCGAAGGTTCACCTGTCCATTGGCAGTGCTAAACTGAGATGATATTCCAGCTCTTGTCCCATGGTACTGAGCTCTAAAGGGCTGCTCAAACGAGCTAATCTGATATGCTTGATGAACAGGCTGTGCCTCTGCTTTCTTCTGAGAAGTTACTTGATCCAAGAAGTCCTGTGTAGAGGAGGAAGAAGAATGATTTGCCTCATCACCTGAAAAGGGAAAAGGGTGCTGCGAATCACCAACAATTAGTCCAAAATGAGACTTGTCTGGAGTTGTTCTTAATGGAGAGTTCATTCCCGATCGAAAGCTATTGACAGGTATAGATGTGTAGACCTTCTCCATGGAAGGAAATGCTGGCTGGGTTGTAAGAGTCTGGTTATCAGTCACAAAATTAAGGCTTGGGTTGTTCAAATAGGCATCATTTTGGCTAGTTCTGTCCAAAGCTTGTTGTAAAAACTTTGAATATTCTTGTAACATACTAGCTTTATCTGATGAGGAAGCTTGAGAGCTTGTCCCAACAGTCTCAGATTGGGTGACCTCAGATACTTCAGAAGAATTGATTGATATACTGGAAGTCACCTCAGTGTCAGCCACACTGAAAGATATCTCATGTTGTCCATTAGCCTTGTGTGAATAATGATCTAGCAGAGTCTGCAGTACCTCATCTGGAATGACATTTTTGTCATGGTTACCTTTAATTTCAACATTCAGTGCCTGTGTGTCTAATATTGAGGCTGTAGCAGTTTCATCAATGACGCTGGCCACAGCCGCCTGCGTTACTGAAGGTTGAGATGCTATGGTACTTACATTCAAGGCATATTCTCTACTGTTATTACTAGCTGCTTGTAGATATCTCTTTTTCTTTAAAAACTGCATTGCATCATCATAATTAGTGCTGCTGTGTACAGGCTTACTGGGTCCTTCCTGTAATGTGTCAACTTGATCAATGTCAGCATTACCTTCAGAGTCCAGTAAACTTTGCTTATCCACAAGATCAAAGGCATACTTTGAAACCTTGTTGTCTTCATATGTAGATAAGGGTGAAATGGTTTGACTTTGCTCAAGTGGCTGTTTCAGACTCCTCTTGCTGTTAACCTTTTTGAGAACAAGTTTAGGTGGGTGTATTTCTCCAGAGTTTGCTTCTTCTAAGTGCGTTCCACTGACCGAAGAATGTGGCATCTCGACAGCATATTCCGCTACCATATATTCATCTTTTACTTTAGTACTAGAAGAGTACAACGGCAAATAGTCATTTTTGTCCTTCTTCTGTTCCAATTTATCTGCACTTTCCTTATCCCCAGATTTTGTTTTCTCTGTTTTCTGCCTTTTCTTCTTTGGCAAGGAGCTGTCTTTCATAGGCGTAGAGAAACCAGAATCTTCCTCTGATGGCAAGAAGCCAACTTTGGTGGCACTTCTGTTCGGTTTCTTGTCGCGGTTTTCATGGCACATACGTTTATGTTTCAGCACACGATCAGTCCTGGAGAAATACTGCAAAAGATTATTTTATTTTATTATTTATAATTATTATAATTTTTGTAAAATATATTGCCAAAAAGAAACCTTTCATTCTAACTAATTTACTTGATAATTCATCCACTTTCCTGATTTCTAATAAAGTGTCAAAAAATGGTATGTAATCAATAATTAAGCAGACAGTTGTGACTCTGCTCCACCTGTGCATCAGGACCACAGACCACATACCTCAACAGAAAAAAAACATTTGTTATATGTTTATTTGCATGCACATGACTACAAGACCTGGTAAAAATCCTATCTGTACTGCTTGGGAATTGGCTGGTGTTTTGTTTTGCAATTGTGAAAGATTTCACTAAGTCATCTTACCTGCAAACAATATTCACACTGGTAAGGCTTCTCTCCACTGTGCGTTCTTTTGTGCCTTTCCATGTGATACTTCTGAATAAACCTCATACCACATTCATCACAACGAAATGGCTTTTCACCTGATAAAAAACACACAGCAATGTTAATCTAAAAGAAAAAAAAAAAATCTATCTTCTTCCATACAATTACCAGCACAAATATTACATTCTCTATCAGAAATTATTAATAAAGAGGATTTAGCCTGTTGCTATGAAAAATAACATAAGGCTTCCCCACATCACATTTTTCCCATCACTCTGCAGTCAATGCCTCTAACTTTAAGCTTTTACACTGAAAAAAACCACCCCAAGCCAGCCACCGCCTTCAAATCTAAATTCTTGCGCCCTCTTTTTAATGTAGTTGCAGATATCTGTCTTAAACCTAACAAATGAAGAACTGCAAGGACAGCTTTCCTGAACTGCTGCTGCTGCATAATATTTTTTTTTAGGGCAGCCGATTGTATAAAAATACCTCAATTCTCTCACCAGCTCATTAACTCAAACCCACCCCTTCTAGAAGAGAATTATGCATTTCCAAGCTTTTAATTTAACATTTCAGAATGGTGTGCTGTACTTTCCATATTTTTCCTTACCTGTATGTAGCATTGAAATAACTGTTCTAATAATAGCTATTTTGGTTGGAAACCAAATTTATTTATTTATTATGAATTAAAATATTTTAAAAATTAAGCTGAAAACAAGGGGCCTCTGTAGCTGAACAGCCATTTGCATACTTACAGGCTTTTCCGTTTGGTTGGGATGTTTTGCTTTTTTTTATTTTTATGAAATATTTGTTCAGACAATATTCATTGCCCTGAATTCATCTTCAGTTTCCCCCTTATTTTTCCTCTCAAAGAAGCTCTGCAGTGATCCTTAATAACCCTTTCAGAACCTGGGATAACTCTTTTTCTTAAAAAAACAACCTTTTGTCCTACATCTTCCCTCCAGTATTTTTATTTTCCAGGTTTCTCTAAAAAAAAGACCAAGTGCATTGAAAAGCTAGGTTTACTTTTACAAAAGTTCACTATTATTTAATAAAGCTCATCCTGAACAACATTAATATTTACTATGAAATAGTTTTGAACTGGATTGTCTTGGCAGTATCTATCAACATCCTTTGTTCGGATACTGTACTGCACTGGGTTTGGGGATATACATAATCTATCTTTTGTCTCCAGAAATATGCAATTTCTATTTTTCTGAGGTAGTTTTATTATTAAAAATATTTTATGAGATGATTTATTACATTTTAATAATAAATACAAAATGTTAATAAATTTTATTATTTACAATGTTATTAGAGTGCATATTTTCCATTTAGAATATTTAGCCATCCTTCTACAAAAGGAAATATGGTACCTTAAAATAAAATATGGGTATTTATAGAAACTAGAATGGAAAAATATCTGTATCACTCACACATTTGCTTCTAGTCAGATCATTAATGCCCAGTTTCAACCTTCTTAATTCCAGACTATTTCTATATCTCTGCCTTTTAAGCCTATGCCCTATTTCCAATTATTAATTCTTAACTGTCCATGTGTCTTCTCAGCAAGTCCCTTTCTTGGATTAAATTATTCCAATTTATTCTCTCCTAAATCAAATTATTTGCTCTCCTAAAATCTCTCAGCTTCTATCAGTTTTTTCTGTAGGCTCACAACCTCAGCATCCTAAGTCTTCTTTCACATTTAGTCAGAGACTAATTTTTACCATTTCTTGCTTATTAATAATTACTGTTTTTTTTCAGCACCCTTCATAAATTATAGGGCCTACCATATAATACTCTCATGTACTGTCTATAAACACATCTTCCTCTCTGGCCTATTTCTTAACATTCAAACTCCAGTTTCATTCTTCATGTTCTCTTTATTTGCTATGCACCTTTACTACTTCAGTGCTTTACTTCCACCAGCCCTGTTGAGACTTTGTCAGTTTTTTCAAAGTTCAGTCCTTGTCTTCATTTTTAAAGAAGATGAGCCAAGGCGTTTAGTTCTCATTGTTCTTGTTTAATACACAGGAACCCTTCCATTCTCAAAGATGACTAAATCCTTGTTACTTACTGTTTTCTTTCCCTTTGCCCCACTATTCTACTTTGTGTTTCTTTTAAATTGCCCCTGCAAGCCCCTACAAACAACCCTCCTTACACTGCCTGGAAGTTTGCTTTCACGCTAAAATCTTAGATTTTAGGTTGTTGTTTTTTTTTTTTCTTTCTTTTCTTTTCTTTTTTAGAGAAAGGAATCAGTTGTTTGGGATGAAAAACTCTCCTGAGCCCTAGGGAAGCCAAACCACGACAGAGAAGCAAGACAGCTCAGCTTTGTTCTAGCTTTGAACTGCCCCCTAAGGAGTTATCTTGTTACCCAAGAAAACGCAGAGCACTTCATTAATGCACTTACCTTCAGCCTTATACCCATTTTTTCTGCAAATGCATGGTCACAGAGTTCCTTAACATTTGTCTGCTCAAGCTGGCTATTTGATGGCAGAAGACTCTCCCAGCTACCTATTCCCATTTCAAGGCTTAAATAGGGCCAAACAGGGGCTCTGAGTTTTTTCATTGTAGTATATTACCAACAACAACTATTTTGGAGTCTTTGAGAGTACATGGTGGTACCACTGATGGCCACGCCGTAACAGGAAGAAAAGTCTGGGGACACTGTCCTTGAATTTCAGCCCTTGAATTTCAGCACAACACAGAAAATAGTATTTTTCGGTAGAATTCCAGAATGCTCTGGAAGCAAGATTAAGAACACTTTGTGAAACTGATACCATACTTAATTTTTGCTTTAACCTTCACAAGGAAGATAATGTTAGGAAAAGATTAAAATTTAATATGCAGATATGCTTCCTATAATAATTTCTCTCTAGCAGAAGCTGGAAGCTTAAGATGCCTTCTGCAACTTTGCTGTACTTTTCAAAGAGGATCTACTGCAAATGGAAAAGATCATTAATAACAACCCTTTTCTAATGTAGGGAGAACCTAGGAGATAACTTTCTGAAACGTGTTGGTGAGTGGGAAAGAATCAGGTGTAGAAAAAAGGTCAAAATTTAAAAATACAAAACAATAATTATATGCATTATTCTCAAAACCAGCCTATGTTTTGTGTCTTCATTGGAAATCTATTAAAACTGAGCAACAGAAGTATTTATAAAATTTAGCAGAAATACCGTACGTATGAAGGCTATAACGATTATAAACCCCCAGGCATTTTAAGTATCTAAACAGAGAAAATACAAAATACCAAAGAAGGCAACAAAAAAGCAGCATGACTGAATAATAAGGCACTTGAATCGTTAACCCCAGTGTTGCTTTATTCTTTTTTAAATGTAATCTCATTTTTTGTGCTTAAAATGGGAAGTAGGGTGGGTTACAGAATTAGGACACATGAATGCATGAGTGGGTAAGGTGTATAGACACATCCCCAAGCAAAAAGAGAGCAGACATCTTTGAAGAAAAAAAATCAAAACCTAAACCATTCAGCATCTGTGAGCCTAATAAACTCAAAATATGAAAATATTTGTGTACCAGCAACTCTCCCCTCCCTTACAACTGACATGGCAATTTTCTGTATCATTAGCGACAAGTTTAGCAGCAGGGCTCCAGCACTGCTGCCCTCCTCAACACACAATTATTTCTAGTAAGTGAATTTTGGCTTAATGCAATGTCTGCTTTTAGATGCAACTATTTAATTATTTACACAGAATAATGTTCATTGATTGCTTCCTAACTCCCTCATAACATTTCCTTTGAAGGAGTAGTTCAGAGAACCGAATTCAAATCACACTGGAACTAGCTGGAGCACCTGTAAATTCCGGGCTTGTAACAGGCATAAAATGGGGCTTCTAAGCGTTACCACTGTCTCCAGTGGGGTTAAAACAAACTGGAAAATCTGATAAACATCTTTAAAAGTGTAAGAATCAACCTGTTTTTTATCAGGGTTTTGAAGACTCTGAAAAAGTTGGTATTAAAAGTGGTTACACAGAGAGACAAAAATGCTAAATAAAAAGAAAAAAAACAGTATTGAATTTATAAGGAATATTTCTTTAAAAGCACAAATAATACAAAGAGAGTTTCATTTTATCTCCATCAAAGTGAAACATAGACCCACTGCTCACCCTCAGGTGAGAAAAACAAGCTGAAAAATCAGCTGTTCTGGATGGGTTAAATTATGCAGTCCTAAACAACAGAGCAATGCTGCAGAAACAGCTAAGGCCCAATAGTCAATATTGTCACACAGAAGTGAAAGCACAGACAGGTATATAGAATGCCAATTAGCTACACTGTAACTAGGCAAAACCAAAAATTAAGCAGTAGTTAAATACTTGCTAGCTAAATGGACTTCATAAACATTTTATCCACTTGTGGAAGCTGGGTCTTACATTTTCTCCTAACCACCTACTAGCTGTCACCTAAGAAAACACCTGTAATTCTACAATTTAAAACACAAGCACAATCTTCAATTTCCTGAGAAACAACCAAATATATCTCAGGATGCTGAGGAAAGGAGGAAAACAGTTATCTAATACAGTCAGATAACAATATAGTTAATTTGTTAAATGGCACCTTTTTCCCTGCTAAACAGAGACTAGTATACGTAAGAGCTGGGACCCTGAGATCCCACCACCCCCTCCCTCCAAAGCTTACAATCAACACAAAATTCTCATTAGAGCTAGAAGTTGAATTAAAAAAAGTAATTAAATCTGTTTATAAAATATTTGCAGTCAAGTGTTAATTAACTGAATCACCCAGACTCTCATTTTCAAAGCCACGTACAGGGAATAATCCTCATTAAAAAAAAAGAAAAAAAAAAAAAATCATCTGAAAAACATGGAGACTACTTAAATTTTTGCCTTTTTTGGAGGGTAAAGGGGAGAGGGCTGGCCAGATAGATGGAAGAGAGTGAATGAGCATTCTTTTCAAGAATAGTATCTACACAAAGTGGAGGCAGCATGGTTCACCAATTCAGAGCCAGAGGAAATACTAGGAGCAGAACAAAGACACTGGACAGAAGAATGGAGGACTCTTCTGTGGCTGACTGGCTGAAGGAAACCTACTTAGTCTGGACTCATGGCAACCTAGGATACAAAAATCCAATAAACAACAGGGCATTTGTGCATGTAACTCCCTGTACACTGCTCTGAAAATTCATCTCGCAGAGTTTTTTCTCCCTCTCAACTCTTACACATGCACACACTGCACTGCGTGTTAGTAGCTTTCATATCCATTTAAATAAATGCTACAGCCAAGAAACACTGTGCACATTCAGCAGCTCTGCTTTTCTGAAAAAGAGGCTGAGAAACTGGCATCTAGTCCAAAGGGACCATATTACAAAATATTTAAAGAGGGATTGAAAGGCCATGCACCAAAATGCCAAAAACCCAATGAAGACAAACCTGTTAAAGAACGTGGTTTTGTGCAGTGCAAGAAGATAAAAAAGTAAACATGTATAAACTATAACTCTTTTTGGCTTAAAACTTTGGGCCTTATTTGACCTATACTGCCTATTTTTAAACTAAGGCTCTTATTAAAACAGTTCTGAATTAAAACTTAAAGAAAAAAAAAAAAAGGCGGCGAGAAGTAAATCTGATACTAACACCTCTGGGGTTAGGCATTTTGGCCATTTTAGTCCTGGCACTTTTTCATCAAATTCCAAAATAAAGAAATAAATTACTGAAATGCAATTTGGAAGTCCCCGTTATCTGAATTAACTTGATACAACAAAGACAGAACTGCTTAACAAACTTTGACTTCTGTGAACATACAAACTTCATGGTTTGTTACTCCGTGATTCTTTATAGAATACTACTTTCAGATTTCTTACTGGAGTTTACAGCCAAAGAAAAGTGGAGCAAGTTGAAAGCACAACACTAATTTATTTTTTAAAGTTTTATAACATCTGTTAAGTTAAAACAACTACAACAGGGTTTTAGGCTGCATACGTATTACCAGAAACCTTGCCTGAGTGGGGAAACAGTTTTTAAGCACGCCAGTAAAGATACTCAAGGCACTATACTCACCAGTATGAATCTTCTCATGCCTCTGTAGCAGGTACTTCTGTATGAAACGCATGTCGCACTGACTGCACTGAAATGGTTTTTCACCTTGAACAATATAATGCCACATCCATAAGTTAATAACTACACACTGTTGTTTCTGATAACTACTTTTGAGGAATATTAAAAAGTCTGCGTTAAAAAAACAGCATCTGAGCAAATTCCAAAAATACTCTAGTACCAAAAAACATTAGTCTTACTAAGTATAAGAACTGCAGAATTCCTTCCATGATCCTAAGAGTCACATTAAGACTAACACGGAAGTGTGATCTGAAATGGCTGTAATTTCCTTATGAACAAGATCAATTAGGATGCTGGCATAAGACTTTATTCAGGATACTGGCACGCTGTTATAATGGTAAGTACCTTTTTCACTTCTCCGAACCAGAGAGATACCTCATCAGGCAAATAAGCAGCCGGAACACATTTTACAAAGGGGTCAATTTTGGCACTTAGGCTACAAGTCAACCCTTTACTTTCTGATAAAGAAAGAAAAGAAACCTTGTAAACAGTTAGGTCTTCAGTTTATTAAACATATGTTGATTTTTTGTTTCTGGTATTCTTTTGACACTTTGGTGCATGGAATCTCTAAGCTTAGATGCCAAGTTAGCTACACTCTTAAAACTGAAAATCGCATAGAGCTGAAAACATTGTTAACATAAGTAAACAACTCTTTATATAGTAGAAAAGACAAATTTGAAGTCAAGCAGTACCTGTATGAATGAAGACATGTCTCTGTAAATGGTAGTTGGTTCTAAAGGCAGCATTGCAATGCTCACAAACATGAGATTTGTGGGTTTTCAGACCAAGTGATCCATCCTCATTTATTGTAAGGATCTATTTTAAAAAGAGTAAAATTTGTTCTCACACTACCCTCTAAAGATGTCTTATTAACTACAAAAAAAAAAAAAAACATTAATTTTTTCGATGCAGAAAATTAAAGTATTTCAGGTAAAACAATTCTAATTTCTACAAAGCTATGTGTTAGGATTTTAGCATACATTTCCAATTGCAGTCCAATCCAACTTGTACCTCATTTTGTATTAAAGAGAGATTTCAACAGGACGGAGACAAAAGCAGCTCATGGAAAATCAGCTCAGAGCTCCCCTATTCACAGCTGGGTTACTTTATATGCTACTGTTTACTTTGTCCGTCTGTTGGAATGGACATAAAGTAACCAAATCACCTCTGGGCACTGAACCACGGATGGCCATATTTTAAAGGAAAAGTAAAACATTATATTCTTTTTTTCAAATTACAACTGTAAATGTTTGCTATAAGGCATTAAAACTTATCCAGGAGAGTCATACAAATTATGTACATCTACGTAATACCAGCAGTCCCAAAGGCAAAATTGTATTCTAAAAAGCAAAACCCCAAAGCCAAACAACCAAGACAATAGTATTCTTCTTCTCCCCTTTCAGGTTTTTCACTCAATAAAATATTGCTCACTCAATATACATACTGAAGCATCTCCTTGATGAATTCACCTTGCCACCCCCCACTGCTCTGCTGTCAGACAAAGCTTCTATTTTCATATCTAATTAAAAACTTAAACGAAAAATTTGCACATCTACCTTAGTCAATAAAGCTCATCACAAAATTTCTCTAATTTGTCAAAAAATCCAAACCCCAAACTCTCTACTAACTCTGGCAAGAGAATAAGAAAACCAGCAAACAAATTACAGTTCCAAAAGTCTTACTTAACTGGAAACAAAACTATAAAGAGCTTAAGTAACCTTAAATAAAACAGTTTAGTCCCTTGTTATTAACAAAAAAAAAAATAAAAGTCTGCGGGGGAAACACATTTTCAATTTGATTAGCTATGATGGTTTAGGTTTTATGATAATGACAGTGATGAGAAGGAGAGTCAATAACTGAAACAGTATTTCTGCAATAGTAGCAAATACTATAGGATCTACTTAAAATTTTAATTCTACTGCATCAAAATGTAGCAAGAGCAAAAGTCTCAAGCTAACAAATTCTTGTGCATTCACTCTGAAGGACAAGCACATTCATACGTTTGTAAGATTGGTATGTTACAGCTCCAATAAGTCACAGATACAGGTAATTACAAAAACTCTGTTCTGCAACAATGTACAGCTTATGAAACACTGACTGGTTATGTAAAATCAATTAAATACATGTTATGAAATATTTCTTGTATGTTGAAATTTTTAAATAATTGTGCAGAAAAGACACCTAATTTCACAGTTATCCTAACCCTGGGCTCTTCTACTGCATCCATCCATTGTACCACCTCTTAAACGAAGGAAGATAACTTTGTCAGTGCAGTTTTCCTAGTAAGAGCAACAAAAAACCTTTTATGTATGTATGTGGTGTGCGTGTGTGTGCGCATGCATGTATGTGTGTAAGCATGTGTTTGGGTGCATGGAAAACTACATAGGATAAAAGCTGATGAGTTTTTGATATGACGACTCCATTAATATAAAATTTAAGATGTTTCAGTATGTTAATTGACTTCCATTTGTAAAAGTCCCAGCTGCTCTTTGGATGGAAAACCAACCCCATCACTCTGGGAATGCTAGCTTAAACTGCAGTAGGGTCTCACCTATGTCAGCCCTTCAGCTTCCTTCTGGCCTTTTTACTATGCTAGTTTTGAAAAAAGGGGAAGAGAGCCTGAAAAAGAACCTGTTTAATGATTCGCCTGATTATTTTTCAATCTTTTGTCATCTCAAAAAACTAGCACTGACAGACTTGAAGGTAAAAAGGAAGCATGCAAGTACACGTCTGCAGAAAGAGAGACACATGCCTCTCCTACCTTACCATGTTTCCATGGAAGTGATCTGTGGACATACTCAACCTAAATCTCCTTCTTCTACCAAAGCCATGCACAGGATTTGGAACTTGCTTCCACACCCAATCTGAAACAATGTCTCAACTTTCCAATACTACAGATGCAACCTCATTTGACAATGCTTTGAGGAGGACTGAGGGGTCCCACTCCTAGGCAAACAAAAAGGAGGTTGGGGTGTTTTTCTTGGCGTTCAGGTGAGTTTGCCTTCAATGTATACACAGTCTGGATCGATTTCAGAGTAAGTTTCTTTTAATGCTGCTGCATGATAATATATAACTGATTTTTGCCTATCAGAGCAGCCTGTATATGCTCTATTTTAAGCCTGAAGATTAATAGTGATTTGGGGAATTACTAGAAGACATAACACTGCTACCTCATGAGGTGAAAAGATTCTGGGTTTATCTGAAGTGCATCTCAATAGAAGAAAATTGTTTTCAGACATACTGGGATACATACTCTTCATGAATGGATCTACAAAAGAAATTTTGAAGTAACAAACCAGCAGCTATGGTAAGAATCTTTTGATAATAAAGAAATACATATATGAAGATGATTATGACCACAGGAATAATCCCTACTGGTAAATTATTTTTTATATATTAGTAAACTTTTTAGAATTTTCAAAACTACCATTTTAGATTTCTTTTTAAAATCTTTTCACTACTATGCATGAAGCATATAAAATTATCAGGCTCACAGAAAAGCACAACTATTATTAGATAGATACAGAGTAATGATTTATAAACTGTATACAAAGCTACTCATAATTTTAAAAAAAAATTATTTGGAGAGAGAACTGCCTGGAGAGACAGATGTTAAAATATGGCAAGGGTTCATGTTGCTAAAAAGAGTTCAAAGAAAAACACTGTTATATCAGGTTTTGGTTTGGGCCTCTGGTGAACTTCAGAGCTGCATCTTTACTGAGCAAACAAACAATTTCCAGCCTAACTACTTCAGTAATGAAATTAGTCATAGTCAACCAAATCTTCAGGTTCTTTTAATCTTGGTTTTGCCAAATCAATGTCTTACTTTTGCTGGTGAACGCTGTTTTCTTTTCTTCTTTTTCTGCAAATCTACTGGCTCTCGTATTTGTTTTTTGTCTCGTTTCTGTTGTTCAGATGCATCAGTAAAGGTAATTTCTTGCTTTACACTGATCTGTTAAGATACCAAGTGCCAGTTTCAGGTAAGGTTCTCACTACAGAAAAGCAATTTTTCAATTTTAGAAGATGACAAACTGCTGAAACAGAAAACCTTTTTCTAAGGGAATTAATCTCGTGGCTTCATTCTTTCAGAAATTTAAGTGAAAGGAATAAGAAGTGCCTTAAATAAAAAAAGGGCATAGTTAATTTCTACAGTGACATTTTGATGTATCCCTTCATTCATCTCCCAAGGTCTCTTTTCCTCCTGACCTGTGGTGATTTTGAGATCAGTTCTCATATTAAAATCACTTCCATCTGTAAAACCATCCAGGTTTTCATACCTATTTTACTTTAGTCTGTGTTGTTGTCAATGCAAGATTTAAAGGAATAGTTTATTATATATTTAAGACAGAAGTTGGTTTCTTTTAAGGAAAAAAAAACACAAACAAACAGTACTAATGAAGTTTTGGGGAAAAAAAAAATAATCTTGACCTAATGTAAATTTTAATAAAGAGCATGATACTCTTATATTTTTCTTCTAATGCCTCAACTACCTGATCTAAGAGAGTAGTGTTTTAACAATGCTACCTTTCTGAGGATTATTCTTCGTGTATATGGCTATCTAATTTTAAAGTCCTGGTAACTCTCCTTTATGTTTGAAGGGTAACAGTGATGATGTGCTGCATTACACCAGATGCTGTTTTCAGAAGGAAGTCATCTACATTCTCTCTGGGAAAGCTGAGGTACACCTTTTATCAGGTACCGAGGAAGGGAATATTTATGGTCATGTATGAAGTGTCACAGTCCAACCTGCAGTGTGAATGCAATTGCTAAGCGTCCACATACTTCGAAAACATGCAAGATGCTTCCTATAGCAAAAAAAACTAAACAGTACTATGAACAGCATAAACAGTATGCACCTTTTAATAATGCTATTTATTCTGGTTTGTAGTTAACCTTGAACATTAAATATATTTAAAGGAGCACATTTTAATGCATTAATTCTATGGTTAACAGCCTGCTCATAAAATATTTATAAAACAGATACTGAAAGATTATGCTTAATTGGCAAATCTATCCACGCCTAGAAGCAAATGACATTTTCATAAATAGCATTCATTCATAAATATTTTGATAATCAAAATCCAAACAAGCAATTAATAGATTCTTGCCAGAGTAGGATTAGACTACCAGATCAAGCTTCCTAGTAATTTCTCCAATATTTCACAAAGAAATTGCTTACAGGGACATTAACAGCATACTGCAGCCCTTGAGGAAGTCTATCTTGCGCATCGATGTCATCATCATTTTTTACCGTCTCCTCATGGACCATGAGTTCATCATGTGAAATCATCTCTTGCTGTCGAAGTTCACTCTCCTGTAACACTTCATCTGCTGCAAGAATTTCTTGGTGCGCCATAGTCCGATCTTGAAGCACTGCCTCTTGCCGTTCTCCCGACACTCCAGACTGGTCAGATACTGCACCCATCCCTACCATAGCCCTGGATGACTGCATTTGGTCTATGCCACCACATTTAAGAAATAATCCTCCCAGCTTGTCTTCAATGTTCATTCTTAAGTGCAATAACCTACAAAGAAAGTTTTAATAGTAAACATCTACAATTGGTGCTCTTGCTTTAAATTTTTTACTTAAAAACATTTTATGAGAACTCAGTCAGCATTCAACATACACACATGCACTCCTAAAACTGACAGCTGACTAAAAGCAAAAAGTTGGACATCTTGGTTCAACATGAAAAGATTCTCCCTTCACACACATGCATGTGTACACAACTGAACACTTTCAAATAAAAAGTTCAAAATCAAAGCGCCTTTTGATTACTGGCAAAATTCTGGTAATTAAGCAATAGATAATTCTTCCTTCTCATTCCTCAAAAATCTGTTGTTTTTTTTTTCCTGTATGCCCTTTTTACTCTGCTCCCTTTTTCCATTTTGACTCTCTTTTACAAATGCTTCTTTCATATTGGTCATGTTCTTCCTACTTCCTTGTCCTTTAAGTGCCCTTTCACCGCTGCTACCCCAGGGCATACTGTAGCTGCTGGAACATCTTTATATCCACTAAAAGTGAGGAAAAATTGGGCTGCATCAAAAGAAGCGTGGCCAGCAGGTCAAGGGAGAGCAGTCTCCCCCTCTGCTCCACTCTGGTGAGAGCCCACCTGCAGTGCCACATTCAGCCCTGGGGTCCCCAGCATAGGAAAGACATGGATCTGTTGGAGCAAGTACAGAAGATGGTCATTAAAATGACCGGAGAGTTGAAGCACCTCTTCAACTGAAGACAGGCTGAGAGGGTTGGGGTTGTTCAGCCTGAAGAAGAGAAGGCTCTGGGGAAATCTTAGAGCAGCCTTTCAATACCTGAAGCAGGCTTACAGGAAAGATGGGGACAAACTTTTTACTAGGGTGACGGTACAAGGAGTAATGGTTTTAGACTAAAGGAGCTACTGCAGATTCAGACTAGAGATAAGAAAGAAATTCTCTACAGTGAAGGTGGTGAGGCACTGGAACAGGTTGCCCAGAGAGGTGGTGGATGCCCCATCCACAGAAACATCCATGGAGAGGGCTCTGAGCCACCTGATCCAGCTGATTTTTTTTTTTTTTGGTGGGGGGGACATGACATGACACTAGATGACCTTCAAAGGTCCCTTCCAACCCAAACCATTCTACGATTCCATGAAAACACAGCTTTCTGGCTTAATGTATATGTCAAATAAAGATTACAGAGAGGTCAAGTGTGTTTATAAAAAAGGCATTTACTTTCACACCCACTAAGCAGGAGCATTAGTCAGGAAATATGAATTCCAGTCATGAATAGCAATACCACTGCATTGACTTCTGGCATACAGATATAAGATCATAATATTCCAACAAATGTCATGACATTAATTGTTTTTTAACACACGATGGCAGGCTTTTGTGAAGCTGGAATTGGCAGCATCTTCTTATTCTACTTATATATGCAAGACAGTCTTCAGGCTCTCCTCCTTGGCAGGAAGCTGTCCTACTTGCTCCTACTGGCTGTCCAGTCACAGCAGTCAGCCTTCTTCACCCTACTGCCCAGGCTAGTAACTCCTACCCATTCCACAGTGCTCTGGTCTACTCCTGACAGACAGACAGACATCCTCCCCCCATCCCTCTATCTTCCCACAGCTGGAGAGCAAAAACTACACAAAGGCTACAGCAGACACAGGGATGAGAGCAGAGGCACAGTGAAGTTGGACAACACACAGCGGGGCTAGCCAAAGCATTAGATGGGTCTCTTTGGGAGTGTTACGATGCACTCAGAATTATGACAGTGATGTTGGTATGCTGTTATTCATCAGCTTCAAATTCTGTCCCCCTCAGAGTGCAGCACAGTGAAAGACTCCATCCATTCAAATTTTAAGCCAGAGTCTATGCTGCTTTTCCTGCAGCTCTTGATGATGACTCATAACCAAAGAAATCAAGTCTCTCCGCCTAGAACTGGCAGGGCCATCACCATGCAGAACTGCAACACCATAGCTCCCTGCCAGTTGCAAAAAGCAACATGCAAAACACTGGATCAAACAAATGGGTAAATTTCAATTTTCAGTTTAATCCATTTCATCACTTTCAAAGAAATATTCTTCACCATGAAAGTCTTCTGAAAATTCTCAATGATCTTAAACATCTGTGAAGACTTTCATATATATATATAGACAAAACTACACTAAGTTTAGAAAATAAACAGCAGTCTTTTGTCAGGTGAGATCCTAGAGTACTTGGCAGGAATGCAAGCCACCAGCAGAAACAGCTGAAAGATCTTGAAGTTCTCCTTAGTTACACTTTCGTTTCAAATACTACTATTAGTTCTTAACCTTCTGAAAGTAAAATTCACTCAATTTCGTAAAAATAACAAAGAAAGGAATAAACCAACCCACCACATAATCAAAAAACCCCCAAAACCCCACCATTAACACCTTCCAGCAGCAACTCCTGTCATACAACTTCAAAGTGAGAGAACATTTGTCCCTGTTCTCTATTGTGACTGGTTCTAAATTTCTGAATATATCATAGAAAGGTTGACAGACAGGATGTTCTGACTTCTCAGAGTTTCAAATACTTAAGAAGCACACTGAAGAAAAGCTTCTCAGATGATTTGGTATCTTTTCAGTAAGCCTTCCCCAGCTGGAAGTCAGGAGGTCAGAGTCACCAGGCTAAATCTCTTTATATATGACATTGCCATAGAAAATGTTAATATTCTTCCTTTCTATGTAAAAAGCACATTCTAGGGACCAAAAATGCCTGTGTCATGAGGACAACATGGGGAAAATTCCTGTTCAGAGTACTTATGCTTGCAATTTGTCCTTTTCTGTTCTTCTGCAGTTCTAATGTAAAGAAGTTTGAAATCTTGCTCTTGCTTTTCACAGCATCTGACTTCAAATACAGACAACAATTCCTTAATGCCTTGAATGAACTCAGGTAGTGCTAGGTAACAATCCACTTCATAGTAAGAGAACGAGACTTCACATGCCTTCAAGGGAAAATGCATGTCCAGTATGCCACACAGCCACATGCAGACATTATATAACCCATGAAGTATTTTTTGGAGGTAACTGGGAAACCATACTGATAGTTTCTCAGCAATATCACAAACAAACAAACAAAAGAAAAACCCTGGCACAGCGCTAAGGCTGTATTTTTTCCACCAATGCAGATCTCCCAGAGAGACCTTGCAACAACATCCTAAAAGAAGAAAATGAGGATGACTTTATCGCCTTATAAATGTGGAATAACCTGTGCCAAGTAAGAAATGTGAGCAGGAACTGAAGTCCTTAATCTGTCTCCCATGGAGTCATTATTTGATGAGAGATGGTGCAAAATATCTAAAGTTGAGACTGGTTTCTTAGGTAGGAAATTTTAAACATGCAGCTTGAAAGACAGGCTCCAAGGGAAACACGCAGATACATTTACTTATTTCAGCCTTTATCCCAAATTAATCCACAGTCAGGATACATCTCAGATTGGCATCACTATGCTTTCCACACTACAGAAATATGACAGCATAAACTCACTGCAGATTCTTTAGAGGAATGACGTAGACAGGTACTAGAATACAAGAACTCAAGATGCTGAAACACATTCAAGGGAGAACAAACAGTATCAAGTGTGAGAACACTGTCTGCTCAAGCCACAGCACAGAAGGTTGTTCCACATGGAGGATACCACCATATCATTCTGAAATTAGGTATGGATTGTGGGAATCCTGGACTTAAAGCTAGGCAGACAAAGGCAGATAGAGAAACCGAGTGTTTAATAGTGCTACTCTCACCAACATAGGCAGGAAGACTCGCAAATGCAGAACCTTAGGACAGCTGGCAAGACACAGCAGCTGCCCAGAAGACAGGCTAGCAACGTACTGATATTTACTGCTCTTGTTAGTTTTCTCAGTTGCAAGGGATATGGAAACTTTTTTGTACTCATTCTGACTAGTTAGCTTAGCAGAGTCATGCAACTGAAAGCTTTCAAGTTGTTTTCCAGTTATGATCTTGACTCATATCAGAAGCTGGTGCACTTAAGTGTACTGCTTATTAAATCAGGCTTTTCGTAGAAAAATAATGAGAACTCACAGCATTAGGCTGCATATTCTAAGTGATGAAACACAATGTAAGCTATGTGACATTGCAGGTACTGTTTTAAAATGAAAAACCACCAACAAAAGTAAGCTATTAATCCAACAAGAAGCATCCCAATTGCAATCAATTCACTAAAACACATGTAATTTGTCAAGTGACACCTTCTGGCTCACATAAAAGGATTTCTATCATTTAAATTGAATATGAGGAGAAGTGTTCTTGGAAGAATGACAGTGTGATAAAAAAAAATGTAAGTTAAAAGCATTCAAACAAGCTCACTTTACGAAGCCTGCAAAGATTAGACAAATACTTTAAGTGCAAGATGAATCTGTGAAATAAAGATCGACTTATTTTGATATTTTCTTGAAGGAAGCTACAATAATGCAAACCATGTACACATAAGCACATTTCTTGGCATAAGACATTGCAATCCTTATTGCAGAGATGTTTTTCATGGAATTTCAGAACTTCTATTAAGCTTCACAAAATAATCATATTATTTTTTCTTTGAATTTCTAGTTCCTCTATACACTGACAGAAAAAGAGCTGTCAACAAAACCTTTAAAGTATCCTTTTTGCTTGGCAGAGTTCTCCAAGACTTTACTTCCACATAAAACATTTCACACGAGACATATACAGGCAGAGCCTCCTGGGCAGGCACACAGTTTGGGAGAGAAGAGGGGAAACTGGAGACACTGCATAGAAAAGGTCTCCTGGGACTACCCCAGCACCTTCTCTCCTCACACAGTGCTCCGCAGCTGCTTACAGAACATCCACAACCAGTGAACCATGCTGCTGCATTTCAAAAACTGCTGCTAAGCCAAACCTTATGGCAGTACTTCAGAACTATTCATTTCAGTAACCCTGACATCAGTTTTTCCAAAGATTTCTGGTGCAGTAATTTGAGTGCTAAAGACAATATTCCTAATTAAAGAAACAGCCATTTAAACGAGAACATATTAAATGAAAAGCATGATGTCCTTCCCAAGTCAGAATTAAAAATTAAAATACAATCAAAAGAAGACATTAATGGATTTTAAAACATCTGCTGGGATGGTGGATACTATGAAGTAAAGCTGAACACAGACCCTGACGGGAGGTGGCAAAACTTGTTAGCCACCGGAGTACAACACATGGTCCATCTCTTTTCCTTTACTTCAACTGATAGTGGGGAACAGTTTTTTGTCTTCCGCTTTCTTTTCTTAAACAAACAGTAAAGGCTTATTTAATTTAATGAGCAAGCACCCAGAGATACTAACTGGGCTGACTTTAAAAATAAAATTCACATGTACAGCACTAAGTTTCTGTAGTTTGTATTTAAAAGATTATTTCTGGAGAATTGAAAAAAGAAATTATGCTTAAGGATTAATAACAAAGAAACAAAATATGAAAATTATCTGCATTTTAATATCTATTTGTAGAACAGAATTCATTTAATGTTTTTTCTTGGTTTGGGTTTAGTTTTTGTTGGATTTTTTTTTTAAGATGGGCTTTTTCTACTTGTAAACAATTTCCTGCGTTTGCTAGCTCAAGACTTCAACTTTTAAGTGTTAAAAAGCAGGATTTGCTACTTTCTGTGTCTGTATCCCACTCCTCTTCTTTCCTGTATTAACTTCTCACTGTTTTTCCAAAGCAAAGCAGATTAAAGGAAGGCTAAATGAAATCGGAAATGAAAGTTTGTTAAAATTTGATTATTTTCCTGGCTTAAATCTTAGCTCCTTCTGAAGGATTCTAACACAGACTTGAGATAGAAATACTGCTTCCATATATAACCATAACTCCCTTTGACCGTATTTTCTAAGATTTAACAACCCGAACACAAGAGCCAGGATGCACAACAGCAATTCTAACATGCCTTTAGCAACTCGACACTGTCCTGACAAAAACATCTACCTCCAAGATTCCCATCACAAAAGCTGACACAGAGCTCAACTGAAGCTGTTATATGGCTTCAGGGTAACCTCACATTGGAAGTAGCCCAATCACATTATTTTAGTTCCACATTTTGGGAAGTATGTTTTCATTTAAGGTAAGACAAGACAAACTTCCTCATGAATAAATACCTGAAGCTACAGAATATGTACCTGAGCACATTCCTACCACATCCTTGCTTCCACAACAGCCTTTGAAAGAACAAGTGCATGCAGAGCCTAAACAACAAACTGCATAAAGGCTACTAGTACAAAATTAATATACAATAAATTTTTAAAAAGGCAACCTATGTAAACCTCTTAAGCATATTTTGCTTCTTAAGGCTCATCTCTATGGTCATACTACAACGATTTGTGCTCAAATGTAAACTTAAATGCATATAGCATATATAAATCTACAAGACTTGCCATGTGAGCATTCTTATTCTAGTGCAGAATGGATTCTTTCTCCCCTCCTCCTCCCCCCCATTTAGTGTAATGCAGTGTTGAAAGGTTTATTCAAAATTTTAAAAAGCCAATCACTACACAATCAGAGCAGTTTTACAGGTGTGACTACTAAAACCTTTCTAAGTAGACAAACTTCTATAAAATCAACTACAAATGATAGCTACCATGCCAAGAGAGGTCCATATTCTTCTACCAGAAAGTGAAGATTCAAATAAACAAACAGCCAAAAGGCCTTTGCATTGGGACATTTATTGTGTTCTCTTATTTAGAAAGAGGCAACCTAACTCTCTACAGTACAGCTGCGAGAAACAATCTGACACATGGTCTACCTGCCCAAAGGTGTAATACCCTGCACTGCTCCCACAGTTAAGCCTTCTTGTTGCCTTCACCGGTTGAGCACAGCATTGTGCAACTAAAAGAGTGGGACAAAAACGTACCCACCAGAAGAGCCATTAGTTTTCCTCTGGATGAGTAGGTCTGTGCAAGCAGGGTCTACATGACGTGGACAAATGAAGAAGCAGGAAGGAGGGAAAAGGACCACTTGCTTTCAGAAACAGTCAGCTGTTATATCATATTAAAGTATATCAGGAAACCACTCCACAAATGCAGTGTACACACACAAACAAGTTACAGCTGTCACGCAGACACACCTATAACAGCTATGCCAAATTTAGATCAGGGGAAGAACGTGTACCTAAATTCTCAAATGCTTTTTTCCTAAAGCAAAGTATAAAAGTCACAAATAATTCTACAATTCCTAGTGCTAATGAAGAAAGAGGTGGCAACATGGCTTAACAGCATCTTTAAAACTACTTATGTTTCATCATTACCATGAATAAAACTGCCATCAATGCAATCCTCTCCAGAAGAAACACTAACATCCACTTAAAAACCCTATCAGACCGTGAAACATATTATTTTCACATCAGAAAACATATTTATTTGCACTATTAAAATATGGATATAGTCCAATATAAAAGGAAACACAACTAGCTTTCACAATGTCAAAAGTTCAATTTTTAACATACTGCAAAAGCCTGGGAAGTAAAAAAATAACACCCTACTAATGGTTCTTAATAAAGAACATTAAATAACACTACCTATGCTCCCTACTCAGAAAAATACGACACAGCTAAAAGAAAGATTTTGAAATTAACCCAAAAGTAATTGTAAAAATGATTTAAAATGTGTTGACTTGCAAAAAGCAAGCAATCAAACAGAAACCACTGTGAAAAGGTTCACAGATCATAAAATTAACACATTCTAAAATGTAACATATGATACAAACGCTCTTAAGGCTTGTTGCACAGTTTTTTCTATATGCCCCATGTTGCGGAACATGCCAGTACAGGACCTGATCCCACAAAGATTTACACTCATACTGAGCTGCGTATAGTCCTATTACAATCAATAGGATTACTCACAGAAAATCTAATTATCTTGCATAAAATTATCCATGAGTGAAAAACTTGCCATCTTGCTTATCCTAAAATCAGTCTTCCCAAAAGAAAGTATAAAAGTCACAAATTAGTCTGCAATTCCTAATGCTAATGAAGAAAGATAACAACACTGCTTAAATATGCTATGTAGTAAAATCAGTCCTAGACCATCACCAGCATAACCATAATCTAATATCAAACATGGATATTGGAAAGCTTTCAATAACAAAACCATAGTTACATGTCAAACTCCACAGGGGTGTCACCAGTGTAGCAAACACTTTAATATTCTAAAGATCATAGACAATGTTATTTAAACAACACTGATTTTGTGACACTACATTATAAACTACTAGATAATAGTTAACTTTGAGAATTTATATGGGAGTATCTACCACTGTATAGTCAATCTCAGAAGAACAATGCAGAATTTCTGCCCTTACACTATGGAATTCAGGCACTTGGAAGTGCTAACTCTGAAGCACATCATAATCATCATACGTTTACGATGAAATTTATACGCAGGAAAGCAAGCACTGCACATAATTAAGGCTACCCAGGATCAGAATCTTTATGAAAATATTTCAGATAATACATCAAATGTTTTTTTAATTCAGTTTTGGTAACAATGCAGTTATATGACAAAGCTGAGCCAATCTAACACCTAACTGTCATTGAAAAGGGCAATCCTGCTCCCTCCTCCTAACTGTGAGAGTCCACCCTACATTTTGTGTCTCCTCTGATGCTTATATAAAGACATACTGGTTTATACACTTCACCAGCCTGGCAATTCCCCCTCACCCGCCAGTTATTAATGTTCTGCCAGGTTAACTCACTGACTGGATTTACCATAAAGACAGTGTGTACAAAGCAGCTCAAAACAGGGTGCATGGGTGGGCCCTTTGCTGTTCAGCATTCACAGCCCATCTCATATAATTACCCCTTGAAAATAAATGGAAAAGAAAAATATGCTGCTTTTTAAGAACTGTGACTTTTTATTTTTCTTTTTAAACGAGCCCTTCAATTCCGTGGGTCTCAGTACTCCTCTACCATCGGCAAATATTTGTGAAGCATCTCCTCATCACTAACAGTACACTAGTGTTATTCCACAGATGACGTCAACCTGCTGCTCCTATCAGTTACTCTACTGTCCCAAATGGCAAAGGTCTGTATATATGTATATATAACAGAATTTCTGGTGTTCCTTTACAGACTGCTTTTAAGAAAAATCCTTAAAATAATATATGCTAAAACCCCTGGGAGAACACAAGAAGTTGCTTGCAAACATACTGAAGTTTGCAAGCATATTGAAAGGACTACCACAACTAAAGTACTTTGGTTCATCATAATTCACCTCTCTAGCTTGCTGACACTGCTATTTATTTTATTTTTATAAAAGGATCATAGATACACATGATCACAGATATATATGAGATCTGTATGTGTATCTTTTTCTACAAAGTGTCTTTTCCTCCAGCACACTCAATGGAATGCTCCATAGAAACAGATGAAACTAGTAAGACAGTTTATGATATTCATGCTCCATTTAATGCACATGCTAAAACGTGTGTAAATGGGACACAGGGAGCAGGAAAAGGAACAAGACCATTTAAGCAGCTGAATGTTATCTTGCAAAATAGGATCCTATCCTTGGTCCTGTCAGAGATCTTGCACAAGTGTACACAAGCCATTTCTACTGATTTTTTTGTTTTGTTTTGTTTTATAAATACGTGATCAATAATTATACTTTACTAATTTTCTGAGTGCTTACCCTGACACATTTGGGTCTTATTTACCATAAATGCTGAGTACCCAAGGCTGCAATTAAATCAGTGACAGCAATACTCCGAAAATACAAAGATGAATGCAATGCTGTATGTTTGGTTAGTTTGCTGGTTTGGTCTTGTCTTTTTTTTTCATAATAAAAGCTCTTAAAGACCTCAGTGGACATGCACACCAAACACAAACTTTCACCTTACTCCCAAGCATCAATTCTCCAGGCACAAAATAAGAAATATCCACCTCTTTTCCCTGAGGCATAGTGAAATACTCGTAATAACAAGCAACATGCAATATAGGTCACAAGGGTGAACTAATCAGTTAACAGTACTCTTGTTCCTGCAGCCAGCACAGCTCCTGGGAGGAGAAGGCAGCACACCTAAGATGGAAAAGAAAGCCCAAATCAGCTACTTAGGTAACTTCTGTGAGAAGGTGGATGAGAGGGGTCTGGCCTCTCCTGGGACCTAACCACTGATCAGAAAGTGCAATCAACTAGTAGGTTTCCAGCTAACATAGAGTAGCCACTTCAGCAGAGAATGGCTAGAGGAATGGGGGCACACGTGTAGGACTGTCATCAAGAAAAGGTAAGCAAGACAATAAGACTGAAGAGAAACACTGGTTACCACCATGATTTTTTAACAGAACTGTAAGAGATTTGGCTTGTTTCTCAGTTCTGCTACTGCTGTTGGGCAAATCTGGTATCTTGGCAAGTCATTCCCCACCCTGTATTTCCACTTCCTTGCCTTGAAAACAAGGGCAATGACCCACCCAGGATTTAGGTGCGAAGAGAGCAGTAGGAATTATCTATAAGGGCCTCACAAGCCTACTCATTACTGTTACAGAATTTCACAAAGAAATACATTCATTCTGCCTTTAGAGGAGGATTAAGGAGAGCACAGTAAGAGAACACATTATGTAATGAGAAGAAGCAAATTACAGAGCAGCTGCTTATTCAGTGAGCAGCATGTATCCTGTACATTCAAGGTAGGGGCTTCCGGGGATGGGGGGAGGGGGAATACTCATGTATCACAAAAGACTACAATGTAATATTAAGGTGCCATATAACAGTAGTATTGTGAGGATGGTAAAATTAAAGTGGCATAGGTAAAGCTCAAGGCTGCAACTTTAATGTTTGCATGCTTGACTTACACCTAAAGCTGTTCTTTTAAGAACATTCTCTTCTTGCCTGCAATATCTTTAATTCAGCTTTATTGTTTTCTAAAAGGCCATCTACATTCATTAACGAAAATTAGCAATTACTGAAAAATTCAAGCCAATGCTTAATACAACTATGTAGACTAAGTAACATTGGACAATAAGTTAACAAAAGTGTAATCAAGAAGGCTTTGATCAAAAAACCTTGAAGTGAGCAGCAAAAGCAGTCACAGATTCTGGAAGGCATCCCTCATTTACATACATGACAGAATAAAAACTTTCAGGAAACTACCAACACTAATTTAAACCATAGGTGAGGAGGACATGAATCACAATACAAAACAGATCTTCCAAAGCACAGGCAGTATTTCTTACTTCAGTATTTGAAAGCATTATTTCAACACAGACCCTTGGGTTGCAAGAGCTATGCAAGTAGTTTAGAAGACAGAAACCATTCTCCTAACCCGCAATTCTGATTTTAGGACACCCCATGCACTAGGAACAGACTTTTTCCCTAACTTCATTACAATAAACTTATTCAGGGTAAGATTTCATTCTGTGCAACATCTAGAAAAAAATTCTGCAAAATATTGTTAGCTCTCTGTAGACTAACTTTCCACATTGTGATACCAGCAAGGAACATTTTCTCATTTAAATCTGCTGAGGAAGCAGTGTCATACCCCAGCATAACTTCATTTTTTATGGATATTTCATTTCACCTGTGTTTCGAATATATCTTTCATCTACACATGGAACAATAACCTCAAAAAATCCAATTAGTCTGAAATATGATTGAACGAATACCTCTTTAGCAAAAGATGCACTGCAGATACACCAAGGAAATTCTATGCTTTCTATATTGTTTTTGAAACATCACAGTGTTACCTTCAGTGGCCATCTTTCAGAGCCACCAGTGGTCTGGGCCAGAAGATCTGCAAGAGCCCCTCCTAAAACTTAAAGACATAGATCTCTGTTGACTGCTCCACTCCTCAAATGCCATAGGTCTACCCTACCCACAAAAAAAAAAAAACCTAAAGGCTTTTTAGGGACCAATTCCACAAGACTAACACGCCTATCAACTAAAAATTACAAAACTAAACATGAAACATAGAAAATAAACTACTTCACATAAATACCTACTTCACTTTTGTGAACATAAACACAAGGCAACACACACATAACCATCAATGGAAAAAATAAACCCATATAATAATCCCCTGAGGCAAGAAAAAGAATCACAGGTGACAGTTATTAATCATAATGCACAAGACATTTCCATAAGGTGTTTGGACCATTCAGAGATGACAGCTGCATAATAATATATAAAAATAAGCGAAATGACAATGATTTAGGTATTATTAGAAGCAGCATCTCGGGTAGTATGTTCTGGTGGTGGCCCTTTCAAGGAGCAGAGGATCTTGTGATTCTCTATCAGGGAGACCACTGACTGGCAATAAACAAAAAAAAAAACAAAAACAAAAAACCCAAACAAACAGTGTAAAAAATCTATCACTGTTCTTCTAAGTATTCAAGCAGTTATGAACTGGGCCCCAAGGAGCAATTTTAATGATCAGAATCAGGGATTGTTGTGGCCTAAACAGCATTCTGTTACAACAGAAACATTCATGTTGTCAGCTGATACCCCTTTCCATACCAGCCCTGAGTTCTGTGAGCTGCACATGGGGACAGAAAGATGATGTTGATCTCTGTCCTCTTCTGTAATAAAGAGTCACACTAGAAATCAGAGGGCAAATGCAGGCTTTCTCTAGAACATGCCAGCGATGTCTCCAAATAAATAGAAAGTTTCATTTTTTTAATAAGCTACGGAGCTTTAACACCACACACCCGCAGACCTATAGTAGAGATACGTTTGAGGATATCGGTCCATGGCAAATAATAACGTGACTTCTTTCTCATCATCCCTGAAGGTATTTAAAAGATGTGTCGATGTGGCACTTAGGGACATGGTTTAGTGGTGGAATTGGCAATGTTCTGTTTACAGTTGGACTCAATCATCTTAAAGGTCTTTTCAATGGTTCTATAGTATTAAACATCTTCATCAAGAATAAGCCAGCACATAAACAGACACGTTAGTATTTAAGGAGAGTATGAAATCAGCCAAACGGGTAAAGGGTAGAAATAAACTCTAAATTCATAGAAGTGAGCAACTAGATCACTTTCTCAAAACCCCCTCTTGGAACACAAACATGTTACAGGCCACGTAAATTTGCCAAGACAACAAAGAAGTTTTAAAGAGAACTCTTCTGTACAGTTAGGATTTTTTTCCCACATTGTTGCAACAAATATCCACCACCTCCCTGCTGATAACCAACATTTGTGGTCTGATTAAATCAACAAGAACTACTCCTATCCTGCTTACATAAAATTCCAGAACTGTAAATCAGCCTGTTTTAATCTAGCTAATCCTCACTCCAAAGGAAAAAAAAGTCAAATCAAGTAACTACTAAAACCAGTGTGCTTCTGCAGTGTATCATCTTCAAAAGACTATCTACAACCGCAACAAGAACTTCCAGATAACTCTTCGCCTTGATACCCTGAGAACCGTATAAACAAGGAATCCCGGTGACTTCTATTACATACCCCAAGGTGATTACTCCTCATTAAAGTTTTACATTTCTCAAACAGTTTTAAACTACTTAAGCCCATTTTCACATCAAGGCAAGCCAACACACGAGATGTCTAGAAACCATTTTATAAGAGCAATAATAACACAGATATCCTGGTCCATTAACTAACATGGAAAATAATCGAAAAAAAAAGAAAGCACAAAAAACCTCAGACTTCTTAGGATTATACCCTTCTGAATAAAACGGTCGTGGCAATTGGATTCTACCTCAATGACTTTTGTACCCAGCAGCTAATCCTCACTAATTAACTGCTAGAATACACTAAAACAGAAATTTAGATTGATCAAAAGATATTATTCATGTTTATAATAACTCTTATAACCATTAGGAACAAAAATCTTTTAAGGTTTTTGATGCCATTAACTCATAGGCCAAAAAGAGCTACCATCCCAAACAGACCTGAAATTCCTGAGAACCCATAGTGACATATCTTTATGACAAAGCTTAGTCTTAGTGAAATACATTTAATACAACCTCTATTAGTAAGCAAGCAGGAAACCAATCCGTTAAGTAAGAAAATCTTCTTACTTTAGGATTCTGGTAGAAGAAAATCCCAGCATGCCCTGTGTTTATAGACTGCTTTCCAGATACTATTTTCTCATCCAACTGCGTTCAGAGTCTCAAATCCTCAAATCCTTCAACCTGCTGATTCAGCTGAATTCACCCAGGTTCCCTCAATGTACGGATGCGTCCTATAGGTAACAGGGTAACTACTTCAGGCACCCAGGATACAAGCACCAGAGCTGAGACCACTTTGCTGAACTTGTATCCAACCAAAGATGGGAAATGAAGAGTTGCCCAATGTTCCAGCAAATTTTAGGTCTGTAACACGTAACTACAACAGATCCTGTGCTTTCTGGGTAGGCAGCCATACTGTCATCACCACCACAACTGTGGAAAGCCTCACACCTGTCCTGTGACCCATACGGAATGTAAACTAGGAACAACACAAAGACTCATTAGACAGGATACTGCAAGGTCATGCAAAGAATTGAGAGACAAGGACTTCTGTCAGTTTGTCCATTTACCTTGCTGTTCCTTGAAAAGTTACAGTAAACTCATACTTAAAGCTGCCTTATATACAGTGTATATAACGCTGAATACAGGTTCCTGATGGGGATCAGAAAAGCCTGAACATGCTTGGTTTGCATGATCTACTTTTAACAGCAACAAGCCCACTGGTGTTGTCTACAAATTGCCACCTATTCTACATGTTCAAGCAATTTACACAGACAAATGAATGATCATCCTCTGTATACTCCCTTTCTGCAAATTCTATTTTATTATCCCCCTTCCTAATCCCTTAATTTCATGTCAGATACAAGTATTTGGTGACCATAAAAAAAATACATTTTAAATACATAAAAATTCTTTTCTATGAGTCACTTAAAAAGAAAAGTTCACAATTTCTACCAGAAAAAAAGCAACATTAAAGCCAAGTAGCTTTCCCTTACTTCCTTACACCCCTTAACAGTAGAAGCTTTTCCTATCCCCAGAAGACAATCACTTAACTTTCAGATCTCTTTCTTTGCTGACTCGGATGAAAATTCATCACAGAGCGTAACTGTCAGGTTCACTAGTGACAGAGGAAGCTCCTGAGAACAGCAGCCTAATAAAGCTTTCCTCCTTGAGGTATGACGGCAGACTTTTTAATGTACAAAACAATTTATTTTTGTTTGATATGTTAAAGCAATATTCATGCAGGGCATATTCACACTAGATTTTACTCCCAAAAACAGTTATAAGTCAGAACTAAGCTGAAAGCCAATATTCCATGGACATGTCTAGAAAATCTGCAAGCGTTCGACACTGTCCCACACAACATCCTTGTCTCTAAATTGGAGAGACACCAATTTAATAGGTGGACCACTGGGTGGATAAAGAACTGGCTGGATGGCCGCACACAAAGAGTTGTGGCCAACGGCTCAATGTCCAGCTGGAGACCAGTAACAAGTGGTGTCCCTCAGGGATCGGTGTTGGGACCAGCCTTGTTCAACATCTTTGTCGCTGACATGGACAGTGGGATTGAGTGCGCCCCTAGCAAGTTTGCCAATGACACCAAGCTGTGTGGCTCGGCTGATACCCTGGAGGGAAGGAATGCCATCCAGAGGGACCCTGACACACTTGTGACGTGGGCAGATGTCAACCTCATGAAGTTTAACCATGAGAAGTGCAAGGTCCTACACCTGGGTTGGAGAAATCCCAGGCACAGCTACAGGTTGGGCAGAGAAGAGATTCAGAGCAGCCCTGCGGAGAAGGACTTGGGGGTGTTGGTTGATGAGAAAATGAACATGAGCCGGCTTCAGTGTGTGCGTGCAGCCCAGAAAGCCAACCGTATCCTGGGCTGCATCAAAAGGAGCGTGACCAGCAGGTCCAAGGAGGTGATCCTGCCCCTCTACTCTGCTCTTCTGAGACCTAACCTGGAGTATTGCGTGCAGTTCTGGTGTCCTCAACATAAAAAAGACATGGAACTGTTGGAACAAGTCCAGAGAAGGGCCACGAGGATGATCAGGGGACTGGAGCACCTCCCGTATGAAGACAGGCTGAGGAAGTTGGGGCTGTTCAGCCTGGAGAAGAGAAGGCTGCATGGAGACCTCATAGCAGCCTTCCAGTATCTGAAGGGGGCCTATAGGGATGCTGGGGAGGGACTCTTCATTAGAGACTGTAGTGACAGGACAAGGGGTAATGGGTTCAAACTTAAACGGGGAAAGTTTAGATTGGATATAAGGAGGAAGTTCTTTACTGTAAGGGTGGTGAAGCACTGGAATGGGTTGCCCAGGGAAGTTGTGAATGCTCCATCTCTGGCAGTGTTCAAGGCCAGGTTGGATGGAGACTTGGGTGACATGGTTTAGTGTGAGGCATCTCTACACATGTTAGAGGAGTTGGAACTTAAGGTCCTTTCCAGACCTAACTATTCTACCATCCTGTGATTAGCGACTGTGGTCTAAAATAACTGTATCACATCTTGGTACCCCAAGGACTGACCACATCCCTCTGCAGTTGATCTACTGTGGTCATTACAAAAATGTCCTTCAATGTAAGATGCGTACGATTACTCTAGCAAAAAGGGAGTTGGCAGTTCATGAATCTTTCATCAAGAACTTATTTGTTTAAAGAAACTTTAAGGACACAAAATTAGAAGAATCCTTACATTTATTTATATAGTTACTGTTCTACCTAGAAATGTTTAGTGCTATAAATGACCCAACACAAAAGCCTGACAATTTTCATTCATCTCAAATGTGAGTCTCTGTCAGACTAAATATATGTAACAGTGACCTATGTTAGGAACCACGGTTTCTGTGGTCAGTAACAGAGGAGAATCATACTTTAGGAGGTCAGCAACAGAGATGACAATTTGCTTCAGAGTACTTTTATCTAAGAAACTCTGAAATCATCTACTGCATCTGGAAATACTGACTGTTACAATGTGCACAGACCAAAAAATCATGTATGGATCCTGTGAAATGTACTCATTTCTTGGCTTTAATACTCATTTTGCTCCCTTTCCCCTCCCTTCACAAAACTGAAGAATGTTTGCAATGCGGTAGTAGATTCACTTGTCAAAAGCAAGACTAAATGGTTTTCACAACCAAAGAAAGCCTGCAGAAAGCCAGTGATTTTCGAAGTTGCTTACTTGCTTTGCCCCTTCCCAGTAAACTACAGATCCCAGCCACATCCCAGGCAGCTAATCTACATAATATGGTGCTTATCGTTTGGCAAAATAAACCTTGCTTTATGCTGAACATTTCTCATACTCAGTGACTAGAGCTTTAGGCCAGACATTACCATGAATACATGCTACAAGTGGTTTATATATACACAGATGTATATCCACACATTTTAGGAGCATATCACCATTTTCTTGTTTCAAATCTAATCCCAACAACAGAAAAGCAAATTTTCAGGGCAATCGCGTAGCAGTTAAAATTCAGAGAGTGTAAAAAGACATTTGGTTCCCCCTTCTTAAACACTGCTTGTGAACACATGACTACATTAAATTTGCCCAGCATCAATATTTCTCACTTCAACTGTTGCACTAAGGTAACATGACCTAGTCATGATGTTACTGGCATTGTAAACCTTTCTAATGATGTCTTTTAGATCCATATTGGGGTACATAAGTAGCAAAATTTAACTTTATGGGAAATTATTACAAAGACATTAAGATACATCTTTTTACCTTATAGATGTAGCTGGCATTTGGAACAATTTTAGAGAAGGCGGCTCATCAGCATCATATCCAAGCTCACTTACACACCTATTCCAGCAGCCTTATGCATTAGTAACATCAGGTGTTATATCAAGAAATTATCTTGGTTTACAGACATTTTATAGGCACCTTGGTTTTTTTGGTGGTGGCTTTTTTCTTTTTTTTCCAGCGGAAGAAATCTCAACAGTTCATACTTGATAGGCTGTTCATAAATTATACCCTACTGCTGTTTGCAGGTTGGAACTTCTTCCCACACAGATTTCATTTTATCATCAGACTGTTTAATTCTGCACTTATAAAAATGTCATCCTAGTCACAAGTGAAGAATTAGACAGTATTGTCTTAAGGCTTTCTGCACAAACTGCGACAAGATGCAAATACCGTGATACTAATGAGCCAGTAGAGTACATGAATTGAAGGATCAGGCCAACACATATACTCCATAAAGAGCTAGGGCTTGCTGTTTTCCAAATGCAATAAAATCATGAAGTGATATAAATTAGTAACACATTAACTATATTACAGTATTCACACTGTTATCTCTTGATATCATAGCCTTGAATATATTAACATATTGATAATATGAGTACACTAAAAATTATTTTTGAGCAAAAACAGTATTAGTCTCTATACCATATCCCAAAATAAAATCCTGACAATATGGAAGAAGCTATCAGGAGATTCTAACCTCTCTGCATGTTGTGCTTTCCACAGTCTTTCTAAAAGACACTGAATTTTCCCCTAGGACACACTTATAATCAAGTTCTGTGAGAAACTCTTAACAGATATTCCCAGATATTTTATCCCACATGCTGAATGACACATGAAAAATATCTCTATACGGAATCAGAGGAAGACAATTTAATCACAGACAACACTGGAATACTCATACTGGTTACTGTATCTTAATTTGTACAATAATTTGTAAGTTAAATACGTTAAGCCTATGTCACTTGTATAGTTCACGGCATTACTGCCGATGTAAAAAATATTCTGTTCTATGAAGATGATAAAAAATGTGTATTTAAAATGTATATAGAGTACTAACAAGCTAAACAGGTGGAATTGTGTTTTTAACTTCTCTGGAAAATACAGAAATGCAGTAACTAACAGCATTTGTGTAAATGAAAATAAATCTCATGAAAATCTGAATGGATTTTCTTTTGTTAGACAGAAGTTTGTGCTTGGCATATAGCCATACATTATAGCCAATGGTTGTGTTTTGCTGACATAGCCTGTCAATAGCTATGTCTCAGCTGTTAAAAACAGTAAGTCAAATGTATAAACTCAATACTAGTTCAAGGGTTTCTGCATAGATTCCAATAAACAGGAGTGACAAAAAGAAAAGAAACTGATGAATATCAGTACTTCAAGAAACACTATTTCCCCAGAAGTATTTCTGTCAAAAAAACTAACAAATTAAAGTGCAAGTTCACTGTAGTACTGATCCTTCACGTAGGGCCTGCAAACTGATAGAATCAGACACCCATGGCTGCTTATGTCCACAGAGACTCTGTGGGACTTCATTTGTCTTTAAACACTCAGCTGTGTAGATTAGCCTGTAAACTGGAGGTTTGAATCTGTTTCACCATAAATGATGCTGGTCTGAAAGGCATCTCTCATTAAAATGTCAGGCAAAGGCAAAAAAAAAGTACTTATTTTAAATAAAACACATTTATTTCTGTTAGATCCACTTAAGAGTCTTCAAAATAAAATATATTCCCAACAGCATTTACTTTTCGCTCCTTGTCCCATTCATTTAATGTACAAGACACTATTAAGTTTAGACAAGAAAGCTGGACACTTTGGTTTCATGCTTAGGGTAACAGCAGTATGTTTATTTATCAAAGACATTACACTAACATCACTATTTCTTATTTAACTTCTGTTACTTCACAAAGAAAAATGTATCTTAGATTAGAGCCAAAAGTAAATCAAACTTAATCCTAAATTACGCTAAACCTTTAAAGAGGTTTGGATTGATTAAGGCCCACTCTATCAAGCTACTCCATACAGACAGGTCTCCATTTGTAGTATTTACAAAAGGACACATAGCAGTCCTCACAAGAGGATGACTCTACAAAGATACTAGTCACAAAAAGCATCACAGATCTCTAGCAGCAGATACGGAAGACAATCCCACTCTGCTTTTCCCCTAAATACTAGAATACAACAAACCCTTCCTCCCCATCAGTAGATCTGAAAATATTTTACCTAAATCCATACACTAACAACCCATATCCTAAACGTCACTATTTGCAAATTTACATTATCTAGCCTGTGGTGCAAAGAACCCATCTAGAAGTGAGATATACCCTTTCAGATGTACTGTCACCATTATTTCACTGCAGTAATATATTCTTAGTATTCTCAAAGTTCAACTGTAGCATTACTTCCAACCTCAATGATTTTACAATGCCAAATGTCTCCAGGACATGCTCCACAGAGCTTTAAATCCTCACACAAATAAACTTGTATAAACTGAACTGAGACAGAAAACTATCTTTTGAGAATCTACATAGTATTACAGAAGTATGTGTTCCTTCAAATGAACAAATTAGCCTGCAATATAACTTTTTGAATTTTGAGTAATTTTTCTTCCATTTTTTTAACCATTGTGGTTCTTCAAGTAGCTACTTAACTACTTATGCTTTGAATGCTTAATCTATTTTATTGGGGATTCTCCATAAATAGAGTATGTTTGCAATACAGTAGAAATTAAACACATTTGAACAAGAAGGACAGTAACAGAAACACAGATTACATATATATCTGTTCTCTCAGGCCTTACCCTGAGTAAAGACAGAAAAAATATATGTGCACATGACAGCCTAAATGCAAGAGGTCAGCCTCATCTTTTTTAGCTTTATTCGTTACATGAGCCCACTGACTAACTACATAATTGAGGAAGAGGGATATGCAGATATCCAGAAACAACTACGAAGAAAATACTTTTGGAAACTGAATAAACACATACATTCAGCTGAGTATTCATCAAGAAAGGCCATGACAACAGTTTTCAGGAAACTGTGCAGTTGAAAAATTAATTTTGTGGAGTTTTCCTTAATTACTGCAATAAAAGCAGGATTGAACACCTCTCCTATGAATCTGTCTGTACCCTGTACCAGGAGCTGCAGATCCCATGAGATCCACAGAAAAGCAGGCCTCGTGAGCTCTAGAGTTCCCAGCACAACCAAAGCTTCTACAGATGTCAGCTGTCACTGGACACATGCACAAATCCCAAACACTGCAAGGGGAACACTGAAAAGCTGCCTGAAGGCATGCAAACTTTTTACATAGCAGAATGCATTTTAAGTTTGATCAGACCATTCATTTACCTAGTCCGATGCTTACACAGTAAGAACTCCATCAAAAATTGATTAGCACTCTTTTTCCACCTCTTTCCTTTAGAAGGCATGTTTCATCGAACTCATGGGGAATGACTGCAGTTGTACTACTTACAAGGATGAAATCTGATATGGACCCTCCAAAGTGTTTAAGTGTGACAGGCCCAAGTACGTATTTTCAGCAAGCTCATAAAGCATTACTGATAATCTGTGAATAAGTACAGCAAATAAACAAAGCAACTGAGATCCTATCAAAAGGAAAAACATAGTCCTCATAGTCATTTTCCTTGTACCAATGGCAAAGATGCTGCTCATCAGGAATAAGACATCTCTCTCATCTGAAACTTCTTGGACCAGAATGCCACATGGATGCAAACAAGAGATAGGTCATGCTCCAGAAAGACTTTCAAAGCAAGACTAAAGCTGTGATTACTGGATTCCACATACTTACTTCTTTTATGATTGTGCAGAAACCCTTACAGCTGTTCTGTACAGTTTATGAAAACAAAGTAACCAGAGACATTATTTACATTTGCAACATAAATGTCTTCCTTTTTTATGAGCCAGCTTAATACAGACATCACTACACTCATCCCAACTGAGCCTTGGCAGCAGTTAGGAGAGAAAAGATGATGAAGAGTGAAAGTGTTTAAAGCCCAACTGATTTCTCCTCAACTCCTACTGGTTCCCCCTGCCCTCCCAGCCACTTCCAGCCCGGCACTTGTTCGCATCTCCCGACACTGCAGAGAGCTCCCTTGCAAAAGCTTCCTCAGAACACCTGAGAGGAGATTCGGAAAAGGTTATTCAAAAAAAAAAAAAAAAACACCACCAAAAATTAAGCTAAATGAACGTTCACAAGTCGGCACGCTTCACCTAGCTTACACCAGGAACAATGGAGACGCGGGTAGCGGGAGGATACGGCCGCCCGGGAAGATGAGGCCAACGGGACACGGTGCCAGCCCGCCTGTCCGTCAGTCTGCAGCTCCCCAGTTCTTTGTCTGTCCGTCTGTCAGACGGCCCCACTGGCAGCGCCGGCCCCATACCGACCTCCCCGGCGAGGCCTGCTTGGCCCCGCCGCGGCCCCGCGGCTCCCGGCCCGCCGCGCTGGGGGCCGGCTCTGCCACGGAAGCCCCGCCACCGGCCGGGGGGAGAGGAAGGGAGCTCTCGGCGCCTACCCCGCTGCGAAGAGCGGGGAGGGAGAGCGCCCGCCGCCTCTCTCCTCATTCCCCACTCCTCGGCCTCTCCGACAGCGGGGCCAAGCGCGGCCCATGCGAGCGGGCCGCGCCGGGCCGCTCCGAGCTGAGCCGCGGCTCCCCCTTCTTTTCCTCCCCTCGCCTCTCCTCCTCCCTTCCTCCCTCCCTCCCTCCCTCTCTCTCGCTCTCCGTGCACCTCCCGCCGCCGCGGCGGGCAGGCAGGAGGGCCCAGCCGAACCCGGCCAGCTCCCGCTCCCGCCCGGCGGCACTTACCGGCCGCACAGCTGCGAAGAGAAGGCGGGCCGGGCCGGGGCGCGGCGGCGGCTCAGAGTGCCCGTGCCGCGGCCCCCGGCATGGCGGGGCGGCGGCAGGGCGCGGGGGGTTGGAAGCAGCGGCAGCGGGGAAGGGGAGGCCGAGGGGAAGTTGGCGACGGTGGCTCCTTCCTGCTCCGGCGGGGCGAGCGGCGCCTTCCCTCAGCCTCCTCCTGGCGGTGACAGCGACAGCCTGGCCAGAGCGCCGCCGCGCCGCGGTGCACCATGGGAAACACGCCCGGAGGACCGGCGGGTGCTCGGGTGCTGCGGGCCGGCGGCGCGGCGAGGAGGAGAAGAGGGGAGGGAAGAGGAGAGGAGAAGGGGAGTCGGGCAGCGCCGCACCGGGCCGGGCCTCCCGCGGGGCCGGGACCGAGACCGAGACCGAGACCGAGGCGGGCGGTGCCGGCGGCCCGGGTTATGCGTGGGTCAGGAGGCTGAGCGCGGCTGTGAGAAGCCCCGCCGGGCGAGCGCTACCCCGTGCGCGCCCTAAAGGAAGGTGGGGCGGGAAAGGCCCGCGGGCCGCGCGGGGTAGGTGGCCAGGCCTCGGGGAGGGGATGGAGCTGCCAGAGAGGCTGGGGGTGCGCCCTCCAACTCCCCGTATCTTCCCAGCGGCTTCATTTCTGTGAGGACGGGGAAACAGAACGGTCCGGCGGTGCCAGGGAGGAGGCTGAAGTAACCCCTGTCCTCTCGCGCCCCGCTGCTTTCGGGTGAAGCCGGGGCATTCTGAGGCAGAGGGGCGCGGGCCTGATGGGGGAGGCATTGGGTCACGGGTGTGCTTATGGAGGGGTTGGCTGTGGAGCTCCTGGGACTTCCAGAGCCATCGGGAAGTCCTGAGATGAGTTTTCTGCGCTGTAATCTCCATGACCGTGATGTTCTCCATGACCCTACACAGTAAACTCTAGAGAATTGCCAGAGGCCAATCTTGAATCCCGTGCATTCTGTGGAGTAGCTGTCCACCTAAGCTGTGTGCGCCTTTACAGCTCTTGACTGTGCATTGGTCTCTTGCATCTCTCAACTTCATTGCTTCTAAGGGTTACCAACTCTTCCACGTTTCTGTAAATAAAGTCTTTAGGCCAACAACGCACTTAAACACATTCTTAACTAAATTGCTTTATGTCACTTGCTTATAATTAAGCATGTGCTTCAACTCTGCCGGATTAAAGCCAAAATCTGCATAAGCTCTATTGGGTAAAATTTACCAGCTTCATCAGGCTTAGCTTTGTGAGTCATTCAATCAGCAGCAGCCCAAAGCTTTTTTGCTACAAGCTTAAGTTATTCCCAGGTTGTCCTACAGGATCTCCCTGTCTCCATGACAAAGCTTATGCCCTTCGTTCAGGTCCTGTTAGAAGTAAGATGCATCTGCCTGGTGATTCAGCTTTATGTAGGGTTTCCATATCCTTTAATGAGGTGCATTAATAAGATTGTGTATCCTTATGCAAGCCATAGGTTGTGCCGTCGAGTTACAGTGTAATAAGCTGCATTAAAAAGAAAATAGTAATGACATCAGGGCCCAGTTTGAAGGTCTGCCCTGGCTTTATGCAGTACATGTATTTCAAGATGATTGCGTCAAGTATTCATTCTGCATAAGCAGAGGAAGGAGTTAATAAAATGTAGCTACATTTCATGCAGTCATCTACAATTTTACATAAATACAAGAAACGCTATCAACCTGCATGCCGAATAAAATGGAAAACTATTCAATTTCCAAAAATAGAGTTTTAGAAACCGAGCGAAAATGTACGTTTGTGCAGCTTTGATTTTCTTTTTTTCTTCAAAGACACTTAATTTGGTGACTATTCATTTTTACCTGTCAAAAAAAATCCTTTGCATTTCATTAAGTCTGAGTCAGGAAGCTCAGCGCTAAGGCCTTATTTTAAGATACACTGTGGAATTAAAGCTTTCTGCAGGGTGAGCACAAGTCTTTCTCCAAGGACGCATCAGTTGGAACCTGCTTTTCAGAAAAATTTGTTTGGCAATTAACAGTAATATGGAGAAGAAAGCGTGTCTTGTACTTAATGCAGAAAAGTAAGACTCAGCATGTTTGCGTCCTCTTATTACTCTCTTACCATTCTTCTGTGACCTTCATCAAGACATGCTCTGATTTTCAAATGTCAGTTTGGGTTAGGGTGGAGTTTTCTGTTGTTGTTTCAAGAGGAACCGAGTGCCTACAAATTGTGGTGTTGAGCGAGAAGCCTACAGTACTTTGTTCATCTGGAAGTCCCCCCAAGCGAGGCAGAGGATAGTGAAGGAACACGTCAGACCTTGGACCTTTGCCACACAGATTTTCAAATGATGACAGTTGCTCACCAAGCCACCCAGCTGTGGCACTGACGTTTGTATTGGTGTTTTGACACACCTTAAGTACTATGGTGTTTATTAATGGTTTGACATAACAAAATAGAAAAGGAATATATAAAGCCAAGAGCTTGAAGAGCTTAAAAGAGCACTTACATTTTGACCTTTTTATTCGTTTTCCTCATGCCACTCTGGAAATAGCAGGCAAACGCTGCTTTTCCCTAGGGAAAAATTTAAGAGTCTTTAATATAGTCTTCCCTATCGCTTCTGAATTCTGGAAGTTACCCAGAGAAACCCTCTAAAAGGCAGTGTGTGTGCAGCGTGGAGCAGAGTGTGGTTCAGTTTACCTTTTTTTTTTTTTTTCTCCTAGGAGGGCTAAATAATGGAAAGTGAAAGGCATTTGTCCCTCTCCCCCCCCCCCCCTTTTGTTAATTCCTTTTTCTGTATAAATCAAAAACCCAAGAAAACCAGGAAGCACAAGTAAGCTATCTAAAAGTGTGGCTTTTGGGAAGTGTTGGAGAATATATGTGTGTTTTAAAATGTCTTAAACAGGAAGTGGCTTCAGAAGTAACTGTAGAATAAGCAGAACCATCTTCATTTGACCTCCTGCGTGACAAACTGATGGGTTTCATTCATTCAATTTATTCATCAAGCCAGTAACTTCTAATGAAGCAGCAGCTGATCTGGAAAGATCCAGTCTGGGAATTTGAGCAAGAAAGCCACTGGTTAGGTAGGTTATTGAGATGGCCACTTAACCCATCTCTTAAAATTATGCCTTCATATTTGTCCGAGTTCATCTAGCCTGAGCTTCTAATCATCAGTTTAACCCCAATAGCTAAAAGACTGTGTATCAGAATTTTAAATCAATTTTCCAGGTCTTGCTTTATCCTTTTAACTCCTTTTAAATCCTCTTCTAGCTTTTCAAAAAGTATTGTGTGGCCCAAGATGAATCCAGGAGGAAGGATGGGGCATTAGGGTTTGGAAATACACAGTTCATCTTCCCCAGCCCCACTAAACCAGCCTTTTCTGTGCTGGTGGAATCACCAAACAAGTGAAGTTAGTAACGTCAGTGGAGGATGGGAGTAGCTTGACTTTCAGAGTTAACAGATGTTTTCTCCCTCACCCACTTGAATTATTCTTGTAGTAGGAAAGTTAGTTTAAGCTTGAGTGTCAGCACATCTCACCAGCCTACAGGCTGGGCATGACCTGAAATATGGCCTGGAAGCCCTTTGAGAAAAATTGTAGCTGCATAAAGGAACAGTAATCATCATTAGCACTAAACCCAGGATGGAGAGCAAAAAGTAAATATAAATGGCTTGTTGCCACAGAAGTGGAGTTAAACACTACTTAGTCCTCATCACAGATTTAGGTCTTGTTCCCTGTTCGGCAACACAGCCAAGTACATGTCTAACTTCAGAAATGCAAATATCTCATTAAATTAAATGGAGCTATCAGATACTGAATCAGAAGGAAAACTGAATGCCTTCTCCAAATTCTCTCCTTCCCTCCATCCTTGGACCACTAAGATCACTGTAGCCCTGGTTAATACTAGTATGTGCCAGTGATAAAATGAATGGTGCTTCAGAAATGCCTTGATGAATGCCTGACATTTCAACAGTGGATGCAATTAGGGAATGATTGCTATTGAAAGCTAGAAAAAAAAATCTATTTTTTTTTTAATTCAAGTATTTCACCAAGGCTTTAGCTAGCACAAATATTCAATGCAGAAAATTAAATTAGTCCATTGTCTGAGCATCTACTCACTTTGTCTGTAAATTGTTCCTCTTCATTTCAGCATCCCTGATTGAATTTTTATTTTAATTGTATTTTTTTATAGCAGACTTTCAATTCATGATCACACATAAGCCTGACTCAATTGAGTCTGTGTTGTTCTGTGTTGCTAGCAGATCAGGAATCAATAGTAATGCTGTCAGTCACGTAGTTGTATGCTATGCGTGTCCTGACATTAACTAATGCAGAGAAGTGTGATGGTACTGTATGTCTCAAAATACCTGTACATGTGATGCTTGTAAACAAAAATAATTATGGAAAATATTGGTCAGAAGGAGAGGGGGCATGCACCTGGCTCTTTAACTTGTTCCTGCAATCTTGCTGTTCCCAAATCTGTTTAGAGGAAAAATCTGTTCCACCTGAGCCCTGAAGAAGTCTTCACATCAGTTTCTAATGCCACAAACACACCTGACTTGACTCATTCATTTATTTTACAATAATACAGAAGCTTAAAGTGCTTTAAAACTTGAGCTGAAGACATCACAGAAATACCAGAGAAAATGAAAAGTAATGGTTTGGTGAGAGATACTCCTGTCTGAAAAAAAAGATAGCAAGCCAACATCAGTCAAGATGGTTTCGCGTAGACACAAGACATTCAGATATCTCTAATATGTTTGACTTGGCCACACATGGCACTCCTGTAAAATTAGCATTATAAATCTCAAGATTAAAAGAAAAGAGGATGTTTAATATTCCATGCTGAGATGCCTAATAGGCACAAAAAGCAACAAAAATGATGATAATGTAGTACTTTGCCTAACATAAATTGTCAAATGTCATGATGAGGTACAATTTAGAGAACCAATTTCTCTGCCTTAAAACACGAGTTATAAACAGAGCAGAAAACTGTCTACTCTTAACTTATATTAACTGTCTACATAAGACATTTAAGTCAAATTAACTGCAGATGGGAAAGTAAGAGGGCCTTAAACTCCAGTATGAACACTTTAGGATTAAAACTTTCAGAATTAACTGTAAAGGAAACTGGGGATATTTTATCTGTAAAAGAGCATCCACACAGAGATTTGGTGGACTTTAACTAATGCAATTTAATGTCACACCTTTACTTAATTTATCTTAATCTTTTCCAAATGTCCCACTGCAGACAAGTTCTTTAGTTTGAAGTATTATGGTGGATCTAATTTGAAAGATAGCATTAGCTGAAGCATTAGCTAAAGGCTTGCCCATACGGGAAGGTTAGTCAGTGCAGAGGAACCAGCTAGTTAATATCTGCTTTGTGTCAATAGTCTTTAGTTTATATTAAAGTGGTGTAGGCTGCGTCACGCCACCTGACATGGACTGAGAGTTTATGCAGAGCAGCTACTCTATTTTAAATTCAGATTCACACCTCTTCACGAGTCTAAGATTTAATTAAAGCAAAACTCAAGATTCAAAGAGCATGTAGGAGACCAGATTGTGATAATGATGGGAGATTGATACTTATTAACCAAAAGTTCAAAGTTGAAACAGGAAAACAAAACAAATAAATAAATAAATAAATAAGCCAAGCCTGTTGGAGTTAACATGGAAGCTCCTGAAAACAATGAAACCCAAGAGGTTGTACCTTCCCAGGGTGACAAGGATAAAGCCGTTATTCTAAAAGGCATGTTTCCATGTATTATTTGAGCCAGCAGGAAAGCCAACAGAGTAGAGAAATCTGAATCTATGAAAACCAGTAAAAAGGAAAATCTCAAATTTTAGTTGGCAGTGATGAAAGGGAAAATGAGAAGGGCACAAATGGACCTTGAATATGAAAATGGGAATGATTCTCAAAGTGAAGAAGTAAAAAAGCCATAAAAGGTTAGAATTAGAACTTACAAATTGCTCAACACAGCAAAAAAGGAAAGGTATAGGGTTTTGCAGTCTCGTAATAAAAAACACCATATAGTTCCCCTCCCTTTACTGGTCTCCTCTGGTAGTACTCTCAAAAATAGCATCAGAACAATAAGGAAATGCTGGAACAAGGAGGCTATTAACCATTCTCCAAATCACATAGAGCATATCCATGACTCTCAGAAGCTGGAACAACAGGACTGCCAGCAAAGCTATGGAGCCATACATCTTGACCTGAAAATCAGTCAGAATGGTCTTTCAAAGCCTTTGAAAGATTGTGTTATGGCAAGGTTTTGTAAATGAAAATCAGATCTCACTAATTCACTAATCTCTTAGAATTATTGATTGTATCAGTAAGGTAAGAATATAGAAAAAAAACCTAAGCTTATTTTGTCTTCCAGAATATATTTGACAATTTACAGTGTCAGAATTTGTCCAGGAGAGAGAAGGCAGAGAAGAGAGTTAAGTGGTCACTTTTCATCAGGGCATCGGGTTAACAACAAAGGCCTCAGCCTTCCCTCCTAAACCCATTTGTTGTTACAGTACAGATTGGGAAAAGACAAATGCTGAACTGGGATATGATAGATATAAAACATAGGTATGAATTTATGAAATTAACCAGGCCCCAGAGGGGATGAAAGGAAACTTCAGAGACCTTTAAAAAGCTAGATGAATGGACAATGTAATTGCCAAAGAAGTTCATTATATCTGCATTAAATTATGCATTTAGGAGAACAGGCAAACTGCTAAGATACCCTACAAGTGAAAAATGTCTAAGGAACAGCTTCAGGTGGGGGGTTCTAGTCAGGGAAAAGCAAGAAGGTAGAGCTGCTGATACGTAATTTTCTCAGGTGCCTTTCTCATAAAATGAGAAATGGACTAGAAGAAATTTCTCTAAGGCCAATGCCAGCTAATTATTAAAACCTTCTTGGAAGCAGTTATGACTGACTTTTCTTTCAGAATACAAGGGTGCACTGAACGGAATTGCTTAGGACTTGCACCAGACTATTCAATGGTTCAACTGGAGAATGAAGACTGCTAAATTTTCAGATTGCACCAGTCTGGAGATGGCTGCAATAACGGCCAGGGTCCAGGTTTAGGTTCAGCCTCCTCCTGATAGTTTAGGAGTAAGGTGGAGAAGATGGAGCTCAGCTCAGTAAGGACAGAGAAAAGGACCTGCCCTGAATCTACAGTGGAGCTACAGGACAGCAGTATATCAGAAGATGGTTTAGTAGGGGATTACGGCTGTTCATGAGCTATACATGAATTTACCTGCACACCATCCTGTTACGTATGAACTGGCTTATACCTCTTAAGACACAAAGGGATCATTTCCATTCAGTCTATACAGTGTTGTTTTCAGCTAGAAGTATTATGTCTGGTTTGGGGCATGAAACTCAGGAAAGACATGGCCCAGTCAGAAAGGACAGTAAGAATGATAAGAGATCTAGAACACATGACCAAAACACATAGGTGAACTGCAGTTGTTCCAAAGGAGAATGCTAAAGGGGAAACATGATAAGAGTCTTCAAATATGTAACAGGCCATTGCAGAGACAAGTGGAAAAAGCTTCCCCTATCCATGGGAACTACATAAATTGTAAATTGCAGCAAGGAAGCTTCAGGTTAGGTATTTTTCTGTCTTTCTAATAGCAAAGGTCACAAAACACTGGAATGGCCTATAGGGCTGTGGAGTCACTGGAGATCTTTAGGAACAGATTGGACAAATATATAGGGAATGCTTTAGGAAGTAACCTATATCATTGTCTTTGCCCCCAGGTGCCACCCAGCCTTGTTTGCTGTTGTGCAACAGAAAGCTTAACAACTCCATCCTTTCAGTGTGCAGATAAAATAGGATGAAGAAAACAAAAAGACAGACTATCTTGACACAGATCTGTGGCACAACCTCAAGCAGACTGCTGTGGTATAGCCATCCACAGCCATCTCAAAGAGACTGGGAACTTCTGAGGATTCAAAGAAAAGCAACAAGTAGGATCAAGAACATGGCAATTCACAAAAGATTGAAAACATCTGGATTATTATCTTCAGAGAAAAACAGTGGAGAGAGAATAAAAGTACATGAAGTAATGTCTGGTACAGACTGATCAGGAGGTTCTCTTTTTCCTGTCTCATACTGTAGAATAAAGGGACCTTCTGTGAACTATCAAACTAAAGGTAGGATATTTAAAACTGAAAAATAAAAATTAAAACTAATAAAATAAAAAACCCAAACCAAACAACAAAAAAACCCCACAACACCAAAGGAAGTACACAACAAGAGACTGAAGTGGAGAACTTCTCTGCTATGGTACATTCATAGCATTGATACTAAACCCAAAAGGATTCAGAAAGAAAACGTCTTACCAACATAGGTACATGAAACACCATGAACTCTGTGAAAAAAGTCTGGGTCAACTTGTGTGACATCAGCACTTTGCACCACCCTCTGCTGTCCCCCATGGGCCCTTCATGGTTGCACTCCATCCCTCTACAGCTGTTCCAGAGAGAAGCAACATGAGTCCCTGAAGGAGGATACTCAGCCTTCTGCCACCACCTGCAGTGCTCCAGCCAGTGTGAAGACCAAAAGCCACCAAACCCATCCCAGCCAGCAGCCCCCTAAACTACAGGGAAGTCCCACCGCAAACCCAGCTTAGCTGCTTCCTGTCGCAGAACAGGCATGCAATAGGGGAAAGTGGCCAAAAAGCGAAAGTTTCAGATATTGCTGTTTTAAAAGACAGCAAAGGAAACAAAAAGAAGGATGGCTTGTTTTTTAAGAGGCCACCGTGCATCCAAGTAGGCTGGGGACTGTCTGGTTGTACTTGCAGATTGCTGAAAGAACAGAGGATAGGTCTGATCCAAGTCCTTTCTGTCTTGGGTATCTGACAGTATCCTGAGTCAAAAACACTGCTTTGCCCCAGACAGGCTTCATAAAATCATGGCCTTGTTGTCATCCTACAAAAACTGATCCGTTGTATCAGGGAGGCGCATCAAGCTGTTTCTGTATGTCTGACTTATCCGGTAACAGTGACAAACATTGTACCTATAAGCAGAACAGCAAAGGTCTTCATTGCAAAGTCTTACCCAAAGTTAACTTAACAAATATATTTAGTACTGAATAACTCCAACCGTTAAATTTTCAATTATTTATGCATTTCAGCTAGTGCATATGAAGAACTGAACTTGAAGGGTAATCAGTTTAAGGATGCATGTCAGACACATCCCAGAAATTTGGCCAGAAATTTGTTTAGAACACAAAGCAAACATCAAGAGACCATTTTCTGGGAAGGAATGTGGTGCTATGTGCAGGGATTAAGAAAAATGTGGCCCTTGTAATGCTGATAACTTCACAGTATTTGACATGAGGAGAAGCATCATTCCTCAGCTTCTCTCCATGGGTCCAGTTTGGTGAGGAAAAGATGCTTCATGTGGTATGATCTCTCCATAGATGACCTGATTATCAGCAGCAGTTGTTTTTTTAACATGAGAGGTAGTCATGTGACAACACCAGGCTACTTTCAAATTATAGATGACTTCCAAGTAGCTTGATGGAAGAGCACCGTCTCTCCTGGTCTAGAGTTTACAGGCTGTAGAGCATCACAGCTGGCACGGCATTTGTGAAGCCCCTTTCACACTGATATAAGCCTCCAGAAGGCTTCATTGAGGAATAAGGAGAACTAACTGTGTCGTGCAGGCAAGACCCTGAAGGAGGACAGCACACCCTCACATTTTGTGCCCCAGCAGATTCAGAAAGCCTGGGAGGTTGGTCAGCAAGCAGATCCATACAGCGCCAGCTCAAAAGGCCTCCAGAACAGCAATTACTGCCTGCTTGGGAAATCCATGGAGCTTGGCTGAGCCTTAAGGACAAATTAAAATGAAAGTGATCAGAAGAACATCAAAATGGTTGACTGTGGGCTGGGGATATCCCAGGCAATAAAGGCTGTTCAGCAGTTGCTGCTTTCCATCTGCAAAGCAGATGAGACTTCAATGCTAAGGATAATTTAAAAGTCAAATAAATGATTTAAAATGGCTTGTAATAAATAAAACCATGTTTCTTTTAAAAGTAAACTGCCCTTGTTTGCTGGTTGGATGCTTGCACACCAAGCCAGACAAGCAGATGAAGAAAAACTGGTCCCTGGGAGCAAGGGGAGGCTCTTTTTTATCCAGCCTGAGAGGAGCTGCAGTAAATGATGGAAGAAACATCCCATCAGTGCTTCATAGGACAAGTGGGAAAGGAGCTGGTGAGGGAATCGAAGCATGTAACTGGAGAGGACTGGATCTCTCTTTGGGTCAAAGCAGCGGGGGAAAGCCTTGTCCAAGACCAGAAGCAGCTTGCCTTTCCTGCAGCCCCTCCAATGAGCTGATGAGCATTGTGGAGCTTCAGGTGGTTGTGCAGTTGGTCCTAACTGCTGGACAAAATTAACTCTCAGTTTTCAGAAGCCAAAGGCACAGAGGAAATCGACCCTGATAAAATACCTAGCAGATAAGCTTGTCAAAAATAAATAAATAGGGGCAGGAGGTTCTAGGTCACTCATTGACTACAAAAGGGAAAACCCAACAAGGTGACCCAAAATCCATACATCTCCAGGGGAAAAATTAGCTTTTTTAGGAAAGAGAAAAATCAACATATTATCAAAGACTCCTTATCAACACCAGTAGATGCAAGCTGACAGGGTGAAATCAATACCAGCTATCAGAATAGTTAGGCATGAAAAAAAGCTATGGCTTCCTTTGAAAAATGTGTATTTAGATGTTGATCAAGGATACTTTCATTTTGTCAGCTTGGCCATTTTTGATCACCTCACTTAGCATATTGAAGTAAAGACATGATAGTCGATCTCATTCCTAATTGCATGTGAGGTGGCAATATTTTGCAGATTGGTTCCTGCTTGGGAAATGTGTCTGTTTGTAGTACAGCCCACTTATGTGCCAAAATGGCTGCTTTTTCCTCACAGTTTACAGAGACATTTACAAAGCTGGAGATGTCAAAAAAGAAAACATCTTGTGCTATAGCTGTGCATACTGATGAGTAGTCTTAATGGTGGTGAATTTGTCATGTAAAAATCAGTAAGTCAGTGTCCTTAAGAAGGAAGAAAACCAGGTCTTATTTAGTGCCAAAGTAGAGAATTGAAACCATTTTGGAGAGATGGTGAGAAAAAAACCCAAAATAAACAGATTAAAAACAACCCAAAAAAAAACACAAAGCAAGTTCAAATAATCATTTTTCTCTTATCTAGAATGTGTTATTGATGTAAGTTATGTTGGTAATACAAGTTATCTGAATCACAAGTAAAGAACTACAAGAGTAGGGTGTAGCACTGAGTGAGGCAGCATGAAAATATGAAATGCTAAAATAGCAAATGGACTGGGTCAAAACAGAAAGAGGATGTCACTGTGTCTTCACCACGGAAACATTGATCATAGACATATAAAATGGTCAATATTGCAGCTTCAAATTTTAGTCCAGAGAAAGATGATTTTCATAACAACTTGGAGCTATAAGAACATGTCCTTTGAAGCTAAAATAGAAGGCAGAAAAGGTACAATAATTGCACTTGACCTTGCAAGAGCTGTATCCTGAAGCCAGTGATGAACACTAGCCACCCACAGTTACATCAGGTCAAAATTCCTACAAGGTAGCAGCTCAGGGTCGTACAGCCCTTTAAAACACAACAGAGAAAAACCCCAACACAGGGTTGTCTGCCCATCCTCAAGTCTGTTGTTAGATGTAACAACGCAACCACCAACAGGAATATGATGTTTCTGATCTCCTGATGCTGAATTTGCACATCATCTTACCATTCGATGTAAGTTGTGTTTTAGATACAGCTAAATTGACAAATGAAGGAACGTTAACCTGAAATCATACACTGCAGCCAGGGAACCTGAGGGGGAGAGAGGGAGAGCAGGAAGCTGCTGTGATCCTTCCCTGAGGTATGCCTGCCCCCGATCAGGAGCTGCTAGTAAAAGCACCACTTTGCACGGTCAGGCTGTCCCTTTGTGTTTGCATAGTCTCCAGTGAGGATCGTGGTTTCGGTGTCAAGAAAAAGAAACCAACTCTTTGCACGGTGCAAGTTTTTTCACATGTATAGTAAAGCCTGCAATAGCAAAACATCCACAACACAGAGCACACACCTAAATGAATTAGCAAGTTTTTGTGATTCGTCTTAAACGAATTGTTCCCTTTTCCTCTTAGTAGGTTTTAAGTTTAAAGAAATTTGCATCAGAGTGTGGAAAAGAAACCTTAATCATCCATTAGGAAATGAGATGCTGGTCATTAAACGTTGCACTTAATTTAATTGTCATCACGTTGGGGTAAGAGCAGTGATGCTGGCACAAATCGAAGTTGAATTGTTCACAGAATACTCAAACTACACAAAATGTCCCCATTTTATCCCAGATCCACTGGTGCAGCAGCCAAGCCTTGAAACCTGCTCACAAGCCCTGTTTGAGGAGTAGCATCCCTGGCGCCAACTTCAGAACACCACAGCGGCTGCTGTCTCCTGTGTGTTGCTGACTGCACTGTGCCCTGCAACCCCCTGTGTCATGCTGTCTCCCCACCTCCATGGGTCTCCAGCAGTCTCACCAAGCTCCCCTACAAGGCATCACTTCCTATAGCCTCCACACAGACTGGCACTCCCTTGTGCTGATAGCTGCGGGTCCTCGCTGCCCCCAGCCTCTACCCAATACCCTAAAACCCTTAAATCACTCTTTAAATTGCTTCCTCCCACAGGCCACATCACAGCCCAGCAGAAGCTACCAGCAACCCAGGTTTATTCCCCAGGGACCTTTTCCAACCTGGGAAAGGTGGGATAAAATACTGCCCAGTGTCACATCACTAAGCACACTAAATTGTATCTAGGATTTATTCTAGGTCCTTTATAAGATTCCCTGTGTTTGCAAGTAACAAAAAATGCAAGTAGCCAAGGTACAGCAAACCTGGCACCAGGAAAACAGGACCACGCTGGCTGCAGCACCTCCTTTGTGGTATGAAATAAGGGTTACTGAGGGTGAGGATGAAGAGGAAGCTGCAGCCAGGAGCTGGAGGAGTAAATCTGACATCGTCTGGCAAGTAATAAGAAGAGGCAGTAAGAAAAGCAGAGGAAGTGAGGGAGAGTGAAGTGGGAGCCAGCTCACTGACACCTTTTGGAGACGTTGCACCTCCGTCAAGCAGCTGCCCTCCAGCCCCTGCTGAGCACAGTGTTCTCCCAGCCAGGGACAGTGGTGGTCCCTGTTCCCCAGCAGCTCCAGAAGGAAGGAGAAGCTGCTGGGGCTGTGGGCTGTCCTGGACCATGCTCACAGAAAGGAGGCTCCCATGGCAGCTGGCATGTTTTTTGAACCAGTCGCACACCCCAGGAGTTACCATATCTGGGGTTGGAGAGCACCCGTTAAACTGCCGGAGGAAGGGATTACGAGTAGCTACTATCTGCATCAAGGCAGTCACACAGCAGGGCAATCCACACAAGGAACAAAATATGGGTGATTTCAGCCCAGAAGAGCCTTACCTGACATCTCATTACTTACAGGCTAGTCACATGCTTCATTGCACAGCCTAAAGTAGCATCCCACAGCAGGTTTTCTCCTCCAGATGCACGGCACCAGGCACTGAGCTGGTATGAAATGCAAGGTTAGAGAACCATGGTATGAAGAGAGAACTTGCCTTCAGCTTATTTCCTTAAGTGGTGAGGCTGTGGCGGCCACAACACTGGGCTGTTCATCGCTCCATTTCCCCTTTCTCCCCCCATAACTTCTGCAGTTGCCAGGCAAAGTCAGGCAGGTTTGCACCTCCCTGGCCCTGGGGGATGCTCCAGTGCATTCCATTCCACATGGAAAGGTGCCTAAGGAGCAGCCACCACAACCTTTGGGGACAGTCCTTAACCTGTGAACAACTCTCCTCAAGGGGTGGAAAAAGTCAATTGTGTTTGCAGCACAGTGGGACACAAGTCTGAGCCCCTCCTATTTAAGGATGCCAGCCAGTTCCCGTGCATCTCATAATGGCACCAACTTGCAACCAGAAATAACTCAGACATGACAAAAAGACTGTGGACATTGCCAGTGTCCCACCCAGGCAGTGAGCAGAGGAGACACAGTCCTGGGTGCACACAGGGAAAACATGCTACATGTGCAGCTCCACAGGCAGCACAGCCCAGATCGGTACTGCTCGTCTCCATCTCCTCCTTGATGAGCACAGAGGCACCCAGGAACCAAGGACAGCCTCTGCTGCAGCCCCACCAGTGTTGCATTAAATGAACTACTAGCAACTGAACCCATTCCTCTCCTTTTCCTGCTTTGTGCTGTAGACACCCAAAGTGGAGAATGGAGGTGGCTAACTAGCACATCCTCGTCCTTCTGCAGTTATTTCTGATTCACCTGCCCCTAACCTCAACTTAGCAGCCCAACCTAAAGACACATCACAAATTATTTGCATTGAGCAGGCCCATGAGTGCACGGCATCCACTGGATGAGTTCCTGCTGAATCTCAGGATTTATGGTCACTTCCACAACACCGGTGCCATGACCAGGATGGCATGGACTAACCTGCAGCTTAGCTCCTTCAGGTGATCTGAAAAATGGCAGAAATAGCAAGGATGAGGCAAAGAGCGTGTCACAGAGAGATACATTATCAAACAACTGGAGGGGAAAAAATGCAAACCCGAAGAAAAACGAGGGCTTGACTGTACCTGGGATTATGCAAGAGGAGGGGAAGAGGCATCTCCTACTCGGCTGGCAGAAGTCAGCGCAGCAGAGGGCTGCAGGAGAGATGAGTACCTTGGCTGCACACTCTCTGCCCTGGGGCGTTTTGGTTTTTTCTAAGCAGAAGGTACAAGTTCAGGCTCTGCTCCCAAAGTTCCTGTCAGAGATGGTCCCCAGCCAAGCAGGAGATCCAAAAAGCCTCTCAGAGCAGCTGGAACAAAGCTTTGCATCTGGAGCCACGTTTGACTGAAAAGCTCAAATCTGTCCACTCCAAATGCTGAGGAAGTTTGGATGAGAGTGGAAGTGCAATGGCCAACATCTGCCTCTCTTCTGACAGGATAGCCATAAGCAGAGAAGTTATTTTACTCATTTTAACTCTCTAGGCCCACAAATGGAAACGGTTTCTCTCACAGACACTGTCCAGTAGGAAAAACTTGAGCTGAAGGATTTGCTTCGTGGCTGTAGCAAAAACAATACATCAGCCTGCAAGGCAAGGCCAGCAGTGAGTGTGTATTAGATGGCTTTTCTTGGGGTTTAGATGACTTCTGTTTTAGATGACTTTTGGGTATGTTGTTGTTGGTTTACATTTCTTTCACAAATGAGCTTGCCTTGCAAGCATCACTTCCCTGTGAGTGCTAGCAAGTGGCAGAGGTGGCTTCTCCTCCCCTGCGTTCCCCAGCACACCAATTGCAACAAAAGAGCTGCCATTTGCAAATGCTTATCCCATAACAGCGAGTGCTGCACAAAACAGTTCCAGATTTATTTCAATTCCCCAAATTTATGGCAAGCAGCCTGATTTTCAGAGAAAAGCTAAAGGCTAGCAAAGAAAGCCCAAGGAGAAGAAACCCAGAAACAACCATTCACCTTGTGAAAAGCACGCCTTAAATCCTTCTCTTTTTCTGTTTAGCTTTGTTTAGTCTAGTTTTGGGTTTCTCTGCTGAGGCTTGCTGGATCAAAAGGCACTTGCTCAAACAGGTTTTGCTTCACAGTCCCACACACATGGTCACCGAAGCCATTCCAGGGGCTCACCCACCATGGGAGCAGCATGGATGTGTGATAGTCACATCCATCAGCATTTGTGCCAAAATGCTGGGATTTGAGACAATTCATAAGTATGATTGCAGTCACCTGGGAGACAAACAAACAGTGTGTGCGTAAGGAGAGCTGGAGAGCCGTGATGAGCAAACAGCGCTGCAGATGGGATGGGGCAGGTAAGCATGAGGGCAGAGAGCGATCACACTGCAAACCCCCATATGGGATGTTGCTGTGTACTGCTGCCTTTGCACACACGTACCGACTCCCCCACTGCTCTCCACTTGCACAAGATCCTCCGACCCAACATCCTCTGATGTTGACTTGGAGCCAGGTGAGAAGTGTGGCTGGTGGTGCCGGAGCCCACGAGCCGGCCCCAGGCCAGGCTGACAGGCAGCGCTGCAATTTGGCTCCAGCAAGAGCAAACAAGCACAGGTATGGACAGGATTTATTCTTCCTGTTGGAACACATTCATCTGCAGATTAGCGGTTGCTCTGTGCACGCGGAGCCTAGATACCACCAGTTAACTCTTCTCAGCCAGCCTGCAGCCACCCTGCTAGGCATAACACCTATACAGCAACAGCGCCCAGCATCTGGCTCCTCTGGGATTAGTGCCCGGAGCATCAAGCACATAAACTCAGGTGCCAGAGGCACACTGACCTGCATTTATCTATTTATTTTAAATTTTGAGGAAAAGAAAAAGAAACTTCTATAGGACAGGGGTTCCCTTTCCTAGAGAACAGCAAAGCTGGTGTTTCTGGACCAAATCCAAGAAGGCTCTGTAAAATTCAGTTTCCAGTTTTTACAGGCAAAAAGAGGCTAAAATCTTCAAAAGCAAAAGCACAGCAATCCACTACAGCTTCTGTTCCTTATTTAGGGTAGACTGCATCTGAAATCTAATTATCTCTCTGCAACTCCCTGTGCAGTTGAGGCAGACAAAGAGGGTTCTCCAGGGAACAATTCCTTCAATCTCCTTTAAACACATACCTTGGGATGCAACCAACTCCCTCTCACATCTAGTGCCCAAGGATGCTACACAGAAATAACTTCAGAGCCTGTCTTCTGGGATATGCAAGTCAAAATGCACTTTTACACTTGGCAGAGCAGCTTGTCCTTCCAAATATTAGCCTCTTCAAACACTTGGAGGTGGAGGAACATCTCGTGTATGTTGACCCAAAGGACTAGCAGCAATAGTAAGATCAGTCAGCAAGAGGACGCAATTTCATGGTTTCTGCTTTTTTTCCCTTTCTTTCCCCAGATTATGGCAATCTAATAACTGTATTCAGAGTTCCCTTACAGCCATGCAACAGTCTGCTATTCCATCCCCTAGATCCAGAAATGTCTCTTGTTCAAGGGCAGGTGCTGAGACATGAACAGAATATGACACACTCTCATGGCCAGTTGCAGAAGCACACTTCTTGCCTGCTGCAGCATGCCACATCTCTGACCTGCAGCAGGAGAGGTTCCAGAGGAGCGAAAGCTGGTCGCTGTGTTACAAGAACATCAGTGGTTTGGAAGACAAGTGTTGATACAACAGTTGAAGAAATCCTGGATAACTGACCCGGACAGGGCTTGCCCCTCGCTCTGTAAGGAAGATGAGGCAAAAAGAAGTGTCTCCTAGGGACATGGTTCATATCAAAGCTAAGCAGGAGTCTCTAAAGTTTTTAAACATGACACAAAAGGACAAAGTACTGTTGGCAGGACACAGAAAAGGAAAGGGCAGAAAGACAAAAGGTGAGAGGAGAAGCATTGCTGAATACGGTTGCCCAGCCAAACCTGAAAGGCACTCAATGCTGCCTAGAGAGCTCTTCAGTCACTGCAACCCCCCTGTTGTCTCTGGGTAACAGAACATCATCCTTCAAGGGGCTCAGTTCCTACTTTAGAACCCACACATAAAATGTAATTCAGCCAACTCAGCTCCTGAGCAGGGCCATCTCCTAACCACTGCAGCTTCATGTGAAAGGCAGTCCTGAAGCCAAATAAACAAACTTTTCCACCAGCTGAGCCTGTGTTTGCCAAACCCAAACCTCCAGCTGGGCTTGCAGAGCTCTGTGGTTTCTTTCTCTGTGCTTATCTCCAAACCAGCTCCTATTAACAGCTAATTTCCCTCTATATCTGCCTACTGAAAGCAGGATTTTGCAATGCAGCGGTTATCAGCTGCCAAAGGCAGGCCCCTAGGGCAGCTTACCACCCAGACAAATCCTGCCAAAACCCCCAAACCAGGAACCTGCTGCCCTGTGACCCTCTGAGAGCACCTTGGTTAGACCCAGCTCCCTGATCCCTGCATGTTTGCAGGGGATCTCCAGTACTGCAGTGTAAAGACATCCCACTCCAGGAATGGGTTGTAGGGAGGAAGAAGAAACTTCACCGGAATGAAGTCCAGAATTCTTCAGGACCTGCTGCTCACATGCTGCCTGGCATTAACAGCACCACTCCTTTGGCTTACCATCTCTTTCACTGAACTCCAGCCCAGGAAGCTCCACAGTGGACATCAACATGAGAGAGAAAAAGGAAATGTTTTCCAATTTAAAGTAACATGAAACCAAACAACCCCTAAATTGCCTTGTAATCGCAATCATTATATCTGTTGGAAAGAAGCAGAAAAAGACCCAGCTAAGCACTATGTATTTAGCATTTTAAAGCTAAAAATAGCAGTAACTGCATCGGCAGGAAGGTGTTTGAACAGAAAGTGAATGATCACCAGCGATTATTTGTGAATATTTAAAGTAAATGCCCCAAAATTGGAGAAGGCAACACATGTTCAAATCCCTGTCCTGGCTTAGAGGAGAAATAGAAACAGGTAAAGTATTATGGAGAGGGGAGGAATGGTAAAGCCAATCATAAAGACAAGTTAGAGGTTAGGAAAGGTCAATTATCTATAAGGACTAGATGTAGTTAGGGAAGATTTAACACTGAGAATGCTTTTAGATTTTGAAGGGAGGATTTCCCTTGTCCTCTAACAGTTTGGCTTCACAGACCAAGTGGTGTGTCCTCATCCACAAAGGCACCCCCTCTGTCACTGCATACTGCTGACACTTTACATGGTTCAAAGGTTAATTCAGCACTTCAGTTGTGAGATTCAGAGTCTGGTTACAATGTAATAACACATTAAACACCTAAGGGTATGCTACTTCATTTAGGAGGATGCTAAAACCAAGTTATCATCATGATTTCTCCCAAGTCACAGCTAAGGTGCAGTGCTAGACATTCGCTTCTTAAATTAACACTTGTATTTGCAGATCCATAGATTGTCTTCTCAAGCTTACAGAAGTCCCAACATAAGGGATCTCTGAACCATGGGTGCTGATTTTCAACAAGTCTTGAATTCCAAGAGAAATTCCACAAGGCTGGAAGAAGGCCAATATTTTGTTTGTATATAAAAATGTATAGTTAGACAGACCAGATTATTATAGGCCTGTCAGTCTGAAAGTAATCCCAGAGAAAGCAATACTTGATACCGAGTTAAAAAGAGATTAATGCCAATCAACATGTTCATGGACAACAGATCTTATAAAATTGATTCTCATTTTAATAGATTACAGTTTCCTTGATACAGCAATAGTATTAATGCAGCAACCCACCATACCACAGCTTTCCTCACTCAGGCTGGGCCAGTCCTTCTCTGAATAAGAAAGTAAAGCCAGCCCGGCATTACTTAGAACAAATTAATATCTGGCTAAAGGCTTAGGATGTAACTGGAAACAGGAACCCTCTGGGGTAGCAGAGTCCTGCTGGGATCTGGCACTGACTCTGTGCTAGTTACCACCTTACTAACAGCCTGGGCAGCAAAAGCATTACCGAGACCATAGGTGATGGAGATGAAAAGATTAAAGCGACGCTATAAGAGGAAGCTGTGCTTCTGAGAAACGGTAACAAGCGTCACCTGATGGAAGCAAACAAGCAGCAGCTTGGTGCCAGACCTGGCACAGCCCCATGCATCCCCAGCACATTCAGGCTGTGTGGAGAGCTGCTCTGAAAGTGGGAGCATCAGACATGGCCTGAAATGAGTAGTGATGGCCTCAGGGGCTGACATGCTCCATAGAGGAGAGCAGGGAACATCACATAGGAGTGGGAATGCTTCTGTGACTGTTGCAATGCCCGCTTCCAGTCTGGCAAACGCAGGATGAGAGGGATGCTTAGCTCTGCCGCATTGCCAGGAGGGCTCTTCCTGCAGCACGAGGAGCCCTCAGTGGTTCCCTGCTGTGTTCTGAGCATCCAGTGCCCACAGGGCCATTAGAGGCAAGCTGGCAGGAGCCTACCAACACTTCCCTTAGAAGATAAAGCAAACGAGACTTTATTTCCAGTCTGTGCTCTCAGCCCCTGGAACAGGCATCATGAGATTTGGCCCCTCTGCTTCCAGAGGAGTTAAAAGCTGCAGTCAGAGAGCATATGCTTCAGAAAAACCGAATTCAAAGCAGCAATGGGCAAGAGTGACTTTGCCATCTCTTATATGGGACTGAAATCTCAGGTCATTCTTTCTGACTATGGGCACCACTTCCAAGCAGTTACTAAATATACGTATTTATTTATTTTTTTTTTTATATATATATATATATATATATATATATATATATATATATAAATACTGCTATCTCAGGAGCCTGTGCTTTAAGCCCATCTCATGGCAGAGTTTACCCACTGTGAAAGGCATCTAAGGAACCTACACACAGGCTACAAATCACAGCGTAACACACGGTATTATCAATAGCAATTTACAGCAAGACATGAATTCATTACTAAATCCTGCAAGGAAATCTCTGCCAGTATAACCATCCCTTTGTATTTAGGCATCCATTATGCTATGGCTGTTGTGACGGCCCTCTTACCTCAGAGCAGCAGGAGGGGAGTAGGTGGCATTTCCCTCCCTCCAGATGGAGTTTTATTCCAGCTCACGCTGGAGACCCACAAGAGGGCGGTCGGGGTTGTGTTTTCCCTTTGACTACATCATTTTCCACTTCAGTATCCTGGGGAGGCTCACCACAGAGCCACTTTTTACCTTCTGTGGTCACTTACAGCGACTTTCTGAAGAGAATGTAATCGGTGTTATCATATGCCATGATAAGTACAGATAACAAAAATGCTTTCTGCAGATGAAGTTATCTATTTATTCATCAAAGTCCCTACGATGTTTGTGGTATGTGTTTTAGCCTATTTTAGAGCTGCATGAGCCCGCAGGCACCCAGATCACATAATTGATCATGCTGGTGTTTGTAGGATCAGGGTGTTCACAAAGTTTATGCTGGCTTTTCAAACAGGGAAGCTTCTCCTGTCTCTTCAGAAAATTCAAAGCAATCATACTAAAAATAGATGCAAACTATTAAACAAAATTAAATCTCTCCTTCTGAGCTCAAGAGAAATGTTACACCATTACCAACCAGTGTTGAACTCGGCTTTAAAACCATGGTCAGCACCACAAACTTCACTCAGATGTAGATAGTATCGTTATACTGTCATTAGTATTACATAGGTGTGCCTTTGACAGCTCTTGACATTTCCTTACCCTTGAATTCCATCTCCCTTACTTTATTTTACCCCTCCAAAACAAGGGCTGTACAGTGCTGCTTTCCCCTCCTGCCCAGCCCAGCCCACAGGTACAGCAGCTTGCCATCTGTTCTCCTCTCCAGCGCTTCCACCCATCCCACCTCGGCTCTCCCTTCTGTCTCTTCACTTTTTCTTGTCTCCTCCTTACCTCTTGTGCATCTCTCCTCAAAACCCTATCTGCCCTCACACACAGATTAACCCACCCCCTGCCTCACCCAGCACGATGCCCTCTCCCCTTACCTTCAAATACTCTGCACTTCTATTGTCTGGAGTTGTTTTCCTCCAAATCCACCCAAGATCCTTTCCAATTCAGCTTTGATTTGTGTTTTAGATACCTTCTGTACCCAGTTAAAGCAAAAACATACTAAAAAAAGAAGTAAATTAAAAATTCAGCACTGGGAAGGCCAGTCAATGTAAGCCATTCAAAAGCAACTAAAAGGCAGAAAGACAGATGTTTCTCCTCTGCATTTGACCCTACAGAAGTCACAACTGCAAAATCCTTTTGGTAACACTATATTGTACCAAGAAGCTTCAGAAAACGGCAGCCAGACAGTCACAAACCTTTTTTTTCCATGCAGGAACTTGTGGCTCTCCAGACTGCCCAAGGCAGAAGGAGATGCTCACTGCAACTGTACTGCAGAGGACGTAGGAAAAGCTTCTCTGATTCAGCTTGCATGACAATGAAGCCTCTGCCATTTAAAGAGAGACGTTTCTGTGCCCACTGTCCCTGTCCTTCTCGGTGGCCACCCACTAGAGGGAAGCAGCTCACACAAGTTACTCTTCCCAGTGCCAAGGAGCTGGATCAAGAGGTCGCATCCTTGGTGAGATGCCGCTGCCCCTAGAAATCCAAGCTCTGCTGTGGCAGCAGAAGGGAACCCGCCAGGCAGGAGTGCTCAAACCACAAGGCTTAGAGCAGACCTTGACTTTGTGGCAGCAGCAAAGTGACTGCTTACACAGGCAACCGCTTTCATTGGTGATATGCAAGTTTTCTGTACTTGGATTTGGCACCAAAGCCTGGGCTCCCATTTCACTAGTTCTCATTTCATTTCTTTGCGTTATTTCTGCTGCAGCTCTGTATGAGGGTTTTCATTACCCAGACTGCGCTCCCCCACAGAGCTCTAGGAGCAAATAAAAGACATCGGCACCAGAGATATGCAGAGCAGGGGGACATAAGGAAACATGAATTAGAGCCCTGCCATGCCATTTCGTGAGAAGTGTGGGGAATTAAGACAAATTCCTTCTCTGTAACCCTTTAGGGGATATTAGAAAGCTTTTCTCATTTCTTCAAATAAATGCACAAGAGAATTTCAGTGGTAGGGAGAATCATGCACAAAAATAGAGGGTCTCATCCCAGGATACAGTGCTTACAGTACAACAAGGTGTCCCAGGAGTTCAGCCTTGCTCCACTGCTCTGCCGTACTTTTGGCAGCAGCTGCCATGTCCCTCTGGCTCACCTGCATGAGGCAAGCTCCTCAGGCAGCACTCCAGCTCCAAGATTTGCTCTGTGCTTGCCAAGGCATTCTCTGCACACCGCTGCTGGGTTATCTCTGCTTTGGCTGAGATGCCAGATACTGAAATAACATTTAAAAAAGGAGTTCATAAAAATACTTTATCATTCCATTTCAGCTGGCTCCCTTACTCTAGCTACATTTCAGGAGCAAACAGTAGCAACTAAAATATACATGTCAAGGTCCTGTGAGTAATGTGAAGGTCAGGGATACCATGAGCAGTGATAAAACACCCAACAAAGCTTCCTGGGACAGAAGCAACAGCTCCGTCCGCAAATCACATCATTCATGTAGGTGAACTCTTTCATATAATCACACAGATTAAAGTTAAAATGTTTACCTACCTGCTATTATTCTCAAGGCCTTCCACCAATGTTTACTGAAGAACTGAAGGAAGCTTGTTGAGGCAAAACGTATTGAGTTACAGAAGTTAAATACACACTGTAACTGGGAAAATGCACACTCCACAAGTGTGCATGTGTCATGTGGACTCTATTAACCACATGGAAATAGCCATTAATTATATTATTTCCCTTTAAGAAGTTAAAAAGCTAAAAGAGGGGGAGAAACCGTAACTGTTTGCCGAGATTCACAAGTACACAGACCACACACAGTGCTTTTCTGGAAACAGCAGAAATAAAAGAAGTTATTGGACATTATCCTTAAATAACCTTTCACCCAATTTCTGTCAAACAATGCAAACCCTGTTCAAATGCATCTTCTCCTACCTAGATGAGGACACAAGAAATCCAGAAAGCTGGTTGTGTCTGGGGAAAAAAAAACAAAGCAAGGATCAAAGCCAGCTTGTAAAAAGCATCTAATTTTGGCCTTAGCACTATGTTCTTCACCTAAAAGGCAAATCAGCCAGCTGAAAGCCAAGATGGACAGGAACTTAATTTGAGAAACTGGAGAGCAATTGTCAGATTGGGAAGACAGCATGTTGTCAGAAAAACCATCATAACAAAAATATCAAAGAGCAATTTTATTTAGCTTATTTGGCACAAAACTTACAAGAACCGTTTTGTTCCCTTTTTAGATTTAGTACAACTAGCAAGGAAAAAAAGGCATACTAATACATTGAATAAGCTATACAGCAAGTGAAATGTGGAAAGAGGCACCAGAAAGTTCTACCAAAAATCAAAGTGCATGAAAAATACCTACTCTGAGCGCCTCATGGTATTGTATTAAGGCACCAGTCCTTTCGAAGGTTTACTGAATACATCAAGTGTGCAACTTCTTGGTTTGGAATGTAAAAGTCCTTCAGCCTGTATGAGAACTGGATATGCAACCTTTGAACGAAACAATGCTTTTCCTTGTAAGTGTTATTAAACGGCAAGACTTCTTTCTGCCCAACATCATCTCTCAGCCAGAAGTGTCACTTGTCACATGCTTTGAAAAAGCCAACACAGGTTACCAGGGTGACCAGCATTTCACTTCAGAGTTTTAAGCTGTAGTGTACACACAGCAGGCCTATGAATTCTTTACAATGATTTTATAGAAAAGAAATGCTGCTGAGTAACGTGGGACATACCAGTAACTACATAACTACATTTAGATAACTTATTAAAAGAACATTTAAGGACTTCCTGGAGTATCCCAAAAAAAAAAAAAAAAAAAGTGTTATAATCCAGAATAAGTACAGAGACTTTTCAACAGAATTTTACAAAGCTTCCTTCAGTACTAGCAATCAAGTCAGACAAATTCCACAAGACCTCAGAAACTTTAAGTACACAGAAAAAGACCAATATCAGACAATGGTAGGCATTTTTCATAACTGGAAACATTTAACAGAAGTACCTATAACTGCTAAGCATGTTATACTGGTGTATATATATATATATACACACATACACACTGAAACATCATTATACGCGCCAGACACCTTATCTCACTGTGGATTCTGCACATCACTGCTCTTGAGTACTACAGAAGTTGCACCAGGATTTTTATTTCAGCATCTTCATTATAACTATTCCTTTAAGAACCGAACCACTTCAGTTACAAGAAGAGGTACCACAGGCCAGATTCACATCTAGTGTAAACAGGTTCCAAACAACCAAACAGAAGTTGCATCCGCTCCTTACCAGCTTTGACTTTGGTTTTGCTGCTCAGCTGGAATACCAGTCTCCTTTACTTGCAGGAAGAAGTTTGATAAGAAATCAATGCCCATATCAAAACTTAAGTGGGAATGAAAAAATGCAGAATATTGTATCAAACCATTGTACAACACCTCTACTGTAGAGAGTTTCAAACATCTCAGGAGTTTGAGACTGCTTAACCTGAACTCTGGAAAAGCACATTTCTCTATGGACATGCAAAGGCATTTAAATATGCACCCTAGGCATTATAGGATTTCACTTTTTGTCCTCTTTATGGTGTAGACCTCAAGAACACAACTGTGTGTCCATTATAAAACCAAAGCACCCTTGAGCATTAAAAATTCTAAACAGCAAGGGCTAAAAAAAGGTCATCTGGAAGTGATCTACACATTAGAGAGCATGGTGTTTCACAAGTCTCAGAACAGTTCAGTTCATACTTTCTGGGATAACTTTCCCTATACCTCTGCCTCAGTACAGAGCTGTAGTTTTCAATAACTCTCTAACCCCTGAATTATTTGCTACTGCACATAAAATATGCCACAGAAGTGGCAATCAGGGCTAAACATTTAATGACATGTCCTTTTTGTCCTTGAGTAACAATTACAATCAGCAGAAAGAAAAACTATTCACTCAACTCATTTATTTCATGATTTGTAAGTCACATAGCAACTTAACATTGGTGTTATACATTTGTGCTTCTGTTCTCTGGCACTTGGAGGAGGAATTCATTTCCAGATAATTACATCTTGCTGAAGCATTCCTTTGCATTTGTCCAAACTTGAATCCCCTTAAAAAAAATTAAGAAAAAATTAAAAATCTAGAGGTGGAAATACACTTTGTTTGCAAACCTCATCAACAGACTTCCGTCTACAGAAGACTACAAAAAAGTTGCAAAAAAACTTCATGCAAGAATAAGACAGAGACTACACTGGAACTGCACCACACTGCCTATCAGATACATATGTATGTCTCTTTGTGTGTGTATACATATATATCTATATCTATATATGTGCGTATATACACATATACCAACATCAACATGTCATTGAATTACAGTAGGATGGAATACATGGGAGGTTTTACGCTAGTGACTTCCAACCTTCTGTGACTGCAATGTTCCTAGTTATTGAAAGCTTTCATCTGATGCCCTGCTGATATGATAAATACACCAGCCTGGCCTTTCACAAACTAAACGTACCTTTTTGCACATGCTAATCTGCATAACAGCATAGCTTATAAGCGCCTCCTTCAAATCGTGATTCTTTTGCTCTTTAAACCGTTCAATGTCAGCCCAGGCACTTTTCACAAAGTCTCTGGAATTAAAAGCAATTATTTCTGTTAGCAAGTGTTTTACATGTTCCACCCTCTGCTCGTCTCCCTTCCTCTGGACCCTCAGCAGACAAGCCATATATGACAATCCATCTTCCAGTCAGTAAACCAGGTCCTGTAGTTACTATGCATAAGGACACACCTCATTTTATAATTGGCTCTACAACCCAATTCTTCATCTTAAGTTTTTGAAAACAGATAATCAGTTTCACAGGGTGAGTTCGGACTGGTTGGTTGGTTTGTTGAGGTTTTTTTCCCCAGTAAGAATCACTGACACAGAACCAGCATAATCCAGAATACACTTTTTCCCTCAGATTCTGTTGGGGTAACCAATTATCTATGCTAACATTCAGCATATACAACATTGCATGTTTCTTTTTCAATAGTCAAGTCAAAATCTTAAGTCTTTCCAATGTGAAAACCTGCTTGTCATCAGGATGTGAGACATTTAAGTACAACAAACACAATGAAAATTTGACTTAATTCACTTCAGGAATTTTGTTGGTTTGGGGAATATGTCTTTAGATCTCCTTAACTAAAATGGAAGTAGATTTCTGTAATTCATAGCTTTCATTTTTGCTGGACTATACGTACAAGTATTCACTTGAAAATTGCTTCCAGAGCTACAAAAGCACATCTCCAGTACTTCTGTCAAAATGATTAAGAAATTGCATTTACTGAAAGTCTTGTTGTTTTGAACTATTTATGAACTACTCTTATCTTTCCAGCTCTAACCCTAACATATTAGGAGATCCCATGTTTACCCCTTGTGTTATACAATGAACGTGTGCTGACACAATCACATTGCTTTAGGAATGTTAGCTCCTGTTTTACATGTAAGGTCCTTTCCAACCCTAACCATTCTATGATTCTATGTTTGCATTCCTGAAGAATTATTTCATTAGAGTACCAAGAAGCAGCTACTCAAACAACTTGCGAGAACTTCCAGTCTCTTTGAAACAGGAGTTTGTCGTCCTCCATATAAGAAGTTGCAGAATATGAGCTCAGGACCCATATACATAAACCAAATTAAATACTGTATTTGCAGCAAATCAGCTTTTGAGTCTTAGGCTATTTAGCTGCAGACCTACAAGCCCACCTGCTAAACAAATTACTAGCTGAACATAAAAGCATGCAAGTCAGTCATTAGAGTAGGCTCAGTAACTGGGAAAGTCATCAGGTTTTACATAAGCCATACACTCAGACCAGAAGCTAACTACACGTACTGTACTTTATTTCACAACTTGCAGCTGACAGGAGCTTTTATAGACAGCTCATAAACACCAAGAATATATTAAAAACACTTATAAAATACAAACACCTTCAAATGCATCCAGTCAAGGACTTTTGCTAAGACAAGCCTTGTGTTTTCTTTGAAAAAGGAAAGCCTGTTTACCTGCCCTCCAAATTTTTAGACTTCAGTTGTTCTTCTCCTTCCTGTATCTGCTCTTCTAGAACCTTTAACTTGGCTTCCCTCTGCTCAGGGGTTTCCTGCCCAAAGAGCTTGCTGGTCATCCCTTTCAGGGAGAATGTTCTCACAGTCTACAAAAAGCAGAGACACTCTAGGTTTGGGATTCCTGAGCACAGCCACAAGACATTATGTGATTTTTAATAGCATTTGTGCTTTTTATTCAGCTTTTTTGCTTTTACTTCCAATTCATGAATGAAATTTTCATTAATAGGTAACTTATGAGAGGTATGGTGGCTCACATTAGCTCACGTTAGCTTGAGCAAAGTGGGAAGGCAGTAATTTGATGTTCAAACTCTTCAAGGCTGATCCGTGGATGGGACCATAAATGAGTCATTCCACTGATACAGGCAGCCTTTCAGAGCAGTTATCCTACAGAAGTAGGAAGGAAACTAAGTCTTGCGTTCTGTATGAGGAAGAAAAGCCATAAAGTAGTTCTGTATAGAACATCAATAGATTCAACAGCAATATTAAGAATTCTAAACTTTTTTTAAATTACCACTTTCAGATGATGTTTTAAATAACATTATCTTCCATATAAAAGGGACTAACACCATATATGAGTAACATCCACCTTTCAAAAGGCAGAGGAATCCTTTCATAATTCCCAACTTTTTGATCTTTAAGATAGAGTTGTTTGTGTTATTCTGCTCAGGTCATACTTCCTGTAACCCTTTACTTGCTCAGAATCCAATAAAAGAAGCTTGGTACAAACAGCTTATGTCACCAAGAACCAAGTTACTTTAAAACCTCAGATGCTTACAGTTCACATGATACCACTTCTTCTAAGCAGCAGACAGCATCTTAGTGCCATTTAAATGTCATTCTAAGTAACTTGGCACAAAGAAAAAATAAATTTAAAAAACGAGGCATTTTGGAGAAGAAAGTGGAAAAAGACTCACTCCTGTTGCCAGCTCCTCACACTGCTGCTTCTTTGATGTTAGGTCCTGTGCAGCCATTTCCAAGTCATATTGCATCAGTTCGTGTTTCCTGCAAACTGCCCTAAAAAGTAAGAAATGAAAGCTCTGTCAATAATACTTTGTTTTGCTACGTTTCCCTCAATTTAAACTTCACAAATGCCATCATGCTTTTTTTTTTCTTTTTCTTGGCAGGCAGCACATCCTGTTATTTATCTAGCTCAAATTCAGCATCCTTATCACAGAATGCATAACTCTGCAAATGCTGTAGTTAAGCAAGGTTGGATCAAAGTATAAAGAAAGTCCTTAGTACAGCAGCATTCTGTTCCTCTTTTCAGACTCATTCCAAGACACATTCAGCAATGCAAGCCCTACCACCTACTTGAGGACACCACTGCAAAATAGTTTTATTCAAAATACATTACAGAAAAATCACAACTATGACAAAAGGTACCTGGAGATGGTACCTGTCATAGGAGCAACGTATCATTCGTTCATAAATTCTTCACAGTTTAAACAACAAAACAAGAAACTGTGCTCCAAGATTCATATAGTGCCTTTCATCTGGAAAAGAGGAGAGTTTTCTCTGGCCACCTGCAGTAAGTCCCAGTCCTGTGTGGGCTGACAACACTACATCCGTACTCCACAGCCGGATGCACATTCGGCTCCCAGGAGAGGCTGCTAGTGCACTCAGTTCCCACACAGCAGCCATCACACTCACCAACCCAATTCTCTACAGCATCACTGGACCTTTCCAAGAGCTGTTCTCCATGGGCTGGCGCTGAACAATAACTAGGCTTACAGCATAAAGCAATTTGCTTTTGTCTCCACACTTGTAAAGGACAACTGCTCTCTAAAGGCTAACTTAAAAAATTAAGCAGATAAATCACTATTTAGATACACAATACTGTACAGCAGATTAAAGTTATATAGGACACTCTGAAACTTGCTGGAGTTTGCAATGGCTGTAGCAGCTTTGTTTAACCTAGCTTGTTTGAAAACTGACGCTTTTAGTGTATTGTGGCACTATTATATGAGAAGCCAAGGGAATCATAGAATGGTTAGGGTTAGAAAGAACCTTAAGATCATCTAGTTCCAACCTCCCTGCCACAGGCAGGAATGGCTCACACTAAATCATGTTGCCCTAGGCTCTGTCCAATGTGGCCTTGAACACTACCATGGATGAAGCCTTTACCACTTCTTCAGACAATCTGTTCTAGAGCCTCAAGAGAGGAATAAACAGCATTACCTTCCACAGTATACTGATTGTAACCTTTCTGTTATTTCACTAGTTATCAGCTCAGTTCTAATTTATATTGCCATCTGGATGGCAATCAAATATGAGTAAGTAAACTAAAAGGCGAGAACATGGAGATTCCACAACACTGAATTTTACACTTCTTAGAGAACATTGTATCAAACTAAATTCATACCAACACAATGTTAGAGAAAAGGACTACAGCTTCCATTTGAGCTATACACTGATGTACATACCGTAGTGCTTCTGCATAGAAGAGGTATTCTTTCAGCTGATCCGCATAATGTTCCTCTTCTTCCAGTATGTCATCAATAGAAGCTGCATATCTGATGAAAAACAGGCATGTTTAAATATAAAGTTCCTTAATTTAACCTTTAAGGACTACACATACAGTAACAACAGAAGACACCTGTCTGACAGAAACACTAGTCACAAAGTAAGCTCTGAATCAGCTAATGCAAACATTCCTGCAGGACCGTTTCTTTGGTTGTTACAACAATGAATCTTTTGACAAGTACAAAATCAATCGTCAGTTTCCTGCTGAAGATGAGGCGGTTTTTGTTAAAGGAGAGAAAAACAATTTATTCCTTCAGTGGACTGTCAATAGGTAGCACCAAGGCAAGAAAGACATGGTGCAGAAGAAATCCTGCAAGGCTTAAAGCATTAAGGTGTAGGAACTTGAACATTGTGCTTTCTGAAAAGCGAAGAGGCTGCTTTCATTGTTCATTATTCAGCCCAAGTATCACAGAACTCACAGTGGTGCTCTGAACACTGCAACTTTTTGTCCTTCAGCTCCTTGAAAGTCTGTTGCTTTGTCTGCTGTGTAAGTCAGGCATATCAATTCCAAGCAACAAGAAATTTAAACCTTTCTTTTAGGGAGAAACCTAAAGTACAAGGGCTCGGGCCAACTTCACAGGTCTTGTATTCAGTAAGAGTTTTGTCGTTTAGGTTGATGTCTCCTAAAAATGGCAAAAAGCACTTTCTTTTGCTTATTGGACAGTACTTAACTAGTTCGCACTCACCAAGATGACTCTGCCTGGACATAACTGCAGGTACAGGCCTACAGCTAAGAGATAACTGCACATCTCACTTGGCACTGTGACAGAAACAGGATGCTACTTTAGCCCACAGTACAGAACATGTGTCACTGGAGATAAACAGAATGAATGAACTCTCATCACAAATGCCTTCATTTATACTGCTAACTCAGTCTGGATTCTCAAGTATGTTGCAATCCCCTACACAGCTGCAGGCTCCCTGAAGCAAGCATGTGCCCATACTTGTCTAGTGACCAGCACAACAGGACCCAAACGTGAATTACAGCACCTCTTGGCTTTAAAGTTTTTGCAAAATCTTTTGAGGTTTTTCCCTTTCTTCCTATGCCTCTCCAGTAACTGGCTCTATGGAAAAAGTGGCAGTTTCAAGCTGAACAGTAACTGGTAATGTGACCTGGGAGAGAACACAAAATCCTGCAAGCTCCAAAAGGAACAAAAAGGTTACTTAAACCCCTGGGAATCTAAGGGAGGTATCTGAGGGAAGACCCTCCTGCTGGAAGTTGTCATCCTCAGGCATGCTCAATAGATCATGGGCAGTAAGGTTCTTCAAAGAGCTATGCACAGAATAGCTGAGAAAGAGCTGTAGACATGCCCACCTGTTCGTTAATTTTGTAAGTTTGCAAGGAAGATGAGTTGGTTTGATACTCTGCAAAGTCAAAGAGACTGCATGCCCAGCAAAAGCCCTACCACGGCTATTAGTGATAAATAAGCATAACATGAAGTGACCAGCAACAGCAGATCAGTTTAAGTAGAAGGGAAAAAGAACAGGCAGAACAAGAATTCACATTATGAATCAAAGTAAGGAAGACGCCCAACTGCTGAAAAATATACTTGTTCTGAAAAAATCCTACAGCTACACAGGTCATAAGTGGCTTACCCTCTCTATTTTTAAGTTCTGAAGTGCAATAGTTTAAGTACAGTGGTTAGATTTTTCAGGGTATCAGATGGACCACAGTTCATTCACAAGTAAGTTCTAAGTTTAAAGCAGTGCTAGAGTTCATCTGTGACAGAGCCCATTTGTGGCAGTGCCCATCTGTGGCAGAGCTCCTCTGAAAAAAAAAAAAAATCAAACAAAAAACCCCAGCAAAGCAAAACCCACCTTACCTGGACATGGTTTTCATAGTGACATGGAAGTTTGAGTTGAGAAACAAAACAAGAAAACCAACCAAAACCAAACTAACCAACCAACCAAAAAAAAAAACAACCAACCAACCAAAAAAAAAAACCACCCACCAAAACCAAAAGAACAACCCAAAAGTAATAAGACAAGCTATATTTCTGACTGCCTAAGCTGAAGCTGAAATACTGGTTTGTCCTAAGTAGGTAGGCAAACCAGAGAAAATCTTATGAAGAGACACTGCAGTAAGTTGTAAAGGTACCTAACATGTTCCCACTCTTCATGGGAATCATCAGCTAAACCCTGGATTGAGTTCAGACTGCTTCAGCCTGCAATGACAGTCTAGTTGATACAAAGAATCTCTCATTAATAGACTAAAGGACAGAAGCCAAAGATCCAGCATTTTTTTCTTTCATCTTTTAAATGCCAGAATTACAGCCATTCGTTCAAGCTTTCTCAGCATACTCTGTTGTTTTCTATCACTTCAGCAAACTTCATCCTGTTATATATAGCACACACCCAGATAAGCTTTGGGATGTCTTCTCCAAATATTAAGCAGTTTTAGATCATACTAAACAATAACAACTTGAAAGTTTAAACAAACATCTAGTGAAGACTACAACATATGGGCTAGATAGAGGATAATTAAATTAGTCTTGAAGTTCAACATCTGTATTAGGCAAACTTCTTGAAGTAGCTTTCTGTCACAGTAAAATCCTGTCTAATGTTATGGGAATGGTAACTGGACTGGTAAGTTATACTTTCAAGGGATCATAGATATGAACTTCCCTGGTAGGAGACCACATGGGTCACTGAATTGAGTTCCTCAATCTCACAGCTGCTACTTCTTGCTTGTTACCAAGAGATTATTGTCGTATGACAGTGCAAGAGCAGAAGAGATGACATACAATGAAAGCTACCTCAGACTTCATGCGGTGATTAAAGTTACCCAGAAACTCGTTGCCATTACCTTGGATCTTTAACCCTAACTGTGTTACAGTCAGAAATAGTAAACATCTCGGATGTGAGGAGAGGGTTCAGCCTCCTGACTGAGAAGTGTGACCCACTTCTTTTAGTTGGTTACGCATTTCTAACCAACACACACTAAGATTACGCATCTTAGTGTGGTGTATCCAAACCACTGAAAACCTGTTTTGTGCCTCCTTAACTCCTCTATATTATACTACGTTTTCATTATCTCTTCAATTTCTGCATATTGCAGAAGGTGCTTAACATTGTATTCCCTCTCTACTTCCATTATTTGCCTCTGAAAGCAGAATGCATTCTCCATTTCTTCTCACTAGAGACCTCCACCTAAAAAAACACTATGGTTTGCAAACCATGATGTTAGCCAAAATACAGAAGTGTGAATAAATTATTCAGAAGATTTCAAATTCTTAAAGATCTGATAAAAACAAATTTTTCTGAAGAACATGAGGGCAGTCTGGGACAGCACTTCAAATCCTTTCACCTAACAAGGCATAACACCAATAACAACCAGGCAGTAGCACATACATAAAACTGCACTGCAAACTAAAACTGTTAACTTGAGTTCCCCACAAATTCTACTTTATCAGTAAAAAATACTGTATGAAGTGTCAAGCAGCTTCCATCTCTTGCTGGAGTTGTTACTTAACTGTACTGAGCAATTACAGAAGAGGAATCAGAGTGATGAGAAATTATACTGTTGCACTTACTATATATGACTACCTGAAAAGCAGAGAGCAGTAGCCTAGAATACCACTTCTGCGAGCACTCTGAAGTGCTAGACTCTTATTTTGAAGGCTGTGCTTTGCATACTCTGCCAAATGACTCTAAAGATGTAAAGAGGGAGGATTCTCTACTTTATTACTTCCAGTCAGTATTTGTTTCAAGAATCTACTGGAGTTTTGATGCTGATTAATTAAATTTCTTAACTCTCTGTAATTAAGTCCAAATCTGTGTACCATCTACTGCATGGTACAAAATGCTGCTAGCAAAACCAAATGGATCTCATCAGGGCTGCAGTACATTAAAGTTGTATTCCACCCGTTTCTGGCATAGTAGCTTAAAAGAATAACTGGAAGGATTCCAAACACTTCTACAATTTCAAAATAATAATAAAAAAAGAAAACCCTCTGGTTTTCCTGAGACCTTTTGAGCTACTTAATACAGTACGTGGATGCTAAAATTGTGCCTGCATCCAAATCACAGAAACACTGTATACCTAAAAACAATGCACCCCCAACTTTCTCTGTACTCTACTTGTATGTACTTTGGGGTTGAGGGAAAAGAGAGGAAAGAGGGAGAGTTCCACATCTGGCTTACATCAAACTATCAGATATTCAGTCAGTACTTACACATCCATGTGGTGGCCAGCACTCTGCAACCCATCCCCCATCTCCTTTTCTATTGCGCTCCACTCACTGCAGGAAAAACAAACAAGAAACAACATCACACGTGAAGGGTAAGGGAAGTTAATAAGCTGCATCCTGTAAATAGTTTCTTTCCAGATGACACCTGAATGGAAACTGCCTCAAAGCTAAACCTGGCCAAACTACCTTTTTCCTCTAAGGAGGAGCAAGGACTATGCAGCAAGTTTATTTACGACACTCTGTTAAACAACTGTCCCTGACACCTAAACTCATCCTTACAAGCATACTTAGGTTTGAGATTATTTTTGAGTAGAATGTCTCAGTTAAATACCTAAAACTCAGTTAAAACCAATCAAACAAAAAAACCCACAAACACACACCCACACCACGCCCCCTCAAACACCACTACCTGGCACTTAAAAAGGGGGGGGACAGAACTTTCTAAACCAGAATTTGGTCTAACATGTTCACTGGGAAGAAACTAAGCCTCCCAGACTTGTTACACATCAGATGGAAGCCTCTCATTCCAGAAAAGAGAAGGTGGGATTTGACATTTGCAAGCATTTTACTGCTCCTGAAACCATTTGCTGTTATGCTGTTTTCTATTTTCCCAGCAGACTCCTGTTTAGTTCTATTAATTAAAAAAAATAACAACTTACAAACCACTTCATTACTGCAACTACCTATTCACATTAGGAAGATCATTTAGATACAGAAGGAAACAGAGCTACAATAAAGATAGCAAGAGACTGGCTCCAGACATCTAAGTATGTACACTGCAATTTTAATTGTGTTTTCAGCTTTGTGAAGCCTTGTGAGATTTCTTAGTTACAAGAATTACACCCACAACTCTTTGCAACAAAAAAAGGAGGGGGTCCCCTTGTATTTCACGCAATTTATGTCTAATGCATCTATTCTGCCCTTCAGTTTTTCATAAATGTCAACATCAGCTGAGTGGAATGTTTGTTTCTCTTTGTGTTATTACAGAACTACACCTAATTTCATTTTAAAAACCCCAATGAGAAAGACATCTGCAATCCATTAACCCAGAGAATTAAATTTAGCACTTGAACAGTGTGTAGAAGCAGGAGGTTTCCCTTAACCAGAAGTTTAGATTCTTTAATTCTCCAGTGAGATGGAAAACTTGAGCGTGCAATACACTCATATAAATAAAAAAAAAGACTGGCAAATTTGCTTTAAAAAAGTACTAAAACTCCATAGATACAGTTGTTGATTTTTAACTGCTAAAAGGACCTAGAAGCTTTTCAGAGACAACTGCATGAAAATAGGTACTAAGTTACTTTTGAAGAAACAGAATGCCAACACAACAGCAAAAGCCCCAAAGGTCTGGAATACAAAACAAAAAGCTGAAGTCTCCCACTAGAGACTAAGCTCAGGCAATTCAGGGAGCCCTATATCCAACACAGAAATCTCATTAGGACTGCAGTATGAAGTTTTCCAAGGTAGACACTGAAATGTTTTGGATGTACTTTTCAAAAGCACAGTAACATAACAAACACATTCCCTTCTATCTCTCTATGTATGTATTTAAAATCTGGATGAACTCTTACCTGAATACTCTTCCATAGTTGCCATGGACTTTATAGACACCATACAGCCGGTCTGCTACCCTCTGAAACATTTTAGAGTTAGGTTTTGGTCATCAAGTGCAGTTACTTTGTGAAAACCTATATATAAGCTTCAAGCTACAGCCTTAATGTTTTACACAGGTAAACAAGATTAAGCCTAAATCTAATCTAATCCACTACTGAAGGAAAAATCAACAGCACTAAGTCTTTGAAGACTGAAGTCACAATAAAGGCCATACTGGAAAACCAGTGCTTCATGTATTGCTTTGGAATCACTTATTTACAGGATATGCCTATGGAGACCACAAATAAATTACCTTCAGTTTTTGATAACCAGATGTAAGGCATCCTTTAACAAAAAGCCCCCAGATTTATATACACAATTGCTTATTTAACATAAAGATGGCAAGACAAAAGTCAATCCTGACATCAAGATCATAGGTAAATCTTCCGTAAAATTCTAAGTGACTTGATTTTTCCACCCAGCTCAGTGAAACGAAGGAAAAGAAATGAGCTATCCATTCCAGAACTTACTGCTCTAGCTAGATACGTCGTTGGGAAAGTGCTGGCAACAACCTCAGAAGGAAAGACCACATGTACACCCTGAAGCGTGAATTGTAGTCTACATAATGCCCTTGTAATTGTGATGTACCAATGAATGAGACTGAAGTCCTGTAAGAGTTACTGAATTGCTCTGTCATACCAGTAAAAAGAAAACATAAGCAAATTGCCCATCAGATCTCACACATGTAGCCCTGATGAAAAAAAGGCGACAGTTCTACTGACAGTGTAGAACACCAGCAATTAATCCTCTCAAGGACCTCAGCTCAACAGGGCAATCCATTACTATCCTTTCTGCCACACAGTTTCCATTAAAAGTTAAATCTCTGTTGAAGATACTAAAAAGCAGTATCATGCTCATTGTTGGAATTGCAATTTCCTATTTCCTTTCTGTGACTTGAGGAGAAAAAGCCAAACAAAAAAAAAAAAAACTTCCATTCTCAACCCACAGAGTACCTTGATGCATGACAGAATAGTTCTCATCATTAGAAAGAATGTTATTCATTACAGATTGAAGAACAAGCCAAAAAAAAAGAAAGAAAGTGTTCTGTGAAGCATACAGGATTCATACTACAAGCTCTGGAAAACAAAGTATTATATGTCTGACCAGAAAACCATGTTTTGGGGCCCTTCCCAGCCCAGACATCCAGCAAAAGCAACTTGTCTTCTGAATAGAGAGAAGCAGACACCTCAATTTCCTTTAAAACCATCTATCCATCTGATACATGGCCATCACAGGAAGGGCAGATTAGCAACATGGATGTGTTTACTCCTCCAGTGACTGTCAAACTCAACCATTGTATTTGGAACTCCTTTCCCTCAAATCTGTACAAAGCCACCACCCCTTTGCCACCTCCTGCTCCACACTCCAGAGCCGGACTCCCTCAGGCAAAACTGCCCTTATTCTAGAACACATACTCCTGTTCTCCCGACTAAACAAGAAATACTGCCTTATAAATAAATTATACTATTTGTCACGACACACATGGGAAATACTTACAGCTCTGACTCGCAGAAGGTGTGATATGACAGACTGCAGTTCATCGCTATAGTGTTTTAGCTCAGTAAATCTCCTGGGAGCAGGAAACAGATAGTACATCATTAGCCATCATGAAAGCAAGCTTTCACAGAATGCAAGATAGAGCCACAACACTACAGCCAGCAAGACAGAGCCTGGATTATGTTGAAGTGAAATTAGCTGAAGACTCCTAAAAGACGTGACTGCAGAGTTTAATTTCCCTAAAGTGAACCATCCAACACTGGCATGACTGCTATTTTCTTTATATGCAATCAGTGAAGGTTCAGAGCAATTCAAGAGATAAAATTTTATGAAATAAACTGAAATTACTACATCTATATTATTGGGGTGGGGCTTTTTCTTCTATTTAAACAGGATTTATAAAAGCAAGCATTAGTTAATAGGAGAGTTTCAAATAAGTACGAAGCCAAAAATCTGCTGAAGCATACTTCTTAATAATAACTTGTTCACACTCCTGACCTGACAAAGACACTTTACTTTCAAGCTGCCATCTAGCCAGTTATAAGTATAGCTTTTCAAAAGCCCAAGGAAACATTCACAATTACCACAGTTCCTCTAAGGCTAATCCATTCAGTAACTCTAAGCAGTTATAGATGAAACCCTATTAAGACTTGTACCTGCACAGGAGTCACACACAGCTAAAAGCCATCAAATCACTACAGTCTTAAGGGTACCAGTCAGATAACCCACTGCACGTGATCATATACACACTGCTGTGCTGGTCTGCCACTAATGAAGGAAAGAACCACCTCAGTTAGGCCCTGGTGGTAGTTTAAGTTGATACATTTAGCTTATGCTAATGACAAACATGAATTAGTTGCCACAGCTCTTCTTGTGACTAGTAACCAATTAATCCACAGCAACAGCCACTTCTGTATATGGAAACCCTCCCTACTACACACAAGTCTAACTCATGACCTACTTTGGTATCCAAAAATGCGTTTCACCCAAATGGGAAGCCAAGAAAAGCTTTACCTAAATTACTAAACAATGATCTGAAAATAAACAAACACACAAGAAAACAACCAGAATCAAGGAATGAGAGATGAAGATTAGCTTTCCAGGTTGATATTTAAGCCCCAAAAGCTACATCCCTCTTTCCACTGCAGGCATACAGTCAGGCTTTGTATTTCAGAATAGCTTGTACCCAAGAAGTCTTACTGAAGTTAAGTCAGGTCACTTGTTTTGGGTGACAAAGTATGAAATTCAGGGGTTTTTCATTTAACACCTCTCCTTCCCCTTAAGAAAGTCTACAATATTCTCATCCTTAAATTCAGGAAGCAAAAGCTTTATTGCCATTTCTAGTGTTTTTGCTCTCAAAGAAGCATCGTTATAAGATCATGACACACACAGGGTTAAAGTACGTAAAAAGATTTAAAAGCCAGCAGAGAAACTGTATGGGAAAAATAAATGTAGTCATTGATCTGCACAGTGGGGTTTAGAGAGCAATCTCTTCAGTTTACACTTTATAAAATATGCACCAGGGCTGTGTGTCAGACAGCTGCAGACACGTACAGTGAAGATACTTGAAATAATTGAACTGAAAACAAAAGATTAAAAAGCATGCCTTCAGCTCCGGAAGACTCCCTTTTCCACTCCAGGAATTTATAATGAAAAGTTTTATTTATCCTGTTTTGTGGCAAGAAAGCTTTAAGGAATGCTCTACTCCCTGAAGACAGGACTCAGGAACCTAAGAGGACTTTTAGTATCCTAGACTCTGGCAACAATACAGCTTCTCCCGTGCCAGTTCCCCCTCCATTAAAAGATAAAATAATAATAATTAAAAAATTACCACTGCAGAATCAAGCTGCCTTCTTTTTACTGTCTCAGAAAAGCATAAATCAAAACAATGTTACTTTTGCCCAATCTCCTGTGAAGGCTGAAAATTTTACAAACATAATTTTTCAGGAAAAACTGTTTTTAAGAGACTGGTAGTGTGGCAGATCAAAGGTTTAATTCTCAAGTAGGTGCTGAAGTCCTACCTCCTGTGGGTTTTTTTGTAAAAAAAAAAAAAAAAACCAACAACAAAAATAAAACCAACCAAACCACCCCCCCCAAGAAAAAAAACAAACAAACAAAATAAAAACAAACAAAAAAACCCCAAAACATTATAAAGTCATTTCCAAACTGAGTTTGGTGCAGCACACAAAGGGACATTTACCTTCCAGTGCATAACAGTAGAAGTGTGAAAAAAGACACAGTTTTGACACTCAGTAACTGAGGCTTTTTTAACTAGCACTCCTCCATTGGTTTTACTGGTTCTGCAACATTACCAACAGTCAAGACATTCAACTGAGCTATTAAGTAGAGCTTCAGACACAAATGAAAAACAGATCAGGTCACATTTCTGTAGGAACACACCAGGTTTCTTCTCAAAAATATCTTTCTTGGTAATGGCAAAGAAGATAATTTCATTTACAGCAGACAGCATTTGAATGAAAGTTACTTTATGCATTTTGCTCAGCAGTACTAGTACTCCTCCTTACATCAGGGAGGGCAATGCCATTTTCCTGTTTTGTGAAGGAAGACATTATAAGAACAGAACTGTTCACTACAGAACAAGGCACTCGTCTGAGTAACCAGAGAGAAAAAAAGAAGAGCTACTTAAAAAAAAAAAAAAAAATCTCCCTTAGGAAAGGATTTAGTGCCCTTTAAAGAAATCTTTCACCAAGAAGAAACCTATTGTTTTGATTAAAGCACGTAAAGAGAACAAGACGATGGGTGCCATGAAGCCAAATCATAGAGTTCTGCAGTAAATACAAATTTATCTCTGAATACCAGAATACCATATTTTTATCACCAATAAAATGTCACAATTGAAGATATTAATTGCTCCCCACAGGAAGAGGTTTAGTTTCCAGTCTACATTTGACCTCATAGAGCAGCATTGTTTCAGCTGCTTAAACTCTTCATGCTGCCCTAGGCTGAACGATGTGGCTCCACAGCACTGTGGAGCCTGTGGATTGCCTCACTCCACAGTGAGGCAATCCAGACTGGGAGTTGCAGCTATTCTTCACCTGAACCCTTCATGGTCCAGGATCCTGAAAGCCTACGCTCCACACAGCAGTCAGATCTCGTTTCAACAAGGTGAGCTTGATAAACCCATTTTAGCACCTAGTCACACAAGCACCAAAGATAACACAGGAGGGCAAGGTGACAGATTCCAGGCAGCTCAAGCATCAGTGTACTAAGCAGAGCAAGGCACTATTCCTTCCTCCTGTTAGAGCTGCACACTGTATACTAAAAAGCTCTCCCTGAATTAAAACAAAACAAAACAAAACCCCCACAGAAGTTATGCTCTCAGTTATTTATTAAACAACTTGTATCCAAAAGTTCAATTTGGAAGGTATGCAGCTGGCACAATACAATAGAAAGCGTGTGCCATATGTCTTCAGTGCTGTAAGAGGTCTCTGCTGAGAGACAGACACTCTGGGACTGTTTCTGTTACAAGCCCTTTCTCATGTTTTCCTTGTATTAACTCTTTTCCGGCTTTTTACCAAGTCACTTCTTACAATAGCTTTCCTTTCCTGAAACATTAAGTTACCTCAAAATGTAACAGTATATTCCTCATCTCAGCCTTAACCAGTCTTGTCCCCTCATGCCTACATTCAGCCTAGTGGCAAAGTTTCCCTGCCATGAAAACAGGAAAAGCTAGCTCCCACTAGCCACAGATGGAAATAACTGAGGATGAAGCATTCAAACAAGGGTCCAATTTTACCTGCAGATAATGAATCACTGTCATTTGATCTCATATGTAAATGTTGCCTTTTATATTAAATGCTAGCTAAAAGCTTCCTTGCTGCCACAGAAGGCTGTACAAACAAGCACAATAAAATGGAAGGACTGGACTAAGTCACAGGTAAGTCTATAGAGAGGTTCAGAAAGGCATGTACCCTCTCACATCCTTCATACAATACCCATAGATGCTAGGGAAGTACAAAGTGAACAGACAACAGAAAGCAGTCAGGCACATGCATCTATTGCCACTGTTGGATCGCAGATGGACCCAGCAAAGCAGTTTGTATAGGTCTCCACTGCTTACAGATGCAAAAATGCTGCAAAGAGCAACATCTCTTGACCCTACTGCTGCGTACTTTCTAACTACTGCAGAAATAGAAACTTTTGCTTTACCCTTCCCACATCACCTAGGGTGTGATCAACCTCCCACTACATATCCTGACATTTCTGACCAGTATTTTCATCCAGCAGATTGCTCTAGTGCCTGTCCCAGAGCTTCCTAAACTGCAACAGAGCTGAACTGACCTCAGGACTTCCAAAAGCATCTGTGAAAATTGGCAGCTTGAAGAAAACTATGAACTGTAACACCAGGGTGCATGCATCCAGAATTGTACACTAGCAGATTTTTGGAAAGACCTACTATCTATCTGTGTTCTGTTCATGCTTGGAAAGATCTTAAGAGGTTCTTTTTCTGGGCCTGGGTTGTTGGGGATTTTTATCCCTTTCTTTTAATCTAACTAAAATGAAAGACTCATTTTGCATAAAGCGATGGCATTTTTCTGAGTATTTCCTGCTCTTAGAAACAGGATTTATCAAACCTTTTCACACTACCTCCTTACTGGGCTTCTGTTAAGATTTGAAGTGCTGAAAGATAAGTTTCTTTTCTGAATATATACTAAGGAGGTAGAGTATTCTGTCATCTGAAGTTACAGTTGTAACTGGAAAAGGGAAAGTGAGGGAAGAAGGATGTGGAATCTTACTTGTCTGGGTTTTTCACTCTGAATGTTGCATTAAGAGCTTTTAATCTGGAATCTGCCTGAAAAAAGGGGAAAAAAAGCTTTGTTAATTTAATGCAATTAAATTCCAGTGACAAAAAAAATCTCAGCCTTCTGGCAGCACCAATAGAAAAAAAATCCTGCTTTCTTCACATATTTAAATCTTCAAACATGGAACAAGTTAACACTAACTACCCTGCATGTCAGATCCTTTATCAAAAAGTCAGAAAAAATAAGCTATTTTTGTAAACTAGGATGTAACTGGTATCCACTAAAATTAAGCTGGTAAAATCCAAATCCCACAAAAAGAGTCCCTTCTTAAAACGTTACACAAATCACGGAGTTAAGATACACAACCCTACATTCTTTTTAGATGAAGCAATTAGGTAACATAAGACCATATGGACAAACTATTTTATATTTTTCAAACCAAATAAAACCGGTGGTAGAGTGACCTCTATACGCTCTTTATTACTAGGAACAGTTCCCTAGTGAAATCAAAATCTTATATATGGTGTTCTCTTGTTTTATGAGTTGCTTTACAAAAAATACGTAATTTGTATATCAGAATAGAGCTATTTTAATGCAATGTTCTCTTCTGTAAGACAACATGTATAAATCTCTACAGAAATACCTAATTAAAAAGGTAATTGGCTACCTTACTTTTTGAGATGTTAGTTTACTAATGACTGCAACAGCAGCATGGAACCTCTCTAAGCAGGTCGGTTTCACTGAACTTTAAGTTGTGAAGTGGTTATTTACTCTTAATAAGACACCAACACAGGTGAGATACCCCAGCCTCATTTGCAGAGGTCCCACATCACCACTTTTCATTTCCATGTGGCATTTCATAGACAGCTCACTCAGGGTTGATCTGTACTGCATGAAAATCTCCAACTCCAGGAAATGGCTTTTGATCAAAACATCTCTCTTTTCAGTGAAACAAAAACAAAGAAACACACCTTGTGAGGTATATAGATTTCCAACAGTGTACTCTTTTAGCTAACAGACTGTGCCACAACTGCTAGCAGTAACTTACTTCAGCAGTATGTGTTAGGACTGGTATATGACACAGGAATATTTTGTGCAATGTTAGAGCCAACTCGGAGCTTGAAGAGCTATTCTGAATTTGACAGTGAAGTGAACATGGTGTTTTCCCAAAGAAGAAAGTCCTTTCTTTAGGGCTTATGATACGTATTTTAGAGCTTCCTTACAGTAAGTTCTACAGATGAGACAGGCATGGTTTGAGACTGTTTCACCTCCTACTGCATTGGGGCTGAGCAGAAGACACCCATATCTGAATATTACTGCAAGTTGCTTTCATCTGGAACCACCTCCATACCTGGAGGACATTCAGGAGAGCATCCAAGCTGATGGAAAAGCAGCTTCTTTCTTGCGACTAGGATGAGAGGTACTGACGGAAATCTTGCTAACTGTAGCTGTCCTCCTTTCAATTATGAAACCACCAATACAAAACAATGTATAAACTGAAATGTAAGTGAACGAAACCTGCAAGACTAAGACTGACTGATATGAGAAGAAACAGGTTCACTGTCACCACTATGTGCAGTTCTCCTCCAAGAATATCTTGCAAAAGGAAGATAAAGGCATCATGGCGAAGCATGCCCAAGATAGCACAAGGAACATAAAACACTGCAGTAACTCCAAGTCCTAGCCTTTATGTTTATTCAGAATGCTCCACGGGATTGTATGGGCTTGGATCCCCACTGCTGTATCCCAACGAGCTATTACACAAGCCAGATTTCAGATCGTTCACACACATCTCCGTGTACTCTCACACATTCTCTCCCAGTACAACCACCACCTAAGTACACTGATGTTAAACCAGTCCTTCTCTCTAATTAACTCTCAAAATACCATATTTATGTTCAAATAGCAGGCACCAAAGCCATTTCAGTTTGTTGGAACAGCACACACATTCAACAAGTTTACACTTGGTCACTTTCAACAGTACAGTTACAAGGCAAGCTTTTGCCTTTCCCTTATCCCAGTCACAGCCCTCAGGCCTTCTTCAGTCCCTGCTCTCCTGCCCTTCAGCTCACTCAGGACAAGCCCTGAACTTCTCAAGAACCTTATGGTGGTGACATAAAATGCAGGCTGCCAGGGCAACAATGGCAGAGAGGAGACCAGGACCTGATTTTCCCCCAGTAAACTGGGAACCCTTCTATTCACTGTAGTTTTGGAAAGTGTTAAAAGCAAGGGCAAAAGGCAACCCTGCATATAGGGACACAGACACATGTAGTTACAGACACATGTAGTGTTCTGAATAAGAGCTCAATAAGTATACAAGCACTGTCAGGCAGAAACCAAGGTCCTGCCAACGCTCAACCCCATAAGTACGGTTATTTCCTTCTTCCTGTTACTAGCACGGTAACTCCCACACACCACTTTTGAGATTTGACCTGCACAGAGTTATGCTTTTAGAAAAAAGTCTGTCCAATCTTGAACTTAATTTAAGACTAAAGCACATGAGCATTTGAGAGATGAACTCCCCATCAAATGAGGTACTGTCAAGGAGTTTTCAGACAGCTAATTCCTACTATGATCCCACAATCATTTAAGAAAACTAAAGAGAGGGGAACTTTCTCCTTCCTAAAGGAAGGGTTGAAATCCCAAGTGACAAATCCCTTAAAGAATAAAATTAATTGCTGGAGGTGGGAGGGAGGAAAGGCATGATTTACTGACACAGTTGGCAGTGTAAACAAAGTCTCTGACATCAATATTCAACTATAACATGTCACATTGCATTAATGCCTAATTTAAAGTTTAGTAGCCTTGTTCAAACCCTTTGGGACAAAAGACACATCCTGCTTTAATGCACCAGCAACAGAGACAGCAGCAGCATCTAAACCAGCAATCTGATTCTAGGCTACGACATGTAGTAAAGAGAGGTTTGTCCTTCAGTGCAGTACTAAATAACATCTAATCTTGAGGGGTTTATACTTCAGATGTTAAGGAAAGATACTTTTTCCCAGGTTTTTGCAAAAAGGTATCTTCCTTTTCTAAGGAAACAGGAACTGCAAAGTGGAAACTATACACGCAATCAAATCTAGAAAGAAAACAGCACTTGCTCATCTCTCAATCTGCAACACACTTTCATGTATGGAAATATTCTCAGCATTCTGCTATGAGTTCTCTTTCATATACACACCAGAGTGTGCACTCCTGAACGTGCTGCCAGTAAAAACTTTCTGAACTCCTATGAGCATAAGCTGAAATAAAGATGTATTGACGAGGAAAACACAACTTGAGAGCTTGAAATTTTTTCCATTATCAATATTACCAATATGCAAGCCTTGCCATGACTGAAGAGAATTACTGTCAACTTAAGTTATTAACATTAAGTGCCAGTATCAAAGCCCCTTGGGACACTGAAGATAAGAGCACCAGTGATTTTCTTTAGCTCTCACTATTCAGAATAATTCTTCATAATCCACCTAGTGTTCAGTTATGATTTCATGAGAGTTGATCACATTACAATGAAACAAAAGCTCAGTATTTGTCCTCATACAGTAACTTTTCCAGACACAGCCATGCAATCTATCAACTTCTCACAGGTTCTTATCCTGCACAGACACACAACCTTTGATCATTTATTCCTGCAAGCTTTCCACCCACCACTTTACCTAGCCATGAACTCACTGATGTCAATGGGGATAGTACTACTTCAAGACACATTCTGTTAAACAGTTAAGGGGCACCAAATCCATCTCTCCTAGTCCTTTTCAGCAACTTATCCTTGTAGAGAAGTCCTAAAATTCAGACCCCTTTGCTTACCCTATTTTTTTATTTTTTTTTAGACACCTTGGAACTTTGACCAGGTTAAATCTGACACCCATGCTAAACTGATCTGATATCATACAAAAAGACTGCTATGGGCTCAAGTTCATTAGTTTTAAAGCTTTTGAGGATCATAATTCTACATTACTAGCAGAATTAAAAGGTTGAGCATCACAGGCACATATTAACAAGCCTTCAAGAGAACGCTAAGAACATGCTAACAACACCACTGTTTTTTGTAGTTACATAAAACAATGCCTTTAATTCATTGTAACAGCAAACAGCCTTTCATAAATAACCTAAAACAGGTTTGCTGGAGTATTCTTGTACCATAGCAGTCATGAGACAATTAATTACCTTTAACTGAAATCCAGTCTCATTCACCATTTCTTTCCATCCACCTTCCTAAAAAATACACGAGAAGAATGTTTAGTGAGATTTAAAAGTGCCACAGCTTTTGAAAGTCCCTATATCAGAAGATCTTCTCCAGCAAACTGTTTCAGCTACCTTCCCCATGTCTTTTAAAGAATATGGGTTAAGAATAACATGTCAGTAGTCTTCTATGCTTACATACTAACCTCCCCCAAGAAACTCTCTGCTCTTCACTACTCAGTTACCTCATTCTACCAACCAGGGGCAGGAACCACCCAGCTTTGACAAAAGAAGTAGCTCAGCTCTTTAGAAAAAAGGTAGCTATCATCTACTGCCTGTTAGGTTATAAGCAGCTTCAATGACCTTTGCAGCTTGAAGCAGAGAGTATAAAAAGAATGCAGAGGTGACAACTGTTTACAGTGCACATTCAGTCACCTTGCTCAAGTGTAGTGGCTGGTTGTCCATTGCTTTCAGTTCCCATACACTGGCTCATCTATATACTATACTGTGCTGTGGTAAACGTACCTGCTCAGTCTGCTGTTTGGTAATCTCTCATCAAAGCACAGAAAAAAAGAGAAATATCCAACTCCTCCTAAACTTGGAAAACTACAAAATGCAATGCTTTAGCTGATAATTGGATCACAACTTTTGTGATAACATATTGTACTGGGTTTGGACCACAACACGTATGAACAGATCACAGTTCAAACCTCAAAGCTGAAGAAACCATGGATATCCAAAAAGAGAACTGGAAGCCAATACTCTCTCTGCAGCCAGCAGTATAGAATGCTAACTATTTCAGCTTTAGTCCTATGGAAGCTTTCTCAGCCAACAGACATTAAGTTCCCAATATGCCACTCCAAAGAGGTGGAAATTCCGTCTTAGGAGCCTTAGAACTAGACTGGAAAAAAGTCATAAGGTACATAAGAAAACTGACTACAACTGCAGTGGGCTGTTAAGAAGCCTTTTAGATAGGCAAGTCTTTCCTACCTCAACTTTGTTTACACTGTCTATCCTTGTAGACAAAGAACAAGCTATAGGTAAATAGGAGGGAAGAGCAAAAGGACATTATCTTAAATAAATAATCATTAAAGAGTGTAATTAGAAAGCATACCACTTTACTATACCTGTGTTAAAAATGAATAAAAGATTTTCTCCTGACAAAGAACAGGATGTGAAGCCACACGTAACAAGAAGTTTTCCAAACCGATTCTTCTTCTTTCCACAAAATCTGGATCCATATTATCTGCTGATAGCTTATGCCAAACAAAGTCAGCCTATTTAAACAGAAGAGTGTTATCAGTAAGTAAATAACAAACAACACAAAACAAGTTGCAGCCACAGCCTCCTTACCCTTTTTTCTGGCAAAGGTGGAACAACAATATGTGGATAGGTAACTGACAAATAGTTCCTCAACAACTCAAATTCACTGTAACGTCGCCACAAGGAGTCCACTGGAGCGCACTGTCCCTCGCTCTGGGACTCAACAGCTCTGAAAGATAAAATAGCAAATTTGAGTGTTTGTAAGCTATTGCCTTTTCCCTCTTACCATCGGTACACTTATAGCAAAAGCCCTAAAAATAGTTACCCAGTAAAGATTACTGCACAGCTTGCCCATAATCTGAGTAGCCTTAATGAATTTCATGTCTACAAACTTCATTTAAAAATATTTGTAACTCCTGCCTGATAGCACTCAAATTTTTTAGAAACACATTTTCATCACACCCAAACAAACAGGTATGCCACAGTCAAGTAAACAGTCACAAGTGACTTAGTTCACATCACTACAGAATTAAACATATTCCTCTTGAAACAATCCAGCACAATTTCATGAGCAGCTGAAGGATACAGAGTATTAGAAGAAGGAATTTATTACTTAATAAGAAAGTCGTTACTTCAGAGGAGAAAAACTGTCCTGCCTGCAGTAGCTAGAATAGTTAAAAATGTAACGTCAAAAATATTAAGACATTTTAAAGGGTATTTTTAGAAAAACGTAGCAAATTTCAAAGCACTTCCAAACTTTTTTCTTGTTTTTGTTCAAAGTGCTACTTTGCACTAAGTAGCAGTCTAACAAATTAGCTGAAGAGAGAGTAAGCAGGTATAAAATTGATGCATCTGAAAAACCTGTTGAAAACTTAAAGCCAACATCACCTAGCAAGGTATTAAAGAATCTTATGGTATTACAAAAGGAGAAATCATGGAATATTATAGGATTGAAGAGTAATAAAAATGCTTGGGAAAAAATCATTATTTATATAAGACATTTAAAGCAATAGAAATACTTTGTATTATCATAAAATAAGCATCAGGTCAGTAACACTTCTTGGCAGTTAGCATATGTCAGAATAAATACAGATACAATTCAGACAAGGATTTAACAGAAACCAGTGATGTCTATGTCTACCTTAGTTCTTGTATTAAGCAACTAATTAGTGTACAAAGCACAGGCATAAACCTACATGAAACAGTATTAACTATGTTATGAGATTAACACAGGTTACTTGAGGTTGGAAGGGACCTCTGCATGTCTGTAGACCAACTCCCTTATTCAAAGCAGGTGGCTCAGAGCCACATCCAGTTGGGTTTTGAGTTTCTCCAAGGACACAGACTCTACCACCACACTGGACAACCCACTCGCACGTTTGGCCACCCTTGCAGTAAAAAAGTTCTTACATTTAAGTGGAATTTTCCAAATTTAAATTTATGGCCATTGCCTCTTGTCTCTGTGCATCACAGAAAGAGCCTGATTCCATCTCTACCTACACCACCAGGTACACATTGCTAATATCCCAGAAGCTATATTTTCCAGAGGTTGGACAACCCCATCTCTCTAAGCCTCTCACTGTATGTCAGATGCTCCAAGTCCATAATCATATTCATGGCCCCTTCGCTGGACTTGCTTCAGTATGTCTACATATTGTACTGGGGAGCCCAGAACTGGGAACAGTAAGTTATAAACTACAAGTACTTAGTCCAATGGTTTAATAGGCAGAATAGGGTACTACATTATTTCTTCCAGCAGAATTCAGGCTATACAGTTCCTGAATTCATTAGCACTTTCTGGACTAGAGTTTTAAAATCATCTAAATAGCAAAAGAAGTACTGATTTTTTTAAGCTATTCTTAACCTACAAGTTTAGATTTTTAATGACCTTACTGAAAAACAAATAATCTTACTCCCACTCCAGCATGGTCCCAATTATTCGATACGCTTAAAATACAAGAAGCCTTTGTCATCCATTTCTCAACTCTAATTAGAGAGGAACAGCCTTGTTTTACCCTTTTTTAAGCATAGTTACCTCTTGAGGTTGATGTAATACAGAATTATGCAAAAGGAATCTTTTAAAATAAGGCAGGGCAGAACATTTTCTGTACATCCATCCTTGCCTTGCAGAAAGGACATTTATTCCAGGTGTCTGAATTTGTAGAAAAAAGAAATCACAAGGAAGAAAAAGGATGCATTCATAAGCACTCAACACAAACTGATGCAGTTTAAAACTGCTTGAGACTGACTTACGAATAAAAAAGAAAAAAAGGTGAACATACTGCTGACAGCCAGTAATTCACACTGCCATCATCCCACAGAATTCTTCCCTATTGGAGTATTTCAGTTCAACACAGTTGCAACTGCAATCACAGAGTTTTGAAGCAGGTAAGCTCACCTTAGTGCTGGGATGACAGGCTGTGCAACATTCCTCCCTACACAAATACTGCACAATTTAAACATTTCAAGAATGCTTCAGCTAAGAGCAGGCATCTAGTGACTACACTATTGCCGAGTTGGAGATAAACTTAATACATAGAGAATTAAGATACTCTGCCCTAGAAGATCAGTTGTTTAGTTGAAAGCTGAAGGGTTTGGTAAACAAACTGCCCTTCCAAGCCCTTCCTTTTATGTATTTGAAATACATAAAAGTATTTCAAAATTAGGGAACCTTTTAAGCTTCAGCTTCAGCAGCTGTCAACCAGTTGCACTAACTTACACCATGGATTTCAAGAGAACTACTTCTGCATGGGTCATCGTCAACCCTTAAGCAACATAGCCACCATCAATACATCACAGGATTACATGGACCCTTGTCTGAAAACATACTGCACAAGCAAACATGAAGAGAGAGACAAGAAAAAACACAGGCCAGGGCTTCCTGGAGACCCATCCATACTGCAGGTAGAGACGGTGCTGCACCAGCAGGAAGACACCAGAGACTCACCTAGAGTTAGGCAGACACACTGCATAGAGTGAAGCAGACAGCAGCCACCTTTACTCTAAAAGCAGGAAGATTACAGATCCAGATCCCAAGATCTGGAACAAGGAGTTCTCTGCAATATAATGGATGTTCTATCAGACAGGAAAGAGAGTAAGAAATTAAAACAAAAACAAACAAACAAACAAAAACAACCCTGCAGGATGCATTTGGTCTATTGCTATTAAATGTCTCAGTCACACCTACTCATAACCATTTCCTGGCCACGGCAAATGCCACCCTGGCACTGGCACAGGAGTTGTGTTTAACTAGCTCTTCATTCCAATTTTTATTTTGCTGTAATATGAGAGTTTCATTATTCATCTTTTTTTAAAATTCAACTGAAGTTTTAAGACTGACTGTATCACCTCGCAACTAGAGGCGGGCTTGGCCTGCACATACTACTGACGCTTTGTGTCAGCCTAACACATTTCAGACATACAGTAGAGTTACAGAGGCTTACGAAGTTGCCACCAAAGGCAAACTTCAAGAAGAATAGGTCAGTTTATGTTTTAAATATTATTCTTATTTTTCTTGTCAATATGAGCCCCTAAGGAAAAGTACCACTGGCTGCAATTATTTTTCATCTCCACTTAACTTGTTCTATGGGCTTACATTGCCATGAACAATTTCAAATATAAAAGTTTTCCACCTCCTGAATACAGAGTACTTAGAAAAGTTTGGCTGTTCCATTTCAACACAGTGCATACTGAAGTGTTGTCTTCTGCCTCTAACCCAATCAATTCCCAATGCAGTGAAAGTCCAATCTTAAATTTATCACTTTCTGAATAACGTAACATCAATGAGGTCAGCCCAGAGAAGAATGAGAAGTTTCTCTTTCAAGGAAGTTTCCGACCCAGACATTCCTACTCTATATTCAAGTGCACTTCTACAGATATATAACTGCACAAGATAATAGAAAAGAACTATCCCAATTTTTGGTAGTATGCATTTGTATGTGGTCTCTCTATAGCACTCACATACAGTTACGGTAATAAACATTAGCAGTATAGTTAGGCAGCTTATCTTCCATAGCTGATCTGCCATAACTCATCCTGCTCTGGCATGCCACTTCTCTACACACCCATTTTTGTCAAGTCAGCTTTATCATGTAAAAGTTAATGTGTATTTTTCTTAGAACTCTTAATTCCTACAGCCAAGAGAGTCCCATTATCATTTAAATTTCAACTAAGTGCTCTGATACAAACTAACAGGAGAAAAACTAAAACAAAAAGAATGTCTTTAGAATTTAAAAGTGACTTCACAGATTCAAATCTGTTTGTGGAACTACATATACTCTACTTCCATAGTACCGGTTTCAGGTTAGAAGAGAAAGCACTTATATTTCACATTCCAAGTCTACAAATATTGAAGGAAGGCAAATACACCAATAGGATGCTCACATATTTTAATAGCGTAGCAATCCATTTATCATTTGTAAGGGTTCAGGTCAACACACCATCAGTAAGCTGTCATTGTACGAGATCACAAGAGAGCCTTACAGTGTAAATTACTCTCTTAATGCTTCATGACTGTTTTGAAGAGTTAATTATAAACTAGAAGCAGTGAAGACCATGTGGAGCCTTAACTGTGCAAAAATACTTCTCAATACGCCTGCTGTATCAGCTTTGTATTTCTCAGAATGAACAACACATTAGTTATTAACAAACTAGAAAAAACTCAAACCCACACAACAAACAAAAAAATGAAAACACAATAATCAGAATAGTAACATCTCAGCCCACACATGCACACAAATACCGAGCAGAAAATTAAACAGTAACCAAAATTTTTTAAAGGTCATCTAGAAGTGTAGCGCTTTAGCACGGAAGGACCACAGCTTTATAGAGAAGCTTCGATCTATGTGAGAATAAACCACTACTACCGCCACACAACGGAGATACAGGTACCCTGTCACTTGAAGTTTTACATCCACAAGGAGCCTCAAGAACTCAAGGATGAACGAAGCAGACTGCCAGAAGCAAATTGTGCCACTCACCACACTTTCCCTGCCCACACTGAAGAAACTATGGAAGTTTACTAGATTTAAAGCCTACTGTCATTTCTTTCTGACAAAGTCGATCTGTCGATCTGTGGACAACAGGCTAGGCTTTCCTAAGTTTAAGTTAATCAAGCTTTTACAATCCTCATGAGGGGCACACAAGCCCTACATTATACCCTGAAGAAAAAGGCTAAATTACTACTAGAGAACCTTGAAGGTCAAACCTTCCTGTATAGTTTGCTCTTTTTTAAACAGACAGCATCTGATAAAACCTCCTAAACATAGTCTGTTTTAAGCAGCCTGACATTATTTCTCTTCCCAGATCATACTTACTTCCTTTATTCTAACATGCATTTATTCTCACTGTCTTAGAAGTGTGAATGCTGCCTTTTCTGGTTGCAGCTGTTGCTTTTCTCTTTATATAACACAGTTCTTGTCTCTTAACTGCTTTTCACCCAAAACAACAGGTAAAGGAAGCAAATGCGACAGCAAAACAGGCAGACAGACACTTGTCCAAAGAAACATCTGGATGTTCTTTGCCACTGCAAAAAGCTGCAAACCTAACAGTTGCACCTCAGCAAGAGCCTGCCACCACACTCTACAGGGAGACATCCCTGCTGCCTCTGTCACCAGCAGCACCTGCCCCAGTCTTTTTTTTCCAGGGGCTGTGAAACTTCAGTTTAGTGACTTTCAGTAACTGAAGAGGCAAGACAACATTTCAGGAGGGCAGCTGTGTAGCCCCAACAAAGGAGCTACATTTTATAAATTAACCCACTTGACTAAATGTAGCCCACATTTGAAATTATGAATACTAGTTAAGATTCCCCCTTACACCCAGGTTTTGATACAGTAAAAGCAGTCATATTCTGCTCTCACAGCACTGCAGTGTGTTGGGTAAAGGAAGGGAGCAGCAAAGTTCTTCGCAAAGCTGTGGTGGGAAAATACTGTACAGCCCTCAATTATGAGCTTGAGTTCACACCACTGCCTTTTAAATGAGGTAATAAGAGTCTGGAACTGCATGCACGGATTTGGGACAGGCAAGCAAGATGATAGAAATCATTTTTTTTAACCACACCAAAAATGTCTCCACCTGGTTACATATGAGACCATAAAATATCACCAAGTACAACAGTATTTCTCCCCAGGAACCCCGTTCCAGAAAGGAAATAGAAATCCACAAAGGTACTCATTACATTTAATACCTTCATTACCATCTAATTTTTTAAACCACATTACGAACTCCACCATTAAATGCAAGTACTGCACAGCAGTTTCAATTAAGATTATAATCACTTGTTGACATTCAGTCAAACTTCTCAATTCGTTTTGGTTTTTAAAATACAATATAATACTTGTACAGTCTTCAGGCAGGAAAACCATATGTTTTCCCTCTAAGTACAATTATAACAATGCGAGTTATTCATTGACCGAATTACCTGCCTGAAAAAAAGAAAAATTGAAACCTTCAGCTTTTACATTCACAACTGATGTTATCATAAGTGATTAGAAGATTACATTAGTGCAAAAGTCATGTTCATTGACCTTAATTCAAAGTGCCAATGTGAAAACTTTAGTCGATCTAATTAACTCTTCCCATTTCCCATTTTAAACTAATTATCTGAAATGAGCCATAAACAATTCTGAATGCAATAAAAAGAGGAATGGCTGCAAAGTATTAAATCAAACAAGAAGGAAATACATCTGTTTACTTCCTCGTAAAAGCAATCACCTCTTCAACTGCAGAAGCAGCAACTTTGCTTTCAGCCTTTGACCTTCCAGTGTACAAGAAGAGAAACTTCCACTCCCTGACAGTGGGCAAGGTTCACTCTCTTTGTAGAGGAATACCATCTTAGAGGGCTGGGCAACTTCTTCCATTAGCTCTTAGAAATGGTCTCTGTATTTAGGCTTCTCAACAGACAGAAAAGCAACCATTATAGATCACCTAGGTACTTTGTAAGACACTAGAAGTCACGTACCAAGCTGTATGATGAAACAGTTCTCTTGCCAGAAGATGCATCACAGCCAGCTGATACATTTTTTTCCCCTGTCACCCAGTTTGCTGTATTTAATTAAAATACACATCTACTGGGCATGTTAATGAGTCACAAGATCAATTAAGTAAAAATCAGCAGTCAATTAAATTTTCAACTCTTCCATCTTCTTTCACCTCCTGACTCTTCGCAGTTTAAAGCTCACACTGAATTCAGACTTTCTTCCTCTTTTCCTAACACCTCCTTTGGAGGGAGTAGACACGCCTTCCTGACTCTAAATGACCAAAATCTGCATTGTTGTTTTATCAGAAGACAATATTTCTCTGAGGGCATTTGTTCTGTACCTCTCCCCTGAAAACACATGCCTGGGCTCTTTACCTAGCCCAGTATAGAACAGAAGACTTTGGGTAAGGAACTCAAACAGATCGTAACAAAGGAAAAACTCTTCAAGTCCCATGGTGCAGCACTGCTGCTACTGAACTGTGACCTGGCTGGCTACTGATTTCCACATTCATTTCTCTTACTGAAACTTCTTTAAAATTCCTTATACTTTGGATGGGCAATCCAAGGTCTTCAGAGAGAAGCATGTATCATTTCTGTCACAATTAGAAAATTTTCCAAACACCGAAAGCAGAACTAAGATGAGTAACTTCCCAGCCATGCTAGGGGAATAACAAGGAACTATAGTGACCCACCCCTTCAAATCACTTCAAAAGGAAGTAAAGACTAGTAGGGCTAGAAACCAGGGATCTGGCTATTAAGCAGTCAGCTACCAGACTGCGTGAAGTTGTGTTACTTTTTCCTAAAGCCGTATTAAAAAACAAAACAAAACAAAAAACAACACAAACCAACAAAACACTGCAGTCATCATATTGTGGCCAGGAGGACCAGGCGGGGTATCTGAAAGTCAGCAGGGGTGGCAGCAAGTTAACTAAATGGAAGTACCCTACTACCACAGAAGAAATTGTTTACTTTAAAGGAGAACAGGAAAAAAGGCACTAAAGGTACCAAAAGTCCATCAGCACAGAGCTGATTAACTTTCAGCTCTGTAATGAAAAGAAAAAGGCACAAAACCTTGAGACAAATTCTGGGGTTTCTACTACCTCAGTTCTTGTAGTTTAATGAAGACTCTGATACAAGACACAGCTGTCTAAATCTCCAACAAGCAACCTAGTCTGAGTTTAAGTGAGATCCTGGATAGCTGCAATTTCCATTACAGAAAGCAAGTGATATGCTGAGCGCCTGAATTTCAAGAAGGAATACTTAGCTGTACATCTTCATTATAAGAATTTGTACTTGCCTTAATACCATTTCCACAAAGAGGCAGAAGTGTCCTCTGTTCTCACAGGGATAATATAAAGCCTAAGTTATTTTTAAATAACTGTATAGTTTAACAGAAGCTGTGAAGCAAACTGACTTGAAGACTAATTGAACAGAAACAGCTCACCACAAAAATCTAGTTAGCTAATGCAGAAAGGTGTAAAGCAAGAATAAAGGGGATGCTTTCAGGAAGCATGACCTTTGGAATTTGCTGAGACTCTGCAGTCTCCAGCAGTAGACTCAACAAAACAGAACTACACTGAGGTAAAATAGCACTTTAAAAAAAAAAAAAGTCAACAGAAGTCACATGAAAACGTGAGAACAGTAATAAATCCTTTCATATCGAAACGAAAAAGGAAACCACACCATCACTCGCATTTTGAAAAGAGGTTCATCAGCACTAGCAAAATTAACGCTCAGCTCCCGTTCTGTAACAAACATACAGGAGTTGCAACTGCACCCATCTTGTGTCTCTTACTCACCCAGATGCAACTCCTCAGTTCAAACTGAAATTAAATCCTAGATAGCAGTAATCATAGAATCATAGAATAATTAGGGTTGGAAAGGACCTTAAGATCATCTAGTTCCAACCCCCCTGCCATGGGCAGGGACACCTCACACTAAACCGTATCACCCAAGGCCTCGTCCAACCTGGTCTTGAACACTGCCAGGGATGGAGGATTCACAACCTCCCTGGGCAACCCATTCCAGTGCCTCACCACCCTAACAGAAAAGAATTTCCTCCTTATATCCAATCTAAACTTCCCCTGTTTAAGTTTTAACCCGTTACCCCTTGTCCTATCACTACAGTCCCTAATGAAGAGTCCCTCCCCAGCATCCCTATAGGCCCCCTTCAGATACCGGAAGGCTGCTATGAGGTCTCCACGCAGCCTTTTCTTCTCCAGGCTGAACAGCCCCAACTTCCTCAGCCTGTCTTCATAGGGGAGGTACTCCAGTCCCCTGATCATCCTTGTGGCCCTCCTCTGGACTTGTTCCAACAGTTCCATGTCTTTTTTATGTTGAGGACACCAGAACTGCACACAATACTCCAGGTAAGGTCTCACAAGAGCAGAGCAGAGGGGCAGGATCACCTCCTTCGACCTGCTGGTCACGCTCCTTTTGATGCAGCCCAGGATATGGCTGGCGTTCTGGGCTGCAAGCGCACATTGAAGCCGGCTCATGTTCATTTTCTCATCAACCAACACCCCCAAGTCCTTCTCTGCAGGGCTGCTCTGAATCTCTTCTCTGCCCAACCTGTAGCTGTGCCTGGGATTGCTCCGACCCAGGTGTAGGACCTTGCACTTGGCATGGTTAAACTTCATGAGGTTGGCATCAGCCCACTTCACAAGCATGTCAAGGTCCCTCTGGATGGCATTCCTTCCCTCCAGGGTATCAGCCGAGCCACACAGCTTGGTGTCATCGGCAAACTTGCTGAGGGTGCACTCAATCCCACTGTCCATGTCACCGACAAAGATGTTAAACAAAACCGGTCCCAACACGGATCCCTGAGGGACACCACTTGTTACTGGTCTCCAACTGGACATTGAGCCATTGACCACAACTCTTTGTGTGCAGCCACCCCACCAGCTCTTTATCCACCGAGTGGTCCACCCATCAAATTGATGTCTCTCCAATTTAGAGACAAGGATGTTGCGTGGGACAGTGTTGAACGCTTTACACAAGGCCAGGTAAATGACATCAACTGCTCTACCCCTGTCCGTCAGTTCTGTAGCCCCATCATGGAAGGCCACCAAATTGGTCAGGCAGGATTTCCCCTTAGTGAAGCTATGCTGGCTGTCAACAAGCACCTTGTTGTTTTTCATGTGCCTTAGCATGCCTTCCAGGAGAATCTGCTCCAAGATTTTGCCAGGCCCAGAGGTGAGACTGACTGCTCTGTAACTCCCCGGGTCATCCATTTTCCCCTTCTTGAAAATGGGGGTTATATTTCCCTTTTTCCAGTCATCGGGAACTTTATCTGACTGACATGATTTCTCAAATATGATGGCCAGTGTCTTCTCAACTTCATTTGCCAGCTCCTTCAGGACCCTCGGATGGATCTCATCAGGACCCATGGACTTGTGCACGTTCAGATTTTTAAGACGGTCTCGAACCAGTTCCTCTCCTACAGTGGGCCCAAGGTCTTCATTCTCACAGTCCCTGCGTCTGCCTTCCAAGACTTGGGTGGTTTGGTCAGAGCCTTTGGCAGTGAAGACCGAGGCAAAGAAGTCATTCAGAACCTCAGCCTTCTCCAAATCCTGTGTAGAAAGTTCTCCTGAGAGCTTCCTGAGGGGCCTACATTCTCCCTAGTCTGTCTTTTATTTGCTATGTACCTGTAGAATCCCTTCCTGTTATCTTTAATACCTCTAGCTAAGTTTAATTCTAACTGGGCCTTAGCTTTCCTAACCTGGTCTCCAGCTTCCTGGACAACATCCCTGTACTCTTCCCATGCCACCTGTCCTTGCTTCCACTTATTATAAGCCTCTTTTTTCATTTGAATTTTCCTCAGCAGCTCCTTATCCGTCCAAGCAGGTCTCCTGGCCCTCCTGCTGCACTTGCTTCTGGTTGGGATGCAACACTCCTGAGCTTGTAGCAGGTGATCCTTGAATATCAACCAAGTCTTGGGCCCCTCTGCCCTCTAGGGCTGTATCCCATGGAACCTTACTAAGCAGGTTCCTGAAGAGGGCAAAGTCTGCTCTTCTGAAGTCCAGGGCAGTGAGCTTGCTGCACGCTCTTCTCACTGTCCTGAGGATCTCAAATTTGAGCATCTCGTGATCGCTGCATCCAAGGCTGCCCTGGAGAGTGACATTTCCAACGAGCCCTTCCCTGTTGGTGAGCACAAGGTCAAGCATGGCACCTCTCCTTGTCGGCTCCCCTATTACTTGCAGAAGGAAGTTGTCTTCTACACAATCGAGGAACCTCCTGGATTGCTTGTGCCGGGCCGTACCGTCCTTCCAACAGATGTCAGGGTGGTTGAAGCCACCCATGAGAACATGGCAGAACTCTAGTTCACACAAACATAATGCAACTAGTATTAAGTGGTCTTCCTTTTATATTACTATAAACTGAGTTTATTCTTCAGCTACAAAGTATCCTGTTACCCACAGACAAATTGCTGTGAAGCCCGGCTACAGCTACATGCTCAGCAGGAAGCACATTTAATAGTGCCAACTATATTTATGCAAGAAATTTTGCCTTCTCAGCAAAAGGAAGAGAGAACCCATTTTATTAGAGATGTGACAAACCCACATTTTCAATAATTCTGTGACAAACATGTAATTGGTCTTGGTATCTGCTGACCACAGAATAAAATAAATCTTACTGAATTAAAGAAATCTGGGCAGCAAAATACAGTTTTGCAACTATGAAAGAGCCACTGGGAAAGATCAGCAGGAGTGAGAGAATGAGTCTAAAGTAATGGAAGAGAGACTGGGAAAGAAAATGCAGTCAGCATATTATGGGGCTGCATAAAGACACCTCCAGAGCACACTTCCCATCACAGTCAGACACCAAGGATACCAATTTTCTTCTCTCTTCCTTCAGAAGTATCATTAAAAGAAAAATAACATTACTTATGTGAGAAGAGGTGATCTTTGATATCAATACATTGTAGAAGTATTTTTTTTTTAACATCTGAGCAACTGACAAAGAGCCACAATATCTGAAAAACATAATGTCTATTTTGGATTTTATCCTTAAATGTTATCAAAAATATAGTAACCGTACCCCACTAGGCCTGCAGTCAGTGTGACTGGTGCGTTCCTTCATCAATTAAACAAGCAAAGTAACTTTTACCAGGAACTAGAGACTTATGTGATAGTATTACAGTTTGAACTCTTCAGAGCCTTTGTAAAATGCAACTGCTTTATTTCAGACGGTTTTATCTGTACAGCAGATCATTCACGAGGCAAGGCCCAAAGGTTAAAACTGTTACTATAAAAAAGAGGGAGGAAAAAACTCCTAATAAAGTCTAATTTTGAAATTCTTGCTTCAGCTGAGTAACACCATCCTGTGTAACAGGAGTTATCTGTAACTGTTTGGAAAGTAACAACTTGTAAGATATTTTAAAGCTTTTTTTCACTACTCAAGACTTAAAGTTGCAAGTTGTCTTTGTAGTACTAAGCATGCTTACCATAGCTGTATTATTCATCTTGTTAACACAAGAAGAGAAACAGCAAGCAGTAAGTTCTCCAGTGAAAGCTCAAGCTAGTATGAAGGAAGGAAATAGTTAATTAACCTCAAACTTCTGAGGATCTACAAGGAGTATGTAGTGATCAGATCAAGCAAAACACTTCAAATATTAGTGGGAAAGTAAATTTTGACCACATGACATACATCATGAGATTTCTTTATTTTCTTGTGATCTCAGCCAAGCCTAACCATCACTTTAGACCTCAATGCCCAACCTTTCTCATATACAATCTCATCCGTACGTGTATAAGTTTATCCAAACCATGTCTAAGAAACAACCAAACAGTTGTTGACACCATATTAAAGCAACATCTTTCAAGCACTCATTTTTCCACATACACAGTTACACAACATCACCATTAGTACTGCTGCAGATCTGATGCCAAGTTTTCACAGGAAAAGATCCCCTAGAGTAGGTTGATAATTGCATAACAAGTCATAAACCAGCTAGATCCTTTCATCAGCTGTACCTGAATATTTTCAGGGGTGGATGGAGGGAGAGTATGTTTAGAATGGCACATCCACACACTGCAGAGTGAGCTCTCATCACCCACCTTGTCTCAATGAGGTAAGCAGTATATGTTTCTTGCATGTTCATGGCATTCCTCCCAGTTCGTTTTTCAGCTTCTGAAACAGTGATTTCCATTTTTTTTGCCAAACAGTCTTCCATCTTTTTAGAAGAGGAAAATAAAGATTCATGTAACATCAGCCACACAGGGCAAAGGCCACTAACCCTGCCTCCCCTTCTTCCACACCACATTCATTTACATAAGGCAGGTCTCCATAGGATAAAGGCTTTGGCAGGGCTTCGTTTTATACCTGTGTTCTGTATCACATTTGCAACTGAAAACAAAAAAAACTGTTTCTGGGAAAAAAGAAAACCAACAAAATCTACAAATAGACAAAAGCCATCATGAGCCAGGAGGACAGGAAGGAAAAATATTTTTTTCTCACAGGTAACAAAGTAACCGTTCCCGGAAAAGAAAAAAAAAACAAACAAAACCACAAACAAACAAACACCAACAAAGTGAACTCCGGTACTTTCTACCCAAACACTTCCCAACTCCCGGTGAATTCCTCCTCAGGGCACCTGGGACACACCTCTCCCCTTTCACAGGAAACAGAATATATCCGGACTGAGATGTTTTCTATTTAATCTCTCAGAGGAGAATCATTATCTTTTACACATTGGTGAGCAGAAACCAGTCAGGACCACACACTCACCCTAGAAAGGCAATGCTGAATTGAAAGGGAGGTGGGCTTATTTGTGAAGTTTAAGGGGGAGAAGAAAGACAAATTGAGAATAGTAATAAATAGTAACAGAGATCTGGCGCCGGGGATGAGGAGTGATCGCGCACAAAGCCCTCTGACCCCTTCCACAATGGGGCTGGAAAGAGAAGCCCCCAGCCCAGAGAGTCGGGGTGCACAGCTCTGCCCCTAGCTCCCCCAGGCAGGGGGCTCGGCCCTAGGCAGGCAGCGGGAGGGCCCATCCCCACCTGTAGCCCCTTCCCGTCGCCGCGGGCAGCGCTGGGCTGCCCTCCGAACCCCGCATCCCTCCCCACCTGCCCAGGGCCAGCGGCACGGCGGCCGGGCAGCATACTCAGGAAAGGCCGGTGCTCAGCCCCGGCGGAGTAGGCCGTGCCGAGGCCGACAGCCCGCGGGAGGGATTCCGCCCCGCCGCCGCCACCCTCCGCACCCTCACCGTAGCTGCGGACTGCTCCGGAGGCGGGAGGCCGCTGCAGGGTGCGGCGCCGTCCTCCTCCGAGCGGCTATCACTCAGCTCGGCCTCTGCGCTCTCCATGGGGATACCGGGCTCGACCGCCTCCCTCCGCGCAGGCGCTGAGGCCGACTTCGGCGGGCAAACTCATCGCAGGTCCTAGAGAGAGCGGCGGGGCGGGGGGTGGGTCCGGGCCGAGGCTGGGGTGCTGGGTGAGGCGGTCCGGCCCGCCTCGGCCGGTGCTCATCGATTGACTCGATCCGAGCCCATTGCAGGCTGTAGACGTCCTGCACGCCTTTCTGCCCAGAACTGCCCCGTTAGGTACCCGGCGGTGGCCACCGCCTCATGAACACAGGGTAAAAGCCACCCCTCGTTGTCATACTGCTCCGCTCGCCCAAAGCTAGGCAGCGTGAGCCTCCAGCCCAGGAGACGGACAGACCTCCTGCCGTGCCCCGGGCGCTTACCCTCGTTCATAGAGTTGTGAATGTTTATTTCTAACGTTCATTTTTGTTGTTGTTCCTCTCTTATTTCGCGGGTCACTGAAGAGTTCCTGATGCACCCATGCCATGTCTATCTTTCGTCCGTAGCAGGATGACTTGTCATTTTGTTTTATAGAGCCGCTTTCAGCAGCTGCTAACTTTCCCACAGGATGTTGGTTAACATTAGGCAGCTCGGGTTATTTTTTTAAAGCCCATCAGCCCTTTACTTCCCTGCTCTCGCTCCTTTACAAGCACCAAAGGACTCAATCATGCTGTTTGCTTTCATTAACCCTCCCGTCTGCCCTGCTTTCCCCATCGACTCCCTCCCAGCAGTGGTACAACATCCAGAAGAGTGTTCTCTGCCCACCATACCTGCCGGCTAACACCAAAGAGTGACCCACCCTGCCACACTTCATCGGGAGGTACCTGAGTAGTTAAAATCTCTGGAGTTCAGCCCTGTCATTTATGTAATAAAAGCCTCAACTGTCTTGTGTCTTATCATCAAGCAGGGACAATCCTTACTGTGCGTTTCTGCCCGACAGCTCCTACCCAACAGCAGTTAATATATCAATACATGTATATATAAATATATATATATATATGCAACGTCCTACCCCTGGGTTGGAGCAATCCCAGGCACAGCTACAGGTTGGGCAGAGAAGAGATTCAGAGCAGCCCTGTGGAGAAGGACTTGGGGGTGTTGGTTAATGAGAAAATGAACATGAGCCAGCTTCAGTGTGCACTTGCAGCCCAGAAAGCCAACCATATCTTGGGCTTCATCAAAAGGAGCGTGACCAGCAGGTCGAAGGAGGTGATCCTGCCCCTCTGCTCTCCAGAGACCTCACCTGGAGTATTGTGTGCAGTTCTGGTGTCCTCAACATAAAAAGGACATGGAATTGTTGGAACAAGTCCAGAGGAGGGCCACGAGGATGATCAGGGGACTGGAGCACCTCCCGTATGAAGACAGGCTGAGAAAGTTGGGGCTGTTCAGCCTGGAGAAGAGAAGGCTGCATGGAGACCTCATAGCAGCCTTCCAGTATCTGAAGGGGGCCTATAGGGATGCTGGGGAGGGACTCTTCATTAGGGACTGTAGTGATAGGACAAGGGGTAACGGGTTAAAACTTAAACAGGGGAAGTTTAAATTGGATATAAGGAAGAAGTTCTTTACTGTAAGGGTGGTGAGGCACTGGAATGGGTTGCCCAAGGAAGCTGTGAATGCTCCATCCCTGGTAGTGTTCAAGGCCAGATTGGACAGAACCTTGGGTGACCTGGTTTAGTGTGAGGTGTCCCTGCCCATGGCAGGGGGGTTGGAACTAGATGATCTTAAGGTCCTTTGCAACCCTAACTATTCTATCATTCTATGATTCTATGATCCTATATATATTCATTACTATAGTCTTTGGATTTACTCCATCACAATCCCATGGTGCCCACACAGTGTTCATGGAGCCAGCAAACAGGGCGGAGGAGTTCTTCGTATTTACTACTTGTATGCCAGACATCATTTTGGACACTCGTTCAGCCCCACCATTCTCTGGTTTACATATTACATTGTTTCCCTAAGATTTCCCATTTTTGCACCAGATTCCTGTTCTTTGATTATGTCTTTTATTATTCTCACGTAGCTTTTTTCTTTTCCTGCCCTTTTCAAACCCAGGTTAAAGGCCACCTCAGGGAATTAAAGAGTTGATATTACAGGGTTTTTTGCTTTGCCTTTTTTCTGCTCTGAGGAGGAAATTTTTTTTTTTAGTGTTGACCAGAGCTGAATTTGCATAGATTTTTCATCCAAAAATTAATCTTTTTCTTTCAACAACAACTAAAATAAATCCCCAAGTCCCCTTTGAAGACCCCCATGAATTAATATTTGGCGTCTGGTTTCTATTCTGTTGTCTTTAATGTTTATTCAACTTTTTCCTCAGATTGTTTGAACTGATACCTCAATCCCTTCTTTCCCACCCCTCCACTAATGTAGCTGGATGGAGTTTCACAAGCTTTTCCACAAAAGGCTTTCCTAGAACAAAAGTTTTTAACAAGTATGTGAGCTGTGATTTGTCCTCTGAATAGGACTGATTTAAGATTTGTTTTCTAAACTCAAAGTCCAGTTTAGATGTAAAAGCATGATTGCACATTGTAAGACAAAGTCTGTTTTCCATTAGGGCATGGTTTTCTTATGTTTACTCAAGATGTACAATAAGATACATACGTTATATCAATTACACTTGCATTTGCAGGATGTGTATACTGAAATTTTTCTGATCCATATCAGAGATATAATGGAAATATTTATGTGAAGCTCATGCAGGATATCAGACTTTGTATTAAATATTTTTATTATGGAAACAACATTATCAAAAAGTACAGTCATATTTTCAGGTCTAACATCAGTCGTTTCAAAAGCTATTTTCAGCTTTGAGTTTTCTTCATGCTACTAAGAGATGCGGAGAAGAGTTAAAACACTACGTATGGAGGAGGAGGGCAATGACAGAAGTGCTTAAATCAAGACACCCAACAGCCTGGGTAGCCCTCACATGCGTTATAGCGTGGGGAGCTTTAGAGGAGTATGTGAGATGTCCTATGCAATGAAGAGGTCTTCAGTGAGCACCAAAGCCTCCAATGAAGTGCTCTTCCTGGGCCACATTTCACCACTTCAGCCTGCAAAGGAGGCTAGCAGTATTTCTTCCCAGAGAAAGGGTCCCAGCACAGTACTGCTTTCAGGAGTACCTCCAGAAGCTGTGCTACTTTGTCAAAAAAGCTGTAGTGTTCCTCCCCTAGCTAGGGACAAGCTCTAGTGCAGTCAGGCTCTCTTCAAACCCCTGCTTGTCAGGATGTGAGTCCGATTTCCTGCAGGTTACTGAAACCAGGACACTCTCCTGCTCTTCACTAGGTGTTTGTTTAGCAACCATAAGAAGCCAAGTTCAAATCAGCTTCCTACCTACAAGTCCCTTTAGTCTCTGAAATTGTCATTGGAGAGGTAAATTTTCTCAGAAGCAACCTTTTCACATGAAAGCACTATTGACTTCCTTACCAGAGAGTTACATATCTTATAGGAGAGAAAGCAATACTCCAAACACAGGTGCTTCTTTGTGCAAGTTTTAGTACACTTTCTCTAAGCCATGACTCCATGCAGAAGCAGCAGACTGCCCCATTGCCCTGCTCCCAGGTGCCCTTCTCTCAGCTCTTCCTGACTTCCACCACAGTCTCTGGCAAACAGGGACACCATCTTTTTCTAATCTGTAAGTCCATTCTTTGTAATCCTACCGTTACTCTGGATAAACTGCTTTTTTACTCAAGAAAGCTAAGCATTTACACTTACCTTGTAACTAGCTTCCTGATGCTTTGTGTAAGGTTATGCATGTTATCTTTCTTGTTTGAATCTATTGACAGCCTGGCTTGTTCTAGCAAATAACATACCCTAAACAAAAAATAAATGCCATAGTAATGGGAATTTTTTCAGACAATTCCCCTTCGTTACAACACTAATTTTCAGTAACAACTTCATTTAGAGTTCCTTATGCCTTCAACTTCTTAGAAGTAGTTAGAATTAAATGAAAATACAGCCATCACCAACAACCATCTCTTTGCTACTGAGAACTTAAATGAAAACACCTAAAGCAGTGACTATGCTTTGCTTCTGCTCCACAACAACCATGGCCTTTCAATAACCTCAGGAAGAGCGAGCTAACTGGCCAATATTCCTGCTGATGAAAGGCACGCATCTACGAGATGGTGCAGTGTCTGGCAGTGCCAGTGCTTGCAAGCAGTGAGGTGCAGTACAAGTAGGCTCATGGAGCAGCACAGCTGGAGCTGCAGACTACCATCACACCACACATATTTTAGGGGATATTCTCTAGGGTGCCTCTTGCCCATTCCCAGGGACTGGCCACCCGTCGCACCTTCCAGTTTAGCCGCTGCTGAAAGAGAATTCAGCATCTGTGTGTCCTAAGACTGCCTTGTAGTGCAAGCCAAAGCATGATGGCTGTGAGTTTCCCTTCAAAAGCACATTCCTGATCCTTGGTTCAGGCTCCCAGATCCTACCATAATTTCACTACCAGTAATAATAATGCAAAGATCAAGAGTCAGGTTGTCAGACTGCTCATGCCTCTCTCTACAGGTTAATTCCTTCAGACCCGAAGGCGTTTGCTAACTGGAGGCATCCAACAGCTGAAGTGATGCCATCTTGTGCTTTGGTCTTCAAAGGCTGATCTTCACTGAAGATCCTGGCATCTGTCTGCATGTCACGTCATTTGTATGATGGAACAAAGAATAGTGCTTGCTTAGGCTCCCTAAGAAAACAACACAGAGGAATGAACATCAAGGAACTGTCAGTAAAATGTGTAAGTAGCTGCTTCAATGTGAAGAGTGCAGGAGGAAAAGTAAGTTCAGAAAGAATACATGGGAAATCCTCTCCTCACATGAGTTCAGGCTCCTTATAAACATAAATGTCTGTATGAAATGGCCCCTAAACAGTAAGAAAAGTAACAAAAAAAAAAAAATTGTTAATTATTCAGAGAAAGAAAACATCATGGAAGGATAAGTGGAGAGTGGAAAAGAAATATGGATGTCTTTTGGTGTGAGGGAGATCACCTGATCCCACTCGGTCTGAAACTGGTAGCAGGGGTCTCCATGCATTTCAGCACTGGCAGATCTGGATCCATGAATACAAACAAGAAAGCTAAAACTAATCACATTTTTGAGAGGATCTGTACAAACACATCAATAGTATGAACAAAAATTTACTAAAAATGGCTTCAAAAGCAGCACAAAACAAGCCACGAGAAAAATTCAAAACTTCATGGGAAGATAACAGTAAGACTTAGGACAGAATTGAACAAAAAAACCCACCAACTCTAACACTTTACATAGATGGGCAAATTAGACCTTTACTTAATCTTAATGCAGCTTTGGTGAAGGAGCCTGTTGCATGCAGTCTAAAAGAAGCTGGAAGTCAGGCCTTTGTTTCTGGACCACGGAACAACTCCAACAAAAGTCAGGCATCACTTCGAAAATGCATTTATCCTGTGTGACTCCCAAAACAAGTGTTAGCTGAGAGGCAGGAGGATGGGGAAGTTAGCAGGGCTTCGGAGGAATGGTTGTGTCAATGCAGACAGAGCCACTGTGTCCAAAGGAGGTATAGCTGTGTCCCTCAGGAGGCATTGCCAGCTTCGACTGTACTCCTTGTGCTACCTGATCATGAAAGGTTACCACACTATTGCTGGGACAAGCTGCAGCAAGAGAATGGAAAATGACAAAGGTGAAGTCACTCCCTTAAGTGATAGAGAGCACAAACTGTTGTACCATGTAAGTGACCTCAAACACCAGAATTGTATGAAGCAGTCAGTGGGAAGGTAATGAGAATTTTTCCCAGAGAGGTATAGGCACCTTTAGTGCCCACCAGGCAATGGTGTTTGAATTTATTCAACCCTCCCAGGACTGGAGCCAGTGTCCTTGTGAATGCAGATTCAGGCAACTGTTGCTGATGGCACAGTGAAACCAAGGCCATGCTAATAAGATGCAGAAGTGATGAAACTGAAATTCTTGGCATTTAATTAACTGCCAGGACAACATGGGAGTAGTTCTATAAAACTGCACAATATATGCACATAAATTAAGAGTATGGATTTGTACTTACTAGTAGAAGCTGAGTCCTGATCCTATCAGGTAGCCACTTTCCTTAGACCTGCCTTTTAAAACTTCAACATATAAAGCAAATCCTCTTCACAACAAAAACACTCATGGAGCTTATCTGAAGCCCAGCATTGATACTGATAGTAACAAACTGAAAAAGAACAAAGCAAACTCAATAGATACTAGTTGAGTCATGTAACATGAAAGAAATCAAGAGGGTCAAGAGAATATATGATTGCAGAAGTAAACCCAGCATCTTTTGTTGTGGTCAGTCATTTTAAACCCAATGCCCCTGCTATCATCTCTGGGGTTCAGCAAGCATGGAGGAGGTTCAGGGAAGCTCAGAGGCATTGGCCCTTGCATTAGAACTGTCCAGGGCATGGCTATGTGGTTAACTTCTTCCCCTTCCCTCCCTTCATGTTCCTCTCACATGAAGGTAATCTTTGCCCCTGGGAAAAATAAGAGGTTTGACTCACCTGGGTCTGGCACTTGTCCATCATGATGGTACCCTGCACAAGAGTGTTTAGTGCCTAACTTAGGAGCTTCAAATCTATTGATTGATTGCAGAGCCTTACCTCCCACAGTGGACCCCCAGGCTGTTTGAAACCTTCATTTAAATATATGCTATATTGTTTCAGGTGTCCAAAGTTTTATTTTACTTCTCTAGTAAATATCTTCTATCTCCCAAATGAGAACTTTGGGAAAACTGCTCCCACAACGCAACTTAAAAATCACCCTGCAGAGACCTTATGTTCCTCAGCCTAAATCCAGCCTTCAGTGTGTCTTGAGTTATGAGGTTGTCCAGACCACTAATAGAGGAGCAGGGGAATTTACACCAAAAGGAATAAACAAGCCAACAATAAAAATAACCATTTATCTCTTCTTCCTCCCCAGTGTCTCACTCCAGAGGTCACTGTGTTCTCTCATGGAAGCAAGGCTCTATAATGTGAGTTTAGGCACTTTAGGCTAGGCGAGTACTTGCTCACTTTCCCCTGAGTATATTTGGTGGATTTTTAGTTCACATTTTTTCCTTGGATAAGTCTGAGAAATAAGCAGGGGCCCCAGAATAGAGCTGTTGGTCAGAAAAAAGTCCAGGTCAGTGGGGCACATGCTTCGTGGTTCCCTGCTCAGCCCAGGGTTACTCAGCCATTGTGGTAGGAAAGAAAAAACCTCCCATCCTCATGTTCTTCCTATTTTGCATGAGGTTTGCTTACAATAGCCTCAGCTCAGTGGACTGAAAATGCAGGTTACAAGAGGGTACATCTAGCCCTGTGCAATCTTACATGCATCAAGGGCTCAACAGGCAGGTTCTGTCCATGCAGAAAGCAGCCTGCAGAGCCCAGCGGCCAGTTTATGAAAGCAAACCCCTGCCCAAGTCACTACAACACCATGTTTTTCCAAGCAGCAGGTCCAGCACCATCTAGAAATAAGCACAGCAGTTTAGGAAGAGCGGGACAAACACCACTCACCAAAAGCTTCCCCTTGCTGAGCTTCCTGTGGAAACCCAACTGCCTTGTAAAGATACTGTTGCATGGGACAGCTACTGCCTTTCCTCTCATTTTGGTGAGCTCCAGCTCCAAATCTCTCCCTAAGATTATTCTGCAGACAGGATGAAGCATTCAACAGGGTTCAGTTTGGCTCAGAAGTTGTTTGGGATTGACTGGGTTTTTGGAAAACACAGCTCCCGCAGCTCAGGGTTTCTGGCTGCAGGGACATTGTGCAGGCTTCCTGCTGCCTTCCCAAGTTCTGCTGCTAAAAAAATAATATCCCTTGCACTTCCAAATCATACAGCATGTTTTGTCAATGCCCACCGTTGTTTAAAGCCCCTCCGGGCTCCTGCTGGGGACATTATTTCTCTCTGAGTTTCATAGGCAGCAGGGGATTCTTCCTGATTTTAAAGAGGGCTCCCATGGATCATGAATAATCTGTGACGTTCCTAACACAGACCGTATCCAGTTGTCTTGTAACACACAGAAGGGCTCACATGTGAAAGTCCAACCAGTAGTCTGAGCGACCTGTGAGTATTTTGAAATGCTTTGAATCAGAAAGAGGAGATCTGGGAGGTCACCCAAAGAAACCACTGTGCACACAGCAGTTTCAATATGCTTATTGGAAAATAATGTCTTTCTAAAAGTTTGCCAAATATTTGCTCATGTCCTTAGCCCTCAAAGGCCATACCTCAGCTGTTGTAACTCAGGCCAACCCATTTCTTCTTGATTAATACTACACAGCACACAGAAAGATGCCCAGTTTGATGTAAAGACAACCTAGTGAGGGACAGCACTGCAGCACCTTGCTTAGGAATCAAGTCAATGTCCTCCAGTGCTGTGAGCAAGAGGCAGCTCCCCTGGTCAGGCAGATCTTCCTTAGGTATCTTCTCTGTGTACCCCAGGCAGTATCTTCAGGGCATTCATCCGGCTCTCTGCTCTTTTATTCCAGGTGCATATGGCCATTTCTCCATGGAGGACAGGCTAAGATAGCTTGCATCTGGGCACCCTGAAGCAGGTCCGAGCACACCAAGCAACTCTCTGCAGGGACATGCTTTGTGTAGCTGTGTCATAGGAAACACACTTTATCAGCTCTCTCTGTACCTCCTCTAACACCTCCTGGTTTTACTTTTTAAATACAGAAGAAGGGAAAAAAGATACTATTATTATTCACCTCCCTAACAGAATAACTACTATAAATAGTTTATGAAAGTAGTGGGTGCAGTTTATTGGATAGATTCATACAAAGAAAGGACCTTGAAGTTCAATGGAGTGAAATGCTCATTAACAATGATCACATATGAGCATATACAAATACACTATGTATCCGCCAAATACTGATTAATGAACTGAAAGATTAATTGTAAAATGGGTAAATAAAAAGCTGGAGAATCACTAAGTTAGAATGCTGCATATGCACTAAAAATGATTTGATGTATTTGTCAATAACTGTAAAATATTAGACTCACCTTTGAGAATGCATTTTGGCTGCAAAAAACCTTGATCACAACCTCTCTTTCTCTGCCACACACGAGTACATAGATCATTATTTTAACAGTCTTCAGCATGGGGGTAGATCATAGGGCAAGAGTTTGAGGATTTTACTCCTTTTGCCACTGATTGATTGTGTTAACAACCAAGGAAAGTTGGATTTCTGCTACGTTTCACAGTTTCCCTTTTGTAAGTGGGATAATATTTCTTACAAGTTTTTGTAAAGCAGTTTGAGATCTTGGGGAGAAAGCAGCTATTTAAATGCTCTATGTTATTATTTTAGGCCCTGATTCAGGAAAACATCTAAGTATATGTTTAAATCCTGCTGCTTTAATGGGTCAAAACCACCTACTTTAGGCTAAGCTTGTATTGATGTGGCATTTCTGAAAAAGCTGCCCTAAAACTTCTAATTATCTCTATTAAAAATATAGCCCATTGAAGCTTATTTAAAAGATAGAGTTAATTTCGAAAAGGGGGAGGAAAAGTAGCAAATTAATGGCAGCTCAGCATATTGAAGCATTACCTTCTGTGTTTAGTTCAGATGAGAGAGGCATGCAGGAGTACCCATGCCTTTTTGATTAGATGCATGCAGCAGACATTAGGTCCCCTCCAAGGATCTTCAGACTTTATGGATCTGGGAGCAGCTCCGCGTTGTCATCAGAACAAAAAGAAATCAAACTCTTTTTCTCAGAGCTGGGCTTCTTCCCCTGGCTCCCCCCTCCCATATTTGTATGTATTTCAAGAGGAGAGTTGGGCTTAGCTTGCTCATAAACTGCAGTTCCTGGGCGGACCCCACACACAGCTGGGCTTTAGCGGCTGGATCCGCCTTCCCGGAAAGCCTAGCCGGGAGCCTCGCAAACTCGGGGCTCCGGGCTTGACAGCAGAAATGCAGAAGACGGGCTGCACCGAGGGAAGATGAATTGGTCAACGCCGTGAAGCCGGGCTTCTGGTTGCTGGCAGGATCCAGAAAATGGGTTACCGGAGAAGACTGGGTCTGCTTTCCTTGCTGCTGCTCTCCTTCTGTGAGTACAAAAATGTTTCTGGTTAGAAAGAGTATGTTAAGCAACATACCCTGCAAGGTCGTTTATTTTTCCTTCCTCCAGCAAAATAGCTAATCTTTGATTTCTCCCCTGACAGCAATTAGATGGAGGATTGGAAATAGCTGAGAGTTTAGTAGAATACACTGCTACAACTGCATCAGCTGTGTATTTCTCTTACAGCAAAGGGCGAGCGATTGCCTTGGTGAAAAGCTCTGCGTTCTCGCTTGGAGCAGCTCGCAGATGTCAGTGTTTACAGTGCAAAAATATATATAGGTCAGCATTACTTGTTGGAAGTTTTTATTTTATAGAGGGAGATTAAAAGTAACTGAAGTGCGCCGCTGAATAATCTGGCTTCAACGGTGTCCAGATGTGATGAAGTTTGCAGCTTAGAACTTTTATCAGCCCCGCTTTATGCACAGAATTAATCGAACTATTAAAGAAGGAAAGAAGTGGGGAGGGGGAGGAGAAGTGTCTTTGCACAACATCTGGTTAGTCAGCAAACCTTTCCAGCACTTACGTAAAGATTTCTTTGTAATAAGTGCCCTGTTTCAGTTTTGATAGCACTTCTTCAATACTGTAGATAAAACCCTTCAACAGCACTTGAAAATGTGCCCATCCATGGTTTAACTTCTCTGGTTTATATCTTGATGATTGTTTTATAACAAGGAATAGATTTGTATATAAGTGAGTGTTATATACACATCTTCTAAGTATGTGTGTGTGTCTTTCTGTATATACAGTGCCTATGTATGTGTATACACACATATATCCCTATATAGCATATATTTATATATTTGCATGGACAATGGCACTTTTTACAGTGAACTCTTTTACAAACACAGACCCATTCCCCTCGCTGTGGAAATTCCAATGCAACTGAAATTTCTTTTTGCTCAAAGCAATGAAGTAGGAGGATTATAATTCCACTATTTTTGCATCCAAGTGAAACAACTGGGGGCAGGGATCTGTATCTGCATTCACTTTACAGGGGTCCCCCTATCTACAGGAATAGGGAATGAAAGAATATTATCGGTGTGTAGGCAAATACAAGCCTTCCTGCAACTCCTGAAGCAAAGAGACCCAGATGGAGGGACTTAGGACAAAAGGTCTGGTTGACTTTTCAGAAAGTTATGGAGGTACATAGAATTCCTTATTGTAGATAATACCCTAAAGTGTGATTTGAAATGGAGGACGCTATACCGATAACATCCTGCTAAATTAATCACATTTGGAGCAGAACTGAAGGAATTATTACAAGGTATTATTTAAAGCACAGCCTTGGGTTGTTTTTGGTAAGAAAGAAGACCACTAATTATCCTTCAGAAATACCTAATTTTGGAGTTATTTAACTTATGGCTTCCTTTTTCTGAAAGGCAAGGGTTTTAATCTGAAAGAAGCCAAACCAAAGCATATTATGATTACTAAGCTCATCCAAAAGGTCACATGAGTGATATGATGACAAAATTTGCCTCTCTATGGGGAGAAAAAAAAGTAAGCCAAAGCTTGCTTTCCAGCTCAACAATGATAGACATCTTCTGGAGCTACATCCACTTCCCTGAACATACAGTGCTAAGGTTGACCCTACAGTCATTCTGAGGCAGTAAAGTACACTGGGATCCCACTTTGCATTGACTTTAGGGAGAAGGGAAAAGCAGGTTCCCCAAATTAACGGAAAGTAGACATCCAGCTGTTCTTCAAGCAATAAATCCCACAACTCAGCTTGGTGAGAGCAGCAAAATCACTCCTCATAACACAGAGATTCAAGACTTGCCATGGCCCAGATTGCATCTCTCTTATCCCAGAATAACTCCATCTGAGCATCCTTAGGGACTTTGCTGCTCTCCGTAAGGGTTTACACGAGAGCAGGAGAGATCCCAATTTGTGCTCCACATTACCTGTCTCTATCCCTTTATCACTAATATGGTTGAGATCAGACAGCACATCTGACTGCTTTCATCCATATGTGATAGAGAAAAGGACTGTAGACTGACAGACTGAGATTTCAGCTACTGGATTTCCCCATTTTTCCCTGGCCAGCCCTAGCAAGGTTTCCAAAAATCTACCCTTCAACTTCTCCTCAGTGGCAGTGGCTGCTGGAAGGCAGCATTTTTATGTGGCTTTCTCAGCAGGAGGTGCAGACAGGAGCTGGAGTTGCACCACCGCTAACACAAACTCACACAGGTGAGCGGGGAATCCTTCCAGAGCAGAGAGCTGGCACAGTTCTGGATTTACCTAACCTAAGACAAAAAAAATTACAAGGATCATTGGGGATTGCAAAACCTGTCTTACAGTGCAGGGGCTGAGGGCTTTCAGTGTCTTTGGTTTGGAGAGGAGGGAGCTGGGAGCTGAGCTAGGCATCATCTGTAACCAGGTCCCAGAAAGATGCTTTCTGGCAAAAGGCTTCCTCTTCTATGGGACACAGGGAAAACAAGATTTACATGCTGGAAGTTAAAACCGGGTGCTTTTGTGTTAGAGCACAACACAGTAAAGTTGTTCCAACAGGTTATTACTCAGGCTCAGGATGTGGTGAATTTTTGTGCTCAAAGCCTTCAAGACTGCAAGACTGTCTGCTCAGCAGACTATAACCCATTCAGAAGCTACGTACTTGATATCAGGATTACTGTATTGTGCACTTGGAAACACTACAGCCTTAAAGTTAATAAACAGGAGTTTTCCTGCTCTGTTTTGTATCGGAATCAGGAAAGTCTCCCTTGTGATCTGTCACGAACAGGGCTCAGGTCAGGTCATGCAAGCATGGGGGTGAGTAAAATCTTGTCTCACAGAGAGGAAAGCACCACAACTCTCTGAGCTGTTGAGACAACCTAAAGAATGTGAGCTAAGTGTCACTGGTGTGACGACGGCTCCCAGGGCATGAAGAGCCCCAGGAGCCCAGTAGAGTGCCTTTGGGCATTCAACCTCCAAAAGAGGATATGAAACTTACCATCTGCCAGGGCACGTAGCACTTAAGAAGGGAGAGCTGTACCCCAGGGGATCTGCTGAAGCTCCAAAGAAAGAGAAAGAGGATTTGTGAAACAAGGGAGGGCTGCAGGTCTGCTGCTGCAAGTCCAGGTTTGGGTCTGTTTTCCCATAACTCAGTCTCCCATTAAAATTCTGGCTTGCTAAAATATCCTGACATTTTTTGGTGTGACTCTCCTGGACTCCCTTTGCCACCGTCCCTCAAGGCACTTTGATGGCTTCACAGAAAGCACATTCAAGGTGGTATCTCTTGGCAGGTGGTGGCTCTCTGAAGCCACATGCTCTTCTCTGCTTACACAAACCAGCCCCAGTTCCTGCAATGAGCCTCTTTGGCTAAATACATGTAGCATATATAATTCATAAATCTTGACAGGGAGCTCCGGGGCTGTCAGGGAAACATCTCTGGCTTTTGATCTGCTCAAGAAATCTCTGACCTATCCCAGGCTCCTCAGGCAGCTCATTCAAGAAGTTGGCCTCTCATTTCTCAGGTCGCCAGAACTAAAACCAGGGGTCATACTGCCACCAAGCTCCAGCCTGCTCCTCAGGCAGGGGAACTATTGGGATTGCAGCCCAACACCAAGTATACACACAATCCAGTAACATGGGATGAAACCTGAGCTAGTGAGAGCATGAGAGAAGAGGCTGAAGGAAGAGTCACCCTCCATTTCACAAGCAAATGCATCCATTTGTAGTAAGGGACTTTGCATGCCCAAGGCTGAGCTGGAGCAGCAGAGCAGACCCCTCCTCTGAGGCTATGCAGCACATGGAGGTGGGTGCTGCCTGCCCCAAGACACATGGGTGTGGGGTTGTGATAGTCCTCAAGTAGCAGCATATTTTGTTTTGATGTTGTTTTTAAGGCAGCCAAAACACCACGGAAGAAATTATCACCCTCAAAACAAACCAGGGGGCTGCAGGGGTCCCATGTCAGCTGAGTGTTGGTAGCTGGGTTGGAAGGAGGCACAGCATCCCACTGCCTGAAGGAGAAAATTGCCCATCCTACCATGAGGCTAAATAAGAACAAAATTGCAATATGTTCTCCAGTTAGGAAATGAAAGGGGAAAGCACAAGAAAAACCCTGACAGTGCAAACCCAGTGTCCTCTGCAGTGTTGGAAGTGGTGTTAGGCTCAGCAAGGAAAGTGATGGATTATTTTGAATTTGCCTGTACACTTCTCCAAACCTGATGCTGCAGTTTCAGCCCCTGGTGCAAGTTAGACTAACAGAAGCTGGCAGCGTACAGCTATATCAGATTTATGAAAGCAGGCATTTCCTCTCCCCTTGCATCTCCAGCTTTGCTCAGGCCTGAGAGGGGCTGGTCATCATTAAAACTACTCAAGTCTGTGTTTTTGTGGGGGGCGTTTGGGAGGAATGTCCTTTTTGAAATATAATTCCACGGATCATGAAATTAAAACACACCATTTTCTAACAAAACCAAACCCAAACCTGATTTTTAATGGCGTTTCACTGGTGTTATCACTACTAATGATGGTCACAAAGACATTTTTGTGTACTAGTAGTAAAAAAGTTCAGCCAGCTGCAATCACATTTGTTGCTCCCATTAGAAATGGAGTCCTGAACAGATGTATCCCACACATTCACTGAATATGCAGAAAGCAAACATTGGCATTAAAAACAGGTGACTGGGGGCTTTTATTCTGAGAAAGTATTCAACTCTATTGCCTGTCCTCCACAGCTTTATATTGTTTCATGGTTTGTTCTGTCGAGCTTATTTCCTCGGGACATTATTTTCCTCTCCCCTTAGTGATAACTCTTTGCAACAACATTTGCTTTCAGCCGGCCTGCACAGCATTGCAGTTTGCCATAAACTAATGAACTCTCCCATAGATTGTCGTGTTTTCAAGGAAGCGCAACATCTGATCTTTTTATTAAAAAAAAAACAGTCCCACCAAGGAGACAAAATCAGCAGCTCCCACACACTTTGCTCTTTTCACATCCAATGTTTAGTGCTGTGTGCCAAGTGAAAGCCTCGCGCTGGAAGGGGCCTCCATGCAGAGGGGAGAAAACACTACTGATGGCTGCTTGCCTTATCAAACCTGTGGATTACAGCTACACTATCTCCATGCTGGACCCCAACTGTGGGATAACATTTCCTTAGGGATCTTCAGGGGGAAATGAAGGGGTGGCTGAAAGCCATCTTGGCCCTGGCTTGCATGCGCATCCCCGAGTTCAGAGATGACTGTTGTGATCCTGCCTCCGGAAAGGGTCTGTAACCTCCACCAGAGTCATATTTCTTGATTGTCGGTTCATCTTTATGTTACAGCCCATTCACGGCTGAAACTCTCTCCTGCCAACTGCTGGTAGCTGTCAATCTTTCAGAAGTGGGAGAGCCTGTTTATCATGCAAGCCCCTCTGTGGCCCATGCTCCCACCAATTATGCTGCCTCAGGACTTACCCTTTCATGGAGCTGTTCCATTGCAGTGTTTTGCTTCCCACTGATAAGCCAGGAACGTGCCTGACAAATGACATCTGATTTATATACAAATGCATCTCGGCGTTGGGGCAACTAATATATCCAGCTGTACACTGCAGCCTGCCAGTCTGCACTGAATGGAGGACTATTGCCACGTGGATTCTAGAAGCTCCGAGGATATTCCTCAGCCCAAGTGTCACCCTTGACTAGACAGGATTATTTACATCTGGATTCAATATTAAAATAAAAAAATATTAAAAAGAAGACCATTTCAGCATTTGCGGTGTGCGATTTGCAGCGATCAGCAGGAGCAAGCTGCAATGGGGAGCTGATGTGCCGTTCCAGCGGTGGCAGCTGCTGAGTGTCACTTTGTGGAGTCCTGCGCTCCAGTTCAACCCATGCCTTGGCCACAACTCATTCTCTGCATGGCTGAAGCATTATCATACGCTCTGCCTGGGCCTGCAGCAATATCTCTCACCTACCCATGCTGTGGATGGAGATGTTCCTTTCAGCTCCATGTCATTTACTCTCCACTGGACATGAAAGTCCAGCCCTTCAGGGTGAGGAGATGTCCAAAGAAAGCTCTTACAAGCAGCTTCCACCCTGGCTCCAGAGTCAGTGCTGATGATGCCTGAAGGTATCTGAAGGAAACGTCTGCCTGTTTTCACTCAGGCTGCAAAGAACTGTTCTCCCTGACTTGCAGCATATCATGGCAAGTCCTCTGACCATGCCTGGTCAGAGCCTGGGAGCTAGACAGTCCATGTCTCCAGGGCTGTCACACCCTAATATGTGCCCTGCATGCAAAGCAGTGCAGGGGAGCTTGTGCCAGCAACTGGAAGCAGTGCAACCATGGCAGTCAGCAAACAGGGCTGGCTTATTGCCCAGGTCTGGGGTCTAGGCAGGGCTGAGCCCTGAAGCAATCACCTAAGGTGACACCAACTGATCAGATCCAGTCATTTGATAAGGTATCTCGTTGCCCCAGTATCTGAGCATCTCCTAATCTTTTTGTGTTGGTGGACAGTAAACAGTCCCTTCAACACACCTGTGAAGATGTTCCCTCTGGGAACAACACACTTATGTTGCTGCTTCTGGGAGGCCCAGAGATATGCCAAAGTGCCTGGCCTGCTGGTTGTTATATGCCTTTTTTTCAGATCAACAACGTGAAAATCTCAGATTTTGATGCCGATCCCTTCTCATTTTAGCCATCCCAAACCAGAAGGCTTGACCTTGGTGCACTGTGCACCCCGTCAGAAAGATGAAACTGCTAATATGAATTCATACTGTGCCCAGCACTGGAAATCTAGAGAAGAATTTCTTCTCTTCTGCAAAATCAGCAAATCAGACCCCTTCCTGTAAACAGTTCTTAGGAGTGCCATGACCACATGTGCTACAAAAGTCTTGACAACTAATGCTGGTATAGATATTTCTTTCAAAAGACCCATTCCTGTTTTCAGGTGGATCTTGAATAAGATGCCACTCATGCAGGATGAATGCCCATGTCCTCTGACAATGTTTGTCAGAGCAGGTCACTAGTTAACACAGTTAACACAGCTGGGACATGATGAGGAACATCTGTCTGATTTTGCTTGATAAAACTTCCTGCCTGGGAGACTCTAGACACTAACATCCAGCATGGAAGTAACTGAATCAGCTGCTGTCTTGCTGCATAGAGCATTTTTTCCACACTAGATCTATCCCAAAATTAGTCCAACCAGTCCATGATAGCAAACAAGACCCTTCTTCTTACAATGGGAAGTGACACACAGAGCCATAAGCAATGAGCAGTTGAATGAATCATCCTTCTTCAAATAGACCCAGGGTACAAGTGTCCACAGAAATAAGACCAATGAATCCCCTGGGAGCTCAGTTCCTGCCATGCCTTTAATATGTCAAAAGGCAGTCGGTGGTAGAAAATGGTCGCAGACATTCCCACCAAAGGCAATTTGTTTGGCTACAGATCTCAGCACACATCGAGCTCTGGTTTTGTATATTTACTCTGCGCTCACCTGTCTCCAAATAGCGTCACAAGTGGCCAACCTTGTTTTTCTCACCCATGCCAGGGCTATTACCCTTGCAACAGGCTGTGGCTTGGGAAGCAGCTTTTGGGCAGCAGCATTGCTTAGCGATACCCAGACTGTACACCTTTCAGGTGGTGTCCTGGGGCAGGATACTGACTTGAAAAGACAACGCGCCACTGCAAAATTATGAGATCTCAGAGTGGGGGGTGGCAAACAGAACATTTCCCTCTTTATCTGTTCCTCCATGCTAGAACAGCAACTTTGCCCCATGCACCTCATCCCCTGGAGCCACTGAGGCTCCCTGGAGCTGAGCTGCAGCTCTGACCAGGGGCTGGAATCTGCAGAACCTTCACCTGCAAGAGTGATCCCTTGAGAGGTATCACACTGACATGCAAGCTCCTGTTACTTTCATGTGTAGAGAAAATGCGCTTCAGGCCCTGTCAACAGGTCTCCTGTTCCATTCCTGCAAAAATTCCTTTCCAAAAACCTGCTGCCTCTGCCCTCCTGCTATAGATCTCTTCTGCTTAGAAAAATGGAAGATATTCACATTGAATTCTACCCTATTGGACAGTGCTTTTTGGTAAGTTAGAACACAAGCTCCTCAGACGATATTCTTTCAAGAGATCGAGAAAGAAGTGAAAGAGAAGAATGCACCATCTATTTATGTGCTAAATGTGGGATGCTTTAGGAGAAGCAAGAAAGTTTTTTGAGTCTGTAACCCAAGCTAGGTTCAAGTTCAAGTTCCCTCTGACAGCACAAATTACTTAATTGCTGTTAGAGCTGGTCTAAATGAGGGCAAACCTCATAATAATTTTAGCAGACATAAAGAATGGGCAGTGCTGGAACAACTTGATGACAGCACATGGACAGAGAAGTTGATACCCTGGAGGGAAGGAATGCCATCCAGAGGGACCTTGACATGCTTGTGAGGTGGGCTGGTGCCAACCTCATGAAGTTTAACCACGAGAAGTGCAAGGTCCTACACCTGGGTTGGAGCAATCCCAGGCACAGCTACAGGTTGGGCAGAGAAGAGATTCAGAGCAGCCCTGTGGAGAAGGACTTGGGGGTGTTGGTTGATGAGAAAATGAACATGAGCTGGCAGTGTGTGCGTGCAGCCCAGAAAGCCAACCATATCCTGGGCTGCATCAAAAGGAGCGTGACCAGCAGGTTGAAGGAGGTGATCCTGCCCCTCTACTCTGCTCTTGTGAGACCTCACCTGGAGTATTGTGTGCAGTTCTGGTGTCCTCAACATAAAAAGGACATGGAACTGTTGGAACAAGTCCAGAGAAGGGCCACGAGGATGATCAGGGGACTGGAGCACCTCCCGTATGAAGACAGGCTGAGGAAGTTGGGGCTGTTCAGCCTGGAGAAGAGAAGGCTGCGTGGAGACCTCATAGCAGCCTTCCAGTATCTGAAGGGGGCCTATAGGGATGCTGGGGAGGGACTCTTCATTAGAGACTGTAGTGATAGGACAAGGGGTAAGGGGTTAAAACTTAAACAGGGGAAGTTTAGATTGGATATAAGGAGGAAATTCTTTCCTGTTAGGGTGGTGAGGCACTGGAATGGGTTGCTCAGGGAGGTTGTGAATGCTCCATCCCTGGCAGTGTTTAAGACCAGGTTGGACGAGGCCTTGGGTGATACGGTTTAGTGTGAGGTGTCCCTGCCCATGGCAGGGGGGTTGGAACTAGATGATCTTAAGGTCCTTTCCAACCCTAACGATTCTATGATTCTAAGTAACAGAACATGTCTGCCCCAGCAGCATGTCTCACAGTCCCTTGCAAGCCCCGCTTCTCATTGGGAATCCAAATAATGCAAATGCAAAAAAAAAAAACAAAACTAGTCAATGAGGAAAAGTCCACCCGAGACTGGAAGAGCAGTTCCAGAATAATGTCTCTTTGCGGGCTCATGAAAGTCCTTCTAGCAGATGGTAAATCGAATGTGTGCCAGGAATTTCAAACACTCCTCAGGAAGTTCATGTAAACCATCAGTAAACCATTTGCACTTAAAACAGAGTGAACCCTCTTGCCCAAATGTGACCCAGATAATGTTTCTGACATGTTTACGTCTTTGGACAATACCTTTAAATTTCAATTCCATCTATTCATGGAGATCCAGGATTCCTGCAGAGCCTGAAAAATATACACAGAACTAAATTCCAGAGTAAAGTGTGCTGATAAAAGTAAAGAAACCAAACCAAACCAAAAAACCAAACCTGCTGTGCAGTTTACTTGAGTTGCAGTAGTTAAGACAGAGCAATGTCTGCAACTGACTTGCAGCTCACTTGCTTTTGCTGTTAGGTTCATTGCTGCTGCTTTTCAAGGTAGAGAGGGGGACTCCTCTCTGCTCTATCTTCCTCAGAATGAGGTGCAGAAGCTGCTGTTAAACACGATATAGGATAGACTGTTGGCAGCTCTGGAGAAACAAGAGCAACAAGAATGATGGCAACAGCATTGTGGAGTTCATTGACTCTTACCTTCTACCTTTCAGCTCCCAGACCTACAAGTGCTGTTAAATCCTCAGCAATTTATGGAACAACTTGCAACAAAATGAGTTCAAACCACCCGTGCGTGGCCAGGCTGTGACTCCTTCTCCCAGCCAATGTGGGAGGAAGGCAGAAGGGACTCATTTTTTAGACCAGGCTTTAGTCAAAACTGGATCACTGCAAAGCGATCTTCAAAGGGCTGAAATGTCAGAGCCCCCTGAAAGCATGGCATGCGAATCCCCAGTCATCAGAAGGCACTTTCCATGGGGGACATGCTAGCTTAGCCCTCTACAAACTTCACTGGCAGCATATGCACACCACTCCACGGCATACGTTAAAGCATCGCTTTGCCCTGCAAACCCCCCGATAAGCAGAGGCACTGGCAGGGCTGCTAAAATTGCTGTCAACATTGTACACAGCAGTTTCCCCTCCTCCTTGGGCCTTGAATAAACTTCTCTGCTTTCCACCCTACAAAGAGAAATAGCACATTCCCCTCATGCGCCATCTGAGCTGGTGGGAGTTGCTGTGGCTGTGGGGCCATGGTGTGATGCTGGTAGAGTAACCACACAGGACTGGATGTATGTATAGCTTTTCTTTGCCTGAATCCCAGCTGTGGAGTTTTGTCCCTCCCAGACCCCAAACTTGTTGCTCAGGCTGTGCTGCTGGCTTGGCTTACCATATCAGGGCTTTTCCAATGCTGCACGGGGGTAGGAAGAGCAGCAGAAGGTGCAGAAGAGAAAGGAACAGGGACAATAGGTTCAATGAAAGGAATTGTTGCCAGCAGAGATCTTGGGTTGCACCTTCAGACACAGGATGACAGCGGGACTTGGTTTGCATCATAGCTCCTCACATTTGACTTTCATAGCCCAGTACTTAACCAATGCCCTCCAAATGCCTAATGAGATAAATATAGTTGTTATCGGGCAAACTCACAACTGCTTTTGTCTGCCAGGGAGGTTTTTGCCTGGCATGGTAATGGTTCTGTAGGAACCTGCTGTAATTACTCAGCAACCTGCAACAGCCAGCACACACTTGGCACGTAGGAAAAGAAAAGATCCTGTGTTGAACTGCTGTCCTGTGCGACCTGAGGAACTCCTGTGCTTCAACTCTCCCTCAGGCCACCTTTTCAATGACAGATGCAGAGCATCCCTGCTCACATCCCAAGTGGCCTTCAGAATGGCCCCCAAGCCCCTAACTTGTGGGTTCTCTTCTGGTTTTAGGACAGCTGTGCTCATTGAAGGAGTCAGCAGAAGGCTACCTCCACATGGAGCTGTGAACTTGTCCACCAGCATTCCCTTCAGGGCTGTCCTGTTTTGCCCCTTTAGGACCCATCATCTTCCCCTGGGATCATGGCTTGCTCCCAACATTCTGTTCAAACTGCAGTCCAGCAAGTGGCAAATGCTGCTACACGATCCATCAGCCCAATCAGGTGTAATTCGGCAACTCAGCTTAACTTGGACTTAGCTACTTGCCTGGGTGAAGCAGGTGCCTGGGTGCCCTAGGGGCATATGGAAAACCAGTGCAAATAACATGCACCTAGGTAACCCCCAGCCACCGACTTTGCTGATGTTTCAGTGAAGAGCATCAGCAAAATAGATGCAGAAATACACATAACATTTCAGACATTGCTGAATGTTTCAAAGACAGTGAGAAAAACAAACTAAATAGTGCAGGGCCACTTGTGTTTCATCCAATCTCCATTCCTCCACCTTCAGCTCAACATCTCTGGGTGCAAACTGGTGGTAATAGGAAGGATGTTGTCTGTAACACCAGGAAGAAGAATGCTGCTGAAACAGCTTGAGTTCAGAGTCTAATGGGAGTATAGTTTTTGCCTCACCTGGTGCTCCTAGTCCTTCCAAAGTTGAGCAAGGTCAGAACATTCTCCCCATCATGTTGGGCTGGGTCTGCTGGGCTTCAGGACCTCAGGTCTGCAGTGCTGGCTTGCTTTGCTTTTCAGACTTCAATGTTAAACTTTCTTTGGTGAGTAATTTTCACGTTTGAAGTAGTTCTCCAGCTAAAAGGCAAATGGTATGCAAACATAACATGTTCCAAGGAGCAACAGAAGTCCACAAAGATGCTTAAAAATTATTAAGTGAAATAAACTTTATCTTAATAGCTTCTTGGGAGTAAATGGAGGGGATTTGCTTGTAACACCCTGTCATGTTGAGCATGCAATTTTTCCATATTCTAATGGTTTGCATGAAAGCTTGGATGCAAAGTAGCCACATGGAGATGGGGAAGATCCTCCAGGAACTGCTTTGCATGTGGAAATTAATTTCAGTTCAGCCACTTCAGAACATGTTTTCTGTTTACTTTCCACTGACACGGAATCAGCAGCGGTTGCATCACATGCGGGATTGGTTAGCCAGTTACATAATGCTTAATAAATCCAAGAGAAATAATATGAAACACATCACCCACTCTAGGAAGAGTAACAGTACCTCAGCCGGTGTCAGTAACCCATCTGGGCTAGGCAATGGTGAAGCATCTGAACCCGATGCTAGGGGGATGAGGGGTTGTGCTGCTGCACAATAGATGTGATTAGGAAAAATGCTTGGGGTGTGTTTAGAAGCCTTGAAGACAGACAGATTGCCTGGACAGACTATGTGTCATGGTAAGGGTATATCAAAAAGCAGAGCTCTCACTCCTGCAGAGAGAGCAGCTCACCCAAACCCACAGGGCAAGGCAGGCACGTGCTCACGCACCCAGATCCAGCTGTATCTACTGCTCGCTTAGGGCATTACTTCACCTCATTAATTTTCCTCTGAGTACTTGGTAAAATCATAACGGCCCTGTAACAGAAAGAGCAGGGTTTGGCAATTAAGCTATTTACCACAGAGTGTTTTCTCAGTAGTGGCGTGGAGGAGAGAGGACGCTTTGCTGAGGTATCAGTGCTGGTGCCCAGGGAATGAAGAGGAAGGGGGACAACCCAGGATGGGGCTGCCAGGCTAAACACAAAACAGTGGTGCTGAGTTGCACCCAAAAGAGTGGGGTGTGCAGGAAGACGACAGTGTGAGTGCCCCAGCTCTCCCAGGAAAGCTGTCCAACCTACAGAACCATTGCTCCAAGCACACTCCACTGCAACGGACCAGTTCTCCTGTCCCACATTTCCCTGCCTGCTCTGCTCCCTCACTTTACTCCTAATCCCAGGGGAAAGCTGCTGCTGCCTTCACCCACCCTGTGGTTAAATACCAGCAGAGGAAAAGCTAGGGATGAAGGGGTTAACTACTTCAGGCTCAGCACGAGCCAAGTCTGTAAGTGACTCCCTATTGCTATTTCGAAAAGAAGCTGAGTGGAAAGGGAAAGGAAAATAGAAAAAAAAGAGAGAGGTTTACTTTACAACCATCATTATTTCATCTGCAGAGTTTATACAATGGAAAATAAAAGCCAGGGTACACGAAGTCAAATCATTTCTGTTTCATTAATGGTATGGAAATCGTTTTGTTTTTATAGAGGAAAAACAAATGTGAACTCGATGTGTGTGTGCGCGCGCATGCAACTCCTTTCATTGCAAAGGGCAGAGCAGTGAAATCCAGAAATAAAAAATGACTCAGAGGCCGTAGGATCTATGAGTCAGTTGAGCTGTTGTTGTTTTTAAACACAAGCAAGAGCACAATATGGCAGATAATTGCCTGTGCAGCCCTCCGGTCACAGGCGTCCCCACCAGCCTGGCCATCCTGCAGTAGCACGCCTGCTCCCTGCCAGCCCACCCCAGCACTGGGCACCACCCGAACCCTGAACTGGCACCCAGACCTCCAGGACCCAATCCCAGAGGGGCTGAACATGGTTATCCCAGCAGGAGCAGCTCTGGGGGAACAGAAAGTGAAATCCGGGGCAGGAAATTTGATATCTCCTGGAGGGGAAACACCTTGCTATGGGTGGAGGAGAAGAATCCCTGGCGTTGCTCAATTTCATTGCCTTGGGCAAGAGCAAGATGGGCTGTGACAGTGGATGGGAGAAGCAGTTCTAAGGGCAGACGGAAGAGCAGCGTGGGGTTGGATGCACTGCCCCTGTCCTCACCCACAAGCACAGACATCAACTTACTGAAATCAAAGAGAAATCCCTCTGGCCAAATCCTCCCTGCCAAGTGCCAGGTATTGTCTCAGCAGTACTGGCTTTCTTGAGGCATGACCCTAGGGTACTGCTCTAGGAAATGTCCCAGTCCCCCAGAAGAAGGGTCATTGCACTGACGCATAGACAACTTGTAAAGGGTACCCAAGCAACACCGGAGATTACCAAAGCAGAAGGACAGACAATATTCTGCAGAGCTCATCTCTCCCCGGGGTGAAGTTAGATCATGATGTAATTTAAGCATCTGAAAGAGATTGGAGAAGTCTGCTGGTACAATTCATACCCAATTTACTTTGTAATGGGACTAAGCAGAATTTGCTAAACACTTAATTTAAAGGGATATTTTCACAAAGGAAAAATAAGTGGTGGAATAAGTCAGTTACCAGCCTGTTTGAAGAAGATCCAAGCAAACCAGAAATGTATACTGCATGCCTTTCTGGCACTGGAAAGCACTGATGTCTAATGCAATCAAAATCAGCCTTTTTTTATTCACCAGGAAACATTACTGGCTCATATCTTGCTCCATAATGCACTCTGCCAAGTACAATATCTATTATGCAGAAAGATGTGGGACCACATACCTGAGGGCAGAGCCTGGTCTTCTGAACTGAATGCAGCCTGAGAGCTGCTGGGTTTCCTGGGGGATCTGGGTGTTTGTGTCTTTCAGGAGCAAAAACATGGGATAATAAGTTTTTTCAGCTCCATTTGGTCTGCTCTACCTCTCCTACAAAGATAAAGATGCAAACTTTGTAAAACACATAGAGTGGCTTGGTACTAAAAGCCTCTTCAGTTCAACAGCTGAAAGTAGCACCAGATTCCACCACTGGAGAAGCAAAACTGTGCTGGAGGAAGCCAAGCTGCATATGAAAGGAGGCACTAGAACAGATTGCCCAAGGAAGTTGTGAATGTAGCACCCTGGCAGTGTTCAAGGCCAGGTTGGAAGGGGATTTGAGCAACTTGGTCTAGGGGAAGGTGTCCCTGCCCATGGCAGAGGGTTGGAACTGGGTGATGTTAAGTCCTTTTCAACCCTAGCCATTCTGTGATTCTATGAACATCTTAAGCCTAGTTCTGGGGAGATCCTGCAACACTACAGTGAGACCAGGCGCTTTCTGACAGATCTAGCTCAGGCTGGAGCTGCCTGCAGGAAATCTGGGGTCTCTGCTACACAGGTCATGCTAGACAATTGCAATGGTGGCTTCTGACCCTGCATAGGATCTCCTTAAATCAGGGACATAGGAATTAACCTGATGTAGCCCATCTGTGGCACTAGTGATTGCTTCATGGAGGAGGCAGCTGAGAAGCAACCTGCCAATGGAGAACACCTAGATCCTGGTGTTCTCACATGGGTCAGCAAGACAGTGGAATCCATCAGCCCTGCTGTTGCTTAAATCCTAAAAACAGGTACTGGATATAATATGGAAAGAATTTGTTTGTTCTTACAATACTTTTATGAGAGGCTCTGCTATTGTGTAATCATGTCATTAGCCATGCATGAAAGCCCAAGGCAAAGCCTAATCCTAAATTTAGCAGTGGATGAAGGACTTGCTGCTGAGCCCGGGCTCACCCAGGTGGAAAAGCAGGTCTCAGCACAGGCTGGGTTTCCATCAGGCCACCTTCTGGGGGTTTCCAGGAGCAAAATGGCTGCAGGGTTGAGATAGAGGTGCTCCCCAATCCTGTTTTATTGTGCTGCTGTCAGAGAAAGCCACACAGCATGGCAGCTAATCTCCCAGGCCTTAGTCTCTCCAAGTGCAAAGCATGGGGATTACAGGCTTACTGACCTGCATGGAAAAGATGATGCAGGGAGCTCCCAGAGCCGCTGCAGTATTGGCAAGCTGGGAACCCCTCTGCAACTGCTGAGTTAGCATCAGCCCCATCCCTGAGTGCTTAGAGAAACACAGGTAGACCTCACTGTAGAGCATTAATGACCTAAAAATGTTCATTTTTTCTTTGTCCTTGAAGAATAAAAAACAATTTAAGATAAATTTACTATTGAAAGATGGAGCATAACCTGAAGGACCTATAATGGCAGTCCTATATGGCAGAGGCCTTGGTCCCCTTCTACCTGGTGAAGAGGAGAGCTGGGGGCAGTTCAAGTGTCTTAACACCTCATACCAAGCACCTTTCCTTAAGCCTGTCTGGTGTTTAGTTGTCACAAAACAGCATGCTAGAGAGAATAATTGAGAATTAAAATTGCTTGTTCTGCCCCATAGCAAAAATGCATTGCCTGCCATCACTTTGGCTATGAAGCAATGAAGCAGAAACTTTCCCTATAATGAACGCACTGTGCCTCCACCTCCATGCACCCCAGGCTTGCTCCTTAGTGATTCACCCTCTTTGAGGGCTGCAGTGTGCAAAAAGCTGGAGCCAGAGTTCAGTGGTGGATGACCTACCTGCTCTCTGGGGCTGCACTGGTAGACACAACCTAATGAGAGCCCTGTTTATCCCACTGGGTTCTTACCCTGCAGTCACCATTGGCAGCTGAGCACATGGCAAGCGAGCAGAAAGCTCCTCTGCTGGGAACTGACTGCTTCCGCTTCTGCGGAGATGGGATAGTATGAAATTCTCTGTGAGAGCTGTTTTAGATGACTCTCTTCTGGGGGGAGGAGAATGGGTTATTGACTACAGCAGTGGGCCTTGCAGGTGGCCAAGCAGAAAGCATGGATGCCCTGAGGACGAGAGGTACTGCCCTAACATGCATGAAAAAATATCCTGGTGTCCTTGGGTGGTGGTATCACCCCTGCTGCTCTTGCAGGAGACTCAGGCAATTCTGGTGTAGTTTTGTCCTTTATTCCTCTACTTGAAAAATATCTGATATTCTCTCAGTAACCTCTCTGGGGTCCCCATTATAGATACCAGAAGACTTGATCCCCCTCTCGTGCATAAGAGAACAAGCCTTCCTATTGATAGGAAGCCAAGCTCACTGTGAGCCCACCTATCGGTGACTTCAAACCATCTTTCCAACTGTCATTCCACAGTAACTTTGACTAACTGTACTATTTATTGGCTCACATCACATACTTATGGCTTCAATTTATTTTTGGAAAACTCAACCCACATTTAATTAGTTTATAGTTTGTTCCAAGTTTTGCTTATCCAGCTTTTTTTTTTGTCTTTTTTTTTTTTTTAAGTTTGTATTTTGATGTTTAGCATTTGCCTTGGCAACATCTGGAACCCCTTTATGGAAGTGTATTGTTACTTTTACTGCTCGTGCAGCTTTATTAAATCATCCAACTATTAATATTGAAAGTGTTCATCTGGGTCTAATCAGGGCCAAGATGAGTGATGTGGCAGTTAAATTGCACCTACCAGCTAATGGTTCAAGGACACAAAGTCCTGAAGGAGCTTGCAGTGGGCTTTGTGCTCTTCTTTTTAGCTTCCTAGGAGAAGTAGTGGGGGAAAAAGCAGGTATTCCTGCTCTGACTTTTCTTTCAGAGCAGATAACAAAACTGCAGCCTGAGCTAGTTTAGAACCATTTGTCTCCAAAGAATTTTGTCTGGTTACCACAATATTTCTGGATCTTCTTTCCATATTTAACTCTTTCCTCTGCCCTGGCTTCCCCCCTTCGCAGAGCAAACGACTGTCAAGTCAAGATCCCCACCACATGAACCACTACAAAACTGTCAGAGCTGACATTTTGCTCTGAGACCTAAAGTAAATCCTCAAGATAAGTAACATAGCAAGTGGGTGTAAAACAACAAACTCCATCACTCTTCTGCACCAGTGACATCTACAGACTGGATTTATACATTTGCTTCTCCTCTCCAGGGCCTCCACATATCCCTGGGATGATGGTGCTGAGCTCATGGTCCTGCATGAGCAGGAATCAGGGAATGAACAGGTTGAGATGAAGGGGTGAAAGAAGAAATATGGTGGCATCACCAGAGCACAGCCTGGGTGTAGTAGGGCTGGGTTTTGGGGGAAGAAACCGAGTTACCGTCAATTCTCTGTTCCCACGTACTAACACTGATAGAGTCTGTAGAGCACAGTGGCTGTCACTGTGGATCGGTAGCCCCTTGCAAATACTGGGCTTAATTTCTGATCCACCTCCAAAACTCTTATCCTTGAGAGAAGTTTTGCCCAGGACCCTTTGAGTCTTCCCCTGGCAGAGAGAGACAGGGAGATGTGGGTAGCTTGTGCTGGCTGCAATTGCTTCAAATCCCGGCTGAAGTCACCATTTCAGTAGCTAACCCTTCAACAGATGGGAAGCATTGGATTTGTTGAGGTAACCCACAAAATCCCTAGGTGCCTCGGCAAGACAGAGCAGCCCAATGGGAAGGTGGGATGCTGTGCAAGAGGTAGTGGGCAGCATCCTCACTTGCTCTGCTCCAGGCTCCCCCCTGTACCTTGCACAACGTAATCCCTGCTGAGCTGCATTTTAAGCCTCACATGGGTCATTTAAAACAAAATTTCCTCCTTCCAGCTTTCAGGTGCAACAGACTTTTCTTCTGCAGCCAGGTTCCCCCTCTGCTGTTAACTTTGGCCCTACATAGGAGGCCGTGGGAGCTTGTAAATGGTTTAATTTTGTGCGGGCACCTTCCAGCTGTGATTTACGGCTGTCACATGGAGGGGGGGTCTGGGACAACAAGGGAAGCTGAGCAGGGCCATGAGATGCTCTCAGAGCAGGCTGTGAGCTCTGAACTTGAGAAGCAAGGAAGCTAAAATGCCCTTTTTGCCACTGGGACAGTATATGAGTTAAAAAGGGACCATAGGCTTGGCCATTGGCCACAGGCAGGTCACAGGTATGACCATGAAGAATGCAGGAGGTGCCACAGGGTGTGCTCCTGTATCAGCAGAGCCTTGCTTGCAGGACTGATGCTTTGCAAGCCACAGCCAAGGATCTCTCAATTTGTTTCTTATACAAACTAATACAGGTGATGGAAAAGCCCTGTGACAGCTGTTGCAGAACAGTGATCCATGACTGTCCCTTTCACAGGGGATGGGAGCACTCAGTGCTGATGGACTCCAGCAGTAGAGAAACACAGATGGTTCAAACCTTCAAAAAATTAACTGCTGAGTTCAAGTTCCTACCTGAAAACTCTGGAGTGTGTTTACTCTGGAGTGTGTTTAAATGAAAATGTATAAATATATATTTGAACACAAGCCACTTAGTGGCTTCTTTTTTATATATATATATGTAGAAAAAGACATTCAGCAGCCTTAAAACAGGAAGTTTAAATTTAGCTGGGATTTATCCCTTAGCTGAGTATAGTTCATTCACCCTTTGTATAAAAATAGAGATAATTTTATGCCCGTGAGATACATGCAGAGCAGCTCCACACAGGCAGCAGCTATTCCTGCCACTGCAGCTGGATCTGCTACTCTAGGGGCAGGAGAGCATCTCATGTTGGGCCACGGCAGAGCAGGCAGCAAAGCCATGGAGGCAGCAGTCCCTGTTGCCCCAGAACTCAGTAAGTATCAGCCCATGGTTTATTGCCAAAAACAGATGCTTGGGGAGCAGGCGGCAAACATGTTTCCTGGCTTGGGCTCATTGAACAGGCAGAGGGAGGATGAGGAGGCAGCAGGAAAGGAGGAAGCTGCCACAGCCTGGTCATGCACTCCCCCAGGGAAGGGAATAAACAAAGACTTCAGGCATGCAGAGAACTAGAGATGTCCCTTTTCAGATGTGGTATGAACTCAGGATGAGGAGAGGCACTGATTTCAGCCTGGGTTGTAGAGGAAGAAATAAACTTGCCCTTGATGATAAATAGTACGGGAAACACAGCGGGAAAATGTGGTTCTTTGTGGCCTCCCAGGCTCTGCAAAGCTCTCACCCATCAGGACCTGCCTCCACACTGCCAGCATCCCTCTATCTCCTCTAGGCTTCTTCGGCATCATCTAAAGCACATTTGACCAAGCAATGGAGCAAAATCAAAGCTATAAAAAATATGGTCAATTCGGGCTTCTTCACCACTGGTGTGGAAATCGCTGAGAACAGTGGTTACTTTTCCCCACTCCAGGCAAGCATGGCCACACTCACCCTCCACCACCTCTCTGCCCCTGCAGCCTGCAGTGTCAGTGCTCGCCGCAGCCTGAAGACCAACCTGTGCAAGTGGTGTGACTCCACGCCACCAGCCTGCGAGGAGAAGGTGTGCTACAGCAACTGCAACCTCAACTCCTACTGCGAGGACCCCTATGAGATCTGCGTGGCCATATGGTAAGTGGCAATTCCCTTGTCCAGGTGGGACTTGAGTGAAAAAGGGGTTCGCTGCTCAGCAACTCATGGGAACACACATGTATGTACCCCTACACTTGAATTATTGCCCATTAGAATAATTTCGGACTTTCTCTTCCTCTCCCTTTGACTCTATTATAATTAAAACTACAATTCACAGTAAAAAAAAAACAAAACAAAACAAACCATTGGTCTGCCCTATACTTAGTACCTGCTTATTTTCTAAATAAATTAAGCATTTAAGTGCCTGACATGGAGTGTGGCAAGTTTGCTCCTGGACCTCTAAAGCCCCATAAACCCCTGAATTTAGCTTTACAAGCTGAACCCAAGGGCAAAACCAGCACCCCTGACGCCCAAAACCATTATGTCCTCCCTCATCAGGCTGGTGAAACCCTGGCTCATGCACAGGGGTGCAGCCAAGGCTGTCTCTGTCCAGCACATGGATGTCTGAGCTGGTACCAAAGTGGGGTTTAACCCACTGGGTATAATTCACCTCCTTCCCATCCCCTGGGAAAAGCCCTTTTCTGCTTCTGCAGGAGATACCTGGGAGGGAAACGCAATCTTGCATTTCAGACCATGCATCCGCCACACCATTTGGCCCGGAAGAGAGCCTCCTCCAGCTTTTTGGTCCCCATGAGCAAAACAAACAAACATCCATTTTGGGTCTGCCCAGAGTGATTTTCCTCCTCTTTCCCTTTTAATTTGGCTGCCAAAGCGAAAGCCAGCCAAGCACTTATCACTAGGCTTTATCTCAACCTGCTAATTAGCATGAATGCTGTATGCTCCACTTCCCGTAGGAGTTTGCCTCAACATAATTGTTGCATTATGGACTTTAAAAGAAAACAAATCACAAACCCAACAAGAAATCCAAACAAGCAAACAAAATCCACCCCCTGCCCTAAATTCCCCTACACACACAGAGAAGCCACCTTAAATCCTGGGTAGGCAATCCAGCACCTTGCTCAATTTTCTCATTGACAGCCTACATGTACAGGAAAAAGCAAGTCCCCCACAGCATAAATCCCCATGCCAGGGAAGCAGTCCCACTGCACAGGATGGCGCTGCACTGTGCATCATGTATTGGATGGGGTGAAGCAGCTGTGGGGTCACAAATAACCTGCCAGCCCTGTAACCTCCTCCCAGCATCTCCCACCCCATTTTAAGATTAAGATCCCTGCAGTCAGGGCTCACCTCCAGGCCAGCCTTGCTTCTCACTGCTCATTTGCAGAGGCATATTTGGATCATATGAATTTGTCTTCTGTGGATATCACAGTCATAGGTCCCATGCTCATAAGCAGTGTGCTCATGTCCTGCAGCATGCCCAGCCTGAGCAGCCCACAGAGGAGGTGCTGGAAGCTCCTCTTACAAATTACCTGGAAACACAAAAAAATGTGAGGAGCACTGAAGCTGGGGGACTTCATCAGGGAGAGGACGACAAATCAGGGTTCTTCCCTCAGCTCTTATGGCTGATTTCCCAGCTGACCTCGAAGGCATCGTGAAACCTCTTCATACCCTCACCTTCCTGCTTTGCACTACTAGGTTGGGAAGAAGAGGCTGTCCCTTGAAAAGTAACTAATGGTTGTAATTTCCTTTGAGTGGTCCCAGGAGTAGCTGCAATGCTTTCTAGCTGCCTGTAGCCCCTGTAGGGCCTGTCATTCCCCATCACACATCCTCACCCAGGGCTGTCCTTCAAACCCAGCCAGTGCTGGGTTATCCTGCCTCCTCTGGGAAAGGCAAGGACCAAACCCTAATGCTCTGCTCCCAGCTCTTAATTACCCACTGACTCTACAAGGCAGGTGCTGATCCTCCCCATAGAAGGGCTGCATCCCAGGTTGCATTTCCCTGATGGTGCCTGCAGGGCAGGAGCCAACCGTCCCCACACTGCACGGTATGCCTTGCATGCCATGCCAGCAGCCCACACTAGCTCCAATCTGGCCCTCCAGGGGTGAGAGGCTCCGTGGTGACGCCAACAACTGCTTCCTAATCCCATTTCCAAGCTCCAGCTCCTTTCAAATGCCATTATCTGCCCCCAGAAAGGACATTACTGAGCCTACCTGGGCATCTCAGTTTTTGAGAATTGCTTTCCTCACCCAGCTTGGTTAACAGTGGTTGGAGACGAAGCCACGGGTCCAGCAAGGACAACTCCGCCATACATCAAAAGAAGGGAGCTCCCAGCACTGGGATGTGGCTGTGCTGGATCTTCTAGCCAAGCCACCTCATCAACATCATTGACCAGTGTTGCCTTAATCCACTTGGAGAGCTGAGGTTTTCTAGCAAAACAAGCACCCTGTGCTTGAGGAGTCAGACAACAGCCAGAGCCAAAGCCATCCTTTTGCTCTGCATGTGACACTTTTCCAAAGCTTTAATGGGAACCCAACCTAGGTGCTGCTGAGCAAAAACTGTGACATGTGAGAAGGACTAACTAACAATGCTCAGAAGCCAGACTAAGAAAAATCTCTAAGGACATCATCACTCTGGAGCTAGACCTGATGCTGTGAGCCACATTTCAGTGAGTAACTGCAGTTTCATGAACAAGATATTTTGGTAATAAGCCTTGAAATATTTCACCTGTTCTCACTGTATTTGCTGAGTGTCTGTGCACAGTCAAATGCATCACAAGCACAGGGGTATTTTGCATCTCCACTTCAGAAAGGGAAAAAAATCTCTTCAGAAGTCTTCACCCTGCTGGCTCTGTCTCTCAGCCAATGGGAGGGACATCTCGGTCTTTCCTGGGTGATGTTATAATCATCTCTGACACGGGGTGTTAGATGGACTTCAAGAAATACACAATGATTGAAACAAAAAGGGGGAAAAATAACCCCCAAATCCAGCAGGTCTGTCCTTTCCTTTTGGAAAGAACAAATTCCCTAGAAATGCCAAGAAATTACACTTTTACCTGCATCTTAATTACCTAAATGGAAACAAGGAGGAGCTAAGGTTTATTTGCATCCCTAGCGCTCCTCAGTCCCAGACACAGTGAAGACTGGGACATCACCAGGTTTCATTTGTACTTGCTCAGTGTCTCAGGCCATGGCATAAATGCAGACAGAGCCCCGTGGTTGGGGAATTGTATTGCGTTCACGTTATAATTTGGTAGCTCCAAAGGTCAAGCCATTTCTAGAAATAGCCCCAACCAGCAACTGAAGGGCTCTACTGCCGCAGGTTGCTGGAGGCAGGAGCAAATGGTCCTGCAATGACAGGGCATGACAACCAGCAATTAGTCCAGAGAGAACCCGGGGTGAGATGGCTTTTACCCATTCCACCTGCGCACACAGGTTGAGGGAAGCAGAAGGGAGCACCAGCCAAGTGGTCACTGGTAGGCAGGCATTTTGGCCCTCATATTTCCCCAGTAGAAGTGAAATTTGGGCGGCAGAGACTCCAACCCCTGCTGAGGCAGAGATGTTACAGCTTGTATTGCAGCAGAAGTGACATACAAGGTAGGACCCTCATTTTGGAAGGTTGTCTTAGGATCATGCAGCCCCAAACCTGCTGGCCTAGCACTTGGTGCTAGTAAAAGAGAAATTTTGCCCTGGAGCACTCAGCCTTAGGGTTGGCACTACCCAATCCAAGGCGTGATTATGAACTGGTGAATTCTACTGGAAACAATCAGAGCTTCTGGCTCACATCCTACTATTGGCATGAGCTAAACATTTCTCAATATTTGGAAGAGACAAAGAGCTTTAACAAAGCCCCTCAAAAGCATGTGTAATTAAAACTATACCAGAACCACTGCAAACAAGTCATCCCCTACACAGATTTGCTTAAAACAAATGATCTTAAACCCAGGTTTAAGATGACATGCAGGTGACACAAAGGCTGAACAGCAAGACTAATGTTTTGTTGGTTCATTTGGCTCACACAGGAGACAGGACAACGAGAGCATCAGGATCAGCACGCTCTGCCACAACCCCCACCGCCCCATTGAAAACCTCATGGTCCCCAACTACAACACCTCGCACTGCATCATGACCCATCAGCCCAGTGAGGAAGGGATCATCTACATCTGTGGCTGCGTAGACGAGCAGGAGTGCAACGATAAACTCATCTTTGAAAACCACACCAATGGCGAGTACTTTTGTTAATGTTATTTATGGAGGGAGAAGCACCCAACGCTAATGACAACTTGTATTTCCAACAGAGTAGGAAGTGTGATGCCAGAAAGACCTCTTTCAGTATTTTCTTTGACCTCCTTTTGTTAAAACTAGGCAAAATTTTTACCCCGTTCCTGAGCCCAGTATTTTGGATGTGGCTAAACCATCCCCCCAGCAATGCCTCCAGCCTTGGCCTGGAAACATCAGGTGATGGAAAATCCACTGTATCTCTCACTGGCTGTGCCCTTCAGTGCAAGGCGAATCAGCCGGGGAACCTGAAAGCTGACGCAACCCAGCGTGAGTCAATGCTCTGAAAGCTTTAAATAAATCCTTTTGGAGCAAATCCTGCCCTGCACACCCACAGGAACTGCTGGTGTCTGCCATGGCTGCAACCCAAAAAGGTGGACAGAGCCGCCCTGGTGCTGCACACACACATAAGCACGGCCTGGCACACCCATAGATGCTTTTGCAGATGGCTGGAGATCCAACAGGAGCTGTAAATCCACACAAGGGAAAACTAAAACTTTCTGTAGCTTAGGAGGGTCGTATACTTTGGAAATGCTTTCAGCAAGATCCTGAGCTTCTGGGGGTTTGTCCAAGCCTCCCTAACTCCAAATGGATGAGGTTTATCTAAGTGCCCATCAGGAATCTGACCTGTAACAAAAGCAAAGTGAAACCCCTCCAATTTTCCATAATTACAGAACAATGAGATGCTGAAAATGAGCCTAAGCAGACCCTGCAAGTCTGCGGCATAACTTCTCCTGCAATGCAAGGAAAAAAGTAAAATCACATAAAATGCAAATTCTCAGAACAAACAAGCCACTCTTAATGAAGGCTATGATGCTAAATTTGGCAGTTCTTTGCTGCTTCCTGAGCCAAACATAACAGGTACACACACTTCTAAGGAAAGATAGTCAAATCCCAGAGCCGATGCTGGGATATATAATTTCACACAGAAATGACAACTGGCTCATTGGAAATGCCGCCCCCTCCGAAGGCTTGCACAAACAGCCGCCTCCTGCCAGCCGGCACGCGAAGTGCTGCGAGAGCAGTGCAGGCCTTAAGCAATTATCTCCTCCTGGTGTGGTTTGTGGGGCCAGCTTGGCAAGCCCCACACTCAGAGACTCCAGCATTTACATCCTTTTTGTCTGCTTTAAGGGATCATTTGCACCTTAAATATTAACTTAGGGCCATCTTCAGCGGTACAGACAACTGCTGAGCAGAGAAATATCCAATACAGATGAGCACTTCTCCGGCAGCTGAAGCAGGCAGATTGTTTTCCCATTTCTCTATTTCTTAAGCCCTGCTTCTACATTTGGGCTGCTGGGTGGCACAGCCCTAGCACCAGGGCTGCAGGGGACCGCATCAGAACTCAGAGACCACCCTAACGAACATGCCAAAGCACCATCTCCTAAAGCCATACAAGCAGGAGCCTGGTGGACACCTTGAGATGCTGGGTAGAGTTGAGCATGCAGAGACCTCTTCACCCCTGCACCAGCTCAGCCTAGCACTGGAGGTCCATCTCCCCTCAGCAGGGATGGAAAAACCCACGCAGCAGTGCTCAACAAAGCTTGGGTTTCTAGACCTGTGGTAATCATCAGACCAACTATCTTTGTTCTGTGTAAAAGGAGTCAAGCCATGCTGCAACCCCTCCCTATCAAAGGGCTGTGCATCAGGAAGAGGCATCCTCATGAAGGAATTTGCTGAAGTTGTGTTAACTTCCCCTTTTCAGGTCTCGTGCATGCAACTCCCTTAAAAACATCTTCTATTTCTTTAGAGTTTCAAAGATGGGATCTTAAGTATTGGGTAAATCCATCGAAGCAGTAGGTGATATCCAGGCGTAATGCTTTCCAAGATAAACATATTCCTGAGTTAGTTATTGATTTATATCAGTTTAGGTTGATCTTGTGGTTTAAACCTGATGCCTGTTTTAGAAACGCTTTCACAGCCTCGCAGAAATTAGCTGCAGCACATTTTTTTGAAGTTTGCCAAGGAAAATAGCTAAACGCTCTGTTTTTCCAGAACCTGAATTATGATCTGCACACACTGAGGTCAAGCAGCGAGAGTTCTGCTTATGGAATGATTCTTATCCCTCTTCCCCTGGGTTATTATACTTGGCAGAAAAACCTCTGACTAAGATTTTACTTGAATATCTCTACTGAAGTCAGCATGTTTATTCCAGGAATTGCGAACATCAAAAGATCGAACAATTATATGTTGTGCGAGGGTTATGGCTTTGTGTGTGCCCCCCCCCCAGTGATCTGAAGGTTGACAGGGGTTTAAAAGAAATGAAACAAAAGCAGCCATGCCTGGTCAGTTGAAGGGGATTGGCGGTGCAATACGACAAGGAAGGAGATGCCAACACTGGCAAACAGCACCGCAGTAATGCTCCTTTACGTTAATTATTGTGCAGAGCATCCCATGCTCCCCTGGGCTTGGGGGTCCTGTGCACTCCCAGGCCTCAGCATCACCCCTGGCTCTCTGTGCACCACAGGTGTCCAGCAAGGCTCCGACACCAAAACCTCTCATAGATTTCCTCTGTTTGAGCCTTACCTCAGCTTTATCACTGCTATTGCTGCCTCAATTCCCCTTGCTGTGAGCACAAGCGTCACTTAGAAGCCACCAAAAGGCAACTGAGCCATTTTGGCAATGGCACCAGGGCCTCCCATGCTGCACTGCCCAGCCCAAGTAATGCTGGCCTTCATCCTGCCCTTCACTTGATATACAGAGCTAAGTTTGTGACCTAACTGCCTACTTCTTTGCCCGGATGGGTTTGTGTGCAGCGTGCATTGTAGCCCTGCAAAGGGCTGCGCTTCATTAATAGCTTCACCTATTTTCTTCCTCTACATGATGAAAAGGAGCTGTTGCAGACCCATGGTGGCAACATCCTCACCTTTGCTCTCCTCCTCCCCTCAGGCTACTCCATGCTGCAGAGCAAAGAGGTGATCCCAGTGGCCGCCATCAGCCTCCTGCCCCCACTGCTGGTGGCGGTGATGATCACGGTGATATTTTACCTCTGCCGCACACAGAAGCGGCGCAAGAGAACCAAGGCATGGGGTGGGAAACCGGGACAGCCCCCGGCACTGCTGGAGGCAGGGAGGTCTGCTGAGCGGGAGGAGAAGTTGTCCGTGCTGATGGATGAGAGCCCAACCAGCGCCAACCCTACCTGTGGCAGCAGCCGTCCCGCTGAGCTGCTCCCCATCGAGCTGGATGAGATGGTGGGCAAAGGTCAGTTCGCGGAGGTGTGGAGGGCCAAGCTGAGCCATAGCCGCTCGGGGCAGTACGAGACAGTGGCCGTGAAGATCTTCCCCTGTGAGGAGTACTCCTCCTGGAAGAATGAGAGTCAGATCTTCACTGACACCAGCCTCAAGCATGACAGTGTCCTGCGGTTCCTCACTGCTGAGGACCGGGGCATGGGGCCCCGCCGAGAGTACTGGCTCATCACCGCTTACCACAGCCGGGGCAACCTCAAGGACTACCTCTCCCACCACATCCTGAGCTGGATGGACCTGCAGAAGATGGCAGGCTCCCTGGTGAGTGGGGTGGCTCACCTCCACAGTGATTACACCGCCTGCGGCAGGCCGAAAATCCCCATCGCCCACAGGGACATCAAAAGCACAAATGTCCTGGTGAAGAATGAGCAGGAGTGCGTGCTCTGTGACTTTGGCATTGCCATACGCCTTGACCCTTCCCTGACGGTGGATGACTTTGCCAACAGTGGGCAGGCAAGTACGGTCCCCTGGAGAAGAACATTTGCAACGTTTTGCAAACCCTCTTTGCCCCTGGGTCAAAGTCTTTGCCCACCCCTGCTAATGCCTCTCTCCTCTTTATGGGCAGGTGGGCACCGCCAGGTACATGGCCCCAGAGGTCCTGGAGTCCAGAGTGAACCTGGAAGACTTGGAGTCTTTCAAGCAGATGGATGTCTACTCTATGGCCCTTGTTCTGTGGGAAATGGCTTCCAGATGTGAAGTGGTAGGAGGTAGGAGCATCACACTGGGGCTTCCACACACCTTTTTGCTCCCTTTCTCCACATACAGAGATGTGGCTCACCCCCACATCCCCACCAATGGCATGAGATCTGGTCTGGGGTGGCTCGGGTCTCTGCAGGACTTCTAAGAGCTGATGGCAAATCCTCCCCCATAGCTGTCTTCCCTGTGTACCATGACTTGAGGGAGCTGGCTCAGTGGGAAAGAAGCAGGATGGGACCCTAGGGGGTCATCTGGTCGAGCCCCTGCTCAGAGCCAGCTGGCCACCAAGTCACATCTGAGCCAGTGCCAGCAATGCAAAGCAAACCAAGCAGGAGGAGCCAAAGGTGCCTCCCCCTCCCTGGCCACAAGCACTTTTCTTTCAGAAAACACAAGAGTTTATATTGCAAGGAGGACTCACAAACTCCAGCCTCTGACAGAGCCACAGCCTGGCATCTGAACTCGCATGTAGCAAAACATTTAACTAACTGCCCTGCTGTTAGCTCCCACCTGCCCTTCTGCCTGCTCCCCTTTCCTTTTTAGCTCTCTCCAGTTCCTTCCCTACCCCACCTACTTGCAATACAGGCCCATGGACCTGCAGGAAGCTCCAGACCTTGGGGAGATAGCTGCCCCAGCTGCCCTGCATGCCCCATGCTTTGCAGTGGGAGACCCTTGCCTGGCTCAGATACTCCATGCATCTTTTGCTCCTGAGCCAGTGTCCTGGACAATTCCCTTCCCACTCTCATTTCACCTACATTTGCATCCCGGCAGGAGCTGGCAGAAAAGAGGATAGCCTCTCATTTCTGCAACAGGGAGCTTCTCCGTGGCCTCCCAAGACATGGGATTGCTCTTCAGGAAGGGCCATTTCCCTTCTAGCTTGATCCATGCCTACAGCAGGAATCTGGATGCTGGTACTGTAGTCATCTCTCCGATCTTTCACCAGCACAACACATTTTTAGAGTTCAAAATATGTCTCAAAGACAGACCAAGACCTTTGTAGCGTGACTCTTGGGTTCTGGAAGGTGGTCGGATGCTTCCTCGATCCTGTATCTAAAAACAAACTCTACATGAAAACCCAGCACTATGTTCCTGTGTTCAGATTCTAAATTGTTTCCAGATCTGTTTATTTTTGCAGACTGATAAAAACAAATTTATTCTTATCTGGTGGATCATACCAAAGCAAAGCAGTGAATCCATTAAAAGCATCCTGTAATGCAGATCTTGCTTCCTTGCAGAGGTAAAGAATTACGAGTTGCCTTTCGGGTCTAAAGTCCAGGAGCAGCCCTGCGTGGACACCATGAGGGACATTGTGCTGCATGGCAGAGGGCGACCCGAGATCCCGAGCAGCTGGCTAGTGCATCAGGTAAGGTGGGATTAGCTGGTTCAGAAAAAAAGCTGCCCACATTGCGCCACTTCAATAAACCAGCCTGAAAAATGACTGAAGTTGTAATCAAAGCAAAAGCAGGCAGAACTCCTGGGCCCCACTTCCAGCTCCTTTGGGCTTACCTGCATAAGTCCCACTACACCCATTTCCCTGGGGTATAAAAGACACCAGCCACAGGTACAGCAAAATTTACTGATCAATAGCCACAATTAGAAAGTGTTACGAATGCCAAGTAACGTTATCCTGAAGATAACTGCAAAATGGAGCACTTTGGTGAAGAATCTTCTCATGAAAGAGTGAATGACTTGAATCCACCCCACTTCTCCCCTAAGCACCGTATCCAGAAAGCTCTAGCTCAGAAAACATGCAGTCCCTCACACAAAACCGTCTCCCAGCGGGGACAGAGGGGAGGAAGGTGCATCCAGCCTTCTGTCTGCTTGGCTGGGAGGGTTTCAAGCTCAAGCTCATGACAGGTCATGACTTGGCATGTGAGAAGAAAGCCTTCCACTTCTACAAGCAAAGGCAAAACTGGAAGCATCTCCCTCAGGTGAAACAGCCAGGAAACACACATGAAGCTAAGAGCAGGGAACCTGCTAGGTTCAAGTCTTGCCAAGGGGAAGTCTTACAGCAGCAACAAGATGTGCTCTATTAAAACCATCCACAAGCACACCCAGACCAGCCAGCTCCAGAAACATAGCTTTCTCCTGGCCCTGACAAGTCCTCTCTTCCCCATGTCCAGTACTTTCTTCCAGCCATTTGGGACACAGGGGTAACAGGCACACTGACTGCAATTTTCTAATCTTCCCAACTTTAGTACTGCTTAAATCTCATGTCTTGTGGAAAAACACCATCCACTGATCAGCAGTTCAGCCCATCTGAATACCAAGCTGAAACATTGAGCCTGCTGGCTCACAGAGCCTTGCAGCATTCAGTGCTTCATTTTGCAGTATCCACCTGTAAAAGAGACTGCTGTTGCTTCCACTCTGCCCGTGTTGCACATAAAGCCTAGCTTTTCAAAAGGAAAGACGTAACTTCATGATCTTAGGAGGCCACGTGTTCCCTACAATATCTCCTCCCAAAACTGTTAGTTCAAAGACTCACAACTGACCTGACTGACTAAAGCTGCAAACAGCATCAAATGAATCTGCGGTTTTTGCTGGGCCACCAGTGGGTTTGTCAGTCTGAATTTCACCTGACCTTTTCCCTTGATGAAGGCAAATACAGGAACTTCAGTCAGCACTGCTACAGCCTTCGAGTATTCATCTTGGACATTCACCTCCCAGGGTCTCTGATAAATTTTGAAACCACAGGAAAAATATAGTGCCTGGGTTGTCAAAAAGCACATTCTGATAGTGCCTGACCCTAACTGTGCCATTTGCTGAGCTGAAGAAAGGCTGACTGCAGTCTCCACTGAGAAATAACGTTGCTGTAGTTGGGTTGGTCTAGCACATAAACAGAGCAAGGCTTTAAGGTAGTAACTTTCATGAGACCACCTGATGTTCACTAGGGAAGAGGAACAGAAAAGCTACATTGTGCTCCTGAAAGCCTGCCTCTGACTAATCTTAGGTGACCTAACAAACATCTCCTTACAATCCTGGCTTTACATGGTTTTCCGCGCATTTTGCAACCGGTCTCCCCAGGATCAGGCATGGGGCAGCACCATCTGCTGGGAAGCAGCAGAAAGCCACCGCTCTGTGTCACTCCTGAGGTCAATGGCTTCATGTGAGAGGGAGCACTGGGTGACACCAAGAAAGGCTGACATCAAGAAAGGGTGACAAATTGCTCACCTGAAGGGGAAGCTCCCATAGATGTTACCACCAACAAAAATAAGTTTGACACAGAGCTCCAAATGCTAGTTCCACATTTCAACCATCAGAATCACTCTCAGCCAAATTAGGACCTACATTGTTGGGCACGGTTTAAGATTTTCAGCAAACATAAGCATTAATCCCCCCAACAGAGCTGACTCACCCAGCTTGCTCCCCATCAGCAGCTCCAGGGCAACTGCTTGCAAGGCTGCACAATAAAACTAACTGAAGAAATGCATCTCCAAAGTTCTCCCAGATAACTTATGAACACCTTAAGCCCATGCTTCCACCTCGCTTCCCACCCCATCACACTGAAATAAAAAAAAAAACCCAAAAGTGATTATTTAGGCCAGGTAAGTTCCTGGATCTGGTTCATGAAACAGCTGAATAGACTCTTGTACCGGCACAACCAAAGGGCTGGTGCAGGACAAGAAGGAGCAGTGGGAGCTTAAGTCAATATTGCGCTAAAAATACTCTTGTAAAACTCAGCATTCTTTGGAATGTTGGAAAATCTGAGATATTGAATATAAACCCCAAACTAAGTCCACTTTGTGAGCAAATCAAGACATTCCAGTTGTACCATTCAAAAGAGCACCATTGTTACTTACAAGGCAAACTGAAAATAGATGTCATGACTTCAAGGCAAAATAAGCAAAGGAAACCTAATGACTAAACCATATGACAGTGCCATGTTCTGTTTGAGAAAAGGCTTATTTTAAAAGCTTCAGCTAAGCTAGCTCATTTTTGCATTTTAATCAATTACCCTCAAATCCTTCCAACTAAGCTAATAAATGAGTGACACAAGATTTACTGAAACACACCATCTGTCAGTTTTACTGCATAATCCTGTTCTCCCTAATCCATACCCATTACAGAAGACTTAGTATAGTGAACCTTAGCAGAGAGCAGTGAGTTCAGACTAACATGCAGGACAGAGGACACGAACAGTACATCTCTGTAGGACTTGCATTTTTCTTGTGTCGGTCCACATGAGACTTTCAGGTTGTCTTAATTACAAATTAAGAAATACACAAAAACCACTGAATAACATGAAGCTCTGCTTAGAATAATGATTTTACCATTGTGTTGCCAATGATGCAAAAAGCAGTAGCACGCGATAGGAATTATATAGGCAAAAAGCTTCAACATAGCTGTGTTACTAGCTTAAGAGTGGGAAAATACCAACTGAATTTTGTTTCTAAGGCCAAAATATTGGCACCCCCTTCACAAAACTACACAGTTGGAAGAAAATACATTATTGGGAGACATAGCCATTGTAACTGAGAGGAACTGAATGTGTTCTGGAGCATACTGAGAAGTATCCGATCCTACCTAAATCAAGACACTATTCATGGTGAGAAAAACAAAGTCCAGCTGCACTCTGCTATGAGTATTTGGCACAGCGCACTCTCTCAGAAAGCTGCTAAAAAGAGAAGTCATGTTGATGAAGTTTAATTCCAATCTTGCCTTTGAAATTTCCCTTTTCACACCCCAAACCTCCCCCCCCACCCAGATGTAACAGCCAGGTCACAGGCTTGAAACCCAGAGACCTGGGATCTGGTGCCAGCCTGCAGGTCTCCTCTCCCACCCTTCCTGATTCTAGGATGCTCTGATCTGAACAGGCAAGGCTGAGGCAGGAGTGTCTACTTCCTTCCAGCCGCTACAGAAGTCCCACAGTTAATACAGACCAGCTTCCAAGGAATATTTCCAAGGAGCATGGAAAATGCTTGGGAGTGGATGCCAGGTGAGCCAAGGCTGCAGCCCTAATACTAGCCGTGGCAGTAACGGTTGGCAAGCATTGGCACTCACCACAACTTACCAAGGCTGTTTCCTCGTGCTTAGGCTTGGGCAGAAAAAGTGTTTCTGCAGTAAGCTGTCGAAAGTATGGTAAACCACTGCTGTTGTGTTAGATCAGCTTCCAGCTCCCCTTCCTCTTGGCCTTCAGATCTTAATTTCAGCCTTTCTAACTGCAGGGAATGCGCTTTCTGTGCGACACCATCACAGAGTGCTGGGACCACGATCCCGAGGCTCGCCTCACCGCCCACTGTGTGGCCGAGCGCTTCAACCTGATGGCACAGATGGATTGTGATGATATCCTCAACAACAACACAGACAACGAGGCCAGCAAAACAGCTTCTCCAGGCGGGGAGCACCAGGACAGTGACGGCAGCAGAAACACGCAGTGACACAGCAGGAAAAAAGCCTCATCACGAGAAACAAGAGGATAAGTGAGAAGCATTTAGCTCATAGGAAAAAACCTTTTTCAAAATGGAACCAAGATCTAGTACATAACTTATTTATAAGATCTGTTTCCTGCCACAAATAAGTGAACTATGGAATCAATACTTTGGTTAAAGTGCAACCTTATATATGAACTGATTTTGTACCTACTTTAAATGTATAATGATGCAAAGCATCCCTTTTATTATTTTTTAAAATAATAATGTTTAATCTTTTATTAATAAGCTCCAGAATTCCGTGTCTATCTTTTGAAGTCCTTCCATATTGCCATCACAAGTTTCTCTTCTAATTGCTTATTCTGCAGAGATCAAGAGAATCGTCAATTTTCCTTTTTTAATGGTGTCCACACGCCATACAAAAAAAAAATTTATCTGTTGTAGCAGCATAGAAAAAACCATCTCAAGATGTTACACATCCTCAGTAGAAGAAATGCTGGCACCCACGAAAATTACTCATTGATCAGGCAGTCTTAATATGGTGTAATGATAGCCAATCTAGTTAGCAAAAGCCTGATTTGCTGCAACTCCAAGATACCTTTTTCACTGGGGAGTTCCTGCATGCATTGTTCAAGTGGGGCATGAAGTTTCTTTAATAGAAAACAAAAACCACTAAGAAGTCTCCATGCAGGACACCTAGACAACTCTTTCCCCATAGAACACTCCACTTTCCAGCCACTGTTAGGCAACAGATTTGTGCCATAGCAATAGTGTCAACACAGATGTGTTGGCTAATTCTTCTTGCAACTCTTATGCACCCCTCTGCTGTGCTACTCAACCCAGAGAGACACAACCAGGCAGAACCTGGAGCTTCAGTCCTGTAACCACCAGACCAAGCCAGGCTGCCTATGCAGGGGAAAGGCAACTAAGGAAAGGTAAGCCATACCTCAGTCGTGAACCCGGGCGCTGTGCATACCTTAATCCTTCCACCCTTGGGAGCAAAAACCTCACCTGCTGCTAAGCCCTGCAAGCCCATACCCAATTCTCACCTAAACAGAGGTATATCTTCTAGGACAGCATCAGAGAGGAATACTTCGCTTGCCAGTGTGCAGCTGAATGGATCAGCCCTACAAGAAAGGGGACTGAAGGCTGTTTTGGTTTTCCAAAATGCACAATTATGACAGCACCAGCCCATACAAAACACTTTTCTCTCACTGTTTCCTCTTCCTTGGACCATTTCCATAGCTCCTAAGCTATGGGCATATAACGAAAATGCCTTTAAACCCTTCAAAGAAGGATGGAAGTGGAATGCATTAGGCTGCATCAAATCTAAACAATAAAAACTTAACTTCAGCTACCAGGGATAAGTCTCCACCTGCAACTGTGACAGTACCTTTTACTCTCACCAATCCCCCACTTGGCTGGTACCTCCTGTCATTTTAGGATTTTTTCCCTTTTCTCTTGCAGTTTATCCTCCCCAGTTCACCATAAACACACCCCCTCCACCCACCTGACTTCAGTCTCATTTCTTTAATGTATTGACCACTGCTCTACTGTATGCATGCCCAAGAGAAACAGACAGCATGGGGCAGGTTTCCTGACATGGAGATAAACTATGGGAACACACCAAAATACACCCGGGCTATCCAGTCTTTCCTTCCCATGCAGAATTTCACCTACCAAGTTTTGCACCAAGTCGTTTGGATAGAACACCAATTAACATTTATTTGTTCTTCAAAGTTCACTTCAAGAGGCTTTAAAAGGCAGTCTGACCAATTCTTCCCACAGGTCAGCGGGTCAGAAGGGGATCAGCACACACAAACTAGACATTCAAGGCTGAATCTCTGATTCTGATAGCTGAAATGCAAATTATCCTGGAAGACAGACACTTAATACTAGGCTTGATAGTTTATCCTGTCAATATGCTGAAAAACTTCTTAGTCTATTTCCCTCCCCATGGCTAAAATCTTGAACATTCAAATTTACATACTAAATTTTTTTCTATGAAAACCAAGTCAAGCTTTTAGGATTATACACCTGAACACCTACGTTAAACAGGAGTGACTTGTCACACTCTCAGTCTTCCATGATCAACAAGGTATGCAGCACCTCTGAAGAAAGCCACTTATTTAACCTCCAAGATCTGTTTTTAACTCAGGGAGTCTAAAACCACTGAGATCAGTAAGAACTTTGCTCTTAGCCTCAGTGGAGCCCAATCAAGCCAAAAAGACAGAAGGGAACATAAGGTGAAATCCTACATTTGTCACGCTCCTTGTTGAACACACTGGTTCTAGCAAATACCTACATAGGAAGCAGCAGTGAGACATTCCCTTCACTCCACAAGGCACAAGATGGAAACAACAGCAGTTATGCAAGAGAATCAAATCTGGTCAGAGTTAAAAATACCTCCATTAGTCCACAGCATGCTTTCAACTCTCAGAAAATCACATAAATGTCTTACAATTTAAGCTGGATATCCAGTGGCTAGATTAGTTTTTTTTAAAACTGTTTTCAACTACATCCTTTGTTTCTAGAGGTAACTAGAAGTTTGCATCATAACAAAATCCACATCAGGAATCCATTCCAGTTCTTGTGATAATTTCATCAAAGGAAGGCTTTAATTTCTTTTTTTCCTAGCAGTACCGCCATGTTAAAAGAAATAGTTTCATGTGTTTTAAAAGACTACTTCTTCAGTGTTGGGTTTATTTTTACACAACAAAATTAGTAACAGCTTTCTTAGTGTGAAACCACAAGCATACCATATGAGGGTGGAAGAAAAATAACTTGACTAATAATATTATATAAGGAACACAAATGGGTTTATGGTCAACATGGGAACTTTTAGGTCTTTTACAGCCATCACCTTGACAGATTCGCAAATCAAAATTTCAAGCACAGCTCAGTGACTGAGTCATAAGTCTTTATCTTAACAAGCACAAGTTTGATCGCTGGAGCATGCTCAGCTGATAAAGGTTTGTTTTCTGAGCTGATCACTGCCATATTAAAAGCTGGATGTTGGACCAGAGCCCTTGCTGTTTGTTTAAAGCAAATCTACCATGTGACACAGACAGAACAACTATGAAACATATACAGTGTTGTCAATTTATTTTCTGACCCTCTACCACCCCAGTCTGGTGCAGGTACCAATGAACCATGGCAGTTCACATGTTGTCACCATTATCCCAATTCCAAATGCTAGAATTGGCCAAGAAATACATCCCAAATGTGCCACAGACCTAGAAACAAGGAGGAACTAATCCCACTAATCTCACTGTTTTCATGGTTATTTTTATTCCCAGCATTTCAGACATCCCAGACATCCAGAACTAACACAACAGGATGATTGTATAGAATACTACAAACAAGACAGCAGGGCCCAGAACGTTCTTCTGCTGGAGAATATAGTTACTACTGAAGTGTACAGTGCCAAAATATCCCATCATTAGGGGCCAAGGAAAGCCCAGCCAGATTTCCAGCATAAAAGACAACAACCACCCACTTCTCCTGGTCACCCAATCTCCAGGAAAGCAGACAGAACAAATGAATCGTTTCATAGTTTTATTACCCCCACCCCCACTTCTCACAAACGGACTATGACTCGCATTGAGATCTCAGTGCATTTTACAGAAAATAAATGTACAAGAGGATCCAAATAGTTGTGCATAAACCCAACTCCTTTTTTGCACAATTTGCAGTTTGTGTGGAAAGTTAAACAGGGTTATTTAAACCTTCTGATGCATTCTTGTATCTTCTCCATGACCTTACCAGATAACACATTTGTGAGTTCTCATGATGCTGCATCAGGTGCGGCCATTGCTGAGAAGCAGCAGATAGCGTTATATACACTTACTGGAAGACTACATCAGAAGAAAAAGACAGATTAAGGCACCACTGTTGGAAAAATTAAGGTAGCTTGTAGTTACAACAATAACGAAAGCCATAGTAAGTACTATTCTTAATTGCCAGCAATTCTTAGACTTCAATAAAATATTTATAGAAAAAAAAAAGGATGCTTGTACCTGAATACAGTTTCCTGATGTCTGATTGTTTCAAGCCAACACCCAGTCCTCAGCATAATCAGCTTTTTTTTTTTATGGTAAGATAAAAAGCCAGGACCTACATCCATGTATTCACAGGTCACATTTCACTGTTTTCTTCTGAATAACACCACAGGAGAAAAAAACAAAACAATCCAAAGCACAGTTTGTAACACTGATACTTCATCTCCGAGATGATTAGATGGGCAGAGACACTGAAATACAAAACTAAGTTTTCTGTTCATTTTGAAAGCCTTAGTCCTCAGGAAGGGAAGGTGGAGGAGGAAAAAAAAAGGCCAAACTTCATTACATTATATTATGAGAAAAACCAAAGTCGCCCGAAGAGATTTAATAAAATTAGGAGTTGAAAAGTGTTCAAATTACTTTTCCAATTCAAGTCAATTATTTCAAGTATATTAAAATGTTTCAGAGGAAAAATTTCTCCATGGTTACAATTCTAATTGTTTTTATAAATCCATAAAAAAGAAAGGGAGTCTCTACATATATCCCATGTTCCTCCAATGCATGCACATGTTTTCTCTGAGGAAAAAAAAAGTCATCACAATCCAGTTGTTTCTTAACACTGATTTCAGGCACATCTTCCAAATACCCCTTCAGTTTTCACCAAAAAGGTTAATCACTGGGCATAAAAGCAGCAATTCTTTTGTTGCTGTTGTCTATATATAGAGCAGGTTTCGGTTATTAAAGAGCTTGATGCAGAGTCTGAAAAAAGTTCCCATGTCACTCCAAAATCCAACATCTCCTTCTCCTCTGAGGCAGCTTTTGCAGTCAGATCTACTTAGAAGAATCTTATACAATTCAGATAAAATCTCTTGGATGATACAAAAAACAAGAATGTACCTGGTTTGTCTCTACAGCTTCAATATTATTTTACCTTTTTCTTCTTTAATACCTTTAAAGTGCCCTAGTATATTTATTTCTTTATGCTCATTTAAACTTTCACAATTACATAAAAAGGGAACACTCTGTGTGATTACTGTGTTTTGAGAGACAAGAGGAAAAGGAGAGGAACATCAGAAAACTCATCTTAAAGCAGCTTTTCTAATTAATGTCCGTTTGCTGAGTTTGTGCAGCAGAGACTGTTTTCCAGAGGGGTTTATGATAAACCCAGCCATCTCCCTGCAATTTGAAGAGAAAATATGGTTACAAGAAAGACACCACCCCAGGAGAATTCCTTTCACACAACTATTACACTGATAGCTGGGAAAACCAGTGGGACATAGCTTATACCTTTAACTCCCAGTGATTAAGACAGAGACCAACGCTGCAGGCTTCCAAGACTACTTCAGAACACATATGGACTCTTGCCGAGCCCCACTGCTCTCTAGGAATTGACTGCGCTTGTAATTAACCCAGATGCAAAGCTACTCTTCTCAACTTCATGATCCAAATTACTTTATGAAACCAAACAAGAAGCCAGCAGAGGTGCAGCTATCCAGGACTGTCAGGTCTAACACAGCCCAACTGCTTACCCAGAAACAAAGCAGCTCAGGATTACATTTAAACATTTTCTGAGTAGATCTGTATCTAGTGCTAGGAACAGAATTTCACCTCTTCTAAATCTAGATACTAACAACATAAATATCTAAATCTGAGTTAGTAATACTAACATAACTTTAGAGAACAAAACACTGAAGCTAGCAGATAGTCCTGAACCATCTCAAAGTTAGCATACCAGCAATCCCCAGGCTTCCTGGGCAGGCTGCAGCTCACCTTGTTAAAAGTCTTACTGTATTATTATTACTACCATTACGGAATAGAGTTTAAGCCATCAAACAAATAAGCTTCATCCAAAACATAACATACAAGAACAAAAAAAAGTTCTAAGGTGTGAGAGACTGATCTGAAATCAGACTCCACTGTCCATTGTCTCAAAGATTGGTCTGAAAAGCTGAGATGGGATTCCACCTATCTTTTGTCTCAGAGATGGGTGGGAGGAGTTGAGATAAGACTCCAATATCCATTGCCTGGAAGAAAAGTGTGTGGAGCTGGACTGGGACTCCACCAGCCTGAGGGATGAGTGGGAAAGAGCCAAGACTACCATCCATTACCTCGAGGATTTGTGTGAGGAATTGCTACCCATTATCCCAAGAATTGCCGCAGACCGGGGGGGGACACACACACGTGTAATTCAACACATGAAGAACAGAGGTACTCCCCGCAACTCATAACAAAACGGGGAAAAGATAATCACTGAGGGGCACATTGCCAGGGAGCCACTGCCATGAGGATGACTCCAGAAGGACACCTCCATAAGGACATTCTCCACCTGTCTCCAGGTGGAGTTGCCCTCATGGTGACACACTCTATGGGGTTCCTTCAAGAGGAATGCAGAAGGACACCTCCACAAGGACACCCACCTCTGACGGATTCCTGGGGGACACTCTGCTCCGATACCGACTACGAACCCTGAAGAACTCTCACCACCAAAGATGACAAAAACAGGATGACACCGCTGGACCCACGGTGATGACTCTCTCCCTCTGCACCCCAAATCCTTGCTTCATTTTCTACCTTTTTTCCAATTTGTCCTATCGCTATTCCCTTTATTACAATAATTTCTCTATTTTACAATAATTATCCTTTCATAATAAACAAACTGTTCAATTACGGTACTTGACCTTGTCTGCGTCTTAATTTCACCCTTGGGATGACGAACTGAAACAGGGTCTGGCACTGGGGTTTTCTCCAACCAGATCCTGATATAAGGTGAGAATGAACTCATGTTCCTTCATGCTAATAGTACTATCTTGGGTTCACACACACAGAGCGTAGGCAAAATTAGTACTATTGATTATTTTCTTTGGGTATTTACCATTACAGTCTACTTACACATGTATATGCAAAGCTGTTTTCCATACACCACAAGGAAGTGCTTGGTAAAAAGAAACCGGACCACAAAACAGGCAAACATTCTGTTGCAAGGGAATCACAAAATCAAAGTGTTTGGGAACTGAAGTCACACCTTCATATGTTTAGGAGTGCTTATGTCACCTTACTGTCAAGGATTCCACGGAGCTAAACTTTGAGATCTAAGGCAAAATACTCGGAATTATTCTGACAGGACGTGGACCCATACTACAATGAAAGCACCTGCCTTCATTGTAGTTCTACCTCCACCTTCATCATCAGCTGTTTGGGAACTTACTTCTTTAAGGAAGTATTTAGTACACCAGGGTGTTTCTGTTTCAGCACGAAGCCTCTCTTCATTCCTCTGTCGCTCTTCAAGGGCTCGCTTGTGCTCTGTAGCCTTATCAATGTCTCCATCCCGCAGAGACTCTGTTACGTGCTGCCACAGCTTCCTACAAAACAAAGTTTTCTCAGTCTGCTACCTCAAACTGCAGGATTGCCTCATGCGTTTCCTTCAGAACAGAAGCACTCCCTCCAGTTATACATGACAAACTAACTCAGATCAGAGCATGATGGTGCAGCACATGTGGAAGGGCTCAAAGCCAAGTCTTACAGCTACACTAACAATTAGGAGCAGATAGAAATCACTCTGAGGTTTTGGTTGTGCCAACATAATGTCTGTTTGTATACCCTGTAAAATTGTTATGGAAGTGTTATTCAACAAGCAGTTCCTTTTGAGGACTTCACTTGTCAGGAGCTGCCCCAATACGTAAGCATTTTCCACAAAGGAAAACCTGAAAATGTAGATATTCTAAGGCATTCACCAGACTGCTTAAGACAAAATGGGTCAGGCAATAGTAAACACTTATTCTACCTAGATTCAAATGGTCCTTGTTTCTCAAGGGGCCGGACTCGTTTTCTTGTCACCGACAACTTTGTCAAGTCCACATATTTTGTCTCCCCGTTGCTGTAGGTGAACTCAAGCACACTGTTCCATTCCCCTTGCACTCTGCACACCACTGTGTTTGTTGTGTTCTGCTTCACTTCACCTGTGACCCTAGGAAAAAAATTTAGTTTTTAAAGGCCATGGCTGAAAACACCTGAGTATTGATCCCTGCATAATCATTCAACTTAATTCTGAATGAGTCTGCAAACTTGTCACACTGTCTTGAAAGATGCTGGTTACTTGAACTGCATTTGTATGGACAAGCTCACGGAGCAAAGTGACTTCCACTTGTTTCTGTAGTACTCTTCACGTTACCCAGAAAACTCTTTTTGGCTTCAGCTTGAAGTTATTTCAAACCTTTGAAACAGAACTGAAAATGGAAAAGAAACTAACACAGGCTGGTTCACATGTAACAAGCACTTAATTGTTTCCACATGAAACTCAGATCCATAGCTCAGACTTCAAAATTTAAAATTAAACTCACTACCTGCTGACACTCTCTCATCTTTACATTTCAATGCTCTCCATGTGTAGGTGGTCTCCATTTTTATGTTCCTCACATGAGGAGCAGACACATGAAGGCAAAAAGCAAGACAGGAAACTAGGAATCAGGAAAGCTGCTTTTCTTTCCTGTCTTCCGCAGAAAACTCTGCCAATAACAAGATACTGAAAAGGTCTTTCTAATATGCAGTATTTCATTCAAAGTGGTGTACTGGTACTCAAGTATCACCATAATTACACACACTGATGCATATTTTCCTCCTGATCATCAAGACCTGTCCAAAGACCTCCTGACAGTCACATCAACCTGAATCAAGGAGTGGAAGCTTACTGATCATTGCCAGACAAGCAAATCACCATCCTCAAACAGAACTTTTCTCCTAGAAAAAAAAGAAACAAAAGGGTCTGCACACTATGCAAACAAGACTTGAGACATCCTCACTTGTAAGGTGCTCCAGGATTCACAAAGGACACTATTTCTAGCTCCAATCAAACTTCAGTTACCTGTATACAAGCTCTCTAAAACAACATACAATATACAAGCTCTCTAAAGCCTCCCTTCCTGCATTTCATGAGTGCTAATATGAAGCTGTCATGGTTTAAACTCTGTCAGCAAGTCAGTCACGCAGTCTACCCCCCACCAACTCTTTTTTTCCCTTCCCCCCTGCTCCTGGAGGGAGGGGGAGGAGAATCAAAAGAATGTAACTCCCACAGGTTGAGATAAGAACAGTTTAGTAACTAAGGTATAACACAAACCACTACTGCTACCACCAATAATAATGATAAGAGAAGTAACAAGGGAAGAGAATATGATACCACCCACCGAAAACGAGCCTGACCGAGCAGAAAGTGCCCTTCTGGGTAGCTCCCAGTTACATTCTGGGCATGACGTGCTGTGGTATGGAATACCTCTTTGGCTAGCTTGGGTCAGGTGTCCTGTCTCTGCTTCCTCCCGGCTTCCCCTCCTCCCTGGCAGAGCTTGAGACTCACAAAGTCCTTGGTCAGACTAAACATCAATGTTATCAGCTCTGTTCCCACGCTGAAAGTCAAAATACAGCACTGCACCAACTACTAAGAAGGAGAAAAATTGACTGCTACTGCTGAACCCAGGACAGAAGCACACATTACATCTCCTTTGACACTTACGTTATGTACAGCTAATAATGGCCAACTTGCACACCTCTAGTTTGCTCTTATTTCCTTTGAACTACTGCACACAGATGAGTAGACAGCAGCACTCCTGTGCTCCCACCTTGCCCATGCTGGCTGTGAGATGCCACATTCAGTGCAAGAAGGGAGTACAGGACATGTAGATGCCACTTCCCTTCTTATATGTGCACCAGTTACTTCCAGCTGTGTCTGCATCTAGCCATGTCCTGTCCCCTCCAAGCCTGGCATCTGTTTTGATGCGATACGTTTGATGAGGTACAGTACTGAGCTGCTACATTAAACTCTCATTGCAACTTGTGCTTCTTCAGGTTGCATTGACACAGCCATTCTCAGCACTGTAGATCACAGTATCTGCCTGAACTAATATTAGTGACAAAAATCTCCTAGCACTTCTTTGTAAGCTTGGCATGAGTGATACATACCTAGTTGTTCACAATCATCATCCTCTATTTCATCAAGCTAAAGAGGTACAGGACCAAGGAGCCAACATCCAGCTGAGGTCTAACAACTAGGGTCACTCTACCAAAAAAAAAAACAAAACTATAACATTGCCATAGCAACCCACTTGCGCTCTGTGTAACCATGACAACACTGCTGCTTCCCCATCAAGAGATTCTTCTGGCCATGTCCAATCATCACCGTGTCAAATTTTCAATAGTTACAGTACCTTGAACAGATCTCTCTTCATAAAGCTTCTACATCTGTGACAGATTTCAGAAACATATATAACAAAACATTTTCCAAAATTAAATCACTGAAATAAAATTGCTTCCTATCACTTATTTTTTATGGTACAACAGGAGCTATTGCAAGGTGGAAGATACACTACAGCAATGGGGGAAAAACCTCCCGAAATGATGCATCACTTTAAAATTGTCAGAAAAGTTGCATCTCCAGATGCCACTACGATAGGGAGCTATGCTTGCAAGTTAAATTCAAAGCATGTATGGGAATTCATAGGGCAAAGCACTTTATGATGGAAGTTTTGGTGCATTTTTTGTTTGTTTTCTTTAAACCAATAAATATGGCCTTACTACTGTCTCACAAAAAGTGACTTAGAGAAGACTGATGATTTTTTGCAACCTGTGAGAGCAACCCACGTTTAAGAAGTTCTGATGCTCAAGGCTGTTACATATTTCATTATCTCTAACACATTTAATCTAAAAAAGGTTTAAACAAACATTGTCTAGTAAATGTGTGAGTACAAAATGCTCTGGAATCAGATATTCTTTGTGTGACTACTACTGAATTTTCTCCTTCCTCAATTGTCTCTATAACAGCACAAGGCTAATCTGTAGCAGTCTTACTACAAAAAGTCTAAAATCAATGTTGGTGATTTTCTAAAGCATTTACACCAAGCATGCCAACACTTCCTAGAATCTGCCAGAAGTAACCCTAGTCAAACTTTCCCTGGATCTTTTTTTTTTACCTGTTAGTTTTAACCATGCATAACCATGAAGAATTACCACTACAAGAATTAACTTTTTTAAAGACAGAAATGACATTTTTACCTAGAGATTTTCTCTAAGTTGCTTAAACTTGATAGTCTTAGGTTTCTCATATAGAAATCCTACAACCAATGAGTAACAGAAGACCAGTTACTGCAGTGCAACTACAATGCATGTTGCAAACAAATTGCAATATTTAAGACAACACGATCAACTTCAATTCAAACAAAGAGCAAATCCAAAAACAGGAAACACTAAACAGCTTCTACTAACAGAACTACTAGAATCTGTAACAGCCATAAGCTCTGCTTTCCCAGTGGTTTGAACACAGAGTCAAACATGGAATTTCTTTACTGTTTTTAAATGCAACCTGATACTGTTTAAGAGCACAGTAGTACCTCAAATATTTATAAACAGGAAAAACTACATTTTCTCAGACTATCAAATAAGTAATATTCAACATACCAAACAGGTGAGTTACACAGATACTACAGTTCTAGAGCACAGACTACTAGTAAGAGGCAAGGGGGGGAACATTCTTACCGATGCAATTTTCCACCATAGAAGGGCTTGGTGTGAAAGTTAATACTTGCAGAATACCCAGTCTTCACACAGTTAATGTTGACTTTTCCTCCCAGTTCTACCCAGGGAACAGTTAAAATTGACCGAGCGTATGCACAGGGCAAAGAGAACGTGTATTCTTCCCCATGTTCCAGGAGACTTAAGAGACCTGTGTGAAGAAATACAAGAATCTCTAACATTAGAAATCCCCATATTAGAAAAGACCAAACAAGTTACTGAAACTGATAGCCAAGACTACATCTGAAAGACTACATCTGAGTGCTGCTCCTCACAGCCCCTCATACCAAATAGAAGAAAAAAAAAAGCCACAAAAGTGACATTTATTACAGGTTCTAGACACATTTTCCTGAAAGTACTAACCTGACTAACATGCATTTTGGTTTCTTTTGGGAAGAGACACTTAACCTAATAATATTGCTCCACGAATACAATATTGTGCTGTGCAACATACTCTCCACTAGTATGTAAAAGGGCTGGACACTCTCTTATTGATGGTTCTGGAGCACTGCAACACAATACTTAGGAAAGTCTGACAGAAGTAAGGAACCCTGCACTGCAGATCCTGAGGAAGGCTAATGCTCCTGTTCTGTTTTCCTTCCCTACAATACATCTTACCCTATCTGAAGGCAGGTAGCAGAAACAATTCTCCTAACCACACCTCTCTGCCAAGATAAACCCAACTCTTTCCTGACAGTAGCTTTTGCAATAAATGTCCTGAATCTCATAAAACACTGGAATATTTCTTTGGGTTTTAAGATGTATGGGTTTGCTTGATTCCTATTGAAACCAAGAAAAACCCAGACAAAAAACAACAAAAACCACCACAAGATCTACCTCCGGCCCTTACAAAAAACACATGACAGCTGCTGCCTGCATCAACTCAGGCCTCTGTAGCATATTATCACTGTGTGTTTGACATCAGTATGAAAATCATGAGAAATTCTGAAAAAAACTGATATGATTTGAGAAAAGCCTTAGAGGAAATACCAGCTTCAGAATTTACTTGGAACAGCCAAAGTACTGAGATATGCCTTCCATATCCCCTGCCATGTTCATTCCCTTGTCCATAGCTGACATGCCATAATTTAATAATAACTTTATGTTATACTTTTATATATATTATTAATGATATTAATAAGACACAGTTTATATGCAAGTGCCTGGAATCCCTAGTTACTAGGCAATATACACAGGGGACACAGAATGGGAGATGCTGTCTCATCTCTTACAGTAAATACTAGTACTAAAGGGAAACTGCAGCTTAAAAGCAATTACCCTTCTCTGCCCCTAAAGGATCCAATTTCTCTAGTTAAGAGAAAATTAGAACTTGCATAGTAAAATACATTAAGTACAGTACATGCAACCATACTCCTATTGAATAAATGTCTGATGCAAATGAATCTGTCTGATGCTTTGGAAACATTAGTAAATATCAGTTCACATCACAGTAACTGTCCTTTGGTTTAAAAGTCAAAATTTTATCTCCAACTATAATCCTGATTTTTGGTAAAGCATAAACCTGTCTGTTCCCCCATATGAAACCTTCCTGTGTAAATTTTCCTGCTACTGCTCCAAGAAGGACTTGTAGTACCTCCTGTACATTGTAAAGAGTAAAAATAAATAAGAACTCACTGAATGACTGTACATTAAAGCCTGCAGACAACAGAAGAAATCCAGGAGTACAGGGAAAAAAAAATAAAATCTGAAAACCCAATGACACCTTCTGCATGCAGATTTTTTTTTTAAAGCCTTTGAAACAAAACTACTGAGCAACATTCATCTGTATTTCCGCCAGAGGAATGTAACACCAAATTTCCTATCAAATTAACAATATTTTAACAACCTTCTGAAATGAATAAAGGACAGAAGTTACACTTACCCTCACCAATCATCGTCACTCCTATTGACATTCCTAAGAATTTACTTTTTGTCCAGACGTGGGCATTAACACACATCTTTCTCTCTACACATTCAGCATAAAACCCTGAGACAGGAGGATGGTGGGACACTTGCTCAGCTACAAATTTTACTGTATAGTAGTCCAGCTCTGTTTGGCCCTCCATATCTTTAGACAGAGTTACTTGCTCTGAGGGGGACTGAGCAGAGAAATTACTGCCAGCATCAGTGGCTACATTGCTTTTTGGCATCCTCCAGGAGCAGTGAAACGTCTCGCCAATGATTGGATTGTATGGTTTCTTTGCAATAGCTCCTTTGCGACCTTCATGAAACGAAGTGAGATAATACTCAACAAAGCGGATCATCCTCTCCTCAGGGGTAGTGCCATTTGTGATTGCAATGAAGAGATCTGGATGGGACATGAAGTCCGCATACATCTCCAACAACGATCGCTTCTCTAAAATAAAAGTGGGAAGAACCACCTGCAGTAAAAGAAAATCCAGAAAACTCTAGTAAGGAGAAAGGCATTTTTATAAGGGAAGTTCTCAGGTGGAGGATTCTGTCCTATTTTAGATACCACACTTTCAGACAGAGCTTTCTTGTCCCTCTTATAAGATATAAGCAAAATACAGCAATCAGAAGTCCCAGAAAAGCGATTTTCAAGGAGAAGAAAGCTCAATAAGTACTATTAGGACTAAGGAGGTGGAAAGGAACTGAGTATCCCTCAAAAAAACAAAAGAGCTGCAAAGAGAAAATGTGTCCCACATTATCTGTGGAGGAGAAAAACAAGCAGGAAAGAGCTGAAACTGTATCAAGGAAGGTTCAGACCAGAGGTTAGGAAAGGTTTTGTCTAATGGAGAGAAAAGCAGGGAAGCTATTTCAGTGCAATTGAGAGCCTGCAGTCTCTCACCACAGCAACTACGGCAAGCATCACTGAGAAATAACATAGTATAGGTTGATCCTCTACCTCTGAGCAGACAACCTTACACTTTCCCAGTTACATTCACCTCTATAAAAACAGCAGTCCTGTTTTTTGCTGGGCCAAAAGCAATACTGTAGAGTAAGAGGCTGTAGGTATCATCAGTCTTTTCCTTCCCTGCAGCAGCAACAAACCTCATGTAGCTGCCGTTGTAAATAGCAACACAGGGTGTCTCAACCATGACATCATGAAAGTCTGTTTAAATCAGCTGCACTCAGAAAGGTAAAGCACAGACTTAAGACTTTTAATAGACATAAAAGTTAAGCTGAATATGCTTGACATGTTGTTGCAACACCAACCCGGAATATTGAAGTTGCTTTTCACTTCAGTTAAATGGAATTCTAACAACTTCATTACCTGTTTTGAAGTCAGGCTTGTCCCATTTCAATGCTTTGCCTACTCTGAACAATTCTACACACACAGCCAAAAATTGCAACTGGGAGACAGAATTGACAATTTGCTCCAACTAAGAGAAAATGATACTCCAAATCCAATCTTCAGTAGAAGTGAAACAATGACTTCCTGATTAAGCAGCAGGTGTTTAAAGTTTGGCTCACAGGCAGCAGGGCCCCTTTTTGCCACCTTTCCCCCTAATCCCTCCCAAAACCACGAAATGTAAGCTCCACAGTAAAAGTATTTCTAGAGGCCAAGCAGCTAGTGCTCAAAAACACATCGCTGGGAAAAAATAATTCTAATTCGTAATTCCAAGAAAGAGAGTGCTTTCCTCACTCCATACTACTGTAGAACCCAGTTTTGATTTATTAGTGTCTAGTGCTCATGATAAGAAGTATTCACAGAACTGAACTAAACATAAACTGGTAGCAACCTAATTTTCCCAGTTTTCCTGTCCAAGTTGTCTAGTAGCAACTGTTATTTTTTTCAAAGCTGCTTGCTTTTGAGGTTGGTGCACAAGTTTCAAACCCAATTCTCTTCACTATAACTTTGCTCCCGCTTGCTAAATCTGTGAGCAAACAGAAATGAGAATGGGACAAAGAGGCATAAACAGACATCTGAGGATAGATAATGTGGAACCAAAGGAAAATTTCTTTTCAGAAGCAGCATGAACACAGATACAGGGTTATGCAAGTTGCACATAAAAGCATTATTTAGAGAAAAAAGATGATGGAAGGAAATCTGAAAGACAAAAATATGAGAATATTGTAGAAAACTGTATACAAAGAATAAGGTGCAAACACAGGAAAAAAACCAGGCCATTATGGAAAAGCCAACAAAACCACGGTGGAAAACACAATGTAATAGAAAAGATACAGCCAGTTTCACTAAAGAAAATCACCCCCTCACCACCACATTTCATTTAAAAACCTGCCTCAAATAGGGACAATGGATCTCAGAACAGCAAGCTACTACTGGCCACTATTTCATATTAAACTCAATATCACTTAGTACAGGAGTTGAGTTTAAAATGGCACTTCACTTTTACTGCAGCCAGTCTTCATGCTTCAGTCACTTACTCTTGTTAAGTCCATGCCAAGTTTCAGCTGAGACAAGAGATGCAGGATAACACTACGCTGTTCTTCTACAGCTCCTAGGTCATCTTCTTTATTATCACAGATATCTTCCAGCTCCTCATCGGGATTTATTTCTTCAGGTTCCTGGAATAAAAGCCATAAGTGTCACCTCAAAGATATGACTGACCAGACAATATGTAAAAAAGTCTTCATGCTATATTTAACTGTCCATGTATTAAAAATAAAAAGACTAAATAAACCCCTGCAGAACACAATGGAATCTACTGCCAACATAAACAACAGTTGAAGAATTGAAAGGAACATTAAAATAACTCAGCGCAGATTTCATCTAGAGGGTTCAGGCTACACCATCTCTCACATGGGTTGAGGCAGGGAGGGAAGCTTTAAAAGCAAGTATGACCTGTTTTCCTGTAAGTTTTGTGACCTAACAGAATGGCTAGCCTGTAACACACACACCAAACTAGCAAAGTAAAATCCAGCAGAGATTCCAGCCACTTCAATAACACCCCTCCAATTCCACACCACTTCAAGCTTTCCAGTGCTGCCATCACCACTCCAAAAGCTGTAGCAAGTGGTAGTTCCTAGTTACTTGCTTACTGTCATGCCACATGCCAAATATATCTAACAGGCCAGTCTTCGCAAGCATTATCAATGTTGCTGCTACTGCTGATACGTAACAGTAAAGGAAAAAGGAAAAGTAACCTGGAGTTTCATAAACATTAGCAAAAAATATATCTCACATACACACACTACACACTCTGGTTGTCTGCTTGCATAACAAAAGCACCCAGACAGACCAGCAGAAATTGTTTTAGCACCATTTTAACAATGACAGCCCAAGAAGTACCATTTTAACAACTGTCATGCTACAAGGAGAAAGTCGAACACTTCAGGTGGAAGGGATGGTGGTATTCCCAGGGCTCTGAGCAGCATCCTCCTGGGCCAAAGAGCTGGAGGGAGGTAGACGCAGAGGGCAGAAGCACTGAATGCCACCGGAGGGCAGCGATATGCCTCTGCCTAAGCAAAGCCCTTTATCCTGGAAGAGCTGCCCAAGCTCAAGGCAAATTTATGAACACTCAACCATCAAAGCCAGGTGGGCAAGCCCTCACAAGATCTCAAAGTTTGGTGAAAAAAGCAGCACCACACTGGTGACAAATTTCTAAGGATGCTATCATAAATAAGGGAGCTGAAAGTATCTAAGGGGTGTGATAAGCCTAGCCCTATCCCAAATACATTAAGCTCTTGAACTATAACTCATGTAATTATTGGAAGAAGGAAGGAATTAAGTGATTTTTAAAATCTTAGTCCTGGCTTGTTTTTGTTTTTTTAATTTAGCAATCACTCTGATCCATTTAATAATCTATAAATAATACGCAACTGAAAAAAAATCATTTCAATTTGGTTTTGCAGACATACAACCATACACTATCTTTTCACAAAGACAGTCTCATCCAAAAAACCTGTGTGAAACCAACTAGCATAAAAAGAATGTAATTATGATTTTCTAGCTTATCTAGGAAAACACATTCTTTACCATAATCCCTGCTGGTTTTTTACTTCAGTACACTGCACTTCAATTCTGACAGTTCTGATGCAGACTCTAGCTGTATTTCAAATACATTAAGCCATCCTGAAGTCAAGTAATGACAGTTGCTCAGATTAAGAAAAACAGATGCAGCAAGAAAAGAAAGATAGGGAGATTTAACAGCTGGAGACTGACAAGTGTGTCTTTCATCTGCTTAGGCAGCTCTTCTTGGGCCTGTTTTGAGGGTCATGAATTCCAGTTAGGTTTTTTGTGCTTCAGTATCCACCTGGTTTAGATCAAAATGCAAGGGAATAACTGCCTATTCCAACACCTTGCATTACCATCCCAATTGCCTCCCTCTACTTGACAGCTAGTTACAGAAAGCAACAAAAAATTATTGAAAAAGCAAGGGAGGAAGTTTCATTTACTGCAACTGTACTCACTCCTCCTCTGACACAGCTAATCAGAAAGTATGAGAAAAATTGTCATTACACCATTTTCACATAATATGAAACATTTACAGATACTCCTCAAAATAATTCCCCACAGAAATGGGATATTCACATTACCTTACCCTTGTTAGCTGGCAGGGCTCTGCAGTGGACTGCTCTTCTCTGACAGATGCTGGCTTGTTTATCTCTGCTGGGAAATTCTGAGCTGCTCCATTTTTGAAGTGGTTTGCCAGAGATATCTTCGGTTCCAACCAACTGATCGTTGTTCCTGAAGCAAAAGAAACTTTGCGCTGAAACTTGCTCATCCTCCGGAAGGTCAGTACACAGCAGTTTTCACAAAAGAGCTATTTTTTAAGGAATAAGCTGAAAGCAGCCAATTCCTCCTGCAGCCAATCCCTTCAGCAGCCACTAAACAAAAGGTGGTGCAATGAGACACCACCTTCAGTGATCATTAGCACAAACACTGCGATTGGTGAACTGTAATACATGCAACTTGGACTGGGGAAACTAGTTGGTGTCATGAAAGGTGTAATCAGATACTACAGGATGAGCCCAGTATCACCGGGAATGTCAAATAACCCTTACAGTTCTCTTTAACTGCTACCAAAAAAGCAGCCCACTACTTCTCAGGCTCTCAAACCCAGCTTGGTTCTAGACTAAAAAGAGCTAAAGAAGAAAGTTTTGTTGCCAGTGTTTTCTCTGGAGCAGGTACTGGTCTATTCTCAGCTGCAAAGGAAGCAAGCACACGCTGTTGAATAAATAATAGTTGCTAAAAAAAAATATATATATATATAAAGCTGCCAGGCTTGGACTTGGAAAGCTATTACCCACTTGATGATTCCAGCATCTCTGGTTACTCTCAGCTAATTTATCAGACCAGATCAGGTTCCTCATCAATAATACAAATGTTCCATTCTTTTTCAAAGGCTAATAAATGTATAGGGCACTCCAATAAGTTTTACAGAAGAAAACACAAACAGACAAACTATCTTGGTTGGGTTGCAAACACAGAAATTACTAGGAAACCTGAACTTCTACCATCACACAGCAGTTTCCTGTGCCTCAGAAGGGACACTGTTGTCTCTTCCTATATGTTACACAATCCTTTATTTCCAGACCTCTATTACCTGGAACTAGGTCACATAGAATCACAGAATGGTTTAGGTTGGAAAGAGCCTTAAGATCATCTAGTTGCAACCCCCCTGCCATAGGCAGGGACACCTCACACTAGACTATGTCACCCAAGGCTCTGCCCAACCTGGCCTTGAACCCTCAACCACAACAAGCAGAGTGAGTTTAATGCAGCAGCATTTCCACCAGGAAAATACTGTGGCAACAAAAAAGTCCAGCTTTACAAATAGGACAAGACAACTTTTTCCTGCAGCAAGACTTATTTTCATCAAGTATATTACTCATGCATTCATTACATAGTGAGAAACAAGAATCCCTCAGCAGCTCAATCTATTTAAACAGAAGTTTTGAAGAAGTAAAAAAATAAGATGCACAATGTCACTGTCATGCTTACCTTTTCATAAAGGTTTTACTCATCTTTAAAATCTCTTCATGACACCTGTTTTCTGAGCTGTAGCTTTCAACACAATCTCTAATTGCATGTTCTAGGCTGCATTCAATCCAATATTAGTTTGAATTTAACAAGTAGCTTCCCTTTTATACTCCCTATCAGCTACTTCTAAAATAACATTATTAAGGTTTTTTTTTAATTTTGGCTATTAAATTCTAGGAGATTTAAGTGATTTGAGCTACTGCCCCTACGCAGTCTTGTAACAATTTATAGCAAACTTACATCTTTTACAATCCTTGTTTTTTTAAGCCTGACAAGCATCTGCCTGACACATTTTTAGCATCAGGTACCAAGCTAGCAGACCCAAACATTTTTTTTTTTTTCACTTCATGTTTAAATCTATGATGTTAGACAAGTCTCCTCTTCACCATCACTTCTTGCTGCACACCAACCACTTGTATCTAGCTGAAGTATACCAATCTGCCCTTATGATGCTAGCAGGATTAGTGTGTGTTTGATAGAAACAGTCTGCATTCAACATTTTTTCCTATATCACTCTGTTTTCCTACACTTAAATATAGAAATGCCTCCTGCAGGATCTGAATTAAGCCACAAGCCTTTTCCTTCCTGTATGAACTTCTGAAGCCTACTGAAAATACTACACCAGTTGGGCCACAAGGAGAAGGATCACTCTTTAGTCAGAAGGAGAAATCTAAGCTAACTGGATTTAAAATAAAGTTCTTCGCAGTCCTTCAAAGGAACAAATGTATTATAGTGTCTCTAGAAAGGCCACACCCGTGGGACAATGGAAGGCTGCAGTGCCTTATTTTAATGGTCTGATTTTAACTCTGGTCCCAGTAATTCACCATCCAATCTGCTGCTCCTCCCCTCTCCATCCATCTCTTTAGGATGCCACCAGAAATCTTCTAGATTTTGATATCTTCAAGCAGTTTTTAGATTTGGCCATTAAGAAGCAGATACCAACCGAACAGCAGTCAGATGAATTGAACTTTTCCCTGCATAGCTTAAAGAAATGTAAAAAAACAACAAAACACACACACAAAAAATATCTTACTTGTAAGTTATTACAATGCTCACTGGACCCTTCTTATTTCCCCAAATACAGTAATGGGTCAAAAAAACCCTCCTTAGTAGCACACACACAAAAATGCCTAACCAGAAAGACTTCTGATGTGCACCTCCCACAGTTATGCATCAATAGTTAAACAAAAAACTGAGGGAATTGGAAGAGGTTTCTCAGTGTGAGTACCTTCAGCATTCAAAGATCTGGAGAGGCGCCATCTGGTTTTTCATTTTTTAAATTTTTTTCAGTTTTTAAATTTTTGAACTTAAATACAGCAAAAAAGTTGATTCATTAATGCATGTGGTAATTTTTGTATAGTTTTTATACTCTTACACAAAATATTTTTTCATCTTAGAAGCTAAACCAATTACAGCTCTGAGATAACATGCACTGGCAAAGCAAGTACCACAAATATGAGAGGAATATGGGAAAGATAAAGTAAGAGACAACTTCCGAGCACAGTCTGTTACATACTCACCCTATCGTATCTGTTGTGTAAGAGAAGTATTTGAGAATCCTCAAAAGCTTTTTGTTTACAAAAAGCCACAAAGTAAACACACACACAAAAAAAATAAATCACAATAAGATGCAAAAAAAATTACAATCAGGAAAGAACATATTCAGATCCATACACTGCACACAAAATAGTAGAATGATTCTGGTAAGCACCTACTTGCACAGACGTGACCGACTGCGTAAAGGCAGCAATGTGTATGTCTGCTGTCTGTGAATTCATATTATAACCCAACCATTAGCAGAAGGTTTTGGGGGTGGTTGTTAAAGAAATGCATTCTGTTGGTTTGGGATTTTTGTAGATTTTTTTGGTGGGCTTTTGGGGTTGTTAGATTTGTTTGGGGGTTTTTGCCTTTTGCACACACACACACCCTCTTTTGTACCTTTAATGAATTTGAATTTGCCTACAAGTCTGTTCTGACCTCAGAATGGAATGCAACACTCAACCTCCCAGTTTAAAACATGGACTAACTCAAAATGAGAATACTGATACATAAACAGTATTAATAATAACCTGTGCAAATGTAGAGCTTAAAAATATAATGCTTAACAAGAAATGAAAGCTACACATATGTGAAAACTTATAATAGGTATTTACTGTGCAAAAAAAGCCAGAAAAGCATGACATCTGACAGAGTTGTACTGGACACCACATACCCTAGAATATGCAATTGCCTAACATTTCCTCTTTACTATTATTGGTCTTGAGTGGACAGTTACATCGCAAAAGCAGCTTTCTTGTTGTGGCACCTTTAAGTACTTTATTCTGTTGCAAGATGCTCCACAACAATTAGATGTTACGTTTACGTACCTAATGCTGCTGCACCCTTCTTGATAGAATAAATGATAAAAAAATTACAACATGCATGGAGTTTTACCCAGTGCTAGCAAGTCAAACTCTGGAAAAACTCACAACAAACCAGGCAGCTGGCAGTTTTCTCTGCCCATGGGAAACTGGAGTAGAACAAGCAATTATGCAAGAAGGAAAGGATGCATATTTGTTGCAGAGTTTTCCTCTTTGCGAGCATTTATACCCACCTGCTGGTAAGGATCCCTTTTGTTGAGAAGCATGTTGTAACTGGAGAATATGGAAACAGTCATTTAAGCAGTTCATAGTTGCCATGGAAGTTGCTTTGAGCATTAACAGGTCTTGATCCAAGGATGTAAGGTGACCAGAGACGGGAAGGCATTCTATGCTCCTGATCAAGTCTCTCTGCTGGCCCTCAGCCTGAGACATCATCTGTCGAACAAAGCAGTTATTTATCAGGTCATGGAAGTGTGTTGTGTGATACACGTTTAGCTGTGCACAGAGAATCCCAAATGATTTTATGATGATAATAAAACTGTAAGATAATAGATGTATGTAAAGATAAATGTGCTTTTTTCCTTGATGCAGCTACTAAAGAGTCATTAAGTGCATGATGAAATTCCCATGGCAATACATCATACCTCGTTAACAAGCAACAAAATACCAAAGTGACTTAAAAAAAGAAAAAGGCAAAGAGGAATCTGAACATGATATTTGCTGCAGTGAATATCAAACACTTTCATGCCTGTTTGATAAGGATGGGGTGAGGGGGAAACCACACACACACACTCTGTGTGAGGAGTAATTAAGCTCTGTGTTTTGCACAGCTTAGAAGAGGATGTAATGAGGTACTACCCATAGATATCGAGATCTTTTTATACCCTACAAGAAGGGATCCAGCACTTTAAAGGAAAAGACCTGTATCACTCAGTTTAGCTCTCCTTTATTGTCTGCACTGCCATCACACTTAGGTTTGCTATCTCAACATTTACTTTGCCGGGGGGGGGGGGGGGGGGGGGGGGGGAGGATTTTCACTGTCATTCTGTGCTCAAATTACAGCTGCTCCATTGTCATGGTCCCCCTTGCTCTCCCTCCTTCACACCGAGGTACACACCCCTACATCGCAGAACCTGCAACAGCACATTTGCCTGCAAGAGGTATAGCAGCAAAGCACACCAGCCATCAACCAGCACACTGCAGTCTTCCAAAACCCTCCATACTTTCCTCTTTGTACTCACAGAAGCAAATTATTGCCCGATTTTGAATCGCAGGGATGAAAGCAACCTGTATGTACTAGTCCCTTTTCTGGGGAGGTACAACAAACAGCACTAATGTAACTGGACAGCACAACTCTGCAATCATAACGTGCTCTGGCAGTTAAGTTAAATGTGAAACCAGATTGATTTAGCAGAGCAGAAGAATTTCTTTAAAGAATCTGAGATGCATTCATGCAGTATCTTATTTTTTTTAGTACCTTTGCCTGCAATCCCTTTCCCTTTTAGTGCTTTATGCAATAAATATTTGAGCAATAAAGTATTCTTCCAAGTTCACGGTACGTGGTATTTGGAACATTTTAGGGCTTGGCTACATAGCATACTGTCCTGGGTTCAGCAGTAGCAGTCATTTTTTTCTCCTTCTTAGTAGCTGGTGCAGTGCTGTGTTTTTGACTCTCAGCCTGGGAACAGCACTGATAACACCGATGTTTTTAGTTGCTGCTTAGCCATGTTTAGCCTGACCAAGGACTTTGTGAGTCTCATGCTCTGTCAGGGAGGAGGCGAAGCCGGGAGGAAGCAGAGACAGGACACCTGACCCAAACTAACCAAAAATGTATTTCATACCACAGCACATCATGCCCGCTATATAAACTGGGGGCAGTTACCTGGAAGGGCTAAATCACTGCTCAGGTCAGGCTGGGTATCGGTCGGCGGGTGGTGAGCGATTGTATTCTCTTCCCTCGTTATTTCCCTTATCATTAGTATTATCATTGGTGGTAGCAGTAGTGGTTTTGTGTTATACCTTAGTTACTGGACTGCCCTTACCTCAACCCGTGGGAGTTACATTCTTTCAATTCTCCTCCCCATCCCTCTGGGAGCAGGACAGAAGGAAGGGAGGGGAGCGACTACATGGTTCTGAGTTACTGACTGGACTTAAACCACGACACATGCTATGGTTTGAATTTACAGAGCATTGGCTCTTTGGAAGTGGAGTTAACTATGTACAGCCAGCTTTAGCATGTCCCAAGAAGACAGGGCAGAAAGCTAGTAAAACAGCTGTATAGCCTTGCCTATGCAAACAGACCAGTTGCTATCAGAACATGTATCTTATTTTCTTCCAGTCGCAAATATAAGTCTTTGTGTGCAAGGTTTTCCAATACTGTGAAACACTCTGTTGATGTAAAAAAAAAATAAAAAAAATAAAGACGACAGATAATTAGTTGACAAATAGCTACAATCCTTCTGGTGATCTTCACTCTTAGTAATTTACTATGTAGTAGCACCCGAGCACTTCGTTCCAGGACCAGGCCAAACAACAGGACAAGCCATGCTATGCTCAGCACTGAGTTCAAAGGACACGCTTCACACATTCCTAAGTTTTTCCTGCTTATATACTTAGATTTGTTAAATAAAAAAAAAAAAAAAATAGTGCCGGGGAGGAAGAAGCACTGCGATTAAACCCTCAAAACCTATCAAATACACAGGCTGTAGTTCTCACTTCTCAAACACAGACACCTGCATTTAGTGGAAGTCAGCAGAAAGATTCTCTTAGATCTCCTGCTGTTCAGGGTATCCAAATCAGCATGACATGTATTCAGCCATGAGAAAGGGGAAGTAGAAAGGAAAGGGACTGACACAAGATTCAGCAATAGCGCAATTTATGGAGGAAAAAAAGAAGAAATACAATTAAAAAAAAGTCACCATGCAGCAGATCCTTTGAAGAGGAAGCTGCTCTTCCCACAGCTTCTCAAACTGAATTGGCAAGTATTCAAGCTGTATCATGCTCAAGTGTAACAGGCATGCACCAGCCTGTTAATTTTTTCACTATATCTTAAAAAAAAAAATAATAAAATAAGCGAACTAACTGACATTCAGAAAAGCTACTGTTATGGAGGAGTCTCCATCTGTACAGGTCAAAACATTTAAGTTGATAAATAATAATCATACTGTGTCACTAAACTCAGTAACAATCAAAAGGGAACATGAATAGTTTTCTGCGCTCTTCACAGTGCTAAGAAAAATCATTCCACTTCCCACCCAGTGAAAATCTCAATTAGAGGATGCAAGCCACGGCTTCAGTGCACCAGCTCACACACACTCCTCTTTCCTCCCTCAAACTTTGAATGCCATACTGCCATTTGAAAAGTCAAAAAGTTAAAAGCCATGAAAAACAGGAGCCACAGGGACGCCAGTTGAAGTTTTCCTAGGTATCTGACAGGACTTCACAAGCCTTTGCACCAGGAGACTTTTACTGCTATTAGAGGATACAAACAAGATGGCAGCAGCAATCTACAAGAACAGTCTGTTGTGGACAGAGATTTTCACAGATTCTGAAGTCTAAAGAGGCAGTCACCTTGTCTAGACTACCAAGTAATTATGCCACAGCACTTGATTTAAATCAAGGAACAACAATGATGGCAACATACCACACCAGGGAAAGCATTTTCAATACCTACTTACAGCTCCCCATTGATGAACTTACCACATTATTTTACTTAGCCACATATTTTAAGGTTAATGATCGTCACAATACATAGCACTCCTCTATCCCAGGTTATCCAAGTTCAATTTCTAACTATTTGCACTTCATGGATCCTTATTTGCTAAATTAAAAAGCCCTCCACAAGAAATTTTTGCCAAGAAATGTATCATGCTACACTTATTACACTGCTAACATTAAAATAAACATTAATAAACACTACTACTAAAACATGTTTGAAATTCAGCAACAAATTCTCTTTTACTATTATCTTTAGATTTGCCTCATCTACCCTGTAAATATTCACAAGCTAAATCAACCAGCAGTCGGTTCATTATATCAGTCAAGATGGAAAAAAGCACTTCTTAATTGCTCATTTTATTTTGCTCTTTTTTGAGTCACATTAATCCCTAGACAGAAAGTAGTATCAGTATTCTTAAACATCAACCATGACCCATTTCTGCTTAGTTACAGGAGATACAGGTACAGCTTAGTCCATTCTTCTACAGCTTGACATGGGAAGAAAACAGTATATAACAGTTTCATAGTACATGATGCTGTACTTCCTTAAGGATATTCCCTTGTCAACTAAAGTCCTAGGATTTGCAAGGATGAGGAGAACATGCAAAGCTCGACCCTGAGCATGAGGATATTATTGCAGAGTACAAAAGTCAGAATATAAACTACATAATTCTACACTTCTACAATTATTCAAGGCAAGTTACTTATTCTCACACAGCTACGCAAGAATAGCTTAGGACATGCTATTGACAATATATTCAAATAAGAATAGCAAGTTTCTCTACAATCCTACCAATAATAGGACAGCTCTTTCAAAAGATTATAAGATAATTTAAGGTATACAAACCTCTCTAACATCTACAAGGTGATCTGGCTGCATAATAGGAACTCTTTTTCCAGTTGGCAATCTATGATGTCCAACACTGAAAAAGGAAACTGCATTTTGACTCGGTCTTCTTTGCACACCAGGAGAGTTGGCACTTCCTTGGGATGCAAGAGAGAAGCTGCGAGATTTCAGAGGAGGATTGTTCTAGTGAATAAATAAGCATATTGAGAAAGATTTACAATTAATTCCTAATAACCAGCAAATATTCTGATTTGACAGACACAGTAGAACAGTTTAATTCTTTTTTTTTTATAGAACAAGGACAGATGATATAGCCCTAATAATATATTAGTAGCAAATGACAAAATATTTTGTGCTATCTGCTAACAGTTGCCCTGTTTTATATCCTAATTATTAGCAATCTGTGAAACGAGATTGATCAATATGTACCAATTCTCTGACTTGAAAATCAGGCCATGGGAGGACTAGCTGATTTTACTTATTGATGTGCAACAATACTAGAAACTGACTCCTAACAGATCTTGCAAAGATATAACTGGCATTTAAGAGAATGGGATTTCATATGGAACTATTCATTGAACATGTCTTTTACAATAAAGCCTACAAGATGTTGATCTTATCTTGAAAGCAAGGCTTTATTCAGGTATCACAATAGGTGCTACAGTAACTGGGAGGTTCTGTGAAATACACTATATTTACAACTATCACATGGTTAGCAAATGGAAGCAACAATCCTCAGATATAGAGTTGAGGACTTGCTTCTCAAACATGGGAATTAATCCTAAATGTATTTGTGGGATGTTGAGTGGCTTAAAAAAAAAACACCACCAACCAACCAACCAACAAAACATTAAAAAGAAAAGCTCCCAAAATGGAAGGTATTCAATAACACTGAAGACCTGTTTCCTCACCCATTAAAAAATGCAAAACATCTAGGAATTCTGGGATAAGATCTCATCTTTCATCTGCCTCCAATACCTGCTCACGGATACCTGCTCAGGAAGGACCATTCAGATCTTCAGGGACAAAAGGACTTCACTTTGTTTCATTCCTAAAGATTATTTCTATTACAAGTCAGCTATTAGTCAGAAAAATATTTATTGATTTAAGATTCAAACCCAACCATATATGCCCTTTTGCAGTACCTGTCTGAGGTAACAGGACAGCAGTATTTGCAGTTCTACCACCTGCCTAGCTTATTTCTGCCCACAAAAATAGCAGTCATACAATACCTTTCCGATAGCTTCCGTGTGATGCTGTGTGCATATCTGAAGTCTGCTAACCCAGTGTTGACGTTCTTTAGCATCAGTAGCTAATAAAAGCAAACCAAAAGGATTATGCAAATGAAGACATTTCAAAGCATGGGCAAAAAAAGACTGCTTTTTTTTATTTTCTTGGAATAAGAGTATAGTACGCTGAATTAGAAAGCGACAGCAAGTCTTCAAGGGAAGAAATACTAAAAGATGTTAGATACAGATATAAGAGATACAAGATATTAGATATAGACATAAAGAGCTATAAGCTCAGATTTCCACAGCCTACAAAAATCAGAGAATGAACTTCTATAACCACCACAAGAAGGCTAACAAACTGAACATTAGGAAAAATGTAGTTCTACGCAAGCATCTACACAGTACTGTTACCTACAATGATTTAGAACATTTTGAATCAATTAAAGGACATTATACATTAAGAGTAAACCCCAACCTACACATCTGAAGTTTGTGGTCTTCTGAAAGTCACACTCAAAGAGTATGGAACTATCCAAAGGAAGGACAGTTTCTAACTAAAGAACAGGATTAAAGTTTCACATGTAATTCTCACTGCATCAGTCTGAGAAACAAGTTCTTGCTTTTCCATGCAACCAAACCCAGCAGAGCAGCTACAGATGGGAGCCAGGAGTGCTCTCTAATGGAAGAATCCCTTGCACAAGAACCCAGGTCCTACCTCTGAGTTTATACTGCTCCCCGCTGGCAGCGTTGACTGTAAATGTATGAGAGTCTTCATCACTGGGTGAAATTACAGCTCCAGCTAGCTGCAGGGTACCCCTGGGCTTTAGATGTCTAGACTGCTCGTTCACAAAGTACTCCAGCAGACCAGCATCATTGTTTAAAACAAAAAATCTGCAATGAAAACAAAGCAAAAGGTACTGGAAGAAGTTAGGACTTTCATTACAAGTTGGCACAGACGAGGCTGGGACTTAAAAGACCTGAGTCAGTACGACCCCAAACATACGAATTATGTCCCCAGCAAGACTGCACAAAAATTAAATTCTTAGCGGTTTTTTCCATAGAGGCCAGGGATCACACAACAGAACAGCATGCCCACAGAAGAGTGCTGTTCCAAAATTTTGGAAATCAAAAGAATATCCTGAATCTCTAAGGCTTAATACATCCTCAAACTACATTCAATCTCAACTGAATTTGACAGTAAGTGTATTGACACAAGTCATGGCATGCCACTGGTAACACAGCAATTTGGCCAGCATGATATGCCTTGTCTCTCCAATGCTAATTTGGTTTCACTGTGCTGCTCTAGAAACAGCATCAAGCAGGTAGCCTGACCAGACTCTTTCACCTGTCAAAGAAAGTGAAGTTATTCCAGAGGAGACAGACAACCTGGGGAACTATGGGGAAAAGCTCGCAGAGTCTGAATTTTCAGTACAGAAGTCTTAATAAAAAAGAAATGGTACGATGGTATGAATGTGAATAGCACTAAGCTGAAGACTTAACAGAAAAAAAAAACAAAACAAAAATAATCTATTTAATGGAAAAGGAGAAAAAAAAAAAAATCAACACATAGTTCTAAGCCATCAAATCAGTTACCTGCTTCACACTGCCTACACATTTTTTCTTATTCATGCTTTAAAACAAGTATTATTCATCTATACATTAGCATAATCTACATTGAGAAAAGCATAACTCTTTCATAATGTTTGTCTAATAAAAAGGAAATACAAGTATTATTTAAAATATCTGAAATATGTTCATTTAGATGCTGCAAAAACATTACTAGGAAGCACCAGAAAAAACTTACCGATATTGCCAACCAGTGACAAGATTCGTATATTTCATTAAGTAGCCATAAATATTTTCCATGTGATCACTATTAAAAAAAAGGGGGAAAAAGAGAAAAGCAATTGGACAATACCAAACAAATTTCAGATCTCCCCAGATTTTGCTCATTGCTATTTACTCTCAGAAAATGAATTTATATTTTCAATTCAGAATGGCACTACCATCTTAATAAAGCTACCAACACTTAACAGATTTTCCAGCCTTGATTCCAAGATAATTTCATAAGATTGTTTAACCAGACTTACCAAACTCCAAATAATTTCAAGGCACAACTGGTTTTACCTATACTTGAGTTTCATTCAGCAGGCATTTCTGGACACATTTGTATTAGTTTTAGGTAATTAAGGACTTAGTATCCATGTTGCTTCTGTTTCCTGCTCCCTCCTCTAAGCAAGCTTTCTGTTCTTTGACTTGTGAACAAAATTAACTTTCATTAGCTCATTAACAGAACCTTGATCATGGTCACCAGCCAAAGCCAGTCACCAGATACTCCTACACTAGTGTGGTTTTATTTATCCTTAATGCCCAGAACCTGTCCCAAGTACATAAACAGTCATTTTCTTGAGCAGATGTTCCTACAGAACACAACATGCAGGTGCAGCTCACATCAAGATATTACAAAATCTGATGCAGGAGTTGAAACACCTCCTCCTCTGGCCTGGCAGGAAAATCAGGTTATTTCTCTTTCAGAGCTGCAACTTGTAACATCCACTACCCACCAAAAATGAGAATCCATTGAGCCATTCAGCAGAAAGGCTTAATAGCACACTACAGGCAAAACCACATTACCGCTTTCAAAAAACATCCATTGTCCTACATAAGGCTTACAAGTCTTATGGCTAGAAACCAACCACATCTTAAAGCCAAGTTTAAATACTTACTGTACACCGCACATTCCCATAACCCTAGAAATTACACCTCAATGCCCCTGCCTCTTACAGCAGGGCATAATCCTACACTGAACGACATACTCTTGGTAGACATTAAGGTCCAGCACGAGAAAAAAGTTCCTATTATTCCAATGAGGAAGTGAAACAATGACCCAAATAACAGACATTAACTGTTTGCTTTAAAAAAAAAACTTGTATTAAACCCATCTTATTCATATTTTAAATTAAAATTTCTGTAGCTTGCAGTTAATGTTGAAGATTAAATGACAATTATTCAAAGACTATTGGAGCAGCAGCCTGTCTTGGTCATTACAGAGATCAAAGTAGCTCCCTATCAGCAAAAGGGGAAAGATGGGGAAAATGGGACTAACAGAGCCTAGAGATCATCTCCCTTAGTGGGTTTTGGTTGCATATAGTTGGACTAAGTACTGGGGTTAACTTTCAAATAATAACTGAAGCTGCTGTATCTCATTTATAGACAGTGTCAGTATCACCAGATTAATTAGACATATGGCAATTAGACAAATATAATATATTACACTAAGTTTCATCCTAAAGGAGGGTATTTAGGATGACAGTACTGAAGATAACCTCAGAATAAATAACTGCCATATCACGGCCATTCAGTATTACTATTCAAAGAAGAGAGGCAAGAATCCACATTTTTGAAGAAAAAACAAGTTGCTGGTTTTTAATGTTACACTTAAACCAAAACTGTGTTCTAGCTTCTGCAGCAATCAGTATTGCAGTAATATCCTGTAATGGAGGGCAGCCAGCAGGACTATCTAGGAATTTACTTTCTAATAGCTCATTAAGTGGTACTTACAGATAAAAAAAAAAAACAACCCTATAGATAAAAATAAAACCAGGAGAGCAGAGGGTATTCAGGCTACGATACTTTTAAACATAGAAAAATGCTAAAGGAGATACAACCAGACAACCAGATTCACCCTTCAGATGCTTCTCATTTGTTATAATTGGCATACAAGTGAAGTACGCTTTAGACTTGCTGTCTTAATTTAGCTGAAGACTATAAGATTGTAGTTATAAAAATGCATGAGCTTGGGTTTTAATCATCCGAAAATTGTCCCTAGACACAAGTTAACTGTTTTTCAATTCCAGTGAATGCAAGCTTCACCCTTGCTTTTCAGTTAGGCATCATACAGAGCCCTGCACAATTGCGCTAGAGCTTCCGCACTCTCCCATTAACCAAGTTGCCTAAATCACAGGTGCCTTTAACAGAAACCAAGAAAATTCAGGAAAGTGACTTTAGACTGCAATGAAAACATGTATGGCCTATGGAAGTCCATTCATCTGACAGTCTTTGCTTAAAATAATTTGACAACTTTTTTTGAGCATGACAGATAAGATAGCTGATTTTTTCAGACTTCAGAAAAAGCAAAAAGTCACCGTAGAAGGGGGTGCAGCCCTTTAAGCGATGTACTTCACATCAAATGAACACTTCACTACATTTTGCCTTCATTCACGTGTTCCTCTCTACTTGGATTTTCACTTTGACTGGACTCAAACTTCTCCAAATGCCTCCTCTTCAATAATTCCTATCTCTAGCCTCAGCAGTCCCAGAAGTTCATAGTGTCACCAAAAAACTCTGAAAACAGCACCCCAGGGAAATCTGAGAAAGTAACTGAGGATAAGCAAGCCAGTCACCTCCAGCATTGTGAACACCACTGATCTGGAAGAAGCATGTTGCATAAACGTGAACACAAGTGCATAAAGTTAAAACACACCGACCAGCTGTGTTTCAGAATCCCTAACTGTATGCAAGGGGTCCCCAAACCCTTTATCTCAAACAAAGGAGCTATAACTCAATATACAAGGTAAAGCTCAGAAGTATATTTAGCAGGCTTCCATTCACAAGCAAAAAGACTCCCATTCACAAGCAAAAAGACCTCATTCAAGGTCTGCATAAGATCACAGAAACATACTTAAGGACCAACGGCCAAACCTCAGTACAGAAGAGCCCAACAGTAGTGATGCACATCCCAAGACACACAACCATCAGCTCCAGGGAGAGATTCCTTATGGACTAGCCTCTGCAGTAAGGAAGGAATATAACATGTCAGCTGCGAGAGACAAGATACTGAGCTGTGGCTTGCTTTTTGGGAAACCAGGGAATGCCAGAAAAGCCAGCATCCAAAGAGAAGAAGCATGAACAGATTTCTCTGCTAAATGAGCCGCCTCTTGGACAATACTCATTATTTTCCTACTTAATTCTGTTCATACATTTGCAACAGAACTGCACAAACCCAAAGGGCTGTACTTATATGTGTGTATATATATAAATACATTTAGTTTTCACTCTGCCAAAGGTTAGGCAAACTTTCAGCACCCGTGCAAATAAGGGGTTAGCCTGTCTGAAGGGTATGAAAAACTTTGTCAATGTTTAAAACTTTTCCTGTGTCGGTATAAGGGCCTCAAGGCAAACAAATAAGCAAATGAAAGAGTAAAAACACAGACATTATAAACACTAATCATACTCTCCCAGCACAAATTCTCACACCATGTGGGCCAGGGAATTTTCAGCATTTGAACTAAGGATTATTTTTAAATATGTAACAATTTTATATGCTTAAAAAAAACAGAGATTTAAATCCAGTCCACAAACTGCAGTTCACAAAAGTCAGAACCTGTAACGGTACACAAACCTGCTACTGAACTACAGCTAACCTCCTAATCTTCTTCTGGGTAAGTACTAGTACTTTCCTGCGAATGCAGGAAACATTCTCAGTATTATTTATAGCAACAAGACCATGGAATTATAACTAGAACATTTCTTGAATGATTTTAAGATTAGTGCCTCCATAGCAAGAGTTAAACTAAACTATTTGTTTTGCTAAAGCACTAGTGTAAGGCAACTAACACTGTAAAAAAATAATAAGTAAACCATCAAGAAACAAACCAAAACCCCAAAACCCCAGTAATATTTCACTAGTAAGGGATTAATAGCAAAGCTCTTCAGAGCACTACAGAAAGCTTTTAAGATGGTAGACTCAGAACAAGAAGCTGAGGTTCAGGCATTGCCTCTGCTCACAAATAAACACAGTTCATAAAATAATAAGAGTAAGATCTTCCTTAAAGCCCTTTCCAGCATTGTTTCTAATGAAACAACAGTAAAACCTGCTTCAAAGTCATCTGGTGTACTTCAGAAGTCTCCACAATTCCTCACAGTAGGGTTTTTAACTTCTAGAAAATAGATTTCAGAAGCAAATTTGACACTAAACACTAAGCAGCTTATCAATGCTGACAGCGAGGCCTGGCTCCACCAGCATCCTTCCCAACTTTAAGAATACCTTTGCATTCACACTGCTGCCTACGTGCATGTACATGTACCTATAGATATGTATATCTTTTCACAGCCAAGATGCTGTTCTTGCTTTTCAAAATCTTCACAGCAGTCTCAGGTTGTCAAAGGAACAGCAACAACTCAGCAATGATGAGTCAACAACCCCTAAAGTCTGTATTTCTACAGAAATTCACATCCTTCCGTCAAATGTTGGGGTTTTTTTTGTCATCCTTTAAGCATTGCAACAGACCTGTCACAGTCTTCAAGATGTAAACCAAAATTTCATTTTAACTTTTGGTGGACTACTTTAAGTAAGGATACTGTGCAAATCACAATCCAGGAACAAAATTACACAGGAAATCGTGGTACATTTCAACTCCAGCCCGGCATATCTGCCACCCCCCAAAACCTTCTTTCTTCTTCTCCCCCCCCCCGCCCCAAGGCTGAGCACCACTTTAACTGGCTGGCCATTTATCAGACTTCTTTAGTTTATAAATATTGAGAGACGGATTGAAACTGTCCTTTAAGCAAGTGACTGAAGACTATGAAAAATCACAAATCAGTTCATACTCTTGCCAGAAAACTATCCCTCCCCAACTTTAAAGATGTTTACCACAACCCAGATTTCTATACATCTAAGCGCTACTAAAATACAAGAATGAAACATTCACAAAGGATTATTGTTTATTTGTGCTTTTCTAGCATGCCTCTTCAGTTGCAGCAGCTGTCAGTGCCTTGCAGGGTGATCTCCTGTCCTGAGGGAGGAATGAGATAATGATAACTGGGCCAAATTCCCCCCTCATCCTGTTTACGAGCAGCATCCAAGTCTTGAATGCAGGTGCTGAGGAACAGCAGTCCCAGAATGACATCCTTCAGGAGTTTCAGCCAAGACACTCAGGCTCACACCTGACAAGGGCTGGGCCAACATACTCTGCAAGAATAAACAGCAATGTGGAAGGCCTCCCTGCCCTTTTTTCATGCCCTGCACAGTGCAGCTCTCCCTAGGAAGCCCCACACAAACAGGTCACCGCTAGCAGTAGCGCAAAATTACACCCACCTAGAAAGCAATCACTGAAAACTTCCAAGGCTGCCCTTCTGATGATTTTAATTTTACTGGGACACAGACAGCACCACGTGGTATATTTTGAGCAGCCAGGTCTCTGAAGGCCCAACAGCTGTTTGAACAGAAAACGCAGCAGCCAAAGGCTTCCCAATTTGTGTAAGGCTTGACTCGAGTCAAGTGGATTTGCTGAGTATATGTGTATTTGCTTCCAGCAAGAAGGATGACCAAAAGACTGGAGCCTATGCAGATGTCAGGGAGGAGTCCTGGAGGGGAATCCAGCTTCCATAGCTGCCACCACTGCTGTTACAACAGTGCCTTCAGGCCCTGGCCTACAGAAGAGGCTCCCTTCTACTGAGCTCACACAAAGATGTGAAAACCTGGTGGAAGAGACTGCCATCAGCTTAAAAGCTAGCAAAGCATAAAGAAAAGGAAAGAAAGAAAACAGGATCTCAGCAGCACAAACCAATGAGCGGTTTTGACTAGGCAGTTTGAAAAAAGCAATAACCATTTTCACTGAACATGTTCATCTCCATCTGCCCAGAGACTCACTGTTGGCAATAGCTCCCTTCTTCATCACCAACCACTGTGAAGTGCTTATCTACAACACACTGATTCCCCTTTCCGTTAAACAGAGAGGAAGGGTGCGGAAGAAAAGAGGAAAAAAAAAACCAAACTGTATCAGCAAGAGAAACTTGGACATATCTTGTGCAACTGCAAAGATCACCTACTCCCAGGAAACTACCATCACATTAAGCACACTCCAGTGCCAAGGCTCATTCGTGCAAGAGCAGGTTCCCCAATATGCCCAACAAGGTAATACAGAAGCATAAGTTGCTTACAGAGTACCTGTATCAATAAATTTGCTCTGCTTTTCCATAAATAAATCTCCCCTTGCAAGAGCAAAAAACCTTGCTGTTTCATTCATCAGCAGTGCCCTACAGTCAATGATAAAGGGTCAGCAAAGCTCCTGCTCTTCAGCTCATGTGTTTGACTACCCAATTTTAAGTTTAGAAACCAACAAATGCAAGGGAAAAAGGTTCAACAATATGACAAGAACAAGAGACCCTGGGGATGCTTCAGAATACCACTTGGTTACAAGCATGCTAGTGACACACACATCCTCATTAGATATAAAACCCTCTCTTAACATGTACTCCTGTAAACTCCTGAGAGACAGACATGCATTGGAAGAGAAAGGCAGGCTTGCACAAAGGAAGGGTGCAGCAGAGCTGAAATCTGCTGTCCATGAGCCTGGCACATTGCAGACCAGGCTTCCTGTCCCAGGATGAGCGGTTCTCCCACTGCTCAGCCTCCCCAGCCCCCTGCTACTAACATGGCCATTGCATTTGTACCCAAATTTTCTATCAATACTAGTTCCAAGGGGAATGATAAATCAAGCATACAGGGTTTTTTTAAAAACCATCCTAATTAAACTTGCATTTGATTGTCCCCTTTCATGCACTAATGTCACAGGTCTATTACGTACAAATGAAAATGTATTGTAATGCTTCTATAGGTTAGCAACAGAAAAAAAAGAAAGAATATTTAAGTAATAAGTAGCAAACACTGCTCTCACTGGACCACTGTTAAGCTGATTATTTAACTACTTTATCATTTAGAGAACTCTTTAGCTTTAAAAATACATCTGCCCGGAAAAAAACCACAGTGAGCTTCAGCTAACCAATTTCTCTTGCACATACCTGAACACCTCAAGTCAGCAAGAACCCCCCTCACGTACAGCTTATTTGTGGATTTGTGTCAGCATAATAGAACTGAAGCTGGACACAAGAGTCAACAGCCAACCCTGCAGATTTTTCTGCAATGATAACTACTACTCAAACTACCAGAGGAAAAATAACTGTAAATTTAGCCAACAATGTTTTAGAGCTGGAGCACACAAAAACCGGACACCTCAAAAGGTCTAAACTCTCCACTTGATACCTCTGGAGAAAGACTGTTGCCTATAGTTTTGTTACTGTTCACATTATCAATTTACATTAGCAAGCTATAATACACAGTTTCACATACTATTGTTACCAAAACCCAAAACCTTCCCTTAAAGTCTAGTTTCAGAAAATTCAAGCAGTCAAATTAAAGCTACTCTGCCCAGCAAACATACTGGCATAAGTGAGGCAAACATGCTGATGGATGAGCATCTTTGCAATTCTGGACTACCTGCTACCCACACCACCTCAGAAAGCAGGGGACCTTGGTAAGTGTCATTTACAGAAACAGGTGGAGCAAATCTCTGCATTGCTTAGTTACTCTTAAGCAGAGTTCAACATTGTTTAGCTTACTACACATTCAATCCCAAGGCATCTTGGTCTGCTTCTAGTCTCGTACCACCTACCATATCACAAATACAAATATACGACCTTCCAGTTTGAAGATATATTTGTGATTATGACCTTAAAAATATTGTATCAATAATTACACACTACCATTGTGGACTTTGTAGCAATAAAACACTGGATATTAAATGGAAGGTAAATACACCAATCAGCTACTCCAAATAAGCCTCTTGCCTTTTAAATTATTTTTTAACCCTTTCTGAGGCACTTCAGATTAAATACAGAAGATAATTATTACCACCTTCAAAGCAAGCAAGAACACACTTAACTGACTAAATATTCGGAAAGACATGAGCCTGAAGTACAACACAAGCAAAAAAAAGCATGGACCAGCAGACTCTAGAAGCAACAGCCAATAGTTTGAAATCTAACTAGCAGTCGTAAGTGCTGCACTTCAGGGGTCTATACTGCTAAATGCCTCAGAGCTGGCCAATGGACTAGCATCCACCCTCTGCAGCCTCCTGGGTGAGATCAAACTTATGGGAGCAGTCAGGATGTAGTAGGGTGGGCTGCCTTTCCAGGAGATCCCAACTGTCCAGAGAAACAGGCTGAGTAAGACCACCTGAACTTCAACAAAAGCAATGCAAAGCCTTGTGCCTGGGACGGACTAACCCATGGATCAGTGCAAGCTAGGTATGCTGTGCCAGACAAGAACAGGCTGAGGGACCTGTGTCTGTTCAGCCTTCTTTAGAAGCAGGGAAGGCTTACGGGGGGGGTCTCACCACTATCTCCCCTACACAGGGAGAAGATGGAGACAGACTTTTCAGAGATGCACAGCAGCAGGGCAAGCAGCAGCAATTTCAAATTGTAACAAAACAAAATTCCTTGCTTGACACATGGAATAATCCTTCAAAAAGAGAGGGGTAAGCCCTGGGCCAGGAGTCCAGAGAGGCCATGGTATCTCCATCCTTGGAGAGGCCCAAACTCAATAATGGCCCTAAATGACCTCTTCTAACTTTGACCTGGCTCTGCTTTGAACAGGAGGCTGGACTAGAGATTTCCCAGAGGTCATTCCCGTCCCAAATTATTCTATAATTCTTGTATATAGAGAAATCAAAAATATTTCTACATTAAAATTGAGGCATAAGGTATTCAGAAGGTTTAAACTCTAATTAAGAAAGCATATGTGTTAACCACCTGTGATTATGACAACACTTAAAAAGAGCAGGAATATTTCTAGGTTCATGCTTTGAGTAGACAGTTGCTCCCAGACAAGGAATTATTCAAAACCACTCCTTTTCATTGTGCAACAAGCATCAGGCATTATTCATCAGGCATTATTCATCTGGCAGTCAGGCACTAATAAAGAGAGTTTCCTTGAGGTTTTCTTCTCTTGTGCTTGTGACTAACATTTATGAAGGAGTCATGTACTGAACAAAAAAAGGACAAGGACATTATCACCACATTTTACACACAGAGAACTGACGCACAATGAATTTTCAGCCTTTCTAACTTTGAGATAGTTGTGGCCTAATTATTGTTTTATTCATGCATTCAAATCACAGCTTTTGCTGATTTCAGCTGCATCTGTGACCCTGCAAAAGTTTTGCAAAATCAGAGCCAACTGTTTCAAACTAGGCCTCCAAGAGAAAGAGGAACACACGGTTAGCAATTACAGGGGAAAAACAGCTTAAACAATATGACTGTTACCACAGAGGAAGCAGAGCCAGGGTCAGAAATCAGTTCCTTAATATAGCATCCTGCAGCTCTGCCCAGCAGATCTCACACTTTCTCTTACATCTCCACTGCAATGAATAAAACCAACTTCCCAACGCAAACTGGGCTCTTTGGGAAATTGATCTGTCACTGCCTAAATGTTAATTAAGATTTTAAACATTTGCAGCCTCATCAAAAACTCATGAATTTATACCTGGGAAGAAAAAATAAAAATGCATACCTGTAGCAAAAAGCCTGCCCCCTGCTCCAAAGTAGGTTGTCAAATCAATTGTCTTAAAGAAACAACACTTCTCCCATCCCACTTCAGCCTGCCCTCCCCTCCTATTTCAGCCTTAGGCACACAGTACAGAAAACCTGAAAAAATACAAGCTTCACAAGCACCCTGAAAAGTTGTCTGGCAGCATTACCAGCAAGCAGTGATCCCCTACAAGAATAATTCATCAGTACTGGCAGGTGATCAGAGTGCATGTCAAGGCAACGACCTTAAGTAAACAGGGGTCCTTGCACACAGGCCTTAATTTTCATGGTACAATGAGCACAGCACAAGAACATGTGTAGGATAACCCAACAGCAGCAGCTGGTGCCTTCTGCTTCTGCATTAAGTAACGTGATTAAGTCAGCCACATGCAGTTTGTTTTTCACCTTCTCTCTGGGGAGAGGGAGTGTGTAGCAGAGCAGGATGTTAATGTTGTGGGCAATTTTAATTAACTTGCTGCTACATAATTACATTAGAAAAGGTGAAGCTAAAAAATCCCCTTTGCACTTAGTGAAGGACAGACATCTGTAATGGCCATTAACTCCTGCAGAAATCTATTCCAAGGAAAGCACAAGTTATTTGATATTTAGAAGCTATTTAGAAGTTCGTGCTTCTTCAGTTTAGCTTCATATGAACTCTAAACAGACAGTCCAGTATTAACACAAGTATTCTGCAATGCCAGAACCAGCTCCCACTTTTGTCACCCCTGCCCCAGCAAGTTTTACAGTCTGCTCCTTCAACACAAGGATCCTCAGAGAAGCACAAGAGGGACACTGCTCTTAACAGGTGTTCACTGAGGAGCCACAGAGCTAGAGAAGGAAACCCAGACCTTGCAGACCCTGGTTCAGGAATGTGAGTTTAGGTTCCCTACTAGAATATTAGCCATAGAATCGCAGAATCGTGGGATAGTTAGGGTTGAAAAGGACCCTAAGATCAAGTTCCAACCCCCCTGCCATGGGCACGAACACCTCACACTAAACCGCATCACCCAAGGCCTCGTCCAACCTGGTCTTGAACACTGCCAGGGATGGAGCATTCACAGCCTCCCTGGGCAACCCATTCCAGTGCCTCACCACCCTAACAGGAAAGAATTTCCTCCTTATATCCAATCTAAACTTCTCCTGTTTAAGTTTTAACCCGTTACCCCTTGTCCTGTCACTACAGTCTCTAATGAAGAGTCCCTCTCCAGCATCCCTATAGGCCCCCTTCAGATACTGGAAGGCTGCTATGAGGTCTCCACGCAGCCTTCTCTTCTCCAGCCTGAACAGCCCCAACTTCCTCAGCCTGTCTTCATAGGGGAGGTGCTCCAGTCCCCTGATCATCCTCGTGGCCCTCCTCTGGACTTGTTCCAACAGTTCCATGTCCTTTTTATGTTGAGGACACCAGAACTGCACACAATACTCCAAGTGAGGTCTCACAAGAGCAGAGTAAAGGGGCAGGATCACCTCCTTTGACCTGCTGGTCACGCTCCTTTTGATGCAGCCCAGGATACGGTTGGCTTTCTGGGCTGCAAGCGCACACTGAAGCTGGCTCATGTTCATTTTCTCATCAACCAACACCCCCAAGTCCTTCTCCGCAGGGCTGCTCTGAATCTCTTCTCTGCCCAACCTGTAGCTGTGCCTGGGATTGCTCCGACCCAGGTGTAGGACCTTGCACTTGGCATGGTTAAACTTCATGAGGTTGGCATCAGCCCACCTCACAAGTGTGTCAAGGGCCATCATGAAGCCCTGCTTAGATTACCCAAACCTGTTTCCCCAGTTCTATCAAATTACTACCCATCACACAGAGATTTACTTCTTTCAATTTACAATGCATCTGGGCTTCCACCTACTCCAACCCCAATCTTCCATGTCATACATACATGTATGAACAGGAATGGCTCACCTGCCTCTCAAGAAGTGCTTGGGGCTTCAGCAATGGGTAAAATCAGCTTGATAAAAGATGACCTTAACATTTCAGTAACATGGAATGGATCCTGACATGGATATAACCATTTGATAACAACTTTAAATATGGGCTTCTTGTCTATTCTAATGAACAAATTATGCGAAATACAGCATTTCTAAAATGGTATTATGAATATGGTATACTCTGAAATGAGGATAAAGAAATCAGGCACCAGATTTTTCAGTCATTTCTGTCCGATATACTGAACAAATGTGGAAGTGGTTCTAATCTGTTTTTTAGAAATAAAAAGGAGTAAAACATAAAAAGTTGCAAAAATTCTGAATTTCACAGCAACCACTTGAAAAACTCTTCTTTTTACCACCCTATTTATCACACCCAAAAGGCCAGCAAGAAGACTGAAAGCAAGCAGCTAGGTCATTCCAAAGGCCACGCAGTGGTAAAGAATCTCTACAGATCATCAGAAACGGAAGGAAAGAACACCAGCGTTCATTCTGACACAGGCTTGACATCAGCGCCACCATCCAGCCTGAAAGCTGCCAGCAGAAGTATAATGGCAGGGCAGCAGAACCCCCATCTCCATTGGTGGCTGGCGCCTCAATGTCACAATGCCAGCAGGTTCTTGCACCAGTGGGGAACCAAGGAGGTGGGGTGGGCTGTAAGAGAGGAGAAAATCGAAACAGGAGCAGCCCTTCTCAGATCTCTCGGGTAACACCACAAACTTACAGTCTCTCACTCCCTCTGCAGTTGCATACAACAAGGAAAGTGTTTACACAGTTACCGATTACAGTGAATATACAAAAACTCCATGTAGGATCCCAAATAATTTTGGTTTAAGCTGTACAGAAAGAAAACAAAGAACAAGAGAGATGGGTAATGAAAAGGAAGTACTAGGAGTACCAGCATCAGGGAGAAATGTCCCAGGATGGCACTAACATTTACACGAAAGTTTAGGAGGTTTCCTTTTTTTTTTACTTACCAAGTCACAGGGACTTAAACATGAATTCTGGCCTGCTCACAGGTTAATCAGGTCAGCTAACACACTCTATTGCAGCCTAAGCAAGAACTCAATGCTTACAGTAATACTGTGATGAGAAATGCTGAGTTCAGAGACAAGAACGCATGACCAGCAAGGGAGCGGCTGGCAACTTGAAGCACTGTTGAACACTGTGCTGGCATTACCTCCTGTATCTATTCCTACAAAGCTGGTTTCAGCTTCAAAAGGCCAAACAGATGAAATTTATCCTCCCAAGATCAAACATTCTTGGAATTTATACATTTTCTTGCAACTAAGACTGACATCAATACTACCCTCAATAAAAATAAAAATTAAAAAAAAAAGCATTCTTATCAACATCCACTCAGGGTATCAGTTTCAAGACACTTTATTACTACTAATTACATCATTTTTGCAAGATAGCATGAATAAAAATCATAAACACTTCCACAGCCTAGCTCAGTCTCACGCATTTTGCTTCCATGTGCTCAACATGCAAAGGATTGTCAGTGACCCCCCAAGTTAACTGGGATCAAACTCAGAAATAAGCATTTCCTTTAAAACACATTTCCTATGGGATCACTTGATGAAGAAGAGTTCACTATCATCTCAAAATGCACAATTAAAATATATTCCTGTGTTTCAGCTACCAGTTCTTCTCCTATGTGTACCACACACTGACCTGCCTGAACAAAGAAGACTGAATTAAGGTCAGTAATTGTTTACTGGTTTTTAGTATTTATAAAGAGGGCTTGCACAGTGCCATTTGTAAAATAAACAAAGGCCTTATAAGAAGACTGAAAATCATTTTACTTGCCTTAAATTTGTTATCCTTTTGCATTTGATACAAAGCAATTGACAAAATTGCCAAAACCCTTTTTCTGCTGTTTGTTTGCACTTCTGTTTGCTCACTCTCAGCCTCTCCTACTCTGGCCTAAAGCCACATGGAGTAATTCTGCAAGAGAATCTGCCTTAATTTGATAACCTAATGACAAGCAGAAGCCACCCAGCATGGTGCACCCTCTTGCAAGAAGCACCCTCTTACCTGCCACTGTCACCACTAGCAGAAAAACAAAAGAAAAAACATAAAAAGTAATATCAGTCTAGAAAGTTGGCTCCTTTATTTAGAAGCTACTTTCATCCAAATGTTTTTCTATACAAACTCACAACTGCAGCACTTAAGTAAACTTATAGGCACAGGTAACTAAAATTAACTTGTTTCTTTAAAAAAAGAAGATGCAAAAAGCCTGTAGCATTTTATAAATAGATTGGCTAAACCCATAGTAAGCAGATGCCCAAACCATTTCAGAAATAAGGAACAAAGGCAGCTATCTATAATGAATATACGCAGAACTGAAAAGCAAACAGGTTTTGAAATACAACTTGCAAACTTAAAAATCAGCAATCATCTGGGAAATTCATTCACATTTTACATGTGTTTCTACCACCAAGGGAATAAATGCTGGAAATCCTTTTAATAGCAGCTGAATTGACTTATGTATCTGAGAGCAGAACCACCAAGAAAAATGTAAGAGAACAGCACATTAGCGTGTCTCCTATTGGGAAAGACAATCTTGTTTCTCTAGTCACTCACAGTGCTTTGAAATTTTGATTTTGTAGATAAATGAAAACCAGTAATTGCAAGTCACTTCTCTCAAAATTATCTGAAAGCTTCTGAAGCCAAGCTGAAAGGACTCGTTACACTTCTCTGGCACATATTCTGACCAGCCCTCTATTCAGCTCATAGACAGAGATTCGGCTTTCTGGTTGTGAAATTTTTATGTTCTTAGACTGGCTATAATTCTCGTGTCACAGAAGTACCTGCCAAAACTGTCTCCCCTCTTTCACTGCTTTGAAATTACTCTGTTAATTTAAGCTAGGGCAAATAAAAAACCAACCGAAGGTCACAAGTAAAACCAGACTTGCTGAATGCAAATAATTCTTCATTTGGGCAACCCCTACACTTACTTCCTAGCTTGATTACTGCTGAAAATAGAGAACCTGTTTAGAAATATGTTATAATCTTAAGTTACTTTATCAAGTAATCTTTTAATAATTTTAAGTTATGAATAAGTCTCACCTCATGGTAACTTTCACCAAATGAAAATAGGGATAAAGGGTTTAGTGTGTGGCGCAGCATCTCAGCCTCTCTTCATCTACTTAATTGCAAGTTAACAGTCACACTATTCCTGACCCCAGTCAGGAAAATGCAGCCAAGGGTTAGCGGTCTCAGATGCACTCTGACACTGATCATGTATTCATAAATAAGATCAATTCCTACTGGATGTCTAGAAGAGCAGTTTCTCAAGAAGCCTTATCTCCTATTAAGAAAAAGAGTATCTTCATGCCCTCTGAAGAAACTGTGCCCTTACAAATTCCATAGGAGGCACTGCTTTACTGAACTACCTGAACTCACCATACACAGGCGACAAGTAGAAAACATGCAAAGAGATTTAGCTCTGTCTCTAGATCATCTGAGGCATCTGACAGCCTCCAATTTTCTCTTCTTTTCCACTATGATAAATGTTTGGTGCAACTTTGTCACAGCTATTTATATTTTTGCAGGGGAATGATAGGGAGATTTTTAAAGTTTGACTTTCTCCTTAATTTTTTACTTTCAAGACATGCACTTTGCCCCAGGAATGTTTAGTTTCCACCTCTCTGAAAGATTCAGTTTTCATTATTTTCAGGTTCCACAGCGCTGGAGATTTTTTTTTTTTTCCCCCCAGTAGTCATAATTCCCCATTTGGAGCATTAAAGTATCATGTTGGATAAACTTGATTATCTCGATTAAAGGACTTGTCCCATTTGTCTGAAAACTATGCTACGGCTGTTTTGACAAGATGCTTCACTGAATACAGAGCTATACTTCAGCCCCAGATGACCAAGTACTTCAGGACTCCACTTCTCACAAGCTGTGTGACCACACACTTCTCAAAATCCGTGCTACAGAAGTTAAAGATCAAACTTCTACCAGAAGCTCCCAGAAAACCAGTTTCTAAAACCCATATTTTAGACAACAGTTTATTATTAGAGAAGTCTTTATTTGCCAAACACATTTTAGAATAGATGTAATACACAAAGTGAAAACTAAGCTACAGTATAGCATCCAGGAGAACTTCATATGAAGGCAGAGGGAAAAGGCGATATTTCGTGGGTAATTAGATACAGAGACAAATGAGGAGCAAATAATAGATTCCAGAGCAGAGATTAACAGTGAAGTACCTCAATTGTCCATAATAATACAACTAGTACATTAAACTTGTCCCACTGATCCAGAAAGAAAAAAAAGGACAATCTGCACTAGAGTATTAGAGCAAATTAAACCAGATATCAATAGGTGCAAGCAACAACATGTACAGTTTCCACCTACAGCTGTGAAGCCACCAAATTCTTATGAGCAGGCTCAACTTCTGCCCTGCAAGACACAGCAAGCACTTAGAGACAAAACACTTGAATGGGTAATTTTAAAAAGTGGAATTTCACTGCACAGCACTGACCATTTCAAACATACTATAGTCAAAAGGGGTTCAGGCAAAACAAATTGGGTATCTCATCTCTTCCACTACCTGCAGTTCCACATAAAAATATAAAATATTTCAATTCTGATTGCATAAACTGACTCCAGTGTTTCACAGGTGAAACACATGTACAGTAAGTGCCTGGTCACAGTAACAGCAATTTTCATTAGAAAACTCAGAGTTATCTTTGAATCTATAGGGCTGTTTTTTCTTTTTAAAAAAGTTTAGAAGCAATTGGAAACAGCAGATAACTGGTAACTGGGTCTGACAAGAAGCTTTCCCTATTTAAAAGCCTGAAATATTGGCCTTGAAATCATCACTTTTCTTTCCAGCACTAGTCACCAGAGAAGTAAATTATTCATGACCCAGATTCCCAGTGATGACCGAGCTGCTTCCTCCCTATTAGAATCATCAGGCAGTCAGAGCCTGCACAGCCTGGTGCTGGTTTGTCTAAGACATCTGATGGTCCTCCATCCTGCACAACACACACAGAGGTAAAACACTCCAGTTTTGCTGTCTCCACAAGCAAGAAACAGCAAGCCAGTCCATCTGGGCTAGCAGATGACAGCTCTGAAGAGACTCCATTTGAAGGAGAAGTGTGCAAACTTCCAATCACAGCAGTATTTTCAACAGCAACATGGCAGATCTCCAGTCAAGGATGAGACACCTCAAAGCAGAGAGAGATTCGGAAACCTCTCAAGCGACGCCTCAGAGGGCCTCCTATCAGTGCGTGTCTTTCAACCTGAAAGCACATCAGAAAAAAGTACACGAAAACCTCTAAATCCCTCAAATGTACAGGCAGGCCATTCAAAGGAAGCACTTTAGTTTGAATCTATTTCGAACTAATGCTGTGTGCTCAGCTTCTCCTATTTTCTTTGCTCTCTTCTGCTGTTATTTGCCATACCTGAGTAATCACCCTGAATTACGGTAAGCACAGCCATTCTTAAAGTCAGTTAAAACAGAAACTCCGTGTAGACTCAGTTTCGCTATCAGCACCAAACAGAAAACACCAATTAAAAAAAGCAACCCTGCCATCAGGTTCTTACAGAAGACACACCGACCTAAAACTTGGCACAAAGTTTAGCTTTTTGGCAAGGCTGGAAAGCGACAGAGAGCCTTCTGCAACTTTAAGCTGGTGTCCACGCTCTGAGAGAAAAAAACGGAGCTCAAAAACGAAGGAGCAAAGGCACATTCCGGGCAGTACCTGCAGCCCAGACGCAGGGCTTTGTGCTGATACACAGCGCACGGAAAGCGGAGCCGAGTGACAGCCGGCCCGCGTGCCGGCGCCGCGCCAAGAGGATACTGAAATAAGAGTGCGGCGGCCGGGCTCAGACCAGAGCCAGAGGAGAAAGGGTCCCTGCGTGCCCCCCAGCAGTGCCGAGGGCGGCCACAGCCGGGGCAGCCGCAATGACAACCACGCTCAGGGCGCGCAGGGCGTGGGCTGCCCTGTGAGTGGGACGCGGCGCTACCAGCGCCCCACGCCATGCTCAGCAGCACGGACGGCTCCTGGCCCACCGCCCGCACCTCACCAGCCACCCGCAGGCCCCGGCCCGGCCCGGCCCGCCGCGCCCACCTGTACTGCCAGCCCTTGGCGCCGCGGCCGCCTCCGCTCTTGCCGCCGCCGCTCTGCCCCGCCGGTGGCGGCGGCGGCTGCTCCGGCTTGCCCTCGCCCTCCGACCCCTTCATGGCCGCCGCGGGGTCCGCGCACTGCATGGCGCCGCGGCTCCCCGCCCTCTCAGGGGCGCCCCCGGTCTCGGGCGGGCCGCCTAGCCGGGCAGGGAACGAGCCCGACAGAGCAGCCCGCCGGCCCCGCTCAGGCAGCGCCGCGACCCGGCCGCGCCCGCCCCATGCGGGCTGCGATGGCGGCGGCTGCCAGCACCCCCGCGCCCCTTTCGGCTGAGCTGGGCTGGGCTGGGCTAGGCTCCCGGCACAGCGGCGGCAGGCTAGAGAAACCCGCCCTCTAGCTCCCTCACCCCGCGACCCGGCCCCACCGCCCCTTCCGGGTCAGCACCGCCGCCATCTTTAGTGCGGGCAAGGGTGCGCGCGCTAGGCCGAGCTCCGGCGCTTTACTTAGGAGCACAGCAAACCTTTACAGTAATTTTAAAGTCATGGCTACACTCATTGCCCCTCAAAAACGTGAGGCATAAGAAGACTGAGAGATCCAAGCTGTGTTGTTACAGTCCAGGATATGAGAGCCTGTTGCTGGGACCTTGCTGATTGTTGTCACAGAGACCAAGCAAAGCTGCAGCACATCAAGGTCCTGAGAGGAAATAACATTTTTCCTCCTATTTTTCTTCATGTTACTGCATATGGGCAACAGCTACACAGGTTTTTTTTTTCCTTCACAGTATGATGGCAGAGCCAACAGGGAGAGACTGGTTTTGTTGTGTGTAATCTTTCAGGCCAGGCTTTTAGACAACTAAAACTGCGCCGTGACTGCTATTTCTTAAAATCAGGGGCAAAGGATCTTGTTCTGGCTTTAATCAATAGGCACACAAAGAAGAGGAGGGCAGAATCAGACTATGGTTAGCAAGGTTGCTGTTCTGCTCCACGTCTCATCTGAACTCCCTCCTCCCCTCTCCAGCTCTTACTATACACCTATAGTGTTGTGAACAATCGTTACACAAAAGATCTAAAAATTCCCAATGTGAGAATGTAGATAGAAGCAAAAACATAGAGAACATATTTCAGACAAATAGTTTATTTACTTACTGGCAGCAGCTTCTTACCCAATGACAGCTGCGCTGGCCTTCCCATCTTCTACCAGCACATTCCCACTTTCCCAGTAACATTCAAAACATCTTACCTTTTGCTATCAAATGAGGATGGAACATTATGAGCATCATGTCTTTATAAACTTTAATCTGGCTCTAAATTACCAGCTACCCATCCCTCCTTGCCAAGCAGACGCAGATGTAATCTCAGCTAACAGACCCCAGGCAAAGACTGCCTGTTGCACCTACATCTATTATCTCTCTTACAGAGATATAATATATTACTACTCGATAGGCATAAAATACCCCACTTCTGCCTTTTTAGAAGCGTGCTTGTCACTGCAGGGGAAAAAGGGGGGCTTTTTCAGCTGTATTTTTTTCCTGTGGAACCACAGGCAAACAGATCAGCAGATTCATGTTGTCTAGCAAAGAAAATTTTGGCGAGAGCTGCACTTCTCTTTCCCTCCAAACACATTAGTTCCTCCTCTGCCAATGACAATTTTAATTGACAATATAATGTAATTGCATGATGTCCTAATGCATGCCAACACCATTTTCCACTGAGATTTGCCTAGGAAAAAAATTGAAGTGAAAGGAACTTATGCAAGAATTCCACTTGTGTGTTTTATTTTCCCCCTACTTGAGGACAACCGCTCCCAGCAGAGACGTATCTTTATCCATGCTAGACCTTCTGTAATCCTCACAGGCAGTCGGTAGGATGTTCCTCCACTTATAACTTCTCCTATACGTAAGGCAGGCCAGCGATCCTTAGTGCATCTTTCTGCACCCCCTCAGCCTCTGGTCCCTGGGCAAAGGGCGGTAAATTCACATTTTCTTCCTCCATGCGTTTGCTTTCGACTCTTTAGGAAAGGTGTTGCACTTGCAGTACCAGAGGCTGTCGTAAGATGGCATTGGCAAAATGCTTGATAGCATAGAAAGGCTGACAGCTTAACTACATTTGCTAAGGATTTACAGTTCAAGCTGCCTCTTATCTTTAGTTTACGGTTGCTACTATTTATAACTTGTGTCCAGGTTCACCGCTCTCGGTCTCCTTCCCCATTTATAATTCAGTGGCTCAAAATGAACAAAATCCCACACTGGCCCTTGCAAGCACAGCCGTGGGTGGGGACTGAGGTCCCACAGCGGTGCCCTGCCTGCCTGAGCCTTTCCACTCGCTGTGATTTCTAGATCTGGAGGAAGAAATGAGGAGGAGCTGCAGATCTGGATGAGGAAAGCATGGATAGGATAGCATATATTTATCGACATTCATCAAATCAAATATTTGTAGGACTGATTATGGCTGAACTGGATCATGTTTCATACAACTCATGTTAAAGCAAATTTGCCATCATTTATCATTCTCTTAATTTTAGGAAATTGTTCAGAATCTGATCAAAACCATGTACCATTCTTGCTGATTTCTTCTGAAGCTTACAGTCTGGCTTAGCGTCTCTTCAGATCAGTACTATTTCTTCAGAGCAGCAAGGTCTTTCCATGTTCAAAGAGTAAAGCTCTAAAACTGAGCTCATTTTTCATCACCTGTTTGCTTATTGTATATATATTATACATATAGAAATGATGATACACGTTTTCTACCACTCCCTTGTTGGTAGGACAGGGTTTTTTTTTTCTTGACCTAATAATTGTCTTTGACTGAGACCAAGTTTAACAGTTTTAGATGTATGTCCTCCTCTGGCAGCTGGTCCTCAGAAGATAAATTACTGCTCCTGTCTGCTTAGGGAACTACATCCTCTACAGGCATGCGGAGGAATGACATCAATCCCGGGAAAGGAAAACCAGAGGTGCAGCCTGCCTTTATTGCAGGAGAAGTGTGATTTTTCATAATCGTTGCTGAATTGGGGGAGCTGCTGGCTAATGTGAAAGTGACCAGGAAAGTAATGTTGCTAATAGCGCTTCACATCTGCATTTGTTAATTGTACAGTCAATGGTTCTTAGTGTTAGATTGTTTCTCAAGGCAACTCATACTTGAGTTTATTAATAGTCTGGAAAACATTTGAAATTTTCTGGGCTCTTCATAACGAATATGAAAGAACTTCCTATCCTTACTAAGAATAAAAGATACCTGCCTACTAGAACTGTAGATGCCATGACACAAGAACAAGAAAATAAATTTGGTTAAAAGAACAGTTTTTCTCCTTCAACATACTGAGTGCACAGCTGTGTTCTCCTGACCATAGGTGAAAATGATCAGTAAGGTCAGGTAAATGTGTCACAAATTATTTCACCCACCAGAGTAGTTTACACTGTAGAGATAACTTGAAAGAATATCTTGATTTAGGAGGTTTACAGCTATCACTGAGTCACTGGGTCTGTGACTTTGCTGTATCTTAACATGCATATAAAACACTTCTCTGTTTGACATGTGGGATCTCTGGTTCTCTTTTTAAATGGTTATTCATCGGTTCTTCTGTAATATTGATGAATCAAAACCTTTTTTCATTTGGGCTCTTCAATGACTGTCAGTCTTCTTCTAATTTCCTTGCTCTTCTCTATCAATCCCTATGCATCGTATTCTGCTGCAATGCATGTCCGGCTGAAAGTGCCAGACTCACAGGTGGCAGCAGCTCACATTGCCTACAAAGTTTCTGTCTCTGCCTGCAATCCACTCATGTCCTTCACACTCACATTTGGCACCATTTCCAGTTGCTCTCGGCATGACTTCAGATTGGGTCATGCTCTGGGCTCCAGTATTACATCACCCCAACACAATCCAGATGTGGAAATGTAAACTGCAACAGCAGCAAAGACTTGGTTTGGCTGGAAGCCAGGAGTGTAATCCCAATGGTTTCCCCCACTTTGAGGCACCCTCTGAGGAAAGGATCATGCCCTGGGGGCTCATTGAAGAACAGGAATGAAGGACCTTGTATTGCCTCCAGAGCAGCTTCTTTGGACTTTCTGCCTGTGTACGGCTATTTTTCTTTGATACTTCTGTGAGGAAAGAAGAATAATTGCCACAGCCCAGAGTTATCATCCTCATCATGCAGCCACAACACTGCTCTGCAGTCATCACAGGAGAGCAAAGCCCAAGCCCAATCCCTCTCACCTGGATATGATGATCACACACTCACATTGCTTTTTACCTTTTAGACCTCAACAGCATGTGGTTCAGCCCACCACCCAGCCCTACCACCTGGGAACGGTTAAAGCACTTACACCTGGAAGGGACTTCCAAGTCCCTTTACAGACTAAAGCTTGTCCTAGAGAGGCAGGTTACCAGCAGGAGGAGATACTTGTGTTATGACCAGAGTTCAAGACATTTCTCTAGCCACAGTACCAATAAGCACTTTGGGTCAATCCCTTTTCCTGCCTTTGCATGGCTGTCCAGCATGCAAAGTTTTAATCTGGCAGCCTGCTGGAGCTGCTGTTGACAGCTGATGTGCATCCTGGGTCTCCCACACACGCCAACCCTCTGCTTGCTTAAGTCATACAGGGACACCTCCCTGCCCTTTTCTCTCCATCTCATGAGCAGTCAGAGAGCTCAGGGTATTGCCTCATTGCTCACTGTGGCAGGGTGCAAGCTGTTCTAGCACAAAGGGTGATGGCTGGAGCCCATCTCCCCTATATGGGCCTTCTGTACCATGGGAGGGCTCACCTTCTGCCTTGAGCTGCCCCAACAGCTCATGGGTGACTCTGCTCCCTGAGTTAAAGGCTATCTTTTCCACCATATTATTCACCACAACAGAGAGTGAAACAGAAACTTCCTCAAGATAGCCCCCTGCTCAAGGCCTTTGTGTGGGAAATTTAAAAATACACATTTGTCTGCTTAGGGCCTTCCTAAATAAATGTAGCCACATGTGAGCTTATCACTAAGGAGTCAGTCCTGTAGCACACTGTGGGACCACCCCCAGGTTCTCTGCATGGGGAAGGTGAGCAGCTGCTGAATGAGCTGGGCTGGGTCACCACCTGAGCACATACAGACTTGCTGTAGGGAGAGAAGAGGCAGTGAAGGAAAGCATGTCCCTGTGCCACCAGCTTGGGTCCAGTGTGTGTCCAGCAGATGTGAGGGGAACACGTGCTGTTGTAGTTGAGAGACTTCACAGCTTTTTCATCCATCTCATGACCATCTCCAGCTTTTCTCTAAAGACTTTTTCTGACCTAACTTACAGCAAAATATGGCATTGCTGCCTCCATCTGTTCTGCAGCCCACCATTAGGACTCCCTTCCTCCATGATTCTCAATGTCCTGAAAAGCTAGTGTTTTTGTGGGATTTTTATTAATGTCTTGACTAACCTTAACAGCTGCTGAGTGAATTCAGTTCTTCAGTCACTATCCCCTCCTCCTAGAAGCATTTCCTTTCCATGCTTTACTCCTACACACCTTTCCTGCATGGTTTCTATGGCAACATTAATAGCTCTCCATCTGCTGTGATCCCCATTATCATGTTTAGCTGCTTGTTATCTCAGTCAAATGCTATTCCCAGGTATAACAAGATCAGTTTGGAAACCAAGCCAAAGCATTTGGTAATTTTTGTACGTAAACCTGTCCTTCATAATTTGATTGCTATGTTTCTATATAGGCTCTGCTTGTGGGATACTAATACTGAGCTGTTCCCATTTCCAGATCTCTTACTTGTATCTGCACACTCTACTTCTGCATCTGCTTCGTGATTTCCAAATGACATCTTTCCTTCTTGTTGCAGCCTGTGCTGCCTACAGAGTAGGTATATTTGGATTCTGGAACGTCTTTGTAGGCCTGTTTGTCTGAGATTTCAGATCTATTTTACAGAAAATTAACTCTTCAGTTATCACTACTGGTTTTCTTTCAGAAAACACATTTTTCACTTCTGCTTAGTGTTGTTGCTTCTCCTAAAAACCTTTTCCATGAGATTACAGAAAGTCCTAAAGAGTATAGTTAGTTTACAATTGGCTTCTCAGTCTGTTCAGGTTGAATTCCTTAAATTACTAGGAATTACATAGATTTCCATGGGGCTAAAATCCAGTCTCATTTTCTGCTAAGCACCTTTTTGGAGAACTAATTTAAGTGTGAAGAAAAAGTTCTTCCTATATAATCCCACCAGAACCTGCAGTAGAGAACTCAACTAAATAAAATGAGTGGAGTAAAAACTTCACTGATGCTTTGTTTTCTAGATCCCATGAGTCAGTAAAAGCAGACTGCAAGAAGTCCGTGTGGAAGCTGTATGTAGATTGGACTGTCAGCTCTTAGGGACATAAACTGATGCTATTTATTTGTACCTTACATCCTGGAAGAGTTGCTTTGCATTATTACATGCTACTCAGTATAAACGGTTGTTATTTACTACCTATAATTAAAAATCATTAAGTGTGCAATAATTTAGTGTTTTTATATATATATATATAAACCAATGCAAATCTTTCTAGAATCTTTTTCTAGAATATAATCGAGGGAAAGCTTATGTGCAAAAATTTTCCAGTGGAAAGCAAAGAGGCCTATGATATATGAGTCCATGAGGCTGACTAGCATAGGGTGAGGATTATGTATGGTGCTTGCAGTTTGGGTAGAGTTGAAGCATTTGGTTGTTGATAGTCTTCAGACCTCATCCAGGGAAAGGTTTCTATGGACACTCACAACAGGTGAGCTCCTCTCACACACCCAGGCTGAACTTGGAAACCCTACCTCAAGCTTAACTCTACCCATGGCTAAACAGGTGAGACAATTACATGTTGAGTCCTGCTGACATCAGTCCACAAAGTTTGGCAAAAAAAAACAAAAAACAAAAACAAACAAAAAAACAAAACAAAACTTGATTTTCTGCTCCTCTTTCCCTAAATTCTGAAGCCTGCATTCCTAGAGATGCCAGGGAGCAATGCTGTCTGGTCACCACCCCAGGGAGTACAAAAGTCATATTCTTTTGATATCAATTGATATCAAGTAGTCACAAGAAAGAAGAGACTCCTTCAATCTTACTTCTCACCAAAGGGATCAGACAAATTAAGGCAGAATATTACCTGTAGCTCTGTATGCCCCTATAGGATGAGAACTGTGGGGCAGACAGTGCAGGACATTTTAGGCATATGCAGAAAGCCCAGTGAAAGAAGAAGGGAGTGATATGCAGAGAAAACTATCTTTCAACCAGCCAAAATTAAAGGTACAGGTAAACATAAAACAAATTAGACCTGCACAAGGAAGGAAAACAAGACCAAAAGGGTTTTTAGATGCATGATTACAAATGAAACAAAGGAAAACATCACCAGCAATAAGAGCAGGGCAGATACCTAAAAGCCAAAGGAATATATTGCTTCAGTTTCTATGACAAAGAAAATGTAACCCCAGAGAACAGAGTCAGCACACTTAATGAGCTAAAGGGCATGGATATGTAAATCACTGCATGCAACACAGCCACAAAACTCAAGAGCTCTTTACCCTTCATTTCTGAAGACTGAATAATCTTCATCACTGAAATCTGTAGGCTTTTTAGAGCAAATGTTAGCTATGAGTAACCAAAAACATTGAGGGAAGCAGAAAATAGATTAAAGTGCAAGCTAGACATGTTATATGTAGACTACCCCGATATCTTTCTTTGACAAGATGATTGCATTTACAGACAAAGATAGACTAAGGAAAAGTAATAAATCTTATCAACCTGGACTTTGGTAAAGCATTTGATTTGGTATTATCTAGATAATTATTAGTTAAAGTCAAGAAGATGAGTATTAATGTAAATACTATAAAATGCCAAAGGAATAATACTGGGGGTGAAAACTACTGATGGGGCTGATAGCAGAATTATGGGGCTGAAGGAATTGGTCTTATTGAGTAATTTCATTAGATAGCTCGGCACAAAAAAGTATGAGTGGTGTAATGAAATTTGCTAACAGCAAAGTTGGGAGACATTTTCAATAGAGAGGAAATACCACAGGAAGAATTATATAATTGTTATGGCCTAGTAACAGACATGGGATGAAATGTAACAGCATAAAATACAGGGGCATGCACTGAGAGATTGATAACATTTCTGCTGTAAATTAAAATTTATGTACTAAACATAAACAGAAGAGGAAGAGCCATGTTCCTGATGTAGTTATTAATAAAGTAAATACAGTCTTTTATGTTGAAAGCCACATATTTCCAGGAACAATAAGTAAATACATACAAGGCACTGGGTAAAATTCTGCGGGGGTTTTAGGGCATTATTCAGCTTATCAGTGTTCAGCAAGCCTGAATTCATGCTGGAATAGGTACAGAGAAGTGCCATTCAGGTAATCAGAGGAAGAGAAAAGAGGAAAGAGAGCATGTCTTGCTGAGCTTGGCAAAATGAACAGTGAGAAGGGATCCAACTCCTTTCTGTAAACAGATTTGGGGTTTAAGGCAGGCAGAGCAGGAAAATAACCACCAGGGAGAAAAATCATTCATACCTATAGACAGCACTTGTGCTAGAGCAGGTGGGCATAAATTGGATATGAAATAGGGAAAAGGGCTCTCACTGTGAGAGAAGTAATGGTCTCAAACAAATGCTCCTTAGAAGAAGGGGCAAAAAACCTAACCAATATTAAGACAGAATATGATGAGGCTGGCATCAAGAACTAGGCCAAGAACTCTAGCTCACCTGGGGAAGGAGAGCAAAGGATTAACCCTATCCCATACTCAATTGTATAGAGCATGCAAATACCACCAACCAGTGGCCAAGGAAGCAAAGCATGCAATAGCTGTATCTATACCTTAGGAGAGAGCATACTGCTCTTTACTTTGCCCTCAAATCCCTCTCTACAGAACACCCAGCCCCATCTCTCTTCCCTGTCCATCCTTGGCCTGCCAAGTTTGACATTTCTCAGCTGCGTTTTTCAGGGTGTTCAAAGACTGCATTGCTGTTACAGAAAGAGCCACACCTGGGGTTGGAAAAAAGCGCCCATGGGCTGCCCTGGCTTTGCGGCACTGACACTGAGGTTTTTCTGTTTGCAGCAGCTGTTAGGCAGAGGAAAACTGTTCGGCTGTGTAATCTCCGGCTACTGACACAGGTGTGACTGATAGGTGCGGGCAGTCAGGTGAGCTTGGGTGGGGGTGGCCTTCAGAGGGTTGTCTTTATCCTCCCTATTAAGCAGACCTAGCTTTTATGCCTGTTATGTACTAATGACTCACACATGAGAGGTAGTGCTCATGGGCTAATGTGAAAAGCAAACATTGTGGCTTTGTGGGAAAGGGCAGATCCCTCTCCTTGCCTGATAAAACAACAATTGTCAACATCCCCCCAGTATGGCTCTGGTATCTGACAAAAGACCCATTTCTTGGGGCCATTCTGTGTCCCCACACAACCCTGCCACTGAGACAGCCTTGATATTCAAACTTGTCAAGTAAAACTGCCTGCAGACTGCCCAGAACAGTCTTTTGTGCATGAATGGTTTCCTATCCATCTCCATGGAGTAGTGAGTGCACAAATCCAGAGGGCAGTTCAGCATTACCACAAGTTATCTACTTCCATGGCCAATTAGTGGAAGATGTATAAGCTAATGTGTGCTCTCAGACCTGGGCTGCATCCTCTGCTCTTTACAAGTGCTGCTGTATCCATGTGCCTGCTCATCCCCTGCCAGTCTCACCCCTGCCAGCTTCTGTGCACTGACTAAATGGTTAGTGCAACCTCAGTGTGGAGGACACATACAGCCATGAGTCCAGAGGCCACCAAAACTGATATCGTTCCCCTTTGTAATTTAAAGCTTCCACATTAATTTAGATGAAAACATTACAGCTTGCAATACTATATAGACTAGGGACACCTGTTTTTTGCATTGGCTGTGGAAGCCAGTACTTCACTGAGTGTGTCCTTTACTTGAGGCCTGGGGACTCACCAGAACAGAACAACAACAAGCAGAGAAGTTTCAGGGACTGAGCAGGGCAAAAAGGATGATGGCTCCTCCTCACCTCTGCAGTACGTCTCCTTCATGGAAGGAGAATAAGTTAAAAAGAGAATAGAGCTAAGAGGCACAGAGGAGCAACAGAGCAAGGGAAAGAGCAAATAATGATGAACAAGTAGGAAACTGGTGGAAATGGCTCTGGAACCACAGAAAGGCTCTTGTGCAATTGCCTGTGCTGAAACTGTGTATGTGGGCAATGCTTCTTCTCACTGAGCTCCTCATCAGGTTTCATATAAGGCCAGGGGCCCAGCTACACCTTCCTTTTCAGCAACCTGTGCTCGTCATTTTGTCAAGGTATTTTGTAGGATTTTGCCCTAGTTTGTTATGTCTCCAAGCACTCTCACCACCATCAGGACATACCAAATAGCTAAGCCGATGAAGCTCACAGCAGGCAAGCTGAACATATGTGTACTTCCAGAAACACCCACGGGCTTCTGAAATGCTGGCAGCCAGCGTCCATCTATGAATCATGGGGTCGGGTGTCCTTGTCACACGCAGCCAGAAACCCACTGAGCCAAGCTTTGGTGCAAAGGGAGCAGATGTGGTCACTGCTGAGCCTACAGCCTCCGGTAGGGGAAGGGAGCTGGAGCATGGCAGGATGAGAGGAAGGAGGAGCACAGGCACAGGAGTGCAGGGGAGGTAGCAAATGCAGCTCTGGCTCAAAAATGAGAGAGAAAGGCTGCTTTGAAGAGGACTTGGGGTCAGTGGAGAGTTGTGAGGTAAAATGCGATAATTTGTAGGGTTTTATGCATGATTAGACCATGTTGGGAAAAGGAAAAACACTCTATTTCCTTCTTTCTTGCAGATAAATTTTACGAGATGCCCCATATTGAAAGTTGTGATATAACCCATAATTTATCAGCTGAAATTGTCTCTGCAGATGCACTCATAACCTTTCCCTTGTGTGCTCCTCATCTATCAGAAGCATTTAAGCCATGATGCAGCCGTCTGGCAGAACATGGGACCTCCAGATATTTCTCCCTGCCCCTAAGGGTCCGGCTTCTATCCTTCCCAATCTCTGCCACCTTATCCACCCTGCAGAACCCCCCTGGGCTGCCGATGGGTGGGAAAGTCTCACACCACGAGAAGTGCCGGGCTGCCCTGCCCTGCCCTCCCCACGCAGGTCCTCAATCCTGTGAATGTCGGAGAAGGTGCTGATTTCCCGGTTCCCTCTCCAAGGCACTAAATAGCAGGGCAGCCCCTAGGGGCAAGCACAGGCGCAGGCGGAGTAGGGGGGCAGTACCAGCACTGCCCCCCGCTCGCGCCCGTCCCTCCCGCAGGCGCCGGGGGCCGGGCCGGGAAGGGCGGTGCTGGCAGGCGGGCCGGGCCGGGCCCGGGCCGAGCCGAGCCTCCGGCAGCAGCGCCAGGCGGCAGGGCAGCCCGAAGCATGTCGCCGCTCCGCGTCTGCATCGTCGGCTCGGGGAACTGGTGAGTGCCGCAGCGCGGGGGACCCCGAGTCCCCCCACCTCTTCCCTGCTCTCCTCCATTCCCCACTGCTCCCTTTACTCCCATTTCTTTCCTTTTTCCCACCTCCTCGTCGTCCTCCCCCAATCCCCGCAGCGGGCCCACACCGGGACAGCCGGGCCGTACCGCACCGCGGGCCGGCTCCCCTAACCGCTGCTGAGGGCTTCGCAACAGGTTCTGTGCTGAGAGCGGCGGGGCTGGGGGCAGCCGGGGGTCTCCATGGTCCTGAAACCGCGGCCCCGGTGCCGACCGTGTCGTGCCTCAGCCTCCCGGGCTCTCTGAGCAGGGGCAGCTGCCCCTGGGAGATGCACCAGGCAGTGAGAGCATGAAAAACATGGGGCTCCTGCATCGCTGGGCTGTGTAAGCCATTTAAAGCCTGATGACAGGCTAGAGATTCACAGGAGGAGCAGAGCTGTGCCTCTGCGGCTTGTGTGCGCAGGTGACTGGGCCCAGGTGGTTCAAATTTAAGCATTCAGTAGTGATGCTGTTAGTGTTCTTTGAAAGAACTAGGGCACAGGCTCCATTTAAAGCCATGACTTATTGGCATCTCTTACTTGCATGCCCCTCGGCATGTCATTTTCCATCTCGGTGCAGATGCAGCCCTGTATAAGCCTTGCGTTCAGGTCCCCCATTTATCCTTATCCACATTCATAAGAATATGTTTGCTACTGCTCAGTCCCTTCTAGCCTGGACAGAAGCTCCAGAGCTCCTTGAGTCAGACCCCAGTGAAGGCAGTGCACCGGACTTTGCATCTTACTTCTCTTACAGTTTATGTAAACTGAGTACAAACAAACAGACCAACATGTATGTGCATGCACTTGGGATCAGCAAACCCAGCCTTCAAGTAGCTCTGTGGATTGTTTTTGTACCAGGCAAGAAAGCCTCTTCAAATTTTTAAAATATGTGACAGCTAAATGGAAGCAAACACCAAAAAAATCAGTAGGTGTGGGAGTAGTTGCTTGTGAACTGCTGAAAACACAGCATACCTGTGTACAGCTCTTTGCCTTCCTGCCTTGCAAAACCAGTCCGTTGCTTTCCAAGCTCCCACATGCATGCTCTTTCTGATCACAGTCTCTTTGTGCATGACATCTCTCAGACACAGCCCTTGACACGTAACTGCACAGCTAAGTCTTCTTTGGGAACTCATCATCACGCATCTGCCTTTCTCTGGCCCTGACAGATACAGTCCTGCCCCGTGACTTCTGTACAAGCGCTTTTCTGACTGCTGCATTTAGCATGTCATTCCAGGGCTTGCATCCCTGCCCTCTCTTCCTTCACCTTAACTTAACCACAGACATCCAAGCCTGTGCAGGCAGCTCGTTGTCACTTCCAAGCCCCTGAACTCCCATGGCTGTACCCCTGGGAGTCAGCTTTTACCTTTGGTCAGTCCGTAGTGACAGCCTTCATTGTTTTCTTACTGCATTCTCAAGCAAGCACCCCCTGCCTTTCCCAAGCTGTCCCCTTGCTGTAAGATATTCTTCAAAACCTTTTGGTTGTCTCCTTTCAGAAGCCATACTCGAGAAAGGAGGAAGTTCGCCTTTTTCACAGGTACCTACAAACTTGAAAAGGGTTATGCCACAGACATACAGAGACCCCAGCCCATTCAATACTGTGTACTTACTCATGCTGCCTGTCTGCCTGGGCACATCTCTTGCTTCCTGTCATATACATAGCCTGTAAATCCTTGGGGAGGAGATAAGCATTGTGCTCAAATGTTCAAATCACATCTATTCATAGGCTCTGCGGCAGAACAGATTGTATTAACACAACATAGAAAAGCCATGTTTACCTTTGGCAAACATTTTTCTTTTTATGTTCCTCCTGAATATTTGACAGTTCAGATCACTGCTCTTGAGTCTTCCCTGCAGCTCAGAAAAGAGGCTGACAATGCAGCATGTTGCAATAGCTCATGTCAGCTGCAGAAGTTCAGCAGGTCACTGGGACTTCCTAAGTCAACACTGCCGGGAGGCTCATGAGTGGTATGGTTAAACAAAGTACTGCACTGCATTTTGCAGTTGCCAGCCAGGTGCAGGAGGGTATGTGTTTACATTAACCATGGTTCAGTTACCCGTTTTTAAAAATAGAAGTATAGTTCACTGACTGGCCTTTCAGAATCCAAAATCTCTCCCAAGCTTCTCGGATTTGCTTGGACTGCAGATTCTCTAGCAAACCTCCAGCTTCAGCTAGGTTCTTGTCTTCAACATGGACAGATGGCCAGGCTTTTTGTGGAGGTGCGTGCAAGGAAAACAAGAGGCAGCAGTCATAAATTGAACCAGAGGAGGTTCTAACTCAATGTATGAAGAGAGGAGATAAAAACAACTCTTGGAGAATAATAAAGCATTGGGGCAGGTTGCCCAGAGAGGAGGTGGTTCTTGGAGAGTTTTCAAGACTTGATTGAATAAAGCCTTGGGTAACCCATCTGTACTCACTGTTGTTCCCACTTTGGAAACCTCTGATGGTCCCTTCCAACCTGAGCAATACTATAATTTAAAAAACTTGAGGTGGTTGCCTAAGAAAGAGACTGGAAGAAGACATGATCGTCTTCAAATATCTGAAGGAGAAAAACAATATTCCACCCTTCTAGTCTAGAAATGGGCTTAAACTGTGGTAAGAAAGACTTAGCTTAAATGTGAGGATGATCTTCCTAATGTTGAGGATAGCAAAGACCTGAGATGGGCTGGCTGGGGAAGGGAAGAGACCTGCAACCGTTGAGGTCTTTAAGACCTCCTCAGAAAAACCATTAAGAACAGCATAAGTTCCTAATATACTCTAAAGTGTTTAATGGATTAGCTGCTTTGCAAGGTCCATTAACCTTTATTCTTTACCAGACCTGAGGTATGTCTCAATCGCTTTCATATTCACGTATGTAACTAACAGGTCTTATTTGAGTTATTCTATATCAAAGCTTTCTTATTATACTGATAGAAAATCTTTTTATTTAAAATTTAAAATATTAAAATTTAAAAACTTTTATTTTCTTAGCAATATGTAAATCACTTCCAACACAAATTAACATAATTGGGAAAAAAGCCCTGATGGGCAGTTTTTACTTACTTAAAAAAGATTATCTAAGTGGAGTTCTCTGCTTTCTATTAGTCTTCACTAAATTGAGTTTTGGAGAAAATAAAACCATGCTATACATTAGCATCCTTGTTTGCATAAGCAACCCTCTTCCGCCAAGCCTCTGTAGTCTACCAAACACCACCTTCACAGGCAAAGCAATTCTTCTTCCCAAGGCTGGTGACTGAATTTTAAATGGAGTAACTAAAACAGAGCATCATGTTTTGAACTGTTTGAGGGGTTTGTGGTGACTGATCAATGCCTTTTAAGCATTAAATCCTTTCTGCCCCAAATCCTCATTCATCTAAAGAGAAACCAAAGGAAAACACTGTTATTTATGGAGCTACCTTTATGCCTGAGATACCTTCACTGATATCTTGTCACTAGGAAAACACTTGGGTGGCAACATCCGAGTGTGGTGGTAATGACAGCTCTGCTAGAAGATCAGATTTATATACTGAGAGTTGAAAGTTCCATTCAGTATTTGAGAGGTTACAGCTGCAGTGTACATCTTTCATCAGAAAATCACATGAACTTGGTCATAGCTAGAAAAGTTGGTTTTATGGATAGGCTTCAGTTCTCAGTTCATCACGCAGGTTGTGCTGGAAACTCCAGCATAAGCTGGACAATGGATTTAGATCTCAGGTTTATCTGGGGAAAAAACAACCAATCAAAACCACAACAAAAGCCCAATCAAACAAAAAACCCTTAACCCTTATCCTTTAATACATATTTCTTATGCAGAGCACAATTAATCCTCAGTTCAAGCTTTGATTGTGCCCTCTGTAGATAGCAGGGTAAGAGAACAAGAATATAAGTAATTTTATAAATTCTATGAATGTATGTTATGACTGCATGTCTTTTTTTTAAAAAAAAAAAGCAGAACTCTTACAATAAAATTTCACCCCTAAAACATTTCCCTAAATGTTTTAAAACATTTAAACATTTAAAACATTTCCCTAAATGTTTTAAAGGACTAAAGCCAATCATCCCTTAAAAACCAAAACCAACACCAAAACCCCAAACCAAACAAACAAAAAAAACCCCACCAAAGCCAAAACCAACTAATCAAACAAACAAAAAAGCATTATGGCAGTTCAGGATATAGCATGTAGTCAACACTCAGCAAAGTGAAACATGATCTCAGTAGTATTTCTTTATCGTTAAAGATTAAGATGAAGCCCTTACTCTTTTATTGCTTATTGAGCAATTCACCCTTGTGCAAACCTGTTATATCAAAAATGTGGTTGAGCCAAGGAGAGCCAGTTACAACGTGGTTTCCCTTTGAACTGTTGGCAGCACAGACCTACCTGGACTTCGTCTTGGATATGCTGGAGACCTTTACTGGTCCCAGAAAACGTATCACAGCTAAATCCTGTTCATACTGCTCATTGCAGGTGCGTTATAAGTGGCTCAAAGGACAAGAGCATTGCAACTGGAGCTCCTCCTTCAGTCGTGGCATTAAAATGGAAAGAGGGAACAGAGGAGTAAAAGTAATCAGCCCTCCTCCCCATATAATTTAAAGATCATTAAACAACTGCCAATATTTTCTGTGGGGTTTTTAATTCTCTCTTGCCAAGAAAATAGGTGAATGTTTGCAATGCTACACTGGTGATGGGGAAATAAAATTAGTGTCTGCGCTGAGATTAAAAAATGCTCCGCCTGCCTGAAGAAGAGTAAACTGGATGGTTAAAATATCCTCAGGCTGCAACTATTACAGACCCTGTTATGGCGATAAATAGAACAATAAATAAAGAGAAACCATCAGGCTGAAGACTTTATTTTTATTTTTAAGAAAAGAACAATTTCTGAGGATTTGGCTCTTATAAAAACTCCTAATTGCAACTGTTTGGTTATTGGTAGGAAAGTGGGATGCACCTATTTTAGATGAGATGTACAAAGACTGTCACGGCCAATTGCTCAACAGTGCTTTACCACCTGGGTTGTTCCACATTTGTTCATCTTCAGAAAAAAGAAAATAAATAATTAGCCAAGGATCAAGTGAGATTTTAATTGCAGGCACTGTATTTTCGTTGCTGTTGATGGTACGTCATACTTCAAGTCTATAATCTTTGATAGGACTTCAGATCCCTTGGTTACAGTTTTGTTTTTTCTATTTCTACTTTCTGTGGTTTTAAACTGAGGGGGTTTTGATGGAGGGTAGTAGATAAAGCCTTCTGATAAATGTAGCAAGCACCTGAACTGCTCTATAGCACAGGCTTTTTTTATGAGTTCTTATGTTTAAAGAATTTCTGTTTCCAATTCACAATAAAACTTTTTGTTTTCTGTTAATTGTTGGGTTTTTTTTTTTCTTTTTAAAGGGGATCAGCCATAGCAAGAATCATTGGCCAAAATGTCCAGAAGTCCAACAGATTTGATCCTACTGTCAAGATATGGGTATTTGAAGAGATCATCAATGGAAGAAAACTCACAGAAATCATCAACCAGGAACATGAAAATGTTAAATACCTGCCTGGATACAAGATACCCCAAAATGTGGTAAGTTGAAAATAAAAGCAAACCACTGAAACACTTTTATTTTGTAAGGGAGACAACATCTGTCAAAAATAAGGAAGTAATTCACTGCTTCACTCTGGTTTGCCACCTAACTCACTGGAATATAATTCACTTTTGTGACTTCTTGTCTCGTGTGTCACATGTAACTTCAAACAGCCAACTGTCAGGTGCTGGTAACGCACCATCCTCCTCTCTGGCAGAAATCAACAGAACTCTATGGATGGCAGGCAGAGATCTGTCTGCACAGAGCTATTTCAAACCCGCAGCATATCCTGGGAAAAAAAGGGAAAGCTACTGCTCTCCCTTCTAAAAAAGGAATCAACAGCACAGCTAACAGCTGTGGCTTACAAGGGGCTGAATAATGAGCTATTGGCTCAGGGGTAATTTCAGGCTAGCAAGACACTGCTATAATTAATAATGCTGTAAATTCCACCAAAAATAATAAGGTATTTAATTTTCATGAACATTTAAAACACCGAGTTATGCAATTCTAATTAATCTAATTAAATTAATCAGCTTAGATGATTTACTGCTACTGAAGCAAGCGAGGTGAGGGGTTTTGCCTGTTTGGGATTTTGCCAAACGCCCCTGTTTTGTGAATTAAAGAAAGTAGCACCACATTTCTGGAACAGTTGCAGTGGTAAAAGGAAGTTTAGACACTGCACGTGGTGGCTCTCCTTGCTTTGAGAGTGGTTATATTTAGTACTGCATTTAGTGCTGCGATTGCATATTTGCACTCCTATGGTTTGAACTTGGCACAGTTCTCCTGGGGTACAATTGACTTATCACTTACTTTTACAACCTTCTAGCAGGTCAACAGGCTTGTCATCACCACTTGAGATCAGCCTCATCCTCTCTACAGCAAAGTCTGAGCCTTCACCAGCAGTAAAGCCTGGAGGGACCCTCACATCTTAATCTCTTACTGAGGGAAAAAACAACCAAACCCAACTAATTTTTTCCTTGCATTGCTCTACAGCATTTTGGAGAGAGGAGCACAGCCTGTACAGCACTACCAGCCTTTACCCCACTCCCACTTTGCTGTTACCCTGGAGAAGCAGCCTTGCTGGCAGCAGTTCTGGTTCTCCCACTAGGAATCCTCTTGCTCTATGGCTGTGTGCTCCAAGGCTGCTCCCAAGAGTGATGTTTTCCCTATCTGTAAACTGCTTGTGATAGCAGGCTCAAAATCACCTGCCATTGCCTTTGCAGCCTGGCTTAAATTGTTGTTCTGAGTAATGCTAACATTAGGAGGAAGATACAGCTTTCTAGTTATTAAGCATGCTGTATAGGGTTTTGTAACTATTGGTCAATGTTAGCATATATTTAACACAAAGACACATAACGCCCAAAGATTATGCTAATCTCTGCTTTTTATATAGTTTATTCCTGACTAAATCTCAGCTGGTGACGTGTGGAAACTAAAGACTGCCAAAAGAGGCTCTGTCTCACCATCCCAGTTTGTCCCTGTGCTCCTGGTACTACCATTCATTCCAAAAGAACCATATAGGGTTGCTCAGGAACTGCCTGAAGGAGCTGAACCAGAAAAGGGGCTTCCCAGGGTGTTGCAAGTTTAGAAATTATAGTGTCTTCCCCAGATTATCCACACAGGGCTGGAATAAATTCTAAAAAAAAAAAAAAAAAATTAAAAATCCAAACCTAAAATAGTCTGCTTTGGATATTTCAGAAGAGATCTGTAACTGCTCAAATGAAGAGCTAGCAGCTGTTAAAATTAAGGCCATTTTTGCAACACATCTGCAAAGGCTTCAGCACATTGTTATCTTGTGAGGTATGAGGATTCCTACCTGGGCTCATTTTGGTTGTCACTCTTGTCCCAGGTGGCTGTACCAGACGTGGTTGAAGCAACAAGTTGGGCAGATATTTTAGTGTTTGTTCTGCCACACCAATTCATTGGACGAATCTGCGAGCAGGTTGCGGACCACATAAAGCCTGGGACATTTGGGATTTCCCTGATCAAGGTAAGTTGTCATCTCCACAAGACTCCATCTGTATGGAGTAAATAAATAGCTTCAACTTAAGGATAAGAGCTCCAGCCCTCAGCTGCATGGTCTGCATAAAAACAAGCATTTCTTTCTGCAAGAGTTAAAACTTACCCAGCCTCTGCCAACCCTTCTGCTGCCCATGAGAGGAAAGGATGGGGCAACCTAGCCAGGCTAAGAGTATCTGTCTTTGCCAGCCATCTTTAGCCGGGATAAATTCCCACTTGGACCAGCATGGAGGTGAAAATGGACAGAGAGAGGACTGCACAAACTGGTGCTGCTGCCAGTAAAAATACTCAGACTACAGCCTCAATTAACTCTTAACTGTAAAGAGCGCTGGGTCAAAGTGCCTCTTCCAAGTACATGTTAAAGTTGTTCTTGGCAGCATTAAAATGGTACAATAGCAACTAAGATGTTGCAGAACTGAGACCATTTCAATCTGGCATGAACTGAGGAATCTCTTTTTAAGGTTAGAGGTACCAGATTATGAGAATCTTAAAAGGAATTAATATTTTAAGAGAATCTCAAACTAAAAGCCAGAGGCAAAGCATAGGAATACAGTCTACCTCTTCTTCTTTTGATTGCATTATAGAAAATATACAATTTAAAATTGTCATGAAAGAAATGTAATTCAGGTTTTCAGACTGCAGTACCAGCTCTTTCCCTCCCCACTTTGTTCCCCTATAGAAATTATCTCACAAGAAGCAGTACACAGAGAAGAGGAGGTGGGGAAGGAAGGAAATGCCTGCAAATTTACTTATTTCTTTAGCTTAAAAAAACAAACCCAAACAAGACAGTTCAGTATACTCTGTAATACCAATGAAGCACTCACATTAATACTTGGATCTTGCAAAAACTCCACTGGTTATAGGCTTAATTTAAAACTCTGGTTCTGTACTACAGAAATTAAACACAAAGGAATAATACAACATTAAAGAAAGCAGTACTGGATGTGAGGCTTCTTGCAGGGTTACCTCACTGTTGCTTTCTTTTCCCTGAACTTGCCTTGAGTTTGCTGTAATCAAAGTACAAACCGAGAACATTCGGGTCAATGACTAATGCCAGTAAATACAAGACCCAGTTAAAATCAGAGAGCTGCAGGCAATAGGACACTTTCTGCTTTACCAGTGCTCCACTGCTGTCATTTTCTTATTCTAACAGTTTGGCTCTGACTATCGCCTTTTATTCAGGGGATTGATGAGGGTCCCGAAGGCCTGAAGCTCATATCTGACCTCATTCGAGAGAAACTGAAAATAGAAATCAGCGTGCTTATGGGGGCCAACATAGCCAAAGAAGTGGCTGATGAGAAGTTCTGTGAAACCACCATTGGTAAGTATTGCAAAGAGCAAATTAGAGCTGCTGGCTGCAATTCATCATCACCTGTGGCTGGGCAACAGGGATAACCTCTGGAGAAAGCAGGGGGATGTGATGGGTCCCAGGTGGTTCCCAAGAGGCACAGTATGTGTTGAGCTCATTCAGGGAGGCAGAATTATTTCCAGGGAGTTTGGTGCTGGCAGGATCAGATCCAAACTAACAGCAAGTTTCAGTGCTGAGAGCTAATTTAATCCATTAAAAAATTACAGCTTAATCCTGTTTTTGTAGGAGTTGGCAAGAGCCACCTTTTGTGTCTGTACAGCTCAACACTGAGTACATCAGCAGTTGATACACTATACAGTCTAGACAGAGAAGTGTAATCAGAAGCTTATATGTGCTCATGCTCCCTGAAGTGTGTTTCTCCATCTTCAAAATTTCTTTGTTTTCAAAAAAACCAAACAAACACCAAACCAAACCCCCAGTAACATTCTGTTCCTCCCTCCCATTCTGACTGCTTGCCAAGACAGCCTCAGATCCTCCCAACACTGGGTCTGACCTGATTTGGAAAGTTTATACAGTAGTTTTTAAAACCCATTGATTTTTAAAGTCAGTCAAAATTAAAGTTACATAGCTCCATAGCTAGGAAAGGAATATAAAAGCAATACTGCTCCTTTGCTTGCAAATTTTACAGTGATAGTGAAAACCGTACCAGCTGGGCCTTTGTTGTGGGCAGAGCAACTGGTGTAAATAGGACTAGCCACGATTAGGGGAGTTGAGCAATATTTATTTATCCTACACCTGGGTCAAAGCAATCCCAGGCACAGCTACAGGTCAGGCAGAGAAGAGATTATGGCAGCCCTGTGAGAAAGGACTTGGGGGTGTTGGTAGATGAGAAACTAAACACGAGCTGGCTTCAGTGTGCACCCGCAGCCCAGAAAGCCAACCATATCCTGGGCTGCATCAAAAGGAGCATGACCAGCAGGTCCAAGGAGGTGATCCTGCCCCTCTACTCTGCTCTTGTGAGACCTCACCTGGAGTATTTTGTGCAGTTCTGATGTCCTCAACATATGAAGGACATGGAACTGTTGGAACAAGTCCAGAGAAGGGCCACGAGGACGATCAGGGGACTGGAGCACCTCCCGTATGAAGACAGGCTGAGAAAGTTGGCGCTGTTCAGCCTGGAGAAGAGAAGGCTGCGTGGAGACCTCATAGCAGCCTTCCAGTATCTGAAGGGGGCCTACAAGGATGCTGGGAAGGGACTCTTCATTAGGGACTGCAGTGACAGGACAAGGCGTAACAGGTTCAGACTTACACAGGGGAAGTTTAGATTGGATATAAGGAAGAAGTTCTTTCCTGTAAGGGTGGTGAGGCACTGGAATGGGTTGCCAAGGAACTTGTGAATGCTCCATCATTCAATGTGGTGTTCAAGGCCAGGTTGGACAGAGCCTTGGGTGACCTGGCTTAGTGTGAGGTGTCCCTGCCCATGGCAGGGGGGTTGGAACTAGATGATCTTAAGGTCCTTTCCAACCCTAACTATTCTATGATTCTAGGATTCTATTTCCTTGGGCAGAATTTAACTTCTGCTGGCCTAGTTTGAAGCCATGCTGTGATGATGATTGTGCAGAGCTTTGCCCCTTGTTTTTGTCCTCATGGTAAGCCACATAGCCTAGAAACAGCCACCTCAAAGTGACTGGGTATCCCCCAGCATCAATTATTGTGAAGAGTGAAATGCAAACCCCAAATTTCCTGTGAGATGGGGCAGAAACCTCACAGCTGCCAGAGTGTGATGCCCCAGGCTAGTAAAACTAGCCCTGCTGAGCATGCCCCAAAGGAAACTGAGCTACTTGCATAAAAATTAAGTGAAACTCCATTCATAAATCTTTGCCCAGATGGCTGTGGGCTGTCTGGATAAAGTCAGACCTCAGCCCCTTTACCGCTGAGGGCTCTCTTTCAACACCTAGGGTGAGCACTGTAATGACATTACACATGACCTCCACAGAATTGGCTACCAAAATGTTACAGTAGTGCCAACATTCAACTTCATTATCTGTGGATCTCCCTGTAACTGGGAGCGTTAATCATTTGCACCCCATAATAATATTTAGCAATTACACCTGCTTACATTTTTAAAGCAGAAATTATACTGTTGCGCTATACAAAGTGATTTGTAAATATCATCTTTTGAAAGGTTTGTAGTTATACAAGATTTCTCAGGCAGAAAGTTGTGTTGGGGGCTATCTTGAAACTCTTTAAAGTGTTGTTAAGCGATGCTTGGTCAATGCCGTGTGACTTGCATACATTTAACACTGGCTCCCAGTAGCCACAAGCTGCTGTCACACAAATGTCTTGTTTAGTAACACCCAGTTACTGGGACACCAAACCTAAAGAGATCCCTGGGACCTTATTTCGGATTTCAGTTAATTGTGCGTACTCTGAAACACAGCAAACTCACTGTCACCTTACTTCCCACAGGCTGCAAAAACGAAAAACATGGGGAAATCTTTAAAGAATTAATGCAGACCCCCAATTTCAGGATTACCGTGGTGCTTGACTCTGATACAGTGGAGATCTGTGGAGCCTTAAAAGTGAGTGATTTCAACACAAAATATTCTTACTAGGGCCAAATTCTGCCCCCACCTGAATCTTCTGTAAGGCACAGGGTCTAATATGAGGTACCACTGTTTGACTGAGTGAGCACAGTTGTTTAGTTCATGTGCTAGTTTTCCAACCTGTAAAGAAGGGAAAGTTTACTTAAAAATATAACTGCTGGCAAAGTATTTCCAAATAGTTGTATTTTTACTTTTATTTTATCAGAGGCACCTCTGCTGCTGAGGGCAGAATTTAGTCCATGTATTTTCTTGTCTGCACATTGTAAGCACATGAAATAGATTCTTACTACCAATAGTAACTCCTACTAATAACATATTTCCATGGTTCAAGTAGTAACTTGCTAGAAAGTTTGCATCAGAAGCAGTGCTCTGTGCTGGCAGCACATCTGTGTGGCATCCACCAATGCCCACCTCGAGATCCCAGGCTGCATCAGAAATGATAACAAAATCACCAAATTTGCAACGAGGCAGCACATTCAAAGTTTGATTTTAAATGTGCTGAAAGTGACTCCAGCTTGTGATCCTTTGTACTTTTTTATACATTCAATGATTTGTACTTCAGTAATTCACCTTTCCTCAGAGAAGTGGGGGAGGTTAGGAAACAATTGGTCCTGTTTAACCTTACGTACAAAAAGAAAATTTTCTTTACATAAAAACTCAAATATCCCCTGATTTTGCTTTTGGCCACAGACTGGAACCAGAGGCAGGCATAGAGGTGAGAGGGGTTCTTTCTGCTTTGTGGGAAATCTTTGTTCTTCTTGAAAACATTGCTTTGGCATTGCCTTTGCTAAAGATAAAAAGTCGGCACTGGGGCACATGCATGTCTGGTGCAAACACTTCAAACACTTCAATGGCAGTACAAGGTGACATATTACTCATACACAGTGAACTTCATTTATTTAAGGACTTATTTAGGGCTGGGAATTGGAAGGTGGGAAGGGGGTGTGCAGGTAAGGAGTTGGGAAGATGTTTAGGATCCCAAAAGATTTGTTTAGAGCTGTAGAAAAGGGCAATTCTACTGACTTTTTTACATGTGAAACCCAGATTTGATCTCCTGCAGCATCTGTACGTAGAACCCATGCCTGTCTAAGTTAGAGACCCACAGACAAAACCTAGAAAGGCATGACTCCATGTGGGATATTTAAACTAATTAAAACAGAAAGGTCAGTGCAGCCCAACTTGGAAGTAGCAGAAAATCAAAACATTAATTGCATACACACTACGTGATTGCAGCATATTAAACAAGATGCTTTGATTTTTGCCCATGAGAATAACAGCAGATATTTCCAAGAAATCCTCTAGTATTCCAGCTACTTTTATTCAACAGTAACTGGCTGTCTACCTTCTTCATAAGATAAGCTCACAGCCATTGGAAATTGCAGACAGATTTGTGGGATTTTCTTAAAGCTCAGTGCATGCTGATACACTGCACATCTTGTCTGACTATTTTATTTCCTTTTCTCCTCTGTATTTCACAATGAACTGGTTGTAGAACATCGTAGCAGTGGGAGCTGGGTTCTGCGATGGACTGGGTTTTGGCGATAATACAAAGGCAGCAGTGATACGCTTGGGCCTTATGGAAATGGTGGCCTTTGCCAAGATGTTCTGCAGGGGACCAGTATCAATAGCCACTTTTCTGGAAAGCTGCGGGGTTGCTGATCTAATCACTACCTGCTACGGGGGACGCAACAGAAGAGTAGCAGAAGCCTTTGCTCGCACAGGAAAAGTAAGGAAGATTTTGACATATTTTACACTAATACATGAAGAAATCCCTCTGTGTTTTACGAAGGCATCATTGGCCATTTACCTTCTCAATAGCTGCTGGTATTGCAGCAGTGTCCCCTGTGATCCAAGTAACCGGTCTGCTCTCTTCTAGTCCATTCAGGAGCTGGAAAATGAGATGCTGAACGGACAAAAGCTGCAAGGTCCTCAGACCTCAGCTGAAGTCTACAAGATTCTGAAACAGAAAAATATGCTCGATAAGTAAGTGTTTTGATTTAAAAACCCCAACTGAATCAACAACAAATTATGAGTGATTCACAACCTCCTTAATGGTACTCCTTAACAGTACTTCTGTTTAATTACCTTGCTCATTTCTGCAACAATTGCTGTCTACATCTTGGGCCACCATTAGAGCTCCTCATTGCCATGGTCAGTAGAATGGGGTGAAGGCTAAACAGCATTAAAAGAAACAAGCCACACATGTGCAGGGAAAAAAGAAATAATAATCCAAAGGAGCTACCCAGACATCCCCATTCCCCTAGACAAGGCTGAAGACCGTAGGAGTCAGCTTGCAAACATGATCTATGGGTCAAAGGTTTTCTTGATCTTAGTATATCAGCATTACAGCTTGCGGCAATACTGCTCTCAGTGCTTATCTCAGTATAAAATTTGGGAGCATGGTCCTAAATAAAACTTTTTACATGCATTGAGTAGGTAATATGTGCTGCTATCGGTGCTTTAGTGCCACAAATAAGGCTGAGATTAAAAAGTACCTCTAATTCTTTGGGATTATGAAAAATTACTTGTAATTTTAAACCTTTGTCTCAGTTTATGTAATAGAAAAGCTTAACTTCCTTCCATCCCATTCCCTCTCATACATGAGCAGTACTGAGGGGCCAAATGCCACTAAAGGATACTTAAAAACTCTCCAATTATTAGAATTATAACAGATACAGAAAATCAAAGTGGCATTATCTTTCAAAAATGAGAAAATAAAAGCTCCTTTTGACAGGATGTGAACTTTAAATCAAACTTGATCTAGTAAGTATCCTATAATTGCACTTAGTTACATATATGGCTCCAAGTCATGCAGCGGGCTCATATTTTACCACATAATGACTAAGACAGCTTGGAAAAGGGAAAGAACCTTTTAGCCAGGAAAATAAAATTGTTAGACATTTTCATTCTTTTTAGTCTTTTAGACCTGAATAATGAATGCAAATAATACCTGCATTCTGTACACAGGAGGAAAAAGAGGATATGCAGTTCAAGGGTTTTTTTTTAATAAAAAATACTGGATAAGCATTTTGTCTCTAAAACAGCTCTTTCTGCTGTCACCCTCCAAAAATTGCCCCTAGTTCCTCTTAGTTGCCCTGTAGAGTCTTCCAGTAAAGGCACCTCTGAGTTAAAATTACATTGTAAAGAGAGAGAAAAAAGAGAGTGGGTTATTTTTCCTTCCCATTATAAACTGAACAGAAATATTTATATATATCAACTTTTAAAAGTATTTTCATTGCTATGCACTCCTTTTAGGTTTCCATTATTTACAACCATCTATAAGATCTGCTATGAGTGTCTACCAATTCAGGATTTCATCGCGTGCCTGCAGAACCACCCAGAGCACCTTTAGAGATCCCCTCTCCTCACCTGGTTGCAGTCTCATCTTCCCAGGACTTCTGTCAACTCCACAGCAAATAAAGTAGAGGAACAGGCTGTGTGGCAGTGCTTGCTGTAAAAGCAACAAAGAATGTATTTACATATTCTCATTCTGGGGGGAAAAATTGCCTTTAAGTTTAATGCTATACCCAACAGGAAATGAATGTAAAATTTAACAGTATTTGAGTTACTAATGTGGCCTTTCCTACACTTACCTTCTTGTCAATTGAAAACAGTTTCCATTGTAAGGAACTCAGTCCAGCTCATGTGAAGCTCAACATTTTGCCTACTAATATTGCTTACAGAAGAGCACAAGATGATACAGAAAAACTGAAGAACTCATCCAAACAGACAAGCTATAGTACAAAAAAAAAGGTCTGACAGCAGCAAAACGCAATCACACGGGCAAATGTTGAGTTTCCGTAATTCCCCTCAAGCACAAATAACATTTTATACTTAGTGTCATGTATTCCTTCCTGGATTTCATTTCCCAGTGTAGGCTTTTTTTTTTTAAAAATGGGCATTGTCACTGTGCTCAGACACACATGAATGTTCAGCTGATGTAGATATAAAACAGCTTTAGGGGCAGGTCAAAGGAGAGAAGAGGGTTTTCTTGCAGGGGAATGTTTGCTTCAAATTCAGGAGACTAAGAAACCTCAGCAATAGCCTAACCTTTGTTAAACTTACTGTACTCCATTGAAATACAGATAAAACAGTGGGAATAACCAAATACATTTGTGTTAGGGTCAGGATTTCTCAGCAAGTCATTGTCATAAATCGGTAGAAGCTGAGAGGGAAGAAGTGGAGGTTGACCGGGAGGGTGTATGCACAGCTCAGCCTGCAGCTTATGCAGTGCTGCTGTTCTGAGGACACAACCAGTAACAGTGAAAACCCCCCTGTGATACTTGACTTTTTATACATGCATGAAAATGACCGCTGCAGACGCACAGAAATGCTGTAAAACTTGCATCTGACGCTGGGTTGCATTTTAACTCTGCTGGGAAGAGCCACTGGGCTGATACCGGCACAGCTTCCCACGTTGTCCCAGGCTGCAGAATAATGCCTGACCCTGCTGTAGCTTAAGCACCGCATCTCACAGCTGGGGAGAGGGGATCTCTCTCCCCTCCTGAATTTTAAACACAAACTGGTTCATAGAGCAGGGGTGTTGTTTTGCTACCGCTGGCGCTAATTTTAGAACATTAAATATTTTTAAACCTCATAGCTGCACTTGGGTAACTTTACATACCTGGTGTTTTTCACAGTTAAAACCATCTATAGAATGAACAGTGCACATTTTATAAGCTTTGATACCCTTTTGAAAGAGTCCTATTTTGAGACAAGGCAAACAAAAAGGAAGAGTAACCTACTTATGCTTCGCTTTATCCGATTTTCCAGAACAGCAGAAAGGAAGGCAAGTGGGGTTTTTTAATCTCTCTATGTATTTGCTGACATATTGCTTAGGGGAAAGAGAAAAAGCAAAAAAAAAGCTAGATTATAAAATCATCTTTACTCTGCCTTTTAGAGGAGTGTTGTTATCTCTTTCATGTTTATCAGAGTAATATATATAAATGTACTGTAATTATAAATCTATTGTAAGAAGCTCAGTCTCCCAGCTAGGTCGGGTACCAGAAACTGCAGCGGCACTGATCCCTGCTGCAGAGCAGTGAAGGCAGCTCTGCGTCCAGTCGCAGCCACTGCAGGCAACACCACCATTCCTTCTGCTGAAGTGGGAACCATAGCCAAGTTCTTTATACAAAACTGGGAATGATGATCTCTCATTCCAAGTTGATAAAGACTTGAATATTACATAATGTTTAAGCATCAAATACGCATAAATGGGATAGAGAATTCAGGAACCTCCCCTCTTCGCCTGCAGGCTGAACTTCTGATAAGTCATGTATGAGCTAATAACAACACAGAACATTTCAAATTCAAAGTGTATCAAGTAACGATTTAATAAAGTGGTAATTATGCAGACTTAATGTCATTTCATGTTTCAAAATTCACTCAAAAATGACTGTTGTAATAGTGGTCCTTTATTGTGTTTATTCCTGTGGTTAATAATTGTCAGCTCAAAGGAAAGCACAAGAAGAATCAATTTTCTAAAGACATTTTATTGATGAACATTTTTCCCTTCTCTTGAATTAGATACTTTTTTTAAACAGTAAAATAAGGAAATTTTTACTCCATAAATAACAAAAATTAGCCCTTATATCTCAATCCCATCAAAATCTATGTAAAATAGTTTGTTCTGTATTTACATTCTGTACTAAAATAGGAAACACATGTTCAAGGTCAGCCAGCTCTCTCACGACAGTTGTTTTATCTCCAAGGTAAGCTTCACATTAGAAAGGCAACATTTGTGTTTTGGAAGTCTGGTAGTATAAGATCACATTATTCAGCTTACAAATAGACCCAAATTCTGAAGACTGTTGCATCTTGCAGGGGAAAGACCATGACCTGCTCAGCCAGCTGAAAGTCACACCTAGGAAGTTCTCTGTAATTAACCTACATACAAAGTCATGACAGTCTCCCAAGATCTCAACTTGTTTCAAGAGCAATGGGTTTCCAGCTTTTCAGTGTGATTTTACTTGCTGTATGTTCCTCATCATAATTATTTGAAACATTAGAAAAATGTCTTCCTAAAATATGACTTGCCTCAACTTCTAATTGAGCCACTACAGATTGGAACTACGGGGTTAAAGAAAAAAGACTGCAAGACTAATTTACTTCCATGAGCAAACACAGAGTGTTTTAAAAAACTAAACTTGTGGGCATTACACACTGAACATGTTTCTGCTACAGACAAGGTAACTCCCTCATCTCTGAGCACCATCTCCAGGGCTCCTGCTCCCCCACCTGCACTGGTGAACACACAGAGGAGTGTTTGGGCTGTATTTCAGAGTTTTCACACATCAGAGATGCATTAGGATGGGCTTGTCATAATAGGGGTCAGGACACCTAAAGTAGTTGCCTGCAAGCTTTGTATTTATTCAAAGCCAATATTGGCTTTTACAGGGCAAACTATGCTTAAGGCTACATAACTGATTAGTTTAAGCTGCAGTTGTAGCTGTGTTCTACAGTCAGAAATGGCTTATGCTTCCTACTGTATTTACTTTGCTCTTAAAAACCTGAGATGTGTTTTTACTTCATTTTAAGATTTGGAAGTTCACAGCAGTCTACAAGCTTAAGTCAAACAGAACTGAGGTAGTCAGTTTTACTCAAATATGCTTTTTGACAGTCACCAATTCATTCTCACTTGAACTCAACACATCTCTTGGCATATATTCCAACATATAGCTACAGCTGCTATTGCACTGACAGGACAGAACGTGTTGGATTTTGCTGGCTAAAGCACCTTCCTTGCCTGACCCCCCAAAGCCACATCCAGTTCTGCAGTTCACAGCCAGTTGAATGGCTGCACATCAAAGAAGTTATGACAGATATTTCAGATTATTAAGGCAGTAATAGTTTTACTTCACTGATGCAGCTACTCAGCTAAGACAGGTGAACCTGCCTATAAGAGCTCTGACAGGCAGGCAGGTTTTCCCCTGTGAGTGCAACACACTATGGCCTCTTTCTTTAGAGCATGCATACAATTCAGAAGTAGGTGAGCACTGAGTTTTTGAACCATCTCCCAGTAATTCTCATGAAGAGAGAATAAAAGAAAAACCCTCAAGATAAACAACTGTGTTGAAGATAAAATATTCAATTAAATATGACAAATTTCACACTTACACAGACAGGAGACCAGCATATCAAATACCAAGCACAATAAATTAACACCAGTAAAAAAGTTTAACAGTTATAAAGTTAACCAGAAAGTTCAGACAGTGCAAATATTTCACAGTAAGAAAAAATAACCAATAATTTCTTTTCAAGTATCAAAAGCATTGTTTTGTTGAGTGATACCATTTAAAGTGTATTATTGCACAACAGACAAAAAAATACAACATCAACCTCTGGGACCTAAGATGTATTCTCAAACCTTTCCGTTTTCTAGGAATCAATTGACACTGACTGCTGATTGTGCATATATTAAAATAATCAGTGTTCACTTATTAATCTGAGTGTTTCTTAATTGGAATTTGTACATATTTAAAGCATGTGATTTCTAATTTGTATTGCTTCTCGAAAACACCTACTTAAGGCTAGCCTAGGCCTTGTATAATTCAAAGCAAACTTAACCTGCAGTTAAGAAGGGGAGCTAGCCCAGTGCAAGGTACTCTCTTGACTGTGATGCCTTCAGACAGTTTTAGGTTGCAGCTTACTCACCTCAGTGGTGTTGTAAGGGTTTCTTTAAATAAAAAACCCAAACAGGATTATTTGCTCTACATTATAGAGTCAGAAACAAATACAAACATCCTTACAAGTGTCCTTAGGTAGACAGACTTTGCTCCTTTCCTTCCTCTTACATATTTTGTCCATCGAGTGATTAATTTTGTACCAAGCTGTGCACCCATGTGCTTCAAAACATCCAATTCTCAACTTCTTACAAACACTCAATCCATAGTATTTATATGTCCAAGAAAAAAAGTGGAGGGAAGAAAAAAAGCTAAAGACATATTTCTTTACATATGCAATACCATTTTTGTTTTAGAGAACTCACATGGTCCTGTAAGATTATAGCTGCCATTGCTACTCGTTTGCCCTTCAACAAAAAGTAAGAACAGCTGTGCTGATGTTCATACTACTTAAAAGAAAAAAATGCTATTATTTAAGAAACAAACCAACAAAATGAAAAACAATCAGAAATCCTACCCCAATTTTACAGATTGGGTGTCAGCACTGAAATGCCTTTGCCTAGCAAGAGAATATTCAAACATCTGATGTATTCGATTTCACAGTAGAACTGGCACATACTAAATGAGAATGGGATTTCCAGATTTGTCTTGGTTACCAGTCTGAAATCCTGCTTTGTGCACCTAGGAAGGTTTAAGTGAACCCCAAGAATTAGCCGCTTCACTGCAAACTAGTATGAATTCTGAGAAGCCTCAAGGCTGCAGAATCCAGCTGTGGGGCAGTTGCCAACCACTAGGTCTACTCTATTCAATTATTTCTTCCCGCCATAATTTGTAGGAATTGGCAAAACCACAAAATAAATCCCCACACCTGTTCAGGCCTGGGTTATTAGCAGTGGTGACAATTGATTTTTACATGGCTTTTGACTAAACCGTTGAGGTATATTTCTAGTTGAGGATGCTTTGCTGCCCGTCACACAGAGGTCATAACAAAAAAACCCCAAACCCTCAGTTCTATTACGGAAGAGTTCTTGTTTCAAATCTTGACCGAATTGCCAGCTAGTGTAATGCGGTTGGCATAGTGCATCTTGTTACTGCCTCAAAAAAAGGTAAGTCAAAGGCTGCAATCCAGGAAAATACTGGCACTTATTGAGATGACAAGGTAAATTTTTCTCCTCTCAGACTCTATCTGCTTTTGTCAGCACCTCCATGGCTACTGTCTGCACCGATACTTGCCAGGAGAGATGAGATTCAGCAGAAGACAGCTGCCTACAGAGACAAAAAACCTCCATGCTCCATAATAAGGAGTGCAACATGATGATGTATCATCTTGGAAGAGCTTCTTGCCCCATGCTTAACTCTATGCGCAGAGAAATAATCCTGTTAGCAGGGGAATTAAATTAGCCATCAACAGCCAAAGGGTTACAACCAGGCCAGATGAGCAGGAGCATAAGTCTAAAACAAAAAACAAAACACAGTAAAACTTATAAATGTTATATCTAAAGAGATGATAGAATAACAAAGAGAACACTAAAAAACATCAAAAAACCACAAAACCATATTTGTGGTAATCTGCATTGATTTATTCTAGGTTTCAAGGCTAGAACTCAAACCAGCCAAATAACATGATTACTCCCCTCATAATTAAATAAATTTCTGCATTCATTCACTAATAGCAGTTAGGAGAAGAAATGAGAAAAATTTATTGGTGTGGCAAGGCAAGTGAAGGAAGTTCCCTATGGCATGAATGGGGAGAAGCAACATTTCAGAACCATAGACTCTCAAAAGACCATTTTATTAATGCTTCTGATCTGTATGGCTCTAAGTCGTGTAAGTACCCAAACCACAAAAACAGCAAGCTGAAGGGAGGGATAAAAAAGGGGAGGTGGAAACCCCAATACATGAATCAGGGAGTCTGTCCATATGGTAAGTAAGCCTCATGGCTGGGAGGATTAAGAAAAACACGGACACACATGTAAACTCGAAGAGATAAAAATCTTTACATATATATATATATATATATATATATATATACACACACACGCACACCACATGCACACACACACATATACATAAGGCCCAGTTAGAATTAAAGTTAGCTAGGGATGTGAAAGATAACAGGAAGGGATTCTATAGGTACATAGCAAATAAAAAACAGACTAGGGAGAATGTAGGCCCCCTCAGGAAGCTCTCAGGAGAACTGGCTACACAGGATTTGGAGAAGGCTGAGGTTCTGAATGACTTCTTTGCCTCGGTCTTCACTGGCAAAGGCTCTGACCAAACCACCCAAGTCTTCGAAGGCAGATGCAGGGACTGTGAGAATGAAGACCTTGCACCCACTGTAGGAGAGGAACTGATTCGAGGCCATCTTAAAAATCTGAACGTGCACAAGTCCATGGGTCCTGATGAGATCCATCCGAGGGTCCTGAAGGAGCTGGCAAATGAAGTTGCTAAGCCACTGGCCATCATATTTGAGAAATCATGGCAGTCAGGTGAAGTTCCCGAAGACTGGAAAAAGGGAAATATAACCCCCATTTTCAAGAAGGGGAAAATGGATGACCCGGGGAACTACAGACCAGTCAGTCTCACCTCTGTGCCTGGCAAAATCTTGGAGCAGATTCTCCTGGAAGGCATGCTAAGGCACATGAAAAACAACAAGGTGCTTGGTGACAGCCAGCATGGCTTCACTAAGGGGAAATCCTGCCTGACCAATTTGGTGGCCTTCTATGATAGGGCTACGGAACTGATGGACAGGGGTAGAGCAGTTGATGTCATCTACCTGGACTTGTGCAAAGCATTCCACACTGTCCCACACGACATCCTTGTCTCTAAATTGGAGAGACATCAATTTGATGGATGGACCACTCGGTGGATAAAGAACTGGCTGGGTGGCCGCATTCAAAGAGTTGTGGTCAATGGCTCAATGTCCAGCTGGAGACCAGTAACGAGTGGTGTCCCTCAGGGATCGGTGTTGGGACCGGTCTTGTTCAACATCTTTGTCACTGACATGGACAGTGGGATTGAGTGCGCCCTCAGCAAGTTTGCCGATGACACCAAGCTGTGTGGTTCGGTTGATACCCTGGAGGGAAGGAATGCCATCCAGAGGGACCTTGACACACTTGTGAGGTGGGCTGATGCCAGACTTATGAAGTTTAACCATGCCAAGTGCAAGGTCCTACACCTGGGTCGGAGCAATCCCAGGCACAGCTACAGGTTGGGCAGAGAAGAGATTCAGAGCAGCCCTGTGGAGAAGGACTTGGGGGTGTTGGTTGATGAGAAAATGAACATGAGCCAGCTTCAGTGAGCGCTCGCGGCCCAGAAAGCCAACCGTATCCTGGGCTGCATCAAAAGGAGCGTGACCAGCAGGTCAAAGGAGGTGATCCTGCCCCTCTACTCCGCTCTCGTGAGACCTCACCTGGAGTATTGTGTGCAGTTCTGGTGTCCTCAGCATAAAAAGGACATGGAACTGTTGGAACAAGTCCAGAGAAGGGCCACGAGGATGATCAGGGGACTGGAGCACCTCCCGTATGAAGACAGGCTGGGAAAGTTGGGGCCGTTCAGCCTGGAGAAGAGAAGGCTGCGTGGAGACCTCATAGCAGCCTTCCAGTATCTGAAGGGGGCCTATACGGATGCTGGAGAGGGACTCTTCATTAGAGACTGTAGTGACAGGACAAGGGGTAACGGGTTAAAACTTAAACAGGAGAAGTTTAGATTGGATATAAGGAGGAAATTCTTTCCTGTTAGGGTGGTGAGGCACTGGAATGGGTTGCCCAGGGAGGCTGTGAATGCTCCATCCCTGGCAGTGTTCAAGACCAGGTTGGACGAGGCCTTGGGTGATATGATTTAGCGTAAGGTGTCCCTGCCCATGGCAGGGGCTTGGAACTAGATGATCTTAAGGTCCTTTCCAACCCTAATGATTCTATCATTCTATGATTGTGTGTGTGTGTGTGTGTGAGAGAGAGAGAGAGAGAGAGAAACGCCAAGCATGACTTCAGATAGATGCTAAAAGATGTGAATCTCCTAGGTTACCGTTTTCTCATTCTAAAATGTAACCTACAGGCCTCAAGTCAAGCCTTTTTCCTCCATCAAAAAATTAAACTGACAAATCTTTCATATTGCGGGATTACAGCATTAACATTGTCAGTGGGAAGCTCACCTTCCAGCAAGGTATTAATTTTGAAGGTTATAATAACGATATGGCTTTCCAAAACCAGCTCAGATTTTCTGGTGACTTGCTAGGCTAAAGCTGGATTTCTGGGATGATGACCAGAAGGAGACATGACATGAAGTAATTACGTTTCAGACACATTTCTCTTACGTTAACCACTAACTTGCACAGCTACACAGCAAGAAGCAGGGCGCCTTTGCCTTCTTCCTTTAAATCCTGTATCTAGGATCTTAGAACAGCCAGGCCACGGCTCTCCTTTCCTGCTGCCTCACAGTCAGGACTGACACAAACCCTTAGAGTTTTCAGACATTTTATAGAGTTTCACTTCAGCAAATAAGGCAACCTACCAATTGGTGCAGTTCTTGTTAAATTAGAAGCTGGAGGATCCCGCTCTGGGGGACAGGAGTCACAGAAGTCTGAACAGGCTGGACAAATCAGATTCCCAACGTGTATCCAGCCATTCATCTGAATGCTCACAGTTAACACCTGACCTGAGCGGCTGCACAAGTACACCGTGTCCTTGACCCACACATGCAGCCCTTGTGGAGAACAAGAAACCTTAAAATAAAAGAATGAAAGTCAAGTCTGTATTATGATTTCTCCGAAAAATGTTCTGGGGGTTGGAGGCTCTTTCAGTAAGTTAGTATTACATTCAGTAAACTCTTGGTTTTATAGAGCATAGATTAGCTGCAAGTGTTTTAATGCATTCAGAGCAAGTATTTCGTTCAAGGAGGCTTTAAAGGACTGACTGTACTCTTTCTGCAATTATGCAGCTCACTAACTGAGAACCAGAGTAAGATCCAGTTTTTGCCAATGACTACTTTTTTAGAGTTGTGCTGTTGTTGAAAGTGACACCTTTAGTAAGGTAGTCCTGAAGATAAGGAGGATAATGAAAAGTAAGTGACATGCACAGCACTTTCCACCTTTGAAAAAAAAAAAAAAAAAAATCAGAGGGACTAGTTAACATTAAGCTTCAACAAAAGAAGGTTCCAGTGTAAGTATTCGTACTTAGCTGCAGAGAAAGCATCATACAGGTAAGACAGGTGAAGCCCCTAGCAAGACTGGAAGTAACACACAAACTATCCCAGTGGTCATACATGTAACCTGATGCATGATCTAAACTACAGGTCTAAAATAGTTAGAAGACAGTTATAAATAGAAGATAGATATAAAACACTTAGAAGATACTTATTTTCAAAGCATGCCATATAATCTAGTGATTAAAGGCAGAGAATAGAATGTACAGCATCCAGGTGCAAAGTTCCAACTGTCATAGTCTGTATTTTATGCCAGACTTTTCCCTTTAGCATAATTAAAAAAAAGAAAAAAAGAGAAATGTACTTGGTAACATCCACTACCCCAGTCAGGATAACTGAGTTTCCTCCTGCACTGTTCCATGACAAAAGCAGATTTCTGAATCAGACATACAGAGTTTGGTCCATACTTCTCTGCACCATAGTTTTTGGTAGGATCTAAGGTAGAAAGAATATAGTAAATTGCAACTTACTAGGGGAACAGAAAATTCACATCAATTTAATATACTAAAACTAGTCAGTGTCTCCACAGGCAATTCAAGGTTGGAATCTTTCAGACCATTAATCATTATCAATTTGGAAATTATCCTGCCTTGAATATGAAGTGGGAAGAAATAGAAGCCAGTATTTTCCATCAGAACTATGTGGGTGTGTTTGCCCCACAGAGAGTGCCAGCTGTGATTGCTGGCTGGAGGGCAGAGAGTGTTTGGTTGGGTCTGAGACAATTGCACAGCTAGGTAACACCCTACAGCATTTTGGAGCTCTGCAATATTGAGCATTCATGCACTATGCTAGGAGACAAGCCTGTGACCTGGTAATTTGCAATGCTTCTTCCCTTGAGAAAAACCACACAGAGGTGGAACAGAATTATTTTTTCAGAGACTTAAAAAAGATACTCAACCAACCCCCCCCCCCACACACACACCTTTTGTCTTATATTTGGATCATTTGGAGTTAATTTCTGTTCAGTTCTTGTATTGGATGCGTTTTCTTCCTGTGTGTATAAGGTGTGCTGCGCTTCTCATCCCAGCACAACTTTTACACAGCTAGTAGTGTAAAACTAATTTCACATCAAATTAATTAGGATATATAGCAAGTTCACTCCAGATTAACAGACATAGTCTCTTAAATACCATACTGAAGTCCTGAAAACTGACCTGGTTGGTTTTCAATTATTCGACAGTCTGAGCTGCGTTGAAATTCACCACTTAAATGCCAACTGAATTCTTGACTAAAGGGACAATAGTCAGCAATTTCTACTGAGCCACCATAATAAGGCAACTCTTCTGCTGGTACTCCATCAAGACTGTCAAAATACTGCAAAACAAAACAGGTAGTGAACAGTTTGTGCAAAGACAAGTGAACAACATTTTATATAGAACCAAGCGCTGCAGGAATGCTGTTAATAACTTACAATACCTATGAAACAGATGAGCCAGAAGTATTTAAGAATACTTAAATAATGCAGAAAGATTCACAGTTGCATGTATCACTCCCCCCCTCTTCCCCCCCCCCCCCCCCCACTACTTTGCAGTCATAGCATTCTCCAGCATGGAAAGAACAAATTTCTTAGCGTGCAGTGACACAAGGCAGCAGACTGGGTGAAGAAATAACTCTAAGAAAACATTCTGGGGTACTTATGCTGCACAGAAACATTTCCATCTGATATTTGGTTAGATGGCCAAGCGATATCCTTATTGCTTTATTAAGATCACAAGGCTTTTTTTTCCAGCCTTCAGACTGCTTATAATATACTAAGAAGACATTTTTCACAATATCTACTCTTGTCTACTAGTTCAGAATTAAAAAAATGAAACAAATATAATCACCTGGCTGCAAAGCACAAGAATTAAAACAGTTAGTTATGTGCCAAAGCAAGATTCATTATACCTGATATTCCTGAGGTAACTGCTTTGGAAACTTCTGCAAGTTGCACACTGCTACTGCTCTTTGGTCCTGCCTGCAGGTTAGCTGCAAAGGATTACTCCTCAAAGTGTCACAGTATGGACTGATCAATTGCCTCCTCAAAAAGAAAAATCACATTAGATCAGTGTAACTGCTTTTCATAATTTAACTAAGCAGCCTGTCAAGTCAGGCTGTTCCCACTCTCCACCACATTGGTCAATCAGACATAAAAGCTCTCACTTCTTCTCTGGAGGCTAATTATTATTTGTCTTTTTATTAGACCTTTCTAATTTGAAGAATATCAAACCAAAGTTACAATGCACCTATTTAATTTTAATGGCATTGCTTTGTAAATTCTAAAGAAAAAACCTAAAACATACAAGCAAAACAGGCCGCCACACAGCTATGTCCTAGAAATTTACTAGTACTGTAACAAAGAAAGAAGGAAGGCTTTGTGCTGAAGATGTCTCTCAGAAGGCTTTGTTGTGAAGATGCCTGTCATCATCTTCTGTGGCTTTAAGTACAATCCAGTAACGCAAAATTACATAGGCTGCATTTCCAATTAACAGGGACAAAATAAGATAGCAAACACTCCAGATTAAGTCCCTCTTTCCTCTCTAAATCATAGCCCTCTTAAAGTGTAGAATGTGCTTACACTACAAGATGTTTGGCTCTGCTTTTATTGTGTGGGATACTTCTGCTCTTAATACATTTTGTGTGCTCCTTCTTGGGTGCATTCTGAAGATACTTAAGAGGGCATTCCTTGTTAATCTGTCTCTACTTCTTTTTACTGAGTTGCATGTGAAGGACAAACGTAAACAAGCACCAGAGTTTCTTCTTTAAAAAGATTGTATTCTTACTTCTGTCTCTTTTGGTCAATCCAGAATTTACAGCTCTTCATCACAAAGTCACAGCCTTTATTGCGTCCCCACTCTAGTTTCTCTGCCATGCTGTAATTTGCTTTATACCAGCTGCAAAGGTATTTCGAAATGAGAACATAGTTACTTAAAAAAAAATAGTGTTCTGATTAATAAAACAACAATTCAAAGAACTTCAAACTATGCCTTAAGGTCTTCAAATGAAGAAAAAAAGGGAAGCTGTATCCCTTTCTGCCTATTACAAAATATATTGCAATTTCACAATTTTTCAAGTCACAATGAACTAAAAGAAATTTGCATTGCTTGCTTCTTCAACAGCAATGCATTGCAATCTTCAGAGGAACACTGCCTACAAGAAGATAAAATTTTTGACAAATTATGCTTTTGATCTGCAAGAAGAGTTTAAAAATTATTCTACAGGATTTATAGATGCAGAAGGTTTTATAGAATTAGAGATGTGTGCACGTCCACGGGGGTATGATATAATAGTCATCACAGAAACATGGTGGTATGGCTCCTATGACTGGAGTGTTGGAAAGGAAGGTTACAGGCTCTTTAGAAAAGACAGGCCCGGCAGGTGGGGAGGGGGAGTTGCCCTTTATGTTAGGGATAGGCTGGAGAGTATGGAACTCTGTCTGGGGTCAGGTGAGCAGTCCACAGAGAGTTTGTGGGTCAGGGTTAAAGTGAATACAGCTATGGGAGACATTACTGTGGGGATCTGTTAAAGACCACCTGATCAAAGAGAACCTGTGGATGAAGCACTCTATAGACAGGAACAGCCTCATGCTCGCAGGCCCTTGTTCTCATGGGTGACTTCAACCACCCTGACATCTGTTGGAAGGACAGTATGGCCCGGCACAAGCAATCCAGGAGGTTCCTTGATCGTGTGGAAGACAACTTCTTTCTGCAAGTAATAGAGGAGCCGACAAGGAGAGGTGCCATGCTTGACCTCGTGCTCACCAACAGGGAAGGGCTCGTTGGAAATGTGACTCTCCAGGGCAGCCTTGGATGCAGCGATCACGAGATGCTCAAATTTGAGATCCTCAGGACAGTGAGAAGAGCGTGCAGCAAGCTCACTGCCCTGGACTTCAAAAGAGCAGACTTTGGACTCTTCAGGAACCTGCTTAGTAAGGTTCCATGGGATACAGCCCTAGAGGGCAGGGGGACCCAAGACTCTTGGCTGATATTCAACCAAGCTCAGGAGTGTTGCATCCCAACCAGAAGGAAGTGCAGCAGGAGGGCCAGGAGACCTGCTTGGATGGATAAGGAGCTCCTGAGGAAAATTCAAAAGAAGGTGGCCTGGAAAGAGTACAGGGATGTTGTCCAGGAAGCTAGGGACCAGGTTAGGAAAGCTAAGGGCCAGTTAGAATTAAACTTAGCTAGAGGTATTAAAGACAACAGGAAGGGATTCTACAGGTACATAGCAAATAAAAGACAGACTAGGGAGAATGTAGGCCCCTCAGGAAGCTCTCAGGAGAACTAGCCACACAGGATTTGGAGAAGGCTGAGGTTCTGAATGACTTCTTTGCCTCGGTCTTCACTGGCAAAGGCTCTGACCAAACCACCCAAGTCTTGGAAGGCAGATGCAGGGACTGTGAGAATGGAGACCTTGCGCCCACTGTAGGAGAGGAACTGATTCGAGGCCATCTTAAAAATCTGAACGTGCACAAGTCCATGGGACCTGATGAGATCCATCCGAGGGTCCTGAAGGAGCTGGCGAATGAAGTTGAGAAGACACTGGCCATCATATTTGAGAAATCATGGCAGTCAGGTGAAGTTCCCAATGACTGGAAAAGGGGAAATATAACCCCCATTTTCAAGAAGGGGAAAATGGATGACCCGGGGAACTACAGAGCAGTCAGTCTCACCTCTGTGCCTGGCAAAATCTTGGAGCAGATTCTCCTGGAAGGCATGCTAAGGCACATGAAAAACAACAAGGTGCTTGGTGACAGCCAGCATGGCTTCACTAAGGGGAAATCCTGCCTGACCAATTTGGTGGCCTTCTATGATGGGGCTACAGAACTGATGGACAGGGGTAGAGCAGTGGATGTCATCTACCTGGACTTGTGCAAAGCATTCCACACTGTCCCACACGACATCCTTGTCTCTAAATTGGAGAGACATCAATTTGATGGATGGACCACTCAGTGGATAAAGAACTGGCTGGATGGCCGCACACAAAGAGTTGTGGTCAATGGCTCAGTGTCCAGCTGGAGACCAGTAACAAGTGGTGTCCCTCAGGGATCGATGTTGGGACCGGTCTTGTTCAACATCTTTGTCACTGACATGGACAGTGGGATTGAGTGCGCCCTCAGCAAGTTTGCCAATGACACCAAGCTGTGTGGCTCGGCTGATACCCTGGAGGGAAGGAATGCCATCCAGAGGGACCTTGACACGCTTGTGAGGTGGGCTGATACCAACCTCATGAGGTTTAACCATGCCAAGTGCAAGGTCCTACACCTGGGTCGGAGCAATCCCAGGCACAGCTACAGGTTGGGCAGAGAAGAGATTCAGAGCAGCCCTGCGGAGAAGGACTTGGGGGTGTTGGTTGATGAGAAAATGAACATGAGCCAGCTTCAGTGTGCGCTCACAGCCCAGAAAGCCAACCGTATCCTGGGCTGCATCAAAAGGAGCGTGACCAGCAGGTCGAAGGAGGTGATCCTGCCCCTCTGCTCTCATGAGACCTCACCTGGAGTATTGTGTGCAGTTCTGGTGTCCTCAGCATAAAAAGGACATGGAACTGTTGGAACAAGTCCAAAGAAGGGCCACGAGGATGATCAGGGGACTGAAGCACCTCCCGTATGAAGACGCGCTGAGAAAGTTGGGGCTGTTCAGCCTGGAGAAGAGAAGGCTGCGTGAAGACCTCATAGCAGCCTTCCAGTATCTAAAGGGGGCCTACAAGGATGCTGGGGAGGGACTCTTCATTAGGGACTGTAGTGACAGGACAAGGGGTAATGGGTTAAAACTTAAACAGGGGAAGTTTAGGTTGGATATAAGGAGGAAATTCTTTCCTGTTAGGGTGGTGAGGCACTGGAATGGGTTGCCAAGGAACTTATGAACGCGGTGTTAAAGGCCAGGTTGCAGAGAGCCTTGGGCAACATGGCTTAGTGTGAGGTGTCCCTGCCCATGGCAGGGGGGGTGGAACTAGATGATTTTAAGGTCCTTTCCAACCCTAATTATTCTATTATTCTAACATAGAAGACTTATATTAAGAAAAAAGTAAAGAGATATTACAAACAGTACTATGCATTGCAATCCAATCCAAATTTTAAAGGCTAGATTAAGAATAGATGGATTTTGAAATATATAAAGAAAAATGAACATACTAGGTTTATGTCTTTGTATAATGCAATGCTTATTACACCCATTATCTACTGTGTTGCAGTTTGATAAGCACAAGTTCATCAATTCCAAGTAAAATCAAGTACAAAAAAAAAAAAAAAAAAATCAAACAACCTCCTTACAACCTCCCCCCATCCATATTAATTCTTACCCTGTATCTTCCATTAAGGCTAATGTGATCCTGGAAAACACTCGATTCTGCGTATGGGATCCAGTCATTGCTTCATTCTGAAAGTCACCAGTTACTATTAGCAAGCCATTGAAAAGCCTTATTGTAAGAAAATGCTTCCTATGAAAAAGGATTTTATTTCCAGTCCCTTCTTACTATTGACAACCAAATTCCAACCTCTTCCATAAAAGTGATCAAAAGTGCAACTCCTTTCCCTACTCCATCCTACAAAGTTTTAGTGTGAGGTGCCTCTGCCCATGGCAGGAGGGTTGGAACTAGATAATCTTAAGGTCCTTTCCAACCCTAACTATTCTAGGATTCTATGATTCTATAAGTCAGAAATGCCATTCCAAATTCTGACTAAATCTTATCCATGACCAATGTGTATTTGTTTTTCTCTAGGCAAAATAAAACCCTTCTCTCTTCTAGCATATTTATCAACAGCAATCACACCACGTCTTCTGTCTCCTTTTGGCAAGATGAAAGCCAAGCTCATTTAATTTTCTTGTATAAGACTGATTTTTAGTTTCCACACAATTTCTAGTAGTCCTTTTCAGCATAGCCCACATGACTCAAGAAATACAGCACTCCAAATAAAGCTTTATTAGAGCAGCAGTTGAATTTTCCACCTCTTTTAAAAATAAGCAAGCCCACGCCATCCTCAAAAGAGCAACTCCAGTCACATTTTCCTAGTTAGTTTCTTAATCATCTTATAACTGGCAATTGTAACACCCACCTCTTTTTTCCTGCTCAGTCATTTCCATCTGATAAGCTTCAGGCTTACAACAAAAGTCACTCACCCTTAATTACACAATTCTGGGATTTCTACTACTGAACTTCATCTCATTTCTATTGTTTCTTCAAATCATGTAGCTGTCCAGCCTTTCCTCTCCACTACTGCAATTAGGAGGAGTTACCACTAGCAAATTAGTAGTGTCAAATTTGCTTTCTCCAATGAGAACCTGATCAAGACCAAAACCAAACTATACCAGTTACGTTCCAGATACAAAGTTTCTACATTTCCAGAGAAAGGAGACTAGCAATAGTATCCTATTATTATGTCAATCCTATTCAGCCCTTAGAATTATCCTCATTCTAATGGCAGTCTTTCCATTTGGCTTTGAACTACTGTTCCACACTAAAGGTTACTGAAAAGCAGGAAAAGCTAACAATTTTGGCCTCAAGAAAAACACATTTTTCAAGATTACTGCCACAAACAGGTCTGTGCTGAAGCATTACCTTCTTGTTTACTTCACTGCATATAACAGTAACTAGAAAGTGTATCTCTGCAAACACACTACAAAGTTATAAATAAAAATAAGCTTAAATGAAAAGTGTTTTCAGGATGAAAAGCGTTTCCTTGATCAGATGAGGTTCTGGAGTAGAGATAGCAAATGCTAACCCCAGGGCACGTGAATAAAGATTAAGTCAAGATAATGAATAGACAGAACAATCAAATATTGGAGGCAGAGGGTGACAAAGTTGAAATTACTCAAAGGAATATCCCTTTTTCCTAAGAAAAAGAAACATACTTTCTCAAAAAGGCAAATGGCAGACCAAAGCAAGAGAAATTAAGTCTTTCAGTAATCATCTTACCTCAAACTCATACTCTGAGACTTAGCAACAAGATAAGAAGATAGATTTATCTAGAAATTGGATGTTTAAGTATTTTTAGCTTAGTACTGTTTGTGATGTTTTTGGATGAAATTTGATACAACTGCTTTTCAAGGCTCCAGTAGGTTCCACTATAAACCTAAAAACAAACGCAGAGGAACAGATGTTCCCACCCCCACCCCATTCCTAATATCAGCACTAACCTCCAACAATCTTTTTTCCCAGTGATTGAGCTCGGTACCCATGCCGCCTTGATTTTCAAGCTCCATTCCCTCTAGAATTGGACAATTAAAATGTTTTCGAGCTTCTTCCTAGAAAGAAAACATTTCAGCTCAACTCTCATAATATTGAGATGGATACCTGTATACAGTCCTCATGTTCTAGAATTATCTCTTCAAAGTATTTTAGCATTTCTTTTTCTATCATCTTGATTTCCTCTGAGGATAAAAACACTTCTTCTGAGAAGCTGAGTAAGCCAGCAAGTAACCCAGCACCAAGTCTAACAATATGTCTACTTATCTCCTGGAAATACATGATGAAAGTTTACAAGACTAAGACACCAATGGAATTAGCTGAGAATGGCATGCACTCACTTAAAACCATGAAAAACCTAAACAACCAAAAAAGCGAACAGCATAGGAACACTATCACCCTGCTTCTGCCAAATGTTTCAGATAAAAACCACTTTTCTACTAGGAATCTCTATGTGTCACCTAGTTTTGTATGGGGGGAGTGTTTTCTGCAAGATACCTGAAAAACCTTCAGAGGGATCACAAGAACGCTGTGCTTTCACAGTCAGGAGCCCAGCTACACTCTTGGTAGTGCCAGTGAGGCACTACCCCAGAGCACCTTTAAATGCTCTGACGAGTTTGTGCAGCATGGCCAATTTTAAAAACAGGGGTAACTAAGTCTGCTCTATATACTAGGTTACATGTAAAACAAACAAGAAGATTATTTGTGGCCAAATATGATTAACATTGTAACTTGTTTCCAATCCAAGCATAGCTTAAGCATATGTTCCCTTGGGGGCGGGGGAAGCAAGACAGATTTCAAGAATACTTGAGGAATTTCTTTTTTAAATGTGACAAAATGTTCGCTGCATTATTTTGTAATCAATAAAATTAGAAAGAGATTAAAGCAATGCTTTTAAAGAGAAAAGTAGAAAATAGGATGAACTTACAAAAGAGAAAAAACAGTGACAATAGTATCTGTTAAGGCAACTAGATGTCTAAGTTTGTAGGAAGACTAATCTAAAGAGTAGGATTAAGGAATCTATTCAACATCAGTTTTTCTTAACCTTTTATAGCTTACCTCCCAGTCCCTTAATTGTCTCTTTACTATGTCAATTTATTTATTTCATGCCCTTGTAAACCATTTTCCACTTCACTTTTGAATCTTACCCTCTCAACTAATTATACTGTCAGGGAAAGAGTATTCATTATTAGATTATTACTTCCTAAAGAAGAAATATTTATGACTCAAGAATGTGATGGTAACTTTGGCATACAAAGTTTAAATTTTAAAGTTTATTCACACTTACAACTACACGAGGTGTTATCAGAAGATAAACAGTATGGCGCAGCATTTTTCCCCCACGTATGTCCCATAACCTCACTGCTTTATGAACGACTTTATTGCTCCACTGATACAAACCTAGACTGTAAGAACAACATTCTGGTTACACATCTTTCCCACAAATACATACTACTGAGCAAAGAATTATCTCTGTAAGAAACAGAATCATGAATAATTTCTGCACTTCCTCATGCTTTCCAAAATTTAAATTTATTATGCAACATTTCTCCTTTGCAAGATATGCATTTATTATATGCACATGTCTGACTTAATAAGCCAAAGATTATTAAAAAGATACCTGTAGACTCAAGATGTACTTTGTGCAGTTACTGAAAGTGCAAGGAACAAAAAAAAAATCCTCAGAAATGCTATTATAAAAAAGGTCAACAAAATTAAAAGTTTTCTACCCTCCCACCTCCATAAATCCCTGGAACACTTCTACAGTATCAACTTAATGAAGAAAACAAATTGAATAACAATTGTTATTGAAGAAAACATTTCTTCAGTAACAAGTCTGAAAAAATCACACAATAGACTACACACATTCTGCAGTGTACAGTCAGCTCTGCGTAACTATAAACCTTGACTGATATGTCTTAAAAATGAACTGCACTGACATTAGACAGACTACAGAAAATACAAGTCTCAATTTAGTTAAGGTGTTCAGCAAGCATCAAACTTCAAGCATGGATAGTTTTAATGCTTAACGTCAAGCCTCCTGATAAATGAAATCCTGCCTTAGTTTGTAATACATGTGGATAATACAAGTGCTTACTGCTAATGTAAAGAAAGACTAAAAAAACAGCACACATGGATGTTTGAACATAATAAAGGGAAAAAATGCTAAAAATGGAATCAGGCTGAATTTTCAACAGGCAAAAATACATTCCAAAAAGGAAATGTGAAAATATCCTTCAATGGGAGTACAGAGAAGTCTCAAAAAATAAAATACCTTTCATTAAAAGGAGGGAGTCCATCCGCATATCTTGTTGTCAGAGGTTTTCCATCATCATTACGATAAAATGCAAACAGTCCAGCAGAGAAACCCTTCAAGTTGAAAACCAAGCACACAGAAACCTTTGGTAAGACATTCACATGCAAAGTCAAATGCCATGAAAGAATTATCACACCCACCACAGATAAACTGGAAGTACCACATTTCAAGGCAATTAACACAAATTGAAGGAGGCAAAGAATGGGCTTTCCTACACCAATCATCATTCTCTGGCAACAAGCTGGAGGTACATGAGGAAGCAGGCACAGATTTCAGGGAAATACATTTTATAACATCAACCCTTACCAGTGCATGGATAATCTCATGTTTCACTGTAGATAACATGCCAACGAATTCCTGAGATTGTGTTGAAATCATATTTGGACACAAGTTAGCATATCCTGCTATTGGCCTGGAAGACAGTTTTAAAATTAAATTGTTTTCAGTAAGATACTAGAAAATTCAAATGATACTCACTTGAAGAGGCAGAAGGTTTAAAATAAAAATGAGTGCTTCCAAACAACTTCCCAAGTAATTTCTAAAATGTCTGTTAACAATACAGCAACTGTACTGCTGTCAGTTGAAATGGGGAGGGGATGGGTTCAATCTCTATAGTCAGTATTCGGCACAGGTGCTAGCCTGTGTAAGAGATCTGAATTTTAGCTGAGGCAAACTATAAAGTGTTACAATGACTACAACTGACATTCACTTCAACAGAAACAGGATCTTGAGATAAAGTTTAGGCAGTAACAACAGAGGATTAGCTTTGACTTAAATGCCTTTCAGCTTTGCAAGTTAAACACCATTTGATGGTATTGTGGTTTTACATAAATACAGCACTTGTCTATTTCACTAACGATTTCTACTTTACTGTATTATGCAGCACAATTAAAACTCCACATCTAACCAATTTAAAACACTTGTAAGCTTAATTTAAAAAAAGAGTTTGCAACAGAGGGAATACTTGCCTGTCCATTTCAGCTTCCAGTTGGCAGTAGGCTGCATATGCAATGATATTTTCATGGCCACACCTTTCAGTAGTGAGAGCACTAACGTAAAGTACAAAGTCAGCGTCTCGAACCCCTTCTTGGTCAGGTAAGCCAGTGGGCCCACAGTGCCATTCATTTTCACTGCACACCCTGCATTGCTTTGACAACATTCAAATGGAACAATATAAATACTTCAGCAATAATCAAAATTTTGCATGACAAAATTCAATTAGTTTGAAGTCAAGAATAAATCCCATTGTAAGCAATAAGAAATGAGAAAACTCCCTGCAAAGGCCGTAAATGAAACCAGAGCCAACTTTCAAATGACTAGATCTTTTTATTTGTTACACACCAGGAAGGTGGCAGCTTCTGAAGGAAAAAAAAAAAAAAAAATAAAGGTCCACAGAGCCAGATATCCCAAAACTAGCACCCTTTATTTCCTACAAATTGAAAAATTCTTGGCTCACGGAAATAGTATACCTAAGTCATAACTGCTTTTCACATGTAGCATGGTACATTTGTAATACTGTAGCTGAAACTTCAAGATAAGAGAAAGAAAGAAATCTACTGAACACATACTGTGGTTGAATTAAAAAATCATGCAAAAGAACAAGTTGGAAGCATTTCCTGCACTGTGCTGCTGGTTCAGAAGATAACCTCTTAAAATATGGTCTTCAAAAAAAAATCAGAATTTATTATTAATTCTGGGAAAATCAGACAAATTACTCATGGACTAAGGTGAATTACAAAGTGAGTAGCAGTAATTTAACAAGCTTTGAACCTCATCCTCTTTGTACAATTCACTATAACACAGGCTTAGAGAACAGTAAACAGTCCAGTTTTATTTGACTTTTGGTTGAACAGAATAAACTAAAGAAAATACCAGTAACTGAATTTGTTCTATTCTGCCACTCAAATGTAGTGATCCCCCACAAAAAGGTCACTTCTGCACAGTTAGTAATATTAGCTTTTTAATTAATTTCCACAAACAATAATATTTCAAAGGTTAAGCACTTGGATGGCTTAGCTTACCTGGAGATGTTTCACAGGAACTATAACTGGCCCACACCTCGTGTGGTCTGCACAGGCTCCTCGGCAGTATCTGTGAGGGTCCGCTTTCCTCCTTAAGTATTGGTTTGTGGCACACTGTCTTCAATAAAACATGAAGGACAGTCAGCACTGGTTTATTATTAGACTGTAGAATAGTCTTACAGTACCCAACAGCACTACAAATACAGGTATTTAATGCAACTCTACAGTGAGAATTGTTAGTTACCCTGCTCTGGAAGACAATGCAGTTGGAATATCCAAATGTTTAAAGAGAGATTAGGAACAAGTTAATAAATAGGGGTATGTATAAAGGAAACCAGCAGCATGTATACCCTTTAACAGCTCTGATACAACACATGGAGATGTTGACTATGGAAAGTAGGCAGATTTGTGTGTTCTCCCTAAATAGCATCTGCTACCACCACTGGGTCAGGTGGGCCACTGGTCTGATTCAGGAGGGCATTTCTTACGCTGCTGTTTCTATTTCAAAGGCTATACAATGCAATGTTAAACATCAAATATAACAAGTGATTTTCAACAAAGTTTCATGTACCTGCTTAGTAATATAGTACCCGTGGATTTGCGCACTTGAAATGTCTTCTCCAAATAAGATATAGCTTGTGGAAAAAGTTTGCTCTGAATAGAACAAAAATAAAAGTCACCCAGCAGCAGTGCAGATATAACTCACCTTAAAATCATTAACTACCAAGTTATATGGTAGAGCAGAATAGCAAAAATCCAGACTTCCTAAGAAGTTCAAATGCTAGGAAATATTTTATTTCAGTTCCAATATTCTGTTATTCCAAACATTTCACTATTTTTTATTAGGATGGCAAAATGAGAACAGAACCAGCACTAATTTGAATGCACAGCTTCAAAGAGGATTCAAAAACTATGTACATCCTGCCCACTGAAACCTTTACACCTTGGGGTGTAGCAAACATGTGTCAAACAACATTCAACAGAATACTGGAAGCATTTGAAATAGAGGCATCATCTGTATACAAAGCCTTAGTCTCCCAGACTAGAGGATATGAAATTGCTGGTATACAAAGCCTTTAACTAAATTTGCACTAAGCTTAGCATCCATGTAATAAGTACGTACAAACAAAAAGGGGAAGCAAATATGACATACCTTTATAAGGTGTCTTTTCTCAGGTAGCAAACTATTTTATAAACAAAACAAACAAGCTTTAGTTAATAGGATTTTAATTCTCTGATATGTGGCGGCCTGGGGGGGGGGGGGGTGGTGGTGCTGGAATGTCACAACACTATACTCACTCCTCAACACTTCTGTCATAGGTGATGTTAATTCTTAGCTGCTGATCCACGTTTCTCTTCAAGACATGATTTTCCTTTAGAGGGACTTGGTAGACAACCTGCCAGGGAGAGGACGAAACCGCTGGAGGAGGACAGCCACATCAGTGGGGGCTTCCCGCTCCTCCCCACCTACGAGAGCACCTTTTTGTCCGTCTTTACACAAAGCCCCTTCCCCGCTTTCTCCTCCCACGCCGCCGGGACGGTCAGGCAGACACCGCACCGCACCGCACCGCACCGCCCCGCCGCCCTCACCACCGCTGACACCGACCACACCCAAGGGGGGCCAAGCGGCCAGACCCGCACAGCTCGGCCCGCGGCAGGCGGGCGAGCTGGGACCCTTCTCCCCAGCCCCTCGCCGCAGCCTAAGGAACCCCCCGGCCGCCCCACCTCCTCGCCGCTGGGCACGCGGTGGTGACAGGACGAGGAAGAGGATGGAGAAAGGGCGGCGACACGGCCGCAGCCCAGAAGCGGCAGCAACAGCAGCGCGGCGGTAAAAGCTGCCAGCAGCGGCCGCCAAGAGCGGCACGGCCAGAGGCGCCCATCGCCCGGCTCGGCGGCCATCTTCGACTGCCCGTCCGCAGCGTCGCCATGGAGGCAGCGCCGGCGGTAGTAGTCCCCGCCAATGGGCTAGCGGGGAGCGCGGGAGAAGGTGGGGCGGAGGAAACGGACGCTCCTGATTGGGAGGAGCTCACCGAGGGGCGGGGCAGGGGGTGAGGTGAAGGTGGCGGAGGGTGCAGTGCGGCGTTTGCAGGGTCAGCGCCGCGCAGCGCGGTACAGCACGAGGGAAGCGTAATGCAGTGCAGTGCAGTGCTCTGCAGTTGAGCCTCCTGCACAGTGGTGCGGGGCAACAGTGTGGTTGGTGCCGGCAGTGCTGGGTGGTGGACAGCAGTGTGGTTAGGGGGCAGGGCAACACAGGGCGATGCAGTGCTGGGTGGCGCAATGCAGCGCCGTGCAATCCGGTTGGATGCGGTGTGGCACAATGCACTGTTGTGGAGCAATCCAGTTGGGTCCATGCAGTGCTGAGGGGAGCTGTGCATCACATTGCTGCAAGCCTCACAGAGCTTCGGTTGCCCTGCTGCTATTAAAAGCCAGTGCCCAGCTCAGCAAGGCCCCTCATTCTCTCACCTAGACCGAGCTCCTTGGTCTCTGGGAATCCTGCACCTAGAGGAGTTTTCTCCAGGCTCTGAGTCTGAAATCCTACAGCTGGGAAGCAAAGTCCTTTTGCAGCCAGCCCACCCCAGCACTTGAGTCTGGAGCTGAGATTTCAGTCTTCATATGTGATGCAGCCCTTTTCTCAGCCCCCAAACTCTGTACAAAGTATCCCTAAATTTCTAGTACAGAAACTAGTCAAGAATCTCTTAACACCACCAACAGGGATAACAACTGTCTGGGGTTGTATAGTGCTTCATCTTGCAGCTCCTGCTGTGTTCCAAGGGAATTCAATTATAATGAGGGCCATGCAGATGGGAGGTGGTGTGTCCTGGCTCACCCAGTAGCTCTGTGGCAGCAGGGGAGAAGCTGGTAGATGCCTGGTACTGTCAGTTCTCTGTCTAGTTGCTCTGGCTAGTTCCAAAATACAGAAAAGCACCCAAACAGGCAGAAAAGGGAGAAAAGCATCCTCACCTTTTCACAGGGAGCAAAATCTGTTAAAGCAGGACTGGCTTAAACTCTGCTTTGCTTTAAATGGGAACTTATGCAGGACATGTGTTGCACAGGCATCTGCTAGGAAGAGAAGAAATTTTTTACATTGCTGCCTGTCACCTACAGATACCTTAAGTGTTTTTTCCCCCTTTGCAGGTAATAAGAACATCTTGGTGGGGTTTTAAGACATCCTGGCAGCTATTTGCAACGCAGGTCTCCTTTGGACTAAGAAAGAATAATTTCACCTGGAGTCTGTATACAAATCTGTTACTCAGACAATACCAGAAAACAGTTTTGTCTTTTAAGCCATTTCTGCTTCTCACTATTCATAGCATCCCTGTGACATAAAGACATTCAAACGTAAAGCAACACATCTACTTGAAGTGTGTTCAAAATACCACGCAGCCCCTTGGTCACTGTCCCCCAACCCCCAAGTGGGATGGAAAAAAGGTAAGGCCTGCAGGTTGAGATAACAACAGTTTAATAATTAAAATAAGGTATAATCCAACTACTAATAATGAAAAGTGAAATAATAAAAAAAGAGAAAGAAAAAAAGCCCAAGTGCTGCACAATACAGCTGCTCACCACTTGTTGACTGATACCCAGCCTGGCCCAAAGCAGCAATCAGTCCCTTCTGGGTAACTGTCCCCAGTTTATATACCAGTTGTTTATACAGTACAGCATGATGTGCTGTGGTATGGAATACCCCTTCGGCTAGTTTGGGTCAGGTGTCCTGTCTCTGCTACCTCCTGGCTTCTTGTGCCCGTCCTCACCGGCAGAACAACAGACTGAGAAGTCCTTGAGCAAGGTCAAGACTACTTAGCAATAACTAAAACACTACTGTGTTACCAGCACTGTTCTCAGGCTAAAGCCAGAACACAGCACCGCACCAGCTACTGGGAAGGAAATTAACTCGGTCCCAGCCGAAACCAGGACACTTAGTAACACAATGTAGCTGTTTGAAACTACTTTCATTAAAAACAAGTGTATATGGCTTTTGATTGGCAGTTGTAAGATTATAACTATAATTAAATGTACAGCTGCAAAAGATATACGAATACCATTATTTACTTGCTTCACAGAATTTTAAAAGTTTTCAAGTGCTTTAAACGTGGTAACTGAGTTATGCACCTGTAGATGACACTCTACAAATCAGTAATTCTGACCAGAAGACAAACTCATAGAATCATAGAATAGTTAGGGTTAGGAAGGACCTTAAGATCATCTAGTTCCACCCCCCCTGCCGTGGGCAGGGACACCTCACACTAAACCATGTCACCCAAGGCTCTCTGCAACCTGGCCTTTAAGACCACCAGGGATGGAGCATTCACAACTTCCCTGGGCAACCCATTCCAGTGCCTCACCACCCTTACAGTAAAGAACTTCCTCCTTATATCCAATCTAAACTTCCCCTGTTTAAGTTTGAACCTGTTACCCCTTGTTGTATCCTTTGACTTGCTGGTCACGCTCCTTTTGATACAGCCCAGGATAAGGTTGGGTTTCCGGGCTGCAGGCACACACTGAAGCCAGCTCATGTTCATTTTCTCATCAATCAACACCCTCAAGTCTTTCTCCACAGGGCTGCTCTGAATCTCTTCTCTGCCCAACCTGTAGCTGTGCCTGGGATTGCTCCGACCCAGGTGTAGGACCTTGCACTTGGCATGGTTAAACTTCATGAGGTTGGCATCAGCCCACCTCACAAGTGTGTCAAGGTCCCTCTGGATGGCATTCCTTCCCTCCAGGGTATCAACTGAACCACACAGCTCGGTGTCATCGGCAAACTTGCTGAGGGCGCACTCAATCCCACTGTCCATGTCAGCGACAAAGATGTTAAACAAGACCGGTCCCAACACCAATCCCTGAGGGACACCACTCGTTACTGGTCTCCAGCCGGACATTGAGCCACTGACCACAACTCTTTGTGTGTGGCTGTCATGGTTTAAACCCAGTCAGGCAACTCATTCACTCACTCCCCCCCTTCTTTCCCTCTCCCTACTCCTGGAGGGACAGAGAGGAGAATCTAAAGAATGCAATGCCCACAGGTTGAGGTAAGAACAGTTCAGTAACTAAGGTATAACACAAATCACTACTGCTGCCACCAATAATAACAATGATAAAGTAAATAACAAGGGAAGAGAATACAACACCTCAGCACCAGCCGACCAATAACTCGTCCTCCCAGCCCGACCAAGCACCGACTGATACCTCCTCCAACCCTGCAGGGCACCAGCCCTTCCGGGTGACTCCCAGTTACATCCTGGGCATGACGTGCTGTGGTATGGAATACCTCTTTGGTCAGTTTGGGTCAGGTGTCCTGTCTCTGCTTCCTCCCGGCTTTCCCTCTTCCCTGGCAGAGCATGAGGCTCACAAAGTCCTTGGCCAAACCAAAATATCATTGTTATCAGCTCTGTTCCCAGGCCGAAAGTCAAAACACTGCACTGCACCAGCTACCAAGAAGGAGAAACCTGACTGCTACTGCTGAACCCAGGACAGTGGCCATCCAGCCAGCTCTTTATCCACCGAGTGGTCCATCCATCAAATTGATGTCTCTCCAATTTAGAGACAAGGATGTTGTGTGGACAGTGTCAAACGCTTTGCACAAGTCCAGGTAGATGACATCCACTGCTCTACCCCTGTCCATCAGTTCTGTAGCCCCATCATGGAAGGCCACCAAATTGGTCAGGCAGGATTTCCTCTTAGTGAAGCCATGCTGGCTGTCACCAAGCACCTTGTTGATTTTCATGTGCCTTAGCATGCCTTCCAGGAGAATCTGCTCCAAGATTTTGCCAGGCACAGAGGTGAGACTGACTGCTCTGTAATTCCCCGGGTCATCCATTTTCCCCTTCTTGAAAATGGGGGTTATATTTCCCTTTTTCCAGTCATTGGGAACTTCACCTGACTGCCATGATTTTTCAAATATGATGGCCAGTGTCTTCTCAACTTCATTTGCCAGCTCCTTCAGGACCCCCAGATGGATCTGATCAGGACCCATGGACTTGTGCACATTCAGATTTTTAAGATGGTCTCGAACCAGTTCCTCTCCTACAGTGGGCCCAAGGTCTTCATTCTCACAGTCCCTGCGTCTGCCTTCCAAGACTTGGGTGGTTTGGTCAGAGCCTTTGCCAGTGAAGACCGAGGCAAAGAAGTCATTCAGAACCTCAGCCTCTTTAGCATCCTGAAAATTCCAGAAGCAATGGCTTTGTATGTGGAAGACGGATGTATATAATGCTGGGTACCATGGAGAATGCCCCTAAGAAACAGGTATGAATACAGGAAATCATACACAGGGTATAACAGTATGCTACAACAGCTAGTGGGGGGATATAATGAATGCAAATGGGAAGTTGAATATTGTGTTTTTGTCTTCAGGACTCTAGTACCAATAACAGTGAGTGGATGCCTGAGAATGACTGAAAACTCGCCTGGCAAACAGGGTAATTCCCCCAACACAGTGCATTTTAAGTAAGTCCTCACAACAGCCAGCCTCTTGGTGTGTTGTGAATACCAGAAATAGGAACACACATAGGTGCATTGTCCTATCCTACACCTCTTCAGGCTGCAGGTAAGGCATAGTGGCTCCCTCCCTCTCCTACCAGCTCACTCTGCCTTGCATAATAAGAGGTATGGGCTGTTCTCACAGTTCTCACCTCCACCTCCATGTGACTGAATTTGAAGTGGGAGTATTGAAATAGTACTTTCTCAAATATTTGCTTATCCTGGGTCATTGTGTTGATAATTTGAAGACATATTTAAACACATGGATAGTTAAATAACCACTTAGTTTAAGAAACCTGGTTGTAAACAAGAATCAAGAATTCCTGTTAATTCTCACATGTAAAAGACACTAGAATTTTCTAGGCTCTTAAGAATATTTTAACATCTGAAAATAATCAGGTATTCAGGATATGCCTGGATGTCACTAAATATGACAAACATTGTCGGATCTTTCACATTATCAACCATGCTGTCATACGAATAACATGCATCAACAGCAAAGTAGGTCCCATTCCAAATGGTTGCAGCTGTTTGGAAAGACAATATTGGCAAATATAGTTAGTGTTCTTATTCCCGTCAGAATATCTAAAGTTCCCCCACCCCTTCCTTTTTTTCTTTTTTTTTTTTAAATATTTTTTTTATTTCTGCAAAAATCATAAATTGGGTTAAACAGCAAATTCTAGTAATAATCCTTTGCATCAGAAGCAAATCCAAATCCAAATCCACTTAGATTTTGGCTAAGTATCAACACCCAGGTTTTGACTGGTAGTGGGTGAGAAAATGAACATGAGCTGGCTTCAGTGTGCACTCGCAGCCCAGAAATCCAACCGTATCCTGGGCTGTATCAAAAGGAGCGTGACCAGCAGGTCGAAGGAGGTGATCCTGCCCCTCTACTCTGCTCTCGTGAGACCTCACCTGGAGTATTGTGTGCAGTTCTGGTGTCCTCAACATAAAAAGGACATGGAACTGTTGGAACAAGTCCAGAGAAGGGCCACGAGGATGATCAGGGGACTGGAGCACCTCCCGTATAAAGACAGGCTGAGGAAGTTGGGGCTGATAAGCCTGGAGAAGAGAAGGCTGCGTGGAGACCTCATAGCAGCCTTCCAGTATTGAAGGGTGCCTATAGGGATGCTGGGGAGGGACTCTTCATTAGGGACCACAGTGACAGGACAAGGGGTAACAGGTTAAAACTTAAACAGGGGAAGTTTAGATTGGATATAAGGAGGAAGTTGTTTGCTGTTAGGGTGGTGAGGCACTGGAATGGGTTGCCAAGGAACTTGTGAATGCTCCATCATTCAATGCGGTGTTAAAGGCCAGGTTGCAGAGAGCCTTGGGCAACATGGCTTAGTGTGAGGTGCCCCTTGCCCACGGCAGGGGCTGGAACTAGATGATCTTAAGGTCCTTCCCAACCCTAACTATTCTATCATTCTATGATTCTGTGACTGTCCTTTCCTACCGGAGAAGGGTTCCACTTCTTTGGATCTGGTCCTTCCTCTTTGAATGCTACCAAATAATAAATCTGACTGTGCTAGAAAAATTGGACAAAACAATCTTTGAACTAATGCAGAAAGTCTTTCTGCTAAATACTTAATAATTGTCCGTAACAACTATTAAAGGGGGATTTCTTTGTAAATTACTTCACAGATTTCAAGGGATTTCATGTGCAGGGGAGTGGGATTTTCTCATTACTTGTGCTGAGCTTATCTTTGGAAGCAATAGGAGAATTATCTGCACCTCTATTTTGCTAACTAGGAGAGGAGATACCAGGAGCTTGTGGCTGATATCTCAGATGAGGATGTTGAACAGCAGTCCTTGCTCCTTTCTCTAAGCAGATCATACAACACATTTCTCAAAGGCTGCTCAGCCTTGATTTCAGAGTAGGTGAACTTCTGATGGTGGCATTAATCAACAAGGGATTTACCAAACATGTTAATTCCTATGTCTATACAGAGTATGTTCTGGTGTTTATTATTTTGCTCTCCAGCCTTATTCTCCTTACATGTTGTGCTGACAGCACTGTAACATTGACATTCCCTAGTCATACATGTTTATGAAACTAACTGCTTTGGATAATGACTCGCCATTCTTTCCAGCATACCCACAATCAAATCCATTGTAGTTGATTGTGTTCAATGAGGATGCAGCTGTCCCATGAAATAGCAACTTCTCATTATTTTTATTTTTGTTCTTTGCACAGACAGACATCTTTTTTACTTGGTATGTCTGCCAGAGCAAGGGATTTTGTATTCTTTCAATCTGCAAAGTTACAAAATAGAACTATATTTATACTGGTAGAGAGCAATATTTATCATGGCAGGAAAGCATTAAAACAAACCCAGACTTCAAGAATTACAGTAATTTTCAATATGCCTTGTTAGCACGTGGTTTGGGTTGGGGAACTGAATACCCGACCCTGCTGTAAAATAATAACCCAAAGCAGCTTATCAGTTTTTCAAGCTTGGTAATTTTTGGCATACACTTGTTTTCTGTAGTATACCAGGTACACAGGCAATCATGGTAGCGATGCGTTATCATTTTTAGAAATATGCTGTTGCACCACTGCCAGAGTCAATGATACAAGATGCCTTCTGTATATCCTTATCACCTTTACCTATGATTTTCTCACTAAATGATAGACTGCAGTGATAGCATTACATTGAATTAAAGTTTCTTTTCTACATGTCAGTTTGGAAGTCAGAATTACTTCCTTTGCTGTGTAGTTTAGCAACCTGTAAGAATTATAGGTTCAACATAAGGATTATGTAAAAATAAGTTGGTGGAAAAATACATGTTGCTGGCTCCTTATGCCAACAGTGTGAATGTAGTTCAGGAGGAAATTATCTATGTCAAAGTACAATCTTAAAGGCGTTATTGTAACAGCTTTCCATTTTCAATGGAAAATTACTTCAATGTCATTACCTGATTTTTTTCTATTGTATTATTTTGTTCTATTTGTGTCTTAATGACCAAGCTCATTGAACCTCATGATGGAAGAAAATTTTTCAAACACATATTCTTACTCTTAAGTTTACCATATTTTCTCCTATTTATCACTCCTCCTGATTCTGAATAATTTCATCTTCCCCCTGGTAATTAAACCTCTGTGCATTGTGCTGCAGACTTTTCAACAAGCAGGATCAGATCTTGATACTTTGGATAAAATCAGGTCTAGCTGAAAGGCTCTGGAACTGACAGGGAAGTAGTAAACTAGTAAAAAGATTTGTGGCCAGTCTACAATGATTTTGTATTTTTGTTTGTATTCTATTATTCATATTGGCTTATGCTTCCATTTCAATACAGAATTTCCTAATTGGAAATACCACATTAACTACTGAGTACAACATTAGATGAACACAGAATCAGCCTGAAGACTGATGGTCAAGGGTTTTCACTATTAGAAGACAGAAATGGCAAGGCAGCTCTTAGGAAATTAGATTTTATTTATATCCACCCTGTACAGTGCTGGAGAGGATGTCATATGAAAGGTGTATTAGGTTTCAGACACCTTATAAACAAGTATTTAGAAAGTATATTAATATTTTCAGCCTAAGAATTCACTTTTTTCCCTCCCCATAGTATTTCACCTTCTCTATGACACAGCTGCCACAGCCCTTCTTAAATCTGGACTGAACTTTCAGATATTCCTCACAAAATGGCTCAAGATTCACCACTTTGACCTGTTTGTTTTCCATGTCTTCCCAGTGTGAAGGGAGTGTTATTGGCTGCTTATCTGCAAAACAGACATTGCATTATTATCACAGATATCTAGCTCAGTTTTGTAGGCACATCTTACAAACCAATTGCATGTACAGGGCTGAGAGGACAATACCTTACACAATGCTTTATCCCAAGAATACTCTCCGTCTTCAATAGATCCCTGGCTCTGTAATGCACTGCTAAGACTTTACATTTTCTGTAGTCTAATTACCCCCATGCCAATATCTAACTAAAACAACTTTGAAAACACAAAGGAATTTCATGTATTCTCCATACTCCACTTCCTTTGTGAGACTTAAGCATAGAATCTATGTTCAGCATGCCATTTCTACAGATAATATTTAAAATAGGTGTTCTGACTGCAGTCATATCTGCCACTAATTATGAAAGTACAACTGCTGGCTATGGCATGCATGGGGGAAAGAAAAAAAATTCAAAAAAAGAAAGAGAAAACAGCTATGACTGGATTATTTCTTTGTGACACCCCAGTTTGCATTTATCAGAATTATCATTCAATGATCACTATTAAAGGAAAGTTACAAAGCTATAATTTACCTTCATTCTTTGACACACGTTGAATGTTTATGGTTATTCCTTGGTCATCATTAGCCTGTAGAGTATTCATATCAACCTTGTAGCTCTTCCCATTAATTTTGACTGCAAGATGTGGCTTTTTAGCTATTTTGGCATCCTCCAGCTGCATATTTGTAATTTTATCAAAAGCAACAAAGCTGTCATTGCTTTCTGGATACCTCCATTCTACCAGGTTATAAACATGTTCTGCCTTGGATCGTTCTTCTTCAGTATCCTTAAGGTTTTGGATTATTTTTTGAACTTCTATAGAAACCCAACAGACGTCCTTGGTAATACCAGAAATTTTACTGCAAGGGGGGAAAAGTTTATTTTCAAACTGAATGGTAACATGCTTTCTACTCTGGAGATCCTTCAAAGTGTCAATTTGCCTCCGATCAAAATGTTCAATTAGCTCACCTGAAATAATGTTTTCAAAATGATCTTTTAAAATTAAATCCTTCAACCAAGACTCAGTTTTATCCACATTTGTTTGGCTTTCTCCACAGATTTGGAATGTGGCTAAATCAACTTTCTTCTCCAAATCCACAGTCTTTTTCTTCCCACTTGGTTGTTTTTTAACCTGGAAAAATGCTGTGAAGAAATACACGTTAATTATTACTTTTAAGTAAAAGATCTTTAGTTCCATGTGCCCATGCACACAGAAAATCCACCTACTTACACTTAAGCAGAGACATAAATGAATTTATTGTAGATGAATTTGAATCTTCTCTTTTCTTCATGCTTCTGTAAAAGTCTTTGAGCCCTTTGAGCCCCAAGCCCAGCCCTTATATGTGGCTGAAAGCCCAACGCAAGGTCTATGGGAAGTTTCAAGGAAGTTGCAGGGTTGCCAGCTGAGATACACAGTCTGTTTTGGGGCAGAATGTCTTTTACAGAACAATACCTTTTCTTTAGGGGTTTTTGCTCCACTGGTGTTGACTGTAATATTTATACTTTTTTTTTTTTAAAAAAAAAGCATCTTTGAAGTGTGCAGGTGGTGTTTGAACTGACTAGAATGAACTTTCACAAATCACAGCTTACAGAGTTTCTTGTACAAGTTTACTGTTATCCATATCAGTGGTACTAATTCTGCCCTAGTTTCTGAACTACTCCCATCACAGCCTTCATCGCTTTCCTAAGAAAATGCAAGCCTGTTCCAATTGCTGGGAAGGCAACAGATTTGTACATCCTTAGCTCGCACTCATTAAGCACTTTGGAAACCTGACTGTTCATGTTCCTGTTGTGAATCAAGTGGATGATTTTACTGCATAGCAGTTTTCCACCTTTGAAACTGCCCAGCTGGAAAAGAGAAGATAGAGAAGGAGACATAATATTTTTGAAGTGGCTGTCTCTCCTGATAGGACAGCTGGTTGTATTGATGATAGAAGCAGAAACAGTAGAAAGAGATCCACTGTGAGCTTTATTATTCTGATTTCAGTTGATTCCAGTTTTCTCTGTTAATATTTTGATTGCAGAACTTCTTTGAGAAAGTAATACAAGTAGTTGTGTGTTTTCTAATTTCCCAAAATCTCTGCTGCAAGGTATTTGGCTGTTAAGCACAACTTCAGAATTTATGTTTAATTTAAATAAAGCTCACTTTTATTAGAAAACATGCCAATAGAATATGCACAATTCATTTATGTGAGAAATCCTTTCTTTTATGTCACTTACTCTGTGAAAGCTCAAACCCTTATTCTGCAGAATAGCTGAACAGTTAAAATACCACCATTAAGATATCTAAGAACTGTGGTATGGAATCTTTCAAAAGATGCTTGTGTTTTTCAGAGCACTCATGTTTGATTGCAAACACCTCAGAAGGGAGTCACACCGTGAGGATGAATGGACCGATGAACCATACCACTGGTCACAAAGGTAACAACTGATTGTGTGGTGCTCTGCATGTGCTGAGGTCAGGCTGATAAACAGTGAGAGCCTGCACAGCCAAAGGCACGGAGAAATATCCAGGACACTCCATCTTGAAAGTTAACTCCTGGATTCAGAGCAGGAACATTTTCTTTGTGCAACCAGAATGCGGTCCTTTCTGCACCCATAGAAGCCAACCACAGTGAGTTGGGATGTTACTGCTCTGCTGGTCTGGCAGAATGCAGACCACAGAAGAACTCATGATCAGGGCGATAAGCAAGGTTACACTATTTCAATTAGAAAGAATTATGTATTTGTGAATTCATACAGCTCAGATTTGCTATTAGCTTTTAAAGGCCAGTCCTGCACTTGCTTACACCAAAATACAGCCTTCCACTACTCTGTTCAGTTTCAAAACTTGAGCTCTCGTGTAGCTGACAACAGACTTTTAAAGATTTCTGAAAGTGAAAGCTATTTACATACCATACTGAGCACATTCTGCTTCTACCTGGGAACCAGCAGCAGCCATTATTGTTTTGAAGACCCCTTAAATTATATGAGAAAAGCATACACATTCATTAAGTCAACATAGCCATTTCTACTCAAAACTCCACTCAACTTCTGTACTCTACAAATATCCCAAATTCTCACATGGTATAAGATCCCACAAAGTGCAAAACCTTGCCCGTTCTCCTAATTCTGCTCCTTGACACACAACACAGCTGCAAAGAGAACACTGATTTCATTATTGATTAGAAATCATTAAAAACAACTCCTATTTCATTGTTTCACCATCCAGTAGAAGGCCCTCACCAAACTCACCGATTGCTTTAAATTATACCACCTGATGTCTTCCATGCTTGCAATTCACAATGTCACCAAAGAATCTCTGCTTCTTACAGGTCACTCAACCAGGACTTTGGCTCACAGTGACAGGAACAGTTTGTCAGGATTATATTTGATGTGAAAATTTCCTTTTATTTAAGCATTTTTGTTTTTATACAAGAAAAATCTGGTCAAATGACTTCTGTCTGAATAGTCTGGAAACTAAATGGAATATTCAGGTCACATACAGAACCCATTTAATATCTGTCTCCTAACTAATTGCAAGTCTCTCTCATCTGAAAAATACTTCATGGAAGTTTCACATATGGACAATTCGTCCCCCTACCCCCTTCTAAAAAGTAGCCCAAAATTATCACTAAAGATCTACATGTTTATATATGTGATGTGGCATCAAATGTTGGATTTGATATGTTTACAATAACCTCTGTATCCTCCTTGGTAATATCTCCACTAGTTACTTGGAGTGTAATGGAACCAATCTGCATTTCATGAACTGCCAGTGCATCAGTTGAAACAGGCCTAATAATACCTACAAAGGAAAGAAAAATACTTTAACACACTTATCCTCTAGTTGGGGTATTATTCTCTTCCATCGATAGAAACATCAACTTTTAATTTTAAGGAATGTGCTCTAGATCATTTTAATGGACATAGAGAGTCTCTGCCTTTCTCTTTACTCCATTTCTAAAAGCAGGAAGGCACAGTGTTATTCCCATTTAAATACTGTGAAAGTGAAACTATTTCTATTCTTGTAAATTCACACAGAATAAATTTGGAAAGGGACTCTTGGGGTTATCTGATCTGACTAGCTCTGTAACCAAGTTTCCCCGAATTAACTCTTACAAGAAATGCAGTATGCAGCTGAAGTATTTGCAGTAATGGAGATAACATCACACCAATTTTGTAAGCTATTTCATCTCTACCCTTACAGACATAACATTGTTCTTTACTTCTAGTCTAAATTTCTCTAGTTAATATTTTACCTGCACATTCTTAACTTAATCTCACTGATACTCAAAGCAACTGAGAAGAAAGAGCTATATATTCTTATGAATAAGGCTCTGTCACTGATGCAATTCACTCATATGTTTTTGCTATTGTGTCACACTACCGCCAATTAATAAATGGAATGAAAATTCTCTATTCTGTATATCTCTACATAGGAGATGTGCAGAAATACATGTTACTTATGGCTTGTTTGGGAAATCGATACCAAGTTCTTATACCCTTTGAGTAGAACAAAGTAATGGTTCTCCTACCAGGACATCCTCTTCCATGTGGTAAGACAGGCCTCACTAACATGAGCATGCCCTCAACAAAAGAAATTCCTCTACGATTTTTACAAATGGAGTTTAAGAATGCCAGTCCACTAGGAGGAAAAAAAAATGCTCTGTGTCTTAATGCCATTTTATCTGTTTCCTGATATGTACAAAGTCTCTTTACAGTATTTGCATTCTCCCGTGTCCCACCTCCTACTTGCTAGCCACTACACAACTTACTTGACCATGATGCTGCAGCATTGCAACTTTCAGCTACTCTGCGTTGTAGTTCCATGTTAAAAGCCTGAGGAAAAATAAAAAAAGAAAGGTACCAAACATAGGAATATTCAGTATGTAACTCTGAAATACTGTAATTAAGAGTCATGTAGCTCTTGCTGAGCCATCTGACATGCTTTACAGTCATGTTTAGGTATCATTAATAACAGTGGAAGACTCAGTGTGAATACTGTGATAATAGATACCATCTTTGTGTTGTCAGACCTCCTCTGTCAAAAGATGAGTGAGCATCTACAGGTGTTTACAGTGCCAGCAGCAAGGCCAATTTTGCCTGCAGCTTATGCTTGCTGAGAGTTTCTATTCCAGAGATACTGGAGAGACAGCCCATTGTTACTGAACAACTGCTAAATTATTCCCCTTAGAAAGCAATATAATTAAAATATTGTAAGGCATAACTAGAACAGTATGTGACATAAATGGCTTTCTCCTGAGAACTACCTGAATATTATCCACATTGTTTGGATTCAAGACAAAACGAACTTCCTGGAGAGTCCTCCGAGTGTGTCTACTACTGAACTTGAATACCACATCAAACATTAATTTAGAAACAATGCTTTTAGGAAATCTGAATCCTCCAGTCCCAATAGCTGGGAAAGTGATTGATTTCAGTCCAAGTTCTTCAGTTTTCTTCAAGCACCCTCTCTGTGAGGAAATTTTTCCTAGTATCCAATCTAAACCTTCCCTGGCACATCTTGAGGCCTTTACCTCGTGTCCTACCACTTGTTACTTGGACAAAGAGACTGAACTCCACCTCACTGCAACCTCCTTTCAGGCAGTTGTAGAGAGCAGTAAGGTTTCCCCTGAGCCTTCTCCAGACTAAACCACCCCAGTTCCCTCAGCCATTCCTCATAAGAATTGTGCTCCAGACCCTTCATCTAATTTGTTTCTCTTCTCCAGACCTGCTGCAGCACCTCAATGTCTCTTTTGTAGTGAGGGGCCCAGAACTGAACACAGTATTTGAGGTGCAGACTCACCAGTGCTGAGTACAGGGGGATTGTGACTTCCCTGCTCCTTCACATCAAGTTAGAGGGGAAGCAGAAAATTAAACACCTACCATGGCTTCCTGAACATTTTTCTCCTCAACTTGGATGCAGAGACCTTCATTTGTTGTAACCATCTGCAGATGATCTCTAGCCATCTGAAGATCCCCTTTTCCCTTCTCCTCTTGGCTTTCTCTCAACTTAAGGTTTCCCAAGCTTGAAGTCTGCAGTATCGGGGAGGATAATTCAGCTGCAAACACTTTTTTAACTGCCTCACTCAGAGCCTAAACAGTTCCTTCTGCATCATCCACAAGATGAATCTCCTTCAAGCTGATGTCCCCCTTGGATTCTTTCAAGGTCTCCTTGATGGAGGCTACAATTGAATACGTACACAGTTCCAGTAGGAAGCCAAAAATCCCTCCACTTATAGCGGGCAGAGCTATAGAACGATGATGAAACGTTTCAGCCAGTTGTAGACTTCACTGTCTGTCTTAACAAGCACACACACTGTTCTGCTTCATCCTTCCTCCACCTGGGCCCAACAGCGTGAATTATGTTCTTGCAGGGGAGTTTCCCTGCACCCGTGATAACCACACACCCAGGCTGCAAGCTCCCGCTCTTCTTCACCAGCTCATCACACTCCTGCTGTATCTCTGGACCAGCTGCATTTAACAGCGCCCAAGCAACACCACCGTTGTGTTTTAGATCTTCATTAGATGCATTTACCACAACATCAACGGGATGAGTGCACAAGTCATCTTTATAAACTGCTAATACAACTCCACCTGGCAGCATTTTCTTAAAGTAGAGCTTGCTTTCCTGTGTATCACCAACTTTTTCACCCACCTTTTCTTGTTGGTGCTGTTCTTCTTCTTCCAGCCTAATCAAACAGCCAAATTTCTGCTTTGCCTCAAACACATGACTCTTTCCTCTCAATGAAGAGCTCTTTGGCTCCTGGCTTATCAATTTGCACAGTTTTCAAGTAAAGGGATGAGAGGATTTTTTCAAACGTGGTGACTGCATTTTGTACTTCTGCTCTTGGTCCACTTGGTGTCAAAACGTATTGTCATGCCTTTCTTCTTCAATTTAAGATAAACATTGGATTTTTCCTGCTCTACAAACTGCACTACCACCACTGACTTAGCCGGGATTAGTTTTTCCATATGTTTGTTTCTGTCTATAAAATCAGTCAGTTTCTGATAAACTTCTGCTACATCCTTAGGAAATCCAGCAATAATCACTTGATTCTCTTTTCCATGTTTATCAATGACTACGGTTTCCTGGGAAGAATGCAAGGAGGCAAGAAGACTCTTCCACTGCTCCTTTTTAATGACCTCAGAGTCCTCCACACTGATGCACTTATATTCTAAGCCTGTCTTTATTTGCTTTTCTGCTTCTAAAAGATCTTTTGGAGCATCTCCAAATAGCATAACTGTATCATCCCAAGCTCATAAAAACTATTAATTTTTTTACTAGTGAATAATGTCTCTGGCACTGTTTTATTATCTACACACTGTAGATAGTAGAAAACATGGGGATCAATGGTAACTGATGTACATGGCATATTCAATACCTTTTCCAGTACGTCAGCTTTGATCTTAGATACTTCTGCAGGTAATCCACACAACTGAACAGGTTTTTTTTGTGTCATCATAAAAGATCTTTAAGCATGGATATTCTTTGTGAATATTCTCTTCTAGCCCAGCTTTGTGCAGAACAGCATACTTCCCTGGGATCACTGACACAGAAATTTCTATGCTTTGTTTTTCCCTTTCACTTTGCTTCGCGGCTTTTTCCATGCATTCCCTCACTTCTTTCTCTGCACTGTCCACTGCTGCTCTGTTGCCTGCAATCACCACCGTCTCCTCAGAAATCTCAGTTATGATCACAGCAACATTTTTCACCAATCTGTTTTTCAAGTCTTTCCAACCTGCTGAATTTACTTTACATTTTATGGCGATGTAACGTGCCATGATACGTGAGAACTCAGTAGAAGCATCTTGATCAAGTTAATCATTGGCTTTTTCTGCTCTGAGAGGGATGATGATGGGCACAACATAATTTCTGGGTGTGCACAGTCTGTCTGGGGTCATTTTAGCTCACAATGGCAAATTGCCAGTTCCTGGTTTATGTCTTGCATCAGTTTGGCCTGTCTTTGTAAAACTGCCAGACATACGGATCTAGCGGCACCCCAATGGGGTCTGCCATCTTGACAGTTGGTCTTTCTTCTCCGTAGAGAGCTGTTCCCAAGGAGTGGTAACATGGATGCACAGAAATTGGTGTCTGTTCCAGGAAATGCTGCTTTTCCAAGACCGCGTTTACATCTAAAACTTAGTGCACATACATGCAAACACACATCATTAACTTCAAATCAAGCAAATGATTCTGAATAGAATTACATTGAATAATGATTTCACTTCTTTTCATTTGAAAGAGCTACTCTTATGTCTTTCTGATTTCCAAACTACTCTATAGGGGACAAGATAAGAGGCCTGGCTCCAGCCAGCTTGGTGAATATGCTTGTGCCTGTACTTACCTGTACAGTTACACCTTGCTCTCATTTGCTAAGGAAACCCCACCCCGCAGCAGGGCCATACCAACATACTGTTATGGAACGTTCCTTACTCTCAACTTAATTCTTTGTGCCACAGAATTTTTGCTTTCCTTTTTTTTCTTTTTTTTTTGACATTCCGGTGATCATGGACAAAGGAAATTAATTATAATGTTGGTGGGGATTTGAAACTACATGACAATGATCCAAGTTACCTATTAACTTGATGTGCAAGCAAATTCTAAGAGTCAGAAGAAAAACAATTCCCTGGCAGATATCTTTAATTAAAGGAATTTACTAAGCTGGGGTCTCCTAACCCAGAGATATTTACCTGAGGTTACGCTGGCATAAAAATGGGATGGTGATTCAACAAAAGGCATAGTAACAAGATTGCTCTTCAGCTCTGCTCTTCCCTGATACTGAAGATATTTGACCTTCATTAGTTTCTGAAAGCTACCTGTGAAAACTGCAGTCACTGACAGATCCTGCTTCCTCTGCCTGTAAGCACAGTTAATGTTGTATTGCAGATAAAAGCCTGTGTAAAAAAGGGGGAAAACACAACAGTGGGAACATCCCACGCACAAAACGAGTATTGAGCTGTCTTGGGTAACATACAAACCAGAGAGATTCTGAAAGCCTAGACATGCAGCAGTATTTGTAAATCCAGAGCACTTCCCAGGAACAGGACGTGTACACTGGCTTTAGCGACAGCAAGACAAGTTTCTCCTAATGCCCAAATTCGCGCTCATTTTCTGTCAGGTCCTCTCCCTGAGAGCAATTTGGTCAGGCTGAGGAGAGTGTTACCTTTGTGATCACAGAAAGTAATGATGGCCAAGTTCTCCTCGGGGAAGAACTGGACGTCTGACACGGTCCCCCACCATTCCGCGCACTCTCGAAATAGACAGTGATGTAGTCTGTGGAAACGCTGGCTGGTATGTTTTCAGCCTTGATGCTGCGGGTCAGTTCAAGAAGCCTGGCAGTCATGTGGAATTCTTTAACCCTCTTGTTTTGTGAACATTTTTTGACAAGTTCTTCAGTATCTGTAAACAAGAATGGCACAAACTGACTGTGCTTTCCTGAGCCATTAGCAGCCCCAGCTACCACTTCTGGCAGAGAAATGAGCTGAATCTGCTTTTCCTTGTTTGCAGCAAAGCTGTCTTTGGTGCCAAGTCACTCTGTGGATTAGAACAGGGGAAATGCACACAGCCAGGTGACTCTCAGCTATTCACTACCACTATGCTTCTGTTCCCCTCTTATTCATCTCTTGTATCAACTAAGCGCTTCTCACTGTTCCACCGTCTCCTCAGACGGAGACTTTATACACTTCAGTAATTTGCAGAAATCATCTCCACCTTCAGTGTGCTTCTAATTCTGCTCCACCTAACTCAAAACAAGAGATACACAATGAAACATTCCCATCCAATTTCAATTAGTGAAGATACCTCACCTTTTTCACAGGCACTTTCATGGAGGTGTATATAAAGACTTACATCTTTCTTCAGAAACTACAGTCCAGGTACTTGTTTAAAACTGTCTGAATCTCTAACAGGAGAGGAATCAAGCTGTGTGTCCCGATTTAGGCTGGGAGAGAGTTAGTTTTCTTCCCAGTAGCTGGTGCAGTGCTGTGTTTCAGCTTTAGTCTGAGAACAACACTGATAACACATGGATGTTTTAGCTGTTCCTCAGTAGCATTTACCCTGGTCAAGGACTTTTCAGTCCCTCATGCTCTGCCAGTAAGGAAGGGCACAAGAAGCTGGGAGGGAGCAGAGAGAGGACACCTGACCCAAACCAGCGAAAGGGGTATTCCATACCACAGCACATCACATTCAGCATATAAACTGGGGGGAATTACCCAGAAGGGGTTGGGGGGAAATGAGGAGTGCGAGCGAGTGGCTGCATGGTGCTGAGTTACCGGCTGGGCTTAAACCAGGACACTCTGAAAGCCATTGCTCACACATACACATGGAAATGAACAACGGTGCTCATCCTGGCTTACCGATGCTTTTTGTAAAAGTAGGTACAGCAACATTTATTTCAGGTATCACTTCCATGGTGAAGTCATCATCTGCTGCCAGGCCACTGATGCTCTCCAACAGCAGACATAAGCATTTTGGACTGCATTCCTGTATGTTTTCAAAGACCACTGAAGGCGAGGTCTCCCTGGGCTTCTCTGCGATGTTCGTTGCAGAGCCAGCTTCCTCCTGGAGTTCACCACTTGTAACAAAGCTTTCTGCTTTCTGCAAGGCTTCTGCATCATCTTCAACTGAAAGAAATAAGCCACATGACATATTGGTACACATTTCCTGCAATAAGCAGATTTTGCTCACCCCTTCTCTCCCAGTATTCGATTAGTTAGAGATCACCTAGCTAATCAAATACTGCAGGATACCCAGGACATTTTGGGATCCAAACCAGCCCAGATGCAGTATTCTGCAGGCAGCTTCTTCAGTGGCACAAAAATAGCCATGAGTTAAACAAATTCAAGGTCACTGGTATGTCTCCAGGTCCAAGACGAATAAAATAACATAAAATCCATTGAGATAATTGACCAAGGAAGCTCAGGCATTGCTAAGGTTAGTGAGAGGCCCTGCAGCCTCTGCGTCTGTTTCTTACCCGAGGTCTAACAAAGTCTGAACGTAGCTCGGGACATTCACAGGCACCACAGGCCAGCAGTAGCTCTGCACAATTCAGTGCAAAGCCTCCTGATGACCACCATGCCCTGCCATCAGTGCAGCATTATGGACATGAAGAACCCACGTGCACAAAAGGCTGGCAGGGACACAACAAAACTTTGCAGATAGACAATATAACAGGGGTGCCCTCCGAGCACTCCAGAAGTACAGCGGCTGCCAGAGAAAGGCAATTTGCCAGCCTTGCAGACATGTGAGGGTGGAGGCAGGAAAGAACCTCCAAATGGGAACATCCTCCTCTGAATGCCTGAGTAAATTAAAAGTGTCATGCGGTGACACAACTGTCCAACAGGCCACAGCAAGCAGCAGTCAGGATGGCAAGGGACCAAAGGGCACCTGAGGGGGCTCAAGATGGCTCAAGACTCACAAAGAAAAGCAGCTCCTCACCCCAATGAACACAACCAGGAACATAAACCCCTCTCACTTTGGTAACCAGCACATCCCTGCAGCATGGTGGGGAGATGAGCATCGCATGGAGCCCTGGCGCTCACAACTCTCAATGTAAACCTGTAGGTCCACCATCTCCCACTGTGGCACAGAACACTGAACTGAGGGAAGAGAAGATCAGTGGAGCAGTTGCACCCCGGACCAGGGATGGGGGAGAACAAGGTCTCTCCTTGCTTTTGCTCAGAACACCCAAAAATCCCTAAATCCTGGGGTAGTGCCCAACAGGCCGCCCATGGGGGCCAGCCCCAAGGTTGGAGACAGGGAAGGCTCGAGCAGGTGGCAGCACAAACAGGCTGGCTCTGCCTGCTCACCGAGTGTACAAACTTTCCCAAGGCACAACAACTGATTCCAAACCCGTAACTTTCACAGAACACAGCTGCCTTTGAAGGCCCACCAGCATAAGCCAGACAAGAGGAAAACAAAAGAAATAATCACATAAGCAACAGCTCTGCAGATGCCAGTTACTCATTTCTAGATTGCCGACAGGAATCATTGACTCCACTATGCATAATGAAGAAAGTACAAAACAGCCAAACCTGAAAACTAGGCTGACCCAACAAAGTGACCAAGAGCAGTACCTGTAGATTTTTCAGGGTCCTCTCTAGTATAACTAAAAACCAGTAGGTGTCAACTTTGAACACCTGAATTTGAGAGGAGGAAAACCACCCAAAACAGCACCAAACAAAACTTCACAGAGAAAGGAAAAGATGGGGCGGTAATTACTGAAGAACTTCCCGATTAACAGGACTGTCTTGGGTCTGAATGCTTACTCTTTACAGATGTGGGTATATTTGGGTGTGCAGTACTGCTTTCTAGATTGCTTTCTGAATCACAAGGCTTAGCATAGTACTGCTGAAAGTGGACCTAACTGGAGTCACTGAGGTACAGGGGAGATGCACCTCTTGCCTTTAGACTCTTGCAGTTAGACTCTTTTAACTGCAGAGAGCAAAATGACATCAGGCCTGGGCTTCAGACCTTCAATCTACGTGTTTCTATGCAGATCTCAGAGCAGTTGTGCAGGATAAGGGAACTAAATCCATCTCTGGAGATGTCCCTCTGGTTAAAAAGGCTCTTTTAGAAGCTAAAATCAGGCTTGTGGTCTAGGCCTGGCAAAGTGAACTCCACCCTTGGTGATCCAGCCTACAGTGTCCCTGGCCAGACATCTTTCCCTGTATCACCTGAGCCAGGCTGTCAAACTCAGAAACTTTCAGCACAGCTCCCCACGGAATTGGAGCTGTGTGTGGAGAAAAGCACCAACATTTTTGCTTTACAAAGAACCAGCACAAGGGTGATAATAACATTTTACCTTTTGGTTGAAGGTTACTCGTGGTATCCAGAGCCTAAAATAAAAAAAAACCAAGACACCCGTGACTGATTTGACACTCATACCACTACTGCTAAGCTCTGGCAAGAATTACAATTTTTATTCACCTTTGTGGGACTTACTTAATTTTTCTTCAAATGCCTCCTCTTCAGCAGCTAGTGCTGTGTCAGGCTCTGTGACAATCAACTTCAGTTTTCCTTTTTCTCCCAAATACAGCTGATGAGACTGTCTCTCAAGAACACGTTGCTTCACTAAATAAAAGCAAAAAAACCCACTGATAATCTGAATGGAAACATGACTTGAAATTATGCATCAGCTTTCCATGATTACATTAGGACACACGTGCCGTCCCGCACACACAAAATGGAAGGGCTTTACTCTCACAACGCTAATAAAGAACACGCGAGGCTTCCCTTCCGAAGCAGTACAGGAGAGGGTGTCCCTTCTGCAAAAAGCCCACCAGAGATGCAAAGCTCAGCTGCACTACAGATCCCCGGTGGGCAGCCCTGCACGGGGGCTGCAGCACAAGCACGCTGCTAATGGCCCCCGCGCCTTGCACACCCTCGCCCTGCCAGTGTCAAAAGGGCTTTGGGCTGTCTGTCCTGAGCTTACCTGCTGGGTGAGTCAGCAACGGGGAAGCATGATAAGGCAAAGGGGGGAAAAAAAGTGTATATATATGTTAATGCGCATGCATGTACACACATGTACATGCATACATTTAACGTAACCACAGCTAAATGCTTTCCACCTTGCTGCACGTTTTGATAAATACATGCATGTTATATGGAATTTTTAATATATACCTGCACTATAATACATATAAAGTTATACCCACATAAACTTCATTATTCCAAGTGCAATCTAGAGAACATTACTCTGCCTAATACATATATGCGTATATATATACACAGGGATATATTTATTACCTTGTAGCCTGGAGCTATTAAAAATGCAATCTAGAGGCTAGTACTACCAAATTTAAGCAAGTACACGTAAGCAAATACGTATTATACATCCTACATTGCATATTACGGGATGTGTATGAGGCATTATATACTATAGATTTGTATATTACATACCAGCCAGTATATATCACATCACATGCAATAATTAAGTCATTATATATATTTTTAGAAAGTTACGACTCGTGAGTCACAACGCAGCTCACACTCGCTCCGTACGCAGCCCAAGCCCCAGCCCCAGCCCCAGCCCGTTTCTCGGGGGAAGGCAGAGGCAGCCCCGGCCGTCCCGGCCCCCGCCCCACCCTGTCTGCTCACCTTCGGGGTGCACGAAGCAGACGAGGAGGTGCCCGGTCGCCGTCCCGGTCCCGGCCCGCAGCTCGCACTCGCCGCCACCCGAGCGCTTCTGGCTCTGGAAGTAGCGGAGCAGCTTCTTCCTCAGGGCGGGGGGCGGCTCGGCGGAGCCCCAGTCGCCGCGCACCAGCAGCGGGAAGCCGCCCGGCCGCTGCCCCGCCATGGCCGCCCGGCTCCGGTCTGTGCCCCGCTACCTTTCGCTTTCGCTTCCCGGGAAGGGCTGGCGGGCGCGGCCGCTTTAGCCAGGCGGCGGCTGCCGGCGAGTCCAGGGACGCCACGGAGAGGGGCGAGGAGCGGGCGCTGCGCCTGGACGGGGTTCCCGCCCCTCCCCGTTTCTCCGCTGTCGTCTGCCGCGACACAGCCGCCCCGGGCCCCCTCCCCGCAGCCGCCAGGCACAGCTTCGCACCTCCTTCCTTACATTCCTTTCCCCGACAGAAGCTCCTAACCCACCCAAAGCCGCCCCGGGCACCCCCTTCACGCTACTAAAATGTCCTCCCTCTGCCCGTGCTGGGAGCTGACAGCCAACAAGTCATCCCTTTGCTCTGCCTCTCGCTTTGCTTTTCGGTTACGGTAAACTCATTTGGGGAAGCAGCATCCTCTACCCGTCACCTGCACAGAGCCCAGTGCTGCAGTTTCTGCTCCACGCTTGATGCCCTAAACACCTGTAATGCACGTACCACTGAAAAAACACCTTGGTGGTCATGCAGAGGCTGAGGACAGATGAGTTACTATCCTCTGCAGAGAAAGCCCTGACTGCTGCAGGTAACCCATCTGCTGCCATGCAGCACCCAGAGCCATCACCTCCGGCTCTTGTCACATCGGTGAACCAGTGACTGCAGCTATTTGCCACAGGGATTGACTAAGTTTGTTCATTTTCAAAGCAAAACTTAAGACATTTGCCCCCACACCCAGATCAAGCACTAGGAATTCAACAGTCAGCATTTTCCAGCAGTTAGAAAACTGACACAATCTAAGGCAATAAAGCCCAAAGCGAGTGGTTCCAGTGTCCTTGCATAGGGAGCACTGGGGTGGAGTGCGAATGAGTAGCCTGATGGTGGTGGCTCTGCCGTGATACTTACGGGTTCACATTATTTCACACCACCTTCCCTGGAAAACATGCCCCTTGGCAATGTTTACTGTTCACCTGGACACACCAACTCATCATAAAACTTCAAAGTAATAGCAGCCTACCTACATAAAGCAAGTAGTAGAGGATTTTATCTTAATCATCCAACAAAAGAAGTCAAACCTGATTCGTTTGGAGGAACCAAAGGTTTTTAGAACATGGAAGGGCTTCATCACTCTGCTTTTTCGCTGGAAGATCTTACAACATCCAAGGCTGCAAGAGGTTTATTTTTTTACTCTGTCAACATGCTACAAAGATGATATTGTTTAAGCTCCCATGTTGGGGGCAGCATGGGACAACACAAATACCAGACTCTGAACTTTGGCTTGTTTAATATTTACCCCTCTGAGACAACACACTGCTGTAAGCCTTAACTCCCCACCCCTCTGTGCTTTTCTTTGCTCTATTAATTTATCCTTAAGATCACAGGAAGGTGGCTGCAGCTGGTATAGGACAACAGAAACACCATCTCAAGATTTACCTTCCTGTCTCTCTCAGGCTAAATAGCTCAGGCAACATCTGTAACTTTCTGTAGAAATACTTTTTACCCTACCAGAGAGGGTTATTGTATTAAAAACATGCAACTGGGTCTTTAAGTCATCAAGTTCATTGAAGGCCACTGTTTGAAAACCCATACTAAGTGTTCAGAGAGATCTAGACAAGCACAAGCCATTAACTACAACTAGTTCATATACCGAAAACCACTGTATCAGAATTTACAATGCAGACTGTCACAGAGTGCAAGAAGACATCAGAGATGCAACACTGAAAGAAGATCCCTTCCACTCCCCCATCAGCACTCCCCACTGCCTAGTGCAACTCAGATGGCCACAAGGCTGAATGGAAAGCTAATATGGGATAAAGGATTGATATGTAACCTAACAGCCATTTTCAGTAGAATATCGAGCTCTCGTGTTAAGTATGTTAAATAGCTACACCGAGTGTAAACAAGCAGTGTTTCAGTGCATCAAAAATTGACAGAGGTTGCTTAAATGTAAATAAGCTGTAAGAAATTAATTTGTTAAAACTACTTGTTCTTTTCACTGTATATTTTGTTATAAAAGTGTTTACATCCCACCAAAGATTGAAAGACCAGAAATGATGGCTGCAATCAAAATGCTTATGCAGTGAAAGTGATAAGGTATTCTGGATAAGCTTGAGCATCATGAAATATGATGAAAATGGATGGCTGCTTCACATCATCAGTTGAACTGTCAAACCGATCTGTAGAGTTACTAGCGGTTTTTGCTGCTGGAAGAATTGATCCTTTTATCCCCTGAGAATATTCTCCAACAAGGACTCGAGCCAAGTACATGTACTTCTTCCCATCCATATCTGGTGTGGAGTAGATGGCATTGGCAGAATAGCTGGCCTTAACGGCAAAGTATGTTCCCTTTCCAAACTGTGCAGCTGTAGACAGAAAAACAAATGTTTGTGAGCACTTCATTAGCAGCAATCATTCACCTGCCATCTTCAGAGCATATGAATCTCCTGACAGTTTTGCTTTTTATTGCCAATAGGGAGATATTAAAATGGGTTCAAACATAAACAGGGGAAGTTTAGGTTAGATATAAGGAAGAAGTTCTTTACTGTGAGGGGAGTGAGGCACTGGAACAGGTTGCCCAAGGAGGTTCTGAATGTTCCATCCCTGCCAGCGTTCAAAGCCAGGTTGGATAGGGCTTCTGCAACCTGGTCTAGTGGAAGGTGTGCACAGGGGTTGGAACTAGGTGATCTTAAGGTCCTTTCCAACCCAAACCATTCAATGTTTCTATTCAGGAAAATTAGAGTTGTTTTGAAATTCACATTACCATGCATTCCAGCGTAGCTCCGGTTAAATCCACCGTTGTTAATTAAGGTTAATGAATTCTTACTTGTCCCATGAAACAGATGCCTCTCATTATTTTTGTTGCCATTTTTGTTATCCATTTCACACTTTTTTATTTGGTAGGCCTTCCACAAATACGGGTTCTGTACCCTTTCAATCTGCAGAATTTGAGAGCAAAATAGAAAGAAAGACGGTTGCCATCATCAAAAAACATGAGTGTATATCAGCAATTCTGTCTGCTTCCAAGATTCTTCTCCTAGATCCAATGCATATACATCAGCTATGAAATAAGTTAGTCAAGTCACTTCAAACTCTGGCATGATGGACAGCAGAACCCAGCCCAAGACATGACAGAAACACTCCATGGGAAAAAAACATAGCAAAGATTTGCAGATTTCTGGGGTAGAGATGCCATGCCTACCTTCAAAGCAGACATGGCTTAAGCACGCAATTGCTCTGCTCTACTATAGCAAAAACAATTTAAGGGAAAAGCACATTGCCTTGGTGCTGGAGGATCAATAGCTTAGAAGTTGCTCCAAACATCTCAACCGCAACATTAAACTGATGCTGATTAAAGTTACTGACAGCCATAAAGACTTGTACAGCTTCAGAAATCCCAGTGGAATTTATTTTTCCATTGTTAGTATTCTTTGCCATTGCTATCAAAAGTATTTATGCTCAGACATGATGACAGGATTTTACCTTTTCAATTTTAAATGACTGACAGGTCTCCAGAAACCTTTTCTGCACATCTCTATATTCTCTTGTTTCTGGTCTTAGTTCCACTATTTTGTGTCGCTGGTTTTCCATATCATCCCATGTTGCAGGGAGTACAATTGACTCTTGACCTGCAGAAGAAACATAAAGCATATTTGCCCAAATTCTCTGCTTAAAATGAAACATGCCCTACTACGAACCCTTCTAAAGGCCCATAGATTTAGTTTATCACTAGTGCCTATTGCTCTTTGTCAGCCAAAAGTATTCCGTGGGTTTTTCACTAGAGGATTAGGGCATTGTAGTTTCTAGTTTGCCACTGCACTGTCAACTGATGTGCTTGAATAAGTAGTTCCTAGACAAGTCTGTTCTTCACAGCTGAAGAGGAATTCTCTGCAACATCTTTTACTGGTAGCTTTCCCTGTAAATCAAATTTTCAAGTATAAGGAGCAAATGCAGATTTACTGAGTAATTAATTCTCATCAGCTAAGAGACTAGAAGCAAAGGATCTGAACAAGGAAAGATTTAAATTAAAAAGTTCAAGAATATACCCTCCATCTGAAAAGCAGAAGGCTTTTAAATGGAGACTATCTTCCTTTTGTCCCTTTTCTCATTTCATGTGAGGCCTACTAATTAGCTATATTGTTAAATAGTAACACTGACTGATGCATATGTTGCAGACATCCAGCCTTATAGGTTTCTTCAATTAGAAGTGACATTTCTTGGTAAAAGAATAAAAATAAAAATCTGAAAATACGTGCAGGAGGCATTATTAAAGCACTGGGGGCTGCACTGTTATTTAAACCCATCCACTTTCAAGGGTTAAGTGGACAAAAACGTTGTTCCCATTAAGATATAAAATGTGCCCCTGTAAAACTGAGTCATGGCAGGACAAAGAAAAATAATACTGGGGAAAGTCCTGTACGGATGAGTAAGAAAAAGGTAGCTCTTTCTATTCGAAAGGACCAGAAGTAAAGGGAAGAAGATACATCTCAAGAACTCAGAAGTGAGCTGAGATCTAGAATGATCACTGCTACAAACATCTAACTACTGCCAGTAAACCTCAGAATGCACTACCTATGCTTAAAAAAAAAACAAACAAAAAAAATATAAGTAACTGCAGGATTCTTTTATTTTCATTTCCCAATTCAGGTCTCTCCACATTCTCCAGAAACGGACCTGCACAAAACTCCTAACAACATTTTGCCTATTCTTACCATTTCTTACTCTGCAGGAACGTCAGTCTGTCAAGATGCTTTTACTTACATTTATCAACACGTATAATGGGTGTACATTTTCCCTGGTCATCCACAACATGTTTAGCTTCTAAATTCACTGTGTATTTTTTTTCATTAATGATGATTGAAATATCTTTCTCCTTTGCTAGGAAAGCGTTTTCCAAGCGCATATTTGTGAGATTGTCAAAGGGCACATAGGTATCCTTTTCATAATATTTCCACTCAGTTATGCTTTTAAGAAGTTCTGCGCTGCTCTCTTTCAGTTTAGCATTTTTTACCCTGTAGATCATGTCTTGAATAGTCGAATAAGCAATCCAGACATCTTTTGCAACACCTGAAATTCGAATAGCGCTACCATCCAAATAAAGAGCAATTCTTAATTTATTTTCTAGGTCATGCAGTTTCTCACTCTGTTCTTCAACGAAATCAGAGATAAACTCATCTGTGATTTCTGCTTGAAACTGTTCCTTTAAGATTGCATTTCTCAACCAGTCTTCCGTTTCTTCCACTTTCTTTTTGCTTTCACCACAAATCTGCACAACAGCCAGCTCCATTTTCTTCTTCAAAACTGCTTTGGCTTTTCCATTTGGGGAAAGATTCTCAGAGCTCTGGAATGCTACATTGAAATACACAAGTAATTAATATTAACCATTATCAGCTGGAGCTAAACAGATTGATCTATAATAGGTATTTAAATTACATTTACTTACACTTTAACTTGGAAAGCTGTAATCTGGCTGCTGTTTTAGCAGAATTTTCTCTTTTCTGCATGCTTGTATGGAACACACTCAGCAGATGTGGTTGAAAGATGACAACTTTAACAGTTTTCACATATGGAGCAGAGTTACTTCTTGCAAAGTCAGTTACTGCACCTAGCATGTCTTCAGCAACTGCAGCTGCATCACGGCCTGCCTGGCCTGAAATGAGTCATAAGCATTTTGCCTTTAAAAAGCACTAAGAACTGTTACAAATTGTTAAAACATCTCTAGAAGAAGTTATGAACATACCACAATCACCTGGATCATAAATATGTCAGAAATAACTGCAGGCTACCAGTTTGGAAGGGGAAAGGAGATCTGAGACATCTTTCCAGGAACCGAAACATGAAAGCTTACTGTTGTTGACATGGCAACTGATCAGGTTATGATGTAGATGATATGGCTTGGTTACTTCATAGGCCATGGGCCTTATGCTTAATGGCCCAGTGGCAAACTCTTTGCTCAAAAAGCAAGTCTAGTTTTATTCATGCAAGAGGTCCCTGCATGCATGGGGCCTAGTTCTGGATTACCTGACTAGAGATTTCTACTGAAGTGAAAATTACAAGAGAAAAAAAAGGGACAATCTGGCCTTCCTGACAGGTTCACATTCCATCCGTAGGAACCCTACCTGTGCAGCTGCTAGCCAGAGCTGCATTATCTACTGATTTCAGCAATGGAGAAGTAGTTCCCTGGATATTCTCTGACGAGCTGCCCACACGTATTAGGCTGCTGTGACATATACTTATGGTGCTCTAGGAAGTATAAACATACTTTTTAATCCCTGTTAACAAGAATATGTCGGATCTAGAGCACTCATACTCTTCACATACCAGCTGACTGCAAGGAGTGAACCTTTCTAGGTCTTTATGAACTTCTAGCAGTTTTGAAATCTGCAGTTTCTGAATATATTTTCACAAAGAATAACCCCTCCAGATAAATCAATTTCATCACCTGAACTCTGAGATCAGCAGAATCACACACACTGAACTACTTCAAAAAGGAGATAAAGACCTGTTCCTATTTCTGGGAAGGCGACAGAGGTGTACTGCTGATATTCACACTCCTGAAGCACCGTGGAGACCAGCATCTTGATATCATCTTGGGCAACAAAATGAATTATTTTTTTGCATGGCAGCCTTCCCGCTTGGGTGGTGATATAGCTCTTGTTTGCTTGAGAAGCTGAAACATTAAGTAGGAGAACATAATCAGTCAACAATTATCCACAATATAGATGTGTACTAATCCTCACTAGGACATGATAAATCATGACAAATACTCCCCAGAATAAGCTTCAAGTCTCCTTCCACAAACTCTGCATCTTCCTCTCTCTATTTTCACTTTCAAGGCACAAGGATCCATTTTATGTTTGCAAAATATTTGCCTCATTTGGCGAATTAATTTTGTGTGCACCTTTACTTGTCAAGTTTGCTCTGCAGTCTTTGAGAACTTCCTACAGACTAGTACTGTGCTTTGTCTTATGCACACATAAGCACACCATCTACCTTCACGTTACTCAATGTGAGTTACCTGCCTGGCCTGCACAACAGAGATTTACCTCTTATCTCCTTCACGTAGTTCTTTTCCTTTGGTCCTCCAAGCTGACCTCCACGCCAGCATCCCCCACTGCCCTTATTTTGAGGGCACACTTGTTCATCCTTACTCCGCATCCATTACATCTGTTGTTCTAGCTGTATTTGGTTTAAAATAAATGCCTCTTCTGAGTCAGGAACCCAACTTCCCCAGTTTTGCCCCTTGGTCATCCACAGGATGTGATTGTGATTTGCTGTTGGCTTAACTAGCAACCACTTTCTCAGGAGTGACAAAAGGAGTTGCTTCCAGTGGGGTATGGCTTCTCTATCAACCTTTCTGTCAACATCACCCTTGCTCATAGCTCTGTTTGAAGTAGATTAGATCTGTTTTTATCATGGAAAGCTTTATTGGAATAACAGGATGCAATAATGAATACATTTAGTTCTTTATAGATGCTTAGAGGCCCTCTCTTCAAGACGTTTCTTTTACTTCCCTCATTAGATGTTTTACAAGTATCACATTAACTGATTAAAAACAGCTGATGTAACACAGTGCATAGTACAAATGGATGTACAGTAGGCACTGAGAACGTATTCCCACAGATTCCTGCCATATATGAACACTTTCATGAAGGAGGTCAGAAACGTACTATACCTAGTTGGGCACATTCATCTTCAACTGCTTTTCCAGCACTGTTCAGAATCGCTCTAGAGACACCTTGAATGAGAAAAGGCATATGAATCCACAGTTACTACTGTTAATGCCATAAAGTCCCTTCCGAGGTAGAACTGCATACCACATAATATCTAAAATATCTCAATCCTGATAACAGTAAAGGTTATAAATGAAAAGCAGCCTAAATTTTAGGTTTATGCTTCTCAATTCAAAGTGATGTCTAAAGAACCTAACAAGTTTCTCTGAGGTCAAAATGTCACTGAGGTTTGTCTTCTCCTTTAGTCTGACAGATGTTCTATGGAAGGATTACATAAAACAAAAATTATGAGGTTCCCTTTCCTCAAGAGTCTTAACCATGCCATCCTGTAATATAGATTAACAAGAAAAAGGAAGTTTCAGACACTTCCTAATTGAACCTTTGTACCCCAAGAAGCAAAGCAGAAACCACACTGTGAAACAAAAGGGTTTGAAACATTGAGGGGAGAGAAGGAAAGAAGGGGGAAGAATACTTCTTACTCTCCTTATCCAGCCCTTAACCCTGTTTTCATACGTAAGTCAACTAAAGTACCTATTTTAAGGCTGAAGGTTTGGTTTGTTATGTTTACAATAACATCTCCCTCTTCTTTGGTAATGTCACCTTCTGCCACCTGGAACACGATGGAGCCAATAGTCATTTCATGTACATTCTGTGCTGGCATTGAAGAGGTACCAGAGAAAGCTGCCAGAAAGAAAGAGAGCAGAAGGGAGCAATGAAGTAAGAGATGAGGCACTTGTTCGTGTGCACAATGCCTACAGAGACCACAGTCCGGCTCCACATTCAGCCCGTGAAGAAGACTGCTTGCCATGTTAACTGAAAATCACTACTTCTCACAGGAGTCTCTTATCAACCTTCACCTATTCCCGTCACTGCTATTCTTGCTGAGATGGCAGAAAAACTTGTTTCACTTCACACCTGGTATATAGACACTACCTCACAACATTTTACTGTATAAACCTTTGCAAAACTCCAAGGTAAGAGAGCAGCAAATTCGCCAAGTCTCACTCCCTTGCTCCTCTGTCTCACAGAGTTTTCAGGCAGGTTCTCTACTGTGTGACGGGAACTTTTTACCTACGCGTTATTTGTAAAAACTGGATTGAGTTTTCAACCATGTCCTACACTCTGCAGTTCCATTAGGCCGGATAAAACCAAAGACATTTCACTTTGGTTTTGCTATTCATCTGAATGTGTAAAAGATTTAAGAGTATTCCAAAGAGGCCACTTGAAGACTCATAACCAGGAACTCACCTGCATTCCCAGGACGCAGGAAGACACTGACCTGTTCATGATCTAATCAAGTATTGCAGCAATAAAAGAAACAGCCCTACTTGTGCCCTTAGCACATGATAGCTTCTGCTGTAGGGGCACTAGCCAGGTAATGAATCACAGCTACCTTTTTTTTTCCTTAGCACCTACAACACTGTTTCAGATGTTACAGAGACGCTCAGCCTGAAAATACTATATGCTGTCTTTTCAGCAGCCATTTCAACTGTTACTTGGACTTTGGGAATGACATGCCCACCAAACAAATATCTAAACATCCTTAATGAACACCTTCCCTGGAATATTTAAAAGAATAAAAATATCCAGCAGGCATACAACTTCTGTGAAGCAAGCTTACCTGTGTCTTGGCTAGTCTTACTTGGAGAAGTCTTCTGCACTGTAGCATCTACAGCATTTCCACACCTGTTCTTAAGTTCATCTGAGAATTCCTAGAGAAGGAAATTACAATCCACCCCTGTAGAAGTCCTTAGATTAGTTTTCAAACCTTTATTTCTACTGTCTAAAGTTAAAAAAACCCCACACATATTTAGGAAGAGCTTAATGCAAATTACTTCATACCATATGCCTAGATGCTCATGGCAAGTCTTGACACACAGTTGTTCTCAGAGAGCAAGGTTAGTCAGTGTGAGCAACAGACATAATTGATAAATAACTAAGTCAAAGCCCTAGTTACCATTCCAGAGGGATACATTAACAGATGGCACCCTTACACCAATGGCCTAGTTTACACTCCAATTCAAATCTTGCAGCTAATACCACCCTTCTCTGTGCACAGTAGCTCAGACTATGGTGTAGTAAGCTTCCTGTTTGGCCTTTCAAAATGTATTAGCTGCTGCACAAAATAGCAGAAGTCAAGACATGCAGAAACGTTTATTTGGGCAGTAATTCACAGGGGGTCTACTCTATTTTGAGAGATCTGTGTGTGAAATGAGTAACTTCAGTGCAGATATAGAAAATTTGTGCTAACATGATACTGAAGAAAGGGGGATATGGAATACTGATACGTTTCTACAGGAGATGTTTACAGCACAGCAATCCTAGCGTCATTATTCTTCCTAAAAAGACACTAGTACTCCATTGAAAGCACTCCTCTTTCCAAGAGTGAAGGCATCTACGCAGGAGTTGCAGCAAATTCATTTGTAGGCAAGTCCTTGGTACTGAAGAATTAGACTAGCTCATGAGATGAAGGCACTTACACTTTCATCTATATTATTACCAGGAAACAGAAAAGGATGGGAAGAGAATAGGGCTGTACAGGACAGGCAGGTGACCATTACTGGAAAAAAGAACTTTCAGCACACACAAGTAAGAGACTGTCAGCAAACTTCTTTAGTATAAGTCCAAGCACCCTGTGGATTCTTTGGAGATTATCGGACAGCCAAGTATCACGAGATAGAACCCTAATAAACTTGCATATAACAGAGACAGAAATATATGGTAACTCACCTGAATATTGGCTATGTCTTTTGGATGCAACAGAAAGTGAACTTCCTCAAGATAATTTACTCCATTTTTACTACTGAATTCAAACACCTTGTCAAACAGTAATTTAGCAACAACAGGCCTGGGGAATCCCAAATTCCCTGTCCCAATCGCTGGGAAAGTAATTGACTTTAAAGATAGTTCCTCAGCAATCTCCAGGCATTTTGTGATGATGTCACCCAAGATCTGTAAAGCACAATTATTTTTTCAGTTACTGAAAGTAATTTTTTCTTTCCAGTATATGCAATGTAGCTCATCCCCTTTAGCTACCTCTTGGTATTAAAATACAGCAATTGCATACCTTACAAGGAATATATTAGTAAACAAAGTATCAGACACATGGTAAAGAAAGAATAGGCCAACCTCTTTCACCTTCTTCGACACTCTCCCCCATTTCAAATAAAAAGTGGCATTAAACCCAGTATAAAGACCAGTCAAATTAGAGTTCAGGCAAATAAAACCCCTTATACCTTTGTAGATGCATATCCCTGTAACCACGCAGGTACAACAGCATGAAGCACAACACCGCAACTTAGATTGTAACCTTTTGTTTTCAACACAGAACCTTCCTCAGGTGTTTTTCCTAGGCCTTCTTCTTTTAAGCCTCTCTGAAGCATTGGCCCTGCCTTGCTTAGCAAAGCTTTGGAGAGGGGCCCTTTATCAAGCTGGAGATCTTTGGTAACACTGATGACAACAATGTCCGTCTGAAAAATACACAAGCAAAACCTCTAGTTTATAAGTATCAAATTCAAATCTTGCACTGATGAATCTGCCTGCTGATTTACAAAGTAAAGTTTTGGGACTGCTATCTGAGATTAAGCAAAGAAATTATGCTCAATCCTAGCATCACAAACCTGCCCAAAGTACACAAAAGCTGAGTTAACAGTGAAATACTTTTCAAGCCAACGGGAGAAAGTGAAAATTCTGCATCCCTGGTCTACTCATTCTGCCTCCATTTGGAAAATGTTTATGCAAGTTTGCTCTCCAGAAGAAACTTGCACATCAGTCACTGAGGTAAGCAGGACCTCACACGTGTGGCTGGTTTAGAGAAAAAGGAGAAGCTTAATACTTTAAGAGCAGGCAATTTAAAACACTTACGGTAGCATCCTCAATTCTTCCTTCTTTCAGCATGATGTCAAGGCCTTCCTCAGTGGTTACCAATGGGAAGTTCTTGTTATTTTGAGAAATTTTCCTTTTCCTAGGCTGATGAACTGTACTGGTCCGATGCAGTGAAGTGTAGAAAGGTGGATAATCTGAAAACACTTCTCCCAGTGCCTTGTTGAAAGCCTGAATTTTATTCTGTTCAATATCCACAAGATGAATCTCCTTCAAGCTGATGTCCCCCTTGGATTCTTTCAAGGTCTCCTTGATGGAGGCTACAATTGAATATGTACACAGTTCCAGTGGGAAGCCAAAAATCCCTCCACTTATAGCGGGCAGAGCTATAGAACGATGATGAAACGTTTCAGCCAGTTGTAGACTTCTCTTCACTGTCTGTCTTAACAAGCACACACACTGTTCTGCTTCATCCTTCCTCCACCTGGGCCCAACAGCGTGAATTATGTTCTTGCAGGGGAGTTTCCCTGCACCCGTGATAACCACACACCCAGGCTGCAAGCTCCCGCTCTTCTTCACCAGCTCATCACACTCCTGCTGTATCTCTGGACCAGCTGCATTTAACAGCGCCCAAGCAACACCACCGTTGTGTTTTAGGTCTTCATTAGATGCATTTACCACAACATCAACGGGATGAGTGCACAAGTCGTCTTCATAAACTGCTACTACAACTCCACCTATGGTCACCTGCCCATAGGGTTTACCTACATTACCATGTCCTTGCTGTTCTTCCAGCTGCTCTTCCGACTGCTCTTCCAGCCTCACTAGACACTCAAATTCTTGTTTCGCACTGGCAGCAAAGAAGTGTTCTCGCTCCTTGAAATATGACTTGGCTCCTGGCTCTCTAATTACTACACGTTTATAATGCAAGCCAGACAGAATTTGTTCAACTAAGGTGACTCCCTTCAGCACTTCTTTTCTTGGCCCACTCAAGGATATAACTCTACATTTCTTCTGTGTGATAAAGTCAACTTTCACATCTTTATTCTGTAACTCACCCCAAACACTGGTCTTCTCTTTTTCAAAAAAGTTTATGACTGCCATGGGCTTTCCTATGATGAACTTTTGTACTTGTGTGTTTTTATCTATAAAGCTGAAAAGTTCCTCAAAGGCTTTTTCTACTGCTTGAGAACAACCAGCAATAATGACCTGACCCTCTGCCTGAGTGACTGTTACAGCTTCATTAGAGCAGTTTGCTTTTGTGAGCATTCTCCATTCCTGCTTCTGGAGGACTGACTCATCCTCCAATGTAATGCTTTTGTAGACCAGTTCCTTCTTTATTTCTTCTTCTGCTTTTAGGAGATCTTCAGGAGCATTCCCTTTCAAGATGATAGCATCTGGGCAAAGCTCATAAAAGGCACTAATTTGTTTTGTCATGAACAGGCTCTGTGACAGGGTTTCATTATCAATATGCTCTAAAAACTGGAAAATATAAGGGTGGACATTAACTGTTTTCTTTACCATTTTGTGTATGTTCTCTAATATTTCCCCTTTTACTTTATAAACTTCTTCGGGCATTCCACATAGGTTAATTATCTTCTGCAAAGGATCATAATTTATCTGTAGGGCTGGGAACTCCGTATGACTTTTTTCTTCAAGGCCAGTACTTTGTAAAATTGCATATTCCCCTGGACTCACCAACACTATTTCTTCAGTTCTTTTTTTTTCTCTTTCAATTTTTCTGGTGGCCTTTTCCATCAGAAGGGTCAGTTCTTGTTCAACATTCTTCACAACTTCTTTTTCACCTACTAGAACGAGTAAGTCCTTGGAAATATATGGGATTACCAGATACTCACCGTGGGTAAAGCTGTTTCTAATGGCTTCCCACACCTCTGCACTTACTTGACATTTAATTGCTTTGTACTTCGATATGCTATCTGAAAATGCTGTGGAAACATTTTCATTCCATGTCTTGATCACTCTAGATACTGATCGCTTCTGCTCAGACAAAGTAGCTGAAGGATGCAAAGTAACTTTTGGGTCTGCACAGCAGGGTTCAGGCCACGTTAGCGCACAATTATGCTTTGCCATTTCACAACTTATTGTCTCAATTAGTCTATTATTTTTCTGCAAGTAATACCAGATATATGAATCCAGAGGCAATATAATTGGATCTGGCTTCTTTATTTGTGGCCCTTCCTTTCCATATAGAGCTGTTCCCAGTGAGGTGTAGAAAGGATAGACAAAGATTGGTGTTTTGTTGAGTGAATGCTTCTTTGCCAAGATATTGGTTACATCTAAAACAAACAAACAAAAAATCCCAAACAATTATGCTAGAACTTAAAACCAAAGAGTGTTTTTTTTAACTTTGTACTTTACATAATAATGTTTCTTATGTCTAAGAATAGTTTTTCATTCATTTCCCAGCTAGAAATAATTCCAAGTTATTCAAGAGTTACTGGTTTTAAATGCCAAAAACTAAGAGAGACAGTTAGAAACCAACACTATCCACCTCCAGGAGGTACACACAGCTTTGTACCCACTTCTGTTATATGCTGTATCACTCCTCCATTTCCCCCCCCCCCCAAAAAGAGCATCTACTTTCTTCAACTTCCTTCCAGCTTCCCCTTTCACTCCAATGCCTCCAGCTTCTCTCTTGTCCTCCACCTTCCACAGATGCTCACGTTTCTGTCACTGGCTGGACAAACCACAGCACCTGCTCTTTGACCAAAAACCGGCCTAAGAAGTTGTCCTCACACAAGCCAGACAGCACACATTGCCATGGGGCAGCTGATGGTGAAGGTGACAGCTGGAGGGGATGTGTCCTGCACTAGGTAGGCCTGTGCTTTCCCTACTGAACTCAAACTGTAACCAGAACTCTGTCAGGATCAAGGCCTGGATGAAATAAACTTTTCTATGCTGCATGCTCAGCTGGTCCAAAACGTAAACTTGCACTCCAGTTGGCAGAGACCTGCTGACAAAGCACCAGACCTACTGTATTATGAGGACAAAACAGGCATTTCTCTAGAAAATCTACATTTGGATCTTTAAATGAAAGGATCTCAAAGAAGTAAGATTTGTATTTCTGCATTACCTTTATGGTCATTGAATGTAATGATAGCTGCATCTTCATCAGGCAGCTGCTGAACATCCTCCACATGCCCACCTCCACTCTTCTTATTCTCAAAGTAGATGGTTATATGGTCACTGGGTATGTTAGGTGGCATATTTTCAGCCCTAATGCTTTTTGTTAGCTCAAGGCACCGTGCAGTAATATTTTGTTCTTTTGCTCTGTGGTTTTGATTAAACTTCTCAACAAATTCCCCTGCAGCTGAAACAGGAGAAGAAAAAAAGAAAAAGAAACAGTAAAAGAAAAACCAAGATCAAACTACTATCTTGCTTTCTTATCATGATGGTAGCAGACTATCCTTGTGTGCATTGACCACAGCACTGAATTACAAAGCATCTATCAACTAAGAGGTGCCCACAAAGCTACTTCTTTCCACATATTAAGTATCTGTCACCTAGTATTTACCACATGGTTGATCACAATTGTTGACTACAACTACTGTAGCCAGAATCTGTCACTGGTTTTCTTACTGAGTAGCACTGGGTCTATCCTAAACAAAGTAAGATCAGGTTCATTTTTGGGCTATGGCTTTATACACAACTAATCAGACATAAGTCAACAGTTCAAATCTGGATTCTTTCAGGTTTATGATAAACACATTCTATTTTCACTGGGTTTCCTCCCTGTTGTCATCACAGTAAACGACAGTCTTTTACATTTGCCAGACAAACACACAATTAAGTTTTTAAAGGATCTATTTATTTCCTAAAGGCTACACCAAAAACCTGGGACTAGACCACAGTATGAAAGGCAAATAATTTCTGACTTCTAAAGCAGAAAACACTTCCTCAGAGACTAAAAACTTCTTTGGTTTAGTTACACCACAGACTAATCCCTTCACAACTTTAAGATTCCTGAGCAACTTCATTCTTACATATTACCAATAATACCACTGTTCCCGCTAAGTTGAGTCAAAGTGGCAGATAACATATTTTCACCATGTTCTACCTTCTAAAGAGATTTACAATTTTTCTACACAGAAGACAGAATTCTCTCTTCTTTCCTATCCCATCTCCTCACCCTGAATCAAGTATATGTACCTTGTCCCTAAAAGAGCTCAAGTGCAGCAGCACTTGAAGAATCCTGGAACCAGTTCACCACATCAGTGTAATTCAGTTCTCCTGGTAACATGGTGCTGTTATCTCTACAACATCATCTATGGCATTGGCTTACACTATTTCTGAATCTGGTCTTATCAGATCACTCACTGTTGCCCATGTCCTGGGATGGAATTTGTCGATAATATCAACCGTAATTCAACCGGGAAGTGCCCCTGATGTGTCACTGGTGAGAAGCAGGAGCAAATACCTCTCTGTCACCTGGAAGATGCCTCTGCCGTAAATCACTAATAAGGCAGAAGAGAAGGTATATATGTTTTAGGGTATCAAATACCCTAAAAAAAAAAAAAAAAAAGAAAAATCACAGTAGGCACGCAGTATCTTTAGACTAGCTGGTACTGCAGCATCAGGCAAAGCACACAGTGTCCCACACTTCACACAACTGACAGCTGTTAGTCTGCATAAGGACAGCATCACTTGCCTCAGCATCCCAGGGTCCATGCAGTGCAGTCTCCAGCAATGACCACAACAGGCATCTTTCTAGAGAACAGCTGCTTCCCTAATACTCTCCCAGCCTCCAACCTATTACAGTAGATTTCACAGGCCTAATGCAGCCTATTTAATAATGTTGAAAACCTTTGTTCCACCTACTTGTTCAATTTTCCCTCAAATCCATACAAACTTACTACATATGTGACACCTTTTGGCAAGGAGAGCCTTTATCATCAATCTTTTCTAAGAGCAAATACATCCTTTTATTGCTTGTGTAAAGTTAGATTTTGGTTTTAGTCCTACCTGTTCCGTTTACTATCCAAATCAGAGGGTTTACTAACCCTCTTCTGTCTACCTTTTTTCTGTAAGGTATATAGTGCATGTCATTAACTTCAGTAGAGTAAATCCTCATTTAAAATGACATCACATCAGATTAAACTTTATACCTATGACAGAAAATATTAGTCTCCCTCACACACACACAAGTAGCTAATAAGAAAGATCCACAACTCTGACTCCTTACCAATATTTCCAGTAAAAGTAACTACAGCAGCATGTACTTCAGGTATCATTTCCACACTGAAGTCACCATCATCCTCTGACAAGCCACTTATGTTCTCTACCAGGAGAATTAACATGCAGTCTTTTACTGTCTCCTGCACATTTTCAAGCACAACTCTGGCGGAAGGCAGGGATCTTTGAGAGTCCTCCACTTGGCCTGGCTCCTGGAGAGTATCCACTTGCCATGGCTTCACAAACAGGTCAATTTTCTTCACAGAGTGATGCTTCCTTTGCAAAACTTCTTGGGCATCTAGTTCCACAAGAAAACATAGATATGATCTTCCCTTCCCCTCCTGCCATAGCAGAGCAACATGTTAAATTACACTCTACTTTAGAAGCCTGGCCAGACATATTTTATTACATCACAGAAGGACAGAAATAAGACAAAACTACATTGAATGTTAGGGTCAGGATAAAAGCTACTGTATGTTCTAGATGTCCCCAGTGTCCCCCAAGAGAGAAAAGAAAAGAGTTATTTTTTGAGGTAAGTGCTGGTTCCTACTAGGACACCTCAAGAGCAAGAAACTGTTCTCCAGATCAGTAACATTTAATAAATAGCAAATAAAGATATGGTCTTCCATCCTGCTTATCTTGTGTATTTAACTATTAACTATGTAACTATATTTTACTATGCTAAATATTTAACAATATTTAACTATTCTTTCTGCATAAACGGTTTCCTCTTTTTGCATACATCCTTCACACACTAACAAGTAGCCAACAGCACTTTAGTGTAGAGGAAAATAGAGGAAAAATCAGGTAAATTGAAGCTATTCTAAAAAATCTTTTTCACCATAAAGGTGAGCATTCACCTCTCTGTCTTATAAACACATATGTACTACAACTTTTCCTTCCAATTCTCAAAACCCTGCAACTGAAATGAATATGAAAGAAGATACAACACAATACTATTTACCCATGATTTGCAGTTAATAATGTACTATGCTTTATCCAGTCTCCTAAACTGGAATTAAAGCTTATATATTCTGTGGTCTCCTGACATCATTTCTCCAGCATTATTCTCTGTGCGCCTTGATCCACATACTTGGGACAGCTCTAGAGAACCTCTGTCAGAAGCACACGTCTGTATTGGATGGACAGGCACATTTGTTCCTTTTACATCCTGCCAGACTTCAGAATAATACACCATTTCTGATGGATCAATGCCCACAAAGAGAGCCAGCACTGGTAAAGGCCTATTTTTAGAAGTGAGCTTTAGTTATATAACAGCCAAAGGATACAATCATACCTTCCTCATCCTGAAAGGTGATGATCATTTGCTGATCTTTTTTGACATAGGACTTAATGGTCCCCCCACCAGACTTCTTTTTATTTTCAAAGTACATTTTCACAATCTCATCTTCTATTTCCTCCCCAGAGGCAGTGGTTACTACTATGACAGATTTCCTAGGGCTTGCTTTTTTCACTTCCAGTTTCTCACATGATCCTGAAATGAAACATCACTCCCTAGTGCAAGAGTTAACAAAACCCCCAAGCTTATTATCTTCCAAGTTTTCACAACGTTTTTTGTTCAGATCATGAATAAGATGAGGAAAAAGAAGAGGCAAATAGTATTTCAGGTGTTGTTTTTTATCACAACAGCCTTCAAATCCCAAATAAGCTGAGCATCTCACTAGCATGAGTTGTTGCATAAACAGGTGAGGAGAAAAGGCTTCCATTAATCCCCAGGCAAGAGCAGCATAAATAATGGCTATGAAAGCTTCTTTACAAATCCATGATCAGGGTATCCATCACTTTTCTGCCCCTTCATTTACAGTTCCAGCCATTGCTGCGGTTGCTGGGTCTACACATGTTGTGCCAGCAGAGCTCAGGTGTACCTGGGGTACACAGCTACAGATGTTCTATCACAGGTCTCCCCAGCAGGGCTGGTGGCAGCAGGGAAGCTCTGTGCAGGGACGTTACCCAGAACTCAGCATCCACTGCATACTATCCCTAAGGAACTGACATGTCTGAGGTAGCCAGTGAAGAGGGGAGTTTCCTAAAGGAACTCATACAAAGGAAAAAAAAAAGGGGGGGGGGGGGGGTATTTATTTACTTATTTAAGCTCAAGATCATTATTTCTACACTACATTAGAGAAACACCACAAGCCACCCAGGTGACCTGGGCACTATTGCAGCATAGAGATCAATGAAAATCAATGAAGCAAGAATACAGTGGTGTCTGTTTGATAAGTGTCATGCTTGCCTGTCTTCTCCTGCTGAGTTCACACACACAGAATAAGTTTCCTTATTCTGGCAGGCGGGAAGTGACACCTGAGGTTCATTAACTATACATAAATGACAATGATTTCTGGGTACTTCAAGAAGAGTCACACTCTTGCTGTACCAGGAGCTAGCACAGATTGAATTTAGTTTTATTTGACATTGTCAGAATCACAAACTTCTATATATTACTTTTTGCAAACCATATGTCAAGTTTGGTCACAGAAACACTCTTTAAGCTCAAGAAGCCTCAGGCATAATGTTAAAAACCAAACTAGCACACCATCATGCTTCATGAACCCCTGCAAGTGCATCCTCCCGTGCATTACAGCACAGCCCTCACAGAGGAACTGTGTGTTGAACAAGAAATCTGTTGAGGACATCCCACCCTGGAAGGAAGTGCCTTTAGAAGTCAAGCACCCCTGTAAAAGTGTCTATCATGATGTATGTTGACTCTGCACCACATCGCTACCTGCTGGCTTGAAACAATAAGGAACACAGCTAAATTAGAAACCAAAAAGTAATGGCAATATCTGTCAAGCTGCTTTCCTGGCCTTGCACCCTCAGTCTTCACCTGTGCGCCACTCTTATTGGCACAAATAACTCATTTGCATGTAGGATAAAGGTGGCATGTGTGACTAGCCAGCTCTGGTCCACAAGGAGAACACAGATGATGTCTGCTGGAACCACAACAAAAATTGCATGGAAAGTTAGTTCGTTCAGGTTTTATGCACGTCTTGGAGTTTACTTAAGCGCTATCCTTTATAAATTACATTAAATTTACGTTTTAACAAACAAAGGGGAGTGGTGGAGGTGGTGAAATGACAGAGCACATCTCAACGCCAGCCTGGGCAAGCTCTCGACCAGCAGACGGCTCTGTCGCCGTTCCCTGTCCCTCCCACCCCCGAGCCAGAGGTGTACAGACCCGGAGTCCCTGTCCCGCACCGCTCCTCACGAAGACCCTACCTGACTCCTCGGCGGCCTCGCCAGCTGGTGCCACCTCCTGCAAGCGGAACCGGAGAAGAGCAGTTACCGCGGCCCCGCTCGCCCGACCGCCCTCCACTCCAACCCTCCCGCCTCACCTGCGTCTGGCAACCGCCCGCAGGCAGCTCGGTGACGACCAGCGACAGCTGCCCTCTGGGCTCCCACTCAAGCTCATGGACCCGCCGGTCGAGCACCCGCTGCCTCACTGTCAATACGACACACACCGGTGAGGGGAGGGATGCCACCGCCGGACCTCCCGTTCCCAAACGCGGGTAGCGGCCATTGGTGGCCCTACCCTGTCTGCTCACCTTCGGGGTGCACGAAGCAGACGAGGAGGTGCCCGGTCGCCGTCCCGGTCCCGGCCCGCAGCTCGCACTCGCCGCCACCCGAGCGCTTCTGGCTCTGGAAGTAGCGGAGCAGCTTCTTCCTCAGGGCGGGGGGCGGCTCGGCGGAGCCCCAGTCGCCGCGCACCAGCAGCGGGAAGCCGCCCGGCCGCTGCCCCTCCATGGCCGCACCTACAACCACAACCCCAATCCCCACCCCTTCAGTTTCGGTTTCATTTCTTCAGCGACGGAGGCAAAAGCAGCGCCGGGCTCCGCCCTGCGGGGGGAGCGCTGCCCCTCCACAAGGAGGGCAGGAAGGGTGCTGCCGCCGGCCTCTGTAAGCAGCCTTCGTTACGCAGCCCGCCCCGCTCGGGAGGCCGTGAGCGTAACGCGGTACTTGCACAGAGCCGCGGCAGAACCTGGTTTTACAAATGCAGCTGTTCTCAGTGCCTGATCTTGTAACTCAGGCAGTGGGTAATACTCTCCCTGCGTTACGTTTTGAAACCAAGTCGTGGCGCAAAGTGAAACTACTCGTTTCCATCGTTCTCCATCAGAAATACTTCTATCACTGTGCAAGATTGCAATTTCTTCTTAGGAAGAAATTCTGTGAGGGTGATGAGACTCTGGACCAGGCTGCCCAGAGAAGCTGTGAATGCCTGTGATAAACACATAAATACGTTGGCTTTTGCAAATCATAGGTGTTGCTATGTGGATATAACTGTATGCGTTTGCAAAGCTCGCTAAAGATACAAGATTAGACAAAAAGTTGAAAATGGCCATAACTCTTGAGCAAAATGGAGTCACACAGCAAAAGAATTTGAAAAGGTAAAAGAAAAGGGGGGGGGGGAGGGTATGTTGATATGAGGAAAGCTAATGCCTGGAAAACATAGTGTTAAAGTACTTTTAGCTTAGCTTAGGCTGACGATAAAGAACAATGCTTGTGTTGTAAGTCTGCAGTGAGATAACAGAATTTAGTGGCCCCACTAAGCCTGAGTGAATTACTTCACACCATCCTTCTACTTATCAATTAGTTTAGAGACAGTGCCTCCCAAACTTCTGCTAGCTTGGGATACTCCTTGTCTGTTCATCCTGTTTTGCTTGCAGTAAATTTTGGATGAAGGTCATACTGTTCTAAATCTTTGCCAGCTATTGGAAAAATTACAGATATGGCTGGTGTCAGCTAGTTTTGTGATTACTGGGGCATCCAACTGTGCCAAAGGTGAAAAGTACACCGTGAGGAAGACTGATTACTTCATCTTGGAGAACCCTGCCCACAATCACCGAAGAGCAGTGCTCAGACGCCAAGAGGAGGAGACTTATAAGTTCCTGGAGCTAGTTATAATATTCCCTGCCTATATGCGGGAATTATGAATATGCATATGACTAATGCAATAGTGGAAGTATATAAACCTGTAACAAATGCTAATCAGTGCGCCTCTGGCTGTGGTCACACACCCAGCGCTGTTACTTTTGCTTTATTGACTTTGTCCCTCAATAAAACTCTGTTATCTTGATAAGAGGAGTGAGCTCTTATTTCACATGCCCCATCCCTGGAAGTGTCAAGGTCAAGTTGGATGGGGCTTTGAGCAGCCTGGTCTAGTGTAAGGTGTCCCTGCCTATGGCAGTGCTGTTGGAACTAGATAATCTTTAAGGTCCCTTCCAACTCAAACCAGTTTATGATTCTATGAAAGAGTGTTCCCAGACCAATGTGTCAGCTAGCTGAGGCATTTTCAGCCATGTGCCCAGGACTTCCCCTTGCAAAGTTTCAGCTATTTCTTGCTGTGTATTTTACTAATGTGCCCAAATCTGAGACACTAAAATAGCAGATAAATGAAAATTGGTTTTGTTAGACATGCTGAGTGGGCCTATGGGGATGCCTTTGTTTCTCAGTGGGCCATTAATCTTTTGTTTCTTAATTTACCGTTCTCTCAACAGTTTGCCCAGGTACATGCTCTCCTCCCTTGCTGTAACCCAGGCAAAGTAGAATCACAGAATCACAGAATAGTTAGGGTTGGAAAGAACCTTAAGATCATCTAGTTCTAACCCCCCTGCCATGGGCAGGGACACCTCACACTAAACCATACCACCCAAGGCTTTGTCCAACCTGGCCTTGAACACTGCCAGGGATGGAGCATTCACAACCTCCCTGGCCAACCCATTCCAGTGCCTCACCACCCTTACAGTAAAGAACTTCTTCCTTATATCCAATATCTGACTTTGAAAGCAGATCGGTTAAGTTTCTTCATAAACAGTACAGCTGGTTATAGGATAAAGGTCTGGGAGCTTTCAGAGGCAGTCACCAGGACTCCACTGCAAAACTCAGCCTGCAAACTTTGCCACAGATAAAACGGGAGCCAGTGAGTTATCAGACAGGGGCCTAACACTGAGGAAGTGTCTAACAGGGACAGAAAGCAACATGAACAACTGAAAGAAACTGGGGAGATTTGACATTCACAGCTTGTTTCACTGTGCAGAAAAGCACAGCCATTTAGAAACAACTGGAATGCTAGTATCTTACTGCACAGAAAAGGAGGAAACGTGAAATAGTGTAAAATGTGAAAACAAATGTGGTAAAACAAAACCACAGTAGAAGAGATACTGTAACCCACATGGAAACCAAACAGTGCTGATACTATGACACATGAAAGTCAGGGAGGTAAAGTAATACTGCCTGTTTACAATGTGGGAACCTAAAATAAAGAGAAATAAAAAGGAGGTAGCATGGGGTCCAAATCACCTCAAGTCGTGGTGCTGGTGGTAAATTCCTAAATAAAACAAACAAACAAACAAACAAACAAAACAACTATACTTACTTAAAACAGGAGGGAAAAGCTGTACAGAAGAATGCAGAACTGGGCAGATGGTATGTTTATATTTTGTTTATTGGTTATATTCAATAGCCTAAAAAAAATGGTTTAACTCACTAAAAATTATGGCTGCACCAATGGGAAGAACATAGTTTTATAGTTGTAAAGCTGACATAAAAGTTGTATTTAAGTTCAAACACGATGGAAGGCACAGAACCAGGACCCCCTGATCAGAGATGGCCACAGGTACCATTTATTCAAATGTGCCTCAGCATTTAGCACTCCTACAGGTTAAAAGCACCACAGCAGCATCCACATATCCCTTCATAAATTATCCATGCTAATTTAACATGTAAACCCCAAACCACTACTGCCATTTTTATCCTGGAAAGGCAAATAAGTGAAAGACCACAGCCTGATCACAGCTGATGAACAGCTGCATAGAAATTTTCTAGGCAGATGAGTTACCTGATGCTATCCATGATGATAGACGTAATAACACAAAGCTAAAGCATTTTATCAAATAAAAGCTAGTAGTGATCAGGCTGAGGACTTGTGGGGAAAAAAGTGCAGATCAGATTCACTGGTAAAATAAGATACACAATTTGAAATTTGACAAGTGCAATGAGTACTGATACTGCACTCACAAGACCCAAATTCTGTAAATGCTACACATTTAGAGAAGCATTATTTGAGGAAGTAAATGATATGTAAAAAGAGCATATATCACTTGATGAAAAAGATTACTTTTCTTAGCTGACTGTGAAATACAAGTGGTTTAAGTGCAGCAGTTGAATAAAGTAATTTCTTTTTAGTGATTGAATAGTAAATTAACTCCTACATGTTCAGTTACTGCACTTAAGGGTTGACAGCTGATAAATTCCTTTATTCAATTCCTTTTGCTTTCAATTCCAATCGAACCCGGTGCAGATAATCAGGATCAGGATAACCGAAGCTAGGAGAAGAAAAAAAGAATACTTCTGCAATGAAGCACTTCACAGTTCTACAGAACCTCCTCATCCAAATCTCTTAGAACACTACAAATTTTATTAACTTCTTTCTTAATCTACAGAGAAAACAGATCCTATTTTGCAGATTAGAGAGGTAGTACATCTGTAAAGCTAAAAACTGAAGAAAAGGAACTGCTGAATTTGGTTGCCCAAACTGATACCAAGAACTTGATTTTCAAAGCTGCCAGCTGTCACACTTGAAAATGATAGGGCACTTGGGCATGCATCTTTGTAAAAATCAGAGGCAAAGCGTATCCAAGTGAGCATCCAAAACACAAATATAATAGCACCTCTGGATTTTAAGTAGTGCATCACCAAAAGTAAGTATGAAGCAACTGATAACAAGGGCGAGCAGCTGGGCAAAGGAAGCGATAAAGTAAAACTGGTACTTTCTGTCCTTTTATGATCCTAGCCTATTAAGGGGAATCTAGACATAAACCTTGAGAGCCTGCAAGAAGACACCTGCCCCTGAGAGGTTTAAACAAGCTTGAAAGAATTGTTCCAAGACTTCCTCTTGTCTCTGTAAGACTTTTCCCAGGAGCCAAATTTTACTGATATTAACTGCAGTTAATTGTATCTTTCAGAATGGCCAATGGTATGTGCATTAAGGGGTGGAATGTAGTGATGTGGACCAGAAGGCTGTTATACATTGAGGAATTAGTGATCCACAGTTCACTGGGGCAGGCCCAGGCCTGTGCCATGCTCTGCTGTGCTAGATGTGCAGCATGACCTTCAGGGCTGTGTTGTGCTGTGCACATGCCATGGCTGCGTGACAGACTTGGACAGCTCCCACTTGGTCCTGGTGATTACACCACCTGTGTATCCTTGCCTTTATCTAGAAGTGCAGCAAGTCCTCAAGAAATACTGAACAGAGTTTCTCTTCTACTAAGAAAATCCTACAATAGCTCAAACAACCAAAATGAGGTAACCCCTTGTATGGATGTGGTTGGCATGGCATCCTCTGCTCTGATCAGAAGCCCACTGAATGCTGTACAACTCAGGGTTCATAGCATCTAAAAGAACAGAACCATATCTATACTACAATCTCTTCTTGCTGTTAGCCTTCATATGTAGAATTTCAAATCACATTTTACAGAGTCTGAGTGCTGTCTTTACTGGGGTCATAACAGACCAGCACCTCCTGGTGCAAAACAGCAGGTAACAGAATTCCAACCTTCACTGCTATCAAGATCTTGCTGTTCTATACTATAAGTATTTTGTAACCAGAGCAGTTATTAACTGAGTAGGTGCTTTACACAGCTCACTGGTGAATGAGTGGCCTGTAGGGCAACAGAAGCCTGAGCTCATCCTGGTCAGCTGTTTGGACTGTTCAGTTGTCCAAACTGGTGAGGTCATTCAAGTCTGGATCCGTAGAGCATTCCACAGTCACTTTGTCAATGACAAAATCTGAATGCTCTAACATAGAAAATATTGAGGGTAACCTTCCTGACCCATTTAATAAATAAAATTACATGAAGAACAATAAAATTACATAAAGAGAAGACTACTTACTTGGTAGGTCCTCCCACCATGGAAGTTTTGTGGTGAATATCATTCCATGTGATAACATCTGTTGCACCAGTAGTACGTGATTCCCCCACTGTGAAAATCAATTTTTGGTTAAAGGCTTTTCTGAGGAGCTGCAGAATTTCTTGCCCTTCTTTATTGTCAGGTAAATAGGCTTTTCGAAAAGTTGAAGAATAATGTTTCCCTGGGTTTGGATGGTTGTTCTGTTTTGCAAAAAAAAAAAAGAAAAAAAAAACAAAAAACAAAAAAAAAACAACATTGTATATTATAAATGTTTTGAAAGCATGAAAATGACACATCCCAGCTTTTGCAATACTTTTTATCCTGTCTTTGACTGAGGAGGACTGATTTTGAGGAGTTTTCTCGTTAGATGATTTCTTTCATAGAAGTTTCATTCACATTTTCTTGTCAACACTCACGTATCCATTGTTATTTTAAAATTTGTTTTCCCATCTTTGCTCTCTGAAATGCATGTCACCCCACCCCTGACTTTTTCATTCATCCCATTTTTAGTCTTAGTCATGACTCTTAAGCACACACCATAAGCTGATATCTCACCTGAAAAGCTTACAAGCCAGCCCATTATTCATTTTGGCCCATTGGTGTCTGCAGCTAAGAGAATTCCCCCCAAAATACTCACTATACTCACAAAATGCTGTTTAAATGATATTACTCCATAGATTTCAGTTCAGTTATCCCCAGTGTGCAAACTACAGACAGGTAGCTCTGTCCTGCTGCAAATAAAATGGCTACTATTTAACTCCTACTGCATTACTTAATTGCACCCAAAAATACTGAATTAAATACTTGCAGATTTGTACAGAACAAAGAAATGTCTCTCCTTGAAGTGCATCAAAATGATAGGAAACCAGTTAATTTTATGTTCAATATTGTTTTGTTGTGGGAAAAATCTCTTTTATAAATCTTTATACTTACAGTTTGAATACCACCTCGCATATTATATGTAATCTCAATAGTACCACAACTGGGATAACCAGGGAGAGCGGAAGACAGAATTCTACTTGACATTCTCCCCTCTGGCTGGTCTCCTCTCATGACTCCATAGAAAGTATTGCAAATAGGACAAGCTTGCTTGTAAGTCATGGCCTGGTCGATGCAACTTCTGCAAAATGCATGTTTGCACTTTCTCAGTGTTTCTTTGTTATTAATTATCTCCATGCAAATTGGACACGTATCTTTGTCATTTTCTTCTGTCTTTGCCTTAGCCTGTCCTTCAGAAGTAAGATTATTCTTTTCCCTGCCATTGTATTTCTTCTCAGATGCTCCTGTATCTTCTTGATAGCTGAGATCAGAGGTCAGTGGTGTCCTATTTTTACTTTGTGTTGAGTCTTCGATGGGAAGAAAGTTCATAATGTACTTTTCAGCATCAGAAAGATGGTTTGGTAAGCCAATTAACATCAATTTGTCTTCTTCATTCTTAAGCTTTACATGCAGATTTTCCAATTGTTTCCCATTAAGTAACATATTTAATCTTTTCTTCTGACCTTCTGAAAGCTTCAAGCTGATGAGTTTTTCTCTTAACATTGCAAAGGCACTCTGAAATGCATTGATGAAGCATTCAGTAGCATGCGAAGACATATCAAAAGTTTTGATCCTGGGCCTAAATATTATCAGCATCTTCTGGTCATATGAAACATCTCTCTTTTCAATTGTGGTATCAAATTTGTCTTTAATGTCTTCAATTTCTTTGCTTAATATTGTCTCCAACAACTTAAACATAGAAGCATCAACTTCAATTCCATTCCTGTATTTGTACAGTTCAGATGATATTTTCAAATTCTTTTCACCTTGGCTGTTTTCACCTTCCTCTGCTAGAATTTTTTTGGCAGCTAAAATCTCACTTGCGGGACCACGAAGTAGCAACAGATTCCCTTCCTCTTTGGCAAGAATATTACTAAACTTAGCATTTAATTTCGCTATTATCTCACTTAATTTGTAACTGTTCGCAATAGGAAGTTCTTCCTGTCTCAGATTTTCCACGTTTTTCTGAAAAGTTCTGATGAAAAAATCGCTAGCTTGTTGTATCGATGCAGGACTTCTATCAGAAATGAAGCTTACTGATGTGTTTCCATTGTACTGATCTTTACTTATTATACACACCCCAAAACGTTCACATAGTTCTTTGATTTGCTCTTTACAGGTATGACTGAAATATTCATAGAGCGCTGATGGAACTGTAAACTCATTCACTTCTTCAGTATTCAGACCATTTTCATCTTTCAAACCATTCTTACTTTCAGAATGTGAAAAATCAAGGTTCGGCTCATTGCCTGAAAGGATATCCTTAAAGTAGCAATAAGCTTTTTCAATGTCTGCAAAATCTCCCGTCAGTTTCTCAGATCCATCAATATCAGGATTTCCTTCTCTCTTTAAATTTGGACATATAATGGTAATTCTCTTCCTTTGATGTTCAGTGAACATACTGGTATTCAGAGTCGCAGATACTGTAAGAAATATCTAAAAACATAAGAAGAAATCATTATTTATTTTTTATAAGGTTGTCTGCTTGCTGCTTCTATATTTTCAGTAAGGAAAAGCTCTGGTACATCTCAGTGGGGCCAGGTTACTATAGACAAATTTGCACATAGTATTTTCTCTTCTGTCATGTATACTGACATTACACATATGTAAGTAAAGCAATTTGCTTCCAAGTCAGCAGCAAAAATGGAACTTATTAATGTCATCAGCATCACAGGAACAAAGACAGTAACTTTGCTACTTTGAGAGTGTGACCAGTATCCTCTGCTCCTGACTTCCAGTTATGCAGTTAGCATAACTAACGCCATTTAATAAGACAAACAGCCATTCTCTGTAACTAAGCTGGTCACGTATTAGTTCCTTTCCCCTCTCATTATCATGCCCTGAAGGTCCTGTGCATCAAGTAGATGGAGCAAACAGACTTCTTCTTCTCCCTACAATCCTCAAGGTTCCTGAGCACCAGGCCAACTACTCCTCTCCTTACTGGCCTTGAAGCTAATCAGCATGCAGATCACTGTCTACAAAAGCAAGCAGTTACAAGTCCCAGGTGGGAACCTGGATCACAACTGTTCCTGAACAGTGAGACCCGTGATCCTCCAGTGGCCAGGGATACCTCCACCATTCTCTGCTTTGTCTGAGAACTGAGCAAATGACTCATACTTTCATGTGTTTTTTCAAGTCTAGATACATTACATCAATACAGCAAGCCAAGTACTAAGATTTGACATGATCTGCAGAAGTGATTAGAAACCACAAGCTAAGATTTGCTGTGAAATTCAGTGCTATGCTATTTATAAAATTGTCCTACACGGATTCTGCATGTAGAAATCCTGTGCTATTCTGATCATTAATTCTATGCTATGTTAATCATAGAATCCTGTTAAAAAAATAAATCTTTAATTGTAACTATAACTTGGGGCCATCACCATTCTGCCAAGGTTCCCCAACAGAAACTGCCTGTCCCCTTAGTGTTTAGCAACAGAGCTACAAGGTGTTTTAACAGAACATTTAATATTGCATTGTTCTTTAATTATCTTTTTAAAAAGTCATGCTGTGGTAACTCAGGGTTAAGGCAGAAAACCGGATTCTGAAAAATAAAAAGCATGTTCACATCTTTACTTTGCACAGACAGAAGGATAGAGAAATTTGCAGTACACTGCTACAGATGCAAGGTAACCACTATTTAGTGATGCGCGGATAGACTCCACAACTCGTTAGTTGTAAAGTAGGTATGACTTTTATTCAGCACTAAGGCCCACGGGGGGATAACTCCTCCAAAAGCATGCACACCTCAGCATTGTTTCCCCTTTACATTTGTCCTCTAAAGTTATATATATGCATGAGGTTGCACAACACGCCTATACATATTCATGCCCTATTCCTGCTTTGTATTATAATGAGCTAAGAAGTCCTTTGCGCCTGCGCAGTGCCTCATAGTGGTCGTGAGCGAGGGTCTCGAGATGAAGTAAGTGAGTCTTCCTCGAGCCTGAACTTTCCACCTCTGGTTGTTACGCATGCTCCCTGGAGGCTTGGTCTTTGTCCAATGCGCAGAGCTAATTTCAGCCGGCCTAGGCATCCAAAGGACTAGAATCAAGTCACGGTCCCTACTTCTTAACAATAGCTATGTCCTTATATCTAGTTCTAGCATACACGGAGGCGTCCAAAGGACAGGAATCAAGACACGGTCCCTACTTCTTGACAGTAACTATGTCCTTATATCTTGTCCTAGCATAATCATGAGTGAGCAATGATATTGTTAAGTAAGCGTCCTGATCTATCCCCTTGTACATTGCAAGTACGATAAGCACAAGCAAGCAGTAACATTGTTAAGTAAGTGGTTTGACTTATCCCCTCGTACATTGCAAATATCATGTACAATAAGCATGAGCAAGCAGTAACATTGTTAAGCAGGTGGCTCAACCCTAACCCCCCTGTACATTTGTTAACCCTTTGCATCATTAGCACATGCTATACCTGTTATACTACACAAAACAGGGTAAACCCTTTGGGGGCAGCTATCAGTGTCTCTGTAGAGTTATGTCCACATCATGTAACGCGTGGCCTGGCCCTACCCCATGTCCCTAACACACAGTTGGTCTTTTCTGCATAACTTCTAGTTCAAAGTGTCTGAAATGGTGCTGCACCAAATCAGAGCAGATATTTTTAACACTGAGGCAAAGGATGGAAGCAATTAGGGCTGTTGGAAGGTGCAAAATGTGCTGAAATAGTGTTAGAGGTCTATGTGGCAGGGAGGGATCCAAATCTTATACAATTCTTCCACCTTTTGGGAGCAATCCTCAGTGCATTCTATTTCCTGAAACCTACCAGGGTGCTGCTTTGAGGAACAGTGGTTGGCACATACCAAAGCCATGCTGGAGAACATGCTGCCTGTTAGCATGTATGGATGACCTGTGGTACACCATTCCAAAGTCATCCCCATTTTATTGACTAAGATGTAACTGACGTTGAACATTCTGTAACTTGAGTGAACATACTTGTCATGAACTATTGAAGCACAACATAAAGCAACACAAAGGACTTGTGAAACTACAAGCAGTCGTGGCATTGGTTGTTACTGCTCTTACTGGCATACCTTTTTAGTAATGACTTCTCTCGTGGTGTCTCCATGGCCTTTGGCTGCCTGCTGCTCCTGCTGAGGAGGTGGGGAAGAGCCGGAGGGGATGGGGCAGCTAGGGAATGCCTGCTTTGTAAACTGGCTTTTGCTCAGGTCTCCTTCTCCCCGCTGGATGACTACCTTCAGGTGCCTGGCACCGATTTCCACAACGTGATCCGTGCGAGATTCCACACTCTTCTTATCTGCAGTAATTTGGGGACAGACAGACAAGGCTGATAAAGTCACCTGACAGCTTGACTGCTACAAGTGGTTGTCACAGGGACCACCTGCCCCTTGCCCACCCAGTGGTGCCCATGGCAGCCATGGCCAGCCCCCTCACACGGTTACTCGGCGTCACGGCCTGCCTGCGAGCAGCTCTCCGGGGTGGCGGGGCTCAGCAGCCCCCTCACCCCTTCAGTGCAGGCGGCGGGACCATGCGGAGCAGCGGATCCTGCCGCCTTAGAGCCGCACCGCCCGACCTAGCCCCTCTCCCCAAGCCCGGACGCACCTTGCTCCTGCTGGAAGAGCACCCAATAGGTGTTGGGCACAGGGCCCGCTCGCACCTCGCACTCGCCGCCCCCCGACCTCTTCCCTGACTGGAAGTAGCTCTGGAGCTTGTGCAACACCTTGTCGCCGGCGTCGGGCGCGGGGCAGAGCCGCACCAGCAGCGGCGACGCCGCCATAATGCCACTGCCGCCACCACCGCCCGCTTTCGCTTTCGTTTCCCGCTCCGTCGCTCGGGACCGCAGTTCTCCGCCCCGCGCCCTTCCCGCGACCGAAGCTGAGGGGGGACGGCCACGACGCGCAGCTCCGGTTAATGGGGATCCTCCAGGTAACAGAGCGGGGCTGGAGGGGCGTGGAGAGCTCGGGGCTGGAGGCAGCCCCCTAAGGGGTCAGGGGAGCTGCGGCTGGAGCTGCCTCTGCCCCTGTGCGAGGCGCCAGGCCGGGGCCTCCCTCACAGCTTTGCCACCGGGCTTCAGGCCCTGGGGAATAAACCAAAGCCCAAACGGAAAACCCCAAAGAAAGCGTTCTTTTCTGGCCTGGCTCTCGGGAAGAAGTAAAATTTCCCGGCTGCTCACCACCCACAGGTGAGCCGGAGCTATCGTAAGGTGTGGATGACTTAACGCACAGTGCTCCGGTCACCCCAATTTCAGCCCTGAATAGCATTTTAAATATCGGAACACTTCGTAGTTAGTTTTGAAAAGGTGTGCTGCCGGGTTTGGTTGCAACAGAACGCCTCCTGCCGGAACGCAGCGGTCAGACTGTAACATTTACTTCTTGGCTTTGTTTAACAATAGAGTTACTGTCTAGAGATGTCTGAAGAAAAGAGCGGTTTAGGTAAGCCTCTCATTTAGCCATCTGCAAAGTGTGTTTCTGTATTTAAGTTGAAAACTGCCAGACACAGAGAGAAGACTAGAAAATATTGATGTGAAATAGCCAAAAGCAACCTGGAATGTGTGAATTAGACACAATTATGACTCAACGTTATTATTCATTGCTTCAAAAGGATTTGCTTGCATTTCTCTTTTAAAAAAAGTAAGAGCTCAGAAGTGTTTTGATGAATCAGTGTGTATATAAGTGCAAAATGTTAAACTCTTTACAAGCAGGCAGCATACCCCAGAGGAAAGTTTGATTAAGCTCATACAAATTCATTTACAGTAATTAACATAAGTACTGTATGTAGTGCTGCTGACATCTGCCAGGAGAGGGCTGTATAGCCATAGTGATAAGGTAAAAACCACCCCACTCTTTTACCATTACTTTTTTTTTCCCCTAAAATAAGTGGTTTCAAAAACCCTTCTGAATGCACGAATTCCATACTAAGAAAGAACTTGCTTGTGAGATTTAAGTGCAAGTCAAAGAGCCACAGAATTAGACAAAGATCAGCATAAGGTCTCCGTGGCATCATGAAATGAACGTATTGGCAAGTGTTCCTCAGCCAGTGTAGCTGTGAGTTACTGACTCTGCAGAGGCCTGGGGAACTCACCCTTGGACCTTGCTGGAAATCAGTAACAAAATGCTAAAATAAAATGCCCTGGAGAGGCCAGAAGGAGGCTTCTGTTGGGAGAGAATAAACAGTAAGCAAGTGAGAGAGGGAGAACAAGCAGCAGGAGGAGATGCATCTTAACCAGGCTTCCTCTTCAGGTAAACAGTAAGGCAAACTCAAATCCTCAAGTCACGGCAGGCTCAATGATATTATTGTAATCTTTTAGTGCTTAGTTGGGCTTTCTAAGCCTGTGAAAAAGGCAGAGAGATCAGACTCTGCCAAAAATTTGGTAGGTAATGAGAGTAGGATACAACTGAGAGCTATAAACAACACTTCTATATAAAAAACAATGTTTTGACAGTAGCATCTTGGATTTCACTTCATATTATTCTGTATCCTAGGGCCAAGCATGGTAATGGACGAAGACAGCTTGATGATTCCCATCAATGAAGACGCCTGTGAAGCTCTTAAGAAAAGAGAGGACTGTCTAAGTAAACTTTTTTACAAAAAGTTTGCTTGTACATTGACCTTCAAAGATACCAAATGCACTGTTGAAGTATACAGGAAAAAAACAAAGCAGGGAATTGAGATTTCTGTTTGTAAGGATGATCTCACAAGACACAAGGCTGATGCTTTGGTGAATTCAGCCAATAAATTTCTTAATCATTCAGGAGGCCTTGCTTTAGCCCTTGTGAATGCTGGAGGGCTAGAAATACAAGCAGAAAGCAATCATTATATTCAAAAGCATGGAAAACTCGCAGCTGGCAAAATAGCAGTGACAGGTGGAGGGAAGCTCCCTTGTAAAAAAATCATTCATGCAGTTGGCCCATTGTGGGTTGTTTCTGAAAAGGAAAGATGTTGTGACCTACTTCAGGAAGCTATTTGGAATGTTCTGAGGTATGTTACTGTTCCAAAAAATGGTATAAAATCTGTGGCTATCCCAGCAGTGAGTTCAGGTATTTTTTGCTTCCCAGTCAATTTGTGTGCTCAAGTGATTGTAATGGCTATTAAGGAATTTATCGAGTCCAGTCCACCAAGCTGTCTCAGGGAAATCCGCCTGGTGAACCCTTACGAGCCTATAGTTGAAGAAATTAAGAAGGCCTGTGAAAAGTTTTTGGGTGATACCAGTTCACTTGAGGAAACGCTTTCAACTTCATCAAGCCAGCTTTCAACTTACATCAGGCATGGAGGTGTTCACTTGAGCGTCGTAAGAGGTGTCCTTGAAGAGCAGAAGGTAAGTCTGTCCCATGATAAGCTGAACAAGAAGTTGCCTCACAATCCTTGCAGCATTTGGAGCCCAAGAGTTCAGAACACATATTGATCCACTAAGCAGTTATCTTCTCAGCCTGATGAGAAATTACAAATGGCGAATAAGTTATAGTGGCAAGGAGTTGTTGGTTTTGTTTGCTGGTTTTTGGTGGGTTTTTTTGTTATGTTTGTTTGCTTGCTTGCTTGTTTATCTAAATGGGTATTAAAAATCAGAAAGTTTTTATTTCTTTTTTGTATACATTCTGTTATGGTGTTATAGGAAGCAGCTAAAGATTGGATGATTAATAACAACTTATCCCTATGCTAATGTTTATCTTATTATAACATCATGGGAGTTCACATTTTATCATGCATTCCCTAGAAGTCTACTCTTATCTTTTGTCTTGCTTTTTTTTTTCTGTAATTTATGTTCTCGTAGATGCCACTGCTGGAGTTAGCAAACACTGCAACGGCTGAAAATAACTTACACAGATGATGTGCATCTTACCTTTAAACCGTGCATCATTGAAATTGATTCATTTAACTTCTTAGCTACAAAATATGAGGCAAAATATATGATCTTAGTCATAGTAATCCCACAGAGCTCTTAGACCAGAAGCTATGTCACAGGGATGGCATTTAGCCATTCCTTTAAAAATACAGTATTTGCTAAATGCAAATCGTAGCTTTTATTTTAAAGAAGTATCTTAATTGAACAGAAAGTTAATTTTCTTGATGTGACAGTGAAAGATCACAAAGTTGCCACTGTGGGTAATTTTATTAAGCAATTATACAGCATTGGAAAATACCACATACCTTCAAGACTATGAGGAAAATCTGCTCCAAAGTCTTATAACTCTACAAAATCTTCAACAATTAAAAGCCAGAACAACTGCTGCTGTTATCAGCATTCTGAAAACAAGGTTTTTGCATTTTGCACATTTAATTTGAAATACAAGAGACCTGTGGGAATCTGGTCTTTCCACTGGAATTTGAAGCAACCATAGCTTTGGAGTTCTTAGTAATAAGCAGCGCTTATTAGCAGTGTTTGAACCTTTCAAACAGCTGATGTGCTGATGTGCTGCAGCCACACTTTTTTTAAATGAATTGTTCCTAGAAAGAGTGCTCTCTATAGTAGCAAAGCTTGTGTATTGTAAACTTGAATTATACTGAAACTTTGCTCTTTTTTGCCAGACTACAGATGTTGTTAATTTTGTGTCTGTGAATGGTGAGCCTTCCTCTCCAGTTGCAAGAACACTGCTTCAAAAAGCAGGTTCAGCTCTTCAGGATGAACTTAAGTCTCATCTTAAAGATCTTTCGTCTTATAAAATTTTACGAACAAGAGGCTATAATCTGCCCTGTGAGTTTGTGCTGCACACTGTATGGCCACAATACCACCACCCGGTGTTACTGTGTGAGGTAATAATCAGTTCGATTGGTTTTTAATTAATTTTCATCTTGAGTGATGTGGGGACTAAAGCAGTTGCTTTCCATGTAGGAGTTAAAAGCTGCAGTGACCAGATGCCTGCATTATGTTCGGGACTGCCAGTCTCCCTCAGTTTCTTTCCCAGCAAATGGCATTTGCTCATCGATGCTGCCTATTGGTGTAGTGGCACAGAGCATGATTGAAGAGGTTTTAAATTTTGCCAGGGCACAGCCTGAGAAGAAGGTAGATGTGCAGTTTGTCCTTTGCCCAGATGACAATGATGGTTATCAGGTAACAAATATGTTATTAACTACTAATAATGAAAACCCCAAACTGTAAAAATATTCTCATAGATGACTACAAATTAAGAAAATCTGAATTCTGTGCTACTTAAAATGTTTGTGAGCAGCAAGTCCGTTAATGAAACTATTTCTGTCGTTAACAGGTATTACTGATCTTTACAGATCTTTATCTTCACTAAACCCAAAGTTATCACTCTGTGGTTTGATAAACAAGGGGAAGGAGCTCTGAAATTCTCATGACTGTCAGCAAATTTATAAGAAAGTGTCTACTCTTAACTCATTAAAGAATGAACTTATTCCTCCTTGGGAAATTTCTTTAACCATTTTATTATTTTCTTTTGCATGACACTCCTAGGGCAAAACACTATTAACACGTTTTATGATCTAGTGTGATAGAAAGGTTGCTAACAGACAGTGGGTAATTTTAACTGCAGTGGGCCATTTTCCACCTTGAATGTTTAGCTGATGTGATTAATACATACATGTTTTAGATAGCTGTAAAAGTAGAGTTTGCTTTTGTCCCCATTTAACTTCAACCATTCATTGTTTCAGCTTGGTGCAAGAACTAGGTGGAGGGCAGTTGGAACTACATGATCTTTAAGGTTCCTTCCAATGCAAACCATTCTATGATTTCATGATTCCAAGATCAGATCTGTCTTCTGTAACTGTCTCATAAACTCTAAAGAAAGCTGTATGTGCTTCTCGCTTAATCCCTTGATAATCAGGGCAAATCAAACTTTTTGCTGAAAAAAAGGAGAGGCAATTTGCCAGATGCCAAATCCACTGCCTAGCAGAGTAGCACTTCTCAGAGGCTTTCTGTGTGTGATCATGAAGAGGAGTTTTGAGGTAAAGGTAGGGGAATAGTTTGGATTTTAAAACTGAGTAAGGATTCCTCAGCATTAAACTGCAACTAATGAACATCTTTGTCTAGTGTGGTTCCATGAGTTCCACATATCCCACATAACAAGCAGTTAAAGGTGTCATTCAGTGTATAAGGGGTGTCTTACCTTAGGAGATGTAGAAGAACAGGAATGCTTTTGGTACTGTCAGCAATAAAATTTGGGGGAAATGCTGACAAATGCCCACTGTCAATAATTTCAGAACTGGGGGGAAGCAGCTGTAAACTGCTTATCTATTGGAGTTTTGAGAAGAGAAATTGTGTATTTGACAACAGAGATTTCAAACTGCTCCTAAATGTTTTTCTTCCAAGGTTTTCCAGAGAAAATTTTATTCAGAGACACAGAAACTGGGAAAAAATCAGTATTACAACAGAAGTGATCATTTGAGTAAGTAATGGGCAGAAAGGGCATTTCAAGTAAATGAGCATTCCAGATTTAAGAATCCGAAATCACCTTCCTTTAGAAAGAACTCAGTGTTTGCATATATGTCTTGGGGGAAGGAGGAGGCAAAAATGTGAGCGCTTTGCATTTTTACATTGATGGCAACAGAACTGGCCACTCCCTTATAAGATTTTAAACATAAAAATCATTGTCTCTGCTTAACCTGTTAGAAGTCGTTTAGTGGAAGGCAAACGAATTCTGCATGTGTGTTTTGGTCTGGTTTTGTTGTTTAGTTGGTTTGTTGTGTTTTTTTTTCCTGGAAACCTTATCTCCTGGTATCCAAACTCTCTTCTGTTTTGGGCATACCAGACGAGCAGTGTGTTTCCTGCACACTGCATCTTGGATTACACATAGGAAATTGTGACAGCGCTTGAAAGCTCTTCACTCTTCCAGTGCACTTCTAAAAAGAAAATTTCTTTCAGGTACAGAGTCAGGCAGTCAAAGTGTAAAAGAGGCTGCAAATAATGAGCCTGCTATTGAACTTAAAGGGAACATACACATAGCATTGAAAGCGGCAGAATCATGGATCCGAAGCATGATACAAATTGAGGGAAGTCACCATGCTGTTATTGAAAACAACTACATTTTTAGCCTTGGTAGAAAGGAGTTTGCAGATTTGTCTCGAAAGCATCATCCTAGTGTATGTGTATCAGAAGTGGTGAAATGTGGCAAAGCAAGACTGGAATTTTGTGGCCCTCCCGACGCTGTGATTGATGCAGTGCTCGCAACTGAAGAATTACTGCTTCATATACAAGAGGAGACTACAGCCAAACAAAAGGAACTGCTGTACTTAATGGGTATGTAAACAAGTGTCTAAGGAAGTAACTAAAGTAAGTGCTTAAATAAGGTCAAGTATGAAGCAGTATCTGTGTATTGCTGAGAGTGGACAGACATGCATTCAGTTCACACACATACTGAGCATAGCTTTAATTACTAATATTACTGTACTTCTATCTGTGAGCCCCTGAAAGACCATTTGTTAACTTTGATTACCTTCTTGGCAGTATTTCCAGTTGGGCACAGCTTATAGAAGGGCTGGCCATCATTGTGTAGCCAACTCTAACTGGCTTCCTCCAGGACAGCATCACTTCACAGCCTGGCCACTGGTGACTGACAAGATTTGCACTTGATAAACACGTACCTTTGCTGAGCAATTTTGCTAGCTGCAGCTGAACCCTTGTTGCAGGACCAACCTTGGCCATGTTCTGCAGAGTCCTTGACTTTCCTTGAGGATGATAAGGGGGCTGCAGCACCTCCCATACAAAGACAGGCTGAGAAATTTGCGGCTGGTCAGCCTGGAGAAAAGGCTGCTTGGAGACCTCACAGCAGCCTTCAAGTATCTGAAGGGGGCCTACAGGGATGCTGGAGATGACTCTTCATTAGGGACTGTAGTGATAAGACAAGGGGCAATGGGTTTAAACTGAAACAGGGGAAGCTCACTTTAGATACAAGGAAGAAGTTCTTTACTGTTAGGGTGGTGAGGCACTGGAATGGGTTGCCCAAGAAGTTGCAAATGCTCCATCCCTGGCAGTGTTCAAGGCCAGGTTGGACAGAGCCTTGGGTAACATGGTTTAGTAGGAGGTGTCCCTGCCCATGGCAGGGGTGCTGGAACTAGATGATCTTAAGGCCCTTTCCAACCCTAACCATTCTATCATTCTATGATTAAGTTGATAGAAGTAGTGCATTACAGAAAGCTGTTGAGTGATCAATTTTTGTCTCATGTTTGTATAGTCATTCAATACAGATACCATTATATAAAAGTTGGGCTGTGGAGAGATGTAATGGAGAAGATAAATTGTTTTCAGGTTTGTTGTTTTTTTTATTCCCTCTCTGGTTTCTTTAATAAACATAGAAAAAATATATCAGTCCCTTTCGGTATTAGCCTCTTCAGAGAATATTTCACATTATTTCTTTTTAACCAAACTACAAAACTAAAGTATTGGATCTCTGGATCCCTCCTCATTGCCTGTACCTCAGATATTATGACCTGTGAAAATTTTACTCCCTTTTTTGTATCTAGGCCAAGCAGGACACCTTCACAAGACAGATACTACTAATACTACAAATACTACTAAATGCATCCAGATTTCACTGGTAGAATCACACCTTCAGGAGTTTAAAGACAGAGAGAAAGAGTTTGCAAAAGCTGGGCTTTGTGTTCTCAAGGTAAAGAGGGTATTCATGGTAAAAAATAAATCTCAGCTGATATATTTGAACCAAACATGCTTAAAAAACTCAGGTGAACTATTTCAATATATTGCTTTTAAAAGCTGAGATCAGCCTAATCCCTGAAACAGATGTAGTCTTTACTGCTAATTAAAAAGTATTTTAAAACATAAAGCAAATCCAAAAGTGTGGTTAAATTCTGAGAAGTCCTTTTAACTGTATTGTATATTCTGTTTCTTATTTCATGCTTCAAATGTTCCTTTGTAGGACTCTAGAGAGAGATTGGTATGTTAGAATGAGCAGACTCTAGAGAAAGATGAGATTGGTATGTTAGAATGAGCACAATATTCCAGGACACTAATGCAGCATGTCTGTTTTCTTCTTGGACATGGAATAGTGGTGTGATCCTTTTTCTGTGGATCAGTTGCACACTTCGAATACCTGATCTGCTCTGTGGTCAGTGCCTTTAAGCTAAAACAAAAGTTCTGCCACTATGGAACATAGCCTGACCAAGAGCACTTACGAATTTCATGGATATTGGTCTTTGCTAATATGACACTATTATTTATGTTACAAATTGAAAAGATACATAATCCTCTTTTATCTGCTGCATTCCAACAAATGAAAAAAAAAGTAGAAGAAAACCAGTATACCTATCAAATAACACACAAGTTGTACCAGTATGTTCCAGTGCAGTTCTGTAGCTTGGTGTGCCAGACTGGGTTTCACAGGATGTATTCTCCACCAACAGGTAATAATTTGCTTTGGCATCTTTAATCAAAATGAACATAGTGACTGACTACTGAAGTTGGATTAAAACCAGAAAAAATGGCATTCCTAAACAAGAACTGTTTCTTATATGCATTTAGTCATATGAGCTTACTTTTTTATCTGTGGTAAGATTTTCCTTTCTGATATTGTAGTCAGTAAGGCTCTGGGAGGACAAGCAGGATTCTAGCCTAGCAGACACTGCTGACAGAATTTACATAGACATAATGCCATGTCCATGTTTTCTTTTATTGTGTCACTTTTTTAAAGTCAGAAGTCAGCATCTCTGCTTGCTGCACCTTGATGTTTTAAAACATGTTCAAAGGAATCACAGACTAATTGAGGCTGGAAGGTACTTTTGAGGATCATGTAGGCTAACCCCCTGCTCAGATCAGATGCAGTCAGAATTTGACTGAACAGACTGCCATTCAAACTAGAGTATGCTTAGGAAGAAAGTTGTGGTGTCTGTGAAGTACTGTAGTAGACAGACATTTCCAGAAATGGAAAGGATAAGCATTTAGTGCTTCATTCTGCAGTAGGTGAAGGGTCTGGTATTTTGCTGGTCAAATGCAGAACTGGGATCTCAGACAATGAACTGTTCAAAAAGGGAGGTTTGCCTTTCCTTGTCTATGCATATATGTGGCACATTTTCACCCTTTCAAAGTAATAAATAGGATGATGGTCTCATTTAATTTCTTTGCACTTTTCCAGGCCATACAGTGATAGCATTTTTATACAGCATTCTTCTTAAAAATCTCAAAGCTTTTATTTTGTAGCTTACATTATTAAAATCTTGCCGCCTTATCAGAGTCCTTAGTACATGCTGACTGAAGTGTTTATATAAATACATTATATCTTGATGTTTCTATCACTGCATTAACAGTTAAATCTGAATGGTCATTGCTGGAGCAGAAGTTAAATCAGAATGGCCATCAGCTGTCACTGCTCATGATTCTAGTGGGAGGCCAGTGCTAGCATTAGAGCCACTTAATGCATATTTACTTGTGAGAGGGTGGCACACATTCAGCTATAATGTAAATGCAATAACATGTAATACTGAATCAAGAAGCAGACTTTTAGTACCAACACCCCACAACAATCAATTGTTAAAGGCTTTTATTCTTCTAAAAATTTTTCTTTCTTTTTCCAGAACAAAAATACGGAGCTGGCATCTACTTTAAAAGGAACCCGAAAAGTCTAACTGAGGGTAAAACCACACAGGAAACAGACTCTAAAATGTATGTGTTTGAGGCTGAGGTACTAACAGGCTTATACACTAAAGGCAACTCATCTTATATTATGCCACCAGCAGTGGAGGGGGATGCCATTAAGGTATACGACAGCTTGGTAGATGATGTAAATAATCCTGACACCTTTGTCATCTGCAACAGTGCTCAGGCCCTTCCAAGATATTTGTTGACTTGTAAGGAAACCAGCAGTATCCTGAATTAGACCTGTAGCTATTGTGAAGCCCCCTCAGAACTGGGTCTGGTACTTTTGGTACTCTGGTAGAGGATGTTCTTCGTGTGATCAAAGTGCCTTGTGCAAAGTGCTCTGAAATATCCATAAACAAATGAAGTAAGTCAATATGTTAAGAAGGTCAGAACAAAACTATCTGTGAATGGAAGCAGAAGGAAAAGCATCACAAAATACAGTCTAACATTTATCTGGTCATTTACTTTATGCCTTAGAATGTTCTTAGCATGTGACTATACACCTGATGTTTCCATAGGTTGTTATTCTTTCATTACATTTTCTTAATCTGCGATATTCTGTATGTTTGTGAAACCCAAGAAATCTTGGTTGTGCCTTTAATTCCTACTTTTTCTTCTGACTTAAACATGTAAATGTATGAGGTCAAAGCTATTTCTGACTCTGGGACATGCTATTAAATGCACATAGTTATGGTGAGTGTGAGGCAATACTTCATGCTTTCTAACAGTAGTTGCTATTACAGTTTTTATTAGTTAAGATATTTCAAGTATTGTAGACACATGTATTCAAAATAAAAAGTATGACTGATACTATCGGCTAACCTGTTATTTTTCCATATAATCTTAAGAACATGACTTGACTGAGCTTCAAATTTCTCAGTGGCACTGAATCTCACAAAGGCTACAGAACAGTAGAGAACTCATTCAAGCTACAGCATGAAATTCCTTTTTAATCTCCTTTACTGGTATCTTTTAAAGATTACAGTGTCATCCTTGTAGCCAGGTATCTCCCCGCTGGGTCTGGAGTGACCCGAAGCCAGTGACTGGAAAATTCTAAGAGCTACTGTAACTTATGCTAATGTAAAGGGGGATTCAGTCCAGCTCTTGGGTACTTTGAAACTTTCTGTACTAACACCTGAGCTATGCCTGGTGTTAGCGGGGTTCAAAACAAATCTATTGCCCCCAACTAAAAGCTACTACCAGATTTGTCAATTCTGAAGCATTTAAAACCATCAGTTACAGCCCTAACACCTACAGGGCTGTAACAGTGCTGCAATACAGAAGCAAAGGGTTGTCTGTAAATATCAGGCCTGCTTCTAGACTGAAAAGCCACCTGTGGTTAAAATGGTGATTATGTGGGGAAAAGTGCTCATGTAAAACTACTAGAAACTAACAACGTCATATGGAAAGCATTTCAGCCACATGTAAAGCACTATGCTAACGGAGAGCAGTTTGAACCTGAAAACACAGATGAAATAAGCATTTAATAAAACTTTTCAAAATAATCTATTAATTAATTTGTTTGCTATAAGGGTGCTGAGGCCCTGGCAGAGGTTGCCCAGATAAGATGTGGGTGCCCCATCCCTGGCAGTGCTCAAGGCTAGGTTGGATGGGGCACAGTGGTCTAGTGGAAGGTGGCCCTGCCCATGGCAAGGGGTTGGAACTGGATGAGCTTTAAGGTCCCTTCCAACCCAAACCATTCTATGGTTTTGTGAATTCCGGCACATTTGTACTGCACCCACAACTCCCAAGATTAACAGTCACAGTGCTAGGGACCATACAAAATAAATTAAGTTATACAAGTCTAACTCTGAACTCTTCAGTAAGGTTGCAAGTGGATTTTCTTTTTTTAACTGATTACCAATGGTTTTTTAATAGAAAAAATTATTACTGAGAAAACTAACAGCTTACTCCAGTGCCCAGCACATGCTTCCTTCTCCCTCCATGTACACCCACAGTTTAAAGGATTCAGTCTTACCAAATATTTATCTTCCATTTTATTATAGCGAGGTATTTTCTAGTATATAATTTCTACTTAAGCTCACCAGTATCCTCTGCACTTGGTGATATAATGTATATATTTATATACTTATATATACATAGAATCCTTAAAAAATGGGCACGTAAGAGGTTGTATATAATAATTTTCAACTGGTCCATAAAAGAATAATTCCATATACAGAAACTAGAAAATAAACCCAGCACAAACCAGATGTACCAAGTAGTACATATTAAAATAATTACCACAGTAATTGAAAATTCCTTATCTTAGTCCTACAATAATCCGTTAACTGAAGGTTACTCCACAGTCTCTGGGATTTCTCTGTCATCCACAATAAGGGTATGAATAATTCCTTCCTTTCGTTTCCCACTACTGACAGCCTTAATGCAACAGCTGTGATCACCAACACTGAAGTGAGTTTCAGTCCCATCTTCTACAAACTCACCCTGTGAGAAAAGAGACAAGAATAAAACCAGACATGTGCTACTTTAGTAAAGTAAAAAGTTCAAGCACATCAGACTGTTTTCAAGGTCAAGATCCCTCCTGGTTCCCACAATTACAGCAGCTGTTAGTACCTGTGACAAATACAGTGCAAATGATGAACAAAACGGTGGAATCTCAGACTGGGGCTGTGTTGAGGTGTCCAGTTAAAGCTTTGTGACTATTAGGTGGCAATCAAAATTTCACATAATCAGAAGTGGTAAAACTGAAGCTTGTGAATCAGTATCATTGATCCATGTCAGTAAAACAAAAGTAGGAAAGTTTCCTTCTGAGTTGTGCAGTACAATCAGTAAGTACCACACAACTGAGGCTGAAGTGGCAGTAAAACATGAAGTATTCAGTGGTGCCACCTACAGCAGGATGAAGAGATCCCTGACTGGAGTGTAGCAGTTGTGTGATTTGGATACACAGCTCCTACTGCAATTACATTATTTCCCATTATGGATTTTGCCACTGATGGCTGTGTTTTTGTCATGATCTTTGGGAGGGTAGAAAAATCTGTGTGCTACTCTAAAGCAAGCACAGTTTGACAATGAAACCTGTACATGTAGCTTGCAAGAATATCTCCTAGTGCATTTATTACAGCATGGGAAAGGCTGAGAATCATCAAGAACAGAAATTCTGATTCACTGGGAGAGGATGTTTCTTCCACTGATTACCACAGAAACATCTGGTGAATCTTTTCATCTTGTTTTCAAGCACAGGAAACCTGTTGATTTTAGTCTGTACTCATCCAGGGGCTTACTTGTGGCAGTAGTAAACACAGTGACAACTCTCTAGTGAGAAAGCACACCGTTTAAGGATGGGAAAGCCTACATAGTATGCAGATTGATGGCTTGGCTTCGTGAGTGAAGATTTGGGAAGGGCTTTAACCATGCTTACTACAAGCATGATGACCAAGGGCAGATGGGTATGCAAATCGAAAAAAGGGAGCTTAGGCAATCAGGGGGTGTCCGACCAGGACTGTTATCTCCTGAGCGATTTCGAGCTACCCGTGCGCTGGTCTGCCCCACCTGCAAGGTTGGATCTGCAGTTACCCATGCACCTTGTCACCTGCCGTTTCGATCCTCGTCTGTCCAGACAAGTGAGAGTAAGCCCTTCCAGCCTGAGCAGTGGGTTTTTAAGGTGAAGCGCACCTTGCGCAGAACTGGTCCCACCTTTTACACCTGAGGTTTAACTGCCATGGCCAAGTTACCTAGGACAGTGACAGCAAAGTCCACAGGTCGTAGATTTTGTAAGAGTGTCCTTCTCTGATGGAAGACCATACCCATACAAGGCTAGACAAGCTCCATCAGCCCGGGTTTGAATGTAGGAGCTTTCCTTCTCCTTTGAAGGAAGGCCTGTCTTCGCTGACGAAGATTCGGGAAGACCTTCACCCACGCATTCTGAACAGGACAGTCATCTCCAGGGCCAATCACAAGCGACCGATGACGCAATAGCACAACAAGCGATGGCGGGATACTTAGAGGCATTCAGTCATAAGCCCGCAGATGGTAGCCTCGTGCCAGTGGCTCCTCAGCCAAGCGCACAGTATGCATATTAAAAGCCATTTATAACACAGCATAAAAAGACACCAAATAGAGTAAACCTTCTAGCTGTCAACCTAACCTAACAAATGATGCAGATGTGACAGAAAGACAAAAACTTGTATTTGTTCCAATGAGACTATTAACACTTGTGTTAGGGACCATCTCTAGATGGAAAAAAAAAGAGTCAGACTAAATGTGTTTAACTTTCGGTCACTGCTAACATGAGCAGATTTGGAGGAGGTGGCTCTCCACTCTGCATTATGCTCAAGTCCCTTCCATTCCCATGGAGGTTTTCTTGTGAAAGCCCTGGACAACTGACCCAGATTTATTTTGCTTGTATAAAAAGTGTAAACAAAATCATTGTTTACCCTTAAATAGCTAACTTTGGCATCCTAATTCAAATATTGTCAGTTATAAGATACAGTGAAGGTCATTCAGAACAAACTCATAGTGTACTGCCTGTCCAGGTGTACACTCATACTTTGTGGTAAAGTGAGGTAATGGGCCCCTCTGCAGCTCACTTTGCTAAGCTTTGGTTACCTAGCCATAGCCTGTGAAAAACCTTTGGAGATAATCACCTACCGCTGTTTCCATTTTTTGACCATTGCACCAAACATCCATCGTGTCCTTTTCTGTGAAGAAAAAAAGTAGAAAGAACAAGGTATTTTTTTCCCTTACAGACAAGAAGATCTAAGAATTTTAAAGATCTACTGTGGAATTTTACTTTCAGCTCCCAAAACAAGTTCCTTGTTAGCCATAGTACCCAGGCTACAGGGCTTGTTCTCATACTGGAGAGATGGGAGGCTCTGGCATCAACGGGCAAACAACTTTTGCTATCAACATAAATTTTTACCTCTCCCTAGCCCTGGCTACTGTTCTGGGTTGTTCTGAATATTGTCAGAGATATTCTGACATTCTTTAACTGAAAAATTTGAAGAAAGAAAAATTCCGGAATTTCTGCTCATTATCTGAGTGCTGCTCATCCAGTGAAGCTCTAACATCTTCTTTCAGATCAGCAGTGTTACTTAACATGCTTTACCTGGACAACTGTCTCACTACACTGCTAGGGCTTTCTTTTCTGTTTTTTTTTTTAAATCTAGACCATGCTGCCGTAGGCTCACACAGGCGTAACAAGATCATTATTTTTCAAGCTGTCTAATCCTAAACTTCCAGACCTAGGATTTTACACTGCAACAGTTCTAGTCACTGAACTGTGCTTTCTCTTCATTATCAGTTATTAAATGCATACAAGTTTACTCAAAGGCAGCAACACAAAGTCATTCAGCGTTTACTTACCTAGAACAACTCTATAGTCTGCACCACCCAAAGTCAGTACCCAAGTATTGGTTGTTTTTGACCTGTTCTCCATATACTTCTTGAGACTCTTCCCATTGATCTCCAAAGTATATTCATACGCAAAGCCACTGATGGCATCAATGTTAATAGTAGCTTTTGTTTTGGATGCTCCAACAGTGAATGTTTCTTTACCCACTAATTTAAACATCCATTCTTTCCTTATTTCTTCCTGCAGAATAAAATAAAGGCAATGGGTATTAATTGATAAAATATGAATGCATGTTTTAGTGTAAGAAAAATTAACTAGAACTTGGGAAACAGCTCAGTACTTAACTATTACTCCAGAAAGAATGAATACATGGTATTTTCTGTATCTACAATGCCTCTGCCCAAGGACAGCAAAGCACTTCATGAATATTCATACCTTAACTGTAACTGAAAAAAGAAATCAGCTAAAGTTAATCAACTGAATACACCTCGCTTGCATTTATTAGTCTTTTTGTTTGTTCTGATGCCTGTTGCATGGAAGTGCATTTATATAATCTGTAGCATAGTGGATTTTGAGCACACAGCAATTTCACCTTTCCATCAACATAGACGACACGTTTTCCTGAAGTGGTCCCATGTTCAAATTCAATCTTATGAACACCATCACTTAAAGCTACTTCCCAAACAGCCACCAAATCTGTCATCTTCTCTAAGTGGCTGTAGAGAGACCTATGGAAAAAACAGTAAAGTAAATCAATTGTCACTGAAAGAGTTCAATTGTAGAATTGTAGAATTAACCAGGTTGGAAAAGACCTGTAAGATCATCAAGTCCAACCATTACCCCAGGACTGCCAAAACCACCACTAAGCCATGTCATTAAAGGCCTCATCTCAATGTTTTTGAAACACTTCCAGGGACACTGATTCCACCACTTCCCTGGGCCGTCTGTTCCAATGCCTGATCACCTTTTGGTGAAGAAATTTTTCCTAATACCCAGACTAAATCTCCCCATGCGCAGCTTGAGACATGTCATTATGAGATTAAAATGTGGTTTTTTAAATCTCTCTCCTACAATTCAACCATTTTCATTGCTTTATCTAATTAAATTCACTAAGAGTTACCAGACAATAGGAGCTGTAGCCCCATTTCCTGATCTGACAAATTTAAAATAAATAAATTATACATGTGCACACTGCCGTAAAGGATCCTCTCCCTTAGGCATCCGACATCCTTGAAGAACTGCTATCAAACCCTAACACATGACAGACAGAAGGAGGAATCCAAGCCAGGGAAAATTCCGTATCAAATTGGGAATTACTGATGTTTATACTTCAAAGTTTACTGCATCAGGGCAAGTCACTTTTTACAGATGAAAAGTGAGAATTGAAAGAATAAGCCTACATAATTGCTTCTTTTTTCATGTTTTTCAAACACTTAAATATGACAAAATATCACAAAATATAAACAGACACTTAAACAGACTCACTTTGACAAACACCATGCAAAGACATATATATTCATCTAACCTCTATAATTTCCTCTTCAGGTGACAGTATGGTTACAAAATTACACTTGGAATTCAGATGCTCTTGGACAGTTCTGCAATGTCTTGGCAGGCATTAAAATACAGTATTTTGATTGGTCTCTGAGAAAGCGTTTTAGCATTTTAAACTTGAAAACTAGTCAGGATGACCAGTTTAGCTTTTACCCGTTTTAACAGCTTTCTCTGTCATCTTTCTCATACATTATGTACATCATTCAGCAATGCAACTCTGCACACAGAAACACTCACAAAGGCAGAGATCTGGCAAGATAATCCTTTCATTTAAGTAATCTTTAAAGTTCAGATACAATCAGAAGTGACCACTGGGACTACGGATATCTTTCCAAATCTGCCCATAGCACAATGCCTCTTTTTCAGTTTAAAGTCATACCACAGTGATTTTTTTACCTTACTTCATCTTCACAGATAGTAATCTCCTCATGGGATGCCATAGTAACCTATTAATCCAATTAGCAGCAAGAAATAAAAGAAGAGCAGAATAGCAGCAGAGAAGCGTTGAGGCCTAGATTTCCCCTGTTTACTCCATTCAAGACAAAGGACATCTTTTAAAGTGTCATGAACTATCATGTACTGCCGTATATATGATGACATACAAACATATTTCTTTCCTCTTAAGACAGAATGGCAAATGTAAGTATTCTTTTACAAAATCAGAAGGTGCAATTTATCCTAGTTTTATCAGCACATCAGCTTTCTCAGTTACTTGATGGAAAAATGGTTTCCCTAACTTGTGAGCAAGAGCTTAAAAACAAAGAACTTGACCAAAACAGGAACCAGTTCCAGAGCTGCCCATCTCAGTCACAAACTGAAGCAAATCAGGGACTGTTGCCACTTTTTGGAAAGCAATATAGCACAGGCAGCAAGGCCAACTAACTAATTTTATTAAACCACTGCTATCTGCATTGTCTGTGCATATCAGTAAGCATAATTTAAGTAAGTACAAATAAGCTATTTTTTTATGAATTGCACTTTTCAGTAAAAAATTAATTAAAAGTGAAGTTATAAGTTCTAGGGTCTCTCTTCAGCAGAACAGAGGACCCATTTTAAATGCACCAGCAGAGGTGCATTTAAAAACTAAACCTCCTTCACCCTGTCTTAAGCTCCTATTTTAAAACATGCTCAAGTACACTGTAGTATTACTGTTGTGGTTTTGTCAGTACACACATTTCTGTTCATAAACTGAAAATTAGGTTTTACTGTTCCTAAAACTTTTCTAAGGATCCAAGGATTTAATTCTGACAGTAGTGAGATTGTTTTGGTTGTTCCTAAAATTAAGGATTGGTTTCTGTGAAGGCTCCCATCCTCTGGCACATGGTGGAAGTCAGCCTGGGTATATTTCATAGAATCCCAGAATCATTTGGGTTGGAAAGGACCTTAAAGCTCACTCAGTTCCAACTCCCTGCCATGGGCAGGGACACCTTCTACCAGACAAGGTTGCTCCAAGCCCCATCCAACCTGGCCTTGAACACTGCTAGGGATGGAGCATTTACCACTTGTGTAACCTGTTCCAGTGTCTCACTGCCCTCACAGGGAAGAATTTCTTTCTAATGTCTAATCTAAATCTACCCTCTTTCAGTTTAAAGCGATTCCCCTTTGTCCTGTCACTACATGCCCTTGTAGAAAGTCTCTCTCCAGGTTTCTTGTACCCCTTTAGGCACTGGAAGCTGCTCTAAGGTCTCTCTGGAGCCTTCTCTTCTCCAGGCTGCACAACCCCTGCTCTCTCAGCCTGTCTTCATAGCAGAGGGGCTCTAGCCCTCAGAGCATCTTTGTGGCCTCCTCTGGACTCGCTCAAGCAGGTCTACGTCCCTCTTCTGTTGGGGGCCCCAGAGCTGAATACAGTGGAGTAGGGGGTCAGGAATCAGCTCCCTCAACCTACTGATCATGCTTCTTTCAATGCAGAGCAGTATGTGGTTGGCCTTCTGGGCTGCAAGTGCACACAGCCAGCTCATGCCGAGCGTCTCGTCAATCAACACCCCCAAGTCCTACTCTTCAGGGCTGCTTTCAAGCTATTCTTATTTCGGTACTTCCCTCTTTCCTTCTCCTCAAAGGAGCAGGTGCCAGGCTTTCAGGACAGACCCAGCTTCTCCCTGCCAACTAATCAACACAACAAGTGGCCTCAGGTACAAAAAGAAACACCAGAAGAGCTGGCACATGGCGCATGTCTACAGGCTACCCACAGCGATGGCATTACACCTGGCAGGATGCAACCCTGCTGCATGAAACTAGCATTAGGATTGATTAGGATCAATGCCACAGGGGTTAGGAAGCATCCCAGAACATACAACTTCCTTTTTTTTTTTTTTTAACAAATCATGGCACTGTAGTACTCAAACCTGAACTCAAACTCTAGGCCAGCTCTATGTCTTCTGAAGGGCAGCGGGTACCCCAGGTGCGAAGGGAGAGCCGTACACTGCCTGTTGCAGCCAGCCCTCCCACGTCCCCTGGCTGGCTCCCATCCAAGGAAACGGGTTTGCACTGACTGCCGAACGCCAGGCATCTCTCTGCATGTTCCGTTAAACAGTCAGCAGTCCAAAATGAGATTTACTTCTTTATCCATAATGACTTGCTCTGAAAAATAAGTCTAGAATTACGGCTCTGCATCCATCTAATCCATGCCTAGTAACAGACAAGAAGAGATGGGGCACTAGCAAGTGTATGAATTACACAGACGTCAAGTTTCACCACACCACCCACATTTACTGCCAGCAAAGATTAGGGGGGTTTGTTTGTTTTTATCTAAGCTGACAGCCACACTTCTAAACCCTCGTCAAGCAGCTTACTGCGATCGCCTTGATCCTCCATACCCCGCGGAGACACGCGGCTGCCCGACCCCCCGGCAACACAACCCCAGCTCGACCCACCCCTCCGCCGGGCCGGGGCAGCGGCAAGAGGCAGAAGCACATACGCCGGACACACGGTCTGCTTGGTCTGCTTCCTCTCCTTCCTCCTCCTCCTCTAACGGCCCGGCGGTCTCCACGGAGCCCGGGAGACGCTCCCTCCGCCCACGCGGGCCCGACCTCCCACCAGGCAGTGTTGGAACGGAAAAGGACTGAGCTCCGCGGTGCCTGAGAAAGGATCGGGCCGCCGCAGGCGGGCGGGCAGCCGAACGAGCAACGGAGCCATCCCCGCACCTCGCCGCTCCTACCTGCGCGGGACTCTCCTCCCCCTCGGCTCCCCGTGCCGCAAAATGGCGGCGTGCGGCCAGCGCCGCCCCGCGGCCGACCGCCTCCCTCCTTCCCGCCCCGGCGGCGCGGGCGGGCCGTTACCGCTTTACCCGGCCCACCGCGCTTCCCGCCGCAGGCAGTCCTGTAGGAAGCTGTGCCCCGTCGCTCAGTGGGACCTGCCGAGGCTGCCGATCCTGGTGACTAACCTCTTTGCTCTCCTGTATCCCGGTGGCTGTCTGCAGGCCGCGGCAGTGGGCCCGGCCCTCTTTGCTGGCGATCCGGGAGCGGACGGCCCTCGCCATGATAGAGGTACCGTGGCGAACCTGAGGCGGATGTTGTTACTGCTCGGTAGTCAGAAAGGAACAGAAAGAAAACAAAGAGCAAACCCCCCAGGGCAGGCGCCCGCGCCCTCTGGGGGCTTCTCCCGCGGCTGGGGCAGGGGACTGAGGCTGCCTGCACCCCTGGCGCGTTGGGGTTGACCAAGGGCTGGGTGTTCTAAACCTTCACTCATTGCACATCCTTCTAGTAGTGCTGAGGGAAACTGAGTGCTCTGGATATTGTTAAATACACTTTACACCAGTACTTGTTTCAGATCATATTGGAATGTCTCACAAGCCCTACTACAGTGACTGGGGCTTTTGGGGGCTTGGGGTTGGTTGGTTTTTATTTGGGAGCATTTGGTATTTGCTGCTGCCTGCACAATAGGAAAGGCAAGGAGACCATGAGCTGATCTTGAGAACTTGGGTTTCTGTCTCCTTCTCCCACCTGCAGCAGGAGAAGGCTGAATGGGAAAACTTAAATAAGCTATTAATGCGTCATGGGTTGAAACCAGTGAGTCTTGCTGCCCCCCAAAGCTGCAGAAATACAGCAGGTAAGGAAATGCTAATTTCACAAGGTTTTGTGTTTTGAAATAGTAAGCCTAAGTTCATAAGGCATCTCTAAAGCTGTCACTTCCAAAGGGTAGCCGAGATGTGATCTTCTTCAGATACTGTCCCTGGCAGTGTTCATGACCAGGTTGGACTGAGTCTTGGGTAACATGGTTTAGTGTGAGGTGTCCCTGCCCATGGCAGGGGGGTTGTATGATGCGCGGATTGACTCCACAACTCGTTAAAAGTTGTAAAGTAGGTATGCTTTTTATTCAGCGCTGAGACGCACGGGGATAATTCCTCAAAGTCATGCATGCCTCAGTGTTGTTTCCCTGTACATTTATTCTCTAAAGTTACATATATTCATAAGGTTGCACAATACGCCTATACATATTCATGGCCTATCCCCGCTTCGTATTATAATGAGCCAGAAGGTCCTCTGCGCCTGCGCAGTGCCCCCTCTGGTCATGGGCAGGGGTCTCAAGATGAAGTAAATGAGTCTTCCTCCTCTGGGTAGGGGTCTTCAAGACGAAGTAAATGAGTCTTCCTCTTCTTGCACTTTTCACCTTTTTAGTCTTTATGTGTGGCCTTAGAGTTTGGTCAGTGTCCCAGCCGTAAATCCTCTACTTCTCCCCTTTATCAGTAGAGTTTGATCAGTGTCTCAGCCGTAAATTCTCTGCTTCTCCCCTTTATCAGTAGATTCAGGCATCTGCTTATTAACAGGACCGGAGGTCTCTGTTCTGCTTAGCAGGCATTTACAACAGATAGTCCTTTTGTTTAAACAAATTCCTCTAACCCCCCTGTACAACCCCCCTGTACAACCCCCTTGTACAACCCCCCTGTACAATGGTCAACCCTCTGTATCATGTAGCTAGATGATCTTAAGGTCCTTTCCAACCCTAACTATTCTATGATTAAAAGCCTTTCATTATGACTGCTTATTTTATGTATCTCCAGATATGATTGTCTTAGACAGTCAGTCTTCTCTAGGAATAAGACTTGCATTAAAAACACTGGTGGAAGACACTGACCGACAGCAGAAAATGATGCAGGGGCTTATGGAGACCAATCATTCTCTTAGGTAAGAATAAGCGGTGGAAGGAGCTTACTTGCTAATGCACAGGAAAAGCATTACCAGTGTCCTACTCCTGACAGGTGGAGCTCTTGTTACACCAGCAGCTTCAAACTGTTTTCCTAAGATTATTGGCCAATATGCAGCAACACTGGCCTAGTTCCTTTTGTGCTCTTCTGCTATTTCATCTGCTGCTGTTTCACATACCTGCTGCCACAGGCTGTTATTGAGCGTCATCAGATAATATTGTCAGGCCTGTGCTTTCTTCACTGTCTTTAGTGAAATGAGTTTAAATTAAGGATTTTTTTGTTTTTTCAGAGACAAGATCCGTCAGGAAAGCGGTCGGGCATCTCGACAAGAACAACGGGCTAATGATTTGGAAAATGTGGTGAAAAATATTAAGTCCAAAATTTGCCAGCTGGAAGATGAGACGATAGCTAAAGTTTGCCAGCAACAGAATCAAGTCAGAGAACTTCAAAAAGATCAGCAGGCTTCACAGGTAATTCAGATAGTGCTGTCTGAGGATTCAAACTTCTGACTTGTTTTAAAAGCTCTAAAAATATTTACATTGATCAAACCAAGCATGAGTTCTGGGCCATAGAGTTAGTACATTGTTTATAGCTAGGATTTTTCAATCTATACAAAATTTTCTAGCAGTAACTTTGAAAAATACCTGTATCTTTCTTTCACTGCCTGTTCGGTATGGCTGAAACTGAGCCTCCTTGAGACCAAGTGCCTATCTGGACACGTACAGTACTGTCTCCAGTTTGTGGGTTAGAATAATTTCATAACTCTCCCATTATCTGTTCACAGGCAAAATACCGGCAACAGCAGGAGAAGCTGCAAGAACAGGAAGAGACAATTGCCCATTTGCAGAAGGAGCTGTGCAAAGTTGGCCTGGAGGAGCAGCGGCGTGTTGCCACTCAAAATAAAATGTTTTGTCGTTTTTGCAAAAGAGCTCCCAAGTCTCTTCTAGATCAGCAGTAAGCAATTTTCTTATGTTGGTGAGCGACCTATAACATTAAATGAAGAAATTGATTTTAGAGTAACTGTTCTCAATATTTATATTTAAGAAAAAAAATAAAAGGCTGGAGACCTTAGGAGTGCAGGCTGAAATATGAATTCTTGCACAGGTACATCAGTGCAGGGATTTAAAACAATGTGAGCTGTATAAAACCATGGCAGAAATTCAAAACGTACACGCTAGGTGTCAGCAAAGAGAAGGGAATGATCCACTCTACTCTGGAGCTCCATGTCTGTTAGGGTGATCTCGTCCTGGGACTCTTAACGTTTAAAAATGTAAATTAAAAAACAACCAGAGAAGAAAACAACAAAGACTATCCCCAGCCTCACCAGAAAGAGCCCTTCCAGTTCTGGAAAGTGGTCTTTGCAACTGCAGACTGAAGGTTTGCTGCAAGGCTTCCCAGGTACTTTAGGGAAAGTTCTGCAAGTATTCCAAGCCTGTGTCTCTTGCAGTAAGATCTCCATAGTTCTGCTGTAATCAGATTTGACAGCTCTTAGGCCCCAGGTAGCCAGACTTTATTGGGCTGCTGTCAGCTGATTTCCTAGGCCTGGCTAGCAATGTTTTCCTGAGTAGCATTTAAAAGGGATTGTGTGTGCACAGCCCTCACTTGTGCCCTCACTCTATGAGAGGGAGGATCACTGAGTTTGGTTCCCTGTGCATTCTCACGTCTCTCCAAAACAGGCAATCTCAGAATGCTCAAGAGGAAATTCAGTTTCTCAGCTGTTCAGTTTTTTGTGTGTCTAGGTTTTGCAACCACTCTGAAAGCATATTTAGTTTCTTCAGAGATGGATGTTCTCGGGCTGTGTGGGACCTGTGCTTTCACCTCCTGCAATGGTCGCAGAGCCCTAGCACTCAAGACTGTGACTCACTGTTACGCTTGCTGGGGAAACAGTCACAAGATGATGAGGCTCTCAGGAGAATTTAACTTTTTTCTCCTCTTGAATAATTTTGCTGCTTTTTAGGCTAGTGCGTAGTTAATGTCTGTTCTGTTCTGAAAAACTGTGACCATGTTTGGTATGAGAGAGAACCTTCTTGAAGCAGTCACTTCTGGAGCATAGTGCAGATGTACAAACTGGCCTGTTCCAGGCATAATTTTTATTGGTTTTGGAGAATATCTGAGATTCAGTAATGCCATTTTCCTTTCTTTAGGTTCCTTTGTCTAATTGACTACTATGAATCGCAAATTAGCGAAATGAAAAAGGAGCTGAGGTAGGTCTCATCTGTTCTGTACTACTGTTCAAAATTTTCGTACTCCTTACTGTTCTTTAATCTTATAATGGTAAATTTTCTGTGTTCCAGATGTCACTAGCATGTAAGAAACAGCAAAGAATTGTAATGGTCATGGAAGTTTAGATTCATCCAGGGAATAACTGTCAGTCAGTCTGAGCAGCTGGTCATGCAGAAGGCTGGGACAGCTAGGAAGTTGGGTTTTTATTCTTCCCTTCCTCTTTTGCCATGGTTCACAGGCAGAATTACTGCATTAGCTGCACTCAGTTAACTCATCTCCCTGAACAAGCAGGCTGCCAGCTTTTCAGCTTTGTCGTGGTGCCTAAATGGTACAAAGCAACAAGCTGAGATACCTGAAGTGTTCCTATCATTTGAGATTATTATTATCGTGAACAAAGAAATGCGATTTGCTTGTATGGGAATTTCTCTCCAGGAATAAGTGTACTTAATTAGTATATGAAACAGCTTCCCAGAAACAATAGAGAGGAGCAGTGGATCTTAGGGCAAAATTTCTAATCTATTTACTTTGCAGTTTATGGAAATATTATTACCATATATACTGCTAACTAAACCAACATAGATCTTTGAGGTAATCAAACTGAAACAATTTATGTTTCCCAATAGGCAATATAAAAAAGATGAAGATCAGGTACTGAAAGAAGTGAAAAGCAAGGAAGAATTCTTAAATCTAGATGCTACTCCTAATTACAGAGCACTGCTCACGGTATGGAACTGCTAAGAATAAGTCTGTGCAGATCTCTAAATGGTAACTTTTAAAATGCCATGTAGAAACATACGTGTATTTGATGCCTATCCCCTTGTTCTTATCATGTGTTGTTCCTAACTTGCACACTCTCTGGGTAGGGTTCACTGTCTTTATGAAAGATTCAGTGCTATTTTGTGAGTTGTCTTTGCTTGAGGACTGTATAACCTCCTTAATCACAGGTTCTCCAACTGTCGTCTAATGCAGCAGGCTCTTGATCTTAGTTGACTAATTCCTCATCCACACTGTCTTGCTATATGGGCAATTGGGAGCTCTTCTTTAACACATACATACTTTAAATTGTTAAAGCTTGTTGATTATGGAATGAGTGAAATAAGAGAAGTAATACAGCCTATGTTGCAGTCTTTCCAGAAACAACTTATTGAAACAAAAACCAGGAATGAGCAGCTTTTGCTTGAAAATATAAATCTCAAGAAAGATTTGGAAACAAGGTGAGAAAGGATAAGCATCATCCTTTGCAAAGGCACTTCAGCAGACTGCTTTACAGAGAAAGAAGCCAAAAGCACCATCATTGTAAAAGTGTAGTATGGAATCTGCCTTTTAAAGTGATATGTAGAAATAAGAAATGTCAGCAACAGTCACCCTTCCCTCTGTACGCTGTTAGTAACAACAACTGCTGATGGTTAGTCTGCCATTTATTCTCTTACCTTGTGGAAATGCTGCAGAATTTCATTTGCAGAATGCTGCTGCAGCAGTGGCAAAGCTTGCTTACTCTTTTCACTTGGCTGAGTTTTATAGTTACCTTCAAATGCAAGACATACAATATGGTACTTTTTCTTGCTAACAGACCAACTGCACAGGAATTAAAACTTTACAAGCACCAAGTGAAGAAACTAGAGAAAACTTTAAAGAAAACTATCAAGTAAGTATATTTCTTCCGTAACTTCCATGAATCCTCTGAACATCTGAAGGCAAAGATACTCTGCACCCTGTAACGTAGATAGCAGCTTATAAAGCATGTACCTTATCCCCATTTCTGGGAGCCTGCCTATAACCAGCAAATGCTACTGTATCTCCAAAGACACACTGTGAATCTCTGAAATGATGGTGTGGTCTGTTTGGGGGGCACAGCAGTGTGTCTTTTTTTATTTCATTTTGTCTTTCTGGATTGGATTTGAGTAGCCATATGGACAGGACCAGACTGTGGTGTTTGTTGCTTCCATGGGCTGTAAAGAAATCTACTGGTTACATTGTGGATTATGAATGAGAAAGTATGAGTTGACAAAACGTTGCAGCCACTGAAGTTATGTCCATATTATTCTTAGAAATTGACTTCATTTTTTCTGAAACATTACTAAGAAAATACCTTGAAGGTATTAGAAATCCAATGTTGACAGAGCGTTTTTATCTATAATTTCACTTAATCATTTGTGCATGTGTATACTGAATGATAAAAATTTTATAGTCTGAAAAAGACATCACTTGCTTAAACTTTAAAAATGTTCTTCATTTTACATCAGGTATATTTACATGGTCTTTTCTCTCTTGCAGTGGATGGGATTTAAAGGTAGTTTTATAGAAAGTCATCTCAGATTTGACAAGAAGAATAGTGAGCTATGTATAGAAAGCCAGGAAAGATGTTCAAGCAGATAAACACTGTGAGCATGGCATTTGACCCTTTTGAGTAAAATTCTGGATTTTAAGTCTTCAGCCATAGTAGAACTTCTGTAACAGAACAGCTGTGCAGCTGGTGGTGTCCCTTCTAAATCAGCATGCAGTCTGGAATAACCTCAGCCTGGAGACTGGAGACAAATTAATGATGCTTACATAGGTATTACATTTTTCAGCTAGCTTGGTTTGATGAAATTCTGTTGGCAGGTGTCATATAATGAAGATTTTTACTTTGTAGGTGTATGTGTACTTCATACTTGGTTCTTAGTCAAGTTGAAAGTAGTACCTCCTTGTAAGGCTACTTATGTAACCCACTGTATGTATTTGGCATGTAGATCTTCAGAGAGTAGTACCGGAGAAAGAACAGAAGAAAAGAAAGAATCTGAGAGTATCGCAGGGGTGGATAGGCTGCAGGCAGTTTGCCAACAGTACTTAAAGGTATGCAGATTTTATCTGTGCTTTGTGTATCTAGCACTATTACTACAGTGAAATATAACATACGAGTTTTGTTTAAGCATGTAAACTGAAGCATGCTATTTTGAATCTAAGAGCTCATTTGAAGTCCTCCACATGAGATGTGTAATGTTCTGGATTTGGCAGTTAATGTAGGCTTGTTCTTAATTTTCTTAATTGTTACATCTTAGTGTAAACTACCTGAAAATACAGCATGAAAGCAGAAGCTAGGTTGGGAACCATCAAATGAATGATTTAGCTGAGGTCTTTTCAGGACAGGGGATTTGTTCGAGGTCTTGTGCAGTACAGATCCTTACGTTACTGTTTTAAACATGCCTGAGGAGAGAGTGGCTTTTATTTTTCTTTGAATACAAAAAAAAAAAGCAAACATAATAAAACTTAGCAAAATGTAAACTGTGAAAAGAACAATGCCTCAAGTGTATAAATGTTACCTATCCCCAAAGGGGAGTATGTTTGCGTTGCTTTTATGTATCTTCCAGCTAGTATATTTTTAAATCTTTGAAAGTATTACATATTGAATGCTTCTGTAAAATTCATTGATAATAACTTATTGGAGCTATTTGTAATTTAACATTTAGACCATCATGACTGTGGTAGAGAGGGATTTTATTATAAAATGTTGTACATATTTGAAGAATAACATTTGTTATTTGTTGTTGAAGGTTTTGTCCCATATTGATTCTATCTTGCAAAGCCCAAGAGCTCCTCCGTTAATATACAGGCGCAGTAAAGGGCCAGTGCAAAATTACATTAAAGAGAATGGACAGGAATGTGGATTTGAGCACCTTTCACCCACTATAGAAATGTGGGCAGATCAGCTAATGGCCCTGAAGGTAATGCATTATTGTACTTGGCTTTATATTCTTCCTATAATCCAGTGACCCCTCCTTGGTCCCTTCCTATATGTAGGGTTTTTTTCTGTGCGCAGCTTTTGTTATTGCCTGACTTGGTGTTAAATTTTAAAAATGATTCTGCTATTTATATGCCATTTTAAAACATAGTGGGTGAAAAATGCGCAGTGTTCCTACACACCAGAGGTATTCCTCTGTGTATATCATCTAAATGGGTTTGTTCACCACCTAAGAAGGCACTTAAATTTTAGAGTTGATGTGCTTCGTGCGTTAATGACGATCCATTCTCTTTTTCCCCTTTGTCTTGTCCAAACAGTAACTTTCTGATCAAAATACAAGTGAAGGAATTCTGGTTAAAGCCAAACTCCTGTGACCAGCACTTCTTATTTCACTGAAACTTTAATATTTGATGTACTTTAGTTGTAGAGTACCAGGTTAAGCAAGGCTGTAAGAATGTAAGCAAGATACTATGCTGAAGTTCCATGAAAACTAAACCTGTACTATCTCCAGTATAAGAATGTTTTTGCATATGAGAAACAGAAAATCTCCCTGTTTCTGTAATAAAAACACCCTCAAGCAGTTACTAAAATAAGTTGTGTCCCCTCCTGTCCTTTAAAAGGATTTGCATAGGTCCTTGAGAAAACTGTCTCTGGAATTGGCACCCTGGCACACTGAAGATCTACAAGACAACAGGGAGTCTATACGAGTTGAAGACCTCCAGTTCATAGTAGATGCCATTTTGGAAGAAATAGAAAATAAGGAAAAGGTAATTCTTCCAGGGGTTTATAATCACATGTTACTGTGGAAATCTCAAATGTGGTCTTACCATGGTGATTAGATTTTTGCATTTGAAAGCCTCCCGGGGTTTAACAAATAGCTGTTTGAAGACATTCAATAGTCAGAGACTATTTTAATATAATGGATAAATTCACCTCGGGGAGGACTGCTTTAATCAAAGTCATTTGATCAGCGAGGAATTTGCATTGCCCTGTAGTCTCAGGTTATCCTGTTCTGTCTGTTTCTCAGTCAGCATTGAGAATACATAAATGTACTTGCTAGGCAACAGAGGAAAACTTCAGAGTTTTTTTAGTTTGCTGGATATTTGTGTCTGAAAACTCTCTTTTCAGTATGTCTTCAGATTTGAGAATATTTGAAATGCCGTGATTTAATAAGGGCAGTTACACCCGTTTTTCTTCATAGACTAGTTTTAAGACTGCTTATTGTTTAAAAGAATCCTTGCTTTGTGAAGCAGTAACACTGACGAGTCGCTCCTTCTGCTTGCTACAGAACAGCCAGACACCATCCGTACCAACCCTGTTAGCAATAGTCTCTCACTTCCAGAAGTTGTTTGACGTGAATTCTCTCAGTGGCATTTATCCACGAATGCATGAGGTTTACACAAAGCTTGGGGAAATGACCAACGCCATGAGAAATCTCCAGGAGCTCCTGGAACTAGGTAAAGACTTGCCACCTAGCATATGTTCACACCATTTCCAAAGGGAGAAGACAAGCAAAAGCCTCATCTCTCCATTGAAAATTTGGTGAGATGATAGGAAATGTGTAAACCAGGTATATTCTTCACTGGAAAGATAAAAATAGGTTAATTGGCAGTTTAAATAGCAAATCCCCATTATTTGTAAGCCTTTGGTAGTTGCTGAGGAATACGAGGGACACGGATCAGAAGAGTAACAGAGGAAATTGATTTAATTCTTGACTATCTACTCTAAAGATAACAAGTTTTAGAAAAAAATAACTTGGCCTCTGCTGTAGATTTCTCCTCAGTGATTCATTCTAGTGTATTTATGTCCAGTCCTCAGAAACTTCCATCTTATGCTGCTAAACTTAGCTAACATTAGTTTATTTCTGATCTGCCTATCACAGGCACTTAATTTTCTGTGAATGGTGGAACTTGTATGACTAGGTGTGGGAAAACCAAATAAAATCTGGGCACCTGCAAGAACTGGATTGTGTCAAAAAAACTTTCCTGTTAACACTGTTACAAGGAACATGAAGTGTTTGTTTTTCCATAGACAGCTCGGCTCCACCCACTGTGGTAGTGGATACTGTTGGGAAACTGTGTGACATAATTAATGAGGACGTGACTGAGCCGGTACAGCAGCTTCTGGGGACCCAGGACGTCCACAGGTATGTGCAGCTGCTCCACCAGCGGCCCTCCTGCAAACATCAAATCTCCTAATTGAGAGGACAGGCTAGAATGGATGCTGAAAGAAGCTTCACTTATTGGTTACAAAGTCAGCAAGCTGCAACAGTAAAGGAGTTGCTATGATCCCCCATGAAACAAATCCTGAATATTTTCAAAAGGATAAAGAGGGCAGAGAGAAAAGTCAGAAGATTCCAAAACCCTTCCTTGGCTTGCATGGATGAGGTGATCAAATGATGTTTCATAGGATGCATGTTGCATAAGAAGACAAAGCAAATACTGCACGTGGGTAGGGAGGAGAAAGTGTTGCAAAGTTTCAGCTGTAATGTACAGGTTGTTAAGAGAGTTGGCTCAAGCTGACTGCAAATACTCTGGGAACTGGACAAATTCTGTTGTATCTTCAGCAGATGATCACATACACACACTTGGTAGCAGACTGTATGAACTCACACTCAGCCTGTGCTCCACAAATGTACTAACACAGAGGCAGGTAGGGAGCCTGACATATGCTGAGTTAGTAATACTGACTCCCTCAGCCTTCCTGCACTCACCACAGTTTTAACTAGGGAATGGCTGCTTGTCAGATATTTCCTGCTCCACCTCTAAGGCAGTTATATCACCCACCCCCAGGCAGTATGTTTAGCATACACGAATTGATGTTCCAGTCCAAAAATTACCTGGTGCCTTGTAAGGAAGAAAGGATGTATGTAGGGCATGAAGAGTGAAATTAGAGCTCCTCTTTTGTCAGCTAATAGTTGGCTGCAATTTCAGAACTTAAACCCACATTTTTGGTGTAGATGGTTTTATATGCTGTTAAGCAGCAGAGTTATTAAAAAGTCATGGCATAGTATGACAAACTAGCAAAGAGATGAATTAAAAATGTCTTGGCACCTTTTATCTGACAGTCTCATTTGCACCTTTCAGTATAATCAATAAGTTAGAAGAACATGAGTGCTTCTTTCCACCATTTCAAGCTCTCATTCAAGATTTGCTCTGTCTTCTAGGTGAGTAATATTTGCAACAGTTGTAATTATCTTCACGCCAACACTTCATCCTAAAACTTTAAATAGCTAACAGATGTTTTGTTTACTGCTGGTGCACTGAAGCACAAGGAGGATGCAAGGCAAGGTGCCAACTTTTGCCTCACTCTCTTTCCATCTTTTCTCAGGAAGTGACTCAAATATATCATTTTTATTGAACAAGGGGTTGTATAGAGTCAATCATATTACTCGTAAGAGAAGCTAAATTTTTTGGTTTTCTCCAAAAGCATTAGAAAATGTGAGGTGTTGATTTTATTTGCTAGCTGTATTTCTAGCATCTTAGAACTCTGTCTGAACTCAAAGATGTTCTCAATACGCACACCTTACTGTTTTGATTTTTGTTCTGTTTCAGAGATCTGTAAGCTGGATGATATTTTACCTACAGTGCGAAAGTTGAAGTTGGCAGCTAGTTAAGGGTTACTCTGGTCTTCTTTAGCAAGATCATCTTACCTGTGACAGAACACATTGGTGCCTATGACATGACAGCTACCTCTATCCTCTATTACCCTAACCAAAAGACTTTTAACATAATTAAAAGCTGCTGCATTTTTCTTATTTTTCTTAATTCTTTGTCATTTTAAGAAAAACCCACTATAACTCCAGTCAGCCATCCTTGAAAGAGAACTGGTATGCTCTGTATCAGCCCAGGAAACTGAACCCAGCCCAAGGCCAGATGTGCTCTAACCGCTAAGCATTCTGAATGTTGCTGACACAGTAAGCATGAGATAAAGGTGCTCTAACTGCCTTAGCCATAACAGTTCCATCAATGGCCTGTGTTGGTTTGCTGGACAGCCTATTTTAAAATGTTTACATTTTCAGATCAGTTTGGGATGTGAGCAGATTTTTACTGTGTGAGTTATGTATTGCTGGTTATGGATGGAGGCAGACTAGATTTGTGTAATCTAAGCCAAATGTATTTGAAACTTGTTTCAGGTGGTGGTTTATGGGCTTCTGCCTAGCACAGATTTGAAGCTATATATTTCGAAAGGCATAGATCAAGATCATTATGCAAGACAGAAGTTTATTGTACAGAAACAATACACCAAGCTTCCAAAAATAGTTTTGGTATAATTTGCTCTGCTGTTAAGAAAGCTTACTTTACAAAATTCTGCTGTTCCTCAGGCAGAACACTTTACTATCAAGGTTTACAAGATTTTGAAATGTACTGCAATAAAGAACAAAATACGTTAAGGCATCACAAACTGAAACCTTAATGACTTGGTGAACTGATCTCCCTCCTCTTGGAAGCTCGTTATATACGTATCTGCCAAGATACTTTTGAACAGTGGAATAGCAATTTCTTAGTTTCTCAAAAACCAGTTGCCATTAGAGTCTGAAACAGGTTCTTCCAACGGCTTCTGTAGCCCTCAGATGAAGAATGCTGTTTAAAATTTATTCTGTGAGAAGTACAAGGCTTTCATGTTAAAACAACATGAATCGGATCCTGGGGAAACGAGACTGCCAAGCAAAGTAATAACACTGAGCTGACACTCTGAAGGATCTCCAGGCACAACACTTCCTTAAGAGGGTATCCATATTTGAGGGTTCTCTGGGAGAGAGGTGCCAGAAATAGCAAAAATAAAGAACTCCTTATTGAGGGGCAATTTATCCCAATGTGGGGCGGTTTTGTTTGTTTGTTTGTTTTTTTTTCTGAGTAGGATCCTTAAATTTACATGTCCTGAGCTGAAGACTGCTTCAGATTTGCAGTGACTGTTCAAAACACGTTAATTACAGGAGATATATACATTCTTACAAAGTTGAAAAATTAGTAACTTATGTACATGAGAAGAAATCATGTTTTCTTGCTCCTACTCCTTGTCAGCTCATACCTGCAAGACAGACACAAGTAATTACAGTTGTTGCAGACTTTCTTTAATGTTTTAACTGGCACAGTAGGGAGAACTTGGGCTGCTTTATGGCCTGTGCTCCACAGGCACCATGGCAAAGGAGCTGCGGGGACGGGGTCAGCCTTCACCAGGAACTTGGAATGAGTCATTTCCTCCTGCTCTGTAATTGCCATATCCCTCTGTGAGGCACACAGGCAAGCAGGGCCAAGGGAACTTGGTTTTCCCACCCTGTCTGCATGGATGGCAGGCTTCTGGACTACCCGTGCTTCATTTCTTGGGCTCCATTGAAGCAGAAAGAAGGAAGAACTACCACTGTTAACTACAGACATAGAAGGGGGAAAAAAACCAAACCTTGGTTCTCAGTCTTTGCCTCATTCCAATGCTTAACTGAACCACAATGAACACACAAGCAAAATTGCAAGTGGCTTATTATAATAGTTGCTGTAAATGCTTTGTAATTAAAGTTTTATCATATATATATATATTGCTGATCAGACTATTAATTTAGTTAAGATCTTTATCCAAGTTAAAATTTGTCACAAGGTTGCTTTAATAAACATAATTCTTTTACTTACGTTTCCCAGTGCCTTTCATGGTAACTTAAAATATGCTGAAGAGTATAATTGACATATTATAGTTGTTTCACAGGGCAGGTATTGCATAAGAAACTAGATTACCAGACAATTTAGATAAAACTACCAGATTAGCTCCAAGTTAGTCCTGTGTTTGTGGGTCATATGTTCTTGCTCGCCAAACCACAGGGCCCCTTTACCAGCACCCCAACAAGAGGTGCACAAGCTCCAGCAAAACAGGTGTCATGCTCTAAAAGCATGGAGATGAAAACTTACCACTGTGCAAAGCCTTTTATCAAGTCCTCCTGCGACAAGTCAATCCGCACCTTTAAAAAGCACATTTTCTTTCTGTGTATGTTATTCAGCATACAAATCGATTAGCTAAGCTAGCACTCCTCCCACATCAGACACACTTAAGGTTAGGCTCAAGGAGAAGGAGCTTCCTGAGCTCCCAGGACCTGGGCACTAGCCAGCCTCAGCACTGCCTCTGGCTTTCTTAGTATCACAACTTGAAGAAGTGATTCCAGTTTACACAGAAAGATTAAAGCACCACTGGCAAATTCTGGGTTTAATCACCTGTCGTTCTGAGCTTGTGCTACTGGAGCCATTCCCCAATAAGGCAGCAGCAGATCCCAGGAAACACGTTTTTACTTAAGAAGCATACCTTTGAAATGAAGCAGCACACAAGTCATCTGAGCCCATACAAGCTTCCACATGGGTACAGCCTGACTTCAAATGAAAATATGGCAGAAAAAGTTGTTTCCGGATTGCTAGTCCTACTTCTGAGGCTTAGTCACTAGAACCATGTTTCAGGATCCTGCCACTCAGAATGCTCAGCTCTATTAAACCAGTAGAGCAGCTTTGTTAAACTTACTTTCCCCAGCTCCTTCCTGTCCTGTGAAATGAATGGCCTGCTGTTCTTCACTGCAACGTCCAGCGTCCTTTTCTTGACATCTTCCAAAGATTCAAAGAACTCAAACCTAAAAGCAAAGTTTGGAAAGGAGAGACTTAACAGTTAAAATCCTATAAGCACTGGTGGCCAGAGAAGGATGGTAATGAAAAGGCAATTTTTATTTGCATTGTAAGAAATCTCTTCCAGGCCTCACACAAGATTATGACACTGTTGTTCAGACTGCTCACTGTGCCAGGGGGAAGGAGGAAGACATGCATCCATGATGAGATGCTATTTACCATCATTTTCCCCCTTCGTGGAAGATCAGCATGTTTTCCGTGCAACCTGCATTACTCAGAGGAAGTAGCTGAGCCAACCCCCTAAGTTTACAAAGTCAGTTTAAACCACATGAAGAGAAGACAAAGGTTGAAATCTGTGGCAATTAAGTTCTTAATGGCTCCGACTCATGCCTCTGGCACACATCATCTGATGTCAAGTGAGTTTTGTCCACGCTAAATCACTGAAGTTCTGCCCACCCGAATAGCTTTTCCTCACGTCAGAGTTGTAAAACAGGTAATGTGTTTTGGAGCTAAGTATTGCTCCACCTATTACACTTAATTGAGGATGTACAAGACACGTCAATACCGAGGATGAGGAAAAAGTGATGCTACTCTAACAGCTGTGCTGGCACAAGATCAGTGGTGTTACAAGAGAACAGTAATCCACCACTCTAGTGTTGAAAATGAAGTATTTTAAAATCTTTTCTCCATTTCTGACCTATACTGACATGTATAGGATGGACCCAACATAGGAAAACTGAGCCACCCAGGATCAGCCAATATTCACATACTTGTACTTTCCTCTAAATATGGGGTTAAAACAGCTTCTCAAAAGAGCTCTAAGCATTACTATGTTTGGTTTTATAGAAAACACGTTCCAGTTCAGTGGGGGAACTGTGGACATGAGACTGTCAGAGAAGAGGTGGGAGCATTTCATTCTGCTCCCATCAGGTCTCGATGAGAACATCCATCTGTCTGTGTCAAGAATGGTCCGGTCCCAAAAGGCTTTGTATTTCTGCCTTTGATTTTTGGAAAGCTGTCAGGGAAGTGTCAGGCAAAAAAGTACAAACTGAGGAAGTGGCTTTGTGAAGCATCCAAATGGAGAGATTGCCTCTGCAATAACAGGGAGTTAAACATGGGTAGGGGGATGTCTGCGTGCAAAGCAACAAGTGCAGGCTGCCCCTGCTAGGATAGCAGAAGGGGTGAGAACGGACACTACCGCAGACAGACCAAGGCCAGCCCCAAGTACTTGCAATCACAAAGTGCTGGGGTTTTCCATAAGACCTGCAAGTGTCCACAAGACAATCCTTAGCAGCACCAGGCACAAACCCTATGCATGCCCTTTCATTACATAGAGATCATAGCTATTTCAGCAACAATCATAATTAACATTTTCTTACTTCTCATCATATTGGGGGTTCAGAGTTTTTTTCTTAACAGAAGTCTTCTTCCTGCTTGTCCATCTTCTATCTGGAAGCAGGTATATACGAACATATGGATCTACTCCACGATTGGAAGAGGGTACTAAGTTTCTGTTAAAAGAAATACAGTGCTGACAAGCAAGGCACATTCTTGCACTGTGTCTTCATACCTTGTCTCTCAGAATCAGACTAATCCTTCATGGGCCAGAAACATTTATCTTGGGAATTGGAACATAAGCAAATAAAACTTTAAACAAAATTTTCACTACTTGAGTGTGTGGTCACTTCCTGAGATTCCTAAATTAATGTTAACAAATTCAGTCATAGGTATCCAGTCCTTGTCATGATGCCTATCACGACATTCCAAGGCATGCACCAGTTGTTGGTGCTGGTCAGAAGTAGTACTGGGTCAATGAAAGCTAAGCTACCTCTGCTGCACTCCATTGACCAGAGCTGGGCTTAGTGTGGCTGCACAGACTGAAGCCACCCAATGCTGGTGCATCTCAACTGGGCAGCTTACAAATCACAAGGTTCTGCTCCAGCTTTGCTGACCATCTGACAAGCTCAGAGCTCTTTCCCTTTCCTTTACAGACACAGCAAGCAATTGTCAGCATTACCTGCAGCCATTCACCAGCACGACGAGACTCTGACGTATTGAAGCGTACCGCACTGTGAGCTGAATCTCTCCCAGAGGCATTTCAGTCCCACTGTAAGACAATTGCACAATCAAAGCTTTTAAACACAGCTATTTAACCGACCACACGCACAAAACAGGAGACAATGTTGGTGCTGCATTTTTAACTAAAACTGATTTTCATGGCACTGTTCTTTCTGCCATCCTAAGGTTTGATGTCCAGAAAGCAGCTGGACCACAGAGATGCCACAGAAACAGCACTCCTGGTGGTGCCAGCACTGCCTAGCCTGCCTTCCATAATAAGTACCCCATTTCAGTCCCTGAGTACAAACAGCCAAAAAAGCACCTACGTGGCCTGCTGTAAGATGGAGCAGCAAAGTACAGGTGAGCACGTTACGCAGCTCCTTCAAGTATGTCAGTATTTGCAAAATGGGACCTTTTTTATATTTCATTCTGCATGTTATTAAAGTGGCTTCAAATCCAAAACCATCGCTTTAAAATGGTTTAAAAACGGTTTCTAAATGAGGCCCTGTTCAGAGCTGGAGAATTTGCCAGTCCAGAAATGCGAGACTGAGCAGCTGGAGCTGGGGTTGATGTTCAGGTTTATAACTGCCCTGACGCTCTCTTAATTGAGGTGGACCTTCTTTGCTACTTCAGCTCATTAAGGATTCTACTAACTCCATTCTGCATCCCAGGAAAAACAGACCCCGCTCTCCATCTTCCTTGACAGAGCCAACTACCTGCAGCCTCACACTTAGCACTGTGGGAAGGACACACACGTAAGAGCACCTAGTCACAAACACTTTGCTCACAGCATTCTGAAAGTCTTAAAAGTTTCTGGATAAAACACAGCATCCAAAACTTTAAGCAACCAGGTAATGCTTATCGAGATTTTATGTTTTTACAGAAATGGGATATTCCGACTTCCAATACCCTTTTGCTAAAATCATGGGCATTATGGAACCAAGGATATTCTGTGCAAGAGGCTCTTAAACAATATAAAGCAAACATAAGCAGCATCTCTTAGGAGAGCCAGAGAAGGAAACACTTTCACTTTACACCTGAACTGATAGTAACCTCATAATTTACTTTGCTGTTGACTGGAATACTTAGGTCAATTCTTCATAAGGTGATTTGACACAAAATTCCAAATGACTTAGCAGTCATGAATTCAACCATATACAACAGCAAACTATAAACCCTAAACCTTTTCATACAAGAACAATTCAGCTGGAAGAACACCTACTTATGAAGTTCCAGATTGCTGCTACTTAATTCAAAGCAAGAAGAAGGCAGAGAACCCAGCGAAGCAACACTGGGCGCAAGCCTCAGTTCCTGTACGACTGGCAGCGTGGGTGCTACCGCTGCTCTGCTATGCAGTGCTGATGATGTGTGATGCTCTGGATTTTGGCTGTGCTCTGCCTCATCAGGGCCAACAACAGCTTCGCTTGGTACCGATGCTGCTGAACTGTCCTTTGTGTCCAGGTCTTCTCTGCTGTCCTTTTTCAGCAGGGATTCAGGTGCTGCAGAGTCTTTGCTCACTGGAGGTACTTCTGAGACTTCTGGGTCTGGTGCGGAGACAAACTTTTGCTGGTTTCCACCCTTCTCAATGACATGCACAGGTCCTTGCTTTGAGGCACTGACACCAGCCTTGACTCTTTGTGGATCGGGTTCTTCAACATTCAAGGTCTAAAAATCACAGGGGAGAGAAGTGAGTGCTGCTCCCAAAGCACCAGGGTTAATGTGAGCATTATGGCCTGGGATGAAATTTCACCACAAAACTGTAACAGCATGAATCTGCCATTGGAAATGAAAGAGGCCTATGGGATTAGCTGTGGTGATCCCTTCCCTTGTCCTACTGTGTACGTATTTAACGCTGTCTAAACACTAACGCAGAGCACAGTGAGAAAACAGTTCCTAAGCATCTGCCTCCTTTACTGTTTAGCAGCTTTGATTTCACCAGCTTAGATTTTCTCAGTCCAACTCTTTATTGCTATGAGAAGGTTTTCAGCAATGGTACTGCACTGTTTTAGGAAGCCTCAGGGATACATCTCAGCTCCACCATACACTCTTAATGGCAGTTAAAGTCCTTGTCACACTTTTGTTTTCTACTCATCTGTGAAGCAAAGCTGCATTTCTCCACACCCCACCTTTCTCCCCATCTCTTTTCTTGTTAGAGCTGGGTGTTTCCATTGAGGAAGCCAAGTGAATACAGGAAAGAACTTACCCGCAACACAAGTTTCATCTTAATGAAACTGTCTGAACTGGAATGGTCCAGCTGAAATCTTTGATCCAGAGTCATGTTTGGGTCCGTAAGTAAGTGGGAGAGACATATCACTGAAGTTCCCAGGACACTGTCCCGATCCTTGTCTTTTATCTAGGAGCGGGGGGAAGTTATTAGATGGCAAGCTGGAAAGCTACCACCAGGAATAGCAAAGCAAGAAGGTATTTCAGACAGAAACCAGAATTAACTTTTTTACTCCAGGACATACTATTAAGTATGGTTACTTCCAAATGGGTGATGCCACTATTTCAGGAGTGTAACAAATTAGCATGTTTGAGTAAAAAACACATCTCCTATGCAGAGAAGGAACTGCTTTATCAGGCCCTGGCATTTACCTGACTTTCCTTACTTACTTGGGGGAAAATGTCCCAGTCACCAGGGATGACAACTGGTCTTTACAAGCTTTTTAGGTAATAGCTTGTTTTAGCCTATTATCCTTAGCATACCTTCCAAGTTGAAATCCATTTCTGTGGCCAAGTGAACTGCCAGAGAACTGGCTGTGACTGCAATGTATGCTCATGAGACACAGGATTTCTTAGTGAGACAAAATACCAAGGCGAAGAGATTGGTTGAGAATTATGAAGGCTGCAATTTCTGACAGCAAAATATTCATGGCTTTACTGTACACAGACCTGTATAAAACCTCCTTTGCACATGATCCTAGAGCAAAGGTAGATACCAGCATCACCTAACAGAGAATCACCCATGCAACAACAGGTGCTTCTTCCACCTCTTAAGTAGGAGTACAAGCATACAGAAACAACCAGCACTGAAATCACATCCACCACAAAACAGGTTTCTTCCTAAGGTTATGCGCTTGGACTTCAAAGGAAAGGCTTTTCTCTCACCTCAACATGGAGTGACTGTGAATGAGCGCTATGGACAAAGAAGGTGAAAGCCTGGCCCCATGTTGGATCTTTGCTGAAATTGCAGGTCTGAAACAAGAAGATTGTGGCAAATATATCAGCTTATTCTATAAACAGCAAAGAATACCACAACACTGATTACCAGAGAGGTAACCCTCTTGTTTTATTCAGTGATGCTACACATTAGTTGTATTGAGACAATGAAATTTCCAGGTCAGAACTGTGCAGAAGCAAAGTCTCTGGCAAAATCAGAACAAGTTCTGTGGGGCATGGAAATGCCGACAAACAAGTCTGGTGAGCTGCAGCTGGCCCCAACCAGCACAGCCTGGACCAGCAGCCTACCTTACCTGCAGCAAGGCACCGCTCCCTCCCTCCCACCCTTCCACCAAGAGAGTGCCAGGGTGCTGCTTCCAGCCTGCAGGCACCCACAGCCAGCTCCCAAAGCTGCAGCGAGCTGGCAGGGAAGGGTAGGAAAGCTAGAGGGGTGGTTTGGTGGGTGTAGAGCTTGTGGGAAGAGTGCACAGCTTCAGCACCATCCACTTCAAGGATGAAAGTATGGAAAACACCCACAGGGGCTGCAGCTGAGGCTGCTCCATAAACCAGCTGCTTCTGCCAGGCCATGAACACAGCAGCTGCTAGGAAGACAGAACTCAGCTGTTGCTCATGCTCATCAGGCAAAAGTAAGTATTAAATAATGAAAAATTAACTGGAAGTGAAGTGAAGGAGATCTAGCTACATCTCATCCAGGTTAAAATCAATAAATAAATAATAAAAAATAAATCAGTAGAACTGCGAAACACAGGAGCCAGGAGACTGATGAGGAAGCAAATGCCTCTGATGAAAATGACACCCTGCCCTGAGAAAGCATGAGCCAGGTTGGAGACCTATCATTTGTGACTCTTCAACCCTCAAAGAACTAGAGTATCTTGACCTACAGGACCTCATGACCATGAACACAAAACCACACACCTGTACAGCAGCTGGGCAGGCACCCACTAATCAAGCACAACCCAGTGATGCTTCCACATGCTGAAGTGGACCCCCACATCCTAGCCTCTGCAGCTCTGACTATAACTAGAGCTCTTCACATCAGCTTCACTGGTCCTACCCTTCCTAGGGGTTACTTGGTGATAGTCACCCATAAAATAGAAAGTATTTAAGGAAAGCAGAAGAGTCAAACAGCCTCACCTTGCTTTTCTGAGTCTTGCTTCCTACTGTGAGCAGGGCGAAGGAGGAAGGTTCTCGCTCCATCTTCTGTCAATACAAGGGAGAAAAAAATAAAGAAAGCAGGAGAAGTAAAAAAAAAAAAAAAAAAAACCACCAAAAATGAAAAAGAAGATACATTTATAGTTTACAAGAAACAATATCAAGCCACTAATTTTAGTGAGATAAGTTGCTGGAAAGCTGACACTAGTTTTCAGATGTGGGACATCTGAAGAGTGCAGTACACAGGAGAGACTACAGCCAAAACACAGCACAGTCTTACTCTCTGCCACCTAGAGTACACATTTAAGCCACAGTTTTATGTATTTAGGTTTCAATAGGTGAGCAGTTAAAAATTTGTCAGAAGCTGGAAGGAAACAGAGTTGAAGGCTCAGTGGAAATCTTCATCATTCCTGTGTGAAACAGAACTCTCAGAATTGGTTTCCAAGGCTCAGGAAACTTGCTGTGAAGCAATTAGAAGCAAGTCTTTGGCATCAAGTAAGAATTCCTTCCAGAAGCAATAATACTGAACCTCTTGTACTGCGCTTCTTTACACTAATGCTATAGAAATTAAGGCTGGTCTTGGCACAACACTGTATACAAAGTGGATACAGTGAAGTCCAAAATTAAGGATTATCAAGTGTGACGCATATGACAGTGACAGTGCTGGGAACTTATCTAAAAAGGCTGCATTTAAGAGGAGAGCTACTCAGAGAGAATAGGAAGCTTTATCCATTGCTCAGAGCTGTGGTGATGTGTGTAGCTTGTTCAAGAAAAAGAGGAGAAAGACAATGCTCCCTGTAACCACCATTTACGTCACAGTAGCAAAATGCAGTATTTGGGAAAAAAGGTAAGCAGAAGCAAAGAGAGAGAAGGCATGAGTGACAGCGTGGCTTCTGAATCCCTCTGAAACTGAGGGGAAGGAATCTGGTGATGAGGTCTCCAGTGGACAGGAAGGTTACCACAAAAAAGCATATTCCTCCCATCCCAACAAGGAAGGTCACACTGGAACAGCTCAGCGTGGGAAGAAGCCCTGTATCAGTCAAAAAGGGTACTATAGAATCAGAGAATAGTTAGGGCTGAAAAGGACCTTGAGATCATCTAGTTCCACTGCACAGGGATGCCTCACCCAAGACCAGGTTGCCCAAGGCTTTGTCCAACCTGGCCTTGAACTCTGCCAGGGATGGAGCATTCACAACTTCCCTGGGCAACCCATTCCAGTGCCTCACCACCCTTACAGTAAAGAACTTCTTCCTTATAGCCAACCTGAGCTTCCCCTGTTTGATTTCATTATCTGTTGTCCTGTCACCACAAACCCTGATGAAGAAACTTACTTGGTCTGATGTCTGGAGGCTCTCTGTCCAAGGTATAAAATAAAAATAAAGACAGCCCCACACACAGTCAGATATTTCTGATTCCCCCTCAGACCTTCTAGATTTTCACTGTGGTGGGGGGTGGGCTTTCAATCACTATTTTGAACCCCAGTCAGTTTGATTCTGATGGTGATAAGATTATTTCTTCTTAACCACAGCTAGTTTCAGTTGCTACGATACCGCATAATCCAGAATGTTGTTTTGCAAGCATGGGAGAAGAATATAAATTTTACCTTGAGGTACTTGTTATTTTTGATCTTCTTTGCTCCACATTCCCCATTTGAATACTCAAAGTGGTTTTTCTGAATTATGAAAAGAGTATTTAAAACCAGTTAAATTTGTGGGCTTTGATGAAAGGTTAGGAGTGAAGGATGCCTGCACATGATTTGTACTTACTGGAAGGTTGAAGGCACTGTCCAAGTAGACTATCAGAATAGCTGTAGACAGACCCTTCTTATCCTGTGAAGGCCCAGAAAGATAAAACACAAGGTAGGCATGATCACCCATCAAGGACAATGTAAAGCACAATACGAATTCAAAACACAGTTTCTGAAAGCTGAGCATCTCTTCACCTTTCTCCTAAAACTTGCAGTTTAGATGAGCACAAGCCAAAACAGCATGACGGTTTTAAGCAGAGCAGTAAGAAAAGGTGCAAGTCTTTTCAATTCACTGGCCTTAATGCTTTTCAATCTTTCTAATGCAGAACTGCTTGGATTCCCCAGAGCAGCAAGACACCTAAAAATATGCTCAGCCACATACGTCCACGTCAGTGTCAGCAGAACAAAGCCTGGAAACAAATTTTATTCACTTCAGTGGAACTCAAATGCTTTTGCTTGATTCTGAAGCAGCAGCATCCTTGGGAGATGGGCTTTATCCAAGCAATTCTGCTGGACAAACAAGACATCACTGGGAAGCATGGCCCTACCAAGCACCAGTGCTGGGTTATTTGTCTGTGAGTGGTACAGGTTATAGACAGGGGTCCTGCACAGATCCTAGATGATGAGAGAAGGGAAAAATTATCAAAGAAGGGAACTTTGCAGTGAATAAGTTCAAGGTTTGTTAATTCAAGTAAAATGAGCTGCCAGATTTGAGTTACTCCTTAATTACCAAGGGACGTGGGGCAAGAAAATGCCATTCCTCATCAGGAGGGGCAGAGAGGTGAAATCACATCAAAACTTTTTCAGACAAAAAAAGAATCATAGATTCATAGAATAGAAAAATCAGCTCCTGTGAGTTTGCCTCGTGTCCCTAACTTCACACACTCCTTTGCTGATCACTGGATGGACAGAGCTCAGAGTATTGGAATCCTTTAAGAAAATATACTCACCTCATGTAGGTTTTCTTGGTCATTTACAAGTGAAAGCCACTCCAGCTTTAAATGGAGGTGTCCGCTTGTTGTCTTACTTAAGGGAAACCACTAAGTGGAAACGACAAAGAGTAACTTGAGAAAGGTGAGGCAGAATAAATCTTGCATTCTGAGACTTACAAACAATAGACAATATGAATTGTATCTTGAGTACCTGTGCTTGCATTTTTGATGCTTAGATTGTAGCATGTCCATCTACTCAGAAACACAAGCCAGAAAAAAAAAAACAAGATACCATGTACATGCAAAGCACATGGATATTTCCAACCAGCAGCACAAGACAGGCACCCTGGCACTGTTTGCAGAGCGCTGGGTTACAGAATGAACCACAAGAAGATGATCATTTCTTCCCCCAGCAATCAGCCTGTTTCACCAAACTAACTTGCAGCCTTGTACAAAACTTTTGGTACTTACAGGACACGAGAAACCAACATAAGATACCCCACTGCTGGCTCAGCATAACCTCAGGGCTGCCCGAGTTTGCCAGATTCATTGTAAAAATTATTGTAATGGCTACTTGAAGTTTTATGAGTGAAGGTATCTTCTCTTTGTGAAAATACCACAGTGCAAGTGTGCAAGGAATCTTTAAGCACACAGAAACAATGCAGTAGCAGAGGGAGTGCGCAAATGAATACATGTAAGCATATATTGCCAACCAGATATAGAAATATAGAGCTGTGATCTTTACCTCATCAACAGTTCTGTCATTCATTACATCCACCAGGCTTATAAGCAAGCTGAAATACAAAAAGCAAATATTTCAGTATATATTTAGGAATACAACATATTGCTTTTGGGGGGAGAAGCCACCACCAATAAAGCCCACACTCAGATCTGTTTCAGATAACACCTTCTCTGCATTATCTGTGTGCATGTGCGCTGGAACACACACTTCTGTAATACTCACTTATTTGAAATACTTCCAAAACTAAAGTAAGTTGAAAGTAAATTTCAAGTCGTGTAACCAGCCTTTTAATGGCTTCCTAGGATTTGCTGAAGGAGTCTTGGACCATTCTCTACCTTGTTCAAAGTTAGCTGCACTAAGAACTAATAACTTGGTATCAATATGTGGACAAAGGGAATAACTCCCTTCAATATTAAATTTCCAGTATGAGTAATCTGAGTGTTCTGTTGCAGAGGTTACTAGACCCTAGTAACCTCTGCAACAAGGGTCTAGTAACCTCTAATTTACCTGCCCATAAAGTCATCTTTATCTGGATCTTCATCATACAAGTCCACTTCTAAGTCCTGACCAGGCACTTCATGAACAACAAACTGGAAGAGAAGGAGGTACTGATTAAAATTAAAACCCATTCACATAGGTTTATATACGTGACATGAACACTTCACAGCTGTTTTAACACATTAAGGACATTCCCTGCTGTTTCATGGTTAATTGTGTAGGAAATACAATTGATTATAGGTGAAAATATTTCAAAACCGGTTTGCTTGGTTTTGAACTGCAAGTTAAACCTCTCAAACTGGTATTCCTAATAAGCAGAGAAGAATCAATACTAGAACGGATTACAGCTGTACAGACTGCTGTAGTGATTGATTCTTAAAGCAGCGCTTTGCACCTCCTCTAAAAACCCACATACGTAAATCAGATCAACCTGAATGACATTTCAAGTTTGCAATGTAAATTTGAATTTGTTTAAGGGAAAGAAGTGCCTCAATCAAGTAACAAGTAAGTCCACCTGCTCCAATGCAGTCAGCTAAGAGAAGGTCCTCCAAGCACAGAGATGTAAATGGCTGTGCATCCTACAGATGGAAAGGTCAAAAGATTCAGTACCTCAAATGTCTCATTCCAAATGGGATTAAGATCTCGGGAAACTGTCTTGCTTCGATACTGCACCGTGCCAACGCGAAGAAGAGCATACGGGTCCGACTTCCCCCTAATTGCACCAAGGAAACTGTCTTTCTGGACAAGGTTTTCAGCTTCTAGCAGATGAACCCTTACTACTCCCTAAATAAAGAAGATACAAAATTGTTCATGAAAAGGTGATCTTTGAATAATTATAATACGCTAACTCCTAAAAATAGTTATTTCAGGCAGCAAGGGTAATCATCATGACAGCTTTGCAAAGACATGTTTTGATGCAGTATATTTCTAATGACAGTTGTATTAAAACATTTTTTCACCATTTACCTATAGGAGTAAAATAAAACCCAATTCAAAACAAACACCTTAAACAGATACACAAACCAACCTAGATAACTGGGTAGAAGATATTCTTCAATTTATTTTTAAATCAGAAGCATGCTTATGCACATGGGATTACAAGTAAAAACAAAAAAAATAAAGTAAATCAAAAGTAAAAATCAGTTCCTGTCAACTGAAGGAGGAACTAAGCACCCACCAACAGGTTCTTATTTTATTGTGGAGTAGCCATTCAACTTCGGTTTGGTGATATAAGTTTGTAATAGGGAGCATCCCTTTGCCATTCATTTATATTTACCCCCATTAATAAGTGAATTAGGTATTTTATGGATGAAAGAAACTGAAGATCTGCTTATGTCAAACATTCACATTGGTTTTTGGGTTTTTCCCTGATTATTTTTCTTGTAACAAAGTCACCCTCCGAGCTGCCCATTTACACACCTTCACAGTGTTAGTAAAAAAACTAAGTATCCTGACACTCACTGCTTGTGTATTTACCTTCTCTAACTGAAGAGCTGTGGTATTCTCAAAGGTGACTAAAGTCTTCAATTGGTCAGTGACTCAGTGTCAAAACAAACTTCTTACGCCATATAGAGTAGGGCCCTTCTAGCCCCACCTCTTCCCTAAATTGTAAACACCCAACATCTGCTTTTATATTTCTGAAATGCTGGCTACAGAAAGCCTACAATCCAGGTGGAAACAGCTGACACAGGAGCCTAAGACACTAGGCTTGTATGCATCCACATTGCAGCAAATGTAAATTCAGGCAGATTAACACCTCTGATGGGAAGAAAAAAAAACCCAAAATGGAAACCAACTCACATACGGGATGGGGAACCTCAAGTGGGCAATGTTCATGTTCTTTTTCAGAGGCACTGTGATCCTGTTTGGTAGAACCAGCCGTGCAGCAATGAAGTCTTGAATTAGTGAGTCTGACATTACACTGCATGTGGGAGTGGAAAAAAAGCAACCTAAATCTCTACAATCAATCAGAATTTCAGTTAGAAGGAAAGAATGAGGCACAGTGAAATAAACGAGCACTGCAAAATGAATTATACTGCCTGCCTTCATAGAATCATAGAATGATTTGGCTTGGAAGGGATCTTAAGGATCATTTAGTTCCAACCCCTGCTACAGATCAGGTTCTAGTTCCAACCCCCCTTCCACTAGACCAGGTTGCTCAAAGCCCCTTGGCCTTGAAAACTTGCAGGGATGTGGCAGCCACCTTCTCCCAAAGAGTTATCAAGCACTGGAACAGGCTGTTCAGAAAAGTGGTGGAGTCACCATCCCTGGAGGTATTTAAAAGATGTGTAGATGTGGCACTCAGGGATATGGTTTAGTGGTGGACTTGGCAGTCTTGGGTTTATGGTTAGAATAGGTGATTTTAGGGTCTTTTCCAACCTCAATGATTCTATGAGTCCCTACATACAATTGCACACAGGCAGCAGAAAGTCATGCTTGTGACTTAGCTTAGAATAAGAGGAAATGGGCAGTTCAGCACCAAAACCAGCCACCAAGGGTGGACGTGGATCACTGCAGAAAGTAAGGCTGTCTCCTGTCAGTAATCTGTATCCAGCTGAGCCACTGCAAAGAAGAATATGAGCATGGGGCAGTCTCTCAAGATCTCTTTCAATCTATTCCCTATCATTCTGCAAATAAGTGTCATTGCCTTGTGGCACACACCGTGCAAGTGCCCACTTGATGCAGGGATGTTCCACTCTAGGGTTACTAGGGCTGGAGGGGAATTTAGATCTACCAGGTTGTAAATAGTGAATGGAAGCATAGGCCATATGATGAGGTGGTCATACCCCCAAACAAGTCATACAAACTCATGTGCCTTATATGTTTCCTTCAGAATGCCAACACCAGTGACGGACAAGGCAAGGAAGGAATAAGTAAGCTTCTTCATTTCACAGGGGCTCAGAGACCTTACTGTAAAATGGAAGGAGAAGCCAGCCACATTCAAAACAAAATAGGCTGGCTTATGTTTGCATTAAACATCTGAAAGACTTTCATCCTCTTGATAACCCTAGTGCTTACAAGGTAACTTCTCAGGGTAAGACCTCAACAAAATTATCACAGCTCTCAGATGAGGCTAGATTCACACAGAAGGAAAGTCCTCTCCTACTCCAAATGTGAAACCAGGAGCCTGAAAGCCCTTGGTCAGGCTGTTGGCTTTCCTATCATTAAAAACCTACCAACCAACCAACCCACAAGAAGGTCACATAATTGTCCCTTCTCTTGAGTCTCAGGGTACACTCAACTAAATACAGCTTGTACATGAGGACAGACGACTGCATCCAGTTTCATTACTCTTAAATAAGTGCAATTCGTTTGAAAGGGGGAGCTCTTGTTTAACCTGTACTTCAACCTATTCATGGTCAGGCATGTTTTGTTCCTGGCTTTCATGTGCAGTGCTGATGATCAAGAAAGGCTTTCTGTGTTCAAATCCCTGTGGGAGAACCATGGAGTGAAAATTTAGGACACCAAATTTGCACTTCATTATACGAGAGGCTGTAGGTTGGAACACCTACACACCTTCTCCCTGCAAGGATTAAGGAAAACATGTTAGAAAAGACAGATTAATTTCCCTGATAAAAACTGGAGCTCCCAAGGCTCACTTCAGGGCAAAAGGCTACTCTTGCCTCAAATTAAGAGAAAAAGAAAACTTCCTCTTACTCAACATCAAAGGTCTTCAGAGACCCTTTAATGCATAAACTGGCACCTGAAGCAGCCAGCCACTTCCTATGAATCTGCAAACCATGAGCTGCAGAGGAAGAAAGGGGAACAGAAGTGTCTGCAATTGCATTCAAAGGGATGTATTTTGTTCTTCCGTAACAGAAATTTCTGCTTGCACTAAGGAACAAGGATAAAGTGAACCTCCAATCTGGAGAAACAGTTTGAAGCTTAGTACTGAAAGCCACCGAGATTTTCATCCTTGCTCTGCAAGTTTTATGTACAAGATCAACCCAAGAGGCACTGGGGAAGAACTGCTACATTTTCTGAAGAATCTTAAAGGGTGAGCAGATTACACAGAAAGAGAAGAACATTGCTTGTTATAAATGTGGTGCAGTTCTCTTTATCATGGATTGTATCGCAGTTTGTCACAGGGACTGCAACTCTGTGATACCTTAACTTTTTTTACTTTAAGGCAAAGAAATGTAAGCTCAGACTGTCAGTCACCTAGGTCTACCTCATCTACCTTTGCAAGTAACTGGCACGTGGAAAACGTAAGGGCTTGGTTTTTAGTTTACAGAACATTGTTGTTTTGAGGATTTACTATTTCCATCCTAAATGCAATGAAGTGATTGAACCAATCTTGACAGATTGTAAAAAGCACACTCCTCAGGTCTTACGAACTCCACAGCCAGATACAATGGGATGAGTATCAGCACAACATATTTTATACAATGCTCTTGAGAATAGCTTCGATGATTACTGAAGAACACAGGTGTCCCAAATTCCAAAGTTTTTTTAAGGAAGAGTAAAATGAAGCAAAGTGAACACTCACTTAATCCCTGGAACGTCCAGGAGGTTGCTCATGCCTGCCCAGTTGATTTCCAAGTGCTACAACAAGATCAGGGAGAAAAATTATACAGGACTATTAAAATTTATTTCAGAAAAAATGTAGAATTTAAAGGGGAAGCAAATGCTTTTAAAACAAAGCCAGCTGTTTAAAGAAAGCAAAATCTGCCCCAGTGACTGCATCTGTACACTGAGACCAACAGCTGGTATCTATTCCCTTATCTATTTTATCTGCCATACATGACATCAGGGTATCACCTGGACTTGTCCTGCAAGTACAGGGAAAGAGAGCATTCAGCCCCTAGCAATGGCCACTGGCAGATGCCCTAGGGTTATACATAGTAAATCTGACACCTCTACCTAGACTTTGAAGTTGTTTCCTCATCGTTTCACTTAGGGGTTGGCCTATACCCTGAGGCAGGGGGATTTACAAACACTACCTGACTTTAGGAGTTTGTATTTCTATTCACACAAGGTTTTTTTCATGTGCTAAAGTAATACTACTATATCCAAACACAAAAACACCTCATCCAAGATCAAAAATGTATGACTTCCATGAACTCAAGCAGACCATAACCCACAAGCAAGCAAAGCTGTGTGCTATAACTAGTTTTTTACAAGACTAGAAGGTTTCTCATGTTTTATTAAACCACAATTCAACTACAAGGTGAGTGACCTTAAATTTTCAAAGTACAAGCATGACTGAATGGTCTCCCAAGATGAGTGTATTTAAAATCTATGAATGGGAAGAATTAAAATCCACCTGCCAGGAAACTTGCAGCAAAGGCCTAGGAAATGGCTCCTGTGCTGTCACCATTGGAAAGTCCTCCCATTCTTAGAGTGAAGCAAGTAACTTTTCAGGCACTACTACAAAACAACAGGGCAAAGTCATTCCTGTCTTCTCGGAGCTCAGGAGGAGCATTGAACAATCAGGAATTTGCTATTCAAATGCCTTCAACAGTTGCACAGTTTGGGTTACCAGTGATGGACAGCTTGTGTCATTCACTGAAGACCTATCCGTTCATCAAGATAGACCAAGAAGCAGGAATGCTACGGAGTGCAGTTCACTACAGACTCACCGGTTTCTGCATAAAAAACAAGGTCACTGCTCCAATGAAAGGTGCATCGGTTAGAAGAGGTTCCAGTATCACCCGCAATGTTCCATACAACTGCAAATAGCAAGGAAAACAGAGTCTGAAGGTACTTTCAGGATGCAGTTTCAAAACTGTGAGCTTTTCAGTGACTGAGATAATTTTAAAAACCCCACCTGAAGTAATTTTATTTAGAATTTAATGACAACAATAACCTTCTCCCTCCACAAACCACTGCTATGGATATCAGGCGATGCTTCCCAAGTTTGTGGAGCTTCTCTGCAACCTTGACTGACATATAATGCAGTGATTCGCTTATTAGCTTTCAACAGTGTAGGACCCAGTTATGAACACCCTGACAAATCTGTCTCTTCTGAAGTTCTCTACCAACCTGCAACTCTTTTGAGTGCCAGTGGCAGCAGCTGTCCCACATGAACTCGATGCTCTAGCACTGACCCTATTTAAAAGTCACATTAAGAAACTTAAAAGAGGTATTTGGGTGCCTTCCATGGAAGGCAACATTTGCCCAGCCAAAACGAAAGGAGATAAAACTGATTACTACACGCCTACTCATCAGTGGTTTTCCAGTTAAGTGTCGTGACCCCCCGCTCCCATTGGTACATGCTAACTCCTGCACCACAGAGCCTTGAACAGACATTAGCACTGCACGCACCTGTACGCCTTTCACTCCAAGATTAAATTTCGATATGTCCATGTGAATCTCACAGTCCCCTACGTAACTGAAAAAAAATTCTCACATTATTCCACAGTCTGAAAATTTTAGGCTGCACAGAGTATAAATGAAATTCGGTTAATGACTGACAACATGACCCCATAGGCAGAGATGGATTTTCAAGCAGCTTAAAAAGGAAAGTTGAGCAGACTGAACAAGGGTCAGATCTTCACAAGAGAAAGGACGCAGTCAGCTGCAACTGATCTACCTGCAAATTGTCAAAACAAAATCTGTATTTCACGGTTCCTTTTCCATTCTTAACACCGGCCATTAGCTGAGGCAAGCTTGCTCTAAGGAGGGGATCAACAGGCTCATTCAAGTCTCAAAGCGGTAGCAATTGTCCTCTTGCTCTCTTCTCTGCCAAAGGCTTGATCCCACCCCACCACCTGGTGATCCAGCTCCCAAGCTAATACAGAGCCATCCTACCATTACATATGGGGTCCTCACCCTGTCCACTTGAAGGACAAATTCGTCACTAAAAATAACCTGCTTTCCTTGAGGCAGAATTAAAAGGCAATGATTTGGATCAGATTTTGGTCAGTTGCCATGGAGAACATCAGGCCTTAAATAAAATGAATGCTGAGTGTGGTACTTTTGCAATTTAGAAACCACCTTAGACTTAAATAAAAGTACAAACATCACCTTATGCAGAAACCGATAGCCACTCCCCAGGAAGCAGAACCTGGCAGATCTGTTGATGCTGCTGGCAGAAAACAATTGAAGGGAGCTACCAGGTTCCTTTTCAGTCACTGAGAAATAGCTCCTTCCAGATGCAGACACACAAACACCCTGCAGGTAAAGCAGGGTGTAAAGGTACCGCAGCACAGTGAATGTGCTGCGCTTGCCACCTGCATGTGTAATTTCAGCCCATAATCAAAGGACAAGATGTATCTCTGACCACATGTATATGGGCAAATAGTGCTGTAGTTGCCAAGAATTCACCCTGTAATTTGCACACAGACACATTACCTCTCCCCCAGAAAAATGTCAGGAATGAGTAACCTGGTGAATTTGTCTCCATTTTTGCAAGCAAAGTTCTCAAATATTTGTTTACAATAGTCACTTAACAGAATTTTAAAAGCTCATAACACACAAATTAAAGCCTTTAATGTTAGAACATTCTCGTTTCTTAAATAACCAACCTCACAGGCCATGCCAAAGTTAACACAATCTTCCCTATGAGCTAGTCATGTAATTAAGCTTATTTTTACGTTTATTAGTTTCCACAAATTTGACATTATCTTACAGCCCATTACACTGGGTGCTAATAGAGTTTTGTCACAAGAGAAGTCTAAATGAGAAAGCAAAATGAGTTCTTCAATTTGCAGTAATTAATCCAAGAGGATTTAATTCAGCCATTGCCTGTGTCCAACACAATGAATAATAGCTGGGTGTTTCAATTTACAACCTTCATTGCTTTCCACAGAGTCAAAAACTCTTCCCACCCAGTCCTAGATGTCTCTTTTCTCCAGTAACACTACAATACATGCAATTGTGTTTTAAGATGTCTGAGAAGTCTTTACCTCTTTTGTCAGAGCCTGAGCCTTCAATTATCCTTAAGTCTGCTTCATACAGGCATCACCCCCACACCAGGGTGCTCAGTGAAAAGGATGCATGCTTTGTTCACTAGTTTTGCTTCTCATTTCCAGTCCAGGCTCCTCATGCCTTCGCCTGCCACCTCTGCTCAGCGTAACTTTGCTGTGCTCTCTGCTGCTCTCCCCCAGAGCATGCTTGAGCCAAACTCAAGCCTTGACACTCAAAAGCGTGCAGAGCTGAGCCCCTCTGCCACTATCAAGAAGACCATACTTTACCCATCTGTGAAGGGTGGAAGAGCTACCCATGTCTCTCCTACACCATCTGTTGCACAAGGTAATGCAGATAAGCATGCCTGTGCCATGGATGTGAACTGGAGAAGCTTGTATAAATGGGTGTATCTGTGTCTGTTCTGTACTTGGGTGGAAAAGCTAGGCTCAGTTATGATACAATGGGTGAAAGCACGGATGCTACAAGACCACCTACTGACAAATTTGATTAACCTGGGTATGTATGTGTTCCTTTAGAAAAGGCATGTGCAATTCCTCCCTCTGTAAAGTAATTCCACACAAGCCCTACCTTCTCATCAGCCCACATGCAGAAAGTGCTGTCTGGTCCACCCTTCTCAAGTGCTTTGTAAAGCAGACACTATTGCTTAGTCTGCCTGACTTTGGACTTGGGTAAATGAGCAAGCAGTATTAGACAAATAAGAGAGAGAAGAAAGCGTGACCAAGTACCAAGAAAAAACAGACCACCTCTGCCTTTTCCCTTTGCCTATCAAGTCTGACTCCTAAGGCAAGTATTCCCTTTTTGCTCAAGACTGACAAGTTTCCAAATTGTGTTTAGCTCCTGTAAGATCCTACAAACTTAGTTAACCCAAACTCCACCAAAGCTCTTAACTTTTGTGCTTCCTTTGATTACTTTCTCCAGTTCTGCACTAGGTGACAGAAACTGTCTTCTGTTCTAAAACTTGTCCATTAGAAAGTCCAGAGAGTCTCTTCTAAGAGGAAATTGCAATGCCTACATATTTTTATACATATTTTTTCACCATTCTTCTATGACTTCTTATGCACTGTAAATGCCACAGAAGAGCCTGGAAATGAAAATGTGAAACAGTTCTTCTGGAAACTAGATGATCTTAAGGTCCTTTCCAACCCTAAATATTCTATGATTCTATCGATTGAAATATATTCTTTTGGGAGGTAACAGTGCCTTCAAATACTTTGAAACTTATAGCCAATGATTACATGGCTATACAGTAGCTCAGGCAGTTGCAGAATTAGTGGGAAGAAAAGCAGCTGTAGGAGATCAAGTGGGTGCACTTGAAAAGTTCCCACTTTGAAAAATGCAGTTTTGGAGATCATTTCTGGAACGCTTCAACTTTAATTCATTTGGAAAATGCAACTCTCAGCCCTCTATGCTCAGAGGACAGAGTCATGATTTGGATCTGGGGCAAATATTTTAGAGACCCCAGAGTATTGCCAGTTTATTTCCAGCTGGGATCTTGTATTTCAGGTTTGGGGATTTCAAATCCCAGTCTGTCAGGGATCTCATATTTCATTTAGCCACTGCAAGAACCCCGATTCTTTCTTATGTGTCATATGAAAGCTGTAGATTGGGTAAATCTGATGGAAAGCAGATACATGCACAGAATACAGTCACCAGGACCTTCAGACAGGTATATGACAAACTGTGCACAAAAAGACCTGAGGGTAATCTGTTCAGTCTTGTAAGCTGTGACAAAATTTACACAGCTTAATTCCACCAATTGTGTGCATCATCTCAGGGACCAAGCAAAAGATTTTGAAAGATTTATAGCCTTCTTCCTTGCCTTTGCCAAAAGGCCTCTGTGCCTCACAAGTAATCACCTCAGTGCCTTGGTTCTCCTGCCAAAAACTCAAGTATAGTCCTTTCACATGGGGCAGCAAATACTGTAATGAGGCAGTGCTTTACAGAACCATTTCCAATGCTCTGATGCTGCAGACATGCAATCTGTTGTTAACAGATTTAATTAAAGCAGCTTCTCAAGTTCCGTTCCATGCCATACCAGATCTACTGCATCACTGGCTCTGCTGACAGCTACTGCCCATAAAAGGGATCTCTATGTGCTATTTTTCACAGTTCTCATGTAAAGGATGTAATCTGTGACATCACATGACAAATTTAACACAGAGGAAGTGCTTCTTCACACAGCACAACCCTGGACCATAGCATTTAGCACCACATCATGTTCACCTATGTGAACCTCATGAAGTTCAACAAAGCCAAGTGCAAGGTCCTGCATGTGGATCAGGGCAACCCCAAGCACGAATACAAACTGGGTGAAGACTGGACTGAGAGCAGCCCTGAGGAAAAGGACTCGGGGGTGTTGGTCGATGAGAAGCTCAACATAACTCACAACGTGTGCTCACAGCCCAGAAAGCCAACTGTATCCTGGGCTGCATCAAAAGGAGTGTGACCAGCAGGTCAAGGGAGGTGATCCTGCCCCTCTGTTCTGCTCTCATGAGGCCCCACCTGCAGTACTGCATCCAGCTCTGGAGCCACCAGCATGAGGATAGTGAAACTGAAAGCAAGAAGCATTTACAGAACACACTGAAATTTCTGAGTGCAAGACACTGACTAACACAAAGGGTAACTTGGCACTGGATTGGGGAAGAGCTGCTAAGGCAGGAGTGCTGTCTACAAGGATAACAGCATCCTGCGTGAAGTAGCTGCTCAGCCTTCCCTGCTGCAGCCACCCTGGTCAGTGGTGAGCCAGCCAAGCAGCCAAAAGGCCAGCTCACATGGGTTCACCAGTGAGGGAACTCCTAGAAAATTACAGCTAGCAAGCACCAAGACAGGGGAGTCATGTTTATAACATCGAGACATGTTAATCCTTTAATGCCCACTGCAACATAGCCACACTTCTCTGAAACCTAACCCCAGGGAGGAAAGTCAGTCACTGTGGTCTCAGCATTGCACTGGCACCCACAGCACATTGCTCTCCTCTCCAGAACTGTGATGCCAGGCTGCAGCTCTTTGAACAGACCCAGACATTTAAACATCACCAGGATGCAGCTGGCAGAGAGGCAAGAAAGGTAGTGCAAAGGGCAGCAGAGTCACATCGGGCAGTTCAAGTCCATCTCCTCTAAGCAGCTCTTCTCCCAGCACCAGCTGCACTAGTGCAAGCACTCACTGATACTCAGGTAGCTAAGAGAGCCTATTTTGTAACGGGGATTTGGTTCATTATTTCCACTCCAGAAAAGTGGAAATTGTCCATTTCTTTGATTAAAGAAAAAAAAAAAAAAAAAAAAAAGGAAGTTCCTTTGGCAATCCAGGAAAAGGCGGGAAAGCACCACTACTCATATGCTCATAGATCTGCTTCTCTCCATTTGTGGACTACATACCTCCTGTGGACACTGTAGATTTCACAACTCCCAGCTTAGTTGCTGATCTTAATCTATTAATGTAAGAGAAACTGGGTCCTCAACAGAGCCCATCAGACAGGCAAGGTAGTCTGAATACTCCCTTGAGAATACTTGGGTTATCAGATGACAGTTCAGGTTAAGTTATCAACAGGATGAGGAACAGGAAGTGTCTGGCCATTTGGAGATGCTGACGGGTCTGCCAGAGGGACAGGAATGAGGAGGTGTGGGAATCCCTCTGCAGAGGATTGTTAAAAGACAGTGAAAATGAGTATGTGGGAGAAGCAGCCTGGAGAAGTAGTTTAACAGTGAGCAGTAGCAACCTCCTGCAGGGCCTTGAAGGCATCAAATCCCTCGATGTCAACATGGAAAGCAGAAATGATTTGCCAAATGCTCCTCAACTGGTCTGGCTATTACAAAGAGCACTTCACTGACAGCACTGAAGCACAACATGTTCTGGATGAAAAATCAAGCATGTCATTTTGCAGGGAGTGATTGTGCTCTGCCAGGGCTGGGGATGCTGCCATGCCATTGCCACGTTAAGCAGCAGGCACAGTTCTGAGCAGCTCTGTGCTGTTGCCAAGACACTACAATTTCACAACTGCCTTTTTCTGGCACTACCATGAAGTAAAGCAGTTTAAATTAGGCAGCTCAAACTGCTAAACTTACAGAGCTACAGCAGCATGCAGGTGGCAATTCCCCCAGTAATTCCATTCTCCAGGCTAAGCAAGGAGAAAGTCTAGCTCTACATTGCCTCTGTTGTTAACAAAACACACAAGCTCATTCAAAACAGCCTGGGAGGTATGAAATGTTTTATCTAATTTTGTTGTTGTTGTTGCTAATAGAGCTAGAGGCAGTTTTCTGCTCAGAGAACAGCTGTAATCAAAAAAGCAGATGTGCAGAGTGGCACATGGAACAAATGGTGATTAAACCAAGAGGCTTAATCTAGGGGAAGGAATTGAAAAATAAATAGCATGAGTAGTTCTGGAAGAACTGGAGAGGTTGCACTGAACAGGAACCACAGTGGTACAAGACAGACCAAGTGCCTCCATGCCTGAGAGCTGTCAGAACAGAAAATACAATTCCAAAACTTGGGTTCTTACTACCATGAATGGCAAAGGCAAGGGCAACATTCCTATACCCATGGCAGCAGGGATGGGCCACAGCAGGTAACACCTAGACCTGTGCAGGTGACACTGCTTTCTGACTTAAAGGCTGCTGCACAACATCTCACTTCTCTAAATATTGAGGACATCCAGCTGGGGACAGATTATCTTGTATCATGCTAGTTCAATATAAAATAAGGACCTCTGGACTTCATGCTGATCTTAGTGGCCTGTATGTTCAGTCCAGCATAACAACTCACATGCAAGTGCCAAATGGGCAGTGAGTTAAGGACCATCTACATAATCAATGATATAATGTTACCATATCTGCAGGTCTAGGGTAACTTGTCTTCTGTCGATTTCTTTGGTATAGGCTTTTATTCCATTGATTCTAGGACACTGAAATAAAGAAACAAGACATGACATAGTTAATATCTTTGAAGTTAAGCCTAAGTGAAAAGTCCTACTAACTTCAATCAATTTGATTACAGAAGCATTCATTAAAGACTTTGCACAACTGCATGTGAAGTACAAGTAAACTATACTAGTTTTTCCCTTAAAGAGGCAGTGTGAGCAGCTTTTGCAGTCCTCAAATCCAAGGCTGGTTGCAAGCAGTCCAAGCTGCAAGCTTTAGGAAGCACTGAAAACTCCTCTATTACAAAAATAAATGTGGATACATGCCCCTTTTCCCATCTCCAGTCCCATGATACTGACAGCTGGTGGGACTAAATGTGTGTGTCTCCTATACATTTCTTACTTCATGGTGAAGATGCTCAAGTCAACATGAGGAGGGAACAAAGGAGGCAGCAGTGTTGTACCAATACCATTTTATTAAACATTTCGGGCTATTAAAGGCTGAACATCAGACTCCCCTTGCATCCAAGCTTTTCAGAAAAGACTGACCTGCCAATGCTGCAAAGGATTTACACTACCTTCTCGCCAAAGTGGATCTTGGTAAAGGTGCATGTTTTCAGGTGTACATTCTTTGCTCTGATTTTTGGTTCAACAATTTCTTTAAATGTCTTTTCCAGGATTGTCCCAAAGTACGGCCAAGCCTGTACAAGGACCTAAAGAATAGCAAAAGGGGAAACACTCTGAGAATTCTTTGTATATGATATCTTTTGTTGAGAAACAGACACAAACATTACAGAACACCTGGCTATTAACGTCTGTTCTTTTACCAAGTCACATTTGTGCAGTTAAGTCATCCTTATGGAAGGATCCATCTCAACTCCTCAGCAAAGGAATTTGTTTTAGGAACTGAAGGGTGAGTTTTCGACACTATAGACTATTATATAGACTATAGTCTATTGACTGCTCCTAACCTCAAGGGCTGAGCCGGCAAAGCCCAGGGTTAAAGTTGCTAAAGCACAATAGTTCATAATTGCTCTAAAGTGTCAAAAAGTTCCCTGGGGTCAGGTTTATTTAAAAAGGAGGGGAAATGAGCTTTTCATGAAGAGGAAAGTTTGCTAAAAAGAAAACCAGGATAGTTACTGGGTGTTAATTTGCAAGTTCAACCGTTTTGCTTTGAATTCCAGAGTCCAGTTCCAGTCAGAGCCTGACTAAATCTGCTTATAGGAGAACCTGCCTCAGACCTCACTGGGGACCTCTCTGGTTAAGAGGAAATGCAACTGTTTTTGCTAAAATAATAATACTGCCACACATACGCATACAGACAGGTATACATAAATACATACACACACTCTTACTTGCTTTTATTTTTTTAATCTCAGAATCAAGTGTTGTGGTCAAATTCATCAAACCCATATCACCAACCAGGCACACATTTGGCTCTCAACAAAACCTCAGTGGCAACTCTAGTATAGAGCTGGCCACAAGACTTAAGTACAGACACTCATATGACTGAGCTGTACTGTAGTGACTTGATAACTTTCTCAGACGTGGCCCACACAGTTTGTGCTATGATGCAGCTCAGAGCAGACGGCTCCTCACCTTGTTCAGCCACTCCACTCGTTCAACATCAGGAAAGTGAACCTGGATGCAAAGAAAAAAGCAAAACAAAACAGTGAATGCCACATGCTATCTGTTTCTGCATACTCCAACACATGCAAAACATACCACAGAGCCTGAACAAGCTTCAGAGTAAGTCGAGATCCCTCTGCCCTCATTCATACATACATTTCATAATTTACTACCTCGAAAAACAATAAAAGAAAAAAGAACACACGTGCACTGATACACCAGCATGCCTCTGGGCACGTTTATATAATTAAAGCAAGTATCATATCCTGTTCATGGCATGCAGCATCATTAGATTTCTCATCCTTCTCTTGATCATGCCTTGGGAAGCCATAAGAACCTGCTTCCCTTCAAGATCATGAGCTGTGCGGGTCCTGTTTCCTGTACCGGCTCACCTCAACCAGGACACTGTGCTTTGGAAAATAAGAACCTGCTTGGGGAACTCAGTTTATTGGTTGTGGCAGCATTTCCCCACCAATATTAACTTAGTGGCAATGGCTTCAGGCAGAAGCAGCACTGTAAGAGCTCAAGCCTATTAGCATACACTATCATGTGTAACACTCCAGTGTTTTCACATCTCAGAGCTTTTAAAGAGGCTAAGGACAGATTAAAATGAAGTAGTCACTTATGCATCATGTTTTCAAGTGGGACGCATTGAATGCCAACAGGAAGCGTATGGGCCCATTACAAAATCCTCCAAGTTCCCTGAAGTGATGACTTGTTTAATCACCATCAGGACAGTCAGATATCAGGCCACTCACAAGTAACTAACTGATCTCTCAAACCTCATCAAGAAGCTGCTGAGTGAAGAGCCACAATCACCTTACTACAATCGCACATTAAAGTCTTATGGATATGGTATTTTCAGCCAGTGCTATGAGCTGGTACCAGGTTATTGCAGAAGGGAAGGACAGCACAGCAGGGGACATTCAAGCTCTGCTCAGCTCCACAAGAGCACCCAAATACAAAGGGACTCCTTCAACTATCATCTAGCTTGATAACAGTCTTTGGGTAGGACAACACATTACTGCCTTGCACAAGAACTGTGAATTACACTCTTCAGTCAAAGGCTTGCTGTTTAACTCTGCAGCTTTCAGACAGGTGCTCAGAGATGTTCAGATGGAACGAACAGTAGCTTGCCTTTTATTCCAGTTTCATGTATGACTTCAGAGCCCATTTCCCCTGCTCAAATAATGCTTCAAATTATCTTCAATTATTGCATTAAAAAAGATATTACCATATTCTTTCCAAGCAATTTGTACGATAAAGTGAGAATACAGCACCAGGAGGGATCAATATTGAAAAAACACTGCTGACATTTTACAGTAAGGCATATTTTGCGAATTGGGGACCTCCACTTCACCTGCCAGCCTTTCATCTTTCACCAAACAGTCCTCTGCCAGGACACATAAATCCTGGGTAGCCTGAAGGCAGCTGGTCCCCAGCTCCTACATAACTGCCAAGTGCCAGTGTTCCACAGTATTTGTACCACAGCTCTGAATCAGTCACAGGAAGGGTAGAGAAGTTACAGAAGTTGCACCGCAAGCTGTCCTTCAAAAGACCTTGCAGCAAGGAGAGAGATGTGACCCAGAAGGAAGGATAGACCAGGACTCAGGGCAACAGTTAAGCTATGACTTTCTCACCACATCCCAGTGAGAAAGTCACAGCCCACATGTGAGATCCCCCAGCGTTAAGGGGAGAAATGTAGCACAACATAAGCCACAAAAGATGGCTGGGATTATTCACTAAAGCCAAAGCTGCTAGAGATGCAACTGCAAGAGGCAACCAAGAAGCAAACTAGTGGCTTAAGAGACCTGGAACTGCACTCAGAAGCATCAGGAAACAGGCAAAAACTGTGAGAAGGAGGCAGCAGCTAGATCCACCTTAAGAAAAAGCAAAATTGAATTCACTATTTGGGACACAGACACTGGTCAAACCAGACAGCCCACAGCAAACTCCAAAAGCAACCACAATGAATCACATATCCCTGTGTCACACCTCAGATTGCTGTGATAGGATTAGCAGCCATTTGTGGTACACTTCCATCCCACCTGACACTGCCTCATGCATGTGTTTGCAACACAGCTCCTACCCAGGAACCCTATGCCTCAGTTTCCTTTGACAGATGGAAGGAATAGCGTTGCTGTAGCTCTGTGGTACCAAAGACCACCAGGAGCTCCTTGGCTAACACAACAGGGCTCTCACAGAGGCAAACACCACAAATCAGCCAACTACAGGTTTCTGGTGAAAACCAGCTTTCTGCCTATTATGAAACACCACCACATATCCATGGGTTCCCAATACCAAAGGTCAGCTGAGCAGTTCTGCAGAAGAAGCAGAGCTTGGTATCCAGGTGTTACGTCTGTATTAGCCACTGTCTAATAAGACATAAGCTCTGAGCAAAGCCTTTCTCACCCACAGGGTATTCTTATTACATACATGTCCCACTAGTAGAATGAGAGTTGTGCTCTAGTTTGGCTCAGTGACACTACCAAGCTCTGTTCCTATCCCAACAGTTTACTCCAAGAACTTACTGTATGTTTTGGGACACCCCCACCCCCCCCAAAAAAAAAAAAAAATAACCCAAACAAACCATGTACAGTTCTGTATTTTAACCACATGCTCTGGACTTCAGACTCACTTCTGACCCTTGTTACTGGTGAGAGCCCTAGCAGCAAGGTCTTGTCCTCAAGTTTGTCATCAATACAGCACAGGTAAGAGAAGCTCAGAACACTTCCTATTAAGCCCAGAACCAGCCACAAAGACCTGCCTAAGTTAACACTATCCCAGAAGAAGACTTAATCCTGAAGCCTTGGGCAAGTCACACTATCAAAATCAGTTTTCCCCACTGACAAAAGCACGACTACTTCTTGCCAATATTTTTGGAATGATGCAAAAATTACTTAGCATTTGAAAAGAGCTTTGAAGATCAAAACCATCAGGTAAGGGCCAATTACCATCAAGTAAAGAAAATGTGTAAGTTTCTACATGGCTCCACCTTGCCCTGAAGCAGGGCACACCAACAATTATAGCAACAGCAAAACCCATGTCTGACACAACAGTGACATTCTCTCCAACACAGGAATCTATCCATGGGGGTGTGTGTATGTGTTTGCTTGGGGTTTTGTTTGGGGGTTTTGGGTTGGTTGGGGTTTTGTTTTGTTAGGCTTTTTGAGGACACACATACAGGGTTTTTAGCTCCCTGTGCAGGGGCAAAAACAAAAGTATAAACAAACCTTTTGGTCAAAGGAGGAATTAACTGGCAAAGTTTGAAAAGGACTGCTCTGTACCCAGTAATATCAATTCATCCTGGTAAAAGCAGTTTAACATCAGGAAGAAATCCAGCATGCTTGGACATTCTCACCTGCAACCTGCTGAAAGCTGCAAGAGCAACACAGACAAATCACCATCACCAGAATGAAGGTGCCAGAATGAAGGTAGAAGCCCAGCTACCTCTGTGCCAGGCACTGACTGGTTTTAGAGAAGTCCTGCTAAAGGCAGCACAGGCTGAAGTCACCTCTCCAAGACACAGACCTGGCTCTGCTCAACATGAGCAGATTTTCAGCCTGGTCTCCTGAGGAAGCACAGCCTGCCCACGTAAGATGTCTAGCATAGGAACGCCTCTATTCCAAACTCACTGGCTGGTTTCAGCCAAGAAACCGGCGCTGCAAAAGAACCGTGCAAGCTCCCTGAAACAGATGGTTGAGTCGATGAGGGAAACCCTCCCTGAGCCCCCTCTGAAGGAAAGGCTGCAATGTGAATGCATCTCCTAACAGCCGATACCAGGACTGAGCAGAACCTGAGTCACATCTGAAGGAGCCACTCACTGCGCTGCTCTAAGGGAGAACGGTTTTTAACCAAGCAGTGCAATCAGTGATTGGTCTTAGTTCTTCACTGGATGGACCCTCCTCATTTTACCACAGGGCACATGAGCAGACAACTATTTACCAGTCCCCTAAGACACTGCCATTGCTTCACAACTCCAGAAGCTTTTCTAGGATTACAACACTGCACATCCAACCCTTGCTTCCCTGAGCCTGAATTGCATTCCTACACCCACCTCTGCATGTCAGGAGAGAAGAACACAAGGGACATTTTTAGAGCTGTTTCAATTGAAGGTTCATGAACACTGAAAGGCAAAAATTGACAAATGAAAGGCAAAAAGACAAAAAAAGATGACACCACAAAGAATAAATTGAACACACAGGAGGTGAGAATCAGCCCCCAAGACAGGCACAGGGTAGAAGCAGATGATCAAATCAAAGAAGGGGATAGAAGAAAAATCTAAAACTGAGGAGTTTAAAAGAATATCAAGCACAAATGTGGTGTGGAAGCAAACACCACTGATGGAGAATAAAAGTTACCACCATAGAAAAGGAAGAGAAGCGGCAATCTGGATAAATGCTAAGACTAAAAGCACACAGTTGCAGCCCCTTTACCCATAGGTCCTACATCCTGCCTTCCAGCAGCCAACTCCAAGGATTCACAAGTCAGGAGCGAGGCCTCTGAAGACAGTCTGACTGCACCGCCTCTACGAGTATGTGCTAGGCCGCGGGAGACAGCGCTGAGATCCCCTTAAGCCTTCCCTTCTCCTGAAGGGTGCTGAACAGCCCAGGCTCTATCAACCTCTATTCACGTTTCAGGTGCTCCAGACCCTGATCATCGGAACAGGCTCTGCTGGAGTCTCTGTTTGTCAAAATCCTTCCTGGGAGACACAGTTCTCATGGTGCTGCCTCCTGAATGCTGAGTCAATGATCCTTTCCATCGACCACCAGCCCACACACTAGCAAAGCCTGACACTTTCAGCCACAAAAACCAAGAACTCTGGAGGGAGAGAGAGTGTTGTGGGGGGTGATGCTGATTTTTCAACACTGACTAAGAAACTCAGTTTCTCATTAGCAGGATTCAGGGCACTTGAGGATAAAATACAACACTGCTCTTACAGGATCAGGGCAAGAACTGACACCACCACACTCGTTAATGCTCAGGGTTATGTTAAATGCTCTGTCAATACAAACAAGCAGAAACTTCATTCAGACACAGGCTTCTGTGCCCAGCGGGAAGGAACATATGCAGGGAGCTGCACCAGCTCTGCTAGGAGACCCTGGCCTCACTTCTCAGAAGTGCCAACTGCTTTCGTTTCCCACACTATTAAGAAAAGCCAAGTGCTGTAGGCTATATAAAACAGTTTGCTGACTATAAATGTCTCCATGCAACACTCCTTACAAATAGAGCTCTTTGATATTCTTTCTTACAAGAAAGGCATTTCCCTACCAGTCCCTGACATGTTTTAAATGCTAAGCAAATGACTACGAAGGAGGAAAAAAACAATCCTCATTCTTTTCCATTATCAAACCAAGGCTACACAACAAATAACCAAAGACACAGAATAAAACCTGCAGCTATTTTTTTGAGTTTCTTCATTTTAAAACCTAGAGTAGCTAGGAAAATACGTGAAGAACAAACAGGAGTTGGCTCTCCATACAATCAAGAGATGGCTCTAAATATTGTTTCTGGAGGCAGAGAATACTATGTTTATTGATTTTTATGTTCTTCCAATGACACTAAAGAGAAGGGGAAAAAAAACTTCTGGATGAGAAGGTCTAAAGTAAGTAACGTCTACACCAAAATACCTGCAATGCAACAGTAGATATTTGAAACAAGATTTCTCCAGAGATACAGCAGTCTCTTCTATAAGCATGGTTACAGCAACATGCGCATCTCCTCGACTAAAACAACTTCCAGTTTAGCATTCACTTTACTGATCAAGACCTCAAAATCAGAGACGTTACCGCTCGGTCCAAGGCATCGCTGCTACCTCTGCTCTTTGCCCTTAGGCTGCTCGCTACGGGGCACCCCGCTCCCCATACTGCTACGGCTGCGCAGCCCGGAGCCTCCCGCCGCACACCTCACAGCGTGCCCGCTGCCGGGCCTCCCGCCGCTTGAGTCCCCACTCACCCAGGCGGGCAGGTGCCTGGCGGCCAAGCCCCGGCACACCGCCTCCTGCTCATCCTCCAGCAGCGCGAAGGCGGCAGCCAGCCGGTCGCGCTTCCACCGCCTGTTGTGTCCCCAGCAGAGCCACAGCGCCAGCCCCAGCAACACCCAGCTGCCGCTCAGCCCCAGGTACCCCGCCAGGTAGACGGGACCGAGCCACAGCAGCGTCCGCGCGGCAGACGAGAGCAGCAGCCGCGGCAGGGAGCCCGACCGCCGGGCAGCGGGGAGGGAGGGAGCAGCGGGATGCATGGTGCGAGCACGGAGCCCCCCGCTCCGTGGGGTCGCCCCTGCCGGCTGCGTCGTCCCCGCCCGGCGGGGAGGCGCGACCCCGCCTCGGGGCACCTGCCCAGCCCGGCCGCCAGAGCCAAGTGCCCGCCCCGCCCCGCCCCGAGAGCTATGGCGCCCCCCAGCGAGCGCGCGCCAAGCACCTGAGGGGCAACGGCGCTATGGCGCCCCCCAGCGAGCGTGCGGCGGGGCACACACACAAGGGGCAGCCTGCTGGTGAGAGGGAGGTCACAGCGTCAACAGGGAAAGGGGTGACAGTGGGGAAACCCATCACAGGCACGGCAAGGCGTGGACCAGCTGATGGACTGCTGCTGGAAAGGCGTCCTTTCACTTCCCACCTGCCAGGGACAGCTCTGCTGCAAGATATGGGGTCACCCACCACTGAACAGACTGACCCTAGAGGGGCCTGGATTGCTCCACACATTGCTATGGCCCAGTTCTTTCAGAAGACCTAACCAAATCCTGATTGCTGCTTAATATAGAAGGATATGAGGCATAAACAGCCTTTGGCTCTGAACAGCCATGCAGCCCAGAGCAACCCACCCACCCTTGCTGCTTGGAAGAATAAGAGTCTTTTTCTCTCCTCTTTTGATTTTGATGGGGATATTGGGGGGGGGGGGGGTGAATTTGAGATACTGAGAATTATGAATTAGGGAGTGAAGCATTATTTGGGCACCATGAGACACTTTTTGAGATGCTTTTACTCCCAGCAATATTAATTATAAAACTTTCTGTACAGACCTTAAAAGAGAGGCTGTAATTGTACAGTTCAACACTGTGTTTCTGCGTTTTCTACTGCAGCTGTCCCTGGATCAGGCAAATGCCACTCTTTGTTCAGTGGATAAGTCTGGAACATCAGTGAATGATGTTTTGATTGTGGCCCCTCTTAGATATTGGATGCACAAGATAACAAATGATGAGCCAGACGCAAGCCTCCAAAACAAAAAGAAAGGAAGCTGACCAGGACTGGGAGAGCTAGGTTTGGCCTCCATTTTGCCATGGAATTGATATTTAATTATGGGTCAGTCAATAAATCAAACACCACCACAAGTGATCCTCATTTGTATGTCAATCATTTCGCATGACTTATCAGGAATAGAAATTAACTCAGGCATCTGAAAAAACCAAGACTTAAATACCTTGTATTAGACAAACTCATGCATGAGAGATCTACTGTTTACAGGCATTTTTGGAAACAATCCCCCAAATCTTTCTCTTCTGTTAAATGAGGATGAATATGCTCTTCTTCCCGTGGGTGTTGCAAAAGCAAGTAATTATAAAACACATTTAAGAAAGTGCATCTTTACACAGTGCCCAGTAAACCTGTAGAACTTGAAGGAGGCTGCAAGACAGACAGGTCCAAAATGGGACTGGATACATTCTCAAACAACATGTCCTCCCTAACATCACAGATACACCAGCTGCGGGTGCTGGGGGGAGGCTGTGGGTAAAGGACTGCAGGAGGGACAGGGCCTCCTTGCTAAACAGCAACTCCTATAACCACTGAGAGCAAGTGGACTGAGAGGCTGGCCCAGAGGGCATTTCTGTTTGTAAAGCTGTAAAGACCAGAAGCTGGTGGATCTAAGGACTAGAGTAGCTGCCTTCTTGATATCATACATAAAAACCCCATGCAATGGTTATTTTGCACGATTATACACATCGGGAGATTTGTTTACAGGCAAAACCACACATGGTTTTGTTCTAACTGATCAAAGACTGAGGCTGAGGCTGACTTGTTATTTATTTTTCCTCACTGCCATTTAAAGCTTTGTAAAACATCTTCAGTGTGACATCTCAGCCAGGGGATGAAACTTCACGTGGATAACCTCAGCCCCAAAGTCTTATCTTTCTGAAAACCAGAAGCTTCTGAAAAAAAGGGAGGCTTTTTTAGCGATTTGAAGCTTAGAAGGTTACTTTTGCTACCAGGAGAAGCTATAATAAAAGGTGATCCAGTGTTTTCCGCCTTCAAATTACTACTCTTAAAGAGTTTGAGATAGCTCAAACTCGGAGAGCTATGCATTTTAGAAGCACCAACAGGTGGCAGACTATAAAGCACGGAAAACAGAGGGGCTGCGGTGAAATACGTACTGGATAATTTCATAAACTGACTTTTTTTCTTTGTTTAATTTTTTCTTATTCTTCATTCAGCTGATCACAAACCCCTAAGTTCAGAGGAAAGGATAAGAGACCTCCCGCTGAATAAATTAACAGGGCACTTTCAGTCCTGCAGCACAGCCCACGGCTGCTGTTTCGTGAAGGAGATGCTTCCATGAAAGCAGAACTCTGTGTCTCATCCTGCACTGTCCCGCAGGAGCCCAAGCTCAGAAACAGCCACACTCTCCTGGGCACTGCTTGTTCCTTTGCTGCCAACCCTTCACCTTGTGAAAAGACAGGTCCTTTCTAAAAATAAAGAGGTTTTAGGAACCTTAAACAAATTACACAAATAGCATAGAATTTCTTTACACTGCCTTATACTACTTAAAAAATTTTAAAGTTAAACAAAAGAAAAAGAGGAGTAGAGGTGAAAAATTACTTTTATCTCAACAGGTAACACAGAGAGCTGTTCTCAAACCAAATACTGTGCCCATGATAACATGTCTGATGCCAACCTCATGAAGTTTAACCATGTCAAGTGCAAGGTCCTACACCTGGGTCGGAGCAATCCCAGGCACAGCTACAGGTTGGGCAGAGAAGAGATTCAGAGCAGCCCTGCGGAGAAGGACTTGAGGGTGTTGGTCAATGAGAAAATGGACATGGCCCAGCTTCAGTGTGCGCTTGCAGCCCAGAAAGCCAACCATATCCTGGGCTGTATCAAAAGGAGCGTGACCAGCAGGTCAAAGGAGGTGATCCTGCCCCTCTACTCTGCTCTTCTGAGACCTCACCTGGAGTATTGTGTGCAGTTCTGGCGTCCTCAATATAAGAAGGACATGGAACTGTTGGAACAAGTTCAGAGAAGGGCCACAAGGATGATCAGGGGACTGGAGCACCTCCCATATGAAGACAGACTGAGGAAGTTGGGGCTGATTAGCCTGGAGAAGAGAAGGCTGCGTGGAGACCTCATAGCAGCCTTCCAGTATCTGAAGGGGGCCTACAGGGATGCTGGGAAGGGACTCTTCATTAGGGACTGTAGTGACAGGACAAGGGGTAATGGGTTAAAACTTAAACAGGGGAAGTTTAGATTGGATATAAGGAGGAAATTCTTTCCTGTTAGGGTGGTGAGGCACTGGAATGGGTTGCTCAGGGAGGCTGTGAATGCTCCATCCCTGGCAGTGTTCAAGGCCAGGTTGGACGAAGCCTTGGGCAACATGGTTCAGTGTGAGGTGTCTGTGCCCATGGCAGGGGGTTGGAACTTAAGGTCCTTTCCAACCCTAACAATTCTATGATCCTATGATTCTAATAGCCTTTGAGACCTTTGTTTACGATGGATAGTAGTGGCCCTTTCAAGAATAATTGTTTCCTGCAATTTTCATAAATGTCAGAGGAAATACTGAATCACAAACCAAGAGGACAACTTAAGATCTACCAGTTTCCTACAGGCGAAAGTATGACCTTGATGGCACCAGACTGCTTTCAAGCACCAAATACCTGAGCCACTTGAAGCCAATCTTGTTTTCAGTTACAGGAAAATTCACAACCTGTTTCTTCCAATATACACAAGACAGTCACCAAGGTAACGACCCACAGCTATTGTTCTGGCCTGTGATAGTCTTCACCTCTGATTTACAGATATCACCAGCGTAGCATATTAACACTGGTAGAAGTATATGTTATAGCTGATTATGACACAGGGATTTTACAGAAACTGTAAAGCTTTGAAAATGTATTAGTACTAAATTTGCTGTCTCTCAAGCTGGCCATGGTAACTAAGGCAACCATTTTAAAGGTGGGGAGCTATGAGAAACCACTGCCAACGCTTTTTCTTTTAACTATAGAAAATATGCAAAGGAATTAATTGGAAATACCAATGAGCCATCAAAGGCTTTACTGAAGATGACTTTCTAACTTAACTTTCTTGTGGCTTCAAGGTTTGTGATCAGTGTGAAATTCCCACATTAATGCTAGCAAATATTACAGGGGCACTATGTCTTTTCTCTGTGCATCCACAGCAAAATAGAAAACACTTATGTAAGGATAAAACCTTACTCCTTGCGGTAACAGAATGACTTTTGTATCAAGACCTGATTAAAGCAGTTGCCTCTTTTGGCACTCCTTGTCACTTGACAAGAAATTGTTATTTAGTGTCCTCTGAGTTCATACTCTCTATCCACGCACTGTTCACCCTGTCAAGCAAAGCCATACCAAGATTTTGCCATCATAGGGCAAAAGCCTTGTATCTACTCCTACTCTCTGTTCTCAGGTAAACACTCCCACTGAGTCCAGAGTGCACTTCCCCAGGGAAAGCTGCGGCTCCTTCATTCTGTCTGGCTCTGTCTGGAAATTAAATGTGAGCTGGGCAGCTCAAATGAGCCCATGTTATATTGTTCAGCCAGGTATATTATTCTGGCTGGAGAAGTGTAATATGATCATAAAAATAATTATGTATGTATATCTTGGTTTGGGAATCATTCCATTGGCATAAAACAATACCAACCTCAGGCCTAGCTGTGGGATACTGACTAGCTAAACCAAGACTGATCTAGGGCTAAATAGTATTATCTATAAACCTGGTCTGGACTGGTAAAGCTAATGGTATTTCTTCCGAAGTGAAAAATAATGAAGTGCGTAGGACTGAAGACCAGTGCTTTAGTTGGGAATATGCGCAAAGCCAGGCTGGGATTACTCTTTATTTTAAATTCTCTGCACCACTGTGCTCACTCTCCCATTCTGTGGCTTCTCTCTGCCTAGTTCGTGGCTTCTCACTGCTTTCATGGCCATGGTCAGTGAAGAGAGGCACTGAACAGCTGGTACTTTTGGCAGTATAACAAAACCAGGAGCAGCAATTTATTCCATATATCCGCCTGTTCTTTCTACATCAAGGCCATTAATAGGAGGGCAGTGCAGTAGGGTGCAGAGTATCCACCACAGGAGGTAATGGGTGGTGTGGTCCAGCACCCCTTGCTCAGCCTTGTCCTTCCTGTCAGCAAATTCCACACTGCTCTGTCACTGAGAGGCGCAGTGGACATCTGGGTAAGCAGAGCGCTGAGAAAAGCTGTGTTTTGGATACACAAACTATATAACTGCACTGATGAGGCACGAGAAAGCGAAAGAATACAAACTGCACTCTATAACAGTAACAGAGGGAGGAGAAAAATGAACTTGCTTTACGGTGAGGACACGATTTTCCGGTACTTCCGAGTCAGTCTGCGTGCGAACTGGAGCTGTCACTTTCCTGCTCTGGGTACGACTCAGATTTTCACAAGACACATCGTTACACCTTTGTGTCACCTCGGGGCCTCAGCTGACCCGTAAGCAGCTGGTGCCACCTGCTGAACACTTTTACTTCAGGAAGGCAGGCTGCAGGAAAGAGCTATCGGAGGGTTAGTTAGGACCTGTCCGCCCAGGTCAGATCCCTGGACGCTGTCACAAGATGACTTTGCATCCCACCGTTGATGTCAGTATGCAGTCCAGATTTGGTAGGAAATTTATGATCTGGATTGAGGAAAAATAATTTTTGCTTGAAAAGCAAATCTTGCTGAAATTAGACTGCATTTCACACCTAACAGAATCAGCAGAGAACTGCAACAAACCACAGGAACTCCCATTTATTTTTATAAGTCTTTGCTGAGTACAACTTCTATTACGGTACTATATATTTTAATCTCAGAAGCACAGCCTGTTAAATCTGTTTGGTTTAAATATTGCCATTGTTATAACATTAATTTATTCTATTTTGCTGTTTGAACAACTGCATCTTCAACAGGATCTGTGAGCGCACGATACAATGTCTTTCATCTAAAAACAGCACAATCGATTACTTGGAGGATAAAATATTTCATAAATTTTGTTATGTCAGTTAGAGAACAGCAAGCAAGAAATTCCTAGGGAAAAAAAAAAAAACTGTCTCTACAACCTTTTAAATCCTTTTCTACTTTGCTGAATGAAAGAGCATGTTGGTACAGGCTACTGAAACACATTAGGCTGTAAAAAATGCCTTTCAGTGTGTGATGAATTTCCAGAACAAGCTTATTAATAATTTATAGCTTAGTCTGTAATCTGTACCACTCACATCTTGCTGTATTTTAAATGCTTAAAGGACTTGACTAGGTCACAGAAACCTCTTCTTTATGGAATTCAAGTGCTCAACCTTTGTGAAACACATTAAAAGTGTCAAGCAGTGGGAAAAAGATAATTCATGAATTACAGAACTGCTGTCCCAACTGGCATCTCCCCATCAGCGGTGAAACCAGGAAGGAGAAACTTTCTTGGTTACATTTCTTGGAAGGCTACATCTTGTTTAGCTGACACTTTCCATTTGAAGTGTCACAAAACAAAAGTGTTTCTTGATAAACTGGACCTTATCACTCTCTACAACCACAGGAGGTTGTAGCAAGATGGGTGGTGGTCTCTTCTCCCAAGTAAGAAGTGATAGAACAGGAGGAAATGGCCTTCAGTTACGTCAGGGGAAGGTTTAGATTGGAAATCCAGAAAAATTTCCTCACGAAAAGGGTTATCAAGCATTGGAACAGGCTGTCCAGGGAAGTGGTTTAGTGAGGGACTTGGCAGTGTTAGGTTAATGATTGGACTCAATGATCTTAAGGGTATTTTCCAACTTAAATGATTCTATGCTTCAATGATTCTATGCTGTACCTAACAACACCATCCCTACAAAGCTAGTTTCTTTACACACAAGCTTCGAAGAAGTAGTGGATAGATCATCTGCTACACCTTCCCCCCACAGAAGGAAAGGAGGGAGGTAAAAACTGACACTTTCTGCTCCTTTCTTTCTGCTGCAGGGCTCTGTCATAACTGCATATTTAAAGTACAGATTTGCCAGAAGATTCTTCATGTCTGTGGTCTGTGGTTGACACGGCATGGGACACAGATCAGATTCAGACCAACAGAGTAGCAGCAGGAACAATGCATGTGAAACTGTGACGAATGCTGTTTGCATTTTTGCTGCTCAGACATGCCTTCATCATAATGGATCCTGACAGAGGAACACCTGCCTTCTGTCTCCTACTTGGAGTGTGGGCTGCCAAAGACAGCACAAACACAGTTTGCAATGGCACAGCCAGGCTGGTGCAGGGTTGGGAATTTAGTCAGTCAGAAGTCACTTTCTTCAAGCCAAGTTATTGTCAAGGCGCAATGACAGCCTCTTGCCTCTATGCCAGGCTGCACATCCCAGCTCCTGCTGAGTTTCTGCTTAGTGTGCCTAGCCTTTTCATTGAGAATGGAAAATATATACAGCCTGACTGAATCGCTGCCTTTGAAGAGCTCCTACCTACTCTTTTTAGGGTGTGTTTTCAGCAAAAAGTTGATGCTTTAAAACGAAGACCTGAATCTGTGGGAGTGCTGCCTTCAAAGCCCCAGAAAGGCCAGTGAAAAGCCTGTTCACTGCAGAATCAGTGCTGAAGCCATTAGTGTCCAGAAACCTCCCTGAGCAAGCAGAACTGCTGTGTGACAGAGTTTTGCACATGAAGACATGCACTGAGTGAATTTTCAGATGACTTTTCTTAGGTTGTCATGACCAGCTGCAGCATGCAAACAAGCTCAAGACTTTGACAGAATTGTGCAGTACTGTGGAAGCAGTTTACCAAGCAAAAAATTGGTTTCTTTTACCCAGTGCTTCTCCCTTTGCAGCAATGGGTACCCTAGAACTGAATAAGGCTAGGCACAGAATAATGAATTGTTTGAACTGGAGAAAGACGTTATGGTGTTAGGTTTTATAAAACACAAAGTGGCTGAGAAGAACTTATGGAAAGAAGACAACTTTGGAGTAAGCTAACACTGCTGTTCACAAACACAAAATCCCCATCAAGAGGAACACGAGATTACAGTAAACTCAGCAGATTCAAAGCACACCTCAGCCACTTCACTGCATCCCTGTGACACAGACAGCTGGGCCTCATGGGCTAGACACAAGCTTTTATTACTATCCATCCAAAAGGGATGACAGGTGACATCTCAGCTTGACCATTAAACCCTGACATAAGCATGCTGACAGTGTGCCTTTGTCTAACTGTACCAAACTGCACAGTGCAGTTACAAAGTCCCCCATAGCACTGTGCACAAGAATATCCTTTTTATAAAGAGTTTTCCCTCTGCACCTGCTCCAGCTCATTGCTGGCAAGTACCAGCCCAATCAGAGAGCAGATCAGTGGCAAAAGCAATATTCATCCCAAGATTATTTTAAAAATCTTGGAAAGTTTGAGAATCCTCAGAAGATTCCTTCCTTTTAGTAAAAGCCCTAAACCATAGCCCAGATGCTATCTCTCCATCAGTGAGCATGTTGATAAAGGTCTCCAGTGCTTTGTACAACAGCTCTTCTGCAATCTCTTAGTGGCCTCTGCTGGCCAGGACTAAGATCCTGGCATCTGTTTAAATGTTAACAGTCCTGAATCCAGCTAAGATTTACCTAGGTATTTCGTTGGTGACAACAGTAGAGACACAGTCTATAGCACTGTACTAATATGCAAGCATCCTACCTGATACTGAGCATGTTGCTCAGATCACTCACTGTCACCAATACAGCATCAAGGGCCTTGCAAAGTAGCCCAGATTTTCCATGTCTTTCCTACTTCACTTCTGCATGCAGATGCAAGCACCCTTTCTAGGATGTGAGGCACTATAAGCCATGTCCTAGAGAAAATACTTCCCAAAGACTTCTTCGTCCAAAGCTTTGGTAAGTGATAAAAGTGCATAGGAGATATGCAAAAGCATAAGTTGTATGTTGAGATTGGTACTCAAGGAGAGATGTCCTCCATTATGGATGAAAAGATAACTTAATTGGAAAGTAAGAAAGCACTTAACACTGAAGAATTGTCGTGGTTTAAACCCAGTCAGGTAATTCGTTCGCTCACTTCCCCCCCTTTTCTTGCCCTCCCCCTGCTCTCGGAGGGACGGAGAGGAGAATCGAAAAGAATGCAACTCCCACGGGTTGAGATAAGAACAGTTTAGTAACTAAGGTATAACACAAATCACTACTGCTACCACCAATGATAATAATGATAAAGGAAATAACAAGGGAAGAGAATACATCATCTCACCACCAGCCGACCGATAACTCGCCCCCCCCAGCCCGACCAAGCTCCGACCGATACCTCCTCCAACCCTGCAGTCTCCCAGTCCTTCCGGCTAACTCCCAGTTACCTCCTGGGCATGACGTGCTGTGGTATGGAATACCTCTTTGGTCAGTTTGGGTCAGGTGTCCTGTCTCTGCTTCCTCCTGGCTCCCCCTCCTCCCTGGCAGAGCATGAGGCTCACAAAGTCCTTGGCCAAACCAAAACATCCTTGTTATCAGCTCTGTTCCCGAGCTGAAAGTCAAAACACTGCACTGCACCAGCTACCAAGAAGGGGAAAAATGACTGCTACTGCTGAACCCAGGACAAGAATATGAGAGTAAGTGACTAGAAACACATCACTGGCTGTTGCAAACTATTATGGCTCCATTACATGTAATGGAGCCAAATTAATACAGAGCAACTGATTGTCTGACCTGCAGTTCAATATACATAACGCTAATGCTATTAAAGCCCATTTCCAAAAGCAGAAACTGGAGTAGAGAAGTTAAACAACTGGGTCAGTAATACAATGAGGAATCCTAGCTGGTCTATGATTTCCAAGCCAATGTTTGCATGGTATTTGTGGCCCTGGTCTTATTCAGAGAGCAAGAGAGAGACTGTTAATGAATCGGGGAAGCCAGCACTACATCTGGGCTTATGTTAACTGGAGTAATTGTTCATTGCTCCCTTCTAAGGTTTAAAAAAGAAAAAAAAAATGCAACCTCTAAATGAATATAATTTTTTTTTCTTTATGAAAAAACGTAGTGGTTGATCCAATCTTGTTCATTTATGAGTTCCATTTCAGATAGCAAATACTGTTCATTCTTAGGGTAAATTCACTGTTGCATATTAAACACTCACAAACAGGTGTTAGGAAGTAGCATTTGGAGCTCTGGACGTCAAATTTTTATGTTTTCACTGGGAACTTGCACTAGAAAAAGGAAACATTTGTCTGGAAAATCAGCTAGCTTCTGCCACTCAGTTTCTAGAACTTCAGGCTAATTACCTTTATTTATAACCATCCTTTACCAGGTCAAATTTAATACATAGGAAATTTGAGGAACAGAACATTTTCCTGAGGAAATATTTGTAAATGAGAGATGAAATTCTCCCCCTGCAGAGAGAAGGTACAAGTGTCTGTAGTTTCTCACAAGCAGAGAAGGACGGAGGGGTACTGTCAGAGTCTGAGACAGTTTCTTTAACCCAGACAGGAAATATTATTAGCAGAGGAAGCATTATTAGCAGAGGGGCTATGCTAATTTTTGGACTCTTTAGTTTTTGTACAGTGCTATCTTATTGTATGCTTTAGCAGACTCTGAAAAGGCTTGAGATTGGGAAAAAATCAATACAGAAATGAGTTACCTGCTGTCCAGAAAACAAGAATTTGTATCTCTGTGCTGTAGTACACACTGTTACAGAGGAACCATGGGGGAAGTACTTCACATCCCTCGGTCTGGGTGCCCTCAGTTCTGTGGCTTGGAGCTAGCTTTGTTCACTATGTTTATCGCTTTTTGGCACAACAATTAAGATATCCATTTTTCACCTGGCTAGCAAGCAAGCTGTCATACCTGATGAACTGCTTCTGCCACTGTATACAAAGGAAAGACCTACTGGAGACAAACTTTGCCATACTAGCAAAGTGATCAGTATTTTTTCCCTATACAGACGATGCTTGCAGTGCAAGCCATTTGCTGCTGCTGGTCCTGTCTGGCTCACAATTGTGATCTATGTGATACAACCTTGTTTCCAGATTGTAGCAAGCACCAGATTTAAAAGTAAAGGATTGCTAGTCATAGCATATCTTTTCTTGAAGTCATTCATTTGCATTCTCTCACAATATAGGCTGGTCTAATATGACACTAGTAATACTCTATCATTACAAACATATTTTTCTCTTTGTTTTTTTCTATGAGAGTTTGGTTATCTTCCACTGAAGGATTTCTCTTTTAGAGATATCATAGCTCCATGTTTTTTCTCTTACCTTCTGATCAGTCTCCAATCCCTTAGAGGCTCATGATTCCAGTAGTTGCCTATCAAAAAGCTTGTTGAAACAAAAAGAGAAAGGTGGATTATTTTATTTTAAAAAAAAGTACCTCCTCTTCTACTCAGGATAATGCCTATAAAATTTGCTTTTTGCATATTATAAAGAAAAAAAATTAATGCGCGAGAGAGAAAGGGAGATGAGTCAGGAAAATTCCAAGGCAGGAATGTTCCTATCATTCTTCCCCACATAAAAGAAAAATTGTGACTCTTTGGAGAAAACATGAGAGAAGGTTCTTTATGCTGTGGTAACAGAACTCTGGAGCCCCTTGCCAAAGGAAACTGGAATGTCAAAAAATCACATGGATTCAAGGAGGGAATGGACATATACTGAGTTTTGTTAAACCGCAACAAGTTTGTTGAGGTTTAACACATGAGGCTCAGGAAATCCCTAAGATGAGAACAGTTGGAGGCTGGGAGAGCTCTGGGGGAGTACTGTAAGTACTTGTCCTTACTCTCCCCTAAGTGGTTGCTTATGGATACTGGGATAACTCTTGGCCTGAACCCTTATGGCCATTCTTACGGCCCCATGATGCAAAGCAATAATGTCGGGTGAGAAGTCCACTTATCCCCATACAGGATATGATCATAGCATGGTGCTTTCCATTACACGTTGTTAGAGGAGTAAGGCAAGGCCTAAGTCCACCCCACTGAACCATTCATCACAATTAGTGGCTGTTATGTGGGGGCAGCTATACTCCCAGCTGTACACTCAGCTCCCTCATGCTTCCATTTATAGTGGCTGGGGGGCCAGATGCCAAACCAGGTCTATCTGTAGTTCTCCACCAGCAGAACTGCTCTGCTTTCTCATGACATCCACTGTGATGGCAATGGGAATCACAGACAGAAACTGAGTCCTGTATAATTCCTTTTCTTTTTTTTTAGGTGAATTCTTTTGCAAAAGGCTAAAATATTCCATTTGTTTCAAATAAAGTGCCATCTGGGCATGCTTTTTCAATAATGGCAGCATCAGAGTACCAAGGGCCCTGGAGGCTAGCAGTTGTAAGAAAAGGCTGTCCTACACCATTTACCAACAAAACCTGGTGAGATGGGATGTGCTGTTCACAACAGAATGAGTGTGAAAAGGTCTGAGATTCTGTTTATTGAGTGTCCTGGGTCCAGCAGTAGCAGTCATTTTTCTCCTTCTTAGTAGCTGGTGCAGTGCTGTGGTTTTGATTTTCGGCCTGGGAACAGCCCTGATAACACCGATGGTTTTATTTGTTGTTCAGTAATGTTTAGCCTGACCAAGGACTCTGTGAGTCTCATGTTCTGCCAGGGAGGAGGGGAAGCCGGGAGGAAGCAGAGACAGGACAGCTGACCCAAACTGACCAAAGAGGTATTCCATACCACAGCACGTCATGCCCAGTATATAAACTGGGGGCAGTTACCCGGAAGGGTGGGATCACTGCCGGGGTCAGGCTGGGTATTGGTCGGTGGGTGGTGAGCGGTTGTACTCTCTTCCCTTGTTATTTCCTTTATCATTGTTATTATTGGTGGTAGCAGCAGTGATCTGTGTTATACCTTAGTTACTGGACTGTTCTTATCTCAACCTGTGGGAGTTACAGTCTTTTGATTCTCCTCCCCATCCCTCTGGGAGTGGGGGCAAGGGGGGAAGGGGGGGAGTGAGAGAGAGACTGCATGGTCTGATTTATGGCTGGGCTTAAACCACAGCACTGAGATAATGTTCCTCTTCTGAGAACCACGGTCAATAAAGTCGTGATTGATTTCAAACTGAAAACACAATAGTAGCCCGGTCTCTTTGTCTTTTTCTTCTGTAAATTAGCTTATAGCTGAAAACCATCTTTTCTTTCCACTTCCTGCATTTGTTTCTAGTATGTTTGTTACCACAAAATCTTTTGCTCAGAGGAGCAGAGCAAAGGCCCACTAAACTTATCTCCTTGAAATCTGTTCAGCTTTTCCAGTAGTACTGTGATTTTGTTTGGCATTTTTCAGTAATGCTTTTTCTTACAGAAAATTTAAGTCAGATCAAAGCGCAGAAAATACATCCACTGGAGGGCAGGCCTGAATCTAGCAGTAGCATGCTGGAAAGGCATAGAAAGAAAGATAAAAAAGAGTTGTGTTCTGCTGAATGGAAGCTGTCATGAGTCAACCAGAACTCAACAGACATAAACTAAGAGATGGTCTTTTTACTGAATGGTTTCATGACTGCAGATGCCTATAAAACTAAGGTTCTAATAAGAGTTCATGTCTAATAAGAATGCTCCTAATGAAACCTCTGACTGACTATAATTAAACCTATTATGACAATTACTGGTTGAAGTGAGCAAATCCAAACAGGACTGGCCCCAGCAGTGCTGACCAGACAACCATGAATTGAAATGAATACAGTTGAATTCAAGTGCTGAACTTGGCCCATGGGTTTCACATGTTCTCACAGCAGTACTACCTTCCAGCAAGCAGGATTTGTGATCTGAGCTTGCTGGGGTGAGAAGTGCCTCACAGGAGGTGGTTTCTATGCCTGTGCATGTAGTTCAGAGGCACATTTGATGTGCACGAGCAGAAGTGGTGTCTGGCTCCACCTCAGACTCACAGCCAGGCTAGACCCTGGACATGCTCAGGAAAGAACTGCTATGAGTGGACACCTGATGTCCCACTGCCTGGACATGCAGTCTGTGCACTCTCACTGCCAGGTTCCCTACTACCATGGAGATGGCTCTGCCTCAGAGTTAATTACATGTGACTGGATCAAATATTTCATACTGTACTTGTTTCTAGTAAAGACAATTTGGCATTGCAGTTTGAGATGCTAACCCTTTCATAATCCAGATACATTTTTTGCTTTGAATGCCATCAAAATCGGAACAAAAGTAGAGAGTTTATTTCACTTGGCAGCTGAAGATCCCATATTTATTGCTGCCCAACATTGTCAACTCTCCATTTTCTTTCAGTCAAATGAAAACTCAATTTTCTTTCTGCAGTTTTCATGGGAGCATATTAAATAAACTTCCTCTTTTCATCAGTGACTCACTCCTGGAAAAGCTATTTCATGAATAGTATTTCCATTCTAAAGGAAACAAGCTGTTCCTTCTTACATTACTCAAGTAGCTGAAGACAAACTAAAGTACATTAAGTCAAAAGATTTCAAAATGGATTAGATACATAGGTCAGAGACAGACAGCTTTTTATCAAGTAGTTTTCTGATATGAATTGATGCTTTCTAATGAAATCACTCAAGCCAAATTCTAAAATTGACTAGAAATTCTGTGTGCCTGGCTGCAGACACAATCACATGCAGTCCATAAGTTCATATCCCTCTTGCGTGTAATATTGGTCACACAAAATATCAATAGCCTTTTTTGCTATCGTGCACATAGAGAATGCAGCTAACAGGGTTAGGTAGAAACTAATACAGAAATGCTTTTAGCAATTGAGTGCTAGTCTAAATTAGAGTCAGGATCTAAATCAGCATAACTGATCTGAGATTGCCAACAGCCATTGAGACATCTGTTCCAGTCTACAGCTGCAGATTTTATGTAAATTAGTATCTGTTTTCTGCAATGTGAACTAAAGCCTTACCTGGAGGTGCGAATAAGGTGATGATATGGGTACTCTCAGTAATGATTTCTGAAGTGTTTAGGGCTGAGCTGCACTGCTAATTTCATCAAGGAAAAGAGGCTAAGAATCCCCCAAACTGTTAAGTCCCCAAATAAACAGTTGGAAAAAGGATATCTTGTCCCCATGGGTCTGAAAAAGTCAGGCCGTTCTTGCTGAAGAAAACCAGAAGTACAGTTGTATCTTTAAGAAAAGAGAAAACAGATAAAGACTCTTATAAAAAACCAAAATAACCCCAATGGCAGTCTCTAGTACAACACAAGAAAATGCAAAACTGTCATGTTACATGTCAGTCACAGGTAGAATGTATTTGAAGACTCTGAGGAACATTTGCAAAAGGCAGCACTCCTTAAAGCATTCAGTAGTTCAAGTGTTACAAGTGACCAGGAATCTTTCCAGCTGAAGGAAAGTCCATTACAGCCAAGTAGCTTTCTGAGATCTGGCTACTATGGGTGAGTCTAAAGGACCAGTAACTCCAATACAACACTGAGTGATAAAATTAAAACATTATTAGGGGTTTCTCTGTGAAACATCAGGATTGTTCTGCTGTTGGCAGCATAAGAATTCACCTCAGGTGTATCATTTTTAAGTAGGCCTTCCAAGAGTGCTCCATGCCAAGAAGATATAATTCCATTGCTGTCAGTGGAAAGCTTTGTGTTGTTGGACTTCTGTTGGATAGTTATGGACACTGTTTCTGTTACACATAGCAAGTGCAGCAAACACTCAAAAGGAACAAGATAAGAGATAGGCAAATGTAGAAATTTAAAAAAAAACAAATAAAAGTATGTAAGACTTTCCAGTGTTGAGCTGTATAAAAATGACTTTTAAACTGATCTGAGTTCTGCCCGAGGCTAAACAAATAAATGCCAATGTAATTAGTTATTTTTGTCTCTGTGTCATCATGTTTGGATTTCTTTACTTTCAAGGGCCTGAAATTAGATGGCAAACATCACTTGCTCACATTTACATACTTTAATAGAGACAGACTAGTACATTCACTTGTCTTAAGGATAAGGGAGACTACCACAACCTCTTGCATGATCAGTGTGTTCAGTCTCACTGAGTAACTTTCACTTTAAGCCAAAAAATCCACTGATCAAACACAGGCACCTCTTTTCATTACTGATACCACTCTTTCTTTGGTTTTTTTATCACCCTCTTATCAGACTTGGATCACTCCGGTTTAATGAAGAGATCCTTTGGGAAAATATTTTTTCAACTAGGCCACTCTCATGGACTTTATCTACTCTCAGTTCAGCCTTTTGGGAAGCACTTTCTTCCACTATCTATCCCCCCCCCCCTTGAATATTTATTTTAATCTAATACATAAACTTCACCTTAGCAATGACGTTTGATTGCACATCAATCTTCAACTCCTGAAACAGACACTCACTTAAATAATAACCATAATAACAGTAATAATTCAAAACTCTTTTCCCACAAGTACATGAATAGCTTTACTTCTCCTGTGTGAGATATCATCAGTATACAGAGTGAGAAATTTTGATATCTTTCAAGTTACTTACAAAGTTATGTCACCACGTTTCATTTAAAGATTTCACTGTGATCTGGTGTGTTTGTGGGGTTGGAAAAGCAGATAGGATAGTTGTTGATATTTTCCATGGCTTTTTGGTTATTTTTAAAGTGATTAATATAAATTAATAATGTTGCTCTGTCCCTTCGGGAGTCTAACACACTCCAGAGTAATAAGCACAAACAACCTGTGGGGTCTGAGAGACTGAAAGCAGCACGGTCCATAATCAGCAAGTTGCTGCAATGTCTGACACTAAAGATTCATTTGTTCACATTCTGGCACAGCTCCTTGGGCTCAAATCTATGAAGATATTTTGATGCCAGGGGCAACAAAGGGAGTTAGATACTTGAATTCTTTGCCATCTGCTCTCAGTGATTCGCAGCAACATCTGATGCCATTATAAGCACACAAGATTTAACAGAGAACATTTAACAGCATTTAACAGCAGAAGTCAAGGCTTTCTAAGGAAAGCAGGCTACTGTCAAACACTTCCTGTGTAATCTGAGCTTAGAAGGATGAAGTGGTCTCTCAAGCACCATGTTCCAATCTACCACCTTAAATATCGGATTATGTCAATTGCAAATATTTAATGTACCAAGAAATATCATAGCTCAAAAGGGCTAATGCTAATGCCACTGATGTAACAAAATACATGTTGTTTTCAGCCAAGGCAGATCAGAGCCAAAACTCAAAGCTTCTGAAGAAAATTCAGTATGTAATTTTTGCAAAATTAACTTTCCTTTTATCTGCCTATTGGTATAAACAGGGTCTTCTAAATAATACATCAGGATAATGAATCCAGTAATGGGTAAACATAGCCATAATTATCACACCACATCCACACGTGACCAGGAATTTCCCAAACTGTGCAACCAACACAGTTTGAGACTCCAAAGGAGATGGCAGAAAAGTAGTTTTAATGTTAACACAGACTCTGTTGTTTACAGTTTAATTCTTATAGAGGTATTCTGCGGAATTGTCTTGGGACCTCCTGCTCCCTTACTGCACCCTCTTTGGACCAGAAAGCATCAAGGATGACAGCCAGTAATTTCAAACACTGACAGGCAGAAAGAATCAAATACATCTAAAACTGGTGACTTTTTCAGAGGCTCGATTATTCTCTTAAGAGCAGGACCAGACACTAAACCAGTCTTCAGATGAAGCTGGTTCATCTTTATTGATACCAGGACATAAATACCAGTTTTAGGGCACAGCAGTAACAGCCTGGAGTCTCACAGTGTCTGGTGCTGTTATAAATTACTCTTTTGTGGATGATTAACTAACACATTTTTTAATTGCATAACTACATAAATATTACATAGCTGCTTTGTTCCTCTTCAGCTGTTCTACACTATAACCAAACTACTAAAATTTCTGCTGCGTTCCAGCAGTGGATGGAAATACATTGACATGGATGGGTTATTAGCAGGAAGCACTGAACTACAGGAATTTGAGATTCTCTGGTCTGTTAGCTACATGAGGAATCAAAAGCTTTTTTGCCTGCTAGCTCTGGGGCCGGATATTGGTTGTCAACAACATTTGTCTGCATCCTGAGCTGTATCTGGCTTTCTTGTACCAATACATAAAATGATTGTCCGTTACTACCACCAGTACCTGCACAAAGACATCTGTGTCTACTGTGCTACCAGAAGTAACAAGTTTGTTAAAACATGATGCTGCCTGCAGGGAAGGGTGCTTCAGAGGCAGGGAAGCAAAGAGAGAATTGTTTGAAAGCAAATCTCTCTTGATAGTTGATGTCCATTTTCAGCATAACATACAGATAACTAATCATGCAAATCCAAACTCAAGGGAAATAAGCCTTGATTTCTTCATCTGGTGCTCTGAAATTCAGCCAACAATAAACACAACCAATATCCCTGAGGTAACAAGGTGCATTGTTGATCTGTAGGCAATGTATGTTGGATTATTGGAGACTCCACACTGTGAAAGTTTTATAAACCAGAAATGAGTTGGTGACAGAAGTATAATTTGGTTCAGAATTCTGAAGCTAGAAAAAAATCAACTGATGAAAAATAATGCACTGCTAACTCAGTCTCTTGTGCAATTAAAAGCTCATGGACCCTAACTGAAGTAGAAGGAAAGGAAGGAAGGAAGTGGGAAAAACTGTAACCATTTAAAAATGTGCCCAACTAACAGTAATATTGGGTTCTGGAAATTTTGTTTCTTTAATGGCTAAAGGGCATGCTATTGTTCTTCATCCTAGAGAACCCTCACTCAAATGCAGTTTAACCTTTGGACAGTAAAACATAAATGTGTCGGAACTAAACACTGTCTGGCACAAGTGAGCAGCTCATCAGATGTTTTTCCGATGTACTAGCACTTTGGAAAATTTATTCCTGCAGGTGTTCTGAAATCACCTGGTGTTCTACAGGAGGTGTTTGATTTAATTTGCAAGTCCCTGCTGTGGTCATACAGACATAGTCTGGGAGGTCCCTCACAACCAATTAGCTTCTGCAGGTGTTAAGTGGCACAAGATAGTCCTGTCAGATGTGGCTGGCTTTGGTTTTTTGTTTGGGGTTGGTTTTGATCTTTTTCCAAATCCTGTAATTTCTGGATCCTTTTTGTGGTTCAAGTTATTGTCATGATATTGGGCTGAGTCTGGTTTTGATGAGTTCAACTTTCTTACAGGACACAGAAGGACATGGCCAATGAAGGACAGCCATACAGCAGTATTTATGGGAGACTTCTGACAAATTCCATCTTCATAGAAATGATACGTTACATGAGACATCCATAAAAATGAAGAATCACAAGGCAATTCTGACCAAAGTCCTTCAGTCTGTGGGAGCAGTATGAATGGGGACCCATTCCTGGGAATGACAGGTCTCTTTCAAGCACATGCTGAGACCCTGCCACTGACAATACCCCACGTCACAAGGTCCTCAGAAGAACTGTTTGTGACTGTACACTGGATTCTTGATGGCTTTCCAGGGCCTACACCAAAGCAGCTACCAGTGACCAATCTTTAGCACAAGTAAAGCTGGAGGAGGCCAAAGAAGTTTCTCAGGCTAGAAAAGCTGATTCCTGCGCCACCAGACTAAACAGTTGTAGACTTTGCTCACTGCTTTAAAAAGTTCTCTCTGAATGCTTTTCACACTTCAGAAATAAACAAAACAAAACAAAAAAAATTGGGAAGGTTTTCATATCACTGTATACTGCTAGTTGCAACTGCTTGAAGAAGGGGACTTAATCCAAGCAAGCAGTGTTGGTACTCAGTGCAAAGGGTGACACATGAGATCAAATGAGATCAAATCATTTTTAAAACCAGTTCTGCCTTAAAGTAACTTGTGTGCAAAACCTAGGTACACCAGTGACAGGTATGGTTTTCAGAGGTCATAGAAGCCCTTAGCACATCAGCTGTTTGGTGCCTCTGCAGGGACTTTATGAATTATGTACTTAGTGATTGCAAAGCAGCACTTCAAAATTACATTTACAAACAAGTTTACCCACACTGAGCACACAGAGAAATCCTTATTCTCTACCTTTATCCAGCTTTCTAAGGAAATGCCACTGTGTATTTCTCACCTGATAAATCCTAAGCTATTTCCAACCAAACTGAAGAAACAGAAGAGATCTCAGCAAGAATTAAAATCCTCCACAGTTAAACAGATGGAGAGAAGCCTTCACGGTGTTTCCATAAAGCAAATGATGCAGTGTGAGCACAGCTCTTATTAAACACAAGAAAACTTGTGCAAAAGAGAGTCCAAATAAATGCTCAGACCACAAAACAAACTTCAACTGGAGTTTGGAGTAATTGAACCTTGAATTATAATTCCAAAGGTATCAGGGTTTCTTTAATTTGGGGTTCATTAAACTATTCTTATGAGCTGAAAATAGTTTCACCCGCTTCTTTACATCAGACACACACTGCTGTATTTCTCCCAGCCTTCTTATAAAATAAAATTAATTTACATTTTATAGACCTGGACGAGTTTTCTCTCATCATGGAACAGTGAGATTAATAACCCAGTTGCAAGCTCTTCAGATCACAGATCATTTCCACATAAAAACATTAATGTTTTCTTAATCTTAAAATGCACCTTTCATTTGACTGAGGTTAATGTTCATTTCTTATGTAATAAAAGGGAGAAAAGCTAAAGAATGAGTCACTGTTTATTAACCTTGCTAATAAGACAGGCTTTTTCAGGCAAGATGGATATATGTTAACTGGTTAAACTGTTCCATGGTTATTTAGCCAATTAATCCTTCCCAAACAAGGGAAGCAGCAGCAATTTAATTTTCAGTGAATGGAAATAAACTTGTCACATTCTGCATATCAATTTACACTCTTAATTTCCCAGTTAGCTCAGTAAGAAGGCAGTTCTTTGATTCCCAAAATAAGGCAACCCACAAATTAACATTAGAATGTATGGAAATATGCCTATATATATATATATTTTTAATTTATCTTTCTTTGCAATCTGTATGTGAACTCAATTGGCACATTCATGATATTAATCTAGAACTGAATGATACATTTCCTTTAAAAGAGAGTGATTTGTACCTTTAATAGAGGCATAACAAAGCACATTAAAAGATGCCTTAATAGACTGTTTTCCAGAGTTTGTAAAAACAAAGGCCTAAGGCTGAAGTTTGCACTAAGGCTGCTTTAAACAGCACTGATGTTGGGTGTTGACATTTCACTCAATTGCTAGCTGATCCTTAAAAAAGACCCTATAGAGCATCTGAGTGTTTATTAACAGCTATTAGCAGTCTGTCAGAGACATCTGCATATATGTCTTTTAAATATAAAAATGCATTCCAGAATGTATGCTCTGGTTCAGTGCATTATAAATTATAAATTATAATCCAGATAAAAATGACTGTCAGAAATATTACAGTGTGCTGGGTAATGTTACACCAAAACCACAATTTCCATTACATCATTTCTTTTTCCTCTGATTTATTTTCTTTAATACCACAGTCCTTTCCTTAAAACACTGAATAGGCATAGAACTCTGAATAACCACCAACTGGAGGTTAGAATTCTTACAGTTTATAATTTACAGTTATATTATAGAATTCTTATAGTTTATATATTCTTACAGAATTCTTATAGAATTTTTACAATATTCTTACAGTTTATATCCAACTTCTAAAAGTGTTCAGTAGTCAACCAGAAGAACACTTAAGTGGCTTCATGTGAAAACCTAAGACTTCTAATTATTTAGCCAAGTTTCATGTTCTTACACACAGCTGGATTGCCTCTGATAGCTTATCACCTTGAGAAGAGTCAGCCTTGTATTATGAGGTATCTTGGAGGGAAGTATTATACAGAAGTTTGTGTATTCCTAGCTGTCCCCTTGGATTTTAGGAACAATTTAACAGCTTTTTCTTACCTTCTCTGCACACTGAAACCTGGCCCATAATAAACTTAAAATGCAGAAAGAAGAGCTGGTTAAACAGCAAGGAGGTTCATTTATTTAAAGGCTTATGTCTCTGGTGGAGAATGGAGAAGCATGACTAATTTTCACTGGGATAATGAGGAATCACTATGGAGGAAAGAGGATACTACTGTAAGAAAAAAGAGATCAATTTTGGTTGATCACCAGTGTCTGAACATCTGTTCCATCTTTCCTAGACATTGAAATTTAGCTGATAGTTAGCAGTTCCTAAGAATTATCTGTTTGATTTAACCTGAACTGTGAATTATTAACTGTGAATTATGAACTATGAATTATGAACTGTGAATGCTTTCACTGTCAACTGTGAAAATGTTTGTGTCATGGTCATTTTAAGAAACTCTTAAAAGATCAACTGCTTTCCTAATGACTAGCAGAAGAAAAAAAGCAATGTGTATGTATTTAAGCAGTTGTTTGTACTCAGAGAAATTCTGCACATATCCAGACCTGCATTGTGAACAATCCTTTGCCAATTATTTCTCTGAAGTGTGCAAAAATAGTATGTAGCTAGTATAATAGAGGCTACTCTGTAGCATTATTTTCACCCTACTTTCCCATTGTCTATCTCCCTGGATGGTTTGCCTACACTGATCTCCTCTACCGGAAATAAACTTTTTTTCTTAGGGGTTTTAAGAGTGTCTGGAAAGAAATATGGGTTCTAGGAAAGCAGTATGTATTCCTGCATTTTCCATTCCTTTTGGTTCAGAAAATTTGTGCTTTTCAGCACAAATAGCCTGGAGCACACTTCAAAATGAGACATCAACTCACTATGGATAAAACCAATTTTGTCTGATGTCCAGCTTGCCCACAAGAAAGCAAGAGACATCTCAGCTAAAACACAATATGCTGATGTATTTGCTTTCCTAGGGAATACACCCTGAGCACTGCGGGTCTCTCACGAGGCTCTGGAGTTCATTCACCCAGTCCATACACCCTATTGCCAAAAGAACTATAAATTGATTTAACCCTCTGAACATTTAATGAGATCTGCTTGGACATTTACGGACAGCAACTGTGTTCAAGTCTTTTTGTTTAAAGTCTCAAGTGTGTGATTCCCAGTCAAGTCTGAGATTCAGTGACTTACCTGCAAAAATTCAAGGCCAGGACACAACTAAAAAAAAACCCAAATCAGAAGAATTTGGTCATGAAGACTTTTCACTTTTTATTTGTAAATATTGGGCTTTACATTAATTACCAAACTATATGGTAGCACTGCAGTTTTCTGGTCCTCTGTACCAGGACAAAATGAGCAGGCACATGGCTGAGGACTCTCGCTGGAGCAATTACTGTGTGCTGGGGGTAATGGTCACAGTGAAAAGTCCTTGACAGAGGTGGCATTACTGGTGGCTCTCTTCTTTCTGCATGAGAAGTTGCTGACCTCACTGAACGTAAGTACATGTAGCAGGGACATAGGCAGCCTCACACATTAACAGGATAAGCAGTGCCAAGCCATGGGCTTTGTAAAATTATTCTTATTCCAGAATAAGGGTTTTATTAAGTGCTTTCAGCTTCATTTCCTCCACGTGTTTTTGAACCTTCTCTCTGAGCTCATTGTTTTGGAGTAGAAAATGTCCGTCTGGATGCTTGTGCAGGTCTCTGCAAGAAGTTTAAAATGTCATTTGTATTTATAATAACCAGGGAAGCTACTTAGGAATGCTGACAAAAACAAAGGAAGAGACACACATAATTTCTCTCTCTCTCTCTTTTCCTTTATTTTATATATATGTGTGTATATATATATATAATGAACACAGAGGGTATTTCACTACTTATGCAGAACTGGAAAAGGAGTGAAACTATGAAACAAACATTCACTCTTTGCTTGGCCAGCTAGGAAAGCTAAATCCATACTACATTGAGTTTTACATTTTATCTATGAAGGAACATATGATGTAATAGCCAGAACAAGAGCATCCACATGAAAAAACTGATTTGCCTTAAAGATAAAATGTTGAAACTGCTGTAAAGGAGCAATGTGCTTCTGTCCTCTAGAGAAACATCACCCTATCCATAACAATGAAGAACCTTCTAGTGACAAAAGAAAGGACTGGGACTTCACTGTGTACTAATATTTTTGTTTCCCTCTTTACAAAGCCAAACAGGATGGCCCTAGAGCATCGCAGTATGACTTTCTACATAATTCTGAAAGGGATGCTTGTCTTCAGATTTCCTCCCATTCCTCTCCCCTAACTTCAAAGCATGCCTACCTTTCTTCTTTTGCCGATTTCTGTTTGCTTTCTTCTGAGAGTGTCTGCCCAATTTGTGGAAATTCAGCTTTTACCATCTCTGGAGTAAGAGTCATTTTGAACTCAGTTTCATCTGTCTCTCTAAAAATTAATAAGTTGAAGAACAGTTGGCTTGATCCTTTTAAAAGTATTTTTTAGCCAACAAAAATGAAAGTATGTTTTATGTAATAGCGACTTTGTGCTTTTGCCTTTGGGGATCTCTTGGGACAGGTTTAGGTACATCCATACAAGTCTTTAAGAAATAATCATCAGCCACATTTAGTTCAGAATAGAGGAGAAACTTACTGGTCGATTATGTTCTCCTTGTCTCTCTCTGGTAAGTCACACAACATTGGTGGTACATCTCTTGGAAGCATATCTGAACTGTAAGGATCCCTGTGATGGAAATGGTACTAGTTTAAGAGGAGCAGAGAGTAACTGCACTAAATGTTTATATTTTGAAGCTTCATAGTAGTAATTACAATGAAGATGATGTAGTCAGCAACTGCTGTGACAGGAGGGAACATGAGCCTGAGACATGCTGGCTACTACTGAGTACAGATGCCCATATGTTAAAGGTTTTACCATTTACACTTCTGCAGGACAGAGAAGAGTTTGTAGCTCCCAGGGTCTTCTAGGACTGAATGAAAAAGTATTCAGGAGAGTTATGACTGAAAGTCCAGACTGGAATTCTTCCAGAGCTAGGTATATCCTCTAATAATAATGTTCTTAACTCACCATTCAATGAGGTCAGCAGGGATTTTTCCCTTTGGCTTTGAATTTCTGAGCAGCAATGAATTCCACCTGTAGTCCCATTTTTATCTGTGGGACTAGTTACTGGTCAATGTAGTTAGAGACAGCAGAAACTAGTGCTGGGTAAAGGCACTGTACACTCAAATCCTTTCTTACCTAGGTGTTGTACTTATCCATGTAGGAGTGTTAGAAAAAGTAGAATACACCACTGGTAAGAATCTTTTCCATTCCATTACTCCAGAAATCACATCCTGAAATGACAAGTGCTACAGCAATCAGATCTCTAATACATAATGCAGCGTATGCAGTGGGGGGAGAGGCTTGAGGGACAGACTGTCTGACTTCTTGGATGAGAATTGAATCTGACAAGCTGAAGTTCTCCATATTTAAAAGATACTTCCTCCACTGCAAGGTCATGAAAATACAACAGACAGTGAAAAGAAGGAAAGAGCAGAGAAATATTTAGGGATAAATAAGAGGCACGGATAAAGACTAAAAGTAATTTTGACCCACGTACTGACTATTTAGGTGTTGCATAATTTATATTTGAAAATGTTTTCTATCTAGGATGACTCTTGAGCTTCCTTTTAGATTACTTGGAACAAATTCTTAGCAAGAACGTACCCAAGCCTGGTACTGATACAATAAACTCAAAAGGCCATACCTTGTGATGTAAAAATTTCTTTTGTGTGACTGGAATACTGGATCCTTTGGGACATTCCTTGGTAAAGGTGTATTTTGGATGAGGACAAAGATGATATTCAATATTTGTTTCAGAATAGGCCAAAGGAAGTAAAATTGGAACTAATCCTGGAGTAGGATTCTAAAAACAAAGAAGAGATTATCTTACAAAATCATTCTGAGCACCATAAAGAACTAAACTGATGAAAATTCAGTTCTTATAAATGATGTAGTCTCCCCAGATTCACACCTGCGTCTCATTGTGACTGTTCTATTTGGTCTGACCATTCATTTCCTGTCTCTTTCCTTCATCACAGACCCATAATCTGCCTGGTTTATCCATGCTCCCTGCTGTCTAGAATACAGCAATTTAGGTGTTGACTCCAAGTTTGGAAGAAAAAAATATTTCCTGATTACTCAAAAATCCACTGCTGATTCTCTGAACAGTTCAGAATGGGAACTGACTTTGCTGTGGTGTAAGCTAGTGAGCATTTTGTCATCTGTTTTACTGCATTAGCATCTGTTTCTGAGTAAAGTCTAATGCTGGGTAGTGTGGGATCAAGCTGTGCCTGACTCTTACACTGACATGACAGAGAGATGAAACTGATGTGAAAGTGATGCAGAGAGGATCTCATCACTAAGCCCACTGGAGCCCTGGCTGCATGCAGTGAGTACAAGCCTATACCATATATGTTATTCCAAGATCACCATACCAGCACTCTGGGCTTTGGCCCATTGCAGCTAAGTACTGCTGAAAGACAAAGCCACCCAGGTCAAACACAGTGCCGTGCTGGCTTGGAGATGCTGCCTGTACCCATGCACAGCACTCCACTGAGCTATACATCTGTCTTTGTCTGCTCAGAGACACCTCAGGGACCTCCAGGCTGTGATGCACTGTCAGGAAATACCTTCTGCACTCTATGCCAAGTAGCACAATTTACATGACAATTAACAGAAAATCCTCCCACACACGCAGCTGTGATTTTTTGAATCTCTGTGCCTAATAACTTGGAAATGTGGTTTTCAGATACTATGAGAACTATTGGAAACTCTAAGGTGGCAGGAGACAACATGAGTAAAGAGCTTGACTTCACTTTTCTCAGTTTATCTAAGGATCAGGCAGAATTGCAGTCCTCTAGCTGAACAGAACGACTGCACCTGTCCCATTACCTGGGCAAGAGCATGAGGTTATAGAAGGACTGAGATGCCAAAATCATGGCTTTTCTTCTAATGTCCAAGTGAGGAAACAAATGGAGAAGATGGGAGAGGCCCCATGGTGTTTCAGGGAATCCTGGGATCAGTGACCATTTGTGGAGTGTGAGACTAGAAGGGTCTCCAGTTCACTGGCAACTTTGCTTTATCATTCCTCTCCTAAACTGACCAAATTCCACCTTAAAATGAAATGGTTCCCCTCTCAGAGCGATTTGCTCTGTCACTTCTACCTACCAGGGCTTGAACCTTGGGGGATTACTCTCACTGTAGATAGATTTATACACCAATCTGAGCAAGAAAATTGCCCACCAATTCCACATCAGGCTTCTGATGAAACAAACCCCTCTTCCCCTCTGTTTTTAGGTTCTTTGCAGAAGTCAACTTCTACTTACAAAAATACGAAGTGGGATGCTCTCTGTAGGGTAGACTAAAGCTTGGGGAGGAACCAGCTTTAAGAGGCTGATATCCCTTTCTGCCACTTCTGGGGATGGTTTGTGAAAATCTGCCTTCTGGGAGACCAGGTGAAGGTGCCCCTCAGGAGAACCAATTACTTGAATCAACTCATCCTTGAAAAACACAGACGTCAAATGTTTTCAGAGTATAGTAAGCCTTTGGCATAAAATGTTGAGACAAAATGAATCAAATAATTTTAAGAATGAAGGGTTGGAAGTGAATTCAACAAAGTTTGTATCTGAGATGACTTGTTACCTGGGCTCCCTGCCTCAGTGGTCGGGAAAGTTTTTGAGGTTTGTAGCTTGTGGCTGCATAGTGTGTACAGAATGGCTGATACTTCATAATGCTGAAATGCTGAGGAACCTAAGTGCAAATAAAAAAGATGTGCTGCAGGAGATGGCAGTAATCACTACTGATTAACTCATAGGTGGAATGGAGCATTACAGCTTTATCACACACATCACACCTCTGTGGTAAAAGACACTTGGATCACTATTCTGGAATGTGGTGCATTATAACAAAGCTTTGAGAAGCCATACTTCACCAAGACAAGCTGAATGAGGGCAGAAAGGAATATTTCCGTTCTCACTTTTCTATAAAATATCATGGATTTTATAGGGTTATAGGAATATTCTGAACTCAATGTGGTGGACAAAAGTAATATACATAACAGTGACAGATGAACCAATGCATAATAAGCATAAAAGATGCTACAAGAATGCTTCTAGACTTGTTACACCATCTGAAAAAAAAAAAAAAAAAGTGAACATTGAGCCCAAATCTGTATTGATTTGAACTTGGGGGAATATTTTGACTTCAATGGGGTGCAGAATTTGAACTTTTGTTATTCAAAAATTGGAGAGAAAAGGGTTTAGAAGTCAGGAGAAAAAAAAAAGTTTCTGTACTCATAAAGTTGAAAAAAAAATTATATATTTCAAAGAGATGTTTGCAGGAATGAAGAAATGAATCATGCAGAACTGAATGCCAAATAAATAGACTTCCATTACTCTCTAAAAGGAAGGACACTTCTATAATACCACTTTCATAAAACTCTTTATTCATAGAGGGATTTTGTTGGTTGAAATATAATAATTTCAGCTGAAGTGGTTCACCTCTATCTGGAGAGGAGACTATTGCTGGCTATAAGCTTGTTACTTATGGAAACAGGTAAAATTTGTTTTTAATAAAAGCATGATAATCATACAGCCATATTAAGACAACATTTCTACTGGGCTGCAGACTGGAGCCACTGAATCAGGCAGAAACCATGTCTAACTGGACTGGTGAAAGAGAGAAACATGATACATCTGAAGAAGCTGTTCTGGCTCACCTTCAAGTCGTAAAAAGGAAGAACATGTCTCACTTTCACATCTACAGATTCAATAGGAACTAGGCCAAGAGCATCAGGTGCCTGAAAAAAATACAGTATTTAAAAACCCGGTAATATGGTGGGTCTTTGTTTTTGCATTGTCAGCAATCCATAAGCACAGCTACTTGAAAACATATGGACATAATTATGCTAACATTTTGTTTGATATTTCTCGTGTCCTGTCTTGGACTTTGGCATTTCCGTTATTTCTCATTTCTTTCCTTCTGCAAAATCATGGATGTTAACTAACTCTGATCATGAATGTATTATTCAGAATTTTAGAATGCCATTAAGAGAATGCAAAGATCTTTTTTTCAGCAGCAGCCTTAGTAAATCTGAAGTCCTGAATTAATTTGTCAGAACCCCAGAACACCAGTCACATTGTGAAACTTTAATAAAGGCAGTACTGGGCCTGAGGCCAATGTCCGCACCAAAATTCTATCATCTTGAGTGTGGGCCATCATTTCATTACTGTACCTACCAAATCTTGCTGCAACTCATAGGAACTGTAAAAAGGGAATTCAAAAGGCAATATACGATCTTCAGTTATGCTGGAAGAAAAGCCCTTACATTCTTCACTCCTCTCTGGTTTGCTGAAACTCCTGCTTTCTGTCATGAATGGAAAGCAAATACTAAGATTTTTTAATATATGTCAATACAGTGTTTCAAAAATAGAATCAAGGCACAAAATATATTTAACATCTTCCTAAGACAGTTATGTCTAGTAATTTTAATATAAATTTTAATTTATAAATTTATATCTTGATATTTATATATTGATTTTTTAATTAATAAATATAATTTTATGAATAGATACAAATATAAGTAGACATAATTCAATACAAAAAGGTAATATTTCCTAAAGACTTTAAATGCTACATCTACAATATAGCAGGCACAATATCTTGACTATCAGGCAGATCTAATTTCCCCTTTTCTAAAAGGACATTAAACCTCCCTTATTCCAGCATGGTCTTCTATCTCATTCTGCTCAGCAAGGCAGAGACAGGTCAGAAGGCCTCTGTTACACTAACTGCTGTTATGCCTTCTACTTGAAGCATCCCTGCAATTTCTGCATTCTGGGAATTATAAAATGCCTACTTGCAGAAGCAGGAAAAGGCCTGACATGGAAAGACATTTCAGCAGTTGTCAAACTGTGTGTGTACAAGGGAGTGGGAAATAAGAAGCACAAATTCTCTTCTGTCCCCAGTATATCCAACTGTGACTGCCATTCAAGGCCAGTTTCCTTCTATGGCTGTTAAAGAACAAGTGACTTATCCAGGCCAGCACTTTCATTTCACCATAAAGAAAAGTGATTTTTTGAAAGCACTTGTATGAGAAAATTATAAGGAGGAGAACTCCTTATAAAAAAAAAAAACAAACTGATCTAGTTGAAGATGTTCCTGTTCATTGCAAGGGAGTTGGACTAGATAACCTTGAAAGATGCCCTCCAACCTAAACCATTCTGTGATTCTATGATTCTACCTTGTCACACTGTTCTCTTTTTTTGGAAGACTCCTTTTTAAGGACTCTGTCTTTATACGTAACACACCTGACATGCTGCAGTACAACCTGGATTATCATAATTCATAGCCAAAATATCAACTTGCTCTACTCCTTACCATACATAGAGCCTTCCTCCAAGTCTCTGGCTTCTCTGCTTAGCCCACGGAACAGAAGCAGTAAGCGATTTAGCCGATTCTGCACAACAATCTGAGAGAATGATTTTTAAGTTTAACATTCAGCCAAACACTGTAAGATTTACAGCTGTAGAAAGAAACATCGATTACAACTGTATTTATTCTACAGAGCCCACTTGGCCATCTCTCAGATTTTTTAACTATGGTTAGTTTTCTGATCAGGAGAGAGAAAATGGGAAAGGAGAGATGTAGAATGGATCTCAACTAACATGACACTATTCAACAAAACCAGTTCAAGTTTTCATTTAGTCTTACAGATTCATCAGACTCTTTTTAGCTAGGTCTTAATCCTTCAGCTGTGTCTATTGGCATATACAGATTTAACAGTGGGTAGACAGTCAGTTGATCAGGGCCAAATGAATACTTGTGGTCTAATGAATGAAGAGAATAAGTATTAACCTGCACTGTGAAATTTGCTTAGCGCCATATATCACAATGAGGAGTCCTAGGTTTTAATACCAGAAGGGATCATTTAACTACCTCCTTATTTGTGCAATAGAGGAAAGAGTATTTAATTTCAGAACCTCTGTATGGAGCCTAATATTGTGAATAGGTTGGACACTATGCAAACTGAACACTAGGAAAGCAGGAAACATCCACATTGCTTGCTACATTTAGATTTATTGGAAAAAGAGCAGTAGAGATGCAAGATAATATTTAAATCCACTGAGCTAAGTGATTTTACTGGTTAATCTTTAGCTTCCATGTTGGAAGGTCCTAGTCCAACCTCCTGCTCCAAGAAAAGGTCAGTGACAAGATAAGACCAAGAGACCAAGTTGCTCAGGGCTTTATCCAGTCTGGTCTTGAAAACGTCCAAGGATGAGGTAGGCTGCACAACTTCTCTGTGTAATGTGCTCCAATGAATGACTGTCCTCACAGTAAAAAAGGATTTCCTTATACATGCTCTAGACCTCTCCTATTTGAATTGATGCCCATTGTTTCCCATACTCCCGCCATGCATCACTCCAAAGATACTAGCTCCATCATCAAGAACTTCATCAGAGTTGTTGGAAGGTACTGTTCTTTCCCTCCACTTTCCCTCTCCAGGCTGAGTAAGAGTCTCTTCACAAACAGAATGCTCAGGACCCTGTCCATCTTGGTAGCTCTACACTGAACTCACCCCAGCTTATTCATGTCTTTCTTGTCCTAGGGGTCCAAAACTGAGCAACTATATGCATTTTGAAATCTGTTCTTTAATATGTAGAAGTATTTTTCACTTAAAAAAAAGCAAACTAAATCCATTTGTATTTACTTAGCATTGATTGCAATATTAAGCACCAGCAGGAGCACCCACAGAATACAAAATTTACTCCAGATCCTTATTTCCTGGTGAAGCAAGGACATATTTATTAAACTATCAAATCCCTGGCTAGCTGTGAAGACTCCTTATGTTCTGGTTTGCATGTTCTCTTGTGCTATTTCCAAGGCATCATGCCATCACACCGCATTCTGGTTGTTCACATTACCCTGTATGCTGCTTGTTGGAATTTCCTGAACATCCTGTTTCTGTTCTCCCAAGGGTCATTATGGAGCAGGTCAAATGTAGGATGGACACTTGGATACTGCATGGTATTTAAAAAAAAAACAAAACAAAAAGAAACAGAAAAGAAAAATCACAAACTTTTTACAATCAGTGAGAAATCTCTTCCAGCCTGAGCCATTTCTTTGCCTGAATCTGTATGCTGTTTCTAAACACTGACATTAAGTCAAGCGGAAGCATTTGCAGTATTGGCATTTAACCAGAAGCCTTCACTGCAGGGCTTAATGGGAGGTAATCACCAAATATTTTCAGATGCAGTATGGGGAATGAAGAGATAATATGGCATGGTTTGCATCCACATACATGACAACCACATACTATTACTTCAGTGTAATACATGGGCAGTCAGACACTGGAGAGAATGTAGTAGTTCTCTACCAAATCCACACTTCATCTTTCATGGATGTGAGCTGTAAGTGCTCAAACCAGTGGCCCATCCTGTCTCCAATAATGGCAGACAGTACACACATAGAGAAGGGCAAAAGACAAGGATAAATTTAGAGTAATAATTCCCCAGAAAAATGTCCCCATATGTAGTGATCTCTGGCTCTGGACATACTTGAGGAAGAGGTGATGTGTCTATATTTAATGTCTTAAATTGTTGAAATACTCTTTGAACACAAGTAAATCTTCCTGATGCATTAATCTCTTTTAAAGATCTAGTTTTAAACTGTAACAGAACATGGCACTAGAAGAGACAGCAGTGTTCCCAGAGTACAGTACCTCTCAGGAGGAGAGCAGCTGCACAACCAACATTTAGATTAGGAAGACCCTAGAACACCAGTCCCACAGAACCCCATGCCATGCCTCACCAAACAATTTTCAGCACGTTGTAACAGGTGTAAGAGTACAGCAAAAGACAACTTCCAGAGCTATTTTGTTCCTCAAGAAGGCAGTTTGTGTTACTACCATTAGAAGTTCATTCAGCAGCAGGTTATCTATTAAAGAAAGCTCCAAATAATCCTAGGAAATGGATCTTAGGAAGCACCTCACACCACAGAGAAGGACAAAAAAGTCTAAGTACCAGAAAGGTTCCTGTCAATCTGACCTGCCGGTAAAGGTTGTAAACCTTGTGATACGCTTAACCTTATGTTTAAGCATGACAAAGCTACTCCTAAGAGAACTTTCAGAAAGAAGCAACATGAATCTGAGGTTAGGCGTGCAAATTTCCACTTGTCTCTCATATTAGAGTAGAAAGTCAGAAGATGTGTTGTGCATGTAGCACAGTGCTACTGTACTGAAAGTAAAATGGGAAATAAGAAACTGACACAGAAATAGGAGTATTAGGAGAAAAAATGTGCAGTGCCAAATATCTATCTGTTTGGTAGCTTAGTAGGTGATAATAACATATAGTAGGCAATAACAACATATAAACAAACCTGGTCAACAGGCCGGATAACACGCCTGAAAGAAACTTCTACTTCATTCCTTTGTAATTCCTGTTCTATGATAGGATCTCCTCTCTGGATCTAATTTATAATCAGGAAGAACAATCAAATCAGAACAAAGCATCCAGTGGATTCTTTCCTCCCTTATGACTAGTAGAATTAAGTTATGCTGTAATATTTGGGAGGTGCTTGACAAAACACAGACTTCATTCCCTTCTAGACAGTGATTACTGCAACCCTTGAGCAAGTCAAACAAAGTTAAATAATGTCTTTTGGGGTCTGGGTTTCACTCAGGTCTCTGCCCTAATGAAATACAGTTTGCTTTGCATAGACAGATTCAGCCAGAGAGGGGTTATGGAACTGATACCAAAAGATAGCACTCAAACAGATCATGACAGTGCTACATAAATTTCCTGCAGCTTTTCTATGTTCTGTGAACATCTCCCGTCATGGTTTCCAATGGTTCCAGCTCCTTAATCTGCTCATGTGTGAAACAGTTTACTATTGATATCACTTCACTTCTTTGAGACCCCCTCAGTGTTCAGGCATGATGGATGAATACGAGTGCTTCTTTTCATTGTGCCTCTTTCACCCCAGTCCTACTCACCTATTGTTTCATTTCCAACATACCATCATGTCTTAAATAGAGAACTTGGCTTTATTTTGCAGAGTCAAATTTCCATGATTTTCATAGACTGAGGTTTTAGTACAACAGAAGACAGACCAGTTAAAGGTCTCCAGGATAGCCACTCCCAGGCTGTATAACAGATTGGCCACCCGAGCAAATGATGAAAGGATAATAAATATTCTGTGAAGCCTGACACTCAAGGTGAAAAAACTGACAGCATGACCAAAAATATGCCTCTATCAGAAAGTCATGGGGGCAACTGTGAAACCAGGCAGAGATCTCCAGATCCATTATGGTCAACATGTAGGTAAATAAATGTTTCTAAACAAAGTCAATATTCATCTAATTCAGTGATACATCAATCTCACAACTTAGATTCCCTTTTTACGCACTTTCTCCTTTGCATTAAATATAATGTTTGAATGAATTCACTGTGCCTAATTCACTGTATAAATTAAGCTTTTACCATATCTATAAATAATTTTATTCCCATAAAAAGCTTCTTGGCAATCAGTGGGATATCAAAAGCTACTTGAATATCCAGGGGGCAGGATAAGAGGGACAAGCCCCACCTGTCCCTGCAGGCTGTGCCACCTGGGGAAAAATACTTCCTACCACCATGCATTGATGATATCACCTCCATGGAAGATGACTTGCAATCTGGGATGACCAGAAGAAACCAGAGAGAAGGTGAAGGTTCAGAAGACCAATCTGATGAATTACCTCCTCATGGCTCTGTGTGAGAGTACTTGACTGTGTTTAGCTCTTTGACTGAGCCTTTCAGGACATCATCTCTTCAGAGAGGTACAACATAAACAGCAGGTTGGATTTAGCCATGGTGCTGACAGGATTACGCTGCAATGTTGCACTGTGATGTGGCTGAGTGCAAATCTGCAAACATCTAGTTACATTTCCATTAATAACTTATCCTTCTCTGTCTACCTCCAAGATAAAAAACACCTCTGAAACAGTGATACACAGGCACAATAAAGATATAACTACAGTAACCTGTACTACCAGTACAGGTTTGCATGGATGTATGAAGAAAAAGTAAAGATGTAAAGAACTTGATGGAATTCACTAGTGCACTGTGTAATCTGAAAGTATAAGGGTTTTCTTTAAGTTTGTAGAAAAAAGCCCAGAAAAACTAACCTTGTATTGTTGTTCTTCCCTCTGTCGGTTTTCAATAATCTGTTTTTTCAGTTCCACAGAGATTGGATCTTGGCCTTTACGAACTTGCCTGCATTTACAGTGGAGACAAGAAAAATGCTTTACTCAATGCACAATTTACTTTATTTAAAGGCTAACAGACTTATTCTTCTCCTCCTAAGGTGTCCAGGGATCCATAATGTTTAGCATAAAGGGCAGATCTGTGGATTGCAAATGAAACCACAGTATGCTTACACACATGACTATGTGTTTTTCTTTATGCCATTTGATGTACATGCGCAATTCTGTTCACTCCATTATACATTTTAACTCAGATTTATTGACAACCCTATCAAAAGCTTCCTTTGCCTTCAGGGGCACAAGATGAGATGTCTTAGAACAAGGTTAAGTGAACAAGGTTTTCAGCAGGTGTCTTTCTGAACACAACTATAACATAATCAAAGACCTCATTGAGTACTACTACGGATTATTGCTGAGACTGCACTTAGGTAGGAAAAAAAAAAGGAAAGAAAACAACAGTAACTTAACTGTAAAACAAACCTGTCAGGACATGAAATGTCAGCATTATGCACTAGAGGATATTGCATACATCATTCATAGAGGCCTTGGTTAAGCAAACCCCAGTTTTGTTAATTTGGTTAACTAATACTTACCATTTCAGATGACTTGCTTCCTCTTCCTGAATATTTTGTTTAACTTTTAGTTGAAATAGAGTTTCCTTCATCTGTCTTGTTTTTATGCCTTCACAGCCTTGAGAAAGGACTGCAGGAATATCAGAAAACAATATCACACCTCAGACCAGACTGCATTTTTAGTTGCAAAATCCACTGTTACAATAACTGAACTCATTAAGACACAAAGCTAAGGCAAGATTTGTTACAGAAACTACAGTAACATCAACTCAGCAATTCTGGAGCAGAATTCCTCATCAAAAACCTACAAATAATGCTACAACCAAGTTTATGCTGCTTAATCACATTACCTTCTTTCAAGTCTTTAATCCTCAATTTGCCTGGTTCCTGATTCAAAACAGTAGCTACAGCATATGGATTTGACAAGTCTGTGGGGAATCTGAGGTTCTGGTATTCAATTTCCTACAAGATATAAATTAATAGGAAGAAATACAAACAAGAAATATTTTCAGCCCAGATAAATACTTGTAATTATTATCTGTTCACACCTTTACTTTTTGAATAGGCCTTGCTCGTGGTCGACTGAATTGGTTTCTTCTCCACACCACAAATTTTCCTGCAGATGCAGCTTTTTTCTCTGGATGACTTTGTAGTTTGTCAAAATGTTCTTTTCTAGATGTCAGTAGGACATAAATTGCTCTTGTAAGTACTCTTTAAATGGCATATAAGTCTAATACATGCATTTACACCCCCTTTAGATATACATGGAGACTGTAAATGTATCTCCCAAATTACGCTTGGAAGCAAACTTTCTGCTCTTCAGAGTTCACAAAAAAATGAGTGCAGCCCAAAAGACTTCATTGCTCAAAATCCCCTGTATGTTGCAAGGCCTCAGCAATAAGAATAACACAGAACAGTTACAACAGAAACTGAGGATGATCAACACTCCTTTAAGGGTATGTTATTTTTCATTGTGCTCCACCCCTGGCAGTGTTCAAGGCCAGGTGGGATGGGGCTTTGAGCAACCTGGTCTAGTGGAAGGTGTCCCTGCCCATGGCAGGGGGTCAGAACTAGATGATCTTTAAGGTCCCTTCTAACTCAAACCATTCAATGATTCTACAACTATGTTTATTTTGGTACAGTTTCACTTCATACAGATTAAGGGCATTCTGAGCAAATGATGTAGAAGAGCAGGTACATGTACTAACAGTCAAATTACATAAATGCATAGATCCAAATGCTTGAAATGATTACAACAAATGGCTGTATCTTTTAGCACAGGGCAAAAATATTCAGAGATCAGTCAGCTACACATACGTTAGACCCAGATGTGGTGTTGATGTTCCTGTGAATACACATACATAGGGTTTTGACTTAAACTGTGAAATCCGTAACTGCATTGTCATTTGTGCTGTTCCATACCCAACTGGGGAATATTTCACAGTTAATTCCACTTTCCCATTGCCTGGAATGATTCCTATGATTAGAGGAGAAAAACAATGAGTCCATCTAACATGAGCCCACTTAAGTATGCTGAAATTGTCTCTGGACTACATTTTTATTTTTGAAAAGAGTATTAATATTTGAATGGATGGCAGTAGGCCTGGAAAATATTTCAGGTCTCAAAGCATCTTTCAAGAACTATGCATTGCCAGATAATGGGAGATATTTTGCAACAGCAGAAAGATTTGACAGTAAGATTATAATATTTCCTACTATTGTGAAAATGATTGCCGGTTTATATGTAGAAATTCTTCACTTGCTTCTGCCAGTCCTAAGTCTCTGGCATGTCCTGCTTTAATGAACAAAGCATTATAAACATATTCCTCTGCCTCCCTCCAAGCTGGGGAATCATCTGGATTTGATGCATTACCTGTCTCTACTTGGCCTTTTTTCATTATTACCTACTCCATTATTTTCTCAGCCACTTTAACCACCCTTCATATCCCTAAACATCCAGTGGAATTCCAGGATACAGGCCCTGATGCTCCTCAGCATTTTGCAACAAATTTATTCAGCTCATCAGAAATATTAAATTCTCATCTCTGTAAAGTGACCATTGCCTGATTTTCTGTATCCTGCCGTTTTAAACACCAGTTAGTTTCATTGGGATGTTTTGGGGCTTTGTGTATGTGTGTGGAATTTCTTTTATCATTTCATCATATCTCACAACAGAACAGCTTGAATAGCCGCTAAAACTTCTTAGTGCTTTTCAGGTATCATTCACTGCCTCAGAATTCCCAGCTACCAAAATTTCTGACTTCTCTGTTACTGGGTCGATGTTTTTTCTGGCATATTTTGTTCCCCTTTCTTCCAAGAACTAAACCAACTTAGAAAGCATGAATTACTTCCAGCTACTTTGCCTATGACTGTGCAAAACCAAAAACTTCCTGAGGAATTTTACAACTTCTCCCTCATTTTATTCAATTGTAATATTGTTCTTGTCCTCCCTTGATATATCAAAACTTCTTTAAGCACAAAATAAGAAAGAATATTATCCTAAATGACCCTAATCAAGGCAGCAGCATAGCTCATCTTTGTGAACCACATGCCTGATAGAATCCAACTACTACTTCTAAAAAATGAAAATCCATCTGTCAACACAGCAAAAAATAATACCATTTTACATACTGAAACAACAGCAATTTTTATTGCAGTGCATAAATAATCAAAGTTTAAATTCCAGTGTCACAAATGGTGCTAAGTGCCAGATTTAAGGTTCTTATTTATTTATTTAAGGTTCTTATTTATTTAGATCTTTATGTATTTCCATGAAATTGACCAGACTGCGTAGGTGAATTATGCAGCTGGGTCTGCATATACATTTTTGTTGGAACACCTGGGCACTTACTTATATGCTTCTGACAGCATACAACAATGATAGCACCAGACCAGCAAAGGTATGTCTGTCTCAAGACAGAGCCCTCTCCAGCATTAGGCATGAAAATAGCTGAGCATACTGTTCCAAAAGTCCCTGCCTCTTGTAAAGCCTGCACACAGAGGTCTAGACTGACTCTAACATCCATGCCCTCCCACGAAACACCTGCAGTGGTGTGTTTTGTGCCCTTCACTGTAACAGCTCCTGAAGCATCAGATACAACTCTAACAAATTCTTACAGACCACTAGTGAAAAAAAGGTATGGGAGCATGTTTGATAGAGCATAAGTCACCTCTTATTTCCTGTACCCCCAATCAAGTAATCTGATGCATGCCTATTCCATAAAGACAGATGTTCCTTTAATGGGGTAGGAGCCAGACAGACCTTGGGAAAAGGTGTGATAAAGAGGTGAAGGCTGGGCTTCCTGCCCCCCTCCTTTCAAAAGGCTATGCTGGCAAAGAAGAGAATACAAAGGCCGGATGGACTGATTTTGCAGAGGTCTGCAGCTGGGCATTGACAAAAAAAAATCTACCAGCCACAGAGGGCTATTTGCTATGAGGCTGCATATGACTCTTCTTAATTATCCAGCATGTACCTGGAAACACTCTGAAGCAAAGACTTTTACTGTACAGCACTGAATACACTGTCACAAGTAACCACACTTCATAAGTATGCATTTAACATTTAGAACTTTTAATAAGTTCAATTTACCATATGTCGGCTGGACAGTGAAGGCTCTGTGAGGCTGAATTAAATCAATGTGGAATTCAAAATCTATTGGACAGCTGCACTGCAATGGGATAACACACTCTTTACTGAAAAGAGAGAAAGGAAGAAATAAATTAATAAAACTACAGTTGACCATCAATTACAAGTTGGAAATTTACATTATACACAACATGCACTGAATTTATCTATGTTCAGAGGAATGGGTTACTTATTAGTGTGATAACAGTCATTCCTTGTTGTTCCAAAATAGCAAAGTATTTCAGACATTTCACTCAGTGAGGAAATGAGAGCTAAATCTTGATTCAAATGATGGCTATTTTACATCTTGACTTACTTTCTCCTACCCATACAGAATCTGATTACAGTAAAAATAAAAGAATTACTTTCTAGGAGTTATTTATGCGTATCCTCAAACTCTTACAAACTGCAATATCTAGCAAGTCCCAACAATCCAAATGAGAGCAACAGCAAGTACAGAACCAGAAATCAGTCTTCTGTGGCTCTCCTTATGAAAGATGATGAGAAAACGCTGTGCAATATTCAAAAGTGTTGAAAACTGCAACACATCAGAATGACTGGATTTTAACCACTGTGGAAATAATGATACAATGGCATGATTTTCATAAAAGTCCTTTATGTCTCACACAAGTTATGTGAGGGGTTTTAGCACACACCTTTTCAAGCTGTCTTGCTTTTGTATGTATCTATTTTCATGTATCAAGTTGAAATACAAAAGCATTGATGTAGTATCATCCATCATCTTACAAATCAACACCAATTTACCTAGGCTTGTTTCTGGTTCTTGTAAACTGCCTGACTGAAATCTTATCCTGCTGATTAGCAAAGAATGCATGTTATACAGTTGTTCCTTTGGAAAGCACATTTTGAAATGCCTAAGGAAATAAACTATAATAATAAAGTGCTTTTTACGCTGCTTCCATATGACCTGTTCACGTAGAAGATGCAACAGCAGACTGAGGAGGCAATTTAAGGTTTAGTGTGGCTTGTACGGTAACCAAAATGCCTTAAAGCCAAGACAGTTATGCTGGCTGTTGCATGATGGACCTTCTGTCCCTAAGGAGAAAGCTGGGTGTTAGAACATAGGACTTACCCTACACTTACTGGAAGTAAAAGGCAGTTTTTCCATTTATCTCAGTGGGCTACGGATTGAGCCCATAGTCCCTTGAGCTCTGCATAGTACCAAGCATTTCAGAGAGCTTTCATTTTCAGGAAAGTTTTTAACAGACTAATGATGAAAAGTACTGGTGAAAGTTAAGGTTTTACCTTAAAACCTTAGGTTTTAAGAGAAACCATCAATTTTCTCTTCAGGAACAATTCCAAATTCCCTCAGGTCATCTCTGACCATCCCTGTTGCATTGAAAAATTTTCCCATTTTTTAAAAATGTATTTTGTACTCTGTCTAATCTCTTCTCTGTATTCTGAGAGTACGAAAATTCTGTATATTTCAACACTTGTAAAAATGTAGGAAATAAATAGAATCACGTCATGCCTAGAGACACCCAGAAAGTCGGAGTTATGTCCAGCCCCGTGAGAAAGCTGTAACATCACTTTTGGTATATTCACTAGAGTTTAGCAGATTAAGGGGGACTAGAAAAACATGAACAAAGACACAAATGTTCATTCTGCAATGCTGGGCTCATTTTTACTGCAGAATTTTGCATGCTCCTTGTAGGTGCTTTGCCTGTTCTTATTTCTATCCTTCAGTAAAATTCATGAGTTACTTTCAACTCACAGGCTAAGAAAAAAACTCTAGCTGCTAAGACCTTCAGTTCCTAGATTTCACTCACATCTTTACAGCGACACGTACCACCATAATTACAACTAATATAGCCAATATACTACAGAACGATATCCTAATCACCAGAATTTCCCTTCTCCTCTCCCCCTTCCCAGTTCTTATTAGCAATTACTATGATTACTTCATGAGAACACTCTATGTTACATCTTTGCAACAGACAGAGTAAGATGAAATTTCTATTTAGAGCTCCACATCAAAAGATCACATCACTATTTTTAAACAGAAGAAGCAAATCTAATGACTGATCAAAATCTGGAATGAGGCTAGCTATTTGCTATCACTTACACCTACCATAACTTCATTTCCAGAGTACTTCATCTTGAAAGGAAGATCCATTTGCTTATTAATGCTAAAAAGACATAGCACTTGGGAGTGTACAGGTTACAAACAGCAGCCATATTGCTTCACATATGACGAGTGAAGTGAGTCAGCACAGATTCAGATCAACTGATACCCCAGTTACATCTATGTATATGTTTAGTTTGCACAACGTTTACTTTCCTGTGAACATGTGCCTGAAACTATTCATATACAGAATTATTCTGCAGTCCAGATGGAGGCTGACTTCCTTAAAGCTTCCAAGACATTAAGTTGTACAAATAGAGAAAAAGGAGATATTGCAGATTTTGTGCATGTGGACAGATGTCTGTCCTTAACTCACCTTTGACCAATTGGCACATCAGACAGATTTATAAATGATGGAAATTCTACAACATTCACAGCAGGGTAAGCATGCACAGGAACAACTAATGTATCATCTCCCTGGGCAAAAATAAAAAATAAAAATAAAAGAGGTAAATACTTATTTCTTACAAAGAATAAATGCTATGAAAAGAAAATGTTTCTGTAGCAGTTGGCCAGTAAGTGGGCATAAAACATTTTTGAGATCATCACTGTGTTGCACCTCAGGATTTTGATATTCTACCCACTTTCAGAATCCATCTGTATTTCCATACTTTCAGCAACTCTCTAGAGTTCCTCTAAGCCTGTTCAACTAAGACATTACATCAGTGTGGTACAAAGACTGAACTACTGGCAAAGAATAACAGAATAAGGAAGATATTCCACCCACAGCTTCGGGATGTTTGCAGAGAGAAAAATTTTAAATGCTTAAAATGAAATACTCCAATCCAGACTTACTGGGAATAAATCCATGAGGCTCTAGGAGATTAACTGTACCTTTACTTTATCATCATGTCCTAATAGTTGTTTCATTCCATTACAACGATATATATATTTTATAATAAATCCTCACCTGACAGTGAATTCTGATGCAGTCGTAGTAGTACCGCCACTCATCAGGACAAAAATCGATAGTAACCACATACGACAAGCCAGGGACAAGCCGGTACTAGAAAATGACCCAAAATAAGGCAGAAGTAAAAAATTTAAAAAGCTGCTTATATGACACAAAACCAGTGCTGCATGCAAAGAGCAGTGTAAAGGCCTTCCGACACTTACTGTTTTGTTGTATTTGATCTGAAAATACTTTGTCTGCGGTGGTATTATGTGAAGGTTTATTACATCAACAGAAGTATTTATTAGCTTCTGTAGAACAAAAGAAAACAAACCACAGAACACTTTACAATGAGGTCAACTGAGAATGCCAACTGTTCTTTTTGTAAAACTATCCATAGCAAAGAAGTAACAATTTTTACTTTAGGAGAAATAATTCTGAATATGCTCTGAATTTAAAAGAAAATTAAGTAAAATTTGCATCCTGCTTTTTGAGTCTTTGTAACTAAGTCCCAATTCCTTACCTAGGAATAACAGTCTTGCTAAAGACAGTGCTGATGTTGAATCAAATTCTGGTCCTGTTTTGCTTATGTGCAAAAAATGAAACAACCTGTTGACTTCGCTTTTACACAGGTCTGAAACAACAGACATTTTGTAATATTCCATGGGTGCGTTTTGCATCACAAAGCAACAAACTGTTGGAAGGTGTCAGTTCAGCCTGTAAAGTCTCTTGCATCTTGTTTTTTTTCATTATATCTGGAGAACCTAGTCCACCATAATCACCCAACCTCTGCCTCAAAAAGCAACATGAATAAAGAAGAAAGGGAAAGAAGAAAGAAGTAAAGGAAATACTCAAACTAGGAAAGGTAATCAAACCCATGCACTGTTTCTTCCCTTAGATTAAATTGCTTTTGGCAGAAGAACAGAGGTGCGTTCAGAATTTTCCCACCAGTGAACAGGTTTGCAGACACAATGACAACCCAAGTACATTTTGAGAACAGTCTCTTACGGAGTTCAAGAATGAATCCTTCAATCATGACGTCTAAGTCACATTCACTAACAGTACTTGCAGACACAGCAAGCAGAAAGGTAGAACAGACAAAGGTAAAGGACAGTGATACACAGAGCATGGTACTCATCTGTTTCGTTACCGCAGGGCCACTCATTTTAAGTGCTGCTTTTTAGAGCAGTCTAGAGGGCAAAAGGCCTCACAACCACAAGCAGTCTACTCAGCTTATGTTATCCTTTTATGTGCCCCAAGAGGATCCCTGCTCGGACACTTACAAGTGTCTGTTGGTGATGTTTTCCAACTTCATACCCTCCATAGTGTAACACAGCAGGCTCAGCCTGTACAACTTTGCTCCCGTGATGTTCCGAATAAATTCCTATAGCGATAGAAGATAAAACAAGGAGAAAAGGACACCAGATGAAATGCACATGATGTTACTTATGTTGATAAAACATTTTATGCTGCACCCAATGTATTATAGAGAAAAAAAAAAACGGATTATTTCTCCTGTAAGTAGGCATGACTCTTTAAATGGAAAGTTAAGGCAGCATCTATTACCCCAGCAGAGTCATGATTCTGTCTGAGTTTCCTCCTATCATCATGACTTCAACAAGCCTCCCCAAAATGTGAGGGTCATCCAGAATCCTCACAGCCACTATTTATTTCTTTCTAATCATTCTGACTATCTATCCTATGATTTGGGCTCACAGGAGACACAATTTAAGCAGCAGGATGGGAGTTTTGCTTATGAGTTACAAAAAAAATATAATAATAACAAAGTGTCTCCTTGAATTGCTCCAAGGTTGGGAAACAGTCAGAGAGCAGAAACTTACTTGTTTCCAGAAGGTGATGGGGAACAGCATGTCTTTTTTTAGGTTCCTCCACTAGGCTGTCCAGAAGGACACTGGGTATTTTCTTGAAGGATTTTTCAGCAATCATGATTTCTGTCGAGGCTGATTGAACTACATCCATGTTGGACAGAAATGGAGTCAGTTTCCTCAGGACCTGGGGTAAAATCAAAATAACATAATGATCAAAATGTCTTCCCTTGCTCTGATAGCATTTGTTACCTAAACCTGCCTAAAGACACTAGGATAGGGAGTTACTTTCTTTCCTACTGAAGTAGGTTTCTCTGTGTGTACTAAGTACAAGGACTGAGTGATTCCATGAAACATTGCTCCCACTGCAAGCCCTAGCACTTTGGGCATGTTCTAAGGCTTATCAGGGACATTTGCCTTTCAGGACTGTGTAAAACATCTCTCTCTTCCTTCACATCTCCCATCACAGAAAACGAGATAAGGTTCTTCTGATAAACCTGCTATCCAGACTGATTTCTACAGAAATATTCTTCCAATCTCTCATGAGTGCTTGGGTTGTTAACATGGGATTTATTTTTTATTTTTAAATATTAATATGAGGGGTAAGAATATTGGCATCTGAATCTTTTGTTTGGACAGCATCATCTGGGTTATTTAATGAAGATAACTGTAAATCCAGAAGGCCTGGTTATTACAGAACCTGTGTTAAGTAAGCATAGTTACCAGAACATAAACTTCTCTAAAGACAAGTGCAAATACGCAATAAGGAAACCAGGCACAACCTACCCACAAGAAATTATCTTCATAAAAATAGCATATAGGTCTTAGCTCTCCCATGAACCAAAGAACTTATTTTTGGAAAAAGCATGTTCAAAAGCCATGCTGACCTTTTCAGCCCTTAAGAAGGGGGTTGAAACCTCTTCATTTTGTCTTTGTTTTTCATGAAGAGAAGGTGGGTGTGCAGCTCAGGATGGTGCTGAATTAATATCAACGGGCAACTGAACTCACCTAATGCTTGAATGACCTTGAAGGCCCCCAACTTAAAATTAACACTGATCATTAAAAGTTTAAGGGAAGAAGGGCAGAAGGGAGAACTAAAGTGATGCCCAGCATACCTGGATCAAGACTTCTGAGGACTGAAGAGGTCCACCTTCCCTGATTCATTTTATGGTCTCATCTCCAGCATTTGTCTGGTTTTCTAGCCTGTTTTAGATCTTTCAGAAGTTGAGAGGTGCTTCAAACTCATAAAGTGCAGCTTTGATTTATGGTCTTGTGCAGTACTAAATAATAAATAAGAAGCTTAAAATAATGTGCTACCAGAACCCTGCCCTCAAGAATATTTTCCACTCTATGCCTCCAAGTACAAATTTTTCATTTGCAACAGAAGATTTGCAAGAGGAACTGTATTTTGCACAACAGTAAATTTCTGCTGAGGTAGTGACACCAACCAAACTCGGACGAAACCATGCTAAAACAAATTCTAAGCACGAGGTTTACATTCTTTCCACTTGCGTTGTTCAACTTCAACCTGTATGACTGCCACCCTCCTTCTCTTGGTTAGCACTCCCCATCAGGAATACAGCTTTTGAAAAGCTGTAGACAGACTTATATTAGCAAAGGATTCCTGGTGTAATCTAAACTGTAATTTAAAGGGATGGCACCATCCACTCACCAACTTTAATAACACACTGCAGTATTCCTCAAAAGGAGAATAATGGATGAATGTTTACTTGCCAAGGTCCTGGAATCTTTGAGTGATAGAGTGATGATCTTAAATTTTTCAGATACTTGTGTCTATCCTTAACAAAAAGTTTTTTTTTTGTGCGAAGTCCCCCAAAGGAGAATCCTGTACAATCCCGGTTGCCTTGGAGGCAGTAGCCAAACTCACCCTAAATGCCCTCAGGCCTGGGTAACACTCTTCTTCTGTCAGCACTTGGGTTTTCTAATCCCTCGGTGTCTCAGAGCTCCTAGCACACCTCACCACCAGAAAGGGGTGCAGTTTAACGCCATTACATACTGAGTGAGACTTGCAAAAGCATCGACGAGCTTTGTGAGCAACACAAAACGCGCTTTTGAGGTCTACTCTATGCAATTAGGCTAGGAGAGTTGCTTAGCGGGCAGAAGGGCTTAGAGCTCCCCAACAGGCTCCCTGCCAGTGCCACATCCGCCTCAACCTCCAGCGCTGTCGGCGGGGAGCTGGACGTCCCGCCCCACCTTCTTTCCGGCACTGCGAGGGAAGCACCAAGCCGAGACGGAGACTGAAACAATCCGCGCTTCTGCCCTACTCGTTTTCCCGGCCCGGAGGGAGCCCTTGCTGACCCCGCTCCCCTCCTCACAGAGTCTCCCGCCGGCCCGGCAGCCAGCCCGATGCCCTGCCCGCGACCAGGCCCAGCCCGGCCCAGACCTCACCTCAGCACCGCGCCGCGCAGCTCCGGTTGCCAGGCAACCGTGCAGCCCAACTGGACCGCACCACTCGCTGTTGGAGGGGGTGGTAAGTGCTGGGGCGACTCGCGGTGCTCGAGTGCGCCCATTCGGGGCAAGGGGGGAGATCCCGTCAGCTGCAGTTCAGCTGGCTTTGATCGCAAAAGCACAAAAAATAAAAACGAACCCACTTTTTTTTTTCGTAGTAAGAGTCGTTTTCAGGATCCACAGTGTGGCATCATTCTTTTAAAAAAATCATCATTCCTTAAAACCCAGAAATTGTTTTTCCTTGATAAGCTCAGATAAAGCTGCTTCTCTGAGGTGAGGTGATACAAAGCCAGCTTGCATTGTGCAGTGTCTGTCGGGGCTGCATTGGCTCAAAACAGACCTGGAAAGTTTTATTACAGTATTTTAAAAGAGACCATCTCTTCTTCCCACAACCTATACATTCTCACTTTTCAGTAGTAAAAAGCCGTCCTGTGAAGCATATCCCTGACACCATTTTGTCATTGTATTGCTCTTACCACCCACAGCTTATTTCACATTTACATATACAGATGACACGGGAAAGCACAGACAGATTGGCAAGACTAAGAATAAAGAAAATTATTATCTAAGAATAAATAAAATTATTCTCTTTCAGCTTTATAACATGGAGGTAGAATGTGATCAAAAGTAGTGCAACGCTCAATTTAAATAAAAAAGGAATGAAGAAAAACTTCATGTCATAAAATTCATGTCCCTGAAAGTGATTCCCATATGTAGTAAAATGTAATTGCTGTTGATTAGGAAAGAATAACACCTGCACCCTTGATAAGGCTGGGGAGAGATGACCAGTGATGACAGCATTCAAAATGGGCTTAGGAGAAAGTTCAGGATCTGCTTGTACAGTGCCTTTGCATGAGCTGCCACAGCCACTACCCCACCATTTCACAGCATGTTGTCTGTCAGAGCTGGTTCTCACCTCACATCTGCGTGTGCCCAATGTGCTACATCACTCTAAAGGAAAGTCACCCCTCAGAAAGGTACCTGAAACATCTCTTGCCTGCCAAAACTCCTGTCTCAGCCTTCCTTTCCTGCGTGCTTGCACCTCTTCCTCATAGCTCCATGTGCATAGCTGTCTGCCTCTGGTGGAGATTTGACCATTTCAAACAGTGGGGGCAAAAGTAAGCTAGCACCGTTCCAAACCATCCATCACCTCAGCTGGGTAAACAGACTAAGGCAGACAGTTTATTCTCCACCCAACAAGCTGGGGAGATGGTTTGACAATCTTTTCTCTTGCAGAATGGATCTGCTGGAGAGTTCTCACAGGGGACTACTGCACTGCCCCATCCCTGGCAGTGTTCAAGGCCAGGCTGGATGGGGCTTAGAGCAACCTGGTTTAGTGGAAGGTGTCTCTGCCTGTGGCAGAGGGATAGAACTAAATGATCTTTAAGGTCCCTTCCAACCCAAACCATTCGATTATGATAGTGATAGTGATAACTGATGATGATGATGGTCGTGGTGGTGACTGGGCTGCCTGAAGAGGGCTCCCTGGCCCAAGGGGTGGTGTCCCTGCAAAATGCTACATTTTTTTTGTGTGGCAATAAAAGTAGATGCACACAGCCAAGTGCAATGCTAAGTTGTTCAATTAGACAAGCGCCCTATTTCAGTCTATGTGAATTCTTGGTAATAATTCTCTGTAGTCTGCTGCTGCTGTTAGGTTTCCCAACCCGTGGCATCTGTCCCACTGTGCTGACTTCTGCTGCACTGTGAGTCAAGCAATGATTTACACAGGTAAGAATTTTCCAGGTTTAATTTTGCATCCAGTTTCTTTCAAATACTCAGCCTGCACATGAGTGTAATGAGAGGGTCAGAAAATACTGCCTCTTCATTCACACCATTGGTGTTTAAATCTAACATCATCTCCAAAGCTCCATTGCCTGTTTCAGAAAATGCCCCACATTCTGAAGTATATTCAGGGACAAAGCTCCCTCGATTACACACACAAACATGAGGAGGAGTGGTGGTTTTCAGGGGAAGCTGTTACAATATGAATGGAATAATAAAATATTCCTTCAGCCAAAGGAAGAGAGAGAATGACTTGGCACCCCACTGAGATAATGCAGCATTGCCAGCGTGGTTTCTTCAGAGTACTGTAATGGCATTGTCTGGCTGCCTCTCAGACCCCCTTTTAACAATTTGTTTAATCCTTCAACCAGTTTCAAACAAAGTTTGTGGAAAAACATTGCTCTTCAAGAAATGAAAGTTACTACAAGTTTAGTGTGGACGGGGGCAAGGAAGACTGAAATATTTGCCCTTTTCAGGGGAAATGATGCTGTGTGAGCATGGCAGCTGGGCAGCTAGCACATGCAAAAGGGCAAATTGGGACAGACGTAGTGTGGAGTTAGAGCAAATGCTGCCAATTACTCCTGCTCTAGGGATGTGGGGATGTCCTGGTTAAACCACGACAGGAGAGAGGTTAGGGTGGTGTGTGGGGAAATAGGGAGCATTGCAATTCAGCAGTCCTAAGGAGCATGTATAGAGATGAGTTAGAGTTACTGTGGTCAGAGTGGGTATGGAAAAGGAAACTGGATTCCTTCATTGTGCTCTTCAGTGAGTAACTTCCTTAATCCAATGGCTGAATTTTCAGTGCACAGGTAACAAACTATATGTTTTATGGCCATAGTTGTTGACTTTACTGGTAGATCTGGAGCACACCTGCGTTCTGGACAGCTTCTCCTCTTATCCGACCTGTCTGGGATGATGGGCACTGGTAAATTGGAATAGACGCCAGAAGATGTTTCAAGGCAAGCAAAGAACAGCAGTGAAAGAGAGAAAGAGTACTAGTGCATGTGTAAACTTTGGCACTTTATTGAAGCCATACTCATTATTGTGCCACAAGTGAACCTAACAAGGTGGGACCCCACAACCAGGGTAAGCACACAGCCCCTTTATAATAGTTTTGCCACAGAAACAAAATCTGGAAAAACAAAGAGTGCTGTGATGCCAGGGAAGGGAATTGCTGAGGAACTGCCTAAGGGGAACCCAGGATAGCTGAAATCTCCCTCCCACTAACAAGGTAACACAGAGATCCAAACATGATGACAGCTTGCAACCTATAGCATCAGGACAAAATGTAGACTTGCTGTTTCTCTGGATGTTGTATGAGAGGGTGAAGTCCAGGGAACACTTATAGTCCTCTTTGGCATGGGTGGGAAAAGCAAACCCTCCATTTGCCCTTTCCCTGGTGCTTAGCCCACACTCAAGGTCATCTTCAGCTCCAACAGCTCTGCTTGCCTGGGCTTTGTGAAAGGCGCAGGTAGCCAGCTCACCTGCAGCAGGCTCTGCCCACCTCCTCATTTCTGGCTCTCAGGGATGTGTGCTCACTGTGGGAGGCATGTGCAGTGCTGTTGAGAGCAGAAGCAGTGCAGACAGCCTTAATCACATTCCTCCAACTCTGTTTCTCAGCAGGGCACTTATTCCAGGGCTGTATTTCCTCTTGATTTATTATCTCTGCCATTGTGGGGCTGACATCTTACATGGGTGTCCTGCTCGGTCCCTTATCATGGGAGCATGAGGAATGGCCATTCCCCAGCAACACCCGTCGATAACAGTGAATAATAGCCAGGAAGGGAGGAAGGCGATAGTAGGGACATGCTCAACAGAGGTGCTGTTATTCTTGGGACAGGAGGCTTCTGCAGAGGAGGAGAGTTTGGGGGGGGGGGGGGGGAACAGGGAAGGGTGCTGTCACTGCTGATGCTCTCTAGGGCTCAGCAGCTGGAGAGAAACATTGGCTAAGGATGGTCAGAGCCGGGACATTAAAAAAGGAAGGAGGGAAAGGGATGAAGTGAAAGAAGCTAGGAGCCACGCTGCAGAGCATACAGACAGCCCAGTGTCCTCTGGTGTGTGAGGGATGAAGGAAACAATCTGTGATTGACGATGTGGACCATCTGGGTGATCATCTTCTGGATTTCAGCTGTCCTGGTAAGTGTTCAGAGCTATTTATTCTCAATTGCATGGAATCACCTGTCATATGAGTAAGTGCATCTGTATTCTGTGAAGTTGTGTTGTCTTTGTTTAAAAAGGTCTGTGTAGAAGCTGGAATATTTTTTATTTTATTCTCACTTCAGCTGCTTCCTGCACAAATTGACAGAGACCAGATGGCTGGATGCTGGATGCCTCAGTTTCCTGACCTATTTAAACAACAGTATTACTAACGTGTTTTGGTAAACATAGTAAGTTCTGTGATAAAGAAAAGATTTTATGTTATTTAGAAAAACTTTGCTGATTTACACCAGCAAGCAATCCCCTAAAGGGGAATGCAACACTACCAATGGCTAAGTTGACTCAGAATGAAAGAATGCAAAGCAGTGTTTGACCCACAAAGTTTGGTTTCTTCTTTTTAGCTTTATCACTTTATTAGGATGTTTACTGGCAAATTTTCACTGCTGAGCTCTGACTCGTCCACAGGGACAGCAGAACCTGGGCTGTGATCTCCAGGAGCTGCTCAGCTTATTCAGATTTTGAAAGCATACAAAACTAAAACTGAAATACATCCAGCTTGGGTGTGAGATGTTGGGAAAGGATCAAACTCTCGTCAAATGCAAAAAATTACTGTTTCATTACAACTACTGTAAAAATCATTCTGTTTGTCCCAGCAGGGGATTTGGTTCATACTCTGAGAAAACCTGAGCTTTATCTAGACATTTTAATTACATAATAAATGCAACCTGCAAACATTTTGCTTTTTGATTTTCTTCCACAATAAGAATACTGACTTTTATGGTTTTCTTGTCATTTTGCTTTCTTATAGTTAGGTACTACCTAATGAACTCTATAAACAGATATGATTGTTCAAGGTGCCACTGAAAGCATCTCTTTCCACTTGTTGTTTTCTAATCCTTAAAAATATGTATTTTGATCTTGCCAGGCATCTTTTATTCTCCTTTAAATCCTTTCATTAAACTAAACCCACTTATATTCAAATTAAATATCTGTGAATTCTGTGGCTGTAAATATTATTTATATCAGAATATTCATTTCACAGGTTAAAAGCTGTAGTTGATTGTTGCTATCAATATCACAAACTGCAGCTTTCTGACCATTCTAGTTATCTAGATAGCTAGTAATCACAGCTATTTCTATGTGAAATGGTTCTGGTATCTGATATTGTGTTTAAACAAAAGAGAAGGTTGTCTTACCCTCTCATCAAAATCTGATAGCCTGTGAGCTGGGAGCTCTTTCAGTGAACTGTTTAGGAAGAGACCAAGAAGCTGCATGCAAAAGAGCCCATTTACATCTTTGATTTCAAGGTTCAGGGACAGACTGCTTGCTCCCAGTTGTGGACAGTAATAGGAGCAACACTGAGTATAATCAGTAGCAGAGCGGGGTTATCTGCCCGTGGTGTAGGAAGTGGGATTTTGGATTGCTCAGAAAACAGCCATGCTGGACCTGCAATTCCCCCACTTATACCCAGCCTGCCCCATCAGATGCCAACATTGGCAAAGACTGACTGAGGGACTATGCTTGTGGAAAACAAGGTCTTTAAATCAGCACCTGGGGGCTCACTGCTTTCTTTGGGTTTAAAATCCTGTTACCCACACATCTTTTAACTGACAGTAGTATTTATCTGATCAGGAGAATGGCATGTCCATCACTTGGCAGGGTAAAACAGTAATTGTAAGACATTAACTATACCATATTCCTTCTTGAACAAAACATTTTATGTAAGAAAATAATGCTGTATCAGATCAGCAGTGTGGTCTTCCCACATGAATGTGCTAAAAGCCTGTAGCCTCATTCTAGTTGTAGAGAAATAACATAGGCTTTAAATCTCTTTCTAGAATGAAAGCTTTCTTAGGACCTACGTTCCTCAAAATAAAATGGTGCCCAAAAGATGTATAGGCTTATTTAAGATGAAGAATTTTCCTGTTTCTGAGAGTGTTACTAATGAGATTGCTAACATTTATTTTCACATATGTTAGTATCATCTTGAATAACCAGTGTACAAACCAGACCGGTTCTGTTGGCCACTTCAAATGCTCAGCACTAATATTGTTTTTAATGTATTTTCAAGGCAACTTTTGGGCAGAGATACCACAGAAGTATCTTGTAGGTCTTAACTGGCACATTTGTACTTTTGAACTCTGAAAATGTACTCAATTACTTTACTATTGGTAATAAAATACATAAAAATAGAGAGTGACAATGTACAATTAAAAAATCTGTCCATTTTTAGGAATTATCAAATTCAGCCTTCAGCTAACAACTGGAACTACTAAATGCAATTACATGTCTTTAGACATGTTGCTCCAGTCAGATATTTCTATTTTTATTAAGATTAAATGGATTTTTAAAATCTAATTTCTTCAAATAATACAAGAATTAAAAAACATTTAAATCCTGGTGTTGGAAGATAGCTTATTTCTCCTGAATTCTTTGCATGTGTGATTCCAAAAAATTCATTACATTAATGGTAATACATTATCATTACTAAATATCTTTTAGTTTAGTTATTTCATGACACACAAAGCCGAGGAAGAAAGATCATCAAGTAAAATACAACCAACTGAGGAGATGATGCATGATACACTGCTGAAAAGATCAGACTTTGTTCAGAAATACAATACCCAGAATAATTCCAGCCAAAATGTCTGTAGGGCTAAAATGTAATTTTAGAAAAGCAATAGTTCTCATTACAAGGTTTTCAGAGATCATTCTGTCTCTTAAATCTAATCTGGAAGTGATCAGCAATGCTACAAGATTGAGTATGTTGAGTAGTAATATGATGCTGCTGGATTGACTTTTCCACACCAAGTACATTAAAAAATTCTAATTGATACTTTTCAAATAATATATCCTGGTGAATTGTTTTTAATGTTTTAAGCATGTGTGCATATACACGTATGCATCTATATGTGTGTGTACATGTAAGTTCCACAGTGGGAATTTATAAAGATTTTTGGGTTAGCTCATGAGGGAGGAATCATCTCACTTGTTATAATGAGAACCTGCTTATATTCAGTATTTTTATTGTCAAAAATAACAGAAACTAGTAACATAACAGAAATGGTGAAAGTACTTTTTTTACTGCAAGACTGCAAGACAACAGGGAGCTTGTCCTGCAAATGATTTTTTTAATATATGACATTTTAATGGTTGGTAGCTATTTTTTGCATTCGTTTTGGTCCAGCTACATATAGCATAAACTGCACATTTAATTACTACATCAGGATTAAGTTAAGACTAACATTTCCTACACCAGTTTGTGAGAAAGGAGGATGAGGCAAGATGGGTAGGTGAAAAAATTACCTTAGGACAAATTGCTACCTACGTTCTCACAAAAATATGGGTGAGATTTTGTTTTCAGGTTGGCTCCTGCAGCTTCCTGATCAGTAGCAGTGAAACAGGCTTTGGTGGTCTGCAACCCGTGGACATATTTGGATCACTTGTGCCTGGAAAAATGACCCACCAGGTCTATTTATAATGCTGCCAGGAGCAAGTAATTAATTCTTTGTTGCTCTAGGAGAATCCAGCAGTGCCTTAGATGTCTCTCCAGTCTTCTGGAGGAGCATCCTGCTCATGTACTTAATTTAGCAGAATAACACATCTTTCTCCATAACAGTAATGTCAGCAAAAGAGACAAGGCAGAAACTCAATCTGTGCTTGCCTGCTGCTACTATAAAAAAAAAGCAGACTTACTTAGGAAAAATGACTGTATTTCAATTGCCCAGAAATACTGCCTAGAATCAGTTGATAGGGTTGCATAGGGAGCATGAGCATAAGAACAGCAAACCCTGCTGAAGGGATGTGAGTTTTAAGAGAAAAAAGTGATTCCAATGCTTTTAAAATTTGCAGATCAGAGCTGTCCCACCTGTCTGTGACCTCCTGAGTGTCCTGAAAAGAGAGGAAGAAAACTGTGCTAAGACTCTCTCCCTGGAGGCAAAGAACACAACGACAGAAAATGATCTGCTCCTGAGCTCAGGTAAAGGCTGAATGCATGTGTATGGCAAAAAGTGCTTTCAGATGAGCTAGATGGCCTCAAAATCAGATAACCCCACACTCCTTCCCAAAGGAAGCATGCACCTTGTACGCATCTCTCATTTTGGAGCAGAAAAATGGGTAAGATCTATTATAAGGCTCCCAGAGTGGGATTTTGAGCTTACTGTGACAGCAATAGATGTAGGAGCTAACTCAGATGCTCAGCTGCAGTCCTCACAGCTAGAGAGCACATCAGCAACAAAATCTTACATATTGCAGAGGATTTTCAATTCTTCTCACCTTGGACAAGGATGCAAACAAACTAAACTTCACAGGACTGTGCAGGTGCGGACCAGCACTAGCATAAATTAGCAGGGGTTTGTTTTAGTTCAGTCAAATAATTCTACCTTCTGTGCCCACTCTCCCAAAATCTAGAGAAAGAGAAGTTAAAACTATCAGATTTGTTAAATTTTTGAGAAAGCATTTCCAGTGGCTGTCAAAATTGCTCTTTTAATATTATAAGGCAGATTAAACAAAGCATACTGCCATGAGCTCAGGGATACCCACATGGCAGAAGGCTTTAAGCTGAAAGTGGCCAGAATGACTATGCCCCTCCCTGTCTCTGTAACTCTGCAAACACACCTCCTGGCAGTGAAACCCCAGAGGAATAAACAATGGTAAGATGTACATCTTTCCCCAAGTAATGGTTCTCAAAGAAAGAGCCCAGGAATTTCCTTTTGCTGGTCATTGCTCAAGGAGGACTTGTTACCTTGGTGAATTATGAAGTAATTCTGGGAAATAATGCACCTGAAAATTGGTGCATTATTGGAGGAGACCATCCCAACACCAATTTTTCCAGGTATTTCTGTGCACTGAGTCTGATTTGGGGACTTTATGCCCGTGAAGTCAGAAGGAGGCAGGCAGAGGGAGGGCACTGGAGCTGAAGTGTCCTGGCTGTGAAAAGCTCTGTATTTTCAGGCACTAGGACTGCTGTGCAGGAGGATATCAATATGCTTCTAGAAATGTAAATATCTTTGTTGGGATAATGGAGGCTGGCCTTGTAAAGCATGACGTGTTTGAAGACAGCATTCAGCACTTTCTCCCCTCTGCTTTCAGTGAGTGTGCAGGGTATTTGGCACACAACAGGACCTGCCAGGCATAGGGTGGTCCTTGTATGCCTCAGTGGCCTCTCTTTTCCCTGTCATGGTACAAACCACACAAAGACGGCTTTGCTAAAACCAAGGACAGTGAGCAGAGGCAACAAGGACCTAGTCTAGATTTCAGACTATGTCTGGAGAAGAACAAAATAAGAAAGGCCAGGATTGCAGTTTGTAGCACAAAGGACATCAGCTGTAGGTCTTCCCTATTAACACTCTGCACCACAGACCAAAATTTACCTCTTCCAGCTTGTAGCACCTAAGGAAGATGTCAAAGTTGAGATCACCATCATGCTGTGCTCCACTGACCACCAGTTGCCTGATGCATCTCTACCAGTCCTGCTAAAAGGCAGCAGAGCCAAGCCAAGGGCACACAAAGGCTCCCTTGCACCCTGACTGTAGAAGGGGGATCACACACAACAAGGCCAGCCTTGGCTGGGGAAAATGCAGTGAATCTGAGCAGTGTCAGCCAGTCCCTGCAGCTGCTAGAGGCCTCAGCTGGCAGAAAGTGCAGGAGGCCAAGGGAGCCACAGGATCGTGCCTGCAGAGCCCAGCAGGGCTCTAGGTTCAATGGCTGCTCTGAGATGGGTCCAGCAGCTATGTCATACTATCAGAGGTCTGGCCTTGGACAGAAATACTGTATGGGCAGGTTTTGCCAGAATATTGGTGTATATCTGTATTTTGCCCTGGCCTGCAAATGTGAATTCCTTCCCTTTAGAGTCCCAAGGACTGACAAAGTTTGGCCAAGCTTTGCTCTCCTGCAGTAGAAAAGCCATTGAGCCCTGCAGCCAAGCCCAGACTGTTGGCATTATTCATTTCAACACAGTCTTGGCATAATGAAAGAGATGAACAAGCAGAGTGGTATTTATGGTGATAAAAGGATAGCATTGATACTGTTCCTCTCTGCCCTTTCCCCAGTATCATTCTGAAGCTGTTTAAACTCTTAGTCAAGTTATACCTTTTTTTGTTTACAGAAGGATTATCTAAAGAAAACATATGTGGAAGCTTTAGAAAGCTTCACATGAAAAAAGATGTGGAAGCTTTAGAAAGACTGAAAAATGAGCTAAAAAGTTCACATCTGGTTTCCTTCATCTTTCCAGGGCCATTCAATAGTTACTAGAAGACAGATGGATAGTCAAGGGGCTGATAAAAAGATCACAATGACCCAAGTTGCTCTTTGTCTGGCTAGTATGTATCAGTGGACTCAAGGACCAGAATGGGACAGGCCTACAGCTTGCTGGGGGGGGGGTGGGGGGGGTGGTGGTGATTGAAGCAAGCAAGACCTGTTCTGCCCTATCAAGGTGTCAACAGGTTTCAGCAGGTCTTGCTCTGTGTCATCCAGGTACTCCACTGTTCAGAGTACTCATCATCTTTGTTCCTGTAGCTGCCTTGGTCCCTGAGAGATGCTGTCTCGTGCTTTGTTGCTTGTTACATTGTGCTTTATTGCTGGGAGAAGTTTCATGGTGTTTCATAACTTGGAAATGCTGCATGGTGTTTTCCTCTTGCCCTCTCAGTTAGATGTGCCGGAATGTGGGATAATATGAGCTGCTGGCCTTCATCCGCTGTGGGACAGACTGTCAATGCTCAGTGCCCTGAATTCTTCCAGATGCTGACTGGGAAAAAAGGTAACACTAAAGATATGCTTTTATTGCCCAGGCATGCTTTATTAAATATGTTATTTACAAAGATGCCACTGTCAGTTCTGAACTTGAAATGAAATTGTGTCCCTACTTCTTTTAAAGAGCAATGTTCACTTAGCAGCTCCATTTCTAACACTAAACTGAATGTGGGAAAGTCTGGAATTAAAGTAGCAAAGTGTTTTAAGTGTTTGCTTTTCAGGATATTTACTTCCTGCACTTTTTTCCACCTGGTTAAGAAAAGCAGTTTTTAGCATGATTTCTTAAGGGAAAAAGTTTTCATCACTCAGCCTCTGTGTTTATATATTTTATATATACATTTCTTATGTATTCTGTATTAATAACTCCCAGAGCCAGTGGCTGATCTCAGCTGAGCTTGACACAGACAAAAATTCACACAGCATTAAGTTCACACAAGTTTTGGCAAAACAGCCAGCCAGGTTGGGGTAAAAGATCCCTTTTTTGCTTCCATCAAGAGGAAATCTGTACCAGAGTGTTAATCCCTTGGCTGTGAAAGGGTCCCCAAAAGTGGCACAAATTCACAGAAACTCAGATGTCTTGGCTTACCAAACAACTTAGAAAGAGATGAGCTCAAGCAACAGTTGTCCTTTTCCTGGGATTTTTAAGATAGAAGTGAAGTGAAATTTATTTCCAGTGTTCTGCAGTAATCATGAGCCATTAAGTAGGAGTTTCTGTCTGCTTTCTGTTCATTTCTACTTTTCAGCAATGCCCAAGAAACAGATTTTTCTTGAGCGAGTTAATGATTCAAATTTAAATAGACTTTTGCATTCTTCCGTTATAGGACACAGATTAATAAGGTCTAGTACTTACGGAAAAGCAGACATTCATTTTATGGAGGGAGGAATGGGAGACAAAGTATTAGATTGTCTAATAAATATCAGAGAAGACAGAGGAAAAGCACTTAGCACTCTTTAAATAAAAGCAGACATGAGACATTCAGATTAAAATAAATACTGTGCTACTTTCTGTACACACAAACAGTAGCTGCCCATCAGGTCCTATAATCTGGTTTAGAGACAGAGGATAAACTACACAAAGACACAGATCACTGCTGAAGATATCATCAATCTGTCATATGCTCACAAATCTTTTTGAGTAGTGATACCAGCTCTTAAAAGCATTGAATGAAAACCCTTCTGGTACAACCACTAGAGGGAACTGCACACTGTCTCTGGCCACCTTACCGGGGAGGAAAACAGGAATTTGTACATCCAAAGGTCATAATTACATGTCAAGTGTGCACTGTGTTATCTTGGAGATCATCTAACAGCTTTAAACTTTAGTTGCCCTGTTTATCGAGAGGCTAGGAGCTGAACAGCTTCTGATAAGTAATAATCAGAGTGACAGTGTTCAAAACAGAAACCCAAGACGTGGTTCATTGGAATTTGCATCTTATTTCAGTCTCTGGGTCTGGCATTTTGGGTCAAAGTCAGCAATAGTTTATTCTCATTCTCATAGCCACATTCTCCTCTGATTTTATACCGCGGGTGGCTTGTGACTCCTGCGTTTAATTACTGTTAAAGTCATTGCCCTGTTTGAAGCAATTTTGCAAAAGAAAAACAGAGATCTGTTTGCTTGGAAAAAAGGCAAAAGTTTTCTCTCCTCACCACCGACAAAGCAGATGGGCAGCCACAAATGCCAATGAACCATACGTTAAGGGACATAGATAGCTCTGAGCTCTGACCAAACCCTGGTCTCTGTGCTTTGTGCTGACATCTAGACTTGCATCTGCAGCCCAGACTGTCTGACCCCTTCCCATATAACAGACCAAAGAAACAAAATAATCTGTAACCTAACAGTAACATAACCAAAGTTCCCATGCAGACCTGCACATTATGTCTCAGGCAAGAAAGGTGGAAAGGTGCGATGACTGTGGGGATTTGGAGTCAAAGAAGGCCACATCAGATGTCCCCAGTTCCACAGCCATACCTTTAGCCAACGTTCTCGCCTGCCTAGGCACCTCCAGAAGACACGAAGTCACCAGTAAACACCAAGAATTGATTGTTAGATGGACTGCAGACCCCAAGTCAACTCTGAGTGGGGCATGCTGCAGCTTCCCCAGTGTGTGTGCCACCCATAAGCAAGTACCACTGTTAAAATTTTGCTCATAATCTTCCATCCTTTGCATGTAACGCAATCACATGCACACACCAGCACAGAACTTCATGTCTTCTGTCTGATATACTTTGACATCCTCAGGTAAAAGACAGTTATGGACAGGTTTACAAGCACAACACTTCTCTCTGAGTTAAGTATGTGTGTCTTAATAATTGAAGCTGAAGCAAAGAATTTACCACCTTATGACTCTCTTGCTGAGTGCCAAGGCAGGTTGGGGAGAACTGTTTGGGAGAGCTGTTTCCCTCCTGTTGTTGCTACACTGCAGCAGGACATAGAAAACCTGGCTTAAAAAGCAAGCCTGGCCCTTTGAAAGATGCTAAGCTGGAACAAGATGTTCATAAAAGCGTCAGAATAATGGTCTGTTAATGACACACCCAGAGCTCTTTCCATTTGGAAGCCTCAGCATGTTTGCTGTGCCTTGCAGTTTTACAGAGAACTCAAATCAAGTGCAGACATGCTGTCAGGTCACCAGAATTAGCCCAGAGGTAAAGAGCCCTGACTCTGTCCCAACAGTCTCAGCAGGGCTTCAAAGAGCATAAACCAGGGCCAAACACTGCTGCACATGCATCTACCTCCATTCCCTCAAAACTGCGGGAATGTTTTGCAGGAACTGGATGGCCTTAGAGCCTTCAGGGCCAAATGTGTGGGAAAAAAAGTGGACTTTTATGATGCCTTCTGGCAAGGCTTCTACCAAGAAGGGCTGCTGATTTCAGGTCCTCTCTAAGTCTTGCTAGTATTGACATTGCTGCAGCAAAGCCAGGATTTCACTCCATGTTTCTAAAGTGTGGCTCCTACTTGACAGACTAATGTGAGTAGGATAGCAGGTACTGGTTTTACTTCTTTGTAAAAAGTTTCTCTTCTCTTCATCACATAACCTGCCTGCCCGCTAGGGTCATTTGATTCCAATGAGATTTTAAAGTGTGTAGGGCAGGACCTCCCACTTCCACTTTAGTCCCAGACATGAATATGGACATGCTCAAACCTGTTTTATTCAACCACGTACAACTTGCTGGGGATCCATCTCACTCAGCCTTAGGAGCCTACAAGTCAGACATCCCAGCAGAAGTGGGTCAGACAAACTGTCCTCTGCAGATGTCTATGAGGTTGTCGTGGTTTAAACCCAGTCAGGTAATTCGTTCGCTCACTTCCCCCCCTTTCTTGCCCTCCCACAAATTCCACAAATGCCTCTTTTTCTCCACTGACTAGAAAGACAGCCACGAGGGACACAGTTGGACTCAAACATTCAGTTTCCAGAAGTCTAACTTAAGTGAGGGGAATCCCATCCTAGCCTTTAATTTACAAGTAAGCAAGGAAATCAACAGTGTAAGATGATGCCAAGACCTGCATATGGAGACAAAGCTTTCATTTTTTCATTGAAACCTCACCAAAAAGCTGTGACCATCTAAAGTCTTGTGTTCTCTTTCAACTGTAACAAACCACAGTGAGGAGGCGGGAGCGTTCAGGAAAGTACCAGTTTTGCAGAGTATGAATCTGTGATTGAGCAAGTCATGTGTTTGCTGATCTTGGAATACTGACAAAGAAATACCAGATGTACTGAACAATATTATTTATGTTGCAATTAATAAAAACACATCCATCACAGTCATCCCTGAGTGGGCAAACAATATCATAACCCGTACATTAGGCAACTATCAACATAATTAGCTCAGCTGCATTTCACTTCCAGCTATGCAGAGTGTATTGCCTGGGGGAAAAATGTTCTCTTTACTCTTGGAGCAACCCTATAGGTTGGTGACTGACCCCTGAGGAGACCAAAGATACAATCTGAAATGATCATAGCTGGTTTTGTCTTTTTTTTCTGTTGTTACCACACAGGTTTTGTCTATCGAAACTGTACAAGTGAAGGTTGGTCTGACCCATACCCAAGACCTGATATTGCTTGTGGCTACAATGTCAATGACACAACGAATGAGGCAAGAGTGAGTATGAATGCCTATGACCAAAGATCTGCTGCTCTGGAGCCTTGGGGGAGGAATATGTTATGAAGAGACTGAATGAGGTTGTGATTTAGCTCTGTTGGGGTTATTCTTAAAAGTGTTTTTCAGCATAAATGCTTCCTCCAAATTATCAGAATGGGGTGCTCAGGGTAAAACTTCAGTAGCTGATTTCACAAGAAAATTTGTTTATTAAATAAGAACAGACACCTTTCTTTTTGTATGGGCTGATTTCTACCAGGCAGTCAAAGGTAAAGATGTGAATATATGTTCCTCTGCAGCGCTCCTATTTCATGACTCTGAAGACCATGTACACCATTGGATACTGCACCTCCCTCGTGACACTGATGATAGCCTTAGCGGTCCTGATCTCTTTTAGGTGAGGAAAAGCATCTCCGGTTTGCATTTGGCCAGGACTTCTGGTCATCTCAGCAGACACAAGATCCTTCTGTTGGCTTTCAGGGCAAGTAAAAAATTGAAGTTGACAGCAGCAATCTGTCACTTTATCTTCACACAACCTTATAACCTGGAATTTGTACTTTGCTACTTATCCAGTGAAAAAAAAATCCCTTACAGTAAGTGTCAGACGGGCAGAAGGAACCCCAACTATTTTTCAAACTTGTCTTCTGGCTGCATAGCCTCTGGACCCAGATTATGTGGAGATTTAAAACAGAAAACGTTGCATGCACAAGTGTACTATGCAAGCAAACCAAATAAATCCACGCAGGCGTGGATAAACACCTTTGGTTCATGTTACTCCAGAAAGAAGGGAGGCTAGAACAAGCATATCAGCATGAAACCATAATTTTTCTGGCAGTGTTCAGCTTATTTAAGTATCTAAGTGGAGCAGATGTGACTTCAGCTTTTTAAGGTCTTCTCCAGGATATCCCTTTTAGGAAATTCATTAGTCTTCCTTTCACAGGCAGAAAAACAGTGTCCTTAATTTGTCAGTTCAGCATTAATAAGGGTTGAAACCTGCTGTTTACAGCCACAAGCTACTTGTGTTACCTAGGAATGTAACTTCATGGGACCTCTCTCTTTTTTGCAACAGAAGACTTCGCTGTACGAGGAACTATATCCACATGCACCTCTTCACATCATTCATTTTGCGAGCCTCATCCAACTTCATCAAGGATGCCGTTTTGTTTTCTTCTGAAGACATAAATTACTGTGGAGCATACATGGTAACCCTCTTCCTTCTAGTTTGCTCCATGCCTCAGTTTCCTTGGAGGATCCTAGCAGTAGTTAGGGTGCAGGAAAGGAAATCTCCATCCCAGCTTTCTATTCAACATATGGGGTTATGGAAGAAGAGAAGTATGTCTTTTCCCTTGTCTGTCAATTGATGCCACATCCTGGTAGTTCCTGGCTGAGGTTTGTTTGGGAGTATTCTGGATGAGTGAGGGAGGCATGAGGATGCAAAACCAGCCCAGGCTGGAGCACACACACAGAAACCCAGGTGTGGTTTCTCATATAGGCTATAGATGCCCTTACAAATATTGGAACAGAAGGCATCCAGGTCAGTCTGAAGTAGATTACTGCATTCATCAGTTCGACTGTGTTAACTAGATGGCTGCAGAAGACACTAGGTGTTCAGCACATTGACCCAGAAATGCCTAAACATGGGTATCTCAGGCTTTGAACACAGGATACACAACCAGGGTGGAGATTATTACACGGATTTTAGATCCTGGTAGATGGGGCTGGCAGGAAAAGTATGAGAACACATTTATTGCTGACTTATACTGCAGGGTGAGACCTGATAGTAAGATATGGGTTTGCACTCATATCTTGGGAAAGCCTGGAAAAGAAAAGGAACTTCCCAAATTTTGAATTGTTTTTTGTCTTTTTCTCTTGATTGGCAGCAAAATATCTTGAAAATTGGGAGTGCGAGTGAGCACTGTAAATGTTGTTCAATACTTTAAACCAAAAGATAAGAATTAGGGGGGGAAACAAAGAAGCAAAAACCCCACATCACAAAAAGGCCTTTTTTTGTTTGGTTGGTTTACCCACACTCCCCCCCATTTTGCCGCATTTCTGTTGCTGACCAAGAATATTTTGAGCAAATTTGAACTTACCTTTATTGACCCTTTTTTCTCTAGGAAAAAAATACTGACAAATACATTCACGTGCTTCTTTAAGGTGGTATTAGTGCTATTGATACTAGTAAGGTGAAACCTCCTTTAAGTGAGACAGTAACCCAAACCCATGCCCATGACACCTTTGATTCTTGCTGGTGAGGCAGCTGATTAATGCTTTTACAAATGCCAACCTAGCTTTATTATCATGTGATCACCTGTCTCAAGGTCACCCATTCAGTCCCCTAATCGCTATAAAATCTCTATTTCCAAGATTTATTTACAACTCTCTCTCTGTTAGAAGGTAGATGCAAACCGAGGCAGAAGCTAATTATCCTCTCTTTCCTCAGGTTGGGTGTAAGTTCACCATGGTCTTCTTTCAGTACTGCATCATGTCTAACTACAGCTGGCTCCTCGTGGAGGGACTGTACCTCCACACTCTCCTGGTTATTTCCTTCTTCTCAGAAAGGAAGTTCCTCTGGTGGTTCATCGCTCTCGGATGGGGTACTGGTTTTCCTTTCAGTAAGAATAGCTGTGGGTTTGTTTTATATTTGGGATGGACTTGTGGAGCAGTAACTAGGTTTTCCAATTGCAGGTGCCCCATCTGTATTTGTGGTTGCGTGGGCAACTGCTAGGCAACTCCATGAAAATATTGGGTAAGTTGTGTGGATGTGGGGAAGGTGGCACACCATGGGGAGCATGCAGCCCCTGCACAGGCTGCTCCACATGGTCCTGCTCATTTCTAGGCACTGGCAGGCAAGCAAACCAACCACCACCCTGTTGTGATGTGAGCCTGGATCCTAGTGTGGGTGGGAGTAGAGGTCCAGCTGAGCAGCCTGAGAAAGAGCCTCAGATTTGATCTGAGCATTTCCAGGGGTAGGAGGTGGCCTTCAAGTACAAATTCAGACCACAACGTTTTCAGCATCTGTATTTGACTTTTTGATCAGTAAAACTTTCTTATTTTCTCTTCTCTCTTCCAGAATCTTGAACAGAGGTTGTACTCGAAGGGCAGGGTATACTTTCATCCAGTGCAAGTGGACATTTTTTCATTAGAAATGTTGTATCTTTAAGTGAGAACAGGAAATTAATTTTGTAGAAGGGAATAGTGGCCTATCTGAAGTGCAAAACACACTTAACCTCTTTGAAAAGACACCAGTGTTTTGATAACTGACTGCACCTTCTCTTCTATTTTTACAGGTGTTGGGACATCAACACTAATGCCAATACCTGGTGGATCATTAGAGGCCCTGTAGTTTTGTCTATTTTTGTAAGTCTTTTCTGGGACATGCAGATTCAAACTGTATTTTCAAATACTACAAAGTCAACATGCTTTAGAAGCATGCTAATGAACTGATTTAGGCATGTGCCTGAACTGGTGTGACACATAGTGCTTAAGCAACTTCTGCTCAGCAGGATTTAGTCAGTAACTAATGCCCCGAAGCTGAGTTCACAAGGAAAGCTAGAGTGTCCTCCCAAGAAGCAAGAGCCTGAAGAAGATCGGGTTTCCACATCCTGTTGATTTCATATGAACTTGGCAGGCTTGTGGAAGCTTGTTTTGGACTGTTTCAAGGAAGGCTCTGGAGGAGAAAGAAATGGACTGTACATTTCAGTACAATCGCCTTTGTGTCTCCTGGTCAATGCCCCTCTCAGCAAAGCCAAAACCAATGTGCCTTACATGACCATTAACTTTTGCTTTCAACAATGAAAACAGCTCACATGCTGCCCGCACCATATGTTAGTGGCCTGCAATTACACTATTACGGAATTGCTCACTGAAATGAGCATGCACATTCAAATTTGATGTGAATCTGCCCAGTACAAGACAGTAGCAATGTCAAGAGCAGTTTGGTACATACAATAATCAGCACCTGTGGTTTGAATATTTGCTGCTACTCAGAGCCTTAGGTACCGTGGGGCAGAAGCTGTCTCTTGGAGGTAGTTGTTCTGCCCAATGGAGATGCTCTGGGGGAGACCACTCTGCAATGATCTATCTGAAGCCAAAGCCCACGTGCAGAAACATGCAAAGTGCTAGTTACTCTCAAGCAACCTGCTGACACTCCAAGGCAAGAACCCAAGAGTTGGTCTAGGTTTCTGTGCTGCCAGTAGGAGCCATTATGTTTCCAAAACACAAACTGCAACACTTGCATGCTGTTTTGGAAACCCAAGCAGCAGAGATGGTGGTCTAAAGTTCTGCTCCCATTTACCACTGAGCAACCCTTCACCCCACAAGAACAAGCTGAAGGCCACACAAATGATTCAGGATCAACTTAATGAGGCCACGGCATTTATTTTCCTTAATGTTATAACCCTGATGCTCCAGGAGCTACTCAGCAACAGTTAAATGCCAACAAGGCCCAGGCACCCTGCAAGGCAAAAAGCACAATCTTCATTTACCTTCTGAAGGCCACCACCCCCATCCTCTTCCAAGTTTCATCAAAATCCTGATCACATCTAGCTTAGCAGGAGCTGCCTGCATGACTCTGTCTCTTTACCTAAGAGAGGCTTTTCTGAAGCCCACAGCCAGTCCTTCAGAATTCAGATCTAATCTCTTTATTCCTCACAGCACACAGTATTTAGCAGTTCAAAGGCCAGAAAATCAACACCGATAAACTCTTTTGTACTCCTAGGCTAACATTCATTGCTGTGCTGCTCGCGGGCAATCCCTTCCATCAGGAATCCCACAGTCTCCCCTTCCACAGTAGTTTTTCATCAGCAAAAAGTCCTGTTCAGCCTGCACTGGCCTAGCGGAACAAAAAAAAAAAAAGAATCCTCAGGCCTGAGCCTCCTTCTCCCACAGTAGCCCCAAAATATTTCATTCTTTCCTTCCATGTTTCCCAGCCCTCTCCAGACACTCTCAGCTGCCCAGACCACACAGGCAAAGTTGCTCCCTCTTCATCCAATAATTTAGGGAGCACAGAGACACTCTGGATCTGTCCCATCTACAGCAGACCCACTCCTTTTAGGAAAACTCGCCACCTCAGAGCCCTGCTCCAACACCCACAGGCACGTCCAAGCCATCATGAAGAGGAAGCATCACTGCGATGGTGTTTCCAGGCCCAGGGGAGAGTTACAGTGCAGGGTGTTACAAAAGGGGCTCAGGTCTGCAGGCTGTGCGGGTGCAGAATGATGCTGGGAGCCCTGGTGCAAAGGGCAGATAAAATCCAAATCAATCCCCAGTGCTACAAGCTGCCCATGGGAGAGAGGCATGCTCAGGCCAGCTCTGCCTCCCCTGGGGCTCCTGCTCTCTGCCTGAGGGTCAAACGAGCAGAAACAGCTATTGCTTCATCTTTACCCAAACTGAGCAGCCAATCAGCATTTTTATCTGATAACAGACCTTGGAGAAGGGGAAAAATGCAAAAGGAAGAGCTTGAGTATCGACTCTTTCCTATGCTCACCTTTAACTACTTTGCCTCCATCAACCCAAACCATGCTGTGTCTTTTGGCAGAGAGCAAGCAGCATTTTCAGCTCACTTAGCAAGTGGTAGATCCAGCACTGCCTTTTTGCTGGAATCCAAAGTGGGGCCAGACTGTGTAGAGGCTGTCTGAACCCCAGACATAAGGTATCCTACTGATGTACTTGGTCTCCTTGCCCTTTGGTCAGATAGTATGCCCTGATCGTCCCCATAACTAAAGCTGCAGCAAACTGGCAGGGAAAGCAGCCATCACCCAAACCCAGGGGTGGCTGGACAGGCTGGAGAGGCAGGGACAGGAACTGGGATGGGGACAGGGACATGGGCAGGCCAGCCTCTCTATTTTGCCTGTTCAGCCTAAACACCCAATTGCTCTGCTGATACATGGCAGTTACATAAGTGTTTACTGGGCACTTGGTTTTGGTGTTTGGTTGTGATTTTGCTTTGGAGGGTTTTTTTCCCATCCTTTTTTTCTTTTTTTTTCCCCCAGATTAATTTCATTCTTTTTGTCAACATTTTAAGAATCTTGATGAGGAAGCTCAGCTCACCTGAAGGACAGAGCAGTGATTTCAGCCAATACAAGTATGTCCCTTACGTCCTGACTTCATGCACATCAGCTCACCTGAGCTCTTCTTGCTCCTTCTACGTCAGCTTTCCCCTCTTTGTTCTCAGGAGGCTTGCAAAGTCAACACTCCTCCTCATCCCTCTCTTCGGGGTCCACTACATAATCTTTGCCTTTTTCCCTGAAGATGCAAGCAGTGGCACAATGGAAATTCAGCTGTTTTTTGAATTGGCTCTTGGATCATTCCAGGTAATATTTGACGAGCTCTTATTTCTTTAAAATAAGAAAAAGACATGTACGTCTGCCACAGAGCAGAGTCCCAATGACAAAATCAAGCTGTCTGATTGCCCTTGAGCTGCCTCATCCCTGTTCAAAATCTGACACTGCAGTTCTAATTCTGTGACCATGGTTCTTTTATCTTTCAGGGCTTTGTTGTGGCTGTACTTTATTGTTTTCTTAATGGTGAGGTGAGTTTTGTGTATATAACATTCTTTTTATTGCTCAAGCATGCCTTATTGATCAGTAGAATATGTCCTCCAATGAATTACATGTTTTATCTCAGGGTTTTCTTCCTAGCTACCTTAAGTCACTCATGAAACACCTCCTAGACCTGACAAGCTTAACTAATTGTATGCCAGATGCAAACTTCACCTCTCAACTATTGCAGCTCTTTCGTAAATCAGATACAGCATTATTACTCTCTGGGAACAGAGGGTGGGAGTACCAACCTGCACATGAGCACACTGACAATATCAGCTGATTCTGAAGTACTGCACTAATGGCTGGCTTTTGTGTTTGATCCTTGGGTGGGAATTTATCAAAAGCTGTACCCACTCCAAGTTTATTAGGACTCTCATAAGGTAAAACTTCTCAAAGAAGGACCATTTTCTTTTAGTCATATGATAACTCCCAGGCTTCTGGAGTAGAACTTGCACTTTGAAATACTGCTGCTGGTAGAGGTGGGGGGAAACATATCCAAACCTGGGAGATCCTGAGGTTACTGAAAGTAAATAAAACCAAAACAGTGACTAAGATTGGAAGAAAAGTCACTTTGAAAGGGAGGAGGGGTTTGAAATACTCTGACTGATTCTTTAGCAGGGTGCAGAAAAAGTTGTTTTGAGGAAAATCTGCTCTTTTTTTTTTTTTTTAGAGTGCCAAAATGTCCCATTTTATAATTAATAACAAAGATCTTGGAAAAGTCTAAACCAAACACTAGCTAAGGCCAGCTAGACTCTGTGAACAGGAAAACAGGTTAACAGAAAACTGTGTGGCTGCAACAACAGTATCACTAGAAAGTGACAAGAAACAGGCCCTATCCATACCCCTTAAAAGAGGGGTTAAACAAATACAAACCTTGGCAAAGGTAGCCCGCTTTCTTTTGCCTATTACACTGCTCTCTGCAATGTGGGTCTCCAAGGTAGACTAGCTGAACTAAGTATTTTGTGACCTCTCTATCTAGGTTCAGCTGGAAGTTCAGAGAAAATGGAGACAGTGGCACTTAAGCAAACACTTGCGTCGGCATCTCAGCACCTCAGCAAGTAACGGAGGAAGTGGCTTAACTCAAGAGATGCAGATGGTGAGGTCGAGCCCACCAGGGCACAGGAGAGCAACACTCCAAAGATCAAGCATGATTTAACACTGTATGCCTGGAGGATACCCCCATGCTCAGATACACATGGCTAAGTCCCATGGACTGTACTGGGAGTCTTGTGTATGTATCCAAAAGTGGGACTTAGAAGGGAATCACTGAAAGCCCCTGAGACATTTAAAACTCAATTGAACTGGACAGTATAAGGTATCGTGTGAAGAACAATATCAGAGTGTTTGGCAAAAGTCTCTTTAGTCACTCAGCATGCTGAAAGCTGTAAACTGCAATATGCTATAACAAGTTACCTGAGCTTCTGTTACAGCTTGATGCTCTTAAGTATAAAATTGTTAAGCAAATTTCTCTGGCTTGAGTGATGAAGTATAAAAGAAACCATCTGGCAAATGCAATCAAGCCTTCTACCTGATTTTGTGTCTACATTTCCCCAGTTGAAGCAATTCTTGACTGGTTTTCTACAAGGACAAAGGTGGCTAAACAGAAAGCAAGTGGTGCTTATCATGCTTCTCCCTCCTCACCATGCATGGTATGTCAAATGTGGAACAATCAGCATTCCCCAACTGCTCTGCCAAAACTGCCCTGACAGCATTTATTCACATCAAGCCATTGTGGTAGACTCTTGCTATTTTACTAGAAGGCAAACATGCAGAGAAATTCAAAGCATACTTTCAAAGTCAAATTACCTGTGCAGAAGCAGGTTTTTGAGTGCTATTAAAACTGCTTCAAACCCCAAGATTCAGGAAAAATATCTTTTTTCCTATGCCTGCACTGCAGGCAGCAGCACTGATGACAGTCAGGCAAGGGAGGACACATCAGTAGAAGGGAGGGTTTGGTGCTTGCTCCGGCTTCCTCTGCCTCATTGGCTTTGCCTACTGATGCAGATCACCCAGCAGTGGTGGGAGAGTTGAACCTCTTTAAAACCAAGAAATAAAAATCAAATATAAACTGGCAACCGTTTCCAGGAGTTTATTTTAAACTTAAGTTTTTGGAAACGTCAAGGTTTTGAGTTGACTTTGTCCTCTAAAACTCAGCCACAGCAAGTGGAAGGAAGAGCAGAAACAGGATCAGCCCCATGACCAAGGGAGAAGTGAATGCCCCTCCATGCATGTTTGGGTAAAAGGTCTCACTTCCAACTGACTTAGCCAAGCCAAGCCAGAGCCTCCAACATTCTTGGGGGTTCACTGTCCCAGAGCATTTAGCAAGTCAGATACTTCCAAAAAGATAAAGCCAATAGCCTAATTTTCTTTCTGACATGCAAATAAGACCAAGAATTGTTTAATAATTTGCATGTTACCTGCCAGAGAATTAAGCATTTATCAATCAAGCCAAAGCAGCTGTTTGTTTTAAATGCAAGTGCCTCCATCCGGCATAAATGAAGAAATAAAGATTCAGAGATACAGTAACATGCAATTAATTAGATCTGATGCAATTACTGGCTCTCCCACAAGCCAGTCCTCAGCTGTGCAGTGTGTAGTTAGCACCAGCACTGATGGCACAAGGTCAGGTAGAGCCCAGGCTGATACTTAATTGTACAGGAGTCCTATTGAAACACAGGAAAATCACATGCCCCAGAATAAAAAGATCCTGGGTTTTGTTTTTTAAAAAAGTTCTAGCATAAGTCACTGTTTTTCACAGCCTTTTTGGTTTTATTTAACTTGCCTGAAACAGGGGGAAAAAAAAAAAAAAAGAGGAAAAAAAGGAAGCATTCCCAGATACTGAATTCTTCAGGCATTGAGCACCGGCCTAATTTGGATGAAGAGCTGAGGCTCCATAAAATCCCTTAGATGTCAGCTGCCATGTGGAATCCTCATCATTTTGGGAAGAGCATACCCTTTAGGCAGGTGCTCCCAGGCATTATGATACTGTGACCAGGATGTAGAAAGCTACTGTCAAACACCCCCATAGTGGTGTGGGTCTCACCTCACCCATCTTCTGCACTAGGGCTGCAAAAGCATCCTTCCCTGCTGGGCATCTCTTTTGACAAACTGTACTGAAAAATATTAAAGAAAAGAGTAACTTTGCTTTGGGAGTGCTGCCATTTTTATAAGCAGATAAAGAGAAACACGGAAGTAAATCTCAGCAAGCTATGCAAAAAGTGGGAGATGAATGGGTGCAAGGCATGCAGACTCCAGCATCAGTGGCCTTAAACTACTGACACAAACTGAACAGGGACTCCATATTCAGAGTCCAACCACTTCCCTTTCTCTAATACTTGCTCATTCAGTGTAATGAGCTCATCCAGTGACATTTGTTGCCAGTAAACAGGACGTGAGGACCATCTTTCAGACAACTGGTTATCATTGTTCAGGGTCACTGCTGACAGCCTCTGGTTTGTCACTCCAGGTCACCTGAGAAGCCAGTTGCAGCTCTGCAAACCAGTGCTGCATGCAGCAGCTCCAGCAGCCTGAGCATCAGCAGTTCAAGACCTGAGGCTGAGTTTAAGAGGAAATGATTAATGGATTTACTCTCCCAACACAGGAACAAGGAAGTTCCCAGCAAAACTATCAGAAGCAAAAAGCAGTATTGTTGCGCAGTGAATTATTACATTGTGCAATGCCTCACTGGGTATCAAGGGAGCTGAAATTAGCTTTTTCAAAAAGGGATGGTGGCAGTTCAAAGGGGTTGGAGCCACAAGAAGATGAGAGGCCCCAGGAATCCAGCCAATACCCCTTCCAGGACATCCCGCCAGGGTGCACCTTTCTTTCACCCAGAGATGAGGACCTTCTTAGGCATGCAAGCTGACATGAAAGATCAGGAAGGGCCATTACCTGCTTACATAAACCCCAGCAGAGGGAAAGAGAAGGCCCATGAAGACAGACATCCTCTGGTCATCACCTTTCCTTGACTCGTAAAAGCAAGCAAGGCTCAACCCCCAGACCAGATGTCCTTCCAAGCACAGCTGATGAAGGTACTGTAGACTTAAAAATAAACATGCCAGTAACAGTCCAATATATTTCTCTAGCTAGCATGCCCTGTACTGTTATTTCCTTCTTATCTGCAAACAATGGTTTGTGCACAAGCTTCCAATTAAAGTTAGTAACTGAGTAAGTCTAAACAGCTCATTAACAAGGTGACATTCATTATCCTGCTTTTAAGAGATATTAAACCATCTGAGACAGACCAACAATCTCTCCCATCAGAAAGAGAACACCATGTGCTAATTAACTTACTTGAGATTACATAAACTAATTCAGTGGTGAAGAATGGAAATGTTTTCCTGACATTTGACTAAACCTCCTAGTACAATGAGCTTGGAAAAAAACCTGGATAAGTACATTTTTACTCATACACCACTTCCGCAGGCCAAAAAAGCAGAGCTGGGGAAAAGAGAAAGGATGCTTCAGATACAGGGTGTGGTGTGGGAAAAGGGAGGTGAAGGACAGAGCTCTTTAGCTGGTAAACAGAGCACATGGAACAACAGGAAATCATTAAGATCCTGCATGGTTATCTGTAATTCCCATGAAGCAGCACAGCTGACTGCCCATCTTGTTTTGCAAGACAACAAAGCAGATCTGGCTACTTGGGTTGGTGTGGACACTCTGGAGGGGAAAGGAGAGGGGAGTGTGCAGCAGCCACAGCTCCCTTGGTCAGAGCTCAGCAAAGCACCATGCAGTCATTTCTTCATCGTCTATCTGGGTAAACACACGGAATGGCAGCTGGGAGATTATGTAAACTCCACTCATCCCCTTAAATCTGCACCCCACTATCTAAATATAAAAAGAAAGAATTACAGTTCTTTTATTTTGAAGAAATTTATTTAACAAACTTCAGGAATATTGCTTGACACTTCCACAGGCTTCAGAAAATCAACAGTTACCCATTGCTGCACAGGTTGCTTTATATAAGGATATATGTGAGACAATGAATTTAGCTATCAAAACAGATCTTCTCCCAGCATTAGTAAGTCAAGCAGCACTATACAAAAGTAGTTGGAAAAAAGTTATTGTGTTTTCCCTAGAGGATTCCCTACCCCTAACAAAAGGCCTCTCCTTCAGCTAGCAGAGGGCATCCTAAAATCGTTCATAATTGCACCAAGTCTTGGGTGAACTCAGTGGCCAATTTCACTGCTTTCTTCTAACCACAGTGGGAGGCATCAGGCTGGGATAGTTTGGCTACTGCCTTCACCCAGGGAAAGGACTGGGGCCAGAGCCTCCTGCTAGCACATGAAGAATTGATTTCCAGTTTTGGATGTCAGCAAGAAGAAACTCTGAGGTTACACCCACTTTTCTAGACAAGCCATGGACACCCGTAACCTTTGGTAGGTGAACTGTCTCACCTGACATAGGCACCCCTAGGCACCACAACTGAGTTATTGGTTAAGGCACTCTACACCATCTAGTAACTCCAAAGTGCAAATGTTTGGGACCAGAACTTGCAGACTCCCTCTCAGGTGAGTGGCTCTGCTAAATTCACAGCACTGTTCACACCAACTTGTCCAAGTTCAGCCCACTAGCACATCTTTAACAGTGCAATTCAACAAATCAAAAGCACCTTCACAGAAACACAATCACAGTGCAGTTTTCCAGAGGCAGGTGAAGGGCACAAGTCCTTGTCCTTAAAAGCAGGTCAAGAAAGCCTAACAAAGCCCCAGCCATTGCAAGAGCTTCAGAAGCTGCCTGGGTAGCACAGCTCTGTGCATTATCTCACCAGGAAGAAGGGCAGATTCATGTGCAAAAGCACAAGTGACAGTGTCCAGAGCAAGCCTGGTCTGAAACTGCATCACAAAACAGGCACAGGAGTATTGTCTTTAAAAGTTATGGAGATCTGAGAAGGAATGGAGACTATCCTCATGAAGGCAAGCAAGTTCACAGGAGCCCATCCGGCAAGTGTGGATGTATGTTTAGGCAGGACTTCAGATTCTCAGCTTTCAAAGACAAATCTGTTTACTTGTGGCTCACTTTCACAGCTTTCTTGGCCTTTGTGCTATGACCTTTTGTTTCAGGTGAAAAATTGGCAAACTTGCTGCACAGGAAATGAAAACCTTGCTCAACAGCTATCAGACAAGCTACAGCAATGAAACATGTAGAAACATTTATCCTAGAACACAAACACAATTGGATTTACCAGTGGACACAATACAAGCTTAAACCAGAAACCCTGAAATACTCTGAAGACATTATTACTGGTGGGCAACAGAGTGCTGAATGCAAGACAGGAGGACATACATAGGGTAACCAGCCCCTGAGGTCTCCCTTTTTACATCAGACACCATGGGGAACTTCAAAGCTGCAGCAATTTCAGAGATCTCAATTCAGGCACTGGCAGGAGGAGAACCAGCCTTAATGTAATTTTGACCAAGACTTTTTGTATTTCCACCAGCTGTGACAGATTAGAGCTGCTGTCATGGACTGTTTCTCCTCCCAGGCCCACTGTTACTCAGGGGAATAGTGGGACTTTGGTCACGAGGATTTAGAGCTTTCACCTCCCAGAAGAAATGCTGCAGGAGGCTCAGCTCCAGGATGAGATTTCCTATTACCCAAGCAGGGAGCCCTGACAACCAAAACACAGCCCAGAAGGTTTGATGTTCTCAGCATGGTCTGCCCAGCCACAACGCCCACCTGAAGCCCTGCAGAGCTTGTCCCTTTTCTCCCAAGGGGACAAAAAGGAAACCAGGAAGAGCAACAGTCCATTACAGTGAACTCTGCAAGGGCAAAGGGAACCAGTCTGGGTGACCTATTGGCACACATCCTACAAGCATAGCAGAGGAGTGGTGACAGCGAGTAGAGGATTTGAACACAGGAACATACACTGCTGCCCAAGGAATACATCAAAATCCTTCCTTCTACACCTGCATCACACCCAGAGCCTGCTCTTGGTCCCAGGACAGCTACATCTTTCTGCTTCTGTCAGAAGTGTCCCAGAAAAACAGATCAGATACAGAGAACATGCCAGCAGACACACAAAATGAGTAACCAGATCAAGACCTGTGTGCCTGCTCTTTTGAAATATAAGTGGAGGAGTGAGATCCTGTTGAGATTTTCAATACTCTGTGCCACTGAGCACGACCAGCCACAAATCATTTGTCCCCAGGGCAGAGCAGAGCCACGACACACACCAAAGTTATGCCACTATTCACAGGCTCAGAGTACAGGGGAAATCATAGGAAGACCAAACCGATAAGAGTACAGGCTTCATATAAGCCTCAAAATGGCCTGTGTCTGTAGATCACAGACTGCTACCCCTCCACATGTTTGACAGAACACCCTCTTTTAATCCACTCTTCCAGAAACTGCACTGCAACAGCCAGTCCCAGTCAGCTTTGCTCCTGTTGTGCAGCCCTTCATGCTGACCAGTGGGTGGGTAAGTCTTCTACAGCCATCAAGACTGACTCATGCTTCCCCACTTTGCACACAATTTAAGACATGGTGTCCTTTTCAAGCTTCATTAGACACTCTTTTTTCCAGTCTAATTGGCAAAACTGATTACACAAAGGTGGAGTACACCCTTTGCACCTAGATCTTGCCTACCCTGTTCCTGGGGTGTGTGAGGCTGTTGATGTGAAGTCCGCTGATCCCGTTAAGGAAGAAGAGAAAGGCAGCAATGAATTCGCACCAGTATGTCAGTGTGAAGCCTGTGAAGGTGAGGTGATCCTTCACAAGGATGGAGAAGCTCAGGACACCGGTGGCTGACAGCAAAAACGAGGCAAGGATGAGAACTGAGCCCATTGACCACTTCCGCCTTGCATTGGCATCCTCACAGACCTGGGACACCATCAGCAGCTCCAGGCCAAATATGGCAACCACAAGAGCAAAGGACACCATGCTCCTTACAGGAATCACCCCCATGCTCAGCCCCTCCACCTCGGCCAGGCTGAAGTCAGTGACGCACTTGAGGACACTGCCATTGCTAACGGTGCAGAAGTGCCACAGTCCGAAGAGCTGTCCCCTTGCAAAGAGCCAGCGGCCATCGCAGACAGAGATGGACGACAAGACCACTGCTATTGCCACACACAAGATGATCAAGCTCCTGATGAGTGTCTCAAAGAAGGATTTCTGCGGTCTCCGGTGTGCCAGCAGCCTCTGTGCCTTAAAGGGTAGTAGAGTAAATAAAACCTGGGTTAACAGCACTAATTAAGGGTGAAATGAAGCCAGAGGTACAAAGCTATGGGACTTAAGTACTTGAAAAGATCTGCTTGTGCACACCTACCCCCTTCTCACAGGGGAAGTGATGCAGTCACAAACTGTACCTGTGAGAAAGGAAGGGTGGGTGAAGCTCTCCCGGTTCCCCGGCTGCATGAACAATGAACGCTTCCATATCAAGGCCCGGCCTCAGATCACAAAGGCTGTGAGCTGAGCAGGATACCAGCCCCGCGGCCCCCACCGCACAGCCTGCTGCTCTGGCAAGGCTGGGGAAACCACCGGCCCCTGGGAGAATGGAGCCGACGGATGGACGGCGGAGGAGACAAAAGCGGGGCGGAGGAGAAAAGGGGAGCCCCCAATTACCAGCACTGCCCTTCTTTTCCCACAGCCATTTCGGGCTGCCGCCAGCCGGGCTCTCCTTTCTTGGCTCTCTTCTGCCCTTGCCAGCGGCAGCCGGGATCCGGGCCCGGCTCCTCACCCATCGGCGGTACGGCTCAGCTTTCCCCGGGGCTGGGTTGTCCAGATGCACCCATCGCGGACCCGCTAAGGCAACGCACGGCTTCCTCACCGAACCCCTCCAAGAGTACCCGAGATCTTAAAAGCCGAGCCAAGCACCCCGCAGCGCCCTCCAGCTCTGCACGGCAGGCGGTGGTGCTCAGAGAGCCGGGTGCGGCTGCGAGAACAGCTGCAGCCCCGACGGAGACGGGGAGAGAGCTACGGGCTTAGGGAGCTGCTATCCGTCTGGGGAAAGCCAGGGACAAGCCGGCTGCGCCCCGCAGCTCCGGGAAGGGTCCCGGCGTACCCAGCCACGCAGGGACGAGCCGCAGCAGCTGCCCCGAGATGGGCAGCCTCGGTACCCGGAGGAGCTTTCCCCGAGCCCCCCTTCTCGGGCGCTGCCCCGGCGGCGGGAGCAGGGAGAGACGTACCTGCGCCCCGATGGCAGTCATGGTGCCGCCGGCGCCGGAAGACACAGGCGGGCTCCGGCCGCCGCCTTTTATGTCCCCGGAGGGCAGTGGGCAGCCCGCCACCCCCCCTTCCCGCCCCGCCCGCGGGACCGCGGCACCCTCAGGGCCCTCCCGCAGCTGAATCAGCACCGCGGCCCCGACGGGCGGAGCCGGGACGGGCCCATAGCAGGGAAGGCAGCGCTGCCCTGGCCCGAGGCACTGACTCGTCCAGGCCAGGTCTAGAGCACGGCTGCCCTGGGAGAGTGTCCGGGCAGCAGCCTCACCCCCTGCCCGTGTGTCGCCGGCTGCCGGAGAGGTCCAGGTTTGTTTCTCGGCCCGATGCCAGGCCGGCATGGGACGGGGAACGAGCCCTAAAACCTGCTTGTCTCATCCCCCCGGCGTGCACAGCCCTTTTTTTGTGCACAGCCCGTGGTTGTGCGCAGCCCGTTGGGGGCGGGTGCTGCACTTCAACCAGAAGCGGGCCACAAAGGAGACGGTGCGATGCGAGGATACCCAGTAGCAAGCCTCCAGGGGATATAGTAACACGGCATCCTGCTCTACCCCTCCTGCTCCCCCGCAGGATCTGAACCCGCTGTTGTGCCGCCGAAACTATTCGAACACAGGGCGTCCTTGCTGTAAGCTGCTCACCTTGGGCTGTGCGCGCACTCTTATCTGGCACTGGCGTACTTAACCTTATGTATCTCTCTACATGTACCGTCAGCAAAAAAGTTTCTGCTCGTAAAGTTTTATGTCCTTGATCTTTTTCTTGCTCGTGTTTTGCCATCCTCTAATGAATTACTAATTGCTTTACTTTTTTTTTTTTTTTTTTGGTCAGAAGCAGCTTACAAAAGAAAGCCCAAGGAAGCTGGGTTTTGCTGTGTCATCAGAAACTCGTGTTCTACTGCCAAATTCTGATTTCAGTTCCAGCGAGAGGTCTGTAGCAACTCCACAGGGTCCAGCAGACAGACGCACAGGTTGTTGCTCTGGGCCTCCCTCGTACATATTCAACCTCGTACAGAATTCAACCATTCCCTCTCCAGTTGAACAGAGCTTGAAGGATCTCCTTCTCCAGCACAGGGTCGTAGAAGTTATCATAACTTCACCTTTCTTCCAGCTTCCACTTCTGAACAAATCAGTTGTCTATACAGATTGGCTCTTTATGTTAATCTCTACACAGTTCCACGAGGGCTTTCTATGCTTCCTGTAAAAATACACGTGTCTGCTGTGATTTGGCTGGGGGTGTTTTCTGTAACACTGCTTCTGGTAAGAGTGAGAGCTCTGCAAAACATGTTTACTTCAGTTTTCATATGTGCATATGATGATACATTCTGACCTTTTTCTTTCCCTCTTTGCGCAAAATCTTTGGTTCAATTGTTGATGGTCTCCACTGTATATCTTATTAGATTATATTTTTATCAAACACTGAATTGGGGGTTTTCTGCTTTTGCAAGACATGGTAAATTTTTGCAAGGTCTGTTGTTACAACTTCTTCTGTGGGTTTGTGGTCTGCAACATTTTTTGTTTCCTGGACATGTTATCCAAGCTAGCAAACTTGATGCTTTGCCAAATCCCTTTCATTTTAGGTTCATCAGATGATAGAATAGCTTTATGAACATGCGGGACTCCCCAGGTTAAACAGCATTTCCATATTGCAGAGTTCAGACTGTTTACATCAATTTGCTGTTGCACCCTTCCACTTCCAAATGTAATGATATTTATGGGTTTTTTTTTGGCTCAAAACCCACAGGGAAGTCTTGTCTCATGTGCTGCACAAACAGAACAAATGCTGCTTGCACTTAACCGTACCAAGCAAACGCAGGCTTGGGCCAGACAGAATACACCGACTCTTATCTGGCAAAACCTTCACATGACTTACACTTTCTGTAACATGGGCTCAGTCCTGCAATGCATTAGCCAAGGCCCCCAGTTAGCTAAATTATTATGTATAGATCTGCTTTAAACAGGAGTCACCCCCATGACTTTAGCAATTAAAGAAGAAAATAACATTTTTAACAGTGAGGTGTCTCCCACTGAACAAGATGGGGTTTTTTTTCCTGTAAAAGCCAGTGGTAAGGCTCAGATGAGCAAACACATTTGCTTTGTCCAATGATGAACTTAAAGTGGTTACTTTTGAAACCAAACCTGCTCCCTGTCCTACTTGGATCCCTTAGCAGATGCAGAGTTTTCTGCTAAGCTGGGTTATTGAGGAAAAGAGTGGTTTGGGGATGGCACTTTTGCTGCAAATACAAAATTGCTTTAATATTTTGTATTTAATTTAATTTACTTTTCCTAAATACAAAATATACACCAGAATTAAACTTGACCTGTAATCAATAGCAGTGTTGAATTGGTACTTTCAGATTCACTCTTTGCTGAAGTCACCCAGGACGATTATAACAGTTGTGTAAATCAATCAGTAACAGTTTATTAACACTTAGTTTCTGCTGTTGCTTTACCTTCTGGTAAAAGTGTCTGGATTTGTGAAGCCTGCTAGAACTGTGCACCCTTTTTTCAAAGGGAAAGGAGTTTATCTTGATTGTCTCATAACAAAACAAGACAAGCTCTGTCTTTCCAAGATTTAAAAAACCCCAACAAAGTTGCTTGAAAAGACAAATTGTGGGAAAATGCCTCAAGGTTATTATTTTGGAAAATCATGTGAAAAATCAGTGTTTTACAATCGAAAGAGCTCAGTGCTTTAAGAGAAAAAAAAGTTTGTTTTGGTTTCCCCCCTCCCCTGAAAAATACATTATCTACGTCATAACAACACAGTAAGTGACCTTTAAAGTACTTCAGATGTATTTTTGGTTCAGCTCTGTTGAGTTCTTGGTATATTGCCAGTTTCATTATTTTGTTTAGAAAGTCCCTTTTCTTCATTGTTTAAGTGGGTATTTCACATCCTATCCCTGGACAGAAAGTTTGTAGGAAATGTGTTCATAAATAATGGAAATTATCAAGGACTGCTGTAAAACATGGGGACAGTTTTATCTGGTTCATTTAAAGGCATGAGAAGTTTAACACTAAAGAATCTCTTCCTGCTTTTCTCCGGCAGCAAGCCTGAATAAGGTTCAGGACTGAAGCCTGAGGGTCACCAGGGGCTTAGGGAACAGTTACCTAAAGGAGTATTTCACTTCAAGGTAAAGCAAACACCAGTGACAAACACCACAGAACTGGGTTCATCTAATCTTGAAACTGGTTACATCTGTAAATGCATTTTTTTGTTGAATAAAATTCTTTCTGATCATCTGTTCAACTCTTGGCATAGCAACTGATCTGGCTAGGCATTTAAGCCCTCACCTCTGTCAAATCCCTATTTCAAGATGTCTTTCAAAACAGAAGTTGACTAGATCTTGGAGACAAATAGATCTTCAGTATCTCAGACTTGAGACTTTGGAAGATGCCCAAAACCTACGAGGGACAAAATGGTTTTCTTTGTGTCTGCCTCAGAAAGAGAGCATGTAGAAAATGTTACAAGGAAGAAGGATGAGACGAGCTGCCTTGTGTCACCATGCTTTTATAGATTTTTATTTTCCTTTTCTTTTTTTTTCTGGCAGAAATCCAAGTTAAAGAGACTGTATTCAGCTCTGCTTGGCTCAACCTAGCTGAGCTCAAACAGAGCTTCTGGAATGGGGAAAAAATTCAGCAATTGCCCAAGGCAGCACACGTAACAAGGGGAGCTGAGGTTATCCCAGGGCCCATAGAGCTCAGACCAACCCCCTATCACAACTACTTTAGGTCATAATTCTCCTCCCACCACTGCAAGTTACTGAAGCCAAGTGGACAGCTGTCTCCTCCCAGCACATGAAAGAAATGCAGTTAAGCACATGAAGAGGAGAGAGCTCTTAGGCCAGATGGTTTCACTTTGCCCCCTGTCTGGACACCTCTCCTGTGCCACTGAAAGCAGACCGCTTACCCAGCCAGAGGCCACCACATGCCCTTCCAGTCCCAGGTTCTCCCACTCGCTGCTGGATGTAGCGAGAACACCCACCACCAAGGTCTGGGATCCTGTTTTTCATCCAGATCAAACAGTACCTGTTAAGGCACTCATAGCTGGGTTAGAAACATGCCAGTAATATGCTGGTCCATTACAGTGACTTTAAGCCCTATCCCAGTTAATCCAAAGAATAAGAAGAGACTTAAAGGAATGCAATTCGTATCCTGGAAAAATTGTTTCTTCACTTCTGATCAGTTTCTGGACTACCTCAGCAGCATGTTGCAGAGAGCCGGGTGCTTGCTCACTCACTGTTTTGGATTCAGCTCTATTCAGGGACCTCTGGTAATAGTCACGCTGGCTTAGAACATCCCTCAAAATATTTACATCTGTCCATTAAGACAAACTGATGCTTTAAAATATAAATTCACTACAGAAAATAAAACTCTAGCCCTTTTACCACTACTGGAAAAACTGGGATAAGTATTTCAGTAGTGCATAAGCTGGGGGAAATCACATTATTCGGTTTCTCTGCTGTCAGATATACATTTCTTCTCTCAGTAAAAAATCAGACCAATGCAGCTAAATACTCAGATTTAAAAATAACAAGTATGTTACCTTTCAGATTCAGAACTCATTCACGAGTGGTGTTTGTTAGGAGGAGGTGACATCCATCTATCTTAGCCTTTTGGGGAACATGGTACAAGTCAGTACCTTGCACACTGTGGTGGAGACAAATAAGATGTCTCTCTGGCTGCATTAGCCAAGCAACTTCCACAGATGTGCTAGTTCTAGAGGAAATATAAGATCATTCTATAAATGACAGACTCATGCCTCGAATGGATTGCTGTTGTGTTTGCACTTTAAATGAGCAGCTGAAGATTGGCTAATTTATGGAGCCGTTATGTGAGCCTGGAAGATAGCTTACATACTTGGGGGCAGAAGGAAAAAACTAATCAGATTCTAACTTTTGTTTGATTCTATCAACTTTTACACTTCTGAGTTTATTATTGCAACTCTCAAATTTGTTATGTCAACTTATCTTAACCTCTAAGTACCTTCAACAGTTTGTAAGACTGAATAACCCTTTTTAGGTGCCAGCTGTGTGAGTCAGGAATTTAGTCAAGCCAAAACAGATTTTTTTTTGTCTCTCCCAATTTATAATTAATCCCACCAAACACATAAGATGGCTCAGACGCCTAGTCACCAAGCTCGAATGGCTAGTCGACCCAAAGTGTTATTGCCCCATACTGTTTGCTCTGAACACTCAGGGAACAGAGCAAATATTTTAAACAGCAGCAAATACAATTGTCATTTATTTTTAGCAGTCTCATCACAGTCAAATAGGTTCAAAGGTTAAAACACTTGCATTGTGAAACAAGATCACTCCAGATGAGGACTGAAGAATTGTGACAGAAAGAGGTGCCCACTGCAGTCAGCCAGGGAATGCTTTTTAGTTGAACACAAAAACCAGACTTTTCAACTCTGTGAAGTTATGGGCCTTAAGCAGCACACCAGTAGTGATTTCTTAAATCTGTGCTGGAGGAGTTGCACCTTCATGTATGTTTGCTAAGAGCAACCAAAACCCAAGGAAAACAACAAACCCTTTACAGCTTATCCCTAATTGCACTGGGTGCTAACCAACTAGTTTCTCTGTCCAAGAACTAATAGCAGAAACATGATAGAAGGAGCACTGTCTTATCAGACAAGCAAGTTAACATTTATTATTGCCATATCCAAAGTCCAGATTCCATTCTGCACACTCCGCTAAGTCAGCAAACCAGATCTGAGTGCACATATGCCAGCTAGCCTCTGACCTCCTGTGTGTTGCGCTTGTTTCAGCACACATCTCTTCCCCTTCGCAAGAACTGCAAGGATCAGGATGTTGCTGTTTTTTCTTTGAGAATACAGAGGAAATAACAACTCCCTGAATGGGTGTCAGAACAATCCCCTGTTCTGCAGCACTGCTCTGCCATCAAAAGCATCTGTTCCCCAATCAAGAGGACTTCAGTGCAGACAGAGCAACAGTTCTGAAGCTGTATTTTGGTTTGAGGCTTGCCACTTCTGTTTCAAATGCAGAGGCTGTACACCTTAACGGTTGTCTATTTTCACCACTTTAATAAAGTGATAAAAAAGTTTATTAGAGGCAGTTACCTCTACCTACAAACCTGTTTGCAGATGTCCTTAAACCACCTTTCCCCTAGCATCACTAAATAGCCAAAGTGTTATTTATGCAACCCAGGAGTCTCACACTCATACTAGCAAGCACTACGTGGTCAGGAAGTCAACATTTCCAGACAGTCCAACATCCCATCTGCTTATAGACATTAATCCTGCTGCTACTCAATCAGTCCCCCTGAGTTGTCTTTTCCAACACTTCCCCTGCAGTGGCAGTACCCACAGTTAATAGCTGTGCAGCCAATTTCCATGCTGCTGCTTCTCATCATGAACACTGTGTGCAAATATCAGTACCTTTGTCTCTGCCTTAGTGCCTTTCATATGGTCTCTTACTGCATAGCTCTTACTTCCACAACTTGAATTTTTCAGCTTACTCTTGAGATGCCCAGCTGATAGCTAAAGGATAGATTTCATTGCCAAAGGGCAAGCTAAATAGTGAAACTACTGTTGTTACTTTCCTAGGAAAGGTGAAGCTGCAAGCAGGAGAAAGGTGTTACTACAGTAAAAAGAAGTACCTGAATAAGGACATCCAAGGTAGACCTCTCAGTCACTGCTATACACATATTATAGCAGTGATAATTAAATGAAAATAGCATTATTTAATACAAGACAATGTATAACAGCCTGGCCAAGGCCTCTCTAGGATTAGTACTGTGTAGATAGTGATGTTTTCCTCACATCAGATGCATATGAGAAAATAGCACTGTAACAATTACAAGTCTCACAGGGGAAATAAAGCCAAATGAGGATTAGGATGCAGAACTTGTTACTCCCAGACCATTCTTTAAACAGAACCCAATTCCACTGCTTTAGAAATCAAAAATTCTGAAAACACCAGTTTTGACAGAAAGCATCTTAGCAAAGCACAGCATGCTCACAGTGCATCAGCTTCCAGCAAACAAGAGAAGGGGAAGCATTTGCCAGTATAAACTACAGTTTGCTACAGGCTGGCAGAATCCTCCAAGGATAAACAGCTTCACAAAACACAGCTGTGAAAAAGGAGTTGGCTGTGGAATTTAGGGCTGGCAAAGAGCTAAACTGATCTCTCACACTGAACATCTGCTTTTACCCCTCTTTTACAAGGTGAATGTAATCAACACTATCTCAAATAACTAGCAGATATAAAAAAGGAGAGGGGGAAAAATCCCCCAAATACTTACCTTACCCAGAAGAACAAGAATAAACCAGCTTTCTCCTTACGAGAACAGGGAACAAACCCTTCTTTATTGTAACAAATTTTTAAGGATGAGCAAGTAGCTCCAAGAGCATTTCCCATTAAAAGTAGCAAAGGGATGGATTTATAATTTTGAAAGCATGTGAGAAGTTATCTCTCCATTTCTTACCAGTGGCATAAGAAAGTACAAGTTAGATACTACACACAGCAAATCCTGTGTAACCTAGGACAGAACTATGTATTTACCTAAACAGATATGTAACAACAGGTTTCATCCCTATGTATTTCTATAAATCAAGTGCTTATCTGAAGCCCTCACTTGTTCAGAGGTTAACCAGTACAGCTGGAATTAGAACACATTATTCCTGTGAAAATCTGGGACTTGATTTTCATATGCTCTATTCTGGAACAGTTCAACATCACTAAAAGCAGTCTCCCTTTTCTGCATCAGCAGCTCCAAGAGACTATACAAGGAAGACCAAAACAGGTAAACGCCTACTAGAGGTGGTCACAACTGCAGGCTTTGTAGTAAAACTTGCTGATGGCGACTGTAAGACTTCCTGTTTGAACAGCCTTGCTAGTGTTAAACCAGCTTATATACAGCTGATTCGCTCCTCACTGTAGCCTCATTATATGGCAGCACCAGTACTCTCTGTCTACAGCAGCAAAGTATCAAGGGCATCGACACTGCTGTCTGCAGAGCCTTTTCTTTTACAAAGGTTTTGTGTCCAGCTGCAGTGTTTGCCTTCTCTGCAGAAGCCTAATGTTGTTGGGAAATAATACCTCTAAGAAGCATTTATGAAAGATTTTTTGGCAATTGTTGAGTGAATCTCTGAAAATCCCAGGCAACCAATATCAAGCGTCTTGTTTTAGTACACACAGCACTAGACCTAGCCTTTTCACGATAATCTTCGTGGTGCTCCAAGTTTTGCGAGTCACCACTCATCTACGCGAGAAACGAGCCAAAGCAGGATCAGGCATCACCGGATTGGTCTGGATGCTGTGCGTTACACGAAACAGATTACTGAGCCCCCTCTAGTGGCACAACGACTGGAGAGGCTGCCTTGCGCCTTGCAAAGGGCCTTCGGCAGCTGCAACATGGCAATTGAGGGATGACCATCACAACCGCTAAAGTACCAAATGCACTTTAATGAGTTCCAGATTTTGTTCCCAGAAGGAATTTATACCGTGTCAGTACATTAGGTGGTTACATAACTTCCCCTGAACTACAGGCATGAGTGTAACCGACTACAATATACTAGGTATTTAAAATTATTTGTCATTCTCAGAAAGCATTTTTCCACAGTATTAGAAATAAGGCATGTTTCAGGTGTTCAAGTTGTTGCTATATCCAGTCCTCAGATGCCATATTTGCCCTTTAGCTCTTCCACTTTTGCTATGTAAGCTTTCATTGCATCTTCTTTGGACATTCCTGAAGGACAAAAGACAGGAGCAGTCAGATACCTTTACATGCAAACCCCTTGCTACAGCACGTAACCACATGCTACCAGAGTACAAAGGAGCCAAGAAGGTCACTTCACTGCAAATCTAGTATTAGAGTTTTAAACAAATGTATTCAGCAGTCATGAAGAAATAGTTTCAAAGCAAAGTTATATTTGTACAGACAGTAACAGTGTTTAGTCTTATTAACTCCATTCAAAATTATTACAGGACAGCTATTCAGTCAGCTTTGGCTGCATTTCGATGTAGTCCTTAAAACACCAGAAAAATCCCATTTTCATACATAAGATCACTTGTTTGGCTCCTCATTTACAGGAGAGCACAGCTGCAACCCCCTGTTAGGAAAGCTTTAAAAGAAACAACTGGGTGGATAGCTTGGTCTCTGGGGTACTAGGCTGGGACTTGGAAAACAATTTGGTTTTCTGCTGCTGTGGCAGTTCTCCTTTGTGTAACATCTTGGGCCAGCTGGGCATTTTGCACCTTAATTCCCTTTCACACAGGCTACATTTTTCAGGATTACTCCTGCTTCATAGAAGTAGTCAAAAGAGTTTATTACCACAGCATTCTGAAGTTCCAGAACTCTTGTCTTATAAGGCAATGCTATTTTATTTCTTGCTGAACCACATACACCTTTTCTGATTAGTTTGCCTGTGACTTTATTTACTTATTTTTCATTTTTTAAGTAGACACTTACCTTTTAATGCATTCCAGGCATCCCACTTTGCTTTGCCTTTGAAGTCCAGCATGCCAGGGCGGTCTGAAAGAGAGAAGAGAAGCAATAGATAAGAATTAGTTTGTGTGGTCTGGGCGTAGGTACTGTAATAGGTACTATACTACTACTGTAGTGTAGTACCCACTCCTTTCCTGAAGGCTATTTAGCTCTTAACTAAGATAAAATAAAACAATTGGTCTTTGCAGCTATTACTTACTAACCTGTGGTCAGGAGATCACCTCAAGAGAGCTTGTTGTAACGCTATTGGTGGCAACTGAGATATTCTCCAGTTGCCTTAAAACAGCAGCAGTGGTGTGATTTGGTTTTATTCTACTTTCTGAAGAGACTGCTATTGTGTGACAGCTATCCAATTAAAGAACATCAGCTCCACAGTAAAGCAGAAATGCCCTAAGGTCTCTTACACAGATACATGAAAACAAAAGCTAGTAGCATACAGCTTAGAACCCATTATCATCCAGCTAATGTTATGGGTCTAACATATAGGTCTTATTTTGTTCTGTCATTTAGGGGTGCCAGCTTTGAACTTTAACTACCTTCATGTAAAGTCCCTGCTCGGTTCTCCCTTCCTGAGTGATTCCTTAAAGACAATTCTTAAGCTTAACAAATGGAACTGGACATTAGCCACAAAAATACCCTTGGCAATATGACCTGAGAAGCTAATTGGCAGCTTTGCTTCTCTGCAGCAGGAAGCCTATTAGCTTACTCTTACACAGACTGATTTTCCAGCAATTCATGTTATCCACTGCTACACAAGAATGCAGCAAATTATAGAAACGTTGGTATATTAACAGCTCCAGAGCACCATTTCACCTTGAAAAACATTAATAATGCCAAGGTCCAGCCACACCAAAAGGATCATATCTTAAAACCAAGGTCCATGTTGCCCATCTTGGGAAAGAGACTGCAAGGTCCCATACACTTCATTGCCAGCTTTTAATCCAAGCAACACACAATAAATTTCACCAGCAACTGGGTCAGGAGGCCAGCACTCCAAACAAATGACCTTTTCCCCTTTCTAATTCAAGTCACTCAAGCGTTACACAAGGTCAATAGAGACAGACTTTATTCTAAATACTATTCCTAGGCTGAGCTGCTGCTGGCAGAAGTGTAGTAACAGAAGTAGCAGGAGAAATTTTGTACAGACACCTGCAGGGATATTTCTGCTACAATTTTTCCAAGAGATGATATTTAATTGCAGCTACTATAAAAACTTTCTCCGGTCCTTCTGTTTTGGCTTTCCAATACTATTTTTAGCAGCCAATCCAGTTTAAACAAACTGCCCCCCTCCAACCCATACAGCAGTTCTGCACTTACATAGTTTGCTTCGCTGTTTACGCCTGTTTAACTGCTAACAGTTTGTATTCAGGGAGCATTCCTTAACCTAGGCAGCTACTTGATGATAGAGGACTCCTGAAGTCCCAAACCTAATATTCATACAAAACTAATAACAGAAACGATTCTCAGACTGTTGCTGTACGATTTAGAAGACCGCAGCTGGGTTAATCTAAAATCCACAAGTTGCACAAACCCTTATCGGGTCAACTTATGCCTGCCTGCATATAAATCTATGCCAAGTCGGTACGGAGTCATTTTGGCTAACCCGTAGGACTGCAGGAAGCGAGACACGCAACAGGGGAGAGGTTTTGCCTCCCAGAGTGCCTCCAGCTCGGCCCCGACTGCAGCGGCCTCTCCCCCGCCAGCCAGGGCCCCAAGCACAGGCGCAGAGCCCAAAAGGGTCGCGGAGCAGCGCTGCCCAACCGCCGCCACCATTACCCTGCCCGGTAGGGGACAGAACCGGTACCTACCCGTGTTCACGTCGCCCACCGTAGCCTGTTTATAGAGGCTGTAGACGTCGAGCATCTCCTGGTCCGTGGGCTGGGACTTGAGCTGCTTCACCTCCTCGGCAGCCTTCTGAAACGCAGCCTGGAGAGGGAAAAGGCCCCCGGGAGAGGCTAGGGTGAGCACCCGCAGGCTGCAGCTGCCACCACACTTAGGGGGAAAGGAGGCACCCACCACAGCCCCTCATTCCCCACCGACCCAGCACCGTACCTCAGACATAGCGACAAGTCCACCACACGCCCGACACCCCGCCCCGTCCAGGCGCTCCACCCCTGCCGCTCGGCCGCCTCACCCCTCGCCAGAGCGCCCGCTGGCCAATCCTAGCGCCACGGCAAGTAAGGAGCCAATCGAAGCTCGGCGGAGGCGGGGAGAAGGCAGGCAAAGGGCCAATGCAGAGGCGGCGCGGGTGGTGGACCGAGGTGCTGCTCAAAGGCTGGGCTTTGGAGGGAGGGAGAGGATCACTGCAGTTCTGCGGCGGGGACGGGGGCGGGGACGGGGACGGGGACGGGGACGGGGACGGGGGCGGGGGCGGGGGCGGGGGCGGGGGCGGGGTGCCTAGCAGCCAATCCCGCTGCGCGGTGGGTGGTTCTGTAAGGATGTGATTGGTGGGACTGTATGAAGTGGGGTGAGAAAAGGGACCCGGAAGTGCTGGCGAGAAGTCGGTAGTAAGGCTGCGGGATGCTGGCGAGAGTTTCGGGCGGGATCTTTTGTTGTGAGGGCCGAGGGCCCGGTGCTTGGCCTTGAGTAGGTGTGCTGGTGTGAACAGGGTTCCGCCGCGGTCCTGGTGCCGCTAACGGAGGGCAGGAGCGGGGCAGGCCGGGGGAGGTGTCTCTTCTCAAGAGGTATCGGCCGTCGGTGTCCCAAGGAGGGTCTGCCCTGGGGAGGCGCAGGCTAGTGCTTCGTCGCAGCCCTAAATCGGATCTATCTGTGGGGTCTGTACAGTAAATGTGATAATCAGCGATTTCCAGTTGTCTGTGCTCCCAAATCTGTATTCCTGCAACGATCTTGAATGCTGTTCAGGAGAAAGTGAATTGCATGCTGTCCCCTTTACGCTGATACATCTCACGCCCTTGTAGAATAGCATCAAGAAAATACCGATCTTTGGTGTTTAATATTAATCTAGTTATTTTCAGGTGTAAGCCATCTTCTCTTTATTGGTGTCATTTATTTATCACAGTTTATTTACAATGAAAATGGAGTTGGACCTTGGGGAATTATTAACCAAGGGGATGTAAAAGCAAGTTGCCCTGTGATGTAGAAGGTCTGTGTCCCCACAGTGCAGAAAGTATTTAAAGAAAGTATTGCCGGTTTGCTTTGTCATGATACAGCTAGGATAAATACAGCACAGACTGGAAGGTACTTGGATATCTGTATGATGGTGTGGAGCTTAAATAATCTCCCCTCGCACAACAAGGGTGGGGTGAGGAGAGAAAGACACACACAAAAAGAACATAGAGGGATCGATAGGTAAGAGAATCCCTTGCAGGACTGGAAATGGTGACTGAAGTGGCTGCTAAGGGATAAGCGATGCAGAGGTTGTGCTGTACCCCTGGCTGATATTGCAGCACTTAAGTCTGCAGTCCTTGCTAGTTGCTGCAGCGGCCCTGGCAGTTTAGCTTGTGACCAGAAAGTGAGGTTGTTAAGGGATACCAAGCACCAAAAATAGAAAAGATTGTAGAGATGAGAAACAGCTTGTTTTCCTGCAGAGAGAGAGAGCCCAACGGAGCCACACATTGGCTTGTTTGAAGAGGGGTTTGGGTTGATAAGGGGATTCTGTTACAGATTCTGTGCTTTGTTGAAGTAGTGTAAGCCCTGTAGAGCCATTCTAGAGAACTACTATTATAAATGAAATGAAATCCCTTAACTATGTAGTAGTATATGAGAGTTATTTGCATGTGTACATGGGGGAGGCTTTTCCACTTCCTGTAGGGAAATTAAAATGAGCATTGTGTAAGAGCTTAGGCATTTTTCAAGGTATTATGTTCTCTACAACATAAGTATATTAAAAAGGTTTTGGTTCTGTTCATGTTAGTACATTCTTTTATAGCACAAAGTTACTTGCCCAGCAGAGTCTTCAGTCACTTAAACACCGAACTACATACTTGCATTTAACTGTAAGGTTTTTGTGTGTTTAATCGGAAGTCTGGTGCTATATTACACAGCACAGCTACAAATACAGGGCTATTTGGTGTGCAGTATCAGTAATATCCTAGGTAACCCTGTTTGTTTTGAGAGCCTGTTACTGCTTCTGTAGAAATAATAGAAGTGATGTCCTGAAAGGCATAAAGCTATTGAATTTCTTGCCATGTTTTAATCTTTGCATGAGGCCCACCTGCACCTTGTTTTCTAGCTGTGGTCATACACAGAGGAAGGTCAATAATTCCTCTCTTTGATGTTTTCCAGGTTATTCAGAATTAATTCTCATGTCAGCAGAAAGCTCAACCATCACAGTTCGTCTTGTTCGTTCTTTTGAACACCGGAATTTCAGACCTGTGGTGTATCATGGAGTCAACTTGGATCAGACAGTAAAGCAGTTCATTAGTTTTGTGCGGAATGGTAAGGGGCAGTTCAGTCCCAAGGCAGTTCGTTTCAGTCCTATGTGTTGCTGTCTCTGCACAAGAAAGTGGAGGGGAGCAAATGAATGGGAATTCTGCAGCATTAGTAGAGATGCCAGATTTGTGTGCTTTCTTCTCTTGGATGAGAAGTCTGGAGTTAATAACAGCTTCCATGGTCAGTGTGCCATGCCTAAATTTGGATAGACTGCTCTTCCTGCCCAAATCCCCACGCTTAGTCAGAAAGAGAGGAGGACATTGCTGCATTCGGCTCAGTGCCTCAGGCTCCTTGAGTAATGCTGTCAAGCAGCTATTCATAAATTAACAGGAGTAAATTAATAGAGAGTCTTGATCCATAGGAAGTACACCAATATGTGGAATGTGGGAATGCAAGTCTGTTTGCTATTTGTGAGAAGATAGGATCTTGAAAAGTTGTTTTTGACACCGTGAAGTCTCACTACGCATGTTTGCTTCTAAGTTTCTGTTTCTGTCTTGGGCTTTGTGGTGTAGATTTACTCATTAGTGGGCTTTATGTTTTAGAAGCCTTGTTGAATGTGAGAGTGTATCTAAAGATTAATGTAGACTAGCCCATGTAGTGATTCAGTAGGTAGGGTGTTGCCCTAGTCTTGCAGGTGTATTTCTACCCACCTAAATGGAGACATTCAAAAGGTGCAAAATAACATAATTGGATTTTTTGCATGAAGTCAGATTAAACAAGTCTTGAATTATTATAGCTGATAACATCCGAGCAACTCCTAGGACATTGTCTTGGGCTCCATGTCTGTATTGTGTTTTTAGCCGCTTCTGTACTTCTAGACAGGGATAGGCATGGCAAGATCCTAGGATGCTTTTAGAAACATTTCCAGAACATATGGTACCGCTGTTGTTATGAATAAGAAAATAAAAAACAATGCTAAGAAACTTGCTTTTGATGTGTGCAGAACTGCAATTCACTGTTATTTGAGACAAAGCTGGTGTCTTGAACAAGACTTTTTGGAACCTCATTCCACAGATGGATAATGCTGTTCCTGTTCCAAAAGATATGTTCTTTCCTTTACTATAATCTGTTTTGAAGGGAGAGTTTGAGATAAATTGTTAAACTACTGGTGTAATTACAGTTTCAGCCACCTTGTTGCCAAGCACCCCATGGCTGGCTAGACCTTCCAAGGCCCTGGTTGAATCCCTGGGTGTCGCTGGGAACCGTGGCACTGGGAAAGAAGTTGGTGTTCTCACAGTTGCTTATGGTCTGTGTCCTGCATGTGGCTAGAGGGTTAATTTTCTACAGTTTGGCTTTCTTTTCCTAGCTGTTTCAAATGGCTGTGTTTACTGAACAATTAAGTTATGAATGACAGTTGTCAGCAGTTCCTATAAGGTAAAGAGAGATGCTGTGCAAACCATTAACAGGATGTTCCTGGCAGATTTCTGAAGGATTAGACTCCTGTGATGATGTCCTAATTGCATCGACTCACTGTCCTCATGGGCTGTTTTGTTTAGAGGGACTTTGTGTTTAAGTGAAGTTAATCAGATATGGAGTTACTATAGAATCTGAGCCAAAAGTTTTGTTTTAGTATTTGATTCTCAAACAAGTCTTATGTATTGCAGATTTATTTTGATGTAAAAGATGTCCAGGATGCATACATTGCACAATAATGGAAAATAAAATGTTGGAAATAAAAAAAGACATCTTTGTATTAACTTTGTGTTTTTATTTTAACAGATGTGTCTTCAAGAACAGGTCTTCCTCCTCCTTTTAAAAATTACAAGTATGGTAGGTGTTGTTTCTCTCCCTCTTTGTTTTAATTTCTGTAAAATGCAGATGTAACATTTTATACCATTTTTTATAGAATTTAAAGGATAACTGCTGTAGAATACTCATGTCAGTGGTAGTGCCTGCCTATGTTTGCAACTCTGTCCAGCTCTTGTAGCTGGGAGTATGCCACTGGGATCATGTCTACAAAACTTCACCATTATTTTGAAGTTCTATATTAATCTTTTAATTAGGCTACATGTTATATATTATTTGCTAATTGATACCAATGGGTATTGGTATTACTTTTAAATTACATGTATAAGTGCCTTTTAACTCTGTTTTTACTCTAGCAAGCAACTTGTGATCTCGGGTGCTTTGAAATTGTAGTCCTTCATGTGCTTACATATTTCAGTCTCTACTAATTGTGAAGTCAGAAAGGATAGTGAAGCAGGAACTGAAGACAGTAAATAGAAAATGCTTAGGACTTGTATACTTAAATAGTTTACACAATTTAGGAGAAGCAGGGGAACTGTGCTCAGGGTAGATATGAAAGCTTTTTAAATACAAATACAAGTACAAGCTGATGGAATGAAATAGCTTGGTGTGAAATTTAGGCTGTCATTATCCTCTAATATAAAGCTGTGTGTATATTTGCTGTCTGTGAAGACTGGCATGAACATAAGCAATTCATCTGTTTGGGACAGAATATACTTTCAAAATAGATTAAATTACTGCCTTTCTGGGAGTTTGTTAATTTGGATGTCAGTAACTTATCTTTTCCTAAACTTGGCAATTCTAAAAATTCCCTTGGAGTTTTGCTGCAAGTGATCCTTCATCTTCCATGTTCTTGGAGTTGACAAACTCATTCCTCTACAGTGATTCAAAGAATTGAATGAGGAACCTACTTAATACATGTGAATGGTAATAGACTCTATTTGCCTTTAAAAAAAAAAAAAAGCAAAATCAAGAAAAGCCAAGCATTTCATTCTGTGTTCTTGCTGATGATGAAACAGTGCAAAATGAAGGCAGATAAAGAGTTAGAAGATCCATAATATATCAGTGGCAAGGATTTGAACGTTACTATTATTTTTAATATATTAAGTTATTAAAATATAAATCTAGGTAACTGTAAGTTTGAACTTGGAGGTACCCTTCCTCCCTCTAGTATCTGTGGCTTTGGCTAAATGAGGGCGTCCTATCTAAGAACTGCAACTATCAGTTGTATCAGTTCTTTCATCACTTAGAGCATCTGTTTAGTTTTTCCCAAGGCATATGTTGTGGCTTACCACCTGATTGCAGGTGTAGGACTAATGTGTGTGAAAAACACTGCAGAACTTTAAAACCTGTTACACCAGTTAGTGCAGGCCTACTTTTACTGTGACAGTGCTAGCTGTGTGGAGATTTACACATGGGAAAAATCACAGCCAAATTCCTCACCTTTCCTTCAGTCTGTGCATCATCCAGGTTCATGTCTTTGCCATCTCTTTTGTTGTCTACAGTCCATCTTGTGTTTTGGTGATGAAAGGGCAGTGAGACTTCTGCATGAATTGTGCTAGTGAGAGTCAGATTTTTCTTTCCACTTTGGCAGTGGCAGAAATCTCAGTTGGACCTGGCTATGTCTCACTTTATCTGTTTAAGCTTCCTTCTCTCCAGAATTCAGCATCATGTGTAATACTGTCGTGGTTTAAACCCAGTCAGGCAACTCGTTCACTCACTTCCCCCCCCTTTTCTTGCCCTCCCCCTGCTCTCGGAGGGACGGAGAGGAAAATCGAAAAGAATGCAACTCCCACGGGTTGAGATAAGAACAGTTTAGTAACTAAGGTATAACACAGATCACTACTGCTACCACCAATGATAATAATGATACAGGAAATAACAAGGGAAGAGAATACATCATCTCACCACCAGCCGACCGATAACTCGCCCCCCCCAGCCCGACCAAGCTCTGACCGATACCTCCTCCAACCCTGCAGTCTCCCAGCCCTTCTGGCTAACTCCCAGTTACATCCTGGGCATGACGTGCTGTGGTATGGAATACCTCTTTGGTCAGTTTGGGTCAGGTGTCCTGTCTCTGCTTCCTCCTGGCTCCCCCTCCTCCCTGGCAGAGCATGAGGCTCACAAAGTCCTTGGCCAAACCAAAACATCCTTGTTATCAGCTCTGTTCCCGAGCTGAAAGTCAAAACACTGCACTGCACCAGCTACCAAGAAGGGGAAAAATGACTGCTACTGCTGAACCCAGGACAAATACCATTGCATTTTTCCTCCTCATTTGGTGCTCTAACTTACATCTCAAAGCTTATGACTTACATTTCTCTTAATTTCTTTACACACATCGTTCTTGTCCTTGGTCAAACTCTTCTTAGTCTATCTTCTCATCTTCCTACCCTGTCATTGCCATCTTTTCCCTGATGGTGGCAGCCTGGGTGTCAACTTGTCTTATAGGCTGCTTCTCTTTTTTTTTTTTTTTCCTTCTGTGAATGTGGATCAATATGATAGATAGCTTTCTAAATCTGATTCTGTGAACTATTTCTTAATCAGTTGTCATGGAAGGTCTATTACGAGAAAAGGAATGATAAAAATTTGGGAATATGACTGAATGGAACTAAATGGGGATGAAATAGCAAAGGCTGTTTGGAGGACATGGCTTTAGCTAGGATGAGAAGAGACTGCAGCTTCATCTCTGTAACAGTTACAAAAGCCATTTAGTAGCTCAGATGAAGGCATGGTAAACTGCTGCATTTGTGAACAAGTAAAATTGAGAAAATAGTTCAGAGAATGACTGGGCAAAGATTAAAGGGAATGTGACAAAGTAAGTGAAGAAGCTTAAAACTAACGGGCAAAGGCTGGATTGTATTTACTGTGGTAGAAGGGTTTCATGATTGCAGTATTTTGTTTCTGTGATTGCTTGGTATTTTTGCAGTGCTTCTATGCAACATGGATTCTGATAACTGCTATTTAATGTATGTCTTGCTTCTAATACTGCAATTATTATGCCAGGTTGGACAAAGCCTTGGGTGACATGGTTTAGTGTGAGGTGTCCCTGCCCATGGCAGGGGCATTGGAACTTGATGATCTTAAGGTCCTTTCCAACCCTAATTATTCTATGATTCTATGCTAAGCCTGCCTTCTCAGTGACCTCTGCAGTGGGAATACAGAGTCATCTTTACCTTGTTTAATGTTTTAAATAGAATACTAAAAATGGGCTGGAGTGGTATGGAAGCAAAGTTCTGAATTGGGAATGTGATCTCTGTTGTTCTGAACATCTGAACACTAGCTCTCGATAGTTTGAAATTTGTTTAAGCCTATATTTAACTTTCTTAAATCCTTTTCTTAACAGAGTATTTCAACACATAGTGTTCACTTAATGAACAAAAACTAGAAACAGAGCTAACAAACTAGAACAGCAAATGCACAGGCAAGCAGAACAGGTTTTTGCTTCATTGCTGGGAAGGGGTTGATGTGTTACTCTGAATTTGTTCAAACGGATGCTTTGGAATCTGTCTGGAGTTGTTCTTGTTTGCTTGGGTTTTTTTGTTTAGCACTACATGGGCATCTTCTGGCTTCCATTTCCTCTGGATTTTTGCACTCAGCTGGTTGCTTTAGTGACCACATTATTTTCCCCTGTTTTTCCCTTCTGTTAACAAAGCCCTGCCCACACGGCCAGAAGAAAGCAATATTTCTTTTTTTTTTTTGTATAGCATAATTTCTTAAAGTGCCACACTGCACAAACATATCAGAGGTAAATATTATTAAAGAGGGTATAGCATTAAGGAGAGGCTGTACATGGTCATGGAAAATGGACTTGCTTAACAAAATTTCTACCATGGGTGCTTTCTTCATGAGGAGGAAAATTTCAAGGAAAGGTCTGAAGTGGTTAGGTTAATCGCTTGCTGCTTATCAAATTAACTGTAGTAGTTGACAGTGCATAAATGTGGTTTGTCCTGCCCCAGTTGCATGTGTAAAACCTGTTAGGTTAAAACACCCTAACTGGCATTTAAATTGGTGTGTTTTGACTGGCAATTAGGGTGGTCATTAGTTAGTTGTAATTCACCCAGCAGAAAGAAACCCAATAGGACGTGGTAGTGTAATGTTGGATTGACTGGTTTAAGACTGTGGCTGCAGCACTGGGAAATTAAGATGTTTTCTTTTAGGTTTAATACACAAAATTGTTAGTAATAAAAGATTTCAAACCTTATCCTTTTGTCTCTTTTTCCCCAAGTACAACTTTCAGTATTTCCTGCCTATTAAGCCTTATTTTAGGAAAATGTATTTTCTTTCAGATACAATGAAGATTATTCACCAAGCACACAAGTCTAAGGTATGATTATTAGCTGTGTTCTTCCCCTTTTACATGCTTTAATGCAGGCAGATCTCTGCACTGTCAAACAAGACTGGGCAGAGACAGTCAGCAAATTCTTATCTTTGTATTCTGGTTCTCTGATTTGTAGACTGGTGAACTTGTAGTGAGTTTGGAAGATGATGACAAACTGATTTTGAAAGAAGACAGTACGCTGAAAGCAGCTGGAATAGGTAGGAGTGCATTTGTATTGACTGAAGGTGCTGTTCATTGTGGTTGTCATTAAACTGATAACTGGCTGATTATGTTTGGATAGCCTGCTGAAAAGTAAATGCTATTCCTGATGCTCTTTACACTACTTGATAATTATTCAGGGAAGAAGGGGGGATAATGTGCATTCAGATCATTGGACTGAGGGCAGCAGGTATCTGCACTCCAAATGTTCAGAATGCAAATTGTGATTTTTAGAGGGTACGCTTATAATTCTGCTGAGAGTAATTTTAAATGATTGACAGATAGGTTATTAGTACCATGTCTGCTTAGTCTTATCAGTAACATTTAAGCTGATGTTTTGGTTAGAAATGTAAGTAATGGAACCAGCATGGAATAATGAAATAAGATTAGATTTGTTTAATGTGAAGCATACAGTGCCTGATAGCCAGAATGCTCAGGAAAACTCAAGCAGTATCATTTACAGAATGTGCTGAACATAGCAAAGACTTAAAGCTTGACCTGATTTCTCACATTTTGACAGGGGACTACATATAGGGCATGTCTTTTGGTAATAATGTAAAGACATGTCTGTCATGATAAAATTGATGGTCCCTGGATGTCCTTTGGGCTTCTAATAAATGTGGCTGAATGACTTTGTGGCAGCAGGGTACTTAAGGGATGTAGTTCCATTCCACCTCGATATGGACATTCACTCATTTGAATCTGATTTGCCTAGCTGGAACACATAAGTGCCTGTGCTCTAAGTGCAGGGGTTTCACAGAGAGAGCTCCGTCCTGCTCCCAATGCCCTCTGATTGCTCCCCAGCTAGTGAATGGGATTTCTTTCTCAGGTTTCTTGGCTCTTTTGTTTTCTCCCATTTACTTTCTGATTTTAAGTGACTTGGGATGTCCCTCTAATGTTTTATTCTGGGCAGCACTGCAACTGGCCTAAATACACCTTTCCTGAAGTCTTTGGGTGTTCCTATGATATGAATGATAGTTATTCTCTGGCTGTACTAAACTAGGTCTTTTTATCTGGAGGGGAGAATAAAAAAGGTTCCTCAGGAAGGACTATTATTGGCATTCAAGTCTTACAGATTTGTAATTTAGTTAGCAGAAGATTCATTTAAACATGATTTTTATCTACCGAAGGCATAAGAGGCAATGCAGTTCAGTACTGATGACAGTACTAAATGTTGAATTAGAAATTACATTGTCTACAGCTGCCTTCTTTTAAAAAGGTAGTGATAAATATATGTCTATATATCCATCTTTGAAGCTAGGTTTGTAGCTACAACAGTGAAACAGTTGGATGTGATCTTCAAAAACATGTCAAAACATCAGAGTAAATGTTACAGTGAAAGGAAATCAGAGTAGACCAGCTTGTTCTGTGTCTCTCTACAAAGAAAGCGGTGGCTTATTCAGGGCAGAAAACAATGTAAAGCTGTTTTCAGAATAACTAGCAGCAGTTAGTCATTAGTATATAGTGGGTATTTGTAACACAAAAGAAAACCTCTCATTCTGTAAAATGCAGTGTGCCATTTTGCCATTTTGAATTTGGTATTTTTCCAGTGTATCTTGACAAAAGAATTAGCTAAGTTAGGATTGGGTTCTTTATAGTAAAATCTTGAAGATTTTACTTTTCTTCAACAAGAAGTGAAAAAGAGTGGAACCAAGGAAATGACGACTGATAGCAGATACTACTCTAGTCTGCATTTTATACAGTTTCATTTAAATCAATAAGAAAATTTGAAATCTTCTCTTGACATATTACATTTTTCCAATATCTAGTCTGGACAAGATTTCCTAGACTAAAGCAGAAAATTGCTGTTAGAAAACCTGGGAAATTCTGAGACACAGAGAACACTTTTTTCTAAGCTGTAGTTGATTGCCCTTGGCACTTTACAGGGTTGGGCTAGAGAGTTATAAATTATGAGGACATTAGATAAGTATCCTCGGGAAAGCCTCTGTGGTAGTGATTATTATTACAGTTATTATCTAGCCAGCAAAGTTAATGCTTGCCTGATTTTTATTTTTTTTTTTTAAAGCAGGGTGTATGTTAATCAAGTGTTCAGTATTCATTGCAAACAGTCTTGTCTGTTTTCTAGTTGAGATTCTGAACCCCTTCTGCTCTTTTTTTCCTTTTTTTACAAGACAGGCAGACTTCATTAACTTCAGGTTTAATTTAAAAAACAAATGTGGAACTTATTGGCTCAGCACCTTAAAGAATTCCATGTTTAATAATTGTGAAGGCTTTCCATCAGATTTGTCTCTGTTCTGAATTAGTAATGTTGCTGACTTATTGTTTTAGAAGAGGAAGTCCTTGACCTACTGGGTTGAAAGAATTGTGACTGCTCTGAACCTTTGTGGGTCCTTTAGCTCTACCATATCCCCTGTGAATAATTAGAGGTATTTGAAGGTATTGCTGGAGAAGCCAATTTGTGTCTTTCACTTTGCATATTGTTGAAGCCTCATGAATTAATCATCATCAGGGAAAAAAATTAACTTCTTCAGACACATATTTTGATGTGTCATGAGGGAGAATGTAAAGTGATCTGTAAAATATTCTACTGATCCTCTAAGTATTAAATTATTATACCTACAGGCTAATTTAATAGAAAAAATAGTTTCCTTCTCCCTTTCCTAACAGAAAAATGCACAAAAGAAAGGTAAAATCACGCTTCATTATTTTTCTAGCATTTGAAGGTGTTAGAAATGCAGTCACTTAATTTGTTGAATGCTTATACAAACAATTCTGTGAAGGCTGTGTTAAACAAATCTTGACGAGGCTTGTGTACTTCTATATATTCAGGTTCTTGGGTTTATTGTGTGTTTTTTTTTCTTTGTTTGTTTCTTTTTTATTTGGTTTGCAGCATCGTTAAATGACATCTTTAATACTAGAATCTTTTTTGCAAAAATAAGGGGGGTGAAGTGTGTGGTGATTTATAATTGTCTTTGACTAAAAATTCAATTTTTTTAGTTGTTTTCTAAGGTTCTAAATAGCTGGCTGCTGGATGATTCATTTACTGCTGTGCTAAATATTTATTTTTTATTTGTTCTAGCAAATGAGACTGAATTAGCATTCTTCTGTGAGGAAGATTACAGAAACTACAAAGCTAATCCTGTTTCGGCCTGGTGAAGATCCCAAGAGATTGTTTTGTTTTCCCATACCTGTTGTAAATTTTCCTTATTCTGCTTAATGAGATTTTTCTTAAAGATCAATAAATCCTAGAGGATTGCTTTGCAAACAGTGCAATTCCCTTCCTATAGAAATTAATTTCTGTCAATATGCTGAGAGAAGGAAAACTGGGGGACTTTTTTTCTTTCTCACATTTCTTTTTCCTTTGTTTGCCTCAGGATGCAGGCAGTGCAATTTCTGACCTGTGACATGTTTTTTGTGTGATCCTACATCAGATGTTAGCTACATATGGAAAGTATATAGTACACAGTAAGATTTCATCACAGTACTGACTTCTAATGAAAATTGAAACATTTTGCAGCCAAATCACTGGGTATTTTAGAGAGCTTGAGACGAGACTCTCCCTGTTTCAAGTCAGAGCTTTACTCCTCACATTTTATGTTTGGTCTCTTTTGTTTAAATAGTGCAGACTGGCAAGTGTTCCATGCTCTTCACTGGTGAATGCTTTCTTTGATACTTTCTCTCAGTCCTCTTTAGCATGCTGAAAGGGGAAAATGACTGTTGGAAGGCTTTTGTGTTCAAGGACCAGCTCGCCTGTTTCTAACTTTACTTCATGGAGACACCTTCATGTAAGACGTATCAACCTGAGCTGTGCCAAGCCATCAGTGTACATAAGCAGGAATTGGGCATTCTTCCAAAGGGAGTGAAATCTCATGGTTTCAGTTTTAAGAATAGAACCTGAATGATTGCACTGTTGTGAGTAGAGGCACAGTCTGGGAGCCACATGTCTTGAAGACTGGAATTGATTCTTTTCTGCTTTCCATGAGCCAAATACTCTGTTGCTCTGTTCTTGGAAATTCCAGGCTTCCCTACTACATCAACCAAATCAAGAATAAGAAAGAAACCAAACATGCATCCAGTAAAGTACCTTTAGATAGATACTGCTTATGAAACTGACGTTTAGAAGGTACCAAGATGGGACACTGTGCCTTTAAGGCTCTCCTCACTGAAGTAGAAGTGGTGCTGGCTCTCTGCCTTAGCAGGCTTTTTGGGCATAGGCTCTGCTGGATCAAACAAAACCTCATGTGCAATTGCTTTAGATGTCCACATCTACCCTCAACTCTGGGTGTCAGCTGACACCACCATTTCCACAAGAGACTTTCCATAGAAGTAAGCTTACAGTTTCCTAGAGCTTTAATTTTTTTTTTTTTTTAATTGACATGTGATAGCAAAAGCAGGTATGTGATTTCCAAAGTATCTACGTAAAAGTTCTCTTTACTTCAGACGTAGGGCTAAAGAAACCTCTGTGTATTGTGCCCACCTCATTTTCTTCATCCTTCCTGAAAACTTGCTGGTTTAGGCTGGTTTTGGTAACTGGTGTTACTCACCAACAACAGCTTCAAATAAAGTTTTATTCTCTTGTGAAAGTAGTTTACCACTTTGTCATCTGCAACTAAACGGACGATTATATCTCTGTCTTGTGAGAGGAGTCATGTATCACTGTTCTCTTGGGATTTAGATGCTGTTATGCATGCGCTGATGGATTTGTGAGGAGAACTTACCACTTGCCTCCTCTTTCTGTCCAGGCTTCCTTTCTGTCGCTGGCACCTGCCCCCCCATACATGGGCCCGTGTCTCAGTTAACTTCTTACAGAGTCTGTCATATTTACAGATTGATCAGGCTAATACAAGTTTGTACTCATCTTCTCAGATGCATTAGCTCAGTTTAAGCTAATGCATTGTGCTCCAGAGTATACCAGCCTTATTATGCTGAATTTACAATGATGAAGGTAACTTTGTAAGAAGTAGATGGCATACTGGAGAGATCGACGACTCAGACTGTCCTATCAAGGCATCTAGATGACGTCTGTGAGCACACTTGGGCTCTAAGACTGAGCAAGCACTGTCATTCTTTTCCTCCTGTTCTGGGGATTTGAATTTGGTCTCCAGCCCTTTCAGGCAGATTTGGATTGTTTTTTCCGTCCCCTTTCTCTAAGGCATTTGTGTTTGAAAGAGTCACCCAATTTTAAAAATTATCCTTTCTGGGCTAGTACAGCTACAAAGGTTCAGTGTCACCTCGAGTGTGGCACAGTGAAAGAGTACTTCTACAGCATCAACAAAATGGCAAATGTTTTAATGCAAATATTCAAGAATTATGTGTCTGGACTCCAGATTAGCTTATCTTTCCAAGGGAAGAGTTAAACTACTGCTTTGTGAGCTCAGTTCACCCTGTCAGTGGCACTTTGTTGGCTCCTTTCTGCAGCTGCACAGTAGAGCCTTTTGTAGTGATCTCAATGGCCATACTTATAAACTATTTTCTTCCTGAAGTGTTTTTTTTACTGGTTTCGGGTTTTGTTTTTTTGTTTTTTTGTTAAATTATATTTGGCTTTTAATAATGCTTCTTTGAAATAAACCCCGCAAAACCATAGATAATAACTAAGAATTTGTTAAGATAGATGCTGTTCCAACATTTTTTGGTGGGATATGATATAACCTTGTGTCAAAATAGGTTTTATTCCAGGATTGTTGAGGACTGAATGAAATCTGTGAACACTGGCTAATAAATTACTAAAGACAGATGTCTTTGCCCATGTTGTTACAAAATCCTCTTTCTACTGAAGGAAACCACCTGCAGAGTTGATATCCCGGCAGAGGTTATGAACAACATAGAATCACAGAATGGTTAAGATTTAATATGATAACAACTCCTGGGTTATAGCACTGTAGCAGGGAAAGGCAGTCAAACTGGAAGCTAGGGGGTGGGAAGGGGGTAGGGGTAGTGGAATGTGGGGCTTGGGTGTTTCTTGGAGAAAAATCACTTCAGAGAGACTGGAGTTTTGGAGGTATGAAAGAATAGCTACTAAAGGAGAAGACAGGAAATTAGGAATTATCATGAAGAGGAAGAAGAGGTAACAGTGTGACTGAATAAACACAAAAAAGAAGAACACTCTTGGCACAGAAATAATGAAGTAGTGCTGCTTTTTACAGCACTAAAGGTATGGAAACAGCGCATATTAATAATTTTTGGCATTGAACTTATAAACTGTTGGAATAGGCATCTTGTTTTTTTTTTTCTGGTTTTGTCACCTTATAGAATCATAGAATAATTAGGGTTGGAAAGGACCTTAAGATCCTCTAGTTCCAACCCCCCTGCCGTGGGCAGGGACACCTTACACTAAACCGTATCACCCAAGGCCTCGTCCAACCTGGTCTTGAACGCTGCCAGGGATGGAGCATTCACAACCTCCCTGGGCAACCCATTCCAGCGCCTCACCACCCTAACAGGGAAGAATTTCCTTCTTATATCCAATCTAAACTTCCCGTTTAAGTTTTAACCTGTTACCCCTTGTCCTATCACTGCAGTCTCTAATGAAGAGTCCCTCTCCAGCATCCCTATAGGCCCCCTTCAGATACTGGAAGGCTGCTATGAGGTCTCCATGCAGCCTTCTCTTCTCCAGGCTGAACAGCCCCAACTTCCTCAGCCTGTCTTCATACAGGAGGTGCTCCAGTCCCCTGATCATCCTCGTGGCCCTCCTCTGGACTTGTTCCAACAGTTCCATGTCCTTCTTATATTGAGGACACCAGAACTGCACACAATACTCCAAGTGAGGTCTCACCAGAGCAGATTAGAGGGGCAAGATCACCTCCTTCGACCTGCTGGTCATGCTGCTTTTGATGCAGCCCAGGATATGGTTGGCTTTCTGGGCGGCAAGTGCACACTGCCGGCTCATGTTCGTTTTCTCATTGACCAACACTCCCAAGTCCTTCTCTGCCCAACCTGTAGCTGTGCCTGGGATTGCTCTGACCCAGGTGTAGGACCTTGCACTTGGCATGGTTAAACTTTATGAGGTTGGCATCAGCCCATCTCACAAGTGTGTCAAGGTCCCTCTGGATGGCATTCCTTCCCTCCAGGGTATCAACTGAACCATACAGCTTGGTGTCATCAGTAAACTCCCTGAGGGCGCACTCAATCCCACTGTCCATGTCAGCGACAAAGATGTTGAACAAGACCGGTCCCAACACTGATCCCTGAGGGACACCACTCGTTACTGGTCTCCGGCTGGACATTGAGCCATTGACCACAACTCTTTGCATATGGCCATCCAGCCAGTTCTTTATCCACCGAGTGGTCCTTCCATCAAATTGATGTCTCTCCAATTTAGAGACAAGGATGTTGTGTGGACAGTGTCAAACGCTTTACACAAGTCCAGGCAGATGACATCAACTGCTCTACCCCTGTCCATCAGTTCTGTAGCCCCATCATAGAAGGCCACCAAATTGGTCAGGCAGGATTTCCCCTTAGTGAAGCCATGCTGGCTGTCACCAAGCACCTTGTTGTTTTTCCTGTGCCTTAGCATGCCTTCCAGGAGAATCTGCTCCAAGATTTTGCCAGGCACAGAGGTGAGACTGACTGGTCTGTAATTCCCCGGGTCATCCATTTTCCCCTTCTTGAAAATGGGGGTTATATTTCCCTTTTTCCAGTCATCAGGAACTTCACCTGACTGACATGATTTCTCAAATATGATGGCCAGTGTCTTCTCAACTTCATTTGCCAGCTCCTTCAGGACCCTCGGATGGATCTCATCAGGACCCATGGACTTGTGCACATTCAGATTTTTAAGATGGTCTCGAACCAGTTCCTCTTCTACAGTGGCCACAAGGTCTTCATTCTCACAGTCCCTGCATCTGCCTTCCAAGACTTGGGTGGTTTGGTCAGAGCCTTTGCCAGTGAAGACCGAGGCAAAGAAGTCATTCAGAACCTCAGCCTTCTCCAAATCCTGTGTAGCCAGTTCTCCTGAGAGCTTCCTGAGGGGGCCTACATTCTCCCTAGTCTGTTTTTTATTTGCTATATACCTGTAGAATCCCTTCCTGTTAACTTTAATGCCTCTAGCTAAGTTTAATTCTAACTGGGCCTTAGCTTTCCTAACCTGGTCCCTAGCTTCCTGGACAACATCCCTGTACTCTTCACAGGCCACCTGTCCTTGCTTCCACTTATTATAAGCCTCTTTTTTCATTTGAATTTTCCTCAGGAGCTCCTTATCCATCCAAGGAGGTCTCCTGGCCCTCTTGCTGCACTTCCTTCTGGTTGGGATGCAACACTCCTGAGCTTGCAGCAGGTGATCCTTGAATATCAACCAAGAGTCTTGGGCCCCCCTGCCCTCTAGGGCTGTATCCCATGGAACCTTACTAAGCAGGTTCCTGAAGAGGCCAAAGTCTGCTCTTTTGAAATCCAGGGCAGTGAGCTTGCTGCACGCTCTTCTCACTGTCCTGAGGATCTCAAATTCGAGCATCTCATGATTGCTGCATCCAAGGCTGCCCTGGAGAGACACATTTCCAACGAGCCCTTCCCTGTTGGTGAGCGCAAGGTCAAGCATGGCACCTCTCCTTGTCGGCTCCTCTATTACTTGCAGAAGGAAGTTGTCTTCTACACAATCGAGGAACCTCCTGGATTGCTTGTGCCGGGCCGTACCATCCTTCCAACAGATGTCAGGGTGGTTGAAGTCACCCATGAGAACAAGGGCCTGTGAGCGTGAGGCTTTTCCTATCTGTCTACGGAGTGCTTCATCCACAGGTTCTCCTTGATCAGGTGGTCTGTAACAGATCCCCACAGTAATATCTCCCATAGCTGTATTCCCTTTAACCCTGACCCACAAACTCTCTGTGGACTGCTCACCTGACCCCAGACAGAGTTCCATACTCTCCAGCCTATCCCTAACATAAAGGGCAACTCCCCCTCCCCGCCTGCCAGGCCTGTCTTTTCTAAAGAGCCTGTAACCTTCCATTCCAACACTCCAGTCATAGGAGCCATCCCACCATGTTTCTGTGATGCCTATTATATCATACCCCCGTTGACATGCACACATCTCTAATTCCTCTTGTTTGTTCCCCATGCTACAGGCATTTGTATAGAGGCATCTGAGCCGAGCTCCAGCTGAAGCCAGCTCATTGACTGGAGCGGCTGTGATATCTCTACATTGCTCCGAGCATTTATTATAGGTGCTGGCAACTGACTGGGAGTGTTGGGATGGAATGATGCCCCCTCCCCCAACACATCTAGTTTAAAGCCTCCTTGACCAGTCTGGCAAGCCTCCTACCAAAACTGCTCTTTCCCTTCTTTATCAGACCAGCTCCACCAGCCCCAACTGGACCTGGCCTACAAACTTGGGTCCTGTGTTAAAGGCACCCAAACCCCTGACTAGGACACCACCCTTTTAACCATTTATTAACCTGGCCAATCCTCCTAGCTTTTTTTAGATCCTCCCCTGTATCCTGGAGAATTGATGAAAAGACCACCTGAGCTCCAGAGCCCCTAACCACCTCCCCCAGGGCTCTGTAGTCCTTCTTTATGTTCCCCAGGCTACTACTGTCTATATCCCTAGCACCCACATGTAACACCAGGAGTGGGTAATAGTCCGTGGGACTTACTAGAGCAGGCAGCCTCTCTGCCACATCCCTGATCTGTGCCCCCAGTAGGCAACACACCTCCCTTCAGATGGGGTCTGGCCAGCAGACAAGTGCTTCTGTCTCTTTCAGTGTAGAGTCCCCTACTACTATGACTACTTTCTGCCTGCAACAGATTTTGTGTATTTTTCTGTCCAGAGGTAGTTGTGTTGCCTCTTGAAGAAAGAGCTAAGAAAACTGCTTGACGTAGATAGCAGAGTTCAATGCTGACAGTTATCAATGGCAAAAAGAAGTCCTCAAAGGTCTGATATGCACCACTGTTGAGGAACTGCTTTATCTGATGTAACCATTCTGTCTTAAAGGTGATCCAGAGATATGCTGTAAGCTGTTGTGTTTCTCTTTCAGACTCTGGGAGTATTCAGCACATCCCTTGACAGTTAATTTACTTAAAAATTAGCAAGTAACAGTCCAAGAGTTACCACAGCCATGACAGGACACCTGTGGGTTCTGTCCTTGGAAAATAATAGCCACAGAAATCCTCAGTGTCCAGAGATCAAGAATGAAAAGCCAGAACATGCAATACTCATGATTGGTCTCATATGACTGATGGCATCCTGGCCTCAGAGTAATGGCAGCTGGCTGGAGGCATTATGAATGCTTGAGGCAAGTTCACACTTTTGCTTACTAAGCAGTTTGGACTGAGCTCTGTCTTCCTGCCTGGTACCTAGTCCTCCTTCCAATGCTTTCTTTTTGTAGCATTAGTTGGCACAGATTTACAGATGATTAATGACTCAAGCAAGGATGCCCAGCAGACAACTGTGCTACTTTTCATGTTATCAGGGCATTGACTTTTCCTTACTACTTACTTTCCTACTGAGTTAGAGAAACACTTTTGCATATTTTCCCAGCCACTTCCCTTTCCTTCTTGCTGCCAGCTCTGCTATCTGCAGTGCTGCTTTAATGGTTAGGTTTGTACCTCATCTGATACACAATAGCAGCATTTCCAGTGGCAGTGAATGTACATTTTTAGTTTTTGTATTCATGAAGAAATATGCTTTGAAATAGAGATCTATACTACCCTAGTAGTGCACACCAAAGGATCCTTTGTTGATTTACAGGACTTGCATAGGATAGCACTGTCCACTGGTGAGTGGAAACAAAAATGTTTTTACCATAATGCTTTGTATCTATCTGGAAAGGAAGCAAGAAGTTATATCAAGAATGTAAAAAGCAGTGAAAAGCTAAGACCTCTTGCCATGAAGTATCTTTGCCTGCAGAGAAAGCCACCAGATGTCAGCACAGCCTGTTCTTTCATTCTGCACAATCTGTAAGCCAACATATGTTTACATGCTTATCTGTGAATTGGTTTAGTCTGCAAAGTCTGCATGAGGTTTCTGGTGATGAAAGCTGAATCTTTCCTTGCAGAAAATATTTCTTTTTATATTAAAATCAAAAAGCAGCTAATTGAACTGGTATGAGTGCTTAAATTCCTCTTGTTGGACAGCATCCTTTGCAGAGTGAGTTCCAGCATATCTAAATCTTTGCATGCTGTGAGGAGGCATTTGCAGAACATTCATTTGAAGAATTGTCTGGAAAAGATCAGTGTTAATTTGCTGAGATTTTGTTAAGTAGACTTTAAGTGTGCCTATTTTTTTATTTTTTTTTTTTTATTTTTAACACAAGGTAAACGACCCAGAATAGACACATGAAAAGCAGAGCAAAGCATATTCAGCAACACAGCTTAAACACACAACAAATGTATTCTTTGTGCTTCTGACCCTAAACTCCTGCTAGTTTTTCCTTGTAGTACAAGGGATAAGGAGAAACTGCACTGTGTTCTCTGTTCCATGCTTTCTGAGCTGGTGCTAGCTGAGATGGGATATGAGTTTCAGGGCCCAAACCCAAGCACTGTGCCCAGCTTTATGCTGCCAGTGACTGAAGTGTGAACAGATGATGCCTGGTTAAATGGGTAAATTTGAGCTGTTGCACAGGGACAAGGTGTGACAGAGCTTTCACTAAGATTCCTGTCACTTTTCTTGCAGCAGCTTGCAGATGCCAGGGAGAATATTGAAGAAAGGGAAGTTTCTGTTTTGGGCTGCTTCTTTAGTTCTTTTCTTCTACCCTCTTAGCAGTGGTGCCATGCTAGAGGTTTACCACAGCTTGTTGTGTATGAAAAACTGCTTATTGATTCTGTGTGTATGTGTGCAGCCAGCATGGTGGTGCAGGTTGTTTGGGAAGCGTTACCCTTGCTTCTCTTCCTTCTGAACAGCATCCAGTTCTGCTTCACTGGGGACTGGGACCTTATCTTGAAGCATGGTGTGCATGGCAGATAGCTGAGAGGAGAGGTGGGTGTTTGGGCAGTGGGTAAGAAGAGAGGCATAGAGATTTCATCTTCCTATAGATACGGTATTTTTAGTCAGATATGGGTTGCACCTTTTGTTTGCTAGCATCCTCTCTGTCTGATAACAAGAGTTCTTTCCTTTGCAGTGGGCCAAAAGCAGCTAGCTAGAAAAGTGGGAGTTTTAACTGGTAATAAATACATTCAAAAGCTCAGTATGACAGATTAATATGAGAGTTTACCTTTGTATGTCCATTTCTGCTCCCTGGCAGGTGACTTAGAGTCATGTACCAGGAATGTAAGCAAGTACTGTAAGAACTACTGCTGTCTGCTGTCATTCCACATCTTGGAAAGGTTTAATCCTGCTTTCTAACCTGAAGCCTAAGGAACATATTATTTAAGGGCAGTCTGGGAAGCCTCTTTTTTTTTTTTTTTTTTTTTTTCTTCCAGTGAACAGAGACTTTTAAAATGGAAGGTGTGATACTGGTCTGTTTTTCACACTACTTTGAGGTCACATCTTTGGCTCTATGCATGTATTTGTGTCCATCCAACTTGGGGACATCAGTTTGTTTTAGAGTCAAAGCAGCAATCTAATCTGGAAATGAAAGCTTAATATCCTAGCAGTTAGTATCATGGCCATTTCTTAACACTACTCCCCTGCCCTATCCCTCCCAAATCAAATAATCCTGGTTCTGCAGAAAGCAGATTTGAATCTTGCAGAGCAACTTGGTTTTCTAGAGCACTGAATGAGACAGCTACTTAAAAGCAGACATCTGATTGTAGATAGCTCTTTAAGCCAGCAGGCTGGCATGCAGCAGCTGAAGCTAGCTAATTGCAGATCAGATACAGGAGACAGATAACAACAGTAACTAACCAGCTGAAGAGCAGCTGTAGTGGATCCTCCAGTGTTGAGGTTTCTAAATCTAAAGCAGATTATCCTTCTAGGAGTACAGTAGTGCCACTTTAAGCTTTTGAAAGGTTCCAGTAATACTATGGCTTATAACATATGATCCTCATGACTGACCAAACACAATGGTTATTTTTAGACTTTGATTATGAAAGTACTGCACATGCCCTGCTAACAAGGACTGTCCCTAATCATAGATGGTATCTTCCTGCTGTATATTGTATGCTCAGCTTAAAAATATGCATGGTTCTGACTTGCACTAAAAAACCTTTTGCAGAAATTCTGCGAAACTGACGCTGCTTATTCAGGCAGAAAATCAACAGGTAAAAAGAAAATCTGTGTGGGAGTAATTTATCTTGTTCCTCAAACCTGAGGCGAGGCCTGTAGGTCCTGCTAGCCCAGTGCATGAAATCTGAGCTCAAGGATACCACTAGGCTTTTCATGCTCTTTGTAACAGGTCATGGCAGCAGTGCTGGCCATGTTGGAGGGGCTGGAGGAAATACATTATGTTGAGGTGCTGAAGCAAGTGCATCCCCCTAAAGATTAACTGTAGTTTGATATATCACTTTGTAAGTAAGTCCCTGAAGAGCAAAAGAAACAACTGCACTGTTAAAAGCTTTGTATTATAAAACAGAAGGAGCGAGAGAACTGTACCTACAGAGGTTAATCTTCAGCACAGGAATTTAAATGAACTCATTAATATCAGCTTACAAATTAGCTCATTAAAATGCAGCGCTGCAGATCCCGAAGTTGGTTGATCTGGTATGCCACTTCTATGGAGGAGTGACTTAAGAAAGAGAGAACAAATTGTTAGTATTAAACTCCCTTTTTCTTTCCAGTCCCATAAACCCTCATCTGGAACACCTTCTTCCTTGAACTCTGTACCAACAGCGCTTTTTGTTCACTGAATTAAGCTTGTTTGATCCTGTTCTACAAGCACTGTGTAGTATCACTGCCTCAGGTGATAAAACGTATGTCTGTACACACTTGTGCCACCCCACACGCACAGGAACTCTGTAATTGAGGCCCTGGCACCATAGGTCACAGCAATGGTTTGGTTTTTTTCTTTGCCGAGGTGAGCAGCTCCAGAGAGGAGCCTCCAGCCCCGGAGCCTCAGTTCTGAGCGGCGAGAACCTCCCAGGGAGCCTCGAGCCCCCGCCAGGCCTCGCCCAGGAGCCGCAGCTCCGCTGAGGCGGGCAGGGACTCACAGCGGCGGTGCCAGGAGGGACGGCCCCGCCCCGACGGGGGAAAGCCCGCCCCGGGAGCGCGGGAACAGCGCGCGGCGCGGCGGTCAGGGATAGAAAGAGCAGTGAGTGTCACTTCTGTGCCTGCCAAAATCCCGGAGCAGGTTCTCCTGGAAGGCATGCTAAGGCACAGGAAAAACAACAAGGTGCTTGGTGACAGCCAGCATGGCTTCACTAAGGGGAAATCCTGCCCGACCAATTTGGTGGCCTTCTATGATGGGGCTACAGAACTGATGGACAGGGGTAGAGCAGTTGATGTCATCTACCTGGACTTGTGTAAAGCGTTCGACACTGTCCCACACGGCATCCTTGTCTCTAAATTGGAGAGACATCAATTTGATGGATGGACCACTCTGTGGATAAAGAACTGGCTGGATGGCCATATGCAAAGAGTTGTGGTCAATGGCTCAATGTCCAGCTGGAGACCAGTAACGAGTGGTGTCCCTCAGGGATCAGTGCTGGGACCGGTCTTGTTGAACATCTTTGTCACTGACATGGACAGTGGGATTGAGTGCACCCTCAGCAAGTTTGCCGATGACACTGAGCTGTGTGGTTCAGTTTATACCCTGGAGGGAAGGAATGCCATCCAGAGGGACCTTGACATGCTTGAGATGTGGGCCGATGCCAACATCATAAAGTTCAACCATGCCAAGTGCAAGGTCCTACAGTGCAATCCCAGGCACAGCTACAGGTTGGGCAGAGAAGAGATTCAGAGCAGCCCTGCGGAGAAGGACTTGGGGGTGCCGGTTGATGAGAAAATGAACATGAGCCAGCTTCAGTGTGCGCTTGCAGCCCGAAAAGCCAACCGTATCCTGGGCTGCATCAAAAGGAGTGTGACCAGCAGGTCAAAGGAGGTGATCTTGCCCCTCTGCTCTGCTCTCGTGAGACCTCACCTGGAGTATTGTGTACAGTTCTGGCGTCCTCAATATAAGAAGGACATGGAACTGTTGGAACAAGTCCAGAGAAGGGCCATGAGGATGATCAGGGGACTGGAGCACCTCCCATATGAAGACAGGCTGAGGAAGTTGGGACTGTTCAGCCTGGAGAAGAGAAGGCTGCGTGGAGACCTCATAGCAGCCTTCCAGTATCTGAAGGGGGCCTATAGGGATGCTGGGGAGGGACTCTTCATTAGGAACTGTAGTGATAGGACAAGGGGTAATGGGTTAAAACTTAAACAGGGGAAGTTTAGATTGTATATATGGAGGAAGTTCTTTACTGTGAGAGTGGTGAGGCACTGGAATGGGTTGCCCAAGAAGTTGTGAATGCTCCATCCCTGGCGGTGTTCAAGGCCAGGTTGGACAGAGCCTTGGGTGACATGGTTTAGTGTGAGGTGTCCCTGCCCATGGCAGGTGAGTTGGAACTAGATGATCTTAAGGTCCTTTCCAACCCTAACTGTTCTATTATTCTATAATGATAATTGTCACTTATTACCTTGATAATGAGACTCTACCAGCTTCTGGCAGTAATAAGCTTTATTTCCATAAATTTTAGGTAATCATACAACTCTACTACTGCCATTAAAGTAATAGTATTATTTAAGGGGAGAAGGGAAGAAAGACTCAAACAAGATCTGATATAATTATATAGATCAGTTCAGAATATCTTTTATAAACTATGGATGCCAGTGATTAAAACTGGCCTTACTCTTACAGCTTTTCAGTTGGTTCTTTCATATCCCAGAGGCACATGGTAGGCAATACAGAAAATAAAAATATAAAGAGTTTACATTCCAGTTATATGTTCTGCAATAATATATATATCTCTGTGTGTACATATATACAGAGAGAGAGAAAAACTCCAAGTACAAAACCAGTTTTGGTACATTTTAAGCTAACTTCACTGAACCCCCTATCCACATTAAAAATGTGTAGGGAAAAGGTAGCAGAAAAATTCCTCAAGCTGCTTCTCAGTGTTCCAGAACCAGAAGTTACACAAACAGTTGTGTCAAAGGTTTTAAGGATCAGTCGCCTACAAAGGGCACCATTTGAAATGCTGTTCTGCATTTGCAGGAATTGGTTTCAGTCCTTCAAAGAGACCGTGACTGGCTGGACAGTATGTCGGCACAGGCATTACCTGGAGACACTTGACCAGCGTTTTTCTAGAGGCTGTGGAGCTGCAGTTATTGTGGGGATGTTGAGCTGGCTCGTCTGTCCATCTGGGCTTGTGTCCATCTGAAAAGCACCATGCTGACTCACTGACAGAGCTAGCTCCTCAGGTAGGTGCAGATGCCTGACTCTGCTTCTGCTCATGGAAATAATCCCTTTGCCATTGATGGGAAAGGGTACGTGGGTGTGAAAGTTATGTAGGCAGAGCAGAGATGCAAAACTTACTTCTGTTGGGCATAAAGGCGAGGTTTTAACCTTGCAGTGACTGTGCCACTTCATATTAAAAAAATAAAAGGCATTGAAATTTATGAGAGCAGCTAGGGAATCAACTGAGAAGTACTGGTCTGGGGAGCTGCCAGACAGTACCTCAAGTGACTGATCTGACTAATGGAGCCCATCAGTTTCCCATGTATTAGTGCTGCTAGCTCAGCTTTCACAGTCATTTTTAAGGCAATAACTGTCCTAGCAAATTGGCAATATAATTTAACTACTACTGTCTAAACTAGTTTCATGGTCATCCATTTTTCTAAAGTCACCAGGTTTTATTATTTTCCCACAATTATACCAAAACATACATATATATAAAAAAAAAGAAACATCTTTATAGAAATGTTGATAGTGCTTTGTAATACTCTGTCACAGCCAGGGCTCCATTAGACATTGCTAGAGGTCTCCCCACTTGAATATTCCCCTGTTGCGCTGGGCAGAACAAACTTCACGTATCTCCCCTTCTCCCAGCCCCTCCTGATTCGCTGAAGTCTTTGCTGGATGCAGGGCAAATTGAAGATGACTTTTGCTAGAATCACAGTACATGGGACAAGCAGCGTGAGCGTGTAGGTTGGAGGCAGGTAGAACTTGTACTGGTTCTCATCGAAGGCCCTCGACCATCCGTATGTGAGTGTGTGCAGAGTGCTGATTACCAAGGCAATAAATCCAAGGGTGGACTAAAGGGAAGAGGAACACGTGGTAGTTAGCAGAGGATCTAGTGCCTGGCTATTTTCCTATATTTTTTTACACTATTTAGTAACCATATGTAGCACAGAGAAAGCAGTGAGTATTTTTGCATTTCTCAGAATAAAACACAACTGGAAGCCTTTCCTGGGTAGCACTCCAGACTGCAGTTTTCTTTTTGTAATCAGAGGTTAAGTGTAATATTAGAAATGCAGCAGGAGCTTCCCAGAAGATGCTGCCAACTCGGCTGAGAGGTGGGGTCTGCCTCCATGTGAAGCAGCAGCCCCCAGCTCCTGTCAAGCACATAAGTGTGGGCAGCTTGCAAATGCTCCTCCCAAGCTGCAGCTGCCAGTTCCACTGCCTGCTGGTCCATGGCTGGCAAGAGGCTGCTGACTGGCGGGGTGAAGCTTCAGCATCGTGGCTCTGGACCAGCAGTTGGCACTGTCAGACGCTGGTGAAGCTGCAGTTTCACACAGAGCAAAGATACATTCAGGTAATTGCCATCATCTACAGGGAAATGAGACTGTGGAGACAGAAGTGCTCTGTTCTGAGACGGGCAACAGCCCTCAAGGTTTTCCTTCTTTGTCCTAGAGATCTGTGTTGGTTCATGACCCAGTCTGTCATGCATCAGGCTGTGTGATGGACTTGATTCTTGAAATGGGGAGTCAAGAGCCCTTTATCACTCAAGGAAGCAGCAAGAGCCCAGCCCCTGTTCTGCAGAAACAAACTTACCCCATTTTCAGCTCAGACCATGGCTCCCAAGCACCCAGAGACAATATTTTGCCTGAATGGTTCCAGCTCCCTTTAAAGGTTGCTTGCAAGAGGGGTTTTAAACTGTGGTCCCTTCACTGGTGGTTTCCTGCCACCATCAGAGATGGTGGCCCCTGAGCTTGCCTGCTGGCACTCAGCAGGAGCCAGGTACTCGCTTCTGAAGGCATCTTGAAGTGTAAGCCTTTGGTGCTGTGTTTTCATATAAAAACTCAGGAGTATTGCTCTGCTGCCCAACCTTGAATGATTGGTCTAAGCCTGCAGTAACAACCAAATTTCAAGATGCCTAGACAGGGAAAAATTTGCTGCTGATGTCCCTAACTTAGGGAAGGAAAGCCTTTACAAATCAGAATATTTGGCTTGGTGCGCCTTTGCAGAGATCAACAAGAAACATGGCCTTCCTCAAGGTATGTCCAGGGAAGACATACTGAGCTACTCTGAGCTTCTCTCCAACAGGCAAACAACAATCCCTGGGTGGCAAAAGGCTGTAAATACCAGCTTGAGCCTCGTCTGGCAGAGCAGAGATGTAAAGCAGGGCAGACGAAATGGGACAGAGTGAAGTCCAAGGGCAACAGATGTTTTCTGCCCTGGGTGGAGGCTGCTTTTTAGCCCAAGCAGGGCTCTATGCATAGCAGACATGTCAGAGCTGGAAATAATTTGCTCCTCTGCAGTTCCTCTTTCAACCGCGGCTGGTACTGGGGGAGAGCAGGAGTGGGAATTACTGGAACAAAAGGTGACAAACCATCACAGGTGCTCAGTGACCCATCTTTGTGTGCAGATGGGAGGGCACATGAGACTAAAAAAGCTAACTGTCAAAAAACGTGGATAAACTGCCGGTGGCTGGAAACAGTGGTGGCAGCTCCTCAGACAGCAGCAATGGGCTGATCCACTTGTAACACACACAGGGGCTGTCTGATGAGAGCAGAGGGTACCTGGGAAGGGTCCCAGTGCTGATGTTGGCTGAAGGACCTGCGGTCAGCAGGGCTCCATGGCTGCACCCGCCAAGCAAGCTGTCAGCTGTGTACAGGTTGGGCTGTAAGTGCATGAGAAACAAAACTTTAGCTGATGGCAGCCTGGCTCAGTACATGTAGCTCAATATATACTCTGTGTAGTGCAGTGCAGAGCCTGCTGAGCACCCCATGGGAGCTGATTTGCCAACATGCTTAGCCCTGACACCACACTGAGTTTTGAAGCTCTGCTCTCGTTTATCCTCCCCATGCAGATCCTGGCTATGAATCTTACTTTTTTTGTTTTAAACAGTGGCAGGGGTTTCTTTTATACTGTCACAGCATGGGCAATGTGGTGCCACCACCCATGTGAGGTGTTAAGGCCCTCTGCAAGACAGCTGTATGGAAACGGTATCTTCCTAATGCGGGCTTTGCATGTATTTTCTATTATGTATTAACTCTTCTATCTTCTCCATTTCCCTGGTGACTGTGAGGCTCCCTGTGAAGGTGATTCAGTCACATGTGCCTCATTTAGAAATGTCTAGGCAGCATCCAAAGCAAGCAGCCCTTCCTGACCCAGATACATTTCTGACTTCTGCTGTCATCAGTCCCATGAAGTCATTAGCTCCATGGAAGTGGCTCTCGCTAACAGTCCATCAACAGGAGGGTTAGGAAAGGTCTGATGACAGATTCTTTATATCTTGAAATACATAAGCTAATAAAGAAACCAGGTCAATTCAACCTTCAAATTCCAGGAGGATTTCTCAGGATGGGAAGGTGAAGGCAATCATACACGTTTTTGCTTCTCAGCCAATTAGAGTTGATTTGTAAATCACTGGGGAACATTAAAGATGTCTCCTATAAGTTGAATTACATATGAATCGTTCCTGTTATCCAGTGTCTAGATTCTGTACATTTTCTGTTAATCAAAACAGGACATACAGGGGAACAATTTAACAATATTTAATTGAAATTTTTATATGCGCAGAAACTACTACAAAAATTAATCACTTTTGTTTCTAAAACCTTAGCAACAATCCAAACAGGATTTTCAGTCCACCAGGCAACAGATGTGTATTTTAAGAGCATGGCAGTATCCCATGACACAGGCGCATACACTGCTTCTGGACAATGTCAGACTTGGGAAGCTTCAGATAAGGAGGGAACCAAAGTGGCTCCTGAATTTATATTAAGGCCCAGCCCTCTCTTGAATGTGGCTCTTGGTGCAGTGTCTCACAAACTCCAGGCTGTTCAACTGAGATGACAATGAATTGCTGTATTTTCTGGAAAACGTCTGGCTGGGGCAGCTGTGCTCTGCATTTTCCCTCTCTTTCACTTTTCCCAGGCACGGGAAGCCACGATGCCTCTGATACACTGTAAGCAGATCAAGTGCTAGACATCCCAAATATTTGAGAAAGCAGCCTCATGCTTCACCTTTTGTATTTACATGCTGCTGCTGTGCATTAATTCAGGGAGGATCACATCACACTACGTGAATATTAACCTCTAGAGGCTGGGAGCAGTAGCTGTATCTGCTTTAATTTCTTCAAGAAACTTATTGAAGAGTAAATAATTTAGAAGAGTCCTCATTAAAAAAAACCAACAAAACAACAACCAAATAATAAAAAAAAAAACAACCAAAACCGGAAGCTAACATGCTAAGAGATCTGTAACCTGCTCTTTTGATATGACATTTCCACAGTAGGGCACAATACCAGCTGTGCCTCTTCTGCATATGATCAGCTGGAAGCTCATGTTGCACTGTCATGCTTTATCCCACAGGGATAGAAATAGGCATGAGTATCTTTCCATGAACTAGGCCAGCCAGTTCCCATACAGGGCAGCCAAGAGCTATTTTGGAGCTGACCATCATGTATTTGGTCCCAGTGCTGACATACCCTTAGAAAGATGTAGGAAAAGGTCCTACAGGGCAGATGCAACAGTTGTGTTACATGCACTGGTAGGAGATGGCAGCCCTACCTGCCCGAACAAATAACAAGCAATAGTCCAAGAGGAAATAGCCTCAAGTTACAGCAGGGGAAGTTTAGATTGGAAATTAGGAAAAATTTCTTCCCTGAAAGGGTTGTCAAGCACTGGAACAGGCTGTCCAGGGAAGTGGTGGAGTCACCATCCCTGGAAATACTTAAAAGATGTGTAGATGTGACACTTAGGGACATGGTTTAGTGGTGGTCTTGGACTTGATAATCTTGAGGGTCTTTTCCAACCTAAATGATTCTATGACAACTTATATATTTCATGACACAATGCCATCACCCTCCAGGAGTGCTGGAGGGCTGCCAGGGTAAGCAAAAAGAAATGCAGGGGGTTTTAATGCCTTACTCCAGGCTGCAAGGAAAGACTTTGTTTGGGATTCCTGGTATGGGATGCCTAAGCCAGGATCAATTTATCCAACGAACCAGCAGCTGCAGCTCTCCCCTGAGACATGGTGCCAAGAATTAGTATGCTCCTGTTGTCCGATCTGAAAGAGAGGTTTAAAGCTGGGTCTCCTGTCTCCCTGAGGGACAGTCTCCTGGGATCAAGCTCTCCTGGTGAGGCTTTTCTGATCAGTGTAAATAATTACTTGCTAGCCCACAGCAGGAGGGGAAAAAAGACAAAAACTGACTTGCTTGTTTGGTGATTGGGGCATTTGTGGGGGAATTGGAGGGAGCAGGCTTCAAACTCCTGCTCTAATGAGTACTGAATTATTTATATGGCATGGAAGAGCTTCAACAGGAGAGGCAGCATGATAGATATTCACCTCTGCACCTGTGAACCCTGCCCTCCCCTTTTGAAAGTTTAGGTGTGTGCCGGTGTGATGCACAGAGAGGGTCTGCAGGGAAGATAACAGGGGGATGGGGTCCCGTGGGAGCTCACACACGTTAGGGTGTCTCATGGTGTCACTGCAGCAGAGCGAGAAGCCTGGTGCATGCAAAGCAGCAGTGATGTAGGAGACACAAGTAACAAGGGATTTTAGGGCTATGGGATATGACAGTGACATGGTGAGTGGAATGTGACCTCAAAATCCTCTCTAATATGCAGGTAATACTTGAGGAGTCATTCCCTGCTATCCTTAGTTAGCCCTAAGCCTGGTTCCAAGCACATCCCTTGGAATGCTGCAGCCCCCGAGTTTGGGGTTTGTGAATGTCCCACATGGTGGACTTAGGTCACTGAGGGAATTTGGCTCTTGAGAGCTTGGACATTGCTGCATGTGGAAAGAAGGCTCCTAAACCGCTGACTGATTTTGGATAAAGAAAAATTACATTCCTAATTTACTTTTTAGTATCAGACATGGTCTTTTCATTCAAATCATACTCAGTTCTCTGTGCTTCTTGGGCTCTGGCACTTTTATAGACCAGCCTAAGCATTTTTGAACCTGTCTATTGAGTATTTGGGTGCATACAAGCTCTGCCAAACCTGACCTTCCCCTGCTCTTTTCCCAGATGCTTTCCTTTACAGAAACTCACTCTGTCTGAAATGCAAGGGCAGATCCGTTTCTTCCAGCCAACCATCTCCATGGCAGGTTACCTGCCTGCCCTCTACAGCCTGGTGCAAACTCTCCACAGCAGCTCCAACATGTTGTGCATGACTGATAAACAACTGGCTCCAAGGGGAATCTTACCCACGGAAGTGAACAACCCTGCCATCTCAAAATAACCCTAAGGCTTTCTGCCTTTCTACTTTGTGTGACTTAAGGAGGTTTTTAGCTATGAATGGCAGTGCTGCTCCCAGCCACTGAGTGAGGCAGAAAAGGACTCCGCAGGTGGGTGTCACACAGGCAAAGCCCATGCTGTTTTTTTCTCAAGATCTCTAAGTAGTACTGCCAAATGCAGGGTGAGAAACCAAGACATTAAAGACTCTCTACTGCTAAGCCTGCCACTAATCCTCATGTGGGTGCCCATGGCACATTACATTCTACCTTTACCCCTGAGAGAAGCACCCCATGCAGACAGGGTGAGCCGTGAAGGAGAGCAGTATGCCCCCCCGGGACACCCACATCCCTCTGCTCTGCTATTGCTTCTCGGTGTCACCTCCTGAGCAGGGTGTCCATGGCTCCAGGGTGCACAGGGATGTGTGGAGTGGCAGGCTTTGCCCCTGACACTGGCGTGCAGCTTGCAGTTGCCGTGCTGGAGCAGGGATGTACTGGGATGATAGGTCAACTTCTACCCTCTGTGGTCTGTGTGAGGGCCAGACTTTGCAAAATCACTCTCTGGCATCGGTAAATACCAACTTTACCTGAATGAAACTGAATTCTCTCCAGTTAAGAGAGTTCGCGATGGATGGAAGTGAAGTGATGGCAAGCAACGACAGCAAGCCCAGGGCAATTATTCCAACAGAGATATAAATCTCCATCCTCCAGACTTCCTCCTCTACCCAGATATTCATCTTCTTCTCCACAGCCTGGAATGACAATGAAGGTTTGTTAAAATGGAGTGCTTAGGAATAGAGGAGCTGAATTTTATCTGTATTTGTTTTGGTTTTGGAAGCAGGTTTCCTTGATGAACATTTGGTCCTATTCATGCCACCAGCACTATTTGTCTATTTGGGAGGTGTGGAAATGCTGTTCTATCCCATCACCATTTGGCCAAAGCTAGACCTGATTTGAAGCCTACTGGGAACAATTGCTAAATGCTTTCAGCTCCCATAGCCTGTAACCACAGCAGCAAGCCCCAAAGTTGCATTTGGAAAGATAATCAGAATGAGAAGTCAGTTTAAAGCCATGAAAACAAATACAGATGCTTGAATATGCAGTACTCTGCTAATAACTTTTGTTTTAAGTGCATTTAGGGGGGAAATTGTTCATGCTAATGGAAGATAGGTTTTGTGCTGCATGGCAAAGAGGAGCATTTAGAACTGTCCTCTTCAACCCATTAAATGGGCTTAATTTACTAAACAAAGATGTTGCTAGAAAACAGGAGGTAGAGGGAAATGAACACAGGATGTTTGTCTGGGATTAATGTGTGACTGTGGCAGTGAAGAAGGACCTGCTCAAGGCTGGAGCTGAGAGGTTGGGGATGTTGTTTGAGGGATGCTTTGGACAGGCATTGCTGCCAAAACCAGCCATCCTGCTCCCCTCTGCACCCACAGCCCTTTCCCTCCTCCTGAGGCAGGTATCCCAGTAGAGAAAGCAGACTGATTGTGGGGCAGTTCCTTCATTAGATTCCCCACTCAGCTGCACAAAGCTTGTGCCATCACATGAGAGAGTGGGGTAGAGCAGAAAGAAGCCAGGGGCAGGAGAAGGGCAGAATGCCATTTCCTCATGACACTGCTGAATTACAGAGCTGGCTGAGTTGTCTGCAGATAGCACTCTCACACTGGATGGACACTGACAAGAGTCTCAAAAAGGCAGTAAAGTCCTTTTCCATTTCCTCCTTCTCTTAGACTATGACCAGTTCTTCACCATCCTGTTGTGAAGCTCCTGGAGGCAAGTTGTGAGGACACACCTTCTACAAAACAACTCCCACTCCCCTAATTATGACTTGGTCACTCCAGCAGGCACCTACTGTGAATGTCAGTGTGAGCAAACAGGGCTATCCCAAAATCTAGGAAGAAAATTTGAGGAGTACTCTGCTTCCTCCACTACTGGATTTCTCCTAGCATTTTTCCTGCCTCTGCACCAGTCTCAGACATGCCGGGTGCCAGGTACGGCTGGTTTCAAGGGCTTGCTCATGCTTCTGGGGAGCTATGGCACAGGGGAGTTTGATCCTGGTCCTGCTAAGATGCATGTGCAGCAGCTTGCTAAGATGGCTGGTTCTCAGTTCAGATAGGTACGTCTCTGATGCATGGTGTGCGGTTGCCCCATGGAGGAAGAGCTTGTATAGGTAACAGCTTATTCCCACTGTCCCACCCATACTTTGGAAAATGAATGCAAAAGCCAAGGTACTAAGCCTATTACCTGACATCCCGATGTGTGTAGAAGATTACTACAGGTGCTGACCTGAAGACTACCCACATTACCTGCTTGACGGCTGTCTCAATTAACTGGTAGCGGTGGGAGCGGCGCATGGGCAGACAGAAGCTGTACACAGCATGCAAAGCTGCACAGAAGAAGCTAAGGAGACCAATTTGCTTTCGGTGCTGGAGCCACTGGTCGAGCCAATCTGGAAAGCGCCTGTATTTGGTGCCATAATAGAGCTGTGAGCAGGCTGCCAGCACCCCAGGCAGGTAGACAAGAGACAGCATGACGTAGGCCACGCAAGGCAGTGTTGTGTTGACCACCTCGATGGGGATCTTGTATAACTTGTTCTTCTGCTCCCTGATGTAAGGGTGGATGACCTGCCGGATCAGGTTGTAAGTGAAGAAGCAAATAAAAAGCCCCAGAGCCAAAAAGATGGGGATTTTCCAGGCTGGCAAGAGGCGCAGTGGAATGTTCTCGATCTCAGAGGCTGATGACATGCAGCCCATATCTACAGGGGTGAATCCCATCACTTGAGCAATTTCTGCTACGGTGCGCTTGGCTTCTTGGTTATTTGAGCAAATTAGAACCTGCAGTGAACAGAAACATAAACACAGGACAAAGAGAGATCAGGCTGCTGGGACTGAGTGCGGCAGCAAGGATATTAAGGGAGCCTATGTTATGCTTCCTGGCAGGCTTTCATATGGGAATTTACCATGGCTGCCAAAGCCCTCTCTCATGGATAGGCTTCCTTTCATGTGTGCATCACCAGTTTGTTTTACTGGTTGTGTTTAGATAAACAAATAAATAAATACTTTTCATTTAGGCAGAGGCTCGAAAGACTACAGAGCATGAAGTAAGTGAGGGTACTTAATTTCTGAGCAAAGAAATGTGGAAGCTATGGGGTGGTCTCTGGGTGCCACAGCTAGCACTCAGGCCCCTTCTGCTGGAGACTAAGGCCATTTGCTGGTGCTACCAGACCTCAGCTGCTGAAAGTTGGGATTTGGCCCTTGTCAGAAGAAAACAGTACCTGCTTATTTCCATCCCTGGCACCTGACTGCAGTGTCCATGCAGAAACCACATTAAATCCCTTGACCACAGTGCAGGCTGGGAACAGGGAAGCCAAGTACTCGGCATTGGATTCTTTGCGATGGTTGATCTCGGTGTTGTTGCTAACGTCCACCAGGATCTTGCCCACCAGCACATCAGCCAGGTCACAGAGGGTGGAGTAATGTTCCCTGAAAACTGCCACAAAAATGACATCCGTCTTCTTCACCGCCTCAGCCTGCAAGGTAACTTCTGCTGCGGAAGGGAAGAGGCCAGCTTTTCGCCTTGGGTTGCGGCTGCCAACCACCACCTTGAACCCAGAGCACAACAGGCGGATGGCCAATGACCGCGCAAAGTCCCCACTCCCCAGCACCCCGATGGTGCGGCCGGCCGCAGGTGTGGTGCTGGGGTCACCTTCCATGGTCTGATGGCCCAGGAGGGGTTTGGCCATGTCTCTTCCAGACATCCTGGCAGGAAAACAAAGGGAAATGCAAGTTCATTGTGAAGCTCTAACAGAGATCTAAACCACATCTGCGGTCATGGGGAAGAACGTCACTTGGGCCACTTAAACAAAAGTGCATGTGATTTTGGTCCCAGTAGCCCAGGACCCACCAGCACTTGGTGGGTACCAAACCCACCAGCAAGTGAGTGATAATATACAAGCACCACGATGGGTTGGAAGGCAAAGGGTTTTAGGAGGGTTTCTTGGATATGTGTGATCCAGGACCTGCTGGATACACTCATCCATCCTTTGCTGTTCTTCATGCTGGCATCTCACATTGCAAAGCCAGGGCAATGCTAACAGCGACCAGGGCCAGCAACTCTCAGACCCCTGTGAAGCTACCAGGCATCTTTCATAAAGCCCAGAGCCAGGGGTCCATGGGGATCTCTGAGCCTGCATTTGAGAAAACCAGATGGGTTGCTTCTGATTTGCAGAAGCAGAATCTAGGCAGGGTGTTTCAGCTGAAATGAAAGTGTCCTGAAAGAGGTAAATGAAGAGAGCTACAGCCTCTGCTTGTTTCAATATTTGGGTCTGGCGAGTGCTGTTTGCTTCCGCTCCTCAATGAGTAATGAGAATTTACTCATGACATTTAAAAAATATATTAAAATATGATGGGATTTGCTCATGAAAGATCTTGATGAGCTTTACAAACATTAATGAATTTTGCCCTGTAACACTCTGCTCTCCTTAACAAATTAGATATTGAGCCACAGAGAGGTTTAAATCAGATCAATAAATTCACAGACAGCATACCAGGCAGGCCTGGAGGTCAACACAAGCTCAGGGAACTGGCAGGCTGCTGCCACCAGCTGTTCAAATCTGCCTCTTGGCTTAAGGAATGGCAAATTTGCCCTTAAGGAATGGGGAACAAGACAACTTGGTTTTGGCAGAGTACAGTCTTGCCTTATAGCTAGTCAAGTTCTTTCAAAGTGAAGGTGACCACTCTGACAGGGTGACCTGGTTCGTGGCACAGGCTGTATTTTTCATGGGCTTTTGGAAAAGTTCTTCACGCAAGGCTTTTCACCATTGGCACAGTAGTGGTGCAAAGGGGAAGGGCATTTCTGCGTGAATAGTTACCAATGGGAAACAAAGGCTAAGAAGAAATAAATAATTTTCATAATGGGTATAGGTTATCAAGAGATTTCCCCGAGGATCTGTGTTGTTCAACATGCTCATAAGCAGTCTGGGAAAAGGACTGAATATTGAGAAGATGAAGTTTTTGCGTGATGATCACTTAGGCCAGTCAATCATTACTGATGAAGAATTTGCGGAAGTATCTCCTCATTCAAAGTGCCCGAGCACCAAAATTCACTACTGACACAGGGCAAGAGCTGCCTATGGGCATAAGCCCCTCACCCCTAAATATATGTGCACTTTAATGAGCTGTAAATCTGTTAAGATCACTCAGAAAAATGATCTGAGGTTGTACTACTCTGACAATACCAGCTCGGTGCTCCCAGGCAGGCACATACCAAGCAGAGCCTGAGTTACTGGAGGAGAAGATCTCTTGCACAGGTATGAAAATCTCAGTCCTGCTCCTCATGAAAAGCCTACAAAACACCTTCAACAGATGGATGGTAAAACTGTATGATTCACTATCCTGGATACAAAAAAAATCACAGATTCAGTGACAGTAGTGTTTCAGTGGCAGAGGTCTGCCTGCTCTCCTTGCCTCTCACCAAATATCCTTTGTCCCAGAGACCAAAGATGTTCATGGAAGAAGTGCTTCCAGGAGAAACCAAATGCCAAAGAAAGACATGCAGACTTCTCCCCTTTACCTCTGCTCCTGACACATCACATAGACTTTCTTTCATGCTCTAGATAAGAAAGTCCTGTTAAACTCAGAATTACTCATACTTCACTCTGAAGTATGTTCCAGACCTGCAGAAGGGTTTCAGTGCTGCAAGGCTGATTTGGTGATGCTGGCTGTGTCAGGTTGGTTAACCCAGGCAGCTGCCTGTGCACAGACCCCTGCCAGTCACTAGGATGTTAGTCATCTAGGAATTAGTAGGAAAAGCATACAAAACAACACAGAAAATGCTACTATACCACTGTATAAATCCATACTTAACAGCACATTGCAGTTCTGCTCACTCCACTGCAAAGAAAAAAAAGGGAATAAGCCTAGAAAAAAGCCATAGGGAAAGAGTGGGTGTCACTCTTTCCCCGTCTGGAAAAGGGCTGTCAGCCTGGAAAAAAAAACACATGGGTGAGGAGGGAGAAGGGACCACCTGGGCCTTCTCAAGGTGAAGAGCAACCTCACAAATGGAGCTCTGGTCAATTGCTGGAGTGCATCATGGAAACACCAGTCCTCTTTGTCCACAACCAGCTGGGCTGCAAAACCCCTAGTGTAAAGTAAAGCAGCGCTATCTGAAAAGATGTTGGGTTGTTTTTCCTGGCTCCTTCTTATAAGGGTCTTTATCAAAAGCTCACTGCTTTACTTCTTAGAAACCTTGTTGCACCTAAATTTATTTGTGACCAGGACTATTTGTTCCAGGGCCAACTCTATTGTTCAGCCTAATGAGCTTTCTTTCCTACACATTTCCCCACCTCCTTTTCCACCACTTGTATACACAAACTGTTATCTCAAAACAGAGAGATGCATCTCTGGCTCTCAGCCAAGGGGAGAGAAATCAACATTCAGGGTGACAAAGTGGTTGTTACCTGCAGACACATTTCATAATCGATCTAAAGCACCTCAGAAGCACTCTCTGTGCTCCCACCGGGACATGAATTTTGCTGCAAGCTAATTTTATTGTAGTGTGTTTTCTCTGTCCTGTAACTGCCACTGAACATGTAGAGAGATGTTGGCAATGTTTGGAGATAAACAGCTTTGCTGTCTCCAGTTATTTTGATTAAAAAGGATGACAGAAGTAAATGGCCTTTGAAGTCAGCAGGACAGTTGAAAAGTAAGAAGCCTCAAAATCTTTTATGTGGATCTTGGTGTTATTATTTGTCATGCTTTGACTGTGTGAGCTTTGGAGCAGGACCCATCCCTGATGTACAGCCCTTGGTAGGATGACAGCGTGGTCCCTGCTGCTGGCTGCCACCTGCCATCACTGCCATGCACCAAAATCCTCCCAAGGAAGGAGGAGAAAATCTCTCTTTCACTGTAAATGCACATTGCCAAGATAAATGCTGTGGTCTCTGCCTAACAGATTCCTGGAAATGGAGTGTCTGATTAGGCAACAGTTTCTTTCACTATATCTCTGCAGAGCATGCAGACCCCCTGTCTCCTGCTGCCGCCCCTGGCTTACCATGTCTACACCGCTTTTTCTGCATGTATGGGCAATGTGTTACCTGCTTAAAACTCTCCCTTCCAAAGCTAACTCTTCATGGCAAGGTCAACCCATCCAAAGCTAGTGCAAAGCACTGTGGCCAGGATGCTGCAGAGCCACCTGGAAGCAAAGGAGGTCAAGAGTGAATACCATGGTGTTCAGACACATCTTTATCATCTTGCAGCCTTAGATAAACCTCATTTACTGATCTTCCCTATCAAGGGTACTGCAGCCCTTCTGAGTTACAGCACATGCAATTCAAGATCGGTTTCTCACCAAGGAAGCAACAAAATGATTTAAAGCACAGCCCTCTGGAAGTAAACTACCTTCAAGCCTAACTGGGAAGCAATACCCTAATTAAAGTATCTAATGCAGTGTAAAGCTACCCTTCAGCTAGGCTACTAATGACACCCCTTATATCACTGCATGGGGATGCTATGTCCAGCTCTAGCATTCTTGTTCCTGTGTGTGGTTCACTGACTGCATTGCAATGACTGCTATTATTTGCAGGACAATAGCAGTAATGGCAATGAGCAAGATGAGGAGCTCCCCTCTGCCAGACACCCTACCAAAACCGGCCAGAAGGCCTGGCCTGCCCCAGAGAATGGGATCAGACAGACAAAAGCTGGGTGAAAAGAAGCAGTCAAATCTCTGTTGCCCAGGCAGAGGAAGGGAGGGAGGGGCTCTCACAGAAGAAAAACATGGATAATTCGATGTGTTTTGCACCTGAGGCTTGGCTGAGGCTGTTAGCTTAGGCTCGGCGCCAGGCAAACAAGGTTTTTCTGCTTCCCTGCCCACACTGAGGGCCCTTGCTCAGGTTTTGCAGCAGGACAGCAGGATAGCAGGATGGGATGGAGTTGGGCTGCAGGAGCCCACTCAGGTGTTTTTGGGCTCACAGAAGAGTCAATCTGCCAAGCAGATCACCCCCCACCACTAACGGGGAGCTGGCTCAGTCGTTATCCTCTTTTGACAGACATGGGGGACCGAGATACTGATGAGAAAAGGACTCCAGCAAGTTTGCCTGGGAAGAGCCAGATATTTTTGACCACATCTTTAACAACGAGACCACCTTTTTGGGCCCCTTTCACTTCCTCTGGTACAGCAGGATAGCCTAGCTGTCTCCTGCAACTTGCAGTCTGGAGGTGCTTGAGTTACAAACCCTGAAGAAGGATGGACTTGTGGCAAGGCACAAGCTTCAGTTCTGGCCAAAAGAAATCAAGACCCATTTCACTGTCTTGGTTTTCAGATTTATCAGATAAAAGACAACTTAATGTTACCCCAACTCTCACAAAAAAAGGCAGTGTCTTAAACATATAGCTGAGTCAAACTGTGCCAAAATACAGGGCAGCAATCTCATAAGGAGCTCCATGTAGTGGTCCTGCCCAGTGCAACTGGCTCCCATTTGCACAGAAGCTCATCTCTGAGCTCAGCCTCATGTAGGCAGTCTGACCCAGCAGTACCCTGGCTAACACAACTGCTTTTGTGTCTTCCCCCAAGATTAGCTTTTGTCTTGAGTCTTGAGTTGCTGTGAATTCAGCCTGACCACAGGTCATCACAGAGCCTGCTCTGTGCTTCAGCTTCTGCATCGGGAGTTATTTGAGATAAAGCACATTATTATCACCTACATCCCCTAATGAGCACGTGTGTTGAAAGACCAGCAAGCTGCATGAAGAATCAGCTGATGTAGCAAAGCACTTGGCTAAGTCATTGCAGAGGAACATTGTGCTTTCTGCACCGGGATGGTCCCTTTGGGTGCTGCCAGCCATGACTGCCACCCAGCTCCATGGAGCATGGCCCCACAAACACACACACTGGAGGAACAGGAGTGATCTTTGCTCCCAGAGGACTTTTGGTCTGCATGGAGAGACCTTTGAACCATGAAGCTGCCCTACAGCTTCTGTTTGCAAAGCATCTCCCTGCTGCATTAACCCTTGAGAAGCCCCAGCAGACAAGGAGCACTCAGCACCTGAAGTCTCAATTCAGGTCTTACTGTGAGCAGAAATACTTTTTTTGTCTACAGCTGTTTTGTTTCCAGGGAAAATAGCATTTCAGACTCTTTTCCACACTTGGAATGCCCCTTCAAGGAGCACAGCAAGTACTGTGTACCTGTTGGGACTGGAACAGATTTAAAAAAGAAAAGGGCTTATCCAAAGCTGCTTTAACCCCAGCTCTGGTGCACATTTCAGGAAACTTTTTGGTCCTGCACAGGCTGACTGGAAATAAGCCCTCTGCTCTGCAGGAAAGGGAAGGGGAAAACCAGGCTTGCTGCCCCTTTTCCTCTTTCTCATTTCAAAGCAGAAGGAACTCCCCAAGAGCACAAACCAGGAACTGGCAAAGGGAATAAATCACCCTTCAGCATTCAGTCAGAAAAGCTGTGTTGCAAACCTACCCAGGACACCTGCCAGGCCTTAAGAATGAGGAAATGCTGGCAGCTGTGCTCCCCCTGCCAACATCCTTCGTCCTCTTCACTTGTGGGGCATGGAGCACTGATGGGGAACAGGTGGGTTCACCCTGCATCTGTACTGCAGGGTGGGGAGGTGGAACAGGGAGAGATGGTTGTACCGTTGACTGCTGGGTGCTGAGGTTGTCCCCTGTGATACTTTGGGGACAGATCTGCTGCAGGCTCCCCAGGTTGCTGTGACCCCAAACCTGCTGTGGGACGTGTCGGGTTGCTACATGTCCCCCTGACACTGCTCTCCACCCTGATGAACTTTGCATTCCCAGGTCCTCATCCCTCCCCCTGCCCAGGGAAAGTGTTTCTGTTAAAACTGAAGCTCCTACAGAGCCCAGCTTTCTTCCCTCTGTATATGTTTATCCAATCAACCTCATTGCTTCCTCTTGTACCCCCAAAGGACACAGCAAATCATTTGCCCCCTTCTCTGCAGACACATTCTGCATCTGGAGAATGGGTTTCACATCTCCATCAGTTTTTCCTGCACAACTGAAACCCAACTCTTTCCTCAGAGCTGTATTTGCCAAGTGTCCAAAACTCAGCCTCTCTTCCTTGCTCTCTTTTTTCTTAGAGGACTCCCAGAGCTGCATATTCCAGTCGAGCCACTGAAAGGCACCAGCTGGAGCAGAGATGCCACTTCCCCGAAGTGCCACTTCTCTTTCTTCACCCCAGCAGGCTGTTTGCTTTTGCAGAACTGTGTGACACTGTTGACTCATGAGCCCCAGTGCCCATCACCCCATTCTCTGGCTCGTCATGGCCAGTGCCTGGCTGGTCACTCACCCAGCGTCCACACGGTCACAGTCCTACCACACAGGGCATAACATGTGACCTGTTTTTTTTGGACCAGATTTCCATTTGCCACAATCTTTAATTCTTAGTCTCTCCTCTAAAATATTTCCAGTCCCTCACAGCTCAGTATCACCTAGAAATTCAGTATGTGCCTCCCTTCTCCATCACCCGCTAATGAAAACATGGGCTGACAGGCATTGACCTTCCCTGCTCCATACACCCTCCGATTTAAACATTGATAAATACTGAGGATGTTGGTTTTGGAAGCCAGCGGTGAAGCCAAAGGCATGTCCTTAACCACAAGATGTTCTTCACCATCGCCAAAATTCAAAAACATCTTTCAAAACAGAGAAAGTGGAGGAAAAAGGGCTACCAAAGTTTTCCCATGGAGGCAAAATAACCTCTTTTTCCCACAGATGCTCAGAGATTTTGGGTACAGTTTTCCTATAGAGATATATCATTCTCTGGTCACTTTGCAGGGACAATTTCCCAAGATTACACAGGCAATATTAATGCTGAGCAGAAAAAACACCCGCCTGTGACGTGGAACTGGAAAACAAACTTTTGCCCTGTTATTTTCAACAAAACTAAGCATAGTTACTCAATGATAGATAGTCCCCAAACTCTCCTCTCCCACACTTGTCTCTGAAGGCAAGGGGCTCCTCTTTGCAGTACCACTTCTCTGCAGGAAAGTCCTTGTCTGAAGAGTTTCCTCTGCTCTTCCACACAAAGATCTTGCTGCTTGTGCCTGCTGTGTTGACAGAGTAATGGGAAGCCTGAGAAGGACCTGCCCTGCAATAAAACTTCATAAAATGGGAATATGAAAGTCTGGGAAGCCCAGAGTCTTCATTGTAAGACCATGGAGAGCACACAGCTGAACCAAAACAGGGTTTTGCTACAGCAGTGCTGATGCTGACATATCATACAGGATGGGTTATTTTTCCTGCTTGTCATCTCACAGTTAGCAAGTGACATAAAGGGGTGGTTTTACAACAACTTCAGGTGTTCTACTTAAGACTTATGTGGCTTCTCTTGCTTTCTTTTGTGGTCTTAATTCACTTGCTGTTCTTACCAAGTTAACAGCTATCTCACCCATTTCTGAGCATTCCCCTCCCCAAAATGCAGGGAGAGCAGGGAAGCAGCCAGAAGGCCAAAATGGTGGAAGCTTCTCAGATAGATCTAATAATGCCCTGCAGCCAGACAGGATGGGAGGAGGTGCTGCTGCCTGAAAGAAGCTCCTGAACTGGAGAAAATCTCTTCTGCTCTCTTCCGGGCAGTGCGTGTCCTGTTCTGCCAGGAGCTTGAGGGCTTCAGAGATGGTAAGACCTGACTTCAGCAGTCACTGCAGGGAGCTGGCAGGCTCCAGCTGTTTAAAACCTCTTTGTTGCTTTCCAGGAAAGACACAGACGAATTCCGCTGTGTGTGCATGGAAATATTTGGATTGGCTATTTGTTCACTGCAGCGACTGTTAGAAGGGTCTCCAAGACCAGCATTCCCTCACAGTTCTGATTTTGCCTCTCCTGGTGACTCAGAAGATGCACAGGACCACATGGGGGGAGAAGACAGCCCAGGAGGCAGCGTGGGGTGGAGGGAAGAGGCAATCTATGGCACAGGGTCAGACCAGCTCCTACTGATCTCTTGTTTACCTTCAGAGCACAAGCACAGCACACAGTGCACAGAAGCAGCTCTGAGCCAGCTCTGAATAAACGCAGGAGTGAAAATGGGGTGCTCTGCCCAGGAAAGGTCCTAATGTAGGGCCACGTTCTGCTGCTTCTGCACTTCCCAGCAGCTCCTGGGAAGCGGCTGGGAGAGAAGGGGCAAATGCAACCAGCAGACCACATGATCCTGTTTGGGGATCCAGGTGGCTGGGAGACATATGGGAGATAGAGATCAGCTAACTGCCTTCCCCTTCCTACCCCCATTGTTTGCTTGTGCCTGGCAGAAATGTAAGCCTTTAGTCCAACATCCTGGGGAGCAGAGATCACTCCACCTTTTCCCTTGTACTGGCAGGGATCTTGCAGGTCAGCCCAGGGAGATGAATACATCTGGACCCTTCAGTTGAGGGACACTGAGCCACTGATGTCTTGCTGTCTGAGTGCCATCTGTTTTACACTTCTCTCTACTTTTCTTCGCTCCTTCAAGCGGGTGATACCAACAGGAAGAGGAAGAAGAGGGAAATGTTACTGACCTGGGAGAAGATGGGAGGAAGAGCAAGGGTAGACATCAGGTGGCTTCACTGGGAAAGGACCACAGAATATGGTAATCATGCTGCCTTGTGATATAGCACTTATTTTGCCTGAGCAGACTACGTTCCCTTGGGCAGCTTCAAGACATGCCACAGACATACCTGCTGTGCTGAGCAGAAGAGGTGTCTGAGAAGGAGAATACCTTGGTATAAAGCAGCAGCCGCAGAAGCTTCCAACTCAAGGGTACCTTTTCCAGGAAGAGGGATTCTAGTGCACGTTTGCACATGTACACAAGCAGGTGTGCACAGTGTGCCTTCCCCCCAAGGACCTCCACAACTTAATGGGACCCATGTGTGCTGGATGAGGACAAACACCACCTATTTCACCACTACTCAGGTGAGCCATCCTGTGCAAAGCTGTGCTGACTGCTGCAGAGGTAATTAATGCTGTCAGCTTGGTCAGTTCTGTCCATCTGGGATCCCACTTTGATGCTCTTTAATGCGCTTTTTCAAAACGAGCTCTTACTCTAAGTACCTGAAGCAATACATGTTGGCATCTATTAGTGCTTGCACATGATCATGGTATCAGCGTACTTCAGTGGTGAACACATTAGGTACAGACCCTGATTCTTGAAGCCTGCGGTCCATGGGGAGCTCTCTGAGCATTTTTTCCAAAGACTACAATGGTGTACTCATAGGCACTAAATGGAAATGCATGTGTTACCACAATCAAGGCTTTAGAGAGACTCATTGAAAATCTGAGAACCTGGAAAAAGGACAGAAGAATTTCTGTTTCAGTTCCTTAAACCCTGGGCAAACTCATCAAAATGTTCAAGTGATTTAGGCCCCAGAGTACCTAAGGGCTTTTGGAAATGTGATGTAGGCTCCCACATCGTGCTTTCAAAATGTTTTATCCTTGCAGTTATGCTACATTTCACTTTAACTTAGATGACGATGGGAAACTGCTCAATCCACTGGAGGGCTGCAGGGAAAACTACTCTAGGAAGAAGCAGTAAATTAAAATATGAAAATAATAAGCATTTTCCTCTATCATGGGCTTGACAAAAAGCTAATTTTAATCAGTGATGGGAAACATATAGTTACAAATTTGTGGTATGTGACATACACTAGTTCTTGATGTATATTATTTCTTGGTATGTGACATCTCCTACCACAGCTGCTGGTGCCTTTCCTGCCTCTCAAGAGAGTTGGTGTGGCTGGCCTACTTCTTCCACCATCGGAAAAAATGTGTTTCCCCTGAATCTAAACCTGCTTCTATTTATGGGTGTGATGTTATAAGGTCACAGTCAAAGCACAGTTCCTAACAATAACAAGCAAAACAAACCAAAAACAAAAATAAAAAGCAAAGTAAACAAGCAAAAAGAAAAAAATATTATGCTTTCCAGATACTTGTTTTCCTGGGGCTTGGTGGGTTTTTTTTAAACAAAGACTTGTTGAGTCATCAACATTTTCTTCTTTCCAATCACGGAGGAAATCAAATATGTGCAGTGACTATGGGATCTTGTATTTCTGTACATTTATTTCATAGTAAATGTGATTTTAGAAGAGGAGAAAACTTAAGCTTGATGGAGGACTAACAAGATTTAAATACTGCATCTCCTCAGCCCTCAGGAGTATTGATGTGGGAGGCAATGGCCTTCCTCTCCCGCTGTCTCAATTTTGGTTTCTTGCCACGGCAGGCAATTTTCTTTGTGTTAGTTTTATTTAGACTACACTGAGGGACATTATCTGGGGTCCTCAGTAATAGTCCGTCCCCCTGCTTGGTTCAGTGGGGTGCAGGCATTAAAATCCCAAATGTTCCCCTGAGCTCCCTGTTGTTCATCACTGCCTCATGCACCCCCCAGGGCAAACATTACACCCTGTAGGATGGTCCTATTACAAAGTCAGCTCTCCAGTTCCTTCACAGCTTCCATCCTTCTGTACTCCAACACGGATCCCATGCAGTCCCCCCATAGAGCACTCAACCCTTGTACCTCATGTAAGCTCTGACACTGCTACAGAACCCATGTCTGCTCCCTGGTCACCTGAGGGACTGTGGGCCCTGGCCAAGATTTTCCCCAGGTTTTCTGTATCTCAGTGCTGATTTCCCCCTGGCTGGATAAAGCCACTCACCGCCTCAGAGCGTATGTAGAGCTGAGAATGAAAAAGTGAAACCTAAGTGCAAACTGCCCTCTGCATGAGGGACGCAACCCTAATTGCACATCTATCTACATGTGCCACCCCGCCCTACTCAGCAGGACCACAACATGGGTCTACCTGAACAGCAAAACCTGCCCCGGTTCAGGCGGGTCTGTGCCCCGTGCCAGCGGGTTTCCTCCACCTGCACGGACGTGTTCGGCAACGCCTGGAAAACGCCTCCAGCAGACACCCCTCACGGCAGCCGTGTGCACCGGACAGGGACGGGCATCCCACCGGCCTTTTATTTCTGATCACAGCATTTGGGACACACCGACGCCCTTGGAAATTGCTGGCCGGGACCTGGCCCCAGCCCCAAACCCAGCACTCGCACCGAGGCGGCCACAGCCAAGACCGCCCTGGGGGCCGCTCCAGCTGCCGGCTCGGACCCCCTGCCAGAGCCCAATGGCGGAGCGGCCGCGAGCCGGACCGGAACCTGCTCCCCATCGCCGCCGAGGGGGAGCCGGCGGGACGTGTCCCGGGGCCGAGCGGACAGTCATCCCTAGCGGAGGCACCCCCGGCTGCACCTCCCTGCCCAGCCGAGCCGAGCCACGCCACCCCCGCCCCGCACTGCACGCCCGGAGCGGCCCGGCGCCTGCCTGCTCGAGCCCCGCCGCCGCTGGCCCCCGGCCGCTGGCAGCCCCGCCGCGCCGCGCCGTCAGCGCAAGGGCGAATCCCGCTGTGCCCGTTCCCCGCGGCGCTCACCTCTGGGCGGCGGGAGGGCGAGCGGAGCCGTCCGGTAGCGGTGAGCCGAAGACGGTGATGTCAGGCCGCGTGCTCCGCCCTCCTGCCCATGTGCCCGGCGGCGGCAGCCAAGGCACCCGCGCAGCCCCGCGCCGCTCTGCGCGGCACGGCTTGGCACGGCTCCGCGCGACACGGCACAGGTCGGCTCAGCACGGCTCGGCTCGGCTCGGCACGACACAGCCTGGCCCTGCACAGCTGTGCACCGCCGGGCTCACCTCATGGTGCAGCACAGCATGGCACAACCTGGCCCGGCGCGGCACAGCCTGGCGTGACATAGCCTGGCCCAGCCATGCTCACTGCATAGCTCAGCACTGCCCGGCTCAGGGTTGAGAGCAGGAGCGCAGCAGCCCTGCCCGCGACGACAGGCCGGTTCCCTTTGCGCCTGCCCGGGTGGCACTGCCGTGCCGAGGTTAAACGCACCCGGGCTGGAGGGCATCGCTGCCAGGGCTGCAAGGGGAGGCGGTATCCATTACAAGTGGGAGTTGAAGGCAGACCTTAATTCTCTATTTAGAAGTGCATTTCGGAGCCAGCCAGTGTTTCATTTTCACGGGAGGGTGCGGCTTGGTGCGCCTCTCTCCGTGCTATCAGGGGCTGTGCACTTGCTCTTAAAAGCTGTGCCACGGGGTGTGGAGCAGATAATGGTTTTTACCCCGCACCGCACCGGGAAAGGAGCTGTCATGTTGCACGCACCCCTAATCAGCTGCATGGTCCTGCTCCGGTAGACCAGTGGTACCATGCTGTTAGGCTGCTGAGAGCTGGCACTGAAAGTAGTGCTTTCAGGTAAAAACACTGGGTCAAACCCACAGGGATTAAAAAAATACCTCTGGAACATTGGTTATCTGTTAGAGCAACAGGGAGGGGAGGGACATGAAGGAATTGTCTCATCTGTCCCTAACCCACAGCATAGTTGGGGTGATGCTGGTGTGATCTGATTTTGAAGCCTGTGCAGAGGGATGTGCAGCCCCTCTGAACTGAGCCTTGTGTGAATGGTTTGGGTTGGAAGGGACCTTAAAGATCATCCAGTTCCAAACCCTTTGTCATGGGCAGGGACACCTTTCCATTAGACCAGGTTGCTCAAAGCCCCATTAACCTGGCCTTGAACACTGCCAGGGATGAGGCAGCCACAACTTTTATAAGCAGGCTGTGATTTTAACCATGTCAGCCCATTCTCATTGCTGGCTGCTGCAGATGTCCCCCCTTTCCTGCCTTTGTGCTGTTTGCAGATGGGGCCCACTGCCAGCCTTGTCTTTCGCAGCCTGGTGTTCCCATCACTTCCTACATCCACTATCACATCAATGGGGTGAGAGATACAGAAACCTGCTAACATGGGAAAGACATGGGGATTGCTTGGGGGTGCATTGGTGACTCTTGGTTGCTGGACCTTGTATAAGAGGAAGTTTCAGAGGCTAAGGATGTTCAGGCTGCAAACTCTGAGATGATGTGCAAGTTCCCTGGGTTTGGGGCATTACTGGAGAGGCGAGAATACCTATTGGCATGGTTAGGAGAAGGATCATTGGGATGTCTGTACTTCATCATGCCTCAGTGAAGTCCATCTGTGACTCGATGAAGCTGAGACGGATTACTCCTTACCCCGTTCTTCCCTGTTGTGGCCCCTGCCTCGTCATATGTATCTTAATGATACCTAATTTATACGCTGCGATCAGCCCTTTGAAGCGGCTAAAGGAAAGAAACTCTCCTGCACTTTGTATCTTGTTAGCTGCACTCCTGCATTATGTAATGGACAAATTTTGCCTTGTATTTATAGAGCCCATAGTCATTGCCTTGTTTGCTCTGGTCATTACAACTACTAACATGATTCTGCTTTGATCTTTCAGGTCTTTGCAACGCTGTATTTGCACCATTTTGGTCTCCCTCTGTCCCTTTCCCTTGCATGAAGCAAGGCTATTTTTCAGGTTTGCGGTCATTTCCTTGGGTAATGACCAGCCCTCTGGGATTCCTTTATTCTGAAGCTCTGAAATCTACTTTTCTACTTTTTTTTTTTTTTTATTTCACTTCATTTTCCTAGAATAGCAAACTGGATTTTTTTTCCACCATTTTCACCAGAACATCCTCTGCTCTTCCACCTCTGTCACAAAGAAGTGATTCAAAATGAACACACACTGTACATGTCTCCTTCTCAAACCTGTGGAGAGCCCTGTCCAGGCTATCCATCTACTGGATGGTTTGAGTCCTGCAGCTCCATTTTTCCTGCAGGTGCCTCGGTAGGTAGCTAAAGCCTTCCCCAGCTCCTGGTCTGTGACTGGCTTTATTGGTTGCTCCAGAAATGCCCTTTGGAGTCTGATGGGGTGACCTGTTACGGGCTTGCAAGGTGGCTTCATTTCTACCCAGAGCTACCCAGTGTTTAGTGCTTGTGCTGGACTTGGCCAGTGTTTCTGTGTATTTATCTGTTAGTTTCATTCCACATCCTCTTGCTGGTCCTGAGCAAAGGTTTCCCTGTGTCAGATGGACCTTCCTTCTCCCAGCAGTAGTCCTTCCCAGCTCATCACTGTGGTCAGAGCTACGACTCTCCAGCAGCACCATCTGTCCCCCAGTGCCCAGCTGGCTGGGCCCCTGCTGTCCCCTCAGCCACAAAGCCACCTGTGCCCCCTCCTCCCTGGCCTTCCCCGCTGCGGAGCCGAACAGTTGCTTTGGATCTGCTCAGGGCTGGGGCTGGCAGGCTCCACTGGTGCCCATGTGCCAGCTCAGCATGGCATGGGTGAGCAGATGAATCTTGGCAGCTCCTGGCTGCCAGGCCAGGGAGCCATGGGGAGCCTCCACATCCCACACTGTGTCTGGCGCTCTTGCTGGGATGCTCAAACCATCCAAAGTGGCTGCATAGAGGGGTGCACAGGGCCAGCTCACCTCCTAATCAACAATGTGGGATGCCCTTCCCTGTCCCAGTGCATGCCCAGGCTTTGCTGTATCCAGATACCAAGGCAGTAGTCTCTCAGCCTCCTTGTGATGCTTTCCTCTCACCAGTTCCCCTAGGTGCATCACAGAGGTAGTATGTGCCAGCCAAGGGCTGGTGTGCACTGGGGGCCACGAGGAATGCAGCAGTGGGAGCTGCACCTGAGCAAGTACACTGTCAAAAGCTGAGCTCAGGGACATGGTCTCACCCTGTCACCCCCAATGCCATGACAAGGGAATGGGCTTCACTTTCCCCTGAAATCCAGGGACAGAGCCTGGCAAACTTACTCTTTGCAAACCAAACCTATCTGAAAGGGTGGTCAGTAAATATAGCTCTTCCTCTGGCCTTTCCAGAGCTGTGTTTTGGGCTGGCAGCTGCTTTTTCTTGGGGCCCTGTGATGTTTATGTTGGGAAATTGGGTTATAAGCACAACAGGATTGTCAGGTGGGTTTGCTGACATGGTGCTCCAGATTGGCATGTGGTCTGAGTGCCAAACCTACAGAGCCCAGAAAGGAGCTGGTAGGCTGGAAGGGCACACGTCCAACACAGGTGAGGTGGAATTGGTAACATATAGTTATTGCCATCGAGTGCAGACCAGAAATGAAATTGCCATTGTTGTGCAACAGGAAGCATGTGCAGGGAGAATGAGCTGGGGGCTGCAAAACTGGGTGGAGGGAGAGCAGCAATGGCTCTGTGATGCTGGAGTTGGGCAAATAGTGTGTTTATTGGGTGACAAACAGTAGCTTGTGTTGTCCCTTGATCCTGCTGGGGTTATCTGGAAGTACTGAGGCTGTTCCTGAATCCTGGTGGCACTGGGGACAGACCTGGCTATATATATCCCCATGGAGCTGCAAGGAGGGAGCAGGTAGAGGGGAGCAGCTTGTGGGCAGGTAGCAGGCAGGACAAAGGACTGCCGTGTCCCTCTCAGAGTATCCTAGGTGAGGAGGGGTGGGCTGTATCCCCACAGTCCTCCTCCCACCTGAGGGCTGGGCAGGGGTGATGGTGGCTGTACCGTGGTAAAAGTTGATGGGGGTCTGCATGCACACCGATTCCCTGCTCCCCTCTATCGGCTGTGTGTTTTCTGCTGACGATCCAGAAACACCAGGGAAATGCCCTCCTCAGCACCTTGGCAACACAGGGGGGTGCTTGGGCTGGAAGTGTCTGTAGAGGGCTTATGCACACCTGGGCTACCTCAAATTCAGTTTCTGGCTGGGTACTGTGCCTCCCCAGGGGTCTGCCAGCATCCCCTGGGGATAGGACAGCTCAGTTAAAGCAGTGCTACCAGAAAACTGCTTTCTGCTCCTAGTCAGCTCCAGGAAGGTGATCGCTTTCAGCTGCCTGTCTTTTCGGGGAGTTCCATCAGGTCTTCATGAAGTAGACCTGGTAGAGATACTCCACGGTGGCGCTGCGAAAGCTCGTCTCCGCCTGTCATGCAGGCGCCATCTAGTAGGAAAAGGAGAAAAAGACCAAAACCGCATGAAGGTAGATGCTGAAACGCAGTTTCTTTCAGGGGAACAGCTTATTCCAAGACAAAACTGCTCTGGGGCACAGCTCTAATGTCGAGCCCGTGGGCTGGGAGCCTGCAGGAGAATTCCTTGCGTGGGAAATGATGAGGCATGGAGATCCCTAGACTGGAGCATGGCTTATGCAGAATGAGTCCTGATTTATTGAATCTTAAAATAGACTTTGACATAAAGGATCATTTCCAGGCAGGTCTTGATAACATTGTCAGGGATGGATTTGGTTAATTAGCTGTGTGGGTTAATTACAACATACAGATTTGGGCTGCCTCCTTCAGCTGTAGTGGGTGGCAGATGCTCCTGTTTCCAGCAGGGAAGTCGTCCCCTCAGCTGGTGGTTTTACTTACTGCTAAAAACTTTTTTCTATCCCTGCATGTGCAAATTCACATCATGGAAGCATCTGTTTGGTTATATCACATGATTCTACCACAAATTCCACACTACTGTCATCTTTGAACAGTCATATGGATATTCAGTGATTTCCCAGACCTAGGGGTTTGCCAGAGAAAGCCTCTCAAAATCAACCCCTCCCAGGGTGAAATGAAAGGAACCTATAACATTGATTTAAACAACAGCAACAACATAACAATCCCATGATTTTTAGACCAGCTTGACTCACCCTTTCCAGTGTGGGAAGGAGATAATGCTGGGTGTCTGTTATCTGCTGCCCATGAATTCCTGCTGGCAGGCAGTCTGCCCTCCACTGCAGGTACACGGACACACATCCCCATGCAGCAGGTCCCTGCAATACATGTGTGATGTGGAGTCCTGCTCAGGGCATGTCTCCCTCTGGCCTTTCCCCTTCGTGTTCCCAAAATATTGAGAACCAAAGGCCAGGGATGCTGCTGTGCAAGGGACATTGCCCAAATCCCAGGTTCTGGTGGCTTCACCCTTCCAGGGACCGCACAAGCACCATTGCACTTTGCCCAGGGCAGAACCTTTATTCATCTCTACTTTCACAGATAAAAGCCTGAATTAATTAAAGAAAAGAATAGAAACCACTTTGATTTCCAGAACACCAGAAACTCCTAATTGTCACAGTCCCCACAAGCTGTGCTATAATTAGGGGTTATCACTGTTTCCACTGCAGACCCAGTTTCTCCAGGGTTTTACAAATAGTGTCTATATTTTCTGCTTTTGGTGAAGTACAGCAACTCAGGACATGGATTCTGGTTCCAGGTGCATCCCTGTAAATCAGCTACACCACCACCAAAACAACATCTAATTCCCCCATGGATTTCTTACTAGAAATCCAGAGTCCCCAGTGACAGAATGCTACAGACAGCGTCTGCTCTCCAATTATACTCTGCTTATGCAAAATAATAAAATTGGTGGCCTTTTTCTTTGCCTTCTGGTCTTTCAATTTTTGAAATACACTTGGGGACTGCTTCTAGCTGTTCATCATAACCAGAGAGAATAAGCATTTATTAGTATTTAAAAAAGATGGCAGAAACTGAATGTCTCACCTGATCACTGGTCCTCTGGTTCCTGTAACCTTTCCAGAAGCGCTGAAAGCATCATGATGATACCAGTGGTGAAAGAGCCAGGGTTTGCTACAGCAGCAAAACACCCTTAATGCGATAAATGAGCAAATCCCTCGGGAGCACCTCTCCTGCAGATGCCAGGACTGGCAGCTGCTGGGCAGGGCAGGGTGTTTCCAGCTGTCTTTTATACACTTGCATAGGAGAAGTGGCAGATAAAGGTGTAGTTGACAATATACATCACCTCTGCATGTATTAAGGTTTACCCTTTGGCTGCTGCAGCTTTCCTGGCATTATCCCTTTTCTAAGTGTTGTCTGAAGTGTGCCCGCTGCCAACAGTTTTCTTGATGGATGGCAGCTTTACCACCTCTAAGGTGGTTGGTTCTCCTGCTCCCTGGGTGCTTCACAGCTGATGACAAAACTGTCCCTAAAAATCTTTCTACTGACAGCTGCTTTCCCTCTCTGGTGAATGGCCCTGGTTTTCCTCAGGTCCCCCCACTCTGATCAGGGCTAGAATCTGGCTGCAGAGACCCATGTGAGACTGCAGAGTTGGTGCAGGAGGGATGAATTTGATCCAATGTGGGCTGTGCTTGTGTGTCTGGAGTGCTGAGAGTCCTGGGGAAGTCTCTGTCAAAGGGTGTCTCAAGAAAAAACATCTCATGTATAGCTTGGAGCTACCCTGTGGCTCCATAGCAGGCACTGGAATACACTTGAATATTGGACACTTGAAATCAGGAGTCTGACTTCTGTCTGAACTCCCCCAGGTACTTGTAACCCATGTTTGACAACATGCTTTTCATGAAACATTTCCTTTTATCCCTCTAGAAAGGCTAAAGAGGTAAAAGCTGTGTTTTGAAGGGTCACTTCAAAGAGCAGAGGGGTGCTCCTTTCCCTCTAACCTGACACTGACCAATGAAGGTGGAAAGCCTGCTCCAGCCTCACAATCCCATGTCTCTAGGTTTCCTCCCTGCCCATTGGGACGACGAACACCCTGATGTCAAGCAAAAGCAGCTGACTGGTGAAAAACATACTCCCCCCTCCCAGCAGCATCATTTTAGTAGCCACTGCTTGTGTATGGGCAACACAGAGGTGCTTCAGGATCTGTCCAAGCTGTGGCTATGCTCTTACCCAGTTGTCTGCCAGAAGAGGGTTAAGCACAACATCACCAGCTTGAAAAAAAAAAAAAAAAAGGAAAATGAAAATGAAAGGAACAAAGGCAAAGCTTGTCCATGTTAGACATGCAGGGAAGTATAGGAAGTTAAGACGATCACAGACAATTGAATTTAATTGAAAAATAAGATTAAATAAGACTTGAGTATGAAGAGCCAATTTGAATTAAAGAAGTAAGCCGATTGCCTGAAGAAAAGTTAGAGGATGAAAATGATTCTATTTTGTGTCTGTGTTGCAGCTCTGGATGGCTTAACACCCCCTCCACCAGCAACTACCCCCCATGGCCGCTTTATGCTCAAAATCACAGTTTTTTTTTGAGACCATCACAGTGCATGGGGAAATGGGGCTCTCACCTAAATCTGAAACTATGATTCCATACTATGAATCTATACTATGAAACTATAAATCTGAACTGTGTAAAGTAAAATGGGAGAACATCTTTAACTGCTGCACACCTGCACTTTGTACGTGCATAAGCCAGTCACAGCCTATCTATTGCCTGCCCATTCTCACCCATCCCTGCCATGTGCTTCATCCCCAGACTTGGTCCCTGCCTGACTGGCACCAGCTCCATTCCTCTGCCATCCTGAGAAAAGAGAAAACCCGGACAAGGATGTATTTTCCCCAGTGCTCTAGGTGAGAGCATGGGCATGGTGGTGCACCTTCTGCAAGTTGGTCTGGTAGCGCATCCCAGAGAGGAGCAATAACCTGCCCCACATCCCAGAGATTATAATCTGCCCGGTATTGCATGAGAATCTCATTTCTGAGCAAAACCCAGCAGTGATTTGGATAAAGGGGCTCTTGCTCCTTGTGCTCAATATTTAACACAAGAGCGTGCGTTGAGTTCAGGGTGTTGTTAACCACGACTCTGAGATAGAGGGGAAATTACCAATATGGGAAAATGCAGTCAGTATTTCATGGCAAGGAGTAATTGAGCTAACAGTTGACATATGGAGTTGTGTGGGCAAACTAATTAAATTTCACATCTTCCCAAGCATTTGTGAGTTTTATAAGCGTTTGATTTATATATTAATTAAACCTCAGAGTGAAATAAAGAGGATATAACTATACTGCAAATGTGCCCATCAAGAGGAAGGGCTTCACTGTGTTTTCAAACAGATACTGAAGTACCTTTGTGAGTCCCCAGCTCAGCTCGGTGGCGGAGCAGGCCAGGACTATCTCCCAGCCCATATGGCTGGTACAGGGTGCTGAGTACCCAGCTCGCAGCATGCTGCTGGACATCTCTTCATCCCCAAGGGTGCCTATTCTTCTTCTTTACCATCAGGAGCAAGCTCTGTGCGACCCAACATGTTGATATCTCCCTGGTGGGCGGCAGAGCACATTTCCCACTGATCTGGGTGTTTTGAAAGTAGCTAGTGAGAAAACTAATATTTATCTGACCCATTAGCATGGCATTAGAGGTGGTTACAACATGTCCTGGGATGACCTTGCTGAGGATTTTTGGAGTTGCCTTATTCATGTGAACTGGGGTTGTGTGTATTTGCAGCTGGACAGATGGACACCTGGAGCATATGTGGTGGTCACCATTGTTTTCAGCCTGGCTGATGCTGTGAAGCAAGGGATTTCCTGAAGCTATGCAGTCAGTCCTGTTCCTCAGGGTTTGCGCCCTGGGATCTTGAGCAAGGGGCCATTTCTGCAACTCAGAGAAGATGGTATTTGGGTCCAGTGACAGTGACATGTCCCAGATTGCTCATCCTGTGCCCTTTTTCCTATAGGCTGTGGGTGCACTCTCCTCTGCTGACACATCTCTCTGGAGGTCGCATACTTCTGAAGGTCTGTTTGGGTGAGCCCAAAGGCCAGTTCTGGGCTGATGATGATGCAGCCCTGGAAGGTGCAGGGTTGCCTGCCCTGGCTGCCCCTTACTGCCCTGTATGGCTTATTCCCAGTGGATATGGTGCCTGTAAAACCCTCTGATTCCAAAATAATAATAATAATAATTAAAAAAAAGGGAAACATTTCTATTCTGCTTTCCCATGCCATAGCACTCGCATCTATTTCTATATCTTGGTTCTGGCATCCTGATGCTAAAAAATGAATCTACCCTTTATAGTCCTTATTATTGATGGGTTATTTTTGCCTCTTTTGACTGGAGAAACAGGAGCTGTTTATGTTAGCTGTGACACAGGATTCAGAATATATTAGATTTTGGGAGGGAAGTGGAATAGCAGATAAAACATGGGTATTAAAAGTCCCTTAAATTTAGTAAACTATTCATAACAGGTACACAGCTGATATTCAAATCTATCAAAACTATGAAATAGATGGTAGCTATATTTTAAGAGCCATTCTCTATGTCACCTCACCATCCCACCTACTCTCTTGGGACTCCATCGATCTTGTGGGGGCTAGTGATTCCTGTTTGAGGTGTCAGTGATTAATATCTTGACCCACTGGAGAGCAAGGATTACAAAAGCTTAATGTTTGTGTGCAGTGCAAGTTAGAGGTTGCTGGGCCAGGAGCTGCCAGGACCAGTTTGGAATTAAAATGGGAGGGAAAAGAATGGCTGGTGCTCAGTGTCAACTGCTTTTAAGATTCAGTGTATAGGCAAGTGATCTCTCAAACCCTGCAAAAGTGCAGTCTACTGCCAGATATTTCCTGTGGGCTCTAACCCATATCTGAAGAAAGACTCACTATGTGAGAAGCAAACACCTACTGAAGCCCATGCCCATTCACCTGGATGTGATTGAAACGTATTCATTGTGCAGGAGTAGCCTTATGGGAAATTAAATCTGTGTGGGAGCTTGTTGTCTGGGCTCTGAAGCTCAGCTTTTGCTGCACTTACATGCTTGTGTTTGGAGGAGACCATGGGCTAATCCACCACTGGTGATTAAGCATTCATAATTAAATGGCTGACAGCATCTATAGCAGGACTCAGGGTATTGACAATCCCTGGAAAACCTGGGGCAAGCGAGTTCTTGGTAAGGATAACACCACTTGTGGTCAAACAGACCTGTATCAATCTACCACACAGGATCTCAAAAACATTCAGCAGCAAATACACCAACCCATTTTCCTCCCAGTTCAGCCTGGCTATTAATACACCCTGGAACAATTTACATCTCTCTACACAGTATTCCATTTCACTGGCATTTTTGTTATATTAGAGTACAATGTGCCTCAATTTGTGCATTCAAATAATAGAGTACAATGTGCATCAGTTTGTGCATTCCTCATCTACAAATCAATGTAGCTAATACAACACATGGCATCTTGCATTTGGTGGACTCTGGTTGTTTTGCTAGTAGCGCCAATACATTAAAACTAGAAAAGTAACCAGCACAATGAATTTTAATTTCATATAATAACAGGACCTGTAGATCTCCCCTTCACATGGTATTAAATCAGACTGTTAGAATAGAGTGCTTTGGAAACAACCAGACACTGTATGATGGAGAGGCAGAGCTGGCAGATCACCTTCAAGCTGATCTAATCTGATGCTGCTGGAGTATCAGAAATCACCCTAAAGGTCCTTTAGTCAATGGAGGTTTTTGCATAATGTCACAGGGGGAATCAATAACAAACCTAGGGGACTAAAGAGATGAAGCAATGTAAAACCTAAGCAGCCTCTGTCCTCTGCTGCCACTCATTTTGAATTGGCCCATGCAAGGCTGCTCTTGGGTATCCTCCATAAGTGCCATTTGTTCTGCCAGAGCAGGTAGTCAGGCTGATGCCGCAGTCATTTCTGGGGCTGGGGCTCTGCAGGAGGTGGGAATACCTGTCCTGGGATGGCTTTGCTCCTCAGCATCCTTCAGCCCCCAGTGGCATCACTTGCCTTTCCCTGCATAGTGTCTCTGCCCCTAGCTGGTTTCAGAGAAATGGGGACTGGAAGAGATTGGTTGATCCAAAATAACATTTAAATAGGAAGTGAAAGTTCAAGGCTTCTGAGAGTAATTTTGTGCACAGCAGCACAAAACTTAAGGAACAAAGGACCCATGTGGTGAAGCCACTGATCAGCTCCAGGTAACATGGCCTTGGGCAACCTTCTGGTTTCTGTTTCTTCTCTGTTTTTTTGCAGACTGGCCTGTCAGACCTCACTTACATCCAAGACCCATGTGCAATTTTAAAGATGCTGTTAGCTGCCCCTATTCCTCCTCTGTCCTAATGTGAAATCTGTCATCGCACTCTATCAATGTGCCTTTCTGCCTGGATTGTATATGAGCTCTAGATTGCTACTGGTAGGCTGGATAGCCACAACAGTCTTTAGGAAATTTGTGATCTGGTCCTGGCATATTTGACAGATAACACTTGAAATACAAATGTCAAAATGCATTTAGGTTTTTTCCCTTTTCTAACTCGCCCTGAAGAAAATGCAAACTCTTCTTGACAGAATCAGTTCAGGAGCCTCCTCTAAGCCAGGCCCTGAGTGTTAGGAGAATCTGCCTCTTAAAGCCATGTAGATCCATCCCTGTTGTATAAAAAAATACTCTTTACCCAGAGGCAGAATTACTGAAGAAAATCCTGACGTGATTAGACACAACTCTTCAGAGAAAAAAGCAAGTATAATATTAAAGGATAAATGAGATGCTGCATAAACTGGCAGTATTTAAATGACTTGGTATCGCAGTTCTGAAACAGCAGTTTGGCATAAGGACACAAGGAAGGACTGGAATATTTTGTTTGTACAGCTGTGCAGCTATGCTGTAGCCTGAATATGTTCTGGAAGCACTTGCAGGTGCTGCAGATGACCCGACCCGCTGACATGGGGTATGTTTGGGCTCTGAACTGGAAAGGTTCATAAACACAGGCCTGAAAAATTGACAACAATTAATAAATAAATTGATAACAATTTATGCATGTGCTTTAACATGCAAGAAGCCTTTTGCCTCAAATCAGTCCAATGATGTCAGTTAAATGATTATCTTACTTACAGTATCTAAGAACCTGCCCCCCCATTCTATTTGACAATACACGTTAAACACAAAGCCAGGGTCTGGCCCCAGAAGTGCATAGGGTGAGTGTGAACAGCATAGGTTACATATATGTGTCTATACTAGTCAGCAATAAATAATTACACATATTTAATTTAATTAAGTCAGTAGATTTAAGTGTAGCCTTAAACACCAAGCCCTATCAGGGACTTAATTAAGATTGTTACTGAGCTGTAGGGCCTGCCAGGAGTGGTAAATTGAGAATTTTATATGTAAATATCATAAGGTTCAAACTTAAGGCAAAATGTTTTTAAAGTCAAGATACTGTGTTAAGTAATATTCCATGCATGTATATAGCTATGCATAAGAGTGTAAAATCCTTTTAACCTTTAACCGTATCAGGTAGAAAGGCTAAGCCTATAGCACATGGACAACCACAGCTCTCCAGGGTTTGCATAGGTTTTGGGGGGCAGTATGAGTATTTTGTATTAGATCAGATCTCAGATCTGACCAGCTTGGGTAGCTCTTGGGAATATGTGTGATTAACCAGGCCAGCCACAACATATCACCAGCACTCCACACAAGCATCTCTGCTTGCTACTGCTGGGGAACAAGGCCTCTGTGCTGGCAAAGGGGGAAAGCAGTGCATCCTGTAGCTGGAAGAGGAAAAAAGAGGATCAAAGGACAGAAAAGCAACTTAACAGCAAGATGACAGGAGAGGAAATGAAGATTCCAGGAGAAATTATTGCAGAGCCAGTGAGGTTAGGGGCAGGTCATGTAGGAGCTGCCCCACTTGCTCATGGAGCTGCATCGGCACAAGGAGAGGAAGTGTCCTAATCCCTAGGGTGCCCTGGCACCCCATCACTGGGCTTTGCAGGCTGCAGCTTAAAAGCGCTCATTTCTTCATCTTTGCTTTCCATTTTAAAGCGCTGATTCTCCTCCTGCTCATATTAAGACTCGCCTGCTCAGAACCGAAACCACCCAGTACACTGAGGAATTCCCCTTCCCAGTGCTAGATCAAGCAGTGGGGATGACAGTCAAGTGCATGTGCCACCTCTGTTGCAGAGCGGATGCTGCATCTGAGAAAGGGCTGAGCTCCTGCGTGTCCTTTCCTCTGCAGCCCAGGGATCCCCTCTGTCCCTGGAAACCACCCAGTCAGGTGGCTGGGTGTGGATTTTGCTGCATCCTCTCCTCTCCCACGACTGCAGGGAGGGTGGTTGAGGCTGTGCGTCAGAGTCACCGGGTCACATCACTGCTTGGCCAAGTGGCACGGGAGACCGTCCTTCTGCAGGCATCTGGAGGTGCCCAGCTCTGCAGGTTAGCATGACCACATTGTATGTGCTGGTACCACTGGAAACATGGCAGGGGTGATTACCAAACATTGTGATTTAAGCAAGCATAATGCATTGAGAAACGGAAAAAAGGATTCACCTCTGTGGATTTTCTGTCTTGGTGCTATTGGGTTATATATCTAATTCCCAATTTATAGGATGATATACAGTTCACCTATGGATGTGCATCAGTGTGTTCAAAATATACTCTTTTATGCCTTTATATGGGGAGAAAAGCTGTGACCAAGGAGGAGAAGACTATTTCTGACAGACACTTAAAAGCTTGAATTAACTTGCTTGGCACTACATGAGGACTCTGAGGAAATTGAGAATGATTTGGTGAGAGGTGTGATGTCGAAGTACAGCACCACAACACATGTGATGCCAGGGTATCTCACTGGGCAGTGAGGACCCTGGCAGCCTGCACCAAGAAGGGTGTAATTCCACTGCCAAGAGGCCCAGCAGAGAGGCTGTGTGTGGGCTGGGATCTCTCTGTAGCTGAGGTGAAGGCTTGGCCAGCCAAGTTTATCATGAAACATAGCCTGAGAAGTGTAAGGAGGTGTTCTGGCACTGTTTTTCACGACTCTTTTTCTCTAATATGAAGTACTAAATACAATTATGTACTGAATAGCAAAGTGGTGGATGCAGTAAATAAAAGCAGGGACTGTTCGTGCTGTCTGATTACAAGTGCCTGATTTAAAGGCTTGGTTTTGGGGTCTTTCTATAAGCTATGGATAGGTATTCCCCCAAAGCATCCCCCGAAACATCACAGCAGTGATGTGAGTGCTCTGAACTATCCTTCTTCTCCCTGTGAGTCTGCAGGGACACTGTTTGCCTGCGATCCCCAGGAGGAAGAAAGTCACTTCCTTGGTGTCCAGGTGGATGCCTTGGTTTTGAAGTTTCTGAGCTATTTTTAGTGGTGTGTGCTCATCCTGATACCCAGCCCTCCAGGCTTCCTGTGCTGTGTCAGGCTTGCTTGCTGTGAGTGTACCAGGGTGTCTCACAGAAGCTCAGGAGGCTCCACACTGCCAGTATAAGGACATCTGCAAGAGCAAAACCAGCTTCTGGTTCATGCTGCCAGAAAGGTAAACCCAGAGCTTTATGGAATGGCGTGTGCAGCACGGCTGGCCCAATTAACTTGGAAAAGGATTACTGGTGTGATACCGGGATGCAGCTGTGACAAATTCAACCCCTGATGGCCAGCGTGTAATGTAGCACTGATATGTATGCTTCTGTTGATATGCAAAACATCCCAAATTGTCAGTGAATTGATGAAACCAGGAGGAGGAGCTCTGCACGGGCAATTAAACGTTTAAGTCAGCATTGATTTAAGGCCAACATCTCTTACAGATATTGGGAGAAGGAGAGGAGGATTTGAGACTCAGCAGCGGCCCTGCCGCAGGCGCTGAGGGTTTTGGGGTGGGAATGGCCACAGTGCAGGAGGCATGGCTCGCCAGGGATTTCTATAAGGAGACCCCAGAGGATATTGCTGTGCTAAAGCAAAGTGCAAGCAGCTCACACAGACGAGCAACAGGCAATGACAAATCTGCAGCGCATTGTCTCTCTTTTTATATCTGTGTTGGGGACAGGTTTTAAAGCTCAGCTCCTGCTGCAGAGCTGTCACTCAAAGGGAGCCTCTCACAGCTCTGCGTACAGTCTGAGTGACGTGCGACTGGTGCCACTGCCAGCCTTCAGACATGTCACGGTCTCCTGAGCAGCAATACAGGTGTTTTGGTTTCTTAAAACAAGGTTTAAGTCCAGGAGAAGTTCTCCAGTGACATCTTGACAACAGATCCTGTCTTTCTGTGGCACCTTACTACCACAGCTGGAGAATTGTGCTTACCTGTGCCCAGCTCCCTCCCTTCTGGAGCAGCCTGCTGTCTGCCCTCTGCCTCTCAGTCCCTTTGCTGACAACCAGTGTGCCAAGAGGCCAAAATGCAGGGGATTTGGACAATAAAAGCTCCTTTTCTTTCCTCTTGTTCTCAGGGTCCTGTCAGCCGAGTCACAGCTGTCTCCTGTGTTTGCCTGGCCATGGAGCTGAGCACAACTCATGAAACTAAAGTGACCAGTGAAATGTCTTGTCACTGCAGCAGCATTTATTTGTTTGTTTTTATTATTTTATTATTATTTTATTTCAAAGTCCTGTTTTTTAATTCTTGCAAGACATTTGCAAGGAGAGGGGCTATCTAAATGATCAGGAACTTGACCCCTTAGATCTTAATTTTAAAATGCTGCTTTGGAAATAAACACTCAAATTATTGGGGGTATAAAATGTTTCCCATTTCTCCATCATATGTTAAAGCTATTTCTCACTTCGATGCTGAAGCACCTAAACCAAGATTTGTCAAGCATGTACATCACCCTGCCTGGAGAACTGTAACTGGAGTTGGATCTTTGTTTGCACTGAGGTCAAGGGCAATTTCATCTGTCATACCTTCATCACCCTAAACCCACAAGCAATACCTGTGGAAGAAATAAACATTGAGGTTTTCCCGTTTGTGTTACAGTATCACCTATAAGCAAGCAGCCACAGTGGGATCACAACGCAGCCCCGTAGCCTGAACGCTTGTGGAAAGGGAGCTGAACAAGCCAACAGCAGCAAACAGTAGTGGGGTATAAAATAGAGCCTGGAGCTGGAAAGAGCAAAAGGTAATGTTACATCCCTCTCTGAGTTGCTGTGGGCACAGTGGTGATGTCCTGTGTTTTGTCATTCTCCTGGTTGTGCAGAATTGCGCCTCCTTTGTGCCCTCCAGTGTGACTGTAGCTGCTGGTGCAAACCTTGCTGTCCTGCTTAGGTTTTGCTTTGATACTTTTTCTGCTCGAGTTCCTTGGAAGCTCCAAAGTCAGAAGATGGATTTGACTTGGTATTTTTAGGAGATGGCTTCACCAATAGTGGCACCGGGAGCCTTGTCACATGGAGTCAGAACACATGCCTTGCCATGGAGGCTGAAGTGGGCTAGAAATTCATGCATGGTTGAATAACACAATATGAATATACAATATATATATTCACACAATATGTAGATGAATATACAATAGGATTTTGAGGAGGGGTCAGGGAATCAGGTCCTTGTGCCGTACAGCCTTTATCCAAAATGCCATCTGCCTTTTCTCTGTGCTGGAGTCACAGAGTGATGGGATTTGGTGTTTGCAGGGTCACAGCCCCTTCCTTAACTGGGACAAGCCCCTTGCGTTGGCTTTATGTGTCCTGTAAAACACTGCCTTAGTCTAGAACTGCATATAATGAATAACAAGGATGGTACTGAAATCAGCCACGAGGGTGTCCGTGGACCCCATCGGGCTGTCAGCAAACAACCAAGACATCAAATGAACCTGGGAGCAGAGCAGCTGGGACAAGATGGGGATCTGATCCCACGTCTTTGAACTAGCTGAACTTCATTTTTACATTGTGTAATACACAACCCCTCTGACAAGTCAATGAGAAAAGCCCACTCGATCCTTAGCACATTTGTTCTATGTATTTTGCTGTTAATGAGGACAGGAATCAAGGTGGGATTTTGTGGTGGCTCTGTGGGGCTCACAAAGGTGCTTCCACAGCTGCAAGACCCCCATCCCCTCATAGGGCTGTACCACTGCACCAGCTGCAATGTGCAAGCAAGTAAAACTGCTCAGTAATGCACATAGATCACTTATTATGTTTTCCAGCCTCTTCTTTTCTGTTTTTGTAAGTGTTAAGCAGGCAAATGCAGCTTTTGCAGAAGTCCTGGCTGGGAGTCAGTAAAACCATCCAGCCCACCCATCTGTCTAAATGTGTTTGTAGTGAAATGCCGGCGGTGTCGGCAAACTCAGAGAATGGGGATCCTCCAGGCACCTCCCTTAAATGACATTTTCAAAGGCAGATCTATATACACACTGCATCAGACATTGTTTAGAGAGCACACATAAAATCCCGGTTAAAAGAATCACATTCACTAGTATTTTCCCTCTATTCATTCTGGGTCAGTGTGCATTATAGAAGAGGCAGAGATGACCATGTTGCACAGTTTGATGAGGTAACAGCAGAGGGAAAACAGATGAGTTCAGAGAGGCAGGAGATGGGAGATGCTGAGCAGTTTTGTAGAGCAAGGTAAGATTTGCAGGATATCATTCAAACTAATTGTGAAAAGCATAACTGAAATGATGGAAGCAGAACAAATCTGAAGATCACATTTTAGTGGCAAAACATTACTTTTAGCTAACATTGATTTGATTTGAAAGGGAGTTTCAGATGAGTAAATAATAAATGAAATATGAACATTGTTTTCAGAATTCTCTGTGATACAGAATGACGTAGAAATTAGTCCTTATCGTGTTGTAATACCAACTGTGATGTCTAATTAAGATTTCTAAACATTTTTCATTATAAGATTTTGGTTTTCATCTGACTATAACTTTACCAAACATTAGCTCTTTGCAGGGAAGTTTTTCAGCTTGTGTATGGAAACCATACATGGTCATATTATGTTTGCTTGTATGCAGCAATGCAAATCTTCAGCTAACAGAATGCAGTTATTCTTGGGAATAAATTTAGAGAAAAGCAGGTGATTTTTCTATATTCTAGAAATCGCTAGTCAATTGTTTTGACTAGAAGAATCTCTGTGCTTTGGAGTGGAAG